>NC_064757.1:11926838-17651838 GCF_011397635.1 Epinephelus fuscoguttatus
CCTTCATGCATTTCTTTATATAATGGGTGTCAGAAGTTGGTACTGCTCAGAAGTCTTCAGAAGTGTTTTTACCCTATGTTAAGGGTTTCCAACACTGATCATTACTGATATATACCTTATTGGTTCCTCAGTGCCACCATAGTGTTACCTGCTCACTTGTCAGCTGTTTGGACCATTGTGAAGATTGCACAGGACCTGTCTCCAGTCTAAAATGGCTTGGTCTTACATGCAAATGTTCGTATTCATGTCACTCAAACAGTTTTTGTTGTTGTTGTCTTTAGTGTAGCGCTGCACGATATGAGGAGAATCTGCAATGTACTGTAACACTGTTCAGTATTGCGATGACAATAAGGTTGTATATAAGCTCTACAGTTCCTATGTCGTTCTCTTTTAATAGGTATACTGCTAGACCCCAAAATCGAATAGTCCATGCCCACTGAATAATGAAATAAATGATTTCAAACGTGTTTTTATTAAACTCCAACTCCATTTGACATGAATTCTCCTGTAAATCAGCATCATATCAGTTTGACCTGTCGCCTCAGCTACACAGGCTAAATAAACAGTGCTTGACTATAAGGTTCATATTTTATACAAGACAACAGCTTTCATTAAAGATCAGTCAGATACAGTCAGGGCTTCACATCTGATGTTATTTTAAGAATCCTCACATCCCACTGACCACAAGTCTTTGTGTTGCTAAATACTTCAATAATTAAACCGTCCAATATTAATATACAGTAGACTCTGTATAGTTTATGATGAATATATTCAGTCTCTGAAAACTAAACTTCACCATCAGTCACACAACATGTTTCTGTTCACAGAATAAACCTTCAGATCAAACAAATACAATCTTAATCTCTAAAATTCATCAAAAATTAAAAGTTTATCTAAAACGTCATCTTGTTGAGTTGACATCTGAACCAGTCAGCTGTTAGATCAGGTGAGAGCCAGGCGGTGCAGTCGGTGGAGAGCAACTGCAGCGCCTGGCTCTAAAAACTGCGGCCGCCGAGGACTTTTGTAATACATCAGAGCAAGTCGGGATGAAGTTGGACACAAAACTAACCGGCATGCATTGTGCGCCGATCGCCGGTGATCGAATCTGCACAGGCCTGGCTCATCTCGAACGAACCTAGTGTTTGGGTGCACACCTAGCTAAAAGCAAAGGTACTGTGGTGTCTGAACACCATGACAAAACACCAATCATACAAATCAAATGAGGAGTTGGATTTATTCATTTATTTCATTTGTGTTGATTGTGTCGTTGGTCTTAAATTTCATTTCAAGTGGCATTAAAAAAGTCTTAAAAAGTCTTAAATTTAACTTGCCTTAAGCTCTAGGAACCCTGTAAAGTATCTTAGCCCTTAAGAGAGCTCCTAAAGTGAAACAGTGTTAGGAGCAGGGAGGAGGAGGCTTCAGAGTTTCACAGAGGAGAAAATGGCAGAAATACAAAGAGGAAGGAGAAATATCCTCCAAATGTCCTCAGCATTATCGACTTGCGACAGTGCATGTCCATAAAACGTCTCTCCTGAATCCAAAATAATTCCAAGTAGCAAAAGTACTGTGCTTGTTCACAACAACTTCTTCATATTTTCCTTGCTCCTCTCTCCTTCCTACTTGTTCACCTCCAGCAAATGACACATGACCTGACAGGGTAGCTGAGGCTTCATCTAATTAGCCAAACGGTGTCTAGGGCTTCCCCAAATGCTCACATGCTGAGTGTAAATGCATGGCACGAGTATTAACACTGATTTTTCATTCATCGCAGTTCAGGCGGTCTTTACGATCGTTTATCTTGCATGTTCATATCGCGATGTCTATGAAAATGCGATTTATCGTGCAGCCCTACTTTAGTGCAGTTTTTATGTTAAATTAAAACAAAAGCATTAGCACAACTTGCTAACTTTTCATTTCAATGTGCTTTTAGTGTGTTCAAGATCCTGGCACAAATCCTGCTTTTTCAAGAAGAATCAGTCGCTGGTATGTTCATTTTCCTTGGTTCCATTTTAAATTTGATTTTAAAGTGTTCTTGGTGTCGGATTGTGACTTACACAGTAGTAGATTTTTGGGGGTTAATATAAGCTCTTTTTTCTGCATAGGATGTTATACCCGATGAGATTGTTTCTGACTCTGCAAGTAGTGATGGCTGTTCCTCTGGTGATCTCTACATAGCTGACACTGCACCAAGGTCTGATGGATCCAACTCTGATGAAGATGTTGTAACTGACACTGAACTATTTAGTGATAGTGAGGATCTAAACCTACCACATCGCAAGAGTGGACCAGTTGACTCACTTTCTTCCCAGGAAAGGACAAAGACAGTCCTGCAACCTATATCCTGCATGGAACAGGAGGACAAGGATGCTTCCAACTCTGGCAGAGTTGGCATTGATGATGACTTCATACCTGATAGTGAACCCTGTTCTGATGTTGATGATCCTACTACAAGTAATACCCAGACTCTTCCAAGAAGTACAACAGAGTCTTTTCTACTGAGACTGCAGCAGCACCACAAGTCTCTTCTTGCACATCAAAAAATTACTGCTATGTTTGCAAAACACCTCAGTCTAAAATATCTCGTCACCTTAAAAAGCATGAGAAAGTAGAGCCTGATATTGCTGAAGCATTCTCATTCCCTAAGAACTCAAAAGAGAGAAAGAGGTTACTTGAGAAGTTGCGGAACAAAGGTAATTATGAACATAATCAAGAAGTAATGCGTAAACATGATGGACAATTGAAACTGAAAAGAAGACCAGGACCATCAAAAATCTCGGTGAATGCCAAAACGCATGTGCACTGTGCATATTGTAAAGGCCTGTTTATCCGTAAGAGCTGTGGCGTCACTCGCATAGATGCCCGTCAAAGATGGTCTCAGAAACTGAAGCTATTTCTAAGACCAAAGCCTTAGTTCTGGCAGATATTGCAGAGTCAACATACAGCCAAGCAGTGTCCCCTGGAGTGTGGAAGATCCTTGGAAAGATGAGGGACGATGAGGTAGCATCTGTAGTCCGTAATGACTTCCTCATATTGCAACTGGGCCAGTCTCTCTACAACAAGCATGGGAATGATCCAACAAAATTTGAGTACATCAGAACAAAGGCTCGGGAAATGGGCAGACTGTTGTTAACCTTAAGGAAAAAATATTCCATATTTAGCTTCGAAGATGCTGTAAAACCAAACAATTTTTACAAAATTGTTGGAGCTGTCAGAGAAGTTGCTGGATATGATGAAGAGAAGCACTCCTATTGTACACCCAGTCTTGCCCTGAAATTGGGACACTCGCTGAAGAAGATTGGTGACATTATTCTCTGCAGGGCCATCGCAGCAGAGAATGAAAATTTGATTAAAGCAGAACGATTTACACAACTCTGCACAAAAGAATGGGCAGGACAAGTCTCCCACACTGCACTGGCTACTTTGAGCAAGTCAAAGTACAATAAACCATCCACCATACCATTCACAGAGGATGTGCAGCTTTTGCACAAGCACCTGGAGGAAAAATCGGCTGCCGCCATTGCAGACCTGAAAGAGCATGAGTCTCCACAGGCGTATGCAGAAGTTGCTAGGGTGACACTTGCTCAGATCATCCTCTTTAACAGACGTCGTGCAGGAGAAGTCTCAAAAATGTCACTTGAGTCATTCAAGAAAAGAGACCAGACTGAGCTCCATAGTGATGTAGCTGCTAGCCTGTCACCGTTTGAACAAAAGTTAGCCCAGCACTTCAGCAGGGTAGAAATTATCGGCAAAAGAGATAGGAAAGTTGCTGTTTTGTTAAACCCTGAGGCTGTCAGTGCAACAACACTTCTTGTAGAGAAAAGAGATGCATGTAATGTGCATAAGGATAATCCCTTCCTATTTGGACGACCACAGTGCCCCTCCATGAGCTACTACAGGGGACAGGACTGCATAAGAAAGTTTGCAAGTATGTGTGGTGCAAAGAATCCTGATAATCTGAGGTCTACATATCTTCGCAAGCACATTGCAACAGTGTCCCAAATACTCAACCTCAAGAACAATGAGCTGGACCAACTGGCCAACTTTTTGGGCCACGATATACTGAGTCCACAGAGACTTTTATCGTCTGCGGAGGCAACTATAGAAATGGCAAAAATCACAAAGCTTCTACTTGCAATGGAGAAAGGAACTCTTGCAAAATTCCAGTGAAAGTCTCTTGACGAGATTGAGCTTGAAGGTATGTGGTGGTAACAACACTCTTAATGGCTCTTCTCAAAAGAATAATATTTTACTACAGGATCAATTACAAAACAAAGTAGTGAGACTAAAGAAATACAACGGTATTTTGGACATTTTTTAAATTGGGAAGATGTAAATTCAGACTTTTTAGAATATAAAAAGTAAATATGCCTCAATGTTTTGGTACATGATACAGAAACATGTCAGGTGTACAAACTTGCAGCAACAATTATTTTTATTTTTTGCATCAATCATTTCGTTAGGCAATTGGACCCAGAGCTGGGTGATGGTGATGGTGATGACGATGGCGATGGCGATGGTGACAACGATGACTACGATGGTGGTGTTGGTGGCGATGCGGTGGTGATGGCGGTGGTGATGGATGGCGGTGGAGGCAGTGAAGGCAGTGGAGGCAGTGAAGGCAGTAGAGATGACGGAGATGGAGTTGATGGGTCCGGACTAAGTGGTATGTACTGAATATCTTCCAGTATACATTCATGGTATATTTTGGAGTAAGGACCATATTCAGATTCCCTTATGTTGCTTTAATACTACCACAAAGTCAGCAAGGTACACAGTCAATAAATCAACAATGATAAGAGTCAAGTACGTGGCATGGTTTCCATTTAAGCTATCAGTGTATGAATGTGGTGTGAATGGGTGAATGATAGACCAGTATTGTAAAGTGCTTTGAGTAGTTGATAAGACTAGAAAAGGGCTATATAAGTACAGTCCATTTACCATTGATCACTTAACTTCAATTGATGCTGAAGGCCTTTTTTGTATTCTTTCACCAGAAAATCAAGAAATGAAGACGCCTGAAGAGGTCACCAGCTCCTCTGGTAATGTGTGGGAAAGCCTTATGGATGGCTCCACCGGGCACGTCAGTGGCGTGACACGTCTGCAGCGCGAGTCCCGTAGCAGCTCGCCACCCTGTTAATCAATTACAGTGGCTCCACTGGCAACGGGAGCGGCACAACAACCCCCGTCTGTCGCGCGACAACTCTCTATTTTACACGGCTCTTCTATTTTTGTCGCTATGCTCCCCTATGCGACCCTCCAGCAGATAAAAACTACATGAAATAGTGTGCTAAACGAGCACAATGTGTTTTTAATTGAATAAACCATTTTCAGAGGTGATATGTGATTTTTTTTTTTTCATGCATTTACTCATGTTTATCCGTGACATTGTGTAAATGTCCGTGGCGGACATTTGAAAGTGAGTAGATGACAAACAGTAGCCTACAGTAAACTTGTAGATAACTCAAATATATGTAATTACTTAGGTGGGAAATGCTTTAACATTTCATGCAGCCTCTCGGCTCGGCAAACGGTAAACAACCCCGTTGGCTTCTCGTGCCGCTTCCGTGCAGCGGTCAGTGGAGCCCAAATGAATACGCCCGACGCTACGCTGACGTGACGCTTACGTTTGCAGCCGGTGGAGCCCGGTCGTTACATTGCCCTTGCTATATTGCAGGCAGCGTTACTGTGCTGTATGTATTCTAAAAGGGGGGAGAAATCAGATTTAAGTTTTGCTTTTAAACTACCTTTAGCTCTCATAATGGGTGTAAATTATATAAAATGCTGTCAGGGGCCTGTACTACAAAGGGACTTTAATATACTTAGAATATGTTCAGTGTTATTTGTTAAATTTGCCTCTAATGTTCACTGTTCATATGGATCCAGATTGTAGTATTATAGTATAAGTTATTCATTGGATATATCATTACTTGTTACTTTGCAGTTAGAATGGAATCAAACTTAAGGAACATAAATATGTTGCTTGTAATGGATGTTAAAAAAAAAAGTTCAGATTGAAGAAGTTTACAATTTTAATTTTTTTTTCCTTAGAGAAAAGAAAAGAATTGAATCTATCCAGGATGTGGCCAATAGATACAATGTTACAGTTTTTAATTGTTTAAAGTTGTAGTAATGATTCAGAGGGGTATTCTAGAAATCGGGTTTAGTGAACAGTCTTGAATTTGTTAACCTTATGATGAGGTAAACTGCATTTTCAGGACCATAGAGGGTGACGACTTAAGCTTTGGATCACTTACTATGTTTGGTGTCTTTCAGACCACATTAGCAACTTTTTTCTTCAAATAAGCGCTTACAACATATCAAGTTACTTTTTGGACAGACCTTGCTTCGTCTCCTTGAAGGCAGCCTCTGGTATTTCTCAGTGAATGAGAGCTGATGTGGCCCTCTAACTGTTTGGTGAGACAGACCCAGACAGATACGTGAACATAATGACCAAACTCTGATTCGTTTTACTCTAAATTAATTACCTTTACTATCTAAGTTTGATTTTATGCTATCAACATAGACAGTTAATAATAGTGAATTTATTCCAGTGCATGATCATTCCTCCAATTCCAGTTCATGATCATCTCTATTTTGTAACAGATTTAACCACCTCACCTAGCTATGAGGCGGTGATTGGATTACATGCATTTCTATATTCTTCTTTTTTTTTTTTTTTTTTTTTTAAATATTTGTTGGTTAGGTGGCCTTTATTACAGTGGAGAAAGAAAGGAAATGCAGGGAAGAGAGTAGGGGAATGACATGAAGTAAATGGTCCGTCCGGTCAGGAATTGAATCGGGGACCTGCTCTTCAGAGCGCTAGCACCCATGTGGTACGCGACCTAACCACTCGACTACCGGTCACCCCCGCATTTCTGTATTCTAAAAGCTGTCACAGTTGACCATCAGCTGTGCCTGTTGACAATGCTGTAACTTTTCCCTTCAAACATTCCAGAACAGCTAAGTCCAATCATGAATGCTTACTCTTTACAGAGTCATGTCATGTCCTCATAAAGTCAGTCCATATCAAAGTTAACACCAAAGCACTACTACCAAATCTTGATTGGATAGAAGTTTTTTTTTTTTAATCTGGATGGGGGTGGGATTCATATTGAGTGCATGCATAGTGACGTGCAATTTCATCTAGTCCTTCAAAACTGTAGAGTTGTCTCTCTTCACATCTTCATATAATTTTAGGGATCAAGTTCAAGTTACAGCTTATGTTCAATAAATAGCATTGTTTCGTTTGGAAAATAAACTTCTCCACAAATGGTTTGTACTAGCTATTCTAACAAAATCATGTATTGGTTCTCCAGGGCAAAAGAAACTGTGTACAACCCAGAGTGTGGTAACCAGCTCCAAAGGTAGGACTCCATCCATCCTTGCAGCTACATTTGGGGACCAAAATTTCCCCAGCAGTACACTGCACACTGACTGATAAAACAACAACAACAACAACAACAAAAAAACGAATACTTGACTAAAGAAATCTCAGTCGACTACGGGATCTCCAACTATTGATTCGAATATTCGACTATCAGGGGACAACCCTAAACATTTGTAACCTACATTTCAGTGATTCGAAGTTATTTCAAGAAAATATAAATTAAATTGTAACAGTTATTGTCTTCCTATCTTAACATATACAATTTTCTTTTGATTGACAGAGGTCAAATCGTCAAGAAGATGTGTGAAAAGGCCATGGAGCAAGGTTGAAGTCAGTGCTGTTATGAAACACTTCAAAATACATATCGCTAAAGGACACCTTGCATCAAAGTTGGAGTGTGAGCAGTGCAAGCGCGCTGAGCACCCTGTTTTGACAGACAGAACTATTCAAAACATTCGCGATTTTGTGAGGAACAGGGTGTTATGTTCAAACGAAATGGGGGTGAAATAGCCTGAGGTTGTGGGTGGGTTTTTCCCCGCACTTTATTCTTGTGCAATGGACCTCCTGTCCCACTCAATTTTTGTTTACATCGTCAGTGTTTTACAGTTTGCTCAGGGCAGTAATTGTTGCTTTAAGTTGCTCTGCACTTTATGTTAATATTACTTGGCACTTAAATTTGTTTTGTTAACAATGTCAGTTAAACATTTGTACAAGTTGTAAAAACTGTCTAAAACTAACACTGTTAGAGTGGGTAGTGAGGAAATAAAGAAAGACATTACCTTTTCAAGTTCAATGTGTTTTCAGTATGTTCAAAATTTGGTTATCGTAGAAACTTGTATATCGGCCATAACAGCAATGTTAATATTGGTTATCGGTGTCGGCCAGAATTTTCATATCGGTGTATATTAAGGCAGCCTTATACCTATTCTTTGTTCTACACTTTATTTTACTTGGCACTGTAATTTGTATGTTTTACTTGGCCCTTCAAAGGGGTAGTTATGATGTTGGGTTTTGTGAGACCCTTATAACAGAAATATTTATTTAAAAAAAGCTGCTGAGTGTTACATTTTATTTGAGAAATGCCCATTTTATTCAATAAAATAAATTCCACTGATGAGGCAAAACGTTGAGCACCATTGTGTAGGGTGCGGGTGCTTACACCAGTGTAGTTCTTTACAGTCATTCTTGGTGTAGATGTCCCTTACAGGTTTAAAAAGATGTGAATTATGCCCATTAATACCAGTGTGTCTCATAACTGATTCAAGGATAATTTATCATTCAAGGATAATTTATCATCATTCTAGGACATGAGGGTGAGGGTACATGAAAAGAATGAAATTTAGTAGTCAAGGTCCCAAAAAAGCAGCAGACAATATAAAAATTAGATCAAAGTTGAACAGTAAAGATTAAGCAGAGGAAGACAATTGATTGAAAGTGCATTCGTGCCAATAAATATTGTGATATATAAAATATGATGATGCACATCCTTCCTCCTGAGGAGGAGGTTGAACAGTCCATGGGTGGGATGAGGGGTCCATCAGAATGCTGGCAGCTATGTTCCTACATATGCTGATGTAAATGTCTGTCGCTGATGGGAGGCAGTTGATGGTGATCCTCTGTGCTGATATCACTACCTGCTGCAGAGCCTTTCTTTCTACAGCAGAGCAGTTTCCATACCACACAGTGGTGCATGATGTCAGGATGTTCTCCACTGCATATCTGTGAGAAAGTTGTCCAGCCTCTCTACTGATAGTCATGACTCACTTTGTGCTAGCTGTGGCTTATGACAGAAATTCAGTCAGGAATATTTTTTTGCAGTGTCACTCATACACCTGGCCCAACATTATTGCCAGCATTGTGTTTAATAGTCAGATTCAATTATCCATATAAAATGCTCAATTGATTTAACCTTTCAAAATGCAGGTAGTTTACCTTTCTCAAAACTCTTGCAGTGAGGTACTTTTTCAGTGATGGATTGCCATATAACACTTGTGTGTGTAATTTAAACCAGTGTTGTCCTCATAATCAAGGGTTTTGCTCTGATTGTGTATGTGTGTGTGTGTGTGGGTAATGTACAGTTAAACCAGTGTTGTCCTCATAATCAAGGGTTTTGCTCTGATTGTGTATGTGTGTGTGTGGGTAATGTACAGTTAAACCAGTGTTGTCCTCATAATCCAGGGTTTTGCTCTGATTGTGTATGTGTGTGTGTGGGTAATGTACAGTTAAACCAGTGTTGTCCTCATAATCCAGGGTTTTGCTCTGATTGTGTGTGTGTGTGTGTGTGTGTGTGTGTGTGTGTGGGTAATGTACAGTTAAACCAGTGTTGTCCTCATAATCCAGGGTTTTGCTCTGATTGTGTATGTGTGTGTGTGGGTAATGTACAGTTAAACCAGTGTTGTCCTCATAATCCAGGTTTTTTTCTGATTGTGTGTGTGTGTGTGTCATGTACAGTTAAACCAGTGTTGTCCTCATAATCCAGGGTTTTGCTCTGATTGTGTATGTGTGTGTGGGTCATGTACAGTTAAGGCAGTGTTGTCCTCATAATCCAGCGTTTTGCTCTGATTGTGTATGTGTGTGTGGGTAATGTACAGTTAAACCAGTGTTGTCCTCATAATCAAGGGTTTTGCTCTGATTGTGTGTGTGTGTGTGTAGGTCATGTACAGTTAAACCAGTGTTGTCCTCATAATCCAGGGTTTTGCTCTGATTGTGTGTGTGTGTGGGTCATGTACAGTTAAACCAGTGTTGTCCTCATAATCCAGGGTTTTGCTCTGATTGTGTGTGTGTGGATAATGTACAGTTAAACCAGTGTTGTCCTCATAATCAAGGGTTTTGCTCTGATTGTGTGTGTGTGTGGGTAATGTCCCAACAAACAAGTGTGGGGTCAGGAAACGCCTTCTCCCGCCCCGTCCTCATAGTCCGTAAAATGTCAGGTTTTCATATCTTCAGATTCTTTGACAATAATTTAATTCTAAGTAGACAGAAACATTTCTAAAAATTTTTGGACCATTTTAATCTTTCTTGCATCTCTCTGGGACAAAGGGAAAGGTGGGTCCCCATAAACCATGACTGAGCTGGTATGGGAAAAGTGTCCTCATAATCCGCCCATACCTGTATGTGTGTGTGTGTGTGTGTGTGTGTGTGTGTTTTCAGATGAGTGAATGAGAGAATTACCGAGCGAGCTCGTGAATGGGCAAACGAGTGAGCAAGCAAGTGCCTGAGCAAGTGACTTAGTTGAGTGTGTGGGTGAGCGACTAAGCAAACGAGACAGTGTTTGAATGAGTGTGTGAGTGAATGATTCATTATTATTGATACAGTGTTTTCTCTCAGTGTTACCGTAAGTGTTGCTGCAATGTGTTTCATGTTGTCTGGCAGCCAAAGGTCTGCAATCCAGTATAATAGAGCATGTTGTTGCAGTAACAGTCTGAGTAGCTGCTCTGCCCACAGCTCTCAGCCTCACTACACGCTGCAGTGATCTCTGCTCACACTCCCCCTCTCCCTTGAGAGATGCTCGGCTTTTCTCCGGCCTCTGGTAGATCTTTGCCATGGATGACGGGGCAGGAGGAGCAGCAGCCAGGGCAGACCCTCGTTCCATTACCTGACTCCTGCAACTCTAATGGGGGAGTTTATGCAGCCTTCCTGACACAGGCAGAGGGAATTTGCTTCATTTCTGCTCTGTTCGATATGCATAATGGTCTGGTGAAGTGCCAAAGTGCCAAACTGTATTTCAGTAGTGTTGGGTGAACACAGCATAACTTCACTCTTGCGTGTGTCTCATTCCAATCACTCACTCTACTACTGTTATTTTACACATCATAATATAGCAGCAGTTTATATGTTTACATATATTCTGCTTTGATACACAAGTAATATGTACATTTCTGCAGGGTCTGTATATACTCTGTCCTTATCCTTGATCTCATTTCCATGCAATATATTTCTACAAAATTCAAGTGCCATCTCATTAGGATCATCAAGTTATCCTTTGTCTTTATATTTGCATTACAGTTGATTTTGCGCTGTTTATTGCATTTACATCTTTATTATCTCTTTTCCTATGACAAAGTACTGTATGGTAAAATAATTAGTAGTTTTTGTTGACCTTTGTTTCCAGCACAGCACAGGATGGAAAATGTAATTTAAAAGCTAGAGCTTTTAGTATTTGTTGAGCCAGCAACTATATTAAGCTCCAGATATAATATGGCCACACACAATTATATCCTATGAATAAGCGCCCTGCAAATGGTGTCACGTATTTAACGTAAACTTATGTAAGGTTAGTAAGGTTAATGTGGTTGGGGTTAGAAAAAGGAAATGTAGGAGCATGTAGCTTAAAATGACTCAAAGTTCACACGGTTCCAGACACCAGACTCCTGGGGCAAGTCTGTTTTTTGTGACCCATTCACCATCCCACCTGCCTCATAAAGGGACCACTTCCTTCTTGATATTTGTCAGCGCGTTGGTCATGTAATCGCATTTCCAAGTATTCCCAAATATGTGGGCTAAACGAATTACTGGCTCATGATTATGTACAATATGTACAAATTTTGGTGCATTACTTTACATAGAAAAATGTAGGTGCATGTGAACAGCCTGCACAGAATGAGGACTGTGACTTCGCCCCCCCATGATTAATACTGGAAGCGTGTTATGAAGGGATCTCTTAATGATCCCTATGAACAGAAGAAACAATTACAGCAAACAAAAACGGTTTCAATGTACACATGGGCACTCGACAGTTATTTTAAGACAGACTTGAAAAATTGTGACCCTATGCTTAAGGGGTCCCATATTTTACTGTCTGCTTGCCGCTCAGCATTCAGCTGTGTTGGTGCCCATATAGTTGGGTGATTGAGCCACGAATGCAGTGGTCCCAAAATGAAATATTGATGGGCTGTCATGTTGCATAGCTTTAGCTCTCAGTTTTCAAAGTCTGTATTATATAGTGTAATGAATTTTATTTCTTTGTGAGATCTCTGAAATCAATCCCTTTAGCCTTCAGAGCAGTTTTTCTGAAATTGACATGGTCAATGTTGCTGTTGAGATTTGAGTTTTTACATTTAAGACTGTTACTTAGACACTCTGAAAACATCCCACTTACACTAAAAGAATGGCACTTTCAATTTTCAGTTTTCCTAAAAAGAAAAAAAGGAAAAAGATCCTGTGCCATCAATGAACTGTTTCAGAAGTGAATCATTATGTAAAATAACATTGAAGTAATAACATAGTCATACAGTATTCCAGCTTTGTTGGTGTTCACTCAGACCTCTAAAACCAACTGACATTACCAGTGTTAGTGTTTTTTCTATGAAAAAAAACATCACGTTTTCTCTGAAAACCACATCTAGACCAGCTTTGACATGGTAATGCATGTTTTCAGAGATAGAGATCTTATGTATTCCTTTCATCCTCTCAGGTCTCTGCTGGATCACACATCACAGCGTGTTAGGTATGATCAGGGGGAAGACCTCTGAATTGCTGGGAGGATTCATGCCCAGCCTCCCTCCAGAGCTACATGCTCCCCAGATCTCAAGGGGTCTCTGGGGTGCAGCTGAGAAGCCGGCCGACTCAGAAATATGGACTGCTGCCTCCTCTGGCTCTTTTAAAGCTCAGTCAGTGTACACAGAGACTCATTTGTTTGGGCCCGCTCTATAAAATCTATTACCAGCCCAGTGCTGTGTGTTTTCACCTTGTTTTTTATGGTTTGTGTCCTCAGCATGGGGCAGCGAGGACAAAGCAAAGACAAACACCGCCTTTCCTTGTGGTATATTGAACTTGGCATATAAAAGTACAGAATTTGAAGCTGGAGATACTAGAGCCGTGTGTGGTGGGGTTGAGAGTATACTCCACGAGCACAGAAATCTGCGAACACGTCGGATACCTCACATTCCAAAATGTGTTGCATTACACTGAGAAATCCTCCTTATTTTCCACACTGCTGGAGCGCCGTTTGATGACTCTGATTGATTCTGTGAGATGATTCTGCGACATTAGCAAGATAAGCCGACTAATTAGTGTTAAACACCTGAGCTCCATCAATTAGCACCTCTCTGTTTCTTCCAGCCATGATGCAGCAGCAGAGGAAGAAATCAGAGCTGCCTCTCTGCTAGTGTGCTGGAGTGTTTTCACACCCATAGAGGGCAGCTGTGCTCTCCACAATCTCTCCTCTCTGACTAATAGAGTAACAGACACACGCAGAGAGAGATATAACAAGTTATAGAGGTGGTGTGTTTTCCTGTGTGAGTGGCCTAGTGTTCAGAAAGAGTCCATTTCTTCTGTGTTGTTTATGGCTTTAGCCTATTGGAGAGTGTCTGAAGCAGCATGCAAGTCCCTAATGAAGTTGGGCATCTGCCAGAGACAATACACAGGCTTGTTTTGATGCTGAGCTCTCTTATACTTACTTTGTATCTCCCTCTGTCTCCTTCTATCTGAATCTCTCTCACTTAAAAGCTTTTTAAAAGCCATCAACATGGCTGCTCTCAATGCAGAAGAGCAACCATTGATTACCACTGCCTTAAATGACTGGAGTTAATGAATCATAACAACAGTGAATGGTGGGTTCCTGACACCGAGGCATTCAAAGCAGGCTGAACAAATATGGCAGCTCCTTGCAAAGCGTGGCTACAGCTGAGCCGTTGTTCTCTGGCAATACAGTTGGTTCAGGAAAAAGACTCTTGTAGATGTAATGTGTTTTTGTCAAGCAGCCGAGGCGAAGAAGAGAGACAGAGCGAGAGCTGGCATGAAATCAGCTCTTTGTAGCTGGAGTCCGGGTCCTTGCACACGCTGGACTGTAATAAACCAAACAATATCACATTAACACCCAAGGTCCGCCATTAATGGGCCCAGCTTTGGCCAGCAGACAGTATATAGACACACTCTCATGCATGTGCGCACACACATACCACTGTAAGTGCCCACTGTCTCTCCACTGACTGTTTAATTCCGCGGCTGATAATTATAACTGTTATCTGTTGCCTCTGAAAAATTATTGAGCTTGTCAGCACCCATTAATTTACTCTGTATCATAAATTAAGTGGCACGGGCTGTGTTTTATCCCCGTCTTGCTGGAGTAAATGGAGGCAGTTTTTCCAGAGGCAAAGTCTGCTTTACTGTACTGTACGTCACACATGACAGACTTTTGTTCTGCTTTCCCGTTGTTTAAAAGCCTGGAGAAAATGAGTCGGAGATAAATTAGCCACACTTGAATGTGTGCAGCTCCAAACTGGAGGATGTGTCATCTAAGCTGAGTGTTGGAGCTGTGGGTTTACATGCAAATAAAATAAACTATTCACTCTTTAACTGTACATATATAGCACAAGAAACCCCAGACCTGTAACTGCCAGTTTTGTGAGCTGTGTCTTGGAAAATGTTAACTATGGTTTCCACATTTTTTCCTCTAAGTTGCTGTCCAAAACCTAAGCTGCAGGAAGCATTCATCAGCAACCAATCTCATACTGCCATTGCTGTATGTCCGCCTGTTGCTGCAACATGATTTGTACTCAAGCTAAAATGAATCACATACCTCAAATCAGCCAGTGAACAGCAGCAGAACCGTGCAGCTACCAGCAGGGTAAAAACAAACCAACAACAACATGATTTATAGGCTCCTATTGTGTATTGTACTCAGGCACTGCATTGTGCATCCACATCCATCTCTGAGAATAGCCATCAATCAAAATGCTAATGCTCACTTCCTGTAAATGCTGAGTGTCTTGGGTAGGGAGGGGACAACAATAGTGACCTTTTTGAATCTCAAAAGTTTACACATGTATGCAGGTGTGCACTCTCTATCTCAGGATTCAGCACATCAGGACAACTTAACATTCATGTGAAGTCAAGTCAGTTTTGTTTGTATAACGCTAAATCACAACAAAAATTATCTCATGATAGTTCCCAATATATAGCAGGCTAGACCATACTCTTTGATTTACATTAACCCAACAATTCCAAGCACTTTGCCACAGCAGCGAGGAAAAATGTCCTTTAACAGGCCGAAAGTTTGAACAGAGTCAGGCTGTAGATGGGCAGTCATCTGCCTTGATCAGTTGTGGTAGGGAGAGACACAGGGAGAGACTGAAATGCATAGCAACAAAAACAACTATAATAACATAAATATGAATACTAATGATAATAGTATATCATATATATATAATATGTATATAATAATACAAATATGTCTAGTAATAATAACAGCAGCAGGTGATACCACGACCCACAAGCTCAGCATAATCACTAGCCATGGGAACCAGTGGATCATTGGAAGTCCAGTGCAACAGGTTAGGCCTATAGCAGCCTAACTAGGGGCTGGTCCAAGGTAAGCCTGAGCCAGCCCTAAATTTAAGATTTATCAAAGAGGAAAGTCTTAAGCCTACTCCTAAATGCAGAGATGGTGTCTGCTTCCTGGACTGAAACTGGGAGATGGTTCCACAGGAGAGTAGTTTAATAGCTGTAGTCTGTCTCCATTTCTACTTTTGAGGCTCCAGGGACCACAAGTGGGCCTGCATCTCAGGTGCTGCACTCTTCTAATAAGGTAATCTGAGCTCTTTAAGATATGTTGGTGATTTCCACTGAGCAGTATGGTACAGTTCATGGTGGTTTGGTTCGGTACGTTTTTTTCCGTGTCCACTGCGAAAAGTTGTGGATGGTACCAATGGAACCGTTCCTGACCATTACCATTTTTGGTACCCCTTCTTTTGGGGTACCTAGCACACAGATCCAGCACTAAAAGGTGGAGCTGTGAACACTGCAGTCTGTTGATTGGTCAGTAGCAAATGGTCACTCTGCTCAGGGCTGAGTTGTGGCTTAAGTAATCACTGTTCATACTGTGGAGTTTTGTTAGTAAACTGTGACTATAAAATGAAAGGAAGTTTTGTCCGACGGCCGGCGTCTTTTAAGGTGCAATGTTAACTTGTAATGTTACTTAATGCACGAGATCACAACGTGAATCAATCAACACACCTTAAATATTCCATGACAACTTTGACTATTACTTAAATTTCTTATATGACATACACTTTTAGTAATGAGTGGACCTACAAGCATTTATATATATATTATTTCAGCCGGGTTATGTGAACTGCATATATTCTAATACTCAGTCACAGAAAAGAAAAAGGTCACGTAGCATCGGGCTTTGGCAACACTAAACCCCTGAGCTTGCCTGATAAGGACTAAATGCACAAACCCACTATTTTTAAATATCCCTTGGAGGGAGAATCTCACTGCAGCCTGTTTTGTGTCACCCATAATGAGGAAATACAGTGAGTGCTGGACAGAGCAGTGAGTGACAACAACCCTGTCCACATTTAAGAGTACTGTTTGTAGTGGAAACGCTAGGTCCCCATGAAGTGTATATTTGGTTCCAGAGGTACCATACCGAAAGTGTTTGGTGGAAACAGGGCTTTGCTGTGACACCTTCTTAAGGGAGGTCAGCCACAGAAAAGCACCCCCGGAGCTCACCAGAATCCAGAGACTTGCTTAGGATGAATACCTGTAGTGAAAGAAACCAGACCGAGATATTAGCTCATTGCAGATATATCTGCATTTGTGTATATGTTCCAAATAAGTAAAAGAAACCAGCACTAAAATATTAAAGATATACACCAATAAGCCAAAGCATTTAAACCACTGGTGGGTGAAGTGAGTAACATTGATCATGTCGTTAAAATGCAATGTTCTCCTGGGAAACTTGACACGCTCCAGTCACCCACCCACCAAAACACTGATTGAGATCAAGTACACCCTCTCATGGCAACAATGCTCCCTGGTGGCAGTGGCCCCCAGCAGAACAAAAACTGCCCTGAAATGCCCTGAAGAACTTAAAGAAGACCTCAAAATGTTGACTTGACCTCGAAATTCCCCAGGTCCCAATCTCATCAAGCACCTGTGGGACATACTGGTACCCCACCTCACAACCCACAGGACTCAAATGATCTGCCACCAATGGCCTGGTACGAGACACCACACCCCCAGAGGTCCTGTGTCCCTGCCTCTACAGGTCAGAGCCAAGTCCAATCCAAGGAGGCCCCACCGTGGATTGGGGGTACTGCTGGTGTACCGACACTTGCCATTGGGAGTGCTGTTGCCACGGGGGTGGGAGCGGGGGGTTTGGTCTGCAACGGTGTTTGGGTGGGTGTCAAGTGGCATCCACATGAATGCCAGGACCAAAAGTTTTCCAGCAACTTATTGCATTGTAACAAAATGATCAGTGTTATTCATTCCACCCACCACTGGTTTGAATATTTTGGCTGATCAGTGTAAATTGACCTGTGCTTTAAATGTCTGCTTGCAGTTTTATTTCAGAATAATAATGAAGCTGAGGCCAAAATAATCTAGAAAGTTTGTGCCCCACTCAGCTCACTGACAAGTATGTTTTTAAATATAAAACATTCTAATAGTACAATTACTGAGTAAAAGAAACCCCACTCATCTTATAGTACACTAAAAAAAGTTGTTATTGCCTTATTCATAAGCTACAATTTTGGGTTAAAGTTCAGAGATTTAATAAAATGTGAAGAATCTGTGTGGGTTACCTTGCTAATGCAAGCAAAGTCAATAATCATGGCTATTATGTTGGAATGAATGGATTTCCTCCTGAAATGTTACTTTTAAAATGCTGATGTGACCTGACCTTAACTCTATAATTTGTGCAATCAGTTAGTATGGACCCATCTATCATCGTAGTTGCTGAATTTTTAACATGACAGATTTCTTTTAAATATGTGCTTCGACTGGTTTGACACTGAGTGAACAGACCAGCAGGATTTGGATGGATAAACAACCCCAACACTTGTTTCCAGAGAGAAGGAGAGCGTTGACGCTGTTTGACAGCAGCACAGACAGCCTGCCACAAAAGTCCCTCATAAGGGAGAAGATGTGGAAGTCCACTACTGCTCCCCAAATCCCTATCAATGCTTCCTTTATCCCTCTCTATGTACTTATTCCATATCCATGGCGTTCTTCTCTCCTTTTCCACACTGTTGTTTCCTGTCTATCTGTCACCTCGTCTATTCCTGTCTCCATCACTATACCTTCTGTTCCCACCTTCCCTCATTTTGGATTCCCTCTTCTGGCAGCCTCAGACACCATTTAAATTGGTTGTAGCTTGTGAGGCTGACGACACCAACAAAAAGTGAAAGACATGATATTTATTTCTCTGCCTGCAAACAGACAAGCATGTCACATCCTGGCTGTGGTGGGGAGATGTTGGGCTGTTAGTGAGCCATAGTGAACAGAATAAACAGGTCTTGGTGTGTGCATGCGTGTGTGTGTGCCTGTGTGCCCATGCCAGTGTGATCCTTTATCCAAACTTGTGAGGCTTATTATCTGAGCAATGAACTATGTTTTCTGAAAAAGGTTTGGCAGCCACTGCAAGACATCTACCATTCATTTCTCTACAGTTTGGTCCGCTTTGCTACCCGGCAAATGAAGGCACTGTTGAAAGACTAAAACTTCACAGCTCACTTTGAGTCGCTTGGCCCATTTTGATGTCTACCTCTGCCATGTTTCTGTTCCTGCTCCTTATTGTCTTCTCATTGTGCCTCTATCTCGACAGCTCTCGGCCCTTGCTCTGCCACAAAGACTAATAAAGCCAAAAAACATAGTATTATATCATTTGATGAGCAGAGCAGGCTGTGTCAGTTTATCCACCTGCTACAGCACTGAGCTGATATGATTGGGCACAATGCGGTTTGTTTACCTTTATGTAATAGTTTGGGCTATTTATGCAGCTTCAACTTTGGAAGGTGCCACTCTGAATACCAATCTCCTCTGTAGCTTTGCAGCGCCGCTGCCTCTGCACGGGTATTTACCGCTCCTGGATGGGTCCCAGACTCAGATATATGGCTGAAGGCTTAAATAGATGTCAGAAAGGTCTGCACTTGCACTTTCTATTGGGAGAATTCAATATGGTGTAACTTTGTTGGGTGTGAAAGGAGAGGTGAGGTGAAGTGGGGCCGAGGGTATAAATGGACCGAAATTCACTGAATGTGCAAAATATGTGGGACATGATATTGAGTTGCAGCCCCTTTTGTGCAATTTAAAAATCTAACTCGCCTGCTTCTCTTCTGTGACAAGTATAGGTTTTGCAAAAGAAGTCAATAGAGAATAATGGCTTTTACCTGAATTCACCTCATCTTTGCACTAATATTTTGTACATTTATATATTTGACTCAGGAGTCCTGAATAACTGCTGTGTACCAGTGTTCAAATTCCAATCAGCAGGGGTGACATGGCAATTAAATATTGAATCTTAAATGTGGGAAGCCAGACAGACTGGGAGCAAAGGGAGGGGTGTGTGTGTGTATGTGTATAAAAACTCAGGGACAATACAGTTGATTTTTGTTTGCATTTTTGAGTGCCACAGATAGGGGGTCAGGGCGGGGGAGAGATTCCACGGAGCATTAAGTCAGACTGAATGGGTTTTCACTCTGTCATAGCACGCTGCGCTCCAGTTTTCATAACGGCGTTGAATCACTATTTCCATTTCTCTAATTCTTTCCATCTTTTGTTGCAGGCAGCAGACTTGGCAACTATTGTTTGACACATTGCTTGTGCCAGAGAAAGCTGTGTTTGTGTGTGTGTGTGTGTGTGTGTTTGTGTGTGTGTGTGCGTGTGTGCGTGTGTGTGTGTGTGCGCGCGCGCGCATGCGCGTGCGTGTGCATGTCTGCGTGTGTCTGTGGGGGAGTGTGTGTGGGAGAGTTGCGACTGGCTAATCCATAAGCCATAATAGGAGAGACTGCTTTTAATGCCATATCAAGTGGAAGTGTCCACTCCTCTTAGCCTGTATCCATTTTCCAAACTATCAGAGGTGAGATTGGAGGTTAAATGGAAACCCTGAATTTTTCATGCAGCTGCTATTTCATTGATTCAAAAAAGTAAAAGCTTAATTTTTCAGATTGACAATCATGCATTTTGTGTTTGTATCATGTGTTGGGATTTGTGAGGCTCTAGAGTCGGGAAATGATGCATAAAAAACTATGTTAATTTGAGAACAGAAAAATGAAATGAGTGTTTTGAGGATTTTCTGCAACAGCAGCAATAAGCTTCTTATTAATCTGTGCACCAAGATGAATGAATATTTTATGTCTGAGGAAGGAGCAGGAGACAATAGGTCATAAAGTCAAACGTAGACGTACCTGTATTAAATCTGTTCTATAGTTTGAAGATTGGATCTGCAGTCTACAGAGAGTCATTTTTACACCGAAGGGAATCACGGCAGAAACTTTTTCACTTCAAAACCATTGAATCCAGCCTTTGAGGCACTTTTACTAGTTTCCATTATGCCTCGGCTGAATTATTTTTGAGGAAAATCAATTCTGTCAAGGTGAGCTTTGGAAGAGGTGCTTTAGTATTAACATTCATAAGAATATCAATCAGCCAGCCACTGTGAGTGGGTGAAAAGATGAGGGAACAAAAGTTCTTATGGTTTTTCTGTCTTCCCAGAGGGGCTTTAATTCTGGTTGTTTCTCCTCACGGAAATCCAGTAAGACCCCCCACCCCTACTCACCCACCCTCACTATCCCTTGATCCCATTAGCAGTGAACTCATGGGACCTCTGATCAACCATTCAAGGTCACTGAGTCACTGACAAAAGACGCCGGCTGAAGTGTTTGTTTCTTGGCAGCAGAGGTCCAGTAGCCTTTAGGTAAATGATCATATGAAATAGGGCTGGCATGCTTTTAGACTTCCACTGCTCGAATATGGTGGCCAAGAGTGCATGATAGCAATAGTCTAATATTGCATCATCAACTTGCAGTGATAATAAAAATTTTAAGGAAATAAATAAATCTAACAGTCAGCTAGGCTTGGGTGTTATCTCATACGCTTGGGCCAGTGTAAATGGAACATGGGGACAGTGTCACAACAGAAAACTAGCATCTGACTATCCTGTGGCATCGTGTAACATTGGAGCTCTTTGTGCACATTGAATCTGTTAGATATGCACTTGTGTTATGTCATGTAAACAAACCGTGTACCTATCAGCTGTGTGCTCGAGATCTGACTCACATGTAAGCACTTAAAAGATGGGTGAGTAGCCTACTTGCTGTCTTCCTACGTTTGTAATGTACTTAATAAAACAAAAAACAAATTTTATATTGTGATATTTACTGGAAGCCACATACAGTATAGCCAACAGCAAGCAGCCTAACTTATTAGCGGTGGTCATTTACCTTATCAGAAATGTTCCTCTCGTCAGTGATCTCCCTCCAACAAGCTTCCACTTGATTTAGGTTTTTGTAGAGACAGAAGGACGTATCATAGAGATAATTCCCCATATCAGTGGTGTTTTGTTTTTAAGGCGAGCAACATATATAAGTAGACGCAGGGCGTCTGAAGAAAGTTCAGCTGAAAACAGCGCTAGCAGCCGGTTAAGACACCTCTTCCATTGCCTTTCAATCCAAAATGTTGTCATATTGGTGCAGTTTTAGTCTTCTCGAGAGACAACTCTGTCATGTCTCCTCTCGTCAGCCCAAAAACTGATGCTGGATTTAGCACTGTGACCCTATCAGCACAGGTTGCTGATGTAGGCTACTTTTTGATTTTCCAGAACGTGTCGTAATGTCAAATGTCGAGGTTCAGCCGGTTTACATAAAGTCAAATCGGTTTAAGCTCGTAGATCGGATTGGACCAGCAAAACCAGTAATCGACCCAACTCTAGTATCACAATATCATGGTATACCAGTATATCTACAAAGTCTCATTGTATGAGTTTTAATACCATGAAAAATACAAACACTCCTCTTTCTATTAGACTGATACAGAGATGCTGCATTGGGGCGATGCTGTAGTGCACAGCTGGTGCCACCAGATGTCAGTCTATACTGGTTGGACAGGCAGCTGAAAGACTAGAGACGGTTTTGGTTAGTTGAATAAATGAAGTATGCTTTACAATCAGTTAACAAGGCAATTAAGCTATGTTTCCCACTGTTTGCAATCTTAATGCTTAGCTAAGCTAAGCAGCTTCTAGCTGTAGCTTCATCTTAAGCGTACAGCCATGAGAATCTTTTCTTACCTTGGCAATAAAGCATATTTCCCAAAATGTCAAACCATTGCTTCAGTTCTGTCATATCATCGTTGAAATGATAAAAGTAGAATTTAAGTAGGCTAGCTAAGTTTAGTTTAGTTTAGTTTAAAAGTGAAAGGTGATAAGTATCACTGCTGTATCACAGAAAATGAACAATGTTTATAATTTACCAGAGATGTGGACTCGAGTCACACGACTTGGACTTGAGGAAGTCTCAAGTCATGAATTTGTTGACTTAGACTTGACAAAATCAAAAAAGACTTATAACTCTTTGACTTAAATGCCACTTGGACTTGAGCCTTATGACCTGAAAATACTTGATACCTCCCCCAACTCCAAACATTCAAAACTATGTTATTTAAAAAGTGTACCACAACTATATTCACTTCCCTTAATTTCTTGAATCTACTAACACTACCAGCAATCACACTTAATTCTCCAGATTTTCATTGTTTGATCAATCTGAAAGCATCAAATCAAGCTGCTAACTAACGTTACATCACTGAGCGCCAGTAGGAAAAAAAATAGCCTTTCCCAGAAGACAAATTGCAATATGCAAAACGTACAGGTCTAAAATTACTGATGGAAATGCAACAACTTTTTAGCTTCGTTCAACATTTGAAGTCGAGGATAATATTAACATAGTTAATGAGACTGTGCCTAGCTAAAGTTATGACTCTGGTAACATGGTTACATTTGGTTTATGACTTGTTTGGGACTCGAAACTCAAAGTTCAGGACTTCGGACTTGCCTGTCTTGACTTGGGACTTGACTGCAAGGACCTGACACTTACTTGTGACTTGCAAAACAGGGACTTGGTCCAAACTCTGTACCTTACACATTTTGCTATGGATTAAATCATTAGCCCACTAACACTGTGCATGTGGAAACATGAGCCTTCTGGACAGAATCACATCTGTTAACTCCCTCTCTTCTGTCTGTGTGTGAGAGGAGTACCGTCATTGATAAAGAAGCCAGATCTCCCTGCAAATGACTTCCCCGTTACGTCATCTGTCAGTATCAATTAACCTCCAGCCGCTAAGTCTGAAGAGGTCTGAAGCCAAGCTCTGCTGAAGCCAAGAGCTGCAGACAGTGAGGATAATCAGGGGAAGAGTTGCTGAAAAGCCAGAAAAGTAGACACACTGCAGCTTTGAATCCTGTGTCATATGGGAAAATCAATGCAGTGAATGTGGAAGATGAAAGGCGTGACCAGGTCTGTCTAATAATCAGTTTAAGTGATTGGTGTCTCTTATTTGGCCAGTAAATTCACACCATTTTAAAAATGGCAGCTGACTGTGTGTTTTTAGCTGTCTCCACTATCACCACCACTTACTACCTGTGTTCCTATGGTAACGGAGAACGTACTCCTGGCACTTCAAAATAGCGTCAATGTCTTAGGTCTGTCACTGATGTGCTTTTGCAGTGGAACCCCTGCAGATTGATGTGGATAGGAAATTTCTGCCATTAAACGCTAAGTGTTTCTCAGCTACAGCTATGAAACTTAAACAGCTTCTTTCACAGAATGTGCAGTGTGACAACATTTATTTAAGTCAATGGATAAGTATGGTGTCATTGGTTATGAATGCAAATCATATTTACAATACATCTTCTTCAATCTCTGACAAATGGTTTTTAGTTTGTTAAGATTTTTCCTTTTCTCTTTTCACTCAACTGTCCATAATCTGGAGCACGCAGATCATTTTTGTTTTCTATTATCATCAGTGACAGCAGGATCACTATTGGGCCAATCTCCCAAACAGTGCCCCCATGCAGCCAGCCAAACTGTACAGCCAGGGTCCATATGGTCCTCCTGCCCTCTGTCTTACCCTCCTCCCATTTTATTTTCACCCCAGCCTCTGTTCCCAGTAAGTGATCAGCCACACATGCAGCATGTTCAAGGCCAGGGGTTGCACTGTATATCTTTGTACTTACTGTATGTACTGGTATTTGGGGTATGGCTGCACCAGATGATTATTTTTTCAATCGAAATAATGTTTTGATCTATAAAATGTTAACGGTGAAAAAACTGTGAGAAAATAGTGAAATCTTATCCCAACATTTTCAGAGTCTAGAGAATAAGACAAACACATCCTCATGTTTGTGAAGTTGGAACCAGCAATGTTTGGTATTTTTATGGGGAAATTACCTCTGTCTATCAACAGCTATTAAGATAATGCCCATTAATTTCCTGACTGTCGACTAATTGAGTAATCTAATCATTTTTTCGGCTCTAATTGTGGTGCTGTGGATTGTGCGGCATAACATTAGAGCATAGTAAGATTTGATTCTGTCATTAAAATAGTAATGTAATGGATTGCCATTACAATATCTGTACAACCTAATCAAGTATTAGCTGGTGCTGTATTATCAGGGTGATTACAAACTACCAGAAAACTCACAATTTTAATTTAAATTATGATAAAGTTTCCTCTCATTAGTTGTGTAAAGATGCCATGTTTTTCAGAATAGAAGTAATCTTACGTCATGACCTAATATGACCAGCACTTAAGATATCATTGCAGTCACAACGATGTGCATAGGCTATCATGATGTTTGGAGATAAGAGAGGATCCGCAGCAATAAAAGCACCCTCCAGGAGAAATAAGTAAAGTAATGACAGTAGTTTCTCACTTCAAAGATCATGCTGAGAAATGTAGTAGAAACCATAACATATGATTTTACAAAGCCAATGTTACCACGTACAGTTGTGTCTAAACTGTGTGTTTTGCAGTAGTGGCTGTATAGGCAGGCAGGTGTTGGTCCAGTGCACCCTGACTACTAAATTGAATTCCTGCCCGGTCTGACTTTGTGCTGTGCGGCGTTCTGCTCCTGTTTGTCTTAACCTGCCCTCTCGTCTCCATTTCAGCTTTCGCAAATACACGGTGTGTTAGAACAAAGTCTAGGTTCTCTGTCAGACCAGCAGGGGCTGCTTGGATGTTTCTGCCTGGTCGCTTTCCAGTTGCCCACCAGACTGTAACCGAGGCCCGGGCTTGGGAGTGGAGGCTGTGTGTGTGCCTGTAAAGGGGGGGCGATGGGGAAGCAGGCGGGGCAGGCCGGCTACTCCGACCCCTCAGAGCTCCATCTGGACCGTGGGGGGCTGTCATTTAGAAGTGCAGGGCCTGAGCGGAGGAGCAAATTGCTTTTTAATCGATCATATTCCCAGTAAAAGCCACTCCCAGCAGCCACTTGCCTACTTTCCATTCTATTTATGGAAGCTGCCTGCCTCTGACTTCTGTATATGTGCTGTGTGTGTGTGAGGGAGAGAGACAGAAAAAATAGACAGAAGGGATGAGTTTTGTTGACCACTTCAAGTCAGTAAAACGGAATCGTGTTTTCCATTCTTCTTAAGTCTAGCTTTGTGTGTGGATGTGTTTTGCTCATTAAAATCAGAGTACTACAAGGACCTTGCGATACTCGTGTGGTTATAGATGATATGAAGGCTGATAGCAAGCTGTTCCTTTGTATCTGAGGAAGGCAGTGATTCTAGGGCAATGAAACATGAGCATCAGACAGTGCTCTATTAACAAAAAGAAAACCCTCCCCACCATTAAACACCACAGAGCTACAGTCAAACATGTCATGTGCTTTTATAGAAGCCCAACAATGCTGTAATGTGATCGTTTTCCCAGCTCCAGTTTCTTGCATCTATTTTCAGTCTGATGCCCAGTGTTGAGTCTCACACTAACAGGCGCTACTGTGAAGCGTGCATGGGTAATAAATTATGACTCAGCCCAATGCCGCCGCTGATTGTTGGATCCATTTTCTAAGATGCCGTTGTTTCTAACTAATCTGCCCCTTGGGGCTCTTGAAAAGGAAGTTTAAGTCCGTATTTGCTTGCTCTGTAGAACAATTTTTTTTGTTCTTTTCATAAAGCATTGAATCACCCCCTTTGTAAAAACAAAAAAAAAGCTTCAGCTGTAATGGTGTCACATAAAAGATCCTGCAGAATGAGCAATACCATTGAATGAGGCCGCCGCTTGCAAGCACTCCTGTCAGTTTTCCTTTGCAGGCCTCCCAGGAATTGTAAATGTCGTCACATTTTCAACAAGACAGGTTTTTACTAGATGCTGAAAATGACTTTTTGGGTGTGCTTTTCCTTCACTGCAATGCACCAGAAAATGTTGGACTATTTATTTTTTACTTTGTTTCAGCAACGCTGTGGTTAACTTGGTTATGGTTAGGAAAAAAATCATGTTTTGAATTAAACTACCTGGTTTTAGGTAAAAAAAAAAAAAATAATAATAAAAAAAGCAGGGAAGTCTCAGTAAAAAACAACTTTGTTCATGGCACTATTCCTACTGGAAAAAAAAGCAATGGGTTGCTAAAAAACACCCACGCTTTGGGAGCAAAAAACGTTGCAGGAAACACAGCGACGGGTCCCTGAAAAAGCTGCTGGAAAAGATCCAGGGATTGCTAAGAACACCCACGTGTCATGCCTTCAACCACCCATCCACCTACTTATGACAAAATTAGCTCATACACTTTGTCATTTTAGAAATGTTGATGTGAAAAATGTGCAAATGGAACATATTCATGGCAGAAACCTACAATGCCAAGATTTTCTTCTGGTCACTGGGCTGAAGTAACACTGGCAAATTGTGAAACATAATTGCACTATATGTGCCGTAGAATTGTTGAAGACTGGTGAGGATTTTGTTATTTGATTGTGTTTTATGTATTTGCTCATGTCTTGTATAGTTGCAGTGTGTTGAGCTTTCAGGGATATGTTCCTAGATTCTCCTGCTTGTGTCCTTTCACATGTTAAGTAGCCTATAGTGCTCAGCAAACACAGTTAAAGGAGTAGGAGTAAAGAGAGAAAGGATAGAGAGGTATGTCAGGTACTCAGCTGGAGGTCCTGCATTTTCTCTGTCAGTATCTTGTCATGGTCTCGCCCCCTGACCAAACAGGACGTGAGACTCACCACCCCATGCTGCTGTCTGGGTCTGTTGCTGTCCTCATGCGCCTCTCATAGCTTTTATTCAGGCAGTTCTCTGTTGTGTACCTCTCATCTTTTCATGCTGGGTGTGTTTTCTACCATGAAGGTTCTCCAGCACCTTTTCCTATTCAGACTAGTGACAGACTCATGCAGTGAATGTTGGTCTTAAATTATAAATCTGATAGCTGCCAGTCAATATTGTCAATCTCTTATATGGTGGAGCCTCTTTTTTTAACAACAGCTTGTCAGTATGTTGATGTTATTATCAATATAACATGTTGGGCCAGAGAAAGTGTGTGGAAGGGCTTCACTCAGCAGCTTCAGGATGTAAAATGTGCAGTAAAACCTGCCTCACCCCGCCCGAAGCCAACAGGAAAACAATTATCTGGCTTAACTCAATTAAGGTGATAGCTTTGATTCACTGCAGTTAAAGTGGATTCTGATTGTGAAAAAATTGTCCCAATCGTCATGGAAATATCTCAAATCAGACCTGCAGCATACTCCTTAAGATATTCCAGACACACAGATTTAAATGCACTGCTCTATCAGTAATAGAGTGATGCAGGAATAAGTTCTAAAACATGTAAATTAGTCAGCATTTTTGCACGTCATGGGCATGTGGCATAGTTCATTTATAGACTAACATTAGCTTTTTACTTCTGGTGACTGCATTTATGCTTTAAAAACATAATCTTGCTGAACAAAATGTGTAAGTATCATGAACTTATTTTGAGAAATTTGACAGAACTTATTTTCTGCAATAATGCAAGAATCCAGTGGAAAAATCCCACGCTTTTTGAGGAGGGAACTACTGCAACGTTAACTTCCAGGCCAGCCTACAATAAAATGTTGTCCCTGCTGCACTTTATACGTAATATATTCAAAGATGACAAATAAATGATAATCTATTAGACCTAATGCAGGTATACCTGTGAGATCTGTATTCTTTAATTGCAAATATCTCTCTCTTTAAGGTCTCAAAGATCACTGACAGGACTCCTAATTGGAGCATGATGTTTTCTGTGCCATTGATAAGTGTTTCTCTCATTGGTTTGTAGTGCAGTAATATGGCTTAATTAATCAACATTGTCACATAATCATCATGGGCAGAGAATGACAATTGTAGTTTTACATTGATCCTAATTTAATCAGAGAGATATTTCAGTTTTTATTGTTCATACAGATGTTCTAGGTAGTTGGTAGGTAGTATGGTCATGTTATATTCTCCACAGGGATTTTGGACTGCATACCAAATAGTAGTAATGGAAATCTGACTTTGCTTCTCAAGTCTTGTCCATTATACACTGTAAACATTCCCATATGCGATGTCACATTAATACAGCTGGTATTTTCCTCTATTAAAAGGAAATTTAAAAATTCTAAAGTTTGACATTTTGGGAAATACGCTTATTTACTTTCTTGCTGAGAGTCAGATGAGAGGATTGGTGCCTCTTTCATAGGTATCAGTCTTCTCATCTAACTCTCAGCAAGAAAGCAAATAAGCACATTTCCCAAAATGTCAAACGTTTCCTTTTAATGCTCACTGTATATTTACAGGCTTTACACGGATATCTAAAATGTCGTCCTCTCTTTTGTTCAGGTGCAGCATCTCAAGTGTGGTGGCTCTGGTGTGATAAATGTCAGCCTGTCCTGCTATTTGTATGGGTCTGTCTCCTCAACCAAAGGTAAGTTCATCCTCCTCTCAAACAGGGGTGTTGTGGTTTACTGTTACCAGTGGATTTATACAACAGGTGCTGCACTCACAGCAGTGGTCAGACTTTATTCTCAAATACTAATCTCATCTGCAAATGTGCCCAAAGTCCCCAGAAAGCTGTTATGGATGGCACATCAAGTAAGAGTCAAAATGATGGATTACAGACACGACATGTGGTTAAATGACAGGCTCAAACATTTAGACTGAGAAAAGGGATGACTTTGATGTGTTGTTTAATGACATTCTTAGGTGATTTTTTTTTTTTTTTTTAATTTAAAAAAACCTGACACGTAGTTGTTTTCTACCTTGGATTATCTGAGTAGCTAATACCTCTTTTGGCACATTTGGTCCCAGTCTGCCACTGAGAATGAAGTGAACAAGTTAATTCTTTGTGCTGCCCCACTTAACATCCATAAAAACAGATTTAAAGCAATAGACACAATCTCCACTGTTACATCCTATTTTGGGATTTCTTACACAGATCCTGCCGTATGTCTATCTTTTCAACAACTTTCTTGGGTTGCCCTCGCTTTCACTGTCTTCCAAAGCACTGATGTTGTTCTTTCAAAGAGGTAAAGTTTTGTTGCCACCTGACAAACAACTCATGCCTTGATGTTGGTTGCCCGGGAGCTGTAAACTGAAGTTGAACCTATTCGTGGAAGCTCTGTCCCCCCCCCCCACACACACAAAAAAAAAAGTTCAGCAAAACGGTCAGGCTTTTCTTCGGTCACTTTGACAAGAAGACTCTCTTTAGCTGTTGATTTACAGGAACGCTGAGTCGCCACATTATGTTGTTCCTTTTTTGCCACTGAGGTTAATCTTGTTTGTGGCAGCTAAAACCGGTCATTTGCGTAGTTTGGCTGATGAAAATGTGGATCCCAACTCCAGGTCATGTTTTGTTTCTGTCTCGGTCTTGTACTTTTGTTTAATGGGACTGAGCTACAGCGCTGGCTGTTCTTGAGGGAGCAGTACATCACTGGAGCTGCATCTGTTCATCTCAACTTGGAGTTATGGCCTGGCCTCAGATGAGATATCAGCTTTAAGACTTTACATGAGGGGAAGATTTAAAGACTTGCAAAAAAAAAAAAAAATTCACACAAAATGGCAAAGACAGCCAAGCTCTGACATGCAGTTATTGAAAGCACTGGTACGGGAGATTAACCCAACTCCACCACCTCCCTCAGGCTATGATTCTCCCCCGGTTGGTGCCTTCTCCACTATTCCCCTGAGAGGCAGGGCTTCTGGGACAGACCCGCTGAGTAATTCCTTTACTATCATCTGCTGCCTCACTGCCTGCATTTAACAGTCTACACATTACAGCAAAAATGTTGTTAGTTTGTTTATGACTTCATATTTTTCTAACTCTAAGCCCTCAAAATCCTTCCTTTATGATTCATCAAGGTGGGAATAAGTGGCCATCTGTGGACTGACTGTTTATTGGCTTTAAGAGGTCAAATCACGGACACACGCTCAATTGCTCCTTAAGCACCCCACTGTTCAAGCAGGAGTCATTCTGTGGATGATGTTTGAGAACTTTTTGAATTAGAGCCTGCACATTATTTATCGTAGCAATTTTTATTCCTTCCTGGAGACCTTGTGAGAGTTCTCCTTATATAATATTGCTTTGCATAAGCAAGGTAAGGTTCTTATTACAGAGCATAACTATTTGAATAGGACTTCATCTTTTAGTTTTCTGAGTGTTAACTTTAGCAGCATTTTCTGTTTTACTCCCTGAAAGATCAAGATGACCAAATAAGATAAGATAAGATATACTTTATTTGATCCCCCAGGGGGGAAATTCAAGGATCACAGCAGCACAAGACAAAATAAAAGCACATTAAATAGAATATGATTAAAGAGAAAAAATAAAAATAAAAATGAAAGATAATGATAGATAAATAAAATTGCTACATCAGATGAATAAAGTGACTAAAAAATGGCAGACAGTGATAATATTGTGACAATATTGTGGGGTTTACTGGTGGTGCTCTCACAAGATATTTACACAATGTGATTTTTGATAAATGATCACCAGTAATGTGGATACAATGACTAAGTGGGTAAAGGCAAATAACAGAACAGCCAGAACAGTCTGGTATGTACATCACTTTCACAATATTATGATGTCCAAAATCTAAGATGATATCTCGTCTCATATCAGCACACTGATATAATATTTATATATTGCCCAGCCCTAGTCAGTGGTGCCTCCAGAAATGTTTCATGGGGGTGGCTAGAATGGGCAGCAGAAAATCTTTGGGTGACACACCAAAACCAAAAGCCTTAACTGAATTTCAGGAATTCTTTTATGCTGTTGGAGTATATAGACTAGTTAAAAACTGTGTTAAAGGTTGAGTGTGTAGCATCTAGTGGTATCCAGTGGTGAGGCTGCAGATATCAACTGAAATTTCTCCCATGTGCCAAGCGTGATGGAGAACCAAGCACCAGGTAGCCAATGTTGTAAAGGGAATCTAGAGCCAGTGTTTGGTTTGTCCATTCTTGCCTACTATAGAAACAACATGCCGAACTCCATAAAAGAGGACCCACTCCCTATCTAGATATACTCGGCTCATAGTTTCAGGTGATTATATACAAACGAAAACATAGTTCTGAAAATTGTATTCTCTTTCTGCCAATATATCACCCGTAATCCTACACACTGGACGTAAAAGAGTAAGGAACTGCATACTGATGTACTTTGTGTTATTATTTTACAGTTAATGTTACTAAAATAACAGAAAATAACACATTTATACTGCATGCAAGAAACTACATGTTGTTTTCCCCAAAAACTGCATGGGATTAGCATAAAATGGGCATGCCTGTTTAGGGGAGACTCGTGGTTAACCTGAATCCATTTTTGGTGAGGGTTCAAAGGACCCCTCACCAAAAATGGCCATGCCAGTTTTTTCCTTGCCAGAATTTCCAAACTTTGGAGCATTATTGGACCCCTTCCTGACAAGCTAGCATGACATTATTGGTACAAAGATACTCCTAACTTTGCCCCAGCTTAGAAGCACATCACAGCAACAACGCCAGTAGGCAGCAATTGTATCAGGTTGGCCATGGCCTCCCTTGGCCACCCCTTGGGAGTGCCACTGGCCATAGACCAAATCATGTACTTTTTTACAGTTATAAAATAAATAAAAATGTTGTGCTCTTTGTGTTATTGAATCTCTCATTCTCTCTGTAACTAGCAACCAACACGCAGCTGCTGTTTGTATTTGAGTATATGATCACAGCTGAATGGCATCTTCTCCAGAGAGATTTTCTCTTTAAATACCACATTCCGCGTGCCCTTTCTCAGGAAAACTTCAGCAACAGCTCTTTGGTTATAATGTTCGTCTCAGCTTTAATTAGAACAACAGGCTTAGCGTGTAACCATTACCAAATAAACGTTGGTCAGAGAAGGTTAAGTGCAGCGACATAAGGACGGTGCAGTTATCCATCCGAGTGTCCCGCCTCTCAAATCAAGGCAATTTTATCCCTGAATCCTTGGCCCTCCAAAATGGCATCTGTTTAATTAACTCTCTGGAGCCTCAATAAGAAAGGCCATTTTAATAGAGCGGGAATGCATATTAATCTACTGGCAAGGGGCCAATTATGGTGGACTGTCGTCGTGTTTGCATTCATTATGTGAACTCATATGACCTCTCCAAACCTGCACTCAGTGATTAAACTCTCGTCTCTTCAGGTTTTATGTAGTTAAACTTCAAAATATAGGAAAGAAACTTGTTAAGACTTTTATGCTGTCAGTTTAATGTACATTTTGTTGGCATGTAACATGACAGCACAGTTTATACTAGCATATAATGAATGATTAACACATTATTGTTTTCTTTGTTGAAAAATTAGAACAGTAGCTTGACAATGTGGAATTGACTTAATGGCTTGTTAATGCCCAATCAGCACTCACAGTAACTTTGCCAGTTCATGACACCTTTGCTGAAGTAGTTTGTGAGCTCAGTGCTCCACAGATGTAACCTGGAAATCCAGATATCCCGCCCCCAGCAAATTCTAATTTGCACTGCACGGGGATCTGGTCCCGACGAGCAGAGCCCGGTGAATCGCCATCGGACCAATCAGATCAGTCTATCTGACATAGGCGAGCTCTGGGTAGGAAGGGTGTATCGGCGAGGGCCAGACTAAAAATCTTTCTAGATTTGAGTCTGGATTTCAGGCTACCACAGATGTTGTTGTGAATAGAGCTGCAACAGTCAGCTGAATAACACACAGAATTTTTGTTTTTTGAGAAACTCATTTCATATGTCATTAATATTTTTAGTCATTTATCAAGCAAAATTTCCAAATACTTCCTGGTTAGGCATTCTCAGATGTGATGATTTTCTTTTGTTCCCTTTCTCGCCTTCATGCAGGTGATAGCGGTGGCTGAAGGCTTTATGTTCTTGGGTTGTCCGTACATCTGTCTATCCTTCCGTCCGTCCCCTCTTGTGAACGCTCAGGGACACCTTGAAGGAATTTCTATAAATTTGGCACAAACATCCTCTTGGACTCAAGAATGAACTGATTAGAATTTATTGGTCAAAGGTCAGTGTGACCTCACAAAACATGTTTTTGGCCATAAATCAAGAATAGTGTGCTAATAATGATGAAATTTTACACAAATGTCTGATAGGATAAAATGCTCAACAGATGACTTTTACAGTATATACAAAAAGTCATAGGTCAACTTCACTGTGACATCATAATGTTCTGCAAAAACAGTTTGCTGGCCATTACTCAATGTCGTATCTCAGGGACAGAGGGAGAGACATTTGGTGACACTAATCTTAGGTGCCCACCTTGAAACTCTGCTGATGGTATAGATCCTCTGCACTTCCAGGGGAAGATGTGTGTGAAGCCTCCATGTTTTCACATACATGGATGTAAACTGTAACTGCAACTTCATGGGTAAGGCAAGGCAGTAATTCTAGTTTATGTGTGATGCTAACAAGTATCCTGTTCATGAGAGATATGCCTGAGTCAGTAAATAGCAGCGTAATAGATACTGGCTCCATCTTTGCTTCACTCAACACACCACAGTGCAGAGACAAAGGGCTGCTTAACTAGTCAGTTTGAGTGGTGTCTGAGCTCAGTCACATGTACCTACCTACCTGTAGACTTAAGCAGAAAAAACTGACACAAACAGTAGCTAGGCAGTAACTATGCTATTTAGACTTTCAGTTCCCACTGGGGTCACCCTTGCTTATGCTATTTTGGATAAAAGTGTTCACCAAATGGCATACATTATAAATTGGCTCAGCTCTGTCGTGCTCTCCAGCTGAGTGAAAATGAAAATTGTTCCAAAAAGTTTTGAAGCTACTTTTCCTGACAGTGGTGTTGAATGTGCAGAGGAGGACTTTTAATAAGGCAGCCTCAGCTAGGAGTCACACAGACTGTCTCTAAGGGCCAGCAGGACTACAGCCATGAACTCCAAGCTTTCTCACTAATGCTCTACTTTATTCTCTCTGTTTCTTTCTCTCACTGACACCTCTGCGAAACCGGTGTTTTGTTTTCATTTGAAGGAAGAGTGACCGCTGGCCTGCAGCCCAGTGATCCACAGTGGCCTGTTTTACAAATAATTAAGACAGATGAGAATTTATTAAAGTTAATCACACTTTTTTTATAGTGCAGATACACACTTTTTTTAAAAATGATTTATTAACAACACTTCCACAAAAGAATTGCTACCAAGTGGCATTGAGGCCATGTTGCCTTTGAAATAATTTCTTGTCATCTAATCTTTCAGCTTGAGGAAGTGTTCAGATCTTGTTTATCACTCATTTTGATTCATTTAGTGTCAGAACTAGCCTGAGGCCACTGTTTATCATTTTATGCACTGAGGGCATATTAATGGGCCGGGGGAAACGACTTTAATAAGTTAATGTACACCAAGTGAGAAGAGCTCTTTTATGACTGGATCTGGCACTGTGAATTGGTTGAGACGAGGGCAGAAATGGGTTTGCAGCCGTGCAGTCAACTCCAGTCCACAGTTGAATTTGCAATCTTTTTAGGAAATTACAGGTTGTAATGATAAAGCCGTCAAGTTCTTCCTGTCTGCGTTTACTATGGTAATCAGTCTAACCCGCCTTGTAACATGCCATTTTCAACATTTCATCTGTGGCAGAGCACGTAGAGTGAAAAAGAGGTTTTAAGCCTCCTTAGAAGATTGCATGTTTGACCTCAGAATAAATGAGAGTGGAGCTGTAGGTGTGGCTGGTGTAAAGCTGATATTTGCAGAGGCTCCAGACATGGATGTGGTCGGGTTCATTTGTAACTCTGAACCGAGGTTCCTGTATATTTGCTGCACAGTCAACCTGCCACATTAAATATTCTCCTGTTCTGTCACATGTACCACATTAGGGAGACTATAGAAATTCTTTGGGACCAACTGCCCCTTTCAGAATTATATTGCATAGCATTGAGGCATATGTTTACAGCTGCTCTCAGTAATAATTATATCCCCCAGAGTAGTGGGGAGAGAATGTGCACTTAGCTCCAGTGGGCCTTGCGTCGTGGGCGACAATGGTGGGTGTTTTATTAATGGTCACAAATTATGGCGCCACCCCAGGAGGACTGCTGTCTTCAGTTTGTGACATTGCCACACTTTCTTTTACTGTGTTGCAGTGAAGTGAGTCAGTGTCAGTGATTCCCCTGAGCTTTGCCTCTGTAGTATTGATATGGAGAGTTTGGATTCTTGGTCTGCTGGCAGAAAAGGTCACCGTCCACCCTGACTGGGTTTCTAATTTCTTCTTTCTTCAGGGCTTGTGTTTCCATCCTCACTCCTGCCTATAGGAGCAGCAATAATAATATAACAGAGCAAAGAGATTATGAATGCAGATATAGAAAATGGTTTGCAGGAAACACAACACAGCTGGATTTTTGCAGCAGATCAAGAGCATATTGAAAGTCTAAGCAATACTGAGAACTTATAAGCAGATCAACGTGACAAGTTGTTTTTGTGCCTTAAACTGCATGTAGAGCAAAAGTACTTTGTGGAAAATGTACACTATCTCAAGAAGGAAACACCCTGTTACAGTAACTCAGATCAAATAATTAGCTGTTAACATACACTATGGTCAGAGTCCTGGCTTTAAGTAAGACAGTGGGTGGCTTTGCACAGAAACTGGACAGGGAGAAACACCTGTTTTAATGTAACACAGTGTATACTGTCACTGCGTGCTTGTGGCTTATTAATGAGTACTGCAAACCTTTGTAACTCTGATATATTTCAATGGCAAATAGCAGGATGTTCCTATATGCTAATATCCAGAACAAAGGGGCTCCTGTGCTCTTAACCTGTGCAGCAGGCAAACAGCAGGAAGTTAGATATTCTAATGTTGTTTTTTGCTTACATTACAAGTGTTAAGAGAGTGCACTTAACCTGTGCTGACTGTTGATGGCCTGGGACCCACTCACATTTGATTTCTTACTACCTGCAAGATCTTGCTTTGCTGTCCGCGTTAGCATTATCACTGGTACTAGCTGTCTTTTCTCACTGGAGTTCCATGTGTCATGTTAGCGAGACAGAACTGACAGAGGTCTTTCAACAGAGAGTGTGAAAGAAGAGAGTGTAAAGAAAGTTGTGGAAATCTAAGGACGATGGCTGCATACAAAAAGGAATTTTGCAGTTTTCCAGCAAGTTACTTGATTCCTAAATACTAGAAATGTCCATGAGAAGCTGTTGTAACATCGTGGCAATATGTTTTCTACCCCGCTGCTGTTTGTAACGAGAAACCCATCAAATATGGCATTACACTCATTAATAGAATGTCATCAGCACAGTAGAACATGTGCAGTATGAAATATATGAACTTGTGTTACACCATGACTAATTCAAAACTCATCTGATACTTTACAAATGTTGCTTTGCAGCTCAGTTGATTAAGAAAGCATTCAGGATATTGATAAGTATAAAAAAGCCCATCAAAAGAAAAATACATTGGCATGCTGCCAAGCACTTCTTACATGCTTCAAACACATTGGTTGCTATGTTATTTGCAATAATAATTAGTTACTACCGCATGCTGTGGCAACGCTTGCTGTTTATTTCCAGTGTGTGTATATGATTGCACGTAGCGCAGCGTTGCCCTTGTTGTAGTGTTTTGAGACTGTATTTGGATGCGTGGCAGTGATGCAGCAGAGGGTGGCAGCGGCAGAGAAGCGGCGAGCGTGACTAATCTGGGGATCTCCTGAGTGGTGTGTACGGCTGGCCGTCCTTCATGCCTCACGCCTCCCTGATGGGGGCCGCACACCCACTGCCTCACACGCCGATGGAAGTTGTGTTATAGATCTCAGTGCATCATTAACACATCTAGTGTAGTTTAGACTTTCATTAAAGGGCCCAGCAGGTATCCTACAAAGTTTGAGCTTCTTTTAGTGACATTTTGCTTTGTATTTTTTTGTTTCTTCTTATAGTCAGTGCAAAGTCATGAAAATACATCTGAGGCTCTGGGTGCTACAGCCGATGTATTGGCACATGAATCCTGTCCGTCTTTGTGTTCATGTGAAATCCTCATGTCCTCATACTGGCTTTTCTCTGGTTTTTAGATGTGACTTCTGACTATGAGGGTTGGTCAGGTAAGCTGGGTTGTCACTCTCATAGCAAATCAAACTGCCTTTGAATCAAAGTACAAGTAATAGACTGCACATATGCAGCACTTTTCGAGTCTTTCGACCACTCAAAGCGCTTGTATACTACATGTCACATTCACCCATTCACGCACACATTCACACTCTGGTAGCAGAGGATTCCATACAGGGTGCCACCTGCTACTCAGTAACCATTCACACACAATTTGGGTTTCAGTATCTTGCCCAAGGAGGCTTAGACATGTGGACTGGAGGAGCCGGGGACTGAACCACCGCTCTTCCTATTGGTGGACGACTCACTTCACCTCTGAGTCACAGCTGCCCCAAGTATATCTATGTGCACTCATAGTCACTTCTTAGGTGGCTTGACCAGGTGCTCCATAAAACACAATTGCCAAGGGTGGTGGGAAGCTGGTGAGGGATTGTGTATTTATGCTCTAGCACACCCTGGTTGGTCCACATGAGCTGTGGAGAGGAAGGAGGGTGCTGTGAACCTGTTTGTGTGTCTTGACCCCCGGGTGAGTCCATTATCAACAGAAATATGCCTGTTCATATTTTTGTAAGAATATTTGAAACGATCCCAGATGGTTGGATTTTAACACTGATGCTTTAATGTGCCAGCCTTTAGATTCATTAGACAAAGTATGTACCCTTTTGTAACTGCACAGCCTTCACTTTATGAATTCACTTTTATAAGTACAGCTCTTCAGAGACTTGGTAATTCTGTTTTAATGCCGCAGTTTTCATTTTGCCTGTCATTACAAAAATGGCAAAATGATAAATGAGAACTCTGAACATAAAGCCTCGCCGTCTTATGCGCCAAAGGAGAGGAATCGGGAATGTACAGCGCCTCAGTATTAATAGGATTGCTTTGTTCTTGAAGGAAACTCAAGTTGCCTTCTTCTGATTGTCTCCCAACTGGCTTGAGCTCCTGCATGTTATACACCAGTGTGGGACTACTAATATATTCATTGGTTGTATGTGAAAGGGATAAAAAATCCCCAATGCTATCCAACTGAATCAAATCTTTTTTGCACGGACTTTAATTGTAGTGCAGAGTGACAACAGACAGGTAACAAAGATCCAAGGCTGAGTTCAAATCCAAGATAACTTATGTGGTATATACGCTTAATCTTCTGTGTCTGAGGACATTTTTGTTCTTTTGTTAAAATACGAATTATGATAAACAAGATTAATGTGTAAATATAATACACAATATGTACAAACAAACCATCAGAAGCCACATATACCTGTATACAGAAACAGCATTGAGCCTTTGCTCTTCAGCAGAAATAATATTAATTTAAAAGTAAAAAAAAGCTCCTCAGAATGGCAGAACAGCACTTTATTTACATCTTCAAGGCCAATTCTGAAATCTATATATTAAGTTGCAAAGATGCTACAAACGCAGAGTACTGAGGGAACTGCAGACTCAGATGATAATTCTCTGTGGGTTTGTCACAATGAGTGCCCCCCTTCACATACACTCTGCTGTGTAATCCATTGTTAAAGCTACAGTAGGTCACTTTTATTAAAATTAACGATGTAATATGCTGTCACTATATCCTGACAGTAGTACATGAGACAGTAGGGATGGGTAGTACCGAGTTCGGTACTTTTATTGGTACCGACCGAATTGGCAGGTAATCCCGGTATTGATTCACGTAAAATCAAAGCGGTACCACATTTCGGTACCTGAACACATCCTAGGGACTTTGAGAGTGGAGGAGTGACGTTTTCACTGCCTATTGCGAACGCAGCATTGTATGCCGACGAGAACATTATCACGTCAGTAGCAACTATCAACAAAGCAGCATGGCTGAGAGAAAGAGGTCGAAGGTGTGGCTCCATATCTCAAAGTTTGATGCAGACTATGCTCGCTGCAATATTTGCGATGCAAAATGCAAGGCCAGCTACGGAAATACCTCAAACCTGAGGAAGCACCTGGTAAAGCACAACGTGTTTTTAAAGGCTGACGACTCCACAGTATTTGATAGCCTGAAAGTTAAAGCTACTTCTCCCGGCGTTAGCACACCTGCAGCTAGCGGCTCGTCGTCATCTGCAGCCAGCATCGGGGCAGAAGAAGTGGGATTAGCATTCGATGATGATGACGGTGATTAAGCGGGGCATCAGCTACATTGGTTCCAGGTAATTAATAAGGTCAGTGTTTAAGATGATTGGGCTTTGTTCTGATCATTCTGACGTTAGCTTCACATTTTAACTTGCCTTAGCTATCATTATCAGCTCGGTTCCTCGTATTCTCTAAATTTAACGTTACACTCCCCCCCACACATTTTTCCCAGAGGAAAGAGGAGGAATAGGAGGTAGTAGGAGTGGGTTCATTTTGTGCAGTAAAAAGAACTGCTGCATAGTCGATTATATAGGCTACCTTTTGATATTATGTATCAAAAGGTGGTATCATTATGTATCTAACAGTGTTAGATGTTGTTTTATCCTGTTTAATATTGAGAAATAAATGTTAGTTTTGACAAAAAAAAATTCTAAATGAAATATCCTTTCTTACCACACATACATGCAAAAAGTACCAAAACAGGTACCGCTATGCATCGTATCGATTCCCAGGTACCGGTATCGGTACCATATCGGTTCAAATGTGAAAGGTACCCATCTCTATAAGACAGACAATCTATGGAAAAAATCATGTACCTCTGGCTCCTCCCAGGGCTCCTATTGGCATTTCTCCACGCAGAATCCACCACGCCTGAACAAAATCAACCAACCACAGCCAGGAGAAGTCTCTAATGCATGTCATACATTACTCATGCACATGCTGCACTGCCAACAACAGTGTACACGGCAAAGAGAAGTCAGCAGAAGAAGAGCAATGATGAAAAGCAAGCTACAAAAGAGTTAAACTGAGCCCATGATTAAAAACAAGAGTAAACATCAGAGTGTCTTTTTTGAAGTGGAGAGAGCTACAGCTACCAAAAGAATTTAAAACTGATGTTAAGTTTAGTAACTCAAGTAAAGTTAAGTCAAGTCAACTTTATTTATATAGCACTTTACACACAAACACAGTTGATCCAAGTGCTTTAAAGCAGTGGTTCCCAATTGGTGGGTCACAGTCAAAAAGTGGGTCATGGACTGCAAGTGACTCACAAACATGTCAAGTTTGTAAAAAACACACTTTATTTTAGAGTACAGTGAATTTCCAGCACAGAGCTTTTATTCTGAAGTGCGGTTTCCTGCTTTAGAGCGAGTGACTTATGGACAGCTACTTGACAGAGATGGCAAACTAGCTCAATGACATGGCCAAATGCAAGTATAACAATGAATATATTAAACTGCGTGGACCTTGAACTGATGAATAAGGAGAAATTTGGATCCCGTGGCTGGACCATTTTGGAATCACTGCTTCAAAGCACACACAGACAAACAAAAACATATGAAAGAAACAAACACACAAATTTGAGTGTTGCTTGCTTTTGGTCATTGGTCGTTTGTGGTTAGATATTTAATTGTATTCTGGTGGTTGTTTCTTAGCCATTCTGCTTCACGCTGAAGATATTGAGCTTCACTGAGTGAGCGAGGGAGCGGGGCTGCGCAGCGTGTGTGCGAGCAGTGACTGACACTGGAAATATACCCACTGACAAAAACACTAAAAATCTGTACCAAAATGATAACGTCTGTTTTAATAATAATGATAATAAATTACATTTATATAGCACACTTTCAAGTCAAATGACTTCACAAGGTGCTTCACAACCCAAGAAGATTAAAACACATAAGTAGCAGCGAAACAACCTAACAGACAATCAATCAATCAATCAACCAAATATGTAAAAGTACAAAACAACAAGTAAATAACTAGAATAAAAACATAGGGGCAGAGAGTGGAACTCAGCCTTAACTGAAAGCAGAATAGAATAAGTAAGTCTTGAGGCTAGTTTTCAAAGTGGCAAGGCAGTCTGAGGTCCTGGAAACAGGCAGCTTATTCCACAAGAGTGGCCCCATAGAGGAAAAGGCACGGTGTCTCATGGTAGACAGTCTGGTGCTTGGAATAGTGAGGAGGTTTTGGCTGTTAGACCTGAGTGACTTGGATGTAGATTGAGGGGAAAGGAGGTCCTGTAGGTAGGCGGGGCCAGAATGGTTTATGGCCTTGTAGACTAACAGAAGAATCTTGTAGATTATCCGCTGGTTTATTGGCAGCCAGTGAAGGGCATGGAGAACAGGGGTGATGTGTTGAGTTTTCTGGGTTTTGGTGAGGACACAGGTGGCACTGTTCTGGACATACTGTAACTTCTGGATGGTTTTGGAGGGGAGGCCTGCCAGCAGAACATTACAATAGTGGATGCAAGAGCTGACAAAGGCATGAACCAGTCTTTCAGCATCAATTTGGGAGAGTGAGGGTCTCAGTTTTGAGATGTTTCTCAAATGATAAAATAAGGTTTATGTGGGCATCAAAGGACAGCAATGAGTCTAACTTTACTCCAAAGCTGGTGACAAACGAAGAGAGGGGGATAGAAAGATTGTCAATAGTGATATGGGTTATTCCAGTCTGTTTAGTTTGATGAGGGTTGCCGATGAGGATGGCTTCGGTCTTGCTGCCATTTAACTGCAGGGAGTTACTACTCATCCAATGGCAAATGTCATCAAGGCATCTAGTAGCCCGAGTGAGAGCCAGATTAGAGTCAGGGGAGGTTGAAGGTAGATCTGGGTGTCGTCAGCATACGAGTGGAATTTGATGTCATGTCTTCGCAGTATGTTATAAAGAGGGAGCATGTAGATTAAGAAGAGCAGGGGCCCCAGATCTGAGCCCTGGGGGACACCAGATCTGACACGCCTTTTGCTAGAGTGAAATTTCCCAGCATCAGATATTCCTGCCTCCCTGAAAGGTAGGAGTGAAAGAAGTCAAGAGCCGTCCCTGCAACTCCCACCTCCTGAAGACGCTGACACAGAATGCAATGGTCCACCGTGTCAAAAGCAGCACTCAAGTCGAGCAAAATCAGCGGACTGGGGGAACCAGAATCAGCCACTATGAGAAGGTCATTTAGAACCCTAACCAGGGCAGTCTCTGTGCTGTGGGAGGGTCTAAAGCCAGACTGGAACATCACATAAAGGTGATGAGACTGGAGGTGGTCGTGCAGGTGCTGGGTGACAACCTTTTCTAGGACCTTGGCCAGGAAGGGCAGGTTTGAGATGGGGCGGTAGTTTGAGAGAATGTCCAGGTCCAGGTTGTGCTTTTTTAGCACTGATTTAATAGCAGCAAGTTTAAGAGGTGGGGGGACTTAAGCAGTGGACAGTGAGCAGTTTATTATCTGGGTCATGAAATGGATGGTGTTAAGGTCTGTATATTTGTTACACTTCTGTACTATGACGCAGTTGCAAAAAAAGGACTCCTCCTGGCCCTGATTGGCTGTTGTCAAGACGCGGTGTATTCTTGCAAATGCCATTAGGAATGCTCGGAAGAGCCAGAGGAACCTTTCTTCACAGAATATTTGTCTCATGTACCACTGTCCGTGTCGGTAAATATGACAAAAAGTTATTTTTTATTTAAGTTACCTACTGTAGTTTTAATGTAAAAATATATAAAAGTTTTAACTGTGTAAGAATACAAACAACATTGTATTAGAAGTGGATCAAATTGACCAAATTCCTTTATAAATTATTTGATGAAATGCCAACATTTCTTACATATCAGTTAGTAACCCACATAACTGAGCGTATGAGGAATGTGGCATAGAAATTCTCCAAGTAAACACACACATGTCTGTAAAGATAATGTGTGAATCAGTTTGTTGCTTTTTCTTGGTCTCTTTTAAGACTTCTACTAGTACGCCAAGCTCCATCTGTTTCTCTTTTTCACTGTGTCTTTGTAGACAGAGCGACACAGTGAAGCCCGGCCAGAATAAATCTCTCTGTGCTGACTCTGCCCATGTCGGCTCCAGACACAGCCTGCTACCTTCATGCTTCTTTTTATTGTATATTTGAAACCCAAGTATCACTTTCTTCCGCCAGCTGAACTCTGTGTGCTTTCATCTGTCACGAAAGCCCTGTTTTTTTTTCTTTATGTATGCTATGAATGTACTTTTATTATGGTATTTTGGTATAATTGGCTAGTACAGTACTGTACAGTGTGTATGTGAGTGCTCAAGCATGTACACTGCATGTGTGAGTTGGGTATCATTAACTTTTAATTATATATATGTGTGCTTTTAAATGTGTGTTTGTGTGTGTGTGTGTGTGTGTGTGTGTGTGTGTGTGTGTTTGTGAGGGGAGAGAGAGGAAGGGAGTTGAGCGTCCTGTTCTCAGGCTGCAGAAACACTGTACTGGAATGTTAATTGGTATGACTGGTCTGCCTCACAGATAACACACAAGGTCTCTTTTAATAAACCAAAGATCAGGATGTCCCACTGCCTCGCCCCACTGAGACTGAGGAGAGGAAGAGGGTCTCAGTGTGTGTGTGTGTGTGTGTGTGTGTGTGAGAGAGAGAGAGTGAGTGAGAGGAGGCATGGGGTGGGGTGTTTGCCGGAATCTGTCCTTTTCCTTTCCTGCCCCTCACCCACACATCTCGTCAGCTCATAACAAATAGAAAAACAGAAATATTGCAGCGCGTGAGGTGATTCACGGGGAGACTCAAGGCGCATGTATTATTAAGACTGGAGCGGCAAGGTTTTGAAGTTATGCTAATGAGGAGCCTCTCTACAAATCTAACCGTCATTTGAATCTTTTCTCTGCCCGACCCTCCCTCCTCTTCTCCCCCTCTCATCAGCTCTTTTGCTTTTCCACCTTCTATCCATTCTACAAGAGTCACACATTCAAGGACGCGGTGTTGGCATGAAGCCGTGCACATGCTGTTTAAGGGAGGTGATGGTAGATTAGACAGCAGCTACAGAAAGCTCTACACAGACCTCTGACCGGAGGCTTTTCCACCCACATGCAACCTATAATAAAGAGCTCATTTTATGCTCACCTACTCCACTCTGACATATATACATCTCCCTAGAAAACACATATAAGATGTAGAGATCTGTATGGATGCACTGTATGTACACATACATACAACCCCTCACAATCATCTCTTTGCAATCAAACAGAACAGGATCTAATTATAAAAACACAAATGATGAATATTTATAATTGGTATCTATCATAAAATCAAAACACATTTAATCAGGGCAACTTGTAGAGGAATGATTTGCATCTGTGTGATGTGTTGCATGTCTGTTCGTGTGTATTAATATTTAACTGATAACCCAGTGGACGCCAAGTAAAGACTGATTTTGCAATGCTATTCAGTGTTTATACCTCAGTCTCTTATTACACTAAAACACTCCAGGATAATGCAACTACTGTTACTACTGAATTTTTCATGCATATTTCTGTTAAAATCGATTCAGGTTAAGAGTGTCAGACAAACTGCATCATATTCAGCACATCAGAAAAGGTTGACTGGCGGATATCTTATCTTAAAGAAAGTTAAGTAAGCCAACAAGTCAGGATGTGCAGTGGACCTAGCACATTCAGCACCCTAAGCCAAGCATAAAAAAATTCCAATGTTTTTTTCTTTTAGCATTTATGTTCTCTTAAAATATGCATATAACAGGTGGGTTTTTGGATGAAACATTTGTACTGTCTGGACCTGTGTTAGTGTCCCAGTGTCTTACTGGGACAATGGTTTGCAAGGTCACAGCTTAAAATAAAAATAGTTATCACACAATCCTACATAATGTATTGTGTGCACAGGAACAAACATACCAACCACACACACAGCCTGCTTCCCGGGCTTCAACAGCGAGGTTATAGTCTCGTCATGGCGGTTCCTGTATCATCACACTTAAGACTGTGTAAGTCTCTCTGCAGAGGCAGAATGCAATGAGTTGAAATAACAACAAAACAAATCATGTTTGGACTCTGCAACCTTCCAGTGCTTCCAGTGTCAATAAGCTCTCCCACATTAGATTTGGTGAGCTCCACAAGTTATTTTGGAGCACCAGCACTCTGACTCCTGTATTGATTTATGTGAAAGAGGCCCGGGGATTAGACTGTTGTAGACGCAGTGTAAACTTGAGGCGCTGGATGAGGCGTGCCTTGATTGTAAGTAATAAGTAAAAATTGCAGGAGCTTATTCAGAGATACTGAGATGAATTTTGTGTGTTTGTGAGTGTGTGTGTGTGTGTGTGTGTGTGTGTGTGTGTGTGCTCACGTATTCGTTATCTCTAACACTGTGTCTTTATCTTTATTTTTGTGAGACTGATATGCAGTATTTATTGTAGTTTCCCCCAACTTGTCTTAAATGGCTTCTAATCTCAGCTGCAGAGAATTCCACTGTCCCATGATATGTCAGCTGAATGCAGTTTCAGCTGCTTTCCCACAAAACTAATCATGAAATTCTTTGGAAAGCTGTTTTGAATATTGAGGACAAACTATGCAATTTCAATTCATAAGCATCAAATTTTAAAACCCTCTTTAAAATTATATCGCTTTAAACCATTCCAGATGTCCATATAACATCAGAGGCCCATAAAACAGAGGGTTAAGAAAGATTTTTTTGTCTTTGTCTTCACTTACAGGAATATTTGAACATTTGTGGAAATATGCTTATCTGATTTATTTCTGAGTGATTTATGCCCATCTCCTGTCATAGGTTAAACATCGGTGATGATCGGACTCCATATCAAGTGTTAATGAGTGAGTGTTAGAGGTGCTAGTTGGTGGATTTTGTTACTGTTGTATGGAGCTGTTTCCAGTCTAGGTTATGCTAACCAGCTGCTGGCTACAGCCTCATATATAATGGACAGATATGGCAGTGGTATCAGTCTTCTCATTTAACTGTCAAGAAAGTGGATAGGCGTCTTTCCCAAAATGTCTTTTTTCAACTGACATTGTAATCAACTTTTTTTCCCAATCGTATCACTACGCAGACACAAGCGTTCATCTACTGCTAACATTACAGCTCAGCTGAGCATGTCGTGCTGTCACGAGCACAAGCCTCTCACCCATGAGTAGATGCATGCTTCCTTCTGATTTCTGAGGAGGGACATTGTTGTTGAGTTTTCAAATTAATGTTTTTAGAGCTTAAAGCACCACAAGTGCCATCTAGTTCCATCAAAATAATCTAGATTGATAAGTAGCACGACAGGTAAGAGGAAAAATTTGTCACTTTTGAGTTAAGGATGAACTGTCCCTGTTAGGTTCAGCTGCAGGGAAATAAGTGTACATTAGGCAGTCTACAGGTGTGTGAGTGTGTGTTTGTGCGATGTCAGATTGGCATATTTTTTGTCACCCTCTCATAGCTGTAATTGTGGAGAACAGAGAGGGAGCCCCTCTCAAGTACATGAGCTCTAATTTCAATGGGCTCAACACTGAGGTGACCTGCAGAAATGTCCTCAATTATCTCCGCTGGAAACAACAGAGCATTGCAAATGTAGAGCACTTTGTATATGAAGGCAACACATGTGGGTCAAGAAGGACTTCACACTGTCATGGTGATGTATCATGTGACTCATTGCAATTTGGCTGCACACCTGAAAATATCAGATGTAGATCAGATGTAGATGATGTCTTTGTTGTACCAATGCATTCACACCAAAGGAACTGGCCAGTATAAACGTTGTGCTCCACCAAACAGCGTCACTGTTGCAGTTAGTGGATAAAGTGCTTCTTTGAAGGACATCTTGTTAACAGTTACAGTTTATTCCATCCCCCTGATGAATTCCTCAGCGATCATCTCCTGTCTAGTTTATGGCTCGATACGTTTTTAACAGACAAGGGAGGATCAAGAGGTAGCACCGTGACGTTTTCCTGGCAGGAGCTGGTTTTGTTTGATTGTTGACGGGTGACAATTTCTCCCTTCACTGACTCCCAGTATGGGCCCACAGCGAGACCTCCGGGCTCCAGGGAGACCACACATGGAGGTGGGGAGAGGAGGCGGAGGCTCTGCCTCACAGTCATTGATCTCTGTCATCCTTTTCAGGTGGCTTGCATCTGTTGGTTTAACTGCCTGGGCGATAGTCATGTCAGACCACCAGCTGAAGACTTACACACACTGCACTGTGCAATTTTGAGCTGTACTGACGAGAAACGTGTTAAAATCTGGAAGCACTGCAGTCCACAGGGTATACACACAACCCAACAGTTTGCCAGAGATTGCAACTGAGATTTTATTAGACCCATCTCACACAGTGTGACATGCAGTGAACCTGCAAGATTGTTGTTATTACACAGTGTATAGGGGCCAATCTGTGAGTGTGTATAGCTCGGGCTTAGCCTTAAATGATGAAGGAAGCACATGCTCAGGTTGTTCAGTGGCCAAGCAATACACTGTAGCTCATCCAGCAAGGACTGGTTGTTTGCAGTGGGTTATATCAGCATTTTCAAGGTCAGTGCACATTCTTTTATTTCAGTTTGTAGCTTGAAGGAGTACTAAAGAAGTTTGAGGACTCTGATGTTAAATGGAAAGCCTGTGTTACAAACTCTAATAATCAACAATCTTTTCAGAGATGCAATAATACCCATACAGATACAGATGTGTATTATAACAATTTAGCTGATTGCTGATACTGATGTTTGTTTGTCTGTTTATTTCATTTTTTGTCATTCATTCCTCATTTTGTGCCAGGAAAACAAAGACATCTTTATTATAAAAAATAACAGAACTGTTTTAAAGTCATCTAGCCTCTCAGTACCCTACCTTTGAATGAGCACAAATTCATCATACCCTGCTTTTTAGCCTACGCAAAATTGATGTGGCACAACAGAAAAAGATCAGCCACTGCCATCAGTGAATGTCATCTTAATAGCCGATAGGCTGATGGCAGCCAACAAGGCAAATTGGCAGATACCTATGTTCAGCCAATAAATCGGTGCATCCCTATCAAAAATGTCTCCAAGCCCAAACTATGATTACCCATATGACATCATCTTTGTCTTTTGGTTGTTCTCTGTTGTTCTCTCTCTCAGACATGACAAAGGTCATTTAGAGCCACCAAAGACGACTGAGTAGTACTATCAGTGATGGAATTTGAGCTTTATGTGTAAAACTTGGTGGAATGACCCTTAAACTTTACCCTAAGAAACATGAATTCATGAATGAATGAATATCCAATCTATGTCGAAGGGCCTGCTGAACAGTTAGTAAGCAGGAATGGCTGCTCTGAGTGAAATGGAGTAAAATGAGACTAAAGGATCCCGCTCTCATTCTCTCTACTTCTCTCTTTTTCTGAATGAGGCGGAGTCGGGCCAGGGTTGACCGCTCCCTCTGTTCCTCCTCACCTTCATTGTCCTCCCTTTATTCTCTCGCTAAACGCCGCTGACGGCATCACCGCTCACATAGATCCCCTCTCTGTTCCCCTCGTCCCCAAAGACCCAGAGTGGCCACTGAATGACCGAGACGTCAAAAGACGAGGAAAACAAAGTTCGGAAGTATTAGTGTTACTTCCCCTCATCTCCGGGGATACAGAGGGAGAATCAATAGTTTTTCATTAACCTGTCTTCCTCCCTGTAAACGAGTAGGTATAGCCCCGGGTGCCACAGTAAATGCTCTAGTGATAGTGTTTGGGGATGATATCACTCTCTCCTTTACACATAAACACACTCCCACAAACGTATATTTTATCTGACACTCACTCTCTCTCTCTAGCAATTCAACACACTTTTATTGTCATGTTGTTTGGAAAGACATAGTGTCAAAACAAACCAGTGTAGCAAATGTGGTTTTCTTAATATTTGCAACCCAATTTTACACTGTAATATCTGACAAGTTGATCTTACCTTTAAAAAAAAAAAAAAAAAAAAAAACAATCTTAGGACACCGACTGCCTTGAACAAGACAAATAAATAAAATTATTAGTCTTAAGTTATGTTTACTTTGTTTACTTAAAATTGAGTTGTATTTACTTAATTTTGTGAAATTAACCTGTTCTGTTTAAGTGTTTGATTTGTCTGTTTAATTTGAGTAAATGAGATTAATTTGACTTTATGACCAGTGTTGGGGGTAACCTGTTACAAAAGTAACATGTTACAGTAATATTTTATGTTTAAGCAGTAATGACATAATTTAACACATGACCAACAGGATTTGGGGTAATACTATTACATTTACAGTGTCACATAATGCATCACTACCCAAAATAAACTGAACCACTCACACATTTCTGCCAGTGTGCCATCAGAAAAAATATCCCTCAAAAGTTGATCTGTCTTGCCATGTCATTACAGACTACATCATAGAAGGGTGCCAGTGATTGGCACATCTGGGTGATGCCGTACCCTGTGTTATCATGCTCAGTGTGTTTCTATTCATATACCTACAATGTCTATAATGTATCCTGCTCTACTTTTGCATCCTAAAACTGCTTGAAAGCAGCAGGGATAAGGAGTTGACCTTAAGTTATTTTTTCCTCATCCCGGTGATCATCACATGTGGGTGATGCCATTGATTGTGTGTTAGTATGTTGGATGTTTTTCCATTCATGTCCCCTACAACTGCAGAGCAGTGTCAGCACACCTTGCCATTCTTTTGCCTCTGGTGCTGCTGTGGCTTACTGGCACACCACCAGCAGTTGGGGCTTTCAGCTCCAGTGTATTAATTTATGCTTGGCACAGTGAGTAACTTGCACGCCATTCTGTTTGTTGTGCTAAGCTTAGCATTTGTGTGTTGTGTTTCATTTGATAGGCCAACAAATATTAATCCCTATCTCATAATTTATCAGACTTTGATCCTGCCTGACTCTCCCTGTGTCCAAGGCTATCTGTTTATTTGAAAAGTCTAGGCTATTTAATTGTTCTGTATCATCACACTATTATTAATATGAACACAGGATTTTAATACAAAGTGGTAATCACTGTATGTGAATGCTCAATCGGTTGGACCTGCAGCACTGGATTTGAAATGAACTGTAATAAATTGGAGCTTCTGTGCTTTGATTACCTGCTGAAAAAAATTAGCCTCATCCTTTTATAATGCTTGGTCATTCTTCTGAGATGATTTTGGTAAAAGTAACGCAAAAGAAGTAATAAGTAACACTACTCTACACAGAGTAATATTGTAATGTAACTGATTACTTTCAAATGAAGGTAGCCAGTAATGTATTACAGTTTGAGAGTAACTTGCCCAACGCGGATCATGACAAAGAGGATTTTGCATATGGTGGAGAGATATCTGCAAGTTCTTTAATGTAACCATGTGTATGAGTATACACAGGTGATTGGTTAGTTGTCAACCAGCAGAATGCAGATATATAGCACAATGTTAACACCTACAGTGTTGCTTTGTTTATTACAGTTCAAAGCATAATACTCATAGTTTGATAGAATGTTTTATGTTACTTGTAAATAGTCTGAAGCTTGATTGAATGTTGGTATTTGTGATAAAACTATGGCAGGAAGCACTGTTGAAATCTTAAATAAAGTCAGAAAGATTTGGTCTGAATATTTATAGATTTTTAAAAAAAAAAAAATGGATTATTTTATAGGGATTCAAATATTGGTTTCTGAGATTATTTAAAATAAGATCAACTTGTCAGATTTTACATTGCATGCATTCCCACCCACTAAGATACTAAGATCATGAATTCACCAAGAAATGTGTCTGCTAACAAATAAGTTTTCTTTACTTGACTTTACAGCCCTTACCTTATGACAAAATTGCATCAAATCATGTCAGTAGAATCAAGTCAATTAGGATATTCAAAACACTTTTTTAAACTTCTCTTGACAATCTTTTGTCAGATTTCTCCAAAGCCATTATTTTCTTCCCTAAAGAAACTGACATTTTGAGAACAAGCGATGAAGTGATGTTGAACGCACTGACTGCAGACGGGATTGAACCCAAATTAGTATCTGTGTCAGCCTTGTGATTACAAGCCAAAATGTTGGAAGGGATATTTTAGCTTTCTTGAAAGTTGGTAGTGACTTTATCAACCATATGTGAATCTGTGCCTGTGATCTCTAGTGATGTAAAAATAAATAAAAAACAAGTAAAGGTAGTAACACAAAATGCTAAAACCTTGTTTAGTTTAGCAGCCTTGATATAGAGCTCTGTGTGTTGCTTTCTCATTTGATACACTTCTCCTTCTCTCCCTGACAGTTCTACAGTATCTCACATCTCTGTCTCTTAACACAATGTAGCCAGTGTTTGGGAATGACCTTGCTCCTTGTACCGTGCCAACCTCCCCTCTGTAATAGATTAATCTCTCTTTTCCCGTGTGGGCTTGCACACTGTGTCCCATGTGTTGCAAACACAAGGTGAGACTGTGCAGCTTTATATTCTCTGTTAATGTTGTTTGTTTCACTCAAGGCTCTCCGAGGATCAGAGCTAGCGGCACGTGTTTGAGAGCGGCATCTGTCGTACCTGAGCACGGGGAAGTGGTTTGTTTTGTTCACGCACACCTGCCTAGTTGTTGCAGCTGGCATTGTCAACAAGTGCTGTGGGTGATTGAGGTGCAGCAAAAAGGGTTTCATCTGGGTATGCATGGCCACCACTGCTTTTCCTGTCATCTGCCTTGTAAGCATGTCTCTACTGTTGCCATACATGTTGGGAGTGCTGAACAGAAAGGCCGGCCAGATTTCCATTTCTGTTTCATAGAAGCAAGAGGGGAAAAAAATACTGAATCTCTCTATGATGAAAAGCCAATCATGGAAGTGATGCAGAGGCTGAATAATTTTGCACAGAGAACAACTGGTGAAATAATGAGTTCAAATTATCCAAGATAGAGAACTGATTCAGAGGAGGTGATTATCACAGCCAATGAAGGCTGAAATTGAGCAAATGATTAGGAATGAATGCATTATTAATGCTTATACAAGTGTGTGCAATACAGGGAGTTATGCTGCTTGTACAAAACGTTATTCTCAGACCACAAAGGCAACCACAACGGCAAGGGATCAGAAAACCTGCTCTGACATGGAGCCCACAAGTCAGTCGAATTAGGAAGCTATACTGACTCGTCTAGCCTTCCAAAACTTTCAATATTTTGCCAATCGACTAGATTTTTAGAATAGAACCTCAAAATGAGGTTGGTGACCTGCCAGAGTGGCTGGTAGAGCAGACAGATATACTGGCCGCATCCAAAATTTATCAGCATTTGGCTGGTGGTAATTTGCTGCCCTGAAAGGGAGATGAAGGCGGGATGACTGCCATGGCATTGCCTGGATCCAGATGGCCCAAGACAGAAGGGGATGGATGCAAGCACTTTATCAGCAGCCTATGTTCCATAAGCCACTCAAAGGCTCGAGTACAAACAAAGGCAACTATATGTAGGTCTGCCAAAGTTTCACCATTCATTTCACGCTATGCACTGCTGCCTGCGTGACAACAGAAAACTGCCTGTTGAATGTTTGTGCATAGTGTTACTTTGCGCTTGTATTGCCATGATAAAGACATTAACTTTTAATTAACTTTAATTCAGAGGTACATTGCGCACCTTAGTCCCATTTCAGGGGCATTTTGGGAGACTTTACTGAACAATAAAGTCACACATTGGCTAAAAACTAATTTGTACCACTTTGTTTAATTTCAGTCATCACATGCTCCACTTATTTTCGCTGGTGAAAACTCAAGGGGGAATGGTGTGTACAGAGGAGTTTGGGGCTGGTTTCCCACCACATCTACTTTTCTGTGGTCTATCCCTCATCTACAGTGCTGGTCAGTGTTTCATGTTGACAGTTTTTCATTTTCTGCTGCTAGTTGTATGATGCCAAGATTTCCTGTTGCCTCAGGCTGTAATTTCTGATCACATTTCACAGTGCTTCAATGATTAACCTACAGTGACCCACGGGGGTCAGTAGTCAAGTTTCTACATGTATATTTGACATTGCATTAAGTACATTAAGAACACAGTGCAATGCAAAATGACCTTCTAATTATCTGTGTGTTGTTTGCAATTTTACAAGCATGTTTCAACAGTTGAGGCAAAGCCAGTTTATTTATGTAGCACATTTCACGCAAAAGGCAATTTGAAGGGCCTTTACATAACACATAAAAGGGCATTTAAGATGAAATAAAGCCTGAAGTAGAGTTAAACAGCACAGAAGAAATACAGGCCAAAATGCAACCTGAGGTTTGCTGAAATTACCATGAAATACGGTGAAAAACAGAAAATGCATCAAATGCACATTGAAGTCACAAGATTTGGGGCAAGCGTCAGATCAGCTCAAAGTTTGTTCCAATTATATCGTAAAGCACAGAAGTATTACACAGGAAAATGAGGAGGTGCACAACGCAAAAGTAGTGAACTATTTTTATTATTATTTTTTTGCCTTGAGAGCCTATTTGTTTTCAACATTATCTTATCATCAGTGGTTTAAGAATTATTTTGATTCTGTACTTAAATAAAGTAAAAATTACCACAATATCCAAAATATTCCATTACAAGAAAAGTCTTTCATTCCAAACCTTACTTAAGTAAGAGTAGCTTGCAGAGGAAGGCTGTTATTAGTTAAATGTATTTAGTATCAAAAATATAAAAACATGTTTTGTAAGTAGCGTCTCATTCTGCAAAGTTATTAGTAGGAATTTGGCTGTTCTGAAATGTTTGCTTTTCTTTTTGTGGACTTTTTGTTATTGATCTGTCATGTGGCCATCCAGGCTGTTGTTCTGTTTAGTGTCTTGTAAGCCCATATGGGCTGGTCACCACTTGGTGCATGACACTCAAATAAATTCAATCAATCAGCCAATCAGTAGCTATAGCTGTTTAAGGAATGGTTTGACATTTTGGGAAATTCACTTAATGGCTTTTGCCAACCATTAGATAAGAAGGTTAAAACCACTCTCATGTCTGTCTTGTAAGCTAATTAAGAAGGTGGAGCCAAGAGACAGTTAGCCTAACTTAGCAAACAGATTGGAAGCATGGGGAAACAGCTAGCGTGGCCTTGTCAAATGGTGGCGGTTTCCTGCTTTCAGGCTGTATTGTAAGTTGCTTAACTATACCGTGGCTTGTCCCAGGCTCCTAGGAGGCAGTTTAGCCTTGCCTCCAATTTTCCCCAGTGGCCATTCGTGGTATTGCAGCAAAAATATCATTCTGCTGCCCAAAAAGCATTTCCAAAGACCATCAATTTAGGCATCTGTAAAACTGTTTACATGACACCCCCAACTGCTAACAAGGTCAATTATGACTCTTTCTATTCTGAATTTTTGATCCATGGAACTTTCCTTAAGCCGAGAAAACTGATTTAAAAATCTGTGATGTCATCATGATGTAAAGTCTATGAGTAGAGCAGGAATTGGGGGCCAGCAGGAGAAACACTACTGTGCATATTCAGTGGGTCGCATACTGCAGAGGTAAACCCGGAAGCTAGAAACTTGTTCTGGTGTATGCGCCTGGAGGTCTGGTATCTAGTTGTTGTTATTATTATACATCTATTTGCAGTCCTGACATTAAGACTGCTTTTTGTGCCCGTGCTAAGCTAAGCTAAGCTAACCGTTGCTTAGCTGTAACACAGATGAGGGTGATAATATTTTCATTTAACCCTCGGCAAGAGAGCATATAAGCATATTTTCCAAAATGTCGAGCTATTCCTATAAAAAAAATGTAGCGGATTAAAAGTACAGCATATCCAAATATTATTTGAAATGGATGTAAATGCAGAAGAAATGGAAATACTCAAGTAAAGTACCAGTACCACTAAATTGTTCTTAAGTATAGTACTCTTCCACTGTATGAAATGTAAAGAGCTGTTGTCTTTGTACCAGATTTAGGTGTCACTGTAATGTTTTTGAGACTACTTCCTGTATGTTTACAGTGTCTGGTGGTTGACGTGACTCATGTTTCTATTTTAAATGTGTGATTTAATGCATCGTGGAGACCCAAGGAGTCTCCTTGTTTTAAGATATTTTGGCAGTAAGATGGGCGGAGCAGCATGACTCAGTGGGACATCTTCGGGGATCACATGCAGCATGAACTCACCTCACAGCTCCCTGAGAGATAAAGCCTGTGTGAACCAGGCTGCACATCAGTATGGGTAATCACTCTAGCTCCAGTCATGCACCATACTGCTCTGTGCGGTGCTGTGCCCTGGAGGACGCCCCAAAATAAGATGCCTGAGTGTGGAAAACAAGGCGAGGGCATCTGCATAAACTGCGACTTCTGCACGATTCAACCTTGCAAGACAGATGCTGAGAAGCTGAAGGAGAACTGCAACCTCCGTCACTTCACATACCCTCTGTGATCTGAGCGCTAATTAGGAGTTCTTTGTTTGCCTCAACTTACATTTGGGATTTACACAGTCTGAGAAGTCTGTTGCACATTTCACTGTCAGCACTTTGATCAAAGTGATTAGAATGAGGCCTCCTGTCTAAGCAGGCATGCTTTCACTCCTTCCCAGCTAAGATATGAGCCTAATTTGTGTTTTGTTTTGGTGAACCCCACAGCTGCCGACTCTCAACCAGCTGAAGAGCCTCACAGAAAGAGGCGTTTCTAGCTGTGGGCGTCAGCTCTGATAAGGATGCTGTACATGCATCATTTTGAAATTGGATGGCCGTGTCCTTAGTTTGCCTTTATTTCCCCAGACACTTCTGTAATTGCCATTCCCAAAATGCTCTTTGATTACTGTTACCGTGTCGGGTGGCTATGTGCTATTGACTCCGTGTCAGGAATCATTTGGCTCATTTACTCTGCAAAACAATACAATCCCATATTCCAGAGCACATTGTCTGCCTGTTGTTTTTGAAAGCGTGAAGCATATCTATCTTTGTTCTGATTTGATTGTGGAAATATGATACAGTGATGAAAGCTGATATCCATTTTAAGATCTGTGTTTGAACTTTATCTTTGTTATCAGGAGCGTGATTCAGCTTGTGTGACTGGATTTCTCTTCTCCGTGAGTCTTGAATGACGTGTTATCTTTGCTCTGTTAGACCTATTTCACTTCCATTTGCACCACAAAGAAGCCCCTTTTTACTAATCAATACTGTACATTGTGTGTGTAATCACGTTTCTTGTAAAACATTGCCACAGTGCTGAAAAAGACCTTCCCAAACCCAAATGTGGCAAATGGCCTCCTTAAGATTCTGTCAATACTCACTACGCACCCGTTAAGTGTAAATCTTTGATTTTTAGCTTTGTTTTCTCTTGTTTTGTTTTCTCTTGTTATGTGATTAGACACTTAGTGAGGAGTTTCTCACAGGTGTTGCTGGGATGCGTGCCAACATCGCTCATTGTCAGGGAGACACATCGTTCACAAGCGTGTGGCAGGCTATCATTGTTTATGAATGAGGGCGGACGTGCACAAGTTCAATCAATGCCACTTACGTCCCGGCTCATTTCTTTCTCCTCCTCCTCCTCCTCCCCTTCCTCCTCCTGTGGGTCCCCTCCTCTTCCTCCCTCCTGCAGGTGTGGGATAACAGTGGCTTTGCTAATACACACAAAGTAATCCAGCTATTGGCCATACTTCGATGAGGGTCTTATTTGGATTATGCTGTTTACACATATCTTTGATACTGTGTACTTTGAGTCTCAATGTCACCATGAATAAACCAATTACTGGAGAATTGCCGTCCACCCTTCCTCATCTGACTGTGTGGTGGTTACAAGTAATAAATAGCAAAATAAGTAGAGACATGCAGCGTAATCCGCAAACATTCTGGCAATTTTACTTTTTGGCTTTCTGTTTGAAAAGAAGTCTGAAACTTTTTTTTTTTTTTTTTTTAAATAAAAGTAACTTTAGCAAACTGCCTAAAGGGATACTTTTTCAGCCAGCTTTGTATCATAACAATGTTGGATAGTATGTTTAAATGAGCTGTGGTAGACCTCCCTCCATCTCACCAGCACCCAGATCTCCCTGCTCATCTCCCAGCTCAAATCATGTCGTCCAGCGAATTCGCTCAGCTCCATAGGACTGTTGCTCAAACTACAGACTTTAGTTCTGCATTTTCATATGCCCGTCACCACAGACACAAATAGTACAGAGGCAGAGTCGGATCTTTCTCTCTCTCTCTGATCAAACTGTAAAACCAGTAGGGCTGTCTCCAACTAAGAATTATCCTAGGTGACCATTAGTCACCATTTAGGGCTATTAGTCGACTAGTCGTCAGCATGTTTACGATATTAATGTATTTATTAAATGATATATTCTCGGCGGGGCAACATAATGGTTTGAGTTCAAGATCTGAAGAATAGTGTCAGTAACATTGTTACACTGTGCTACATTACAGAGAAATACAAAACCATACTAATGAACCTTCATTAATATAGGCCTATATTTTATCTACAAGTGCACGTCACACACTGTGATTATGCTGTTGGCAAAGCAGTAATGATTGTGCTAAGTGGCTAATGGGTACATAGCTGGTTACATATTTCAGATGATCCATCATGTTTGTAGTCGATGAATGACAAGTGTTTGCCTGCAGAGTTTACGTATCACCTTGGGTTCGTCCTTCACCTTCTCAAAATGATCCCACACTTTGGATTTCCTGTCCTTCTAAATTAACAGGACTCTTATCTGACTGCTGGTCATGGTTACTTCCTGTGTCTGTCCTTTCAAATTAAATTCCCACATAGTCCAGTCGTATAGGTTTTGATTTATTTGAACAAGGCGCAGCTCGTAACAGAGTTTCATGTTTGTTTTTTGTTTTTTATTCTGCGACCAATGAAGTCTTGACGACTAATAACCTTTCTGGTTGACTAACGTTTGGTCAGCTATTAGGGGTCAGCCCTAAAACCTAGGCAGTGCTGATCAAATTCAAACCAAGATACTGTCACTGCATTGCCTATTTCTCACCTAAAATGTCTTCAGAAACATATTTTAGCTTGCCGTTTACCTGTAATTCCAGGTTGTTTATTACCAACAGCCAAGCTCACATTACATCACCAAACCAGCAGGTGTGTTTATTGGTCTGGACAGCCTAGTTTTATGTAAAGATCATATTTCCAGCAGTGATATACGTCTTTAAGACTGATTCAACCTCATTTTTTAAATGGTGTCCATAATTGTTTCTAAACTCAGTGACATTGTCAGTAAAGGCACGCACAAGACTAACTTTCATAATTGGGTATAATGTGTGTGACGCTACACCTTGATGAAGGTCATTCTGATGCTGCAGGTTTATTTCCGATGGTTCACTTTTGCAAGCCACACAGGATAGACAGGCTAAGTATGTTTGATGTTGTAATTAGCAACCTTGTCTCCCAGAAATTATGTTTATACTACTAATTTGCACTACCAAAATACATTGCAATGCCCCTGGATTACATTTTTCATTAACATAATGAGGAAATGTTTTCAATGAACATATCTTTGGACAACATTCACTGATAATGGGGTTTTGTCTTCTCTTGCACTACAATATACACTTGTGGCAAGTAAAGCATGAGTAAAGCTGTGGTAGGCAGTGTAATTGTGGCTTCATTAGGAAAAAAATGCATAATAAACTTCGAGCATATTGTAATTCAAGTGGAGGAGAAAACATTAATTCTGTGCTTCCTCTTGGCTCTGTTTTAGACTGTAAAAAATCTAGGCTATGACTTTGGCCAATCATAGGTCATTTTGGAGAGAGGGTTGGCTGTTCTTCAAATGCATATACACATGCACATCTCTTCAGTGAAAGCCTGATTCGGTGGTGGAGAAATCTGCAGAGAAAGTTGCTATTCAACCATTGGCAATGACTGGCTATGCTGCAAAGCAACCAAAAAGAGTAAGACGGACTCATCAAAGAGAGAGTCTAAAAGAGAGTCTAACAGTAAACAAAAATAGAACATTCGTCAATAAAGACAAAGCCATGGCGAAATGGAGAGAATTTTGAAAATCATTAAGCCTTCTGCTAACAGCAGCTAAAGGCTCACAGCTGTGACCTCAGGTTTTCATTTAACGTTAGCTAGAGCCTCGAATCAAAGCATATCCCCCGCCTCACTCCCTGCCAGCACAGACCACCTCACCGTGAAGAGAGTGGGCAGCAGGTCTGGAGCAGACCCCTGGTCAGTGGTTGCAGCAGTCCGAATTTTATCAGCACAGAGGCTGGCAAAACAATTCTGTACCAGAAAGCCACGACTCCCCGCTGGATCAGCAAACTATCTGTTGCTGCCATTACACAGATTATACCTGTTGCTGCGATTGGCCACCAGCCCGCTGTGACACCCAGCATTGGGAGATTTGCACTGGCTGAATTTGAGACACAACAGCCACCCGAGCTGTTGCCCTTTCTCCTCCTGGGGAAGCAGTCCACAGTGGTGGGGAATGAGGCAGAGAGGCCGCGAGGTGGCTAGCTAGCTAATTCTTGTCTTATTTGTGGTTTGATAAACACAGATTGCTGGGCTAGGAGGGACTGAGAAAATGGGCTGTGAGTAACTGTACACTGAAATAAGATTAACACTGGGTTCCTGTGAGAAATGTGTGCATATGCCTGTGGTCATCTGGTGGGAGGGGCTAATGACAGAAAAAGGAGATTAGAAGGCTCTAGGAGGATGGTTTACTTTCAAGTTCTGCCTTTTTAGAAACTGTTTATTTTTGCCTTTTCCACATTTCTGCAAACCTCAGATTTAATGACAGTACAAAGTAAGTATACCTTGAGTTTGAGGAGTCTGTTGTTTTCATGCTGCAGTAGCAGCAGGGTAAGGAGCAATGCATCAGTTCTCCAAGGACTGTCATCAAGTCATACACAGATCCATGTTGTTTAAATGGAGTTCTAAGCATACAGTATATGACTGTGTTTATCGATTCACTGTTGAAATAGGCCAGCAGCTGTTTGAAGTGCTTGTTACTGAGAGTTATGCAAACTGTTTAACACAAGACTAAAAGGCCATTTTATCTGTGTTTGAAGTCATCATTAGCTTAATTCATCCGGAGCCTGGTTACTTGTAAAACAGTCTGATCTTGGTAACCTCAGTTTGCATATGTGTTAATATATTCACTTAACATTTGAGTGTCATAAAATTTAGCCTCTTGCAGTCTGACTGTGTGCGTGTGTGCGCATGCGTGTGTGTGTATTTGTATGTGTTGCCAGGGCTCAAGCACAGTCCCTGTGAAAAGAGCAGAGATATGTTTTATTCCAGGAGGGGGCAATGCTCTGACCCCAGAGGGGAGCCGAGGCAGTGCAGGGTCAATCGAGATGTACCACCTCAGCTGCACATTCTGACAGACCTAATGAAGCTATTTGTAACGGGATTCTCTCCCTTCAGCCACGGCCCTGTTATCAGTGGCCGAGCCAGCTTGCTGCAGCAGAGCTGAGGCCAGCTCATCAGTACATTGCTCTCTCAGTGTCTTCTGGACGCTGAACAAATGATCACATTAGGCAGACTGGTTTGTGGCTGTGACATTAAGTATGTTTGTTACAAAACCAGATCGATTATTCGCAAAGAACATTTCTGTCAGTGTTATAATCAACACATCTATTGCTCCAGTTTGGGACAAGATGCATCTGTGGTAAATAACACCATATGGTGCATTCATTAAAACAGTGTAAGTTAGTTTTTTAAGGGCTTTTTTTGTCACTTTGGGCAATACAATTATTTACTTCATTGCTCAGAGTTAGATGAGAAGACTGATGCCACTCTAATGTTGCACAGTAAATACGAAGCCACAGTGAGCAGCTGATTAGCTTATCTTAGTGCAAAGGCTGGAAACAGCTGGGGGGAAATTTAATATGGTAGCACTAGCACACAAGTAGTATAGGATTTCCCTGTTAAACATATGAAGCCAAATTGTCTCTTTAGTACATTATTATTGTTATGAACACACCAGACTATGACATTTTCCTGCCGTCTGTTTTCATCACCACTGACGGTTAATAGAGCTGGGTTTATAGTCATGTGCTAAAGGGGTTATGGCATAGCCACAGCCACAGAGCCTGAGCACATAGCTGATGCACACTTCTTCAGAAATGTAACTGCATGTCTGAGCTACAGCAGTTACAGAGAACACAATAACTGTGATTGGTCAGCATGGGCTGCTTGTTGTCTCCAATAAGTTTATGATGCCGGGAGATTGTTGATAGTGAAGACAACATTGTCTGCTTCTTTTCAGAAACACATCTAGCAAAATCATCTCCTCTGCAAACTGTCTGCTCAATGCATTTATGGCTTTCTGTCACAGTAAATAAAAGCACTTCAAGGGACAGTTCCCCTTTAATCAAAATGGCATTTATTTCTCTTAGCTGTGGTGCTATTTATCAAACTAGATTGTTTTGGTGTGAGTCACAGAGTGACATCTGCCTTCTCTCCAATCTATTGTAACTACATGGCACTCAGCTTGTAGTGCTTAAAGTGTCAAAAAAAATACATTTGACAAACTCAACAGCAAAGTCTCTTTCCAGAAACTATGACCTGGTTACTTAGGATTATCTACAGACCTCGTTGTGAGCAGTTTCATGCAGGAACCATTTTCTGTCTACCAAAGCACACCCACCAACAGTATCACTGCACAGGAGGAAGCAAACATCTACTCATGGATGAAAGGCTTGTGCTTGTGACAGCATGAGATGTAACATTAGCAGGCTCAGTGGTTCTAGGTGAGCTAGCAGTAGATACACACTTCCCCCTGCACAGTGATGAGCTTGGTGGGTGTAGTTTTGTAAAAAGAAAGTAGTGAAACTGCTCACTACAAGGTCTGTAGATTACCTTGAGTTACCAGGTCATGAGGATCATTAGGATGAACTGTTGCTTTGAACATAGCCATTGCATAGCATTACTCTCCTACTCAATAGTGAAAAGGTTACAATATGACCGTAATCTAATTATAAGTTCAAATATAAAGTTTAAGTGCACCTTTGCTTTGACAAGAAGTTTTATCTCTCAAGGATATAATTATAAATTTAATGGCATTAAGTTTTCTGAGGTGATTCACATCAACATATTAGTAACCCCTGACCCCTTAAAAGCAGTTTGTGATATGTATGTTTGTGTGTTCCCAGTATTCAGGTCTTTTTTTTGGTGGGGTCCATGCCTATGAGTCTCTGCTCATCTCTGAGATGTTAATTGCAGCTCCCAAATCGCCTGCCTGCTCCACCCCATTGTAGCCGAGGAAGCACTGTTTAATCACCCAGATAGCACTGGGAAATTCTTCCGGGCTTTGCACAGATTAAGAGGACATTACCTTGGAATGAGCGAGAGAAAATGGTCTATGGGTTTTTAAATACTCACTGGAGAGCCTCAGTCTTATAGTCTTTTAGATTTGCAATTTTCCTTTTGCCTGTATTTGTCTATGGTCAGGCTTGTCATACTTCTTATTCATGCTTTACACACACTGACACCCCTGAGTTGCTCTAGAGCAGGTGCAATTGCGCTTTTGAAGTTAGGTGCCTTGCTCAAAGGAGAAGCTGAGACGGGAGAGTGTTGCAGTAAAAAAGCTGCACTCTCCAGGCCTCCGTAGAACTCCCAGCAATATGCCAAGTAAGATGTTTTTGATCTTCCACTCTGGCAAATTCCCTGAAACACTTTTTCTTGTTTTTCTGACATTTTGTTGCCGCGTCAATTTGTTTTTGTTGACGACTGTTAAATTTAGGATGAATTTCTGTCATGCACCGATGCTGAAGTCTTTTTCGGAGCGCTCGAGGTAACTTCAGGTCTTGCCCATCAATGTCAGGAGGTGTTGGCAGTAGAAATTACGCCTGCCTGCCTGCCTCTCTCTCTCTCTCTCTCTCACTCTTATTGACTTCTCTCTGCCTCTGGATCTCTCCTCTCTTTAACGGTCTGTTGTTTGCCAGTGTTGATGCATGTTTGTCACACGATGCCTATCGCACAGCAGCGGCCAGTTTCCATCCAGCCCAATAAAGCTGCAAACACCAGCCAGAGAGCACAACAAAGGAAGGATGCAAATCTTTACAAAGGGCATTTTTTGGATTCATCAGTCTGACTCTGGTAAACACTATCAACAATAGCCTTTTTGTAAACAAAATGACCGGTAGTAGAGAAAAGACTGTTTTTATTTCCAGAATAGTTAATGATTCATGTGGGTAAACAAGGATTTAATTGTCTCTCAGTGTGCAAAGCCCTCACATTTGATGTTAAATTATAGCTATAAAACTCTGGGCAACACTGAGGTGCATCTCAGTGCCAAGCTGGCATAGACTGTGGGACCTGCTCAATTTAAATCTGGACTGGATGGAGGTAAGGCATGGTGACATTGATCTGAGACATCTCAGAGGAGAAGAGCATATTACTAATATTGGTTTCAATTTCATTATTGTAACTGGAGGTTTATGATTTCATCTCAGAAATGTGTGAAAAACCTATAATACTCAAAGAAAGAATCAGTCATTTTTATTCCTGAAAACACATATCACCTTTGTTTGACAGCAGTGACATTCAATTCAGCTGAATCTGGGTTAGATTGATTTGAGGTGTGACTCTGCAAGCACGCTCAAAGGTAAAAAGGGAGTAGATGCAGGGTTTTGGTCTGAGACTTTTTCATCAATAGTGGAAGGTGCAGAGCGGAGCAGGCAGGACTGAGCCGAAGTGTGGGGAGTGATGGATTGAGGCTCCCTGTCTAGCAGAGTGACGGCTCAGAGACAGCGTGTGTTACCCTTCCATCAACCCCGCTCTTTCTCATTGGCCTTCCTACTTCCTGCCACAGCCCCAGCATGCACATAGAGAGAGAATATTGATACAATATAAATGAGAAGGTCTTTGTGGTTCTCCAAACTTTTCATCTCTCCCTCCATCACTTTCTACCTCTGTGGGGTGTGCAGTGGAACTGATGATAACAGCACAGGTGAAGTGGTGGTGGCTAACACAAATACTTTAAACAGCAGCTTTCTGAGACAAATCTATGTCCATAAGCTTTCAGCTAGCCCTCAGCCAGATGAGATCAATTTGCAGTTTAGAAATGTTTTTCTAACTGAAAGTATTGGAAGTGGGGAAAAGTAACTTAGTATATTTACTCAGTTACTGTACAGTATTGAGGTTGCTTGCTTGTACATCACTTGAGTATTTCCATTTAACGCCCCTTTATACTGCGACTCTACAACATTTTGCTGACAGCTGGAGTAACTAGTTAGTTTTAACAAAAAATATTTTACATTTAAAAAAAAAAAAAAAGTTAGTGGACTTTCACATCTACATTTGATGTGTTAGGTATCTTCTTGCATCTGTTGTTGATGTTCCGAGATGCCGTGTCAATTAACGCTTGTTGCATTGTGTCTTTTCAAAATACACTTCCGTTTTCACAAGAAATGTACAGTTTCTGCTTGTTAGATGCAAACAGTCTTTTTCAAAATAAACTTACATCATTGGTAAAACACCTCATACTTGCGTTTATTTCCTTCTGCAACAAAAGCATGTGGTTAAATTTAGGCAACAAAAGCACCTGGTTAAGTTTAAGGAACAAAAGAATGTGGTTACATTAAGGGAACAAAAGCACATGGTTAAGCTTTAAGCAACAAAAGCACATGGATAGGTTTGAGGAACAAAAGCATGTGGTTAGGTTGAGAAATAAACATCACTGTTTAGCTCAACATTTACACAGGAAGTGAACAGCAGCCTCCCAGGTAAAAGTCCGGGGTTTGCTGAACCAATCCAGCTCCCCTCCCACCCACCCACCCTATAGGGACTTTCCAGCTCCTCAAATTGTTGTTAATGGCAGCATTTCAAACTGATGCAACTGGCTGTGTTACAAACTGGTGCACCTTTCGCTCTTGATACTATCATAACGCCATGGTCCCAATCATATTAAAATAATGCAAAGTGAAGTTTACTATTTTTCCTGTTTAAGTCTTCCTAGGTGAGATTCATCGTTGTTGCATTGAATTACTCATCGGAAATATGCAGAAGTCAAAATAATTGAATCCAAGACGTCTGGAAGTCTCATAAGAAGAATTTTCTTTCTACAGGAATGAAAGTTGGTTGTGGGCTAGTAGTGTAATCAATCGTGACAAAAAAATAGACACAGGGCCCTTGTGAAATGCTGTAGCCATTACTTTTGGTATGTTCTTCTAGTCTCCAGTGGCCAGTTTCACTCCAGTTGAGCTGCCTTTCCGTTCCAGGTTCAGGAAATTGGGCCTTATACTTGTGTTTCTAAAAATAGCTGCTTTATTTTACCAGAAATGTGGTGGTGGCCAATTACATTTGGCTGAATTCCCTTCCTGCCCCGGGGGAAAGTGCAGTTGTATCAAGAGCCAACCCGTCACTCAGTGACTGTTTGAGGCTTCCACTGATTAGTAATTGCGTTCTCGGTCCAAAGCTTTCTGAAGTTTCTTACATTTAGATGTTATATTTTGAGATGTAATTACCACATTCTTTTTTGTGTATGGGGGAAGGGGGACAGAAGTTAATTATCAAGGCTGACTTCATGATCTGTCAGTAACTGTCAGTGTCGGCACCAGTGGTGACCTTCATGCTGGAAGTCCACTCCACACACACACACACACACACACGCATTTTCAAGCCTGACTTCGCATGAATGGCTGTGTTGTTGTGTGCTTTTTTTCGCCAGTTAACTGCAATTAGACTTAGGATTGTCAACAATTAATCAGTTGTTCTCCCCTGGAGTTTTTATCCGCTTGCTTCTGCTAACAATATGTCCTTCTTAATTACACAGTAATGGGCATAAACAAAGTGTTTATTGTTGTGTAATGAACTGTGGCTCATAGCAGGAAAAAAACAAGAAAGGGAAGCGTCTCGGTCACCTTTAATTCAGTGTTGTTTGCAGGGATGTAATGCATTGCTTTAATACACCAAAGTGAATTTCTGGTCTTTTTTCATTTGCAGAATATCTTTTATCAGATGTTTTAGACTGACATAAATGGTAACAGCTTAAAGCCTCTGTATACACTTGTATCAGCCAGGGTCCATTAAGTGAAATGTCTCTAAATTAATGCTTTTCTGACAGTGTAATCCATTTCTGTCCATATCAGTGTTTGCATTCGGTTCATGGTTTAACCACGTTTTTTTCATACATTCAGTTGTAAGACTGTGACTTGCATGGTGTAGCAGTGCTTCTCCTTACCACCGCTGCAAGTAGACACAGCTGATAACATCCCAGAACAATGTTTGATCTCTTCACGGCTTTGACACCTCCAACACACACACACACACACACACACACACACATACACACACCTGCCTTCTTCTCTTCCCATCCCACCGTCCCTCTCCCCTACTTCTCATCCTCTGATACCCCAGATAAAGTCTTCTGCTGTCTTAGTGGCTACGGATGATGAGAGGCGAGAGTTTCGGCAGGCTGCGGTGGTACACATTACATAATTGACGAGTGCAGGGTCGAGGCTGCCCGTCACGCACAAATCCTGGCACGGATCTTTTATTCAAAGCAGCAGGGCGTGCAAAAACTCCTCCTCAGCCAGGCTCTGTTGTTCCATCAGGGAGACTGATCCTCCATATGGTTCATACGATGCCAAGGGTGATGGGGTTGAATTCACAATCACCCTCCCTGGGGGTTGACCTGCACACACACTCACTCACACACACACCTAAAAGAGTTCCAAAAATCTATAGTCTGTGCTTCAATCATTCCTCACCTGAATCTTATCATTCAATCCCGCTCAAACTGAGATTATCCGATATGTCAGCGTTATCATTCAAGGCTTTATGTTACCTACCATTCATCAAACTGTGACAGGATTTGTTTTAGGTTGGTGCGATTAATCATTTTGAAGGAAAAGGTGTCAGCTCTTTCCCACCAAGATTGGATGACTTCATTTGTAATCTACTTTCAACAGCGGAGCATTATGTTCTTTATGTGGAAAATTATGATGACTGATTGCCTTCGCAGACAGTAAACACTGGAAAGCAGAGACTTGTACTATTGTACTAATGTTACTACAACTTCCATTACCTCATAGATTGATATATCAATGTAAACTTACAGTTGATAAAATGTTCTGACTCACTTCACCTTGTAAATGTGATTCAGAGTTTTTGTCCCCCAGCTGACAGAGTCAGAACTCTGTGTCAGAAGAGACATGAGTGGCCTCAAGCAGCGGACTGAGACGATGCTAACAGCTTTCTTACTGTGCCAAAGGTCTTATTAACCCCTGTGCTCTGACCAGAGCATCGGAGAGGCAGAGAGGCAGAAAGGTAGCTCTGTATAAAGCAGGTTATTACTTTTTACTGCTCTCTTAGGGCACAACAAGGCAGAACAGAGATGGGCTGGAATGAATTAGCCCATATTAAACAGAATTAGACAAACTCAGCGCGCTCTTGGTTTGGGATATTCGCTTCTGTCTGTTGACATTAGTGTGTTGTCATCAACACGATAATAAAAACATTGCGATTTGTCGTAGAAATGAATGAATGACATTCCAGTTCTCTATTACAGGACAAACCCTGCAAATGTTTGTCAACCATTAGTGAGAACGGATAGAAAGTGTATTAACTACACTATAAAGCTATGCATGCAAATAATAAATCCAATCAAATTCTCTGTGCTTATCTAATAACACTGATGCACTTCATAGCAATTTTTAAATCTAGGTTGTATGCGGGGTGCTGTAATTCGCGAGTGATGTAACTCTCTCTCTCTAATGCACTGTCTGTCAGAGCTACATCAAATGACTGATTCATAATTGATATATTATCTGAATTCTAATTTTTATACAAGTAATATTCATACTGGTTTAAATAAACAATTTGATCATATTTTCCGATCTTTCCTAAGCAACTGTTTTGTGTGAAAGGATTTAAAGTCCTTTCCTTAAAAATAGGCCTGTTGTCCTACAAAAGATTAAATACTTTTCAGTGTGCAATATGACTATAGAACTATATTCAAACAAACATTATCACTGTGTGAAAAAGCAAATGCCACCCAGTAGGGCCGTGATCACCTATTTGACATGTGGTTGGGGGGTGGCTTGGAGGACAATTTTCTACCCAAGACAAATTTTTAGGAACTTAACAGCTAAACAAATGATTTAAGAGCATTTTAAAGCAAAAATCTTAGATGACAGTTTCTCAATGTTTTGATGACTGAGCGTTGTTTTAGGGAGCCAGCATATGATTGAGAGCTGCACAGGGAAAGTGTACACAGTGACACTTGAAGTACCATTTTTATGATATTTTTTTATGACCTAGGAACACTTTAACAGTGATATAGCCTATGTAACACTCATATTACATTCTTGTTTACCACTCTTTAATAGATAATACTACATAATACAAGAACAGCTAATAACAATAATAGCTTTTTTTTAGGATGACACTGCATGGTTGCCTGACGTAACATAACATTTTATTCTTTGTATTTTCTGTCAATATATTCAAAGGGACATTTCGAGTATATTCGATTCGAATATTAAAGGAGGATGTCTCCTCCCCCTCCCATTATATATTATAAATACTGCCTAGCCACCCAGCGATGCACATAATCTTCAATCAGGCACATGTAGGTATTTGATTAGCCAACATATTTGTTTGGTTGGGCAAAGATTAGGGGGCGTCAGATATTGCTTCAGAGTAATGGATCTGATACTTAATTTAACCTTTCTGGTTTGTATTTTAGTGTGTAGCTGGTGCCTGCTACTTTTTTTTTTAAATACAGTTGTGTTTTTATTGGCAATGCACAGTAAATGTGCATGTGCAAAGTCTTGGCCGTAACTTCATGGTGAAGCCAAACTGTATACAGATGGAAGTTTATTTTAGGTTCATTTAATGGCTGAATGGACTGCGCAACATCACATATAATTAACTTTATATAGCATAGTAATGCAAACATTCATCTCACTCTATCAATCTCCAGCTGCTCTTGAGACAGTGACCATATTGGCTGAGTTAAACCTCAGTGGGCGTAGCCAAATACGCTTCACAAGTTAATTTAGAGCCAAGTGACAATGTTGCATAGCAAAGAAGGAAGCTTGCAAACAAGGCAGTGTCCCAGTTTCCCTGTTCATGCATTATCATGGTATTACTGGTTATGGGAAGTTAGCAGGCTAACAAAGAAGTTTACCTGAATAGCTACAAGCTAGTGTGGCTAGCTTTTGCTGAGATTTTATTTGGCCAGACTGCATTTTTTCATCAGGTAGCACAAGGCTGCATAACTGAACCTCCAGTCTGCCACTAGCTTCACATTAGTCTCTATTAAAAGTAAAGTCACTATGAATGACCTTCAGTGCATCTGTAACAAGTTCAGTTTCCTTCACTTCTTTATCCACATCCAGACTGCTGGCTTCAGTTCAACAATTTAACAAGCTAATGGGTTTCTGCAGACATTTTCAACCCATTGTGGTTAGTTTAATCAAGGCTGTGTGCTGCATTGTGGGATATGATTTTACTTAGAACAAAGAGGGGGGAGTCTTTTGTTTCTCTGTTTTCTCAAAGTATTACTGGTGTCAATAATTTCAGTATTTGTTTTTCTCTGGAGAATCTGTTATAAGCTATAGAAACAGGGTCAAGGAGTACAGTGGGGCAGGATGGGTCCCCATGTTGGAGTTATAATATTCATTAGATGATAATACTGTACCAAGGCTGTGGCTTGTGGATTGCATTACTGATCACCGTCTGCGTGTAATGAATCTGTAACAAAATAAACTTTCAGCAACCTGCTGAAACATGTAAGAAAACCTAAAACTGTGCACAGTCCAAAGAACAAACAAGCCAATCAATTTCTCCTCCTTCCGCTTGTACCCTTCAAACTTCTCAGCGAGCTCTGTTACTTTGTTTTGGCAGGAAATCATTCTCTCTTTGCCAGGGCATTTTTTTCAATCACGCTTTCTTTATTTACATCTTGAAAAGCGGTAAGTTCTGATGGGGGCAGAATATTTTTTTTCCTGTCTTAAATGAAATGAGCATTAGCCAAGGTCAGCTCTCTAGGAGTGCACGGAGTTCTAAAACCCAAAGCGCTCCTCTTTTTCGCATGATGCAAGCCCGCCTGTTTGTCTGGACTAATGATGATGGACTGTAATTTTCTTTTGGAATATACAATTAGCTGTTGCTCTCTGCAAACACAGCCTGCACACACAGGAGGAGCATTTGCAGCACAATGTGTCTTAGTTCTGCTTTCAGCTGCACAATTACCTGGAAATACCAGGCTGTCAGGGGATTCTGTCAGTGCACAGAGTGCTCCAAACCAGCTGCAATAGGTTGCAACTTTTTCTTTTTTTATTAGACTATACAGTGAGGAGAGAATGAAGAGAAGAACAGGGCAAAAGAAGAGAAAATGGATGACATGGAATATGAGTCATATGCAAACCTGAGGCACAACAATACTTCATCCCTTTAGCTGCTGAGAAGTGCTCATATATTAAGGTCTGTTGATGCGTGTATACAGTGGGGCTTCTTTATGGCCCAGTTGGCTAGTATACAAAGTAAGGATGCCGTCATCCTCTTTGTTGAGCACAAATCTAAATCCTTTTTCCTTAATGCATTTAGACAGAGTACAATGTCTTGATTTTTGTCTTGTTTTTGCATCCTGTATTCTATTAACAGTCACCATTGGTTTCTTTTATGGGAATAGTTTGACATTTTATGCTTATTTGTTGTCTTGCCGAGAGTCATGTGACAACATTGATACTGCTCCCATTTCTGAGCATATTTTGGACTTTTAAAAATCAATTCTTGGACATATCTTCAAACACAAAAAAGTGAGTGATATCAATCTTCCCATCCAACTTTTAGCTAGAAAGTGAAACTATATATTTCCCAAACTGTAAAACTATTCCTTTAACCATGACCACAATCTTCCCCTAAGCCCAAAGAAGTATTTCACAGATAGAAAGATAGTATTTTTACACAACTGAGCTGTCTATGCAGCAGGAAGATGCAAAAACTTTTGAAATTGTTGCTACATGACCAGAGAAAAGGGCTGTGGCATTTGTTTTTGCTCAAGAGATAGAAAGCCTATAACAAGTAGGATGCACTGTGCTGCGCCAGACAGATAAAACCCTTCTGCTGGTGGGTGACATAATGCAAGCTTGTTCATTTTCACACAGGAAACAATATAGTGGCTTGTTGGGAACAAATTATTTCAAAGTACAGTTAAACAGTGCACTAAAATATGTTTCCGAAAACATTTTAGGCGAGAAATTGGCAAGAGTCTTGGTTTATATTTGATCAGCACTGCTTTTGTTTTACTGTTTGAGCTCAGTTTGGTCTGGGTTTGAGAAACCGAGAGGGAGAGAGGGGTGGGTCTCTCTCTAAATCTGCTTGGTGAAAATCCACCAGATGACATGTTTATGTAAGCTGAGAGATGAGCAGATGAGATGTGCCTATCTGGGCACAGGTAAGATGGAGGGAAGTTTTACACATACTACCCATATAGTTATGATACAAAACTGGTTGAAAATCAGCAAAGTCTCTTTTGTTAGGTATACTGTGCAGGATTTCCCTAAAATACAAAATACAGACTGCTACAAAAGTAATCCTTCTTAGTTATCACTTACGACCCACTACACATCTGTGGCAGTGTATTTATCTGCAGAGATCTGTCTGCATTTTCCTGTTTTCCTCCTAATTTGCTGTGTTTGGTATGTTTATATGTGTGTGTACCCCCAGCCAACAGTGTTGTGAGGCTGAGAATTTATAAAAAGGTAGCAACCAGGTGCCAGACCGTAAGCAGCAAGCATGCAAGAGGAAGCTTTGAAAATCGTGTATGCAGCACAGTAAAAACACAAATATAGTGAGGCGAAACTCCAAGCGGACAAAGCTCATTCCAAAATGAGAGTTAATCTGGAGTTGGCTTTCACTTTTGCTGGCAGCGCTGTTCACAAACAGTAACCAACAATGCCTGCGTAGTATATCTTTAACCAAATTGTTTAAGGTGCCCAATTTTAACCAAACCCTTCTCACAGAGGTGGCAGATCATCAGTCTGATCATCAATTTGCTGCCTTCCAATCAATTTTTTGTGAAATGTGTTTTGTGAGACATTATCAAATGGTGGCATCCTGACAGGAGATTAGAAAACACTGTATGGGTCATTTGAAAAGCCATGTCAACCTGTCTGATTTGTCATTTTGGTTGGAGGTATTGTTGGAGATTAATTCACATGCACAGCAGTTTTGCATAATTTATATTTCCATTTTGATTTTGATTTTCACATTATCATTTGGCATCACATCTACATAGTCGATCAGATAATTAGTCAGGTTGCTCACGACATTCTCAGGTAACCTGTATACACAGCAGACCTATGAAATGACACCTTTAAGCATGCACGGATACACACACAAGCGAAGTCTGCTTATCCACTTGTTCATTTATATGTGACTGCAGTTCTTCTATGCAAGTGTGCAGAGGCACTGACAGCTGAGGAAAGACCTTCATCAGTGTAGCATTCCCCAGACAGTCAGCCCTTCAGTCAGTCAGTCAGCGAGTGAACCCTCGCTCTGCATTCATTATTAATCACAGAATTACACTGGGGCGCTCTCCAAACGATGTGGGTTGAAGGGGGACAAGTCATGATAGAATATGCAATTGTCTGCATAATGCACAGCAGGTGAGGTATCAGGCACCGATATGAAGCGCAAATATTGCATGAGGGCTCTGCAGTTATTACTGTCGAATGATGGTGGCAGCATCAGGGGCAGCGGTGAAGGTTGTCAGCACAGAACCAAGAGCAGAGAAAATGCATCTGAGTGGGTGCTGTGTAAATAAATGTGATTGAATGTTGGTATGTCAGTATAAAAATTCTATCAGCTTGAGGCATGGCCACTGATTTTTTTATATCTTCATCTACAGATGGAAATGCTTTGTTGAACACACAAGCTTCTCTTGTTATCCAGATTTTACTCCACACAGCTGCCTAACACAGGTCTCTGAAGCAACATGACCCCCAATACTTGAGCAATGTGTCCACGCTGTGTCAGAATTGGCCATTTACCAACACCTCTTTATCCACAGGAACCCTCCACTGCCACCCAGAATAATCACAGTCTTGACCTGTGATCAGCTCCGCAGGATCAGCTGGGAGGTTAAGTGCCATTAGCTGAGGGTGGCGGGAGCATCATTCATTCAGTTATCATCTTCACTAACCATCAGTCTTCCCATTCCCAAACCAGCTTGTTGTGCTGCTGTCCTGTCAAACCAAAGGAAACTCTCACTTACAAGAGCATTGCATCACATTAAATAGAATAAAATGTGAATTAATCAAAGCCGTGCTGTGAGCTGTGACTGTGCATCGAGATAATCCCCATTCAGGAGCGATGTAAGGGCTCGTCCAGGACCAGAGAGGGAGAGACAGAGAGAGACGAGGTGATAACTAATGCGGCCGGGCTTAGCTTCACCTTTGATGTTTGTACCAGAAATCCAAGGTGCTCAGAGCCTATCTGTCCTTGAAGTGAACACAACCAGGAATCCCTGGAGAGGGCAAGATATTCTAATCCCAGAGCCAGCTAAAACCTGGAGAGGAAAGTTGACTTTGTATTGATTTTTTTTTCTCCCTAACTCACTGTAGGTGTCTTCTGATCACAGTTAATGAAACATTGCATGGCTTCACTACTCACTGATGCATATTTGGCCTGAAGTCAGAGCTGCATCTGGAGATACTTATCATGTGGAGAGCTGACTGTACATTAAAACTTAAAGCAGTGGTTCATGTTTCTGATTTTAAGCATGAATTCATGCAGTTTAAACTCAAGAAAGATTGGTTGGCAATTTTTGATGTTTCAAGTTTTCACAAGGATGTTGTCTTAGTGTCAGTAAAGGAAGAGCTGTGATAAAAATTTAAGAAATATGTGTTCTTCCACATTTCGTCTACTCTGCAGACAAGGTAATTTTGCTCTCAAACATTTTTTATCAAGTCTGAAACCCATCTCTGCACAACAGCTAATAATTTGAAATGAACTGCTGTTGAACTCATTTTGGGAATTTTAGTTTTTTAAAAGAAATATACCACTAGAGCGAAGTATTGCTTGAAGTATGAGGCAATTTTTAAGAAACCATTACACTCTATTAAACCCATAGTCTTGAAATGAAAGTTGGCCTGCGAGGAAGCATGTGTAAGGGTGCGTTTGATTTCATCATCAGTGACACCTTCAAGGTTGCAGTCGATCCAGCGGTTTTTGCTGCCAGGCTTTTGTTTCTCCAGCCATCAAAGGCAGCAGAGCCACTGGACAGGTTGGCGTGTATGGCAGAATGATTCATCCCATGGTATGAAGTATCAAAACCAATTTGCACTGCAGTATTGGACACTGGTCTCTCTCTTTGTGTGTGTCTGTGATGTCTATATTTCTGAGGTGGTGCAGAGTGAATACTAAGGTCAGACTGACATATTGGTTTGTTCAAAGTATCGAGTATGTGTTGCCTCATTATGAATAATCAGATATTGGCCAGACAAGAATAACTGATCAGACTAGTTCTTTATGTGAAGCTCCTAGTCTGAAAATATCCTTATTACTGCAAAGCAATAAATGCTGCCATATCTCTTGTTGCATATAATTGTATTGTGTTATAATTACTATCTTGGGTTTCCTTGGAGAATATAAGTTTCTGGAGAAAATGGCCTGAATGTTTTGTTTTTGAACATCAGCCAGCACCACATAAAAAAGCCTGTCTGGAGAAATATGTATTAAGAAGGGACTTAAAGGTTGATACAGGACTAGTGAGCCCAAGTTCCTCCAGTATGCATACTTGAATAGCTAAAGTCCTTGCTGCCATATTTTGGACCAACTACAGTTGTTGGAGATCTCTGGCTTAAACTAAGCCCAGACATAAATAGAAGTCCAGGATTTCTAGCCCCACATTTAACAGTGTTCCCTTGGTGTAGTGTTTCCATGGTGTAAGGGTTAGCACTCTGGACTCTGATTCCAGTAATCCAAGTTGAAATCCTGGTGGAACCTTGTGTACTGGAAGTGTATTTGTTGAGATGTGCAATGTGTGTGGTGTGTCACACATGCAAAAATATCTCTCTAGGTTAAACAATCTTCACACAGCACTTTCTGCTTCTGTCTTGTACACAATAGAGCTTACACCTGTTGGTTGATTGGTAAGTAAATATGCTGTCTGACCAATTTCTCATTGGTTGGACATTTGAGGGTGTCACTCTCCTAAGGCCGTGTGTCCAACAAAGCGTTTTTCCTCCACTGAAAATGTCAGCTGAGATGCCTTAGTTGTCTCTTGTTGCTATGATACGGAATATCTGCAGAGGTAAAACTGTGAGCACAAGGTAGAGTACCTGCTCTGGATGAAAAGGAGACTGAAGCATGTTGGGAGAGGATGGACCCACCAGTCTGTGTGGTTTGTTGTTGTTGTTCAGCAGTGTAGTGGTTGGTCTTTCTGGTATTTGTCCAGACCCTGAGTGGACCAGTGTGTAAAAACTCTGGTAACCAGAAAAATCGACAAACACGCAGCTCTCAGTGCAAATATGTATATATCTAGCATTTTCATATCCACCCTTTACTGTTTATTGATATTCATTTTTTATACTACCACTAGCAATATGTGCACTGCTCTGCACTTTACTTCTTTTTGCGCTTTTGGTTAGATGCTGAACAGCTTTGTTAATTCAGTACTAATTGTCAAGGTTAATATGGATCAGCTGAATGGAGTTGGGAGGGCCAAATAAAAAGATCTTTTTTGTAGTTTAGCTGACAGTGATTAAACATCCAGGAGTTAATGAGAGTTGCAACACTGCCATTATAACCAGGTATTACAGGTACATACAGCAGGCTGCAATTAGCATAAAAACGACAATTAGATTTGCAAATGATGTCCTCAAAAGGAAGAATATAAAACAAAAGCAGTGGCCCTAAAGCTGAGCCTTGTGGTACACCACAAGTGATGGGCAGTAGAGGATGAAACAATACCTACAGAGAGGGCACTGTGCTTGAGAGTACAGCACCAGCATCAGATTACAGTTGTGAACCCACTATACTGTATATGTGTGTGTCTGTATTACATAAGAGCCCTATATTAATAATGCACTGTCAGCGGGTTGGCTGAATACTTATTTCCGTGTCCTTGTTTTTTTTCCCACAGATCTCCCCTGGTGAACTGAACAAACGAGTCGACTCTAACAGAGCTACGCCTGTCCTCAGTCTACTTGTGGTCTGACGGCACTCACCGACATCAAAGGTACCCCCGCCTCTCTCTCTCTACACCTCCAGCCTCCTTTAATCACTTTGTTCAGCTCATCATTGCAGTAATTACATTTCCTGACAGTTTTTTTTTTTTTTTGGTTTGCAAATCCAAGACTTCACTTTCTCTGTTATCTCTCCTCGAGGGAGCTTCACTTCACTTCACTTTGTCGCCGAGTTGCCTTGTATGATTTTTATTTCAATACTTTCAGGAGCTTTTTTTTCCTCCAGGAAATGTGTTCTGATTTCAATAATTCTCACAGTTGAATCAGCTCAGGTAAATGTCAGTTGAAAAGCGGTCTTAGTTCTCTTCACAGTTTTTAGTGTGTTTTACAGTTGAACAGGAGAGGACGTTTGTTCTGGTCCAGTTTCTAAAGACAGACTCAACAGTGTAATTGCGTGTTTGAAGTCTGTCACCTGTTGAAGATACAGCCTGAGACACTTAATTGCAATTTGGTTGCTTAGGCGCTGCAAAAGACTTTCTCTTTTTTGCATGCCTTTGCTTAAACTTGGAGACACTCTTTTCCTTTTCTCTCTTAAAGACATAGAACAAAGAGGTAGAAATGTGACTGATGTTCATTTCTATCAAAGCTTTGAGTATTGCTTTTAGCTTAAGAAACCTCTTTGTTGCTTCTTTAATCATCTTTGCTTGGTCTCACAATCAAGAACTGACTTTTATCTTGAAATGATCTAGATGCTACTTGACTGTGAACTTTGACCTCCTTACTATTGGCTGCTTATATTTTAGGAACTAAAGCTTGTTCTATAGTCCCTAATCAGGGAGTGGGGTAAGACCTCAGAATGTAATGCAATGTTAAACTCTGAAATAGAAGAGAAGGCATTTAAAACATACTGCTGTTTGTAGAAGTTTTGTACGTTCTCGTAGAAATGGAGTTACAGTATAACGGATGTTCTCAATCACATCAGCGTAGCAGAATGGTCAGTTGCCATTGCAACCATTGTATTGGGCTATAATGTCTGTATAAACTTTGTTTGTTCCCTGTTTCTTTTGTTGCCATTAATTGCATGTTTCTTAAAACATGTAAACTGAAACTGTAGCTGCCTCCGAAGAATGAGCGAGAGCTGTAGCTCACCATGGGGATGAACAGCATGCAGATCAGCATATTCTCACATCTATCATCGGAGAATTCAGGATTTTTTGACCAAACCAGAGTTGGGGTTTGTTAGAACAGTGGACACACTAACTAGACGAGTAACAAGACAAACTAAGACGGCTTAAGAGAGTTTTATTGTGTTTCTGTTCAGTTTTAACAATGTGTGTTTTACGATGAGTTAACAAGACAATTAAGCTTAAGGTATTTTTAGTTAGGTGAAAGGGAGAAACTTGGATTGATGTATAGTTGTATTTTTCAGTTTAATAAAGAAAAAATGTTCTCAAATGAGTGAGTGTGACACGCTTTGCGGCCCTAATGACACATGTTGTCACCATAACAACTAACAGCGGTTTTCTTTTGTACTAGTCAAATGACCACGACAAACAGTTCATTGTTCCTTTTATTCTTCTTCTATTACTATGTACGTCCCACACTCTTCTGTAGCATGTTTCTGTCATGGTGAAGTATATTGTATCTACAAGTCTTAATGAATTGCTCCGTCTCTTCAAAGAAACTAACGAAGACATTTGCATGTTATGTTATGTTAGTATTTTGTGCATGTAGGTGTGTGTGTGTGTGTGTGTGTGTGTGTGTCAGTGTCAGTGTTTTCCAGCCTGAAATCCTCCACATAGCGAGGCGGTTCAAAGAAAAGGGATGAAATAAAAAATGGATAGTAAACAACGGCTACATTTCTTTTCTTCTAGCTGTGAAAGTGATCAGCTATGGACTCCACGCACCTCGCTAAGCTTTGCTTATCCTGGCATCACTCGGCAATACCCTTCTGGGAATTAACACTCACTTTAATGTTCCTGAAAGCAACAACGTCTGGAATCTTAAATTGGAAGGAGGTTCATTCCTGGTGACAGTGCCTGTTTTCTTCTTCTTTCTCTAACGAGTTGCATCTTTTTAAAACATTACTATCAGTCCAGTGCTACTTAGAATATTATTGAAATATATAAATCATGAAATATGCATTGGAAATGACTTGCAGAATATGGCGATTTGAGCTAACACTCTGGGTTACAGCTGCCACTTCTATCCATTATGCAATGTGTTTTATGGCATTCTTACAAAGAATGTAAGAAGGCTTGACATTGCTTTGCTGCAGATATGCTCTTAAAAAGATTTTGAAAAACTGCAACACTTACGTACAACTGTCCTGTCTGTTTTTCTTCATAAGTAGTACTAATTCAAACTGACGTTCATGTTCAAGAGTAGCGCTTTTAAAGATCCGCAAAACTCATAAAAACCTTCCTGTTGGTGAGCAGAAATTCCCAACACAGCAGATTGTCATTATGATGAATCACTTAACTGTCAGTCACTCTCTGTAAGAGCTTTGACATATTGGACAGCTTAGCCAAGGAGAGAAATTCTCTGAAGAGCCTGAAATTACTGGCTCTGAAATGAAAGTTTAAGGCAGAGCAATACCCCCTAATATCGCCAATTTGCTTTCTGACTGCATGAATGTATTATCATCAGCAGCCAAGATTGAAGGCTGTTCCCACCACCACTTCCACACATACACACACACATACACACAGTGGGAGGGAGGAGCAGGTGTTTTTAAGTACCCAATTGTGCCACTGAGAGCTGCATCCTCAGATGGGCATATGATGGGTTTAGACAAGGAATTAATTTGAGACGCAATTACAGCCTCTGGAACGGGGCAAATTGGCAGTGAGGGGGGAGAAAGGACCCCCCACCCACCTAGTCCCTAATCAGGTGAATGTTTCTAACTCAATACTGGGCACTGACGGTCACACTCAATTATCCTCATCCTTTACCTCCCAAGCTGTTGCCCTGTCCCCTTAATAACCCCTCAAGACACCCACCACCCGGCGCCTCTGCTCTGGGCGACCTCCTCAGTAGCTGAAGTCTTCCTTTGTTTCTGCTCTATTTCCTAATGTGAGACAAAAGTCAGAGTAATAGTTAACATTTTGGGAAATGTGCTAACTGACCCTCTTGCTGTGAGTTAGATGAAAATGTCGATACCACTCTCATACTGTGTGTGTCCTCTAAATATGAAGCTACAGTCAGCAGCAGGGTAGCTTAGCATCAGGACTGCAAACAAGGGGGGCTGACCTGGCTCTGTTTAGAGTTTACATAATCCACCTACCAGCTCTGCAGCTGTGAACATGATGTGTTTATGTTTGTTTGGTCTGTCCACATGCATCTATGTCTATATTGTTTAATCTGTCTATACAGTAAGTGTGACATCACTGCACATCCTTTTGGAGTACTATCTCTGTACATTGAAACTATGCCCATACCATACAACACAGTTTTGCACTTTCCTGCGCAGCTCTTTCATTTTAATTAGTTATATTGTGCATATTCTTAAATAGTGTTTTTTTTGTTGTTTTTAATAAGGAACTGAAGATACCCTCTGCACAGTTGTGTCTCTCTTCAGGGAGCCAGCTGGTGCTGGATAAACCACGGTGAACCAAAAGGAAATCAAAGTTCCAGCACACGCTGGGATACTCAGGTTGACACTTATCTTATTGACAGCTAATATTAAAAACAAAAAGGAGCAGAGCAAGCATTTTGCATGTTGCTTTAGCAAATTCGTTGTGTGCTGCACAGATGATGAAGCAACATGCCAAATGTGTAGTTTACTACCTTTTGTTTTTAATGAATAGTCAATAACTGAAGTGTCAACCAGACTATCCTAGTGTGCACTGGAACTTTGATTTCCTGATTTATGATTTATGTGAAAACCTCCCTGGCCTACTTATTTTGATTTTGTAGTCACTGTGCCCAGCCAAAATTAGTCTGGTACACTGTCACTTTTATACTGTTAGTACTCAGCAGATATAGTAAATATGATGTTAATTAGCAAGCTTTAGAGGACAGACACAGGCTATTTTTTCTGCTAAGTTAAAAGCTAATTGACTGCTGGCGATAGCTTCATATTTATGAGAGTTGTATCAATCTTACCCTTGGCAAGAGAGCAAATAAGCTTGTTACCCAAAATGTTGAACTGCTGCTTTAAAATCGAATTACTGAAATGTAAAATATCATCTCTATAAACAGTTTCTGCATATGTTTGTAGAATCTGTAGGCCTTGATATCAGACATTTTCTGGCTTTCATTTGTAGTCCAAACGGTATCGACCAATCGTGTTTTAACAGGTGAGTGAAGCAAATTCAGCAGCCACTTGCATATTTTACCAGCTTTTGGCTTGTGGCTCGTGCTAATTTCCAACCCTAAGAGCAGGTAAACAGTCCATGTCAAGAGGCGGGACACATTGGACAAAATGCAATCTCAGGACCCTGCTTTTTTTGTTAGCTTTTTTAAAAAATCTACATTGATACATGGATGAATATGAAATGACTGGCACACAGAACAGGAAGTCTTGGCTCAGACATCTGCTGGCTACACCGAATCAGCCTAAAATAATTTATTTTATTTAACCTTTATTTATCCAGGTTTGCCTCATTGAGATTAAGAATCTCTTTTCAAGAGGGACCTGGCCAAGAAGGCAGCAAAAGTTACAGACACACACTAAATCATTACAGATGCACACAGTTACAACATTTTACAGGCAAGTGTACTGTATAAAATATATAAACAATATAAAAAAACAACAACACATGATTTGTGCTAGGCTATGAGGAGAAGCAGTTGCATATTTCAGCACCTGCTCTACCTTTAACTATTGTTTTAAAAGCACTTAAAGAGATGAGCGCCTGTAATTTCAAGTCCTTCTGGGGCTCATTCCACGCCATAGGGGCTGCGAACTGAAATGCCTTTTTACCAAACTCAGTACGAGTCTTTTTTTACATTCAGTAAAAACAACTTTTGTGAGCGTAGACAGTAACTTGTGTTTGTCTGCTGGACAGCGTATGTACATAAATAGTTTGGAAGCTGTTTCAATATAGCTTTATAAATAAAAACAAACCAGTGACTCAGCCTGCGTAAAGTAAGGGATGGCCATCCCACTTTCTGATAAAGAATACAGTGGTGAGTTAGCGATTTGCAGTTTCACACAAACCGGGGCACCATGATATACAGAGTCCAGCAGATGCAATGAAGCCACAGATGCATGCATGTACAGAATGTCTCCATAATCCACCATAGGAAGAAAAGTGGCAGAAACAAGTCGTTTTCTCACCTCAAAAGAAAAACATGACTTATTTCGAAAATAAAAGCCTAATTTAAGTCTGAGCTTTTTTACCAGGGACTCAATATGAAAATCAAAATTAAGACCATCATCTATTAAAAAGCCCAAGTACTTATAAAATGATACTCGTTCTATTGATTTGTCCTGCATTGTGGTAATCTGAGGTAAAGATTGGGGCTCTTTCTTTGACCTGGTAAATACCATCAGCTTGGTCTTGTCTGCATTCAGGACAAGTTTTAGCTGACACAGCTGCTCTTGTAAACTAGTAAAAGCACTCTGAAGTTTTTCAAAAGCCTTTTCTAATGTTGATGCACAAGAGTACATTATAATAACCCTCACTGCCAGATGCTTTCTCATCATCACTGGGCAATGGGTTCCTAGATAAAGTATGGCTTTCTTTGCAGGGTAACACCTCACTTGACTCTCTTAAAAATCACAAGACAGCCATAGGCTGCAAAGCATCAAGAGTTTAACACCAAGTCCTCAGTGAATGACAGGTTCTCTTTACAGATGTAGGGTGGCCTTGTGGTAAAAGCCGTACTTTGTATTTTTCCACATGGGTGGTTTCAAAAGGCAGTGACAGTGTAACAACTAGAATCAAGTTGTATAATGTCAGTCGACTCCGCACAGTTGACTCATACCAACTGGCCCATTTTGTAATGCTTTTCACCAGTGTGCCAAAGGAACAAGAGAGCCAAAAGATCAAATGTTGGTTGTCCCGGCTTGCTCTGGTCAGAGAGCTTGCATGTTTCTTAAGGCAAAAAAGTTCTTGTAAAGACAAAACAAGAATTTCATCTTTGCAATGGGGGAATCTCCAAGGTTTTAGTTCAGACAGATAGGACATTCTTTTCCCTCACAGCCCTATTTTTGTGATTTAGTTTTGCTGTCACACAGTGAGATAACCAGACCTATAGCTGCTGGCTCATTTAAAGCTGTTCTCAAGAATAACATCACTTAAATGCTTGCCAGTTTACTACAGAGAGAGGTATGATGGCAGAGGTTCTTGTCATTGGAAGATTTGTTTCCTGGGAGTCCAATGGACCTGATGAATAAGGTGCCAAGGATTTATTACCGGATTTTTCCAGGAAGCCTTTGAAGTGAGTGAACGCTGCATCTCATCTGCCGATCCACACTCAAAATTGTGGCTGTGTGTGTGTGTGGATATATTTATTACTGGGCTATTTTTAGAGCTGGGGGTTTGTGCTGAAGTGCATTCATACTTGAGGAAAAGCCTCGCAACAGTGAGCCTGGTGTCGCATCAACTCTACACATGGAATACGAGCCTGTTTTTCCTTTTTAATTAAAGATGTTTACGCCTTAAGAGTAGTCAAAATCCAACACACTTCCCTTTGTGGAATTAATTAAACATTTTCCATTTTTTAAATCTAATCTCCCTCCACTCATAAACTCCCAGAAGTGGCACCCACCAATGACCTCCCTGCCCTTGGAACTGATACATTTCCATCACATAAAGTTGAGACTAAGTAGGGCATGTGTAATTGAGGATGGGGTTAAACGTGCAGACCCAGGCTGCTGTGTTTTTATCCCCTCTGATGCAGGCCATTAGCAAACATCTGCTGAACCAGAGCTTTAAAAAAAAGCAGGGCTGTCATGATGACAGAGGGGAATTCTTCAGATACCCCTCCCTGTGCTATTTTAAGTAGCCCCAGAAGTTGGTGTTTAATGATAAGCTGTGGGGTGTAGCTGACATGCCTGCCATATTATTCCCTTTACGACTCAGGAAGCAATGGCTACGTTGCCCCCCAACCCTCGAGGGGTGTGAATCATTAGAGCCCGTCATCAAGTATGTCCAATCAAAATGGCTTATGGTACCCGACTGCTGTGGGTTATCTCGAGTAGTAGATAGCTACGAAAATAGATAAGGATGCTATTTTTGCAAGTAGTCATTACCCAGTTCTGTTTCCATTCTAGGTTACCAGCTGATGACTCTAAACTCATGCCAGTCAGGAATATTTTAGGGGAATAATGTTTCCGAATGGCCAATACCTGATTTGAGAATGAAAAAACTATAGAGGTAAAGTAACCAAAGGAATGTTTTCTTCCATTCACATGGATGTGGAGTTTAACTTTGAAAACACAGGCTCCTCAGCATGTATTGCGTTAGTGAAGGAAGAGTCATGTCAGACAAGACTCCACTCCAGATAAATAAATGATCAGCGTGCAACAAACATCAAAGAGGGATTGTGTGCTTCAAAGGGAATAAGGGCCTCACACTCACCATGTCCTATAGTGAAGAATGAATCCTGCATATGCGCACACACACACACACACACTTAGATACACACATACTTTCTGTAATCCGACCTGTTTAAGATTCTAATGGCTGCATCTGCATCGATCATCCCCCGCTGAGCCAGACCACCCCTCCTCAATCTTTGTCTGTTTTGGTGGCAAGATCAGCTGGAGGATATCCAAAATGCTTTTATATACAGCGTCTCCTTCTCACTGTTGTTTTTGGATTTTGTAAAGTACCTTCTCTCTTTAAACTTGTGGCGCCGAGAGCAACACTCACCTTATGTTTTTGTTTTTGACACACTTGGACACAAGGATTTATCTCATCACAGTCATGTTTAAAATGATGCTGATTGGCCCAAATTGACCCCAGGATGACATGTTTCTGTTGCATGTGTTGTGAATTCTGTTCATCTGATTGCCTGACAAACACCTCTTTCAGTGTCTGATTGAGCAGTCTGGTCAAAGGCCAGAACATTATGTCACATCTGCATACTAAAGTACAATACACACATGGCCTGAGCTAACCCAGTTTGAGCCCCTGGTCCCCTCCTCCCGATGCATTATGCATCCAATCCTCTAAATGCAAACTTGTAAATTAAATGCAAATGTGTTTTTTAGTATGCGCCATGTAAAACTAGTTTTTGACAGATGCCCTCTAAACAAGACAGGGGCTTAAAATGTAGCCCTTCATTTTAGCAATTGATTTTATATTTGACAGTTACACAAGTTGCAATTTATGTCCATTGCCAATGTTCAGTGCCAGTGCAGGAGATGATGTAGAGAGGCAAAAAGTAAGGCTGGGAGCTAAATGTGTTTTTTTCAAATATGAAATTTATGTGTAATTTTCTTTGACTGTAATGCTGATCTTTTTTCTAACCTTAACCTCAAGGGTTTTAGTAGCCCAACCATAACCATACCTTATCCAAGAGTCCTGCACGGGTCCTCTTTTGAAAACCCGCCTATACCCGTAAAGCTAAGTACCAGAACCGACCTGTTATCCATCATTTTGTCTAAATCAAAGCTGCACTTGGCTGCACCCCTTAAGAAAAGACCTGCAACCTGACCTGCACCTGTGATTAAACACAGGTTACAGTCGCTCACATTAGGCTGGGTTCTCCATTCTTTAATTACAGATCCAGTGGAAGAAAAGTCTTTCACTAGCTGCGTTCGATGCCAGGATGGTGAAAACATTCCGTGCAATCACTGCCAGGTTAGGCAACATTGTAGCATGCTCCTTCCACCACTATAAAACTTCAAAAGGATAATCTTTGGGTGTCTTGAACTCAATGTAGGCTGCCACTTTGTCCTCAGGCTTCAAAGTTTAATTGCTGGAGTCCTCCACATCGGTGACGAATGTGATGATGAGGTTAAAGGTTCAACTTGTGTCATTGAGTACATTTACACGGACGGTTTAATTCCCTTTTCATTCGGAATGAAAGTTCATTCCTATTAAAAGTGATCTTGTAAACGACTTAATCGGAATGAAAATGGCCAATGCGACTGAAAATTCAATCCGATGTAAGGGGCTGGAATATTCCATTTCTAATTCCGAATGAAAGAATTTCTCGCACTTGTATACACTCATTCCTCTTGAAGTTCATTCCGGTCTTTCTGCGCATGCTCGTTTTCTTGCCCTTCTGGCGCAATGATGTATATGGCGCGCATAGAAACGGGCTGAGATAGAGCAGTCGGACTCGTTGCACTAACCGGTTTCCATTCGCCAAAACATGGTCTTCTATCTCCCTTCTTCGACCTTCTACCTCCCTTCTACCGACCTTCTACCTCCCCGCCGTACTGCTGCTTCAAGAATATAAGCAAAACAAGCCTGAAAAAGGCACTAAGAACAGAGTTGTCAAGCATCTTGTTATCTGGAATGAGGACTTCAGTGTTTTCCGGTAAACGTAAACACGTAACATCCACCCCGCCCCCATCCAATCAGAAACCTTCCCTGCCCCAAACCTTGCGCTGACCCAAATACAGGCGATTAAAAGGCAATTAAACTGATCTAAGGTGTGTAAACCCTCATTCGAAATGAATATTTCCCATGTAAACTACCTGGAAAAACTTTAATTCCGAATGATTTCATTCAGATTTATTTCATTCTGAATGAGAAGCCATCATGTAACCACACCCACTGAGTTTCAACTGTGTCACTGACTTTCAAAGTAAAAGGAGTTGCTGCTTGATTATAGTGATTTATATGTCAAAAATATTACACACATACTGCAGATCTTTTTCATTTGTTTTATACTGAAGAATAAAAAGTATATTTTTGTTAACACTCACTGCCTGCCCGTGTGTATTTCATTTTTGCAGTTTATCCGTGGGTGCAGGACTCTTCCTTTGTTCATTTGCCATGACCAAGATCATTTCCAAACCATAAATGTGCTGTATTGCCATGGGGATATTGCCAAAGAAAAAATATTTTTTGAATGTTGGGTATTTATTATTACAAAATGGTGTCACTGAATGAAATCATTAATCATTCAGTCATTAATTTAGTAGTGAGCATTCTCAAACAAACATTCAATTAAATCAATCAATCAGTCACTTGGGGATCTGGGGTGCTTTTGGCCCTGGGGTGGCTGCTGACTTTGTCAGGTTAACATGTATTTTTGAGGAATGAACAATGTTGGGGTCATTACTCACAAAAAGTGATGTATTCCTCATTACTCTTTTTTTTCATAGTAACTTTACTTAATTACTCCCTGTAGAAAGTAATTTGTTAGACTACTCGTTACATTATTTATGCATTACTCCGCAACTTGCCTGAGATGCATTGTCATGCCATGGTTTGTTAACAGCGTTAAACCTTACATGTGCCCACATATTATCACACCAAAAACAGGGCTCAACAGTTATCAAGACAGTAATGGTAGTAGGCTATAACAGCCTCAAAATAAAACTATATTAATATATAAAACAATATAAAAGAGGTTGACCTTCCTAACACCATTTAGTACAAATATTAATTGCTTCAAGAAAATATAACAGTAGACCTTAATAAAGTAATACAAGATACTGGCCTTCCTAACACCATTAGATGACAGACTTAAAAAAATCCATTCAAATGACCTATGAACTGCATCTAACGGGCCAAACACTCAAACACATTTACTTCACTCACTCACGCTGCAATTCATGGCTACATAGAAGACTATAGTCCAGCTTTTTTGATGTGTTAATCACTAAAGCAGCGGTTATAATTACTCATGAGAGGGAGTCTGACAACCTATTCTGCCTTGGAGTCAGCACAAGACTGTCCATGGGTGCCCAAGATGGTGTCTCTGTTGTTGGCACTTTGGATGCTTTTTCCTATCAGCCTATTATGCAGATAATTGAAGAACTCATGCAACGGAAGTAACAAAATAATTATTAATTAGTGACTGTAATGTGATTACTAAATTTAGAACAATAAAACCTTTAAAGTTTTTTTTAATGTACGTAGATGATGCTGTACTAATTTTCCAATACGTGTTGTGCCTGTGTCATTAAACTTGGGTTTACCATAAAGTCAAATATAACCCAGTCAGGAGAATCATGTGTTGTTTGTTGCTTTTCATTTCTGTTTTAACCTGTGGCATTTTCTCTTTTGTCTTCCCTTTGTTTTTCTCTCCCCTCTCTCCCAGCTCTACCTTCTTCTTGCTGTCTCACCCTTCTGCTTCTGTTAGAGTGGGGGATGTCTGTTTTCTAACACCTCTCAGCCTGCTTATCTACTAGGTCTGTATTGCTGTGGTTCGCTTTTTCCAACCCCATTTGTTATTGTGCCATCAACCCTCTTGATAACACGCCACCATCAGTTATGGATATCAGAGTGTGTGTGTGACAGTGATGCGCACTGTGGCTTGCAACTGTTATCTCAAAATCATGATTGTTTATGATAGGCAGTGTGTGTGTTTGCGTGGTACCAGGCCTGTTGGTCCATATGGGTGGCTTTGGGAAGCTTGCATGTGTTGCATTGGTGCCTGCAACAGTGCTTGTGTGTCAGATTGTATTATGGTTCTGTGCATGTCTGTATCCAATGGCAGTGCCATTCCTCCATGCTGGCTATGATTGTTCATTTGTAGGGCTGAGATCATTCCTTTCCACCCTCCTTCTGGATGTCCAAAAACAAGATTCTTTGTTTTTGTGAGTGTGCACTGTGCTGTTTCATTCCCTTTGTTGTTCTTGGAATTGGTGGATCATATTTCTGTTTTGTTCTAGCAAAACTGTATTGAATTGTATATGCGGTGCCAAGATTGTCTTAATTAAAAGACAGGCTCAGAGTTCTGAAAGCAAAAACATAATTGGCACCCAGCAGAGCATCCTCATTAATGTCTTTGCTACGCTGAGCTTGGAGTATTAGACTTCCCCATGTAGTCACCCTTTGTGGGATGAATCTGAGCTTGTCCCTTCAGGGTATAGAAAGGCACAGTTTTACTTAAACAGATTTGACTGTAACAGATAACTATCTGTACTATGAACCTACCTCCCCAGTCATCCAGTCAATCATTCTAATTGTTCCATTTTGATGTGTTTATGTCGGCCTTTTTCTTTCTGATGATTATTTAAAGCTTGTTTAGTATGCCAAATCATCAATCTCCCATCTTGGCCAATAAGTAAGTCTTGTATTTGACTTCAGCCTGTCGATGTCGATGCCACTCGCCCAGCCTGTTGGGTCAGGGTGTCTTTAATGGTGTGCCCCCTCCTCCTCCTTCTCTTCCCTCCTTCCCTGACATGGAAGATCTGTACAACTGCCACCAACACTGGACATGGAGGACTATGATGTTCGCTCAGCTGCCAGCATCCTGGCCTCAGTGAAAGAGCAGGAGGCGCGTTTCGAGCAGCTGACCCGAGCCCTCGAGGAGGAGCGTCGCAACGTCACCCTGCAGCTAGAGCGTGCCAACCTGCCACCCAACCCCCCTACCAGCCAACCGCTAGCATGGCAGCAGGTGGTGATGCAGGTAAATGTTCCCAGCATGCTGGCCAACCCCCTCCGTCATTTTTAACCACCAACTTGCGCCACCATATGTCTGCCTCCGTGCCTACCTCTCTATGCCTCCTTCCATCTGAGCGTTCCATCGTCATGTTTGCTCACGGTCATTGCTCTTCATTATTGGTGGGGCTCAGTAATCTCTCTGTTCAATTTTTCTGTGATTCGAGACATTTGTTCCTTTTGTCTGAACCCACTGCCCTGGACGCTGCCCAATAATCTGCTCTTTGGTGACTCATCTCTAAAAGCAAGCCGATGAGATTCAGCCTCTCATTCTCCCTGCCTTCGCCTCCTCCTTCTACGCCACTGCTTGCCATCCAATCCCATCCCCTTTCGCCCACTGGTCTTTGATATTGTCTGGTGGTGCCGCTGATTGAACATGGCCTTTCGCCCAGCTCTGGCCAGAGTCTTGGGGACATTAGAGTACTGGCCAGGGCTTCTGTCAATGCTGGCTCACTCTGCAGGAGCGGGAAGTGTAAGATGTAGAAATGAGACAGCTATAATCCCCTAAAAATGTCAGCAGTCACAACAGCCCATTGATTTACGCAAGAAAGAAAGAACCCCTCTCAGACTGTACACATGTTTCACTAACCGGAATTTGAAAGCACAATTTGGCGATGCAGCACCTGTGGCACTTAGATACATCACCTTTAATCATGGTAAAGGAGGCAGTCTCATGTATTATTGATAGAGCAAGACTTGCAGAGATGAAACTGCAGCGCCTACATTTGCCCGTGGTTGTATTTGCCTGCAGTCACATTTTGTTAACAGTCGTGTCAGTGTTTATTTTTAAAGGGCTTGCTGCCAATTTGGCCTCATGAAGAGATAATGAAGAGGATGCAGGAAAAGTATAGCAGGGTAAAGTAAACTCGTCATCCCCTCAAACACCACAGGGGTAACCTACTGCTTTTATATGTTTGTGTGTGTGAGTGAGATACCCTCCCTTACTCGTAAACTGGTCCTTGATTTAGTGAACATTGCTTAACACGACAGGCAGTGAATTAACCCTCTCTCTCAGATAACCCTGGCCACCCTGGCTGTGTGAACACCGGGGAGTCAGTTGGGCATAACGAGGCACCACCCACGTAACTATGTCCCATTTTACATCACTTTGAAATGTCATTCGGTCACCAGGCGTTGGACCATCCGCTCTATCATAAACACCTATAAATGCCAAATCAAATTGGATGTTGGGGTGGTGGGGTTAGATCAGGCACCTGAGTGCCTGGCAGCATGACTTGAGTCAGAAGGTGCTGCGTCGTGTGTGAGTGTGTGTGTGCTGGGCTGTGAGACCCACTCCATTCACATAATGAGGTTGTATGAACGATGAGGAATGCATCAGGTTGTTCTCTTTCTCTCCTTGCTTAGTTCCCCCCACATACCCACACACACTCTCCGGGCTACATGATGGATTAAAATGGATCATGGATCAGTAACTGAGGGTTCAGATTCACAACCCCAGGGCCAGACTCAATGAGGCCTGCCATTATTTAAAGTCAGGGTCAGAAAGGGAAAAGTGGACCACGTGTGATTAATGAAATCAGATTCGAATAGACGCCTAATGAGAGTGATAAGCCACTGATCTAAATAGCGCGCCGCTACACAGTGCTCATTTTGGAACAGATTGGGTCCAAACATCAGCGGGCAGCTAACATTTTAATCTGTCTTCATCATTTAGATCAGTATTGTCAGCATTTTAACACGGGTGAGCTAGAGAGAGCAGGCCCAGTGGGTAGCAAATAAACATGAGAAAAATTATCTTCACAGAGATTGATGTGGAATACTTTACACACATCAGCACATCACTGTATGATCGTCACTTCAAGCAGCGCACTAAAACACTACTTTTTTTTTTTTTTTTCCCATCAAGCCCCCATCATCAGTTTGTTGAGTTTGACACTGCAGGCGCCTCTGTCCTGTATGGCCTGGATGTGGAGTGAGGCATGGCCCGGGACAGCAGCCAAATGACTCCAATAAATCATACAGTGATGGTTTGACAGCGTTATGCGGAAATATAGCAGTCATTTCCGCTTCAGATTTAAAGTTGAGAAGATTTGTGACCTTTTGAGGTGTAGAGTTTGGTGACAAATTTTCTGGCTAATTTTCATGTGGACATAAAAATGTTGCATAATAGGGATAAGGGGATCGTTTTGGAGGCAATCTAGCTGTAACATGAAATATAATGACATCTCAGCAAATACTGGATCGATTGTGATGAAATTTGGTAAACATACTCCTGGTCCCCAGGCGATGAAACCTACTGACTTTGGCGATCCCTTGCTTTTCCTCTAACATCACCATGAGGTTGTTTTTCCTTTTGTTTCTTTGTGAAATGTCTTGACAACAGTTGGATGGAAGGCCAAGACATTTGGTACAGACATTCAAAGTTCCTACATGATTAATCCTATAGATTTAAAGTAATCTCTAATTTTGTTCTCCAGCATTACCATCAAGTCAGTGGTCACTAATCCAGTGAAATATCTAACGATCTACCAGATGTTTTGGCTCACAACGTTTGGACAGATAATCCTAATGACTTTGATTATCCTCCTATTGGATGGTTTGCCATTATATTTGGTACAGACATTCAGGTCCCACCCCCACAGGTGATAATTAGCAAATATTAGTATGCACACACTAAACTAAAATGGTCAAAATATAAACAGCACCTGCAAAATGTTGATTGCCACAGAGAGCATGTTTCCATATTAAGGTTAGCATGTAGCCTAAGGCACCACTGTCTCTCATCTTGAACCATAAAAAAATGAAGACTAAAGTTGCTTTAGAAGAAGCTTTTCAAGAATTCTTGGCTACAGATGTTGCATACAGCACACTTTTTATTATGATTTATATTTATATGTCCCACAGAGAGGGTAGACAAAATAATAGTCCCAACCGCGAATAAATCACCCTCTGATTGTAACAAAAGTCCCCCTTGCTTCGCTCGAGTACACACAATGCACTAGGATTACAGAATATTGTGGTTCAACATTTCTGAAATATCATTTTATGATATTTGATTCAGCCCTGTATGACGTCAGCGCAGGGTGTAAAAGGGTAGATCACCACAAGACGCTTTGACCATTGTATTGGAACAATGAGTGTGGGAGAGGTTCTTGTAAACAGCGCTGGCCTACTTTCCAAGACCTTACTAATTGAATTCTGATCCCCATTCACTTCAATATTGAACTTTATAAATTGCAGCCAAGGAAGAGAATTAGAGTGGTTACGCTGCGCCGTCCTGTGAGAAACATCAGAACAATGCTGTCGGATACTCCATTAGCTTTCCTGATGAAATTATCAGTGGAAATTCAGTGACACGGACCGAGGCACCTTTGAATCTGCATCCATCACCAGCCCGACATGTGACCCCTCACATGCCAAGATCATACCCTTTCTTCATTTAATATTGCGTTTGCCTGTGGTAATTGATTTTTGCCTGAAGGAGCGTTATCACTGTGGCTCTGAAAGGTCAAGTGGTGCATGGTGACAGTCCTATGTGTGGAGAAAGGCAGACAGCACTCAGACAACCACGTCTGTTTGGAGCTAAGGGAGAAGGTGACCTCATTTCATATACACCAGACGCCTAATCTATCTACCCACGGCCGCTGCCTGGCACGTGCACAGATCCCATCTCGTGGTGCATACAATCACACGGCTGCATTGAAAAGCAAACTCAGGATAATTTCTCGCACTGTGAGTATCATTAAATGTTGGTGTTTGGTATTCAGATGCTATATTCAGAGGGCTTCTAGCATTGCGGAGGCATATCATCCCCTTGTGCAAATGTTGTGGGAAGTTTTCAAAGGCTTGTGAGCTTTGGAGAGAGGGAACAGTGCAGCCTTTGATCTGTGCTGCTGTCTGTGGTGAAGATGTACAGGCCCCGGCCCTGCGATGGCACAGCAGCACTCAACCAACAATCGCTCCAGCCGCCCTCCACCCACTTTCATCCCCTCAGCCCCCCAGCCCTGTCTAGGCACAATGGAAACAAAGGGCTAAGGGTGCTATAGCGACAGAAGATCTATCCTTCCACTGGCAGGGCCCAGGAGCCCCTGTACCCTCGTAAATCACCTGCCTAACAATGAGCCTTAGTTTACCCCTTTCCCTCCTCCATCTTCCCCTGTCTTCTTGCCTTGCTGTGCCATCAGGAACTTTTTCTTCTCCCATAAACACCCTAATTACCTTAGTGTGAAAGTACCTCCTTTGTTTACTTTTGTATACCACACTGTTCCCGTACCCTCCTACACCACTTTCCTCCTATATTATAGTTTCATGGAGCAGCCTGCAGAAAAGTCACATTTAAATTCTAATAATGTTGCTGCTTGTTTTCCATGGTTCCATATGGAGCACCTAATCACGCTCCGTAGCAGTTTAAAGGTTACTTGGTCCTCTGGAATTAATGATGTAAATGAATACAAATCCATTGTGCATTCTCAACACATACAAACAGCATCTGAATTCTTGCAGCAATATTTACCTGTAACTCAGTATACAGTTTGCCACAAATATCACATCACGTTTTCTCAGAGTCGTCACTCAGTTGGATTGGATTTTAAAACTGGGAAATGTAGATGGGCCAGACGTTTTCAGCAGCCTATTTTAAACCTTAGTAATGACAAACTTTAAACAAATGCAAATGAATGTGGTAAAAAATAGCAATGTTTATTGTTTGACTTTTGAAATAAAAAAAAAAGTCACCCAGGCACATCACAAAAACAGAAACAGAATAAAAAAGTGCTATCAATGCTATGCATGCACAGAACCATATAAGTGGCAATAACAGCCACCACAGAAACACACAAACACACACATCTCACGTCATGACGTTTTCCACTGAGGTCAAGGAAAGGTTATTAGGAAAAGACATACAGACATAAGTTTGACCACAGCCCATATGTTCTGAAAAGCTACTAGGTGGGGGTGGAATTGCATCACATGAGAAAACCCTGATTCATGAAAGATATGACTGGCAGGGTTGCTATACCAATCTGTATATCCTGCCCTTTCAGTACTGCACAGGTGTAGAAGCGAGATGGCTAACCTGTTAGCTACGCCCAGAAACGATACGTAGTGTGCCTATTTTGTCATACCAGTATATAAACCTTATGTATGCTGGGCCACTCAGAGGTTGCTTCTGGGTCGTTTGTGGCTGCCAGTTGAATAGGCCTGAGTTTAATTTGTACACATACCCACAAGGAGTAATAATACCAATAGGAAACAATTTAACACACACAATGAAAATGAATATGTGTAGACCATATCCAACTATTTCTGGTGTAGGAAATCATTCCTTCCAGGGTAAATCCAATAATAGATTTTGATGCAGACAGTAGCTTTGGGGTACAACCCTACCAGTTATGATGTTCTTGAGCTTTAAACATTTCTGCTCACATTTTTACTGGGGTTCAGGTGGAAGAGTGGATTGTCCAATAACCACCAATACTGGTGGCTCAACCAGGCAGCATCCTCCTTCTTGAGTCTGACTCCAGAAGCCAGTCAATCCCCATAGTCCCCCATGTTAAAATGCCCAGCTTCACAGCAGAAATAAACATGTTTACAGCCTGGTACAAAAACAGTTTTGGTCTCTGTAGCTAAGTTCCCTGTTCATCAAACTGTGTGAGGGGTGAATTTTAATATATAGCACCCGTTTACATTTTATTAACGCTTAAAGTCACGCATAATTAATGGCGGGTTGCTTTGAGTGACACCCTGTCTGCCGATAGTTTCCTCAGCTTCTTAGACAGATCCACCACTCACTCCTCAACAGCGCCAGCCTCTCACCCAAATATGGTCACTTCTGGTTGCAAAAACATAAGATGGCGACAGAACTAATGCTGAACTTGAACTCAGAATGGAAGTCCACAAACTGGTGGTTGACTTCACTGTAGCTACGTCCATTATTATTACAGTGTATGGGTTCAGCTCTAGTTTCCCTCTGACAGCATGTCAAGGTCTAAAGTAATTTAAAGACAATGCAATCCATTTATAAATCTAATAAATCGATTAAACATTTAAGACGCAAAACCACTGGCTTCGTCCCACTACATCAGTTAAACTTAAGCAGAGCCTGCCATCTACGTTCTAGGTTATCTTTTATTCACCTCACTTAAGCATTAGGAGTCAAGTTGAAGGCGATGGCCCATGAATCACACTGCTAAATGCTGAGGGTAGGGTGTAAGTCCTTTCTGGGTCTCAGCATGGAACAGGGCTTGACATGGAAGGACAGGAATTTTTACTCAAGGTTGGGGTTGCGCATATCCCCCTTGTTGAGATGAACAGGGAGAAAGAGGTTTGACGGGGAGGCAGCAGAAAAGCCTTTTGTACTGTGGGCTATTTATATTCCTCTGGGGCGGCTCAAACCTTCATCCTTCAAATCAGCCCCAACGCTGGTGGACTTAATGCCTGTCCTGGTGCACCTCCCTGCCATTTGATCACAATCCATTAAACCATTATGCTCACTAAAAGCACTAAGAGGGGTATGTGAACACTGCTCCCATTTCCTTTACCAGACATCCTCTCTGTGTACTCGCATAGGTGAACAGACAGGCTCAATATCTTTGAAGGGCACTGCCTCAGTCTGAAAGTTTGTGGAAAATGTCTACTTGAAGATGACCACCATGGTAATCTGAATGAATGCTGGGCTCTGTAGTTATGTTCACAGTCTAAATAGTTGTCCATGTGTTTAAAATAAAGCCCTCACCATCACAAGACCCCAGTGCCACTTGAGGAATGTGACCTTAGCCTTCTCAGTGCCCAGAAGGATAACCCAAACAAGGCTGGACGCTGACCCTTTTCTACTGAAAAAATTGAAAACAGTCTTGGAGCTTTGTAGTAGTGTTGGAGGTGTTCTTCAAAGCCTTGATTTAATTGTCCTCACGAGTTCAACGTACCGGTGTGACAATTTTACTACATGACTTACAAGCATGTAAATACTTATCAAACAAGTAACAGAAGCAGCACTGAGCCTTGTTTTGGGAGGTTTGCAGGAAGAAATTCACACTTTATTGGACAGAGCATTCCTTAAGACTACAAATGCCTTAATGGCAAAGGGACTTAGAGCCAAACATTTCTTTTCAATATCACCCCAGTGTGTTCTTTAATAAAGGTTACTACAACACGGATACCCTGGTCTGTTGCCAAGTAAAGCAAATCACAGAGTTTCAGCTCGGCTCTCCAAAGCATAAACTGCAAAACTGTTGCTTTTATATTATTGTCACTCAGCAAATACATGCAAATATGTCAACTGGCCTTGGGATCTAATGTTAATTAAAAAATACAAAAGAACATATGTGAAAACAGTTCGGATGCCAGATTTGCATTCACGGTTCCTGGAAAGATCAAACTCTGTAGACAGTGAAAGCAGACAAATCAACTAAAAGTCCCCTCAAGACCCATAAAGTAAATAGTAGATGAATCAACTCAGAGGAGGCGGCTGTAACTCTCAGTTGAGTGCTTTACCTGGAATTAACCTAAAATCTAACTTCTTAATTTAATGCTAACTGAAGGAAACCTCTTGATGTTTGCTATTTCCAGTAAATCCTCGCTTTTCTACCTGTGTGCATTGGACGAGTGTAGGTAGTATAGCATCAGATTATAGCAATTAAGTCAGAACCACACATACATCCATTGGCTTTGCTCTCTGGCTGACTGTATGAGCTTTGCCACCGCCTCAGGCTGAGGCACATTTCACTGCTGGACAGACTGTAAAAAGACTGAACATCACAGAGACTGGAATTTGCAAACCTTTGCTGTTTTGTGTCACAGGGTTGCACACGCACAAAATCATGTAATTTGTCTGAAGCTGAAGTCAGGATGTGGGGCCCTCCTCATATTTTTTGGTTTGAAAAGGATGATAGGGCTTGGTATGTGAACTGTCTCACATGGAGTGTCTGAGAGTGATTCTCGTTGTGTAGAGGGCGATAGAAATAGCGCAGGAATGTGTGAAAAGACGGGCACTGCTCTCGACAGTCCTCTTTCTCCAAGTGCCTCATTCAAGGAGATCATTCTGCAAGGAGTGTAAACACATATTCAATTTACTGAATTTCAGATAAACATCAATCACAAAGGCAGCTAACCTTTGTGGTTTTTATCTATTGCTTTCCAAGTAACATGACAGCAGAAGGTGCAAATTGGACAGAAATCTTTCATAGGGGTGGCCAGATCGGGCCACTGAAAATCTTGGGGTTGGTACACCAAAACCAAAAGCCATAACTGTATTTAAGAAATTCAGTTATGCTGTTGAAGTACATAGGCTAGTTGAAAACTATGTCAATGGTAGTTAAGGAATCACATACTTATGTACTTGTACAAGTACTTACAATGGCTTTATATTTTACAGCTAATGTTTCTAATTATCAGTTGTCCATAGATTAATATAGGTATAATTAAGTTCCACAACAATCCCTATTTAATGTGTTATGTATCTTTTCATGTTAGGCAATTTATTATTCTCCAAGTAGGCTATAGTTATGCTTTCCCTTAAAAAGGATAAATAAACAGCTTTAAGTTAAAAGAATTTATCGATTGGAATAAAAAAAATTCTGGGAACAAGTCCTCAAATTTAGGGGAGACTCATGGGTGCCCATCAAACTAATTTTCTTTCAGACACCCATTTGAAAATGCCCATGCCAGTTGTTACCTCACCAAAACTTGGCCTAACTATGGAGCCATGTCATGTAGCCCCCTTCCCAACACACTGTGCTGCCATAGTTGGTATAAATGGATAACTTACGTTGGCTAGTTTCACAAGTTACCACTACCTTTGCACCACAACCTCGCAAAGACAGTAAAATCAACCTTCAGTTATTTTCGCAAGGGGGCGGGGGGCAGCAATTGTATCAGTGGGGCCATGCTGCCAACAATGCCACAACAGATTTCCTAAGAAGCTGATTGCAGTGGCTGACAAACCTGCCAAGAAACTGTGGATCATGAGCCAACACTTAAAGATATTTTAAGGCATAGAGGCTTATGAAAATTCAATTTTACTTATAAAAAGAGATTTTATTTTGCTAGTTATTTAACTTATCTGTCAACAAGATCTCAAAAAAATAAGAAGAGTCTCTCGTGAAATTTGGCGGAAAGGTGGGCATTTGGCCTGGAACAACTGATTGAATATGATCATTTTTAGACATAACCTTTGAACGCCCAACAGAAAGACTTACAAATCCAAAGGGTATGTTCAACTAAACTGAAGGTGTAAAAGTTGATGATTTGCTGCATGTCAGCCTCAGACAGATTCAGATTCTGTTGTTCGTGCTTCATTCAGTGCCCCAATTATGCATGACAAGACGAAGAACTAGGAAAAAGCCTAATCCAGTTATACTTGTATTAAAAACCTTGCTGTGCAATTACAGTATTGTGACATAAAAACAGAAAATAGAACCTTTTGATCTAAAGTGATGTCATTTAGACAGAGCTTTATTTCCCTAAATGAAGGGAAAATTGCCTTTTTGCAAGACAAAAGCCCCCCAATAGATTGGACTCTAATCCTCTGCATCGCTGAGTAGCCATTTTTCAAGGGGAAAATAAAACATGATAGTAAGAGTCATTAGATAAGGGCTTTTTTTGCAAGCTGTGCCATTGTTTGAATAAACAGCAGTCAGCCGGTATAGCAGAGCAGATCATCTTGGCCCTGTGGACTATCACACATGCATTATTGTTTCGTCAAGGCCCCTACACTGTGCAGTCATTGTCTTAAAGAACTTCGGGCAGCAGAATCAGTATTATCTTTAATATCACTTTTTATGCACTTTTTTTTTTTTTTTTGCAGACCCACTTTGTGTATCGAGGGATATTTAATCTTTATTTAAGTTTGAAGGTAAAATAGGGTTTCCCAAGAAATGTATTCTTGGCAGAGTGGAAAAGCTTTTGAAGTACTGTTCAAAATTAGATGTCATTAAAGTCTCCTTTGAAAGTGAAGATTATAAAAACATTCTCCTTTTGTAACGAAGTGCCACATATATTTTCAAACCGCTAGCTGCTCCTGCCTTCAGTCTACTTTTATCTGCTTTTGCTCCTCTGTCTCCCTCTCTGTGTTTTTCTATGCATCTGGCATCTTGAATGGAAGAGGAAAAACATGATTTTAACAGATGCAGCTTCATTGGAGGTGTCTGGCTGTCAAAGCACGCCTTGTTGCTGAACATTAACCTTTCTACCATCTGTTTCACACCGCACGTCCTGACAGAGTAAAGCAGACTTCAGGAGCTTTGATTACAACTCCTGGATTATTCATACACCTTGTACATTTACTTTACAAGGCCTAGGCGTGGGCTGGCTAGACTCAAGAGAATATACTACAGTAGCTTTTGTCTGACAGTGGCAGGTATTCCTAGAAACAGTATGTATCACCAACCTGTGATGTTGAACACATTCTTGGAATTATTTGAAATGAAATATTGAATATACTTTTTTTATATATATATATAGTTAATCTTGACCTGTCCTGTCTATTTTTACTGTAGTTTCTGTGGGTTGTACCTGTCTGTGTATGAAAAGAGCAGTAGCGTGTTTTAGCCACGCCAGCAACATGGTTCTAGGTCTGCTGCTCGATAAGTTGGTCTCTAACTTTGGTCCCGATTGAAATATGTCAATGATTATGTGATTGATTGCCATGCCAGCTTTTACAGACATTCATGGTCCCCAGAGGATTAATCTTGGTTTTTATCATATGATATACCCGACAGCGGCCTTTTCAATCTGTAGTGACTCACAACGCATTCTGTGGAACATGACATAAGGACAGGCTGAGGGATGACACATCACAAGGATTCCCTTCTATCTCACAGAAATCGTTCTGTCTTAGGACTCATCCACACTTGCGCTATTTGGTCCACTTTTAATGAACCCTGGTCCACTTCCACTGATAGTTTGGTTCATTTGGAGTGGTGTGAACCCTGGTGCAGTTCACTTACAGTGGGAAATGCAAACGGTCAGTGGTTGTTTCGGACAATACCGCCCCCAAACGAGCAGCTGTTGTAACTGCGTGACGTTGTCCAGGCGGTTTGGTCCGCTTTAAAAAGTGCAATGTGAAAGTGAACCGAACCAAATGAAGGTGTGAAAGTTTTTGTCATTCCCCACCCAATCAAACCAAGTCCCCCGGACTATCCTGGTGTGAATGTGCCCTTAATAGTCTAACCTGTAACATTTCTCTCCCACAGATTTGCACTGAAGTCATTCTCAAAAATACGTAACAAATTACATCCCTTATCAGTTAAACATGGAACACATCTTTTAGTTTCCAACTACAGTATGATTTTTTATTTTACGGGACAGTATGCACTTTGTGTTTAGTGGTATTTACTAGATGTTAAGATGCTTACATCGACAACATTGTACCAGCTAAACATCAGCATATATTAGTATTGTAAGCATGTCAGCATGCTAACATTAGCATTTAGCTCAAAGCACCACTTTGCCCAAGTACAGCTTCACAGAGCTGCTAGTGAGGCTGTAGACATATTATTTTAAGTCTAAATGGCATGGGAATTTGACAAATGTTCCTTAAAACAATAATCACAACATAAAAGTATAAATTAAACACAGGCAAAACACACATGTACAAATTTGTAGAGAAAATAAAGAGCATTGCTTCTTTTCTAATCTGTTCCCATGAGCATTCCTCAGCACTTAATGGATTTTTAAACAGGGTTATGAAACTCACTCAATGCTTAAATGGCTTAAATGGAATGTGATATTGCACATCACATAAGAGAAATAAATGCACCACAGTTGAAGTTATAAGACTTTTTTTAAACCACTTTCTGCAGGTAATGTTGGTTGGATGCATTCTTAATGGTACTGTTGAAAGTAAATAGATCTGAATGTAATGGTGCATGGTGGGCCAGGTCTTTCATTAAGAACAAATGGAGCAGTAACGTTGGGGGAGATGAAATACCAGGCTTGTGGAATGCAAAACCTCAGCCATTTCCCCTCCATTTGGGATTTCTCCTTTCTCTGTTTTCTTTTTTGAGTCCAGTCATTCTTTTTCCCCCTGTAAATCCAAACGTCCCCTCAAAGTTGTCCTTAGTTAAGCTGCCATCTACGTTACTAGATTAACATTCCTTGTCAGTCTTGGTCACAGTCATAGATATTTGAATGTGAATTCTTTCACGTACGTCCCACCCCTCCCTTATATCAAGTGCAGTGAGAGGAACGGGACAAAGAGGGGGAGAAAAGGAGCTGTGTGTGCATGTGTGAGTCTGTGTGTGTGGAGGGTGTAAAAATGTGCAGAGTAGTGGGTGCCTTCGCCTCAATAGGGCTAACTTTTGTTTTGTGTGTGAGCCCCTGCACCCCCCCACCTCCTCTTCTTTTTCCTCGTCTCTCTCCCTCTATGCCAACAAGGGGGAGGGGTTGAGGGATTGACAGACAGACGCAGCTGGAGTGCATAGAGGGAGCTGGTCCCACCCCACTAAGATGCCAGACATAGACCCAATGAGAGAGAGAGAGCTGTTACACTTCCAGCTCCTACTGCCTGTCTGGGAACCCTCCTTTCTATTAACACACCTCCTCTTTCCCCCCTCTCTCTCAGCCCCTGAGGTTTTTGTTCTCTCTCTGGCTAACTTTTTTGTTCAGTGGAGTGTGTGTGCGTGCAAATGCACACAGTTCAGTTCAGCTCCATACCTTTTCTTGGATTCCAAGATTCGTTGGAGAGGGGGAATTCCTCGGGGGCAACGGCTCCCTTTGCCCTCCATCTCTCTCCTTTCCATACATTTGGACAGCATCCCTGTGAAGAAGAAAGCTGGGTCCCTTTTTTCAGCTGTGTCAAACCAGCCTGAGATAACCAGAATTACACTGGATGTAGAGTGGTTTCACTTTCAAAATAAAAGCATTACTGCCTCCACCAAAAAAAAAGCCTGTTGCAACTCACATTTGTCAATCATTCCGCTTTTATGCCCTTGGAAAAATCTTTCTACCGGAAATTATGCATCAGCCATGCTGCCACTGAGTTTGATCATGAATCCAAACTCATCTTTGTCCATTCAACGTTCCTGTTATTTAAAGGGAAATGCCTGTCAGATACAGCAAACTAAAAAACAAACAAAAGCCAGTTATTTCAGAAATGGCTGTCAGTAGGCTACTCTTAAAATACAAATATCCTATTATCGATTAAAGGTGTGTGTCACCTGAATGCTTCCAATGTGGTCAGCCAGTGGTGAATTATGACACTATTTTGGGAAAATGACCTTGGCTTATAGATTCAATGATGAATGAGTTAACGCTCTCTATAAAGCACTCACACATTAGGAACTGTTTGTTACTTATGAGGAGGTAGGGGGTGGTGCAAAAAGGGGGAGGTCAAATAATTTTTTAAGCACTGGGGAGGGACTTACGTTATTCATTTTACCTTTGGGGAGGTATATACAACTTTAAATGACTGTATTTTTTATTTATTTAACCGCAGATTTTTAAAGAAAACATAGCTGGACAAATTGCCCAAATTAGATGTGAAAGGTGTGTGCTGTGCTTTGAGGTACTTTTTCTCTTGTTTGGTGGGTGTGTTAGAGGTGTTACCCAGTCAGCAGTGATGTGTATATAAATAAATGTCTAGTGGATCTTTACTTATTGTAAGTAGTTTTTTTGGTTATAATTTACACTTGCTTTGGTAGTGGAAATGTATCTTTCCCATGATGCCAATAAAGCCTGTTTGAATAGAATAGAATTGATTGCTGCTGTATTTAAAGGCAGTGCACCTGCATAACACAACACAGTGTTAAACGCACCACCATTTCTATTTGAATAAAGCTTTTGCTACAATGGTCAGTGCTGAGCTAAAAATAGTGATAGGTCATTGAAATTACTTTATTCTACATGTCTCATTTAAAATTTGGTCAAAAATAAACTGTTTGCACTAATTAACTAGTATGCATTACAAGAATGAAAAATCATGGCTTTTTTCAACTTAAAGGCATTTTGTCTTCAACGTTTAACTTGTAAACATTAAAGGGTTGGTTTTAAAATCTAACAATTAATTCATGGTGGAGGGAGGGTCATGGATTTTCTTCCAGTCTCTTAGGGTGACTCCAGGAAAAATTAGCTTTGGGGAGGATCAAAATATTGATGAAAAAGGAAAAAAAAACAAAGTCAAACCACAGCCACCCTCCTCTGATAAGTTAAGAACAGTCCCTACAGGACTACAGGAAGTTATGTCTCTTAAGGTATGATTGACTGTGACAGTGCTTGAATCTAAAACTGACCCTTTTAAATCTGACTTTTGTGTATTGTTGGTTACATAGGATTTACTATTAGCTAGCAACTATTACCTGCGGCTGCTATCTGATTTCTGACTAGATTGGTATGTAGCTATCATTGCTGGGTTAACATTAGCTTGCGGATGTGTTTTGAATTTGAGACCTGTTCTAAAGATGGATAAAGTAACAATAACTTCAATATCCTATGAGACAAGTTTATCTTGTACTGGCATAGTTTCATAGACTGTTCTTTATTCATCAGAGAAGAGGGATGCTGTGGTGTAACTTTGGTGTTTTTCCTTTTCTCTGTTTCACCCTCCTTGAAGCTACAAATATGTTTCCTAAAGCCTCCCTGAGTGACTGGCAGAAAATGCATGAATAAGTTAGTTATTAGATTTTTAAAACTTACCCTTGAATGTTTGAAAGTTAAAAGTGACAAAGACAAAATCCTGGATTAAAAAAAAAAAAAATCACTTGCATGCTGGTTAGTTAGTGCAAAAGGTTCATTTTTGTCAAATGTTACATGAATACATGAAACGCAGAATATTTCTGACAGAAGCATTAGTCACGTGTGATGTGTTTAAGGACCGTCACATATTTGAAAATCCAATGATAATTAATGTTTCCACAGTTTCTGGCTATAATAAATGGTGTAATTTTATTTTGGCGATTTTTAAAGTAGAAATACCTTTCAAACTGGGACGCTGATTGTTTTCCAAACGAAGGCGTGTTTTCTTCAAAAAAATAAGTAATACAGCCATCTAAAGTTGTATATCTCTCACCAAAGCTAAAATTAAAACAACAAAACAAAAATAAAAAACAGAAGACCATCCCCAAGCAAAAGTATGCTATGCCTCCACTGTATACTTCCCCCTAATAAATAATGAACAGTCCCTCATGAACCATACTTTTTTTTTTTCTTTTTCTTTTTTTTTTTGGCTTTTGTGTTTTGTTTTCAAATGTAACCACCGGTTTGCAAGCTAGTGGCTACACAACACATCCAGGAAGCACTCTTTTTTTTGTGCGGATATGTAATAGTCGCGCTTTTATTGTGAAAGGCTCACAGCCACACTTCCTGTATTCCTCGCGCTAACTCTGTCGGGCTCGACACAGCTGAGTAGAGGATGGCTGCCTGCGTCTGAGCTGCTACCTCTGCGCTCACAGAGGGAAAACTAAACGTAAATAGACAAGGAAAGCGTGAGGAGACGAGAGGAGGAGAGGAGGGAACGGAGAAGTTTTCCGAAACCAGGAAATAGTTGTCACACCTTTCCCCGGGAGGTTTTTATTTTTTCGGGAACGAAGGGGGGGATTCAGGACCATGCCTGCTGAAGTGAAACAGGTTAGTGTTGCTGTGTCTGCCGGGTCTCCTCTCATCGTATCTTCAGCCTCTCTGACTCTTCTTGTCTCTCTCCTCCTTCTAATTGATTCCTTATTGTTGCATACCTATCATTTTTATTCTGGAACATCACTCTTTATACCTCTTATGTAGCTTTCTTTTTTCTTTTTTTTTTTTTTTTTTACCCACGTTTATACATGAGAGTAGAGATTCTTAGATTTATCGATGTCCTTCAGGAGGATAGTGCGTGTGTGAGTGTTTGAGTGCGCGTATAGATGTGCAGTCTCTGTGTGTGTGTATGTTTGTATGTAATAGGCTATGCGTGTATGTGGGCTGCTGTATGATATCAGATACAGTAAGGAGGACGGTGTACTTCCAACGCTAAGTGACCATTTCGTGCTGTAAATAGTCATGACCATGAGATATGTTTAGTGGTCCTTTGTGTGTGTGTGTGTGTGTGTGTGTGTGTGTGTGTGTGTTGGGGGTGGTCTTGCAGTACTGTAGAGCAGAGCTGTGACTTATGAGTTTCCTGACACATTCATGGGCTCAGACATGTCAGTACTACCTATAGAATGACTGGTGTGATCATGGGAGAAGCAGTGAAGTATTGAAAGTTTGTCCCTGATCATCGCCTGCAAGGCTCTGAATGAGCCCAGGCCAGGATTTATAGCCCACAGGCTGTAGTGCCAAATGTGTGAGAGACATGGCATTAAACTCTTTTGTCTTCCACTTGCACAGATACCGCAGGAATGTGCTTTTGTTAGCTCTTGCGAGTGTGTTACTGTGTCTGTGTGGGTGTGTGAGTACCAGGGCATGATGTGCATACATTATTGGAAGTGTTCCCTGTGTTTGAAGCGCATCCACAGGCAGCCTACACCATCACAACGCTCTTTTCCCCGCCGAGCTTGGCAGCGCTCAGATGCACACACACAAAAAAAAGGAAGACAGACATCCAAAAAGATAGAAAGTGGAGGAAAAAATCTGATTGAATAAGGTCAACTTCTCATCAGCGCCACTCTCCTCCACTGGGCTGAGAGGGGTGGAGCTACCAAACCCCTGTCTGGCAGACAAAAACATTCTGTCAGCTCTCCACGTTGCTCTGATAATAATACGTTAACAGTTACCACTGTGGACAAGTGCCACCAGATAACTGTAGGAGCCTGCACCAAAAAGAGAAGCCGTTTTTCCCCTCACACACACTCAGCTCTTTACATCCACTGGTTTTGATAAGTTTAAGGCTATACACCAAGTGTGAACTGATGGATCAAAAGCAGGGCAAATGTTGCTTGTTTGAATCCTTGTGTGGGTTATGTGAATGGGATGAAATGCATGTCAACAACCTGAGAGTTTGTCCTCCCCAGATGCATCCCAAAATTGGTAGCGGAGGTGCAGGGTGCCCCCCCCTCCTCCCGCCCGTGACCCCCTTAAGATTGAGATAGCTGGCACGGCAGGCCGGCCCTTTCAACTCAGCTGGACATTCCTCAGTGAGGGAGCACCTGCTTGGGCAGTGCTGTAAGGGAGGGTGTCCACTATGTGTCCGATTCCCACTCAAGCCAAAAGTGGATCAGTTTCAGTGTCCATGTTGTTGTTTAAGTTGTCATTTTTCTTACTTTTGCTCAGTCACCATCGTTGGGCCTTTAAGAATATTTGGATAGTTGGCATTTGAACCACTTCTAGCTGCCACGCTTTGCAGTGATACTCCATACTAGTGTTGCACGGTATACCGGTACTTAAATAGTACCGCGGTGCTAGAGTATTCCAAACAGTACTATACTGCATTTGGAAAATACCGGTACTTTGAAATTGATTCAATTCATTAATTTAGTTAATTTATTTTATTCAGTTATGCACACAAACGCTTTTCTTGTTCCTATTGGAGCACAGATTGCGCATGTGGTGTGTATGACAACACCTGTATCAACATTCGCAGCTGGCGCACGTGAAAAAAGACAAGAGAAAGTCTGCCTCGCAAAGGGAGACAACACGAGACAACAGAAACTTGATGGGACATTTGAGTTACCAAACCGTGACGTCCGTACCGAGGTACTTACCGAACCATGATTTTTTTGGTACCGTTACACCCCTACTATTTATTGTTCTAAAGGTTTGTATCCAAAAGGACTTTTCCTTAGGAAAAGTATCGAAAAGTATCGAAATTCATATTGGTATTGGTTCCGAAACAAAGATTTTGGTATCGTGACAACACTACTCCATACTGTACTCTATATGTCCCTGAGGGTGTGCAATAGCTTAAAATCAGACTGTCGACAGCAAAGGGAGACAAGAGAGATGCTGATCTGCCTTGACCTCATCTTAATGCTGTAGCAGAGCTTACGGTAAATGAGTTTTAGCCCACTGAAGATTACTGCATAGCCCTCAATTAGTGGGGGAGCCTGCACCAGACCACGTCTGAGTTAAATATAAACTGGCCTTTATTTTAGAACTTTACACCAGCAGGGAATCGCCCAAATCCTCTGAATGTTCCTGCAGCGGCTGTAGCATCTTCTCCTCATGAAAAATAAAAGAACAGATTTGTCGTGAAGGAGAAAGGAAAACATTATGAATAATCCAGTAGTCATCATCTTGCCAAGGTCTATCAGAAAACCGACTTTACTTTTCCTCCGCAAGCTAGAAGGACCCGTCTGAATAACAAAATAATTCATCAGTGATTCAGCCAAAGACTAAAGGAGGTCTTGTCTTCAGACTGCGGGTTACTGCCAGATTCCTGACAGCTAGCGGGGCTTTCAGCTGCAGCTACTGAGCGTTCCCCCCTCTCCGATGCTGTTTGATTTCTTACTAAAATTAAAATCAGTCAAACTTTTCTCCATCGTTTTTTTTTTTTCTGCGGGGGTGTTTTTTTTATGACAGCTCGACCGTCCTTGCATGTTCTTTTCCATTCCTTTCCTCAGGCTTCCCTTTTGTGACTGCAGAAGATGCTGTGCAGATCAATATTTGAAGACATGTAGAGCATGAGGAGGGGCATTGTTTGGGGAGTGGAGGTCATACAAGAATAATGCCGATGACCGGAAACATATGAACGGTCAATAGCTGTGGAGAAGGCATCAGTGCTAGTGGCATTTACTGGGGGGTTGGGTGGAGTATGGGAGGATAGGGCGCCCTGAAGGACGTGGTTTGAAGGCGAGAGGATTTTGGAAGAGGCGTGATCGTATGGTGATAGGTGCCTGGTGACTGGTGACACCAGATGGCCTTCCCACCACACAGCCTGGCCATTCTCCCCATGTTTCCCATACCGCTCCCATGGCTGTTCTTATCGCATGACCCATGACACAACATGGCTTGACATGTTACAGTATCTGCCACTCCACCCACCATCTACCCCAAGAGCCGCCTGTCCTGCCCACTGACTTCTTTCATTGGGAGCCTGTTTTTGGTTTGAAGTAACCTGAACTGTATTTACATGTGAACAGCTGAGACCATATATGTACTTCTACATGATAACTACAGCTCCGCTATCCACATGGCACCCTCATCAGCACCCTACATGTATATGTTCCTTAGGTCAGCAGAGCTCAGTCAGATAGTTTAACTTACCAAACAGATGCATTTTGGGAAAAAAAGAAAAAGCTATAGTATTATATCATTGTCAATATCAAGTTTTTTATTATTGAATTGTGCTTACAATTAGATGATTGTTTTTAACTGTTTGCTACTATTCCATTCTCCAATGGCATATTTAGCACAAAAAGTTTCTCAAATCTTTGCTGCTTTTCTCAGGTTTTGTATCTTTTTTTTTTTTTGACAATTTATTGACAAAGCAATTAATCAATTTAGGATTGCAATTAGTGATTATTTTCATTATCTACTAATCTGCATATTATTTTCTTGATTCATCCATAAAGTGTCACATTCATGAACTGTCAGAAAATCGTAACACATAATTTTCCAGAACCCTTATTGACGTATTTAGACTGCTTGTTTTGTATGACCACCTGTTCTAAATTTGAAGGTATTCAGTTAACAATCATAGACGACAAAGAAAGCCAGTAAATATTGACAAGTGAGAAGTGTTAGAAATGACTTATTAAGTAATTAATTAACCCTCGTTTCAGCTCTAAATCAGTTACATTAATTTAAAATGAGAATAATTATTGCACCCCTATTTTATATCACATATTATGGGACTCACATACAGTACTTTTCCAAAAGCTATATTATAATTGTTATAGTAATTTCTTGAAAGACGGTTTAGTTTACTTTGTCTGAAGTCTCCTGGTGCAACACTATACCAGCCATCTGGTCCACCAAGTGGCTTAAAACAAACACGAAGAAATATGTGAAATATTTGACCCCAGCAAGTATTACACTTTACTATACATAGTACACTGTAAGGTCTTGCTCTGTATCATGTGAACACCCTCAGGTTTTCGTGGTTTACTCTGTGGTCATGGTCTGTGGAGCATTAGGGGTCTATGCCACTCAACCCTTGGCACTACAGATCTCCCCCCTCCCCTCGCCTCTGCCTTGGTTTCCCCTCTTTCTGTCCTAACCCATTTGGCTGGCTGACAGTGTGACCAATGCAGGCCCATGCACTCGCTCACTCACTGCCTGACCACTGGCGAGCACCATAATGCTCTCTCAGCTTTCATCATCACGTTGATGGAATTAAAAAAAAGGTGAGTGGCAGTAAATTGGAAGGGTGGGGTGGGGTGGGGGGATGCTGGAGATGGATGCTTTCATACTGCTATGTTTGGAAATGGCATTGGGGAGAAGAAGCAGCGCATTAATGAGATGGCAGCTTATTATCTTGCGCGAGCTGTTGGTTGTTTTTCTACCTATTCAGCTCTACAGCGTGCCCGTTTGCAAAAATGTGTGCAGGATGCATACAGTATGAATCTTGTATGCACGCATATATTTCATGCACATCCTTGAAAACGTTCCATTGTGTTTCCCTAGTTTACATCCTGTACAATGAACTTCCAATCACTTGTTAATGACTACTTAGCTGATTTAGAGGGTTTTTTCAACGCTTTTCCTGCTGCCAAATACGTTATCCTCGAGAGGTGAGGTGTAGACACAGTGTCAGCCCACTCTTTCTTTAACAAACACACACACACACACACACACACACACACAGACTGGAGGCTACAGAGGAACATCAATTGGATCTTCGGCTTATTTACTCAGCGTTTGTCTGCAGGCTACGGGCAGGGTAGCCCTGTTTATAAGGGAGTGGGATTCATGGTTTCCCTGGCTGTGTCCAATAAACACCTTTCTATCTGTGCTGCTGGAAGCCAGCAACAAGATCCATGTTTTCGATCGGGCAGATAAGAAAGCCACTTGCCTCAGAGAGAGCAGAAGAGGCTCAGTCACACAGGCTGACCAGAAAGCTGGGGAAATAAAACCTGTTACACTTTAAATAAAGTTACGCTCACAGCCACATCAGGGCTGTAATTGTTGTAGCGACAATATTTACATGATAATCTCATATCCTAATGATGGTGTGATTACATAATGGCAACAGTTTGGTTATTACACAACATGGTGCTCTGAATTATGAGATATAAACACTCTCCTATTGGATGAAGCCATGATCAGATGAGTGCGATTATCCTTGATGCTGTCAAGATGCTTGTACTACTAATGATGGTGTAGTAGAGGTACTGCATAGATTAACAGTTTTATACAGGAGTGGACACAGAAGAAGAAAATGACTCTTCTTAAATGTGCAGTCACGTCAACCTGTGCAGTGTGGGTGTGTTTGTTGTGTGCATGCATGTGCAGATTTTCCTGTGTATACTTCTGTTTGTGTGTGTCATTACTGTAAGTGGCTTTCCTGCAGGGACAGTGGTTAAAGCTGCAGATGTGACAGTTCTTTGGGCAGCACAATGGACAAATAAGGAGCCTGGTGATCCTTAAAGCCAGTGATTAATGACACCATGGGCTGCAAAGCCTAATTTTCCCAGCACCTGTACCACAGGAAAACAGCCGGTAAAGGAAGTTTGGATGTATTTAGGTGCCGTGGCTGAATTTGACCCAAACTGATGGCCAGATTGGATCGTAATTGTGTCATGCTGTGGCCTCTCTGTCTGCCTGAGCAGTGCATGTGCGTCACAGCACTCTTGTTTTTTATTTCGGTGCCTGTATTATCAGGTTAGGGGCTTCATCAAGAGTCTCACCTATTTTTTTCAGCATGATGCAAGCGGTCTGCAGCAAAAATAGACAGTGGAAATGATCTGTTGATAGTCATATTGGAATCATACCTGTCACAATACACCTTTCACTACAGTTGCGATGTCTATATCTGCAGTCAAAGACATGGAGAGAATATAAATATTTATTTTTATCTTCACACTTGTAGTTTTGGTTTCAAATTTAAAGCTCTTTAGTGCTCCTGTGGACAGAATCCTTTCATTTATTAACACATGGCTTATATATATTTAAAGGGTGGCTGTGGCTCAGAGGTAGAACCAATTGATGAAAGACTGGCGGTTCGATCCCAGGCTCCTCCATTCCCCATGTTGAAGCATCCTTGGGCAAGATACTGAACCCCAAATTGCTCCCAATGGTGTGTGAGAGTGTGTGAATGGTTACTGGGTAACAGGTGGCACCATCTAAGGTAGCCTCAGCCACCAGGGTGTGACTGTGTGTTTGAAGGGGTGAATGTGACATGTAGTGTAAAAGTGCTTTGAGTGGTCAGAGGACTAGAAAAGTGCTGTGTTCAGCTGTGTTACCATTTGCAGTCCATATTGTAAAATACTGATGGCCAATATCAAGGCAAACTCAATGTAAAGAGATAGGGCTGGCAGGCAGCAGTGCCACAACTGCAGCAGGTCAGAAAGGTAGCTCATGGTTTAGGTAGGCAGTGATGCTCAGGTCTCAGTATAATATTCAGGGTAAAGATTTAATTTGCCCAAGGGAAAGAAAACAATTGGCTAAGTACATTAGATTGACTACATGAACATAAACAGTACTAAAAATAGCCCATATGATTAATGGATTAATTGATATGATTCATGCCTTTATCTACAATGGAATATAAGACCATTAAGAGTCCATAAAGGGACCATACAGGGAAAGTTTTCTCGGCTCCATGCTGGGAACACTGCTGCCACCCAGACCTTCAGTGAGAGAGGGGTCTGGTTCTGGGGCCTTTTCAAAAGAACTGGGACTTCTTTAACAGTTATGTATAGTTCACATAGACTCCACCCCCTTCATCCTGCAGCTGGGGACCTCTTAGAGGGGCCCTGAGGGGGAAGGTCAAAGTCCTCATAGAACTTCCCTCGACCAGAAACGCATGAACAAATGCCTCCCTACTTGTCCCTTTCTCTTTTTAACCCCCTCCAGTACCATCCAGATTGTACTAGGGCAGTACATGACGCACAGCTGTGGGGGCTGGGGGAGCGGGAGATGGCCCCGGCTCCTCTTGCGTGTTTAGTCTGGAACTTTCTTTTGACGGATTAGCCCACTTCCTGCCTCCGGGCCGGCCACTAGAAGCAGTCGGGATGCCGGGGAGAGCATCGATCCTCCATCATCGTACCATCTGTCTCATGCTGCCTTTTGGGATTAATGATTCCCTCTGACAGCTCTTTAGTAGGGCTCTATCAGTGCAGGCTGACCGTTCAGATTACGCTGACATGTGGCAGTGTGAGGAGCTTGCATAAGGCGTTTCCAGTTTATTTAGTTTAACTGCAGTAAGGAGTCATTACAGACATTGGGTTTTTGAAAACTAGGAGTCATAACAGATATAGTTTGATGAAACATACCAACTACAGATATGTTTCATGTTTTATTTGCTCAGCACATAAGTTCAGTCTAGGGCTGGGCAATATAGAGAAAATCAATATCACAATATTTTTGACCACATACCTTGATATTGATGATGCGATGATATTGTAGGGTTGACTACTGGTGCTTTCACAAAATATTTACACAGTGAGATTTTTGATAATAATGATCAGTAATGTGGATATAATGACTAAGTGGGTGAAGGCAAATAATAGAACAGCTAGAGCAGTCTGGTAGGTTCAGAAAATTACATCATGTTACTGTAATGCAGCCTTTAACACAATGAAGTGACAACAGTTACAATATTGCAATATTTAGTCACAATATCGGTAAAATATCAATATTGCCTGACCCTAATTCTGTTACAAACATAAGCCCCTTTTACACTGCCTGTCAAAGGTAAGAATGTTGCACCATTATTCAGCCTTGTTGTTCTTCATAATCGCAGAATGGGGGGACAATTATATCTTACCTTTAAACTGGCACAGGGGAACTAGTTGTGCTAAACTGATGTCTATGTAAGAGAGGCAGATGGCAGGACGGAATAGGTGTGATGTGTATATGACCTGTTATGTGTACGACCCACCGATGGGACATTTAAAAACCAGCTGATAGCAGCTGGCAGCTAACTCAAAGCAGAACAGCAGCTGAAAATGTCCGCAAACTGGGGAGACAATGAGGTCCAGGATCTCCGTACCCTCTGGGCAGATGCCGAAATCAGCTGCCACATAACAGGGATGGTAAATGATTGTTATTGCCTTATCGTGCCATCATTATTTTTTAGAAAGCACTGCCGACGTGTACATATCAAACTACTGACCAACACTGTTTTGTTACACATCATGCCGTCGAGCCTCTTTTGCCTCCAGAATGCGGGCATACTGTCTAAAATCATACACTGGAGCTGCATTTTGCTGCTGTTGGTTGTTTCCTTTCGTGTCTCTGTGCTATAGAGAGATGTAACCCACTGTGTTGTGTATGTTGATGGATAAAAAAGTCAAATTCACCACACTCCAAGTTTTGTTTTTTTGATTACATAAGGTAATTCTCATCATCAGCTGCAGTGAAATAGTTTTTTTTTTTTTTTTTTTTTTAAAGATTATTTTTTTTCGGGCTTTTTGCCTTAAATGTTCAGGATAGAGTGAAATGGGGAGAGAGCGGGGGTGACATGCAGCAAATAGTTGCAAGCAGGAGTCAAACCTGCGACCGCTGCAGCGAGGCATCACCATTGTACATGGGGCGCCGGCACTTTCCACTGCGCTACCAACACCCCCTGCAGTGAAATAGTTGAGACAGTGTAGGTAATCCCAATGTATCAAGAACATTTTTTTTTATATGAACTACAATTCTATTGAATAGCTTATCTCAAGGAAAGGCTCATAATGTCCCATTATTTCTGACAAAAAAACAGTAGGTATGCAGCGGTTGTAGATCCATGTTTTGCTTACTCAGAGCTCAGTCACAAAGTCTGTAGGGAGTTTGATGTGAGGACTGGCCGTTAGTGACCTGCTGGTGGTTGAAGTGCACTGATGAGGTCCGGCACTTCATTAGAATGCCGCTCTGAACCTTGCAACACACAATAGTGGCTGTTACTGCCTATGGCTCGGATCCAGGGAGAAAAATAAAAAGAGAATGATAGAGGAGGAAAGAGTGAGAGGGAAAGTCCAAACCACTGTAAGCTGACCGGCCTTTGGGCCACAACGGCCCCTGCTACACGCAGCCTCTGCTGTATAGCAGCCACAGCTCAGGCCCCAACACCGCCTGCACACAAACATTATGGTAACCAGTAGCAAGAGTTCAGCCAAACCAGGCACAGAAACTCCTAAAATGGGAGAGATAAACGAGTTCCTGGCATTCTCAGTGCTGCCAATTCTCCACACAGACAACGGTTTGTACAGTTCAATGGTTTCTACAATAGAGGCATCCAGACATTGGGCTGGCTGTCATATGCCATTACATGTGATGGCACAGCATTGTTGCTCATCTCCTCATCTTCTCTTGATATGTGCTCAGCCCATTCCCAGAGGAGCCACTGGTGAACAATGGAGTGATGCGCCTCCTCGCACATTCCACAAGGCTCTATTGAGCTGTCTAATGAACCTCTACCGCATGCGTGGCCTGCGCTGGCTGCCGGGACTCCACGAAAATACCATCTCGCCCCATCACACCCCCTCATATTTAATTTGTTTGGAATGTGTAATAGGCTGTGAAGTGGAGCGTGGTGCAGTGTTGATCTGTGCCAACCAGGTCTGCGGATATGAAGGGACAGGTGCCAGCCATCCGCGCAAGGTGCTGTACTTAACACTCTGCGCTGGGCTGGAGAGTGTAGAATCCTGGCCCCGCGGTGTAGGCTTTTAGAGCTGCCAGTATCCTGTTGCTCCAGCCAAGCAAGCTTTTAGTTTGGTAACAGGACATTGTCGCTGTGTGTTCTTTTTCTGAAGAGGGGGCAGCTGAAAGTTGGAGAGAAAAGGTGGTGTCGGGATTCATTCGCAGGCCAGTAGAGCCACGGTAGACATGAAACACAGCATGAGTTACTGTCTTTGTGCTGCAACTCAATCCTGCATGATTAGAGGGAAATCATATCAGGGGACACAGAGAAGGAAAGCAAAACAAACTTTTCTTAATAGTGGTCCTATTTGTATGGAGTCATTATATTCTGCTGTCAGACTTAATTTGTAAATGATGTATTGATGTAATATTCTACATGTAGCAGCTTAAATTGCATGTTTCTTTATTAGATAATTGTATAATGGGAGAGTGTCGGTGTATAAGAGAGTGAGAGGACAGTCATGACCTGATGACGCAGGCACATTAGCCACTGAGCCACTAGAACACCCCATTTTTCCATCATTACTTGTGCTTTTACAAGACTCACAAAGGCAGACAGCGACATAAATAGCTCCAACCTCTGAACGTCTGCTGGTGTTGGTGGTTTTATCTGTGCTTGTAGACTTTGTGGAAGAACAAATACAGCTCTGAAGATTGATACTGCAAGCATATCGCCTCCAAAACTTACCCAGGGCTCTGTTATTTTCCTAACTGGACCTTTGGCTGCCATCCCCATTAAAACTCACAAGGGTATTTATTTCCCTATGGCTGTTTTAAGTTGCCGTTGGTTACCAAGCTGCTTTGCTGGATCCTTAGAGTTTCAAGGAGGGTCTCAATTTAACACCCTGGTTGGTCAGCAGCTGTACCAAGGTATGTTTTTTTTTTCGTTTTTACCTCCCCAGATTTAGGACGTGTGGAAAAGAGTGCACTAAACCCAGTGAAGTTCTCAAAGTTAAGCAAACAAGTCCTGTTGACACAGACCTCCTTGAGTTCCCAAATTCTTTCCATCATATTCTAGGACAGTTAAGAGAGGCTTAATCCAATAAAACCCACCCTTCGCTTGTTTTGTGCTCTGTCTCTCTTGAATCCGGCTCTGAGTGTGTGTGCGCGGGGGGGTTGAGTAAGTTCCTGTGAAGGAGTGGCCAGCTGCAGCCTCTGTTGTTCAGGCCACAAGGGAACACAGGGAGTGTTTTTGGGGTCATGGAGCAGCTACATTCCAGAATCAAATGCTCAGATGGGAGCACTCATTCCTCAGTCTGCTCCAAGCCATAACCCACCTCTACTGTTTTGCATGTGTCACTTATCCTCAGTCCTTCAAGCATAATGTCCCTGAAACACTGGTGCTAATTAAGGCTGCTGGTATCTGTAACTGGCCAGCAGAACATGTGTCAATGCCCTCCTTGTGCAGTGCCGAAGCATCACTTACCGGTGGGCCAGAAGTCACGAGAGACCAGACTGAGTGCACCCTTTCCTTGATCCTTCATGTTCTCACGCTGCTCATATTGTGACTTTAACAAGGCCTTGTTATGGTCTTGTACTGCTAATGGTGATGGAAGTGAAGTGTGCTGAGTGCTTTACTACCTTCTATAATTACCTTCAGAAATGAACTCAGTTAGTACTTTCTACAGCCAGGGAAAAAATGTTATGGGGAAAATGAAAATCTACTTTAGCTCTGTGCACCTAATTGCAAGACACTGGCAGTGTCATATAGCATTGTGTTATTTGACACACTGGGCACACCGTACAGATAGGTGAAGCAGCCAAGGTATTGCGGTGGGAATGTGCCAATCTGGGGAGCACTGTGATGAAATTGCTGCTTTTCTGGAGTGTTGAGGCAGACACTTGCAAATAGGACAATAGTGTATCCTGACACGTGTGTAAGTACACACCCTGGTGCACATAGGTCCTGTACACTCTACAAACTGCCCACGCCCCATTTCAGTATTCAGATGTCAATACACAAAGGCCCCTGTCTTTGCTAGCTTACAACTAGGGTTGGTCAGTGGTTTCTATTTTTATATCATCCTATTGTGGTTACTCGAGATTGTCTGATTCATTCAAAAGAAAATTTTAATAGCATTGTCTCCTCTATTCAAACAATGGTTTTCTTTTACGATAAACATCTACATGTCTGTGCTTAATGTGACAATATCACAGCATCATGTTCCATTTAACATATTATCTTTAATTACACAGTCCAAATCATATCCATATGGTAAACTTCTTTTATGGAGAGCAGAGAAAAGTGTTGGTGAGCAGGCATAAGGAGAATGGTGATGCAGGGTGTCAGATCCATGAAAAAGAGACGGCAAACTTGTAAGTCATTAAGGATTTAAAATTCACTCATCACTCGTGCTGATTAACGGGGCTCAGTGCACAGACATGCTGCTCCACCAGAAACGTCTCTAAGTGCACATTAGGGTGCAGAGTCTAGAGATTACTTTTACAACATCTTAGTTATGATAGAAAGATTGTTAAAATTGCCTTAATATCAGCGTAGGGAAAAGCAATCATTGATCATCCCTTCAATCTTTGATAATACGATCCGATGGCCAATCAGCACAGGCTTATCGACAACACAGCCAACCCTGAGATCCATACACAGCAGTGGCCTACCTCTTTGTCTTTTTAGCCTGGAGTCAAACAAGGTCCACAGGTGCTGAGCCACCAGGCGCTCACCTGATCACCTCACAGATTTGGGCATCAACTCTACCAACAGGATAACATGATAGTGTATAGAATGTATTATTTGCACAAGTGATGAGTTAAACAGTTTTGGCATTGTCAACCAACTAGGTGTGACCTAAAGAATGAACCCCTGTTGCACAGGGACTTCCTTGGTGCCAGAGTGTGGGTAGGGTGTCAGTTTTAGTGTTTCACCAGTGGTTTAATCTTGATATATTGATTAAAAACATTGTGGGTTTCAGCCCTAAATAATTCATTACTGCTGTAATTTTTGTAGTGCTACAGTTTTACAAATGATGAATATGCAAATATGTTCATGTTCTGCTGTATTAGCGATGACAAATTGCCTGCATTCTCCAAAGAGTGCAGAATTATTCCAACCAGTCTCACTGAAATATGGTCATCGCAGCAGGGGCTGAGAGTTGGATACTAAATCTGTGGGACGGTCTTCAAAGGGAAAGCTATTGTGTCCCCTGCCACATTGTGGTGTGAAAATCACAGCGGGCACGTGCACAGAGACCGATCTGAAATTACAGGCCTCAATCCACACTCTGCAATCTGAGGCTCGCAGGCAGCAGGACTGGCACGATGTCCCCAGCCCTCCGACCCTGGAGCCCCGAAGCCACAAGCTGCTGCTGCGTTGTACTCCAGTCTCTGTTGCAAACAAGCCTCCTGTCTTCTCTGTCCAACATACACCAACAAACCTAATTAACTTTCCCTCTCGGCCGAGTGCTCCTGCCTCTCCTCTACCACAGGCATGCACTTTGAGAAGTCCTCACTACTTCTCTTCCACAGTGTTTAGATTCCCAAACATTGGATGTGCCAGTTCATGGCACCTGATCAGCTTGCCCTGTTTTGGGGTTTGAAGGGTACAGAGGTGTGCAGTAGAGCAGGTGCTGCAGAGGAAGACTTTCTCTGCCTTTTCACTGCAGAGACGCTCTCCAGGGAGGAGCTGACGTCTGCAAGATAGAGTTTAAAACTAGGTTTCTTTGGTATGTTTACTATACAGAGGCTGCATGTTCCTGTGTTTGTGCGCATTGTGAATGCTGAGTGAATGCTACAGATGCTTCTATGTGTGAATTCCTGTGTACTGTGCATATTTGGCAGTGAACTTTGCTAGCGGCAGCACTGCAGTATTGTGCAGTGAGGTTCTGAAGTGGGTCAGCCTCTCTGTAGTGCTGAAGCTCCTGTTCGCTCTCAGAGGAGCATGGGCGAAATAAACAAAATGTATAGCCAGGAGAGATCTGCTATTACCATCGATGTGACTAGACACATTTATGTGCCCTGCGAACACGGACAAACTAAAAAATTATATAAGGTCGATGCATACTGAATTAATGCTCCCTTAGTGATTTATTCAGGAAGTTATCCATCTGTCTTTGCCATACATATTCAAAAGTTGGGTGTGCGGATAATAGTTCTCCACTACTTCTCATTGGAGTCACAGTAGGTCCAATTTGTTCAAGCGCAGCTTTCTTCTTTTTTCACTGGAATTCGAATATCGTTTTTGGGTTGCCTATGAGCATGTTTCATAATGAAGCAATTATAAACATGCAGCACAATCACTCTAGTCTATACGGTTTTTTTTGTTTATGTGGATATTTTTCTCTCTTGAAGTTCCATCTTTTGGCTTGGGGTTTCAGCTTGGCTGCTTTGAATGATGAGCATTTGGCTGCTCATGGATCCTTCAGTCCTCCCTGGCAGGCAGAGCCGCCTTAATTGTTGCATGCCTCTGGAACGTGCCTCGCTAATGGGGCTGTTGGAGTCCCAATCAGTCAGCGCTGCGTTCTCTCTCTCTCTCTAATATCCCGACTTGAACAAGCAGGCCAGCCTTGATGATGCAACAAACTGCTTTGGTTCGGTGACGCCACTCAGGAGGCCGTGGCCTGGAGGTATGATATCTCTTTCATGCCGCTTTCAGGCCGTCTGATGTCAAACCGGGATCCAGCAGAGATGACGTTTTATGTTAATGTCTGCTGGGGCTGTTTTTGTGTTTGTCGCCTGGCTGGTCTTGTGAAACAACGGGTGTGATGAAATGTGACAGCCGTGCACTCAAGACAGTTACAGAGACTCATTTCTCAGACTGTGACAACCTGATTCAAGCTGGATGTGCAGAGATTCTGTTTTGATGTTACTTCAGTAATGCTTCAGTGGGTGGGCTGGGTGGCTATTTCGGTGATGCCATTACCAATTAGGGGTGTAACGATCTTGAGCGATATATCGATTCAACGACCAACAATCCACTCTCATCAATTCAAAGTGAAAACATTGATATGTGCCAGCACAGCTCCTTTCTAAACATTCCAACATTACTAGCAGCCCAGCGTTGGGCCGATAATAGTAAGCAGCCAAGAAAAAGACAATGAGGAAATTTGCTGATATCGTTTTATATTGATGCAGGCCCCTTGAATTGGATCAAATCAAAATTGCTTCATGGTACCCTGTCTGATATCAGCAAATGTGCTATTATTGTCATCACTGATTCATACCACTATTATCAGTGCTGCTATACTCTCATAAGGCAGCTCAGTAAACACTCGATCATAGCTGCTAATCCTCTTTGACATCATTGAGCACTCACACAGGTAAGAGGTCCTCTACAGATTGCAGTCAGGGTGGGGCTTTTCCGGTAAAACTCGAGAGATTTGCATAATTGGAGCTTATTTCTCATTCCCTGGATTCAGTGCGGATTGAATCGGGAATGCCACCATCTATTCATTGAAAGTGTCCAAAGGCTGACTCATTGTGTGCTGTCCCACAAGTCTATAGAGGCGATTTGGGAAACTGGAACAGCAGCAGTCTAATACCTCAAATGAGTCATGATCCATGTGACAGGCCCCTCCCCCTTGCCCCTCTCCATCCTCCTTTACCTACTCTACAGTCCAGGGCCTGCTCTTGGACCATTCACACCAAACTGAGCATTATTTCTCTCCACACTCCCTGCCTTCTCTTTGCTCCCCTCTGTTGCTTAATCTTTATTTTGGCTTTAGAACAAGTACTGGATCTCCTGGCAAGGAAAACGGACCTCTAATAGGGGGAAATGTGAGCACCTTGTCACCATATGGGGCTCGGAATTCCACAGAATTGCTCTCTAATCTCCACAACATGTTAGGAATTTGAAGCACTTGTTTTTCATGGGGAAAATAGCAGTCCGCTCACCACGTGGCTTCTCTTTTGGCGTGCGGTGTGGAAGTGGCATTTGTTGCACCCCTATAGCACTTTGACTTTTGAAGCCCGCACATGCACACACATGGGAAATCTATCGCGTCTATGTTGTTGGATGTGTAAAACCCTCTTTTTAGGTTTGTAGTTTCAACTACTTTCACCCTCCTTTTATCTGCTGTATGAATTGCATTTTGCAGTCACTGAATGTTCAGACACTGACAAGAGAAAAATGTTGAGGTTATTCCTTTGCACAGGCCCTGCATCAAGCAGGGGAGGCAGGGCAGAGTTGGAAGTGCTGGTGGGGTTTCTGATTTGTGGCTTTGACTGATACTCTGCTAAAGTAAAGTAGTTATATGCCAGATATCATTGCCCTGTTTCTGTGGTGTGATGCACTGCTGGGCAGCTTTGCTGTTGTTCCGAGAGGTCCTCCACTGACTCGCTAAATGGCTGCTGGTGATTCAAGTCTGCCTGCTTCCCAGACTAACTGATGTCCTCATCTTTAGTTTGGCCTTTTTTTCCGCAGCCGCTGACTGTTAGGAGATTTTAAGTGGGGTAGAATGGGTCAGAACAATGTATTGCCTTCTTCATCATTTTCAAGTTCACATCGAGATTGTACAATATTTTTAGTTAGAGTCCCAGAGGAGTGTATTATCTCTTCTGGCACAATTTGTTTCACTTTATATTTCCAGTGTATCATTTCTTGTTTTATAATTGTTGAGTGTCATTACAGTTTGCATATACATTAAAACTAGGATTTCACAGGAATACTTCACTTGCAAAATGACCATTAGGATATCAGTTACGTGTTACCTTTAATCTGTGCAGAAAACTTTATTTTTCGCCGAAGTCTCCAGAATCACAAAAAGCCTAACATTCTTCATGAATTGAAATAAATGGGGGCCACGTTTAACAACAGCAAAACTAAATAAAAACAAACTCACACAACTCGTGCAATATAATCCAAGTCTCATTTATCTACAGTATGTGTATGCTTTACAGTATACAGTACAGTATATTTACAGTAACACTGTTGATTAATGTGTACTGTCCTTTTGTAAATAAAATAAACTGAAACTACTTCCCAGAACCATGCTTTTTTGCAAAAACATAACTTAAAACATGCAGTATGGACAGTCTCATGAAGGGCCGAGTAGTGTGTCTGGGCACACACGTGCATTTTAACTAGTGGAGCCCATACACGTGTGTGGTCAGACACGCCATTCACAGGCGGAAGTATTTGAAATCATAGTGTTGAGTGAAAATCAGGGATGCAGGATATTGGAGTTTTTGCCAATATCCAATATGCCTATATATAAGAACTCATTTGGCCGATAACTGATACCAATATTGATATTGATATATCTACTCTTTTCCCCAGCTAATTTTAGTGATCATCAGGTCTCTTCTGAAGTGGAATTAACACCATGTTATACATGCATACTCTTATTGCGATGGCCCATCAGCACATGGAGGCATGAAATACAATGCTTTTCAATGTATGTAATATTCATTCATTTTGCAAAATGAGAAAAAGCATGTTGCCCGATTCTGACCATTTCAAAGCCGATATAGGCCGATCCCAAAAACGTGTGAATATTACCGTGCTTAGTGAAAATTTGTGTGCACGTGTGTGGGAAGCACACAGCATACGATGAATAAAACTCGGATCACACTGCACGAGTTGTGTGTTTGTTTGTAAGCAGATGTTTTGATATTGTTTTGTTGTTAAATGTGGTCCACGTTTGCTTCAATTCATAAAGAATGTTCACCTTTTTTGAATTCTCTGGTCACTGTGGAGGCCTGCAAGTAAAACAAAATTTTCCTCATGAATTCATTGTAAAATGTGGTAAGTAACTGACTCACAAATGGTCATTTTGAGGGTGAAGTATTCTTTTAAAATTGGACATGAGGTTAGTTTGTGGTGATTAAAATATGTTCTTTACAATCTTTTCGCAGCATATTGTAACTTTTATAGTTTCATTATCAAGCTGGTGACATATTTGTTGTGTGTGGGAAAAAGCATTACAGTGTTGCTTTCCCATGACTTCTGTTTGTGGTACAGCCTGGATTCAACACAGATGACTGCAGTTTATATTATACAGTGTCACTCTTGTTGTGAGATGTTGTTATTCGTGTGGGCATCAGATCTGGAAGAGACATTTCTCAGGATTGTGTTTTGAGGCTTTTAGGGTGGGGGTCTCTTGGCATCTTATTACACGACACAGTAAGTTATGTGTAAACTGTGAGTCATCGTTGTCTTTCCCAGTGTTTGGAGAATCATTCGTGGTGGTGGTGCAGAAAGTTTCGCTTTGCATCCTTGAATCCTAATCTGGAACAGGCTGTTCCTGATACATTCCCCAGGTTTAGCAGGTCTTCCGATATCATCCTTCTTCAGTCTTTGTTCACTGCATCACTGGCCTGAAAAAAGTTGTTTTCATCGTTTTGAGATATTGCCTAGTTCCTTCCTGAGGCCAGCGGACTAATGGGCTTTGGTCTGTGGAATCTACTCCAGTGTTTTCTCCCTCATTGGGCCATTTGCTGAGGCCCCAGTGGGGCCGACAACAATAGGCTTCATATGAAATATGCACCATGACTGGGGCATTCCAGCGAGCAGTCGATCTGTTCACAGCAGTTTAGTGGTTAGATAAAAATCTGCTGCGATTGAAGAGAAAAACACAACTCTGATGCTTCCAGGGATCCAAAATAAGATTGAGTGTTCATTTTGTTATTGGATGGTGCCTGCCTGCAATCTATCTAGCCACTCTCTGGCACGCAATGCTTATGGCCCTGTCTTGTCTCTCTTTGTCTCAGTCAGGATTTCAGCCTAATGAAATGAGGGTGCATCCGGAGTCCTGAATTAGAAGTGAAACAATTGTTACATATCTTATTTATTTGCTGAAATTGCCACAGCAGAGGGACAGCTCTGCCAGTTTTAGTGAGAGGGGGCGATGCTCTGTGGTGCTCAGGTGGTAGCAGCCTGGATAGTGTGCAGATGTTCACAGTAATTGCAGTGAAATCTGGGGATGTCTCAGGTAGGGGAGACGGTGTTAGTCCCTTTCCAAACTTAGCTGTCAAACACGAACTTATTCTGATTATAGTACTGCATGCATGGCTGAGCTGATGCAGACCAGAGAAGTCAGGTGTGGAGCCAGTGCACATAAATGCTGCAAAAACAATTCCTGCTGGCTTTGATGTCAAACCCTCTGAGTCATGTGGCTATGAAGGGTACAAGGAGCTGACTTTTAATGAAAACAGCTCTGTGGCATGTCAGAGTATGTATTTGAAGACTTAAAAGAAAGTTTTGTTCACAGCAGGGTAGAAACCATCTGAGCTATCATAATATACATAGGTACAAAAAGAGTTAATGAAGAGAACATGAGACATTGTTTTTGTGCCATAAACTACACAGATTGGAGAGGTAATAGAGGGAAAATGTTTAATATCCCAGGAAAGAAACATTCCTGTTTGCTCAGAGGGCCAAATTAGACTGGAGATTTGGTCAGACTGCAGGATTTTTAACACAATGGAGGCTTGTTTTGCAATGATGATTGCAATGATACAAGATTTTCACAACATAAATATTTTAGCCAAAAGAATTCACAATAATGATCTTATTGTGACATCTATAATATTCAAAACAAACTATATATATAAAGAGAGAGAGAGAGGGTGTGACTGTGTTATTGTGCATTATGTCTTTTTTTTTTTTTGGAAAATGAATTATACCTAGAATATTAAGGAGGTGGAGAGAGAGTCTGTAACCTTAAATGTACAAAAGCGTACAAAAAGACCAATTACACTAAATGGATAATGAAAAGGCAACCACAAGGCATCGGGGAGGGGGACAAAGCAAGAATGGAAAGAAACAGAAATGTTTTAAGAGGTCAGTGCCTCTTAAATTACTATTTTACTATTATTTACTCCACATAATCATATGTGTATCATTACCAGTAAGTCAATATTTCATTTTTAGAAAAGACAGTTTTGTTAATACCGGTATATTACGACAACCCTAGCTGTAAACCTGTGCAACAGGCATCCGGCAAGATTTTCATATGCTAAGGTTACTTTTTTAATGCCAATGCTACTCATGTGAGGTTACTTAGGGGCTTTAAATTCATGCTTCCTGTTAATGGTTTAGGACTATAGACTGCATGAAATAATGGAAGTAGCTACTATGACATCACCCATTGATTTGTAGACTCCATTGTGAAGCCTGGAGTTTGGCCACCTTGGTTTTTTGGAGCCAGAAGTGACCATATTTGGATGAGAGGGTAGAGCTGTGGAGCAGTGAGGGGTGGATCTGACCCATACAGTTGTCATGAATGTTTAAATTAGCTATAGAGACCAGCATCACCCCCAAAAATCCAGTATCCGTTGGGCTCTTATTTCATATGCCAGGCTGGCTGGCCAGCTAGAGCCATCAAATGTGTGTGGTGAGTAGAAATGGAAATGTGAGGATGACTTCCACATACAAATTTACTTCTTAAAAGTGATTTTACTGGTTTACAGTGGGTTGCATCATTTCTAAACACTGAAAATGTCCATATGTAAGCTATCATGAGATTGCAGCAGTGAGTTTTTTTACCCCCCTGCTGCAGGCACATCCTTAATCATCTTTAAAGGCGAAAACTGTCTATTGGCAGTAGATTACACTGATTTTTAATAAAAGGACAATGATTCATCTGTGTAGCTGCACAGAAAGACAGTTATTCATGCACATCATGTATTGACACACCTTGAGATTACAATGTGTCAGTGCGTGGTGTTGTTTCCTAGATGGTTTGCAGAGTGTCACAGAAGACCGTTGTGTATAAACTTCACATTCCTGCTAAGGCATAAAGAAAGAGGACAATGCTAAGGCCACAAAAGCACAGGATGTTAGCATGTATTGTAGTTAATGCTGTTGATGTCGGTCCAGCCCTCCAAGTCAGTTCCTACGCAGTGCTTTTGTAACCTCTGCAATCCTGTGTGAAAAGCTGACTAGGACCTTTTGAGAAACTTGCATATCTGCCTCTTTTCTAACAGTGTAAAGCTGACAAAAAGCCCTGTGGTTATATTCCGTTTTCCCAGAGAAAGATTTGCTTTCGATTGTGCGCCTGCTTTTCTTTTGCCAAAGCTTGGCTTCTTACAGCTCTTTCTCAAGGAGGATTATTGGAAAAGGCTGTCACTGTCCAGTAAAGTTTTTTATACCAGCAAATAAAAGTACTGTGGCAGTGGTTTGTGTGTGTGTGTGTGTGTGTGTGTCTGTGCCTCTATTGTGATGTGTTTTTGGGTGCATGGCTGTGTGTGTTTGAGAGAGGGGACCACTGCCCTACTGTTTGGCTGCTGCTTACAGAAATATTTTGTGAGAGAGAACATCGCTGTGTTTGCCAGCATATTTAGACTGTATTTAAAAATCAGATATTGGCTTTTCACTCTTGTCCACCTTTGATATGATTCCTCTTTGACCACAGCTAGTGAAAGTTTTTATGATTATTATGATAATCATTAAAACAGATGTCTTATAGGGCACATTATTCCAGTGTGGCATGATTTCACTCAGCAGCTTGTGGAGTCTTGGTCTGTAAAACCCGCAGTGAAAGCTGCCTCACCTGCTTTATGGAGCTCTTAACATACATTAAACAATGTCATGATTCTTGCCTCATTGGAACATTTTAGTGTCTGATTTTGTGAATTCTGTTTGGCAAGATATCTGTGTGTGTATGTGTGTGTCAATGTAGTGAGTTATTTTTGGGCTCCACTAACATGCTGGAGAACTCATTGCACAGCGGTAAGAGCTGTTGAATGCAGGCCCCCACCCTCCGCCTCCTACTTCTCCCAAACCCCCCTTCTGACAAAAGCTCTCCACACAGTCAGCCTGGCTGAAGTCATCTCACACCCTTTGCTCTATTTTAAGCCTCAGACAGAGGCCCACTCCCCCTTGAGCGGACCCCACTCACTCTGTGTGGGCCAGAGCTTGGGCCTCAGCTCACCCAAGACATTTTATACACACACACACACACACACACACACACATGCACACGAAGCAGTGCCTGCCAGCTGGTGCAAAGGTAATAGAGGTAAACTTCCGGACGGTGCGGCCTCACTAAAGCTCTGCCCAGGCTATACACTGAAAGTTTGAGGAGGATGCTCATTAAAGTTTGCTTTTCTACAGGAGAGTTGACATGTTTGTCAGGGCTGTAGCAGTGGGTCAACACATAGCAGCCCATACCATGCTCTGAACAGTTGACTTTCTTTCTCAGTCTATGAATTTGGACTGAAATCGGCCAAACTTGGACTGAGTTTCTTACTTTGTTTTGTGTAGGTGCTAAATTCTTATCCTGCGTTATAATGCAATGAACCATTGACTAAATTGTAACTGCTGTAACAGCAAACTGCTATAGTCCTTCAAAACAGCACTAATTTTCACTGACAACTGGGACTGTGGATTATCTCACTCTATTTTTCCACACATATAAAAAGCATCCATAACTGTCATAATGAGAATACCAGTATTGTGCTGAACTGTACCAGTTGGCCTCTCTTTTTCTTCAGCCTACCAGGGTGGGGTTGAATTCCACATTGGGCAGACAGCAGGAAAGCGACGAGCACCCGTTTCCTTTCCATCTGCGTACGGTTTGCCCAGCTTCCACATTGCAATGCCAGCAATATCCCGCTTACCATTACAATAAGATAAACAAGTGCCCAGGGTTATGGACATCGTCTGTCTCCACTCTGTGGACATTAGTGTGAGTTGTCACAGCTTGTTGACTCGGTATAATAACTGCTCTACAATCACAGCAGTGTTTTAAGTTGGTGTAAGGCGCCTTGTATCAGATGTTTATCCACTCCAAATGTTAGGTTAAGTGTGACATTTGCACAAACTTAAGCAGACGATTTGAATCGGAAATTATCCATACAACTAGTTTTTAAATCACTCTAATGTTTCTACCCACAAATAAACCAGAGTGAGTATGTGCTGTATCCTGGTCTCAAGTTTCATCAAGTTTGCTATAAAGCCTTGGACATCTACCCTGGAAAGTACCTCTATTTTGTTAATTAAGAGAGGCAGATGAGACTAACCCGATTTGGAGTGGCTGCACGGCATCAGGATTGTGGGTAATCAGATGGCTGGCGCACACCGGACATCCTCTGTCTGACAGAGACAAAAACACACAAGCTCCTCAGTGTTCCTGATAATCACAGCTGTAGACAGGGAGGCGCAGAGGCTCTATTAGCTACTGTTGCAGTAGCTTCTCCTGGTTATGGACTAGCTCGAAGCTCACTGAAGTGTGCGATGATGACTGTTGTTCTTTGCATAATTACTTTTAGATTACCCATGCTCCTCTGGGTTAAAATAGTTGTGTTGTGGATCTATTACAAAGTGACAGCCAGGAGTTCCCCAAAGGTCCTTGAGGAGGTTCCAGGGGGTCTGCCGCAAAATGAGCAATAGTTTAATGGTTTCATTACTCCAAATTATCCCTCAATACAGTCTGTGTTTACAACTGTCATCCTCTAATGGGCATACTGACACTGAATGTATCAAATCAGGGTCTTTATAATATATGTTGAGCTTTAACACACGGGTCTGAAATGGGGCTCAACAACCTTTCGTTCAGTCTGCTGTACGTCACACAGGTCTAAAGTTGTAAAAATAACTCTTTGCTTGTTCCTTTTGCTTCATCTACTGTGGATTCCTTTGATGACAGGTTGTTATTTGAGAAGGAAAATGTTCAGAAAACACACTTTACCTCTTAAAGGCTAATTCTGGTTTATTTTAAATTGGGTGGTAAATGGACCTGCACTTGTATAGCACCTTTCTAGTCTTCTGATCACTCGTTCAAAGTGCTTTTTACACTTTGAGTCACATTCACTTCACACACGCATTCATACGCTGGTGGCCGAGGTTACCATACAAGGTGCCACCTGCTTCTCGGTTTTTAACACACTCACACACCAGTGGAACAGTCATCGACAGCAATTTGGGGTTCAGTGTCTTGCTCTACTTCGACATGTGGACTGGAGGAGCTGCGGATCGAACCGCAGATCAACTGATCAGTCGACAACCCTCTCTACCTTCTTTTTTTTCGTTTGTTTTGGCCATCACTTCCAGCACCTCTCGCTGTGCTGACACTGCTAACAGTTTGGCTCTCAAAATTAAGCCGCTTGCCTGCCGGGTGACCAGCGGCGAGACCGGAGGGTGGGCACAGTATTTCCACTGCAACACTCTTGGGTCAGGACAGCAGTACTAGTGGTAATTGAACTGAATGAACAGTGTCACTAGCTCACTCCCACCAGACCCATTTGGTGTGCAGTGCAGTAAATGAAAGAATAGCAAAATTACCCTGTTGGCTGACATAATAAACCAATCAGAAATAGTCTCTGCAATTAATTGATAAATGGTAAACCATTGACATCCTTAGTCACTGGTAAATAAATAAATATAATAATAAGTTGTAAAACCATCTGCATAATCCTTCAGTGTAAATCCATGGTGTTATAGATCCTGGTAATATATCGACTCCAAGCAGCAGACTCTGTAGAGCTGTGTGGGTTTACTTTCAGGGCAGCTCTGGCTGATGTCCCAGAGGACCCTGAAGGGTTGGGCTGAGATTTCCTTCCTGTAGGGAGTCATGTCTTCACCAGGGTTTGGATGATATCTGTCATCCAAACTACCCTGACCCATAGCTTAATAGGACAGTTTAGAGTCTGCTGGCTGTCATTGCTCCTCCTCCAGCTAACGGCTATTTTGGGTCAAGATCCTGTTTACTGGATACCTAAATCTTTAGAAGTCAGCATTTCCTGTTGCACAGAAAGCAGTGAACAGCAGCAGCTGATGCAGGAGGGGGAGGTTTTTCATCATGGGGGGGAGATGGATAGAGATGTTTTTGTGTGTGTGTGTGTGTGTGTGTGTGGTTGGTTGATTAAAGGCTGGGCGGGGGGTTAGCAGCCAGATGCTAGGCCTGCAGCTGGCTGGCTGAGTGGGAGGGGAGCAACACTGAAAAGCAGCGGTGCCAGCAAAGTGGGGCTTAGCCAGACACTGAGAGTAGATAATCCATATTTCATCTGCATCCTCCTCTTCCTCCCAACCACCTGCAGAGCACACAACACAGACCCAGAGCATGAATAGTGCATGACACAGAAATAAAATTTGAGAGGCGCTAACGCTTGAGTGGAAGGAAGAGACGCCCTTTCATATCCAACACCTTGGGGAGCTCTTCTGAGCTTGGGAATGACTCTATTAGACAGTGAGTTTCAAACTTACCCCACCCACCCAAACAAAACCCACACGCACCCACCGCCTGTCCTTATGCAGCAATGAAGCAGGCACCTCTTCAGTTTGGATCCAGCCAAAAGGCTTTACTTTGCATTCATAATATATACTCTCTGGAGCGCTCTCTCCTGATCATTCAAAATGCAGTTTTCTGATATTTTTAATTCACCCAACAAATGTTTGGGATAAAAACCACACTTCATAGTAAATGAGCCACCGCTTCAAAGACGCTATTTATTTTTATAGCGTGGCTCTTGCTCAAAATGTACTCTCTGCTAATTTAGCATGCGAGGGAAAAAAAGGCACAGTACCAAAACTATATTTCAGATATCTGCCTAGTCTTAAATATTCATGATCAGCTTGCAGCTTTGAAAGTAAGCTTAAAAGACTCTCTTGCTCACTCAGCCTCACGCATGCACACACAAACAGCCACACAGCACCAGAATGAAGGCCTTGTCTATTGTCTCTGCATTTTTATCCCCTACTCAATATTCAGAGGAAATCAGGTAGACTTGTTTCCATTAGCTTGTAAATGAGCTGTTGTTTTTTTGTGGCGCTATTAATCTCTGATTAAAAATCTTAACTGCAACACAATGTCATTTGTAGCAAACCAATACTGATTCTGTTCAGATCCAATTTAGCTCTGTTTACCTCTTCCACAGGCAGTGGAATGCATTAGGTGCAGATATAGCGGCTTTACCGTTCTCCTCCTCTCACTTAGCTTTATTGCTGTTATGAGCCCTGTCATGAAAAATGCTCTTTGTGCATACTCAGAGAAGTTTTTCACTTGCAGTTTCGCGAGAGAAGATTGAGCTCTGTCTTTGTTTTGGAGTGATGTGCAGGGCATAGTGTCTGTGTACTCTGGTTGACCCCCAGATTTAGATCTGTGGTAGTGTTTAACAGTATGCTCTGGCTCCAAACTGCTACGACTCTGGGGGACTCTGAGTTTGTGTAGATGCGTTCTCTAGATCTTTGTCATTATCTATCTGCAAATGACTGCCTTGTAGAGACAAGGGTTTTTTTTCGTCAGGTTAACATATAACATTATCATAATGTCTTTTATAGCGTCAGAGGATAAAAGGCACACACCGGGGTCTTGTTTTTCATGTGATTAATTTACAAATCAACATATTTTTTGAACTGTTGTTTTTGTCATTGGTACTTAGAACGCAAATATTACATGGCGAAAAAGCGACGTGATTTGTTTCTGGAATGAGTTTTCTGTGCTTTCGCACCATGAAAAAAGGCATCAACCAATCACGTTATGCCTATACTTTTGAGGGTTGTAAAACAACAACACAGAGGCTCCATAGTCTGAACCAAGCATGGATGTATGGAACCAAGACGTCAAACTGTGGTACTCCTTTCAACCTTGATAAAGACAGCACATATCATATCTACTCCTTGTGTTTTTACCTTTCACAATAAAAGCTTTAGACATTTACACTGCGTAACAGTTCACTAGAGGGAACTCAAATTCGATCAGTGCATTTTGCTAAAAGGAAACTAAAAAAACTAAAATAGCTTACAGAAGCTCAGGCTACACTGGAATTCAGCTCAGACAGATGCTGCTTTTTCCGTTTCTTGCAAGTTTGCATCGCTGCTGGAGATTCTTTTTGCATCAAAACCTTTAACTGAACAAGTGCTGCAACTTTCACAAATTTGCATCGCTATCGGTATGAATAGTTTTGATCAGAAGTATTCACTGGCGAGTATGTAGCATTTTCTTGTCCTTGCAAAAATCCATACTGGTCCTTTTTAGCAGTCTTTAAAACAGTTGCCGAGTGATTTACAGAGACAAATGTCAAAAAAACAAATAGAAAATTTAGACATAAACAAACAACAAGTTCAGAGGTAAAAACAGGTTAATGTTCTGAATACATCAGTTTAAAAGTGTTTAATTAAAAAATTTTGAACATTTGTTTCGTCCAGATGGAAGCACTCAGAGTTAGAGGGTGCTGCACTGACCTGATGTATGCTCCCATGCACACCTATTAACTATTCACCCACGCACACATTCAATACACAAACCTTTTGAGCAGAGCAGGGCCGAGTAGGTCTAATATCACATTTCTTTTCATCTGGCAGAGAGAGAATAATAAATAAAGTAACAGGGCCGTAGCTCAAGCCTCCTGATAGATTTATCCAGCTGCACAATGGCTCCTTTATGAGACACATATACATCCAGCCTCACCTTATCTCATGACCCGTTGAAGGTTAGCAGTAAATTGGCAGGGATTTCTCCATCGGCCAGTTCTCGTGGCATGTCCTCTGCCTCTGGCTCTGACGCCACGCCACTGGCCGCAAAATGAGCCCAATCCTTTACCAGGTAGTTGGCACAAGGCTGTAAAAATATCCCCAGAGGGGGGTTAATCATGTTTGACTGAGTGCATATTTGAAAAGCAGTCACAGTTATTGTGATGGACTGCGTTTGCTCTGCAAGGTGTTATCTGTGTGTGTAACAAGGGTTTTTCAGAGTTGGTGATGGCAGAGGTGCCGTGGGGTTCCGGGGCTCCTTCAGAAGGTTGTTGGGGGTTTCCTGTCAAGATGAAGAGTAGTTTAATTTGCTCCAAAATGTCCCAACTAGAGAAAGCATTCTCAGTGGATGCAGTCACAAGTTTCAGTCTCACTTGTATTACCTCCCTACAGGCAGTGTCGACATTTTTGGAAGTAAATCAGTGAAAGGCACAAATTTTGCCAAACATGTTCACAGGGTCTGTTTTGGAGTTCATGGCATAAAACAGTTTGAGAACTCTTAGCTTGACCTAAAAAATACTGCACTGTTTTGATGACATTCTGCCCTCTTCCTGTCGAGAATCCTTTACACACCCCACCACCACAGTCCCAGCGGAGGACATTTAGTATCATTCCTAAAACAGTGCAAGCACCCTGCTAAGCCTGTTAGTAGTCCTCCATTATAACTGCCCCAGGCTTTACTGTTTTCTACACAAGAGAGACAGAGAGAAAGCCAGAGATGGAGGGAGGGGGGTAAATTTCTGCTAAATGGGACACCCTGCGGCTGCACATGCAGACAGTTTTTGGAGAAAGGGTTTCAGGGGGACAATAAGTGTTGCGCTGGTAGCCTGACAGGAAGTGGAGCATATGTCCCCTGTCCAACTCCCTAAATCTCCAGCAGACCTCACATGAACTGAGCTTCTGGCAAAGCCTGTCTCACAGCCTCTTCTGTACACTGCAATCACCAGTCCTCCGACAGAGCCATGCTGACAGTGATCCAGAGGCTGATGGGAGGGGTGCTGCAAAACAACACACCCTCCAGGAACCCAGTTACGCCATCACGGCAAAACCACCACCCCACCACCTGTCAACCGTGGCCAGCTACCGCTAATTTGCCTCTGTAGTGCTGAATTCTTATTTCCCTTTCTCTCTTTCCCCCTCTCTGTCTCTATCTCTCATGGCTGCGCCCGCTGTCCAAACAATCAAACACTGGCCATGAGCACTGACCTCTCTCTAAGGCTCATTGTTTTAGTTTTACTCTACAGGCTCCTTGTGGTTTCTCCTCCTTTTGTTTTTTTTATCCATGATCCTCCTCCCCCTTTCTGTCTCTTTGTTTACTTACTAAAAAAATCTTCACAACTTATTTATCCCCCCGCTGCTCGAACTACTGAGTGCTACCAAGAATTCCATGTTGAGAGTGACTCTCTGCATGTTTCACCCTTAATATGACTCCGGGACTTGAATTGTGAGTAAAACGTATGTGGTATGCGACTCCATGTGTGCAAGTGTGTTTGTATGCACAGTTTATAATTGATGGCACATGTAAGAAATTACCCAAGGTTTCAAAACAACTCCCAGCCAATTTGAATAGGAATATCAGCCATTCCAGAGATTAGGATGGTGTCGAATGTTGCCGAGGGTTGAGTTGGAGTTTCCATCTGTCGCTAGATAGATGGTTCGCAGTGGGGAAGTGTGGTCGCAATGCCCCCGTCGGGATGCAATCAATCCTTAGCTGCAGGTTTTTCCTTTGGCTGAGCGGTTGGTTGCGAGGCTCGGATGTGGCCTCTGTCTTTTAGGGTCCGAGCCTGTCAAGCGGTCTGGCAAACCCGAGTTTTGTCTAGGCACCGGTGCAAATGAACAAAAGGGTGCGTTTACTGAGGGGTGGCGCGGCGGGGGAAGTAGGCGGGGGTTTCAGGGAAGTGGCAGAAAAAGCAGGAATGGGGTGGGAAATGATGGAGGCGTCTGAAACCAGGAGGCCAAGCGTGAAAGAGATGAGAGGGGGAGAGAAGCCCTGATTTGGCCCAGGATCAGTTGCCGGAGAAGGAGAGATTAAGGTCCTATCATTCCCAGCTGCATCATCAGGACTTTGGCCCTCTTGCCTACAGCTATTTGTGTGTGTTTTTGTGCTTGTTTGTGTGTGCTTTACCCCTTAGAGCAGTTTACTAGAAGGATTTTTATAGCTGAAGCACACACATAAATGCACAAATAGACAAAGTTCACCACCACACACCCCAACACTGGGTCAGCTGGACCTCCAATCACTGGGACATCTGCCTTGGCTGTAACTGAGATGAAGCCTGCCTGGCTGGCCTTGGATGTGACTGAATGCCCCTCATTCTCCTTATTCACCCTGGGAGAGCATGCTGTTTTGGGCCTGTGCCACGCATTGTCAGCCTCTTCAGTTCCCCTTCCTCTACTTGACTTCCCCTCTGCCTGTGCTTCATCCCACAAACAAACCTTGTTTTGGCTGGATGTGTGGATCACACGACCGTGGTTCACAGTTGTTGTTTTTTTACGGGTCACCCCGGTGCACTACGCTCTCACACGCTCCCTCTTTCTCTACCATTCTCTTTTGAACTTCATCATGCGATTGTTCGCCGTGGAGAACTGCCGAGAGGGCAGGTGGTAGAAACAGAAGGGGCTGATGGGAAATTGGACGACCCAAGGTTAGCCAGGCGATCTTTGCTGGAGGATTAATTGTGTAAGAGCCATGTAATGATTGCTGGCATGTCTCTGGAGCGAAATCCTGTTAGTCACTGCACAGGGGTCAGGCTAAGACTGAGCATGTCGTGAATGTGTGTGTGCATCAGGAAGGAAGGTGACTCTGATCACACCGGTATGCATGACCAGGTGGCGATCTGACAGGTTCTGTTGTCTCAACCTGAAAGTAACCGCAGGCTCCCTCCTACTGTGTTCAGACGGAGACATACACATCTAAATTCTGCTCACTGAGGTTATGTAGGGATGAGGGGGAAAGTTGTCCTCATGTGCCTTTGATAACAGAAAATGTGCTGTTCATAAGAGTCATTGTTTGCAGACAATTGGCCTTCCAGCTCTTTATGTCTCTTTTGACCCCTCCGCTGATTTTAAAAGTTTAAGCACAATTAAAAATATTTCACTTACAAAGGCTGATATGTGCCAAAATGCATATGTAGCACCTTGTTTCCAATCTCCCATAATTTTGTCAGTTTTAATGGGCTTTCACATCAGGGATTCAGGCCTAGATTTGGTTTATTAGTGTAAACACTTTGTACCATATCGGGCACAGTACACTGATCCATGCCGGAGTCCACTTGGAAAGGAGCTCTCGAGTACGGTTCATGTGTTCTCTGTGTATGGTGTGCATCAATTTTAGATACCAACTGTATGAAAACACGGAAGTGGGCTTGTATTTGACGTGACTACCAGGTGTTTTTAACTGGTTATGAAACAGTCCTATTTAATACTGATGCCTCTATATCAGACGGCAGCACCACACTGCAAAAACTCAAAATCTTACCAAGAATATTTGTCTTATTTCTAGTCAAAATGTCTCATTTCTAGTCAAAAAAAATCTCATTACACTTAAAATAAGACTCATCACCTAAAAAGTTACTTGATACAAGATTTTTTTTCTTATTACAAGCAAAAAAAACTTGGTCCACTGACAGATTTTTCTACTTATTTCAAGTGAAAATTTACTTGAAACAAGTGAAAATTGCCTAAAAACAAGTAACTTTTTAGGTGATGAGTCTTATTTTAAGTGTAATGAGATTTTTTTGACTAGAAATGAGACATTTTGACTAGAAATAAGACAAATATTCTTGGTAAGATTTTGAGTTTTTGCAGTGCACGAACAGACCCAGAGCCGGCTTTGCTGAAACGTTTGACTAACAGTCGCAGTTTCAGCGGGAGGTAAAGACCTCTGCTTGACAGCAACGGCTTCTCCTCCAGGCGGGAGCAGAGCTTCGCCTCTCTGCTCTGCTGGTCCCCACTGATGACGGTCCCTGGGGCCATAGTGTCCGTCTGTGGCACCTTTTTCTAGACTGTAGCACAACAAAAATGTCATAGATGATGATGCAAGTGTACTTGGGTACGGAATGACATTAGCAGTGTGAAAGCTTAGCAGTCGGGGAGTGGAGAGGGAAGGCAGTCCTGTTTGGACATGGTACGGATCAATTGTACCTACTATATAAACACCCTTAGAATGTGCTTTTTCAAGTCAGCCAGCTCAGATGAGATGGAAGGTTATGTTTATAAGTACACTGTTAGTATTTGGTGTCTCATCACTCCTCACATAGAAACACCAAACTCAGTAAAGCTGGGAATAGGGAGTGACAATGATAACTTTACGGGGAAACTTTGACTCAGAACTTACAGGTGGATGTGGGGGTGGAGGTGGAGCCTATGGTGAGGCTAGGGAAATGGTACACAGCACAGCAGTGGTGGCAGCAGGCACATCAAGTGACAGGCATGGCAGCACTGGCAGCTTAAGTACAATAGTTAAGACAGCATTTACCATTTGAGAACTTTGGCTCCTTTGGTAAATGAAAACAGGTTTTTGTAGAAAACATGTTCATATTCTCTGGCTCTCAGGCTCAGGTATCAAAAAAATGTATGTTGCGGGATTGTTACAGAAGCTCAGGTGTTGTATATGAGCTAGTGCTAAAGAGGATACCCAGTTCACAATTTCAAAAGTCACCTGGCTTAGATCAGCAAGCATCTACTCAGATATTTGGTTTAAGAATCTGATCAAACAATTATTCTACTCACTGCTACTGACACACTTCAGTCATACTCAACTTGCATTGAGACCCAATATTGTTTATTTCATCCTCATTGCTATTTTTAACACTAATACTATCACTACAACATCAATAAAATGTGTGCAGTATTTGTACTGTACACCTTGGACACCTACTGCAGGGATGACTCATTCTCTCAACTCTTACTAAAGTTTTCTTGTGATTCTGTCCTGGGAGAAGGAAAGCCCCTTATATGCATGCTCTCTTTCCTTTTCCAGAATTTTACTCTATCTCCCCATCCTCAGACAACACTGAGCAGCTTATTGAACGCAGTTGATGAATGGGTGTGGATTGATGGCAGATAACAGGCCGCCACTAATTGACACCACTGTATCACTTCATCTCCTTCCTTTGTATTCCTCCTCCTCCTCCTTCTTTTCTTTTCGCGGCACGGCAATCCATTACAGTTCAGATTAGTCACTCTTAAGAAGCTGTGTGTCCCTGCGTGATCTATTGTGATGAAATATACTCCATAAGAGATTGCTTAAGGGCTCTTTTCAAGGGTATTGTTTTTTGGAGGCATTGATCGCGTTGTACGTTGTACAATGAAGAGTTCTGAAGTCCTTTTTCGTTCATGGCCTTATATACAATGCTTTCATGATGCTTAATGTGATGTAGCAAAAATAGCTATGGAAATTTCTTTCCCTATTATAGTACAAGTACACTCCAAGTCTCATTCAGTCAAGAGTTCACCAGTGTAATAGTCTTTTCTGTCGAGGTATTGATCAGAAAGGTGAGGTTTCATTATCCAACAGTCAGCCCTCTTCCTTATACTGCTAGTCAAAGCCAACCATACCAGGATGAATAAAGTGCAGGTTGTACAAATCCTCAGGCCTTCCTCAGAGCTAAATCCCTGTCTGTTTGAGACCTCTGTCTCTCCTCTACCACTGGCTGAACAGAAGTGATTTAACTGGCAAAGCTCTTGCAAGCTCTTTCCTCCTCATCAAAAGTGGGGTCCAGCTCTTGGCAGGGCTTTTTAGGCTCGGCAAGGAGACAAACATTCTTGTCGCTTTGTTATTTACTTGGGCTCAGGAACTCTAAGATGTGTTCAAACCCGATCCTTAACAGATAGGCTTGCCTGGGTTTATAAAAGCTTGTGTTTTGTATTCTTTCCCAGGTGCTCCTAATATGTTTTTATCCTCTTTATCCAGGGTTGACTCTTGCTGACTTTCACATTTTTTATGGCATGCTGTTCAGAACAGCTATCTTTGTTTCAGGGGAACAGGTGCGTCGAGACGCTCTGCTCAAGGGATCCGTGGGTCGTTTTTAGCTGTGAGAGGCTTTTCCCTTTTTTTGCTGATTGGGAATTTTAGCTAGCAACCATTGGATCACAAGTTCACTTGTCCAGTCTTGAGGATACCACTGTTCCAATGGCGAATACAAACAATTTCCACAAGATTTGCACATGCTGGAGCTTCCTCCTCCTCCTGCATACGCTTCCTCCACTTTATCATTTATCTCTCTGAGGTCAGCCATTAACTCACTGTGCACTTCTCCTCCCGCCCTTGACTAAAGGATATGCTTTCCTGAGTCTCCTCGATTCCGAATCCGCCTGGTATTCCCCTGGGACCGGCAGACTGCCGTGCTAGCCCACAGCCAGACGGCTTTTAATCATTTATTTAGGGGCTGTAATGTCGAGTTCAACTCCACTCTCTCACTTAGTGCACGTAGAGACGAAAGGAAAGCAAACGAGAGACAGCGCATTAAGCTTGGATCAAGAAGCCAGTTTGTCAGCGAGCCTCTAAGGATCCCTCCTTCCTCTCTGTCCACTATCAGTGTTTTAAACCAGTGTAAAATGGTCCTGCTTTTATTGCATATCACTGTTTTGACGGCATCTCCTCTGGGTTCACCCAATGAGCCTTCAAAGGAATGAAATATCATAGGAATGCAGTTAATTTGTCCAGATTTCATTAGCAGAGAGCTAAAGAGGTGGAACATTCACAAAGGTTGAGCTTACTTAGTGAGGAAGAGTTTCTACACTGAGGTTTTCTTTATGGAGTGTTCACAAAGAGGTACGACACTAAAAAAAATGCTTTTATGTATTTCAATAGAAAAATGCGCCTAACAATGTAGTGAAGAATGCTGTAAAAAAAAAAAAAAAAGAAAGAAAAGTGAAAGAATAGTTTAGCTCTAGAGGTGCCTGGACTATCTGTCAAATTGCAACGTGCAGCCATTTATTGACGAGTGCTGGCAAGACCATCTGTGTTCTAGCAGACCTTGTATTTTCAATGGGCCTTGCATTTTTGTGTCTGAACAGGACCAAATTTTGGTTGTTACATTGATCTTTAATTTACTTTCACATGTCAAAATATCATACATGTTTTAACTAGTACTGTAAACACTTGCAAATAAGGTTTATTATCCGTTGTTTTCTGCACCGAGTGCCAAGTCGGAAAGGTAATTCACATTTATAATCGAAAAGAATAAGGATGTTGATTGGAGGCAACTAATCAGCACTGACCTTTTCTGAATAACATTAGAAAAACCTTTCCCAGTGTAGCTGTGCTGTTAAGCCTGAGGTCTGTTTTAAAAAATGTCTTTTCCTCAGCTCAGCAATGGCTCTGTGTAAATAAATGTGTCTCTTTCTATGCAGCAGATAGCCTTCCCAGTCATTAACCCCAATAATGGGACTTCGGAACCTTTCTCCAAGTGTAATGACCTAACTCAGCTCAGTTCAGGGTGCTAATTGACTCTCAGTTACTGCATAGAGTGGAGCAGGTAAACAGAGAAAGTTTGCAGTTTCTTGGTGCTATGGAAAGATTTTGCATACACCCAAAACAAGGGCTTGTATTTTTTTCCCCCAGGAGGGACATGGGGGCTGGAGGGTTGTTGGATTAGGCGAAAAGATCTTCAACATAAAAGGTGCAAACTTCTGACTGATCAGCAAGAAGGACTTGAGATCAATGAGGACAGTGTGGGGCTTTGAAGCCTGAGAGGAGTTGGCCAATCAATGATGAAGTGTTCACTTGTTAGTGTCTTCCAAGACGTGAGGAAAACAAGCAGTTTCCCTCCATGAGGCGTCGCTTGAAGTTATTCAGCCAAATGCAGTGGAGAACAACACAAAAACTTTTCCTCTTGCTCTCCTTGGCCTTCAATCTGTCTCTCCCTCCAGCTTGGTGTAATTGGTCAGACAAAAATAGTATGCTTGGTTCAGTTGTTTTTACTGTTTTTTTTTTTTTTTGTTTCTTTTACGTGAGGTGAATTTGCAAACAGTTTAAGATATTAAGGGGGATGCTGGGGGAGATTTTTTGTTCTTTTGTTTTGTCATAGCTTTGATCTTGGATTAAGATTAATGGGGGTCAAGAGGTTTATATTTAAAAACTACATTTTAAACATAAATTGGTTGGTGTTTTGTCACATTTATGAATAAATTACAATTCCTCCACTGAAGTTTAAGGAACAGGAAGTGCACACAATACAAATGGCATGTCAGGCATCCTGAAAAAAGTCTTCAGTTTCATCTATCTGCGCTATAAGTACACAACCTCCTGCTTCCTCTTTTTCCCCGGTAGAAGAAAAACTCCAGTTTCCACTACACAGTGCTACTCCAACTGTTTCCTTCTCTGCCCTCTCCATTACTTTAGATTTCCTCTCTCTCTCTCTCTCTCTCTCTCTCTCTCTCTCTTGGCTCCATGCTGTTTTGGTTATCAATGATTGCCTTAAATGCCTTCCTTCCCCTCTCCATCACGAGAGCTGTAATGTTGTCACACTTATGCACAGCAGCGGCCCATGCCAGGGCGTTGCACCTCCGACCACTAACTTCATATCAATTTCCATCAGCAGGAAGTGCAGCAGGAAGAATATATTTCGCTCGCATTCACGCAGGGTCAGGTGGGGTACGAGGGACTCTGTACTCCCTTTCATCCTTTGCCCATGGACACTTTTTCTGTAAATCCATGGCCTCCCAATGAAATATGAATCAAAAACAGTGCTCCAGGCTTTTGCTTGCCTTGAAAGAAGCTTTAACTCAATTTGAAGTCTCAAGAGGTGAGGAGTTGCTAGCTACCCTGCATTGCAGTGTTTGGATATAATGCCAGGCCTTAATAAATCATGGATTGTCAGGACTAGAAACAAACTAGAAAAACTATGTCTTTATACTTTTTTTTTTCCTTGTATACTATATAGGCATTGTCAAGAGGGTGTGTGCCTACAGATGTATTGTTTCGAGTGCTGTTTCAAGCTATGATCTGTGGAACCTTGTCTTTTTAGATAGCTAGGAGACAAGTAAGGTTGTGGAGATCCATTAGTCCATTAGGTACACGGGGTTGTACCGTAGTTTATTTGCCAAGTTTTAGTTGTTTAACCCAGATCTAATTATACCATATGTTTGCCATGTGCAGATATCACACTAATAACTAATTCTGTTAACACTGGCACTAAATGTTTAACACTGTTATTGAACCTTATCTGGGGTCCGATATCAATGTGATGATGAGTATCTTAATGGCTCTACGGTGGATTAGGACTACCACTAGCATGTTCCGTCCACATTTTACATTTTACAGGGTAATCTGAATGATCCGCTTTGATATATTTGACAGAGTCAATTAGTAATGTGTAGTTTTAGGGCTGTCAATTGCAAGTTTCATCACAGTATGATGTTATATCCATTCTTTGGACAATGATACAATATTTGTTGATATTACAAAGTCTGCCAAAGATAGGATTTCGATTCGATTCAGTTCAGGGGCCTACCGTTGTCATGAGATGATGTCAGTAAATATCCTCATTGTCTTTTTCTTGGCTGCTTGCTATTATCTGCCTGGGGCTGGACCATTAGCACAGTTTTAATGTTAAAGAAGGAGGTGCGCTTGGATGGAAAGAGTGACACAGACGAGCCATGGGAATTTAAAAATAAAGGCATATCTTAAAGATGTAATATGTAATGATGTTTTCACTTTGCTTTGATGACATTGGATTGATATATCAATCCAGATTAATGGATCTTCTAAATTTTGCCATTTTTTAATCACTTGTTGTTTTATATTAGAATCATGATTATCTTAGAAGTGATTTCATTTTGCACACGTCCATCCATCACTTATCCTATTCAGAGTCATGGAGGGCTGGAGCAGATCCCAGCTGACACTAAGAAGTGGGGTACACCCTGGACAGGTCACCAGACTAACTCAGGGGTGACACTAGGGCTGGGCGATATGGACAAATATTTATATCTCGGTATTTTCAGGCTTAATGGTGATCTATGATACTGTATATGTCTTAGTATTTTCCACTAAATGGGTTACATGTTCAGTTGCAAAACCACATTTTAGATGGCACAAGCACTTTTATAAAAAAGATTTTCTCCCTGTTTGAACTTATATAGCTGCACAGCATGTAATGAAAATAAATAGCAGGGCTGTACATTAACGTTTTTGCACATAACACTGCAGCTGCACAGGTTTAAAGGTTTGCAGCACAGGACACAAAACTATAACATGGCTATAAAATTATCAGATAGCCTGAATCCATTTTAGTTTGACACAATTAAAAATCTTTGTGGGGGGAGTTAAAAGTCGTTTTCGATGGCCTCTTAAATGAATCTAGTGCTGGAAAATTAAATATATTTATTTATTTAGGCTATTCACCTTATTTATGCACCAACATCAACAGGCTGAGGCAGGGAAGGAGGGAGAGACACTTTGTCCATGTTATATATGTCTTGTATATGAAATGTTTGTTGTCACTACATTTTTTTTTAACGCATCTGTCGCCTGCATCCAGGTGCTGTCTCAGTGTCACACAATAGACTACAACTACCAAGAAGAACGGCGATGCACTATGATCCACCTCACACGCAAACTAGCAAACAAATGCTCACCTGTCATAATAAACCAGCTCTGTCTCCCACACATGCAGCGCAGCGCTGTACTGCACACGTGCTACTGTGGTGATTTAGCGTAGCATGAGCAATTTTTAGGCTGATGTCACACAGAGGACTAATTAACAGATAGATTAAACAGAGTAGCAGCTCCATGTCTCTCTTTGTGTTGCTGGAGAACTTTTGAGTTAGTAGGGCGGAGCTGTACAGAGAGAGGACAGATGCACACTGGCTTTTCGGCATTATGTAATGTAACTTGACCCTATATTGATCTGAACAGTTTTGTCTAAATCTATAACGTGCTTAAAAATATATATTGATATATCACTCATAGTCTTTATATCACCCAGCCCTAGCTAAGACATAGACACCTATGAGCTGTTTAGAGTCCACAATTAACCTGCAGGCCCTCTAGACTATGGGAGGAAGCCAGAGAAGCAGGCAAACACCCACACTAAAACATGAGAACACGCAAACTCCACATAGATGGCCACAAGCCAGCCAGTGCTTGAGCCGGAACCCTCTTGCTGTGAGGCAAACAATGCTAACCATTCTGGACTTGTTGTGTTTCCTTTTTTAGCCATAAACACTTTTCATTCATCTCCTTGTCTCCTCGTCCCAGTATATTTTAGTGCTGTTATTTTCCACACATTATTATTCATGTACTGTGTTTCACACTTTTCATCCCTCTAGTTGATGCTCAAGCATCGCATACCAAATTGCGGGTGGTATTATATTTAATACCCTTCATTTGCAGTGTTCTTATTTATGCTCTATTTTTCTCTGCTGGATTCTAATATAATTTGTTGCTGCAGTGGCTCAATTAAAGTTTCATCTTGTCGTATATCTAATGGAAGATTACCTGAATGTTGTGCTTTTTTTCTCCACGCTGTCTAGTAACTGAAAATCTATCTGTTAACTCCTGCTGGGCTAACTTCTCTTCCTTTTCCCCCTGTCTGTGCAGGAGCAGAGCCCCAGCAACGCCACATCCCTGGCTATGATGCAGGAGCCGCAGGAGGTGGTGGAGGAGACGGTCACCATAGAGGAGGACCCCGGCACCCCCACCTCCCACGTCTCAGTGGTCACCTCGGATGACGGCACCACACGGCGCACAGAAACCAAGGTAAGACACAAAGGTGCACTCAGCATATAGGCATAGTGGCACTGATCCTGCAAAGTTATATATATATATTTGTTGATTTCTAAGGTGTTTATTGACCAAGTATTTTCATATCATAATGATATTAGGTGCTGGTGGCTGTTAAAAAAAAAGTTCAACTTTAGGATGCTACTAAGCAAAAAGACATATAAAGTTATCTGTGACCTGCAGATAAAACTGATGATTCTTATATAATCTACTGTGCAGAGCTGATATTCAGCCTGGTACTGACTATCACACCTGAGCAGGACACCTCAGAGCAGTTGCCTTGTTGTGGTAAAGAGATCCCATTGAGCTCATTGCTGCAAACCCCCCAAGAGTTCCTTTGATCCATTTCAATATTGCTTCAAATTATGCTTATGGATTACCGCTTCCAAACAGCACAGTACTGTACCTCCTCTCCCAGACTTCCACCCTGAAGAACTCTAAATCCCATAATCCTACAGCCCAAAGTGGTTTCATCTCCCTCTCATGGCTTCATTTATTTGATTATTGTGTTATTATGAGCCAACTCCCCTGGTATTCTCCTACTTTTGTGCTTCTTAAAAGCTCCTTTGTTGATTCGTCCTCTACTGTGTTCCTTTGTTTTTCTGTAAGGATATCTCTTCTAACGTGAAGGTGAGTTGACTTTTATACCAGTATGGCTTTCTACCACCACGCCACCATTTTATGTGTGCCCATACAGGCTACAGCAGCAGTCTGCTTCATCACAAGCCAAATAATGCTCCAGTTTATACTCTACAATACTCCTCAGTTCACTGCTTGTTGCTTTCACCCTCTGGGATGAGACCCATGCTCCTCTTTTCATTTCTTTTGCATGATCTTCTGTCTCTCTCTCTCTCTTTCTTCATTTATCTTTTAAATTCTTTTACGACATTAGGCATTGACGTTATAGGAGGTACAAAATACCACATCTCAGTGCCAATAACATGTCCCCACATGCAGAAATGTTAAAATACAAAGTATCTTGAATTGGTAACTATAATCTTGTAATAACATCTATAAATCCCTGTGTTAGGAATATAATTACAATGACTTTTTACTTATTTAGGATTGTTTTTGCCAGCTATAGCCTTGTCATAGCTGGCTTTTATTTTTTAATTGTATGAATTACCATGTCTTTATACATTTTGTACATTGGCTCCCCAAAGTAATTTGCTACTGCTTTGAAGACCACAATTCTGAAAAAATCATTTCAAGTGGCATCACTAATCTGCAATTGCTCAAACCAGAATGTCCTCATCCTGGTGTCAGGTTGGAGTTTTGAAGAATTTCAAGTGTTGAAATTGTGTTTTGGAAGACAGTCTGCATTTCACTTCTAAGTCTGAATTCATCGCTCTCTGTGCAAGGAGAAGAATTCCCACCAGAACCCACGCCACATTTCCATTTGAAAAATAATTCAGGTGGGGGTTGGAAGCTCTTCCTTTTCTCTTCCACATTTTGAGATATACCCTCAAAGGCGAGCTTGCACTGCAACATTTTGCTTGCAATATGGGATGTAAACGTAGGTAGTGTCAACTGCTGCTTCTGTAGGCTTCCAGAGGAGTGGAGAGCACTGTGTGGAGCTCCTACTCTAGGGACTGTGAAACTGTAATTAAAAAGCCTGGTCTAATCCCTCATCAGGGAGGGCCCATTGCCCTCCAGCCTGTTTACTGCGAGGGGATTGGCCACACACACTCACTCACACTCACACTCACATGATTTTATGAATTCATACACAGACCTTCTTAGGGATAACACACACAAGCGTATGCAGTAAAACATTATACTAATCAAGGGCTGTGCTGCTGAAGGGAAGAGGAAGGACGCTTCTTTAAAGGGGCCACCGCCCTGCTGGGAAGAGAGATTGGGTGCTCTCTGGAAGTCACTTTGAGGAGAAAAGCAGATTAATGTTTGGGGTGAACTTCTGCTGATGGCAAATGGATCCAGACCATTTTCAGAGTTTCCCCAAAGAAACCCACCCCCCTCCTCTTCCTCACTTTCCCTCTGTCTTTTTTGTCCTCTCTGCATCTCCTCTCTCTTACTCACTTTCATGTGTTGTTTTTCACCCTCTCTCTTTTACTATCTCTCTCGTCATCTTGCAGCAACTCAGTTTTATTTATGTGCTTATCTGTTCTTTTGAACCAAAGTCTTGCCATACTGTCTAATGCTAACACACTCCTTCCCCTTGATGGTTATACCCCATCTGACTGCTGGAAGATGAAACACACAAGCTTCTCCCATCTTCCTGATTTGCAGGCAAAAAAAAGTTTTTTTTCCAGTGGTAAACATGTTTCTAGCAGATTTAGTATCAGCAATGTTAAAAGTTAGAATACTGGGAAAGGAACAGAAAAACTGGCGCCAAAATTGGGCTATTGTATATGAGAGAATGTCAGCACAAAGAGGCTGGACTCACCTTATACACTCAAGTGTGCATTTATTTAGGCGATCAGGGTAAGTTTCAACTGACATATCAAATTTTTCATGTACAATTGGAAAACAACTATAAACGGACTTTCAGTAGCAGATTAACTGCTGGTTCTGTTTATCTTTTCAATCAGTTCAACTCAAAGCGAATTGGCCCGGACCCTGGATGTGTGTATGAGTCCGGGCGCATGTCCGCACTCAATTAGATCCACATCCGTCCTCCTGTCCCAGCATGTGTGTGCTTTCCCTTGGCTTCCATCCAGCCCTGTCTTCCTGCTGGCAGGCTCTCTGAATGAAACAGCAGTCATGTCGGAGGAAGAGCTCAGTTGGGCCAATAAAAGAAGCGTTCCTCCTCTTTTCCTCTGGATATGAGCTAATGAGAGTGGCGGCAGACCACACAAACAAATAAAAGCACTTTCACTAGCGTGCACACGCTGGGGAGCCAACCTTGAGTAGGTAGGAGTTAGTTTATCAGGTACAGCTGTTGTGAAAAATGAGGTGCCACTGTTGAATAGAACAGAATAAAGAGCAGACGCCTTTTCTATTCAGAGTGCATTACTTTCTTTTATTTCAGACAGAGTCTATCGACTTCAGCAAGCAGTCTTTAAAATAGTTACCCCTGCAAAGCAAGAACACTTTGTCCTTTCTCAGATTTTACACAGCTGTATGTAGCTCTAAAGTGTGCATTACAGAGTGAAAAACAACAGGTTGGGTATACATCCATGCATTATGAAATCTAATGAAGTTTACCGAGAGCTGTACCCGCCCGTCTCTTCAACTCTAGGTGACCAAAGTGGTCAAAACCATCACCCGCCGCACCTACCACCCAGTGATGGTGACTGACAACTTGTTAGTGGAGTCCAGGCCAGCCACCCGGACCCCCACCCCGGTCTCCATCTCAACCCCCACCCCATCTGAGACAGAACCAGTAAAGGATGCTGAACCCTGCGTGATGTTTGCTGTGTTCCCTTTCCCCCCCGCCTGCCTCCCTGCTTCTCTAACATCGTGTTTAAAAGAGGCCCACATTTAGCCACTTTCTATCATTGCGGAGAAACTAACAATTTCTACTTCCATCATCCTCACAGGTACTCTTTAGATGGACTGAAAATGAATCACAGGCGTCACGATCACAGGCTTCTTAAAAATCTGAATTACCACTTCGTCCTCTCCCACTAGCCCCCAGCCACCGTGTCCATTTAGGCTCTCAATAAAGTGAATGCCGCAGAGGTTGTGAAACCTCTTACAGAGCTGTAAAGCGGACAGTTTGACGCCTGCTGCCTTTCCCTCCATTTTTAACAGTTTGGTAAACAGTTAGGGCCTGTGTCTAACTGCCTGTGGTCGCTTCAAACACTTTTCAGAGCGGCCATGACTTTTCATACACGCACACATTACAAATCTATAGTATTTCTGAATGTGCTAACATATACTCACACTCTCCACCATTTTAGCAATTCTCTTTTAGCCATGTTTACTCGGCTTAAGCATATTTCAGATGCCCCTTTTTGAAACGCAGGCCCCTCGTCTCCCTCTTGCTTCCCCTCGCGCGACTGTTTAACGCCTTGTGAACTTGAGCGTACATCAAAGAGTGTTTTGAAAACTGTGTGATGGCTCCCTTTGCAGCCCCTTGCAAATCGCCTAAAAAGCTGTGTTAGTACAAGGCAGCTGGGCATGTCAAGGTTGGGATCCTGTAGCATTTTCCGTGGTCTCCTCTGAGCTCTGACAGCCAGAACAGAGTACAGTACAATACGGTGATAAATAAAAGTGTGATAAAATTACCAGATAAGAATTAAAGCATTCTGACATTATTCTCCATGTAAAAGGCTTGGGTTCCCTTGTGATGCTATATCTCTCAGGAAAATCAATACAGCGTATCGAAAAAAAAAAAGTCAAAATGTTATTGAATAAATGACTTTTAGTATGCCGACGTTATCGCTTCATGCAGCATATGACATTAAGCCCTGGCACAAGTAGTCCCCTTGAGGCCCAGAGTTAGCATTAGGACCCATGATATGAACACCACAACAGCCTAGTTTGCGTTCTTACCACTGAGAATCTAGTGGATGAAAGCGAGCTTGTTATTCCAAGGTCATACATATGCTTTAGGTAATGTGAATCAAGCAAATGAGCTCTTTATTTTTAACTCACACAAAGCTAAGGCGGAATGGCATCAGAAACAAACATAAATTACTCATTAATTACTCTGAACATGGTCATGAACCTTGGTGTTCCTGAAATAGGCTTCGTTATGTGGCTCACATTCATGGTGTAATCAGACTAAGGCCAGTGAAGATTTCTCTTCTGTTTGAACCATTTAATGAGGATGCCATGTTGAACAACCAATACGCTGTTTGTGCTATAGCTCCTGTGTAGTGTGGGTTAATACTCCATTGTAGTTTGTTGATATTATTACATGCCTCGCATGCTCGCTCCTGATTAAATTCTAAATTATGGCATTGATGGGAAAATAAAGAAAACATATTACAATTAAGACGGCTGGTGTTGAAAATTAAACCTATCAGATGCGGGAATGAGCGGAGCGTTGTTTTTCTTTTTTCTTTTTTTTTGCCTTTCCCCAAGAAATTCAGGCCGGTGTGCTACGCTCATCAAGTGGGAACGAACCTCTCTGCGACACCTTGTCAGGCTCAACACGAATTGCATCAGACCTGCACCCCTGCAGATGACGATTAATTTTCATCAACCTCATTAATTTTGGAGATGAATTTATAGCCGTGGACAAAATAGCCAATTATCGGCCACAGCAGAATTCACTGGGCAGCAAATTGGTTTCTGTATGGGCGGAGAGCCCAGGGAAGTTGGGGGGGGGGGTGAGGGCTGTCTGCTATTCTCCAGTCAGACAGCTTCAGAGACAGCACAGGAAGTCAAGTTATTTAGCCATAGGATGAAGTGAGTGTGAGAGAGAGATACATGCAGGTCTGGTTGTCACAGTCCTCCGGCTGCAGAGTGTGATGCTGCCCTGCTCCCTTGAGGACAGAGAGGATTCAAGGTCCAGTGGAGCTGTAGCACTGCAAGATGGCTCTGTTACAGCACAATCCAGGGGACTCAGTGTACCAAGACAGTTACTGTGTCTGTGCAGTATTTTGGATTTAGATTTAGCTGGCAGTATTTGCCTTATTATTATAGCATGTGTACTGACTTTTCCACTTTATAATTTAAGGTAACACCAGCTGGTGACAGAGACCTTACAGTTGGATATTGGTCAGTTGTATCCACATCCACTGCAACAGAGTTCCTCCCTGAGTGCAGCCACTATATGATTTTGTTTGCAGATTTTAAATAATGGATTGATAATGTGGAAATAAGTCCCAACCAACTTCAAAATCAAAAACACCTCTATTTGCTTCAATCTTTAGGAACCCTTTCTTTTTTTTGACATCATAGCAGCACTACTACCAAATGCTTTTGGTATAGTACCCTTAGAACCAGTATGTAAGCTGTACGGACATGTATCTAGCCCCTAGATCTGTTTTGCGTTTTCACCGCTGACAGTACTCTTACAGGCGATGCAGCAGAACATCTTAACCTCATTGACTGTCCACAGAACAGTGTGTTCGCCAACTTTTTCATAATAAAAAGAACAGGCTGGAAAGTTTACAGTCTCTGTTGCAATCAAGGGCATTAAAAATAGTAATAATTCTGACTGAGGTGTTAGCTGTGACTTTTAGTATTGGATCAGTGTGCTAGGAAACCTCAACAGAGTGGCGACGGAACAATGGGAAGGAATGGAACTGTTCTATCCGTACCATCTACAACATATATGACAATGGAACAATGGAATGGAAACACAAAAATAACCTTTCTAATAGTAACAAACTGAACTAATAAAGGACTGCGTGGTGGGAACGAGACTTATGATGCACTATGTTTCTCTCAGGGTTAAAAAATTTAGTAAAACTAAACTGAAAAGTTGGATTGAATTAACAAGTGGATGAGTTTTCCTCTGCATTAGATTTGAAATGCATGTTTTAATCTGGACACCAGAGATCAAAGTTCTGACTTATTTTTCAGATATATCCAGTTTGTCTGCCTCCCCTCACCGTGTGACACTCTAACATAGTGTCCTTATAGGACAAATGTCTTTGTGTAGCGAATATTATGGTCCACGTCAGTTGGACTAAACAGGCTTGCTGTAATATCTTCCTGTCATGTGATGCCACAATGTCTGACAGGTGCATCTGCTTCCCTCTGCAGGTGACTAAGATGGTGAAGACTGTGACCACACGGACGGTGCGTCAGGTGCCGCTAGGCCCCGATGGTTTGCCCCTGCCAGAAGGCTCATCCCCACTAGGCAGCTACACCGACTCCATTGACCGGCGCTACCTGAAGAATGGAGGCGACCGCTTTATCACGCCTCAAGCAACCTCTACCCTGACACGCTCCTACAACAACTCCTACAACGATTCATATGGTGAGACGCCCGAGAGCCAGTACGTTCGCCACTATGGCCTACACGATGGCTATGCTGATTTGACAGACAACTACGGCAGCCTGTCACGTGGCATCAACTTCCGGCCGCCACGCTACCCCTACCTGCCCAACAGCTACCGGCCAGAGAACAGCTACACGCTGCCTATTCGCAAGGATGACTACGGCCATGTGGCCCAGCCCCAGGTGCCTATGGGTAGCAGCACTGTGGATCTGAACCGCTCACAGCCTGAGCGCTTCCAGCCCGAGCCATATGGCCTGGAGGATGATCGCCGCAGCTTGGGTCCCGAAGAGGAGGAGCCATACGAGCTGGAGCCCGACTACTCCACTGCCAATCGCCGCACCCTGCAGGGGGCCAATAGGGGTCGCACCCACCGGGAACCTCTTCGTGATGTTCCCCGAATCAGGTGAGGATAAATGTTTAGAGAGTGGAGATTTGCTTTTCTACCTTGGAACAAGGATATTACACAGATAATTCTGCATAACAGTTGCTTTTATACATCAGTTCCTGGTATTAATACTTAAAAACTTGACAGATTGTGTTGAAGGATTCAGCCTACCGGAGCTTGCAGGAGATAATGGTTTTGTGAAAGTGTGCAAGTTCATACAGTATACATGTTATTCTTTTTACATGGACAGCAAGTTCTTGTTCATATGCATGAGCACAGGCTCAGTCTTGACATGAGAGAAGATCATCCTGTTAAGATAAGAGAGAATAAAGAATACTTGTCTTGCTCTCGCCATAAAAAAGACTACATTACGCCATGCACAAGTAAACAGATGTCTCTTCTCCTTGAGCAACTTGTTTGAGAAAGGAAGCGAGAAAAAATAAGTCTTTGATTGCCATTTTCCTGCAAATGGATGGCAAACAAGTGTTTGTGTCAGAGGTAAAGAGGCGGGAATGATTTGAGACGTGAGCACCGAGGGAAGGGAGGATGAAGGCAGAGTGGGAGAGGATGGGAGGCTTTTGTCAGTCATCTTTCAAAGCCGTTACTGAACAACCTTTGTTGAGAGGAGTATAACCCCTGGCTCCAGCCGAAAGAGAAAAGAAAGCATGTTGGCCTCCAACAATAAGATCCTAAAATGGACTCTTGTGTTCTAAAAGTTTCCAATCATTTCATTGCTGCCCAAAGAGAGGCCCAGAAACAAAAAAAAAGTCCACCCTAAAGTAAATTGAAGCAGGGTTTTGAAGTTGGGTTTTGAGTAGTGATCTTTGGCAAATGGATGTTTTTAAGATCTCTGCACTTTTGTTTCAGTCTGAGGGCAAAATGTTTGGGCCAGAAGCCAGATCTAAGGGAATAGAGCAATGGGGTGCGAGAGGCAGGAACAAGCAAGACAGGAAAGATTGTGTATCTGTGTGTGTGCTTTTTGTCCCGATCAAAGGTGACGCTGAATCTAGGTTTGCCGGCTTCTTGACAGCACACAAGTTTTGCTTTATGACCCTTTTTAATGAAGCTTATGTACACACATATTTGTGCATTCACACCTGGCTGGGTTTAAAAAAGCTCTGGATTGATGTGCATGTGGAGAAAAGCAGATGCCTAATCAGACCCTCTGTCTTTACACACCTTTGACTTACACACACAGTATCTCTCACTCTCTCTTACACACACGCACACACACACTCAATAAAAATCCACATCTTCAGAAAATGAGTCACTCCCCCATCCGCCTAGTGAGAGGCGCTTGCTGTGACAGGCAATTTGTAGCCTGCCTTACATGTGTCACAACATAGCCCTAACAGCCACATACACCCCTTCAGACACACACACACACACACACACACACAAACAAACACTGACAACTGCTAACGTGAATCTCCAAACACAAACACACATGTTTGAAGCCACTCTTGACTGACTGCTGCCTGGCTAATTGCAGCAGAAAATAAATGTCACATATTTCCTTCTCTCTTACCTCCTTCGTCTCTTCTAAATCAGCTGACATCAAAACATCAGCATACTGTAAGCGTTCTTTTTTTCTCTCTCTCACTCTCAGTAACAGTGACAATCAGCCCTCCCAGAGTGCCCAGGCTCTCCTGTGCACTCACACCGCGATTAGTATTCTTCCAAGAGGGGAGCGGCGACTCCAAAGTGCTGTAATGAATCTGGGAATTAAAGCGGTTTAATTACAGCTTATCATTGCATTGCAAGCCCTCAATTATGCTCCGACAAAAATGAAGACGTTTAGTACTAAAACGACTTCCTGCATCGGCGCCAAGCACTCATTTTGTCACTGCTGTGGAGTCCATCATGTGTTGAGAATGATGATGCACATTTTGTGCTGGAGCAAGCCTCGCACGTATGTTCACGTATCTCTAATGTACACATGGGTGACAAATTAAGGGAACAAGCTGAATAAATAACGGGGACACATGAATGCGCAGGCTTCCATATAGGTCACGAGGGGTCACTCCAGGGTTTCATCAGTATGAAAATGATGTGACTAATATGCTTTGGGAATGTGTAACATAGGGCTCCCCGCCAAAACACCAAATGAAGGAATATCTTTCAGTCACATTTTTTGATTTTTCTCCTTTTTTATCTCTTATTTTTTTAGAAAGAATTGTACATGAAATTGTAATGAAATACACATTAATATGTTATATATTGCTTTGCTTTTTTCTGCTTTGGTGGAAGCTTGTTTTTTTGGCATACTTAGGATTGGTTAATATGATAGTATTTAAGTGCGACAGTATAAATGAGTCCAGTGGTAGAGATTTGGCGATACTGTTGGTGTGTTTCGCATCGCATACTTCTTTTTACGTTTAGTATGCACTGAGGCTGTCCTTTAAAAGTACATAGTGTTGTATACAGTATGCACACAATCGGAACATACTACTTCTTCATAACATTACGCCCTGAACTTGAACACCCTGAATTGAACTTTGTTCAATTAATGAATATTCCTGTTATTACTATACAGCTGATCACCAGTCACTTTAATACTGTCATCCGTCATTGTGGCTTTTTTCAGCTGTCAGTCAGCCGTCAATCAGCTGTCATGCTGTCATCTGTTTGCATCTCAAACGATGTGACGTAGCTTCCACTGAGCAGAGGACTGTGCATCAGACAAGTCAGACGCATTCAGGCTTGCATACTGCAAAATGCAAGCCAATGTAATATGACATCCTGGTATTTTTTGGCATATTGCATTTGACATACTATGTATTGGGACATACTAAATCTTTTTCTGTTGTACTGAATAGTTTGGTGGTAATATGGGTACAGGAACACACAGAGATTCCACAGCAGGACCCATTGGGAGAAGGCTGTGTAGCAAATCAGAGCGGGATTCTCATGTGATCTCATGATTGTCGTGTGATATCCCAAATTCAGCTGCCTCGCAGGGAAATGTGATGTTGCCAGACATGGAGGAAGAGAGTGAATTTGTAATTGCAGAAACCTGTAATACTTGAAATTAGGGCTGCCCGATATATCGTCTGAACGTCACCATCACGATGTGCACATGTGAGATAGTCACATCGCAGGACATGCAATGTTTTCTCTTTTTTTTAGAACATGTAAACTTTTGTATTGCTTCAGAAAAGCAGCTCTGAAGAAAGCTCTTTGCTCCACTCCGTTTGCCTCTCTCAGTACTCAGCAGCCCCTCCCCCTCTCATGCACACACTGCAGTCACACACTGAAAATGAGCGACATGCAACAGGGAGAAACGGTAAAGGAGGATTTATGCCTAGTACACACCACATGACTTTTCTGCCCGTTGTGAAAGTCACTATGTCACATTACACGATTGTGGAGTCATAAAATCGTGCCGTGACGTGGCCAACAGACATGACACACTACACGATGGTACACACCAATTATCCCCGGTCGTCTTTCAAGGCGTGTGTGATGTCATCGGGTTATTCTTGTCCTGTTTTTATTACTTTTACTATTATTTCAGTCACTGTGTCTGTTCATGCGCCAGCCGAAATGTTGTTGGAGTCACCTAAAAAGCGCCAGCAGACAGCAGGAGTTCCATTTGAAGTACCATACGCAAACATACAAGTCACTGAATCCTCCACAATAAGTTCCTACAAATGTTTCACAATAAAAGCCTATTTAGAAAATGGAGGGATTCTCTCAGCCGAGGTTATAAGGGGCTTTTAATTTGAAACAAATTCAGGAAGTGTTGAGTTTGAAATGACGGCACGATGCATTAACCTTATAAAGACAGTGGTTAAAAAGTAAAAATATAGAGGGATACAGAGGGATTAATTAATAACGGATCGTCTATAATGTAGTCTGTTTCAAATGAAGCTGGGAGCCTCTGCAGTTGTGGTGAGTAAAAGCCTCGCCACTATTTTTTAATCTTTCATTAAAAAATGGCAATGTCAGTTTTTGCCAATATCATGCAGCCCTACTTGAAATTATTGTTCTCAGGAACCTCGAAGCTCCATGTTCCATAAAAAAAATTACACATGCTGCAATAGAAGATTTGTGGCTGCATCGCCCAAGTTTTACTTCATCTTGAATCGGCTTGTTTTACAAACTTTTGTCATTGGTCAGCATTGATTTTGTTGGTATAGGAAGCACTTACAAAAAGTGTCACATCAAACACTGATAGCCTAGTATTTCCCTTAACAGTATCTTAGTGCAGCAAGAGGAAGCAGGAATGCAACTAGTGAATGGAGAGATGGGCATCTCTTTTCCCTTTATCATTACCTTTGCTCGGGTTTTGTAGATAATGAACGTGTCTGTCTTCTCCATGTCCTCCTCTCTCTCTCTCCTGGCCCCCCTCTGTCTGGATGTGAGTGCATCTTACTCCATTTTCCCCCAACCCAACCCATTCTCTATGTGTGTGTGTGTGTGTGTGTGTGTGTGTGTGTGTGTGTGACTGTGACAGTGTGTGTCCTCATGCCAGCGTGATTAATAGCTGCTTTTGAACTCTGCCAGACTACAGGGGCGTCTTTAAGCCAATCTCTAATGGCTCATCTCTCCTTGGGCGACCCACTCCGCTGCACTTGCCCACCTGCATACAGGGGTCACCACACACACACACACACACACACACACACACACACACACACACATATATATATATATATATATATATATGTACACACACACGCATGCCCACATTCACTCATCCTTTAATTGAGGGGGGGGGGGGGGTCTCATTCTAATCCAGCGGTGTCTGTAGTGAACGGTTTGTAGAAGTGATCCGGCTCCCTCCCCTCCTCCTTCATGATCCTGCCAAGAGGCTTTTAGTAAGAGCCAGATACTCTGTTTAATATTAAACTTCCCCTCTGTCATGTTTGAGGTTTCTCAGCAGCATCCCCTAAACTATAGAAGAAACTTGTGAGTGATGTTACTGTCCTTTAACTGAATGAAAATGAGCAGTGGTGGTAGCGGATTATGCCATCAAAACAGTGGAAAATTAGAAAGTGGCAAGACATAAACACTTCAGCTTTGCTGTTATTTTTTCTCTCTCATCTTTCTTCTCTGTCCCGCAAAGACTCTTGTGCATCATAAAACAATTATTGCCCATAATTCAAAATGAGCAATCTGTTTGGCAGGAGCAGTCAGTGAAAAGCTCATAAACGCTACGGAGATGTAATGTGTACATATGAGATGCAAACATCTTCTTCCGAGCGTCTAATCCCTTTCAGTTGATCTCCTTTCATGAGCCTGCTGAAGGAGAGGGTCAGGCACGGCCGCAATTGAAGGATGATCAAAATAATTGACAGAAGATGAAGGGAAGGAAGAATAGCGAGGATGCGACAAAGTCCAAATGAATAAATGAGTGCTGAAATTGGCCAACATACATACATGTCGTATCTACTGTTTATCTTTTCTTCTATTCTTTGCATCATAGTACTAAATGAACACATGCACTCATCTGTAGATGAGCAGACAGATACACAGGAATAGTCTGGACATTTAGCAGCTCGATTAACATGAGGAGAGTGATCTGCTGTAATCATGCTCAGAGCATCGCGTCTGGCGATGGAGAGCCCTTTCACATCCTGTGAATACACCCCTCCCTGTACACACAATGGCGCCAATTTAAATGCAAATCCTGACATTCCCATCACTCAGCCTCGCGACGCCTGCTTTACCAAAAGCCCCGCCGCATCGGCCCAGATCTAAACGAGCCACGATCTGCACAACTGTACATCTCATCTGTGTGTTGAAGCGTGCATCTGTGAGAGAAAGTGTGCGAGACACACAGTGTGACATAATGAGAGAGAAAGTCAAAAAGACAGAGAGATGCATGAAAGAGATGGTGGTTATGTACGCAGCTCTGTGCAACGGTGTTGATGCTGAAATTGTGGACTGCCCTTTCTTTAGGAGGGCTATTCCTGCCTGCTTGCCTTGTCATGTTCAATATCCCGCAGCAATCGAGAGCTGGTTGATGGCCTCCGAGTGTGGGAGTGTGTGTTTATATCTCATGTACGCAAGGAAGCATTTAGTAACCGCCAGCACGTGCACACAAACTCACAAATTTCCCTCTTTTTCCGTGCAGTCTGTCATGCAGTACAGAGTTGTCGCCAAACCTCAGAGCTGCAGCCATCCTCCAAATGATGTGCTGTAATCAGGCTTGATTGGCCCCTCCTTCCAAATTGTGGTTACAGGCTGACTATGGAGGTTTGTGGCTCTCCGACATGTTCCACAAAGCTGGAAAAGCTACTTTTAAAAGGCGAATATACAGTAATGATACATGAGATCGACTCCAGTTAAAGTTTGCTGCTTTCAGTTCTATGTTTTGTCTGTATTGTCTTGAGGAACACCTGTTTGAAAAGACATCCAGAGTCACAGCTGTTCTTGACATGTGTCCATGGCACCCAGAGCTTGTCCGTCAAAGTTTGGCATGGAGCAACGTGGCTCTTTGAACTTGGAGCGTTTGGACGCAGGGCCGTATTCAGCTGCGGCGGTGCCTTACTTCATCTCTATTAATCCTCTTTCCATCCATCTGAATAGGGGATTTAGTATCTCGTTACACCGCTTGGGCAGGAGTTTCTTTCCCAGTTCATTTTGTATCGATTTCCCAGGCAGTAAAATGCACAAAGTCGTGCCATAAAAGCCAATATGTTACTGCAAGGTTTGTATAAAAGAAAAATCAACAGAGGAATACACCAGAGCCGAGGCGAGATAGCATACAGAGCCCCCCTCCCCCTTTCTTCCCCAGCATGCCTGGGAAGAACTGTAAAAACACATAATTAACATAAAACTCATTAAAATTAGAGCTCGGTCTGGAATTCCCTGCCAACCGCCGGCGTTGGCCACCATTTTGTTGCACCACCAACCACCATACATCAAAGATGGTGAGAGGAGACCAGCTGGATTATGTAACGAGGATAAACAAGTCTCAAGCTGTGGGGTGGGTGGGGGGATGATAAAGGCTGTGCATAAGTACACAACCCTAATTAAATTCCTCTCCCCATGTCATAACTTTTCCCACCAAACATTCTACCATCATTTTAGACAACTCAGTGGTATGTGTTCAAAAAGAATTTCTGTGGAACAAGTTTCAAAAATATTCCTCGCAACTCTTCTGCCAGTGTAAATGTGACTCCCCCGACTCCATCCTGAGAGTTGGCCCAACAAGTGAAAAATCATTACTTTGATTAAAGAGCCTTAAGTAAAATAAGTAACCAGCACTGTTTCAAGTAGGACGAAATGATCTGTCATTGGAATTGAATGGTTATATTTCCGCCCATGTTCCGATAGAATTTGTGTCTTTGGAGTAAAGAACCTTAGAGAACAAAGTGTAGATCGTAGACTCTGAGAGGCTTGAGATTTATTGACAGGAACCCTCAAAAAGCAACTCTCCTCTTCCTTCCCCAGAGGACAACACTTATTTCTGTCACTGTAAATGAGTCGAGCTCAATGTAATTCTCCAGCCCGAACAGTAGTAATGCTAATGAGGCTAATGCTAGCAGAGAAGTCCCAGTGAGATGGCTATTAACATTTTTGCAACTGCATGCTTGTGTTCGGCACTGTGAGTACAGGGAGCCCCGGGGGCATCATAGGGGCTCATAGTCCTCCCTGGGGGGACAGCACAGCTCTTTTCTCTATTCCCTGGAGGAGAAGACATCAAATCTCTTCTCTACTCTGTATGGTGGCTTCCTAAAAAAAAAAAAAAAAACTTCACAAGACTTTCCTTCAAAGCTTTTTCTTTGGTGTTGCCTTTGTCTCTGTTTCTTTGTGAACTGCCTGGTTTTTCTTTGTGCAATCTTTTCCTGTCTCTCAATCACTCTCTCTAAGACTTTATGTTTGTTGATGTCTGACATGTTTGCTGCTACCACCTGACAGGAGGAATAATAAGTGGAACGTTGCTTACCGTATCACTCTTATTGCAGGGAATTGCCACCACAGTCCCTCTGACAAACCCGTTAATAACAGATCCAAACCACAGATCACCATGTCTCCCCTCCACTATCTGTCCTGCACTCCTTCCTTTTTCCCCTCCATTGCCCACATCTTCTCACCTCTCACTCACTCTGTCCTCTGCTTTCCCTTTCTCCCCTCATTAGTCAGTGGCTCTCACCTCAGCTGGCCTTTTTTCAAAGTCTTTCCCCTGGCTGCCTAATTCTTCTCTTAGACAAATCTGTCTGAGTCACCCTCCATTTACCTCGTCCGTCTCCCTTGTCCTCACCGTCCTCTCTTCTTTCGTCTTCCAGAGGGTACCCAGATGAAGCCATTGAGGCAGAGCTGATCGATGAGCGCCACCCCTATATCCATGGCATGTATTCAGCGCCACTGGCCCAGCCGGAGAGGGGGAGCATGGCCAGTCTGGATCGCATGGGTGGCCGGCGCTCACCATCCATTGACAGCATCCGCAAGGACCCACGCTGGCGTGACCCAGACCTCCCCGAGGTCATCGCCATGCTGGGCCACCCCATTGACCCAGTCAAGTCCAACGCAGCTGCCTACCTGCAGCACCTGTGCTATGAAAACGACAAGATCAAGAAGGATGTGCGTCAGCTGAAGGGGATTCCTGTTCTGGTGGGGCTTCTGGACCATCCCAAATCTGAAGTCCACCGCAAGGCTTGTGGTGCCCTGCGTAACATCTCCTACGGCAAGGACAATGACAACAAGGTGGCCATCAAGAACTGCGATGGTATCCCAGCTCTTGTCCGCCTGCTGAGGAAGACAAATGACATGGAAGTTCGAGAACTCATCACCGGTAAGAAAAAACATTTCCATTATAAACACTTGAAATAATGAGATGAGGTTCAACCGAAGTGACACAAGAAGTAGTAACATTGTCTTTATGAATCCAATAAACAATCCAAGCAGATGTCGGTTAACTTCTCGTTGAGTCACTTTACTCTTAGTCACAACCTGGAAGAGCATTTTCTGAATGTAGCAGTAACAAACTCTTTGTCGAGAGATGAAATGGTACAGTTGGTGTTTCACTGCAATGTATCCTCATACAAAAGTTCACATGACATCTTACAAAAACACACATACAACAATTGGTATGATATCTAACAAATTAGTGCCCCGTTTATGGCGTGGTCATGTTATGTACTTAATGTGAAGTTATGTATGAAACGCAAAGTTAATGAGGTTAGATTAATTAGATTTAGGAAAAGAAAGAAGGCTGGGCATTGTCATGTTACATACTTAAGATAAGGTTAATGTATTTAATGAAAGTTACATAGGTTAGGTCTGAGAAAGTACAAATGGTGATGACGTACCGTGAAATAACTCACTTAGTTTTACGTAGGAGGAAAGTCCTGTGTTTGTTTGACTCATCCACCACCCCAACCTGCCCCCTTACACAAAGTTTCCTTCTATTTACCATTTCTTTTTTTTCCCTCTCCTGTAAGCGTGCATTACTTTTCATAGTTATTCGTCGTTTATCGTCTTGGGCTTGTGTTGTGACAGTGTGATCATATCATAAAAATCGTTTTACACATATGAGAGGTTGATGTGTCATATTTATGTGTGTAATTATGCCTGCATTTTCCATGTTCTATGTCAGAAAAATGTTCTACTTTTATTTCATTTGCCTCAATTACATCAGCCAGTTCTACTACAAAGCTTGCAGTCAGAGCATTTTATGAAACCTCACATACATCCTTTTTTTTCTTCAAACTACTTAAAAAAAGATCTGTCACATGGATGAAATTATTTGAAATAAGTGCTTTGGATATGTCTGATTGCATTCCTCAAGTCAGACATCATTTTCAATTGCTCTGCAATAGGTAAGATTCTTATATTATGCAAAAACCACCTGCCTAGCACTGTTGCAGCCAAGCCTTTTGGCTGTCTCCTTCACTAACTGTAGGATTCCTCCTTCTGTCTGCCTAATTAGTCTCAACTCTCTTTCACGTACAGTAAGTATAAAAGTGCTGCTTTGAAGCCTTTTAAGCTGATATGATAGTACCTTAGTATGCCAGTCCTTTCCAATCACTCGCTGCATACCTCCCATCACTTAAATATTCCATCCAGGAATATACAGAGTTGGCTGCCATAATCCCATACTCTGCATAGTAATACAGGGCTGAGTCATACTATATTAAGAAGCTGAGGTTTTTTTTGGTGTTTTTCACACATCACTGTTCTTTGCAGCAGTATTCTCAGTGCACTGTTTTCTCATCTCAGACCCCTTACATTATTTGATACGTTTGTGCCCCAGGCATCCATATGGAAAGATACAGTACTTGGTGAATTAGCACTAAATTGCGTAACTCCCCATATACTAGTGAGGGAGATAACTAATTACAGTATTCAAAACTGTAATTAGTCATTCTTTTAATTCTAGTCAAGACACATTTTTAAGTAAGTTGTCTTGGAGATGGCTCTTCTTACCATTTGTAAAAAAGTGAAATTTTAATTAGCTAATTGGTCAGTCATGGAGCCATTTTTCTTTACTGAAGGGTCACAAGGGTCAAAGTTACAGTCAAATTTTGGGACAAACATCGTGATATTTGATTATTTTAGTTATATTACACTGTACTGACAGCAGGAAGAGAAAGTGGAAAGAATCTCTACAGAGAAGCAGATGGCACATGAACATTGATTCTAGAAGAAAATGCTATTAGCAGCATTGTGTAATGAAATATGTCTTAATTCCTTTAAGAGGAGCTATTGATTCAAACCGTGTGATCGGGTTTCTTCTCCTTGACCTGGTAAATGTCAGCTGGGGAATACAGTGGTGTGTGTGTGTGTGTGTGTGTGTGTGTGTGTGTGTGTGTGTGTGTGTGTGTGTGTGTGTGTGTGTGTGTGTGTGTGTGTGTGGGTGGGTGGGTGACTGTGTGTATGTGTCTTTCCCAGTGCACACAGCTAATCCCCAACATGATTGGTTTGACCTGACACACTTTGGCTGGTATGCACGCATTGGCATCTGAGAAGGGGCTTTTGTTTTCAATGCACAAGTGCGGAAAATGAGAACCACTTGACCTTTGTGAAGTAGCCGCCAAGTGTAAAATACTATATGTGTAGCACGCTAAGACATGAAAGGGGTTACTTTTTAGTTACTTTTACAGTCTAGAAAAGTTTTCAAGCTGGCTTTTGGCAGCTGTCTGTGGTTTTAAGTTGAATGTGATGTTTGAAGATCTGCAAGGCCGTGGCCCTAAAGAGGGAATATCAGTATTGACGGCTTCAATCCAGAGGTATTGACAGTGATACCAGTCCTTTAAAAAACATGCTTGTTGAACTGTAGTGTGCATGCATATGTAAGTGTGTGTGTGTGTGTGTGTGTGTAGGTTTCCTTTGCTGTGACAGAGATGTCGTGGTGAGCGATGACTGTGCCGCAGCAGAAATGATTGCCTTTACAGCACCGTGTTGCTCCCCATCGTAGCTAAAAATAACCCTGCACCACAAGACAAGGAGGACAGAATGGAGGGAGGCTTTTTTATTTTTTCTCTTTTTTCCCCCTCTCACTCATTATCCACCCTCACTCGCTCAGTCTAATTTTTTCTCTCCTTCATTCATTATCTACTCTGTTTTTCTCCCTCTCCATCCTCTCCCTCTCTCTTTCTTTCTCTGTCTCTCTGTCTCTCCAGCTTTAGGTTTCCATTGCCAGTGCTCTGGCCCCAGTGAAAACAGGCCAGTCACAATGCAAGCTCAGCTTACAGCCTCAGGCCATGTGGCTGGAATTGGCCGTGTTTTTCTACAATTAAATATGGGTTTTAAATATAGGCCCCTTTTCTTAGTCCATGTGTTTTAAGAGTTTGCCGTTGGAGTTTGTGCTGTCCCTGTAAAACCACAGAGAGCTCTGTTTTCTGTGGGGGGAGGCGGGTGACGTGGAAGGAACCAAAATGGTTTTTATTTTCCAACACACAAGACAGACAGACCAGTCGTTCATATTTTTAGAGCTTTGTACCGTTCGGAGTAATTCTATTTTCCCTCCCGGTAGGCTCTGGGCTGTTTGTGCCCTCCAGCAATTCCCTCTCTGGAAATGTAGATTATTAAGCGGATTTGTCTCCTGTTTTTTCCTGCAGGAGACGTCTGAGTCTTGTGGATTGACACTCAGGCAGGTGCTCGCAGCTCGCCTTTGTCGTTTGGATGAAAAATGCATATAGAGCAAGTTGGCAGGCCTTTAAGCTATGAGAGAGATAATGTCTAGACATGTGTATATCTGTGCCAAGAGTTTGTGGAGTTTTTCGTCTGATTTCAAAATAATATACACAGCACTATTTACAGGATGTTTCCATCTGAAGCACCTCAACATTTTTCTGTGTGCATTTGAGTTTTAACTCCTCAGAGAATGAAATGGTGGGGTTAAAGCAACCAGTAAACAATAGTTTTCAACAATTTTTTCAGTGTTTTTAAAGGTTTCCATCTACTGAAAATCCTCTTAAAGATTTTGACTACTTGGGGGCAGAAAAACGAGCTGTAAACACAGCATTGTCATTATTACCAGATAAAGTTGCAATCACAAATGTATTGCCTATTTACACAAGCAGCGGATACCGGACAGAACAACATTAGCATTCATTCTGAGTCCCCTTGTCACTCTGTTTTTGTACTTGAAACATTTTTCACCTCTTTAGCTGCGATATGCTCCACTACATTCACCAGCTAGTGTCTAACTTTGTCTGTTTGGTGCAGAGCAGGTAGTGTACAGTGGCTTTATCAGAGCTCGTCTATAAATAGCTACCTGCTGCAGCTGGTAACAGGCTGGTTGAGAGCAGTGAGAATGAATGAGTCAATAAATAGATGAATGAAACCAGGGGATCGGCAGCCTTTGTAATTATAATCATTTGGGAGATGAGTATCGTATTTAGTTTGAATGTAAGAATGTAATGTAGGCAAAATAAATGATAGAAAAGGATATTTGCCATAGTATTATTTAAGCCGCCAATGAGTTTTTATTACAATCAGATAAACCAAAATGTCCTTCTTTTGTATATTGTTTACTTTAGCTATGTTTAGTCTTGTTTTGTTATTATTGTATGCTGTGTTTGTGCACCACACAATGTGGTCATGGTCTTGAGCCACAAAAAAAAAAAAGAGGCAAACCAAAACAGTAAAGTTGTGAGCCTTAGACCAAAACAGTGAGCTTAAAGACAACACATGCATGGTGAACAACTGTTGGATGATAATTCTCTATGGGTTGTTACAAAGAGAAACCCCTTTAACATTACAGAGTAATTTTCCACCCTGTTAATATGAAGATATTCATTAGTGCAGCTTTAAAAAGAATGTGCAACATTAGACACTGAAAGCTGTGGTACTGTAGCAGTTGTGTACTGGAGCTTTGATTTTGACCCATAGACCAGATGTTTTTTCTAGCGAGAGTTTAACTTGTTCTCGATTGATTTGGTATTGGTGAAATTACCCCTGTAGTACCAGACAACAGACCTTTTCCACAGAAGCAGGTGTTATAAATGACATTAATTAGTAATTGCTGCATTCTAGTTAGGTGTCCCAGTTCCTGTTCTCTGATATTTTACATGTGGGCTCACTTGAGTAGCTTACCAAGACACTTAATGGGACTTTCCCATCATTAGCGTTATTAATTACACCCTTGGTTTTTCTGCTATGGCGAGTTTAGATGTCTGCTGTGATAAAGGTCTCCCAGCAAGTGTCAAGGTAGAAGTGAAAATGGATTTGATCAAACTGGACAGATAAACCAGACACATAGTTCGTCACATTTTATTATGTGACCCAGAATTACTCCAAAACAGGGGCAGCAAACAGGCATCCACCTTTAAATCACTGCTCAACTGTTGGACGGTGAAGGACACTGAAGGGCAGCGATTACTGCACTGTACTGTTTTTAGATTTAATGAGGAGAATACTGGTGTCTGAAGAATACAGATCAAGTTGAATTAAGATTCCTACCTCTTTTATATTCTCACTGCTGTGATCTAACATATGCATGCGATGCTGCATTAGAAATGATTCAAAGTGTTACAACAGATAACTTAGGTTGCACTGATCAAAAAGTCTCTAATAAGTATGTGTTAAGCAAACTGCATGGTATCCATCATGCTCTGGTGCCAGACACAAACTGGACCTTATCTGATTTTTAACAGCAGGACAGTTTGGGGTCAGTATACACAGCACATACGCATAGATGTGAATAGTGCAGACATTTCTGAGAAAGGATACCTGAGTGCCCTCACCGTGATCCATGAGACAACCTGCTAAGTTCATTGCTGTCATATATGTGAGTGTTTGTGCTAGTGTGTTTGTGCATATTGGACAGTTCACCTGGCGCTTCCTACCTCATTTCATTAACTGCTTCCTGGAGATCGACCTGAGCGCCGTGCCTGATGGTCCCTCCCAAACACACACATAAATCTTCCATTTCTCTTATTTTAGTGGACTTTTACTATAGCAGACAACAGAGTGAGTCCACTTACCGAGGCCTCCTCTTCCTCCTCCTTAAGCACCAGGAGTGTGATGGATGGCATAAGGGGTGAGGTGGAGAAGGACAGGAGGGAAGTGGAGGAGGAGGAGAACAGTAATGGGCAGAACTAAATTAATAGCCCTGCTAGAAGAGCAACATGCCTGCCAGTAGTGCCTGGAAAATTTAATTAGCTTTAGCCTCAGCTCCAGTCCCCATCCCAGTCCTGGTCCCAGTCCCTCCAGCCCTCACACCCAGGTAACAGAGAGAGGAAAGAAAAGAAATAAGCAGAGGTAGGAGGTATAATTTGGTTAATACTTAGCTCACAGCTCCCCCCCCATCCCCCATCTTTTCATTTAGGTTTTGATCCAAGCTTTGTTGAGTTATGTCAAATCCCAGGTTTATTGGAAAACCCAAGCATAGTGAAAGATTGCATGCTCATTCATGCATTCACGTGCAGTGGTGACCACTTTATTTCAAAATTGTCCGCTTATATTAACAATAGTGTGATGAAATAAAACAATTGAATAGACCTTTTAAAACACGCAAATAGACCTGGACTCAGGGTCTGGCATGCAGACAAAGGATCAGAGTCTAATAAATTATGCGATAGATTTCAGTATTTTTAACTGAAGGCTCCAGCATATTTCTCACTGTAGAGAGTTCCCTTGGCTTGACTGTAATGTTTTGTCCTTTTCCTTGACAAACTGAAAGTGATGGGAGCATACCGATTTTGAAAAAGTTGCGGTCTGACTCCCCAGCCATCTCCGCCATCGAGTTACGGCAACAGGATCCTTTGGGGGACATTTTTTTGGGTGGAACACTGGCAAAAGTGGTACGGTGTGGATAAATGAAAAAAAAGGAGGCAATAAAACATTTCAGGTGGTAACTTGTTACTTGACAAATGTAGTAGTATTACCTGAATAATATTGGTACTGTTTTAGATTACTTTGTTACTGCTAAAAGTAATATATTACTCTAACATAGTTTGAAGTGTTTCATTTTTGGGGTATATTACCCCAGGGGTGATATATTACCCCAGTAATATGTTAACCTGCAACAGTGTTTACAGGAATACATCGCAATATATTTTACAACTTGTTTTGCACATTCATTTTATTAAATACTGCTTTTCAATGGTTTCCTTCATGACCAACCCAAACAGACTGTTTACCCCTTTAGAACTTTTCTCAGCAGATAAACAACATTAATAAACCAGAAAGGAATAACATTTTTCAGATCTTGAAAGCAGTTTGACTCATGGAAGGTCACGGTGAAGTCTTGGAATTTTATACTATGGCCCTGCTGGGAATCCTGACTTTATTAGATAAGAACCTTGGAAGAAAAGTGACAGTGTAAGTGAGATCATAATTCAGTATTTTAACGTGTGGCTCCTTTTCCCATTGGACAGTAATATCTTGGATGTATGAAGATGTAATCACCAAAGCTACCATGAATTGAAGATGGACATAAAACACTTTCAGATATCAAAGCTTAATACTCTTTTCATCCTGCTAGAAAGCACATTCAGCTGAATGGCAGGAAGCCTGGGCAGCATTATTATGTGAAGAAGAGGGGTGTTTGTTTGATAGTTTGGGTTGATGATAGAGATATGAATGGGAACAAAGTTGAAGTTGTGAACAGATATGAATCCACAGGGACAGTGGATGCATCTAGTGTGGGACAATACTCTTGATCTTTTCAGAGTTACATGACTTAATGATGTTGTAGTTTACACTACTTGATACTGGAAAAGTAATCAAATTACTATCACAGGTTACTATTTATCTGTTACTCTCCAACACTGTATGTATTTAAATGTTATATATTTGTTATAATCATCCTCAGAATATGATTGCATGTTTAAACGAGACACATAGTAACCTGGTTATTCAAATCCCTGTATACTTAATTCTAATATTATTCAGGCTTCTGATCCTTCTCCACATCCCACACAGTTTGTCATGTCTGAAATCACCTAGGCACAGATATTACCAGAATCAGACTTTTAATTCCTCACCACATTTTTCACAAAACCATTGTTATTTATAAATCGACTCTTGTTCAACTTTTTACCAGCCACAACAAAGCCACAACAGCTGCCTGCCATTGTTTTTACCTTGTGTGTAGGTGTCATGTTGTGTCAAAATGTGGCAGGTTATTAGCAGGAACTACCACAGAAACCATTTTGAGAATTTTTAGGTGTTTGTCTACACCTCTGGCTAACAAACCTTGACAGGTGTGTAGATGAAAACAAAATGAAGGCAGAGTTCTAAAATGGTTGTGGTTCAAGCAAGGGCGCCAGAAATAGGTGGATAGAAAGTAGGGAAGTGGGCATTGCACTTTACCCCGCACTTTATGCCCCTGGCTGTCATTCACTTTAAGTCGTGAATTGCTCCATCGCAGCTGGAGTGATCCCATCACAAAACAGTTTCTAGTTCTATCTGATCCTGCTTACATTAGGACCTGCATCACATCTATCCTTTGATGGTGTCCGATAATGTATTGTATAGTGTCTTACAGAATTTAGATTTATATCCATAGACAGTGTGTTACTGTGGCTCCATTGTGTCAGAGAGGTTCGGACAGAATCCAGGCATTCTCTCTTCAACCCCAATCTGAACAAATGACAGCAGCAGTGTAGAAGTGTGGTTCATCTGCAAAAATGTTACAGAAATAGATGCAAAATGAAAATTACTCAGTCCCAAGCAGCTCTTCTTCCCTTTCACTGAGGATCGCTGCTCATCATTCATTGAAACTGTTGGCTGGTTTATCTGTTTGTGATAGTTTATGTGCAGTTTTATTGTTTAGAGGCACCAACTTGACAGCTGATATTCCAATCTGTCAGGACAGTAAACAACACTAAAAGCAGATGTCGATGTAATTTAACAACTTCAAACACAGTCCAGATAGTGTCATAGAACGTCCAGGTGTTAAAAGAGATTTAACATCATAATTGCATGGTGTCTGCCTCAGCTGCATGAGACAGCGGGACATCCCCAACACGCCCACCTCTGACAAGCCGACAGAGGACAGCAAATAGACTAAACCTGATATAGAGTCACTGGCCTGAAACAGTGGCAGGACGCAGGATGGAGATTGTCGCTTCCACAGCACTCTGTCATCTTAAATAACATTGTGTCTGTGGGCTGTATGCCTGTCGTACTTGATGGATCACAGCCACCGCAAAGACATGCCTTTTCCTCCCCTCTGGCATATGTGATCAGTGTAGAGCTGACTGATTCCACAGGCATGAGCAGTGTGTCATTGGGAATACTGGAGGTGATGGAGAACAGCCGGGGGAGGGTGGAGAAAGTTTGCATCAGTGGATGGTACTTTTTGCATCAAGGCTCAGGTATCCTTCTTTACTTTGAAACACCATGGTGCATATGATCTTATTTGTTTTCACAAATTGCTTTTTTGCTTGTGCACAAGACAAGTCAAAGATAGATGCTGGTATAATTGACTTTTAATATACAGAAATAGATTTCCAACCATGTTGGATATGGGCTGTAGGACTTTATGATGATGTAGAAACAACACTCAACACACACAGCGTAAATTACAGGCATCATGCACCATTAATCTCATAGCAGGGAGTACACAAAAGGCTTTTACATCAGGCTGTGATGTTTAACTATATCATACAAATGAATGATAAGGCTTTATATTTCATGGATTATTAGTGCACTGCCTTTTTCTTTCTTCACAGTAGAACATTTGTGGCACATTGCAGAGTTCATAAATTAGTTCTTTCGGTAATAAATATTTCTCGTACAGTGTATAACAAAGACACTTCAGTCACAAGTTGCTTGTCTTTCCTAAGCTCTCATTGCTCCTCATGTGGTGACTGCATGTTGAATGTTGCTTGTCAAAACTAAAACTGATGCTAATGACACAACAATAGAAGTAATCAAACTGTCAGCCTTGCAGGCACGCACGCATGTTAGCTAGCTGTCATCATACCAGAGTACACACACCACAAGAGCACATTTGTTTTTAACGTGATTCATGCCTGGATGCTGAAACTTCTTTTCATATGCTCTCATGCATGTAGTTGAAATAAATGGCAAAATTGACCCTGTAAAAAGGAGAGTGGAGGAAATATGCTCTAGGGAAGGAGTGGGTGTTTTCCTAAAAACAATACCACAGAGCAGATTACATTATATGGATATAAAAGACCAAACAACAGAGTAAGATTGCAAAAATACATCTTTTTCCCATCTGTTTTTAATACAGCTTCCTTGCTGTTTTGGATCTAAATATCACATCTTGTAAACTTTTTTCTCATTTGGATTTCATTGTGTTGGGTCAGGACACCCTAAATACTTGGTATTTCGCCTTACATCACACAGAGTTTTGTGTGCCTGGTGTGCATTCTTGTCTTCTGGCATTGGGTTTTCTCCTCCCTTTTTGGATATGCTAGCAAAACCATAACCTAAAAAGTTGTTTATTAACCTAATCTTTGCTTTAACCCCAAAATTAAACCAACAGAGACCTCATGCCTAACCGTAACGTCATTTTTTTTAATCATGTATTTACAAAGATACACTTAGATTCTAGACTTTCCTGCAGATTTTCAAATGACTTTTTCCTGACTTCTGACCAGTTCTCTCATTAACCATCTTAAGTTTATACTGAAAAATATGTACAACTAAATGCTGCTAAAATATGCTGACATTTAGATGGACTAAATTAAGACCAGCATTATTCAGTCTAATTTACCTAATTTTCCAAGCGTTAGAAATAAAACCAGCCCATATCTTGCCACTTTGTCTTCTCATTTTCATCAAACCAAAGTATTTAGGATTTTTTTCTGCCTTCTAACAAAGGCACATGCAGGTTATCTTATAAAGTGGAAAACTGAATGTGCACAGGCTGAGATGGTCACGGAGTGCTGCTACATCCTGCAAAACCAGGCCCTATGGGTGAAATATGAAGTTTTAAGGAGTCCCATGTTGGGTCATTCATTCATCGACTTGCAAGTCTCAATACTGTTGTGTTGGCTCTTTCACTTTCACATGCAGGTTTGTTTAAATGCATGTGCAACATACAAAGTTAATGATGTCTTTGACTGCTACAAGAAGTAACTTGAGAAAATGAGTCAAGCACATGTGAACCATTGTCACTGTGAAATTATCTGTGAGTTACATGTGCAGTATGTCTCAGCTAACAAGTGAAAACTCTGATTAAGGTAGCAGTACTGTACATATAAACAAATTATGAAGTGGACCTTTGAATTTATGCAAAAAAGCTGCGGACAACTACTGTATGTGTGTGATGTCTCGAGCAATGCTTACAGTGTGCATTTTATTATTTTGTAACCAAAAGCACTTAAATGTGCAATCAGTGGAGGCAGGAAATCAAGGGCCACTTGAGGGGAGAGCCATCTATAGTCTGAACTACAATATGATGCCAACACTGACATAACACCTACACACAACACACACACACCTGGTTTGAATCATTGGCAGGTGTGGGTAGATAACAATATGCAATAAAGGCAGAAAACAAACTTAAATAAGGCTGGTGTAATTACTTCAATCAGAGCTTCTGTTATGCTGATGGAAGAACATCCATATGTTTAAATAACATCTCAGCTTGTTTTGGTCCAAGTTTAATGCACCATGAAAGAGCTGCGGAAAAAAATCAATCTTGAATTTGTAGTGCTATGAAATTAACAGTAAAGGCATGAAGCACAAAATTAAACCAGCCTTCATTCAACAGTGTAATTACCTGAACATTGGTTGTTAAAGGCTTTGGGGACATTTGCCCTGAAATTCGTCTCTCAGGCAATGTTTACCTCAGGACAAGCTCTGTGAGTCACGTGGATAGTTTGAGATAGATTGCGATGTTATTCATGGTCATACAAGGTCTACAGGGATCTATAAGGAGTGAAATTATTTTAAATTATAGCATCAGATCATCCACACCGTCCAAAATTTTAAACATTTCCACAGCACTGAACACAGCCAGTCCCATAAATACGATCTGTTAAGCACACAGGATTATATAAAGTTAGCTTGTGGCTTTAGTGTGTGTTCAATATCCTGCATCACACTTAGGATTTGTGTGTGAAAGTGGCCACAAGAAGAGCCACACCTCAGCTTACACATCTAATAGCTTCCCAGTAAGATACTGGTAGCCTGGTAGTCTCTGACGCACAGGAACCCAGTCTAGTCATCAGCTGTAACCACAGAGACAGTGGAAGTGTTTTTTTTTTTTTTTCTTTTTTCTTTTTTTTTTTTTTTTTTGTTGCCTGGTTATATAATATGGTTACTATAGAGATGTGACTGAAAGGGGTTTAAGTGGCAAAGGTCATCAGCTGCATTTAAACTTATAATATCACAAGAACACAGTATGAGGATTAGTGTAATGAGGTTTTTTTTTTTCTTTTCCTTTTTTAATGTCTTGGTGAAGGAAACCAGTTTTCTCCATGCACAACCACACCAGAAGGCTTGGATTTATTTTTAGCCCTGGCCCGTCCGCCGAGACTTTTTTTTTCGTCTTGTGTGCAGAGAGCATGACTTAACGGAGGAAATATTGACCATCTGGAAAATGTACAGAAACTGTTTTAAAGAACAGGGCGAGGAAGTATGACAGTTTCACTGCTCCGCTAATGGTCTGTTATTGTGGGACAAGAGGGAATCACAGACTGGAGGAGTCTGTGCGTGCATGTGCGCAAGTGGATCGGTGCATTTATATATGCAAAGTGCATGTGTCCTTAAGCTCTTCTGCGTGTGTGTGTTTGTTTAATCTCAGTGCTGTAGCTCCCGGTTGTTGTTCTTTGGACCAGGGGTTTTCAAACTGTGAGGCATGCCTCTCCAGTGAGGCGCGGGAGAGTTGAAGGGGGTGTGGAGGGACTGAAGCTAGGCAGAGATACTGTGTGAGGTGAAAGGGACAGGAGCATAAACACAGCAGAAAATTGGTTACTGTGGTTTGCCTTGCTGATTTGGCCTGTCACAGGCAGCACGAGAGGCTGTGATACACAGCTCATGGAGCCAGTTAAGCTGCTTGGAATGACTCAAATCTAAACACACAGACTTTGCACAATTAATTTTAGATTCAGGAGGACTTTCACCCTCCGAGGATGAACAAATAAACATCCATAAGTCTCCTCATAAAGCATAGAAAAATCACACTACTTCTATCGCCAAAATTTAACAGATAAAAATCAGAAACCCAGTGATCGTTTTCTGTACATCCATGGGTGCCTTGCACACAGGAGCTGTTAAAAGCTAATATGCCGTGCTCTTAATGTTTCCAATCATGTCAGATTTTGTAAACCTCTACTTTAACCAACAGATCTTCAGATCACAGTGCCAGCTGAAACAGAAAAGAAAGTTAAAATAGAAAAGAAAGAGGGTGACAAGTGATGAGAGAGACAAAGGCAGAGAGAGAGAGACTTGGGGGATGGGTTAATAAAAACAGAAACTCAAACACGGACTTCAACTTTTTTTTTTTTCCCTCTTGGTGTAACATTTTTGTTCTCCTCAAGCCAGACTGTGCCTCGCTCCAGAGCTCCCATGTGTCTGAGTGAAAACTCATCTGACGCTGATGCTTTAACACAGTATATATTTTTGTGGGGTTTGCCGCCCGGCTATGCTGCCAAAAATGTCCTCCTCGCTGCTTTGTCTGCCCGCCTCTTTTTTTGTGAAACCTCAGGATGCACATACCCAGCTCAATTTCGTTTACCTCTTTTGCAGAAGTAAAAAATACGCTCCCTGTTACAGAGGTGTTCAGGTAAATAGAAAATGCTCTTTCTGCTGCTTGGATTGTTTGGATGAGAAAATAGAGGAGGTGATGAGTACACAACAGCTGTGTGCTGTTTGCTGAAGTACTTAATTTTTATTGAATAATACAGCATATGCACATATTAAGGTCTATGTGTTATAGTATGCCATTAGTGATGCTGTATTAGTTGAGAAATAACATGAGGTAACCTCACTGTTCCCATAGCAGTACTATGAGAATATTCTAGAAATATCCCAGTGATATATATGTCTTCTGTAAACTCAGTATTGATTACAACACAGCTAAGCCCTCATGGGAGAATAATAAAACTATTATAGTGTTTTTATATAGTGCAATATGGCCAGTTGATATCATGTTTTATTTATTTCAAATGTGGTGTACTGCCAATCTAAATGTGGTTTTGATTGCAGTCTGAGAGTCTGCACTACAATGTGTTTGGCTGCTGTACAGCTGTCGTTATATTGCATCACTTTCACTTTCTGTCGACACTTTCTCTCTCTATCTCTCCTCCTATCTATTCCTTCATCTTCATCCCTTATTATTCCTCCTCTATCTTTCTTAATTCTCCTCATAATCCTCTTTCCAAATCACCTATTTTTTCCTTCCTTATCACTCTCCTCTTAATATGTCTTTTAATTTCTCTGTTATTTTTCCTTCCTCCTCTGCTCCCTACAGGAACCCTGTGGAATCTGTCGTCCTATGAACCCCTGAAGATGGTGATCATCAACCACGGCCTGCAGACCCTGACCAACGAGGTCATTATTCCCCACTCGGGTTGGGAGCACGAGCCAAATGAGGACTCAAAGCCCCGCGACGCTGAGTGGACCACCGTCTTCAAGAACACCTCGGGCTGCCTCAGGTAAGGTTAACCTGAAAGTGATTTACACATGAATCAAGCTGATATTGATTTATTGAACTTAGTTGGCTGAATTTAGCCATGGATTGAGAAAAATACATCATACAGTTACAGTTTTGAGGTCCATTGTGTTGGATTTGAGGCATCTAGTGTTGAGAACTGAACCTTCTCTCGTGTGTCAAGGGTGTAGCAGAACTACATTGGCTGATGCTGGAACACAAAAATGTGAATGGCCTTATCTATAGCCAGTATTTGAATTGAAAATCATAAATATAACGGGAAAAATGATTCTGAAAATACTGTAGGTGAGTCAAACTTGGTTGCTGGGAGATGGACGAAGATATTTTGATACCCTACCACAGAATCAGAGCTGAGACGAACCATTAGTTAAACAATTAGCTGATCAGCAGAAGACTTACCAGCATTTATTTTTATAATCTCTTAATCATTTTAGTCTTTTTTAAAGGAAAAATACCAAACATTTGCTGGTACCAGCTTCTCAGATGTGAGGATCTTGTGTTTGTATTTGTCATCTGATATAGTGGGGTTGGGGTTTTGAACTCATGATAAGATACAATAGGAAATTTTAAGATTTTACCCTAGGCTCTGGGAAATTAAAATAGGCATTTTTCTTTCTGTTTTTTTTTCTGACATTTTACAGCCAAATTGATTAATCCCTTAATTAAAGAAGAAAATCCGTAGATTAAGCGATCCCGTGATTATAAAAGTTTCAAGTGGGAATTGCACCGAGAAAACGCAAGCAGATGTAATGTGATTTAAACAAAAAGTTCAATACAAACTTCCAAATATTAGATATGAAAATTTAGCAAACCCTGTCTTTTGGAGCTCAGGCAGATTGAAAGCTTTTGGACAAAACCAGCAAGGACACAGATATACATTCGGCAACGTTTTGGAGGCAGACGGCAGATTTATTCAAGATAAAGTACCTTTTGGTTTACAGATGTGGACACATTTTAGACATCATCCTGGATTTATAGAGGGGACCCTTAACACGCCTGCAGCCTTGAAAGTTGTTTTATTTTTTTCTATGGTACCAGTTGTAGCTGGGGACAGGTGTGATGTATATGAGACTACATATGTGCTGTAGTTGGCCCTGGGCCAGGGTCAGGTTTAACTTCTTTAGGTACTAAAAGAATTTACGATACGGCAGATGCTGTGTTCTTTCTGTCCCAGCCGTGTCTGTATGTATGTGGAGTATTTCTGTCTGCAGTAGGATTTCTGCCTGACTTAAGGAAAACATAAAACCGTTTATTACATACTCCAAACGTCCACCCTCACCACATAGAGGTACAGGGAAGTATCTTGTAAATCATTCTCTATTCATCTCTTGCCATTCTGATATAAGCTGGGCAGCTATGTAACCACTCCACTCTGAGGCCAATCAGTAGCATTAGCTGCAAACTAAACAAGCTACAATTAAATAATGACACAAATGAAGTTAGTCCCGAGCTTGTTAATGCTGAGAGAAGATAAATTGAACCCACAGTGCAAAACGTTGCCTTATGACAACAAGTCAGCTTTTTCAGATTTTTTGGATTGTGGTTCTTTTTTGTTGGTAAGAAAAACAACATGCCAACATCAGTATTAATTGGGTTCAAAAAACATTTTTCATTGTGTATATCATTAACCCCTTAGCCTAGCCTACCAACAGTCATTCCCATCACTGGGAGTTCAGACTGCTCTGCTTTGACTCTTTTCAGTGACTGCAGCCGAAACCTTGAGTTGCTTTAAGGTCAGTCATCCAAAATGGTGTTAACGTCTCCATTTTCACAGTGACATACCTCACTGTTAGAGTGGTGTGACTCACGGCCATGCTGCTGACCCTGTCTGGTCCATTTGTTTTAAGAACTGAAGGTCTGCTTTAGTCCTAGGGGGCTCTAGTCTGAGATAATAGCTTGAATGTGCCCTTTACCTAAACCCCTTACGTACACACATATTCTGCAAGGAGACAACAAACAGTTGTTACAGCCTTGATGGTCTTTGCAGTCACATTGCTCTCGGCTGATAAAACAAAGCTACAGGATGATTGTTTGGCTTGAACCTGTTTATCAGCAGGAAACTGCTGCCTCACCAGAAGGTGCTGCATCCATTTTGCCTTTGACCTGTCATCAAACAATAGCCCTTTCACACAGATAACCCCCCAATACTGCTGCAATGAAGACCCTTCATTACGCCAGCTTTGCTTTTTTAAACAGAATCAAACAATGACATACTGCAGCCAGTGTGTGATTTTTGATAGTATGCAGGCTTTCCAGAAGCAAAAGAGGCGTGATGTGTAACAGTTATGGTATCTAGTGTGATTCTGAACACACACAATGGCAGCACTTTATAAACAATAACAATGGCATAACATGGCAATAACAATCATTTACTGTCTTTGTTATGTAGGGGATGATCTTGTCCTTTGCTCGGGTAAGGAGCTCCCAGACCTCATTGTCTCCTCAATTTGTAGACTTTTTGGTTGCTATTCATTTTCTTTAAGTTAGCTGCTAACTGCTTCTAGCTGCTTTTTAAATGTTCTGTTAATGGGTAGCGTGCATTACACGTTGTCAAAATATCACACTCATCCTGTCCTGCTGCCTTATTCTTTTTAAGACAGACATTTATTTGGGTCCGCTACTACCTCCGCTGCTGGCTTAAAGGCAGAAAAACAGTGTTCACCCTTTCTAAGATCAAACCAAATGCAGAGCAGTGAAGCGGCATAATGGCACAATATTCCCACCTTGAAAAGGCAGTGTAAGAAGGTTGGGTGTAAAAGACTGTTTTCTGAAAGTTAGCTGTCCACGCTGAAACATCAAAACAAAAGTGAAACTTCTTTCTCCTGTTTAGTTTATCACAATAAAAGGAATACATTTTTCTGGGAGGTACCCCAAACATTAATATACATATAATTTACAGCAAACTACCCAATGACCGACCACACACCCAAACAGCCCTAAAACTACCCCCGACAAGTAAAACTCAATACAGCTCCAAAGAAAATGTTTGGCACAGAAGTCAAGATTGAGAGAGTTTGACCAAACATACATACAGCCAGACACAGACACACACAAGTCCACCGACTGACTGGTGCTGCTAGTCACTGCAAATCACTTTTGCCTCTGTCTGTGTCTGTTTTATGTTTAATTGAAAGCTATAGGTTCTAACCATTTTTCAAAAGGACATAATGACCTTGGCTTAAAAGTCAATAGTTGTTAACGAGAATTTCACAGTTTACGATGTGATGCAAGTGAGATAGTAAGTAAGATATGACACTGAATGTGCTGTATGTTACTACTGATAGACTAAAATGTTAGAACATATTGTGGACTGTCAGACAACACCAAGAACGCTAAATATAGGTTTAGCCCGACAGTTATAACTCTGCTTTGACACTGTGTCCATTCCTCTATTTATATTCATTGGACTACATCACTTACCTCCATTCTTACTGTATGATTTCCCCGTGGGTGCTCACAATTGCCAGTGAGTGCTCGCGAGCACACACAGAATCAGTGCCTGTGTCAGGAAGGCTCTGTTCTGCCCTTTTGTGTTCACTTACGTTATGTTTCAAAACAGTAAAATAACATGTCATATCGTTCTGTTTCTATTGTCACATGATTACAATGATAAAACAGTAATGCAGTGTAATACTGAAAAAGCCAGCCAACCTGTTAGCCAAGGCTAATTAAATCGCTGTTTTGTACTTGTGTGGTTGTCTGACAGCATTAAGCTAAATATGTTATTCAACACCTGAATTGTGTGTTCAGCTTTATGGACATAGCAGAGCAGCCTTTGACAGGATTACAGTCAGTGCATCAGAGTGGAGCTGAAACAAGAAGTCAATTCATCGATCAGTCGATTCAGAATAATGAATAATCATTTAAGTCATTTTTCCAGCAAAAATAACAAACATTCCGTCTTTCTTCTTTTAAATTCTGAAGATGAACTTTTTCTCGTTGTCCTACATGACAGAAAATTCAATATCTTTGGCTTTAGAGTCTCTGTCAGACAAGACAAGCAAATTGAAGATGTTAGTTTGTGTTTTACAAAATTGTCAGGGGCATTTCTCCATTATGTCTGATGTTTAATTGACCAGATGATTAATCAGTTAATCAAAAACATAATTGGCAGAATAATCAACAATCAAAATAATCACGAGTTGCAACTCTGCATCAGAATTATCCAAAAGCTCCCCTTTTTTCAAAATTATACACTCTGGCTCTGCACATTTTGGGGAGAAGAGCATCAGCTGAATACCTGATATTCAAATTGAATGCAATTTAAGTGTCAGGCAAAAATCAAGTGCACCTCAGAAACGGCAAAACCTCAGTCAAACATCCTCCCTGCCTCGGTCTGTAAATGCTGTCATCAACTGAGGATGACAACTTGAGTGCAGCGATTTTGAATTCCTGTTATTAACTTCCAAGTAGTTTTCCCTCTCCAAGTATCTCCTCTCTTCTACCTTCCCTGCTGAATCTGTCATCTTGGCTTCAGCTCAGAATGACAGACTGTAGTAAATTGTGAAAGACGGAGAGTGTGTATGTGGGTTACCACGCCTCACGCCTGGCTGTGCTGTCTCCTCCCGGGCCGGCCAAGCCCGTCTAGACTGTAATCCAGGGCAGAGCGTCTCCTGGAGTAGACGCTGCGGCGTGCTGGTTGACATCCAGAACAATATAACATCCAAATCCAGCTCAGACAGAAAGTACCAGAATGTATTTCACACATTATTGCTCTGCATTAGATGATTTCCAGCTAATTTTTTCTGGCTGTAGAAAGTGTGGAAACTTGCTTGTAATTTTAGAACATTTTCTGCTGAGTTGAAGAGCAGCATTAACGAACCAAGAGGGAATAAATGAAAGTGCTCTGATAGAGCTGAGGAAAGTCACAGAGAAGTCAGAGAAGGCCACAGTGGGAACCCTGCTCTCACTGCCTCTTTCTGTTTCTCATTGTCTTTTGTATGATTTCTTTCATTATCTATCATACTCTGTGTGTATGTACTATATGTTTTTCACCATCCTCCCAAATACTATATCCAAACCTCATCACCCCAGATGCCACATATCTCAAAGCGGTCACATATCACAGTATCTCCCCTGTGCTTTCACTCCCTCGACCCTTGATGCAGCCACTGCTGACAAGAATAGGTCTCCATGGTAACTGTGACCAACGCCACAGTTGCCTAGACGCAGGGTTTGTGCACTGGGGAGAAGTGCTGATGCCAGGGCGAATCTGTTTACTCACGCCAACAGAGACGCAGCTTACACCTCAATAAAGCCAGGGATAGTTTTATTATAATAGCCTCCTTTGTCGATAGGAGCCAGCTTATTTACAGTGTTTACGCTGTGGGCTCAGTGAAGGGAAAACAGTGTGTGTGTGTGTGTGTGTGTGTGTGTGTGTGTGTGTGTGTGTTGTCTTTGGTGGGGTTGGGGTGGGGTGTATGAAAGATTGAGTATCAAGCACTGGTACTGAATTACAACTGGTTCCAGTACAAGAATGGGAATAAAAGTTCTTTTCAATTCTGCAGTCAGCTGCTGGGCTTCCTGGTGCATCAGCATTGACATATTGTTTATGATACAGTGTGTCATATTTGAGGTAGAGTTACCAGTGTCTGATTTTAACAAAAGACAAGGGTGACTCAGGGACATAATACCACAAAAAAATAATCGAATGTGAGGGGAAGTAAATGACAAACATACAGAAGGTTTGATGTCCCCACTCTTGGTCATAATGCTCAAGTACAACCAAGAGTCACTTGTGCATGTTGAGGGAGAGAGTGTTTATAATGGTCTTTTCCTTTACAGTGCAGGCCAAAAGTTTGGACACACCTTCTCATTCAATGCGTTTTCTTTATTTTCATGACTATTTACATTGTAGATTCTCACTGAAGGCATCAAAACTATGAATGAACACATGTGGAGTTATGTACTTAACAAAAAAAGGTGAAATAACTGAAAACATGTTTTATATTCTAGTTTCTTCAAAATAGCCACCCTTTGCTCTGATTACTGCTTTGCACACTCTTGGCATTCTCTCCATGAGCTTCAAGAGGTAGTCACCTGAAATGGTTTCCACTTCACAGGTGTGCCTTATCAGGGTTAATTAGTGGAATTTCTTGCTTTATCAATGGGGTTGGGACCATCAGTTGTGCTGTGCAGAAGTCAGGTTAATACACAGCCGACAGCCCTATTGGACAACTGTTAAAATTCATGTTATGGCAAGAACCAATCAGCTAACTAAAGAAAAACGAGTGGCCATCATTACTTTAAGAAATGAAGGTCAGTCAGTCCGGAAAATTGCAAAAACTTTAAATGTGTCCCCAAGTGGAGTCGCAAAAACCATCAAGCGCTACAACGAAACTGGCACACATGAGGACCGACCCAGGAAAGGAAGACCAAGAGTCACCTCTGCTTCTGAGGATAAGGTCATCCGAGTCACCAGCCTCAGAAATCGCAAGTTAACAACAGCTCAGATCAGAGACCAGATGAATGCCACACAGAGTTCTAGCAGCAGACCCATCTCTAGAACAACTGTTAAGAGGAGACTGCGCGAATCAGGCCTTCATGGTCAAATAGCTGCTAGGAAACCACTGCTAAGGAGAGGCAACAAGCAGAAGAGATTTGTTTGGGCCAAGAAACACAAGGAATGGACATTAGACCAGTGGAAATCTGTGCTTTGGTCTGATGATTCCAATTTTGAGATCTTTGGTTCCAACCGCCGTGTCTTTGTGAGACGCAGAAAAGGTGAACGGATGGATTCCACATGCCTGGTTCCCACTGTGAAGCATGGAGGAGGAGGTGTGATGGTGTGGGGGTGTTTTGCTGGTGACACTGTTGGGGATTTATTCAAAATTGAAGGCACACTGAACCAGCATGGCTACCACAGCATCCTGCAGCGACATGCCATCCCATCCGGTTTGCGTTTAGTTGGACGATCATTTATTTTTCAACAGGACATGACCCCAAACACTCCTCCAGGCTGTGTAAGGGCTATTTGACCAAGAAGGAGAGTGATGGAGTGCTGCGGCAGATGACCTGGCCTCCACAGTCACCGGACCTGAACCCAATTGAGATGGTTTGGGGTGAGCTGGACCGCAGAGTGAAGGCAAAGGGGCCAACAAGTGCTAAACACCTCTGGGAACTCCTTCAAGACTGTTGGAAAACCATTTCAGGTGACTACCTCTTGAAGCTCATGGAGAGAATGCCAAGAGTGTGCAAAGCAGTAATCAGAGCAAAGGGTGGCTATTTTGAAGAAACTAGAATATAAAACATGTTTTCAGTTATTTCACCTTTTTTTGTTAAGTACGTAACTCCACATGTGTTCATTCATAGTTTTGATGCCTTCAGTGAGAATCTACAATGTAAATAGTCATGAAAATAAAGAAAACGCATTGAATGAGAAGGTGTGTCCAAACTTTTGGCTTGTACTGTATGTCAGAATCTACGTGATGCATTGGAACACATTTGGATACAGACAGTCATGCTTCCTATTTGATGAATCCCTATGACTTAATTCACATGATCTCCTGACCTCCATGCTCTTCTTCAGAATAAGTGTAGTAGTGTTATTTATCAAAATATGATGGTGATTCTAACTTTGATACAATATACTGAAAAATATTGATATTTGATACCATTTTTGATACACAGGAAAAAATTGACATTGAGAGCATACAATTTGAAAGTTGTTATTAAAAGATAACTAAAGCAAGGCTATGACACAACAGTGGTGACTTTTTTTTTCTTGGTTACCAACAGAGAACCACAGAATGACCATAGAAAACATTAACATCAGAGTATGTATCAATAAATTGATATTTTTGACAGCACTAAATTGTAATACGTTTTATGAAAGCTATTACATTTCGTCTAATCCCATAATTAGGTCACAATGCTTTGCTTTGTGACCAAATACCTGCAAAAATAATGACATTCCCATCAGCCTCAGCTGCACCTTTGCTTAGTCCTAAATAGCAAATGTTAACATGCTAATATTAAGACAGTGACTATTATGACCGTTACATTTGTTAAACACTAGCGTGTTAGTATTAGCATCATGTCAGCTCAAAGCACCACTGTGCCTTAATACAGCCGTACGGAGCTGCTGGCATGACTGTAGACCTTTTGACGTATTTTACCTCAAACTAAAATGAATCATCGCAGGTGTTGTGCTTATCGATGGTGTTTCCCAAATTAAAATAAAAAAAATAGAGCTTTATAGGCAGGATTAACATTGAGGACAGAAAGCACTTCTGCAGCTTCTGTGTCACTTAAAATGAGGTTGACATGGCGTCTTTACTGATTGGTTGGAGCAAAATAATCATAATAATGAGTACATTTTCAGACTGAATAATAGGCCTTTTTCACTGCAGACATTTTGACTTGTCATAGTAGGAAAAGTACAGGTGTAATAACATTAACAATGGCTCTGTTTTATTCAAGTGTTCCGGTGAGCTGTGACAGACTGACAGTGAGCCAGCATGTATAATACCGCCACTCTCAAACTGAAGCAGCTTAATGGAATTCAGACATTATTAATTTTATTTTTTTTCCGCCTGTGATTTTCCTACTGTGACATGTCAAAATGTCTTATGCGAAACATGTCTGTGATGCGAGTTCGTAGCAGCTGAAATCCTCTGATATTAAAGGTGAATTTGGCTTATAATATATTAAGGTCTATTTTTATACTTAGATAATATAAGAAGAATTTGAACATGGATTAAGATGAGAGGCAGAATCCACTAGATGAATCAGAATTAAAACCAGGGTCGATAAAACGTAAAGGATACCCAACCCCAGGGTACACACGTGGACCTGCAGTGTTGCCATTGCAGGGACCTTGCAGGGCGTAAGCAAAGGTCAGCCATGTCTCCATCCATCTCCATCAGTCTCTATAAGTTTTGCTCCAGTCTATTCATCCCAGCTGCTCCATTGTCCTCTGATAGCCACATGACTCTGAGCGACCTTCACACCCACACTTTATCTGATAAAGCAGACACACTAAAGGCACATCTAGATCAGACTGACAGGTTGTCCGTGTCTGCGCAGACACAGACAGACCTCTGAATTCAAACCTACTTATTATTTTAGCCTCTAATAATAAAGTACTCCTCACAGCCGTCACTGGTCCAGACATAATGAGACCAGAAAAAGACCCAATTTTCCTGATTTGTGAAAAGCCACTTAAAATGGTTTACAAGTACAAGTTGATGGCTTTAATATTTTCAAAATGGGAACCTTTTTAAAGTAGTACTGATTCATTGTGGTGTCTATTATTCTTTCTGCCATTAGCAAAGTGTAAGAGCACAGCACATTAAAAACAGACAATGACTGAAAAAACTTTTTTTCACAGAGATAACTATTTCCTGATTAATAATAAAAGACCTTGTGCTTTCGAGGAGAACTTAATTTCTTCAAGTTTTTTTCCTTCACTTAATAGTCATAGAAAAGAAAATGTCCTCGTTTCTCTAAGAACTGCGGTATCATTGTGTTTTGGCATTTTGGCATTGTATTTTTTGACCATCAAAATATGAGAGTGAACATAATTTTGTCAGTTATGTCACATGCAGAAAAAAATTGTCTACTGTTAAAAGAGGATAAAAATGTTTTGCTTCAGCCAAGCATTTCTAAAGTGGCTCTGGACCTGAAAATGTTGCCAAATCAGATAACTGACGTGTTTCTTCCTGCATTTTTCAAACACATGGATCATATGCCATATACTGCCTCAACAAAACTTAGGTAAATTAGTGCATTGTGATTGTGATTGGAATTGGTAGTAACAACTGTAAGTGCCTGGGGTCGGCCAAAGGAGCTGCAATTTTTGCCTGTTTCCATTTTTTACAGTATATTTTTAATAACATTTGAATACATTGAAACATTTTTGTAGAGTGAGAAGTAGATGTAGATAGAGTAGATGTTCAGAGTCATAGTTTAGCATGTTAGCATACTGATACTTACATTAGGCTAAGTAGATAAAGCAGAAGCTGATGGACATTTCATTAGCATTGCAGATATTTGGCATAAACCAAATGATTGCACAAACTTACAAAGTCGGGGGGATAACCTGAGTTGTTTCAGTTCACCTTGAATGTGTGTAAGCGTTTCACACAAAACCACAAATTTCAACCTTGTGGCTGTGCTAGAGGAAACGTGGATCACCAAATTCGGTTGGATTCATCCTCCAGTTTTCATGGCAGTCCACCCAATGGTAGTAGATGTTTCAGTTTGGACCAAAGTGGTGCACCGACCGACCAACTGACAAATCTGCATTGCCATTCCTGAAGCCAGCATAGTGCTAGCATGGCAAAACCCAGTCAAATATGCCATCATACTACAGCTAGGACTGGTGTCATGATCCGTCATAGTTGCTGGTTGTCATAGTAATGCAGTACACTTTCCAGTGCATGGGTTTTCGGGTGTACAGTTGTCAGAACTAGAGATGTTCTGACAAGACATGGAAAACTGTTATTGTAAACAGAATTAAGAAATGCTCTAGCACAGACAACTGAATGTGGGCTTACCAAAAGAACTTTAAAAAATGACACTGAAAGCTACTTAGTGTAAAAGGGAAGCTTACTGTCCTACACCAAAATGCCTCACATGTAGGAAAAATTTATAAGAGGCAGAACAGGATCCATCTTGAAATACTAAAATGAAAACTAAATTAACTTTTAAGCACAAAGAAAGAGACAGATTTAACCAATTTGCTGATTCATTTTCATGCCAATATGCACATCAGCTTAGCCTAAAATGGTCTTCTTTTTTAAGTTACTAGGAGGACTACTGTATACAATGTCACTTAATACTGATGTTATTTCATATATGTGATATATTTTACATACATGCTATTTGTTTTGTTAGTTTATTGAATTTCTGTGGAGTCAATTTAAGTTAGTAAGGTTGCATGTGTGTTGTGGTTATTTAAGTGGATAAAAAGAATCACTGTGAAGGGGTGCCATGGTTTCACAAGTTGATCTGTTGTCATATGGAAGAAGGTTTTACAAACCCAAAGTGGACTGCTTCTTTCAAAAAGCGTTCTGGTTCCCGTGTCATATCATTAGTTATCTCTGATTTCTTGTTGTCTGACTGTATTAGCAAGTTACTGACATCGAAAGAAAGTGTAACACAACAACAGATTGTCCTGTAAACATCAGCACCTTTAGACCTCAACCCCCACTAAATATTACACCACTAGATAACCTGTCCAGTGACAACAGCAGCTTCCTGCAACATCACCACTGACAGATGCACTGTCCATAAACCTTTCGACCAAGACAACTGCTCCCTGAAAGACTCCTAGAAATGAAACAGCTGACAATAAAACTCTTCTGTCTGTCTGCCCTGAAACACACTCCTGTCAAATAAATCCAAGGCGGCCGCTCCTCTGGATCCGTTTACAGGGGAGGTGGTGACCGTTTTCTGACAGCTGAAGACAGATGGGTTTAGTTTATGAGCCGGTCCAGATGGCTGGTGCTGTCTGTCTGGTCTCTACCAAAGATTAGTTTTAATTAGCACAAACTGCAGGATGGTTCTGTGGGTCTCCATAGTCAAATGGCAGAGATACTCATACAGTGGCCAAGAACACAAGATGTAAGGCAGGAGATGTGATTGTTTGTATGGAATTCTACTCATTGTGTAGGTCAGTAGATGGAGTATACGTCCATCCTGACTTTTAAAGGAGCTCTATGTGACATTCAAAGCATTTCTGTGATGCAGAGTTTGATTCAGGTTGACCATACATGGCTCTCAACATGGAGGTGGCTGTGCTTGCAACTAGCAGCTGGTGGTGCTAGCAGCTAACAGTGCAAACCATGCTAATAACAGCAACGGTGCTGACAGAGGGTGGGCACTACGCGTCCTTGACAACGCTAGCCTGCCACTGTGAGACAGGATGGCATTGTCAGCAATAAGGGCTGTCTGAGCGCTATGCAGTGTGGCTGCGATCAGCTTGCCAGTGGAATACATGTGCAGCTGGGCCAGGTACCACAACAAAGAACAGAGAAACTCTTTCAACACACACACTTGATTCTCTGCTCAGGACGCCATTACGCCACTATAGCTTTTCATAGCATATACTGGTTTGCTATATTAATGCTCTGAATCTTACATACAGAACCTTTAAAAGAATAATCAGTGAGCACACAAGGATTTTTCTAATGTTATTCAAATACAAAGCAATATGGCTTTGAAGTTGTGACAAAAACATCATATAGCAGTGTTGGATGTGATATGTGTTTCAGACTACACAGCACTATAAAGCACCCCAGCTCTGCTTACCTCCGCAAGGCTGCCACTCTTCCCCAGTACTAACTGGGGGTCGGCTAATGGGATTATGTGGGTTGGAAGCCCTCATAAATGAAGTCCCCGGTGAGGAGCAGGGAGCCCCAGCTATCCCTTAACCCTCTTTAAAGCCTCGCCTTTCACAGTCAGTCAGACAGCCGCGCTAAGACTGCACCAGCTCTGCCACTGTGCTTAGAGGAGCTGTGCTCAGGGCGCTGGCTGATGTAACACGGATGGCATTTCCCTTTGTAGCAAAAATGAAATTTATATTCATCATTCTTTTAAGATTATTCCTGAAGCGGTCGGGCTTTATTACATTGTACTATTGAGGCAGGCAGAGGATAAAGGCCACAGGTCACATACGAACCCAGGAAATCACAAGGTTGGGTTTGACGGGTATTTGTTATCTGATATTGGGCTTTTAAAACTATCATGGATCGGCCAGTGATTGTCATCCAGTCTGTTAATGTCTTCCTATGGGTGATTATGGTCATTAAACTAGATGATATTAGATCATAGTAATGTTGCATAGTGAAATGAATGAATGAGGAAAAAGACAAAAACAATAATAAAGCAACTCAGATCTTTTCTGATGCTCAGATTTTTGACGCACCCACAGTTGAGATGTTTTTTATTTTTTGTCTTAGATGTGTTTCTGTGTTGTTCCTTGAATACTTTTTCTAATTGCAATAACAAAACTAATTGGAATTTTTTAACTGAAGAACCTCACAACTATGCATAAAGTTGTGGTCACAATTATACCACTAGCAGTAATACCAGTGATACCAGATTTTGGACCGTAGATCATTATCTACGGTCCAGTAGCTGCCAAAAGTCATTACTTTTGGCAGCTACAAAACCTTTAATAAAACCCTTGAAATACAATACAGTTCTTATTATTTTGTATTGCATGTACTTACAAGAAGTCAGCATTCTAAATAATACATATCTCCCCTCACAGTCGTGCTAAAATCTGAATCATCTGTTGCCAAACGACTTCCATAATTGCAGCTGCTGTTGCAGAAGAGCAGTGTCATGAATCCAGTTTCTGCTGGTTCTGTCAACAGTGTAGTTATATCTGGTGGATGCTTTTCTACATGTTTCTCATGCTTACTAACACTGTGTGTGTATGGCTTTTTCCTGAAGAAATGTGAGCTCAGACGGGGCAGAGGCTCGACGCAGACTGAGGGAATGCGAAGGATTGGTGGACGCCCTGCTGCATGCCCTCCAATCAGCTGTAGGGAAGAAAGACATGGACAACAAGGTAGCGTATAACCCACCTACTAAAACACATTATTAGTTAATGCTAATGGCACATATAGCTGTAGAGTATGGTTACTTAGATCCTATTGAAGTACCACGCAGATGTACTTGTAGATGAGAACGTCTCTGTCTCTCCTTCCCCCCAGTCTGTGGAGAACTGTGTTTGTATTATGAGGAACCTGTCCTACCACGTCCACAAAGAGGTGCCAGGGGCCGAAAAGTTCCAGGACCCCTCAGCGCTACAGGCCCCTGGTTCAGCGGGACCACAAAGGAAGAAAAAGGATGATGCTGGCTGCTTTGGAGGCAAGAAGGCCAAAGGTGAGACTGAATTCCAAAATGTGATTTCTGCCTCATTTAAAAAAAAAAAACAAAAAACACCTTATGAAATAATAACATTAGAAAACTAGGATAAATGATTGCATTTTTGGTTGCATAACAAACAACTTAAGACTAATTAGAAGTCCCTCATCATGTAAGTTCCTTCTAAGTGTAGAGCATTTTATCTAAATGATTGGTAGGAGCTGCATTTGCTGCACGGTTTCTTTTGCCTTCTTTTATTATTATTTTTTCATGTGAAAGCAGTCATTCAAACAGCTGAATTGCATAGATACCATTCTTTCCTTTGTTGCCTTCCTCTTCTTTGTTGTATTTCAGTCCATTGTTGGTTTTATGTGAGCGCTGGGCGCATACAAATCCCCCTTGACAATGACAATTATACAGTAATCTGTCACATCTAATGTGCATATAGATATACGGCATATAGACTTTATACTTTGGTTGTCTTAAATGCAATGCTCCTCTCTTGACATTCTCATTAAAATAAGGTTTAGCATTTACATACATTAGTAAACTGTCTGCTCATTTGACGATTGATCCAGAAAACAAGTATTTTAGCTCTTTAAACTTTTCAATTTTTCAATGTTTTTATCAATACATTCAACAACTCAACTTCAAACATATTGTTCCACCATTTGGTTTTTGTACAGGATTTGAAGTGTTCATTAAAATACATTAAACAGTAAGTAAAGTCATCACTGACAGGGACATTTATCCAACTCATGTAAACAACAAATTGCAGCTATCAGTTCTCTTAAATGTTGCTCGTTGTAACTGAACACTTTCAAATAGAGAATAATAATAATTAATAATTCACAACAATAACACATGAAAGGGATAATTTGGACCTTTTGAAATCAGGTTGTATGAGGTACTTATCCATATTTAGCATATTACATACAATAGATGGCTGTTGGCAAGCCAGTTTGGAGAATTAAGGCTCAGACATACTTTACACATTGAAATGGGCTGCATGTGGACATCCACATAGGGTCCAGGCGGACCCTCGCAGACATGGGTAGATGATAACGTTACGTCACACGGACCAGAGCGGACCCTCATGTACACACGGCAACTATGAAATTACCCTTAAATGGCTAAAATATGTTTTGCTGCTTCCCGTGTTCAGCAGCAGTATATTACTTAGCTTCTGTGGTGGTATTTCTGCTTAAAAACAGTCTATATCAGTTCAAGTGTACACTATATTTTGAATATTTTCACTCCCTTACCTTGCTGTTGAACAGCCCTTCTCTCATGGTGAACTGTAGCCAATATGTATGCTCTCTCTTTAAAGCCACCAGACTCCTTTGTGATTTTTTTGACGTACACAACACAGGAGCTGCTGGTCTATGACTGCTTCAATTGGTTAGTTTGTTTGAGTTATTGTTTGACTTTGGTGAACCTGAAACTAACACTTTGAAACATCAAAGTTACACAATTTTCTTTTTAAATGACAAGGCATTGGTAGCCCAGCAACTTCTGTGCTTTGCGAGGTAAAATTACTGTTTGTCAAAGGAGCCGTGACTCTGAAGAGAGGGAAGCCACCAAACTCTCTCCAAACTGGGGGCATGCTGATCAACATTTACTGTAGGTCATGCACTTACTATTGATAAGTACCTCATACAACCTCACTAAAAAGAACCATTTATATTATCCCTTTATATTTTACATCTGGATAAGCTACAGCACTGTAAACAGTAATCTCTTAGCTTGCATACAAGACTATGATGACACATTTGTGTTCTGTAACGGACATGTGTCGTGGCACCGTCTGCTGCGTCAGGAGGTTTTTGTCGTTATTGACTCTCTGTGACAGATGTGCCATGTACACGTGTTGTTAGCGACGTCTTAATCTGCAGTCTCCCAGGCTGTTAGCTAAACGACACTGTTATTTCCCCATTGTACAACATTAATGGCCGCCATTAATCAGTCAGCCAATGAGGTGTGACTACTAGCCAGTGACCCTCGACTTCTAACGGCTCGTCAGAGAATCCTTTGGTTCAGGGGTCAGGACAACACAGGAGCTTACATGTATACACATTTGTAAAAGCACCAATTAACCACATAAATACTTTCACACATGCACACACACGCTTTGAATAATGAGATGTGTTTAGCTGCTGCAGACCCTGAAGGTGTTTCTTGAAAAAAGGAGGCTCAGGTACAGAAACATTAAACGTGGCTATAAAGGAGCATGGAGGCGGATAGTTAAGCAACACCGTCGGCAATATGCTTGGTAATTTGTTACCTTAAGTAGGCTAAGTTTGGCCTCCTCTTCAGTTTAATGTCACATTCAGTATTAAATATACCATTACGCCCAACACTCGCTCAGCAGTTCAGGCTCTGTTTTAGCTAATAAACACTCTGGTTCTCGGCTGTTATTTCCATCTCTTTGAGCACATTTCTGTTCTTCCCAGGCAGTGATTTAAATGGAGCACTTAAACAAACGCTGACAGGTTGTGCTGTTGTTATGTATATGTTTCACTGTGACTCTCTATCCTGCCGTCTCATCTGATAATGAAAGCTGATGCCTTAGTCTTTTCTGTCTTTCTCATTTGCTAGTTTATTGTCAAATCTTTTCCTATTTTCTTTTAAATTTCACACTTTTCTGGCTATTTGACTGCTTCTTCCTCCTTCTCCCTTTCTCTCTAAAAAGCCATCCCACTGAACTCTTTGAGCACGCTTCTCAGAGAACAGCTATGGACTGCTAATGGCTTCCCATCTAGCCCCTTTTTTATCTCAAAAGTATTTCTTCCCTTTTCTCTTTACTCTCTCCTTTCTCTATTTTGTTTCCCCCCTTTCACCTTCCCTATTCAGTAAAAGACAGCCTCTTTTTGTGGAAAAACTGTTCGCATCTATTGCACAGCTTCTTGACACACGCACACACGTCTTTTTCACCATGCTTCTTCTCTCTTCTCCCTGCTTTTGTGTTTTTTGGCATTGCCGCTGCTTCCTTGGCTAACTATAGAGGAATGGTTTAATCAAGGTGAGTGTCCCCCCTCAACCCTTCTCACTTCAGCTTTCCTCCCCTTCCTCCTTCCCCTCCCCCTCTCCTCCTCTTTCCCCCTGGCTGTAGAATATAGTTAGAGGTAGTTTTGGGTGTCCTCCAAACCTGAGAAAGTTTCAAGGACTTGAGAAAATTGGGGTGTTTCACTCATTCCACATGCATTCCTTCACCATACCAACCTGAATGTTTTAGACTCCACTCTTCCCAGTCCTCACAGTGTGTTAGAATTAGTTGCTCCTTAGTCCTGTAAGATAGGTGAAAGGTAAAGACAGCACTTGATGACACAGGTAAGTCCACTGGGATGTAAAGTAGAGCTTGACTAAATAAATGAGTCAAAGATGCAAGAATGAAAATTAAAACTTGAAATCTATTTAGTCTGAATCTATCATTAAAGTGAGGTGTGCAGCTTTTAGACTCCAGATAAAACTGATCCCAGCTGCTCTGACAAACTGGTACTAACTGTGTCCAGCTTGAACCCTCCACCGGTCCCTTTGTGCTGTGTTTAAGCATAAATGTCAAGCTCTGCTGCAGACCCTGTTAGCGTGTGTGTGTCATTGTGTGTGTGTAGAGGCTTTGAATGATATGGATTATTGATATTAGAATATATTTGTTTTGAAGCTGACAATATCCAAGATTTGGTGCCACAATTTGCTATCCTTCACATTTGGAGGGGGAGTTCCCTGCAAGGTTGTCATTGTTGTACCCGAGAAATAGTTAATTTGTTGGGCCTAACGGTATAGTTTGACATTTTGGGAAATACTCATATTGGCTTTCTTGCTGTGAGTTGGATGAGAAGATTGATACCACTCTCCTCTGCCTGTGCATTAACTGTAAAGCTAGACGCAGATGTCGCAGATATTGATCTAATCATCTAACTCTCAGCAAGAAAGCAAGTAGTATAGCCTATATCCCAAAATGCCAAACTATTAGTTTGGGGTGATTTTGGAAAGCAATGCTGGTGTTCTGTATTCTGAATGTAGGGCAGGGAGCAAGTCCACAGTGGCCATATATTTCACTTTCATCTAGTTCATCTTTACACCTCTTTATCTTTGTACTGTCCCATGGGCATGTCCATGTGCATGTGAGATGACCATTAGCCGAGTTGCAATCATCCACACCCTTCCCACTCCATTTCCCCTCTTCCACTGCATTACAGTTACAGTGGAAAAGTGTGTGTATGTGGTTATGGAACGAAGGTCTATGCAGTTATATGTGTGTGTATGGCCTTGAGCTCATACAGTATGTTTTAGGCCTATATGTCAATTCATCTTTATGAACACGCTGGTGTTCTGTAGCCAGCAGCAGACACTGTGGGATTTATGTGTGTGCTTGAACATATCACGCTTCTAGCTGTCTGTATTGTGTATACATGCAAATATTCATTCTTTGTGTGGGTGGGTTTGTAAACCTGGATTAGACCGATATTTCAGTTCAGAGGTGGAGAGGTAATACCATGGAAAGAATGATGTAAACATGAAAATAGTTACATTTAAAGACACTGAATATAAAGAATCTAAAAATATCAGCCTCCCAAAGCCATATCGGTCTAACCCTGGTGTCAACAACATCATCCTTTATAATCCAGTTGTTTTTGGATATGACACTGACTTCGTCTTCCCTCCTCTTTCCTCTACCCAGGCAGGAAAAACGGTGAGAACGACAAAAACTACGACACACTGGATCTGCCCAAGCGCTCAGAGCCGTCAAAAGGTAGGCCTCATCTGTCAGGCAAAACCTCTCTCTGTTAACACTTTTGCTCCTGAGAGAGAATATCCCAGAGGAAATAACTCGCTTCATTTAGATGTCATCCTGCAGGAGAGGGCAGAGAGAAAGGAGTCAGATCTTGGACAGCAAGGCTGGTGAAGACATGTGATTGGTTTGGTTTTGAGGCAGGTCAGGTGTGTCTGTCAACAGAAGCGCGGAAGGTCTTTGACAAAGAGAGATGCAGTCTGGTAATTTAGCTTTGTGTGATGGTTTTGTGTCTTTACTGTGGCAGTCGATTGTTGGCAGCTTGTGAAAGCATCAACTCTGTAAGCCATCTTTTTGTTAAATCCAACGGTGCACTGGGACACAGAAGGGAATAACAAGGCATCCATTGTTTTATCTATTGCATTGTATGGTGCTAAAATTCATTGGTGATTACTAAGCGTAGGAGAACATATCCTGTCACATTTATCTAATTTAAGGTTGAGGCTATGTGCCAAATTATTTAGAAAGAAGAGAACTCCGAGTTCAGCACATAAACTCTCATTAAACAGCAAATTGTTATTTGTACAACATTGTTTTGTACAGATAAAACACACACAATATAATATGGGTGGGAGTTTCCAGGCACCTGACAATTTAATTCAGTTATGATTCAGAGCGCTACAACTTGGTTCTAAAACATTTATCCATGTATCTCAATGCATCAACATTTTTGACTTATACATCATTTATTTTTCTTTGTGGCCACTTACTACTTTTAAAAACAAAAAGTAGCCTACTGTGTAATTTACATAGTTTTGAATAATAAATTGTCTGCAGCCCTTCTATTTTAAAAAGTTAACTACCTTAATCAATGAATTAACTCATTTGAAAGCACCTTACAGTCAAAGTGAGGGGATGGCGGTGTTCTCTGCTGTGTTGTTATTCATGTCTCCAGCAGTGAAGGGCAGCCTCTCCGCCTCACTGTCAGCTCCAGGGAAAGACGCTGGCAGGCCAAGCTCAGGGTTTTTGAGTTGAAACAGACTGAGCAGAGAGTTATTTTCTACACCACACAGGTGTTTTAAGTTGTTTAATGCTGCAGCGTGTTTACCAGCCAGTCTCGTTTATTAAGGTTACAGCTGATCGTTGCTCTGCTCCATTAACGTTTTTCTCTGGGTGATGGCATAGAAAGTATGGACAATGTATTTCAAGTTCATCTTGCAAATGTAATTATATAAACATTAAATTAAAACAAGCTTCCAACCGCTGCAAGCGTGTCTACATTGTAGACAGTCCAGGTGCTGCATCGCTTTCACAGTTGAGTTCTGCCTCTTTCGCTCCATCAATGTCACATTTTTAACAAACATTGATTATGGACATATGTGAATAGATGCCACATCATCATTGTTCGCATTGCTGTGTATCTAACACTTAGTTATTTCCCCCAACCATTAGCCATTATTTAGTTAATTTAAGTAGGATCTCATAGGATGGTTTTGTTCCTTTGAACAGAGCCAAGCTAGCTGTTTTCAGTCTTTGTGCTAAGGCGACCAGCTACTGGCATTAGCTTCCTATTAACCATACAAACATGAGGATGGTGTCAATCTTAATCTCTTTACCCTAACTTTCTGCCAGAAAGCAAGTACATGTTTACCCAAAATGTCAAGGTATCTGATAATGAAAATGACAATAAATTGCCAATTGGAATATATATAATATAATATATATTATATATATATATATATATATATATATATATGTATATATATATGTGTGTGTGTGTGTGTGTACATTTAAGGATAGAGTGAACTTTCTGGAAATGCATTTGGCAAAATGTTATTGCAGTAGATAAACTAACTACATAGGAATGCCTGTGATTGGCCGATCCAGTGATTTAAATCCCTGGCAAATGAAGGTACTTTATCACATTGATTCTAAGGTCTTAATAAATCCAATGCTGCCATAAAGAAGGCCTGCTTATTGATTTAGGTTAGCTACCTTTGAAAGATTAGGCACAGCTACCTTGGTATAAATGGCATAGAAAACCTGCTGATGTATCGTCATATTTCCCAACTCTATCTGAGCCTACAGGCCATAGTGCTGTATCTGCAGCATTGGACTTATTTTTGTAACACCACGATGTTGCAAAAATTGGATGTCAGCAGCACACAAAGGTGGATCGAAAAGTGTGTTTTGCTGTTATTTGAAAAGCTGAATGCGCTACTGTTGGGTTCAAGGTTGCGTGCTTTTCTTGACCATATTCAGAGAACAGTAACTGTCTCCTCTCCTCTCCTGATTTGTGTACCTCAGTGGCATACTTTCCTGTTTATCTACATATCTATAAATATTGTATTATAATGTGATGAGGGATATGGGAATGGTAACTTGGCAATCTCACCACGAGGAGGTTTGAAGAGCACCGTTTTGTCCCCAGACTCTGCAACTGGTTCTAGCAATCCTGTGTGACTAAGCATGTGTATGTGCACACATCTTCTCTTTGCTTTTGCATTTTGGCACTGACAGGCAGTTGTAACAGTCATAAAAGCAAATTAGTATGCAGCGCACACATGAGTGCATCCGGACGGTAATAGAATGTGTATTTGCTTGTGTGTGTGTGTATTATACCTTCCGCTGTGGAAATGCGTGTGTGTGTAAGGCTGTCCATCTGTCTAGTGGTGTCTGTGGAATTTGCCTGCACTTGTTACACACCCTTATGTGGTATTTACACATCAGCACCTTCATCAATGTCTAGTGGCAGGCACTCAAAGTCAATACCACTTCCTGTTTGACTGTTAATTAGCCACATTAACACGGCAAAGTGGGCTCTCATTAAACTAGATCACAATTAATTGCTGTGCTTTTCCAAGTTAAGCCGATTTTGCCTTTTTTTTTATCACTCCTAAAGTAAAGGAAAGCAGATGAGCTCCAAGGATGATAATTAATATTTTCCACTCACTGGGTTTTCATGGGTAAAAGCCAAGCTGGCATGCTGCGACTGTGAATCTATAGTGGTTACAATTGTGGCGCGATTACGTTACACAATGTGCTAACAACACCCTTCGGAGTTTTGAATCCAGAGAAAGCAATTATCATTATAGGCCTAAATGTCAAACACAGTTGAAATGTGTGTGTGGGTTCACGTCGGAGAGAGCGCTCGGCATTTTCTTGCTCGCAGACAGACAAATCATATTTGACGTTTATTAGCTCCACACACAGGCGCATAACAACAGCGAGGTGCATGGATAATAAGCTTAATCACTGGAGCGAAACCCACATTGACTTTTAAAGCGCATTTATCACTTTTTCCTCTTCAGGAAACATTGGAGGTGAAAGTGCTGGTGACTGCGAGACCATAAAAGTCATCAGGGTGCCTTGTTTGTTTGTCTATGAAAATATATGTTTGAGTGTGTTCACCTGCTCCACCCTTGCCACCACAACAAACCGTGGTCATCTGTGGAGAGTTTGCAGAGGGAGATAGAGAGAGCAGCTCTCATTCGGTGGCGATGGCTGAGGGAGATATGGGAGATTACATGTGTATCCCGGTCCTGATCTGATGTCAGACAGAGGGAGGTCAACGCCGGGACCAGGCTGGACCTGGCAGTGGGCAATGATTAATCTTTTTGTTTGTGTGTGGATGTGTGTGTATGAAAAGGGAAAGAAACAGAGAGAAGCCAGGAGAACGAGGCCTGATGGGTATTTCAAGTTTCACAGTTGTTTTGAATATGTTTTGAAGTTTGAAGCCAGTAGTTTTGGAGAGAGTTTTGAACATCTTTAAGCTGTGCTAATTGATTTTATGGCTACGTGACTACAGAGCAACAAGCTGTATATTACCTTTTAAAGTTGAAGAACAAACAGGCAACACTCGCTTATTTAAACTTCCAGCAGACACAGCAGTGGCATTAGCATACATTTGGAGTTGTGTTTGTGGCAAACTGATAAATATACGTTCAATATTTACTCTCCTTTTAGCTGCTTTGGTTTCCTCACATCTCCTCAGAAAGATATCTGTCTCTTTGTAAATGTTCCACTTTGTTTACCAGCAAGTCCCAAACTGCGTCTGTCTGACGTGTGTCGCTGGGCAGGTAGTGTTCAACTGCCTGCTGTGACTGGAAGTGAAGCTGATGAGAACAGTGGGAGTGAACCAAAATAGTAGATTTGAGGGCTGTAAAACAAAAATTAACTGTACGACTCTAGAATGCACAACAAAACTGAGGGGGACTCTGTGGGTTTGTCGTTACAAGCTACCCCTTTATATTACATATAGTCATTTGATCCATTGTTATGATTATGTTTAATGATACAACTTAAAATTTGACCCTTTTTCATAATTAAGGATTTAGCATTTCCTCTAAAATGGTATCCTCATAATGGAGCATTAACTGACTACAACTCCTTTGAAACCCTCACAGACATTTTTGCAGGCACTTCTGCAGCTCCTTAAAGAAACCCCCTTTCCACCTTGAATAAAAATGTGTCTCGTATCCAGATTATATTGAGATGTGATTGAACCTGATTACATTTACACCTGGTAAAAGTATGTCTCTAGTGTCAACATTGAGATTGTACTGACATCCAGTTGCTTTGTCCAGTTCCAACAGCCAAATGCAGTCCAAACGGGTATGGTGACAATACCTTTTCACCCATACTGTCGTGTGGTCAAGCACTATAAGGAGTCTTAGATGAGAAGATCAATGCCACTCTCATGTATGTAAAGTAAGACACAGCTACAGCTTGGAGACAATTAGCATGGAAACAACTAGCCTGGTTTTGTCAAAAAATAAAATGTCTACCACCTCTACAGTTCACATTTTAGATCTTGTCTTATCTGTTCAAAAATACTTTGGAAATCTTCATTGTTGTTGTTTTGTAGGGGGCTATGTCCTTTACTACCTTGATTTCTATTTGGTAGTGACCCCTTGTTTCTTAGTATGAGCTTGCCAAACAACCACTGACCTAACTCGGTAAAAGTGAATTAATGAATAATCAAATTCCCCCAGATTTGGACCTGTTACTTTAAGGCAGGGCGAAGCAGGTTGTGAATAAAGAATGTCCTCTCTCGAAAGCAAAAGTGAAAGTGGTGTTGTATTAATATTAATACCTCTGCAAAAGCACCAGATTTTGGGTCGTACCCTACCAAATGCAACACTGATTTCTTGTAACTGCGATGACAACTGACTTTTAGCACCGTGGACTGTGGTTGGCCTAATGCCAACCTCTACAGTCTTTTATCTTTCCCCAACCTTCACCAGATTGTGATAGTTTGAGAAGAAACTAAAGAGAGCATGTTCATATTTAGTTATGAGGAATGGTTAGTTTGACTCCTGAGATACTGTAAAATGAAATAACTTTCTTTTCAATTAAAAGTCTGTTGTCAGCGTGACTGAATGTTGAAGTCATACAAGCATTGACCGAGACATACATGCAGACGCAGCCAAAAAATGTGTATTTATTATTAACCAAACATCAGTACCTGCACTTCCGCATTCAGTTGACTGTATCTCCAAAATCAATGCTGTGTTTTTCGTTAACTTGTCTTGCCAGACTTTCAGTTGTTGTGATTCGTCCTTCTACTTAATTGTTTGGCCATTTTGTCCACCCTAATTGATTAAGTGAGTTGTTTTGTCCGTGCAGTTGCCCCAGAAAGGGGACCTGTTGCAGACCCATACATCAGCGGAGAAGTCCATTATTCATCCCGCTGTAGAACAGAGGCAGAGAACGAGAGAGGGGTGGCTGTAACAAAAGTAATTAAGAAGTGTGAAAAGACGCATTTCATTAAAGATCCAGTGAGTGCGGCAGCCCCTGAGATGATGAAACATTTTCCCAGCAGTTAATTGAAACCACAGCGTAAACCTTTAGATTGGAAAAAGGTCAGGTGAGGTGAGGGAGGAGGGTGGGGGAAGAAGGCATGATGTGTGTTGACTGAGCGTCTGCATTTCTTACCTCCTTTTCTTCTGAGAGTGGAGGTTAAAAAAAGCTTGAGTGAAAACTAAATATGATAGGCTTCCTTTTGCTGAGGTTTCTTCCAACCTGAGGAGGTTGAAAGAATACAGAAACAGTTGTTGGCTGTCCTCAGAGAAACACAGTGCCTCAAATTAATTAGCCTTTACCTTTTATGCAGCCTTCATCTCTTCCCTCGGCTCCTCCCTTTATCTGCTGTGCTCGTCTGTCTCCACTGTATTGTCAGCGCGGTGTCACGATGCAGCAGAGCGAAGAGTCTCACATCCTTGCTGAGGATGTGGGTGTGTTTTCAATAAGCTCCAGCAACCAAAGTAATGGAATACAGGTGCTCAGATCCTGGTGATACTAAGGATGGGAATCATATGACCTTGACAGATGAGGAAGGTGGACTTTGGCCTTTAAGCTAGATGCACATACAGACAGCTGAGCTTGTAAAAGGTGTTTCAGTTGAGTAAATATGACTTTTTGTTTGTTGTGTCTTATATATGTGTCTTCAGCTAGACATTTCATCAGTGAGGTCAGACTGGAGGATGACTCCTGTGTCATAACTTTCAAAATTCAGTATCCGCTTTTGTATTTTTTTTTTATCAACAAGACTAAAATTGGACAATATGGACAGCTGTGGACTAAACATACACAAATAAACATATACATACGAGGCTGAGGCGGTATCAAGGTATTACAGTATACCAAGGTATTTAGAAATCCCAAAGGTGTGATTTTCAGTACTGTCAGAAATACAGGTGCTCATCTTACTGTTAAACTGATACACAGATGCTGTATTGAGAATGTATTGTAGTGCACAGCATGTGTCACCAGAGGTCAGTCTCTACTGGTGGACAAGGTAGTTGAACTGAGAAAGATGCCGACTACATTTGGTGGGGATAACCTTACAGGACTAAAGCCGGCTAGCAACGGCAGAGAGAGAGAGAGAGCAGAGAAAAGCAGCATGTAGAGCCAGAATATTTTCACATCTGACTTGCCAAATTAAGGATTTATTTTGACCAAACCAGAATATGTGATTGTTGGAACACTGAAAAAATTAACCAAGGATGAGTTACCAAGGCGGTTGGGCTACTCTTAGTTCAGTGAAAGTTCAGAGAAACTTAATTCAGAAAGTGTTCAATTGTATTTTTTTGTTTAATAAGGACACACTACAATTGGCAAAATGCACGTTTCCAGCAGAAAACATGATGGTAAACTCTTGAGAGCAAAAAGAAGAGCTAGTTCGTTTGGAAATTATGTTTGCAACTGCTTAATGAGAATAGGACCAAGGATGAGAAATACAGTACATACATATATACATTGCACGAAACAAGTGTCCAGCTTACGTTTTTTTGGTTTATGTGCAGTCATCACACTTGTAGTGTATACAGTCCACACATACACCTTCTCCACCAAAATGGAACGGGTTCCATTCTCATTCCCACACCTAATTTTGAACTGTTAAGCATTTCTACCAAAGTAAATTTGTACAGAACCTGAAAAAAGAATGCAAAAAAATAGCTGTTTTTTGTGTGAACCATATTCTACAGACTGAAAAGAGAAGATGGATAAGACAATGATGGAGAAGTCAAGTAAGAAATTGTTGGTTAAAAATAAGCATGCACTGGTCTCATTGATAGCTGGTCCGGTGTTGTTTTTGGATAAAACCTAATATCTGTAACAACAGAACAAAAGCTTGTACATAATCAATGCAATCTGCCATCTTGCTACTACTCTTTACTTCCATTGTCAAATACCCTCTGTTGATGATACACCCTTAATTACAGTGGTTCTGCTAAAACTGGTGGAAATGCGGGTAGGTTCTCTAGATAGCACCAAGGTTCCAAGACACCTGTCCAGAACCGGTTTAAGAACCAGAGCTATTTGACAAAATTTATGTCACACAAACCCATGCAGCAACTCGGATGCTGCAACAATAAATTGGCCTTAAAATGTCTCTTATCATGCCAGTGGCTCTGTGAACCTATACTTAGCCTGAACGACCAACCGGCATTGCTATCCCTAGACCCTCACAGCTAGTCCTGTAATAAAAGTCAAATGTTGCAGGTCGGAAGGTTCCTTTGTGACCACACTAAGTATATATATATCACTGTACCCTCGATGCAGCATTTTAGTGATATTAATCAGAAGTATGCATCAATTGCCAACTTAAAAAAAATCCAGAAAAGTGAACTCCTGATTGCCTTTCACCTTCTACCTCTTGGCCAGCAGAGCTAGTATATTTTTAATATGAGGAAATAATTGGAAACTTTGTGGGTGAATGCTGTCTCCTCTGGCAGAGCTTATTCCCATCATGATGAATCTTTTTGTCAAACTGCTTGTAGTTTCCAGTGAGGCTGATTGATCACAGCTGCATTAGGTAGTGCTAATTAGTCATATCTGACAACAAGGGCAATCTGACTAAGCAATAAAGGCCTTGTGTTTGAAAAGCATCAGTGCTTTCCATGACTTTGCCCTCTTGCTCTCTTTCTCTCTCTCCTTCCACCAGTCTCACCATTTCTCATTTCTCTTGCTCTCTGCCACTTCAGTGCTCTCTCCATCCCTGGGAGATTTATTGTGCTCCATTCGCCTCGCACACTCTGAGCAATTGATAAAACAGTAGCGTTTACCAAGACGACAACTGTGTAACGCGTCTCGCTGCTTTGTCTTGCAAGCTGAGCATTTAATTTGTGGCGAGGTCTTAGCGTTGACAAACAACACTGGTGCGAGCTGTTATGTATTGCATTGTATAACCCTCTTTGATATCATCCCACTGGAGGTCTCTATTTGTAGTATAATGAACACTGACTGTTTTGCTATCGGAATCATCTATGTCTCTGATGCATCTCAGCTCTTGAAGTCTGAAAAGTCAGGGGCTCAATTGAATTAAGGAAAACGGAGCTACACTTTCATTGTTTTTCCTCCGCTGTTGTGGAGGAGAAATATTTCACTTAATGGCTCTGTCGCATGAATCTGATTCTTCTAATCCTCACTGTAATATCTCTATGGCTCGTAAGCTGCGGCAAGAAAAACAATCGCCTTGCCCTGAGGCACGACGAACGTCCTGCTGCAGTGAGCAAATATGTTCAAGCAGATCCATTTTTCAAGATAAAGCATCTTTGCGTCATTAACTGCTGCCAAGTTTGCTTCTGAGTTGTACAATCCCAATGGGAGGGGAAGTTTTGGCCTACTCTGCGTCAACTTTACACTCAAAGTTAAAGCAGAATATCATGAATAATTCACCCTCCATCCAGAACTCCAAGCAGCGGTCTTATGGAGGAGCTCTCTGTTTTCATGACTATGGAATTCAACACCCAGAAAGTGAGCGCTGGTCTTTGAGTTCTTGCAGCCTGTTGACCACTTCAGTGAATCACTAACCCTTTTGTTCAGAATAAACATACCACTCATTTGCGTCTCTCCTTCACCTCCTCTTCCTCACTTCCTGCCGTCACATTTCGCAGCAAAGTGAGACCCCAAATGGCGAAAGCTACCTCGTGAATATCTGCACTCGGAATGTCATAAACAGTACACAAAGCATGCACACAAACAAAAAGCACGCATATAAACATTCAACACTTGTACGGACACATGCTCACACAAATTCACACATACTTTCTCACTCTCAGCTGCTATTTTTGCACATAGTGTCCACTCCGCACAAGGCTGGATCCAGACTGTCTGGTGCCTTGTATCACTCTCTGTTGCTGTGTAGCCTCAGTCATTACATTTCTCTCAGCATTACACCTTTCTTGTGCCAAATATACAGTGTGTTGCATCGCCTCTACAATTCTTTTACTAGATGCCGTCACGCCAGAGGGAAGTCTGTCCTCCTCTCAGAAAAGGAGGCCAGTGTATCACGAGTTGTGATGGGCGACTAATTGGGTTTTATATTTCTGTTTCTTCTGCAACCTTCAAATGGAGAGGCAAAGCTAAATGGGATACAAACAAACAGAAACCATTAAGAGATATTGTATCTCAGGAGACCTCCTAGTTAGATAAAGGATAAATAAATATAAACAAAAACCTAGAACCAAAACATCCTCTGGAATTTCCACCCAAAACACTTTGTATTACACTCCCCTGCACTAAACAGCTTTGCACAGGAGTGTCCCAAGTAGCAGTAGGAGACAGTTGAGGCCTGTGATTTAAGGCACAGATGTTTTATTATCCCATATAAATTCACTTGATGTGTTTAGGGCTACATCCCTACTAATACACATTTTAATTTCAAAACTGTTTTACAATGAAACCAGTCTCCATATACACAAACATTTTAGCACCTTTTCAGAAATAATCTCCATCCAATCTATGCCTGCAAATGTCGATCATATGACCATTAACACTAGGCATGTGCATGCCAGTGTAAACAGGAGGCTGATTGTTGACTCTGTGGTTAGTTGCTCAGTTGCAGAAAACACTACAAAGGGGTAAAAGAAGATCAGTCATGAAAAGTAAGACCAGGATTCCTTCGCATGGACCAACAACGTGATGGAACTGTATAGACAGTGGAAAACATAGACTGAGAGCCGTTGCAAAGCAAGTACAGTACGAATGATATGACCCAATAAGGAAGCCAACGTGGGTGTCTTCATCATTGTTTTCAAAAGTGTCCATTTCTGCACAGCCAAACTTAAATGCAATTCAAACAAAAACAGGGTCAGCAGTGTTTTTATATGTCTCAGCTTAGGGGTTCGAATATGCAGAATATGAGTAGTGTGGACGCTAGGCGTAAACACAGCAGTAGTTAAATGTTTTAAAACGAAAATATATTAGTGTGGATGTATCTGATATTTAGAAAGCCAAGTGGAAATTCAGCCCAGACGAACTTGACCTGGATTAAAATTAGATATTTGAGATGCATTCTAGCCACATTTTCAAAGGATGAGAATTAATCCATGGTTTCAGGTTGTGTAAGTAATCTGTCTAACTGTAAACTATGTCAGTATGCAGCCTGTTAAGTAGCCACAGTTGTAACAACATCAAATCAGTCATCTTTCTTCCTGTCACATTAAGGCAATAGGAAAAAAACAGCTCCAGTGATTTTGACACTTATGGTTGTACTGAGGGCATTAAGCAGATGTGTAGCTTTAATGATCCCTGATCAGTGAAACCATTACATGAGACAGCACAATGACCTGTGTGGGTGAGCTGGTGACATTGAGCTAGTGCCTGTGATGGCCAGCAGAACTTTTGTCCTAGTTGCCTAACCATGTTTTTGTGTTAGTTGATGGCTAGTTGTTAGCTAGCTAGCTAAACTGACATTTTAGCAGCCACCAAACTGCTTCAGGTGCCGCCACCCTCTGGACTGGAGAAGGGTTGACCCCGATTTACATCAAATGGTGGGACAAGCAAATTGGAGGCAATCCAGTTTGGCTAACGGAGACGTATATAAGTGGATAAGAGCAAACAAATTTTGATAAATTGGATGCAGATACCATCTGGATCAAGTGTAAAGGTGTCCTTCCTAGATGCTATTGGAAGTAATTGGACCTAATCATCTTTTTTGTGCCTGGTACAGTGTGTCGATGGTGGAAGAACATATGTAGCTTTCAGTACATGGAGAAATATAGATGTGTTTAGAAAATAGATTTGTGTAAAATGCTACAGTTCTGACAGCATCTCAGTTAATCTTGTAACACGTCATGGCAACAGTGTGAATGTATTTGTCTCTAAAGTATGATGCCCTGTGTTAATGCTATATGCCAACATGTTAAGAGCTCCAGATGCTAAATGTTCACCCCTCCCTCACCGCCTCACCTGAGATTAAAACTGAATCCCCCTCTGCCACACCAGCTGTTGAGCGTGTTACTGAGCCTGCTCAGCTGGCCATAGCTAACCAGACACCCCTCACATGCCAATCACTTTCTCTGCTTTGATGTTGATAATAAAACTAAGCACAACACCGAAAAAAGGGGCTAATTATGTGGATAGCCAGCGGCTTGCAGCTGACATTTTAGCTACTGCAACCCCCCCCCTTTCAACTTGCCACCATCCTCTCATGAGCCGTTTCACACAGGCAGTGATGAAAAGGAGTGATAATAAGGCGAGGAGGAGTAAAAAATAAATGAAGGGAGCGAGAGGTTTATTTAAGTGGGACCACCTTGTGTTTTGTTTGAAATACAAAGAGGTTTGCATAATAATGCTATTCCTAGGAGGTCTCGTTGAGAGTGGCTGCTCTACACATCATTAGTGGAATGAAGTCCTTGCAGATTAGTATGTGTGTTTGTGTGTGTGTTGATGCATAGCAGCATTTATCCACCTGTGTTTGGCAAAGGATAGTGGTGCGCCTCCAATTCCCAGCACTTCTCTGTGGCAGTGCATAAACTTAACAGCACTTCCACCCAGTGCGACAGCAGCGATCAACTGTCTCTCAAGTTGTTTAAACTTTCCGTACCCCCAAAAAACTCAGTGTCCCCAATCAACGTTCCTCCTCCTACGAGGCTCTGCAGAATTCTAAAAAGTGCTGGGAATCAACAGTAGCCGGCAACATCAGGCTCTTCAGATGATTAACCATGTCATTTGCCTCCCCCATCTCCCCAAACCTGAGCAGTTGGAGCAAAGTGATAATTATGAGACAAGAACGATTCCAGGGAAGTAGGAGGAAGCGCAGTGAGATTTACTTGCCAATTGGAGCCTTTGTTTGGCCCCGTTCGAGGCACAAGAGCGCTGCTTCCTGTTTCTGCGAGAGACGCTTTAATCTAATTAAAAGCAGATTAATGGCGAGCTGACTGGCATCGCAGGAGCTACAACAGAGGCTTAGTAAAGGGGGAAAATACCCCCCTCTAGAATTTGCCACTGTCCTGTTACTAGTAAACAGTAGATGAAATAGTGGTCGTAAACAGTCTAGACCGTTGTAAACAGGAGGGCCTAAATGCACCCTGAGGATTGCTGTCCTTGTGTACAATCGAAGGAGAGGGTCAGATGGAGCAGAGAGGAGTTCAGCGCTGGCAGGCGTCCAATCATCTGTCCCTCCACTGAGGTTTTACTCTGAGCATAAAATCAGTCAGTTACTTTGTGTATCAGGCAAGCATGATGGTTTAGATTATATTTTATGGATTTAACTGATGCTTATATCCAATGCGACATCGAATTTGCACACTCCTTGTTAGCAAGTAAGCAGAAGAGCAGAACGGTCAAAGTCTCAGTGCTTTAACAGCGTTCCTGTGACATGAAAGAGATGAGTAGAAGAAGAGGAAGTATAAACAGTCTAAGGAGAAAGATGTAAGCTTCTATTTATGTAAGAGAGCGAGAAGAGTGAGTGGGAAGAGGGCGACATGAAATGCTTTTTTGGTGGTGAGGTTTTTTCAGCATCCACAGCCAATCTGTTTGACTGGTCTATAATCATAGTATTTTGGATTTTAATGTGCATTTGATTTGACGATGGGTTCATTTAAGCTGGCGGGGGCAACTCATCTCATCCTCACTGCCTTTCATTTGACTCCTGTAAGCACACACACACACATACATACACACACACACACACACACACACACAAACACACACACACAAATCCTAATTCATACAGCTGTCCACAAACACAGCCTCTCACACACACACAAACTCATTTATGTGCACAAGCAGTGTCTCACACACACAGGATGGTCAGTGCACTGTGCCCTTTACCACGAGGGTGGTATTATGTGGCTATTAGAGGTGCTGTTGTTTGTCAGGGTGTTGCTGAGAGAGATAATATTACCTGAGAAAATTGACCACAGCATCCGCTATGTGTGTGTGTGCTGGTGTGTGTGTGTATATGGGGGAGAAAAGCATAGACTGTCATCCTCCAAGGCGAGAGTTAATCCAGAGTATCCATCACACTTTAGCGTGCCATTTCACAAAGGGGGGGCTGGTGAGGCCAGAGGGAGCGTTAAATGAGAGATGGGCGCTGACACCGACCCAGACACAGGAAATCCCTCCGCCGTCAAACACCATCACGGCGGTCATCACGCATCCCAGACGCAGACTCTAGCCAGAGATGGAGGGCGCACTTATTTAGGGGCTGAGCTAGGTGGAGCTCAGCATGTTTTTTCCTCTTATAATTGGTCGGAATTAAAGATGACATACAGCCAACACCAAAATCAGGAACCATGCACATTTTGTCATATTTCGTGCTTCTAAAAATACTCATCTTCTCCTGGTGCTCGCAAAATGACCCCAAGCAAAAACAGCCAGAGCAACTTAAAGGTCCCGTACACCCACACAGGTCAGTGAATTGGAAGGAACTGTGATGGGCATTACCTGTTTTTTTTTTTTTTTACCCCAACGGGTGCTCTATCAGTTAAGTCAGGAAAATGTCAATCAGCCTGTCGTCACCCACATAGTCCTGAGGAAAGGTCTAATTAAGCACAAGAAGTGTCACCTGTGTGGGTGGGTGGGAATGTGACTGTGTAGAGGCTGTGGCACACAGGTGGAAAAACAACAAATGAACCCAGATGAAAGCTTTTAGAGCAATTAATACACAGGGAGACAAAACAAAAGCACAACAGCCAAAGCAAGAGGACCTCCAGAGACAAAACAAAGAGATGTAAAGAAACACAACAAAGCCCCACTGTGACGCAAAACCAGACTCTTATCACATCCAATCACAGGTTGATCAATTAAGAATAGAAAAGTGGATAAACTGCTCATGAGGGCAATATTTGACATATGCTGAAAACTGGTTTTACATCAGGCATGGAATATTTGATCTGGCAAAACATTGAATCGATTACTTTATTAGTCATTTGACCATTTGCCATACCCCGCCCCATTTTAGTTACTGTAGCTTTGCCTAACAAGCTTTGCGTTCTCACATGGCGCAGTTTGCAATTATAACAGAGGTATAAGAGTTACTACACAAAAAGCATACTTAACTGGAGATAAACATACTCGTTAATGCATTTGTTTCACTTCAGCCAGCACCTCCTAAACTCCTAAACAAGACTATCACACTTATTAGTCCCCCATGCACACTGCGTTAATGTCAAATACCTGCATCAAGTTTTGGTAGTGAAAATGTTCTGTGTTTAGCTTTTTATTGGCAACAAATGTTGACTACTGACTACAGACATATTGCACACACGTGGTTTTGAGCTGTAAACTAAATGATATGACTGTAATGTGATGACACTTATCAAGGCTGGTGTTAGTATCAACATGTCTCACCAAATTTTAAAAAATCTGTTTTCCATGCGTTGAAAATGTCTCAACACAGCACCTACTGTTTTAAATCAGACCTGAACCTTGCAAGGCCAAAGGTGATATAAAGTTGACTGTTTGGGACTTGTCTAGGTCATGAAATTTCTATTTTACGAATAATATGTTCACACCCTCTAATCAACTTCCACCTCACACATCCATGCCCCACCTCTTAGCCCTTTGCCCACTTTTTAGCACTTTTCAAAATTATTCAGCGGGTGGAGTCAGGCTCAGAACTGGGGGTGAAGTTACTCTTTAGAACAGACCTCAGTGCAGCTCTAGTCTGGTTATGTGCGTGTGCGTTAAAGCTGTGTCCCTTTCCATCATCTGTACTGCAGGCCCAGGCTCCAATCAGCCTCCACACCACCCCCACCACTCCTTACCCCACATCTGCTTCAGTCTAAGGCTTCTATCTTCAGTCCTCGTTCCAGTCACTGCCATATCTATATTAACCCCCCCCCCCCCCAACACACACACACCCCAGCAGTCCACAGGATTATCTAGGCTTATTCCCGAAGGCTTGGACACCCAACCTCCAAACCCCCATCCCAAACTGTCGAGTACATCATTTAGCCTGTGCTGCAGTGCCTCAGTTTTTCTTCTGGAAGATTGTAGATGGCTTTTTTTTCTGTCTTTCCCCTCTTATAACCATCTTGTTGCCCTGACATGATCCATGCATCTCTGTGGACTATTTACCATGAAAGCTGTCCCATCCACCATACAGCATTCACAGCTCTTATCCACTTGGTCACGATTTCCTCCTCCTCTCTAGCCCCCTCCCCTTTACTCCCTCTACCGTTTACCCTCCTCTTCCTTACCCACTGTATTATTCCTTCTCTCCTTGCTCCTTGCTCCCTGGTCACCTGCGCTCTATTCCTCCTCTGTCACTCTCCTCCTCCTCTGTTGATACACAATTTCTTCATGAAATCCCTGTCAGATGTAGGCAGATGTAGCGTGTTGGAAATCGACTGTACGCTGGAATTTGTGGTGAAAGCACAACAACCCTGACAACTTAAGCTTGTTTTTCAGCCTTTCAGGCACAGGTGAGCGAATAAAACTGCCAAACAGGAAATAGGAAACGTTGTCCGCTGCCCCCCCACAGCTTTTCTCTGTGCTCTCCCCCCAACCCCCCCCACCCCTCTCTTTATCTTTATCTCTTTCTCTCTCTACCTATTCCTTCCTCTCTATCTCTTTCTCTCTGGCAGGCTCTTGCTGTTGCCTGAGTTTCTAGTTTCGTTTGTGTCTGGGTGAGGACGTGACTTGCCTGGGTAAAGAGAGCAAGCACTCAAGGTGATGCTGAAACAAACTACACTCTTACTAAATGCACACACACACACACCTACAAACACACACACACAGTCATACACAGTAATACTCTAAAAAGCAGATACACAGGCCTCTCCACTCTGAAGCACTTGAGCATTTGAGAGAGCTGTTGCTGCAAAACATAAACTTACAGGGAGCACGAGCAAGGCTTGGCCACTAATTGCAGCCCTCGGGCTAGGATTTTGACCATTTCCTGTGGAATCATGGGAATTGTAGGTAACGTTGAGAAAGGTCTCTATTAAAAGCTACTTTGGTTGCCAAATTGGCCTGCCAGTCACTGTCTTCAACTCATCACCTCTGAATTAAGTGCATCACCGAAATAAGCAAGTTGCTGTTATATGAATTGCAGGTTGCAAAGCAGTTTGTTCCTTTTTCCTTGTTTTGCTGTTGCTCGCCCAACTGTCTCACATCAACGTCAGATGAACAGATTTGTTAGTGGCGATGGAGAGGGGTTTCCATAGCAACCCTAGTACTACCACTGTTCACTCTTTCATCTCTACATATTGTCTACCTCAATAGGTAGAGCAATTTTGGCATTGTTTTCCTGCATTTTGTGTTTGTGGTGGAGATATGGGGGGTCATGAGAGAGGCAGGCTGAGAGAAAAGAAGAAAGAGATGGTGGGAGAAGGCAAGAAAGGACAGAAGAAAGACAGAAAAGAGCAACGGATGGAGAGAATAAATGTTCTCAGCACAGCGGCAGGCTCCTCTGTATCTGTTCTCCATCTGCAGAAGACTTAATAGCACAGTCCAGACATGCATCTGTGATGTGTGTGTGCAGTATGTCGGATGCTGAGTAGTCGTGCAGCTTCATGGCTGAGTGTGTGAAGCGTACATCAGCATAAGACAGGCTCCAAAGCTGCATTTACATCATTTGGGATGGAAGGTAGCAGTGGGAAAGATTACCATGTTTATGACTTGAAAGTTTTCACCTCATTGGATATCTCAAGATTTATTTTCTCTCTCTCCTTCTCTCTCGTCTTCATGGTGTTGGTTAAATTATTTTCATCCCTGATAGCAATGCCTGATCACCAAAGCTGAGCAGTATTCGACCCGTGCTGACACGTGTTGACACATGCAAATAGACTGCCGAGTGGGGTATCATTGTGCTTCATTCTATACTGGAGATTCAAACTGTCTTAGCGGGTTTCAGACTTAAATCCGCCTGGGGTTGTAACAATGCGGGGGGCTGCGTTGGTGGAAGCGTGGTGCTTAACGTGAGACATGAAATTCAATCCAAGAAGTTTGAGCAACAGATCCATGAATGTTAAGGCCTACCAGTTGTCAAAATACGGCACAGCGCTTTATAGTACTCTGGCAGAGGATATTACAACTCTGGAGTGTTATCACAGCAGCAATCACATAAAGGGATACCAACCAGCTTTGTATCAAAACAATGTGGGTAGCAGTATGTGTAAATGAACTATGGCAGACTTCCCTCCATCTTACCTGCTCCCAGATCTCCCTGCTCATCTCTTAGCAAAAATCTGCATTTCTTAATGGCCACCACCACAGAAACAAAGAGTATAGAAGTGTATGAAGACAGAGAGCTGCCCCCCTCTCTCTCTCAAACTCAGATTGAACTGTAAAACTAGGCAAATATAAACCAAGGTTCTGTTACTGCGTTGCGTTATTAGCACCTAAAATGTTTCAGAAAATTATTTTAGTTTACCATTTAACTGTTAGCTATGACAAGCCGGCCGCCATTTTGTTTTCTTGAGCAAAAGCAAATGCCAAAGCCATTTTATTCTGTTTTCTGTGGTCATGTAGCACAAGTATTTGCGCTTTTCTATTGCATAGACAGTCCAGTTTTATGAAAAGAACATGTTTCCAACAGCTTGTGTGAAAAGTTGAACCTAGTTCCCTACAGCCCATCAGTCTTACTGTACTGTTCAGACCTATATTGACAATACTATAAACGGACAAACTTAATATCTAGGTATATCAACAGTAATACCACCAAACCAACAAATTACTTGCAGACAAGACACTACTAATGGTTACAAATAACACAGACAATTTGAACACTCAGTCACATGTGATGTTTGTCATCTAGCACTATGCAATGATTACTGATTGCAGAGTTGATTGTCTGAGGCTTTAAAAACACTGCACGTTGTCAACATAGCTCTTTATTCTTGAAATTAGTGTTAAATTACCTTGAATGGCAAAGTTTGCCAAACATGAGACTTGTATGTTTGCATTTTGTACAACTTGGAAAAGTTTCCCATTTGTAACTAGGGCATGTATGTTGGCACAAATAGTGTTCAGATTTAAGTCAGAAACTGGAAATTACAATATTCACATAATGTGAACACGGCATACTGATTCAGTGTGACAGTTGGCACTAATTGTGAAAAAATACCAGGAGGATACATGCTTATGTTGGTCATGTTGAGTATCAGAAGCTATACTTTTATTTCTTTTGGCTTTAACAGGGTCTAGAATTGGTAACAGTGCTGTTTTTAAGTGCTGTCACACATATCCTAATTCAGATTTGAGTGAACATGACTGGCCCAACGAAGTGGTAAATACAACTTGGAAAAAGAAATTGACTCCCCCCCCCCTCCCCCCTCCAGTCCATTTTGTTATTAGTTCCAAGTAAAAGCACCTGGATCCATGACATACAGCTTTTACCTGTGCCAAACATGGAGCTAGCAGCAGCTGGTTATAGCATAAAACAGAGGGAGAACCCATTTCCCACAAGTGACCTTTGTGGCTGCATGCACAGGCTATTTGTACTGTCTGTCTAAACATTAGGCAATATTAACTTTGAAAGTTGAATCATGGCAAATTGTTCCAAAAGGCTTTTTCATACTCCACATAACAGAAAAAGTGACATATCTCGTCAATATGTTTTTTCATCCAAAGGGAAATAATATCTCCACCTGACAGAGATTCTAATATAAACTAACACTTTCACCTCAGGCCCTGAAACACTATTACATTAGCAGGAGGAACATTGGAAACAAACAACCAGAGCATTACCACTGTTGATCCACTGAGAGGCCGGATAGCTGCGAGGCACATTCTTGAGCGAGCCACAGAAAACTTAATACAACCATGGCTCAAGAGTGAGAGACCCACTGGCTCCATGTTTCTGTCTGAAGTTCAGAGGTTGAGGGAGCATTTCCGATGGACTTTGTTAAAGAAGTTCTTGGATGTTTCAGACAGTTTGGTGTCTGTTTGTCAACATGTTTTTGCTAACGGTGTTCATGTGTGCTCTGTGAACCGAAAGCCCACAGCAGGACTTTGCTGGCCTATCAGCAGAGAGAAGAGGAAGTACTCCCCTGTCACTGCAGAGGCAGCTTGCTGAAAAGGGTCCTATTGTGCTAAATGGTAGGAAATGAGCTTTCATGGACCAGATTTTTGGTTCTGCTTGAGCAAGACCCCTGTTGTGGAATGGCAGAGTTTGAGGGAGGGGTTTGTGCTGCATATTCGCCTTGTGCCTTCAGCAATATCTCCCCCTCTCTTTCCATCCGGCCTCTTTCCCCAAATCCCTCTCCACTCTCTAAAACCCCCCCATCACACCAGGACATGTTTGTGGCCCAAAGCTGATGGGTAGCTGTCCAAGAGATGGGCCTGTTGCCACCTTCTGCCTCTCTTTGTCAACATCCAACAAACTAAGGCCAAACCACCGTGTGGGTATGCTAATGTGCGGTGCCCGGGGGCCACCCGTAGAGATGCCAATCTGCAGCAGGGGCCAACTGGGTATGAGAGGAGAAAATGACGCTTTGACTCCTGGACCCTGCCAGTGTGAAGGGGTGACCAGGGGGTGAACGGCCTTTGCAGCCTGGCAGTGAACTCTGTTTTGGTTCCACCAGGCTCCAAGTCTGTCAGGAGGGCTGTGGAGAGAAAGAGAATGTGGGCCTCCATCACATGTTCTCCCTCCGGCTTAGGATGAAGACACTTGCGTGTTTTAAATCAACTGAAATAGACACAGGTCAAATTGTGTTTGCGAAAGAGTGTTTGTTTTCAGTGTAACCTGCATGGAGTAGCAGATTTTCACAGTGGTTCGCCACAGCAGAAATTACACCAGAAAGAGCAGCGGAAAGAGAATTTGAAAGTCAATTAAGTACACTTTTCTATGATTTATACGCAGCATTAACATGCATCTCGTATCTTGGGCTGATTACATTCACGCCTGACATTAAGATGCAACTCCAGAATACAAATGGAATGACAACACTCAGATTCCAATACACGTCACCTCCTCTAGGAATACTTTTAGATACATGAATACACTTTAGAATTGACAGTAATCATCAATTGTGCCCATCCCCAAGGATACTGCCCTCCATTCTTAACAAGTATGTTACCACTGATTTATTTGCATGCATTCCTTGATTGAAAGCACTCAGATGTATAATATGGCCCAATGAGCCTCCCAAGAGCTGATTTGCTTGCATTTACAGATGATTTCCATGCATCAAGTCCTGTCCAGTTTGATTATCTACTATGCATGGGAATACTGACACTGTCTAGCACCATACATGTGGTGCTCCTCCAAGCAGCGACCAAAAAAATAAGCAGACTTTGCAAACTCTGTACGACTAAAGGCAGAGGAGTTGAAGGCATTTCTCGTGCCTCTGTGAACCTTGCCAATTTACTTGTTTTGTTTACGTGGCTCCACTGCTCACCTTTTGGTTTTTAATGAGCCAGAGAGTCACGACCATTATTATACTGGTGGCATAATACTTTTAATGATGTGCTGATTTAGCCACGGCCCCGCTGTGGCTCTGCCCTGCAAAAGTCTTCATTAGCGCTGTAGCACTCTCCCTTGTGCCTGCATGTACTTATATAAAGACGCTCTTACATAAAAAGGTGGCTGACAAGGTTAAATGTGCGCAAGTTTTCTATGTGGACTGAGACTGGAGACTCGACAACTCGAGGCTTTCCCACTGAAACTGCCTGATTTATTTATGCATGTGTTACAGAGGTGGGGAATGTGACCCTGTGGTCAGCATATGCTCGATATTTATTTCTCCCCTCTATTCCTTATCATGTCCTCCATGTCTTTGCCTCCACTGGAGAGACTGGACAATGAGAGTGAGAGCTGTACTGGATGTCATCAACATTCCAATTAACCAAAAGTTAGGAGTGCAAAGGTCAGAGGCTGTGTGTTATTCAGATATTCCCGTGAGCATAGAATGGCTACAAAAGAGCAAAAAGCTGTTACAGAAAAATGTCTGAGGCTGACAGATAGGAGGGATTTATTTATTTTCTGCAGTTTGTTTTCTTTTTTTTTCTCCATCTGCCACTCTCTTTATCTTCCTACATCTCTCTCCAGTCCTTTCACAGCACTGTAAAACTCCCCCATGAGTTGTAGAAAGTGATATGCCATCATGTCCCTCTGATTCGATGGAAGTGCTGTGTGCTGGAAATGGAGCAGTAAATAAATGGAGCTAGCACAGCGCTGGTGTAGAAGCAGGAAGAGACCCTGTACGCGTTGTAGCCAGACTGGATCGATGAACATCACTTTTTGACATGTCCGGGTGAGGGCTTGGGGTGTGTGTGTGTGTGTGTGTGTGTGTGTGTGTGTGCGTGCGCGTGCTTGTGTGTGCGTGCGTGTGTGTGTGCGCACAGAGGTGTTGGCAGAGGTGTGTGTCCAGTTCTGCACGAATGCAGCCAACTATCCTAGAGGAAGGCAGATGGCTGAGGGAATTGAGTCAGTGAGGTGTTTGTCTGAGTGTGAGTCTGAGAGGAGAGTCTTCATTATGTTCACATACATGTATGAGTGTGTGTGTGTGTGTGTGTTTGTGTGTGTATGTGTGTGTGTGTGTGTGTGTGTGTGTGTGTCCTCCTCAGCCATCAGTTAATCCATTATCATTTACCAGCCTGTCAGACCGCTACACCTTGGCTTTAATTGCAGCCAATAGTGAGACTACTTGAACAGAATTAAACTATAGCTCTGCACTGAGCATCACTCAATCACTTCAGCTTAACTCTTTTAACCCAGTTTTCACGCACTGCAGCGCCACAAAGGCCCTTCTCTGTAGTACCCAGGCACTAATTGAGCTTCACCTCAGTTGCAGGAGTTGTCACCATCATTTACTGCTTTGAAAAGTAACCTGCTGCTCCTCCCCTCTCACCTTATTTAGGGATGAGCTCAGATCTCCGGAGCATTTTGTGCATGCGTATCTGACTGTGTGTAGAGGCACAGCTGTGTGTGTGTGTGTGTGTGTGTGTGTGTGTGTGTGTGTGTGTCTCCCTCAGCAAGGGTTATGAAGCAGAGCTCAGCAGGAGTGTTGTAAGGTGCCACAGTTGTGTGTGATGTTTGTCACGCCAACAAGCAAGCAGGGGGAATAGACATGCTGGGCTCAGCGCACAGGGAGATGGCAACGTTAGTAACAATATAATGTATTCATTTATAGATTTTTTTTTTGTTTTGTTTTTGAATCATTGACAAGATATTGTCTTCAACATTATGTAATTATCATTTTGATATAATCTTTTACTTTAGTTATTAAATACTTTGCAGATTCGTATTTTTCATGCAAAACATGTAATCATCCCATAACTTATGACCCACTGTTATAGGTTATACTTTACAACATTATTTAAAATTGTGAGAATAAGCTTCACTTCAATTAAATAAATTATAAACGACTGCTTGCACAATAATACATAATTTATAATCCAATATCAACATGTATAATACAGTAATATATATGGTTTATGTGTTCATTATCAAGGAGGTTGCACGTGATAATCCTGTAGGTTTGTCAAAGTGACTACATATAAAGATGGTCAACATCTTTACACCCTCTTTTTATAGCATCAGATAACTAATTAAAATCAAACTTATCAGAAAAACAAACACTTGAACATACAGCAGTGGGATAATCTAATTAAAGCCAGAGTCTCTGCAGTACTGAGTTTCAGCTGTCCAGCCAATCCCAAGCTCACTGATTGCTGCACACAGCTGTCTATCATGACACTGACACAGCCACTCCAACTCTTAAACATACTGTGGTGGTATAAGAACTACCTAAAATGACAAAAAAAAAACCCATCTTATTTCACAATATTTGATGTGTACTTTGAGTTTTTAGTTTGGCTCATGTCTCCACTATCCGGGAGGGGGCAGGGTTCATGAACTATACTGCAGCCAGCCACCAGGGGGCGATCGATATGTTTTGGCTTCACTTTTGGGGAGCTGTCATGTCATTTATCTTTATTATAAAGCTAATAGTTTGTCACTATAACCTACTCCTTTAACATTTGCAACCTTGCCACCTTGTCATTCGATCCATTGTTGCTATACAGATATTGATTATAGATTCTTTAAATAAATTTTCCTAACATACATAATTTTTAATGCTAGACTTTTTTCTGTAATGAAGGGTTTTTCCACTGTAGTAATTCATCTTCTACCACAACAAAGCTTCTGAATACTTATTCTACAACTGGTGCCTGAGCCTGTCCCATGTATATGTGACTATAACTAGATGTATGTGACACTGATGTTTGAAAACATCAGTATACTCATTGCTCTGTGCTTGCATGCACTCCACATTCCACCACTGGATATATCCATATTTAAATAATCTCATCATGTTTGCAGTCTGTCACAGAATATGGGGCTGTGGGTTGCCCTGAGCAACACCAAGGTCACGTCACACTGACAGCTCATCTCCCCTCTGAATTGTAATTCTGCCTAACAAACTGACAACTCGCAAGCCAAAAGGCTAGCAGGAGATGACTGATGACAACACTGCAGTATACAATTGCCAGAAGAGCTCAACCTGGCTAGTGCTTTTAGGAAAGACCTAAGGCTCTTGGTGCTGACATTAAGCCCCTGCTAAGGACGCTGACTGAAAGCTCTGGCAGAGATATTCTCTGGCTCAACAGCGAGAAATTCCACTTAGGATAAAGGAATTAGTTTAAAGGCCCAGTGAATTTCCCTCCATTCTCACCCTCCTTTGTTGAACAGTACATGTCTTTTTTTTTGTCTTGAGTCCTTCATTTGTAAAAGGGCAATTTCATAAGTCGCTTCAGTTGGTTGCCTGACCAAGACCCCAGGAATTACAAGATGGAGGAAATATGGATTTGCAGATTAAGTTACAAAAATACCGTTATAAAAAGCACAGCCTTGGAGTGCAGGCGAACTTGGCAACAAACGTTCAACATGGGCTGACATTTTGTGCAGAGAGAATGTGCCTTGGAGATGAAGTGTCTGTCAACAAGACTGCCTGCAAGATGGTCTCCAGTTTGCTGAGTGTGCACCCAGTAGGCCCAGAAATATGAGGAGCATGCAGAATGTTGCTGAGTGTCTGGTTTGCAGACTCTCCCCTCTTGCGTCGCCCCTCCGAGAAAACCTATTGATGTGATTCATGTTTTAGCACCTGGTTACAACCAGGGGTCTTGCGCATGACGGCTCCTGCTTCTGCTGCTGCTTTGAAAAGAAGTTTGCGATTTCTCATGCAGCACCTAACAGTAACATCCTCCCGACCTGGCAGTTCCTCCCACACACATTCTGGAGCAGGCTTGGCATGATGTTGGGGTGGGGAAATGCCGCAGGGATGAAAACCCTGCCTTTTTGAGTGTTAACAACTATGTAGCTGTGTCTGAATCTGGCAATCCCAGAGCGCGACCAAGCTTCCGCTCTCTGCAAATTACGGGTGTGAGATGTGGATTTAGAGGCACAAATGTCAGTTTGTGTGTTTCTGTTGTACCTCTCAAGCACACAAATGACACTATTCCCTTTTTCACTGTTTTCTTTTTCTTCTGTTGAAAAAAAATATGTCAATAAAAAAAAGGAGACATTACCTTAAGATGCCCTCTTAAGGGTTTTGATTCATGCTTTTACACTTGGACACAAGTCACACTCACATTACAAAAAGATCTCAAAAAATGCTCCGAGGGCCTTGTCAGCCCTTATGCATCAATCAAATAGGGTTACAATATATCCCTACCCACATAATACAGGGGTTTTCAAATAGAACCTTGGAAATTCTGCCCTCTGAGCGCATGGGAAGAAACAGTGGCTTATACTTCCTTTAATTTGAGCCTAGAGGGATAGAAGAAGGATTTGAAATTGCTTGTGTGCTATTGTAGAGGATAGGAAGGAAGCTGCTCGTGTAATGGTCTTTCTGTAAAAGGAGATTTTAGCCACCATTTTCAAAGCATCAGCTAACTTGTGATTCACAGTGCTGAAGTCTGTTAAAGCCTTACAGAGTAATAGCAGATTGTCCCCTCTGTTGAAGCACCATGGCCGTACTTCTGGCTTTGTTCTGATTTCTTTCTCCAAAGACATTCACTTTGCACTTTTGTCATTGATTAAGATGTTGTGTTCTTCCATATGGAAGCAACACACCTTGAGATTTGTTGACATGACTACGTTTTAAAGGAGTACTTCATCCACAAAATAATAATTTCCATACCAATTACTCCCCTCATGTTGCATTGAACTTGTGAGGAAGACTTTGTTTTTTCTCGCATGCCTCCATGGTAAACAAAGAATCCAAACACTGAGAAAGTTCTTAATGAATTGGAGTAGAAGGGGTCCACATTTAACAACAGCAAAATTATATCAAAACATCTGTTTACAGACTCATGCAGTATAATCCATGTCTCAATTATCCAGTTGTATGCTCAGTGCTTCCCAAACACATGCATTTTCGCTGAAACCTTACTATTTAAAACACTTCTGAATGCACAGTCTCACGCATGGACAAGTAGCACGCGTGCATTTGAACTCAATGAAGTGCACAAGCAGAGTTCAAACACACGCGCTTTCCCAAGTGCATTACTTATATTCAGAAGTGTTTTAAATTGTAAAGCTTTTGCAAGTGCACAAGTTGTATGAGAGTTTGTAAAAGATGTTTTGATATAGTTTTGCTGCTGTTAAACATGGCCCCCTATGACTTCAACTCATCAAGAATTTTCTCGGTTTCTGGATTCTTCGTTCACTGTGGAGACATGCGAGAAAAGCAAAGTTTTCTTCTCAAATTCAATGTAACATGGGGCAAGTAACTGATATACAAATTATCTTTTTGTGGGTGAAGTATACCTTTATAATCTCTTTAAAATAAAGAACATGCACTGAGTTGTTAAAATGTGCCTTTAGGATAATCAAACTAGTAAAGAATTGTTTTGCTCAAGCCATTAAAATGTGACGAGATGCCTCCCCTTCCTGTGGTGTGATGTATTCGCCATAAAAAATGTATGACTCCCTCCAGAGATGTGAACAGCTCGACATGACCTTGACAGAAGAAACATCCTCGGTCTCAGATCCCTACCTTTTAAATGAATCGTCTCGCGTCTTGTTGATACCTTGTAAAGCACTTAGCGACAAATCTGTTTGTGCAAAATAAGAAAAACCCCATATGAATAAATTAGATTTGATGTGATTCAACGCCTCTGTCTCTCCCTGTGCCTGCTCTGTCTAATAGCTGATAATGTAATTACGTTTCCATCAGAGGGAGGCCTAATGATTGACTGTGGTGGAATGTGTTATGTGCTAGTGAGATAAACCTCCCTCTCAAATACTTTGGGTTTGGTCGGGTCAATATTTTCTCCTTGTTGTGTACTCCTCATTTATAACACTGAGGTGTTTTCAATTATAATGCTTTTGGAGCGATACGAGGCACTGCTTCAGCACTTGCAGCCTATTGTGAAACCAAGTGGACAGACTTTAATTTCCATCCCAAATTTTGTGGCATTTGTCAAGGTTGCTCTGCTGTTACCAGAGGCATTGTCCATTCTGGTAAGCCCAGGCTTCTGCCCTGTCTCCCCTTGCCAAAGAACTCTCCCCATGGTCCGAGATAAACCTCAGCACTGTACCGCCGGTACCTTCACACAGCCTAATTGGCCAGTCTGTCTTGCCAGGAAGTCTAACCAGTTTTTTTCCCCTCTGTATTTCCCTGCAGGCTTCGAGCTGCTGTATCAGCCGGAAGTGGTGAGGCTCTACCTATCTCTGCTGACGGAGAGCCAGAACTACAACACCCTGGAGGCTGCTGCTGGGGCTCTGCAAAATCTCAGCGCTGGACAGTGGACCGTGAGTCCAGGGTTGGGGAGGGTGCAACACATAAACACTATGTCCTGTCTGACTTTTAGATTTCTTTTCTCGTACATTGCTTTCTTGCAACGTCTGCCCTCATCACTGACCTTTCAGTAGCAGAAATCTGCAATTGTGACTGGAGCAAAAATACAGAGTCTGATGGGCTTAAAAGAAAACAGAGGTGCTTAGAGCCACTAACAAGTTGTAGATACACTGTTTCTGAAAACTTTATTGCCACTGTGTAAGCTTAAATAAATTGCAAGACCGAGGCACGATCGAACCAGGCAGCAGGTAGCTCCAGCACAGTCCTTTCATTGATGTTCCCTTTTTTGGTCACAACCATCCACTTAGGTGGGATTACATGACTAGATAAGGGTTAGATAACTAATGTACACCAAAGTTTCATCTCTGTTAGATGTTTGCCTCTGATGATGGATGATGCGAGATCCTCCAGAGCCAGGATCAGACATTTATTCCAATTAGAGCGGCTGTGGAGCTGCTTAGAGGCTGCCTGGCTTGCAGGCAGTAGTAAATTATCAACAGGGAAGGCTAGTTGTCGAATGCCAGTTTATGAGCAACACCTCGGGCAAGAGCAGTCACTTATGTTTTTTAGCAGGCTGGTTGCATTCAGTCCACGGCAGCGCTTCTCTTAACACCCGTGCATCAGACTGTAAACATATCCGTCAGTCCTCTGAATTCATCAGCGGCTCCAATCCTTTATACCTAGAGTAGAAAAAACACCCCGACTCTTGATTTTTTTTTTTTCTTAGTTTCAGCCCCTGGGTCTCACATTTTGTGTTAATAATTCAGCAGTAGTGATTTTCAGCTCAGGTGAGCATTTTGAAGAGGAATCGTTGTTTCCTTTGGTGTGTTTTTTTGCCCTGTTGGAGCTGATCAGAATGCCTGGCAAGGCTCAAGAACCTGTGGAGCCGCTAACCCATCACACTGTCACATCTGGACAAAGCATGTCCCTGCTTCCTGGGAGGATATCAGAGCTTCTTCTTTAAATCCTCCTCATACTTTGCCACTGCTCAGTTCTGTAGCATGATGTTGATCTGTTTCTTAAGGCTTACTACTGCCACCTGGTGGTGCAGCTGTGCCTGTCCTCTGCTTAATTACATCTCTTGGGGTACCAGCGCTTAGAAGATAAACCCTTTTATGTCAAACTTAATGTTTCATGTAACAAAAAAAGAGAAGTAAAATCTACTGATGTTTAAATTAAGACAAATTATATCACATGTCCATTCAGAGCCCCACTGTGAAATGCTGTGAATTAGTCAGGCACAAGGAGCTGCGCTGAGCTGTCTTGTACAGAGTGAATGAATGATTGGGTGTGTGTGCATGTATCAGTTGTGTGTGTGTGTGTGTGTGTGTGTGTGTGTGTGTGTGTGTGTGTGTGTGTGAGCATGAAAGCGTATATATCAAGAGTGTTCCTTATGGAGGTGACCTGAACTACTGCAGTGGAGCTTTCCCTTGTGGTCAAATGAAAAGATATGTGGTCATGCTGGGCAGCTCCCAGGTGAGAATCTGTAGGTCTGCATGAATGTCAAACAGGATGCTGCTGACAGCATGTGCTCACTCAGCCTACCGATGTGGTTAAAGGTGAAATTATAAAAAGCAGTCACACTGTACCCTCTGTTTGCCTCCTCCAGTGGTCCAACTACATCCGAGCCACGGTGCGTAAGGAGAAAGGTCTTCCCATCCTGGTGGAGCTGCTGCGCTCCGACTCCGACAAGGTGGTCCGAGCTGTGGCCATCGCCCTGCGCAATCTGTCCATCGACCGCCGCAACAAGGACCTGATCGGTACAGTCCATTAGCAAAAAATGTCTATGCATAAATGGCTATATAATGGATGTCTGTATTGTGAACATCAAGTATAAAATTGTCATGACTTTTTTTTACGACAAAGGCGACAAAGGTCACACACATTCCCCAGAGGACTCAGTGCTGTACCACATGATATGTTAAGGCATTGTCATAAAATATCTCATATAATTAGCTCTTCAGGTTAAATTTGATTACATTCCAATTAAAAATTATTGTCAGCACTGTTACCTGATTACCTGACTTCACCTTACAGGAAGTTATGCCATGCGGGACTTGGTGAGCAACCTACCTAGCGGTCAGCAGCGGCCAGCCAAAAACCTGGAGGAGGACACTGTTGTCGCCATCCTCAACACCATCCATGAAATTGTCACTGACAGCTCTGAAAATGCCCGCTCCCTCGTCCAGGCCCAGGCCATTGAGAAACTGGTCGCCATCAACAGGACCAGGTAACACTTAAAGTACATCACATATTAATGTCGCTTTACAGCATGTGAGTGCATCTAAACTACCAGGCTTATTTGGATTAATTGGTGTTATTGATGATTTTGTGTATTAATTGGGCTACTTTTTACACATGGGCAGCCCCAAGTGGCATGTGCATGATTATACATGCAACACTGGCAGAATTGTTTTATCTTTAATCACAAAAAAGCTGCCTAATGAATGCTTGGTTTACCCAAATCCACAATGTGTCCAATAAATCTTGGGCGATTGCTTTTTTCTAGTGTTTTTATATGCCATAGGTCAAACAGTTTGTATTGCAAGCAGTGAACCAAACACCAACTGTATGTTCATATTCATGTAAACCATGTCAGAAGTGTGGACATCCTATGTATACCATTATACATGTAATAATTACAGCGTGACCTTGAATGCATTTGCGTCATGAGCCCTTTGTATTAGTATTCGTGGAAGATAATGTAATGTGTCTCTAATGGCCCGAGCTTGGCTACCACAATACTATACACTAACAAGCCGTAGCCCACACACCACTACCAACCACACATTAATTAAGAGGCTTTCAGAAGTGGAGGGCATTGTTAGAGAGGGGTGCCTCTGAAGGTGCTGCTGCTTCTACAAGTAAAGGTGTAGTAGTTCCTCTATTCCCTGGTGAATAAAAACTATCAGATATTGACAGTTAAACCGATATTAAGGTGAACATTATGAAGAGGTTTCTTAAATATTGCCACCATTCCAAACTGAAGTGTGTGCACCATGCTTTTAATTTCAGATCAAGAGCACTTTTCAAATGCTCGTCCTTGTATGGTGAAGTATTGATCATACGGAGCGTCACTCCAACTAGCATGAATAAACATAGTTAACTCACAGACCGAATAGCTGCATTTCCTCTCACCCACATGAGATTAGTTTTCTTTGAAGTGAAGCCCCCACCGACATGTAATTAATACTGGTGGCTCTGAGGTAGCTAATGAAAGGAAATGTGCACTCATCTGGCTATGAATTAAAAACTAGACCCTGGAGCTGCTCAGGGGACTCAACGTCTTTCAATAAAGAGATTGATTTGTGCGCTAGTATACCTAGCCGTCACTTGTGGGGGTGGGGGGTTCTGCCTTTAATGGCTGTATGGCTGTATTATTTCTTCATTTCTTCTTTGTTCTTGTGATGCCTCCAGCCAATCAGCTCGCGAAACCAAGGCGGCATCCCACGTGCTGCAGACGGTCTGGAGTTATAAGGAGCTGAGGAACGCTTTGACCAAGGACGGCTGGAACAAAAGCCACTTCCAGGTACAGAAGTGTAATCACATGGGAGTTATCCTTCATACACAATCTACAGCCAAATTGCTGTTATTGTAACATCAGGTTATTAAAGAATATTATTTACACATTTAAAGACACTCGTTTTGGGAATAACTACTTTGCCATTAATGAGGTGTCCCATGAAGTATTTGCATTCCACACTGTGTAAAATATTTAAAGATAAACCTCCAGTGACAAATATGCTTAAATACAGCATGTGTATGAACCTGCCTTCTTCTTCTCTCAGCCCACGGTGACAGCCACCCCTAAAGCGACAAAGAACGGCAAGCCAGGCTATGACGACACCACCCTACCCCTGATGGAGAAGAACCAAGGTCAGTTAAAGTCCATGTGTTTGTGAACACTGCTGTTTTCACCTGCTTAGAGGATCAAGTGGGTGGGATAAACCAGAGAATATATTTCAAGGTTCCTCAGCAAAATGACAATTAAATGTCCCTCAGTCCTATGAAATCACCAAAACTGTTTTAGTATCACTGTCAGTACTTTTCAGTTTCTCTACCCTGTGTGTGGCTCTCAGCTTTGAGCCCATTGGTTCCTCTTAAATATGTAAATCTTTAAAAACAGGCCATGAACATTGTTTAAAAAATACTTAAGAATGTTCTAAAACAGCTGGGTACTGTAGTATTTAGCAAAATTAATTGAATATTGTATTTTGGGGGACGGTATCAGTCATGCTTTTCATGAGATTTATAGACAGTAAGATAATTGACAAGAAAAATATAGAATATCACCAGATTTATCCTATAAGAAGGATACGTCAGGGCTTAAAGTACACAAACTATATGTTTTGGTCTTTACATGGAGTATCCCACCCATATAGTCCTCAAAACGGGTCTAAACAAAACACTAACAGTAACTTGAAAACAGTGCGTGATTGTGTTCACTATGCTGACCACGTCTTTATTTTTCTCATGGCTATATTGAAGCACTGTGCCTGCCACATCACTACTCTCATCTTCTGTGTGGTGAAGCTGTGGTGTGTTACATGTTGCAATAAAACCATTCATAGGGGTCAAAAATGAAGCACTTAAAATGGGAGCTGGAGCTTTGAACAGCATACTGCTGCTGTTGAACCAAAACCTTCAACCTTTAAAAAGTTAGTTTGGGAATATGAAAAAGATGTCCTTATTTTAGATGCTGAACTCTTTCTGTATTTTTGCCGTGGGTTTTAGATTGACGTAATAGGGTCGGAGATAATAAAACTTCCCCACCCTTATGTAAGTGTGTATAGCTGTATCCACAATGGAAGGACCGGGATAGAGGTTTTCTATAACAGCAGCAGTATATGTGGGGGAGGGTGGGGGACTTTTGCAGTACATTGGCCCAACAACAAACATCTCTTTGACAGAGGAGTCAATAGCATAGCAGCAGTTTAATGTCCTGATTTTTGGCCTTGTGCCCCCCTTCCTTTTTGTTTTTTGCATCCATACATGCGCATGATGCGCGGCGCTCATGCCAGCCCACTCTCAGTTTGCATTATTCAATCACTGGCCGAGACCCATTACCCTGAAAAGCAGCAGCGTTTTGGCTCAATGACTCAGTTTGTGTTTGCGCCGCTTTTGTACAAATGGCATATGAATGCTTTTCAGGCACCAGGAAATGTGGCAGTGGTGATATGATACCTATGGATGAGCTGGGTCCAGGTAAGAGCCAGACTGCATGATCGTCCTTAGCCAAAGAAGAGCTAGCTCTCCTCTAATCTCTCTCCGGTGTCCAACAGTGTCTTTGATTCAACATCTCTTCAACTAGTTCTTTTGCCGTTGCCAAGATGTTATTTTTAATCTGAAAATTCAAACCGCCGAACACTGTGATCTCGGTATGATGACTTCAGACATGACGCTCTTTGATGCTGTGTGCAAGACCCCTCTCTTGACAAGATGTTTGTACAAAGCTGGGCCTTCATTAGGAGCTCGACACCAAAAGATGTGGGTGGTTCTCCACTTAAATGAAAAACATTCTTAATATCTCATAGGGCAGAGCTCCTCCGCGGTGCTTCTTTCAAAGTAAATCCTGCTATTGTTCAGAATTTTCTTACCTCTTACGAATGTTTTGACTCTTGGAGGTGATAGATAGAATAAGAGTTTTCACAGTGAAGAAGTAACTTTTAAGAGGTACTTGGGGCTTTTTTCACCCTTTTACCCAAACACGCTGTCTTAGAGTATATCATGCTGGTTTTGCTACAAGCCTCTCATCCCATATTTATTAAGCATCTAAGAATCCCTCCTAGGAATTGTGCTGAAAGTTGAAGTAGGGCTAAAAATACTCTTTCTACAAAGTAGGGTTTGTATGAAGCCTCCTACATCAAATATGAACAAGGAGAAGGACTCCCAAGAGAGAAGGTTGTTTCAACACTCAGAGCTGTTAAATAGAATTTATGATGACAGTTTTATGATGGTTGCGGTTTGAAATATTAAACAATGGTAAAATTGGGAATGCAGAAAATAGCAAGGTTTTTATGTGTTACATGTGTAGAAACTTGATGCCATACCACCCATCCAAACACTGTAGCAGACTAAATACGCCTTTCATGGCAACGGCACTCTCCGATGGTAGTGAACCCCCTCAGCAGGACAGTGTGCCATGCCACACCACAAAAACTGCTCAGGAATGAACCAAGGAATGTGACAAAGACCTCAAGGCGTGAACTTGGCCTCTAAATTCCCCAGATCCTAATATGATTGAGCGCCCATGGGAAATGTCGATACTCCACCTCGCAACCCACATAACTTATAGGATCCATAGCCAATTCCCCAGTGACATCTTAGGACACCCCCAGAGGTCTTGTGTCCATGCATCTACAGGTCAGAGGCAAGTGCGAAAGTGCCTATGGGATACCAGCACGTCCCACGAATCCTCGAGCAGATTGGGATCTGGGAAATTTGGAGGCCAGGTTGATGCCTCAAGCTCTTTATCACATTCCTCAGGCCATTGCTGAGCAGGGGGGCATTGCCATCGGGAGTGTTGTTGCCATGAGGGGTTGTACCTCTGCAATGGTATTTGTGTGGGTGCAGCACATCAAGTGACATGCACATGAATGCCAGGACCCAAGGTTTCCCAGCAGAGCACTGTATTGTAATGAGATTACCTGTCAGTGGTTTTGATATTCAGGCTGATTGGTGTATAACAATGAGCTATTCACATCGTAGGCTCTAAGTAAATATTAGAAGCTCCTTGTGTGGCTTAAGCAATAAATGTTTTACAATTTTAGTGCCAATATTAGCATTGCATTTTGTATGTATTGTGCAGTACTGCGCACTCAGCGATGACTATGCTACACAACAGCTCCTGTTGAATTGTACATGACCTTACAGATGGGAAAAATGTGTATTCTCGCCCAGTGTTGAGAAATACACCTTAACAACATGATTACTTTATAGATCAAGACATCTTTAAAGCTCTTTTATCCGTAATTATAAACGAATTAATGAACCATTGGATAAATAATCCACTTCACACTGCGTGTTGGTGAAAATGAATCCACTCATTATCTGAGGAGGTGTGCAAGTGATCAAAGTTTGATTTATTTACTGTTTGTAACAGACCCAAATTCTTACTGTTGCAAAGCTGCACTTTTTTCCAAGAAAGGCATGTGCTTCCTTTTGCATCTCATACAAGGTCCGTCAAAAAATTTTAGCAGTAGTTGCCAAAAAAGTATCTCTTAATAATCTCATCGCCATCAAATGAATGTTGGAGGAGAGACTTTTGGCATCTCCTAACATATTGGGAACTCTCCAGAGCTTTCCTTAATCTCTGCTATGATCGCATTGATTTTCATGGTTGCAAATGTTGATAAAATGTTTGAACTCCTAATCCTCAGAGTAAGACCAAATACAGTGTGCTTCACTCTGAGAGGCTGTGGCCAGTTGGGGCCGACTTCTTACTCTGAGATGCTTGATAAATTCTGGCCCTGAACTGGAATATGTGAGAGTGCATTTTTAAAGACAGGGTCAAATACTGCTTGTAGATACTTTGTCTAGTTTGTTTTAAGCCTGCCATGGTTGTAAATAACGTGAGTGCCACAAAGTTTAGACAAGTGCAAGCTAAGAATGTGCTGTTTAGTCTACTTTTAGGCACTCTCCTAAGTGTTCCAGTGCAGAAAACCTTTCAGTCTGTCACTCCACACAGGTTAAAACAACTCCATAAACTATCTGTCACCGTTTTTTAAAAAAAAATGAGGACGGAGAGGAATTAACTGACCGTTGTTCTCTGACCCCATTAGATGGTTACTCCACCATTGACCAGAGGGACAAGGACTGCAAATACAAGACAGTCGACAGCTCAGTGGACCTGACAGAACGGGAGCCATTAAAGGTACAGGCAGACCTCTTCTGGACTCCCAGGGGATAGAGGGTGAAATAATGATGTCTTGGTGAAATATTTTCACATGTCCTCTCCCTCTGTGTCTCTCTCTTTTCCTTTCTCTTCATGTTTTCTGTGGTGGTCCTCATTAGAGGCTCTTAATCCTATCGATTCTTTAAAGAGGCTGGAAGTTGTCATCCTCTGTTAATGTTGCCCGCCACTGCTCAGCGCTGTGGACAGCCTCAGATCTGAGAGCCACCAGTTAATTGAGTGTAAGCTTTTGGCGCCTGTAATTAATCTGAGACTGATTAAAAGAACCGCCAACAACCGCTCCTCGCGGAGACGACCCCTTGCCTTGTCAATGAACAGACTGCTGCATTATCAAGTGGTCGTGTGTTGATTATACAGGCGCTTCACACTGCAGCTTTAGTTTGTTTATTGTTGAGCTGATTTGCTACCCAGCCTCAAAGAGGAGTCACAGGATAATGGCCTCAAGGGATGTCTGACATGTGTCAAAAGACTCTCAAGTACTTTTTGTAGTTTACTTTTGATCTACTTTAGTGCTAGATGAAAAGGTTTCCCTGTGGGATTGTAAAATGAAGGCAATAAAGGGTCCATTAAAGCCAGGTTAGCGTAAGTCTCTTAAGGTGTATGGTCGTATATCTGCTTCTCTGTGCAGTTTAAAAATGTGACAAATCTTTCCAAGGCAAAGTCAGTATGGAAATTGTGTCTGAAGCAGAGTTAATAGTCCAGTTAGTAATCTGTGGGGTTTGGCTTTTTATCAGAATTGCACATGAGTTTGCCTTTGGTAGGTAGTTACTCATGCTTTAATAGAAAGTGGGTATGCCGTGTCATGTCAACTAACTCAGTAGTTGTAAATCAGAAAATACTTTACAGTAATACTTTCAGAAAATATAGAAATTACTTTTACTTCCATTATTCTAGTGGCTTTTTCTTTATCAAGTTAAAGGTGCTACAGTAATTTGTTTTGTTGAAAGGGGAACTTAACACCAGGCTGAAAAGCAACGTTTCTCTGCCCTCTCTGGTCGAAGGTTTCAGTTTCTTTGCCCCTCTGGCCTCTGGCTTGTCAGTACTCTACTGCTACTGCAGTGACACCCAACAGTGATGTCACGCTTCTTCATCATTGCATCAACTTAAAAACTTAAACCACTGGAGGTCTGCAGAAACACAATTTTTATCTGGTGTTAAGTTGCTCTTACAGTTTTTATTTTCAGTGTGGAGTTTTATTTTAACTGATGTCTTTTCTATATTATGTTAGTATAGCTGTTTGTGTTGAGTAAAAAAGAAGGAAATTCTAGTATAACGTGATGTCTTATAGCTGCTCAGAGGCTTTTAAACCAGAGCAAGTGCAAATGTTATCCCATTTAAAGATTAAATAAAGCAGCGAATGTTTAGCTGCATAAAATAGCAGCTTTTGGCATCTTCAGCACTCAATTCTGACCTTAGGCTTCAACAGTTCATTTAGGTTGACACCTCCTCTTCATCATATTTAGGTTAACTAATAAACCAGTCAGAGCTGAGGTTATACTGTCGCATCTTGAAATGGCAGAAACTCTTACCCAGCTCAGAAGCCACAGACAGGAGTAATCACAATAAACAGTTGTGTTTGTCTTCAGAGCGTACAGGCCTTCTAGCATAACTCCAAAGCTGTCTTCTAAGTCTGCCGTCTGTACTTCCCAGAGGTGTTCTGCCCGCTTTGAATGTAACTTGGCTGTTGAAACTGCTCTCTCCCTCTTTCATTTGCATGTTTTGGTTCTCTGTTTTGAAATCACTCTGACTTCTTTCCAAGCTATCCTGAAGGCAGGGAACTAACACTGGCTTCTCTGATCCTGGATGCATGTGTATGTGTGTGTGTGCGTGAGTGTATTTGTGAAATGTATTGACCTCTTTTTTTGTTTTGCTTTGTTTTGTTTTTTAACCCGTCCTCCTGTGGCCACAGAATGACACAAATAGGAAACACTATATCAGGAGTAACAGGCCTGCGGTCAGTCTGGTGGACGCTTGTGATGTTAAGCCCCAGCCTGTTGACTCCTGGGTCTAAATGCATGCATGGTAGGTCTGAAAAAATAAAAGCACAACAAAAAAAATAACAACTTTTACCTTTTGGATCGGATTGTTGCATCCTTTTCATTCCCTCTTTGTTCATCGTTTCCACCTGTGTTCCTTTCAACCCTCACACTATATCATGTAGACCTGCTGTCACCCTGCACCCAGAGCAGTCAGCTGGAGAAGTCACATTGTTCTTTTGATGGATATTTAAATAATTCATTCACAGTTTGCTTTTGTTTTATTTTAAGCAGCATTTCAAATTCTTACATTATATTTAAATCCCTCATGATTACACAGGCTCTTATGTTGCACGCACTTTCATTTGTAGGTTGAGAGAAAAGATGGTGCTCTAAAGAATCAAGTTACAGATTTAATTGCAAAAGTGGAACATACTGACAATCAAAACTTGATGCTGATGTCCCCGTGACAGCATTTTTATTCAAATCTGTCTCATTTGTTATACCTTAAATGACATTTGCCCGTCTCTTCCCTGGAGCAGTGATTGTTCACTTGTAGCCTTAGCAATCATAATTAGGCACAGAGAGCCTGTCAAGCTGTAGATTTCTTCACAGGTTGAAGCAGTTCTCATCGGGCTGTAGTAACAGTGATACTCAGCATTTAAAGAGTTTGTAGTCTCTTTTTTCTAGCTAAAACCAAAACCACAAGAGCAAAAGTGTAAGTCGTGTGTAAGCTGCAACCATTAGCATGCTTATCTAACACGATTGCCACCTACAGCAGTAACAGAGCATTATGCCATGTTCACACTACGAGCGACACCACTCAAGTGTTTTTCAGGTATTCGTTAACGTAGTTATGTCAATACAGGCTTGCGTGTGTTTGCTACTTGACACAAACCACCTCGACTGAACATCATCCAAAGTTTGTAGCTGGTCAAAAATAATAACAATGCTTATGTTAAGAGTTTGAGCCCTCTTTAACATCACATTTTGCCACCCCATTTCATCCCTGTGTGCACAGCAGTGTACATAAAGCTAGTATAGTGTCAGCTAACTAAGCGAAATAACATCGTACCTCAGCTAGAAACAAAAACATATGATTGGTTGATGCTTTGCCATGTCATTGGAGCACCGAAAAAAGATAAGGCCAGCCCAGCCTTGATTGTAGTGTGTCACGCCTGTTGGCAGCAACAAATGTCAGGTGTTAGATTATTGCTTTAAAAATGACGAAGATATACTTAATTAACCCCTATATATATATATATATATATATATATATATACACACATATATATACACATACATTTATATGAATAGGTTGGAAATACATACACATGCACAAACACATGTTGGGGGTTCAGTGCCTTGCTTGGGGGCACTTTAGCAGTGCCCAGGAGACAAGCTGGCACCTCTCCAGCTACCAGTCCACACTCCATATTTGGTCCAGACAGGGACTTGAGCTGGCAATCCTTTGGTTCCCAACCCAAGTATCTATGGACTGAGATACTGGCACCCTAAGTGTGAACACAGCCTTACTTCTAAAGCCAAAAAGCACAGCATTAACTAACTAATTTGTGGGTAACAGTTTAAAAAGAACCTGCACATCCATTGTATTTTATTTACCCACTGTGTGGAAGCTGGCCTTGTATGATGTCAGAGTTTAGGATAACTTTTGCAGCTCTGTCCTGCTCTTTATTGTATCCCAGCAAACCAGGCAAACTCGAGGCGCCATGTTTGCCAAATACTTTGGTTAGTCTTCATGCTAAAAGCTTTAACACTAAAAGTGAAAACAACAGTCGAAAAATACTACAGGCATGTAAGCTAAGCAGCCAATCAGGATTATATTGAAATGAAATTACAATTGCGTCCAACTCAGTCTCTCTCACAACACTCAGAGTAATGTTTTTTTCTAAATGTAACCATGTACTTTTGTTGCCTAAGCCTAAGGAAGTAAATCTAAGAATGAAGTAAACCTACATTGGAAGCTAATTTGAGAAGAGACTGTGTGCATAAAACAAGTGGAAACCTTTGAAAATTAAAGTTTATTTTAAAAGATACTGCATATAATGAGCATTTATTGACATGCTGTCCATGAGTGTCCGATACTAAGGCTTGAGGGGCACCCAGAGCCACCGACCAAGCGTGGGTATTTGACAAGTTCGGTGAGCTTTAGAATGTGTTGTTATGTCTAACATTTTCCTTATCAGGGTTTTTAACCAACTCAGGAAGCTAACATTAGCTTGATTAGCTATCTAGCTACAGCTGATGAAATGTCCTACAACAGTTGTCATGTCAGCCATTGATTGTTGCTGACTAGAAATGGAAAAGTAGACAAGAGCAGGTTTCTCATTTCTAGCAGGCAATCGTCAATATTGTTGCTTTAAAATGAGAAACCTGCTACTGTCTGCCTGTCTTGAATTAAGAACCTATTTTTTTTCAAACTTAAGAGTGATAAACATGCTAAACATGTTTTATTGTAAACTGCATTATATCAGAACGGAAAGCTTGACAGGTGTAGCAACAGTAACTAAGGGGGACAGAGCTTAGCAAATGTTACTTTAATGCATCCCATAGTTATTTTACCATTTTACAGCTAATTTAGCTGCTCAAGGTGATCAATACGTTATTATAAAATAGAATAAAAGAGGGTGTATTACACATAGAAAGTACACAGGCTTTGGTCTCTGTTTACAATTTAGCAACACCTGTCTGATTGAAATGTATGCCAAGCTTCACTCACTGCTTACCCTGACAGCCTCTGCTGAAATTGATGGCAAATGATGAAGAGAAACCATTCTTCTGCACTTTAGATGGAACCTCCAGGGACTCAGTTATCCTTTAATGAAAAGCAGTAGGGAAACAGAGGAATATGCACACACACAGAATCTCTGCATTCAGTCTACATTCAGCATGCACATGGCACAAGATAACAAGATAAATAATTCATGTAAGTTGATGACTTGATGATGGAAGCCAACGTATATAATTTGTGCACACATAAACTCCCACATTATTGACTCACACATAATATGTCCCAAGGCAGAGATGTAATGAAGGGTGAGCTCACATCAATTCAGTTTACATACATCTTGAGGTCTGATAGCTGATTTGAATATTTTGTGGTAAAATCCATGAATCATTGCTGAGTGGCTTCTTACTCAGATGATCATAAATCAGAATCAGCTTTTATTTGCCAAGTATGTGTACACATACAAGGAATATGACTGATTTGTTTGTCTTATTGTACATAAACATAAATAGAAATACAGTTGAAACAAGGACAATAAATTGAAAGAAATATAGCTTCTCTCTGTGGTTGAGAGATTTCTGAAAATATCACGTGTTTCAACAGAAAGCTTTAATCAGTTTCGGTGAATAGAGCTACAACTAAAAGAGCTAAAATCAAATGAAGGCTTTCTGCCAAAACTGTTTTATCTTCATTAGAAATACTGTTTTGTTCCCCTCCATTGAAGAGATGCTGAATTTATTTTTTATTTTTTGCCATTTTTCAGTGCTCGTGCACTTCAGCTGCAAGGCAACAGTTTGTTACACAAGTCACAGGGAAAGAAGTCTATATTAGTGATGCCCCTAAACCTGCACATATTTTATGTACAAGGCATTAGTGACTGTTTGCTTTGGAGATTTTGACTGAATTCCTAAACTGACCCATTATTAAATGTGCCACCAAATGACTTTTGCAAAGCTGCAAGCTGATCTGGGTGCGCTTCAGTAGTTGTCATTCCTCTATCAGCAGCATGTGTCTTCTCTCCACCTCCTCCACACCTGTCCTATCCTGTGCCAGAGGCCTCTCATCAGACCTCACTGTCTTCCTCATCGTCATCTTCTTTGTCAGTGGCCATCCGTTCCACTCTTTCACCCCCATCCATTACATTATCATAGGAAATACATCACAGAGACTCTTTACAGATACAGTGGTATGATTTGTGGCATTCATTGTAATTTTATGACTACAGTAAAGGTAAGGTAACGTTAAGAATAAAGCATCAGGTAAGTCATTTTCACTTCACTGAGCACATGCAGGATTTCATCCAGCACATTAGGCATCTGTTTTGCTGTCTCTTGCCTCCATTTGCCATCTGGGCTGACATGATTAAAGCATTTGTTAACAGTGATGCAATGTGTCAAGTACTGTGATAACGCCACCTGATTGTCTCGCTGTTGGACATAAAAGCAAAACTGCAGAGTTTCACTCTAAATCAACATCCATTGATGACAAAATGTGTTTCCTGCTCTAAAAAAAGAACACATTTTAGTCTGTGATGTTTAAGGAAAAGGCTGGTGATATTCTAGATTTTTCTTATTGTCAACAAATCACATGAAAAGACAAAAACCAACAATAAATGTATCCTGCTAAGACCTATTGTCTCCGTAGCCAAAACCAGATTATCTTATTCCTCTGTGCCATAGAGGTCCACTTAAAAACATGCCAATTGCATGTTAACCTGCAGCTGAAAATAGACTCCTGTTGAGTAATATGGATGGACAGAGGAGTGTTAAGCTGTTAAGCTGTGTTAAAGCTGCATTCTTTTTTTTTCTTTTTTTTGGCGGGGGGGGCCACTTGTGGGCAAGGCAACAAACTGTAGAAGTAACACATGGTGTAATATTATATCATACTGATTTGAAATCCTATTTCTGGCCACCTTGCGAGGGTAAATCCAAGATTCAGTCTCCTTTCAGCTCTATTTTGGTCTCCACTGACACCTGAGAGGCATATCTGGCTCTTTACCTGCTAAATGCTTCACTATTGCTGCGCACCATTTGCCTCAGGTGTTGGAGCTGGGACTGACGTCACAGTACATTAAGTCAGAAAACCAAGATGTCATAAGGAATACCAGTTTTAGCCAGGTTAGCCATTGCAAGCAATACCAATTAATAACAACAAATTGTGCTGTACTTTGCACATACAAACAGTGTAGTACCATGTTAATACATAGAAGTTGGACAGCACTGTGTGTACGACTGTTTTAATGAGACACTTTTAATAGAATCTGTTGACTGTAAGAAAAAACAGAATAATACCAGCTTATCCTCTAAATCACTGTATAGTATGGAAGTTAACATTCATTACAATGGATGTTATTTTTACATTGGATATGTGGCTTTTTGGACTGAAACTCTTCATTAACTGTGAATTCAAACTGTATTGGTCGTTCCTCTCATATTTTCTCTCTTGTCCACATGCTCCAGGCTTAAAATAACGACAGTGCAACAACACTCAAGCTAGAAGAGGATCTCTCATATCATCACTGCCATTTCACATGGGGCTCATCTTCGGCGTTGGACTTTGTACAGAAAAGAGGATTTTAAAAAAAATAATGATCACAACAGCAACTACCCAGCAGCAGCCAGCATCCTCACGCTTTTCAGAAAAAAAACGAAAAAAAGAATAAAAAGTGACTACTCCTACTACTTTCTCATATCTACATTCCCACTGGACATCATGTGAATTTTACAGTGTTGACTCTTGTTGAGCTCTACCGGTGACAAGAAGCAGACAGAGGCCGGTGCTGATGAAGGACTGGACGTATGAAGGGCAGACAAAGTGAGGTGAAGGAAGTAAATGGTGAAGGAACGTGTTGGAAGGAGACCTGTGGGACAAGAAATACAAAATGATCTCTCTTTTTTTTCATTTGAGTTTTCACATCTGGAAGAAGTTAACCCCCAAAGTTTGTGGGTTTTGGAGAATTTTCACTTTCAGTTTGTTGTCAAGCACTGGTATTTTGATGTGAACAGGTATGGACTGGTGTGTTCGAAGGTCACGGGATGTTTGTATTCAGATTGGTGGGATGGACACGAGAAAGGCAAAGGAAAGAAACCGAGCCTGAGAAGAGCTGTAGCATAGTGGATAAACATGTACACACAGCAGTCTGCTCTCATAGACTTACAATCCATTTGGTTCACTGTGTTTATTTAAAAAAAAAAAAAAAAAAAGTGCACTGAGACGCTTTGAAATCAAAAGTGGTTAGCAAGTGATGGATGTCCATTTATTAAGTGAGGAGTTTGCAAGTTGTGGTCTGGAGAAAGGAAAGTGGCATATTGTGTTCATCAGATGGAGTTTCTGTTCACACTGCACCGCAAAAGTAAGCTGAAATGGAAACAAACGGTTTCTGTTTCATCGTGGTCAACATGTTGACCCTCTTTCATGGAGCTGTGGTTACTTGCGTAACCATTCAGGTTGTGTAGCGACGCAGTTTGGTGAGTTTCCTGGCTGGTTGCTCTTTGTCAATGATGTGTATTAAAGAGGATATAAGGCATTTTGTTTATAAATGATTTGTGTTTTTTGAAAAAGAGAGGCAAACGATTGTTCGCTTGTTGAAAGGATAGATCTAAAAGCATTTTTTATTTTTGTTGGGTTTTATATAAATGTATATTAGGGTCAAAAGGAAAAAAATGGAAAAATGAAGGAAAGAAAAAAAAAACAACAAAAATTACCGACTTCTTAGTTGTATATTAATATCACATTGTTTGGAAAGCACATCTCATTTGATAAAGGCTCACCATGTTTGTAAACAAGAAATAACCACGTAACTTAAATGTGTGTCAGATATTGTCGAGTTACGCCGACGATCACCTATTTATATTTTGTATTTGTCAAAAAGTTACAGAAAAAAAAGTTTATCTGCAGTGTTCTTTCTAAAGGCGATGAATTACGCGTTGTCTGGCAGCCGATGCATCTTTGAACCAGACACTCTGGAGGGGTCAGAGGTCAGACAGAAGTAACGGGATAGACAGGAGACGGCAGTGTTAATAAAAGTTCTTAGTTTTTCCTCCTAATACATTCAGACCAAGCTATCGCCAACCCTCTTTCACCGGTGCATCTTAAAGAGAAATAATTCAGTCGTGAGCATGAAGAAAAACTGTACAGATGTTTATATTCTATTCTTTCCAAGTGCCAGTTTTTTTGTGGTGTCATTTGGATATTAACTAATTCATTCACGTGCAAGAGAAGAATGCAGGTGGACGAAAGGATCTGGATGTTCAAGGGGAAATGAAAGAGATGCATCACACTGTATAAAACCAAACATCAAGTTCGGTCATATAGTATATATTTTTACAACGTTTTAGGGCGGGCAGTTGAGATGAAGAAAAGCAGAGAGATACAAAATCAAATTGCCATTTTTCTCTTGCTTGGTGAGACTGCACACTAAATCCAGCGGTAATGCGTAGGGTCTCCTCTACAGCCTCAGTCTGTCAGTGAGACAGAGAGAGAATCCAATCCGATGTTGGTATCACTCATGCGTCATCAAGGCGAATGGCATGTGCCTGCATTGATTTTTCTTTGTGACGTATGTGACTTTATAAAGCTTGCATATTTTACACAGTGTTTACAAAGATGTATGTTGTGGTAAAAATCAATAAACTACAAAAAAATCTTACTGTATAAATTTTAATTTCAGAGGATAAAAAAAAAAATAACGATACCCAGCATCCCTTTTGTGTGTCCTCAGAAGTGTGTGCTTTCATTGGACAATACTGAACCCTTGCAACAATGACCCATATGACTGTCTATTCCTGACTGCACTTCGCAGTACCACAACCAAAGGATCTGGTGTTGTATTTACATGCATTCAAAAAAAAAGGGGGTTTTGGTTTTGTGGATGTGCAGCGCATTGTACATTTACAAAATAAAGAGCCAAGCAACTGTGCTGTAAAATACATGCAGGACACGGACACACATCGAATCAAACGAACCTACCTGTGTAGATATAACTGAATCAAGACCGTCAAAATAAAGTAACTGTACTACTCAGTAGCAGATGTGTTTGTACCTATCATGTGCCTTAACCTTTTCCATGGTAGATAAAGATAAGTGTGTTTTATATAACTTTATTCCTCCCTCTCAACTGTCATCTCTCCATTCTGTCTGTTCACCTCTCCCCCTTTTCCTCCCTGTGTCACCCTCCCTCCCTTTTTTCCTCCACTCAACTCAACTCATCCATTCATCCTGCACCCCCAGCCCACCCCAACATCCCCCCCAGCCCCACGTAGTGTAGACTGTTGGTGGGTTTCTGCCTTGTATTACATTGTATTATAAACTTTGAAAAAGATAGTCATTCAGATAATGGTTTCGATTTCCTAGAGGAGTAAAGTTGTTAATGCTTTCATAGTGAGCAGAAGCGATGCCACAGTGACAGAATGTATCATGTTAATTTTACTAATACCCAGAGGCAAATATTACGCTTGTTAAACATAACGGAAAAATACTGGTTTGTAGAGTATAAATTTGGTGTGTTTTCAATAAATCATGCCTGGAAAGAATGCGTTGCTCGCCTCTGTGTCTTTTTTGATATAATGTCATTAATTTTCAGTAAGACTCAAGGTCATGATTGCATCCCCGAGAGGCTACAATGCTAAGTACAACCCTCCCTAGAATTACTTTTTATGTAATCATAAATGGTCCTTATGAAAAGTGTTGCCTGTGGATTGTCCGGAGTAATGGGGAGGGCACTGTTTCTGGAAAATAATGTTGAATTTTAATATTCCGTTTGTCAACTGTGTGACCTCCACAAATGGAATTCAGTGAATCTCCACTGTATTTGGGTGGGAACAGAAATATCTTAAACCCTGCACAAAGTAAACCAAAACTATCTGCATTTACTGCTGGAGCTAACTGAGAAAATATGTCTTTAAAAATCAAGTGAACTGACCCTTTACAGTGTTCAATATACTCATAATTCTGCAGTGGACACCTTGCTCCATAGTTTGGCCTGCTCTGCAAAGCTGATCAAATACTGGCAGGATATTTTTTGTAATTTTTTCCAACGTGTTAGGTCTTACATTACAAACCCCAAACTCATCACCCTTGGCACAAGAGAGGCCCTGAACACATTAAGGAAGCCTTGAAGTAGGTTTATTGCCTATTGCCTTAATAGTAAAAAAAAGAGTTCTGCTCCAGCGCTGCAAAACACCAGACAGCCCCTCACTTTGATACTGGTTTAATGACCTGTCTAATACTCTCCACTTAGAAAGAATCAGATTTGCTCTGAAGGATAAATTGGAGGACTTAAAAAAGATCTGGGCCCCCTTCATTACCCTCTTGGATGGATTCAACACTAAACCTGACTCTAGTCATTTGACCCAGAGGAATCACAACAGTGTGGCATAATTATCTCTTACTTATTCCAACCACCACACTGCACCCAGCCCCTTTTTTTATTATTTTAATTTTTCAATTTTTATTCATTTTTTGATCTGCCTTTATGCCATACGTTGAGGCTCTAGGTCAAGTAATCTACTTAGACAATAGATTGTAGGATAGTGAGGCAGTGGGGTGGTGTCAGTAAACCAAATGACCAGGATTCAAGCCTATTTTAAGATATGTGTATCGCCTAAGTATAGGATCTGCTTGGCAAAATGGGTCAAACACATCTAAACTTGGAGTGTGACCTTTTCAAGACAGCATCTGCTGTTCACCATTATGGGTGAGAATATTTATTAACGTTATCCCCTGTTAATGTGCCACATACAAAACTTTTTGACATTCAGACAGTGGTAAAGTGACTGAGGGCATTTACTTCACTAGGCCACTGTGCTGAAATACAGTTTTGAAGTTGTACTTTACTTGTACTTTACTTCACTGGAATTAATAACCCCAGTGATGGCTCAGTTATATTAAGTGTTCCAGTAAGCCATGAGATCACACACTTATCAAGGCCCTGGAACAAGACGCCATTACTGAAATTATCAATTCAACCTGTGTTTTTTTTTCTCCTGTGATATAATCATTTAACTATAGGCCATTAATCTGTGTTTGTTCCTTCATATTATTTACATATACACCTTGTGGAGCAAATGTCAAGTATGCAGTGGTTGAAGAAATACTAAGATATTTTACTTAACTCAAACTAGCAATACCTGTGTCACAAGTAAAAGTCATACTTTCAAAATATAGCCTGCCTAAAATACCAAAAGTAAAAGTTGGCTACTCATTATGCAGAATGGCCCATCCCAGAATTGTATATGTTATAGGCTATTACTGAATTATTATTACTGATGCATAAATGCGTTTATCACTTCTAATGTTGCAACTGGTAAAGAAGGGCTTATTTTTTTACTTTATATTTTGTAGGACTATTATGAATATGAATCTTTAAAGTAGGCTAGTGACTAAAAACATCAAATAAAAGTTGTTAAATAAAAAGTAAATTTGCCTTTGAATTGTAGTGGAGTAGAAGTATAAAGTAGCAGAATGTGAAAATACTCAAATACAAGTACCTCAAAATTTTACTAAGTACTTGAGTAAATTTACTTAGTTACTTTTCACCACTGTGAGTATGCCAGTATTACAAAAGTGAACATTTTTTCAGGGATATTCTACATGTTTGACATATCGTCTTCATAAATGATTAGGATGGAATTTTAGGATTATTTAGTTAAATTTATTTCGATTTTAATGTTTGATTTAGAGTGGACCATATGTAATTTATGTACGCATGTAATTGAATAAGCTATTGAAAAATATGAATTTTGATCAGTCGGTTGTGTACGACCCTTTTCCTGTCAGGCAGTTACCTAGCCACCACACATCCGGTCGGGGTCCTTTCACAATAACAACATGGCCGCTCTCTGTAGAGGCAGGCACCGGTGGAAAAGGACTAACTGTTTTCATGTTTTGACAAGAAACCTGACAGGTAAGAGTGTGTTGATCAAATATTCAGTGTACATATGAAGAGTAGAATGTGCTCAGGTTGATAGTTGGAGGTGTTTCTGTCAGGTCGCAGCTAAACCAGCGGCTCTGATGTAACTCTGATGTAACTAACTGTTGGTTCAGCTGGTTAGTTTCTGTTCTGTTAATTAGTGTAAATAACACTCACCTGCTGTCCTCGTCTATGCTAATGAGCTGATGACTTTTGTAACGCTTCTCTCTCGGCTGCTTGGTTTAATGGTGACATTAATTGACAGCTGTTTCCACACCTGGTCAAACAGCTGTCAAAGTAAACGCTTTGGCCATTTTCTGTGGTCAAACTGGCATAACTTGGTAATATACAACTTAATAAAGCTGTATTCATAAACTGCTATTAAAGTGTTGATCCATCGATGTGACTCACATCCAGATGTAAGGATGGTGGAGTTTGGAGAAGGTGGAGATAGGTTGATAATATATAACAAAAATAATTTTATATGTGAGGTCACACTAATAGTTTCATGTTAACTATTCCATTTCAATTCTACTGTGTCAACTTCATCATCCTATGTGCTCACACAGGGAAGTATGACTATGACCTGGTGGTTATTGGTGGTGGTTCAGGAGGCCTCGCCTGTTCCAAAGAAGGTGAGAACTTTTTAAGTACCTATTATTTTTAATGTTTGGGCCTCTTTGTTTGCACATGAAAATCTATCCAATACGCTGACAACATATCCACAATTACAGCTGCACAGCTGGGACAGAAAGTTGCTGTTCTAGATTATGTGGAGCCATCTGTCAAAGGTAAAATACATCTGTCTGAGCCTGTTGTGCCAGTTGATTACCAAAAAATACCTTTCTTTGTTAAAAGATGAAAAGACACCATTGTTAAGTCCTCTGGAAATGCTTTTCCAAACAGGTACCAAGTGGGGTCTTGGTGGTACTTGTGTTAATGTTGGCTGCATTCCTAAGAAGCTCATGCACCAGGCTGCTCTACTTGGCACCGCAGTCAAAGATGCTAAGAAGTATGGCTGGCAGATCTCAGGGCCAATCTGCCATGACTGGTAGGTCAACGAGAACTTTTCCCTTAAGTTCTTTATCAGACTAAGGGAACTGATCTACACTAATAAAACAGATTGATATGTGTTTGTAAGTAGCCAAACAGCACCATCTAGTGATATAATTTAAGTAGGACAAAACTCGATGTAATTGCATAGATGCTGTAGCTTTGTTAAGGTACTAAGATGATGGACTCATAAATATTCTGTGTCTGTCCATGTATTACTTTTTGGATTATTTATTCCAAAAAACAAAATGCAATTCATAAGGGACTATGAGTCTGCTCACCAGCCAGATGGATCTATCCTTAAAGTATGTCAAAAGAATAGCAGCCATAAAGATTATAAGGGCAAAACCAGAACTGTGATTAATATGTGAAGTGCTTTGATTGTTCTCTAATGGGCCAAATAATCTGCTAAAATTACAATTTGGCAAATACTAATTTTAACATTGTGTGTTTGCTCATTATTTATATTTGATTCCCATTATTTAAGTACGCCTGTGAGCCAACACACCCAAAGTAGCTACTTGTGAATACTGGTACGGCATGCTGCACCTTTTCCTCTATCAGTTTGTGTGTTTTTGTGAATGCAGTTTATGTTTCTATTACTATATTGTTTTCCAGGGCCACCATGGCAGAGGCTGTTCAAAACCATGTGAAGTCTCTAAACTGGGGTCACAGAGTTCAGCTCCAGGACAAGTAAGTATTCAGACTGTTTTCTACTAATGATGATGTTTCATTCAATAATCAGTTTAAAATGAGTAATGCCTTTTAATCTGAGGGCTGGTTTAGCTGGTCTTAAGGAGTTTGAGTGGACAGTTTTTGTGTCCCATTATAATGTAAATATTTATAACCTGCCAAGAATTTAACTTTCTATGTTTGCATATGTTGTAATTTTTAGCCCAAAGCATAACATTTATATAAGTATATGCGCAAAATACCAATTTGAATTATATAATGATCTAATTTGATATCTATGGTATCAACCTGGTGTCTAAAATCAATCCCTAAAGCCATGTACAATAAATGTGATGTTTTATTCATGTCTCACCCACTCATCATGTCACACCTCCTCCCTCCCTGTAGCAATGTTCCCTTCATTTTCCATGATAAACTTTCATTAAATCTGAATGTCCACAAAATAACGTCCATATATTTGTTAAGTTCCTTTTCATTTATACGACATGAAATGTTGCTGAAGGCTGTACATTTCTGCTGGCACACAAGCTGAAGGATTTACAGTCAGCGACCACATGTTGATTGAGTGGCTGGCTGGAGGGCAAACAGGTGTTAACCTCTGTGTGAATGTGCCCAAGCTTAACCTAAAGTGTTTTCCCTCCAATGAGATAATTTAGTTGCACTCAGCATATTAGTAATGCTACTAATTCCATATAAATCCCCTTTGATTAACAATTAGCCCTAAGAGGCTCTCAGAGCAGCAGAGAGGCATTGTCAACCTCAGTGCAAAGCAGTAATTTAACACAAGTGTATTCATTACTTTAAATTAAATGTAATGATAAATGAGCACAAATGTTAAATGAATGTCCCATTTTAATCAGTAATAATTAAATTAGATTTTTTTTGCACGAAAAATAAAACAAAAACGTTTTACTGCTGTGACTAGAATTAACTTTAGTACATGACAATTTAAAATAGCAGGGTTTTTTTTTTTTGACAAAGACAATCTTTGCATTGTACAAATTAGAATTGGTAATGTCCATATTAATTAATATAGTGAAAAGGGTATTTTCAAACAAATTAATTTCAATTGAAAACTGAAATTCACTCTTTATATTAAATGAAGCTGACTAAAATTAAATGTAATTAATTATAAAATTACCTTCCAATCGTTGATTCCAGTCTTTTTTTTTTCAAAACACAGTCTCCACATGGTTTCATTTAAAAACGACAAATTAAAAAAAATGCTATTAATGCATATTCTGCTGGCTCTTCTCTCTCATCCTCCCCCTGTAGACTAGACTCATATGTTTTTCTTCTTAAATGGGAGTCAAGGCTGAATTCATGATGTTACAATGGATTCAAATTTAGTTTTTTAAAGAAAAACTTCTGAAACCACCTCTGCAGCCTAACCACCTTCTCTACTCCTGATTTAGTTGTGTAGTTTTTATGGTACTGATCAATATAGCTCAATATTTAACCTGCATTCCTTGTACTTGTGCTGCTAATAAGCCATACCGTAACAGATGCAGAACATAACCAGCAACAAATGTGACATGATCTCCTTGTACCATGCTGCCCGGTTTAGCCTCTGCTATGTGCAACCATGGTTCATGGTTTTGTTAGTGTCTTTTGAGTCTACTATGAAAGAGTTACCTTGTATTTCAGCAGATTAAAAAGGTGAAATGTAGAAAGTGTACAGTGGGAAGCAGGTACTGTATGTGATCTGCACGACCACAATAGGTTAATGTACCAGCAGGAGCAAACAGCTGTTTATTGTTTGTTTTGCAGGAAGGTGAAGTATCTGAATATCAAAGGAAGTCTGGTGGATGAACACACTGTTAAAGGACTAACTAAAGCAGGGAAAGAGGTGAGCTGCTCATCCATATATTTATACATTCAGTCAATCCCAAACTGATAATTGAATTTCAGTTATTGAGACTGTATTTTACTATACCGAAAACTGTATTAATTTCTTTGTAAAACATAATTTATATATGTGTTTTTATGTAGCTGATTATATATCTTTTTATATTTTTATATATCGTCTTTTTTTTCTCATTAGTACATTGTCCGCTGCAAGGGTCCTAAGGACAGAGGAATGTCGTATGCTGTAAAGCCCTGTGAGGCAAATTGTGATTTGTGATATTCTCGCCTCACAGCAAGAGGGTTGCCGGTTCGATCCCGGTTCGGAAGCGGTTAGAAGATGAATGAATGAATGAATGAAAAGCTGCTGAATGCATAGTGTGTACATAAACGTTAGCATTATAGCTGAACAGACCCTTTTCTGGAAGCATCATAGTACAACATTGATAGGACACCCTGCAGTTCATTGACAGGCCACTTGAGGCTGGCTTCAAACTAAAGTAAATCCCCATAGAAGCCCATGTTCAAATTCCTAACTTTACAGCAGAAATAAACAGTTTACAGCCTAGTAACACATAGGTAATTTCAACATCCATGACAACTGTAAGGGGGGTGAACTTGTATATAGCTCACCCTTTCACACTAAATAATAGCTTAAAGTTGCACGTATTTTAGGGCAGGGCCACTTGAGTGACAGGCTGCCTACGAGGTGTTGTTACAGTTTACAGATCCACCCATCACTCCTCCACAGCTCCACCCTCTCGTACGAATTCCGTCACTTCGTACGAATTCCGTCACTTCTAGCTCCAAAACACCAACATGAGGATGGCTGAAATGCTGAACTTGAGGCTAAAACAGCAGTCCACAGGCCAGTGGGTGATGTCACAGTAGCTACGTCCGTGATTTTATATATATTATTATATATATTTACAGATCTATGGTCATGTCCTGGTCAACGGCACCACTTTCTTTTGTAAATTTTTACTTTAAAAAAAAATAATAATACCATTTTAATCTCAGAGAATATTCAAGTTTTTTTCCATGTACATAACCCAGATAATACTCCAGCTCCATATTTTTATTTAGTTTTTTTTACACACAATAACCCTAATATGCTATTGTGAAAAAAAGTTTTATATTTCTTTTTGCTTTTTATTGAATTAATAAATCAAAGTGCAAAATCCAGATTTAACACCTCCATACCTAGAGAGTACTGTGACTTGTTTCAGTGATTTCAAAGCGTCTCCATCATCAACTGAACGCAGGACACTATGGAGACCACTTGCTTTTATTTGACATTTCCTTGTTTTTTGAAGGATATGAACGAAACCTACTGCTTCACATTTCCCTCCTCTCTCATACAGACAACCTTGACGGCCAAGAACATTGTGATCGCCACGGGTGGACGGCCCAACTACCCCACAAATGTAAGTAACACTTCTGTCATCCTTCCCCCAACATGTTTCTCTGTTTTCTCTGCCAGCATGTGATGTTTGGTTGACTGGTTACCGGATAGACAAAACAAATGAGAAAGATACCCTACAGCGACAGAGACGCCAAAACTGCTGAAGAAATGGAGAATGTGGTTTGGAAGCATTACACCATGGCACACGTACAAGCCTTAACACACAAAAGATAGCAGGTTGTAGTGAGCAGACTGTTGAGTTTAATGTTATTGATAGAGCTGTTGATAGGTGGATAGTTGTGCTCACAGTTTTACCTCTTGTTATGTTACAGGTCCCAGGAGCAATGGAGCACGGCATTACCAGTGATGACATCTTTTGGCTGAAAAAGTCACCCGGAAAAACGTGAGGAAGCCCTCCACCTACCTACACACACATGCACACACATTAGATTAAATTAAATTTTGTTAGTAGCTAAATATTAGCCAGTTAGTGCCCTCTGCATCTGATTTTATGCTGTGATGATGGCCTGCATGCAGTTTTAGCTCTGCCACAATGATGACAGTAGCATTCATTTTTCTAATTTGTTGGTTAACATGGACTCAGATATTTTGCTGGTGCTTTACTTTCAAAATAATATCACCCATGAATGCATACATTTTAGTATGTGTATGATTAATGCCGTCGTTGTCTATACAATGAGCTACAAGGAAAACAGAACCTCTAACCTCTGCAGTATTAATACCTCGCTCGAACTCACCGCACTACCTTGCTCGCTGACACGACACGTCCCACTGTCACGCACTGTAATCATTCATCAGTGACACGGAGTTTGTTTTTCTCCCTTCCTGTCAGCCTGTCTTCGCCTCATGATTCAGATTAGCGGCGTGCATCCTGACCTTTACAGAACAAGCCCTTTAATCCAGCCATTTAGCCCCTGTCAACACCTGGTTAATTGGTCTTTCCCTGATGTTTCCTCTTGGCACAACGTGCAGACGTGACTAGTGGTTGTGGGATACCTGGGTTGCGGTTGTTGTTTGCCTCATGGTGACAGATAAGCGGAAATAATGATTCCGATATTTAAGCTTCATATGTATCTAGACTGTCTGCATCTGTGGCATTGAGTTTTTAATTGTTTTTAATGCTGCTATTTCTTTAATGCATTTTTGTTTTGGGTGGTTATTAGTGCTTGCAATTTTTTTTAGCAAGGCTGCACTTGATCCCATTTTTAAATATTTTTTAGGATCATCAGTTTCTCTATAATTTTAATTCTAAAATGTGTGGTATTCTAATGTACTATATGTATAGTTGCATGTTATGCTATTCAGCTTTTTGACCACTTGGTGGCAATACAAAATCATTTATAGTCAACAAATTAACATGAGTGCCATCCTTAAACAATTACCACTGAAGCATTCACCCATGCAACAAAACGCCTTTGTATATGAAGCAGAATTATCCATTCGGAGAGACCACTTGAGCTCAGGAAGTCCTTTGATGTAAGAGTGTGATGGTTAGGGGAGTTCTCCATGTCCCCGCAGGCTGTAAAGGAGTTAGCTATGGGTTAGCATTAGCTTTAGCTTCCTCTATAAGGGTAAACCACACTGTCTGATCAGAGCCGGAGACGTTGTTATGCTGCCGAGCTGTCAGCTGTGCAGGTGAGGTCCGAGAGGCTGTTTCTGCTGGCGGGGCTGCTGTGGGAGGGGGTTGCAGGCAAGTGATGGCTGTCTAATGGGTCTTGGAGCACATACACACCTGAGTGACAGATTTGGCCCTCAGGCCAAAGCCCAGAGCTGGCTGCCATCATCATGCTACCAGAAGAAAGCAGTGAGCGCGTGCCAGCAGGACTGTGATACTGGTCTGGGGATAGGCCAGTACTTGAATAAGATGGAGCAGAATGAGGGTTTGTGTTGTCGGTCTAACTCTGCATTGTGTTGTATGTTTGACAAGGACCACACTTCCCGGGAATATCTTTCACCAGATTATTACAAAGTATCACAGGTGTCTGAAGCATAATTTACCAGCCATTATAACGGAAAAAGACATTTACAGGGTCTCTTTTTGGCTGTATTCAGAACTCTTTAGGAAGCCTCGGAAAAGTAGGAAACACCAGAAGTGTTTTATCATAATAAAAACTAGATCCATGGGATTTCACAGGGATTTAGAATTGGTCCTTTTATGAACTCTTATACTGGCCAGTTAATTGTCTCTCATGCTCTAAAAGAAAATGGAACCTGACAGATACATGAAATGTGGAGTGAAAAACTAGGCTCACTGAAATGTGTCTCAAGTTTTTAGTGCAGAGATATAAAATATTCCAGGGTGACATGCATGTAACTTGAATTAGTTCATTTTGGAGTTTGTATATGGTTTTAAATTTTTCAAACATGACTTTACCAGACAAAATATATGTATTCGTTTTTATATTTAGTAATTAATGTTTAAATGCTGGTTCAAGGCAGGTTTAACCCACTCTTACACTGTCATAAGGTCCATGCAGCGTTGGCAAGACTAAGACTGTGTGGCCTATGGGACTGTGGGCAAACTGAAATGCCCTCAGGAAGTCTAAGCAACATTTGATAAAAGTATTGAAGTTGGACACACTTCAAGCCTTTGCAGCAAAACCTCCCACGTCCTAGACACACAGGAGTATCCAGATCTAGTGTTTATCGGTGTTGGGGCTTCTGAAGAACTTCCCAAGGTTAACAGACTGCCACAGACAGTCAACAGCAAACCTCTGTCCTCTGGAGTTGTGGGTTCAGTGGAGCCTTGGCTTGATCTCCCAACCACATCCTACCACTCAGCTGTCAGAAGCCAAACCTCAAGAGTTTTATAATGTTTCTGTTTGTCACAAGACTCCTTGACCAATGTGTTACATTAAATGGGAGTCCAGTGTCGTATGAGAAATTAAACACACATACTGACCAGACAGCTGCGCCTTTTCTCACAATCAGGGTGACTCCCTTTATTAGACACATTTTATAGTTTTGACTGTTTCATGTCTGTGATATTTTCTTTAATCTAACATGGCAGTTTGTCTAAAACACAGATGAAAATCAAAGTGGGACGGAATGATTTGATGTTGCTACATTTTTGTGCAGCTCATAATATGAGCTCCCTTCTGAGCAGTTATCAGCTCAGAAGAAAGCTACTTTTTTGTCAAAATCTACAAAGTTGGCTATATAATTGCTTATATAGGGAGGTGCTTAAATGTCCCCATATTTTTGGAACGTCTGCAGGTGGCCTTTAGAAATATACATCAGTTTTTCCGTTAAGCAGGCAGTCTGAGAGACTGTTCAGTCACTCTCAAATCTGTCTGCATGCCCCCTAAATGTCACCATTGCTGAAAGGGGTCAGACAGGTTGTAAAGGATCTATAGCATCATCTGTTAGATGACAAATGAAGCAGCTGTACAGACTCCAGACCAGTGTACAATGTGAAGGAAGGAGGGCCAGGGGGAAAGAGACAGTTTCTCAGTGATGAAAGTGTAGAATCAAGCTAAAGCTCTTTGCCTAATCTTCTTTAAGCCACTTCACAATACGTGCTAAGTGCAGCTGTGCATTACGCAGACGGAGACAAAATGGGCACCGGGGCTTTTAGCGGTTAGTTTTAGCATGGACAAGAGCAGGATGTGCCGCAGGCAGCCCGAACTGTCAGAGAAGGTGGTCTGGGTTGGAGAGGTAAAAACAAGGGCGAGAGAAGGGCCTCTTCCATGCGGGTGACGGGCATCACTCAGCCGGCTAATGTGTGGACTTGAGCCTTGAACATGGCACACCCCATCTGCAGGGATTAGTCTAAACGCTGGCAATTAGCCCTCCTCAACACTACAGATCTCAGGGCTGGATTAGAAGTGTGATTCACCTGGACCACACACACACTTATACCCCTGATACTGCACTGCAAGTGCACACATACCTTTTACTGTCCCCGTTTTCTACATTCTCTTCACACGTCTTCACCTCCCTCTGAGGTTGTGAAGTTTTGTAATTCATCACCTCTCTAATTCAGGGATTTAAAGTAAACATTTTCAACTTTGGACTTGCTTTATTTTATTTGGCCAAAGTGCGCTGCACAAATGTTGAAATGTATTTTTATTGTATTATTAGTTCGACTAATGGCTTCTCTTTATTTGTGTTTTGCAGACTTGTGGTTGGAGCCAGCTGTATCCTTTGTCTGCCAGAGAGCTTGTAAATGAAGTCACTGTATAAAGTCTGCTGGTAGTCAGCAGGGCAATGGTAAAGTTACTGACTTAATTTAAAAAAAATCACACTGGCATCAGACCAGTTTGAAATTGTTTTTCTGAATAACTCTTAGCATTTATTTGACACTCAGGGTGCCATGTCTACAGTACTGAGACCCCTCAGACAAGATCTCAGTCAGAGATACATCATGCTCTGGCCATTTGGTGAACTGTCATAACACACTGTGACACTGTTCTAAATCCAGTTTTCTTGTTTACATGGTAGTGCATGACTGTGATCCCCCTTCTTTATAAGCTACTTTCTTGTTGTGCAACAGTGCCAGTGTGTATGTGTTATAGCCACACATCAGGTGCTGCTGTACCTGCAAATCCAGAAAAATACTGTCATCCTCAACCTGGTTTTACTCAGATGTGGCTCTGGAGTGTGCAGGCTTTCTCACTGGCGTTGGCTTGGACACCACAGTGATGGTTCGCAGCATCGCCCTCCGGGGGTTTGATCAGGTATTGCTCCCTGAACTAAAGTCTGCTTATTGTCCGTAATCATGATAGTGTTTTTTGTCATGTTTGAAGGTGGATATTCTCTTTTGGTTTATGCAGCAAATGGCAGGTCTAGTGACAGACTACATGGAGGCATATGGGACCAAGTTTGCATGGAAGTGTGTCCCACAGAGAGTGGACAAACTCTCCTCTGGAGCCCTGCAGGTGACCTGGACTGACACCCTCACAGGAAACGAACACAAGGACACCTATGACTCTGTGTTGTGGGCAGTTGGTGAGTCTGTTCGTGTCACTGTGTGTGGTTCACATGTTTGGGTCAATTCACTTTAAATAAGACAAACCTGAATCCATGTGATAACAAAGAATTGAACATTTAAGTAATATGCACGAGAGACACCTTTCACCCCTACCCAACCACCCACTACAGTGAGATGACAGGGCTAAGGTTTCAAAAGAGAACCACACCATGGCGTGGTAAAGGCTCATTGTGATGCCTCTGGACACTTGGCTAGAGGAGATGCCAAGGCTTTGGACTTGAGACTGGGATAGATGTTAGACTTAAGTCACAAATATAAGGACTCGAGACTTGACCTGTACTTGACTGTTGACTAGGGAAGTGAATCACTAGTTTCATCACAATACAATATTATCTTGATTCTTTGGACAACGATATAATATTTACAGATATTAGAAAGTCTGCCACGGTACATTTTCGATTTGATGCGATCCAGGGGCCTGTGATTGATAGGAGACAATATTATATGCCTATTTAACACAGTCTGTTAGAGAAGAAGCTGACACCCCTTTCTAGTTTGCTTTTGGCCATAAAAGATGAAAACACTACATAAATAATAAACTGTAACCAGTTAGGTGCAGCAAAGTTTACCTTATACTGTCTGGCTATTTGGCTTTAAGCCCCAAAGGAAAACCTCTCCCAACAGCCATAAAATTTTGATAAGCAACAAGATCATTTAACAAAATAATTTTGGCACAGTAATAACTGTCAAGGTTCATAGACAAATCAATTGTTTTTTGCTAGTCACCCATTATTTGCTTGAGCACTTTTGAACTGCCTACATTTGCCAATCTTACTCACCATTGGTTTAAGTCACTGCAACTCGTGACAGACAACACAGTGGAATTTAAGCCTGCATGCATGTTTTTTCAGCCGAACATTGTTGAAACAGAGCAGCTAATGTTGCTGTGCTGCTGCAAGAAGTTAGCAGAGTAAGATGCCCATCCAGGCACGTAACCTAATGTTGTGTTTTATCACATAAAGGCATTGTTTACATACAGCATGTGCTTTCTCCATAATATGGATCAATGTTTTTACTATTGCATCTATGATATAAGATCATTGATCCTTGATTGAATCAGTATATCGATCTGGTTGACTGTGTGATTAAAAACCAGGACCAATGACAAATAAATAAGACCGTGTCAGGCATGTCTTGCATAGCCTCACACCTTGAATATTACAATATTGACACAGCTTTGAAAGGAAAATTTTGAATATGTTATTGCCACAAGGCTTGCAGCTGACTTCATATCATTAAGATTTGTGACTTGACTTTGATTTGTCTCAACTGACTTAAGAAGTGATCAAGACTTCTCTGGACTGAATAGAGACATGACTCTGACATGTGACTTAAATTTGACTTCCCCCAGAAGACTAAACAACTCTTACAGATGTTTGAGTTTGAATTAATTATTTAAAGGAAACGTTCACCTCAAAATCCAAAATATGTATTTTGACTCTTACCTGCAGCGCTGTCCATCAGTCTAGATTGTTTCGGTCTATCAATCATGGAACTAGATGGCACTCAGCTTGTGGTGCTCAAAACACTAAATAAATACATTTGAAAAACTAAACAGCAATGCCTCTTTCCAGAAATCAGGATCCAGTTATTCAAAATAATCCACACACCTTGTTGTGGGCAGTTTCATGTAGGAACTATTTTTTTTCTACCAGACTACACCTGCTAACCGTATCAACACAAAAAAGGAACCACACATCTATTCATGGATGACAGGCTAGTGCTTGTGGCAGGACAAAACATAAACATCAGTGGTGTCCTCCGCAGCTGACATTAGCTAGCTGAGTGGTGCTAGGTGAGCTAGCAGTAGATGCACTCTCCCTTCTGCCAGGTGATACTGTTGGCAGGTGTAGTCCGATAGAAAGAAAATAGTTCCTACATTTGACTGCTGACAACAGGGTTTGTTGATGATCTTGAGTAACCAGATCATGATTTCTGGAAAAAGACATTGCTGTTGAGTCTTTCAAATGTATTATTTTGGCGCTTTGAGCTCCACAAGCTGAGTGCCATCCAGTTCTATTATACTGGAGAGAAGGCAGACATCTCTACAGCTGATATCTCTAACACTCTGCAACTCAGACCAAAATTATCTTGATAGATAAATAGCACTACAGCCAAGAGGAAAAATATGTGTTTTTGATTTGGGGGTGAACTGTCCCTTTAATCAGCTACATTCCTTTTAAATATGAAGCCATCTGTTTTTAGATATATAGCAGATATTAAAATGCCAGCATTATGACAAACCTGACTTTGCAAGTTTTGATGCAGCTATTCATCTCCAGGGTTACATGTAATACAGCAGCCATGTTGTTTCCCATATATATGTCCCTGAAATAAAACACTAGTATGAGTGTTCTCCCTGCTACCATCAATTTCATTGTCACCCTCAATAGAGTGCAGTGTCAGCATATAGCAGAGGAATCAAGGCTGAAAACAAAGTAATAAAGCCTGAGTGATGGGAATGGCCAGGGGAAGTGTTAATCACCCACCGCTGGCTCCATGGCTCTCTGGTTGGAGAGGGGCAGGATGGGGCAGGATGCACCCAGGCACAGGGTCACCACGTTCCCCTCTTTGTTCTCCCTCTCTGGGCCTTCCTGCCCATGCCAGCCCTGCGGAAACCAACCCCGCATCTGTCACTGCCACCCCTGCCCGTAGCCGTCTGCCTGCCATTACCACCAGCCCTCCTTCTCCTCCTCCTCCTCTTTCTCATTTAGTCATTCTCTATTCTATCATTTCACTTCTCCCATTCCACCAGCAGTATGAGCAACAATGGAGGGAACATCTGTCAGGGTCACAGCCGTCAGCTTATTTGTGTTCAGCGGTTATCAAAGACAGCGCAGTGCTTCTGAAAATCTGACTACCAGGCTTTTCCAGTGCCCAGACTGTCGCTTTCAGTGTTGTTGGGGGGGGGGGGGTCCTCTCTTGCTCTGTGCGTGTGACAGCGACAAGGATGTGCGTGACCCTGCAGCTGAGATGACGTTTGTTCCTCCCTCCCATGGTTCAATTCCCACATCGTCTCAGCGTGAGACTGCTAGTGAGAATGATATATGCATTGAGTGCATGAATCAGTGGGTACTCTGACATGCGTGAGGTGCTACACCCTGATGTTTCCTGTCTTCATTAGAGCAAAAGAGTTCTCACCCAAACTCAGCAAAGCACTTGACATGTTGGATGTGGCAAATTATTTTTGACTCCAATCCACAGTGCACCACACTTATTAGTATTGTAGCCTGTTTTAAGCCTCTTTCATATGACATTTTACATTGAATGCATCACATTATTTGTTAGTTTTTGTTATTAGTCTGCCCAACAGCATCATCAGCTTGTGCACCCCAGCTTTAGGTCACTTTACCTTATATCAGAACACTGTTACGTATTAAGTTGTTACACCACCAGCAATATCCATGTGTTAGTGCTACTGGCTGAAACCTTGCGAGGACCCAGCTACATCCACTACAACTTTTGTTCCCATACAGTTCAGTGAGAACCAGTAACACCGTGGCCTCTGCTCTTTGATGTGTGCATGCAGGAGTTATGAGTACAAGGCCACTTCCCTTTACTGTGACCTTACACTAGGGGCCAGGCAGGGTCCCAGGCCTCTGTGGAGTTATAAAAGGCCAGAGGGGACCGGGGGACAGTATCACCACTGTCTGCCACATCCTTCTCCATGGCCCTGCCTCCCTCCACCTTTCCTCTGCTCCTTCCTGGCTTCATGGCTGTTCCCCTGTCCAGGTGTGCCTGCAGAAACGCATCAGGAAACAGAACATTTCCACGTTTCCTGTCTGCATGCGGACAGTGGGCATATTAGTCTTCCTCCTCTCTGCGCTCTACAGTACTGAAGGATGTCATTTGAAAACATTTCCTTTTTTTTTTTTTTAGACATTTGCCTCTCAGATTTAGAAGTTATTGATGACACCCCTGAGTGTTGCTCTCCAGTTTGCTAACACTTCATTGCAGTGTAATCATGAAATATTTAAAGTGACCAAAATGTCCTCATATATTATTCTTATTTTAGAGATTTGGGGCAAAAACATGGTAACAAAGAATCACTGAATGCAGCAGTATCAGCTTTCATAACTTGGTGAACAGTATGCCAAACTGAACATCTAAAATAAATATAACAAGCATTTTTTTTTTTATATCATGGCATAGCTTGGGTGTTTATGTATTAACAAACCAGTGTGTTACTTAAAAGTTAGTTTTTCCATTTTGTTTGATTTTGAAAGCATTGTCCCTTTTCCCCTTTTAGCTAACATTAATATAGACACATGCTCGCTGTATCAGTCCGTGTTCAAATGCGTGAGTGTTAAACTATAAAATCTGAATGTCCAGTTTAAAAACCAACAGCTAGACTAGATACCAGAAACCCCTGAAAATGTGGCTGTAAATCTTTTAGTATTTTTCTGTAACATTAAATATTTATCATCAAATAGGCAACAACCAGTTGGGAAAAAAATACCTTTAGGTTAGGCTAGGTTTGTATTCATTATTTATTTATTGAGAGTTTATCAGTCAAAACCTCAGATAATTTACTTCAGGGACTGTGTGGAGGTGGTTTGATCAGATTTGATGGACAGTGCTGACAACATTAATATGTTGTCATATTTTGATCGAATGTAGCTGAAGTCTGATTGGTGCAGAGAGGTACGTGACATCACCTTTTTCCAAATAAGACCCAACCCACTTTGTACCAATGAGAAACTTTGGCAGAAAATAGCTACTTCTCGTAGGATCCCTTCACTCACGAAGAAGCTAATGAGAAAATAAATTTGCAGAGCCTATAAAACTCTACAATGTTTGTGTTCCTCAAAGCAAGCCAAGAGGACTTACATTCATTTGTAGATTTTAAAACATACCAAACTGTCTATAGAATAAATGTAACGTATTTCCAGTTACAAAATTTTTGTTGATGCACCAACGCTACAAGTTACCAAGGTCGTTATCGATTTGCATCTTAAAATCTTTTTTGGCCTGAAATAGAACACGTAATCAATTTTTGGCATCCTGTATGATCTGTTCCCCCAAGAAAAACAGCTGCCCCCTCACACTGCACTCCCTTTTGTCTTTGTTCATTTGATTGATCAGATAAGCGTCCAGCTCTCATTTCAACTTTTGGAGAGTTGTTGTGGCTAATTAGCCTAGCAGTCTAAAGGCTTCCTCTTAATGTCACAACAGGCTTTGTTATGCTGGACCACTGTGTGTGTCTGTGTGTGTGTCCCAGCTCCAACCAATCCCTTATCAGCAAGGCCACTGTTGTTGTGTCCTTGCTGTACAATGGAGCTGTGGTCACTGCTACAGAACAGCAGTGAGTGGAGCTACAGACAGGAAGGCCAGATATGTAGAGAGAAAGTTTACACTTAGCTGTCAGATTGTATTGATATGGATTTTTGTTGGCTAAAACGGATACTTTTGTAGTAATTGATGCTGAAATTAAATATTTTAAAGCAGAAGTATCAAGTAATTAATGTTTCAGCTGCAGATGTTTTGTCTTGTCAAGGAGATGGATCCTCAACAGCATGTAGACCATTACTAGACACAAACTCAAATAAAATGTATATTGTACACTGCAATGTAGTTGAGGTAGGGATGTTCCTAACAACTAATTTCCCTGACATTTAAATGGATGCTTAAACTTTGACTAGTTGGCTAGCCTTAAAGGTTTAACATTGTCCTAAAAAGATATTGTGTATGTTGTAAGAGCCATTTGAAAACATTGATCACATTTTTTAATAACCAAATCGTATTTTAAATGCAAATATAAAAATCCAGTCGCATAAATTTTTTTTTAATAAGTTTAACAGAATAGTATTTATGCTGCCAAGTAGAGAGATCTACTAATCACGCACATCCCCAGGTTTTTGGCCTAACAGAAACATACATTCGTTTGGGGACAAGTTAGTGGTCACGTTACTCGTTCCACAGGCGAAGGACCCCGGACACATAGCCTACAGTAAATACACCGGTTGTAAATAACTTTTAACATACGTGAGTCTTTGTGACTCTTGACTCTTGTCCCCTAACTAACTCTTGTTTATGTTTCACTAACGATATTTTCACCCGATTAAGTCACATCCCATTATTTTCCGTTATTTCCTCTGTAAACCTAACGTTACAGCAGCCTACAAGCATGTTGTGTCAATAAATCAGCTCAGACACTGTTAGAAATGTTGTATTTAGCCTAATAACATCATGCTACAGCAGTAATAACGTCAGCTTTAGTCAAATGGGTCTAGCTCTCCCAGTAAATGTCATAAACTCTGGACACATTTTCCCTGTATGTTGACATGATGATGGCCGCGTTTCCCAGATTCACTCTTAGTTTAAGAAGATCTTTTACTAAGAAGGAGTTGTAAGATCGAGCTGACCCACTCTTAACAGTCTTCTTAGCGACCAAACGCTCACAGATCCAGCCGCGACAGGCACATTAATATTACACTAAACAAGGAGACATTGAAACACTACACACTGTATATATTTTGATCTATTTTATACTTAAGATTTATATTGTTTAGCATTAATTGGTGACAGAAAAGAACAAATTTCCTTCTGCAGGGAAACACGTGTCTTTACTGTGCATATGACAATAAACACTTTGAATCTTGAATCTGTATGTTTTATGAAGACCCTATGTGCGCTCAAAGCTGAGGCACAAGTTATGCACCGAAATCTGGCGGAAGAAAAATAATAAGAAGAAGAAAAATAAGTATGAGGAATAACAAGTGTGTTCCTGTATGTGCTGTGCACATCAGGCTGTCCAAATGAAGTACTGGCTGCCCCGTGCTGGGATACAATGCCTCATCAACTAGTGTCTCCACACATCTGGAGGGCAACCCAGTGCAATTTCGCCCTCAGCCCAGAGGTGCAGTGCCTGGCTGCGTTGCGCTTTTACGCAGTGGGGAGCTTCCTGGAGGTGGTGGGAGACGGCACCAGAACGCAAAAAGTATTGCGAGGTAACGCAAAATTAATTACAAGGGAACGTAACACAAAAGTATTGCAAGGGGACGCAAAAGTCAGTCCAAAAAGAAATCTCCCGACTTGACCTTTACGGGGCTCCGTATTTATCAGTGTATTTGTCATTTATTATAACTTCTTATATGAAGCAACACTAACTGCTGTATAAAGGTAATTGATAATATAGTATTACACGTCTTAAAGTGTTTAATAAAGCATTTATTAACAGTTAAACACACATATAAATCCTTCACAGGCAGGTTTAAAACTTTAAAAAGTGTTCAAAAGTCATGAAGATTAATGCTTGACCCTGAAATGGTGGTTTGACCAAAACAATTCCCCCCCCAAAAAACTCAAGGTCCTCTTACAAATTTCTCCACGCACACATTTCATGGCCTTCAGCAGCAGATAGAGTGAAGACATAAAATTTACACATAAGTAATTCATAATAATATGTAAATTGATACAAGATAACAATCAGAACAGCAAATCACTAAATAATGTTACATAATATCCTATTTCATATTCATGTAAAGTGTGAAGATATACTATGAGTTATGTGATTACAGCTGTGTAATCTATTTTACTATTTATACTTCACAAGATAATTGCTGACAAATACACTAATAAAAACATAACAATCAGCTGGCTACTTCATTATAGTGTGTTTAGAATCCATTAAGATATTGTTTATATACTTCCTATGAATGTATAGAAAAGAAATTTTAAAGGCCTTAGAGCTGTTTTTGGCCACACCACTGGTCACTCTTATTCATTGTAAGGGAATATTCTAGATATATTCTTACTTTATAATTGCAGGATTTAAATAATATAAGTACAGATTAGAAAATTCTGTTTCAAAATCTAAATAGCTAAATTCCACTGCAGTTCACATGAAATAATTTCACTGAGAGAATGACATGTATATGTAGACTGTTCCACTGTTGTGGACATATAGAACAGGAAAATATTTAGAAGTCTTGCTTTTGGGAATTGGTCATGACTGCCTAACTTCCCCTCTCTTCTCCTTTTCTGTGCTCTCCATTGCCTTTAACCACCCATGCTGTGGCGCACTAGACAGGTCCCTGTAGCCCCCCCAGTCTGAGAAGAGGGGGAGGACGTTGTTCTTCGGCTCCAGCCAGGAAAAGGGGTCTCAGGGGTTTGTTATTTTTGCTGTCCGATAGCATCTACATGGGTAGCTCAGGGCCGGGTGTTTATTATGCTACCCAGGCAGGTTGCGAGGAGCTATGGAATGGGGAGGGGAGTGAGTGGTCCATGCCCCATCACATAGAGACTCCGTGTCGACAGCATCAGTCAGCCGTCCCCCAGGATGTGTCAGAAATCACACCTTTGGATGTCCCAGGAGGTCGATGGGATACCAATTCCCAACTACTCATCAGTTTCTACTCCTCTCTCTCACCTGGCCAGATGTTGTGGTTGTTTTGTTATTTAACACTTCTGAATTAGAGTTTGACCTTCATTTATATTTGAAGGTCAGTACTGGTACTGGTGTGTTAAGATTTGAGCTGGTAATTGTTGATTAGTTGATTGCTCATTTTGTTCAACCAACAGTGCAGAACTCAATTTTGATGATACAATGATATGAAAATGTTAAAAACAAGAAAATCCACAGATTTGAGGGGCCGGAGCTGACAGATGTTTGCCACTTTTAGCTACATTAGCGACATGGCTCTAGGAATTGCACCGTCAGTCCACCACTTTGGTCTGAAAAATCTGTTGAATGGATTTGCTAAAGACATTCATGGTCTCCAGAGGATCAATCCTAATTACTTTGGATACTTTCCACTGACTTCTTCTCTAGCGTCTCCATGACATTGATAGTTTTGGTTTTGAGTGAAATGTCTTCACAACCTGCAAAAAAAATGAAGAAGCAGTTCTTTGACGTCACACAACAATGGCAGCACCCATGGAAGTGTACATTTCAATCAGTTGGGGAGGGGGGTAGGACGTACTTGTAGATTACAGTTTTTCTATTAGGTTAGATACATTTCCAAGTATTAAAGTACAGTAAAATATTATTTATAATGGCGTCTGTTACCTTGTGCATCATTTTTTTTCGTCCTCTGTTTCAAGGAGGCTGCACTGCTAAGAGTTCAGTTGCATCTACACTTGCTAAAGAAACATCAGTTTGTCACAATCAGCCATGTTTTTTGTTTACGGTTGGCGTTGTATACATGGGACCCTTGGAGGTTGGACACTGGAAATTTCAACTGGGAAGTTCTGACCTTCGACTTTGACTGGAACGCAGGATTATTCCATACTTGTATTATGGAATAATCCAGCTACATGCTACTGTAGGTGTGAGGAACACAGTACAGATAACCCCCCTACAGTATCAGCTGTAATTGTTGGACAAGGTTTTCTGAAGGCAGTGATGGCACATGCCTTAAAACCTCAGCAGAATGTGTTGTGAACACTGTACAGAGAGCCTGTCTCCTCTCCCACAACTCTGTCTCTCCTGAGTTGTAATGTAATATTCTCCTTGTGTTGTTTCCTTTTATTGACCTCAGGCAGAGCCCCTGAAACCAAAGCCCTGGGCCTGGACAAGCTTGGTGTGCAACTCAAAAAGGAGACGGGGAAAATAGTTGTGGGCGCCGACGAATCCACCTCGGTGCCAAACATCTATGCTTTTGGTGACATCGGAGAGGTACGTGTTGTTCACAGACACGACTCTGACAGCAGAAGCAGCCCTGATAACAGTCACCGATGGGAAAACTCTCCGCATAATAATTAGGCTTAATTAAGACAGAGTCACTGTAAATGGTTTTCAAAGTTTAGTTTGAGCTGAGGTCTGTCAGCTGTATGGGAGAAATCTGGGATTTAACTTAAACACATATTAGCTCTGGAGAATTATCCCAGTACCATTCCTTAAAATGCTGAAATTTGTATGTCTTTGGAATAAATATATTAAGTAGATCTATCTTGATGACACTTGAGTCAGAGATGTAATGCATGGTAAACAAATGTTGACCTCCAGCTTGTACTCAACATGAGTTACATAACCACCAATGAGAGCAAAACTTGTTTAATGTCACGCTTCCTGTAAAAGAGTATTCCCATTTATCTGACGCTTGCTATCACTAACACATAGGCCCTTACCATCAATTAAGGTCATAAAGATTTGTGGTATGTCTGATGTAAGGAGGGATAAATTCTAGATTAAAAAAAAAAATTAATTTGTTTTTTGACACTGGTTTGAGTTCCTCATTGTTTAGGGTCTCACAAACCCCACAGCTCTATGTGTAAACTAGGGCTGCACATTAAGTGGAAAATTTATCTTCATCACAATATCAACTTCCCCAATATAGGGTTCGCAAAATACTGCTTGAACTGCACTAAATAGTGTACTGACATGTGCCATGCATTCACATGCTGCATGTCAATATATGCCAGGGAGTGACTGTGGACCACTCATCTGTGTTGAAACAGTGGCCTTAGGTGGCTTTACTAGTTTTGAAACTATTTCTTATGTCACAGAAACCGCTGAGAGTGAAACTTGTGTTATTATCATACGGTTCGTGATGTGTTGGTGTTGCTGTCCTGGTGCTTTGCGCAGACACCTGTCCGCTCTCCCACCTGTTCTCATCCCGCCTCTCTGAAGCTCGGTGCGCTGCTGTTTCCTGGTAAAGACTGCAGGGCGGCACAGAGGTTCCTAGGGACTGTTGGTAGACAATAACCTTGTATTTTAAGGTTCATAAAGTACACCCAAATTCACAAATATGTAGGATATTACTACAGACACTCCTGTTATCTTACACCACGACGTCTGCTGTGACAGTGGATGCTGTATTCACTCATGTCATGGTGCTTCTCAGAGTGAAAGCAAATAAGCATATTTTTTTTAAAATGTTGAACTATTAAATTTATACAGTAACTTATTTGAATTTTTATTTCTATTATCCATAGAAATTCTAATTCTATGGGATTATCACAAATCACAATCATATGTTAAATAAAGTCTTCGGATTTTGGATTTTATTTAATTTTCAGATACATTTTCATGATACTTAAATATAGCCATTAAAAGAACCATAATTATCAAACATGAGTTTAACAATACAGTTTGTAAAAGAACACATATTTTATTGGGGCCAACTACTCACTACATTGAAAACCTACCAGCACCACTGCATGTCTTTTTTTTTCCAGTATGCATCGGATATTCATTGTCTGGGGTCTGTGTTAGCAGCACAAACCAAAAGCACAAAGACATAAAATGGTATAATTCAGTAGTTGTTTATTTATTGTGAGTCATATTGTCATCACAGTATTCTACAACATGATTGCATGCCACATGCTTTCCTGAGATTGTGCAGCCCTAGTGTAAAATGCATCAGTAATTTAAAATCTACCATTTTTTTTCCCCTTTATGTTTGTGTTTCTTTTGTCTGACCTTATTCAAACCCAGTATGTAGAAAAGTATCAAAGTGTTAACTCCTCCCTCTGCCACAAACTGAGCTTTGCTCATACAGTACAGTGAAGGTTAAAAAAGAGAAATGAGCACTGTTATTGCACCAAATAATCATTTTAAAAGTAGGACATTTATTTGTGCAGACATACAAGACATACTATCCACCACTACGTGGCAGAAGACTGATTCTTATCTGCAATACCTGACAGCAAGCAGATGAACCTCTTGAGTTTTTGTGTTTTCTTTGTCTATAGGAGTCCTTCGGCTCATAATCTGAACTAATTTTAAAAATATATTGTGTCAAAGCAAAGTGAAACCTTGTACTGACACTTAAACTGAAGCGCTATTGATGTTACTGAGCTGCCTTAGTTGCTGTGCACCATTGTCTGCTATGAACGTTGTCATCACTACCTCATTGCACTGTGGGATATTTATGCCAGTGTAGTGTCCAGTGTTTGCACACTGTGATATTTTACTGGAATTAGAATGCAGTTCTCATACTATTGGTTTTATACTAAGGTTTTGGACATACGCCAACCATACTGTTTTAGGGTACTAAATAGCATGTTAGAATGGAATTTAGGACACAGCGTGAGTTTTAAATGAAACCCTTCCAGCCCATCTTCATATAATCTCTGGCTCAGTGACTGTGTTCTGAGCTGAACCAGCCATGTTAATACTAGTTTTACCTGCTGCATGTAATGTCAGTGTTGTTTTTTCACCACGACCAGCTGTGTGCTTCCTTCCTGCCTCCCAGGGCTCATGACACACACACACTCTTTTTGATTGACAGTTCGCTTTGATGAGTAGTGCTTCAACCAAATATGTCTGTCAGCTTATCATAGCAGCACAGAGGCTTTTTTCAATTCTCTTTAAACAGGGAGTTGATATCTCACTTTGTCCAGTGCTTTGTTGTTTTTTTCTCGTCAGAAAACAGTGCCAAGAAATGCATTATAATGACGAATGACAGTTACTGGAATACCACAGCACACATCCACATACATGCAGAGGTGCAGGAGATGTTTGGGACAACAGGATGTGTGGTGGTAATTTAACAGGTTTAAGTCATGCCTTTAGAATTGCCCCGCAGCCCTACTGTTTCCTGCACCATCCTGTGTGTGTGTGTGTGTGTGTGTGTGTGTGTTTGTCTGTTTTGGCAGACATCCAGAACAATAAAGGCAAAACACAGACGTTAAGATTTTTTTTACAAAGTTCTAGGTGGTTTAAATGTTGAGCACTTGTCGCCTGTGTCAGTCACAGACTCATGGCCCACTTTGTCTGTGTGTTTGTATTTCACTCTATTTCTGCACTGAGTATTAATATGTGTAATTAGAACTGATTGAAATTAGAAAAAAAAACAGACCAAATGGTTTAAACTTGTGACTTCTGTAACTTATAGTAAAGTTAACACATTATAAAAAAAACAAATCTGGATCTAACGTGTTTGAGGTCCACACATACTGACTTAAATTCAATTGTCTTGTGTTTTAGGGTCGTCCTGAATTGACCCCAACAGCCATTAAAGCTGGAAAGCTTCTTGCCCGCAGACTGGCCGGTCACGGCACTGAACTCATGAACTATGACAATGTAAGACACACACACACACACACACACACACACACACACACACACACACACACACACACACACACTTGGAGGCTGATCATTTCCCTCCAACTTTTCATAGCTTATGTCTGTGAGTCGGTTGTTTTTTGCTTAATCTGGGGCAAATTGTAATCATTTTGGTGTTTTGCTGTTAGTCTCTGATATACCCACTCATCTTACTGTATGCCTCCAGCCTCTCTTCAGTCCTGGCATACCAGAGTGTCATTATGATATGTTTAGTTACATTCAGCTTTTCTGCAAGTCTTGATGTATATTTTATTACAGCTTATCCTTATATTCACATGTGGTCACAGAGGACTTCTAAGACAGATGAACTAAATTTTGTTTGGCATAGTTTGGGTGTCGAAAAGGTTTGGAATATATTGTTATGATGTGCAAAATGATTAGCTCCCATCACTGTATTGAAATACAAACTAAAGGTAATGATTACTCCATAATACATGACAACTATAATTGTCAGACCTAAGCAGTGTCCTGTTAGTTTTGACTTTGGCCTTACTTCCTCATGGTCTGGGGTCCCACAAACCCCCCTGCTGTATGCGCAAAAATAATTACTAATTGTAAAATCAATGCTTTTTTTAATTTATAGTAGGGATTTTGAGTTTATAGTAGGGATTATTTTCATTATCAGTTCATCAGCCAATTATTTTCTCAACATTTTGGGTCATCATTTGATAAAAAAAAAAAATGTCAGAAAAAGGTGAAAAATGTTTTAATTTAGCACAGTTCAAGGTGTGTTCAAATGTCTTCTGTCAGACCAGCAGTCCAAAACCCCCAAATATTCACTAGATATAGAAAAAAACATTTACTATCACCTGTAACAAAAAAAGGAAACAAATCTTTAGAATTGAGAAACTGCAAGTGAAGAACGGTTTGTCATTTTTGCTTTAAAAGTGTTTGAAACAAATATATACTTATAATAACAGTCATTATCATTATTTTAATTGGTCCATGTGTGTGTGTCAGGTGCCCACCACAGTGTTCACCCCCCTTGAGTATGGCTGTGTAGGTCTATCTGAGGAGGAGGCTGAGAAGAGGCATGGAAAAGATGGCCTAGAGGTAAGATACTGTAGATGTGTTGCTATAACACAGCTGTAAGCAGTGAATTTCCAAAATGGATTTGTAGCGTTTTGAATAGAGGCTCCTCATATGTCCACATTTGAAGTTAAAGGTATACTATGCAGGAATTGTCGGGTAATGTTTATAAATGTATCACGAGCGAAAGTGAAAGCCAAACCCAGATTTGCAACATTTGCATTTCTTCTGTACCCTGGAAATCCAGAGTTCTCGTGAGTACACAATTTGAATTTGCTCAGCGAGTCACTCTGGCAATCAGTAATGATGCTCATTGGGGCGTTGGTAGCGCAGTGGATAGTGCCGGCGCCCCATGTACAGAGGTGCAGGTTCGACTCCGGCTTGCAACCATTTGCTGCGTGTCTCTCTCTCATCCCATTTCACTCTGAGGCAAAAGCCCAAAAAAATAATCTAAAAAAAAAGAAAAAGATAAAAAAAAGTAATGATGCACATTACCCATGCTGTTGCCGAGCTGCACCAATCACATCGGTGTATCTGACATAGGCAGGCCAGAGGCAAGCTAAACAGATGACGACAGCACTGCGATGGCGAAATCCAGAATCAGTCAGTAAACATTGCAAAATGGCTACGGATGAACACCAGTTGTTTGAAACGGCTTTGGCCGCTACAGTGAACGAGTTAGACTTGGCTTTTTCTCTAAAGGAGGAACAGAAGACGGCGCTTGAATCTTTCCTTTGCAAGAAGGACGTTTTTGCTGCCGACTGGATACGGCAAGAGTCTGATCTATTGTTCTGATTGGTCGTAGTGTTATCCAATTGTGTGCAGTGATATTTTCAAATGCATGCTTGGTGCCGCCCCTCGAGTTGGGCCATTTGCATTACTCACAGCCAGACCCTAAATCTTTCTAGATTTGGGTCTGGATGTCCAGGCTATTTCTTCTGCACTGTGTCTGCAATTTTTGTAGCTTACTATTGGATGCGTGCTGAAAATGTAGCGGTAAACAAACATGTTCTTAACTTGTTAATACACACCAGGAAAGCCCACAGTAAACAGGGGATGCCTAAGTGAACCCCAGAACTTAGCAGTGTTAGCGGCTTGTAGCAACTCAAGTGCTCACAATACTGTGAAATGCCTCATAACATAAAACATAATCTTTGGCAAATGATATATTTAGATATGCTCTTTTTTATTTAATTTTTTTTGTTAATATATTAAAAAGTTAACATCAGTTTTGGGAAAGAATTTTAACTTTAATGTGAAATACAATGTTTGTGGACAAGGGCACTTTGTAGGTTGTCAGTACAAGTTCTCAACATACTGTGAAATTAATTGAACAGCGAGCAGGAATCATGTCTCTGATGAGGAATGGTACACTCTTTATGATATGACAACACAGAAGTGGTGTAAAATTGGTCCACTATTGTTACTAGAACTTTGTTGTATAATAACTTTAGTTTCATTGTCAAGAAATGAATGGCTACATGCCGCACATGTACAAAGATAGTTACACAGGCGGTGTTAGTGGCCTGTTATTGCCATCAGCCTGCATAAAAAAAAATACAATGTCCTATAACCCCTGAACAAACAATGACACGCACATCCAGTGCAACGGCAAACAGCTCAGTATTTTACGTGCTTATATTCACGAGCGGTGTGTGCCAGATGCTAGCCAACACCTGCACAAGGCCCGTCGATAAACGGTTTAGCCGGCAAGGTGGGGCTGCTCGCTGTGACTGACAGGCGAGCAGGAGGCCTGATTGAGGTGTGTATGGGGTGATGACAGGCGCGCTGAGATCTGAGGAGGAACTGCAGCCCCGGCCCCCAACAGCTGCATGGCCCTCACAACTTGTGTCGGCACGTTCGCCCGCAAAATAAAACACACTTACACACAGGTTTTCAGTGAGGAGTTTGAAATAAATGACTATCATGAGCAAGCAAAGATGTTTTTATTCTGGCTGTGTACAGTATGTTATTTATTGTATATTGTTATTGTTTTCCTTAATCTGTTGTAAAAAAAAAAAAAAAAAATCATTATCACGTTATTTGTATTGCTATTCTCAGAAAAAATGAATGCATCACTTTGCAAAATGTACATATGAAGAGATCATCATCACTGCTGGAAACTTTGGCATTGCTGTGAAGTACTGATTGTCTTTAGGCAGAATAACAAATAAAACTGCTCAGATTTAAAAACAACAATAATAATTCTATGTTGCATTTCATTCCAGATAATAATATTATTTGTCCTCTGTTTTATGTCTGTGTAGGTCTACCATGCCTTCTACAAGCCTCTGGAGTTCACTGTCGCCGAGCGTGATGCCAGCCAGTGTTACTTAAAGGTAGGGTTAATCTGCAGAACAAGCTGCTCAGTGACTTTTTCATAGGTATGTTTGAGCAGATTTCATTGACATTCCTGCAGCAGGTTGGCGGGGTTTAGACTGCTACTCAAAGGACATTTTGAGAGGGATTGACCCAAGAAATGAAATAGTCTGAGTGTTTTAATCATAATCCTTTCAACCTTTGATTTATCCGTCTGTGGCCCATAGCAAGTCAGCTTTGGGATCCACTTGTCCTGCTTTATAATATAAAAAGATTAAAATAGTGCTAAAATGCAATGGTTATTTTGACAGCCTCAGACAAAAGCAGATGAGGACGCGATGTACAGAAAAACAAGTATAGTGTACTCAGCTACCACCAACACCTCCTTGGCTTTAGCTCCTTGGAGTAAATCCAGTTTTCTAACTCCTTAGGTGGTATGTGAGCGGGGTGGAGACCAGAAGATCCTGGGTCTGCACTTCACTGGTCCAAATGCTGGAGAAGTCACACAGGGCTTTGCAATGGGCCTCCAGTAAGTTTAACAAATCCTAGATTTTTATTCAAGGTAAATGTGCAATCCAAACAGAAATAGTTTTGAATGGACGTGTTTTAACTCTCTCAGGGTCACCAAGATGTGCAGTATGGATTCTTTTTGTAGGATATGACTTTCCCTGATTTTGTTTACTCATTTGTGCATTTAAAAAACAATACTTTTAAGTATATTTCTTACAGCAAACCAAAGATTAAATTGTGAGACACCAATAAAAACATAGCTTTGAGATACTTTTGGTTTGGTTTAGATGGGTAGCTTTAGTTTTTATGCCATATGATGGGATACCTGACTGAAGGACCACAAAGGCATCACTGAGAAAACAGTTTAAATTGTGTTTAATTTAAAAGAAAATCTCACTAATAATACTGCAAGGGACTCGATTATAATTGTTTTTTTTGTAATAAATAGTCTGTGATTGCAAATTCACCGGAATATCTTACTACCCTCAGCAGCCCTTACAAAGGGCCCAGAAGTCTTGAGGTCAAGCTCTGGCCCACTCACCCTTTTTTGCATTTCTAAAATGTTAATTCAGAATTAATAACATCTGATTTTAAAGATGTTATGTAAATAACAGCCTTATTGAATCACATCTCGGATACAATTAAAAGCTGGGTCCTTTCTAAGGTTGTCAGCAGAGACAGTGTAAGCAGAAATGACTGGACTGATTAGAAGATAATAGATCATTTGTACAGTTGCCATCAATGAGAGAATGTGAGTAAAGTCAACCTGAATGACCTCCCTGTGTGTTTGTATGTGTCTCAGGTGTGGAGCAACATATTCCCATCTGCTGCAGACAGTAGGCATCCACCCGACCTGTGCTGAGGAGGTGGTCAAGGCCAACATCACAAAGCGGTCCGGCTTGGACGCCACGGTAACCGGCTGCTGAGGTTAAGCACCTCGGTCTCTGAACACTAGGGAGCACACATGGTCCCTCTAGGGCAGTAGAAAGAAGTTATCCTGGGTTTCTCCTGCTCTTTCTCTTTGTCCATCTCCTTATACATGGCCCCAAAATGGCCCCCAGTTTCACATTGCTCTCTGGGATTTTGCTGCACCTCTTGTGCAATGGGTCAGTTATGTAGGTCATCACTGACTGCCCGGGTTAGTGTCACCAACACATCATTTGGTAACCAAGACTATGATTATCTCATAAACGTGTATGTTATGAGTGTATCCTGTGAGAGCACAGGACTACAGATCAGGTTAGTGAGAGCCCTGGCCGCAGAGTGAGCGTCTTTTAAATAAACAGGTTCATCAATCAGGATTAAGGCCTGTGTTCAGGGTTTTGTTAAAACTGTACAAGAACCATGGACCGAACCCAAACGTTTTTCTGAATATATATATTCTGCAAATATTGTTGTTTCTCTGGCTGTACTTCCTGTCCATTAGTCTTGGAGGTGACACATACCATACACCCCCACAGCCCCCCCCCCCCATGACACTGATGGATGGCCCCAGGGCCGTCGCTGAAGCGACACCGCCCCATTTCCCATGGACACACACAAACAGTCGGTGGGCCGCCTGTCAGTCAGCCAGCCGAGACCTGGCCAGGGAGCCCCGGCTGGTTTACAGCCCAGCAGACTCCAGACCCTTTACTTTTCCTCCCATGCCCTTCTCCATCCCAATGTATGAAAGAATACAGTGAGACTTCAAACATGTGCTGTGAAACGCCGTGTGGATGCCACAGCAGGCACAGGGCAACTCTACCTGTTGGTAACAGTGCTGTGAGAGTTCTGCTTTAACTGTACTACCCAGCCTCACCCAAAGGTGGCACTGTTGCCCTCCAATTCTACCCCTATTTTCTGAGCCCAGAATGGAAGACAGTACAAAGCAGTCAATGGATAAAACATAAGCCTGAATACATTCAGGTTGCACATTTAATCCCTTTAATCCCTATAAAAGATAGGTGCATTTGGATGACGTTTGAAAGCAGACTGGCTTTAGTGGTGCCAAACTGATAAGGGTTATCTGTTGTGTTTTTACATGGATGGCAGGTTAGGCCTAAAGAGTCATCACCCTTGAAGATAAGGCAAGTTGTTTATATCAATAAAGCAGTAATAGGCCCTCACAGTTTGCCAAAGTGCTCAAATGTTCAAGCTGCTGGCTGCACTGGACATCTTGGGTTTATTAAGTAGAGGATGAGGAGGAGGAGGAGGGCTGTCAATAAAGTGGGTTGCTAAAGAAATCGGGGGACCTGAGAGAAGGCTGCTGGGCGTAGTTTATTTTTATTTGAAGTCTAATCTGCCCCGTCTGATTAATGATTTCGATGAGGGGAGTGACAGTGTGCCAGGAGATGGAGAGAGGAAAAAGAGAGAGAGAGAGGTACCAGGTTTATTTGGACCTGGGCCAGAGGAGAGAGAGCTGAGTTTCAGTCCTGGTTAGGGAGGGAAGGGGGATTCCTGTGTGCTCTGTTCAGGGCCGAGGTGCTGACTGAAGGACCCTGACCTCCGCTCAGCAGCAACAGCTTGACTCTATCACTCGGAGCACAGAGGGCTCACATGCTACGGCGCTGCACGGCAGGGGCCTGGGGGGCTCAGGGTGGAGGGGGGAGGATGGCAACAGGACGGACAGAACCAACCAACACAACACCGAGCAGTAGCAGTGTGTTTGCCCTGGGTAATTGAGTCTATGTTCCTGTGCTTAACAAGCCACTTCAGAGACCTCGGGGTGGGCCTAAGGCAATGTGAAGGAAGTTATTGAGGCCATCAGTGTAACTGTAATGTCTGTTTGCTTTTCACTCTCCACTTCCACTGTGTTTTTTTCATCTGCTCTATATCTTTTACACAGTATTGCTGCTCACACGCACAAAATGAAATCATCATTATTTATTTTTTATGATGTGTCTGTCTAATATGAATATCTTTTCGTTGTTGCTGATCCGTCACTCCAGGCCCAAGATTTGACCAGCTTGCCTCAGCTGTGCCCCACAGGGAGGTCAGGGTTCAACTTTCAGGTCAGCCAGCTAATGATGACCTGCACTAAAACCCAAAACAGGGGAGTGCAGGCCTGATGTCACCTGGCTGCCAACTGTAGTAGTTGTAAATAGAGAAGTGTAATTTTCCATTAAAGCTTTTGTTATACATAATTTATATGTAAAGTAATAACACACTGGAATGCACAGTGTCACTATTAAAGTAATGATGTTCACTGATTGAGTGTTCTGTGTTCTACATAAATGACTGCATATTCAGTTGCATCTGCATTGCGTATTCATGTGCATGATTGTGTACACGTACACAAGCATACAGCATGTATTTAAATAGTTCCTTTATACTGGGCTGTGCTCATTATACAAAAACAAAATGTATATACTTACTGAGAGAAGATGAAACGGATAGCTGTGTTACAGAAAGGAAATAAAAGCAAAATGGAGCAAAAAAAAAGCAAATATGAATAGAAAGTATATATGTAATACTTAAAGGAACAGTGTGTAAGATTTAGGAGGATTTAGTGGCATCTAGTGGTGAGGATTGCAGATTGCAACCAGCTGAAACTTCTCATGGTCAGAGTTCCTTCAGTGTTCATTATTCATAAGGTTTTTACAGTGAGCCATATACCTCATCCACTCCAAAATGAACAGATCTGGAGATTGAAAACACTAAAAACACTGAATAAAGCAGTTTCATGTCACAAATCAGTATTTCTCTGATGCTGTTTGACATGTCGGGAGATGGGCTGTTAGCCTAGCACCTGCTAATGTGTGCTCACCTTTGTTCTCTGATAACATAAGATCCAGACATTAAGCAGTCTTACATTTAAAAAAGCTATGTTTTTGCAATGCTCTCTTCACAGAGGGACTTCTTAGTGGCCAATGCAAAATGCAAATAGCCCTGTCTTGAGTTAGTGTGTGGTTTGTCCATTCTGGGCAACTGTAGCAACATGGTGGACTCCGTGGACGAAGGTCAGCTCCCTATGTACATATAAATGGCTCATTCTAAGGTAACGAAAACACAATGATACTGATTTTCAGTTGATTATACACTAGAGAAAACATACATACTATATTATATTCCATTTCTGCTAATAAATCCCTCCAAATCCTACACAGTGGGCCTTTAAAGGAAAAACTCAACATTTTGGGAAATAGGCATATTTCTTTTCTTTCCTAGAATTGGAGAAGATGATCAGTAGAAATCTTTCCCCGCATCTTTTAGTTGGAAAATATATTCCTTTATAGAAATTTCTAAATTGTAATTGTAAGGGTGGGCTGCAATGGCATCGACAAAGTAAATCCGGAGAATCACTGACAGTATCAATGTAAATATCAATCTGCGTAGGTTTAGGCTTAGTCTTATATTAAGCAGTGTCACAAGGGGTGGTCACACTTTGACCCAGAGTCGTCTCTGCTGACAGGCAGCTCTGCTATGCAGCCCTGTCACTCAACCCTCTGCACCAACAATGGCAGAAATTCCACTGTGTTTGTTTGGTTAAGGACAGAGCTCTCTGAAACCCCTGAACCTCCTCAGGATCCACAGCAGCCTCACTCACCCTGAGAATGAAGCCGGTGTCAGTCCTAACCCAGACAGCAGGAGCAAACTTCACCCACTGTCTCAAGAATAGCCAGTCCCATTAAGCAATTGTGTCTCTTCTGTCCCTCCACAATGGAGCAAACAGGTTAAATCCACCTTGAAATGCACTTAGTAGAACATGTCAACATGTCAGGGTGCGCTCGGTTCTATGCTCTGCCTTAATCCAGCCCATTGAACACTGACAGTTGTCTCTGAGTCAGACATTCACGAGGTCTTTGTCACTTCAGGTCTTGAGCCCTAGCAGCCACGCTGGAGGAGCAGAAGCCTCAGACACACGTTAAAACACACATGCTTGGTATACAGCCCTGCAGCCGGAGTGAAATCCTCAGGAGGAGGAGAAACCGATACATACCTTGTGTAAACATTAGCGAAAAAATGACGCTCGGAACAGAAAAGGCTCAACCTAGGCGAGGATTATCCCTGAGAAATGAATAGGGGCCAATTATGACTGCTCTGTTGTACTGCCAGTATCTGGCTCAAGAGCTGTCAGCCTTAGATGCCTGTAGGGCCTGGATGGGGTGCGGTTGTTGTGGAGGGGCACCTCAGGAGGCTTGATTTAAAAAAAGGGGCCCTTAGACTGGTAAGCCAAAGTGAGTCTCCTGACTGGATTTTGGTGCTTTCTCCTTCATCTGGCCTCCCAAGTTCAAGACAGTTAGCTCAAAGAACTGGCTGAAGCCAGGTACTGAGCCTAATGCTAGGCTCACAAAGACAACCATGGGAACAAGGGTGTTGAGATAAGGTTGTATGCTTTCCTTTCATTTGCGTACAAAATTACATAGTTTGCAGCCACCACTTTCTTCTGTGGGGACTCCCCAGTCTAATCTTGACCCTGGATTGTGACTGAGTCTGCAGTCTGAATACTCCCTATCAGGAATGTCAAGGTTGCTTTGTTTGTTTCAGAGACATATTTGATTTTGCCACAAATGTAGCTCCTAGAAAGATTCAGTCATCGACTCTCCGCCCTTCTTGACTTCTCTTTCAGACGTTAAGAAGAGGTAGAGGAGGTCAGCTCTTGTCAGAGTGCGGTCCTGTTGGTAGCCCAGTAGAGGTGAGGCCCTGTGAAATGAGCTTATCTGACCCCTGATAAGAGCAGGATACCCTCAGGAATGGTCTAAATTCAATACACATGGCTGCTACGGCAGTCTTTATCTGAGGAGAAGTGGGTGTTTGAAAAGGAGATAGATGTATCACTGTGGTTAAGTTTGGCCTATCTCGGACGGTCCAGTCGACCACAGCCTTACGTAGAATACCAGTGCCTGTGGCCAACAGTGAAAAGGATGTGCTGCAATGTCATAGTTTGTGGTTCCAGTCCTCAGATGTAACTAAGAAAGCAATTACGATCAGAAACCTCAACTCCTAAATCATTTAGTCAGGTTTTTGCCACACAGAAAGCTGTCTTATTACCTCTGGAAGCTGCACAGAGATTTATTGAGCTGATGTCTGATGACGGCATACAACAAAGGGGCTGTGTTTGTGTATATAGTCATGCCAAACCACGCCAATTGGGACAATAGAAGCCTGCATGCAAAAGCAACACAGCTCACCCTGATGTTTGGATCTAAACAAGCTGTGTCTGGCACTCAACAGTTGGTCTCGAGTGAATTATGATTATGTTATTGCTCCTCTAACAACTTCGTAATCATTGTCTGTTTGATCAGCAGCGTCAAAATAGTTGACATGTAGAATTATTGCTCAATTAATTCCATAGTAGCTCATTACTGCATTGCTTTGTAGTTGTATACAGTAGAATTACAACACAATAAAAGAGCCTAACAAACTGAGCCAGTGTTTAGCTGCTCAATAAAGACAACCCTAATGATACTGTGATTAGGTTAAGTCAAGCTAGGCTTAATAAGTGACTCATTATGCCTCAGACATGCAATAATATTTTTTAGCAAAAAAATTATTGCTCGATGGGAATGTCAGTTGGTTGCTTGGTCTGTTGACTGGTCCACCAGTTTGGCTCAAACTATTGGATGTATTATTGCCATAAAATGTTTTACAGACATTCATTATCCCCAGAGGATGAACGCCAATCTCAGAACTCATCGGCTTCTATCTGATGACAATAAGCCTCTGAAATAAGCGCCAGTAGGCTGATGCGATGAATAAAATAACTGGTTAAGTCTATCAACTGGATAATGTAGTCGTATATGTTTCCAATAAGTAAGAATTCTTCAAACCTGCTTTATGAAACAGAATTCCCTGCAGTAAGCCTGGCTTATTTGGTAATCTTCCATTATGATCTAAAGACATGATGCAGTGTGTTCAATTACATACTGATTTATGATTGATAGCATTAACATTAAAAGCTCATGTTGCTCAAACCTGGCTGGAGATAATCATCTATTGATGGAGATAATCAGTTAAACAAGCCTCACAAAATATAACGAGCTACCTTATCACACTTCCTGAAGGTGTTTTCAAACACTAGCAGAGCAGAGGAAAGCATCAACACGAAACTGACAACTTAACGTTTCCTCCTGAATGTATCTGCTCTGGGGCTCTGGTGTTATCAGTCTGAGTCACATCACATAAATCAAAGTAGCTCCCAGTGTCACAATGGTTCCAAGCCAAAAACATCTGGCTGGAGATGTGAAGAACTGCCTGGACCTGAGCTGAGTGTATTACTGGCACAGATTGCAATTCCTGCCTATCGTCCTGTCCGTAAACATGCACGTAGTAAGAATACACACACACAGGCTGAGCTGCAGAGATGGTGTTGTTATGTGCTGCAGATGGACTGCATGCAGAGCTCGCCCTCCGGCTGCTGTCGATGCCTCTCTGATTGATTCTGTCTTTCCTGTTTAGCCATTAAAAGCTGTGTGTGGTGGGATGAGCAGCCTGTGAATGAATCACAAACACACACCAACACACACACAGTCTGCATGCAGTGTGTATCTGCTAGCTTCGCTCCTGGAAGTCACAGTTATGCCTGCCAGTGTTTATTTGTTGATCACGGATCTGATGAGAGATGGCTTGTGTGGTATGTTTTTTGTGTGTGTGTGCATGTGTATGTGTGTGTAAGAGATGGTGTGTGTATGGGGGCAGGTGGGAATGTGGATGCGTGGGTGTGTCGGCAACGTGAGCTCTCTTGTGTATGGCCTGTATTTGGATATCCACACATGCTGCATGTTTGAATGGCATGGTGTGGGTATACTGTGAGCCTGCGTTCAGTGCACATGAATGTCCCCTAAAAATAAAGCTGTGGAGAGCTATACCTCTGCTCTGTCTTTCCAAAACAAATTTTCAGATGGTTGTATAACAGGAGTGTCACTGTCACAGCCAAACTATGGTACACACACACACACACACACACACACAGACCAGTGTATATATAACCAGCTCAGTAATTAGCCTTCACAGAGTAACCTTTGGCCTTAATGTCATCCCGTATGACAAATGAAGTAGCAGCAGCGAGAGTGTTCATTACTGAATGTCTCCGCATCTACTGCAAGAGGAGACACGGCATGCGCCTCGACTCACTAATCTGGGTTCTTTTCACCCAATGACATTTTTAAACCATCTTTATCTTTGGCTCTTTGTGCGTGCCGATGGTACAAAAACGGCCTGAGCCTTCAGATGATAATGTGCAAACTGCCGGGCAGTGGCATTGCAGCAATAGCAGAACCTTTTTGATGCTTAACTGATTTAAAGATCTATTTGTTGCCATGTGCTTGCTTTAGATTGATACCATTCTCACGTCTTGGTTTGTGGACGCCAGCATTTAAGGCTCATGTTTGGGATGTTGGTTGTTACCATCTTAAATTGTTGGAGCCAGAAGTGACCATATTTGGATGCTATCTGCTGGCTTGGTCAGCACAGTGCATTTACGGCTATGGTTATCTATGATAATCCTAATGTTCGTGCTAATGCTCATGCTAATGCTCATGCTAATAGCGAAAAACATGCTTAAAATCATAAAAACAAAATGTAGCCTATTACCAGAAAAACTGAACATCTAAACCCTTAGAGTGTCTTCTAGTACAATCAAACCCTGAACAAGACTTTTTACAAATAGATCTCATGAACTGAATCCACTCTGAAATAGTGACAGCTACAGCTACAGCTACTGAAACTGGAGTCACACCATAGTTACCTAACCTACGTTGCTGCCATGATAGTGACTTGTCAATGGATGGCAAGCACTTGTCACTCAAAGCAGCTGCGTCCTTAATTATGCCTTACTTTAAGCCTTAATAACAGTTAGACACCATGCCCACCAAAATGTTGTTTTTCTTAGCTGATAACATCAGGTGCTACTCAGGAAACGCCCAGCAAGGGGTGCTTGAAAGCATTTAGGAGGCGCAGCATTTTTTCAGCTGAGAAGCTTTGATTGCCTCTGGTTGCTATGATATGGAATATTTGTGAAGTAAAAGTGTTTCCGCAACAAAGAATACTCACCATGTCCACCAAAGTGTGAAAACTGCTCCTGAAACAGGTGGGTTATATAACAATTAACCTCTGTACAGTTGTCGTGAATGGGAAAAATAGCTGTAGAGACCAAAACTCCTTTTTTATAATAGGCTGGAAACATCAACATGTTTCTTCTGTAAAGTTGGGCATATTAACATGGGGGTCTATGGGGACTGACTCGCTTATGGAGCCAGCCTCAAGTGGCCAATTGAGTTACTGCAGTTTGGCACATAAGCATTGGCTTCATTTTTCAGCCCCAGAGGTTGTTGCTTGGTCAGGACCCATCGGGGCTGTGGCCTGTTCATATGTCTGTGGAAAAGCCTATGGCTGAACCAAGAAAATATGCCAGTCCTGTCAGCCCAGAGCAAGTCATCTTCAGACAGGAGGAACGGCTCCTGGCTCCACTAGAGACTGATCTGCTGTGCTGGATGAACCACTTGGCCCCTTTTTCCCTGGACAGAGGCCCACAGTGGAAGCTCTCCAGCAATGCTCCTGCTGAGCAGATTTGACTCCCCAAAGAGTCACAGCCTAAAGCCAGAGCGGACCTCAGGAGATCACAGGGATCTCAGGTGAGTCAGAAATATCCATGAAATACTACCAGAGGCACAAATTAATCATTTTATGTGGAAAATGCTCTCATTTCATACTGTAGTCTGAGTATGTTGAAATTAAACACTGTTTTTATGGAGGTGGATTTTTAGAAAGCAGGTTGTATTACTGTTATCTGTATGTCCTTAAAGATTTACATAATTTTGTTACTGCCTGAGATAAAATAGTATGGCACAAAATGCATGCAGTCACAGCCCTACACACACCAAAACAAGCCCGGTCTCACTCCGAAGTTGTTGAAATCTGGCACTTGGGCAGTGACTTGATGAAAAAAGGCGTTCATTAACGTTGGCATGATACGCGACCGGTTGCCATGATAGTTTAACAGCCCTCAGCAGTGTCAGGGGGAAATATGGCAGGACAAGGACGAAAGCTAGGTGGCAAAAGTCCAAGTGGGGTGGGCAGGGGTGGTGGTAGATGGGTCCAACAAACACTGACTTTCACCCGTTTCGCATCCCGTAAGATTCTAAAGCCAAACCCTATTCTTTTTTCCTAAATCCAACTGTGTGTGTTTGTTGTTGAAGGGAAAAAAGTCAATTTGTGGTGTTGTACCAACGTCATGTGTTTATTTTTAAAGAGACTGTATGTAAACATCAGAGATAAAATAGTCAGTATGCATGGCAGCATGGTGGTGGAGTGGTTAGCGCTGTCACCTCACAGCAAGAGGGTTCCTGGTTTGAACCCACGGTTTCTCCACCACATTAAAAGCCTGTTTTATTAGGAATCAAACTTGTGAACAGTGAGGTATTTATTTGTTGTCTTATTTGCCATTTTTTTTGTGCTCTGTACGTTACTGCATATTTTCACTGCTTTTATCCTTAATTGTATTTTTGGCTTTTATTCCTAACATTTGTGCTTTTAATTATTGCCTGCCTGGGGACCACAGATAGAAATAAGCCTTTCTGGCTAATGCTGGCATATTGTCAGAAATGTTACTAATATTCACTGTCCCTGTCAAATAAATAAATGAAGAAAAAAGAGAGACCATGAGAAACAGCTTCATCATTACAGAGGAGTTTCAAAAAGAACTGATAAAGATATTAACTTTGGACATTGGGTGCCTCCTCTTCTTCACTGTTCCAAGGGAGGATGGTTCAGTGGTGCTGATAGTGCCTGTGTTTCCTTCCCGCTACACACTCATTTATTCATGATGTGTTTTGTTCTTTGCCTCAAAGTGACAGGCAGACCAGTCACTCCTCGCCCTCCCTGAGATCTCTCCATTCACACCTGCAAAGATGCCCAAGGAAAATATTAGTAGGGGAGGCCTCGCCTTCACATTGAATGATACCTGCACATTCAACACATACTCCCACATGCAGTATCTTCTCCTCCTCTTCTGATAACTTAATGCGTACTCGTCCACTGACACGTAGAAAACTCAGGGAAACATAAAGTTACATGTATGCATCCATGTTGTTTCCAAACTAAAAGCTCATAAAAACAACAAAGTTGGAAGAATGACTTCCCAAATATGGAAATGGGCCATCAGAGGAACATGTGAATGCAGCAAGAATCAGGCTGAGGAGCAGCATGCGCAACAAAAAACTTGAAAGGCCTTTTTGATGGCAGAGATTTTAACATAGCAGGAAAAGCTCAGGTGTTACTAATAATATTAACTATGGCACTGTTATATTCAAGTTAAAGCTAGGTATAAGATAGCGTAAGTTGTGTGTGACTGTGAGCCAGCATGTATAATATCAGTTCCCTGAAACAGAATCAGCTAAACTGAAATAAGACAACATTCATTTTTATTGATGCAATAGATTAAGGCAACATGAACACATAGGGATCAGGTCCTTCTGATGGAGCAAACATTCTTCTTTTTATGATATTATTTGACAGTGGCCTTATATTAACTGCATAGGTTCATGAGTAAAGTCAATATGTATCCACCTATCATTTAGAAAACGTAATTGAATCTTAAGAGAGACTTCATCATTGTTCCTTAAAGGAAAAGACATATTTAGAGATAACACTTACTCACTTTCTAGCTGAGAGTTAAATGACAAGATATGAAGCAAGAAATATGAAGCAGGAGTCAGGAGGTTAGCTTAGCTTAGCACAAAAACGCTATAAAGCTTACTGAAGCTTACTATAAAGCTTGCTAATTACCACAATATCCCTCTTTTTTTATCTGTACAAAAAGACCCTGGAGTAGAGCATGGTTGGTTGGGACAGTGGCTTTTTAGCAAGTTAGAAAGCAACTAGCCAATATGTCATTATCCCTCTTCACATTCAACCTCAAAGTGGAGATCTTCTGATTGTTCCTACATTTTATTTTTTTAGGCATTTTGCCTTTAATGGACAGGACAGGTAAGTGTGAAAGGGGGAGAGAGAGAAGAGGAGATGACATGCAGCAAAGGGCCACAGGCTGGATTTGAACCCGGGCCGCTGCAGCAACAGCCTTGTACATGGGGCGCCTGCTCTACCACTACGCCACCGACGCCCCAATTATTCCTACATGTTAAAGCTTAAAATCATTATCTATCTATCTATCTATCTATCATTTTCTTCTGCTATACCAGTTTTAGCTATGCATTAGTTAGCTAGTTAGTTAGTTAGTTAATTAGTTAGTTAGGCATTGGTTATACCACATGGTAAACGGACCTGCACTTCCAGTCTTCCGACCACCCAAAGCACTTTAACACTACATTCACCCAGTCACACACATATTAACACAATAGTGGTTGAGGCAAGGTGCCACCTGCTACTTAGCTTATACACACTCCCACACCGATGGAACAGCTATCGGGAGCAGTTTAGGGTTCGGCATCTTGCCTTATGATACTTAAAGAAGTTGCTGATCTTCTGATTAGTGAGTGACCCACTGTACCCTCCGAGCCACAGCCAATCCTTAAGTTGTGCTAGTTGGTGCTAGTGACCCTACCCACTTCCCCAACCATTCTGAGGAGGCCAAAATGCACTCCCTGTAGATTTTACAAAATGTTGCCTTTCACATTTGGGTTGGGATCTAGAAAACTTGATAAACTGTTAGCAGACACCTGTATCTGTTCAGGGATTAAATTATTTTAATTTCTGTCTGAGTAGCCTGTGAGTAATGAAAAGTTATTTCAAGTCAATGCAGAAATGTCCCAACTGACCCCACTCTCCCCTATAAATGACAATTGGACCAACCAAATCTAGCTATATCCCCATTTTTCAGTCTAAATGATAAGCTAAGCTAACTGTCAGGATCATCATATTTAGCATACAAATAAGCGTGGTATAGAATACCACATATACAGTAACATAACATAGCTGTTTTCTAACTTGGGCACTGTCCCTATATATATCATAATTGTATCTTAGTTTACATATCTTATGTTGATTTATTGCCCTGTATGTTAGTCAAGAAAATTCCTCATGCTCGTCAGTCTCCTGGTACAGTAGCTCTCTGTGTCCACACTATGTATTCATTACTTTTTGGTCTGTCTCAGAGGACTGAAATGCACTGTCTAGTGTTCCTCCCTGGAGTTTTGCCCTCCACGGTGTACAGTGCAGTCCTCTGCCTCCTCATGATGAGAGAGGAGCCTGGTGAATGAGCACCAGCAGACTGCATCGTAGCACTCCCGTCTATTTCTATCTCTCTGCGGTCTGGCTGCTGCTCAGGCTGACCCGCAGCCTTTCTAATTTGGTGATGAGCTGTAAAGTGACCTGCCTGCCCCCATGGCCGGGTGGCTGGAGCGAGAGTGGGATTCCAGGGATTTCCTTACCACGCAGTCTCTTGGGTTGGATGGATGATACTGCATACACACCCCAACACTGTCACCCCACCTTCTCCTCCTCCTGCACCTCCTCCTCCTCGGACCCACAGGGAGGCCATGGCTGTAGCTCTCAAGTGCACCCTGGCATTGTCCCGTACACCCTCCCTGCCCCTGGGTAAACTGAGATGCCAGGAATAATTGATGATTATGTAGGCCATGGTATCTGTCCAGGCAGGGCAGTGGACACTTTCTCCCACCTCCTGCTGAGGGGTTACCGTCCTGCCACCTCCATTTGCACTAATTGGTTTAAACTCACTGCTGCTCTATAACTGAGACTCACCCTTTCATGTATGTCATTAGGTGCTTATGTATTTCATCTAGCTCATTAGTAAATTAGATACACTGATAATCCTTCTCTCTAAATCCCAAATATTGTATGTCTTATTGAGTATAATTTGAGCATGGTATGTCTAGGAGGTGACAATGTAATTCAAGCAGGTTCACATACATTAAAACTGTTGTGCTGGCTTCTCCCCAGTAATACACCATGCTATGACTGGGGCGTGTCCCAGATGCCAACATTCGCTTGTCCAAACACTATGTTTAGGTGTATGTGAGGTATTTTCCCTCCTTTCCCTGACGGCTATCCCTAATCTTTTGGGCATTTTTGTCGTTGTTGCTTGGAGGTTTCCAACTCAGTGTGCTCCGCATGCTATGCACCTTCTCCCATTGAGCCACCTGTACTCCTTATTGTTCATTTCAGAGTTCAGGGGGACTGTCTGACTCTAATCCACAGCCACAGAAGAGGTTTAAAACACTCTGGTTTCAGCTAATCTTCCAGCTCAGACCTAGCCGAGCTTGAAACCCGCTTTCTCCATGATAGGAATGGACAAATAAAGGTCTCTCCCAGCACTCCCATGAAAGGGGTCTGTGTGCTCTGTGGATTAGGGCCCTGTGTTTTCTCTGTCTCTCTTTCTCCATTAGACTGAAAAGGATGGGAGAAAAATAAAGACTCCCCTGTTCTTGCAGTATTGTGAGGCTTTGCAAGTTCTATTGCTCAGTTCAGATTTTTTTTTTTTTTTTTTTTTGAGGTAGTGTTTTGAATCACATTATAGAAATAGTAGTAACTTAGATGAGTTAGTAAGACTTAAAGCTCAATTCTTGGCTTCAAAAGAAAAAAGGCATTTTAAGTGACAATCTAACAGTCAACATAATCTGATTTTTAATTATATATCAGATTGCTGCTTTGCTGTTGTTATTATCATAGTATGTTTTTTTGTATTTGAAAGACACCTAATAATTGAAATATCCCCACACATATACTTATTTATGAAAATAATGGACACACACACACACACACACACACACACACACACACAGGCAGACAGTCTGAAGAGAGAGAGAGTGCTGAGTTTTCTGTACAGGCACTTTCATGGGCAGCTCCCCTGCTCTAACTAGGGGTCCTTCAGCTCCCGGCGCATGTTTTGTATCCTCTCGCAGAGCTGCCTGCTTCTCTCTGACAACTGCCAAAACACCGGTGTGTGACTGAATTGATATTATTTGAAGCTTTGTTAAAGCTTCTTTTTCTACTACAGTGACCCTACTTTACCCGGCGATAACGCCTACTATGTAATAACAAGGTATATGTATTGTTTATAGCAGTTGTTGTGGGTAATTGCTAGCTTGTTGCTAACCTTGTAGACAACATGAGACTGACAGTGTTCGTGCCTCTAGATATGAATTGTTGCCTTACCTGTTCAGGTTTCAGCCCAGCATTTTAATTTATGCTATAGCATAATTAGCTCAACTGCGTGTACAACGCAGCCCTGATAACGTCTAGTAGAGTCACATGGAGACACCAGTACTGTCTTATTTACAGACAATTAATAGTAAAGCTGGCAAAAAACGAGCTGTGAATCAATACATGTACAATATCACGTTTATATACAATGCTTGAATTGTAACTAACTCTCTTGTCAACCCTTTAATCATCTTCCATTAGACTATGCTGCTTGTGGATCAAATCAAATACTATGGCTTCCATCATTACTAAAGTCAGTGAGGTAAATGCATGTGCCATTTTCTAATGCATCAAAAACTGCTTCATTTTTTAATGAAGTTTTTTGTGACTGTTCATAGGTAAGCTCATGAAATGTCAAGTTATACTACTTGTTATAACCCAAATTATTTTTTGGAATAAAGGGTTGTGTGGGAAAACTTAGAGCAGATACAAAAATGAAAAGCAAGATGGGGCATATGAATACGTTTTATGTGTTTGCGATTGACCTTCTGTTCTGAACTCACTGCTCATAAAGACAGCTGACACACATGCTGTGATTGTCTGTCTGTCTGTCCAGTGTATTTTTAAGCAGATCCAAGTTTAGATGCAGATTTAAAATGTCTAAAGCGAGGGTCTCAAACTCATTTTAGTTCATTCGCCAGTACAGCCCAATTTGATCCAAAGTGGCCCATACCAGTAAAACCATTGCATAATAACCTTTAAATAACTCCTTTAAAATTTTCCCTTTCCTGTAGTGTAAATAAGTACATTCTAACAATCTGCATACAGCATTCAGTCAGTCCAATACTCACTGTCATTACATGGGCATTATCCATACATTTCCACTCCTGTGTAGTAGTGCTGGCATCACCACACCAAACTAATGTAGTAGCTAACGAGAAAGCAGGTTTATTCCCTGCCTTATAATCCATTTACATATCAAAAGTTTTGGTTGTGCCTCCTCAGCAGTAGATTATTTTGAACTGAAGCTGATAATTGGCATTATTCTGCATAATGTTCAATATCTTTAAATATAACCACAGTAAGTAGGCCTATTCATTGTTATTTCAGAGAGTTGTACTCAGGGTGGAAAAGCCTCTGAAGCACCATTTTACATGAAGTAGGCTACTCAATGTTGCTTCTGTAATGTGGCACCTCTTAGCCTTCACTAGTGTATCAATATTGGGTATGCAGAGTCATTCAGTGGGCCGTATTGGACCCTTTAACAGGCTGGTTCTGGCAAGTGGGCTCTGTGTTTGACACCTGTGTTTAAAACATGTTCTATCATTATATATATATTAATTTGTATTATCTTATTTGAAAAACCAGTTAAATGGATTGAGTGCTTTTTAGTTGGGAAATTGATCATGGAGCTCCTATATCCAGCTCACAGAATCTCCCATGATAATGTGCAAATGCTCAGCTTAGAGTTGTATTCATTATGTGAAGCTTTTCCATTTAAAGGAGCTTTTTAAATTTGGTTGAATAGATCTGGTTGAACTCCGGAAGCTGTTTGCCTTGTACAAATAGTCAGCACTCTGTCAAACTTTTCACCGTCCATTACTTGGTCCTCATACAATCACTCATCACACCCCTGAAGATGACTGACAGTTTTAACACAGGGGATGTGCTGTTTGACAAAGTGTTGTTTTCTGTGTTCTTTGTCCCTGTTGCATCATGTCTTATTGAGATTATGGCACAACAAGCAGTTATTTGTTGTCATATCTTTGCTGTATGGACAGCAAAATCCCTATAGATCCGCAGCCTATCACACCCCTAACGTGTGGAGATGTACGATGACACTTGAGCTGTCGACTCTCTTGTGTCCCTTTATCCTCTTGTGTCCAGGTAAATGACCTCATGGAGGAAATGGATGATAATGCAAACAGATAAGACTCCTGGTACCTGTTGACCACAGTCAGGACCTCCTAAAACGGGACCCTCTGACACAGTGCTCCATCAGTGCCTGCCTCAATGACACCCACAAGGCATTGAGCTCTTATCTGCAATGGCCCCTGCTTAGCATTCACGCCATTCACGCGAACAATGCCACCTCTTCCCACTCATTGGATCTGTGACTGACAGTGGGTGTTGGTGTACTTGTGTCTGACTTCAGCCTCTAGCTGACGCTGGGCTGTTTATCCAGCCCAGATAACCCCACCAAGACACAATAAAGGGTGTGTGTCTTCCTCGCCACTTCCCGTGTTGTTTGTCTAACTGGACTTTTATAATGGACCTCTCTCTCTATTTAGCACGTTAGTTTCCTCTTCAGAAGGATCTGTATTAGTTGGGGGAGGGTTAGGGCAGAAAGGCTGACTAATGGTCATAGAGCCAGCTCACCACCCAGTGACCAGCCAGCGAGGTGGAAGTACCCCCTTGGCGAGACGGTGAAAAGCAGGGAAACAGCAGATAAGCCCATTGCCTGTAATAGGCTAAACATCAGAATGACCGATAGTTGAGGTATGTAGCAGCAGTGGGCGGATTTGAGGTCCTTTTTTTATTTTTTTTAAGCTTGTTTGCAGAGATGTCACAGAAAAGAAACACAGTTGGTTTGAATGGTTATAACATTGGCTGTTCATTGGCAGGCCTATCTAGAATGCAGCTTTTGAGTTATGTGTAATCTACTTTGAGTTTTCATCATGCAGGTCAGATCTCATATTTGATGAGGCTGATATCAGCAGGGGATCTCGGGATCCCATGCCTCCATAATGGCTCCTGTGAAGCTGGGGCATTATAAAGCTTCTATAATAAACCCCTGTGATCAGTATATCCCTCCCTCCCTGCTCTTATTTATGAATGGCAGAATTTGACAAGGGGGCAGCTCAGGTGGGTAGCTGCCGATCACATGATACCAGCACTAAAGAGCCAAGCAAGGAATGTGGACAGGACTCCCTCGCTAACCTCTAGTCAAAAAAAAACTTTGATGCCCCATATCATAACGAATACCCTCCCTGTCCCTCCCTCCTCAAGCCCTCATATGTGCAGTAATGTCGAGGCAGGGGAACGGGTGCTGCAGTCGAGGTGGGGGGGTGCATAGATAGTGGCTGCGTTTGATCTGAAGGTCGCCAGCCCCTTGCTGGTGTTGAGAGATCCTTGGCGGACGAGGCTGGCTCTTATTTAATAACATGAAGGGGAAGCGGACCTTTCTCTCATAATTAGGCCTAATTACCCAGTAGGTGTGGACAGACGGCCCAAGAAGAGACAAACTGCCTTTATCCATGGACTTAGAGTCAGATTACTCCAGAGCTGTCTTATCTGTTACAAGGCCAGCAGGAGCCTCAGTCCTCCTCTCCTGCCTCTTCCCACTGGCTCCCATATCCAGCTCAGGTATATTAATCAGTCAGTCTGATTTATTATGCTCTGCCCGAGACACACAAGTTTAATTAGGCCTAGGTAGTTACTGAGATTTTTCCTGTGGACATGTTTAATAAGACAGTTCACTGGCCTGTTGGGTATTTGTTATCTATCGCTCAGTCACTTTATGAAAGCTTCTTAGTTTCATTTCATTTTGGAGATTGAAATAGAGCAAGTTTCTTGTCCTTGATGATCATATCTACCCCAGCTACTTACTACTGCTACTCCAGCATGGTCTCTTTATATTCACTGAAGATGTTTTTTGATATCAAACATACGAGCTAGACAAGTGATCGGCTTGATTGTTTGCCCGGTCGCCTCTCTCTGTTAGCAAGGAATAATTTAAAGGTCCTTGCGAATAGATTAGAGTGACATCCTGCCACCTTCTTGTTTGTTTACAGTATCTGTCTCCCCCTTCCTGAGCTGCCTGCATGTTTGTATTTGGGTTTGTGGGTGACTCGCTTGCAGCCACCACAACAGACCCATTGTTGTGGGCAATTCAGACACTGAAAATGCTGACGCCTGGAAAACAGAAGGAGCAGTGCACTGAGGAAGTAGTGGCAGGGAAAAGTGGCAGTTATTCACGTCTTTTCGATATTTTTGGTTATATAGTCCCCGAGTTACGCCTGCATCACTGTCCCCAACTGTTGCCTGTGATTGACAGTGAGCTGTGATTGCCATTGGAAAGTCCCACAGCCACTGGTCTTGAGACAATGAAAACATTTTCAGTCCACTGTGTACATGACTCACAGCTAGCTCCATGCGGGTCTGCTGCAAGAGGACAATAAGGGGCACTTAATCCACCTGTTATCAGGATGAGCCTCACCCTGTCACACACTCACACAGGCACTGGACTCTGGCGTAGGAATGCAGTCTTACCCATCCATTCAGGGCTTAACTGATAGACCCTCACAAAAACACTGTTGAAGGTTTTTGCCATTTTTTTCATACCACACAGAAACAAGTTTGTACAGTTGTTGGTCGAAGGGTTTCCGGCTGGTTCAGAGATATGAGTGGTTAAAGTCTCATACATATGCTTAACCATTTCAAATATAAACCTTTTTTTTTTGCATTTTACATAATTAGTTGGATGTTAGTGCCATCTTTTCCATAGTGGATATGGAGAAAATGATCCACTTTGCCCGCATGCAGTGTGTTAAACTATGAGACTATGTCTCTGTGAATCTGTTAGACTGCAGCGTTGTGTCCTTAATTAGGCAGGCTGGTCAGGGGTCTCTGTCTCTCCGCTTCACAGGTTCACATGGACAATTTAACCACTAACCTCCTGAAATGAGTTGCCTCTGAATGCCTCAGGCTCCAGTTTCAGCGTCTACTGATTGCAGGGAGCAAGGGTTATGATAAGTAAAAGTGGAGGGGGGGGGGTTGATGTGTGTGTTGGGGTGGTGGTGGTGGTGAGGTTGTGCTCATTAACTCAGATGACCTAAAAGACATAGTTACATGTACTGTAAATAGTTTTTGGGAAATACACTCACTGGCTTTAATGCTAGAGTTAGATGAGAAGATATCACTCTAATATCTGTGTGTTAAGTATGAAGCTTGAGTCAGGAGACACCATAGCCTGACATAAAGACTGAAAACAGCTCTCTGCTGGCATGAAGCTGTGATGTCCGGGAGTCTCTGCCAGTTGCCTGGCAACATCACAGACCCAAGTTATTGTTTTTACACTTCAGTTTTTGTACAGATTATTTTTGTATCGATAAATGAATTCCAATACCACAGAGCCAGCAGTATTTTGGGAAAAAGTAGTTATTTACATGTAGGCAGGCACATTTTTTTATGCTTCACAGATACCCCCAACCCCCCCCCCCCATTACATTTCTTTATATTTCTATTTGAGTAGCCTATAACGTTACATAAGGCAGGAGGGCAACTGTTGGATGTGTGCTGCAGCTTTTGTCAGTAATATTATTATTAATAATGAATAATATTTCCAAAATAAAATATTGTCCTTTAGGGACAAAATCCTCACCTTTTTATTCCTTTTAGCTCTCTCCAGATAGGTGCGGCTGCAGAAAAAACAGCTCTGGTCGCTGGTAAGGGTGGGACTCACTAGAGGCTCTATGATACAATGTTATCACAATACCACAGTCATGATACATTATTGAAAACCAAAGTATTCCCATAAGGAACAGCCAGCTTGAGTGTGTTCTTGTGCGCTACTTGAGTTCTATTAGTTGTAGTGGTGTGGTTAAGATGAATTTGGTCTTTTTGGAAAAGTCACATTTAGGATTTGTTTTCTTGCGTAGTTGGTGAACATGTAATTGCAGATAACGAGGTAGAAAAAATATTTCAGTGTGGTGAGGGAGGAATTTACTTAGCAGCTTCAGGGGTGGCAGCTTGTAAAACCTGCTTATTTTTATTGGTAGGTTAATTGTCCATCTGTATTTGTGTGGGTGGTTGTTCTCAAAGTCATTGTCTGTATATTGTTTAGCATAAAACTGAGAGGGTGGGGCGTGTCTTCCTGAATTTAAGAAGTCTGTTTTTGGTAAAAATGATCTATTTAAAATTCGCTGAGTATTAGCATGAACAGGTTCTGGATACCTGTAATTCTAAACTTGATAAGGAGTTTAGAGAATGGATGGATAGATTGATATTAGCTATCTGATGCCAGGTACCAAGAATCACTCACGTGTGATTGCACGGCAATTTAACATTGACGCATCATTTCCTTGCAGCATACCTGCGGTCGGTTGGGTTTCCTCAGGAGCCCAGCCTACAGACGACATAAAAGCCTGAGCTGTTACTTCTGCCTCTGGGACAACGGCTGTTGATCACAAGAGGAGTGAGAAGCCTGAATCTCCGTCTGTTTACTGTAATTAAGCTGTCAGGGGCTGTGATTTATGACGTATTGAGTAAGAGAGGTGTTATCAGGTAGACTGGAAGGAGGAAGATGGAGAGAAGGCCACAGGGTTTGTAGCTACTAACAATAGAGAAAATACAGACAGTGCATTAAACACAACTGTCTGCTGTGCGGAAGGGAACGGCTTCCAGGCAAAATGGAGCTACTTTCTGTCAGTCTTTGCTCAGTGTTTGTGCAAAAACAAAAAGAGATGAGTAGGTTTCCGATGGTTTCGGATTTTAGGCCTCCACCTAACTTTCATCTTATCGTACCCCGTGAAAGAGTCAAATGAATCTCATTTTCATGGAACATTTATCATTACTGCTGAAAAGTTGTTTTTTTTTTTTTTAGAAGGAGCTCAAACTGTTTTCCATTTCTTCAGATCACTCTCAGAAGTAACTTATCTCTCAGCTCACTCGTCTTGTTGTCTGTTTCAGTGGGTGTCATGACATGGGTTTGCGGCCTCCTTGCATCTATGCACTGATTGCATGACCCAGGGATGTCTCGTCCCGCTCCGTCCCCAATCTACACCCTGAGGGGGGCTGGCGGGCCCCTCAACACCCTCCACTTTAGCTGCCATGGAGGAAACACTCCTCTCCTATTTTCTGGGTGAGTCATTTATCTCAATATTCATATTTTGACTCATTACCATTTTCCCAAGTACTTAAGATGTTTATGTGTATCTCTTCCTCTTTTTGTTAGAAGATTTTGTTATTTTAGTAGTACATTAAGTCTATCATAAGAGACACATAGGCAGGTTTGTTTTATTGCATGTGATAAGTAATATAGATTTCAAGCCAGCCAGTCAGGATTTACTATTAAAGCACCACACATCCAGTGTTTAAATTTTGATTCAGTATGTGTTAGGTTTGGGCAAGAGAAAATAGTTTCTGGTACTTTCTTTCTATATGTGTAGGTGAGAGCAGAATGATATACTGTATTACTAATATAAATAGCCCCCTTAAAGCATGCTGTTGGATGTTGCAGGTCAGGGAAGGGTGCCATCCATATGTGGAACCTGAACACCAGGAGGGCTGAGAGGATTGTAGAAGGTCATTCTGGTAGCTCGGTCACCTGGGTCAGCACACTGCAGGGGACAGACACCCTCATCAGGTGAGGACAGTTCTCTTTGTCTCTTAACTTTATGATAAGATGTCTTACTTATCCATCTTGTACTGTCTCTTGAAGCATTTGGGCATGTAAAATATTATTTTTACTTTTGGTGTTGTAACTTCATGTATCGCTTTTTTTTTGACTACCTTTAAAGTTTTGAAATATGCAAGTAACTGTTGTTGTATCTGTTTTTGTGTTGCAGTCAGGGACGAGACATGCAGGTCTGTCTGTGGGATCTGAGCGAAGGTCATAGTGAGGTGACGGACTCTGTGTGGACGGGCAGTGTTGGATTCTGTCAGTGCTCCTTGCTGGAGACGAGCCCTGGGACACATTTGCTGGCCTTTGCTGGACAACAGACAGAAGAGGTTAGACAGCAGGAATGGAAACTCTAAATTGTCCATAGGTGTGGATGTGTGTGAATTTGTCTGTACGCTTATTAATTATCTGTGTTATACATTGCTTCTCACCTAGTGCATGCTGGGATGGGCTCTCGCCTCCTGCAACATTAAAAAAGAATAAGTGCAATTGGAAAAAAAAGTTGCAGGGAATGTCGCTTTTTAAACAAAACTTTCACCAAAGCTGTAAGATTTAGTGTGTCCTGAGGACGTTTACTCTTCAGTGTGGAGACTAATGGCTTGTGATACTATAAAAATAGAATGACAATACATAGTCTTGCTTTTTTGTTACATTTTATTAAACAGTTCATATACGTACTTCAGCCAAAATGTTGCAGTTTTAAATTCAGGTTAGAGACTTGATTGTTGAGTCTCATTCTCAGGTCATGATTATAATGACCTAGGGTTGGTAGTCAGACTGAACCACAGACTCAAAGCATCGGTATTTGATGACTGGGGAATGAGACTCAACAATCAACTATCTTTCTATATAATTATATACCACACCTTTAAGGGTTGTTAATCTTTAAGTATTAAAGGAAGTTTTTCAATTTAATTAAAGGGTCCCTGGTTAATTACCAGGGACCCTCCAGTTCAAAGTGTCCACTGTCACACTTTGTCCTTTGTCCTTGGCCTGCTGGATATATTGTGAGCAAGAACCAAAGTGTTCTATAGATCAACCATAACACTTGTTTGACTCCTATTATAACATCTCATTAAACATTATGCAGAGTTTTTACCTACTATACATTATATCGATAGAAAAAGATCTGGTTTTGTTTACTGTTGCTTAGCAACGTGTGATAGTTTCAAGAAATAAGATGGCAAAGGCAAGCTGTAGCATTATTTATTCATTTAATACTGCAATGATTTCCCCAGTAACATAACAGCACAACTGTTGCATAAAAGTAGTGTCAAACCTGGAGTTGTGGCGACTACACCCATGTACTCACTGAGCATGTGCAACATTACACACAATTACATCACATCAGATATTCTAATAGTGAGGGTAACCATACAACCATGAGTACATGGCCACCACGTGGCAGAACAAACTGACAACATGCCACTTACATAAATTAAGTAAGCATCATGTATCCATCAATACAGCAAAGTGTGAGATTAGCAAAGTTCAGCTTTGTTTATAAGCTGTCATTACATTCACAATCCCATGGCCAAGAAATCAATAGCAGCAGGTCCCATTTAGAAAATAACTGCTATGATCAAAGAGCACAATTTATACAATAACAAAACAGTATGACTTACATGTGTCACCAAACTATAGAGGCAATGTAAGCTACATAAGCATCACAGTTCTTAAACAATGAAATAATTTCATTATAATCTAAAGTGTCTGTTGGCTTCTTTTTTTCAAATGAAATAACAGATAAACTGTTCAGTGCCTGTGAGTCTACGTCTGGTTACCAGTGGAAAAGAAGCACTCAACTGTGCAGCTTGTTATATGAAGAGTGCCCGAAGTAAACAGAGCATATTTGAAAACATGGCTTTGGGATAGAAGTCAAGAACCTTGAGTAGTGAGGGATAAGAATGACTGCTGCCGTCAGCAACTCAAAAGCGGGCACCTTGGCAAGGAGTTCAAATTACTGGGAATAACAGCCTGGTCTGGCCCACCCCAGTGGTGGCTGAGAGGGTGTAACATGGCATAAATGGTTGATCTTGTATATCCACAGGTGGGACGGGCGTCATGGGACGTCTCAGTCAATTAGAGTCTATTTTTTCCAATTGATTTCAATAGTGTAAGAAATGATATTAACATTTTTCTTCATTTGCAGCTAACCTTCACATATTTTATGATCATACTGGGTGTGCCAGCTTGAGATTTAGATGGCCCGGGCACATCCAGGCACACCTGTGATACTCAGGTGGTTCTATGTTCAGCAGGAGGAAACAGCCTTGAATTTATTGGCAGGTGGGAGGTGGGATGGTTAATTGGTTCACCATCAGTCCAACAGTCTGACGGGTATAAAAAAATGCCAACCTGTATGAACCTGACCAGACTTGCTGTTGCCAGTTTGCTGGATTGAATTCACACATATTTGTGGCTTTTAGTAGTGTTTAGTGCGTTAGTGGAGAATTGAAAGTCCCACAGCAAGAGATGTTCTGTTACATCAAACCCCGTCATTTTTTCCTATTGCAACACTGTGATCATCTGCAAGTTTTCTGATCCATAAATATAAAATGGCCTGAGCTCAATAAGTTGGCCAACATAATATTTTTAGCCAATCATCAATGAATGTGTGGATAGTCAGTGTGACATGAGCATGCAGTTTGCAGCAATCTAAACAGCTCCATTAATAAACCAGCCATCATATCATGGATCAGCATGCACATTGTAAAGATAGGAACTTAAAACCAGCCACCAGTTAAATGTTGGTTAATTTTGGCTGTGGCTTGAAGCATGCCATTCAGTAAATTTGTTTGTCTCAGACACCGAATAGCTGTGTTACTGCCTAAGAATACAAGTTAATTGTGCTTTCTCAGGAGGTAACTGCTTCTCGGCTGATGGAATACTCAAAGTGTTTTTAATCTGTGACTGCTGGATTACAAAGAGAATTCCCAGGCCTGAAAAGATTGTGCGCTGGAATGAAATCACAGTTCTGTCTGCACAATATGTCTTGTAGTCGATGTTCAACACCCACAAGCCTGAAGGGTTTTGTGTGGAGTGAGGCAGGATGGGGAGAGGGCAGCCAGTGATTCAGCCATCTTTTATTGCCTCCAGATTCATGTTACTTGCTCCGCTGTGGAGGAGCCACACTTGAAAGGGACAGAGCGGTCACCTGATCCAGCTAAATGTGCCTCTGCTAACCCCAGTCCGGCAGGCCAGGCATCAGGGCGCCTGTGACTCCCAGCACCTCAATAATGCCATTGTCCCAACAGACACAGACAGACAGAAACACACACACACACCCATACAAGTTAGACCAAAACAGGCCACAGCCGATTTTGTCATTCTGTCTCCACACCCCATTCCACAGACATAACTGACCACAACAGATGCTTATCACGTATCCACAAATAAAACGCCCACATAAATGAATACCCTCAAGAAACAATACTAATGCACTTGCCACAAAACATGCACAATGGCATGATTTAGTGCCACATGCAGGTAGGTCAATATTTAGATACGTAACCAAGAAAACAGAATAAGAGTTCCTATTCAGGTGGTTTTACTGTTTACAGCTCACAGTGAGATTCCTGCCAGCAGACTGCCACCACGGCAGAAACATTAATTAATAGTGCGGGTGTTTTATTTATGGGCAGCGTGATGCCACACAAGAACAGTGATCACCTGAGGCACAGGGAAGTCCTTAAAGGCCCTCTTTGTCAGGCACGCAGAGGTAAACATGCAGGACAGATGTGGCCTCGTGCTAAAATACAGATCGCTCCCTTAGAGGGCTGTTTAATCTGAGGCCTAATGAGGATGAATATGCGGATCATCAGCACAGAGGAAGTGGAAAGGAATGAGTTTTGGTAGTGATGTGGGTACACATCATTAGGCTGTGTATTTTATCAGAATCAGTGCCAATGTGTGCAGGAAAACACCGTTCATGTCATGGGGTCGGGCTTTAGCAGGATTTATTATAGACAGTGGGGTGGCTGCTCCGCACTGATGGATGTTACTCTACTGCTGCGTGTAGGAACTCTGATCTGCCCAAGTCCTGAACCACAATGACAGATTCAGATTGCTGCTTTATTTGAATGCAGAAGAAATACAAATCATGACTTGGCAGACAGCTCGTCGATATTTATACGTACAACTGCAATTTGTGTATAATTGGGCCTCAATAATGAAAACAACATTAGAACAAAAATAATGAAAACAGATGAATTAGAAGAAAAGTACATTAGGACATATTGGATAAGTTCCTAAATCCTGATTTCCAGACTTGTTGTTTCCAGCTGCCTCAAGTGATGTCACTGAAGGCATTCTTGAGGCATTCTCAGACTTCACACAGCTCTCTCTGCAGCCACAACAAGCTTTAAACACTGTTTTTTCCCCCACATATGCAGTCGTACTCCAGTGCTTCAGGTCCAAAAAAGCACTTTAGAAATAAAATGCTATTTTATTATTAATAATGGTGTCATTGTTTTTTCTCCCCAAGATTTGAAAACAGACTTTGATGTGTATAATTGTTGTAATCTCCTGTAATGTCTCCAGCATGTTAACTTGGTCATTGTGAGCATGTTAGCATGCTGATGTTACCATTCAGCTCAAAGCACTCCTCCTGTCTAGCCTCACAGAGCTGTTCGCATGGATGTATGATGTTGCCTTGAAAATAAAATCAGCTGTTTTTGATGAGTTTAAAGTTGTAATTGTCGCGTGTTCTTCGCAGATCAAGATTATTGAGCTACCCAGTAAGACCCTGGTCTGCACCCTGGTACCAAACGCTAAGCTGGGGATGGTCATGTGTGTCAACCTGTGGCAGGTAAGCACCAGGCAGTACTCTTTAGTATCATTTTAACAGAAATGGTCGCAGTGTTTTTACCTTAACCTCTAAAGAGTAGCAATCTGTCCCTCTATAACTACATCTGAAGTTCAACAAGTTCACCCTGCCAGCCGTTACGAAAAGCAGAAGATTCTCTGCCGTTTAAAACAAGGAGTTAAGAGAACAGGGATGCACAGATCCAATACTGATATCAGATATGGGGCTGATACTGACTCAGATTGCTGGATTGGGTATCCGTGACAGTGGGGCTGATCTAGTGAAGCACCGGTAGATGACATAGCTGAGAGAGCTAAAAACAAACATGTCAGATGTTTGGAGGTATTTCAAATTTTTATCGATGTATTTTGCTTTACAAAGTCAGGAAAAGACTTTTGAAGTCAAGCCTGATGTTGCTGTACACATAAAATGATCCCAGTCACTTCACACAGTAAGGCATACATCTTATTAATAAAACACTGGTATCAGATTGGTACTTGTAATCAGCCAGTACCCAAAGCTTAGGTATCAGATTGAGACTAAAAGAGTTGGATAGCCACATCCTTTAAATAGAAGTTACTTTTTATATACTCACCTGCTTTATCCTGATTGGCTAGTAACCCATAAACAAGACACAATAATAGAAAAGTCAACAGAAATGCACATGAGAGACGTGGCACATGATTTACAGCCCAACAACTCGTCCGGGGCCATTTTTCCAAGCGTTTCTTCTCAGCTGGCAGCGAGTCCCAACACTGTAATTAGAGCGTTTGGAAGGGCCGTGGGTTCACAGCCATATATCAGCCTGCAGCTGTACATCCAATCTGATCCGAGCAAAAACGCTGCTTTCTGTTTTGTAAATGCTGTCGAAAGTTTTATTTCCCCAGCCATTAAGGAGACCCTGTAATTATTTTCATGGTTAATTATTAACTCTTCGGTTTTGGGGCTTTGGGGGACAGAGTGGGGTTTTAGACTTACGCAAGAGTGTGGATGGTTTGAATCCTCTTTATGGGCCGTACAGTTTACAGGCAACAGAAATCAAAACACAGCTTATCATTTTAATGCCAGAGTGAGGCGAGTCACTGGCCTGGGCGCATTCAGCCTTGTGTTACTGTAATACAAATTAGAGTTAGTAATAAATCAGTGACAAAAGCCATAAAGGGTGATGTTGTCTACATGCACACTAATATTCCACTATTATTTAGAATATGACAGTATTCTGAATTTGATACAAGTCATGTAAACTGCATGTTTCTTTGGGATATTCCAAAGTAGGACTTTTTTTTGTTTGTTGGGTTTTAGGAGCATTCTCTGGTCACATATTCAGCGCATTTGGAATATGCATCTTGGTTTGAGTTTTTTCTGCTGTAAACATGCACCTGGCATGTTGCCTGTTTGCAACCAGCTGTGTGTTGTCATGAGTACATTGTTCACAAACCAACTAGCTGGGGCAGAGAAGCATGCTCAAAAGAAAAGGTCACATTTCTGGTAAGAAGGAGGAACGCACCCACTTTTAAACATTATGAAAGACTTGGATATCAACAGGTATTTGGATATGCACAAATATCGCAGTGCTGACCTTTTCAAGTAAGTGGCAGAAGGAATGAAAGGGAGAGGCTGCGATTGCACAGTCGGAGGTGGAAAACATTTGATGCACAGAAGCAAAGTGGCACAAGTGCCTCCAGCTGTGTCACAGTTTCATATTTGAAGTGATTAACATGTTCGGGCACTTTATTTGGAGTTTGCATGGCTGTATGTAAACAGTGGAATACTAATTTTCATCAGCAATATAAACAGCTTAGTAGGAATAATGTCGTTTTCAGAATAAGGGCAAAAAACTGCATAATTTGTGCGCGTAATGTAATCATTGTGTTTGTAAAATTATTATAGAGACATGTAGAGAAGTCAGAGTCTCTCAGTGCATGCTGACACTGTTATTCCTTTTCGCTTTGATTTCACTGTTACACCCACCTTTCATCATCTGATTTATGAACCAATGCTGGTTCAGCGTTGAGTGCCAGGAAACATAATGATCAATTATATCATTATAAATTATATAATATCATTGTAATAGAGCACAGACAGCTGTCGAGCTTCAAAGCCGAAGGGCCCAGGTGATTCTAAATTATCTCGGGCTGATTCCTTTCAAGGCCGAGGCATGTTCATCTGTTACACTGACTGAGCCATTTGAGAGGTCCAAGCACTGGGAAGAGACTCAGTCTGAGTGTGCGTTTATGAGTGTGTGTCTCTCACACACAGGTTGGAAACTCAACACACACACACTTTCTGTCAGTCATAAGAAAAAAACTGCTCATCTTGTCTTTCACATCAGATGCTCATCTGCTACCCACTGTTTCCTCAACCTCACGCAGCAGGAGGCTACAGCTGACACCGTCGTCCTCTCTCTCCACCCTGTCTCTCTCCATCACACGCACACCAGGAAGAAGCCACTAACAATTATCTCCTCTCTCTGTCTTCCCTCTCTCACCATCCCTCCCTCTTTTCTTCCCACCGTTGAGACGAAAAGCGATTATCCTCCTTTATTTCCAAGACAGACTCACCAACAGATTTATTGTCGGCCTTTAAGCCCTCTCTGCTGGAGTTTATGGAAAAGATTAAATGCAGTGTTAAACGCCACTTTCTCCTCAGTTCAGTTTTCCTTCAGCGAAATCCCACCCAGCCTTTAGTTCATATGTTGGTCTACGTCTAAAAGGTGACAGAGCTCGTATCTGATTTCTCGAATCTGATTGAATGTGAAGCGGTGAACAATACGGCGGATGTGGAGGAAGAAAGTGCCTCCACATGTGGGTTTGGAGTGTGCGGAGCTTTGGCCAGGGGACAGTATTGATGTATGATGTGCAAGGCTTTTAATGTGAACAGAGGCTGGCGGGGAAGAGGAAATGTTCCTATACAGATATCCATCACTCTCAGCTCATCACCTTGCTGCCTCGTGGCCATGACATCATAGTGGACCGGGACAAAAACCGGAGGAAACGATTGGTTCCTGATGTTGAAGCAGTGCCTGCCTGAGGCCTGTGGCGGCCACATCAGCAAACAAGCTGTTGGTGTCTGGGTTATTCTTGACTTACCACATAAGGAAATTACAAAGAAGTGTTTGTGGAATATACAATAAATTCCGGATATCGCACGCATATTTCTCTCTAATTACATTTAGATTGTATTTACTTATGGTTTTAAATGAGCCAGAATTAGTCTAAAAGCCTGATATCCAACTGTTGTTCCTGGCCAGATGTTAACAAGGCACTGTAGAGATGGAAGAAAGTGACACATCCTTTAAAAATGAATACACACACTGTAATGATTATATACAAAATAGCACAGCACACAACCACTAATTAATAATACCACAGTGCAACATGGCAGTTAACTAGCTAGCTAGTTTGGAGACTTGGATTCGACCAGCATGTATTTGTTGAGGCCTTTATGTTGTTATGCCCCCTGTTCACTTGGGCCCCATGGCATATTATGTGAAGCCAACAGTTTCAAACTTGGGTTTTGAGATGGACAGTGATTTTTAAATTGGATCGGCAAATTGATGCAGTGGTTAGGTCCAGCTTTTTTCATCTTATGTAGATGGCAAAGGTTAAGCACTTTCTTGCACAACAGCACTTTGAAACAGTAATCCATGCCTTCATCACATCTCGGCTGGATTACGGTAACGCACTTTATTTTAGAGTCAGCCAGTCCTCCCTCGCACGTCTCCAGTTGGTACAAAATGCTGCTGCTCGTCTCTTAACTGGAGCAGGTAAGAGGGAGCACAGAACTCCCATTCTGGCCTCCCTCCACTGGTTGCATGTGCACTTTAGAGTTCATTTTAAGATTCTTCTATTTGTTTTTAAATCTTTAAATGGTCTGGCCCCACCTTACCTCTCTGAGCTGCTCCATCCCTACGCTCCTGCTTGGTGCCTCAGGTCAGCTGATCAGCTGCTCCTGGAGGTACCGAGGTCCAAGCGGAAGCTCAGAGGGGATAGAGCTTTTTCTGTTGCTGCTCCTAAACTTTGGAACGATCTACCTTTGTGCATCAGACAAGCCCCCTCACTATCCATCTACTCTTGTTTTAGTGTTTTTAATTGTTTTATGTCTTGTGTTTTTTATGTTTATGTACAGCACTTTGTTCCGGCTGTTTTTAAAGTGCTCTGTAAATAAAGTTGAGTTGAGTTATTATTTGTTATTTGTGCCAACACATAAGAGGCTGTATATGAACAGAAGATAATTACAAGTTAATTTTCAAAATGGTGCTCTGAATGAACCCAGGGCTACTCTAACAGTATTATATTAGAGGTTGATGACTTGATTCGAATAAAAAAATATTGGCATGCAAAACATGATAGGTGAATGAGGGATTTAAACAGTGCACAAATTGTAAATTGACAGTCCCTTTTTTCATTAGTCTTCTTTTTCTTCCTTCTTTCTTCCTTTACTTTCAATTTTCAGTGTTCAGGTAATCAGAAAAATAGTAACGTCTTCTGAGGGTCAGTGTGTACCAAGATATTAAATTTTAATTTGCGTTTAATTTCTGGGACAAAGTCTGTCGTCTTTCGCAATACTGGCACAAATGCTTTCTCTGTTTACCCTAGATGTCTGGTCATATAACATCTATGAACATGTTAAAAGTAAAATTCAGTTCAGCTCATTTCAAGGGCTCTCAGTGAATGAGGAGAGAAGAGGCTTATAGGGTATATAGAAAGTCTATATGAAACTGATTGGCACAGAATGAAGTAAGGAAGCAGGGTGAAAATGGTTTTGTATAAATAAGGAAATAAAGCTGAAATGATTAGTCAACCAATTCCTTGCTAGATAAAAAAGGGGGGGGGTTAAACCTCTTGACCTAATGTGATTGTTGTAGAAGAAGAAGAGAGAAGGAAGGAAGTTAACTAAAATTTAATGTGTAAAAGCCACTGGAGTCTTGACTCTTCTAGAAGCAAAGTTGGTGACCTAACTGGACCATGGTGGTCAAACTGAGTGGACACAATGGGACAATATAAAAACTTCATATCATAATAATCCTCGTCAGAATGAGCGCTATTCACAATATTATCCTGATAATCATCAAAATATGCTTAAAACTTTTGACTCCAAAATATACTGGAATCACTTTACATTTTGTTAAGAAGCAAATGTTTTTATTGCATCACAGATAGGACACACATCTTTATCTAGTAACATCCCTTTAAGTAAAAACAACAACAAACAATCTAAAAAAGTCAGGTTTTTTAACAATTTGAAATGTCATATCTTACGATACGAAATCTGTAAATGCTTGATTAAGATCTTCTGTGTTTGTTGAGGTTGGTGCGTATGCAGCCTGTTTCTGCAGTCTTTTTGATTGTTGGTTGCCCAACAGTCTCTCTGGGTGCTGCTGGATATGATATTCATGATTTTCCCTATAATGGAAATTCACCACGATCAACTTATTGTGAGTGTGTCTTATTGCAGTCCCATCCCTACTGGACACAGATCTGTGATCTGGAACTGGCAACTTTAGGTTTACAGCCTGGTACAAAAAGCGGTTTTAGTCTCTATTGCTAATTTCACCTTTCATGACAACTGTGCTGGAAGTGAATTTTTTGTGGCTCACCCATTTACATTTTATTAAGGCTTCAAGTTCCATGTAATTGAGGGCGGGCCACTTTGAGTTACAGACTATCTGCCGATAGTGACCTCGGCTTCTTAGTCAGGTCCTCCCCTTGCTCCACCAGCGCCGGCCTCTTACTCCAATATGGTCACTTCTGGCTCCCAAAAACCAAGATGGCTGTGGTTCGGAGTGCTGAACTCGATGCTTAAAACAGGAATTCACAAATCATTGGGTGATGTCACAGTCTATGGTTAACGCACATTATGAACACAAATAGATTAGGCTATATGTAAACATATTGCATAAGTACTGTTGTAAAAAAATGGCATAGGATCACATGAATATTAACAAGCTGAGGCCCAGCTAGTTGCCATTCTCGAGACGACCCAGCTTCATTGCTTTAGTGCCTCTTCAACCAGCTTCCATCCATCTGTCTTTCCAGCTGTTCTGTGGTGATGAATCTGCTCCCTGAGCCCCAGCCCCACTCCAGCAGAGAGCCCTCTTGTAGAAAGGCCTGTGGAGGATATAATGAATTAGGTGTCTACCCAGGGTTCCCTGACCTCCGACCCATGACATCATCAATCAAGGAGGTCCTACACTTAAGTGAAACGGTGGGCCCCAAGCCTGGAACGCTTAGCCCGGGCCCTGCCGGCAAGCAGGGGCCACTGATTTTCACTTGTTTTTATTTGTTTTCATAATCCCTTAGTGTTCGTCCTCGCTGATGTGTTTGGAAGGAATACACGACTCTGTCTATAATTTGTTTAAAGCTGGAAGGAGAGAAATATAGAGCGTTAAGTGAGAAGAGGACTTGAAGATGGATGAAAAAATGGCAGACATGGCCCCCTCGCACATATGGAAAACATTTCTTTCCCTCTTTGCTCCTGCAGGGCGCAGCGCTTTTGCTGGGGGCCTGATGGTATTTTAAAGAAAAGGTACGAGTCTGGACAAAGTGTATATCTGTGCTGTGTATTTAAAGGTCTTCTGAAATGTGTTGTTCCACAGGCCAGCGTGAAGTCTTATGAGCTTGGCAAAGTTCAGGTCATTGTTTAGCTAACACTCCAGGCATATGTGGATGTGGAGGGGTGTTTTCTTGTTTCTTCCACTGCTGCCTACATATACGTGCACAGAAGGATTGTGGGATGGTGGTTAGATCTCACCTGTTGTCCACCCCTCCTTATCTTTATCCATTCCTCCTTCTTCCCTTCTCTGTTTCCACAAATGATTTACAATCTGTGACTTCCAACAGTGGGAGGGCACCTTTTTAAATGTTATACTGCTTACCTGTGTCTTTTAATACACATATAGCTACATTTTTGCTTGGTACATGTTGCTCCATATCTGTATATAACAGCAGCAGTGTGATTTGGGTTTGGCTGCATCTGATGCCTGTTTGTGCACCTGGTCTCATTTCATTTCATCAGATGTGAAAGATTTACTCTGATGGTTTCACCAGTTGTAAACATTGCGGCTGGATCTGTAATGTCCCGGGGTGAAACAGGGATGAAGCAAGACTAAAGTATGTTTTTGGGGATTTTTTTTTACTTGAGTTTGTTTCATTATGTGAGCATGCATCTGCTGCGGAGAGCCAAAAGAATTAGTTAATTAATGGTTCATGCATTAACAGAAAATGAATGTTACTGATTAATTCAGTAATTTGTTATGATAAAATGAAAATAATCTGTAGTTTCAGCTTCTTTAGTTTAAGGATTTGCTGTTTTCTTATTCTAATTTTATTTATTATTTTTTTTAGACTGGTAAGATACAAGAGGAAAATGTGATTGTCATTTTTCAGACATTTGATCTTATAATTAAAAAAAAAAACTACATTAATCTAGCAGTATTTATTTATTTAGGTTTTATATGTTAAAAATAGACAATGAAAATAATCCCTATCTTAAAAGTATGAATTTGCAGCAGTGGTAGTTCGGAAATAGTTTGAAAAAATGCGCTGCAAATGTAACAAAATGGCAAATTTAAGCATTATAGTGTAAAAGGTACTACATCATTGTTATGCATAACAAAAAAAGTAGAGCATACTTAATTTTAAAAAATGTAAAGATGAAAGATAAAAAAAGGTATAGCTACAGATATATGCCAAAACAGTGCACTTAAAAGGTATAAACAAAAACAAATTAAAAAAAACAGCAACAACACTTAGATAATAAAAACTAGACTGCAGTCTGTTACTTCACTATACATATGGCTGCCTGCAGTGAGGCCTGTGGCTCAGTAATATAGATGAGGAGCAAAGTGAGGAGTGGTGTAATGGAGTGCTGGAAAGAGAGAGCAGCAGGCTGACGAATGGAGCCCACAGCGTCTTTCTGAGTGTCAGCAGGAGCTTCCAGAATGATAACCTCTGCTCCGCTCAGCTTCCAGCACCACGCAGCAGTTCCTGTGGGTTTTTTTTTTTTTTTTTTTTAACTACACAGCTCTCATCTCACATCTTACCTCACACTCCTCTTTGTGTTCTCTATTCCCACCTCGCTGTCCCTCCTCCTCTCTCTTATTGTCCTCCTCACTCCCAGCCAGACTCGGGTCCCGGCCCTCTCCTGTTGGCTGGATACGAGGACGGTTCCCTGTTGCTGTGGGACGTAACCCAGAGATCCAAGCTGAGCCAAGTTAAAGCCCACCCTGAGCCCGTCATGTGCCTGACCTTTGACACCAAGCGTCTGAGGGGCATATCGGGCTCTTCTGAGAAGAAACTCTCCTCCTGGATGCTGGACAGTCAGAACAACCTACAGGTCAGCAGAGGACAGGCTTAGAGGGGATAGTAGTGTTGTCGAGTCTAGTCCAGTGGTTTCCAAACCTTTTTGTCTGATGAATCCTCACAGCTCTGTCAGATGAACTAATATCACCTTTGTTGACATCACCTAACACTATTAATTATCACAGCTGTCAATACACTGTACAATCATTTTTGCATACAATTGAAATATCACTATTTAGGTAGGTTTGGTTAAGTCTGCATTAGTACGATTACTGAGAAGTGGGCAAAGCTAGAAATTTAAACCAATTATGTATTAGGCTACTTTTAGGTAGCCATTATGTTAAGGGAACTTTTTAACCTTTTTATACATCATTATTATGAGGTAACTATTTTAACTATTTATCAGTTACTTTAAGCTAACCTTTTAGCTAACCTTTTAACTGTTTCTCCATGACCTTAAGCTAACTTTTTAAGCATTTTTTCTATCATTATTAAGCAACTATTTTAACTATTTATCAGTTACGTTAAGCCAACCTTTTAACTGTTTATTCGTTACTTTAAATGGGCTTTTTTTTTTTTTTTAACCAATTGTCCGTTACTTTGGGCTAACAATTTCAACCATTTATCTGTTAGTTTAAGCTAAGCATTTAACCTTTTATTTATTGCCTTATGCTAACTTTAGTAACAGTTTATCTGTTACATTTAGCTTACTGTTCAGACTTCTCTCCTCACTTCCTAACTACTTTACATGTATTGTTGATCGCAATATGAAGCGCTCAGGTATTACAGCTGACTACATGTGTGGATGCATAAGTATTTATTTATTTATTTTCATCAAGTTACTGCTGTTTTTTTCAAATTAGACATAGAGGTTATTCTACTATCTTTCTAAGTATGCCTTGGCAACTGCAGAGGTACCCTCTGGGGTACAAGTTACCGTGGTAGAGTAACCATTATTATGTCCATGTGGCCTACTGAAGTGTCCCTGGTTATTGTCCTGAACCTACCAACCTGCAAACCAACTGTTACACAAGTGAGCCAGCTAAATGCCTTGACTTATTATAAGGTATTGGTGGAGATGGGAGGAGAAAAGAGTTGCCTCTCTCCAGGCTCTCTTAGAAAACATCAGGGGCCAGAGAGGAAGAGACTCAGTAGGGCTCCAGGGGCCATAAATCAGCTGCTGGTTACACAGCGTTGGCAGGGCCAGGGGCCATGGGCCGGGCTGAAGCTGTCACTCCGGACTGAAACCACCCACACACACAATAACACATAGTCACACATTAGGCCTGGATAATATATAGTTCTTGATTTAAAAAAAAAAAATGCATCAACAAAACAGGAAAATTCATGTTTATGGACCTAATTTAGCAGTTTGAATTCAACAACATTCCTCTTGTCTGGGATACTGTTAAATACAGTACATGTAGGTTCTTGCACACATGATAAACTTTACACTACAACCCATGCCAGAGCATCTTCTGCCACACCAAAAGAGACACGTCAAATTTGTACCATAATTCATTTTACGTAACAGCCAACGCTTCAGAGACTTCACGCCTCATTTGAAGCTATATTTTCTCTTGATTTCATGAGCAAAAGGGAATGCTCCTATTTTGCAGCCAACCCCCATGAATCAGAGCAGAAAGGAACCTGAGGCTGATATAGTACACTCCAGCACAGTGAAGGGGTATTATTCTTTCCAAGGCTTTTTACAAATGAATGCTTGAATTAGAAATATTTGCAAAGCCTGATTTTTTTTCACCCCGAAAATGCGTCTAGAAAAACATTACAAAGGATTTGATTCAATATCCCAAAAACAGGAGGAGAGTGGTTATTTGGTTTATTTTGCTCAAGCAACAAAATATTGATTCAGCATGTAACCCAGGATGAGGATGACAGGAAAAAAGCACAAGGAGAAGGAAAAGATCCAACAGGGGCTTTTAAATTATCCTGAAGTGCAGCTCAGTGTGACGTCCAGACAGCTATCCTCAGTTCTTCCCACAAAAGTATTTTTGTGTGGCAGCAGTAAGGGGGCGGGAGGACCTGCCGGGTGGCGGACCTGGGCCCCGGGTCCTGACGGACGACCCGTGAGAGGTAATAAAAATATCAAAACCTCGGAGGCCCCTTAACCAAACAAAAAACACATCTGCAGTAAAGGGAACAGTAGTTCACAGTGGGAGGCTGCAATAAAGGCTGAGGAGGCTATAAGTGCCACAGCATCCCACTTCCCACAAATTACCCCTGCAATATCATAAGAGTGTGGTGCAACTGGCTGGCAAGGAAGATGGATGCTTTTTGTGAAATGGAGGGGAAACTGAATGTGACACAACGCAGTGCAGTTATGATTTAGTGAGGCTGAAAGGCTGTGAAGTGAGCTTATCAAGGCCGGATAAAGACAGATAGCCTTAGGAATGGAGGTTAATGTATTACACATGGCTCCCAGAGGCCTTTATCTGCTGTTTGACCTGGCCAGCCTGATATCTTTTCATAGTAATGAGGCATCATCAACCTTTTTTTCTCCTTTCTTTCCAGCATACATTTTTGGGAATGTGTCAGGGTGAGGAGTATGAGGGTGTGAGCGTTAGGGTTTACAAGCTGTTAAGCCAGATGGACATATATTTAGGCGGCCACTCAAATGTATTGACAAGTACAGTGACGTGTTCTTCCAGGAGAAAGAAAAAGACAGAGGTCATGGACTGGAGAAAGAGAGAGCAGGCATAGACGGAGGGAGATTAGCAGTGTAAATCAAGCGTAGCTGACAGCAAGCTATTTCTGAGACTGATGACAGTTGTCTACAGGTGGAACTCCTGACCCTCATCTTCACCACAGTGTAAAAATATCCCCACTCTCTCCTTTGCACCCCCCTTTAGTAACTTCAGTCTTCTGTGATTTCTTGCAGCCAACCCTGATGTGACCTGACTTATGATTCAGGTCATCTCAGGCCCAACTTCAGTCTGCTATTGGACTGATATATGTATGAGCTGCTGTCATAAAAATTATGGCACTCTTTACTGAGCCTCCCTCCCCTCTATTTTTCTGAATGGGACTGCTCAGCTGTTTGACACATCCATCTCCTGTCAGCCGGAGCCAGGCTCTGACAGGCAAGGTGACAAAAGGCTGTAATCTCCCCGCTGCTGAGTGTGATTCAGGGACAGGGTGTGTCAGAAATACCTGCGAAAAGCCTCCCAGCCGCTAGGCTCGAGTGAGTGAGCGATGATGGGACGTTTCAGTAGACGAGCGTGAACGCCAAAATCCGTGCCAAGACTGAGGGGGAAAGACGGGAAAAAAAGTGGAGTGAGGCTTGAGTGAGACCTGCCAAGTGGACGCTCCTTTTGAACGTCTCCTCTGTCGATGAGATACTACAAAAGAGGATCCCGAAGTGTGAGTTTGTGTTGGATCTGTTGTAGGCCACATAGAGTCTAGTGGGCCCAGCTGCTGAGCAGAGCTGGTAGCCTCCTGACAGCTGAAAAAGCTGGCGTTTAGACAGCGAGCCTGCTCTGTGTGTGTCTGCATGCTGTAACACAGGCCAGGAAGGAGTGTTCAAACAAAAAAAAATGATGAGGCCCAAAGATGGATTCTGTCTCTGATGAGATAGTAAGGCAAGGGAAAGAAAAATGGGGTGTCAGATAAAATGAGCCAAAACTCCCCGGTTAGAGCCAATGGATTTCATTACAGATTTAGACCTGGTAAATGGCAGTGCTTAAGTCAGCTGTGATTTCTAGGTGTTCATTCAGCCGTGGTGTAGCCTGACAGCAAGATCAACAATGCTGCTGCTGGAGAACATGGAATTAAAATGACAGCGCAGGTTAAACAATTTCCGTTTTAAAAATAAATAAGAGTTATCCGAACACAGAGAAATAACATTCATGCGCTGCAAATAATTGTCATTTTTATTACCCATTAATCTGCTGATTGTTTTCTCAGTGACTTGATTTGTCTTTTAGTCCATAAAAATTATCGTCTTTTTTTTTCCCAGAGTCCAATGTGACCTTGAGCAGATTATGAGACAATGGGCCCCACCTCCTCTCTCACATAGGAGCAAGACGCACAGAGTTTGTGGTTGTTTTTCCTCTTTGTTGTTGTTATTTTGCCTCCCTTAGTAGTCGTTATGCATCTTCTAATGGTTTTATTTTGTATCTCTTTGGGGTAATTTTGTGTCTCTTTTGGTCGTTTTATGTCTCTTTGCAGTTTCTTTGCATCGTTTTGTGGTCAGTTTGAGTCTTTCCCTGGTACATGTCCATTTCAGTGACATTTTGCAAGTAAAGGCCAGGAGGGCCTCTGACACTTTTGGCCCCTAGGCTTGTGCCTGATATGAAAGTTCAATAATCCCTCCATGAACGTGCAACTTGAGATTGCTAGTTTTCTCTCATGGAAAGTCCAAAATATGAATTCTTTGCTTGTTTTTAGCCTGGCTATGTCCAAACTCTCAAACTATTACTTTAGAAACAATGACAAATGATTAATGGGTTAATAAATAGCTGTTTGCTGTTAATCAACTAATTGATATTTTTATCATTATACCATATCCAATATAATATATCCAATGTATGTCTTCTGCTACAATGCTAATTAAAACATGGGCACATAAGATATATGACTATAACTGATGCTACTTGGACAGCAACTAAAATTTATTTTTATGATGTAATGATTAATCTGGTCATTATTTTTGTGATTAATTGATGGATTCGTCCATAAAGAGTTAATAGCAACAAGATTACAGTTTTCTAGATGATAAATTCAAATGTATTTTTTTCATCCAACTAACAATCTTAAAGATTTCAGTTTTCATTTATATAAAACAGAACACAGCAGCAGGACCAACGTATTTGTAGTTTTTAATTTGATAAATTGAGTGAAACAATTAATTGCATTTCTAAATTGTTGGTAATTACTTTGCTGTTGATCAACTAATGAATTAATCAACCAGTCATTTCAGTACTAATATTGTCAAGTGCCACTTCCACATGAAGTCACAGAATAAACACTGATCAGTGGCAGCTCAGGAACCGTCATGGCTGCACATGAGCACCATTAATTTGAGATTATCGCTCAGGACAACCTTTTTTTTCCTCATCACTTTTCTCTCTACTTTCTCAGACTGTAGAAAGTAAAAACAATTCACCAGCCCTGCTGAATGACCATTACTACATCATTAGCCATTTACTGCTTACAGTTGACCCTTTAATGAAACAAATGCCTTTTCTCGACACAAACTATGGGAAGCAAAACAAACAAAAACAGACACTTTAACCCATCATTATCAGGCCTCTAATGCAGACCAGATGGAGAGCGGTAGGGGCATACCAACTTCTTGAGGTAATAACAAAGCTCCAAACAATCTTTCACCCCCCAGGTTTCTTTGTATCAGTGTATCTGGCTTGTTTGGTCTAACCAGTCACACTCTCTCTTGCATTCGTGGTACCAGCAGTGACGGTTCGCTAAACAAGCAAACAAAAAAAAAGAAATCACATCACTGCTTGTTCTGAACTTAGCTTTCTTTCGCCTTTTTGATCAATGACATTCCTCCCCGCTCACTCTCTGCCTTGCATTCCACTTTATCCACTTGGGCTATGAGTACCTGGCTTATATCTTCCACATGCAGCTTGTGGATGGTTCCTGCCCGGAACAGGAGCATGCAGATAAATTCTCCACCATCTCCTCCCATCCAAGGCCATTAGTCTCCTTAGACACAGCTTATGAAGTCAATTATACGCTGTCCAGTTTGATTTCAGCTCCCATTTCCAGATGTTTGCATCCCATCTACAGGTCCAGGAGAGATCCCTGGTCCGCAGGAAGAGCACGTTCGCTCCTGAGGAATGCCCACCACAGCAGGCCCTTTAGATAGTGATCTTAGCCGCCATTCATTATAATATGTCAGAATGTTGCCCCTTTAGAGAGATTGATACAGTCCTTGGACACTGTAGATCACAGGGGAAGGGAGCTGTGGCTAATCTTTAGCAGGCAGACGTTACAACAGTATATTTATCGTGTCTCTTCTGCCGCTGACCAGACCTTTCAGTGCGAATGTAATTAATCAGCGGCGCTTAAAGCAACAAGGCCTCTGCAAACAAGCATTTCAGCAAGATGGTCTCTCTCTTTCTTGCAAACTGCGACAAAGGTAACTCAAGCCCCGCTTCCAGAATAGGCCTCCCCTAACTCCAAACCAAATACTGGGACGCAGAGAGATCTGCTCACGGCCCTCGTGCCGTAATGTTTTATGGCCGATGATAGAGTCCCAGGAGTCTCCAGCCAGGTTCGACAGACATCCAGCCTCACACTTGGACCTCAGTCATCAGATCAGCTGATAGTCTCTCCCTGTTGGTGTTTGTCTTGGCCTCGCTTTCCTAGACGGCAGTGATTAATCGACTTACTGACCTAATTAGTTTGTCTGATTTTTTTTTCTCCTTATTTGCATAAACCATAGTATATGGTTTTTGGTTTCTCTAAAAATTATCATAAAGAAACAGCTACCCAGCACCCTCGATCTTTGCAAAGTGTTAACAATACATGTAAAGTTGTTTCAGCATGTGTGATTGGTACATTGTTCTAACTGCAAAGAAATGCTAAGATCCCTTTCTTCCTTTGTGGTTTAACAGCTCCAGGACTGTGTGACGCTGGTCAACCCTGGGGTTTCCCAGCTGTGTATCAGGGGCGACGGGAAGCTTCTGGCCTCGGCCGGCTGGGACCATCGGGTACGGGTATTTGGGTGGAAGAAGCTGCGACCACTGGCAGTACTTCAGTACCACACTGACATGGTGCTAAGCGTGGCCTTCTCTGACCACCAGGACCCCAGACAAAGACTGCTGGCTGCTGGATCCAAGGACCAGCGGATCAGCCTGTGGTCAGTGTACAACGAGGGAGCTGACACTGGCTGACCGTCTCTGGGAGGAAATATGGACTTTACTACTGATGTTGGTGTGACCCCAGGTGGTGTCTGTAGCCAGTAATTCAGTAATATTCCAGTGCCATGTTTTGATAACTGGACAAATAGACTGTGTATTATGTTCATATAGATATTGTCTCTTGATATCGAGTTCCTGCATTGTCTTTGCCATCTAGTGTCAAGCAATTTTGCAAGTGGAAGCAGCGCCCATAAATAACTACAGCTAGTTAATTGCTTTGGCATGAATCATGTCATTACATGGGGCCGCTTTCAATCTTCAGACCAACTGTCTCCCCCTTTGCTCTTAAGAGCAAGAAAGATACAGTATTAAAACACGGGACATACAGTGATATGCCACCTACACTGTCAGGGTCAGTTGTTTATATTTTTAAAAACAGTAGCATTTGCATTTCCAGAGACTGAGTTTGACATGTTCATCCCACACAATGAGCCCTGTCAGTTTCTTAATAACCTAATTTGACTTAATACAGTTAATGCTGCATCCTGCTAAAGGGTTCATGAAGAAGACACTGACCAAACATGCTGCTCAGCATTCACCCTAAAGGTCTAGTGTGTTGGATTTAGTGAGATCTAGTGGTGAGGTCATAGGTTTGCAACCAACTGAAACTTCCCCTGTATGCCACGCATTTAGTAGAAATATGGTGGCCGGCGTGAAAACACAAATGGCCCTATCTAGTGCTATATTTTGTTTGTCTACTCTGGGCTTCTGTAGAAACAACATGGCGGACTCCGCAAAAGAGGCCCTGTTTCATATGTTGATTTATACGGCTTGTTCTAAGGTAACGAAAACACAATTCTTATTTTCAGGTGATGAAACTGATGGTAACTGATGAAAGCATAGTTATGAACGTTATATACCATTTTGGCTAATACATCTCTATAAATCCTACACATTGGACCCTAGAACGGATTTTATTTTGTCCTCATATGAACTGAAACTGTATTGGTAACTACCAACTTATCATACTGTTTTCCTGTAATAAATCCAAATATAATTTTTCAAACAGTGTCTACATTTAATGTCTGAAATATATGACTCAGTATTTATAATATATAATAATAATTATAGTAACTGCAAAGCCTTGATAACTCTGGGTTTGGTTCTTCTATTCATGTATTTTTTACACTGCATGTGTCTGGCATAGTGCACATTTTCTATGATAAGACTAGACTTCTATTGTGTATACAAATATATACACCTGTATGTTTCTGTCAGACCTTCTTGGGCCAGCCCAGTCTAACTTAAAATGTAGGGCCAGTTTAAATATCTGATATATTTCAAATAGTTACTTAGGAATTAGCTGTCATTTTTGGCCCACTGTTTGCTGAAGCTCTTTGTGTGATGCTCTGTGCGGCTATGTGATTGTATTGACTTACCTGATTGGAGATTTGCTCCAGTGGACCTGAATTTGATGCATAGGTCGCACCTGAGCAGCTATGTAATCTTGTGTTGTTATTCTAGCAGGTCTTAGCTTAACACACAAGCCCTCCAGCCTGACCTGAGCTGTATTTGTCAAACAAGGTTAATCACAGCAGGCACATAAAGAAGGGACGGCTGATGGTTTAGTGAAGCCACTGATCTGCAGATGTTCTCCTTGGTCAGCATTATCTGTTTATAAGCTGATTTTCTTTATAAGTATTACCACTTTGAAAAATAAAATGGATGAAGAAAAACAGTGGAAATCTACATCAATGTAACCATCATGTTCAAGAATTTCAAACAATTAAAAAAAAAACTTTAATGTTGTCTCTAAGAGGAATCGGCAGCATTTGCATTTTAAAATAAAACAATTGATAACTTCTGCATTTTCTTTACATGCAATTCTAAATACAGATGTCTTTTTTTACAAATGGACATTTGTCATGAACAAGGCCAAGGGTCCTGTTGTGAAAGTCCCAGAGAAAATAGAGAGGTATTGTTTTTCTGTCTACTGTCTCTAATAATATCTCTGTGAGTCAATGAGCAGCATGGGAGCTCATGTGTTACAACACTGTGCAGAGAGGCCGGGGGCCAGGGCTTCAAACGCTTGACGTTCTGCTTCATAAAGGCTTTGTCTCCTGGGATGACCCCAAGTTGAGAAGCTCATCGTGCTGTACAGGAAAGGCCTGAGAAATCAAAGAGCCAGGCGAGCATTATGGCCACGAATCATTAGTGAACGGAGGAAAGACGAGGTCATTTGCAAGACAGGCTGCCTTACCGTGACGCTACTGTCATTGAAAAAAGTATGGAGCTGCTATTTTGGTGGGTTTTTTGCTTGTTTTCAAAGTAAAGTTCTTGATGAGTTGTGTTTGTGCTTGCTGAAAACCCTTTGATGTCATTTTAAAAAAACGTGGCATAAAATCTTTATTTTGCTTCTTTTTCCGAGTGCCTGGTTTTAATGGCATGTTTTCCTTGTTCCCTGCGGAGCTCCATCTATACCTTTTGTGTCTGACCCCACTGGTGACATCTTGCATTCATAACAGCTTCCTAACTCTCCTGTTGGCTTTGAACAAACACCAGCAGTGGCATGGGGCAGCTTCCGTCCATTCTCTGATAAATCAAATGCTGGGTCCATTGGTGCAGATGTTTGCTGAATGGAGCAGACGGCAACCCACCGGCCTTAGAAGTGCCTGGTGGGGTGGTGGTGGACCTCGTAAATCACTTCATAATGGATCATTTAGGAAGTCAATAAATGGACAGGGAGACCGTCTGCACAATAGGCCCAGTGCTTCACTTATCACCTAACGTGTGTCTTCCTTGGCCTTGAAGGTCAGAGGTCAACCTGGCTTTGGGATAGCACATAATCCGGTGGGTTGTGTGTTGGTATGTGAGTGTGTCTGTGGTTGATGCTGTCACTGCCTGAGCCTTTAGGTGTGTTTATGGACATAGAAGACGTCAAAATGAGCCTGATTCTCTAGAAAACATAAATATAGAAAAAGGAATGATTTGAAGAAAATAATTCCTTCTGTAAAAGCCAAAACTAATGTTCCGCCTCACGGGCAAGTTGGTTTTATTTATTTTTTCAAATGTGACCTAATACAAATGTATCACGGCTCTTGCCCAGCTGCAGTGATGTATTTTGATGTTCTGCATAAAATGTCCATCAGCAGCCTCATGCACACCATAAACCGTAATACCTTTTGTATTAGCTGAGAGGCCACAGGGGATGACATGTGAACCACGTGTTCTGTTGTTTATGTGGAGGACTCTGATTGGTTTACCTGGCTTCTTTTTAATAACTGTCCCCAGATACGGTGGGCAGGGAGGCAAGGTTCAGCACGGGCCGTCATAACAGATGTTCCAGATGCAGGTGAGTGTCAAATAGGTTGCATTATCATCCATCCTCTGCCTCTTCATACCTCACTGGCAAGTCCACCGTTGCTCCTGGAGCCTGAGACATCTGGGTACATGAATGTAACTGGGCTTAAGCAGCTTGCTCTTTTCCTCTGTGTGAAATGAAGGGTACATGAAAGTATTGTGCTTGAAAATGGCCTAGGCCTGTTGAAAACATGCCAGAGCCTATTAAGGTGCATGTGCAGAAATGTAAGGTGGAAAATATTTTCCAATACAGGCACCACACTGACAATACTAGTTGGTATTGAGGTGCAGTTCATTATATGTCCTCTAGTAGGCGCAATTTCTCTGATTGCCACTTTGAAAGTTTGCAAGGATTTGTCACATCTGTAATCTCAGCCTATTAAGTATCTTTTTTCATTTAAATTCAGTAGATCTGAGCTTCATTAATGTGCCAGAGGCAAAGAATCTCCTGTGTGCTTACTTGAATAGGCTCCTACAGGCTTCTTCAGGCTGCAGAGCAGGGTTACAAAATGAGGGCGGCCTCAGGCTTCAATGTCAAGTCTCCCCAGGCAGATGCATATGACACCAGGGACACTATTTATTAAAGAGTGCAACATGTGAGGAACATTTTCATCGCTGGATATGGTTTCATTCAAAATTGTACAACTCAGCGCAGGCGGTGTGAAGAAAAGAGAAGACTGTTTCTTTATGTATACAAATATAAGATACTTCTAACCTACTTTATTTAAGTACTTGAATTCAATTCTGCTTTGCACTTCTCTGAACTTTTTAACCTCACTTCAGAGGCAACTATTAGTTTGTTTACAGATGAGATTGAACATGCAAGACTAACATGTAAACAATACATTGTTATAACATTTAAATTTAATTAAAGTACCCAAGCTGTAGTTAAAACTAGGTCCACTTTGACTCAGTTATAATAATTCAATATGATAGAATAAGTCTCTCAGGGGGCATTTTTCTAAGTACTTTTGATACATTAAAAATATTTTGTTAATAATACCTTCACTCAAATTTCATTTTCATTGCAGAGCTACAGTGGAACTTTTTTATGTTACAATATTACTATTTTTTTTTTTTTTTTTTTTACCCAATTACAGGACCTGAATACTTCCTTCACAACTGCTTCATTGTAACCGCACTGTGCTGTTTAATAACTTGTATAATGCTTTAGCAGTCAGCCACTGCAACTCAGTGGATAATTGTTTTGAATATATTGAATTCTCACTAGTAGCCACAGAACTGGGTGTAATAATAATTTAAACCCGTGTCACAGTTTAAGTATGATAGTCCTACTTTTTGACCTACCCATATTGGTGGAAATCATGTCCATAATAATTTGTACTAGTATTAATCACTATGAATTTAATTAAATGACTTTGTTACTGAAATAGCTGTCGGTTGTTTCCTAATTGCGGTTGACAGTTATCTTGTAGCCTCCTAAATAGGCCTACAATGTGCATTGGCAGTCTCACTGATGTTTCCTCTGGGTTGTGAAACCTAACTTTAGTCCACATATCGACTTTTAACCCATCTTTCCTCGAGTGTCACCCTTTCCCAACCCCCACGAGCCCCGGCGGTGCACGAGTTAACCCGAATTTTGGTCTCGCGGTGCTTCCGGACTTCCGGCTGGCTGCTCATCTGCACCTGCAGGCCGGCGACGGTGCACACCAGACGGCTTGCTGACCAGAGTACACCGGAACACGAAACACCGAACACACTGAGTAGGCGAGTACCGCATTAAAAAGGAAATAGAATTATATTTGTATTATTCGTTATTTGGCCTAATTATGACTCGACGTGAGAAACACCATTTTATTAAGTTACCTGACAGCCTGTTGGAGATAGAGAACCAGCCAATGAAATACAAAATGTAAAATAGTAACTACGCACTTAATGTTTCCGATATAAAGTAAAAGCTTTAGTCGCCACCCAAACAAACAAAACAATTCCACAACCAATTAGTCGCGTTTAAATGAGTGGAAACATTATTTAACCTTTGACACCTTTACACGCCATTAAACAGTCAGAGGTCAGGAGCCCTCGGGCATCCTCTTCCTCCTGCTCTCCTCTCAGTGGCAGCACAGTTCAAGGAGAAAAAATACATTATTGAAATGAATCATTAGGATGCGTTTCCCTTTGTATCGTGACAGGCACAAATCCCACAGCAGACTTTTTTTTTCCCAACGAGATTAACCTTGACAACAAAGCATTCCTCATAGGACTTCAAATAGGAGGTGGAAATGGCTGCACAGATAGGAGACAGTGACATTCTTAAAATATCAGCCAACTGTCCCATTAAATGTGAGCAATGATATCCTTGTGGGGAGAGGGGAAATGTAATTGTTGCCTCTTTAGTTTGTGTGACATGATGACATGGGTTCCTATTTTTTTGGCAGGAAGTTTTTGAAAACACTGTATTAAATACATTTTTTTTTTTATCACAAATGTATGATAATAAATGCCTGTTAAATGTCCAATAACTCATATTTCAATTACATACAGTTATTAAGATCCCCAAATAGTTTTAAGCACTCACTGTTTTTTTTCTGATAAAAAATCTTTTAAGTCTTTAACCGCAGCAATAGAGATTTCAACGGCCTGTTGCTACACATGTTAACACAAAATTGCAGTCTATAGTGTGACCACAGCTACTTAAATTGGTTCATCGAAACTAAGAGGGAAGTGTGGGTAGAAGTAGGAATTATGGTCAAAAAGTGTAAGGGAGTAGGTCTCATTTTCAACACTGCAGGGACACAAATGAAATGCAGGGTTTTGGGGTCCACCGCCTCAAAATTTTGAGCATGAAAAACTATATTTCCTGCATTCTGGTGAATTTTTGGGCACTAGTTTGTTTCTTTTCTGCATTAATGTATGGTGTAAATGTGTTTATTCTGTCAATAATAAAATCCTGTACTACTTAAATGTTTTTTTGCACTTGTTCTAAGTATTGAGGGGCACATGTCTCCCACGTGCCCCACACCCTGAAATCTACACCTAATAATGAGTGTATTTATGTGTGTGTACGTATGTGCTCTTTTTCATAGAACCCAGGTGCAGATTTCAACATTTGACCTATAGTGCGGTCTAATGTTTAGACAGCCTCCAAATCCTGACTTCCAATGACTGCAGGACGTACCAACCCAATTCAACAGGGCAAATCCGGTTGGAGAAACCAGAACAATGCTATCAGTGAGGTAAGCTTTTTTTAACCCTCCCCCTTCAGCCGACACCAGCCGACAGAGCTTTGAATGGAAGATCTGCTCAAAGACAGGATTTTTTTATGAATTACAAGAATTTAATGTTTATTTTACAGATACAGAACAGTTTTTCTGCTTCATTTATTTACTTTGAATTGCTGCAAGTCAGTGCCATGGTACAAGCTTCTCAGAGCGGCTCAAGATGTTCAGAACGTTTCAAAATCAAATCTCGTATTTCTTTTTTTTTCCTCAAACAAAAACATTTGGATGTGTTTCGACACCCTCTCTGATGAGCTCAACATGCAAACATCTCGTCTACCTAGGAGGTTGATGGACTATATAACATATGGCTTTTTTGAAAGCAATAAAAACAAGGCAAATCAAAAAGTGCATCCAACACAAAAAAAGAATTCAATTCCAGTCTGTGATCAAAGGTATTGTCCATGTTAAGGAGAGGTCCCACCTGTCTCCTCTGTTTGCTGGCTCAATGTCTGCACCGCTCAGGTAGGAGGTGCCCTGGTGTGGAGCTATTGCCATTTAGGTTCAAAGGTCAAAGCTGACCTCTTCAAGGACTCCAAGCAGGTGCCTCTGCTTAACGCAGAGATGCATTTCCTTTAAATAAATACGGCAGGGTTTATCCAGCAGAGTTTCAGCCCGTGAACGCACCCCACAGGTTGCGTAAGCCATCAATAGACAGGACTGTGTTGCCTTTCCTGCCTGTTTCCATTCCCACAGTGCTCAGCGCCGTTGGCCTGGGAGAACAGCAGTCATTATCTGGGCCCGTAGTCATAGTTAGAGGGGCCACTTGTGGCTGAGTACATGTTAGCTGTGGCTGGGTTCATGTGGTGGTGGTACGTGTGTCCTCTGATACTGGGTAAAGGATAGGGCGATGGCCTGGTCTTAGCTCCCAGGTAGTGTTCATAGGTGGTGGGGTACTTATAAGGGTGGTGGTGCAGGGTGTCCGGGGGTAGACCGTGGGGGTCTGCCCGAAGGTCGTGGGGAGGGCTGGGTCGGCCACTGGTGAGTGGGACGGCGTGGAGGCCTCCCGGGACAGGCAAGGCAGGGCTGAGGACGCGGGACATCAGTTGGTGAGCCGGGTCGGCGTGTATGGGCGTGCCGCTAGGGTCTCGCTCGTACTCCCGCCTACTGTCCTCTGTGCAGGATGAGACATGAGAACAGTCAGAGCTAGCCAGTGTGTTGTGCATACTTTGTACCAGCAGGTTATGTATATTTTCCTAAAGTGTGTGTGTGTGGGTGTGTGTGTGTGGGTGTGTGTGTGTGTGTGTTCTGCAGTCCAAACTATAGGTTATGACAAGTACAGGTTTGTAAATGGGCATAATCATAATAATACCCGTACTTCTGGGTTAGATCCAGTAACATTTTGCACTGTACACTGATATATAATAAATCTCATTTCACATTTGTAATACCCCCAAAATATGCATATTTATTAAAATATTTGCAACATGACAGCAGTGTTAAGATCACTAGATACTAAAAGTCTGCATTGAAATTCTGAAAACTGTAAATATTAGCATAAGGTACTGTTAAAAAATATTCATACATATATAATTATGCATTTCAAAATGTTGGAAAATACATTTTAACGTGGGCTTCCCAAAAGAAAATATTGTTAAAAAAATTTCTTCAGCTATATAAGGAGCTTTTTTAAGCCAAGATGAAACTGAAATTATTATTATGGAGCTCATGGATAAAATAATCTTGTCAAGAAAGTCTAGTTTTCATTGCAGATTTTACTGTGTGAGGAAACTGGGCTCAGTTACAGCATAAGAACCTCTTTCATGTCGGAACTGGGTGACACTGAGTGGCTGATATTTGATGTTTAATTAAAAGCCAGTATTGGCCCGACGCTGTGAATGCACCACTGTGCTTAAATTAAAGATACAAAATTAAGCCAAATTAAGGTGAAATATGCCAACAGTTGAAAGAAAAACATTTTTTCTAAAGGCTAGATAACTTAGTGTGACAGTGTTTCATGTTTGATAGCAGGCGTGAGTTCTGAAATGAAACAAAGAGCGAGCCGCAGACCTTTCTCTGTGCCGTTCTGCTGAGGGGGAGATGACATTGGGTTTCTTGTTCTGGCAAAGGCACTCATTATTGGCAGAGAGCCTGGCCTGTGATTCCTGGGCCTGGAGCAGGGAGAATGGATTCAGTTACATACTCATTTAATGAATGTCAAGGGCACAATTTCTTTATTATATATTAAAATGATGAATGCACATTTTAAGAGTTTACACTGTTGCATGTAATGAGCATTTATACATTGACAGGCCCCCAATTTTACAGTGAATGAAACGTGAAGCCACCCATTACGTGACTCAGATTGTCCTGTTCTATAACATAATCAAATATCCTATAAACATCAGCGTTAATGTTTCAGTTAATGCTCTTAAGAGAAGGGAGAAAGTCATTTGCAGAGCTGGATGAGCAGCATTTGGGATATGCATTGAGCCGGAGTATATTAGATGGGTGGGGTTTACTTTATTGTTATAATTACGAGAACGTCTGGTAATTTGTCAGTGACAAAAACACAGCAGATTGACTTTCAAACAATATCCAGTGGTTTCTAAACTTCACTTAGGTGTGTTTTTATGAGGCAGACTCCACCCATCTGGCACCTGTGACATAAAACAAACAACAAAACTATTTTGCAAATGCTCTCTGGCCCGGCCGGCTCTGTTGCACATTTTACACCATGTGGAGTCATGCCAATGAGACTGTATTGTTTGAGTGTAAACACTCACCAGTCCTCGGGGTCACAATCCCTGAAGCCCTTCGCAAAGGGATTGCTGGCTATCTTCAGCTGTGTGATCTGAAATCCAGAGCACAACATCAAATAAACCTCAGTGCTGCATAAAGTAGTCATACACAGTGTCATTTCCATTTTTATAAGTCATCACATTTGATTTTTATTAGAAAGCACAGCAGTGATAGACGAGCATGATGGACTGGCTATTTTAGATGGAAAATCCCCCGTCTTTGAAAAAATCCATTTGAACAACACTGCTGTTTTTAATAAAATATATGAGTAAACAGTTGCATATTGTGCAGGACTATGGCCAGCAAATTCATACAACTGCCAGGTTAATACAGAGCTTTTATTGTTGTAGACTACATTTATTTGAGCTTTCTTCTAACATTTACAGCTGCATATGGTCTCATTTGTAAATTCCCATTCAGGCACAGCAGCACTTATAAAAATATATCCATAATCATAACCTGTAAGCGTTTCTAACCATCATTATCATCATTTTACAACGTTTTAAATTCAATTGTTATTTTGGGTCATTGTGTCCCAATTTCATGAGTCACATTATAAAGGTCACAAATTACCCACTGCAAATAGGTGATGCTATGAGGGCTTAAATGTAAAAGTACTTAAAACTTTAGAAAATCTGTCACATTTAGCATCAACTAGGACAAAATGATTTCATCCACCGTCTGATCACCGTTTGGCCACGGTAGTATTACAGTAACAATAATGCACCGACTCCCACACTCTTCTCACTCACTTCTAAATTACTGATAGGAACTGAATTTTATTCTAATGTTTCACTTGTTACGAGTCGCTCTGAATAAGCACTGAATGCACAGATGTGTAAATCTGAACAGACGCCGATCCTGATGGAAAACAGAGCAGGGGCGACGCAGAAAAAAAGAAGCACAGTTGTGGCGCAGAGCAGAGGCAACATTTACGCACAAAAAGCGCGCAATGCAAGAGACTGTGGTAGGCTTATACACAACTGATCACAACTGATTACTTAGTTGATGCATTTGCACAGTGTAGCAGTCATAAAAACGAGTTCATAATCTCCATTAATTGATTAATATTTCAGTCGAACGTGGCTTTACCATAGGCCCACCATATGTTAGTAAGTATCACGGCTGCACGCATAATGTCTGAACATAATGTCCATCTTATGTTACAGCCTATTTTTATACCTTTACAATCAGGTCACATTCCGCATAGCTGCTGTTAGTTTCTGCACATCGTACCATGTAGGTTACACACAAGGTGATGAATGCTTCTTACCCGGTGGTTCTGGTAGGCTGTGACCGCCGTGAAGCGGGTTTCCTCAAAAACAAAGGTTTTGTAATTCTCCTCGGCATATTTCTCGCTGTCCTTGCGGGGGTCCACATAAACCACATGAAACCTGGGCTGGTAGCGGTGCATGGAGTTCAGGATGATCTGTAAGAACCAGAGCATTCATCAGCACTCATATAGAATTATGATGCAACATTACACTGAAAGATTGAAGGCATAACTCCACACGTCAGACTATTTTCGATCATATTATGAAGCTGTATAAATAAATAATGGTTGGATAAAATAAAATAATATACAATAAAATATCTCAAAGACCAAACGAAGTATTCCGTTACTTAAACCTATTTAATCATACAATATGTATATATAAAAAATCAAATGAATAAATATTAAAATCTTGTCCAACATTTCCAGGTTACACATTTGTGGATATACTGGTTTGGTAAATGTCATTAAATGCATAAATAACCTGACGCTCGCAATATATGTGCAGGCGTGTGATTACAGTCATGTGAAACTGTTACATTTATCTAAATAAATAAAGGCCACGGAGCATTAGTCGTTAAATAATCGTTTCAAAAATATCCCCAGTCCCATTCAGCAGTCCTGCATGCTTCACTCTTTTCACTATTTGCTAAAATACACCCCCAGGAAATCGAAAATCTCCCTTTTTCTCTCTGATTTCACAACTCGATGCACGGAAACACTCAGACACAGTGGAAGATCATGTGGGAAAGGCTGAAATAATTTCCAGTGGTGAAATATTCCACTTCCTTGCCGTCATTTTTGGAGTAAAGCCTGATGTGCAATGCCATTTCTGTGGATTGAAAATAGGCATTTGGCATCATCTGACTATTAGTCAGAATATCAAGGTTTATTACTCTTAAATCACTTGTATCAATCAGTGTGAGGGCGAATAAAATTGCTCAATCTCTCCTTCATGGTAGGAACCTCTCTGCTGGGACTAAATGGTGAATTTACAGTTCATGTAGTCACCAGTTTATGATGTCTGTGACCCCTTAATGTGTCGGTTAATCTCACACTCTGGTGCTAAATAATGCCCATCAGTACTATCCTTACACCCAAGTAAATTGCTGTATATTTTATAATTATTTGCATCGTGATTTTTTATTTATTTATTTATTTTTTTGAAGCTGTTGGTACGGGACGACTTTGGTAACCTACTTAAGTTTCTGTTGGTGTTTTTTTTGTTTTTGTTTTTTTTTTCGCATGCATGCATTTATTTCCAGCCGTGCACTCACATGGCCGTTGTCATCCAGCAGGTTGTTGGTGAGTTTGAGTTTATCAAAGGAAACAATCTGCTTCATCCACTGGGCGCCTTTGGCCGGAGAGTCCGGGTGGTAGTGGACCCTGCCCGGTGTGGCGGGGTCAGCTTTACCGGCAACCAGCCACGAGGAGCTGTGGAAAGCATACCTGAGACATAGAAAAAAAAGTTCATTAGACACAACGCTCCCCCCAACATTATTAATTTGAATAAAAGTCTGCTGCGCGCAAACTTTTTATGCACATGTTAACATGAAGACACAAACTGCAGTTATTAAAAATTACAATAATTAAATATGATACTGAGTAGCCTATATCTCTGTAATGCCAACTTGTAGACCACAACATATTTCGCAGATAAAATAAAATAAATTTGAAATAGAATAAAATAAAATAAAATAATACGAGAATAATCAGTTAATAGTGGAAAGATTAGAATAAATATATACAAAGACAATTCTTACATATATTTATGTACACTAGTGTTTTTTTCTTTTGCTTTAACACGGCAAAGTGTGTGTCGTGCAGCTCAGTTAAGGCCTGCGGACTATTACAATGTTTTACAGCCCTGTAGTGACAGATATGTATTGCAGTTGTCTGAAGACATCCAAAAAAGTTACCTGTAACGTTTGTCGTCTACAGGCAGGAAGTCCATCAGGAGCATGTAGTCTGCCATGGGATCCATCCCAAATATTTTCACTTGGAAAGTTGGAAACATTCTCCTGTGAAAGAAGAAACACGAGGCAACTGTTTAAACTAGGTTTTTAAATGTTGCTATTGCTGCACAGTGAGTTTTGAAGTCCTATTTTCTAAAAGTGTATGCTCTCTGTGGGTGTGAACGGTGGTGATCAAGTGTTTGAATAATATGGAATTCATTAGAGGAGCCAACACATGATATTGCCAAAGTATTTTTCACAAAGCCAGCATGTTTGCAGAGATATTCATCTCCAGACCTACAGAGCTTAATTTGGCCCGTGCTTGAGGCAACAAGAAGACAGAAGCTTCGAGCTATTGGAATTGACGTGATTGAGGCCGTGCGTAACCAGATAAAACTCTCCCTCCTCTGATTTGAGCTTTGGGTTTGTTGCCTTTTAGCTCCGGGTTTGTAACTTCTGGCAGGACGCTTTAACTTCTCTTCTACTGTTTTGATGAGTTCCAGACACACGAAGGCCTACACACGTGTAGTGGAAATACTTACACACGCGCAGACGTTATTTGGGTAGGCGAGGTGTGGCACTTATCGAGCTCACTTTTAAATTTAGTTTGTAAGTTTGTACCAATAGGACTAGGAGGAAAAAATATCCAAAGCTGCAGCCTACTTGTGTGGAAAAAAAGAAACAAGATGCACTGGTCTGTGCACGCTGAGATAATGGTGACCTGGATTCATTTATTAACAAACACTTTTTTACTCTGAGCCTCAGAATTCAAGATTGAATCGCTTGTGGAAGTTTTGCTGTTAGTTTTGGTTCTATAGATGCAGCGGCTGAGTCTGCACCCATGACCACAAACATTTATTTTTTCCTCCACCTCATAGGTTACTTTGCAGGGCAGATCCATATCCCTCAAGAAAAAGGGTTGAAAGTTGAGTAATCCGCCGAGTCAGTGAAAGGGATCCTAAAATCAACGCTCAATTAACGTCAGTGTTGTGGCTAGGTGAGGCTGAAGGAGCTTCTAAAGTGCTCTGCTGCAGATCTCCTTTCTCCTGTCAGACAGCGCGGAGCGGGGGGACTCCAGCCTCACTTTCAGGATTAAATCAATTATATCATGCCTCTTTATATTAGGCCTATAATACAGAAAACACCAGGACGGCATTTGGAGACGCTTTTACGCGCCATAATTACTAGTTGAAAATAATAGCATACTGAATATTAGTGTAATGTTTTACTGGCTCTCCAAAGGGGTCAGAGGTCAGCGCTGGTGAGAATATTGTCCTGTCTACAGATCCACGCAGATGACAGGATAAAGTCTAAATTCTGAATAAAAAATGGCCACTTTAAATTTGTTTAAAATCTGCAAATTAAAAGGGCAAAATCGATCAATCAGATTTCTTGACATATTCTGTTTTTTTTTTTAATTAATAGCCAAATCTAAAGCAGATTTTTGTCTTCATGCAGTTTATGTAACCACAACAGATTTTTGTGAGACTACAGGAAAGGGAGGGACGCAGACAGACACTTCTGTAATGAGGAAATAAGAAAAGTAATAAACACGTGTTGAGGCCCGAACAAAAACAAGACTGCAACACTATAATCAGCTACATAGGAGCTGATCTTCCTTCACCTGCACTTAAAGACTCCCATAGATTAAAGACCATAATGTTCCGTAAAACGGCGGTGCGTAAAATTGAGTCTGGCGGTGAAGGAAAGCAGCCGAGAGCCACGGTTATCCTTATTGGATCTATAAAACACAGCAGGATCCCATCAACGTGGTGTTTACAGCTGACACATACACACACACACAAAACACAACACGCACATCCACCTACAAGCCTCCATGTGTTTGACCTCGTCTTTAAAACATCTCCACCCCTGCTCACCTACACAGCTTTTAATGAAATATATTTTATAAAGCTAAACAGTCTTGTGTGCGCATACTTTAATTTATCAAATAGATAAACATTTGAGGGCTTTATATGCAACATGCATTATGCTTAATGATAACTGTTGCAATGCTTTACGCTTGTACCAGTCTGGACCCAAAAATGTGTCATTTAAAGTCGAAGGAAAACAAAATACAACTGAAAAACTAAAAGTTAAAAAACAACAAAAACTGGTTCATTATGAACTCCAGAAGAAAACAATAAATACTGTATTTTTTTTTCCATGAAATCCCATTTGGTGGTTGCTATTTGCATTGGAATCTGCTGTCAAATAAAAATAAATATAAATATCTATCCTACATATTTTATTTGCGTCCTCAGCATAAATGTTAAAAATATTTATATTTTACAAAAACGTCTTTTGATGACACGGTTCTTCCTTTAAGGCAGGATATTAAATAAAATTATTTGTTAGGATAAGGCATATCTACTGTGTATTATTTGTCCGGTCTACACAAATGTGCGTAAGGAGGACAGAAACTCTGCAGCCTCTGGCCCATTCGTGCTCACCTGCCAGCCTTGGTGACGATCATCTCCGTCCCCAGCTGATTAAATTCGTCCCATAAAGCTTTCATCTCCAGCTGGACGTTAATGTTGGCCACTTTGGGGTTCTTCTTCACTATAGTTTTGCCGTTCGGTGTGGAGTTGGCGGACGATGAAGAGCAGTTGGGAGTCCCGCTGTCACTCGGCGGGGCCTGGCCCGGGTTAGTCCCCGGGTAGTTGTAGTTGTGCTGGGCGGCCGGGCAGGGCTCGAAGTGGGACTCATGTTGGCTGTAGGGGTCCCCGGGGGACGGAGAGAGGTGGTAGCCCCCCGGCGTGTTGAGGCTGCTCAAGCTGCTCGTCGTGAAGGCTGCAACATCGCAAAAATGGGACAGCTGCGTCAGCCACGGACTGGATATGGCTGAAATCATCCCAAAAAACTGGATTTACTAAATATGCCGTGCACTGTAAGTCGATTAGAACACAGACAGTAAAAACAGAAGCAGGATTCGGTGATCTCCAGATGAAGATGTCACGCACAAATACACCCCTTTTGGTTTAAAAGTTTCCGTCTCGGCTGCTCAGTAATCCCTGAGGTTGCATCCACTGCCAGCATGCTACAGTCTGCCTGATCTAAAATAGCGAACGTCCGAATGGTGACGAAATGTTTCCAAAAACGGCGGTGCTCGCGTAAAATCTCTGAACTTTTCACCAAAAACGAGCTTCGGGTGCGTGTGATTGAGTTTTTGCTGCGGATCGATTGCGCTCTGAGCGGCCTCTGTTGTGCGCTGCTGCAGTGTGTTACACTGCAACCCAGTCTCCTCTCTTATCTGACGCAGAGGGCCTCCCCTTTGCGATAAAACCGGTTCTTATTTCTATTTAGATAAGGAACTGCAGGTAATGTGCCTTTTCCTCGCCTTGGGACGAGACTGATTGACAGAGAAGTGCGCCCCTTTTTAATGGTCTTTCCGGCACCCATTTAACTTTTGGATAAGGGTATCGCCCACATCACCCCCGTTAGCAAACAATAGAGGATCTGGCCGGCAGAGTGGAGTGTAAACGGTTTACAAGGTAAACACACATTGATTTGCATGAACAAACAAACAAGCAGCAGGTGACTGTTGCTTGTTTGTTATTGGACAAATAGATCTGCGGAATGGATAACCCTCCCTCCGAAGTGGATATGCTTATTATGGTCTGTTTTTACCATTACGCACAGGGTGCCCGTGTAAACCCTCCTCCTCTTGGCTTCATTTTCAATGTATGTGATCCTGTCCACGAATTAAAACTGACTCTTTGTACTGCGCTTTGGGGATTTGGAAGGGAAACTTTTTTTCCACTCTGACTGCTTTGTATTCAGACTCGTCTCCCCTGATGGTGATCACCAGGGCTGATTTTGCATTATTTTTTCCATACAGGGCCAACTGTGTCAGAATTACTTTTAAAAGTTATTTCATTCATGCATTCAAAACAACGCACCCATATGTGGTTTTGCGCTTTGTTTTCAATTGTGCGTTTTGAAAATGTCAATGTGTTGTGTAAATTCGGACATGCTACAGCAGCTCTATGGGCATCAACAAACTGATTTACCTTCCATTTCCCGGGTGACAGTGCTGTAGTGCATTTTAAAGGAACTGTGGTTGTGCAGGTCTGGCTTGTTCAGGCCGGTGCTCTGTTTGTCAAACGCGGCGTTTCCTGCTTGCTCTGCAGCCGAAATCAGAGAGGCAATACTGAAAGCATTAGCCTTTGGAGAGAGGGGACCGCCGTCGTCCATAGGCAAGGGAACGAGTCGCGGAAAGCCGTCCCTCCTCCTCCTCCGCTTTCCAACCGTGCAGAAAGCAGGAGAAGGCTGCGCACAATAGAGAGGAACATGCGCCAAAATGGGGTTTTCACATTCCGCCACCGGCGCTCCGTGGGTGCAAGAGTCTGTGGTAGACTGTTCTTAAAGTATTCCCACGGCTGCTGCGAAGACGCGAAAAGCTCCCCGGTGCACAGATTCAGTAGATGAACCCCTAAACAAGTCCTGGTGTCAAAACATCGTTCATCCGCGGAGAATAAAGAGAGAGAGCTTCCCTCGTTTCTCCTCCGGTCGGTGGCGGGGTGGTGTCATCTGAGTTCTGCCTTGAGGAGAAGCGACTACTGCTACGAGAATGTCAAAAGTGAGCGAGATCCACGCCTCCCCAGCACCACTAGGAAAAAAGTGTCTGCGCTCTGCACTGGATGTTTTATTTCAATAAGAGTGTCAGTCATTTGAATTCAACTCCAACGTCATTGCAATGTCCGGCTTCAAAGTGCGCCACTTTTCCAGTAAATTATGGGCCTATATATGCGTTTGCATATTTTAGCTGTCCAAGCCCAGATAGAGCTGCTCCTGCCCGGAGTCTGCCTGGAACACCAGGGGCTGCAGTGCGAGGCTTTTACGCGAGGGTTCACTCCGAAAATACAGTTTGCTTTAAACATGTTGGAAAACATACATGAATAGAAGTTAATTCACATTCACACAGAGCAGTTTCAGATCTGTGTGTGTTCTCTAAATCAAGTAAAACAAAGAAATGAGAATATTGCTTTTAATTCAAGCAAAACATATATATGGATCAAAGAGATGGATTTAAGTGAAAAGTCGCAGATGTTTCACTTTATGTATGGAATAATTCATTTGGGTGACACCAGCCACACAACACAAGTTGTTTTTCTCATTTACACCTCCCATCTACCTGCACTCTTATTTAATTGTGTACTTTCCTAACAACAGTTTACCACATTGCGCAGTTTCACGCCATTTTATTGTAGATTTACGCAGCTCCTTACTTCTTCTATACGTTACTACACACAGAAAGACAAATTTCTCCAGGCAGAGCACCTTCTGTGCCATCAGTAAACACAAAGAATAAACACACGTGGCACTTCAGGCCGGAGCTGGACTTGACCTCTCCGCCTTGCGCCTCCAATATCGCCTCGTTGCTTCTCAGCTTATCGAGGTTCAGCTTTAATGTGCAGCCACCAAAGATGTGTTTTGCTGGAGCTGCTGCGATAGCGACCGGATATTCTAATTTACACTGCAGTCATTGAATTAAGCGTGAAGGCTGCAGCGGGGTTCTAATGGGATAAAGCAGTTAGAGGATTAAGTCTATTTGTTTTGGATGTTTCTCCATGGGAGGCAGCGAGCACAAATAAACCACTGGCATATGTTGTTTGGGAAATAGATAGATAGATAGATAGATAGATAGATAGATAAAATTTAGAATCCCATGTGGCCTCTGCACACTGATTACTCTATAAAAGAAATCACGCGTGGCGCAGTCAAACCAATGTAAGCCGTCGCCCACGTGATGTATTCCTCCCAGTGTATGCCGGCCTTTTTTTTTTTTATCAGATATGATGCCATCGATACCGACTCACTTCATCATTGCCAAGTCGGAAGCCTCCTTTGTAAATACGCAGGTGATAACAGACAAAATACAGGAGCAGATCAAAATGGGAAGAGACTGTGTTGGAATTCGCTCGCAGGCCTCAGCAGCGGCCAAAGCTCAGCACAGGAATTCAACACTGCACATCTGAACACAGAGACTAAGTTTTGGGTGATATAGTAAACGGGAAAAAATAAACTTGTTTAACAACAATTAAGATTCATTTCACCCCGCGAAAAATATCTCAGCAGATTTAATCCAAGTGCTGTGGAAGTAGAGGAAGTGCCAGGGCAGAATGCAAATGGAAAGTTCACAATAAATGAAAATATGAATTGATCCACTGTGGAAAAATACACACTGTAAAACTTCAAAAGCACAAGAATACAGGCGATTTCAGCACATAGAAATGTGAGAGAGTACGTGATGAATCACGCAAAGAAACAAATTCTCTGCAGCTACAGTCTGCTAGTGTGCCACAGGAGGCAAAAGTTTCCATAAAGTGTAAGAAAAATATAAATTTACATATCAAGTACAACAAGAAAATTACATAGCCGCATAAATAACTTTTTTCTACCACAGTATTAAAGTGGTTTTCGTTATAGCATTCAAGCAGCTGCTACAGGAAAAGCATTTTAATCTAGTAAAATAGTTTTATTTGTGGTTTTTACGCACGTCTTTGACTTTATTTGAAATATCCTGACTCCATGTGCTGCAGACTGTACCTCGAGGAGTTCCGCACGTACGACCCAGACCTGACAACAACTAGACAAAGTGAGCAAAGTGTGTGAGCAGCCCTCACTGATTAAAGGATACAGGCCTGATCACCGGCTTCACCCTTTCTCCATTCACTGCCTGATGGATGCAAAGCAGCGTCAACACACTGTACAGTCACGTCTCTCTTTGTGGCTGCTGCGCTTTGTCACTTTAAAATCAGATCACTGTATATTTCTTTGTTTTTAGAAAATAATTATTCGTATCGTAGAGGCTCATGATTACTGTAATAAAATGTTTAGATTATTTGGAATTTTTAGACCATCATTTAGTTCATATAGAGAGGAACCGCCTTGGATTTAGTGAATAGGAAAAAGTTTATCTTAAGTTACCGCTGAACTTTTCAAAGTTAATGTAATTGGCAATTCATTTTCAGTAGAACTCTCTTAATGAAAATGGCAACACGTACTTGAAGTGCCTGTGCGCCTGCTGGCCATACTGGTGTGAGTATTATCAGTTGCGACATGTTATTTCCCTGTAGTTAATTAGTGCTTCCGCGAAATGAGTTTGCACTCCCGGGTTCAAAGCCTTCACTGCAGCTTTTGGAGTTTGCTTCAGGCATTATTTCCCTCTTAATATCTAAATTAAAACTGCAAAACAGAAAGTACACTCTGAACTTTATAGCTCTTAATTATTTTTAGGAGTAAAATGTTACTGGATACTTTTATCCCACAGAAGAAAATAGTATGCACTCTTATCGCGTGTTATTTTAGCTTTCCATTACTATGTATCCCCGAACCAGTGCCCTTGTCCTCGGACAGCTCAGTCAGACAGTAAGTTAACTGACAGGCTACTGCACAAAAATGACAGAGGCCGACAAATAATGGACCTGTGGGCCATCGGTGCCATTTGGCGCGCGCTTTTACGCACTTAAATTAGCGCATAGACATGTTTGACTGCTTAAAAATATATAACAAACAAACAAAAAACATCGGTCTGGTTGCAGTTGTGCGTGTTTGACTCATTTTAATCATACAGTGACGAACACAGATCCGTCATGCTGTTGGTTTTCTCTCTTTTGCCTTTTACATGAGACTCGGAGGCTTCTGGTGCTCATGTTCTGCAGGACAGGCCTGTGTGGTCCTGTGTGTCCTGTTGTGGTAACATGACAAATCACTAACCCCCCACTAAACTCCCGCCCATGCCTCATTAAATGGCACAGATCTCATAAACGTCACGGCTCGGCGGCTGCTATTTCTGTTATTATTAAACAGAGATGTGATTAGGTCATGGGTATATCTATAAGGACCTGTGGGCGCGCGCTCTCTTCTTCTTCTCCCTGCTCCCTCTCTCCTTCCCTCAGATACACAATAAAACCGCATCAAATCTGCTTTGATGTTTTTATGTGTGTGTTGTGGAGATATGTATCTCCCCACTCTTTAATTTAATGAGCCTGTCTGTGTCCCAATCGTGCTGATAAAATTATTAATTACACGCTCACATCATTTAACAGATAATAAATCACGGGTTGGTCTACTCATCATAAAAACAATGATTTTCAGATTCATGTTGCGTGACTGCAGCAGTGGGGACCGAGGCGGCGCACTCCACGTATAAAATCCTATCCTAGATAAATATTAGTCTAAATCCCTGAATAAGAGGGAGAGGAAGTGAGCAGTTGACCGCTGACAGCAGAGGGCCCGGGGTGTCCCCTCTCTCCGCGGGGCTTTCGGAAATGCTCGGAGAGATGCAGGTATGCAGGAGGAAGTATTCAAAATAGGTGCCTCGACTATCTATAGGGCCTCCGGCCGGTGGTCGCACAATTATTCTATATTCAAAAGAAAATTTAAGTAAAAAAAAGGGACCGTCCTAAAATATAGTATACTGATTTTACACCTGATGAATGATCCTAATGAGTAAAATTGAGTAAACTCATCGAGATTTTTAATAAGAAAATCTAGATGTTATTTGTTTATATTTCCATTATATTTTTATTTATACATCAGCGCAGTCAATAAAAAAATCCTCATTCTATTTCTGCCTCAATGGGCCTTTTAGATAACACTATGAATAACTACTATTATTCTAGTATCGCCATGATTAGCACCAGGACTTGCACTTTTGCTCATAGGCCCTATTTATTCTGATTTACCTTTATTCTGATGACTAGTTGAGGATATCAAAAATAGTTTTCAGTATATAAATATACATTTAATTTTTCCGTTTTCGTGCAGGTGCAAGCATGTGTGCTGTTTTAAAGCTCCAACAGTGGTCTAATTTTGTCGGTAGGCTAAATTTGTGAATGCCTTCATTCACCCCTCCGGTTAAAAAAAAATCTCCACCTCCTTTCCCGACATGAAATATCCACATCATCGCGAAAACTAATTGGATTTTTTTTCTCAGCAAAAACGTCCAAACATTTTACCACAGTGATGAATATTTGTCCGATGTCTATCAGTGTTTGTTATTCCCCATTTGTAATTTCATTTCTATCATCTGTCGTTGAGTGGTGGATATTTGGAAGAGTTTTCCCTCGGCGCTGGTTGGTTGCCATCGTGAATAATTTCTAAAAATGATCGTTGTAATGGTGTATGAGCTGGTTATTATGTGTAAGAATGCACGTGGATATAGAAAAGAGGTGATAGCAGTGCAGACTGAGTTCATTTGTGCACGCGCGTGCGCACAAACTGAGGAAAGTTTGGGCTTACATTGTGTTACAAATGTTTACAGATCCACATCGTCAGTCACGCCTAGAGGCGACCATTGTACAGTAATCCTACAGTCAATTTCAATGGATAGAGCAATAATACAAATAGAAAAGCTACAATCTCTTAAAGGGATATCATAGAAATAATATAACATGATACTAGACACCATAAAATAACTATAAAATCACTTTAAATCTAATGTAATGGAGTGTGCATGAATATTATTCCTGTACATTTTTACAAATAGGTCAGACCTATAGGGGAACTGTGGTTATAATTCTTTTTTATAATAAGATTTCTGTGTATGTCCACATCAACATCTTGCATTGCAGGGAATTTCTGTATTTCTGGGGAAAAAAAGAAAAGAAAAAAATGAGCCCAAACACATTTCCTTGTTGGCATATAAATGTCGTTTTCCTGTTCAGCCCTGCTCTCTTTGTATTTTGGAGGTTATCATAAAAAGGACATGTGCATAAAAACACAATGGAAATGAACACAATGGCTGAGCAAAGGTGAAAATCATGATTCCCTGGTGTCTGTCCCAGGCAAATTCCTACATATATTCCCACACACATTGTTAAAAGACGGGAAAACAGGCTGCAGACTTCACCTTTTAATATTATTCAGTTAAATCTCAGAGGGAGCACAAACACTACCGCACCACAATGGAATATTACATTTTAAAAATACATTACAACTAATGTCTGAAAGTGTTCCTCTGGATATGACTTTTTGATTCTTTCAGTTGGTGTATACATTATAGCCCAAAATGTGATATAGCTGTTTTGTGCTTGCAACCCAGTCTTTTTCCTTGGTCTTTTTGGATTCTGAGGTTTGACGACTTCACTACCTGGTCTATTTGTCCAAGCCGCCATGCAGAAATAAAAAGAAACAAAGAAAGACAAGCACAATTTTCACTTTCTCCCTCTGCCCTTTGCCGTTGTCTGGGAAGATGTGTGCCACCTCTATTTGTTTATTTTGGAAAGGAAGGTCCTCTCTCCACGAGTCTTCTCTGAGTTAACGAACTCGGGGCTGACAGCTGCCAACTGTGCCCTTCAACAGGCTCTGTGCAGGCTGGCTGATGCAGGCTGGCTGATGCAGGCCGGCCTCGACACTCTGCTCCCCTCAGCCCCATCACACCTGAAGCAACACGGCTGTTATCCTTAAGTTATCATCCGACTGCCTGGAGATGACTGTAAGATACAGTCTCACCTGTGGAAGCATAGGAAAATGCCTAAAAGTGTTTGTCTTCATTTAATTGGGACAGGACAATGGCAGTGCATGCATGTGTTTGTGTGCATTTAGATCGTGAGTAGTACTGTTATACCACTGAGTATTCCTGTCTGAGTTGGTATCGGCATTAATCAAGAAGAATTTCTCATGTAGAAACTGAGAGAGAGCAAAACAGTTTGGAATGTCTGTGTAGGACATAGGAAGGGTGGAGGGGGGTTGCTCGGAGTCAGATCCCTTTTCAAAATCACTTCTTCTCTTTCCCTCCTGTCTTTGTTTTAAAACTGGGAAGCTTTTAGCTTTTGAAAAGTATCCTTTCCCTATCTGTTGCACGGCGGCCCCAGTCGTCATCACCTCGCCTCTCCCTGCAGCCCTATTGGAGCGCCGGTAAATAGCTGGCATTCCTGCCACAAAGAACCGATGATGTGGGCTCAGGGCCTCCGTGATCTCCCCAAATTAATTAAGGCCTTTCTTCTCTCCGAGCAGGATCCCCGGCCTTTGTCTCTCTAATACATCTTAAGCCCGGTATTAAATAGAAGGGCAGGGTCTACGCTCATTATAAATCTGTCACTGCCTGCTTTGCTCTTCTCGGCCCGGCCCGTGATCCTAAAGAGGCTTCAGTGTAGCAGAGAAGCCATCCTCCAGTCTGGCTCTCGCCCCTTGCCTCCTCCTTATCTGCCGCCCCTCCATGCTCCCCACTGGCTTGGTATTTATTTGAATATGAGAAGGCCTGCTTGTTGTTTCTGGCAGCGGGGTCTTGAGGCTGAGACCCCTTCCCCACCACCTCATGCCCCTCAAGCCCCCCCAACTTCTTCCATCCCTCCGTCCCTGCAGTGCTCGCTCCATCTGTCCCTCCTCAGCCACCCTGGCTTGTTCACTCTTCAGCAGCCTCTGCTTTCGTGAACTTGAACCACAGACCTCTAGTCAAAGGCCATTACAGACAGGCCCACTGTGAATGCGTATGAGTGTGTGTGTGTTTAAGTGCATGTGTGCATATCCCATTAACTTCTTTCCCTCTAGCTGAAATTAATAACTGTGTTAGCGGAGGTAATGTGCAAGCCAGCGGGGTGGCCGGAGTCTGCTTCTTTTCTTCCCAAAACTCAGCTGAGTGAATATTTCCTTTCAAGTCACCCCGGTCAGTAAATGCACCTTTCAGGAGCTGATCCTTTTTCTTCCACTCTTCCTCCTCCTCATTTTTGCATTCCCGCCAGCTGCGTCCCTCTGGAAGAGCGGCTCCAACCTCAGGGGTAGGTAAGATGATGAGTCCTCCAGTATGCCTCCAATTTGAAACGCTGAAGGTGTTTAGTGGGGTTTTAACGTGGCAATTCACTCTGTGACAGCAGGATCAGGATGGCCTCTTACCAACAGCAGGAAGTGGATAACATGTCCATTAGAGAAGCCCCCACACCAACCCCAAACAGTGAAATTAGGGGATCAGAGGCGTGCAGAGATTTGACCTTGAGGAATGCCAATACCACACCCCCGGCTGGAAATGTGCGGCGGAGGAGACAGGAAAATGAGCTACAATGTGGCTTTTTGTTTGGGCGTACAGGAGTATTGGGTTGAGGGGGACTATCGGGCCTTCCTGTGCTCCTCTTCCAAGATGAAGAAGTAGGAAGTCACACAGGAGGTAAACAATGAGCAGAATGGAGCTGATACCAAGGACTGGAATTTACACCCCCATCATTCCTGTTGGCATGGCTCCGGGCCAGTCGATAATGGACACGGCGCCCACCAAACACCCGGCTTCCATGTTGGAAATATTTCCCCACCTTAAAAAATGTTTACATTCAGTGTAGCTCGCTGTAAAATGACCTGCAGACTTTGCTCGGCGGTGGTTTTGTTTGGATCAGCCATATCTCAGGTCGTAGGCTGTGCTTCAGGTCACAGACCTCGCTCTGTGCATCTTGTCACTCAGTCACTCAGAGGATCTGTCAAAAACAGCCTCCACCAATCAGAGCGAGCACTGGGCTGTCTGATACTGATTACAGCGATTCATCATGTCAGGCTCTCCCTGCCACCACATGTTTGTTTTGATCTCTTCCTCTCCAGCATGGTGACAGTGAAAGATGAGGGACCATGTGGCTGAGCCGGCACTGTGCCATGGAAACCGGCAGCGCAAGCAACACCTCTGGGTCCCAGCACAGGGCTTTGGGTGCTGGCCACAGCCCTAGCTCGGAGCTCCATGTCGGGGCTCGGAAAGAGCAAGCTCAGAAGGGCGTGGGGGAAATTTGGCCGGCTGGCTAATTGCAGACCCAAAAGTGTAACTTTAGGTGATGGGGGGATTAAGGCATGTTGACTTGTGTTCACAGGGGGGCTAAACTGACACTCAGTTCCCCCAGAGCGGACAGTTCCTCAAACCCCCTGGAGTTGGCTGGGGGGTCTGGGTCACATTAAGGGGTACTGTGTGGCCTGCGAGGGCAGACCACATGACCAGCTCCTCTAAAACAAGCAGTGCTGTGTCCATAATGTCAAACACTTCCTCCATCTGCATCCATTAGCCAGCTCTGGAGGTGGAGAGGAACATTTGAGAGCAGAAGGAAAACAAAGGGCCCAGAGATTACAGGGCCCTTGTATAATGAAAAAGTTCCCTCGCCTATTGTGCCGAAGCAGTCAAAGAATTGACTTAAGGAAATATTGATAAGCTTTTCTGTTTGCATGAACTAGTATTTTTTCATTGCTGAAAATTAGAATAATATTAAATCATATTGTTATTATTTATAAAATCCAATCAAGACACCACACACTGTTTTCTAACATTTCTGGCTATATTTAAAATACCCTGTTTACACACTTATATTTGATGACAATTCTTGAAATATGTTAAATCACACTACTTTTAAAAATTTAATAGATGCAATAATATATATATATTTTGAAATTTTATGTAAGATTCAACTTTACATTTTTAGCTTTAGCTTTTCATAAACTTCTAGTGAGGGCTTTATGATTAAAATTTAAAAGGTTATCAAATGTTTGTTTCAAATCTAGATATATTTGGATCAAAATGGTCAAAAAATGAAAAATACTTTCAGAGTTGTTTATTATATATCCTCATAAAAATAAAAACATTTTTTATAACATTTTTTTTTTTACATAATTACAAATTAGTTCACATTAGTAAACAAACACTGTTTCCTAACATGTGAAAGAATTAATTTGTGGTTCATAATAAAGTTATATTATCACACATCGTCCAGGATACTATAATTATTTATTTCAAAAGCAAACCATTTAGAACACATAAAACTGGAGTGACAAATTACTTGTGTGTAACATGTATAGTAGGCTCACATATACATATACATTAGACAGCCTGATATACCTTACAGTCATGACATTTAACTATATCACTCAATAATATATTTTTTTAATTATTTGCAAAAAGAAATTGCAGTAAGCACTAAAGACAAATTTGAATGGCAAACAATAAATATGTTTTTTTAAACAAAGAAAAAAAGAGTATTAACCATGGAAAATGCTGAACCGACCAACATCCTAATGTTTTATAATCCAAAATCCTGATGTCATAAATGATCCCTAACCAGAGAGACTTCTTGTTTCACAATAAAACACCCAAGTACACTCTCGGTCACCAGAGTTGTGTCTGCTACAGTTTTACGTGCCTTTATTTACACTGATATAACTCTGCCTCACCCATGCTTTCATACAGGTATTCCACAGCCCCTATCGTCCTCTCCCGGGCTGTAAAATGTGGGTGGACCCTCTGGCAGATGAACTAAGCAGCACTGACAAGCAGAAATCTTTCTTGTCATGCGTGTTAAAGCAACCTCCATGTGGCTTCCACTGAGAGGGCCTAAACACTGGAGTGACCTGGATGTGGAAAAAAATAGCTCTTGTGTTTGGGTCTGATTTCTCAGCTCATTTATCTTGACTGCAGTCACACAGTGCGTCTCGCAGGCTGCCATATTTTCAGCCAGCTTGAATGTAATGATATTTATTAGAACATGTCCTCACTTGCTGTAGGTTTCTTACCGTATCTGACATCATTGTCCTAGATACCGAGGTGTGTTTACGTATGACTAAGAGGAAGAGGGATGAACATCACTACTGCTCACGTTCTGTTTTTTCTTCCTTGGTAGAGAACTTTAAAAAAATAAATACATTAAACCTTTTTCTTAATTTTTGTAGACCTGCCCATAAAAGCAACATGATTTCAAACTTTTATTAAATTGCTATGTGCATAAGCACAACTACAGCAAAAAAGTATCAAAATTCAAAATCAAGTTAACCTTTTACACATTGTACTGGAGATAATAAATAAATCCTTTTAGTCCTGTTAAACCGTAAATTCTTTGTTGCTGACCTGCTTGTAAAAACAACATAAAGTCAGACTTCTAAATATTGTAAAAATACAACAAAATTAAATTATTGGTTAGGTAAAAATCTAGCCACACCAAGATTAACATGATACATTTGGCCTGCGTTCACATACTGAAAAGGATATAATGTAAATAAGCAGGATAATTTCAGTAATTATTGATATTTCAGTAGCAGCAAGAGTGTTTTATTAGTGTTCATTGATGTTTCGACAGCTGTCTATTTTGTCTTAAGTTATTTAAATCAGAGGACATCATAAAAAAACAGACATCATCACATGCAATGCTTACATGATGATTTATTAAAGATTGTTCTTCTGCTGGCTGCAAGGAGAAATCCCTGCCTTTCTTACTCCGAGCGCAGCCACTGATCCGTGCTGAACTCCTGTGCAGCAGGGTGACTGAGGAGAATGTTTGGCTGGGGAGACAGTATGAGTGAGTGTGTGTGTATCTGTGTGTGTGTGTCTCTGTTTCAGGCCTTGGAAAAAGCAGTAGCTCCCCTGTGTGGTTTGCTGGTGTAAGAGCACCTGGCACCACAGGGGGAGAGGTGGGCATTTGGGTACCAAGACATAACCTGCACAGCTCCCCTCGGCACAGCACGAGGTAGGACTTTGACTCCTGTGGTGAGGCGCTGACATTAAAAAATGCACTCTGCTGTGACGTACCTGGATAAAAGCTTTCACAAAACTGGAGGAGTAATCTCTAGAATCTCATCTGCTGCAGTTAGTTAGCATGCAAATATAAGATGCATTCCCCCCCTCTGTGTTTAACCCTCAGCCTGCACTCTTATTGTTGAAAACACAACAAAGCCTCTGTCATCACCCGTCTCTCCATTTGACATGTGACAACAACTCTTCCAACACACACACCTACACACACACACACACCCACATACACACACACACTTACACGTCTGCATACATACACATCCACACAGGAATGACTAGAGCTGAAAACAATTACGCAACTTGTTTTCCAGTATCCCTGTCTTTCAAGTTTCTGTGATTTTTTTAGCTAACGTGACGTACATGCACAAGCAGGAATACGCATATGCAAGTGAACATACTTGCTCATATACACACACACAGAATTATTTGGCTAGAGGCCCTTTGGTTCAAGTTGATGTTTGGGGTGAGCCGTGATACTGCATAGCTTCAGAGGCAGCCTAATGCAGGATCAGGTGTCTCCATCCATATCAGATGCCTTCGTGGAGTGGATGGATAGCTTCTGATGGCATGTGTCCTCTCTGGACGCTGGACACTACCCCCCCTTACCCTCACAAATATTTACTTGACATGTCTCTGTGGGTGGTGGCCCATCTAAAGAAACATGTAAACACACTTTCCCATCAATGGATTTTTTTTGTCCATACAGATATACACACAAGGCTTTTACTTATTTGTATTTTGAAAACTGATATGAATTCTACTCATACCAATATTTTTTACTTCATACCAAAATATGTGCAAAAAATATGAAATAAAGAAAACATTTTGAAGAAAGTGTTAGAAATCCTCTAAAGTAGCATGTAAGTCATCACGTGAGTCTATGACTGACCACTATAAACTAAAATGACTGAGTTTCCAAGACACCCAGTGTTGTACTGATTAAATATTCTGATATTCTCAGAAAGGTAATCCCATGATAACAAAAGCAATTCACACACTGGTTGATAAATACAGACGCACATATACCTGCACATGTGCTTAAACACAGGTCCATTCCTGTGTCAGGCCTCATTGGTGTCGACACTTTGAAGATGTCAGCTGCTTGTTTACCGATGCAAATTAGCAGGTAGGGGACCTTCAGAAGGGCAGAGAGCGTGGCAGCTTCGTGGGTGGTGGGTCCTGCTAACAGCGCTCCCTGACTCATCTTCTTCCATTCATTCCCCTCTCTACCTCTGACCCCCAGTGAAGGAATGCTTTCAGCTGGACTCACCTGGTCGAAGGGCCTTCATCTGGCCTCAGAGGGACTTTAAACATACTGCCTGGCCTGGAACATAATTTGATAATTTAAGTTTTATTATTATAAATGGAAGTATTAAGTGTTCCTTTTTGGGTTGAGGAAATATTCAGCCTACTATGATAAATAAACTGTTTCAAAACCCATTTGATGTTCTAAAAAATGCATCGTCACCAAGCCGAAAACAGGGTAGCTCATTAAAAGTTATATTTATTGTGTCTTATGTAAACAGATTCTTTTGTATCCTAAACCATTATGTGGCTGAAGCGGCCATATTTCCCCAGAGAAGTCATCAATTGCTACCATTAATCTTATCTAACTCCATAACTTACAGTATACTAACATTATGAGTATGAAAATGGATGGTTGTAATAGCTTTATGGTGACCCAATGTAATGTAGAGACCCTGTTAGAAATCATTGAAAGTATATTTACAGTCTTGAATAATTTATTTTTATGCCTCTAATTCAATCTAAAAAGGAATGCCATGTCACCGAGGGAGGACAAATACTTTTATCGTAGTACATTTAAACCAAACTGCTGCTGTCAGTGGTCAGTGGGATAAGCTGCATGCCTATTGATTGGTTGCCAAAAAGCAATTCCACATTGTTTTTCAATTTCAGGCAGGAAACAGAAAGTCAGCGTAATACTGTGACAGAGAGCCGTCTGCTCGAGCAAACAGAAGAGTAAACAGAAGTCAGTCCGCTGGGATCTCTGCTGCCGCAGCTTTCAATGGTGAGAACGCCACACTCCACCTTTTCCCACTTACTGACCCAAACACACTGCTGTGCCATGTACAGCTACATACACTGTGCATGTGTGTGAATAAAACGCACAGCTGTAAGTTAAATATGTGTGTGTGTTTGCTTGTGTGCAGAAAAATCATTTTATTTAAACTGAAAGGAGTTTTATTGAAACATACTCTGTTTTCGGCTACCATTTTGTAATATGTGTGTGTGTGTTTGTGTGTGTGTGTGTGTGTGTGTGTGTGTGTGTGTGTGTGTGTGTGCTCACAGCTATGTTGTGTAGAAAAGCAGATGATGACTGATGATCTGTTGAAATGTCAACATATCCAAAGCAAGAAAACAAACTTTGCAGTCCCCCCTTGACCAGTGAGTAATGAGATGCATCACTCCATCACATTTTGGGAATACACAATCAGTGGCGTACAAGCAACAGTGTGTGACTTAATCAAATATCGCAGCTCCCTCTTTAGGCCAGTTGGTGTAGTATTGAAGCAGCTGAAATGGAGCACATCATTCCCAAAGTTTTGTCAAAGTGTAATCAGCTGCACGCAGGATATTGTGAGTGATAGATGAATTTTCTGATGTCAAACTCTGGGACAGTTACTGATGTACAGAGGCGTCTGTGTGTTATGGATCCAGGATGAGGTTTCTGCATCCGTATGAGTGTGTGTGTGGGTGGAGGAGACTTTGCTTTGAAGGCAGGTCATTACTGTGGACAGGGATTATCTGGCTCCCCCCCATCTACTACTTCCACCCCCTATCATCCCCCCAGTGGCTTGTGACAGCCGGCGGTGTCAGTCACTTAGTGCAGTGTGTGTGTGTGTGTGTGTGTGTGTGTGTGTGTGTGTGTGTGTATAGGATTGTTTGCATTAGGGCTGGCTGAGTAAACAGGGTTTGGGTTACCTCTGAAGGCTTTTCCATATCATTCATTCCAATTTAAATGTGGAAAAATATCACATGGGTGACAGGAGAGTACATTACTTGGTAGCACCAGATCGCATTTGTTTTCACGTATAATGAGGGGTCAGATCGCATGTTGGCATGCGATGAAACTCTTAATACATCCATGGATCAAACTCCCAGCATGCTGTCTGGATCTTTTAATGTGTTTGATATGCACTTTAATCATCCCTCACATTTGAGAATATGAGACTTAGGCTTGTGTTTGCCCCTTTGAACCCACATCGAATCAAATCACATATGCGAAAAAATGTCCTCTGTCCACACGTACTCAGATCCTTTTCTGAGAATTCGCTATCCCTACTAAAAGTTAAAACTAACAGCTGATCCCGTTCTTTCATCTTAAATAGTTTCCTGACAGCTGGCAAACAATAAAATGGCGCAGTAACATTTTGATAATCCTGAGCATGGGCAGTTACTCGAGGTTAAGAGGTTAGCTGATAACTTAATACTCTCGTTGATGTGTTTCTGAAGGGTCATACATGCTACCTGCTAACAAATGATAATGGTGAATCCTTGGAGATTATAATTACAAATTTTACAAAAAAGAAAGATTTGAAGATTACAAATCTTGCTTTATGTGACAAGAAGTGATAGAAAATTGTCCTCTAAGTGGCAGTAAATCAGCCATGTTTGCAAGAGGAAAATCCAATCAATAGAGGTTGACCATAATGACATCTGTCAACGTTTTATGGAAGCAGTTCTGCTTTTCATGTCTTTAGATAAAGAGAGAGAAAAGAACAATAGTTAAAAAAAACAGTTGCAGACATACAGATGCAGACAGAGTGCACACTAAACATGTTTAGATTAAATGAAAAGCAGATCTATTACGTGACAGTGCACATATTTGTTGTGGCTAGTAAAGAAGTGGCACTTCATCAAGACACATTATATAACTTATCAGGAACAAGTTGTATCTCATGTTTTCTCACATCCCCTCCATGTTACTCCTGCTTTTTTTTTTTTTAAACATTGATTATGCTTTTAAGTGAGTACAAATCTAGCTGAAAAACTTGCAACTCAAGCAGATGTGTCTTCATTTATGATTCCACTGCCAGTTTCTTTTTTCAAGCTGTGTAATTTTACACCATTTCCCATAAATGACCTAAACTCACATCACAACAGTTATTATAAATCTATGTCTGATCCCTGTCAGCTCTGTGATTATCACCAAGACACCTGTGAGCACAGGGGGGTGAGACAGACACACACCTACATACGTAGGTATACGTGCTCATAAGCGTGTGCGGTCACCCAGGCTATGTAATGTGCTTCCTCTCTCTCAGACATTCCTGAATGTTCACTGTTACAGAAGGAGAGTCATGGGGTTTGTGTGTACGTGAGTGTGATGGCGTGTGTCGCAGAGAGTCATTCTTCAAACGCACATATTGAAAGATCAACAAGTAATGCCACTTTGCACTTGATGCTCCCAGCTCCTGATTGCAACTATGACAGTGTAATGACCAGATATGAGGCCTGATATATATAATTCAGTTTCTGTGATTACTTATTTTTTTTGTAATTTATATAGTACACAATTTGACAACAGGAATAATACCAACAATAACCTTTATTTACTGAGCACTTTTCAAAAACACTGTCACAAAGTGTTTCACAAGGCAGCAAAATAAAAACACATAGGTCTTAAAATCAAGAGGTTTTAAAAGAAAATAAAAGACAGTTCAAATAAAAAATAAAACACAGAGAAAATCAGGAACTCTAATAAAAATATGTTTTAAGAAGAGACTTAAAATCACTTACTTGGCTGACTAGTCGTCTCTATTACCACAGCATGAATGTGCCACACACCCAGGTGCCCCCAGGTTTATGTCTGTCACTTGTTTTTGTGGTTATTTGTAAAATGGCCCTAACTGAAGTATTAAGACAATATTATTGAAGTTATTTTTGCTCACATGGTGCATATTTTTGAATGAACATGTGTGGGGGAGTCAATAGGTGCCCAACAGTATATTTTCATGTGGGGTCCGTGAACTGGGTAATCGTCCATGCTCATGGTCTAACATGCTGTTTCAGAGGTCAGCGTGGCACAACCCTGCTACTGATCATCTACTGTTCTTATTTCACTTTCTTTCTTGTGTACTTCGATCTCCCCCTCTCGCTCTGACTGTATTTCCCTGTCTCTCTATCTGTCTCCCACCCACCACCTCTCGCTCTCCCCCAGGCAGTTGATTTATCCCCTGCTCTGTTTTCCCTGGACCACATGGCCCGGCAGTTTGCCCTAGCTCCACTCATCCAGAACCGATGTCATTCAGATCCAGTTAAATAAATGGCCCTATAAATTTTCTCCAATAATAAGCCCGGGTGCTGCTAGGAATGTGCGGCAGCTCGTTGGGGACGAGACGGGTGGGAGGGGTGAGAAATCCACGCAATCCAGAGACCCAGACGGCCTGAGCCAGTGTGAGAAAGCATGGATGCTGTGTGGATGAAGAGGAATCTGGTTTTAGCAAGTGTGTGTGTGTGTGTGTGTGTGTGTGTGTGTGTGTGTGTGTGGAGGGTGTGGGGGCAGGGTCTGCTCTCTGGGAGCCACGGTAGGAGTGGGTGTGGGGAGCAGGAGAGTGGGTGGGGGATTCCAGGCCCCTGTCTGCCTCCCTACCTGGAACGAGACCTCAGGGACACTTTAAATCAGCCCACCCAGAGACAGAGACACCAATCAGGCCTCTGTCAGACTCGGCTAAATCAAGTCAAGTCAAGTGTGTTTGTGCGTGCATGTGCATCTGTGCTTGTGTGTGTATCTGCACATGTGTGTCTAAAATTGTATGTCACTGGGTCTCAAAGAAATCCAGCCAACTCATCTACATGCCTGCATTTATAATCACCACCATCACTGTCATCATACAGCCAATCCTTACAATCTAAAGCTACTGTATGATTTAACATTGAGGCATGAACAGTGTTAACAAACAAACAAATTATAAATGAATGACAGTGTTTTTCTATGTGTGAGCTGGCACATGAGTGAATGACAAAGTTTTGTGGTGGGAAGTGAAGCTATGAAAGAGCAGAAACTGGAGCTTTTAAATGGAAATATAATGCTTCTGTTACATTAATATTATTCTTCCAGTAAGTCTGTTACTCTTTTTTGGGCCTTGCTTAAAATAAAATGGATCATGCCATGCTATATAACTTTAATGACTCGAGGTTCCTAGTATCAGCGAATTATCACATTCAATAGTACGCCATTCAGAGACATAAAATGCATTCTTATAAATGCTTTCCTGTCAGTCAGACAGGTCACCATTGTTCCTGAAGCAGGAGTTCGGTGGCATTTTTACCAGCCGCAACAGCAGGGCTTTTATTGTATTCACCTTGTGAGTCTGTGTGTGTGTCATCATGGCAAAAATGTGGTCCTGTAGACACCTATTGTCGCGGGAACTACCACAGAAGTGGTTTTGAGCGGTGTGCTAGGTGTTTATATGTTTTTCTGTCTGTGGACAGATTTTGTCAACACGTTAGCATCATACACGTGCGAGATGTAGTCACAAAACTTTACAGGTGTGCAGCTGAGATCACAGTGAAGGCTGACAGTGTTAGGCTCATTGACACTTCACAAGAGCTACCTCAAAGTTCAGTTGACACAGATTGAAATGAACTGGTTCACATTCAGAGTTCACAGTTTGAGTTTTGAATTAAGATCACAGTCCAAAAAAAGAACATTTTTACATTCATGTCTTTGGCCTTTTTAAATGTGATCTTGTGATCATCATTCACTCAATATTTTTTGAGACTGGTTGGATGCTTCAACTTGATGTGTCACCTCAAATTTGTTGCCAATGAGGTCGACAGCTCATAATTTGCAAACCGATGTGTTCAGTTTAATTTTCTCCAAAAATATGAGCATGTTTATGCACAACATTGAGGACTGAGTTTGAAGATATGTGGTTCGAGCAAGGGCGCTGGAGGGAGGTGGATAAGAAGTAGGAAAGGAGCCACTGCATGCCCATTTTACACCCCTGGCCGGCAATCATTTTAAGTTTGCAGATTGGTGTTGCAGCTGGTGCAAATCCATTACAAGATGGTCTGTAGTATAAAAATTGATTTCAGTGTGGAATCAGCTCGTTGAATCTAAGCAGGTTTAACTTTTAAAATTTACACATAAAATAGAGATAATTAAAACTTAACTGATGTCTTAAATCGTTTGTTATTTGAGAAAGCAGAAACCTTAAACTTTGTGACCAGTTAATGTTCAAACCTGTACATACAACTGAAGGAAATAAGACAAACAGCATTATAAGAATAGTGTGTGTGTGTCATATTTGTGTAAATATGTCAATAAAATATGTCAGTTGATAAGCTAAAGCAAAAGTATCAAAATTCAACTGTGAGATATAAATTACTGAAATTGATGTGCTGCAGTCTCCTGGGTTGTTTCATAGGAGACATCTCATTCTGTGCATCAGATCAGACGGGTGTTACATAGTGGTTTTCTTCTCTAATCGAGGATTTTGGCTGAATACAGACGTGGTTGCAGAGAGAACTTTAAGCAGAGAACGGCCTCCATCATCAATTGAACTTTGACCTTACAGTCCAATCCACAGAACACTTTACAGAGGGTGAGTTCTGCTGTCATTTGTTGTTCTTTTTCACTCAGTCACAGTCTGTGTGTTTACCCTCAGCTGATTTATTGGCCCTTCATTGCAGTAGCTGGCTGGCAGTACATGAGAAAAATGTCTGACCCCCGCACCGTTCCGCCGCTATGAGTCTCTGTGGGAAATAGGGAAACTCAATATTATTTCTCCCACCAACGGAGGGGTGCGCTTAACACAAGGGGGTCAGACGGCTTGTGGTGGGGGGATGTTGTGGGGTTAGGTGGTTGTCACATTCATTTCACAGCACAGCAGCAATGACAGCGTGAGAGGCAGACAGCTTCCATGCACCTTCTCCTCTGTCATCTAAAAACTCGTCGGGTGGTGCACAGCTGTAAAACAAATGCCCCCACCCTGGCTTTGAACTGAAGGACCATTATGTCAAAGGAGGGGTGAGCTACCATTTTCACTGACCGAGAGGCTCTGCAGGGGTGTGGATGGGTGAGTGGATGAAGGAGGTGGAAGACACCCCCCCCCCTCGTCTCCACACTCCACACTGCCTGACTCCTTCAACGCCATCCCGTTCCCTTTACCTTGTCCAGTTGTGGAGCTAAGTGACTGGCCCACTGTGTGATGCCAGTGACCCGAAACCCGTTTACTGCCTTAAATCGCTGCCCCTGTCTGCCACCCCCACCTCCACCTCTCTCCAACGCCACACTGCCACCCTCCTGTCCGTTGCCTCCAGAGGATGACAAATCACCCTCAGCTCCTTAAATGGGTCTGAGACCACGCGTGGCCCCTGGTCCGCTCCCTCCAGCCTGCCCCGTCTGCTTAGAGAGGGGATTCCTCATCCTGGAATGAGGCAGTGGACCTGGTCAGCACTCCACCTCTCCTCCACCCCCCTCTCCCACAAGGGCTCGAGCTTTTATCTATGTATATCAAATCTACGTGGAGAAAATAAACATTGTTTGAGCGTGATGTTGACAGATCGTCTGGAAATATGAACGCCAGCCATAGTGGAAAGAAGTGGGCATTTATCACCGGGAGGATGGATACTGTTTCGCATGTTTGTGTATACCTGTGTGTGTATGTTACATCCCTGTTGCATGAAATGATCCATTTGAGTGTGTGTGTTTGCATATCTGTTTCTGTGTAGCCTATGTTTGCATACCTGTTGCATGAATTGCTCTGTGTGTACGTGTGCAGCTGTGTAAGTGTGTCTGTGTGTGCCTACATAACCGTCTGGCTTCCATGTGAGGCAGTAAATCTATCATTCCTGCTGCGTTTACCTACCACTTCACAGAGCTGTATGTCCAGTGTAAACAACGTTTATCACTGCATGCAAATGAGCCCGTAAGCCGCAGCCCCCACAAAGACTCCATTCACTCCCAGCATGCCGTTTTTACCAGCATGTTGAATCTGATACCCCAGATTACAAGCTTACTCCCAGGCATTGTACGCTGCTTTGCTGTCACTCACGCTCTACAACGCTTCCCTTCAAACGTCATGTTACAAATAGTCTGCGTTTTCTGGAGCCATTATTAGAGGTATGACCAATACCAGTCCACATAAATGTCATGTTTCAACCTTGACAGGATTTATCTCCTCTCCACCCTTCTCTTCTCCTCCCCTTTCACCTTCTATTTCCTCCTCTTGTAACTCCTCTCTCCCTCAACCCCTTCTTTTTTCCTTTTTTTCCCCGTCCCTGCATCCTCTCAGGGAGGTGGTGGTATGTGTTGATTGTAGTGATTTTGCTGTTACAGTGCACTGTGCATTTCTGCTCTTGGGAAACAGCACCATGGATAGACTGGTCAGTCATAGGGTCACAGAGAAATATTATCCTTTATTAAAAACCCTTTTATTAACCTCAGATATAATGAAAACCTGGGTTAAAACACATCAATGATTGGATTCTATATTAACATGTTCAGTATAATAATTGTGACCAATACCAGATTTCACAGAGTTTAAGCATCCCATGATGATTTTATCATAGTTGAAATCGGCCATCTGCAGCCATCGACCTCCAGAAACTCACATCGGCTCAAGCCTGAACAACAGCAGCACGTGTTGCTGTAAATTACAACTTAGGGCCCCACTGGGAGGGAGAAAAGATTTATAGGACACTAATAAGCACTATCTCCTCAGCAGATCACACTACAAGACACTGTGTGTGTGCGCATGTGTGTGCGCGTGTGTGCGTGTTTGTGTGTGTGTGTGTGTGAGAGAGAGAGAAAGAGAGACAGAGAGAGGAACAGGGATGAAGAGAAAGTGTCAACTTACACATACACAGTGTATGTGTCTGTGGTTTTAGATACAGTTATATAATATGATTTTTTTTATCATTTACACAGGGAATGTTGAACAATAAAATAACAGTAGGGCTGTAAATAACCATTGTTTTCATTGTTGATAAATCTGTTGATTATTTTCTCGATTAATCCATTAGTTGTTTGGTCTCTAAAATGTCAGAAAATGGTGAACAATCTTGATCAATTGATCCCAGAGCCTAAAATGACATCCTCAAATGTCCTGTTTTGTTAAAAATCCATAGATAATAATTTTACTGTCATAGAGGAGTGCAGAAACCAGAAAATATGCACATTTAAGAAGCTGGAATCAGCTTTTTTATTACTCAGTCTGAAACACATATCACAAATACACAGCTGACTATTAAAACATTCAAGGGCTAATACAACAGCACTAAAAGACAAATGGGAAAGGGACCTGGGGATTCAGATCACAGACGAACACTTGAGTGAGATTAATGAGAGATTTGTACAGAGATTTGTATCAATACCAGGTATAGACTCTGCAATTACAAATCTATACATAGGGCATACTATACATCTGAGAGACTGAGCCATATTTAAACTGATCTTCCCCTCTCTGCCCCTGTTGTAAACTAGAGACTGGCATGCTCCCACTTATGGTGTGGACTGGCCCTAAGCATAGACAGTGGTGTCTTGAAATTGAGAATATCCTTGGAAATGTATTGTTACATGATATTTCTTTAACACCTGTGATCACAATGTTGGGAGATCGGACTGATCCAAAGGACAAAGGGTTTTGTGAGCCTTGCCATTACAGCTGCCAAAAGATGCATCACAACTAAATGGAATCATAAAAATCCCCCAAATATTACTCAGTGGGTCAGTGAGGTTAATTCATGTGTTCCCTTAGAGAAAATAACCTATGCTGTTAGAGGTAGCCCACAGCTGTCTCATAAGACTTGGGCCCCATGGATGACCTATATGGAATCGGGTCAATGCACTGTCTAATTATTTACCTCATTTTAATCCCTCTCTTTAATTTGTGTGTGTGCGTGTCTGTGTGTGTGTATATGTGTGTTTTATGTTTCAAATACAAGAGGCAATATCTTTTGTCATGGCAGTAGTTCTGTATTGTGTTGTGTTGTATGTTCTGGTATGTCATCTTTGTCATAAATTAATGTAAAAAATGAATGAATAACTAGAATCTCAATACTCGAACTAATAGGCGAATAACTTTACACACAGAAAAATAACTGTGGATATACAGTGGAGGACGATTGGACATTTTATAAAATTATATAATATGTCAAGAAGACATTAAGTGAAAATATTATGAAAAAGGCACAAAAAGTCAAGTCCAGCAATTTACACATGGTTGGAGGACTTGCAAATGGATTTAAAAAAAGAATGTTAAAGTTGATACAGCAGGGGCTGATATATCCTAAGTTTTATTCTCTACTATGAGTCAACTACAAAACTCTAGATCCCACATTTTCCATAATGCACCACAAAATCATTTTTGTTAGACATCCCCTGCCTGGTAACAGCCCACATCTGTCAGACTCCTTGCTCCAGTTTGTAACAGAAGATATCTGTGAGACATTTCTCCAATCCCAAACTGAGATGACCCTGACGACATCATCAGGGTTAATTTATCAGACTTAAAGTACCTGTCAGAGGCACAGTCAGTATTATACGTCAGAAAGCAACTGTCCAGTTGGAGCAGGGTATGTGCCTGCTCAGCGCAACATACCCACAGAGCTACAGCTTCATGAGACTGCCAACCAATGTGTATCTGTATGTGTGAATGCAGCTTGACACACACAGTTTTGCAGCAGCGACTTGTTAAGCCTTCTCCTCCCAAAAGGCCTTTTGACAGATCCGGCTTCTCTGTTCTGAGCCAGACACACTCCTCTTTCTCTGAGGAATGGCTCTAATAAAGACGCTGCAGCTAAAGTGCTTTTATATCCAGCCCGGGTCTGTGTGTGTGTGTGTGTGTGAGCAGCGTGTGAGGTTCGGACATGTTCGCTGTCAGCGCTGCTTTGGGTTTGACATTGCTGCCTCTTTGTGAGAGCTGCCTTTGACAGAGCAACAATACCGTCAAATCTGACTCAAGACGCTCTCACACAAAAAGAGAGAAAGAGAGCTAATATGCTGACGTTGTGAGTGTGTGTATGTGTCTGTGTGCACACACAAGTGCCTATTTGCTTATGTGTGTCCCTGACTATCTACCTATGAATGTGTGTGTGTGCTCACCTGTGACCGTGGCCATTCATTAGAAAGAGATGAGCTCATGAGGGTGGGTCCGACAGAGGGATTGGTGAGTGTATGGGCTTGCGGGCTGTTTCAAATCCAAGGTTAATCCTGGCCTTTCACACTGGAGAGTCTAGTTAACTGAGGGTGGTGTGTGGGTGGCACTGAGTGAGTGGCAACAAGATCAAGTGTGATTAGACAGTACATGTTTGAAAACACAGTAAGGATTTGACATTATACATTTTTGTTGGTTTTGAAAATTAGCATTTTTCATTATATATGCACAACCCCCTCAACTCTAAAAGGTTGCATAGGGTTTTTTTTCCCATCGTAAATTCCCGTTGTAAAGTTTTCCTGTTCATGATATTCCTCAACACAGAAACAAACTAATGGATCATTTACTACTACTATGTTTATGATCTGGCCATCAGTTTAAGTTTTTTAACTTTATTCCTGATTTTTTTTTCTGTCAGTTTTGTAAACTACCTTAACCACAGTTGCTACGAAGAAGCAGCAGGTGTGAATCAGAACTGTAGCAACTTGCAAAATGTTTGGTTGTTGCACATGGAAACAAAACACTGTGCCATCATTGCAACATTTAGAATCCAGAATCTAAATGAGAATTGGTTAAAAGCAAGTTTGATTCTGGTTGATGTCTTTTCTCGAACTTGCACTGACTGAATCTTTTACCACTCAGTGGAGGTGCTGCTAGCCCTGCTGTGAGGCTGCAGTAAAATATCATTACAGCCTGGCTTGGTGTGTGTGTGTGTGTGTGTGTGTGTGTGTGTGTGTGTGTGTGTATGCAAAAGCATAAAAGTTGTGGGCGGTAAAACCAGAACTGAACTGAAAGATGTAAACAACTTTGTAAAGATGAGGGGAACTGTATGTGGATATAGCTCGCCTACATCCTCACTAATCTGTTTTCATTTTAAAACATATAACCATTGCTGTTTACGTCTAGCATCCGCACTGCTCTGGCATTTTGGAACCCTTTAAATGGCGACATTTCAAAATGCTGCTGACCCCGTTTTAGTTTGAAAACTGCAGGGCTGTTTTTTAGGTCCCATTTATATGACAACGATTTCAACTTAAAACGGTAAACTTTAGCTGCGTTTTGGCCGATTGTTTACAGGATAGTGGGGTTTTGGGTGCCTGAAAATGCAGTGTTTTGAAAACGGGTTCCGGAGTGCGTCCGTCCCGACAAACGTTCATGTGGTTGCCTTTTTTTTTGTTTATTCATTGCCGCTCTGTAGAAGGAAGCGTATGTACGCAGGCACGTGTTGTTTCATTGCAAAGTAACACCACCAACTACTGGCCTGGCATGTATACTGCAGCGTTTTTGGTCATTTTTGCGGATCCGTGTGCACGACGACTATTATCAAACGCTGTGGTCTAAACGCAGTACTGTTTTCAAAACGAAAATGAGAAACGATTCTGTTTTCAGTGGATCATTTTCGTGTAAACGTGGCCTTAGTCTAGACTGACAGAAACAGAGACTTTTGAGAGCGATGACGCAGACACCTTGTTCACTTCTTGATAGGATCTTATCACTCACAACGCATTGAGCCAAAACATGGTTCAGCCTACATGTCATGCCATTGCCACGGCTTCCTCTGACGATGGATACTGCCAGAGTACCTGGTGATTACTGCTCTAGTACGTCGCCATATTTGCTTTGCAATGACTCACAATCTGTTTTCTGGCCCCTTGACTGCCATATACTGGCACTTTCAGTTACAGTTCCACCTTGTCATCAAGCAAAGAAATCTTTGGTCTCACTTTTCGCCATCTCTGCAGTATTTTCTGTAACTAAGCAACCAACTGCAGAGGAGACGATCTGCTTCCTATTTACATTGACACCTGCATGCTCAGTGTATGTGAATGGTTATAGGATTTGTTTTCAGGTGTGTTAGTAAGAACAGAGATTGTTTCTGTTAAGGTGCTAAAATGCTTGCATGTACAGAGATCAATTTCCTTTTAATATGCTGCTTTATAAGGCAAATATATGAGTGTGGATGGGGCCCCAGGTGATAATTCTGTGTGGGCTTGTCACTATGAGTGGGCCCTTTCACATCCTACAGTCATTTTATTCATTGTTAATATAGAAGTTACAGTGGTTTATACGCATACAGGCTTAGACCTTTGACTTTTTGTCATCTGTAAGTCAGTTAACAGTATCTGTGCGGAATATGAATGGGGCTTTTACCTCTGGAATCGTGGACACGTGCAACACGTCCTCCTACTTTACAACTCTATTGAACTGAGACAGGAGAAGGAGTGTGCACACAGGGGAATGGTCAGTGTGCATATGTGTGTAACGGTGTCCATACCCTTGACAACTCAGTGCACATTCAGTCTACTTTATGCACAGTCACAGTTCCAGTACCACCACTGCTTCCAGTTACACAGACCACTCATATATACACATGTCGTGCCACCATACCCAAACCTCAAGCACACACTCCCTCTCAGGATTCATATGTGCTTCTTGGCAGCAGCTGCAGCCCTTTGTACTGCGGGTTTAGCACTGTGTGTGTGTCATTTCATGATTCATTGTGTGTGTGTGTGTGTGTGTGTGTGTGTGTGTGTGTGTGTGTGTGTGTGTGTGTGTGTGTGTGTGTGTGTGCACTTGTATTCATGACATATCAGGACATTTTTATGATAACACACCTTCAGTATCAGGACACTTGGAAAAATGAGGACATTTTTGATGTCCTCATTTTTCTGAGCTCTCTACAGTGTTCTACACCCTCCCAACATGCTCCCAGACCAAAAATCTCCAATGTCCTGAAACATCACAATTTTATGAAAATAGTGTGTGAAGTGTGTTTAGCGTTTTTGCTCATTTTCAGTTACGCCAACTAGTGGCCAGTTTTGGAACTTAACACACTTTTCACACACTTTCAGTGACGTCACTTTGCACGTCCTCATATGTCACTTTGTTCAGACAAACTAACACATTTGAAGCAGGTTTTATCATTACTGCAAAACACATATTCCATATAATTAGAGTCAAATAAAAACATTCTCAATTCTTACTGTTGATCTAATCTTGTATTTTTCTTGTATTAGATTTGCCTAATCAAAACAATAAATTCCTGACATCCCATTGTTTTTAATATTCTCATCAATAATCAATCAATAATACTACCAACAGTAGCCTAAAGTAGATCAAATGGGTGCAATGTGACCTTGTGCAAGAAGAACACTTTTTATAGCGCTGGCAATTATGGGAAGTTGAAATGTTTATTATAATTATTACATTTTAATAATTCTAATCAATACTCTTCAACTCTATAGTGAAGAAGTTTTACGCACAGTAAGCAGCACCATAAATTCTCACAATGAACAACAATGTTCTCAATCAGTATTGAATAGCTCTGTACAGTAAACATCTCATTGTTCTGTATAGTAATCAGTCTGAAGCAGAATAAGCACCACTCAAATTCTCACAGTGAAACAACAACATTCTATATTCTTAATAAGAATAAGATCGCGATCTACTGGTAGATCTTCCAGACTTTTCCTGTAGCTCTCCAAAATAATAGAAAATCAGCTTAAGAAATACACAAATAGCCTACACCAATATTAATGTTCTGTTTTGCAAGCACCCCTCTCTTGATCCAGCTATTTGCAGTGTCGTAGACACTGCATCAAAGTGACCAATGAGATAAGAGAATATTAGTCACCTCTATGTGACGTACACACAGTCACGTGACTGACACAAGTGCACTCAGTCACTTAGACGCACACAGTGAGACGGAGGGCTAGCTAGCATGGCAGAGGGCTCGTAAGAAGGCAAAAACATATCATTTCCATCCAGAATGGGAAGAGGAATTTCTGTTTACCTTGGTGAAAGACAAGAGTGTTTGTATGTTATGCCACCAAACTCAAGCACTGTGTAAAGAGGAAATCTGGGCGGCACCAGAACACCAACCACCAGAAATTGAAAGACGGCTACCCGCCGAAGAGCACAATCCGTGCAAGGAAAGTTGACGAGCTGAAATCGGGGTTGAAGGCCCAGCAATCACTTTTCACCAAACCTGCTTCTCAAAATAAGGCTGCAGCTGAAGTATCATTTCATGTAAGTCACCTTTTGGCTAAACACAAGAAGCCCTTTACAGATGGAGATTTAGTTAAGGAAGCAATGGCCATTACAGCAGAGACTGTTTTCAGCGACTTCAAAAACAAAGAAGAAATCATAACTGCACTCTGTAGTGTACCCCTTGGCCCTGCAATGGTCACTCTCAGAGGACGTGGACAGACAAGTGTTAAAGGACTTGACAAACTGAATATTTCTCACTACAGTTCGATGAATCCCTGGATATTAATGGACACAGCGCAGCTTGTTGTATTTCTCAAAATGGTTTTACCGGATTCTACAACAAAGGAGGACTTTCTCACTCTTTTGCACTTAAAGGAGAAAACGAGAGGTGAGGATATCTACAGTGAGTTCAAAAAATATGTTGGTGATAATGACATACCCAATCATAAACTGGTGGTGATTACTGCTGATGGGGCCCCAGCAATGCGTGGTGCGTGCAATGGATTTATAGGACTGTGCCGTAATGACCCCAATTTTCCTTACTTCGTGAATTATCACTGTGTGATCCACCAGCAGGCCTTGGCTGGGAAGGTCTTGAACTTTTCTCATGTAATGACGCTGGTGGTGAAACTAGTCAACTTGATTCGGTAAAGCGCTTCAGCACTGCTTATTCAAAGCACTCCCGGATGAGCTTGATGCTGCTTACGGAGACCTACTTCTTCATGCTGATGTGAATGTGAAGAATGTCAATATGTTGTTAGCTGGTATTCCTCATGCCTTTATTTTTGTGTTAAGAAACTACATGACTCTGAAGTGAATGTTATTTTGTACAATTCTTTAAGCAAGACAGCTGTTTGATAGGCCAATTAATTAGTCTTTTCTTGGTTGCATCAATTTGAATGTTGCAGCAAGGTGCATGTAATTCAAATACAGGCAAATAAAAGGCCTCAAGTAGGAAGTACACAGTGTTAGCTGTCTTTTTCTATCAACACTTCAATAGGTAGATCTTGCCTTTCACCAAGGCCGAGGTCAGGGATCTTGGACTTAAAAAGGTTGGTGACCACTGGTCTAGGATATTGTTGTGATTGTTCTCAATTTTGCAGTGAGAATGTATAAGTTGAATACGCTGACCATGCTGAGTGCGAGGGAAGATCTTCAGGATCCGTTGTGCAGGGCCAGCAGCTCTTGTTTGAGAAATGTCTGGAAATATAAAAAAATTCAAAATGAGTCTGTGGATGCACATCTTCTTTGCCATAAGGTGCTGGGAGATGGCATCGGGAGCTGTGATGTAAATAAATTGAATAAGCTGGTGAGGAAAGGCAGCTCTGTGATGGGGATGGAACTGGACAGTGTGGAGACCGTAACAGATAAAATGATGACAGGACAGCTGAAAACTATCATGGGCAGTCCTCTCATCCTCTCTATGCTAAGCTAAAGCTGCTCAGGTGCACTTCAGCCATAGACTCATCCAGCCACATGCCTCAAAGCACTCTTGGGGCTTTTTCATACCATTAGCCATCAGGCTGTATGACATCACAGATCCCAGTATCTCCCACTCCATAATTTAAACAAGATAATGTACCTTTTCAAAGTAGAGTACTGTATATAATCTTGTAACCTGTCTGAAGGAGATCTTTAAGCACTGCCAACTTTGAAATAACTGACTACTGAGATAGTCAAGCTTTACTTGTTTTCACTCAAAATGTTTTAAGAGACAACAGCATTCGGCGGGTAAGCAAAAGAGCAATTCATGGTGGGTTTATAACATTTTAGTTAATTAGTATTCTACCTCAGGGACCTTTAGGTGCAGCAAAAATAGGTTGAACTTGGAGGTTCCTGCTGCTGCTGCTGCTGTCGTCATCTGATTCAGTATGGTCATCATTAGCGTCAGTCTCCTCACTTTGTGTATCTGTAAGTATTGATTGACATAGTCAATACTTCATTAACTTCACTTAACTTTCCTTATATGTTTTACAATATAGTATAAAGTGCAGATGTTTAACAACTATTAACACACTATTAAAAAATGCACAGTGCACAGTGCCAGCTTATTTTGGTTATTAATTTAGTATTTAAAAGTGGTAATGAAGTCACTTCATTCACTAAGCAACTATAAAATCCTTCAGAACAACACATTATACTACATTTTTAAAGCAATTTCCTCATATCTGTATTTTCACCTGAAGGTCCAAGATTGCTGCTCTTGTGTTCATGACAAATTAGGACATTTTTATGATAACACACACTTAGCCTATATAAACACACCAAAATCAGGGCTCCATGAAAAATGAGGACGTTTTTGAAGCGTCTATCAAGTGTTGTTAAAGAACAGTTTTACATGCAAACGGGACCAAATTTAGTGTAAGAGCAGTTTGCAAAACATTGTTGAGACAATTCTCAGTAGGTTAGAAAGATTGTCCTTACCTGAAAACGACTGGAAACCTTTGCTGGAAACACGACGGTGAAAGTCCGTGAGTGGTGAAGATCCTGCATTAACCACTTCCTGTGAGTCTCTTTCTTTCAAAATAAAAGCCCTCTACAGTTCCACACACAGCCCAGTCTTATTCTGGGTTTCAGTTTTGTTTCCGTTTTATCATTCAACTGCGGTGGAATCCAGCTTTACTATGTTTGAGATCAGCGCTGCGGCACGTGAGGCATTCATTACAAACGCAGCCTCTAATTGGTCGATAGACTCAAATCATCTAAAACAGATACGACCGCAGCGGAGCGCTCGGTGAACGGAACATCCGGGACCTTCAGCCCACAGGAGACATTTAATCCTTCGACGTCACGCTGGAACAATCACCTCATGAGGTAAAGTTGGCTAATTAGTGAAAGGAAATTCAACACGCAGTGGACTCCAACTGTAAGGGATGCATGATGCATGATAAATGGTAATTACTTACTTTAGCTTTATCTTCAACAATAGACAGCAGAAGTTGTTAAAATGGCTGCATGAGTTAAAGGGACAATTCTCCAAACAAACTTTTTCAGCTTCGGCTGCAGAGACAGTCCAAGTTGTTTTTAACTGTTCTTGAACACAAATTTGATTTCAGCAAAAGATATGTTTTCTGGAATTTAGATGATAATATTAATGTTTTCCTATGTAATTAATCTTAGTTAGTCAGTATAGGTGATGGTAGTGGAGCGAACAGTTTTATAATGATCTCATAGTAACATTTATCTTTGAAGGTGCTTTGGTAGGTTAATATTATTTGTTAAGGTTTTTTAATGTCACACTGTTATCACATTTGCACAGGGTTCACACCGATCTATTAGCCTGATCAGCAAATGAGTAATGAATAATACCATTTTAGAAGTCCTGTTTGATTTAAAGTAAGTACTGTTCTTTCTTATATTTGTCTCACTGATTTTTGTCATCTTCCCATGTAGATGTTTGCAGGTTGAGGTGTACATGGCCAAGTAAAGAGCATGTCAAAAAGAAGAGCCAGACTTCCCTGAAGCTGAGGCTGCTCAATTTATTTTATCTGGAGTTGACAAGCCTTGTTTAAAGGTCCAGTGGATCAATGACTATAAAGGTATGTTATATATTATTCCCTTTGGTTACTGCATGAACGTCACTAGACATTATAGACATAATCATGCAAGACAACAAACTGATAATGACATTTGCTGCCAATATTTTAATAATAGTTTATTTATTGGTTTTATTGATTTGTTGTTGCAGCCCTAAACATCAATTTCAAACATCACTAAACATCATTCAGATCTTTTTCACACTGTTAAAAAGTCTTATGTTTGTTCTGCATATGTTTAGTCAATAGCTGATTAGCTGCAGTTAGTGAACCTGATTTGGATTGTATTACTTGACACTAATTAATGATCTTTGGTGTATTAGGACGCGTGGTGTATTTGCCTGTGCACCGATTGAAAAGGGATCCTTTGTGGTGGAATACTGGAGAGTTAATCTCACAACATGAACGAGACAAGCGGCAGAAAAATACACAGAGAAGCAAAATGCTTTCCTGTTGATTTTGAATGTAACAACAACACATGGTGGTAAGTAAAGGCCTATAGAAGATCAGTTGTTCTTTGCAACATTATGGTTTTAGTGGAGAAAACTGAGATAGGTTTCCTTGTTCAATTTTAGCATCGATGCCTCCCATGAAGATGACTCAATGGGCCGGCTGGTTAATGATGCCCACAAGTCCCCAAACTGCAAAATGAAAAAGCTGACAGTCCAGGGAAAACCTCATCTGTGCCTGTTTGCAATTGAAGACATCCAGGCAGAGAGTGTAACCTATGACTATGGAAAATCTCAGTGGCCATGGCGAGCTCTGGTAAGTAAATTCTTTTCATAGATTATACAGTAAAAGATCTGTTAAGTATGAGGAGGTACAAAGATGTGTATTTAATTCAAATGATTGACAATAATTTCTAGTAGGAAAGATCAGTTTACATCAGTGAGGGCTTTAGAGCATTCTTTGACAACAACAGGAGAAGTTAGAGAAACTTGGACTGTATATGTGTTCAGTCGTCATGTCCTCATATTGTTTTAGGCTGTGAAAGACTTGAGTGTGTTTCAGGTGACGTCCTCATATGTTCTGACCCAACGACTGTAGAGTGTGTGTTACATTGTCCTCATATTGTTTTAGGCTGTGAAAGACTTGAGTGTGTTTCAGGTGACGTCCTCATATGTTCTGACCCAACGACTGTAGAGTGTGTGTTACATTGTCCTCATATTGTTTTAGGCTGTAAAAGACTTGAGTGTGTTTCAGGTGACGTCCTCATATGTTCTGACCCAACAACTGTAGAGTGTGTGTTACATTGTCCTCATATTGTTGGTTAGCAGATGCTATACAGTGTTAGTTGTTACTATAGAGTCTGACATAATGAGCCCACATCCACCTTTGAATTTAGTTCACTGAAACAAGTATTATCATTACTTCATTAATTAGTCAGGATTTATTTTACAGAATATTTCTGACACTGTATTGTTGTGTTTTGTTGCAGACACCAAGTGTTGACATCCTGACTCAACCTTCTGCAGACCAAGAAGTGAGCGACACATCCACTACATCCTTCCAACAGGTAATTACACATGAATTTCTTCTCTTTGGAATTAAGTATATGTCTCAGTTGGGCCCAGTGCACAAATTTAATACCCTTTCACTGAATTCAAACAGTCAGTTTGTGTGAAATGTTCACAATATCAATGTTAGCATTACTTGTGTGTGAATAGCATAGCTGATAGAAATTGGCCGTACCATTTGTTAGCTGTAACTTCCCCTTAAAGCATCAAATTAATCTTTATTCTCACTAAATTTGATATTTTTGTCCTCTGGCTCATGTTTTTGTCCATTTCACCTCCTGCTCATCAGCTTACATGATTGGATTTCTGGGGAAGTTGATCAGTTTACATCAGTGTGGGCTTTAGAGCCTTCTTTGACAACAGCAGGAGAAGTTAGAAGTTAGAAACATGGACTGTATATGTGTTCAGTCGTCATGTCCTCATATTGTTTTAGGCTGTGAAAGACTTGAGTGTGTTTCAGGTGACGTCCTCATATGTTCTGACCCAACGACTGTAGAGTGTGTGTTACATTGTCCTCATATTGTTGGGTAGCAGATGCCATACAGTGTTAGTTATTGCTAGTGATGGCGGAATGAAGCCTCATGAAGCATTTTCTTCATTTTCCGAGCCCAGTAGATGGCGCTCTTGGTTTTAAGGAGAGAGGCTAGAAGAATAGAAATCTGGTGTGCTTTAAACCTTTTGTTGAACAAAGAGCGCCATCTGGTGGGCTCAGAAAATAAAGAAATTGATTTATGAGACTTCATTCTGCCATCACTATTTATTACTTTAGAGTCTGGCATAATGAGCCCACATCCTCCTGTGAATTAAGTTCACTGAAACAAGTATGATCATTACTTCATTAATTAGTGAGGATTTATTTTACAGAATATTTCTGACACTGTATTGTTGTGTTTTGTTGCAGACACCAAGTGTTGACATCCTGACTCAACCTTCTGCAGACCAAGAAGTGAGATCCACTTCATTCTTCCAACATGTAATTACACATGAATTTCTTCTCTTTGGAATTAAGTATATGTCTCAGTTGGGCCCAGTGCATAAATTAAATACCCTTTCACTGAATTCAAACAGTCAGTTTGTGTGAAATGTTCACAATATCAGTGTTAGCATTACTTGTGTGTGAATAGCATAGCTGATAGAAATTGGCCGTACCATTTGTCAGCTGTAACTTCCCCTTAAAGCATCAAATTAATCTTTATTCTCACTAAATTTGATATTTTTTGTCCTCTGGCTCATGTTTTTGTCCATTTCACCTCCTGCTCATCAGCTTACATGATTGGATTTCTGGGGAAGTTGATCAGTTTACATCAGTGTGGGCTTTAGAGCCTTCTTTGACAACAGCAGGAGAAGTTAGAAGTTAGAAACATGGACTGTATATGTGTTCAGTCGTCATGTCCTCATATTGTTTTAGGCTGTGAAAGACTTGAGTGTGTTTCAGGTGACGTCCTCATATGTTCTGACCCAACGACTGTAGAGTGTGTGTTACATTGTCCTCATATTGTTGGGTAGCAGATGCCATACAGTGTTAGTTATTGCTAGTGATGGCGGAATGAAGCCTCATGAAGCATTTTCTTCATTTTCCGAGCCCAGTAGATGGCGCTCTTGGTTTAAGGAGAGAGGCTAGAAGAATAGAAAATCTGGTGTGCTTTAAACCTTTTGTTGAACAAAGAGCGCCATCTGGTGGGCTCAGAAAATAAAGAAATTGATTTATGAGACTTCATTCCGCCATCACTATTTATTACTTTAGAGTCTGGCATAATGAGCCCACATCCTCCTGTGAATTAAGTTCACTGAAACAAGTATGATCATTACTTCATTAATTAGTGAGGATTTATTTTACAGAATATTTCTGACACTGTATTGTTGTGTTTTGTTGCAGACACCAAGTGTTGACATCCTGACTCAACCTTCTGCAGACCAAGAAGTGAGCGACACATCCACTACATTCTTCTCCTTGGTAATTACACATGAATTTCTTCTCTTTGGATTAAAATATATGTCTCAGTTGGGCCCAGTGCATAAATTAAATACCCTTTCACTGAATTCAAACAGTCAGTTTGTGTGAAATGTTCACAATATCAGTGTTATTTTTGTCCTCTGGACTGTTTTTGTCCATTTCACCTCCTGCTCATCAGTTTACATGATTGGATTTCTGGGAAGTTGATCAGTTTACATCAGTGTGGGCTTTAGAGCCTTCTCTGACAACAGCAAGAGAAATTAGAAGTTAGAAACATGGACTGTATATGTGTTCAGTCATGTCCTCATATTGTTTTAGGCTGTGAAAGACTTGAGTGTGTTTCAGGTGACGTCCTCATATGTTCTGACCCAACAACTGTAGAGTGTGTGTTACATTGTCCTCATATTGTTGGGTAGCAGATGCTATACAGTGTTAGTTGTTACTATAGAGTCGGGCATAATGAGCCCCCATCCACCTTTGAATTTAGTTCACTGAAACAAGTATGATCATTACTTCATTAATTAGTGAGGATTTATTTTACAGAATATTTCTGACACTGTATTGTTGTGTTTTGTTGCAGACACCAAGTGTTGACATCCTGACTCAACCTTCTGCAGACCAAGAAGTGAGCGAGAGATCCACTTCATTCTTCTCAACAGGTAATTACACATGAATTTCTTCTCTTTGGAATTAAGTATATGTCTCAGTTGGGCCCAGTGCATAAATTTAAATACCCTTTCACTGAATTCAAACAGTCAGTTTGTGTGAAATGTTCACAATATCAGTGTTAGCATTACTTGTGTGTGAATAGCATAGCTGATAGAAATTGGCCGTACCATTTGTTAGCTGTAACTTCCTTAAAGCATCAAATTAATCTTTATTCTCACTAAATTTGATATTTTTGTCCTCTGGCTCATGTTTTTGTCCATTTCACCTCCTGCTCATCAGCTTACATGATTGGATTTCTGTGAAGTTGATCAGTTTACATCAGTGTGGGCTTTAGAGCCTTCTTTGACAACAGCAGGAGAAGTTAGAAGTTAGAAACATGGACTGTATATGTGTTCAGTCGTCATGTCCTCATATTGTTTTAGGCTGTGAAAGACTTGAGTGTGTTTCAGGTGACGTCCTCATATGTTCTGACCCAACGACTGTAGAGTGTGTGTTACATTGTCCTCGTGTTGTTGGGTAGCAGATGCCATACAGTGTTAGTTATTGCTAGTGATGGCGGAATGAAGCCTCATGAAGCATTTTCTTTATTTTCCGAGCCCAGTAGATGGCGCTCTTGGTTTAAGGAGAGAGGCTAGAAGAATAGAAATCTGGTGTGCTTTAAACCTTTTGTTGAACAAAGAGCGCCATCTGGTGGGCTCAGAAAATAAAGAAATTGATTTATGAGACTTCATTCTGCCATCACTATTTATTACTTTAGAGTCTGGCATAATGAGCCCACATCCTCCTGTGAATTAAGTTCACTGAAACAAGTATGATCATTACTTCATTAATTAGTGAGGATTTATTTTACAGAATATTTCTGACACTGTATTGTTGTGTTTTGTTGCAGACACCAAGTGCTGAGATCCTGACTCAACCTTCTGCAGACCAAGAAGGGAGCGAGAGATCCACTTCATTCTTCTCCTTGGTAATTACACATGAATTTCTTCTCTTTGGAATTAAGTATATGTCTCAGTTGGGCCCAGTGCATAAATTAAATACCCTTTCACTGAATTCAAACAGTCAGTTTGTGTGAAATGTTCACAATATCAGTGTTAGCATTACTTGTTTGTGAATAGCATAGCTGATAGAAATTGGTTGTACCATTTGTTAGCTGTAACTTCCCCTTAAAGCATCAAATTAATCTTTATTCTCAATAAATTTGATATTTTTTGTCCTCTGGCTCATGTTTTGTCCATTTCACCTCCTGCTCATCAGTTTACATGATTGGATTTTGAGGAAGTTGATCAGTTTACATCAGTGTGGGCTTTAGAGCCTTCTCTGACAACAGCAGGAGAAGTTAGAAGTTAGAAACATGGACTGTATATGTGTTCAGTCGTCATGTCCTCATATTGTTTTAGGCTGTGAAAGACTTGAGTGTGTTTCAGGTGACGTCCTCATATGTTCTGACCCAACAACTGTAGAGTGTGTGTTACATTGTCCTCATATTGTTGGGTAGCAGATGCTATACAGTGTTAGTTGTTACTATAGAGTCTGGCATAATGAGCCCACATCCTCCTGTGAATTTAAGTTCACTGAAACAAGTATGATCATTACTTCATTAATTAGTCAGGATTTATTTTACAGAATATTTCTGACACTGTATTGTTGTGTTTTGTTGCAGACACCAAGTGTTGACATCCTGACTCAACCTTCTGCAGACCAAGAAGTGAGCGACACATCCACTACATTCTTCTCCTTGGTAATTACACATGAATTTCTTCTCTTTGGAATTAAGTATATGTCTCAGTTGGGCCCAGTGCATAACTTAAATACCCTTTCACTGAATTCAAACAGTCAGTTTGTGTGAAATGTTCACAATATCAATGTTAGCATTACTTGTGTGAATAGCATAGCTGATAGAAATTGGCCGTACCATTTGTTAGCTGTAACTTCCTTACAGCATCAAATTAATCTTTATTCTCACTAAATTTGATATTTTTTGTCCTCTGGCTCATGTTTTTGTCCATTTCACCTCCTGCTCATCAGTTTACATGATTGGATTTCTGGGGAAGTTGATCAGTTTACATCAGTGTGGGCTTTAGAGCCTTCTCTGACAACAGCAGGAGAAATTAGAAGTTAAAAACATGGACTGTATATGTGTTCAGTCGTCATGTCCTCATATTGTTTTAGGCTGTGAAAGACTTGAGTGTGTTTCAAGTGACGTCCTCATATGTTCTGACCCAACGACTGTAGAGTGTGTGTTACATTGTCCTCATATTGTTGGGTAGCAGATGCTATACAGTGTTAGTTGTTACTATAGAGTCTGGCATAATGAGCCCACATCCTCCTGTGAATTAAGTTCACTGAAACAAGTATGATCATTACTTCATTAATTAGTGAGGATTTATTTTACAGAATATTTCTGACACTGTATTGTTGTGTTTTGTTGCAGACACCAAGTGCTGAGATCCTGACTCAACCTTCTGCAGACCAAGAAGTGAGCGAGAGATCCACTTCATTCTTCTCCTTGGTAATTACACATGAATTTCTTCTCTTTGGAATTAAGTATATGTCTCAGTTGGGCCCAGTGCATAACTTAAATACCCTTTCACTGAATTCAAACAGTCAGTTTGTGTGAAATGTTCACAATATCAATGTTAGCATTACTTGTGTGTGAATAGCATAGCTGATAGAAATTGGCCGTACCATTTGTTAGCTGTAACTTCCCCTTAAAGCATCAAATTAATCTTTATTCTCACTAAATTTGATATTTTTTGTCCTCTGGCTCATGTTTTTGTCCATTTCACCTCCTGCTCATCAGTTTACATGATTGGATTTTTGGGGAAGTTGATCAGTTTACATCAGTGTGGGCTTTAGAGCCTTCTTTGACAACAGCAGGAGAAGTTAGAAGTTAGAAACATGGACTGTATATGTGTTCAGTCGTCATGTCCTCATATTGTTTTAGGCTGTAAAAGACTTGAGTGTGTTTCAGGTGACGTCCTCATATTGTTGGGTAGCAGATGCTATACAGTGTTAGTTGTTACTATAGAGTCTGGCATAATGAGCCCACATCCTCCTGTGAATTAAGTTCACTGAAACAAGTATGATCATTACTTCATTAATTAGTGAGGATTTATTTTACAGAATATTTCTGACACTGTATTGTTGTGTTTTGTTGCAGACACCAAGTGTTGACATCCTGACTCAACCTTCTGCAGACCAAGAAGTGAGCGAGAGATCCACTTCATCCTTCCAACAGGTAATTACACATGAATTTCTTCTCTTTGGAATTAAGTATATGTCTCAGTTGGGCCCAGTGCATAAATTAAATACCCTTTCACTGAATTCAAACAGTCAGTTTGTGTGAAATGTTCACAATATCAATGTTAGCATTACTTGTGTGTGAATAGCATAGCTGATAGAAATTGGCCGTACCATTTGTTAGCTGTAACTCCCCCTTAAAGCATCAAATTAATCTTTATTCTCACTAAATTTGATATTTTTTGTCCTCTGGCTCATGTTTTTGTCCATTTCACCTTCTGCTCATCAGTTTACATGATTGAATTTCTGGGGAAGTTGATCAGTTTACATCAGTGTGGGCTTTAGAGCCTTCTTTGACAACAGCAGGAGAAGTTAGAAGTTAGAAACATGGACTGTATATGTGTTCAGTCGTCATGTCCTCATATTGTTTTAGGCTGTAAAAGACTTGAGTGTGTTTCAGGTGACGTCCTCATATGTTCTGACCCAACGACTGTAGAGTGTGTGTTACATTGTCCTCATATTGTTGGGTAGCAGATGCTATACAGTGTTAGTTGTTACTATAGAGTCTGGCATAATGAGCCCACATCCTCCTGTGAATTAAGTTCACTGAAACAAGTATGATCATTACTTCATTAATTAGTCAGGATTTATTTTACAGAATATTTCTGACACTGTATTGTTGTGTTTTGTTGCAGACACCAAGTGTTGACATCCTGACTCAACCTTCTGCAGACCAAGAAGTGAGCGAGAGATCCACTTCATCCTTCCAACAGGTAATTACACATGAATTTCTTCTCTTTGGAATTAAGTATATGTCTCAGTTGGGCCCAGTGCATAAATTAAATACCCTTTCACTGAATTCAAACAGTCAGTTTGTGTGAAATGTTCACAATATCAATGTCAGCATTACTTGTGTGAATAGCATAGCTGATAGAAATTGGCGTACCATTTGTTAGCTGTAACTTCCTTAAAGCATCAAATTAATCTTTATTCTCACTAAATTTGATATTTTTGTCCTCTCGCACATGTTTTTGTCCATTTCACCTCCTGCTCATCAGTTTACATGATTGGATTTCTGGGGAAGTTGATCAGTTTACATCAGTGTGGGCTTTAGAGCCTTCTTTGACAACAGCAGGAGAAGTTAGAAGTTAGAAACATGGACTGTATATGTGTTCAGTCGTCATGTCCTCATATTGTTTTAGGCTGTAAAAGACTTGAGTGTGTTTCAGGTGACGTCCTCATATGTTCTGACCCAACGACTGTAGAGTGTGTGTTACATTGTCCTCATATTGTTGGGTAGCAGATGCTATACAGTGTTAGTTGTTACTATAGAGTCTGGCATAATGAGCCCACATCCTCCTGTGAATTAAGTTCACTGAAACAAGTATGATCATTACTTCATTAATTAGTCAGGATTTATTTTACAGAATATTTCTGACACTGTATTGTTGTGTTTTGTTGCAGACACCAAGTGTTGACATCCTGACTCAACCTTCTGCAGACCAAGAAGTGAGCGAGAGATCCACTTCATCCTTCCAACAGGTAATTACACATGAATTTCTTCTCTTTGGAATTAAGTATATGTCTCAGTTGGGCCCAGTGCATAAATTAAATACCCTTTCACTGAATTCAAACAGTCAGTTTGTGTGAAATGTTCACAATATCAATGTTAGCATTACTTGTGTGTGAATAGCATAGCTGATAGAAATTGGCCGTACCATTTGTTAGCTGTAACTTCCCCTTAAAGCATCAAATTAATCTTTATTCTCACTAAATTTGATATTTTTTGTCCTCTGGCTCATGTTTTTGTCCATTTCACCTCCTGCTCATCAGTTTACATGATTGGATTTCTGGGAAGTTGATCAGTTTACATCAGTGTGGGCTTTAGAGCCTTCTTTGACAACAGCAGGAGAAGAAGTTAGAAACATGGACTGTATATGTGTTCAGTCGTCATGTCCTCATATTGTTTTAGGCTGTGAAAGACTTGAGTGTGTTTCAGGTGACGTCCTCATATGTTCTGACCCAACGACTGTAGAGTGTGTGTTACATTGTCCTCATATTGTTTTAGGCTGTGAAAGACTTGAGTGTGTTTCAGGTGACGTCCTCATATGTTCTGACCCAACGACTGTAGAGTGTGTGTTACATTGTCCTCATATTGTTGGGTAGCAGATGCTATACAGTGTTAGTTGTTACTATAGAGTCTGGCATAATGAGCCCACATCCTCCTGTGAATTAAGTTCACTGAAACAAGTATGATCATTACTTCATTAATTAGTCAGGATTTATTTTACAGAATATTTCTGACACTGTATTGTTGTGTTTTGTTGCAGACACCAAGTGTTGACATCCTGACTCAACCTTCTGCAGACCAAGAAGTGAGCGACACATCCACTACATTCTTCTCAACAGGTAATTACACATGAATTTCTTCTCTTGGAATTAAGTATATGTCTCAGTTGGGCCCAGTGCATAAATTTAAATACCCTTTCACTGAATTCAAACAGTCAGTTTGTGTGAAATGTTCACAATATCAATGTTAGCATTACTTGTGTGTGAATAGCATAGCTGATAGAAATTGGCCGTACCATTTGTTAGCTGTAACTTCCTTAAAGCATCAAATTAATCTTTATTCTCACCAAATTTGATATTTTTTGTCCTCTGGCTCATGTTTTTGTCCATTTCACCTCCTGCTCATCAGTTTACATGATTGGATTTCTGGGGAAGTTGATCAGTTTACATCAGTGTGGGCTTTAGAGCCTTCTTTGACAACAGCAGGAGAAGTTAGAAGTTAGAAACATGGACTGTATATGTGTTCAGTCGTCATGTCCTCATATTGTTTTAGGCTGTAAAAGACTTGAGTGTGTTTCAGGTGACGTCCTCATATGTTCTGACCCAACAACTGTAGAGTGTGTGTTACATTGTCCTCATATTGTTGGGTAGCAGATGCTATACAGTGTTAGTTGTTACTATAGAGTCTGGCATAATGAGCCCACATCCTCCTGTGAATTAAGTTCACTGAAACAAGTATGATCATTACTTCATTAATTAGTCAGGATTTATTTTACAGAATATTTCTGACACTGTATTGTTGTGTTTTGTTGCAGACATCAAGTGTTGACATCCTGACTCAACCTTCTGCAGACCAAGAAGTGAGCGAGAGATCCACTTCATCCTTCCAACAGGTAATTACACATGAATTTCTTCTCTTTGGAATTAAGTATATGTCTCAGTTGGGCCCAGTGCATAAATTAAATACCCTTTCACTGAATTCAAACAGTCAGTTTGTGTGAAATGTTCACAATATCAATGTTAGCATTACTTGTTTGTGAATAGCATAGCTGATAGAAATTGGCGTACCATTTGTTAGCTGTAACTCCCCTTAAAGCATCAAATTAATCTTTATTCTCACTAAATTTGATATTTTTGTCCTCTGGCTCATGTTTTTGTCCATTTCACCTCCTGCTCATCAGCTTTACATGATTGGATTTCTGGGGAAGTTGATCAGTTTACATCAGTGTGGGCTTTAGAGCCTTCTTTGACAACAGCAGGAGAAGTTAGAAGTTAGAAACATGGACTGTATATGTGTTCAGTCGTCATGTCCTCATATTGTTTTAGGCTGTGAAAGACTTGAGTGTGTTTCAGGTGACGTCCTCATATGTTCTGACCCAACGACTGTAGAGTGTGTGTTACATTGTCCTCATATTGTTTTAGGCTGTAAAAGACTTGAGTGTGTTTCAGGTGACGTCCTCATATGTTCTGACCCAACGACTGTAGAGTGTGTGTTACATTGTCCTCATATTGTTTTAGGCTGTGAAAGACTTGAGTGTGTTTCAGGTGACGCCCCTCATATGTTCCTTTTAGATTCCCAGCAGAGCACAGCACTTCAACTACATTCATCCCAGGCATCCTCAAAACACCCCAGTGGAAAGCAAGGTTTAAAAGCAATTTGTATCCACATCATTAGCTAAAATATTTTCTATCCTATCTTACTTTTTTTTTTCTTTTGTTTCTATTCATGACAGCTGGGAAGGTGAAAAGCAAGTGGACAGATGATGAAGTGAAGGCTGTTGAGCAGCACATGTTGCATTTCATAACAAGCTGCAAAGTACCAGGTAAAAAGGAATGTGACTCCTGCCTCCAAGCAGAACCACTAGCTCTGAAAGACAGAGACTGGGTTGCCATCAAATACTACATTCACAATAGAATCGTAACAAAAAAGGAAGATGAAAAGCTAGAACTATATCATGTGGCCCAAGTACAATTCCATATCAGTTGAACTTAATTTTATTTTCATTCTATATCTTTTGTAAATGATGATACTCAGTTGCTCAAGTTGCTCTGTGCTACCAAATGTTCAGATTGAAGAATGAGTATTTTTTGTTTAACCCCACTCTCTTGGTTTTATTCACAGTACCTGCCATAATTTCTTTTAGAAAATTATGTTTAAGATGATAGGTGCATACTCTGCTCTTTCAACAAGCAATAGAGAAAGTATTTGAAAGGTTTGTTACTTTAGGCTATACCCTAAGTTTCCAGCATTGTGTTGCTGGTTTTTGAACTGAAAATTCACTGGAATTTTGGAGAAGTTTGGAGGCAAGATTGCTGCATTCTCTGTGATCTATTCTGGATTCAATTTACATATTTACTAGTAATTAAAAAATAAGAATGGCAAGATGTTTTCCATGTTTTTATTTAGATGAACATTTACCACAAAATTCATAAATGCAATACAATAATACTACTTAAAAAGTAGAAAGATCACATTTTTGATTATTTTGATTGATTATGTATCTATGGGTTTCACAATTCACCTAAACATGAAAAATCTGTGTGTGATGACTCATAAGTCACATAAACTTGACAAATCTGTGTGTGATGGCTCATAAGTCACATAAACCTGACAGTGTCCTCATAAGTCGCATTAAAATCAGGTTTGACCAAAATATAGCCCTAGCCAAAATCTCAACAGATACACACATTCCTGGAAGCATGGGGAAGAAACACTTTGATTCCCCAGCCTCTAGGACCTTGGGAAAGGTACGTTCCCATTTGTCACATTTTTGTCATATGTACTGATATGTCCTGAAAACAAGTATGTGTGTGTGTGTGTGTGTGTGTGTGTGTGTGTGTGCATGTGTGTGTGTGCATGTGTGCGTGTGTGTGTTCTCTCCCACCGCCACAGCTGACAGGGCATTAAACCACTCTGAGCAGCATGTAGCCACTGGCATGTAGTCTGCAGGGGATTTGGAGGGCAGAGAAAGTCACAATGTTTTTCTCTTGGTTGCCCCCACACACACTCTCTGTCTTTAATGTGGGTGTCACTCCCTTTACTGTTCACAGACATGTGTGCGCACACACTTAGACAAAAAAGGTGAAAATCCATTGCGAATGATGAAATCCATCCTTTGAGGTTTACTTTCCTGCTTCCCAGAATCCCTTTTTCTTTCTCTTGCCTGATTGATTGTTTCGCCCTGTTTTCGTCAACAGAGAATTCCACAGGAAACGACGGTAATTAAGAAATATTGATGCTGGATACATCTATTTGCTTTTCCAAAATGATCATTAGCAAAATTCGGCTGCAGTCGTTCATCACTGTACTGCAACACTTGGCATCGGACACACACGCTCACTGCGGGCCTATCCCAGCATTTCTCTCGGCGATGACTTCATTAGAGCTCGATTTGCTGTCCTGTAAACATGTGTCTCTCTGGGAGATATGATATAAGAGCTGCAATAACGGTTCATCTGTCTTCCATACACATGGTAAAGCAAAACATCCCTAAGCGATACAAGGGGGTGGATAAAATACTGGAATCAACATGACATGGGCTTTAACTTTGCATGCTGATAAGTTTGTGTAAGCTGTAAAACAGGCCTGACGGTATTTTTTCAGAGAAATGTGAGGCAATTAGTGAAGGTTGTATTGTATCATAGAATTTATCAGTCATGAATTAAAGTGAAGTCTGGGACAATGAGTCACCGTTATGATACACTGAAACAGTTGATGTTTCCCATTTGAGAAATACAGAAATCCTACAGAAAAATTGCTGAACACCTCTAAAAGTTGAATTAATATTTGAATTGTCCTTACTTTTTGTATAAAGAAATATATATCTGTATAATACAACAGCTTTTTTGCATATTTTTCCAAATTTCAAAAGAGTATAGGCATATTTGTTAAAAACAGGGTCTAAGTTTCAGTCCCCTGGTTGAGCCTTTTGCATGGCAGTGGCCTGACGTTTGATATCCAGTGTTGCTAAGATGTTAACTTCTGTCAGCCCTTACAGCGATGGCTACGTATCGTTAGTGACATCTGTACCCATCATGCTGTTCAATCTATATTCCACTTTGGAATTCGAAGTTAGGAAGCTAGGCTAACTAGCCTTTTGCCTTAGGACACCTGCATCACCGTTTGACAGGTGTACCAAACGCAGTCAAACTCCCCACCTGCCACTGTCCCTTGGCGGGGCCGGGCACTTGACACCAGAAGCGAGAGTCCATTCAGGGCTCACCTTCTTGCCACACCGGGTATTTGAAAAAATGATAGGTAGTATAGTAGTAAAGTGGTTAGCATTGTCACCTCACAGCAAGAAGGGTTTGGGTTTGAACCCAGGGTGGGTGGTTCAAACCCTGCAATGGGGGAGCCCTTCTGTGTGGAGTTTGCATGTTCTTCCCATGTCAGCGTGGGTTTTCTCAGGGTACTCCGGATTCCTCCCACAGTCCAAAGACATGCAGGTACATTGGTGATTGGTGAACCTGGCCGTAGGTGTGAATGGAAGCATGAATAGTTGTCTGTCTCTATGTGTCAGCCCTGTGATAGTCTGGCAACCTGTCCAGGGTGTATCTGAAGTGCTATATTGTGGGCAACTGGACTTTATTGAAAACTTTGATTCAGTTCAGAGCTGAATGAGCCCATTGGAAGAGATTACCATGACTTGGATGACAGAGAATTTTCACCAACCTGTCCAGGGTGTACCCTGCCTCTCTCCCAATATCAGTTGGGATAGGCTCCAGCCCTCCCCTGCGACCCCTAACAGGATAAGCTGTTATGGAAAATGAATGAATGAATGAATGAATGAATATACATATATATATATATATATGTATAAATACAATTAATTTCTAATAACAAATAGGCTTTAAGACAACGTAATGCTGCTCAGGTTATGCTTTCAATTAACATCATAAGGTAAATGTTGATTGATCTCTGGCAAATCACAAAAATTGTATTAAACATATGAATTAACAGACAATTTTTTTCCCTAATTGTAATTGTAATATATCTGCTTGTAGTGACAGTACAGCCGTTCCTCTGTTTGGTTGCTGATGAAACAATCGAGTGAGAGAGCACGCTCTGTTTGTGTCACAATGATGTCAGCAGTTTCACGTGGTGTCACTATGACAATCAGCTAAGATTTGCGGCTACACTGAGGGGTACTATCTACAGTTTAAATCGACCTATTTCCTGGTACCAAAAGTGAGTCGAGTCAAGTTGAGCTGAGCGGAGCTGAGCCGTACAATGCATTTGAAATGTGGCAATAGTTCAAGTTTCACCTAAATTTCTAAGTTTTCCTTTACCATGACCGACGTTTTGGGTATCCTCACTGTTAGATTTACGCCTAAATAAAGGGGTGTAGATCCTTTGTCTTAACTGTTAGCTTGTTTTAAACCTGTCTGATCATCTGACTGCGTGTGGTTTTTGCTCTGTCAGACTTTTTTGTAGCGAAGTTGCTCTGCTCCCAGATCTCAGCAATTACTTTAATAAGTATGATGTTATTACCTCATATAGAAATGATGGCAGGAACTACTAAAATAAGACCCAAATTGTTATGAGTTAAAGGAAAAAAAAAGTAGTTAAAAAAAAAACAACAAAAAAACATAAATTGGCCTGCAGTCAGAACAGTTTGCCACCCAGATCAGCGCACACAAGAGCTTAATTAGCTGGGAGGAGCACAAACCCTGCAGCTCTGGAAAATATAATAAGGTGTAATGCATCTTTGATTTTTTGCCTGCACCCAGACAGGTTTATATTTAGAAATAGCCAAAGGAAGTCTTCAACCTGTAATGATCCTTTGCCAATCATTCAAACATTGTGATGATCTGTGCAGGTATTGCAGCCATCCACTGGGAGTCATTGGGTCTTGTGATTGCTCTGCAGGGATAAACAGTTGTGTAATGGAGAGCTGACAACCTGCCGGGTTTCATTCCACCCAACACTGCAGGTGAGTTCACACTCTTGTCAAAGTGTACTAATCATTGAAATCTCCTGACCAATACTTTAACCAGGCTGAACAATCACAGAGGAGCTGTTCACACTTGAAGTGTCTTCCATGCTTGATTATTTGATATGTCAGTTTTACGCAATCATGCTTTGGTAAACAACCATTGTACAATACAGCAAATGGCAGAAAAAGAGCAGACAATCTGTGATTACAGGACAGTGCATCATATCCCTGCATGACAACACTGCCAAAGCAAACACAAACAGACCAGGCACCAGATTAACGAACATAACCAACCTGACAAACTCGCTGCACTCTGACTTGAACAGAAGTGGAGAATTTACCTGTCTGAGCTGCAGCATAGCAGTTGAACCTGTGTTCAAAAACTACTACTATACATCTCTACAACTTATTGTATTGATTTATCTCAACCACCGTGCTTCTCACACCCTTTTGAGTTGTCTGAGAGTATTGATTTACAGTCTTTTGGGGAAGTGTTTGAGAATGTAGGGATTTGACTTTAAATGTCAGAGTGTGTCCGGAGAGTTTGATTTAGAGTCCAGCTATACACTGATTCACTGCCAGTGTCTCTCTCTTGCACACACGCGCACCACACATACACACAGACGCACACACACATTTATATTCCTGCTGCTGTTTAGCTCTGAACTCTGACCTGACAGCACAACAAGGCCTGACCATAAATTACTGATCACTTGAAGTGAGCCTGTCTTGTGTGCTTGTGTGTGTGTGTGTGCATGCACAGTTGTAGCCATCAAACTATGTGCGCTAAAAAAAGAACAAAGAATGAAGCCTTGGGGCTGGGGGATAATTTCTATAGTGTTTTTTAGTACTCAATGAATCCTCCAGGTTCTTTTACAGTCCAAGTCAGGCTCATAAATCAATCTCAACAGTAATGACCACAGTTAATTTTAACTATGTGACAAGTGTTAGTTAGATTTGCACATGAGTAAAAGTGAAAAGGACAGGTAAAGAAGAATGGGGCACAAGGCAGAGATGAGTAATTTTGTCAAGGTCAGGTAGAACTGAAATGATATAGACATGAAACAACACCACAGTAATCTATCAAGTGTGCGGCAACAGTGATGCGCTACCAGCCTCAGGGCTGTTGTTTTCTGGCTGACCCTGACCTTTGACCTCCCTGGAGGTGTGAAAGACATAAAGAGAAGTTCACTTCAAGGTATCATACTCTCTAAAACTCAGTAGACACTCTGCTAAACTGGGACTGATCTTTGCTGTTTTTTAAAAGGGTGATGCCAGTAGGAAGTAGCAGCTGATACCGTAGCCAGGACTGTACCTAGGTGAATATTTTATATAGAAGGTTAAAGTGAGCTGTTATCTTAGGAGCAGCCACTGTTGACCAATTTCCAAAATAAAGAAGACTGTATAAATGATCATCATTTATACAATTATTTTGGGAGTTACAATTAATCAAAAGTCCTATTCACACAAGACTAGTTTTTTCAGAAAACCTCATTTGCTCAAGAAATTACAGGTAACGCACAGTACAACAAAGTCTGTATTTTACTTGAATTTACTTACATTGTTCCCCAGATAGGATGTCAAGGCTCTGTGTTAACTACAGGCCTATTGTTACTGTTTATATGCTACAACATATTAGCAGCTAAAAAATGTTTCTTACCACATGCTGCCATGTATGTCGTCCATCTTTTAGGATTTAGCTGTTCTAATGGATTTGAGCTTGAGCTTAGTCTCTGTGCTGTGTGTGAGATGATCCTCTTGCACCCAAAATGCTGTCAGAACCTTATAATTGCCACCGCAGCCTCCATAATTCCTGTCTGGGAAAGAGGCAGAAAAAAGTCTAGAGAAAACGATTCCGATTTGCATGGGACTAATTATCTCATGGTGTCTGTGTTTGGTGAAATATTGTAGGTAATTTACAGAGGAATTTTGACTTGACATATTACAGACATGGTATTCGCACAGGATTAAGATCACAGACAACCTCTACAGTTATTACAAATTACAAGAAGTCCCCAGGTAACATTAGTCCTGTGTGGATAAGGCTAATGTGACGACAATAGTTCATAAATGCAAATGTTCCTTTCAAGCAGCTCTGAGTCCTAGACACAGTGAATTATCTCTGTGTTGACATGCGCCCGGAGACGTGTTGATCACGTAGTTTCTTATTTTACAGCGTGTTCTCTCTGTGTTGCTGAATCATTTTCCCTGTCAAGCAATGTGGAGGACGAGAAAAAAAAATCATAAGAGACTTGTTGCAACTCGCAGTATCCAGTAAAAGGAAAGAGGCAATTAAAGAGCTTGTTTTCTAGAGAAAAACCACAACTCTGGCTGAGGATCCAACATTGGTCTCCATGCCTGCATCAAGAAACACAATATTTATATCTGAAAAAGATAGTGGATGAGCATATTTCTAATTAACACATCAGTTTTAAAAGAGCCCTCCAGCCATTTAAAAGTACACTCCTAACACTGTCAAACTCACAAACGGCAGTCTAAAAAATAGGATAAAGATTGATGAAATGGAGCCAGAGATACCGTCTTATTTATTCCACCTTTCTTGTCAAAACCAGGTGCCTACTTTCACCAAAATGCCAACAGTTTGGTCAGTGATTCAGACGCGTTATGCTAATAGCAGCTAACGTAGCCTCGAGCTGTTAGCCTCAAGCAAAGCTGCGGAATACAGAGGTCTGCTGAGCTCACTTTTTTCCCCTTGATTTTTCTATTTTCCCTTGATACAAAAATATCTTGCAAACAGTTGATTTGTATTTGAAACTATGTGACAAATGTGAAAATTTACAGTCGGATCTTTTCCATTTGTTTTAATTAAACATGGGTTAAAAGACTCAATTCATACACACAAATAGTTGCACATAATGTACGGTAATGCTGTAACAAATGGACTGATTTTTTGACCACCTGGGTCGGTGGGTCATGTGACATTTTGTGACCACTGAAAGGACAGAGAAAAGCAGCACATCTGTTTGACAAAGCTGCGTTCAGTCCCAGTTTTTTTAATTAAAAAACGGTACTAGAAATTAATTATGGTAAATGTTAAATGGACCTGCATTTGTATAGCGCCTTTCTAGTCATCTAGTGACCACTCAAAGCGCTTTTTACACTACGAGTCACGTTCACCCATTCACACACACATTCATACACTGGTGGCCGAGGCTACCATACAAGGTGCCACCTGCTACTCAGTTTTAACACACTCACACACCGATGGAACAGCCATCGGGAGCAATTTGGGGTTCAGTATCTTGCTCAAGGATACTTCGACATGCAGCCTGGAGGAGCCTGGGATCGAACCGCTGATCTTTCGATTGGTGGACGACCCGCTCTACCTCTGAGCCACAGCCGCCCTTTATGACAAACATATCTTCTACTGTCTTCAATTGTTGCACACACTAAGCTGCAGTGGACACATTTGTAAAGGACTTAAGTTGGATCCACTGTGCGCACTGCCTTTTTGATATGGTAGGGTTTATGTACACGTCACTGCTGACTGGGTAACACCTCTGACACACCAACCAAACAAGAGAAAACGTACCTCAAAGCCCCTTACTCCCCTATTTCCCCCTGTTATTCTTTGTCTAACTGGGACTTACTCATGAAGTGTCTTAACAGAAACAGTGCTAAATGATAAATCAATTTAATACTAAACTGTAAAATTTGCTTGATAATGTAATCCCTACCTTGTGTACCAATGTAGGAGTCTGCATGTGTAGCTGGTTGAGCACAAAATGTTATGTTAGTGATAAACTACATGTTTAGGAGTTTACTGGTAAAGGAGACACTGTAATTTCACCATTGAGATACACTGTCTTTGATGTCCTTAAACATATAGTGAAACAAACCCAGACCATGTTGTAATGCCAAAATAAAAAAACTGGAAGATGTTGATTCTTGTTGTTAATTTTAATGTTGAGATACTGAACTTTTTATGCTTTACTATTATGTAAGGATGGTGGTCACAGTGGAAACTGACATTAGCACAATGATTCCTAATGATCATATTTAATTCAATTAAAGTCTAGTGCAGTTCCAGGATACGAACACAAAATTCTGATTTATTTCTTATGTACTGAAATGTTTAAAGCCAAAATAAAAGACTCTTTCTAACAGTAAAAACATAAAGCTTAACTTGTTGATCATTAAAACATGGATAACTTGATAAAAGAAGTCTCGTACGATTTATCCAAGTTAATCTAAGTCCATTTCCTCTTTTAAAATAATTCTGCATGGTTAGCCTCTGCAGGATGCACATTTGAGAATCACTGGTCCTCTGGGTCTCATCTATGTTTCCAGAGGTTAACCTGATGTCCTGTGTGACCCCGAATGATTCAGGGGAAGACTGTTGGAAATGGTTCCTCTGTGTGTGTTTCAGACCCCACTTCTCCCTCCAACATGTCAGCCCCTCAAAGACGCCCTTCTTTTGCCCTGTGCCCCTGGGGAGGGCAGCCCCCAACATTTATGCAAAGTCAACAAGCCCTAATTGTAGGATCAGCTTACAAGCTAAATTCCTCTTGAGCCCATTAACAACTGCAGTTAATTATAAGTCAAGCGGAGGGGTGTGAATGACAGCGAGAAGAGGCGATGTAGAAACACAGCGGAAGGGGAAAAGAAAAAGCCTGGAAACATTTCAAGTTACATCACGGATACAATACGCACACGCATGCACACAGGCACATTAGACTTTTTTTAGGCGGACCTCCCAGACTACAGTAAATCTCTTCTTCATTGGTCTTTGTGGCAGGGATTTGCTCTAATGAAGGAGAGGATCAGAGCACTGACTCACACATTGTCAAAGTCACAATCAGACCAATTTTCCTCCAGCCTCAATGTGTCAGTTTGACAGTAAGATCCATCTGCCTTCTAATTACACTCTTGGACAGCTGAGTGCACATTAATCTAAAAATAAGACAGCGATATGAGGAAGTGAGCCGTCACATTCTGGCAAAAACAGGTTCAATGGGTGAAAGCTGGCAAGTTGCTGTGTATCTCCAGTATATCCTGCAAGTACGGGTGTAGAAACTGCAAAGACAGTTGTTGACAACATGTCAACTTTTTCTGTTCTTGGAAATCCAACCTATAAAAATCCACAGTGACAGGCAGATGGATAAACTGATGGTTTTACATTTGCTTTTGATGATCTTATCGTAAAATCAAGCCCTTGAGACAGAATCGGATTATTTTATACACCGGAAGACAAGTTGCTCGCCAAATTCCCAGCAACCTTTTCCACAGCTTAACAAGTCCCAGCATGGATGGTCCCTGCAGCAGCACTCAGCCTCGCACAGCGACCACAGCTCATTTATTATTCGTGTTTTTATAGTTGTCATCTTTTCCTGCTTTCCGAAGAGCTAGACCTCCTCAATCTTCAAATGACATATCACATATTTGCTTCAAATCCACTTCACTGCTTCGCGGAAATGAAGAAGAGGAAGAAAGCAGCACAGTGTGGTGAACAGAGGCACCATCAGGCCTCGTGGCTGTAAGCCTGCTTTATTGAATTCTCTGTTGTCTTTATGAAGGCCAGGCTAAGACAGGGCCAACAGGTGCCAGTCTCAAGTGGGATGAGCATTAGGATGTTCCCTTTGACCCCGGAGGGAGATTGGACAGCTGCAGGGTCTGAGTGTGGGTGGGTGTGTTGGGGGAAGGGTGAGGAATACATGGATTGAGTTCACCGGGTTACAGACTGGGTGTTTCCAGGTCAAGGCCATAGGCAAGTCGAGAAAGGTATTTAGTGCAAAAACGTTCTGTGGATGTAACCAGACTCATCTTAAAGTGGACATCTCCCATAAAATTGAGGTTACCAAGCAAGAAAGAAAGGCAAGAATGTCCAAGAACTCAGTAGCATAGAGTTTCAGAATTAACTTGCAAGAAGTTTAACAATCTCTGCACTACCTTATTAAAGTAATACTTCACCCTCCAAATGACCATTTGTATCAGTTACCCCATGTTACATTGAAGTCAGAAAGAAAGCTTTAGCCTTTTTTACACCAATCCTGCGATATTACCACCATGAGGACCCCTTTTGCTGGTTTTGCCTTTTGACACAGAGCCAAATATTCCATTCCATTTTCAAACGCTTACTCGAGGCCGGGTCGCGGGGGCAGCAGGCTGAGCAAAGTACTCCAGACGCCCCTCTCCCCACAAGCTTTCCAGTTCCTCCTGGGGGATCCTGAGGCATTCCCAGGCCAGACAAGATACTGTATATATTCCCTCCAGTGTGTCCTGGGTCTATCCGGGGCTTCCCACCAGTTGGACATGCCCGGAACACCTCTGACGAGAGGCCTCTCGTTAAAGCCAAACAACGCTGGTATAATGGCATCCCTAGCTTGTGATTTGAGATAGCTTGCTTGTGTTAAAGGAGGCTTGATGTGTAAAACAACAGCGTTGTCATCAAGTGTGACATATGTCAGGCATTGCTTTTTAAGCAATAACAATGGCATAACATGGCAGTAACAGTAATTTACCATTCCTGTTTAAAGGCATAGTGCACCCAAAAATGAAAATTCAGCCATTATCTACTCACCCATATGCTGAGGGAGGCTCTGGTGAAGTTTCAGAGTCCTCACAACACTCACGGAGATCCGAGGGTGAAGTGGGTAGCAGCACAACTGCACACTTAATGGCTGACGCCAACCTAGATTAAAACGTCCAAGAACACATAATTGAAACCACAAAATATCTCCATACTGCTCGTCCGTACTGATCCAAGTGTCCTGAAGCCCCGACATAAAAAGTTGTTTGGAAAAACGTCATTTAAACTCTGTTTTTAGCCTCATTGTAGCCTGTAGCTCTTACTTGGATCAGTATGGACGAGCATTATGGAGGTATTTTGTGGTTTCAATTATGTGTTCTTGGACGTTTTAATCTGGGTCGCCGTCAGCCATTAGGTGTGCAGTTGTGCTGCTACCCACTCCCCCCTCAGATCTCTGTAAGTGTTGTGAGGACTCTAAAACTTCACCAGAGCCTCCCTCAGCATATGGGTGAGTAGATAATGGCTGAATTTTCATTTTTGGGTGCACTATCCCTTTAATGGCAGCTAATCATGAAGGGTAAAGAGCTCCTGGACATTATTTTTTGGGGCTTTTTAGCCTTTAATGTGTAGGACAGACAAGCGTGAAGGGGGAAGAGAGAGAGGGAGTGACATGCAGCAAAGGAGTCGAACCCGGGCCGCTGCGGCAACAGCCTTGTACATGGGGCGCCTGCTCTGCCACTAAGCCACCAGCGCCCCGAGCTCCTGGACATTATTGTCTCTCCAATTTGGGGACATTTTTGGGTTGCCATTTTTCTTTTTTGAATTAGCTGCTAACTGCTGCTTCCTAAATCTCCCAGTGGTGGGTCACACACATGACACATCAACCTGTTCGGTCCTGCTCACACTTTTTACACATCCATCGTTTTGGCTCTGTTGCTACTTTCACCGCTGGCTTAAAGGTGGAACAACTCTGTCCCCTCATTTCGTATTTGTACCTTTTTGTACAGAATGGCAAGGCAAAATAAAACTGCGACTTTACTGCCTTGAACAGGCGGTGTTAAAGGAGCTTTGATTTTTCTTACATGTCTCCACAGTGAATGATGAATCCAGACATTGAGAAAATTCTTGATCAGTTGAATTCATAGTGGATCTCATTCAGCAACAGCAAAGGTATATCAAGACATGTGTTTACAACTTCTCACACAACTCCTGCAGTATAATCCAAGTCTCATTTATCCAGTCATATGCTCAGTACTTACCAAATGTGCTTTTCCCCTAAAATTTTTTGAAACAGTTCCTCATAAACAGCGCAGGTACCCTATTCTTCCATGCATAAGAATAGTTACGTGAGCGTGTTCTCTTCCCAAAGTCAATGTGACACTGGTTAATTGATACAAATGATCATTTTGGGGGTTGAAGTGTTTTTAATGAAGCCTTTGAGGTAGAGTGGATTGACAGAAGCTCAGGTCTGGGCAATATGGTGATGTAACTGAACGTTAATGTATGGGATGCATTGATCCCATTATTTGGACTGATAGTGGCACCCATAAAGACCTTATTAAGCAGACTGTTAATGGACAAACATCACGCTTACAATACAATTCTACAATATTTTAGGTGTATGTATAGGATAATAAAATTGTGGCTATATCTTAAGTATGAGAAAGCCTATGTAAAATCAAGTGTATCTGAACCGTTTCCAACAACACTACACTGGCTATAGGCTGACCTTGTCAAGAGTTTCTTTCCAGAGTTGCTGACCTTGATTTTCTTTGACAGCTGAGTAAGTGTTATTGTAAATATGTAATGTAATGTAATAAAAAAAGGTGCACCAACAGAGATTGGTTTTCTTAACCCTCCACTGTGTGCCTTGACTTGGTCAGCCTGGCAAGAAAAGAAGAAAGTTGGGGACGCAGCGGGCGTATGGATGTGTTAAGGATCCCAAGGCAACACCAGAGCAAATCGCTGGCACCACGCTCTGTCCGCCTCTCTCCTACTTTCCCTCTCTCTCTTCACTCACTTGTGCTCTCTCTCTGTCTCTCTCTTTCTTTCCTCACCCCTATATCTCTCTCCTTTCCAGCTGCAGACGAGGAAAACCCCAGAGCAGTTGGCCAGTGAGCCCGTCAGCTAGTCGGCTGGCCAGTCTGCTCTGCAGAGGGCCCTGCCAATCATCATCTGGTTCTTCTCATGCTCTTTTGTATGAGTCTTTCCATTGCACAAGTGCCATGATGTACCTGCTGGGGTTAAAGCAATACAGGTTTCAGAGCTTATGACATATCCAATAGTTCTTACAGAAATATTCCATACTGATACTGTGCATCAATAAAGAAGGCAGGTATTTTAAGTTTCTTGTAGTTTAAGTAACTATTTCACTTACTGAGATACATTTTGATCAACTTCTAAATCTAATAGCTCTAACATCAAAAATCCCAAGTTTACTAATGTGAAATGTCTGGTCTCAGTACTTGAGCCAAACAGCATGGCACAATCCACATACATAACTAACCCACACCACTATATACAGATTCTGTGTGTATAATAAATGCTCATGTGGTCACATACAACATTAATGACATTTGTTTTAGTCCCAGCCACATCTTTAGCAACCTGAAGTCATTACAGTTGGTAAATTCTACAAACTCAACCAGCAGCAGTTATTTGCTTGCACCTGTGCACACATCTACTGTACACTGCACATCTGTGTGTCTCCTTCTCTGTGTGTACTTATACTTGTTTTGTTAACCTTTCCTCATCAAAGGGAGGTTTCCTGAATACACATGCTTGTGTTTGACAAAGCCCTGTTTCAGAATCTTAGATACACTGAGCAGCACATAATGATAATGTTGAGGGAGGAGAGAATATCACGGATTCCCCGCCTGGCTTTGTGTCACGGATTCACGTGTCTGCTGCTGTCAAATCATCTTGGTTTAACCAAGAGAGGGCTCAGTCCTACAGTTAAGCACCTTTTCTGTTAAAAAATGTGATCACAAACTGAAACTATTTACAGGAAATTCACTTCTTTATACAAAACGGTTATTTACTTATAATATTTTTGAAAATTCACCCTTTTGTTTGTGGGCACTCGTCAGCAGGAAAAACTAAGCTGCAATTAATATTGTTAATGGTTGCTCCATTTCAATAAGCAAAAACTTATGAATGTTATTAATGTGAATGACACTGCCTGCCTTTTCTGCTACTGTGGTTAGTAACTTAAAAGAATTTAAACTAAAACTCTGTGGTAACTGGAGATAGCTACTGATAGCTACTGGGGAAAATAAAAGCGCCATCCTCTTCCTGTTTTGGTTGCACAGGGGTGGACACACTTCCTGTATGTCATAAATGGAGCCTTTGTTTTCCTTGGAGATTGTACTCAGTGGCAGATAGAATTGCATAATGAAGGGGAGGCTTATAAGGAACCAGTCCGAATGCTGCTCTATAGTCATTATATTCTACAATCAACATTTACCTTATAATGAAGAGTTAAAGCAAAAAAGTTGCTTTAATGATGTTTCCACAACAACCAAGCTGCTACATTTCCTGTGACATTAGATAGGATGACTTCTCACTCGACACAATTTGTCATCTGCTAAAAACTTTGACATGACTCCTTTGAATTTCTCCTCTCTTTGCTCCTCATTTCCTCCATCACACATTTAAATGGTTGGAACATCCTCAGTGAGGAAGCTCAGTTGACTTCCAGGTTACAGGCAGGAGAAGAGTAAGGATGGGGGGGTGAGTAATTCCCTCCGCCAAGGAGGTTATGATTTCGCTTCGGTTTGTTTGCCAGCAGGGCTGATAGAAAAACTAATGGCCTCAATTTCATGAAACCTGGTTCAAGGGTGTTGTGTGGGCCAAGGAAGAACTTATTAAATTTTGGAGGGGATCCAAATCACAGGACAGATACACAAATTAATTTCACTCGAGTTAACGTTGTGAGATAGGGCATTGGCCTTGGTGGAATAAATGCCATACATCTCAAGTAGATGGTAGTGGAGTTTAGTGACAAAATACAGCCAATTCATATATTTTGACACAACTCTAATAGTTTCACACATAGTGGTTGTTTTTGCAGATTTTCAGATCATAGAAGACTGGACTATTGGCCTTGGCAGAGGGCTGCACTCTCCAAGTGCCTTCCTAGTTATTTAAATGAAAAGCACCCATTGTCAGTGCCAAATGCACTCCTAGACATCCCAATGCTTTGATGTGAAGTAATCTCCATTAATGAGGACACCAGGCTCAGTATGAACACAATTAAAAATGTATCGGCCTCCTATATTCCACAGTCCCCTCTGGTTGAGTCAAATGTTTGATATAACTGGCTCCTGCGCTGGGAAAAAGAGGGAAAGGCTCAGATCCTCCAGCACATCAAAGAGCCGAGGCCACAGTGGAGACTTGGCAAATCAGTACACAGCTAAAACAAGTCCTGTATTGTCAGCATCGCCACAATCCACTTATCTGCTTAGTGTATATTTGCACTGACTAGTCACTGTGTGTTTTGGTGTGACAGTTTGGAGTATGACACGGTTGTTTGCCTAGTATTAAAAAGGTGCCCATTGTAGTCACACAACACATATGACTGTTCCCACTGAAAAACTGGCCTCCTGGCACAATGGAGTAGACAGCAGAGGGTTTACGATGTGTTAAATAGACTGATGGTGAGTGTAAACCAGATCATTTGTTGTGTACATGTTGATTATGCAAAATCCAGCTGACACCGAGGAGGAAATCCTGCAGGATCTGACCTGTGAGCTCACAGACAAACACATACACAAACACACATTTACAGGTAAAATGCAGGAATGTAGGAGGTCTCCACCACTGTGGTAAATTAGAGCACACCCGCTAAACACGGTGTAAAGCAAGGTGCATTTTATAAAAACATGTAGTATACCCTCTGCAGTATATTGCCTTTGTAGAAGACATGTAAAACTATAGGCAATGCAGTTTATGAAACATAAGCTGCGACGAAAAGGAAGGCCCTCAGGGAAGTATCCATTGATTGAGGGTATGTCATACAGAATTTAACACCACTGAATAGTCTTACTGCTCCATGCATCTGCATGCTTTGTGACAGATGTGTGAGGTAGCACTCATGGAGATGAATGACAACACGTGTAAGCTCACTCACAGTGACAGAATGGTAACTGATCCTGCTGTGCAAACCGGTGGAGGCTGAAGACTGCAAGAGCCAAGGACAATAGGAGGAAACATCTCTTATTTAGAAAGATTTGGGCTGCTCAGAATTTCACCCAAGAAAAACTTGTGGCTTAATTCACTGCAATACATGATGCAGCAGATCCTGATGTTGTGCTTGTCTAATCCTTTTTGCACCACGTGCACTTGGTATGCTCAAGTAGTTGAGTGCTTATTTTGTATTCTGTTTTAGTTTCCATTATATTATTGTTGTGTTGCTAAATGTGTTATGTTTATTTTTTATTACATACCTTTGTTCGGAACATGAACTGTGCAGCTGGTTGCCCACTCGTCTGGATCCAAAACAATGTCTGCATAATTCATGATCCAATAGCTGAAAAGTAGTGCTAACAAATTCATCTTTCCTGCTGACCTTTACCCCAGACATATTCTCAGTGCATTACTTTGTAACCTGAATGGAGTATTTCCACTTTTTACCTTGCAATTGAAAATATAGTAATTCGAGATGCGTCTGAGATGACTTTCAAGTCATCTGTCGGATCTACACAACCCCACCGATGCAGAATTATAAACTCACTTGAGTACTGTGTTACAATGCTTGCGTTACTCAATGTGGGAGGTGATTGACTGACTTCTGCTTTCCCCTCTGGGCTTGTCGTAGCTTTATGTGCCTAGTCCTGAGATCGTTCAATACTACAAAGCCATGTACTTGGGTTGATCTGACTCCACTCGATTGCTGCTGATACCAGCTCTTGTACATACTCGCTGCCCGTGACACTTACCGTACACGCTGAATTGCTGCTCTTATGCTAATTAAAGCAGAAGAGACCACTTGGGGGCTTCACCTTATTTGTTCCTGTACCAGAGTCAAACAGTGCATTGATCAGAACACATCAGCTGGTGGATACTATTCCTAGCTGCAGTTCGGCTCATAGCATACGTACAGTGCGTCTTATTCTTACTAATTAATGTGCATATTAATTCAAAATAAAACACGCTATAATTTCATAAGTTGTAGCTAAATGTAGCCTACAACTAAATATTTTGGAGAGATCATAAATTGGTTTTCTTCCACTTAGTACGTACGTTGTTAGGTTTCCCTAACCTGGAAATCCAGATGCCCGCCCCCAGCAGGCATCTGGTCCTGACGAGCAGAGCCCGTTGAATCGCTATCGGACCAATCAGATCAGTCTATCTGAGGCGGGCTCTGGGTGGGCGTAACATGATGATGACTGCACTGCGCCGTAACAGTCTAAAAGTAAACAGCCAAGATGGCAGCTGCCGAAGGACCACGTCCATTCAGTTGAGCTTTGGAAGAAACGCTAAGCCAACTACACTTATCTTTTTCCTTGAGAGAGGAACAGAAGCCTGCCCTAGAAGCCTTCGCTTTCAGGAAGGACGTTTTTGTTGTTTTGCCGATGGGATACGGCAAAAGCAAAATATATCAGTTAGCCCCACTGGTCGGCAAACCGATGGGGCTTAGTGCAATGAATACATCACCTTGTTTTTTGCTCTGATTGGCTTTCGTGCTATCCAATTGCATGCAACGGCATTTAATATGCCTCAGTTAGTGCCGCCCCTTGGGTAGGAAGGGTGTATCAGTGAGGGCTAGACTCAAAATCTTTCTAGATTTGAGTCTGGATTTCCAGGCTAAGGTTTCCTTGCACTAATACTCTAAAACACAAAAGTTTGATATAATTAAAGGTTCAACACAGTATACTAAAGTAACATACCTGATAAGAAAAGTAATTTAAAACATTGTAAATATGCTCAAATAATGCATTCAAAAGAACTTAATTACAGAGAGACATTTAACACTGTGTAACAAGTCAGATTACATGATATCTTGATACTCACAACTGACAAAAAGATCAACATTTGTAAATGGAACAGAGTGAGATTTCATGACCTTAATTCATTCGTCAATCTTTCCATCTGTCTCCTAAGCCTGAGGTGTGCTGTGGCATGCATGGTGTGAGAAATCAGGCCCTGGCGATCTGCCAAGCTAGTCGTCAAACAAAGAATTGATGCACTGGCCTCTGGGCTTTTCCTGCCCGTCTTTACACTGACTAGTATGAAAGCTTCGCAGCCAGGAAATATTACATGTCTTCTTTAAAACCTCCCTCTGTCTCTGCCAACTGCTACAAAAACACAAGACTTTGGGTTCGAAGAAATGGGGGTGTACGGGGGAGGCTCTTGATAATACAATGCTTTGTAAGAAACACAGATTTAGTGTTAAGTGTTATTCCCTGTAGGAGAACAAACTCCTCTGCTACTAAATGACAATTTAGATGGAGAATGTTATTTTATAGGGGTGACAAATTGCAGGTATCTCTTGTGGCTTTGGGTGAGCGTTTCAGGGCGGCCTGCCAACTCGCTGAGTGAGAGCCAAGGCTTTGACTGACTGCTGCACCTGACCGTGCACAATCCTTGAGATCAGCTGCCGTCACCAGCAGCCGCAGCAGCCTGCCAATGACCATGAGTGTATGCTCAGATCATCCCACCCACTTGGCATTTTCATCCAATGATGATAACTCTAGAGAGTATGTCCAGCCATCCATTTTTCTTCCTTCCTATAAGCTTCTTTAATGAGATGATGAATGATGTGGTATCTCCCGGCAGGATGGCCACACACACAAACTGACTACCTGGGATTTATACTTTCACAGGCAATTGTGTGGGTCATTTTTCTCTGATTTTGTGCTGCTGTTTATCTACAGTTTTCCTCTCTGTGTCTGTCTCAAGTGGCGTTTAATGTCCCAGGGAGTTCCCTTTGCGAATTATATTTGTTTTAGCTGTATCATCGAGACTGTGCAGCTAGTAACACTTGAATTTGATCACTGAGACAAATCTTTGATATCCTGATGGCTTATTTAGAAGTAAAAAAAATCTTACTTTGTATCATTAGGATCAGGGTAAGACAAGAGGAGGGTTTCTTCTTACTTATTTTGGAACATAAGAAGTTTGAGATAAAGTCCCATGTTGAATCAGTTATACCTTTGAGAAACTGTTTAGACAAGAATGAGATCTTATTTTGGATTTATCCTCCCACTTTGGAGTTCTTGCCCTGATTCCTTGTCAGAAATGACAAGGAGAGGAGAATGGCCAATTGCTATTATTGGTCTCAACTCACAACTCATGTTTAAAGGGATGCTCAACAGATTTTACTTGTCAGAGTCAACTATAAGTGACAGGTCGTACTATACAGCCTGTGAAAATAGTTGTAAAATGCCTTCTGTGGCTCTGGAGGAGCTTTGGCCAGTCAAGTACAACACATCAGTAATTTCAGACTGGGCTTTCTGAGCATTCTTTGTAGCCGCACCAGCGGTTCACCACTTTGGCCCAGACTGAAATACCTCAACGTCTATTGGATAGATTGCTATGAAATTTTGTACAGATATTCATGTCCCCCCCGAAATGAATACTTTGGTGATCCCTTAAAGGTATACAATGCAGGATTTTCCTAAAAAACAATGTCACACTCATACATTATGACCCACTAGAAGTGCAGGGTGGTGTATTTATCTGCAGAGACCCTGCCCTCGGCCTGCACTTTCATATTTTCTTCTTATTTTGCTGTGGTCGGGATGACAATAACAGCACTCAGTTGAGGTTTGACTTTATAAAAATGTAGTAAGTAGATGGTAGGAAGCACTGGCTTCCTGCTTGCTTGCCGTGTACACACAAGCATTGTAGGGAGGAGAGGCCAAGTTTGAAAGTTGTGTTTACAAATAGTGAGTGATAATTCATGCGTAGTATACCTTTCATTTAGTGTCATCTTTGAGCCTAAATTAAGTTGTTCAGTACGGTCTGGGCCGTGCTTTGTGTTTAGTGCTAATAAATAAATGTTAACATGTCAACACACTAAACTAAGATTGTGAATTTGCTAAGACTTTATACCTGCTTAAAATCAGCATGTTGGCTTTGTCATTATGAGCATGTTGCTCAAAGCACCACTGCTCCTAAATTTAGCCTCACAGAACCGCTGATGTGGCTGTAGACCCTTAAGCCCCATTTCCACCAAACACTTTTGGTATGGTACATTTGGAACCAAAAGTAACCCTTCAGACATGGTACCAAGACCCAAGGTCCATTTAGCATTTCGACTGCAAACAGTACCCTTAAATATGGGCAAGGATGTTGGCACTCACTGCTCCATCCAGCGCCCACTGTATGTCCTCATAGATGGATGTCTGCACCTTGTTTATTGTATACGCAGTTCACATAATCCAGTCGAAAAGAATATATTTAATTTTTAAAGGTTTGAAGATCCACTCATTACTAAAAGTCTAGGTATGAACAGTGATTACAAAACCAGCCCAACTCAGCCCACTATTGACCAATCAACAGACTGCTGTGTTCACAGCTCCAGCTTTTAGTACTGGATCTGTGTACTGTAGGGGTACCAAAAATGGTAATGGTACGGAACGGTTTCATTGGTACCATCCACAACTTTTCACAGTGGACACAGAAAAAATGTGTACCGAACTGAAATGAACTGTACCGTACTGCTCGGTGGAAATAGGACTTTAGTCTTACCTTAATCTGTCTGGCAAGTCCCCCAACTTTATGAAAGTGAAATATTAAATTGTTGGAGTGCCTCTGTAAATGTTAAACTGATTTAAGAGATATTTTCCAAAAAGGCACACTATCAAACTGACAAGAACTTGACAAGAAAGAAAAGTAAACATTAAATATGACACGTATGACTTCATGTGGGCAATCCTAATTAGTTTCTGTCTACCTGTGTTTGATGGCCAACCCACAGGGCTCCCCAGTTCTGCTGGTTCAGACTTGTTGCTGTAAACAGAATGATTTTAGATTAACGTTTTCCACCACCACTTATACACTTGCATGCATACTCACAAAGACATTTTGCTACTCTTGCTTAAAAACATGCATGCATGCATCAGTATCTTGTACTTGAGCAATGACTCGAGCCCAGCTGTGTGTAATGCATAAACCAGAGATGTTCAGTCTGGCTTGCATGCTGATTGCCTGTGGGGCTCTTCTCCATGCAATGCTCCTGACTAGACCACCCATGGTGAGGAGTGGGTGCATTCGTCTCCATTTCAATAAAGCGTGTCATTATCTCCTCGCCTGTGATGTGCCACTGCACCACTAAAAGATAAATGCTGTAATAACAACTGAGACGTCTCTAAGGAAACGTGATTGATGTTACTAACTTTGTTGGGTACACACTCAAGTGTTTTGAAAGGTGTGATGGCGCATTATTGAGAGTTTGTTTCTTTGTTTCTCTGCGCTAGGATATATTTAGACTAGACCGCTTCTCTGCTAGGTCTGGCCCTGCCGGTTTTGCAGGGAGGATTTGGGGGGTAACGCATGGTTGAGAGTAGGTGGTGCTTGATGCTGGAAAAGCTGCTGCTGAGCGTGAGCAGACTTCCCTCCTCCTTTGACCAAATCCTCTTTGGCCACGGGCTCTCCCCTGTGCCAAGGCCTGCTGAGAAGGGTCTGAGCTAAACCAACAACTGGGCTGCTTGATGAAAGGAGGGAGCAGCGGGGGGGCACACCATGAACCCAGGGTCATCCCACAGTCCTGATGACTCTATCCCCGGTTCCCCTTTCACTGGCACACAGTATACACCACCAAAGCATAAACTCCACCGCAGGGTGCTGATGTTCTTTTAACATGGCTGAGCTAAACTGTGCAGAACTGTTGTGACCTGGGCTCTGCTACACTGGCTTGGCACATACACACTGCAGAGTACGCACTGTATGCAGTATAGCTGGTTGAATGCTGGTGGAAAGGAATAATGTGATCTGACATAGAATAGGTGCTGGTGAGAACCGTGGAAAATACAGCAAATTAAATCGTTACAAAAAGCTTTTTCTTGTGCGAGCCAAATGTGTGCACGTGTGTTTCTCTGTGCCTGTGTACCCTGGTGAACCCAGGGCTGCAAGCCGCTTCAGAAATCGAAGATGAGCCCTCCACCCCTTTATGTGGAAATCTCGTTTGTCCCGTTTTTCATTTGTGACGTGTGTCAAAAGGCAAGACGGATGTGAGCTCCCGCCAGCTCAACTGACCCAGAACTTGACTGTCAACTGTGAAAATCTGGGTGGGGTTGGGCGATGGGAGGCTTTTTATCTTGCAGATACAGTATGACATGAATGTGTTTGTCTTCTGTGCAGACAGTGTGTGTGTGTGTGGGAATAGGGGGGCGTTCTTAGCTGAGACAAAGACACAACAGGGCCCGTCAAACTGAGATAAAAACCACCGCTCATCGTCATCACGTTGCAATGTTTGAAACACTGGGGCTGGAAAGAAGGCATACGAAAATGTAAAGTGACCACCCAAGGTTATGAATATAGCTGCAGGGAACAACACGGCTTGTGAGCAAAAGAGATCTTGGCTCCTGACATGTCCCTGCAGCAGGCTGGAAGACTTCCTGAAGATAAGACAAAGTATTCCTGCAATCCACCATAAAAGAAATAAATCATCCGAAAGCAGTTTTTAGCTGTACGTTCATTTTCAAGGTTCACATTTGCTTATGCGATTCCAATGAAAGCAGCAGAAACAAACACAGCCTTGTACCGGGACATGCTATTTGTTTTCCTTCAAGCACACCACATTTTGCAGCGCTCCACAGGATGTGAGGCGTGACAGAATATACATATGATTTTATTTCTCTGATCACAGGCTCTTTTTTTCCCCCTCCTGTTTTTTTGCATATGGAGCTCATCAAAGATGAACGACTTGTTAATGCTAGGATTGCTCAGCTGGAAAGTTGTTTTCAAGCGCTAGGGCCGTTCAAGGAACACAATGTAATAAAACACCAAGCCAGCGCTGCTTCTTTGAGCTTCAGAGCTTTTCCCCTCCACAAAGAAGTCAATCTTTAAAAAGCTTTTGCTTGTGGAGCGGAGCACAGTAAAGCTCCTTAGAGCAGGTCTGCACCACTGTTGCTCAGATAAGGATCAGGAGGCATGATTGTACTGTGAGCTTTGTAACGTTAGCATGTAGACAACCTGCTGGCCCTTGCGTTAACCTGAGCACACAGACTCAAGTGTCTCAGTTTGCTCCCAGACATGTTTTAACACTGGAAACTCTCTGGGGCTGCATCATGGTGGTCTACATTTAGACTTTGGAGGCCACTGTGCTTATGTGCAATGGCCAACTGAGACACATTGTCCTTGGACAGAGGTCTTCATGTCCCATTCCCCAAGCAGCTGCCTCATTGAAACCCTAATGGTAGATTTGCAAGCCATGAAACATTACCAAGGGAAAGTGTGTTGGCATGGGACTATGGTTATTGTCGGAATGCTCGTATTGTGGAAAACGCAGTGGGGAGTAAAACACCAAGCATGTGTGAAGCAGCACCTGGTGCAAGCCACCACTATGTGTTGTACTGTATTTTAACACTGTGTGTTTCAGTGGAAGTATTAGTTTGAGCAGCTTGGGAAGTTGCGAGTTACTGACAAGAGGATTTGGATGGTGTGACCTGCTGTAAATGTAAAAAGACATTAAACCTTGCATACTGCATGTAGTATATGGTGAGATGTGCACACCTCAAGCGCAGATACATATGCACACATTTAACAGGTGCACTTACCCATGTGACTATGTGGAAGGTGCATTATGGATTCACAAAGAGCATTAGTGTAGAGATGCAGAGTAACTGGTTCACTGATCATGTTACACTGCAGTAAGTTGTCAGACAGAGACACACTCAGTGGGAGCTCAAACTCAGCAGGAGACAAACGTGACTTTCTCTGCTTCGGCAAACTGTTCTGGTTCATGCTGTCTGACAGACTAATATTAGGGCCATGAGATATAAGTACAGAAAGGCATAGGCACTCTCATGCATAAATTCCTACAGCCACAGTTTGTTCCTCTCCCGAAATCATTGTTTTAGTGTTTGCTAATGAGATACTCATTAAAGGACAGGTTCCCATTTTGTCACATCGGATTTAAAGGAAAACTTCACCCGCAAAATGACAATTTGTATTTGTATGCAAAGTTTGCACGCATGAACAAGAATTCAACAAGGGCGAACATTCCTCATAAACTGAGGTCAATGGGGACCATATTTAACAACAGCAAAATTATATTAAAACGTCCACTTATGTACAAACTCTCACACAACTCATGCAGTATGATACAAGTCTCATTTATCCAGTCACATGCTTAGTATTTCCTAAACACATGCATTTTTGCTAAAACACATGATTAATAACACGTCAGTACAAAGAGTCTCATGCATAGCAGAGTAATGTCCCTGGACATGCACGTGTGTTTGAACTCTGCTCAAGCGGAGCTCATACTTACACGCATGCTCAGGCACACTCAGGGCACACTGAGGGCACACTACTCGTGGAAGGAAGTGTTTTAAATCATAACGTTTAAACAAAAATGCATGTATCTGGGAAGTACTGAGCATTCGACTGCATAAAAGAAACTTAGATTATACTGCACCAGTTGTGTGAAAGTTTGTAAAAGGATGTTTCGATTTATATAATAGTTAGTTCTGATCAAGTAATTTGATTGGACGAGAGTGCTGAGATAGAGTATAACATCACTGGGACATGTAACAGTAAAATCACTCCACTCACAGGTGTTATAAATATAAATACAGCCGTTAATTAACCAACTGTCATACTCGCTACATTGACGCAAACTGACACTATAGCGTTACACCAAGAAGATGGATATTTTCCCCAAAATTACAGTTGAATTAAATTATGAGTGGTCGTCAGGAGAGGATGAGGAAAAGGAAGGCCAGGACTCTTCAGTGCAGACCTCCAGGTGTGTTTGAATGTGGCCGTGCCAACATCCAGGTTTGCCAACGTTTCATCAGCCGAACTGGACGAAGTTACACAGCTGCAGATCAATGTAAATACAAAGTAGCTTGTGAGTTCCTGGCGTGTGTGCTGCGTTGCCTGGCAACAGACTGGGGGAACTGTTTTTTTTTCATGGAGCTACATAACATACTTAAATAATTTATTTCATCACCTTTTGTTAACATTTCCTTACTCAGCATTGCTGTTTAAGCTGTTGTTGACCTGTTGTATCAAAGCATTATCACCCTTAAGGTCGCAATGTTGTACTGTATATTGACACGGCTGTAATTGTCTATTCTATGACCGAATCACAGCCGTGACAATATACAGTACAACATCACTCCCTCCCTGTCTTCTTCAATTCCTGAAGATTTTTTGGGGATTTTCGGTTCACTGTGAAAACAATGTTCTCTTCACAAATTCAAGGTAACACACCATGAGTGACTGATAAACAAACATTTTGTTGGTGAAGTCTTCTTTTAACCCTCTGAGACCCGCCAGGTTGCTGGCAATCCTGACTAACATTTCTGTCTTTCAGAGGCTATTTAAGCAATATCACACTCAAGCTCGTGATGTTGTACTGTGATATTGTCACGGCTGTGATTCGGTCGTAGGCACGAGGCCGCAGGCCGAAGACAATCACAGCCGTGATGATATCACAGTACAACATCATGAGCTCGAGTGTGATATTGCTTTTATACAACAGTTTAACAGTTAAATAAGCAAGGCTGATAAGAAATGTTGAAAAATGAGGACAAAATAGATAATTTAAGCATTTTATTTGTCTTCCGCCAACAAAAATAGTTCCCTCAGGACTCTGCTGTCACCGTTGCTATGTAACGCAGACATGGTGTGCCAGGCACTTACTCTTTATACACATTTATCTGCACGTTTCCATTAGTTGTGCAGCCGGTGAAATAAGTCTGTGGTGACTGCATGGTGGACTGTCGCTTCACAGGCACAGCCGACTCTGCCTTCTGATCTGACAGTATGTTGCTTTTCTCCAAGTCATTGAGCTCCGCTGATGAAACACTGACAAACCTGGATGTGTGCTCAGATGGATTCAGCTTCTCCTCTCCCTCATCTTCCTCTGATGACCATTCATAGTTCAATTCAAAACTTATTTGAGGAAATAAATCCATATTTTTGGCTGTTTGACAGTGGATGAATTAATTAGCCTACAACGCAACTGCTGACCTAACTGACACTAACCGTCAGTTTTGATTTGATTGTTGATTGCAATCAGCTGTGAGGCGGAGTGATACATACACAGTGAAATAACCGTGATGTTGTACTCCAATATCATCACGGTTTTACTGTCTCTCGACCAATCAGATTGCAGGGCCGGAACTCACTGTTGTATAAAGAAGGTTATACAACAGTTAGTTCCGGCGCTGCAATCTGATTAGTGTCAGTTAGGTCAGCCTTGCTTATTTAACTGTTGAACTGTTGTATAAAAGCAATATCACACTTGAGCTCGTGATGTTGTACTGTGATATCGTCACGGCTGTAATTGTCTTCAGCACTCAGCCTGCGGCCTCGTGCCTACGACCGAATCACAGCCGTGACGATATCACAGTACAACATCACTCCCTCTCGTGTGATATTGCTTAATTTTATAGATAGAATGATGATACTGGTCTCATATGAAACTAAACAACCTTCGGAATCCAGTATTACCAACCATGATATGCTAGCTTCTCAGGAAGGGGGCTAAATAACGCTGCGTTTTGGCGAGGGAAACAGCATGGCCATTTTCAGAGGGGTCCTTTAACCTCTGACCTCAAGATATCGGAAAGAAAATGGATTCTCTGGGTACCCACAAGGGTCCCCTTTGTTGTAGTCTTATACAGTTTCAGGCACAAACTATGCACTTTTCTGCATGTAGTATGAATGTGCTATTTTTGCCTATTGCATTTGACTATTTCAGCATACCTGTCTCCTTAAACAGTCTTGGAAATGCATAAAATGGATATGGCTGGGAAGCTGAGACTCTCGTTGATTCAACAAACCCAATTTTATTTACGTGTGATGATTTTGGTCCCCATAGTAGCCATTTCATTTTAGTGAGAGCATTTTTTAAATGATTGTCACTGAAGAAAGCGACCTATAGTGACCTCTAGGATAATCACAGCTTCTTGAAACTTTACAGCCACAAACTAGAGACCTTGAGCGTTCAAAGGAAGTTTGGCTGTAATAGATGTATTGACAATATGGGAGGTTTCTCAGCAGTTTCCAGAACAGGAGTGCTCCAATTGCTGAAAAAATGCAGTTCTTACAGAAATCACCAAATATGGAAAGTGTTTGATACCAAATCACAGCACGGACTCTTAGTTGTGTTTGTAGACAGTCCATAGTCCACTAAAACTCCTACTTCCCAGTACTAATAGATGTGCAGCCAAGTAGAATTTTTATTTAAAAATTGCCATCATGCCATGAGTAATAAACTAAAAATGGCAACCAGTGCCTGTTGCCATGTTTGGGTCAAGGAATTACATTTATCGCTTGTGACTTTATATACTCTTCAGTGCAAAACTCTCAGATGTAAAAACAACTACAAAAGAGGTACAAAGCAAAGCTTGGATTCCTACACTGCATACTCACAGTGCTGCACAGCCAAGTACATGTTGTGAATGGCTGCAAGCATTCAAACTCACACCCACTCACGCACACTCATACACAAAATACTAACCCATGGATACACACACTAACATCCATATAGTGCACGCTCACACTAATGCACACTGTATGTCCTGCAGTGCTACTACTTTATCTGCTAACAGAGAAGAGATGTTTATTGTGCTAATGTGTCCAATTTGGAACAATTTAACATGATCTGCAAGACAGGCGTATGTGGAGGAATGTTTAGTTTATGAGCTTTGAAAGGTTTCTCAGGGAAACTCATGGTTCAATGTGTGTTCTGCCAGTTTAAACACATTACTGTAACTCTGCTGCATGCTAGAGTTCCCATGAGGTCCCCTGCAGGTTTATTCAGACATATTATGTGTACAGAAAGACACTGACATCATTATGATACAATCTCTCTCAGGGGAAATTGCATTCACTCGTCACTCTAATGCAGCAGCTCTGATCCTCTGACACTGGTAGCACTTCTTCTGCTTTCCTGGACAGTGAAGACTGGATAGTTTTGCCTGAAGGCAGCCAAATGGTTTCCTTGTTTTGTTTCTGTCTCTCTCTTGCACTCTCCCTCTGCCTCATAATGTTCATTTGAATATTTGGCGGCTGACTCATGACACCCACACTCATTCATGCTCATTCACAACATCTTGATAGTGTGTATATATCACCTGTTTGGAAGACTGACAGCTCCTACCAGCAAGGGTGTAATTAATCAGAACAAAGCCGAGCTTTGCCTCTGACAGCTGTGATAGATTGGGGAAGTTGTTCAAGCTGACTGGGTTTGTCAGGTCAAAGTTATGACTGTCACTGGGAATGCATGAAAAGAGCCAGTGACAGTGCACTGTACCTGTGATTGATAACACGTCTGGTAATGGCTATTTGTCGTCTGATCTGGAATGTGACGGCCCGAAGCACAGTGGTTATTTACGCACAGTATTTGTCTTGTCTCAAGACTTTTCAGAGATGTCAAGTGAGGAAAAAGCTGTAAATTTCTCTGTCAGTGGAGCCGCTGCTGCTCCTTGCTTTTCCATTATGCGGCTATTAATGAATCTTAGCAGTGAGAGTTATGCAATGTCCCAGTGAGCTTGGCAGTGCACTCCAGACTCATTTGTCAACCTTCTTTTGATTGTACAGAGATTATATTGCAATGTACAATAATAACAAATTAAGATATGAACATACAAGTCATGTACACTTGCTAAGAAAATATCATCTTCCCTTCCTGTGATCACTTTCCTCACTCTTTTCCTTGTCACATATCTAGAGCCCAAAAACAACGTCACTTCTCAAACCTTCTTACATTGTTTCCTGTGGAACTATTTAGGCTTGTTGTGATTTATGATTCTGTTTTCACACTGTTGAAGGTGTTGGGTGTTAAGGAGGAACGTGGAGGGTTGGGTGGGATGGGTTCCAATGAGGCGCTCTGTGGTTCTCTGCCAAAACGAACAAGGAGCTGAGTTATCACACCATCTGCTGTCTGTGATCTGTGACTCATGACTTTTGGATAGCAGCCAGCATCTTACCTGCTCGCCGGTTTGCCTGCTTTACTGATAACTCTCAAGAATTCATCTCGTCACCTTAGTAAATGCATTCAAAGAGAAGCCGCTGTCATGTGCATATTGTGTATGTGTAGTAAGACATTTAGTGATATGTCTACAGAAGAATGATCTCATGTTCAAAGTGACTTCAGACACACAATATGGGTACATGCATACACCCAGTTGACGTGTCCTTGAGCCTGTCACTGAGGCCTTTTACAAATTTCCCTTTTTTCCACTGTGCTTTTAAGTTGCTTCAAATAACCATGGCCACTGATGCTACTTGCTCACCCGAATAATCTCCAGAGCATCATACATTTATTGAAAAATGAATCCTTTACTGAGTGCGTTATTTGTTTTTAGCGATGCTAGCACCATGGCTCTGTGGATGGCCATGTTGGTTTATCTCCCCTGTGTTTCAAAATGAAATATCTCAACTACTTGTGGAAAGATTTCCATGAAATTTTGTACAGATGTTTACAGGCCCCAGAGGATGAAGCCTACTGACTTGTGATGCTCAGACTTTACGCCCAGCATCGCCACAATGTTGACATTTGTAGTTTAGAGGGAAAGGTTTCGACAATTGTTGGATGTATTACCATGCAATTTGGTACAACCGCAATTCCCCAAATGGCCACTTGAGGCTGGCTCCAGATGCAAGTCACTTCCCATAGACCTCTATGTTAAAATACTCAATTTTCCAGTCGAAATAAACATGTTTAGAGCCTGCTACAAAAACAAGGTCTTGGTCAGTGCAGCTAATTGCAACATTTATGACAAGTGTGCAGAGGGTACATTTTTTATATACCTCACCCATTTATATTTTAATAAGACTTTAAAGATTTACATCATTAAGGGTGGGCCACTTTTGAGTTACAGGCTGTCTGTCTATGTCCTTGAGCCCACCCCTAGCTCCTCCACAGCTCCACCCAGTTGTCTAAATATGGTCACTTCTGGCCTCTTAAAAACACTATGGCGAGGGCCAAAATGCTGATCTCGAGGCTGCAGAACAGGAGTCCACAAACCAATGAGTGATTTCACTTTAACTACATGCATTTTTTATACAGTCTATGGTACAGCCCCTGAAAATGTCAGTGCATGTCTCTGCCTGTAGTGTCACCTCCCAAACCCAGAAGAATGCAAATGTTTTTTTGGTTTTTTTTTTGACTTCACATCTTCTTAAATAGAGGATTTCAATTATTGAAGCACTCATCAAGCAGTTCAATGGTTTCAATTTAGTTTTAGTTTAGTTTATCAGTTTATTTGTAAGGGACAAAAAGAAAAACACTGACAGTTGCAGTAGGAGTGTACTGTCGGTACTGCAGGTACTGTATACATGTTTATAGCTAAAGCTAATTTCCTATGCCGGTCCTTTGATGGACATTCTTGAGAATGTTTGAGGTTCATACAAAGGACAGTTTGAATCATGTGTCTCCTAGCTGGTTGTACTTCTCCTCCCTTCTTTCACTAAATTTATCTGCCCTCAAATGACCTGGAAATTCACATCGGGGTAATAAACACAATTGCTCAAACATGATCATGAATTAGTGTTAGATGTAGTTAAACATGTCTAGCCAGGTTTAGCAGTAACCCATAAAAACCTGAGCCAGATTTTCTGACTGTGTAACACAGAAGTTAAAGGGCAATGCTGCCACACAATCTGAGGGTCGACTCCAATCATGCTTGTGATCTAGACACTGAAACTACAACCAGCGCTTGATGATCTGAGCAATTCTGAAACAGTGTTAAATCTGTAAAGTGTAGAGTACCCAGGATATCTGATGTTAAACAACATTTTCAAGTCCAGCTCACGTTTCCTGTTTAGACATATGTAGACCTTGGGCATATGAATTATTATTAACTTATTATTAGTTGTTGTTTTTTTTTATGAGCACATTTGAATGGAAGTAACAATGACTCTGTTATTATAAAAAAAGTATTTCAGAGTCTCATCTGTCTTGAAAAGTGCCTTGAAATCATAAATTCTGGGTGGGCGCAAAATAAGAAAAATAAATTGTACCAATCATGAAAGCATTATTGACACAAAATGTGTGTGGTTAAAACTGAGGTGCTTTTTAGGCTGATGTATAGCTTGTATCATTAAACAGATTAACATCCACAGTGGTAGGTGCCAACATAAAAATTTGTTCCCCCAATGTAATTTATTTGAGTTCCCTCAATCCCACACCCTCCAATAAGAAGACTTTCGAGACAGAGAAGAGCACAGCATTGCAGCTACCTCATTCATTTGAGTGGGACTCCCTCTGCGTGGGGTTGCCAACGCATTGCGTTAGTTGACACCATAGTGCAAGAGCACATTCCTTGTTTGTTACTTTGCAATGTGAGTGCAGTATTTCTACTGTTTACTCTTGCAATTGTCTCAATGAAAAACAAAATAATTTCCAGACCTTTGAAATTCTTCCTCAGAAGTGATTCTGTAATGTTTTAGTGTCTAAAGACCTTCAAACTAATGGAACTATTACCCAGGACTTCCTGGCTTGTATTTCATCATCTCACTGGTACCTGTAACAACATGCCTGCACCAACGCAGCCCCTTGCAGTTTTTAAAGGCAGGGTTGTTTAAGGTCTGAACGCCCACTAACGTGCACGTCATCCTCTTCATAGCCATTTTTTTCTCTGCACGGTCAGTATGACAGCTCAGACACAACAGCTACTTTAAAGGTGCTAATTTATTTTTGCTTGAGTAGTAGTTATTTTAATTTTCGGTGCAGAAGAAGCAGTTTTTGCACATTCTTCTATAGTGGGTTGTTTTGGCGCTCAAGACAATTTTTCCCATCGGGAAAGAGGCCCAAGGCCAATGTGAAGGCCATGGTCTGGATGACAGCACATATGCTGCTGCCATGTCTGCTTTGTTCTGCCTTCTCTACCTCCAATCCTTCACACCATTGGCTGTCAATGGCTAGGTCAGTGCTTGACCCCGCTGTTAAGCCACAAGCTTTATAAATGGACACGCTAGCTGAAGAGACTCAGTCAGGATGGAAATGCACGCTTCGGAGATAAACTCAGCTGAATTTCGGGGAATGATCAAGGGTGGCGGTGTAGATAATTAATGATTTCTCTTTTTCCGCGCTGGAAAAAAAGCCCCCGCCCCCTGTCGCTACAGCTGACCAACATTAGTAATAAATTCCTCATGGTTTGACAACATGTTGGGTGGACTTTCTGGCCCGGCTAAGACGCAGCACTGTATAGCCCCTCATTGTCCCATAGGTTTTACATTACAGTTGGGATTGGGTAAGTCCCAGAGAGATCAGGATCCCACGTTAAGTCTCTCTCTTTTTCTCCCACTCTCTCTTGCACTTACACATGCATATACTTTTCCCTCTTTTCGGGCTTTGCTCCCACACACTGCTCTGGGTCAGAAAAGCTGATCTACAAATCCAGCCTGTTAAAAGAAGAAATACAAGCTGCTATTGAATTAGCACTGCAGTTGTGTTTGTATCATGACGACATGTCAGTGCATGTTTTCCTCTGCTGAGCAAGACTGTTGGTCTAAGTGCACCCCAGCTGCCAAGGAGCTGAACACCAATCTGATAATACAGTGACAAATACCACAAGACATTAGTTTAATGTATCTCTAATTCCCTTTTTGATTGGACTTTTGTATTATCTTTCTGAAAGTGATGAGATGAAAGTGTTTAACAATCATTTTGTTGTGTCAAAAAATGCTAACAGTGCGCTTTAATTGGCATTTTTATTGCTTTGCTGTATGCCATAACTCTTCTCGAGCTTCAGGCCTGGAGCGACAGGAATCACTGGAGACACAGGGGAATTCGCAGAGGAGAACATGCTCGATACTTTTTGTCCTGTTGAAAGTCCTCAGAGGAAAGGTGTCTTAGGGACTGTATTAACAATATTACAAGGAAAAGGGGCTCCGAATTGGGTGAGGGTTATGTATTGTTATTATATGTCTTTTTGCTAAAGGGGGGTAGTTTGGCTTTTTGGAAAGAATAGGGGACGTTTTTTATTTTTATTTTTATTTTTTTGAGTGCAGATTTAGATTTACTGTAAATTTTTTAAGATGTGGAAAGCATTTATTTACATCGGCGGTGTCCAAACTTTTCTAAATGGTGGCCAGATTAGATAATGTGAAAAAATGTGACTGTGGCTCAGAAGGTAGAGTGGGTCGTCCACTAATCCTAAAATCTGCAGATTGATCCTTGACTCCTCCAGTCCACATGCCGAAGTATCCTCAGGCAAGATACTGAACCCCAAATTGCTCCCAATGGCTGTTTCATCAGTTTGTGAGTGTGTGTGAATTGTTACTGAATAGCAGGTGGCACCTTGTATGGTAGCTTCAGTCACCTATGTGTGAATGTGTGTGTGAATGGGTGAACGTGACATGTGTTGTAAAAGCGGTTTGAGTGGTCAGATGTATTCAACTTTCCACTCCAAGGAGTTTAAGAATTTAAGAAGTATGTGAAAATGGTCAAAATCTCATGTTGATGTTAAATTGAGCTCAGTTATGTCCAGGGTAAAATAGGCTGGACAAAGAAGATGTCTTACTTTGAAGTTTCCTTTCCTCCGGGTAACTTAAAAGCTTTTACTGAAAAATCCAGTGGCAAATATTAAATATAGGTTTTTTTTCTGTCGTAAATTTGGCAATGTATAATACTGCTTTTAAAATTCTGGGCTGGTCAGCTAAACAATGAGCTGGAATTTGCTATAAAGTCCTGTAAAGCCGAGGGGAGCTGCAGATTTGGGAGACAATTCTCTGTAGGTTCATCACTACAAGTGACCCCTTTCACATTGCTTTCACGTTGCCATTTGATACATGAAAATATTGGCTATAGTCGCAAAGCCAGTGTTTAAGTAGGGGTACATTAGTCTTTTTTTTTTTTGTGGTATTTATTCACACACCGTTACCTGTATGGCCAGGGGTCGGCAGAACAAGTTCTCCCTGAATCTCTAAATAACGTTTTCCATTCGTTGTAATTAACAAATGAAGTATGAACTATGCAACTATGAAATCTGTTCCCACATTGATTCAAAAGAACCCCAAAGAGGAGGGAATGAAAATAAGATTTATTTATGACAAACATTTGGGTTAAGCTGACACCAAAAATGCTTTTTAAGCATCTGAGATCTTGATATTATAATTATATGTTTAAAGAGGACTTATTCTCATACCACCATCAGTCATTTAGGTTAATTTTACTGTCCTCTTGATAAAGTACATCTGTCCCATCTGGATCCAAGAGTTTTCTGGATGTGGGCTGTATTACAGTTTAACCAAGAGTCTGATGTTTTAAAAGAAGGGGAATACTTTTCCATTTCACATTAGCTTGTACTGATTCTAACCATTTTATTATCTTAGTGAGGGGTTAGCCTGGAGGGTATCTTGCGTTTGGTTATGTCTTTGCATGTGAGTGAGTGTTGGTGTGTGTGTGTGTGTGTGTGTGTGTGTCTGCAAACTACTGGACCAATCAGCCTAATATTTTGTGTGCACATTTATGACTGTATTCTTAAGGACCTCTTGTAGTTGCGGTGATTCACAGTTGTTGAAAAATATGTTTTATTGACTGTTTTATACCGTCATTGACTGCTGACCCCTCACTTTTCTCAACCTGCTGGTGGCAAGTGATCAAGAAAATCAAAAGAAATTTCTGGCAATTTTCTTGGCTAAAACAAGCTGTTGGCTGTTGGAGGCCACATTTTTGGCTTCATTGTGAATAGAAAGGTTTGGTATCATTGAAAACCAGAGCATCTGTGGATTAATTCCACACCTGCTATGTTACGATACACTAAATTTAGGCAAAGTGCATAATGAATAAATTCCCATTTTTGTTATCTTTGCTGTCATCTTGACTGTAAGGGAGCTGGGAAGGACAATTCCACCTGCTGCAACCTGGTTTTGTTCCATCCTCTGCATGGCATGATAGCACATAGGGAACGTTTTAGAAGTGGAATGTGTCAGCTGCTCAAACTTGTAGACTTGCAGATCTTGTGGTCCCTTTTCCTTTATATTTATGCTTCCACCAGAAGGAAGCAGGCTAAGAAATTAAATCGTTTATTTTTGTCAGTTTTAACTGCATATCACTGTTGCTATTTCCTACTCAGTTGTGCTGTAGTCTACAGACATACCCCAGACTAAGTTAATACTGTTAAGTCCAATCATGAATGACACGGATAGAAGATTTCTGTCTATGTTTTAGTTGTTAAAAACACATTCATCATCACAATTATTATGTATCTTTATTCCAAATACAGTGTGTGGTAGCAGAAGCGCTTGATTTGCTCTGTGCAAAAAGCTGCAACTCTGCCAAAAATAGACAAGGTGTGTATATTTATTAGCTTCTGGCACTCTCCTTAAAGGCGCTATGGTGCAGCTGCTAGAATTACAGGGATCTAGTCTAGAATAGTCGCGATCACCTCCATCCCCTGGTGGAGATACATGCTTTACCACGTACAATATTCCAGTTTATTTCTTGTGTTATTTTCTTTATTTGCTATTTACAGATTACTAGTAACTATATGCCTTGCTTTATCAGTACTGCAGTGAAAGCTTGTACTCTGCTTTGTTTCGTACTTTTTTTGTTACAATGGAATAATGCAAAGAACAGAGCCAAACTAAGCCGGATTGAAAAACAAAGATGTATCGTATTGAATTTTTTTTTGCATCATCCTCTGTGTGGCAAACACAATAAATGGACGAGTGCCGTCCTACATTTCACTTGCTGTCAATCTGTAAAGCCTTGTCATTGGCACAGACAAGCTTAAGAGCACAATGATGACATTTACACCTCCACGGCATCTCTCAGCACCTGCTTAGGGAAGGGCAGGAAGAGGAGCATCCTGTACAGAGCACTACACACCGCCTGGTCTTGGCCATGAGCCATGCCATGCTAACACTGTTTTCATACCCCACTGCTGTATCATGCTTTTACTTCAAGGTGATAAAAACTGCACGGTTAAAAAAAAAAAAAAAAAGCCACATCCGTAATCCAGCTAAGTCACTCTTCAGGATATCCTTGAGAATCTGCACTGCAAATGTCACAGTTGTTGATTTAAACCAGGATCTTTTCTCCTGGTATGTGTCACAGTGATGGAGCTGTCAATTGCTGTACTGTTGTTTTTGCTTCAGACGCTGCTGTTCTAATGTTGGTTAGTCTTTTGATGTCGTTTGGAGGTTTGCCTCTAAAAGCTTTCTGCTTTCTTTTAGTTTAGTGATGCTGGTGATACTACATTCTTTATCTACTTATTCTCCAGTCCAACTTCTCCTCAGATCACTACCACGTGTGATGCATTAATTAATGTGATAACACTATGTGTATCTTTGCACTATGTTGCATTTTAGATGTTTGCCATTGTTAGTACATTTTGGAGGTGTGGACCTAATCAACGAGTTAACTCATGTTCAATTTTCCCGACAGAAAATATACTTTGAATCAATCTATCATGTTGTATGAGCAGGAGAGAAGAAAAGGTGCCCTCAACACAACACGGAAGACCAAATGCAAACGGGCCAAAAATTACAAGAGGACGTGACGAAACAAATTCCAACTGTGTTCAACATTTTACGATTTACACAAAACTGTAAATTGAGGCTAACAATGTTTATGGCTAGCTAGGGCTTAAGTGATTGATATGTGCAAGCTAGTGTTTTAGAAGTTACCTTTGCAAACATGACGTCAGTTGAGTCGAGTCAGTTTTTGTGAAAATTGTTTTCCATACAAATAAGTGCTTACATATAGGCAGTATATACAGACCACCCTCTTCCCCAGTGGGCTCCTTTAATAACCTGATCTCAACTATCACTTCTATTTCTGCCATGAATGAATTAATCCTACTAGGAGATTTCAATAGAAATTAGCTAGACAAATCATCTGATACAGTTAAAAGAAAAATTAATGGTATAAATCTTACCCAGCTAATAAACGAACCCACAAGGGTCACCAAGAAAACAAATTCTCTGCTTGATTGGATACTAGTTTCACATCCTAATAGGATTATTAAGTCTGGTGTTATGTCTGATTGCTTCAGTGATCATTCAATCATTTATTGTGTATGGAAAATTAAACTCCCCAAATCACCACCAAAGCTGATCAAGATTAGGCAGCATAAGAAAATGGATTTTGATTTATTTCGTAATGATTTGATTAACATTAACTGGGACCGATTTCAATTAATACCTAATGTACAAGATGCCTGGGACCGGGGAAGTGCTTGACAGACATGCTCCATGGAAAATGGTTAAGGTCAGGGGTGAACATCTACCCTGGATCACCCCTGAACTTATTAGTCTCTTTAGGCAGAGAGACAAAGCATGGTCAACTTACCGCAGGACGAGAAACAATGCTGACTGGGAAGTGTATAAGCAACTTAGAAACCAGAGTAAAGTCACAACCCGTAATGCCAAGTTTAATTATTATAATGATTGATTGAACTCTGATTTCAAAAATCCAAAACAATTTTGGCGGAAAATTAAATCTATTACGAACACCAAAGAAAAGCATACTATTAATCAAATAAGAGTTGATGATACAATTTCACACGACTCTTTATCTGTTGCACAGGCATTAAATCAGCATTTTTCTTCTGCCTGTTCTGCTCTCCTTCCTGTTTCACATACCAGTGACTTGTGTGGTAACACTCCACCTTCCTGCAGCTCTTCTTTTTCATTCAGAAAAATCATGCCAACTGAAGTACTGAGTGCCATTATGGAATCCAATGGAAACAGTAGTGCTGGACTTGACAGTCTAGAAAATAGATATATAAAACTAGCTGCCAATGTTCTTATGTATCCTCTTGCAGATTTATTTAATCTCTCACTCCTAACAAGTGAATTACCTATCGTTTGGAAATCTGCACGAATCACTCCACTCCATAAAGCAGGTGCTGTTCTTGACTGTAATAATTATAGACCTAGATCTATTATTTGTTCAGTTGCTAAAATTTTTGAAAAACTGGTCTATTATCAACTGTCTGAATACCTCTCAGTCTGGCTTTAGATCCAATCAGTCAACAACTACTGCCTTGCTCAAAATAACAAATCATATTTTTACTGCTGCAGGTAAAGGTGAAGTTACTGGTGCAATATTCATTGATTTAACCAAAGCTTTTGATTTTGTTGACCGTTATTTGTTATTAGATAGGCTTCATAACATAAGTCTCTCGAGTAATGCAGTTTTGTGGTTTAACTCCTATCTCCATAACAGGAAACAATGTGTTGTTTTAGATGGTAAATGCTCTGACTTGTTGGTTCAGGAAAGGGGTGTGCCCCAAGGATCAACCTTGGGACCCCTTCTTTTTTCTTTATATGTTAATGATTTACCATCTATCCTCACTAACTCCTGTGCGCAACTGTATGCAGATGACACCGTCATTTACACATCGAAATCTGACTTATCTGAAGTTCAAGCCACCCTTCAATCTGACTTCAAAACTCTTGAAGAATGGCTCTTGCACAACAAACTACTTCTTAACAGAAACAGATCTGTCACCATGATCTTTGGCACAAATTCTAAATTGAAATCCATTGCAGGTCCTTGTGTCATATCTTGTAAAGATGGTACTTCACTGCAGAAGGTTGATAAAAATCAAATATCTTGGTGTATGGCTAGACCCCACTTTATCATTTAAAACACATATTGATCATACTGTACGTAAGGTCAATTTTCGAATTAATATGCTACATAGGTCTAGAAACTGCTTTACTGGTAGTGTCTGGAAGAAACTTGTTAATCAACTTATTCTTCCAATATTAGATTATTGTGATGTCGTGTATATTTCTGTATCTAAATGTGTGCTAGCTCCCCTTTTCAAAGTATATAATAGAATCTGTAGATTTATACTCGAATGTCCCTTTCATACTCATCATTGTTCAATGTACCAGACACTTCAGTTCCCATCTTTACATATAAGACGACAGATGCACTGGCTGCAATTTATATTTAAATGTATTTACTTTAACTACCCCCCGTATCATAAACAATATTTTGTCCAACTTACCTCTAATTATCATACCAGACACTCCACCCAACACTATTTTTCTGTTCCACGTACTAGTAAATCAATTGGTAGAAAAGCATTTATGTTTAAAGCTCCAAATGATTGGAATCACTTACCTGTGGGTATTAGATCTTCTTCACCCCTAAGTTGTTTTAAACAAGCTCTGTCTTCCCATACGGAAACAACTTGTTCATGCTTTCATTGAATTTGTCACCATATTTTATTGAACATTGGTCCAAACAGTGGTTGCAACTTGTCTGAATGACTTTTGTTTGTTTGTCCTGTCTTGTTATATTATTTTTCACTGTATTGTCTGTCTATATTTTATTTTACTGTATTGTCTCTTATTCTGTTGTGTTGTGCTGAGTTGTGTTGTATTGTTTAAATTATGTGTGTGGGACCCCCTTGAAAACGAGTTGTGACAACTCAAGGGGTTTATCCCATGAATAAACAAACTTCTTAGAGATAGAGCCCTTCATCTGAGTCAGCAAAATACTGAAATGATTGTATTTGATGTTTGGTTGTTTATAGATGTCATCTTTTATCATCAACTAACCAGCACTGTCAAAAGTTAGATATTTGGCTGGCTAACATGTTATGGCCATTCCTATTAATGACTTATTTAGTACTCTACCATCGCTTGTATAAACATTTGCTGAGTGTTAACAAGTAAAACACAGATGCAACTTACCCACATAAAATTGTATTCAAACACTTTAGGAGGTTTTTGAGAAATGTATTCAAAACCAAAAAATGTTACAAGTGCCCCATCTCCCCAAAGACATATCAGCATTAAGGGAAGCATAATAAATGCATCCATACTTTTTTCCGATTTTACTGAGAAAAGATCAGCTTTAAAGATCATACTTATTTCTTGGCACCTGTATCAGAAATTACTGACAGCAAATTTGCAAATTACCTACTGAAGTTTCACATAACCAGAGAGAAACTGTGAGAAAAAAAACCCAGCCGTGTTTGTGCCTCTCTCCATGAGTAAGTGTAAGTTGTCTCAGAGGTGAATGAAGTGCTATATTTATAGGTTTGGCTTCATACCTCTGCGATGCACGTCAGGTTAGAAAAATAACTGCTTTCAGTTTGATTTGATTGATTGCTAAGAGGAGCTTCTGCTGTTTCAGTCCAAACACCCCTAAATCAAACTTGTCACAAATTTCCGGATTTAACAAGGCATCCCGGACTGAAGGAGAAGAGAGACAAAAATCTATTAAGAGCAAGCTCTGCTAAAGGTTATTTTTCAACCCTGTGATAAGGATCTAAGAAAAATTCTCGCACTGCAGACAGACTAGCATACAGCTTGTGTATTTATGGATCCATTTTACTGCAGCTAATATAGAGACACTGTGAGGGTTAAAAATGAATGCAGAGGACTTCGAAAACATTCAGGAATTTTGCATAAGAAACCACTGAAACTGACGCTCTTATAAAATAAGAGTATAGAATAAGTATGTTGATGATCACAGAATTATTTTTCGAGGCAGATATCTTGGCTCTGTTTTACATATTCCTTGTTGGAAAACCAGCAGGGCGTAAATTGGATACAACTGGTTGGATATGACCAATGTGTTTTCTGTCACAGGTTCACAGGGGTCGAGTCAAGGCTCCTCTGGTGGATTTACAATCGAGCTGGGGGTTTGGGTCCACTCTGTTCAAAACATCAGCTTCCCCTGGTTATTTTCACTGCTAATAATCTTTATGATTAAGCACTGGACAGTACTCCATATTTTAGAATAAACCAATTACGTGATGCCTGAGTAATGTAGATTGTGAATGTGAGATTTTCGCTCTTTTCAAGTTACGCCTTGGTACTACAAAACGTTTAATTTTGCATCATGCTTTAAAAGGATAGCTAGAGCAGTTGAGTATAAGATACATTCTTGACTATCTATCTTATAGTCATAAAACAAGTATAATGGACCCCCCCATTTCACTGCATGTAAAACTGCAAAAATAATGATGTGATTTAAACCCTGGGAAAATCTGTAATAAACAATACTAATTTTATAATACACCAATTAATCACAACAACCCTTAATGAGAAGCCCACCCGTGGACCAAGTGAGCACAAACTCATGATGTTTGGCCAATTATTGCTCAGGCCCACATAATTTCCCACATAAGTTCTCATGGATATCTCGAAAATACTAATTATGTCAGGCTGAAATTGGGGAAAATATCTATAAATTGATTGATAAGACATCTGAAATATTATTGCCTCTGAAAACATCATAGGCCCTATAGTAGCCTCAATGAGGAGCTGGCAGGGCCGTCGCAACCGGACAGGCAAACTAGGCAATTGCCTAGGGCCCCGAGCTGGAAGGGGGCCCCCAGAGACGGCTGACATTGGTCCATATCAATGACAATATGATAGAACCCCTATAGACACTGCAACAACGACAACACGCTGGAATCCCCCTAATGGGGCCCCCTACTAACTGCTGCTTGCAAGTGGCTAAGTAGGGTGACCAGACGCCCCGCACTGTGTGGGACTGCACAACATTTCTGTCTCTTTTCACGCGTCAAGCAAATTGAGACCATGTCCCGCATGATTGGTTGCCAGCTGCGCTAGCATTGTTGGTGTACTGTAGTACTACGGTACCTCACGGTACCACTACTGTGGGATAAGTTCAAAGTCCATTCGCAAGAGGGTGGGTGTCCATGTGTCTCCAAGGTGCCTCTTGCCTGGGTGAGCCTCCAAGGTGCCTCTTGCCTGGGTGAGTGTCTTGTAACAGCCCTGGGAGCTGGAACATGCTCATATAGATATCCAGCATACTGATTTCAACAATTATAAAGCTACTTGAGGGAAAACTGTATGTTAAATGAAGGTTCATTGCATTGTATGTGATGATGTAAGGCATGACACTATTGTGTGTAAACATAAAACATTAAAGGAGCATATTCATTTTTCATGGTTATTCCAGTCAGGGGCGGAAATCCCGGGGGGGGACAGGGGGGACATGACTCCCCCTTCAGTAAAGCTGTACCACCATAGAATCATCTGAGACACAATTAATAATTTTTGAACAATGCAGTAGTATTTATTAAAAGCACAATGTAAGCGGTGCTCATTATAATCGCACAATAATGTGCTATTTAAATCTTAAAAGATTTAGTCCCCCCCTCCCATTCCTAGTAGTGGTACTGTATAGCCCACACAGATTCCAACGGGTGGGGCTGCTTGGCAGCAGTAGCAGCGTGTGGCTGGAACCGCTGCTCACATCGCGCATCGCAGGGTAAGATGTTCACTCACACAGACACAGTTTAACTTAGGCTACACATGTTACAACACATCCCATTTTACTGTTACAACAAGCCCCAGGCCCAGGCTGATAATATAAACTGTCTGCAACATTTCTCCTGCATTGTTCAAAAGCCTACTCAATTACGAGTGCTGCTAAGCTAAAAGCTAATGATTAAGCTCAGAGTTTAGTGATAGTCAGAGAGGACAGGAGAGAAAGACAAGGGAGAGGACAGGACAAGAGCAGTCAGTGGCGGAGCAATGGGTACCTGTCTGTAGTCTCTCCACCTGTCAGTGAGACAAACATGAAAGACGTGCAGACGAGGAGCAGTCATTATGCGCGACTATTACGCACGGTTGTGACGGAGCGTAGCTATGGGTACCTGTCTGTAGGCTCTCCTCCTGTCAGTGAGACAAACATCAAAGACGTGCAGACAAGGAGCGGTCATAAAGTGCTACTATTACGCACAGTTGTGAGGTGCACAGCGGCAGATCTCACAGCACACTGTTTATAAACCAGTTTACCAGTTTAATTGCAGGAAATGTTTAATTTTAGTTTTAGTTTAGTTAGTATAGATATTCACTCTGCCTGTTGGAGAGATAGAGAGAAGATTAAAGCATCAAATTGCAGTAAAAGATGCTGTATAAAAGACAGGCTACAACTTTTTTTCCTTGTCCCCCCCTGGAATTATTCTCTAAAATTTTACTGTTTATTGTCCCCCCCAACTATGAAATGGGATTTTCGCCCCTGATTCCAGTGTCTCATGTTTGGTATTTTAATGGGTTTGCTTTTAAGTCTAATTACATCCCCAACAGTGGAGAACAAGGTTTTGACAGGCCTACAACTCATAAGCTTCGATTCCTCAAAGCAGCTTGTTTCCTTTCACTTCAGTTCACTTCATCCAAAGCTGTGGCTGGTACCTATAGAACAGTTCATTTCTTTCCTGAAGTACTTAGCACACTGATCCAATACCAAAAGGTGAGGCTAACACTGCAGTCTGGTGATTGGGCAAGTGAGAATAATTACTTTTGCTCTACAAGGACTCAATGCACAAAGCAGTTAGTTATAAATGTCCCACTAATTATTACAGAGACTCTAAGCACTCCATTTTTTTTTTTTTTTGTTCTGGAAATGTGGGTGTGCAACCCCATTCCATGGACGATCGGCGAGGTGCAGATGTTCCTCTGCATTGCCAGTGAATACAGGGAGAGGCGGATGGAGCAGTGATGTGGCTGTCACTATCCGGTAACAACCCCCCTACATTTAAGAGTACTGTTGGAAACACAAAACAGATCTAGATTTTAGGTACATGTCTATAGGGGTTACATGTGGGTTCTAAGGGTACTACAATGATAGTGTTCGGTGGAAACGTGGCTATACTGTCTATACAGCTGCAAAGGTCAAATGTCCTTTGGTTGAAATCAGTGATAAACACAAGTAGACCTACTGTTAAAATAAAAAGACTGATAAAGTGTAGATACAGATTACTGTTCGCTCGTATTTCGGAGCAGACACACATGAACTTAAAGTCCTGTATCCGTGACGCTGCCTTTCTGTCCACCTGGAGCCCATCATGGCTGCCACTGCAGGCCTGGCAGCTGCAGCACTGCACTCTGGGATACCGGACACCCTGAGATGACGACTCTGATGAATCTGTCTGCTCCTTGCCCTGTGGCCCCCGTCAGATCCATCCTACTGGGAAACAAGTGTGTCTGACTGACCCAGACCAAACATGCTCCCTCACTCACACACACAGACACACACAGACTCAAACACACACACTTCCCGTGGCCTCTGCTGCATGCCACATTATTAATACCAATTGGCCTTTCTTTATGGCTACAAATATTTTTCACATGCTCCTGGCATTCTCGGAGATCATCTTGAATTTCTGTGGCCACAACAAAAGCACACGACTCCTTGTACTCTGGAGTGAAAAACCGCAGGATATTCAGTTCTGGATATTTGTTAACATGATTTGTGAAACTTTTCGGACCACAAGCCTGCAGAGAGTTGCACTGTGTGTGGGTGGAGAAGCAGTCAGATCCCCCTCTGCCACGTTTGATGGTTCCTTTATTGTGTCTACAACACAGTCAGCAGGGGAGTCTGTTAAACGCCAGTCAGCCACACACACAGGCTCCTTGTCAACATAACACGGAGCAGTGAGGTGTTTGCTCTTGACACATCAACAAACAGGACGAGATGATACAAATAGAGTCCAGAGCTCCCAGTAAAGGACAAATCCTTGGTGGGCACATGAAAGAACAGTGAAACGTTTTTTAATTTAATTGACAAATAATGCCTTTAATTATTTATAAGGTGCAAAGGACTAAATACTATTAACACTCTGTTAGATCCCAAACTATTACTTTAATCAATGTATCTGCAGCTTCTGCACCCTTGAGTCTTTACACCATGGCACAGTTATGTTACATCTGTGGTCACATGTTTATTTACAAAAACTAGATATTTCTGCTACACAAATTATGCATCAACATTCATGACCTTGGAAACAGTGGAACAGTCCCAACTCAGGGTCTACTGACTAGCTCTTTCCAGAGCTCTCAGCAGTATCAGATGGTCTCAGTACTTAACTTTGAGTTACCACAGATGAGAAGTCTTAACTCATATGTGTGTAGATATTTTTCTAATCTTTTACTAAATATGGGATAATTCACCAATGCAGAATAATTCTAGTTCTCCAGGTTTTTAAAAATGATCAAATAAGAGACTTTGAGAAGGTTATACTGTGGTAGAGGGGAGGTTGTGTTGCCAAAGGGCTATCAGTTTACACATTTCCATTATATTTATACAACTTTTTAGCTAATATTGTCATTCTGTTTCTCCATAAACAGTTGCATGTCTGTTCATTCTGAAAGAGGGATCCTCCTCTGTTGCTCCTCTTGAGTTTTCTTCTCCTTTCACCTGTAAACAGTTTTTTTTTAAACTTATCTGTATAAAGTTTCTCACACTGAATCTATAAAGGGGACATAGCGTGAGCAACATGTTAACAGAGCAGCTTCAGTCCTTTGTCTGTGTCTACACAGGATAAGTTCAGGCACAGTACTGAGTATAGGTCACATGTTTAAAGCAGAAGAATATAGGCTTTGAAACTAACAGTGAAAGTGACTTGACTCGCACCTGATAGACGGTATGGAACTAGTGTGAAGAGTTTGTGAGCAAACATTGCTTCACTTTTAAAAGGTCACACACCGCAGAGGTAGAGAACACACTGTTCTACAGTAACAGGAATTCTTGAGGACACGAATGTTGCATGCATTGGACATTCAAGTCAAGTCAGTTTTATTTATATAGCCCAATATTATAAGTCAAAAATTTGCCTCAGGGGGTTTTACAGTCTGTACAGAATACAATAGAGGAGTAAGTGAGGAGGGATCCGTCTCCCAGGATGGAAAGATGTGCAATTGATGCCGTGTGTAGAATAGCAAACATAATAAAACAACAATGTAGACAACCCATATGACAAAATGATACATACAAAGTGAACATATGTGAACAAGATTGATCCTGGAGGATGTTAGGAAGCTTCCAGGTGTCTCTAAACAGCTAGAGATTGAGCCCCACATCCTCCTCTCCACCTAGAACCTGGAAAAAGACAGATTACACAAACATGCATGGAGCAAAACTGAAGCACCTCATTCACACAGATTGGAGACAGAAACTTACACACAAGGGACAGAGAGAGGCTGAATCTGCTGGGGGACGGAGATCAAGCATGTGGAGGGCACCAACACCCAGGAGAGGTAGATAGAGAAGGAGAGGTCCTCGGATGGTCCAGCCTGAGTTAAAAGATAGAAAGAGGGAGGGAAAGACAGGCAGAGAGAAGGAGAAGGAGACAGAGAGAAGCACACATAGGTGCTTTGGGAAGATAAAACAGTTGTTAACCCGGCCTCAGTGGTTGATGAATGTGACAACAGCAAGTGCCAACATTCAGCCTTTCCCAGTGGAGGAATTTTGGACTTACAAATCTCCAGTTTCCCCTCCGTAAATCATTTTGGTGTACTTCTGCCATAATTGCTGTTGACAGAACAACAACAGAGCAATTATATCTAGTTGACTCTTGTTCCTGTTTTGTATTTGAGTGTGACTGTGTACACACATGTGTTTTATGGCCAGTAAGCCTCATCCTCCCAGCCCCACCCTGGACTCCTGGAAGCCTTCTGGCCCCAGGCTTGTTTTGAGTCAGATGGTTTGTCAGTAAGCGGGAAGCCCTGATGCCACGGCGCTGTGTTTACTTTTCACTCAGCATATTAGATATGGCTTCACTCTACCCTGATGCTGGTATCAGCTGGGCATGTGTGTGCCTATGTCTGTGTCTGTGTGTGCACATGGGCAAATGTCCTTATGAGCGAGTGTGTGTCCGTGTGTTGTTTCCCATGCCAGCCCACTGCCAAGACTCACACACCACAGGCACACCGCTTTGATGAGTTTATCAGATGGGAATTTCATGCCAACCCCCTGAATTTCTCCTCCACCTCCTCCATCTCCTCCTCACACTGTCAACATCATGTTCATATTCATACTGGTGTCTGGCACAGATACAGATCCAAGACTGTCGCTGGAGATTTATCGTTTCACAATACTATGTCGTGCATAAACAAAAATAAAGACAACAATCAGTAATATCGTGTGAAAGCAGATCTGGTCTTTGAGCAGAAGTCATACACTCTCACTATATTTAAACAAAAAGCATTTCAGGCAGTGATCTCATCCAGAGTCACAGTACAAGGTTGAATTCCTAGACAGCCAAGATTGCTCAAACAACTGCAGACCAAGAATGTCAGGACTATGTGTATTAGAAGTGTAAATCACTAGTATCATCACAGTACGATACTACAGTATATCAAATCTTTGGACAGTAATAAGACATTTTCCAGTATCACAAAGTTTGCCATGATACGTCTTATATTCCATGCAGTTCAGGGGCCTGTGATCAATATGAGATGATATCATATGATCATTTAACAAATATATTACAGAAGAAGCTGCCATCCCTTTCTTTTTGCTTTTGGCCTTAAAAGATAAAAAACAAAACAAAACAAACAAAAAAAAAAAACAGATAAATTATGTGAATAATTGTAAGTGATTAAAGTCCAGTAAAGTTTACTTTAACTTGACACCACTAACACTTAAATCACGACATGGGATAAGTTAATCTTCAGGGCTTTCTTCCAAAAAGCTTCTCCTGGAAGAAAAATTTCAGTTTTAACCCAAACTATGATCTTTTTCCTAAAACTTCAGGGCTATCTGCTCTGAAGACAAACTTTTCCCAACAGCCATAAAACATGGATTAACAATAGGATCATTTAGCTAAGTGTACAGTTTGGCTCAGTATTAACTGCCAAGCTCAATAAAGCAAAACGGTTGTCATCCATTGTTAGCTTAAGCACATTTACATTGCATAAATTAACCTAGCGGCTAGCTGAGTTTTAACTAAATACATGTATTATTCATACATCTTCTTACTGTTGGTTAACGTTACTGCTTCTCCTGACAGAACAGCCTGGTTGAATTTCAGCCGGTATGCACATTTTTTCAGCCTAACATTGCTGACACATAGCGGCTAATGTTGCTGTGTTACTGCAAGAAGTTAGTGGAGTCAGATGCCCGGCCAGGCAGGTACACTGAGTTTCCTAAATATTTTATCTCATAACAGCATTGTTTACATATGGCACATTCTTTGTCTACTGACTTATATTTTCTCAGAAATTGAAAATATTTCCACGCTGCTGATATATTCTCGAGTAAATAACATTATCCCCATCGGCCTCTTGGCTACTTGCCATTACCTATCTGCTGCTGTTTGATGGTGACACAGAATTTCAATATAAAGACATATCGTAAAGATGTTGATATGGATCAATGTTATCACTTTGCATTGATGATATTGGATACTGGATTGGATTGATGAATGAATGAATGAATGAATTAATTAATTAATCTAGATTGATGGATCGTTACACTCCTAATGTGTAAATGCTGAAAGCAGCAGTGGTGCCCCCAGACATTTTTCGTAGGGGTCGCCAGATGGGGCCACTGAAAATCTTGGGGTGGCACTGAAATCAAAAGCTAGCAGCTTCCTGAAGACAGTAATGTTAGCTTCCAATTTCTGCCAAGGGTGGCCAGTAGGGGGCTAGCAATTGTATGGGTGGCCATGGCCCCCCTTGGGGGCACCACTGGAAGGCAGAGGGACTGCATGACTGTGGTGTTACGATAAAAACAAATCATCAAGACATGTAATCAATAATGTGGGATGCAGGTTATTGCTGCAGCTGGGGCAGGGTTGAAGATGAAGGCAGGTTACAGAGGTTAAGTCCAGACCAAGGTTAGCAGCAGGAGGCCTGATGGGTGAGTATTAGATGTGGTCAGGGGATGAGATGGGTCTAGGGGCAAGCAGAGGGTGTTCTGGGAGTTTTTTTTCTATAATGACAGGGTGCTGGGCAGCTGGATCCTGTTTTCCAGTGCGATCGGGGAGCGTAGCAGGGCATGGATAGCTCCGTCTGTGGGCCCTGTGTTCATTAGTGGAGCAGCACTGCAGCACTGGGGGTGATTCACAAGCATATCAAGTTAAAAAGAAATGCCTGGCCACAGAGGGATTTTCCTGCTGGGCTAGAGTGTGTGTTTGTGTGTGTGTGTGTGTGTATGTCTGTATGTGTGTGAGGGGGTGGTGGTGGTGGAAAAGCAAAGTAGGATGGGATCAAGGGGATGGAATTAGTAAACTTCAATCAAAAAACTTCCCCGCATCCGAGGAGATGCTTAAAAGTCATCCCTGATCAGACTTTCCTGAACATCCATAGCGCTCCTGTTCTCTGTCCACTCCATAAAACGTGCCGAGACATTTTCGGGGTTTGCCCTAAATCCACTGATGTGTTTTGGGGTATTTTTTATCTGGCCAGCTCATCTTGTGATTATTTGGAGACCTGGGTCCTGTGCTTGTGTATGTTTGTCAGTGTTTTTCCCCTGACGCTGCAGCGCGCCGCCGCTGGTCCAGGCACAGTGCCAGTCGATCAGGTTTCACTCTGCTTGTGTTTGCTTCTCTGACTGGCTTGGCAGAAACCAATAAACACCACACTCCCACCCTTATACCTCACTCTCCGTCTCACACTCCAAAAAAAAGACCATTCTTGCTCTGCCAAAGCACACAAGGCACTATGGATTAATTTGATTTTTTCTTTCTTCTACTTCTTTCCCTTCTTTGTTGAAATTCCTTGCATACTTGTCGGTAGGCAGTGCGCAACTTAACAATTAAAGCTCAAACACTAGGCAGAGTAAGATTGAACTGTTCTGTATATCGCTGTAACTAGATCTATTTTTCTGTGATGCCACCGAGCCTCGGCGGTCCATTTGTCTTCTGTGAGACCGCAGGGTGACTTTGGGGTGGTCGTTTGGTGTTTGAGCCCAGGCCACCTTCCGCTGAATGTTTGAATCTGGACGTATCTGGATTGAATTGGTGCCCCCACCTCCTTTTGTTTCATGTGGTTTGTAACTGCTGCAAAGCACATGTGGTTTATATTGTTCTGCTCACAGTTTGACCCCCATCACACCCATTATCACAATCAAAATTGCTTTAATCGCCAAGTACAATAAACAGAGTGAAATTTGTCCTGATGACATACCAACATGTTACCTGATAACATACTGACACATGGTGCTAGTTTTAGCACAAATTTATATCCCAGTTTCCTGTAGAACCAGCAGCATCAGGAAGAGAGGCAAAGTTCAAGAAAGAAATCTGTGCTTGTCCTTGGTGTTTGTTTGGTTTTGCCATGATAACACTCCCTACATCTAGTGGCATACATGTTGGGGTCCAGTGGACAATGCTGGTTCTGTAAAACTTCTTAATATCACTTCACTTCTCACAGGGACTGAGAGCTGTATTTACTACTCTAAATACCATATACTGTGATTTGAGCACTCTAAGCAACTCAGCAACTCTATATGCTATGTATGTGCTGATGTTACAGCCATTTTTGGGAGTTTTTTACAGTCTGGTCATGTGCTGTCAGTATAACTGAAAGAAACAGCTAACACAGCAAGAGTACTTCCTTGCTGTATAATGTGTAAGAAACGTAGCACCGAGGCTAAATCCACACTATACTTTGTTGTTTCAAAATGCATAACCATTGCTATGTTTACGCCTAGTGTTACTCTGGCAACCTCTGACAATGCTGCTAACCTTGTTTTAGTTTGAACACTCTAGGGTTGTGTTTTAATCTGGATGGGTGGAAACGAAGACTTTTGAAAATGTTGTTTTATTAGCTAGGTCTGCCTTTTGGTAATTCATCCATCTTGTGTGGGTACTCCTTTCCTGTTTTCATGGCTTCCTCCAGTGATTGATAATGCTCCCATTTTGCCGTATTTGCTTTGCAACGACTCTCTATCTGTTTTCTTCTTGACCACCTTACTCTCAGTAAAAGTTCAACGTCGTCAGTATAACCAAAGAAATCTCTGGTCCTCTTTTTGGCCATAGTATTTTCTGTAGCCAAGTGACAATGTGCCTCTGTTTATGTGGTTTATGTTTTTAGGAGTATTAGTATGGACTAAGATTATTTCCGAAATAGTGCTAAAATGCTCGTGTCTCTTTAGATTTTATTTTATTTTATTTTTTTTTTAAATGAATGAATGTATCAGTGTGGCTCTGGCCTGAAAGTGTGAAATCTACCAGTGACTCAGCAGGTGTTGAAATACCATGAATGAAAGCTTATGTCTTGTGGGAGTCGATGCTAGTTAGCTAAGCTAACTAACTTTATCTTTCTAAGTAGAATACAAACTTAACAGAACAGTGGGTGTAAAAATATTGCAAATGGTTAAATCACTGAAGGCACAATGCTGTGTGGACTTGCTGTAAAAGACGTCTTCTATCAACCTTTGTAGGTTATACACCATTACATACGCCAGTAAGTTGCACACTCAAGTTGGCAGTATGTCTCCTAACAATACAGGCCTTCAAAGTCACTGCCATGGGAAACGTCCACCCTAAAGCTTAGGCACAGTTTCCACAAATAAAGAATTTATCCTCTTATGAAAAATGGCACAGTAACTGCAGTGATACTATAGTTTATATTTACAAAAAGTGAGGAGAATTCAAATTGCAGTTTCAGCCTTTAAGTGCATCCAATACACAGAGCTGATGTTTGTGTTGCAGCAGTTTGGTTTATCTTTCTGTTTAACATTCAAAACACATTATGAGCAGTCTCGCAGCCTCCTGAGCTGTACCAGAAAAAAGATTTCCATGGCACTGATCATTAATTAGCACCCTTTCTACCTATTCTCACTCACTGTATTGTAAGAAAATAATTTCAAAAGGCTCAGGTCTATATCTGTCATGTGAAAGCTACATGCCCTTATATCTGTTAAGATATGACTGGAGTTCTTTTCTTTTTCCTATGCAAGAGGTTTTATCTCGCTCTTTATCTCCACTGACAATACGCCACCATGCCTCCATAATAGCATATTTGCCCAAGACGTCAGTGTTTTGAGAATACACAGTTAGGGTCCTGTGAAGTGTGCACGTGTGCTGTGGCTCGCCATGAACTGTGTGTGCAAAGATACACGCCAACTACACACAGACACGGACACATGCATTTAGTCTAAATGAAATGGAACTGTACCAGTTGGACTAGTTGCTCTCTGTGAAGTCCAACACAAAGAGCCTGTCATATGAAGACAGCATAGAGGAACATAGATCTTCCACAGTCTGGTACGGTTGCTTTATTTGACAACATGCAAACTATGTTTATCTTACTCCCATGCAGTTATGCCTGGCATTTGCACAAGCATTATGCCGAGTTTTCACATCCAACAAACCACAAGAAAAAATGGTAACTGTCTAGACTAATTCACTAATGGTTCTCTGATGTGATTATATGTCATAATGGACATGAAATATTGTAAGTGATCTTTTATCCTGAATAAATAATCTTCATTAATGAATTTTCTGGGGATTATTTATTGGCCATGGTGGCTTGACCTCCTCACAGCTTCTCTCTGAAACTCACTCAAACCATATCACCCTTCCCTCTTCAACTCAAAAAGCCCCATAAATCACTTTCCTGTAAACAGTAGTGACACGCAGCCTGATGTGTACCTCGATATATATTTTGGAGACCACAAGACCTGAAATCTGAGCCCGCTTGTGTTTGGGAGACAAACTGTAGTGAGACGTGGTGCTCACATATGCTTTGGGTGCAGGCTCCTCTCTCTTTCTCTTTGTGTGTGTGCGCGTGTGTGTGGTTTGTGTCACTCCCAGAGCTATAAGTACATGTTGTACGCAGATGGCATTGAGCTAATTTGTTCTTATTGTTACAAATTATGTTGTCGTACTTAAGCGTGGTAATGCTACCAGTAACAATAACACAGATTCAGAGCAGGCTGTGGCTAGAGCAGCTGCGTGACGCCTGACTGGCTGCAGAGAGTTACTCAGTGGAAATGGTTCCTGGGGTAAACACACTCTTGGCAGGACATATGGTATGGGCCTGCAGACAAACCTAAAGGAATGGCATTTAAATAACATTCACCTGATAGCATAAATAATTTTGAGTTGCTACGCTTCACAATAAACATCCACAGCTCGGACACCTTTGGATTTCAGATGTGGGAGATGCTTTTGGCCCAACAAAGAGTACAATGGCGACATCAGAGAACCCTGCTAACTTTACTGTAATTAATAATGTGTGCTGGCACACAGGCAGCAGTTTTATAATAGAAAGGTCAACTGTATGTCGCAAAACTCTAAAACTCTTTTCAGGCATGCACCTCGTTGTATAAACGTGATGGTAATTCAACATGTCTGTCTCATATCTGAAAAAGCTCCTGAATGTCTCTTACGCAGCAACAGCAATCTTAGTTTGTATGGCCTAGTAACATTTCTGTAATACTATACCTGTAACACGGCAAATGTCTGAATGGATTGCCAGCAGGATGAAGTGAAGCTACAGTCTCCCTATTTTCAGCAATTGAAATTGTAATTATCCACCAAAACACTTAATATTATCAATGTAATATTCTGTATATCATTGGACTTGGCCAACGGATTCTCACTCTGACCTCGTCACATATCGACATTTGGTCATGGACTTTCCACTTCGAGACTTGATGTGTGAGGTACCGTGGCTGCGTCGGTTCTTGACGTTCTGGGACGCCGTGTCAACTTCTGCCTGTTGCATGCACTGTCTGTTTTCAAAATACACTTGCGCTTTTCATTCAGCTCCTATAAGATTGTGTGTAAAGCTTCTTCTGTATGAAGATGCTCCATCCTCATCCTATCCAAGTGATTTCTAGTCCTCACGTCCTGTCACTGAACTAACTAGCATTTTCCAATAGAGCTTAGTGATTCATTTTCCTTGGTCTGTTAACATATTGTTAAATTTTACAGAGCTAAGCTAGCTCATGGGGAACTACATTCTTTAAAAGATGATTTATGATTTCTTAACAGTTGGTGTCTTAACAAACAGACACCAACTCATTCAGCAACCATTTAACATAATTCGATATTAATTTTAGCTCCATGTAAGTAAAAAAAAAAAAAAAAAAAAAAAAGTGGTTTACCAGCTAATGCTCCGCTTGTCTGCCTTACGCCAGGGCCACACTGCCTGCGAAGCACAGCGCACCGAAATTCTCGCACGAGCCAGAGCACCTCCATTCACATCAGACGGGCCGGTCGACAAGTGATTCTGCTCCCAGCTGTTGTTTTACCATCATGGGTAACTGCCCGGCTTGACACATTCACTCGCGGCTCGTGCAGAAAATAGACCAGACGCCGAAATGATCTCTGCAGGGCCGGCGGTGGAGCTGTGCGGTGCGGCTGATGTGGATGACAGAATCGGTTAACATGGGCACCGAAAGGAAACTGGCTTCACTTCTCGGCGCTTCGAGGCTATTCGCAGCGCTTCCGTGGGCAGTGTGGCCCTGGCGTTAACTGTGCAGTTCACACATTTTTGTAACTCCTGAATTATTGAAAATGAGTTGTACTGAACGAAACAAGACACTACATTTAGCAGTAACATGAAGTAGTGGTAATATAAATAACTCAAGGCATTCATTTGATAGTTATATGATACAAAAGATGCATGGTAAGTCAGTAACACATTCTCAGTCTAGACACAGTCTAACACAAGGTATGCTGTGGAGTGTATTTTTTAATGAGCAACTTTCTGATGTAGGTTGAGAATGCAGTCAGACAGAGTAAGACAGAGATATCATGTACTGAGGCTAAGTGACAGACCTGTCATTTTAGGTGTCATTCTTGTCTGCAAATTCTGATTTAATACTGCTTCACTATGTCTTATGAAATACTTTTGGTCATATTATTTCCCATGTCATTGAAAGCGTGTGAAAATGTAGAGTATGCACTGAAGTGAGAGCAAATGAAACAGCGCGTCTTAGTGTTTTGCTGTTTCATTTGCCTTCACTGTAGTGTGACTGATGTCCACTCATTGTCCTACCGTCAGGGCATGTTGCTAATGGCAAAAAAGTTTGCAGGCAAAATTCAAGATTGTGAATTTTAACTCCACATTAAAGGTCCAGCATGTAGGATTTTGGGGCATCTATTGGCAGAAATGGAAAATATGAGTTGTAACTGTTTTCATTAGTTTATAATCACCTGAAAATTATAATTGCTGTGTTTCCATTACAGAGCCACTTATATCTATATATACAGAGTGGGTCCTCTCCCACGGAGTCCACCATGTTGCTCTACAGTATTCCAGAATGAACAAATGAAACACTGGCTCCAGATAGGGCCATTCGCCTCGGCCACCATCTCGTCACATGTTGCTGTTTAGCCAGTGCCATTCATATCTACATATTATGCGCCAGGTATCCTCCTGCATTTGTTGCTGGATGTTCCAGGATGCCATGTCAATTTACGGCTATTAAATGCACTGTGTTTTTTTTTCTTCAAAATACACGTCTGTTTTCACAGGAAGTTTACACTTTGTGCTTGTTAGATGTATACAGTCTTTTTCAAAATAAACTTACATCGTTGGGTAAATAACTAGTATTTACCTTTATTTCCTCATGCAACACAAACGTGGTTAGGTTTAGAAAAAAAGCATCATGGTTTGGCTTAACATTTATATGGGAAGCGAACAGCATGCTCCTGGGTAAAAGTCCTAGTTTTGTTTAATCCATCCACCACACCTCCCTACTGCCCCTCCCTAGGGACTTTCCAGCTCCAGATATTATGTTGTTACTGGCAGTGTTTCAAAGTGGCACCATCTAGTGACATATCACACCGTCCCTACAGGTGCCTTCCAACTGCATTATTAACTGATGCTGCCGACCTGCGCATCATACTGCTGCAAAAGGTAGCTCTTGGTGTCAGTGTCTGATGCCAAAATCACAGTCAAAGAGGCAGTATTTAACGATTTTGGAATGAGAATGTGCTGGCTTGGCACACGGGAGAAGTTTGAGTTCTGCAACCTCACCGCTAGATGCCACTAAGTCCTACACACTGGACTTTTAAGTGCATCAATTTACATAGCGTGTAACGTTAGCCTTCTCTCCGTGCAGCAGCATGCACTTGACTGTGACTATTTGGCACAAATACACAAACTGTTATCACCCTACATGTGCCACCTGCCAAAGTGGCTCATCAGTATGCCTGTGTTACATGCCACTGTCGAATTCTGCTTGCATTTGTGGGTGCATATGTAAAGTCATGATCATTGGTATTAGGGTAGTTGGGATTAGGATTCATTGGTGAAAAGCAGAGGAGGGTGTCCCTTGCTCTCACAGTGGCCACTGGTGCCCTGTGGAGTTTTTGTTACCAATAGCAGTGCCATGGAGTAATGTTTTCATAAGTGTGTCCCTTTTGTTTTGTTCTCATGCACATGCACAAGCACACTGGTGATGCCATATACATTCTTGCCGATGGTTTTAAGCTATTTGAGAATTCAACAGTTGTTGCTGTTGTCAGCAAAGTAAGTGAAGAAGAGGACCACCAGATAGTAAATGCTAACAAGGCACCTTTAAACTTTCAACAGCAAAATAAGTTTGAAAATCCATCACTGATGCAGCCTATGAGAGAACAAAAGCTTCTCTTTCTGTAATGGTCATGTCATGTCTAAATAATGCCACAGTAAATATTTACATCATGGTAATGTTTGTCTGAATGACAAAACACTGCCACTTTAACAGACAGTTGGAGCCAGCAATATTATGTGTTCCAGGTCTGAAAAAGCCTTTAGAGTTTGTTGTTCTCTTCCAATTGTGAGCCTTTAATCATATCTGTGCAGCCCTGTCTCATTCCCAACTTCTCAAATACCACTGCCTTGTTAATGTCAGCGTAAGACACTGGTGCAAAAAGGCACCTTTCGCGGCAGTATGATATGCCGCCAGATGGTGTCAGTTTGAAACACTGATGCAGTAACACGTAATTTAAGGAGCTGTAAAGTCCCTATGGGGCGGGCGGGAGGGGTGATAGATGGGTCCAACAAATCTAACCACATGCCTCTGTTCTCTAAACCTTACATAGCCATGTGCTGTTGTTCCCAAAATGTAACCAAGTGCTTTTGTTCCCAAAACCTAACCTAACCATGTGCTTCTGTTCCCTAAACCTAACCACGTGCTTTTGTTCCCTAAATGTAACCACATGCTTTTGTTCCTTAAACCTAAGCATGCGCTTTTGTTACATAAATGTGACCATGCACTTCTGTTCCCCAAACCTAACAACATGCTTTTGCTCCCTAAATGTAACCACATACTTTTGTGTTCTAAAGCTAACCAGGTGCTTTTGTTCCCTAGATGTAACCACATGCCTCTGTTCCCTAAACCTAACCACATGCTTTTGTTCCCAAAACCTAACCATGTGCTTTTGTTCCCTAAATGTAACCATGTGGTTTTGTTCCCCAAAATTGACCACATGCTTTTGTTCCCCAAATGTGACTATGTGCTTCTGTTCCAGAAACCTAACCACATGCTTTTGTTCCCTAAACCTAACCATGTGCTTTTGTTCCCTAAAACTAAGCGATTTTGGTCCCCAAATGTGACCACGTGCATCTGTTCCCTAAACCTAATCACATACTTTTGTTCCCTGAATCTAACCACCTGCTTTTGTTGCACAAGTAAATAAACGTTAATATGAGGTATTTGACCAATGTTGTAAGTTTATTTTGAAAGTGAGTGTTTGCATCTGATGAGCACAAACTGTACGTTTCCTGTGAAAACAAAAGTTTATTTTGATGTTCCGGCATGACACAGCATGCCGGAACATCAACAACAGATGCAAGAAGATACCTAGCGGGTAGACGTCAAAGTCCACTGAACCAAGTGGCGATATTTAACGAGTTGGGATGAGAACATGTTGGTCTGTTTGTCTGCGTGTGTGTGTGTGTGTGTGTGTGTGTGTGTGTGTGTGTGTGTGTGAGGTGAACACCAACAGAGGTTTGTCATCAGGTGCTAGCTGGGTCTGGGCCTGTGTCGCCCTCTCAACACTGGATGACAACTGGCACCCGTGCTCCTGAAACCCAGGAGAAGCGTTGAAATTGTCTCTGATTACAACCCATTATTAATTGTTAGAGCAACAAGCAGAGACCAGAGCGATCATTTTTCTGAGCTTTTTTTTTTCCAGCAACAAACCTAACTTTCCCTCGTCTTCTCCCTAATCCTATTTCATCCCTTTCCTGTCTGCATTGGCTCAATACTGTGGCTCTGAGCTTGACCCAAAACGACAGAAAGGGTAGAAGAAGGGAGGAAGGAGGGATAAGTGGGGAGTGAATAAGGGGCTGGGGACAGATTTAGGGGCCTGACTGGTGGTGGCCATGAGGGGGTTCCCCATGGATCAGTCTCTGGCCCAGGTGCAGGGTTTTAATGAAGATGGTGGAGTTAGAGAGAGGGGAATACACTTTGAATACCCCATCCCTATGTGAAGTTTCTCTCAACACTGTGGCCCTCTTTGACCCCGGATTAGTTTCCTTTTCCAGGTTTAGAAGCAGGATGCTGACCCCCCCCCCCCGCTACCTGTAGACCAAGAGATAGCCCTGTTTCCCTGGGGACAGATATTGCAGTCGCGCCTGTTGTCTGGACTGAAGCCAGCTTGGACGTCTCACAACAGGGATGGTGCCCATCTGGCAGGGCAGACAGGAAGCTTTGTGCTCTGTCCGGACCTATCCATCCTGTCCTTTGTAATACAGTATGTTCTCCATGGTACGTTGCATATTGTTTGTCTTTCATGTTTTTATGTGTAGTTTTCAAGAGTGTATGTTTTTGCACTTTTGCAAAAACGCTTCATGGATCATTTCCATAACAGATGTGGCTTTGTTAATGTCTCTCATACATTATAAATGTCCATACTTTCCTTAATGGTTGAATGAATTCTGCTCTTTTTCCCAAATGCTAAATCCAAAACAATCAGACAATAGCATGACCTACATGTAATCTTTTAAATTTTAGTGTGAAGGTTGAATGTTTGCAATTTGCACATGTTGCATCTGTCAACTTTGTGTGTGTTGCTTTGTATCTGTCTGATATAACCTAATAATGAAATTCCATGCAGGGTTTTGGTGTGTGTTTTGAAGTGTGTGAGGAGCTCCTGATAAGAGGCTGCATTGACTCGGGGGCATTACCGCTGTTTGTTCTAGATTGCTGCTTGTTTGTTTTGAGACCAAACGTGTGTTAGTGAGCTTGGGCAACGGCTGGCTGCATGTCTTCCACTAATTATGCTGGAGCTGGCGATGTGTAGATCCTCCGAGCATCCGCCTCCTTCAGATTTGAGGGAGATAAGTGTGTGTGTGCGTGGGGAAGCGTGTGGTAGGTGACTGTGGAAGTGGTGAAAGGGTGTTTGCAGGCTGAGAATGTGGCTGTGGTTGTGCACACACCTCGTCTGCGGTTTTTCTCCATCTTTGTCACTCTCTTCTTGGGTCGTTTGTGCTGCCTGCCCGTGTTATCTATCCTCATATCTTCACTGACTTCCTAACACCTGTTGATAAAAGACGTCCTCACCTGTCAGCAGCAGCCACCCAGCCACTCGTGGGTCTGATCCCAGAGCCGAAAACACTCTGAATGTGTCTCACCCTCTCTTTGTAGCTACTTCTTCTCTTAATTAAACTTCCTCACACCCTGATTCTGGCTTTGAATTGTCTCTGTTTGCTTCATAAGTTGACATGGAACTTTCATCCATGATTTTGGGGGATATATTCATCCTATTATTACATGTTTTGGAGGACACTGTGAAAACCGTTGTGTGATGTCCTCTGTGGCTCCGAAGAAGCTTTGTCAAGAAAATAACCCTGATGATGTCAACGGGTGTTATCTCAGCATGGGTGTAGAGGCCGCACACTTTTAACATGAAGCCTCTGACACAAACAGAGGGCCTTGAGTCTGAAAGATGTGGGCATTTATCAGGTAGGGAGGATATAACTGCATATAGCTACATTGTGGGGCCTTTTTGGAGCTTGACCCATACAAGGGATTAAACATCAGGATATCTCACCTTCTGCTGTGTTGATTTTGAGTATTCTTTTTTTCAGACTTGCTAACATGTCACTTTGAGTCTGAAGAGTTTATTGGGGGTGGGTTGGGTGGGCTTGGTGTAAAAATTGGGCAAACCAAATTGGGCCACAAAAAATGTCCAAGAGGGACTGTATTATTCATATTGGGGGAGATGTTTTTATGCCTTCTTTTAAGTTTTATCCTACTTCCATTTCTCTCTGGTAATCTCTACTTCCCCTTTCCTTTTCTTTATATGGCAACTTCATTTTAGAAACAGATGCAGTGGAGCAAAAAGAAGAAAAAAAACGAGCAGAGACACGTCATCAGATCTAAGATTGCCTTTTGTTAAATAGAGTGCTGCTGGTGCTGTATGTGTGTAGGTAAATCAATGTGCGCGCGTGTGTGTGTGTTTTCCAGAAGATGGTGTGTTAAAGACGCGTGTGTCACTGAGGTGAATGGAGGTGGCAGGGTGCTAACAGCTGGAGACAAGTTCCAAGGCAGTGAGGTTACAATTGGTGTTAATAGATGCCTTCCTAAAGAGCAGATCACAATACACATTAAAACACACCCTCAGCCTGTGCTCATTCAGCTTTTTCTCTGCCTGTCGTAGGCTGTGTTTTAGGGAGTGTTTATGTGTCAACCACAAATTGATTGAAGTTATTTTCTAGCCAGCGAGAGATGAGGCTTTAGAGCATCAGGCACTGGCAGGTTGTTCTGTATTCAGTCCTGATATCTGGGAGAAATTCTGTCATTGAAGGACAAAAAGGAGGACAAGGATCAGTTGTAAAGCATGAAGCAGCGAGAAGCCCCTCTGATTTTCATTTTGTTCCACTTCAGTTACTTTTATAATTTCAACCTTCAGAAGAACTTGCCTTTGTGTTATCAATTTTCAGCCATGCTAGCAGCTGTATTCTAAAGCAGTGTCAGTCAGTGCCATAAAATTTGGTACAGACTTTCACGGTACCCAGAGGATTAATCCTACTGACTTTGTGACCCCTGACTTTACCTCTAGTGTTACCATGAGGTTGTATTATTGTTTTTTTAGTGGAATATCTCAACAAAAGTCTCGACAATTGGATGGACTGCAAAGAATTTTGGTGCATTTGAACATTTTATGTTCCCTTCAGAATGAACTTTATCCAGCACCATCGTCATGTCAAAATTTTCTTTGTGTGTACTTTGTGTTTAGTGCTAATTAGCACATCTTAGCACGCTGACACCAACATGTTAGCATGCTGACATTAGCATTAAGCCGCAGAATTGTTGGCAGGTTTGGAAAAAAAAATCTTAAATGCATGTTGTGACTATGTTTTATCTCCAATTTGTTTACTTTAAGCAAAGTAAGATAAGATGAGATTAGTTCAGTTGAGAACTTAATTCCTTGAAAGTAAATGTGTTACAGCCAAGCGGCAACCTCCAGGGCTGAAAACTGAGCTGCCAAAAACTGCAGTTCTTGAATGGCCACTTGAGGCTGGCTCCAGAAGCCCTTCGATCCCCGTAGACCATTGTGTTGAACTGCCTGACAGCAGAAATAAAAATGTTTACAGGCTGGAACAAAAACTGTTTTAGTCTCTATAGCTAATTTCCCCCTTCATGACAACTGTATGGGGGTGAATTTTTATATAAATCACCATTTTACATTTTATCAAGGCTTAAAGTTGTGCATTATATAGGACAGGCCACTTAGGCTTGTAGTGTCCTCAGCTTCTTAGTCAGATCCACCCCTCGCTCCTGCAATGCTCCAGCCTCTCACCCAAACACAGTCACTTCTGGCTCTATTTTGTATACTACATAGGATATATACTAAAAAAAGTTGTGTCTGCACTATAGAAATGTGCTATGTACAAACAAATGCACCAATAGAACATAAGTTGCTTCATCAGACTTGAATAGTGGCCTAGTTTAGCATCACTGGACTGTATTGTGTATCACTATTTCCCACAGGCCTCCTCTCCTGTAGTTCTGGTTAGGCACAGTCAGGCTAACCTACAGCACAGACCTGTACAGCTGACACCAAGCAGCCTTTGGGAGTTGACAAATGGAAAAAGCCCTGAAGATGAATGAAACACAATTACCCGAGGTAACAAATGTTCGTAATGATTTATGCGCAGCTCGGGTTGCTTTATTTTCGCCTGGGTACAATTCTCCAGGAGGACAGTGGTGATGGTGGTGCAAACCCTGGGGCTGCTCTGTGCTGATGCTCAGACAGCGGGCTGCAGACATTGACTAATGGGCTATGTGAGACCACCGCCATTGATATTTACCTCATTTCTCCTGGCCTGAGCACTGTCTCAACAACGTCAGGTCTAGCCATCATTCTTTGGGTTTTTTGTTTCTTTTTCAAGCCTAGGTATGGGTGATGCCAGGGGCCCCCTCGCTCGCTTCTCCTCGAGGCCCACCCATCGGTGCCCCAGGGCAGAGGAGAGAGAAGGAGAAGGTGAGAAGGAGAGGGGAGAAGGTCAGACTAAAAGCTTCAGGCATTGTGAAGAAACACACACCTCTCTGTGTTTTCACTTGTCTGCTTGATGAACTATCATACTCACTACATGGCTGAGGGAAAAAAGGACACAAGGTTTTTTATATACTACAGTCGTAGGTGTGATGGAAATGAATTGCAGTCATAAAACACCCTCAAATATGGTTCAGCTGACTTCTTTTAACACCTGAGATCTGGGTTGACTTGAGGGCACACTAAGTGTTTGTTCAAGATCTAGCCCCCCCTCCCCTTTCTCTCTTATTACCCATGTGTGTGTTACATTCTAGCAAACCTGAATAGAGCATGCAATGCTGGAATTATTAATATAATTCAGGATTGATTTTGTAACAGTAACTGAAAAATCAGCAAAAAAGTTTCTGTTGTAAGCAATGTCTTAATGTGATTTTAGCTCAACCACCGATACCTCCAAAACCTCATCTGTTGTTGGAACGTGAAAGCACTCTTGTGTATGCCAGTAGCAATAATATTGTAACCCATATGTGCCAGTATATTTAATGTTACCACATGTTCTGGTATTAATTCTAAACCCAGGCTACAGGGGTTTTATGCATATTCTCATCTTCAAAGTTTTCCCAAAAAATAGGTTCTGAATTATATCGTCTGTATTCCAATTCAGCTCCCTAAAGATGTGAATCCAGGCAAAAACCAGACTTTGCTCGCTTTTTACTTTCTGAGGATATTTGGACTTAAACACATGAAGCCTCTCTCTTTCTGTCTTTCTTCAACACACACACACACACACACACACACACACACACACACACACACACACACACACACACACACACAGAGTTTGTTGGCAATCAGGAATACGCAACCACTCTACTTGGGGCCCTAAGGCCATATGGAAGTTTTCACCTCCCTTTTTATATGTAAGTTATTACTGCTTTGATATCTTGGCACAGCGCATGTGAGAGTTATGAGATTTGAAACACTAGTTGTGCACAGAGTATACATCTATAATTGCAGACCTCTGGTCCAGGTGGTCTCTCTCATACTCCAGACACTGACTTAACTTACCATCATGAAAAATAAGACCCACAATCCATATTTACAATGGAACAGTCAACCTCTCCTTTTCTCTTACTCTCCCCCTCGCTGGGTAACAAATGGTCAAAGAGAGATATTCATCAAGATCAGATTAATTACGAAATAAAGCGTAGTCATTTTAAATAAGCTTTACAAATTCAGGGAAACTCTTCACAGGAGGTACTAATTTGTCTGTTCATTGAAATTAATCACCTAATTGAAAAATGGTTCCACTGAGACTGAGGTGTCAGCAAAGGCGTGGCAAAATGATATAACTGATTGTTCAATTGAAACCATTAACCTACGCAGCTGTTATTATGATAAATCATGCAGCAAACCTAAACAAGCCCAGCTCGGTGGTTCACTATTAATGAATATTACCCAATTTTAACCTTGTGTGATTAATGTATTGTTTAGTAATCATAAGAGGTGCAACCTCTGAAATGTTGAATACACATTCAAACATGAATCAAGTTCAGTGTGTATTGCTTAGTGTGCTTTTTTTTGTCGGTACATTTCTTCAGGTTGAAGGTGCTACGTGTGGCATTTTAACGTCAATAATTCATTAACGCATTCATTTGAGACACAAGAAGGCCTACTGCTAGCAAACAAGACCACCCCTGGAAAAATTGGCAGGCTGTACCTACCTACACTTAAATTTACTCAGGCTGCTCTCATGCACTGTTCATATGACTTTCTTTGAAAAGTAATGCACCAAAATGCTTAGACATCCCATGTAATGATGAGCCAGTAATTCATACATAACCAATGTATTTTCAAGCGCTGTGATCAATGTGTCGATGGCACTAAAGAGGGAAACAGTCCCATAATGTATGTTGGGGTGGTGGATAGGTCACAAAACACAGGACTTTCTGTTAGGACTTTCCCCAGGAGACTGGTAATGAACCATGTGAACCGTAAATGAACTTTGGGTCATTTTAAGGTTCGTCCTCACGTATATTTTTCTAAACCAAACCACAGTCACTTTATGTTAATTACGTAACTTTAAGTGAGAGATGTAACGTCATTCTCGGGATGCTAATTTGTAGGATAACATACGAACAGTTGTATGAGAATACACTAATGTTACATTGTGAGTCACATTCAGTGTTAAATGACTTGTTACATTACTTTTATTACTCGCATGGGTCAATCAAAGATGCTTTTGAGCAACTCCAAAGATTCCACACCCAACTGCACACAGGCACTCCAGCAGGGGAACTGCCCACTGGTCCGACAGCCCATTGTTCCGACCATATTAAACCCATTGTTCCGAAATCATCATGATGCCCTGTGGTTAAGGTCTGGTTAGGTTTAGGCACAAAAACCACTTGGTTAGGGTCAGGAAAAGATCTTGGTGTGGGTTAAAATGAAAAAGAAAGTGACAAACACATAAGCCGTGAGCCTGCTTCGCCTCAAGCCTTTCCCAGCTGACCCAGAGCTGGTCACGGCGCACCATCAAGGTAGAAATACGCCTGCCGGGAGCTGTTCAGCACCGCAGACCGTCGGACTAATGGGATGTCGGACCAATGGGCTGTCGGACCAATAACATGGACCCCTCTAGCAGACCTGTCACCAAGAGATTCACACATGCTACAACTCACTCACATAATTCCCGAATGTAGGCTTGTCAGTGGCTAACATAGACAAGATAACTAAGACAATACAATATGTATGATAAATAAGACATATTTAGAGTTATTAGAGGTTGCATTCTTTTCTCCTTTGGTAGAGGTAAACAACCTCCAGCCCCTGCACTAAGGTAACACAACCTGTACAAATCTGTCCACACAAGGAGAGAAAAATATGTTCAACCAAAAAGGGAACCTCATACTGCTGACACTATGCTTTACTGCAAAAGTATCACATTATTATAATAATGGCCTACAACCTTACTTAGAAATCACTGTATTGCTTTATGGACAAAACAGGAGGATTGTTGATTCAGAGTTTCTCACACTATGGATACAAATGTTTTGACCAAAAACACTTGTAGACAGGACAGTGTCACTGTTACAAATCCATCCATCTATTTTCAACTGCTCATCCGAAGCTGAGTCCCAGGGGCAGTAGGCTGAGCAAAGTATTCCAGACATCCCTCTCCTCAGTAACGCTTTCAGGCTCCGCTTGGGGGACCCTGAGGTGTTCCCAGGCTAGAGGAGATATGTAATCCCTCCAGGGCATTCAACCAGTTGGACGTGCCTGGAACACCTCTGACGAGAGGCACCAAGGAGGCATCCTGATCAGATGTCTTAACCACCTCAACTGACCCCTTTCGATGCGAAGGAGCAGCGGCTCTACTCCGAGCTCGCTCCGGATGTCTGAGCTCCTTACCCTATCTCTAAGGCTGAGCCCAACCTTCTGAGGAACCTCAAACAAGTTCTCAGTGGGTGTTGGCCTGTGCCAGGGTGGTTCCTTGTCTCCATGATGTTCATGGACAGGATCTCAAGGCGCAGCAGGGGGGAAGAATGGGTTTGCTTTGATGACCTCAGAATTGCATCGCTGCTTTTTGCAGATGATGTGGTTCTGTTGGCTTCATCACATCATGACCTCCAGCATGCGCTTGGGGCGGTTTGCAGCCGAGTGTGAAGTAGTCGGGATGAGAGTCAGCACCTCTAAGTCTGAGGCCATGGCTCTCTGCCGAAAAATGGTAGACTGTAAGAAATGTGGTCTTAAATTTCAGAATACTGCCAACATTTGCAATGATGGAAAATAAGGGCTATGTGGTCTTAACACCTTTACAGTAATCACATCAAGGTATCATACTTGACTAGTTGACATGCATGACATGTGATGGTGTCACTTCCTCATAAGGCATTCTTTTTTAAGAGTTTATGAATTGTAAATGCTTTATAGATCATGTATAGGCCAATAATGAGAAACACATTTAAATTGCCAGGCTTTTTAATTTGCTCTTTAGTTTATCCAAAAAAACATAGGCTTTACTTTTATTTCTTCAATATTTTTTTTAACCATTATTTAGCCAGGAAGTCTCTTGAGATACTCAAGATACCTCTTCTACAAGAGAGACCTGACCAAAATGGCAGGTAAAGTAGTTAACACAGGCTGTATCACTGCCTGTGTATTATTGCCTATCAATCCATCCAAGTGCCACAAAGCACTTTAAGAGGCCCAGTAATGGCTGAGATAACCTGGGGCATTTCTCTTTGATATATGTCCTCACAAACACGCATTGACACACACATACCTACACCCACGGACATACGTAGTCATGAATATACAAAAAGTAGTCCCATATGCTCACATGCATGTACAGACATATGTAAAATATTTCTGAAATATTACACAGATGCATGCTTCCAATAGGAATACACACCACTTGCATACACAGTCCCACAAACACACACTGCAGTGTACACTATGTCACAGTGGCGTGCTTTATTCACAGAGTCTGTGAGGAGCTGAATTATTAGGGAACTGATGGGAGGACATGGATATGTGGGTTGAGCAACACTGGCCCTTTCATCTGTGGCCCTGTTCATCCTCACTCCCTTTGCCATTCGTCTGGGGAGATGCCTGTCACAAATTCCTGCCCCGCATGTCAGAGACACCCGTTTCCCCGTGCAGCCCGGGGACGGCCTTACAGACACGACCCAATGGTACACTCACTTTGTAGGAGCTAGAGTTGACATCTGGACCGCAGAGACAAAGGTAAAACATGAGAGTGCAATAATACAAGCTGGGTAATGTGGCTCATTTCTCAGCATGCACCTAGTGTGATGAAGGTGGGTTTTGAAACAGGTTTGGAATTTTTTTCTGCTGTCATAAAAGATATCAGATTACAGCACAATCACAGTAGCAGCTATAAAAGGCTGCAGACATCATCTCAATTTACCTTTTGTAACTACACAGGTTTTCATAGTTGTTTAAGGCTGTCATATCAACATCTATTCAAAATGCTTGTAATGCATCTAATTTATGACAGTCCCCAACAAGTCCTCCACCTCCTTTTTCTACCTCTGCACTCACTCATCTCCTCATTTCCCCTCTCTTTCCCCTTTCGGTCCGCTAAATTACTGGGGATCGAGCAGAGTGAAAGTTGCTGTGACCTCTCCAACCACATGAAGCGCTTCAAGCGCATGCTACTGCTATGCCTGATGTCTGCAGAGTGCTTTGTGTTTACATTCAAAATACAATGCTTAGGTGAAAAAGTAGCCGTTGTTTAGCTGCATAAATAAATATTGACATGTAGGGTTTGCTGTTGACTTTGTAGGACATCTCATGTTGAACTACCTGTCCTGTTCCCCTTGTTAAAAGGGACGGACCTATTATGCGTTTCCTTATTTTCTGTCATAATGTTACAATATCAGATGTTAACATTAAACGCTGCCAGTGGTTCAAATAATGAGGTAAACATATGCAAAAATAAACAAAAGCTCTGGCTTCAGATCATTCTGAATACTTTGTTTCAAGGATTTTTTTTTCTACTTTTGAGGCAACAAAATGTCAGCTCATTACGGATTTCTGTACATGCTCATTTGCTCCAGGCATGATACTGCTAGTATTCAAATTAGCCAACATACACTGTGACTACACGTAGCTACATGCTAACATTACTGATGCTGTGAAATTTTTCCTGGTTTCATGTCCGGTTGTGAAGATTATAGTGTAAAAGCTTTTATTGGTGACTTTTCACGGTAGAAATTGTCACTGTTCTTATAACAGTCATTCCCCTTCTGCAATGTCTGTACAGAGATGCTGGCAATGCTGACCAATCAGAGCAGACTGGTCTTTTTCAGGAAGGGGGCTTTAAAGTCCCATTTCCACCAAACACTTTTGGTATGGTACCTTTGGAACCAAAAGTGACCCTTCAGATATGGTACCTAGACCCTAGCATTTCCATTGCAAACAGTACTCTTAAATGTGGGTGGGGTTGTTGTCACTCACTGCTCCGTCCAGCACTCAGCACTAATGTATTTCCTCATTACTGGTGACACAGAGAGAAGTCTGCCCCTCCTTTATCGTCCACAGAATGGGGTTACATGCAGACATCTTCAGAACAAAATAAAACAGGCTGCAGTGAGAGTCTCTCTCCATGGGATTTCTAAAAATAGTGGGTTTGTGCATTTAGTCCTTCTCAGGCAAGCTCAGGGGTTTAGTGTTGCCATAGCCCACAGGGACGATGCACCATAACGCTTTTTTTTTTCTTTCTCCAAGTGATGATCACAATATACGCAGTTTATGTGACCTTGTCTAAATTGATATATGCAGACGCTCGAAGATCCACCTTAAAAGTTGCCAGCAGTCGGCCCAGTGAATTAGGTTTTTTTTTCTCCGACTACAGCTGCAAGTGGCCACAAAACGTCCTTTCATTTTATAGTTACAAGGCTACTCATAAAACTCTCCATGTATGAACAGTGGTTACATGAGCCTCAAAACTAGCCACAACTCAACCCTGAGCATGAGTGACCATCCTAGACCATCTGGTATTGACCAATCAACAGACGGCAGTGTTCACAGCTCCACCTTTTAGTACCAAACCTAGGTACCCCAACAGAGGGGTGACCAAAAATGGGGATGGTACAGAACGGTTCCATTGGTACCATCCACAACTTTTCGAAGTGGAACAGAAAAAAAGCATACCAAACTGAACTGTACCGTACTGCTCGGTGGAAACGGGGCTTAAGACACAGGCGTTAAACGGAGTGTTTCAGACAGGTGTTCCAGCACAGACAGTATGAGAAAAATTAAGTGTTTTCTGACCATTAAAGCATGTAAACATATTCTACTGGAAACCATAGATACAAATATGAACCTGAAAATTAGCGGTCCCCTTTAAATTATTTCATGCCGTAGCTATTAGGTAACCTCATGGTACTGCTTTATATTTTTGGTTATATTTAGATTTTATTTATTTATTTTTTTTTGTCATGTGGGCTGGAACTAATGCCAACGTTTCTCTCATTTTTTCTTTTTTTTTTGTACACCACCAGGAACACTCCTAGCCGAAAAACATCTCTCGCCCCGAGGGAAACTGTCTCAGTTCCTGTGCAAATAAATAACAGCACATGCAGTCAAGACAAAACAGCAATTATCCAGGAGAGAGAGAGCGAGAGCGAGAAACAGAGAGAGAGAGAGAGAGACAGTGAGAGAGAGAGAGAGAGAGAGAGAGAGAGAGTGCGCTTACGTAGCTTACACACCAACATTTTCATGTTCTCCACTGCTCTGTCTTTACATGTTCCCTGCCTCTGTTTGTGTGGCACTGTTGGCGGTTTGCTCCTGCTGATAAATGCACATGGATTTGCGCTGTAAACTTCTCCATGCAGTTTGCTGTGTTTGCATAAATACTGTTTAACACTTTGATGATCAGAAGGTCTTTATGGACTGATCCCTCAGCGAGAGACTGCTATTATCCCAAAAGACAACAAGAGTTCATTTTGAGTTCTGTTGACACTAAAGTCTGAGCTGAAAACCATGTCTGTGCGGTTGTTTCAGGCTCTGTCCTTCTAAGTAGTCCGGGGTACAAATGCAGGCATGTTTGGCATTCCACTACAACAGGAGTGTCTGAGGCACCATAGGAGATGTTGTTTTGGGGCCAAAAGCCTCTTAATCCTTTCTTAACATATTAATTGGTTCATTGATCAGTGCAGAAAGGACTCAACAAGATCAGGGTGAAAAGGTGTTATTGTTTCATCTGTGTCTTTCTACATGTGAAGATGTGTGTGGGTACGTGTGTGGGTGTGCATATGTTTACACAGATGTGTGTCTACTTGCAGACACATACAGTATGTGTTCGTGTACATGCCACTAAGGTTTATGGGTACTGTAGTTTTAAGGACAAATTGACATTCTAAAAGGGGAAATTGTTGATCAGTTATCGTAGAGCTAATGGATGTATGGATGGATGAAATTAAATGAAAAGCATGGGCTCATTTGTTTATAGGTATCACATTAGGTTTTTTTTTAAACTATACGTTACACTTTAAACTATATGTCATTAAACGCAGAGTGTTTCCTGTCAGCAGTCATTCCCGTGAAACAACCAATTACCATTTTTCTCACTCTGCTATATAATTTCAACTTCCTGCAACAGGTGGGTGACATGTTTTTAAAGTCCAATGTAGTGATTTGATCTAAATGGCATATTGCTGCAATGACTGTAATAATAACCCCTCTCATCTGTTTTGGTAATACAGAGGCACAGTGGCTTATGATGATGGGGAGGGCAGTGGTAACTAAATGACTGTATGTGTGTGTACGAAGAAGGCAGTCTGTTTTCCACCTCATTTCCTCTCTGCCATCCCGCCACTGGCTATCTTTCACCGTAAAGCCTGGTTCAACTTCAGCTGCGACCTTGTAGGAAATAAATCTAACAGTAACAGCATGATTAATCCTGCTGCACCCTCTGAGAAACATTATTGAGCAGCTCTCTTTCGTGCCCGATAATGTTTTTCTGGAGGGAAAGCTGAGCTGTCCTCTGGCATCCTCTGTTAGTGAGTGTTTGTGATGTGTGTTCTTATACTTGTGCTGGTGTGTAAGCTCTTGCCAGCCCAGGCAGATGTGAAGGATGGATTTACTCGCACCACTGCCAAATTACAGTTGTCTTTTGAAGGGCCCTGACCCCGAGATAAATGGCCGCCTGCAGCGAAAACTCCTTTTAATTTGATCACAGTGCAACGTTACTACTTGCGCTCTGCAAATAAACCTGTATGGCAAAGATGGAATGCATACCAGCCCAAGTGACCCATACACTGCAAAAAATAAGTACAGCTGCCAACTGTTCATAGATGTTTTTTGGAGGGTTATCATTTTCCAGATAAATGAACAAGCAAAAATGGCTATTTTTATTTGTTTCCAGTCAAATGCAACCTGACATAGGAGGGTCTTTTTTTAAGTGGAAAGATTTAAGAAACAAAAACAACAGAATATTTTTTGAGACCAAACTTACTTGTGAAAATGGACATGTTTTTGCAGTGGTTTATTTTAGTGTGCCCACTTGTTATTACAGACTGCTTCAAATGATCTGACATGAACGACCCCTGTGTGCGGGGGCTCTTTTCAGGAAAATGATGATGAAGTTCTCACATTAAAACATGGCATCGGCATCATGTTTATTCTGCGTTAGTGATTCATACAAGCCAGCCAAGAGCAGCAATGGAGGGGGTTTCCAGTGCTATTCAGTAAATATTTGTGTGATTCACCTGAAAGGTCATCAAGTGGCATGTCCAATCATTGCTCAGCCCTGTGCTGATTGGCTGGTTGCCTGCTCTTCATTGTTGGTTGCTCATACGGAGCAGTAGGTTGTACTGATTTGCTGTTTGGAGAAGATTTAGACCTGTCACACACATGCACACTCACACACATGCACACGGTGGTTTTAAGGCAGTGGGGGTTATAGGATTATGAAGAGGAGAAGTGAAAATTCCTGTTTGGGAGATCTGCTGAGGCTTAAGTTTCCCCATCGCACATGTCATGGTGGAAAAACTCCCAGGAGGAGGTGGGGATCGAAGCGTCAATCCCACAATAGGCTTAGGGTAAACACAGAGGTATTCAATGACCCAAATAGTGCTCTCTGGCTTTCTTTTAGTCCAGCTTGTGTTTCTTGCTTGTGTCGCTCTGAATTGTAACGTTGCCAAGCAACTATTTATCCAATGCTTGCAGCAACAACATACCTGAGTATTTTTCATGACATAAAAGCTAGCGGATCATATGCTTTCGCATCCATGGTTGACTTTGACTAAGCTGCAAAAACACATTTTAAATCTCTCTGTAGAAATAAGTTTTACAGCTCAATGGAGACCTTGTATCCAATGCTAATCTCAAATTACAATAGAAGTAATTTACTATAGAGCATGGAAATTTTGAAGCTACCCAAAAATAGCAGCTTATAACTATAAAGGTACAAATAAAATAGAAGAATTTCCAAAAAAATGAATCATAAAAACATTTGCAACAAAGAATGTCAACTACAATACATGTTAAAAGAAGTGACACGCATCTATTGCAGCATGTTTACATGCAATATAAAACATGGATGTACTAGAGTGAACATTTTATTCACCAGAATAAGATCAGGTGGCAGATGTGCAAAGACAGAATGCAGAGAAGGATTCCTGTCTACCTCCATCTTTCCGTGTCAGTGAGATAAAGTACTAAAACAGTGTCCCACTCCTCCAAAAAAAGCTTCCAGTTTTGTTTAGAGAACGCTGCAGCTACAAGGGAACATGCATTACAAAGCGGGAGCACTTGAGTGACTAAGCTGGATGTCATCGTCTGAGAGAGAGAGGGAGAGAGACATTGCAGGGGCCTGTAAGAACAGAGGGAACAACACTCAACTCACCACCGACTGTCAGCTGCACAGTCATCTGAAATGGCTGCGTGTGTCAACACCTCCAAGAATCACTGTTCCTACTTCTGTGTGTGTGTGTGTGTGTGTGTGTGTGTGTGTGTGATACGTGTCGTCACCTGAGCGCACAGCAACAGTGAGGAATCTGAAAGGTATAAATCAGTATGTTCTGCAGAAGTGTGCGTGTGCATGCATGCATGTATGTCATCATCTACAATTCTTTCATGTCTGTGTGTGTACACCAGATGTTTGTGTGAGTTGCATGAACGTGTTCTTGCATTGTATGTGTTTGTACAAATGTGTAAATGTGCTCCTGCATAAATTATTAGCAGTGTGTGATGGATGGTGCTTACAATACCGTAAGAAGTAATAAAAGTAATGATAATTATACTATAACATTCCCTTTAAGTAACTTCAAGGTGGTTAAAATGATCTCATCTGACACTATCTGACAGTATCATAAATAATCTGTTTTTCAATTTTGGTTCTTTATTGATGCTATATGGTGTTCACACTGAACTCTCTGTTATGGCTCCTTTCTATAAATGCTAACATTGTAGAAGTCTTGTGCATGATTTTGTAAGAGCCCCCCAAAATCAGTCCAGCGCCTTTGGTGGCTTTAGAACTTTGGTATCTTCAAAAGAATTTATAGTTATTTTGGGTTTCAACAAGCTGCATAGTCTGAGTTTGTAATTACTAAACCACCAGCAGTGATTGTTAAAGGAATAATTTGACATTTTGAGAAAAATACTTACTCACTTTTGGGGTTCAGTGAGAAGACTGATGCCACCCTGGCATTGGTGCATTAAATACGAAGCTAAAGCCAGGGGATGGTTAGCCATCATACAAACTGGAGGCAGGGGGAAACAGCTAGCCTGGCTCTGACATAAACATAAAAAAAAACAAACAACAAACAAAGAAAAAAAAGAAAACCCCAAAAAACAACAACTATTAGCACGTCTAAAGCTGACTAACTAACTTCAGGCAATAAAGTGAATATTTATGTATTTCCTAAAATGCTGAACATTACCTTTAATGGGTAACTTCAGTTATTTTTCAACCTGGACCCCCATGTTTCTTGTGTCTTAAGTGGCTAATGGAGACAACAATGTTTGAAGTTGGTCCAGTATTTAGGAAGAGCAGCCATGGACAGGCTGCAATGTGTATCACTTTAATACACTAAATGTACTTGTTTTGTCACTGACTTGCTAATATACCATAAAACTTAAATTAAAAACCCAGTCTTAGTTAGACACCTAGTCATTTTTACAAGCCAGGTGTGGCTACACATTTTACAAATAAAGGCCTGTCTCAATTGGATGCCCGGTCTGTTTGCCAAGCACTTCATTTTATAGCAGCTCTTTGGATGAAGAAAACCGGACTGTTGACTACCCACTTGAGCTGACGTTAGTTAGCTGTTTGGATTGCACATACAAATATAAATGTTTAACTTGTCAATATAGAGATGCTACACATCGCTGATTTTTATGTTTTGTTTTTCTTTTTAATTTTTTTATTTTAGTTAAACCATGAGCACTGGAGAAGACCCTAATTCATTTAAATTTACCGACACGATGAAAAAACAAGCAGGGGATCCTGCAATCTGCACTAACCAGAGTTAATTAAGTTTTTTTTTTTTTTTCATTTTTTAACCAAACCAGAGCTGGTCATTGTTGAACCAGTGGAAAGATACACCAAGATGGATTTCAAGGGTTTTATTTTGTCTCTCTTGACTTTGAATGAAGTGTGTTTTACGACTCTGAAATTTCTGTTTATTTAAATGGAGTCTGGTGAGTGTGGTGGTAGTGATTTCAGGGCTGATTCTGTTTACACAAAAAGGATCTTACTCTTTAACAAAAAGGCCTATCACTGTAGGGATCTTTTCCATAATGTTGTCAGACACTTAGCATAACAGTGTGAGCCCATCAGTGGCAAAAACAAGCACATTCAATTGCCCAACAATGTTGCATTGCAGCTGGTTTCACCTCCAGCAGCTGCAGCACTCTCATTCAATCCTGAACCAGTTTCAAAAACTGTTCTCCTCATTATTCACGTAGACACAAAAAGATAGTAAAATAAGGTCCAGGTTGAAAAATACCAAAGTTACCCTTTAAGGGGTTAAAATGAGTGACTGCAATGAGTCACCCTTTTTTTTTTTTTTTTTTTTTTTTATTTTACACCGTTTACCGTTTCATTGTAGACATCAGTTTCTCACACTCTCTCTCAGTCTTTTTTCCTGCTTCATCTTTTTTTTTTTTTTTTTTTTCAACCACAGAGTGCATCTCCTGGTTTCTGCCAAGGGAACATTGCTGTCATTGAGAGAGAAGAGGACTCATCATGCTGCTGCTAATTCCACACTACAGTCTGGCTCCAGAACTCAGCACAAACATGCTTATGATAAGGACACAATAATCTGCCATGTTGTTCTTTTAATAGTAACTGACTTCTGGCAGCAGACTCTGTCCAGCATTTTTTCGGACAAAATGTCCAGAGGTGAAAATGACACCATGACACCAGCTGGCACTTCTGTTGACCTCTTCACATTAAAGAAAAATACACAGAGAATTTAATGTACTCTACACCCCATTTAATGCCACTGAAGCTTAAGATATTCAACCACCCATGAGAATATTGGACTCTGCAGCTTGTGCTGGACAGTGGAGGTGATGCTGAGATCAGTGTTTGGCACGCGGTGCCCCTCCAGGTCGATCAGAGTTTAGCCAAGCAACATGGGAGCAGAGCAGCGCAGAATGTTCTGCACACAGGGGAGTATTCTCAGGTGATTTGAGGGCATGGATGATCTCCATCTTCAGCCAGTGGAGGGCCTGGTATTGCTGGGAGTGGTGCTGGTGTTAGCGGGAGTCCTGGCTCCTGGGAATGAGGTCATGGCACAGGGACTTCAGCGTTCCCCCTCGGCTCTGTCGGGCCCTGAGGCTCCCTCACATCTGTGTGCTGTCTGACCCAGTGGCAGGCAGCTGCTCCCTCTCATTATACCCCCTAATGGATGGATCCGTTTCCCTCTGACCTCATCCTGCCTCCACAACAACATCCCTCCATCGCTTCGTCATGATGCTCCTTCATCCAGGCACAGACCCCCTTTTCTTCCAAGTCTGAAGCCCTGAGCAGCCGCAACTTGGCCTGCAGTGGAAACAAGGCTTTGGATTACAGCCCACAAATTACAGTGTAATTATTTAGTATACACGGTGTATCAGTGATATACTGAGTGGATTACCAATATGTAAGTACACGTGAAGAAGGCAGAGTGTTAGGTAAGAGGGGGTAACAACTTTGTGTTTAATAGAGAAACAATATAAATGATAATTTTAATTAATATAGTTTTTTTATAGTTAGCAGAGAAAGAGCAGGGTGGTGGCCTCTGGGGCTCCAGCTCTGACTATTTTCTCAAAAGCCCTAAAGCTATGCTATTCTCCAAGAAAATCTAATCGAATTGAGTAAATGTTCTTTTGCTGGTCTGGTTTGCAGGTTCTAAGATAAGTAATGCTGATTATGATAAATTCCTACACTGCCTATGTTATGTAAATTAAAAACAGTGACAGACATTTTTTTTTCTCATCTTTTTAGGTGGCAAGAGTGGAAATTATTCATCCTCAACATTTGCTGTGTTATGGTTTCAGAATGATGAAGACAGTTGGAGGACAGCTAAGCTCCTTTCCCACTGCACAAAAAAAATCCATTAACACCTGCTAACATCTGTTTTTTTTTATTTAATGGGAAAGGTTACAATTGGCATTCACTCCCGGGTCAAATGACTCAGCAGTAGTCACGGTATTTATCAACTCAAGCTCCGATCGGCAGTGATGGAACAACCCGGTCTCAGTCCAAATTCATTGAAATCCTCAGCTTGGTCAGTGACTTCCAGTATCCATCCTTTCACGTTGGCATGATATTCAACCAGTCGCCTTTATGGTTTAATGATGCTTGGCGGCTTCAGGGGGAAATGCGATGAAACAACAATGAAAGTTAAGGCGGCGGAGGTCTGCGTAGGGCTTGTGGGGCGGGTGGTGGATGTGTCCAACAACCACTGACTTTCACCTGGGAGGCCTGTGTTTATCTCCACTAAGATTAAGCCAAACCCTGTTATTTTTTCCTAAACCTAACCAAGTGCTTTTGTTGCCTAAATCCAACCACATGTAAGTGTTGGTAAAATGAAGCCGTGTATGTCTGTTGAAGAAACAAAACACTAATTGACAGTGTTGTACCAATGTAGTGCATTTATTTTGAAGGTTTGTATGCAAATAGTACATTTCCTGTGAAAACGGAAGTCTGTTTTTAAAAAAGACAATACATGTGGCAGGGAGAACTTGCCACGGTATCCCAGAATGTCAACAACCAATGTACCCAGGGTACCAAGGTTGCACGTTGTATCTGGACATGGAAAGTCAACAACCAAACGTCGGTATGTGATGAGGTCGGAGTGAGAATATGTTGGATGGAAATAGGACAGCCGGGTGGGTGCACTAATTTTAGCACCAATGTTGGCGAGATGCAATGACAGACACCCATAAAATACTGTCCATCTCCAATCAAGCAGTGTTCGAACATCATTCTGAATTACTTGGCAAAGATTTTAAAAGAGGGACTGAATAAGTTAGAGATATAAAAAAGGAGTAACCACCTTAACATTTTCACTGGCCACCATGCTGCTTTCTGCTGTTTACTACACTGTTTTCTAGCCGGTCCGGGATGCCAAATATGGTACACCAGAAAAACACACTAGTCTACTGGCAATGGGAAAAGAGTCTATCGCCCGCTTTAGCAGGATTATCCCTTGTAAGAGACCTTGCAAACATGCCCTAATTTTGGTGGAAAAAGGGGTATTAGATACAAAACAGGATTTAGGCTCTACAGGAAGATGTCTTTCCCTTGGCAACTATAATGTATTTTCCAAAGGATGTACAAATTTCATTCTCTTAAATAGCTTGAAAAACTCCTCAGGAGCATACCTCCAGACTCCCCTAGATTTGGGCAGTGCCCCGAAAGTTTACACCTTTTGGCTCCAACTCTGATGGTTGGGGTTAGGGATGATATAATTTTTACATTATTAGCCCCTTTTCCGCCGCAGGAGCTTTTATTTAATCACCTGGGATTTAGAAAAACCTTGGCGTGTTTCCACCGAAATTACCCGGGGAAAAACTTTCCCTCAACCCCAAACTTTCCTTGAAAAAAGTACAGAGCAGGGGGGTTGGACTTTTCAGATTCCCTGGAATTCTTGAGGGGCAGGGCTGTGTGCTGAAGAACACTGATTGGTGGAACACACACTTGCAGCGTTCCACACTTTCCCCAGTGTGGCTGCAAACTTTATTTAATTTCTACAAGCTTCACTTCGCTTGTGTTCTGATTAAGGATGGGTACCAAAACCCGATACTAAATTAGCCCTGGGGCTAAATTATCAAAGACCATAGTATTGATAAGCGCTAATGGTAGTGGTTCTCCTCTGAGCTCTGTGCCAGCCCTGATCTCCTCCACATACACACACACTCCTATACGACACGGTAACCGGTGAACAGCCGAGTGGCCCCAGTGGAAACGAAGTGAAAATAACTCAAAAATTACTCGAGTTGACAGCAGCTGCACTCATTACTGTAAGTGACATTAACCCTTAGCGAGAAAGAAGCCAATACTTTATCAATACAAGTGTTCAGCAAGCATGAACATGTAAACATGTAGACAGTGATATTCAATATGCTCCGTCCACAGTCTCTGATCCACCATTACTAACGTTATGTCTTACACAAGGACAGCATGCTAGTTCAGCTGATAGTGAATTGTTACTAATAAGCTCAAATGACAGCTGTCTGTATGGAGACTAACTTAGCTTGACACTTATCTTAAAATACTTTTAAACTTAGCTGCTGACTGAGACAAACAGCCCCTCCTCTCTCTACCAGCACTAATGTTACCATGTGGAGCTAAATATAAGGGCACATGGCGAATCATCTACGCCATCAGCCTGATTTGAATACATTTTCCGGAACATTGAGGTGCGGTGGAAACACAAACCATACAGATTACCAGGAATTCTTTTACCCAGGTAAATAAATTCCTGGTAATAAAAGTTCCTGGAAATGTTTATGCAAAAGGAGCTATTGTTGTTGGGAAACAAAATTAGGTCTTTGAAGACGGGTGCCTTTACAGCTATAAAAGGTATGTTTATGTTTTAAAATAGGATGATTAATTACTGGGGTACTGCAATGTAATTGTGGTATCCAGTGTAGGATCTACATGACAATCAAAACTGATGCTAAAGAAGAACCTAGATGAGCTCTTTTGTCCTGTATCATCAGATCATTAAAAATAAAATTGTTGCTATATATAGCAATATATTCTTTAAATACATTGCCATTTAGATCTGTGCTTTCCCTTAAATTCAAATGTGTTACCTCCTTATGTAGTGTACTTCTTAGTTCTTCCCTTATACGTATGTATCTTCTCAGTTATTTCACTGGTACCCAGTATTTTTAAACACACATTGAAACTGTAATTTTTTGGCGGTAATCTAAACTGAAATATTTGTCTCATGCCACCAGTACATGAGTTAAGCATAAATCTTTTGTGTCAGTGATGTGTGGTTTTAAGGATCATCCACATTAAACTAACCAGGTCATACTTTATTTGAAGAGCACATTGAGTGATTTGTTTTCCTTTTACAATAAAAGCAAAACACACGCAAAAGTCACACAAGCCTGCAGTTATAAACACCAGATACTTGCTGACGCATACACAAAACTTCTCCATTCATTTTTTTCTCTTCTCCTTTTCACCCTCCTCATCTGTATTATTTTCCAATTATATTTCCTTGTTAAAAGCGTGCCTCACTGAAAGACATATCACCTTCATGTCTTCATTCCTTTGTGATCTCTCCACAGTTAAAAAAAAAAATACCTTGGAAATGCATAGCTGTGAGTGTTTTCCCCTATAGTGGCTGACTGTATGTGTGTGTGTGTGTGTGTGTGTGTGTGTGTGTGTGTGTGTGTGTGTGAGCGTCAGTATGTAGCATTTATCTTGTGTCCAGTCCATTGAAAGGGGAAAGAAAAGGTTGGAGAAGAAAAAGGAGCTGTGTTCTCTTCGGAGCTCTCCACCTGTGTTTGCCACTGAGTAAACAGGAGCTGTTGTCACAAGTGGAAGACAGCTTGCGGTTTGCTCTTTGGAATTGAATTTCAAGTTCTCTCGGCTCTTTTGATTCCACCACAGAAGGCAAAGCGAGCTATCAACACGCCCTCCCATCGCGGCTTCTCCCAAGGCGTGATGGATAGAATCAGTAATGCCTCGGTCTACCCAAGATATTTGTCTTTATCATTAGCACAGGCCCGCTGCGTTTGAAGCGCTGTCTGAGAGGCAGGCTCGGACCATTTATAGGTCGGGAGGCTTTTTTTTCCCGGAGAGCTCATCTCTTCTCATCTCATCATGTCTCCTCTCAACTCAGACTTGCTGAGATGCAGATTGAGGAATTGCTCTTTTATCGCACAGCTTCTGTGTTTATTACCAAGCAGCTACGATCCATCACTCCCATTGGTTAGCCGCAGCACAGCAGACCTGTCAATCAACAAGTGTGGCTGGTTGGGCACGCCTAGTGATCAATGGCCTGAGGTGTAGACCAAGAAAGAGGGAAACAGAGAAAATGGATGATGAAGAAAGAAGCAGAGGATTGAAAGACAGAAAGAAAGTGAATTGGAGGCCATGATAATCTCCTCTGCAGATGGGGGGAAGAAAAAAAAGAGAAAATGGGGGGTATTATGGGCCTTGTGATGATCCATGCGAGATCTTGAATGCATTTCAGTGATGCAATTCCTGGGATACTTGAGTGTGTATGAGTGTGTGCGCGGAGGGTGGGGGTGTGGGGTAGACAGAAAAAGTCCAAAATAAAAGCGCAGCAGCAAAACATTTGGTTGCCAGGCAACAGGGCTTCAAGCAACGGTAGTATTGAGTTATGAAGAATTGTAGTGCATGACTCGACTTCCCCGATCAGGTTTCAGGATGGTGTCAGGGGCGGGGCGGTGGGGGGGGGGGGCAAAGACAGAGCAATGCCTCCACCTGTCCTGATTTGTCAGGGCCAGTGAACAATGGCACTGGCCGCCACAGACTTTGTCTCTAGGGGCCCAACGCTGGCTTATCGACAGGGGCCCTCTGACTGGGCTGAGGTTTAGGGGACTCTTGTTAGTTTTGGGGTCCATCCAAGTCATTTATACAGCAAGTAATCTAAAGATGAGCTCATTATGTTGTCTTAGCACATGTCTGTGTGGCTGTTAGACTGAAAGTAAAGAAAGAGAGAATGTGTGAAGGGTTCAGTGGTGCGAGAAATACTCTGATTACTTTAGTCAAATAAAGTTCCAATACAACTACTGTATGTGAAAATACTCCATTGCAAGTAAAGCTCTTGCATTAAAAATCCTAATAAATGAAAAGTATAGAAGTATAACATCAAAAAATGGAAAGGCGCTGAGCAAACGGTGCCTTAATTGGTTAGCTTTTAGCCACCTAACAAAAGGCCCACCAAAATTTTTTTTTAAAAAAATCAGTCAGGGTAAATGTAGGCTACGTCATATTTACAGTATTTTCACTGCTTCACCTTGACATCAGACAGCTCTATCTGATGGGAAACTGAAGCAGTTATATCAAACCCACCGCAGCCTTGATTGGTTAGCGTGTAAGGTAAAGCAGAAAATATGTTCACAGCTTTGGTCCTTGTCTACATCCTGGCGCCTCTTGCATTAACAAACATTCCAACAGAAAATACAAAGGTATGCATTTAGAAATTTTATGTTGTCAACTTTGCAGTGGTCTGCAATAGGTGTAATGAAAGAAATGCACCTAAAGGAGCTCTACAGGATATTAAGAGCATATGTAAAATTCGGAGGTTGTCTGCACACGGCTTTCAATGCAGATGTGGCTGCGCAGATGGCGAGCAGTGTTAACAGTGCTAATAACAGCAACAGTGCTGACAGTGTTAAGCTGGGGGGAACTGGAGGGTCGGAGCTACGGCTCCACAATAACACTGTCCTGATTTTACCAGTTACCGCCAAATAAGCTCATTGCAAGGCTGTGGTGATAAGTTAGCCAGTGGTATAAACACACAAGGGCTCCCTCGCACTAAGATGCATGACGGCTGGACTGTCTACATCCACAATGAACAAAGAAGCTTGGATTACAACATGTACATGGAGATAGCATAACTTTATTCTCTACTCAGGATGCCATTACTCCACTATACCATTACATATCAAATAGTGATTTGCTGCTTTCTTAATGCTCAGAATATTCTAACAGAACCTTTAAAGTGTCAAAGGTAAAAGTACTTGCTCTGCAGAAAAATGGCCCCCATGTGTTTTGTCATCATATATGACATTATTAGGTTATTTTTAGACTAATGCATTGATGTGTGAGTAGTATTTTATTGTGGTTGCTAGCCGTGGTGGAACTAGTTTAAACAACAGATAGGTATTTTAGTCCAGTGGTTCCCAACCTGGCAGTCAGGCCCCTTCAACGGGTCATGTCATAAATCGAGGTCATGACATGATTAATGGGCAAACTGAATTCTGATGCACATATTTGTCTTTTTTTTTTTTTTTTAAACAAATTTAGCTTTTTATAATGTCACCTCTTTAGTCCTCAAACTTTTAAATGAAACCATCTCAGTTTAGAGGGGAACTGTCTCTTTGCCAGAACTGCTATTTTCACTGCTCATCACTCTTAAATTTCACTCTCCTTCATTCCTTCCTTCCTCCTGCTGCTTTCCTCCTGCTTAGTATTTCATGTGCGTGTGTGTATGTATGCGACCTACCGAGATGCATCTGTCTGTCAGTCAATTTGTCAAACCCGCCGGCTCCCCAACACACAGGCAGACAGCAGACAAGGCCAAAGTTAATCCTTATGGTTTGACAGTTCATCCCCTCCAACCCTATGTCACTGGATGCATCATCTTCCAACTCCCATCAATCCCGCTTCCCCTCACTCACAGTTAATTTGATATTAAAATATTTCATTTTACATCTTAGACACTTGTTCTATCATGTATTCCATCATATCAAATATTCCCCTCACCCAAGTCTGAGCCACAGTTTCAGATACTCTACAGCGCTCACACTTCGCCTTCACTGTGGCTGCTGCAGCTCTAGCCTAAAGCCATCTGGTTTGAACCAGGTAGCAACACTTGAGGCGGGGAGTGGGCAGAGGATCCCTCGGATGTACAGCTGAAAACCACTTCCTCAGATAGCCGTCCAAATAAGAGGTTGAGCTCTCGAAACACAGTGTACACTCTTATGCTGATTACAGTGAGCATGCAGACCAGATGGGAAGCACACATGTTGTACTGTACTGTGCAGTGGGTCTGCCTGGTATTTTCACTCACTCTAAGCAGAGGAATTTAGCTTGTAACGTTCTTCCTCTAAGCCTCTAAATGACAGTGTCTTGTAGGGCAACACTGAGAAAGAACTAAATGGTTGCTGCGTGTTGGTATGTTGCTCAACACTGCTAAGTAATTATAAGAATGAGGGCTGAAATCCACCTGTGTCTGCTCTGTGTTTGTGTGTGTGTTTAAATACGTATGTTTACTTATGTATATGGTGAACAGGGTGTAAAGCTAGTGACTGTATACACATACATGTATGTTTGCCTTTGAGTATTTGTCAGTGTATGTGTAGTCTACAGGTGTATACCTGTTTGGATTAATTGCCCTTGAAGGCTAATTTTAATACTAATTTATTTACATACGCCTACCACTTCTTATCTCTTTTCCTACACCATACAAAAAGTAAACATAGTTAAACATGCTTTGCTCATACACAACCAATGAATGATTGTTATATCCTAAGGCTGCAACTAAGGATTACTTTCATTATCCATTAGGTTATTTTTTCAGTAGAAGCTTATTTCATGAGTCTGTAATTTCCATGTAACTCCCTATTGAGCTTCATAGAAGTTACATCATCATTTGGAAGTAATCAGAGATAAGATAGAGACAAAGGTCTCAGACATGTTTTTGAGTTTTGGTAGCTGTGTTGTAATTATTAGAAGTTGTTGATTTCAGAGGAATTACCTTAATATTACAAAGTAGTGAAGAGAAGCAATCTTTTACATTTGAAAAGCTGGAACCAGTGAATGTGCCTTTCTAAATGACAAAGATGCAGAGAAATTGATTCATGCCCGTATTTCAAGCTGACTTGACTACTGTAATGCACTTCTTACTGAGATTTCAGCTTATTCAACACTGCAGCTCAACTATTAACCAGAACAAAGAGGAGAGAGCACATCAGACACGTCTTAGCTGCTCTCTGGCTTCCTGTTACATTGATTTTAACGCCCTCCTCCTTATATAGAAAGCCCTAAATGGGCTGGGACCAAGCTATGTTGCTAACTCCCTTGTTAACTATTTGCCTCCAAGAACAATGTGATCATCTGCTGCTGGTTTATTGGAGGTTCCCTGCAACAGCAGGAAGAAGATTGGGGATGCAGCCTTTGTCAATTATGCCTCAAAGCTATGGAACACATACTCGTTAAATATTTTTAAAAGAAAGCTAAAAACACATCTGTTCACTTTAGCCTTTTACTAGCTCTGTCTTTGCTAATACATGTATGAAACTCCTTCTTTTTATGCTTCACACTGCTGCAACTCTTTTAAAATATTGTATTTTACTTGATTTTACAATTTTTGGTTTTACAATTCTATTTTCCATTTTCATGTGAAACACTCAGTGCTTATAATAATGCTGCTACTAATGATAATCTCTTAAAATTTATACTTGATATACTTGAAGTGAATAGCTGGAGGGTTATTTTAATTTAAGAAAAATTGTTTTCATTTACATTTCTCTCAGTCAGTTAACTGATTATCGATGATGCTTCAGCACTGTTTCTCTGTATATTGAGTATTTAGTGGAGCAAAATGTATCATAGGCATTATCTGTTATTATACTGGTGGTGAACCGCAGCCAATGGCTAGCATCCAGTTTCTGGTAGAAGCCAAATATTGTCTTCATGTAATGAAGCACAAGCGTGTTTTTGCATAATGTGGAGCAAATATTTACTTTATTCCAAACAGGTGGGGAATCATTACATAAAGGACTCCTGCAATAAGTCATTCAATATGCAGCCATACTGACAGTTAACACAGTGGGAGCCATACAGGATATCATAAAATAACAGACTGTATGAACATTATTAGAGGAGGAGAGAGGGTCTGAAAAGGGAAGAGTATTGCACTCTTTTCTCAAGTGAGGGTTGTATTAATTATACTATTTATTTTTTCAACCTTTCCTTGTGAGGTTTATTTTATTAACATTTATTGAAAAGATACTGTTGTGGAGCCATGGAAATAAAGACATTTTTCTTATTTGGAATTGCTGAATGGGGTGAAAATATTAAAATGTTCAAGTCACGCAGAAGCCAGAGCCTGGCCACTGTCCTGTTCACTCATTCAGTGACTGTGGTAATAACTTCACAGTTAGTAGCTTTTTGTTCAGAGTCACACAACCGATGGAATGTAAACAGGATACGTGTACCTCATTTTATTATGTTTGCCATAAGTGAGACAGATTGCATGTTTCACTGAGAGGGAGCGATTATGCTTTTCTTTATTTTCTTGCATATACTGGATTTGATGTTACAATATCAGATGTTCATGTTAGAAGTTGCCAAAGTTTCAAATAATGAGGTAAACATATGTAAAAGTAATCTCTGTGAGCAAAAACCCCTTTACACCCTTCCTTTTTTTTTTTTTTTTTGTTTTTGTTTTGTTTTTGTGGCAAACTGACATCAGATTGTGACAGATTTCTTTATATGGACATCTGCTACGGGCACACTACTGTAAGACTATTTACAATTTCCTCCTTCGTTTCATACACCGCTACATGTAGCTACATGCTAACATCAGAGTAACCAGTAACTTGGTTGCTGATGTTATTACATTTCTCTGCTGTTCTGCTGGAACATTTGGAACATGAAAGATTTTTGTTTAAAAGTTTTAATTTTCACACCAGAAAGTGTCACTACACTCCTTTACAGTCATTCCCTGAATGCAATGACGGTGCAGAGACACTGACAGTGCAGATGTGGAAACCCGGAAATGCTGACCAATCGGAGCAGACAGGCTTTTTCGGGAGAGGGCTTAAAGAGACAGGCACGTTTAGACAGAGGGGGAATACAGGTGTTCCAGCACAGACACTATGAGAAGTATAAACCTTAAAATAAGCATAATAGGTCCTCTGTAATTTGCATCTCAGTGGTCCACAATGTGAAAATGAATGTTCTCTTGGTTGCAATCTTAAATTCTTCATGCTCTATTATTTTGGAAAGTATTACATTTTTTATGAGTTAAGGGGAGGGTTCAAAGAAGGATTTTTTTAGAAAGTGAAAAAGCCCCCTTACTCAGCGCAACCACTTTCATACAGTCCCTAATAAATATTGTCTCTGCATGCAATTTGTCCCTTTTCTGTTTCTTATCAATGTGACAGTCAATCAAGGTGTACACTCATGTAACATGACATACAGGAGATGCTTTCATTAAATTAAAAAAGAGAGGTTTGGAGACAACTCACAGTTCCTTCCCTTGTGGAGTTTGTGGGTGTCTGGACGATGTCAGTGTTGCGCAGCAGACTCAACACTCGCTGTGCTGACAGCATGAGGCCTTGTCTGATAAGACAAGCCTGCTGCTCGCCGGGGCGGCCCTGCGCAGCTCCCCTGACACCTGCTGCAGCTCTGGGATAGTGTCAGAAGCCTTCCATAGATATTATCTGACCAACATTTCCTGTTATGAATGCAGACTTGTTTTGTGGCATGTACGCACCTGAGCTGAGTTCATGAGTGTACTTATTAAAGGCTGATTCATATACTGTCGGTGCAGCTTCAAAAGTGGCTCTTTCAGAATAAAGTTAATGATAAAATATCAATATTATGATATCAAAATTACCACCTGGAGTTTGTCATTTTTTCAGATTAATTCTCAGCCCTACATAACAATAGCAATGTCATGAGCAACCCCTTGAATCTCAACATTTGTTCTTATCTGTCTGACACAAGCCTCAAATTTCAGAGTTTCCTTCTCAAGTTCTCGCTATCTGTGCTTCATCTTGAAAGGCTACCTGTCAAGAGCCTCGATTTCATCCATGACTGACTTTGTCAGCTTGCAGCAAGAAGACAGATTAATCTACTGTTTATTTAGCTTGCCAGGACAATCTGTCTCTAGCTCAGAAGAGAGTGATATTGGATCCTTTCTGCCGTACATACCAGTAATGTCACACTGAAACTTACTTGTCAGGTGCCTTTGTGTCCTGTTCCATTCATTCAGAGTGACTTTAACACCTTGTTTAGCAACATTACAAGCAGCCAAACAGGTCAAGGGTCGAAAGCTCCGGATACTGATAAACAGAACAATCACTGTTGAGAATATTCACAAACAGAATAGAAAGGTATTGACAAAGATGATATTTCTTCGCTCCTTTCTTGTTATTCCTTTAGGTACCCAAATTTTGGACTCATTAAAAATGACTAATTGCCTGCTTCAATTGCTGTTAGCAAACTAATTTGCTTGATTATAATTTGCTTGCAAACCCTTGATATTTTTATTGAATCCCCAACTTCTAAAATACAATATATATTATATATATTATAGGAGCTGAAACATGAAGCAAACATACTTAGAAGTGCCATAGTTCTTTGCACGGTGATTTGAGGCTCAGGAAGTGAGTCAATCCCCACAGATGCCCAACTTTGCAGCAAAAAAAATTAAACGTTTTTACAGCTTGGTACAACAAATGGTTTTGGTCTCTTTAGCTAATTTCCCCATTCATGGCAACTGTTTACATTTTATTAAGGCTTAAAATTACTCATAATTAATGGTGGGCTGCTATGAGTTACAGACTGTCTGCCAATAGCGTCCTCGGCTTCTGAGTCAGATCATTTGGTGGTGGCCAAAGTTTAGTTGAGGCCTTAAAATGGGAATCCACAAACCAATGGGTGATGTCACAGTGTCTACGTCCATTATTTTTTAAAGTCTATGAGTTAAACTGACCTTTGAATTTGATTCAAATATCATGATTTCCACATCTTTATCACCTTAATTAGCAAAGTGTCTTTTAAGATATTTAAGGGAACATGCACCAGCTTTACACATGAAGAATATTTTACTCTGAATTGATGAGAGAAAATAACTCCAATGATGCCATGAAAGGTTTTTTGTTTTGGCTTGGGGACTTCAAGGATAACAAAGCAAGTGTTAACAACTTGGGTTGGATGTGATATTTCTGAAGTTTGACCAGCCTTTTCTCACTTCTTTTCTCACTTCTTCCCATTGTTAGCTTTGTCACCTTCTACCTATGCCAGTCCTCAATGCCTATGTGCAGTTTCATATAGATTGACCACGTCAGTGAGTAGAAAAACGTGGGACAGACAGAATGACTGACTGACAGAATGACTCACTGACAGTTTCCGTGATTATGTACAGCATACCATACCATGACTTAGTCATACCAAAAATTAGGAAAAAAACAAAACACTGGGCCACAGGGGGAGCCACAGCGATCGGTCGCATTTTAGCCATTTTTAAGCATTTTTCTTTTGTTATAGCGCCACCCAGTTGCCAAATTAGAGTTAAATTTCTCCAGTCACCTTGAGGCGCCCTGTTCTACATATCTACCAAGTTTAGTAAAAATCGATGTGGCGGTTAGGCCTAGATAAGAAATTAGCTCTCTAGCGCCCCCATTTTGTTTGATGGGGTCAATAATGGAGGGGTCCCCTCAGATTATGTGTGGTCATATGCCTACAAAGTTGCGTGGTGATCAGTGAAACCCTTGAGATGTTATACACCTTTATGTGATGAGCCACGCCCTCTGCAATATTCATTGCCTTATAGAAGCTCAGTTTTAGGAAGTTTTCCAACTTTTGCCAAGAGGGAACTTTAGATATTGGTCCCTAGATTATGTTCACTGAGTTTCATGCAGATCTGGGGAGGCATCTTGCCTCAGGAGTCATTTTGATCTTTACAGACTTGAAATTTATGCATAAGATCAACTTTATTACCAAATTTTGACAATGCTCCTACTTAAACTGCAACCTAAATCTTACATGACAAATAGAGAAATGATTTGGGATTGTTTTTAGAATGGTTTGATTATTACCAATTGATTTCAAATTGATGAGCCCAGGACAAATCATGTATGAAGAGATTAGTTCACAAAAATTATATATAAAGATATATAAATAAGGCAACTGACAAAAATACTGTGTAAAGCATGCAAATGTGAATGAATCATTAAAAGTAAAGAATAAACAAACAGTGAAGGATTCAAGCTGACGAACTAGCTAGCGCCACAGCAAACTAATATTTCTAGACATTGCTGTTGATTTCTGAGAACTTGTTGGCTGTAATTCAAAAAGACACGAGTGCAGATGCAGCACCTGTAGAAATACCTCCAAGCTGCCAACAGCGCTTATAACCACACCCACACACTTTTCTTCATTGGTGGCTTGAATTTGAGCCAACATTTGTGCACATCATACATTGGTTAACCAGGTTAGGCACATGCTCTGTTCACAAGAACTGTGATTAGGGTTTATACTGTGATGTTAAAAAGGTTACAGTGACACAGAAACATTTTGCTCCATCTGGTTTGTCTGTGCTGTCTCAAAGGAGTTTGCGTACAGTTTGATGTCAACAAATGACATGGTGGCAGTTATTTTTTTCCTCTGTCAGATTGTTGTTCACTTGAGGATGTGGCAAGTGGCTTATTTCTCCAAGAAAACACAAAGATTCAACTCAGCTGTATTCAAGTAAACAGTTTAACCAGAATGAGATCTCAATCAAAGCATGGTCAGTACCTGGCCTTCTCCCTGCATGTAAATGCTGCCAGCAGCACGGACTGAGCTTTTTCTCTTAAAGGAAAACTCCTGTTTTCAAGAACTTGCCCTCAGCTGCCAACATTAACAAAGAGCGACGCCATGTTCCTTAACATAAGCCAAGCACCAAACCTCCTCACTCCAGTGCACAGGGTTGTCAAAGAGCAGGAGGCTCAGGGTGCTGTCACTTTGAATGACTCCATGAATAGACCTGGGCCTTTTAGAGCACACTGCTTGGCTGTAAGCTGTTTTGACATGGGCCCTAATACCTCTCTTGCACTTGGCCAAAGGGTTTGGGTTCAGAGCCCTGTTCATGAGGAGGAAAGCTGCAGTGTTTGGCAGCTCGCAGCCCGCAGAGACAAGAGCGGTGCTTTTCTGCCTGGCTGAGAGGGAATGACTGTGGCATGTGGCTCACACAGGGCTGGATACATGTCAGTCACTGCTGCTCATCTCCCATCTCCCCCTCTGACCATCTGTCTGTCTGTCAGTCACTCTGTCTGTCTGGTACCCTGGTGCGCTGTAGTGAATGAGTTGAGAAATAAACTTTATATTTAACCATCAGGTGTCTCTTTTAGTCTAGCATTACTGAAATCAATTTAAACTCAGCTTTGTCTAAAGCGGTGTGTATGAAGCATGTTGTAGAGTACAACTGAACAGAGGGATCCTGTTACAGCCCTTCAGCCCTTGCTGATTTTATGCAAGGCACATTTAATGTTGAACTCCTCTAAGAGCAGGAGCTTTCACTTGGCCAATCATAATATTATCTGAGTAGGTCCTGGTACCTCATATTGTGCTTTAGAACAGACATGACTCCACGTTTAAAACCTCTCATCTACCTGCAAACACCAAGGTGTATGTGGCATAAATATGCACAGTCTGATGGAAAAATCAACATAATTTAAAAATAAATCATGGCAATGACAGAGCCAAGGATAAGGGTTGATTCCCAACGGGTCTTTGGAGACTCAAAACGCATGCATTCATGGTACTGTACTATAATAAAGTTTGGATAAACATGTCCTCCAAATAGCATGTGCTGAATATAAAAGTTGGAAAGTCATAAACAGCACGACAGGTTGAGGCAGCAGATTGCCCTTGAGGTAAACAGGCTGATGTAGTGAAGGATAAAAGCTCTGAAATATAAAATTTATTGCACCTGTAGTTTTATTGGCGGAATAGAATTTAGTGTGACATGCATTTTTATAATTTTATTTTAGAGTACAGTAAATCAACAGTACAATTATAGAGTAATATGATGACAGAATTTCGGGACTGTTCTTTTTTTCTTCACATTTGTATGTCGATCAATGCATGTATATAATTTAAAATAATTTTACCAAAAACCAAAAAATAGAAGGAAATGTTGCTAATTAACATATGGCAAGCTTTTGTCGCCTAAACCCAAGACAGGAGTTGGGACGCAAACCCAGAATTCAGGTGTCATAATCTTGCACTTTACGCCATCTATGACCACATAATTGTATCACGGGTTACAGTAACTCAAAGAAAAGTCTCTAAATGTATTGCATCTCATTTTAATGCAGACAGTCAACAATGTTACATAGAACCAGCTGTTGTCTTTGCATAGTGTCTATCTTGTGCATGGATTACAATCTGTGTAAAAGGCGGACCCCGCCAGTAACAATGATAACTATTGATTGATGTCCAGAGTACGTGAATACATCAAGTTTCTATTGCTAAAAAATCTACCTTGCAAATGTAAGTCCACTATTCACTCTCCTTTTAGGATTGAGAACACCCACCTGCTGCATCTGGAAACAACACTGATGAGAACTGAACCACAACAATAACGTTGTGAGCCGTAAACCCAAAACAAGTAGCCGAAAGGTGCTAAAACACTCCTCAGAGCTTAGGAGAACTGAGTTGAGCAATAATTTTCTGTGGGTCCATCATTTTGAGTGACCCCTTTAACAGTACTCATGGTCATTTCATCTGATTGTAATCTAAAAATATTGAGTTAAGCAGCTTTAATATGATGAAAATGATTAGGACTTTAATACTACAGTCAGTGCTTATAGTATGCATACTTATATACAATTTTTTATGGTTCATTTTTTTCTCAAAATTCTGACGAACATCCTTTTTTTCTTTTTCCATCTGTATCCTTTTAAAATTTGTTACTACAATGACGTACTTATAATAGCAGCTATGATCTGCAGACAACATTACCATTTAATTTCAAACCAAGCAAGTCACTAAAGCCTGAGTAAGAATTTGAACTCTTTGGAGAAATGGCTGTGGAGCTATGTACACGTGTTAAGAATGAATGTGCAGTAAGTCAAACTGTAAACTCTTACTTGAATATACAAATAATCTTAATCTTAAATAAATAGGGGCACATGGCTAAATCCTCAGCAGTGATAAAATGGACTAAACTCATTGTAAAGGGAAGGAACTACGGGAAGCTAAGGTAACACAAACACTGGCGAGCAATGCCTGCAGATAAGGTTGGTTTGATCCACTGTGTACACTGCAGACCAAAGGCCCTGTGATGCTGTCTCTGTGTTGATAAAAGCCAGACCACAATAAGGCCACTGCAGTCAGCTACCACAGTGAGTTATTCTCTCTGTCAAACGTGTTTCTGTTGACTTGCTTGTTTGTTTATTGGTGGCTTGTCTCTCAGGAATTTGCGATCTGATCCTACGCTTACAGTAAACCCTGTCGACAAAGAGGGAAACGGTTTCCTCTTTTTCTGGATATCACAGGTGAAGATCAAGAGAAGATCTCATTATATATAGGTAAGATATTATGTAACCGTGTGTCCTTTTTAGCCTCCAGTGTATTTTCATTCTGAACTTTACAATAAGAGACTGCACTGACTGTAATTGTTTGTATATGTGGTTCACATCTTTGTACATGTGGCAGATGTCTTATGTTTACATGATTTTTGTCTATTTGCAGAAATATAATTCAAATTCCCAGGATAACTTTAACCCCAAAACTTTTTTTTCTGAATGCAAATACCCAGATTGTCTGTGTAGGAGCAGGCAGGGGGGTAGACAAAGTAGACAAAGTCTGATTTTAATATTTTTACCTAAACTGGACCCAAACCGAGCTGTGTTGACTCACTGCTACAAACTCAAACACACAAATGATCAGCCAAACATTTTCTCTGCCTTTCCAAGAAAGCAGAAAATAACAGCTCTCCTTCCAGGAGATCAGAAGGCTCAGCTATGCATTACTGCCATCTAATGGTCAGGAAGCTATAAAACATTGGCTTTGCACACTTCAATCTCAGTGTATAGGGAACTGTGTCTGCTGTTACATAAGCTGCAGCCCTGTAAAAAAAGTATATGATTTCATCTTGAACATGAAAAAGATGCATGAACATTGTTTTATTTACAACAGATTTTTTGCTGCTCATAAAAAAAAATGATGAGCAAAATCTGAGGCCCATTGACCCACACGGTGCAACAGAGGTGGTCTCTTACTGAGCACATTTTCTTTCATGTGTATGTGTGTGTTCCTAATCCTTTTCTGCTAAGACACCTGCCCAATCATTGTGTAGTAACAATTAAAATCATGAAGTGATTCAACCTTATCTGATCATGCCACCCCACCTCTTTTGTATCCACAGCTTAAAGCTCTTAAGTGCCTTTGTGGCTTAATTACATGTGTCGAACATCAAATAATGGCTGCAGCTGGCTCGTGACTGTGTGTGCAGTACCATAACTCATAAACATTGCGTTATCACAAAAGCAAAAGCACAATGGAGATGGCAACGAGTATCGGTTTCACAAGCACTGGTCAAACAGAGCTCCGAATGTAAGAAAATACTGACTGAGTGGCGGCGGGGAGATAAACACACACTTAAAAGCAGCACGTTGATACACTGTATCCGCTGTCAGAACAATTCACCTGCCGCCATCTCTCAGCACCACCATTCATGGTCTCGCCATCTCTTTTCTGCCAGTGCAAATTGACATGTCATCACTTGACTATATTGATCAAACCTCAGGTGCAAAGTGGAGGCCCCGGCTGGACACCTACCCTAACTTTGTTTTTCAAGCATTTTAAAGCCTCCCCCCGTTTCGTCAATGATGTGACGCACTCTGGCTCTTTGGAGTTCAGTGTGGGCAAACAAGAGGCTGAAAGCTGCCGTGGGCTCCTTTAGAAAACACTACAAAACTTGCTTTAACTGTAGCTAGCTGGCTTTCAGTGCCATACAAACACGGAGCTGCTAATGTGATCCTGGCTAACCCCGGTGCCCATGGTGGTCACACTAGTGTTGTCTGCTGACAGCTTCTGTTAAGACTCTATTGTTTCGACATAGCCGTGGAAGACAAGAGAGGAGGTAGTTAAAAGTACAAAGGGGACATGGGTACACACTCTTTTCTTTCTCTCTCTCATCACAGCTGCCTTTTCTTCTGGCTGCTGCCCTGTCGATCATCCTCCATGAATGGGGATCCCCAGGTCGGTCCTCAGCTCCTGAGGACGAAGGGCAGTGGGGAGTCTGGAGAGGGGGGCTCACAAAACTCCTGGACTGCCAAAGACAGGTGCAGGCCAAGATATGAGAGGCTCATAATGGTGCTGACAGATAAGTTGCTCTCAGTGAGACTCTCAGATAGAGCTCAGTGGCTTCCTCAGTCGCCCCAGTCCCGCTCTTCCTCTGGTCATTTGTCTCAGGCTAACTGCTGGAGCAAAGGTGGTGTTGTGCCTTGTTGCTTTGCACACGTTCAAAGGAAAGGAAAGAAAAATAACCATGTAGTAAGGATGTATCTGTTTCCTCCATAGTGTGATTCACTGAATCCTAACTCAGTCCCACAGGTACGATAGCTTTCTACTGTCATAGGATAAGCTTTTGTCTTTACGAGACTTCCATCATTAAATGTGTAGTACATTTAAATGCATGTTACATTAGTCAAATATTCTTTTTCACTGTTGATTACCATTTCCACAGCAAAAAAAAAAAGTATAACCTTTGGCATGAATACGGATAAAATGTTGTTAGGACTTACAAATATACATCATTAACATTTAAATAAAAACTTCAAGTTGTGCCAACAAATCAAACTAGTCTCCACCTTCAACAAAAGTGAGTTATTGCTAATAACTTACTTTGTGTTCAGATAGATGCAAATTCATCCAAGATGCCGAAAACTGATGTGAAGATGTCAATGCCAATTGAAAAAGTTTCAACTCAGAGTTAAGAAATTTAAACTTTCCCTGGAACTCAATGAACGCAGAGCATCTGTTGCTAGCTAGCTCACAGCTGACGTCTGTACAGTTGGTACATTGGCTAAATGAGGCAGGCTGCATCAACAGTCAAGTGGTAAAATTCATGTGAATGACAGAAGACAAAAGCGTTTGCTCTCTGTCTGAACACAATTTTACGATCTTAAACTGGGATTTTTTTTAAAGTGAGAAAGTTCCGCGAACTCGTGTTTTTTAGTTTGTTGAATTCACTCTGCATTTACTCTAAGACTACTCAAGAAATCTCACAATCATTTATATAAAAAAAAACTCTTCTTCTAGTGTAATTAGTTAGTTTGTCAGGTTGAAATCAGGTCAACTTAAATTGCCCAGTAATTGTCCAGTTTTGCAATTTCTAACCATGAGTTCAGTCTTGTAACAAAACAAAAGGATGAGTGGACTACGTCCAGCTGATCCTTCACGTCTTCAAATGAAGTTGTTTAAAAACATTTTAGCTCATTGGCATATATTTCCCAGTGTGCACTGTATTTGACTTAAAATTATACAGGATGCCTTTTTTTTTAAACGAGTCACATGGTTTTATGTCTGATCAAAATTAAAACAAAGATGAAGATCCACCTCAACTGGTCCCCACACCATGTCCACTTCTATATAAATCAGTTAAATCATATGTGTCAAGTGATACTGGACTTAGTCTGACCATGTCTGTCAGCTAGAAAGCATAAGCAGTGTCCAGAGGCCAAATATGACACAGTTATGCTAGGAAGCAATAACATTATTGGAAACTGTTGTAAATAAAAACTGAAAATGTTATGTTGGTGCAATGTGCATCTACTTTAATTTAAATCAACATAGGAACAAATGAAAATTTAAACTTGTGAGAGTGTAAAGCTGTAGGTTAGTCCGATTGGAAGTAAGTAAATGTGAGAATTCTACGTTGGACAAACTCAAAGGCAGAACTGAAGAAATTAAGTTAAATTATCTAACTTAAAATCTTATTGAAGTGGTTTTTCCTGTAGAATTTTGAGTTTTCTCAACTTTTAAATGTTTACAGTACTTTGGAGCTGTTTATATCATGAAGGGTACAACCTTTGTACTTTGTACCAAATTCTGTTCACCAAAATGTTTCACGTCCTGTTTTTGGAGACTTAATCAGACTTCCCATATTAAAAAATGCTAAAGGTCACTGAGGTCACAGAGACAAAGGCCTTTATGAGGGGAGTGGAAGCCCTGTGTGCCAGGGATGACAGATGCCGAGACGTGATTGGCCTGTTCCTGCACGGATGGGATTCGCTGTCAACAGGTCCCAATTAGTCCAATCAGAGTGGAAGGAAACGGCACAGAAAGGATACTTTGTTAGTGCCACTGTTTGTGAAGCTGGAGGCAAAAACAAAACACAATCGCTGGTTCTTTCTTCCGACCCCGCTGGGCCATACCAGATTCTATGGGGGCAAATTAACTTGGGCTTTCGATTTGTTGTAGCGTTGCTTTGTTGACACACTCTGCAGCACGGCGGTTACATTGTTACAGCCTTTAATGTTGCTGTTGATGTAAATATTACCTTCTGCGTTCCTTTTGTGTTTCTGAATAGTATTCAATGACCAGACCTACTTCCTGACACAAATGTGTCATCGAGAGCCTTTCAGATTGTGTACCAACACAGCCGCGATCCAACCAGCAGGCTGCAGTTCATATGAAAAGTTATTCATGTGAGAAAAAATGGAGTCAGGGCAGCTGAGAAGAAGCATGCACCACAGAGAACGGATGCTGAGTCATATATGGAAAATAAAACCGTGGACTGAAATTGTGAGAAAGGCTTTGAAGCACTGAGGAAAACAGACAATCAGACATAGTAATGTCTTAAAAAAAACTTAACAAAGTCAAATGGAAAATGGTATAAAAATAGATGAAGTGTTGATCTCTTTCTTTGTTGGATTAGAATAAAACATCCTGATCTTCTGAACAATAATAATGTACGTGATCACTATTTTTAGGAGCTGAAAAAAGTACCCAAATGTTTATCATCATGCTGAATACTGTGCAGATGACAGAATATACGGTCATGTAATTAAACAGTGTAAAAAACAGGAAGTCTAATATCACGTGAGGATTTATTTAAGCGAATACTCATCCTGGGACCTTGACCTTACTAAATAATCAGCTAGGCTTCAGTGAGTGATGGGACATTGACCCCTGACCTGAGGAAGTCATTTAGATGGAGAGGCACTGAAGGTCAGATTCATGGTCAGAATATCAGTGCAGGCTTGATACCAGGGACGGCAGAGGTGACGATGGACAGGTAATTGGGGAGGTGGAGCGGGGATGTCTTCATTCTCCAGACCTGCCACTCCCTCGTATCTTACAGATAGGCTGTCTCAGGATCAGTGCAATTTAGGAGTTGCATACCAGAGGGCATACACCATTTAGATAAAAGAGTTTGAAACACAGTCCTTTTCCAAGCAACATGCCCATTAAAGCCTTTTATCACTCACTGCCTAATGATAAATGTTTTATTACCTCTGCCATGAGGTCATGTTTTTTTGGCGTCTGTTTGTTTGTCATCTGGATTACAGAAAAACTATTGGCCTGATTTTCGTGAAACTTGTTGGATGGGTACAGCATGTAGCATGGGCTAGGGATGGACCTATTCAATTTCTGAATGGATCCAAAACACATGGCAGATGCACAGTTATTTTTCTTCTTTGTTAAACTTGCAATACATATCTGGGCTGGGATTGCCTGCAAACAGCTCTCATTTTGGACATCACAAGCAAACATGGAGGTGGCTGAGCTGAAAACTAACAGCTAACAGTGCAGTGCTAACAACAGCAACAGTGCTGACAGAGATAACAGTGTTAACGGGGGTTTGCTCACACTTACCAGAACAAAACCTGGGGGGAACTGCGATAACACCATCGTGCAACCGTGGGTCGTGGCAGCACCATCAGAGGAAACTGTTGTATGAACAACGCAGCTCCACAGAAGGCCGGCCCGGAGATTGCACAGTGGGGGAGGGGTGGGTGGAGTTAGGCCTCGGCAGAGGTGTGAACTCTATGAGTGCCCTTCTGGTTTAAGAGGAACTTTGTCCATTTTCACACATTTATTCCTATGGTCTATGATGGTCCAAAAAATATTAGTAAAAAATAATAGCTATTACCCAGATCCAAAAGCTGGGGTCCTAAAATTTGGAATATGGAAGTGCTCCATAGACAATCAATTGGGAAAGATGTTCTAGATGACAGTGAGAGCAACCAGGGGAATGTTGTGAATATATGGGCACAATTGCTGTTTCAGGACTAAGAACACTACAACTGAAAAAAGCTAATTGGGCTGTAGAAACAAGGGTCCAAAAATCAGGCTGGCATTCACTGACGAAGGAGCAGCTCCAGGCTTTTCACTTGATGACATCACAAGTTTAACACTTCTGTGGTTTCTGGCTTTGAGAGAGAGAGACACTCAAGTTCACAAATATTGATTGAACTTTCCTAGACCATGGAAATAATAATAATAATAATAATAATAATAATAATAATAATAATAATGATTCCTAATTTAGCTGGTGTTGGGGTTAAACTTTGCTGACATGCAGCTTTAGGAAAATTTTGATGCTATAATTCTGAGCTTTCTATAAAAACATCTAAAATGCCACAATGACTAATTAAAAAAACAGTAAGTAATTGGCCAGTTTGGCCAGTGTCTAAAAAATAATCAAATCCAATGTACTTTTCACTTCTATTGAAGTGATCTTACTGGCGCCTCACGCAGAGAGAAATGTATTATTCTCTGAAGACCTCTCCACCAGGTTTTGGTTTGTAATTTTTGGTGTAGAGTCACAGAGATTGCTGTGGATATCGTTTAGAGGTTCTGTATTATTTTGTATAGCATATTATTTTGGGGCTGTCTGGGCACTTTTAAAAACGCTCCCACTAATATTATTACAGACATCTTATTGGAGCGTGTTGTTGTGAATGGCCAGAAGAGCAGACGGGTGCCAGCCTCCCATGGCCTGATCCTGGATTCCTCAGATATGGTTTTTCCACTGAACAACCATGACACATACTGATGTTTTTCCATAGTGTTGTGCAGTTTGGTTTGGTTAAAGTAAAAATCTCAAACATGTATTACTTGTACAACACGACAGTGATCCAACCTCCTGCCTGTTTTTCTCTTTGCTTTTAGACCACTCAGAGTTTGGTTGGCCATTCCTGCATAATATGAATGAATAAAAATGTTCTCAGTGATAGGAAATAGAGGACTTCTGTCTGGAAAGAGATGACACCACACTGCTCATACTGACAGTGATCTCCAGAAACACCATAGGAGATCTCTTAGCATTAAACACGGGTCAGGCTTACGCCATTACAGCGGCACATGCCTGTCAAAATGCCCCTCTCTGCTCAAATATGTGTTCATTGGTACTTCACTTGGATGTTACAGCTTCACTGAGCAGAATGATGTTTGTGCAGAGTCTGACACTAGAAAGCTGTTTTCACATTCATCTGCTGAAGGAGGGAAGTTCCTCAATGTTCATCTTAAATCTCACTTTAACACATGCACCTCCAAACAGAGTTTGTGACATCACAACTGATGTGGAAGCCAATGATGGTCCGGTATGTAACTCACATAAAATGTGATGTGGAATTGTAAAACTTCCTTTGTACATATGCTGAGGAAGGACTTTTCATTAAAGCAGGAGACATCTTGTGTTCAAAAGTTAAACATTTGAAATTAACAATTTTTGCATAATCATATATTCTGGATTTTTCAACAAGGAAGAAGGAATACATGTACATTTAAGAATTTTATAGAAAATATATTCAACTTATTTGTGTAAAAACTGCATCGGATACAAGTTGTTATTTAAAGAAGAGCACCTTTGTGTCTTAAAACATGTCTAGATGGGACGTTTAACACCCTGAGACCTGCCATGCCTCTGGCAATCCCGACCGACTTTCTGTCTTCAAGAGGTTGTAGTGGGCTGAGTTTTAAAGCTAGAGTGATACTGGCATCATATGAAACTAGAAGACCTAAGGGATACATTGGTACCAACCATGCCATGCTTCTCAGGAAGAGAGCTAAATGATGCTCCAGAGTTTGACTTAATTCACAAGGGTCCCTTGACCTCTCACCTTAAGATATCTAAATGAAACTGAGTTCTGTGGGTACCCACTAGTCTCCCCTTTACAGGTATGTCCACTTTATGCTGGTCCCATTTATGTCTCATAAATGTGTTATTTTTGCCCAATATATTTGAATATTTCTGCGTACTGGTGACCCTAAACAGACTTGGAAGTGCATAAATTGGGTATGACTGGAAAGCTGAGACTCTTGTGGATTCAGTGAGCCCAGTTTTATTTGTGTGATGAAGTTAGCCCACATAGCAGCCATTTCACTGTAGTGAGACCATTTCTTTGAAACAAACATCCATTTAAAAAGATGACTATATATAAATATGATTATGTATAAAAATGCTAACTGTCTAAACTTTCTAATACTAAATCACAGCATGGATTTTTTGTGCTGTCCCTTCAGGTCTTAGTGTCTTAATGTGGTATTTTGGAGGGAGTTCTCAGCTGGTAAAGAAACTTAGGACCAAAACTCTGTAACTGAAATTGTATCAACCCTCTAATAGTTGAAACAACTTATGAGACATAATAGAGCATGAGAATGACTGTCATATGCTGTCGTAAGCCCTTATACATACTAAATGTTCAAAGTTTGAATAGGCACCTAACCAAAACACAATGCTTATTACAGATTTATGGCTATAAAAACCTGACACACAGTGCTGAGCTGTATCTCAGAGGGTAAAGGATATCAAGAAAGTAACAAAGTAAAGTAGCACATTTGCAGTAATACTTGTCACAGAACGTTTGTTATTGAAACACTGCCTAAATTACTCTTTTGTCAAACCATCAGATTGTCAGATACATTTCCCCTCTGAATAAAACAAGACTTTTGAAAGCGACCTGTTGTTAATTATTTAGTAGAACACAACCTTCTGTGATTATTCAGTCATAGAGGGCAGCTGTGTTCTTGAATAACACCTTTATCCCAGTGATCAGACGAACATCTGATTGCTCCATTCAGACATCATGTACTTTAGCCTCCCAGGCATCACAGAGGAACTAAAGAATGAACAACTGATATGCCAAAATATCTTTTCTATTTGATGGACCACTTTGCACAACAGTTTAGTCTCAGGAGCATGTGACTGCCTGAAAGAAAAAAGTAGACATTGTTATGAAGTGCCAGTCACTGGTTTCAGTCTGTCTCACTGTAAGGGGATACACTGAGCTCAGAGGTTATTTTAGGGTTCACAGTCACATCTAAGGACCTGAAGGATCTCTGGTTTTTCTTTGGAACGTCTGAAGGACGACACTGAAGAATCTCTTTAAGATCAAAGCCTGGAGATCAAACACACTGCATCCACAGGAAGAAGAAACACAGTCATACGGATCTCAATCACTGTCTGTCCCTAAAACAAGCAGGCCCAGAGAGGCAGCTGAGTGCTCTGCAGAACCAGCCCCACAGGTACTGCTAAAACCTGCCAGGACTGTGGTGCAGGGCCACAAGGTTGCCCTGTGAGGCCCTGCCCCTGCACTCTCTGTTCCCATGGTTGTTAATCAGCAGCCCTGTGGGGGCCAATCACGCACCACTGAGGCCCCTGTCATCCCCAAATCCCGAATCTACATCAGGACCAGACTACCATCAGGACTAGAGTTGGGGTGTCCATAGATACTGCAAGAAGATAAAACGGGCTGTGGGATAGGACTATTAATTATCAATGGCCTTCATCTCAAGGCTCCAAGGGTCAGCTCCATAAAGATTTTTTCTCCCCTTTTCCAAAACATTAAGCCTGAGGCATCTTTTGTTATGGGCCGAACACACAGTCTTACACAACCAGGCAGAAATGTTTAAGGGTCCTCTGAGATTTCCCCTTTTTGGCAGGATTCTGAGAAAGCAGAGGGCTATATGTCATTTCATATGGAGCGTATGAGTGACTAGTCTATCATTTGGGTTGGTAAAAAAAATAAACTTGTGACCAGTAGTAAGGTACATATGTACTCAGTACATCTGGGTTTAAATCCAAGACTGTACTTACCCGAAAACATACAACATTGGCAACTTGTTTCAGTAACCTATGATTATGTTTTCCTGACAAGGGACCTGTTGTGGTCATGCAAAGAACCTCTCTCAGAAGCAAGGCGGAAGTAGAATGATGTGGTTATTGTGCCGTAAAACCCCACAAAGCCAGGCTTCACTGTGTATGACTTTGACGGAGAAACGAGTTTGCATCCGTCTTCTCTCAACAGTCAGTGTTTGTTTCTTTTTAACATGACCACGATCTGCAGCCAAGTTTAGCAAGTAGTTCTAGAAGTAACCAAATTTAAAGATTAGGATTAAAGAATAGGTGAGACATACTGCACAATATGCTTTTGTTCTCCTAATACCACTCATGTCTAGTGTTGGGCATTTATGTGTTACTAGTTAACATGTTACAGTGATAATATTAGTTTTCCCAGTAACAAGTAGTGCAACGTAAAGTTTTAGTGATAATATCACACTTATCACATAAACAAAAAACCTGTTACAACCTGACTTCTGTTGTCCCCCCTACTGATCTGAAATCCAACAATTAATCACATCCCTGGATTAATTTTTGTAACCGTTGCGCTGAGCATGCACATCACAAAGCAGAGAGCTTGGAAGATCAAAACGCTTACATTCAGTGGCTGTATATTCCCAGCACTTAATTTTGTTGGGAGGAAAGATGACAAGAACATTGTTGTTTCAGGTAGTGGTACTTAGTCTCTTTCCACTGCAAAAAAATATGACCTTAAACCTCCTGAAGCAGATTTATAGGACAACACAACAATATGAAGCTGTTGGAAATACACTCTACCAAAGGTAAGCCTTCTGTGGCCACTATGGATGGCTAAACAACCAAAACTGGATTTTAATCATGGACAGCTGGCTACAACGACAGAGAACTAATGAAGCTTGTGGCTGGATATGTGGTGGATGAAATGTTGCCTGTCTCCACAGATGACAGATTCTTGGGGAAACACTGGTCACAGAAGACTCTTAGGTAAAAATCATTTGCAAGCAATCTAGCTTTAGCTGCACTTCCTGGAGATTACTCTAACATTCACACAGAGGTGTACATGCAAAGTCTGAATTTGAAGGAGAGATGATGTAATTACCTTTGTGAGGTGTAATGGAAATGTAATACAGCAACAGGCATATTGTAACAAATGTGTGTTAGCAGCAAGAGATAAATAAAGTAATAGCATTATTTTTAAAGTGTAAAGAGAAATGAGTAATAAATTACATTTTTTGACAGTTACAGTTACAGAGCAAGTAGCTTAGCATTAAGACTGGAAGCAGCTGGGTAAACAGCTAGCATAGCTTTGTCCAGTTACATTTTTTTCATTCTGTAACATCTTATGATGCCTTTGTTCAGTCCATACACAAACAGAATCTGTATTCTTGTTACAGTCAGGTTCAAGGTCAAACTGAAGGAACAGCACAAAACTCACTCTGGTTTTTGTACAGTATTAAACAAATGAGACATTAAGTGTTAATTAGTGAGCCTTCGAGGTGCTGGTTGGTGGATTTTGTTTCATTTGGACAGACACTATCTGTAGACTTTTTCCTTCCAGGGACAGCAAACACATTATGAGAGTGATAGCAATCTTCTTATCAAACTTTGGGTAAACAAGTGAATGTGCATATTTTACAAAACTATTCCTTTTCTGATCAGAAAATGCTCACATAAATGATGACAAGTATGCTCGTTGTATTGAAATGCACAGAGAAATAACAAATGTTAGCCCTTTCGTGAGGTCTAAAACTCAGCGGCATTTAGTCTCAAATGTCCTCATTAACTTAAAAAATCTATTACTAAAGAAATGTTTTTCCAATAATGGTTACTGGAATAAAAAGTAAACAAGGTTTGAGTCTGGCAAAGCACAGCAGAACATTTTGGGAAATATATTTTTCATTATTTGGGGAAAGCTGCCTGAGGATGTTTTTTCTTTTGACCATCAATCTGCTTCACAGTCATGCTGTCTCAGAGATTCTCAGGAGAAATCAGATGCTGAGTTTAAGGGACTTGCTTAAGAGTATCTTGCTAGGTGACCTAAGCAGACCTGGTGTTGATTTGACTTTGCCACCTTCAAGACCCAGACACTCTTACCTTTGGGCTCCCTCCACCACTGGAGGCCTTTTTACAGGTGGAGGAAGTGAAGATATCTCTATCCTGAAGCGACATTCCTCCTGTTAGTCTGACTGACTGATCGGTTGCAAAGAGACCTTTGATGCTAAAGATGATGCACCAACTAGCTTCCTCCGTTTGAAGAGTCAGTAGAGGACCAAACACAGCCACCTGCCACCTGCCACTCAAACATAATTTAGTGGAAGAGCCTATCTGGCCTGAAGCAGGGGGAGCTCCCAGCGCTCAGCATACCTGTCCAGCACTGATTGAAATAAAGTGACTGTCTGAGGGCTGAGTGGCCCTGACAGAGCTATGAACAGCAGGGAGGGTTAGTCACATATACATAGCTTTTGTTTGTGCAAGTGTGTCTGAGAGAGTTTGATGTGGGCTGTTAAGCGTCTGCTGCAGCGAACGACGCACCTTCCCAGTCTTAATAAGTCCCAGCGTGCAGCTAAACCAGCAGCGCCTCTGTTATTCTTCCAGCAGTGCTCAGTCCACACTGACAGGGCTTCCCTTCACTAGCCAGCCGTCCACAGCACGCCAAGACTGACTAATTATACACTACAGACACAAATACACACAAATAGAGGCTGCTGAGCTATGAGGTGGCAGTCACTGATGGACAATATAATATGGGGTTTTGATATTTGTAATGTGCATGAAAGTAAAATGTAACCTCTGTGCACAGTTATAACCTTTCAAACCTCTTAAACAGCTCTGTTGTTATGTCTGTTTTATATTTCTGGTTAAAGGTCCCATGGGTGCTCTTGTATGTAATTTATGGCCAAACAAAAACCGTGGAGACAAGGACTTATGGCCTGTGAATTGTTTGTGTTAGTTGCCTCATAAAAGGCATCACCCTGTCAGCTTCAGCAGTGTGTGTGTTCATGATAAAAATGTGTATTTGAGCCTGTGTGTGTTGTGTGTGTGTGTTGTACCCTGAAAATCAGCTGCAGCCCACATGGGCAGCCTTTTAGCTCTCACCTCTTGCCACATCTCTGACCTGCCGCTGGCCCGAGACAAATCTGTGAGATGATGAACTGTCTTAAGATATTAAAACAAAAGTATGGAGAACTGCATGGCAAGCTCACAGAATACAGGACTAACTGATAATAACATCGAGCATTTAGGGTAATCTAACAGATATTTTTAAAGTATAATGAATCCAATATAATCAATCCGGTAGCTGTGGTTTGGAAGAATGAAAAATACACTCAAGAGAGCTTAGAGCAAATGCTGTTATAAACTCTTATCAATGATTTTATGAAAAAGCAGTTGTTGGACTACCAAAAATATGTTTGGAGGAATGTATGTTCATTCTGGCATTAAGCGTTTTGCACATCTTTATGTCATTGTTTGTACAATTTGATGAAAAACTTTCAACCATATCAACTATATGGACACATAGCCCAGTGTTACCCCAGTTTACTAGTAAAATTGCACTTCACAATTAACGTCCAATACCAACACAGTGCCGATGCAGGAAGTGTTTGTTGTGAAAATAAGGGGCCAGAGGTTGGTTGGATTGCCGTGTAGCATGTCTGAATTTCATACAGGTTGTTGAAGTTAAAATCCCCCTCAAATTGGCAAGTACAACTCACATTTTGATACCTGTACCAAAGATTTATCCAAGTCTTATCCAAGTGTTTTTGCAGCCTAATCTTAACAATATTTTTACCATAGTTTATTTGCAACAAATGTTCCAAACTGAACAACAAAATACACAGTTTACACAAACACATAGAAGCCTTTTTTAACTTATTTTCATTTCCAGGTTGTCAAATACAGACACTTGCTCATGCTCATCGGCATCTCTAAATAATGCACAGGGCATCTTGTAGTGTATCTGCATGCTGCACAGCTGCAACACATTAAAACACTTGAAATAAACAGTCAGGGTTAGGTCTAGGCAACAGAAGTATTTGGTCAGGTTTAGAAAAAAGATCATGTTTTGGACTAAAATGAGTGTGTTTGTTACATGACATAATGTAACATGATGACGTTAAGTGAGTGACGTCACCTTACTGACCTCAGTGCGTGATGGCTGTATGTAAATTATGTAACATTATGTCAAAACAAAATGGACTTTTGGTTTCAAATGGGCTACGAATGAGGGATGTCAGCATGGCTAGTGGTGCTAACATAGTAAACAATGCTGAAGGGGGTTTTATGGCTCCAAACGGTGACATAAGTTGGGCATCGGAAATGTTTCTACATCATAACATAGCTGGTTGTCTGTCTGTCAGCAAAGTCAACAGAAGATAAAAAAAAGCAAGACATTTGCATCACGAAATATAAAAATATCATCACCTCAAATTGGATAGCGCTTTGAAATGCAGTGCTAAAGCTCACTTAGTCAAAGGAGTGCAAGACTAAAAGGAAAGGCCTCTTGTATTTCACGTCTTTATTTGTTTTGGTAATTGACAGGTTAGTTAACAATTAGTTTAAGCAAAATGAATCGAAACTGATGTTTGATTCCAATCTACTTCCCTCCCACCTGCCCTGCGCAGAGTTTCTCACCCTTTGGACTGCATCATTTGCTCTCACAGCAGAAGTATTGCAGTGAATGGGTTTACATGGGAGTTAGTTAAAAGCCTGGTGCTTTTCATAAAGATGCTAAATGGTGCCTTTGGCATCGATATCACACACAGATGGGCGTGACAAAATGTTGGTATTTGACAACTTGGGAATGATAATTTTATCCATGGTACATTTAAGACTTTTCATCCATGTTGGCTTACAGTTAAGCACGATGATAAGCAAATTATGTCGTCGTGCTGATAGGTCAGATCAGAAAATGTCGGCCCGATCTAACAATTACTTGCCTACCAACAGGGCCAGCTGTATGACAGATGGAGGAGCTCCATCAATTGATGGATGGAAAGTTTGGAAATTGCTTTAAAGAGGACTTTGACTTAGAATTGTTTGATCAAACTATTATTTCAAAGGTCAAGAATTAAATTTGAATGCAGTTTTTAGATGATGATTAAGAAGAGTCAAAGTGCAGTCTGCATACCCTGGAAGCATGTCCTCTAAATACCTAACAAAGTCTATTAATGTGTCCTGTAGTTCGATATGCAGAATATAGAGCCAACAATGACAGTAGCTATACTGAGGGCTCATTTCCCACAGTGGCCACCCACACTAAATATATATGCAGTCAGAGCTCTGGAAAGAAGCCCTCACCAAATGGCATTGTGGATGTTAAGAGCAAGACACCTTCTCCTGTGTCATTACAAACACGATTAACATGCTAAGCTATCTGTTATTATTATAAATGCTCTAATGGAAATGGTATTCCCATCAAAATGAACCACCAAAGTCCCATTTGCAGATTTACCGCAAAATCTGTAATCACTGCTAACTCTGAGGTAATTCAACGCCTCCAATGAAATATGGACGATGACTTACCACCCTGTGAGAGGACGGTTGTTTCCCAGGCTGTTTTTAGATGTGTTATGATTGTGGGCATCAGTCATAATGCCAAGGTCATGGCTTCTAGATGGCTTTTCCACTATTAGACCTCATTATAGCTCATTAGGCCTCAGCTGCTTGTCTCTTCACCCCTCATAACACGCTCACACAAACATTTATACACATATAACCCCTGCTCCGGATGGACAGATGGATACATGCACACATAAACACATGCATACAATACACAAACAGAAATACAGCAGCCTCCATCAAACACACCCCAACTGTGCCAAATGGCAAATAGCAGTGGCTGAGTATTCCTAACTGGTGTTTGGTAAACGGAGAAGGCTGGGAGTCAAGGAGCGGAGTGGGCGAGGGCAGCAGGTGGTTCGGTTTCAGGTCCCACTGGGTGCATTCTCTCACTCGAAACCGCAGGCCAAGGTAACACGGCTGTCTGGAAAACAAGTTCATCAACAGCTCCTGACACTTTGCTCCTGGGCTGGGAGCAGGGGGAGAGGGTGAGTGGGGTGAGCGATGGGGGCTGGTGCTGGCCAGAGACCTGTCACAGCCAAGTAAGGCTTTTTCTGTCCCTCCTTTCTGAGTAGAACAGTCCTTCATCAGAACTGACCTTTCTCTGCATGGGGCTCTGGCTCCTGCCATTAAAAGTACTAACTGAACTTCATCTGCCTTCAAGTGATTTAATTAAGACCAAATGGAAGAGGGATGGAGGTTTCTGGGAATCTAATATTGCCTCAGTTGTCGCTAATTATTAGTCCATGAATTCTGGCTCCTAATGAGAACCAAAGAGCAGCTGATGAAAGTATTCCAATTATGTGCAGAAAAAGTTTGGCCTGATCAAATGAGCTGGGCAGAATTAAGGGATAACTAGCTTATTACTTGTGTCTTATTTTTATAATATTTGACCATCATTCCTGCAGCAATACCAATATTCACCAAGTTTATTAGTCTCTATTACAAGAAGGTGTCAACCTTTTGCTGTTGTCATTCACTGTTCATAGTTATACCCATGAAAAGTAATGCACTTTAATTGGCATAAAACCCATGTCATCATGAGCCAGGAGATTGTGATCATGTGACCTATGTGCTTGTCGGCTGTCCTCTGTCATATGATAGGAGCTAAGGAGGGAGTCAGGTGATGTAGTATATACTGGACAAAGTCCACATAGGGATGTAGCTGGGTTGGTGGATGGATCAAGCAAACACAGGACTTTGATCCAGGAGACCCAGGCTCATGTTCTGTATGAAACCAAATTTCACTGTTGAGTTAATTTAAGTTACGTAGCATCACATAAGTACAGTGCTCAGCCACGATTCTTTTCCTAAACCTTACCTAACCACTGGGGGTGCTAATTCAACAGGAAAACAAAGCATGTGCATAACTTTGTAAAATATCATACAAACCACTTTAAAGAGGATACGTTGCAGCCTTACATTTAAAGCTAGCCTATAAAACATAATAATATGTTGTATGGCATGATACCAAGGTGAGATGCATGCCATGCTGCAGATCACTGCAGACAACTGTTTAAAACCAACAAACAACAAAACCAGTTATGATTAAGGGAGTCACAAAGCGTCACTGTTTTTCCAGTGGCTTTTTAGGTACAAAAAGCAATTGTTTTTGGCCGGGACGCTCTGTTTCCAGCAGGGATAGTGCCAGTGTGGTTATTTTAAGACAAAACACCATCTTATCCTAGCCATAACAAGTAGCTTTTGTGCCTTAACCTTACCAAATGTTAACCACAGCCGTGTCCAAATGTTAAGTTTTAACGTATCATGCTACATCATATGCAACTGTAACGTATCCATTTGTTCTGACGATTGGGTTAAAGAGCTGGTTAGGTAAGAATAAGAGATTAATAGATAGATAGAAATAACTTTTTTTCCATCCCTGATGGGAAATTCAACAGTCCTTAAAGGTTACGCTAAAAGTTAGAAGTGGTTTTAACAGGAATGTTTCACCCTTTGCTCTGGGCTGACACCAGTGCTGACCTACATACTAGACATCCTGACAGCAAAATGCTACATTGTACATCTCGCCCCCGTTTGCCACTAAGGCAGGGGCTGGGGGTTGCAGGTTCTTTGGCAGGGGGGTTTGGTTGGTTTGACAGGTTCACGGGTCAGTGGTGTGGATGTCCTCCCCTGCTGGCAGCCATGTGCTGAGGTGTATCGGCCAGGAACAGGGATGCTGAGAGGACGGGGAGGACACAGCAGGAGGGGGACTTTTAGTGGGGAAAAGGCTGTTACAGTCAGTTAAACTGCAAGATGATAACAGCGGGACATAAAGCAACAGAAGCAACAGTGGCTGTCTTCAGGAAAAAGGGAGCTAAGGATTTTTCAACTCTGCATTTAGGAAACATTTAAACACTGAGGCAAAGATTAAAAAATGATACAATCATTTCAGGTGTATGAAGTCAATGAATTCTTCAATAAGAAAAGAAAATCTGGCCTTTTCTGACTGTTTTTCACATTTTTTTCTACATCAAAATGGCAGTATGGCTGTAGACTCTTAGTCAACATCTGTTTTTGGGGCATAGAAAAAAGTGGATCATGTCTATGGAGTGAAAGTAGTGAGAGAAAAAAAGGAAAGCTGAAGCTGTAGCAGACAAGACCTATTTAAATCCCACAGTGAACATATGGGATGCAAAATGCCTACATTGTGAACATATTGACAGGCTGCCTTCACCGTCTGCTTCTCTAACACCTGTGGCGATTTTACAGATGCCAGCTACCTAATTCTATAGAGCTACATGCTGCTTCAACTTCTACATCTAATAAAGATGAATGACATCTTATGGTAGGGAATATTCAGCCAGTTCCCCTTGCCTCAGGAAACCAAAACCTGACTCATTATCAAAATCTGATTAATTGAAATTCCACTCATACTAACTCACCTCTAGCGATGAGGCAGGTTGTCAGTATATTAGTCCATGGCTAATGTGTCTTTTTCTGAACATGCTATTGACAGGTACAACAATTGTTTCCTCTCTCCTTAAAGAATGTTTCATTCTTAAGAACATGTGCCTGGAAACCAAACCTGCAGGTTCAGGTTCAGCCACAGTAATGTCATCCTCTCCTCTTTTGTGATCTGCACTGGGTTGCAAGTGGCAAGAGGTTTGTTGTGTAAGAAAGCTGGGAATATTACTCTGTGTGTGTGTGTGCTTACTGTACATAGTTGTATAGATTGATATCACCTACCTACAACCTCAGTATTGTACATCTCTGTTCCATCTCCCCACCTGTCACTGTGGAGTATCAGATATGGGCCCGGACTATTTATGAGGCCACAATGGTGCTGTCTGGGTGGCTGAGATTAATGAAGCCTGTTTCTGTGGCTGCGAGGCTTTGATGGCTCGCCTCCACTGCTGCACATGTTCCCTCAGCCTGATGCTGTTGACCCTGGGCTACATGAGGCTGTCCCACACACTGCCTGGCCATAACTCAGCTCACAAGGAGGCTGTAAGAGTTTATGTCCTGTATGACTTTAGCAGAAGCTGTGAGTTTGATGCAATGAGATAATAGTAAAACATGTATGAGTGTAATGTAATGATTGATGACATTATTATAATTTACTACACTACTTTACAACTACTTATTAAACCATTTAGTTGTACTCAAACTGGGCCAATGTTCTCTCATACCTAAATGACAGAATAAGTCAATTTCCAAGGACTTCCAAAACGATTTAGATGACCGGCCCCACAGCGCTTCCTTTTCTGCTCTAAAACTACCTGGTTTGGTTTAGGCAACAAAACTATGTGATTAGGCTTGGCAATAAATAAGTACTTTTGTTACCAACATAACGTGAAGTATGTTACGTGACAGAGTTCACATACGACATGTATCACAAGTATAGTATGCTACTAGCATACAAGACTATGTTGTTATTAAAATAAGACAATGTTGACTTCAGGTCACAAACACTAGTCCCATGGGGGAAAGTCCTGTGCTCTTTTGAGCCGCCTACCATATACAGGCTTCTCCCAAATTTGTACAACATTGCATGGAACTGATAGCTTTTAATGCCATGTCTCTTCACTTTCTCCTCTGCTCTTGTAATAATAATTGTGGCCACTAAAGGGTGCTGGCTTACAATAAACGTAAATATGATCTAACCCAATTTTTGAGCAACACGACCCATTTTAGAGCTGGACTTAATTTCAGCTTCGTTGTTGCAGGTGTAGACAAATTGTGGCCTGACACTACCAATTTTTGATGGCTGTCATCAGGCTCACGCATAGCTGAATCAGAACCACAAGTCCGTTCCCCAGGGCCTGGGACTTTTCTTTCACTCTGTCAATTGTACAATGTAGCCTATACCCAGCTAGTTTGTTGGTGCTGCTAACTTGCTAACTTGTGTGTGTGTGTGTGTGTGTGTGAGAGAGAGAGAGAGCAAGAGAGACCCATACAGAGAGGACACAGTATTTGAACTGACCAGTTTCTGCAGAAATGGACTTTTAAGCTCTTTTGGGGATATCTGTCTTTAAATGTATTATGTACCGTAGTATGAACTGTACCTCCGCTACCAAAAAAACTTGTACCTGCTGCAAAGCTTTCAGATGAATCTTTAGTAACAATAGTAACAATTGATAATAGCCAGACCATTTTGAAAGGGCTGACAGGTTGTTTATTGTCTATATTACACATAGAGTTTGAGCACCCAGGTTGTGGCTTGACAGTCATGAGGTTTGGCTTTACATTGCAGATGACTGACTTGTACAGTGGTGATTGAAATTAAGCAACAGCATTTCTAAAACAGGCTCAAATTGTACGGTGTATGCCCAGCTTCACTGTGTGTTTCAGTGCTACATTGTACTCAGTACTCTCATGTCTTTCTCTTTGGATTTTCTGGAGGTAAAGTCTGAGTCTCTGCAGCCACTGTTAATACTCCTTTCTTTATCTGCTTTGCCATGGTTGCTTCTCCTACTAACTATCCTGTTCTTTATCCAAAAAGCATTTAGTCTTTAGAGGATTTTAGTAACAAGATTAAGAAAGAAAATAAAGAGGAAAATGTTGCTTGTGTTGATAGTTGATGCTTAAACAGCAAAGATCTGCGACACATTGACAGAGAGATATGCCTCAGAGTGAGCTATCTAATGATGTCAAAGTTAAGTTTTTGTTACGGTAAATTTGTGTGTAATGTATTGATTTAACCTCTCCACTTCAGACTTTGCGTATTTATCATATCAGTCTCTGGTTCACTGCACCGTGTATCTAACATCAGGAAGTGACCAGTTTCGTGACAGCAGTACAACCTGCCATAAATCATAGGTGCCTGTGCCCAGGGGACGACCACACAATGCCAGACAAGCCGTGAACTCTCCCCCTCTCTGTGAACTTAGCTCCAGGTGGCCATATCAGGTGTTGCTGGTCCCATGGGACACACAATGGTCCATATTAGCTGTCACTGTCAGCATGTTAGCTCACCAGATGAAGGATGGCAACTTAAGAAAAGAACGGATCACCTGCAAGTTTGCACAATAGTGCGACCTTGTTCTTCACACTCTGGGGACAGAACTCTTGATACCCTCATGCTGGTATTTATGTAATTCTGTGAAGACTGCCAATCACTTCCTTCACAAGGCCACCTGACACTGGCTTTCCAGTGGCAGCCAACTGCACCAGCATTTAATTGCTTCTTGGAAGGTAATCAGCTGGAAATGTATTATGGTGCAGACCACTGCCTAGATCCCTGAACCTAAGAACAATATGTGAAACTAAAGCAGGACTTCAGCGTGATTCCAAACTTTATATTTACAGGTTGTGTGTCCGTCCATCCGTCCTGTTCTCCTGAATGTGATATCTCAAGAATGCCTTGAGAGAATTTCTTTAAATTCGGCACAAACGTCCACTCGGACTCAGCAATGACCTGAATAGATTTTGGTGGGCATAGGTCAAAGGTCAATGTGATCTTGCATCAGTCTCATTCTCGTAAAGGTGATATCTCATAAACACCTTGAGGGATTTGTTTTTTGTTTTTTTTTCAGATTTGGCACAAATGTCCACTTTGAGTAAAGGATGAATTGATTCAAAATTTTCATTCAGAGGTGAAAGGTCAGGAACACTGTGACATTCTTGTCTTGAGGGAATTTCTTCAAATTTGGCACAAACATCTTTTTTGATTTAAGAATAAAGTGGACTGTGTGGGTCAAACACACACACAACTTCTAAATCTAATCCCAGTGTTTTTGTTGCCCACACTTAAAGTAATTTTTGGTAGCGAGACCTACGTTTCCTGTGAAGACGGAAGTTTATTTTGAAAGACACTTTAACATGTAACAAACAGAAATTGTCAGGGACACTGACATGTCCAAAACTGATGTTAGAGGGGTACCTAGCGTCATAGTTTAAATAGAGGGCCATTAACCAAGCTGCCATATTTGACAGAACAGTTGTAAGAACGTGTTGATTATTTTACACCATGTCTGCCAATTCAGTACTCGTATTGAAAGCCAACCATATATATTTTGCTGCTGCCTGTCCTTCCAAATGAGTCATATCTCAGAGTCAAGATAAAATTCTAGACTTCTTTTTTTAGTGGCTCTAGAAAACAAAATTCAAATTTCAAATAATATCTGTCTTAATTATTCTAACTTAAGGCAGTAGTGACAGGGCTTTGATAAATGCTTCATCGCCATGCTAACCAATTCTTGCTACTGCTCATATCAGACTTGAGGGTATTTGTTGGGACAAGGCTTTGAACAGGTTGTTGAGTGTATAGCGTTAGCGAGTGGCATGTTTAGTGACAAGAAAAGATAGTATGCCAACATCTTCCCGTCACGCTAAGTGTCAGTGATATTTCTTATCTTGTGAAAGTCCGTGTTGAAAGAGTCTTGTATACCTGCGGCAGCACAATTTAACACTTTGAAACTTTATTTTTCACCACTTGTGCTAATGTTTCTGGTAAAGTGAAACCTCATACCTCTCTGTTCTGTTACAGCTAAAGTTGGCTGCAAATGCATTTTCCAGATCTATAATAGAAGTGATATGCCATCTCACTGTGTATGTGTGTGCGTGGTTCAACCCCTGTGTTAAGTGCAAGTGTTGTGTGTGTGTGTGTGTGTGTGTGTGTGTGTGTGTGTGTGTGTGTGTGTGTGTGTGTGTGTGTGTGTGTGTGTGCAGCAGCTTAGCGAGTGTGAGATGGCTATCTGGGGCCATACATCAGGCCTGGTGTAGCAGTGGGCCCATGTAATTATCAGGTCTCAATGGGACGCTGTGTTATTTTTGCCCAGGGTGAGATGCTTATCTGGCCCTGTCAGCAGCCACCTGGATGGATGAGCCTCGCTCCTCAGAGCACTGGGCTCACCTTCCCTCTGCACCAAAGACAAACTGGCCAACTTCTTTAATGGAGACCACAGTAACCTTTGCTAACGTACAAGACAGATCAGCTCTGCCAAGAGAGTGAGACTCAGAGAGCCAAGGCTGGAGAGTACAAGCACATTCAGACCCATCTACTAATCAGACTTTTCACTCAAATTTACATATAAATTTCTAATCAACATAATCCATCTCTGATTAGACCACTGCAGAACTTTGTTTGAATATGTATTCATTTTATAATTGATGAATAGTAGGTTCATTTTCAATCAGAGAGTCTTAATCTGAATTAATTACAGTGCATTGCATTGCATTTTGATCATATCCCTAATGAATGAATATGTCTAACAAATGATATAAGATTTATTTAATTATTATTACTTATAATTTTATTTTATTATGAACAACAGGGTTGTTGAGTGTTTGATGGTTGCAGATTAATTTCTACCCTGAGAGAAATAACAGTCTTTGTAAAAACTGAATAAATATCATGGGCTGCACACTAAATACATCCATACATACAAAACATTCAAAACATACATATAACAGAACTAATTACAGATGGCAAAACGCTGACTAGTGAAGCATATACGGTGACCACATTAAAAAGGAGAAACTACATTTTTCAAATGAAACAATGCTGAAATAGATGACACAAAACTATGATCCCATAGCCACACTAGCAGTTCTGTGAAACTATGTGAAGTGTTGCTTTTGGCTAAATACTGATTGCATTCTAATATTTGTAAAAAAAAAAAAAAAAAAAAAAAAAAAAGGCTACAATTTAACATCATACAAAAATATAAGTCAACCTATCTTGCAGATGAAGAGATATTTAACTGGATAAGTACAACTTCAACCTGTGAGTGGCTGTAGATGAAAAGTTAGTTACCAAAGTCGGATTCGTCTTCTGAGGGCCATGAATGTTAGTACTGCTGGTATGTTGGTTTAATGACAATCCATTTAATAACTGGTGGATGATTGTTGTTGGACAGGTCAGTTGCCAGAGGAAAGTGTTGGTATTGTATGTTTTTTGCAAAACGCTAATATGTTACATTTTAATGTTTCATACTTATCATATCAATTTTCTTTCGTGAAATATGAGCTGAATGTGTGGGTGGTGTAGGGGATGGTGGATGGTGTGCCAAGCTGCAGACGACCATTCAAGCTGCAGACGACCATTCAAGACCAGGTGATTAAGCAAGTTGTTGCTCCTTTCCTGCTGGGACAATGAACAAAACTTGTCTTTTTACTGTGGCATTGCTGCTTTTCCAGCAATGCCACTTTTCCAGCAATGTTTTTAAGGCAAAACATGATCTTTCCCTAACCATAACCAAGTCGTCACTGTGCCTAAATCTATCCACACTTGAACTCCTGTGTTGTTGAAATGTAAAGTTTCAACATATCCGTTACATAATACCATGAAAATGTAATGTATCTGTGGTTTACAGAAATGTGCAATACCAGCATTTTTTCTGCCGATTGTTTGTGTTGTAGTTGACAGTAGTTGTTTGACTGACTAAGCCACAGACATTACCATCCTCACGTCACTAATGTGGCTATAAAATGCATTTACTCATTCTTAAACTTGAAATATAATTGCTGTAGTATTCTACTGAGACGTCGTAAAGCAGGTATAATGGTAAATGGCAATACACTGACTACATTTTGAGCTATAAGAACTGCTGATAATCTGGCTGCAACCGGAGGTGTTTTATGGCACAAGCATCATTTCCATGTCTATTGTCCTGTCATATTCTATCATGGCATACCACTATATCCCTATTGTATTGTTTTCTTTCTGTCTGGTCTTTAATGGATTTCCTTTTCAATGGAGCCTCTGAACCTACTTATGTATGATGCCTGAAGAAGCATAAATCTGCTCTCATCAGCCTCAAAGTACAGTTTTGCTGGTGTTGGTGATCACTGTTGTTTATGAGCCGTTACGCAACGATGGCACTGAAGTGTATTTTGCTGCCGGCCTATAATCATTTTTCATTGCTGAGTGTATTTGTTGGGCTTTATGCAAACGCTGGGGTAATTTAGGAAGTGTTCCGAAATGAATCTGCCTCTGAGCTCCGTGAGATATCTTTTACTGGATCGCACAAATAGAGGAGCACAAAGAAACACACATACAAATACACAGTAACACAAATATACAAACACACACAAATACATGCGCAGCAAATAGGCACACTGTATCTGTATGCATTAAGCTGTGGCCCACTGTGCCTCTGGGCCGTTTCCTATTATTTTTCACTCTGCGGTCTAGCAGTGAACATGAATTTATTTGGTCCAGTGATCAAAAGATTAAAAGCGCCAAGCCTAGTGTGTGTTTGGGACACAGTGTCAGTGTGAGCATGATTTACGGCCAGGAAAAGCTTAAGGAAACTGCGGGACATTTTGACCAAAAAAACATTGTTTGATAGTTGGCCTGCTTGTGGCACAAGGGTTTGATATGTCTCTCAGCACCAACACAGTAGCCTTTTATGACCGGTCTTATCCTCGACCAAAGCCCTTTCCTGCACACTTCTCCCGAGTTGTGTGCCAGCCAGAGTTGGAAAGGTTACTTTCATTATGCAGTACATGGGATCTGAAATAAACTATCCCCTTGTGCAGCTCCCAACACAGATGCTTTGTTGACACTGTTTAACATTGAATACTGGAGTTCAAAGAAGAGAGGATAAAGAATGCTGCTATTGGGTTTCTGTTTGTGGAGACATGTGTTCTTTATTGCTTTAAAGATAAATGAAAAAGAAAATTGAAAAAGATTTTATTGCAGTGGTGATTCAAAACCAGCTCTGGTGTGTTTTAGTTGTTCTGGGGCTCTTATTATATAGTTGTATCACAGCAATGAATCAACATTCAACACCAAAATGTGCTTTTATTTAATTTAAGAATGTTGGGATTTTTTTTACTTTGAGTAGACAAAATTGTTTGTGCTCCTTCTACATCATCTCTATTTGTTTTAGTCAGGGTTGGAGCCTGTTTAAAAGTCTAACTGCATATTTGACAAAACACAAAGCATTTTTTAGAGATTGCATACTAACGTAATGGCAAGATGTGATTAGATGTGAATTGATGCAAGTTGAAAACAGCTAATTTTCAGCTGACACATTGGTTGTTTGGGGGAAATAAACACAAGTGGTCCAATATTCAGATTTGCATGAATGACACAAGGCTCTCTGTATAAGCACACACTGTCCATGCCAAGAATGATAACTATAACAATAGCTAACCATAACTATATCATTTTTAAAATGAACACTATCCATTTTCCTAAACTGCCAACACAGCTGGAGTGTACAGCATGTGCTTGGCGCCACTGTTTATAAAACATTATCATTCATCGGTGTGTATCCTCACATCATTACAGTAATTGTTCCTGGTGTGTGCTGCCCTGAAAGGGAAATGTTGGTATTTTTCAGCCTGGACCCCATTTTCTCATGTTTTTTTTGTCTAAGTGTCTGATGTAGGCAACAATTTTTGAGACGGGTTCAGTATTGAGAGTGATCATTGCTGCATCAGTGGCAAAACAGGCTGCAATGTAATCCCTACGGGCAACTGTGCAGCATCAATGAACGTCCAATAAAAGTGCTTGTTTTGCCACTAACAGGCTCAGATTGTTATTAGACGTGCCTGACAACATTATGGAAAGGACTCTACAGAAAAATGAAATGTCTGTCCTGGTCTGTTTGTTATTGTGATCAAATCTCCCTCAAAGAGAAGTCCCATTCTGAAATCTCGTGAGAGGTGACTTGTTGCTGGAAAAACAATGGTGTCAGAATTAGTCAGAGTTGGAGAGAGGACTGCCAGGAAGAGTTTGTTGTGCTGGAGAGCAGACAGTGTAGCTTAGTGTTATCTAAAGGATTTTCAATGTCATGGCTAATTTCGACAATGTGGAAGCGGGAACTGCCCATTGGTCCGACAGCCCATTGGTCCAACATCCCATTGTTCCGACTATATTAAACCCATTGTTCCGAAGTCCATTCCGAAATCATCATGATGCCCTGTGGTTAAGGTCTGGTTAGGTATAGGCACAAAAACCACTTGGTTAGGGTCAGGAAAAGATCATGGTGTGGGTTAAAATGAAAAAGAAAGTGACAAACACATAAGCTGTGAGCCTGCTTTGCCTCAAGCCTTTTCCAGCTGACCCAGAACCGGTCGCGGCGCACTATCAAGGCAGAAATACGCCCGTCGGGAGCCGTTCAGCACTGCGGACCGTCGGACTAATGGGATGTCGGACCAATGGGCTGTCGGACCAATGACATGGACCCTGTGGAAGCATCTGCGATATTTCAGACTGCAGAACATTTCATTTTCATTTTCCTTTTCATAAACTTGTCAGACACTTATGATAACAATTTGAGCCTGTTAGTTGCTAAAACATCTTCATACTGAACCAATATCAAACACTGATGTCTCCATTAGTCACCTAGATACAAATATATGGGAAAATATGGCCCAGGTTCAAAAACACTTAAGTTTTCCTTCAAGATTCTATAACTGCATTAACAGCTTTGTGGGGATGTACTTAAGTACAGCAGTACTTTGAGTACATGCTAATGACAGTGATAGCATGCTGTTGTTGATCAGGTGTAATGCTTACCATGTTTACCATCTTAGTTTAATCATTCTCGTTAGCATGCTAACATTTGCTAATAAGAGCTAAACACTAAATGAACAAAGATGCACCAAATCGTATGGCAGTTCATTAAAAAAACAAAACAAAAATATTAACCTCATGAGGGTGCTAAAAGTTAAGTTAGGGGATTACAAAGTCAGTAGGATTCATCCTCTGGGGACCATGAATCATGAAGATCCATCCAATTGTGAAACAACCGATATTAAGCCTACAATCTCTAAGCCATGGCCATACCATGGCTTTAACTTTATCACGTTCTCTGTAGTCACATTGATCAAATCAGTGTGATGACTTTCAGCCCCGTAATGTAATTCCATTACATTCAGCCATCACAAATACTCACCTGCCACCTGCTGATTGAAGTGGATGTAATCACATAACAGCATGACTTATTATTAGACAACATTCTCGTTTCACTTCAAAGGCTGGAATCAAAGCACTTCTCTTTGAGGATCACTTTACATAAGCTGGTGCTACGAATGCAGTTTGTTTGTTTGTGATGCACAGTGCAGTGAATACTTTGAGATACCATCAGCACTTTGCTTAATCTTCTACCATGATGCAGTGCCAAAAATTAATCCTTCTTCTCTACTTCAGACCACACAAACATCTCATCATGAAACCCATAACAGATGTAGTACAGCAGCAATAAACAAGAACTTAGTGTGAATGACAGCAGCTCTACTTGTCTTGAGCTGTCTTTCAGTTCGTTTTGAATCAGCTTTATTTGAATGACAGGGAACATCTGCTGCCGATGTGGCATCTTTAAAAGTGATTTAAAAACCCAGAGCAACCAAATACCCAAAGAAACAAAGTAGACCGGTTAATTTAATGGTTTTGTTAATCTAATTAGTCACATATATGGTTTGTATATGCACACACACTGCAAAAAAGTTTGTTATCTCTCCTCTTTGTTGTGTAACTGAGACAAACTGAGTGCTACAGTGACACTCACCATTGTTGCATTTCTTAGCTTTTAACCACTCCATTAGGCCCAGATAACCTCTGCCTGGTGAACTCTAGCATCTTAAAACCCTGTGACCCCGCCCTTGACCTTTGACCTGACCCCTGCCATCACAAACCCTCCTTGGTCCATGAAGACACCACTGAGAAGAAGTGGGTGCTCTCCCAGTGCCTCTGAGGAAGCTAGAGTTACTGGAGCAAGTGGATTCATTAACAAATATCTGTCTGTTTGCTGCAGTAATGAGTAAGGCTGCATTTTAAAGTGGAGTGAACAGCCGCCTGCAATCCAAACTAGCGGGACAGGCTGCTGGTGTCAATCAAAAGTCGAGGTTCACCAGCAGGGCATCTCCAGTCTACCTGCTTCCATCACCACTAATATACATACTTATATAGTCATGGCTGAGGGTGTCCCACATAAACTATGGACGTAGTGGAGAGATAAGCCTTCACAGATGAATGAGAGGTCAGAGAGAGACATATGGGGCTCTTACACCACCTTCTGGCTGGGGATGGTAACATCAAGATTTTTGTAACAATTAAACATCACTGTTACCCAGTTAAAGCTGTCTGAACAAAAATCAGCTCTGATGAAAGATCATACATGTGGGTTATTTCCTTTTCACTTTTCAGGCTTTTTAATTTCAGGCCACGCACACCCTGCAGAGCAGTTTGGAATCAAGTGCCTTTAGTACGCAAGTAAGTGACCTGTTGACATGTGTGACTATATGGTGTAACTCGGATTGTGCTACATTACATTGCATCGCACCGCACTGGGATCATCTAAAGCAATGGTCGGGTTCCCAACTTGGCTTGTGAGCCATTAAAACAAAGTGAAGTCTCCTTTGTGACCCCTCATCTCTGGTTTGTCAACCAGTAAGGTTGAAATAGTAATTTTCAAATGGATATTTCGTGTAAATACTTTTCAGAGACCTGCAAACATTAAATTATCCACTGATTTACAACAAAAAAGCATACAGTAGGCAGTGAAGTCTGAATAAACATAATTTTGAGCAGGAGACATGTTTTCTTCTTTGCTTCCCTGTCAGTATGGAAGCCTACTGCCACTTGAATATACAATGAAAACCTCATAATGATAACGTCTGTCTGGGTCAAATTGTTCACTATAGACATATGATAATTATAACAGATATATTTTTTCCTTTTTCTTATTTCTCATACAAATTACCATCTAATTGAGATTTGTATATTTATTTCATGAATATAAAATAATGAGGACCATTACATGAATCAATCAATCCCCTTAATTTGTTTCAGCAGCCATGACTGTTACTCGTTGTATAAGTAGATGATAAAAGATAGCCTAAGAAGCATTAAGTTGACTGAGTTTTGGTAGTTTGTCATAAACTTCAAGGAGACAAGATTTTCCATTGAGAGAAAAAGGTCTTCACCTTTTTCCTGTCATGATTTAATTGTGCATGTAGCATTAGCCAAATTAGCAACCTTACTTGGGTTGGGTTAGGTTAAGAAAAAAAATCATGGTTAGGCATTGTCAGTTTAGTTTCATACTTAATGTAACGTCACGACATGATGACAGATCTTGAAAAAGCTCGGACTTGACTCAGTTTCACAGGGAACACAAACACCAGTTTCCTGCATGAAAGTCCTGCGCTTGTCTGACCCATCCACCACCCAAGCTGCCTCCTTATGCAAACTTTAACTCTTTAAACTACTTCCCTCTCAGTGCATTAGTCACATGGCTCACAACTACGTGGGTTATATACAAATTCTAGTGCATAGGTATAAGAACAGTGCATGGGAAGTGCCTGATTACAAATTCAAATTCATTTGTTTTAACGGACACAATCTGTCACTGCTGCATTTTATTGTTGAGATAAAACAAAATATACAAATAGCAATGAGTTTTGGATTTATTCTATTTGATGTATGACAATGACACAGTGGCTGTAAACCAAAACCGATGGTGTTTTGTCCCAGTTTCACTATCCCCATGGCTCAGTCAAACTGGGGCAAATTGTTGTGATAAAAACTGAAGTAAATCAGTATTCCAGTTTGTATTCATGCTGCATTTATAAATGAAAGATCTAATCAACTTCATCTCCATAAGTTTGAATCAGACTTTTGTTGTACAGAACTCTGCATGCACAATCTCTAATGCAAACACATTAAAAATGATTCGACATTAAGTGTGACCCTGAATTATGTTGTGGAACAGCTGTATTACATGAAGCAGTGTTACAATATTGTTGTTCTGCAGTGAAGTGTAGCCTGTTCAGTCTGTCAGCTGAGCCCAGGAACGGGAGGCCAGAGCATTTCATCTCAGTACTGACAGACGGACGAGCAGACAGATGGACAGACTGATGGAGGGGCTGATGGAGCGCGGTAGCCAATGAACCATCGAGCCAAACTAGCCCCGCTTTACAAATCCACCCATGCATGCTGGTGCTGATCTGGACCCCTGCTAGCTTGTGTCTGATTCTGTGTGCATAGATTTGTGTTTAAACACAGTCTGTGCACATGTATTTGAATTTATGCACAGGCATCAATGTGTGAGTGCATATTTTGCTCAATTGTGTATTTGTGCTTTTGTCTAGATATATGTAAATTTGTATTTGAGTCTGCACATGCGCAAACATCTCTTTGCGTATCTCTCTATTTGTGTGGCTGCTGGCCTGCTTGTGTATTTGTGTGTGTATATTCAGATGTGCTGGTGAGCTATCTGATCAAAGCCCCGTTAAGCCCAGGGGAACCTCGCATCCCCGCACAGCCTTGGAGCTGGAGCAGCGGCCTTTGCAGAATAAGTGTAAACAGCTAAGGGCAACAAGTGTTTCGATCAGGCAAACAGATAGCAGCTGTGAACAAGTACTCTGACTCATAGCTTCCTATCAGATAAACTGGACATGTGGTGCTAGCAGGGAGGGTAATGCAAGATGAAGCTCCAACTTTCTGGATGTCTATGGTTTATTTAGCAGAGCAGCTGGGCTTAGACAGAAATTAGTGTTGTTAGTGTTTCCATAATCTGATGTAATGGATATTAAGTGATTAGTTTGAGGCACATTTAGTATGAATTTGAAATTAATTAATTTTACACAGTTTGCCTGTGGAAAGACCTTAACCTCAGTTAAACCTATTTTAGTTATGCATATGTTCATTTTTAAATTATCTTTTGTTTAAAAAGTTGTGAAGAGCTCATTTTCCATGCACAGGGCTCAGTAAAGTCTTTAAAAATGCATGCAGAAAAAAAGAGAACATGAAGATTGTCTCTTTGAAGTTGGTGTTTGTGCGTTGCTACACTGTTTTATCCTTAACATACTTAGCATACTTTTCAAAGTTGTATATGCCACTCTATAACAGAGCTGAGAGAAAGACAGACAGACAGACACACACACACTTGCTGGTTTATATGCTTTGTAGGGACCAACTCTTTGATCATCCCTTGTGGGAACCATCCTTTCTAGAGGTTCTACCGTGGGGAATTTAGACTTCTATCGGCCTGCATGTTTTGGGATGGTGGAAGAAATGTGCACAGACAGGGAGAAGAAACACACTCCTGGGGCAGGAATTAGTTTCAGGTTGATTTTGCAATGCAATGCAATGTTGATTGTAGTTCTTGATATATATTTAAGCACTGGATTTCTCCAAGATAACAGCATTGCACAAGTAGTAATCTTGAATATTTTCATTTAAATAAATGTCTGTTAAGTCACTTTCTACTGCTGAATAAGATAACACAATGGTGATTGAGCCTATGGTCCACTGATGGAAATATTGTGATATTTATAAATTTGCAGTATTATAAACCGGATGTCCAGAGTGACATTTCTGGGGGACAAAAACAGTTTTAAGTTGCTGCAAATGCAAACCATACCTTTTCTATTGCTAAGGCTACACAATAAAAGCATTTAAGTGTCAAAGAGTTTTTTTTAAACATATTTTTGGGGGCTTTTTGCCTTTATTTGACAGATTTAGCAAAAAATGAGGAGAGAGAGTGGGGATGACATGCAGCAAAGGGTCATGCATTAAAATTGAACCCGTGGCCGCTGTGGCAAAGACACAGCCTTTGAATATCAGGGAACTGCTCTACTAAGTGAGCTAATTGATGGCCTGCAAATCAAGAATTTAATTTTGTTATAAAGTAGTCACAGGAACTGCAACATGTTTTTCAGTGGGCTTAGTATTGGCACTACTGTCCATTAAAAAAGCATCTGCAAAATGATGAAATGATCATTTTTGGCATTTGTTGAAAGCAGATCAGTTTGAAATATTGCAGGGATTAATGGAGCAAGAGCCACAGTGAAGTGTTAAATGAAGTGTAATCTCAATAATCTGTGAGCGATAGGACAAGATTTTGGTATCAGAAGTGTTCTTTTTTTCATATGTAGTTCGAGTAGTATTGATCAATCACATTTGAACAGCAGGTAAACAGTCCTTGTGGAGAGGTAGAACACATTGGCTGAAACACAATCTCTGAACCCACTGGCTATCTTCAGATGATTACTAAGCTTTATATTTTGTTTTATTTTATTATCTTCATTCATATGCGGATACATGTTTACAGAGATTAGCCAAAATGACTGGCACACAGAAGATGAAGTCTTGCCCTGGATATCCACTGGGTACACCAGATCAGCCTGAAATATTGGCCCTCGCCCTCAGAGGTTTTATCGTTGTCAGACAATAGCCGATGGGTTAGAGAGTGGATGAGGAGCTGCAGGAGCAAGGTAACCAACTCCTTTCACTGTGCCCTGCTGTCTGCAGACTCATGCCAAGTGCAGCATAAAATTAGATCACGTATGTTCACAGAATGCTATAAAAAGGCCAATCACTCCCTGACATCTTTAATTGTTTTGCTACTCTGTGACCTGTGGTATTAAATCTTAATTGCTGTCACCACAAGTAATTACCTGCACTGAAATCTTCAGGATTGCTACTTGAAGATGCATTTCCTGCAGTATTTTTTATTTTACTTTATAAGTGATGGTATTCAACACATGTACTTATCTAACTGCCATTACATTCAGGTAACTTCCATTTTGCTTCATCACGCTGATGAATAGGAAAGAGGAGGAGATAACTAATGATCTCAGCTTTATTAATGTTGTCTTCACTCAACAATCTCTATCTGCATGGGAAACACACAAGCAGCCAATCACAGTTCTTGTAACATGATATTTCCATGGTTGCTGTAGTGCCTGTGGCATAGCTCAGTTTTTAAAGTACTGATGATGGGACATTGGTTCAATTAGATTTTAATTATTTCGTAAAGGCTATCATTTATTGCAGCATTACAAATGAGATAATGATTTCTTTTAGGGGCTCCATACAGCAACGCTGTATCCCCTCAACACAAAACTATTAATCAAACTTAAAGACAGAACCACTGAGCCACTTGATGCTCAATTTTTCTTTTATAAATTGAGAATTTTTAGACTCCCATAACTTAACTGCTGATGGTGTCGCTATGGCAATGCTACACTGAAACATTACGATTTTGCACTGTGAATGATGCTGTGTGAAGTACAATATGTTTGTACTTGATCATATGTTCAATCCTAAGTGATGCAAGGTCAACATCACTTGTATTAAACCCTCAGGGCCAGTCACATCTTTTATTATCACGTGGCAGGTCAGAACAGTTCCTTGAGGCACATAACATAGATCATCCACTAATGCTTAGTAATGGAGAGCTTGGTGGGTTCCTGGTGTTGCCGTGCTGTAGGTTAGAGATGAATGGTTAATGTCACAATAGGATACACACTCTGCATCAATCCTGCAATGTGAGTCACAGTGCAGTCCAGCCAAACTAAACCAAATATTTCATCTACAATGTAAAACACGCTCTCAGCCATAAACACGCTTCAAAACGCCGTGGGCTGTGGCCTGAAAAATGATTTTAACCATAACTGTAAGCGTTCGCTCTCTCTCTCTCTCTCTCTCTCTCTCTCTCTCTCTCTCTCTCGCCTAGTGAGCGTTTATTTATGTAGATTGGATAGAGTGGCGTATAATTATTCCGGCGCTGCCAACGTCTTCTTTTATTTATTCTTCATTTCCCTTCCTCTGCAGGGTCGAATATTGTCTTGGGATGAGGGAAACAAGAAGTACACATCTATCTTTAGACAAACACCGGCCACTTGTGCATGTTTCTGATTACAGGTTTTAATTATTTGAAAGTTCCTTTATGGTGAAAAGTCCTGAGGGGTGACTTAAATAGCGTTGAGTGTGTATTCCAACTATTAATTACAACTCTCAGAACTAAATTCGGTCCCATTGAAATTAAATGAAGAGTGTGAATATGTGTGTGTTAATGTGAGGAACGTTGAACTTTTTTGTTTTTTAAAAAGTGCAAGTGTGTGTCAACTGCACTGGCAGTCTGCATATGTGTGTGTGCATGTGTATTTTCCCATTTCCCCTCTTGCCTTTAAATAAGAGCAGTGCTACTGAGCTGTTTATTGGCTCAAGGTTTCTGCAGTGGTAATGATGCATGGAGAATGATGTGGGCTGAATTGGAGACTGGGAGGCCTGTGCACCCTGGCCCTTCTGAAGTTACATTTAACCCTAGCAAAAAGCCTCAAAGACTGCCAACTAGGATACTGAGTGTGTGTGTCTGCGTGTGTGTGAAGGAAATTAAGCTTTTTTACCCATAAATGTCAAAATGCCCATAATTCTGGTTGACCGTCTTTCATGTATAAATCTAGAGTTCTTTAATTCACTGGGCTAAATTAAAGCTGTTAAAATATGCATTAGACATGCAGAGGGAGTGTGTCTGTAGTGAGCTGGTGCAGACTCTGCACTTAACATCACAGGATTTAGACAATGAGCACTGAATGCATCATGTTGTGATGATGAAGTGATACATGTGGCCCATCATTGCAGGTTATGACTTTATTGTGGGCATGAGCAGCTCAGCCAGTGATGTGTGTTTCCTTCTCAAAATGATTATTTGAAGGATTTTATGAGGAAGTAAAATAATCCAGCATTTTACAAGGAAATAAAGACTGAAAAGTTTGAAAAAATCGACAATATTCTGTTGTTTTTTCTTTTACTATGCCATTAACTCTCTGGTGCCCTCTTAGATTCATCAGTGGACCAGACTTCCAAGTTGGGAATCACTGGTTGTGCATAAAGTAACAGTATTGACCTCTAAAAGAAGTAATTTTATTGTATTCATTTATCATGATGTGAAATAAAGGTGTGCATGTGCAACCTGAATTGTTGTTTAAATTTATAACCAATGGAATTTAGGGGCTGACACTGATACTAACTGACCACAGGTGATAATAGCCTATATTTTGTGCTATGCTATTATCTTCCTAAAAATTGCATTGATGCAGTTGATTGATTTCCTGAGAATTTTATCAGTAACAACATCTGAAACAATGTTTAGACCGCTCGAAACCAGACTAATGAAAAAGCCAAGCAATGTATCCTTTTAACCCCGCTGATGAGACAAGCTCCGTCCTTCATCGGCAACAACATCTCCTCCCGACAACAACAAAAAAAGACATCATTTGTCTCAGGAAGGTGTGTGTGTGGAGGGGTGGTTGTCCTTGTTTGTCAGAGCACGGGGGAAATGGCCTGTGATGTTGTGGGACACACAGGTGTGTCGGAGTTGAAAGCATCAGGCTTCTGAGTCCATGGTGTGGGGCCCCTGATATGGTGGTGAAATGTGGCCTCGTTTAAGACAGCGAATGGCCTGACATTAGAGAGGGTGATGACAGTAACAGTTAGGAGGGTCAGCTGCACTTCAGGTGAAACAAGATTGGAGAGTGAGACAGGGAGATAAGAATAAATATCGGAAACTTATATAAAATAGTCCTGCTGTTACACTTGTTTACATAAAAAGATGAACATAGATTTGATTTAACTTGATCATCATGATGAATGGTTTTATCTGAATGTGCATCAGCTAGTTTGTGTTTTAAGATCCTGAAATGTGCAGTGAAAACCACTGTATATGTTGTTACCTTGTAATTTAACACTGTTGATCTGGTGCCTTAACATTGTCATTTTTTGTCAAATGATGCTCATTTTTTGCTAAAACAGTGTATTGCCTGGAATATGTTTTTCCTGGATGTTATTTGTGAAATAGCAGGGTGTTATATTTCAGTGTCGCAGTTTGAGTTAATTGCAGCCTTAAAGGGATACTTTGCTGATTTGCAGCCAGCTTAGTATCATAACATTGTGTATATGTAAACTATGTTAAACTTCTCTAAGACTAACCAATGCCCAAATATCCCTCTTCATCTCCCAACTGGAATTTCTTTGCCTCCGGGGCTGTTGCTTGAAATACTCTTTTGCATATTCGTGCCAGCTACTGCGGACACAAAAAGTACAAAAGTAGATCGAGAGAGAGCGCCGCCCTTCTCTCTTTCTCTCTCTCAAACTCAGGTCAAACAGTAAAACTATGCAGTGTTGATCAAATATAAATCAAGATTCTGTTACTGCCTATTTCTTGTCTGAAATAAAAAAAAAAAATGAGTGCGCTATTTAGCTGTAACACAAGAACATTTGTTACGAGCTGGCCACCATATTGTTTACTGTGTCAAACCAGAAAAGTTTGCATTATGTCTCCCACCAGTGGTAGCACTTATTTGTCTGGTTCTGCACAGTGCATTCTGGTAGTTGTAGGTTTTCTTGTCTCTTGAACAAATGCGTATGCCACAGCCATTTTTCTCTGTTGTATCCATAGACTGTGTAATGAAGATGGAGGACATGACAGCTTCCCAAAAATGAAACCAAAATATCTCAAGTGCTCCCTGGTGGCTGGCTGCAGTATAGGTCATAAAATCCTCAGAGATAGTTTTTGTCATTTTAGGTGCTTCCTAATGCACCTATGCATGTTCAAGTGTTCATTTCTCTTACATGTTTGGTTTTGATTAGTAATGTGATTCTATGCGATCAGTGGTGCAACTCACGTTTGGTCAGATGGGTGTATGGATGGGAATGGGACATCACCAGTGCAAGAGGGCAGTGGGTGAAAGTGGGATATTTTGGCTTCATTTTTGTGCTGTGGGAGGAAGTGGAGACACACTGTCCATCTTCATATACAGTCATTGGTTTTCTGTGGTCATGTGTCACAAATTTTAAAAGTATTTATGTCTCTCTACTGCATAGGCAACCCAGTTTTATAAAGAAAAGACCCTTTTCCAGAGGTTAAATACTTTTTTTTGTTACTAGGCTAGCGAATGTCTTCCTGTCCATTTTCAGCATGTCTTTTAAAAGTGGTCTGCCCTACAAGATTTTCTGAAAGCCAAGATTAACCTATGAGAGATGCCTACAGTATGTAAAACGTGTTTTGCTGCCACAGAGAAAATAGATTCCTTATGAAAACAAGTCTAAACCACCTCCAAATGTCTTTACAGCAGAAATGAGCCACAGACTGAATTATCTGTCAAACACAAGGAATTACCTCATCTTACCTCGTCTTATATTGAACTACCAGTGAGTAAGTGAATAAATGAGGATTCGGTGCAACAGAAATGTCTCCCCATAAAATCAGCATTTGATTTTTTTTGTGTGATCTGCTTTGGCAGTGAGTAGCTTTCTGCTGTGTCTGTACCCCCTGGCTTTTTTAGATTTGACCTTAAAATGCATTTTAGCTTGAAAATTTAAATCTGACTGGGATTCCATTTGAAAGGATAATGTTCCTGACATCCTGGTCTTAGTCTTGGCCTTTTGTTACACCGATCTTGCTCCTTCACTGCTAGGTTTTTTTTTCTAGACATACATGGATTTTCTTTCATCCATGAAAAGCAAACGTCATGCATGTCTTTACACTCACAATGATCACATCCTTTAAATATGATAATAAACACAGATTTATTTTCTGTTGTCTACAAGTCTAAAAGATAATCAACTTTTCAGGGTATACACAGCATACATGTGATTATTACACTAATAGTATTTACACAACATTTCTGTTAAACTTAGGAGATGTTTGGAACTTCAGTAAATCATAAGAGGACGTAAACATGTTTTTGCAGTCTGCACACGCTCAGGATACATGCTAATACGAGTAGAATCTCTCAAAACCAAACCCATATGGATGCTCCAGCAGCAGAGCGACTGTCAGTGAATTCTCTAACAGTCACTCGAGGCATCAGGGGTGGCAAGGTCATACGTCCTACTTGGTTAGGCACATGCACCCGCATACGCACGTGCGCACACACACACACACACACACACACACACACACACACACACAGGTGCTCATTGTTCAGTCAGGCTGCTATCAACCTTCACGCCTGGGGCTATGAATCCATTGGAGAGGGAGAGAGAGAGACCGAAGTCAGAGAGGGCTCTTTAAAGTAAACAGGGGTGAGCAGGTCTCCTTTTTCTGGTCAGATTTATTGGACCGGCAGTCGACCCCAACTGTCCCATGCATGAGTGGGCCAGGTTACGGGCCAGGGTGATGGCGGTGGTGGGGTGTTGGGGGGTCAGTGACACGAGTGACTCATGAAAATGTTAATTGCCTGGTAGTGGTCAGTAATAGGTCAACTAGAGGTCACTGGGATGGACAGCAGGTCACCATTTAGAGAACTTTGTTTCTCAGTGCAGGACATTAACAATAAAATAAAAAGATATATGACCCTATCCTTCATCTAACAAGACACTGATAGACTACAATAATGAGAATAAAGAAGCACAGGGATTGTCAGAGTGATTCAGTATTAGATTAACAAGACCCTACAGGAGTCGTAAGCCATGTTAGCAACTCTGTAAGGCTGTACTTAGGGACAGCAATGTTTTTAGATAAATGCGAGCATCATCTTGCTAATATTCTCACAATGACAACATTAAATACTGATGTTTAGCAAGTATAATGTTTACCATGTTAACCATCTTAGTTTAGCATGTTAGCATGATGACAATTTGCTCACTGGCAGAGTACAGTTAATGTTAATGGGTATGTCATTAATCTTGCAGGTTTAATAGCAAACAAACTCTCTCTGTTTTTGGAAAAAAAAAAAAAAACAGAAAAAAAAAAAACTGAGAAAAAAATGAGGAAAATGAGGCCATGCGTTTGAACTCATGCATTCCACTGAACGGAGTCCCAATGCACCACTTGCCCAGGCGTGCTACTCATCTGTGCATAACACTGTTTATGCAAAATTGTTTTAAACAGTGAGGTTGTAGCAAAAAAACATGTGTTTGGGGGCACTGAGCACACAACTGGATAAAAGGGACTTGGATTATACTGCACAAAGTGTATGAGAGTTTCTAAAAGGATGTGTTAATGTAGTTTTGCTGATGTTAGAACCCTTTTATTCCAATTCATTAATAATTGTCTCAGTTTTTGGATTCTTTGTTCACCGTGGAGGCGTGTGAGAAAAACAAAGTTTTCTTAGTAGTTTCAGTGCAATACAGGCTGAGTAACTGATACACAAATGACCAGTTTGTGGGTGTAGTGTTCTTATAAAACTATGACTTGATGATGGAGTTAGATGAAAGATCAAAAGAGACATTTCATGGCAATCTGTCCAGTAGTTTTTAGTGTTTACTCAAAAGCACCCAAGTGAGATATTTCAGTTTGGATCAAAATGATGGACTGACAGACTGACAGACCAGCAGACTGACATTGCTATCCCCAAAGCCATATTGTAGTTAAAAACTAAAAACTTAAATCAAAAGGCTGGCATGCACATTGACACCGGTGTCTCTGTCTTTCTTTATCTCTCTTTTATGCACCAGATGTAATTTCTCCACTAATTGAATTCCAGTTACCTGCATCAAAGAGCTTTCCCTTCACCCAGCCAAGGCATGGGCCATGTTTCAGTGACAGGCAAATTGATTCCGCAATAGGAGGGGATAATCTGTGTGAGAAAGGGGGGCGGACACTGTGATTAAGTCGGAGACATTGCGAGGGCGCTGCAATCAAATCTGGCCACGCAGATTCCTATCAGATAATATGCTGGATACTTAGAGTGAGAGTCTGTCTTTCTGCATCTCTATTTCTCTCTCTCTTGCTCAACAATGCCACTCCTCTCTCCGAGTGGCTTTCTGATTGCTTCACCAACATAAGGACAAGAGGAGTGAAGCGATAAACGAAATCCTCAACTTTCACAGTAGCCATCATCGAAACCGCAAACAAACAGCACTCATGTGGCTCAGAGGGCATGCAGCATTGTGGATTAGAATTATGTTTCGATCAAGATGAGTTTTACAATGGTGATATCAATATGTTTGGACTGGAGCAGTTGATATTTTTGAGCAAATTGCATACTATATAATAAAGCATAAAAATGGCACTGAGATGAAAAGATATGATGTAAACATTCACAAAAACAGGCAGTAGGTCGGCCTGGAGGCAGAACTGAAGACTCTTCAAGTGATATACAGAAAGGAAAATAAGCTCATCCTTCACTTTTGTTCATCCTCCATATCAATCTTAGGCTGGCTAAGGCACTCTTACCCAAAGGCCCACACATGTACACTCACCCAGATGTATAAAAATACTTGCTGGCTAGATGCAAACAATATGTACATACACAGACCCACAACATAGCGCTTACTGTTATTTACTACATCCCAGGGACAGACTGTTTACCTAACAACTAGACCTTGTTAACCCTGAGCCAATAAATTTTGGAATCATGTTGCTTTTGCTTCCTCTGGGTCAGCTCAGCCTTGGCCTGCAGTATAGCGCTGGCCAAATATTCTCAAGTTCCTCTCTTCTTAATCTGTCAACTTTAAATTCACAATGAACCGTCCTGCGCTGCTGAATGATGCATGATTTATTTTAGGAGGAAGGCTCCAGAAAACAGCAATGTCTGCAGAGCTAATTTGTCTACAGTGCAGGTGCAAAAGGAGAAACTTGTAGAGGCTGTAAGTGAAAAAGCACCTTCATATAAAGTAAACATTCAAGGGACTGAACAGAATGTGGAGCTAAGGTTTCGACTCTGTTACTCCTCACTATAGTTTGCTTGTAACATTGTTGATTCAATAAAGTTATTCCAAATATACCAGCGTCAGCTAAATACCTAGAATGCAATGTGTAAAAGTCTGTAGAAGCTGCATTGTAATATATCTTGATTTAATGCTTGCTGAGCTTTCAGGTTTGGACTATCATCAGGACACGCCATACCAGATGCTTTGCTAATGGCCTAAGACTAAAAGCTCAGCAGTAAAATAAGATGTATTACAATGCAGCTGTTGCACAGAGTTCAGTTTTCGTTAAATTTTTTTTTAGCTGACATTCTTCACTAGAGGAAATCTGCTTTGGACATTGTGGTTAGTATGGGTCTGTGAACTTTCAGTTAATGTCAGCTTTTCTATTAAATAATTTATTAATAATGGATCTTTTTGGACCCTGGACAGGTCGCCAGACTATTACAGGGCTGACACATAAAGACAAACAACCATTCACACTCACATTCACACCTACAGGCAATATAGTCACCAATTAACCTAACCTGCATGTCGTTGGATTGGGGAGGGAAGCCTTTAGTGGATCATAACATATCAGGCATGGAATTAATCTGCAGATGCTCCGGCTCAAAATGAAACCAAATTTTTCTATGGGTTTCAGTTTTGAGACACAACAAAGGGCAAAATGTGGCCTGTAACAGGCCAGGTAAGGCTTGTTTTTAGCCGAGCTGATTTCTAGGAATGTTTTTGCTCTATACTTTTACTACATGATCACTTGTGGCCCATTTCAGCTGGATAAGAGGAGTGAGGAGTCAGTAGGCAGTGAAGGATTTCTAATATTTGTGAAACACTGCTACCACAAGAGGACCTTAAGCATACATTCATGAATGTGTTCAGAAAATATTAGGCTGATTGGCACAATAGTATGTGAGATTAGCTCCAGAAAGACAGATAAACACATGCATGCACACACCCAAACAAACACATGATCCCCTCAAGGTTTATGTCAGGTGGAGATAATAATTGTATTAACAATGGATCACATGGCTCCTTGTATGTAACAACAGTCTCTTGTAATTAGGAACCCACATACTATTATCATCCAACTAAACAGTTCCCCTCAACTCCACATGGCATTTTAACATCTTTCACCTGATTGTTTTGGCTTTACAGGCAACAACTTTATTGTTTGGTTCACTACTACTGTTTTCATTAGCATGATTTTTGGCCTCAGCAGACAGCTGTTCTTCGATAACACCATAAAAACCCACTGTAAACTATCTGCCCAGCAGCACCACACAGCAGATAGGCACAGTAGAAACTAGCTCCTAAACATAGTTGAGCATTTAGCAGCTAAATAGCCAACTATTTCCCTCAGAAGTTAGTGGAGACCAAAAACAGAGCTAATCAGAGAGAATATTGATTTTATATTCATCAGGTGGCCCGGAACCCCCTCCACATGAATGCTAATATAGCTTCATGCCTGCTGGATGTGAAAGTAGGCCTTTGCTAACATGTTCATCAAATCGGCTTAGGAGGTAATAATAGTGTTGTGTTTACAGCTGTTTCTGCTGCCCTAAAATGGAAAAACAGAGAGTGGTGATTGCAGTTTTAATTTATGTTATGACTGACTGTAGAAGTCATTGTGGAATTAAAGGTTTCAGTGAACAGTTTCAGCTAACTTTTCTTTTTTCCACACTTCAGTGTACAAAGGTCTGGGGAAAACACTGAATTAATAAACTATTTCTTGGCAATAAAGTGGCTCACAGTGTCAGTTTTTCACAACTTCAATCCAAAGATATCTGTACTGGCCTTCAAACTGTCAAATCCTGTTGTGTAACTTACAGCGGACTTGTCATTTGGATTAAATTCATTGCACCTGAAGTGGAACAATATAAACTCTCAGTGGGTGGTTATTGATGATAGCTAAGGGAGAGATAAATCACGGCAAAGATGGTAGTGAAGCAAGGCAGAGAGGGCAGGAAGTCTTCAGAAACTATAAGATTTTGTACTTTATCTGCATGTGTGTGCTGAGCAGGGAACCAGAATTCCTCTGGCTAGCCCCTGGCAGTTAGTGTTTGTCAGTTTCTGTTCCCTGCAGATAAGCACTGGCTGCCCTCTCCTTCACCGCCAGCTTTGCCTGTGGTGCTGCTCAATTGCCAACAGCAGAGGACCGTGGTTTTACCCAGCAGTCCTGTGGTGTAAATGAGCATACCTGTACTAATCTCACGTTGGGTGGCAGACAAAGAGCATGCACGTTCAGTAAATCCTTCCCTGGGGAAATGGAAGCTAAAGAACAGAGGAGGACCTCCCTGGACCACTGTTCTCCTTCTTTTACCCTTCAGGCCCACCGTCCCCAGACCAGCACACATGTGATTTACACCCCTGTGGTTGGGTCGGTGGAACTCGACAGTTAGAAACCTCGTGTCAGAACACCCTCTCAACCGTTGCTTCTGTCTTATTTACGAGGACGGTTATGTTCAGCTCCGTGGCTGATCATTTTTCCATGCAGGATGAGCCTGTCTGTGGATGCCGGCGACAGACCCACCAGGGGAGGAGATAGGGTGGGTTCAGTTCTCAGGCTTAATGCCAGGCACAAAGGATGGGGTGGGGGTGTGTACGCTCTTATTTCAGCTGGAGTCACTTTTTAATTATAAGCAGTTTATTGATCAGAGTAAAGCCTAATGATGAATTTTTTAATTTCCATTTGCTGCCTCCCTATCTCTGTCTCAAGTGGGATTATAATAATTACCTGGGCCTGTCATGCATTTTTCATTCAGCATGCCTGGTCAGCTCCTCCACAGTATTGCACTCAAAAATAGAAATCTCCAAACTTTCGCCTTCTTACTGTCTGACACTTCTCTACAGTCGCGAGCACATCTCTTCCTCTGCTACACATGATGGGCCTTGATTTGACGGAAGCACCACATGTTCATGCCTTTCTCTTCTAATCTAGTCCAGCCTATTTTACTTTACTTCACTCTACTGCAGGCAGCTTTTGCTTTGTTAGTAAGTGTTGGAGGTCACCCAGGCCTGGTGTCATTACTCAGTGACTGACAGACTGACAAGCCCTCTTGTCTTGGCCCAGTCGGCTGCAGGTGAACCCAAATAGCTGGACCGTGATGGATGACAGCTGACAGAGGACTGACAGCGACTGGAGGGAGAGACCGAGCTGACTTGAGTTCTATGCCACTACTGCCGCTGGCTGAACATTTTGGAGGTCACTGCGGGAGTTTGGATTTGTGTAAGCATGCATCTCTGTTGGCTGGTGAAGTTTTATCAAACAGGGGTGCAAAAGGCTGCGGCTGCTGCCTAGAGGTGATAAATTGGAATAAAGAATGAGAGGAAGGTCAATGGGTTTAATCTCCATGTTGTCTGGGAGGATGTTGACGGGCAAAGTGAACGGATAGCACTCTCCACTCCCTCAGCAACTACTGGCTAAGTGCCCTGAAGCAAGTGACTTTACCTCCATCTGCAGTGCTGATGACTTTAATGGTCACCTTTATAGACTGTATACTAGCACTCTGACATTACCCATGGGTTTGTGTACCTTGAATTTTAAGCCTCAGGTTTGGCATTTTGGCTATCACCACCTTGGTTTTTGGAGCAAGAAGTGACAATATTTGGATGAGAGAGTGGAGATAACCCTAACGCTAGCTGCTAGCTTAGCATGGTGCATTTAAAGCTATGGTTAACTGTGATGGCACTAATATTAAAGCTATTTTTTGCTAGCAAAAAGCAGCTATAAAACCATTAAAATAAAATGAAAAACTGAATATCAGACACCTTAGAGGGTCTTTTCGTACAATCAAAAGCTGAACAAGACTTTTTCGGCAAACAAAATGTTACAGTTAACTTTCATGAACTGAAAACTCACTGAAATAGCTAGCTACAGCTATGCTTATACTGAATACACCATGGTTATGTTATCTAACCAGCACTGTCACTGAGGTAGCAACTTGTCAACAAACAACACCCACCTGTAACTTAAAGCGGCCATGCCATTAACTATGCATGACTTTACACCTTACAAACATTTAAACAGGTGAGTTACAGAAAAATTCACCCTCTGCACAGTTGTCATGAATGTGTAAATTAGCTATAGAGACCAAAATCATTTTTGTACCAGGTTGTAAACATTTATTTTTGCTGTAAAGTTGGCCATGCTAACATGGGGGTCTATGGGGATTGATTTGCTTTTGGAGCCAGCCTCAAGTGGCTGATTGAAGAACTGCAGTTTTTGGCACTTCTGCATTTGGCTTCATTTTTCAGTCCCCAAGGCTGCTGGTTGGTCAACTCCCAGCTCCAAACGTATTTAGTGTGTCATTGTGCAGTGTCACTGGACTGACACACTGACTTTCTCGGGTAGCTAAATAAAAGAAATACCTCTCTGTCTGTCTCCCTGATCACAGAGCAGGACTTCTGAGCTGCCCATGGTGGATCAGGTTTCGGGCCTTCATAACTAGCGGTCAGTGGCACTTGTATGAGGGACTGCAAGATAAGATCAAGAGCTCTGTGTGTGTGTGTGAGTGTGTATGCATGTGTGTCCACTCTAAAACTCAGGCCATGAACCCATCCATCAGTTGGAAGGACAAAGACTCATGTCAGGGTGCAGCATGCGCTCCTTTGGCCATGTCACCGCACCTCTCACACTTAACACACACAATTTCCCCCCCTGGTCAAATCTCGCCGACAGGCCAATCAACCAGGTGATCTGTCTCTTTAGGGCAGTAGGGTTGTACTGATCTTTTTAACAACATCTGTTAACTCAGGTATTTCTCCTCTTAAACCCCTGAAAACTCCCTTCTTCTCCTTCAGTTTCACATGTACAGAAATACAACAAAATACTGTTGATCTATAATAGCAATTGAACCACTATATCAGTATGCAGATATCAGAATACTGACCTTGTCTTTAAAACCAAATAATGACTCACCAATGTCCTCCTAACTCAGGAATGGCCAGATATGTGCCGCAGTGTCAGTCACGAGTTCTCCCTCCAATCAATCACCTCAGCAGACAAGTTCACTGATGAGTTCTTCCTCTCTACTTGTAGGATTACCAGTCAGTGGATGGAGCCTTTGGTTGGAATTAAAACCTGCAGTTTGCTTTTTACAGCACATAGTTGGCGACTCCTGCTCTAACATGAATCTAATGTAGTGAGTTTCACAAATAAAAATAGTTTCACAAAATGATCGAGGTATCTTGACATGAAAGTCATGAGGACATCAAAGGACACTTCCAATTAATTAAAGCTTGAATTTCATTGTTCTGGTTTTGGCCATCACTTGTATTGGTAATTAATACTGTACTCACCAAAATAGGTGACATCTGGAAGTATAGCAACATCCAAAAGTTTTAAACACTTTATCAGTCAGATTCAGACCAACTGTAAACAATCCAAATCCAAATCTAAAAGTGAGCGCACACTAAAAGTTCGAGTTAATCAAAATTCTTCATAATATAATCTGACTGCTCATATTCCTTTTGCTGTCGGACTTTCAGGGCTACTGTCACCTAGCAAGCTTGTTAGATTATTAGCTTAGCTCAGCTAGAACAATAAGGTCACACAGTTTTTTCAAAACAAGTATTTTGTACCATCGACTACTGCCTAACTCTCTTTAAACCATTTCAGTTTATATTCTGATAAAGTAAGGTCATAATAACAGTTTTGTAAGGTCAGTGCTGTCAAGAAGATTCGGAATTGGTCAACAGTACATCAGCTAAATGGTTAAATCTGACACAAAGTAATTTCAGCAGCAGATTGTTTAATTTTGTAAACACAAGAAAACAAGCTTTATTATCTCAAGACAACAAGATAACTACAAAAAAGCTGTTTACTCTTACTGGGCTACTTATAATTTTTATCAGAGAGCAGGAGTGCCATGTCAGGATGCATAGATTGCATCCTCAAAACTTTAACAACTGAGCCAAGCAGCGCGGCCAGATTGCCATTAGGTGTGCCCTGCCAAGTGTGTCCGGAACGTGCCAAATACACTTTTGGTAATTTTGTGGCCATGCTCCCTTGGCACGCTAGTGACGCACTTGAGCACTAGGTTAGCTCATAAAGAATGCATTATTACAGGTGGGTACACTGGAGGCTGTGACAATCAGGGCTAATCACATTTGCTACTTTTCCCCCTTTAAGCACAAGGCTATCCCCTTTATGACACTTCAACAGTTTGGGAATCCCATGGAGAGTTTTCCTCAGAGGAAACTTGGGATGGAAATTATTTTCAAAGTTAAGCTTGGAACCCAAACAATCTCTACAACATCAAGTTGTTCATCAAAGCCACATTGAAAATGTGAACATTTTGGCCAGTCCGGTTTAGAGAAAGATAGTCTGGGTACACTCCTTTTTAAAGTGTGTTTAACACACCGGCAAAAACGGCCGGCAACAAAGCAACGCCGCTTGCAAATGTGCGCTCCCCCTTTCCTCGTCTGCAAATAAACAAACACACAGAGAGCTTGAAAATGGACGCTGAGAGATTTCACTCTGTTTTATCAAACGTGTGCTCAGTCCACAGGATTGTGGAAATGAAGGACTTACAGTGACTTGAGCCATTTTGTACCGCTACATATGTTTCTAGTCGAACTATGTTTATGAGCACAAGAGTTAAGCGAGCCACCGAAGGACCGCCCTGCGGATTTACTATTGGTTCTGCAATGTTGGGAGTTTTTTTAAACATTGAAATTGTATCCGCCCATCTAAACACAAAATCAGGGAGAAAGTCATTAGTCTTTAGTTAAGCAAAGCGTCTAAAGACTGACTTGGGAGTCTAAGAGAAAGATGATGTGCACAGCCATTACCCAGTAACCCAGCGTTTAGGATAGAGACACTGTTAAAAGCTGGCAGGAACAGATGGTCCTGAGGGTGTTATAAGTGGAGTAAAAAGTTTTAAGGGATTCTGAATTCTTTTGTGGAGCTGTGTGAGCCGTGCTGATGTGCAGAAGAAACTGTGTAGAATAATTAGCCTAATCAAAATGACACAATTGCCCTATATCTAAGTCCCGCCGTCAAACGCGATGAGCCAATCACAGTGCGTATAGCCATTCCCATACACTCGGACATTCTCTGCCTGGACGTCCATTGAAATGCATTACAGAAAGTCAGTTTTGTTCAGTTTTATGAGCTTTTTCAGAGATTTGAAGTTTAAAAATGGTCAAACAGTGTGCATGGGGTACATGCAACTCTGACACAAGGTATCCTGAGAGGCTGGGCGATGAGGTGTATTTTTTCACACTTTAAACCACATCTCAACCGAGAAAAGTGTCTCCTTTGGATAAAGTTGCGCGGTAACGTTAGACCACAACATCACCTCAGTGCGAATAAGATTAACAATGATGTCTACATCTGTTTTAAGGTAAGTCAACATCATGTTTGAGGCAACATATTGTCACTTTGCTGGAAAGAAGTATAAAGTTATCTTTAAGACCTCTAGCTAACCTTAGCTAAAGTTAGCCTAACGTTAGCTCCTCTGCGTTGTCCATCATGTCACCTCGTTTGCTGAGTTGATAGTTTGTCCAAGTGAGTGGAGGGGGCGTGGCTTAGCCATACGTCAATTGATGTGTACATAAGCATGCAATGATCTCCGGTTATTTCACAACAGTCTGATGCTGGCTGATCAAAATGTAACCTGATCTACCATGAGGAATTGTAGCTACCACTTTGTGGTTACCACTTTTATACCATAACATCTGAAAGCTGGGGGACAAAATGTCTTGTTGCGCCCCATATTCAAGCATCATTGCTTGACAGTGCACAGCATCACTTCATCTAGAGACTGCAGATAGACCAGACACCTGCTGCCTTTAAATGGCTGTAAAAAAAGTCACCATTGCAAAAGACCCCCAGTATAGTAGTAGCCTATTAAGAAGAAACAGTCTTTTTGTGATTATCCTGTTACATTGATATAATAGAGCTTGTTTTCTCAAGATAACAAAATAATTAACTTCTGATCTGGAGATAACGGCATCAAAAAAATAGTTGCAAGTAGAGCCATTCACTGCTTCCGCACTACAAAGACTTTCACAGAAGTAAAATACACAGTGTGGCAATGGAAAAGACTGCAGACATTTACTCACCCAATTTACCTCTCCTGACCTCACCTTCTCCTTCCATCTCCTCCCAGAAACTCCACAGCCTGTCAATTGGTGCCAGTTAATGGGGTGAAGTTAAGTAAACAGTTCAGGGGCCTGTCATGTTCTTGCGAAAGCCTGGACTGACAGCCAAGGCTAAGCTGCCAAACACCTGGACCTAAGAGAAAATATGTCCTCTGCATATCCAATAAAAATACCAAAATTGAGCCATGGAATCACAAAACTGGGGCAGACAACCAAGAAGTACCAATAAGAAAATATTCTCCAGGCCCTTATAAGCAACTGTGACAGTAAAGTTTATATCACAGCGATTGGAAATGCTTACACTCTTGACTACAAGTTTATGATCTCACCTCCTGGTCAGTGGGAGGTTCACTAGGTTCCTTTGACAGTTTGGAAATCTCAGAGAAAAACACGAGTGCAGCCATGCTTTCTGCTTAGATCTGGCTGTGAGTCAGTGATTAGATGCTGCTAGAGAGTTGCTCCACTGCTTATTCTCCACAGACCTCTCCCGATGTGTTAGGCTTGGGAATCAATCAAAAAAATAAATGCTGTCTTATTCTCTTTTTCTGCTGAACCCCTGAACTCCCTGTCAGTTTCATGTCTCTGCAATGAAGTCAGATTGTTAGCACTAACAGCCTAAGCAGCTGTGGCAACATGGATTTAAATCAGTCTCATTATTACATTTAAACCAATTTCTTTTATTTGCCTCTGTTCTGTCTTTCTGGTGTGTTTATTCTATGTCACATTTAATAATGAGGCAGAACAGAACCACTCATGTGAGGCCTGTCATGCTTTGCGTTTCAGTCTATAAATGTGCTTGGTGCTACACTGGTCATTCTTTATAAATACATTTAACATAATACGGAAGATAGATATTATGTTTAAAATGAACCCTTTTGTATCCCTATTTAGCCATGCAAGCAGTGTTGCCCTAGGAAAGGCACTGTCTGTTGGTTCACCTCCTTGGTCCAGACTGAAATATTTGCACACACATTCATGTCTCCCTCAGGAAGGAGTGTAATGTTACTTGCTGATCCTTGAATTTGGAAAAATCTAAATGTTCCAATAGGCCTCAGCTGTCATTTGTGTCAGCTGCTAATTACAAAATGTTAGCATATGCCAAACTCAGATGGTGACAGTCGTAAATGTAATATTAGCAAAATCACCACTATACCTTATTACAGCCTCACAGAGCTACTGGTTTGGCAAAACACTTTTACCATGAGGATCCACTGACTGTGGTGTGATCACCTATTTGCCCCTATTCTAGACAACTTAGTACTGGTCAGCGATGCAAAAAACAGTGGAGTTGTCAAATAACTATGCTTTGTCACTCCCCTTGGCATCTCATAGCAATGCACAGGACACTCTTTAGCGTGACGCACAGCTGAAACACATTGTAACATGGTCAGTGTAGTGAAACAGTTAAGCAGTTTGGTTAGGTTTCGAAAAAACATCCAGTTTTGGCTTGAAGTAAATGCGTAAATGTGTAAACCTTTGGTTTCACATGATAAGTGTTGTAACGTTATGTTAAAACAACACTGACTATTAGTTTTACCAGCCCATTCTCATTCTGAAGTCGTCAAATACAGTTGCTTTGTCAAAGCCACCATGATAGGCTGCCAGGCAACATTAATTTGTGATGTGGCCAGACCAAACCTTTTACAGTGTTATGATACACTGCTGGTCAGACAAATCAATCAATCAATCAATCAATTTTTATTTATAAAGCCCAATATCACAAATCACAATTTGCCTCACAGGGCTTTACAGCATACGACATCCCTCTGTCCTTATGACCCTCGCAGCGGATAAGGAAAAACTCCCCAAAAAAACCCTTTAACTGGGAAAAAAAACATTAGAAACCTCAGGAAGAGCAACTGAGGAGGGATCCCTCTTCCAGGACGGACAGACGTGCAATAGATGTCGTACAGAACAGATCAGCATAACAAATGAACAGTAATCCACATGACACAATGAGACAGAGAAAGAGAGAGAGAGAGAGAGAGAGAGAGAGAGAGATGCAGGTAATGACAGTATCTTACAACAACATTATTGAAAGTAATAATATTATAGTTATAGTTCTGGCTACTGCGGTACAATATGTTGAAAGTATGTATTAATATCTGGCAGTATACAAGTGTGACAATAGTCATATGTGTATAATAACAGTAGAAGTATGACTAATGACTAATGATGGCAGCAGCAGCAGGAGGCATCTGGCAGGACCACGGCAGCAGCACAACCACACACGTCACGCTGTCCAGGCACCGCTGCGATATGAGTTAATCTGAGATGGCATCTGTCACGGCAGTATGATACATGGACAGGGAGCTTCTGTTCATAATGCTGCCAGACAGCACCTATCTCGGCGGTTTGATATGCTACTGCACACTGTCAGGTTGAAACGCTGCTAGTAATGGCAATGGATTGGTGAATGGATCCAACAAACCCTAGACTTTCACCTGGGAGCCTTATGTTTGCTTCCCATATGAATCTAGAGTCATACCATGATGTTTTGACTAAACCTAACCATGTGCTTTTTTTTTTTGACTAAACCTAAGTATGTACATTTGTTGGTGTCCTGGCCTTGGTTGCGGTGTCCCGGAATGTCAACAGCACATGCGGGAGGATACCTAGCATGTAATATGTAGATATAAAAGGCCACTGAAAAGTGACAACTGGGGATGAGTCCATATGAGGTTTTACATGGGACACAAAGTGTGGGCTGGTCTGGATGAAAGTTGTTTGACCCAATCCACCTCTCCTCCCCTCTTGCCACATATGGCTCACTCATTATACTACATCAGTTGTTGTCAGCATCAAGTATGGCAACGGATGGGTTTACATTGAAGTTAGTTAAAATCCCAGAGTGTCTCATGAAGACACTAAAGGCTGCCTTTGGTGTTGATCTCACACGCCCTGGACCTTGACAAAGCAGTACTTGACAACCCAAAGTCCTATGAATTGTTGGAGAGCATCAAAGGTTACTTATTTATACTTTATTAGCTAATGAACAAGATACTTGCTCACTTCCTAGCACTGACAGGCCCACAGCAATGAGTGAAAGGTGGCCTTAGTGTTTTCAACTTTGTGCATTCAGCTAAAGAAAATGAGAAGTTAGCCTTTTTCATTATCGTGTGATAGAGCTGGAGGGCATTATTATATCTTTAAAGAGGTATAAAGTAGTGGGTTGGACTTTCTGAAAAAATACCATCAATATTGCATTACAAAGTAGTTGCAACATTACTAATCTGGGCCAATGCTGTACAAGCAAAGTGTAAAGCCTTGTTGCAAATTAGCCCTTATTCCTGGCTCCAAGGTTTGCTGAAGCCAGAACATTGCATGCTAAGCGATATCATGCTCATACTATATACTATATGTCTGTTTGACCAAGGAGTTTTTCTTGTCAGTGTCATGTAAGCTGACTGCTTGCTTATTTTTCCAGCTTCAGTGCAGAGATAGTATGAGGTAAAGAGTAGGAGCCACACAACCCCTATTAATCATAGCAAAGACTGGGCTTCCCCAGACAGAGAGACAGGATCCATTTGTGTGTATTTATACTTTTCTGCATGCATGCATGCAACTATAGTACATGTACGATACATTGTTGATTTAAAGCCTACTTGTCAGTTTATATGTGAGCAATGTGTGTGCGTCTGTGTGTATGTTCCAGCGCCCAACAGTACCTTATTTCTGTGCCCCCCTAAAAGGATAAAATATCCACAATCCATTCATCAGAATCATAAAACAAGCTTTTATTGCACCAGCGTGTCTGTGTTTGTGTGTGTGTTTGTGTTAGTGTCTGCATGAATGTATCTGCATTCATATATTTGCATTGTGTATATGTGCATAGTCTGCGTTTTGTTTATGATCTTTCAGTACAGTGTATAGATCAGATTGAGGCTGATTTGTGTGTGTGCGTGTGTGTATGTGTGATCTGTAACTGAATATTGTCAGTGTGTGTACCCATGTAGCAGAATGTACAAAGTGTGCATGTGTGCGCTGTGTTTGCTGGTGCAGTGTGTTTATGGGTGTGTGTTAAATTATATGCAGATTAATATAAAATGTGTAGTAAGGGGATCAGGTGCAGGCTGTTATCTGCGGTGTATGTGTTGGCACGTGTTCGCACAGATGACAGATGTGTGCACATGTTTGTGTTTGTCCACCTGTCTGGGTTTGTGCATTTGGGTGAATGCAAGCTGAATGTAAGTGCGTGCACTCCTGTTTGTGGGTACTGCTTGCATGCATTTAATTCTGTGTGTGTGTGTGTGTGTGTGTGTGTGTGTGTGTGTGTGTGTGTTTGGATAGTACTAGACCACATGCTCCAATCGTCAGCAACAGATGGGCTGATAAAATGCCAGAAAAGCAGCAATTACCACCAATAAACCATTGTCAGCTGTTCACTCAGTATAGGATTGCCAGTTTTGAACATGTACTGAAAAAATTATCATCTTAACAAGCCATCTCTGGACTTGCTTCTGAGATTTTTTTTTTTACCTTCCCAATGGAAAAATAAAATCCATCATACAGATTTAAGTGTTTTAAAGACTAGAGCAAGAAACTATTGATGTTGTTGGGTAAAAACCTTGCATTAACAAAATGGCGACTTTCCATGAACCAAGATAGTATTCATAGGCGTTTCTAGCCCATTTTTGGGGGTGCTGAGGCACCCCTAAATTGAATCCCAGCACCCCTAAAATTTGAGAGATTTTTATTTATTTTTTTTTTTTTTACTGTATGTCCTTTTTTTTAACAAGCTAGAAAAGTGTCAAAACTATACCACTCAATACCAACACAATATTATCATTACCAGTCCTCATTTTTGCTGCATTTAATCGTAGGTCACCGTTTATGTTGTTAGGTAGGAGTTAGCTGACGTTTTTTCTGGCTAGGAAGCGTTACAGGTGGTCAGTACCACTGCCCTCTGTTTGAATTGGAATGAGAGAAGCTAGCTGTTGTGTCATGTGCATGTGTTAATATTGAAGCCAAGGTGCTACTGACTAGCTAACTGACTGGATGCCCATTAACATTATAACTCCTATTGTGTGACAAGAATGAAAAAGGCAGAGACAAACATTGAAAAAGTCAATTACTGTTAATGTGTTAATGTTACATGTTGTACATTGCATTTCAGATAAAAGTCCAAAAAATAAGTCCAAGGTCCATTTTTGGTATTTTTGGTACTCACTATAGGGGGCTGGTTTACTCCAGAAACATACATACTGTTTATGTGTATGTTGAGGAGCTGCTGTATCACAATGAGTTATCCTCCCCCAGAAATTAGGGTTACGATATGTTTCTTTTATGATTCCAATCCATTCCTCTTTTGCTGTGGCTCAGCATTTAAATAACCTTTATCAAATTTGATGGTTTAGTCACAGACTTTTCCAAAAAGTGTTGTGCTTTACTTTAACAAATGTGGGAATGAAATTGCGTTAAAATGTACAAAACAGTGAAATTTATCTTGCCTGGCCGGGCAGCTCTCTGGGTGCTCAGCACCCCTAAACCTCTGATCGTAGAATCGCCACTGATAGTATTGGTTGCAACTTGTTGAGTATACTATGATATTATTCGGTGTATCCTGAAAGTGTTTCACATGAAAACATATAAATATGAACAGAACCAAAACATGAGGTTTGGACTGTTTAATTCCACCAACAACCAACAGTGTCAGGGCAATTGACAGAGGTGTGGACTTGAGGCATATGACTTGGACTTGTTTCACAAATTTGATGACTAGCCAGTGGCAGGCAATCTGCAACCCCAGAGCTACATGTGGCTCTTCAGCCCCTTTCCAGTGTCTCCCTGTGGCTTTAACAATATTGATATGAAAATTGTATGGATACAGTCATTTTTTGAACATATTAATTTTCATTTAACATTGTTTTAGGCCTAAAGTGAGTCTTGCATTCTCCTATTGTAAAAATGTGTAGCTATAGCTGCACCTAAGAAAAGAAAGGTTTCAACATTCCTTCAACTAAAATGTGCATCATACATCTATGGCCTGGTGCTGTTTCCTCGAAAGGTTTTGCTGAACCTCAACAGCAGTCTCCCTAACTGGGCTAGTTATATATTCCAAATCCAAAAAATGACAAGGCTTGAAGGAAAATAGAGAATTGAATAGTTGTCTATATATTTAATAGTGCATAGACTAATTTGCTTGCCTTGACTACTAATGCTACAAAGATAAGAGTACTGAATAATCATTAACAGCCCACTGCAGAGTAGCCACCTTGTGGTAAACATTTTAGTGGACACTGGACACTTTATATCAGTTTCTTATGTGTGCTTATTTAGACCTATAAGTTATGTTGATGGGCTAATATAAACTTATTAGGCCATGTTACCTTCCTACCTCCTCTCTTTTAATTGAAAAGGTTGCAGTCTCCCATCCTAAGCCCAAATTAAAAAGTATGTTATTTATAAAGGGTGCCACAAATCAATTCATTTCCCTTCATTTCCTAAATCAGCTGATGTTAAGACTATTCATTCCCAGCGAGTCGACACCTCATCGCCTAGATAATCCACTGTGCTTGAACCAGTCCAACAGCATCCAAGTTGTAGGAGAGAACCATGAAAAACTAACGCTGCATTACTGAGTGCCAAGTGGAAAAAATGATGCAAAAGTAAAGTAGATGATTTTGTTTGCACACAAAAACTAAGTGGTCATCAACAAAAAATGAATTGCAGTATGCAGAATGTGTGGGTTGGAAATTATCAATCAGTTCAATCAGTTTTATTTATAAAGCCCAATATCACAAATCACAATTTGCCTCACAGGGCTTTACAGCATATTAAATATAGCATATTATATTTACAGCAAATTATAGACAGAGAAGCAAAGACTTCTAACTTCATTCAACATTTGGAGCTGCAAGAATGGTCAGTCAAGACTAATATTAACATAGCTACCAAGCTGTTAGATTAGATTAGATTAGCTTAACGCGTAAGTGATTTTGTTAAAACTTGTTTAACAAATAAACACACAATTTAAAAAGCATTCATGATTTTTGTAAATTTAACATATTATTACTGTGTTGTTAAAATGGCATTACATTTGGCAAAGAGTATATTATGAATTGTTTAGTACTCCCCACTCAAAGTTTAGGACATGGGACTTGACTTGGGACTTGCTTGTCTCGAATTGTGACGTACTTGTGACTTTTAAAACGATGACTTGGCCCCACCTCTGGCAATTGATGCCAGACCATTTCTGTTTTCTTTGAACCAATCTTTAAGGCACACTGAGTTTTCAGATATCTTGCATCAGTGTTGTGTTAACCTTTTTAACTAACTATCTAACGCTTGGGAGGCACCACATTCTTAACATAATAATTTGACATTTTGCAAAAATGTGTATGCATTGGAATGGGACTTCTGTCAGGTAAATGTGAAGGTAGAGTCTGCAGCTGGTTAGCTTAGTTTAGCACAAAGACTGGAAACATGGGGAAACAGCCACTCTGGCTCTTTCCAATGGTAACAAAAAGCACCTACCAGCACCTGTGTAGTTTAGTATTGAACAACTTATACTAAGCTAACCAGCTGCTACTCATAGCTTCATACAGTGTTTGCTGTAAAGTTACAGAGTGTAACTGACCTTCTCGTCTAATTCTCAGCAAGAAAGTGAAAGAAAGTGCCTTTGAAGAATTTCTTTAAGGCAATTTATCAATATATACATTACATGTTTATTTTAACGTAAATTTTGATGATGAGCTCATGGGTAGGCAGTGGTTGGTAAATATTAAAGATGAGTAAGGTTTGGATACGAGTACAATTAATGCCATCAAATTATTTCATCATTGAATTTGACTCAATATAAGATTACATACTGTGGACATGTTGTTCAGTGTGTGAGAATAATCTACTGCAGTGCCTCCTTCTTTGGTAACTGCCTACTCACTTCATATTGCCTTTTGGGAGCTCAGGCTCATATACATGCAGACACAAAACATTCCTTTGCGCAACACTATTGACAGTTTTAATATACCCGCTTTGAGGAGAGTCTCATAGCGTTTATCTGTGCAGACAAGTGGAATCACTGCTCATAGAGCGAATGTCCCCTGTGGAGCAATAACACCCACTCATGGAGATAAAAATCACACAGAGGGCAGTGTGGAAAACAAACTGGAGACATACATGGTAAGACGCACTCATATTCCCATGAAGACAGAAAAAAAATGTGAGTTAGTACCACATGGGTGCATAGAAACACAAAGCATTCATCCTCCAACGCATACATGTGATGAGCTCTGCTGCATTATCTGATTTGTTGTGTATAGACAAAGCAGTGCCAGGCAGCACAGGGAGCTCTGAATGAAACATTAGTCAGAGGAAGTGACTCCTCTGTGGTGTAGAACTCCCACAAACAATAGCATCCTCCTCCAAAGGAGGGCCCTCTGTCAGCAGGCCAGCTCTCATCAGCCGTCCTGGAACAAGGGCCTTCTCTCTGGGGCGGAGAAGAGCATCAGCCTCATCCAAGCCCCCAGATCCCCTTCTTTGGTGCACTGGATCTTCCTGCTGAGTGATATGGTCAGAGCAGGACTGCCTGAACACTTGTGTCACCTTACAAAGTATCAAACCTCAGTGACTTCCTGTTCCTCTGGTCTTTCATTCCAACATGAGGCCCTGCCCTTCTATGTATATACATTCTGTAAAAAAAGCATACTGAGATCATATTTATAGCTACACGCTTTCAACCCAGTTTGAAGGAAGTGATTACGTTCGCCAATTGCTTCATCTTGACCATGTCTCCATATTTAATTTGTTAAGAATGCAGAGTACAAGTACAAACAGTCTCAAGCACCAGCAATTAGACCCGTCCTCTGGAACAAGTTGAGAGGCTCTCAGGGAAACACCCAGCAACAAACTGTACAGTATCATTACTATGGACTTTCCCATGGTTTGTTTCTTTAATGCCAGTTTTATTTATGTCCCAAAATACAAGCTCCCTGGATAAAGCATTTTACACTGCACACTAGATTTTGTTTATTTTCATATACTTTATTTTGTAGCCCATATAAAGCTTAAGCCATTTTCAGGTTTTGAATCTACTATCGACCATTTTCAGCTTGAGGGAATGTGTGTATATTAATATTAAGTAATGATAAAAAACTGTATCAGCCAGGCCTACAGCAGAGCTGATTCTATTAGTGTGAATACAGGACCAACATGTTCAACAAACTTCCTTTTTAATAAAGTGTTTCCTTTTTTCTTGGTAAGTTTCCTTAATTTACACAGAGATTCTTACTAGATGAGCCATTTGAATGATTTGCATGCAGCCTCCTGGCTCTGTAAGTATTAAACTAGATGCGACCCCCAAAAAGCTCCTGATCATCAATTTACTGGACTTAGCACCCATGGCCATCAGCTGCTAATGAGCCTCATCATTTCACAGTCAGCCATCATCTCACAGTTACTTTTAGCATATTGCTCTGACCCAGGATCTGCCAGCAGGTGCCCACTAAATACATTCATCCCATTCACTTAAGCAATGCCAATGTCATAAAAGACAATAGGCAGCTATGTACTCCTCTAACTCTGGCCTATTGCTAATAGATTTAATACTGGAGGGAGGAAATGGGCCTGTAATGAACATCTGTCCCTGTTGGCTGACGAGGATATGAGGGAGGAGTGGCGCTCTCCTACCCTGGGAGGACTTGGGGTAATGACTCCAGCTGGTGGTGACAGATTTTTGGGTAGGGGGGAATTGGGAGTATTGGCTGGAACCCATCAAGAGGCTGATACAAGCTCAAGGCTAGGCAATGATCACACCAAGAACTTGTACTTTCGCTTCAAATGGGAAATGTGGCAGATTTGAGTTTGGAAAGTGACATCCATTCCAGCTTCCAAATTGTAAATACAACACTTAGATTCTCATTCTCAGCCTTTTTGTCAAGGTTAAGAAATTAAGAAAAAACATTATGTACTAGTCAGGATATTTTTTTCCTATTTAAATGAGTTCAAGCATGAACCCTAACTGTTCGTTTGATGGCTAGTCCCACCTGATGTGTATTCATCATTAACCTGCAGAAATTGAGGTCAGACAGTGAAAATGACTGCACCTTGATGAATCCACTCATCCTGGGTGTGAGAGAGGTTAGATCTTGATACTGTGACTACGCTATGAGTCAGAGATTGAGCCCATGGGCAGCTGGAGAAGGTCTGGTGAAAGGCTGTCAAAGTGCTGCTGCAAAATTACCTTTCACTGCTCTGAGGTCTGCTTGAAAATTATGTAGATCAGAAAAATATTCAAGCGGAGATGAAAATTGTATTAACTCATTTGACCTATGGGAAGTTGGCCTCAGTGAAGTAGTTAGAAAGTGAACAAGACTTAAAAGTGCAATGTGGGGTGTTTGACCACTGGTGGCACTAAGTGTTAATTTTGACACCTGATATTGATTTTTTTTTTTTTTTTTTTAGTTTTAGCCCTGTGACTACAATGCATATTAAATTTGGTCAAATTAAACATACACTGAAAGTTACCAACCTGTTCTCATGCCCAGGGCGTCAAATACACCAACTTGGTCAGTGGCCCTCAGTGTCTGATACCGACGAACAAGGCAACTTTTAGTGTCTGTCTGAGACGCACCAGGCTTTAAAATAACTCCAGTGTAAACCCATGATGCAATATATACCCCATGATGTAAAACATAGAGCGAGAAAGTCTGTGTCATGTGGAAGGGAGCAGTGGTGGATGGGTCAAACAAACACAGGAATTTCACTCAGAAGGTTGATGTTCATGTGCAATGTGAAAAGTCAACGCTGAGTTTTTTTTTTGTTTTTAAATTACGTAGCATGGTTAATGTGACATAAATCTCCAACACATTCTCCCTCCGATTTCGTCACATAACAATGTTTGGTCGTGGGCTTTCTACATCCAGAGACAACGTGCAAGGTACCCTGGATGTATTGGTTGTTGACATTCTGGGACGCCGTCTCGAGTTTTGCTAGTTACATGCATTGTCTTCTTTCTAAACACACCTCTGTTTTCCCAGGAAATTTACTGTTTACATGCAGTCTCTTAAAATAAATGCACTACATCAGTACAAGACCGCGATTTGACTTTTTTTTCCTAACAACTAACGCACATGGTTGGGTTTATGATAAAAAGAACAGGGTTTGGCTTTATAATCTTACGTGACGCGAACGCTGCTCTCCTAGGTGAAAGTCAGTGTTTGTTGGACCCATCCACCACTACTCCCACCCACAATATTCAGACTGTTGCTGCCCTAAGTTTCACTCTTGTGCCTCTGATGCCATTTAACTATATCAGCAAATGGCCGCTTATCATGCCAACTTTAAAGAACGGCTTTTTCGTCAGTGTCTGACGCTGGAAGTCACTGCCCAAGTGCTGGATTTTGATGACTATGCAGTGAGACCGCGTTGATGTCTCAAGTGGCATACATCACATATGTCACTCGATAACTCACTTACACAAGTCAAATTAAGTAACAAATGTATTTATTTTAACCCAAACCATGCCATTTTTTTCCGAAACTAACCCTGTTATTTTGTTGCCTTAACCTAAAGTGGCTGCTGTGTTAGAGCTTTCATTCTCTGCCCAGACCATTTAGCGTGAGACAACCTGCCAGATTTGTGTTGTCAACATTTGCCTGGACTTGAATTGGGTTGGGTTTGCGCTAACTTCTCTCTTCCAATATGACGCTGAAGTTTTACTTTCACTGCACCTGGCACTCTGCTGCTCCGTGCCAGAGCCTCTGTTGTGGTACAACCAGTAGCCTATATTCCATCAGTGCTCCGAGTGCACTCCAGCACTTGGAGTGACTCTTAAGAAATGTGCGCTGTGTCACAAATATCTGTTGCTGCACTAAAAAGACTTTATTTGACTTAGCTTGTTTTTTTTTTTGTTTTTTTTTTTGTAGAATTTTTGTTTGTTTGCATGTTTTATCGGGCCAAAACTGTTGCTGTGGTTTGGGCTTGGACAGACACTATGCAGGTTCGTGCAGGGTCAGGTCTGATTTTTTTGGGCCCTGTCAACTCTTTTTCCTGTAAATACGAGTTTATTCTGAAAGTACACCATAGCATGTGATGAACAGAAATTGACACGACGCCCCTGAGCATCCAAAACTGATGCTAGTGGGGTACCTAGGGTATCATAGTTTGAAGCCTATGGCCACTGACCAAGCTGCCATATTTGACAAGTTGGAAGTGAGATGGTGTTGAAATTACACACAGTACTCTAAAGAAAAGGCTAAATACTAATACGTTAGTCACTGAAACTACTTGAGATGTAAGGTTTCAGTCACTTTCTGATTTTTCTTTCCGTAATCTTAAGGGAAAAGTTGCTTTCTTTATTCTTCATAATAGTTATTGTTGGGTTCTCTTGTTAAGATACAACATTAGCTGTTTTGTTTTTTTAAATACTGATTCAGTATTGTGTATAATTGTGTTTTGTCTCACACCATAAAAGTCTAAAAGAAACTATAAGAAGTCTTTGCAATCTGAGGGAGGAACTAAGAGTTTCCATCTGTTCTTCAACTCCTTATATGTAATCTTAATCTTTCTCAGTTTCTGTGGGGGTTGCGTGTGGGCATGTGTGTGAGTGTGGGTGGGCATCAAATGCCAACTTTGTCATGTTTAAATCTCAGAGTGACGCATAAACAGAGCAGCATGTCTGAAAAGAACCAGTGTTTCTGCAGGAGATGACAACCCATAGAGCACATGTTCTGGAGCTGTCAATCCGAAGAATGACAGCACTGATGTCTGGCACTGCTGTATCCATGCAGGGAAGAATTAGCATAATACAGTGTTATGGGAGACAAATGACACTGTGGGAGGAACAATGAGCAATGAGCAGCCAGAGTAATTGTCATATAAACAAAGTAACATTGAACTCTGTGTCAGCTTGTGTGTCAGCACCACAATCAGCAGGGCGGTGACACAGGGAGGTCTCCATGGAGTGCTGCAGTTTCATTGTAACTTGCGTGGAAATATTTAGTGAATCCTGCCTCCACCTGCAACTGCATATCTCCTGACACCTTACACAAAACACCATGGACATCAGAAAATATGAGACTGTGCAAATGAATTCACTTATTAAGTTGTTATTTTCAGGAGTGAAAGCCTTTCAAAATCATTATGCTCAAAAGTGATATGTAAAGGTTTTACTAATCAGTCCCCAGAGTGTGTAGATCAGAGGGTTCATTTGAAACAAAACATTAAACATTTATAACTGAAGACATTTCTAGCAGGTGTGAAGGCCCAGTGGTCCAAACAAAAGCATTCCTGAATAATTAATACCACATAAAAGTGTATCCAGGTTGTCTTAGCTAATTTCCCATGCAGGAAAAGAATGTTGTTATCTTCCACAACAACTTTTCTTCCAAGATGCTTTAAGAAACTCTAAATGCCCTCTCAGATAGGAACCTCTGCATGTGAATCTCTTGCATGAGGAACCTCTCTGGGTTCACACAGTTGGAAACCATCTCTGTACTGTAGTAAAAGAATGACGTTGATGGTAATATTGGCCTCAGAGCCAGAACCTTAAGAACTACAAAACTACAATTCCCAGAATGCTTTGCCTCTACCAGATGATTGTACACAGGTATATTGCGTACTGCCAATGATTAGAGTAGGACTGACCTGCTTTTAACCTGCCTATTCATTGTTGAATCATGTATGCTCTGATGAAGGTCTTCTAAACCGAAAGCTCACATTAATGTGAAGTATTGCACAGATGTAAGTGTGCGGAAATCCTCTCTTTGCTTTTGGACTTTTTTGTTTCCAGCACCTTAACCAAGACCGATCCAGGTTGAGTGGTGGTCCGACTGCAGATGGTAATATTGGCCAAATATTCGGCTGTACCAAGTGCTGAGCAAGCAAACCTTGGCAAGAAAAAGTCTATTCTCATTCCCACTGTGTCAAATATGGCAGTTGGTTGATAGCCTTTGGCGTGTGATAATGACGCAAAGGCACCTTTCCAGCATTCTGTATGAGATGCATTGGGCTTTCAGCTAATTCCAATGAGTTACAGTACATTGTATAAAGAGCGAGAAAGTCAAGTAAGGTGGGAGGGAGTGATGGATGGGTCAAACAAACACAGGTCTTTTACCCAGGAGGCCGGTGTTCATGTCCCAAAAGTTTTATTCATTTAGCACTAACATAAGTTAATTTATGACACATTTCATACAGAGCAGGTCTAGACCAAACTCTGTCATTTACAGAGACCCATCAGTTCCCCATTAGTAAGCACTTGGCAATGGTGGCACATGGCATGACATGTTTTTTCTACACCTAACCAAGTAGTTTTGATGTCTAAACCTGAAGTAGTTACGAAGCCCTATGTTTCCTGTGAACATGCAAGTTCAAGTTTCTGGTCACCTAACAAGTCCAGTATGCAGCTCTGGGTGGATCATGCAAAAAATAGCTGCCTGCTGTAGCCAAAAATGACAGTCATAAAAGTGAACCAAAACAGCAAAATTGCTGGTTGAACAACTAAAACAACGAGTTGAAAGATGCCAACATTTTGCATAGAGCTGAGAGATAATACAGAGTTGGGTGATAATTCTATGTGGGTTCATCACTATGAGTGACCCCTTGCACATTATACATAATCATTTTATCCATTCTATAAAAGATTTGTTATAGCAACTTTAAAGGTACGCGAGAATTGAAAAAGTTATTTCCATTTTACTAATTTCTCTCCCTTGTTGCACTACCAAACACAAAACAAAACAAACAAGGTAACTGGTAAAGGACCACTGTTGTTCCCAACTCTTTCTAATGACTCCATGGCATTTAGTAATAAATTCAGTTGATGGCACACTTGGACAAAAGGCTGGAATTACATACTTTTAATAGCATTCTATCCCACACTCTTCCAGCAAACCCACCCACTCCCACCCACATTAGAATAAAAATATGTCAAACCTGTAACATTTCTGTCAGGTCCCACAGGGTCAGGAAAAAAATACAACTGCATCCTTCCCACTGCTATTATTAGACAGTCACATGTGTCATCTTTAACAGTCAATGTGTCCATCCACTACCAGGTGTCTGTCAAGTGTCTTTGAGGAATTCCCTGTTTATTCCTTGTATGTCTCCTATAGAGATGATCAGGTTTTATAGGCTTGTCATGGCTCTGACAGCATTAGGACTCACAGGGAATATTTTACATCTGTGAATGTGGGATCAAAAGAAGACCTCCTTTCCTTCTTGGAGAGCAGAAGGCATGACAGGTTCTGACTGCATTTGTCAAAGAGCCCACCCTGCTGAGAGGCTCTTATCGCCCCTGCCTCAGACGTCTGTCGCCATCTACTGTAAGTGCTGGTAACAGCGTGTCAGCGGGGCGCCATGGGTTTTGGGAATTGGCTCTCAGTGAGCACACCCCACCAAGAATACTAATGTCAGGAGCACTGAGGAAGCGGTACATACTGAATTTCTGACATCCTGAAGGACGGTGAACTCTTTCCGCTTTTCTTATTTTAGACTACATCTTAAATCAAGTGTCATACAAATATTTACGAGATAAATGAACTCTGAGATTAATTTGTGCAGCATAGTGTTACCAAACAATTTTTGACAGTGCCTATACAGATTTTATGTTAAAATGATAAGAACTATTGATGTCACTATCATTTTTCATGTTCAACCTGCTGAACAGATTGAAAAAATATGATATTTTCCTATCTTGACACTGAGATACACTTCACTCTCATATTGGAGAATCTACATTAAAAGGCTTGGGCTGTCCTGGAAATTTCCCAAGACACAACCTGTTGAGTGAATGTGGAGCAGGGTGGTCCTTGAGAAAGCACGTCTAAGACAAATAAATGTTAAAATAAAACCAGCAGCACTTATAATTCCTGTGTCTTTTGAGCCCCTGCTGCTCTGTTCCCCTGGCTGCATCTGGAGCTGCTGCAGGGTCAGCATCCTTTCATCTGCCTGCTGCACTACACTTGCTCTCCACAGGATGGCGTGGCTGTGCTGCAGCAGAGCCTGGCTGACCAACCAGAGAGCCGGTAGCCCTGCAGTCACTCAGCAGCCCGGCCAATTGAATCACAGGGGCCACATCAGCACTCAGGAAGCAGCTACCTAAACTGCCTTGCTGATAGTCATCTCTTGTTCTGCTCCAAACCCCCTCCCCTCCAAATACTCACACACATATTCACATTAACAAACAGCTCTGCCTGCACCAGCTGTCATTATTCTCTGTTTAAACTCAATTCAGTAGGAGGCTGCGTTGATATTTCCTTCACCTCTCCATGTCCTGAGCTTGAAGGTTCATATTTGACCAGCTAAGCAAAGTAAGTGTCTAGGACTGTGACGTACAACCATTCATATGACTCCCAAGGCCTGAGCACACACACTCTTGTGGTTTCCACACAAGGTCTGGGATATGAGGCACAAAGGAAACAGACGCAGTGACACACACTCAGCTCTCTCCTTCTTCCTGCCCCATGCCCCAAGCAGTTAGAGAAGAAGATGTGCTGATACAAGGAGGAGGTGGAGCAACTGGGCTGGCCGACAACAAAGCTACCCTCTGTCTTATTGCTGCAGCAAATGCACACCAATGATTCTTGTTATCCATGGTGCTCTGTTTGTTGTATGTGAGAGGGAGGCAGGGATGGAGGGAGGGATGTTTATACTTTGCATTTAAATCATACCCCAGATTATGCATCTTTATTCACAGTACGCTGCTGAATTTGTAATGCGAAATAACAACGTGCCCCCTTTTCATTTGATCAATTTCCTAGTCTGTGAGAGTTTGCCGCTCCTCTCGTTTCCAGGGGCGGTGTAAACTTTTGAATGGGGGAGTCAGACTGGGGCATGGTTTTAAAGAAGGGGCACATTTGTAAAAAGCAGAAAAGAAATCACATTGGTACATTATTTATTTAGTATCATAAATGAATATCAAATAAACAACATTAAATATTCTATATGAACTACTAATATCAATAAATAGCTGCTATTTGTAACTCCAAATAGCCTACAGCCACAGACAGATAAGAAGACAATGGGCCCCTGGACACAGACATGTAAACTGTTCCAACTCCTCCTCCACAGGAATAAAGAAACAGCTGGATCATTTATAGTTAATTGTTCTCTTTGGTCATTTTAGCTCTCTTTGTGGTTAATTTCATCTCTTTGTGGTCATTTTGTGTCTCTGAGGTTAATTTCATTTTTCTGTCTGGTTGTTTTTCATCCCTTTGTGGTTATTTTGTGCCTCTTTGTTGTCATTTTGCTGTCTGCCTGGTTGTTTTGCATCTTGTTGTCATTTTGTGTCTCTTTGTGGTTGTTTTGCTGCTCATTGTTGTTACAACTATAGTTGTTTTGCTTCTCTTTATTGTCATTTTACATCTCTTTGTGGTCATTTATGTCCCCCCATGTTTTGTGTCTCTTTGTGGTTGTGTTTTACTTCTCTTTGTTGTCTTTTTGCTTGTCTTTTGCCATCTTTCCACCAAAAAAATCACTGCATAGAGAGGTTCTGATCCAGGGCCTTCTGGGCCTGTACCCAATAGGCTCATTCAGTAATCCATCGATGATATGAAAAAGTAAACTACCAACACCTTCTGACTCTGGTTGGGGGTTGGGGAGTGAAACCCCCCTGGACTTGACCCTGCTCATTTCAAGCACTGTTCAGCTCAGGTCTGCCACAGCCATACAGCCACGTGCATCTATACAATAGTACACACACGAAAGCACACTCACTAGAAATGCACACCAACATTATCTCACTGTCAATGCCACCACGCTTTGATGCTTGCCCTCTCTTCAACATGAGAGGAGCTGGTAATTCATTTAAACAAACGCTGGTCCTTTGAAACTCAATGCCATTTTTTCCCCTTCCCCACGTCTCCAGAAATGTAATTCAAGGAAGGACATAGCTGCAGGACATTTTGACTGCGCCGAGCTCTGAGCCCCTTCTGTTGTGCGTCGCTATGTACAGTGGCCTTTATATATGAGAAAGACTTGATAAATGACAAGAGAAGCACAATCTAATTTAGGACAAACGCATCACATCTTTTGTGTGAACACACAATGTTTATGAGGCAATGTGATTGATGATTACATCCAAGTAGAAGTGACAGTGGAATAACATTATTCACCATAGCTTTGTCCTCCTCAGGCACCGCAGCTCGTAGAGTTATCTTCGATATCATTAGTCAAGTACGAAATTGTGGTGATTCTTTACATAAAAACAATCTAAACTCGGAGAACCTAGATGAGTAATGGGAAACTGGGGAATAGTTGGCTAGGAAGAATATTCTCTGGCCTAGTTAAGGTGTGATTTTCTTCCTTCCATCAGTTTATACCTCAAGTCAAATAAAACTAGTGCAGGGGATTTCTGCTGAAAATATAAAAAAGTCTATGGATGTACCAGCATAGCGGGTAGATACGGATGAACGCAAATTTACCCTAAGTGGATGTGGGGGATGGAGTGGTGGAGGAAAAAGAGGGATTGCAAGCCTTTTTCTGTGTGTGTCAGGCCTAACTCTAATTATGGCTTCGTTAATTAGTGTATCTCAACATGGACTCGCTTGGAAGGATGCCACTTAGCTCAGCTTTTTCTCTCTCTACCCATATCCCTTTCCCAAATCATGGCTGAGCTCCTTCCCTCTTTCCCTACCTCGCCTCCCCCTCTTCGTCACTCCTCCTCCCATCCCATTCCATCCCATCCCTGTCCGCATGTCTTGACAGCTCATAAGGCAAAGCAGCATATCAAAGCAGACTGAGCCATCGTAGCCCTTAACCAAGCATCTTTTGCTTCAAATTGCTTCCTGAGGAGAGGGAGAAATAAGATAAGAAGGCAGAAAGAGAGGGGGAGGATGAAACAGGGCCATACTGAGCAGTTCTCTCCACAAGATGGAGAGGAATGAACAGAGAGCAAAAGTTGAAATGTATAACACAGGCAGTTGCCCTTATTTCTCTGGGGTGTCGGTTAAAGCCTCTGAGAGCTGAGGTGAGAGACGTCAGCATCTCTTCCCCTCCCAACCATCCGCAGAAATTAAGTCCCATCTCAGTGACGAGATCAGGGAATAGGCACATGTCACAGCACCACAAATTGAAGTCCTCAGTCTGTATTTACTGGAGCAGAGCCCTCTGCACACACGCGGAGCTCTGCGCACACTCACGCACATCCAAGAACACCATGATTTCCAACTCTGAAAACTAACCCCCAACTCCCAAATTCAAATTCTTGTCGCGGCTGCTATTCAAGCTCAGCGGCACTGCAAGATGCTGCATAAATTAAGTCGCTGGAGGGAGCGAAGACGGGGAATGAGCACCGTCTGCCTCTGCCGGATTGTATTAACTCCTGGGGCCTTGTTGGCGGAGAAGAAACCTCTGTCGAGACCAGGGCCACACCTTCTGCTCTTTGGGTCTTCATTAAGGCCTGCTGACTGTCTCCACTCCCCGGCAGTTCTTCCAGACTTTGTTTACAGCCTGTGTTAGCGGGCTACATTCATAAATAGGCAGAGCCAGCCAAAAGGAGGTATTGGAGAAATGCAGACTTGTGTCAATCGTTCATTTTTTGTGTGCATTTAAATGTGTTGTTTTCTGTGTGCCTCATTATATTTTATACCAGACAGAGTGAAGGAGGCAAAGGTTGTGTAAGGGGACGAGGGAAGTGTGCTGTTTGGCAGTCCCCCTGATGTCAAAGGCAGCTTCAGTGATTGCAGCGCTGACCCTTCTCTTTCACCTTTCGACTCGTCCTGCCGCTTTGCAGAGACAAACACTCCGAGACTGAGATTGTCTCCATTTGCTTGCCACCTTGCAACCTGTTATTTTCTGCAGCCACTAGTTCAGATAGTCTGAAGGAGCGAATAAATAAATAAAAAAAGCTGTGGTTGTGGTCCTGATCGTGGTGCAAAGTAATGGCTGAGGCAAGGAAAGGGGTGGAAAGCTTAGGGAGATCTTGGGAGGGGGGCTGACAGGATGTGTGCTATTTCAGGCACAGTGCTTTCAGGCCAATTGTGCCCTCATTGTTCCATCACTGCCGGTAATGACTTCACCGCGGCTTCCTGTCACATGATGATGATGACTCTACTGACCCTGTAAGTGATGCAGCAAGTGACCCTGATTTGGATTGGATGGATGACTTCACTGAGATGTTTGCTTCCTTTAGAAAGTGTGAACATTCTTTTCCTTTTCACTGCACTTCAGAAGAACTTTAACATTGCTGAATGTACAACTAAGTTTTACCACACTGAAGATCAAAGGTTGAAATTTAATGATCTGGTTTGGAAGTGAACAGAAACACAATCTTGCTAACAGCCAGATCAGAAACATTGGTAAAACAAATTTAGTCGAGTTCCATGATCCATGAAACAATTAATTGGACAACATTCTTAGTATTACCCATATGGAAATGGTGTGGTCACTAAGATATGAAAGAATATGTAATTTCTTGATTGCTCTGACTGCTATTAAATGTTAGTGAAATGGATGAGGATACATGGAATTTGATTTTAAACAGGATCCACTCCTCACTCTTTTTGCTTCATGGACTTCTAAAGCTTTAAGTTATTCCAAAGAAAAGTTAGTCAAGATATATTCTGATGTGATTCCCCTGTGTGCTTGGTGCAGGGTCCCTTATCCACACTTTTTGGTCATGCCCTCTACTCTGAGAGTACTCGACAGACATATTAAGGGGCTTTTACATCAGGGACCAGATCTGAGTGCACTTAACCCTGAAGTCTAGTTTGTTTGATTAGTGTGAGCACCGTGTTCCTTACTCACGCATGGTGAGACAAACCATGCTCAAGTCCATTTGTAAAGGTGGTCTCAAGTACGGTTCATAGATACTCCAGTACACCAACTGTACCAAAGGGTCAAGAGTTTTTTAACTGGTTGAGAAACAGTCTCAGTTTTATATATTTTAGACAGCAGTGCAGCCCTCCGCAGGCAGATCCAGATCCAGCTTCAATGCCGACTTACCTGCAGTTGGAGTTCTGGCAGGAGGCAGAGAGCTCCACACCCAACAGCAGCGACTCGTCTTCTGGCCAGCAGCAGAGCTTCACCTCCCTGTTCTGCTGGTACCCTTTGATGGCGGTCCCTGGGGCAGCAATGTCCATCTGCTGCGCCCTTTTCTACACAGCACAAAAAAATGTCACATAGATGATGACGCAAGTGTACTTGGGTACAGAACAAGATTACTAATGTGAAAGTTGCAGCAGGGCCTTGGGGGGATCATACTTGGGCACTGTACGAATCAATTGTACCTAATATGAAAACGTCCTTAGACACTCTCTAAAAGTTTGGACTCCACTGCACCCATTTCCACTTCCACTTACAACAATATTTAGAATCATTGTAGAGGAAACTAATCTTCCACACCATAAATTAAACACTATTGCACCAATGATCGCCAGAAGACTAATTCTTTTGAAATATAAGGATGAAACATCACCCACCTATACCCACTGAATGAGAGATCTAATATATTTTTTACAGTTACAGAAAGTTAGACTTACTCTGAGGGGATCTGCTGATTAATTTTTGGCAGTCATTTATCACCCGAGTCAAGTTTTGCAAGTTGGATAATACACTCTGGATGTGGAGTGCCCCTTTGGGGTTAAGACGCCGACCATGAACTGCAACATCTCCGGCTCTAGTCTGACTGGAGGCTTTTGTTGCGTCTCGCTCTCTCGCATTTCCTGTCATTACCTCCAGTCATTTATGATGAGGGTGTAATATATTTTGTGACACTGCATTGTGGCCATTTTTAACTTTTATTTAACCTTTACATTGTATATTTTTCTCTTCATTTTTCCCCCATTTCAATCACTAAAATACATCTTTTATGTGTGATGGTCTGTACTAATAAAGTTTAAAAATAGTAATAATAATAACCAGGAGAAAAGTATATTCTTTCCTCACAGACACGTCTACATTCTTGTGAGTGCATTTGGTCTTCATAAAGAGGTGTAGTATCACACGGTACTGTACAGTGTTTACACACACACACACACACACACACACACACACACAGAAAAACGGCCCTTGTCTACCTACTGTCTCACACAGTGCCCAGCAGCAGACTGCGGCTTTGTTCTAAATCGGAGGATCATATCAAATCTTGTCATTAGGCTTTGTTACCAGGACAACAGCATTGCTCCAGCATCCCCTATGCCAAAGCCAGTTAGGGCAGCAGCAGTGATAGCAAAAGAAGGAATGTACCTATAGATGAAAATGAAATAAACATAGGTCCAGAATTCATGACAGAAAGCCTTCTACAGCGATGACCTGCTGGTTTACAGTGACCCAGGCCTGGTACTATCGACTACAGGGTGTGATGAGCCTGTCAAGTGGAGAGCGCTTTTGTATTCTCACTGCGGCCAGATGTACACTCTTGTTTTTTTGCCCCTGATATTGTGTGAGAAAGCCAAGGCTGTGAGTTCACAGCTCAGATAAAGACCAGAATAATTGGCACGTGGTTACATAATGCGAGTCCATACGGCAGTGTTGTATAATTCATTGCAGTAGTGGAATATGTAAAAGCACTGCTCCAATCCCCTTTAGGTCTAATTAAAAGACTATCAGCCTTTTTACAATGAAAACTCCAGGGGATACAGTGTAATCACGTATTAATAGAATGATTACTAAAGAAATAAAGCTCCTTACGCAGATAAGAGCTGCTGAATTTATAACACAAAGCCACCCTTAAAAAGAATTCATATAAGTGAATTCCTATGATCTTAGTTCAGCTCTAAATTTGTGAACATGAACGGGCCTTTCCCAAAGCTACAAAAAAGGGAGTCAGATCACAGTCATAATAATGTGGATTTCAGGCTGACTTTTTAGATGCAGATTGGCACCAAGGGTGTATTTCTAATCATAGAGACATGTTTTCTTGATAATCATAACTATTATCACAACAATGACATGAAGCTCATTTGGGTGTAGAGGCAAGGGACTACTAATCCACAAATCTGAATTCACATTTGGTGGCATTAAGCAATAGCAGGATTTGTCTCTTTATCAGATCGCAAGTTAAAGCTTTGTGTCACTACAGAGTCATTCATACTCAGAAAAACTCTCAAATTCTAATCAAGCAACAGACACTGTCCTCCAAAATGGGATCACATAGGTTGTTTGTATAAGCAGCTTATTACAAGTAATTATAACTGAAGGAAAGGAGGAAGTAAGACAACCTGGTATAAAGAGCGCCTAAGTCTAGCAGGGAGATGGTTGGGGTGATGGAAGGGTCATACAAACATAGGACTTTTACCCAGGAGACTGCTGTTCATGTCCTGTTTAAAACCAAAAAATCAGCTTTCATTTAGTTTATCTACGTGATGTAATAAGTCACATACGTCACGTTGCTAGAACCTAGCAAAGTAGTTTTGATGCAACTGCGACCGTTTCACAATGTTAACCATGTGTTTAAAACTGCGACCGTTAATGGTGATACCTGACCTATTATGTCAGTTCATCCCGTTCTCACCCCAACTCGTCAAATATCACTGCTTTGTCAGTGGACTCTCATGTCTAAATATGACGCACCAGGTAACCTCCTGCATCTGATGTTGATGTTACAGGGTGACCTTTCAATTTACACTTATTACATATATCATGTCTTTTCAAAATACACTTCGGTTTTCAAAGGATATGTTAAGTTTCTTCTTGTTAGATGCATACAGTTTTCTTCAAAGTACACTTACAACATAGATAAAACACCTAGTATTTACATTTATTACCTTATGCAACAAAAACGTGGTTAGATTTAGAAAAAAACATCATGGTTTGGCTTGAAAATCACAAGAGAAGCAAATTTTCCAGCTCTTTTTATTATGTAGTTCCCACTGGTGTTACAAGCTGCCACTGCCCAGCAGTGTTACAAACTGATGCCGCCCAGTGGTGAATTAAATCAAAACAAAAGGAGCCCTTGTGCATCGATAACTGACGCCAAAATCACTGACAAAGCAGCTGGTCATTTAGGTATGAGGACATTTTGATCTTCTTCCACCATTAGGGGCGCTAATTTAAAAGACATCCTGGTGGGTCAAATTAGAGGGTAGGAATGAACAACTCATGTGGTCATATGAATTGGAGGAATTGTTGAAACAACACCAGGCGTCTACAGCCATGCTAGCAGTTCTGTGACTTACGCCAGGGCCACACTGCCAACGAAGTGCTGCAAAGCGCAGCGCGCCGAAATTCTCGCATGAGCCCGTTCACATCAGACGCACATTTCTCCACGCCGTCGACAAGCGCTTCTGCTCCCAGCTGTTGTCTCCGTCACATGTGGGGCTGTTTTTCCATCATGGGTATCTCTCTCTGTTTGCGTGTGTGTGCCCCAACCCCCACCCAGAAAATAGACCAGACACCGAAATGATTGCTGCAGGGCCGGCTGTGGAGCTGCGCAGCACGGCCGGTGTGGATGACACAATCAGTTACCATGGGTGCCAAAAGGAAACTGGCTTTGCTTCTCAGTGCTTCGAGGCTATTTGCAGTGCTTCCACGTCCGGTGTGGCTCTGGCGCTAGGTACTTAGTTTGGTGTGACAGCAAGCTAACATGCGCTAATTAGCACTAAAAAAAAGTACAGCTAAGAGGGATGGGAAAGTTTTGTCAGGATTTGGTCAAAAAGTATTAGACAAGTTAAAAGTTTGACCTGATGATCACCAATGACAGTGGGGTTCATCATCTGGGGATCATGAATGTCTGAATAAATTTCATGGCAATCGATCCAGTAGTTAAACCCCCATTTTGAAATGAAAACGCCTAAAATGACATACCCAAATTAAAATGTCTATAGCGTCTGAACCGTTCTGATTACATGCATGCATGAGGTCTTGCCAGAAAGAAAACTCCCTGAAGTTTCTTGTGAAAGTGTCAGAAACACTCTAGGTGATACAGAGACAGAGTAATGGGCCTCTGAAGTCAGTAAAAAATTGAAGATTTTGCCTAAAATAAAATAAAAAATGATTTTCAGGATGAATAACTGTCTGTGGCTTCATCTGAGCAGGTAACAGGGTTCCTACACATTTATAATTTCAAAATTCCATACTTTTCCATACCCTAATTTCCAGACTTCTCTGCGTTTTTTTTTTTTTCTCAGAGAATATGCGACATCTGAGTAAATATATCAGTGTATCGTATTTCACATCATATTTAATTATTCTGATCAAATTTATTTCCATACTTTTCCATACTTTCCATACTTGCGTAGGAACCCTGAGGTAAATGACACTGTGGAGCTGTAGGCACACTATCAATGAACATGTGTTTCAAGTTTGAAGAAAATTGCTCAAAGTATGACCATTCTACAGTGTTTTTCTTTTGTCAGTGATCAAACAACACTCAGCCAGCTTCAGACATTGTACCTTATTGAAATCAGGTGTGATTATGATAGCTGATGTTGTTTTTGACAAAGAAACACCATAAAATATCACCAAATAAAGCCATATGAAACGTTAAAGTTATGATCCCACTTTCTAGGCAGTATATCTCACCCAAAAATAGTGGTAGGAGTGAGACTCTTACCTTTCATAAAAGATCTAAGTCCCCACTCGTCACTCCGCATGAGATCACGAGTCCTTTAAAACGGCACGCTAGGCATGTCCCGATCCGATCACGTGATCGGAAATCGGGGCGATCACGTAGTTTCAGACTCGGCAGACAGGCAGGTGAGGGAGGGATAAAGGGAAAGAGGCTGGTGATTGAGAAAGGCATTATAAGCTATTTTATTTTTGACCAAATGTTCTTGTTGTTGACTAATGGATAATGGAATTAATATTATACTGTGGAGCTACTGTACTATTATCATACAGTGAGGTTTTGATATCATGACATGTCTTACAATACTGCAATAAATGTCATGGGCTTGTTATTGGGGTACAGTATTGTAATATTGCGAGACTGTGATATTGTTACACCCCTAGTACAGCACAAAGAACAGAAAAATAGTGGGATGATACAGTTAATCTACAGTAAAAAATTTTACTGCATTGCCAAAGTATCGGATCGGGACTTGGTATCGGCAGATACTCAAAATCAAATGACTCGGACTCAGGGGCAAAAAAACGTGATCGGGACATCCCTACGGCACACCATGACTTGTCAGCACTCATCGCGATTTTGGACTTTGTGTGTTTAGGCTGCTCTGGTGCGAAAACCATAGGGAATAAAAGAAAAACGATGCCGGATTCAGGAAGCTGAGAGTTTTCTGAATCCGGTGATACCAAGCATCACATGGTTTGATGACATAGTGCGCCTGTGAGATACCATTTAACAGAGGAGAGTGGAGTTAGAACAACAAAACTGGTGGACAAATGGACTGACTTCAATTTTCAGTCACAAGCACTGTTCCCATTCAAAGTCTTCATTTAGCCAAATACAGTCCAAATGACCAGGAATGTTCTATCCGTTTAATCAAAAATTCTTTGGGAGCTGACCTGTAACCATTTAGATTTAGATTCAAAAAGTGCCTATTTGAAAATTTGCTACTAAGTTTTCAGACATTATGCAATAGGCAGGAATATTTTTCGAAGTTGTTTTGGCTTAGCTTTGTGGCCACTGTTGGCACTCAGTGTTCCACCTTCTGAATGCCCTTCTTCAGTCTGACCTTGGGGATGAATGCATCTGATCAAGCAACTTCTTAAATCACCTCTTTACTTTAAAGTGCTGTTTACCGATGTTGCACTTTACTTTGTTGCCATTCACTCTAACCCAATTTAGCCTCTGCACTGAACAGTACGCCACAATGTAAGCATGAAAAGCTATTGGAAGAAACAGCTGCAGGATGTTGATGCAAAAGTTGATCCAGTTTTACTTCTGTAATAAATGCATTTCATAGGCACACTTAGTTCAAGTTCAAGTAAAATTTATTTTGGGAGCACCAATTTATACAGTTGCAGTTCAGAGTGCTTAACAGGGTCATAAAACATTCAAAGAAAATAGCAAAGCATACAAGAAACTGAACAAAAAAACAGGAAGAAAAGGAAAGGAGACCAAAAGCACTAGAAATAGCCGATTATGAAAATGGATACATAGGAACAGTAATTAAGACAGAAATAAATTGTTAATGAGGATGCTAAATGTATAGAAAGGTCTTGAGGGTGTTTTAAAATTAACAGCATGTAGGTAGGTTATATGTCTAAAATCAGCAGGTCAGCTGCCTCATGCTTTAAGATGCATACATACTGAATACAGTCTCACCAGATTTGGAATAAGCTCCAGGAAAATGAAAGGTAGACTACAGTAGGTGCCTTGAGAACTGAGAGATCTGCTGGGTTTGTAAATTGAGAGCATTTCTGCTTTACGCTGTGGCGCCACGGCATTTAGAGCTTTTTACACCCAGATGTGAAAATCAATTCTAAAAGCAGTGGATGTTTGTGAGGATGAAATAAATGTGTTTTGATTTCTTTTGTCTTCAATAAAATAGTGATAGCTGCATCTGGTTGTTGCATTTACCTGTATAGGTTGTAGTAACGTTAATACAGTTTATAGAAGATGCTTGCTTTTTTCAGCACATACAAGAGTCCTCAGGACACAGATGCAGCTGAGGCTGATGGGAATGTCAAAGTAGTAGTCAAAGTTTTTTCTGTTTGCATTTATCCAAACAATAGGAATGGTGGATGGACGTACTGTAAACTGGCCAGTGGTTTGACAAGTCAATTCGTGTTACATATCCACCATCATCATCATCATCATCATCATCATCATCAGTGTATTACATACAGTAAATGGCAGTCAGTGCATTCCCTGTTTGCAGAAATAGATGGGAGTAGCACCCCAGAAGCTCAGCAAGTAATTGCTCTGGATAAGGGTTAACAGCAAAATGTATTTTAACAACTTACCTAAAAAAAAACAACAAAAAAAAAACCAATATCAGTCTAAGCAGATGCTATATTTAGAATATTTTTAATCTTGCCGCCAGACAGCCCAGAGCAACATCGCTGCGGCGAGCATGCAGGGCCCAACGGCTGCACCCCAAGATACAACTTTTGGAACGCAGCAATTCGCACTGCATGTCATGTGATGAGGAACGACCAATCACAGCAGACAGATGTCTTTCACTTGTTCCGTAAATATCAGTCTGTGGTAAATATGGAAGAGTTGATCATTTTGGTGCAGAGCTGCCAGAGCATTTCATCTGTCTCATGGACAATTGGCCTACACACTTCTAAACAGCGCCTGGAAGAAGATCAGCTATGATAGGTTTTGATATGGTGACTGTTAAGGTTGCTGAGCAACCTCAGATGCAACCTACCACCGTGTTCATGAAAGCAGGCAAAGAAAAGGCACAAAAGTAGCACCTAGTATCCGACCTGGTGTTTTCCAGGCGGTTTAAGATGCGGCATGTGTATGGCCCCTTATGCTGTAGGTGGCTCTGCATTGAAAACAATGAATATGAGGGAGAAAAAAATGTGGCATGTGTACAGCCCCTATGACAGCGACAGCAGATATGTTGCTCAACATGGAGACAAGAGAAAACCTCAATGAATGAAAGTATAGAAAAGAACCTCTGTTGAGGTAGACGTAATAAGGCCAAAAAAGACGGAGAGAGAGGGAAACCTGCTGGAAACTAGAGGCACAGAAAAAGAGGCCAACTGTGAACTGTAAATGCATGTTCTGGACCCTGAGAGCTACTGCTGCCTGGACTAGGTTACAAAACAACCTCAGGATCTTTCTGAATCAGTAGATACCAGCGCTTGTTTCATTTATTTGTAGGTATTTAGTGTAATTTAACCTGATGGTTGGGTCCAGCAGTGCTCTTCAGCAAGTGTCTCTATCACTTTCTGACGGTGGGTTTACATAATCCTCTTGAGAGAAATGTTTGCTGCAAACTCTGAGTTGCCTCATTTTTACGGGGTTGATGTCTATATTCAGTGTATCCAGCCACAGCTGTTTTCATTTCTTTGTTTTAACAGCCCAGAAAAACACAAACATGCACCATCTCAGAAAAGTTAAGTTTTTTTCTCAGTCGGATCACACAACAGCACTTTCTGACCTGCAGCGTAATATAGTTCACTGCACAGTTGGGCTTTTGTGTAGGAACAGGGAAGGTACAGTATACTGTTGAGAAAATGTAGGGCCAGAGGAAAGGGCTGCCTGATGACAAGGCAAAGCAGTGAAAATATCCTCAATACAGCGACCACTTAGACTGATAATTATGTTTTTTTAGGTAGTTTTTTTAAGGGGCTAAAATAAGTTTTGCTGTTAACCCTAATCACAGCAATGCATAGCTGAGCCTCTGAGGTGCTAGTCCCATCTGATTCTCTAAACAAGAAGCACACTGACCGCCATCGACTGTATGAAATACATTAACTGTAGGTAACATCTGTACAGCCCCACTTTAGAAACCTGAACTTTCCCTTTAAAGGGCCAGTGTGTAATATTTGGCATGGTTTATTATCAAATCTGAATCTGAATCTGAATATTCTACCCATTAATATGTTTATATAAGTGTATAATCGCTATAAAATAAAATTTGTTTGGTTTTCGTAGCCTTATTATTATGCTTATATATATATATATAGCAAGGGCCTTGCTTTAGAGAGGTCGCCATCTTGCGCCGCCATGTATGTACGGCAGACCGAGCGGACAATCCAGCCAACCAGAGAACACGTTTCGCGTGTATAAATAAACCAACGAAGACAGCGGAAGGAAGGAAGAAGGAGGAGGAAACGGCAGAGAGTGTTAGTAGTTCGTCGATAGAGAGTAGTGAAAAGTTTTTTTAGTTCTAAAGTTTGCGAATGGACCACACTTACCATGCAACAGGAGAGAATGAACCCGAACCGTCATCTGTGAGGAAAAGAAGACGCAACTTCTCTCCTTGTGATGCACTCTCTGCGGCGCTTTTCCTCCTGATGATATATCTCCCCAATGATGGTAGCAGTAGTACTGAATCCCATTCTTTGCAGCAAAATGGGAGCGGAGGATTCAGCCTCTCTTCTCCCCCACTCAGCATCGAAGTTCCTCATCTGTATGCGCAAGGCTTTTTGTCCCTACTAGGCCACCGTCATTTACGCGACAGGAGGGGTGAGCGAGTGAGCCCTGCAATCTAGAATTTGACCACTGATGTCACTGTTTTCAACCCATTTTACACACTGGCCCTTTAACTGTTGGTCTATCTCTCCATGCTTTTTCCTAACCCTTCTAGTTACAAGCTGCTATTTGTTGGGGGGGTGTCTGTTGTTTACGTGGCTAATGAGTTTTCAAGAATGGCAGTTTGCTTTGCTGTATGGCTGTGTTCAACAATTGAACGTACACTTCCATCTGGACGAATTACTGTACACCTATGTCAATAATGGTTCCTCTTGTGTTGGGAGAGTAACTCTGACATAAGAGCTAAAAATGTCCCTCAATATAGCGTTCTAAAAACTATGACCGTTCCTAGTTCTTGTGGTGCAAACACAACAAAAAAGGGGGTTCTTACAACTATGAAAAAGTTCCTCCTGTCCGAAAATGCCTACAGTTTTCATGACAATTCAGTCAAAACTACAAATGTGAACCTTATGGTGATGTTGAGCTGACACTGGCAAAAAGTCAGTGGATCACCACAGTCATTAGGCTTTGTCCTGTGGAATAATCATTTTATTTCTTGGCATCCAATTTATTTATTTTTTTGGAAATTTCAGTCTAGACCAAAGTGGTTGACAGACATCGTTAAAGCTACACCACTATCATGTCTAAAAATCCCAGGTTCCAACAGTCTCAGTAAAAAGGATTAAATTCTGGCTTCAAGGAACTCAATTTTGATGATTGAACCATACTCTGAATGTAATGAACTGTCAGATTTTTTCAAGGCTTTTACCTGATTCTGACAAAATGTATAGCTCAACCATCATATTAAGTAGGAATAAGTAGGTATGGGAAATTGAATGAATTATGCTGCTGGGTAGTATGGTGACTCACTGTTTTCAACGGCTATCTCACAGTGGGAGTGCATACATCTTACTGCAGGACATTGGCTCTAGCTGTGGTATAAACTGATGATAAAACATAATGTTCATATTTACTGTACATCTTCATTTATGGAACAAAAACCCACATTAACTCTGTACAGAGTCTGGATGCTGGCATCAGTGTGTGAGGAGGTGGACACAGCACGCCACAGGTGCGGATAACTGGGCTTATAATGAGCATGCTCGTTAGTGATTGGATTCTGAGTAAGACATAGAGAAGTCATTTTAGGCTTACTTGACTGGAAGCCGTGAACCGGGAGAGAGCTGCCACTTGAACTTTAAAATAAAAGAGGGAAGCATGGCTCCGGGGAGTAATGGATAAAGAAGTGGAGGAGGAAGAACTGAGTGTAGCCTTCCTGACTGAACTCAACAACCTTCATTTCAATTATGAATAAGTCTACTGAACAAGTGTAAAAATTAAGGAATTAAATTGTTTTTACTGAAATAGTTTAGGATCATTATATTATGATTATTATGTTAAATTATATTAATTAATGCAGGGTTCCTACACATTTTTATGGACAAAGATTTTCATGACTTTTCAAGGACCCATTATAAAGATTTTTTTTTTCTTGCCCCACTTGCTGTCTTTTCATGTTTTCTGTACATATCAGATTAAAACTCTATTCAAATATAATTTCAGGTAGCAGGCATATAGGAGGGAAGAGACGAACCTAGGAGGAAAATAACAAAATGTACGTGATGGTAAACAAAATGTTGTCACACAGACGCATAATAAAGCTAGTCGAAATGGCTGCAGGAAATGAATCTGCCATGTTGTTACATTTAATGGAGGGTTATCCACAGAAGGTTACTGTAACAATTTCTCTATACACCATAAAATTTCATGATTTTTCCAAGACTTTCAATGATCATGACGAATTCATACTTTTCCGTGTCCGGAAATGTGATTTTGAAATTCCATGACTTTTCCAGGTTTTCTATGTTCCAAGGTGGGAACCTTGTTAATGTTTAAGTGACACATATCAGATTGCCCCGCTTATTGAATGCCTGCAGCCTGGCCTGCCTCACTTGTGATCACATCTTCTCTATCAATTGATGACAATTTGGATGTTCATCTGTGGGTGGAGCAATTCAATTGCAATAATATTACAGAACACTAACAAAGAGAGTGCTCTTGACTTGATAAAAGTGGGAGCCACTTTTATAGAGTGCAGGCCGATGACACATTGAATGACTAAATGTCAAAGTGGTTGAAAACATGAAGTGTCTCCATTATATTGCTGCACTGCATGTGCAGAATTTGATTCATGTATCTATGGTGTTGATTTAGCTGATTTAGAAATGAAATTAGCTGGTTTTAGAGAGGCACTTACGTCTCTCTTAAGTGAATGCATAATTGTCAGAAAGTGTAAATATATGTGTGTTGCCTCTCAGGCTCTGGAGGCTTTCAGGTTTATGGTCCTATTCTCCCATGTTATTGGCTGGTGAATTGGCTCCCACTCAACACAGTTGCGTGAGGGCTTGTTCAAGTACCTGTTACAACCCCAAGCTGGTCTACAGGAAAGGGGAGTGGTATGAAACCAGATGGAGAATATGAGGATTCAGTTTGACTTTTTGTGACATTTTCTTTTGGCAAATGTTGAAGCTTAAGTTAAATCCCAGGGAGAGCCCACCCCAAAATAACAAAACAACCAGCCCTTGGCAGAGGAAAAAACACAGTACTACACATTATATGGGATAAAAGAGAAAGGAAAGAAAAACAGCAGCTCTGCTCTACATGAAGGTTCTTCCTGTGATGGCGCAAGGCTATTAGATAAATGCTGGTCTAAGGGGTATGACAGATGCACAATGTAACTGGAGCTGCGATGTTGAAGGGTTACAGGAGATGCAGCTGGAAATACAGGGATGATGTCTGCTCAGGTGTTCTTTGGGTACGCTCCTGTTAGCCTCCTTGGCCATGCTTGGCCTGAATAACTTTCTGGATACGCTCACATGGATGGCAGCCAATAAACAATAGAAGGAATTCATATAGAAAGTATTTCTTTAATGTCTTTTATCAAAGACCTTTTTGATTTGGTGCAGAATTAATTCTCACCCATATCTTTATTTTTTATATAAAATATATTTCAACCCACAGCCAACTGCAGACGTCTAACTAAAATGAATCAATCATCCACATATTGATAGAACACCAGTGATTGAGCCTTTGGCAAGCAGACCAGATTTTGCTGTTCATGGGTTGTAACCCGATGATATGATATGACGCCATGATGTCTCCTCTTTTTAACCTTTTTAGCCCTATTCTGCCCTACCCTGCCTCTGACTGGCTTACCCTGATGTTCTTACCCCATTCTCGGAACCCATTGGCTGTATTTGGTGTCTGAGTTCCGGCAGATGGCGATACAGCCTCTGGGGGCAGACCCCCGATTTTTTGGCATTCCGGGTTGATTTGGACGGAGGAGGCGAATTTCCGTTTCCAACTTCCATTTATATATAAGTAAATATGCTGAACCACTGCAGTGGATTCAGAGTTTGCAGTGACGCCAATTATGTTCCGACTTGGTAGTTCACCGCACGGGCAAACCTGGCAACAACCGCAGCCGGGTCAAACGTGATTGGTCAATATTACGCGGACTACAAACAGCCTACAACTGGAAACCAGGGCTCTTCCGCTCTTCTTTCGGAGGCAAGATCTCCGGGGTTTGCCTACAGACTCTACATTCACTGAATGTAGAGTCTCTATATAGAGACCAGAGTTGGGTATAACATGTTACAAAGTAATGTGTTAGAGTACTTTGATTCCTTTTTGCAGTAATGAGTAACCTAAAGCGTTAGTTTGCTGTTTGAGTAATCAAATACTTAAGTACATTTTCAAACAAGACATCAGTTACTTCCGTTACTTTTAGAACGCTGGTCCTTCAGCTCCGAAACAGCAACGGCTGTCGTTTGGTTCTAATAACGGAGATAACGTTAAATCTATCAGTCTGAAAGAACCCACGGAGCTTGTGGCTCGCTACGTGGTCGGAGAAATGCTGCCGTTGTCTATGGTGGAGTCTAAATAGGTGGAGTAGGACTCGCTGACAGACATATTTCAGACTCAGGACTTGCATTATGCCTGGTACACACTACACGCTGGTACTCACCAATTATCCCCGGTCGTCTTTCATGGCATGTGTAATGTCATTGGGTTATTCTTGTCCTGTTTTTATTACTTTGACTATTATTTGAGTCACTGTGTGTGTTCATGTGCCAGCCGACATGTTGTTGTAGTCACCTAAAAGCGTCAGCAGATGGCAGGAGCTACATTTGAAGCGCCATAAGTAAACTGTCAAGCTACTGTATCTTCCACAGGAAGTTCTGACAAATGTTTCAGAATAAAAGCCTATTTAGAAAATGGAGGGATTCTCTAGCCGAGGTTATAAGGGGCTTTTAATTTGAAACAAGTATTGAGTTTGAAATGACGGTGCATTATGTTAACTTTACAAAGACAATGGAGCGGATAAAAAGTAAATATATAAACACACAGAGGGATTAATAAATAACGGACCGTCTATAATGTAGTCTGTTTCAAATGAAGCTGGGAGCCTCTGCAGTTGTGGTGAGTAAAAGCCCCGCGGCTATTTGTTAATGTTATTACTTTATGTCCGACCGTGAGGATGTACCATTGTTTGCTAGCTTGATGCTAATGACAGTAACGTTAACCCAGCGGGTTGACAAAGTGCCTCTGCTGTTTCACACCATCATTTCCCCCTTTTACTCTGTGTGGTAACACCCCTAGAGGAAATATTAAAAACACTGGGGTGTTGTCATACAGTTGTCTACGGCAGCAGATCATTCTGTGTTTCTACTGGTCAAAGTGACGGCTGTGATGGGAGAATTGGATCTCAGTGAAGGGCAAGTGGTCCATAACTTTAATTTTGGAGACAAAAAAATGTAGGCTTAGCGCCCTGTGGTCCATTGCCCAATAGGAAATGTAGAATACTCAAAAGTACTTTAAAAGTGCTTGAGTTACTTTTCTCAGGGAGGAACATTGGAAGTACTTTTAAAGTAATTGAGTTACTTTACTCAGGGAGTAACGCAGTAAAGTAACTGGTTACTTTTTAAAAAAGTAACACAGTAACGTACTTTGATTACTTTTAAAGTAACCCTTTCCCAACACTGATAGAGACTATTCTTACCCTAACCCAAACCAGTGTCAAGGCTGATGCCTAAACCTAACCAGCCCAACCAACAAAAGTAACCAGTACCAGCAAATCCGGAGAAAAGTAGGGCGGGTCTTACCTTTGCCATCCTAGGAATAAAGAAAAGAAAAAAAGGCTTCCCCTACAGAGCTTCCTGGCAAGGAGAAGGAGTTCAGAATACAACAACAACAACTTTAACTGGAATTCCAGCACATATGCTGACTTGATGGTGGTAGCATTAATTGTTTCGAGGTGATGTTGTAGGTGTTGTTGAGTTCAATAATTATTTTTGCAAAGTGGTGACTCGTTGTTTGGCAGCTGCAAAGGTTTTAGGCTGGTTGTCTGTGGTGTGTGAGCGTGTTAAAAGGTTTCCAATTGTAGTGCCTGTTTTGTTTTTGTCAGCTAGTTCACAGTTATTAGAGGGTGATGTCTTGATAATATTCACCCATACACGATCATCTAACTGTGGTTGTTGCCATGCTGATGTTGGCTGGTCGCTAGTTGTGCGAGGGTGTTGCTATAGTTGCAGTAATTGATTTTGAATACGGATACTTCTAAATATGAGTTATCATAAGTCAAACTCTTTTTAAGGACAGCCACAACACATACAGCCCCACTCATTTATCCTATCTCTCTGACTCTCTCACGCAAACACACACACGCATACACTCGCTCCTCTCACCTGCCCACGCATTTGGCCCTGTAGATCTTCCACCAGTGTTGTTGTCAGTCTCCTCACACCCCGGTGCTGGCAAGATAAAACCCCCCTGCCCACGTGGACTGAAGAAAGGCCAACGCTGGTTTCATAATTGGAGAGAATGAGGGGGAGAGGAGGATGCAATGCAATCAGACTCGGAGAAGAATGAGACCTTAATTAGACATTCTTCTCGTTCTATCTATAGAAGGCTTTCCTTCGAGCTCCTCTCTCCTCTCGCCTAGAAAACTACAGTATCAGTGAATTCTAATTAGAGAGCACTTGATGAGAGTGTGTGCTTACTGTGGCCTAGATAGGCTGGCTTCATCGGTATGAGCCCCGGTGCTCCGGTGCGGTTGGTCCCACGCTGTGCCATCAAACGAAAGCTCTAGTCTCTGAGGGGTGCTGGAAAAGAGGGAGGAGGAGGAGGAGAGAGAAGATAGGGTGAGGCACATGCAGAGATAACAAGACTGGGCATTGCCAGGGGTGGCGACATGGGGGAGGGGGAGTCTAGATCTGAGAAGTACATTAGTGGGGCTGTATGTGTTTGAAGTGGATCTGTGGGTGTTTGTGGGGAGGTGATGTTTGTATGGCTATGCGGCGGTGTGTGTGAGATTGTGCGAGTGGGTATGGACTAGGAGATGGTGAGTGTATGTCCTGTGGTGTTAGGGCTGGTCAGAACAGCAAGCCTCTCCAGTCTCACAGCGAGGGGTGGGGGGTTTGAGCTGATTCATTTTATTGAGGTCACTGCCAATGCAGAGGGCCTTGGCCAAAAAAAACCCCAAAAACTCAGAGTTGTCTGACAAACAACATCAACTTTTGCAGGAAAGCAATGCAAAGTCCCACTAGGCCCAGAGTTGACAAATTAAATGTACATTTCTGATAAACTACTTTGTAACATGAATGCCATATTCCTACAGTTCACCTGGCAAATGTTTCAACAAAAGAAAAAAACAGTGTCACCCATACAGAAATATAAAATCCTTCTGCAAAGTAATTATACACCTCTGTGCAGATGTTTGGTGTCTGATAAGACTTCAAACTCATGGATCTGAACTTCAGTTTTATCGACTCAACCCCTACCAGTGGAGCCCTTTGCCTTTTTTTTTAAATTAACACTGCTGTTTTGGGTCTGAAAGCCAAACTTACAGCTGACATTTTTCACACCCAAAAACGTTTCAAATATTGTCCCCCGAGTTGATCAATCTGAAATATTAGATTTAGTTTTAGTGTGAATGTAATAAATGGAGTTTAGATCCAAATGCTATTTTATGTTTGTTTAGTTATCTGGTGATGATACTATTAAATATAATATAAATATAAATGAGGATGACTAAATTGTGATGGAAGAAGAGGAGATGTTAGGGTGAGGGAATATCATTAGACCAGGACATGGTACATTAATGATGACAAAGAGGAGGGAAAGGACAAGGAAACACAAAGGTGATTGTGGAGAAAAATAATAAATGGCAATGGTGATGTTGATGTAGAGAAGGAGAAAATGTGAGTGATAATTTGGTCTGAGGGGATTTTTACCAGGCCAAATATACTCATGTGCTGAGATAAAAAGCAGGTAGGACAGGAAATAATGTGGGCAGAGTTGCAAGCAGAAACTTTGCTAGTTAGCATCGCTAGCAGGCTTACAGTACAACAACATTGCATAAGTTTCAAATAACAATGCTTATCATGTAACAGCTCATAATTTTGCATGGCAATATCAAATACATTTAACTCTTCAAACTGGAAGCAAATTTGTCTCATTCTATTTTTCATGGGTAAAACTGGGGAACAAAATCCAGTAACAGCCACCTAAAGGGGCTCCATACCATATTCAGGGTGTATCTATGATTAACCTGTTGTGTGCACATGGCTCTGAACATGGAGTTGGCGAGCAGCTAATGGTGCTAACAACGCAAACAGTGCTGACAATGGCAACAGTGCTGACAGCGCTTACAGTGTTGGTACTGATATCAGATGTAACCGTCATATGAGTGCAATGCAAGGCGGCAATGATAAGCTTGCAAGTGGGATACCCATAGGACACACATGCACTAACATGCAAGTGTGGCCAGACGGTCCTCCACGACAATGAACGGAGAAGCCTGGATAACAACACACAGACATTCTTTGTTCAGGATGCCATTACATAACTTTATCTTTACATAGCAAATAGCTGTTTGTTGCTGTATTAAGCTTCTTCAAGTGTCTGTCTCACTACTTACCAGATACTGGGCCTCCTGCAGCAACGTTCTTGCTTGGCTTCTTAATTTTCTAAGACAAAATTTAGGTGAAGTTAACTCCAGATGCACCATTCAAATTTGTTCTTACCCAGGTGTGCTGAATGACAAATCCCACTTGATCATAAGTCACCTAGTAGCATCAGCCTGGCTAATGCCTAAGATATGAGGAAGAAGAACCTCAGTCTTAGTGAAACTGACGTACTGTTAAGTAAATGTAATTTTCTAGTGTCAGCACTGGTGTTACAGGAAAACCAAAAACCCATCAATGACAAAACTTTTGCCATGTCAGTAGCAGTGGTGAATGAAGTGATAAGATCCTTTGCTTAAGTAAAAGTACTAATACCACACTGTAAAAGTACTTTGTTACTGGTAAGAGCCCTGTATTAAACATGTTACTTAAGTAAAATTTTGTAAGTGCGGTCAGGGAAATGTATTGATGTTTTAACATTAAAATATACTCAAGCAAAAAAGTTTCAATAAATTAAAATAATTAATATAATTAAAAGGAAAAGCAGCAAGTACATAAAGTCATATGAGAATCTGGAACCATGAAATGTTTGAAAAATGACTTACACGATTATAAAAGATAGATGCCAATTAATTTTCTAATTAACTGACTAATGAAGCTCTACCAAAAGTTCAGTCAGGAAGACAATACTTTTCATGCTCAGACTTAAGTTTTCTTTCTCACCCTGCCATTCACTCCTTGCATGTATGCTCACTCACTATCTCTAGGTGTCATTGTCTGGGAAGGTCAATTGAGTCATCAGCTGATTCACAATCAACCAATAGCACAGTGACACACCCTCTCTGTCAGCCTATGTTTGTTTACTGCTCCTCATTTTAAATATGCTTTTTTCTCTGCCGTAGTCCTTTCTTGCTGCCGTCGCGCGCGCACCCTCCACCTCTCCATCACCACCCAGTCTCTATGGATTCATCACCCTAATACGCCTCAGCAGTCAGCAGCCTCAAAGTCAGCAGCCACTTGAGTAAAATACTCAAGTAGAGCAATAGTTCCTCAAATTCCTGAAAAAGTAAAGTAGTATGTCTTTCAGGCAATCATTTTAATTACTTTGAAACACAATCTTAATTGCATTTTTTTTTTAATATTCCTCAAACATAAAATTTGTTTTTCCTTGCACCAGACAATTTGTGGACTGTGAAAACAAAATGTTTTTCTCTTATCTTGGTAAGAGCGCTCTCGACCAGTCATGAAATGTTTTCTCTTATTTAAAAGAAAACATTGGTGAATCACTGAAATCAGTGGGTACTAACAAAATAAGAACAAATCATGGATATGTACAAAAATAAGGGAACATTTGTCCGTCTATTGTTTCTTGCATGGGGCTGATTGATTGCGATACACAATTTTGATGTTTGCCAACCAAAATGGGACAAATTAGAGATTTATGTTTTATCAAATGTCTAGGCATCAGCATGGACTGGGTTCTTTGCAAAACTATCCAAAAACAATAGGGTGTAGTGCAGACACATGTTGTTTTTGGACAACAGCAATTTCTAGATTTGCTTAGTGTGGATGTAGTCTGAGAAGAGGACCAAAATGGAGGTGAAGAGGCTTGAGGAGGGGGTCACACGAGGAAATGTTCTCACCCTGTGTTAAGTCATTTAGCAGCAGAGGCTACAAGCTATTATGCCTGAGCTTTAGCCGTGACAATAATAATAATTACGAGACGGCTGGAGCTGAAGAATCGAAGCACCCATTTAGCAGATGAGCTTCCAAACGACCTCCTGAAAAAAAAAAAAGAAAAAGGAATGGCACCTGGCCAAACAACGTGTCAGCACTCTCTCCCTCCTTATATCACCCTCTCCCTCTCTTTCTTTCTGTTTCTCTCGCCTTCTACGTCTCTGTCACACATTCAGTGTCAAGCTTTCTCAGTTTCACTTTTGAGAAGTGGTAGACCAATGAAATGACATGCACACACATACACACCACATATTCTTTACGCTAGAGCAGTCACAAGAAAGGATTCTTTTTGTCACTTACTCTCTATCACACACACACACACACACACACACACACACACACACACACACACACACGTCTTATTCAACACACTTGCATACACAAGAGACACAATCTTCTTGTCCATTCCCACGTCAGAGGACACACCGAACCTCTGCTGCGACCAACAAGAAAAAACCTCACACACACTCTCCCTCTCTCTCTCTCTCTCTCTCTCTCACACACACACACACACACACACACACGCAAGCCTCTCCCTGGTGTAAAGCCACACTGTGTGTTCTTCATCTTGTGATGCGGCTGCAGAGGAGCTGCATCAAACTAACTACCTCCTGCAGAGACAGAGAGAGAGAAAGAGGCAGAGAGAAGAAGAATGGGGGTAAATTAGGGAGGGGAGACAAACAAATTGAGCGAAAAATATGAAAGGTGTTTGCATGCCCTAAATAGATTTATCACAGAAAAAGAGAAGGAGTAGAAGGGAAGCAGTGGCTGAAGTTAAACTCTGAATGGAGAAAGAGACAACACACTTTAACCAGAACATCCTTTGTGTTATCTGAAGAATTTATGGGAATCTATGCTTCTTATTGTAACCATGTCTTCCCCAAAAAATATCAACACCTAAACAGCTCACAAGAATTTGACACTGGAGACAGCGCTTCCTTCCTGCATTGTATGTGTCAGATTTAAGGTATTAAAACTGCGCCAATCAATATTCTAATATCAATAAGAAGGTGAAAGGTGTTACTCTCATTGACAAATCCACAGAGAACTAACATCCAACTCTGCAGCATTCCAGTGTCTTTCGGTTCATTCTTTTGGTTTAATGATACACAACTTTATCGTTTTACTTTAATTTCACAGCTCTCATCAACCTGTGTCTAGAAACACTCTGATAAACCCACACTACATTTGCCTACTTGCCCAGCACAGCAGACAGTTAGCAGTTAGCTAATTAACTAGTAAAAATTGTGACGCATTTAGCAGCTAAAGAGCCAGATATTTACTTCAGTATCAGTGGAGATACTGGACTTACATTCATCAAGTGGACAGACAGAAACATGATTCCAAATGAATTCTATGTTGCTCTTTGTTTGCTCAATGTGTAAAGAAGCTACTCTTTGCTGGCATGTTCCATGTATACAGAGAACTGGATAGTGTTAGAGAAACTCAGTCTCACTTTGAAGCTGTCAAAAACTGGTGCTTGGGCAGTGACTTCTGATGTCAGACACTGACAAAAAAAAGCTGTCTCGGGGCGTCGGTGGCTCAGTGGCAGAACAGGTGCCCCATGTACAAGGCTGTTGCCGGAGCGGCCCAGGTTCGACTCCAGCCCGTGGCTCTTTGCTGCATGCCACTCCCTCTCTCTCTTCACACTTGTCTGTCCTATCCATTAAAGGCTGAAAATGCCCCCAAAAATATCTTAAAAAAAAAAAAAAAAAAGCTGTCTCGTTGTGTTGGCATGATATGTGGCCAGTCGCTATTATTGTTTAACAGCACTGGATAGCATCAGGGGAAAATGCCGCAGGACAGTAATGAAGGTTAAGGGGGCGAAAAGTCTGAGTGGGGTGGGCGGGATGGTTGGTAGATGGATCCAACAATCATCAGCTTTCAAAAAAAACCTAACCAAATTGTTTTTTCCGAAACTCAACCCCATGCTTTTGTAGCCTAAACCCAACTATGTGGGTTTGTTGTTGAAAAAAAAACAAAACAAAACTGTACATTTCCTGTGAACATGGAAGTGTATTTTGAAAATATACAATGCATGTAACAGGCTGAAGTTGACAAGTTAACATAAGAATGTGTTGGTTGGAGATAGGATCACATTCATTGCTGTGAAAGTTACTCAGGGACTTTTAAAGCCAAACATGACGCTGCATATAAAATGACCTGGATGACCAGTGCTGCTTAAGCATCACTGGACCAATCGAGCAAGCACACAGAGACTTCCACTGGCAGAGCCGTTTTAGCCCTATGCTTGAATGGTGATAAAATGATTTAATTGTGCAGCTCATCTAAACTTTCCAAATGTTATCAGACGGAATGGATCAAATCCTGATGGTATGAGTCATTTCGTCTCCACTGATTTACAAGCGTCTCTTTCATCATGTAAGTCAATGGGAAAAAATATTTTGGAGCCACGGGGCATCACTTGATGGTGTAATTACACTGTTTGGCCACTATGGAAATTGGTTTCAAAGCTCAGTACACATCCCTGGGGCCTGCGTGACTCGTGATGAGTTAACCCTTTGAATGCCTTTATACTTTGATGTGGCTTACAATAACATTCGTGTTTGAAACTTGAAACTTTGCAACATTTCAACACACTTGTTGACATGTTAAATAATGGTTTGGAGATCCATTTTCTGATAAAAGCAAAATGATGCCAAGGAAGTCAACAAGCAGGCTAATTAAAAAATGACAGGAAGCGAACTTTGTAACTGCACTAGATGTGTTTTTTGCACAAAGCGGAAGAAGGATGGAAAAACAGGGTAATAGAGGTGATTGAGGAGGAAAATTATAACTAACAGAAACATGAGAGAAAGATACGAAGATAAAGAGAGACGTTGAGACAAGCCAGGGAGATGATAAAAGGAGAGAGACATAAATTACAGAATAGGTTGAGAACAGCATGTGGACTGTGCTTGAACATGAGAGAGAGGAAACAGGAAAGAGACGCAGAGCAGACCGGAGTAGGGTGATAAATGATTCGAGTGCCGCACGGGACGCTCTTGCCTCTTCATCTTACGCAGCTGACCTTGGGCTTATGAGCTGTAATAAAACGTGGCCAAGCACTCCTGAAATTGGTCCACTCGCCATAATGCTCTGCAGCCCGCCGCTGCATTAGCATACAGCTTTTATAGAGTACAGTACATCCAACACATACAAATACTGTGCCTCAGGGAGTGTGGGGGAGATGATGAGGTTGATGATGAGGATGATGAAGACAAGGAACGTAGCCAGGGGTCGATGGCGGTGACGGGAGATGAGGAGACGAGGAGGACAAAATGAAAGAGGAATGGTTAAGTAGGAGTGAGAGCAGAGTAGTGATTTCTGTCATGGCAGGAGTGGAGGTGATGATAGAGAAGAGGAGGATGGAGTACCGTAATGGAGGAAGAGGAGATGATATGGTGAGGGAATAGCGTGAGACCAGGGCATGGTAGATTGATGGGGACAAAGAGATGGAAGAAGACCAGGAAATGTAAAGGAATGGTGGAGTAGAGAATAATAAATGGTGGGGACGAAGGTGGAATGGAGGAAGAAAACATACAGCGGGCGGGAAGGCAAACCCAGTGATTTTTTAATGATAGTAATAATAATATGGCCCGAGACATTCCCAGAGTTGTCTCCATGTCCATAAAGTTAACGGCACTTTGCTGCTGTCGCATCAGTCAAGATGAAATTCGAAATGTCACTTCTCAGCACAACATGTTCTGTTCCTGCAGTGGAGGCAGCTGTGAGTGGGAAGATGAGGATGAAGAAGACCAAGAGCAAGATTATACCATCACTTTTTTAACAGCATCAAATTTCTCTTCTGTGGCCTCTTTACACCCTCTCCATCATAATCACTGTCTTCCTCTCTTCACGGGGACAAAAAATAACCCCACCTTCATCTTTTTTTGGGGGGCTAATAACAGCGGAACAAACAGTGCGTCTCTCTCCGGGCCTGGCTGGTATTATCTTCAGCCATTATTATATTTCTGCGAGGTCTCAGTGCTCCTCTCGAGAGGCTGTTGGGCATGTAATGGAGCTATGGAGCACAAATCCTGGCCAAATACAGATTAACTGGTCTGTTTGTTTGTGTGGATAAATAATTAATTAATTCTGGTATAGACCTGATTAAAGTAAAGACGGAGTGATGAAGAAAAAGAAGAGACAAGGAATAAATACCTGAGAGACAAAGAGAGGGAGCAATCTAGAGCTAAGCCTTGAAATAAGAACTTACTTGAAAGAAGTGACACAGGATTAAGTAAGTCTCACTTTGATGCAGTTTTAGTTGTTTTAAGAAAAACGGAAAATATGAACTTTTGGATAAACTATCATAAGATTGACATTCTTTTGTTCTTAGGACTTAAATAATTTTATTTAGCCGCGTGGCCACATGGCTCAAGGGCTGGCAATGTCTGTCTGTCAGTTGGTCCACAATAAATGGATGGATTGCCATGAAATGTTACACTGACTTTCATGTTTCCCACAGGATGAACCCAAATTACTTTGGTGATCCCTTGACTTTTTTATCTAGTGGCACCAGCAAAGATTTCACTTTTCCACTGAAATACTGACTGGATTGACACAACCTGTGGTACAGACAGTCATGATTTACACATGATGTATATACTGACTTGGGTGATCCCCTGACTTTTCCACATGCATCATCATCAGCTCAGAATTTTAGTTTGTCAAATGCTTCATGACCAAATTCATGCAAAAATGATGACCTCCCATTAGCCTCAGCTGTTCATATATAATGTGTTCTGCTCTAATTAGTTAATGTTAATGTACAACAGTAGCATGAATAAACCGCCAAGCATGAATATGCTTTTACACTGTCTGTTCCCCAGAGAATTCAGCAATACTTGCTGCTCTTCCCTTTCAGGATCACCCATTTCTAATGTTAGTGGTGGTTATCAGTGTTACAGAAACAGGCTAGAAGGCTCCTGCTACACTGATTAATATGTTCAGAATGCCGTTATCACCTCTGCTTTCTTTATGTTTCAACAACGCTGTGATTAGCACTTGGCTATGGTTTGGAAAACAAACGTTTTGGCTTAGAACACCCATGTTTGGGGGCACAAACGCTGCTGGAAAGCTGCGATGTGTCACTAATTAACAACCCATGTTGTTTGTTGGTCTTGAACAGTGATCTGCAACTTGGCAGCCCTCTCACCTAGATGTCATGCCATCCACCATCCACCATCCTCCACCTCCTGATGACAGACTCAGCTCATACACAAGTCATGACGAGAAAAAAAGCCGTTTAACAGCTGATAACAGCATTCTAAACATGTTAGTTGGTGTAGCAGGAGCCTTCTAACCTATATCTATAACACTGATAACCACCACTAACACCTATTTAACAGGGTGATAACGTTTGAATCGGGTGGCAGGGTGACATCATAAAAGAAATCTGTTTTGTGTGGGTGGCTGTGTTTAAAGTTCACTTTGCACTTCCCAGTATGGTAAACAGTGCAAGCAGCAGAACTAAATGTGTTAGTTCATCTTAAAGTAATGCAAAGATTCACCAGTAAACTGGAGGTTCGAAGGATCCTTTGACTAAGGAGCAGTTTGTTATGGTGATTTGGGATTTCTGCCATAAAACTACACATACGTGTTGACTGACTGATCTGACATCCAGGGTTTGGAAATGACATTTCACCTGACAAACACCAAACAATATAAAGTGCTATTCAGGCTGCAACTTTAGGAGGATTTTTCAGCACAAGCAGAAATTTCCAGTCTAGTGACTGCCTTCGAGGTCTTGTATAATTCATCAATACCGCACTGGTTGGGTATGGGAAGCACTGAAGTGATTCCACAATGCATGAATGTTCTCACATTGTTCATATCATTACTATCATTAATATGCATTTTTCTGCGGTTTTGTGGGGTTTCAATGTCCCAAGGCTGCCTAAATGTTGTTTCAGAAGCTGTTCTGGCGAAATGAAGTTTCGGGAGAAAACAATATTCATACTTCTGTTCGCTGCAAATGATCAGAAATTCAGACATCAGCAGTGTTGAATCAAGAACATTGTTTTGCATCTGGCTTTCAAATCTTGATATATACCATACATACCAAGTGTATAGACTTCTGCCTGTTGTTTTTTACTATATGACTGACAGACTGCCTGCGTGTTGATGTTTTTGAGGAAGATGAGAATGAGAAGCTGTTGTTTGGGAGAGTGGACATGACAGTCGATTAGAAAGTAAAGACACAAATGAAATTAAAAAACAAAACAAAACAGACCAATCAGAGCAATATAGAAGGCAATTAGAATAAGACATGATGAAGACAGGAAAAGTAACTGAAATAACAGGAGGAAAAACAAACCTTCAAATGAGAAGTAATAATCATCATGTTTAACAAGAAACAGCCAGAGAGAAAAGATACGTTCCAAGACCCTTTTTATAACTCAACAGTCTGGGCTGAGCTGACAGATAATTGGAGCTTTTAGTTTGAAATTATGGATGGTTAGGGGGGGTCTAAGCTGCACAGTCATGGAGTAAGGGGTTGACAAGTCAGTTATATAAGAAAGTGCCATGTCATATTAAGAACTTGTAGGTGATTAAAGGAGTCTTAAAATGTATCCTGAATTTAAAGGACAACCAATGCAGAGAAGCTAAAACAGGAGTTGCATGTCATTTCTGATTAGGTTTAGTCATGTTACTGATGAACTGAAGACCCACTGCAGACTGTTTTGACAGGGAGGAAAATAAGATGCTGCCGTAATCAGGAGAATATAGAGGCATGGTTGCATTTATTACAGACACTTTGCCTGTAGAAAGACACTGGGTAAGGTTCAATAAGGGGTCTAAGGTCATATCACTGTTTTTTACTAGATCAATAAAAAAGATGGTGACATTGATTGCCTGCAGAGGTGTAAGGTGCTTGAAGATATGTACAAAAATACAACAGAATAATTAAGTAGGCACAGGCGCCCACATGTGTTAGGCAATAAAACGTGTAGGTAGCATAAGTCAAGAGTCCAAAATCAATCAGGAGTTCAAGACAGAGATGGATATAAAAGCACCTTCTAAACAAGTTGTTGGTGGGCCGCAGAGCTCTCCAGCACCTGCCTGAAGGAGGCATTCAAATTCAGAGTGAAGTGGGTGTGAAGTGTCAGATGCTGTTTGACGAGCCTGCCGCCTGGCCTGATCTGCATATATATTTGACATTTGTTTCAGTGGTCTTCCAATAAATATGGTGCCTATATTAATTTATTTTGCCTATCTTCACATTTCCACCAATTTGTTTCTGTTCTTGGCTGTCAGGTTCTGAGTTCCCATATACCAGGCTGACAAGGCAAAAAAAAGGAAAACTTTTAAACAAAAACTTTCATCAGCTCTTACTTCTAACAAAACTGTTTCAGCTGTAAAAGCATCCGCTTGATATCATAAAAGCCTGGCTGTAAAACCAACGCAATTGCCAGAATAAAACTTGGCATTTCACGTTTCTGTAGGCCATGGATATGTTAGATTTGTACGTGTCATATAAGATATGTTGGAACTTCATATTTCAAATGTGACAAGGCTGTAGTTAACATGTGGTTAGGTTTAGGCATTCAAACCACTTGGTTACGGTTTGGAAAACATAATTTTCTGACATAAAATTCTCAGTTTGGCTGTGGCTGGCAATGTTCCTAAATTTGCTGCTGTCTGCTACTCCGTAGCCACCTTGCCCATAGATGTCATCCCCTCCTCCTGAGTAGAAACTCAGCTTTGAAACATAATCGAAAATAATGAAACCTGAACTACATCATATAAATGAAATGTATAAATGTAACATGGCCTTGGTTTCATTCTGGGGACTGTGCTGTGTAAAACTGTCTAGCTTTAGGTCCAAATCATAACCCTATACTGTGAGTTCAATACACACTGCACTAGTACACATATACAGTAGCTCAGCATCGCACTCTGAGTCTGACACTGACAATAGTTCTCACATTCTCCTGCCTTCTTTGCTTTTGTTAATTATGTCGCTGACTGACTATGTTTGAGGTGAAAACATTATAACCTTGAATCCTGGTACAGAGTCGCTCAAGTACTGTCGCCAAATTAGCTTACTGTAAGCTGTATGAATGGTGATGGACACATTTTCTTCTCAATGGCAGCCCGATGCGCTTCCTGATGAGATTGTTCAGTGCCACTGTTAACCTGTTTCACTCGCATGACTCCAACTCAATGCTGCACACTGTCCTTGACAACCACTGCTGCCACCTGTATGCTGAGGACTACTGAAGGTCTTACATGGGGTTTTCAGGGCTTGTCATATTCAGTTGAATAAAGTGTGAGATAGTGACAGTGTTCATGTCTGTAGTGTTTAGATGTCTGTTGTTGGTTCTGATACAACGAACTCTGGACTAGAAAGAAAACTTAACATAAAACATTGTTTGACGTGACATTACAGAATGTACGGTATTCAACATGAGTTTTACATCTTGGGCAGGTGCACTTGTTGGAACCATGCAACCATTTTTTTTACTCGCCCCCAGCATGAAAAGGAGAGATTGTGAGTAATGCTGGTGGTATTACAGCTATTTTGACTTTAAATGTGCTTGTGTTGACTTGTTTAAAATTTTGGAGACACATTGAAAAGTCATTGCATTACTAATGAGTTGTCATTTGCTTGCAGGTAAGCTGTCACCCATAAAGGACAACTTATGTTATTTTTAAGACACCTGCGCTCAGTCAAGTTAAATAACTGCTTCAATAATAGTTTAAAGCTGTGTTTGTCGCAGGATATTGAAAATGTAAACTGTTAAATCAGCTGCTCTTTATTCCTTAAGAAAATGTTACATTGTTTGCTAGCTAGCTAAAATGACGGTAAATTAGTTACTCATGATGGCTCAGCAGAGAAGCTCTAATATCTGAAATAAAAAACTTGTCGGTCGAATTAATGGAGCAATATGGCTAAATAATAGAAGTTAAAAAGAGGCAGCAACTGTCAATATTAACCTTTCTGTCTTTCACTGTCATGTTTGACAGTTGGTCCAGTCTTCCTGTTCAACTTGGAAACAGTTTCATGGCTGAAATTTAGCAGCATTTAAAAACTAACAACTAATTTTTTAATTTTTTTTTTTTTTTTTTTTTTTGAGGAGCTGAACACTTTGCAATCCATCTCAAAGAGGCAGCCATTTGAAAAATTAAACCTCCTAAAGAGTATGTTCAAAGTTAACAGAGTGCTCCCAACATTTTTCTGCAGAAGTTAGCGTTGCCCTGGTTACCTCGCCTATGGGATTTATCCATTGGATTTTTGATTATTGCACAAATTAAACAACATTTATGATACGTTTACATGGGGGTTTTTTTCAGCAAGATAATCTTCACAAATGAACACCACTTTTTTACTTTTTGAAGCTTAATTAAATGCAGTTGCTGGAAGTTAAAAGCTAACGTTAGGCTGTAAAGGAACTAGGCTACACTACAATCGTATGACTTAACGTCACCATCACAACAAGGCTGTAAAGCCATGGTCAGCATGATGACGCTCTGTGATCTCATTGAGCCACTTGTTAACAACCCTCTATTTTAAGACACGTAAAAGCTTCAAAATTTACTAGGTATTTTATGTTGTAGAACAAAATGTAAACGTAACTTAAGCTTTCTTGTGTTAACCACAGACCTTATTTCAGGCATTTGACCAAAAACCCATTCAAAAAACTCATTGACTTCAGAAGTGCAAAACTGCTAACTCATTTTCTGGTTTTAGGACTCATTTCTGGGGCACTTTATACACTTTATATATGAATTGGAATTTAAAGTTTTGGTGCAACAGAATTGGAATTTATCTAGCTTTAAAGTAAATACTAAAGTAACTTTTATAACAAGGTATAAATGTATTATTTCTTAATTTCAGCTGGTTTTAAAGTTGGTGCAACAGATTTTAAGTTAAAAATTAATTCTTGTCAGTGCAATCCAGCCTTATTAGTAAGAGAGAAATTCTTCATCCTTGTGAGCTTGCAGAAGACTGTGAAAGGGATTTATCAAGTTATCAAGGAAAGTTAAGTCAAGACAACGGTTAGTTTAAAACATTACATTATATTAACAGCAGTGCCCATTTCAGAATAATCCATTACACTGACTTGATTCTACATCCACATTTTAGATGAGCAGATCCACAACTATGCTGCAAATAAGAATGTTTATCATATCTTTTGTTCTTTGAATCAGGCACATCTCAATCACCACCTCCATCCTCATTCATCATCCTCATCCTACTATCCTGGTATCATGATAATGTCTGAAACTAGTTTGCTAAATACACATCTGGGGGAATGAAATACTTTTTTGTTGTTCTTTCTCTTTGTTTGTTTTGTTTTTAATCATTTGAGTGTCAGCATGTTGGGTTGCAGGGTCAGTTGTCTTGTACAGATTCTTTTATAACTCCGGAAAGGTGCCTTGTTGACCAAGGAACAACTCATTAAATTTGGCTGTTGATAGACACAGTGCCAGATCAAGGCCAGATTGTTCGGCCTTGTTAGACGTAGCCTATACATTGTGACAAGTGACACTTTAATTCAATGTTGTCATAATCTGTTTAGCTGATAAAACAGATCCTGTGGACAAAACCAGGAGGGACAACAGTGCTTGTAGAATATGAAGAAACTGGGACACTGCGTGACAATAGAGGAAGGCAGATGGTTACCATTCTTACAGCACACATAGATGAGACTGAAGGGTAAATCTGCAATACCTGGGCTTAGATTTGATGGTTAGGATCATTTTCCCCCTGCAGTTAAGGAGTTAACAATATAACCTCCTTTTGTTTTTTTGTCTTTATATAATTGCACAAACTGTGTAGTTGCTAAAATGTAGGTAGGTATTCACAAATGTGTTTTCTTTGGGGCTGAATTACTGGAAGCTTGTTACCAGTAACACTGTCGGATTGTGAAAGGACATCAGTGGGTGCTTGATCGAGTTTGGAGAAAAAGCAGCAATGACAGTAATGAGCTCAACCCTGCCGTAGACTCACATTACTGGAGAAATCTGGTAATCGTTCCAGGCCTATAGAGCACAGGTGCTTCTGTGTGAATGTGAGCAAACAACAATTTTGCCTTTTTATTTTCTTTGCAGGAGAATTCTTCAGCGAGTTACTAAAGAGAAATATGCTTTGGAAATTGTTACCCTGTTCCTGACATTAAAGGATCCCCTCTTCAGGAAAGGATGTGTAAGTTGTGTAGTTATCTTGATTACATACCCTATTTTTAAACCTATTTTTGAATTCAGAAATGACGAGCACTTGACACTGTGCACTGCTTCTTTGATTATGACTGCACAAGTATATTTAGTTGCCGGTTTATAAAGTACACACAGCAAAAACTACTGCAGTTTGATAACACAGCAGTTCTTACATAAATCTACCTCCATGAAGGTTGTACTGTACAGTTTCTGTTTAAATTGTTTTAGAGAGGTGTTGATTCAACTTTATGGTCATTATGGAGGATGTAGTTTGTGGTGCTGTTGAACTGTGTTGTTATAGTGAGAGGTGTTTCTAATATTTAGTTTAGTTCGAAATACTTCCTTGAACAGAAGGGTGTCTCAGTACAACACAAACTCCATTCTCCAAAATGACCATAAAGTTGAATTTGAACGCCTCTGTGAAACAGTTTAAACAAAACTGAACATTATAACCTTCATGAAGGCAGGATTTATTGCAGGACTGTGGAATTAGACTGCATTAGTTTTTGCTAGGTGTATTGCTCTGCCATCTCTGTGAGGGGGTCAGTTCCACATAAAGCAGTGGTGTCAATGTGTACTTTCTGATGTTATTGATAGCAGTAATTACAGGGACTGACTGTTTCAGAATCACCCTGGAACTATTCACATTTTTATTAATCACATACCTTTCTTTAAAATCTATTTTGCATTTAGAAATGATGAGGAGCAGGGATACACTTATCATTGCACAGTGCCTCTTTGATTATTAATGCACAAAAACATTCAGTTGCCAGTTTATGAGGTCCACCTAGATGAAACTAATGCAGTTTAAATAAATCCTTCCACCTCAGTTTGGTGGTCAGCTAGATCAAGAGTGTTGTAAAGGCATTATTGGTCCTTTGAGAATTAGTCTCTATATACAGACTCTACATTCACTGAATGTAGAGTCTGTAGGCAAACCCTGGAGATCTTGACTCTGGAAGAAGAGCGGAAGAGCCCTGGTTTCCGGTTGTAGGCTGTTTGTAGTCCGCGTGGTATTGACCAATCATGTTTGAGCCGGCTGCAGTTGTTGCCAGGTTAAACGGTCCGTGCGGTGAATTAACGAGGTGGAACATAATTGCCGTCACTGCAAACTCTGAATCCATCGCAATGGTTCAGCATATTTACTTATATATAAACGGAAGTCGGAAATGGAAATTCGCCTCCTCCACCCAAATCAAACCGGAATGCCAAAAAATCGTGGGTCTGCCCCCAGAGGCTGTATCACCGTCTGCCGGAAGTCAGACGCCGAATACAGCCGATGGCTTCCGAGAATGTTTGAGAATGGACCGTGCCTCATCCACAATGTCAGTGAATCACATGGTAACATTAGTGTTTCCTCAGCTGCTGGATACTAAAGGCCTGGGGCCAGTTGCACAAAACACCTTAAGTTAAGATTTTCCTGATCCTGGTCAAGGTTTCCTCAAAATAAAATCAGTTGCATAAAACGTCCTCTCCTTAAGGTTAAAATGTTCACTTTGGTACTTATGGCTTTCTCCTCGTCTTGGTGTTATACTTGAGGAATCTCTAGACCACTGGACAAAATACCTTAGCAACCAAAGCAAGGAAAAATATATATATATATATATATATATATATATATATATATATGTATATGTATATATATACATATATATATATATTTATTTTAAAATTAAGGTCCCTTTTACTCTATCTTAACTGCAACATGACCAAGTTAATGATGATAAAGGAAAAAAAACTAACACACCCTGGGAAGAGTGTTCTGTGGCCAGGAGAACCCAATAGATATGCTTTTAATTTTACACTACAGATTTGACTGAAATCAATTTTGTTGCAATTTCTTCCTACAATCATTTTCTCTTTCCTATTATTTGGGTATCAAATTTACTTTGTAGGATGTGCTGTCTATGATTGTATTCCTCCAGAAGTATAATCTTTTCTTTCTCTGATCAATGTGGTTTTCATATCCTCTCTCTTTCTGCCATTTTTTCACTGTCTAACCATAAGCCAACTTTGTGAGACGATAACAGGCGTCACAAGCATGAGTCAGCGAACAATCTCCAAGGAAACTTTTGCCACTGTAAAATCTTTTTTAACGCAGTAAATGAGTAAATATTTTTCTTTGACTAAGAAAAACCTTTTAAGAGAAATTTGTGTAACTGTGTAAGTTCTTCAGCTAAGGAGAAATCCTTAGAGTCAGCTGATCCCTGGTTAGCATCGGCATCTTTTTCTGTATCCACAATTTATTCAGTCATACAGCATCTATCCTGCTGCTCTTGCATATACTACCATGTCAGACTATCAGTGAGACAACACAAAAGCTCACCACAGCTCACGTCATGGACCAACTAGCTGTGTACTAGGTATGTACCAGTCAACAGTATGTAGGAAACATAGCATAGAGTAAAGATGATATTAAGACGTAACTTGAAGTGTAATTGTTTTCCTCAGTCTTGCAGCAGTGCATACAACACATTCTAACTCCTGTAGGGTGATCAAGCCTGTTTATTTTGGATTTACACTAAAGGACTTTTACTCAGCATCCTGACATCAGAGGATAATTGGTGACCAACCACTGGGTCACCTTCATTCAACTGATAAGCTCTCAACAACCACCACATCACCAGATGTGGCTGGAGAGTTTACGACACGTCACAAACTCTGGAAACGAAACAAAGAGACAGACTCGGCCACATGGTCTGAAAGGTGTTTCAAACGTAACTTTATTATTTAACATGTTGGTGTTGAGGTCATCCAGGAAGAAGATTCAAGTTGAGATGCCACTCTGACACAAGGTCCCCTATGGTGCAGACGTCTGTGTGTACTGTATGCTAATGTGAAAACACCCATCTTTCCCTGTGGTTGTCTTCTAAGAGGACAGACAGAAATGCAGATTCCAGGAACCAACATGTGTTGATTGTAATTTAATGCTTCACCTTTCTTTCTATTTCAGTGCATATACATACACATGTACATATATATATATGATGTTATAACATGATCACCATGTATAACATTTAAATCTGAATTAGTAGTGTCTGTTGACCACTTATTTATAAGTTGGTAATATCCTGTTGCAGACAATGTGCGTTTGGTACCATTCAATAGCAGACAGCGCCTCGTTGGTAAATATGGAAGCATTAGAAATGTTCCGGGCTTCATTAATTATCTAGGAAGCAATTAAAGTAAATTAAACTTTAAACTAGCAAAGATACAGGAGGGGAGGAGTGAAATGTCCCGCCAGTGACAGTGAACTGCTCCTACTGGACAGACAGCTGGCAAGGCCAATCACAGCACAGAGGCCGGAGCCTGCCTGTCAGTCTCAACCCCTTGGAACAACTATAAGATGAGAAGAGACTTTTTGTCTTGTTAAGCTAAGAAGAGTAAAAAGAAGTTAAAGAAGAGAGAAAAAGAAGAACTTGAAGAAGAACTTTTGAGAAGCCGGCGGGCCATGCTGGGCCCCATCCAGCGTGACCCGCTGGGCAATTGCATTGCATCCTGAGCAGAACTGACCATGCTAAAACCCAACAGAAAGAACTTTATGCCACAAGGTCTGCCTAACTCCTGTGTCCTGGACCAACAAGGTCAGGACTGAAGAAAGGCAGACTCCTGCACGCCCACACTGGGTGTGTGAAGATGACCAACATGGAGAGCCAAGCTCACCCGAGCCAAAGTTGCCATGTGGCCTCAAGAACGCCCAAAAGTGCCCAAGGGCTCCAAGAAGTTCGACCGAGGAGAAGAGAAGGACCAGCTGAGCAGGCTGCCCCCTGGACAGCACCAGGAGTGGTTCACACCAAGGAGCAGCGCTGCTTTTTCCTCTTCCCCCTCCAGAGCATCTTCTTTCTGGTCTGCTACAACTGAGGTGAAACAACATGATTTTCCTGTGCTGGGGTTTGATGTGTAGTTTAATAAGTATGGTAGGGAGCATTAGATGAAACTAGGATTTCCCCTAAGTTTTCAGATGTTTCCTTTTTTGCTTCCCATGCTGCTCAGCTGTTGAATGGTGCTTTTCACAGTTCATGCCAAAGTTTCCTCTAATAATTATCTCACTATTGCTCACTGCTTCATCTGGTTCACTCTGGCCATTCATTCATTAGCATTGCTGTATTCATTTCATTCCACTCATAGTTGCATTTACTCATTGTCTTGTTTGTTGTTAGTTGTATTGCGTCTTAGTCTCCTGTGTCAGTAGTTCAGAATAAATGTTTGTCTGTAAAGTCATCGTCTTGGTTTTCTGTAGGATTACATTCAGTCACTTTACGGGTGCAAAGATCCTGGCTATTTGAGCTCTATTTGAATTGATAATTAATAATTTCCCCAAAGTGCATTAAACATTCTTGTCTGATCAACAAGAGGTGTGGTTTTATTAGTCTGACTATGAAATTATATCGCTGGACGAATAATTAAAGTGGTTATGTTTAATGATTCTTATTAACGTCACTTTTTCCTAATATTGAGCTAATCAAACCCTACAGTATTCATGGTGAAAAACATAGGCACCTGAATAAACTGTTTATAATCAAACAAATCTTACATATGTAATGGTGGAGAATGCAAACCCTAAATGAATCATATCAATCAAACTTTGATACAAAATGGTGGAGAATGTCGGCGAGCATTTATTTAATAAATGCTGCCACAGAATAAATTATAAATTATGTAACAATCAATATTTCCTACACTCCCAACTCTCAATCCAAACTCATAACTTGTCAAATACTACACTCTAGGTACCCCCACCTGACACACCCATGACATACATCATTAGCTCAGTATACTACACAAACAGGCAAACTAAGCTGTAATAGGTAACTTAATTTTCTTTTGGTTTCACACTTGACACGAACAGCAGTACCCTGCAGTCTGGACTTTGTTTGACCTATCCACTTCCGCTCTCGCCCACCCTATGTGGGCTTTCCCACTTTATACTCTTGCTTTTGTCACACCCATGGCACCAACTGACAAACTTAGAGCGTCAAAAATTGCCACCTCCCAGTGCGCTCATACCGTCACTAAAGTGTGCCTTGGGGCATCGGTATCTGAGAATGGTTAACTGACCAAGCATCAGTATTTGATGAGCTGGAAGTGAGACTGGGTCAGCATAAAGGCACAGCTAGAGTAGCGTTATGTAATTTCTTCTTCTTCTTCTTCTTCTCATTATTGTTAGTAGTACTAGTATTGGTATTAATTTCTGAAACTGGCAGTTCTTGTGCACTAATGGGCGGGGCTTTAACGGACTGAATAAACAGGGAGAGAAAAAGAAAAGGGGGTGGGAGGGGGACTGCAACTGATAGAGGGAAAGTAATAGTACAAGGGAACAATGTTGTGAAGAATGGGGGGACAGAGAGTGCACATGAGAGAGGGTTGGAAAATGCGAGAAAGAGATTAAGAGAGAGTGGTGCTGCAAGGCGACTTGGTTGGCAGTGTTTGCTGCTGCCTCCCCAGCAGTGGGAGAGACCTGCGTATCATGTGGCGAAGAGCAGTGATCATCATCTTCATGCCACATCACCTTGGACTATGGGCCATGAGCCGTGCGCACTAGACGCACCAAGGGGTGCAGCCCGCTCTGCTGAACCTGTCTCGCATGAGACAACAGACTATTGATGTAAGAAAGAGAAGAAGGAGAAGTGGTGTGAGAGAACATGTCATCTCTAACGTTGTAATGAATGTTTGTGTTAAAAATATATAATATATAAAATATACTGTATAATATATGGGATATATTTTTACAGGAGAAATTCAGGCTTTTAATCTGGCACTTGGGTTTGGACATAAACTGTGCGGGTTCATGTAAAGTTGTGCCTGATTTTCTTGGCCTGATCAGAGCTCTAATGAAATAAAAAGATGAAGTCCGCACACCAGAAGCTGCTCCTTGCACAATTTATTCATGCATTGTAGTTGTGACGTTTCGGGCAACTGCCCTTCATCAGACATTAAGTGAATGTGAATACACCTGCCATATATACACACCCCCCCTTTCAGGGTCACCTGATGCAATCAAGTAAGTGAACCCCAGGTGTGGGATTTGATTTCTTCCTGCTACTACTGTTTGAGCCATGTTTCTCATATTGTCTGTCGCTGTGTGATATTTATTAGAGACGCCTCTACAGAACATATTTTTTGTTCTCCCCTTTTTTAATATGTCATAAATTTATGATGGTCTTCACCTGATGTTCTCTTTATGTGATATTTAAAACGTGTGGGAGTTGTATATATTGTGTACATATTTATATTTGCACTGCAGGCTTTATACCTGCGCATTTTCTTAATGAGTGCTTGAAAGATTTTCTTACAGAACCTTCTTAAAGTATCTTTGTAAAGTGGTATTCCAGCATTGTTGCATTGAACTGCATTTAAAGATTGTTTCTCATCAATCAGAAACATATTTTTCTTTTCTGTTTTTTTCTTTCTTGTTTTATAAATTACGTTCATCGTTCCCACACCTGGGGTTCACTTACTTGATTGCATCAGGTGACCCTGAAAGGGGGGGGGTGTGTATATATGGCAGGTGTATTCACATTCACTTAATGTCTGATGAAGGGCAGTTGCCCAAAACGTCACAACTACAATGCATGAATAAATTGTGCAAGGAGCAGCTTCTGGTGTGCGGACTTCATCTTTTTATTTCATACTTACCTTTTGGTCCAGCACCTAGCATAAAATTTTTTTTTGGGTATGTGCGTGCTACTTTTTACCTGTTATCTGATCAGAGCTCTAACCAAAAGAACCAGGATGGACAACACATTCTCAATCTGACCTCGTCACATATTGATGTTTGGTCATGGACTTTCCACGGTCATATACGACGTTCAAGGTGCCCTGAGTGCATTGGTTGTTGACATTTTGGGACACCGTGTCAAGTTCTACCTGTTAGATTCATTTTCTTCTTTCAAGATGCACTTCCGTTTTCACAGGAAATTAAACATTTACATACAGTGTCTTTCAAAATAAATGCACAACGTTGATACAACACCACAAATTAATGTTTTTTTCCCTTCAACTACAAATGCACGTGGTTAGGTTTAGGAAAAAAGAAGAAGGTTTGGGTTAAGAATTTTATAGGACACCAGCACCGCTCTCTCGGTGTCTGAAAGTCGAAATTTGTTGGATGATCCACCACACCTCCCATCCACCCCAGTCAGACTCTCACCACCTGAACTTTTGTCTTGGTCCAGCCGTGTGTCCCTCCTGACCCTGCTGGGTACCGATAAACTATAACGGCAACCGGCCTGCATTATCCTGACATTAAAGGATGCCTTTTATCATTGGCTTCTGACGCTGCAAGTCATTAACGAAGCGATGGATTTCAATGACTTCGGAGTGAGACGCAGAGACACAGAGGCGCGGAGCGATGTTACCAGTTAAACCTTCGTGCTCCCAGGACCAACAAGCGGGCCATCAGCACTCACTATGTTGTGATGGACAAGACGCTCATCCTCTGCCAGGAACACCGCCTCATTGGCAACCTTTGATGAACTCTTTAATGTGCACTTTGTATTTATTTTAAACTAGGACAATGTCCACTGCAACATTTATACACTTCTCCAGACAGCAGTCTACAATATTGATGTTGACAACAGTTTGGAGGGGAAGGAATTGAGAGCCATATTTGTGAGCAGGAGCTAAGAGCCAAGTTCTTGAACAAAGTGTAGATGCAACATTTTAAGACCATTGCACGCTGAATCTTGTGCATTTTTTCAGCATGGGTTAAGAAAAATGGTCTTTGTGCTCAAGAGGGATGTTCATTGCAGTTTCAAAGTGTTGAAGGTTTTTAGAAAGCATAGAAAGCATTTAAACATTTGTCATAGCACTGTTAACATGGTTACAAGCAAGGACGTTAATGTGAAAACACTACATCAGTCAGACCTCTGCTAGCAGAGCTTTAAATGGATCTAGATGCGAATGTCAGTCTTCTATGTCTCACACGTCAAAATACCAGGTAAAATGAATAAAATGCTTCCATTATAGCACAGTTACAGGGCAGTGGTTTCACCAACAATGCTATATTATCTACCTTTGAAAGCGTGGAGGAGTATGTCAGTGAAGTTCACACAAATCCGAAAGAACAAGTGTTAAGTGAGAAGTGCAGAGGAAAAAAGTCTTCAGCAATACTTTCAATCTGTTAAGTGACTTAAACACAAACTCTAAATGGACAGAGTATTGTACTGAGAAATGGGGTGTTGGTGAACTGGTGGAAATTTATTGAGAGGTGAGTTATGATTCAAAGAGAAACAAAGAGTCTGGGCATGTGAGCAGACATCAGTAAATGACATTTTCATTTAAATACCCCAGCTTAAAACATTTAAGAATGAAAAAGTGTGTTGTCAAATGAATAAATCTGGCGTCTGTGATGGAAAATAATACAGACCTCACCCATTATTTTCAAAATCAAAAAACTGCTTACATGTTCAAGTTAATTATGATGACTTTGAAACATCAAATCCACTAATGTCAAAACAAGGCATTCATAAACTTGGATGTTTATTTTTCACGCTCCATAATTTACCATCACGTCTAAATTCATCCCTGATGAATATTCATCTCTTTTCTCAGTTTCATTCCCAAGATGCAAAAAAATCTGGCATTGACAAACTACTACTGTAACTCTATTTGTAGACGATGTTAAAAGCACTAGAGCTAATTGAAATGAAAGAGTAATTTGCTAAACAAGGTTGCTGCAGCACTGCTGTACAAGCAACAGGTGACAATTTAGGACTCTGTGGAGGAGGACCCGCTCTGTAGATGTGAAAGGCTCATTATGACTTGACAAAGAAACAACAGTTATATTATCAGATGATTATAAACTAATGAAAACATAGTTATATCTCTGCCAATAGATTTCCCTAAATCCTACACACTGAACCTTTGAATAGATATACAATAGGCCCAAAAACTGAGCCCTGAGGTATCCCATAGGTCAGTGGGGTAGGAAGGATGTGTAAAGAACTCTTGTGTCCTATAAACAGGAGGTGAACAAACCCATTTCCTGGGCACACTGTGTAAGAAAGCATAAATGTGAGATGACTTTGACCGGCTATAGCTGTATTTGTACACTACATTACCTCATTTTAAAACCGTCTTGTATTTTTTAAATCCATTGTTCAGAATGTATTGTTTTGTTTCAGACCAGATGTCTTATAATCTGAGTACTGGAATGTATAAACTGTGTTTCATTGGGTTTTGAAAATGTGTGTGTGTGTTGGTGTTTACACATTGGCTTGTGTGTGTATGTGTTTGTGAGTAAGTGTTGTTTGTGATAAGTCCAGCTAAATGGGCAGGAGGCACACAGTCACACATGGCAGCCTGCCTTCCAGAGGAGGTGTGTGTTCGTCACACTTTTCTCTCCGGCAGCCATTGCCAAAAGACACAGAATTTCTCACCAACACAAATAAGTCCTATTTAGTATTCTTTCTGAGAAACAGCAACGACAGTTTATATACACTCTATACACCTACAGCCACACTTTCAGAGAATGATTTTGTGAGCATCTTTTATGCACTGATCACTCAAGGATGAAAATACAGAATTGCAATAATTAATTGCAATGCTGCAATACTGAGTTGTTTCTGGTGATGGATAGCTTTTTTTACGCACTAGAAAGCTAGTGGGTAAACACTGAGCTAGACTGTGGTAGAAATTGTGGACTTTGTTTGACTTTGTGGACTGTTTGGTAGATTTAACAGTGCAAGGACCACAGGGTAAGTTTTCAAATCTGGGAATGTCAGCACCTGGTTTTTGTCGGCTCGGTGGTGTTCATAAACAACCTTATAATTCACCAATTTATATTTTTTTATATTTGTGATGTTTCCTACTGCACTTTAAATTAATTTATAGAATTTAAGCATTAGAGAGGCAACTAAAATGATATCCTCACAACATTACCTTTATATGTTGAGGACAATATTTTGACACTTGATCACTAAATTTAACACCACCTGTGATACTACCAGATGTTTTAAGTCATTTCATTAGTTGGTGTTTGTGGATGTGTCAAAAGCAAATTCTGATTTTCAATTAGCCACAGATCACTTTATTATTTGTGCAGTACTTAAAAAAATGGATGAAATGAAGTTAGATTGTCATGAATGTAAATAATAATCTTCAGCAGGAGATTTGCTTCTTTAATGCTCACAAACGTTTATGACAAAAGGCCAGACAGATGCAGCGGTGGGGACTGCAGATTGTAACCAGCTGCAACTTCTCCCATTTGCCAACTCCTGGTTAGGATTCCTTCAGTATTCATTGTTCAGGAGGTTTTTACCAGTAGCCGAATTATCTGCAGAAGTCACTTCCTTTCAAAAACAAACGGACCAGGTTATTAAAACGAGTACAACACTAAATAAAGCTGTTTCACATTACAAGTCAGTGTTTCTCCAACACATTTCGGCATGTTGCAGACGGCTGCTAGCCCAGCACCTGCTTATGTGTGCTTACCTTTTTTTCTCTGCTAACTTGAAATCGAGAAGTTTAGGAGATTTTTACCAGGAGCCAATTAACCCACAGAGGTCTCCTTCTCTTTCAAGCAAATAGATCAGGTGAATAAAACTGGTAGAAACACTGGGTAAAGCACTTTCGCATTAAAAATTTAGTATTTTTTCCAAGCTGTTTGGCTCATTGCAGAGGGGCAGCTAACGTCAGTAGCTGACGTGAAAATGCAAATGGCCCTGTCTAGAGCTCGCTCCATGTGTGGATATAGTGGTTCATTCTAAGGTAACAAAAACACAAATATTTTTATTATTATATTATTATTTTATTATTTTTATTATATTATAATATTATTATTTATATATTTTCAGGTGATTATACACTAAAGAAAACATTAAACATACTTGAATTACATTATATTATATTCGATTTCTGCCAATATATTCCCCTAAATCTGACACACTGGACCTTTAACTGGTAAATACAGGGAAAGTTATGGCAGCTTCAGCAGGAAATCACAAGAAAACAAATGTTTGCAGAGGTATAAATGGAGGATCTTCTAGTATTTCCCATCACCTTCTTTCCTGGCCGCATCACTACCATTTCTCACACTGAGACATTTAACTGGACTCTGCACTTGTTTCCGAAAAATTGCCATCAGCCTGGAGTCAAGCTGATGCTTACCAGGGCTGAATTACATGTTTGGTCTCTGGGGCTTTCGCTTTTTTTTTTTCTCTGAGTCTATATTCTGTTTTTCTTTTCCCCCTTACTGTGTTCTGTAAAAGTATTACTTTCAAATAGGAAACGGTGTGAGCCCTTTCACACAGCATAATTGTTTATTTTGACTCAAAACTTGACCTCCCAAACAACAGTTAAAATTTCACACACACCCTGCAGGTAGCGTACTGTCTGTGGCAGTGTGAGAAAGGTGAAAACAACAACAGATGTATATTTTTCTCTGAAATCAACCTACCTTAAAAGATAATTTTGCTTTATTATAACTGAGTCTTATTTTTGTAGTTTGTGAACAGTGCACAGTTTCTGGTAGGTGCCGTCTGAACTTAAAGGGATTCTTTGCCAATCTTCAGTTGGCATGGTTCAAAATCAACAAAGTTCCCTTTAGCAGCAAGACATAACAGAGTAGGTGGGAGTAAAATGAGCTTTCGTGTGTTTTGATTCAAGCCTGAGGCAAACTAATCTGAAAAGGTGTCCTGTTAAAAGAGATGTAGCATCTCAAAACAAAATCGATGCAACTGAACCAGTGATATTGTCTTCTTTATTTCCATCTTCCTCAAAACCTGGAGCCTGCATTGACCCCAGTGCAACTCGACTGTCGACAGTTCCTTTAGAGATTTGAGTGTTATGCTAATAGTGGCTAATGTAGCCTCAAACTGCTGACTTCAAAGTTGTATTCACTCCACCACCACTCGCTTTACTCTTTTCATTTTCAAACTTTTAGCTTACAGCACCAACGCCAACCAAAGTGACATCACGTCTCCTGATAACCTTCAAACAACCTTACACAGCAGTTGATGCTTCGCCCTTCTACCAACTGGCTTTCAGCAAGAGCTTGATTTATGAACTGCCTCTGATGGTATGTTCCTTAAGCTGATTGGTTGAAGTTATCTCGTGAGAGACGTGATAGACAGATGGTTCATCCAGTCATCATTTTTTTTTTAAAGTGCCTGTCCTTTTCTAAGGAGTTTCCAATGATGGCTTCTCAGATGGTTCTGTGCACTGAACCATCTAGCATGTCAGGTCACTGTTAACAGATTTTGATGGGTAAAATTATGGGAGTACTTCTTTAAAATTGAGATAGAATGAAAAATGCCTTTTGTTACCTCTTACTGTGACAGCTTCCCAGCTCTGAACTGAAGTTGAGAACATGCTGGCTTATTTACATTAATTTTAGCTTGGCTCGTTATTAGTTTGAAACTAGCTTCTAGCGGTCTGGACCACCAGGATGGCGAGGCACTCCGATGCTGTTCACTAACACTAGCTTTACTGCAGTCTCCACCCCAAACAATAAACATGGCCTTCTCATAAGGGTTAACAGTGACCCTGAGCCAATCTAGACACTTAATTCTACCGCTACCATCACTACTTGCTGCATGCGTCTTCACCATGGCACACCGAAAGAGCTGCTTCCCTCCATACACACACCATGAAGTACATCACACCCTCACAGGTTACCCAAAACCACCCTTGAAGGTTAAAAATGGTGAGCCGGTAACACTTTTTAACCCTTTAAGATTACATCCCCACCTACATTGTGCAGGTATTGAACAATAGAGATATGCCAAAAAGGACAAAATATCCATTTCCTCATATTTGTATGTCAAAATCAATATGACAGGTGCTTACTTAAGCTCGCATCAACCAGTTTCAACCGATAATATCATGACATCCAACTGTCAATCAACCAACAACTTTTAACTCATGAAGCTAGGATTAACTTACCTAGCCAACAACTGCATGTACGTCAGCGTGTCTTTGTTTCACCAAAATCCCATGGTTACGGGCCACAGAGTAGAATTTATTCCCTTTGAGGAAAGTGGTATCAATAAGAGTTGCACATTAAGCGCAAGGCATTTTACAGTGGACTGCTTCAGCAACTGGAGCATATGATCAACTTCATCTCTCTCTTACAGACGGATACTATCCCACTTCTGTATATAGGTGGTACACCACAAGGGCCTCACTGTTATGACACACTCTCTTTTTTTAAATGATCAAATCAAATACATCCCGATGTAATATCCCGCCTGCCTATTCAGTTTCGGATATACGTGATGATACTGAGGCTACACTTTTATAAATGTGAATGGGGGACAAAAAATATTCATAGGACAGAAATGTAAAGCAACTGTGCCTTCCATACAAGGAATAGTTGTTTAGGGACAATGAGGGACATACTGTGTGTGCTGGCAGATAAGGACCAAGTGACTGGGTACGGTGGAAACAACCAGTGGGCTACCAGTGGATGGAGAGGTCATGGTAGGGTCTGAAATGACAGAGAATGTTAGAACTGCAGAGAATGCTGAAATGACAAAACTGGGAGTTATTACTGTCTGTTGTAAAAATCCATCCCACTTTATGGCCCAACTCCCCAGTTATACTTTGACCTGCTGTACTCACCATTGTCAGAATTACTACAGGTGTGCTCACTTTTGACTATTCCTCCAAATAAAGCAGATTGGGACCCTTGTATTTCTTGTGTCACCATGTTCCCACCAATTTGTTGAGTAGAATAATATTATAACTAATAGAAGTAATGTTTTAAAAAAATTATATGTTGCTATACTTTCTGCAGTGATGATGATTAACATTAACATTGTTATTAGAAACAAACTAGATTTCAAAGTAGCAATTGCTGTACATGGCAGCTATTCACTAAAATGCCCAATTTGTATTTCTGTCCTTCTTTGCCTCTTATAACTAATTGTGCCTTCATCTCCTGCACACTGCAATTAAATGAGTCAGAGGCTGAGGGTTGCAGATAATGGAAATTTATTCCACCCAGTAAATTGAGAATTACAAGTAAGTGCGCTGCGCTCAAACGTGATGAAATAAAAACGGACATAGGCATTTTGGAAGTGAGTGCACAATCACTTGAAGGTTTGGCTCTTACGCTCTAGTGATCTACTGCTAATGCCTTAGCTCCGACTGTCTACTCGTGCCTCCGATTTAACCAGTTCCAACAGCAGAAGACACTGTGTACTCCTCCATCCTCTGCAAAGGCGCATTGCTTTGCTTTAATGTTTATCTAAAATGTTGAAGAAAGTTGCACCTACTGAAAGGCAACAAACTTGCGCAATAGGTATCCACCACATAAGCACATAAGTTTGTGTCTGAATAAATGCAAATAGAATCATAGACAGATGCACAAACATGCAAATGCAGGTTAGGGAATACATCATTTTGCACACAGAAACAAGAAACAAGGACGTCCAGTCATGCATATGCATTATGCATATACACTTAAACGAACCAGCTCACAGACATGCACAGAAATGCATGGATGCCCCAAATTAACTCTGAGTCATGCATATAAAAGCAAGCTTAAAATAATATGCGCTCAAATACGCAGACACATACTGTACATGTGCACGCACATCAGCTCATTTCTCAGGGAACGACGACCGCGGAGGATGTCACAGATGTCAGCAGTGACTGTCACGCCCCAGGGAATTCTGGGAAACGAGAGAGATGAATGAAAAAAACTGGGGGAGTCTGCCTTTTTCAGAAGAGAGAGAGAGAAAGAGAGAGAGAGAGAGAGAGAGATGTGAATACAAGCCAAAGAGTAGAAGGTGTAGATGAAGGCGAGGGAGGAACAATCAATTCTCTGACATCTCTAAATGTGCACTTGATGATGCATACCTAAACAGGCCTGAAATGGTCTGCAGGGAGAGGAGAAGGGAGTGAAAGAGGTGAATGAGAAAAAGGGGAGGGAGGGGGGTTTATAGGGAAAAGTGAGAGACTGGATTAATGAAGAGAAATTGGGAGGGAAGGAGATAAAGACGAAGCTAAGTTGTAGAGAGTGTTATGTCCGTCCATTTGGGCCTTAAACAGCAGTTGGTCCTCTGAGGAATCCCCCTTTAAGCGAAGCGGTCAGCCTTGCAGGTCGTTCTGAGGTCCGCAGAGAATGAGGGGAGTGAAAGAGAGAGTGGAGGGGAGACGAGGTGAATGCTGATGAGGTGGAGGTGAAGGAGCGGCCAGAGATTGGTCGTGGGACCCTTGAGCGCTCTCACCCTCACCACAGTTCATTTACCACAAAGCCTCCAGAAGCTTTCTTACTCTGCATAAAGAGGAAGATAAGAAACTTTGTCTCAGCCTATTTTTCTCAAGATTATCTTTAAGGCATTTCCTACTTTGTGGAGAGAAAAATAGGGAGATGGAAGCAAGGGGGATGTATTATTCATCCGAGTTAATTAAAAACATACCTACAAAAGAAGGGCAAATTAAGGAAAAACCAATATACAGTAGCTCCTTAAATGAGATTGCTACTTATCATCAACTTTTGAGCATACTGGACCTTTCTTGTACAAGTAAAACCTCAATTTTATTGAGGGATGAAGGCAGCAATAATGTTCTTCTCTTAAACACTCAAAGATATGTAAATCTGCTGATTGGGGGAGCCATGGAAGTAGTTTGACCCCAATGAATCCATTCCATTAGAAAGTAGGGGCAAGTATTGAGACTACCCACCCACATACAATTTCTATCTTTAAAAAAGGAAAAGGAAACTGAATATTGCACAATTAAATCTTGAAGCATCTCATATGACCCTGGACTGGATAAGTGGGATGCAGAGCTACTGCTAATACAGTCACAGGTAAAAGAAAAACACAATTTTTCAAACATGCACATCACTAAATAAATGTTTGAATAAACTCTCAAGTTACTCTGAAAAACTTGGAACAGCAGTCTTACTTGGTCAGACCCTGTGTAACATTTACATACATTTATGACCCTGTGTAACATTTACATAACACTTGGCGCAAGCCATAATTGAAGGTAGTCACTTTAACGTAAAGTTCACTAACAAAGACCACACCAATAAGATAAAGATTTTGAATGATTTATTGCATATGATGGATTATGGGATGAAGGGTTGAGGGTCAAATGGATGAGGGATGGAGGGAAGAAGGGATGAAGGGTTGAGGGATGTGGGATGAAGGGATGAGGGATGAAGGGTTGAGGGTCGAAAGAATGAAGGGATGAGGGGTTGAGGGTCGAATGGATGAGGGATGGAGGGATGAGGGATGAAGGGTTGAGGATGTGGGATGAAGGGTTGAGGGTCGAAAGGATGAAGGGATGAGGGGTTGAGGGTCGAATGGATGAGGGATGAAGGGTTGAGGGATGTGGGTCGAAAGAATGAAGGGATGAGGGGTTGAGGGATGTGGGATGAAGGGATGAGGGATGAAGGGTTGAGGGTTGAAAGGATGAAGGGATTAGGGATGAAGGGTTGAGGGTCGAATGGAAGAGGGATGGAGGGATGAGGGATGAAGGGTTGAGGGATGTGAGATGAAGGGATGAGGGATGAAGGGTTGAGGGTTGAAAGGATGAAGGGATTAGGGATGAAGGGTTGAGGGTCGAATGGAAGAGGGATGGAGGGATGAGGGGATGAGGGATGAAGGGTTGAGGGATGAAGGGTTGAGGGATGAGGGATGAAGGGTTGAGGGTCGAATGGATGAGGGATGAAGGGTTGAGGGTCGAGTGGATGAGAGATGAAGGGTTTAGGGATGTGGGATGAAGGGATGAAGGGATGAGGGATGAAGGGTTGAGGGTCGAATGGATGAGGGATGTGGGATGAAGGGATGAGGGATGAAGGGTTGAGGGTCGAATGGATGAGGGATGAAGGGTTGAGGGTCGAAAGAATGAAGGGATGAGGGGTTGAGGGTCGAATGGATGAGGGATGGAGGGATGAGGGATGAAGGGTTGAGGATGTGGGATGAAGGGTTGAGGGTCGAAAGGATGAAGGGATGAGGGGTTGAGGGTCGAATGGATGAGGGATGAAGGGTTGAGGGATGTGGGATGAAGGAATGAGGGATGAAGGGTTGAGGGATGTGGGATGAAGGGATGAGGGATGAAGGGTTGAGGGTTGAAAGGATGAAGGGATTAGGGATGAAGGGTTGAGGGTCGAATGGAAGAGGGATGGAGGGATGAGGGATGAAGGGTTGAGGGATGTGAGATGAAGGGATGAGGGATGAAGGGTTGAGGGTTGAAAGGATGAAGGGATTAGGGATGAAGGGTTGAGGGTCGAATGGAAGAGGGATGGAGGGATGAGGGGATGAGGGATGAAGGGTTGAGGGATGAGGGATGAAGGGTTGAGGGTCGAATGGATGAGGGATGAAGGGTTGAGGGTCGAGTGGATGAGAGATGAAGGGTTTAGGGATGTGGGATGAAGGGATGAAGGGATGAGGGATGAAGGGTTGAGGGTCGAATGGATGAGGGATGTGGGATGAAGGGATGAGGGATGAAGGGTTGAGGGTCGAATGGATGAGGGATGAAGGGTTGAGGGATGAGGAATGAAGGGTTGAAGGGTTGAGGGTTGAATGGATGAGGGATGGGTTTCCGGGTAGCTGGTGAGCACGGTGATGAACATGTTGAGTCAGAGGCAGGAACACAGGAGGGATCCCAGGAGTGAGACTGAGTGGGGGAGTTGTCTCTTCGTGAGCTTGGCTTCGGATAGAGCCCCAAAGAGAGCTTCAAGAGTGCATGGGAGTTTTTTGAATCATATTGCATATGTGTGATGTTTACTAAAGATGGCAGCGCCCTGGTTTTTTAATGTGGTCAACAATTTTTGTGCCTATAAACGGTTACAGTGGCTCCGTGCAAAGAGACAACCCAAGTAAACGGTCGAAGGTCGGAGCAAGCAAGAGTCGGTGATTGAGGATATGGGACACTCGGACTGATGGATTGGTGCAAGTCTGAGGCCAGGGTGAGTGTCTGCGTGAATAACATGTTAAGTGAATGCGATCATGCCCCCAAAAGGATGGCTGCTGTAGAGACAGGGTACGCTTTGTGGGTTGTGGACGAAGGAGTGGGGGTGGCGGAGTTTATTCATTACAAAATGTTGGAAGGAAGGATAAACAATGAGAGAGGGGGATTAACATAGGGCAGGAGGTTGTCCATTAATGCTTGTCTGGGATGGATATACAAGGGTCTGGGAGGAGGAAATGGTTACGACTGTTGCAAATGTGGGAGCGAATGTGGTGGCCAGCGGTGGAGGCTGCGTTGATTTACTTCTCAGGAATGAGAAAGAGAGAGAGTTGGAAGTATGAAGTTGCATTAGAAAAACTGGGACGAAGTGGAAGGTCGAAGATGCATTGGGGAAAATTCAGAGCACTGCAGGAAGTGACGAGCCGCGGAGGCTACGCTGATTTACTTCTCAGGAGTGAGAACGAGAGACAGTCGGAAGTATAAAGTTGTATTAGATAAACTGGGACGAAGTGGAAGGTCGAAGATGCATTGGGGAGAATTCAGAGCACTGCGGGAAGTGACCAGGCACAGAGGCTGCACTGATTTACTTCTCAGGGGTGAGAACGAGAAACAGTTGGAAGTATGAGGTTGCGTTACAAAAACTAGGAGGAAGTGAAGGGTAGATGCATTGGGGTGGGGATGAAGGGTTGAGGGTTGAATGGATGGGGGATGAAGGGATGAGGGATGAAGGGTTGAGGGTCAAGGGCTGAATGGCTGAGGGATGAAGTGTTGAGGGATGATGGTTGAGGGTCGAGGGTCAAATGGATGAGTCAAAAGTATGAAGCTGGGTTAGAAAAAACTGGGATGAAGTGGAGGGTCGTAGATGCATTGGGGCGAATTCCGAGCACTGCGGGAAGTGACCAGCCATGGAGGCTGCATTGATTTACTTCTCAGGGGTGAGAACATGAGACGGTCGGAAGTACGAAGTTGCACAACGAAACTAGTAACTAGTAACTCAGTTACTTAAACCAAAACGTAATGTGTTACTGAGAAAAGTAACTTTTTAGTCCCCCCCCAAAAAAAAGACCTCAACTTAGGACTCTCGTCTTGGCATCTCGTCTCGCCATGACCTTGACACACGTGCACTAGTGTCATCTATACTCTGAGTACGTCCTGGCTGTAGATGACTGAGTGGGGACACTACAGGGCACTAGGTGCTTTTCTTTTTTGCAGTGTAGTTTTTCTAAGCCGCAAAGAAGACAACGTCGCTAAGAAGGATCATGTTTTAGGAAACTCAGCCCTGCAGCCCAAAACATTTCCTAACTGTATTGGCTCGTAGCTACATCGCCTAAGCGACAGTGGATGGAGTTTAACCAAGGGACTGTTACACTACAACTTGACAAAACAATTGAACGGTATAGGAAACATGCAACCGTCTTCTACAGTGGAGTCATTTGCTGTCAGGCAGCTAAACGTTTTACAACTGCGGCGCTTTGATACAAATATGGAAAATGAGCTAAAGAGAACATTTGAAGAGCTTCATGATGATGTCAAGTCTGTCGCCCACCGCAGACATTGTCTGTCCACAACAAAAGCTTCCTCGGGATAACAGTAGATATCCGGAAGTCGCATACCGAATGGTTCGACACAAATACATGTACCGTTACGACCCTACTCCTTAGCAAAGCGCCTGCATTAGCCACAAAATTGACCGACTGCGATTGATCAGCGTCATATTTTTGAAATACTCAGTGGTGTAGTGGTAGATCATGAAGTGGATAAACTACTACTAGATAGATGGGTAGATTGCAGAGGAGGAAGAGGGTACATTCTCCTGTATTCCAATGGCTTTCTGGCTAATAGGTGGGCCTACTGTAAAGGCCAGTAAAAAAATTGGGTATACCTGTGTATACCCTTCTCTACACCACCACAGAGAATACTGGAAAATAAATTACAGTCATCAAAGAGTAACATTATCTGCAATGTTCCTAATTTTCAATTGGACCATTGGCTCCATGATACTAACCTCCTTGCTGTTTGCATGTTACTTCATCAGCCAATGTAACAAAACAACCAACAGCAGTGTGCATCTGTGCAGTGTAGCTTTACAGCTCTATGGCTAACCTTCATATAGGTTACAGTTGGATTGTTGGTCGGCCAGCTAACTAAGTTAGCTCTGCTGCATGGATCTGGCGTTGGTTACTTCGTGGTTGAACCAGCCGCGGGAGCCTGGATAAATTACCTGACATTATCTCTCAATACAGTATTTTGCTGCCTTTGGTAGCTAGAAATTCGTCGACGTTAACTGCAAGCAACCCAATGTTATGTAACAATAGCCAGCTAAAACCAGAATATCACAATATATTTCACATGTCCACTTTTACTCTTGGATTTTTTTCAGCACCAGAGGGCACTGAATTTGATGACTTTGCTGACCACAAATAAGACAAGAATTAGTTAGCGCACCACAGTGACCTTCAGCTTCACTCCCCACTGCACATTACTGCTCATCGGAGAGCGAACTTCAGCTCCGGAGACGGACCTTCAGTCAGCAGCTGTTACAGCTCAAATTCAGCCAGTGCAAATTCAACCATCACTTGAAGGTCCATCTAAGGGCTGCCGCAGCAAAATGTATGTAACGGACACACAGCGTGTGGAATCTGTGTTGTGGTGGTTGCCGGTCATTTGCTGATGTTAGTGGACTGCATTATGCACTGTTGCACTGCAGTGGAACTAAAGAGAGATACCCAGTGGGCTGTTTGCCAGAAAGTGATTTCTTGGAGAAGTTTCATCATGTCCTTTGGATTTTCCTGGACAATTCGTCTGGAGTCCTTCACATAGAAGTCAGTCCACAGGTTGTTATAGGCAATCGAGACAGGTTAGGAAGGTCTCAGTTTTTAAGTTACATTAGAATTTGCTCACCCATTGTCGATACAAAACAATTAATTTGTGTAGCTACATACAGAACCTTTAAATAAACACAGAAATGAATTGCCAGGTATAGGGCGTAGTTTATTCTAGAGCTCAAAACGGCATCCTATGGCTTGGCATGTTGATCAATCATATAATGTATGATGTAGTGATGCAAGAAACTGCATCAGATGCATCAGAGTTGGACCACATTGATTTGTGGATAGCTGATATTTTGATAAATGCCAGCATCAGCCCATGTGCAGTAAAGCTCATCACCACGCTTTCCTGCAGGAAATCCACTTTTCCCACAAGTTGAGCCTGATTCTGTTTAAAATCTGCAAAATGCAACATTTTTAACATTACGGTATCATTAAGAATATTTCTGACATGTATTAAAATCACTCGTTTCCATCATGTTCAGGGTTAAGGGCATGCACCATTTGCTAGGAGTGTTTCTGTTCCACCCCCTGCTCCCCATCACCAGCTTCTAGGCCTGATTCTGGCTGCGGGAGGTTCTCCACAGCCCTGTGTTCTGTTAATGCCGCTCCTTTGTCAGCGTACACAGATTGAGGTGGCGGGACCACATGCAGTGTGTCTGACGAAGACCATCACCATTTGAGGTGATAAAGTCAGATCCGGAGACTGATAATAAAAGTAACCTTTTAGTAAGTAGAAAAAATACAAAAAAGTTTTATATTAGTCAGGTTTTCAGTATTTCTTAAAATTTGTGCTACAAAAGCAACAATGAGAGAGAGCAGCTTGAAGAAATTTTAACAAAGCCACATGAATGGGACACAAGACCTGTTCAAAAACAGGGTGAATTACTTTTCAAGAAAAGATGAAAGCACTACAAAAAAGCATGTGATCAGTCCAATTTTCCCCATAGCAGTGCTGGACAAAAGAGGTAAAAAACCTCATGCAAGCCCAGTCACATCAGAGATGACAGTGCAATTAGGCACCTGTGGGAGCAGTAAATCAGGGTGTGACGTGCAGTAAGGTAGTGGAGTCTGAACAAAGGAGAACAAAGGCAAACACATTACAGAAGCGACCTTTAAAGACCCTGTTTAGAGCTGAGCAGGTACGTCTCCGTGCCACTTCACACTAACAAACACGCTTGTCAGAATGGCTGATGTGAGATCGCGAACATTTTGCAGGTGGATATGGAAACCTGTAAAATGAAAAAAAAATAAATAAACAGGGCTTAAAATGCTGGAGAAACAGAGTGCAGATGGTGGATGCTGTTGACATGTTCGGAAGAAATCTGTGAGGAGATCCGTGCAGACCTTATACAAACACTGAGGAAATAACACCGTGTTCCTTTAGACTGATGGTGATTGTTTTGACCCCCCCCCCCCTAGAATCCTGGAGCTGGCTGGGCTGGGCTCAGCCTTAGAGATAAGGTAGGGAGCTCAGACATCTGGTCAGTTGAGGTGGTTCGGGCACTGATCAGGATTCCTGGGTGCCACCCGTTAGAGGTGTTCTGGGCACATTCACCTGGTAGGAGGCCCTGGGTAGAGGGATTACATATCTTGTCTGTCCTGGGAACATCTCAGGGGGAAAGCATTGCTGGGGAAAGGGATGTCTGGAATACTTTGCTCAGCCTGCTGCCCGCCCAACCCGACTTCAGATAAGTGGTTGAAAATGGCCAGTCCAAACAAATACAACATGTTATTGGCATGTTATTAGCACAAGCCTATGGCATTTTACATTGTATAAATTAACCTAGCGACTAGCGGAAACTTCCTCTACTCATATGAAGACAGAATGAATCACACACAAAACTTAAAATTCCATTTTGTGGGGCTTTATTGTCTTCACAATTTGTTGTTTCTTATCTGTGAAATAAAAGTAAATAAAAGCGTTTGTTTCCACTGAGGGAAATGGATTTCAGCTTACAAAATAGACAAGAGGTCTTCGTTGCAGCAACATACATTTCAGGGGAGGTGCACGTCAGGCTACGGCACAGGCACTGTGTTGACACAGAGCTTACACCATAGATACAGCATTCATTCAAAATCTTGCTTAACACATGGAGCTGCAGTCAGCTGAGGCTATGACAGTGCTTGGACACACACGTTTACAGTAAGTTTGCACTATGCAACAGTATGTGGGTCCACATGTGTACCTGCACTTACTACTCCAAGTCTAACTCAACTTTGTATAGAACCTTTTATACAAAAACATACAGCTCTAATTGTCTAACACAGCAACATTAAAATAACACAGAAAAAAGAAAAAAAGAAGAAACCACAAATACAATTTGCAGGACTAAAACTTGCAACAATAAAATATTAAAAATCAGTAAATATAAGTCAGTAGAATAAAATAAACACCAGAGTTAAAAAAGTAATGTAAAAACCAATGATTAAAACAGAAACTAAGGCTATTACATCACTCCAAATTAAAAGGCAGATTAAAAAGATAGGTCCTTAATGTCCCTTTAAAAATCTAATATTTAATATATTAGAATTATTATACTGACTTATTTAATAAAACAAAAAATCTTGATGAACAGTTCTTACATTTAATTCTTAACTCTATAAGCCTATACAAACACAGGCGGCAGCTAAGCTATGTTTGAGCAGACAATAATTCATTATACATTCTTGTGGAGGTCCTGAGATTTCCAAAGATACCAAACATGTCGGGCTGACTTTTCGGGAAATAGATGTAAAAAGATGCATAAGACCTCTATTGCATGTTATGAAACTGTGGAACCGTAAGAAAATAGAGTCTTTGCTTTGACTATTTCATCATACTGCAGTTTCAACAAAGAGCTGGAACCAACTGATACATAATGTATATGTGATACTCTCACACAGACTGAAATGAAATGATTTTTTCCAAACTCCAAAGAGGCTCTTAAAGGGAAGGCTGGGCTGCATGTGTGCACTAGGTAGAGGTGCAATACTCTGAACAGAAAACTACAGTACTTTGCTGTGTGTTCCTCATCGGAGGACAATGTCCTGAAAGTCCACCCTCCCTGCTCCTGTCTGAAAACAATCCCTCAGGCTGTTCCACACCTCAGTGCCAAGTCACATTACTCAATCAGCAGTGAGTAATCCATCACGCCATCACGTATGTAACTGGCCCTTTCTAACTGGACTTTGTCAGTGCTACAAAACTTAGCTGTGCAAAGCCACATAAGCCATGGTTCTGTCTCCAGCCGTGTCGATACAACACTCTGTGGCCTTTTTAATGACTCTCCACCTTGCAGATACTGTGAAATGTCAAGACATTTTCAACAACCTGTCTCGCCCCCTCTTAAAAATATAATGAATAGTTATGAGGTTACATTTTTTCATATGAGACATAATAAAATGAAAAATGGTCACAGATTAACTATGACACAAACACACACACACAGGACAATATTGCCCATTCACTTTACTAATCTCTTTTAAATGTCAATGTCACAATTCAGAGGGTGTTCCGTAAACTCACCTGAATATGTTTGCATCAGTTGAAATTAGTATAAAGACAGTGTGTCCTCTCTTCCACTGATCTTTGATAGCAACTTTAAAGAAGTGGCTAACAATTCATTAAGTGTGACTGACCTGATATTGCCTGTTAAATATACAATCATCCAACAGCTTGTTTGTTTCTTTGCTTTATGTACGTGAAAATGATCCAAACCTTTGGACATATGTAACAATGTCACAGCTTAAAGGGATAGTTGGGATTTTTTGAAGTGGGGTTGTATAGGGTATTTATCCATAAACAGAATATCACATACAGTAGATGTCAGTCATCACACCTCCAGTTGGAAGAAGCAGGCTGGAGCCCGACATGGAAGCTAAGCAATGTACTGCTGTGGAGGGGTCAACAACAAAACGTTTTTTACCCCCCCCCCCCCCCCCCAAAACCTCAAAATATATATTTCAATTGAAAAGTATGCTATATTTAGAACATTATGACTGCTTTACCCTATAGAGACAGTTTAGATTTTTTAAAAGTGTTGTTGTATGAGACACTTATCTTTAGTCAGTATATTAGTAGATGGCCTGTTTCCTAAAGCAGCACCCCAGAAGCTCAGCAATGCAATGCTGTGGATTAGGGTTTAAAAAAAATCATTCTTTAGCTATCTACAAAAGACTTCTTTAAATAATCAATATCAGTCTAAGAGGATGCTATATTTAGAGTATTTTCACAGCTTTATCTTGCCATCAGACAGCCCTGTCTTTTGGCACTACATTTTCTCAACCATACAGTATTTGTATTCCTATGCAAAAGTGCAGCTGTGCTGCTCACTGTATTGCACAGATCAGCTGTTTGGATCAGACTTTTAGTGGTTTATGGAAGAGACAACAAATACAAGGGAAAAAAATGAGTGATTATGACAGTGATTATAAAATCCTGTTTGCTGTGGAGACAAAAGGAAACCTTTGGGAACCAGAAAGAAGAACTTTTGCAAAGGGAGACTGAATGGACCAAAAAAGAGAGTGAGAGGGGAAACTTCTGTGGAAACTAGAGGCCAAGAAAGAGCAGCAGCTAAATGTGAACTGTAAATGCATGCCCACAGACTCTGAGAGCTACTGCTTCCATGAATGGGATTTGGTTACAACTCAACCTCAGGGTCTTTCTGAAGGATCTTAGTTATCATACTCCTATTGTTACTCTATTAGGCACTGGTTTTTGCTTTTCCTCTTAGAAAACACTTTTATCTTGTATATTTGTATATTCTGCCAGATATTTATACTCTATTGTTAGAAAACTAGGCCCAGTGAGAGACCCTAACCCTGGGAACCCAATGGTTGTCTGGCTGTTACTGGTTGTGAATCTTTAAAATTGTGTTCACTGTACTTACTGTTACTGTAATTTGAAGCATTCTCTGGCACAAAAATGTTCCTTCAGGAAAAATGAAGTTCCATTTGTGCCATTTGTAGGTATTTTACCTGATGGTTGGGTATAGCAGTGCTCTTCAGCAAGTGTCTTTTTTGCCTTTTTGATGGTGGTTTCACATCATCCTCTTGAGAGAAATGTCAAGACAACAAATATCGAGTTGTCTCAGTGTTGCAGGTGGAGAGTTGACGTCTATACTTAGTGTAACTAGCCACAGCTGTTTTCATTTCTTTGAACAGCTCGGAAAAACACAAGCACACACCATCTTTAAAATATTTAGAAAAGTGAAGTTTCATTTTAGTCAGTTTATGCAACAGCACTTTCTGACCTTAATAGCTGACCTGCAGTGTTCACAGCACAGTTGGACTTTTGCGTAGGAATATGGAAGTTATATGGTTGAGAAAATGTAGTTCCGATGGAAAGGGCTGCCTGACAGCAAGGTAAAGCAGTGAAAATATTCTAGATGTAGCATCTACTTAGACTGATAGTGATTTTTTTTTTTTTTTAGGTAGGCCTTTTTATAAGCGGCTGTAATACGTTAATCCATAGCAATGCATTGCTCAGCTTCTGGGGTGCTAGTCCCATCAGATTTCGCAAACAAGGAGCATGCCGTTCACCATCTCCTGTATGTAACACACTGAGTACAGGTGAGACTCTCATACAGTCCTACTTCAAAAATGTGAACTACACTTTTAATGTCAGACAGTGATTTCCAGTAGGATAATGAAGCTGTTATAAACCTTCTTGAAAGCCAGAATCTATTGAGAAAAACAGTGATTTAAACATTGCTGAACACAGGAGCTGCTGATCTATCGCTTTCTCGAACGGTTATTTGCTTGTGTAATTTTGTGACTTTGGTGTTTGAAAGGCTTAGTTCAGATCACAATAACACAAACCAACTAACTGATTGAAGCAGCAGTAGATCAGCAGCTCCTGTGTTGAGCAAGCTAGAATAGTTGTTTTAGTCAATGGAATTCGGTGGCTTTGACAAGAGCAAAGTTGAGAAACTGAAGCAGTTAACGGCTTCCCCGTCAGCACCGGGTTGCCTGATGGAAAGGTAAAGTGGAAGAAATATTCTCAATATAGGGTACACTTCAACTGATACTGATCTTTTTAGGTGGGAAGATTTTAGGGGGATAATATATGTTTTGTGGCTGACCCCCCTCAATAGCAGTACAGTGCTTAGCTTCTCTGTTGGACGCCGTCCTGCCTCTCCAAACTGGGGGTTTGCAGACTGACATCTGCTGTATGTATAATATATTGACTAAGGATAAGTACCCCATACAACCCCATTTTAAAGTCCAAACTGTTGCTTTAATGGCTGCCTGAAACCAAAATTCAAGTGAACCAGGCATGAAAGCACCCTCGGTTTGTGACATGCAGGGCGCTCCAATCAGAGAAAGAGAAAACCTTCAAAAGGAAACTGTGAGTTCATCAGAGGTTGTTTATCTCAAGAATACTGTCAGCAGCCTGTACGCTCATGTGGGGGAGCCCTGGAGAAAAGCCTTGTGGACCTGGCTCACACAGTGCACCTTCAATTGCTCATCACCATTGCACAATACATATATAAAACCTGGTGGGTTGCTGGGAAAAGCTGGACAATTTGGAGGGCATGATTAGGGACCTCTAGTGATAAAAGAGAGAGAAAGCACCGCAGTAGTTAGCTTCAGACAGTGTGATTACAGAAAGCAAAGGTTCTCATGAGGCTCAGACAGCAAATATCCTACCTCAGGAGGCCTGTATAGGACATAGAGTAACTGAAGGCTAAACAAGCCTAATGTCGGGAGAGAATGGCAGACCAACACATACGAGATCAACTGGATGGCCTGCAGGACTTGTTGGCAGACATGCTGGTGTCCTTTTCCTCTCTGCTGTCCAGAAGCCTCCAGGATGGGAGTGTGTTGGATGAGAGTGATAGCCAAGGCCTTGGTCAGGAGTGATTATCACAGTCTGCCAGCACAGCAGACACTGACAGGAGGCTTGGACTTCAGTTTAACACCATGAGCAGCCACAGTGTGACACAGGGCTTCAAGTTGAGCGTGAGAAGCCACACACTTTATAAGTAAATGTGTTGGCAGTTTTACATGTAGTTCTGGTGTCTGACTGAGCCCCCGAGTCACTTCCCTACAAAAGTCATTACAGTAGTCTTATTTGATCAGCCCTAGTAACATTTCTGTGACACGTCTACACAGCACCAGTCTGAAGTGAAGACTGTGAACCCTGAAGTTAATTAGTGGTGCATCATGCTACTGTCAGTGTTGGTGCATTCTCTCTATTACAGTCTGCTCAGCCAACATTTTGATCAGGCCTATTTGACTAGGTAAGACTGTCCTTGGGCAGAGATGGGCAGTGTTTCAATTAAATTTATTAAAAATATGTATTTTATTACTTTTGGATATTTTTTAGTTTGTATTTTGCTGGACAGAAAAAGTTGTGTTATTTGTAACAAAACTTTTAGTGCTTGTGTTTGTGTATTTGAAAAACTTAAAATTAATTCTTTTTTTTGTTGTTGGTATTTTAGGAAAAGAGAACATAGCTCTCTTTCTCTTCTGCTTTTTTGTGCGGCATCATACTCTGCTGTTATGGTACTGTTGTGTGTGTCTTTATCATTAGTTTAATTGGTTGCTTTTGAAGTCGGAGGTCTTAGAAATGTTCTTCCTCCTTTGCATTTTTATTTATTGCTCTTTAACAAGACATCTGCTAAATGCTCAGTCTTATTGCCATTGGAAAGATCTAGTGCATCAATGTGACCTGACTGTTCATTTCCCCCTGCTGCATTTCAGCTGGCTGTTTACTCAGTCAGTCAATGGATGGATGGTTTTGCAGCATTTCCAATGCATGGTACAACACAGCTCTACTCACCTCTGGTTGCTGCTTTTTGGTTTTCCATTGGTAAAAGTTGTGGATAGTACCTGGTACTTTTTTGTGTACTACCTCAGTTGAGGTTCTCAGGGAGTTGAGCCAGTGATGGAGTTAAAACACTGCAGAACACTGATTGGTCGGACAGAATTGTTAGTGTGACACAGAATGGCAGAAACCTGCCATTTACAAATAGCCAAGCTCCTGTTGATAGCATCAATCATTATTTTATCCATTCCCCCCAGATTTTTTAAAATGTCAGTCTGTAAAACATGTTTACTGCATAAAATAATGGATGTATTCATTACAACATCAACCGTTTGGCATTTCAGCCATCACCATCGTGTTTTTTTTAGAGCCAGAAGTGACCATATTTGGGTTAGGGTTAGGGTTAGGGCTGGTGCTGTGGAGGAGTGAGAGGTGGAACTGACTCATTGTCTGTAGTGACACCTCGCAGACAGCCTGTCACTCAAGGGGCCTTTAGCCTAAATAAAATATCACTTGTTAGGAATGTTGGAATTAGCCACAGAGACCAAAAAACATCTTTGTACCAGGCTTTACACATGTTGATTACATACATTTCTACTGGAAAGTTGGATGTTTTTGGGGATCAACTTGCTTCCAGAGTTAGTCTCAAGTGGCCATTTAAGGAACTGCAATTTTTGGCAGTTCGCACTGGCTTCATTTTTCAGCCTTGGAGGTTTCTGCTTGGTAAAACTACAGCATACACTACGCTTTACGATTGACAAAGTGCAGATAGTGCAGATGAAAAGATCCAGTGAGCGTTGCGTTGAGGATGAAGATAGACAGTTTCTCATGACATTGCCACACTTTCACCTACACTGAGGCGGCACTATCTGCAGTGGAAAATGAAATAGAGAAAGGGACCGTGGTAGCAGAAGTGAGTTGGATGAAGCTGAGTCAAGCTGAACCACGGAGTGGAAATGAAGCCTTTAGTTGATAGAAAGTCAAAGTATTGCAGCCTCCTTCCTCCAAGATATCCAGATTGGCCACTTCAAAATTATGATGTGGAAAATGGCAGGGCACCTTTTAATGTAGGGGAGTGAAGGTTAGACCCATAATAAAGCTAATAAATGCCTAAAATGTGATATTATCAGTTTGTATAGAATGCATTTTTACAGATCCATGCCAGCGATACCTGTGGCCAGAGGTATTATGTTTTAAGGTTGTTCATTCGTCCCATTCTTGTGAGCACAATATCTCAAGAATTTTTCCTCAGATTTGGCACAAACATTCACTTGGACTCAAGGATGAGCTGATTGGAAATTCATGGTTGAGGGTCAAAGGTCAAGGTAACTTTGACCTCACAAACATGTTTTTTTACAATAACTCAAGAATTCATACCCTATTTATGACAAAATTTCACCCAAAAATTTCTAATATTATAAAATGAAGTGTTGACAATTTACATCCAACAGGTCAAAGGTCAACTTCAGTGTGACATTGAAATATTCTGTAAAAATGCTTTCCTTGCCATTTTTCAACATAATAACTCAGGAACAGAAGGGGAGACATTTGGTCAGAAACTGACCCAGCCAACATTTGTATGTGGGGGCCCATCTGGGTAGTTAATGGGCTGAAAAATGGGCCCTATACAGTATGGGACTGTCCATAGGTTCTATATTGGCTCCATGACATTTGCCCACACGAGTGTGTTTACCCAAGTGGGCCCCAGATTAGATGCCCATTTCGACCCATACCCACTTTGTACTCAGGTAGCCACAACATGACCCATGTAGGGCCCACTTGGGCAAACCCAACTATTTGGGCAATTGGCATTGGGCCATAAAGGAACACATGGACAATCTAATCTATGGCCCATTTTTCAGCAAATTTATTTCCCAAATGAGCCCCACATACAAATGTTGGCTTGGGAATTGATGACACTACTCTTGGGTGCCCACCTTGAAACTGTGCTTGTGTAGATCTTCTGTGCTGCTGGCAGACAGATGCGTGTGAAGCATCCAGGTTTTCACTGACATGGATGTAAACTGTGAGTGCAATGAGGTGGTAATTCTAGTTGTATTTTTAAATTACAAATGACTTGTATTTTAATGAAATAAATTTTCTCAAAGCAGCAGTTTCTATTTTTTTGATACTTTTGAATAGTGAAGATACTTTCTGATGTTTTTGTGCCCATCTCTGTCTTTGATTTCCTTTCAGATCGAGTTTTTCTTGGTTAAGAATTGATTTATTCATGTTGAGCCAGGGTAGATTTTCAATTGGTCTGTTTCTCATGTAGAGCATATTAAACATATTTTACATTATGCCCTTTCACTCCTGCTTCACACCCCCTGGTGCTTCGCTTTCCTGTGTAGCAGTTCCCCAGCCTTAGCGCAGAGTAGTTACACTCAAAAGAATTCTTTTTAACTTTTTCATGCTCTACACTGAAATAAGAAAGCATGATGAAGGACCTTAACTCTTTTCCTCTGGCCGTCTGGGTGGAAGGGAAAGCTGCGACTTCACCGCAGAAAGGCTGTGTCTGGGCTCCTGCCGGGGACTCTGAAATATTCATGGTATAAATATTGCAAGGCTCTGCGTCTAATAAAAGCGCTGGTCTTTATTAACGAGGTGACTGAGGGATCCATTGATCAAGCTTTCTGTTTTATGTCACGAAGATTTTCTCCTCTGCCACTTCTCTCTTTGTCTCACATTCTCACGCTTTGTATGTCTCTGTCTCTCTTACACTCAGACTTGCTCTTTAATACACATATTTAGTGGCTCTCATAGAAGCTCTCTCCCTCAAGACGCTCTTGCCGCTTTGCACGTTGCCTGTTTATTAGCGGATGACCCTTTCTCTGAGTCTTTTCATGTTTCTCTCGCTGTTCCACGTTTTCTCTCTCTCTCGGCTGCTTCGGCGGCAGCGCTGGCCTGGTTTTAATGGCAGCCCAATTAGCCAGCCTGTCTGAGAGGAAGCTGGAACTTTTTGAGGAGCCCTTAGCATTAGAGTTCAGTGACAGAGAGAGAAAAAGACGTGCTGAATGAGGATGACTTTGCTGTACAGGATGTCTGTAAGCTCACTTTATTGCTGTAATGGTGAATGGTGAAATCTGAACTATGACCTCTACTCGTTGAACATCACAGGCAAGATCTGTTCTACAGAGTGTGGTATAGGACTGGGAGACTGTGTCAAAATCACTACACTGCCATATGTGATACTGCCTTATTGTATTATTTAGCAGGGTTTGTCAACACTTCAGCAATTCAGGCTACCACAAAACAGCATAACAAAGGCATCTTATTATCTTAAATTAATGATAATAACAATAATGTGATAATAAATTTGATAATCATGCTTTTTATTCGTATTAATAGAGGACCATTCACAGAGATTATTTCATAATTCCTGCCTGCACTCTCATTGCCAAACAGTGATACACAGAGCAGGGCTGTGGTATTGTAAGGTAGTGCAAGGTGACATTAATTATTAAAGCACAGAAAAAAAGAGCCATTTGAAATACTGGAAATACTGATCTTTTGTTGTTGCTTTCAGATACTAAAGCTCTTGTACTACACTTTGTTGTTTTTACCTGCTATGTATTAAACATGGGCGGATCGAAGTACACTGACAGAAATAGAACTGATAACAAATTAATTGTTTTTAATTGCTTCAGTTGTCCTGTGCTTGATTTGCATTTTGAGATTCCTGTACTTTGAGTATTTCCATTTTCTGCTACTTACATTTATCTCACAACTATAGCTAGTTTTCAGATTAAGATTTTAAGTAAAAACCATATGGTACAGATGATAAAGATTAAACCCAGGGGCGTTGGTGGCTTAGTGGATAGAGCAGGCGCCCCATATACAAGGCTGTTGCTGCAGCGGCCCGGGTTCGAGTCCAGCCTGTGGCCCTTTGCTGCATGTCATCCCCCTCTCTCTCTCCCCCTTTCACACTTGGCTGTCCTATTGTCCTATCCATTAAAGGCAAAAATGCCCAAAAACATATCTTTAAAAAAAAAAAAAAAAAAGATTAAACCCGAGGTTCCAACCCTTTTTTTTTTGACTTATGACACCACATAAAGAGCAGTAAGAGCAGGGGCCCTGTGTTTCATTTCAGATGTGAGATATGAGTTTATAGCAGTTCCACTGAAAAATGAATACACTGTAGAGCTTCGTTTTCTTCTTTACGACCATAAAAATCCTCTCATGATCCCTCAGATGTATTTTGTGATCCACCACTCCCAGGGAAAAACCTGTAAGTTGGAAGCCATTGGGCCAAACTTTGTAACTAAAGTTGGGAAAATTAGCTTCCCCTCAGCTACAACAAGAAAATGCTATCTACACACTGATGTATCAGTATTAACAATCAGATCATATAAATCCATTTCAGTGACCATTTTTTCCTATAGAATGAGGATTTAAGATACATTTCCTGATCATGCTTCTGTACCTTTACATCAGTATGATTGTGAATGACTGACATTAATGAGTATTTTTACATTATTGCTATGATACTTTTACTTGAGCAAAACATCTATGTACATTAATTAGATTTTACATCAGACTTTGCTTCCAATTCTAGTGAATGTAACAAAATGTTATAAATCCCTGCATGATGATGTGTTCCGCTATCGAAGATTATGATATACAGTAAGACTGTCCTGAAATAGATGACTGTGTGTTATGTGTCCTCACTCCGTTACCTCACTTCCTCTCTCTGTGTTTTCCTCTTCCTTCCCTTTCTTCACCCTCCCATTCTGCCCCATCATCATCATCCCAGCAGATTACGTGTCTCAGGCGTTTTGTCGTTCCACAAAAGTCTGTCAGTGACAAATTGCCCTCATCAAGGATAATCCTCTAAGTATTCATTATGAGCTTCCTCCCAGTTTGAAGCGTCCGTTTGTCATATTGTGGCAAATGAGAAGGACAGGAAGGTGAGGGGGGTTACAAAGGTCAAGAGATCAGTTACCATGTGGACCTTTGGGTCATTGCACCAACACTCACCCACATACACATACAAATAAACCAATTCCAGGCATACTTTCTGATTTTTTTGGGGGGGGTCCCATGTCCATACATTTTTATTTTTATACATTTCACATCTCAAATGACTTTTGCAAACCCAGTTTTTATGTGAGAAAAGTTTGTGTTCCATTTTTACAAAAAAAAAGAAGTTTTTTTCAAAAGAATTTCTGGCCAAAAAATGACTTTCCTACACAAAACATTCTATCTGCTTCGAATCGAAAAGTTGATATATTACATTGGCAAGTCTGCAAAACAACCACATTGGAACAGTTTTATTATCTGTGTCCAATCCTTCAGTCTCAGGTGATCGTAAATATTTGGACCATTGGGAGACCAGTGTTCTTAGGAGCTCAGGTGTTCCATATTTTAGTAATTATGTATGCACAAACAAACTGTGAATGTCTTGGCTTGATTTTAGTCTTTAGAGTTGGCTTCTTGAGTTGTATGGCACAAAGTAAGATGGCAACAAGAGAGCTGCCTTTGATGGGAAAGCAAGCAATTTCAAAGATTATGTTTATCCAAAAACACTCTAATTAGAGATTTTGTAGAGCAGTTGGACTTCAAAAAATCAATCACATTGGACATCCTAGAAATGAAAGGAACTGCTGGAGTGCAATCAGCAACGCCCAGGAATCCAAGGAAGATGACAGCAACTGATGAAAAAAAAAAAAACATATTACAGCTGTAATGCAAAAATAAAATCAGCCAAAAAAATCGCAGACAATCTCTAGGTTCCAAGGGTGAAACAGTCATAATTCATCATTGTAGCAGGACTAATACAGGCAAAGCACAAAGATACGCAGCTGGTTGCAAGCCTTTCATCAGCGGCAAGAAAAGAGCCAAATACAAAGAAACAGCAGAGCCCATCTTCTCACCTGTGAAGCATGTGGGAGGCAGCGTCATGATTGCAGCATGCACGGCTGCTTCTGGACCTGGCTCACTGGATTCTACTGATGTTACTGATAATGGCAGCCAAATGAACTTGGAAGCATACAGAAAGATCTTGTCTGTGCTGTCACATATAATTAAGGAGCCCATTGGGAAGAAAAGGTGGGAAATGTGGGCCAGGCCAATTCAATAATTTAAAGAACCACTCGGTCAGTGGCTGTATTTCTATGGAGCCTTTTTTCCTACAAATAATCAGAACAAATGCTCAGCCAGACAATAAAAGCCATCTCAGAAAACTGGCATTAGGAAAGAAATTTGATTTAATTTGTAATGGGTTGTATAACCCTTTTACAATTGTTGATATCATTATGTCAATTTACATAACATTTTCTGAACTTAGCTCTTGGACTATGCTCTTTCTGTGCAAACATGCCCACTTGAGTTAAGTCAAACTACTTTGGGGAGGCAAACTACTTGATCTCTTCCACTGTTTTGGCATTTATGGGCGCACTGTACCACTATAGTGGCCATTTTCCAAGTGGTGTGTAATTCCCCAGGGAGCCATCTTTGGTCAGACTAAGTAGCTCTGACTCGTTTTCACGAGACTCTGAATCATGGCAAGCACCAGGTGGCTTGCTTCTCCCATTTTAGTACGTGCAGTAGAGGTATATTCTGATAAAAGCAGTAAAAGCACAGTAGCACACCGATGAGAGCCAAGTGCTTGTCTCAGGTCCTTTATCGGAGGTTTACCTATCAGGGAGCGCTGGATTCAGTATGTCATTCATGTCAAAGCTCTTGTCACTGATTATAGACCGGAACATGTAAATGTAGTCTCTGGTCACACCACAAAATGACATTAGCTCGTTCAAGATAAATAGATGGGGCTGTTCTCATGCACTTTCAATATGTATACCTACGAAAAGTAAATGCTCCGCAATTCGTAGATAACCCACATAATAGTGAAGGCTGTGATCACATGACCAATGTGCTAATGGGAGTAATGAAGGAAGTAGTATAAAGACTGAAAGTCAGTGTAAGGACATGTTGGATGGGTCAAACAACACAGAAATTTCCCATAGGAGACTGGTGTTCAAAACCATGAGAAACCAAGGCAAGTTTGAGTTATTTCAAGTTTATTGTCTCCATGTTTCATTTTCTGAACTTAGCCTACTTAACTTTACTTGCTTAAACCTGGAGACGCCCAACAATGTGTCTTTTCAACATATTCTCATAGAATGGTTTGTATGATTTCCAACAAATTAGCACCTCATGAATATTACATCCGTAATGTACAGTTACGCCCGATGTCAGCTGGGATAGGCTCTAGCCCCCCCGCGACCCTCAAGAGGATGAAGCGGTTAGAAAATGAATGAATGAATGAATGAATGTACAGTTACTTAATTAGCGTGAAGTTACGGAGGATAGGTTTAGGCAGATAAAGTTACTGTAGTTGGGTTTAGGAAAAGAAACATGGTGAGGAAGTACCTTAATATGGCTCCAAGTTTACTCAAAGTTCAAACGGTTCTAGACAGGGAACTGTCTGGGTTTCTGTGACCCATCCACGACTCCAACTTGCCTCTTTACAAGACCGCTTGGGACTGCTTCCTTGTTTACTCCCATCAATGGTCATGTAATCACAGCCTTTCAAAATACGTGGGATATGTACAAATTTGGGTGTATTACTTATCGCAGGAAAACGCACAAACAGTTTTTGAGAATAACCTGTTCTTTCCTAAATTTCATCAAGGTTATTTTACTTGTCTAAACCCAGGGAACTGCCCATTGGTCCGACAGCCCATTGGTTCGACATCCCATTGTTCTGACCATATTAAACCCATTGTTCCGAAATCATCATAATGCCCTGTGGTTAAGGTCTGGTTAGGTTTAGGCACAAAGACCACTTGGTTAGGGTCAGGAAAAGATCATGGTGTGGGTTAAAATGAAAAGGAAAGTGGCAAACACATAAGCCGTGAGCCTACTCCGCCTCAAGCCTTCCCCAGCTGACCCAGAGCCGGTCGCGGCGCACCATACGCCCGCTGCGAGCCGTTCAGCACCGCGAACAGTCGGACTAATGGGATGTCGAACCAATGGGCTGTCAGACCAATGACGTGGACCCGAGGATACAATAGGCTGGAAGCTTGGTGATGCAATGTCTAATTGCAAGGCTAGTTGATGAAGTGCTGGAGATGTAACCATTACTTGCTAACACCAGTGGCACTCTTGAGACACCATAGTTCCCTGAGCTTCTCTCTATGTTCTCTCTACTGTTCTGGTTATTTACCCCTGCCATTTTGATCACCACTGCACACTAATTTGTTTGATAAAAAGTACACTTGTAAGCTTAGCTAGGTCACTAATGTGTCATTAACTCTGGACTAAGGACCTGTCATTGCATCATTGACTCCTGCCCCATAACTGTCTGCAAACCACTGTTCTTTTGTGGAAAAGTTTTTACTGCAACAGACAAGGTTAAGTAAACAGACTGTATATTTGCACACAGGTGAGAATAGTCACACTGCAACTATTCAGCTATACCCATCCCTGCAACATGTTACTATGGATCCATCTGCATGCTGTGATTGGCTAGTACTCTTCATGTCGATGCGTCACAATCACAGGCGATTAAGCTTAGGGCAAAGAGGCCATACTGTACTTAGAGGTAGTACTCAGCAATATTGGACATTCTCTGAGATTAAAACAGTACAATTATGAGAAAAAAACTCAAAAATGTACTGCCAGAAATTGCAGGTGATGTAGTGCAAAGAGCAAAATGGGGGGAGTAAGATGTAGTGGATGAATGGATTAAGGAAAGGACTTTCACACAGTAGACTGGGGTTTGTGTCCCATATAAGTCAACAATGGTTTGTTATATTTAGACTTAGTTGACTTGTTATTTTCAGTTGGTAGGATGTATAAAGCGGCTGAAAGCAAACTATATGCATAAACTTTTGCAGTATAGCTAAAAGATCTGTTGGTGTGGGGCGTCAGTGGCTTAGTGGTAGAGCAGGCGCCCCATGTACAAGGCTGTTGCTGCAGCGGCCCGGGTTTGACGCCAGCCTGTGGCCCTTTGCTGCATGTCACTCCCTCTCTCTCTGTCTGTCCTGTCAAATAAAGGCTAAAAATGCCCAAAAAATATCTTTAAAAAAAAAAAAAAAGATCTGTTGGTGTTGATGTCATATGTCAACATTGCGAGGACGCCCAGAAATACTCACCCGGGTGTCCATGACCACACTTGGCCGGGAATACACCCACACCCTGGGTGCAAATAGCATTGTTGATTATGGACACCTGGGTGCAATTAGCATCTGCCTTTAATAAAAGACAATTACGCAATACAGCTAATAAGCTATGCTAATTCATCCATTTTGGACTGTCTGGACGTCTGTTCCTGCAACTATCGTCACTTTACTACTTGCTAACATCTGATCACAGCCATCCCATTGGAACTGCATGATTTCTCTGCAAAATTCCATCATTTTAAATCCTGGTTTAACCAGTTTTAAAGGTGAAAGCAACAATCTAAGTGGCTAATTGGGAGGCGTTAAATAAATATAAATACCAGATTTCAGTATGTATATTTAGTTTGTATTTGCTGTTGTGTAACAGTTCAATTTGTAAGGCCGAAAATGTGGCAACATATTAAAACTGTCCGATTACAAATAGGTTAGACTTGCAGTGTTGCAGTGTGAGATAAATGTGCATGCAGACAATGTAGCACAGAGATTATGGTATGAACATCATGACAAGGAGCTGTTGTGCAGTAAACTGCACACATCTCAATTGATGGTTGTAAAATGTTCAATTTCCCAAGAGAGAAACAATCTTCCCAGCACACAGTAGATAATTACAAGCACCCTGTGATTTATGAGCATGCAGTCTGTGTTTAGTATACACACTGGGCTCCTCAGATAGGTGTACAGCTACAACTCTACTGTGTTCAGACAGAGCTCGGCCTTTAGAATCATCTGATACCCATTTACATGCATGGGCCTCTAAGCCAAAGGGACCAATGCTGTTTGGTTTTTACACAAGCAAAGCTGAATACACAGGCAGCATAATGGACTCCCGCTGTGAAACTCCTGTCTCTAAAAAAAGATTCAAGTGGTCTCTGCAAGTAACTACTGCAGCCTAATTAGAAGCTCATTTTTTCTGACGCAGTACATTATAAAATATGCACTGGCTGAACAACAAAGTTTGAGTCATAAAATCTGTTTCCCATGTTGGTACACAGTATGAACTGTGGATGACTCAGGTGCAGGTGCTGATGCTCTGCTGGATCAGTGAGCATATACAGGGCTATACAGAGCTGTAGCTCTTTGTAACAGCTGCCAGTTAGTCATAGCTACAATCAGGTTTGATGGCAGAGCAAGGGGTTTGGATGGAAATTGCAACATCTTACAGCAAGAAAAAAAAACAATCTTTGCCTCTTATTTTTGTCAGACAGACAGAAATATTGTATTCTCTTTAATTTCTTTTTCTGTATAATCTGCAAAGGTGGAACTTTCAGAGTTCAGCTGCATCAAAGACCAACCAGAGACATTTAGTAATGATGGCTGTTGTTCATCACATTAAAGAAAACACATTTGCAAGTGATTTATTGCTGAAACTCTCCAAACCCTCATTTTCCATTTTGCTCAGTGAAATGTAAAAAAGAAATGCATTAAATCTGATATGCTCTATAACAAATAGATATCTTTGGTGTATGATTTATTTGCTTTATGGTGTCTGTCAGACAAGATGTCATTCCTCTCATTTTAAAGGACATTGCAGAAATCCAAATGTACTTTCATTGTCGTTTGTTAAAAATTAATAACATGAAATGATTTTCCTGTAAATTGTCAGCTTATCGTCATACTATACAGTAATTACAAACATTAAACTAGAAAAGTGCACTCAGTAGAGTGCAGATCTCCACCAGGTGGATGTGTTCCAGCTACCTGAGCTTATTATGGTCACTCCAGAATTTCTTGTAAAATTCCAGCAGACACACTGCAGATCATTTCAGAAGATTGATATAATTATCAGGGTTGGATGTATTTTTAATAAGTAAAATACAGCCACACATCTTTGATCCATGTCATTGATAACAAGACTTTTAATGGTATTAACTTTGTCTGTGGGCCAAAGCCCAAAATATGAAATAACAACAATAACACAATTAAAAGACAAAGAAAAATGTAACCTTCCTACCTATTTATGGTAGATGCACAAATATCAAGGAAAAATGACCAAATCAATAAAAATATGTCTACAAAATTGGGAAGGCAAAATTCTGCTTCGAGTGAGGTATGACACCATATTGAGACCAGAACAAAGTTTGCAGCCCCAGTTGAATTGTCCCTCCTGGCTCCCATACAGTCAAGATAGTGGCAAGTATAACAAAAATGATGATTAATTCATCTTGCATTGTGCCTGAGTGGATCATAACATGTTGGGTATGGAACTAGGTTTGTGAGGAGTCAGCAGTCAATGACATTATAAAACAGTCAATAAAACAGGTTTTTCAACAATTTGAATGTCTGCAACCACGTGAGGTCCACAGACACACACACACACACACACACACATTCACGCACGTATACACACGACCAAACGTGATCATGTGCAGTATAGGTAACATGTTCATTACATTTGGAAATAAGCTTTTAGCTCTTCATTCCAGACAAGCTCTCTGCCAGGTGGTTAAATCCACGATGAGGTTAAGACATCCTCATAGTAATGACGGGGATGAGGAACAACAAGTTAGTCACATTATCCCGCAGCTACAAGAGGCTGTGCAGCTGGCTCCATTTATGCATGTTTGGCTCAACAGACTACATCATCTATTATATCATAATGTTAATTTACAATTGATTCATATTTTGAGCTTTCACATAGCAACTATAGAGAGCCAAAGTCCAGCCCCCTCTCAGTGTGGTGTCGTTTCTCATAGAGGGTTTTTTAATTGGTCTTTCTGGGAGTTTCTGTCCACATTAGGGACGGAAAGTTACATTACTACTGTGCTGACATAATGCATGGGAGTTGTTTTTATTGTAATGGGGTGGGATTTTGTCTCTAAAGTAATTATAATTTATGGATCTACAGTTTTTTTTAAATACGTACATATACATATATATATAAACCAGTAAATAAATCCAGATTGGGAAACTATGCACAGGGCAGGCTTTCCTATCAAACCTGAAGCAGCATTTGGGGTGGCTATGGCTCAGCAGGCAGAGCGGCATGTCCACTAATCACAGGGCTGGTGGTTTGATCCCTCACTCCCCCTATCCACATGTCAAAGTGGCCTTGGACAAGACCGTGAACCCCAAGCTGCTCTCGTTGGGCAGACGAGCGCCTTGCATGGCAGCTCCATTTCCATCAGTGTGTGTGAGTGTGTGTGTGTCTGTGTGTGTGTCTGTGTGTGTGTGTGTGAGAGAGAGAGAGAGAGGCCAATTGTAAAGCACTTTTTCCGTTAAGCTTGAAAAGTGCTAAGTGCAGTCCATTTACCATTAATCCATTTTTGAACAATGAAACAAACTCACAGGAACAAAGGGCTGACATAATAGGCTCATCAAGTTGTTATAGCCAACCTGTTAGCGACAGCTGGAAGAGAGCAACATGATCCTCTCTTTGGAGTGGTGTTTCTGTTCACCTGATAAATGATGAATATATCACATACATAATTTCTTTTTCTTTTTTCAGTGTACCTTTGTGCTCACTTCCACAAAGTCCTGTTAAAGCAGAATAACTGATTTTGGGAGACATTTTAGTTTAATTCAATACATAATTTAATAACTTAATAACTAAATTAATGAGTAATACCTTAATTGATTGGGTGGGGTTACATTTGTGTTGTTGTTTTTGTTGTTATAGAGCAGTATTTAAGATTTGTGGCCACATTTTCAGGGTTTATGATATTTAGCATTATTCCCTAATTTTATTTTATTTTTTTAGGTATATTAGGTACACCTGTTCAACTGCTTATTAACACAAATAGCTAATCAGCCAATCACATGGTAGACATGGTCAAGACTAGCTGCTGAAGTTCAAACTGAGCATCAGAATGGCGAAGAAAGGCAATTTAAGTGACTTCGATCAGGCATGGTTGTTGGTGCCAGACGGGCTGGTCTGAGTGTTTCAGAAACTGCTGATGTGGGATTTTCATGCACTACCATCTCTAGGATTTACAGAGGATTGTCCGACAAAGAGAAAATATCCAGTGAGCAGCAGTTCTCTAAGCAAAAATGTCTTGTTGATGCCAGAGGTCAGAGGAGAATGGCCAGACTGGTTCAAGATGATAGGAAGGCAACAGTGATTCAAATAACCACTCGTTACAACCAAGGTCTGCAGACGACCATCTCTGAATGAACAACACATCAAACCTTGAAGCAGATGAGCTACAGCAGCAGAAGACCTCACCGGATGCCACTCCTGTCAGCTAAGAACAGGAAACTGAGGCTACAATTGGGAAAAACATTGTCTGATCTGATGAGTCTTGATTTCTGCTGCAACATTCAGATGGTAGAATTTGGCGTAAACAACATGAAAGCGTGGATCCATCCTGCCTTGTATCAACAGTTCAGGCTGGTGGTGGTGGTGTAATGGTGTGGGGGATATTTTCTTGGCACACTTTGGACCCCTTAGTACCAACTGAGCATGGTTTAAACGCCAAAGCCTACCTGAGTATTGTTGCTGACCGTGTCCATCCCTTTATGACCACAGTGTACCCATCTTCTGATGGCTACTTCCAGCAGGATAACGCACCATGTCACAAAGCTCAGATCATGTCAAACTGGTTTCTTGAGCATGACAATGAATTCACTGTACTCCAATGGCCTCCACAGTCACCAGAGCTTAGTCCAATAGAGCACCTTTGGGATGTGGTGGAACGGGAGATTCACATCATGGATGTGCAGCCGACAAATCTGCAACAACTGCGTGATGCTATCATGTCAACATGGACCAAGATCTCTGAGGAATGTTTCCAGCACCTTGTTGAATCTATGCTACGAAGACTCCATTCTGAAGGTAAAAGGTCCAACCAGGTACAAGCAAGATGTATCTGATAAAGTGTCCGGTACGCTTATATTGCAGGGGTGTCCAAACTTTTTTGAATGAGGGCTAGATTAGATAATGTGAAAATACCTGCAGGGCCAGCTGCTACTCACATTATGTGGGTTTTTAAAAATAATCCCATATAAATGAGACCAATGCAACTGTTTCATCTTTAGGTGAAAAAACTCTTCACTGCTCATGAAAGTTGCAGCCCTTGCTGTCGACTTTACACTTCTTTGCTATGGCTAAGTCTATGCCAAGCAGGAAATGTCTGCTGCTAGGTAACTGTATGTTTTGTGTTTATCATCTGTTTATTTAAAGACATTAGTTTTGTCTGCGCAGCATATTTGGTGCATGGCTACAAACTCTGTTGAGCCTTGTCCACTGTCACTTTTGGCCATGGTGAGTCAAGCCATGCCGTGCCGATTTGCATTTCCATTATCAGTTTAGACACATCAAACTGCGCCAGAGTTGGACCTTCTCTGGAGGAGGTTTGGTTTCTCTCCTACGTCCTGTTTGTACTTAAGAAATCTGCTTTATTTTTCTGTTTCTTGTTCACATGTTCATTTTTTCACTGAATTAGAGGCTTTTCTTCAATAAAGACGAGTTTAATAACACAGCAGGAAGGAAAGGGAAAGCAGAATTATCCACCGTGAGATGTTGATGAAGAGCTGCAGAAAATAGGCTCTTACTGCAGCTCTGTAAACAGCTCACCTCCAACAGGTACACTTCTTTTATCTGCCCTGCTACATGATAGAAAAACACATCCAACAAAAATAACAGGGAATTTTAGACACACATAAGCTTAATGCTGTCATCACATAAGACAAACATTCAACAGTTACTCACTTTCAAGTTGGTAGCACTGTTGTAACTGGAATGCAAGTCCCTGCTGCGCTGGGCTGACGGACCAAACCAAACCAAACCAAGTCAACCAGCCCATGACTGTCGAAAAGGGGTACGATAGTCCTGCACCTCATGAGGTGAATGGAAAAACAGCAAAGTGAACTTGCTTGCTCCAAGATTTTTGTGGTGGCCATATATAGTATATTTGGAAAAACAAGCCCCAGGCCCTTTAAAATTGGTTCACGGGTCACGCTTGGCCCCTGGGCCAGACTTTGGACATGCCTCCTATATTGTCTTATCTGCATTCCCATATATACTCATTCACATATACCCATATTGTCTTATTCACATACCCATATTGTGTAATTTGCATATAACTATATTGTCTAATTCAAATATACATACAATATCCACTTCACATATACCCATATTGTCTCATTAACAAATACATATATTTCCAAAGATAACTTTAATTAGCCATTTATTAAACTTTAACATCCAACATCAATCTGTGGCAGTTGGGCTTCAGTACATTCATTATTCCTCATTATATTTTTTGGAATTTGATTTTTCTTTATTAGGAACCATGAATGGGGTGATAGACAGTGAGAGTGAGAGACTGACAGACAAGCAGAGGGAGAGAACAATTTGGTATTTGTGGGGGCCCAGCGTGTTTCCCGAAACCTTGATAAAGTGCGAGGCTTGGCGTTTCGATACGGCCGTTAATTAGCTCTCCCTCCCTTGTGGGGTCTGCCTGATTGAGCGACTAATGGTTTGCTTTAAAGTGCTGAATGAACAAATGTGTGTGTGAGTGTGCGCGTATCAGATGAGTGTGCATGTGTTTCAAAGTGCTTTGTTTGTTTTCCGTATGGCTTATTTCCTAATGTGTGTGTATGTGCTGATGAGAATGTCTGTCTGTAGCTGTCTGTGTGAGTGCGGAGTCTGTACTGTGCCTGTGTCAGCATTTCCAGACACTTGACTAAGGTTGTTTCTCTGAGGTTATGATGGCAGGGGATTGGCGCAGCACACCTTGAGTGGAATAATCCCGTGTTTTCATTTAATTGCCTGGAATTGGATTAGTTGTGAATTTTCAGCGGTGGGGGTTGGGCCTGGCTCGCCATTCCATTCATGAGCACACATCCGTAGCAATGGTCATTTAGAGTAGGCCTGTAAATCTGTGACACTGGTAGCGCTAACACAGCTGCATATATTTGTATAAATCTTCCACAGTGGCACCGACAGCTAACTCGCTCCTGATGCACTCTGAGCGACTTCAAAGATGTCAAGACATATTAACTTTAGTCAAGTCTCCGAACACCATTACCTTTGAATAATGAAATAACACTTCCTGTCATCTCAAAGGGATTATTAAGGGGATTTCTCTTATCATGTTAATGAGCAGAATATTGCTTTGCCTACAGTATGTGCAGCAGTGGCATTATTATGTGCATATAGATGACCATATATGAGAAACTGATCACAATCTGTTTAATCACTTCATAGAATTAAGCCAAAAATGTACACAGCAATTGGACAAGTCAACAAAATTTTCCCTGAACTGTAATATTCATCATCATCATCATTTTCTGTGTAAAGATATAGTGGCTTAATGGAGCAGAGAATGAAGCTGCACTACCTTTGTGCGTGTTGTAATCTGAGTTTCTTGTGGTTTGTTGTGGTAAGCCACTCAGGCCGCACTTATATGCCTGTATCTCACTGGCTAGCTCTCTGTTGCCATTCTGCACTGTGCTCATTTGATGGTTAACACTGATATTGAGATGACAAAATTGAAGATGAGCGAAGTGCCCACCCTTCGGTTTCCCCCTGGTTAACACCGTTAGCTCTGTCAGCACTGTTGCTATGATTCACACTGTTTCTGGAGTAAGCACCATTAGCTGCTTGCTGCCAGCTCAGCCACCTCCATACTGAGAACCGTATTCAGACAACTCACACACTGAATTTCACATAGAGCCCCTGGAAGTTATGGTTTGGGTCAGGTGTCATCATGTGACCTAGCTGCTGAACATTGACCAGTAATAACAAATAGTTGCATACTTGAGGTTTTCTTTTCAACACTTTATTTATTCATTATTCTGTTTCAACAAAACATTACGAACACAGACAACAAAATCTAAATATGCATCACAGTCACACAATTGCAGACTGTCCCCGTATTTAGTGTATGAGTGTAATGACATCATACTGTATCACAAGTAGGCTACATGGGTGTGGGAGCACACAAGAACTCAAGGATTAATGCAAACATCATAACATAGCCTATAGCTTCTTTGCAAATGCATTATACATTAGTGTGGTGTCTAGATGGAGAGCAGGCAACTGGAGGCAAAGACCACCAAACACTGCACAAATGTCAATGATTTGCACTGTTTTCGGCTGGTTCAGTCAATCAAACTGGGAAAAAACAAAGGTCAGTTCAACTCCTGAAAATAGTAGGATGTAAAGGAGAAGCAGTGGCAGGTGTGGATCAAAAACCTCCATCTTCAGTCTAAAGGAGTGGTAGACGCAGTCACAGTGTGCTGTAACAACTTTCTCATGTTTTAACCCCTGATGCAGATTTTTAACAGTGTTTCACCAGACCTCAGGGAACAGTTGACCTAGTAGTTAGAACATAGCGTCGCTGTCTGATGAAAAACACGTATCTCCACTTTTGACAACTTTGACTTTCTACATGCTTCGATGGACACTTCTGACAGCCAATGGAGATACGTGTTGAATAGATGATGTAATAGACGTCTTTCCATTGGTCATTTGGATATCCAACGCTAACGGTTGCTAAGAAATAATATGGACACTCCATGCACTGTAGAAAGTCAAAATCGTCACAAGTGGAGATACGTGTTTTTCATTCAGCGACGAAAGTTGCAAATGTTAGGTAGTAAAGTTGAAATATAAAATAAAAACCCAAGATGGCAGTTGATTCACTCGTGGACCCAACCGCACACAAAATAGTTAAGGTCCAGTAGACCCCTTTGCGCTTTCATTGGCTCGCTGTTAGTAACATTAGAAGGTCTGGAGGACGACGATCTGGTCAAAAAACTGGTCAAATGGTGGGAAAGAACCCTTTTCTTTGTTTTGTGTAGATCACATCCAACATGAGTTACATTTTTCTAACCTGCCTTCAGATTCATCCAACCCTTTTATGTAATCACGTTTCTCTACATGTAATTCACGCAGCATATGGTTGCATGTGATTGCAAACAAGCTATTACTAGAAGAGTATCAGCAAGCGAAAAAAAGAATAAAATATTAAGTATGTAATACAAAGTATACTGTAGTATATAATGGGAGAAAAATATATGTGTTTTTGGCACTCAAAATGGGAAGACATCAGGATGTACAAATAGATTCTTCACACACTGTTTTTGAAGCGATCCACTTAAAGTTAACCATAGTTTCTCAATTTAAAGACACATCACAACCTCCTTAGTTCATTGGGCTCTAGTTTCGCAGACCAGGTGAGGCGGGGGCGCAGCGCACCTGCGCTTTGCCAACTGGGTGTGGCCAGGTGGATTTTGCAAGTTTGGCACACCGTGCGCCTGGCACAGCTACACCTCTTTCCCACCTCCGTCCCTCCTACCTGCGCAAGTTGGAAAGAGGGAGGAGAGAAGGCGTGGAGTGGGTTTTACACACATCACACCAATCAAATGAGCCCCTCTCCTCGCCCTTAAATGCGCTGCACAAAGGCATAATGAGAGTTTACTCAATTTGTCATGGCAGAAGAGAGCAGCAGCATCAGACGGCCAAACTTCTCCCAGGAGGAAACTGATATTTTGGGCCAGGAGGTCCAAGCTCGCAGTGTCCGAATATACGGAACTGCGAGCAGACCTCCACGGGCTGATGATGCAAAGGTAGCCTGGGAGGAGGTCACCACAATTGTAAATCAATGTTGTGTTTCTCTCGTGTGCGCGCACTCTCTCTCTTTCTCACAGTCTCACTCTGTTTCTTTTCTTTTGACTTTTCTAAGATGACAGATGCTGAATATATACTCCCTATCTGATGCTGTGGCTCTTTGTGATTGGCTGAGAGGGATGTGAACTTATTATTTTGCAGCTGTGCTAATCAAATCAGGTTGGGTTTCCATTACGTGTGCCAAATGGTGCCAAACGGTGCCAATCCTCTTTGATCTGACATCAGATGTGACGGGACAGTTGATACAGAGATACATTTATGTGCTGATTGCAGATAGTTGCATTGAATAGTGGTTTGTGGCTATTTATTGCATTGTTAATGTGCCTGATATTCTGGAAACCTGCCTGTGAGGTTTTGGTGACGTGTGCGCACTGTCTGCCGGTCAGCCAAACTTTGGCTTACACCAGCTGCACTCTCCCTGCACTGACAGTAGACCTAGTTTCAGCTGGCGAGCTTTTAGCGCACCTTCGGCGAAGCCTTTTGGCACGAAACTGTCACTGCGCCAAGCTGGATCTGTCGACACCTCTCCCTGCTGCGCCGCCACACCCATCTCTGCGCACCTCGGTCTGCCAAACTACCAAACTGAGCGCGCCTCGGGTTGTGCTGCTCAAAACTAGCTCTGCGTGGGGTTCGCCTCCCTGCGCCACCCTGCACTGCGCCTGGAAACTAGAGCCCACTGTGTTAAAGGGAGGGCATGTAGCTGTCCACCTGATTAGCAATAAATGTTGAGCTAACAAAAGCTAAAGCAGTCCACTTCAATATTGACGTTTGTTGTGTTGGTGAGGGTGTGTTGATACAGTAGTGGTACCAGAGAGAGGATGGAGTACATTGTGTGAAATGCAATTTGAGTATTACATTATGACTTTTAAGGCTTATTCTAAGGCATATCTAATACTACGAGGCAGCATTAATAACTTTAGAACGTTTCAATGGTGGCAATCATTTTATCCTCCATTGTGAGGTAAATGATGACATTCTCAGCCTCGGTGTTTCTTACATCTATTTTTGAGAGAACAAGTGCTCACATTACTGTAGCTGTTTCCTAATTGCGCTAAGATCTTCAAAAATAAGTGAAAGCATCATTAGGCAGAAACAGGAATTTCAGTGGTTCAAACGTATTCAAATCACAAAGGGACGTCTTCTGGCTTTCAAACATGCAGAGTTCTCTCCATTATAGTCATGTTTGAATGTCTTTAGTTTTCTCTTCAGACAAGCCAGCCTGGTCTCTCCTCCCATTAAACTGTCTTCTGCTTTTAAAGGGGATGACAGGAGCTGATGTGATGGGACATTATTGAAGCTTGCTCTGTCTCCACACGCTGATACCTCTTTCTCTTAATAATACATTCATCCTCTTCTCCACATTGCTGCGCCAGGATTGTGTCAGTCTCTTTGCTCTCAAAAAATGAGTTGGTCACACTCACATGCGCCGGCAATTGCTCTCATGCTGAATTTGAGAAAACCTAGATGCTTCAGAGTCCTTGGGTACATGGACGCTCCTCGCAGCTCTCTCTGTAATAGGGAGAGCAAGAGTTCACACTTAACTTCTCTCCATGTCTCTCTCTCACTGTCTCTTAACCTGTTTTACACTCTGCCTTTCGCTCTCCAACTCTCTCACTTAACCTCTCTCTGTTCACTCTTAACATCTCTCACCATCTCTATTAGGCCTCTCCTCACTGAAGCCACTGCTGCCTCTTTGTCTCTTTTGTTGTCTCCGTCTTCCTACCCTCCATACTTTCCCTTCCTTTCGCCTTCGTCACATAATTTTTGAAACAGACAGACTTTGCTTGAGCCGACGCCACAGCAGCAGCACTGAGCATTTGGTTTCTGTCCTCTGGGTTTTTCTGTCTGTCTCATTCTATTTATTTCCCTGTCTCTTTCTGGGCTCTTTCTAAAATCTGCTTTTAAAAAAAATCTTCCTTTTATTCTGTCAACTAGAGACAGACATTTGGTCTTCATCACCTCGCTCTCTCCTCACGTACACTGGCATCATTGTCTGTCTCCCTTGCCTTATGTCTGTTTCACCTTCCCAGCATCCTCTCTCCATCAAACACACAACTGTTCTCTCTCTACGTCTGGGTTCATCTGTTTCATTCAATTATTTCCTCACTGTTTTCATCGCCTCTTCCTTAGTAGTCTTTTCCTGTTCCTGCCATCTGCGGTCTGACTCTCCTCTTACTCTTTTGGTCCACTATTTTTATTCATAGTTTGACTGTGTGTACAGTACTCTTTTGCTAGTGGAAATTGTGGGAGAAAGTTTTGCATGATTGGCAATTAAAAGGACATTTAATTGATTTTACATGCATAAGTTCATTAAAAACTGGGTGTTCTGACCAGTCTATGCGGAAATGTATTCAGCAACAATTTTTATAATTGTTTAAGTCATTTTTATGCAAATATTCCAGCTTCTTAAATGTGATTTTTGCTGATTTCATTAGTTTCTATGATGATAGGCTAAATGGAATATCTTTGGGTTGTGGACTGTTGGTCAGCAAATACAAGAAATTTCAATATGTCATCTTGGGCTCTTTCTCTTTGTAGTAATTTTGTGTCTCTTGTGTCTTCTTGGGTTGTTTGTAGGGGTGTAAATCACCAGCTTCATCACGATACGATATTATATCGATTTGTTTGGATGACGATACAGTGTTTACTGATATCACAAAGTCTGTCACGATACAATTTCGATTCGATTCGATTCGATTCAGGAGCCTGCGATCGATATGACGCAATATCATATGCCCATCAAACACAATCATTTACATCAACTACACAAAAACAACTAGAATATGATTTGACCATTTTATTTCTGAGCTCTTCCAGGTGTCAGGCATTTAAATGAAAAACAGTATTCTTCTGTAACAAAAAATAATAAAAATAGACCTGTTCAGGTGTATCTTTAAGATGACGATATGGATTGATGTTTTCATTTTGCATTGATGTAATTGGATCGTTAATCAATGAATCGATGTTTCGATGTGGATCGATGTATCTTTACACCCCTAGTTGTTTGTGCCTCTTTGTAAATGTTTGAGGTCTTTTTGAAGTTTCTTTGCATCTCTTTGTGATCATTCTGTCTCTTTGTATTTGTTTTGTGTCTCTCTGTAGTTCCTTTACATGATTTTGTTGTCATTTTGTGTCTCTTACAGGTCAATTTGTGTCTCTTTGATATATAATTGTGTATTTTCTTGTTTGATTTGTGTCTCTTTGTAGTTCATTTGCATGTTTTTGCTGTTCTTTTGTGTCACTTAAATGTCAGTTTGTGTCTCTTATGGGTATATTTGTGTCTTTTATGGGCGTTCTGTTTCTCTTTGCAGTTGTTTTGTGTCCCATTGTAGTTTCTTTGCATCTCTTAATGACTGTTTTGTGTCTCTTTGTAGTTTGTGTCTCTGTGGTTCTCTTATATTTTCATTTTGTTTCTCTAAAAGGTCAATTTGTGTCTCTTTAAGGTATAATTGTGTATTTTTTTGGTTGATTTGTGTCTCTTTGTAGTTCATTTGCATGAGTTTGCTGTTGTTTTGTGTCACTTAAAGGTCAGTTTGTGTGTCTTTGAGGTATCTGTGTCCTTTTTGGTCATTTGTGTACCTTTGAGGTATATTTTTGTCTTTTATAGATGTTTTGTTTGTACTTGTTTTGTATCTCTTTGTAGCTGTTTTATGTCTCTTTGTAGTCATTGTGTGTCTGTTTGTAGTTCTGATATGTTGCACACAGAACAATTTATTAAAGAATAGAGAAAAAATAGCAAATTAAAGACATACAGTAGTTTGACATTGTGGAACATCCCTTAGTCACTTTTTTGCCAGAGTTAGACAAGATAGATACAAGTCACACATCTGTACAGTATATATGAAGCAGCAGTCAGCAGCCATTAGCATAACTTAGCATAAAGACTGGAAACAGGAGGGAAGAGCTAGCTCTCAAACCACAAAAAAATGTGATGGCACAACAGTCTCCTTAAGTACATTATTCTATGCTTTCTTTTGATTTTCACATGGGCTAGTCATCCTGTTTAATTTGTCTTCTGATTAAATTGGAACCGTTGAAACAAGTTGTAGGAAGCCTCTGCAAGTAATTGGTTGCTGGCAGACACTCTGTGCTGCAATAAAATGGTTAATCAGCAGTGCCGTGCACTGTAGAGCCGATGTGCTGCTGGTTCTGCCGGCCTGAATAGAATATAATGTCTATAGCCTTACTGTTGTACACAGCCTTTATAGACTGAGCTGAGTAGTGATGGGCGGGTCGACCCGTAACCCGCGGGACCTGCAAATGGACCTGCAGGTCGGGCAGCAGTGATCGTCTGTTAAATCGGTCTGTAAATGATATTTTGACATTATTGGCTATTACTGTCATGGCACCCGAAGGTACTGATGCGTTGAGCAGGTGACAGTCCGCGGTCGTTTTCAAAACACACTTGTGTCACGTACTCCAAAAGAAACTTGTTGAAACTTTAAACAACAATAATTTATTGTACAAAACGGGGGAAACAAACGTTGACAAAAACGGTTCCATAATTTATATTAAATTCAAAAGATAACGAATAAACAGCTACAAGTTAGAGGGAATAGTGATAAAGTGGTAAAACTTGGCATTGATCCCTAGCCTCAGACGGATGCGCTCAAGTGTGCCATGCGCACAAGCTCAGTTGGTAGGCTATACTATATTTTCACATTTTTAACAATGCAATTTAAAAGTTTTGATTTTTATTGATTTGATTTTTTTTTATTTTATTGATTGACCTACATTTACCAACAACAAAAAGACTACATTTAGCACCAAAAAAATACGTAAAAAAAAAATAAATAAATAAATAAAAAAACAAATATCGAATACCAAATTTTCATAACGAATACCTACCCATAGAAACGAATATTCGAATATCTGAATATTTCGGTACAGCCCTAATATTACCATTCTTCGCCCGACATGTAAACACATGTGTTAATCAATGATGTGAACCCCAACTGCAACCCACAAACTGGACCTGAAAGTTTTCTGTAATGACCATCACTGACAACTTACTTGCTGCTGGTTATATTGAATGTCATTTCCCATAAATATCACAATATAAAACGTGTGTTTTCTGTTTAAAAAATATAAACGTAGCAAGGCAGCAAGTACTCAGCTTTCTTTTATGATCTTGAGTGCTGATAAAGCTGTTTGCTGTCTGAGAGACAGAGAAATAGACAGACAGACAGACAGACAGAGACAGACAAAGAAAGGTCAAAGTTGGATTTTTCCACATCTCTGAAAGTTTAAATAACTGATTCAGAATACTGCTTTGTCAGTTTTATGACCTGCCTGCCCGAAACCTGCAATATTTTTAGACAACCTTACCCAAACCGCCCGATTGCATCAGTAGTTTGTATGGATCGAGGCACTTTATTTCCTTTAACTTTCAGCTCCTCTCACAGGGAATGATGCTCTTGACCGATTCATTCTTGTTTTTTGTCTCAGTTAAAAAAGGATGTCTTAAAGTTTGGATACAACGTGCCATGATGTTGTTGCCTGTTCTCTATAAAGGCTGATCACCAGACACATGGAAGAAAAAGGATTTTGAGGTTACCATGTTGCCGGGCCAACAGACCATGTGCATCATGGCGAAGGCTCACTGGAAGCGAACAAATCACACAAAATTGGCAATGCTCTGGGTGCATCAGTGCTTGCAGAAAATGTACATCTGTCAGTTGTTTATTCTAAATATTAATGTAAATTGTAACTCAGGCTGAAATTACATTTAGCAGCATGAGTAAGTGACATTCTCACAGACATATAGACACCAAGGATCAAACTGAAAGTCTCAGTGTGGCAGCACTGAGCTGTTTGACTGTGATTTGTAGACTGGAAAAAAAAAACAGTGGATACAGCAATTTGGGGAAACTTTGAGGCTAACTTCCTGCTGGCGTCTTGGATATGTGAAATGCCTGAAGATTATTAAGCTTTTCTAGACTTTTTTTCATTTCAACTGAATGTAGTGGCTCTGATTTTGGTGATGCAAAGAGTCCTTCAGATTGTTTGTGACATGTTGGAAAAAAATTTTCTTCATTTCACTGCTTGTCTTTCTGTTTTTTTAATGATTGTGTATAGTAAAACAGTTGTTTTGGGCCAGTGTTCATTTCATGAAACACAAATGTTGAGGCATAGTGGACAGTAACTAGGTGCTATCAGGTTGCATTATGGGAGGTGTGGGATCCAGCATTAGTGGTGCTTGACCCACATTGGGAACTAAAATTCAAGATATCTCAGCGTCTGCTGAGTATTAATTATTTTCATCTGACTCTTTAAAGTCCAATAACGTTAAAATCCTCCTATTGCATCTTTAAATTTGATAGACTTTTTTTATTATCCAAATACAAAAAAATAACAGAGCATCTTTGATAGCTGTTGCCTACATCCAAATCTTTGAATGTGCCCACTCTAACGGGTTGAAATTGACTGATTCAGCTGCCATCATGAAACGAAACAGGTTTCTCGATTCAAATAAAAAACAACCAATGAGCACCACGGGGGGACTTGACTAGCCAATCAGCAGCATGGCAGGACTAAAAGTCCATTCACACTGAGGGCGAATAGCCGCACGGATTATTCTTGCAGAAAAGTATAAATGTTGATTTCATGGGTTCTTATGGAAGTTTGCACATTGGGGCGGAACTTTCGTGTGGTGAAAAAAAGTTTCCGCCCAGACTTTGACCCCCCCTGCGGAATTCACCGGTGGAACTACACAGCTGGGCCAATGCAATTGTTTGTTTATAGTCATGCAGACCCGGGAGAGTCCAAAATCCAGCCAGGCAGGACAGTATGGGACAGTGTTCAACGTAACATTTTTTCCCCACTGGCCCACCGGGCCAGTAGTTCAGAGTTTTACTGTTCCCTTCTATACCTGGCCCCTTCTATGAGAGAGAGAGAGAGAGAGAGAGAGAGAGAGAGAGAGAGAATGTCTATAAATGATATATGATGTCACAGCCTCTGTTTACTCATCCACTTCTTAGATGAAATCTAATCAGGTGGACGGTGGCGTGGTCAGAGTGGCCCAGTGCAGTGTAGGGGACCGGATGATAGGCGTTGTTAACAGTTATGTAGGCCTAACTGTGATCCAGGATATTCTTCTCTCTGGTCAGACATTTTAGAAAAAGTTTGTATTTGGGGAGTTCATGGGTGAGGTTACCTTTGTTAAAGTCGCCAAGGACAATAACTAAGGAGTCCGCTCCACGCACAGTAGCCTATCTGGTCGGTGAGCTTGCGCTGTGCCTACTGCACGTTGGCCTGCGGTGGGATGTAAACACCGACCAGAATGAATGAAGCAAACTCACGGGGGGAGTAAAAAGGTTTGCAGTTGATGAAAAAATATTCCAGATCAGGAGAGCAGTGCTGCTGGATCACTGTCACGTCATTACACCAGCCACTGTTAGTGTAAAAACAGATACCTCCACCTTTAGTTTTGCCGGAGAGTTCCATGTTACGATCCGCTCTAAAGAGTTGGAGGCCTGCCAGCTGCAGCGCAGATTCTGGTATCGATCCACACAGCCACGTCTCTGTTAAGCACAAAACTGCAGATGTAGAAAGTCTTCTTTTTTCACCATCAGTAGCTGAAGTTCATCCAGTTTATTGGCCAGCAAACGCACTTTGGAGAGAAATATAGGCTACCTGGCAGCGGTGTGCAGCGTCCGCGTTGGCGGAGACGCACAAGCGCACTGGCACGTTTCCCCCTCCTCTGGCGTTTCACTGCACAAAGGTGAGGGCACCTTTGGCCAAAAAGCCCAATAAATCCACTGAAGGCTCGAGAAAAGTGGGATAAAAATCTGCTGGAGCTGTTCCCCTGACAAAAAAAAAAGCCTTACAGCGTCACTGGTCCGAGCGGGCCTGTGACCTGTCAGTCAACTTGCCCGACATACTTTCTGATTGGCCATCGGGCCATGGTTTATGTCGAACCCTGGTATGGGAGAAAGGTTGATAAACCTTGTTTCACAGCACCCCGTCCTTTTTGATAAAAGACGAGATGATTTTTGAACAATGAATTAAAGGACAACGTCTGGCAGTCCATCATCCAGCTTGGTGGCTGCCGTGAGAGTGGTAAGTGCTAAAGAAAGTTGATGTTGACACTTGTTAAACGTTAGCTTGCTAGCTCGTTGCTGCTGCTGCTACTCTTGTCCATGGTCACTCACACCCGTTCACACTGCGCGGAGTTGGAACACAACAACGCGAAATTCTGCATCGCGTGCGTACCGCGGCTGTGTGTATGGTTTAAATGCAGAAAAGCGCTGCGCGAATATTCCGCAAATCTGTCCCGCATTTCCACATCGCGGCAGTGAGAATGAACCTTTAAACGTTAGCTTGCTAGCTCACTGCTGCTGCTGCTGCTAATCTTGTCCATGGTCACTCACACCCATTCACACTGCGTGGAATTGGAACACAACAATGCGAAATTCCGCACCGCGTCCGTACCACGCCTGTGTATATCGTTTAAACGTGGAAAAGCGCTGCGCGAATATTCCACAAATCTGTCCTGCATTTCCACATCGCGGCAGTGAGAATGAACCTTAATGCTGTTTTCAAGCACTGTCAAGCAGTGTACCGGAACCAATGAGGGGTAATAACAATGATGGTAGGTGCTATAGCCGGTTGTAGACGGTTGTTCAAATTCAACATGTCTTCTCAATATCATCTGACATTGCAGTTTGTTTGTTGTTTACTTTGCTCCGCTCTACTCTTAAAAGAACCCTGGCAACACAAGTTTGTTGGCATGGCTACACATCGTTGTGGACTTAAAATGACTGTGACTGCGACTAGTGACTGGTTAGGGAAAATCAAATCACCCTCCCCCAAGGAATTCACTTAAAGTGGATGCAATGTCAGACTGAAGATGGAAACAGAGTGTAACGAGTTGACAGGTCTGTCTGATATCAGGCAATGAGAGTTGTGTTCTGTGGTGAATTATAAGCAGTTTATGCAGCCGTTTAAACCACAGATATGGATTTCTGGCAGTATAAACAAGCTGAATGAAATTACTTTTATTGTAATACTATGTCATCGTCCTATAAAATACTTCAGTGCTTACATTTATGACAAACTGTGATCATGATGCGCTGGTCATACACTAAAACAAAGTGTTGTACTCTGTGACTTTTATTTATCTGCTACCATTCTGAAAATCTAATTATTCTCTTTCCTTTTGCACAATCAATCATTTTGTGAAAGTAGCTGTCACTTTTATTTATGTATTTATTTATTTATTTATTTTTTCCACAAATGGTGGACATCTTATTTGGAATGAAACCCATCAATGCCTCTCACCGCAGACAGGCTTATCATTCCTTTTCTTCCCTCTATGTTTATTTTCTCTCCCTCTTCTCCCTCTGTCCACTCAGGGCCCCGGGGCCGGTCTATCGGCCTGTCAGACAGCCAGGATCCGACATGTCCGTCAGGGCTGAGTCAGCCTGCCACTCACTCCCTCAGTCACTCAGTCAGCTGGTCTTTCCTTCAGTCTCAACTCTGTGGAGGTAAACATTAGCGAGGGGGGGTGCATGGAAAAACATTTCCCTTTCAGCCACTGCTCACAAATGAGGATATTAGTATTCCACACAGCGAGGCACTTTCCAGCGCTCTCTAATCGCTCGGCATCGTGCAGCTTCCAACCAATGCAGAAAATCAATGACATCATAGCCACATAATTGCATGTTACCAGCAGAGGCACGAGACTCCGGAGCCTTTGGCGAGCTTGTGTGTCAGAGAACATGGGAGCACTCTTGTGCATGCGCCTTTGTGTTCAAATACTTGTACACCAGCATACGTTCATTATGTGTGTAAGACAGTGGAGATCATGGGATTCATCCCCCAAGCAATTTGAGTGATACTTGCAGCCTGCGCACATGGCTCTCTGGTGGATATGAGTGCGCTGCTGAATGACTGTTAAGGTAGCAGAGAATAGAGTACATTCTCACGCGCCCGGTCTCCTGGGCTTCTTAATATCTGCGGGCGAACACTGCACCATCTGCACTGCTCCGAACACAGAAGAGGAGGAGGAGGGTGGGAGGGGGAGAGAGGGAGGGAGAGAGCATTCTCATAGAGTGATCGTAGCATTAGCTGCAATGCTGAGCAGTGACCTGCCACTCTGTTTCCAATTTCAAATTCAAATGCGGAACTCATCCTTGGGGACCCTCACCTTTCCCCCCCTCCTCCTTTGTCTCTTTCTTTCTTCTCTCTCTCTTCTTGGCTTCCCTCCTTCGCTCGCTCTCCTCTTTCCATCTCATCCCATCCTGCTCTCAATTCGCTTTTTCAATTTCGAAGCGCTTTGAAGCCAACGCCAGCCGCGAGATCCCCCCCGAGACTGAACTCTGGGACTCCTTACCTTTTTTCCCTCCTCTCTATATTTCTCCTTACTGTGTCATCAATCCTCCACCTCCACCTCCCCATCCCCCACCCCACCTCCACCTGGCCCTGCCTATCTTGCTCCATTTCTTTTTCTACTGGATGTATTGTTCTTGCTTGAAAAACTGGTTCCTGGACAGGGGTGAAGTAAATCTTTTGTGACCTGGTATTCCCTGCTGGGCCTCTCCCTCTCCCTCTCCCTCTCTCACTCGCTGACTTTTTTCGTTAAGCCTCTCTCAGCCGACACAGGCACCGAGCTGTAACACGATACAGATGGAATATAGTATAAACAGAAAAGCTCCCCTAAAAGAGAATGGCCCTCCAATCCCCATCCTCCCCCACCTCTGTTTTCTTGCCTAGCTGCACCCTCTCTTCAGGCTTACTTCTTGAACAACCGGGTTTTTGTTTCGGCTGCTTTGTAGTTTCCTCTAGGTTGAGCCACTGACCGGAGAGCCAGGGCATGTGAGGTCTACTTGTCCTTTTACACTGTGTCTGAGAAACTTTGCTGGTTATTCATGCTGTGCATGTCTGCACAATTATTTCTGAGCTATACCATATATTTGGTGTTTTACAATAGAGAGAAAATATTTTTTCATTTTGCAGTCCTTCACACTTCAGCAGCTCTTCTCTGAGGACTAAACAATGAATGATATTTTAATGGATGAAATATTTTGCATTGCTCAGAAACAAAATGTATTCAGAGAACTCAGAATGCTTGAATTTATATTTCTCGTGCTCTTCAGCCCAGATTCCAACCATTTCAAAACTGATACAAAGTCAATACCATCCATCCAGCCATGGGCGGATTATGAGCCAATAAGCCCCTAGGCGCAGATATGTAAAAAGCCCCTTCACCTCTCCTAAATAGGAGCAAGAAACACGATTTGCCTCTTTTTTTGTTTGTTTTGCATCTTTCTGTAGCCAGAATGCATCTTTTTTGTTGCTTACTGTCTCTTTGAGGTATAGTTGAGTCTTTTTTTGGTCATTTTGTGTCTCATTGTAATTCCTTTGTTTGTCTTTGTGGGTGTTTTGCATCTCTTTGTGGTCTTTTCTGTCTCTTTGATGTCATTTTGTGTCTTTTTCAGGTATATTTGTGTATTTTTTGCTTGGTTTATGTTTTTTTTTGTAGTTTCCTTGCATGTATTTGTTGTTGTTTTGTGTCTCTTTAAAGGTCTATGTGTGTCTCTTTGAGTTCATTTGTGTCATTTAGTTCTTTTGTGACTCTTGGTGGTAGTTTTATGACTCTTTGTAGTTCTTTTGCATTTTTTGTGTGTCTCTTTGAGGTCAGTACATGTTAGTTTGAGTTGCTGGCCTGTGTCCAGTAGACCCGTCCATGCATCCATCCATTCATGAGGTGCTCGAGGCTATCCCAGCATGCTCTAAGCAAGAGGCAGGGTATACCTTAAGGACGTCCCCAGTGTACAGCATCACAGGGCTATGTCCATATCGTGTAAAATATCAGTAGGATGTCTAATTTAAGTGAATAATCGTAATGTGATAGATAAAAATAGTGACTGGTGATTTAATCTATGTGAATATATCAGTCAAAGTTGATTACTTTGTTTTTTAATTTTGCTCAAAGTCGTCAAAAAGTTTATGGTTTGCTGCAACAGGAAGGTGAACGGTTGGACAGCGTGGAGGGAAAGGAGTATAATTCATGGTGGCATTTAACACAGGACGACCACAGCCTGCTGTTTGAGATAAGACCCACCATAGCAGCTCTTATCTAATCACAGTAACCATGTCATATATCTACACTGAACAGGTACAGTATTGTGTTTTCTGTTCTGTACCAAAGAGTGGTGATATGATCAGGAGAAAGACGAAGAATACATTTAGTGGCATTACAGTACAGTACAGTGACAATATTTGTTTGAAATATGTGCAGGTACTGAAACCTCCCTTTGCTGTACTAATCTATTAATGACTTCCAAGCCAAAATACTATGCCTATCTGCTTTCATCTAGAAATTACTGAGGTGGGATGGGTACCTACCATCCTATGGTCACTATCAACAAACCTAATGCCAGACATATATTACCAGATTAGTTGTGAGGCTATAGGATAATGTCAGCATGCTAACATGCTCACATCATAGATGTATAATAATGACTAAATACTGGACGCCAAGAGGGCGCCTATTCAGTCCAATAGAATTGCTCACCTGATGCATATACCAAAAAAAGTTTCTAGCTTTCATGATTATTTCAAGGGTACATGGCCCACTGAATATGCCCACAGTAGTGTTTCTGCTGCTGGCTCTAACCGCGAGTGCCCACTCCACTCATAGACTCTATATTATGATGATGTCACAGATTTCTGACTTGAGAAAACCTCCATAGATCCAAATTTATAATTGAAAGAGACATGATTGAACTTGTTCACAGTTTGAGGTGTCCTGGTTTATTGGTAAAATGCGCTTGGACGGCAGGGGATTATTTTGCTGCAATACCACAAGTGGCCACTGGGAAAAATTGGAAGCAAGGCTAAACAGCTCTCTGGGAACCTGGCTCATGACAGCGATGCTAGTATGCTGATGTCTAGCAGGTATGTTATAATGTTCAGTCCTGTAATATTGGGTTGTTGCCAATATTGAGTGCAATATACCACTTAAGCTAACCTAAATTTTGGTTGTAGCTATGGGCACCGGCTTATGTTTAATACTTGGAGGGTAAAAAATGTAGGTAACATCTTAATGTCATGTCACAAGAAGACTGTGTGCTCTAACCAAGTTTGGGCTGTTTTTGGTAGTTATAGCTATAACAGCTTGCTTGTGCTGGGAAGGGTTCTTTTCAACATGTAAATAAAAATTCTAACTTAGGAGCAGCATCAGCTGTTGGTGCGAGTTGTTAGCTGTAATTCAATCAGCCGTGTGTCTGGCAGTGAATGGTGGAGTTGAATTAATTTGTGGAGTTTGTTAGTTGCAGTGGTGACCGTTACCAGTTAGCTCCGTTTGTTAGCCACTTAACGGCAGTGGAGCAAACAGCCATCGGCTGCCGGACTTCACAGCTGATCCCCGCAGGACTCCACTCAGTCCAGACTCCAGAAGGTTTATGGTTTGGTGTTGTTTGACAGGCAGGTAAGAGGCTCAGTTGTCTGTGAGTGTAACTGTGCTTTAAGTCAACAGTCTGGACTCAGCTGAGTTTTTGCCAACAGCCATAAGTTTAGCTGTAATCACCAACTCTGTGAGACATGATTTTTAATCTCCAGACTCACATGTTGCAGATTAAGAATGAATTCAGACTGACATTTAAGTTATTTTTCTGCGAACAAATCCTGGTTGTCTCAAATTAGTTATCTGTGTTGTCAAAGTTTTTGAGAGCATAAATGGAAAGATGATGAGCTTTTCAAATTATGATCAGCGAGTTTGTGCTCGTAAATCACCCCTTAAACCTGTCAAACACTGTTGGAGAAATGCAAGTTTTTAAGTGTGTAGAAATTATATGTAGATGTAGAAAATTGTCCAAATGAAATTTTTTATCTAACATGTCACCTTGATTATAATGTCTGATACATGTATTAGCCTAACTGCATTATTTTAAAGATAAAAAAAATTGAAAACATAATAACTAAAAGCTGACTAAAATGTTTTGAATTTTCTTCCTTCCTACTTAAACTAGGCTAAAACTACAAAGGATACAAATGACTAAAATGTGACTAAAAGTAATGAGCATTTTTGTCTCAAGACAAAGACTAAGACGAAATCTAAAACAGCTGTCAAAATTAACACTGGACTGATGTGACGTGGCCTGCTAGACAGAAGCCTGTTGGATTTGTTGGAACTACAAAAACACTCAGTTTGCTTGTGATTGTACAGCCGTGTTAACGAGTGGGAGTTCTTTCCGAGTACAGACACCAGCTTCCAAGCAAGCCTGACAACAGCCAAGTTTTATTTTGACCTGCCATCAAGTTACTCATGCATTAATTAATTAGCGACAGCTAATTAATTAGCGACGGCTCGTATGACCTTTGTCACTGTTTGGTCATCAACCAAAGTACTGAGCAAATTAAAGTTTTGTGCTGATGATGGAAAGTTAGAGGATCAATAAAATGACTGAAACGTATTCTGAGAGGGATATGAATGCCTGTACCAAATTTCTTGTCAGTCCATCTAAAACATGTTGAAAGTTTTCACTGAAACACAAAAACACCGACCTCATGGCGGCACTAGAGGAAAAGTCAAGGATCACTGATGTCATTAGTTTGGCTAAAAAGCAGCAGCACATTTCTTTAGTTAAACTGAAGGCAGTGAAAACAGATCCAGTTTGACACAGAGGGCATGACTATAACTTCTGATGCAAGCGTTTGCATGAATGTTTTACAGGTTTTCACAATCGATTTGGCATGCTGTCAGTGCTTATGTGAAGTTATGCTCTCTAAAGGTGCAGTGGAGACCACTTGTTCCATATGCCCTGTACATGCCACTGTCAAGCTGATTCTTCACAAACATTTGTTAGACTAATCAGACACTCAAAAGCCACTGCCCTTAATGAAGCTATAAAATACACTTGTAAAACAGGGAGTGCACATTCATCTGCAGTCTATTCAAATCGGTACATTCAGCAGAACTTTACAACTATGAGGCATTGAGGCCCCCATACCGCCTCTTTGAATGCCTTCCCACAGTTTGTTTAGGGAAAAAGGAAAGCAGCTGCTCAGTGATCACCGATACCCCTTTCAGACACATACAGTGACAACGATATATGTGAGCAGTCAATGTGAAAGGGTCAACCCAGGTCAGTTGGACTGGTTCTGCAGCCCTCCTTCTGAAGTGTCTCAAAAAGGGATGAAAACTTAATTTGATAATATTGCCATTTTAACATATTTAAACCAAATCTTCAAAGAGAGGCAGAAAGAGAGCAAGGGAGATACAGCCAGAGCGTGAGCGCAACAGAGAAATGAAAAGGTCATATGTGTGGGCAAGTATGCCATAGAACTCAAGCGTGGGCTCCGTGGAGAAGGAGGGAAGTGAATCTGAAACTTTATTTGTTAATTATGTAACAAAATTCTGTGTAATTCTTTAGTCTTTACTGCAGATGAAAGTCGTGACTGACAACAACTATATCAGTGGTTTCAATATGAGTTTAAAGATTAAGGGTATAACTTGTGACACTGAACTGTCGCTTGTGGCATCTATAATCAATGTGAATTACAGTGGAGGAAGTATTTAGATCTGCAACTAAAGTATATGTAGCAATATCATGTTAACAAATACAAAAAGTACAAAAGTATTCTCAACAAAAAGTATCAAAAGTAAAAGTGCTCATTAGGCAGCAAAATTAATTCTGTTACTATCATATACTTCACTGTCAGATTATTATTGCTGATGTATTTCATTACAAGGGAAAGCTAATTTTAAAGGGGAACAACACCTTAATTAAGAATTACAATATTTTAATTGTTCTGAGTTCTTGTTGTTATTTGTTATTATTTGATTTATTGCTGTTATCATTTTACCTTGCAAAATGAACTGCTTGCTATTTTCATTTTTTATTCATTCACACTGATCCATACCACTCCACTTCCACCAGTGTGCCACCAGAAAAAAACATCCCCCGGGGAAAGATTAATGTGTCTTGTCATGTCACTCCAGACGACATCACAGAAGGGTGCTGGTGATCAGAGCGTTTGGGTCATGCCATACTTTGTGTTATCATGTTCAGTGTGTTTCCATTAATATAACAATGTACAACATATCCCATTCAGCCTGCGTCCTAAGGCTGCCTAAAAGCACCTGGGATATGGCCTCCGTTTATTTTTAAATTTTTTTTGCCATCTTGGTGATGATTGGCACATCTGGGTGATGTTAGTATAAGTTGGATGTGTTTCAATTCACATCCACTATGCAGTTGTTAGCACACCAGGAACTGGCCGGTGAGTCCTCCAGCTTTGTAGTGCTAATTTGTGCTTGTCAGAGTGACTGACTTACACGCCATTCCTTTTGTTGTGCTAACCTCAACATTTTTTTTCATGTTTTAAATCATAGGCCTACAAATATTGATCCCTATCTCATAATTTTCAGACTTTGATCCTCTGCCTGACCCTCTCTGTGATCCAGGGCTATTCGTTGATTTAAAAAGGTCTTGGCTATTTAATTATTCTTTGTCATTTTTTTCATTTTAATACAAAGTGGTAATCATTGTATGTGAATGCGTGAATGGGTCAGACCTGCGCAGCACTGGATTTAAAATTAACTGTAATAAACTGGAGCTGCTGTGCTTTAAATACCTGCAGTGAAACAACATGACCCTCATCCATTTAAAATGCCTATTTGTTCTTTTTCTTTTTCTTTGGTGAAAGTAATGTAAAAGAAGTGCTATAAGTAACTTATTACTCCACACAGAGTAATTTGTAAAGAAACATTACTTACTCAAATAAGGGTAACTAGTTGTATGTAGTGTAACTTTAAATTGTAAATTTAAATTGTGAATTTGTGTAAGATCAGCAAACTTGTTGATTTCTCTTGTCGTTTTCAGCCTTAGCTGTAACATTTAAAGATATAAAGTTAAACACGGTGGTCCGACCCATCAAAATGTATTTTAGCCACCCACAACAACAATATTAGTTTAAGTGTACGCTATATCTAAATATATGCTCCACTTTACCTTACACACTTATCAATCAAAGCCGCAGTAGACCAGTTATGCTAAGTAAAATTGCTGTTTGTCAGTGAAATCTGTCAGAAAGGGCTATCTAACGACAAGTTAAAGCAGTTAAAATATTCTAAAAGTTGATATTGATTTTTTTGGTTGGCCTTTTTTGAGGTGGCTAAAAATGAACCCAATGAGGCAGCATTTGCTCAGCACTGTTTGATTCAGTTTTATTGATGCAAGGATTTTCTAGCCCAAAGTTTTTGTAAGTAGACATGATTCAGTCTATAATGGACTAAAATAGAAATACTCAAGTAAAGTAAAAGAAATATAGAAACAAATAGTATTCAGCCCGCTTGGTCCTATTTGTGTTGTTCTTGTCTAGCAGTAAATCTCAACTTGCAACTTGTTAACTAAGCTCCAGGTTTGTAATCCCTTGTTGCAAGCTGTGTTTCCTGTGTTGATTTATTGGCCTTCTCCATCCACTGTTGCATGATGGGTAACCATGGGAGCACATCACACACATCTCGAGCTTGTACCAACGTTCAAGTATTACTAAATGGCCACTTTAACCCCCAGTAATGCGTATATCCCTTGTGGTTGTGTGTAACCCCCTCTTCACACTCTATTGGCTGTGTCCTGTCCATTCTTCAGCCAGCCAGTGGATCAGAGCAACAGGGCGAGCACCCCTCCTTCGTGCGGGGGTAATTGTGTTTTTGTATAAGCTGTCCGGCTGCATTACAGTAGCCAGGACCCAGTGTCTACCCCACTCTCATCACCAGGGCTGCTGGGGCTCGACAACGTTGGCAGCAAACACTGCTTCCATCTCGCTATACTGATTCAAGCCATCCTAGTGAGCTGGAGCTGAAATTACATCAGGTGTAACCGGGAGATCAGAGACATTCTCATGAGTCTGTTGCTTTATTGAAAGTCCGTAATATAGCAGAGAAGTAAAGCTGGAGAGGAGAAAGAAGGACGGAGGAGGAGGAGGTTGGTTGAATGATTGGATCGTAATAGGGTGGGTGTTATGTCTTCTTGTGGTGCTGCACAGACATGACAGATAGGAGAGGCAAGAAGGTGGCAGACAGACAGATTGAGTACAAGGACGGGCAGATATGCAAGCAGACAGACAAACAGAAAGGCAGCGGGGACGAATGATAGGAAGAAAACAAAGAGACAGAGGATGAAAAATAGTTAAAGAAAGATGAGCAAAGACCAACAAAAAGGCAAGGAGAGTCTGAAGAAAAATGGCAGTCAGGGAGGCAGAGATTTGAAAACCAAACATGAGTAGTGGGTGAAAAGGTAGACGGTAGACAGGCGGACAGGCAGACAGACAGACAGACAGACAAAGAAACTAATCTAATGCACTCTCATCCAGTGTGCCTTGTGTGAGAAAGTGCTGATATAGGGCTTAGCTGGAGGAGGATTTTCACCCTTTAGTTTGGCTTTTCTGCTAAGTAGCATTGCGATACAATCAGCCATTGTACCGGCCGTCTGTGCGTACATATGGAATTCCATTAACCTTTCTGGCTCTGTTGGTTAAATGTCAGCATGGTGCATGAAATTGAATTGGTCATTGATTTAGAAGCAGGACGAATCTCCCACTCAGTTGGAGACAAGTACTGTACAGGCGGACTGAATCTGTATGTTTCTTGCTGGAAACAAACTTCAGCATAAATAAGAATGCCTCGGGGGAGCGGGACGTCTGTGAAGACAGCTGTGATACAGACAAAGAAAGTTTACTCAGCTTTTCTAAGGGATGTTTGCTTCCTTTCTCAGCTGAAAATAACTGTCAATCATTTGAAATCAGAATATTCATAATTATCCGAGTGGTGTTAAATTTTGTGTGATGTTTGTCGTGGGACATTCTGAATGAAGCCCTAACAAAATAGCCTCATAAATGTCAATCAAACACCAGCCGGCTGAGACGAAAAGGAGCATTTCTGATGTTTCCTGAAAGACCTTTTTCTTTTTTTCTCCTTTTAATAATACTATTAACAATATTTTTTTTAACTACAAAAATGAATGATAACACATTATTTTGGTTGGACTTCAAAGGAGCTGACTGAAGAGAAATGAATGGAAATGTAGGGAAGTACAATGCATCCTCTTCCCATTATTGTCACTTGTGGACACAGCACAGCCGTGAAAGTGACATAGCCTTGCTTTAAATAATGCATTCATTTTGTCACAAACAAGAAGGTAGTCTTGTAAATGGAAAATAACTATTAAAATGTATTTTTCTGGTAACAGCACATTTTTGTTTATATTATTTGCTGTTTTTCTTTGTGAAGATCCCTAGCTGGAAGTCATTGTGCACCTAACATTTCATTATTTGCAACACTCTCTCTTGTAATAACACACCAAGACTGTGCTGTCAATAGGAGGTGACAGTTAATTTCCAGCTTTTTATTTATTTTTTTACTCATAACAGAAGGCTGACAATTTGACAGTGATTCCTGAAATGTAGTTGAGGAGTGTTTTTTAAAATGAAATATTCAGTAATTTCAAAAGGCAGTATGCTGTATTTCCATATTAAACAGTTTATTTATCAAAAATCAAAACAAGTTATGCTACTTCGTGTAGGATCGGATGGTATAGGATGGTACAAAGGAAGGAATGAAGAACATTTTAGAACACAATATTTTAGGTGGATGTAGAGTAACAGGAGGGTCGTAATAAAAAAAAAGTAAACTTTAAAATAATAAGAAAATACATGTGGACATGTACAGAGAAATAATTATAATATTACATAAATATATGGTGCAGTGGTTAGCATTATCGCCTAACAGTGAGAGGGTTCTTGGTTCGAACCCAGCGTGGGGGAGACGTTCTGTGTGGAGTTTGCATGTTCTCCCCATGTCAGTGTGAGCTTTCTGCAGGTTAGGTTAATTGGTGACTCTAAATTGACCGTAGGTGTGAATGTGAGTGTGAATGGTTGTCTGACTCTATGTGTCAACCCTGTGATAGTCTGGTGACCTGTCCATGGTGTACCCCGCCTCTCACCCAATGTCAGCTAGGATAGGCTCCAGCCCCCACACGACTCACAACAGGATAAGTGGTTACAGAAAATTGATAAGTGAATGAATTGAATAAATATGAAAATATAAATACAAATAACAAAAAAAATGTTATTTATATAAATGTATTTATTTAGTTAGTTAGTTAGTTAGTTAGTTATTCCTATTCCTATATATATATATATATATAGACACATATATATATTTATATATATTTTAAATTTTTTGAAAAACACTTAATATCGATCACTTCCTAGGAAGTTTGACCGATCTGCATGAAACTGGGTGAACATACCAATATCTAAAGTTCCCTCCTGGCAAAAGTTGGAAAACTTACTAAACTGAGCTTCTATAAGGCAATGAATATTGCGGAGGGCGTGGCTCATCACATAAAGGTGTATAACATCTCAAGGGTTTCACCCATCACCACGCAACTTTGTAGGCATATGACCACACATAATCTGAGGGGACCCCTCCATTATTGACCCAATCAAACAAAATGGGGGCGCTAGAGAGCTAATTTCTTATCTAGGCCTAACTGCCATATCGATTTTTACTAAACTTGGTAGATATGTAGAACAGGACGCCTCAAGGTGACTGGAGAAATTTAACTCTAATTGGCAACTGGGTGGCGCTATAACAACAGAAAAATGCTTAAAAATGGCTAAAATGCGACCGATCACTGTGGCTCCCCCTGTGGCCCAATGTTTTGGTTTTTTTTTTCCTAATTTTTGGTATGACTAAGTCATGGTATGGTATGCTGTACATAATCAAGGAAACTATTAGTGAGTCATTCTGTGTGTCCCATGTTTTTCTACTCACTGATGTGGTCAATCTATATGAAACTGCACATAGGCATTGAGGACTGGCATAGGTAGAAGGTGACAAAGCTACCAGTGGGTATGGACTAATATTTTTCTATTTAGCAGTATATTTATCACTGCAATAGTGATAACATAAAAATTATAACACTTCAATCTAATCTTTACTTTTTATAAAAACTGAATGATGAGTTTCAGTTATTGATTTTCACAACACTTGAACTAGTGATCCCAATATATCACAAGGCACCGTAACTGGATTGTTAGCTGGCTATGGCTGCAGTATCCACTAATAGAAAACATGGTGCAGCAACCACATTTTGCAGAAGGGGGTCAAACACATATTTTCCAGTTTGACACAGTACAAGTTGATTTTAAACTTTTAGCATTTTCAAATCGACATTTGGCTGTTCTGCTGAATATATATGCACTCTCCAGTCCTGCCGGATGCATAAACAAATCCTGACCTTTGTACTCATTTGCGGAGGCTCAATATTAATGTCAAAACGAGGGCGGCGGCAGAGAGGCAGCACAGGAGAGCTCCAGGAATATATAGGAGCTCAGATGCTAAAACAATGAGGAGTGGTAACAATCCTGCAGCTCAGGGGGTCAGCAGATCGATGTGCAGGGATTACATGGTGCGATGTGGATGTCGATAGGTCAAGAGACATACTCGCTAATGAAGCTGAGTTATGACTCATTCATTTGGCTGCTGGCCACACACTCCGCTGTCTGTTATTCCTTTCTCTTTCTTTCTTTCTTTCTTTCTTTCTTGACTCACATGCTTCCTTCTCATATTTTTTCTTGTCTGTGTTCCTCTTTCTTATTCTGTCTCTGTCACATTTCTTTTTTCTTTCTTTCTTTATCTCCAGCTTTTATCCTTCCCCCCTTGCATCAGAGTCAACCCGCCTACCATCATGCTCTCCCACTCCATGCTTTTTGTTTTTACCCTCCTATCTTCTTTCTTTCTCTCTTGAGCTCTCTCTCTCAATGCTCTCAAGTTGCTTGTAACCAAATCTCAGGGTTCTCTATTTCCTCCCTGCTAATACCCACCTAATACCCCCGCCCATACACACACACACACACACACACACACACACACACACACACACACACAAAGTCCAATCTAAGAACACAAACAGCCCAGATTTTTGCAGCAGCCACATTTTGTCGTATCTGTGGAAATAAAGCCCTGTCATCTCGGTGTCAGTGATCCCCACTGAGGGCTTATTCCTGACAACTGATGGAGAAAGATGTGTTTTGCTATTTCTACCCAACTGTAACAAAGTTAAGGGGAGGACTCTTGGAGATTGTTTTTTACTTACTTGACTTATGCTTTGTTTCTCAACAAGGTGACAGACTGCAGTATGTCTGTACGTCTCTATATGTCAAAACGCTGCCACGGTAAAACAGTGTGGCAGGGTTGTAGCTGTTTGACTTTGTAGAGAGATGCCGTAGCGGATTGTGGAGAGCTGTGTAATACTGGGCCAAATTGTAGCTTTTAGCACTGCTTTCATAACCACTCTCTCACCAGGCACTTTCTGTACTAAAACACTCAAACTCTTTCATCAGCAAATGGTGAGTTTCTCTTGTTCTTAACCTCCCCTTTGCCTTTCCACTCAGCTGCATTATCAGGGTCTGCTCATATAAACATCTGCCAAGATGGTGACAGAGTGGCTGAAATGTGCCTCCCTTTTAGTCGTGACCCATTTGTGTATATTTGTGCATTAGACATTGTGTGGCTGTGTGTGTTAGAGGTTTATGTTACAAATTGCATGTGTATCATGCCCAGAGCTCAGTTTGCCTGTTAGTGTGAATGCATGCTATGAAGAGAATAAGACAACTACAAAGGACAGGCAGAGGGATAAAGAGAGGGAAATGACATTTCCAGCTGAGTTTTAAGCTTTTGTTAAGACCATTAAAAGTGAACACAATACTTCATCCTCCAAACATTCAGCCCACATGCTGAATTTGTTTGACATCATAGAAAAGCAGAAGAAACAGAGGCATTTTCAAAGGACAGTAACACACAGATTGGTGACGCATGAACAGAAAAAAACAACATAAAGTGTCTTTGTAAGGTGTTGGGCCTAAACAAGCCTCCGGAGCAGCTTTATTGCTCCTTGTCAGAGATTTTACAAGTGTGTGAAACTCTACTGAGGGGATGAACGCCATTCTGCCAGAAAATATTCCCTCATTTGGTGTTTTGTTTGTGGCTGTGAGGAGGACTATTTAACATTTCAGGGCAAAATCTCCCCTTATTCCTTTCATTTGTCACCCCTCTGTGTATGTGTACTCTAAATTATGCTCTCAACTCCCTCGTATTCCTCACACTATTTATTTTTAACACTGTTCTGCTGTCACAATGTCAAGAATGGTAAAATGCATTATATTGTTTTTCGAATGGTTTTCTCAAAAAAAAAAAAAAGTTTTAGAGGGCTGAGACAGAGCGTATGGTATGTGACAGCGGGTACTGTTGTGTTTTCCTGTTTGGCCTCAAGATGGCACTGTTGTCTTATTGTTACTATGAATATGCACTCGTTAATAAAAAAAGTTTGTCTATAGTAACTTTCTGTCACAGAAGTGATGCACGGCTTGCAGTTATATCAATCATGTATTTGTCACATGAAATTGTACAAGATACAGCTCCAGTGAAATGCGATCCCATCATCTCCTTTAACTTGAGCACTGTGATTTTGTCCTTTTTTGCTGCCCTATTACATTGTAGGCTTCTGCTGCTTTTTAATCGTCCATGTTTCAGGATGTTTCTCTTTTTTGTTTTTGTTTTTATTATGGAATGATTTAGCTGTAATTTTGGGTCTAGTTGCTTCTGTTGTTCTTCAAATTGAATCTAGCAGAGACTTAGTAAATTCATCGATGTCTTCAGTGACATCGGCGCTGGCAGCCTGGAACATGCTCTAGATTCTGATTGGCTCCATCTCTCGTGTCACTGGAGGCTAGCATCATAGTTTGTTTACATCACCTAAAAGTCAACAAGATGGCCGCACTGACGCTCCTTCCAAACATGGACAGGGACTTTGCTCCATAGCTGATGTAGCAAGGAGTTCAGCTGGTGCCCATCTTCTCTGTCTTTTCCTCTGATGCTCACTGATGTTTACATTTGAAAATCAAGACTTGTCTAGCTAGCAGTCGGCAGGAGGAGAGTTTACAGACTGGTGAATTCATTTCCCCATCCCAAAAAGTCACATACTCCTGCTGTCCAACACCAACCACTAAAAGTACCACAGACACTTCCAAAATAGTCAGAAGGGCCTAAATTTAGCACAAATGTGGCATAGCTAAGTCAATGGGAAACAGTTTTGCCTACGTCAGGGCACCATGGTTAATCTTTAGATAGGGCAGGTTGAGTCATTAACATAACATTCTTAACATCTTGATAATACTGGATGGGTTGTAGGTGGGTGAAATAATAATTACCTGTTGATATTTTCATTTTACTGAAGAAGAACTGTAACTTTAAATAAATGTTAATTTATTTAAAACCTGACTACTTCAGTGTACCTCCAACATGTTCTTATCCCAAGTCATCAAATACTGCCGCTCAGTCAGTGGACTGTCATGTGCAAGCATGCTGTTGCAAGCATTTTGTTTTTTTCAAAATACACTTCTGTTTTCACAGAAAATGACCAGTTAGGCCTTGATCACACAGTAAGTGTTTCAGCAGCTGGAGGTGCCTTTTTGTAATTGTTTTTAATAAGAATGAAGCATTTTGCTCGTGGTTTTTGCGTTGCGACGCACTTGGCGTTTCTGCACTCTAAGCACCTGCCGTTTTTGCCAGAAACTGAACTCCTCAAGTTGAAAAAAATGCAACTCAGAACTGAAAAATGCCCCACATCATCTCTTTTTTTGTCATCTTTTCCCATTGTCCAATTGGATGATTTAGAGGCAGGCCTTCTGTAGTAGTCATGACAACATGTTTACAGTTGGTAAACAACGGAGGAGAAACTGGTGGTAGTGGTTACTGGATATCCAGAGCTGTACAGCCTGGTGACAAACAGCAGGTTGTCAAACTACCCCCGAGCCATTCTAAAATATGCCTGGAAATCATGGCCTCCTTCCATCATGGAGGCGAAGCTCCTGGACCAACTGGTGGTACTCCTGTGTGATCGGGGCCTTACTGCTCATTAAATGCAAACAGTCTTTTTCAAAATAAAGTCACACTGTCGGTGAAACTCCATGTATTTATGTATATTTCCTTGTGCAACAAAAGCAAGTGCTTAGGTTTAGAAAAAAAACATCATGATTTGGCTCAACATTCAAAGGGGAAGTGGACAGTGACCTCCCAGGTGAAAGTCCAGGGTTTGTTGGATCCATCCACCTCCCCTGCCACTCACCCTACGGAGACTTTCCAGTTATATATATTATCTTTTTACTAGCAGCGTTGACATTGAGTTTATTGAGTTCTTGCAGTGATCACTGCAGCAGAAACAATTAGTGCGTCCATTTACGCACAAGACACAGCAGCTTAACTTCATTGATCATTTCAGAAGCTAAAAGTTTAGTTCTGTTTCCGTTTTCAAGTTTATAACTAGTTTTGCTGCTTAAATGTCCCACGATATTTGCTGCAGTAACATTACTGCACACATAGAAACATTTACAATTACTGAGAGCAGCCTCCCTAATCATTACAGTAAATTGTTAAAGAGAACACTCATACATCAGTACAATACATAATTTAAAAAGCAACATAGCCAACAGGGACTGATAGAGGGGGAGTGAAATGTCCGTGTGGTTGCGGGTCTCTAAATAGGAAAAAATAATTAATTTGGGTGGGTGGTTGGATGATTTATGTGTACACGCCGATACGAATGAGGTCAGAGCCCATCTGCGCATAAGAATTTTACAGTAACACGATGATGCAGCACATTTCTGCCAGATATAGTGTAAAGCAGCATATTCTTTGATAATGGAGGATGGCTACAGTGGCCTATTATTGAATTTAATTTTGAAAAATTAAATTATCTATGAATTATTGGAGAATGTCATAGATTGCAATTGTGTGTGTGTGTGTGTGTGTGTGTGTGTGTGTGTGTGTGTGGCTATTATTGTTAATAATATACCGAAAGGTTTACAAGTAATATTATTTTAATAAATGGCTTAATCTGTGTTATATAAGCACCTGGTCACTAAAGACCTGAGGTTTGTAGGAGTGTTTGAAAAATCACCTATGATTTTAAGGGTTATCTAGTTGATATTCACCTCACATACAGTATATGCTAGTTAAAAATATGCTAGCTAGCATACAAGCCATAAACATGGTAACGTGAAAGGGATCACTTGATAAAATGGCCTTTCCCCTCAGCTCTGCTGAGCTTTTCAGTGTTTCTCAGCTTGTTGCTTGATGTTGCATCCTGCAATGTCACTGATAAGATTCACTCTCACTGCTCTCACACAGATCTACCAGGGACTGTGGCTCAGAGATAGAGCGGGTTGTCCACTAACCGATAGGTCAATGGCTCAGTCACCGGCTCCTCCAGTCCGCATGTCGAAGCATCCTTAGCCAAGATACTGAACCCCAAATTGTTGCAGATGGCTGTTCCATTGGTATGTGAGCGTGTGTGAATGCTTACTGAGTAGCAGGCGGCACCTTGTATGGTAGCATTGTCCACCAGTGTGGCCAATAGGTGAATGTGATGTGTAGTGTAAAAGCACTTTGAGTGAGTGGCTGGAGGACTAGAAAAGCGCTATATAAGTGCAGTCCTACTCTAGGCCTTTTCATACCTGAAAGTCCAAACCAAGGTTTGCATTTTTGTTACTGTATAAACATTTGACTCTGGTTTCTCATTGCAAATATGGAAGCACACTAAAAAACTATACATAACATACCTATGTCCTGTTGTCATCACCTGTGTGAGCTGCATCTCCCTGTACTTGATTGGTTTGTAGGTGGGTTCAACCGTCCTCTTGTATCCCCTTATTCTTATAATTTAAAAATGTTTGAGTTTGTACGTTTTTTCCAATTGAGTCTTTATGATGTTGTCTCCTCCTCTCCCAATGTACTATCAATGCTATTTCTTTTTCTGTCACTTTACCACACACACACACACACACACACACACATACACGCTATGCACTGAGGTGCTACATTACTCTTATCACTTTACAATAGCATGCCAAAACGTCTTGTAATTGTACAGTCTAAACCATCCAAAAAATGTTTTCACACCAGAAACAAACCAAAACATGGCTCAGTTTAATCCAGACCAACACCACCTCTTTATGTTGGCTGTTTGGTGTGGAGCATCATCCAGCAAAGGTTCAGCACCTGTATTTTTGCTTCAGATCAAACTGAAAAGACTGAATGAGGTCAGTGTGAAAGGGCTGTAAGTCAACCTACCTGCCTAGCACCAAAAACCAGACACAAATGGTGAACATAGTGTTACCGGTACCAGAGCTATAGGGAAATCTGGACGGAAAGCAAGCAGACAAAGGTTAGAAAGCACTGTGGATCAATGAAGAGAAGACAGGAGTTAGTGTCATGCTTAAGCCAGTGGGCGGGCAGCTTTTCTCAACTTATTTCAGAAGCATTTAGCTGCAAAAAAAAAAAAACAGATATTCCCCTCTGGAGTTAGAGACGACTAGACCAGAGTTAATATTGGACTTCCATTCATCAGGTGGACAGAAACAGAACTCCGAATGAATGCTAATGTTGCTCTCTGAAGGGGGTTGGCAACCGTTAGCTAACATGTTCATTATTTGTTTACAAGTTGTTCCACTGCCCCCAGGTGGCCAAAAAAATCAATTAATACTGCTTTAACTATAATTGGATTTTAATAGGAAAAGAATGTATGGAAGGTCACATAAAAGACACGGAATTTTATGTCAAAGTTTCCCGAAAACTCTCTTTGCCCTCTAGCATCTGCTTCACTTCTGCATGGGGTTTCTGATCCCTGTTATATCTGTTGTAAATCACAATGGCTGCCATGAGAATAAAGTGAATTTAAGTTCACCTGCAGACCTTGAGGCTCTCTCCCTTTAGTGACTTAATGCACGACGCAGTGCTGTGAAGCCAGCATTAAGTCCTGCGGGCTCTTAGGAATCCCACTTATCCCACGGTTCAACACCTCACTTTCCTTTTACACAGGCAAAGTTAATGTGCTGTAGATAAAATGAATAGATCCCTCATGCTCGACTAGAGAAGGGTGAGAGTTCCAGTTTCCAAAAAACCTTTTCACTTATAATAGTCCAGGATGAGAGAAAAGTACAGCTGGTGCAAAATTATTTGAATCACAAAATGCAACTGAACACACTGACATCAAGAACAAACATCACAAAGATAGAAGTCCTGTAAAACCCATAAAGGACATTTATGGATGTACAAAACATCCTTGGTTATGTTTCTTTTGTGATTCTGACTTGTAACTTGAATCACGATTGGTTATTTTTTTGACTGCCCCTATATTTACCTCCAGGAAGACAAACAACAACACTTTACAACTTTTCCAAATCAATTCCAATCTCTGCTGTGTGTGTGTCTGCTTGGTTTGAGCCCAACCAGCTTCCGCCGCCCTCCCGGGCCGCTGGGACTAACGGTGGACAATGCACAATAGAGTGCTGACTTGATTTCCTATTACCCGTGCTGGAGGAACTCTTTTGTCTGTGGATGGCCACTATAATGGAGTGTAATGAGAGAATTGAGGTCTTTGCGGAGGAGTAGTGCAGTGCAACAAGAGGGCCAATTTCTTCCCTCTAAATTTGTTTGTGTTTCCCCCCTGAACCCGTTTCCTCATTGTGTCAGCTCCTAATAGTGTCAACACATCAAGAGATAGCCAGAGAGAGAGTGTGTGTTGGTGTAACAAATGTAGTTTGTGTAAGTGTGTGTGAGAAGGAGGGCGTAAATGCAAATGTGCGTGCGTTGGTGTGTTAACTTTGATTTTTCTGGTCTCTCTGGTCTCTATCTGTTTCTGACATCAAACCACATTTTCTCATCTCCCCCTCTTTTCAATGCTATCTCTCCACTGTCCATCTATCTTTCTCTGTCTCTCTCTTCATCCTCCCACTGTCTCTGTCTCTTTCTCTATCCCCTCCCTCCTGACTGTTCCTGTGGGGCTTCTCTGGGTGTATCTTTCCTGTTTTCCTCGCCCCCATCCAATGCAATTTTCTCTTTATCAACATTTGATTTCCACCGAGTGAGTTGTCCTCTGCACAGAGAGCAACAAGACAGACAGGGGCAGGGTAAAAAATAATGCAGGAAACAGTGTTTATCTAACTCCCCCCTCCTCTCTTTTAGATCTTCAACTGCTCTTTATCTCCTCCAATCTCCTCTCTCACTCCCTCTGTCTCTCTGAAACCCACACTCCCAGCAAGTGTATCCCTTGTGTGTTAAAAGATATGACCATCATCTTGTATCAACAAGCCCCGCCCCCTCTTAGTTACTGTTGCTACACCTGTTAAGCCTTCCAGTTTAGCTTTTTCAGCTTTTGCCTTATTGACTGTGATTGCTGGGAATACAGTGATGGCAACTGCAGAGCAGCTGGGGAATAACAGGTACCTGAAATGACAGGAGATGTTAAAGGAATAGCTCGGATCTTTTGAAGTGGGGTTGTATGAGATACTTATCTATAGTCAGTGCATTACATACAGAAGATGTCAGTCAGCTCACTCCCAGTTCGGAGCAGCAGACGGTAGTAACACCCCTCAGTTCAGCAATGTACTACTGTAGACATAGGGAGACGGAAAACGTATTTTAGACACTTAAAAAAAAGCCTACGTAAAAAAATCAATTTCAAAATCAGTTTAGTGAAAGCTATATTGGGAATAATTTAATAGCTTTTCTTTGCTGTTTGACAGCCCTTTCCTTCGGCACTTCATTTTCTCAACCATACAGCTCCATATTCCATAAGGCCCCAGTCACACAGAAAGCATTTTGCAGGTTGCAAAACACAAGGCACACCGCACTGACTTTTTTTCCTTAATTGAATGCCACTAGTAAAAAAAATAAATAAATAAAAGGCTTGCTACGCCTTTTTATGTTGCCAGGCAGCCACAATTCCATGTGATCAATCTGCCATTTTTTAAAAAAATTCACAGTAATTAGTAGCTAGTTCCTAAAATGGACAGGCAGAGGGTACTTGCTCTAGAGGGTGAGAGGCTGTCAGCAGGACACAGTGGGGCACAGGGAAACGTAGATCTCTATAGGTACATTAGACCCTAAAAAGAGGGTGGCTCATGGGGAGCACCACCAGTTGGTCCAGGAGCTTCGCCTCCATGATGGCCGTTTCCAGGCATATTTTAGAATGACTCAGGGGCAGTTTGACAACCTGTTGTCTATCCTCAGACTCTGGGTATCCAGCAACCACTGCCACCAGTTTCTCCTCCATTGTTTACCCCCTATAAACTTGTTGTCATGACCACAACAGAGGACCTGCCTCTCAAATCATCTAAATGAACAATGGGGGAAAAAGATTACACAAAAAAGAGATGACGTGGAGCACTTTTCCTCTTTGAGTTGTGGTTCTTTCAACTCAAGTTCAGAGCGCTCCAGCAAAAACACCAGGTGCCACGAGTGCAGAAGCGTAAGGTGAATCACAATGAAAAAACTGTGAGCAAAAAGCTCCATTCTTATTAAAAACTATTACAAAAATGTGCCTCCAGCTGCTAAGCTGACAAGTTGCTAACTGCGACTACAGAACGTCATCACGCAGACCATGGCTTTACAGCCTTGTTGTGGTGGTGACATTAGGTCATGCGAAAAATACTCTAAGTATCATAAATATTTGTTTGCCACTGAGCTTATTTTCGGCAATAATCCAAAATTCAATGGAAAAATCTTAAAGGCTTTTTGACAAAGGAACCAAGGTGACACAACTTCTGCATCGGCCTACAGAAAGACGTTATTCCTGGATCACTCTGTAGTTCTTTTAATGACTAATAAAATAAGAATAAGAATAAGAATAATTTAATTGATCCCCAAGGGGAAATTCAATTATCTGTCAGCTCATCTATTATATGTCAAAGAATTATAAAGCCTGATGGCTGTTGGTATATAGGATCTTCTGTATCTCTCTGTCCTGCATCGAAGAGAGAGGAGCTGTCCACCACAGTTTTTTTGGTCCATCAAGGTGTTGTGGAGTGGATGATCTGGGTTGTTCATGATGGCCTCGAACAACTTCAGTGTGCATCTCTCCACCACCTCCTCCAGTGTGTCCAACCTGACTCCAATCACAGAGCCAGCTCGTTTGACTAGTTTGTCCAGCCGCCTTGCATCTTTGTGTCTGATGCTTCCTCCCCAGCAGACTGTAGCATAAGACAACACACTTGCCACCGCAGACTGATAAAACATCTGCAGCATCTTACTACAGATGTCGAGAGATCTGAGCTTCCTCAAGAAAAAGAGGCGGCTCTGCCCCTTTTTGTAGAGAGCGTCTGTGTTTAGGGACCAGTCCAACTTATTATCCAGGTGTGCACCTAGATACTTATAGCTTGGCACCACCTCGATGACCACCCCACAGGTACTGACTGGCTGAAGAGGGGGCTTGGACCTGCAGAAATCTATGACCATTTCCTTGGTCTGTGAGGTGTTCAGGAGGAGACAGTTCTTGTGACTCTAGTCCCTGAAGGCTTTTGTCAGGTCCCTATATTCAGACTCCACTGCCATCTCTGTGAGCTTGTCTTTGAGTATGTTGGGTTGGATGGTGTTGCCACATTGGAGTTGTACACAAGTTGTGGAGATGGAGGTGATGGAGGAGGAGGAGGAGGAGGAGAAGGAGCAGCAGCACTGGAAGTGGGAGTGGCTCCCGGATTGAATATATTGAAGTTCATCAGTTCATCAGCTCATTCTACATCACCCACCACTGGCTGTCTTTTCTTGTTGTTGTAACCAGAGATGGTGTTGACTCCTCTCCACATTTCATGGATGTTGCTGTGTTGTAGATTCCTCTTCAGTATTGTATTTCACCTTTGAAATCTTAAGTTTCTTCTTCAACTCATGTTGCACTTGTTTGAGCCGTGCTTTGTCACCATCTCTAAAAGCTGCCTTCTTCTCACTGGGGATTGCCTTTATGTCAGTGGTAATCCAAGGTTTGTTATTGTGGAAACAGCGTACAGTCTTTGTAGGTATGACTGTGTCTCTACAGAAGTTGATGTAATCAGTAACAGTCAACCTGTCTATCAGTGTCCATGATGTTCTCCTCTGTTTCACCCACATCCCAGTCTGTGCATTCAAAGCAGTCTCTTAGAGCCTCAGTAGCCTCTGGTGTCCATTTCCTGACTGTGAGTTTAGAGTGTAGTTGCAGGCTGCCTCCACACACAGGGGTTGTAACATGAAGAACCAAGTTGTGATCTGACCTGCCCAGTGGCAGTAAGGCAGTAGCTCTGTAAGCATCTTGACATTGGCATACAGCAGATCAAGGGTTTTATTTTCTCTGGTTGGACAATTAACAAACTGTGTAAATCCAGTCAGGTGAGAGCAGAGGGAAACATGGTTGAAGTCTCCTGATATTATCAATAGTGCCTCAGGATGTTTAGTCTGTATCTAAGCAACAAGTTCATGGAGAACTTCACATGGAACTTCAGCAGTTGCCTTGGGTGGGATGTACACAAGTATTGTTATGATATGACTGAATTCTCTTGGTACATAATATGGCCTCATACCAACTGCCAAAAGTTCAATATCTGGACAACACATCTTCTCCTTGACAGTAATATGCACCATCTCTGGTTCACAAATAAAGTCAGGCACCCACCTTTTTTCTTGCCACTAGCTTTAGAGTCTCTGTCTGATCGTATGAGAGTGAAGCCAGGTAGATCCATGTTGGAGTCTGAGATGTTTTGATTCAACCATGTTTCCATAAAACACATGAGACTGCACTCACGGTATTCTGAGTCTTCACCAATATCTCCAGTTCATCACTCTTGTTGGGCAGAGAGTTGACATTTCCCATGATGACTGATGGCAGAAAGGGCTTATATCTCCACTTCCAAGCCTTCACCTTTGCACCAGCACAGCAACCATGAAAACACCTCTTCATCTCAGCTGGAATAGGATGGTGTCCTCCAGACTTGGTCCATTTCAACGAAAAAAGCTCCTCTTTTGAATAAACTCTTCTCTTCACAGAAGTATCCATTACCCTTCCAGAATAACACATGCAAGCATTTTCTGATTTGACACCACTCCCAACAGGAGAGCATCACTTTTGAGCATTAAAATGTTTTCTGATCTTTGGATTGGTTGGAAAAACATTGTGGTCTGAGTAGAAAAAATTGGGGGACCTTTGTTGTCATGGTAACCACTTGATTTCAATTAGGAAATGATTATGGGCATGGTTTAAAGAAACCAACACTGACTGTCTACAGGAAATAGGAGAACAGCGGTCTCCTGTGTTAAAGTTCAGTGTTGCCTTTAGGGTTTACTCAACTGACCGATGCTCTCAGTGTCAGCAGCATCCAGGACCGGCTTCCACACAGTGAATGGACTATTGTGATAGGGCTTTTTTTCCTACATGACCTGTAGTAAATTGCTCTCCTGAAATTCTCCTTGACCTGGAAGTAAATGCTGGGTTACTTATGTAAGCTAGTTAGCCCGGCATGCTAATGTTCGCATCTTAAATTAGAGCAGATTAGTACTCTTTAATTGAGTAATGTCGTATACCACGTACACCACTTCAGCATGGAAAAAAAACTGGGCTTAACAGACCTATTGTGCCTAGTTACAGTTACTAAGCTGTGATTGAGCAATAGCTGTTAAGGGGAGGGGTTTTAGTGAACATTTAAATTTGATCGTCTGTTTTTGTTTTGTTTGTTTTTTTGCTTCTGTTCATCAAGGTCTGTTCGCTATCCTTGATTGGCTTTAATAAGCTGATCCCCACCTCCATATAACATTCACTCCCCCACACACACACACAGTGGCTGCAGAGCAATAGCCCTCCTTGGACTCATTCTCCAAAAAAGAAAATATCCCTCTCTCATTTTGCTCCCACGCCTAAAGACATCCATTGTGACAAATTCATAATTCAAAGTCCTTTTAATGATGTGATTAAAAAGTCATTTTGAGCTTCTTTGCAATCCCCCCCACCCTAATGCTCACACACACTAACACACACACATTTTAAACACATTATTTTTTCCTCTATCCTCCCTCCTCGCCCTCTACATTTTGTCTGCAGAATGAAAGTTTCTAATTTGCTCTTAATGAAGGCTAACTCTTAATGAGCCCCCACCTCCCCTCCTCCTCCTCGTCTCCCTGTTTTTGCTCCTCTCCTGAGCAGCTTTGATCTTTAAGGGTGCATTTGATCATTTGCTGCCCCGTGTTCAGATTCAGACACAGACTCGTTGCTTTAAGTCCTCTGGAAGAGAGGCTAATGGAGGATGAGTGGCAAGATTGCTGCTGATTGGAGTCTATTATTGGGCCAGGGTATCGTTTGCATTTGATCGACTCTGATTTCAGTATTGTTCCTGATTACACAAAGTGCAACCAAAACTTTCAGGTTGTAATATAACAGTAAGGAAACCACATTCAAAACCCAGCTTTCTTTGTGCTGAAGAGTATGTCTTGTGGTTTGGTCCATAGGTCCAGACCGTAGTGGTACATTTTTTCAGTATGATGTAAGATCATTGTTTATTTACTATTTCTGCATTTGCAGCAAAACAACATTTCCCACAAGCCTCAAACTGTCGGGTTAGACATTACCATTGTGACAGACTGAGGCCAGTTGAGTGGTAAGCTATGAGAGTGGGAAAGGGAGGGCTGAAGTGTGAATGATAAAGAGCTAGAAAAACAAGATTCGGAGACAGCATTTGGTGGATACTATGGATAAACAATTACAGTGAAATATAATGCGTTCACAGCTGTTCTGGAACAATTAATGGAAGAGCTGTTGTTGTTTTTTTTGAACGCCAGCAAATGAACAGTTGCCAGAGTTGGCTGCTAGCGTAAGCAGTACAAGCAAATTATATTGGTGCCAGGGGACTGACTGAGGGGTCAGAGAGAGAAAAAGCAGTGATACCTGTGATCTATATGCTCCCTCCATGTTGTCAATAAATTAGGCCTATGTTATTTTGCACTGGACCACCCAGCAAGAAATTTTCATAATCTTCTCCAAAGTTTTTCCACTTTTATTCAACAGAGATTTGATGGATTTTGACCTATAGAACAATTCTGGGTAGACGTCACAGTTCGGTTACAGCAGTTGCATGCACATAGGCCTACTGGTGGCATCAGTGGACATCGGAGAGAAACAGACGACTTACTGGAACAGAAATGACTTCTTGCGTCGTTGGTACAGAATAAGATGACCTTAGTTTTATAGAAAACTGTCGCAGAGAACGCTGTAGTAGAAAATAAAGTTTTGTCTCCAGTTAATTACCACTACCACACTTGAAATCCAGGCTGAAAACTCGCCTGTTCAGACTCTCCCTCTCTCTTTGAGTGGGTAGATGTTTTGTTTATGTTTGTTTTGTTTGCTTTTTAAACTGATGTTTGTTTGTTTGTTGTAAAATGTTTAATTATCTTGGTACTTTGTATTTTATTGTATTTTACTTTGTATTTTACACTGTAAGGCGACCTTGAGTGTCATGGAAGGCGCCCAGAAATAAAATGTATTAGTATTATTATTATTATTATTATTATTATTATTAATTATAACCTCAGTATTCAGCATATTATCACTGCTGAATATCCCCTAGAGGACGTGGTGAAAGATAATTAATCATCATAAGGAATTGTAAAATCTCACATTTGTCAAGCATGGACTTGGCTTATTGTCATTGGTTAAAACGTGTGGAGACGTCCCCATATAATGTAATTTTATGTGGAAGTAACAAGACAACTTTTTAACTAGCTAGCTAACGCTGTTTGTGCATTAACAGAATAGAGAAATATTCACCACTGCTCATTTTAGAAAGGACACCACAGGAAAATATGTTCTTTGTTTAGATGATGAAACGGACAATGGATTATTGTTTGTTCCTGGCTGTCAGCGATAAGCCATAGGTAGCATGCTAGCTATGTTAGCTACATTGCTAAAGTTAGGGTGCCTTTCATTTTCCCTGCCTGGATGCAGATGGGAACCAACTAAACGCTCATTATAGGCTGTAGGTTAACATAAAGAAAGTGTTTTTATGCTACTGAGCATTGAGCAGCAGTGATTATAGTGTAAATATCGGATAATTAACTGGAGACAAAACTTTTTTCCACTACACACTACAGATCATAAACTCATGGATATAAAAACAAGTCATTGCAATCGGTTAAGAAATATAAACTTTATAGTGCTTGTTACGTTTTATTTTGCACTGCTGCCACCACTGTTCCTTTCTGCCACCAGTTCAGCTCCACCCACAAAAACGTCATCACTGTTCACAAACACAAAAAGGGTCTATAATGTCACTCACAACAGCCTGCAGAACGTACAAAGTTCTTTATCAATTCCATTTTTTTCTTGATTGCTAACATGCATTGGTCAAACTGAAGTCACAGTGTCAGAACTCTTCCCACAGTCTACAAAACAGAAATCTGTGTGAACCAAACTATGAATCATTTTTTCAGTAGTTTCATATAAATTACATTCAATGACCACGTTTTCCGAAACCCACTTTCTCATGCATACTCCATTACCTGCAAAACATCAAATATTTGCAGCACATTTTTCAAATGCGAGCACACTGTTTTCAGAACTGTCAAAAACACATTCAGAACAGACTGATGCCAAATTTTGTGCATATCTGCAATAAACATATTAAAATAAAGTTCAGTTCAGTAAATGTCTGTTGCAATAATGACATTGTAATAACTATAAGTCACTCTGGAAATCCATAAAAAATTTAATTGAGAGTGCCTGCTTTTGGATCATCCAGCTATAAGCCACTCAAAATATTTCATCATATTGACGCAAAAATCCTTTTACGCAGTTATTGCTATAAGCAGTCTTAATCAATCATTTGCAGTTTTTTGTTTACTTTAATTAGATGTTTGGGCTTCACTGTGCACAATGATGTATGTGCAGAGTTTGAGACTAAAGGTTGTTTTCACATTCATCTGCTGAAGGGAGAAAGTGTCTTTGTGCTCACCTTACAGTAAATCTCCATTTACCGTAACACAAGGACATAGAAGCATGATGTTGTGACCTTTCAGTTTGAAAGCCAAATAGGTGAACATTGACCGGTCGAACACAGCCATTGCAGCACCTGCAACCGGCATTTAAAAAAAAAAAAAACATTAGCGGTGTAAACAACAGACAACACAAAACACAAACAACAGCTCGTAATAAAAAGAATTTAAAAAAATGGTAGAAATTGCTAAAATACACTTCATGAAACTGAGATCCACTTGATCTTCATCATCATCATCTTCTAAGCACAGTCTATTGCAAATGTGTTAATGCATTTTCAGTGGTTTCACACATTTTTCACACCCTTTTCTAAAAGACTTCACACAGAGCACACAGAAGGACCCAAAACTTTATTGTAATAACTGTGTTACACAAAATGAAAACATCTATTCACATCTGATAGAAACTACTTGCATAATTATGAATCTCCACCTGTGTGAAACTTATTTACCAACACATTGTCACTCTTACCTCATCACATATCGCCACTTGGTCATAGACTTTCCATGTCAACATATGATGTGCCAGGTAGCCTGCTGTTGTTGATGTGTCAACTTCTGCCTCTTGCATGCATTGTGTCTTTTCAAAATACACTTCTGTTTTCACAGTAAATGTATAGTTTGCATACAGTCTCTTAAAATAAATGTAATACAACACTGCAAATTGATGTTTATATGCCTTCAACAACAAACACATGTGGTTACATTTAGCGAACATTCACATGTGGTTGGGTTTAGGCAACAAGCACATGGTTAGGCGTAGAAAAAACAGGTTTGGCTTTACATTTATTTGGGAAGCAAACAGCCTCCTGGGTGAAAGTCAGTAGCCCTTTTTAGACAGGAGTTGTGCAAATCTGCAGAAAAGCCCAATTAGTCCTTTTTTCAGCATTGGCAGTATAAAAACAAAATCGGGGAGTGCAGCAAAATGCCGCCTACCTACTTCTGTTTATACAGAATGCTCCTTTTTTGGGGCAATGGGGGGCGTTAGCAACTAACAAAACGTGTAGCTCAGCGTGTGACATAACCAGTGACGTGGGAGGGAAGCCGCAGCTAGTCAGTCCTTCGGCGATTCTCTCATAAGTCGGCCCATTCTTCACTGTCCCCATCATCTGGAGGTTAATGGCCTCTTCATTTGCGAGGGCAAGGAAGGCGCGCAATGCTTTGTCTCCCCAGTTGCTCATCTTTACAGTGTCTGTCAGCTTTGCGTTTCCCTCTTGCTACTAGCTGCTCGCTAATTCCTGTTATCAGCTGTTTCCTGTTTATCCACCGCCAGTGGCTTGCATGTGCGGCATCATCAACAGCTCCTCCCACAAGTCATCAACAGCCCCTCTCGTTGTGGAAGGCCGCTTCGGTCTGTTCAAACTAAAAGGGTTCCGCCAATATGACTACCCTATGAGGCGGAAAATTGGGCACCTTGGATCAACCTGCCAGTCCAGCTCTACGTGTCTAAACGCTTGCAGCTTGCCGGCAAAACGGCCCAACATTCATGGAAAATCGGGCAGTCTAAAAGGGGCTACAAATTGTTGGACCCATCCACCACCACTCCCACACACCCTGCTGGGACATTTCACTCCCTTAAGTCAAATTGTTCTCTGGCCGCTTTTCCCCCTGACGCTGACAGACGCGCCGTTACACACTGATGGTACCTGGCCACTTATCATGCCAATGTCTTTTTTTGTCAATGTTTGACATGGTAGTCATTGGCCAAGCGTCGGTATTCGACGACTTTGTAATGAGACGGGGTTGTCTTTGCACAACTCTTCAACCAGCTATCAGTCCGCATCTATGAAAAGATGCCGCCCCTGTGTTGCTATTTGCATGCATGGATCAAAGAGGTCAAAGGCACATATGGAGAGGAGGAGACCATTATTCGGCATTTCTGACTTTGAAAAGTATGAAAACAAGAATAGGTCAAAACCTATATGGCTGTTGTGGTCCAGCCAGAAGAATGACAAGGAAAAATCGGATTTAGTACAAAAAAAGAAGAGGTTTCTGAGTACTTCTGAATTTGAGTGACATTCTATGTTGTTCTTTTGTAAATAAAGAATGTAGAAAGAAAGCTCTGCCATCATGAATGCTTACTGTAATGCAACACAGGTCATACTCTAGGTCGTTAGGTCTTACATGTCAACAAAACATTTCTTAGGTAATGTTTCTTTCACAATATCTCGACAGGGCATCTCTAAAAGTATAAATAGTGCAGGTGCAGACTGCAGCAGGGTTAGTTATCCCTACTAAAATCATACCACAAGAAAAGAATAGAATCCATGCTGTGATATACTTGCTTGCCTTTTTTGACTCTTAATATAATTACACCAAGTATCAATGAATTGCACAGGCATACAGTAATAAGGTTGAACCGGCTCATATTAATTGCTTTATTTTGTATTTTGTTGTGCATTGTCTAATGATTGATTGAAAAACTATGTCAATTTGACCACAAGTTGTGGTGTTTGATCCAAATATTAGCTTTTGTTGCATATATTTAATGCTTTGTGAGTGTTAGAGCATTTTGGAAACAAAATGTGTCATTTTATCCAGAGACTTTTAGTTTAGGCCTGCGTGAACTGTTTTGAAAAGTTACCTCTAAATGGACAAATGGGTTCAAGCAAATGAGAAAAACTGTAAATGTGAGGGGGAAATACAAAGCACTTTGACTCATTACATGACACTTACACATCTCTTTAGTGTTCCTGTTGACAGTGTGTATGCAAGCAGAAAAGCCCTTGAACGTATGTTGTACTTGAGGCAGCTCTGAGGTGGGCACTTCCTCTTCGGGAATCCCGAGAACGGTGCAGTCTGAAAACACCTATTGTAATCATTTTGAGTGAGAATTATTAACTCTAACTCTAGAGCATTATGACTGTGACTGACGACATCAAAACCAGTTTGTGTGTGTGTGTGTGTGTGTGTGTGTGTGTGTGTGTGTGTGTGTGTGTGTGTGTGTGTGTGTGCGTGTGTGTGTGGTGGCTAAGGTCAGGCCCAGGGGTTGAACAAAGCTGACAAACTGGAGTACAGGGCTCATTTTTTAGCTTGGGAAATTCCTCGTCTTCTCTTCTCACAAACCGGCTTCCTGACTGTCGCTCACGATGGGTGTATGTGTTTGTGTGTGTGTTTGTGTGTGTGTGTACATATAAATAAGTGTACAACTATGTACGTCTCTATCCAAGGCAGCATCAGTCCCTGTATTGTACAATTGTATTTGTGCATTTCTGTGCCTCTTTCTCCATCTGTGTGTATCTCTGTGAATATGTGTGTGTGTGTGTCTGTTGAGACAGACAGATCCGTGGGCACAGTAGCTATTATGGAGCCGACAGAGCCAGGGCGCTCCATTAATAAAACAGGCAGAGGCAGTCGGAGGTTGGTCCCTGGATAGCTGGCCTGGCTTTTTCCACTGTGTGTGTCTGTGTGTGTGTGTGTGTGTGTGTGTGTGTGTGTGTGTGTGTGTGTGTGCATGTGCATGTGTGTGTGCGTGTGTGTCTAAGTGTAAAAAAGCAGATCTGTCATTGAGGAAAGACCACAATGGGTTGGTTAGAATAATACAGTTACAGCAACCCCCTGCTACCAGCACCACCCTGCTGTCCCTGTGTGGTCCTCTGACTCATCTTGCCCTCCCTCTCTCTCTCACACACATACACACACACACACACACACACACACACACACACACACACACACACAGTGACTGGTCATATGCCAGCTGCCAACAGAGGTGTGTATCTAAAGAAAGGTTGTGGTTTTTTAGTGTGTGGTAGAGAGGGTCTGTGTGGGCATGTCAAGGTAAATTGTAGGTGCTTGTGTGTGTGTGTGTGTGTGTGTGTGTGTGTGTGTGTGTGTGTGTGTGTGTGTGTGAGGGAGAGAGAGAGAGAGAGAGAGAGAGAGAGAGAGAGAGAGAGAGAGAGAGAGAGAGAAGCTGACAGTTGTGTAATTGTGTGTTTCCTTTGTCCAGCCTTGCTGAGGGGTTAAAATAAGACGAAGCAGGAAAGGGACGAGGAAACAATCCATCCTGCAGGATGTAGCGCAAAGGAAACACACACTCACGAACTAAAACACACACATACACATAAAAGTTACGTGTTAAAGCGCAAATGAAAACGACGCCTGTGTGGAAAAACTCAGACCCACACTCACTTCTCCCACTTCTCACCCACACACCCACACGTCCACAAAGACATTAATTCCTGTCTTCCCGGAGTGAACAAAGATGCCGAGACACGCAGATAAGCGTACACAAACGGGTGCACACATCGCTTTGTAACTCTGACTTTCACCCCTCTCGCCTCTGCCAAAAAAAATGTAGCAACTTGTCCAACATAAGAGGTGAGTGTCGGGCCGTGATGGAGCACTGCAAAACAACACCATTAAAATAAATGGTCAGGCTGTCACAGCATCAATTAAACTGACAGCCTCTCTCTCTCTCTCTCACACACACACACACACACACACACACACACACACACACACAGATCAAGCTGACTTTATTTCTCCTCCATCCAAACTCTATCGCTCATTCTCCATCTCCTCGCAGCTCCCTATGGGCACCCCCCTCTCCCTGTCTTTCTCTCTCTCTTTCTCTCTTTTATTTCATCCTCTGTGGCTTGCTCATTATCTCTCTCAGGCAACCGTTCTGTCTCTCTGATCAATCCCTCCTGTCTTTTTCCTTTATCCACATCTATCCTTTTCTCTCCCTCCTCTATGCCTCTTTTTTTCCCCCTCTCTGAATCTCTGACATGGCCATTTGGCCTTAGACATGACTAATCGCTATCACAGCTTATCAGACTGCTGCTTTGGCCCCACTGTTCTGGTCTGGCTTGCCTGCTGCGTGTGTTTGTGTCTGGATGTGGGTGTGTGTGTGTGTGAGTTGGTTGGTGGGAAATAGGCTCAGTCATGGTCGGAGTGACAGTGCCAAATCTAAACATGGGCTTTAGAGATGAAGGGCCTGGTAGGAGCAGCACCTGGTGCCAGCTGTTGCTACCCTTTCTCTCTCTCTATCTCACGCTCTCTTTGGCCTCTAGTTTCACGGCAGTAGAGTGGAGATTACAGCCAATAATGGCACTGCAGTGTATGTTCACTCTGGTCTCAATGGACCACTGACTGTATATAAAACTAGATGATTTGACAGCTCCCCAAAAGTGAAGCCAAAACATCTCAATCTCCCCCTGGTGGCAGTAAAGGTCATAAACCCCGCCCACTACATGTTAGCGGATGGGACATGGGCAAAACAAAAAAAGTCAAGGTACATGTCAAATTATTTTCATGCTTTTTGAAGACCCCTGCAGCACTCCATGCATTTCTTTTTTCTGTCATGTCAAATTATATTTTTCCTAAAGATGGTCTCTATCATATCTCTATGTATGTTTGCTGATCTGTGTGCTTGGGATCAGTGACGTTGCTCACAAATGGTTGGATGGGTGTATGGGCAGGAACTCAGTACCGCAGGGATCCTTGGCTTCAAATGACATCATTAGCACAAGATGGCAGCGGCTGTATCCAGGATATCTTGGCTTCATTTTTGTATAGCAGAGAGAGGTGTTGACCATCTAGTCATCAGTCTACACTGCCACACTGGGTGTGGTGATCATAATGTGTGTGCGTTGTAAATATACTGCCTACTTTTACCCATTATCTGGACGGGAAGCACAAAATGAAAATCCCGATTGTAATGTTTATATTTTAAAGATCTTCTCACTATGTGATGGGGTCCGACATGAACACAACATTTTCAACAGTTTTGGTTATTTCACATGACAGATTATTAAATTTGCATCTTTGTCTGTACTTTTCCTGCAGATTAAAGTGGGCGGGCTCAGTTGGAAAAAGGTGATGTCACACACTGCTTTGCACCAATAACAGACTAACAGTGAACTAGGGCTTGCAGGGTTAGCAATGCAATTAAGGGTTGAACATAATGCGTTATGTTTTTAATCACGTTAATTTCATGCTGCTATTTTATTCCTTCCTTATTTGTAATCAAGCCGCCACAATGGCTCCTTGCTTCCTGCTGCCACGGTGATGGAAAACGATGACACCACTGCAATTTTCAATGGCTAATTTAACTTAAAAATCTCCCAGATGGTTCATTTGGCAAGTCAAAAGTAATATGTACCTTGTCTCAAGTGGGATTAGAATATCATTGAGGTACTTTGAGCCACCTATGAGCTAAGCATACAGGTGCAGCTTATCAGACCGATGCTAGCAGGCAACTACATTGCCAAAGCCAGCAAAGCACTATTTTAGATTGCTGCAGACCTGTGGATGAAACCAAATCAAAGAAGTTAACTACAGTGCTTGCTAAATGGGTGGTAACTGATTGCAGACCAGTCAACACTGTGGAAGACCCATGTCTACTGGATATCCCCAGGCTTACATGTTGTGACCAGTTATATTCCTTACTATCCCAGGGAACAATAGCTTCACGTATGCAGGACCTGCATGAATCAGAGAAAGCAACTAAGCTGGAACTCCTGAAAAGTACAAATGCTGTTGCATAAACCATGGTCACTGGATGTCAGTGAGTTATAAAATGTACAGTCTGAGTGGGCGGAAGTTCGCTGCATAGATCAGCCTCACATTGGGCAGAACGAGCCACCTGCTGAAGTCCCACCTACCACCTCCGGTTGTGTAGCAGTTTTCAACACGTCCTTTACTAACTTTTGCGGTGTTTGGTCTTGCGGGGATGTAGCCATTTTTCTGCCATGGTTCGCATCCTGTAGGCGATATTTTTTTGGGTGTGTTACACCAAAACCTGTTCCCCCCCCCCCCCCACAATATTTTTGCAAGCACACCGTTGCTGTGGCACCGCCCAGAACGATTGTGATTGGTTGAAAGAAATAAAAAAAGCCGGGGCGTTTTTTTCTCCAATCTTAAAGTGAGAGTTGGCCCAGCCAGACCTTTCTTTTCTTGAGAAAGGTCTGGTGAGCGAGACTATAAAATTTATGTCAGAGTAACTGCACATCGTATTGACAATGACTGGACATTGCACTTCTTTGCTTTTACCACACTGTTGTAGCAGTGCAGCTCTGATTTGACAGAAATAAATCTAGAAGTCAAGATCATACATTTCTTTGCAATCATTTGATTCCCAAGCAAGACACTCTGGTAAGATCTGCTTTACCTTGGTAACATGGACTTCAAAATTTTTTGAAATGCAAAATAATGGAATGGGAAAAAATGTAATTAATCATGATTAACTACTGAAATTCAGTGACAAATCATGATTAAAAAAAATAATAGTTTGACAGCTGTAATTTAAACCCAAACAATATGACAGTTGCTTGCTTTTGGTACATGCTTACTGTATGTTACCAGCAATGTCAGTCAATTCTGATGAAGCCTAATCTGCTTACGAAACAGCCTGTCTGAGTTTTGAGTGTTACATTCCTGATAAATTATTACTGATGAATGTTTTTTTCCCCCAAAACTTAACTTTGTTTGTCGCTGTTTAAGTCATGAATATTTAATTTTGTAGAAAAACACACAGGATTTGAACCAGATTTTCAGGGGGGTTAAAAGATTTATATCAAAAACACTGTTGACCATGGCTACAACAGAATGTATGTTTGTATATGATATAATTAAGACTTACATAAAGTTGGTAGGGCTGAAGCTGTCCATTATTTTTATTGGCAACTACTCTGTTGATACATTTTTAAATTTACTGATTTATCTTTTAGTCAGTAAAACTTTTAGAAATGGGAAAGTAAAATATAAAGCTTTTAAAGGTTTAGTGTGCAGTACAGGAGGAACTCATTGCCATCAAAAACAGATGCTTTGGGTTGGTAGTCAAACTGAAACACCAACCTGAGAGTGAGACTCAACAATCAGCTATCTTTATCCAAATTACATACCGCACCTTTGAAATTTCCAAAAGCCCATGGTGACATCCTCAAAGGCCAACAGTCCTCAACCTAAAGACATTAAATATATAAAATACAGGAAAAGTAGCTAATCCTAAAATTGGACAAGTTGGAGATGCTTTTCCCCCACAACTGTAACTTTAATTGTACCTTATTTAGGTGGTAATATGAGGTGGTATGTAATAACATTTAGGTTTTTAAGAGTGTTCGGATACAGAGTCAGTGTTCCCCATCAGGAGCTGTAATTACACATGGTTTGTTTGTGTGGCAGGATCTCAGTGACTTTGTTAAACTAAAAAGATGTTCATAATATCAGTAGCTGATTTAGCTAGTATAGGGACAGCACGCTGCTTATTATTTCCAATTAACCCCACCTTTTCAGTTCTGTTAGTGCCAGCATTGAACATATTGCTGCTGGTCTTTCCTCCAGCTCATACCTTGGACCACACCACAAAGTCTTTGTGTCTGTCTCTCCAGTAATCCCGTCTTGTAACAGCTGCAGCTTTTACTGTACATACACACAACATGATGTAGTCAGCAGCACAATGTGTGTTTGTGTGTGTGTGCATGTGTGACGGTGACCTAATTGCAGGGAGTTTGGGCTTGCCGTTTCCTGTGTTTATTTTCTTGTCATTAGCAGTGCACAGAGGGGAAAGGCAGTTCCTACACTCGGTCATTTGGACACTCAGTTGACCGGGCCTTTCCATCTCACTAGAGACAAGGTGAGAGCAAGCAAACATAAACCCCTTTTTACTGGGATTAGAAAAACAGGGTAATAGGCTAATAAAATATTAGCCACACTCCTCTGTTAATTTACTTACTGCTCTTAGCTGAGGCCAAAATACAGGCGGGCGTGTGTTGGACAGTCAGTTATTCCACAATGAAAATGTCACTTTTTAAAAACCTGGTTAGTTACTTTCAAAACAGCTTAAATGTGTGACAATAAGACTGCAATAGCAGCTCATATAAAGAGTGGTTGGTAAATCTGAAAAGGAGTTTACAGTCAGTTAAAGGTGCTATGAAGCACTAACCACATGACCCTTTTACCACATTTTATAGTACAACTGACATAAATAAACTTGACAAGACTGACAGTATTATATTCTGATTTGCAGTAGTAATCTTCAGCATGGCTGGGTAGAGGATGCCGAACTTGATGTTCCGACATCACTGTAGTCATCTTCTCACCTCTTTGAATGCAGCACGTTGTTTTGCAACCTTCGCTGTAAAGTCTAGGTAGATGTGAATCCTCCAAGTGTAATGTAGAATGGGACCAGCGAGGGCTGCTTTATCGAGAAAATCCACTCTTTTACCACGATTAGCCTGGGTCGGTCTCCTCTTTTCGGTTTCTGTTGCAGGCTATGTGCTCTGTCCAAAGTGGGAGGGTAGTCCAGATTCATAGAGTTTTGCAGGACCTGCGTTATTGCCTGCTCTGCGTGAATATTACCAAAGCCTTCTTTAACACCGAAAATTCGGCAGTTCTCCCTGCGCTGTCTTGATTCCAGGTCATTTAATTTGTCACAGAGAGTGTCCACCTCCGATGTCACAGCACCCACTTTCTCTTCAAGCTCCACCATTCTATCTGAGTACATCGTGGCTGCTTTTTCTAGATCGCTCAGACACATTTTGCTCCACCCTTTCAATGAGATCCATTCGTGTGATCGTCATGACAGCATCTTTGCTTGCCATTTTGGGTGTGGTCTGTTTGGATGGGTCCGTGGCTTCTGCACCTGGCCTGGAACGCAGGTTTTTGGCCATCATGTTGCAGCGGAAAGTTGATTAAACTTAATAAAAGTGGTAAATGGTGCTATTTGCACTCAAAATTTGCTTAATACAGTTAAAACAAGTTGTTCACCCTGAACGAAGCTCAGAAAGCCACGTCTTCACATGTTGCTGCTCACCCGGAAGTCCCCTTATTTGTTATCTTACCTAGTCAGAGTTAATAATGTTTTTTGTTACACACTACACTGTATATGGTTTAATTTTCATTTTTCTTTTAAATTCTAAATTGCAGCTGGAGGAATATTCTAGTTTATTACAACTCATTTTCATTGCGCTGCCCACCATTGCCATCCCTTAAGGTAACATTGTAGTCACCAAGGTGGCCAACTAACTTTGCTGACCTCCATCGCCCTGTTACTTGGGTCCTCGACTTCAGACAGACACAGACAAAAGCAGCTTCTCATTCTTTGCTGGAAATCATGCATGCCAGCTAAAATGATAACTGTCACAGATTTAATCAGCCGTAGCTAGTAGCTAATTAAGCTAATGTTTGCGGCTGACTTCTTAATGTTTCCAGCTGAGTTACTGTGGAAATCATTTTAGAATGGTCACTGGTTATCATTCATGTTTTCATAAATGACAACTGGTGACCATATGTCCATGTGTTCTGTTTTTTTTCTTTTACTTTGCCATCCATGGGGTTAATAAAGTTTTTTTAATTGAACTGAATTGAATTAAAAAGGTGCACTCAGTTGAGTGCAGATCTCCACCAGGCATCACCTATAGAGTTGGTGGCTTGATTGGATTGGACAATCCCTGTTTGGGGGAACGGTTTAGTAAATGGTGGTGCACTAGGATCGCTACAACAAACTTTGACAAACAAGAAACATGAACGCTCAGATGATAAAACACATTGCAGACAACCCGACAATATGGTTAAAAATAAGAAAATACAATCCAGGCTGCAAAAACACAAATTACCGCAGGGAGCAATTAAATTAGGAAAAGCCTCCTCAAATGCTTCCGTGTTAGCAGGAATAAATGAAATAGCACAAGCTACGGACTGGCACCCAGATCATCTGCAAATGATACACAAAGGACTCTCTGTGGACAGGACTAGAATTATCAGACCACAAGTGTGCTGAAAATCGCTGGATAATTGGGACCCTCTCAGGTTGAGGGGGAAAGTCATTGACATGAATAACAATTGAAGGGCTTTTCCTCTGAAAACACAATTTTCTTTCTGGTTCAGTTGGAGCCTGTTAAGTGGCATGAATGAATTGTGAAAGTGAGGGCTTGTGATAAATGTGTCAAATGCATGATCATCATAATACCATAAAAATATGATATTAACTTAAGTTATTTTTGTATACATAGAAGACACACATGTATGTCTCCTGGGGTTGCAGACTGGATAGTTTTGAGAAGATTATGATTTAGTTTATCATAGACCGTATAAAAGAAGTGGACATAGCCACTGTGACATCCCCCATTGATTTGTGGTGTACTGTTTTGAAGCCTCCAGTATTTAGCGATCGCCTTCTTGGTTTTTGGAGTCAGAAGTGACATTATTTGGATGAGAGGGTGGACCTGTGGAGGATCGATTGGTCAATCACAAAGTAGCTGCCCCCCAATGACAAGGAAACAGTTTAACATATATGGAGACTTAAGTTTCCAACCATAACTGTATACTGAATGGACGTATATTTGGATGTAAATTTAACTTTATCTTTAAAGGAAATTTAAAGAGACATGACCACAATGGTACCATTAGGCACTATTGATTACATGCTGATATTTTGTTATCCAGTGGAATCCTCTGGTATATATTACTGTAAATGATAGGTCTGGTGATATTTTCTAATTGTCAGCATATCCCATGAGTAGGCCAAAGACAACAATGAATTAATCCCACTAACACACATTACTTAAGGAGCTAAAGCCTGATATAGTTAGCCAATACCTCAGTGCTATATAAAGCCCCATTGTTGTCCAAAAACTATTGACAAGACATTGATAAGCCACACTGGGTAACATGTTTCTTTATGACCATGAACCTGGGCAATGTAGCTTATTCTTCAGTCCCATATACAGGACACTGTCCTGGTGCTGGTAACTCACTAACACCAAACCAAAAAATCTGCAACTGGAAATAGTCCCAAAGGAATGTACTACTTCTCCTGTTTGAGTAATATTTGCTAAAAATGACAGTGCCTGGCTCTTTTTGGAAAAATACTGCCTTTTTTAAATGAAACAATATTGAACCAAAAGATCCCCTTTAAGGCATGTCAGCATTGGCTTCACTTTTCAGACTGGGAGATAACCCCTTGTGTAAGATATTGCTAAAATAACTAATCAAACATGGCAGATATTATTGTTGGATAATGTCAACTCGCACAAAGCCCTGGAGGAAAATATACATCAAGCTTTGGGCTTGAAATGATTTGGCCTGAATGTGACTGCTGCATTCAGATCAAGTATTCTTGAGCAGTGTGCATGTCCAGTGGGACTGAAATCTGAATTGGAGTCAACACTATATAGGCTCACCAGCCGGTTGCACCAGCTCTTTGCACATCACTAAATTAAAACATACTGCACAACACAACTCATTCTTAAGCAAAAATTGGTTGTTATATGTATATAAACCCAGTAACTGCCAAGTAGCCAGGACAAAACTAACATTAGCTTGTTACATTAAAGCACAAAAGCATTAAAATGAACTGTGGTCAACAAAGCTGACCTGACACTTGATTAGTTCTGAAAGAATTATATTTCTCAAAGTTAACACAGCATATTTCAGATTTGGGAATGTTATGCCTATAACATTAGATGTTGCTTTGTCAACATAAGTTGCCACTTCTTCTAAACCGCAGTACAAGTAAACACATCTCCCTGTAAGAAGTGGTTGTTAATTCACATAAAATGGAAACTTCTCAGTGCTTGCACTTGATATGATCCCATCTGTACAACAGTTCTTGTGCAGTGTACCTGCACGTGATGGGCCATTAACCTTTCAATCAGAGCTCTGGAGGGTTAACAACTGACCCTCACTAAGCCCCCGCCCCTTTGTTGTTAGCTGCTGATGGTTTGTCAAGCTGTCAGAGTGAGTGTGGAGCCCACAGTCACTAACTGCACTCCCTGAAGAAATAATATAGATTTTGAACAGAAACAGTGATTTCTGAGAGAGGCGGACAGAAAGGTCTAGAATAGGTATTTGAAGGATATATCCAGGATGTCAAACTGACTTACTCGATCCCATAAAACCAGCCTGAAAAATGAAGAAAATCTGGAACGACTGCATAAAGGTCAAAGAAGCACAGCCACATATTTGTTGGACCCTGTGTCGGAGCTGGCCGTTGCTATGCTATAATTGGCCAGTTCACGTTTTAGGGCAGGACTTAGTAAAGGGTTAGTTATCATAAGTTGCCAATGTGTGTTGTAAAATTGATGATTTCAATGTATTTTCTGCTATCATAAGTACAGTACGAGCCAACAGTATGACTGAATCCATCCTTCAGTTCCATATTCATCAACATTCAAAAATGTGAATATCAGCTAGAAAGTTAATGGTAATTTCATTAGATGAGACCAGCGGGGGGGTAATGCTTGCTCTAACAATCTGTGATGGGTTTATTGGCTGGAACCACTATCTACTCCTATTGGCACAGCATGAGATAACTAATAAAACACAGCAATTTCCAGGTAGATTTACTAACAAGGGAAAGGCAGATTTTGGGCGTTTACTTTGAAATCATCAAACATGGGTTTTTAATAATTACTACCCACTTGGTAGAGGTTCAGGTCTTATTAAATCTGAGCCGGTCCCACACACTAGAATCCTCTAGAATGTGAATTTCATCTAACCTCAGAAAAGTCATGTCTGTGTGAGTGGATGCATTTTTGAATACGTGTCTGTGTGGTGTCAGCCTGCAACTACAGTATGTGTGTGTGTATTTGCTTGTGTGTGACTGTGACCTTTGTGATTCCACTAGGGATGCTAGAGCTGGCAGTGCAGCCTTTTCCTTAAAACCCTGGAAACAGAAAGACAAAGCAGCGTGCAGGCATCCATCTCCCACTTCTGTTGATGAGGCTATTGAGCGAATATAAATATCTTATACTCCTGTGCTGCATGGATTTCTCTGTTTCAGTTCTTTTAAACCACGGAATACATACTCAGGATCAGAAATGAGCATCCCTACAGGGAGAAAAGACGGAGAAAGAGACAGCCCAAGGTTGAGTTTTAGGTCTAGTGGTTGAACTCCTTCATCCTTGGATACAGCAGGGCCCAGTGGCATGCTTGAAACAAATCTTCTGATTGGCTGTAAAGTCTGGAGGCAGAGGGTTCATCACAACCTTCCTTTTGATAACCCTCATCATGTCTTTCCACTTTCTCTACCTCCCTCCTCGATCTTCTTCCATCTTTTCCTCCCTGTCTATTGTTCTGTATCCCTGCTGACTTCCCTCCATTTCCTTTCTTTCACCTTCAACCTGACTTCCCCTATCCTCCCTGCATTTGTACCCTTATTCACTTCCCAATACATCTCCAACTCCTTTCGTATTCTCTTTACAGCTTTCGGATACACAAACATTGTCCAACATCATCCATTCTTATGTCCACTCCTGCTCACCCGCCCGATATCTCCCCATCACTCTTTTTATCCCTCCTTACTCCTCTATCCTTTTATACTTCCGTGGCCATTCCTCCTTCCTCCCTCCCTCCCTTTCCTTCCTGTCAGTCACTCTTTGCCTTCCTGTCTTTGTCAGTGTGAGCTTCCAGGAATTCATTTGGAGGAAGTCTTGCTTTCCGGACTTGATAACACCTCACCTACTCTCAGCTGTTTCACTCACAATACAACTCCAAGTCAAAAATCAAATTTCCCAAAATGTCAAACCTGATACTGGTATGATGGGCAGTAGTGCTCTCGAGCAGGGGTCAGGGGAGGACAGGGCCACTGTATTACAATTGCTCATCCACCACTGGCCGCATCTGGCGAAAATAATTGGAGGCTGACATTACTGTCTTTAAGAGGTCGTGGTGCGCAGAGGTAGTGGTATCTTGTCAAACTAGACAACCTAAGACATCAATTGGTTCCAACCATGTTGGCATAGCTTGTTTGAGAGGGTACTAAATATTGCTCCAGAGTTAGGCTACATTTTGGCGAGGGAACAACTGGTGTTACCATTTTCACACGGATCCCTTGAACTATCATCTCAAGATATCTGAATGAAAATGGGATCTATGGTCTACTCCTAAGTCTCTACTAAACTTGAGAAGGCTTGTTTCTATTAAATGTTTTGTTCCCTTAAATCAATGCACTCCTTGAAATTAAAGCCATATATTTGTCTCTTTAAGTAAAAGGACAACCAGCCTATTTGAAGAACAATTATTTGCTTAACATCTATATATACATAACACATTAAAACAGGATTGCTGTGCAACTCAAAATGTTAACTGTACCAGTATCAGTCTTTGCACATCAGATAATTAGCGACATTAACTGTAAAATGAGAAATCAGTATGCAGTTCTTACACTCTTCATATTGACATAGTTTTCAACTAGCCTGTACTGTATACTGCAACAGCATAATAGAAATCTTGAAATTCAATTATAATAAAAGGTAGGCAAGCCGAGAACTCGAAAGGGCACGACTGCGTGTAGAATAGCCGTAAATTTGCTTCATGTTCTCAGTTTCTTCTGTTTTAATGTGCATATATTAAATTGGTTTTAACCCACCACTACATCTCTGACCTGGGAGTTTTCAAAATGTGAATGTAATTAATTGTGAGTCGAAATTCATTAAGTGTCTCTTTAAATACTCAAACTGTTTCATCAAAGTGTCATTATTTTGCAAGTAAAAGTCTTAAGATGCTTCAGCTAATTAACTTTAATGATGTTCCATAATAGGCTTTAATTGTCATGCCAGCAATCAATTTGTCAGAGTAGGTATTGTATTCTTTTTTTTTCCTCATGGCAGAGAGTCTCATTGTGGAGAGAAACTGCACACTGAGGGAAAATGTGGAGCACACCCACACAATTGCCATATGTTCATATTCCCATCATCTCTCTTAGCAACTAAATCTTGTCGGGCAGTTCGATAGTTCCTAAATACTGGAATCTGATCTTGCACACAGACTCGCAGGCATGATAGTAATCATCACTGTAAAGAGCTTAGCTAAGCTGCTTTTTAACACATGATCAGCGCTACTGCAAGCTGAGAGAAGCACTACGCTCCCACTTCCATCAGTTCGTCCAAGTCCCAACTCATGCGCTACGCTGCCAATTCCTAACAAGCAGCACAATCTCATATCATTTAGCCCACGCTTTTTCTGCGGGAGGAATCTGCAAATGAGGTGAGAGCATGTTACTTTTTTTTTCTTTTTTTTTTGCTGTAATTCAACAAGTCATCAAACAAGTGGATCTGCCATATTCAAGGCAACAAACAAGTAAAATTATAACACTTAATATGTGAAGTAATTACTTGGTGATGGGGATGAACTTGGCTTTACTTGCACTTATTATCTGTGGGGTTTTTTCCAGGCCATGTTGCATATCTAAAGAGGATTAAATTTTAAACTCACAACAAGGGAAGAGTGCCCGCCAGCACAACCCAAATATGAAGATTAATCTGTTTCCCCAGCCTAAACCGTCTGCCAGCCAGATGCAGGTGAAAGGGTCCAGTGTGATGTTTTCTCCAAACACCTTTACTGAGCCAAAACAACAATACCTTTGGGTCACGCAGCACTCTCGCCTAATGAAAAATAGATGTTCCAAATAAAATATAGATGCCCCTGAAATGGTACTACAAGTGTATATTACAAACAAGTCTCGGTTGAAACCAACGTAAAGCTGGCAGCCTTGGATTAGAAATAACCGAACTCGTTACACATGGGTGCACAGGAAACATAAATGTAATTCCTCTAAAGGCTGAAAGAGCATGGGGCAGGTAGGATCTCTCTCTGAATATGCAGTTATGGGCTCAAGGAAATTGTAATTTAAAAAGAAATTACATGTATGGGCTTCTACTGGCACCAGCAGAGATGTTTGTCACGGAAGAAGCATATATTTAGTTTCAATCTTACTGATTCAGCTACTGATTTCTTTCAAAGTAGCTCCACTAGTTAATGCTAGTCATTCACCATTCCATACCACAGTTCAGTTTCTTGCCTTGGCCCAGAGTTTTTCCTCACCGTTGCCTATTCCCACTCTTTTGGGCAACTGACAGGCTGAAACTATTAAGCTCTGGTCTATCAAATTTTTATGAGTATGTATTTTCAACCTCAACACAAGCTTTTGGGTCCATCTTTGTTTTTGTTGTACCTGGCCTCTGTCTGCCCCTTTTTCTGACATGACGTACATTCTGATTTCTCTGTTTTGAGGTTGACATAGTGCAAAAATCTGTCCAAAAATCACTGTGAATGTAACAATGTTGTTTTAGAAAAGGCAGTCTTTACACTATTTTCCCAACCATTCATTCAACCAGGCAGTGGTCTGTAAAATGTTCATTTTTGTGATATTAATCCCAATCTCCTGAAATGGAAAATCACTTACTACTGCTGTTGAGGAGTAATAGGTAGTGTGTGCAAGTACAATTTAAAATTTTGTGGCATTGGTTGTACTAGACAAAAGCGGTTCACATCAGCTAACGTTACATTTAGCTTGCCTATAACTTCCGTGTCGTCATATATTGACTGTAAAACAACAGTCTAACAAGTTGCGGTATATTCTCTAAATAAAAACGGCCAGAAAAGGGCCAACTCAGGATCAGTTTTAAAACCTTAAATCTCTCAGCTCTCTCCACTTGTTGAATGAACGACCGAGGTTTACACGTGTTTGGGCTCGAGCCCTATCACTGTCCCGTTTAGCCTTCTTGTCTTCTTTTTCTTTTAGATGGTGCTCCTTCTTTATCCGCCGTACTCCCTACTACATGTCATTTAGCCTGTTTCTTAAATCCTATTTGTAAACACGGCTCCTTCTTCTTCTGTGGTTTAATGGCTGCGGGCCGCTGCGGGCGTGCAGACTTACTTTCCGTATTCTGGTTTGCTGACCTCCGCTGTGTCCGACCCGACCGAGGCTACGCTAAATAGCCATATAGAGAAAGGCTTTTTGTCGCTATTGGTTTGGGTCCATGTCATTGGTTCGACATCCCATTAGTCCGACTGTCCACAGTGCTGAACGACTCGTGGCGGGCGTATGGTGCGCTGCGACTGGCTTGAGGCGGAGCAGGCTCACGGCTTATGTGTTTGTCACTTTCTTTTTCATTTTAACCCACAGCATGATCTTTTCCTGACCCTAACCAAGTGGTTTTTGTGCCTAAACCTAACCAGACCTTAACCACAGGGCATCATGATGATTTCGGAACGGACTTCGGAACAATGAGTTTAATATGGTCGGAACAATGGGATGTCAAACCAATGGGCTGTCGAACCAATGGGCAGTTCCCGTTGGTTTCAAATAAATATGTGGATCTTCGAGGGGGGGTGATACGAACTAGGGACAGTTTTACAAATGGTAAAAATTTCTGCACAGCTGCTTTAATTTCCTGAATCAACTAACATTAACATTATTTATTCCCCACAAGTTGACACTTAATTTTTCAGGTCCACTTTGTTTGAACCAATTTGACAGCATCCAGTCAAGTTGCAGGAAAGAACCATGAAGAACTTAACTCATTTTACTGAGACAGACAGAGAAACAACTTCCAATAAACTTGTTTTAACAATAAAAAAATAATTTAAAAAGCATTCATGATATTTGTTAATGTAATACATTATGATTCTGTTGTTAAAAATGGCATTACATTTGGTCAAAAGCACAACTTTTTTAGGACTCTAAACTCAAAGTTTAGGACTTGACTTGGGACTTGATCTGGGACTGAATTGCAACGATATGAGACTTAGGGCCCGTCCCAGTACCCCCCCCTTAGCCCTACCCCTTGGCCCTACCCCTACATTTGCACGTTCCCGCAAGGGGTAGGGGTGTCCCAATTCCTTTTTGCGTGTAGGGGTAGGGGGCATAATGAGGGGTAGTGGGTATGAAACTAGCCCTTTGGAGCAAGGGATTTCAGATGCTGACTTGCCAGAGGGGTAGACGTCGCCATGGCTTCCACCGAGCAAGAGACGGGGAAAAAAGTTCATACAAAGCTAACGTTATCGTCGTCAGGTTGCTTGTTTAGCTAGCTAGCTAGCTCACACTATCTGGCGTCTGTCATCTGTCCTGTTCTGCAAAATTTTTGGACTTTTCACATTACGATAACACGCCAGCTAGTATAACTATGCTGCCTCGTAATGTTAGCTGGTTAGCTAACTAGCAGAAGTCCCCTGTCGTCTGTCATTCATCAAATGAAGCATGATGAATGCGGCAAACGTGATCTCGGTAGGATGAATGAGACTCCATTGTAGGTGCCAGTTGGAAATGTAGATGGCTTGCAGCTTCCTGCTTAAAATAGTTACGTATGCTGTGACGTAGTGAGTGGTGTCCCGATTCATAGGGAAAGATTTCTACCCCTTCCCCTCGTTGCTTCATTTTGAGGGCCAAAGGATAGTGGGCAAGGGCTAGGGGTAGGGCCAAGGGCTAAGGGGTAGTGGACAAGGGGGGGTATTGGGACTGGGCCTTACTTGTGACTTGCAAAACAATGACTAGTTCCCACCTCTGTTAGTTACTAACTTTAGAATTACTTTGACATTTGGGAGCTGTGTGGTGTGAGATGTGTTAGCTTGAGGTGGAGGTGGAGCTGGAGGTGTGGGGAGGTATCTACCTTATGCTAAATGAAAAATTCCCATTAAAGTTACACCACAGTTGTTTTATCAGCTGGCTTCCTAACGTTAGCCACTGCTAAACCTGCTTTCAAGAATCACCTGGGTTTTGTTCAGAGTTGTAGGGTGTGTGAACCCAATAGCTTCACTGGGCTTCACCTTGAACAGACCAGAGTAAAAGAAGAGCTGTCAGTAATTTTGCCTACATCATAGGTTTCTATTTCTACTCATACAGAATATGTGACATGAGGGTCTGCAGGAAGTGGGATCCGAGGGGACAGGATAAACCTCCCAGATCTCAGTGAGGGCCCTGACTGGAGGGTAAAACAATGACACCATGTGACACTGAAGTACCAGAGTCTGATTTTGCAGTTACAGTGTGGTGTTATCAAAAGGAGGCCTTGGCACAGTACAGCAGCAGGGGAAGTGCCATGGCCTTGGCGGTTGTTAGTAGAGTGGGATCTTAAGTAGGATATCCCAGGTCAAAGGTCACTCAGCGCTGGCAGGATATCCTCCCCTCTCCTCTCTCACTGTTCTCTCTTCCACCCCCCTCTCAACACAAACCTCTATTTGAACAAGACGTTTAATCCTCTTTTCAGTGTTTAAATCCTGACTGTGGGCTGAAATAATTTCAATTCTTTCCACTATTGTCTCATGCGGCACCTAACAATATGAGGCAAATTGCTCCACTTGTTTCAAGATAAAGCAACAAGACGACAGTTGAATTGAACAAGTGAAAAAGTCTCAGCCCAGCGGCACTTTTTTTCAAACCGCTTTGCAAAAATCAAATTGTGTGACTTCCACAGTAAATAACGTGGTGAGATGGATGGATACATTTTTTTATTCCCAGTCCCATCTGGATCATGGGGGCTAAACCTTGAGAACTGGAAAGTGCTGACAAAGTGTCGCGTGTGTGTGGGCAGGAGTGTGTGCTTTCATGTCAGTATGTGATACACTAACTTGCTGTTTCTTCTTTTCCCTTCCACCTCTTCATCAAGAAATACTGCAGATCTCTGCAATCCAGGCCATGTGCTGGCTGTAGTCATGGACACAGATAGCATTGCCTCCTCCAGACACAGCCTCTTCCTCAATAGCCCTATTGTTTGCTGTCCTCCTCACAAACTAAAACCCTGTGTATGACATGGACTACACTACCAATTACAAGTACTTATAACTGTCTCTCATTATTTCCAATGAGCGTTTGGAGGACAGACACACCGGCATACGACCACAGCAAGCAGCCGTAAATCACGGTAACTCTGTCCCCAAACACACTCCCATTGAGCTACTGTTTCGCTCACCATTATAATAACTCTTATTGCCATGAAATATGGAGCCTCTATTCATACCTGCCCTCAGCAGAAAACAGAAAGGGCCAGAAAGAAGGCATTAAATATTGAAGTGCAGACCATTAGGAGTTTCCTCTTAGCGTTCTGACGTGCCATTACTCTCCATGACAGACTGTAAGCCAATCCCTTTCCCTTTGCCCGACGCATTTCCTGAAACTCTGCCGGTGACGACATCATTGCATTTAATGAGCTCTCAGTTGCAGCCCTCAAGATCACGACTGGGGCACTTCTTTCACTTCATAGCCGCCACCACACAGAGGGGAAATGAGTTTGAAATGTTTACATTCTAACCAGCAGGGATGGGAAGAGTTGTAAAATGTCCTGTTCAAAGTAAGTACTGCGAACCTGAAGTATAAGACCCTTCTGAAGTCCTGCTGTGAGCCAATCACCGATGAATACACCATGTCACCTTGTTTTGACCTGTAATTGCATATTTGCAAGTTGCCAACAAAAGGCAGTTTAATTGAGGTGCTGTCTAATTTTAATGGTTTGTTAACAACACTTGACCCTCGCAGGCTGACAACAGCACTTACTCTAATAAAACATGTGGCAAACCTGCTGAGTGGAGGCTTCACATACTGCAAGCTGGCCGGATGGGAAAGTTTTCTTCGGAGTCCTACTGTGAGTTGTAAGTGTGTCTAAAAGTGCCTGAACAAAAGCACTGATCATGCAATAACCCAAAATTTAGCCATAACCCAAATTTTAATCTTCTTATGTGTGCATCTATTTAGATAAAGGGAAATATTAATTTGTATATCAGGGGACATTTAAAATATACTCGGAGTCAGATTATGCAGTATGATCACTCCCATGCGATGCAAAAATAATGAGAAGACAGAGACTTTGAGCTAGATTCTGTTCATTAAAAAACATTAGGGGGGAGTTCATGGTGGTTTCTCTGCAGTGTCCCGTTTTTCTCTACCAAAACTCTGTTTTCAGAACTATAAATCTCAAAGGGTCATGACTATAGGTGAGGGCTGCGGAAATAATTTGGATAAGATGACCTTCACTGACTTGTTTTTCCCATTAAACTTATGTAAATCGGGTAGTTTATGGAAAGCGTACTAAATTGGTTGTCTGCACTCAAGTACAACGTGGCAAAACTAAAACTGAGAGACTCACTTCAAAAACATGCATATTTTAAAGATACTAAATTGTAATATTTGTCCTAAAGCCAACCTGATCTCACAGAAATACATGGAATGACAATGACCTCCTAACATCACATTACCTGACGGTGCGGCACAGTGTGTTAAATCACGTGGTGTGGCCATACAGTTGGAGTTTTGTTCGGTTTAAGCACCAAAACTACTTGGTTAGGTTAAGAAAAAGATCATGGTTACTGTTAAAGTAGGCATGTTTGTTGCATACGAGACATAAATACTTGTAACATGACGTAACGTGATGTAAATATGGAAAGTTAAGTCAATGCTGACTTTTGGTTTCACATGAGACACAAACAGGTAAAAGTCTTGTGGCTTGCTCGTTATACTGTCTCTGTGGTCATATAGTTAACCACCGATCACTGCATGACATCACTGAGCCAGTGAATATGCATGTCCACCATGACCAAGGATCCTAACTGATTTTCCATTGGCATTGTTTCCATGGTGATAGCACATAATTTTAACACATAATTTGCCACCACCATGTGATGAGGTGTTAAGAGGCAGAGGCGTATCTATTGGTGGGCATAGGCCCACCCAGATTTACAGCTGGCCCACCCAGTCGGATTCCTGAGAACTCGGTCACTCAGTCCCATAAGAATAAATTCCATGACTCTGGCTGGGCAAGCTGTCAATCTGTCAGTCAGCAGATTGACAGAAAAAGACAGTAGGCAGTGCTAATTCTTTGGTTATGTGCCATTACTCCACTGCAGAAGAAGAGGGCGCAAACAAGAAAAAGAAGCACCAATCAAATCTCAAAGAGTGGTGATAACGCAGAAAACATGATGGAAATATGATTGTTCCAAGAAGTAATTCTAGGAGTGTTAGTCTGCTCATTGATCCACACTGATTTTCATCTGCCGTTTTTTTTGTCTCATCAGTGGCGCAGAAATGTGAATTTTTAAAGTAAAGTCTTCATTTCAAACTGTATCAAAAGAAAACATCAGAATCACGCAGATCACATACAGATGAAATGAAACACTGAGAAAACAAAACCCCAAACAAAAGCACTGTTTTAGTGGAAACAGCTGTTCAGGCAGGTGAGTTAAATGATTTCTGTGTTGATGGAAACACCACTACTGGTTCATTGATATGTCTGAGGTATTCTGTCTTAAGTAAAGCCTCATTTCCACCAAGCAGTCTGGTTCAGTTCAGTCCAGTACACATTACAACAAGGATTTATCCCTTTCCATTGGGAAAAGTTGTGGATGGTACCCATAGAGCCATTCCTTACCGTCCCCATTTTTGGTCACCAACCTGTTGAAGATACCTCGCAAACTGATTGGGTACTAAATGGTGGAGCTAGAAACACTGCAGTCCATTAATTGGTTAAAAGAGAACTGTTGCTCAGGGCTGAGTTGTGGCTTGTTTTGAAGGTTATACTACCACTGTTCATAACATTCTGGTGCACTCCGTCAGCACTCAGCCCTTGCAACTTGCTCAACAAGGACTCAATGTTCAAAGCTGCTATTTTTAAAAATCCCATCAAGAGAAACTGGCATGCCAACCCTGTTCTTTGGACGATCAACGAGGTGCCAATGATCCTTTGTATCACCTGTGAAGAGGAAATACAGTGAAAGCTGGACAGATTAGTGAATGACAACAACCCCATCTACATTAAGAATACTGTCTGCAGTGGAAACACTGAACACATCAAGGGTTTAGGTACATGTCCATAGGGGTTACTTTTGGTTCTAAAGGTACTATATCAAAAGTTTTGTGTGGAAACAGTTTTCACAGATTTCTGTGAGATCCACTATAAACAAAAAAATAAAATAAAACGTGAGGCTTCAACAGGGAAGAAATTGTGGGATCATGACACTCGGTATGCCTATGTGTGCAGCAAACACTTTGTCAAACCCTCAAAATGTATTTTTTAGAGTAACAGTTATGTATGTTAAGCTAAAGCATTGACAGTATGAATGCAACTTCTGTTATATTTGTGCCCAGCGCTCCTCAATTCAAGCAGTCCATTCCAGCGGTCCTCTCTAGCACTTCTATCAATCTACCAGCATGTAGAGGAATGTCTCAAAACAACAAGGTGTGCTGGTAGTAGGAGCAGGCTGACAGCTGAGCATGCCGAAATGCTCATCTTCTTAAAAATGAATCTGCACATCATGTTTTTCCAAGACGAGCAAGGTAAGGAGAAGGGACGCTGAGGTAGACCAGCAATATTAAGCTTATCAATATACCGTTGCCTCTCTGGTAGGCATAGCGTGCTAAAATAATCCTTTGCCATTTTATTATTAGCTAATTATTAGCTAGCTATAGTTAATAATTTTAGCTAGCTAGCTAGCAATTCAGTCGTGCAGACTTGAAAGTGCAGCTGCGGAGGCAGAATGACAGCAAACGAGCGATGAAGCGGAGGAGAAAGTGGGCCTCATTTTCACTTTGGGGGCATGGCTTTGAGATGACGCATTGCGCTCTGTCTCTATAGCTTATATCCAAAAAGGAATGCACCATAATTTGTACCTATCCCACTTAATCAGGAGTCAGTAATTTGTGCATACTCCACATAATTTGGAAGGCTGCAATCACATGACCAATGTGCTGACGGGAATAAAGCAGGAAGAGGTCCCAAGGGTTCCCAGTAAGGAAGCAGGTTGCAGTGGTGGATTGATCACAGAACACAGGACTTTCCCCAGGAGACTGGTGTTCCGAAAGTGTGTCAACTTTGAGTGAACTTTAAGTCATTTTAAAGTATGTTGTCACCTTGTTCCTTTCCTAACCCTGACCACCATAACTTTACTTGCCTAAACCTAACCTCTTTAACTTAACGTAAATTGCATAACTTTATGTTAAGTACATTAAGTCATTGTGGGGGGCTAATTCATAGGATATGATACAAACCGCTATGTAAGGATACGTTGTGCTGAAATCTAGCACAAGTAGAGGAAAATTATAAAGTCAGCTAACAGATGCAGTGATAGTAATAGCATTTTTTTATGGAAAGATAAAATATTTTTTAAAAATGTGATCAAATAAACACTGAACACACAGGGACTTTGAGTGTTTGCGGTTCCTCTTGGCAGACTTGAAAATAGGTCGGGGGGAGACCTTCATTGTTTGCTGTGATTGTCTAAGACAGTTTAGAATGTGGATACCAATCTTCAACTACACAACATCTTGTTTGTTTTCTCACCTCCATTTGTGATGTCCTGGGAAGGAAAAAGCACCTTTTTGTTAAAGTGCATGGAAGTTATTGGCATGTGAGTCTGTCTTTTTTATTTATTTACTTGTTGTACAGGATCACCGGGAGGCAGCTCATTCACCTTCTTTAACAGACAACTGTTGGCTGAAAAATAGAGAGTATAATAAGGAGGCAATGAGAGGGAAATGGCAGAAAGTGAAAGCCAGGCAGGGAGGCAGATAGAAGTTTAGGACAGAGAGAGAAAGACAAGCATAATTAGATATGCAGGGGCAGAGAACACTGAACCAAAAGGAGTAGCCGAAGAGAAAAATACCTAGAGCAATTTCCATGTTACTACACAGTGCCGTATCCCTGCAACGCAGACAGCTCTGCGGGCCAAACAGTGTTTTATTCATGCAAAAGCCGTCACAAAAAAGTGCTAGGACTCAAGGCTGTTCAGGCTGTTGCTCAATTATTCATCAAGCAGAGAAATGTATCCTGATTGAAGTTGCTTTGAACTTAGGGCATCATTTTTCACAGCTGTTTTTTTTTTTTTCCCCTCTCTTCATTTTTTTTTTCAGCTGTGTGTAATGCACCGCCAAACAGGGCTGCATCCCACCACCCTCCTCCCCACTGGGACTATGACTGTTAATTTATACCAATTTTAATTATTTATAATGCAAAAAGCTATTCATGGTAAATTAAGCCCTCATAATGCCTTAATAGCCAGTGAGCTATACCCTGCTGCTCGTGCATAATATGTTCAGTTTTGACATGCTGGGAAATTCATTTTTTGGTCTTTGACATATTATGAAGTGAATGTGAGATTATTATGCCACGCTATCAGTGTGGCCACGAGTGTTGTAATATCTTTGTCGTGTTTTTTTTTCTGTGCTGCGGCTCAGTATTCCTCATCAGAGGACTGCACAAATCATTTGTCTTTGTCAGAGAAGGCATACTGTACGTGAGACACTCATTTAGATGGATGCACACTCATACTCACACATATACGGGATATGAGCACCTTAATGTTGTTCACTGTCAAAAGTATTTCCACTTCAGAAAGCCTTTAAAATGTGCATCAGGGGAGAACTGTATTTATGGAACAGTTTCTGTCTTGTTATTTTCATACACCTCTCTGTCTCTGAATTACAGTTCACATAGGGTATAGTTTCCTTGGTTTGTTGGAAGACAGCTTCACTAAAGTTGCTTAACACATGTATTATTTCATTCCATTTTACCACACACACACTTATCATGTACATTTCTGTTTGCCTTGGGGGAATCTGAACCCATTTCACCCAGCTCACATGCTCTGACACCATGCTGGTCTGAGTGTCAAACTGCAGCTCTATGGAACATGATGCCAGTGTCAAACATGCCTTCTGCTTTTCCTCTCTTAACCACTTTTTCCCCCTGTATTTCTTTCTATCCTCGTTACTCTTTAACTTCGGTACCCTTTTCTCATTTTCCGTCACTTTCCCCTCTCATTTTCCCTTTAATTCTGTCTTGTCCCTATCTTTCCGAGGACAGGCTTTGCGGCTAGTTCAGCAGGCCGGATCTTATTTCGGTGTCAAATAAAAATCCCTGGCAAGTTCTGTCCCAGCAGTGGAATAAAAGTGGGACGCTTCGTGTCATTTGGAGGCGAATGACACAGATTCCTCCACTGGCGCTCAAGCAGACACGAGGCCTCCAATTAAAAGGCCATTACGTGGCAGGGGTGCATGGCTTGTTTGGGTTTGTTCACACACTCGTGGGCTGCAGCCTTCCATTCCACCTCCACTCTGTTATGTTTTTAATATGTGTATCTGTGTGAAGGTTGAACCATTCCTCACAGAGACACACAGAATAAAAACACACCTCAAAGTAAGATCAGTGTGCCAGTCCGCACTTCTAAAGAGAAGCATTTTTAGCTCACGGCTGTGTTTAGATTTCAGGTTAAATCGGGATTACATTGAGGTTAGGGTAGAGAAACACTGACAGTGTTTACAGCAGGGATCGGTTTTACCCTGTTCTGAAATTCTCTGTGATTTATGAAAGTTTAACCTGCATATCTTTCACAAACCCATTTCACTCTGTATTTCCCCAGAGTGGAGACATATCTCACTTGCTTTGCAGATGTGCATGCTTTGATCATACGCATGTGTGTCTGACTGTAGGTGTATTGTATATGTCTGTTTTTTTATTGGTGCAAAAACAAAACAGTAGTTGCTTTACAGTTACACAGTGATAAGAATGGGAAAATACATTCAAGACAGACAAAGAAAATTAGGTGATGTAGAGCTTGACGTGATACATACCGAAGAAAAATAAAAATAACAAAAATTCAATAAAAGTCATACAAATTTTAATAACATTTTGCAGTTTATTCTTATGAGTTTAATATTTCGATGTGTCAGCTACAGTAGGGTCCTGACAGGGACCCAGAGGTGCACCCAAATCACCAGAACACGTTGGTGTCGGCAAACCACGGAAAATTTACGTTTGTAGGTTTCATACATTTCTAAAGTGAGACACTATATGAGATACTATATATGCCAAGCTACAGACGAATGTTTGAGACCAACAGACAACAAAACCAGTTGTGTTTTAGCATGTCATTGCTGTATTTCCAGCAGCTTTTTAGGCACTACGTGTGGATGTTGTGTAGCAACCCATCACTGTTTTTCCAGTGGGGACAGTGTCACAAGAAGCGGTCTTATGTTACCAAGACTTCGTTGCGATTCTAGTCAGGAATGCACTTCCAACACTGGGTATTTATGCCAAAACACAATCTTTTCCTAACCATTACCAAGTGGTCTTTGTGCCCGCAACATAATATCATGCAAATATAACGAATCCAGGGTTGTAGAAACACACAGTGCCAACATTTATTTTTGGCCATTAGGTTGGGAGATGGGGGCACTGATGTCACCAGCAGTAGTGGGAGGTTTTTACTGGGGTGGGTTTATGTGTGTGTATGCATGTATGCATAATGGTTTGTGTTTAAAAAGTAGGCAAGTGATATTGATATTGATGAATGAGGCCGAACATCTGTGAAATGAGTCTATTTGCCTTTCTGTTAAAATGTGCTCAGATAGGAAATGGTGCCACTGGAATAGTGGAGGGTTATTTTTGTCTTTAAAGCATAAAATTATATTTTAAGTGTTGTTAAGGTGACCAGAATGGGTTGTTCATACTTCAGTGGCAGTTCAACTGAGGAGAGATCCCCTGGCAGAAGGGGAGACCATAGTGCTGCAACCTACGGTTGAGGGTATTTTATGTTGTGTTTAATGTGCATCTGTAGTGTTTAATGTGCACTATGTACAGGTGTCGTCTGTGAGTGCCATTTTATGTAGTTTATGTTGCATGACGTGAACTCTGTAGAATTTTGATTGAATAAGTTGCAGTTTAAAGTTATGGGTCATTGAGAAGATACTGCTGTAGATGTGCATCCATTGTTCTGTGAATGTCTCCTTATGACATGTAACTTGTTAAAGCTGCACAAGAGAATTATGTCGGGTCTGTCAAAGTTCCTTCTTGCTCCAAACTTGCAGGTTGTTTACTATCTTGACTGACGAGATATCTCCCATGCATTGCCCAGATTTCCAACATGAAGGCACTCAGTGTAAAATATTTACTTGCTGCTAGGAAGTAAACAAGCGCCCCTTGCTGGCTTTTTGGGACCAATCAAAAGTTTGGGCAAAGGACATGAAAGCCACAGACAGCATGTGGCGTGTGGGGGTGGGTGGAGTGTCAGTGTGTCTGTTCGCATGTGTATATGTGTTTATATGAGTGCTCATTTTCCACTCGTGTGAATGTTTCTGCAGAAAATCAACGCTGATGCAAGTGTTTACGTGCTTTCTGTGTAATAAACCTGTATCAAAAGAGCCACGAGCACCACGTGGCACCCTGCAGATCCCAGGAGCCACGGGCCTCTGCTGCTGCATTTGTTTCTGTGAAATGAAGAAAACATGGCAATTTCAAGTAGAACTGCTACTCTGCAATCACAAACATGAAAACATGCCCTGGTGGTAATGTTTAATTCCCAGCCTTGGTTTGAAAAATGCACACGCTCATATCTCCCCGGAACGAAAGGGAACCACAAAGAGAATCCTCGTGTTTAATATATAGGTTGTTGTTTATTTAATGCGCTTGCATTACTATTTCTGTTACCAGGGGAACACTCAATTAAAAGTGATACAGTTTTAGTCCATGGGTTCAGTTAGTGCGTTAGAACTGGAGTGCTAGTTTTATCTCAGCGCCGCCTGCCTGATTAGCATATTCCATCATGTTAAACAAATAGAAGACAATGAGGGCCTTAGGGACGAGGGGCAAACATGTGCACAGCATACAAAAAGATCAATCTGTTTCCAGTGGCATACAAAGGCCTGTTGTTGGAGAGCCCCTCATTGGCTATGCATTAGAGATTGATGGAGTTCCTCTGTTGTCAGACTGACTTGCTCCCTCACGTCTTATTAGGAAAAGCCATTTTGTCGTTTGTGCTGCAAAATAAAATCCAAATTGCCAACAGAAAATAAAAGAACTGAAAATAAAATTTGTATCCTTGTGTGGCTGCACATAGCACAATCTATTGTACATTACTTTTTAGTTATATCTGTACTGAGATGCTCCCCCCTGCCTCTCCACATACCACTACACCACTCTGGGCTCTGCAGGCCCTCTGTGCTTACATGCATGATCCAGTGATAATTGGCTGATAGCCATGCCTGCTGATGCGGCAGGCTGTTATTACCCTCCTAGATCCAAAGAGCAGAATTGTAGCTCCCTATGCTAATTTTAGGACTCATCTGCTCAGTCTGTATCAAAACACGGGCTCTTAATAAATAAGCAGCTCCTTATCATGCTGCCTATTAAAAATTGCAATCACCACTGTGGGAGCTCACGAAGCCTTGACAAAAGAGTCACGGGGCTGTGGGAGAGTTAAAACATGCATGATGCATGCATGCTAAGTGCTCATGGTTTCTTTTCCTTTCATTCCCTGCTTTGCAACATTATACCATGACTCTCCAGACCATTGTCACACTCCGATGTTTCTTCTTATCGTGTTCTTAAAGCTGCTACAAGGAACTTTTAACTGGATATGCAAAAGTCTCTCGTTTCTGCTAATGTCTGTGCGTGACCTACAACAGCAAATGAGACCATCTGTGTGAAGATAAGCTATATAGTGTATATCCATACCTTTAGGAAACTGTCTCCGGGTCCGCCCCAGGTCGCTTCCAGGACGAAACGATTTACGGCACTCATCGGCAGCAATCATTGGATAAAAGTTCTGTGAAAACACTGGACTCACCAACAGTCAGCCACGTCTCAGTCACACAGAGAAAATCCAATCCTCGGAAAGTCAGGAAATCCTTCAGGATACCCCGGTGGCGGTGGCGCTTACGCCGGAGAGGTGGAGCTGGGGCACGGCAGAGGTGAGCTGGGATCCCCGATAGGAGCGGGGGCAAAGTTTTCCCGTCTTGTTGTTTCATTCATCCCCAAAACAAACACATGCGCGAGCCAGGTAAGCATCTTTACGACAATACGCGCTAGAGCTCATGGGAAATGTAGGCTTCATTCCAGCAAAACACTACCGCTTTTGTCCACAGGGTCGCCAAAATCAACTCAAAATGAAAGTTCCTTGTAGGGGCTTTAAAGAATAAATCAGGTCAGATGTTGCACCGTTTGTTTCCATAGAGACTAAATCCAGTATAATAGCTGCCAAAATAGCACTTTTAAATCCTTTAAATCTCCAACATCACATTCTGTATGTGGACTCAAGAAACTACACACTCTGCCCACATAGGTGCCTTCATAAGATGAAATCCCACCATCTTTTCATTGTGACTAGCCAGTCAAATGCAGCATTATTTCCAACAGAATCCACTGTAGCTGGTTTTAATGTGAAACAATGGTTGGTTAGAGGTGCATGAGCACTGAGAATGAAGTATGTCATTTAAATCCAGAACCTTTATGTACAATGTTCAGCTGTCATACAGATTGTGGATGGGCTTGTTCCATTGAGGCTGTATGTAAGGTGAGTTGAGGTTGTACTGTGGGGCAGTGTTGCATTGGTCAAAGCATACTGTGCAAAAAATGAGAAATAAACCTGATAATGGGAAAAAGATTTTCAAGATCACCAAACAGATGACAGAAAAATAAATCAGATAAAAAAAAAAAGAAAAGAAAAAAATCTGTCAAATGATTTGGCTGTCTTCCTCAACCTTACCTGACCTGATATCTTTTCTCCAGTGGTAGAATATGAGTTTAGGTAATTTACTCACTTACTGTAATTGAGCACATTCATTCATTCATTTTCCATAACCGCTTGTCCTGTTAGGTGTCGCGGGGTGCTGGAACCTATCCCAGCTGACAATGGGCAAGAGGGTACACCCTGGACAGGTCGCCAGAGGTCCTGTGTCCATGCCTCGACAGGTCAGACCCAAGTTCGATCCAAGCAGGCCCCACTGTCGATCAGAGGTACCTCTGGGATACCAGCTCATCCCTGCGAATCCTCGAGCAAATTGGGATCTAGTCAATTTGGAGGCCAGGTTGACAGTTTGAGCTCTTTGTCCCATTCCTCGGGCCATTTTTTACAGTTTTTTAGGGGGCAGGGCACATTATCTTGAAGGGAGTGCCGTTGACATGAGGTTGTGTACTTGGACTGCAGCAGTGTTTGGATGGGTGGAGTGTGTCTTGCGGTATCCACATAAATGCCCAGACCTAACATTGCCTTGTAACAAGATGACCAGGGTATTCACTTCACCTGTCAGTGGTTTTAATGTTTTGGCTGATCAGTGTATGTTTATGTATATCATAATAATTCAATAATATATGGATAATATATTATCATATTGCATTACGGGGGATTTTAATTTTGCTACTTTAAAGGTCTTATTGATAACATTTGTATGATGACAAATATATATTTTTAATTATACATCCACAGAGCTTTTATGATTGCTAATTAATATTTTTTTTAAATTTGACATTTCCAAAATAAATGTTTTGTTTAAGGGGTTACCGTTTCTAACAAGGCTTGAGTGTCTCTGCATTAGTCCCAGTTAGTGTGGGACTGACTTAAGCACCCAGCTTCAGCCACCACTGCAGTTAATAACTGTGTAGCTAATGTATAGCTATATGTTCCAGAAATGATTCGCCACTTGACATGACTGACTCTATCCACTCGACTATAAAAAATTGGCAAGGAACTGGCAACCACTTGTGCTTCGAGCAACAGCAACGTGGTGGCATGAATGCAATTGGGGGGGGGGGGGTATATATTATCAATAGCATATTTAAAGCTGCTATGATTAATATTTAATTTAAACATTTAATAAAATGACTGTGTGCAATATGAAAGGAGTCTCTCATCATGACAGTTATCGTCTGATGATGCACTGCCCCATCAGCTCTACAGAACTTTATGGCATGGTTTCCTCCAATTTTTTTTGGTTTAACTGGTTTAACTTTACTCTTCTGCTCCATTCTAGCCCCCCATTTTCTAACCGCTTATCCTCTTGAGGGTCGCGGGGGGGAGCTGGAGCCTATCTCAGCTGACATCGGGCGAGAGGCAGGGTACACCCTGGACAGGTCACCAGACTATCGCAGGGCTGACACATAGAGACAAACAACCATTCACACTCACATTCACACCTATGGACAATTTAGAGTCACCAATTAACCTGCATGTCTGTGGACTGTGGGAGGAAGCCGGAGTACCCGGAGAAAAATCAACGCTGACATGGGGAGAACATGCAAACTCTGCACAGATGGGCTCTGGCGCTCGGGACCGAACCAGGAGCCCTCTTGCTGTGAGGTGACAGTGCTAACCACCACACCACCGTGCCGCCAGGTTTACGTACAGTCTGCTGATAATACATCTGTATTTTTACTTAAACACATTTTGAATGGAGGACTACTTTTATACTGCGGTTACTTTTACTGAGGTGAAGGATCCAGGCAATAGCCTCAAAGTACTGCACACAAAGGTGTGCATCTTCAGTTCTGCTTACTCAGAGAGGTGTATCTTCACAGACGCAAGATTCAGCCTTTTACTCCATTCTCTTTGTCTCTCTCTCTTTGCAAGGGAACAAGCTGAAGGTTGGAAAAGCCCAGCCGTTTGTCAGTAGGGGGAAGATTATACTACAGATACCGTGCACACTCTCTCTCTATTTCTCTCTCGCTCTAATTGTATTCTAAACGTCTGGGTAAACAAGGAAATAATTAGAGGTGAAGAGCTTTCATAAACACATCTACAAAAATGTGCACTCACAATCACAGTCATATGCACTGACATCCAGCACATACCCAAGCTCCTATGTACACAGAAAAACAGCAATAATCCATGGGAGCATTAAAAAAACACTGCCCAGCTGCTATCAAAAGATTACAAAAGCAAGTATTGAATAGAGAAAAGCCTGGAAAAACATTTGATGGAGGATAATTGTAGGTTCAGTCCATCAGTGCAGTTTATTTTTTGACGGTGTGTATAGTTCTTTTGCTGTGTGCTTTGTCCTCAGCACACTTTTACTTTGCACACTGTGATCTTAGAACAAAGCACCATTTATTTGTCTAAAAAAGCAATCAATAAAACACACACTTATTAAATGCCCATATTATAACACAGACCCTCTGCAGTTGGCATGGATACACCCAGTTTCAATGCAACAAAAACTCCAAGCTTCTGCAGTTGGAGATGCCAGGGATAGTTGGTGGGGCAGCACTTGTCCTGCCCCTGTGAATGGTTTCCTCTGGTTGCATCATGGCATGTCTTTGCACCCGATCAGAGACCCTAAAACATGCAAACATACACAAAACGTGGCAGACTGATGCCTCTGTGGCACAAAGACAACAAAGAAACAGAGAACAAAACAATCTTCTTAATGATGCCTTTTAAATGCTCCATAATTGCTGTCATTTTTTACACACTTTGTCCGTTGATGCCTTTTTCAACTGTGGAATGGGTTTTTTTTCCCTCTGCACATTCACTAAAGCCTGCATTTTCATTCGCGGCACGTCACCTTGATATCAAGTCCTATTCAAATTGTCATGCAGAGATCTGAACAAATTGGAGCAAAAGACAGAATTTTGTTTGAGTAATAAATAACAGTGATATAAACAGTTTGTATTTCACACAGATGCAGGCTCCACAGCTACAGGCAATATCACATTTAAATGCTCTACTGCATGGGCAAGGGGGAAAGAAAATAAGGAGAAAAAGAGGTGCAAAGAGGAGCAGAGGAAGAGAGGAAGGAAAGAAGAGGGAGATCAATACTAGGAGAAATAAGAAGCAGACACAAACAGTGAGGAGGGGAGATGGGGAGTAGAAATGGAGTGGGGGGAGGAAAGAGTTGATTTCTAGGGCTGTGCCTCCCTTGCAGTTGAGACGGGGTGGAGACAAATAGACAGGGAGGCGTTTGAAGTCAAGACGGGCTTTTCTTCACTGAGCTCCCCTATCTGATGACAGAGAGGAGGGATAGATGGGGGAGGGACGCGGGTGTTTAGGTGTGCAGGGAGACTGAGGAACAAGAGAGTAACAAGGTTGTAAATATTAAATGGAGAAAATGAGAAATTGAGAAGGAGAGAATGAGAGCAGAGGAAAAACACGAGGTGGTAACAAAGAGCGACAGAAAGAGAAGGAGGAAGGGAGATGAGGCGAGAATATGAGGATTTTTCTGAAAGAAATTACAGAGAGTACAATCTGGCGGTGAGGAGAGAGAGACAGAGACAGCTATTCATATTCCAGGATGCATTTAGCACCCCTCTGCCTCAACCTGATTGAATTTTAAATTCCGTCACAAAGTATGTTTTATTAGCATGCCAATATACGTATAAGAGCATTATAATTGCTGCCTGCCTAAAGAGAATTTAGCTTAGCACTTTATGAAATAACACTTTGCACGATTGCCAAGCAATCATGGGTAGGCGCTTCAGGGCCGTTGCAAATGGTTACAATTAAACATATTAATAGGGCTCAGATTACACTACTATCCACATAATCACATTGCTTACAGTGCTTATCTGGTGTGATGGCTTTCTGTGAAACAGCTCTCCACCTCAGCTGTTATTACCCAGCCTCGCATGAGGAGCTAATCTTTTGTCATTACACTATCACACAATATCTGTTGCTGGAGCTAAAGTCAATAAAAGCCAATTAGGCATCCTTTAGAGAGTAGCTTTTTCTTCTATATGCATGCATAGTGTGTGTTGGTGTGTATGATGTGCAGACTGGGTTATGCAGTCTGTCTCCAGTAGAGATATGAGATGAGTGGCAGCAGGGAGCTTTGAGTGGAAGCAGAGCGCTGCACAGGAAACAGATTCCTCCATGACTTCAAAGTTCAAGAGTTGAGGTCTTATCTGTCCACTGACTTGTGTCTTAACATTGGTCATGGTCGACACACCACACCTTATTAGAGTCCTATTGTAAAAATGCCAAATGCAGTACGATGTGCTTCGTACCATGCATTACAGCAACAGTGCAATAACAGTCTATTTTACAATTTAATAATACATTTATATATCTATATAATCTTGTACTATATCGTACTGTGCAATACCTCTATGTTGGACTATACAATACTACATGTATTCTACTTCCATACTATGATACGCTATACTGTGCTTTACTGTGCTCTTTACTATGTTATACTACATTAAACCATGTTGTGATATATTATATTGTACTTCACATTTTTACAAAATATACTGTGCTGCGTACTGTACATTATTATACAATACAATAAATACTATACAATACAATATCATACTGTACTGCACTGTACTATACTATACTATACTATACTATACTACTACAACTTACTGTCCCGTGTACTATACTATTCTCCATATTAAACTTCACAGTACTATATTATACTCTTTAATGTGTCCTAAACTGTACTATGCTATGCTAAATTGTAACTTACTGTTCCATATACTATACTATACTGTACTATACTATAACAAACGATACAAATCTACAGAACTATCCTTAACTATACTATACTATACTATACTATACTAAAAATGTCATATTGCATTGTAGTGCGCGTCCCAGTGCTATACTGTGCTCTATACAACATCATACTATACGATTGTGCTGTAGCTGTTCTTTACAGGCTCCACACTATATTTTTACACTATATTACCCTATGGTGTACTATTCTTTACTATATTGTGCTCTATAATACACTACAATATACGGTTTCGCTGTGGTGTGCTATACGATGCTACACTGTGCTTTAAATCACAGTATATCATACTGTTCTCTACATCTTCCATACTATACTATCCTATACTATACTATACTATACTGTACTGTGCTGATCTATACATGATCAATATCATACTTCCCTGTACTATACTGTGGTGTACTGTACTACAGTGTGCCATGTTCTGCTACAGTGTGATACATGTCTGTGTTGTTTTGTTCGAAGTGCTGTGTAACATTCTAAACTTATCTTAAACTTTAATACTGACATCTTGTTGTTCAGATGACTGGTACTGTTCTGCATAGCATACCATATTATAAGAACATGTCATGATTCTGCAGCTGCAGCTCAGTATGACTGTCTGTGTCTGTCTTTGGCTTCAGAGCTGCTGTCTATCTCTTTGTCTGTCTAGAGGCAAGTCACACAATCTATTCATTAGCCCCCTTCCTCCTGCCTGATAGGGCAATTGTTTCTCACTGATGCACTGTGGGAGAGTTCTACACCAGGGGCAGGCTGTTTTTGATACACCAGGGACAAGCAGATAGCAGACATGTTGAGAACAGCATCCACGCGTTTTTTCCAAAGGAAGAGGCAAATCTGTCAGATAAAAAAGTACAAGTCCATGCAGGGCTTTGAAGGCCAAAGGCAGTCAGCTCCATACTTATCAGGCTGGTGCTGACAGTAGCAACGAGCTAATGGGCTCATCTGCGAAGCATATTGACAGCACAGCTCGTTTCAGTTCTGCGCCAGACAAGTCAAAGACAGCATTGTGCTTTATTAGAGGTGAGATGTGACAGTTTGAGCACTGTAGTCTTACAATTCCATGTTTCCTTACTCATCTAAAGACCTGAGAAAAAAAGTAAACTTCAGTGTTCAGAGAATTATTTTGCACGCTTATGACGTTGTGAACGAGCTTTTTTTTTGCCTCAGATCAGAGTTTTGCATGTTGTTAGGATGATGGCTGCAGGAGAACAAAGGTGAAAGCACTTAGATCTTTGGTTTGCCATTCAAAGAAATACAGAGACAGGATCTTGCTTGTTTGCAATATAAACAACACTCTATAATTGCCAAGCTGTCGATAAAGCTGCTGGGAGAGACTGCAGTTTGTGCTACAACTATGCCAAACTAACATCACTGTTGTTGTGAAAAAAAACTTGTACCTGCTACTGCAGTGTCTTTGTTTTTCTTATTTGAATTAAGAGTTACATGGTTATGTACTGTACTGTGTGTGCCCTTGGGCCAATGAAAGTAGTAATGCTTGCTGCTTTCAGATGTGTTTAATTTGTTATTTTTATTTAGTTTAATATTTCACTAAAGCATTTCTTATTATAGCCTTAAAACTTCTGCATTGATCGTTACATAAACTCATTCTCATCCTCTACCATGTCTCATCAAAAGTTATTTATTTCAAGACAGCTTCCAACTGCTCTAACCACCAGCACATGACTGAGGTCCTGACATTTTGCGGAGCAAAACAAAAATTCACTCATCAAATCGAAAAGCGGAGCAAATTTCATTAGGCGCTCTCTGAATCCTGGCGTTGTTTATGAACCAGTTATGGATTTAGCAAGCCAACAGGGATCATCAGGATTACGTGACAAGACAACTCAAATTATTCATTATCTTCCTAGTCAGATTCGAAGATGACAAAAAAACTAATTATGAATCATGGTAACAAGCTAGAACTGTTTTTCTCACTGTGCCCAAGGTCGCATTGCCAATTAATGTTTGCAGAGCTGTGGGTGTGATCCCTGTGGGGAAGACGAACCACTTCTCCTCAAGCTGTCATCTCCTGTGTTCTTTCATTATCTGCGCTAATCAGTTGTCCACTGTTGGCTTGTGAAATCTCTGTTGTGTTTCTCTGTCGCTAATGCAGATCTAATGTGGGGTATGAGTTTTGTCTGGTGTTTAGAGATACTGGATGTCTAAGGTTGTGAAAGACAAAAGCATACTAGCACTCAGCTCAGATCTTGAGTAACTATCCTTATGTTTTGAAACACACACACACACACACACACACACACACATACACACACACTTTCTTTGCGCAGACCATGTAGAATGAAATTGCAGTATTTGCAAATATAATAATATGCAATAACTACAATAATACAAACACAAAAATTCTGTATATACCTAAGCAATTCTCACAGTGATTGCATTAAAAGTAAAAACACAGCATGCCTTTTCTTAAGTTGTGTCTAATGTCTGATTGGAATTAATTGTCTACTTTAAGGGTAGTTTATATTCACAATGAGCAATTTTACTTTCAGGGCTTCCTACAGCATATTTTAACAGCAATGGAAAAAAGAATTTCTTTCAACAGAAAATATTCCACTTCCATCGAAAACTGAGAGGCCTATTTAAATGATCTAGTGCATGGCCTAAAGTGCATGGTGCAAGCTCATTCAGGGTATGTCCAAATCCATTTTTGCCATTCAAATGGTGCACAGTCTGGGTATTAAGCACCATAGGGTGCAAGGGGCAATGGGGTTGTATTTAGCCCCTTAACAAAACATTAATTCAACCAATCAGTGACATCTCCCATTCCCTTTAAAAGCCACCTGCTGCACTGCTTATTACATGGCAGATTCAGCAAACTGGAGAAGCGAGCAGTATTCTTCTGAAAGTGATGCAGTAACAGCAGTTACGTTACTGCAACAAATACTGTGGGACAATTAAAGGTCCAGTACATAAGATTTCGGGGGATTTAGTGGCTTGTAGAGGTGAGGATTGCAGATTGCAACAAACTGAAATTCTCCCAGATAGGATTCCTTCAGTGTTCAGAAAGTTTTAATCGTTAGCCAAATAATCCACAGAGGTTTCTTCCTCGCTGAAATAAAAAACTGATTTAAATTGCTAAAAACACTGAAAATAGCAGTTTAATGTTACAAATCCGTGTTTCTCTGACACTGTTTGGCACCTCGCAGACAGGCCGCTAGCCTAGCACTTGCTTATGTGTGCTCACCTTTGTTCTCTGACATCTTAAGATCTAGATGTTCAGGAGGTTTTTACCAGGAGCTGAATAATCCACAGAGGTCTCTTCCTCTCCAAACCAAAAAGACCAAGTGATTTATCCAGTAAAAACAATGAACAAAGCAGTTTCACATTAAGAAAAAATCTGTATCTTACAAACATTCTCATCACCAAAGGGCTGCTAATAACACTGGCCGACACAAAAACGTAAATGACTCTATTTAGAGCCAGTGTGATTTGTCCAGTCTGGGCTACTTCTGAATCATGGCCATGCAACATGGTAAGCTCCCTATGTAGATGTAAATAACTCATTCAGGTAAGAAAAACACCACAATTCTTACATTCAGGTGATTATACACTAAAGCAAACTTTTCCATTTGAGCCAATACATCCCCCTAAATCCCACACACTTTGCTTTTAGGCAGCAAAACTAAAAACTGCAGCTTCACAGAGGAAACTGAACTAAACTTTTAGTTTCTGAAATAATCAATGCAATACACTGTTCCTCGTGTGTAAATGCACACAGAGTCTCTCTTAATGGGGAGTCAGACAGAAGCTCTGCCCTGCTCTCTGCTGTGTTCACATTTTAAAGAATGTAATTACTATTTTCCTTATTAATGATGCATCCTTGTGTGTGTCACAAGCAGAGTGTATGCAGGTTGTGAACTCACCTCTGTGGGTGCATTTTACCATCTGAATAATGGGCCCTTTAAAAAGCAGGAAAACACTGCACCATCCTGACTTTAGACCAAGTTTTTGTTGATCAGTGTTGCAGTTGCTTCCTGCTGCCTCAAAATAGCAATACATCATCAATGTGTCAGACCACACCTCATTTTAAGACCTGAGTGCCCATGGGAGCACAGATGGGCGCGAGTACATTTGCTGCTTACACAACATAGGCGCTGGCTGTGAAAATGACAACCGTGTCAGCCTGAAACTAGCAATGACAGTTTTAGTTCACTTCAATTTAATACAGTTTTATTTACAATGCCCAATAACACAAACCACAATTTGCCTCAGAGGGCTTCACAACATACAACATCCCTCTGGAAGGTGGCTCAACAGTAGAGGAGCCTGATAGCTGAAGGCTATGGCTCCCATTATACTCTTCAAGACTCCAGGAACCAGCCAAAACAATATGCTGAAAAATGCTAAAATGCCCTGTAGAGCCGAAGGCAACTGAAGAGACAGGTGACAATTTCCTGTGGGATTATTACCGTGAGCTGCTCATAAAAGCAGTCATTTGATAAACTGTTAATATAAAAATGTTGATAAAGCAGTTTTTTTTACAATCTTCTTTATGGTTTGTTAACAGTGTAGTAGCAAAACATTTATTCAGCCTTCACTTTTCCACTGTAACTTGTAAGTTCCAGCCTTTCTAGCTGCTGAATGAATTTTTGTCTTACAGACTTTAAGTAAATGACTTAAATCCAAGCAAACTGCAAACAGATTCCCTGCAGAAGTGTCTTTGAACAAGGCACCAAACCTGTACCTGCTCCATAAGCTATTCTAGTTGCTCGTGTGGACTGTGGACTGTGCCAAGTGACCAAAGATATTCTTTTTAGTCTGTGCAGATGGCAGTAGAAATCACACTAGCAATTATAAGCGCCTGCAGACTGTGGGGGAATTAGCAACCATTCCCATCAATAAAACATTAGTGGATTAGCGGTCAATTTGCTGTGTTTTATTGACAAATATTTAAGGCTGATCGAAATGCAATCACAGGGAAACCATCACTGCTCAGATTAATGACTCATTTCTGTTTATCTTTATCTCTTTCCCACTTTAATTTTACTTCTCTTTTTTTCTCTCTCTGTTTTTCAGGCAGCCAGATGCACTCCCATACAGAGTAATATAAGCGCTCTCTTTTGCATAGAGTTCATTTCCGTCAGCAGTCTGGCAGGAGACTAACGGCTCAGTGACGTTATTAAGATGACAAGTTGGTGTTCAATTTGCTCAATGTGAAGAGCGCGCTCAACTTCCTGTTGACTCACTCCATGCAGGAATGGAGTGATGAGAGCAGAGAGGAGGGTCGTGCCTTCTAGAAATGTGGGAAAAGTTGCTCAAGTGACTCATTTGTAAAGAACTTTGAAGAATTTTGATTCTCTTGATCAGCTTTTTGCACTCAAACATTTTATTTTATGTTTTACAGAAACATTAATTTTTCAGCTATAAATGAAAAATCATAAACTGCCTTTCTTCTTCTCTCCTCCGCTCCCCTTGCTGAGCAGCAAGCATTCTTATTGGGACTGCTGGAGTTCAGAGGCCGGAAAACGAGTTTACTCCGAAAGTTGCAGTTTGTGTTTCCCATTTTCCCCATGTAACCTGAATGCACCATGAGACAGCAGAGGTTGGGAGGGGTGGGTCTCTTGCTTCTTCCTGTCTTCCTCCTTCCCCGGGCGTGGCAGCAGCAACACCTCAGGGCTCCTTTCTCCCTCTGTGATATTCAGCTCCCGCCCCTTCCTCCCCTCCCCACTCTGTCTTCCTCCTACCCCCCTCAGCCCTCCTCCCCCCGGCCCTCCCAGGTTTCTGCCACTTGATCGCCTCTACACGAGCTGCAACTCCCAACTTTTTTTTTTTTTTGTAGATGGGGGGTTTTGTGATGAATTTACAAGGCACGCACACAGACAGTGGGCAGGGTAGAGACACACTTACATACACAGAGAATGACTGTGTGTGAGAGAGAGAAGGGGGGAGAGCAAGCGACTGTGAAGTTAATTAGAACATCCTGTGTCTACTTCTCTCTCTCTTTCTCTCCCTCTCTCCCTCCCCTCTATCTCTGAGAGGCTTTGATGTGGCTTAGTGCCTAGAAACTTAATGAAAAATGTATAATAGCCTTTCCGTTCACTGTCTCTCCCCCCTTTTCTTTCCTCTCCCTCCCCCTACTCTCCCCTGCTACCTTGGGTCCTGCCTCCATGACACAGTGCTTTTATGCTACATGGGGCAAGTTTCCTAAAGCTATTGAGAAGAGCTGTCAAGCTTACACTAGATCCATGCTAAGCTGGCTAACTTTGAAAATGCCATTTACAAATGATTCGTTCCTCACTAGCATTTTCGGGTTGTTTTGTTAAGATCTTGGTCCACAGTTCCACTATACAGGCCTGCAATGAGGTTTCTCCACATTTTTATTCAAGTCGCGGTAGCTCATTGAAACCGCCGACTGCAACAATACGTTTTTCATCCATTTTGTTTAGAATACTTTCAAGTAGTTAGTAGTTCTTGTAATTCGAACTTCTCTGTTCTTTGTTGCGGGAGATGGTCCAGCCACGCGTGCATGTTAGTGCATGTGAGTCCCTGTGTGTGTATTCAGCCAGCTAGCTAATAACCACCACCCCACAGTGCACTCATACAACTGTAACTGCTGATAATGCTATCTATCCCTATGCACAATGGCAGAAGGGCGTCATAAGCTCCGTTTCCATCAAACACTTTCGGTATACTTTGGAACTAAAAGTAACCCTTCAGACATGCTACCTAGACCCTAGGGTTTCCACTGCAAACAGTACGCTTACATTTGGGCGGGGTTGTTGTAACACACAATTCTGTTCAGCACTCACTGTATTTCCTCATTACCAGTAACACAGATGGAAGTCTGCACCTCGTTTATCGTCCATGGAACAGGGTTGCACGCCAAAATTTTCAGAACAAAATTAAACAGGCTGCAGTGAGAGTCTCTCTCAATGACCACCAGCTCGGCCACCTCGATGTTAAGAGCCGCGTGGCGACAATCCAGGCTCAGACTCTGAATCATAGATGTCGTAGAATCATATGCTCTGAATGTCAGTCATTTAAGTAGAAAACAACAGTGTTCCATCTTCCCAAGGGAAGCAAAATATCAGCGTGGTTTTTGGGGTTCAGTTCACAATGAATGGCATCCTGTCACATCTCCAGCATGAATGGGATTAAGCATGGAACAAACTGCCTGGTTATTCTGCTGAGAGGCACCTCTGATCTGTCCCTCTTGTTCTCCATCATCTCCTTCACCATGTTTTAATACAACCAAACTCAATTTTCTGTTTCTGTTGTCAGACAGCTGAACCGGCATAAAGCAGTCATTTGATCTCAGGTCATAAATGCTACCTTAAATGGGCAAATAGTAAAGATCAGGGTGTGCTTTAAGGCCCCCACACACCAACTGACATCATAGAACTAGTGGTGATGAACTGTTACAATTACAAACCAATTCTGCTAACGAGCTCCATGTCTAAAAAGATAATCTTACCTAATATAACAAATGTGATTCGATCTTACGCCCTTTTGTCTTTAGCTGTTTGTTTGCTTTCCTCACTTCTGTTTCACGTGTTGTGTGCTGAGCTGAACTGCCAATCAGATTGATTTCACTTACCAACAGGCATAATGAATTGGCTGTGTGGGACACAGGAAAAACAAGGGTAACAGACGCTTACCTACAACCCAACATTGACCAATGGCTGACCATTGGCTCGGTTTGTCAAGGTCCTAAAAGTTAGCACGTTGTGTCATCTGCAAAGGTCTGTGCATCACTGGTGGTGCTTGATGAGGGGACCAACTTGGTGTCCGCCTGTCCATAACTCCTAATGGCCGACCTGTTAACTACTGGACTGCTGTACGTTTGTGCCACAACAAGTCATTTTTTGTCACAGAGGCTCTCACTCTCTCTTAGTTTCCACCTCCTCCCTCAGTTTTACCCTCTTGTTTTGACCCTCCTGATTCCCCCTGCCTCCCTCCCTCCCTCCCTTCCTACCTCCTTCCTCCCTCGGCGGTCCCTTTCCGCCAGTCAGCACATCCCCGGGAGGGGAAGGGTGTTTGATCCAAGCCTCTTCAACTCTCCTCTCTCTCCCTCGCTCTCAGTCTGTGTTTCCTTTCAGCTGCTTGCTCTCTGTCGATTCACCACTCTCACACAGAAACGGTCTCCATTACTTACCGTCAAGTCCAAGTTCAAAGATGACATTCTCTGACTTTACTAAGGCCCGTCAATTTGATTCAGTGGAGTCGCTGCAGTCGGAAAATGAAAAGAAAAAAAAAGTTCTGGTGTCATGTGAGGTACATGAGTGACATCACAGATCAGAAGGAGCTGGTGTCAAGTATAATCCATCACCACTGATCAGCTTCATGTGGCTATTAACATGCTTTGGCCATGCTGGGCATCAAACGGGGCGTGATGAGCAATCATCCACCCACGAGTTTTCCACTTCCCTCACATCACATCTCTCATCGGATGGTTTTTTTTTTTTTTCACCTGCTCATTAACCATCCTCCCTATTTGCGGTTGCAGCTTCGCCACTGTACCTGTCATCTCTCATTCAAATCAGCATCCCCCATCTGTATCCTCTCCTCATTTCATTCCAGCTTGTTCATAAAGATGAGATTCAATTTAGCCTCTCCCCGTTTCTCTTCACTGTCTCTGGCTGCTTCGCTATATTCCCGAGCGTGTTTGGAGCTTTTAGGCACGTGTTATGATAAGCACACGGCAAATACATTCGATAAGCACCTTTTCTCCTATTTTCCATCTCCAGCTCTCTCTCTTTTTCTCCCGGGTTTGGGGTGTGATATTTGTTAGCAGATTTGTTTGCAGATTCATCTCCCCTCATCGAGGCTTGTCTCGGTTTGTTACCGACCGCTTCATCTCGCTGCCTCTCTCGCAGAGAAGTGGAGAGAACATTCAGTTTCTAGATATTTCTCCCTGCTTCAAACAGCTACCTGAGCTCTCTTAATCCTCATCCCCGTACAAAAACTGCACAACCCTCTCCTTCTTTTGATAAAAGGTAGAGAAAAAGTATCATTTGTGCAGAATCAGTGTAACTTGTTGGCTAATGGTTGTGACTTATGGAACATTACCTCACCAACACAGACAGCTTAATTCGTATGGGTGGAAAGAACATCTTTTTCTCTCATTCTGTTTTTATACCCCCCTCACATCCTTTCTTACTTCTCAATGGTGCCTTCCCTGCTCTCTCCGTTTCTCCTGGGACCCTTCCTCCATCATACTTAACTCCTCTTCAAAGCCATCTACTCCACCTCATCCCCCCGCCCTGCGCCTCTCTCTCATCACTATTTTGGTTTTATGAGTTGGATGTCCTCTGTCTCCTTTATGCACCCATCCTCTATTTCAAAAGTAAAGTCAAGCACACACAAACACCCCCCACCCCCTTCCCCCGCGTCCTCGTTGGGTTGAGCAGAAGGTCGTAGTCATCAGCAGTCCATTTGGGCACAATGGCAGGAGTTGTGCTGCTGCTCCAACAGCACAGCGGAGGCAACAGGGGCAGAGCACAGGGAGGTACTGGCTGGGCTGACACCCCCCCAGCAGACAGATAATGCTGCTCTTTCCACTCATGGTGTGCCGATGAATATGGTGGCTCTGTGTCGTTTGCCAGTGGAACAATCTGCCTCATTCTTCCATGTCTCGGTTTACTGGCACCTTAAAACAGGAAAATGAAACCTCACAATCTCAGCAAATAATTTGTGTCCACATTACTGGTTTGAAATTTTCACTGCGTACCAACGACAACAAGGTGAAACAGCTTCACAAGTACTCCACTTTCAATCTGTAGAGTTGTAAGACTTATGAAAGTAAATAACTTCAAATTGATATGTGAGAGCCCATTTTTTGCAGTCAAGTTTTTACTGTGAGAAATGGTGCTCGACTTGAAAACATAATTTTCTTCCAAAGTTAGAACACTTCTGTTTTTTTCTCATGGGATATATCTGTAGCCTGTATGTGTTTTTGTCCTTGTCAGTTTGAAGTGGGCAGGTTGAAAAAAGGTGATGTCACATGCTTCTGTAACAAATCAGAGATTAGCAATACTAGTCAAAATGTATATGACAGTAGGTTGTTTGCTCATGTTGCCAGCCACTTTCAATCAAATCTGATCACATCACTCAATCCTGAAGAGTCACAGCGGCAGAATCATTAGTCATGCTACTGTACCAGCATGGCAATTTAGTTGGTTCAACACTTGAAATGAAAAAAATGAAATACCTCAATTTTTGGATGGATTCCCATGAAACTGTACAGACCTTCATAGTCTCAGAGGATCAACCCAACTGATTTTGTGTACCTGACTTTATCCCCAGCGCCACTATGAGGTTCACATTGGTGTTTTTAGGTAAAGTATCTGGACAGATAGTGAATTGTTTTGAAATTTGGTACAGGCATTTATGTTAATTTAGTTTATCCATAAATAACACTTGGTTTGTAACCAAATAAACTAACATTTCCATCAGCCTCAGCTGTACTTTGTGTTTAGCGCTAATTTGCAAATGTTAACAAATGAATTGTGGTAAATTAAGATTAATGTCTTAATGTTGTTGCTGCTGTTGCTGTTGTTTTATAATGAATAGTCACTGTCTTTTAATGGTGTTTTTATACTAGAGTGTTAATTTTCTTAACAGAAATGTTATTCTCAGTTTCCTGCCCAGAGACTCTATATAAATTAGCTTATAGACCCTTTTACTGTTACAGGGCTCTTATTTTAGTGTAGAGCATCAAACTGAATTTATGAACACACCATGTCAGGTCACTCATTCTCCAGGAGAGCAAGTGTTACTTGAATAGGTAAACACTGACCAGCTGGACCAGACTGGCTGACCCGTATGCTCTCACTCAGTGGATGGATGATGTCACAGGACTGCTGAAGGTGGGATGGCCGGCTTTGTGGTTGATTACTATGCCGATCTTACAAAGGAGAACGACACTTGAACTCTTTCCTCCAGTTTGTCATGCTATTGAAGCTAGCGTTAGTAAATGGGTTAAAAAATTAGCTTTTTGGGGAAAAACCAATATTATTATTAATACCTACCCAATTTCTGATTAGGTGGACATGATAACTGTTAATACACATAATGTTATTCATCCATACAACAGTAAATACTTCCCCCCTAACCTGATATAGCGCTGCACATGCAAGCATTTTTGATGATCACCTCCGTCCGGGCCTTTCATCTTTTTTTTTTTTTTTTCGTTTTTGTTGACGGGCAGTGGCAGCACGTATACGATAAAAATGAATGTTTTCAGCCATGACTCCCCCTATTCTGGCTCCCAATAACACAACAAGACATTTAAACATTTTAAGACTCCTATGTAGCCTACAGCCCTGTGGCAATGAGCCCTGTTTTGCCTCTTGCTAACAAACTGACGTCATTGTAACGCTGGCCCTAAAAGGGTCTAAAGCTAACTCTGGTAACACTAAGAAGCTGTGTATTGTCCCTCTCAAACAAACAATTAAATGTGATAGTAAACAACGTTATACATGCCAAACATCACTAGCATATTCATCATGAGCACGTTAGCATGCTGACATTAGGGTTTAGCTTACTAAAGCACCACTGTGCCTAAGTACACCCTCACAGAGCTGCTAACAGGGCAGCAGACTTGTAGTCTTATTGAATGTTAAACTCTTTATAAATAGGCTAATAACTAATAATCCCTTTCCGACCTTGACTCTAACTTTGATTTTTGCTTATTTAGACATGAATGTTCAATGGTACAATAAAAATTCATTTCTAAAGTTTTCAGGGGCTTTAACAGCATCAGACTCTGCTTGCATGTCAAGCATTACTGAGTAATTAAATGATGAGGATCTTCATGCTGCACCTTACAAGGCACCACTGAAAGCACAGAGCAGAGGTAAAGACTGATTTGTTAATAGATTATGCAGCATGTGCTACTTGAACTCCATTGTGATTGTCTGCTTATAGTTTTTAAGCCAACATTAAAAATGTGCCACAGAGAGAGATGCATTACTTACAATACTGAATGGCAGCTGAGCCAGCCACAGGAGTCATGAGGTTGCTCAGTAAAATAGCTGGACACTGAACCCTTCCAAACCATTTCACTGCATTGGTATTGATGGCTTCTATGGGCCTTTTTACAGAGAGATCCTGCAATACTGCCACGACGAAGACCTCTCATTACGCCCTCTTTGCCTTTTTACACAGAGCTAAACAACACTGGCATAATGCCGCCCCAGTGTGGGATTTTTGACAGCATGCCAGTGTTCTGAACAACAGTGTCAGCTTTTAATTATGTGACCTCATTGTCTCCCCAGTTTGCGGACATTTTTGGTTGCCATTCTTCTATGAGTTAGCTACAAACTGCTGCTAGCTGCTTTTTAAATCTGCCAGTGGTGGGTTGCACACATAACACATCGAAAAAACATCACTCTCATCCCATCCTGCCAGCTCACAGTTTTTTATGCAGACATCATTTGGGTTGTGCTGTCACTACCTCTGCAGCCAATTTAAAAGCCAGACAGCTCTCTCCCCCATTCCGTGTTTGTACCTTTTATACACAACAGCCAGGCGGAGTAATGGGGCAACATTCCCATCTTGAACAGACACTGTAAAAGGGGTTCATGTCAAAAGCACGATTTTCTCAGTGCAGCACAGCTTTGCTCTCACTGAGCACAGACGGGATATCTAACTCTCATGCATTGCAAGTAATTTGATAAGCGTTTGGAGTTTATGTAGATTTTAATTGCTTTGCTTTTTGTCAGTTGCAGTTTTACACCAAAGAAAGTTTTGTCCGAAATGTGCATGCATTAATAAACTACTTTATCTTACATGCTGTCCTATCAATGATGCACAGACAAGGGTATGGGAGTTGTTTGTGTTTATTCATTTGACATTTTTGGAAGGTCAGCTGCCTGCAAAGAGAATGATTACAATTTTTTGGGGCAGACAGTGCTGGCACCAAATGGTCAGATATAAATATAAAAGTGAGTTTAATGTAAAGTATTTCTTTCAGGCATCACCTTGGTTCAGCAGCAATATTCCACTACATTGAACTTGATGACACAGAATGGCTGAGCTTATAGCCTCCAGCATGAGTGCACTGTGGGATGAACGCTTTTGTACTGATGTGCACTTTTTACTAGTCTCCACATTAATTCTTAGAAACTCTCATCTGAAAATAGAGAGGGAAGTTATTTGTAACTTTGTAAGACACATTTCTATTTGTGGTGACATTTCGGCTATTCTAAGATGTTCAGCAGTTTAGGTGGTATAATCATATACAAATATCTAAGAGCCAAAGTAGCACTTAAATCCTCCAAACTGAAGGTCTCACTCTATTATTAGACATACAGGTCACAGATGGTCACAGATAATAGGCTCTTTCATGCCTTTTATTGTTTTGGCTTTATCCCCATGTCCCTTACCCTTTCCTCAACACGTATTTGTTGACAAAATGGCAGTCTGACTGCAATCAGCTCTACGCACTGACAGATGACAGACTCGGGAAGATGAGACAACATAAAGAAACAACACCTTGCACATCAAACATTAGTTTAGGCTAATGAGCCTGTCCGATTTCAGTAAGCAACCATCGAATTAACTCTGTACTCGGGAATATGGATATTGTTAGAAAAAATGGCTTATGCATTTCTAAATGTGTTTATATGGCGTGCGCTGACGGTGTGGTGCTGTCTTCCAAATGTCATAGTAAACAGAAAAACAGGCAGATGTTTCCTGAAAATGGATGCAGTTATGGTACAATCACAATTAACTCCTACCACCTGTCACAGGTGCTAGTGTTACCTGCTGTTTGAGTTTTACAATAAGCACGTGCCCCCCTTTCTCTTCAAATGCCTGAAGACATGAGACATGACAAAAGACATGACAAGACGGCTATAGGTAATTAGCTTCATTCTCACTGTGCTTGTAATAGTGCAAGTGTCTGCCTTATCAAAACTGTTATTTCTACATAATACATGTCAGACAAGGAGCGAGGGGTTAGGAGAGGAGAATGTGTCTGATCATATGTGCTGCCGCATTCCTCATCACATACCTCGTATTTGTGTGCATCTCCGAGTGCTGTTTGCCTGGAATTTCTTTTTCATTTCGGTGTCGGTGCCTTGCAGACTCCGCTAACCTTTTGAAATGGCACCGACTGTCCGTTTCCCTGGCAAGAACTCCAAAAGAATGGAGTGTGCCGCCAATAAGGCTGGCTTGGCTCCCCTCCGTCTGAATTACTCTGTTTTGGTCAATCACTCTATCCCTGTTTACGCAGCACTCAATTTGCTGTGATTGATTCTGCACCCCCTGCACACACACCCGCGTCTTGAATTCAGGACAAGACTTTGGAAATTGTCAGCCATCGATTCTCAATTCACTCGCTCCCGATGGCAAAATTTGTCTTCACATTCTCGTCATGGGGGTGCAGCTTAATTAGTTTTAAGATTTGTTCCACTTGGACACAAATGACAGTTAATAGTTCTTGTGGGACTTTGCACACAGTCTGTCGTGCTATTGGAATGGCATGTAGCACAGCTGTGAATGCAAGATGTCTCAGTTTTTACAATGAATTGATTAAGTTGCCAGAAGGCTCCGATTGAAGGAAACCTCTTATTTTATTCCCGACAAAACATTTAACAAGCTATGCCTCAGGCTGGCTAAAACACAATCCATTTTTAACTTTTACAACATACACTTAAATTGTAGTCATTTAGCTAAAGCACTTGCATCATCTGGATCTTGATAAAAAATGCAACAGGACTTGAATCCCTAATTTGCCAAATTTGAAGGCAACTAATGAGGAGTGCAAGGATTAGAGAAGCAGCTAAATATGTGTGAGAAATACTTTAGGAATGACACAAACTGTCAAGAGCAACAGGTACAATTAAGACAGTTGTTAATCAGGATTGGAATAGATAGTACAGTCAGTTTCAAATTTAATCTACTCTTTTTTCTATTTATTGTGCTGCACTCTGGATTGTTTCTGGTGTCATTTCTCACACTCCAGGGCTGTCTTGATACACTCCACCCCACCATATCTCTCAATGCTCTAGCATGTTCTGACTCTGGTGATCATCACCCACTGATGAACTAGAGGTGGTGCCCCAACTACAGACAGACCAATAACATGCCATCGTAAGGTTATTTTTTTCCTTATGTTCATTATTGTCAATAGAATTGTTAACATTTTGTTTTTTTGGTTTTTTTTACAAGACCTAAATCCATGGCAGCCCACCCAAACCTCTCCAGCCCGTCCTCAGACAAACTGTCCTTACAGTTGACCCCCTGCTGACAAAATGACAGATGGGATGTAGAAGCTTTTTGACCTCAACAAGCAAGCAAAGGCGAGCTGGTGTGCCTTGAAAACCAGGCCACAATCAGTCTTTTCATCCTCCACAGTTATATTTCTGGAGGACATATTGGCATGAGAGGAAAGTGTGTCGGAAAGGTGACCGCAGCGCCTGGTGTTTGGCGAAAACAAAGTGGAAAAACAACGAATGGAAGCTCCGTTCTCTTCCTTCACCTTGACACTGCGATCCGTCTCCTTCTCTCTCCTGCTTATTCTCCGTTTCTTTTGCACTGGCCTCTTTTGTTGTCCTCCATCCTCGGCTGTTATGGTTTTCTTTCTGTCGTCAACTCTTTCTCTTTCTCCTGCTTACCCCGGCTCTTTTTCCACCTCCCCCCTTCCCGTCTGGTCTTGTGTATCTCACTCCTCCTTTCTCATTCCCTACTCTTCCACACTCCTCTCCCATCCGATGTTTCTCCCTCTCTCTCTCTCCCTCTCTGCTTTTCTTCATGTCTTTTTGGCCACGGTCCCATTTCCCCAATTGGCTTAGTGGCAGTCTAATCATTCTCCGACACCCCTGCTGTCGTCTCTTCTATCTCTGCGCCTGCCGCCGCCCTAATCCTCTGATCAGTAAATACCCTTCTTCAGCACACACTGCTTCTCAGCAGCCCACTGCCTTCCTAGTGTACTTCTCCACAGTGCATACTGATGGTCCTTCTCCTTCCTCCAGGCAAGCACCGCTCAGAATGACTTTGAGGGCAGCACAAGTGAAAGATCGACTAGAAAACTCCTCAGGCACTCTGATGAGCCAAAAACTTCCCAAATTTGTTCAGCTGTCCACTCTGGCTCAGTTGCAACAGTTTGGTGGTGAAATGTTTTAATTAAGCAATAATTTCTGACAGGCATTAAGTAATTCTGTTGGAAAACACCATGTAGTTCAGCGTTCTGCTCTGACTTCACTGCAAGGCGGCATCAAATGGTAATATTGCTCTTTAACCTGCTGCTTTAAGGTCATTTTGATTTGCTAGATTTATGCAACTACACTCTTGCCAAAGACAACCTCCACACTGTACAAATGTGTCCGCCCTAAAAAGTTGTGAAATATCTATGAGTCAATTTGTCAGCAGGGTCAGATCATTTCACTTACTTCTAATGCAATTCAGTCAACTTATTTTTAGTTTTCTGTGAGTTTTCTTGTTCACTTCTGCTATGTTATAAAAATGCTTTTTTTACATTCTCGCTTCGACCATGGCAACCAAGGTATTAAGGTAAGGTAAGGGAAGGGAAGAGTCGTGGTTATGGCAACTGAATTATGGGTAAACATTTTGTTAAAGGACAGTTTCACATTTTTTCAAGCATGTCTTAAAACAATACTCATGTGCCTATATGTATATTGAAACAGTTTTTGTTCACTGTCATTCCTCCTGTTCATACTGACCATTTAAAAATCTCAACAGGCTTCCAATGGAAGAAATAGGGGCAAAATCCACAGTCCTTGCTAGCAAAATAATTTTCCTGTTGATCTAATCTAGTGGAAATCTTACAAAGTTGCAGTGTTTTGCAGATGACATTGTCTTTGTGTATTTCTCCAGATAATGTTTTTCTGATTAGTTTGGGTGGGGGGAAAGTAGCACAAAGAAGGACTATTATACTAAAAGAAACTGTCTTGATTTGTCTAACTCAGACTGCTGAAGCCTCAATAACTTCAGTCAACTCTGGAAAGAGGATGGTGGATTTCAAATGAGGATTTTGTCCCCCATGACTTCCACTGAAAGTGCAGTAGGAGGGAATCTTTTAAATGTCAGTATGAATAAGGAAAATGATTACAGCAAGCAAAGAGTTTTTGTGTTTTTGTTTGTGTGCTTGGTTATTTTTTAAGACATACTTGAAACACTGAACATAAGGCTTGGAAATATTGGGACTTTGGCACACTTTGGCAAATACACTTATTTACAGTTAGATGAAAAGTTCGACACCAATCTCATGTCTTTATACTAAATATGCAACTACTGTCAACAGCCAAAAGCTAACTGCAGGCTTTGATGGGACACAAACTCCAGTTGCACATGCTACTCCACCACCCTAACATCCACATCCTTATTAGAAACAGTCCAGTTTGAGTAACAGATCAGTGAGTTTAAAGGGGACCTAATGTAAAAAAAAAAATTTTTATTTTATATACTTTTTTATATGTTACAGTGCCAGGTGTTCATATTAAGTGTCACCAAAGTTTTAAACAATGAGATACACATATGTAAAAGTAATCTCTATGAGCAAAAAAACTCAAGCTTCAGACCGTTCTGCTCTGTTTCCAACATTTTTTTCTACTTTGACTACAAGATGGCATCAGATCATGACAAATTTCTTTGTATAGCCTGCGCTGCTACATGTAGCTACATGGTAACATCAGGTAAACAAGTAATCTTGGTTGGTGATGTTGTTAATTTCATCCTGTTTTCAGATCATATTCCTGCTCAAACATGTCTGCTAATGAAGATTCCCTTTAGAAGCTTTAATTTTTTATTATTTTTATTTTTGTATTCTGCTCCAGTCATAGAGTGCTTCAGGAGTGAGTCCTGAAACATGGAAATACATTGGCATTTCCTGGTTTCCTCATCTTGAAGTCAGTTAGTTTTTGAATGTGATTTTGGTTAAATGTCTGTAATAAGGTCTGTGGTTAATACTCGCTGAAGAGACCTTCAGGTTTTGTTTTACGACATAAAATATGTCAGTAAATACCCCACTCGTAAATTATGAAGCTTTTACGTGTGTTTAAAAAGGCAGTTGCCAACATGTGGCTGAATGAGACCACAGAATGTCATCACCCTGAACACTGCTTTGCAGCCTTGTTGTGGTGGCAACGTTAAATCATGCGACCATTGTATAGTTCGTTTAAAGCCTATGTTAGCTTTTTACTTCTGGCAATTGCATTTTGGCTTGAAAAATCATACAAGTGGTGTTCACCAGTGAATATTATCTTGCTCAACAAAATGTGTAATGTGTGAACTCTGCCTCTGATTGGCTAACCCTAACAATCTTTCCCTAACCCTAACCAATCCCCCTCCTCATATACTAACCAATCATACGGAGAGTAGGGCGGGTCACTCCTTTGCTATCATAAGATTAGCAAATTTGCTCCCTGGAGCATTCTATTCCCTGGCTGCAATGACAGTGACCAGAGCAGACTAGGCTTTTTTTAAAGGGGGGCTTATATGTTGCGTCTCAAACAGAGGGTGAATACAAGTGTTGCAGCAGAAAAAATGTGAGGAAAAGCAAAAATATGGATATAAACATTGGCATTAGATGTTAATGATGAGGTGTGAATGAATTACTGGCAACATCCAGTATGCTATGGTAGTAGTAGCAGTAGCAGTATGGTACTCTGATGTCACAATTATAATCAGATTAAGGCATTATTATTACTACACTAATTACTATTAAGATGATAATTAGCGTAGAAATGCAAGAAAGTCACACACCTAGGTTTTTCAATTTCATCAGCTTAAAGTTCAAGAGACTCCCTCCTGCTTCACATAATCCAGTCAAGTAAACCTAGAACTGCTCTTTCTTACTCACTGAGGAGCTAATCACTAATCAGTGTGCTCCTTATTAACCTATTTAGCTGCACCTGTAGCGCTCTGCCGCCAGCTCCTGATACTGATGCCAGCATAGCCAGCAGCAGCAGTAAGCCTCCATTCAGAATCAGCGTGATGACGGCCACGCTGAGGAGTAATATGGCTGAGGGATTATAGGGTTCATCCCCATAATCGGGCATTAACCCCAGAGGAAGGAATGCCAAAAATCTAATCTATGTTTTATCAACAGTGCTTTAGAACTGAAAGTCTCTCCTCGTTAAAATTACATAAACTTGAGGTTACTGCAAAATGTATGAATGTTTTAATTAAAATGTTACCTGAAGTCCCTTTCACACACGCAGTGCAAACCTTATCACATCAAAAAACTTACCTGGAGGGGCTGTATGTGAGAATGCAAATGTCCAAAGTGGTTGAAGTGGATATTGAGGGGAGACGCTTGAGTGTCATGCACTGGTCAGGAGTGAGATTTTGGGCTATTTGGGGTTTATAACATGTCTTTTATTTTTCAGGTTGATGGAAAGAAAATATACATTTAGGTGTTTATTAAGTTCAGTTTTTTGTTCTGGGTATTTATTTAAAAAAGTGCAGATTTTATTAGATAATGCCTCAGTTGCATATTTAAACATGCAATTTCAGAAATCTTTAATACAAAAAATAATGATCTTAATGTAAGAAAGGAACTGGGGAAGTTTAATGGTGATATCTATTATTATCATTATTGGTCTAAGAATTCACAGATATTTTTTTCCACCATAATTGGAGCCAGCAGTCTACACTTCAGCAGAACTGTCTTACAAACACCAGCCTTTACTGTTTTATTGCTATGGTTTTTACAATGGGGTGTGTTCATATATTATTCATAGCCTGATTTATAAACCATTTTTTTCCTAAAAATATGGATTTTGTGTGGCTGTTGACATTTTCGGATATACAGAGTAATAAAAAAAAGATATCCAAAATTCCCTATGTAAAAACCTTTGACTCCAGCATATCAGCAAAATGAAACAAGAATTCTGAACCTTGTCTTATCTAAAGTTCAGATTTCTTTTGTGGAAATGTATGCAAATTAGCACATATTTAATTAGATAATACTTTGTTTGCATATTTAAACACACAATTTCAGATAACTTACAGTACAAAAAATGATTGTCTTAATGTAAGAAGTGAACTGGGGAAGTTTCATAGTGATATCTACAAATTAAAAGGTTCCCTAGTCACTTGTAATGTCCCCTCTCAAACAGGCTTCACAAATTCAATGCAATCTCTGACTGAGCCCATGTGTGAAAAGAGCAGGTCACTGTGTAGAATTAAAGCGAGCAAGTGGGCATGTTAATGATGTTACCATGCAATCAGCGCAAAACCACAAACGAGAAGGATCATTTACACAAAGACACAATGAGAATGTCTACCTGGAGAGATGACGAGATTCTGAAACCAAAATCATCAGACAAATTAACAATGTAACGTGGTATTTCAAAGATATGTTATGTTACCTTAGTAACAAACATACTGTACTTATTTTAACCATGATCCCTTTTTCTAAACCTGACCAAGAAGTTTCTGTAAAACTGTGACCGTTTTACAACACTAACCATGTATCTCAAACTGTTACGGTTAAAGGTTATATGATTTATTCTGTCATCCAACGGTAGGTGAGCTAACACACTTAGGAAACACGCTCGTGGGTCAGAGGTAGGAACATATGACCTACTGTATGTGAACCTATCAGTTGGAAGACTTGATGGAAGGCAGTACTATCAGGTCAGTGACCACAATAGAAACAACCACAAAACATGTTGCTCTTTAGTTTGTGCAAGGCTATTTGGGATCCAGGTCACTCGACAAACCCTGTGGCTTGTGCCTGGAGCATGGAGACAGCCTCTGCCTCAAGAAGCCCAGAAATGCTTTCCATCTCGAGTTGCCCTGAGACGTCATATAGCCACACTGAAGAGCAGAGTCCAGTCCGTGAGTTTGGTTGGTCATGGTAATGAAAGCCATGAAATGTAGGGGGTACAGCCCAGGGTGTTGCTCTGCCTTACACTCAAGGCATGCAGTGAAAGAATTTACAACATGATGAAGCAGGTAGAGAAAATTAATGAGTGAATTCATTCATGAAATTAAAGGCTAAATGAATAAATCAATAAAGTCCTTTCTGCAATAAAGTGGCTAAGGGGTGTTTCTACGATTTGAGGACATCAGGGGCTTAGCACATCGGGGGTCCAGGGAGATCCTATTAATGCTTTTTTATGCACTCAGGCATGATATTTACCCTTTAACTTTTTTTTTAAATTTCATTTTCCAGATAAATTATGAATTGTGATGTTAAAAATTAGGGTTGGGAATCTCTCTGTGATAGACAATTTGATACGTATCTAGATACACGGGTTACGATACGATTCAAAAACGATATATTTTTAATACAGAACGATTTGATACAATTCAATACGACTCTGTGGTTAACATTTGTTGATGTAGACATTAATCATACATTATAAAATAAAGCCAATTCTATCAAAGTGACATTCTTACAGTATTTTCAAATTTGTAAAAGACCACATCCCCAAGCATTGTTGCTGTATGGCACTGGCAAAAATAAAATAAAAAGACAAACAACAACAAAATCACATGTCAAATGTATTTATTTTTAGACATGGACCAAAAAAGACTTGCTGAATGAACATCATTTTGTTGGATGGGATCAATATAAAAATGAGAAGAAGTTTTAAACTTTAAGTGAAGTGAACTTTAAGTAAAATTTAAGTGTTTTAAACCTACTTGTTGTGTTGTTTTTATGGTATTGTCTGTGTTTTTGTATGTATCTTATATGGACTTGAGTCTGGAATAAAGTTTATCATAACGCTGTACAGTATAAACATAAAGCAGAATAAAATAATAACATGCAATGTAGGGGCAGAATCTGACATCTCCTGTTATTAGTTGATATCATGGACTGTGATGACTAGCAGCTTATCACTGACAGCATGTCAGACTATTTCTCTGTGTTTGCTACACTCTGTGTTTGTCATTTATAAAAAGATAAATCACTTTTCTATAATACATCAATGATATTTCAATGAAATAAATTACTTATTGACTTACTCATACTTCAAAAACAGCATCAATAAGTGATTAACATAGGGGGGATCAAAATAAAATAAATAAATAAAATAAAAATCATCCAGCCACCCTCCTCCCCTGACAAGTAAAGAACAGTCCCTAAAGTGCAGTGAGGTTTGTGGAAATGTGAACTGCTCGTTTCTCCTCTGACACGTCACACGTCATAGTGCTGCCAGGGCTCGCCTGGTATTTCTGGGCAGTCATGACACCGACGAAGACTTCTTGGACCTGGAGCCGGGCTTCTCGGTCGCTGGCTGGTAAGCCGTTATCATGCGCCGCCATATTTGACAGGAATACGTATTTCTGTCTGTGTCTGTGACCCCGCGTTCAACCCACAACCTGCAGGATTCGCCTTTAGTTTCTGCTGTGGCTTGGCTGCTCCCTGGTTTATCCAACCAGCATTAGCTTCTGTTCCTCAGCTCCACCGCTCAAGCTGGCGCTGATGTTTACATCCATTATCGTTGTCAGTAATGCCTGCTACGAGCATGCCGCCAGCTCTCGCATTGTTTTCGAGATGCAAACTGTTAAAGCCAGTCAACCGATTGCTAGTCTTGCGATACCCGAATCCATGACTCTACAATCGATTCATCTAAGGCTGGTTTGTATCGACTGAGGAGGCTGCTACCGACGTAGCCGTATCTCTCGCTTGTCAAACCAGATATCCGGTCGTATCGGTTAATCATTCCCAACCCTAGTAAAAATACTAGTAGTTGTTAGTAATTACCACTGAGTAGAAACAGAATGCTTTAAATTTAGATAATTGTGATGTACTTGTACTTAAGTATTTCCATTTTATGCTACTTTATATTTCCACTCCACTATGTCTCAAAGGGAAATGTTGTACGGTGTACTTCACTACATTGACTTTATCACTTTGAAAACTTAGAGTAATATTACAAAATACAATCAACTAATAAATTGTTATGTATAATCATAGCTTAAACTATCCAGCAGAAAATGAAGCACTCAAAGTGAGTTTAACCAGCTGCAACATTCAAGTGATTACTGGTGCGCTCTCATATCATATTATTTTTAAAGGCTTTAATGCATAAATACAATGTCACCTTTATAGATCCAGTACTTTTCAAAATTATTATATATATATATATATATATATATATATATATATATATACATATATATTCATATAACCTATTTAGTTTCAGGGCTACACATAAAACATTCAGAGCTGAAGCCTCGGACACCCAGGCCTAACAGTGCCTCTGACTGGCTTATTGTGCAGGACAAACATCCAGAAAATGTTTCCTTAAAGTTAAGGCTTCAAACTTGCCTGTTTGCCATAGTATTTTATTCAGTTAAATTTGTGATGATTCATCTTTCATCACACTTTTACTGCACTGTTATATTTATTTTCCTGTTTGATCTGTTTTATTCAATTTTAACATATTTCTTCCATTTCATTTTCATAAATCATATGAAGTATCCTTTTATATTGCCTTTATTTCTTTTATATCTTGGCTAAATATTGTTTATGTCTTAGGTAAAGCACTTCAGACTGAACTGATGTTGAGAGGTGCCATAAAAATAAAAATTGCTTGGCCCTGCTTAATGAGACATGGGCGAGTTTGGAAGAAAATGCCATTCTTACGACTTACACATTTTAATAGTAACTCATCAAACTTAAAGGTCCACTGGGATTTAGAGGGATATATTGACAGAAATGGAATATAATATAATAAGTATGTTTCTGTTACCTCAGAATGAGCCGTGTATATCTACATAGGCAGGTCTTCCAGGACTGCCATGTTGCACCAGCACGTTTCTGCAGGAGCCCAGAAAGAGCTTCAGAAAAACACTTCTTTTTTTTTCATATGAAACTGTTTATTCAGTATTTTTACAGGGTTGAATCACCACATCCATTTCTTTTGGAAAGGAAGAGAGATAAATTTGCTCCTGCTAAAAACCTCCTGAATGTCCTGACCTTAAGTTTAACAAAGAAAAAAATGTGAGCAACGATCGGCAGGTGCTAGGCTAACAGCTCATCTCTGACATGCCAAACAGCATCGGAGAAACACTAGTTTGTAACTGAAACTGCTTTATTCAGTGTTTTAACCAGTTTAAACAACCTGGTCGATTTGTTTTCGAGAGGAGAAAATTCGCCTCCTGGTAAAAAAAACCCTAAACAATGAATACCGATGGAATCCATGCTGGGAGAAGTTTTAGGTGGTTGCAAATATGCAATCCTCACTGCTAGATGCCACTACTTTCCTCTAAATCTTACACACAGTTTCTTTACATCAGGCATTTCCAGAGTTATATTGATACCTGGATATGTTTTGAAATTCTTCAATATTAGTTGAGTTTACCATTTTTTATTCTAATAATTAAAAAAACCTTCAGTATTACTGTATGTCATACAGATCATATTACATGTGCACTTCCCCTTACAATTGAAACATCACTGTTTCCGCTTCCAAATCAGCGAGTATTGTACAGCATGTGATTGCTTATTCTGTTGTTAGTACGCTTTTTCATCACGTATCAAATGCATCTCAGAGTATAAGAAGTGATCAAGCAACATGCCACACTAAAGATGTTCAATGAGGTTTTTATGAGGGGCTCAGTCATATAAGAGGAATCTCTCTCTTTTACATTTGAGGAATGTATAGGAAAACTCTTCTGACTTGTAGCCTTTAATTAAAGTCTTATCACACCAGCATTCTTTTATTAATTCTTCATCACCTAACATCGAAGTCCCCTTGTTCTTTTATTCTTTGTGAATTGTTGTCTCTTATTTTTTCATGGCATCGTTGTTGTGATTTCACTGTCATCACATCTTTTTTTCTTTGTTTGGTTGCACTCTTCTGTGATCTGCCTTGATGTTCTGAAGAAGTCAAACTTAGAGTGAAACTGTTTTAACTAAGTTAGACATGTGACCTCACAAAGTATGCAACTGATCATGAGTTATTGTGTATATTCATGCACAAAGTACCTTCTGCTGCATGATGACCCATGAAATCCTCCCAACTGTGTTAAATCAATTTTAGATAAGGTCTGTGTTTCCTTTAAAGTCATAATAGGACCCTTAAGTGGATTCATATTACATTGTTCTCAAATATTCAGGCAACAAATTCTAATATTTCCTTTTCATGATTAATAAATTAAGATGTTTATTTAATAATAATTATTTAAACTAATCTCTTCCACCTGGATTTACCAAGGCTTACAGTACTACTTTGTTTGTGCTAATTAGCAATTAGCGGCAGTGGCTCAGTCCATAGGGACTTGGGTTGGGAACCGGAGGGTCGCCGTTCGAGTCCCCGTCTGGACCAAAATATGGAGCGTGAACTGGTGGCTGGAGAGGTGCCAGTTCACCTCCTGGGCACTGCCGAGGTGCCCTTGAGCAAGGCACCGAACCCCCCAACCGCTCAGGGCGCCTCACCAAGGGCAGCCCCCTCACTCTGAGGGGCTCTGAGAGGCATGTATAGGTCCTGTTTGTGCATGTGTGTGTATTTCGGACCTCTGTGTAATTGACAAGCAAGAGTGAAAACATTGAAGTTCCCCTCAGGGGGATTAATAAAGTAAATAAACTATAAACTAAACTATAATGCTGTGAAAAATAGAGCTTAACTGACTTCAAAAACAGTAAGCAAAAAAACATGTTTATGTTCATCAGTAAATGTTGAAATTTGCCAGCTTTCTTGGAAAAAGCTAGATGACCGCATGTATATGTATATGTGTGTGAATAATATATATGCAAATTAATTATTTGTTCAACAGTCTGCTCTGAGTCCAGAGACAGATTAGAAGAAGAATGGGCAAAACTGAAGCTGCAGAGGCCGAGATATCCTGACTGTTAGACGTTAAACGCTGGATCCTAAAATTCCCTTAACGCAACTCAACAGCATCTTTCATTAAACCCTTACCTCCTAAATGCCCACATCTTTCACACACCACATTTCCAGTTCCTAATGCCAACTTTTGGTTAAACAATCTAACTCTTAAACCCAAACCAAGATAACCCTGATGACATCACCAGGTTCATTTTGTCTTTGGAACAAGCTTTCCATAGATTATACAACTGATCTCAATGTGTAAAATTGGAGGAGCGCCCCTGTAATTAAGCAATAATTGCTGACAGGAAAAAAAGTCATCCTCCCAAAGAATTCCTGAATTTGTTCAGTTGTCTGCTCTGACTCCACTGCAGCAGTTTGGTGGTAATTACAAGGCAGCATCAAGTGATTATAGCACACTTTGACCTGCTCCCTTAAGATCATTATGATTAGCAAAATTTTTGCAACAGCCTTGCCAAAAACAACCCCCGCACTGCATGAAAATGTCCACCCTAGAACATCATTACACTTTATGGAAATCAGTGAGTCAATTTGTCAGCGGGGCCAGATCATTTTTGCAAGTCAGTCAACTTGCAAACTTTTCTCGTGGATTTGTGCCTCTTTCAAAAATACTTAGACTTGCCACAACCCTTCCTAGAAATTAGCTTAATCATTCATATGTTCTGGCACTTGAATGGATGACACTACATGCATACAGATATTCCTGTAAACACAGTCAGAGTTACTGAGTCTGTTGCCTACAGCAGCAGAGAGCTGACAGTGTGGTGCATCAGCCTCCCCTCAAGGGACAAACCCAGTATCAACTTATCCTCCCCAAATCTGAACCTTGATCACCAAGAGTGAAATGCACAAGTGACCTCTGATCAGTCAGGCTCTGGGGGCCACTTATGATTACTCCCCATGTTATTCATCAAACTGACGGCCAGTGATTGGGAGGTGGACCCAACAGAGCTGTCTGCCAGTCCCTCAGAAAGCCTGGAACTGTCTCTGTGTGTGTGAGTCCTGAGGCTAAATGACTGACGGAGTCACCTTTATGTTTATGTATATATGTATTTCTCATGTTATTCACAGAAGCATTCATCACATTAACACTCCATCAGTTAAGTGCATCTATCATTTGTCAGTGTGCAGCTGCCATGGCAGCAGTTGCGGGGGCAGCGGAGAGTTGAGCCACGCAGACGCTTCATTGGTTTCTATATTATTAATCAACTGAGTCAATGCACACCTCTCCACCCACTCCTCCACTCACTTCAAGGCAATGATTAATAGATCCATTAATGCGAAAATACATTTCATGTGCTCAGAGATATGTAACAAAAAAAAAAAAAAATACAATCATGACATTTATTCCTAGATGCAATTTTTTAAATATGGACATAAAAAGAAGAATTTAAACTCTATAGAGTTTTTCAGTTGTCACTCTTCTACCTGTGCACCATGATACATTCAGATGAAGGGCAGGGATATCAATTTTATAACACAAAATGTATCCGTTGTTCAAATTTCTAGTCAAATTCACAGTCTTATTTTCTTATTATTCTAACAGATATTTACTGATTAATACTGTACGTTATTTAGGAACCAACAAGTCCTCCCACTCATATGACCACATAAGACATTTGCTTGTACCCTCAAATACGACCCACAAGTGGTTTCCCAAATGAGCACCCCTATCGGTGGCATTAGATCAATACGTCCTCTGAATAGCTCATAAATGACCATTAATGGTTGCAGTTTAAACACATGGTTAACCTTGTGAAATGGTCACAGTTGCAGCAAATCTGCTTGGTTAGGTTTAGGCAACAAAACTCTGGTTAGGTTTAGAAAAAAGATCATGGTTTGGCATAAAACAAGTACCTTTTTAGTAATGTAACCTGACGTGTGTCACATGGCATACATCACATACCTCACATGACATACATCACATTACATAGTTAAAATAATTCAACACTGACTCATGGTTTCACACGGGATATGAACACTGCTCTCCTGGATGAAAGTCCTGTGTTTGTTTGACCTGTCCATCACCCTGACCTCCTCCCGAAGCAGACTTTGTAGCTCTTCATACGGGAACAGCCCATTGGTCCGACAGCCCATTGGTCCGACATCCCATTGTTCCGACCATATTAAACCCGTTGTTCCGAAATCATCATAATGCCCTGTGGTTAAGGTCTGGTTAGGTTTAGGCACAAAAACCACTTGGTTAGGGTCAGGAAAAGATCATGGTGTGGGTTAAAATGAAAAAGAAAGTGACAAACACATAAGCCGTGAGCCTGCTTCGCCTCAAGCCTTTCCCAACTGACCCAGTGCCGGTCGCGGCGCATCATCAAGGCAGAAATACGCCTGCTGGGAGCCGTTCAGCACCTCGGACCGTCGGACTAATGGGATGTCGGACCAATGACATGGACCCCTTCATACTACATCACCTGACTTTTCCTTTGCTCCCTTTGTAAGCGTTAGGGTTAGTTAGTCATAATTACTTCAGCCACTGGAGGTCTCCACCTAACAATATTTGTAAATATTGGTCACAATAAGCTGCTTGTACGTACAAGTTATGTGGTCGTATTTTAAAGAAAACAGTTAACAACATTTACTGTAGAGCAGTAGACATTTGGGGACATTTTTTCAAGAGTCAGATAAGAGTGATACCACTACCATGTCCATATGACAAATATTAAGCTACGACTACCGACACCTGTGAAACTTGCTAATTAACTCTTTTCATGTGTTTAATATACAAAAACCGAAAAGAAGTAGTCAGGCACACAGCCCGCTCTGTGCACTAGGTTACCTGATTTCCTGGAGGGAAGCCATGAACGCTATTTCTCCAATAAACGATCAAAGACAGCTTAGATAAAGACTTTTGACTCTTACAAACAAGACAGCCTTAAAACGATGAGACATCGTAGGTATACATAACTGGCATGTAGGTCATTTTTATATTAAAAAAATGGGCATCAAGTAATACTAGTCTTTGTATGTAGAGTGGACATGACAGTGTGGCCGTTTGATCACAACCATTTTACAACTAAACAAAAAAATAGTCAATCATTCATTCATTCATTCATTCATCTTCTAACCGCTTCATCCTCTTGAGGGTCGCGGGGGGGCTGGAGTCTATCCCAGCTGACATCGGGCGAGAGGCAGGGTACACCCTGGACAGGTCGCCAGACTATCGCAGGGCTGACACATAGAGACAAACACATTCACACCTACGGTCAATTTAGAGTTATCAATTAACCTAGTCCCCAATCTGCATGTCTTTGGACTGTGGGAGGAAGCCGGAGTGCCCGGAGAGAATCCACGCTGACACGGGGAGAACATGCAAACTCCGCAGAGAAGGGCTCCCACGCCCGGGATTGAACCGGCAACCCTCTTGCTGTGAGGCAAGAGTGCTAACCACCACACCACCATGCCGCCACAATAGTCAATCAAATGTATTTTAAAAAAAGGACACATGCATATTCTTTTTTTGATAGCATTAATTGTGATCAAAAAGACATCAAAATTTCCTGATTTGTAAGACAGGGTTTGAACGTCACCATCTGGCCGTCTGCCCCATAACCACATTACAGTTTTTGGCATCTGACTGGAACCATTTTTGGCCAGAGGCACAATGTCACAGTCCAATCAAGGTTTGCTGGGTTTGTATTTAGCATAGTACAGACTTAAGTGGTGTGCATCTTCTACAAGTAACTCTAGACAAGAGAATTAAAAAATGCATTTCTCAAAATGTCAAACAATTCTTTGAGACCTTTAGTTTTTTTGTTGTTGTTGTTGTTGTTGTTGTTGTTGTTGTTGTTATTGTTGAAAAAAGAATGAAAATGTATGAAGTATTACGTTTATTTTCAAAGAACATTTATTTTCCTCAAAGCATGGAGTTGGGAAAAAAAATCCACAACTATACAGAAAACACAAAGAAAAATATTGTGTTTGAGACTCCACTGAACAGAGGGATAAAGTTGGCAGGGCCGCTGCTGAAGCTTCCTTTTTTTCCCCCTGACTTTTCATTACAAATGGAGGCTAAGCAGGTCAGGTCAACTAAAGGCCATGTACTTGCTGTGCTGACATCCATCTGACTCATGACTTTTGTTGTGTGTCACCCTTTTCTCTCTTTTTCAACTTTCTCAACCATGTGTTCCAAGGACAGGAATGCCTTCAGCAGACATGAGACCTTCTGCCTGCTTAGTTCATTAAAGTTTAGCAGATGATCTCATCCAGTGTAAGAATCATATGACAAATTACAAATGAATGTTAAGCAATGCAAGAAATGTCTTAACACACACTATGCAGCCTTTGAATGTTGGGAAAATCCCCCGAATGAAACCGTCAATCATCATTATGACCACTTTCCACATGATGGATGGTAACGCCTCAGAGGTGGTTGTGTCTAAAGGCAGGGCATGGTCAATTTCACACACTGACTTGTCTGTTGAGGGTGACAACATGACTCGACTTTGCGGAACAAGGGCCAAAAATAGGGTGTTGGTATCCTGTGCACTGTCTCCAACAGTCATTAAGGAGCTTTTCCCTCTCTTTATGTTTCTATTTCTGTTTTGCATTTCCGAGTTATCTCAGCGCCTCTCTTTTCCTCCATTTCTCAGTTAAATTGAATCCAGTTCATTTGACTTCCGTAATCGGTTTAATTACATTCATTTAGCAGAATCAATTTGGCGCGGGTTCAACCAAAAAGTTTATATTTCCAAAAGCACAGAAGCAAGAGGATAAGGACAATAATCACAGCTACAACAATACACAATATAGAAAACTGAATTTGGTGGGGAGGAGGGAGTACATAAATGAAACATGCATAATTAAATAAAAAATGGCAGCTTCTGTTCCTCTCTAGTTCTCAGTAGGAGGCAGGGAGTTATTTCGCTGCACTGATTGTACATTTTGGCATTTCATCTAGTAAATCCAGCTGCATTCTCATTATTTACTTCCTTTTGCTTCTTTGTTGTCATGTTGCCAGTTTGTTTTGGAATTGGAAAAGGCTTGTGATTTCTTTGTGTGTGTGTGTGTGTGTGTGTGTGTGTGTTTGTGTGTCTGTGTGTCTGTGTGTGTGTGTGTGTGTGTGTGTGCGCATTTCTTTATCTTTCTGTGGTTTGCTAGTTTTCAGACTGCAGTATTATCCAAGTCAGCTGTGGTTTTGTGTGCCACCTTGATTTATTTTTTAGGAAACTTTTTATTTCCAATTTCCTTCTAAAATAGAATAAAAGAATAACCCAATAATCACATTCAGAAGCTACTACTAAACTTAAACGTACTAAGGTAAGAATGGTATTTTTAAAAAATACCATAAACTAGGACATGCTCATTATAAACTAACTATTAAGCGCAGACACAGACCAGTTCACAGATATAGTGTAAGAATCCCTTATTGATTTTTCATCATGTTTTTATCTCACCCCCACAAATGCACAATATATACAGCCTTGGGGTTTTCTATCTGCATAATTGAGCAGGTGCTATAAATCCAGTCATTGGCTCTTAAAAAAGAGCATTTCAGCTGGTCCGACACCCTCAGATTGATCCACATTAGGCTACATGCAACAAGTTGTTAAGAGTCAATAATGAAAAGCACAACTGTCTAAGCTTATCCTTGGGTGACAGCCTACCTACACAATAGTGGACATCAATAAGAAAGAAATGCAGGTTTCAACATCATAAAAGATTTCAGTGAGCAGCTACTCTGCAGACGCATTGATTCATTAAGCAGATGTTGATGAAACAGGCGGCTCAACTGATGTAAAAAAAAACCTGTGAAAATACATCCCCAGAATGCGCTCTATATTTTTCAGTTACCACCAGCAGTGAGATCGAATAGAAGCTGATGGTATGCCATGCTTGTTTTAGCGGTGTACGTCGATTCAGAGTGGGATGTCAGAATCAACATGCTGCTGTGCTACTGGCTGGTGGCACTTATGCATTGACTGTTTCTTTCAAAGTCAAAATCAGGAGGGATGATTTAAATGTCTTAAATATTAGCTATATTCAGTCTCCTGAAATCTGATGCAAACATCAGAGATAGATTGTTCATTCACAGACACACCATGAATCAGCACAGTCAGAGAAAAGAGACACACATTCACATCTTCAATCTGTCTATTGTCTCAGGAAATGTAAACTGTTGCCTGTAAGAAAGGACTTCACTTTAAGCAGTGCTTATATCTGCCTGTATTTTCACAGCAGCAATCCAGCTTTCCTCTGATATCTGCTTATGATGCACCAGGATGAACACTGATAACTTCCCTGCCATCACGTACAGCTGTTGTCATTAACCTTTGTTTAATACGTTAGGAGTGCCATATGCCACTCCAACAGCAGCAAGAAAATACAGCGACATACACTGTGGCATACCACTAGCAACCAGCATAGGTCACTGAACATGAGAGGCACACCATTAGACACTTTCTGATCTGGGTGTCACTCTCAATTTCAAAAGCCAATACCTGAATTTCTTATAGAAATCTGGATGTACCGTAAACATCTGTCTGACATTTTCCAAAGCTGTATTATTGGTGGAGCCAAACTGATACATTGGCTAATAGTGTATCACAGAGAAAAATGGAATTGGCAAAGATTTCTGTTAATAAGAAATTGCAATGTAGAAATGCTAATCTAAAGTAATGCAGCATGGTCTCATGCCCAGAGAGTCAAAATATGCCGCTTTGGCAGGGGATACCTTTTAACATCTGTGAGAGACCCATTTGCATCATTACTAGACGCTCAGAGCAACCCACATAGTTTAAAGAGCACCAAAGTCCGATTTGGGTGGAGGGGTTTGGATGGGTCCATCAAATATTGTACTTTGACCCAGGAGAATGGTGTTCAAGACCAACAAGCAACAACCTAGTTTACAGTGTTTTAGTGACACAGTGCTGCCTTTCTGGGCGTTTTTGTGCCACTCAAAGCTGGGTGTTCTTTAAAGCAACATCTGCAACCTTTTCCTAACTACAATCAAGTAGTCTTTTTGCCTATACCTAACTGCCTATCCCTTCTTCCCACCAACCCCTGCATCAAGATACAACGCAAGAGGCTGCCCCAGGCTTCATTTTAGTAACACCCGGGGCTTCAGCACAGGGGCAAATTACATCAAGTTGGTATGAAGTCACTTTGAAAGAAGAAAAAGAAGAATACACTCTTGAAGTACACTCACTTCAGACCCAATTGTCACTCAGAGCAAGAGGGTTCCTGTCGGCACAGGCAAAATAGAAAGGGGACATCATGAGCTGTTAACAAGTCAGAGGACTATTTCTTTTGAATCAGTAAAAAATATTTTAGGAATCAGAGTCCTTTTGCTAACATTGAAATACTGATCTTCTTAAAAATGCAAATGCAATGAAGTTGAAATAAAATAACCAAAACAGAACAGAAATAATATTATCCAATGGAAAGGGCTTCTACTGGACCAGTGGGGGCTGTAGCTGATTGCAAAAGGCCTACTGATTCCACATGAAAAACACACCAGCACTGCAATGAATAAAACAGATTAACAGTAAGCACAAGGGTACACTTAGGGAAGGCCGCATTAAAGTTCCATGGGCCCCGGAGCTATGACTATTTATTCAAGGCCCTCCCACACTGCCCCAAGCACCGTCACGACTCAACTATTGCCCTGTCTAACCTGCACAAATATCAGCCACACTTTGTTTGCGTACAATAATGCATTAACAATGACTTATGACTGCAGTTGTTGCAGCACCAAATACAGTATAATTATTATTAGTCCACTGGGAAGCCTAAATATGCTGCATGTACATATGAATGTATGTTCACACATAAAGCAGTTACCTTTTCTGAGCTGCAGTAAACAGAGCTGGCATTTATTAAATGTAATAGATAGTTGTATTTCACTCTTACTTTTGTCAGGCACGGTCAGGAAACAGCCCTGCAAGTGGCTGGCAAGCAAGACACACACAGACCAAGAGATGCACTGCCCAGCTAGATTAGCAAGAGAGACAGACATGCACTGCAGGCTAGTACATCAGCTGTTCTTTGCTGACATCAACTTGAGAGGAGAGATTTCACAACTTTACCTGATTGCTGTTCCCACTCTCATCGTGTCTTTCTTCTGTTTATCGTGACAAGAAAGATAGTTCTGATTCATCCTGTTTTCACACTTGTAAACTTGAGGTGGAGGCAGGCCCATGGGTGATTTGTGGGGGCCTAGCCAACATGCGTAGTAATGTATAGAGCTGCCTGGCTCCGGTACAAAAATTGCATCACCAGGTACAGGTCAACTCACTGATGACCCCATGCATAAGAAACACCACTGCACTTACAGTGAATGCATGCAAAGAAAATAAAATCTGAAGAAAAGATGCAGCATGCCCCTGAACTGATAGTGTGAGCACTCACTACAAGGATACAATTGGTTTGTGCCCAGTGCCTTTCATTCAGTGGTCATTCTAAAATCATGTCAGTCCAAAATGAAATGGAAAATACTTGGCAAATATAAATCAAAGTATCAGTACTAAAAGCAAAAAGAACAAACTCTCGAGGCTAAAATACAATTAACTGTCAAACAGAATTGAATTGCTAACCATTAAAAAGGACAAAAGCTGTCTAACTTTTTAATCAAACAAGGTAGCACTCAGAGCAGTAATAATTGAGCAAGTTGCTCAAAATGGGAAAAGCAAGGCAGCACTGGCAACCTCTATCCTAAAGGGAAATAAGAACTTGTTACATTTGTCACAAGTGATCTAATAAATACAAAGGCACTCGGCCAACCAATAACTTCCTGCCTGAAACATTCCCACAGTCAGCAGTTTGGCAGGGAATCTCTCGACCCAAGCTGAAAATCTTCAAGCCTGATGACCCAACTTTGGACACATGTATAACTGCAGACTGTGGATGTGTTGTAGTGTTGGAAGCGGGGTCACATTTATTCCTATGAAAGCTGCTTAGTGGTGCAAACTGGCTACTTTTGGTTTAGCACTCTTTTAATTTGAGAGGGGACAAAATGATTCAATGTTGCAGCTCCTCCAGATTTTCCAGTATTATCGGACAGAATAGATGAAATTCTGATGGTAAAACAAGTCATTTCGTATGGATACTCCAAACAATGTATCCACTGACTTCCAGATCTCTCTTTCACAATAAACATCTATGGGAAAAAGTCTTTTTGGGCTACTTGGCATCACATGAAGGATGTATGTTAGCAAGACAAAGCCCACCAACACAATGGTTATTTGAACCCTGTTACACTGTGATATTGTAGTGAACAAATATGAGGCCAAACATTGTAAAAATCCACTTTAAAATTCATGTGACATAAAGACATGATCCACCTTAAGACTAATGAGATGTAGCCCTTACCATTATCCTTATCCTAACCTTAACAACTTCATAGCAAGCTAAATGCTAACTGCATTTTCTTTAGGGCTTTCACTTCCAGACCAAGGAGCGAGGAGGCTCCTTGGTCTGGAAGTGGACTGACATGTAGGTATTGTGGGCAAGTCATGTAGCTTTTGGGCAGTTCATGTAGCTGCTCTTGCTACAGCTATACCTGCTTGAACTGTTGGGGGATAATGTTCAAGTTATATAGTAATTAAACTGGCAGGAAACTGCATAATGCTTTAACCACCTGCTTTACTGAGGGCATATTAAATGCAGATGCTAAGCAGCACACAGGAACTTTGGTCTGAAATGTGTTTTAAACTTGTCCTACAAACCTCGACCAAGGGAAAGAGCAGGGACACCACTGAGGTAGGCTATTTTATCTCATGTGGCAATTAGATGAATTGGCCACATTGGGCATGTGAGGCACTGAAGTGGGTGTATAAAGGTGTGACGTCATTCAGAAACACATTGTAAGGTTACATGCATGCTAATATTCTGTTATTAATCTGAATATGACACTATTCAGAATTTGATATGGCCATATAAACAGCATTTTCCATTTGGATTTTCCAAAATCTGCCTTTTCTCTTAATGGGAAGATTCAGCATTTTCTCATTAAGACATGTGGAACATCCTGGGATTATTTTGGTTTTAATAGTATAATTTGGGCATGTATACAGTGTACTCTGATTATGCATATCAAATGGGATTTTTACTGCAGTTTGCGACACAAAGCCTCTTTGCCAACAATTTGCAAGGCTGTGGTAGTGATGCGTGCCCAAAAGAAAAGCCCATGTCTGGTCAGAAGGACAAACACATATGGATATGTGCGAATATCGTAACACGGACCTTTTCTGGAAAGTAGTGGTGACTTTGAAAAGATCCTGTTTGATGGAAAGAAGTGAAATTGCACAAGCAGCTTGAGCTGTTCTATTGTGAAGTGATAAATGTCACCATAAGTAACGTTAATCCGAGTATGTGCGGCTGCATGTCAACGTAATCATTAGCCATGTAAACAGCTTACCAGGAATGTTGTTGTTGGTTTTTTTTTTCCAGAATAAAGGCAAAAACCAAACTATTTTGTGCATGTAAACACAGTCACTGTCTTCATTATACAGTTATCTTAAGTACAGTTCTTTAATAAGAATGTTTACATTTCACATTGATATTGGCATCAGCAGGTCCATTTTCTGCTGTTGTTTAATGTCATATTTTTCTCATCTTGTCATCCATCTAACATTTTCTTGGCACTGATGATTGACTGACACAGGAAGTTGCAGGTGCCGTCTGTCACACTGGCACTATATTTACACTTTCACCAATGCTGCAGGCTGTCACACACGCACATCAAACTATTTGCTGTTTTCTTTAACTTCCTCTGATCTAAAGACACTTTGAATCCTGCTGGAGATCCCCCAGTGATCCACGATCACCACTTTGACAACCACAAGTTTTATTTTGGGGCATTGTGTATACTTTTGTAAGAGTATGTAACTCCACAATTTTGAATGATGTCAGGAAACTGGAGATAAATTCTGGGTGACACATAACTTTGTGTATCTCTGTCCTTCTTCCCGTCTTTATTTTGTCCTTTGTTTGTGTCACACACATACACATAAACACACACACACACACACACACACACACACACACACACACACACACACACACACACGCACGCGCACACACACACACACACACACACACACTTTATCCGCTTAGTAGGACATTGAATTGACTTTGATTCATCCCCTGGAGAGTTACTGCTCTTCAACCTTCACCACAGACAATACATGTCTGACCCTAACTTTGACTACTTGAAGTGTGGGAGAAAAGTATTCTGAACCTGCAGCTACACATCATGTGGTTTAATTTGAAATAACATATCCTGGCATAACTACTGCACATCTCATGTGAAAAATATTTCCATGGGAAAATACAATTAAATTCATGAGGGGCATTTATACGGGTAAATCATTTTTAAATGAACCAGGTTTGAAGATGCAAGCGTTTTATGAGATGTCTAGTGTACACAAATATTTTTGCAAGTGTCAAAAATAAGCAATTAAAAATAGGTTTTTGTTATTAATTGGCCTACAACAAGAAAGACTGCAACCAAAAGCAAGGACATTATGTTTGGGACTTGTTTCCAACAGCGAAGGCAAATGAAATGCAATCTTGTATTATTCAGTAGTGTTTGACCATGAAGGGTATTATCACAGGTAGAGTACCACCTGTAGCCCCAGTATGATTTTCACTGCAGTCAGAAATTAAAGTTAGCATCAGGTGCAGCAGGAGTCGACTTTAATGAAAGTCTTTGATCAGTTTTTTGAAGTTGCTGAGGACGTGTCTAAAATCACTCACTTGTTCACATTCACTACTCCCTATACAACATACAATCAGCAATTTACGCTACAATGAGCAGTTTAATTAAGATTTTGGACACTTATACAGTAAATCACCATCATTTTGCATAGTTACTGACAGGAGTTGGGTCACACTAGTGTTAATTTCCACATCTATAAAATGTGAGGCATTTTGGTATTGTTAGGAGAAAGTTGTGCATATGCCATTGACACAATTTTTCATTCCATTATATAATTTCTTATAAATAAATTGGTTTACACACATAGTGCACTATGTTTCAGGGAGTGATTTACAATGCAGTCTTCTGTTTTTTATTTTGGAATTCTGTAATGGTTTCAATCAAGAGAGACTAATTAAAAAAGGGTCATTTTTCAGGCTAGATCCTATGTCCGTATGTACTATGTTCTCAGTATGTACTCAGTTCAATGTCTGCCCAGTTAGCACAAGCTAATGCAGCAGCACAGCTAACATTAGATACCAAGCTGTTAAATGGTCCCAACAAACTCACATAGACACCAAAATGGTTCAACTCTGCTGTTAAAGCTGTTAATTATCATTACATAATGTTAGTGAGGTGATGCTAAGAGTTAGCCCTGTTACTATGTGCAGGTGGACAGAACAATCAGTATGAGGCTGAGATTTGCTTACATTTTTATTTTTCTTGTCATTTTCCCCCCCCAAAAAAACCAACAACAACAACAAAAACAATAACTTGAATATCCGAATATCCCAAAATTTAAAACCAAGATTAATAATGCTTTCAAGTGAAATGGTGTGAAATACAAGAGTATAAGTAGCGTGGGGATAGCTTTGTGTATAGAATTTGTAAAGTGGCCCTTTAATCAAAGACAAGGTCTTAACTTTAAAACTTAGACGAACTTATAAGTAGTTTTCCTGTGTGGACCAGCTTTTGGTCCTCAGATGGGAAGTAAGTCCCCATGACATAACTGTGTGATCTTTGTCCTCACAACAAGGGTCATACAAGTACACACACACACACACACACACACACACACACACTTACACACACAGTGAGAGTTGTGTAAATCCATGTCTCAGGGCTATAACTCATTTCACATCTGTGTGTGCCAGGTAATGGTTGGCTACTTATCTCTTTCTTTTCTCTCTCCCTCCCTTCTCTTCACCTTCCTCATCACTCACACCACTGCCTCCCCTCCATCCTCCCACCCGCTCTCCTCCATCCATCTGTTTTTGCCCCCCTCTATTTCTGTCTTTCCTCTTCCGCCCGGCTGAATAGTGTCTTTTCCTGTCTTCTATTTCTGTCCTGCTCAATGTCCCCCCTTTTCTCCTCTCCTCCCCCTCCTCCTCCTCCTCCTCCCCACCTCCCCTCTCTCGTCTCTCTCTCTCTCCTCCTTCTCAGGGGTCCTGTTCTAATTCAGTACTCATCCTCCAACCTAGTTTTCTGCTTTCTCTAATCCCCCTTTACACTTTAACTGCTTGTAGGGACGTATAATACTGACACAGTAGCAGAGGCCTCCCCCATATATCTCAACCCCTTGCCTTTTGTCTTGTCCCCTAACCTCTTGTCTCCTTGTCCCATCTTTCCTTTCCTTTCTCCTATTACCATCTCCATCTCTCTCCTCTGTTTTCATCATTTTTTTTCTCTCCCTGTAATCTTCTTCTTCTTTCTCTCCTCTCTTGACATTACAAAGTCATGGCTGGCCGGAGGGGCGGTTAAGAGAGGCTTTTGACAAGAAGTTTCAGAGAAGCAAACACACTTTCTCAGCGAGGAATTAAGGAGACGGCTGCTTATCCGCCCTCAACACTTCTCAAGCCCCTTTTTTCTTCTGGAGTAAACAACTGTGAGTCTCCTCTCTTCTGCTCTGCTGCTGCTATCTGTCTGCCCACTGCGACAGGCTGCTCAACGCACACACATGCTAACACCTGTCAGACATCGCTTAACACACCTGTCGACAAATGATTAAAGTTTAGTTTGTTTTTGGTTTAGTACAGTAGCTATATACCTGGCTGTTTACTTGCAGAACCACAAGAGAGCTCACATGAACAATAACCACCATAGCACATGTGATTTTATAGCCAGGTGAATAAGCAGTAGTGTGGTTTATTTTTTCTTGTAATCACATACTGGCACTGTTAAGCAAAACATCCCCAAATCTTTACATTAGCTACAAAAGCAAATCTGCTTTACCAGAATCTTTTTATGAATAATGTGGTGAAGGCCTTGACTAATGCTAAACAGACTGAGATTAATTTTCATCCCATTGTGCAGTAGTAACACAAGGAAAATGAATTGAGACTTCAGGCTGCAGTGAAGGAAATTCTGGTTCTGTGGTACAGTTGCACTATTTCTTATATATTCTGAACAAGATACCACTGACTGGTGAAAATTTATATGTTATGAATTTTAAGTCATGAGTAATATCATTACAATTTTAATCAGTAATACATCACTAGCAATGTACTTTATCACACTGAGGCTGTATCTTTCCCACAATGTTATTCTCACAGTTTCTTCTCTTGCAATACTAACCAGTGTTGCCAATTCTTTTCCAATGAAAATAACCAGCACTTAAAGTCTGCACTCATTTGCATATTGGTTAGGTCATTGCGCATTCATTTGGGATCATGGAAGCATTTTACAACTTCCTTGCATTAAATTCAAGAGAAAAATCCTCAACAAAACATTTGAATGCAATGAGAACTTTCTTGCACTTCCAATCCAGAAAGCAAGAGCATCAACATATCCATCGAAACTCACTACAACAGTGCAAGTCTCCTCCCCTCCTGCCTGTCCCTCACCTACTGACTGTCTGTCCAGTCCTGCTGCACGAAAGGAGAGAGAGGGACAGACTCCACGCTGCTAGCGGAGGAGCTGTGATTACTTTGTGCAGCATGCATGCATGTTGGAATGAATTCCAGTATAACAGATCTGGATATTTTGCTCACTTTTTCCCTGATGGTCTGAATAAGCCCTTAAATTTGTTGCTCATCGCTTTTAAGACATTAAGTCGCTAAGAGGGTCTGAAAAGATAAGATAAGATAAGATAAGATAAGATACACCTTTATTGATCCCACAATTGAGAAATTCCAGTGTTACGGCAGTCAAGGGGAAATAAATATTGCTAAGTTGCTAAATGTAGCAAGAAAGCCTCCAAGTTGGCAACACTGATAGGCTACTAACAACACAATCTAATAAACATTTTCCACTTTTTGCAGTGACACACAGCACCCTATAATGTTAACTGCAAAATATTTTATGTAATCATAACTCCACACTGTATGTGCAAGCAACTTTCCTGCAACGGACTCAATGGAATAGATAGACATTTTGGGAAATGCGCTTTCTACAGAGAGTTAGATGATAGGATTGATACCACTCTCTCTGCGCTAATTAGAGCCAGCAGGCAGTTAGCTTAGCTTAGCATAAAGACTGGAAGTAAGGGGAAAAAGCTAGCCAAGCTCTCTCCAAAGCTAAAAATTCCACCTACCAACACCTCTGAAGGTGCTAGATAACACACTGATTCTTAATTTGTTTTAACCCATACAAAATACAAATCTTGGAGCCTTGTCATTACTGTCAGGTAACTAGGCAACCAGTGGTGCCCCATTCTTCTCTGTTGGCTAAAGGTCAAGACACACCAAATCGGCATCAAAGAACTAGTTGCAACGAAGGCCAACTGTAGCATAACTTCAAGTCGCCTGTGTTCTCAGCCAAAAAACTGTGCTTGAACACATCGCAAAGACTACAGCTGGTGGCCAACTAGCGCACGCATTGTGTGCCTGTGTTTAATGCCTGTGTCAAATAGGGAAACCCGAGGACCGACAGGACAGATTCAAGCTGCTAGTTAGTCAGTTAGCACAATAATAAAATAACCACTGTTAAAAGAACAAATATTTATTGCACGCTTACAAACAATAAAACAATTAACAAGCCATTTCTGCTAAAGACCTCTATTGCAAAAAAATATTGTTCTTTATATAACAAGGATATTTTGGTCTCATGCCATTCTTACTTCAGCCATATGTTCGCTTTCCTCACTTCCATTTCTCTTCTTGTGCACTGATTCAACATGATGAATCGGCCAAAAAAAGCAAGCAAGGGTGCACCAGTATCTTCAGTGTGGGACACAAAAACTAGGGCGACAGATATTCACTGACTTAGCCAACAGCCGACTATCGGCTTGGTGTGACAGGGTTCTAAGAAATCACAATCCGAATCAGCTGTATTATGTATGCTGTATTATATAAGTAAATGTGTACACACACACACACACACACACACACACACACACACACACACACACAAGGAATTTGACTTTGTTTTTTGTTACTCTCAATGTGCTCACACAGAAACAGACATAACAGCTAAAACAGAGAATTAAGTTACCACAACTTTCCTTTTTAAAGTTTGTGTAGAGATTAAACAAAAGATGTAGGTGTTAATTAGTGAGCTGTAAAAGCGTTAGTACTGTAGTTGTAGTTTTGAACTTTGGAAAGATCCACACTAACTTTTTCTTTACGTTTCCAGGTGATGTGGTGACGGCAGCACATTAGCAGAGCAACAGCAGCATCAGTCCTTTGTCAATAAGTGTAATTAACATTAAAACAGAAAAAAGCTTAAAAAATGGTTAAAGAAAATACATTTTGGGTTGCGCTTATGTGCCTAAAGTATGAGTCAAACATGTAGAAATGACTTGATTCTTGAGCAGTCTTGACATGATTGATTGATGCTTTTTCCCTTCCTTCCAGTTTCCTTAACATCTATTATGTAGTGCAAGTTTAAATATTATATTGTGTGATGTTGTGCTTCCACACTGAGATACAGAGAGTTGATCTCTGATTCATTTATAAGTGTTATAGTGGTTGGTTTTTATATTTAATTCTCTTATGACTGTGTAATTATATCAGCTGGAAGAGTGTCTCTGTATTTAATGCTGTTTGTCTTACTGATGAAAGAATAGTTAAATGTATATATAAGTTTACACGATTCTGAGTGTGTGGTTTCATTTTATGTTAATAGTCTTTAGTTTGTGGTTTAATGTTCACAGTATGGAGTGTGTTTTTTTTAAAAATATATTTTTATTGCAGTTCTGCTCTAATTAGGCTGCTTCCTTGCCTTGTTAAAATGTGAGTATGAGAGAAGTTTTCGCATCAGTACAGCTGATTAAGCAATTGACATCTCATACATAATTATACATGTGCACATACATATGAATGTACTGTACAGTTAGTCTCACACACACCAGAGGAGACGTCAGACACACTGGCTTTCTCGAACAGTCATGGCTGACAGCCTGCAGTCCTCAAGGGACACCAGGCAGCCGTGCCCACTTTAGCCCTCTGCCAGGACCACATAGCCAGAGACACACACCCACATACACGTGGCAGTCTTGTAGGTGGTTATAAAGCTGCATGCTTGTATCTGTGCCAGTATACATATGTGTCTTATCGTGTGTTTGACCTCTGACCTTTTGACCTCTTCCTGGTATCATAAAGTCACTCCTGACTCAACAGGCGTCACATCATCCCCCACCCAGCATGCGCAGGAGCAGCATATGTCATGACGTGCTAATAGAATCTCGCTGCAGTGGCAGACATGAGACAGTAACACCATTTACAGCCAGCCCTCACAGCTGGCTAACTAGTATCCGCACTGCTATCATTTCCATGTTGTCACCAGTCATTCATCGTCTAAGTTCTGCTTAAGCAATTGCAGCCACTTGGCAGAAAAGGCCCGTGGCGATGCGTCCCGCCAGCGCTGCCTGTTAACTCAAATGTAACATGGTGTCCTCCACCTCACCCCCACCAAGCTGGGACTAGGAGGCAGACACATAAGATGCAGCCGAATGGCTTCAAGAACTGGCAGGTCCTCAGTGGTTTTTCAGCCAGACAGAGAAATGGAGCCAGAGGAAGAATGAAAATGAAGAGAAAGAACTCAAAGGGAAAAGGCGTCGCAATGGAGAGTAAAGAACTGTAAAATAAAAGGAAGAAAAGGACAGATTGATTAAGAAAGAGTCATGGTAATGAGCGGATCGCCCTTCCTGGGTTGCCTTAGTGGATAGCTGCCATCTCCACGTGAATGGCTTGGCTGATTAACCAGACAGACAAATGAGGGAGATCATGCATCGCTACAACCAAATACGAGGCTCCTAGAGGAGAACCAGCGACGGAGGGTATCTGCGAGAGAGATGATAATGTTCAAAGTCGAGTCAGAACCCTGTGGCGCACTCATTTCTTCCTTAATTAGATGGCAGTTTGAGCTAAAACACCCCCTCTCTGACTGAGGGAATGCCACGGGAGCAGATTGAGAAGGTGTTGATCTTGGATGTGTAGACTAAACAGTATGCATGTTTGCTAGGTCTCATTCATGAAACATTTGAATGATGATTTTAACTTGTGAGCTTGCAAAAATTAAAAGTATGGTTTTATTGAAATGTCTGTGGATTCTCTTCACATGAACAGTTTGGGGGAAATGAAGTGACATTTTAGGTCATTGTATGCCTTGCAATTCTTTGGAAACAAACTATACTGTTAATGTGCTGATGTTTAAGCAGAAAAGTTTCGCCATGTTTAGTGTGTTAGCATGCTAAAATTTGCTAATTAGCAGAAACAGGAAATGCAGCTGATCCTGGAAGTATCGATTTTGTAGCTGCTTAGTTTAACATGCTCATCCCCAGGGCGTCAGATATAACAGTTTGGTCAGTGGCCCTCTGTGTCTCATACATAGATGCATATTAATAATAACTAGATACTGGACCTCGAGATGGTACCTATTCAATCCAATATAACTGGTCATCTGGCGCATATGCCAAAAAGTTTCTAGCTTCTGGGTTAACTTCCATGGTATGTTTCTCCCAATGCCCCCACCTGGGAGTTCTTGCTTGGTTCATAGACTTTACATTGTGATGGCATCACAGATTCTTAAATCACCTCTGGCCAGAGCAAAGTCTTACAAATACAAAACTTACATGGATCAAAAATACAGTTTGAAAGAGTCATAATTGACATTGTTTGAAGTTTGAGGCGTCCTGTTGTGCAGATATCTCTTTTAGTTTGCTTGTCTGTGGGGACAAATGCTGAGCTGCAGTGATTTTTTTTTTTCTGCAATAACAGAAATGGCCTCTGGGAACAATTGTAAGGAAGGCTGAGCTGATCTTCTGGGGTCCTGGTCTTATATTGACATATGTCATGTGACATACTCGTTAACTTATGTAAGTGAAATTACTTACTAACACATTTATTTTAACCCCAATCTTGGTTAAATTTACAGCAGTTGCCAAAACCTAGGTTTTTTGTGAACATGTTAGTTTATTTTGAAAGGACAGTGTGTAAAGAACATGTAACAAGCAGAAATTGACAGTTCCTAGAATGTAATAGTTTGAAGAGTAGGGTCACAAGCTGTAATATTTGACGAGTTGGGAGTGAGAACATTCAATTCAGTTCAATTCAATTCAATTCAGTTCAATTCAAAACACTTTATTTGTCCCCGAGGGGCAATTAAAAGGCACATAGAGTAGCACAACAACACATACAGACAATTTGACAAGACAACATAGACAATAAAAAGGATGCTACAATAAAAAGGATGCATGTTGGTTTAGTCCTAAACAAATGTACTGGACAAATTCTCACATCCTGTGGGGTCCATGAATATCTGTACCAAATGTAATGTCAGTGCATGTTGGAGAATCAAAAATGTTAACCTGCCAATGGCACTGAAGGAGATGTCAGTGGGTCACCGAAGTCATTAGGCTTAATCCTCTGAGCGCAATGAAAGTCCTCACCAGACTTGTGGTGATCCATCCAATAGTTGTAGAGATATTTTTGTGTGACACAATGGTAGACTGACCGACTGACCAACATTGCTATCCCTAGAGCCACAACACTATTGTGGATAATAAAAATAGCCAAGTTAAAATCAGGTTTAACCGTAATATGCAGGATATTAGATTGCCTGCAGCATAATTTAAGACAGAATTTTGAACACACTAGACAGACTGAAGTAATTCAGATGAATACATAATACCTGACCTTGATGTCTGAATGTCTGGAGATGGTGAGATTTTATAAATGCTGATTGTGCCACAGCAAAGGGGCGCTACTTCCTGTGCATATTTTGTAATTATCAATCTAGTCCACACATCAGTTTCAGCTGTTCATGCCCTCCTATGGTCCTAATTCTATGTCTGACATCCAACAGATGTTATTTTATTCTTTTTAAAACTTTAACACAGGTGCTGACTCTGTTTTGCCTCTGATAGCTATCCTGTGTAAATGCATCCAAGAAGCATTCAAGACAAAGTGAAATCCAATTGCTCAAACAACCTCCAGAGGTGGTTTTGTTAAATGATCTGTAGTATTTAACTGATCTCCAGTCAGTTCAACCGCTGAATGTTGTGTGTGTAAATCAGGGAGTGGAGTGAGTCAGAGCCCATAAGAACTATAAAGTTTAGTCTCACTCATAGTTCATGAATACAGTACAGCCACGTAATTAGGTTAGGTTATGGACAGTTGTTAACTAACGCTAGTTAAACCATTACTGGTACTAAACTGCTGAGGTGAAGAAGGTATTCTTCTTCTGGTGTTTTTAGCAGTTACCAAAGAGCTCTGAGTGCATTATCACCTCCTTATAGACTGGAGGTGGGCCAATCCCAATTTGCGTATAGTCCAGGAAAAACAAGATTGATTGCAGATGTTTGATCTGGCCAAGACAGATGCAGTTGTGTGGCTAAGTGTAAATCATGCTCATCTTAATTTAGAGTCCTGGTCAGTTGTACAAATATTTGTCATTGTGACACATTCTGGCAAATTCAAAACTAGCCTACATCAGCAACCTGTACTGACGCATGCTTACACTAAATCCAACAAATATTGAGTTAGTAATAAGCATGACTACATGATTAATACATTTGTTTATAAATGCCCTAACAAAGCCACTAGTGTCTGACAGGCTGTGTGTAATTTTACTGCTGAGCCAAGGCTGGCAACATGAAGAAGATAATATTTGAGTAGAGATTGGAAGGGGGAAGATGTGCACATCAGATACTGTGTTTGTTAACTGGAAAGCATATGTGTTTTTTTGTTGTGACCAGATCATAGACTGTATAAAGATGGACAGCATGACAGCTCGCCAAAAGTGAAGCCAAGACATATCGATTGCCCCCTGGTGGTTGGCTGCAGTATTGATCATAAACCTCGCCTCCTTCATGTTAGCAAGTGAATCATGTCATTTTAGGTAGTTGTTATTGTGCTGCTGTATGTTCAAGTGTTCATTTTCCTGATAAGTTTCTTTTCAGTTAGATGTGTGATGCTATAAAAAGGGAGTTTAACGTCAAAATTGCCAGCTGTGTGCGCCAGCTAAACTCTCACTCATGGGCTCTCATAGTCGCATTATGTTCCGCTAGGGAGCAGCTGCTGAGTGAAGTGTGACACCTAGTGGTAAAATCCTATATACTGAGACGGTGTTTGGCCTAATATCTAAGCGGTTCGAACATTTTTACCCCAGCCAAACCCCACTGGATTTTATCCGAGTACGAGACACTTGAAATGTAAATGGGGCCTTTGAGTCATGTATTTGGAAACGTTCCACTGGGATCTTACAGAGCTTTGGTGACATGTTCAAACTGCAAACATCTTGTGACAATCTCAGGAGGTTTTTGAGCTGCTGGAAATTCAGTCTGTTTGGTAAAAATGATGATCTATGTTCAAAGTTGCTTTAATTGCTTGTCTTGACCATCAGGCAGAAACTGAAACTTTGTGTACTTCATAGTTATACTTTATGATGTCAGTCCTGGCCATATGGCTCACCGTCTGTAGCAGCGAAGAGTCTATAAACAGGGAGGTGCACCTAGGTAGGCAATCATGCGTGCACCCATATTCTGTATAAAACTGATGTGGATATATATGTGTGTGTGTGTGTGTGTGTGTGTGTGTGTGTGTGTGTGTGTGTGTGTGTGAATGCTCGCCTGTGCACATACTCTCACGCTCGTCCGCTGTGGTACTGATGGTGGGAATCTGACTGGACAACAGCTTGTCGGTAACAGAGACTCATTCAGAGTTCAGACATCCTTCCCAGAACCCCCTGGGAGCTTCACCAAGAGAGAAGAAGAAGAAAAAGAGGGGGGAGAGAGGAGGGTGGACACAGGAAGTCATTACAATCTGCATAGAGATTGGTTTGACCTCAGCGTCTACCCCCTCACCACTCTGCCCAAAGCCTGACTGGACACAACAGATGTTAGTGGAGGTGGAGTCAAGGGATAGGGGGGAGGAGGGGCGGGGGCAAGATGACAGCTGTACATTGTCTGTCCACGCCAGTCATTGTCTGGAATGGACAAGAGGAGGAGGAGGAGGAGGGAGAAGAGAGAGAGGGAATTGTTGATTACTGGTGTTTGAAACTGTATTTTGTGCAGCGCTTTGGCAGAAATGCCAATAATGTGATTGAAGTAATGGCAGAATGAAGAGAGAGAGAGCAGAGAGGAAAATAGGAGAACAAGCGAGAGAAGAAAGGCAAAGGAGAGGGAGCCAGCCAGGCATTGTGTGGAGTTACTGGCTGCTCTCTGTACACAAGAGTCCTCAAAAATAATGGAATCTGAGATACTTCAAAATATATTAGAAAACCTTCATTCTATTGCCCATTGATAATGGAAGGTCAAAACTGTTTCAGACTTCTAGTTATAAACCTGTTTCACTCAGATAGGTTATTAAACATGGTTGATGACAGAAGGTTAACAGAGCAGCAGTGTTTCTTTAGTGGATATTCAGCATAGAGGAATCATAATAGCAAAAAAACTGATCAAATTATCAGTTGCTGCTTTTTTGGAATAAAAAGTGAATATGGTTTATGGCTATTTTCATTCAAAGGGAAATTCTTAAAACATGCAATGAATGGTCATTAAAAAGGGTTTATAATCATCTATTCCTCTGTCTGGTCACCGTAGAAGTAGATTAATGCCAGAATGTTCAAAACTGATGAGAATGGAGAAAGAAGGCAGGATTAACAGAGTAAGAGAGACAGAGACAGATGGGCAAGCGAGGGCAAGCATACTGGATGGTGGACAGCCAAGGCTGACAACTTGATATAGGACACAGAAAAAAAACTGCTAGGTCAGACAAGAAACCCCAACGGCGAAGGAAAAAATTCATGACATTCACATCACATCAGCAATATCAATTTACCAAAAACAGAAAGCCGGGCATATGGAGAGACGGGGTAAGAAAGCAGATGAGGAGAAGGAGAGGGAGTGATAATATTGCCATTGATGCAATTGGACAGAAATCCAAGTGTAGAAACATCTTTTCCAAATGGCTCACTGCTGCAGCCAAGGGAGGAGGAAAAGCCAGCAGGGCTCTTATCGATGCAGCAGAGGTCTGGAGAGATCGAGAATGACACAGCCACATTTCTCCCGAGGGGAAAAAGTGACGAGAATTCTTCCAAAATCAGCTGTGCAGACACCAGTTTTTACCAATACACACCAGCAGCACACCATTAAAAAGAAAATGACGGCAGTTTTAATGGGGTAGAAGCTTAGCCAGTATGTCTCTTTTATAGAATTTACAAAATGAAACTGATAGTGTCGAGTAAGTTGTGTACAGTTTTTTTTAGGAGCTTTTTGGCTAAAAAAAAAAAAAAAAAAAAGCTGCCTGCTGTTGCTAGAAACAAGGTCAACAAAAGCAAGGAGACTAAGGCCTCGTCCAGACACAGCTATATTTAAAATTGCAGCTTTTTCTAGTCTTTTTGGCCCTTTATTAAAATGCAAACTGCATATTTTAACTGAAACACTTTAGTAAAACTCCTTCCAGGGTCGGGATTTTCAGGAACTCTGTTTTCAGTGTTGATGTGTAGACTGTGAGAACAGTTTTAGCTTGCATTGCCATTATCTTCCCTGTGAGGCAACACAAATGAACAACAACTTGTGCAAGGGCTGACACGGCCAAATAGCACTGGCTGTAACCTTGCTAACAAGACTTTTTACATATTTACACATAATGCATGTATGCAGGAACAGTGTAAGTGTGTGCCAAGACTATGTATGTGCATATGCGTACAGGAGCGACAGGAAATCTCTTCCTTTTGTACGGTGTCGGACATCCAGTTGTCTCTGCGCTGAAGCCACTGGTCCTATGAGCAAATCATGACATTATGTCCACTTGTCATCTGCCATAAAACTCCATCCAGATGGTTATGCCCCTGCAGTGTAAGTCCCTGGCGACATGGTAGTACAGTGGTTAGCAATGTAGCCACACAGCAAGAGGTTTCCTTGTTTGAACCCAGGGTGTGGGGTTTGAACCTTGAGGTGGGGGAGCTTGGAGTTTGCATGTTCTCCCCTTGTCAGCGTGGGTTTTCTCCGGGTACTCCGGCTTCCTCCCACAGTCCAAAGACATGAAGATTAGGTTAATTGGTGACTCTAAATTGCTTGTAGGTGTGAATGTGATCGTGAATGGTTGTTAGTCTCTATGTGTCAGCCCTGTGATAGTCTGATGACCTGTCCAGGGTGTACCACGCCTCTCACCAAATGTCAGCTGGGAGAGACTTCAGCCCCCCGCAGCCCCTAACAGGATAAGCAGTTATGGAAAAATGACGCTGAAGTCCCTTGCATCCAACGACTTGACGTTGTTGTCATGTTAAATTGGGGGAAATAATTACATTTGTACATTTTAAACTTTTTTTTCATGCATTTTCTGACAGGTACCCTCAAAATTTAAAACAAATGTTCAGATAGCGCATTAGTTATGGCAGAATAGCCAACTATTTACAGTCTGTGTTGTCCCACCCTTGTCAATAGGGGGTGCAGCAGCACTCACCTTTCCATGAGAACAGAGTGTCTCAGGAATGAGTCCTAATATCCGAAAGTCAGTTAGCATTTTTCCACTCCTGGTTCCATTGTCTCAAGGTCAGTGTTTTTTTTAATGAGTGTTTGGTTAGAACAAGGTCTGTGGTTAACACAAGCTTAAGAGACATTCAGGTTTTGCCATGCTGTGGGGACGAAATTAAGACGTTGTTTTTTTTATAGCCTAACATTTGCTTTTTGCTTCTGGGAATTGCATTTTGGCTTCAAAAATCATGAAGCTGGTGTTGTGAAGATTATCTTCCTGAATAAAACATGTATTTATCGTAAACTTTTCTTTGCCATAGGGCTTATTTTCTGCTATAATCCGAAATCCAATGGAAAAATCCCATAGGCTTTTTGATGAGGGAACCGGGCGACACTAACTTCTGTGTCGGGCTAGAGAGAAACGTCATCCCTGGAGCACGCTATGATGGATGCATAAAGAGAATGTGCTATGGAGGTCACTGCTGCAGGTAGAGTAACAACTTTTTTTTTTTCAGGCTTCTAATTTGGCCAACATCTTCTTCCTCTTTGCGTGGCTTTAGGGTTCGGGATGTTGGTTTGACATGCTCTTGACAGTGCTTCCATTTTGTTTGTACTATTTCATTTGGACAGAGAATTTTTATAACAGCTTGTATGAACAGGATTTTTTTTCTTTTTTTTTTGGAGAACAACAAAGGGAAAACCCCCATTTCCAAAAATACCCATGTATGTGTGCACTAGGCCTGAACCACACAGCGAAACTGCACACTGCACAACCACAACAATGAGCTAAAAGCTGCTAAAACATGTAATAAAGATGAGGGAAACTTCAGTAATTCTCTGTGGGTTTGTTGCATGAGACCTAAGAGAGACCTTCCACATTGCAAATAGTCATGTAATTTGTTGTTAATATGAAAATATTTATTAGTGCAGCTTAAAATATTTTAACAAACTACCACAACTTTTTAAGGTCAGAATGAGAACATTCAACTATTTTCCCTAAAATATTTTTTTTTTACCCAATAATATGTTGTCAGTCATCTCATCAGTTATTCCTCAGCTTTATCCATAGACATCTCTCCAGTCAGGTTTCAGCAGCGTTGAAAGTTCTGGCTGCAGATAGGATGCGGGGACTTTGCCATAGCCTTAGTCAACTTACTGCTCACTTCTCTTCCTCGCATTTTATTGCACACTTTATTGAACCATTATGCCTGTGCGCCACAAACAAAATAAATCCAGAGAGAGAGAGAAAGAGCAATTTTCTAGATTTATTCTCCCCTGCACTTTCCTGTCTCTCACTCTCTTGTCTGCTAGCCAAATGCTGCCCGACGCTGCCCGGTCATAGGAGTCAGGTGTTCATTTCTGCCTCAGGTCTAATGCAGGGCAACGATAGCGCATGGACGACATTAAATATTTACAACTACATCTTCTCCCCCTCTCCAGTCGTCTGCTCTCCAATAGTCTGAGCAAACAGCCCACGAGCACCAGCATACTTCACACACACACACACACACACACACACACACACACACACACACACACATACACAAAGGAAAGGTTAACTTGTAATGTATCTTGTATTGTACACCCACACTTGTGAGTTAACCCATACTGTGCCCTTACAATGACAAGAAATGATGCACAATTAGGACTCAATATTTTCAGTTGCTATATATAGGAAAATCCAGTAAATGATTGGTGTATGTTCTGATTATTTCAAAAAGCTAATGAAAGTCTAAGAAGAGGGACATACAATCAACACCTCATTTGCATTTTCTCGCCATTTTCCGATCCTATTAACAGAGGCTTTTTCTGAGCTGTCCACATCACAAAAGCAACGTATTTACAGTAAATTGGCAATGGGCTCATCTTGCAACAGGGCATAGCAAATTTGGGAAATCAAATCTGGGTGAACATCAGTTTAAACCAAGCTTCTCCTTTTAAAGGACTAGTATGATGTTTTTGGAAATAGGGTTATTTGTTTTCTTGGTGCAAGTTAGATGAGAAGAATGATACTCCTCTCATATCTGTCCATTAGATATGAAGCTAGAGCCATCACCCAGTTAGCTTAGCTTTTCTTAGCATACAGATTAGGGGGAAACAGCTAGCATGGTTCCCTCTGAAGGTTAAAAAAAGGTGTTGCCAGTCAACTGAAGGTTCATTTCACTACTATAAGCTGTGTCCAACATCGTTTCCTTTAATTTGGCAGTGCATCCATCCAGCCTCACTACCACAGACCACATGTAGCCACACCAGGTCAGGACCTTCGCCAGCACCTTCACACGTAAGATCACCTGAGAACAGCTGATGTAACAAATGGTTTGCACAAACTGTCAGAAACTGTCTTGGAAGCTCATCTGCAGGCTCATCATCCTCACCAGGGTCATAACCTGCAGCAATCTGTCTTCGTTACCGACTTACCGCCATTGTGAGGCCGGTTGGTTGTACTGCCAAACTCAGAGAGATGAAATTGCAGACAGCTTACGATAGTGAAATGAACATTCAGCTCATGGGCACAGTTCACAGCTCAGGTGGAGTAGTCAGCATGCCAATCACACGCTCTCTCAAAACTTGTGACATCTGTGGCATTGTGTTATGTGATCAAACTGCACATTTTAGAGTGGCCTTTAAGTGTGTAGTAATGAGGCTGTTTAATCAGCATCTTGCTATGCCACACCTGTCAGGTGGATGGATTATCCTAGAGAAGGAGAAGTGCTTATTAACACAGACTTTTAAAAAATCGTGACTTTACACCTTACCTCCTTAGCACCTCACCCCCTTACTCACACCTGTGAATAATGGGAGCAAAAAAATCAACATCACTGCTGGTGAAGTTAGATTACAACCAGAGAAAAAGGTTTGAGAGTTCTTACAGCATGCTGACCAATGACTAATAGTGTACATATACAAAGACATAATTACACACTCTCACATTCTAAAGAGAGCAGAAAGGGTCAAACAAGTACAATGTGTTTGCAGCCATTTACACGGCCATACGTTCAAACACACTGACACACACACACACTCCGGAGCCCACAGCTCTAGCCCCACCCATGTATCCACATCTCGGAGTGCCATTGTGCGCGGCCACTCAAGCAGGTAATTCACTGACAATGAATAAAATGAGATGTAATTATTTTCAAGCAGTCACTTGTTGAGCAAGGCTGAATGGGCTGAGAAACATGTGTTGCTCCCGGACTCCATTATTGTCGCGCGGCCGTGCATTTTACAGTAGCCAGACAGAGGTTAACGCTTCGCAATCAAATTGTATGCCAGCGTGTGAGTGAGCGTGTGAGAGTGTGTTGGATTGGCTGGGAGAGGGTGGGTGGCAGAGGAGCGGTTAGATGGGAGTGTGGTGGAGTTGGGGGTAGGGGGGGTTGATTGGAGGGAGGTGAAAAATAAGCCTCTGGCTATCATCACAGGAAATGGCCTGAGACATCCACTTCTCTGTCTCTCTGCCACCCACCCTCTTCTCTCTGTCTGTCTCTCACACTGTTGCTATCTGTCTTGTCCATCCGACCTTTTTCCCTTTCTCTGCCTCTTGAGCTTTCTTTTCCTCTCCATCTCCTCCTCTAGCCTTATTTCCCTGCCCATCTCTTTCTCTCTACACTTCTCTCTGCAGCTATTATCTGTTTTTGCCACTCTTTCCCCTCCCTGTGGCTCCTGTTCTCTTCTTCCATCTCGCTCTCACGACCTCAGATTTCTCCTCTCTACCTCCCTCTGCACGTGTCTGTTTAAATCTTCCTCTCCTTGTATCTCCTTTCTCACTCTTTTTATCCCCTATTCTCTCATTCGCTCTGTCTCTATATCTCCTATGCTCTTTCTATCTCGCTCTGCTCCCTCCACTGTACCAGAACAGGTGGAGAACAAGCTGATAAGTCTCAGTCTGACACTTTCTCACCAGCAGCCATCATTTGCTTTTTGATCCTGTGGTAGTTGAAACACACCTTTACTGTTATCTGTGGGTATATACGTGGATCAAACCATATCTATGTATATATGTGGCTGCATTACAGCCGGGAAAGATATATCCACCGCCTTTGAACTGTTCACACAAAGGCAGCTCTGCCTCTCCCGCCACACCAAAGGAGCAATTCCAGTCGATTTCATCCAGTCCTGTCTTGGTTATTTGCATCCTTTTTCTCTGCTGCTCCCTTTTTTCTCTCTCTTGGCTTAGTGTCATTCATCTCAAGGCTGTGCTCATAATACCCACACATACACAGAACTCCTGACGCAGAGACATGCACAAGCACACACATCGAGCACTCATATCTCTTATTGCCTCGGCTGGATAAGGTTGAGCAGGACTGGAGTCAGATCGTTTAACATATTACCGGCTCCCAGGGGTTCCTGTTTATGCCCGCTCACTCCAGAGCAGATGCGTGGGATTCCAGTAGCTGCCGTGCATTAACAGATCTATGCAGCTCCGGAGGGCCCCCGAGGACCTCCAGATGCGACAAACGCTTGTAGTGCGCAAAACATATTGAAGATATTCTCACATTTAGGCTGCGGTAGACATGCAGACACATGCCGACATGCAGATGAGGTGTAAACACATGCACAGTCATGAGCAGTTCGGAGACATACAAGCAGAGATAATATAGTGAGTTAATAAAGCATTTTAAGTCTTCAATTGTTTAACCATGAGCTATAAGAATGAGAGAGTGAGAGTGTGTTTTATAGATTAACAAGGTTAAGTCCACAGCTATGGTAACAGACCGTGAGACTATAAATGGAATTGTTGGATTTACAACTGTAGAGCTCGGGCTGAGGATGACACCAGAGGAAAAGCAAGGCTGATTCCAAAATCAAACGTGTTTATTATTTTACATTTCAGGCTCAGCTTATCAGACTTGTCAGACTGGCTCAGCTTTCATCAGTCTGAGCTGTGCTTTGTCAGTCTCAGGTGTTATTTGCCAGCTTGAGCCAACATCATCAGCTTTAAATGGACTTTTTTAGTATTTCACAACTTTTCTTGTTGGGATGAGAGGTTTGGAGGTTGTTTTGTTTTGCCTTAATCATATAGCCACTTAATTTAGAAGCTATGGTAGTGGTTGCTTGGAGCAGTTTGGGGTTTTTTTGGACTGATGAAGGACATTTCAGTTTAAGTTTAAAGGTCCATTGTGAAGGATTTACAGGGATATGTTGGCAGAAAGGGAATATATATTATAATAATTATGTTTTCATTAGTGTATAATCACCCAAAACTAAGAACTGTTCTGTTTTCATCACCTTGGAATGAGCTGTTTCTACATATGGAACAGGTCTTCTTTCACTGAGTTTGCTATGATGTTTCTACAGTAGCCCAGAATGGACAAACCAAACACTGGCTCTAGATCGGGCCATTTGCGTTTTCGCATCAATCTGCAACCACATTGCTAGATAGCACTAAATCCAACACACTAGACCTTTAAGTGTTTATCTTTCTAAGTTGACTTACAATCGAGGCAGCAGTAGTACAGTCTGTAGGGACTTGGCTTGGGAAGGGTTGCCAATTTAAGTCCAGTGAGTGTGAGTCCAGCACAGATCAGGTGCAGGTTGAGAACTCATAGCTGAAAAGGTTGCATTAATCTCAGCCACGCTTGCCAGCAATTTTCTGTCACTTCTTTTTCATGAATGTAGCTATGTAGCCTGCGAGCTGTGACTTAATTAACAAGTATGTTGGCATGTAGCACATGCTAATATTAGAATTATAGTATGTTGGACTAGGGGCTGACAGGTCTCCATCACTAGTTCTTCTGTGATTCGTTTTAGAGTTCTTCTGAAGTGTTGCAGAGGATCGCCATCACTACGAGTCAATCTACACTCACCGGTCACTTTATTAGGTACACCTGTACAATTGCTTGTTAACACAAATAGCCAACCAGCCAATCGTGTGGCTGCAACAATGCATTTAGGCATACAGACATGGTCAAGACGAACTGCTGAAGTTCAAAGAATGGGGAAGAAACTTGATTTAAGTGACTTTGAATGTGGCATGGTTTTTAGTGCCAGACGGGCAAGTATTTCAGAAATTGCTGATTTACTGAGATTTTCATGCACAACCATCTCTAGGGTTTATGGAGGATGGTCTGAAAAAGAGAAGATATCCAGTGAGCAGCAGTTCTCTGAGCGAAAATGCCTTGTTGATGCCAGAGGTCGGAGGAGAATGGCCAGACTGGTTCAAGATGATAGAAAGGCAACAGTAACTCAAATAACCACTCGTTACAACCAAGGTCTGCAGACGACCATCTCTGAATGAACAAGTCAAACCTTGAAGCAGATGAGCTACAGCAGCAGGAGACCACACCAGACGCCACTCCTGTCAGCTAAGAACAGGAAACTGAGGCTATAAATCGCATAGGCTCACCAAAACTGGACAATAGAAGATTGGAAAAACATTGCCTGGTCTGATGAGTCTAATTTTCTGCTGCAACATTCAGATGGTAGGGTCAGAATTTGGCATAAACAACATGAAAGCGTGGATCCATCCTGCCTTGTATCAATGGTTCAGGCTGGTGGTGGTGGTGTAATGGTGTGGGGGATATTTTCTTGGCACACTTTGGACCCCTTCGTACCAACTGAGCATCATTTAAATGCCACAGCCTACCTGAGTATTGTTGCTGACTGTGTCCGTCCCTTTATGACCACAGTGTACCCATCTTCTGATGGCTACTTCCAGCAGGATAACGCACCATGTCACAAAGCTCAGATCATGTCAAACTGGTTTCTTGAACATGACAATGAGTTCACTGTACTCCATTGGCCTCCACAGTCACCAAAGCTTAGTACAATAGAGCACCTTTGGGATGTGGTGGAACTGGAGGTTCGCATCATGGATGTGCAGCCGACAAATCTGCAGCAACTGTGTGATGCTATCATGTCAACGTAGACCAAAATCTTTGAGGAATGTTTCCAGCACCTTGTTGAATCTGTGCTACAAAGAGTTAAAGCAGTTCTGAAGGCAAAAGGGGTCAAAGCCAGTACTAGCAAGATGTACTTAATGAAGTGGCTGGTGAGTGTATATGGATCAATCACAGTTAAAAAAGAAATGTCAGTTTTGTGTTTTTCAGAGCTGATTATGTCTGTTTTTACAGACAGCGCCGATATCAAAGCAAAACTTTTAAAGGAGGACTTAGAGGACTGAAGTTTTTGTAGATGTTAGATGTTGTTGTTGTTGTTTAGTGTTAGTCCCTGTATTAAAAGACCTGTCAATCAATTTGCGATTTGAAAAATGATGCTGTATTTGAAAGGACTGTATTCACAGGAACACATTACAAAACAGTGCTATAAAACACAATACTCTTACATCAAAAACTACCTTTGTGAAGGTTAGTCTGTTTCAATATGTGTCGGAGAAAGATTGATTCAGCTCTGTTTGTGATGCTGTGATGTATCCAGTGAAGAAATTCTGGTAATCTAAAGCCTCTTTTGAAATTGCACATTTATATGTAATGGTATGTGAATGATTTGTTCGTCTGGAATCTGTATTCTGGATTTTTTATTTCTGTACAGTTATTATAGAAGGCAGTGAAAGTGACTGACAAACACATACTGAGCCTTGAGTCTCTTATATATCCATGGTTGCCTATGTGGAGACATACAGCATGAATATGTGCAAACACACACAAACACATAAACTCTGTCAGTGCAGACCGACCTTGTTACAGTAACGAGTCACATTGCTCACCACGCTCAAGTCAGCAGTGCGTTCACATGCTCCTCAGTACAACAAGGCCTCTATGCTGCTGCGTCCGTTGGGAGAGGGGGTTCAAAATGTATCCAAAGGGCTCCGGCTGAGACAACAGAGGCCCGTGTTCTCCTGCTGCTGCTGCTCTGCTCCTGGCCTGGTGGAGGGGAGCACAGGGGCTGCTGATGGAGAAGAGTTTCAAATTTCAAAAGGATTTTTTTTTTCTCCTCTTTTCTACCCAACTGGATCCAGGCAAATACAAACACAACACAGGGGTGTTTGTGTGTGTGCGGTGTGTGTTTATTATAGCATTTTGAACAGAATTTGAACTGCTCACAAAGCGCCCACTGTGTGTGTGTGTTGTTCATATCCAGGTCGCATGCTCTGTTCTCATCACCACCTGATCCCACCAGAGTCTGGATGACAGCACAGCGAAGCACTGTGTGTCTGAACACGTGTACTTGTGTGTACATACTATGAAAATGTATATATGAGAGTGGAAAAAAAGTCACATGGAGCTGTTATGTCACACAGTCAAAGATCCAATTCGTCCCATATGTGCTGTGTTATTCAGGTCTCTGCTCACTGAGCTACAATAGCAGCCTGCTTTTTAAAAACACCAGCACAATGTGCGTCCATCACGTGGTGTAACCGAGTCCGGTCAGGGGATACCACCCTCGGGAGTGACGGAGGGGGGATTTAAGTTCAGAACCAGGAAGTGTTTCAATGAAAGCAGTGGGGCCTTGGGGGAAGTTTCTCCACTCCTCCTCCTCCTCCTCCTCCTCCATTTTACTTTCTCTGCCAGCTTAAACACATCTGTCCTGGCCTGACCACCCAACCCACCCCACCCATATCCCTACAGCTTAACCTCCTTCCTTCAAGTTCTTGAACAGAAATACTGAATTTGATGAAGCTGATATGAGTATTAGAACAATGCAAAACAAGGATTACAAAACTTTAGAAAATGACTGGATATGAAAATATAAAGTGGGATTAGGAAAGGAGGATAGAGTTTACTCTAAAGCCTGAGCCTTGTGTACAAAAGCAGAAAGTATAGAAACCATGGCAACAACCAACAGTTAAAGTTAATAATTACTACAGATGCCTCATTATAGAAACATGTTTGTGGTTTATGGTTTGTAATTCTGTAGGTTCCACAACATAACAGCTTCAGTAAAAGATCTTTCTTGTAGAATTCATCACAGTTGTGAAGTTCAATTTTTAAGGAGCAGCAGGCTGCAGTTTTTCAACTCTATGTCAATCCATCATGCATATAAGCGGGCTAAGACAGACTAGATGTGGCTACAGCACCAGCAAGGATTGCAAAAAAGAAAAAAAAAAAACAACTTGCTCACAATAAAAACACTAACATACTGATGTTTAGCAGGTATACTGTTAAGTGTGTTCACCATGTTAGTTTAGCATGTTAGCATGCTGACACTGGCCGGTTGTTAGTGGTGTGACGATTCTCCAAATCCATAATTTGAAGGACTTTCAATTTTAAGTGTACTGTTAAAATTTTTTCAACACTGATGGCCGTGCTGGATGTTTCCAGTCACCTCTCTGTTGGCTCCACTAAATTAGTGCTAAATGTATGCTCTATTGTCTATTTTGCAAGTCTTACTGGTGCTTTTTTTGGACAGTGGTGGCGTGTGGCTGCAAGTCACTCACGTGGATGAGGAAATCAACTCACCAGTCTGTAAACTCCTGCCAACTTGTGCTGGCTAAGCAGGTTGAGGTTTTCAAATGTAAACATTAACATCGAGGAAAAGATGGAGAAGATGGGCACTAGCTGAATTAGCTTCCTACTAGTCATTGTACTAGTGGTGGAAACTGGATGACCTCTTTGCCGCATCAGTTTCTAACAGGATATCAGGAACTGTAATATCCTTCGATTCACCAACATCTTGAACAGCACCATTCAACCAGGTGACTCTTTTTCTATATGCTGATCTGACAAAGCAGAGGTGAGAGAAGGAGAGGAGGCATGTGCTTTATGGTGAATAAGAACTGATGTGACGGTAGGAATGAGAGGTGCTGTCCCAGTCCTGCTGTGGATCATTGGTGCTGTTCAGTGGTGGCTGCAGGACGGCGCCACGCATGTTTGAGTGGAGCAACCATGTGGCTATCTTGTTGGGACTCAAAGTCAAATCATTCCACAACCAGAAACCATAGATTGTCAGAACCATATGGAAACATGAGCAGCAGATTGATTTGTTTTGAGTCTTGATTTGTAACATTTTCAGATCACTGGTTCTATGCCATGAAAACTGCCATTTACATTTTCAAAATTCTTCATTAAAAAGAACAAGCTACGTGGTATCATGTGTGATATAACCTCCATATTTTGGGGTCGATGTACTAAAGGCCATATTGTCAACATTAAATAATTTATTTAGAATGTAATTACAAAAAAGTTTTCTCACCTGCAAAAGGTCGCCAGGTCCTATTTGTTTATGTTGCCTGTGAATACGCCCTGCAATATTTGTTGTGTTGTCCGAGGTAGCGAAAGTAACCCCTTGTAGCATAGCCTACAAACTGTAGTTCCTCTGTCATCAGTTGTTGTTTACAACTCACAGAGAAGGCAAAATGTTGCCAGGCCGCTGTCTTCAGGGAAGCAGGAGGATTTTACAGTTCTGTTGTTTCTCTGTCATCTCTGACTCTGGCAGTGGCCATGTTGTCTGGAAAAATGCAGCTGCAGGCTACCGGTAATTTATAGTGTGTCGCCTTCAAAGTGTTTTTTTTTTCTTCAGACACACACAAATAGACAGGGTTGAAGAGAAAAAAATACTGCAAGAATAGACATGCTTGCTTTTGATTTTAAAGGTTGAAATTGAAAGTTCATTTCGATCGATTTTCAATTTAGAATCGAAATCGTGACCCCACTACTAATTATCACTAAATGAAAAGAACAGCCACGACTGATGGGAGTGAGTTTTCATGAACCAAATTTTGACTTGATGATGAAGTTAGATGAAAAGTCAGTGGGTCACCAAAGCTACTACAATTCATCCTGAGTAAAAAATGAATGTCTGTCAGGCCATTTCTTTCCAGCCCTGTCCGTGTTCCTTTCTGTTCAGATGTGAGCTGTGTAGTTTCTCTGTTACTCTGCCAGTAGCTCAATTTTCCAGAGTTTTCTCAAAGTCGACAGTTGTCTATTTCTGCAGCCGCATTCCTTCTGTGCTATTAGTTGGCAGTACTTTTGAGTTATCAGATGGGTTTTATTCAGACATATGATACTTAAAATTGACTTTCAACACATCCGTGCTTTGCTTCTTCATTATTTTACCACAGCAAACATTTCTGGCACCACCTTTGCTATCATGCAGAGAACCTGAAGGCAGCATAAAACTTGTAGTGCCGAGCCACCTACTAACCGTCTCCTACTTCCAAAATTATGCATGCAACTCTGTTGAAAGTGGGACAGGTCTTGCTTTAAAGAGGGCAATTCTACCTTCAACTGCTCCACATAAACCCTTCCCTCCAGTCGTAAATATGACTTACAGTATAACCACCGTCAAGTTCTTTTGGTTAAAGAAAAAAAAAGCACTTTCCAAAAAGGAAGCTTCAAACAGCACACAGGTACTCTGAGCTTCTACAACACAGAAGGTAACATGCATGTAAAAAAAACAGTTGATGGTATGTAATAAAATGAAAAATGACAACTAAAATAAAAAAGTAGGGACATAGAGCACTTGATTAGAAAAAAATATATAAAAGGCTACCTCATATTTGCCAGTTGTTGGCACAGCTTCCCTGCTTTATTACTCCCTAAAGGTCACATCTCTGCAGTTCAAGCTACCACATTTAATGCTCTTCATATGCGCTCTACTTAGAATTACAATATTTCCACCAGCATTTGAAGGCAGCATAATTACTGAAGCGGTGTTACCCAGCCCCCCACCCCTCTCAGGGTCTAACTGGGAGGGTTGTTAGAGAGCTGGTTGTGTTTTCTTTGTGCGGCCAGGCCTTGCTATCACATTACTGCACACATGCTGATGCAGCAGCTCCCGCAGCCCCCGTCATCCCAACCCCGTCCCAGCCTTTTTCACCGAGCCACCCAACAATGGAGTGAAACAAATTACTATTTCAATTTAAGTAATGCCACATTACAGTTTCCAATCACAGAAATAAGTCGTTACTTTTGTTATCACCACTTCTAAATATAAGATTAAAGTTGAATTATCCAGGAAATACATCCCACCCCCCCAGTTGCCCTGATTAATTTTCATAGAATTAGTCATCGTCCCCTCGCACATCGTGCTGAGCTCAGATGAGAAAAGTTGGCTTTGCCTGCAGGAAATATTCTCTCAACTTTGATTTTATCAGGGAACAAGGAGAGGAAGGGAAATTAAGTTGAGTCCCAATTTTAGAGGATAAGAGGATGCAACTGACAATTTTTACGGCCATAACAGTAAGGTAATATAGTGGTGTATGAAATATTTTTTTTTGAAGGAGTAATAAGCAAATGAATATATTACTTTTTGAAAGGAGTCCAAGAAATTTTGAGTTACATTACCTGCATATTAATCATACTCCTCGTTGGCAGATTGCTCTGTCGGAGTCAAAGTCTCCAATAACTCTGCTGCCTCTCTTGTCAGTGTTCAGGGAAACCTAACAGATTTGGCAACTAACATTCCTGTAATATGTTCACTCAATAAAATTAGGGACTGTACGAAAAATGATTGGGGTGGGGAATGGTGCTGAATAATAAACTGCTGGTATGCTTCATCAGAACGGCTTGTCAGATTGTCTAACAGCTTCGGAAACCTTTGTCCTCCACACCATTCTAATGTCAGTTTGGGAGGGTGACTGTGTCCAATAATTCCTACAACTTTCCAAAATTGACAATAAAACATTGACAGCTACTTCATGCTGTAATTAGCCAGCTGTGCAAAGGTGAGAGCGGAGTCAGGGTTTTTAAACTCTCTCTCAAGCTCTTCTTTTGCTTGTGACAAAGCTTACACAGTCTGGCTATTTTCTGCATGAACTGAAAATGTGTAGTTATCCCTACATTTAAATGATTATTGTGTGAGTATTGTGTGTCTCTCAGCACAGGCTGTTCTTATGCACTGTTTGTATGTACACCTACAAAAAGTAATGCACCATAATATGTATATAACCCAAGTATTTATGAGCTAGTAATTTGTGCAATCACTTGACTAAAGCCCAGAGAGGAATGAAGAAGGGAAAAGTTTAAGACTGAGAGTCCATGGAAGAAGGCAGGTTGGGGTGACAATTGGTCAAACAACTCAGGACTTTCCCCAAGGAGAGTGGTGTACAGGACTTTGTGAAACCAAGTGAACTTTAAGTTATTTTAAGGTATGTTATCACCATGTTTCTTTCCCTTAGCCTAACCTATGTAACTTTATGTTAGTTACATAACTTAGCATTAAGTACGTAACAACATTAGAGGGGCACTAATTCATTAGATATCATACAAACATGTGGCTCTATGACCATCGGCTGATCACTCTGCCTTCGAGACAGAGCTAGCATGGCGTCATTCATTGGTTTTGTGGACTCCAGATTTGAAGCCCTGAGTCTGGCAATTTGGCTGCCCCTATCTTGGATTTTTTGGAGCCAGAACTGACCTGAGGTGACCATATTTGGATGAGAGGGTGGAGCTGGGAATAAGCCATGAGTTGCCTGATTCATAGACTGTGGTTACACCTAGCAGACAGCTTGTCTCTCAAAGCTGCCACACCCTTAATTATGCATAAATTTAAGCCTTCACAATATTTAAACAGGTGAGTAATATAAAAATCCACCCCCGTGCAGTTTCATAAATGGGAAAATCAACTATTGAGACCCAAACTATTTTTTAACCAGACTGTAAACATGTTTATTTCCACTGGAAATTTGGTTATTTTACATCTCAAAGGGTGAGGCTGAATTCTGGAAGAAAGAGAGAGAGAAAAGAAAAAAGCTAAATTCACAGTACCTCCCCCTTTTTGACCCATATGTGTTAATACCACATAGTAGTAGAGAACAGGAGCAAATATGTTAATAACTTGTTGAGGGTAGTTTTGGAATAATTTAGACCTAGACTTGATAACAAAAGCAGTTTCTATTTTAACTGTAGCAGTATAAATAAAACTGAAACAGTTTAGAAATTGTGACAAGCAGTTCCCTAAGATTCCACATTTTCTGCCACCCTCTGTCATCACAGACAGGGAAGAGCTCTTTACCTGTACAAACACATCTGAACCTGACCTTTCCACAAGATAAAGATGATAGCAGACAGGACAGGAAAGCCACCAGGTCTGGTTGGGAACTGTACACTACAGTGGTTCCTTCTGTAGCAGCAGACTGAAAGAAAAAGAAAGAGAAAAAAAGGATCAGTCAGGGTGTTTATTTTTCCTCCCAGCAGAAAAGGCCTTCATTGATGGTTTTGGATATGCTGCCCTTTTGGAGACACAGAGCGGTTTTGACCTGGCCTTTCTTTCCTTTTTCCTCTCTTTTCTCCCCCCTCTCCCTCTCACCCAGGAGTTGGAGGGGAGCTTGTAAAGTCAGCAGCCATACGTTGTGTTATAAAAATAATCCAGGTTTTATTGGGATTGCCATGGGAGGGGGGCATAGGGGGGAGTGAGGGTTAAGTGTTATACAGCACAGTTCACCTCTCTTACTAGAAAGAACTGCACTGTTATATATATACTGTACTCACTGCTCCACAGACTGGGAGACAGAGGAGCTATTGGAAGCAACAGTGGTGATTTCTTAAAGATAGAGCACAAAGGTAGGAGTGTTGACGTGTATGTGCGTTTCCATGTGCATGTGAGGAGGCAGCATGTGTGAATCAGCGCGTAGGGGTATTTACAACATGCTGGTATTTAAACTGCTCCTCTAACAATGCATCTTAAGTCTCTAACCAGTGGCCACAGTCTGTCTGCTAATGGTACCAGTCCACTCACTTACCCAGCAGGATGGAGACACTCGAATGGCTCTGTGAGTGCCAGGAAATGCTAAATATCACTAAACAATCCTATGGAGCCCGGTATAAACACAACTGCCCATAAACATCTCACTGTTGCATGTGGAGGAGTGTCTGATAGAGACTTCCAGGAAAGTAACAAGCCTTATTTGCAGCAGGGAAGCAGATGTGTCAGGTTGAACTCTGGGAACATCTCACTCAAGGTGGTTTTGGCTAAAGGTCATTGAATAAATGTGTCTGAGCAAGTTCAAACACTGTCCAAGGCATTTTCAGGGCGATACAATCACAGCTGCGTGTAGCCAGGCCCACATGCCGCACTCTGCTTGAAGGACAAAGGGCTCTAGAAGAAATTGATAGATTAGAAAAGGGCACGGTCAGTCATTTGTCTTTTGTTTTCCCTATCTGAGGCCCTCAGTGTTGCCGTGTTGCCGGGGACAACATTATAAAGCATGAAAGATTGCCTAGCTTATGGGCATTTATGGCAAGTGTAAGTATTTCGACTGTTTTTCACGGCTGAGCGAGTTGCCCTTTAGGATTGCAAAGATGCCTTGGAAAGGCATTCCTACACCCAGGCTCTGGAGAATGCAAGATGTGGCGTAAGGCAGGGGGCTTTGGCAGCCAGAAAGAAGCTCAGTGTCTGTCTGTCATTGTCCAGACGTCTGAGGGGGCCACCCGGGGTCACAGCAGTGGAAAATGCCCTCACTGGGATGGGGAAGGGTGTGGGAGGTGGTAGCGGCTGTCTCCAGAATTCAAACACCGTCAACCCTTCATATCTGTCTCATCCCTAACAAGATGAACCTGTAAAATTAGCCTGCTGAAATGGGTAGTAGTTAGGGTGGCAGAGGGAGCGCCGTGACAGGGATATTTGTCAAGAATTGGATTATAGCAGATGGCTTTCTGAAACCTCAAACCAGTGTGATTAGATTTTCACCGTTGAACACTGATTGAAGGGTGATTGTGTTAGATGACAGTGGGCCAGAAAAATACACACAAAAACAAGCTCAATTTCAGCAACAAGGCACGAACGTAATCCTCTCTGCCCTGTTGCTTGTGGAGGGATGTTCTCCCCGAGCCATTGTCCTCAGTGGTCAAGAATATATCTCAGTACCAGCTGAGTGAAGTGTATGTTGTATTTTATATCATCCATATGCCAGTTGTTACATTTAGGTGTGGCACTAGGGATGGCTATGTCATCCTGTTGGTCTGTTGTTTGGTTGACCATTTGTTTCAGACTGAAATATCTCAACAACTACTGGATGAATTCCTGTGAAATTTGGTACAGATATACATGGTACCCACAGGATAGACACGAGTGATTTGGGTGATCCCCTGAGATTCCCCCTAGCACCACCAGGTCAAATTTTCACTGTGAAATTTTGTAACATCTACTGAATGGATTAGCAAAAAAATTGCACATACATTAATGGTTACCAGACAGTGTATCCTGATGACTTTGGCAATCCCCTGACCATGTCCATGAGGTTTACAAAGCAGTCTTAAAGTGTACTGATAATGTATTAGTGGATTGTCTTAAAATTTGGCACACACATTCATGGTCAAATCCGATAGCATAACTACCAGCTTCAGTTTTACTGGGAACTGCCCATTGGTCCGACAGCCCATTGGTCCGACATCCCATTTTTCCGACCATATTAAACCCATTGTTCCGAAGTCCCGTTGTTCTGAAATCATCATGATGCCCTGTGGTTAAGGTCTGGTTAGGTTTAGGCACAAAAACCACTTGGTTAGGGTCAGGAAAAGATCATGGTGTGGGTTAAAATGAAAAAGAAAATGACAAACACATAAGCCGTGAGCCTGCTTTGCCTCAAGCCTTTCCCAGCTGACCCAGAGCTGGTTGCAGCGCACCATCAAGGTAGAAATATGCCCGCCGGGAGCCGTTCAACACTGCGGACCATCGGACTAATGGGATGTCGGATTAATGGGCTGTCGGACCAATAACATGGACCCGTTTTACTTTGTGTTCAATGCTAACTAGCCAGCGTTAGCATGCTAACAAACTGAACAAAGAAGGTGGACGTGGTTTACATTACTCGCTAAAATCTAGCATGACTGTGAATGTCACCATGGTGATGTTAGCATTCACCTCAAGTACAGACTCACAGCTACTGGGGACCAATGACCAGTGTTTCCCAATACCATACTACAGTTGTATAGGCTTGGATGGTATACATTATTCCTTACCTTCAGACCCTCCATTTCAGTGGAGTATATGGCATATGATGGTATTAGTGTAAAAATAAAAACGTAAAAGCTGAGTTTCTGGTGATAGATGTCACTGTAACATATTTGTCACTGTCTAGCCTACACTAGTGTCTTTCTAATATGCAATTAGCAATTTTAGACTAATTTTAGACTAATTAGACTAATTTTTAAGTCTTGCTGGGATTAAATGACCCATAAAATAATTAATTAACAGGAGATAAGCACCCATCTTACTTCTTACCTCTGATGCCACAGATGATATTGATGGATCAGTGGGCTGAACAGAGCTGCCTTTGTAGTTGGCAGAAGTCAGTGTTATAGATAAAGTTATATTTGGCAATACTCCTAAACAGGGGCAGAGGCCTTCCCCTTTTTTGCTTGTCCTGTAACGTTATCCCCACCACTCGCAGTCGCCATCTTTCTCAGCTCAGCCGCTTGTGCCACCAATAGAAACTGACCTCTGGTGGTGCCAGCTGTGCACTACAGTACATCGCCTCAATACAGCATCTCCGTATCAGTTTAATGGAAAATTAAATTTTGAAAATCATACCCTCATGGTTTCTAAATACCCCGGAATGACGAATTCCTTGATAATGCCCAAGTTAACCTAACCCCCAAATTCCACCAGATGCGTGTTGGTTGCATCTGCATTTCTGAACGGCAGCGGAGCCAATACGTTTCAATTCTAGTCAATGTGTGTGCTTCCACCGGCTGCAGCCGTTATGCGTTCCGGCTCCCTCACAGCTGCGGCACCTGAAGTCAACAGGTCAGAATTTTTCAGACATCATTTCACCCTGATGACACCATGGACGAGGAGATGTTAATCATGGAGGTGCACCGAGATGTCTTCCTACTACTCCTCTGGTTTGTGGTTGTGTTTATAGAAACTACATCTTGTTATATTGCGTGATTATGCGTGAATTCACAAGATCTCGTGGGTCCTCGTGACTCCCGCTGTCCAGCAGAGCTGCACCGCTCCACACAGCAAACACAGCAGGTGGGTGTTGATGGACGGCGGAGCACGCAGCGGATAACCAGTGCTGCCGTTCCGCAACAGACACGCATCCAGTGGAATTCTAGCGTAATACAGTATATTCATAAGGGATAATGCCCGACAAGGTGGCAATTATCAGGAATAAAGGTTTGATGGGGAGGGCATTAACTCCTGATTATGGACACTTCAAAGGGCATTATCTTGTTTATCTCATGGTTACTTGCCAAAGAATAACAGTTAAGACCATTCATTTATATTTTCATTCTTTTGCACTCAAAATCTCAAGTTTTTCACAGACTCGGTTTCCCTGGTAACACCCAAGGGTAGGCAAACCTTACATATGACTTGGCAACAGGAGATATTTCAAGTCCGCTTAGCTCATAGAATCCTTTGGCTCAGCAATGAGCCAAAAAACTTAATGTAGTGCTAGCATGATTCAAAGTCCATAATACTGCCAACAGCAGACACAGTAAATATAATTTGACAGCATGTTTAACAAGGGTAGCTATCCATTCATGTTATTGTCCCCAAATCAATATCATTGTTTTCAAGAACAAACGTTGGCCATGTGTGTTGGCTGCAGCCTGAAGTTGTGAGTTGAATAGCAAATGCGATGTAAGATGATTGCAAAAATGTTTTTCCATGGATTTCATATTTTTGTTTGCCGGGGTGTTTGCAAAGCTCTTTTACCACGATCTAAAATTAATTTAAAATGTGAGTGGCATCACCATTTCCTTTGTGCAATGCATCATAGGGGGAAAAGTGTCCATCAACAACACAATCAATCACACAAATCAGGTTTTGTTTTGAGTCTGAACACTGATTGTTTTGCTGTTTCAGTTTAGTATGTTGTATGGATGTGAGGCACAGCTTTTTGACTTGTTAAATCTGATCATGCATTCAATGGATGAAAAATGCACAGTCACAGAAATACATTCTTAATGCTGGAGTTGGTCAAGCTCGCTGTATTCAATGCTCATGGCAGCTTTCTCCAAGCAAACAAGTGGACACGAATGCTGTGCATTCATAGCCAACCACCAACAAGCCTGAGGCAGAAAATGGCCTTTTTAAAAATGGCTCCATATTGTTAAACCAATGATTTTTTTATTCAGATACTGGCTGAACTTTTGGCATCCCAAATGAGAGTATCAGAATGCGGGCATAACCAGAGCATATTCCCATGCATCTTCCTGCAAAAGAACAGAACTGTGTAGGAGTTAAGCTGCCCATGTATAATTTCCCTCATGTTTGCCAGTGTGTTTGCATATGCATAGCAGCAGAAGAAGATTCATCAGGCAGACTTTGCAGAGAGTGATGGAGTTGAGGGGAAGTGAGGGCAGTCGCTGCTGTTTATTATAGTAAGCCAGCTAGGGGCCAGGGGCGTAGCAGAAGATGGAGAGGGGAGGAGAGATACTGGGATCCCAGGGGCCCCAACCCTGCCTCCCTCAGCAGTTTTTCCCACTGCGCTGACAGGCGGCACACTCTCGCTTGGGGACTGGTGAAATCCTGCTTTTACAGTTTCCAGTGGAATTTAATAACCTCCTGAAGCCATAAGACAGTAAATTAGCATGCTGTTATCCCATCAAGAGAGAAAGAACAGCAGTGAGGCAATCTTAGCAGATATCCAAATTAAGCAGCGATCCAACACTGATTTATAGGCTTGGCGACTTTGTGAAATTAAGTGAAAGAAACTTGGGGCTGAACCAGTGGTTTATCTCTGTCATCTAGCTGATCTATCACCCCGACTTTTAAGAAAATTAAGCTTTTCAGTGTGGCAAAAACACACTTCTAAACAGAACTACCTTGCTTTGATGAAAGCAGACCCTATTCTTTCCTTTTTAATCAAGCACCGCAATTTCAACTGCAGGTGAGATAAAAAAAAGATGAGAAATGTTTATGAAGCAGTAATGAAAAGCAATTCTTAGATGATTCATAAAAAAAAACCTGCTCTGATTAAAACCTCACTTGTCACTTCCTATCGCACTTTAATGAATATACAAGTTGAATGAAATGATGTTCTGTTGAGCTGTAATTTCCTTCTTCCGTTAGGGGAAGGAGGGAGGGAGCTACTCATCATATGGGGCATGCTTTAATACACTCATCTCAATAGATATTAACCACCAGGCGATTGCAGAGGCAATGAAACATTTGGGCCATTCATTTCAGATGAAGACAGGAGATTTCTCCACTTCGTTCCACAAATGTTTACCCATGAAATTGCAATGAGATGAAATGTGACAGATCAGCAGCGGCTGAAAGCGGTTTTCTGTCAAAAAGCTAACGTTGCGAAAAGACCTTTAGATTGATTATGACAACTTTGGTTCTCCGCCGTTTAGAATCAAACTGCCACTGCTGGGTGTTAAAACCATTCATTACTTTTCATTTCAATCTCTTTACGATCCAGCTGAAGGTTTAGTATCCTAATTCTGTTATAAGGTCAATTCTGCCTGCTTTAATTGGTCTGATGTCTGTCAAGTATCGCACATATACACAATGGAGAAAATGTAAATATCTGGATACTAATGATTTCAATGAAGGCATTACATCATGTCTTGCATCTCTAACAACTTCCGCAGGTGACAAAAGAGTTAAGCAGCACATTTAACAAACACCTGTGATGTTGGAAAAGCTGTGAATGTCTCTGTGCTATTAAAAGCAGACAATGAAAGGTAACATGAGGTAAATGAGGTAATCGCTCAGAATAACTGTTTCCCAGCTCTAACCGTTCCCCAGTATAAACCTCAGCCAAAGTAAACCCAAAGTCTCGTTGTGATGGAAAAGTCCAAACAGAGCAAACCGAGAAGAGCGATGCAAGGAGAGCAGAGGCTCACGGGAGGTGACCTGTGCTCTGCCTCATAATGAGACTTTACCTCACTTTCTCACCGCCTGGCCTGCTTTCTACATTTGCCAGACATGTGCGAAATAATGTTCTTGTTGCTGTTTTTCACTAATACAACCTTGGTAGGACCAGTTCTGAGACACGTAAGGTCTGGAAGTGAAGAAAAAAACAATGATTTTGCATTTTGAGTCCACCAGCTAAGAATATATGAAAGGATTTTTTTTTTTGCTCCTGCCTTGAAGCGGCTGAAGCTCTTTAGGGTTTAGTTCCCATCAATACCAGCAAAATCTCTCACTCTGTTGTTGCTGTGGAAGATTGACCTGAATTGTGAATCACTAGAGTTAATCCCTCCTACGTTTACTATATGAAGAGCTGGATTTCCCGAGCCAGCCTCATACAGACCGTCCTGGAAGCTAACAGTGTGGATTAAGCTGCACTCTGCATCAGGTTGATGTCTGCTTGCACACTGTAGACATTTTATGTCTTGATTTTTATTCAGTACTGTTGCCAAGTTAAACTGTTACAGGGGAGAGGAGAAGACAAGTGTCACAGCAGCAGAAAACTGATTCAAAGGTGAGCAAAAAACAATAATGCTGAATACATGTCATACATATATACACTACTGTATACACGTGAAGCATGAGAAAACTAAAATAAAAGTTACCAAATACTATCAACACCAACATAAATGGTAATTATAAAGTGTAAGGAGACAAATAAAGTCACAAATAAAGTGACTAGACAATGAAGTCCCAACAAAAAGTTTAACACAAAATTTGAGTTTTTTGAGACAGCTGATAGCAGTGTTAGCAGCTAAAAATGCACATATTTATCTTGGGCAGCAAGAGTAAAGTGTGTAAAGGGTTTGTCTAATATAGCAAGACAGTAGTGCAAAAAAGTTAGCTTTGGCAGTGTGACAGACTTCAAGTCCTGTAGTTGTTTGAAGTCGTTTTCTCATATGAACTCCAGACAATGTCCTGATCTGGAGTTTCCCTCCAGGCGTGGCACACAACAAAAGATAGTCTGTGAAGAAGATGCATTCTCACTTGCTGGAAATACTCTATTTGGTTTAGGCGAGGGGTAGATTATGCAGGAGGCAGGACAAGATGCAAAAAGTTAGCTGCAGAAGCAGCTGGGTCATAATTGGGTCATAAAGAACAGAGTATTTGCCATTTCTTGAATTTGTCTTAAGACCTGCCCTTACCAACAGAAGAGTTCCTGCTTCTCGTTGTCTTTCTGGTGAAACATTATTGTTGGCATCTTTGTATAATTGATCCTTCTTCTTTACCCTGAAATGTTTGTATTCTTCTGGTTTTGTGCAATCTGCATGAGAGAAATGTTATCAACATGCCTACACTGAGAATTTTCTGGAAGGTTACCTGCTCTATTCACACTGGGCTCAATCGGACATTTCATGGACTTTGTACGAGGGAACATGCAGGGTAAAGGTTGATTAATATCCACTTTAACTGATGTAGAAATTTGTGTCCTTTCATACAGCTCTTCAGGATAATGTCTAAGTTATTCAGGGTTGCAGTGCATGTGTGAAAGGAAAATTAGCCTACTGAGAACAGTTGCGATAGAAGAGACTGACAGCTACAGGGGCAATATATCTGTGATAGCACTCCTTAGGCGAGCACAGGTGGAACAGTCTGTCACTGAAGGAGCTGCTCAGAGCATTTAGGGTTTCATGTAGGTGTTAGGAGGTGTTTAGAAATGTTTTTAGAATAAACTCAAAAGGTAAACTGCTGTTAACTTCATCTGCCAACTGTGAATTGTTAAGAAAGTGGTTCTCCAATCTGTTGAAGTAATGTATAGGTAAACCACTGGTACCCATCTACCAAGCATCGGTAATATCAGTGCCTGCAGAGAGCCCAAAGGATACTAAAAGACAACTTGCTAAATACGCACACTTGGTCAGTGGCATTTGGCATCAGATACCAACATACTAAGTAAATGGACCTGCACTTGTATAGCTCCTTTCTTGTCATTCGGTACCTCAAAGCAAGCGCTTTTTACACTAGAATCACATTCACCCATTCACATACACATTCATACACTGGTGGCTGAGGCTACCATACAAGGTGCCACCTGCTACTCAGTTTTTAACACACTCACACTGATGGAACAGCCATCGGGAGCAATTTGGGGTTCTTTGACATGCAGACTGGAGGAGCCATGGATTGACCAGCCATTCTTTCGATTGGTGGAGTGAGCCACAGTTGCACCCTTTAGCATCTGTTTAAGACTCACTGGGCCACGTCATTATGAGATGCTCCAGGCAACTGATGTATAAAGAGTGAGAAAGTCCACATACAGAAGGTTGTTAGATAGGTCAAACAAAAACAAGACTTTCACCCAGGATACCAGTGTTCATGTCCAAAAGTCAATATTAAGTTATTTTAACAATGTAGTATGTTACATGATTTAACACGTGACATATCTCACGTGACATATGCAACATTACATTTGTAAGAAACATTCTAACATTCTTCTTTTTTGCAGACACCTAAAAACAAAGAAAACCCATGTTGGTTTAAGTTCATTTTGAAAAGACAGACAGATAGCAGAAACTGACATGCCATCCCTAAGCATCCATAACTGATGCTAGAGGGGTGAAAGTTTGACATGTGGGGGCATTGACCAAGCGTCGGTATTTGATGATTTGGGAGTGAGAATGAGTTGCCCCAGCAACAGCCTGTTCACCCTGCTGCCATCTGGCAAGCAATACAGGTTTATCCACATGCCGTACCATCAGACTACAGAGCAGCGTCTTTCCTCAGGCTGGGAGACTTCTCAACTACAGCTCATCCTCCACACTCAACCTTAACAGATTGTTTTGTTGTGTAGCAGCAAGTGACAGCTACATTTTGTTGTGCAACCTTGTGTTGTACAACAACAATAAATTAATTTTGAACCTTGTATTTGTAAAACATTCCATAATCATAGTAACACTATGTGCATCAGCATGTGAGTGAGAGGATTTACATACACCATAAAGAGAGGTGTGTGTCCCACTCTGTTTACATTAGCAGTTCCCCAATAAAATGTGATTTACAGGTATGCAACACCACCACGTCGGCAGTGTTTGTATTGAGTTGGAGGCACTACTGACAAAAAAATCTTGTATGAGCTTCCAGTATTCACCCTCTTCTCCATTAATGATGCATCTGACAATAACTGAGTCGTCAAATTATTAATGGCAGCTTCCTGTGCTTCAGCTGAAGTCTGTCATAAAGATGAGAAGAAATAAGGCAGGGACGGTCCCCTGTGCGTCATTCAAAGTACAAAAAACACAGGTTTAAAGTGCAAAAAGGGTAGGTTTATTTTCCAAAAAAATAAATATTACAAAGCAAATGACTAAACTGGAGTTATTGGGCTCTTAAAAGAGGTCACCGTATCATACCTCTACTGAAAAAGGAGGCTAACAGAACTAAAGGTTAACTCAACAAACGGACCTAACAGAATGAGGCAATGGGGCACACATATACTGGCTGATCAGACCAAATTAAACACAAAGGGGAGAACTTACATAGGCAATAACTAAAACCAAAACAAAGAAACCCCTAATCCCCCCCATGATGGTGCAGCTCTTGGTGCAGTCCATGGGATGGCCCTCTGCATAAAACCAGGCTCTGCCCTCAGCCCCATCTTTTGCCCAGCTCCAACCAGGAAGTGACTTCAGGTAACTTACAAAAGCAAATAGCAAAATGACAAAACAGTGTAAACTAAATATGTGCGCTTCATCTAGAGAACAGTGTGTTGTCAAATTGATAAAAAAAAAATTAAACTGAACAAACTGGTGTTGCATGTATTTTATGTGACTGCAAATTAAACGTGGTGATGGTGTGGGTGAATATGGGAATCATTTAACCTTTTGTGTGGCTGTGGGCATGGCCATCACACCGAGACACAGCCCTGTAGTCTCAAATACTGTGATGTGTTGTTGAGGTAGTCAATAGAATCTCATTCATCCATATAAATAGGTTAACTCACTACAACCTAAGACACACAGACTAAAGAAAACCTGTGATTTATTCCAGGACTTCATAATCTCAAGATGACTTATTGAAGCTCTTCTAAAGCAAAATGCAAATCTGTATCTTCATATCCTCTCATATTAATTTAAAAAAAAAAAACATGCCCCTGGAATGCTGTAATTACTCACGTATCCTTGTTATTGTTTATCAGATGCTGTGAAAAACAGAGTAAGCGAGAGCTGCGAGCTGCTGACTCGCTATCAGCCGCTATCTTTCTTTGCCGCTCTGTCAGCCATTAGCCTATAATTTATGCTTTCACACTCTCAAGGCTGTACGCTCAAAGCATCGGCATTGCCGTGTGCGAGAAAGTTTTCGCTTTCAGCCTGTTGACGGCTGTACATTGACTGATAAACAGAAACGCTGACAAATTGAGTGCTCCTTCACACCCACTGCAGGTGTTCGAACAAAAAAACAAAAAAAAGGGGGAATAAAAAAACTCCCATTGGAGTGGAGGTGCGAATTAAACCGCAGTGCTGTTTGCCATGAAATGTGATACATTTTTAAAGGTTAGGGGAAAAAAGCCAGACAGACTGTGGATGCACTCTGATGATAGACAGTTCAAACAGACGTTTCTGACCATCTCACTAAAAAGTGAAACCAATGACTGAATGCAGTTGTGATATATGATCAAAAAACATAAGCCAGAGTTGCTTCTTGGACAAATTTAAAGATTCCAAGCATGGCAGAAAGACTGCAATATTGTCCGATCAGCAGCATGGATTTCTAAAGTAAGATCTGAGTGGCTTTCACAGGCCTGGGGGGAGGGGGGCATGAAACTGGCTCAGCATATAGAAAACTGAGTAAGCGAACAAGTATAAACACCATATAAAGTTGTTTGGTGTACTGAAACTTATTTATTCCACGCCGGCTGCTGAATAGGCAGCACAGTACATCAATAACAAATTGAACTTGAGGTCAGGCATGGAACTTCACACATGACTGCTTCTTCCCATAATACATCTGAAGTCTATTTTATCCAACCTGGGTGCGAATAATCCCTGCAAATTAATTTCCATCATAGTGTTTCATTTTGAAGTGTTATTGACTGAGAAAGACAGAGGGGAGGCCAAGGTCCATGGAGGAATCCTTGTTTAAAAAATGCTGTATTTTTTATTTGAATTCCTAGAAGCCCATATTCATTATACTAAGCACAACTTTCTAGCACGGAACCCACATTTTCTCAACAGTGTCTCTTGATGTGGCCCCAGGCCGTGCTACTTCTCATTTCCATCACTGAGCTGTTTTTAACACACTGCGGAATGAGAGTCCGACTCCAAATTAGTGTCCTAAATCCAAACTCATTAACTCCCGAACCAAACAAATCTGTGCCAGAGTGTCTACAACCTGATGTGTGTGTGAGATTATGAGCATTATAATTCAACCCTTGTTTATTTGGTAATCTGTCTGTGTGAGGATTTGGGCAACTACCTTCACAGCATTTGTCGGGCGGCATGTAAATTCAGACAGCGCAGACAGTTTAGCATCAGGCGGGGCTGAGGGGTGCCAGACACATGCTTACAGACAGCAGTAAGTAGGAGTTAGAGTGCTGAATGTATTCCTGCAGTGAAAGAACTGACAGCAGATACAAAGTCGAAGATGTTTTGGCCTTGTCTTTGGAAAATAGCCTATGTCAGTCTTAGTTTATTGATTTGTGCTGGGGTTAAAAGGCCCCATGCTGTCAGTAGCTACATCAATACTTATACTGAGACATAAATAATGTGCATCATTCTGCGCTAATCCATAGAGATTATCATTCTAATATTTGCCTTCTAATCTGTACACTTAATCTCCAGATCATAACCCCATGTCTTGTGTGTTATTTCATGTTTTTGTCTTCTCTGCTGAGGATTATTAAATCTATGTCAGATATTCATCCTCCTCTGTAGAGACTGCATATTAATAATAACAATAATGACAAAAACATGCACTGGCTGTTGTTCACTCATTGTATGTTTTGTATTCCAGCAGTCTAAAATTATTTATTTATTCTTGTACTCAACCTTAACTGAGTAGTTTTTATGAGATTACATCGAAGCATCCTAATGTAGGCCTGAGGGGAAACCTCCCAGCATGCACCGGGGCAACAAAATGATGGACAGATGTCTCGTTTTATGTGTGCCTACATTGTTACTAGCTTTATTGTGCCATAGCATCATTTGCATTGTGCTCTACAGTGTTACCTCCTCTTCCACAACTCCAATGTTGTTATACAGTTAGTTATCAAAGGGCATTCCACAGATTTCACACATTTAGTTCAGCATAAGAGGAACACAGTTGTGTAATGTCTGTTGACATCAAGGTTATCTCAGCTTGGGCTTAGAGACCCAATGTTTTAAGCATAAAGCCTGAGTCACAAAGTGAACATGTGGAGTTTGGAAGACATGGGCACTTAAAAGCAAGGGGGGTCTAATAAAAAACACTGTTGAGTTGCATTTTGGGTGTTTTTGGAGCTTGACCCACAGGGACTGAAAGTCATTATATTTCACACTCTGCTGCTTTGATTCCGCCCATTCTTTTTTATGTGTCTCTTGTTAGTCCTCCAAATTTATGAGTGCAATACTAAATTGCTGCAGTATCCCTTTAAGAGTAACTGCTAAGCAATATACAACATGAGCGATGTTGTGTACATGATAAGTGACTTGCTCCCCAATGTGATCGCATATAGTAGAGTCACTTTGGCTCAAGAGTAAAGTGGACATTAATCTCAGAATTGATGGCAAACGTCCCCCCCCAAACTCTTCCTGCTGTCCTTAGCCAGGACAATGAACTTCAACTTACTTGCTCCTAATTAACAGGCCAGCTTGAACACATGCTAACGTGATAGTACAATCCTTCATTCTTGTCATAGGGATAAACTATTACAGTAGAAGATGAAGAGATTTAAGACACATACAAGATACACTGATTAATAATTTGAGTCTGGTATGGTTTTCCCACACACAAAAAAAATCAAGGAACAAAAAAAACGAGGTTGCTGACTCGGCGGCTACTAGCTATCAGTGCTAACAGCGTGAACAATGCTGAAAAAGGCAACAGTGCTGACAAAGCTAATGGTGTAAACCAGGGGTGCACCGGAGGGTGGATGCTACACTTCCACAATAACACTGTCCCGATATCAGCACTAACCACCATTTAAGCACAGCGCAATGCAGAGCAGAGCAGTGGCGATTAGCTAGCCAATATACCCACACAGGGCTCACTAACATGAACACACGGCCATACTGTCAACCACAACGAAGAAGAGAGGCAAGAGTTAAGATGCCGTTACTCCACTTTATATTGACTTAGTAAAATTGGTTTGCTGCTATATTAATGCTCTGACTGTCGTATACAGCTACTGGACACAAGATGTCTTGAAGTCCTTTCTCACTGTTCACTGGAGGCTTCATGTTTACATATTTCACTTGTGCAAGTTGTATATGATTGGGACTATGACTGGCTTCCACTAGTTCTGATGCCACAACATTTGCTTGCAGGTACACGTGTTAAACTGAGGTTAAATGTGAGAAACTTTCCTTCTTTATCAGATAAATGAGAAAACAGCCTTCTAGTGTCAAACTCTGTTCAGTAAAGTAACAATTTTACTAGTAAAAGGTCCTACCACTGATATTTATTTGGCATCTTCTCTCAGGGCTCACCACTCATTATAATTGCAACAGATAAACTGCGATTTATGTTTGTAGGACAATCAATAAAATAGCCTGTAAAATACACAGATCCCAAATGCTTTCATGTCAAGAAAATGCTCTTGACCAAAAACCATCCATTTCTAAAATAATATTATTGATCTTCTTATAAGACAAAGACAAAATAATAGATGACAAACTATAAAAGTCACATTAGGTGAAAGGCTTCATCTGGAAAGAGCTCCAAGCCTCAAAAACAACAGATTATTTTTACTCTTACAACATTATACTTTCCTCAGCTCAGCGCAATAACTGTAGAGGCGATGATAATATTGCTGTATTAATGCGGTATTGATCTCCTGTGGAACATTTTCTCTGGCACAGAGGGAGATCAAAAGTCCGGCAGTGCTTGTTTGGAGCTGGTGCCTTGCACACTGGCTCTTAAATACGGGGCAGAAATTGGTGAGGAACCAGACCTTCCAATCTGAGTGTCTGAGGTCAGACTCCAGGTTGGGAAGCACTTTGCCAAAAACAGACCTTCACTTTCCATACAATGAAAGTGTCTTAATCAAGCAGTGTAATGGCCGCTGGGGGCCCCTCGTCTGTGTCGGGGCCCTTGTTCCGAGAGGCTAATGGGCGGAGACCTGTTTGTGTGCCTTTTTTGAAATCCTCGCCGGTCCCTGCTGTGATGCGTACTGCAGAAGTAGGCTGGGGGCGCACACACGCTGCAGCGCCACACACACACTCACACACACATCATTTCCAGTGGAGACTGGCACAGAGACGCAGCGCCACGACCACTCCGGCATGTTTGTTTAGTACGGACTGCTGAAACTTCTGCGCACAGAGAGGCGGATAGATTCATCCAGCTCGTCCCAGATAGTGGAATAAATTGACGCTTTTTTTTCTCCTCCTTTTTTCTCCTCCTCCTCCTCCTCCTCCTCTGGTTTCGTGTTACAAAGCCTTGGGAGGGAGTTGCGCGGAGAGCCAGTTCCTCTGTGTAGAAACTGAATGACAGTATCATATGGCTTGATTTGCCCTGTAGTCCAACCATTTAAAAAAATACAGAGGAAATAAGAAAAGAGAAGAGAGAAACCGTGGGCGAATTCATCTGAAATTGATGAGGATGTGGAATAATTTATAACTCCAATTCAGAAACAAATCCGAGATAACGGAGAAAGAAGAGACGGAGAGAAAAGGATACTGGATCTGTCGTCAGAGAGAGACGGAGAGGAAAGCGCAGGACGCGTTGCCTGTAATCATCACCACCATCACCGTAATAATAAGGTAAGTTTGGAGCCGTTATTTGTCGTAATGGTGGTTGCAGTACTGTGAGGTAGCTGGATTAAAAGTAGACGAGGGAAGCAGAGGTAGAAGACATCCTGATCCGGAGTCTCCGGATCTCCAACTGTTGCCATGAAGCCCTCTTTTCTTGGGAATAGGATGCCGTCAGATACAACGCGTTGTCTAAACAGATCGTGGACGTGTAGTATGTTGTCCTTTTGGGGCTCAGTATGATGCAACTTTATCTTCATTTCGCGCAGTGTAAACACAGCGCACTGCGGTCAGGAGCAGTTGGAAGGGAATCAACTCCGGGCTTTCACCGTAGTCTGTGTATCTATTGCATGCACTGCTCCATAATCACAGTCAGACAATGAAACTATAACATATAAGATGCACACACTAGCCAGTGCAGTGTTTGTGGTGCAGCATGCCACAATTACAGCTGTTCACCGCTTCAGGGCTAAAAATCAGTTAATATGTTGTTATTTGCCTGTTATATTTCCATCTGTGGTGCTCTATCATGAACTTTTAGGACCCTTTCTGTGCTTGATAGTGTTTTGCATCTTCTATGGCATCAATATAATATTCCATTAATATTCCTTAACTTACTTTGTGACTTCTGCTGGCTCCCTGAAGAGAGGCTTTTAGAGTTAATAGAGATGTTTGGCAAATGCTAACGCAGATGCACAAGTTAAGAGTTCCAAAGCATCTTGCTGAAAACATATACAGAGATTTTAATAGCTGAGTCTCACATTGTTAGAGTAGTTATATATGACAGCCCTCATCCACTTCCAATGCCATAAAAGCAATGAGGCTCTTGAACTGCTGCCTCTATTTCCCGCTTGCTCAGCTGACACTCAAAAATTAAGCTCTTATGGTGACAATAATCCACTGACTTGAGATATTACTTTGGAGTGCTTTTTCCCCCTTCTGATTTTTCTTTTTGCCTTAATGAAGTAAGTATTAGCTCCAGTTGAGTGATTATTGTAATTACTGAGGAGGAGGAGGAGGAGGAGGAGGAGAAGGGCAGGCGTCACACTGGACAGTGAGCAGGGATTTGTGTAAAAAGGTGGTGGTTTGGGAGGAGGCGGCGGAGGAGGAGTGGGGGGTCTGCCTGCTTTTTTTTTTTTTTTTTTTACAAGCTGTTTGGTGCCAGTGCCAGTTAACTCACAGACAGCACAGGGGGAGTGTGGCCCTTCAAAATAAAGACAGTAAAGGTTGTGGGTGAAGTTAGTGGAGTCACGTTATAGCCATGTGGGATGGAGGATGACTTTATGTGAGCGTGATTGTGTTTGAGGATCCACTTTCTGCTTTGATATGTGTGTAATTTCCTCGTGAAGTTTGCCGTAGGACTTCTTTTTCATAAGGTTGGTGGGCGGGTGGTTCTGTGTGTTTGTGTATGCCACCGTGTCATTTGGAAAGATTAATGAAAGTAATATATTGGTCGAATTCAGCGCCGGCATTGAGCCGAGAGTTGACATTTGCCGTGTAGAAGGATGTAGCGGAGGATAATCCTGCCAAAATTCAATTTGCTCACCTTTTAATTTGTAAAATCAAGTTCACAGACCTTTAAGAATGGTCGTAATCCTTGATATAAATATACAGAGAAGATTATGCATGACTGGAGCACGTCACAATGAGACATGTTTGAAAACCCAGTTTGGTTGAAGCATGCCTCCCGACATCTGCATTACTTCCAGTCAGAAAAAAAGCCTTGAAAATCCAGCTTTATTCAGGGCAGTTGCAACAAAGACACACACACACACACACACACACACACACACACACACTGCAGCCCTCTGGCCCCAGATGTTAATGCCTCCATTGAGAGAGCCACAGGACTCCTGCCGACTCGATCTCTTCATTGTCGGACAGACAATGGACTCTACATCCTGATGGCCAGCCTCCTTCCCATCTTCCCTCACACACTCATCATGCTCCTCACACACACGCACAATTAAATAGCACACAGCCACGCAGACAAAGAACCACATGCATCATACGTCCTGTACATGCAAACAGGCATGCTTATACAATCGGGTTCTCGCATTTACATGCACCGCTTTACACACACGAAACAGTTTCACTTATATTAAATATGGAATTTCTTTCAACTTTGATCTCTTATGTACAATGTGTGTGTGTATTTGTGTGTGCTCATGACCCCTATGGGTGTTGTGTTGGACATATGTTCCTGCTGGCATCCACCTCAGGGCCAATGCTGGGCTGCAGCACCCGATTACTTCCATAAAAGACTAATTTTCGGTAATTTTCTCCATTTGGGGATTATTGTTTTGACTAAAAACTATAAAGAACTAATAAAGAAAAATGGCCATCAGATTTTCCAAGAACCCAAGATGAATGTTTTGTGGTGTCCTTACAGTCTTAAAGGAGCAGTGTGTAGGATTTTGTGGCATCTAGCAGTGAGGATTGCAGATTGCATGCCAGCTCAAATTTCTCCTGTGTGCCAAGCATGAACTCACATTTAGGATTTCTTCAGTGTCCATAGTTCAGGATGTTTTTAAGAGTAGCTGAATTATCAGCAGAGGTCTCTTCCTCTCCAAAACCAATGGAGTGGGTGATTAAAACTGGTAAAAACACTGAATAAAGCAGTTTACATTACAAATGAGTGTTTCTATGATGATATTTGGTTCGTCGCAGACAGACGTGTGCAACATGCCAGACTCCTTGGACAAGGACCCGTTCCGTATGGAGGTATAAACAGCTTGCTCTGAGGTAACGAAAACATGAAGATGATCTTTATTTTTGGGGGATCATACGCTAAAGAAAGCATACTCATTATATTCCATTTCTGCCCGTATATTCCCCTAAATCCTACACACTAGACAAACCCAAAGATGTTTATTTTATTATCATATAAGTAAAAGAAATGCTGCAAATCTTCACTCACAGAATGAATCATTTATCAAAATAGTTGCTAATTCATTTTCTGATTAATCAACCAGTCAGTCTAATATCACTATCTGTGTCAGTCTGAGTTTGCGAGTCCTTGCGTGCAAATATGTGACATAAACTGTGTTTTGACACCAAAGGGCCAACATTGCATCATAGCTGTTATATCGTCAGTGCACCAGATGTCTCCTGTCTGCTGCATGTGTGTGTTTGTGTGTGTGTGTTTAATTGTCATCTCTATGTCACAAGCATCACATCAATGCAACGGATACTGCAGCCCACATGGTGAGCAGCTGAATGCGCAGTAAACTCCCGTGATAACGCGATGATTTCTGCTAATGTAACGCAAAAGCTTTGCATACAGGAACACACACAGAGACCATTCAGGCTGTGCTCATGCTGGCTATGGTGCTGTGGGAGCGTATGGATCAGAATTTGCTAACGATAATGTATTTCTGATGGTGGGAGAGGCTTTTTTTTTTTCTTTCACATCCTCCGCTGAGCAACAGTTGATGTGCCAGCATCCCACAGTAGGCTTTTTTTTTTTTTTTTTTTTAAATTTCAAAACATCCTTTTCATTCCGCCGACGATTTAATTCCTTCTCTATCTTCCTTTCTTCCTTTTAAAACTCTCTTTCACAAGCAGATTTGCTTTTGTTTTTGCCTTTTCAAACTGCTCTGTGTTTCCTGCTGAGCTGAGAGGAGTTCACATCTCTGGCCGTGCCCTCTCTGTTCTGATGCTGCATGAACAGAATCGGCCCGACTCATTTTTTTGATGCCTAACAGTGTGTGTGTATCTGTGTGTGTGTGTGTGTGTGTGTGTGTGTGTGTGTGTGTGTGTGTGTGTTGAACAGAGATATGGTTCATGGCAGGCCAGATGCGAGGTCTGAAGAGCAGAAGCAGATGGGTCGTGTGTGTGTGTGTGTGTGTGTGTGTGTGTGTGTGTGTGCTGGAGGGAAACAGCAGGAGGTGGGGCTGGGCTGGACAGGCTGATGTTTAGAGAAGAAGGAAGGGAAGAGGCTTGTTTACAAGACCGTGATGGTAAATGGGCTTTGGCAGGGTGCAGGGTCAAAGTGATATAAACCGTATGTTTTCATGCTTTCTCTGCGTATGTGCGCCTGCATTATTATTGTTATAAGTTCATTATTATGGATCCTATTAACTGTAGAGACAAGGTAAAGTGTATGTGTGTGTTTGTGTTGAGGGGAGGTGTGATATGTGCACAGCTGTGGACTCAAAATGACACTGTGGCACCAGAACGTGAAGTCTGGCTCTCTAAATTACACTCACACACACACACACACACATTCAGGATTTTTATACATTAGCATCTCACTGGCACGTTGATCATGTTGTGTCTTGTGTAATTACCATAATCAAAGTTGATTAGATGGCTCATGGCTTCATTTCAGTTTTTACGTTTTTGTCAAAATTAAGACACAAGACCAGGAACCTTGTTGCTTCCTCTGGCTTGGATGTTTCCTTTTGTCCTTCCTTGTTTTTCTTTGCTTCTCCTGCGGAGGATGAATGTGGTGTAATCCCCCCTTTTTTGGGTTGTTTCATTGACCTCTCTTTCTTTCCACCATGTGCAGTTTTAAAAGATTTTACCTCTACTAACAGAACAACACCTCTGTTTTTCTTCTGTGCGCCACAGCAATCTTTCTATCTGTGTAAATCAATGCGGGAGAAAATCTGTGATGGCCGAGACAGCTCAACACAAGCAAATTAAGAAACCCTTTCACCGATTTCATAGCACATACAAGACACAGAGAAATGCACCGAGAATTCAAAAACACAAGCAAATTGAGAGACGCTGTAAGTCGCACACAACACAAAGAAAGTGAGTGACAACCCATTAAAAGTTTTTGGTGGGGAACCAAAAAACAGTGGGAGTTCCACTGGGAGATGCAGAGGACTATATCAGCCGCCATATGACAGGGACAGTAAATGATTGTTTCCATCATATTAATGCAACTGTTATTGTTTATAAAGCACTGCCAACACATACATTATGTATGACATTAGAGGCCGATGCTGTTGGGGTTACATGTCACGCCTCTTTTGCTTCTGCGATGCCGGCATGCTGTCAAAATCCACAGACTGAGGAGGCATGATGTCGCCGTTGGATCTGGATCTGTGTAAAAATGCAAAGACAGCTTAATGAAGGGACTTAATTAGCAGTTCTGTACCATGATCTCTGTGTAAAAAGGACTAATGATGTTGGAAAGTGAGCTAACAGTGTTTGTTTTAGATTATCAGTCTGATTCCATGACTTTGATATTATTGGAGATGTTAGCTACACTACTAGCATTAACACTTGGCCCATTTCTAGCTCATTGTTCATCAGTTTTTTGTGACCCCCCCCCCCAAAACACTGGCGCTGTCTCAACACCACCTGCAAGTTAGGCAAATAATTTGCAGCTGTGATTTGCACCTCTGTTTTCTTTGTGCACTGCTTTGTGGGACAATGGTGTGAGCAGCACACTCAAAAATCAAGCTTTTTTTAGTATGCAAAACAGTCTTTATTTTGTCACATCTCTATTGTGAACACACCTCATGCTACAAAAACCTGCTGGATGTATTGGATTGTGACAGAGCTTATGACTCAGTGTGTCTGTATGGGATTGTGTTTTCTGTATTCTGTGTTGTGAAATTTCCCAAGTTGCATGTATCATACTTATGTACAGCATTTATTCAAATGCGATGTATGTGTTGTCAAGTTGTTGATGATATCTGATGATGTGTCTTCATTTGCTCGTGTTTTCTGTATTTGCAGCGCCTTGAGCTCTTCGGCTCCTCCTGGCTCATTTGTTTACAGGAACGATTCTGATGTCTCAAACTTGATGCAGCTATTATTTATTGATGTTAAAATGCTACGGAGGGCATTATTAATATAGAAGACAAACTGCACACAGGCTGAAACACACACATATACACACACACAGGCACCACACTGCACAACCTCCAGCCTCCTCTCAGTGGCTTTAAGGCCTGTTGAGAAGTTTCCATCAGGCAGTGAAGATGGATCCAGAGGGTTTTGGCAGTGGCTGTGATTGCAGTTGTTCCGAAGAGAGAAGCTTTTGCTCCTCTGCAACTTAGCCCTTCCCTTTGAGCTCTTTCTTTCCCTCTTTCATCCTCTGTCTCTCTCACCCACTTACGCACACATTTTTTCCCCCTCTTCCTCTCTCTTGCCCGTTTCGGCTCAATTCGAGTAGCATAATGAGGTCATTTTTGCATTGCCAAAGTGTAAGCACTACCACTTATGTAGCTCAACTTTAATTGAACAGACAAGTGCATATTCAGCCCATTGTGAGTGAAAACTATGCTCAGATAGAAGGAAGCAGTATAATCCTTTTGGTGGCTCTAATAGTGGTGCCAGTACCCTGAATGCCTCGGGAGCAGCCTGTATGGATCCCTCTCTCTCAGATCAATTCAGTTAAATTAAATGAAGTCATATTGGCATTATTGTCAAAAATTAACATTATTGCCAAAAAAACAATACTCTCAGAATATAGAACACAAGGCAGTAATAAATATTTGTCACCCTCTATGAATGATGCAGCCTCCCTTTGGGGTAATCAATAAATAAATAAGCCCTGAGGGAGGAGAAATGTTTCCAGGAAAGTCAGGCTGGTGGAAAATCCAATGTGGTACACACTGACGTTTCTGGAGGCAAATCTGTAGAGCAAGTGCAACTGGATGTACCAAATCTTTTACTCTTGCAATGTGGAAGTTGTGTTTATCAAAGCTTTTTGTTCCGACCTCTAATTTCCCCCCTGTCGGGCTGATCAATGTAATTTTAAAAATGTCAGAATGCAGTGCTGAGAGGGATCAGCCCAATCTAATCACTGTTGTCTGTAACAAATGAAGGAACAGATGGAGAGTAACCCAAAGCTCCCCGCCATGACATAAAGGTCTGTGCTTTGCTTCTGCACAACAACCTCTGTGTGTGCCTTTATGTGACTCTGGAGGTCTTTAGAAGAAGCTTGGTGGAGCTGCTCTGGGTGGCTCGGCTCTGCATTATTTATGAGTGTAGGAATGGAGGTGGAGGAGAGCCCTGACCTGCTTGTTTGTTACCAGCTGACCACTATTGGCCATCTGCTGCCCGCCAGCCTCGTGCTCTCTCTCTCTCGTTATCTCTCACTGTCTATCTTTATGTTGCTCTGCTCCCTGTGTGCATCTATCAATAATTGGGTTTCCATCCAAGTTTTTATGTAAAATAGGACACATAGAGAGAGAGGTTAAATGGATTTTTTGCTTGCTTGTGATTGAGCAGGGTTCAGTGAAAACAGTGTCATAAAAAGTGATGACAGCTTCAATAAATATTAACATACATCTGTTCTGGTAATGTGACCTGCTGAAAAGTGTCTGAAACAGGATTGATTTCTTCACTCAATCAGTTTTAGAAATAGAATTTGATTTAAATTGTTGTTTCTAGGTGTAAAACGATATGCCCAATTTCAGTTTGATTAAAAAGTGCATAATATTAATGATTATAACATTATTTGCCAAGACATGTACACTTCTACTTTGGAAAAAACGAATCTCCACCAACTTAGCTGGTCCAGATATCCAAATATCACAGTTTTTACCTTAAGAGATTAACTCTAGCAAAACATGACTGTGTTTATATTTTTGAAGACGTTTGGTTTCCGTTATTTTCTTGCTTGGGAAACCTCAAGATGTGATCACTAATGGACTAGTTATGGCCACTAGCCTTTATGGATATTGGTATACCATTAATTAAGGACATATTATATAGAGATGTTCTGATACAACTGTATACTACCAACCCTGTATGGGTGTGACATGATTGCTATAGTTGTTGTTTGGCATGGCTCCTGTTAAACCCTCTGTAAAATAATTTTAAAAAAAGACCAAATAGCCTACATATAGTCGATCCCCTTGAACATTCTTTTATTATCTAATTTGACTGTCATTTGTAAAAAATAAAAAAAAAAAATTATTAGGAATAAATAACAATTCTTCAAAAAAAAAAAAAAAACTTACAGTGCAGCCACAATTTAGTAAGAAGCAACATTAATGCCACCCCTCGAAACTGAAGCCTTGCATACTGTTCATGTTGCCTTTTTACTAGTGGGATTTTCCAGTGTAAGATATTGGCAACTTGCTAATGGCTAACATTACACTGTTCACAGGAAATCAATTATTTTTGGCCGCTCTAAAACAGTAGTTGCCAGTGGCTGCACAGCGCAACTTGCTGTGTAGGCTACAACTCAGAACAACTCTAATATTGTGATATTATTACTTACAACTTTGCTGCTGGTTTTGAGTGGGGAAGGTGTTTGGAATATGATGTTGCTCAGTGTATTGTTATATTTGTATGTTCACCAGCTGGTGATTGCTGATTATTGTTCACTCATCTGTAATAAAAAGATGAGGAAAAACACATACATTAATATACAGTCAGTCAGTCAGTGGCCTAACTGGGAAGGTGCTGGTTGTTGTTCTGTTTTCAGTGTTATAAAGGAATAGTTATGAAGTTGGAGAAAGGAAACATTATGCTAAGCTAAGTTACGCTAACAAGAAACTGGATCCAGCTACATATTTAGCACCCAGACATGACAGTGGTATCAATCTTTTCATTTAACTTTAGGCACAAATGTGGATAAATGTGTTTCCCAGAATGTTGAACTATTACTGTAAAGTCATTTCATTCTGCTAAATCATTTAAGTTGCATGTTATAGCATCTACAGTGTACAGCAGTATCCATCTACAGTGTCTTCGGCAAAGCAAACAATGTGTTTTTTATCTCCTAACGGAGTCAAAGAACAGACTCAGGGAGAGAAATCTTCATCATATTTGATACTAGTAATTTCCTCTTCAGATAGCAGCTGGACTCATCTTTCCTGTTTCATCCTATTTCCTGGGTCTGCCATGCCTGGCCGTGGTTTAAATTGTAAAGCTGGATTGGGAAGAGATGTTAATATGCTCGGCCAAAAACCTTGTCAGAGAGCCAACTGTGTTTCGGGGGCACCGTGTAAGGTATTTAGTATGTTTTCTGAGGCCCCCGACGCGGCTGTTCGTCGGCTGCTTGTTGTTTTGTTTGTCCCGACTCAGCAGATGTTTTCTGGCTCAGTTGTCTGCACTGTGTTTTGTGTACAGAGGACCGCCGGAATTGTTCTCTTTTTTTGTTATTCTGATTTTGGTGACACGTCAGTGCTGTTTGGACCCAGTGTGAATGCACGGGTTCCTATTGTTTACTGTCAGTGGCAACATTGCTATGTGTGTAGTTTGCATAGAGTATGTGCTTATGCATATTCAGCTCTTGCATCTTGCTGTTTTAATGCATTGTGTCCTGGATAGTGTATGCAAATGTATATGTGCGACCAGCAAAAGATAACAGTAAAAAAAAAGTGAGTCATGGACTGGATATCTGAGATTGTGTGCGTGTTAATGTGTGTGTATGAATAATGATGCACATACAGTGGTCAGTAGGGGGTTGTGTAGAGGAAAGTAGGCCCCTCTCCTCCTCTTCCTTGTGCTAACCAGAGCATGGTAGTTTGTTTTTATGACGGCCTTTTTTTGGCATTGTTCTGGTCCGATAGAGCTCGCCCTCCCTACCGTGGGACTGGCCGTTAGTGGGCAGGAAGTGCCGGGAGCGCGCAGCTTGAGCGCACACACAAACACACACACACACACACACACACACTGTATTGCAGACTCCAGCACACAGGGCCCCTCCCAGGCTATCGCCCCACACTCACACATAAAGTTTTGAAAGGACAATAAAAAGTTGCCCTGCGGCTCGCAGGCTGGTAAGCTGCAGCTTATCCGGGAAGGAGCTGCAGCCGGGCTAATGGCTTCTCTCCAGGGCAGGCACTACAGAGGGGCCCATGCAGGCTTATCGGTAGCAGGAGGGCCCCTACATGACTGCTTGCTTTGAGCTCGGCTGAGCTAGCGTGTGGGAGTAGCTTAGCTTTCATAGCTATTGGGAGACTGAGAGCTACTTTTCCTTATGTCGTGTTGTGTTTGTCTGCAGTGATCTTGGCCTTTAGGAAAATCAAAGTTAGTTGTTAGCCCCTCCTAAATGAAAACATAGATGTTTACTCAGTGTAGCACCTCTAATTGGAAATTCAAAGTTAACTCAGCGTTGCAGTTCCTAATGGAAACCTGGTCCATCAAGTCTTGGGAAGTCAATGCTACCCTTTATTGTTGAAAAATCAATGCTAGAACAGTGTTTCGTTTAACACTAAGAAAATACTTCTTTCTAATACCATGGGGCACTTTTGGCAAGTGTGAAGAGGATGGCGGACAATGTGTTAGATGTCTTAGTGTAGAGACAGCATGGTTTGTAGAAAACAATTGTGTGATGAAGAGGAGACAGACGCCTTGCCCCCTGACTTATCAGATTTTGCTTGGATGGTATGGTGAAATGACTCCAGCATGATCTGACCCTATGAGTCACTGCTCCTCTTCTTCATCTTTAGTGAAACAGGAACTGAGATGGTGTTTACAGCAGCTGCTGCTAACTCTACTGCAGCGAGGTAACCTGTCACTGTTGACTCGTATGAAAGACTTGTTAAACACAGCCCTTTTTGCCTTGAATGAGAAGTAAATACAGGCTGTACAGCATTATACCTAAATATCCTGAACCTGCTGTTTGTTTATGTTGACGGTGCCACTTCCCCACCTACTCGTCTGCTTTGCATATTGCCCACGATAGACATGATGAGATGCTGCAGACAACAAGATTATCACATACAGTGAATGGTCGATTTAAATGGGGACATGAGACTGACATACAGCTGGATATTTGATCCTGATATGGACAGCATCTTTATACCTGGTGAAAACAGTGCTATAATGTCACTGTATCGATGGCCACATGGTAGAATGCTATGCTCTGTGATTTCTAGGGCTGTCTTGGATACCAGTTTTGAGGCATTGAAGCTTCATTGAGAAATATCCATGATTAATTGGAGCTTCACTGAGTTGGGGGTTATGATAAATGAGAAGACATTTTTTGAAACATCAGTTTTCAGTCAGTACGCTTAAAATAATCTGACAGTTGGCCACTTTGTATCCAGATAGAAGTAATCATAGCCATTGTAGCTAGAAAAAAATTCTCTGCAAGACAGCTATCCTGTTACTTGCAGTTTTCAGGTGATTTACTAAGCTGGTTGTATATTTGTGATTTGTCAGTTTCCATATCTGGCACTTGACTTTTTGGGGGTCGTCTTTGTAAATCTGATACTAATCCAGATGCTTGACTTGTTCAACATCTTGCTAACGTACCTGTAAGCCTGTCACAGGTTGTCAAACAGTTGTCGTCAACAAACTACATCTATTATACGTTTAAATGTCCTTGTCCGAGAATAATTAATGCAGATGCATAATGAATTATGTTGGATTACAACATCTTAATTTATGGCCTCTGGGATTTTTGGGCTAATGGTATAGAAGAAGTATTGAGATAGTGATTTTGACATCGATTACCAGGGCACCAAATGAAGCTTTGAAGCCTCAGAGCATGCAGGTCAGCCCTGCTGATTTCCTTCACATACATACTTCAAAAAATATGTATCTCAACAATTTTTTGGAGTCAGAAGTCAGAGTTGCGGCATCACTATGGAGCCTGTGCATATAGCACCCATAGCTACACAGTACATTTATGTGGTGTTGGGATGGTGATCTCATTGAGTGCAATCCAGCCCTCAACTATAAATATATGATGTCTGTGGTATCTGCATCTTGTTAATCCCCTGCACCAAGTACAAATCCAGCTTTTTGATTCACTTCCTCCAGGTCTGCCTCTGCACTCTTTTATCAAAACATCACTGCTAGCTTAGCACAAATCTTGCTCTGGTTAGCACCTCATTGGCCTCACCTCGAATCCAGCACTAGGATCTTCTTTGAGCCCAGCTGTATCAGCAGCTGCAGCTATAATAGTGCTGTTGTTGAGGTGTTGGTTTGGCTTGTGTGCAGGGGCAGGGGGTGAAAGAGAGAAACAGAGTCTGTTTTTGCCCCCTCACCCGCCCCTATCCTGCTCCAGACTCACCTTTGACCTGCGACTGGCTGCACCCCACCCCCCACCCCCGCTGCTCTTTTCCAGTCCACTGCTCACTGCATGATGTCTGACTGTCTGAAGAGAGAGAGAGAGAAAAAAAAGAAAGAAAGGTGCTCAATGGGATGGAGCCACAGTAATATGACAGAAAGGAGATAAAAGAGGAGAAAGACAGGGATTGGGGAGAATACAAGGGCTGGCAAGAGGGGAAAAAAATAGAGAAAAGTATATGGGTTGCCAGGTTTGGTCCACTCTGAGAGAGAGGCAGAGATTGGAAAACGAAAAAGAAGCCAGCCTGGCCAGACAACAGCCCTGAGAAACCCAGATAAGAGCCGACCAGCAGTCAACAATTACACCATCAATTTCCAACCTGGCTTTCACCTTCTTCTCTCACTCTCTTTCAATCTTTCTCATCTTCTGCTTCTTGGTACTCACTCTTATTCTCTTTTCTCCCCTTTAGTCCCCACTGCTGTGCTCCCAAGGTGTACTTTTGTAATAGACCTCTCCATGTGCAGCCTGTTCCACACACACACACACACACACACACACACACACACAATCATACTGTATTACACTCTCTCTGACACATGCTTTCCAGGCATAAATGAGGTACTTGTACTCTCCTTCAGTACTATCATTTCATTCTATTTCATACTTCTACTCCAGTAATTTACATTTTGCAGGTTAAGCTTTTGCAAATTATGTTCAGCTAAAGAAAATTATGTATTAAACTATTGAGCTAAACCATGGTCAGCTATAATAATGATTTACTGCTTACATCTAAATGCATTGGCAACAATATTTGTAATAATCATCTAACACATTGAAAGGAGCCTTTCTGCATAATGAGTACTCTTACTTTAGATACTATGTAGTCTTACTTAAGTTAAAATGTATTTATTTATTTTCCAGTGCAAAATGATGTAATAACTAAGGTGAAATGCTATTGGGAACATTAACAGATTCTTGAAGCTAACATACATGGGGTGGAGCGATGCATCCTGCCAGTCGCCTGTAGGTTTTCTGCTAGGGAAAAGAAAAGCAATAAACCTACAGGCGACTGCCAGAACAAATACACCCTGTTGACTGGGCTAACTCAGGCAGCTGAACCCTTGTATTAGCCTCAGCTGAACTTAAAAATATATTTTTGAGATTCAAGAGCAAGGATAGAAACCAACTTTTTCAGAGTACACATGGCACGTGAGTATTGTATAGGCTACAGATAAAATTTCCTCAGCATATCTGAAAATTTCAAGGAGATACACGGCTTTCAGTGAGCACAGGTAGTCAGGGACTGTTCTTTACTTGTCAGAGAAGGAGGGGAGCTGGGGTGTGACTTTGTTTGTTTGTTTGTTTTATCCTCCCCAAAGCTTGAGCCTCGCTGAGTGACTGGCAGAAAATGCACAACCCTCCCTCCACCATAGTAGTTTTTTTGTTCTTCTTTTTAAAACTTGCCCTTTGATATTTGAAAGCTAAAAGTAAAAAGTTGAAGACGAAATCCTGGAGTTGAAAAAAGCTTCAGTTTCTCAGTCTTGTCATGCATGCTGGTTAGTTGGTGCAAACTGTGTAGGCTCAGATTTGATTACTTTTTTTTTCTGACGGAAGCGTTCATTGCACATGATGCTTCCAAGGACCACTGGAATTTGAAAATCCAACACTAATCTCTATTTTTACAATTGTGATAAATGGTCTAATTTTGGTGATTTTTAAAGAAAACATGCCTTATAAACCTACCCGTGGCTTTGTAAGGCATGTTTTCTTTCAAAATCTGCGGTAAAATAAATACAAAATACAACCATTTAAAGTTGTATGCCTCTCCCCTAAGCTAAAATTTAAAAAAGTCCCTTCTCATTGGTTAAAATATTATTTGACATGCCTTCCCCTTTTTGTACCACCCCCTCCTCTTGCATAAATAACGAACAGTCCCTTGTTGCTTGTTACTTTTACTTGAAGAAAGGATCTGAATGCTTTTTCCACTACTCATGCTTTCACACACACATTACCACAGGCTCTCAAACACACACTCATAACATCAGACAAATATGGAAGGCCACGTGCATTTTGTCAGGCACCAAACACTCACCTGTACCAACACATTTACAAATTGCGTGCCAAATGTACACACTTACACATTGTCTCTAACTTCACTCTCTCTCTCCTTCTGTCTCCCTCTCACTCACACACACACACACACACAGGTGGCATATGGAACAGTTTATCTCACAGTGTTATTCTTTTTTTTTGTTCCTATTAGGCAAAGCCTTTTTTTAGGAACACCAGGGAGGAGAGAAAGGCAAACTCTTTATTATGATTTTTTCGCCTGAGGTTAGACCAGCCGCAGAGAACAGACACGCACGCACGCACACAAAGGCATACACACACACACACAAACTCTGAGCCCCCCTCTGCCTCTGCGCGTCAAAAAATCAATAACACGTCTCTTTTAAAAAAGCCTGAAAACTAATGGAAAGAGACAGTGAGGGAGTGAGAGAGGGATGCTGATGAACCCCACCAACACACACACACACACACACACACTCTCTTTCTCTCTCTCTCTTTCCGTCATGCTCACTTTCTCTGCTGATTGTGCTTTTTCTTCTCCTCTGTCCATCAGAAAATAGAAAAAAGATAGATAGATAGATAGATAGATAGATAGATAGATAGATAGATAGATAGATAGATAGATTGGAATGGTAAAGCAGAAAAAGCAAGAGGAGTCGTGTCAAATTGAAGCGACTGAGTAAAATCGCCTTCCCTTTTTAAAATTCATTGACCGTCCATCCTCCATCCCTCCGCCCCCTCCATCCCTCCATCCATCCTGTCCTCTCATATCTCTGCGGCTGAACAGCTCTGATTTGTGTACCAGGATTAAATTCCTCAAATTTGTCTTTCACTCCCTGTGGAAGAGGACCGTGCTTTTTTAATTAATTGATTTTGAAATTAAGTTAGCTGCTCTGTGTGTATGTGTGCATGGTGACGGAGTGTGTCTTTCTCTCTTTCTCCGCCACTTAGCTGGGTAACAGATGGGTGGGGTTGTGTGTTTTGCTCAGTGTGGGCCTGTATTTGCATATACAGTAACTGTGCCTTTGTGATTGTCTATAATCGGAGAAGCTGAAGAAACAAATTGATGCTAAATCAGAAGTGTTCAATTGAGAAATTGTGGCTTTATTAGGGGTTACATAATGCTCTAGGGCTGGGAGATTTGGAGGAAATCAAATATCTTAATATTTCTGATTGATATTCTGACGATATTGTAGGGTTGACTGTTGGTGCTTTCAGAAAATATTTACACAGTGACAAAGGCAAATAATAGAACAACATAGAATGGAACAACTTTACTGTAATGCAGCCTTTAAAACCAGGAAAAGATGCTTACAGTATTACAGTCTCCAAAATCTAAGACGATATCTTATCCTGTATGACAGTATTGATATAATATCAAGATACTGCCCAGCCCTATGCAGGTCTATTTCAATTCCTTTGCATTTTGTTTTTTGTTTGGATAATGACCTTTACAAGTTCTGGTTTTGTTACCTTTGGACAGAGCGATTATGTTCCCCCTGTTTCCAGTCTTAATGCTAAATTAAACTAATCAGCTGTTGGCTGTCAATCTTTTCACATTCATATTTCTGTCAGCAACAAAGCAAATAAGTAGGCTGTACTTCCCGAAATGTCAGACTATCCATCTGAGTAATCTGTGTAAGAGGCAAGAGAGGAAGGTTATGGACTTGTGTGTGTGTGGTTGAAAGGGGAACCAAGAGGTGAGAAAAAGTACGAAGGAAGCCTAAAATGGAAAGTGTCTGATAATGTCTGTGCTCAATACCAAAGTGTTGACTAGTAATGATATGAACAACACAAAGTCAAGGTCTGATACATCCTGGCTTTAAGGTCAGGCATGGAAATATTAAGGCCACTGACAGGCTTGTGACCTATTGCTCCACTCTGCTACATCTGCAAAGTTATCTGAAGTCTTTTTAGAGACAAAGATGGAGAGCTTTTGACTTCTTTAGGACTTCTGAATTTTAGCTGAGATCAGCCTCCGCTCATAGAACTTGGTGAGTACAATTAAGGATTTAAGATAAAATGTAATCATGGATAGATAACATTTATTTATTATTAATTTAAACCAATGCTATTTTTTCCCGCAAGTGAAAAACGTGCGTACCTGTTTGTGTCTTACTGATTGAGATATGTAAGCTCGCACAACATTTACAAACCAACATGTTTTTAATGCTTGTGAAAAGATAAAAAGGTTGATTTAAATTGTTACCTTCCAGTACATCAACCTCAGAATGACTCACCCTCACATTTTTGTCATACAACAGCTGCAGTTAGTGTTGCAGGATTACTGGTGTTGTGAGCAGATACAGACTTGACAAACAGTGCTGAGCTGCTGTGATAAATTGTAATCAGAGCCAACATGAAAAAAAGGCTACACTCAGTATAATTACATGCTTCCACATCTTTCAACCAAACCACCTCACCTGTTTGGCTCCGTCTTCTTCCCCAACCAAAACCCGACCTGCTAAACAATGTACCTCCTTAAGCGGTGTTTTTAAACTTCATCTTCTAAAAGTTTATTGTTGTCTTTATTTCTTATGCCATTCCTCCTGTGGGGCTTTGTTAAAGTTGTTGTAAAATGTATCCATAAAGTGCAGAAAATGTCTAAAAAAAAACTATACATTTAATAGCTACATTCAGCTGATGTGTGTAGCTGCAAAACTGTCACTGTCAACACTTTATGGTTGTAGAACCATGGCCTACCACTGCCTTCACATTACAATGCATTTATTTTTTGTGAAACACTTGCAGGAAGTGGCAAAGTAATTAAGTTTGCACTGATCAGCTTACCGTTGTAAAAGAAAAACAGTTAGCAGCTGCATATATCTCTTCATCTGAAGCATAACATTGCATGTCCTAGTATAGCAGAGGCCCGACCACCCTGCTCTGCCTCACTCTGCCATTGACTGGGCTTACCCTGACATTCTTACCCAGACCCAAAGCAATCTCATTCTTCTCAAACCTAACCAACCCATAGGTGTATATAGACACCTGGATACAGTATTGAAGGCAGGAACCCGTTCATTCCTATAAACGTTGCTCAGTGGCACATCAAGTCAAAATAAGCTCTATTTCCAAGGTATGAAATTATCTGGATGATCAGTGCTGCTCTTCTTGACTTTCCAAATGTTATCGGACTGACTGGATTAAGTCCTGATAGTAGAACGAGTCATTTCACGGGTGTTGTGACACTAAAAAAAAATGTATTTAGTGATTTACAGACGTCTCATTTCCAGTGTTCCAGACTTTTTGGGCCCAGTGGCATCACATGAAGGTCCAGGACGAAAATGAAGGTCTACGAAAATTGGCTTTAAAACCTGGTGTACTTAGTGGGGACCAAAAAATTCTCTTAATCACCTGTGTGGATTTGCATTTCCTAGGATAGCGAAGGCATGACCCGCCCTACTCTGCCTTACTCTGCCTGTTACTGGGCTTAACCTGACATTCTTACTCTAACCCAAGCCAATCTCACTCCTCTTGCCTTAACCTAACCAATCCAACCTACAAAGGCAAGGAGTACTAGCCAATCGGAGGAAGAGTAGGGCGGGTCATGGCTTCGCTATCCTAGCAAAAGCAAATTTGCATCCCCAGCCCATTATTCTGACTAAAAGTCTGGAATATAATTTCATGGGTGGGCAAGTCACTTTAATGTGAGTTGTGCTAGGTAGCTCCATGTGATAGATACGTGTTCACACTCCTTCATCATTATACCAGTGTGAGGGGGTGAGCGCACTGCTGTGCCCTGAGTGTTCGTGCGTGAGTCGTCTCTTTCACAGCTGCATGGACTCTTGCTTTGTTCCACAAAGCTGCTGTGTTGTTGAACGTCTCCCGTATTATGTAGCGCACAAAACCGTCCTATCAAGAGCTGCGCATGCCATCGCAGCATGCTGCCTCAGCGCTTGCAGCATATGACGGTTGTGTCGCTCATCAGCGGGCCGCTGTGTGCGTCACAGCACTGGTGCTGGATGTGCTGCCTGCTGTCAGGCCTGCGTCGTCTGTCGCAGTGTGTGTCTTTCTCTGTTTTTGAGTGTGTATCTAATCTCTTTGTGTCTGTGTGTGTGTTCTTCTTTGAGTCTGTGCGGCTCTTTCTTTGTGTCTGCATCTTTGTGAGTAACCTGTGTGCATCTTTATCTCTTTGTGTCTGAGTGTGTGTGTGTGTGTGTGTGTGTGTGTGTGTGTGTGTGTTTGTATTAGGTGTGCCTTTGTCTAAGTGCTTTGAGTCTGTATCTCCTTCAGTCTTATTAATTATATATATATACACATATATCAGCTTATTGTGTGTCTGCATTTGGGTGTGTGTGTGTTTATCCCTCTGTGTCTGTGCGTGTGTGCATATTACCACAGCTGTACGACAGACAGAGCTCCTGCTCGACTTTATTAAGAACATTTACTAGAAACTCTGCTGGGTTTGTCTAAGCTGGGAGATTAAGATGTGCGTACAAACACACACACTGACAAGACTGACTCACAAAGGCGCCAGGGGTTTGGGAAAGAGAGGGAGTATGTGTGTGTGTGTGTGTGTGTGTGTGTGTGTCTGTCTGTCTGTCTGTCTGTCTGTCTGCCTGCCTCTCTGCCTGTCTGTGTGTGTGTGTGTGTGTGTGTGTGTGTGTGTGTGTGTGTGTGTGTGTGTGTGGGCGAGCTTTGCAAAATCAACAAACACATGCGCTGTAGCATTCCGACACATTCATACACACTGCGTTCTCACATATTCCTGTTCTGTCATACATACTGCGTCACACCTCCCACCCACACACACACACACACACACACACACACACACACACACACTCTGAAACCCTATCAAACACACGCACACACATATAGGCAGTTTGTAATCAGCATTAAAGCGTCAAATGTTTGTGGTTATGATTTATGTGTGGGTCTTCTCACATGAACTGCAGCACTCAGTTTGATGCCTTACACACACACACACACACACACACACACACACACACACACACACGCAAACCCTCAAACCCCTGAAAAAGTGCGCCAGAGTGTTGTTACCAAACTATGAAGACATCAATGTGTATCTCTGTCACTGTGTGTGTGTATGTGTGTGTGTGTGTGTGTGTGTGTATGCTCCCTGGTGCAGTGGCAGCAGTTGGAGAGGGTCTATCGACTTATTGGCTCTAGCACAGGGAACGTGGGATTGGTCAATTCTTCATCATTCATTTAAATAGAGGGACTGCACAGGTAGACACTATTCAGACCTGAGGGAGAAAAAGAGAAAGAGAAAGGTTTAAGGAATAGTGCAACATTCTGAGAGTGATATGAAAAGACTGGCATAATTCTCATGTTTGTGTGTTAAAGTTAGAGCATCTTTAGCTTCTGCACTGTTACATATTTTCCAGTGAAACTGAGCATTTGACCAGTGTACAGTTAGAAGAGAAATATATATTAAATCCTTGGCATTTGATTGGATCGCTTCATCGAGGGCGGGTTTAGAGTTTAGCAGAGCTACAGCAGACTGCTTGCTCGGAGCCAGCCGGCAGCTCCACACACATCTCCCTCACTGTTAGATCAGAAGGAGGACAAGCGAGAGATAAATCAATGAATGAATTAGATGAATAAATGAATAAATAAGACCTCCGCTGCATTGCTTTAGAAATGAAAACAAAGGATTGGTTGACGGTGTTTGGGAATAACTAGTTACATTGGTAAAACAAAAAGAAAGAAATGTAGGCTAATTGTAATCAGTAACAGTTACTGAGAAAAACAATATGTAATTAGATTACAGTTACTAATCAAAATGTCTGTCATTACAAAAGGGTAGGGCTGCCCCCCAACTAAGAATTTTCCAAGTCAACCAAAAGTCATCATTTAGGGCCATTAGTCAACTACTCGCCCACATGTTTATGATACTATTTTAATTATCAAAATATATATTCTCGGTTGGGCAACACAAAGGTTTGAATTCAAGGTCTGAGAAAGAATAGTATCAGTAACATTGTTACACTGTGCTACGTTACAGAGAAATACAAAGCAATACTAATAAACCTTCATTTATATAGGCCTATATTTTATCTACAAGTGCACGTCACACACTGAGCGAGCCGCCTGTTAATGACGCGATCAGCAAAGCAGTAATGATCGTGCTAAGTGCCTAATGGGCATGTAACTACTTACATGTTTCAGATGATTCGTCATGTTTGTAGTTGACGTTTGATGATAAATGTTAGCCTGCAGAGTTTACATATCACCTGTGCTCCCCCTGTAAATGAACGTGACTCCTGTCTGGTTGCTGAGCGTGGCCACTTCCTGTGTCTGTCCTTTCAAAGTTAATTTCCACATGGTCCAGTCATATAGGTTTTGATGTATTTTGACATGGTGCAGCTCCTAATAGAGTTTCATGTTTGTTTGTTTTTTTGGTTTTTTTTTTGTTTTTCTGTGACTGAGCGACCAATGAAATCTTGCCTACCAGTGACTTTTCTGACCGACTAATGATTGGTCGACTATTAGGGGGCAGCCCTACAAAGGGGTGATCTTATTTCGGTGCAGGAATGCGTTCTTTTGGCATAGCCTATTTCTGATTTTTTTTTTTCAGCTTTATTGCCCAGTTTGAAACATTTATTATTAAAGTATTCAAAAAGTAATAAGTTACATAACTTAGTAATTTCAATTTACATTTCAAAAGGAACCCTTCCAATATGGATCACTGAAAAGCGGGCGTGTCACAACAATGTTCTGTGCAGCCAAAAGCTGCAGATTGATTGAAGAGTAAATGTCATGATATTATTGGCTGAAATTATTAGTTCCATTATTGGTTGGTACAAGCTATGTAAGCAAAAGTCATATTTTGTTTTATAGTAAGAAAATTGATTTTATGAGATTACAAAGAATTATTTTTTTTTCACAAGTTGTTAAATAGGGGCACAAATTGTCTGCCAATGTGATCCAAAAAGTTTGAAATGCATTTTTTATTTCATCCCAGCTTTAATTAAGGGTTGGAGTCTGGACATTGCTAGTTGGGTTTAGCATAAAGAGTGGAAGCAGGGAGGAACAGCTAGCTTGGCTTAAGTAATAAAAAGAAAAAGCCCTCCTATGGCCTACCTTTAACGCTCACTAATTAAAATGTCAATATGCTAAGCTATTCTTAACACATCCAGCCTCCAGTCCTGTTTTTAAAAATCTTTTTAACAAAATTCTAATTTCACTCTTGGAAAGGAAGTGAATAAGCATGTTTTTTTCAACTATTGCACTCTTCCTTTATAGTAACAGTTTTTATACATAATCCTCCATAAAACTGCCAATTGTTTTGTTTAAATTTCTCAGAGTCAGTCTAGCTATTTCGGTTTGCTTCAAGTCTCTATGATAAGCTACGCTAACCGTCTCCTGGCTGTAGTTTTATATTCAGCGTACAGACATGAGAGTGTTGTCAATCTCTTCATCTCAATCTTTGGAAGAAAGCTAAAAAGTGCATTTCCCAAAATGTCATATTTATTGCTTCAAAGAAAAGTGACTGAATAGAGACAGAGACACAGTGTCAGGCAGCTAAATAGACTGGAAAGGGGAGAAACAAAGAGGCAAAGAGACAGGCCAATAGTCACAAAAAAGTCAGAAAGAGCCAGACAGAGCTGCAAAAAGAGAAAATGGAGGCTGAAATAAATGAAAGAAAGGAGAAAACTCATATAGAGCGAATAGGAGTTGGAGAAGTGCCTGAGATGATGAAAGAGAATCAAAAAAAGTGAGATAGAGTGATGCAGACAAGAATAGGAAGGCAGCAAATACTGCAGATAAAAAAGACAGAGGCAGAGAGTGTGATTGTTGTCGTCAGCAGCTCTCTGACTTCTGCTCGTTGACCACAGGCCTCCTCTGCACTTCATTTATTGTCAGACTTTATTTGATTTCTTTGTACTGCTGTCATTTTCCCCCCTCCTTGTTTGCCACCCAGACACCCTGCCGCTTTTGTTTTTCCATTGCAGCAACAAAATGGCCTAGTTCTTTCCTCTAACCTTGACTTAAAGGGCCAGGGAATGCACTTTCACTCTTTCTGCAGCATCTGTGGAGTCGTGCTTTTGAGTATTTTTTTTTAAATCTTGTTGATTGGCGTGCTGTGGTCCATTTGAAAACTTCTACCTTCGCGTGTTTGTTTCAGCTACTTTTACTTTTTAAATTAGTGACTTTTGGAACATTTTTTCCTCTGAGTGTCTCAGCATGTGTCCTAATTTTTAGGTAATCTAATAGAAAAGAATGATAGATGTGTATTGAATGTGACACATCCTTTTTCAACACACCAATATGTATTTGCATGCTGCCAGTCTGTCTAAACAGCCAGCCCACCACTGGGCTTGGTTCTGGGGCAGATGTGGCTTTAATTTACCAGACTGAAGACATTTTTCCATCTCAAAATTGACTGCTGAGCTTTTGATTCAAGGGCTGACAGCATGTGTCAGCTACCAGTGAGCTTCGCATTTATTCGGAGGCAGGTTTGTTTATGCTGATATTATTCAAAATGGTCTGCAATTAGTGACAGTTGATGGAAAGTTGAAAAAGCTTCCCAGTGACAAAGCTGCATGTGATGACAGTTTGAATGAATAAATTATGGGTTCTAAAAGCTGATCTTTATGCTTTGGTTCGAATAATTTCAAGCGGATTTTATTGAGTCTCCATCTGTGATTGTGATGTAGGTGAAGTAATGATTTCTCTCCACAGCTTCTGGGCTGTCAGCCTGTAAAAGCCTGCAGTGAAACTTGCCCTTAAGGAGCTGCTAACCCACCTTAAAGAATTTAGTTTGCACGGTTTTTATTGGATGTCACATGATGGTGTAAAAGCAGCTTTGGAGAGTTTTTCCATTCTGACAAGAATAAACTGCGCAGAGAGCACCGAATCCAAGTTGTTCTTTCGCAATTTAACAGTCGGATTTCTAAATCCTCAATATCTGGCTGAAGCGCTGACAATCTGCAGCTTCACTCTAAAGATATCAACTATTAAAAATCCAAATCAAACTCCATCTCCCCTCCCTAACCATCACCCTCTCCCACTGCTACTTTAGAGTGGAAATTATATCCTCGCAACATTACAAGCCGAGCATTCTACCCATATCGAGCGGCCTGCAACTGCATTTACCAGGTAGCATTACACTTTAACACGGTTTCTCACTGTCCATTACCACACCATTGATTCCAGTTAGGCTTACATTGGAAATGGATACAAAGTAAGTGAGCCAGTTTGCGTGGAGGGTCTCATCTCTTCTCTGGCGGTCTTGACAGTTTAAAGCACATCGAGAAATTGGCTACTGGCCTGCTGTGATCGCATGATGAGGTGATATAATCCTTGTTGGTCATGGTGTCTGGGCTGCCAGTTGTTTACCATTTAGTGAGCTGCAGAACAGTGACATGCATGCAAATGCCTGGCATCTCATCACTTCTATTTTTGAACAATTATTGAATTTACATCTATATATACATGTAAGAATACATGCAAGCATATGATACTATGATATGTACAATCTCCCTCAAGAGCATGAGGACACGTTAGCTCTTTTTTCCTGTGGGGATGTACCAGGAAATGGGCCCACACTGCAGAAATAGTGTATTTGGGATGTCCCAGGGCTTCAGAGGTTTAAACTGTACAACTCATACCAACAACGCAGTCCCAGCTGGCAACGTTTGTGTTTGTACCCTCACTGTCTTTGCCATCTCTCCACTCAGCAGCATCCAAAAGAAGCACGAATACCATAAAACAGCTACGTTGAGGTGGAAAAAGAAATTGCTTTTTAACCAAATGTTAAATGCAGCCTAACCAGAGCGAATGGTGAAATTCAGCAGCTGTTCTGCATTTACTGTGCAAGACGAGCCGCTGTGGTTGAAATGTGTCACATGCTCTGCTCCTGGGCTCCCTTGAAGATGTGGCATGACTTAAAATGTATCTTGTCTTAGAATGTACATCATGCATACAAGAAGAAAAACTTGGTTTTCACGCTGGGGTTCATTAATTTGTCGCACCCTTTCCAAGATGATGCAGCACACCACTGATTAAACATATATTCAGTTCATAAAGGTTTTATTTGTTTGTTTTACTTGAGCTTTGCTGTAGTAAACACTCAGAGTTATGTAATTCATTCCCGTGAAGAATCCTCTAGAACAAGTAGCATCATGGGATGTACTGCGTCTTGTACTTGGCAGCAGCAACAGCAGTTTGTTTGGAATAACTAGAAGAAGATGCATCTTGTTTAGCGTGATAGTGTGACAGCCGCTTGGGCTTTAAAAGGAAAAGAGTGCCACCTACAGAAGGCTAACTTCAACAGAACGTACAAGCAGGAAAACTATCTTATTAGCTAATGTTTTACTAAACAGCATTAGGCATTAAACTGAAAGTGCTGCTCTTGATTTACAAGTTGATTTATGTTCCAAAGCTAGGCTCATGAGGTTTGTGTAGAGACAGAGAGCACAAGTCTGTTGAATACAGATGAAATTAGTTTACTGAGCTGCCTAGCTGCTTTAATGTGTGGGATCACCTGTGAGGATACAGTGCAAAGTAATGGGCTCTGTATAGATGCTGTTTTGGATAGCAAATGGATGGTCCATGTGGACCTGCACAGACATTGCCAGATGACAAAATGTACATCATGTGGACCCTTAAAGGAATACTTCACCCCCTAAATGACCATTTGTAAATCAGTTATTCACCCCCAGAAAAGGTTTTCTCCACAAATTCAATGTAACATGGGGAGAGTAATTAATATATATTTGGGGTTCAGGTATTCCTTTTTTGTTCACAGGAATGTGGGAAGTATAAATTGGGCTTTAGGGACAAGATCTTGGAGTAGAGCCGCTGTCTCATCAGATTTTAAAGGATCTGTTTGAGGTAGTTCGAGCATCTGATTAGGACGCTTGTTTCCTTTAGGAGATGCTCTGGGCACGTCCATCTGTTGAGACCACAGGGCAAATCCAGAACATACTGAATGGATTATATAACCCATATGGCCTGGTGATACCTCAGGATCCATCAGAAAGAACTGGAGGACGTAGTTACGGAGAAAGGCTACCTCGCTTTGCTTGTTTCCGCCATGACCTGGACCTGGATAAGCAGCAGAAAATGGGTGGATGGATGCAGTATTATTCGGCAATGCATTGTGTGAGAATTGCAAAATCCTTTCTCATAGTGAAATAAACACTTTTGCAGTGTTTTGGGATTTGATCAAACCTTTCTTGATCATATTTCATGATTCCAATAATGCCTGTAGCAACACACATAAACACAGCCACCTGTATTGTTTTAACACAGCGCTGTGTTCAGTCTGAACACCTGCTCGCAAACAAATGAAAATCCACCTGTTTTGATGCTTTTACCCAGAGTTTCTCGCTCAAGGAGGCATGCTTATGCTTTGATGCAGATTTTAGCTCCCTTCCTTTGCTTCTCTTTCCTCTGACTCCCTCACACACTCAACACACACCTGTCTTCCTCCCTTAGGCATGTCTTGTAGAGAACCATCCCTCTCCTCTCCTGTCAGTGGGAACAAATGAGCCGGGGCATGTTTCTTAGTGTGTCTGTGCGAGTGTGCAGGGCAAACTTCCTGTCTCTCCTGGCCTTCCTCTCTTTTGCTTCCCTCTAAAACACACTCTCGCACAGATACACACACACACACACACACACACACCTGTTCTGCGCTGTTACCCTTTGACAGATCACTGACATGCCGTCTCTAGGCCATCCTACACTGTGTGTATGTGTGTGTGTGTGTGTGTGTGTGTGTGTGTGTGTGTGTGTGTGTGTGTGTGTGGTTACAGACAATACCCCCCCACTGTGTCAGTCTGGCAATTGCCATTTCTCAAGGAGCTAAGGAAGGGAGGGAGTGTGGGGTAAGGATGAAGGGAGGGCGAGGGCCTTGATGTGAGTGTGTTTGTTGTCGGAGGGTTTATTAATAAAGATGACCTCAGCCAGAGCTGCTCAGAGGGTGTGTGTGTGTGTGTGTGTGTGTGTGTGTGTGTGTGTGTGTGTGTGTGTGTCTGTGTTTTTCTTCCCTTTTTTCTTTTTCCTTCCTTTGTGACTGCTTGATCTAGTCAAATTATTAGTATTTTGAGAAGAATAATTCAATTTTTATGTATTCATACATAAATTTCAATGCCTCGCCCTGTCTTCTCTCGTCCTCCTTTGTCATTTCGTGGCAACAGTCTGAGGTTGTATATAGACTCATAATATGTCTCTGTGTGCATGCAGACTCATCTGTGTGTGTGTGTATGTGGGTGTAACAGGGATAATCCGTCTTGATATAACTCCTTTGTGTCTCAGCGTGCATGGATGTGATTATGTGCTTCATTATGTCGGGCTAAACAGGTTGAGTCCACTGTGTGCGTGTGTGCAGACGTCAGTCACCTGCTGTGTGTGTTAGGAAGAACAGATGTCCTCACAAGAACAGAAAGATGAGTAATTTCCTTCAAAGTGCAGGGCATTTCTGCCCGTCATCACTCAGAGTATGACTCGGTTAATAGTTAAAGGGCCAGATCACTCAAATTAGCAAAAGTCATCTCATCTTCCCTGTGGGTATCTGGCCATGTATAAAAGCCCTATTCAGCCAAATTAGTGCATGAACCCAGGTTTTTTGAATGTGGTAAAACCAGTGAAAAATAGGCGACAGACTGCTTTTCCATTGCCAGTAGACCAGAGCCATTTTCTGGTGTGTCACAGTCAACATCACGGAAGGGCTGGAAAACAGTTTAGTAGACAGTAGAAGGCAATATGAAGCCACAGTGAAAATGTGATGGAGAAATATGTGTTTGTAATTTGGGTGAACTGACCCTTTATAGACAGAAAAGTTAGGGGAGTGTGATAGACTGTATGTGGAGTCAGGTTAGTTTGAGGCAGACATGGTCAGTAGTGGGAGGTGATCTCATTTGTTTAGCTGTCAAGCTCCCCTCTGTATCGGTCCCCCAAGGCTGGAGCTGGAGTCTGAGTGGGACAGCCAGCCAAGCAATGGCCCCCAAGGGGTCCTGGCAGTTACCATGGAGGGGGAGGGCGGCCCTCACTTTGCCCTCTGTCTGCCTCACTGCGATGAACACAGAGGCCATTAGGGACAGGGTCCTCCTGTGGCCTGGGAGCGCCACGTAATGAGATAATGCATGGAGCTCATGCTGTTACTATCACCTACGCACACAGATAAACACACACACACACAGATGCACGTGTAGGGGCAGATGCAACTATGCACACGTGCACAAATTAAGCTTCACAAACACATAACACCCAGTGGAAATATGGTGCATGAAAACACACACTCACACACACTCACAGGAGTAGATGCATGAATTGATCCACGCTCACATATATTACTCTTTAACCTTCCTCTCTGTCAATAATCCTCCACCCATGTAGGGTTCCCTGGCTATTTGCTATTTCAGCTGCAGCTCCGACCCTCAGCCAGTTACATTTTGTTGGACAGACTGCAGCAGCAGTGAGAGGAAAGCTAATGAAACAGGATACCCCTGACTCTGGTTATTCCACAGAAGAAGAAGAAAACTCGCTCTCTCTTTGACCTTGAATGAGTCTATAAAATCACAGAGTATGCAGAGAACGGCTGTATGTTTACCCGTTTACTTATTCACAAGCAGGCGTCATTGTTCTTCAGGGCCCAAGACCTGAAATGCTGCATACTCCCCCGTAGTGGTTCAGGGTCTCCTTCAGGGAGACACTGAGTCATACTTAGTCCTCTTTGGAGAGTTCAATCACATATTATGTCAGGACCAGTGCCGTGAAATTACAAACAGAAAAAGTACTTTTTCCAGAGTACTTAGTGCGTATACTTGTTTTTAATGCACATATGAAAATAAAGATGTTTTTCTCTCACATGCCTGAAGGTCATGAATCACAGCCATCACATAAAGTGTCAAACCACAGCTGAAAGAGCAAAGAATTTGTATTTGTGTAGATATTTACTGATGGCAGAAAAATGGTACGAATGGGAAGTGTTGCTTTTTTTCATCCACCTATAAGTTCATCAAAATTTCAGCAAAGTTTGCACAACTGTTCCGCAAAATATCCCACCATTTCTTTCTATTTGAATGCAAAAATGCAGTGTGGAAACATGGAAAATTTGGATGTGGATTTTTTGTGTTTCCACACTGCATTTTTGGACTCATCAGGTCCGGTGCAAATTATTTAAGTTGCTTGTTCCATTTTTGTCAAAAACAAACAAACAAAAAAACGTCCTTTCTAAATAGTGCCTATGCCCACACCAGACAACAAAAACCTACCCAGACAGAGAATGTTATCCTGATAGCAAACACCTATTGCTCTGAAGTACCATTTCGCCGAAAACTACACTCCCTGCAGTTACACATATTCATGGCCTGCATTCATTCGGCCCTGCTTCATAATGTTTCACACCCTCCTTCCTCCAGCTATATATGGCTGACGTCTGGTGACTTACCAATTACACCTTTTGTCAGACCTTCATTCTAACAAACAATCACCAGTCCATGAAGAAACGTGCATTCTTAGGTGATTATGCCCGTACTACCATCATAATATCACTGCTGCATGGAACACTGCATAATGCCAACCAGGGAAGAAGGTTTGTTTGATTAAGGGCCAGCAAAATAGCACCTGATGGTCAGATGACATCATTCTGCAAAATAATAAGCTATTTGCTATACTCCTCATGGTCCATGAACAACATATCACGTCAGCAAGTGCATATCAGGTACATTAGCATCTTCATCGCTTCAGCCTCAGCAGAAAACAAATTAATAAAACATTTGGCAGCAAGCTAGCCGTGACCTGGAGGTATGACATCAGTTGAGACAAAGGATTTAATTGGTCAGAGTGGACATCTGCTGAAATTGAGGTCTGTCTGGATATTATTTCCCCTGCACAAATGCTTCACAGGGGTGTGCAAGCATTCATGAGAACCCACAAAACCTGTTCTGTGTGCATTTCTATTTCTATGTCAGCTATCTGGCCCTCATCAGGGGGCACCTCCAGTTCTCCGTTTATCAGTCATAACTTTGCAAGGTAAGCTTAAATACAAAACAGAGAATCAACATTACAACAAACTTATCAAAATCTTCTTTGTAAAATAAAATATTTACTGATAGTTAAAAAAATGGTTGACTCCCCATATTTCAGTACAAAATATAAAATATTACACTCTGAAGTAAAACTTCACAACCGTAATTAGTATTTCAGTTAAAGGAGACAGTGTTTATATTTTAAATCAGTATTACTGTATTGCTAATTTGTACATTTACACATTCAGCAAACACATTTTGTGTTGTATTTCAGGCCACGCAACAAATGTCAATCCAGTATTCACTTTCTTTGTTGCTCTGTTTTGGTCTCCACCAGGAATCCTCCCCAGAACAGAAAATATTTGTGTCATCAGCAAACAACACCAACTTCAATACCTGTGACACACTACAAATATCATTAATATACATAATAAAGAGTTTAGGGCCCAACACTGACCCCTGGGGGACACCACAAACAATATCCAAACATTGTGAACAAATATCACCGAGCTTTACAAACTGTTTTCTCCTCTGTAGATAACTTTTAATCCAATCTGATACAATACCTCTGATGCTGAGTCTTTCCAGTTTTTTTTATTAATATATCATGAGTTATTGTGTCAAAGGCTTTCTTAATATCAATAAATAATCCAACAGCATATTTCTTTTGCTCAGTAGCATTTGTAATTTCCTCAATTGCTTCTATTATTGCTAGTGATGTTGACCTATTTGATCTAAAATCACTCCGTATCCTATACTGTTCCATTGTCTTACCATACTTCAATTACTGTGTAGAGATTTGGGGCAATAACTATATGAGTTCAATCAATTCACTGATTATTCTTCAAAAAAGGGCAATACGGGCCATTCATAATGTCGGTTATCTGGATCATACTCACTCACTCGTCTTGCAGTCAAAATTATTTAAACTTACAGACATAGTGAAATTCCAGACAGCACAAATTATGTATAAAGCAAAAAATATCATTCTACCACAAAATATACAAAAATTGTTTGGGGATCGAGAGGGGGGTTATCAATTAAGAGGGAAGTATAACTTTAAAATTAATAAAATCCGCACAAACAGAAAACGATTTTGCATTTCATTCTGTGGGGTGAGACTGTGGAATGGTATGGATGAGCAGTTAAAACAATGTCCCAACATAAAACAGCTTAAAATAAAATATAAAGAATATGTTTTCATGGGATACAGGGATGAAATGGGAGTGTGACAGTAACTACAGGTGTCCATAGGATGCTCTTACTCGTCATTTATTTTTCTATTTATTTATTTACGTACATCATTAACTACTCCTTTCTGACAGTTATGTTTGTTATTGTTTTGTTATTGTTAGTTGTTGTTGTTGTTAGTTGCATTGTCCTTTCACATTGATGCAGGTGTATGTATACAGAGGGTGAACATTGTACAGTCATGGTTATTATTACCATTATAATTATTGTTTTGTTGTTTTCATTATGGTGACTATTTTTATTGCTATTATTATTATGATGATTAATATTATTATCGGTGGTAGCAATATTGGGGAAGTAGGATAGATACCATATATATGTAAATCATTAGTGTAGGAGAAGGGGTGGGACTTGATAAGTTTCGACTTCTTCCCACTCCTTTTTGAACATGGATAACTTGTTATCATTTGTTGTTGTATTCTTTACCTTTTTTCTTTTTTCTTTTTATTTTTAATATGTTCAAAATAAACTTCAATCAAATCAAATCATCTGGCCTTTTAGCTGCTAAATGCTTCATTGTGTTTTTAATAGCTAGTTGTAACTTTGTCTGCTTTTTGTTGCTGGGCAGGTAGCGCACAGTGGGTTTATCCGAGCTGTTTGGCTGAAAACAGAGTCGATAAGTCCTGTAAGAGTGAACCAACATGGTGAAATTAACAGCAGCACATTTTCAGCACTTCACCAGATGGAAAAATTGACTTGTGTTTTGACACTCATAAAGAGTGTGTGTTGAGAAAAGCAGAAATTGGGAGTGAAAGTGGTCCAGTGAAAAGCCCTGTATGGAGAGTTGCAGGTTTTATCAGCAGGGCAGATTTGTTTGACTTTACTCCTTTATGAGACAAATATTGGGATAAATCTCCTCACCACCCTGGGCCTTGTTGTGAAAAGGCCAGGGCCCAAGCCAGTGCTTTACCATCACATCCTCCCACTTACATAAACAGATGTCTCATACAACACACATACACTTTCATACACACTCATGCATGAACACAGAGACCTCCCACCCCACTCAATTCACAGGGCTTTCCTCTTCTCATGCACATGCACCTTAAAACTCAAAAATACTTATACTTTTTCAGTTGAATAAACTCTGTGCCCTCATGTGGTGATATCATCCCTTTTAACTTTTAAAAGCAGATCAAACCTTGTGGAGAATGTGCTTGTTATACAAAGCACTCGTGCGTATGTTGTGGATATATTGACAAATGTGAGCATTTCTCCTCTCATCTGTCTTCCTCAGTTTAGCTCACACACCAGGTGTTGCTCAGTTTTTTGTGTCCGTGCGGCTCCTGTGTGTTCTGGCACAGTCAGAATAATAATCACAGCTCCTCAGCTCAAACCAATATCTGTTGCCAGAAGCACCCAATGCAGACAAACACAGGAAATGAGTGGATGATAGTGGAAAGGTCCCACTTCACTGAAAAAATCAAAATCGCAATCACTTTATCTGTCATCACCAATGCAGAGGGCTTTTTTTTTGTCACGGTGCAGAGACAATAGGACTTCAAACCCTCTCGTTCACAACGCCAAAAACTTGGTTGATGCGTTCGGAGCTACTGGAGTGCCAGAGGCTTTGATAGCATCTGTGCTGTGGGCTGCAGGCACAGAGTTTGGAGCTGCTAAAGCGGGTCTTTTCCTCTGGTGCTGGTAATGTCAGAGCGGTCATAAAAATACAAAAGCAAAAAGTTTACCATCCATCTCAACAATGGGTGCAACTATTCTCCATTTTTCTGACACGTAGATTTTGTAGAAAAATGAGAAGGCTTCAAAACAACTCTTCATTTTAGTCACTTATTCTTTTTGTCATCATTTTAATTAGTTTTAGTCTCACAGGCCACTCAGTCAAAGGCAGCCTGGAAACCCAAAAGTTACTCTTATTATTGGCTTACACCCGAACCTGCTCATTTTTAGGCAACGGAACAAAATTTTGATGTTGGAAATGGTTTCTATTTGTTGTCTGTCATCTGAGTAGTATTGACCATTAACAATTAAGAGGCAGGTAAACAGTTCATGTGGAGAGAAATCTCATCACCCACTGGCTTTAACCTGAAATGTCATGTGCACAGAAGAGGAAATCTCAGCTTTGATATCCACTGACTACACTGGATTTCTTGAAATAATGGCCGTCGCCCTCAGTGGCTTATCATCGTCAATGGGTTCGGAGATTGTACCTGGTCTATAAAGCTTTAGAAAAGGCTTTAGATATTTATTTATTATTTAAGAAGATTATTTTTAGGGCTTTTAGCTTTATGTTTCTGGGTTGTCCGTCCATCTGTCGCATTCCAGTGAATGAGATATCTCAAAAACACTTTGAGGGAAGTTCTTCAAATTTGGCACAAATGTCCACTTAGAATCAAGGATAAACTGATCTGATTTTGGTGGTCAAAGGTCAGAGGTCAAGGTCACTGTTATCTCATGCCCAGTCTAATTCTTGTGAATGCAATATCTCAAGAAGCCCTTCATGAAATTTGGCACAAACAGCCTCTTGGACTGAACGATGAATTGACTGTAATTTGGTTTTTGGCCATAACTCAGGAATTCATATACTAATTATGGCAACATTTCACAAAAATGTCTAACAGGATAAAATGATGAAGTGATGACATTTTACATCCAAAAGATCAAAGGTCAACTTCACTGTGACATCATTTTCTTCATTCTTCACTTTTCTGGCCAATATTCCACGCTGTATCTCAGGAACAGAAGGAGAGACATTTGGTCGAATGCTGAATTGGTGACACTAATCTTGGGTGCCCATCTTAAAACTGTGGTGATTATATAGATCCTCTGTGCTGCCGGGTTGAAGATGTATGTGAAGGATTCAGGTTTTAGAATATGTAGTCCTTACGTCTTTGTAGCAATGTCCATATTAAAGGTATTGTCAACTGCCATGGCAACATATGAGTCTGGACAGTCATGGATGTAAACTGTAACTGCAACTCGACTGCCTCGCAAACATAAGGTGATAACTCTGTTATTTAGGGCTTTTATTGCCTTTATCACAGTGCAGCTAGAGAGTGACAGAAAAGGGAGTAGAGATGACATACAGCAAAGACCTGCAGGTTGGAATCGCACTCGGACTGTTGCAAAGGATGCACTCTATATGGGGGCATGCTCTACCAAGCGAGCTAGATGTCGCCCCAGTAAAGGCTTTATTAACATAAAATTATCAAATTTAAAGTATTGAGCATACAGAATATCATCAGCCATTTCTGTTGTGTCAATAATAATCAATAATAATCTTCGAAGCCTCATATCTCTCAAACCCTATAAAAGGAATAGTAACAAAGAGCAGACACAGTATTTCACATACAGGACAAAGCACGAAGAAGACAAATGCTGAACCGTCAGCAGTATATTGGTCATTTTTCTATGGCACACTGAATAATCGATCCCTCAGTAGAATATAGATGGACGACTCCCATGAGGGATCTGACTCTGTCGTGCCTCAGCGCTGATAATGGCTCCAGCAAATGGCGGCCACCTCTAATTTTAGCTTGTAAATCACAACCCACGTGTAATGGGCTGCACTTAGAGGGGTCAGAGTTTACGACCAAATCACTTGGGACGACAAAGACTGTAAAGTCAGCTTTGCAGCTCAATCTTTTTTCTTTTTTTTTTTTGTAAAGGGGTGTGAGTGGTGGAGGTGCTGGAGGTGTGGGTGGGATGATGAGGGGGTTTGAAGTTGGCATTCATTGCTCAGATCTAACTCTGACCTTGGCCAGATGTCCACCAAGATGGAGTGTGTGCGCGCGTATATATGTGTGTGTCTTCAGCCACATTTTGGGAGAGTGCTTGGCTCTAATAGGGACTGGCAGGCATTTTGTTGGGCTTTATTGCCACATGCCTCTTCCAATCCTGCTGCTGATTAGAGCTGCCATTACTGGCACGCACACACACACACTCGCGCGCACTCTTACGAGGCAGACCCACACACTTTGGCACACGCTCAAAGCTCGGGCCTTTGCATGCCATTAGCATCCCATTGCGTTGTCTTGTGCAGCGATCAAACGGAGCACAGAGTTGTGCTCTTGTCGAGGCAGATTGGAGGAAGTGACGGGTACATCGTCACTCCACTTTTATTCTGCTCATCAGGGTGCTGTCATCTTAGACAATGTCAAATTTGGTGCAAAGCAATTAAAGGCCTGGGCTGTCACAATTGGGCCTGATAGAAGAAAGGCTCCTATAGCGGCAGCACGCAGGCATCAACACACATTTAGGTGCGGACACACACTCTGCCATGCTCACACATGTGGGTATACAACACATCCACCCACATGCACACACACATACATATACAATAAGCATGCAAGCGATTAGCTCAGAAAGTGCAGGTTTAAACTGTTAGTCATTGCTGATTCATAAGCGGCTGGCTTGCTTCCACACAGCCACTCACTGTGCTGCCTGTCAAACACACAGGCAGCCAGCAGCTGGAGGTGTGTGTGTGTGTGTGTGTGTGTGTGTGTGTGTGTGTGGGTGTGTGTTTGTGTGTGCGTGTGCAGGTGTTCTTGAAATCCTGCTTTTTAACCAGACCCCTCTATTCCCCCTCCACTCTGCCCCTCTTTATCCTTTTCAGCCTCGTGTGTGTCTGTGTGTGTTTTTTGGAAGAATGTGTGTGCAGTGGTTTGTGTGTAGATGTGCATGCATATTTGTGTGTGTGTGTGTGTGTGTGTGTGTGTGTGTGCGTGTGTGCGTGTGTGTGTGTGTGTGTGTGTGTGCGCGTGTGTGTATTTGTGTGGAGCCTTGCGAGCCTTGCAGGCTTTTGGCTGCTGTGTTCTCCTGGATGAAGCCAATGGAAAGCTGAGGTCTGGATGACTTACTTATTTAGGAAAAATCCACCAGAGATGGCCAGTATGCTGCTGTGCTGTCACATAGTCGTGTGTGTGTGTGTGTGTGTGTGTGTGTGTGTGTTTGGGCTCATCTAGTCCTATAGGTAACCCAGCCAGTGGCCTCAGTAGCAGCAGTATATTTCATTTTGGAGAGATTTTTTTTTCCTAACAGCCTTTAAAGTTATTCTGCTGCTGTTAAAGCTTCAGCAGACACGCCGCCGGTTCAGTCCCAGGTGGAGACACTCAGCGAAGGGTTAAATGCTCTACCAGAAGCAGCTAACACACACATACACATACTCATATGGTGAGTTACTCATAGCCGTGAGGTTCCCCATTAAGACTAAATCCACTCTGCAGCACATTTAATTAAACTAACTCAATCTTGAAGGACCTGCCATCAAATGGAGTTTTAGATTTTTACGTAACCTGCTTTTTATTTTCTTGCAACCATCAAAAGAGGATTTATCCCGTCTTTGGGTGCTGTCTCCCTTTAGAAAAGAAAGTCAATAGCAGGTTTCATATTGTCACCTCCCAGTGAAAACCATGAAGGATTAAATGATCTTTTATGGGTTGAGAAAATCGTTCTACTTCTTTGGATAAATAAGCCATTTGAAAACCTATTGGCTTGTCACAAAGATTAAAACTGAGCTGTTTTTGTTGACATTTTTGAGGAATGTTGTTTTCACAGGACACTGCAAAAGTGACCAAGGGTATCATGTCATTCAGATCAATTTGCCAAAAAGTCCAAATTAGAGACATGTTTTTTTAGATTTCTGATTCCTTTTTTCGTGAGAGTTATGTCAAGGTTTGTGGGGTTTCGCGTGTTCAGTCAATAAAGTCTGATGAGTGTCACAGCGTTTCCAGTCGATATAGTGCAGCACAGTGTGCCCAGAGTGTAGCTGAGTTTCCAGTATCTAATTTATTGACAGCAGTGAATGAACTATGATGGTGTCAGAGGTTTTGGTGTAGCCTTTGTATGCTCCCTCTGTGTAACACTAGCTGGCCCATACGTTACTGCCAGTTTCTGCTTGGCCCTCGGCGCTCTCATCGTGATTAGTGAGCCATTGATGTTGACATGAATCTTAGCCTCTACACACATACACATGAACCACGCACACACAGCGGCTGGGACTTGGCAGGTAGTTATGTGATCTGCAGTGTGATCTAATGAATGTGAGCCTTAAGGGGTCAGGTGTGTGTGTAGATGCGTATGGCTTCGTATGTCAGTGTGTGTGTTTCATGTGTGTATTGAGCAGCAATTAAAACGAAGAATCAAGGAAATCTCTGCACATTTTTCACATCGAGTGCAACTTTGTTGACTTTGGCTCACGAATTCATGCCATTGATCAACCCCCGAGCCTGACAGTGCTGACCTTTAAGTAAATAGAGAGCTGGACAGTCCAAAATGGTGGAAGCTTTTGTAGCTTGGTAACTCATTAGCTTGTGTGTTGCATCATCCACTCTAATATAACCCTACTTTATATTATCTGCTCTGCAAATGAGGAATACATGTTCAAGAGTTATGAGACAGGAGTCGATGGTGCAATATGTATTCCCAATAAACTGTGTGAAACAAGGATGTGCAAAAAAAAAGTTGGACTTCCTAGGTGTAAAATTCCCTGGGCCTTCTGCATTGCTGGGCCAATAGAGCAAGTACACTTTGATAAAGTTTGCCGTGCAAGTAGCTAACTTCCAGTTAAGCCCTCTGCTAATTTAAATGGGGATAAAATAATTTCATTGTGCGGCTCTTCTAGACTTTTAAAATGTTATCGGGCTGAATGAATCAAATTCCGATAGTGAAACGAGTCATTTCATGAGGGTTGTGTTGTTAAAAAAATATATCCAGTGATTTTCAGATGTCTCTTTCACAACGCAAGTCTATTTGAAAAAGTATTTCTGGGCCCAGTGGCATCATGTGATGAACCCATAAGTTGTAGTTACATGATTTGGCCACTATGTTAAACTGACTTCAAAGTCCCGTCAACTTCTTGGCGGCCTGGTGTGAAACATAGATTGTATAAAGATGAATAACACATCCCCTCTTCCTTCCACTGTATAAAATGAAGCCAATACCAGGAGTGGCCACTGGGTTGCACAAGCTAGCTCAGTCAAAGAGCCTCTTTTCCTCTTCAGTAACTCTCTGTTGAATAAAATTATGCACAATCCTGCGGTCAAAATGCCAGCGAGAGCGGTAGAATATAGAATTCACCTCTGGGCTAGCCTTTGCTCCACTAGCTTCTGTAAATCAGTGCTGACTCTCATTCAGCATTTATTTTATTAGTGTGTCTGAAAGCGTCTTTCTGAAGTGTGCAGATTTAATGGTCTATATTGTAAGATATAATGTTATCTACAGCACAGTGCTTTGTCAAAGCTGCACAACAATTTGTTAGCCTTTAAAAACAGCTCCCAATGAAATTATACCACTTAATTATTTTGGCTCTCTATTGTGACGGAATAGGGCTAGCATGTTCCCTGCTGTCAGCTGCTAACTTGCCAGCTACAGTAGTTCACTAGCTGTCTGTGTACATCTGAGTAGCACGGTTATTTGTATGTGTGCACTGTGTGTGTACTTACAAGTGTGTGCCGACGGGCTGCCAGGTCTTCTCTGAGAGAGACGTTTAAATGATTAAATCAGCCTTGCAAATCTCACATGGACATACATGTGCACACACACAAACACACAAACATCCACCCCCATCGCTCATTAACCCCGTCTTCTTCTTCTCCTCTTCTCCTGTAGCCCAATGTGACCTTCATCTGAGTCGAGTGTCTCTATTCAACATTCACGAAGACGAGAGAGGGAAAAAAATCAACCTGAAAGGAGGATTAAGAAGAAGGCACACAGACGCGCGAGGGAGGAGAAGAAAAACAAGTAAGAAAGTAAAAACAGAACAAAGGGTGGAGAAGAAAAACAGCAGCATCTTTCCTGCCTCCTCTGAAATCTTCCTCAGCAAACAGCGCGACTGGCAGAGTGAATGAGAGAGGAGAACAGAGGGAAGAAAGGAGGAGGAATGGTGGGGGGTGGGCATGTAAAATGAGCAAAAAATCAAAAGAAATAAGAAAGTGCATATGAGAAGGGAAAGGAAAACCGTGCAGGAGGGGGGACGGCGGCAGTTGTCAAAACAGGATGTGGAAATTACAGGCATTTTCAGGTACTCCTAGAAAGAAATTAGACTGGAGCGAGACAAAGAGAAAGTGAAGAGAGATGCATGAGCCGGGAGATAAGAAAAAAGACAACAAAAAGTTGAATTTGAGTAGGATATTGGATTTCTGAGCATTTTGTTAAGAAAGATGCTGAAGGTTATGGCTGTGAGGGATTGTGTGCGTGTACGTGGGGTGCTCAAACCTTTTCCTCATTGTGTATGTGTGAGTGAAAGTGAGACGGCCATATTTCGCCTGAAGGGTAAAAGTGGAAAACAAGCAAGAAAGACGGAGAAGGAGAAAAGAGAAATTTATGGATTGCAGCACCGCCACAAGCAAAGTGAATGTGACTGACCATGCACAGAATTTAAAGTTAACTGAATTTTTTTTACATTTTGTTTTTGTGATTTGTGTTTAGTGCACTCAATCATCATTTGCATGATAATCTTTTAGTGTAAATGCATTCAAGCTCTTCTCATACACTACTCATATGCATACCTACGAAAAGCAATACACCAGAATTCTTATATAAACCACGTGAGCCAGTAATTCATATATAACCGTATATAATCCATATAATCGTAAAGGCTGCGATCAAGTCACCAATTCACTGACAGGAATAAAGAAGGAAGCAGAATAAAGAGCGAAAGTCCTGTAAGGCATAAAGTTGTGGTGTGATGGATAGGTCAAACAAACACAAGACTTTCCCCCAGGAGAACAGTGTTTGTGTCCCGTTTTAACCTAATTGAAATTTGAGTTGATTTTAAGGTACACTATCACAGGGTTTCTTTACCTAAACTTAACCTAAGTAACTTTATCTGCCTAAACCTAACCTACATAACTTTATATTAACTACGTAACACAACAATGCCCAACCATTTTTCTTTTCCTAAACCTAACCTACAAAAATTTACTTTCCTAAACCTATGGAACTTTATGTTAAGTGTGTAACATGACAATGTCCAATCATATTTCCTAAACCTAGCTGATGTAACTTTGCTTTCCTAAACCTAACCTACAAGACTTCATTCATTCATTCATTCATCTTCTAACCGCTTCATCCTCTTGAGGGTCGCGGGGGGGCTGGAGCCTATCCCAGCTACATCGGGCGAGAGGCAGGGTACACCCTGGACAGGTCGCCAGACTATCGCAGGGCTGACACATAGAGACAAACAACCATTCACACTCACATTCACACCTATGGAATTTAGAGTTATCAATTAACCTAGTCCCCAATCTGCATGTCTTTGGACTGTGGGAGGAAGCCGGAGTGCCCGGAGAGAACCCACGCTGACACGGGGAGAACATGCAAACTCCGCACAGAAGGGCTCCCACGCCCGGGATCGAACCGGCAACCCTCTTGCTGTGAGGCGAGAGTACTAACCACCATACCACCGTGCCGCCCCCTACAAGACTTTACCTTCCTAAACCTAGGAACAAATTCTATTCAGCCACAAAATAAGCCTGAACACTGCCTGTACACAGTTGCATAGAGTTGTTGCATAGGGATGATACACCGTCTCATCTAATTGCGTTGGTGTGAAGTAGCAGTCGCGAATCTTTGGCCTGGACTGGGCTTACATTATCATATGAATTGTTGTATAACTATATGTTTATGCATCAAAGTATAAGTCTTTAATTTACACTTAATATCTGTATTTTGATTCAAATTTTTAAGACACGTTAGCTAGACATAATCAAAAAGATAAGGCGATGAAGGACAGAAAAAAAAACCTACGTGGTTTGAATAGTATTTCTGTTTTTCGCCGTTATTTGAAAGCACGACGAACAATTTGGTTTATGTCTTATATGCTACAGTAACTGCATATTTTTTTAACCTAACAAATCAGCTCATAGACAGCTATTCCTGTATAGAATCATGGTTTGTAATCCAGAACGAACACTTCATTGTACTATATGCCCTTATCATAGCAGGACACTGGATATCACTTTGTGTGAGACGTACGTGTTACACTGTGTGTGTTCCAGGAGGCCATCTCATGTTTGAAGTGTGTGATGATAAGCTTTCATTTACAGTCAGTTGTCTGATTGATTGCGCAACTGGGAGACTTTAGAAAATTGAAAAATCATGTGTATGTATGCCAACTTCCACCTACAGGAATGCACTCAAACACACACACACACATGTAGTGTGACCACAACAACGACCAAGCGGGACACACAGATATTCACACACATAAACACAGAAGCGTGAAAAAACAGCCTCGGGCAACATTGCTCTATTCCTCAATCCATATTTTTTTCTGTGTGTGTTTCTCTCACACACTGTCACAATGCACTTATCCCTCATTCTTGCTAATAATTCTGGATGTCTCTCTCACTCTCTCTGTCTGTCTCTCTATCTGTGTGCCTCACAGTGTGTGTTTATCTCTGTGAGGATATTGGTCGCCGATCATAAATAGCTTTTCTGTGACAGGGTGCCATCACAGTCACCGAGGGCTTGGGGAGGAAAAGGGGGAGAAAGGGGAGGGGGGGAGGAAAATGCTGTGAAAGGAGGGAGATGGAGAGCGATAGACGGAGGGTGGGGAAGGGGAGAAAAATGCAAGAAAGATGGAGGTGGAGGTTATGTGCATCAAGGCTGCGTGACAGGTGTCAGGTATCCCCAGATAAATGTACTGCACTTATATTCGCACCCAATCACACTGCAGGAACTGCTGTGTTGATGCACACTAACACAACCCTGCACACTGAGCTTCATGTAATACAACAAGCTACTGCTGTGAATTCTCAAACAGCAGCCGAGACCTGACACGCATCAGCTGCAGAGAGAGACAGACCTTCATTTCTAATCTTACCTTCTTTTTTTCATAAGTATATTTTATCATATTTTAGTGACACAACTCCCTCTCTCCCTGCAATGATGTTCCACATTAAAACACTTAGGGTGCCTCAAAGGGCATATGGTAATCCCTCTCTTTCCTGGTATGCTTTTAATGTTCTGCAGGAAGTGTTAAGTTTCAACCACCGCAAATGTCTTGTTACATTTCTGTTGGTGTATGGTTAAAAGAAAATAATGAGATTTATGTCCAGCCTTTATGCTAGTCAAATTTCCCTATGGACAAATAAAGTAATCTTAAATCTTGAATGGTGAACTTTTATGGCCGATAAAATAGCAATAGTTTGGAACAGAAAAAAAGCCAAGAGTAGTATAATTGGCTGATATCAGCCACCCCCCAACACCCCGCTGAAACATTCTGTCGTAAAATGAACTTTAACTTTATTTGAAACTGGATAACTGTTGAACTTTATATCTTAGTCAAAGTAATATACCTAAATAATTAAATCTGGATCAATAAATATTAAACTTAATGAATTAAATACATAAATAAATAAATAATTCTGGAACTAAACATCAAACTAACTGTAGAAAACTCAAGGTTGGAGCATTTTTTAAACTTTGAGCTATTATTTTTCCCCAAAGTCAACCTGAGATTCTCAGGTAAACAGTGGACATTACCTTGACTTTGTGTATGGAGCCTCCTTGCAAACCTGTGCTCACCTGTGCTTGTATTTAAAATATGTATTTCAATTACTTTCAAGTATTTTGTTATTTTGAGAAGGCTGAAAAAACTTCAAATGTAATTTTCTAAGAAGACACTTTCAAGTGGAGCAGTTTTTAAAATAGTCCAAATACAAGGACGAGGTCAAAACTATGACTGGACTGAATATTAAATGCCTGAGGGCTTTTTTTTTTTTAAACAAGGGTTTTCAATTTTGAAAGGAGGGTGGTGACATTCACTCAGACCCACTGCTGCAGTCCAGCCAAGAACTTAATGTAAATACATAAAATGAAGAGCAGTACACTAAAACACAGTCACACGGTAGCAGCTTTCACTGGAGCTGTACCCACAGATCATTTAACACAACCTTCACCTCCTCAGCGCCGGTTGGTGAAGTACGTTCCTGTGTGACTGGTGGAGGCTGCGCAGCCATCAGCCACTATCAGAGCTGAGTTCCTATAGCTGCAAAATTAATAGACCGAACAAATGAATTGGTCGACCGATTTGGATGTGTTGGCATGTGGAATTATTCCTTTAACAGAATTACTCACTCCTAACTCATTCAATTCAATTTCAGATTTATTTGTAAAGCCCAGTATCACAAATCACAATTTGCCTCAGAGGGCTTCACAGCATACGACATCCGTGTTGGACAGCTTTGATTTACCTTTGTTGTTGTGTTCATTGTTATGCTGTCTGTGATACTCTACACCTCCTGTAACATTTCACATTAAAAGTTAATTAAAGTAGAAGAGGTTGGAATAATTTAGTGAATGAGAAATAAGATCAGCATCTCTGTAAAAACAAAAAACAAAAAAAGAGAGAGAAATAAAACCCAGAGGAGCATATTGATGAGCTGACATGTTGTACTGATAGAATTAGCGCTGTGGTAATGTACATTATGTTGAAATGCTTTTAGGGTTGTTAATCACATCAGCCATTATTTGAGCAATGGCTTTCCTTTGAGAATTACAGTATATTAACTGTGTTGCAGTAAACACACAAGAGGCCTCTGCTGCCAGTTGTTAGTGTACTGAAACACACAAGCAAGCAAGAGATGATGCTCGCCCAAGTGTCCTGTCGCACACACACACACACACAGGTTCCCCTCCGTCAGGTTTGATGAGGTGAGCGAGTGTGAGCCTGCCTCGTCTCACATTCCTCTGTCCTCTCTCTCCACGCAGCAGCAGTCCTTGTCTCACTATCGATCCCAGCTTATCTTCCCGTAAACCTGGACCTCTTTTCTCTCCTGCTCGCCTCGCCACCTCCTACCCTCCTCCTCTCCTTCCTCCTCATTGCTATCGATCAGCCCGTGTGTTCAACAAAGTAGAGAGCAGGCAGTGGTTAATGTAGAGCCTGGCCGGAGGAGCGCTGCTCGCGGCTCGCCTATCATCTTTCCCTCCTAATGGTCCCAATCAGACTCTAATAGACCCTGGGTTTGAGCATCGAGGCCCGCCACTCTCTTCTCACTCCTCTCACCTTTCATTTCCCCCCTGTTCTCTTCAACAAATATCTGTCTGCACTGTATGTCTGCCAGGTGCATTTTTAGCTGATGACCGTTGATTTCGCTAACTGATCCGATAGCTGTCGTCGGCAGATTCTTTTTTATATACATTTATTCATCCAAGGGAGGACTTGCTTCTGCTGAGTATGCACACACTGCACACAGCAACGTCCTGCTTTGCATTTTTTTACAGTAATGCACTTTCATTCCTGGGAGCTGCCCAGTGTAACCACAGTCTGTTAATTTTGGCCACTGGGAACTGGCCAGCACCAGAAGCTCAAGTCTTTCATTGTCTCCAGACTTTTCTGAGTCACTGAGCACATTGAGTCTAGCTGGGTTAAGTGCCTTGCTCAAGGGCACTTTCTTTGTTGGAAGTTCTCGAGTCAAGAGAATGTGTCTCTTGCTATTGTCCTTTACAGCTTTTGCTTGCTTTGTCAGGGATTTGTATAGCGTATGAATGAAAAGTAAAAGAATAAGAGTGCAAGTGCAGGGGATAGAGACTCACCTACAATATTTATTTATTTATTTATCAATCATCAAATGTCTCTAAAATGAAACCTTCCCTCAATATTCAGTGTTAAACCAACTGCAAAACACACTCGATGCTCACTGAACTCCTCCTGCGCCGTGTTGGTGTTCATGTCGTCCAGCAGCAGTGAACACAACACAGCTGTGTACGTGGCTGGAGAACACGTGTCAGAGTTGTTGGACGTTCTGTATCTGCATGCCATGCTCAGCTGATCACTCACAAGTGTCCTACAGCGGTAAAACACAGTCTGTTAATCTCACAGCATCACTGATGCACATGTCAGCTATAAATCAGTGTGTTACTGCTCTTGGTGATCACATCTGGTCAGTTGTTTTTCAGTGTGACATGCTGGAGGATGATCTGAGTCTTTTGAAAACTGAGCGTGTAGTTGATTTGTCTCCGAAGTGTGCTGCTGTCAGCCATTTAGGGCTTTATTGTAATGTGCTGTTGGCTGTTCATTCCCTTAACCTTTGAAGATTGTACTTACATACAAATATAAATAGCAACTTGCGTCTGCACGCAGTTACAACAGTTACATTAGATCTGAGTTGAAGCAGGAGGTCTGTCTCTAAAGCTGTAAAACTGTGATGTTTCTTGCCTCATCAGACTTGTTGCTTTGTTCCCAGACTTTTGCAACTAACTTGATGAGTGCATTGTCACTATTAATGATAGGAATGATGGCCAAATCTGCACGTTAGGGCACGAATGATAATGATCATTATCAAAAAACAGTTCAGGTCCTGTTTTAACAATGTACCTCAATAATTATATATGTTTTAGTTTGAGGATATTTCAGTGATGTTCTGGAAGAATCTAAACAAGCTTGACAGAGACCATCCCTGAGCTCACAAATCCCAGAGGACAGCCTGAGATACATGACTTCTGATGACCGTGAACACATATTGCGAGAAACACTCTAAATTCAGATAAATCTAAATGCTAATGCACGAGACAGCGCAGCAGGTGGGAGGAGTTAAATGTGCTGAGAGCAGGTAACAGTGTCGCAGCAAGATTGCAGTGCTCACTGCTGATGCATGCAGAATAAGGCTTAGTCAACAGGTACAGGGATATTTTTTTAAACGTGTTTTGGCCCTTTGTCCACACATGAACTGCATTTTAAGTCTGAAAAAAAAACCTCTTGTAAACTCCTTCGAAGATGTTCAGAAACATTGTTTTCAGTGCTGTGTGTTGTTGGGAGTTTTTGGCTTGTGACAGCAGAGTGGGCACAGACGTGGCCAAAATAGTGCTGGCTTTAACCTTACTAACAGGGCTTTTTACATGTTTACACATAATTTCTTTTCCACTTTTTGAGGAACAGAGGCATCTATGGCATCCAAAATGCACTACAGAGCTCAGTGCTCCCGATTGGTCATTGATCTTTGTGTCATAAGCCAACATGGTTTTAGGTTTAGGGTTATGTTGCTGCCTTTTGGTTAAGCACATTGACAAACTGCGTTTTTGTGTTTTGATTTGGACAAAGATTTTTTTTATAAAAAAAAAAAGAGCAAAATACATGTTTGGGAAACAAACAAAAAAACAACTTTGTACGTGTGGACAAGGCCTGAGTGTTGTTTATATGGACCTATAGTGTTATAGATAGGTTGTGACCATATATGTTTGGACAGCATATGAACATGTGACTGTTAAACACTTTCCAGCTACTGCATGGCTCCCTGGAGTCTCTAGTTTCTAGTTTACACCGTTCCACGGTGCAAAACTAGATAAGTATAATAAAAGGCTACTTCATGTGCCTGAATAAGAAACTTTACCACAAAAGCTTCAGCCCACAATGTTGCTCTAACCAGTCGGTCATGTCTCCTTAGTTCGGCGATGTTTTTCCTCTCTCAGTTGTCATTCTATTCATCTCTCTGTCAGTGTTACCCTCCCTTCCCACCTGCTTACCACTGAGGTGTGTGGGCTGTTTCTATAGGACTCCAGCTAGGTGTAACCTTTCTGCCCCGTGGCACCTCACTGGGATCCAGGGCTCTGGGCTCAGCGTGAACTCCTGAACTCTTCCCGAAAGAAAAGCTCAAAGAGCGGAGCCGAGGAGAGGGGAGAGGACAGAGAGAGTGGGAGGGAAAGTGAAAGAGCGCTACCGGACAATTAGCCCCCCAAGGAGCATAGTAGGCGGTCTCCCCAAGCCAGAATACACTGTGATTGTTCCAGAGACTGGCAGCTAGAGAGTGAAACCAGAGCGAGAGGGAGATAGTGTGTGTGTGTGTGCGTGGGCGTGTGTGTGTGTGTGTCGTGGTGTTTTGCATTCACACGCCCGGCGGTTGTTGTTCCGAAATGAGACAGTACGTCGGGTGCCCGCAGGCGTCAATACGACCATTTCTATTATTCAGAGCTGATTACAGCGCTAAATCGTACAGCGGTGAATGCTTTTTAATGAGCTTTGAAATACAACAGAGAAAGTTTGTCAGCTTTTTTGTTTGTCTGGATCTGGCCAGCGGGAGAAAAGAGCATATTTGCTAGAGTGATTTGATTAGTGTGCTGGTGTGTGAGGAGCAGGTTGCAGCATATGTAAGGGGTGAGATGGAAGATGTGTTTGTGCCGGTGTGCATATGACACGTGATGAAGCATCCTTTTTATGTATGTTCTTGTGTAAATTGTGTATGCACGTATTGTGTATGTGCAGAAATTATATTCAGCTCGTAAATGTTCACCAAAACAGTTTTGGTCTGAATGAATGTGTGCTCGTGTGTGCGTGTGTGTGAGTGTCACCCTAAGCCATGCTGATCGACCTGTGACTACATGGTGATCATGAAGTATCGCACACGCACAGTATATGGGCATTGATGAAAGGTCAGAGTGCTATCCCAGCATCCCTAAGGCCTGCACACGGGGGCAGGCAGGTCGAGGCAGGGCAGAGTGCACGTGGCTTTCTCCATTTCTCACTGCACTCATGTGCGCACATCAGACACAACATATGCTGGGCTGACAGCACAAGGTCGACCAGAGAGAGAGAAGGGAGAGAGAGGCATGGAAAGAGTGAGAGAGAGGAAAACACAGACAGCGTGTCTGCTCTCACATACATAACCTGGTTAATGTTGGCTTTCTGAGGTAATCTTGTTTCTTACATTTCAAGTACACGAAAACCTGGTTTCCACAATCAGATTAAAGGATTAAGAGAAATCTGGTTAATGTAGCTACTAGATAATGAATCTCTTACTGACATAATGGATGCATTTTTTAATAGTGTGTATCCCTTATAATTACACTGAGAATAGCTATAACTATTAGACATTCAACAAACCAATTAGTCCAAAATCCAGTCTAGGACCAAGATGGACTTAAAATTAATTCTGACAAATACAAAGTAAATTAGCTTGATAATCAGACTGAATTGCCATTTTCATGTTCATGTTAACGGTTCACTGTTTGGAGGTTATTTTACTGCGCTGTCAGTAGTGAATGTCCAGTGGTGTCCCCATGGGGGGTCTGCGACACAATTGCTGCCCACCCACCCCCACGCCCCTACCCCATTTCCCTTGCCCTCCCATGACTACAATTGGAGGTTGACTTTACTGTCTGTAGAAGTGGCATGCTCATTTTTACGCTAGCACCAAGGTAGTGGCATCTTGTGAAACTAGACAACCTGAGGCATCCATTGATATCAACCATGTTGGCATGCCTTGTTGGGAAAGGTGCTCAAAATTCCTCCAAAGTTAGGCTAAATTCTGGCAAGGTAACAACTGGCATGGCCATTTTCAAAGGGGTTCCTTGAACTCTCACCTCAACATGTCTGAATGAAAATAGGTTCTATGGGTACCCATGGATCTCCCCTTAGCCTGAAAAGGTTTGTTCCCAGTTGTTTTGTTCCTTACAATCACTGAACTCTTTCAAATTAAAGCTGTATATTTGTCTTTTTAACGAAAAGGACAACCAGCCTATTGGAAGAACAATGAATCACCTCACATATGTAGGTATACGACACATTAAAACAGGATTGTTCTGGAACTCAAAGTGTTAACTGTACCAGTATGACTCTATGGACATCAGGTAATTAGTAATATAAGCTATAAAATAAGAAACCAGAGAATATTTGCGAAAAATTCCTTAACTTTACACATTGACATAGTTGTCAACTAGCCAATACACTTCAACAGCATAATACATTTCCTAAAATTCAGTTATGGCTTTTGGTTTTATTGTGCTACCCCAAGATTTTTAGTGGCTCTATCCGACTGACCCTCAGATACATGTCTGGGGGTCCCACTGGACATATCTACCTTGTCAACATCATTTGAGTCAACAAGGAAGCTACAAATGGTTAACTTGACTCAACAGTTGTCATCTTGGTTGAATAAATGTGCCAACCCCAGTCTGTTATTTAGCCAATTTACATCGCCCATTCTTCATTCTGGTGACAGAACTTCATTTGTTTCCATTGTTTTTATTTCATTGTTGCATTTATTAAGATAAATGCAACACTATAGCATGCTACAGGTTTTTAAATCATATTCTAAACTGAAAACCGGGGTGGAAAGTTTCAGAAACAAGAGTTCTACAAATAGCACACAACCAGATCAGCTCATTTTACTGATTAGCACTTTCTTTTACCAGAGGCTGATACACTGAGTGAAATAAGCAGCTGTAGTGATTGGCTGGAATTAAAACCATGGACCTCCCGGGCACAGGGTTGAAAACCAGTGATTAGAAGCATCTGTGAAGAGAGAGAAACTCTCCACTCAGACTCAAACTAGTGAATTTCTTTAGGGTTGGTTTTCAGCTTGGGGCAGATAATGATGGCTGCAAAGGGATTTTATAGACTCAGTAGATACTACTCAGATATTGTTGATAAGGCTGTCTGGATAGCAAACATTTGCCTGTTTGTATACCCAGCAGATGCAAAGCAACATAAGCATTAAACTGAGAGATAAAAAAGCATTAATTTGGAAATGCGTTTGTGTCCACCTGATGAATGTTAGTATTAATTCATCTTAGCTCTGTTTTGGTCTCCTCCAGCTCTTTAGCTCTTAGATGCTCCACTGTGTTCATCAGCTACTCGCTAACTTTCTCTGCCTGTTGTTTGCTGTAGGGTAGTCAGAGTAGAGTGGGGTTTTTAGAGCTTTTTCCTCCACTGAGTGCTGTGGCTGGCAATGAGATTGATTAGAGTGGTGACGCTGAACGCAATCATAAAACATTAAAGATGTAGCCGTAAAAATAAACACGCTAAAACGCTGAAACCAAAGGGAATTGCAGAGTCTGTGATGATTCCCTGTGAATTCATTACTACGAGAGGCTGTTTTCAAATTACATGTAGCCATTTGATCCATCATTGATATAAAATATTCAGTGGTGTAGCTTTAGCTGTCTTTGGTTGTCATTTCATCCTGGGAATATTGTCAGCAATAAAAACTATGTCAGCGTTGAAAACACTGCCCCCTGGATTCTCAAAGCACCCTCAAAGGGGGAAATGCAGCATTAACTGCACTTCCAAGCAAATGGCGTCTCAGTTCTCCTGTGCTGTTTGCACGAATTTGAAGTAGGTAGTATTAGTGCAGTGCCCATTCAAAGCATGTCTATTCTGGCTGCTGATTGTTTGGCCTGGGATATTGCTGCTCGCAGCTTTCTCGAGACGTGCTCATAGATACAACTTAATACTCAACACTGTGCTTTTTTGGGTTCTGAGTAATACACCTGGGTCCCAAACAGTTGTAGATTTGTTATGATGTTTACAGTAGATATGAAAAATATTGAGCTGTGTTGCTGGTCTTACTCATTGTACTTTGAAATAACAAACAAAATGCTCCCAAAGCACTTAAAAATATGCAACTCAATGGCATACTACTAACTTACTGTGTACTCCTTCTGCTTTAGAAGAAGACACAGCCTGTTAACACACTGACCTGACAGAAACATGTTATTGGTTACGCCGCAGATTCAGATTTAACTCACAAAATCTTGTAATTAAAATATGATGCATTATTATTTACAAAACTATCCAGCATTATAATAGAACTGAAAGCTCCACCTTGGACAGATAGTTTTACTTTAGAAATTAACCAGTTTTGAGTACTTGCTTTACCTCTGCCTGTACCAACAGTAAAGCAAGACGGTGTTTGCCTGTGGCCCCTAAATCACTAAATCAGCCCCTGAAAAATACATCCAAAAAATAATTTTGTGCGATTGAAGTTAGTTGATAATTAGCAACACTGCACTGTATAAGAATTAATTTTTCTGATATTGTTTCCAATTAAAATATCCCCCTAATTATGCAAAATCACTTTTTTTCTAAGTAAGTGTTGTAGCATACCAAACAGGAGATCATTGCTGTGTGAAGTAATTTTGGAGATGCTTACTGAATATTTCTCCCAATAAAAAAATACCCCAAATTGTGCAAAACCCATTTTTCCCAATCTAAGTATAGTGGTATAACCAACAGGAGACCATTGATATGTGAAGTGATGTTGGCGACACTACTTTTCATGATCGAGGGAAGATATTTTTGTAGTATCTCTTTTTGGTACACAGTCCCTGCGCACTTGTCTCACAGCCGGCTGCACACAGAGAACAATGTTACGTGTCCAGTTAGGGGACAGCCTGTTTTGATGAAATGCAGCTCGCTGTCTTGGTTAGAAAGAGGCGCTGTTTTGTGTTTCAACAACCTTGAGTTATTGATCCAGGACGTTTGAATCTGTGAATATCTTTGTAATTTTAATGAACTGCTTTAGGCAGGCAGTTGATGTCCCCTCTTCCTGGTATTGCACAGGCACTGAATCTTTTAGTGGTACAGAGTACCTGACTGTACCGGCCTCCTTTCGCTCCTGCTTATATGTTAGAATGGCAAAAAATACACCAAAGATTGCAACTACTCAAGGTCAGAGACAGTGAAATACACATAGCGAGAGTGCTCTCCACAGAGCCCTGAAGCACCGCCCCCACTGCTGCACAGAGTTATTAATATTAAATGTGTTGTGTATCCTAATTGCACTAAATTTGACAATGCACATCCTCTGGTCCCCGGCAACACACCAGCCAAGTTTGAAGTGGGTTTGATGGCTGCTTCTCAAAATGCAAAGGACACACAGAAAGACAGAGATTCCTTGCTTTAACAGTTCAATCATATGTTTGGCTCAAAATTGACCTCTTTCTATGCTAATGAGCCTCGATGCAAAAACATTCCAAGTCACAAAGATCTGCGCTAATACTGTAATCACACTCAGTTACATAAAATTTATTAGCATCTTCATTGCATGGGTGGTGAAGCACTTTGAGACTAAAATATTAAATGCCAAATATGGTTACTCTTTGTCATGTTTAATTTCCTTGCATGAAGTTTTAAGAAATGCCTCTGCATCTCGTCGGTCAGGATCTGTAGCTCGCAGTCTGAAAATATAATTTTCTTTTCTCTCCGCCATTGTTCTTCCTACTTTGTTCTTGGCACAAAGGAAACATATATATTTTGCCTCATGAATAATTGCAATCAGAAAGAGGCAAATTGCACTTAGCGGGGGGTGTTTGCACTCTAATATCATTAGTGCATTATCTTTTTTGACTCGGACCTAGAGACAGGGAAGATAGCCGCTGCAAGTGATGCACAATTCATGTTGCCGTCAACAGCCACAATCCATTATTTGTGAACTCGCCACTGAGAGTTCAGTAGTTGTGAAATACCGCCATACCATGCCCACTCCGCAAATGTTCGGAGTAAGATCTGCCTCCATCAGGCGTGCGTTTGCTGCCACAGACCAAAGGCACAGATGGTCTCGCCATTCGATTAGCTGGACGTCAGTCTCTCTGGTTTCATCTCACCTGCACCTCCTCTTCTATCACTTCCTCGGGTCCGAGCAGGTGTTTGGCCTGCAGTCAGAGTCCAAATCAGATCCATTTCATCTGTAATCAGCTGGAGCCCCTGGCACTGATGGAAGAGATCAGAGCACCGATCAAAGAATTATAAGCCGACCACGCCTGACCAGCCAACCATGACATGGACAAGACGGGATGGGGGGGGTGTTGTGGGCGAGCAAGCATGAGCTACAGTGGGGATGAAAGGAGAGAAGATGGAGATTTGAAGGCCTGCAGAATCTCCCAGGGGAGAGACATGAAAGAGCGAGGTGCTGGTGGGAGGCAGCAGTGAGGGAGGCAAAGACGTTACACTGCAAACTCTCATGGGAGTTTTTTTTTATTTCATTTAATTTTTTTTTTTTTTTTTTTTTTTTTGACATTTCCATCAAGTGGAAATAGGTTGTTTAAAGTCAAATGCTGTGCTCAGTTCCGCTCCAGTTTGAGATAATTAGGATGGGAGGTGAATTCCAATCACCATGTGAAAGGAAAGTCAATGACATTAACTGGAAGCAGTCAAATCGCTTGATGCCCCGCCGCTGGTTAGCAAATCATTAATTGTGTGCAAATAAGGGAAATCATGTGCTCAGGTGCATGTAATTTGATGGGTGGCTCACATATTGATGGCGGCAGTTTTTAAAGGGGGATTTCAAACACTTCTTAGAAGATGTTAACATCATGTTGGACGTTTTAGAAGGACGCCGCTGCAGGCACGATCACACACTGTTTGGCATTCATCTTCTACATTCATACACACACTCACATGCTGCATGCAGCTGATCAAGCCCCTTTGATTGTCAGTCTTTCATCTGTGCCAGCGCAACACAAATACACTGCGTAATCTGCCAGCACATCACCCACATACACAGCCATAAACACACAGCTCTTTAATGCGAGCTGGTCAACTTAAATACACAACATGCCCATTTCTTCCCACCTATATTCACAGATATGCTAGTTAATGCTATCACTTAGATGCAGACTCACTCGTGCTTGATATTGCTTTAAAAAAAGATTCAAACCATCCAGACTCTCATACACAAAAACACACACTCTACATTCTTTAAGTGTCCACCTGTGTCTTTGTACAAAGGCTTTCAGATGCTGAGTATGGTGTGGGTGGCCGCGTGTTTCACTGTCAATGGAGTATCCATGTCTGCTCCATTAGCTCCACACTCTGAACAAAAGCTCTGTGGTCTTCATCTTTCTTGTCACTGTATATGGGAAAAAAGCTTCTCAGTGCAAAGTAGAGCTGTGGCTTTTTCCTCCAGCCCTGTTGCACGCCCGGCTCTGCAACACCGTATGAATAAGTGAGAAGACATAGCAAAAAGAAAAAAAATGCTGAAGTCCTTGTTGACTTCCCTTACTTCCCTCACCCTCACTTCACATCCCACCAGTCATCAATTTTGCAAGGAGCACTGTAACATGATATTTTTTTCACTCTGATTTCATAGCCATTTTGCTCTGGACTTGAACCCAGAACCCTTGAAATCTTTTCTTTGATGCGTCGCCACAAGCGGAGCCATTGTATATTTTTACATTTATATGCCAGGCATTTAACTGAAGCTGTCGCACACCGCGACATGCAGCGTGAGCTCGGATTCAAATCACCAACACTGTTTTTGAGGGATCTCCTTGTTTTTAAGTGCTGATCTCTGATCTCTGATCAAAACGTTTCAGCTGCATAAAATCATCTAAATTGGTGAAATTATCATACGGTACATCTTCTTCCAAGGCTGTCTGGTTGGGTTCACAAACTCTCAGATAACATTTTGAACCACCAGAATACTAGCAGAACTTGGGTTACAAATTATAATCATTTGGCAATGAAGCCTTCTGTGTGGAAAAATATCACATTTTGAACAATTTATCTGTAAGAGCTCTCTCTGAAAGCTAAGTTTAAAAAGCTGAACCCTGCCACCAATTAAACTGTTCCTCCAGCAGGACCCACTTTTTTAACTGACATCCACTGCCTGTATGATGGTATGTGAATTAGCACTGAACACAGATGATAGATGAGGCTGTTGGGAGTGTCATTAGTTTACAGGTATCTGGTCATAAACCAAAACACTGGACAAACTAAAACTTTGACCTGATATGTTAAGTATGGCTGACACTTTCTGGTCAGTTGGTCGATATGTTCTCCAAACTAATTTTAATTTGTCAGTAAATCAGTGGTGTTACTTTCATTCAAGGGTTTTTTTTTCTCAGCAGAAAACAGCAGGTGCTCAGCTGGGAGTGCAAGAGTGCTTTGGAGGCGCAGCATTTTTTAGCTCAGAAGCTGTGATTGGGTCTGGTTGTTATGATACGCAATATGTGGGGAAGTAAAATGTTGGCACAGATGAAGGGAAGACTGAAGCACATCAGGAGAGAGTACAGACCCTAGCAGTATTCATTTATCCTCCATGAATCTTCTCATCTGTTGTTGCTTAGCATTTGTACATGATGGTGATGGTAATACAGTGTAAATACGCAGCGCTCCCACGTCCCATTGCAACACTGGCCTCAGGAAATAAAAAAACACTTTGGTCGGCCTTAGACTGTCTATAAAGATGGCTGACATGTCTCCACTTACTCCTTTTGTACATAACTGAAGCATATCCCAGATATGGCCGCTACCATCTTGCACTGGTGACATCATTTGGAGACAGAATCTTCCCAGTAATGATCTCTGTGGTATGAAGTTCCCGCCCATACACCCATCCTACCAATCGCAAGCAGCGCCATTAACGCTGTCAGTCATGTCCCCAAATCCCCTTTTTATACCATCAAATAACTAATTATGTCCAAACTTATAAGAAAAACAAACACTTGAACACACATCAGTGTGATAAGAACTTCCCTAGATGACAGAAACTATCTTTGGAACAAATGTATTTGACATGTACTTTGAGGTTTTAGTTTGGCCCATGTTCTGTCTGCTAACATGGCGGGGGCAGGGTTTATGAACTGTACTGCAGCCATTAGGGGTCAGTGAAGATGTATTGACTTCACTTTTGAGGCATTTTTATGTTGTTCATCTTTATATAGTCTTTATGGTGGTTACAACACTACCAAGTAAAGTGCACTCAGTGCACTGTGGCCAATTTAGTTAATCCAGAGATAAAGTGCAGATTTATTTTCCCCCCCTATTGACCAATTCAGGGTCCGACATTAACGGTTGCCTGAATGCCCGGGACAAGTAAAAATAGCCACACACACATACCGGACAGCCTCTCAGTCCTTACCCGCTAACGTTAGCTCATGTACAACACGGGTACCACACAGAAACTTTTACAAAGGGTCATAATGTGCTTCTAGTGACTGTCAAATCGCCAGCGAAAGTTGTTTTAAATGCGGACACAGAGAGCAGAGCGATAGATAAGAACAGCATACTGCCTGCTCTCATGGAACAAAGATCCTCTGAGAAGAAAGACGGTTCACTCTGCTCTGTCGCCAGGACCAAACTGGGAGGCAAAGATCCTCTCTGAGGAAGAGGGTTCACTTTGTTGCAGGGTTCACCAAAACTTTTTTTTTCTTTTAATAAATTGAACACACATTAAAGAACATACAAGATCCAGTAGAGAATTAATACATATAATACAATATAATAAACATTGTCAAATTAAATGAAGGAAGAGGATTTTTTTAAAGGCAAATTAAATATTGGGGATTTATGTAAAAATATACATCGAGACATATAAATAATTATATAATTAAAGATATGTAGGCTATGTTAGGTGCATACTCCTGTCAGTGACCCTGACTACTGGCATTGGCAAAAGAACTGGAGTTGGTCCCCGGACGCTGCACTGCGGCTGCCCACTGCTCCCAGTGTATACAGTAGGATGGGTCAAATGCAGAGGTCAAATTTCATTTCAATGTATGTAATGTGCTGAGAAAGGACAATAGAGAATCTTCTTCTAATAATAATTTCTTAATAACTAGGAGATAACAAAAGAATAAAGAGATTTCAGAGACTTAAAAAATAAGGGACATAAATCAAAACAACAAGAAACGAGACATATCCCCAGTCATGCACACCCAGTTCTAATAAACTCAGTACTGTTTTTCAACACATATATTGTTTTGTCTTCATTCAATGTAGTTAGCACATATTGTTATTGCGCCATTGGTTTTGGCCTTGGTGCCCCACATTTTGGCCGTGATGCCCCAATAAATTTGTATTTATCAAAGGCCAAAGTGGCCTTGCCCTAAAAATGACTTAATTCCAGGCCTGTAATTGTGTATTTCCTCTCCTGTTTTTGTCCTCGGAGGGGCCAGTTGCAGTGTGCTGCTTTTTTATGTGCTGCTGCCTCCATTGGCTGAGCATCTCTGCTGACGTAAAATATAAGTCATGAGTGAAAATATGCACCACACAGCCAGAAAAAGAACCTCTTAGGCAGGGCAAGTAAGAATTTAGATGGGGCAAGTAGATTTGAGAAGTACTTGCCCGGTAGGGCAAGTAGGAAAAAACCTTAACGTCGGACCCTGCAATTGGCTGTTTGAAGAGTAGGTAGAATTTCATCAGCAAAGATTTTCTTAGGTTGACTGCAGATCTGATAGGGATCCCCAAAACTTCTACAATCACATCCCGAGGGGGACATCAATATCTGTGCTAAATTTCATGGCAGTCCATCCAATAGTTGTTAAGAAATTTTACATTTTACTCGTAATAACTACTATGAATTTTATGTCATAATCCCTTCTAGAGTTGAATTTATTCAAATTGCCTTGGGTGTAATACTGAGTTTTAATGTCCCATGATGCTCTTGTTGCTGCTTCAGAGGCTTTCATCTTAAAAGGTTTGTCGGGATAGTCCTTTTTTTTGCTTTTTTCAAATAATCCCATGTTTACAATCGGCTATCGGCAGCCTCAGAAACCCATACGTGTCCAACCATTTATACACCAGCGCTGCTCCAACCTCCCACTATGATGATTTCAAAGTAAGGGAAACGCAGCATAAAAGTCCTGCAGCCGCTCTCATCCCTCCGTCCACGAGCTGTGAAATCGTTTGATCCAGTTTGTTCTATTTAGGTGAACAGCTTTTGTGTGTGTGTGTGTGTGTGTGTGAGTTCACACTTGTGTATTTGTGTGCTTTTTTTTTTTGTTTCTTTTTTAATGCTCCCGGAGCAATAAAAGGTGGAGGGAAAGGGGAGGGGTGGGTTTTCAGGAAGGAAGGAAGGAAGAGAGCTGACGGTAGCCGCTGTGTTTGTTTTGCAGGGAAGCGAGAGGGGAGATGAAGGGTGGGAGCAGTCCTTTAGTCCATCCGTCCATACTGTGTGTGTGTGTGTGTGTGTGTGTGTGTGTGTAAGTGCAGTTACGGGTTAATGGACATTAAGTCTGTTTCAGTGTGAAAGTCGGAGTGGAGGGCGGTGGGTGATGTGCCCTGGCTCTCTAACCCACAAAGGGGTCAGAGGTCGGGGTTAAAAGTCAAACAATGCCTGGAAGGACTAGAAATCAGCTGGGACTGCACCAGTATGTGTGTGTGTGTGTGTGTGTGTGTGTGTCGTAATATATGAGGAAGGGTAGGAAAAGGCTGCCAGGAAAGGATAGGTGGGGAAAATGAAGGGCAGGAAGAGGACAACGGAAAACAGAGACATAGAGCGATGAGGAAAAGAGGACAGACAGATGGGGGTTGAAAATGTTCTTCTCTTCCTCCCCCCCTCCAACATCCGCTCACTTCGAAGAAACGACCCCGGCTTGCTTCTCCCTACAGGGACTCATCTTACCTCCCAGTACACTTTGACAAAAAGCGCACACAAGCACACATTCACGCAAGAAACACCCACACATGTGCGTGTACAATGACACAAATCGGCAAGCACAGCCAAAAGACACACAGGAGCTCAGCAAGCTAATCAGAACATGTGGCCTATTTCTCTGTATGTTTTAATGAGCTCTCCATTGTGGAGTGCTGACTGATATTATTAGGCTGCCGTGTCTCAGCTCATTAGCTAAACCAGGCTCAACAACAACACCAGCAGCTAAAAGATGATTTGATACCGCCTGCAGAGTTATGTGACACCGCAGGACCTTAAAGAGGCCGTGGTGAGAGACTGAGCAAGTGAGTTAATTTGGTCATCAGGGGAGAGCGAGGCTGAATCTTGCTTCTTACGACACAACGAGGGATCATAAGCGTCGGTTTGATAGAACGAAACAGAAAAATACATCACAGTTTCGACTTCAGCCATCTCCCCCGGCGTGGATAAAGTTCCCCACAGATGTGGCATGCAGATTCAGTGTGCAATTTTGGCAGCGCAGAGGTGACAAGTGAAGAGAAGTAGTCAACAACACTGAATAGAAAACAATACTGCAGCTAGCTAATCAGTTCTTAGGTGATTGTTATTGCTCTGTGGTGAACGGCTTAATTTCCTAGATTGGCACTGTATGGAATCCCTCTGCTACATGCTATTAAAGCAGCTAAATCAATCACACTGAAGTGAAGACTATGCCTTTGCAGGTTTTTAAATAGTTTGTACAGTTCTGAGAATAATTTTGAATGCATGAGCACTTCTTTTTATTGTAGTGCAGTATTACCACTTTCACCTTAAAAGAGCTCTCTATGACAGTCAGTGAATTATCTATGATGCATGGTCTGTTTCAGGTTGTCTGCACAGGGCTCTCAACATGGATGCCTAGCAGCTCACAACGCTAACAGTGCGAACAAAGCTAACAATTGAAACGATCCTGACAGAGCTAATGGCATTAACCTGGGGGGGACCCGGAGGGTGGGCACTGGATTCTGCAACACAGCTGTCCCAATATCAGATGTACCTGCCATATGAACGCTGTGCAGAACAGCAGCAGTTAGCTAGCCAGTGGGTTACACACAGAGGGACTCACATGCACTACTATGCACAGGCAAGCGAACCGTCTACCACAGTAGCGAACTCTATAATTCCACGATAACTTTACAAAGCAAATAGTGATTTGCTCATAATCTGTGTACTTCCTAAAGACCACACTGGCAGAGGATTTGACAATGGTTTTATTATGATATATTTTATTACAGTTTACTGGTCCCCCCTGGGGTTGCCAAAGCTTCACAAGGGGTCGCAAGGCTTTGTGTAAGAGAGTAGAGTAGAGTATGTAGTAGGCTTATATCTTGGCATTTCGTTCGTTTTTGTGAGTTTTAAAAAAGGACGTTATTTTAAGTTTAGATTATTTTTCAAGATATAAACTTCTCACAAAATCTCATAGGATAAGCACACGGTGAAGACCTGATTACAAGCTAGATTCACAGAGCTGTTACCCTATGCTAAACAGCCTCATCCCGCATCAGGGAAAGTACACAGTTAGCCAAAGAACTGAAGAAAAGGTGTCAGGGAGAGAAAAAACCACAGAATTTGTCAAAAAAAGAAGCCCATTAAGTCATGTACGATTGTTTAAAAAAACTAACCCTCACCCTTAAAACAAAATGCAGAGAGTTTCTATTAGAAAATACTCTGAAAATATGTCACTTAGTGAGGGATTGTCAGTTTACTTAATAATAGAAAATGGGGTCTGTTAAGGGAAGAGGTTTGAAACCACCATTTTTGACAACTGACATATTTCAGTCTAAGAATTATATTTGTGGTTTTATTACAATGGCATGGCGCTGTTCTTTGTTCATCATCTAATATTCCTCCAGCCAGATATTCTAATCAGAGTTGGTCTTTTATTAAGTGACAGACACATTAAATAATCTGTGGAAAACTTTTTTAACAATACAACAGTATCACAGAAACTGGAATGTAATTTATATCGAAACAATCCTTGCGATTAGAATACAATCTGATACCCTATGATATGTCAGTCTGGTGTTGTTGTGGTGCTACCAGCATGTGAACTTCTTTTAACTCCTTATTTCAACTATTATGATGGCTTTGTGACACAACTGAGCCAACATGTCTAGAGAAAAGTAGCCCATTGTCATGTGACCCTCGCCTTGCAGGTTGTAGCAGACCCTTGAGTTTCGCCTTTCTGTATGTACAGTGCTGGATTTGAAGATCAACATTTAATGTAACTCTTTGGCAATATTATTATATCAGAGAGAAAAGAGAGGAAACAGGATGAAAGAAAAAGCAGAAAGACACAGCAGAAGCTTGTATCCGCCCCTTCACTATCCCCTTCCTCCTCATCTTCCCCTGTTGTGTTTACACGCTGCCTCTTCACTTAATCCAGCCTTCAGGATGCCCACTTCACTTGGTTACCTCTCAGCAAAGAGATGGAAGGATGGATGTTGAAGGAGAGAGAAAAAAAAGAAAAACTGTAAGCCTCTGCAATGTCTCCAGATGTTTTTGTTTCTCTGTAACTCCCCCTCCAATTCTGTCATTCTTTCAACCCTTTATCCCTTCTTTCCCTTCGTTACCCCTCCATCTCCACCTCTTAATCTCAATCTCAATCTCGGCTCACTCAAGCGTTTGGCCAGCAAGGCCTCCAGCATCGATCCAATAAAGCTGGTAGTCTGCACCGCAAAGCTTGGAGACACCCAAACCCAGCGTTTAAGCACGCTCATTTAACAGCACGTCGCTATGATCTGATCTGATGCTGAAGGGTGGCAAGGGAGTGTTGGAGGGGTGTTTGATTTTTTTTTTTTCTACTTTCAGCCTCTTCTTATTTTCCCCTCAAAAGTGTAATCAATAACAGTCACACTGGTTGGACGTGGGCACACAAACACACACACACACACACACACACACACACACACACACACACACACATCTCCAAATCTCAATTACCTCCCCTGCCAATCCACCAAATAGGCCAAATGTTGTTTTTTTTTGCCAGCACTGGAATTTAATATTCACGTGTGGGAACAGATGAGGAAGAGGGGGTGGGAAACATAGAATGCACTACAAGTACAGAGGTACTTTCTGTCTTTGTGCTGGGTTGAAGTAAATATAGTTTGACATTTTGTGCCTGCTTAAAAGTCAATGGATTCCCTTCACCAATGAGCATGCGCCATTTCAAAGGTGCCATTTCACTTGATGATACGCAACAGCAGGTGCAGAGGGGAAAGCTTACAGATGGTGTGTGTGCCTTTGTGTTTCAATTCTTATGAGGATATTTGGTCCTCATAAGAACACAAACATTAAGAGAGATCCATCATTTCTTACAGCCTCTGTGGTAAGGTTAAAGTTCAGTAATTGGTTTAGTATTAAGGTTAGTGTAATTAGACTTGGTTTAGATTGTGGTCAGTGAGTTGGAGATGCAGTGGGTTTATTATACGTTACTTTTAAATCTAAATTAAAGGGTCAGCTCCCCTAAATTACTTTGCAAAAATCACATCTTTTTTCGCTTCACCACTCCCAGTGGTATCTAGCCATGCAGATAGTTTGGGTTTTCTGTGGTGAGGTTTTGACATCTCTAAGATTTGTGCTGCCATTTAAATATGATAAAAGTGAAGAAAACTTTGCTTGTGGTACTCGCAGCATTTAAAAATGACATTTAAATGTAACAGTGTCATTTCTTCACAGACAGTGTCACATGCAGGAAAATCAGATTGGAACTACTTTCTAACAAGACAAAATAGGTCTCTATGTAAAATATGTGGACACAATATTTTGTCGATTAGGTATAGAGCTGAGTAATGTTCAAAAAATTGCTATACCAGTACCAATAGCAGTGCCCTTAGAGTGATACCAATGCCACTTGAGTACTCCATTTGAAAACTACAATGTGAATGGAGTGTCGTGTAGTGTAGACGTACTTTGAAACACTTTGGTGGCATCACAGCATGCTGAACTGCCAACTCTGTCAATATACTGAGCACAACTTCACCACACCAGAAACTGAATGGGTTTTAGTTGCTGCAGGAGTGTGAGCTCTGCGCTGGTGAAGTTGTGAGTCCACCCATCTGCAAACACACAGAGACAGGGCTAACTGTTAGTAACTGTTATACTGTTTCCTGCACAGTGAAAACAGAGGCCCAAAAAACTGAGCACAAACAGTAAAACTAAGCAGCGCTCATCAGCTATAAACTAAGATTCTGTTACAGTGTCGCCTATATTTCACCTCATATGTTTTCAGAAACATGTTTTAGCTTGCTGTTTAACTGTAATTCGAGATCGTTTGTTGCCTATCAGCCGCCATTGTGTCACATGAACAAGTTGACATTATGTCACCCACCACCAGGAGTGTATATTGGTAGCAGTGCTTTCTGGTAGTTATAGGTTTTCTCCTTGAGTAACAACAAATGCCACAGTCCTTTTTCTCTGCTTTCCCGGGCCATTTAGCACCAGTATCAAGAGTATGTACATCTCTCTACTGCACAGACAGCCTAGTTTTATGAAAAGACCATCCTTCCAGCAGTGCAATACTTATTCGAGAGCACTGAGTCTCCAAACGCAAAGAGAGAGATCAGGGATGCCGCCAAGAAGAGTTTTATCGCCCCACCTTTGAGGCACTTTTGCCTCAAAGACATGTACAACCTAGTTTGTTTGGAGCTTTCTGAGGCCTACAGTTGCGGGGACGGTTTCTGGATGTTGCTATTGATTTCTTTTTTAAATAGATATGACCATCCACCAGCAGTTTTGTGGAAGAACACATCAAACGTGTAATTTCCCTCTTAGCTGTGTAATCTCCCACTTGGCATGATCATCTGATCATTGCAATTTGTCAGCACATGTGGCTGCAGCAAATCTACCGATGGCTGCAGTCCAACATTATTAAAAATATTATTTATAAAGTTGTTTTCCCAGTTCAACACTTTACTTATACAAATAAATGAATACAGTTATGTGACAAGTGACTTCTTTTATGAATAAACACAATTCCTCTAATTGATGTCACTGAGTTCATACAAAAACGCCGATATGACATACAGTAAAAGTGTAAGGGCTGGCAGGTCCTCACAAGCACGTGAAAACAAACTTTAGGGTGTGTCATTATTCATGTAAGTTCTATTCAATGTGAAATTCCTCTCCTCGCCCTGTACATCAGTCTCACCTGCAGCACCGTAACAAGTCAATCATGCTGTGCTGTTATTGGACTGTAATGCCGCTCTGTAGCCGCACACTTGACATGTTCATTAGGTATAAACCAATTCATTTACAACACAGTGCTATTGGATTGTCCTTGCCTCGACATTCATTTCTCAACACATTGGCGTTTGATGCATTGCCAGCGCCAATTAACTTTGATAACTCAGCCCCAGTTTAATATACTGCTGCTGAATTGGCTTGACAAGAGTGCGGCGATAAGCTATTTCTGAGCTTTTTGAGTGGCGATAGCTGGATTATCGCTCAGAGTGAGGGAGGGACAGGGAAAACCTTCCTGCATAACCCCCCGGCCAGAAGTCATTAAAATGTTTAGTTTGTTTTTACTGGCAGACACACACACACACACACACACACACACACACACACACACATACACAGGCACTGATTACAGCTATGTCCTTGTTGGTTTTAATGATTTGCATAACTCATTTCTGTTTTACACTATTGTGGATTTTGATGACCGTGTTAAATTTTACAGTACATGTTGTTTCAGAGTGAGAAATTTATCTTTCAGCGCAGCTTGAATGTGTGAACTCCTTTGTGTGGCTTTGTGAAAAATGTGGAAGTTGTAAATACTGTTCTGAGAAAAAAGTTTCTGATAAACAAGCAAGCCAATAAAGGAAGTGAATTGCTGCTTCCAGCTGATGTGTTGGTTTTTCTTTCTCATGGCAGGCCGCCAGGAGTCGGGCTGCTCTCTCGAGTCCCTCTGATCAACTGATTGATCCCTCCATCCATCACTCACCGCCAGTTTCGACGAATGGGAGCTGATATGGGAGCCATGGGCGGGACAAAGGTCTTGCTCCTGGTGTTTCTGGTTGGATGGGAGAAGTCGTTGGGTCTCAACTGGAACCCCGTCCCACGCAAGACAGTTCGATACCAGGGTGAGTGTAATACCAGCTGGTAGAGGAGTGAGACCAAAATGAGAACTGAAATTTTCCAGTGAAAGTGTGATGCCACAGTAAGGAAATTTTCCCACCTGTTGATAAACTTGTGACAGCACCAGTGTTAACCAGTCCTGGACATTTTACATTCATGACACTCAATATCTTTAGAGCGCTGTAGCCTAATGAGTTACTGCTGCTGCACCTTCACATTAAAAAACATTTAACTGGCATGAGCTGACCTTTATTATGAAGTAGCCACAGAAAATGCAATGTGTTTAAAATCAGAGACAACAGTCAGTTTGAAATATTGCGGGGAGCAATGGAACAAGAAGGAACACTCAGAGTGAGCTGTTAAATGAAGACCTGCAGGAGACAGGCTGCACACCTCCAACTTCATGGCAACCTACTTCTTTTACCTCATTAACACTATCAGGTTCCCTATTAGCACTGGGTTTAAATTTGAGATATTTCCAAAGAGGCAATTTCACTTTTAGCTTTGACACCAAATCCTCTGCCATCGTCTTGTCTGTTAAGTTTCCTCACTGTCGTCCCTTGATAAGTGAAATCTGACGCCTGCTACTCAGAGCAGACAATTTCACTGTCTTCTCCTAAGTGACTAACTGTCTCAAACTATTCCTTGTTTGTGGAGCAGTTTATACTCAACACACTCATCTGCAGCTCTCTGTTCTCTCAAAGAGCAGTACTATCAAGTCTAATCTACAAATCTACATGTTAAAGTTGAACTTGACACAAAAAATTTGTGCAGATTTACTTTATTTCCTGCGACTTAATCCACTGAGGCCAGACTTTAAGATGGATTTTATTGGCTGACAGCTGTTGGTAGAATCCTCCAAGTTGGCCCTGGAATGATTTATCTTGTCAGACATCTGAGACAAAACCAGTAATTGCAAAAGTGTATTCCATTACAAGAATCAGGGAGGATTTTCCATTATATCAGAGGTGGATGCTGTCTGATTTCTGTTAAGAGGCCGAATCGACCCTCTGTAAAACAATACATCGGTCTAATCCTAGCGCTCAACTGCATTTGCACTCTTTATCTTAGCCCTGCTCTGCAGCCAGGCCCGACTTTCTTCACTGAACAATGCCGATTGTTGCAAGCCGAGAAATAGTCTTTTTTAATCCCTCAAAGGGGAAGTGCTGCATTCTCTCTCTTGGGGATTAGGGAAATACTATAAAGACAGGAAAAAAATATGTGGAAAAAAGCTATATTTTCTCACCTCTGTACCACCTATTCCACCTTTCATCCCATATCTATCTCTCCCTTCCTTTCTCTTCCTCCTCTTTCTGTTTGCCTTTTATCCCTCCCCTTCCCTTTTGTGCTTTGTATGCTGCGGCTCATCGTATGAACCCGAAATGCTCTTATGGCGTTTTCACAAAGAGCTCAGATTTCAGCCGCTCTTGAGGAGAATGGCGCTTGGTGGTGGTGGGGTGTGGAGATATTTCAAACACAGCTTTCTCATGCCGCTATCACACATCCCCACCTTCTCCTCCCCTTCTCCTTTTTTATCCATACAGCCTTCCTCTCATCCCTCCATGCTACAGTCGTCACTAGTGTTGTGGTGGGATCTGAGGCCTTAGGATGGGGGGAAACAGTCGATAGGGCGTCAATTCTTTCTGGGGAAAATGCTCTAGTGTGACAAAGCAAAGCCAGCATTGGCAGAGAGTGGCCCACATCTCTGCTGCACTTTGGCCAGAACTCACTTGTGGTTAAGACACACCAGACAGGGCAAACGGGGACAGAGGCACGCACATGTTCTTATATGGAAGGAGAGGGAAAAAAAACTACCAAAAAGTTTCTCAGTTTCAGTGTTTTTCTAAAAAACTGGTGAAAAAACCTGCCTGTAGAGGCAAGATAACTCCCCTTGCTTCGAGTGCAGCTTCAACTTTTTTTTTTGTCATGAATGTCTTGGAAATAAAAGCCTTGTCATGAAACATGGGATAAAGGAGGATCGCACCATTTCTGTCATACTTGATTCGAGTGTGGCACTTGAGGATACAAAGATTCTTGACGTAAATTGATTTGCATTGGAAACAAGTGGGATTATCTTACCCGCTGACAGATTTCTCCACTTGGTTAAAGAAAAATGAGATTTTCAGGCTCAATTCTGGGTAAAATGACTTATATGGATGGGTTCTTGCCACGGTGCTGAGGAGGAGATAGGAGAGAGACGAAATGGAAAAACAAAGCTGCAGAAAGAGGGGGGGTGGGGGGGTGGAGGGGAGAAACGACAAGAGAGAGGGGAGATATATATAATGGAAGGAAAGCAAGAGAGAGAGACAGGTGGAGAGACATAAAGAGAGACTGGGAGAGGGAGGCCAGTCGCTAACTGCCTTAAAAGGACAGAAAGTAGCTTCAGAGGAACGACGGAGAAAGGAAAACACACACACGCGCACTGCAGGCCATTCACCCTGTGCTTCATTTTGCATGGAAGCATCTCCCTGCACAGACACATAGCTTCAATATTAACCTGTGTGTGTGTGTGTGTGTGTGTGTGTGTGTGTGTGTGTGTGTGTTGCCGTTTGCATGCAGTGTGAGTTTGCAAGGCAGAGACAAGAAGACAAGCAATGAAAAACCAGAGTGAGAGAAAATGTGGGGGCACAGAGGGCGTGTGTGTTTATACCTATTTGTGTAGAGAGAGAGTGTGTGTGTGTCTGTCTATCTAATCCCCCTTTGTTTATATGTGTGTGTGAGTGTGTGTACTGCTTAGGCTGGCAGTCTGAGGGATTTGGAGCTCCGGGCAGCGCAGGAGTGTGTGTGTGTTTGTGTATGTGAGTGTGTATGTGTGTGTGAGAGTTGGGTGGGTTATGGTGGGGCAGAGATGGGTTGAAGAGATAATATTTACCCCACCCACCCACCACCACCACCACCACCATCCCTGCCCAGCAATTACAAGAGGCTTACATGAGGTTGCTGTAGAAGAAACACAAACATCCTCTCTCTCTCTCTCTCTCTCTCTCTCTCTCTCTCTCTCTCTCTCTCTCTCTGTATCTGTCCTCACTATTTATTCTTTTCTTCTTTTATTTTTTAAAAATCACATTTTGACATTTTGAATTTCAGGCTGTTGTTATTGCTCCCGCCCACATGTCACATTTATGGAGGGGGAAAACATCACAGTTTGCTCCTAATGAGACATTTCATGCACACATATTATGTATGGCCCTCATAGAGCTGCTAATGTAGGCTGTAAATTTGCATACTTTTCTTTTCTAATCACTGGCAAAGCGTATGTATCTTGATTTATTTATACTTTTATGTGATTTGTATTTCGTATTTGTCTTCATGTCGTACACGTATCTCATTCATCCTTTTTGCTAAAGGTCCTCTCATCCATATTTAATGCTATTTCATTTTTTTCTCAGTGGCATCAAATACCACAAAAAAACAAAGAAAACAATGAGTTGTTCTTTCAATACTCTCTAACTTCCCTTTCTTGTCTGTGGCACCTAGCAACATCAAAAAAACGTCTAAAGTAATTTTCCGGGCGCTGTAGTTTTACAAAACGTCACTCAAACAGGAGTAAATATTGCATTTTCTGTGGATTATTTTGAGCTGCAGATGAATTCACATTTGGAGCACCTGGACAGTGTATCTGAGTTTAACCCAAAAGAAACTACAATGCTCATGTTCAATGTAATGAAGGAACATGTTAACCAGTGCAACACGGAGGCTTATTGATGTCTTTTAATTATTCTTGGACAACAACACAGCTGTATGAGGCTACACTTACAGCTCATGTGTTACTTTAATAGTCAGCAAACTGAGTAAGTAATGTCAAGTAATAGCACAACATCTGTCTTTGCTAACATCTGTATGAGCAGAAACTCACTGGCAGAAGTGCGAAGAACTGCAGTTCCTCGAATGGCCACTTGAGACTGGCACCAAGAGTGAGTCATCCCCCATAGATTTCCGTATTAAAATGCCCAACTTTACAGCAGAGCTGAACTTGTTTACAGCCTGGTACAAAAAACTGTTCTGGTCTCTGTAGCTGATTTCAACATTCTTGACAACTGTGACATTTTATATGACTCAACCGTTTAAATGTTAATAAAGCTTAAATTTATGCATAATTAAGAGCGGGGCTGCTGTGAGCAACAGGTGGGTGGTGTCTGTACCACTGTGACAATGTTGGTTAGGTAAGGAAACCATGGTATAACCCCAGATTCATAGAGTCTAGGCATAGCCGTAGCTGTTGCCATTTTAGCGTGTTTTTCCATTCATGAAGGTTAAAGGTAATGTTGTGGTCATCTAAAATCAGCATTTGCTTGCACTGAAAGACCCTCTAAAGAGTCGCATATTCAGTATTTCTGGTCAGTATGTTTTGTTTTAACAGTTTTAAGCCTCTTTTTCATGAGCAAAGATTAGCAGTAGCATTATTACAGTTAGCCATTGCTGTAAATGCACTGTGCTAACCAAGCTAACAGCTATCATTTGTGTTATTCTCGCCCTCTCGTACAAATATGGTCAGTTTTGGCTCTACAAATCCATGATGGCAAGGGACATTTTGCCAGACTCGAGGCCTCAAAATGGAAGTCCACATCACTGTGGCTACATCCATTATTTTATTCAGTCTATGCACAAACCAGGACCAGCTACCATAAGGTAATGGTCAGACCAAGTAAGGTCATAGCTGTAACACCCCTAAGTGTGTTGAATAGTGGAAGATTTCTTTACCTTGCCATTATTTTTGAATTCAACTTTTGTAAGAACAATAACATGATATTACTCTTCTTAAAGGTGTAGTCACACTTGATTTGCAAGTCTTTTTAGTTTGTCAAATTGGGTCCAAACTGGAGCCTCGAGTCCAAGTCATATAATTCAAGTCTAGCTCTGAAAGGGTCAGTTAATTGTCAGTTCTTTTCTTGGGTCTTTTGGGATTTCTTGGGTTGACAGTAAAAAAGAATAAAGAATATCTCCAGCCGTTTCGTTTAGACTTAAAAGTTCTTCTTCCTAACTTGTTTTTTTCTTTCTCCCTTTTCCTCTGTCTTTGAGAGTGACCTGCTCTGTCCTTCTCCCTCTTATTCTTTACTGAATTGGTCACAGCTGATTGGAGCATCCATTATGTTGTTTTAAGCTATTTTCACGCCCTTAACCTGGCCTTTTTCCATTGTACACAGAAAATACTTCAGCTGATAACACTGCTGTCTCCTCCCACTCCTTTCTGTCTTTTTTTCCTGAACACTCTCCTTCCCTCTCTCTTTTTGGCTTTCGCCTGTCGGGTTCATACACTCACACACACACACATACACACACACATAAACAACCACACGTACACTCCTCAGCCCAGCCCAATGACAGAGGCCAGTAAGCCAAAACTATGACAAAACGCAGCAGCTGTGGTTAAACAAAGAAAGGAAGGAAGAATGAGAGGAGGGAAAGAAGGAGGGAAGTGAAGGGAGCAGGAGAAATAGAGCCCTTAGAAACTTGATATGTTGTTTGAAAATCTAGCCAGCTTTGATGCAGCACATGCATCTTTAAAGAAAAGCCAAAGCAAATGCACGCCTCTAGATTTAGAAAAAGAAAGGCAGAATGAGAAATGGTGGGAGAGAAAGAAACGCAGAGCAGAGAGAGAGAGAGAGAGAGTGGAAAAGGGCCGGGCCTCTGACCTCCAGAAACCTCTCTCTCTCTCTCTCTCTCAACCTTTCTTTCTTTCTCCTTCTTTCTGTCTCTCTGCCGTATCTCCCCAAACCCTCCAATTACAGTAATGAGTGGTTGAGAGCGAGGCAGAGAGAGGCTGTGCGTGACTGGGAGGATAAATGGAGGAGAGGGAGGGAGGAATGGAAGAAGAAGATTCATCACCGCTTTTTATCTGCTATGAGTGTCACTCATCCCCTGACCCTGCGCTGATTGGTCAGTGAAGATTAACAGCCGGGACCAGATGTCAGGACCTGGAGTGCTCTCTGTTGTCACACTGACTTTGAGAGAGCTGATGTGTGGGAAAGTGGGCATGTGGATTCAAATGAAAATGCCACTCCAAGGCTGCTCTTATCCAAAGCACCTTCTTGTAGCAGCAGTGCCACCATTGACATCATATTAAAAATTAGTCTTCCTTCATCCTTTTTTCTGTAAAACAAAAGTGAAGTGTAACATTTCACAAATTGTGCCTACTGAGCCTGTTTAGACCAGGTATTAACACGCGTTTCGGTGATCCGAACACAAGTGGACAGCTGTGACACATCGTCCCTCACACCTGTGTCTCTTATGCATCTGCAGCTGCCCACTTGTGTTCAAATTTCATTACTGCCTGCGTCACTTACGCTTGAAGGTCAAAGGGCCCCGCACACAGTTGTTATGTTTACACTCTTGTTAGCTGCTCGCTAGCCATGTTAGTGGTTCTGTCGGTAAGGCTGGAGATATCGCTGTCAGCAGAATTCAACACGTCTCCTTCCATAGGGCAAAATAATGAATGGTCATGTAACACTTTGTTCAACTCGTCGTAAAATGGGCAAATTATAGACAGGGTTCCCATGGTCATAGTAAACCTGGAAAGTCATGGAATTTCACAATCTTGTTTTCCAGGCCTGGAAAAGTCAGGGAATTAGTAAAATCATTGAAAGTCATGGAATTTAGTCTTGTGTAACGAAAGTAATTGTGACATTTTTCATGGATAACTTTCCAGGTTATGTAACATGAAGGCAAAAAAAAATTCTGTAGCTGCTGACGAAACGTAGCTCAGTCCCACAAAGCTAGCTTGTCCTTGTCAGGGACACATCAGGATGCATTTGCACTGCAAAAGCTATGTGGTCAAATGCATCCCAGACTCCTTGGCAAGTGGTTTGAATGATCAGTCTTTAGTGCTGTCCACTTGTGATCAGATGACCCAAGACAAATTTTGTCAATGCAGTAGCTGACAGGAAGTAAACAAGGACTAAGCCATTGCCCTAGCCACCAAATAGCTAGAACACAGAACATAGTTAATTTCCCTGTTCATGACAACTGTATGGTGTGGTAAACTTTTATATAACTCACCAGGTTTAAATTGTATTAAGACTTAAAGTAATGCATCATTGAGGGCTAACCACCTTGACTGAAAGGCCCTCTGCAGGCATCCCGTCAAACTGTCAGTCAGCTCCACCCCTCGCTCTTCCACACCTCCACCCTCTCGTTCAAATGTGATCTCCTCGGGTCACTTCTGGCTCCCAAAATCCATAACAGTGACAGCCAAAGTGCCAAACTTACATTTATTACATAATCATTGCATAAAGTAGTACTACAGAAGATGACAAGAAAAATAATCAGCAGCAAATTTTTTGTCAAGTAATTGTTTTTAAGTTATTAAACGAGCAAAAATTGCCAAACAATTTCTGGTTCGTGCATCTCAACCGTGAGGATTTGCTGATTTTCTCAGCAGTATTTCATTGTAAATTGAATATATTTGGGTTTTCAACTGTTGGTTGGAAAAAAAAAAACATTTGAAGAGTTTGTGATGGTCATTTTTAACTATTTTCTGGCATTTGATGGACTAAATAATTTGATCAATTCATTTACTTCTTGAACTGAACTTTTTAGAAAAACAGTGCCAGGTTTGAAGCGACGGCCTGGAGGTAAGATTAAGGCATCATGTTCGTGCAGTGACCGAACAATCAAAAATATACCCCAGTACTCCTGCATAGACCGTTTATGGACAGAAGAATTCTGAGACATAATCAGAAATCGAGGCTCCTACCAGCAGCCCTCTGACTGAATTGGACCACGTGTTATGCTCCACATAGCTGCGCACCTTTTCCTCTTTCACAGATTATTTGAGCGGGAAATGGGTCTATTTTGCTCAACACTCACAGCAGCTTCACTGTGAGCACCTGTGTTCATTCAAAAGTAGTGGTACTGAGTAATGAGTAACAGTAATCAGCCTGACAGAGATTTAACATAGTGCTTGAGGCTGTTGCTCAGTTGGTTACACCAGGGTTTGTCTTAAATCGCAAGCTTGTGGTTCAATCCCAAACCACTCCTGTCTACATTTTAATGTGTCCTTGAGCAAGACAATGTGTGTAGAAAAAAAAAAAAAAAAAAAATTGTTAGTTGTAGCCCTACCACACTGGGAGTACAGGCTTGTGTGGAAGCCTAAGTTGATTCTTTTTGTCAGACTGCCATACAAGTATCTCCAGTACATTTTATCATTATTATGATGTGTTTCACTGTAGTGCTCTGTCCTCATAATGCTTTTTGCTTTGAACAAGAATCCCCCCATTGTTCTGAATCACCAAATACTTGTCATTTTTGCCTCATAAATCGTTGAGTGAGTCAAATTCCCGAACTATAGCAGAGTTGCGCTGCATCCGTTGAGCTCCACAGGCTCCCCTCTATCTCCTTTTGTGTGTGTGTGTGTCATCACCACAACACAGTACAAAAAGGCCTAACTCTCCCCAGCTGGTGCCCGCTGCTGCACCAGTCATACATGCTGAACCATGACGCTGGAATGGAAAAAAGCCTCACTTGTGGCATCAACCAGCTCTTGATTTGTTCTGCTTGTTGTGGATGGCAATGGCGACCCCCCACTGAGCCAGGCTGTTTCATCCCCCCCACCCCTCCTGCTTTCATCCTCCAACTTCACCCCCCGAAAACCATCCCCCCACTGGGCTCACTTGTTCCGTTGTTGTGTTAATCCACTTTTACCACTTCCTCTCCTCCCACTCTCCCGTCCCTTCATCTCACTCTCCCCATTCGGCTGAATTGGATCGCTCTATTGCCATGACTGTTTGTGAAAAACCGTTATGGTGAAGCTGTGCGGGAAATACAAACGCTCCATAACTGACAAACAAGAGCTTACACATTTAAGCCGTGCAGAGATGGGTAATTATGCAGCTTAAAAACAGGACTTTCATCAGTGTATATGCTATTATTCTTTATGGCATATTGATTCAGTCACAAGCGAGCTAAGTGCATGAATTTCCTTGTGTTGAATAATCCTATAAATCTTATTTATTCTTACTTGTTTACAATAGCACATAATCTATACTAACCTCAGTTCCTTCCACAGTCAACAAAAGGTATTTTGCAGATCTAGCTAGTAAAGGCATGTATATCTTTCCCTTTCTTGTCTCACTCTATATCCATGCTCTCATTCTGTCGTACACCTGACTCTCCTGTGAACTTGTCTTCTGTTCAGCAGACAAAGCTTGTGCATCCACGTGGGAGTGTGTGTGCCTTTGTGTGCACAGTGTTGTTTTTTTGCTTCAAAGAGGGTACCTGCTCAGATGAGGGTCTGACGGCGCTCTGCGCGCACGCCCGGGTACATCTGCATGTTTGTGTGGGCGCTGCACAACGTCTCTCCCCCCTTCTGTCTGTCTGTCTCTGCCTCTCACTTGGTGTTTGTTGCTGCTTCAAAGCTCTCCCCAAAATAGGCCTTTAATCATAGTTTGGTGTGTGAGTGGCTCGGCGGTTAGAAGCTATAAGCAGAGGCTGGATGTATTTATAGCAGGCAGGGAGAGGAAGGCTGGAGCTCCGCTGGAAGGCTGATGGAGGAAGATTACAGAGGCAAGGCCCGGATCGAGACCTTTCCAGCCGGCCGTGAAGCAACAGGCGCTCCCCCTCGTCTTCCTCCTCCTTCTCCTCCTCCTCAGCCTCACATGGGAGTTGTGTTTGGTCTGGCTTGGTTTAGCTTGGTTTGATTTGGGCTGGGCTGGATGGTGAGTCTGTGAGATGACCCTGAGATACCCTACGTGGAAGTAGGGCACATTGAAGCACAGACACAAGCACATAATACATTATAGGTACGCTGATGGTGACTGATGGACTTCCATCAGTCAGTGTCAAACAAAAGTTGTTGTCCGCTTCCCAAAGAATCCCATACTATCACAGCTTGGTTTCTTGCCTTTATGTAGCCTGAGGTTTCAGTGCATTTTAGTACACTATGAAATCATATGGCATAGCCTTGAAAGGTTTTGATAGCTAATCCATCAAAGTGAATGTGTTTCATCCTTGTTGCAGCATTCCGAGCAGATAAACACATTCAAGAGTTAGCTGTTTAACTATGCACGACCTCTCACTGCAAGAATTGAACCAGTTCGTATTATGCTTTTCATAAAGACTGTGGTTGTGTTGTGTATTGCTACATTGTATCACCCTCTTGATAAAGTTTTGTCTACAGTTGCGCAATTGTCAACCTATTCTGCAGTTGTATACTGGGACCCTTTGACAATTTTCTCTTGGTATGCACCCAAGGATGCTCAGGCAGAAGCTAACAACTCAGACGTTTTTGTCATGAACCCAGTAAGAGGTTATTTCACAATTTTATAACCTCGCAATCATCGCTGAATTTTATGCTACTTCATACTTCAACACATCTGCATTTCAGATGTAAATATTGCCTTGACAGCCATTATTACTTTTTTATTTTTTTAACAAGATTAAGATTTAACATAAATATTGCGAGTTTAAAGACATTACACATCATGGCGCTGATTGAATAAGCAACCGATTGAAACTGCAAACTTTGAATGGGCATATCTCATGCCCAGTATGTCGTACAGACATGAAACTTTGCACAGAGATGCCTCTCCTCGTGAGGAACAAATTTGCCTCAAGAATCCAGAACTTCCAGTTATACAGATTTTCCACCATTTTGAATTTTTTTGCAAAACACTTCAAATCTATCTCTTCTTAGGAAGTTTGACCGATCTGCATGAAACTGGGTGAACATAATCTAGGGACCAATATCTAAAGTTCCCTCTTGGCAAAAGTTGGAAAACTTACTAAACTGAGCTTCTATAAGGCAATGAATATTGCGGAGGGCGTGGCTCATCACATAAAGGTGTATAACATCTCAAGGGTTTCACCGATCACCACGCAACTTTGTAGGCATATGACCACACATAATCTGAGGGGACCCCTCCATTATTGACCCCATCAAACAAAATGGGGGCGCTAGAGAGCTAATTTCTTATCTAGGCCTAACCGCCACATCGATTTTTACTAAACTTGGTAGGCAACAAAAAAATGCTTAAAAATGACTGTTTAGTGTATAGAGTGGAAGGTTTGTGAAATGCGACCGATCGCTGTGGCTCCCCCTGTGGCCGAATGTTGTTGTTTTTTTCTAATTTTTGGTATGACTAATTCATGGTATGGTATGCTGTACATAATCACGGAAACTGTCAGTGTGTTATTCTGTCAGTCAGTCATTCTGAGTGTCCCACATTTTTCTACTCACTGACATGGTCAATCTATATGAAACTGCACATAGGCATTGAGGACTGGCATAGGTAGAAGGTGACAAAGCTACCAATGGGTATGGACTAGAAGTTTATCATAAGCAAGCACAGCTATACAGTTTACTATAGGATATGCAATAAATGTAAAGCTATTGCTGTCAACATAAATATTAATATATGATTATAATTAAGCAGATTTAAATATTGGGGGGATGTGTGCCCCCCATCACCACCACCAATTTGTGTTATAATGAATGCCTAAACAACCTGGCTACACAACATCATCATCTTTGCATCAATTATCTTTCCTACTCAGTGATATAAGATACAGCGCAAAAGTCTGCATTATGATCACTTTTACTTTAGTTACTTAATGTACATGTTGCTGTTAATAGCCTACTTTTATTGACCACTTTCACTTCATCAAACTTGTAAATGTTAGACATTTTTACACAGTGGTATTGCTGTTTTATTTAAAGCAATAGTTTGACATTTTGGTGAAATATGTGTTGGCTAATCTTTTTGTCACCAAGATTTAATTGACCACATTGATACCACCCTTATGTCTGTACATTAGATATGAAGCTACAGCCAGCAGTTGGTCAGCTTAACTATAATGCAACCTGTTGTTTTTAGACTCTGGTTTTTGTACAGATTAAGCAAATGAGATATAACACAGTACTGAGTAAGCTTTAGAGATGTTAGTAGGTTTTTTTACCTTTGGACAGAGCATGGCTAGCTGTGTCCCCCTGCTTCCTGTCTTTTTGCTATGCTAACTGGCTGCTGGTGGAGGATCACAGTACCTCTTTCAACACTGATCTTTGAAACAAAACAAATGGGAGTCACAGGTTCACTGGGGTGGTTTACCTTTCTCAAGCATGTTTCAAACCTCATTTTTCATGTCTGCATTCTACTTTCTTCTCCCCAAGATCTCTTTATTTAAATGTAGGCTAGGTATTGTTATCCACAATATATAATCCACCTACTCACACACAACTCCAAATGGCTGTTCTCTTTGTCTCGTTTTATAACCTTCTTTTATCACAGTCTCACACCCGTCTAAAGACAAACACACACACACACAGCTGGTGAAGAGGTCTTGTATAGTAGTGATCTCTGATCATGTCTGTTTCCAGTGGTACTGACCTCGGGCAGGCCCTCTGAGCTGTCTATCTTTTATGTTCTCCCTTTTTATTTTGGCTCTCTATTTGCCCTTTTGTTTGTATTGCTGCTCATCTGTTGGACTCATTACGTCTCCCCTCGTCTCTGCACTCTATTTCTTATTCACAATCTTATATTTGTATTCTCTCTTTTCTTTTGCTCTTCTGCTCTCTAAAAATTGTTGTTTGCAAGCATCAAAGGCCTTGTAATTTAACTGGGGGGGGGGGGGGGGGTCACGGTTCACAGAAGTCATTGTTCGGTTTATACCTCGGTTTAGGAGTTACAGTTTAGTGCCAGTTCGGTACAGCAGGAAAATAACAAACACATAAGAATATGTTTCTTTTTTTGTTTTTTTTTTAGAATAGACAGTAGTGTAGTGTCGAAGACAGACTAAATCCTCTTACTGGGCACTGAGAGCATTTTGCCCACCGGCAACTTTGGAGAACTTTTTTCATTATAAAAAATGGAGATCATTTCAAACACTTCCATATTACACAGGACCAACACTGAGGCAAGGCAAGGCAAGGCAAGTTTATTTGTAGAGCACAGTTCGTACACAAAGTAATTCAAAGTGCTTTACAGAACAAGAAAATGCATTAAAATCACAATACAAAATAAAAACATAAATAATCATTATAAAATGAACTTTAAAAGAGAAGGGTGCAGATAAGATCCTTTCAGTCATATGCACAGTGAAATAGAGCTGTTTTGAGCCTAGATTTGAACATTGTCAGAGTAGAGGCCTGTCTCACATCTTCAGAAAGACTGTTCCAGATTTTAGCTGCATAAAACTGGAATCCTGATTCCTCATGTTTAGTCCTGACTCTGGGCACCAGCAGGAGGCCGGTCCCTGAGGTCCTCAGAGTCCGAGATGGTTCATATGGCACTAACATGTCAGAGATGTACTTTGGTGCTAGGCCGTGGAGAGACTTGTACACAAGTAGAGCTGCTTTAAAATCTATTCTCTGAGCCACAGGAAGCCAGTGTAGAGACCTGAGCACAGGACTAATGTCCTCGTACGTCCTGGTTTTGGTCAGGGAGCAAACACTCCCTATAGACAGCAGGTCACAACAGGCTATAAAACTGAAAAGAATCTCTTATGCTATGAAATTAAAACACGAAATAATTGGAAGTTGAAAATAAAACTTGTGCATTAAGAGGAGTGTTACAATTAGTTCCACCTTAGCTATATGCCAATGTAAATGCCATTCACATCAGTCATTCTTTTATCCTATTCTTTTGTGTCTAAAGGCCGTCGAGTATGCATCATGTTGGATGTGTTTCCATTCACATCCTTCAACTCCAACTCAACCGTTGTTTGCATTGACCCATAGTGTGACTGACTCTAATGGCACTTCTACTGCTTGTTGTGCCAACCTCTGCACATGTTGCTAATTGGGTACAGCTAAATGTATCCGGGCAGAACCCATGCTTGTGAACTTAAGTTCCACATTACGTGCATCAACTTACATACCGTGTGTTCTATATGTGGCTGCATGCACCGAACCATGGCCCCCATGCCGTGATGGTTCAGCACAAATACACAAACTGTTACAGCCCGTAATTTAACCCAAACCGCCTTCACACACACTCACCAGCCCTTAAAATGATAGAGAGGTCTCAAAACAGTTTTAAGGTCTAAACAGCTTTTAAATGTCTCACACACTGTAAATACAGAGCTGATTCTTTTACAGTAGAAGGTATCTGTGCTGCAATTACTGTATATTCAGTGCAAGGTTAGAAGTATAATGTGCTGCCTTTATGCTTTGCAGTCCTTATTGTTGCTGGGGTTTTGCCTTTTCGGCTCAGTCATTACTAGAGTACAGGATTGCTCCTTTTCTTTGGCACTTTAGCTTTCCTGACGTTCAATTTTCCAAAGCTGTAAAAACACCGAACACGTAAGATTTCTCTAAAACCTGCAGATGGTGTTTACATACATCTGAACTCACACACTGTGTTTCATACACACTTGTTTACTTGCACATAAATAGTGATGAACCACAGGTGGGGACAGTCTTGTGTCTGCTACAGAGAAACCCACACTCACTCAGGTTTCAGCACATACACACAGACACACACACGCAGCAGGTAGCCTCAGGGCTGCCACGGTGTGGTGGCAGATGGTAAGTGCTTCTGCCCGTATCGCCTCTTAATGACAGAGCCGCTGATCACTTCAAACAAGCCACTCGGAGCAAAACTTTCCCTCTGTTGGTGGAGAGATGTTCAAGTCGCTGAGCAGGTACCCTGGAGAACTATTCAGGACTCTGTGAGCGTGTGTGTGTGTGTGTGTGTGTGTGTGTGTGTGTGTGTGTGTGTGTGTGTGTGTGTGTGTGTGTGTGTGTGTGTGTGTGTGTGTGTGTGTGTGTGTGCGCGCACGCAAATGCAATGTGTGTTTTAGCTTAGCTATAAACTTTGTGTATTCAGTGTGTTCATGTGTTCAGACGTGCACTGATTTGTGTGTGTAGCCACGTACCTCAACACAAGTGTGAGCTTGCGTGTGTGTGTGTGTGTAAGTAAAAGTGTGTCAGCTCTGGAGTTTTCTTGCCCGGCTGTGTGGAACACAGCAGATGTGCTCACTTCTCCCCTGAGGATGCCGCCTCTCTCTCTCTCTCCCTCTCTCTCTCTCTCTCTCTCTCTCTCTCTTCACTCACTCTCATCAAGCTCCCTCATCCGTACATACCCTCCAATGTTTATACACCGCTGCTCTTCACATAATAAGCTGACTTCGGTACTTATCCCCTTCCCTCCTTTGGTTACGTATTCCCTCCTCTCCTCCTCTCCTCCCATCTCTCTCCTTCCATCCTCCTGTATGTCTCACAGCATGTCGCCTATCAGGTTTTTTTAACCATAACTTAACCAGATCTGACTGGCTGTGTTTGCTTTAATGTTTGCTGTGTGTTAACACACAAACACACACATGTAAGCTGGTTAGCAGCAGGGTTTGAGTGGAGGGTTATATTGTGGTTGTGGACTTTTATAGAACAGTCCTGTAGTCAATAGATAAAACGTGCAACGTTTGGTATCTTTACGCATGAAAATAGTCAAAGCAGCTTTCCTTGAACAGTGGGGAATTATATTGTTTTGGTTTATGTATGACAACATGAATAAGTGGGCATTTTTTGCAATAACTGCAGTAAGTGGCATTTTTTGCTGACTTGAGAGTTTTTTGTGTTATATTTTGTTAGCCTGAGTGTCAGACTGAAGCTCCCAGAACCTTCAGTCTGACATGGCTTCCATTGAAGGCAATTTACAAGGGGGAGGGAATTTGATTTTTTCCCTAACCAATTAGTAGAGGTCAACGACTCACCCAGAATGTGACGTCATTAGTATCTATGCCTCGGGGGTGCCGATAACAAGCGAGCATTGCCCATTTAAAATGTCTCCATCGTCATGCACGCCCAGCTGCATCGCCGTTAAATCCAGTTTAGCACCTTCCTTAATTTGGTCCTCCATTAACGTGAGTAGTGGCGAAATACCTCGATAGTATCGTTAATGTGGTCTGTAGGATCTGTAGCGGTCGCCATTGTTGCTATCCTCACCAGTTACCCACTGGCATACAGCTTGACATCAGCGTGGCGCTGATTGGCTAATCGCTAGACCCCCGGCGTTCATTGGTCCGTCCATCGTTTGGACGAGATAAATCGCAAATTCATTGAAGTATGTAAGTCAGGGTCTAAAACTCAAATTACGTGGAGTCCGCTGGCCCAGTTCTCTAAGGGGAGCTTCTTTTGATGGAAAGCCGCTTTGTTGATGGAAAAAAACATTTTTTAGGGTCTAGAAAGACACATTTTGGATTCATATGACAGATGCACAGTGGTATAGCAGACTGCTATTTATCATGGCTAACAAGTTGTGCAGTCAGGCTCAACTTGCTATATGTTTAATGTGAAATAAAAGCTCCTTTTTTTATACTCCAATTTTGCAGCTTTGCAGTGAATTAGATGATTATTCTAAGATAAAAGACAGGGGGAAACAGACATAAAAAAACATAAAAAATTGTCATGCTATCCATCTGGTGCCCAGGTGAAGTTGCGTTTGCTAGGATAGTGAAGGCATGACTCGCCTTACTCTCCCTCTGATTGGCTAGTATTCGTTGCCTTTGTTGGCTGGGTTGGTTAGGTTTAGGCAAAAGAAGTGAGATAAGTTAGAGTTAGGATCAGAATGCCAGGGAAGCCAATCAGAGTTAAGTGATGTAGTCCAAGATTCTTGTTTGTCTTGCTTCTGCACCTCCCTTTTTCTAAAATGGTCAGTTCATTGATGTTTTGCACTCAGTTGAAAGCAATGGTTTAAAATAAAATAAAAAGCCTCACATCCTGTGCAGCAGGTATAGAAAGGGATTACCCTGTATTTGAAGCAAATTAAACAAAATCCAACAACAGGCTTGAGGTTGAATAGCTGTAATTTGGTATCGGGCTTTCAGTAACAAGCCTCAATTTTTTTAAACCTATCCTTTCTTTTGTCTCACATACACACACACACACACACACACACACACACACACACACACTTCTCCTTCATCCAGTACAGCCTGCTCCGTGTATATAAGTCTATTTAGTCCCAAGTAGGCCACAGCGTCACATGAGCAGTTAGTCACACCATAAATCACACCAGTTCCTGCCGTTCCCTCCCTGGATTTCAGCTGCTATTTTCAGTCGGGGGGAAACGGGCAAAAGAAGTGAAAATATTCATGCTGTAGAAAACAAAAAAAGGAATATTCTTATTCAATTTATGAGATCGCATTACGTGCAGCGCGGGCTGTCGTCTCTTTGCGTTCTGCACACATTCTATCAGCCCAGATAAAGCGAGAGAGAGAAGGAGACGGAGAACAAGGTGACACTACAAGCAACAAGAGTGTGGATAATGAAAACTAAACACCATCCTTTCTCTCGTTCCTCCCGTCTCTGTCTTGCTTTCTCATCTGCTCTGCACCACTAGTTTGTCTGTATGCTAGTCAGGGGATTTGAACGGTGTGTGTGTATTTGGGTGTCTTTATGTATGTGTGAGTGGGAGTGAACAGCAAAACAGTGGGTGCATCTTTAAAAAAGTCAGCTCTGGTTTTTCACCAAACCCTGCAGATGGGACCGTGGAGAGAACATTTTGTGATTTTCTCATATTCTTTTGAGATTGTTTGAAATGAGAAACAACCCAAAAATATAAGCATCCGCTAAACAAATTAGGCAGTCCGAAGATAAATCACATTGATTTAGCTATTTGATGTCAAAGGGTCAATAAGTGGGTTTATTGGGATGCTAATATTCCATTAATGCTGTAAGTAATAGCCTAATCAGAGTAAAAGGCTTCATTTAGGCTTTTATTAAACTGATCTTCATCAGGATGTGCAGCACAGATAATCAACTAATCACACCTGCAGATTTACGCCCATTATCAGTCAGTCTGTATTCTTATGCTCTGCATTCTATTCACATCGGATCTCATTTTCCATTTGCAATAAAGTCCAACTCTAAATCCCTGTATTGTTGTGTATAGGTGCTCTGTATAGCTTAGATCAAACTGCTCTCCTCTTAACGCTGCAGTGCTGCGTGTAGGAGTTCTTTAACAATCTTTTGTCTAAACGCTGTGTCCAATTGAGGCAAAACACAGTTTAAGTTGTTTTCCAAAACAAGATTAGCCTATTTTCTCAATTTGAAAATTACCAGTCTTAATGGAATTTTTATTGAACAAGTGTATGAATACAAACCTCCTGGCATCTGGCTCAATAACAAACTCACTTTCAAAACTCACATTAAAGCAAGGGCTGATTTAAGCTGCTGAAGGTTAGTTTCTTTTGTAGATAAAAAGATTTGGATTCAGACCTGCAGTCATTTATATCAGAGCTAGATTGTGGTATCATCTGTATTCATCATGTTCTACTTTAAAGATGCTGCCTTCAGTCTGTTGTTATATTCATGACATGGGAGCTGTAATGGTGCACGTCACTACACTCATCAAAACAACACTTGGAAAGGCCAGTGCATCACTGCTTCTTGTTTATTTGTACAGCTTTTCTAAATAGACGACCACCTTATCTCACTTCTGACATGCAGATCTCAGACTTGTCCTGGAGATTGGCTTTTGCTTCAGGTTCTTAAAGTAAATACAGAGCTTGGGAATCTTTCTACGCAATGTTTCATCCTGCAGGAATCATTTACAACAGATCCTGGAGATAGATACTGTGAGTAGTCTCAGCAAACTCATTAGGACCTAATGGGTTAAACCCATGAGAACTAAAATGTTTTGGGTTTTTTTCCATAACTTCAGCTGTGTTTATGTAGTGTTGATTTTTTGTTACTTTCACTGTGAATGGGTTCAAATTGAATCTATAGCCATTTAAATGGAATGAGAGGGCACTTGGCCACTTGGGAGCAGTACAACAAGCTGTAAACATCATGTTTACACAAGCAAACACTGAGAAATTTTGAGTCATGTTGCTGGCCACTGGCAAATGCGAGTCTACTATTCAATCTCCTTTTAGCTCCTTTTTGTTCTCCACCAGCTCCTGAGGGAAATATCTGGCTGTTAAAAGCTATCTATAGCTAGCAGAAATGTATCTATGTTTCCAAGATCCTGTGTTCTTAAGGTCCTATGTTCCCAGGGTCCTATTTTCCCCAGTTCCATAATCTATTAACACACATCAACCCTCCTATTGCATTCATGCAACTTTGTCTCTCTCTCTGTCTCGAAAATAGCTTTGGTTTAATCTGCTTATCAATACATTACACGTATCAGATGAAGAGCCATAAATAAATTGAAATGTAAGATTTAAATTCACAAGTCAGATTAAATGTTGAGGTTTTGAACTCCCTTTCCAGGTCTTATTTCCTAACCCTAACCTGTTTGTAGGTGGGAATAGCCAGTTGATATCTCACCTTATCTTGATCTTTGGCCTGCTTTTTTTTTTACCTTAACCTGTTCACAAATAGGAATTAAACTTGGCAAGAGACGTCTTTTTTCATAACTTAATTAGTTAGTTGTTATTTTTTCCAGTTAATTCATTCCTTTTATAGTAGTTTAATTTCTTGGGTGGTAATTAATTTCGGACCTGTTCTCCTAACAGAAAGAGGAACTATATTTAGACAAAGATCTGTGTCGGTACAATTTTATAACTCTTGAACCTAAACCATGTCATTAAGCGAATACAGAGCTGGGAGACATTTTCCACAGGTTCCCATTGTATGTTATATCGAGCTGTGGAACACAGGACCCTGGGAACATAAAACCAGGGCAGGTAGTGTAAGCTGTGGGCTATAACACCAAAACAAAGACTAAAAGCTGTTGAAACTTTCAGCAGAGCTGAAGGTAACTCACAGTATTTCAATTTTATGTGCATTTGTCACTGTGAGCGACATCTTTCACAATGGAGGGAGAAAAGCAGGCAAAAGACTGTAGAAACCTCAGACTAATGTAGTGGAAGTTTATGAAAAGATCTGGCCTCAGGGTTCAAATGTGCAGGAGCTCTCAGAGGTTGTGAATCTGAAAGCTGTGTGCAACACACGGAAAAGCAAAGATGTGGGTGAGATGCACCGTGTACCGTACGAGCAGAATGGATGAAATGAAGCTATAGGTGGTGGAGTGGGCGAGGCTTAATGGTGTGAATAAACTGAGACATCAACCAGTTTCAACAAGAAATGTGTGAAATGTTCTTCTCAGGTTTTATTCTGTCATCTGTCAGTAGACCAGTTGAAAAGAAAGATGAGATATTTTGTAGCTATGTATTATCAGTAATGTAATGATGCCTCTGTGTGTCTTCATCCAGATGTGTTGGACAGCATGGCGAGGTTCAGCATTCAGGGAGTATTCAACTACAGTATGCTGACTCTGTCCAACCATGAGAGGGTTTTGTACGTTGGAGCACGGGAGGTGTTGTTCGCCCTGGACCCCAACAACATTAGCCTACAACTACGGCCTCAGGTAACAAACACACACATAAACACTTAAAAGGATCTGTTTTCCACTGTTTAAGGGGATTACATTTGTTACAGAAGTTCAATATTGGAATGATGGGAAGTATTTCAAGAAAAACAATTGTACACACAACACTGCCTGATTAACTGTCACTGCAAACGCCCACACTTTCTGAAAGGCTTTTGTCAAATTGTGAGAAATTAAATGATAACACATAAGATTTAATATCACAGAGTTACATGATGGGCAGTTCAGGAACAAAAAGCATCGTCTCCTCCACACAGCCTGGTTACTGAGCACTACAGAGATAAACACACATTTCAAATACCTAATTTAAATACACAAAATTCAATTATGATATTAACTGTGATATAATTATGGAATAGGTTCGGCTTGAATATGCAGAAAAGGAAGAAAACACAGCAAATCTCTGCTTCTGCAGCACTTCTTTGCTGCCTATTAACTTACAGCCTGACCTTATTTTATTCTTTTTTTGGCTCGTTGTTGGATTCAAGGACATTTGAGAGCACACACAAAAAAAATTTGGCGGACAATCAAAGAACTGTAATAGTACCATAATAAAGTCAACTGAGTCATACCAGTTGTTGGGTCTTTTATTGGTCTGGCCCGTAGTTCTTTTATTAAATCTTCAGGCCTTGTAGAAGCTAATAATATATGAACTGTCAAGCAATTTAAAGCCTTCTTAAATGTGTCGAAATGTCCTGCTTTAATGGTCGAAAATATAATAAAATCTATTAACTGCTGTTGTTAGCTAAGAAGCCCCATGTCAGCTTTTCCAAAGTAGAAAACAACCTTGATTTTTGTTTTTGAGCTTTCTAAAGATAAAATAAAACAAAATTCAAAGGTTAAACCAAACACCATAAACCAAAGTTCAAGCATTTCTTTTAACCATAGAAAATGAATGATATGGAGCCCTGAAAGAGACAAAATACAGTCAAACACTGTCATGCAAGTCAAAAACTGAATATGCGAATGAATAATACTGTTTGTTAAATGAAAGTAGAGTGTAACAACTAATTTAATGTTGTCCTAAATGAAGAAAGAGTGAGTGGCTAGCCAACTTTGTTAATGGTAGCTTGCCATCTAAAATGCTTTTTGCTTCTGATAGGTGAGTTTATACAACAATGCAATGTTTTAGTGCAGTTTTGGTCAACGACAACCCAGAATGTTTTAGTCCAGTTTTAGTCAATAAAAAGTCATTACAATTAAGTCAACTTTACATGCTTAGTTAACATCAAGACTTAACGTTACAGTTAGTGAAATTACCGTGGCATAGATAGCAAGGTGGTGCACCTTCAACCTACCTAGATGTGAAAATATGCAGTGTTTTCTGCAGTATCTCTCTGTTGTTGCTCACTGGTTGTTTACAATCCTGTAACGTTATCCCCACCACTTGCTGTCGCCATGTTGGCCAGCTTAGCTGCCTGTTCTACCCAGGCCCCCAGGAGGTGTGCCAGGTTTTGAAGTCAATTTTCTTAGCGGCCAAACAGTAGAATTACAGCTCTCAAGCCCTTCACATGATGCCACTGGGCCCAGAAAGACTTTTCCCGTAGGCTTAAACTGGGAAATATACGTCTGCAAATCAGTGGTTGAATTTATTTGAGCACTGCAACCCCTGTGAAATGACTTGTTTCAGTATCAGGATTGGAGCCATTCGCTGCAATAACATTTGGAAAGTCTAAAAGAGCCGCAATATTAAATAGTTTTATCCCAATTCAAATTAGCAAAGTCCTAAACTGTAAGTAGTCGGCCCATCAGAAAGACTCTAGTGTGCCTGCTGTATGGGCCCGATGATCCAGAAGCAGCACCTATAATATAAGTAATGTCATGCGCCACTGAGCAGCCTTCAGAGAGATGAATGAGGTCCCACCACCAGCACTGTATCCAGGTCTCTTAATATATCCATGGTTCCACCAGTAGAGACTGACCTCTAGTGGTCTTGGATGTCCACTACATTCAATACCTGCTCAATGCAGGCTCTCCGCTAGCCTGGAAATCCAGACCCAAATCTAGAAAGATTTAGGGTCTGGCTATGAGTAATGCAAATGGCCCAACTCGAGGGGCGGCACCAAGCATGCATTTGAAAATATCACTGCACGCAACTGGATAACACTATGACCAATCAGAACAATACACGGGGTGACGTATCCAGAGCGCTGCAGTGGAGCTAACTGGTAGATTAGACTCTTGCCAGATCAGATCGGCAAAACAGCAAAAACATCCTTCTTGCAAAGGAAAGATTCGAGCGCCCTCTTCTGTTCCTCTTTTAGAGAAAAAGCCAAGTCTAACTCGTTCATTGTAGCGGCCAAAGCTGTTTCAAACAACTGGTGTTCATCCGTAGCCATCTTGCAATGTTTACTGACTGATTCCGGACTTCGCCGTCGCACCGCTATCGTCATCTGTTTAGCTTGCCTGTGGCCTGTCTATATCAGATACACCGATGTAATTGGTGCAGCTCAGCTCCAAGGGCATGGGTAATGAGCATCATTACTGTTTGCAAGAGTGATTCGCTGAGCAAATTCAAATTGTGCTCTAGCGAGAATTCTGGATTTCCAGGGTAGCTCTCCGCATGAGTTTAATATAAAGATATGACTTAATTTTGAAAGTCATATCTGGTACACCATAATACCGTGATACCTCCCAAGCCTAGTTTGGGACATCATCACCTGTATGGCTAGAATTCTGGGAATCTGCACACATCCCTCAATCACTGACATTCCTTACATTTTGATCGACAGACTAGAAGAGAAATCATTGTGCATTTTGAATGTCCAATAGCCGACCACTAAAACTTAATGCCCATCTCGTCTTTTTGCAAATTACGACAAAAACAAGGTCTCATGATATCATGATTAAGTGTTTATCAGGAAAGGGATTTTTACATGATCAAGTTTTATATATTTTGGACTCAGTTCAGATGTTTTCTGACAAGTTATTACTTTATTTGGAAGTTATTTATGTTATCTGTTGCTAAAAGCCTTCAACAGTAATAGTGTGAGCAAGCTGCCAAATATTAAGATGGTAATGTGCATGGCTATTGGCTTTAATGTTTCACTTCTGTCAGCACAAACATATCCACTGTGAATCTGTGGGAGTACACAGGCACACACACTTGCACATCCACTTTCACAGGTTTTGGCTCTGTTTCTTAGAGTTTATGATGCACTTATTTAATCATTTTTTTTATTGTCCTTGTTTTAATTTGGGTATCTTGTTTTTCCGTAGAGCACTCTGGGGCAAACCTGTTTGGTTAAAGTGCTCCATAAATACCCTTGACTTGACCTGATATACACACACACACTTATGCACACAGAGAGAGGCTTAAAGCCTCAGAGACTCAATCTGGTTTTGCTTTGCTCCCTCAATAATTGGTCCATATTGCAATCAATACAATTACAGCAGCCCAATGAAGGTGTAGTGAGCAGCCTGCGGCGGTTTGGGAATTGTTATCTGATTTAGTGCCGTAATGAGCAGTTATTAGATGCACACACGCATACGGACACACACACTGTCACACGCAGCACAGGCTCGGGCTGTTTGAGTGAGGGTTATAGGAGTCTTACAGTAATGATAAGACCACCTGTTGTCAGCCCCCAGTGTGTGATGTAGAGGGAAGCAGCCAACACAGAAAAATGACAGTGTAAGGACGAGGGAATAGACCATCCCCTCCGTCACCATCTGCCCATCACTCTCTCACCCCTCCTCCCCCTGTCTTCCTTTAACTCTGACTGTATTATGTCTTTGCTGCTGTCTTCCTTGCTGTCTTTCTTCATTATTTTTATGCCGGTCTTTCTTCTCAGAATATTTTTTAAGGATTTTTTTTTTCCCCAGAATATTTTAGACACACGGCTCCCATCCGTGTCTGATGTGCTTCCTCCTACATTATTAAGCTGTGTTCTCTCCCATGATGATTGTTTTTCATTATTTCATCTATTAATTTGCCTCAGTCATCCCGTGTGGTAACTCAGACACCACTGATTCAATTTTGACTACAGTAACTCACTGTTTCACTTCACTTCATCATTTTTAAAATACAAAGTGTTGCACACGTTGTTGAAATGGTTCATGTCCACCTGTTCTTGCTCTATACATCCTGTACAGTACAAGATATTATAAATTCAACCAGCACTTTTCAAAATGCTGAAACTACATAATAGTTACTTTTCACAGACTATGTAAGATGCTTATGAGCTTTCTACAATTATTTTTCTTAAGAGAGCCTATTATTAGTACCATGCATCAGTGTTCTTTACCTTTGGCAGATCTGTCTTTGTAGGCCATTAGGTATCGACACTGAGAGCTATTATTACATGTACAGCGTATCCTCATGCAATGATTTGTATGTATGGCAAGTAAATTCATGTAGGTTAGGTTTAGGAAAAGAAACTTTGTTGGGCGTTGTCACATTACCTACGTATGTAAAGTCACATACCTAACATAATGTACTTAATGTAATGTACTTAAAGTAAAGTTGCATAGGTTAGGTTTATGCAAGTAGAGTCAGGTATGTTAGGTTTAAGAAAAGACACAAGGTTTAGCGTTAGCATAATACATACTTAGCGTAAAGTTATGAAATTAAAGTAATGTATTCAACATAAAGTTATGCACTTAACATTATATTCTTAATGTAAAGTTAGATACTTTATATAACGTACTTAATGTGAAGTTACATAGGTTGGGTTTAGGAAAAGAAACATGGCAATGACATGTCTTAAAATAACTCAAATATCACTTGGTTTCACATGGGACACAAACACCGGGCTCCTTGAGGAAAGTCATGTGCCTGTTTTACCCATCTACCACCCGAGCCTGCCTCCTTGTGCCGACTTTTGTTCTTTATATTGCTTCCTTCTTTACTTCTGTCAGCCCATTGGTCATTTGATCACAGTCTTCCCAGTAATGTGTTATATACTGATCACTTGATCATGATTACATGGGTTATACACAAATCATGGTGCATTACTTTTTGTAGGTGCAAGCACTAACACTGAATGAAAAACAGCCTGACTTCTACTTCTGCCTGACATTGTTTGTAAAAAAAAAAAAAAAAAAAAAAAAAAAAAGAACTTGATCTGTGTGAAGCAAATGAAGAATGAGTTTCTTGTATTAGATAGTAAATTAGACAGTGACTTGTGACTAATGAGTCTCCCCTGGGAACAAATTAGAAGTAACAGTAAACTGCTGGTGTTGCCATGCTTCATTTTATCTTGTCTTTCTTTAAAAACTCGAGTGCATTAGTTCAAAACCATAGATCCTGCAGGTAATATTTCACAGCCACTGATCCCGGTGATTAATGCAGTTATTAAATCTTAACCATTATAACTCTATCACCTCTACAGTGAGAATTAAATGTGGACATTCAGTGGACAGTGGTAAGGTGAGGTGATTTTCATGTGACCTGCCACTGAAATAATGTTGTATTAAAAAGCCACTATAAAAGTCAGTATTTTAAGTCTAGTTTTTAAAGTGTAGTCGATCTACTGGTACAGTACGTGGCCATTGCCCATTGTTTGATTGCTGTTGGTTTAAAACCAGTCAAGTAAATCAGAGTTTAATACTGAACCTGCAGCAGCACCCTGCCTGTAATGACCAGCATAATTATTTCTAATGGTGTGGAAACCTCTTAGTAAACAGTTCATATTTTGGACCTCTGTCCACGGAGCAAAGTTCAGCCATGTGTCACAGAGTCATTAAAGAAAAGCAGCTACTGTAAATAACACTGAATAGCAAAGGTCATCGGATAAGGGAAGTATGGACATATAATGTGTGGAAGAATGTCCACATTTCCTTTATTTTCTCCGCTATTTCTGTACAGCAGAATTGTACCTTTTGAGGGAGAAAATCTTGTCACAGGGGTAGTGCTTTCTACAGGTGCATTATGGTACACTTTCCTGCCAGTCTGTTTTTGATCCTTTAAACAATGGTATAATCATTAGGGGATTTTGCTGCACTAAGGACCTCACAGTTTCCTACCTACCACTAACAGTGTGTTTGATCGGGCTGACTCAAAAGCACCGCTGCCAGGGACTGAACCTGAGTCTCTGCAGTGCTTTTTTCCTTGCACCACCTGGGCGGCTCAGTCTGTGGACTATTTCAACTAACTTAACTGTATCTTTAGTTCAAGGTGAACTAGCATAACTTTGTACTCAGGTCTTTCAGAAACTACTTTGTACCAGTTTGGTGGATCGAAAAGTATGCGCCTGCTCCCATTAGGGCCCATTATGTGCAAAGCGTTCATTTTTCAGTACCAAAATATACTTGAATATAACATTTTATCAACTCTGCGAGTCTGTGGTTGTTGCTATAGTTACAGCAGCTCGGGGTTAAGAGTGCAATCTATAGGATAAGTTAAACAAAATTGCATTTTTTGCCATGATGTTTCTCTGAGTGCACCTTATTATAAAGAAATGAAATTATGTCATTTACACATCTATTTATAGCTGCATTATTTTTTATGGTGTTTGCCAACGAATGAAAGTGATATATTGATACATAACATACTTGCATAATGGGCAGACAGCATCATTCCTGGAGACGTGTTGCTTACACATCACATCTGTCTCTTTCTTTTCTCCAGATCGACTGGCCGGCTCCGCAGGATAAGAAGAGAGAGTGCGTTGCCAAGGGGAAGAACAACCAGGTAACATGGATTTTAGCTGACAGTGTCAGAGTCATCAGGGTTACCTGCCTTGCTCAAGGGCAGTTTTTAAAGATGGAGCCTCATGAGAGCAACATTACTCACTTCACTTTGCTCAATTACATTTTGTCAAGTCAGGCTGGGGTTTCAAACTGGAAACCTTCCAGTCATTACATTAGCACACAGTGAAGTGCATCTTCCAGACAGCATTAGGATCAGCAACTTTTGAGGTGGTTCGATTCAAGAAGTGTTTTGTCTTGAGCAAAGTCCTGCTCCAGAGAGAATCTATGATAAAGACAGATGCTGAGGCTTAATATTTAACAGACAGACATGAGAGGAGTATCAATCATCAAATCTAAATCTCAGCGGGAAACTATTTCTTTAATATAAACCTTTGCTTCTTATAATGATGATGTACCATAGTCGGAGAAGCATTCCCTTAATCAGATTTTTTTTTTAAATCTCATCATGATGTTCCACTTTTTCCAAATATTTTATGATGATATCTAACAGAAGAGTAACTCTGTATAATTCATCATTAACTCTCACATTGTCTGGGCTCATGAGCCTCCAGTTCTTACCATCAGTTGTGGTGCATCTATGAATACAGCGAGGCCCAGTGAACCGGCCCCAGCGTGGCACTTTAGCTGCAGCGAGAGCTACTCACTGCTTAAACTGCATAATGCACGTTTGCAAGGAGTTTAATATTTTATAGAAACACGCAGAGCTTTTGGAAATGGAGCTAGAACTTCTCTCATTGCACAACAGTAACCTTTGATGTGGTTTTAAACAGAAGTGGAAATGGTTCACTGGAGTGCAGTAGTAGCAACACAACTTTAACTAAAATTGAGTCCAAGAAAAAAAAAAGAAAGAAAAACATGTTGGGGAATGAGTAGAACAGGAGCTCTAAAAATACTCTAGTGTTTTTTAAAGTTATTAAAACTTAATGTGTAATTGATAATTTATCTGTTTTGGATGTGGCTCTAAAAATAAAGTATGATGGCCTGTGATCAGGATAGTTGTGCAGAACTTTTAGTCAAAAATACTAGCAAAAGACCAGTCCCAAAAAGTCCAGTGACAAAAAGAGCCATGAATACTTACATGTGGTTATATATACAACAGGAATTCACTTACTATGCGAAAACAACCATATGGTGTTTACACTGGCCGTCATTATACTTAATGATTAGTCTTTCTGTGTAATGCCTGAAACAGGCCCGTCTGCCAGACACATCTCATTCTGATTATCCAAGCTGATTGCAGGAGCTGTAAAAATGAATTTTAAAAAATCATATTGCTCTTATTACAGCGGTGAGATACAGATATTGTTTTGCTGCTGCAACGGCAACATCAAGTGGATGCCCTGAATTATTCATTCCTCTAGCATCATGTGTGAGCATCTGTTTCCAATTGCATTCAAAGAGCTTTATTGTTCATCACAGCGCAGACATTAAAGGGCACTACCCGTAAAACACTGCATATATTATACTGTTAATTACACACATATCCTTTGAATGGAAACAATCTGTCGCTTTTTTTGTTCAGTTTAAAGGTTACTTAGATAATGCGGTTACATCACTACATCAACTATTAAGTGATGTCCCCAATAGAGCACTTTTATAACAGTGTTTAATTTGACTGACATCATAGACAAAACAAATAACAATTAAACATTATTCCTGGAGGCTGCCAGTGTTCAGCGTTTCAAGTTTCTGTGAATCATTTGTACGTCCAAAAAATAGAAGAAAATGGCACAGACAAAAGATCCTTTCAATTGCTGGCTGTTCAACTGATTTCACACATTTTTAATAAAAAGATATCAGAAAATGTGATCTAGTCTCAAGGTTATTGAGGTATTTCAGGTGCAGAAGGATATAAAGTGACACTGAAGCATTAGACTAAGACTAAATCTCCGAGGTGTATGTGTGAGCATACCGAGAGTTCACCTCAACAGAGGACACAGCAGCACTGACCCTCATCCTACCAACATGTTTAACATACAAAGACTACCAATGGGGAACTAAAAAAATGATAAACTACTGTATTTTTTGTATCAAATTCTCCGGCATGGGAAACCTAAACCTACTGTTTCATATGTGTCCCTCAGTGCCCTTGCTCTTCTTAAATGCAAATGGCAGCTTTTATCCCAAGCGCAATCTACATAAGTATCTAAACGCTTATGTACCATCCTCTGAATCTGAGATCATTTAGTCTCAGCAATTTCAAGTAAACATTATTTGTTTACATTTATATTTGTACAGTAAAACCAACCAGGGTCATTTTGAACCCAGTGTAAGATAATTGAAATAAGCCCACAGTAATTAAAGTTTTTTTGTCTGTCAATACAAAAGTAGAGACCCTGGTCTCAGTATGCTCCACTGTCAAAATAAAGGTTGAATGAATGTAATTTGAAGTTTATGTAAACAACCTGATAACAGACAGCATTGTCAACTCGTTACATGACATGTCTTCAGTCTGGCATTGCATCCGATCTGGTAGATTCCCGTGGGGGAGGGGGATTAGATTTTCCCAAACCAATCACTAAAGACCAGTGCATGCGCCTGAATCTGACGTCAATTTATTTCCACACTGATGTGAAGCCATGCCAACATACCTGTTTTCGGTTTTGTACCTGGGTTTTAAGTGGAGCAGAGCAAAGTTATACAAACTATGATGTGGGGCGATTTAAAGAAGACATGTCAATTTAGAACAGCCTCGATAGCAGGTTACAGCACACTGCTTGACAACAGCTTGACAGCGGCGTTAGTCCTGCCCTTGGCACTCATTGGCAGTGCTTATTGGTCGTTTTTATTTTAACCAATAAACCGCTGTTTCATGTCACGGTGCCAGCTGAATCAGTCAACTCCCGCCTCGGTGGAGTTTCAAAGGTCTGGACCCAGGCAATAATATAAAATGAATGGTGTTTACATATAACAATGAACACCACACACTACAGGCAGTTACAGCACATGATTTGGCTTTGGAGAGACTGGCAGGAGGAGCAAACATTTACTACCTTCCTGTCTGTGTTTGGGAGCAAAGGAAACAATGTTTTGTGTAGATTTTCCAGCTGAGCGTAGGATGCTCACAGTGGAGTTTTCCTTGAATTGATCACTTCAGTTTGATAGTCATAAGCATTTTATTCTGAAATGATGGAATGCAGGCCTATTTATGATTTTGAACAACATCTTACTTTAGTATCGAGCAGTGTTTGGGTGTTGACAGAGCACATGAGGAAATCTGTGTTTGCTCATCTGTGTTTGTCTCCTTCAAAATGACTGACTTGAGCTGACTGACAGAGTGCCTCTATCCTGTGATAGCATGCACAATTAGGACCATTAGGACACATTGGTACTTCTTAAAAAGCACTTATTAAAACAAAAACATGTTAGAATAAGGCACCTGTGAGATATGACAAAAAGTATACCTCTGTAGTCTGAGCTGCCCCAGTTGGTAGGATGATGTTAAGAAAGACAATGGAATTCTAACAGTGATCTCTTGTCTTCACAGACCGAGTGCTTCAATTACATCCGTTTCCTGCAGAGCTACAACCACACACACCTCTACACCTGTGGCACCTACGCCTTCCAGCCCAAATGCACCTACGTGGTAAGCGTGTGTGTGTGTGTGTGTGTGTGTGGGCGTGCGTGTGTGCGTGCGTGTGTGTGTGTTTTTCCTTCGATGAAATTACTGTGAGCCGGTGCTGACAGGTGTCAACTTAAGATGTCTGCCATCTGACCTCAGGCTAAGACCGCTGCGTGATAAAATAAAAATAAATGCAATGGAAAACAGTATCCCATGCTGTGTTAGCTAAATGTGCGAATGCAAGAGTGTTTGTGTGTGTGTGTGTGTATATATATACAGCATGTGACACTGATGCAGTAGGACAACATGGCGAAGGGTGAGGCCATGGTCCTCGTAACGGACAGACAGAGCTTGCAGCTGTGTCGTGTGGGTTATAATACACATGGAGTGTTCCTGTGTGCTTGTGTGTGTTGCAGGACTCGGATTATTTTACCCTCAACACTGCAGCCCTGGAAGATGGCAAGGGTAAATGCCCATATGACCCTGCCAAGGGGCATACTGGCCTGATAGTGGGTGAGTAAAAGTGTGTGTTTGTATGAGAACACACTGCACTTTGCGTTATGTAAATGCAACTATATTTTCACTTACTTTCTATATGGACAAACTTTTTTATAGTATAAGAAAATATAAGTTTTAAAATTCAACATTTAAAGTGTTTCTGACCGGGTGTAACGATCATTTGAGGATCATTTTAAACCAAAAATGCATCATTAGTCCTTAGTTGGAACTGCGCTGACATTCATATGAACATCAAACACACAGTCAGCTCCCGTTGTTCCATCTCAGCAGTCTGCACAATAAAGTGAACAGCACCATGTTTTTACAGCCTTAACAGAAGCATAAAATGTCCATCAAATCTCCACAAACTGCTCCTGCAGCATTTCCCATCTGTTGTGTAGCCGTGCGACTGCACCAAGAGTCCAGGAGTCCAATTTAACTTTGCATGCTGCATTCACTCCAGAGTGAACAGCTTCTCTGAACCTATAGGCATCCATTCTCTGTTCTTCTTTGTGTCTCCCCACTGAACTAATGTCATTCTCTCAGGCCTGTACAATTGTGGCTGAAGAACAGAATTAAACTAAAGCTTGCATTTTGTTGGTACAGATAAGGAGCTGTACTCAGCAACGCTCAACAACTTCCTGGGTACAGAGCCAGTCATTCTGAGGAACCTGGGCCTACAGCACTACAGCATGAAGAGTGAATACTTGCCTGCCTGGCTCAATGGTAAGTGAAAAAGAGGACACGAGAAAGACAAAGTGAAAGAAGTGGTAAACCTGCCAACTAAAAAGAGACAGGGGGGAGTAAAAGGGAAAGCAAGGATGGAAAGAATAACAAAATTAGTCGTTAGCTCAGCCCCAACCTACTCTGCTACTGTGTCTACATCTGTAAAAGATTTATCGTAGCATCGAAAAATTTATGCTCCCCCTAATGTGCTCCTTTGAGTTACCTCCAAAAACAATGTCACTTCCTAAAAATGATCTCGGTGGAAGTGTAATTTTTTGTTCTTGGATGGTGAGAAACTACCATTTAACAGGATGGAAAATTACCTCCCACATGATGAAAATGGTAAAAAATAAATATAATTCTTATAGTTCTTTCCAATATATATATAGTCTATCAAATAATTAAAGAATATCTGAGTATTTAGTAGTTTTCTGTCTTACAGTTTTTGTAGAAAGTAATTACTTTGCACTGGGGACATGGTGGAATCAAGCACATGTATCAAAAAATGTCTGTAAAAGTCTTTAATTCCGCTTATTTAATGTTTCTGTGGTGAAGAAGACCTTAATCTATAATTTAAGAAATTTGACATTGATATGAGAGACATTTAAAAATGTATATATATATATATATATATATATATATATATATGTATGTATATAAGGGGGAGTAATTAATGGGGACGGAAATGTTGCTGCATAACAGGAATGACCCATCTTCGATTTCATTTTCACTTTTCATTTTCATTTCTAGCTGACAACCGACGATTCTGTTGGCTGAAATGAAGACTGTTGTTAGCAGATTTTATCAGCTCTAATGAGTTGTTTGAAAACTGAGCCCAGCTGAGTTTTTAATCTTTCCAGCTGGCTTGTGTTAAAACAAATGTAAAAGGCTCTTAAATCTGCACTTACTGGCTGCGTACAGTGCATGGTATAATGCTGAAAGACTACGGTAAAGAAAGGTAAAGCATGTCCCAGGTGAAAGGTCAGTGTCCTCACCACTTAATGGTGCATATAGAAGACACGGAAATAAAGGACAGCATTGTTCTCCTATTGCATATTAGCAAATCAGCCCTAGTATTATATAATATTAATTAAAATGTTATTTGGTTCTAATATTTGGATGCTTACTAAAACATACTTAGACAAGCAACAGAGAGATTAAATCGCTGCCTTATTTTTTGTGCTTTCAAACAATATATCTCAATTATGGAAACTAAAAGGCTTTAAGAAAGGGATTAACCAAGGAATTTGGCAAATCTATCTTGTGGAGCAGATAGCTAACGTGGATGTATAAAGAGAACTGGATACATCATTGTCATTACATCCAGTTTTTTGATCCATGGAGGTTTGATATTTGTAAAACTTTCCTCAAGCTGACAAAAGTGATTTAAAAATCATTATGTAAAGTCTATAAGCCAAGCAGGATCTACTAGAAACACTACTGTGCACATTCAGTGGGCCACATACGACGGACATTTTTTGGGCATATGCGCCAGATAAGCGAAAAGGCGCCATCTTGGCTTATCTAGGTATTATTAGCCTATGGTTTGGCCACGATTTAAAATTGGCTTCAAAGTCCGACACAGTTCCTGGGGGCCGGGTGGCTAACAATATGTTCCTACCTACTACCTTCTATGTCTGTGCTAGCTAGTAGTAGTGTTTATAGCTACTGTTAGCTTACTGCTAGCTTTCTGCTGTAGGTAGTTACAGGCTAGCTGCTGTGCATACTGTTTGTAGCTTATGTTACAGTAGATATACACGCTGTTTAATGCATGTCTTACACTTGAATTCTTTGTGTGTGTGTGTGTGTCTTAATTTTGAAAAGGCGATAAAAGAAGGCAGCTACCTCCAAAGCAACAAACAAAAAAAGATACTTAACAAAGATACTGTGTGTGTTGGGGAGGGGCTCAGCAAACTGTCAGTCGTACAATTTATTTTCAGAAGAAAATTAAGTCTTAATTTAAGGGTGAAGAGATACTTTTCTACATATCTTGAAGATATATAGAAAAGTATCTCTTCATCCATACTCGTATTGAAGTAAACTAAAATATTTTGCATCTGTTGGGGTTTAAGATTTGTTTCAAGACACTGTGACACTGACAAATTAAATATGTATCCAAACCAAATGAATCGCATTAGAGGTCGATAACAGCGGCTTCTTTTTAAGCGAGTTTCATTAAAAAAGTAAGAACCAGAAACACGCAAAAGACCAGGAGAAAAAAAAAGAAATGAGTTGCAGGAAATGAAGCGCAGGACCCGGCTACAGCGAAGGATCGTTATCTTTTGGGGGGTTGTGGGGGTGGGGAAAGGAGTGAGCCACTTGGAGAGAAATGAAGGGGAGAGAAGAGGATGAAGTCACAGCAGGAAAAATGCCTGATGAAAGAACAGACATTAGGATTGGCGATGAAACGATAGGGGGAGAGGTGATGGGAATAGAGAATGGAGGGGGAGGAAGGAGGAACATACAGATGAGGCCAAGATTTGGATCGATGTGTGTGTTTATTATTCATGCTGATACGGAGCTATTATTAAAAACTAGCCCTAGACCAATGGAGCTAGCCTCACCTTAATTTAAGTAGCTTCTAACCAGCTAAAAGACATTTACAGTAATTGGCCTGGGTTTCAGTGTAGAAATGTACTCTTAAAATCTGCTTCGGAGGCTTTTACACTGAAGGAACAGTCCATCTGGGGAAACACTGTATCCTTGTAATTAAAAAAAAAAAAAACCTTTTGCTTAAAAATAGTCGAATTTAAAGCCCCCTGCGGCTGAAGTCCAACAAATGTCTGTATCTGCCTTTTTTAAAAAACATATCATTCACAATCTAATGAGGGCTGGATGTAGAGAGAGTTTGAGAAAGACGGGACGGACGTGAGAAACACAAAATGTACCGCTAATAGGGAGCACTGGAGAGACAGAAAGCGAGAAATTACTGGAGGAGAGATGAGGCGAAGGAGAGAGTGATGATAGAAAATAGACAGAGAGGTGAGAAGGGGCGGCAGGGAATGAGATGGAGGTGTCAAGCCTGGGTGTCTGTATGTGTTTGTGTGGTGTGATTCAGTCCGAATGTACCTACAGGCTGCAGCTGTCTATTTGTTCAGTCGTGATGTATGTCTTTACTGTCGTGTGTAAATACACTCTTTGATACCACTCCCCTGTGTGTGTTTGTGTGTGCAGAGCCGGACTTTGTGGGCTCAGCCCTGGTGAGGGAGAGCAGTGGCAGTAAAGACGGGGACGACGACAAGATCTACTTCTTCTTCAGCGAGCGAGCAGTGGAGCTGGACTGTGACACTGAGCTTACTGTGGCCAGAGTGGCCCGAGTCTGCAAGGTAATACACCAGCTGATAATCAAAACTGATCAGATTCAGTTATCCTAAAACTGCCTTACTCTCACTCTGTGTGTGGCAAATCTGTTAAAGTTTATTAATGACAAAAATCAAGGAAAAGCACCAACTTATTCAAACAGTAATCAATCTGCAAGTGACTATTCGAGAGTGCACGTGGCACATTTGTGAGCTCAAAAGTTGTGACTGCAAAATTATAGTTTCATGCATGCTTGGCTGGGAATCAGCTGTTTTCTGTTTTCTCCAGCTGTTTTGGCAGCTGTTTCTGAGTACTTAATATAATAAGAGACAGCACTCGCTAACGGTTTTGGGCTCCAGCTCCTTCAGCAGGGAGATGCCCATGTAAGGAGGCAACTGCTTGAGTTGTTCAACGGTTATAAGTAAATAGCTGTACATCTGATGAATCACACTTAAAAAAAGTCTGACGTTACTTACAAAGCAAAGTGAACAGAACACTTGCTCTGCTTGGAGTTGGATTTTTATGCAATGAATACAAACTGCCAAAATTGAGAGCACGCAACTCTCTAGATAACACAAGAAGCACTTAGACGCACAGTTTCTCAAGAGGGCTCAAAAGATAGGCAATGCTCCAATTTTTTTATCTATGAATCTCCCTTCTTATATCTTGACTTGAGGACAGATGAGCGTTCACATATTGTAATCACTGAATTGCCATACTGTATGCATCCATCTAATCGTTCAGCAAATATGAATTAAACCGCATTGTTCCCTCCATCTACCAAGACATATGCAGTGCAATGTGGTGTGTTGAACATGATAGACGCTTTATACTTTCTGTTTGAGACATGATCTGATTCATATAATAAAAGATGTTTTTTAAGACTAATGCTAGCCTTACACCAAACTACCTTTTTATATGATTTCTCTTTGGCAGACGAATTTTTAAGTTTTACCTCAGTTGGTGAGCGGTCCTGTGATCTCGATCATTTGGTGTAAGGTTATGGCGAGGTGGTCTGTTTTTGACATTCTGATAAACTCAAACATGTTTAATAATATTGCGAGTTTTTAGTCGTGGATCACACAAGTACTGAAATTCATGATGTGGACAGTGTCAACAACCAATAGTTGTGCTCTCTCCAGCACCAAACACAAAGCAGCAAACAGGGTAGACGGTAAACATGGAGTGGGCCCCTGGGGAGGCATAAGAATGTGAAAAAGGAGGAGAAACTGGCAGAGTTGTGAAGTGAACAGGAGTCAATGTTTAATTCAGCGTGTAGCTGATCCACCAATCGCCACTTATTTTACTAAGAAATGTTAATTTTTGAAACAGTTCGCCTGTCACTCCCACGGTCTCATCCCACTAAAATAGTGCAGCTAACCAACAGAGGCTGTAGCGAGTCCAAGCAACATAATCCAAAATTTTAAATTTGTAAACAAGACTGCTGTCAACAAATGACAGCTTTATTTTTGTGTGTTTCTAGAGTTATGTGTTGCAGACACGTTAGGAATTGTTTATATGTCATGTTTCTTAAAGGGAGTTTGGCATAATATATTCCACCGGATTGGAAATAATCTCAGAAGGAATCTAGTTATACTCTTACAAATAGTGACCCTGCAGGATCCCAAGTCTTTGCGAAATCTTATAGTGTGTGACTAAAAAAAATCACATTGTCTTTAGATGTGAGAGGGTGTCAGACCTTAGTCTTTTAAGTCTTTTCACAACCTGTATGTTTGGCATAAGGAACTGCTTAAATGGCATAATGCTTTAAAGGGACAATTCACCCTGAAATAAAAAATACACATTTTCCAATTTTATCAGTCTAGATTGTTTCGGTGTGAGTTGCCGAGTGTTGGAGACAATGGAACTACCGAACGACACCCGCCAGCTGTATCACCACTCAGGAGGAATCATGCATTTACTCATGTATGAGAAGCTTGTGCTTGTTACGGCACAAAATGTAAACATTAATGGCGTTCTTTGCTGAGGTGTAGCGTTAGCTAGCTTAGTAGCGCTAGGTGAACAAGTAGTAGTAGATGCATGCTTCCTTCTGCATGGTGATTCGGTAGAAAGAAAATAGTTTCTACATGAAACCGCTCACAACAAGGTCTGTGGATTATCTTTAGTATCTGGATGTAGATATCTGGAAAGAGGCATTACTGTTGAGTTTTTCAAAAAAAATGTCTTTGAGCACCACAAGCTGAGTGCCATCTAGTTTCATTATATTGGAGAGATTGCTAACACCTCTACAGCTAATATCTCCAACACTCAGCAGCTCACACCAAAACAATCTAGACTAATAAACAGCACGACACATAAGAGGAGATGTGTGTTTTTGAGTTGGGGGTGAACTGTCTCTTTAAAATAGAGTTGGCAGAATAAAGCACAAAGACAAAGCACACAGAAAATAGCTTTTCTGGACCTTAATTTGTCCCACCCTGAAATTCAGCTCAACACCAGTTTACTAACAATGTATTATGCGAAGACAATTACATTGACATGGAGCTATTTGGTAATTAATGCATTCATTTGCTTAATTAATGGCCTCATTAGGATAACTGATTAGGTTTGATATACCACAGTGATTATGGCCAGACATCAGAGGGACTTCTAATTGTGAGGAGAGTCACTGGTGAGACTTAAGACAACAGTTTGTTTTATTTCGTATGATTTTAGTGACCTTTTCGTTAACACAACAAGGGTTTGTGTCATGTCACAGTTATGCATGCAGACGTATCATCCCGGTAACCTTTAAACTGAGCGAAATAGAGACAGATTGTTAACACTCTGAGAAGATGTGTGTAATTAAGTGTACAATATATGTGCTGTTTTATGGGAAGTGCCCTTTAATGTCTGCACTGTGATGAACAATAAAGCTCTTTGAATGAAATTACAAACAGATGCTCACACATGATGTGTACCAGAGCAATGAATAATTTAGCTCATCCTGCTGATATTGCCGTTGCAGCAGCACAATGTCTGCATCTCACTGCTGTATTATGAGCATTTGCATTTTTTAATTCCTTTTTTTTACAGCTTCTGCAATCACTGAGGATGATAGGAGTGAGCCGTATCTGGCAGACAGGCCTCTTTTGAGCCCACGGTATACTATATAAAGGGTCCACTCATCAATATGCAATGCTTATTGTATAATTGAATATTATTATTAGCCTGCATTTTAATGGTACCCTTGAACATCTCAGGGTCTAAATGCGCCTTAAGCGGTTTTCCAACATGGCAACAGCACAGTATGTATACGGAATACATACATCAGTTGTAGGTGTTGTCACAGTACTGGAATTTCACCTTTAAAAATATCAATATTCAATGCCAATTTTTAAACCACAGGCAAAAGCTGACATTGAGGCCATAAATTTTAAAATTTTATTAAAGATAAATATAACAAGGGTAAAATATGCAACATAAACAGCAGGAACATAACAGAGCACGAAAGAAAGCAAAGTGCTGTCAGCTTAAAGAGTAACTGACTACCAGCTTGCCCGGTTGCATCTGTGATGTCACGATGCAAAACCACACCCTATAGTACACTATGACATCACTGCAGTAAGGTGAGAAGTTTGAGCACCACAAGCCAAGGAACACACGATTTTCAGCTGCTGTAAAGTTGTTTTTTTCAAAAATGCCACATTATTGCAAAGGTTGTGTTGGATGTGTGCTACGTGAGAGTAACACAGTTTAAAAGAATCTCTCGCCGACCTGGCCAGGCCAGGTTCGTGCCGTTAGATTTCAGTGGTAAAGTTAAAGATCGCCTTCAGACAGGTTTTACAACAACAGAAAAGACTCTGCTTTGATGCTTTAATAATGTGTCTGATAGGCTTTATGTTTTGTTTTTTGCATGCTCTCACTCAGTCAACCTCAATGTTTCTCAGTGTGTGTAATGAAGCAAATAAGAGACACATGCTCTTGAATTCTAACAGCCACTGAATACTTTGTAGTGAAATCTTAACACAACTGAGATCATAGCCTTGAAATATTTTACTTTGAAAAGCCATGTATCTGAATGTATTTGTTTTGATTCGACCTCTTGAAATTAAAATATTACATTTTCTGATGTGCGATTTCAAAAGCTGAATTTGAGCCCTGAGTACAGTGAATTGAGCAAAAGAGACTCCTAGCAGAATGACAGGGCTCTGGTAAGTAGTCAACAACAGATGCAGGAGGATAAGTAGCACAAAGTCCACTGACCAAGCGCAATACTTGACGATTTGGGATGAGATCATGTTGGCTATTCATCATCAGTCTTCTGTTTACTTGTCTTTGCTGTGAACAATGTTGTTGGCAGTACAGCAAGTGCCTGAGCAGTGACTGACATGCATTGGGGCACCACCTGGCTCTGATTGGTGCCTTTCCTTTTGTTTTGTTTTTTTTTTTTATTCAAGCATGGGGGATTCTTGCAAATGCCATCAGCAGCGCTAAGAGGAGCAAGAGGAACATGATTTTTTTCACAGATTATATGTCTCATGTACTACAATCAGGACATCGTAACAGTTTCAGCAAATATGACAAATAGTTATGCTTTATTTAAGTTACTAGTTACTGTAGCTCAACATTTTTGAGTGAAGGGGGCTTTTGAAATAATTTAAAATAATTCACACGTAATCGCCCCATATCAGCCATTGATGAGATGTGTTACGTCCTCTCTCAGGGGGATCTGGGTGGTACCAGGACCCTGCAGAAGAAGTGGACCACTTTCCAGAAGGCCCGTCTGGAGTGCTCCCTCCCAGAGCGCCATGTATACTTCAACAACCTGAGGGCTGTCTTCACACTGCCGGGGCCAGACTGGCGGGGGACCACCTTCTACGGCATCTTCCATGCCCAGTGGTAAGTCGGAGCGAGCACTCTCAGAGATGTGCAACACAGACTAGAGATACAGCTCAATTTCAGTGTCGTCCTCGGATGAATGCGAGTTAATTAGTACTTGTGCCATCTGCTGTCAGGGCGAGACACTGCGTCACTTTGCCAACATGTCAGACACTCAGCTTTTTATTAAAGTTGTGGGTCAGCCAGCCACTCTGATACGATGGCTCTAATTATGTACTTTATGTGATTAGGTATTTACTGTGTAATTGGGCTTTTAATATAATGGGCCTTTAACTGACAGTAATGGGAGTTTTTTTTGAGTGGTTACAACTCAAGTGTGCTTGAACATGTTTTATTGGTTTTATTGGTGATTTAATACCACATGGACTTGATGTTGCCTCAGACGATAGTGAACCATTTGCTAAACAGAATCAGACTGATTTAATGAGGTCCTGTGCTACACACTTTTAATCATAAATATCAATAGGCTGTTGATTGACTCATTGGTTGAGTCAAATTATTTACATCATCTTATACCTTCCAGTTTGAGAGTCATGACCCAACTACTTTATTTCATCATCATAGTAGCAGCAAATTACATATCTTGAACACTTCTGAGACTGATCAGGGAAAGCAGACTCTGCTAATGTCCACTGTTTCTGGCTCCTTGTTTATAGCTTGATAAAAAATTAATTTAGGATCAAATCGACTTTTCTGACATTTTTCTTCTGAAGAGAAAACTCATTTCAAGTGATAATTAAACTACAATCTGGTGATTAGCAGGATGTTGACAATAGTGACTTAGTTTTGATAAGTGATTGTGGTATTATTAGTGGGGTAAAGACTAGCATTTGTCTGACCACTACAGAACTGTAATGTGTTAATGAGTTACTTATCGACAAAGAAATAGTAGCGAGGGCAGGAGGTTTTCTTTGGGAGGAAAGTTGGAGACTTTCTCCGTCTGCGGGTAATGCCCTTTGATGTGAGTCTTTTGTGTTCCTCATTGAGATATCATATCGCAAAGTGAACCAGCTTTGAACTTCAAGCTTTGTTTCTTCATTCAGAGTTCCTACACTGCCGCTCGAAAAAAACAAAAAGAGCCCAATCCTTTTTCTCTGCGTGACTCGCTGGGGATTCCTTAAAGCCCCCTGGCTTTGATAGAGATAACATTAAGATAATTGGACATTATGTAAATGACGACTCAGAGTTCAAGCCGTAATCTGACTGAATAGGCTAGCTTTTTTAACTTGCTAAGACATCAGGGCTGTCCTTTCGTTTTGATGTCACCTTATAAAACCCGTGGCACTGCTGCACATTAACAGTACTGTTCCAGACTGGAAGAGCACTTCCCTTACAGGACAAATCACAGTATATGAATTCAATGTTACAGCAGTAGTTCAAACTCTGTGTATCTAATGAATGTTCAAACAAATAACTGCAGTAAGACTGTACATTTGGGACCTTGCTACTTCCTGAGTGCATGTCATCCTGCTAAAGAACCAATCCAGAACATTATTGTCCTGTTTTAAAGCTGTGATAGGCAAAAATTTGGAAAAGGGAAAAAAAATTTGAAAATACACCCTCCTCCTGCAGCCCCACCCACTCCCCTCTCTGTCCTAAGCCCCTCCCACCAGGCAAACACCACCACATGCACGCGCTTCATACAGTAACCCAGTGTTTCCCATATATTAATTCATTTATTGTTATTTCATTCATCAGACCACAAATGAGAAAAAAATAGCTAGCTAGCTACCCCATGGTCTCTCTGACTCCCCACCACTGTCAACTGCTTCCTTGCAGAGAGCAGGGAGCAGCTTGAGAGACAGACCTCGGCAGCTACAGCGACTCAAATTAGGCCAGCACAAACCTGCTTGAGCACCAGGTGTCACAGTGTGCTGGTGGCCAGTGGCAGCATCTGGTCTATCCTGTGTAACAGCAGCAACATAAAGTTTGCTGATCAGGCAGAAAGGCTGGGTTGTCCAGAGCTGGGGTTTACACTGACTGGCTCTGGAGTGGCAAGGTGGTCCATAGCTGAAGGGAGTGAGGCAGAGGACACACTATGATTCGAGGCTCCAGCAAACCAAATCCTTTGGCTTCAGTTAGCAGAAGGTTAAACTATTAGCAACATTTTCTGTCTATCTCTGAGTCCTTCGGTTGATACTGTCTTCAGACTCTCTTTTTGATGAGTCCATCTTCCTTTTTTAGGTTGTTTTGCAGTGTGGTCAGTTGTTGCCAGTGCTGATATAGCAACTTTAGCCCCTTTTATGCTGCCAGATTTTCCGCGAATGTTGGGCCGTTTTGCTGGCATGGATTGGCGAGTTGATCCGAGGTGCCCAATTTTCCGCCTCATAGGGTAGTCATATTGGCGGAACCCTTTTAGTTTAAACAGACCAAGGCCTTCCGCAATGGGACCTGTGGGAAGAGCTGTTGATGACGCTGCACATGCAAGCCACTGGCATTGGATAAACAGGAAAAAGCTGATGGCAGAAATTAGCATGCAGCTAGTAGCAAGAGGGAAAAGCAAACCTGACAGACACTGTAAAGATGAGCAACTGGGGAGACAAGGAATTGCGCAGCCTGCTTGTCCTCGCAAACAAAGAGGCCATTAACCGTCAGATGACTGGGGGGAGGAACGGGCCGATTTACAAGAGAATTGGCGTTTGACTAGCCGCGGCTTCCCTCCCACGTCACTGTTTACGTCACACGCTGAGCTACACATTTTGTTACTTGCTCACGCCCCCCATTGCCCCAAAGAAGGTGCATTCTGTATAAACAAAGGTAGGTAGGCGGCATTTTGCTGCACTCCCCGATTTTGTTTTTATACTGCCAATGCTGAAAAAAGACTGATTCGGCTTTCCTGCAAATTTGCACAATTCCAATCTAAAAAGGGCTTTTCTTTACAGGATTGTCCACCACTGAATCAGGTTTCACCGAAAGGATATGCACACTTATCTGCATTTTTAGAACAGCCAATAGGAACACCGTCTCTATGAAATGACCTGTGATTGACCAGAGTCTCCCATTATGGGCTAGATGGCCAATTAGAGGTTCAGAAGTCTAGTTTTCTGTCTTGGTCCACCTCAGTTACAATATGCTCAAAGTTTAATATGGGAGTTTTGCCCAGTGGCGTTAAAATTAAACTGCCTACTGCCCACTAGATTTAAGGTACAAAATTTGACATATTCATGACTATATGTCTTTCAGTTTGAGAGCTAAATAAAAAAGATGGGTTCATTCCAGTGAATGAGCATGGAGATCAAATATATTTGTGAGTTGAGGAGCACAAGTATGATTTAATATGGCTGGGTCATGCGTCAGTACCCAATTTCAGTCCCACTTAGGGTCTAAAATTGGGTTGGGGAAAAAAAATTGAGATCCCAAACCCCCGACCTTATCATTAAATGAAATGCATTTCCTGAGTCACAGCACCAGCTGATTGATTTCAGCAGCCTATCAAGGAGGTGTATTACATGTACATCAATTTGTACATCAGTTTGCTTCACCACAGAAAGAGTGGAGCTGTCGACACATCTAATCATGTCAGCTCATTCAATAAAGCACACTATAGGCCGTAGGGTTAATATTTACTATACATATTTACTGCACTGTGATTTGTGAAAATGTTGTTTTCAAGAACGACTGCTCACCTAGAGTTCTTCCCAATTGTAAACATATTATTTAGTTCATATCCTGTGCTTTCAACATGCATCAGACGTGTGTATTTTGATATATTTTATCATATTCCGCTCTGTTTAGTATATCACATTTTTGCATGTTAGTCTGGCTTTACTTGTGCTGCATCCAGAAGCTATCTGCTACTGAAAAGTCACATTTTACACAAGTGGATGAAAGGTAATCTGCCCCTCCAATTTTACTGCCACACATCAGTTATTCTGTGCCTTGCTGCCATGTTTCAGGGGTGATGTGGACGTGTCGGCAGTGTGCCAGTACCCAATTGCTGAAGTGAAGAAGGTGTTTGAAGGATACTACAAAGAGTACAGGGAGGCATCTCAAAGGTGGGGGCGTTACACCGGCGCTGTCCCTGTTCCACGGCCTGGATCGGTAAGAAACTGAGTCTTGCATTAGCACATATGATATATGATGTTTGGTAAATCCAAATGTTTTCAGGCAACTTTAGGAAGTAAGAAAAGAAAGTACTATTCTAAAATGTACGGTTTTTGTGCACTTGGTTTTTTTTGTCAACTACTGCATCACAAAAACAGAGATAAGTGGGCTGAGGAGCGATAATGGGGGCAGGAATGAGTGGCGTGGGGTACTGTAGTGATGAAAGTGGAAAAGAGCAAAAGCTGGCACAACACGAAAAGCTAAGAATGTAATGATCCAAGACGAAAGGAAGGGAAGCAGAGGAAGGGGTGTGATGGTAGGCGGAGGTGAAAGCAAGAGTGAAAGAAAGATGGAGAAGAGGAGAGAAGGGGAGGGAGGGAGGGAGGGAGGGAATGATCTGAAAGCCAACAAGCCATGCCAACCTGTGCCAGCTGCAGCTAAAAAGTTTCCTCCTCTTCCTCTTTCTCCTTCTTGGCCCTCTCACTTTTCCCTTCACCCTTTCCTCCATTTCTTTCCATCCACCATTTCCCCTGTGTCCTTTTCCCACCCTCCATCTCTCCGTCCTCTGTCTGTGCTGCAGTGTATAACTAACTCAGACAGGGAGAGTGGCTACAACAGCTCCCTGCAGCTGCCTGACGCCACACTCAACTTTGCCAAGAAGCACCCGCTGATGGAGGGCAAAGCTCTGGCTCGCCCCCTGCTGCTCACCAAGGGTGTCAACTTCACAAGGCTGGCCGTGGATCGGGTTAAAGGCTTGGACCCGCGGGAATACAACATGCTCTTTATTGGCACAGGTACAAATGACATGGAGGTTCCTGTTATTGCTGCAAAGATGGCCCTATTGATTTTTTTAATTGAAAAATATTGACATTGGGATCAGCCAGTAGAATTCAATCAATGAAATCAGTCTTCCACCTCTTTGTAACTCCTACTCAGCTTCAAATGACAGTTGAACTGCTTTCAGTACTTACTTTTCAAATGCTAGTTTAACTGCTGTCAGTGCTTCTTCTAAAAACTGACAATTCAACTTCCTATCGAAATTCCTATAGATTTTAAATGCTTTAGCAAATGTATGTTTTGGCACTTTGAGCACCACAAGCCGAGTGCCATCTAGTTCCGTTATATTTGAGAGAAGGCAGACATCCAAGAGGCAGATATCTCCAATACTCTGCAACTCACATCAAAGAATTTAAATGAATAAATGGCACAACAAGAGGAGAAATATGCGTTTTTGATTTTGTGGCCAACTGTCCCATTGAGCTGCATCTCCCATTCAATATCTCAGATGTAAACAGTTACCACATTCAGACATTTTCACCCATTTTCACCCATTTACAGTGTTACTACATTGCATTTTTAACATGCGTGTACATTTCCATTTTCTTCAGAAAGTTTATCCTCTCATGTGTTCACAGTTTTTTGGCACAAAATAACAACAACCAAGAGAAGAGCACACTCGCCAGCTTTAAAAATGACAGTAGTGTTGAATAATCACCTTCATGACACAGAATCTACATATGTAAATTAAACCTTATAAGCTAAGCTTTAAGCTGTTTTTTTTTTCTTTTTTGCAGTGTTGTTGTATTGCAGTAGCTTATACAGCATATAGTGTTCCTGTTATTATGCCCACTTACAGTAGTATGGTATTCTCTTGATGTGGCAAAGGGAATTCATTCAGGTACACAGTCTTTGTTCCTATTCCCCTACTGTGAGTGAGTGTGTATGTAGGTGTATGTCTGTGTGTGTGTGTGTGTGTGTGTGTGTGTGTGTGTGTTAAGGGGAGTTGCACACAGCATTTGTTGAAGAGATGAGAGCTTACAGGCCATGGCAGCAGACAGGGACAGGTACTGGCATTAGGTATGGTGGCACAAAACAACCTGCCATCTGGCCAGACTTCAGCTGAGTTTCAATTAAGGACTTGATTTGCATGCTGAGATCCATCTTCATGCATCAAAGGAAACGTCTACGTACGCACGACTTAATTAATATCTCCAGTCAGTAGCCATCGGGCCCATATGCAGGTGTCCTGTTTTGGCACGGATCTGAAATCAGCCAGCCCTCAGAGTCGTAATCCTGAATAACACAGATCTGACAGTGGATTCCAGGCAATGGGAATTTGAATGCAGCCCATCTCATGAATGGAGAGAGACTCAACTACTTACCATTCAGATCACTGCAGCGGCAGAGTGAATGTGGATAGTGACTGTGGCAACTGACAGTGCGACAACAGCGGACTCAGGGCTTCTCTGCTGGCAAGCAGGGAGGCTGAGCCCGGACACACGCATGGACACACACACATTGGTAACACACTCACAAATTGATATACACAAACACACAGAGATACACACACGCACACTTCCTGAGCCAAGTGCAGTCATCCCCGCTTGTCGTGCTTCACAGCACAAACTCAACAGGGCCCTTGGCAGACATGCGCTCATAGTGCCAATTGGGCTGCGGGCTTGATTAGCTATTAGCTGCAGCATAGCGACAGCTGATGTGAAAAAAAGTGAGAGAGAGAGAGGGAGCGCATGTCGAGACGGTTTTTCAGAAAAACCAGGCTACAGGATTGAGGGATTAGCCGACACTGGTCCCTGACGCCGCGAGAGGCGAGTGTGATGATATGCCTGCTGCTTGCAATGCCTGCATGTGTGTGTGTGTGTGTGTGTGTGTGTGTAGGTGTAGGTGTGTGTGTCTGTGTGTCTGTGTGTGTGTACATGTATTTCCCTCAAGCCTCCCGTTGGCTATTATCTGTGACAGTCTCTTAATCGAGAGGGCCACACAAGAAAGCACATGTCAGCACGTTACACTACTCCATCCCATAGATATAGACACACACACACACACACACACATACACACACACATCAAGGTCACCCCACCAGCTGTGCCTGAAACGTCATCGCAGGGGATCTAAACTCGCTCACAATGCCCTACATGAAAGGAGCGCAGGATCTGCTCTTCCTTCCTCTTCCAGCATCAGCTCCCCACACGCCACTTGAAAAAAGTCTCCAAGTGTCTCTGATAATATTACCTTTACCCAAGGTCTTTAAAGGCCGGGAACAGCATCTCAACTCTTTCAAATTCACCTTTAGATCGTTTCTTGCTGAGCTGGACGCCATTCTGGCAAGAGAGGTTGTTTTCGTTTTCATTTCCTGTCTTTCTCAGCTGCAGAGTAGCATGAAATTTTAGTGCAGCTGGCGTTAAAGTTTCACAAATCGAAGTTGATGAAAGTTGCAGACAACTTGATGACACTGTAGCGATGTGCATTTGTTGTCATGCATGTAACCGCAAGCGTACTTTTACTGTGAAGACTGCTTTCTCATTGTCTTTAATAGACCTTTTTCACGTCAGGCAGTTTTACATCATAAAAATGCCAACATTTTACATACAAGCATTTAATGTAATTAATAAAAGATCATCCTGATGATTTTCAGCTTGTGCTTCAATATTTAAATCCATTGCGATGACATCAAAGGAGTGTGTTTGTATGTCATAATATCTCACCATTAATATTTTAATGAACTTCTATGCAGTCACAGGTGTGTCTTTGTGAATTTGGTAGTATATCGTTAATATTTAAGTGAAATACTGTGCAGTCACAGGTGTTTGTTTGCACATCATTAATATTTAAATTGACTGGTGTGCAGTCACAGGTTTATGGGCAAATTTATTAAATCACATCTCTATTATTCAAATGAACTGGTGTGCAGTCACAGGTGTGTGTGTGTGTAAATATTTTTTAGTATCATATCAGTGATATTTAAATGAGCTGTTCCGTTGTCAAAGGTGTGCGTTTATTGGCTATTTTGTCTCGGGGATTCAGCCGAGTGCCGAAGCTATCTGTTTGAAAAATATATGTTTTTATGCATGCCATGGAAAATTGCCCTGCGGGGGGAAAAAAAGTCTATTGCACTGAAGTGAACTTGTATTGAAAGTTTGGCTGAACAGAAGTGAAGTGAGCCATATCCTCTTTTCTCTTCCTCTCCTGTGTGCCTCAGCGGAGGGCTGGCTGCAGAGAGTGGTGATCCTGGGCACCGAGGCCCACGTGATAGAGGAGATCCAGCTGTTTGAGACACCCCAGCCGGTGGACAGCCTGACTATCTCCCACTCCAAGGTAAGGAAAAGGGGAAATGATGTCTGTCAGTTATTCCATGAATAGGGCATTAGCAGCAATTTTACATATGCACTACACTTTTACACAAATCATAGACTCAGAATATGAAAACAATTGTATAATGTCTAAGGAAATATCCCCTGATGATGTCACCAGGGTTAGCTCGACATTTTTGATGGAAAGGCTGCATAACAAACTGAGGGCATTGAGTTTGAAAATGTGGGGATTTTCCAGACAGGGAGAGTCTTAAGAAAAGATGCCATTTTTGGAGCTTAACCCAAACTAGTAAGAAAACCAAGTTGGAAGGCAAAAATTTCATGGATGTATAAAGAGACTTGGATACAGCATTGGAGACCCCGTTCATTTCTATGAAAGTTGCTCAGTGGCACATGAAGCAAAAAATGTTCCAGTGACATGTATAAAATTACCTTGATTATCAGCGCAGCTTCCACATGATTGGGTCCTTAGAGCAAGTGCACAAGACACTTAAACCAGCCGAGCCAGCCACTTCCGTTTTAACCATCTGCTGACTTAAATGGGAATAAAATGATTTAATCCTGTGGCTCTTCTAGATTTTCCAAATGTGCAGCAAATGGATCGAATCCTGATAGCGAAACGAGTCATTTCACGGGTGTTGTGACACTCAAATAAACGTATCCACTGATTTACAGACGACTCTTTCACAGTGTAAATCAATGTAAATAACAAAAGTCTTTGTGTGCCCAATGGCATCACGTGACGGACTTTAAAGTGATAATTCCACTGTCTAGCCACTGCAAAAATTAGCTTCAAAGCCTGGCGCACCTCCAGGGGACCTGAAAATTATTCATAGCACTGCCATACTCAAATAATGATAAACAGTGATGAACTAGCCATCAAGGCACCCTGTTGGTTTCAGGCAGGGATATTCAACTTGCTTTGCCCGGGGGCCACATATGCAAAATTACAAGAGGCCAGGGGCCATTTTATAAACAAACAGAAATATTTATCAGTATATATAATAGATAAATTGCCTTTCAGTGTTAGCTGTCCTCACTCATCTTTGCCAAGAGGCAAATCCAGTTGAAACAGCTCCTCACAGGTCAAGTGTACGTAGGGGTGTTTCTAGGATTTGAGGACATTGGGGGCAGGGGGGCCACATTTTGTTGATGAACAAGCTCTATTTTGATGCTTTTTTATGCACTCTGGCATCCTGTTTACATTCACAGCACATTCTCTGTGTGAATCAATTTATTTTTACCGTGAATTAGAAAATTGGTTGGCGGGCCACGTGGCACCCTATGCGGGCTGTAAGTTGAGTATCACTGGTTTAGGGGTTGAGATATCAATCATGAACTGCAATGCGTCGGACTCAAATCCAGCCCAGAACCTTTGTTGCCCATCTCTCTTCCTCATTTTCTGTCATCTCTCTCTTCTATTGCTATCTGATAGAGGCATAAAAAGCCCCACCAAAAAATAAATTAAAAAGCTGGCAGTCACAAAGAGGGGCGAGACGATGATTGTTTGAATATGAGGAGGGCGAGCAAAGTGTTGACACATAAAAAGTGATAGACATAGACAAGTTTAAATCCTGCTGACTTTCTCACCTCTTCACAGCTGACCAACCACAGCGTAAAGCGAGGATAAGTAGTGCGGTGTTGTTTCAGAAAGCTATAGAAATTGTCGGATGCAGCCATTCAATTCTGATGTGTGGGTGGAGGGGGTTCAAATCACTGCAGGGCCCCTTTTAGATATGTTGCTTCCATTTAGTTTAGTCTGATATTTCCAAGACAAAAAGGAACGTCTCAAAATGCTTTAAATCTTGTGTTGGCATTTCAGTTGATTCATCTCTGTTTGGATAAATTTTTGTCAAGAACATGTTCAAAGACTAGATTCAATACAACAAACTGAGGCAAGGGAGATTTTAATAACAAGAAAGCAGCTCTTCCGTTTTTTCTTTTTTTCTTTTTTTTTTGAGCTTCCAGCAGCTCCCACTCAGTAAAGCATAGCCATGTGCATGTTGTCGTCATGGACTCCTAGATGTATTGTCTTCAGTCTGAGAGATGAGAAGTCTTAATGGTCTCTCAGGGGGAAAAGTTACTTAAAGTTCTTTTGTTTTTCTTGGTACAACCAGCATGGTCCTGTACTTCTTTTGATCATATCCCTTGAAAGTATAGTTTCGGGGTTCCATTTGGTTGCTGTGCTGTTGCATCATTGGCATTCAAAGATAGCAGTGGGACTTTGTCTTCTGCTGATCTGTTAATACCCTTTTTGCCAGACAGTTACAATCATAGATTCACTGACAGCAGACAGGCAGTCAGCACGGGGCCGCTGGCCCGCTGCCATTCAGCAGATGTTTTTATCAACACTGCCCTTTTTCAGATCAAGTGTCGCCTTATGAATCCAAAACCCGCCTCACAATAACAGTAATTACAATCCGTCACCTCTGCAGGGTATTGAACCTCTGCCCCTGTTGTTTTCTCAGTGTCCCTGCCCTGTCAACTGAGCCTGCGTGTTGACACCGGCTGTGTCCCCGTGGCTCGCGTCCGCCGATCGATGCAGTTTTGACGAGGCGTTCCCTACCCCAAAGCTTGCTGCTTATCTCATTAATGCTGGCTTAGCCGCGACCAGACATTTTATAACAGCTTTCGCGAAAAGAGCGCAATCCAGATTGGATTGGAAGAGGGTCAGGGGGGTGAATGTTATTGTAATTGAGAGTGATTATCCCATTATCTCCTATAACCCCTAACTGAGTCACTCTCCCTCTCTCTCTCTGTTTATCTTTCTCCTTGTTTTTCATCTCTCTCTGGTTTCTGTCTCTGGGTGATGGCTGGATCTGTTCTTTGTCTTCCTCTTTCTCTCTGCTTCTTCTTCTTCTTCTTCTCTCGCTGTTTGTCTGCAAAAGTACTTGTACATCGGCTCTCGTTCGGAGGTTCTCCAGCTGCCTTTGGCCAACTGCAGCCGCTATCAGTCTCAGCCAGACTGTCTGCTCGCCAGGGATCCCTACTGCGCTTGGGACAGCGAGGGTCGGGCCTGCGTCCGTATCGACCTCCATCGCGGGTAAGACCTATGTGCACCTATGGATTCATACGATAAACTAAATATAAATAATAGAATAGGCTTGGTATTGATATTTTAAAAGCCAATTGTAACTATTGGCAAAGCCTCTGGAAGTATATAGATATTATGTTAAGTCTATATTGACACTACACTAATGAAAGTCTTTTAGCTGGATATTAGCAGCTCCTTACAGGAGAGTGAGGCAAGTTTCATTGCAGGTTTTGCAGACTTTCACCCTGAAGCAGTTGAGTCAAATCCTCCTGCTTTACATGCTGTGATTTCCTTTGTGGGACAAACATTGCAATAAGACTATACTGACAAGCTGTGGTCAGAGCTGGATTACATTCATCATAACCATGTTGTAATAAAAGCCTAATATATTGTATTTGTCTATTTTAAGGTCCAGTGTGTAGGATTTAGGGGGATATATTGGCAGAAATAGATTATAAGTGTGTTTTCTTTAGTGTATAATCAGCCTAATATAAGGATCGTTGTGATTTTGTTACCTTAGAATAAGCTGTTTATATCTACATAGTAAGCAGGTCTACATCTAATGGAGTCCACCATGTTACACCGCAATGTTTCCACAGTAGCCCAGAATGGACAAACCAAACACTAACTGTAGATAGAGCCACTTGGGTTTTTGTGCCAGCCACAACAGTTGGCAGCCCCTCCATGATGAGCCAAACAGCATGGGGAAAACAGTGATTTTTAACATGGAAGGGCTTCATTCAGTATTTTACCAGTTTAAATCACTGGAGTTGTTTGTTTGGGAGAGGAAGAGACTTATTCAGATAATTCGGCTCCCGGTAAAAACCTCCTGAACATCTGGATCATAATTAATCAGAGAAAAAAGGGGAGCACACGTCAGTAGGTGCTGGGCTGGGACCAGACAAACAGCTTAGCAAAAATGTTTATTTGTAACCTGACATTGCTTTATTTAGTGTTTTTACTGGTTTAAATCACCTCGTCCTTTTGTTTTGAAGAGGCAGATACATCCACGGATATTTCAGCTCCCGTAAAAAAAAAACAACAACTCCTGAACAGTGAACACTTGGAGTTTAGGCTTTGCACATGGGAGAAGTTTCAGCTGGTTGCAATCTGCAGTCCTCACCGCTAGATGCTACACACTGCTCCTATAAGGACATTTGGAGCTTTTTTCTAGCGAAAATGCGAGCTTTTAAAAGTGTGTTTTCTATAGATTTAGGTCATTTGGAGTATTATAATTATTTTTGTTACACAACGGATTGCACATACACATGCTGGATCCAGTGTTGTCTGTAGCACTCAGTGTGACCATGATTAATCTTCTGCTCTGCTCTCTGCCCTTCCCCCTCCCAGGTCCACCTCCTCCCTGTCACAGGACCTCATGCTGGAAAGGTTCAGCCGGGGAAAAGCCAAGTTCGATAAGCCCGTCTCCATCCCCAGCCCCGGTGAGTACGAGGCCAAACCTCAGTAGTGGCCCCTTGTGGGAATTGACTGTCGGTGCAGGAGCAAGTCAGCAGCAAGGAAAGAGAATAGACTTGGACTGAGTGAATACATTTGGACTGAGCTGAATAAATTGAATTAAGCAGAAGAGAGCTGGCTGCAGAGGAATATGAATTATTATGGATGACACTTAACCACCTCTCTTTTCTACTCCTCTCCTTTTCCTCTGCAGAGCACTCCCGTCTGAGGAACGTCACAGTGGTGGTGGGCTCTGACATGGTGCTGCCTTGCCAGCTGGTCTCCAACCTTGCTCAGCCCTGCTGGGTTCTTAACGAACGTGAGCTCCAGCTGGGTGACCCAGAGGCAGGAGGGCCCCGCTTCGACCGGACCCTCAAGGCCCTTGTCGTCCCCGAGGCAGGCCAGATGCAAGCAGGCCGCTATATCTGCTACTCTGAGGAGCAGGGCGTCAAGTTTCAGACAGAGCGCTACCAGGTGGCCGTAGTAGCCAGCGCCCCAGTCTTTATGGAGGCCCGGGCTCCAGACAGCAGCATGGGGCTCTTCTGGGTGCTTGTCATCACCCTTGGAGCAGCGTGCCTGTTGCTCCTTGTAGCAGCTCTTTACTTGCGCAGGAGGCTGAAGCTGGCACTGGGAAAGGGAGCCGACATGAAGCCTCTTGAAAGCACCTTGGTCTACCCCATCACCCTGCCCAAGGAGCCACCGACTTTTGTGCCCAGCAAGATGCCCAGCGATGAGGATCGTTTCTGGGAGACAGGCGCCAACTACTACTACTCGGATGGCTCGCTGAAAATCGTTCCCGGTCACGCCCTGGGGCCCAGCAGCGTCAGCAGCACGGCGTCACCCAGCGCCATTCCCGGCCAGCCCATCCACTCCCCAAGCCGTCTCAGCCTCACCAATATTCGAGGCTCGGGTAGCAACGGCTATATCCGCCTCAACCTGAGCACAGCAGGGGAGGAGAGGGCTAGCGGGGCTGGTGCTGGGGGCGGCGGGTTGGGAGGCCTGGGCATGAGCGGGAACGACTACTCAAGCCCCTTCAAGGAAGAGCTGAGACGCACTCTGCAGCAGAGAAGCGTGCTGCCCGATGCCAACCCCGAGGAGTCGTCCGTCTAGGCCTGTCCTCCTCCGTCTCCGTTCCCTGAGTTGGAAAAAACAAAAACAACCAACCTACCTCCCTCCTTTTGAGGATGCCTGCTCTCTCTCTCTCTTTAAGTGACACGCTGTCAATTCCCCATGCTCTCTCTCTCTCGCTCTGCCAATGCCTGTTTGGCTCACTGTTGACATTTATAGCACACAGCATGTTAAATATACACACTCATACACTGTGTTCGCCAACATGCACTCGTATAATTATTATGTTCTGGGCAACATGCAGTCATGGTTGTGGCTTTTTTCTGCTTCCACTGTGCAATCGCCATTTGTGTAAATTGTGTATTTAAAAAGGCTGAACGCAGAGGAGAACACCTCAAGCATGGAAATCAAACAAATGGCGTTACACGTTCTCTGAAGGGCACATTTCTTTTAACGTTGAGTGGACCAAGAGGCTTTTAGCCCCTGTGCTGAAACAAGCTGACAAACGGGCAAGCGCAACTGACTGGAAATATTGAACTGATACTCTGTCCTTCTGTTCCTCTGAGACTTTTTCAGCTTACTGCACTTAAAAAGTGGAAGCCCGTCTTCCCTTTTTTGTATTTGTGAGCCAAGAGCGTGAGAGCGGTATAAAAAGACTAATTAATCTCGAAGCAAGACGACAATCATGTCCCCGTAGCAGGAGCTCTGCGAGGGACCAAGAGGAGAGGAGAGAGAGCGAGAGACAAAGAGAGAGGAAATTAAATGGAAAATGAAGTGAATTGGAGTGAAAGACGCAAGGGGGAGTTTTGAATGAAGGACAATCTCTCAAGACTTTCTCTGCTCGATTTGTATTTTTTCTTTTCTCCCACGTTGTATTTACCCCCGGAGAAAGTCCTTGATCCCTTCCAATTTCATTTGTTGTGATGGTTGGTTTGAATTAAGACATTTCTTGTTGCTCTTTTTCTACGTCTTACTGACTACAGCAGTGTTCGTTATCAAGTGACTCCCCTCTGTGAATGACAATGTGAGGGCAAGCGCTTACATTCCTCGCTCAGCCCTGCAAGGTGACCTTCAAACGCACCTTCAAGTCCAATATACTACAAGTGCACTCCAGACGACATTTATTAGAGTCAAAGTGTGTAACAGATATGTGTTTTGGCTGAGCCCTTTTGGACGTTTGTTCATCGCTGCAGAAAGAAAAAGGCTATTTGCATTCAGCTCTTAGCAGCGGAACAATAACTGCACACTTAATTCCAAATTGAAGCTGACGTGAAGACATTAGGCATGGAGAATGTAGTTGAACCCTCACTGTTGCGACCGCTGGATGTCTCAATAAGTGCTTTATATCTTATGTGTATGGCGAGGGTGGGAACTTGCACTGCCAAGAAGGAAACTACCCTCTCCCACACAAACACACACTTACACACTCACAGTCCTCTGAATGCCAACCATCCTGGACCATAGTGTGTTTGTGACGCACCCTTAAACCCCAACAAACCCCTCCCTCTTACCGATGCCCAGAGACTGACCCAGGGCTACTGTGGACTTGTACAGAGGAAGAGCACTGTAAAACACAACAACACAAAAAGATGACACACACAGTGTTGATGGAAGATTGGACTGACAGACTGATTGCTGCCGTGCTGACAAACTGCTGGCTTCAGGCGGGAAGCAGCCATGAATCAGTGAAAGGTATTGTTCCACTTAATTAAATTCATGCAAACAGATTCAAGCAAAGTCCCAACCTTTAACGATTTCCAATTTAGCTTTTTGGCTGCTCAGTGTAGTGTTAAGAATTATTTAGTTTATTTATCTGGCTGTCCCTTTGCTCGACTTATCACTAAAGGAAATGCGCTTATTTGCTTTCTTACTAAGGATTAGGTTAGAAGATCGATACCACTCTCATATTTGTCTGTTAAGTATGAAGCTACAGCCAGGAGACAGTTAGCTAAACTAGCATAGAAACTGAAAGCAGGGGAAAAGACTGAGCCTGGCTCATTCCAAAAGTCTGGAAGCTGACTAAATAACCTGCTACATCTTGTTTGTATATCTAAAAACAAAGTTGTGAACCCCATAAAGTCACTACCCTTGGCCAAGAAGTTGTCTGGCATATCGACCCCACGCCAAACTGCATTTTACACTTTAGTTTCTGTACAGATTAATCAAGGGAGATATAACATGTTAATTATGCCTCATTACCACTGCATGGTTCTGCTGACCTGTGATATCAGGTGCTTTCCTCAATTGTGTTTTCCACTGCGGGCAGTATCCAATTTAGGCAGGATTCTTAACCGATTGTCATAGCAACATTGCAGAAACTGCCATGACATCATCCTCGGCTCCATACATTCTGTGTTGCTCCATCCAGCTCTCACTGGATCCTTTTATCTGCAACCAAACAGAGGTTTTTGCCATTTTTAAACATTTGGTTTGAGTAAATGAAAAAACAATTTTGGCTGTTAATTTCGCTTAGCTTGGCTTTTAAAAATGGTGGGTTTGTGCAGGCTGTTCCTTGTTTTACTAGTGACAATTTTCTGTGACCAATCAGTGGTCTCCAGAGTGTTAACTCCACCTTCCGGTATCACCTCAGCTCACCTGAGCCGTGTTTCCACTGAACACTTTCAGTATAGTACGCTTAACATGTGCGTAACTTGTACCAACCTGTACCTATCTGTTTTGCATTTCCACCACAGACAATACTCTTAAATATAGGCGGGGTTGTTAAGGGATAGTAATAGCCCGTCACTGCTCTGTACAACTCTTGCTGTATTTCCTCTTCACAAACGATGCAAGGGAACGTCTACACTTCGCTGACTGTCCGTGCCGGAAACGAAAATGAAAAACAGGCGGCTGTGTTAAGTCTGTCACAGTTGACCAAGCAACAGACCACAGTGTTTCTGGCTCCAACTTTTTATTATCTGATCAGTGTGTAGTACCTCAGCAGAGGGGTGATGGAAAAAACGGGACCAAATGGAGTATTTGTATTGATACCAAACACAACTTTTGACATTGGAAATGCAAAAATAATTCTTCTAATGTTTAATCTTACTGAACTAAACTGAATCGGACTGATTGGTGGAAATGAGGCTTTGGGACCTCAATTGAGGTGGTACCAGAAAAAGTATTAGGTACTATCCAATGGAAGACCAAAAAAAGAGCAAGTCAGGAATAACCAAACTGTACCATGCAGGGGAAGGAAGCTTTAGTGACTTTAAGATATACTAGCAGGTGGATTTTTTTCACTACCGCACAAAATCAGGCTAGTTGTTTACCCCTGTTGTCAATCTTTGTGCTTAGCTACGCTTACTGGCCCCAGATGTAGCGGACAGGCATGCAAGTGGTATCAATCTTCTCATCTACCTCTCAACAAGAAAACAAAAATGTGTTGCCCAAAAATTTCTCAAAATATCAAACGTTTAAATGATGAGACAATACAAACTACCATTGTTTGATCCGTGCCTCTATTGTTTAAGGTAACACCACATGTGTTACCTTGAAAGAGCGCTTGCAGAGAGTAGCATTATCCACGGTTAGAAGACTGATCTTGTTCTAATAATATAAAGTGGCATTATTACACTATATTGCCTATAGACTTAAAAAATGAAAAGCCATAAGAGAGCTACCAGAGCTATTTCAAAACAGAATGTATTCATTAAGTTTAGTACAGTAACATCAGTGTTAACATTTAGCTCAAAGCACTGCTGTGCTGAAGTACAGCCTCACAGAGCTGCTAGCATGGCTGTAGCCTCCCAGTTATATTACATCATATGCTCTGCACCATTTGACCAGTCTACTTTTCATCAGAGGCTGTCCTTGTGCACACTTTTATTGAGGTCTTGAGGGGACAGGTGCATCAGGAAAGCTACTTTCATGGAAAATGATAAGAAAAGGAGCCAGACTGCCCGAAGCCTGAAGCTTGCGACTAGAAGATTTTATAAACGAGAAAAAGTTTCAGTCTGACAAGGATCAAAAGAAGTTGACCTTAGGAAGACCTTTGTGGGATTGAAATTGTCTGTTTAATAACAATGTTCTACTTGCAAGATTCAGACAGTACGGGACCTTTTCATAAAAATCTCAGACTCAAACTGACAGATGACAAAATATTATTAGTTTCACAGTTGCTGCAAATTCTCATATACCCTCAGATGTTATTTTTATAAGTCACCTTCACTGATTAGGTATGGTGTAATGAAGTGGTAGCATGAAGTACCAGACTAAATCGTCTAATCCTCCAACAGGCCAATCTGACCAGAGTGTGCTTTGTTCCATGGTGATGTAACACTGTCCTAAAAAATATAACCTACTTTCTGATCTAATTTCAAGGAACTTTGAAAAACAGCAAACACCACATCTGTTTGCTGTTACTAACTTTAGGTTATTTTGTCCTCTCTCTGTGCTTTGTCCACCAGGGTTGGCTTTTGTTTTCGGGACGTGTCTGTCGGGACCGGAGGAGCACAGCGAGAAGGAAGGGGAGGACAAAGACACCTTGTTTTGCCCCCACTGTGTACAGAGCGCTGAGAGAGATGTAGAATATCAAAATGATACTGAGGTTGAAGAGGTACTCAGCCATCAGCACTCCATCCTAGTGTTGCATGATCCTCTGCAAGTGGACTGAACATCTTTGATATGCTTCATCCTTGTACAAGTGCATCATTTTCAATGGTCATTTTTGGACTTTTACGGACACTAATATTGTGGAACAACAATGCTCTCTTTAGAAAAAAAAAAGAAAGAAAACAAAATATGTCTGATTTTATGGTTCAAGGGTTGTACAGGAATTCATGGCTGCATTTCAACATGTTTACTTTTTCTGTGCCTCTTCACCTTTTTGGATAAGCCAAAGTAGACTGCAGTTGCTTTTGTTCTTGTTGAAATACTTAAATTAATTTTATTTGATTCCAGATCGATATTTAAGTCTCAGCAGTCCGTCCACTTTGCTACACTGAGCTGATGTCTGCAACCTTTCTGCATATTTTATCCACAGCTAAATTTCCCCTCGAGCAAAAGGGCTTGAGGCTGATGGACTTCCTGTTTGCTTCCTGTTTATATGTCAGTAGTGATCTGCTGGACCCAGTTCTTTATCCCCTCACCGAATGAAAGGCTGAGTAACGTACCAAACCATTATTTAATTTGTCAGCCCCTTAAAACCAAATAAGTATCTGTGATTGAAAGCAGATCAGTGACAGAATGTGCCCACTTTATATTACTACATCCCCTGAAGCGGATACCTAAAACATATGAGCTCTTTACACTGGTACTTGGTTATGTCTTAATATATTTTTAATTTTACAATTAGGCATTTTATTTAACACGTTGCAACGACTAAAAAGATTAAAAGAATAAAGGTCAAGCTTGAAAAAAAATGCATGTGTAACGTACTTTGGTTCTTCTGACGCATTTGTTTGCTCATAATATTTTCTCTTACACAAGGCTTTAAGTTCTGCTGTTTTCTCGCATTATTATTTGTATTATTCTATTATCACCCTGAGTTTATTTGGCCCCATTTTGGCTTGTCTGTAATTGATCTTTTATGTTTGTTTTTAAAATATGTTAAGTAACTTATTTCACTTGTACAAACGTGTTGATATTTATTATCATTGTACATATGTCCTTATTTTTTATATGTGTACATATACACAAATAAAAATAGAGATATACTCGAGGTGTGTGATTGTGTTTCTTTAAGAGGAACTCCTCCGATTGTACACTTAAAGGTCAGTTTACTAGGAAGGACTACTCAGCCTGTGAAAACAGATGTATGATGTTTTAAGAGGTTCTGGAGAAGCTTCTCAGTCTGAGGCAGAGTTATTATAGTTTATAGTGTTCTCCCAGTGTTTGCATGTTTGCATGTTCTCCCCGTGTCAGCGTGGGTTCTCTCCGGGCACTCCGGCTTCCTCCCACAGTCCAAAGACATGCAGATTGGGGACTAGGTTAATTGATAACTCTAAATTGTCCATAGGTGTGAATGTGAGCGTGAATGGTTGTTTGTCTCTATGTGTCAGCCCTGCGATAGTCTGGCGACCTGTCCAGGGTGTACCCTGCCTCTTGCCCGATGTCAGCTGGGATAGGCTCCAGCCCCCCCGCGACCCTCAAGAGGATGAAGCGGTTAGAAGATGGATGGATGGCTGAATTCAGCTTGGTTTTTTTTAGTTATAGTTTAGTTTTTAGACTATTTTATAGTATTTATCATGATATGTGGGGTAGCTGTAAGGGGAAAGATTGCAGAAGTTAAGAATGAGCATTACAATAGAAACAACACTTTTTGAAGGTTACTGACTCACACTCAAGTAGATATCTTAGTCTCAATAAATATGCACTAATGCCTCCTTGTGAAAGACATTTCCTTCATATTCTTATTTTCTTTTAGTTTGGTAGGTACACAATTATTATTAATTTTATTTATTCATCTGGCCATGAACACAGTGACATTCTTGTAATTAAAGATTCCAGTTAACAATGAAATACAACATAAAAAGTAAATTGATTGAATATATATTTTTCTAAATCAATCACATAAAAGTAATAAATAAGCAATATTGGTAAAGTCAATATATCGTAATCAGAGGCTACAGGAAATAATTCTTTAAAATGTGACAATGTGCGTTCACGTTTTTTTGTTTGTTATAAGGGTTCATGTGTTTATGAGCAAATTAAATTTAAACAGAAAAATATTACACTTTGGGAAGGACTAAGTGAATCTTGCCTTATTTATGTGAAATTTGCCAATTACGAGTACAAAATTTGTCATGTCAATCAGACACTTATTATTACATTCAAATTTAGTGACAATATCTTTAGGCATAGTTGTTAGAGAACGACCAGGCATGTTACATACAGACTACATCTCTCCAAAACACAAATGAGAAAGGACAGTGACAAATGAATGCATGACTGTTTTGGCCTCAACTTTACAAAGTGTGCATTTAACATCTGTGTCAATAAATTGGAAATTCACAGGTAAATGTTACTTAAGCTTTCTAAGTGAATTGGTCTTGTTTGAAACACAGAACTAGAAGGGGCATAAGATGCTGTGCACCAGTTTATATTATTTAATTATTATTATCATTATTATTATTATTATTATTATTATTATTATTATTATTATTATTATTGAATTCCTTTGGGTGAAATTTTATAGTCCTTGAGTAATTTCCTTATATTTTTATTTGCAGTTAACTATAATAACCTTGGTCTGAGGGAATAACTCTGATGATGTCATAGTGATGCGATCAGTTAGCTCAGCCTGGGTTTGGAGATGACAAGTTTATAAAAGAAGGCTTCCATCACAAACGGGCCAGGGAGTGGGTGTTTATCAAGGAAGCAGTTGGGTTGCATTATGGGTAATGCAGCTCAGTGTTCAGCTTCACTCATAGAAAAGGCAGGATATCTCGGTATCTGCTGCTTCGATATTGAGCACCCATTTATAAATCTGTCTCTCGGGGCGTCAGTGGCTTAGTGGTAGAGCAGGCGTCCCATATACAAGGCTGTTGCCGCAGTGGCCCGGGTTCAACTCCAGCCTGTGGCCCTTTGCTGCATGTCATTCCCTCTCTTTCTCCCCCCTTCACACTTGCTGTCCTATCAATTAAAGGCTTAAAAATGCCCAAAAAATATCTTAAAAAAAAAAAAAAAATCTGTCTCTTGTGATTCCCCAAACTTTACAGAAGAGCAACACTAAATCACTGAAGTGCTCCTTAAACACGCATTTAGGTAAATTATGCAACATTAAGGTAAATATTGAACAATGTTTATGTATTGTAAGTGATTTGAACCAATGATTCCCAAACAGTGGTACTTTGCAACTCCTCATGCGGTACTTACGCAGCAGTTATGTTTGGGACCAAAAATATGTGCATATTTGTGTTAAGGAGGGAAATAAACTGGTGGGAGGTTGATCTTTATTTACTTTCATAAAAAACAATAAATGACCACTTATGGTAGGCTGACGCCATAAGAGGCTCCCAAGCAGAGAAGTGGAAACAAATTGTTAACAGTGGCCCAGGCTGCTCCCATGGATGGATTATGAGACAATGGGCCCCTGGGCAGATTCACAGAAGGCCCCTTCACCTTTCTAAATCAGGAGCAAGACACATTTTGTGGTGCTTTCCTCTTTTCTGTTTGTTTGTTTTGCATCTCTTTGTAGTTGCTATGCATCCTTTTATGGTTTTGTGTCTCTTTGTTGTCTTTTATTTGGCTCTTTTTTGTCACTTTGTAGTCATTTTGTGCCTCTTCATAGTTCCTTTGCATCTCTTTGTGGTCATTTTGTGTCTCTTTTAGGTCGCTATGTATTGATTTGATTGACATTTTGCAGGTGGGCCCAGTATGCCCCTTCAGTAATCCATCAATGGGTGCTTCTGCCACTCACAGTGGTGAAAGTAAAATACTATTAATAGAAAAACAAGACCAAACAATTCCTCACAATCCCTTTGTGTTACATGAAAAATATTGTAATAATATCCACTTTCATAATCAAACCTGAAATCAGTTCATACTAGCACATTTGGAGCAAGACAAGTGATGTCGCTGAAGGGGTACTTGACCTCATTACAAGTAAAGATTACAAAAAAAATTACAAGTAAGAGTTTTCCAGAATAATTTAAAATATATTTCCTGTAATAAAATTAAGGCCTTGATGCATATTAAAAAATATGCACCATAAAGAAAGTTTAGACAGCCTGTATAGAAACACAATAGGTCACAACCCAAAATGTTAGAATTAGAGTATGATTAGAAAATATATAAGTGGATTCTAATGAAATTTGTAGTGAAGTCTCTTGGTTTCCAAACCTTCATGTATCACTGTGTTGGTTATTCTATTCTCTAAAAATAAGATTTCCAGTTTTTCATATTGTAAACATCTCATTTTGGTCAGGAACTCATGCACACACAGGCTTGTTTCACCTGTGAATGTCTCGAGCTGTTTCATATTCTCAGCCTGTGCTGCAAGAGGCCCTCATCAAACTTCCATCGACTTGCACAGCCTTGCCTGGTGTCAACAGAAGAAGCCGCATGCTTCATGTGGTCGACAGTCCCAGCTGTGGAAAGAGGCTCATAGTTGCATCTGATCTCAGTGTACTCAGCTGTGCCACAGACTCTGAAGCCTCACAAAAGAAGGAACTATGTATGTTTGTCATCTGTGTGTGTGGTGAGTAGGCTTTACTGAGCTTTTCAAGACTACACCACACTTCACCCACCTGTTTGGGCTTATTGATTTTTTTAATATGCTATATGTCAAACTATGGCAAACATGAAATTATGGTAATTTATGGCTACATACATTATCAGTTGCTTTTCTCTAGTTCTATTCATTTTGGTTTATGCTGGAGGCTTATTCCCTTTTTTATTTACTTTTATTTGACTAAAAAACAAACAAAAACAGCAAATGAATTGACACTAAATGCTGTGTTTGTCTGCTCTGGCCCGAAACCCCTCTCAACAATATGTGTTAAAAGGAATAAGAACAATATAAAGTATGTCACACTTGGCTATATAACCTCCAACAAGCAAATGCTGATAGCTACCTGTCTGGCTGACAGATTGGGGGAGTTTTAACTTTGAGCATCAGGTCAACTATGAACCAACAGACTGAGAAAAGGATGCAGTTGAGCTCCAGCTGTTTGGTTTCAAGACAGCCAACAGCAGATGGGGCCTTACAGTCGAGGGAGCAAGTTCTAGTCCAGCTGGATCACTGGGAGAATAAGTTGTTTTTTATTTTATATCTTAAACATCAGAATGATTGATGGTGCTTGCTTTTTCCTCACATGCATCTGGGCCATCAGTGTTCCTCAGTTTTTATTTAAATTAATGATGAAGTGATTTTTATCACAAGTGCAGTTGAACAAATAAGTCAAGCCTGTACATTTTAATGATGTGCAAAGAGGTATTTTGTTGTTTGCTTGTTTTAGAAGTCTGGGGTGAAGTCAGGTAATTTGGGACGCTTTTTGATAGATTAGCAAGTAAACCACCTAAAATCCTAAGACTACCTTCAGTGTTCAAGGACAACAAGGTTGCAGTAAAAGTATTAATTGTAGTTAAAATATAGTTCGGCACTGCATGATGTCCAGCTTAGTGGACATATGATTAATTGTAATTCCTCCTAACATCAAATCTATACATGGAAAATAAACAACTTTATTACTTCTTAGATGGTGTCTGATGTTACCAAATTTTATTTACCTGCAAGGGTCTTCGATTTAGTAATGGTGATAAATTCCTAAGCAGCACATATCTTGCATTTCGTCAGCCATCATGGTTTTGAGAGATTTATATTGCACTTACAACACCTGGCCAGGGGGTGGCAGTGTATGACATGACGCCCCAGGGTCAACTGTAGTGGTTTATATATAATAAATATAATATATGTAATTATAGCATCAAAACCCATGCATATATAAACAAATGGCTTTTAAGTAGCTGTCCACTGTAGTGACCATTATGCATGAAAGGGTTAAAGATCCCAAGATGTAAAACCTTATTTGTCTCATTTTACCTGTCTTAAAATTGCCTGACTTTAACAGAGATGTCAAACCCATTCCTTTCTTCTTTAATCTTATAATCATGTTGACAACAAAAACATAAAATGTTTATGATATAATATGTTATGACTGTTTAAATTAGAAGGTTATATCTATCTATCAAAATATCGATGTATCTATCCTGCTCAGACATTGAAGGTCACGTGGTATACTGCCTGGCATTTCTATTGGCCAATTCATATTAAACGAGTTCCGGTCGTTTTTAAGCCCTTAAAAATACGGAAGTTAGTTCTACCAAATGACACAGTTTCTCAGTTATTATCGGCATTTTTAAACAATATGCGTGGTCGTTATTAATATTTCATATTTTAAAACAAGACTACATAGTATATAGCATATTTCAAAGTTGTGCAAGTGTATGTTTACAAGCGTTGCTGGCTTTTCCGCGGAGGGATCTATACACAGCCGCTGCCTCTGGCGTGGAGCGTAATTTGAATCGCTCATTGCTCTCTTTATGTCGTCTGTATTTTTTAGTAACATGTTTTAGATCTTATCGGCCTCTTTGTGTCACAAGAGTCTATACGTATGTTTTAATATATATTTTAACGGGAGGCATGCCCTATTATTTATCTTAAATATATAAGGTAAGTGTTTACTCGTTGTCACTACATTAACTATAACGCCACTGTTGCTACTGTTAGCTAACGCCCCGTGTGAAGGTTAGCTCGTGACAAACTAGACTTTAACAACAACTAGCGTTAATGTTGGTGTTATTTTTTCGAGTTAGTTGGCAATAACGACGTTTTGTCCTTTGCAGAAGTCTACTATAATGAGTGGCTCAGCTGGTGTTGAGCCGAGCCATTCATTATGAATTCCATAAGCACATTTATTATGAAGCCCATGCCCAACGTTAACTTAGTGTTACCGGGGTAATCAGCTAACTATATTAGCATCCTGCTAAAGTCAGGGGAGCATCAACATTTTGCAGCGTTGTGGACTTTGACATGGGGTTGTGTTCATAATGTTGAATTTATATTATTACAACTTGTCATGGCCTGCAAGCATGAGCCTGATGGGAACAAAATATTAAGGAAATACTGGTGGATGCCTGGCTTCCATCTTAAGTTTCCCCAATTAATTTCTGTTGACATGCGTTCTGTTCTTGTGGTTCAGCTGCTCTTGAATTATAGGATGTGTTCAAATTGTCTAATACAGATGGCTACCGTGAAGATGAACACTGCTAACACTGAGGCAGACCAGGAGGGGGGAAACTTGTCCCCATCAGAAGAGGCCTCCTCTTCTGTTTTAAATGACACCTCAGCCCCCCTGAATTTCTCCGAGCTCACACCCTTTCAGTTTGGCATCTCTGTCCAGAGTTTTACTCCAGCACCATTATCAAGCCACAAAGGTAAGAGGACTGTTGTTTATTTGACGCCGAACTGCTGTTGCATTTACATTGCCTATAAATAGACAGAAGTGTTCGCTTTATATTCATCTGGCTGCACTCAGCCACCACTGGTAGAGACCTTGAGAAAAGCTGTATGTACAGTATACTGTAGGTTTTATCATATAATCTGTAATGTGAGAAAAAATAACCACATAGAAGGAAACATGCGTGTTAAAGCTTACTACAGTCATATGTGCGTGACCAAAACAGTAACAGATGCACCCGTCAACACTGCTGATGCACTAATAAATGAGAGATAACAAACATCAGGTGGATGTTTGTATTTCCCATACATGTCACCACCACTCAAGTTTTACTGAAGTGGCATTCTTCTCCCTCTCTTTCTAGATAAGTCTCGCCTAGCACAAATAAAGGCAAGGCGAAGGTCCAACATTGGTGTCCGGGGCTCCCCAGAAACAAACTCCCTCATCCGCTTCATGGCACAACAGAGGATGAAGACTCCACCAACCCCCAAAACTCCAGAGGTGAGATGCTTCTCTGGATACAGTTGAGCAAATCTTGCTCCCCTGTCACATCATATTGTAGTGTGAGGCAGTGTTCAGAGTACACTCCGGCTTTTGGTTTTCTCTCTGTGATTATAATTGAAAATGACATAATATTACTGATATTACATGTGACTATGCAGCATACTTTCTGTGCTGTTTTTCTTAATCAGGCATACCAGGATTGTCAATACCACAACTAGCCCATATAGAGTTGTACATACAGTACAGGTCAAAAGTTTGGACACACCTTCTCATTCAATGCATTTTCTTTATTTTCATGACTATTTACATTGTAGATTCTCACTGAAGGCATCAAAACTATGAATGAACACATGTGGAGTTATGTACTTAACAAAAAAAGGTGAAATAACTGAAAACATGTTTTATATTCTAGTTTCTTCAAAATAGCCACCCTTTGCTCTGATTACTGCTTTGCACACTCTTGGCATTCTCTCCATGAGCTTCAAGAGGTAGTCACCTGAAATGGTTTTCCGACAGTCTTGAAGGAGTTCCCAGAGGTGTTTAGCACTTGTTGGCCCCTTTGCCTTCACTCTGCGGTCCAGCTCACCCCAAACCATCTCAATTGGGTTCAGGTCCGGTGACTGTGGAGGCCAGGTCATCTGCCGCAGCACTCCATCACTCTCCTTCTTGGTCAAATAGCCTTACACAGCCTGGAGGTGTGTTTGGGGTCATTGTCCTGTTGAAAAATAAATGATCGTCCAACTAAACGCAAACCGGATGGGATGGCATGTCGCTGCAGGATGCTGTGGTAGCACTGTGGTTCAGTGTGCCTTCAATTTTGAATAAATCCCCAACAGTGTCACCAGCAAAACACCCCCACACCATCACACCTCCTCCTCCATGCTTCACAGTGAGAACCAGGCATGTGGAATCCATCCGTTCTCCTTTTCTGCGTCTCACAAAGACACGGCGGTTGGAACCAAGGATCTCAAATTTGGACTCATCAGACCAAAGCACAGATTTCCACTGGTCTAATGTCCATTCCTTGTGTTTCTTGGCCCAAACAAATCTCTTCTGCTTGTTGCCTCTCCTTAGCAGTGGTTTCCTAGCAGCTATTTGACCATGAAGGCCTGATTTGCGCAGTCTCCTCTTAACAGTTGTTCTAGAGATGGGTCTGCTGCTAGAACTCTGTGTGGCATTCATCTGGTCTCTGATCTGAGCTGCTGTTAACTTGCGATTTCTGAGGCTGGCGATTCGGATGAACTTATCCTCAGAAGCAGAGGTGACTCTTGGTCTTCCTTTCCTGGGTCGGTCCTCATGTGTGCCAGTTTCGTTGTAGCGCTTGATGGTTTTTGCGACTCCACTTGGGGACACATTCAAAGTTTTTGCAATTTTCCGGACTGACTGACCTTCATTTCTTAAAGTAATGATGGCCACTCGTTTTTCTTTAGTTAGCTGATTGGTTCTTGCCATAATATGAATTTTAACAGTTGTCCAATAGGGCTGTCGGCTGTGTATTAACCTGACTTCTGCACAACACAACTGATGGTCCCAACCCCATTGATAAAGCAAGAAATTCCACTAATTAACCCTGATAAGGCACACCTGTGAAGTGGAAACCATTTCAGGTGACTACCTCTTGAAGCTCATGGAGAGAATGCCAAGAGTGTGCAAAGCAGTAATCAGAGCAAAGGGTGGCTATTTTGAAGAAACTAGAATATAAAACATGTTTTCAGTTATTTCACCTTTTTTTTGTTAAGTACATAACTCCACATGTGTTCATTCATAGTTTTGATGCCTTCAGTGAGAATCTACAATGTAAATAGTCATGAAAATAAAGAAAACGCATTGAATGAGAAGGTGTGTCCAAACTTTTGGCCTGTACTGTACATGGGAGTGTTGCGCATTTACAGAACAAAGTCGCATAGTGTATGTGCACTTCGATAAAGAACTTGCTCTCTCCAATTCACTCCAGTTTTAAAGGATGATAACAGAAGAGTTGCGATCAGATTACCCCATTAGATCTGGCATCAAATTCCCACACATTGATATCGCAGTCGTACACAGTGAGGCGTTGCGATTTTTTTTAAAGCCTATTTAAGTTAACAATTATGAATTGAATATTAACTGTGATTTGCACCCTTTGTATCATCGTTTACAAACATGATAATCAAAATGTGTAGCTATCAATATAACAACTATACAAAGTATTTTCTGATGTTAAGTATAGCAAAGATTTTGATGGCTGCACAAAACTGCACTTTTTCCTGTATGGCATGTAAAAATTTGAACAGTACAAAGTTACACCTTACTGTAGGTGGGAGATGAATTTCAAGAGGTTTGACAGGATTTACGTTTACACCTGTACAGTTTGTACTGTAATTTGTTGGGCAACTATGTCAGTGTAATACAGAAAAGAAAAAGACAAGATTGTTTTACAGTACTGCGTAGTACAAAGAGGAAAAAATACAAAATTGGAAATTTAAGCATTGGAAACACCCTTTAGGTAGAACTGTATATGCAGCACTGTATGAGTTAGTACAGTACAGTCTTTCTACACCTGATGTTCCTCAATCAAAGAAATATGAACTGCTTTCAAGAAAGCTGGGTCCTCCCTAGCTTCTCTGTACTTAAAATACCAGTCCAAATATAATGACTCCGCAAAACAAGCCTTGACAAGATCAATGTGGAGAGAAAGGTCAAACCATCTGAAAGTGTAATAATGCATAAACTCTTGCTTCTTCTGCCATGTTAGACTCACAAGTCAGTCTTTAGACGCTTTGCTTAACTAAAGACTGATGTCTTTCTCCCTGATTTTGTGTTTAGATGGGCGGATACAATTTCAGAGTTTAAAAAAACTCTCTACGTTGCAGAACCAATAGTAAATCCGCAGGGTGGTCCTTCAGTGGCTCGCTGAACTCTTGTGCTCGTAAACATAGTCCAACTAGAAACATATGTAGCGGTACAAAATGGCTCAAGTTGCTGTAAGTCCTTCATATCTACAATCTTGTGGACTGAGCACACGTTTGATAGTTAAATCTCTCGGCATCCATTTTCAGGCTCTCTGTGTGTTTGTTTCCTTGCGGACGAGAAAAGGGGGAGCGCACATTTCCAGGAGTGCGTGTCCTTTTCAAAAATGCAAGAGGCATTGCTTTGTTGCCGGCCATTTTCGCCGGTGTGTTAAACTTTAGAAAGGAGTGTCCCCAGACTATCAGAAGCCGGAGATCTCTGATTGTCTGGTGGCGACTCTACTGCCATGTTGAATACTTTTTACTACTACTATTAAAAATAAAAGCCCATAGAGAACTCATTAAAATGAAACCCAATATTTCATTATCAAAGGGATACACCATGTAGCCCTGAGAGGTTAATATTAAAAGTTTTTGGTTTTCCTTTTAACAGAGAACATGTTGCTCTCACCGTACTCTCAACAGTAACTTCTCACATCACTTCTGCACAATCATCCACATTTAGACTGTCCATCCTTATTTTCAGTATGTTCTAAACCAAAATATAACAGTTTATGTTTAAAACATCTTTTAGCTGGACTAACAAGAGACAACCTCCAAGTCTAACTTTGTTCATGTCTTCTGATGCTGCTACAGGTTTTCTTAACATCACTATGCTTTTTCTGTTATAATTAGCTAAGAAACACACAGTGCTTTTTAATTCTTAATAATTATTTAATCTGAAATGTATGGGACAAAATTATTTAGGATTAAGCCTTTAAATACACAGCTTCCATCAGGTTTCTTTCCTTGCTCACTCATTGCTTAAGATAACATGTTTCTGACCAATGAGGGACAGGAGGTGGGAACTAAAAAGCTTACGCCAATGCCAAGAGTCGCTCATTAGAACAAATGGCTTCAGTGTGAAGGGTTCAAATGAGAGCTGTGCATCTAGCCATGCTTTGGCAAACTGTGCATGTTTGGAACACAGTGAGCATGTAATGTAGAGAGGAGAAGTGCATTATGCTGCAGAAGTGGTTTAACAAGTTTCTACAGAAACTTGGTGCGTTTTTCCACCGGGAAAATGACCAATGCTCAAGTCTGCAGGTGGTGAGTCTGTTATTAAAGGGGTCAATTTTGGGTCAAATTTTTAGTCACAGAAAAGTACTCTGTTACTCTTGTGTGAATACTAGTTACAGAATATTCTAAAGCATGAAACTTAGTGTGACTTCACTGTTTGATGATGCAGAGCTCAGTAAACTTGTAAGTAATATTCCTGGAAGGAGTGTGTGATAAATGTGCTGCCTCTCAGTAATACCACTTCTGTAATTTCAGAAGTCTATGACCTGTCAAACTGCATCACTGAGCAGATATGTTTGTTTTTGCTGTCTCAACTCTCAGCTTGTCAGAAGTAGCCCCTTCCTTCCCCGGGTCGCCTCCACGCTGAGGCAGAAGATGGCCTCCTTCCAGAGCCTGATGGATGTGGAAGAGAGTGGGGTCTGTGATCTGATGCCAAGGCAGGACAGCAACACTGGAGGATGCATCAAGACAAGAGATTATCTGTCTGGTGAGGCTGCCTCATTGCCACAGGATTAATAGTTTCATTTCTCAACAAGGATCTATGCCAGTAGGATTTCTTTATGATGTCTGGAGGCACTGTTCAAAAGCAGTGGATTAATGCATAGCACAATATAAGCCTGACTCTGACAATCTAACAGCAGTCATTTCTCATGAGCTTGGTCAGCTTCTTAAATGGGCCAAACTGAGCTGTTTGTTGCTGAACTGAGACTTTATCTCCATTTCTTTGATTAAGTTTTTTCATAGTTTTTTTTAAATTGCATTTTTTATGATATGTTTATCTGATATGTGATATTTTATCTTTATTTAACTGGGGTGTCCCAAAGTCCCATTTGTTTATGTATTATTATATAACACATCTTTTCGATGGTTGTTTGTTTTTCTCCTTTTTTTCCCCTCCCCTCTCAGATGGAAACAGCCGTTACGAAGGGAAAGAGAACCACGCACCAATGATTACGCCTGTACCCAGCAAGAGGAGGCGCCTGGGCCCCCCAGAAGGCTGTAAGGTGGAGATTAGAGAGGCCGGCACTCCTATCCTCCACTTGAGTTTGAAGGAGCAGCAGGTACTCTCACTCTGACCATGTACTTACTTGGCTGCTTTAAATAATTTAACTAAAAGGTTTTCCCTCTCTGTACTCGGATCCGCTGATTATTTTTAACTCCTCTGTGAATGGAAGATCTCAGTGCTTTTTAAATAGGTACATGCATCCACAAAGAGGAAAAAACAAGAACTCTCAAGCAAACAAAGTTTGATTCAAGTGCCGGGTATTGAGGTTTATTTATTTATTGTTGCATCTTTTTTTTTTTTTTTTTTTTTTTTTTTTTTTTTTTTGGAGCATCCACTTGTATCCTGCAAAGTGCAATGTCATGTTTTAAGTTTTCTGTGTTGTTCTAGGCACTAAAACAACAGCTTGGTAAATTTGTATTTCCAGTATCCACATTAGAAGTGTTCCTGCTATTGTGGAGCTGTGCCATAGAATGAAACAGTGGGAATTTTCTAATCATATTCACAGGAGGAAGAAGAGCCAGTGACGCAGTTTGTAACAGGACCACTGCTATCCAGTGAGACTGCGGAAGAGGACCAAGCTGTGCTTATATCCCCAACCTTTCACACTGACTTTGAGATCCAAGCCTCTTCCCCTGCTAAGACCCAACAGGTTAGGCCGAAATCCAGACTGCAACACACACGTGTGCAGTGCACACAAGGAGTGTAGTTACGAGTAAATCATGGAGAAACTAATGTAGACTTTTGTGATTCTGCTATGAAACACGTGCATTCCCCCTGTGAGAATTCCTTTTGAGTAACAGAATGACTTAACCATTATTCACATGGGAAAAAAACATCAAAAACACAGCTAAAACCAGTGAGGAGCTGTTGTGTAATTGACTGCACAGCCAGAGTCACAAAGAATTCAGGCTTTCTTTAAAACTGCCAAAGGGAAGTGACATGAGGTGATATCGCTAACTAACCAAGCACACAATTTCCTGAATGAAACATGTAATAGCCTTTGCCCACAGGCTCAGTACAGCACACTTACATTGCAGCAAGCAGTAATCATATGCTTCTCAGCTACAGCCACACAGCAGGTGATAACAAGGCGGACCCATTGTGACTGACGATTTCCTCCCTCAGCCAAGTGCTGCCATGCCCTTAAGTTATCAACATGTCTGGTCATGCAGGCAACAAGAGAGAAAACACTATTTTTAGAAATGTCACTATCGCCCCTTTTATACTGCCTTGTCATGGCGAGAATGTCGTGCCGTTGTTCTGCCTTCTGTGTACAATGTGTGATTGCAGATAGGGATGTCCTGATCCCATCTCAAAGATCAGAATGGCGGCCAATCAAGGAATTTTTTTAACTGATCAGGATTGGGTATATTAAGCTATATTGAGGATCTGATCTTTTGTTTAACATCAGCTGTCACACTGGTGTTTTACTTGTAAAACCTTCACGCAGATACAGGTAGAATGCTGCCATCTCCAACTCTGCTCTCTTTTTCTCCTCTACTCAGTTGAGCTCCCCTGTGTGAGAGCAGGGGCTGAACCCCGCCCACGGTAAAACACAATACGCCATAAATTACAGTAAAATGCAGAATGAGACTGTTTATGTTTTCATCAAAATTATGAGCACTCGGTTCATTTCAGCTCAGTGTGAAAGACTCATGCATTTATGGCACATGGTGTTTCACCAGGGGCGAGGAGAGACAGACAGCGGTGCAGAAATGACAATAACTACACTCACCACGTCTCTGAAAAGTGCAACAAAAGCCCCGGGAGCAAAAAGCCAACAAGAGTAATTCATTAATATAGCCTTATCTGTGCCAAAGATGTACAGATGAAGGAAAAAAAAACACTCAGTGGAATACAGTTCATTCAATAACCAAGGCAAAGGCTGCACCAAGGCAACAAACACGGGATAACTGTTTAAGACACAGTGAAATTCCCTCAGCCAAATAGATTAAGGGGGGTGGGGGGGGGGGTTACTTTATACCTATTTGCTTATTTTGTAAATAAATAAAAATCACAAGATAGCTTGGATGCAGGGATTTTTTTTTCTGATGCATTGTAGAGCTTTTCAGTTGCGAAGTAGGGATGGGTCACGATTTTCGAATAGTCGTTTTATTTTGAAAAATGGATTTATTTTTTTTTTATTTTTTTTTTAATGCGACTTTTACTATTCGCCGTCTTATTTCCCCCCTTTATTTGACATGCAATTCAGCTCCTAACCGCACGAAGGCAGTATAGGATTGCTACAGCTGTGTGAGATGGGCTACCAGCTAGTTTGATGCTCTTCTGCAAACAGGAGAAACATGCAGAGACTACTACAGTCATCAAAAACTTCTGTGTGGAACAACTTCGACAAAATAAACGAAAATGAGGTGCAGTGCAAACTCTGTGAGGCAAAGCTTGCGTATCACAAGTCTACAACAAGTATGCACAGTCATTTGAGAGCGAGGCACGCAGGAGGCAGTGGGGGTCCACCGGGCCCGTCAGCGGCGCGACACGTCTGCAGCGCGAGTCCCGTAGCATCTCACCCCCCTGTTAATCAATTACAGCGGCGACAACCTCCGTCTGTCGCGCAATAACTCTCTATTTTACGCGGCTTGTAGATAACTCAAATTATTATTATTTTCGATTATTTGAAAAATCGTCAAATAGTTGCCATGATTTTCGAATAGTGTTTTTGCTTGTGCTGCCCATCCCTATTGTGAAGCATATGTAGTGAATTGCTTTTAATAACTTTAATGTACTTGAGGTGCTCACTGTGCAGTTGTATTATCTAAGAAAATGGAAGTAGTGATCGGGACCCGGCATCGGTACATACTCAATATTGAATGACTTGGATTGGATCGGGGGCAAAAAAAAAAAACTCGATCGGAACATCCCTGACTTTGGAATGGGGGGAGCTGTCTCGCCTTTAAGTCGGCAGTGGACCTAGTAACAGAGCCAAATTATCGTCTGTGTAAAAAGGACAGCTGTCCAGACGGGATGGGTGTGACGATTTGGCAACTAATGCTGACTGAGCATTTCATTTTTGTCTTAGCTAGCAGCAGTAAGAAATGCAGTTTTTGTCACTTACTTCACTGCTGACAGCTGTTGGTTAAAACAGCTGGTTTACACAACAAGGTTTGGATTTTTCCCCTTTTTTTCTAAGTAGATCAGTTTAAAATGTTATAGAAGAGAAACTCTACATTGAACTGATTAGATGAATTAGTTATGATGATGTAATACTCAGCATTAGATTTTGTACACAAACCATTCTCTTGTACAGCACCCTGTTCTGTGAAGCTCCTTCAACTGTAGTCCAACAGAATGGGGGGCTCATTTATTCTCTCTCAACAGGACAGTGTCTTTGAACACCAAAGTCTTGGCCAACCACCACCTGATGATCCTGCAGCCGCCTCACCAGCTCAGCCTGCCTCCCCCTTCTGCATCCCCTCTCTCCCTTCTCTGTTGGAGATGAAGCCCATGGGTAAACACACAGTTCTCTCAGTGGTCATGCAAGAGTAACCAGCCTTTTATCTCGGTTCAACCCTGCCTTTGAGGCTTGATATGTAGAGCTAAGCTTGATGCAGTGTATCCAGGCTGTAGGAGAGTGTCAAAGTTGTATTATCAGAGAGGAAATTCATGTTAATTAACAGGAGTTTTCTGTGTTGGAGGGTACCATGGGAGATTTAGCTACAAGGGGAGTGTCTGTGTTCTTACGAAATGCCAATGTTGGCATCAAATAGGTTGACATGGGATGAATGTGCAACAGTTGTGCAATGTAAGGATCAGTACCCATCACTCACCTGAGTGAAGACCTGGGCTTTGATTAGCAAATTCAGTTGTCCTGATGTTGATATCACAGACATGACTTTAACCTGATGAAAACCTTTTTTTCTAGTTGTGTGAAAACTACAATTAATCGGAACGATATTTATGGTATATTATTGTCATAATGGAATACTTCCTGGGGCAGAGTCACACACACAGTGACAGGGCTAACTAACTAACTTGCTAACTGTTAACATCACACAGCTAACGTTACCCCAGAGTTATTAATGGGTTTAGTGACAAGCCTTTTTGGTGTCGGTGTGAGTTTTTGGGGGGCTGTTTAACAGCTCTGTGTCGGATGTTGCAATATGCATTGCAGTTTTTTAGAAAAGCTGCTGTGATATCAGGCATTTCAGGCTGTAACAATCCCAAAAAAGAGCCTGTAAAATCCTGAAATGACTGCTTATTGTGTGACTGTAGTGAATCCTAACCAACCCTTCAAAACTAACTGATAGAGGCAAAGTTTGTAAACGGGTGCTTTGATATAGTTTTGCCATTAACTGTGAACCCATATGACTGTAATTCATCAAGAATTTTTTTCAGTTTTTGAAATCTTCAATCACCAGAGGCATCCAAGGGAAACAAACTTTTTTTTTTCCCCCAAATTTTTACATAACGCAGGATGAGTAATTGAAATACAAATGGTCATCTGGAGGGTTCCTTTGAGTTTAGTTCTAGTATGTCATAATATATCTTCTAATAGATTAATTATAGTTTTTGGTTTCATCTACTATTTTCTGGTCTGGCTTGACAATATCTGAAAACTTTAAATTTATGTTGACTCAACTTGCAAGCATTGTGTAATGACAGTAACAAAAGGTAATCAGCTTAATTGTGCATTCATGGTTTTACTATCTTTGAAGGAGAGGATGACTCCACCGGGACCTCTGCAGTTAAGAAGAAAAGGAGGGTGCACTTTGGAGGTCCACTCTCCCCTGAGTACTTTGATAAGAACCTGCCTCCCAGTACACCATTACAAAAGGGGGGCACGCCGGCTCGGGCACCCACACCAGGTGGGAACTTAGTGCCACGCTCAGTGCTGAAGACACCGCAGAGAAGTGAAGCCCAAACACCTCCAGCTCAGCCAGATCTCAGCAGCCCAGCTGTGTTTGGCGCCTCACCTACACTTGCAATGCCTCGCAATCGCAAACTGCAGGCTATAGGAGGGGACAGTGAAGAGAATGATGGAAAGGTAGACAAGATGCCAGGATAGTTTTAAGATTTTAATGTTTATGTGATACTAGCATGGGATTTGTACTGTTCTGTACATGTCATTAAATATTAGTTACAACATTGAAGTTTACATTGAAAGAACCTGGATTATCCAGGTCACTCTCAGCTAAAAATATCCAAGCTATCACAAGCAACTAGGGCTTTCTTTTCAGTACTTTAAAGGATCAGGGTATGCCCTGCTCTCTGGTCTAGATTATGCATGTTATAGTCAGCATGAACAACATTGTTTTTCTTTGTTTTGTGGTTCTAGATTGTTTTTCCTTCACTGGAGGAGATTGACTCTGCGGTGACGAGAGATACAGGTTGATTATTACAGTTTATTTTCCCTGAGAGTTGTAGCTTATTGTCTCTAGAATGCAGTCAGACTCTGTTTGTACGATAACAATTCTTTCCTTTTATTGCATTTTCAGAATTTACGTGGGACACCCGGCCATTAAATTTAAACATTGCTTTCCATGAGGAGTCTCTTTCTCAGATTGTGACAGGTGAACTACAGTCATACTTCTCCATTTTTTTCCTTTCATTGACACTTAACTTTATGTCCTCATCTCTGCTGTTCTCCACCTGCTCCCCCACATTCAAGAGTCCCAGACTATAAGACCTAACAGAAATGAAGTTCATGTTTGTCGTGTGTAGCTCAAACAACTCAGGTTTCTCATTTTAAGTCAGCTGAGGAAAGCAAGCCAATTGCCAGACTACAAGTGTAGGAAAGGGTAAATATCAGGGACTTTTAAACCCCTGATTGAAAATATCAGGGATGGTACAGGACCTCATATGGTTTCAAACTCTTGTGAAAGATCTGTTTACTCTGTGAGTTACCATTTACCATGCTAACCCACAGAATCAATATTAATGTTACTTACAGCTGACAAAGTCTCAGCAGGTGTCAATTCAGCTATAATCCTGTCGATTTTCCTCAGAGTCTGAGACTGAACCCAGCACAACCTCCCAGATGGATGCCCTGGATGAGCCTACATCCTTGCCAGATAAGGAGATGCAACATGAAGCACATGTGGAAACCCATGCCAAATTGAGAAACCGAAGGAAAAAGGTCTGCCATCGTTAGAGTTCCAGGCTTTTTTTTTTTTTTTTTTTAAATCTTCTTTCTTGGAAAGGTCATTGTGGATTCACAAGATACATTTTTAGCAACACATAGCTCTGCATTTATTCAGTGACAGTCAGTACGTTTACATGCACAGTTTAATTCCACTTTTAATCGGAATGAAAGGCCATTCCGATTAAAAGTGGTCATTGCGATTGAAAATGAAATCCGATTAAAGGGGGTGGTTTATTCCGTTTGTCATTCCGAATGAAAGAATTCTGTGTGCATGTATACGCTCATTCCTCTTTAAATTCATTCCGGTCTTCCTGCGCATGCTCGTTTCCTTGCCCTTCTGGCGCGATGACGTATATAGCGCGCATAGCAACAGGCTGAGATAGAGCAGTCGGACTTGTTGCACTCACCGGTTTCCATTCGCCACAGCACGGTCTTCTGTCTCCCTTCTTCGACCTTCTGCCTCCCTTCTCCTCCTCAACAGATGAAGCATTAGCGGAACAAGATTGTTGTCGTACTGCTGCTTCAAGAATATAAGCAAAACATGCCAGAAAAAGGCACTAAGAACAGCGTCGTCAAACATTTTGTTATTCGGAGCGAGGACTACAGTGTTTTCTTCCGGTAAACGTAAACATGTAACATCCGTCCCGCCCCCTATCCAATCAGAAACCTTCCCTGCCCCAAACCTTGCGCAGACCTGAATAAAGGCGATTGAACTGATCTCCCATGTAAACCCTCATTCGGAATGAATATTTCCCATGTAAACTACCTGGAAAGACTTTAATTCCGAATGATTTCATTCAGATTTATTTCATTCCGAATGAGAAGCTATCATGTAACCGTAGCCACTCTGTTGAAGTCGCCTTTATTAAAATGAGGTCTAGGCAATATATTGATATTTTATTGATATCCTAATATGACACTAGATATCATCTTAGATCGTGATAATGATAGTGATTTAATTTTCTGAACTTACCAGGCTGTTGCAGCTGTTTCTTGATTAGCCTTTACCCACTTAGTCATTAAAGCCACAGTAATGATGATGATTTATTGTGTAAATATTTTGTGAAAGCACCAATGGACAACCCTGCAATATGGTTGCAATATAAATATTGAGGTATTTGGTCAAAAATATTGTTGTATTTGATTTTCTCCATATCGTCCAGCCCTAATACTATCTTCTACAGAACCCCATACTGTGAAAATTCCATGTCATACACTGAAAACTTCTAAATTTCTTCCAGCAGTCAGAGCCAGAGCAGACATGTACCAGTGAGACTCCAACTCGCTCCAGCAGTCGTAAGAGAAAGGTCTGCTATTACCACAAACTGCTTTCAGCTTGATCTCACTTGTAAAAGTCTCCATTTACCAGATGAGATGCCTTTTTTTTTAATAATTTAGGGGTCATAACATGCTCCTATTTAATGTACTGTTTAATTCCACTGGATCTGAGCTAAATCGCATCTGAGGATATCCACTTTGTGTGTGAGAGAGTGTGGCAGAGACGGTCTATATAATACATCCTCACGCCAACTCTGTGTTCCCCCAGCAGCCAGAGAGTGAACCTGTGAAGAGGTCGACACGCTCTGCTGCCAAGTCGGCCTCTGGGAAGATGAAGGTGAGTTGGCTGAGTCTGCTCGTTTGATTTCTCTTTACACCACTCCACTGAGGGATATGCAGGCCCGTCTTTCTGGGAGGCAGTCACGGAGCTGATAGCTGCACACTCTTACTACAACTTACTTTGCCTGAGTGGGGGAAAAGAACCGTGTTTAGTTGTTTATATACCACAGTCAGTGTTGCTCCTACGTATGGCACACACCACAGATTAATAATGCTCACTACAGGATTATAAATAATATGAGTTTCATTATAAAATCTTAAATACATTCATAAAGTTATACCAAGTTGTGCATGAGCGGAGAACCTGCACTGCTGTCACAGATAATAGTAAAAAGCAGTTTGGCAAGGCTGGGAGGTGTTTTTAAATGCTTTATCAAGTCTGATTCAGCCATGTTAAAGGACAAGAAGGGCAGTATTCTATATTTATGTTATTGTCAACTAATCCATCAAAAGACCAAAACCAGAAATGTTTGTCTGTCTTACAATACTTGCTCACTGACAGCTGACCGGTGTGTCAGCCTTATCAGAAAAATGCACACAGTATTTCTTAATACATACATTCATTCATTGTTGATTTCAGTGTTTTCAGAGTGTTTTTAACAAAAATTAACTATGGAATATCACCAGACTTTTAGCACATTCAGACCAAATTAATAAATGTGATAATCCAGACCAGTACAGTAAATGAGAGTCACAAGAGCTGTGCTTCTCACTAAAGACATGCATCATTCTGGATGGAAGTTTATCTCGTAGAAAAGTACAGCAGATAGTTTGTAGTTGACAGTATGCATCAAATAAGTTATTTGAAGGCAGTCTGCTATCCCAGTCTGGATAGCAGTAGCTGTCCTTATTGTAGCTCACAATACAACTGCCCATTTACTGAGCTTACAGTGTCTCAGTGTTCTCACAGCTTTGTAGTTGTTTTTTGTTTGTTTGTTTGTTTGTTTGTACAGACACTCAGGCCTGTGTTTTGGTCTAAATGGGTTCCTATTTCAGTTCTGCCATCTCATTCCGCAGAATGTGGGCAGAGCTGATGAGATTTGATGAAAGCAGTGTGTAAATACGCTGAGATTAACTATAAGGCACAAGGTATCACTCAGACAGGGCCCTAGTAACCAAATGGGAATTAATAGCCTCTCAAAATTAAAATGGCACATCTTTCAGTGAGCTAATTTTGATACATAATAAATTTGAACACAATAACACTGTAAAGGAAGAGACGTGACACACATTTGCCTCATTAACAATGTAAATAGCATTGTAAAAATGAGTGAGTCAGCGAGGGGTGGGGGTGATGTGATACAACAGTGACAGAGTTACGGTTGACTCATATAAACAGGTCCAGGGCGGGCAAGATTGAGTTATAAATGTTTGGTGTATGACATGTCTCTATCGTTACTGCGCTGCATTTTACAAAGTATAATAAACTCTTGCTGCATCCAGGCACCTCCTCTTCCTCCCTTTGCAGTTCTCGTACTCTTACACCTGAGGTTGCATCCAGTAACTACTATTAGCCCACTAACAGCAGAACATTACCAGCAGAAACACTGAGTGTTTTTGCATCATCAGTGCATACATTGGACGCACAGGTCCACTCACTCACAGCAGCACAGCAGCTCCGGTCTGGCTGTCAATTCTGTCTGTGTCACAGCAGCCTTTGGTGTTAGTAGGCTTTTACTCCTGACATGGAACCAATCAGATTTTGCTATGGGAAGGGCATTAAGGAAAGCTACAGACTGACTGCAGACAGACTGGTGGCTGACTATTAAATTTTAAATTGTAAAACTAGAAGAAGAAAAAAAACAGAAAATCATGACGTGGTGGCCAATGTTGACATTGTGTTGGGCCGCCACAGTTAAAAGTTTTATGGGAAACACTACACTGAGGCAATATCAAATTTCAGTTGGCACTGATGTGTCATTACAAACCTTTCTAACAGTACTGGTTGTCTTTCCACAGACAACCTCTACGGCAACACGGCGGTGGAACAGGGAGGTGGACCGCTCCCTGTACGGCTCTAGGGCATATGCCTCAAAGAACCCTGCCCTGAGTCCCATCAGGGAGAGGTTGTCTCTTATCAACCAGTCTCCAGCAGCACAGCAGATCCCCTCTACATGCTGCACAGGTAAAACATACACACAATAACTTTATCTTTATAGCAGGTGATATTTTATTATGCATTTTCTTCTGTGTTGTGTATGACCTCTTCAAAACCTGCAGTTGTCAGACACTAAATATATTTTTGATTCCCGAAAACTTAGAACTTGTGGAGGGCAGCGGTGATCGGAAATTAATACCCATAATGTTGTTTTGTCCTCATGTCTCCCAACAGCCCCAAATGATGAGACCCACTTGCACCGTGAGATGGCTAACGACACTCAAGCGATCGGTGACCTCACTGTGACAAATGGCCTGGAAAATTCTTCCGAAGATTCCGTCACATCTCCAAACTCCAGTGAAGATGGCATCACAGGGAAGGGCAGGAGGGCTTCAGGCCCCAGGGTCAGGGAGAGAGGACTGAAGAAAAGGAAGGTTAGTGTTCCAGATGATAACTGGCTTAGTGAGGAGACTCTGGACCAGACTGGAGAAAAGACACAGGAGTACTGTGAAGACCAAACCACTACAAACCTTGAGGCATCAGGGGAAACCCCACTAAACCACACTGTGCTCGAACAAGAAGTCAACACGGGACATACTGCTCAGACTTCTCCAGATATACACTGCACAGACTCAGATGGAAAATTAGAATGTCATGGTAGTCTGGAGGCACCCATTTCAGACTGTCCACCTGCAGCTGAAAGATCCAACACTTTGAGTCTGCCAGGAGAGCCATCACAGAGGAAAGCCAAGCGGGGCAGGAGGAGCTCTGCAGTCAGCTCATTGCTACAAGAGCAGGGGAACCAGGCAGAGGAGCACCCAAAGAGCCATGAAGTGGAGAAGGGACAGGGAGACCAAGCAGCTTGCCAGCAGGAAAACATCAGGTCAAGCTCTGATAGTCAGGAGGAGGAAGGAGCTGAGTTCGCCCCCTGGCAGGCTGACTTTAATTTTGAGGATGTGTTCAAACCTGTCGCCACTAGAGGGCAGCGCTCAGTACGCCGCAGCCTGAGGAACCAAAGCAATGCAGAGCACAGCAGCAACAGTGCAGGTCTCGCCTGGCTGCCTCGGACCTCCCCTGACTCCAGTAAAGAGGCCCGCAGGAGGACGCGGGGCCGACGGCTCAGTGCTGCTCAGCCTGTCCAACCTCCACTCCCTGAGGATACACAAGACAGCGCTTCGTAAGACTTTCAATCGACAACATGAACTGAGATTAAAGGGAGGGATAACTAATTCATTCATCACACCTTCACACACACGTACCCTGTTTTCTTGGGATTAAATGGAATGATTTTCCAAAGAACAGGCTGATTGTTTTATATTAGCAAAAACACTGATGCCTTTGTTCCCTGTGAATTATTAGAGCTGACCAGTAATTTGTAATTTGCCTGTTTCCCCTCTGCTAACCAAGCCGGTCAATACGCTGTGAGCCCAATCATCTCTGCTGACCACGTCCCAATCAATATCCAACCACTCAGCTGGTAATCACACAGCATCTTCAGACTCACTCTCCACAATCATTGGATTGAGCATCTCCAAGTCAATATCTACTCTTTGTGGATAGATGAAGATGGCTGTGCTGCGTTCACCTTCTGTCACGCAAGGCTGGGCAGGAGGAGGGGGTAATAATAATGGAATAGTAATGGGGAGAGAAAATGTGCCTCACACACAGAAATCTAATTAATAGGCTTGAACATTTCTGTTTATTTGTGGTCGCTGGAGTGTTTTGTTTTTTTGTTTTTTTTCTCCCAGTGATCCAAACTGTACATACAGGAGGTTCCCAACTTGTTGCAGTATCTGAGCTTTTAATGGATGATTTTGATATACTGTCAATAATTAATAGTAATAGCCTGTTGGATTGAAACAGTCTTAAACATTGCACCAAATCAGAAATGTGGTAGTGTTTTCAGTGAGTTTCCTGGAATGTCAGATGTACCTTTCTTGACTCTGATTCTGATTAAATGCTTTGGTTGCAAGTAAAGACACCTCATTAGACCAAATTGTGTTCATTTAAACGGATGATTTATACTCATTTGGAAGGGAATTCATCCAGGTAATAAAAAAGCCACTATCTCCACAGATGTGGTGATCCAGCTGTGTGGTCCGCTCAGCTCAAGAACAGCAGCTTCCCATTCACATAAACCAGGACCTCGTGCTATAACGGAATGCACGGCTACATAAATTACCATTCTGATCAACATTTTGAACACAGCCAAATGTCTGGAAGTAAATTGACCTCTAACCTCAGATTCCACCAGTCACAGATTCAAATCAGTTCGTCTGTACCAGCTCCATCCATCTGTCAGAGGAACGGAGAGAGCAGTAACAAATTGAGTTTCAAATTCAGTTCACATAGGAAAATTGGCTCCTGGAATGATGCATGGCTGTAATCTATCCATCACGGGGTAATTGACTCGCTCCTTTTACATCAAGTCAGAGTCACTTGGCTGAAGGACACCAGAGGTTTCTGGCTCCCAGTGTGTGCCAAGGTCTCTTCTGTATCCCCACTGGAAGACTGATGGACAGAGTTATATAGACACTAATATAGTTCTGGCTTGACACAGCGGGGCGACTGTGCCATCTGGTGGCTCACCTAAGGAACTGCAGTCAGTTACTCAGCTGTGAAGTTGATCAAGTACGAGGAGATGAAGGAAGTTTCAGGAATGAATGTTATTGCTGGGAGTGGATATAATTTAGTAGATGCACATTCATTTGTGTCAAAGGGGCTTTTGTTGGGTGCTGCTGAACAGGAATCACTTTAGGCGTGCCTGTATTTACTGTTTGTTTTGTTTTTTTAATAGCGTCATGTGCCCATGTAATGACTGTGTCTTGTTCCCGGTCTGATTTTTAAACTTGTAACTGGATGTCTTTGTGACCTGGCTGTTTTATTGTGTGAGCGTACAGCCAAACTGCTGCACCTCTATACAAGTGGGTGTGGGGTGTGTTTTCAGTGTCTGAGAGAAAGCGGGAGTGTGTGTGTGTGTGTGTGTGTGTGTGTGAGAGGGAGAGAGAGGGGTGTGAAGCCGAAGCCCCTGTCCCTGGCAGACGGGCATAGTGAAGACGGCTTAACACAAGAACAATGGGGTCCTTTGACCAAAACGACGCCCCCAAGACATGTGGCCTCCTGTCACCGTGGCAACCCCCCATGGGACAGGGAGCGGGCTGACAGCTGGAGAGGAGGACTTACAAAAATGGAGTCCATTTCTTTCCACTGAAGCTCCCCTGCTCTATATCTTTTCCTCTTCTCCCTGTCTGCCTCTGCTTGGGGCCCTTATGAATGTGGGTTACATCTCATTTTACAGCTTCATGTGATTGACCTTATGGTCCTGACTCACCACCTACAGCCCATCCAACTCCTCCGCACAAAAAAAAAAAGAGTTAAAGAGAACAATAAATCAAGTCTTTATAGGCTCTTGTTGCTGTCCGTAATAAGAGAGCATTGATCTCATTGACAAATATGGGGCTGAGCCATAAGATTTCACACTCACTGTAAACTTGATTTTACGGCTCATTTTAAAACGGATGAACACTTTCTGTATGGACACAAAGAGGCATAATCACTTATTTGTACTTCCAGATTTAGAGACTTTTGTCTTTCAATTAGTTAATTAGTAGCTGAATGGTATTAAGTTGTCCCACCGCCTCGGTCCTTTCTGTGCTCGATGCTGTGAGCCCTCTATTATTGATGCTCAGAGGCGCGCTCTCTAAGCCTTGCACAGCTCTCCTATGGTGCTAAAGACAGCAGGAGGAGGGCAACAAACAAAGGCAGGACAACAACAAGAGACCCTCTAGCTACTCTCAGTTTGGTTTTCTGTCCCAGTGTGTGTGCAAGCTACAGCTACAGCTGTGGCTGGCTCAGACCTGCTCCCAACAGCTGCCTCTGCATGGAGCACGCAGACAACAAGGTGTACAATAGATTTGCCACAGAGCTGTTTGGGGAAGAAATCTGACATTCATCATGTAGTATGCACTCGGCACATTTACACAGAGTTGTAAAGCAGTCACTTGGGGGAAAATATTTGCCGTGTTCTTCTGAATTAATGAGATTATTATCTCAGAATTCTGAGAAAAGTTTTCTTTGGAAACAGTGCTCTTGTTATTCTGAATTCTCAAGATAATACTGTAAATTGTTTTTCTGAGTCAATGAGCTCATTATTGCAGGATTCTGGGAAAAATCATGAAGAAAATGTTTGCTCATGTTTTTTGGATTAAAAAGATAATTTTCTCAGAATACTGAAAAAAATCCTGCTGTTATTTAATAAATCTCAGAATTATGAGGAAAGAGTTCATGGAGAAAAATCAATTTTTTTTAATATTAATTAACATTATTATCATTGCCATTTGGAAAAATAAATTCCATGCTTAAGTTTTGGTACAAATAAACTGATCAAGATTGACAGTATAGGTGAGTTTTAATTATAACAAGCTCATGAACCATTTCCATCAAAAAGGATTCAACCTCACTGCAGCAGCTGGAGGGAATGTACAATATTTAAAAGTTGTTTTTTCAGTGAGAGGTTCTTTTTATTTTTTGATCAATCTCTATATAAATGTCAGCCTTTTTCTAAGTTGGCTTCATGGGCATTTCCATCGCCCTCCATTGCTGCAGTCCTCCAATACAGTACACTCAGCATCTCTGCAGAGGGCTTTGAATAAATGCATATTGAAATGTTCTTTTAAAGCTTAATTAAATATCTGTATAGCATGGTCAGTATTTAACATTGATGCATTTACTGGTGGTGTCTATCCCTGCACTGTTAGTCTGTGTATCCTCAGGTAAAGGTTGCCTCAAATTTACCTGCACCAAGTGCAATACCTTTGATTCCTGTCACATTAAAGGGGAATTATATTCCTTCATTTTGGGTCAGATTGGGTGATATTTTCTTGAGAGCGTTCTCTATTGTCCTATACACAAGTGATCCTGGTGTGTAACCATCTTCAGGTGAGTTTATGTCTGAACGTGTAGTGGCTTTTATAACATGTTGCCACTGTCTCTAGGTTTCTGCTTTGTCTGTAAACATGTGCAGGGAGAGGCCAGAGGAGGAGAAAGGAGACAGCTAGCATCCTGGTTGTGTCAGGAAGCAACAGATGTGTGGTAAACAGGACTTCTGTGACACAGGTGCCAACAATACTGTTGGTGTTCTTGCAAACAACACCACACATGAAAGAGGCATCCAATTATCTTAACCACAGTCTACGTTGTTTATGAAAATGATGTGTATATGAATCATTGCAGCATGATTCATTGGACGATGATATATTACACCTTGAAAGGAGCACCTTCTTGCAGACCCTTCCATCAATAGGTGAATTATAGAAAATAAGGTGAATGCATTAACATGTAGGAGCAATCACATGGTGTATTTGAACATACATGGAGTGTCCAAAATATACTGGTACTAGTAAAAGGACTGATGGCAAACAGTAGTGTCAGTGTGAAGTGTAACGTGTTATACAGGACACAGAGCTGCCCACTGACATACCTGTACAAATCTCCAATCTGTCTGGGCATGTCTGAGCTGGAGTCACCTGTGACTGATACAATGTAGAAAAGAGTGTCTTCAGGTGAGGGAAAGTAGTGTCTGCTTGAACATGAACGCTACCAACATACAGTATTTAACTGTACTAAGAAAATGTACAGAGATTTGATCACTGACCAATTTCAGTGTTGTAGGAAACTTGGAATTTATGTAAAAGGTTTGGTGGTGTCCTAAAGGAGCTGGTTTTACTCTTCAATGGAAGTCAACTTTACAGGTTACCATGAATGTATAATGAAAACAGTTAATCAGGGTGTCTGCAGATCTTTAAAAAGATTTAAAACGTCTTAACTTAGATATTAGATAGATACATAGATATTAGGCCTTAAAAGTCATTAAAATGTGAAGTCTTAATTGCCACAAATATTTCATCTTATTTCATTTATTTATCTTTTAATTTTTTTTCAAAAATAAGAGTGTCAGACACTTCATTCCCTGCATTCTGGTGAATTTTTATGCACTCATTTGTGTATTTTCGGCACCAATTTACAATTTAAATGTATTTAATTTTGTTATAAGTCCCCTGCTGCTTTCATGGATTTATGGGGTGGTGCAAATGGACATGTTCTAAATACCGAGGGGTGTTCGTGTGACCTGCATCCCACCTGATGTCTACACCTATGACATGGCAGAATACCGAGAAAAACATTAAGTTGATGAAACCTTTGAAACATTGAACCCCCTGGTTGCACACACTGTTAAGAGAAGGAGCCATCTATTATCTAATTCTCATATTTACATTTCATAATTGCTTGTACATTTGGGTATAACTGGGTTTTACATTTCTGCAGAATTTGTATTTTGTATCAACAATTCTAAAATCTATTAATTACCAAACTACTGTATATGATATCATTAGAGACGCTGAAACTGCTGAAAACATACTGGAAAGATGATATTTCTGCCTCATGTCAAGGATGTTCTGCTAAATTTGAATCTCTGTCCGAACTCATGTTTCCCCATGTTCATGAGTTTCCTCCCCATTCCACAAACATGCCTTCCCTCTGGGCGTGGACGTGAGCTATCTCTCTCTGTCTGCATCTTGTGTAACTGGACTGGTGACCTGTCCAGGGTGTTTCCCTCCCCTCTGCCTGTTGCATGCTGGGAAAGGTTCCAGGCCCACTCCCTGCCTGTATGTAGTAGATACAGGAACTGGGGGGGGGGGGGGGGGGTATAAAAAGAACAAAGCTCTACACTGTAGGCCTAAAACATAAATGCTCAATGATATCAAAAACTTGTCCATCTGGGACCCACTAGTGCTGGGCGGAGGAGTCAACTCAGCCAGCACATCATCAGTGGCGTCTCCAGAGGAAGGAGGCAGCCTGCCTTTGCAACTGGAAGACAAGAACTGTTGCTGTTTCTTGAAGAAATCCCCGAAGGGAAGCTCAATCTTCGACTCTGTGTTCAACTGTGTGAGCATCGAGCTGAAGGGCACTGAAGGCAGCTGCTACTTGTTCTGCAAAAGGGCCTCAGAGATTTAGCTTAAGAAGAGCTATAAACTCAGCTCCGATACAGGAAAAGAAAGGGTAGTATAAATAAATCAAATACTAATGATGAAAGTCATTTTTAGCCACGCTACAAGCTAAAAAATGGCAGTGCCTGCCTCAGTCCACACCAAAATATCTTAACAATTGTTGGATGGATTCCTATTAAACTTTGTAGAGACATTCATAGTCCTCAGAGGTGATCAACTGATGCCCTGATCTCACCCTGATCTAAAATAGCTGTTTCCAGATGCTCGAAATTGGTCTGTTTAGTTGTTAGGAATTAACATAATTCCATCCAGATGCTCTGGATGGGCATAATACTTGGCATAAGTTAGATCAGTGATATGCAACTGATGACCTGTGGGCCAAATCTGACCCATGGTAGGGTGCAGGCCGGCCTACAGACCATCTTCTAATTGACAGTGAAAATATTTTTTTTCTTTACAAATTGCACTTTAAGTGTAAATACAGTGCCAGAATACATAATCGCTGCTCCATAGTTGTACGCCTCCACACTTCAGTCAAGCTGTAGTTAAAGTTTACAGCCATGCCTGTCCTGTCTCCTCTGTTGCCATGACAGTTACATAAACTAACACTTTAAAAAATGGAGAATGCAAAGATGCAGAAAATTTTCACGCATACATCTTGAACCCAGCAGCACAGCAATCTATACGATCAGCACAGTTTCAAGGTGGACACCCAAGATTTGTGTCACCAATGCAGTATTTGACCAAATGTCTCCCCTTCTGTTCCTGAGATATGACATTAAGTAATGGCCAGAAAAGTGTTTTTTGGGAAAAACTGTGATGTCACAGTGAAGTTTTGACCTTTGACCTTTTGGATATAAAATGTCATCACATCATAATTTTGTCCTGTTAGACATTTGTGTGAAAGTTTGTCACAATTAGTGTCTGATTTCTTGAGTTATGGCTAAAAACATGTTTTGCAAGGTCACACTGACCTTGACCTTTGACCACCAAAGTCTAATCAGTTTACTGTTGAGTCCAAGTGGACGTTTGTGCCAAATTTGAGGAAATTCCCTCAAAACATTCTTGAGCTATCATTGTTCATCATCGTTCACGAGAATGGGGCAGATGGACAGATGGACAACTTGAAAACATGCCTGGATTTGCCTCAATTATTTATTTTATCTGATAAATAATATCAGTGTTTTTTTATTACCTGGCTCCTGATCCTGTTTGAATCTGTGGGTTAGTTATCATATCATAACATGTAAATTAGATATTTTTAATGTAACATTGTACCTCTTTAGTGCAGGTGGGTGACACAGGCCCTGAGAAGGCCCTCCCCAGATCTGCTTTCCTTATATCAGGGCATGTGCGTGCTCTTTATCTCCTCAGTTTGTCAGTTTATCAGTAAATGTTTTTTGTTTTTTGGGGGGTGTGGTTTTTGCAGTTGCGTACAAAAAACAAATGACTCATACCTTGATCAGATGCTCCCTCATTCCTCATTGTGGTGATGGTGGTCTAAATTATCTTTCATGGCTGTCGAATGTGTTCTAGAGAAAGACATATGACTCATATTATTATTATCTTCAAACCTTTCATGGAACCTTTGTTCCCTGTATGAAATCATCTGCATTCATAAAGTTTCATCCCTTATTTATTCAAGTTTCTCAAAAGCTTAACCTTTAGTTTGTTGCCCAAGATATTGCAGTGAAAAACAAACACTCCCGTGCAGTATGAAGCTGCTATCAAGACAGACTTTTACACACACTGTGGCACAGGCTGATGTTTTTATTGGACAAAATCCTACAAATGTTAAAATAATGTGCACCACCAAATGCAACCAAAATCAGTAACACTTCATATACCGTGTACAATCAAGGTATTTTGAATCAATAACATCCATGCACACACTTTGTCAGCATCCAGGATTTTGCACTAAAAAGCCAGTTATGCCACAAGCATGACTGTGTAATTATTTGCACTTAACTCTGTGTGTTTTCCATGTATCAATCTACTCACTAAAGCCCCCCTCCAGAGCCAGAGGTGACCTGATCAAGATCTGCTGTGGCTGGCTCCTCTGTGAGCAATGGGCCAGGCTGACATGTGTCAGCCATGATAAATGAGCAGGTGTTTGGGTCGGTGTTAAGTAAATGGAGTCATTATTGATGACCTCAGAGCTCCCTGTGTGTTGCCAGTATCAGTGATGACTTCCAGGCCCCCACTGCAGTAAAAGAGGATGTTGTGATTTTGTGGGTCAGGGAAGGACTCACAGCCTCAGGGGCCAGCAGGCTGGAGTGTCTGCCACAGCGGGGTTAAGTTGAGTTACTTGGACTGATGACCTCAAAGAGGGAAGTTCATTGGCACTGAAGCTCTGTGGCAGCCTCTGAGTGGACTGGCTGTTACTTGAGCCTGTCATGATGGTTAGAGCTGAAAGTTACTTTCATGCTTTGACATAACTTTATTGTTTTCTATGAGAGACAAACTGATGTAGTGGTGAAAAAAGATGAATATGTGCAGGGAGACACAAGGTGGCTTAGCTTGAGGCTTCGCTAGTATACAATAAGAATGATAATTAGAGTAAGAGTAAAAATAATAATTAGAAAAAGAAATATAAAGGATAACAAAATGGAGAGTTCATTCAGGAACACTTTAATCAAAGAAAATTTTATTTCCATTTGCAGTATTATATTTGGCAATATGGCTCTGTTCTGGGGCCCCTCTGCCTTTCCTCGGGCCTATGCAGAAAGCCTCTTCCGTGTGCCTAAGTGGAAAGCATAAGGCAGAGAGAGCATACCTCTCCACCCTTCCACATGCCTGCACAGAAAGCCATAAGGCAGAGAGAGCACACCAGTCTGCCCTTCCATGTGCAAATGAGGAAAGTCTGAGGCAGACAGGCAAACCTCCCTGCCCTTCCATGCACCTACATGGAAAGTCTAAGGCAGGGAGAGCAGCAGCAAAGACCCCCAGGGAACAGAACAGAGCAGCATCAATGACAAACAGAAATGACATTGATAAGTCAGACACAACATGAAAAGGAGGAGCTGGAATGGAGGTTGATTGCAAAGTGGCTTGCAGAGGAAGCAGCAACAGTAGGCAGGCCAGAGCAGTTTAAATAGGGCATCCTGAATGAGATTTGCCAACTGGTTACATACAAAGGAACCATGTGATCTATCAGCTGACTCCCTTTCATCAATCAGCTGCTCCGTTTGAGATCAACTGATGTAGCTGGGATGTCAGCTGAGTGTGACTTGTGTCCTGCCTGAACTAATGCTATGCTCAATTTTAGAGCCATGCTAGCAGCTATGAGACAGTGCTTAGGCCATGGAAGTTATTTATCACTCTGCTGGTTTAAGTCATTTTGTTAAGTTCAATTCAAAGACTTGTTCTAACATCAGTATGATAACATTTGAGATGCTGGTGTATAAACAGCTCACACAGGTAGGGAGGAGGTTGTGATGGATGGATGGATGGATGGATGGATAGTTAAAAAAAAACCAAAACATAGGACTTTGACCCAGGAGACCTACTTACATGACGTAATTACGTTAATGTAACATACTTATGGTAAGGGACTTATTTCAACCACAACCAAACCATCTTTTCAAAAACCTAACCAAGTAATTTTGTGCCTAAACCTGCATGTTAACCACTTGTTTAACATTGCAAGTGTCAATGGTCATATAGACCGTTTCAAACTGGACAACATAAACATTCTAAATGGGTCCCTTTGTATTTCTTGTTTGAATGTATGTTAATGCAGAAGCTGACAGGAAGTAAACAGGGACTGTTGCCCTAGCAACAGAATAGCAATGAAATGGTCCATATGTTGTTTTGGGAGTCACTGGCAAATGAACTATTCATATGTTTAGGTATGAGGACATGATGATCTCCTGACACTGGTAGGAGAGCCAGTTCATTAGAGGGCAGGAACATTGTGGGGGTTGAAGGACTTGTAACATTCTCAGGATGACAGTGTTAGGATGCCAATGTTTAGCACATATAATGTTCAAAATGTTCACCATTAGTTTACCACAAATTCTGATCTGTTGATGGAGGCAGATGAAAAGTTAAGAGATTAATAAATTTACCACATGTAATCCTGAGGGGGTCATAAGTGTACCAAATTTCATGGCAATGCAGCCGATAGAGATTGAGACATTTCACTTAAAACATGAATGTCAACTTCATGGTGGCGCTAGAGGGAAAGTCAGGGGATCAGTGTGGCTATACAAAATTTGAATGCAATACATCCAGTGGTTATTGAGATATTTCAATCAGGGCTAAAGTCACTAACCAACTGACAGACAAGCTGACTTTGCCATTTCTAGAGCAAAATATATTCATGAATGAAAAATCATGAATATATAAGTATTAAGATACTATTGTATATATTGGCATATTGTGTAGGTGGCAGGTGCAATTCCAATTAATAAAATGTTAAATGTACATGGCTCAGTTGAAAAGCAAACTATACAAGGCAAACAACCATTAACGTGAAAAAAATCAATTACATATCCCCTTTAAGATTTATATCAGCTAATAAAGTGATTGAAATATATCCTACATTTAAAAAGGCTAAAAGCCAATTTGCCGGGAGTTCGCCCTCCACTCCATCCCTGTAGCTGTCTGTTTCCAGGCAGGAAGTGTGTGTGCTGGGAAACCTGGATGGATGAGACATGATATTATCATCACTCCGAGCAGCAGTTTCTGTTGTCTTTCTCCATATGAAAAACACAGCAAGCCCTCTGTCATTGTCACCTGGATGAGATGCTGTTATCCCAAGGGGCTGAAGGTATTTATCGCCCTGAGTGTGATATGTATAAGCATGTCACTTTGTTACACGTCTCTCAGGATAATCTGTGATTTTAATTTACATCAATATGATTACATAACACGCTCCATCTGTTGCCTCTTGGTAGCACAGGGGGGAGACAAACATGCATATCTTTACACAGACAAGAATCTAATTATTCAATTAGGGTCCATATTGAATGAATAACTGATTCGCCACAGTTTACATAATAACAACACAGATCATTACTGCCTCTGTAATGCAATTTACGACGACCGTGAAGGGCTCATCATTCATGGGAATGTACACTTTTTGCCCCCATTACCCTGCAGTAATCTGAAAGTGGTATCATTAATATAAATGACTGTGAACTGAACGGCTTTTAATATATATTGCATGGCTCACATTGATGAAATCAAGGAATCACATCATTTGCGTTCACTCCACCATTAACCAACATATCCTCTTTGACATAAATCTCGCTCCTGACTCTTAATGGAATTGATTAAGGAGGTCTCCATGTTCTGTTTCTGGTGTGAGAAAAGCTTGTTGTGTCAGTGAACACTTGGTAAGAAAAAAAAAAAAAAAAGGTGGGGGTAGCATTTGGTTGGGAGGGGTGGAGGTGGGGTGGTGGGGAGAAGTAGACAAAGCCTGCTGAGCTCCAGAGGTTAAGTCCCCCCCCCACCACCACCAGGCCCACAGGAATGTGTGTATGAGAGAGTCCTGGAGGCTGCATTGTTGTCTGTGGTGCATCCTGCTCTGCAAACACCACGGAGCTGCCGTTCTCCAAGACTCTGAGGCTTGGACTTGGTAAGGAGCCTGTAATGTGGGAGGTCTGGATACCAAACAGCCAAACAAGTCATGATATATGGTTTCTGTGAGACAGTTGTGTGGTCATATGAACGTTTTCACTCTTAGGAAAAAGTGCTTTGATTCTGTTTAAGCACAAAAAACCTCCAATAAAAACAGAAACTAAAATGGCAAGCCCATGGCCATCGGTGTCTTTTAATTACTATCCTTCCAATCTCTATTGTTGCCTCTTTCATGGTATCAAGCACAGTATTTTGTTTATGTGGACACTCCCTGCTCTCCTCTACACTGCCTCAACTTGTCTGGTTTGTTTGGTTAGGTGTTGTGTGCCTAAAGTTGCTGCTGGTTGTGCCTTGGAGTGTAGCCAGAGGAATTAGGCTGCCAGACTGCCATACACAGCTTCTAACCAAATGGTGGGAGTCTCTGCCTGCATGTCTGTCCCTCAGTTCTCTCTACAATCGTTCATCCAAATGACTTCAAACTTGGCAGGTGTATTGTTGAGGACCCCAGGAAGTGCAGTGGGACATATTTACTAGTAGTGTGTTACGACTACCAGAAGCACACACTGTGCAGTATATTGAGAGGAAATTAACAATTACACTGCCAAACGGCATTCTGGGTATAGCTTACTCTGCATCGCTCAAGAATACATGAAAAAAGAGAGACTGGAGAAGTTACCATGTAGCAATGTAGCAAACTCAAACATTTCAAGTGTCAGTGATGTAACTTTTTATTCCTGGAGATAGCCCAATCCCCAAAAGTTATCTGTTAACAAATTATGTGAAAACTTCAGCATTATTAAGGGATGCAACTACGTCCTGGCAGGTTTATTGCCCAGGGAAGCACAGTGTCAAGCGTGAGGTTGTCTGGATTTGAGGTTCTCAAGAATGCTGCAAGCAGCAATACGATAGGCCAAGCGATTGGCCTGTCCGGAACAGGCCTGTTTTGAATGGGTACTGTGCTAGTTAATGAATTAAAAAGCAAAACAATGGATAATGTTGCCAGAAATGTAATCGGGACCAAAGGGAAAAAAAGTGGGGATGTATTGGAAGGGAAGAAAGGGAGTAAATGTGAAATCCTACAATCCAGAATAAAAAAGATCACGTATTCATCTCTACCCAAATAAAAAGTTATGCAGTTTTGTGAGGTATGCTTATTTGCTCTCCATGTCGGGAATTCAACACAGAGATTAATATTACTTATTGGGGCCTTAGAGAGTCTTCTGATCTAACTCTTGGCAAGAAAGTGGGAAAGTATATTTTCCAAAGTGTCGAACTATTCCATCAAAACAAACTATAGTCTTAAGGTCTAGATAATGTCCCGCTCAACTGGTTCCATGTTTACCTTTCACGAAGAGCTGTCTATTCTGGTACATTTCTATTTACACTATACTTAACACATACAAAATTCTGACCTGGCAGCAGAATGCAGGGAGGCAGGCTGGGCTGCAACTATCCACGCAGTGGAAATCAGATGCAGGGGCTTTGTGGGGAGGTCAGCGATCCACCTGCTATGGGCGGTTGGAGTTTCAGTGGTGAGGCTGCAGAGGGCCATCAAAGAGCTGACTGAAGAGGCCGACAAGGCTAGCCACTGGTGGCTAAGGAGGAGGGAGAATATGTGGGGTAATACACCCCAGTAGGATCAGCTGCAGGGGGTGGTGGGGAGACGTCCCCACACAGCCACTGCCCCGCCACCAGGAGATGTACTGGAAAGGGGCGAAACATCAGTGAACGGTGGCTGCAACTGACGACCCTGCAGCTGATCCAGAAGGCACTGGACGCACCTGTATTCTTAATTGACAAATATCATTCTTCCCAGTATCCCCTTCAATGTAGCTTTTTATGCAGATGATACAATTCACTATGTCTTGATTCCACTGCAACCGACTTTTCAGTCTGCATATTAATTTGTTCCAGTGGAAGGAATCCCCTCCTGATCATAGAGTTGTTATAATTGCAGATAAGATCAAAAACATGGTATTCTCTACATCTGGTTCTGACCACTATGCTATTACAATTTTTTTTTACGGTATTGTATCACTCTTGACAAGTCATACAACTTGACAACAGACTGTCATTCAAAATTCAACGTCTGCCAAAACTTTAAAATCTGATTAGGCTTACTGTACAGAATTAAAAGGAATAGTAATTTAGATGAGATCGACACCACTGTTATGTTTATGCAGTATGTTGCTGGAGCTTTGCATAAAGACTGGAAACAACTAGCCTGGCTCTGTCAAAAGGCAAACAAATATGCTTACGAGCTCACTAATTAACATAATATATCTCGTTTATTTGAGTCATACAAAAAGTGAGAAAAAATCAACAATTTGCTTCTTTACTGGGGGTTGTGTGTCAGACCAGGCTATTCTTGACCAGGACAGTTGCCAGGCAACCAGACTCCAGGAAGTTACTGGTGCCAGCCAGAAAGTATTGCAGTGCACAGTTCTTTGTAAAACAGCAAATGTAGTTTTTACATATCAGCTTTTGTATGGATTACATGAGATATAACATGTTAATTAATGAGCTGCAGAGGTGCTGATAGATGAGCTTTTTTTTGTAAAGAGCCAGGTTGGCTGTTTCCCCATTTGTCCAGTCTTTATGCTAAGCAAAGATAATGCTGCTGGTTCCATACATTTACCTCACTCTCAGTAAGGAAAAGAGTGTATTTGACAAAATTATGAACTAGTCCTCCTTTATTTGACTGTAAAACATTTCCTACTGGCTTGCCTCCACTTCAAGGTACAATGTATAGGATTAAGAAGGATATATTGGCAGAAGTGGGAAAATAATATTCATAACTATGTTTTCGTATGTGTATAATCACCTGAAACAAAGAATCATTGTGTTTTCATTACCTTAGAATGAGCCGTTTACATCTACATATGATGCAGATTCTCTCCCTCTGAGTCCATCATGTTGTTTCTACAGTAGCCCAGAAAGGGCCAGTCACCTTTCGTGTGAGCAGTTTTTTGTTGAGCTACTCTCAAGTACGACGCATCCTTTAAATGGAATGAACCACAAACTGCCCTCAAGCTAGACTTGAAAGCTTTACCATCGGATGTTTTCAGGACTCTTATGATTGTTTTTATTCATTATATTTTGTTGCTTGATGGTTGTAGCTGTTCTTGTAAACTGGTTGTGTGTTTGTCTCACCATGAAACATTCCTGCCCTCAGATCTGTCTTTAAACCTGATCTCAAAGAGATTATCTGATTAAATAAAGCCATCATATGATTCCTGCCTTTAAATCTAAAAAAACTAAGAAACAGATGTATCAGGGGTTTTCCCGCTTCAGCAGTATTGATTACTGTGACTTGTTCCTCCTCTGCTGTACTTAATAGTGTTAAAGTCAGAGCTATTTGTGCATCTTAATGGCCTTGTCAGAGGCCCCTGCTTGAAATGTATGTACACTTAAAACGACTGTTAACCACAGCAGGACAATTGATTTGTCAAACGAAGTAGTTCTTAACATTTCCCTCCATGTCTCTACACCGCTCATGTCTGGCATACAAGTGTACTCTGCAGTACTCTTAAGCACTTCTGGGTTCAAGTGAAGGAGGTGGTGTTTTCAGACAGGAGGAGTTGGAAGGAGCACGAGAGGTGTCTGGGTGGACTTTCAGCTCAACGCCGACAAGCTGCACTTCACCTTCCAGCTGCTCCCTGTCCCTTTGGATTCAAGGCAGGGGAGGGAGCAGGGGCCACAGGGAGGGAAGGAGGGAGGGTGGGAGGAGGGGTTTGGATGATGGTGGGGGTCATTGGACGGGTGGGGGCACGCTCTTGAGCGGACAGGCCCTGGAAATTTCCGTTGTATGTTTCAGTGCTTTTCAGGATGGGAGGGGTTTGGAGTTGGAGTTTGGGTTGGGGGGGGGGGGGGGGGGGCGTGGTTGGGTTGGAGTTTGGGGATTTGGCAGCTAGCCAGCCACAGCAGGAAGCTTGCTAGTTTCACACGGACAAAAAAAGCAGTCCTGGACACTGCCTGGCTATCTGAGCACAGCACTCCAGTCATCACCCAAAAAAACAGGAACTCAGAAATGTAGTGTGCACGGGTGGTGGCACAGATTGACTGCGAATTAGTCACAGCTGCACTTAACTTTCATATTTCCTTATTTTGTTGATAAAGTAAAAGGCATCAGCTCCAGAGGATGCACTTCCCATTTTTCCTTTCAGCTGAGTCACTTCCAGACTTCCATTAGATAATGTTTTATTTTCAGCTCTCATCAATTTACTCCATATACACCTGCCTTTTCCACAATACAGAAGCTGCCACGGGTTCAGTATGGGTTAATTTTGGATAAGTTATGTGTCAAGAGGCCTTGTTTACTTGGAAAATGTCCCCTCGGCTGGATGCAATATGTAAACATCCTCCTTTACTGAACCTAAACAGGCAATCAATCAGATCCTATTTTAAGCACGTTTCACAATAGGGGAACTGACTACAAAATGATTTAGCATAAAAACAACAGTAAAACCTATTTATAGGCTGTGTGGAAACTGGCCAGCTCCCAATTAAAAATGTTGTAACAAAAACAACAGCAGCAACAACTAAACAAGAATGGTAATTGTAGCATTATTTTTTTTAAGAGCGAAAGGGATCCCTTAAGTTTATTTGGCTTGGCAAAGCACCAGCTTTTAAACCAGAGGCAGGAAGAAGTGGAGCAGAGCAAGAGCCAGCAGGCCCGACAGCAGGCCCGGAGAGCAGGAGGTGCTGCTGTGCATCAGGTGGACGGGATGTGTGTGTTTATGTCTGTGTCGGAGAGGGGAGGGTTGCAGGGGGCAGGTGGACACTGGTGCTGGGGGCTCAGGGCCCCTAGCAGGTGGATGCTCAGCGAATAGAAATTAAAAGAGGAGGGATTAAAGGGATGAAAGGAAGCTAAGGATTACTTGTCTCCTTTTCTCCACCAAAGATAGAGCACAAGCCGAGGGTCTCATACCAAAACATCCATTTGTGGGTGAGTGGGGGCAATAAGTATTACCCAGTGCTATTTTTTTTTTTTTTCAACCTTATAGATGATCAGAAACAGTTCATTGTTCTGCTGTTTTAAAAATATATTTTAAACATAGATGCATGATTTAGGGATGCAATAACTAATTTTTAAATGGGTAAAACATCAAAAAGGTGAAAAATATCAGTCACAATTTCCTATTAGGTGTCATTTTCAGAATTGCTTCTTTCATATAAAGATATCTAATTACAAAGAGAAAAGCAGCAAATCTTCACATTTGAAAATCTGGAACCTGAGAATTATTGACTTTTTTTCAGGATAAATCAACATTTAGGGAACTATTCATATGCTTTCATTTAGATTTGCCAACTTGCTGCTGGCTGTATAGCTTGAGTTTTATTGAAAGAACAATAAGTAAGTGGATCACCACATTGGCAGATCTTCCTGTAGGTGAAAAAAAAGGGAAAAAAATCAAACATGAGGGAAAAATGATTCAAAGATCTAGTGCCAACAGTCAGACTGTAGTAGGGGCGCTACTTTTTGTCATGGCATTGGAGTTTACCTTAACCTGTTCATCAGTGAGTAATCATGGTCAGAACATGCAAGAGCAGTGATAGGTATAGTGGAGTGTGTTTGGAGAGCATTAGAGTCAGAGAAAACTTAAGGGGAAAAGCCATCCGGGGTGCAGTACAAAAAAATAAAAAATAACTAGCCAACCATATTCTTTTATTGTCTGTTATTTATTATTATTGTTTTTTAGCTAAGTCATTTACTTGTGTTGACTTCTCATTTGCTCTTGTTATCATTTTAATAATAATAATAATAATAATAATAATAATAATAATATAATGCCAAATGTAGTATGCCAAGCACTGGATCTCCAAAATGCTTAACCATTCATTTAAATGACTAATGAATTAACAACAGACTTGCTGCCCATTAATTTTCCATAGATCAGCTAATTAATTAATGGACTCATCATTACAGCTCTTGTATGTTTTGATTGATTGATTGATACTTTATTGTCACAACAGGTCTGAAATTTGTCTTACATCTCAGTAGCTCCATTTGCAACATTACAAAAACAAGCACACATCAGGACAAAAAACAAACAAACATACATTCCACATGACATTACAACCATGAAAGTTAGGACAGGAGACAACAATATTACATTTAACGATATAAACACAGAAGATGACAGTCAGTGTTTTCCTTATTTGGAAATGCTTTCATGCAGCATACATGACTTTCATACTGTGTACAATTACATATACAGTAATATCTTATAACAATTTGTAATATTTAGTAAAAAGATAGGTTATCTTAAATATCATTGTGTGTAAATAAAGATGAAATGAATTTTCTCTCCTTTACATCCCTGCCCTCATTCTTCCAATTACTGTAGAAGTTGACAGCACTCATTTGGAATAAGTAAAAGTCTTCAAGTTGTGCCTCTGCCTCCATTTTTCTGACTGAAAATCAATAAGATCTTATCACAATTACAGTGAAATGACTCCCTGCTCCTCCACCCCAACCCCGGGTAGTTTGTTTCTGTTGCTGTGTATTAGTGAACATGGCCTCTACTGTAGATCATGGCAAACAACATTATTTATTCATGGCCAGGAACGATAGATGCGGTGCAAGCTTCTCCTGAGTACTGTCCATCTGTTAGCCGGCCTACTGTACACACTAATGTAATATGTGAGTCCTCAGGAGGCGTACTAATAGCCGATCATGTGTTAACGCTTCACACTATTTATCTGTGTAATAACACTGCCGTTAATTATAATTAGTGCCTTGTCGTTGGAATGTGATTTATCTGTCCCTGAAGAAGTGCAAGATAAACAGCAAGTAAAGTGTGACCTTACCGGTTTTATTTGATCACCACTGTGCTGACAGCAGTTCACCCTCTCACAAGACACCTCTAACATGGGAAAAGCTCAGGTCTAATTGCTCCCTATAAGACACTCTATAATCCGTCTCTAAGGACTGCCGTACACATCATTTTACACAAAGCTGCAGATAATTTAATTTCCACCCAGGGAGCTTTCAGCGTTAGCCTGTAATAGAAAAGGAAGATTGCTGCCAGATTTCCAACACAAGTGCCTCTGTATCACTATGATCATGAAATTGAAGCTGCAAAATCAGTTTTCCTCTATTGATTGTTTTTCTTCTTAGTAAGAAGGCTGTACTTAAGTTGTTCAAATTTCCCCAAGGCAGATTCATAAATTACGGGGCTATACGTGATACTTTATCAACCCTTGTGTAGAACTCTGTGTGTTATGAGCCAAGATTAATGGCTATTTCTTTTAATGTTGTAATTTTTTAATTTTCTACAACATATATTAAACATAAAGTGTCCATAACTTGTGTATATTAAGTGCAAATCACTTTTAAATTGAGCACACTGCAGATTCAAATGTGATACCTTCACATTATGTTGCCTCCATCTGTCACCAGATGCTGTAATTTATATTGCACTGAGAGCTGTAAAAAAAATGCCTTCTCTCTCCAAACATAAATTAGAAGAAAAGGTGTTAGACTCAGCTGTCATTTAATGAAATGTAACAAAGTGGATCAGCTGCAGACAGTTTACATAATAGTTTTCTTTGCTGGAAAGATAATACTCTGTTTCACAGTCTGACGAGTAATGCATTTAGAGACTACTCTGCATAGACAGATAATAACATGCTTTATCATGTACTGTAATACTCCAGATAGCTACACACTGCAACATCTGATCATCTCTGGGGACTGGATCTGTGTGGCTCTCTTCCCATCTTTAGCTTAAAAAACACACAGCTGCTACAATAGACTGCAGTGTGGTGGGGTGTCTCACTTTGATCTTTAAATACCCTCTAACGTTAAGGCACGCTCATTGGCTTTGATTTTTTTTTTTTTTTTTTTTACAACTGCTGGACAAAATGCGGACGCTCCCTTGAATCCCCCCTATGTAGCTGTAGTACAGCAGAGAATGCGAGAACACCTATCCTCTCTTTTTATTTTTTTTCCTCCTCCAACACCACCACCATCTGTCCCTTTCTTCCATTTCATGTGCTCAAGCAATATCCACACCCCTCTCATAGCAACAGCACAACGCCGCCGCCCCCCGCGCCTTGCAGTGAATTTTTCTTCCCCTGGTTCTTCGCCTCGCACCATGCAGACGGTCCCTTGGCCCTGCCTGACGGTTCAGTGTTCCCCCCTCCCCCACCAGCCGTGCTCCTGTTTCACTCAAAGATGGCGTCGGCTCTAGAACCCCTGGTCTGTGGCTGCATTTTTAGGCTTGTTGTTGTCTCCGTTTCGCACGGTTTTGGCACCTTCTCCTCGGCGGCTCGACACGAAATTCCGGTGAGTAGCAGCGGAAACCGGATGGGGGAATATGAGATTTTTTACACGGTCTGCTTTACCCGAGCTTCCCTCGGAAACCAGAACCGGACCAGCTCGGGCTTTCTGGGGAACCGCGAGAGGTAGAGGGAGAGAGGGGTACGGAGGGATGATGATCGCGGAGGTGGGTGGGGGGTACGGAGGGGGGAGCCGAGGCCTAGCTACTTCGCTCCAGCGGCCTTGTCTTCACCGCACCGCAGGCTGTAGCGTTACGTGGGAGGGCGGTTGGTGGAGGGAGGAAGTCAGCGAGGTGGGGACCGCTTGTAGGGACGCGTCTAAGCGGGCAGAGGCTCCTCGCCCATACCACAGGCTGAGAAGGAGGCCGGAGAACATGTAATACTGCAGAATCCGCCGCTGTGATATCTTATTTTTTGCACTTGCCCGCTAGCCGAGATGGCCGTCTGCAAGTTGCATTGTGCCTTTTACAAGGCCGCGATCTTACGTTAATATCTGAATGACATTCAAAATGAGATTATTCGCTGTGTTTGCTGCGGTGTGGTGGTTAGTGCTGTCTGAAACACCGACTGACGGGGAATACGTTGTGTTTTTGAGCTGGAGCGCTGGCTAACCGCTCGTTTCATGCTGTTTACGTTTCGGGTTAGCGACTAACGTTAGTAACATAATCGTAACGCTAGCTCGTTGGCTAGCTTCTAACGTTAGCTTGCTAAACAACAGCAGTTAGCGGGAAGGCTTGTTGTCACATACTTAGCTACATAATATCATATCAGTGAGAGTAAACAGCACCGCAGGAAATAGTTTGGCATTGCGACAATTGGCTAAGCTTTGATTTTTAGCTAGCCTCTCAGCTAATGTTTGCTAACAGTCTGTGTTTTGACTGCATCATGTTTACCTTAGCAACCCAACTAGCCCACTGGTCAACTTGCTAGTGCAGTTTTTAGGATGATGTTGTTTACCCTGTTATAACTCATCATTTCCATCATTATGTGACACATCTGTGCCATCTCCAGTGGTTGTTAGAGGTTATGGTCCTATCTGTTTGTTGTGATTCCTGCACTACTCTGGCAGTTGTTTGGGCTGTGATATCTATGTAACATGAGAATTGCACGGTTATTTACAAAACCATACCAAACCATAGATTCATAAGCTGTTAGGAGGTGTGTCAGCTAAGGGATTTCTCCTCTTCATAATTTGCATAGTATTAGTAGTGCATGGCCAAAACCTATGGTGCTTTCTAAAAGCATGCATGGGTTTGTTTATATATGTGTGTTAGGGTACTATATGATGTCCCAGTTTTGTTTATAATGCTGCACCTTTTCTGCGTCTAATTAAAACTCTCATCTTTAAAAGACTTAATTTCATTGTCATATATTTTTCCCACTTACTCACTTATTTTCTGCAAGGTTTTGCTAACCTCTGTCTCTGTGTGTTGTTTTCTTATTTTTTTTGTGCAGGGTTCGTCAGCACCTGAAGTGCAATAAGCATGAAGGTGATCAGTCGTGGCTGCTCCCTGGGGTGAGATATCTGTTCCGTCCCAGAGCTGAGAAGCCTAGACTGCTGGAAGAATAAAAGACAGCGAGAGAGAACAAGTAAAGACAAGGAATCGTGGATGCAGTGGAAGTTCCCATCTTGTGGAATGTTATAATCCACAGAAAACATATTTACTGTGTTGCCTTCACCTTTATCATTGAAACACTAATTTTATGTCTTGGAGACCATGATCATCTTCCACAGCGTGCATTGAGATTCGGCTAGTTTGCCAGCGGCAGGAAACTGACTGAACCAGTTTTATTGTCCGTGTGCAGGTATTTTGCGACAAAGTGGGAAACACCTTATTTTTTGAAAGCCCCTCTTATCACCAAGATCTGCTCTACCCTACTTTGTGTTCTGTGGAAGTTTAAGTTGCTAATAGACCTGCTACTTCCTCCACTCCCCCTGCTTCTCACCAGGAACTTTCACCTGGTTGGGAGTGGGTGGTGGGTGGGCTGCATTTTACAGGGTGGAGGGTTGGCTCGGGGGGTTTGTGCTATGGTCAGCTGCTCATTACCGTGCTGCTCATACTCAGCTTCTGAGGGACTCTCTGTGCGACCACAGGACAAGGGATAATACGCAGGCAGAGGGCGAAGAAAAAGAGGAGGCGGCGGCGCTACGGCGCAGGCCAGGTGTGTCCTTGGCTTACAGTCCCTTTTTTTGTGTGTGGTCATTGCGGTAGGGCCTAGGGGCCCCTGCACCCACCCAGACCGCAGCCATGGTGAAACTGGCCAACCCAATGTACACCCAATGGATCCTAGAGGCCATCAAGAAGGTGAAGAAGCAGAAGCAGAGACCGTCAGAGGAGCGAATTTGCAATGCGGTCTCCATGTCCCATGGTCTGGATCGCAAAACGGTTCTGGAGCAGTTAGAGCTTAGTGTCAAGGATGGTACCATTCTTAAGGTCACCAACAAAGGTCTCAACTCTTACAAGGACCCTGACAACCCAGGGCGCTTGGCTCTGCCCAAGCCCAAAGGTAGTGGCAGCTCAGGAGGAGGTGGTGGAGGTGGTGGAGGTGGTGGAGGGGGAGGAGGTGGTAGCAGCAGTGGCGGTGGTAGCTCTCACTCCCATTCGGGGAAGAAACCAGGACTCGACTGGAACAAGTTGATCAAGCGGGCCCTGGAGGGGCTCCATGAGCCTGGCGGCTCCAGCTTAAAGAACATTGAGCGCTTTCTCAAGTGCCAGGCTGATGTGGCGGCCTACTTGTCAGGTAGCGGCTCCATGGGGCCCGGCCTCTTCCACCAGCAGCTGAGGGTGGCCCTGAAGAGGGCCGTGGCCCATGGACGTGTGGTCAAGCAAGGTCCTCTGTTCCAGCTAGTCAGCCGCAGCAGCTCCCTGGATGACGGAACCGGGACCGTGTCTCTGGAATCACTTCCACCTGTCCGGTTGTTGCCCCATGAGAAAGACAAGGTGAGAAAGACAACAAACATGTAAAGCTATGTGCATGCACCTCAAACTTAGACATGTTAATAAAATACATTAAATAGTAAACACCTAGTCACAGTCATTATGGACATCAAACAGCAACAGTTACCATTTTGATGTTGTTGATCAGTGTTGATAGAAAGTTTTTGTATACATTACACATGTAAAAAGATAAAGGGGTTAAACCACTCTTATTTGTTGGCACCTTGTGTCTGATAAGATCATGCATATACTGTTGAAATAACAGCTGTCGTTGAGGAAATTGTGACAAGAAATCAGATGTGCTCCTCAGTCAAAACTTTTTGGGGCAACAGAAAGAGAGTGAATGTGATATTTGAAAGTAACCAAAAACACCCTCTCTGAGTCTTTTTGCAATCCACACAACAGTCACTCTACTCACACAATAGTTGCTGTACACCCAGATTTGTCCAGATCTATGAGCTGGCATTACCCAAGACATTGGCACTGCATTTTCTCTGCTTGTTCAAATTGGTACTTTCCTACAAGGCTGTATTTTACTACAGCACAGCATGGTCTTTGACTGTGTGAATGTTAGTTGTGAATTTTCATCCAGCATATGGTGTAGTGGTTTACGTAGCACATTGCAAAGTTATTTTAGAAGTGGCTGAGAAGGGTTGAGCAACATCAGACAGATGCCAGAGTGAGGATCTTTGCACAAACTGGAGTGTGCATCTTTGTGTTTAAGACATGAGAACAGGGGTACTGGGTCAGAATACATGTCAGAAAGACTTCACTGAACCCAGCTGGTCAGTGTGGATGAATATATGAGTGACAGAATCTCAGGTGTGTGCGCTGTGATCCAGGCGAGCAATACAGGCGTGATGCTGGGTTGGCGGCTGGTGGGCCAGCTTTCAGCTGAGGAGGAGGTCAGGGTAGAGAGTCACATGGCTCTCAGCCTCCTGCAGGGAGTGTGGACCAGCTGCAGGGCTGCTCCCTGTCAAGAGATGGGTGGAAGAAAGGAAGAGAGGGAAGGGGAGGAACACAGACAAGTGAGAGAGAGAGAGAGAGAGAGAGAGGTGGTCTGTAGTGGTGCCAAAGGAAGAAGCCTGGATGACGCAAGCTACAGGCCTCTGAAACTAGAAAGGGAGAGAGAGGCAGAGACACAGAGGGAGAAGAAAGCGAGAGAGACAGAATGAGTTAGAGAGAGAAAGAGAGAGAGGGAGAGGCAGACATGCAGGCGACAGAGGAGAGAGGGAACACACCCACTTTTGTAACCTGATCAGAGAGAGCAGCCTGCTGCTAACCTCTGCTTCGAAGGGCCAGGGACATGTGTACACACACACACTCGCGTTTAAAACCATACAACTGCATGCAAAGAAAGGAACAGAATAGTACAAACAGACATAAACACACAAGCCGAGTGCAGTCTGCCACAAGATCTCACACGTACACATATCACTTCAGATGCCTACAGACGTGCAAACATGCATTCTAACAACCAGCATGTAAGTAAACCTGTTAGAGCTACACGCCAATATCTTTCAGCCAAGTGGCCCATCACTGGGTCATATGTCACTTAGGTTATCAGACAGCCAGTAGATCTGGAGGATACTAGATCAGCCGTAAACACTGTTTTGACTGGCTCCTGGCTTTATCTGGCCCCTGTGTGGGTGTGTGTGTGTGTGTACAAGTCTGTGCAGCTACAGAAGCTCATGTTAAGGACGGCCTTACACATACACCCACACACACACACACACACACACACACACAAAGTAGGATTAGCCTAGAGAGCAGGCTGAAGTCACATGGGGTCTGCCTAACATAGTGACCTGCTTGGCTGCAGATGGCCCGCTCTTAAGACGAACAGAGATCAACCTCTTTCTCTCTGACTCAGCTACTGATAGGCCTGCCTTAGAGAGCCAAATGAAAACACAAAGGAGTGCACACCTCAGTGGGAAAGCAATGTTTGTACACAGGGGAATTTGTAATATCTAACTTAATATTGCACCAGTAAGTGTAAAAGTTATCACATGCTGTAAATTTAAACTAAATTTTGTCAGAAAATCAATTTTAGCCCAAGTGATTTTGCTGAAAGAGAAAAAAGACCACCCTGTTGCATCAAATTGTTCATCAAAGATGTTGAATTAAACGTGTGGAGATTTTGTTGTTTGTGACGCGCATCTTCAGGCTGGATAGGGCATGGAGAAGCTGCTGCAGCAGTGAGGAAATTGACATTTGCGTCTGGCATTCACACAAGCCTGTTTACTCTTCCTCCCTCCTGCTTCTTGTGATGTTCCTTTTCATATATCTCTCCAGAGGATGCAACCTTATTGCTGCTCAATCATGTGTGTTTTGCAAGTGACTGCTGGTATGTGCTTGATGTATATGTTAGCCTGTGCCGGTGCGATGGCATATGCGTCAAAGAGATAGAAACTATGCGCTGAAGACAGAGTTGGCGTTGCATGATCACTCCGCTCAGTTCCCCTGCTCTTCCACCGGTGCATCATTGCTATATTGCCCCGCATGATTGCTATCAGTTATGATTTCCCAAGGAAAGGGGGAGAGAGAGAGAGAGTGTGTGTGTGTGTGTGTGTGTGTGTGTGTGAGTGTGAGTGAAGGCAGGGGGGAGGAAAATCCAAACAAATGGCTAAGCACTGGCTTTGACCCCATTTGCGGGGAGATTTGTGTACTCAACACGCTGATGTTTGTATCGGAGCGCTCCATTCAAACAGGATCCCAGACCCTATTTCTGTCTCCCCCCTCTCACCCTAATAGGGTACCATTGCCAGGTCATGAAGGGGGAGCTGAATGGGGGAGCGAAGTCAACCAGAGGTCATGGATATATAGATGGCAAACCTCATTGCCTCCCTGAGCGCCCGTTAGCAGTATGAGGCTACGGCCATTAGGTGGGATGGGCTTGACGCTGAGCCTTTGTGTGTATATCTGTGTGGGTATATAGTTGTGTGTGTGTGTGTGTGTGTGTGTGTGTGTATGATGTTCATTCCGTCATAATAGGCAAGAGCAATCTCCCTGCCCCGCAGTTGCCCTCTCCTCAACAGCTGGAGCGGGGTGAACCAGAGTTCTCGATGTGGATGTGCAGTGTCACGGCGAGGACGTGTGAAAAAAAGTGGCTCGTGAACGACATACACACAGACACATTATCTGCTCGTACACAGTGTTGTGGCGATTTCCCTCCAAAACATCCCACTGACCCTTTAACAGGTTAGCATCCAGCAGCTAATGGTTCCTTTGCTGGTAGTGGTTGTCAAGCTGCTACATTAGGCAATGCTTATTATAAACCATAATGGATATATTTATTCACTGTAATTCATTCCACTTTTCCAGTATTGGATCAACCCCACCTGTCTCTCTCTACCATCACACACATTATCTCTGCTTGTGTTGGTTCAAGGTGAAGACATCATGTATCATCACTGGGAGAACCGTGAATACAAAATGCCCTCAGACATCGATTATATGCCTTGGGTGCAACCTGCTTCTTTTTCTCTCTCTCTTACCTTCCCATCCCCCGTTGGCGCTATATCATGTTGTGTAGTCACAGGAGAGGATTTTGTGTGTTCACTGGGTGGATGGAAACATTCTCAGAGTTAGCACAGCATCACAGGAATGCTTGGAAAATTATCTAATTGGGTGCGATGAAATGGTCTCCCTTGACTCTATTGTCGGCTTGAATTTCAGATGTAGGACTCATTTTTCCAGGAGGAGGTGAAACTTGTAGAAAGTCTTTATTTTTGCCTCCATTTCCCTGACAGGGATCTGTTGTTTCCATTCGGCCAGAGCCCTGGCCTCAGTTGACCCGTTATTAGTGCCTAAAGTTGAAATTTCTTGTTCCAGTCTCTGATGGCACCAGCTTTAACCTCACACTGCGCTGCTACCACAGACCCAGTTCTTGTTTGACATTTAGCAGTACACACCAGCTGTGAAGTGGAAAAACTGAAGAGCATTTATTAAGTTAAACGGTCAGTTCACACAAATTGTAATGAACATATTTTCATCTCTGCCGTAAGCAGTAATTTGCCAGTCATTGCCATTGTTCAATGTCGGCGGTAGGTGAGCACATGTTGCCTGAGTTTGGGTGGTATGTCCTGCACCGTTGGCACTAGCCGGCCTTTGTCAGCCCTCGTTGGCTTTAGTTAGCTAATTCAGCATGTTGAATTGGCGATTAGATGGCGAAACCTGTCAGTGAGTAAAATCACTGTGATTGGCAGTTCAACTCTGTCCATGAGAAGAGATATGGAAGTGATGAAAGCAAACAAACAGCTAAAGTCAAGAGCATGTGAGATGAAAACAAACTTGTTACATCAGTTTTTTTGTTTTTTTGCCATTGAGCTCTGCAGCAAAAACGGTTTGTACTTGTTTGTGTTATTGCTTGCTACCGCAAATCCAATAACTTTTGTTCTTTCAACATCGAGTTGTGTTGTTCGTGTGCTAACTGGCTAAATAGCGTGTTCAATCTGTCCTATCGCTCCTTTGGTTTCCCTTTTTTAATAAAAAATGCAGACTGCCACCACCTGCTGGTATGGAGATTGATTTTTCTCTCACGCAAACATAGAATGTATGTGCAGTGTATACATGTGCAACTTTTTGGCTGAGAAACGAGGCGACATAACAGTCAGCCTTTGCGCAACTAGTTCTTTGAAGTCAGTTTGGTGTGTCTATATGTGTGGATATTTTAGATATCTGCCTCAAAGTTCCGCTGCTACCCCAAATACAGTCATCATTTATGGTGTGTGAAGTAGTGAAAAAACACATTTGAAAGATCAACAAGCTATGTGTTTTTCCAGACATGGTGTCCCCAGGTAACTTAAAGGTATACTATGCAGGATTTTCCTTTAAGAAAAAGATACAGATGCAAAAGTAATCCCTCTCAACCATCACTTACAACCCACTAGAAATGTGTGGTGGTGTATTTATCTGCAGAGACCCTGCCCTCTGTCTGTATTTTCTGATTTTCTTATAATTGTGCTGTGGTTATAGGATGTGTAGAGGGGTGTTGCCCACAGCCAATAATGGCACGCAGAAAAGGTGGGGACTTGATGAAAACGTAGCCACCATGTGCTAGACCATAAGCACCACACATCTAGGAAGAAGCTACGCAGCACAGCACTGTAAAACACAAACACAGCGAGGCAAAATGCTAAGTGGACAGAGCTTGATCCGAAACAAAAGTGAAAGCAGAGAATGGGGATGAAGAGTGACACAGAGTTAGCCTGTTCTCTGTTGGACAGGTAGGTGCCGGCAGTTAGCTTAGCTAGCTTCCTCAAGTATTGGCTTTTCCTTAACAACAAATGTAACGCTCTTAGAATAGTAGTTTTTAGTGTACATACACGTAGGGAGGGAGGTGTGGCCAAGTTTGGATGTTGTGTTTACAAACAGTAACTGACAATTCCTGCATAGTATACCTTTAAGATAATCCACTGACGTCATTGTCAACAGTTTTCATCTGGACTGTCTTCTGAAAATAATTATGATAAAAACTGTTCAAAGTGAGGTCTGTGTCTAATTTGTCACATGCAAAACACATGCCAGACAGTGTGTTTATACAGTGCCAGTGTTTTACCAGTACCCTTAGCACTGGCCATCATTTGCGTTTTCAGCGAAGGTGTTCCAATCTGACCCTACTGGCTGCAGAAGAGCAACCAGGAGCAGACGCTGCGAGCCATGAGTCTATAGAAACAGCATTAGCAGTGGTGTCAGCACCCAGGGGGAGCAGTTACCTCGAGCTCACCAGTGACTGTGATGTGAATGGCATTTGGCAAGGGAAGTGTAGCTGTGTGAGGCCTTGCGTATGGCTAACCTCACCACCCTGCAAATAGAGCCAATGTGTTGAGCAGCTGTGGAAGTGACGGCTGGAGCGCGGCCAGCCCCGCTCCGTTTGATGCAGTGATTTAGCTTTGTGCTCCCTGGCTAACCTCGACGATAATGGAGGGTGATGCTTGGCTGAAGGGAGGGCATGCCGGCACAACACACTTCCTCAGGCTGTTGTAGACGTCACATGAAAATGTAGACCACTTACTTTAAAGTCATTTATACGCCAGTGGGACCACAGGGATTTCAGATTTGAAATGTCAACATCACTCTCTTACATCTCAACCAAAGTCACTTGAACATCAATGTATACATGTTTGTGTACTTTTATATGATGATGCCGCCGCCGAGTAATGTCTCATGACTACTAGTGCTTCGTGCATCTAATGACTACAAGTGCAAATGTGTTTGTGTGTCGTCTGCACGGTGTGTCCTGTAACAGTGATCAATGAGTTTGTGTTCGAGGTGGGGGTGGCCATAAGGGAAGTGTGGTGGTGGTGGGGGTTGCTGAGATTGGGCTCCCATGTTAATGAGATCCTTGACTTGAGATGAGACAAGGACAACAGCAACGCTTTTCCCTCTTTCTCTTTTTCTCCCTTTGCCTTTTATCCTTCTTTCCCTCCTCCTCTCCCTCCTCCTCCATTTCTCCCTCTCCTTTCGTCCTTCCTCTATTGTTCTCTCCTTCCTGTTTCACTCTCCTGTCCTCTGTCTTTAGATAAAATAAGCCAGTTTATAAAGAGGAAACCGGGCCACAGTTTGTTGTTTTCCATACCCTGTTATCTCTCGGCACAAGGTCTCAGACAATGCTGCATGTTGCCTCAAGTATTCATTTTGACCATTTGAAAACAAAATGAATAATTTTGCCAAATTTGGAGCACAGTGCTACAGGATATGGAGCGTATCTGACAGTGTTGACACAGCATGGGTCAGACTAGTGTGCACTCACCTGTCTGTTTGTGTCCAGGCATGTATTTATAGAGGAACCTGTAACTTGTAAGACATGTTTTTAATGGCATTTCAAGTCCGCCCAGTCGATGTGGCTAGCTGCTAACGGTTGCCACAAGGCGTGTCTTTTTGGCTCAGAACAGCGTTTTGTTCCTGAGCGCTCCTTACATTGGGGGGAAAAAAGAAGAGCACATGCCAAAGCATGAACACACAGGCTTAAAATAGACACACATCCACACACATCTCAAGTCAAAAGTCGGCCATGACACTTAACTCAAGCAGTCGGTCGATGTGAGAAATTTCTAGAGCGATGTTGTGGTATAAGAGCAGTCCTGGCAGCCGATGCTGGCTGAGGTAGAAAAGGCTGAAACAGGGAGGAAAAACAGCTCTCAGGAGGAATTGTGTTTCACTGTTCCAATATCCCTGTCATGAAGGGAGGATTAGCTTTTCATTTTTTAGTATCTGTTGGGGATTAATTTACAGTGGCAGCCAGTAACTGAAGCCTCACTGTAACATGCGTCTCTATACAGGGTGTCTGTGTGTATGTGTAAGGCGACGCGCGCTTGCTCACTCTTGGCTCGTGTTTACTCGAGCGCTTACGGGGCGAGTGGGAGCAGTTGACCTGCTCCAGCGGGGAAGGGGTTAAGCGTCAGGAATGATTGAGGTGTTGGTCGCACGCAGGCTGCTCAGAGGACTGCCGCTGCAGATTTTCTCTCTTTCTTTACACTTTTCATTTCCTTCACTCTCCTGCCCTCTGGATTCTTATTTTTGTCCTCGCTCTGTCTTTTTTCACACTCCTCTTTTCTTTCTTCTCGCTGCTGACTTTCATTTTTCTTCAGTTTTTCTTCAGTATAGCTATTTTTTTATTGTGCATTCATATCATTTTGTAACGATTTGTTTTGGGATCTTACTGTATAATCCAGTGCATGATCACCATTTTATATACTCGTTACCTGTGAGACTGTAAAATGGTCTCAGGAAAACAGAGCTAGTGCTTATATATTTATCCTCAAGTACGACTCTATCTTCTTCTTTGCACCCTGCGTGTCTGTGCTTATCTGCCTCCCTCTTCACTACTCATTCTTTACAACCCTCCTCTCTCTTTACCTCTTTCTTCCCTTTACTCCCTCACTCCTTACCTTTTGTTTCTCTTGCTCTCTCTGTCCCTGTGCTGTTAGGTGGGTGGGTAGAGGGGTGTAGTGGGGGTGTTGGAAGGAGCCTGAGTCAGAAGGAAATGAACCCAATAAATCACGCTCTTGTCCCTGTCTCCTCCCTGCCAGGACCTGCTGCCTTCCCAGCTCTCTGCGGCTATGTGCACTTACACTGTTGTCCTGTGGAAAACCTTGTAACGCCATCCTCAGTGAATGTCATGTTGTTTTTCCCATTTAAATAAATGATTGGATTGTTCCCTGTGGGATGACGTGCATGTTATGACCTTGTGTGCGCCTCCTACAAAGTTTTTCATGATTTCTATGATGTAAAATGATCACGATGATGTAAAACGTACACAGTAGTGTGCTTGAGAATAGAATTCCTTTTTCATTTTTCAATTTTTGCAGCTATTCTGTAAACTCATAGTAAGTAGTGACAAAAAGACAAAGCTTGCACAAACTTCAGCCTCATTACTGAGTTTAAAATGGGTGGATTTAACAGCTCAACAAAAAGAAAACCTATGCTGTCTGTTAAAGGAATACTTAATCCCCCAAATGACCATTTGCACATCAACTTGCAGTCCCCATGCTACACATGCCCATTCTGCTTGGCCTGTGGTAGCGCTGCTTGCAGCTTTCTCAAGAACTGCTCGTACAAACACTGTGCTCCTTTGGGTTCTGAACAACACACCTGCAGTAGCTATAGATTTATCATGATGCTTAGGTATGGGAAATATTCAATAATGTTGCTATTTTAACTCCTTGTGTAGCGAAATAACCAAAAGAAGGCCCCCAAAGTAAAAAATAGGCATCTCAGTGGAACTTAGTGTGTCACAAAATATAAGACTTTATCATTCATTAAACTATCCAGCATTATATAAGAATTGAAAGCTTCAGTTCAGTGTGCTGATAATTTCTCTCTTTTACTCACTTTGAGTAAAAAACTGAATTCAGGATTTCTACTGTGCAGTATTAATAATAGTGAATAGTTTTACTGAAGGAAAAAAAGTTGTGAGTTGCTACTTCTTCTCCCACTGCCAGTTCTGACATTTCCAGTTAGAGAAAGGGTGAAAGGTAAAGCAAGATGATGTTGGCCTTGGGCCCCCAGATCACTAAATCCACCCCTGAAAAACACATTCATCGTGGCTACTTGTGGTTAAGCACAGTGATACACTAAACTGGTAAAAAAAAATAATAAAGTAGAGCATGGATTTAATTGGGTGAGGTATTTTGCTGGTGGTAATGTTATCCGTGTTAAAAGTTAGTATGGCAAACTTACACACTTCGACTTGCGAAGGCAGAGTGGTGCTTATCCTAAAGGTTATCCAGTCTTGCTTGGTGACTCCAGGGAAGTGAAGAAGAGTTCGGTTGTAATGTTACTATTGCTATGCTCAATGTTTTTTTGACTCAATTTTTTACTATTAAACAGGCTTCAGCATAAACAGCCCCAGGCACACATGAGTAGCACGCCTGCCCTCGTACAGTTCAAGAACTTTCTCTGTTTTTTGGATTCGTCATTCACTGTAAGCGCTTGTGAGAAGAGCAAAGTTTTCTTTACAAATTCAAAGTAACATGGGGTGAGTAATTGAAACTGCCACATTGTTGTTTGGCAGGTGAAGTATTCTTAAAGTTGCTTCATAATACTGTAAGCACAGCCCGTGAGTATCAAGAACCATTCTTTCATTCAGACACATGAACCTGGTGATGTTGGTGGCTCATTGAAGTGTCTGAAGAATCTCTTGTTTCTCAGTATTAAAAGATTGTGTTTTTTTGTGTCTGCAGAAGTATTCATCTGCCCTGGGCTTTTTAATGGCATTCCAACTTTAAATAATTATTAGGATAATTAGGCTTTTTGACACAAATGAACACAAAAAAGACAGTCAAGGTGAAAACAAATCTCAAAAGGTTAATCTGAATTAAGCATGGATGTAAAACAACAAGTGCTAAGTATTTATCCACTTCATGTCAGTTTTAAGTTGTGAGAGCTGGGACATTGCTCAATTTCAGCCAAGTTTCAAGAGGACTGGGAATGAACAGCAATTTTCAAGTCCTGCCACAAGTTTCAAATTGGATTGAGGTTTGGATTCTGACTTGTTTTAAGGCTTTTGATTTTATATTTGCGCTTGTGTCTTCTCAGATGCTACCATGCAGTGTTTGGGCTGACACATAAGAGTTTAGTAGGGTGATCAAAACGGTCCACTTTGGTGTCATTAGATCACAGTCTCAGAGTCTCCCGCGTGCGTGCTGGCACACACCAGCCCCGATGTCATGGGGGTTGTTTTCAACAGTGGCTTCCACCGTAAAGCTTAGCATGTGGAAGCAGTGAGGCAACAGATGTAGTATGCACAGTGTCCATCACTCTTCTCACACACACACACACACTCAGTTTTTGAAGACAGCTTGTTAACACATAGATGATCCTGTATGTGACCTGTAAGAACCAACGGTTGCTCCAGTGACGATTTAAGCAGCTGGTTACCTTAGATTATTTTTTCGTTTTAAGTTTGCTTGTATCAATTTGAAGACATTTATTTGGGCTTTTTAGTTCGATCACAGTCAGAAGATCCTAATTACACCTGCTGCTTTTCATTATTGTTGCTCTACAACAGAATATGAAAAGGTCAAAATGAGTTTTATTGGCACCTTAAAACACAGAACAACCCTATTACAGAATTTTAAATACACAAAACAAGTTCTCCTGGCATTTGATGCTACCAACATTCATTTATATTCAGGACATTTATGTGAGTTGTAAATATCACAGCCAGATTATATGGATTTTTATGTTTAAATTATCTCAGTAATACAAATTTGACTCACTTGTATCTCTTTGATACTCAGCAGTAAACAGTGTGTTGCTGAAAATGACTTGTGGTGTACTCTGAGGTAGCAGTAAGCCACCACTTCCCCTCAGGGCTTCTAGGCTCTAGAAACTTTCAAGGAGAGTCACCCCACGGCCCCTCCCTCTCGTGTTTGCGCCTGTGAAGTGCACCTGCAGTGCTTCGGGGATGTGATTTTTCAGCTTTATTGGACACACAAGTCCTATTTGATGTCTAACAACATGTAAAGTGTTATCCTGCCTTTTGTTTTCCTGGACACAATCCTGGCTTAGCTGCGTATCAGATAATGTGTTTGCTTTGTGTGTGAGTGCACACCTGCTGACACGGTTTGTGTTTTCGGGGATGCGCTAAAAGATTGATGCAGCACCAGAATTGAATGTCTGATGGCATGTTTCAGTGTCAAATTGGGACACGTTGCGCTGGAGTTAAACTCCTCAGCCAATACAACCAAAGGAACTGAGATACAGCTTTTGATCACACAACACAAGAGTCAGCAGAGACACTGACACAAGATGGCAGCCTCAAACATGTCATGTCACATAAATTATACAAGCTCACTCATCACTCTGTAACTCTCATGCTCTTCATTATCCTAAACTCTGTTCACAGATCCACATGCTCTGTGGTGTCATTGTAGCGCTCAGTCTGCTGTTGGCTTGTTAATACACACAGCAACAGTCATCCACTGTGGCAGGACGCACAAGGCCACTTTGTTGTTTTCATTTGTACAATTAAACTGTTAAGTTGACTGACGGTCTCAACTTCTCTCCCCCTCTCTCTTCTGTCCCACTGCCAGCCGGTGGCGGAGCCCATTCCCATCTGCAGCTTCTGCTTGGGGACCAAGGAGCAGAATCGCGACAAGAGGCCGGAGGAACTCATCTCCTGCGCCGACTGTGGCAATAGTGGTGAGTGCTGCTTTGTGACCAGCAAGTGCCAGTTCAGTCTGTGGCTTTGTTAATCTTTCCTAGTTTTGTGGTAAACAACAGCACAACAAAAGAGGGTCCAATCAGCTGTTTGCAAAGTATGGATGTGATTGGCTAGAATACAAATCTGTAATCTAATCATTCTTGTAAAAAGGCATTTGCAGCTGAGAAAATAATACAAGCACAATGCTCACATACTGGAGCTGTAAAAAGATTACCATCAGTGTACTTTTAGGAAGCTGCACACTTCAACTATTTCTGCTGCTGCTTCTTCTACTGAACTTTCTATAACTTTCATCTTCTTATTCAACTGCTTTCAGTGGTTACATGTCAGCAGACATTTCAACCAGCTGAGGCCACATCCACACAAATGTTTAAACACCGTTTCAGTGTTAATCTCCGTCCATAATAACACGCCTGAAAATGTGTATCACATGACCATTGACGTACGCTGGGCTTGCAACTACCTATGTAAACAGGAAGCAGATTGTCTTCTCCGTGGTTGGTTGCTTACTTACAGGAAACACTACAGAGACGGCGAAAAGTAAGACCAGAGATTCCTTTGCTTGGACTGATAATGAGATGGAGCTCCTACTGATAGTAACAAGATTGTGAGGTAGTCAAGGTGATGGAAAACAGATTGGGAATCATTCAAAACAAATGCAGTGATATATCAGAGCTGTCATGGGAGCGTTATCCATCACTGGAGGAAGCCATGGCAACAGGGAAGGAGTACCCACACAAGTAGTATAAAATCACAAAAGGCATATCAGCCAGCTTTAATGTTTTGGCTTAATCTGTTGTGACTGATAAGACCTAATTGGTAAATGAATGAGGGTGTCTTCATCATTGTTTTCAAAAGTCTCCATTTTCACCCCCCAGACGTAAATGCAAACCTGGAGTTTTTAAATTAAAACAGGGTTTAAACGCTTTTAAAGGTCTCTGTTTTATAGTTCCAAAACATCACAGTAGCATGGACGCTAGGCGTAAACTTGGGAAAAGCAATAACTTTCAAAATGAAGGCATTAGTGTGGATGTAGCCTAAGATGTCCATTTTAACTACAATTTTCACCCTTTTTCACTTATTGTATTTGGACTGCCACTTCAATTTCTTTCAGTATTTCAGACATATCCAATGGTTCAATTGCTGTTTTATAAGCAGGAGCACAGTCACATTTTCTTTTGGAAATGTAGAGTTCAAAAGTTGTCCTTAATAGTTGTTCTGTGGTGATATTTTCATTATCTTATTTTCTCTGCCCCTTTTTTCGGTCCAGCACACCATGCTTAAACTTGAGTAAGACGAAGACAATAATTAACAAATACTGGCAACGGTCTCTGCTTTCAGAGAAGCTGGGATATAATTATGGTTTTCCTGCTGCTTAGTGAAAGCAGAGGAGAGATTGTGTTCCTCCTCTTCCCTCAGTGGGTTTCTGTCCCAGACAAGACCATCTTGTTTGCTACTCTTCAAACAGCAAAAGCACAGCTCTGACAGATTGTCATTTATGTTTGAACACTCTCTTTGCAGCCAGGTTTGATTCAGTGAGGGCTTTCAGTTCCAAAAGGATCTCTCTTTTTTTTTTTTTTCTTCCTACAATGATGCAAGTGGGTCATGGTTGTCAGTCAGCAGCCACTAAAAAAGTCTGTGACGTTGACGCACTTGTTTGTGTATGCGTGTCTGTCTACCTGCAGGCCACCCGTCCTGTCTCAAGTTCTCCCCAGAGCTCACAGCGCGAGTCAAGGCTCTGTGGTGGCAGTGCATCGAATGCAAGACTTGCAGCAGCTGTCAGGATCAAGGAAAGAATGCGGTGAGTGGATGAGCGAATATGGCGGACTGGCAGCTTAACGGTGCCTGTTAACGCTCTCTTCTCTACTTAAGTGCCAGATAGAAATGCTGATAGACATATCTGTGGTCCTGGGATTGAGCTATTTTAGTCAGCATCGGCATGATTTCTCTTCCTTGTCAAGTGAGGCATCATTGTTATTCAAATGTTTGTAGAGAGGTTTGACGGTGAGACAAAATGCACAACATACTGCCAGATGCACAGTGATAAAATACGTCTTTGAGAAAAGAGAGCAACATGGAAACAAAGAAGCTGCTTAAACCAGTCGAGGTGGATATTTTCAAAGTACATTTCAACTTTAACCTCTTCTAGGATTTGTTGCACAGATTTGGTGCAAAATGTAAACATTTTTAATCACTTGAGAATTGATTAAAAAATGGTCAAAAATCCCGCCAAAATACCATATTAAGACACCAAGACTTGAAGGACAACCACAGAAAAATCTATGCTGTGATTTGATTTCAAAAACTTGACATTTGGAGATTTTTTTCAGTGATTGGATGGTGAGCACCTCTGTTCTGGAAAGACAGCATACATCCTCTGAAAGCCTAACGTCTCTAGGTTGTGGCTGTCAAGTTTCAGGCGGCTATGATTATCCCGGAGGTCACAATAGGTCATCTTATACAGTGATGTCAAGTTTTAAAAATGATCTTATCACAGTGAGGAAAACTGCATGGGTTTTTTGTTTTTTTTTTGCCCAAAATGGCACAGGACTAGTATAAAGTTGGCATGTCTGTAAAGAGGAGACCCACTGGTACCTATTTAACCCATTTTCATTCACATATCTTGAAGTCATGTGACCCCTGCGAAATTAGCTTTGCCAGTTTTTCCCTTGCCAAAATGTTTCCTGCCTTTGGAGCATTATTAAGTATGACATGTTTGTAACCAGTGGATTCATCAGGTCTTTCAGTTTCATGCAGTATTTTCATTCTAGCTTTAAAACTCAGTGCACTACAGCCACTAAAAGACAGTATTGTTGGCCGAGGACACCAGCGTCCCTAGCACAGTGAAAGAGGTTGATGTACTTTGAACACTTACATAAATATGTGGAATTCTTATTTAAGTTTGTCATAAGGATGATCTCAGGAGCTTTATCATCAAACAAAGTGCATCATAACCATATTATTGGACATGGGTGACACATATTTGACTTCATGAAAATACAGTTTGCCCCTAGTATATTGTTTTAACTTTCATGCATGTTTTTGGTTCCATGAGACTTACCTTGTCTGTAACACGTCTGAAGTGATTAATAATCATCTTGTGCATGTTTGTACTGTGCAGGACAACATGTTGTTCTGCGACTCCTGTGACCGGGGCTTCCACATGGAGTGCTGTGATCCTCCCCTCACGCGGATGCCAAAAGGTAAGTAAACACAGGACTGCTCTTTTAAGTCATAACCTGCCTCCTCATTGCCTGTTTACCGCCTCCCATGAATCCAATTGATATAATATGCAAAGCTCTTGGGCTGTACCCAACTCAGGATGTTGTGAGTGGGATCAGATTCCGCTGTTTAATGTGATTGTTTTTTTGTTTTTTCCCCCAAAAACAAAAAAACAGATCGGACAGATTTAAAGTTTGAATGGGTTCAGCGGGACAATGACATTCATTTAATATATTGAACAGGCTAACGGCACTAATGACGGATGTGAAATGTATAACAGTTTTTGCCGACACCAGATACCAAACAAAAACCAGAGACTGTGTCGTATTAAGTTGCTGTGAGCTGTTATTTCACCACTTCCAAGCAGAAGAGAGAAGTTAATGTTCTGGAGACTTGTGGTGGAAAGTTTCTTCTCCTCTGTGCCGCTGCATCATGTCCACAGCTGTCTGTACTAAAGTGCAGCGTGACAGTCAAGAGTGCTCCCTTTGCAGCAAATTCTGGTGACCAAAACATCCCCAAAAGTACATGGCACAGCACACTGACTAGCGAAAAAAACCCTGACTGCTCGACTTGAAGCATTCCCAGTCGACTGAGGGGTCTCTGAATGACGATTCAGATCTCCGACTTTCAAGGGGCAGCCCGACCAGGCTCATGAATGACCACTCTATTTGACCATTAAAGTCACACTTAATGATTTCTCAAGCTCTCTTATGAAGCACATAGTGCTTCACCATGAAGTGCTAATGTATGCAATATGTCCCAGGGCGTGTTGGTATCTGCACTGAAGCTTGTCTTGTCTAATCCACCTCAAAGTATGTGAACCTGTGCTTTTACTCTTTCTCTCCCAGGCATGTGGATTTGTCAAATCTGCCAACCCAGGAAAAAGGGAAAGAAGCTTTTACATGAAAAGGCAGCACAAATCAAACGGCGCTACAACGCACCACTGGGGCGGCCCAAGAACAGGTAAAGAGACGCCTTCAGCTGCTGGCATCTTCTTTAGTGTTAGCCCAGTGGAGAGCCGCAACACGATGCTATGTATCCACTCAAGCAGGGAGCAGATGAGCTAACAGCTAAAACACCTCATCTCAAAACAAGCTTAAGGCTATTTTTTCTTTTATTGACATTTCTCTTCTTTATGTAATTTATCAATAAAAACATAGTGTTTGTTTTTCCAGTGGATTCATATGTGGTCCCATAAGTAAGACTCTGGGCCCACCAAACTTTATTACTTTCTGACACAGTGTTTACTGACTTCTGTCTTTCTCCACAGGCCGGGGCGGCCCTTCAAGAAGTTGGGCGGGCGTGGTCGGCGGAAGCGCTCGGCCTCGGCCAACTCATCTTCCAGCTCATCCTGCGAGGGTTACCCTGGTGACGACAGGCTGCTTTTTTCGATGCGGGACGATGACCTGTCGCAGGGCAGCCTGCGCTTCAACAACAAGACCAAGGGCCTCATCGATGCCCTCACAAAGTTCTTCACACCGTCGCCTGAGGGCCGCAAGGCACGACAGGAAGTGGTGGACTACTCACAGCAGTGCCGTATCCGAAAGAAAGCCAGTCGCAAAGGAGAAGGAGATGACAGAGGAGGTAAGGATTAGCTTATACACACATTTCACAACCATTGGAGGATTAATCTTAAGTCTGCAGATAAACATCTCTTTGCTTAAAGATATCAGATATTTACTGGTGCAGTTGACAAAAATCATCTTTTTTTTCTATAAATGTAAGTATTTTATTACTAAGAGCACAAGATTCTCAGCTTTGAATATTTTATTATAAAGTAACCAAAAGGGGGTTTATAGAGTTCATGTACTCGACATAAATATGATAGCTTTTGAATTGCAACTTACTGGATATAATAAGTGATGTACAAAAAGAGATGTGAATGAACTGTTTTGTTTGTAGTGAACACATAAATTTAAGCAACCTTTTAATAGTGCAGCAACAAAATTATTAATGCAGTGACTGCAAAAACATGAAAAGGAGGCTATAAATTCGATCATTTCTAAAACTTTCACAGCACAAATTGGTAATAGTTACAGATATCACCATCGTTGCTTTAAAAACATATTGTATCATGATGCCTCTTTTCCTAGTTCTTTTGTCAGACACGAATAAGGGTTGTGAGCTAGCCGGTTTGCCAACAGACAGACTCTGTACCACCAACTATTACTGTGATGCATAGACTCTGCTGCAGCATTCTGCCCATTTTAAAAATGATCCAGTCCTGATGTTACTTATTTGGAAATTGTAGACCGGGGTAGAAATGCTGTAGAATTGATTTGTCATTTTCTGGCTGAGAAAATTGTTGCTTATGCATCAAAAGAAATTGCTTTGTTACGTGAAGTGGGTGGCCACCAGCAGTTATTTTTCCACAGAACTTTTCATGGTGGCGCGCGCGCGCACACACACACACACACACACACACACACAGAGTCTTAAGTACAGCACAGTAGAAGAGAATAAATGTGACAGAACAGACACATTAGGAGTACTCACTTCATGTTTCACTGGCACCAATGTCTGCGTTTTGACCCACTTTGAAGATTTTGTTGTACAATGGATTATACAACCTGTATGAATCCAGTTTTGTGACACATCCAGAGTCTGTCAAAAGAGAAGTGATCATTTAAAACCTATCTACCCTGTATATGAATAAAACAAACCCAAAACAGCCACATTAGTAGGTTCATCATCAAAAATAAATGTGTATCTGTGGTGATGAGGCTCAAATATAGCCATGTATGATTTATTTTACTTGTTTGTTGGGAAACTCAGATGCAGCACAACTGCGCACAATAGGCTGTAGCAAATAAACTTGAGCCCTTTTTACACAGAGATCACACTATAGGGCCGCTACGCAGTTGTTTCTGTACATCACCTTTGCATTTTTACGCAGAACCAAACAACTGCCGCATCATGCTGTCCCCGTATATGATTTCAGACAGCATGCTGGCATCGCGGATGCAGTGGCGTGACCCTAGTGTGACATATAACATAAGCGTTGGCAGTGCAATATGCATATGTGCATATTTACTGTCTCAGTTACATGGTGGCTGATCTCGTCCTCTGCTTGTAGGGTAATGAGCTCCAGGACCTCGTTGCTTTCCCAATTTGCGGACATTTTCGGCTGCTGTTCCTTCTCTTTGAGTTAGCTGCTAACTGCTTTTAGCTGCTTTTTGAATCTCCTGTGGTGGGTCACATGCATAACACATCATCAAAACAGCACACCTGTGCTGCCTATGATCTTGTCCTGCCAGCTGTCCCGTTTATACAAAGTTTCAGCGCTGTCACTACTTCCATTCCCAGACAACTCTTTCCCCTCATGCTGAGATCGTACCCTTTATACAGAACTGGGATGGGGAATAACAACGCAGTATTCCCATCTTGAACAGGCAGTGTAAAAGGGGCTATGGAAGCCCAAGTGAATTTCTTGAATTCTCTCAGCACACAAACACACAGGCATCAAATGCAGAGAGATGCCAGAAAGATGGGTTGCTGCAGCTCAGCGCCCTCAGCAGTTAGGGTGTCAGTGCCCTGCTCAAGGGCACCTCGACAGTGCCCAGGAGGTAAACTGGCACCTCTCCAGCTACCAGTCCACACGCTGTACTTGGCCCATGCAGCAACTTGAACCAGTGACCCTCTGGTTCCCAGGCTGAGTCCCCACAGACTGAGCTGCTGCCACCCCTGGAAGACTGTTAACCTTGTATAAATGCCTGCCCACTGTCGCAGTAGCACCATTGTTAAAATCGTCTGTCTAGAAAGCTTCTCACTAAATTTGCATTAATGTTGACTCTGTGTTTCAATCCCCAGACAATCAGGAAGGCAGCGACTGGCGTGATGAAGATGAGAAACTGCCCGGTCACGAGAACCTGACGGAAAAAGACATTGAACTGTTCAGACACATCCAGGAGCTGGCACTACAGGTACACAGTTGGAGACAAAATATTAAATGTCTTTTAAATTTATTGAATGAACAGATAAGGGATGATGGAAAGGGAGGACATGAAGAGGGATCACATTGTAGAGTGAGACAGCATCAACAGGGGAGCAAGGGAGAGACCTGTGAGGCTATAACTGAGGCTGCCATGCTGGAGTCATTGGATGTGATGGTTATGTAAACCCACAGAGTACAGCGGGGGAGCTGGATTTCAGTGGTGATGAGAATGTGGTCAGAAAGAGCGGAGTAAACAACAGCCAGGTCGTAAAAGATGACGTCACTGGCCTTTGACAAGGTCTGTAGGATGTAGGCACGTTTGTGGGTGGAAAAGTCAATGAGCTGTGAGCCTATTGTATTAATAGATTAATTTGCCGTGGAACAGCTGCTGGATTCAGCATGTATATTAAAACCATGCAGGGCACATGGGGCAGAGCAGGATGATGAGTGAAGCATTCACTGAGGTTCAAAGGTTTGGTTTTAAATGACCAATAGATGCAAATAACAAGCTTTGCTATGATAGTTAAAGTACAGTGTTGTCTTCGGAAATTTGCTTGAATTTCACATTCTGTTTCTGATACTCCCACGTTTGAAGGGCACAGCTGGTCAGTATGACTATGCCCTGGAGGCCTCTGAGTGCACAAGGCCTCTGCCACATCTCAGCTAGGCACACAAAGTTAAAGTTGGTGTCAAAAGAACACCCCGTGTTTGATGGAGTGAATATTGCAGCTTTAATGTCAGTGTCCTGCAGTGACAGGTTCGCCCAGCCAGTGTAGTTACAGAGAGGAAATGTAAATCAGCACTAACAGCCCTTTTCATGCAGCCCGGCAGTAGATCGACCAGAGAGCAGGTGTTTGGCCAGTGTCACGGGAGTCATATTAAAACACTATCTCAGATACCGACTGGAATATTCACACCAGTGTTTAAGTGTTTGACGCAGGGAGTAGTAAACCTTAATGACGTGTGAAAAGGGCCGATGTTATTATCTAGGCTGAGTAGCAGTGGAGTAGAGTACATGATCATCATAAAGGGCAGGCAGGGAGGTTTAAACTGATCTTGTTAAATTTAAATCTAAGCCTGGTGGGCTCCACTGGTTTGCCTTTATCACTGATGTGTCACTGATGGCACCCAGTGTCCTGCAGAGCTCTTACGCTTGAGTGTAAGATCCTAAGGCAGTCAGCCCTCATGTGTAATCTATCTGTTTGATATGATCTCTCAGACGCTCCAGCAGTAAACCTAAACTTGACCTTCCATCTCCTCTCCCTTTCTCCCTTTGTCTTTGTCGCTCATACAAACAGAAAGTCGGGGTGACAGGTCCGCCAGACCCTCAGATGCGTTGTCCGTCAGTCATCGAATTTGGCAAGTTTGAAATCCAGACGTGGTATTCCTCTCCCTACCCCCAGGAGTACAGCAGGTAAGCTAATGACCATAATGAAGCACAACAGCATAATGTACTTAGCTCACACTCCTGCGTGTAGACAGCACAGCCACCTCCAGCGTAATGCAGCTCAATTATAAGGTTGTTTACAGTAGCACCTACTTTGGCAGGTAACCAGCCAGAGCCTGATTTGGAGTAGGTGGGGGTGTAATAATTCTTTTAATGTATGTAACCGTGGAATAAAATCTGCCCTACTAATCTTACCTAATCTGCTTTGATTAGGTATTTGAAAATTTAGTGGTGGTAATAAAAGTGAAGTAATATTAGCAGAGAATAAAAGCTTAATGACCCACTCAGAGCAAAAAAATCTATATTTATCCTTGTTCACATCCTATTGGCTCTGTAGGCAGTGTGGAATTATTTGCCTCGTTCAAATCAAGAGCTGTGAAAAGGGATGCAGTTAGCATTTATGTTCAATATTTATTTATCTGTCAGTTGCTTCCTCAATTAATCGGTAATTGCTTAGTTAATAAAACTTCCAAAAAAAGTTTTAAAAATGCCTATCATGATTTCCCCAAAGCCCAGAGTGATGTATTCAAACACCAAAACCTAAAGATATTCAGTTAACTATCATAGAAGATTAAGAATACAGCAAATATCCACATCCAAGAAGTAGAAACCAGAGAACGTTTGGCTTTGTCGCTTAAAAAAAGGCCATGAATGAGTCAATTGTCAGAACAGTTGCAAATAAATGCTCTGTTGATCCATTTATAACTTACTCGACTGTTCATTTTAGCTCTTACTGTGACTTTTTACAACCAGTTTGCACTTACACCTTTACTTGTTGCACTCCCCTTCCTTTTCCCTCCAGACTACCCAAGCTCTACTTGTGTGAGTTCTGCCTGCGCTACATGAAGAGTCGCAGCATCCTCTACCAGCACATGAAGAAGTGTAACTGGTTCCACCCCCCTGCCAACGAGATCTACAGGAAGGACGATGTCTCTGTATACGAGGTGAGGATGAACTGTTCGGAATGATGGACTGAACGATGGTGAGAGCTAATGAAGTGAAAGACTAGAAGAATGTGAGTGAATGATGGTTGATGTAACTGAAACAGAGATAACAATCTGTAAACCACAGCAGTGCTACAGCCACATCCTCTACCGAAGACACCCGTTCTTCTCTTCTTGCCTCACAATTGCACCTACTGTTGCACTCCAGCCCTGTTAGTCACTTCCAACGACACACAATTGTCCAGTGTCGTTACAAAACAGACCGATGAATCCTTTCTCAAAAATGTATTCCATGCTTTCTGTAGACTTTTACCAAGACCCACTCATTTTTATTTAAGACTGTGGGAGTATCTGCAGGGTCAGAGATTAATGTTATGCATGGCACACCACTTCTTTCCCCCCAGCCTCATGAATATACAGTATGTTGATCAGTCCACTTCCTAATGTTGATTAATAGACATCCCTACACACCATAGTGGAATATTCTGCCATTAATGCCATCAGGGAATGACACTGTTATTATTAGAAGAATTCCTAATTACCAATTTACAGTGAAGCTCTTCTTCTCGGTCTCGTAGCGCAGCAGCAGATTAATTCAGTGGGTTGTTGTCTGCAGGCCATGGCCACTGCAGCTCCTCTTTCCCCCGCTCTGCAGTCCATCCTCGCTTGGAGGCGAGCAGAGATAACTGGCCAGCTGCCAAGCCGAACCTCCCTCCTTCTCTTTCTCTTCACAGCTCTTTGTTTCTCTCCTCCACCCTCTCTATCTGTCAGAGTCTCCAGAGACACAGCTGAGATCATTGCCTGACACCGACTTCTACTCCATTCACCTTCACTTTGTTCCACAGCTCTCTAACAGCAGCTTAAAGATGTACTCCTGCACAGTAGAGTGTGTGGGACTGAATTGTAGTCGTTTAGGGAACTTTGTGTCACTGATGTGTTTCCTTGCTGATCCCACAACAGGTTGATGGGAATGTGAGCACAATCTACTGTCAGAACCTGTGTCTGCTGGCCAAGCTGTTCCTGGACCACAAAACCCTCTACTATGATGTGGAGCCTTTCCTTTTCTACGTCCTCACCCAGAACGACAGCAAAGGTTGTCATCTCGTCGGCTACTTCTCTAAGGTACGGCCATGATGCTCTCAACCTGTGATGGATTTCAGTTCCTCTTGCCCACAGCCTCTCAGCCAATTGAGTCGGAATTTGTGTTTTTATTGTCCATGCGCCTTTTTCATTTTCAAGAAATACATACCTCTGTAATTACAACCCCCCTGCACAAACTCACCAAAACAGCTACATTAACCAAAATGGAGAGAAAAATATATTCAAATGAAATGAAATGAATTTGCACTGTCATCACCCCACACAGGTGCATTCCAGCAAAAGTACAAATGCTCATGTTGAGTTCCAGATAAACACTGGGCACCGTGAACTCTGTCGCTCTCTGTGGAGTCGCAGGTGCACCCATTAACATGCTACTTCCCTGCCAAAACACAGCAGTTAGTAAGCGGACGCAGCACCATCAACACCCTGCTGTTCACCCACACAGGCCTGCTCTGTGATGTAGTTTCCATTACATTTTTTTTTTCTAATGGTGGAATGTGTCTGTGTCTTTATCTCTTCTCCAGGAGAAGCACTGTCAACAGAAATACAACGTGTCATGCATCATGATTCTTCCACAGTACCAGCGCAGGGGCTACGGACGCTTTCTCATCGACTTTAGTAAGTAACAAAACAAACATAGTGACACCACCAATTACTGGGAAATATATCTGTGGATACAAAATTAAATTCAATAGAAAACACTGTGGTGTACATCTTTTTGGCTCAAGATGTCTGTGTCATTGGTTTGTTCCTCCATCCCCGCAGGCTACTTATTGTCCAAACGCGAGGGCCAGCCAGGCTCCCCAGAGAAGCCTCTGTCGGACCTAGGTCGACTGTCCTACATGGCATACTGGCGCAGCGTGGTGCTGGAGTGTCTCCACGAGGTCCGCGATCGGCAGATCACCATACGACAACTCAGCAAACTGACTGGGATCTGCCCGCAGGACATCACCACCACCCTGCACAGCCTCAACATGCTGGAGCAGCGAGGAGACAGGTCAGAGACACGACTGGCATACACTCTGAAACACTCCATATTATTTAGTGCCATATGAATTGTTACCCTGCATTAGCACATTATATAACTTACTATAGTGCAGTGAGAGACGGAAGGAGGATCTGGTTGCCAGACAGTTCTCAGTCACAAAGTATTAAAGGCTCTTGTAAAGCTTAACCCAAACGAGGCAGAATATGGCTTGTAGCCAGGTTACACCTTGCATGTAAACAAAGCCAGCCTGTAAAGTAGGCTTTAGTAGGATCATTGCTCATGCAGTCCCTATAATGATATATGGATGCAGCCTGATGTATTTAAACTCCCCTATCAATATAATTTAGGTGTCCTGCTGCTGCCTTAATTAATTGACTCCTCAGCAGATGTTGCATTAACCTAATATTTTCCGCTTTTGACTAAATAGTTTCAGCAATGACATTAAAATGTGAAGGCTGTCCATTTTGACAGATAAAAACACTGAGGGTGATTTATCATGACTTTATGTAATCCAAACCCTGGTTCAGATGGTGGCTTTGGCACATGAATAAGCTATTGTTTAGTCTTGGTTTTGATCTCACGTGCATGACCTTGTTGTCTAGCTGGCTTTCATTTTATAGTTATAGTTGACTAATGTATGTTTACTTGCCACCGTCCCAATAGTGGATAGTGTGTGTACATGCATCAGAGTTGCACTGCGATACTTTAGAGCATTACACCCTTGCTTAAAATTGCATAATCTATAAGCTTCTTTTGTATATTAGTTACTAAATTATTATTAAATTACTAATGAAAGTTAAATGTCCTGAAATGTCCAAAGAGAAAGACTTACACAACCTCTGCTCCTCCTCGGTTATTCTAAGCTTTTTGATAAAGGTTTTATCATTAAATTTAAAACTCTGGCAACATGTTGTTTTCTATAAAATTCTTAATAACAATGAAATGAAATGTGGGATCTTGGCCAGAGCAGCCATGATCTCTTGCTGAAGTGGCCCTCTGTGATAGTAATGCACTGCGGTTAACACTGACCTGCACCCAAGCCATTTGACACTTATTAATATTCCGCCATGTTTTAGCAACAGTAGGATTGAAAGGGAAGAATGATGGGCTGTTGGTTAAGTGTAATTAGCACAGTTTCAGTTTATGCCTGTGATTAATGTACTGTCACTGCCTGACAGTATTGACCCACAAAACTGGGTTTTTGGGTCACAATGATGTGAACAAAGACAAAAGTTGGTGGCAGCACCAGAAAAGAGTGGCACGTTGTGACGCTTTGCTTTAAACACAAATATTAACATTCCTCTATTGTAAGTACACATACACATACTAATAGTCTTGTAAATACATAGTGATCTGCACACAAGAAACAACACATAGGTGTGGATGCACATACACCAACATACACAGCCATATTAATCTAATATCTCTATGCTTGCTTGTAAAATAAACATGCATACAGAGTTGTAACGCTTTTGTTTCTTTTCCCTCTGGTTGTGTCAGGCTGGTCCTGGTGCGAAGGGAGAAGCTGGTGGCTAACCACATGGCTCGTCTAAAGGCCCGGCCACGACAACTGGATGTCGACCCTGAGTGTCTCCGCTGGACTCCCGTCATTGTAACCAACACTGTGGTCTCTGATGCCGACGGAGATGACGATGATGATGAGGAAGATGAAGAGCCAGAGGAGGAAAACCGCAAGGAGGTAAATACGTTAAATTTATATTCGCTCAAAAATTGAATAATAGATTGTCAAAGTGGTTGTATGTTCTTATTGATTAATTATTGATTTTATTCTACTCTATCTGTAAACAGGTCAAACCAAGTCATAAGGTCCCACCAATGTCCTCCTGGCACATGCGTCAAGCAAAGAAGAGGGAAGAGGAGGAGGACGATGATGAGGAGGAAGAAGAGGAAAGAAAGGGCTTCCTGGGGTTTCCCATTAGCCAGAGCTCTCCAACTTCCCCTTCCATTCGCTGTCCACCCTCTGTCCCAGAGCCACCGCGTCCCCCTCCCCCAACAAATGGAGAACGCAGACCTCGGGGGCGTCCACCCAAAAACTGGCCTTGGGGCAAGGTGAAAGACAGTGCACGGGTGGGACGGCCAGCTAAGATCCGCCCAGTGGAGGACGAGGATGATGAGGACGAGGAGAGAACAGAAGAAGGAAAAACCGCAGGCTCTGCCAGTAGCCCCCCTTCCCTTTTCTCCCTGGACAGACAAACAGAAGCCACAGCCTTTCACTCTCTGGACATGGCCAGGCACCCCTCCATAACCCCCACACGGAGAGGGCGGCCCCCCAGGAAAAAGAGAGGCCCTAAGCCCAGATTGTTGGACGGGCCTGGAGAGGGGCTGGCACAGCTTCCTGTGGTTTCCAGGTTGAATGAGTCTCCACCTGTCAGGAAGAACTGCTACAGTGAAAGCAGTGAAGAAGAGGAGGACGACGATGATGAAGATGATGAAGAGAGGAGGGCGTGCTCCCCACCCATCCTCACCAAGCCTGCCATGGGGCTCAAATGCAAGGTGAGAAACTAAAAGTGTCTTGTTAACAGAGAATGTTAAAATCGTCAATCATCATTGTCGAATTTCTGATCAAAATAAACTAGTTTTCAGCTGCATTTAGAACTGGATTTATAATAACCTGGATCCTAATAACCCGTCCTGTTTCTACCTAGAAGCCACTGAGGAAGCGTCGTTTTCGCCAGCGCAGCCACCCTCACAGCAGTGTGGTGACAGAGACAATTTCTGAGACCACAGAGGTGTTGGATGAGCCCTTTGTAGATTCAGACTCAGAGAGGCCAATGCCCAGGCTGGAGGAGGAGACGCCCCTGGGCCACCCACTGCACCGCTACCCCCCAGCCCGCTCTGCTCTGAGGTTGTCTGACCCAGCACCTAAAAGGGGCCGTCACTCCAACCTTACAGATTCAGAGGAAGACGGTGAGCAGCTTTGATGCCAAACCTGACAGGATTTAGTGATGATTGGTTTGTGTGTATACAAAGATATGTGTTAAGCTTTATCTAACACTGGCTTATCTTCTTGCCTCCTCTCAGAGCTAACACCTGTGCTGAAGCCTGTGGCTGCTCTGCCAGCAACTCCCTCAGAGACTCTGGCTGCCAACCCTGAGGTCCCAGTCAAGAAGAAGAAGGGTTGGCCCAAGGGAAAGAGCCGCAAACCACTGCACTGGAAGAAACGAGGCCCTGGAAAACCGCCCAGTGGCGGGCCTGCAGAAAGCCAGGCCCAAAGTGGGGATCCACCACCTCCCAAAATCAAGATGAAGCCTGGCCGCAAGCCCCGGAGCTGGTACCTGCAGCGGGCCCAGGAGGAGGCAGAGAGGCAGGAGCAGGAAAGACAAAGGCTGTTGGAGCAGCAGCTGGACAAAGATCCTCAGCTGCTCCAGACAGACGATCGTAACAGCAAGCGAGTGTGCAGAACCAACACTGACAGCAAACAGAAAGACTCTGATGAAGAAGATGACTATCTCCCTAAGCCTGTTGAGCAGAAGGTTCCCAGGAGGCGAGGGAGACCGCCCAAGAACCGTGCCCTCCGCCAGCCACCACAGCCCGCCCCCAAACCACCCCCAACTTCTGAGCCAGAAGAGGAGGAGGATGAGGAGGAAGAGACTGAAAGAACTTGGGAAGAAGATAAACCCAGCCGTCCACCATCCCGTCCCCTGCTGTCCCCTTCTTCCTCCTCTTCCACCTCAGGACCCCGGGCTCCACAGTCTCGGCCTCAGGATGCAGACATGGGCGACAGGGAAGAGGATGATGACGATGAGGAGAGGGAGGAAGAGGAATGTGGCAGCATGGGCAGTGGTGGCGGTAGCATCAACAGGAGAGCAGCAGTTACACCAGGTTCAGGCAGCAGACGCAGTGAAGACCATGACGCAGATGATGAAGGTGACGGACACTTGGAGGACAAGAGCAACGGCAGCACTAACAGCAGCAAGAAGAGAAAAAGCCAGGACTCTGAAGATGAAGATGATGACGAAGACGAAGAGGAGGAGCCTGCCTCCCGTGCAAGCTCTCCTCCGGTCAAAGAAGAACCCCAAGGCGGAGAGGCTTTTTTAGACATGGAGAACAGCGTGGCCCGGGACTACGTGAGCAAACAGGAGGAGGAAGAAGAGGAGGAGGAGGAGGCTGAGGAGGAGGCGCAGGAGTCGAAGTGTCGACCCTCCTCAACCGACCCACAGCAGGAAGAGAGGCGGCGCAGAGAGCAGGAGGAGTCCGCTGCAGCAGCTGCAGCAGTAGAAACTGTTACGGCCATGTCTGTTCCCTCAGAACCCATGGAGCTTCAGTCTCTGCACCCTGATGACAAGGACGTCACGCTGTTGATGGAACCCCAACACACACATCCACACTCCCACCCACACCAGCACTCTGACTTCAAAGAGGAGCTGGGCCACCATCACCCGCACCACCCCCACCATCACTCCAATGAGCTGGACCTGGAGACTATGCAGGCCGTCCAGTCCCTGACACAAGGGGAAGCCCAGGACGAAGAGACTGAACCCCAGCCACACCATGGGGCCTACCAGGACTGTGAGGAGACCCTAGCTGCCTGCCGGACCCTGCAGAGTTACAGCCACACAGGGGAGGCCGAGGAGGAGGCTCTGGCCTTAGTGGAGGAATGTGGGGCCTCCCAACACAGCAGCCCCCTTCCCAATCCCCCAGTGCCGCCTCTGCCCAGTCAATCTGTGCGCTCGGTTAACAGTCCGGGGTTGCCCTCGGGCATTATGGACACAACACCAGCAGGGCAGAGAGGAGGGACACCTGGCCCTACTGGAGCAGGGGGCAGTGGTGGAGGTGCTGGAGGGGGGTACACCCAGATCACACCAGAGCATCCCAGCTCTCTATCTGCCCCCTCCCAGCAGAACATGGAAACGTCGCCAATGATGGATGTACCGTCTGTGTCGGACCATTCGCAGCAGGTGGTGGACAGTGGCTTCAGTGACCTTGGCAGCATAGAGAGCACCACGGAGAACTATGACAACCCCAGCAGCTATGACTCCACCATGGGCGGAGGGGGTAATGGAACAGGAAATGGGGGGAACGGAGGGGGCATGTCAGCCGCTGTTGTTGCAGGAGCTTCCACAGCTTCCTCATCATCAGCCTCCTCTTCTTCAAGCTCGGCCACCCCGTCCTCCTCCCAGTCCAACAGCTGTTCCTTTGTGCCAGCCCCCAGCCTCACATCATCCACAGGAACGGGAGGATCCCAACTAGCGATGGGAAGCTGTAGCCTCATCCAGCAAACAGGACCAGGGCCCAACAGCGGACCAGGTGCCAGTAATGTAGGCAGTGCTGTGCCTCAGCCACCGCCACCCCCACCACCATCCAACACCCCCAGCTGTGGCATTAAGTCCCCTCAGAGCTGTGGTGTGATAGAGAGGCCTCCCAGCACTAACCAGCAACAACAACAACAGCAGCAGCAGCAACAGTCCCAAAAAAAGGTTCCTCCGCAGCCTCCTCAGCAGCAACAAGCCCCCAACCCTCAGCCTCCACCGTCGGCGCCACCGCCACCACCGCAGCAACAACAACAGGCCCTGTCCCAGTGTAGCATGGGCAATGGCTTTGCCTCCACGCCCATGATCATGGAGATCCCTGAGAGTGGAGGTGGAGGAGGGGGCCGCACCCTATATGAGCGCATGGGTCAGGACTTTGGCACAGGGGGCTACCCCCAGCCCTCAGCAACCTTCAGCCTAGCCAAACTCCAGCAGCTCACCAACACCATCATGGACCCCCACGCAATGCCCTACTCTCATTCAGCCTCCGTCACCTCCTATGCCACCAGTGTTTCTCTCTCCAATCCCGGGCTGGCCCCTTCACCCCACACTCCCCTCCCTCAGGGCCAGCCCACTATGACCCCACCTCCTAACCTGAGCTCTGGCTCCATGAACCTGGGCTCCTTGCAGCTGCAATGCAACATGCCTACAACCAACATCGGCCTGGGACCCCCACCGCACACACAGCGGCTACAGGGCCAGATGGCCACAGTCAAAGGCCATATTTCTATCCGGTCCAAAGCCACTCAGCAGCTGGCCCCGGCTCCACACCAGCAGCAGCTCTACGGACGCAGCTCAGGGGCCGTGGCCATGCAGGGCACGCCGCGCACCTTGGCTGTGCAGCGCGGTATGATGCCAAACCTCATGCCCACGCCAGCACCGTACAATTCCATGAACATGACGCCCCTCAATGCCATGTCTGCCGGCTACCGAATGCCCCAGCCCATGATGAACAGTGGTTATCACGGCAACCCCCCTTACATGAATCAGCCAGCTCAGTACCCCATGCAGATGCAGATGGGCATGATGGGAGGCCAGGGTTACCCGCAGCAGCCTATGCAGCCCAATCACCACGGTAACATGATGTACACCGGCCCCTCCCATCACAGCTACGCCGGTGTCCCAAAACAGTCACCTTACATGAGCAGATGAGCTGCCAAGAACTGAGAAAGGAGACATGAAGCCAGAGCTGATACTCGCTGTACTCTAAATGTCCATTACTCCTGTTCACCCTCTCCAGTGCCACGGCGGGCACCAGGGAGAGTAGGTGATTGGAGACAGAGAGGGTCTTTGGGTTTCCTGTTTTTTTCTATGTTGTCATTTTGTCCCTTTTCATTTGGGCTCGTTTCCCCCTCCCCTCCCAGCTGGCTGTTGTACGGGAACAAGTCGGTGGGGTTCTGGGTCGGGGTGTGTACATGGACCTCTGGCGTGCCGTGCTGCTTCAGGCCAGGCCTACACAGTCCTCTGACGTGATTTCACACAGGCCCAGGAGTCTCTTCCTCCTCACGATGCGCAGGAGGAGAGAAGGGGAGGACAAGAGTGACGAAGAAAACACACAGAGAAAGACAATACAGGAGTACCCTGCTCTGTCGGACTGCGAATGAAAAACAGTGGTTAATTGAATATATTCAACCATGCACACAATCTTTTAAGTGATATAGGAAGCCTTACCATGAAAAAAGAGACAATGAAACATTGTAGGCGGACTCTTGTTTTGTTTTGTTAAACATAATGTTGAATCTTATTTTTGTTGTCGTTGTTTTTGTTGACTGTTTTTTGAAATACTCGTGTGCAGTCCGACCTCTTATATGCTTTGGTCTTTATATGTGTGGCATTCTGAAATGGTGATACACCCTGTTGCTCTCTCAGAAATCCCCGAACATCTATGTGGCCACTCTGTCAGACGGCTTTTCACCCAGTTCCAGAAAAGCATAGGAGCGGGGCCTCCGGTGTTTGAGGTGTTGAGCTGTTTCCAGAGTTTCTGTCTTCCCGGATGGACCTTGTTGTACCAAAACACAGCAAAGAGGCAGAAGAGACGAGCGTGTTACTGTCTAATAAATGTCCATAAACAAAACAAGTAGCATTATGTTCCAGTTTGCCGCCACTCTGAAACGTTTAGATGTAAATATTCCGGTACTTCCCAATATCCAGCACACACAACCACACACACACCCACCCACAAACACACACACATGCTGGCTAGCTGTCACCAATTGGTGGCTAGCTCAGGAAACATTCAGCTGTTCTTGTCCACACTCCACTGACAGACGGTGTACTATGTCAGCCTTTTTTTTTTTTTAGCAGTTTAAGGAATGCAGAACAAACGGTGGGATTTCCATTTAACTGCTTTAAGGAAGGTCAGTTAACTATTGCTGACCTCTCCTCAAGTGTTAGTGACCCAAAGAGGTCCAGGAGTCTGCTTCTGAATGGTGTATTCTGTTAAAACTGTATTTTTTCCTTTTTCTTTTCTGCAAAATTCTGCACTCCCATTGGCTGGAAATACGGCAGTAGACAGTTAGCCTTAGAAAAGGTGTGCCTAAATGCCTGATCTAGTGCATGGTTTGGCCCTCACATAGAGGCACACTCATATAAAAGCAGGGTCGGAGGTGAGTTAAGTGTTAGAGGTTCTGTTGGTTGTGGCGTTCAACCGGCAGGGTTGATTTGGTCGACCTTGTTGCTCCATGTACCAGTATTCAAAGTCAAAAGAGGAGTTTTAATTTTCTTACAGACCTGACATTGCATACTTTATTTGTGTGTATCGTTCTGTTCTCTACTTCTTTTGTGTTTTGTTTCTTTCTGAATTTTATCAGACTGGGCAGCTTTCTTTTATGACACAAGCTGACTCTTTTTGACTTTAGAAAAACCTATTGTAGAGAAAATGTTTTTTCTATAATATAAAAGGAAACTCTGACATTGATATTGGTACTGTCATTTTTTTCACTTCTGTTTCAGGAAAAAAAAAACAATACATATTTTTTAGCTCGCCTCTTGGGTAATAATTACTAAGAAATTCAAAATTTAAAAAAATTACCACTCACTTTTAGTGACTTTAAGATGCCTTTAACCTCTCCATTCCATCTCATCTCTAGAGTTTTTCTATCTTTGTGTAGTATATTAATGCTATTTTAAACAAAAGGACTACAAATATCTAAAGGTCACTTGGCATTCTTTTTTTTTTTCTTTTTCTTTTTTTTTTTTTTTACTTGTGTGTGTATAGGATGACTTCCTTACATTTAAGAGGCATGTAAAAAGGAGCTCAGTATATTTCTGTCTGTTTATATCGCTTCCCTTTTTGTATCCTTTGTAATTGTACATGTTGCGTTGTATGCTAAGAGAGAGCGCAAAATAAAGAGAGGAGTGATGGCTGGGCACACAGTGAAGGTTGATTTGCGCTCAGCGGCCTCAACTCTCTACTCTGTCCCTGTATGTATTTCCATTTATTCTGTTTTTTTCTTTCTTTCTTAGCAAGTACTTTCAAAGAACTCTGTACATTTTAACATAAAATGAAAATAAATTATGTTGAGCCATTCATGTTTTCCTCGAGCTTTTTAAAATTTTATCAGTTCTAAAATAATATCATCTCAGTCCACTCCTTCGAGATTCACTCCAAAGGGACAAAGATGCTTTAATTATGACTAATTAAATGCACATTTTCCAAAACAATGAACCTTGTATAAACTCAACATTTAGTATTGGGAATTTCATTTAATATTTAAGTACAGAAAGGGGTTTTGCACATAAGATGATGGAGGAATTGGGACAACCTTACATACAGCAGACAAGTTAATGGTGTCAGCCACTGGTAAAACAGTGACAAGGACTTTATTCCAAATTGTGTGCATTTATTTAAATGCCTCTGAAAATTCTTCATAATATTGACAGATGTGACTAAATTAGCAACAAAGTGTGAAAATAAACATCCTTAGGTATCATTTATTAGAAGTTAAAAACTCAAAAACTCTGCTAATGTGTTTTATCAGACTGTTTGGGTGTGGTTTGATAAAATATTTCCTACAGAGCCCTGCCTATGTCAAACCACAGAGAAGAGGAAGGATTAAAAACAGAAATCTCATGCCAAATAGCCAACACTGTTGCAACTTCAGTATAAAGCTGTATTTTTATGTAGGATCCCATCTGTCACAGTGAAAAGCTGATAGAAGTTAGTCTTTAGTGTCTTTAAAGGAATACTTCACCCCCCCACACACATGACTATTTGTATATCAATTAATCATCCTGTGTTGTTAAATTTGTGAAGAAACTTGTTTTTCTCACATGCTTCCACAATGAACGAAGAATCCAAAAAAAAGACCAAATCCTGATGAATTGAAGTCCACCATTAACACCAGCAAAACTATATGAAAACATCTGTTCAACAACTCACACAACTTGTGCAGTATAATTCAAGTCTTGTTTATCCAGCTGTACCCTCAGTACTTGACAAGCACATGCATTTTCGCTAGAACTCCAGCATTTTAAACAACTGAAAGTAAAACTTTTCTGTGCTTTCTTCAAAGACAGACACCACAGACAAAGTCAGTACTTTTACCTTGCTGAACACCAGAGCTGCTGGTCAACTGCTGCTTCGATCACTTTGTTTGTTTGTGTTATTGTGTGACTTTGATATTTAAAGGGTTAATTTGGATTCGGCAAAGTCAAGTCAGTAATTTATATAGCACATTTAAAAACAACAGGAGTTGAACCAAAATGCTTTCCAGTCGAGGCAGTTGGGTTAGAATCTGCCTCAACGCAGGTTTACATGATTAAGTAAAGGGTTCATAAAAGGCAGTTATACATAATGTAATACAATAAAGCAGTAATAGAGAGAGGGCAGGACTAAAATGAAAAAGCAGAAACAACTCAACATAAACAGCAAAGTGAAGAAAGAATTTAAAGATATTTAAGTCTTTGGCTGAACTACAAGCAAGTGAAAAAGTTTTGTCTTTAATTCTGATTAAAAACTCAGTGGTGGAACAGGACTTACTGTGGGAGCTGCAACAACAACAACAACAATAATGTGGTCACCTTTGGTTTCGCGGCGTGAGTGAGGGACCGAGAGTTGTTGCTGTGAGGAAGACCTGTGAGATCGAGGGGGAGAATATGGAACTATCAAGTAGGCACTGTATTGTGAAGCCAAACCATTTAAGGCTACAAAACACAAATAGCAGGAGTGATGTGTTGTAGTCTCTTTGCTCCTGTTAAGAGTCTAGCAGCTGCAATTGAACCATCTGGAGTCTCCAAAGTGTGGAGTGAGTCACCCCCATATACAGGGAATTACAATAATCTAGTCGAAAGGTGAGTCACACAATAACAAATGGACTAACTGATTGAGGCAGGGGTAGACCAGCTGCTCCTGTGCTCAGCAATATAAAACTACTGTTTTTGTCGATGGAGTCTGGCCTTGAAGAGAGCAGGGAGTTTTACCTTCAGTTCAGTATAGGAGGGTTTTAGCAAAAATGCATGTGCACGACTGGGTAAATGAGACTTGAATTATACTGCACTCAGTTGTGTGAGAGTTTGTAAACAGATGTTTTGATATGTCATTAAAGGTGGACCCCTTTGACTTTAAATTATCAAGAATTTTCTCTGTTTTTGGATTCTTAGTTCACTGGAGGCATGCAAGAAAAACAAAGGCTTCTTCACAAATTCAACACAACAAGGGGTGAGGAATTGATGTACAGGTGGTCATGTAGGGGTGAGATATTCCTTTGATACCTCTTTATCTTTTCCATATTCCTTGTTCCGAGTTGAAATTTAAGTGAATAGTCAAAATGCATGTGAAGAATGCTATTGTCACGTGTTTGAAATTATCCAGCTGGGCCACAGGGCCTTTTAGGTTCCCCCAAAACTGTAGAGCTCTACATGAGCTTTGTTATAAAGGGCTCAGGGTGTCACTGTGATGACAGATCAAGGAAAGACTAGATTACATTTCATTTGAAGAAATTAAGTTTTACAAAGCTTCACACCATTATTGATTAACTGATCAATTTTACCCCCTAGTTGGCGAGCATTTGTAACAGACCTACTGGCATTAGTTGTCATTTGTGGAGTTGCTGTGACCACTTGTGGCCACTAGATGTCCCTGTAGAATGTAAGAATATCGTGTCAAATGTAGTGCTGTGTTCTCATCCATTTAAATCTTTAACAAAATCTAAATACACAGACTTTCCATCCTTAAATTTTGCTGGGTTGTGGATGACATGGTCTTGTTTTCAATGTAATATCTCTGAACACACAGGAGTCACATTCATCAGATCTATGTGATGTAAAACCACCGGTGTTACAGTTAAAGTTTCAGTTGGTGAACAAATACATTAAAGGTGATGTTTGGTTGACAAGTGTAGCTAAATGTTTCCTTCTAAAACACATTATGGAAACCAAAAACATATAATTTTGCTCACTCAGTCAGTCACTGACTTACAGTAAAAAAGATAGTTATTTATGAGATTCAGAGCATTTAAAAAGCCATCTTTGTTTACGCATTATGCAGATTTACAAGCTGACCTGTGCTGATGAGTGCAAAAATGTATACTGTAGCTCGTGACAGCTTTAGAATCAGCACAATTTAACACAGATTTTGCTTTTTCCACATCAAGAGGCTCATCATGATCATAACATGGATAAGGTTATAAACTGGCAAACCGATCTCTCTTATCTTAGTTTAGTATTTTGTTCTGATGTCTGTGCTCCTCTGTTCCTACATTTACTGTAAGGATTCAACGTATTGACACTGAGGGCAGGATTTCTCACAGCTTCATTGTTTGTATGTCTGTTGACAATTTGTCTTGAGGGTGTGAGCTGCACTTGGAAAGAAGGTGGAACTGCAGACTGTGAACTCCCAGATATCATTATGCACTTAGTTTTCATTCCTCCATGCAATGTGGTGATCTTTACACAACAGTTTTGAAACTGGTCAGCAGTAAAATGCTCTGTATATGTTATGTATCATACACAAATAAGTATGACTTAACATCCAGTGATGTTCTGTGCCATCTTCATTGGTATTTTACTATAACCTTATTTAAATATATAACATTAGATTTGCTGTGTGCATAACAATATAAGAAGTCTAATATAGTTTATGCTGCAGCCTCACTGGGAAAGCATTTTTGACTCTAAGCACTGCAGTTTTGTTCTGAGTGAAGTTTTAAATAAGCCATGTCTCTGTATCTGTTTAATTGAATGGAGAGGAGCTCCACAAGATGAAATCTGATACTGGAAACAAAATGTCAGACCAGCTCCATCTTGCGGCCAATCAGCGGCCAGTTTTACTGGTGTTTACTGTAGCTCTCCCTCCGCGGTCCAATCACAACCGAGTCACGAGCCACTAGCTTCCGTATTGTTGACCTATGACTCCATTAAGCGGGCGGGACTTTACAACCTGCCTGGATTCTGATTGGTTCGCTGCGCTCTCTATCCTTCCTCGCACCAAAAGCTTCGCCACCTAACGGGAAGCAACGACGGCAGCTCAATCTTCCATCGGGAAAAAGGGTGAAAGGCGAGACGAAAACGTAAAACAACTGTCTTCGGTAAGTCGCTTGCAACCTATTAATTGCTCGAATGGGAAGTGGTATATTTTCAGTGAGAATAACATCGTTATTTTGGAGTATTTTCATCCCGTGTACCGGGTGACGGGGCTTTTCCTCTGTCATGAGACCGTGTGAGACAGGAGGAGGGACTGATGAAGCATCTTGTGCGGAGACGGAGGCCTTCGGCTGTTCTGCGATACAGATAGCTACACTGTTATACGGTTGTTTCATCTTAGCAAACAAAATAATTATGTGTAGCTGTAATTTATACAAGTTATTGCGGCGCTGAGTTATACCCGGGTCAGAACTCGATAGCTTAGCCGCATATTTAATGAATATTCCGGTGTCATGTTTCCCCACCACCTTACACTGACACTAACTAAAGAAGACTTGGTCTGATAGTATTGTATCACATTAATTCCTGATATGTAAGCACTGGTCTCTGTGTATGTGGAGAGCTGTGCGCCAAACTCCTCTTTAAAAACATAACATTTAATTCACTTAAAAATTGACCCATTACACTGACAGCATTTTATATCAGATGACATGAGCCATTCATTCGCATGTTGCTAAGAAAAAGTTTGTACAACCCGTACATTGTATCTACGTGATAGACATACACATACTAAGCACACAGACCCATTCTCTGCTACTGAATTAAGCACATTGTATGAACAGTGTGTGTGCACTGTCCAGAGCTTAAAGCCTGCTTTTATCCACCAAGAAATGTGTCATGTGAGAGGAGGAAGGGCTCGTTTCAATAGTGGGCATGGACTTACTGTTTTCATTAATTTTATTTTTAGCTCCACCATTTGATAAAGCACAGATTGAGCCTGGTTATACGCCTTAAAGTTTAGGTCTCATTCAGAGACTTTATTCAAACGTCAGTGTTCATAGATCCATTATGAAATGTTCACACATTCATATTTATGTCTCCCTAAAATTAACAAATCACTGCATTCATCAATTGCTAGTGTGTAAAGTGCCCAAATGTACTGTTAAAATATTGAATTAATACTTATGGCACCATAATGCAGAGCTTGGGACTCAAGTCACATGACTTGTATTCAATACAGATTTGAGTCATACGTTTGATGACTTAGGACTCAGCTTCACAAAATCATAAAAGACTTGCAACCTGACTTGGACTTTAACACCAATGACATGTGACTTTCCATAGACTTGAGACTTTTGACTTGTAAACACTTGATACTTTCTCCAAAGCTCAAAAAGTATGTTATTGAAAAGGGATGCCACAAATCAGTTCATTTCTCTTCCATTTCCTGAATTAACTAAACTTAATCTTATTCATTTAGCAAGTTTCTTCAATCCGACAGCATCCAATTACGTTGTAGGAGGGAACCACAAAGACTTAATGTTATATTACAGAGCCATAAATTATACAAAGATATTTTTGTTCAAAAACCAAGCAGTGGTCAACAAAAATGATAAGTTTGTCAAAAATTATAGACAGAGATACAAACCTTAAAAATAGATATTTGTAACTTTAATAGAATATTACTCTGCTGTTAAAATGGCTTTACGTTACAATACAAACTCAAAGTTTTCGATTTCAGATTTGACATTCGACTTGTCCGTCTTGATGTGGGACCTGAGTGCAAAGACTTGAGACTTACTTGTGACTTGCAAAACAATGACTTGGTCCTTCCTCTGCTATAATGCTGTCATCACATTGTGTAAAACACAGACATCTCACAGTGGGAAAAGCACAGGTGTAAATGATGAAATGAATGATGGCTGAATTCCATTTAGCTGCTTTAGTGTCAGGGTCCTCGTAGTGTGCATGCTGGCTCACTGTAACACTTTAATGGGTTACTGGGACACCTGAATAGAACAAAGCTCTTGTTAATGTTATAATGTAGTAACGCCTGTGCTTTTCCTGCAATGATAAGTCAAAATATCTGCAGTGATAAAGGCCTTTATGTCAGAAATTAACTATGATTATTTGTAAGTGATTTTTAACTTCATTTAGATTTAAGAGATGATGTTCATCAAATTGACAGAATGTATGGTATGTTGTTAGTTTGTTAAAGACATTGCTTTTTTCATCCTTAATTGGGGATTCTTAATCAGTGACTAAACACTCAGTATTTTGTATTTAATGGGCTGTACTGTATTACATCATTCTTTGAAGACATACACTAAGTATAAATCAGTGACCTCATATGTCTGGGTCTATCTTTGCTTACACTTCACAGGAGCCATGAACACAGAAAGAAGCATTTTTTAAAAACTTTTTTCTTTGAAATATACTGCAGTTAATATTATTTAATATGCCACGTGTATGTGCGTGGACATCTCAGTTTGATTTGAATTCTATACACACTTTTTTCCTCTGCCTTTTCTAATAACAGCATCTTTGGTTTCTCTTCCTATGTTAGCCTCTCAGCCTTCAGCCAAAATGATCCACAGCCTGTTCCTAGTTAACGCCTCGGGGGACATTTTCCTGGAGAAGCACTGGAAGAGCGTAGTCAGTCGCTCCGTGTGTGACTACTTCTTCGAGGCACAGGAGCGTGCCACTGAGCCGGAGAACGTCCCACCAGTGATCCCCACACCGCATCACTACCTTATCAGTGTGCTCCGGCATCGCATCTACTTTGTCGCAGTCATCCAGAGCGAGGTGCCACCGCTATTTGTCATCGAGTTTCTGCACAGAGTCGTGGACACCTTCCAGGTTCTGGCCACCTTGCATTTTTTGGTACACTTTTAGTTCAGCTGAAGCAACTCTTATCTGACTTGAAATACTCATATCCTGCCTGTGTTCTTTGTTCTCAGGACTATTTTGGGGTGTGTACAGAGGCTGCTATTAAAGACAATGTGGTGGTGGTGTATGAACTACTGGAGGAGATGCTGGACAACGGCTTTCCGCTGGCCACAGAGTCCAACATCCTCAAAGAGCTCATCAAGCCTCCCACCATCCTCCGCACAATGGTCAACACCATCACAGGTACAGTCCTGTTAACCACAGGCCACAGTGCCTGTAAAATTCAAACTGAACTGGACACTCCCACTAAATGTTTGGAACATTCTGTCAGCTCATGACGGTGATGTTTGATATGATGTGTGCCAATGTGTGCAAAGTGCTGGACAAATTAGTCCCGGTATCTTGGTGCTTAAAACATAAGGGTGTCCCATTAACACTTATGATGTAATGTTTATTATGTTGTTGTGGCGTTAAAGGTTAAGGCCCAAGCTTTTAATTTTCCATTAGCTTTTCATTATGCAAATAATGTGCTGCCGCTGGGCTTGAACAAAGTGTTTTAATTATTAGTTTTATATGAATGCAATGTGCTATCTACATATTCTCTAAACAGTATCAGTTACTTCAAGTTGATACATGTGATTGTATCGAGTGGTTCGAACTAATGAGTTTTGATACTTTTTGCAAAATATGTCAGTTTTTTGTGGCACTCGTTTTAGAAGATGCACGTTCAACAGCCAGTGCTATCTACCCCAACAAAACATCAATGTATTATCAGTCATCATGTATCATTTTACATGCACATTAATAGAGATAAAAAAAAGTTGTCTTTAATGCATTGATTCAGCATTCTACTTGTGTGTAGGTAGCCTATGTATGATGTTATAGAAATGTCACTGACCAATGATCTGTCATTCTTTGAGGGGCAATTAGCAGACGTCCCAGTTGCCTCCGCAGCCTTGTGTTGCATTTGTGTGGTGTCAGAATAATGTGAAAAATGAGTTCATATTTCACGGCTCACCAGATCCATTTCCTCTGCTCTGTTATCAATGTATTATTTAAATGCTCAGAGTGGTAAAATGCAACACATCTTCTTTGTAGCCCCCTTGCTGTTTGTACCTTATAAGTTAAAGCTCATGATCACACCGAAGTTGGAAGAATGACCATCTGAGGACCACCTAAATGGTCAAGTCCGAATCCTTGCTTGTTCATTCAGTGCTGTTGCTGCACTACATTACAACACGTTTAGGATTCATGAGCAGTCTGACATTCGACAGGATGACCCGGTACACACAGGACATTAAAAATAGTTGGTCAAAAAGATTTGTTTGTTCATTTTCACTCATCACTAATAAATCTCACAGCACATCCTTTTAAACCAAGAACTTTAACATTATGTTTTGTGCATTGACAGAAAGATCCTGTTCAGATAAAATAATAATGTGAGCACTAACTCACAAATGCACAAAGTCAGCCGTCAGTCTGCATTATGGCAGGAATTGTTGCAACAGCCAATTTCTGTGCCCTGTGTAAATGTGCTCATTATCATACATGTGGTTCATGTCTGTGTTTTCAGGCAGCACCAATGTTGGTGAACAGCTCCCCACAGGCCAGCTGTCAGTGGTGCCATGGCGACGCACTGGAGTCAAATACACCAACAATGAAGCCTATTTTGACGTGGTGGAAGAGATTGATGCTATCATTGATAAATCAGGTATTGCTCTGCACAGCCTGCTGGTCAAACACTTTACTGTACCAGTGCTATAACATAACCATTCATTATTTAGCCACTCTGTTAGCTGTGACTACTTTTCTGTTAAGGTTCCTCAGATAACTTAATGGAAAAATGAAAATAAAAAACAACAACAGAAATTGCATAGACTCTGATAAATGACATTATTGCATCATATTAAAATTTTCTTCATCATAATTATTAATGCACACTGTGATGTAATTTGATTGTATTCATTTGCACATTTCTGTTTGGGAGAAGAACTACATTTGGATTACTATTAGAGTTGTCAAGAAAATGGCCAGATAAAAGATATGGAACAACAGCATAAAGTACCAGCCGTTTACAGCTTTACTTAACAGTTATTAGTGTCTGCTTTGGAAATAAGTTTTGTTTTTAATTTACATTGTTTTTGTTTTTTCCTTTGCCCATATCAACCTCCAACCCTCCTCCTCCTCCTCAGGCTCCACTATTACAGCAGAAATTCAGGGAGTTATTGATGCCTGTGTAAAACTGACTGGCATGCCTGACCTCACACTCTCGTTCATGGTGAGTATCTTTTTTCCCAGAGTTTTTAACAAATGTGCTTATTCTTTTTATATATTCAGTGGATCCACACTGGCAGACTGACAAACTTACATTGACGTTTGTAAATACATACATAATTGCAAGTAGAATCTGGAGAGTGTTACATGCATCTCTGGGTTGAGTACTTAAAGTTCTCACAGACATGGACTCTATTGAATTTTTCCTGTCAAGTCATTTTAATACTTTTTAGCTTTTATCAAACCTGACCCTCTGCCTCTCTCTCCCAGAATCCTCGGCTGCTGGATGATGTCAGTTTCCACCCGTGTGTTCGGTTCAAGCGCTGGGAAGCTGAGCGGATCCTCTCCTTCATCCCACCCGATGGAAACTTCCGGTTGCTTTCCTACCACGTCAGCTCTCAGAAGTCAGTGTTTTTTTCCATTCAGAATCTGTTCACTTATTCATCATCACTTTATAGCAAAGACACATAAGGCTGGAAAAAAAACCCAGTATATTATCCACGTGTTTTTGTTCAATAGTTGCAAATATACAGTATGTGTTCTGTCTCTCAAGCAGTGTACTAATATTAGAATACAACATCAGAATCACAAAACATTTGTTTGCTAGTATGAGTCTGATTCCTGTTGTTTGTTTGCCCGGTTCCTCCGCAGCCTGGTGGCGATCCCAGTGTACGTCAAGCACAACATCACCTTCCGAGAGGGAAGCTCCCAAGGACGTTTTGACTTGACTCTGGGACCCAAACAGACCATGGGCAAGGCCGTGGAGTCAGTCCTAGTCAGCAGCCAGCTGCCCCGGGGCGTCCTGAATGCCAACCTCAACCCCTCACAGGGAACATACACCTTTGACCCAGTCACAAAGGTACTTAGACACTGTGTCTGAGAGTGTGTTTATATGCCTAAAGGAAAGAAAAGAAAGGAATTGAAAATGAACAAGAAGTTGTAGAGGTCTCAAAAAAACCTTAAATTATGCCATATTGCAATCCTGATGGTTTGTCTTTTTGGACAGATGTTGACATGGGATGTTGGCAAGATCAACCCACAGAAGCTTCCCAGCCTGAAGGGCACCATGAGCCTGCAGGCTGGGGCCTCCAAACCTGACGAGAATCCAACCATCAACATCCAGTTCAAAATCCAACAGATGGCCATCTCAGGTACACACACACACACACACACACACACACACACACACACACACACACAGAACATAGTATTATGATAGTTTTTTTTTTTCATGGCAATATTGTATCGTCACAGAGTGCCAAATATTGTTTTTTTGTTATATAAATTATTAATATGACAAATACAAGTTAAAACTTTAGGTAGCCTACTAGAATAATACAATCAATTACTTCTTCAGTCCACTAGATACATTTTGCTGCTGCAAAAAATGGCTGAAGTGAGATGAACAGACTGAAAATTTTATCTTATTAGATGAAACAGATGTCCCCCTATGTCCACTTAGGGGAAATAATTAACAGTTGAAAAATGGTAATAAATTGGAATATATTGCAATGTATTTTATCGCAATACTCAGCATACTGTAACATAATTAAAATCGCAGTAATATTGTATTGTGACTTAAGTATTGTGACAATATCGTGTTGTGGATCCTCTGGTGATTCTCACCCCTAACACACACTCTGACCATCATCATCACTTATTCTCATGCAGTCATGAGTGTGTCATTCCAGGAATTCCTCCATGTATGGAAGGAATAGTTTTTCATTATTGAAATTCTCTGTGAAACAACACCTAGTTTAAATTCCTGCTAAACTATCACACAAAACATCCGGGCTGTTTCAGCGAGTGAGATTCATATTTTATCATTAAGTAATGAATATTATTTCCACTTTGTATTCTGCATTGACAGTAACGTCCCTCCAACCCCCAAACATAACAGGAGCTTTGACCACATCGCCTGCTCAGCTGATAACCACCTGACTGTCCCACTCTGTGAGCACAGTGACACAATGGCCACTAGATGGTGCCAAATGCAATAAATACACCTCCTCACATGAGATCAGAATGTACTCAACAACAGTTGTTTTCAGCCTGTTTCATGTGAAGGACCCCTAAATTGATGCACATGAGGTCACAGACCCCCATTTGATAAGATTTCACTGCAGGGACCTCCATCTGAAAAGATTTTGGTTTTAAATATGATTCAGACCAGAATTCTGTAGTTGTCAGCTCCAGTTAAGAAGACATGGAGGAAGTGAAACCTATGATCAGGATAATCACTCTTATGACTCTTACTCACATTGGCCTGACTTGTTTACTAAATAAGATAGTGAATAAAACTATTCCCCCTTGTCCTGGGAACCCTCTGGAACTCCCTCAAGGCCCTGGGGTTCCCTGAACCTGTGGTTGAGAACCACTGTTTTATAAACAGATTTTGATACACATGTCATAAATACTCATTTATTATACTCATTATGTGTTTTGCCATAATGTTTATCTCCAGCTATAGTGATTTGGCTTAGTTAGCAAAATTAGACGTATTTCCCAGCACGTAATTAGTCCAAACAGGATTTTAGGTAATATGCAAAGCAATATTACCTAAAACGCCATTAAAAAATGTCAATTTTTTAATATGGACGGTAGTATGACAATATGACTAGCTTGTGCTTATTGCATTTGGTACATAGTTGTCTGTGTTTTTTTTTTTTTTAAACTACAATTTAGGCAAGTACAAGTGTGATGACCCCCATTTGTTTGCTGTACAAATTTAGCACAAACATATGTCATCCCGGGCTACTGTCTTGGTTTGGATTTGGAAGAAGATTTTTTTGTCATGCAGCAGACAAAAAAAATCCTCCTGAAGGTATAAAGAGTCTTTTACTGCTGGAAAGAGGGTCTTTTCACACACTAGGCTGCCTATGCAGTAGAAAGACTCAAATATTTCCTAAATTGGTGCTCTATGACCAGAGAAAAAAAAGGAAACAGAGGGCTGTGGCATTTCCTTTTGCTCAAAAAAATCTATGACTGCCAGAATGCTTTGCGTCGCATTGGACCCATAAACATTCCTGTTGGTGGATGATGTAATGCAAGTTGCTTTTCTGAAAACAATTTTGCATCCAGCTGGTGACAAACGATGTTGTATTACAGTTAAACAGTAGGTTAAAATATGTTTCTGAATACATTTTAGGGCGAGAAGTACAGGAAATAGTGTGGCGCCCACTTTCTGTTCACAAATTCTCATATTACAGCCAAACAGTGCACTAAAATATGTTTATGAAGACATTTTAGGTTAGAAATAGACAATACAGTAACAGAAACTTGGTTCGTATTTGATCAGCACTGCCTGGTTTTACTCTGATTGGAGTTTGAGAGAGACGGGTGGCCCTCTGGGTGTTGAGTAGGGAGATCAGGGCACTGGCAAGATGGAGTGAAGTTAATTTACACTGACTACCCACAATGTTATAATACAAAGCTATTTGAAAAGCAAAGTGTCTCTGTATGGATTCCAGAACAGCCTCAGATGTTCAAGAATCCTCTGGGTTTTTCAAATTTCACCAGGTGTATCTTTAGTGTAGTAGGGCTGTATGGAATACTTACCTAAAGTCAGTGTATTACATACAGTAGATGGTGGTCAGCGTGCTCGTCATATAGCAAAAAAACCATCATCTCTGTACTTGTAGCCCAATCAGATCTGTCTGGAACATCCATAAATGAACCACCCACCATCCTCAGACATTCAAGTTGGATTTGTTTTGGTGTTGGTGTCAGTCATTGCTCTTGTCCAGGAACACAAGTGAAGTGCACATGAGACTGTTTGTATTGAAAAATTTAAATGAGGAAAAAAAAGGTGTCTTTGTCCTTCAACAGGGCTGAAGGTGAATCGACTGGACATGTACGGTGAGAAGTATAAACCCTTCAAAGGCATCAAATACATGACGAAGGCTGGCAAGTTCCAGGTGCGGACATAAAGACTGCTGCTCTGTGACTACTGGACCAAACCACCATGAGACTGAGGGGTGATGTGATGGGGGAAGGGGAGTTGGTACATTCCCTGTGTATATGCATTTCAGGATTTTACAAATTGGAGGATCCATGTAGCAGTAAAGAATGGACCATTGCACATAGAAACCTCTGTCAAAGTTAAAAGCGTCAACTGTCTAGTAACCTGGTGAGAGTTTTGAGTCTGGAGACTAAGATAAAACACTTCCATGTCTGTCCAGGCTGAGCCCAACGCACAGCCCAACTCATCCCAATTTATATTTCTCTTTATGTGCTGCTCAGAGCATTTTTCAGTTATTTATTTAATCATGAGCCCAAACTAATCCCAAAGTTTGTGTCAATACAGGCTCCATCAAGTTCAAACATTTCAAGCTCTAACAAACAAACAGGCCACAATCTGATGCTATACTGTTTCAGCTGTGGGTATCAGGGTTTAGAGGAATCTGTCCTCCACATTTCAACACAGTATTTCATTGTTTCTGGCATGTTTGTGTGGATAGATGTGTGCTGGTTGACATGGGATGTTTTCACACTCTCAACAATTGTATTTTAAAATAGAGCTTCCCCAATAATAAAGTTAGAGATAGCATGCTGTATAGGATGGTAGAAATGTTCCCATGTCAAAGGACCTCTGTAACATAAAACAATAGCATTGTTTTACAGCACATTAGCACACCAAACAGACAAGGAACTAGTGATCGGGTGGATGTGCTTTAACAGCCTGTACCGTACGTTTTTTTTGCTTTTGCAAAAATGATCGTTTCTTCACAAGACTTGCTCCTAAATTTTATCGAATATTGTCTGATATTACTTTTCTTCTCATCTGTATTAAAACTCCCCATAGCAGCCTGCCAGTGAGAGTTGATATTACTGTGTTTCTTGTCGTCCCTCCTCTCCTGTCCAGTTTTTCTGATTCTTTTTCCAGCATTCATCCATTTTCTGTTTGCTCTCCTGTTTGCTCTGTTCTCGTGCTCCTCTTCCTCTGGTTGCAATAACTTGGTGATTTTGTCTGCAGCGCTGGAGTCAGCACACTGACATATGAGAATGTGACACTGGAGCCGTCCTCAATCATGCACTTTCACATCTGCTGGTACTAACATTGAATGCAAGTGAGATGGATGTAGAGTGGCTTAAACTGTTAGAGCTATTTATTACCGTGAAGGTTTTTGGGAGGATTTCAGGTATATGTTCACCTGTTTTTTAATTATTATTTATTAATCAAAACAAGATACTGCATAGTGTCATTAAATTCTTCTTAAAAGCTTTAACTCTGCTGGAGCTTATCAATTAACCATGTTACGACCAAACAGTGTCAGGTTTTGTTTTCGACACAGAGAAACACATGGCCATGAAAAAGATTTTTGATCCCGTCATTCGGTGCTTTACAGTGTGGTCCAAATGATCAAAGAAGAAGAGTTCTCAGTGCATCACAGTGTGCATCTCAATGTCCACTGAACAACTAAAATGAAACAGAATATGTCAAACTATGTATTATGGTGTAATGGTCGGGTACCTCAGAAGAAATGTTAAAGGTTTGCATTTTGTGTTTACAGCATTTTGTTTGTGTGTTTGTTAAGCAGCCTCCAATGGAGTGTTACAATGGTGTAAAAATAAAGATTTGATGTGTTATAACAAAGTCATAACACTCATTATTTAATGTGTATCATACTGTGAAGTCAGATATTGTTATACCAGTCATGAAATAGTTTGGAAATATGACCTGCTTATAGGCATTTCAGTTCTTAATGTTGAACAGACTTTGAAGAGACAGTTTTGATGAATATTCATAATAGCATCTTTTTGGGCACTGACTACTGTTGTGTTGTGTGCCAATTGATATGTAGCGCTTTTTATGTGGAGTTAGGGTGTGATAAAAAGGGTTTGGCTATACATAGATGTACAGTGGGCTACAAACCTCAGAAAGATAACCTTGTGGCTTATGGATCCCCATCTGAGATTTTCAGTCTACACTGAAAAAAGTTTAAATGCAACAGTTTTGTTTTTGCTCCCATTTTTCGCAGGTTTAAGTTAATGATCTCAGATTTTTTTAATGCACTGAATAGATTTATTTATCTCAAATTCTGGTCAGAAATTTGTTAAAATCCATGTTAGTGAGCACCTCTCCTTTTCCAAGATAATTCATCCACCTGATCACACAACACAATGCCACAGATGTCACAGGTTCTGAGTGAGTATGCCATTGGCATGCTGACTGCAGGAATGTCCACCTGAACTGTTAGCCATAAGCTGAATGTTCATTTCACTTCCATTAGCTGTCTCCAATGTCATTTCCATGAATTTGGCAGTACATCCAACCAGCTTCGCAACCTGCCATGCATCATGGCAGTGGATAAATGGCGCAAGTATGTGCTGTGCATTCAAACTGCCATTGATAAAAGGCACCTGTGTTTGTTGTCCGTAGCTTATGCCAGCCCATACCATAACTCCATCGCTACGATGGGACACTCATGTCACAGCGTTGCTGGGATTCATCTGTGAAGAAGGCCATTCTCCAAAGTGCCAGACACCACTGACAGTGAGCAGTTGCCCACTCAAGTCAGTCACGACGATGAACTGCTGTTAGGTCCAGACCCTGGTGAGGACGATGACCATGCAGATGAGCTTCACTGAGACGGGTTCTGACAATTTGTGCAGACATTCTTCAACAAACCATTTGTTGTATCAGCTGTCCTAGTAGCTGGTCTCAGATGATCTTGCATGTGAAGACATGGATGTAGACGTCCCAAGCTGGCGTTGTTACACATGGTTTATGGTTGTGAGGTTGGTTGGATGTGCTGCCAAATTCATGGAAATTACATTGGAGATGACTTATGGAAGTCACATGAACACTCAGTTCTCGAGCAACAGCTCTAGTGGACATTCCTGCTGTCAGCATGCCAATGGCACACTCCCTCAAAACTTGTGACATCTGTGCTGTTGTGTCATGTGATCAAACTGCACATATTAGGGTTGTATTTTACTGTGACCATCCAAAGGCACACCTGTGTAGTAATGATGCTGTCTAATGAGAACGTTGATATGCCACACCTGTCAGGTGGATGGATTATCTTGGGAAAGGAGAAGTGCTCACTAACAAGGGCTGTAACAAATTTGCGACCAGAATTTGACAAAAATATATGTGTTGAGTGCATTTTAAAAAAAAGTCTGAGCTCTTTAACGTAAACCTGTGAAAAATGGGAACAAAAATAAGTCTTGCATTTACATTTTTTGTGTAATACAGCATCATTAAACTGTATTGTTCGTCCACAGTTATGGGATAAGTCAAACCGCAAAAGTTGTTTCCAATTTTGTTCGAACTCTTTAACTTAACATACAATAAATTACAATAGCTGCAGTTGTCAGCATTAACTGCTGCTCTGAATAGACTCCTTGGAGCTCCTGCATCTGATTAGATTTGCCACCATAACTTCCAAAGCTGCTTATATGCAGTAGTTTTGTAACAAAGTGGTGCAATGGCTGCTGACTGACAAGATATGATTTGCTCATTGGAATATAAATTTAGTAAGCACTGGTCATTAAACTGCCAACTTGGAGGGAAGAGGGACAGTATTAATAACATGAATGAAAGAGGAAATCTATTTTGTATTTAAGCAGAGGTCTGATTAAGGATTTAAATTCAACCATATAAAACAGTTTGGTAAATAAATAATTGTTTAAACATTGTTTAGTATTTTTTATATCATTGTTGACAAAGGCTTGGTTAATATAACTATTAGTTTTTTCACTGTCTGGTTTGTTCTTCACAGTGTAAGGCACACAGGCACTGTGGGTGCCAGGGTGTTTGAACTATATTTTTGTATCTAAACCTCCATCTATTTTCCATCCTTTTCATAACCATAGTCCTGTATAAGTCCTGCAGCTGAGGATGATTTGGATCATAAGACCGACCGTCACTTGAGATAAAAGGCAGCTGACATACCTGAATTTTGTCAGCTGGGGTCACTGCTGCCATGTATCTGAATACAGCAGCCCACACTGGTGCAGGAGTGAGTGAGGGCTTCAGACCTTAAAGGTCCTGATCCTCATTCCCCTCATGATGTCATAACATCTGGTTTAAAACCCATGCATGACATCACAGGGATCTGATGATCACCCACTCTTTGACGTTCAAGCCACCGATTAAAGTGCCATCAAACACAATGAGGGCGATTTTAAACTGACCTCAAAAATACCACTTTAACTCATCACCACACAGGGCCAGTTTTAACCCACACGTTCCCGTGGTATGACGTCACTGTCCCCCCTTTTGCTCCAGCTGGCGGGACTCCACTCCATAATTTGCTGATGACTTTAAACCCTTCTAAAGATACAACCTCTCTCTTTCTCTCTCTCTCCCTCCCTCTCTTTCTGTGTGTGTGTATGTGTGTGTGTGTGAGTGTGTGTGCTTTGCACCATCGTCCAGACGCGCCTTTGAGTCAGAGTTATGTCAGGCTACAACTTTTTACCCTCTTGTGCACGAGTATTTTTTTTTACAAGTGGAGAAGTTTTTGTAGGCGCATTTTAACTCTCTTTTTTAGTCATACTGTGCCAGTGCTTTTGTCAGATTTTTATCTAATTTATTTTAAGTTTGCAACCGCGTGTGAAGGCTGCAGTGAGGAGAAGTGTCGAAGCATTTAAAGACCTACTCATCGCGGGTGGTAAGTATTCTCTCTTCATTGTGAATGTTATGAATGTTTTTCCTGCGCAGACATGCATGTTATTACGTTTATCGGTGTTTATATATTTGTTTGCAGGATTGTGAAGAGTTTTTATAGCTTATATATCAAACAGTTAAAAGTTGCGTTACCTTGGGGTATTTTAGCCATGCCTAATTATGGATGACATCATGAATGTTTTTAACTAAACTAGAAATTTTGACTTTTATCGGTGGCCATGTGATGTAGGCTAGCTATAGAATAGCCACCGATAAGTGGTTACAGGTTGCCTATTGACCTTTGCCAGAGAGTTTGAGACTGTCGCGTGGATGTAATTCAAAGTGTGTATTCACACCCGCTGTAAGTGCTGTTTCTGTCACCTAAAGCAATTATCCCAGTGCCCTCAGTCACAGCTCTAATGTGTTTTGTGTATCCCGCTGTAGATAATTAGCATTATCTTAATGTAAATCTATGATGCCTATTAGTGTTTATCTGATTGCTGTGATAGGTGCGCGCGGGTGGAGCTCGCTACTGTGATGTTTAGAGGGTCCCTGTCAGTGACCACGTGCACTTACAGTTACAGTAACAACAGAGACAGTGGGGAGCTCGTTTATAGCACTGTCCGGGGGTATACTGGAGAAAGTGCTGATTAGACCACGTGCGGAGCTGGCAGAGCGCGTGCCATGCAATGGCCCCGCATCAAGTTATCATGTAACGTTACCTTAGCTAATGCGCATTTATATGTAGTTAACTCCACATGACTACATTGAATATCTGTTATCTAATGTTGTAGCTTACTATCAGAGTTTTGCAGTCGCCATTTGTGTCATTAGGCGGTATCCAATCATATTTACTTTTACATTTCCACTGAGGTCATTGGTCACTCACCTAACTTTACCGGTACCTTTCCTAATTTTGAGCTACTGTCACAGCCGACAGGTCTACCACATGCTAACTTTATTTTTGTCGTCACAGCAACTAACTAAGACTATAAGCTACACCATGGACCTTCATTTGGTAAGGTTTTAGTCCCCAAGTAAGAAATGTGGTAGCATAAATTAATACTTGTACATACATAATTAGCTGTGAGGCCACAATGCTGGTCTGCTAATGCTAATTGTTAAAACTCAGGCCATGCGTTAGCTGGCAAATATGCTAACAAGATAAAAGCTAAAATGTTTAATTTTAGGCTAATGGTAGCTTCGAAATTTTAGTATATATTTTTTTGCGTTTTGGTTAAAGTGTTTGTTAAATACGTTTTTTTCTTTATAAAGTTGTAACTAGTGTTATGCAGACAGTCAGAGAGCAAAACAACCACCAACAGTTAATTTTACTACAATAAAAGTCAGTTTGTGATTTCCCTGCCTTGAAAGGCCTTGCCAGAGTTCTAAGTTTTCAATTTTTAAATCCATATTGATTTAAAATCCATATTAATGCACAAGCCCAGAGGGTAATGTTAGAGTAAACTTAAGTAGCCTACATATTTTATAGTGGCTTTTACCCTCCACTGCATTGCTGTTAGCATCTAAAAAACCATGCTCAGTGCAGGCTGTGAAACCAGGCAGCAGCAAAGAGATTTCTCAGCACAATTCGCTTTATTGACGGTTGACTGGAGCGTGTGACCACAAGACAAAGAGGACTGTCCCTGGCATCAACTTATCACCCCCAGCCTTTCATTCAGGCAGACATAAGCCAGCCTGGCCATGTGGGGTCTGCCATTAAAACACAGTATCTTCTCAAACTGCTCACGTAGGCCTGTATGGCTATGAGCCAACTGAAGGCACAGCACTAACAGCTGTGTTAGGAAACCAGACAGTATCCAGACAGCAATCAGGGGTGTCAGACTGAACTCTAATATAAAGCAAAGCATCTAGCGTTATCCGATGCTGCACAGCCAGTCAACTATTCAGGTACATCCAGGGTTGTGAAGTGACATCAAACAAGATAATATTTGGTCAAGCTGATAAATAATAAATGTAGTACAATGAAGAGTGTCTGAAATAGAACATTGTGGGAATTTTTCAAATTTGGTTCATCTTTGTTTCTTCGTTGACCTCATTTCCTTTGCTCTTCTTTGCTCTTCCTACAATTTCCTCTTATCTTTCTTAGTCACACAGTTTAAAAAAAATGGTCATAGAACATACTTCGCCTGAGGCCTGCAGTAGACAAGGATATGCATATTTTACCAACCCTGCCAACCAGCCATATTTATCATGTGTGTAGCCTCATCTAAATTAGCATATAATCTAGGAATCAACCATTAAAACAGCACTTCACCCACAAAATTATCACTCGTATATTAGTTATTCACCCCATGTTTCGTTGACTTTGTGAGGTAAACTTAGTTTTGTTTGCATACATTCACAGTAACAAAAAACCCCCAAAACAGATCATATTTTTAAGAACTGGAGTAAAAGGGGTCTGTGTTTAACGACAGCAACTACATCAAGACATCTGTTTACAAACTCTCATACAACTCGTACAATATAATCCATGTCTCATTTTTCAAATCGTATGCTCAGTAATTCCCAAACACATGCTTTTTTGTAAAAACCTTTCTATTTAAAACACTTCCAAACAGTCTCACTCATGGAGGAGGAGGAGCGCGCCTGGGCAAGTGCGTGTGTTTGAACTCTGCTCAATGGAATGTACCAACACAGTTCAAACGCACGCGCTTGTTCAGGCGCGCTGCTCATGTGTGGAGTAAAGTATTAGATTGAGCAGATAAATGTGCACTGCTAACTTTATTTATGGCACAAGTACGTTCAGATATGTTGTATGGGAAACATCAAAATTACCTTTAAGTACACACAGAAAATTTGTATTTAATCTTATAGTTTTTCACAGGAGTTGGTGGACAGAGATACTGTAGACACTGACCATTTTTGTTTCATCCCTCTGTCCTAATTCCAGACTGTGCCCAGGCTGTGCAGACACAACCATGACTCCCCAGGCTCCAGCTACACTACCCAGACTGTGGTGGACCACCAACCATCCCTCAGGGTAGCTGGGAAAGATGGACTCCATACTAGAAGTTTAAACCAGGATTCTCCAGGGCCTCCCGGGTGACACAGAACAAATATAATAATAAAGGTGTCCCTGGAGGGCTCAGACTAGAAGACAACATGAACAATAAAATAACTTTTTTGGCTACAGCTCACAGATTAATGGGACTGAGGCTTTCTCCAGCTGGTTTAATATCTAAATAGACAAAGTCAATAGCACAGACTGATTCAAGAAAAGTTAATCTACCTGCCAAATTTGTTATTAAGACCAGACAAACTTCCAGCAAGTGCAGCCAAATATCCACAGTACATTTGGATTATATTTGGTGTTGATTTTAAACTCCACATCAGTCGTGTTTTTTGATTTCCCTAAACAAGAGACAGAATAGGCACAAATCAGGGCTGTCACCATGCCCAAGCCAAGGGCAGGGCCTGGTCCACCACAGGAGAACATTTATGAATTCTCCATGGACGCAGAGGAGGCTCAGTCTCTCTACTTGTACAAGAAATCCTTAGAGAAGACGTCTCCTCTGACCAAATACATTAAGACTGAACACCAGCAAGCAGGGCTCTTCTCTCTGTCTCCTTTCGATGCCTCCCTGGATGCCGCCGTTGACCTCCAGAAAAAAAGGAGGAAGAAATGTGGTGAATGCACTCCCTGCCTCCGCAAAGACAACTGTGGTACCTGCACAAACTGTCTGAACCGCAAGACGGGCAAGCAGATCTGCAAGCTGCGCAAATGTGATCAGCTGAAGAAGAGACAGAGTGAGTGGGAGGTGAGTGAGAAGCAGATTTTTTGTGCAGTAATATTACGTTTATTGTTAATGGGAATACTGTATTAGCGTAAGCATATCAACAGGGTGCGAACTGCAGGGAAGCCAGAGGGAACTTGGCTTCTCTTACTAAGACATGAGCTCTGCTAAGAAAATGATTTGATGGGGGGTCTCAATATGTTAGTATTGCCATGCATTTCTATATTTCTGTATCTTTATCATCATAGACCATGCATAAAATTAGTTTATTGGTGTTATAATCATGCATGCAGGTAATTCATCATTAAATCACTTCAATAGCATGGTGCATTTTCATGAACTCCACTTACTCTAAGTCAGAGATCAGAAAAAAACAAACACATATTGTATGTACAGACATGAATGAAGTAGGCCCACGTGCTTGCAGCTAGAGTCTTGCAAAGCCAAGGTATAGTTTGCACACTGCATATCAATAATATTAATAATTTGTGTTTCTAATCACCCACTTGCTGCAATAGTTTCATTTCAGGCAATATAGATGTCACAAACATCTTATTTGAGATGTCCATTCAGATGAATAACATTAAGTTTGCTAACTGCTGGTGCTTTGAATGACATTCCTCATCTGTCGAGCCTGGACCTGTTTGTCTTCAGGCTGGGTTCAGAGTGCTTGTAAGCTGCACCTGCCACATATACAGTGTGTAAATGTTATAGCACTTACCCAAATGACAAATGAGAAATGTATAAATGTACATCTACATTTTAATATTTCACTGTTTGCATGGCAACTCTTCTGTCGCAGTTTCTGCATGTGACCATTAACTAGTGTTTAACAGAGTCAGAGTGGATGGTAGAGTTTGTTCTGCCAGATCAAATATATTTATAGAGCACACTTCATACAATGATGCAACACTCTGCTTTCCAAACATGGTCAAACAATTAGTGGTTATACTATAACTAGTAGAACAAATGATATATTAGAAAATCAAATTAAAAGCAGGGCTGTTGTGAAATGCTACTTTGACAGAAAATTGCAAAAAATGGGAATGATGGTCAAAATGATGGTGGAGAGGACTCAGAAGCAGACATCACAGAAGTCTCTTTAGTGAGTTTTAATGACAAAGAGTCAAGCAAACAATGGAAAAAGCAGAAGAAAAAACAGCGGACACATTGAGGTCAAAAATCCAAAAGGCTAGGCAGTAAGGCAGAGGTACAGGCAAGCCCTAGGCAAAATCCTTGTCAACTTGAAAACAGCAAAAAGTCACAAACAGCTTACAGAAGCAAGGCTTGAATGAGTGGTTTGAGAGCTTTGCAGGAGCACAAGACAATCTGGCAATGGCTTTAGGGAAACTAAGAATGGAATAGGAATCCCGACAGGCTGAATTGCACTGGTGATATTTGCAGGTGATCACTAGGGCAGGGAGCAGCTCCTGAAAGATACACTCATATATAGCAAAGCCCTAAGAGAGAAGGGCTATGTTTAGGCCTGGCAAAACAAAGCAAAACGTTTGTTTAAATGGAAACAGCGGTGTTGAACTCCTGGTTGTGTTATGCAAGTATAGCGACAATGGCAGCTAGTTAGGCGGCTTACTCTATTAAAAAACTTTACTATAAAATACAGATGTTCAACATGTCTTTAATTGTTGCATACGCCAAGCTGTAGTGGACACATTAGGAGAGTACTTCGGTTGGATCCATTGTTCGTACTGCCTTTTTAATATGGCAGTGTTCATATACACCTCACTATTGACTGGTAAACACCTCCAACACACCCATCAAACGAGAAAACATACCTCAAAGCCCGTGGCACACCATTTCACACAGGAAACTTCTAATTCAGCCCAGAAACCGTAGCAAAATGGTCTCAGATTTAACGTGCCCAGGAGAAGCAGGTTGCGTTTATCATTTCCCCAACCCACTGTAGATGAAAAACACGCCCAACTCCGCATGATGAGAGCAGGCTTCCAGCCCACTGCTTACCAGCACCATTGTAAGAAACTGCTACTAGCTAGCTAGTGTGCCCATGGATGTACCCCACTGGCAAATGAGCAGGGAGCTTAGGCGCTTGCAGCACAGGGGGAAGACAAACACCATTAATTTGCACACACTGTACACACTGTGCTAACACAGCTGGTTGAAAATCCTTTAACGGTTGTAGCAACTGGAATTGAGCCAGCAACTTTAAGTATAAACAGATAAAAACAGGGGAGGTGTAGGGAGGCATTTTAACCCAGTGTCTTGCCTCTAAGGACAGGGATGAGAAGGGGTAGAGAATTTTGAGCTTTGTGGCAAGTCACTGATGAACTCGAGCTGTGCTGTTTCACAGGACGCCCAGCTCTAAGATGCCTCTTTGAGCTAGCACCCAACTTCCTGCGTGCCACAGGGAGTACTACTTTCAGCAGTAAACTGGCTGCCAATCATCGGGCCTTGATGTCGTCATGTGGTAGTAGGTGTGGTTTTATCTGAAGTGCGTTGGAAAACGATAGAAACCAGGTTAGGCTTTGACAATCAACCTTATTGTCATTGACACTGTCTGATGACGATTACAGGCTGAATGCAAACAATGCAAACAATCAAAGCATGAAGGCATCATACTTGTAATGATTTTTGTTGGACAGTTAAGCCGCAGTGCCAGACTTTTACATGTAAAACATAGAAATGAAGGTCTGTTACATTCAGGAGCTTGCCAGACGAGTTCACAGGGTGCTAATTAAACCGTGTCAAGGGAAAGCTCTATGTATTTGGCAGTATACTGGAATTGCCGCGTCTTGTGTCTGCAGCTGGCCCACCTGAAGGAGTGCATTTAATGTCAACCAACTAGAGCTAAAGGGGGCAAGACACGGGAAGTGTCCATACCAATGGAGTAGCAGCTTAGAGTATTGCAGAAGCTACGGTGGAAAGTCCTAGAAGCATCATACAAAACTGTGTGGAGTGGATGCTCAAAATAAAAAGGAAACTTGACATTGAGAGGAAGGAATGAGGTAAAAAGAAAGACTACAGACAGAGCTCCTTCAGGGGGCCTGGGGGAGATGCAACAAGCTCACTTGCAGGTATTCGCACATAAACACGTGTTTACAGTGTTTGAGTAACTACTCTCACTGCCAGTGTCATAGATCAAATGATAAGTCGATGAATCAAGAAAACAGTTCGTCAATTACCTCACATATCTTGATTTGTCTTGGCCTTCTGTCACTCATGCTGGAGTCCATGTGGATGTCCCAAACTTCAACTGTATTACAGAGCAGCTAGTGATGCTGTCCCCTCACACTAATCTTTTCAAAGTAGAGTTCTCAACGTTGTCTTTAACATTTGGAAAAACAGAGGGACACACCCACTTACAGTTAATAAATAGAGAGAGTATGAGTATCTGCTTATTGTGCATTTGTGATGAGTATGCAGATGGGTAACCTTCTAACTGTGGTTATAGAACCTGCTTAAATAATGTCCTCAAGATAAACCAGTGACACAGTTTTAGTCTGTTTGAAATGAAACCACATTTTATTCTTTTTTTTTTTTGAAAAGGGACAATTTACATAATAAAAATTCAAATAAATGTAAATATACCTGAGTTAGCTGAAATGCAAGTTTTCATAGGCAGTCCGTTTGCCTGATGTTATTAGGTGTTCCAGAATAAAAAAAATAATGCAGGAACAGTTAAAAATTTACAACATGTATAGAAAGGTATATACAATGCAGTTACAAGTTAAAGTGAAGTTAAGTGAAGTTAAGAATAGACTGTGAGTGAACAGTGTGTTGCTTGACTGCAAGACTGTGAGATCTGCCAAACAGCAGCAGTAGAGAATTCCTGCAGTTGCCTGGGCTTTGTCCTTTGACCTCTGGGGCTTTGAATGAGGGTGGGGGGTTAACCTTAGGCCAGTTTGTATTTGTGTGTGTGTGGGTGTGTGAAGAAAGAGAAGGAGTGCGTGTTTTTAAAGTGTGCACTTCTGTGTTAGTACAAGTGTGTGTGTGTGGGTGTGTGTGCGTGCGCGTGGCTTTGTGCGTTTGAACGTGCATCAGCTTCTTAAACGGGGGGGGGGGGGATGGGCTTTAAAGTCAAGGAGGAGGACGGGAAGATGCAGTAAATGGTCAGCAGTATTGCAGGAGGAAAGGCAGGAAAAACCAGACTGGGCTTCTAAAGCATGACCAAGGAATGGAAACTCACCGCTCCTCTGAGGGCTGCAGACAGCAAAACAAGCCAATGGCCACTGTTTCTGTTACCAGCATTCCCACACTAACCAACTTTCTCACACAACATGAAGACTAAAAGGGCAGAAGCTGTTATATGATATTAACAGGGTTGTATTGGGGTCCAGTACTTTAACCAGTATTTATCAAACAAAACATGTATGTCATAACATTTGTAACCATGTCAAAGCACAGCTGTTTCCTTGCTAAAATATTCAGTAATTGTTTTCAATTATTCAGTCTTGCAAGGACATTGTTAAAGAAACAGCGGATAGACCATCACAACACCAAGTGTCCTATGTAATGTTTTCCTCCCACTGGCCCCTGAGGCAAGTACATCAGAATTTTACTGGCTCCTTGCATATTTCTTTACTGGCCAGTAGCCAAAAATGCTTTGGTTGTTTCTCTTTAGTTATTTATATGTAATGTTCATTTACAGAATTGTAAAAAACAAAGCACAGACGCTGTTTTCCACTCAGGAAATATTGTTGCTTCCACAAAATTAGAAAGCTCCTCTTTTTTCATAGCTTTGCCCGAGCCACGCTGCCTACCTCTACTGTACCTGTGCATGATGGCTACCTTGCTGAACCGCTGCAGCTCACGTGTTGCTGCTACAGCTCTGCCTGCCAGCCCTGTCTTTTGACATTTAATTTGCCTTTGATAATGGCCATCAATAATACAACATTTCCTTTAACTTTATTATTATTAATGTCATTTTATGTATTTTGGACAGATAAAGGTTAAGAAGCATTTGCTCAATGGTAAATAATAATAAATAACAATAAAAGCCTTGTGTTAACAATTGAAGGGATTTTGTCCATGGAGAGTGTTGAGTTAAGTTTCGCTGACATTTTTTACGAGTACCTGCAAGAGGCTATAGCAGCTGAGAGTGCATCCCACAATGCTTTTCATCCTCGTGCATTTGAGCATATATCTTGACAATGATGACATCTTCTGAAGTGTACTAATGTCACAGACTCTAACTGGTCACTCAACTTGCCCAGCATAAACTTCTTCTGGCCCCTGGCCCCTGGCCCCTGGCTGTCAGTTATGTCAGACCCTGCAACATCTCAATAAAATGCTGGTTTATGATTTGCAAAAAGTTGTATACTTTTGTGAAATCCATTTAAAATGTTTTTTACGAGAATCACTTCAGATCAAGGGCTTCTCATCAAAGTAGTATTGATCAAGTACACGCAAGGGTCAGAATATAGTCATTAAAGTACATCTTGTCCATTTGTGTTTTGAGTGTGGCATGGCCTGGGTGATATCCAAGACTGTGATAAAAGGCCAGTAACTGCCTGACTTACCATTGTGTTCAATTAGCAAAATCAGAACTTGCTGTCAAGTGATTTGTACTGTTGTTTTGGCATATACTGTGTGCCTCCCTCTTTCACTCAGTATGTCCAAAGGTGTAGATCTGAGGTGCAGATGACTTTGCAGACAAGACAATGACGTGGCTTGTTTGTGCTAAAGAATAGGGATAAAGTCAAGAGGAAAAGATTTGTGTAGCCACAAAGAGGAAATCAGGGTTTCCATCAGCTTTGTTGAGGCCTGTCCTGTCCTGTCTGGTGAGCGCTTTCTGAAGTGGCAGCAACAACTCATAAAGGTCTCCTGCAAAATGAGAATAGTTTAACAAACAATTCTGTTTTGAATCAACAAACACTAATTGTTTTAGTGGTTTATGGGATAGATATGTGGGCTACTGTCACTATTTGTTGCCCCAAAGCTCCCTTGTTATTGAGTGGTAATAGAAGTTTACAGCCTCCATATTTTAAAACCCTCGACCTCTGAGGGACCTCTGTCCCTAGTCAACTAAACTTCCCCCCATTTCCTTCTTCATCCAGCTTCCTTCTACAGTGTCTCTCATGTAGGTTGCAGGGACACAGGGATACTTGTTACTGCTGTTTCAAGCTAGCTGTGATTGGTTCAGATTCAGGGCAAACCCACTTAAACTCAGTTTAACCTCATTTCGATTTGCCAAAAATCTGTCTGACTATGCACATCTACATAAAGAATAGGAACATATGTTTGCGCAGATATTTTTGTGCCCATCAGGATGATTTGTTTGTGGATTTGGCGATCCTCTGACTTTTCATCTAGTGCCATCATCAGGTCAAAATTTATACTTGTCCAGTGCTTTGGTTTATGGCCAAATACAACGCATACAGTCTGAGTAGTGAAGTTGAGCATGTTGTGCTGACGGAGCTGGCAGTTCAGCGTGCCAAGATGCAACCAAAACATTCAAAAGTATGACTATACTGAACACCTGTGGCATCTGATTAAAGTAAATGCATAAAATGCGGAGGGATTCTCTCAAATGACGTACTCTATTGGTATCAGTATCACTTTTAGGATGCTTTCACACCTACGCTGTTAGGTGTTTTCTAGACAAGCTGTGGAGGATTTCGTCAGATAGTACAATTCGTTTGGGCTCACATGAAAGCCTTGAGCGGACAAAACAACCGAACCAAGACCACCTGAAAAGGTGAGTCTCGGTCCACTTCCAAGCAGGCACTGATAAATCCATCTGCTGATCTTGAAATATGTCTGTGATCTTTTAATTTGGTAACCATTTCCCTGATTAATTGGTCAAAAGCTGTTAAAGCTGCTGTGCTTGTATCGGACTCAGTGTAGGCTACTTTGTCAGTTTATTAAGTCCATTAAAAATAGTATGTCTACAGTAATAAGCCCCAAATTACATGCAGTCAATTTGCAGTATAATAGTACTAATAATACCACTAATCAGTTATTTCTTTGTGGGCTCTTTTTGAGACAGAACAACATAAATATAAACATCATGAGCATTAAAAGGCTGCATTACCTTTTGTCTGTCACCAGAATTTGATTTCCCCACATGGGTCTTGATGATGCACTGATGATGCAATCGCATGACAATTGCCAACTGTCCAATCAGCAAGTTACCTTTCAGTCTTTATAACTTCATGTTTACTCCACATGGCATGTTTGTATAAATTCAATGTAAACAGGAACCAGAACAGAAGTTAATGCAATGATGCATCAATTCTTCCTCTTGGTCAGGACCAAAAGAGCCAAACTACAGGTGTGAAAACACCCCATGGTTACTGGTATTGGTGCTGGCATCATCATTTTTTAAACGATACCCACCCCTAGACACTGGCTAGTTATATTGTCGACTCTCATAATAAAAATTTTCTGAAACCATAGCCAGGCCAAGCAGTTTCGTGGCCTCACCTCACCCTGCCTCCAACACTATCTCACTTCAGATACTTTTACAGTTTAATTAAAAAAAAAAAAAAACACTTCTGGCCAACAAAGATGTTTATTGGTCCACTATGTATACAGACAATGGTGAGTGTAATGTGCTGCAGCATCAGATGTGCAGAAGCTTTTCTCCATAAGCTCTTAACCAAGTGTCCATCCATCCATCAATATCCCTCCCCCCAATCCCTCCATCCCTGCCCTCTGACCTCGGTATGGATGTAGCAGCTGAGTCCCTTATTGCCTGGCAACCACATCCTCCATCTTGTACTGTGACAACTGCTCACTGATGCACTATGCTAATATCGGCAGCAGCTTTAACCTCGTCAACAAAATGCAGGACCATCTGATTTCATACAATCCATTAATGTACAATTCAACAGACTAAATTTAACCATTCAGTATGTGTTTTACTCGTGAGCCTTTACAGTCGCATAGCCTGTTCTTTCTTAATAACCTGCTTGATATTCCATTCAGTCAATAATGGGCTTCAGGCTGTCTTTCCAGGTGAATCCCTTGAGACAGGTGACTGTAACTGTTCATGTGAGTGAAACAGAGGAGTGGGGTTACCATAAGGATGTGCAGTGGAGTAAGATTGGAACAAATCAGCTCAACCATTATCATTAATTAGACTAATTAGTCTAATTGCAGACAGACTACCCCAGCACCCTCATCTTCCTCTGTCCATCCTCTGCAACCAAATGCAACATTTTTACAACACGTTATCAGAACAGTGGTGATGAGCCTCCCTCCCCTGCATCTGTGTGTAGTGAGTGTGATTGTATGAAGGGTTGGTTTGTAAGCACATCTGGGGAGTCTCTATTAAATGTGCGAAGAACAGAACAGCATACAGGGCATTTGTGAATGAAATGAGGTTGAATGAAGGCAGGCGTACGTCAGGATTATGACGCTGTCTAGGAGTAGATGGGATTTGCTCCATCAGTGATTGCAAGGTGTCCATTGAAGGCTGACAGTCTGAAAGAGGAGTGAAGGTTTGATCTAACGAGAGATTTGCTAGATGTTTTATTCCTCCTTTGCATTACTCTCTCTCGCAAAGACATGCCTAGCTGTGTTAGAGTGATTACTTAAACTGTTACTGTAAACTCAGAGCGATAGTTACTCTTACTTTTCCTGCTGCCTTCACTGAAACGCTCGCATTGCGACTACACTGATAGCACGACTACTGCTCTGAGCACTACAACTATCCCGACAACCTGTAACGAAGCACATTTAAGCCCAGCCACCGCTCTCACTGTCCAGCTTACCGCAAACACGCCTCTGCTCACACATAAACACATGCACTTACACACACACTCGTACAAACACGTGGCCCGTGTGTGACGTCAGCAGAGGGGATTTCCCATGCCATATGAGAGCGTCAGACAGACACTACAAATGCTGTGTCACTGTGTGGCTGCCTCTCCTCACCACGCCACACTTCGGCTCCCTCTCTCTTTTCGATTCCCTCTCTGTTTCTGTGTCTCTGTCTGCCTCTCGCTGTCTGTCCGTTTCGCCTCAATCCGCTGTGTCTTCGGCAGCTTACATGAACTTACGCTGACTTTGTCTTGTCCTGCAGCGGTTACTCATTCAGCAACCCTTTTTACTCTGGCACGTCTTCGCGATTTCTAATATCTTACAAGTCTGCTTTGGCGCACTTGTTTTTGTCAGACTTCCTGTTTCACAAAAGCTGATCATTTACAGTTTTTAAGAGGGCTTCGTTAAAAAGGAGAAATGCATCAATGCAGCGGTACCTCTTTACTGATATGCACCAAACCATTTCCCCTTGTTTTTTGTGGGAATGTCCAGCGCTTTGGAGAGAACGTAAGCTGATGTCTGGTTTAAAAAGGTACATGGAGATGATCTTTCATACTCAGAATGTAAACATTATGAGCACAAGCTTCCAAAATATGCTTGATATGTCATTCTCAAACAGACCGTGTATAAAAGAAATGCAGCTTACACAGTGTTTGCACGTGTATGCTTTAGAGATCATTCATTTCACTCTGATGATTCCTGATCTTTTCTGACATAAGAACTTTGCTTATGGCACTTATGTAGCTTTATTTTGTACTTCTCTGAACATTGCACAGTATCAGTGGCTCTGTGCTCGTTTTCTGCATCTTCACTTGCTTTGAGTCAGCATGTTGGGCTTTGCTGTGTAATTGTGCATTTTGCCTGTCAGAGGCGGGGGGTTGTGAGGCAGTCTGAGAGGGTCTGTGTGTGTGTGTGTGTGTGTGTGTGTGTGTGTGTGTGTGTGTGTGTGCGCACTGTGCAGTCCAGTCCAGTTATTGCAGGCAGCCCTGACACAGATGGTGCTCAGCGATACCACATACCAGAGGCATTGTTTAGGGAAGGCGAGTTTGAGGAGATAATTGACAGGCATAGAGAGAACCCATCCCCCCCTCGCCCCCCCCAACACACATACACCTCCCGTCCACCTTCACTCTGTCTCTTTATGTCAGCCTCCCTTTTATGGTGCTGCACACACACGCAGGCACAACAGACCCCTTCCCTTTTTATTTTAACCTCCTCTTTTTACTAGCTCCAGTCTCTCTCTCTCTCTCTTTCTCTCCCTCTCTCTCTCCGCCCTCACTTGCTCTCCTTCTATTTCACCCTAGCAGCAGAGCCCAGCCCGGCCGCTGATTGGCGGACGGACTGCCTTTGTGTGCTATCTCTAGCGTGACGTCTCTCCAGCGAGCTCTGTGCGTGTGTGTGTGTGTGTGTGTGTTTGAGTGTGTGTGTACATTTGTTCATGAGTGTATATGTCTGAAGAGAGAGAGAGAAAGAGAGGGGGGAGGGGGTGGTTTAGAGGGCATTCACATCATGTATGCAGAAGCAGAAGAGAAAAAAGACCTGATCGAGTGGGAGGAAGGAGTGATAGCGATCACAGAGAAAAAATCCCTTGTGTGTACGTGTGTGTGTGAGCGTGTGCGGTAGACCTATTGGCATACTAGCAGGAGAGAGAGATAGAGGAGAGAGGGAGGTAGAGCTAGAGAGCAAGCGACACAGAGAGAGAGAGAGAGAGAGAGAGAGAGAGCGTGCGTACGAGGGCTCATGTTAAACCAGATTAAAAACACAAGATGGCTTCCTGAATGGGCTGCTGGAAAACAGACGAGAGAGACAGAGAGACCGAGAAAGAAGAGAGGGGAGGTAGAGAGAGAGAAAGAGAGAGCGAGAAGAAAGGGATAGAAGGATAGAGGTGAAGACAAGAGGGAGCCCGAGTCTTCTGATGGGGATTCGGCCAGCGGACGGAGGAGTACAAACCAAGGCAGCTCAGAGGCTTGGAGGGTAAATATTCATCATTCCAGACTATTTTAGGATTGATAGGTGGGTGGGGGGGCGGGGGGGGGGGGTGGTGGTGGAGGGGGCCAGATGAGGTTGGCGGGACTGGGGAACAGCTCGAGGCAAAACATATCATTTAACATTGAGACAGCCAGGGCTGTATAGACAAGGGGGACATGCTGTGCCAAATAAGAAGATGCTATTGTTTTACAATAATCAGACCTGCTTTGATGAACCATTTCCATCCATTGCATCTCACTCTCAGCAAGCCTATTCACTGACACTTGTGCACGTTTTGCCAATTTACCCTTTTAAAAAACTGGGTTACGCAGGCTTGTCTAATGCATATATTAGGAAGGCTGCGCCAGGTCGGGATACAGACATTACATAATTCTATAATTGAAATTGAATCTGGCTTCGCTGTCTCTCATTCTCTGTCCCAGCAGTAGAGGGAAGTGCCGGATCACAGTTTGAACACAAATCAAAGAAAAGACATTTGTGTGCACAGCTGCTTCTTGATGGTTGTTGAGGATGACAGGAATGATAGCGAGATTGTATGTGAAATGGCTTACATGTCATACCTGGTACCTACTGTCCTTAATGACGAGTCTTTCTGAACAGGCCCTTGTCGCATTATTCTATTGATTGTTATTCTCACCCCCTCCCATCTCTCTCTGTCTCCTTCTCAACAACCCCCCCCCCCACGTTCCGTTGAATGGCCGTACAGGTGGAGTATTTTGAAGACAACCGACGAGGCTGCTTGGGAAACCCTGAACCGGCAGCTGAGGTAAGAGAGGGCATTGGGTTTGTGTCTCTGCACTGTTGTGTGTGTCCTCTCTGTCATCTGTTCATAATCTCTGTCCATGTTGCTTTTGATTCTCAGCTGTTATTTCATCGGTGCAGTGATGCTCTCATGAGGTGTAAATGTGGTGGTTAGTCAAGGCAGGGACCAGTTCCCCTACTCTTTCAATGTGTGTATTCGCACGTGCACTTTTACAAACCTGACTACGCTCTGCTAGTTTTGTTATGTATGTATATGTAAATGAATTTGTGTGAATGGGTTTAAGCATCGACACCTATTACAAAGAAAAGGCTGTGATTCTCACCGCTGTGTCGCTGAGATGTCATCTGACTATTTACTGCTCTCTCCGGCGAAGACATGAGCTCATTATATTGGCCCTGATATGATTGCAGAGAGAAATAAAGGTGCATTAGTCATCTCTAGGCATCTGCCTTCCTGTACTAGTTGCCCCGCTCCGAAGCGGACTATATTAAACTTCGGCTTTATCTCCAAGCCGCGGTGAGCTGAGCGCCTCAGTGATGAAGTAGCGGCGTCCTCAGTTTAAAGCGCCCCACGCTGCCCGCTGATTGGTGCCAGAGCCAAGCATGTGTAGATACAAGAGACCAGGGAGAGGAGGAGGGAGGAGGAGGAGGAGGAACCCTACGCGCTGGCTCAGGAGCCAGGGGGGCTGTCCTTCTTCTCCTAGGTTCTGGAGTCAAATGAGGTAAAGGGAGTAAAAGTTAGTGGGTCACGCATGCGTACGTGTTTGACTGTCGGGCGTAGTAACCTGTGGCGTGTGGCCGCTGAGAGCTGCTGTTCTACAGCTTGCCGAGCCGGGGCACGCTTGTGTGTTTATGTGGAAAGGAAGTTTGAGCGGCGAGGCTTCATAGAGAAAGGATTTATTGAGCACCGAACAAGCTGTTGTCTGAGTTCTAAGAATCTTGTGATGTCCTCTCCAAGTAGAAGAAAGAAAGCTTTGATTTGACTTGCCATCACATGCATAGTGGAACATTTCGGTGTTGTGTGAACCTAGACATGTGGAAGTGACAAGGTATGACTCGAGTACATTTGTGCCGGGAGATACATTGAGCTGCGTCACCAGTCATATGACATATAGGTCAGTCTGTTTCAAATGTCATGAATGGGTTTAGCTCAGTGACATCCTCTAACTTACCTCTTAGCCTGCTCTAATCCTCATCCTTATGTACATGATCTCTTTATCTACAAGGTATATACGACCATCTGGTTTGCAGAGGGAAAAAATCACTCAACTGTCCGTTCGTGACAAGAGGTCTACACTATGTTAAACAAGTTTGTGTTGTCTGCTTCTGTGGCTTTCCTGAGATCCTGTTTGTTAAGGGGCCTTGTCCTTGGTGGTGTGTTTATCTCGTGAGGACCTGTTTCCTTGTCAAACATTTCCCTGGTTACACAAAAGCAAACCCAGTCTACACCCAACAAGCTGACAGCACTATTTTTGACATTTTAAATAAGTAGTTATACAGTATCATTAAGTATTTTAAGGATCCACACAACAGCTTCAAGATGTTGGAGCATAAAAACATTTCGTGATAGTAGACATGGTTAAAATGGAGCCAGACAGCACTTTCAATGATTTATTTTCAGTTTTGCTGTTCAGGAAGCAAAACTGAAGTAAGAGTTTACCACAACACATTATAAGACAGTAAGACTGCACACGCGTGATTTTTCTTTCCGCGCCCCTACACAGGATTTCCTCTTTCTACATGAGATGAACTTCACACAGTACACTGGTGGGAAAGAGTCAAAAGCAGAGTAGAAACACTCAAACCGCTGAGTGTGTGACGGCAGATGGAGCGTTTGTTAATCATATGTTTAGCCTTGCGTGGAATCCCCAGCCTTGTCCGCAAAGGGTTAACACTGACCTAGTTTCCGTGGCAACACTGAATGTCTGATGACATCATTGCTTTAATTTTAGCTCAAGTCCGGCATCCAAGGTTGGTCACATGACCAACTAGCCGGCACCACATGTGTGTATGTGTGTGTATTTGTGTAGTAAGTGGTTTGGTTTATAGTACAGGCTCCCGGAAGCGGAGGGTTTGACATCACCTCTTCCATTCAGCATTGGCTTTCGATGTATTTACTGCTCTGCAAGGTTTCCACTCGGTCAGTAAAGAACTGCAGCTCTGTTTCCCATGTGCCCTGACACGCAAACAGTGATCTAATTGTGACATATAGTTGACAGTTTCCCTTTGATCTTGGTATCACTTTGTCACAGTCTTGCTTTGGTCGGAACTTCATCTCAAATGTTGTTTTTTGGTTGATAAATGACATATCTCATTCTCTTGTAATATTCCGTGTTTAAAGATACTGGAGTAAAAGGCATTTAATGATCAAAAATATAAACTGAAATAAATTATATGTCCAGAAAAGCATTCATTTAACTTGGTTACACCAGATCTGTGATGATTAGTCAATCAAAAGAAAATTAATCCCCACTATTTTGATAATAGATTAATCATTTCAATTATTGTTCAAGCAAATGTTTTCAAACATTGCTAGTGTTAGTTTCCTAAATGTATGAGTTTGCTGCTTTTCTTTGTCATTGATGATAGCAAATGAAGAATCTTTTTTCTTTTCTTTTTTGAATTTTTTTTTTTTTGTTTTTACATTTTATAGACAACAAATACCAATAAATTGTGGAAATAAATGGCATAATAATTTGATGATGACAATAATTATTAGATGCAGCCCAAGGTCACACTATTATTTTTTTTTACAGAATGCTCCTTCAGTCTGATAGTACTGATTATATGAATTAGTTCATAGTGAGTCATTGTATGCACTGAAAAAGGTGACTAACTACATTTACCCGTTTAACCTAAATTACAACCTTGCATGCAAACCCAGCAAGAGTTGGTTGCTAACACCCACTGAACAACCATCTATAGTATCTATAGTGAATCATGTGTAGACGTGCTGCATAGGCTTTCTTTAATGGTTATGAAAGAGCTGTTTTATCAAAGACACCCCAAGGACTTGAAATCATCATATCCTGTAAGCTCTCATGGTATTCCAGGTGACATTTTAATGTATGTAGTCAACAACAATTGTCTCACTTGCATGTAGTCATTGATGTATATGGACATTCTAAGCTCTGCACTGTTGTCAAGTTTCATCTCTGATTAATGACAATTAGCAGATAATTGTCTGTGCACTGTCTGTCCTGCTACACTGCTTGTGTTCCTGCATGTGCCAGCCTACATGGCTGGACTCAGCCCACAGCCCAGACCAGGGCTGGATCAATACCCTGCATGGCACGACGAGTTGTGGTTGGTGGCTTGTTGGCATCGTTGGTGGTATCCGTGTTTGATGTCGGAGGGAGGTTGTCGGCCGCCTGGTGCCGCAGTTAATAAAAAATGAATGGAAAGAGCAGGGGGAGGAGCCCTCAGCTGTTGCTCGAGCTCTTTAACTCTCACCTCTCTGGTGGCTGCTCCTCTGCTCCCGCTGGGCACCCACTTTATACAATCCTGAATCCCACTGCTGCCCGACGCTGCCAGGTTTTATGTAACACAGCGCCACAGCTGTTGGAGTTTTCAACACAGACTATTGGAACAAGCGCATGAAAATATTGATTTCTGAAACAACAAAGGTATATTCATGTTAATTCAGTGGATGCTGATATCTCCAGAAAAGGTGGTGGATTGGACTAATTACAATGCAAGACAAGACATACAACTGGAAGTAGCCCAGAAATGCACAGTAGTTCTCAAAATATCATCCTGTCATCATCCTCTAAGAGCCTGACTTCCATATGAATGATTAAAAATACATTTTGACATTGATTGTCAATCTGGATGATTTAGTGTATGTAAAGACCGACATGGCTTCATAGTGCACAGTGGAGTACTGGCCCTTTAAGCCCGGCTACGCCTGACTTGAACATATGGGAAGCTAATCTTAGCCCAAGTCCTGAGAGAGACAAGGCTGGCAACCAGCCACTGTGCAGAGCTGAGGAAGGTTTCTCTTGCTTTCACCCTGTCTGTTTTTCCCTCTCAACTCTGAGCAGTTTCTGATTTTAACCCCATAATATTATCTCCAAAAAGTCATCACATAATCTTTCAGGCTGTGATGTATCTCGCCTGAAGACAATTGCTCTAGTATTTGAAACAACTGTGTTCTGTCAATGATTACATCATTTTCCAATTACATTTGACCGCTCAGCTTCTTACCATGACTTGGCACACATTAGCCTGGCAGGTAGTAGTACACAATGTTCTCTTTTTTTTTTAGCTCACTTTTTTCCATTGGTTTCCCTCCTGTCTGTTGTCTACTCTCTTTGTCTCAGAACCCAAATCATATTCTATATATTGATTACAATCCTCTCCTTCTTTTCATGTCCCAAAACCTCAGGCACAAAGAGCTGCCTCTTAAAAACAGCACCCCCTCCTCGTCCTCCTCCTCCTTGTTATTTTTTTAGTGGCTCCACCCTGCTCAACAGCCCCCCACCCATCTCCACCTTTCCATTTTTTTTCTCCCCTCCCTTCCAAACCACTCCTCCCTTTCTCTTTGTGAAGAGTGGTAAAGAGGGGGTCCGGGGGGGGGGGGGTGTTAGGCCTTCCCCAGCTGGGCTATGCGTGCCGACTTGCACGTGCCGAAAGTCAGGAGGTATGACTCAGACTGGTTACCCTACACTCAGCACTACGATCTACACCCAAACACACCCTGAACCTAACACCATCCTGCCTGCGAGCATGGAGGGGGTGGATGGGTGCAGGTGGAGGGGGGACAGATGGCAATGAAGGCAAAGACAAAGAGAGAGAAACAGCCAAGCAGGCAGATGCAAGGTTGAAATAACAAGGTGATGCCTAAAATATGAACAATATGTTAACAGTGTGTTACTCATTATAGACGGACAGATGGATAGATACAGTGCTTTCATAGATACATACATACTCTGCATATGGTTACACATTCTCACGGAGGATGTATCATATCTGATACAAAAAGGCACTGTCTATCATTTTACTGAAATCAGTGCTATCCAAAACAAAACACAATTTGTACCTTGATTGTTCATAAAAAGACAAAACTGGACGAAATTAATAATTAACAAATCGTAATAATAAGAGATTCCAGTAACGTATTAGTCTTTTTTGTTTAACCAGGCTCAAACAGTTTGTGACGCTTCTGCTCTGTTTAGTATGATGTGTTCAGTGTAGCTCTGCAGCCTCTTGTCCTGCCCACCAATAAACCCAGTGACCCTGACTGAACAATCCAATACTGTATGCATACTAGCGTGTGTGTGTGTGTGTGTGTGTGTGTGTGTGTGTGTGTGTGTGTGTTTGTATGTGTGTGTGGAAAATCATTAAAGCGTGCCTCTGCATTTGTTTCCAGAGTGTGCTTATGTTGAGTGTTTTTGCTTCTGTGTGTATGTGATGAGAAACATGCAGGAAAGATAAGGAACTGAAAGATAAAGTGATAGAGAGCAAAAAAGGGAAAGAAGGGGGGAAGGAAAGGGAGAGTCACAGAGTGTGTCAGATCAGATGACCTTGATGTCTTTAGACTGCAGGGCAATATGGGTTGGGGGTTGGGGGCGTATGAAGGTAGATGGGAGCAGGAGGTGGAGTCAGCTGACAGGAAGAGGTGGGAGGAGGGGAAAAGGACCCTCATGTCATGACCGTGATGCTCATATGAGTTATTTAGGAAAAGCTTCTTTTTTTTTTGCCTCAGATGGTGCAAATCCTCCCACTGATGAGAGGTGATGGAGGTGTTTAAATAGTGAAATTACATTAATTCTTGTAATAATTATTCACCCATGATACCCTTGAAACAGAACAAGTTATTCTCTTTTGGCTTTTGTGCGTTTCATACACGCAGCCCTCCCACCTGCTATGTGCTGGTAATATTTTAAAAAGCTTGTTTCGGTGTGTGTGAGGGTTTTATGTCAGGACTTTGTTGAGAAGAAAAGAGAAAGATGACTCAGGCTTAGTCATATGCAAGCCAACCCAACACACACTGCTGAGGATGGACTTTTGTTGTCAGTCATCCCTCCTACAACCAAGACCTTTCCTCTGCGCTGCTGAGAAACAGTGAGCGAGAGACAGAGTGAGAGCAATGGAGAGAGAGAGAGAGAAAGAGAGAGAGAAAGAGAGAGACGAGGGCGTGAAACAACTCATTTGAACGATAATTTGAGGAGATTGTGAGATGAAGTGATTGATGTGAGAATCGGAGTCTCTGTTGAACCTTCCTCTCCCTCTCTCAATGCCGGGTTACAGCAGGTTTACCGTAAGTGTTTTCCATTTCATTTTCACTGAAAAGTTTAGGTACTTCAGCTGTTGTTATCATTTGTCCTGAGGGCTTAGTGTCATGTGAAATGAACACAGTTGAATAAGAAGTTAACTAGGGCAAGGCTACTCTTCCAGTTATCATCTGTCACATTGTTCTGCTATCTGGATGAGGAGTAACTGATTGTGTTCAGGAGGTGGTGTCAGGACAGCTCTCTTGGGCAAACCTGAATAGCAGCATGGTGGTGTTGTCTCTGTGTATGGCTTTAATCACACAGAAAGACATAACACTAAAGTCATGAGCATACTTTATGACCTTCTCTATTGTTGTAGCTTATCTAAATGATCGAGGAAATTTCTCTTCTTTTGTCAAACACAGCCAAACCTGATTGAGGTAAATACCCGAAATGTTTTACCTGAAATGACATCTGCTTTATTCTGCTGACTGAGTCATCAAAGAGCATGTGTTTGAAGCAAGATTAGCCTCACTATGATTTAGTTTTATTTACCTACATACAGTACATTTTGTCATATATATACTATATTTACTATGTGTTGTTTAGTATCCGCATCTTGTGTTGGAAACAGCTGTATTTGTTATGAAGGTGGTTCTTTCTCTTATGTTGATGTTGAGGTCAAATCATACTTCTTTGTTTTACTCAGCTATGTACATGGACAGTGACAGACTCACTTTTTACATTAAGTCATATTGTAAAAAGTGAGTCTGTCACTTTTTTCATATTGTAAAAAGGGACAGACTCACTTTTTACAATATGACTTAATGTGTTTTGGTGAAGCGCGACACTCTTTCCTAGGTCACAAGTTCAGCTTGTTTTTGTTCTGCTTTCTTGATGTTCATTTAAAAACGGTGATTGCCATGTGATGTCCTTCCTTTATAGCACAGTTTAAATTAGATCCAGTTTTGATAACTGCTGGTCTGCCTAGTCCTTCATCTGTCCTAATGAACGTTAGCTTTGACAAATGAATTATTGTGGCAAAGGTTGTATACGTTTTTTGATAGGAGCATAGCATTAAAGGATAGAAAAGGTCTGCTGTGTTCAGTAGTTCTTTAAAATGAGGAACTGTGTGTTTAGAGCAAGTGATTCAGGGGTTAAGTCGGGTCTCGAACTCCAAATGCTGTGTCATTGCAGCCAGAGGAGTGAGTGAGCGAGCACAAGCGAGTGGAGTGAATGAAAGAGCATGTTTTTCGAGTGTCCGTTGGTGTGTGTCGATGGTGATAGTAGAGAGTGGGCACATGTGTCAGATGAAACATGTGCCCACCCAGTGGTGGAGGCAAGCGCCCTGGTGGGAGACACTGATGATGACGGTGACGATGTAGCTACGTCATCGCCACATGTGTTTTCTACCTCTCTTGCTCATTGCTCTCCCTCTCGCTCATTGGCACTCCCTGGTCATGTGACCTAATGCTCTACTTCTCCTCTCCTTCCCTTAGACAGCTTAGGCTGCGCTGTGTTTCTCTTTGGGATTGACGCTCATCTCTGTGTGTGTATATACGAATATGTGTGGCAACAGAGAGACAGACAGTGTGCAATTTACAGGGCCAGAGAGCGGGCGCGTCAGAAAGTGTTGGAACAGTAATGCAATAAGCTATGTTAGAAGGAGGAAAGGCTCAGGAAACAAAACAGAGAGGCAAATCAAGAGAGGGAGGCAGAGGCACTTTGACAAAGCCAGAGAAATGAGAGATCAAGAGAAACAGGGTAAGGCAAAGTAAGAGAAGCAGGGAAAGGCTACTGAAGTTAATCCAGCCATAGCGCGGTGTAGCCGGCACATGCTCAGTAATATAAGGGGAAAATACTACGCAGGAGCTGAACGATCTGCATGGGGAGGACGGCCATGTTTCTCCCCCCCTCCTCCTCCTCCTCTTCTTGGTTAAATCTGCTCCACAACTCCAGCAATGTTCGAGAGAAGAGAGGAGACGCCACAAGGCCGGTCAGCCAGCAAGTGGGCGAGGGGAAACATCCAGCGATCATGACGACGTTGATGATGATAATGGCAATGACGCCAAGGCAGAACAATGGTGAGGAGACAAGAGGACATTATCTAGTGGACAGGAGAGGACAGTCCTTCGTCCTCAGCGAACTGTAATGGGTTGATTACTCGTGGTTGCTGTCTTCGTTTGGCAACAACCTGCAAAATCCTCTTTGTGTTTGCGCCCTCTTCTTCCTCATCATCATCTCCGCTCCCTTTACAGAATCAGTCACATCATAACTGAGCGACTCTGCTTTCTCCTCAGACTTCCCTCTTGTTGTCTTCCCTCTCCTCAGTGTCTCCATTCCCTTCATCCTGCTACTCTTTCTCATTGATGTCGAAGTGTCACCTGCTGTTCCCTCTCAATTGCCCAGCGTAGTTGTCTCGTTCTTTTACCTCTGTTGTAATCATATCCCCATCGTTCTTCCGTTTTCTTCCCCCTTGTAGGTGAGTGGGTTGACATAGAGTGTTGATGAATGATTGTATATCAAGCGACCCTCAGCTTCCTTCAATCAGAAACCTACCACCTCTTCTGTATCCTTTGGATCTTGGAGGAAGGGCCAGTAAGACCGTCAGCAAGCCAGCTCCCTCTTCATCAAGCAAACTCTCTCTTTTCTTTGCGTGCAGCCTTGATAGAGGATCTATTATCAGCCACAGGTGTAAGATTGAAGCTTTATGTTGCAAGCGATCAATGGGCAACGGATGTGAATGTGGATGGGGAAGAAGATGAAGATCAAAGAACCGTTATCAGTGGCTTCTCCTTTGGCCCAGGGCTGAGCCCAGTCTAGACGCTCAAACATGGAACGAAATCTCCGTAAGGAAAACCAGATACCGTTTGCAGAAGGCATTAACAAGCATAATAACGTTGCTTTTCTTTGCTCCTTTTCCTTTTTCCTGTTGACGCCGTTGTGAGTTGAGATTGTGTATTCGCTTGGCAGCCACCGGTTCGCCTCTGCACTCGAAAGCAGAGAAGCGCTGTCATAGCCGAAATTGCCAACACCTTTTGTGGACAAACCAAACACACAACATAGCCTGAAATGTAACATCATCTAATGCAGTAGAGCAAGTAGTGCTGAAGGGCGTGGATAGTGACAGAGAGGTTTTCTCATTGGTAAGAGCTCTGCTGCACTGTGCTGTTTCCTAGGCTGCCGCTACTCGCGACTATCCCCCACAGCTCTCTCTGTTTCTGCTCACTGCACACTCCTCCATTCCGTACGTGCCCGCTGTGGCTCAGATAATGGCCTCTCGCTCTGCACACACAGAAGAGAGAGAGGAGATGGAGGGAGAGGCTGCATGAGAGGGAGGGGAATGGAGGGAGGGAGGGAGGGAGGGAGAGAGAGGGGGGGAAGGTGGGGGCTGCAAAGAGAAGCCGACTGCATGTGTAGCCGTGAGGAAGAAAGAGGATATTGAAAAAGGGAAGGGAGGAGCAGACAGAGATAATGAGAAAGGAAAAAGGAGAGAACAGAAAGCGTCGACCATAAGAAGAGGCAAGAGAGAAATGAGAAACGTGTGGTTTGCGCTGGGGGGAGGTGTGTTGTGTGTGTGCGGGTAGCTGTGTGTGCGTGTGTGAATGCATGTATGCGTATATCCGCGCTCGCTCTGTCTGTGCGCCGCACAGACTGGATGAAATAAACAGGAATACAACCCCAACAAGGCTGGATTGCTTGTGGGCTGCTTGCCAGCAAGCAAGTCTCATGCTCCTCTCTTTCTCCTCTTTTTCATCCTGCTGTACGACCGGCTACTTCGTCTGGACGTCTAGAACCACGTAAGTATGTGTCGCTGGTCCTTGGGTTCTCAGCCGGCTTCATATTGTCAGGGTCTCTCTCTCATGTTCCAGCTCTGCATGGCAGAAAAGGAAGGGGTGGGGGAAGAAGGAGGAGGACAAGAGGGAGAATGGGAGGGGGGGAGGGAGGGGGGGCATGTGTTGTATATGTGGGATTTAGGTTCAGCTGTCTACCACAGTCTGAACTTAGCCCCCTCACCACTAGCAGGATCTTTAAAGGCTTTGTTTCCTCCCTCTAGTTTTGCAGTGTCAGTGTTAAACAGTACTCTCACACAGAGATGTAAAGGCTTGTTTAAAGGGCTCCCAGACTCGAGTGTCTGGTCTACCAGGTTGTGCAAGATCTGCTTCGGTCAGGTGTGTTAATGTTTTCAGATGCACTTTTTGGTGTGTCAAGCATGTACAAACATGACATAGAGTGACACACTTAGAGAAACGACTGAGATGAACTCCTGGCAAGAGAGTAGACTCTGTTACGGTGTAAATATTTGTCAAAGCACGTGGTCTGTACACTCCGAGGCACCCGCATAGGTGTAAAGCGCTGCAGGTGTGAGCACAGTGTTTCCATCCTGGACCAGCATATAGATGCACAAAAAAGTCAATCAAGGTTAATCAAAGCTCTGATCATATGATTGAAAGATCTGTTATTTTGTGTGCAGTGCAGTATTTGTTATCTGCACCAGCCAAGCAGAGTAAAGTCCATTTGTTCTCAGTGTGCAGCTCGAGGTGCTTTAAACCCACGTGACTCATGTCTGTGGCAGTGTTTTGTATATGCAACTCAGAGAAAGAGGAAAAGAGAGTGTCAGTGTGACTGATTGTGGGATGTTAGGTTGTGCAGTGTTGCAGTCACTATGTTTCAACACACTGCAGTTCTCATAACTGCCGTACACAGCTACACCCCCCCTTCCTCTTTCCCGTCTGATGCCACTGATAGTGCAGACATGGGGCCTCTCACGTATTGCATGCCGGCTGTTCATTGCCACCCCCAACAACCCCCCCTCCAACCCCGCACCACCTCTTACCAATACCACCGCCACCCCCTGGGACCCCCAACAGACACCCAGCTCAGAAGGTGGATTCAAAAGAGCCGAGCATACTGCCTGTCCAGTAATTAGCCACTTCAAAGGCTCATTTCAATAATATTCAAATGATTGGGGAAGCTGGACGTCAGGCTCACTTCTACTGTCATACACTGATGGATCTACAAACAGAGGCCATGTTGGGTCTTTTCTGACTCTTCTGAATCAGGAACCAGTTCAAATCTATGTTGGGGTGTGAGACCGACAGCTAGCCAGAGGTTAGTGTGTGAATGTGTAAGGAATTACTTTTATCTCCAGCACTCTATCTTAGTTCAGTTCTTGTTGTGTCTTCCGTCAGTGAAGGATTGTACTTGCAACCAGAATTTTGTTGCATGGAAGTTTGTCACTATTGTACAATGTGAGGCATACAGCAGGTGCATGTTGTGTGTTCATAGTACACACAAAGGTTGAAGATTTAGACATTGAAAAGGTCATTACCACAGTGTGTTGGCTTCAATCTATTGGGTTAACACAAATGTATTTATAAAGTGATTCTGACATTATTTTCTTCTCACAAGGCTGTTAGATATGTTCAGCCACAACATGAACTCTGTCAATGATTTCTGAGCCTGCCCTTGGATTATCTTTGTTTGCTGTTTCTCTAGACACAGTTTGATAATAATCTATGAGGAGCTAACCTGGGCTGAATACTGTTTCCAAGTAACATTTTAGTATTCAAGTGAATTGGAGCACCGTAGTTGGCTTCAACATGCCAAGATTGTAAATGTAGTAGTTACTTGTGAATCGTCTACACCTTTTTTTATGGGGGAAACTTGGTGCCCCCTTGGTGCTTTAAGACTAAAATAAACTTAATGCTCAGAAGATGTAATTTCACACAAGTCCAAGTGAGGTATTTGCACTTTTTAATGTAGCTACTGGTAACTAGCCCAATTCTGACTCAGAGGAAGTGAGATAAGTAGCTGCACCGATCAGCTCCTGATAGGAGTTACCAACTGCCTGAGACGGTCTTTAAACCTATTCAAAGGACCAAAGACATGAGAAGCAATCACTCCTTTATTTGTGACTCTTAGCCAGCATGTTTATAAAATATTTAGACACTTCCCATCACACCTCTTCCTTACTGGACGCAATGTGAATGAACAAGCATGTGAGCCAGCAAACCCCAGATTGTTTCAGTGGTGTCCAGTGAAGATGTCCTAACCTGCTCCATGCATCAGCGAACAGGCTATGCAACTTGTTACTTGTTTGAACCCTGGTTTTATTTTGACGAATTTTTGTGCACCTCCGTACTATTTTCATTGCAACAGCAAGCAGTTGCTTAGGCTTGCTCAGAGTTTGAAAGGCTCCCTGAATGTCGTTGCTCATAGTATATCTGCTCTCTATCTGCCAGACTTTGCTCACTCACTGTATGTCATATACTGGAATGCAGTTCCTTCCTGCAGTAAAAAAAAAATTAACATCTGTGACAACAGTTTATCTAAAATACAGGTGTTGTTACCATGTTACTTATCCAGAGATCGATTCAGTTATAGATCAGGTGGTAATGTCAGAAGCAGTCAGTTGTCACTTTGTTTTTTGCTGTATAAATCACTGATAGCAAAGACAAGGATTTGTTTGCAACAATAGTTTGAAAACTAATAAAAGGTCAAAACATTTATTGAAAGAGGCCCTTATTTCAGTAACGTACAGTAAAGTGCATGGTCCAAACTCCTCAGAGAAAAACTCCTGTTTCACCATCAAAAACATACAGCCTACTTTTTTTGACAAATTACACATTTTACTGAAGTATAGTGAATTAAAATGAGGATTAGAGTCCCACCTGTGCAAGGTGGTTTGACCCAAATGACTGATCGAGTGACACATTGTCATTACTGTGCTGAGCGCTGTGCTGTCATTTGTGGGATTTTTTTTTTTTAAATGAAAGTCAGTATCTCTGTACTTCGGCCCAGTGTTTGCCTTACTTATGCACTGTTTCTGGAGTCAGTTCAACATAATAGCACAAAACTTGAGAGTCTACATTATCACTAGTCTTACATAGCTGTCTTAATGGGTTGTTTGTATTTCTTTAAACCAATCACAATTGTCTTAGGTGGCATTAAGCCCAGGAAGCCATGACAGTGCCCTTGCAAAATAGTGACAGGAGGCAATGTGTTATGGTGGAGAGGGAAGCCCTGGCTTTGTAAAATGACTGAAGTTGTAATTAAAGTTGTGGTTGTTGTTTCAGGCACAGCGCTACAGTAAAGTATGTAGATAGGTGGCTGTACAAAACTAGTTTCATGTAACAATGGAGATTTTGAAAACGGTAATATGCAGGAATTTTGTTACTGTCTGAGATAGGCGGCCAATGACAGGCCTCATAGCCACAGTCTACATGATGTGGGCAGAGTACATTATCCCCATCACTCATTTGGAACATTCCAGAGAGCATCTTGGGATGCTGTAGTCCTTTGTCTTTCCTCATATGTTCCCAAAAAACGTATGGGTCCTTTGACTTGTGAGGAAAAGGTGTGCAAGTCAACTAAATATTTCCTGTGCTTTCATCACTGCATCAATTTCTCATGAGGCGATTTAGCCTGTTACGGAAGTCATTTTATTGCACCATGTCATTTGCTATCCAAACATTTATGTCCATGGCTTGTTTAACACTAGATTTGGTGCCCATTATGTCTGCATTCACCAACTCTGAGCTTTGCACTTTCACTGCTACACACTGCTTTGCTTCCAACAACTTAATTCCCATCACTTTGGTAGACTCCTTCTTTATTAGCATTGGGTTTTCTTTAAATATTTGTTTGCTTTCATTAAATGTTGTATATCTCAGTTTGGCTCAGATTATTGGAGAACATCATGTGAGCAGAACCATACCAGAAAAAACTTCCTTGTATATTGTTGTAATGAATGGTTAAACCCTTATTGTGAGTGTACTGACTGAACAGCTGTGGTGTTCAGTTGGTAAAAGGACTTTTACCAACATGGGCAGAGTGGTCATTGATCAGTTGGCTTTGTATCTTAGATCCTGTGTGTTACAAATTATTTTAAACATATTGCTCTTCAGATATACAGGTAATTTTCAGTTTACCAGTCAAGTCCTGTTTTGGATGAAAATGTCTTTGGATTTTGATAATCTCTCCAGTGAATAAGAGTTGCACTGCACACTTCACTTCAGACACTCAATTACGCTGCAGTCAAAAGACACTAATAAGCCTTCAATGAACAACTGGAAAACATATTCCTATAGAAGCACTCTCTCTGTAAAGAGAATTTTCTAAGTTTAAAGGTAGCAATTAAACAATAAGTCCACAAAGAGCAAGATAACTAAGATAAGATAAATTCAGTGTGTATTTTATGCCCCACCTCTGCCACACACAGTCTCCCAGCACAATGGGTGACATGTTTGTAACTCCCAACTGCCTGCTTTGCATAGTCCAACTGATCTGGAGCACAGTGTCCATTTATAAACAACAGTGAAACCATGTTACATGACTTGTGACTTGCTTGACAAAACACTTGCCTGTTATGAAAACACTCCACTGAAGCAATAGTTAATGCAGTTTTCCATAGCCCTACTGACCTGACCCTGCAGCACTGTATGTTCAGTGTAGTGGTGGGAGGGAAATCCTGGATAAGAGCTGGTTAGAAGGGAATGGAGTCTGATATTACTCTGATGATTGATATTTATCATTCTGTCAACTGATTCTTGGAATACAGATATAAACACCAATTTATTTTATTCAGTTACAGCCATTATTAAACAGACATTTGGTGATTATTCAAAATCATGCCTAATGTACAGTAGTGCTGCACAGAGACAGTTTGCAGGGCAGGTGCTCAAGTGTAAAAAGGAACATCACTTTCACAATTCTTTCTTTCTTTCTTTCTTTCTTTCTTTCTTTCTTTCTTTTTTGCACATGCAAAGTGCTGGTGCAAAAAACACAAACTGTGCACACACAAAGTGCACCCTTCAAGGAGGTTTCTATCTGCCAGCACCAGAGGGCTTCATTAGCTTGAGGCCTAAGTACATACAGTACATGTGTGCACAGTGGAGCAGGGAAATGTCTGTTTGGGTTACGTATGAGGTGTCAAAATATCTATATTTCATACATCTAGTAGCTGCCATACATTCTACTTTCTACATTTTTTTATTTATTGAAATCAGGCAACAACAAAGAAAACAATGCTACATTGTGCACACTTTAGTAGTCTGTCAAGTAAAGAATCATCACAATCAACAACTCTACACACAAAATTGAAAATTGAAAATCTGAATAAATAAAATAATAAATCAACCAGTCTACCCTCCGAACTACAGAGTAGGCCTACGTACAGTTACAACTACAGTTACCTCTCCTCTCCTCTTCACTTTGATAAACTTTTTGCTGGGCTCTGCCAAGTTGGCTATCTGGCTGACTCGCAGGAACCGGACTCAGGGTGCCGGCAGTGTGGAGCCGGTGCCGGTCTTAGAAGCACTCTTGAAATCCTGGCTCAGAGTGGAATATTGTTACTGTCAATCTGTGGACAATTTACAGTACTTTAAAGAAAGATGGACTGTTGGGGGTGTCATGTGCTCTGTGATAGGGAATGGAGAGCTGGTATATCATTTCTGAGTAGTTGTTTAACGTACTGTGTCTGGCAGACTGTTTATTCAGGAGCAGTTTTTCTCTGTTTTTGTTTGTTTTGTTTTTCATTTTTCTTGATTTGAACTTAATGGTTTTCAGTCATTGCTGAAATGATTTAATAAAGGGACTTGAAAACCTCTCCTCTCCTCTCCGCTCTGCTAAACTCCTCTTTTTTCTCCACTCCTTTTCCTTTGCTCTCCTCTCTCAATTTGTTCTAGTCTTCTTATCATTCTCTTCTCCTCTTTGATTTTTTAAATAGTCACATGCTAATTCCTATAATTATCTTCTAAATAAGCTTTAAATATTCTTAAAGTATCCCAGAAAACAGATGCATGCAGCTCGGCACTCCTCCTCTGCCCTGTTTACACACCGCAGCCCCAAACTGCATTTTGTTAAAATTGATTATCAGAGATGCAATGTGGGAGAAGTTAACTTTATTTCAAATTTAGTTTTGGTTTAAAAAAACATGTGGAAGTGGGAAAGAAATTCACCGTCTCTTTCTGTTCACACAGGGCAGCTGGTAAACCCCCAGTTTACTTGTTGTTAAGCTCAATGGCGGGTTATTGCCTAAAATATACAGGTTTTTTTTCGATGTTTTAATAGTGGTTTAATGTCACAACAGTGACAAGCAATGCTGAGGCTTTGCAGGGGGCTTGATTTGTATGCGACTGCCACAAGGGAATTTGAAGAGAAAGGGGCAGAGGCTCGACTTAAATGCAGTTGTCAGGCACATAACACACTTTGAGTATTAATGCCATTGGTCAAATTTAAAAACTGAAATGAAAAATAATTAAAAGAAATAGAAAAAAATTGCACTTGTCTAGACAGAGTGCAAAAGAGCACCACCTGAGGTCTATCTGTTCAAGTGTCTGATGTACAGTGTATAATGTTGTTTTACATATTGGATTGATTAGATTCCTAAAACCTCACTAACCTCCCTCCACGGTTGTCTTTCAGACTGTTCGCGAAGTCACTTCAGTGGATGGCCCCAGAAGTGGAGGCCAGATGGAAATTGGGTCACATGACCGCCTCCAGGAAGGCGCGCTGAGCCTGGAACTGGCCAATGGGGTGAATCGCTACCCTAACGATGATGCGACATCTATGGAAACAGAGCAGCAGAGGGCAGGAAGCGTGCCTCCAAGGCAGTGCTGGGTGTCAGGACATGGCAAGGTCAGTGACACCCAACAACAGCAACCATGCTGGAACAGCAGCAGCAGTACAACCCCTGGAGAACCTGTCCACCACGCAAACATGGAGGATGCCCACAATCTGGTGGCTTTTTCTGCTATTGCTGGCTCCTTGCCTCCCTCCTCCTCCTCTCCGTGCCTCGTACAGCCTAACACAGCCCAGTTGTATGAGAAGTTCACCAAGGAGATGGGTGCTGAGGGGACCCAGGCCAAACTCTCTGCAGGAGCTCATGAGGGAAGCTGCCAACCTCCAGAAGACCTGAACACCCTACAGACAGCACTGAGCCAAGCCAAACATGGTCACAAGCCCCCCAACTGCAACTGTGATGGGCCCGACTGTCCAGACTACCTTGAATGGCTGGAGAAGAAGATTAAGTTGGCAACCGGTGAGGATCAAGATGCGTGCAAGATAGCTGATACTCCCCCACACTTACAGACTTACGCACAGCCACCCCGTTTGCAGCATCACCCTCAGCCGTACCCCCAAATGAATGGTGGCCACCGCCTGTCTTCTTCATACCCCCAGCAACAACAGGGAACGCAAGGCCCTCACCCAGACCAAGTGCCCTGCCCCAAACCCCCGATTCCGTGCTCTCCCCAGGTGCTCTCCATAGCCAAGGAAAAGAACATCAGTCTTCAGACAGCCATTGCCATAGAAGCCCTTACCCAGTTATGTGGTACTGGTCCACGAGCTGATGGCTGTCCAGGTCAAGCTTCCTACAACAGTAACCTCCATCACCACCAACATACCCAGAACATCCCATCTCAGCCCCCCAATGGCACTAGTTTAATTCCGTCCTCTCCATGCACCCACTCATCTTCCTCACGCTCTCAATCCGTCCCTCCAGGACTACACACCATCCAGCAGGCCCCAACGTCCTGTGAGCACCACAGGCCCCAATCCCAAGGCCAGCCACCCCATGCTACCCCTCTGCCATCCTCTACCTCTCCCTTCCCAGGTCAGGGAAAACACCCAGGCTTCAGCCCTAATCCCCAGCAGTGGCAGCAGGGCTCAGGCAGAGGCTCTGAACAGAGGAACCCATGGATGTGTATAAAATCTGAGCCCCAGTCTCACTGTGTTGCTGCACCTCACAGCAGCTCAGACCCCATGTCAGAGCTGAAACAGCTGCTGGGTGACACCAGTGGCAAGTTCAGCAATGCTCATTTCAAGCCTCCAGTCACACAGCAGATCATCTTGAACCAGAATGGGGGTATCCAGGCCCAGGACAACCCAGCACTGGCAAGGATAAAGCAAGAACCAGACTCTGGTGAGCACTACCATCACACTGCCTCCATGGGACATTATGGCATGGCTAATGGTCAGCAGCAGGGTCAGCACTACCATGGCACTCCCCTGTCTCCTGGCCAAGCAGCCATCAGCCACTCCACTCAGGCAGCTCTGCAACAGCACCTTCACTACAAGAGGAACCTCTTCTCTAACCACTCCCCTGGCTTTGGAGCACCAGGCCCTCGTGCACCTATGGTTTGTCAAAACTTGAAAAAATGGTGGCCACAGATGGACGCAGAAGGTTTGCCACATCTGGCCATCAAACAGGAACCCAAGAAGAAAAAAGGCAGCCAAGGATCTCCTGTCATAAAAGCTATGAGTGGGATGCTTGCGGTCCCTCCTCTGCCCAAACCCAAACAGATAATCATCAAGAAGACCAAGCAGAAAGCCTCCATGCCAACCTTCCTGCCTCAGACTCAGATCTCCATACAAAAACCGCCAGTCCTCATGATGGACAGAGCCCCGGCCCTGACCAGCCTGCAACCAGGTCCTCTTCCCTCTCTGCCCCTCCACTGTAACTCCACTCAGGCTGCTGCTGCAGGCCTCCCTGCCCCAGCCCAATCTCAGGTATCCATTTCCAACTCCTCAATGACTCCCTCTTCCACTGCTTTGTCAGAACACACTCCAGCCCTCATGGGCCCTCAGCCCCAACCTGTGTCCCCTGTAGCCCATGCGAAGTCAGAGGAAGTGGGCAGCCTGGCCTCCAGTAACACCAGCACCACCACACCTGTGACCTCCACATCTCCATCCAGCACCTTACAATTACAGAGTGTCATCAACATCGACCCGAAGTATGAAGAACTGATCCGCCAGTTTGAGGCTGAATTTGGAGATGCAGTCCCAGACGTACCTGCCAGTCAGCCCATGGAGGAGACCGCCACAGCCCCTCAACCGAGGAACTGGTCCCAGACCACTCCTCAGGACCTCAGTTCCGCATCATCTTCCACCCCTCAGTCAGCTCCCTTAATTCTTGCCACTCAAGCCAACTCCACACCTCATCCAGATGATCAGGAGATGGAAGTCAGCAAGGATGAGTCAGGGACCCTAAGTGAAGCCACCTTGAACCAGGCATCCACAGAAGGCTCTAAGAGGGATTTCTCCTTGCATCAGGAGGCCATTCTGGACAAGCAGCAGCAGCAGCAGAGTGTGTTACAGGATACATTCAGCATGCCGTGTTCTCCACTGTCAAAACGCATGAAGCTTGAAACCTCGGGTGATATAGCAGTACTTTCCACCACATGCTATTCTGAGGAGGACACGCCCACTAAGGACAGTCTGCCTTCTTCTCCATCTCTCAGAGGCTTCTTAGAGTCTCCTCTTCGCTACCTAGACACCCCCACCAAGACCTTGCTGCATACTCCTTCCAAGGATCTTCAGGCAGAGTTCCCCACCTGCACTTGTGTCGGTAAGTCACTGTTGGTATACACTGTTGGTCAACATACTGTATTGGCACTTTTCAGACAAGTTTAAAAGTATTAATGATCTAACAAATATAACACCACTCCAAACATTAGTCATTTTTATTTCTTAGTGGAGATAAACTGATGCAGGGCTGTAAATCTGATCAGTGTTACTGATAGTGAAGGCTTTTCTCTGAAGTGCCTTATAGCAGCAAGGGAACCACATTTTCTAAATCTGGTAATGTTTATTTTTTGTACTACCGTTTCAGCTAAATGTAATGCTGTCACTGTTAAGTGTTAGTTACTTTTTGAAATACACAGGTCCACTGTTGGGTTTTCCATTTCCCCATCTGCATGAGCTTTTCTGTCTGGATGCTTGTTGAGTGCGTCTAAGAATGTGTGTGTTGCCAGGGTGTGTGGCTGCGTCCATCCAGACTGCGACAGTGTGAGGCACTAAAGGCAGCGGGCAGGAACAATAGCAGTGGTGGCAGAAGGAGCCTTTTGTGTGGGTTTGGGTCTGGCAGGCAAGCAGAACAGAGCCTTTGTTAGACAGAAAGAGGTTGAGTCCCATAGTTTGGGTCATACCCTGCTCAGGTTATTTGTTTACAACAGAGTAGGTGGCCATACAGTAGATGTATAGATCATATTACTGTATATACCACATATTAAAGATAAATAATAAAATAACAGATAAAGTTAGTGTAGGCGAATGCACCCTTTGATACAGTCATATTAATATAGTGTAAAAGATTGAGTCTGTATTATTTAAAAAGACACAGCCTATCTGTCCATTAAGTCATTAATTAATGACTCAGTAAATCAAAATATTACTGCTGCAGCTGCTGTGGGTAACAGTTCATTAACTTGGTGCAATAACTTGCACAATGAAAGATTTGTTCTTAGAGAAGCTATGAAGATATCATCTCAATTTTCTTACATATACTGGGTGTTCACTGGAGGGCTACGAAGGGTTAAAGCCTGGTAAATAGACCCTTGCTATCTCTAAACATTGAAGAGGGTGCACAGCAGGGGGAGAGCAGCTGCAGTCAAACACTTGCTAGCTGTGTGTTGTTACTATAACCACCAGACAACAAGTCTTCATATAAAGCTTGGTTACACACTGCCTGTCAACTCCCTGTAGCCAAACACTGCCTCCAACACACACATAGAGTGTACAGCCATTATGTGCAAAGTACACACACAACCAATTTCCGTGCAAGAATTTAGTGTGACTCCTCCACTTCCTGACCCGAGCCACGCCCTGGTGCCTCCCTGCACCATCAGGGAAATGTGACCTCATGTTGCCTCTGATCCAGAGACACACACAGCACTGACTGTCCACACTGTAGATGATCAGCTAGTGCTGATCATTTACATTTAGAGCATTTACCTAATGTTATCCAGAGTGTGTGCCACACTATGATAAAGAAGTGTTGTGTACAGAAGCAAGAGGAACACTTTAGTTGGCATACAAGCTAGCTGTTACAGAGCTGGACAATACAAAGTCCATTAGAGACATTTAATGTAGGACACATTCAGCTGCTCAGTATCACATACCGTACAGATATTAGCAGTGAAGTCATAGGACGTGGTTTACAGCCACAGATGTATGTCAGACAATGGTCAAATGCACTCACGCACACATATACACACACTCATACACAACATAAACACAGATGTACACAGCCCCCACACAGACACACCCTTCCTCCCTCATAACACTCACGCAAACTGAGTCATTCATCACTACCTCAAAAGCTTCTGCTTTACAAAATGTCTCCACACACACACACCACACCCTGCAGTCACAGCCCACTGTCTGTGTGCTCATATGTTTGTGTGAACTGGATGTTGCAATCAGTTGCACATTCTCACGCTGCTCATAGTTGAGTTGACTTCAGCTACAAAGAGGATGTCTTTGTAGTTTTTCCAAAAATACATCAATACACACACCTCTGATTATTTTTTTAAACAAAACTCTGTAACAGCTGGAATGTGATTATATGCAAAGAAACTTCATTCTTGACTGAAGTCAAAGGACTTTTACTGTTAAATAGTCTGAGTGAGACATTTACCCCCAGCTTCAAGCAGGACTCTATCCAGGAGCTAGTAAATAAGGATGTGAAGCAGAGAAATTATTTATTTGATCAATGTAATTTGGGTCACACTGCTGATAATGTTGCTGCAAATATTATGTCCTTGTACGTGGTATATAGTGGAAGAGATACTTTGCCGATTTTCAACCAGCTTATCATATTATATTATTATATAACATATTATAACATTGTAGAGAGTATGTTTAAATGAACTGTGGTAAACTAGACAGTGCGTATCAAATATAAACCAAGTTTCTGTCACAGCATTGCCTATTTCTCATCTAAAATGTCTTCAGAAATATATTTTAGTGCATTGTTTGGCTGTAATAGAAGAATTTCATGAGGCAGGCTGTTTCCTGTATTGTAAAAATGGAGGCTGAAAAAATGAGATCAAACTGTGAAACTAAGCAGTACTGTTTAATTATAAACCAGCTTAATGCTTAACTGCTTAACTGTGATTTAAGTTTTTTTTGTATCCAGCTGACCACCATGTTGTTTCTTGTGTCAATACAGCCAAGCTCGCAATACTTCACCCACCACTGGGAGCGTTTATTTGTCTGGTGCAGCGCATTGCATTCTGGTAGTTGCAGGGTTTCTACCTCTTGAGCAAAAGTAAATGCCACAGCTCTTTTTCTCTGTTTTCACAGATCACATAGCACCAATTTCAGAAGTATTTGTGTCTATTTACTGCGTAGACAGCCCAGTTTTATGGAAAGACCATCTTTCCAGCAGTAAAACACTACTTTATGCAAAAGTATAGTTTCACATAATCTCTTTGCTGTCATTCTACAATTTGAGAAGAGACTTTAGAAGAAATATATCCATATAAAACAGTACATGATAATGGCTGCAACCGCAGCACCCGCTGCTTTCTTATTGGACAGTTCTGTTTAAGTCAAGCAGCAAAACACATGTAAGTACAGAGACTCAAATTCGCTTCACTTCTTATCTGAGTGTAAGATAAGGAAGTTGAAAATGAATCATAATGTAGCGCACATGTAGTATTAATACTTGTATTATCTTAAAATGATAGAACAATCAGACTAAATAATGATAGCTCTATTTACATAAACTCAAGTGTTAATCACAGAGTTAGTTGTAATATGCAGTACAGCTCGAGTGGGAGAATACATACAGTATCATCGCTAACCTGTTGTATATTGGGAATAATTGTGTACATTTTGGTGTGGAATTTGCCATAAGTCTTTTTCAGGTCCAGTTATGTGCTGTTTGTTTAACCTCTATTGTCTCTTTCTAGAACAAATCCTGGAGAAAGATGAAGGGCCCTACTACAATCACCTGGGATCTGGACCTACTGTAGCTTCCATACGAGACCTGATGGAGATGAGGTGAGCCTTCTCTTCTCTTCTCTTCTCTTCTCTTCTCTTCTCTTCTCTTCTCTTCTCTTCTCTTCTCTTCTCTTCTCTTCCTCCTATATGCTCTTGCTTTCTCTGCCTCTCCCTCCTCCTCCTCTCTCTCCACCTTCTCTCCTCCTCACATTTTGTCCTCAGGGAATCCGTGACCCAGAATCCAGTAGGAGAAACAGGAAATATCAGCATCATCAGCATATCAGAGGCAGAGGAAAAAGCACAGGGGTAGCAGCAGATGATAGCTGAGAATGAGAGGAATGAGGGAGGATATAAATCCAATCAGAGAGAGGGAGACAGTGAAAGATAAGACAGGAAGACAGACAGAAGGGAGGAATGAAGAGACAAATAAAAATTTTAGTATTACAGTAAGTATGATAGCAATGGCGCGTTATTTTTGCACTAATGTCAGCATCAGTTATTTATGTTATGTAACAGTCCTCAGAATTAATTAAGGCTGGGAATTGATGTTTTGAATGCAAATACAGTTTTTCTCAATTGCTAAGACACATTTCTGGAAAGCTGCTCTCCTTTTCTCTAAACTGTGAACACAAAACCCAATTTTCAAGCTACATTCACAAAACCTCAGACTCTTTTTGCAAAACCAAACTTTCACCTCAAAACAGTTCAATCTGTGCTCAAAACTGAACTATGTTGTCAAATCGTGCCCCAAGTCAACCAAAATTAAAAACACTACTGAGCAGTCACTAAACACTACATAGAAAAATAGAAAACACAATGCTCAGGACATGAAGCTGTAGAAATAAATGTTTATTGTTCACTGTAGGCTAAATGCATGTTGCAAAACAAAAAACCTGTGCATTCAGTACTTGTACATAGTAAAAAAAAAAAAGTACAAAAAACAGAAATCCTGTGCATTTACACGTAGCACTTGTACAGTACAAAAACAAACAGAAATCTTGTGCACAAGTGCTTTAGCACTTGTATACAGTAAGCCTACATAAAAATAATGTACAAAAATATACAAATGAGAAGTGCATTACTCAGCCACAGCATCATTTCTCCGTACTGGGTCAGGCCACAGGACTTCATCAACATCACAGGCCACATTTTGTCTGGCCAGGCAACGGGGGAAAAAACCCTTTGCATGCCGTATCCAGGCTTGGCATGCCTCCACACCTATGTCACCACAGGCTAGTTCCATGGCTTGCAGGAGATTTACCCTGGTGTAAGGTTGGCGTTCATATACCTTCCACCGCCATGAGGAGAAGAATTCTTCAATGGGGTTCAGGAAAGGGGAGTACGGTGGAAGGCAAAGATTGATAAAACCTTGGTTCATATTGAACCACTCTCTAACCTGGAGGGCTCTGTGAAAACTCACATTGTCCCAAACAACAACATAGATGGGATGCTCCTAACCAGTGCTCTCTGAACTGGCTTATATATGTTCCTTCGCATCATTAGCCACAAGTGTGATTTTGAGTTGTTGTGTTCAACCGGTGACACCTGTGCTTTAATTGTGTTTGACTTTTGCCACCTGTGCTCACCATTATGCGACACAGGTGCATCACAATGAAAATGTGTTGGCAAGTTGTGTCTAAACAGGTGAAAAGTGCTTATGGTTTTGCCAAAAGAGTGACTGATTCAATCAGTGGGTTCAGGCAACTGAGCATTTGGTTCAGACAATAGGGTTTAGTGTTTTAGCAATTGAGAAAAACTGTAATGTATAAACGAAGCTGAATTCCCTCAGTTTGAAACCTCAAATTACTGTAAACAAATAATCTCCCTGTGAAATTGAAGGTAAAATCTATGTGCAATAAACAAGAAAGCAGATGACATTTAGCATTAGCAATCAGGAATTTAATGTCAGTCATGTCACATACACAGTAATAACCGGACATTCTCATCAAACCAATTTAATAAGCTGTTGTTACTTTGTCTGCAACACATCAGCAGACTTGGTAATAAAAAGACAGATTGAGTTGAGCAGTTTGATCTTCATAGGATTAGTATTTAGTCAATTTTGGAAGGAACAGCAGAGAGCTCCCCAGCTGGTGATTTTGATAACCAAAGTGAAGCCACAGCCTCTAGAAATCATAGGGCTGGGTATTGTTTAAAAAATTACTAAACTGGTACCATTAAAGTGATATTGATACTAATGGAGTACTTCATTCTATACCAGGGTATGTGAATGGAGTGCCGTGTAGAATAGCTGTTCTTTTGAAAGTTTCGATGACATCACCCAGCACACGCAATTACAGAACACTTGCGGTGATTGGCTGTGAAAATGCAAATAGTCATTTTTTTCTAGATCTGGCTACAAAAAAAGGATCAATGCAAGTTTTGTTGGACTGTTTTGATTTTACTTGCTGGGTTATTTTGGTTGATACCTTAATGTATCGAGTACCGATACCCAGCAGAAGTAAATCATTAAATTATTGTTGAGCTATCTTACTATAACATAACACTGATCAAAGGTGATCAGCAGATTTTAAAGGTATACTATGCAGGATCAGTTACTGTTTGTAAACATGCTGGCCAGTGAAAGTGACAAAAATAAGCCAACACAAGATTTAGTCTTGGTTGGCATTTGCCTTGCTATATTTGTGTTTTTTCAGCACTGTGTCTCTTAGATGCCAGCTGCTGACGGTCTGCTACCTAGTCATTACCTTTTTGTAAAGCCCCGGCCTCACCTGAGCATTATGGGGTACACATCCATAAACAACTCAAACACAGACAATAAGAAGAAAATCAGAAAATATAGGCAGAGTCTTTGCAGAAAAGCATACTCCTAGTAGGTCATTCATGATTGTTGACCCACTAGACTCTGTCTGAGTTTGTACATTGTTTTTAAGGGAAATCCTGCATAGTTTATCTTCAAGAATTAGTGTTTTTCCATACCCATTCTGATAATGTCTCGTGGAGTCTGTTACTTGTAACCCCAGACTGCATATAGACATTGTACTTTGTGTAACCTTTTATTACCGGATGCCTCATTGTGTTATGCCTCATATTAACAGTACTGAATAGTGTACTGAGGCACACATTTGGCTTTTATTCAGAGAGTCTGGATTTCAATAGTCATTAGTCCCTGGAGAACACAAGTTGAGTAAGGGTGGGAAGTTGGGCCAAAGACCACTTTCTGTTGTGTGAGAGATGACATAGATGTTAAGGCCCCAATGTCTGTAGCTGACCTTTGACCCAGGCCTGACCCCAGCAGGCCACCCCTGTGGTGACAGAGCCCACTTCACTCCCACTCTCTGAGCCACTTCAGGGTGATTCCTATTCATCAGGAGCCTCTTGTGCTCACTGTCACATCAGTTCTGCTCAGGGCTGACGTTTTCACAATAGCAGGTATCAAGCAAGCAGGAGACCTGATATGGGCCACAAGCAGACCTCTGACAAGTTCTGATGACCTATCCTGACCCCTACGCAACCTCTGACCCCTCCCCCCTCCTATACACCCCATCACTCTACCAACAGACCTGCAGAAATAGACACATGCACCATTAGGACTACGGTTATGTAATCTCTCAGTAGTCCATTATTTACTTAAGCAGGTGTTCACAGACAAACACACAGAACAAAACAAATCAAAATAGATTTTGTGTGTTCACAAAATAATCTCGTGCATACACACGGACACAAACACCAACACAGAAATATTTCCAGGTGAGGGCCCTCTGGCTGGCATTGTGTCGAGGCTAGTGGGTTCTGGTTTGCTCTGCCGTGCCTGTGTGAATCTCAGCAGAGCCTTGTGAACACTCCTCATAAGCCAGTGCTGCTGAGGTTGGCCTGTCTTTGTCAGAGTTGACATACACTACAACTCCCAGAGACTACAAAAATAACAGATTCAGAGCAACACAGGCAAAAGCAATATGTGGCATAAACAGAGAAAACTCTCTTGATGAGGTTAATGATGACAGAAAGAAATCATTAACTTCCACACAACAGGACTGTGTCTCCTATTACAGCTATCGCTGTTATTGAGTGGTACTAGTTGACCTGTATCAGCAACCATTTAGCCAACTGAGCATGTTTAATTTGAGTTGTCAGATTGTTCTGATCAGTAAATAGGTAAATCTGCACTTTTCCTGTGCAAGTGATCAGTCAGACAGCTAATTCAGTGAAAGACAACAGTGTGTGTTTAGGTTTAGGCCACTTGATTGTTAGCTTGGTGTGTCAGAGCCATAAAGTCAGGCATCAGGACGATCTGATGTGAGGAGATCTGGCTCCAAACACCAACTGTTCAAGTGGATGAACATGAAAAGAGCTAAGCTGTTTCTCCTCTTGTGTAGGTATGGAGAGAAGGGGGATGCCATCCGGATTGAGAAGGTGGTGTACACAGGCAGAGAAGGAAAGAGCTCACGAGGATGTCCAATTGCTAAGTGGGTAAGTAGCATAATTGTCACATCACAGCTGTCATGTGTTTAAAGTTTTGAAAGAGCCTTTGACACAGATGACTGCAATAAGATAGAGAGCAATAGTCTTGAGACTTGGTATTCTCACGGTGTCCTCTTTTTCCTTTTATTTAAGACACAGGTAGTATTTTCTATAAAAATATATTTTGTCATATTTGCATAAACTGCCACTTAATCCAGAAAGTAGTGCATGATAATCTGTGGAAAAAATCAGGTTCCTCCGCCTCCTTGTTGTGCTTCTGATTGCATTTGCTAGAATCTACCATGGCCTAAGTAAAACAACCACACATGTAAAATGAGATAGTTGGTCTGGTTACTAACATGGCGGCCAGGTCACGGATGCTCTCATTTTACAGCTAAACAGTACACTAAAATATAGAAATAGGCAATGCAGTAACAAAATCTTAATTTAAATGTGATCAGCACTGCCTAGTTTGGCAGTTTGACCACAGTTCACAAGCTGTGACTGATATGATTGACAGCTGTTCTCGGCTTTGATTTGTTGTTTTTATTGATGTGCGATGGATTCTTGTAAATGCCATCAGAAGCACTACGAGGAGGAGCAGAGCTATGATTTTATTCACAGATTATCTCGCTCATATACTACTGGGTCGATGAAGTGACAGTTTCAGCAAATATGACAACAAGTTATTTTTTATAAAAGTTACCAACTACAGCTTTAAGATTACTTTTGAGAAGAACAGCCTGTGACTCAAAAAATAACATTTTTGACAGTCTGTCAACAACTCAGTCAAAGCCTGATTGTGTTGGTGATTGTGAAGTGAGAGAAAGAAAAAAGATGCTTTTGGACTTTTGTCCCACCTGACAGCAATGACAGCCAATCAACAATGGATTTATGCAGTGTGTGTGTGTGTGTGTGTGTGTGTGTCTGAGTGTATAATGAAGGGTCCTGGGGAGACACCTTGCCAAGTTTGTCACCCACAGTGAGTAAATAAGTAGGAGGTCTCACTCTGTAACAACTGGCCTGCCTCCCCTCCTGTGTCACCCCTGACACATCCTGCTAATGACTTTATGGATTCAAAACAGCCATCCTACTGAGGGAGGGTGTGTGTATGTGTGTGTGTGTGTGTGTGTGTGTGTGTGTGTGTGTGTGTGTGTGTGTGTTGGAGACAGAAAGAGAAAGGCTGTAAAGATAGTAAAAGTAAAAATGAGCAGGCTTGCATTTATCAAAAGACATTCATCTTTCAACTGTTGTGAGGGATCAGATATTACCGTTTTGAGAGGCAAAACATTGGACATTTATATTTTTTGAGCACTAGTATATTTTTTATAGTACAAGTCTCTCCAGCTAAATTGATTTAACCTATAACATTACATGCAGACTTGGGACTGGTATCCAGACACCACAGCAGGTCATATTTCAGTACAGGTGTAAAATATCCCTTCAAAATGCAGTGTAACTTTCACTGTTTGTCAGTGTGTCTGGTTCAGTATTAAAAAGCATCAGACATATAAAGGCAACTGCTTTTTATGCACTAATGATTTCAGATTCCTTCATAACAGAATTAGACAACAGGAGGTTTGGGAGCAGGTCCTTTTGGTTGCGATGATGTAATTCTGTGTTACAATCAGAGCAGTGGAACATAGCGAGCATAAATTAAGGAGTTACTAGTTAAGAGCCCGGGTGTTTACCTAACCTTTCCTGGATGAGTAACAATAAATAATGATGCGCTGTGTTTCCTATCAGGTGATCCGTCGTGCCAGCGATACAGAAAAGCTGCTGTGTCTGGTGCGTCAGCGTGCAGGCCACCACTGTGCCAACGCTGTCATCATCATCCTCATTTTGGCCTGGGAAGGTGTCCCGAGGGCCCTGGCTGACAAGCTGTACAGCGAGCTCAGTTGCACCCTCACCAAATATGGCAACCCCACCAGCCGACGCTGTGGCCTCAATGATGAGTGAGTGGCTGATGGTTGCTCTTTGACACTTGTTTTCTAACATACACGTTTGTGAATGTGCAGAGAGGTGACAGGTTTTATGTATTCCATCATTATATTGTTTTGCTGCACCTTCACTGTACCTGTATGAGTTTTTTTTCCAAACAAGCGTTAAATAATTTGATCTCAAGTCGTCTTTTAGGAGGACTTATGACATTATTGAGAATATGCTGAAAAGATTGTTGGTTTAATGGATGAATCAGGTGGAGGTTGATTGCCCTAGTCTGTGCTCGTGTGAGCATCCATGACATGGAAAAGTACTCCAGAGGCATGAAGCTAAATTTAAGCCAAATAATGTGTGTAAACACAAAAACATACATCCTATTGCCACAATAAGCTATAAATGAATGCTGGCACACCCTTGTTTAACATGGCTTAAACATAGCCACTATTTGCTATCTGGATTTATAAATTAAGTCTTTGCTGTGTTCATACTACAAGGAACAGGCTACAAATCAATTTCAATGGAGGCTGTTGAAATGAAGCCTCAAACTGACACCCAACACTTGTTACTGCATGATGGGTGTAATGCACTTCAAATCAAAACTGAGGTGGCCTCAACTTTTTTTTCAGTGCTCCAATGACACGGTGAAGCATCAACCAATCATGTTTTTTGTTACCAGCTGTGGTGCTGTGTTGTTTAGCTAAGTTAGCTGATTTGCAGTGCACACAGGGATGCAATGGAGCAGTGATATGTGATGTAAAGATGGGGCTTAGACGTTAATCAAAAGGATAGATTTTTATTTGACAAATACAAACTGTAGATGAAAAATTGAGGTGCATTGTTGCAAGTAGCAGACACACATTAGTCGACGACATATGAACTACATCAACAAACAAATGATTAAACAACACTTCAACAGCGCTTCGACAGTAATGTAGCTGGCCGTACTGTTTCTGTGTCAATGTTAGTGTGAACACAGTGTTATTCATTCCTAGAAGCCTCTTTGTTGTTAAACTAGTTATATACTATAAACTGCATTACCTTAGTAACTGATGGCACGTCAGTAGGTCAGATTTTATGTCTGTGCTACAAATAGTTTAGTAAGTTAGTTTATTTCAGTCATTTTCAAAATATGGACTCAAATACAACAGAGAAAAAAAAGAAAGATAAACAGTGTATAAATGTAATACAAAAAAGATATTTGTATTATGACGCTTCTAAGAGCCTGTAACCATGTTAATGCACCACCTCCTCATCTGCTACATTTTTATATTCACTCGGCCTAATATGGTGTTTATGTGATATAAACCATGCATGGATTACACATATTGTATACCTCAAGTTAATAGTGTGCTCACTGTCTCCCCCTGCAGTCGAACCTGTGCGTGTCAAGGCAAGGACAGTGAAACTTGTGGTGCTTCTTTCTCCTTTGGCTGCTCTTGGAGTATGTACTTTAATGGCTGTAAGTACGCCCGAAGCAAAATGCCACGCAAGTTCAGGCTACAAGGAGATCGCCCTGAAGAGGTACTCATCACATCAGAGCCACTTGTTGTATAGCAGGATGTGTGTATAGGGTTTTTTTTTTTTATGATCATTATTTTATCTTAGAGTTAAGTCACATTTGTCATCTTGAGTAATTTTAAGCTGCCACTTAATAGCTCTGTGACTTTGTGTTTGTTTTGACCTTTGATCTGTGTTTGTGCTCATCAGGAGGAAAAACTCAGGGATAACTTCCAGCATCTGGCAACTGAGGTGGCTCCTTTGTACAAGAGGCTGGCACCACAGGCCTACAGTAACCAGGTTGGTTATACAGCCAATTATCCATCACAGTCTTCACACAGTAAACACCAACCTCATGGTGCCCTCTAACTACACTTGTCATCTTCCTTATACACAACGAGTGGTTCTGTACACCACACCATCATAACTTTGGCTGTTTGCACAAAGACTGAGAAACAGAAAAGAATCTACTTCTCTATTTTTTATTTATTTTTTTTCAATATGGCATATCACATCTGTGAAGTGCGGCCTTTAAGAAAGGCAAAAAAGCAACTGCTGTTTGTGTGTCCTTCTCAGATAAATGTAAGGAAATAAAGTTATCCCTGTCCTCTTCATCCTCAGTGCCAGTCAGAGTCGAAAGCTCCAGACTGCAGGCTGGGCTTGAAGGAAGGCCGGCCGTTCTCTGGAGTCACTGCTTGCATGGACTTCTGTGCCCACGCTCACAAGGACCAGCACAACCTCTACAATGGTTGCACTGTGGTAAGATCACTCACCAGACACTCAAGTTTGTGTTTTAGGATATTTTGAGGTGAATAAAAAATACCTTGGTCTTTTGTGTGAGTAAGTTAAATGGCAAATGTTGATGGTTTGTGCCTTGACAATGACATAGTTGACATTTCATCTTGCTCTCCCGTCCTCTCTCTGTTAGGTGTGTACTTTAACTAAAGAGGACAACCGTTCATTGAAAGGGATTCCTGAGGATGAGCAGCTCCATGTGTTGCCTCTTTACAAGGTCTCGCTGACCGATGAGTTTGGCAGTGAGGAGACCCAGCGTCTCAAGATGCAGACAGGAGCCATCCAGGTGCTTCAAGCTTTCCGCCGTGAGGTGCGTAAGTTGCCGGAACCTGCCAAGTCCTGCCGACAGCGCAGACTGGAAGCCAAAAAGGCCAATTCGGAGAAGAAGAAAAATAAACTCATGCAGCAGGCTGGGGAGACGCCAGAGAAAACTATGGTCAAGACTGAAATGTGCGTCACCGGTTCCCCTCAACCCCAAGGCAATAAAGGTTAACTGTTTGTTTGTTTTTTTTGTCACTCTTAATAATTATGTTTAACACATATCCAGACTGTAAAGTAAATTATATTTCAAATTGCTTGTCTTGGTACCTTGCCTGTTTGCTTTCAATGCATTTACCTTAACCCTGACCTGCAACTAGTGTGTCACAAAACTGAACTGCATTTGAAGTTTAGTTTGTAATTTAACTTTCCTTTGTCATTCAGCAATTATAAAACAAGAGGTGAAGCCCATCATCAAGAAGGAGCCCTTCAACGGATCAATAGATGGATACCCTGTGCAGGTAGCAGACCCGTTCAACAACATCTATCCACACCCTGCCTACTATGCAAGGGGAGGCCTCCCCCCAACTGGCCAGCCCCATGCACCAGACCCAGTAAACGGTTACCACCACAATCTGCCCGCAATGCACTATGGCTACTACAACTACCCCCCCAGTGCACTTTTCCCCCCTAAGCTGAGGACCTATGAGGGTCGAAATGGCTCTTTGCCCAAAGCAGGCAGCAAGGCTGTCCAGGTTGACACAAAGCCTGATATTCAGAGCCTTCAGGCCAGACTGGCGCAGTCCTACCCGAACCACCCAGAGCAAGCCAACCAACCAAACCACAGCGCTTACATCCAGCCTCCAGACTACAACCAATCCCGTCCTTCCTCTGTCTGCTCTGAACCCCCCAACAGAGGCACTCCAGTCATCAAACAGGAGCCTATGGATGTGCCAGTCAATGAAGGCACAACGCAGATCCAGGCTGGTGCCAACACACCTAGCACCACCCCCCAGCCTATGCCTTGGCCAGGGCACAAGCTTAATGGAAGTATCATATCCAACAACTGGGAAGGCCACCTGAACCCCAAAATAAGCCCTGAAGTCTCGCTGTTGAACCCGGACAAGCAGCAGTTTCACCAGCATCCCCAGCAGCGACAGCCCTCTCCTTACCCCCAGCAGTGGACACCCTACCCTGGCTCAAATGCCCTGATGGCTTCCCCTGCCCCATCGCCATCACCCCAGGTACATCCTTCTCCATCTCCGTCCCCTCACTTAGGCACAGTGCTCCCAGGTAACATACACCAATTGTCCACAGGCCCTGCCACCCCACGCCCAAGTACCCCTCACCATGGTACACTACAGCCTGGCAACTCTCACTCACGCTCAGTTACACCACAGCCAGGCACCCCGGGTCCAGGCACCCCGGGTCCAGGCACCCCAGGTCCAGGCACCCCAGGTCCAGGCACCCCCAGGCACTGGGCCAGCCCTGCTCCTAGTCCTCAGCCGAATGCTTGGGCCATGCGGCCTGCGGCATACAGCCCTGGTTTGAAGCACAGCAATCCTGCAGGAGCCTACCCTGACAAGATCTGGTCCAAGACTGGGGAAAGTCGGTGTTCCACTCCCCTTGGGCTCCAAGAGAAGGCCTGGAAGTCTTGTGGAGGTTCATTAGCAGGCAGTACCCCGTCCCCTGCCCCTGAGGGTCGCCTCTTCCCTGATGCCCTGCAGCAGTCAAATCAGGCCTGCTGGAATCCCAGCCGAGTGGAGAGTGACGTTGAGAGCACCAAGGGCTGTGAGGACGAAGAAGATGAGGTGTGGTCTGACAGCGAGCACAACTTCCTGGATCCCAACATTGGTGGTGTAGCGGTGGCACCAGCCCATGGCTCTATCCTGATTGAATGTGCCCGTCGGGAACTACATGCTACCACTCCACTCAAAAGGCCTGATCGCTCCCACCCCACCCGCATCTCCCTGGTCTTCTACCAGCACAAGAACCTCAACCAGCCCAGGCACGGCCTGGCGATATGGGAGGCCAAAATGAAGCTGCTGGCAGAGCGAGCACTTCAGCGGCAGCAGGAAGCAGCTCTTCTTGGCCTCTCACAGGATGACATCAAGGCCCTCGGGAAGAAACGCAAGTGGGGGGCTACGGTGGCAGGTGCCAGTCCAGGACCTGGACAATCTAAAGACAAGAGGGAGGGGCCAGTGACGCGGTTAGCCCCCACCTTCCACACCTCCTCTATGGTTACTGTGTCTCCCTATGCCTTCACCCGCCTCACTGGCCCCTACAGCCACTTTGTCTGAGGTCAGAGAGACACAAACAGACTGATAGCTTCAGAGTGGTGCAGTGGAGGGCTGGAGAGAGCAATGAGCAGGATGAATGTCTCTCAGCCGTCCCGCAGTCTGGCATCTCTCCATCCTGCCCCCTCCGCAGTCCCCTTGGAGGAGGGGACATTTTTATTGTTTTTTACCTCATGTCAGGCAGTGGTTTGGGCTTCAGACACACTGCCTGTGGTGCTCTTCCTCTCTCTTCCCTGGAGAGGAACTTCATTGCTTTTTCTTGTTCATAGAATTTTAATGATTCTAATTATTGCTATTATTATCAATATTATTATGATTGCTATTGTTACTGTCAATGTTGTTATTACAGGTATTATTATAATGAAGACTTGTTTGTTTTTTATTATTGCTGTTTTCATTAATGTTATTATTAATGATGTGATTGTTTTTGGTTATATATTTTTTTAAATCAATCAGTCTGAGTCAGTCAGACTCAGACAATTGCTTTTTCCATGTTTGGAAAACGTGTACCCTTTTTTCTGTTTCTGATTTTCTTTGTTCTTGTCAATCTTCCAGCTGTACTTAGAGGAGGAGCCGTTATCTGCCTGGCAAGACAGCAAATCAATATCACAGTAATCATATGTACGCATATAAAATTGGCTTTCCAGTAGGCTTGCCTCAAATATTTATTTCTATTTTGACAATATACAGATATGTATGTACCTATTTGAAGGGAGTTTAGCCCTCCATAAAAATGTAATTTTAATTATGATCAACCTGGGCCTCTATTCCCTGGTTTTGTGTTCACATTTTCATCGCCTAGGCTGACCATATTCAACAGCAGCACTACTGTCTAATACACAGAAGACAGTAACACTGTACTGGAACCTGCCAACATCCATTTTTAGATTTTCTATTGCCTCCAGCTTACAAATACTGCATCTGGTATTTGCGTAATCAGTGCACTTCAGCCTCCCAGCATTATGTACAAATAGAACAAACTCTATTATTGTCTACACAACTGGTGAAAAACAGGAAAAAAGAAAGAAGGAAAAACAGGGCTACCAAAGTCAGTTGTCAAAGCAGTATGGTGCTTATTAGAATTATAAGTTGGATTTGCACTGATACAAACGTTAGCTTTTCAATGTGGCCACTGTAAGAATAGACCACATTAAAGGACTTTTCCATTTAGAGGCTGCTTGTTTACATGAGTACAGCTGAGGAGCAGTGCTTGGTTTATTTTGTAACTGCGCAGAGCCCCTAGAAGGCTCAAACTGAACTCTAACATTATCAAGAAAAACCAAGCATCACGATACAAACAGTAGGTAGATCATGCCCAGGTTAAAAATAATTGGAATTGTCCTTTAAACCACATTTGAAGAAACCATTGGGTGCTTCTCTTGGCATTAGATGACGTGCTCCTCCTCCTCTCCTGCACCCCTCCAGCTTTCGACTGGTGCTCAGCTTCCAGCTCTGATCAATTTCCATTCCGCTACTCTTCATGGCACTTGATGCTGTACTGAGGTGCTCTAAGTCTAATCTGGCTCAACTAGTATTAGCAAGTGAGTTTGTTTCAACCGATGTGGAGTAGCAGAATGATGAGATTTATTGCTTCAAGACTGGAAATTTGTCATGCAATGAGAAGTTAAATGGAATATCTTCCAAATTCTTACCTTTGCTTGTCATGTGTTCCTGTAACTGCACATACCTGGTACTCCACAGAGGTTAAAGTGATACTTCTTGCAAATGCATTTTGACCCAGGTCTGCAATTACCACATAGAGATGGAACAGGTGGCACACTTCATCTTCCTTTAACATTCAAGTAGGGGTGAGCATCTCCCAGTGTAAACTCTAGAGGGCAGCAGTGACTGCCTTTTCAAAGTGGTGTGTAAAACAAACCTACAAGCACTTGAGATCCATTCAGAAGCCAGTAGAGCCTTGCCGTGCTGCATTAACCACCCATGGCCAATAGAGGGGGATCTCACACCCTGTTTGCTGACCATGGATGGGACCTTACCAAAGCAGCTTAAGGTAAAATTGATCTTTGTAAATGAAGTCTGGAGATGCTTAAGGGAGGCCCGTCCTGGGTTTGAGCAGAGGGAAACAGTGTTGAGTCAGCAGATGCTTTTGGTGCTCCTACACACACACACACTCTGGTGCTCTCCTATTACACTTGATTTACTGTGAAGGGCCCACTCCTCCCTCTGCATGGTGCTGTCATCTTCGAGCAGAGGGAGCTGTGTCCTTCTGCAGACACCTTGTCACCACAGAGCCAGCTCAATCAAAGTGGCTGCCCTGTGGTCACAGCTCTGTCACTGGGCTTCGAAAACTGGTCCCTTTTGAGGTGCTTTTGCAGTTTATTGTGACAAAGTGGTTTTGTCTCAAACAAAGTACACTGTACAGGGCACTCAGTGCACTGTTGGTAACCCATTCACAGAGAAAACAATAGTGCTGAGAGCTAAAGGGAGACCTTGAGAAAACGACTGTAGCATCTGGGAGTTGGCTCCAAATGCAGGTGCACTGAATCAATGAATCTCTCACTTTGTGTGTGTGAGTGTGTGAAAATGACTCGAATGCATGGGTGCGTGAAAGAGGAAAGCCAAAGAGAGAGACTATTTAACAGCCCTGACAGAATCCCGTGAATCACTCCTTTTTGTTTTTAGGCATCAACCATGTGACTGAATGATTCATTCAAGCGGTGACATGGCTGACTTGCAACATGTGCCGAAAATGAAAATGAGCTACTAGATAATTGGATAAAGGCTGACTCCTGGCTGCTGGGTGGTTGTTTGGGTCAAGGCCCCGGTCATCTGTGAAAGACCCTGTTACCTCTCCTGAGGGTCTCCAGCTCTCTACCTCACGCTGTAGAGACACTGGTCACAATCACAACTTGCTACTGAGGGCAGAGAATCAAGCATATGTCCCTTTGTGTGCTCTAGATCTCCACACTCATTTTAACCTGCTTTGTTTTTTTTACTCTTATTTATTACTACATGGTGATGATGATAATGATTGTCTTTGATGTTATTGTTTTTTTTCCTCTTTTTTATATAGCTAATACAAATTGTACATAGAGAAGAAAAGATTTATAAAAGCACTTTTAATCTTGATTTTAATGACAAAAAGAAAGAGCCGATTATTGACAACTTGAAGCTTAGTTTTTTGTTTTGTTTTTTTCTCAAGAGAGAGATAAAAAAAAATGTAAATATTAAAATATTTAGGTAAGATTATTTAACTGGTGAGGATAGTAACTAAACCATGAATGACAAGGGGGTGTTTTGAAGTCTCTGACAGCCCCCAACAGTAAACAACACTTGGTCCCGATGTGTTGTGTGTAAATGTGTGCTTAGTAACACTGCTGTTTTGCTTTCGTAAGTACTGTACCCCTTGTCAGCATGTAACTGACAGAGACTTTTCACTCTCTAAAGACAAATTCATTAGCCCGATTATGGAACATGAAACCACACTTCTTACTTACTCACTGACAGTCAAAATAACTGGAGGATCCCCTGTTTTGCAGTGCACTGATCAAAACCTCATAAAAAAATATGAATTTAAGAGTTTTAGAAAAGCTTGTCTGCTCGACAGCAAATCGTTTTGACATTTAACAGCAGGTGTCAACAACCCAAGGCAAACACTTAAATTTCATCTTTTTAATCAACTTCAATTTTTTTTAGTCAACAACAGTGATCTAATTGGCAGTAAGCTAAGGACATATCTAAAATGGTAGCCATAAACCCAATATGGGCTGTTTGTTGTTTAATGGAATAGTTTGACATTACAGGTAAAATGCTTATTTGCTTTCTTGCCAAGAGTTAGATTGACACCACTGTCATGTCTGTATGCTAAATATCTAGCTGGAGCCCGCAGCCTCTGATAGCTTAGCTAGCTAGGCTCTGTCAACAGCTAGAAAAGTCCACCCACCAGCACCTCTAAAGCCTGCTAGCATATTATATCTTATTTATTTAATCTGTTTGAAATCCAAATTCTAAACACGAGGTTGTGGTTTTATGGCGGTTATATGCCAGGCTATTTCTTCCAGGTAACCAGCCAACCAGCAGAGACTGCAGGCCATCACTGCTCCCAGCATAGACACTAGGTGCATTTCCATCCGGGAAAAATGACATATAATCATGACATACCGTCACTGCAAGCTCTCTTCGTCATCTCCGGATGGCTTTTAACATGCTTATGTATGCACACAGGGCAGTTAGCTTAAACATTACTTGGTCCTTATTTCCATTGTCCTCTTCATTATTATACATTGTTTTACTTCATTTGAGGTTTGACTGGTGCTCTTATAATGAGATCATCTCATGGTGCCCTCTTCTGCAGTTGCACCTGACTGGAGAATCAGCACCACCCACTGCTTTTATTGATAAACCGACTCCCAGTAATAGCATAACAGTAGTGGTTTGAAAAGCACAAACATGCAGATTTTCTTTTGCCGATTTTCTAAAAAATTGCACGACATTTGGATGGAAACCCAACTCGTGTCACATAAACTTCTGTAAAGTTGTTTTCTGTATAGATTAAGCAGTTTGGAAGTGCTAGTAGGCATATTTTCCCTGTTTCCCCATTTTCGCTAAGCTAACTCCTAAGCTAACTATAACTTCATATTTAGCACACAGAAATGACAGTGGTATTGATTTTCTCATCAGTCTCATATTTCCCAAAATGGTGAACTATTCCTTCAGTATCAGCAGAGTTGCCCTTTATAAATTTACAACAGATCGTGTGCAGAACCACATCTGAAGGGGAGATGTTTAGGAACATAACCGGTAGTTGCAGAGCCAGTCTGAGTCGAATCAGTGGGCAACGTTTTAGCGAGTAATAGCCCAGCAATCTTTGTCAGTTGTCTTAGACTATCAGGTAAGAGACTGCCTCCCTGCTTGTTTAGATGTATCTATCATTATCTATTCTAGTTCTCATAATAGTAAGTATGAACTTGGCATAAAAATCATGACGCCCCTAGTGAACACACCGTGTCTTTAGTTTGTAATGAATCATATGATACACACATCATGACCAACAGTAGTTGAACTGGTGCAGGGGCTGGGACTAGTACAGTAACAGCCCATTTTAACCATAATGCATGGCCCACATTACTTACACACACACACACACACACACACACACACACACACACACACACACACACTTGCCTAACAATGGGTGCTGAGGATACGGTGTACATGATATCTTAATAACTTTGTAAATTTCTAAATGTTTCAAGAGTTTGGTGGTTGGTTCTCATGAGAGGCGCCTCCTGCCAAGCACGTACTGAGATGGGGGGCGTCGGTCAGCTGGTGCTATGATGCTTCACCTTAAAATTCACTGTGTAAAAAAAAAATATGAGGGATAAATGATAACCACAAATATTTTTCTGAGCTCTTCGAATGTCAAAAGAAGTATACTTTTGATTCAAGCAGTTTCACAGGATGGGAAGCTGCCCTGGTGCTGACTTTATGAAAAGTCTTTTGTTACGATGCTACAAATTTACATCTCTTTTTGAGGGCAGGGGGGCACTCAAACAGTTGATTACATTACATACATTGATTATTAATATTCATTCAATATTGTACTTGAACTCATTAAAACTAGGATGAGATATAGAATCATATTATATGAAGACTGTTATCTGGGTTTCACATTTGGTACAGCGCAAGTACCAAAGGCTATTGAGATGATCTTTTGAGTATGTTGTACATGTTCATGTTAACTGAATGCTAAGATATTTGAACAATACAAAAATAGCAATTGTGTACTGCCTCCCTTCCTCTTCCTCCCCTGGTCATGCACTTCCTTTACTCAACCCCTCTCTTATTCTTAACACACCTTGTATATTTTGTCTTTTTCTCTCACACACACACACGCACACACGCAAACATAAATATACATATGCATTTCACTGTGTGTGGCCCACTTTTAGAAATCTATTGAACACCTAATTTAATGCTCCAAATTTGGGATAGAGACTTGGACCCTGGCCCGTACTAAAAAATATAAAAAATAAAAATGAACCCACACAACTGGCAGCTACATTCCCTTTTGAGTTTTAGGATTGTTCTTGGTTCTTTATTTTCATGTCAAGGATGCAGTATGTAAAAAAAAAAAAAGTGTTTTTGTTCAGTCTCTCTCTCTTTGTAGCTGTATGGTGTATTATGTGAATACATAGTGTATGTGGTAAAAACCCCACAATATTGTTTTATGTTGCGCGATAAATAAAAACATTGAAGTGAAAAGATGTTTCATTAAGTGACTTTTTTTCTTGTTCAGATGTAACCAATTCTGATTTTGTTTACAGCAGCGCAGTAATGGTCAACTAAGCAGCAACATCTGGGGGTTAAAAATGTAACTGACACAAAGTGCTAAAAACTGCAGTTCCATAAATGGCCACTTGACGCTGGCTCCAAAGCAAAGCAGTCCCCATAGACACCAGTGTTAAAATGCCCAGCTTTACAGCACAAATAAACATGTTTAAAGCCTGGTACAAGAAACAGTTTGGTCTCTATAGCTAACATTAATATTAATGAATTTTTATATAACTCCCCTGTTTACATTTTGGCTTGAAGTTGGCTGCTTGAGTAACAGGCTGTCTGTGAGGTATTGCCACAGTCTGAGTAAGATCCACCCCTTACTCCACACCTCCACCCTCTTCTCCATATATGGTCTTCTGGCTCAAGAGAATAGAATAGAAACTCAGTATGTTACATAAACCTCAAGGATTTTATCCATATGCATTGTTTTTTTGGATTGTACAGAGACCTCTACTGCACGTGAACCATATTGCAGTATTGCACACTGTTCTTGTGTGATGGTGGTGTGTGTGTTGGGGGTGCCGAGTGGGTCTGTGTGTGTAAGTGTATGTGCGTGTTCAGTTTAGTGATGGCTTGTGGGAAGAAGCTTTCTCTGAGCCTTTTTGTCCTGGTTCTGATAGACCTGTAAGGCCAAACAGGTGTGAAGCAGGATGGGTGCTGTCTCTGATGATTCCCACAGCTCTGCTGAGGCAGCAGGATGTGTAAATGTCCTTCAGAGAGGGGAGGGGGAGCCAATGATCTTCTGCGCTGTCTTGACCATTCTCTGGAGCCTCTTCCAGTCTGCCTCAATGCAGTGGACAAACCATACTGAGATGCAATATGTTAAAATGCTCTCTATGGTTGAGCGGTAGAAGGTCACCAGCAACTTCTCAGTGACGTTGTTCTTCCTGAGCACTCCTGGAGGTGCAGATGCTGCTGTGGCCTCTTGATGACAGCCGTGGTGTTTGCAGTCCAGGAGAGGTTGGCACAGATCGTGGTGCCCAGGAAAGTGAAAGTGTGGACTCTCTCCACACAGTCACCATTGATGTGGAGGGGACGGATCTGCCCTGTGCTTCCTGAAGTCCCGGACGATCACCTTTGTCTTTGTGGTGTTCAGAGCCAGGTTGTTTGCCGAGCACTACACAGACAATTTCAGGACTTCGTCCCCGTAGGCAGACTCATCTCCACCTGAGATCAGCCCCACCACCGTTGTGTCACGAGCAAACTTCACTATGGTGTTGCTGGTGTGGGCAGGTCTGCAGTCGGAGGTGTAGAAGGTGTAGAGTAGTGGGCTCAGCACACACCATTGTGGGGAGCCCGTACTCTTGGTTTGTAAGAAAGTCCTTAATCCAGTAGCAGGTGGGTGGGGGGAGTCCCAGGTCAGACAGTTTGCTGACCAAGATCTCGAAGATGATGATGTTAAAGGCTGAGCTGTAGTCGATGAAAAGCATCCTGACGTAGCTCTCCTGGGGTTCCAGGTGGCTCAGCACCGAGTGAAGGCTGATGGCTATGGCATCCTCGGTTGATCTGTTTGTTCTGTAAGCAAACTGGTGGGGGTCAAAGGAGGGAGGGAGGCAGGCTTTGATGTGATTCAGGACCAGCCGTTCCAAAAACTTGGTGATGACAGGTGTGAGTGCGACTGGGCAGTAGTCGTTAAGGCTGACCATGGCTGTTTTTTTTGGGTACAAGGATGATGGTGGCAGACTTCAGACAGGCTGGGATGGTGACCTGTGTCAGGATGAGATTGAAGGTTTTGGTGAAGACCTGTGAGAGCTGGACAGCATAGGCTCAGAGTACCTTTCCAGGAACACCGTTGGGTCCGGCTGCTTTCCTGGGGCTCACCTTGCTGAGCATCCGGTACCTGCACAGTCAGTCATTGGGAGCTGGGAGCTGGTTGAGGCTGGGATGGTGTGGCTGCAGACCAAGTTGGCGACGGCCCAAATGCCGAACCTGAGGTTTCAGAATGGAAGTCCACAAACCAGTGCGCAACATCATGGTAGCTATGTCCATTATTTCTATATCAGGGATGGCCAAACTACGGCCTGTGGGCCAATTGTGGCCCGCTGCCTGTTTTTTAATGGCTGTTGGAAAAACTTTAAAAATAAACTAGAATATGGCTTGAAAACTTTTCTGATGATTAGCACTGTATGTACATTGCACAGCCTCTTAACCGTGATGTTGCTGTTAGTCCTGCCATTGCATGCACTTCTTAATTGTAACACTAGATGTCCCTAATTCGCCGACAATGATTGGTTTCTAGTCGATAAAAACGTGTAATATGTGGGTACACCACTTCACTACTGTACTGTAATGTCAGATGTTAAACCATTCAGCAGTGTTGACTGTGATTTTTTTTTTAAGGCAAATTGGCTTTTTTGGTCCAGAAAAACTGATTATCTGGCTGTGTAACTCCACGTGTTTCCTCCACCAACATATGGTCTTGTCTACCATAGGAACATCAAAGAGGGCAATTTTGCAGCATTTTTGAAAATAATGTTGCTTTTAAGCCTTTTAAGGGAACAAACCATTGCATAGGCTCTATTGTGCATCTGACATTCACCAGCACCAACAAGAAACAGATTGGAGAAAAGTGGACAGGCCATTTGCTCAAGTCAATAAACACATAGAACTGTGCAACAGATTTCCACAATCTCAGAAAAAGTGAGGGTGTGACCCACTGGGAATGCTTTCATCCAGAGTCAAGGTCTGCTGTCCATGGAAGGCCTTTTTACTCTTCTGCATTATCACATTGATGTGTCTAATGCACTGTAGAAGTCAGCACAGCAATAATACAGGTTTGGTATCTGACCTCAAAGTTTTCCAAAGAGGGAGATACAGAGATTACTTCAAATCTAAAGAACATAAAAGCACAATGTGCTTTCTTGGATAAGTGACTTTATTCAAGAAAGCTTCTATGTGTGCAGTCTGACAGTATATGGTGTGGCACGGGCTGAAAGGAAGCCATGTGCTAGTCCATTCAAAGGCTTTAAAAGCCAGGATGAGTGCTTTGAAATCTGCATGTACGGACAGAAGATCGAAATAGGTGCATGAATCAGAAATGAACAGACGCTGATTTTTCACAGATGTTGAAAAGGTGTCTTGACAATAGACCTAAAGGAATAAATTGACATTCTTGGAGGTACTCTGCCTTGCTTTCTTGCCTGTGAGTCAGATGAGAAAAATTGATACCAGCTATCTTAAATTAGCTAAAGACAGGAAGCAGGGTGAAAAAGCTGGTTTGGGCAAGAAATAATCAGCAAACACTTCGCAAAAAGCAAATAAGCAAACACAGCAACAATGTAACCAGCTACATTATCGCAGAGTCGCCGCTCTAAGTGTTGCTTAAGTGCTTGTTAACACCGTTATTTCATCACAGGCTTGTGTGTCTGCTACTTGCCACAAAGCACTTAAATGTCTTCTAAAGTTTGTATTTGGTCAAAAAATATCTATTGAAAATCACATTTTGTTGCCCAGTTGGATCCCCATGTGCACTGCAGTGCACATAAAGCTAGCAAATGCTATGTAAGCTACATACTGTAAGACAATACCACAACTAAAACATGTGATTGGTCGACGCTTCACCGTGTCATTTGAGCGCTGAAATCTGTTGAGGCCAGCTGAACTTTCACTTCTCACCTGCTTCCATTGAAAATGACTTGTAGCCTGTTGCTGTGTCACCTGTAGTTTGAACACAGCATTAGATGCAAGTGCCGCCTTTAACACAAGTGATCAAAATATTCTTGGTCTCTCTGTGAGTGTTTTAAATTGGTTCTGCTCTTACATATTGGAGATACATTTTTTTTGTAACTATGGAAGATCATGTATCAAAGAAATATAAGTTACCTTTTGGTGTTGCTCAGGGAAACTGCCTTGGTCCTCTTCCTTTTGTGTTGTACATGCTACCTTAAGGTGATCAGAACATTAGCTTAATTTCCACATTCATGCTAATGTAAAATGGACTTGCATTTATATAGGGCCTTTCTTGTCTTCTGACCTCTCAAAGCGCTTTCACATTATGTGCAACATTCACCCATTCATGCAAAAACTGATAGCAGAGACTCCCATGCCAATCTGCTCATCAGGCTCTAATTCTCCTAATCATTCAAAAGCATATTTGGGCACCTATGGCACAGCCTTTGGGACAGTTTGGGATTCAGTATCTTGCCCAAAGATACTTTAACATGCAGACTGGAGGAGCTGGGGATTGAATTGTCGATCCCCCTATCCTGAGCCACAGCCGCCCCACACATGATAACACATAGCTAATCCATAGTGAATTTTGTTGGACCCAGGTGATAACCAAATCTTTTGCCATTTAACAACTGGTTTGGCTGATGCAAACAAAATTTGCTTTGTAGTTGGTCCACAAACAAAAGACATACATTCACCAAAACCTCAACAGGATTTACGGCACGATAACACTGAAAGCCAACAGCACAACAACTACAATTAAATTCCCCAGTATATTAAAAACACAGGATTTACAGGAGGAGCAGTGATTGTGGAAGCTGAGTTTTTACTGTGCCTAAAATCAGCTCATCATATTTGATTCTTATTTAGAAAGAACACAGGATGGTGTCAGGACAAAGGACTGAAGAGGTCAGAAACTTCTCTCTGAACTGTATTGTGATCCAGATAGCAGTATAGTTAGTGTTCTGAAAATAAAAAAAATAAATGGCCATTAGGCACTGCCATTCTAGTATACAGTATCTCACATAAGTGAGTACACCCCTCCCATTTTTGCAAATATTTAATTGTATCTTGTCATGGGACAACACTATAGAAATGACACTTAGATATAACTTAAAGTAGTCAGTGTACAGCTTGTATAGTAGCATAGATTTACCTTCCTCTGAAAATTACTCAAAACACAGTCATCAACATCAAAACAGCTGGCAACATAAGTGAGTACACCCCACAGTGAACATGTCCAAATTGTGCCTTAAGTGTCAATATTTTGTGTGCCAACCATCATTATCTAGCACTGCCTTTTGGGCATGGAATTCACCAGAGCTCACAGGTTGCTTCAGGAATCCTCTCCCACTCCTCCATGATGACATCATGGAGCAGATGGATGTGAAGACACCTTGCGCTCCTCCACCTTCAGCTTGATGATGGCCCACAGGTGCACAGGTGAGTTTAGGGCTGGATACATACTTGACCAGTCCATCACCTTCACCTTCAGCTTCCTCAGCAAGGCGGTTGTCATCAGAAGAGTCCAAAATAATTATTATACACACGCTCACTCACATGCACTCACACTCACACACACACACACACACACACACACACACTGTTACTGGGTGTCTTTTGGCCTCTTGCACGTAATCATGGCCTTAGGGGCGTTGGCTTTTGCCGGGCGACACCAGTGTTCGGGGCTGAAAGAAAAGAAGAGAAGAGAAAAGTTAACTTACTTTTTTGTATGCTTGCAAAGCACAGCCTGCTGGGATGTTTCTATGTATCTACTGGCACCAGAAGGGCTCTTTAGGACTAAGTACATACAGTACATGTGTGCACAGTAATGAGCAGGTGAAATGTCTGTCTAGTAGGCGTGTAACGGTACACAAAAATCTCGGTTCGGTACGTACCTCGGTACACAAGTCACGGTTCGGTTTTTTTCGGTACAGTAATGAAAAAAATAGACAACTATTAAATATCTTTTACTTATTGGTAACCTTATTAAAACATACCACCACAGCAGTTAACTCTTTTTATACAATTTTTGAATGAAACAAATATATATAAAATCCTGCTTTTTCACATTGTTTGAATGAAAATAGAAATATAAAAGTGAAAAATAAAATCCTGCTGTTTTTTAACACATTTTTTGAATTAAAAATATAAATATATATTTCTGCTTTAACAGTTTTACTCAATTAAAATAAAAATAGCTCAGCTCATAGGTCAGCTTTAAAGCCTGCTCAGATTCAGTTTTACTATGAACTTACTTAGCTTTCTCACTTTGTTAAAGTGCAGTAAACAAAACATGCTTATATCTAAAGTGCAGCTTAAACAATTTTACTCAACTCCAATGGTGTTGGTTATTTCTTTAGCGTGATGGTCAGGGAAACGCTCTTTCTTTTTAAACGACGACGGTATCGTAGTTTGCACCAGATTGCTTTTTCTAGTCGTGCCGGTTAACGTTCAAACTCGGGTGGTGTCGCTTTAGATGCGTTAGAAATGTTAGACATGTTTCCAAGTACATACCCGACCGCTGTTGTGCAGTGTCGGCACATTGCTTTTGTCTTGTCCACTTGTTTATTTCCATCTTCGTATTTTACCCTGAAACCAAAGTGTTCCCAAACGGAGGACTTAAAGTTTGCGGGTGGGTCTTCAGGTTCGTCAGGCTCACTTGCCATGTTGTCAAAATGCGAGAATGCGCTGCACAAAGTGAAAGCGGAGATTTACGGGACTCGGTCCGTCACTCAATTATGTCCGTCGGGGAACTACATATTTTAAATGGTTCGGCTCGCAAAAACAGAATTAAAATAAAACAAAATAAAATAAAATAATATCCTGCACCCAATAATTCGGTACAAGGTCGTGCCGAACCGAAAGTCGCGTACCAAACGGTTCGACACAAATACATGTACCGTTACGGCCCTACTGTCTAGCATACATATGAGGTGTCTCAAAATTTAAGAACATACAATTTTATTGAATATAATAAAGTAAAAAGTCACTTGACATGCTGCTGTTTTGTGCTATGACCTATTTAAGTGCTGGAAGTTTTTATTTACGTGACAACACCTGAACGCAACACAAGCTCCGCACCAAATGAGTACCGTGCTGCGCTGCTGTGCGAGCAGCGTGTTTGTCTGTGCGTAACAGCAGTCTGTTGATGGTTATTTATACACTGTCCATAACAATAACTTTGTCAGCTGACAAACTGCGCTGGGCTCGGGTCAGGTTATGTCAGGAAAATGCAGCCGAGCCGCTCTAGCGTGCTCACCTGCGTGTGTGTGGCGGAACTCAGCCGTGCACGATACAGAGAGCAGAGGAGAATTGTTAACACGTGACCATGTAGAGACAGAAATGACACGATGACATAACATGATAAATAGTATATTGTTCTGTTATTATATGAAGCGTCTGTCGTGCAAAATAATATAACTTTAGTTTATGAAGAGGTAAGACAGAGCCCTCTCCTCTCCTCTTATATAGGCTACTTTACTTGCAAGTGTGTGAATTGACCTGGATAACGGTTAAATCAGCAGCAGCGGTCATATTTCAGCAGCGGCGGTGCACCACTGCTAGTTGCATCAGTGTTTCCCATACATTCATTTATCTGTGGCGGTGCGCCACAAATAGATTATCTCCGCCACATATAGATTTTTCTGCTTTTGGCGCTACCTGTTCGACCTCGCTCATAAACATATTATAATGGGACTCACTGTCTGTGAATGTAGCTTGTCGTTACAATTCCGGCGCAATAGGTGGCGGTATGCATCGTAAAGACGCACTTGACGACGCACTTGGTCTGCCAGAAAAAGAAGAAGCAGCAGATGTAGTAGCAGAATGGATCTAAAGACCTCTTGGTACAAATATGTGGGCAAACAAGTCCAAAAGTGGTCCCAACAACTCTAACTCATCATGGTATATTAGCCTGTGTCTGTATTAACATAGCTGGAAGCTCAACATGTGCAGAGACATTAACTCACGCTGTTAGTAGTGTTAACTGCAGTGCGAGTTCCATAGCAGCTCGCCCCCGTTAATCAATTACAGCGGCTACACCGGCAACGGGAGCAGCGCGACAACCACAGTCTGTCGCGCAACAACTCTATTTTACACGGCTCTTCTATTTTTGTCGCGCTACGCTCCCCTACGCGACCCTCCAGCAGATAAAAACTACATGAAATAGTGTGCTAAACGAGCACAATGTGTAATGAATAAACCATTATCGGATGTGATATGTGATGATTTTTTTTTCATGCATTTACCCATGTTTATCCGTGACATTGTGTACGCTAAATGTCCGTGGCGGACATTTGAAAGCGAGTAGATGACAAACGGTACCCCCTCACCCCCACCCCGGACCACACCACCACAAATAGATTCCTGTCCTGTGGGAAACACTGTGCATATAGGGGAAACACTGCACAGCATGCTGTTTACTCTCAGTGTCCGATAGCTGGCAGTCAAGCTAACACTAGCTAATCATTCAAACGCAGTTCAATTGTCCATTTCTGTTGCACATTCGCCCACGCTCATTTGGATATCAGGCTGTAACGGATACCTAAACAACAGAAATGCAACACCAACAACTGTTTTTAGACCCTCACCACTCAGCTCTTATTGGCCAGCTGAGTTTGATAACACTATACTATTGGTGGAACTACCCATGTGCTTTGCTGAAAATCAGAAGATGATTCATTAAATGCTAATTTCTGCCAAGTTGTTGGCACAAAAAAAAAAGAAGAAAAAAAAAAACCCAACTTGAGCAATATCATGAGCTCACACACACACACACACACGCTCACACACGATCTCATGTACGCGCTCACACATAAGATGCAGACACACACAATAGCGCTGTACTTGCCTTCAGCTGAAAAATCATGGGCATAGGGGCACTGGCTGTTGCTGGGCGAAACCAGTGGTTGGCACTGAGCGGAAACTGAGAATAGAAGAGTTAACCTTGTTGACATATGAATAAGTAACACTTGGTAAAAGGACAAGTGAAAATTACTTAGATATACAGTATAAACATCACTCCCTCTCATGTGATATTGCTTAAGTGAAAATAACATGAGCAATAAGGTGCTCATGCACACACACAATCTCATGTACACACTCACACACAACATGCACACACGCTCTATAGCGCTGTACTTGCCTTCAGCTGGAAAATCTAACCATGTTGACATAAAAATACACTTGGTAAAAGGACAAGTGAAAATTACTTAGATATACAGTTTAACATCACTCCCTCTCATTGCTTAAGTGAAAATTAGTTGAGCAATAACATGAGCTCACACACACACGCTCACACTGGTGTTGCACGGTATACTGGTACCAACAGTAGACCGCAGTACACCACAGTACATATGATACCCTAACGTTGGAGTACCGTACCTCGTGGTACCACTACTGTGGGATAAGTTCAAAGTCCAATCGCAAGAGGGTGAGTGTCCATGCGCCGTCCAATAACAGCGCGTGCTGGCCAATAATGGCACTCAATCCACCTTATTTTCAAACACGGAAGTAAATAGTGATCAACTTCCGTTTTTTTGTACGTGACTTCCAGTCAGCCGCTTTCCCTCATGCTTTCCCTTACCGGAGCTAACGGTGCAAGCTAATTTTTTTCAATTTTCAGTTGTTTATGTTAGTCAATCAGTTAGTTAGTCAGTTAGTCTGTGTATTTTGTATAACGTTAGATAACTGTGCCCACGTTTCCGTTATAACGGAAATTTATTCCCTCTAAACATGAATAAATCGCACGTCAATCATAAACTATGAACCAAAAAAGCACAATCTATCCCAAGTGAGACAAACTGTTTGATCCCCGTCTCCAGTGTACCAGCAGAGAACCTGCAGAACCGAATCAGCAAAAAAACACACCGGGCTAAGCCTCTCTACCTGAGCAGCTGAAGCTGCAGCTCGCACCCTCGACACACAGACGGTGCTTCTGCATGCCAGCCAAACATGTGCGCAACTGTGAGAAATAAATATGTGAGGTGTACGCTCCTTTTCTATCTTTTTTCCCTTTTCTTTCTTTCTTTTTTTCTGTCAGCGACATACACTCCTAACACAGGACGGGTTGTTTTAATTGACTGAGTTGATCATTAAGCCATAGTGATGCGCGGATCGGCTCTGATAGCACTTGAATCAGCATATACGCATCAACCATCCAGCCGTGACAACATGATTGAGCTAGCAAAGCAGTTTTGTGTTGCTATGTGTGGTATTTATTCAGTTTTGGGAAATCACGATGTCTAGAAAGCATCAGTGGCTGCAGCTGACAGGGACAGCTAACGTTAACACTAGCAGCAAAGCTAACATCAGGATCGTCATCCGTTAAATGCCTCCCGTTGTTGGATATGACATGAAACTACTCCAGTTAGCTCAATCACGTTGTAACTAAGACATCCGCTGGAGAAAATATTTTTTCACGGGCCACTTTGTGAGTTTAGTGAGTTATTACAGACACGACTAACAGCTAACGGTTAGCCCAGCTAATCTACGATAGCTGCACACAGAGAAAATAATGTTTGTTCAGTCATTGTGTTTATAGACTTTACAAACATCAGATTAGTATAAACGGGGATATAGTGACGTGAAAAATGTGATATATACATATATATAGCTAAACTCAGCAAGGTAAACAACAAGGCGATTCCCATTTACACAGTGGTAAGAGTGCTGGACCGGAAGTGTCGCACAAAAAAAACGGAAGCTGGCTGCGTTCTGTTTTGTCTCCGTGTTTCCGTGAAAAATAACGTGGATATGCTGCTGCAGTGGTTTGTATCCAGTGACATTTCAGGTATAAGCTGAGCTATTGAGTATCTTTAAGCAGTGAAAGTTATTATTTATTTCTTTTTATTTGTAGGCTAGATTTGTTTATATACGCTACAGTGATTAGTTTACAAATGTGAGCATTTTACTCGCATTTGCGACTAAAAATAGTTTTGTGCGAGCAAAATAAATCATTCAGGAGCACGCTGTGCGAGTACAGATTTCAACCAGCAGCAGAAACGAAAGGCAAATCCTGCCGGTTGTGGGTTGAACGGGGGTCACAGACAGGAATACGGCAGAGCAATATGGCCACCGCAAGATAACGGCTTACCGGCGACCGAGAAGCCTGGCTCCAGGTCCAATAATTTCCTCTTGGAAATTGTGTTATAAGTACCTCAACAGCCGAGCCGTGGCGGCACACAGGTATGTGACGTGTCAGAGGAGAAACGAGCCATTCACATTTCTCTCTTTGTGGCAGGTAATGGTCCACAAACCTCAGCGCACTTTAGGGACTGTCCTTTACTTATGAAGGGACTTGTCAGGGGAGGAGGGTGGCTGGATGATTTTTATTTTATTTATTTATTTTATTTTGATCCCCCCTATGTTAATCACTTATTGATTCTGTTTTTGAAGTATGAATAAGTCAATAAGTATTTTTTTCCATTGAAATATCAGTGATGTATTATAGAAAAGTGATTTATCTTTTTAAAAATGACAAAAGGCACATCTGCCTCATTTTCGCTGTGGTATCGTGATACTACTCAGAACCGTGATACTTTCACTGGTATCGTACCATGGGTCCCCATTTTTGGTATCGTGACAACACTAGCTCACACACACACACATAATCTCATGTACACGCTCATACACAAGATACACACACACTATAGCGCTGTACTTGCCTTCAGCTGAAAAATCATGGGCATGGGGGCGCCGGCTGTTGCTGGGGGGATTCTGTGTTTGGGGCCGAAGGGGAACTGAGAATAGAAAAAGTTAACTGTGTTGAAGAATGAAGCCATTGACAGTTTTACTGTGATTAAGCACTGTACTTGCCCTGAGCTGCTCTTTTTATATTACACAGAGATGACAATTGGTGAAAGAAACAGTTAATTACTCTATGTTAGAGGAGGTAACCATTCATGGGATTTAGCTCTCTACTTGCCCTGACATTGAAGCTGGTGGTATGATCAGGATTTACCTTTTTTAAGATAGAGATGAGAATTAGAAGAAATCTGCACAGGGCATTTGATGAGCACTGAATATATAGCCTGGAAGACACAACCCAATTTGCTCCACATTACTGACCTGTCATGCTGTTGCAAGCCAAACCAGGGCTTGGTAGACTAATTTCCTGGGGAACAACGGCAAAAACCTGCTCCTCAGGGAATTCTACAACACAGTACATGGCTGAAACCTGAGAAAGAGAGAAAAAATATTAACTCACTCTAAAGATCCAAGGTGATTGTAGATTTAAATAAAAGTTTAGCAAAACTAGATTTTTTCTTTGATAATTACACACGTTACCTTGAAAAATGATTGTCTAGCCAACCAATTAAGAAGAAAAAAGAGGCAGGAATGGATGGAATTTTAGAGCAGTACTGGATGTCCCATTTCATACTATTATTGAATGTTTTGCGTCCTTGGCCAGCACCCCTGGTGCCTCCTCTCCACCCTACTTCTCTCTCCGTACCCCTCGCTCCAAGTTTCTGGTTCCTTCTGAGTCCCCTCCTAACTGGTCACTTGTTCCTTGCCCCCTTCCTGTTCTTCCATGTTTGTTCCCTCTATGGCTCCCTATTGTGGCTCTCTTGTGTAGTATTTCCCTGTGTTCCTTGTCTGTGTTTCAGGCCTGTCTTGTTTGCACACCTCATTCAGCTACACTTGAAATGCACGGAACCCACATTTTGAAAAGTAATAAAACTCTGCTAATGCATTTAAAAAACATTAGAAGGGCTCATCCGTCGTATTCCAAGTGCCCTGCGGCCGCGGCATGCAAAATTGACTTGAAAAGACGTAATTTACTGCACTTTAATAGCATCATTTCTGACCGTGGTCAGATAGCCTGCTGTGCAGGCGTGCTGTGTTTAACTCCACGAGACTCGAGAACTAGCACCACTGTCTTGCTATCATCTAGTCTCGCGCGAGTTGCCATGTAAACAGCTAAGCTAACTAACAGCTAACTTTCGTACCAGAACACTCTGTGGAACAGCAAAATGTCCGGCCAGTAAGGGAACATAGTCCTCATATGTCTGCACGGGTCAGAGAGTGCAGAAAATGCATTGTCCCTTGCTGCCCAGGCTGTGGAACAGCATGGCTTTTAGCCTAGCATCGTCAGCCTCAGCTAGCCCAATAGCTGTTATGAATGTCTGAAAGGACTCACACCAGCCACCACAGAGGCAGAGGCAGCGTTGCCAGGTGGGAAATGTAGGATTATCGTACCAGAGACTCATCGTACTTTGAGGGAAATTATCGTACATATAGTACGTCATAACCAAAATAACAATCCTAGTGATGCGCTATAGAGTGCCGAAGTCACGCCCCTTCCGGTAGAGCTCATGGGACCTTGGATCGGAAAAAATATGAATCACAATGAATGGGGAGAGCAATATTATCTTTTGTTCCCGTTTGAGTTGCGACATGAAATCTAAATATGTTGTTAATGAATTTAAAACATAAATTTTAAGGTCAAGAAAGTAATACTTTGTGGTAAAACTGTTAAGATACAAGCTTTTTAATTAGAAAGACTGAAGAGCACACAGGAGGAGGTCGCGTATGTGACGTCATAGCTTTCGCTCGCTTCCTGCAGCTTGGCCTCCCCGCTGAAATTCCACTGTTTTATGATTAATCGATTTATGATTGAAGATGTCTGTGTGTTTTGTGCCAGGTTGCACTAACTCCAAGCTGCAGCAGGCGAGCAAAAGCTATGACATCACATAAGCGACCGCCTCCTGTGTAGTTTTTCTAATTACGTTTTTTTCAAAAGCTTATATCTCAACAGTTTTACCACAAAGTATGACTTTCTTGACCTTAAAATTTATGTTTTAAATTCATTAACGACATATTTGGATTTCATGTCACAACTCAAACAGGACAAAAAGATAATATTTCTCTCCTCACTCACTGCCATTCATATTTTTTCTAAGGTCCCATGAGCTTCACCGGAAGGGGCGTGACTTCGACACTCTATAGGCAATTATACAACAGTTAGTTTCGGCCGAGTAATTTGATTGGACAAGAGGCATTCCGTGAGTGCTGAAAAAGAGTATAACATCACTGGGACTTGTAACAGTAAAATCACTCCACTCACAGGTGTTACAAATATAAATACAACCGTTAATTAACCAGCTGTCACACTCGCTACATTGACGCAAACTGACACTATAGCGTTACACCAAGAAGATGGATATTTTCCCCAAAATTACATTTGAATTAATTATGAGTGGTCGTCAAGAGAGGATGAGGAAAAGGAAGGCCAGGACTCTTCTGTGCAGACCTCCAGGTGTGTTTGTGTAACATCAGCCGAGCTCAACAAACTGGAGAGGAGCAAAAATTAAGCGAACACGGTCAGGAATTATCAATGATCATCTGATGAGGTACTGATGAGGGAGAGTGGAAGCTGAATCCGGCCGTGCCAACATCCAGGTTTGCAAACGTTTCATCAGCCGAACAGGACGAAGTTACACAGTTGTAGATCAATGTAAATACAAAGTAGCTTGTGAGTTCCTGGTGTGTGTGCTGCGTTGCCTGGCAACGGACTGGGGAAATTTTTTTTTTCACGGAGCTACATAACATATTTAAATCATTTATTTCATCACCTTTTGTTAACATTTCCTTACTCAGCATTGCTGTTTAAGCTGTTGTTGACCTGTTGTATAAAAGCATTATCACACTCGAGGTCGTGATGTTGTACTGTATATCGTCACGGCTGTAATTGTCTTCGGAGCCGTGACGATATATAGTACAACATCACTCGCTCTCGTGTGATATTGCTTAAATATAGTCACTCTAGTGTTTACTTTTTTTTCCATTTTCCTTACTTCTGTTTTTCCTCTTCTTCTTCTTCTTCTATTTTGAATCTCATTCTTGCTCGACTTCCTGGTAGGGTTGTGGGCGATCCGATCGCCCATCGGCGATAGAAGGGTTGTTTTACGATGTCTTTTTTAAATGACGATGCAATCGCGAGGCGTGGGGGGGGGAGACAGCGTGTGGAGCATGCTGACGAGATCGAGGCTGAATGAGGCTGAGTGAGAGGAGACAGAGGGAGGCTGCTTAGTGAGAGAGCAGAGGGTGGGAGGAGGGGGGAGAGATCAACGCCTCCGCCCGCTCGACACAAGCATACTCGGGCTTACTATAAGCGGAGCGGACTCCGCGAGGAATGTTCGCAGTCATTCGAGCTTTCCGCGTTGTAGTTTCCTGTAAAAATGTCCGTGAAAAATCCCCGCGATGTGAAAAATACATGCCGAGCAGTCACTGGTGCGCGGAGCGGAGTCCGTGTGGTCATAAAATCTGAGCTTTCCGCGCACAGGGCTTGCGGACATCCGCTTTGAGTCCGCGCGGACCTCTGTTCCGCGTATGTTCCGCCCAAGTATGTTCGGGCCGAGTGGTGAACAAACCAAACAACACAATGTCAGGAGAAATTGAAAAGATATGCTGTCTATGTAAAGTCAACTTGCTAATTAAGGAGCCATTACATGTTCAACAGTTTTATAAAGCTGCTCAAACGCCAAAGAGAGGCTATAAGTAAAAGTTTCAGTGGCAATACGTAATGCCTTTAGGGCTCACAAAAAAAAAACTCCGGCATACTGATTACAACCACACATTAATGAAGTGGTCAAATTATCGTACATTTGGCCTTTTCTGGGATTATTGATCATACATCGTACAGAGGGCCAAATTATCGTACAAATACGATAATTATCGTACACCTGGCAATGCTGGGCAGAGGTGACAATGGAAGCTCCATCCTTGTTGCTAATGTTATGTCCAATGATGTGCGGACAACGACTTGTACTCACTGCCTTTATTTACATCAGCGGCCATTCATACACTCATCACCCTACTAACTGGGGGGGTGTTCAAGATGGCGGCCTGAACAGACGCTTGTCATGACGCTGTGCACCAAACTTTAACAAAGACTAGTGAAAAGTTTTCCATTCCACTCATTTATTGACTCTTAGTTTGGAAGAAGTACGTTAACACTTGGTGACATTTTCTGAGCTTCAATGGGCAAGAAACACGACCGCGCGGACTCTAAAGACAGTGAAAGGAGAGCTAGCTCAACACAGGCGCTAGCTGCACTAGCTAGCGGCGGGCATGACTACACGGCAGAAGCGGGTGACATGGAAGGCTCGTTTTATTCTGATGATGACTTCCCGCAGCTCCCTTTTTCACCAAGTGACACTCCAGCGGTGAAGAAAAAGGCTCAGGAAGCTGTCAACTTCTCTGTGACCAGAGATATAACCGCTCAACTTGACAACATGATGAAGCTCATCAACAGCCGATCCAACATGATTGAGGAGAAAATCTTCGGGCTGAATAGCAAGGTGGATAATGTGGTTGTCCACTGATAATGTGGTTGTCCGCTGAAAGCGGTTACTGCGAAGATAACTACTCTTGAGCAGCGTGTTACTACGGTGGAGCAGCCAGTTAAGCTCACGCAGAGGAGAATGGATGAGCTCGAGACCTACACAAGGCGCTGGAACCTAAAGCTAATGGGGGTCCCCGAGTCCGTCCAGCAGGAGAGCGTCCGCCTTGAAGTTACCAAAACATGCCAAGCTATCCTTCCTGCCATGAAAGACAGGCTCGTGGACGCCATCGACACCGTTCATCGCCTGGGGAAGAAGCATCACTAGTTCACCTCACACATCTGCAGGGATGCGGTATGGAAGGCGACGAAAAACTCTTCCTATCTGAAGGAGCGAGGCTTGCAGTTCAAGGAGGACTTCTCCAGAGGAGACCGAGAGAGGAGGCAGAGGCTGTGGCCGGAGGTTCAGAAGGCTCGAGCAGCGGGGAAGACGGCGTTTTTCGCTGGAGCCAGAGCTTTCGTAGAAGGAGAGGGCGAGATTATCCTTAACTGACTTGTGCTGATTATCATAACCACTTATCTGGTGTGTTAGAATTAGGGCTGGGCGGTATGACAAAATTTTATATCACGGTTTTAAGAAAAAATCATATCGGTTTCACGGTATTTCATGGTCTTTTGCTCAGGTTCGGCCAACTTGACATGCTGCGGTGTTGTGCTATGGCCTATTCACGTGCTGGAATTTGTTATTTACCTGACAATGCCTGAACACAACATACGCTCCACTCCATTCATTTGGGCTCCACTGACTGCGTATGGAAGCGACACGTAGAGAAGCCAGCGGGGTTGTTTACCGTTTGCTGAGCCGAGAGGCTGCATAAAATGTTAAAGCATTTTCCACCTAAGTTATTAAATATATTTGAGTTATCTACAAGTTTACTGTACTGTTTGTCATCTACTCGCTTTCAAATGTCCGCCACGGACATTTACACACAGATAAATATGGGTAAATGCATGAAAAAAAATTATCACATATCACCTCTGATAATGGTTTATTCATTTAAAAACACATTGTGCTCGTTTAGCACACTATTTCATGTAGTTTGTATCTGCTGGAGGGTCACGTAGGGGAGCGTAGTGCGACAAAAATAGAAGAGCCGCGTAAAATAGAGAGTTGCCGCTCCTGTTGCCGGTGGAGCCGCTGATTAACAGGGGGGCGAGCTGCTACGGGACTCGCACTGCAGACGTGTCGCGCCGCTGACGTGCCCGGTGGAGCCCAGCCATAACTGTCTCGGACTCGGGACGGGTCGTCTTCGGTCAGGAAAATGCGGCCGAGCCATGTTCTAGTGTGCTTACCTGTGTGTGTGCGCTTTGTCTGTGTGTGTGCGCTTTGTGTGTGTGTGTGTATGTATGTGTGTGCGTGTGCATCGGGGCGAAACTTACAGAGGACAGAGGAGGATTGTAAACGGCGGTGCGCCACTGCTAGTTGCATATAGGGGAAACACTGCTCTTTTTGGTATGAGTTCTTCTGGATCATCGTGTACAGTCACTTTGCTTTCAGGACTCTCTCTGGCAGCCATTCTTGCCTCTAAACTTTTCTATGCTCTCACTCTCACCTGCTCAAGCGTGCCTGTGGTGTGCAGCGGTGAAATGGGTCCCCGCTGAAACACTTTGCCACCGCACACGTTCCGGACGTTGTTTGGGCTATTCACCGGTATTGCGGTATATGAAAAATTCATATCATAACGAAAATAAATACCGGTTTTCGGTACAAACCGGTATACCGCGCAGCCCTAGTTAGAATGATAATTTTTGCGGGTCAATGTTGTTGTTCGTGACTCGTTACGGGTGTAAATACACCACTGATGTGGCCTTTAGTTAATATTAGGCCCAGTCACTTTAGTTCATGTATATTTTGCTTTGTTAAAGCAACCAGGGGTCTTTATTTCCTTTGGAAAATTCACTTTATATATTATAAGATACATTTGACATTTTTTCAAAGTGAAATTTCTTTTCACATATTTTGATAACAAATGGTGCCGCACTTTCTACAGACCTATTTACCTAGAGTTAAGGTTTTTTCTATATACAGCTAAAACAGGTTAAGCTTATATATAAGCTATTCTTGTTAATTTTTTATTTTCTTGTTCATGTCTTTATCTATCATTTCTTTAAATGCCAGGGAGTTAAGAAACATTGTAAAAAGAAAGGCTTTATTTTTATTTGCCAAGCAGCAGAAAACTGATTTTGTATTTTTTCAACAGACACACTCACTCGTAAACGACTGTAATTTCTGGAGATCACAATGGTGAAATGATATTTGGCTATCCCATGGTACTGAACATTCGGCAGGGGTATCTTGTTTAAGAAATAGTTTTAGAGGCCAGTACTGGCCACTTTGTTTGGTTTTAAAGGTTGACAACATAGTTTTAATTTTTGGCAATATCTACGGCTTCAATTCTAAGCAGGACAACGATCAGCTACTTGATTCTTTAGAGGGCAGGCTTATGCATTGGTTGTCGAAATTTCCTGATGCATACTTTTTGATAGGAGGAGATTTTAATGTCGTTATGGATGAGGTTAACGATAGGTGGCCTCCAGGTCATCACTCAAATTCAAATTCAACTTTAAAGTTATTGATGAGCAAGTTTGATTTGACTGATATATGGAGGGAGAAATTTCCAGATAGCAAGATTTACACCTGGTGGGGCGTCAGTGGTGTAGTGGATGGTGCCGGCATCTCATGTACAGAGGTGATGCCTCGCTGCAGTGGTCGCAGGTTCGACTCCGGCTTGTGACCATTTCTGCATGCAAAATTTCTCTTACTGGAAAATGAATAGTTCTCTACTGAGTCATAATTGTGTTAAACTGGAGCTTAAAAGGCTAATTACTCTCTACTGGGACAAAGCTCAAAGGGAAGGGAATTTTGGTATCAACTGGGAGCTACTCAAATTTGAGATTGGAAAATATTTGAGGAAATATGGCAGCATTTTAGTTAAATCTAGGAGAGCCTTAGAAGAGAAAGTTGTCTCCAAAATTACAGCCCTTGCTAATGTCCCTCCAGAAAATCTATCCGAAGAAGAGAGGTTAAAGTTGGCCGAATTACAGGGTAAATTAGATGACATGTACAAAATAAAAGTGGAGGGTGCCTTCATAAGGTCCAGACAAAAGTGGTTGGAGAATGGTGAGCAGATGTCTGGCTATTTTTTTAATTTAGAAAAGTCACAAGCAAAGTACAATTCTATCCTCCAGCTGAATATTGAGGGAACTGTTACTGATAACAGGAAGGACATTTCTAAGTTCTGTTATAATTACTATTCTTCATTATACAAATCTAAGTTCAATGTAGATAATATGTCTGCATTTTCTAGGCATTTGGATGGATTGAATACAATTACCCCTGAAGATAAGTTGATGTGCGACTCCCCAATCACTTTACAAGAAGTTGTAGATTCCATAAAACACTTAAAAGTTAACAAGTCACCTGGTAACAATGGAATCAGCGCTGAATTTTATAAGTCATTTTCGGAGTTGCTTGCACCATTCCTACATAAAGTTTTTTCAGAGAGTATTACTAATTTTACACTTCCCAATAGCATGACACAAGGTGTCATCTGTCTTATACCTAAACCAAAAAAAGATGTTCTTTTGATTGATAACTGAAGACCTATCAGTCTACTCTACAACGATTACAAACTTTTTGCCACTATATTTGCCATGAGATTTAAAAAAAAGTCTTAGACACAATCATAGACGATAATCAATCAGGATTTATGGGTAACAGGCACATTTCTAACAACATAAGGCTGGTCTTTGATCTTACTGATTACTCTGATCTGACAACTGAGGATAGTTTAATACTTTTTTTTTTACAAGCCCTTTGATACCGTTGAGCATCCCTTCATCTTTTATTGCCTTGAGAAATTTGGTTTTGGTACATAGTTCTGCAATGCTTTTAAAACCCTCTATGCAAAAGGAAACAGCTCTGTGAAGTTGACAGGTGGTACCACTCAAAGATTTTGTCTCGAACGTGGAATACGGCAGGGCTGCCCGGTATCTGTTTATCTCCTTCTCATTGCTGCACAAGTTTTTTGTCACTATATAAAATCAAGTGACCTAGAAGGTATATCTGTTGCGGGTAGGAACATCTTATTAAACCAACTGGCAGATGATACGGCTTTATTTTTGAAGAACTCTCTACGGGTAGATACAGCGATTAAGTGTACTGAAATATTTTCAAGAGCCTCAGGACTTTGTTTGAATTTAAAGAAATGTGAATTGTTTGCGTGAAAAGAGTGTGCTGTATCCTCTATTAATAGTATCCCTGTCAAGGAAAAGGTAAACTATCTAGGTATTGTTGTAACCAAAAACCATCAAGAAAGAGGTGATCTCAATTTCAATGATTAAAAAGGCTGAAGGCAAATTCAATCGTTGGTTATGAGACTTGTCCTTAAAAGGTCGTGTCCTCCTATCAAAAGCTGAAGGTATTTCACGACTTATTTATATTATGTTGCATCTTCGCTATATCTTGATAATAGTACTGCCAAGAGAATTGATCAAATGCTGTTTAAGTTTTTGTGGCACTGAGCACTATGTCAGGGTTCAGCGCTAAGGTTTTTTTTCACTTGCCCGGTTGGGCAAGTTGGTCAGAGATCTACTTGCCCAAAGTCAGTTTTTATTTGCCCTATAAAAATTGTTTAATTTAAGTGGCTATCAAATAACAAAGACTGCAGTTATTTTTATGTTTTGTAATCTTTATTCACACTGTATTTATTAATTAAAACAACATGTCATGTACTGTAGCTTAATTCCTACACAAAAATGACAGTGTCAGGGCTTGAAGTGAAAAATTTGTCAATCGTTCTCCGTCTATAATTTTGGGCCCTACTTGAACCATGCCCACCTCTATTTATTTTTCACCTCCTCTCCAGTTCTGCTGTATTAACACCGGGTTTAATATATTTTCCTTCCATCTCTCTGCCCTGCTCTACTGTACTTGAATGCTACTTAGCTCTCTCTCTACTCTACCAGTTGACTACCACATCTACCTGTTACACAAAACGCACACAGCAGTGTTTCCCCTAGGATGGAGTTGTAGCAGCGGAGGTGAAGCACACGCATGAAAAATAATTTTCACATGTGTGAAACTTTTTTGTATGCTTGCAAAGCAGAGCCTGCTGGGATGTTTCTATGTATCTACTGGCACCAGAAGGGCTCTTTAGGACTAAGTACATACAGTACATGTGTGCACAGTAATGAGCAGGTGAAATGTCTGTCTAGCTTACATATGAGGTGTCTCAAGATTTAGGAACAAACAATTTTATTGAATATAATAACAGTAAAAAGTCACTTGACATGCTGCTGTTTTGTGCTATGACCTATTTAAGTGTTGGAAGTTGTTATTTACGTGACAACACCTGAACGCAACACAAGCTCTGCATGAGTGCCATGCTGAGCTGCTGTGCGAGCAGCTGTTTGTCTGTGCGTAACAGCAGTCTGTTGGTTATTTACACACTGTCCATTTCAATAACTTTGTCAGCTGACAAACTGCAGCGGGCTCGGGGTCAGGTTTGGTCAGGAAAAAGCGGCCCGAGCCGCTCTAGCATGCTCACCTGTGTGTGTGTGGCGGAACTCCGCCGTGCGCGATACAGAGAGCAGAGGAGAATTGTTAACACGTGACCATGTAGAGACAGAAATGACACGATGGCATAACACCATAAATAGTATATTGTTATGTTATTATATGAAGCGTCCGTCGCGCAAAATAATATCAATGGGGGCTGTGGGCAGGACATTGTTACACAGCTGTGCCTGTGACTTCAGGCAGAGAGACCGCTGCATCAGAGCAGAAGAGCACGTTTTAAAATACATTTATTTTATCAATTGGTTATTAACTTTTACTATTTTTAGCAACTTGCCCGATCGGGCAAGTGAGTTGTTAGTTTACATGCCTGACCGTGAGTTTTACTTGCCCCGGGCAATCGAGCAATCCTTATTGTTGAGCCCTGTATGTAATAATAAATTCACGTTTTGCATAAGAAGTGCCTCTGCTTTTTGTGCAGTGTGCGGGCCGTTCTACACAAGCGATGAGAAGAAACTAAAGAAATGTAAATTCTCATAGTTATTTACTTATCAAGCAAACAAATTCAAAGAAAATAAACAATTTATGCATGTGTGTAGACTACTTACTCAATTGAAAGTTGCCCGTTCGGTCCTGCGGGCTTTCCCTGGGTCTTCCAGTTTACTTTCGGGACACAAAAAAAGCAGCCCGGTTGATCATAGAAGTGAAATCCTCTGTTGTGAGACAGTCATTTCTGGAGACATCCAGACGTGTATCTCCTGGCCTCAAATCCCACTTGGAGCAACAAAGGCATTCCTCCTCTGTTGGCATAGTGGAACATTGTCCACGAGAACACCACCAGTTAGCATCTATTCTCAGACATGCAGCGGTTTATTGTTCTCTGGCCAGCTGCTCCTCTCTCTGCTTCTGCATCCTCCTTTCTCCTCATCCGTATACTCTGGCTCAAAACGATAAGGACGTCAATCGTATTCAAAGTCGTCGTCCACAACCTCATAATCTGACAAATATTCAGCCATGTTTCAAAAAACTAACAGTAGCAAATTCCAGTTGTAAACAGAGCCGTGCTGCGGGTCTGCGGCGGCGCGCACACCTGGATGACATCATCCAGGTCAGAGGTTAGTAGGTCAGTATAAATAACCGGATGATAATGACAAGCAACTAGCGATTCATAAAAACATATTGGTGAAATGAATGAGTTTCGCGGTAGATAATGTGTTATTTAGAGCCTCATTGTTGGTGCCCCGATCATTCCCACTATATGGATGTACGCAGCTCTCGCGGATCTAAATATCTTCCGAAGGACTCCAAATGACACACCAAACTTATCTGGGTGAGTAAACAACTGCATTTAATGCCAGAAATAAGGTGCAGATTGTAAAAAACGGACCTTTCCCTTTAATTCTTGTAGAAATGGTGGCCTTGACTTTCTGGATTTCTCCACGTTAAATAATGTGTTTAAGATCAACTGGTAAAACATTTTCTGAAAAATGAGTCCTCCATGTGGAACTTTATCCCCAAATTTGTTTTTGACCAAATTGAAAGTCTCCCATTCCTTTTAGTTTGTAGTTATAAGATAAACAAGATACCTGTTAAACTATTCAATTTTCACAAGCAGATCTTACTGGCATGGAACTTAATCTACAAGCGTAACTTCTCACCACAGCGTTATTATATATTGGAATAATGGAGACATTTTGCATAAAAAGAATATTAGTATTTTTGTATAGTATTAGTATAGAGTATTTTTCTAAAGAACTGATTTGACAAAAATATTTTTTTTTGGTAAGTCAGCTGATTAACGCTGAAGGTAGTCTTATGAGTCATGATGAATTTACGACGTATCATGATTTCCCTGTCACAGCGAAGGAATTTGCTCTGGTAATGGGGGCTATCCCACATGGCTCGGTGACTCTGTGCAGAGGCTCATTCCCAACTGATGTCTCTTCAGTTAATCTTGATTAGGGCTAGGTGGTATACCAGTTTGTACCGAAAACCGGTATTTATTTTCGTTATGATATGAATTTTTTATATACCGCAATACCGGTGAATAGCCCAAACAACGTCCGGAACGTGTGCGGCGGCAAAGTGTTTCAGCGGGGACCCATTTCACCGCTGCACACCACAGGCACGCTTGAGCGGGTGAGAGTGAGAGCACAGAAAAGTTTAGAGGCAAGAATGGCTGCCGGAGAGAGTCCTGAAAGCAAAGCAACTGTACACGATGACCCAGAAGAACTCATACCAAAAAGAGCAGTGTTTCCCCTATATGCAACTAGCAGCGGCGCACCGCCGTTTACAATTTGAAAATTTTGTTATACCGCCCAGCCCTAATCTTGATGATACTCCATGTGGTAAAGTGTGTTTTTCAACAACACGTAAGAATTATAACAAAGCCATTCGGTCTCTATTACAGAATGAAATTGTTACAAAACCTTATGTCATTATTTATTGAAGTAATTCTGTCAGTAACATTCCCTGGATTAAAGTGTGGGCATTGCCCCATAAATATTTAATTACTAATAAGATTAAGGAGATTTCTTTTAAAAATTTGCACAAAATGTATCCAGTTAAACATTTTCTCAAAAAGTTTAAACCAGATCTAAATATAAATTGTTCTGTGTGTGCAGCCCATCCAGAAACTGTGTCTCATCTGTTTTGGAAATGTCACTTCTCTAGTAAATTATGGAAAAATGTTGTTAAATTTATTAATGACATGGTTTACAAGAACTTTGTATTATTGTATGAGCGTGTTTTATTTGGTTTTTACCCCAATGATAGGAAATTCCATGAAAAAGCGTATATGATAAATCTACTGATCATTCTAACCAAATTTCATATACACAAATGCAAATTTTTAGATAGAAGACCCCTGTTCACTGTTTTTTACAAAGAGTTTGAACAGTACTTAGAATCTATTAAATCGTCTACCAATAATAAGGCCTTATAAACAATTAATGTTTGTGTCAAACTTAAAATCTGTATTTGAACACAGTTTATGTGGTGCTGGATTGTGATGTGATGCTTGATCTGATGCTTGGACTGACTGCTGGACTTTGGTCTGAATATGCCTTAAATACTTGTTTTTCCTTTTATTTTCTATTTTTATTTATTTATTTATTTAAAATCCTTTCTGTGTCATGACCCCCTGGCTTATTTTGTTGAATGCACTCTGAATTTGCACGATGCCTACTGTGTGCATTTGTAAATGAAAAAATGTATATATATATATATATATATATATATATATATACATACATTTTTTCTGGTCGAGAGACAGTAAAACCGTGATGATATTGGAGTACAACATCACGGTTATATTAATGGAAACGTGCTGATAAATGTGTATATAGTAAATGCCTGGCGCACCATGTTTGCATTACATAGCAACGGCGACAGCGGAGTCCTGAGGGAACTATTTTTGTTGGCGGAAGACAAATAAAATGCTTAAATGATCTATTTTGTCCTCATTTTTCAACATTTCTTAATCAGCCTTGCTTATTTAATTGTTGAACTGTTGTATAAAAGCAATATCACACTCGAGCTCGTGATGTTGTACTGTGATATCGTCACGGCTGTAATTGTTCGGCACTCGGCCTGCGGCCTCGTGCCTACGACCGAATCACAGCCGTGACGATATCACAGTACAACATCACGAGCTCGAGTGTGATATTGCTTATTAATATATATATATATATATATATATATATATATATATATATAAATATAAAACTACTAACTCTGCTTTATGGCACTGACTTCACGCTGTCGTGTCTCTGCTATATTATGGCCTACCCCGTTTGCTACAGTAATTAACAAGCACACAGAAATATTATCTTCACATGACCTCATCACATGTTTCTGTGTTTGATGACAGTAAAGTTCAACTGACCGGTGCTGGTTTGAACCGCGACCCCAATCACTGTTACACTATTAGCTAACGTTAGCTAACGTTAGCTGCGGCAACATTACTGCTAGCTAGCTAACATCATATCAGAAATGGCCGACTCTGGTATCAGAACATAAATGGTCTAATGTTGAAATGACTGGGTACATATAAACATTTAGTTTGATATAGTTTAGTTATCTGAGAGAGAATTTCATCTTACCTTCACTAGTACGGCTGTCTTCAAGCTCTGGGCAGAGACTGAAGCGGGAAAAGGAAAATCTGGGAAATTCCGACGTTAGACCGACCAAGTACCACCATCGAAAAAACGTCAGGTCAAGTACGTCAGTGCGCACTGGCGCGAGTGAAATTCCGCTGGGAGACTGCCATCAACCCGCCAAGAGAATTGCATGCAGGTGCACTCGAGCGCGCGCACTGCATGCCTGCGAGAAGCTACCGTCTTGATTTTTAAGGAAACGTACTGTTTAAAAACAAAATCTTCTTTGTCATGTTCATCAGTGATGATCACTGATCTGAAGTCTAGTTTTTTTAACGTTTAGCGTCATCAATGTTTTGTTAGAATCGGTACAGTAGCGTTTCCTCGATTGGTCTGAATAGTCTGCTTGATTAATCTCTCATTATTTCTTAATGCCAACTCTTCACTATTTTGTGTATGGCTGCGTTTTTAAGCATGGGGTTTCAGATAGTTCTACGAAAACAAGGTTTTTAAATGCGGAAAATTAATGTAGGGAGTCATTCGCACTGTCAAGGTCCATCAAATAAAGCACGCTACTTGCTGATAAAGCCATGATGGTGTTCCTATCAAACTTTTGATTTGGTTTCATGAGGGTGTTAAGGGGTGCATGCATTTTTTCGACAGAACTGATTGCTGCTGCATAATGCATCCCCTGTTATTTATGCTTAGATCTTTATTAAATGAATGAAATTCACACTGTTGAGCCAAAAGGACCCAGATTATGATCTGGTAAAATCATTTGATTCACATACCTCCTGAAATATAATTACAACCTGGATGCATTATTTAGCAGAGCTGATTTTGGACCTGCCGAGATTTGCATCCCCTGGTTTTTCAGCCTAGGAGACTACCACATGTATGACATTTACACTGTTGAGCCAAAAGGACCCAGAATATGATCTGGTAAAATAATTTGATTCACAGACCTCCTGAAATAAAGTTATAGCCTGAGGTGGTGCATGCTGTGTGTGAGAGGCCTTGGGTTCAACTGTCAGTGCTTTCGGTGTTCATTGTTTTATTATGCTATCATGATTATGAATAAATCATTCCATCTGAAAAAAAGAAAAGAAAATATACTCTGATTGTTGATTAATTACAACTGGATCAGACTATTTATTTTTCTGACTCAATTAAGTATCATTATCATCGTCAACATCATCAAACCAGGGGCTGTAAATCTCGGCAGGTCCAAACTCAGGGCTGCCAAATAATGCATCCCCCTCTTGTGTTTAACTGCAGACACTTTAGGGTCAAATAGTGTTACCTACATTATATTTTGGTCTGTTTTAGCTTATGAACATGAATTTCATACATGTAACAATGTCTCTGGCTGAAAAAACAGGGGATGCAAATCTCGGCAAGTAGCCACCTCTGCCAAATAATGCATCCAGGCTGTAATTATATTTCAGGAGGTCCCTGAATCAAATGATTCTATCAGATCATATTCTGGGTCCTTTTGGCTCAACAGTGTGAATGTCATACATGTGGTAGTCTCCTAGGCTGAAAAACCAGGGGATGCAAATCTGTGCAAATCTGCAAATCCCACACACCTGTAATCAACTAATTGCATAGGTGTGCATATTTGGTTACAAGAGGCTGTGGCTGAGAACATTACACTGATTACACTGCCAATTATCAGATTCCATCAGGGAGGCTGATCTTTATACTTTTCTCAGGACTTGTAGACAGAGAGATAGAGCAGGTGAGGTGAGGTGAGGATACCTGGAGGAGGTGTTTTAAACCTGTTACTGAACACGTCAGTTAAATGATCCAGTTTGACCCTGATAACCTGTCCTCTTCCTCCCAGGCTAAGGAAGTGGGAGCACATTCTGATCAAGACAAAGGAGGAGCTGCACACCGTGATGAGCTCCACTAACTCAACTCCCGCTGCCGCCACCTCCTCCTCGTCCAGACAGCGAGAGACTTCATTCAGCCTTTAAAATAATATAATAAAATAGTTTTGGAAGTTTTTCCTGGCTTGATTATTGATTGCAGCAGTGTGTGGTGGTTTTCATGTTACAGTTAAAATTCATACCAGATATACTCCATTTAAAAACCAGCAAAGCAAGTCTTAATACATTGTTTAATTTTACATTTAAACTGCACACATTTCAACAATTTACAGCACTGGAAATGTATTTAAATAAAGCTGCGGAGGATGTAAAGGTGAGTCAAGTTTGAATAATAGAAGCTTAATTTCCAGTGCAACATCATTTTAGTAACTGCAAGAATTATGATGAAATTAAAAATAAGAGCTGATTGAGTGTGGTCGACAGATTGAAGCCTTGTAGCTCCAGCAGCTGGGAAAAGCCAGTTTTAACCACTACTGCCACCCTGTGGTTAAAATGTGTAACATCGCCTAATGATCACACCTGTTTGCAGAGATCAGATGTGGCGCAACTTGATATGTTTTACATTAGAAATTGTGCTAATGATTACTGGTGAACATGGAAATAACTGTAACGAGTAGCATCTCAAAATAAACGTTTTAGCTAGGATTGTTCAGATAATCATCTTATTGTACATTTACCAACCAGAGCACTACCTCTGTGAGAGACTTGGGCTTGCTAACTGTCAGCGCCCCCCTTTGCAGCACTTGTAAAAGTTGTTTGCCTCTAGCTCTGTGTCAAATAATGCCTACAATATTTTTCAAAATATATTTAGTCCAAATGTATTACTCGCCATGCAATTTCCATTTATTAGTCTTGCTTTTTGTTTTATTTTTTATGTCATAATTAAGGTTTTGTTTATTTATTTTATATAGGCTACCGATATATTCTGAGCACAGCGTTTCCAGCCACGGTGATTACTTTCATGCAGATCAGTAATTAATCATTTGAATTTTAGTAATTTCCTCTAGCGATAGGCTACAATAGAGCAACACAGCAGCCAAGTCTTGTGGATCCATTGTTTTGGTCTCGCTGTGCTCTCCGCTGATTGGTTTCAGAAACATTGAACTTATTGGTTGTGTTATGTCAGACTGAAGGTTCTGGGAGTTTCAGTCTGACACTCAGGCTAGGGAAACTCTTTATCTGCCCCATTCCATGTAACCGATGATGTTCGGCAGGGGCGGATTTTATCACCAGTCCTGTTTAACATCTATATGGAGGACCTTTCTGTCCAGTTACATAGTTGTGGCACAGGATGCATGGTGGGAGATAGTCTCATCAATCACTTAATGTATGTTGATGATCTTGTTACCTTTTGTCCATATAGTGCTGGTCTCCAGCACCTGCTGAGGATATGTTCACAGTATGGTACTGAATTTGACATTAAGTATAATGCAAAGAAAAGCAATGTGATGATTGTCCATAGTAGGGAAGACAGACGATCAATCTTTCCTGATTTTTTTCTGTCAGACTCTACCCTCACAGAGTGTGACGAGGTGAAATATCTAGGTCACTACATGGCAAATGATCTCTCTGATGACAAGGATATTCATAGACAATGTCGAAAAATGTATGCTTAAGCAAACATGCTGTTGCGCAAATTCAGCTTGTGATCAGTGGATATAAAGATTTCTCTCTTTAAAGCATTCTGTACATCTCTTCATACTGCCCACCTGTGGTGTCTGTACAAGAAAAGCAGCATGTAGAGACTCACTGTGGGTTACAATGGCTGTATGAGGTTGCTGCTTAAGGCTCCAAGAAGCTGCAGGACAAGTCATATGTTTGCTAGTGTTGGGGTCCCTACCTGTGCTGCAGTGATACGGAATCTGATGTATAGATTCATATGTAGAGTGTCTAACTCATTAAATTGTATTATTTCATGCCTAACTGACCCTGCACTCAGCTCAGTCAGGTTCACGTCTAAGATGTGGAGTCACTGGCGATCTTGCCTGTACACTTGTGTGACTCTTAGATTTTATTTTCTGTACATCACTGTTTTATTGTGTATTGTTGTTATCTTTTTTTTTTAAATTGTGTATGTTGTTTGTCTTGCTCTTATGGTGCTATGGACCTCTCCTTGAGATGTGTCTTTAATAAAGTATGAATTGAAAAAAATTGAAAAATATATCGACTGTCCCGTCACATCTGATGTCAGATCAAAGGCGATTGGCACCGTTTGGCACACGTAATGGAAACCCAACCTGACTTGATTAACACAGCTGCAAACTAATGAGTTCACATCCCTCTCAGCCAATCACAAACAGCCACAGCATCAGATAGGGAGTATATATTCAGCACCTGTCATCTTAGAAAAGTCAAAAGAAAAGAAACAGAGTGAAACTGCAAGAGAAAAAGAGAGAGCACGCGCGAGCTTGGACCTCCTGGCCCAAAACATCAGTTTCCTCCTGGGAGAAGTTTGGCCATCTGACGCTGCTGCTCTCTTCTGCCATGGCGAATTGAGTAAACTCTCATTACGCCTTCGCGCGGCGCATTTAAGTCCTCCCTCTTTCCGACTTGCGCAGGTAGGAGGGACGGAGGTGGGAAAGAGGAGTAGCTGCGCCAGGCGCACGGTGTGCCAAACCTGTAAAATTCGCCTGGCCACACCCAGTTGGAGAAGCGCAGGAGCGCTGCACCTTTGCGAAACTAGAGGCCATTGTTTAAAACGTGTGAAGACAAAATTCGAATTCTGACGCTAGAGGAAAAGTCAAATTAAGTCAGGTCACCGAAATGAATGCAATTCCTCCTGAGGGGAACACAAATATTTAGACCAAATTTCAGACCAATCCATGAATGTCATCGTCGTGGTAGTGTTCGAGGAAAAGCGAGGAGATCAGTAAAGTCAGTAGGATACATTGCCTTGGGATCATGTCCAAACGATTCTTTGAAAATACCATCTTTCTAGTGAAATACTTTTTAACGTACCATTTTAAATAAAGTCTTTTGTATGCCCTCTAAATTTGCAGCCGTAATTTTCTGTGTTCCCCTGCATTGTCTTTTGTTGAAGCAGTTCTTGCCCAGCATTAAAAACAATTATGGCTGCAATAAACCATTCCAGGACTCCTCCAGTCTGCATGTCGAAGTACCCTTGAGCAAGATATTTAACCCAAATTGCTCCTGATGATGCTTCCATCGGTGTTTGAGTGTGTTGTGAGTGTACAGGTGCCACTTTGTAGGGTAGCCTTGGCCACCAGTGTATGAATGTGTTTGTGAATAGGTGTTTGTGGATGTGATGCAAGCTACAGATTGTGATTTGTTTGGTGTAAAAAAAAAAAAAAACAAAACAAAAAGAAACAACAACAACCTTGAGCCTGCACAACAGAGTCACTAATGAGGTGAGACTGAAAACACAAAGAGAATTAATTGGATGCTGGTTCCTTTGTACAAAACCTGAATTGATAGGGACTGCATGTGAACAAACTGGACTGTGCATAACATAAGGCGTGGTGATTGTTTACTTTGCAGTAGGTATCCCAGGTGATTTAATCCTTCCAGATGAGCTGAGTTTATCTATTCAATGAGCCAAGGCCATCTGCTGATGCCGGAGTTGCAGAATACCTCAAATTATATTCATTATTATAACTGTATGTGTGTTGGTGGTTGTTTCTGCATTGTTCTAGAGATAGACCATCATTGTTTAAAAACGTATTTCACTGTTGGAAAAATGATCTTTTGACAAAATTGGGCTTTGCAGGAGGAAGACTGACCAGAGTAAAGGGACTGTGACATTTGCTTTTGCCCAAGAGGTAGAAAACCTACAACTTCCAGAATGCACTGTGCCCCACCATATCATGTGAACCAAATATTGGAAGATCTTTTATTACGTACAATATTTGTTTGTTAACATAAGTTTTTCCACCCCAGTGAAGTCATTTAAATTGAGCTGAATTAAACTCTGCTGTATGAAAAGCAGAGCGCCTGCATCACACAAAAGGTTCTTTATAAATAAACATTTTGCTTCATTTTATCAGGGCTGACCGCAGCCCAGATCAAGCAAAAACTGACCATGATTTCTTCTTATTTCAGTTCCCTCCATGGAGCTAGCTGTCTTTTAGCTGGTACAACACAGGGTGTCAGTGGCTTAGTGGTAGAGCAGGTACCCCATGGACAAGGCTGTTGCCGCAGAGGCCTGGATTTGACTCCAGCCTGTGGCCCTTTGCTGCATGTCACTCCCTCTCTCTCTCCCCCTTCACACTTGTCTGTCCTATCAATTAAAGGCCAAAATGCCCCCCAGAAAATCTTTACAAAAAAAGACAATCTTACAACACATGATACATATCATTAAAATGGCTATTTATGTGTCATTTGTATTTGATGTTAATATTAAATCACCATTAAATTCAAAATTAGGCAGGGTTGAAGGTCCAAATATTGACTCAGTTTTCCCAAAGATGGTTTCTGTCGTTCTCATTACACTGCTGTTCATTAAAATGTTAATTTTTCTGATTGACATTTAGTCATAAGTAGTAATTTGATGTTCAAAAAAGGGGGATTGGCATCATGATTGACAACTCTGTGTACCAATCAGTATGCTCGCTATCAATAATACTGCTTGCAATTGCAACCAGCAGAGTAGCCAAGATTGCTACTGCACAGACTTTGGCTTCAAATGATTATGTTTATTTTATTTAGAAAGGGATATAGCACATTAAATTACATGATCACTTAAATCACGTAAATGTGCCAGATTTAGCCATACGGGCTAATTTTCATCTGCAGTCCCTGGCAGGTTGATGGTACATGTGTATATAAGAAAACGACAAAATAACATACAAAAGCACATAAGCACAGATAGATAAAAGCCTATTGATGGCATGTCTATAGAAGGGCACACAAGTATAGAGCATTGTTACACCCGCAAACGTAATAACAGCCCACAAACGTAATAAACCACAAACGTAATACAAATCTGCAGCTTTGAATGTAATCATCCCGCAAATGTAATAAATTTCCCATTAAATCCGTATTAACAAGAGGCAGAAGAAAATAAAATAAATCCAATTAAACAACATATTTGCTGCCACAAAGTAATTCTGTGAACTGACAAGGAATGACCAGTGTGTGAGTGTGAGTGTGTGTGTGTGTGTGTGTGTGTGTGTGTGTGTGTGTGTGTGTGTGTGTGTATCTGTGTGTTTCTATAAGTTATTTCTAACTTACTCAGAACGCTGCTCTGTCACTTTCTGACCCGCCCCACCCGACCTGCGGGTTGCTTGTCAACACACTATTGGCAGGTGTATAAGTAAACAAACAACAACAACCACAAAGATCATTATTCAGTCTCATATTACATTTGTGGGAAGTTATTACAGTTTAGATTTTCACCTTCCCACATATGTAATAATTTCCTGCAAATGTAATAGTTTAATAGTAATAGTTTACATTTGCGGAAAATTGTGTGTTATGTTTGTAGTAGGCAACTGCTATTACGTTTGTGGGAAATTTATTATATTTGAGGGATTATTATATTCAAAGCTGCAGATTTGTATTAAGTTTGTGGTTTATTACATTTGTGGGCTGTTATTGCGTTTGCGGGTGTAACAGCAAGCATATAACATTAGACACTCTAGCATATGCCTAAAAACATTGATGGAAAGTTTAAATTTAGTAGATATATGGAGGCTTTCTCATCTAACAGATAGGGATTATTCATTTTTCTCTTCAGTTCACAAACGTACTCCTGCATAGATAACTTTTTCCTTGATTCTAAGCTGATATCAGTAGTTGATAAAATAATGTACCACCCCACTTTAATATCCCACCACGCCCCACTATGACGATAAAGTTAGGTGAACAGATACTTAAGAATAGACAATGGCGTTTTGATGCAATGCTGTTAAAAGATACAGAGTTTAAAAAATACATAGACAAACACATCCTGCATTTCCTTTCTGAAAATGATACTGGCAATGTTAATGATTCGATCCTATGGGAATCTCTGAAGGCAGTTATTAGGGGTTATATAATCTCATTTGTAGCCAACAAAAAGAAAAAAGATGACCATCGTCTTAAAGAACTGATTACAGATATTGCAAAACTCGAAATCTTATATAAAGCAAATCCTTCTGACGCAACTTTGGAGGCAATCACCAAAATTAAATATGAACACAATACAATCCTAACAAAACATGTTGGCTCCATGCTCTACAACACACAACAAAAATACTTTTAGTTTGGTGATAAGCCACACAGCCTGTTGGCCAGACAGCTAAGGCATATACAAGCCTCCTGTGCCATTCACAAAATCAAAGATAAAAACAGCAAGTTGACAATATCCCCAGATGAAATTAACAACTGCTTTGCCAAATTCTATCAAGCATTATACAAATCTAAATGTACTGTTGACTCAGACACTATTAACAAGTTTCTAGCAAATTGCAAGCTTCCCACACTAGATCCAGACGGATTTAGCATTGAATTTTATAAATCATCTTTATCTAATATTGGTCCATTACTTTTATGGATGCTAGAACACTCAAAAGAAACCTCTATTCTACCAAATTCACTCCATCAAGCAAATATAGCTATTATACTGAAAAAAGATAGAGACCCTTTAAATATGTCTTCCTACTGCCCCATATCCTTGATCCAAATGGAGATGAAGATTCTGAGTAAAGTGCTGTCCAACAGGCTGAGTAACATTCACAAACTTATACACCCCGACCAATTTGGATTCGTACCTGGCCGTCACATCTACTCAAACATACGCAGCCTTTTCAATATAATGTATCACAACCACAAAGAAGAGTGTGTGGTCATCGCCTTAGATGCAGAAAAGGAATGTGACCATATTGAATGGAAATTCATGCTGTCTTCTCTACACAGCTTTGGCTTTGGCAACTCATTCATAAATTGGATTAGGATCATCTATACCCAACCTCAGGCTTCCATTATTACCAATGGGGAGATATCACAGCCATTTTACCTACATAGAGGCGTCTGACAAGGTTGCTCATGCTGTCCACATTTATTTTATCTATGCATTGAAGTTTTGGCCAGTGAGATCACAACAAACCCTGATTATAACCCTATTCAAATACATGAAACAAAAAATCATCTGTCACTTTTTGCAGATGACATAACTTTGTTTATATCGCGCCTCAAAATGTCTATCCCTCCTCTTTTGCGTTTACTTGTCAACTTTTGGAGGTTTTTCAGGGTACTCTTAATTAACTGGGATAAGAGCGAATTACCTCCATTATCAGATAATGTAGACTCAGAGAATATAAGCACAATGCCATTCAGAATTGTAAATAACCAAATTAAGAGTCTGATTGCTACCCGAAAATATGGTGATCTCCTAAAATCCAATTGGGAAAACAAGACCCAACAACTGAAGAATGGTAAAAATGGTTTCGCTCTCAAGATTCCTGTACATCTTTCAATGCTTACCTGTCCAGACAGTATACCATTATACTACTTTAAGAAGTTCTATTTATTTGGAACAATAAAGGGGCCAGAATATCAAAGAAACATCTACAGAAGGATAAGTTCAAAGGTGGTTTTGGCATCCCTTAATTTAAATTTTACTATTGGGCCACAAACCTGAGAGTCTTATCCCTTTGGTGCAATAGCTTCTTGTCAGATTCCTCCGCACCGGCCTGGCTTCAGATTGAACAGGTAGTAGGAATACTTCTCTCCCTGCGCTCTTGAATAATCCCCCAAAGGTAAAGGTTCCATCATATATAACTAGCCAGATTATTCAAAGTATGTTAAGAATATGGAAGCAAATTCAGTCCTTTCTGAATTTACCCACAGTATATATAGATTGCCCTATCTGCAAAAACCATGCGTTTCCTCTAGGTTTGGTTGATCCAGTTTTTTCTGTTTGGAAAGACAAAAATATTGCCATAATTGGACACTTGCACATTGAGGGGAGACTGGCATCCTTCCAACAACTGCAGTAGTTCTATAGTCTACCTTCAACACACTTTTTTAGATACCTCCAAATAAGGGTTGTTGTTTTTTTAATAATAATCAGCGATAAGTAATGTGCATTCATTGTCATCATCAATGTGTCTCTTAGACCTCATCCCAACTAGGCTACTTAAGGAGGTCTTACCTTTAGTTAACACTCATATATTAGATATGATCAATATATCCTTATTAACAGGCTATGTACCACAGTCTTTTAAGGTAACTGTAATTAAACCTCTCCTAAAAAAGCCCACCCTGGATCCAGAGGTGTTAGCCAACTATAGACCAATATCTAATCTTCCCTTTCTTTCAAAGATCCTTGAGAAAGTAGTCGCAAACCAGCTGTGTGATTTTCTCCATGATAATAATTTATTTGAGGAATTTCAGTGAGGATTTAGAGTGCATCATAGCACTGAGACAGCACTAGTTAAAATTACAAACGACCTTCTGATTGCTTCAGACAAAGGACTCGTCTCTGTACTTGTTTTCTTAGATCTTAGTGCGGCTTTTGATACAACTGACAAATCAAATTCTGCTACAGAGACTGGAACACTTAATTGGCCTAAAAGGTTCTGCACTAAGCTGGTTTAAATCTTATTTATCTGATCGTTTTCAGTTTGTTCACGTTCATAATGAGTCATCCTTATGTACTAAAGTTTGTTTTGGAGTTCCGCAAGCTTCTGTGCTCAGACCAATCCTATTTACTCTATATATGCTTCCTTTAGGTAACATCATTAGAAATCACTCTGTAAATTTCCATTGTTATGCGGATGATACTCAGTTGTATTTATCTATGAAGCCAGAAGAAAGTAATCAATTAACTAAACTCCATAACTGACTTAAAGACATAAAAACCTGGATGAGTACCAATTTCCTGATGTTAAATTCAGACAAAACTGAAGTTATTGTTCTTGGCCCGAAACAACTCAGAGACTCTTTATCTGATGACATAGTTTCTCTAGATGGCATTGCTCTGGCCTCTAGCACTACCGTAAGAAACCTCGGAGTAACATTTGATCAAGATTTGTCTTTTAATTCTCATTTAAAACAAACCTCACGGACTGCATTTTTTCATCTGCGTAATATTGCGAAAATTAGGCCTATCCTGAACCGAAAAGATGCAGAAAAATTGGTCCATGCTTTTGTTACCTCAAGGCTGGATTACTGTAACTCTCTATTATCAGGTAGCTCTAGTAAGTCCTTAAAAACTCTCCAGCTAATTCAGAATGCAGCAGCACGTGTACTAACAGGAACTAAGAAACGTGATCATATTTCTCCTGTTTTAACTTCTCTGCACTGGCTCCGTGTAAAATCCAGAATTGAATTTAAAATCCTATTGTTAACTTATAAAGCTCTAAATGGTCAAGCTCCGTCATATCTTAGAGAGCTCATAGTGCCATATTATCCCACCAGAACTCTGCACTCGGGCAATGCAGGGTTACTCATAGTCCCTAAAGTCTCCAAAAGTAGATCAGGAGCCAGAGCCTTCAGCTGTCAGGCTCCTCTCCTATGGAATCATCTTCCTGTTGCGGTCCGGGAGGCAGACACCATCTCCACATTTAAGACTAGACTTAAGACTTTCCTCTTTGATAAAGCTTACAGTTAGGGCTGGCTCAGGCTTGCCTTGTACCAGCCCCTAGTTAGGCTGACTTAGGCCTAGTCTGCCGGAGGACCCCTCTATAATACACCAGGAACCTTCTCTCCTTCTCTCTCTCTCTCTCTCTCTCTCTCTCTCTCTTGTCCTCTTACTCCATCTGGCTAACTCGCCCATTCTGGATGTCACTAACACGGCTTCTTCTCCGGAGCCTCGGTGCTCTACTGTCTCTCAGGTTAACTCGTATTGCAGCGGTGCCTGGATAGTGTGTGTGGTTGTGCTGCTGCCTTGGTCCTGCCAGATGCCTCCTGCTGCTGCTGTTATCATTAGTCATACTTCTACTGTTATTATACACATATGATTATTGTCACACATGTATAAACATGTACACATGTCACACATGTATCTCTCTCTATCTCTCTCTCTCTGTCTCATTGTGTCATACGGATTACTGTTAATTTATTATGTTGATCTGATCTGTACGACATCTACTGCACGTCTGTCTGACCTGGAAGAGGGATCTCTCCTTAGGTGCTCTTCCTGAGGTTTCTACCGTTTTTTTCCCCTGTTACTCTGTGCAGGTGGTGGGAGAAAGGAGGATGACAGCCAAGCTGTCATCTCTGAGGACTAATGACTCCCATCCTCTGCAGGAGGAGATAAAAGCTCTGGAGAGCTCCTTCAGCGATAGACTGATTCAGGGAACGCGTGAAGGAACGCTATTGCAGGTCCTTCCTGCCTGCTGCTGTCAGGCTTCATAACCAGCACTGCTCACAGTAAACTGCACCATGGACACTTTAGGGACACTATGGACACTTATGGACACCACTATAAGCAACCTGATCTCACAGAAATACGTGAAATGACCACGACCTCTTAACACCGCATTCCGTGGTGGCAGCACGTAATGGGTTGAAATTACGTGCTGCCACCACGAAAACAATGCCAATGTAAAGTCAATTAGGGTCCTCTCCCGTGGTGGACACACGGATTCCCTGATTCAATCAGGTCACGTCAACCTCGTTTTCCTCAATGATATCTTTAACATTCCTGTATACACACAAAAACGCGGAAGTGTTCTTGATAACTCAACAATATGACAGGTTAATGTCAAGGCCATAAAATAAAATAAATGTATTTTGCCAGCTTTTGACAGCGTAGAGCTTTAAGAGCATTGTGCTGTGTGCGGATGGGGCGCGTTCCACTACTGTTTTGTAGCTGCTCTCCGCCGTCTGTGGGCTTCATTCCATTTCAGATTGCCGTCCGTCTGCCGTAACTGAATCCAAACGCCACTAATAAATAAATAAAGAAGAAGATAAAAATAAGGCTGAGCACGGAAGAACCAGAGAGGAAACACCATCACATGGAGCCGTCTGCCCCTGGCAACCCGGCCACCCTCCACTCCACCAGGGGAGAGCGGACCCCAAGCCAGCGCCACAGAACCAGCGGCTGCCACGCTGGTTATACCTCCGACCGTGGCAGCTGTCACACAAACCGCTGCTGAAAATTATACATTTTGATACAGGTAGGCTATATACATATTGCAAAACTCTGTAAAAGTACACCAAAGCATATTTTCGTTTCCAAATATTTATTTGAAAACGAAACCATTCATACGGTCAATATAAAACATTTTGTTTGTGATAAAAAAACAAATGTAATCTCAATGTGACCACGCCAGCCGGCGGGACTGCGGCTGAACCACTTCTAATGTTCATTCATTCATTCATTCATTCATTCATTCATTCATTCAATCGCGTGTTCAACGTGTGTATAATAATAATATTATAATATTTATAAAATCTATAATATTATACACCAAATGTTAATCTAATTATTATTGTAGAATGTATTTAGCAAATCACCACTCTCAACTGGAGACAGCAGCAAAAAAAGGTATTATAAAAAGCCGACAAATAGTGTTAATTAATTGACGTGAGACATTGAAGAGGTTGTCTCCATAGTCTGTAATTTTTTTATTTTTTTTTAATCATAACTTCTCGGAAATTACTCAAAAGTAGAACATGCTAAAAGTAAATACAATAATAGGCTAAATAGTATCTAAGCAATAATAAAGTGTCTAAACAATAATAAATATTATCTAAGTTATCTATTAGGCTGCCATTCCACTCTGTAAATAGATTTTAAAATTTCAATATGATTTTAATATTATTTTTGCTTATTTCATTATTGTTATTATTGGTTTTACTTTTTAGTAGTATTGTATTGTCTGAGGATGACTCATGTTAGTAACTATCTACAGTAAAAAAGGAAAAAACAAGCAAAGAAACAAACAAAACTCATTTTATACACTGGGCCTTCGAAGTGCTCTCTGAAACTACACCTGGCATGGCTTGTGTCCAAAAAATGAAAAAATCTAAACTTTGTCGTAGAGCTAAACCAAATACATCATTGGAAAGGTCTCAACCTGGAGAGTAACATATGTCAGTATGAAGATTCTGCATGGCTCCTGCTTTCAATCATTGACCTTTGAACCTTGACCTCAGTGTATGTTTGAGGGCTTATAACTCAGCAACTAAAGGGGGTACAGACATGGGACCAACTGTTAAAGAGAGCTCTTGACCTCAGCTATCATGTGAGTGTAGTCAACAACTGAGGGTGCTGTCAGATATGGATAAAATATGGATAAAATTAATTTTCACCCATTTAGAAATTAGATATTTAAAATCTGGTTTCACAAATGTGTTTACCACCCCCTTAAAGTCCACAGTGTACTCTCAATTCAGTATTTACAACTTCCAAATCTGGGAAAAACACTTAGATTTTTAAAAAACTACAATTCCCTGGGACCGCGCCATGCAGTTTGATACATATCAGCAACATAGTTGTAGTTCTTCTGATTTGCAAAGTAGGGCTCTAAATAGGGTCGTAAAAAGATATATCTACTGAATATATCTAATATCAAGTAAAGCCGAACTAATAATGACACTACACCTAGATGAAATATTTTATATATATATTCAGATATTTTAGCAAGTTCTCTAGAAACGGCGTTTTTGTGATTGAATATTTGAATAGGCTATAACAAATATCTAGAACAGCCGAATTATCACGTTATTATCAATATTATTATTATTGGTGGGAAATTATAACAGAGGAATATATTTGCCGTTTTAATATCAAGAACACAAGAACACCCCATCCGCACACAGCACTATGCTCTTAAAGTTCTACGCTATCAAAAGCTGGCAAAATGCATTTATTTTATTTTATGGCCTTGACATTAACCTGTCATATTGTTGAGTTATCAAGAACACTTCCGCGTTTTTGTGTGTATACAGGAATGTTAAAGATATCATTGAGGAAAACGAGGTTGACGTGACCTGATTGAATCAGGGAATCCGTGTGTCCACCACGGGAGAGGACCCTAATTGACTTTACATTGGCATTGTTTTCGTGGTGGCAGCACGTAATTTCAACCCATTACGTGCTGCCACCACGGAATGCGGTGTTAAGAGGTCGTGGTCATTTCACGTATTTCTGTGAGATCAGGTTGCTTATAGTGGGGTCCATAAGTGTCCATAGTGTCCCTAAAGTGTCCATGGTGCAGTTTACTGTGAGCAGTGCTGGTTATGAAGCCTGACAGCAGCAGGCAGGAAGGACCTGCAATAGCGTTCCTTCACGCGTTCCTTGAATCAGTCTATCGCTGAAGGAGCTCTCCAGAGCTTTTATCTCCTCCTGCAGAGGATGGGAGTCATTAGTCCTCAGAGATGACAGCTTGGCTGTCATCCTCCTTTCTCCCACCACCTGCACAGAGTAACAGGGAAAAAAAACGGTAGAAACCTCAGGAAGAGCACCTAAGGAGGGATCCCTCTTCCAGGTCAGACAGACGTGCAGTAGATGTCGTACAGATCAGATCAACATAATAAATTAACAGTAATCCGTATGACACAATGAGACAGAGAGAGAGAGATAGAGAGAGATACATGTGTGACATGTGTACATGTTTATACATGTGTGACAATAATCATATGTGTATAATAACAGTAGAAGTATGACTAATGATAACAGCAGCAGCAGGAGGCATCTGGCAGGACCAAGGCAGCAGCACAACCACACACGTCACACTATCCAGGCACCGCTGCAATACGAGTTAACCTGAGAGACAGTAGAGCACCGAGGCTCCGGAGAAGAAGCCGAGTTAGTGACATCCAGAATGGCCGAGTTAGCAAGATGCAGTAATAGGACACGAGAGAGAGAGAGAGAGAGAGAGAGAGAGAGAGAGAGAGAGAGAGAGAGAAGGAGAGAAGGTTCCTGGTGTATTATAGAGGGGTCCTCCGGCAGACTAGGCCTAAGTCAGCCTAACTAGGGGCTGGTACAAGGCAAGCCTGAGCCAGCCCTAACTGTAAGCTTTATCAAAGAGGAAAGTCTTAAGCCTAGTCTTAAATGTGGAGATGGTGTCTACCTCCCGGACCGCAACAGGAAGATGATTCCACAGGAGAGGAGCCTGACAGCTGAAGGCTCTGGCTCCTGATCTACTTTTGGAGACTTTAGGGACCATGAGTAACCCTGCATTGCCCGAGTGCAGAGTTCTGGTGGGATAATATGGCACTATGAGCTCTCTAAGATATGACGGAGCTTGACCATTTAGAGCTTTATAAGTTAACAGTAGGATGTTATTTCTGTGAGATCAGGTTGCTATAAGCATTATTGTCCCCCATGTTATTTGCACATTCAGTTGCACTAAATATGTTCACTTTAATCCATTGCTCACTTTTTTTTATCCACTGCTCATTATTATTATTATTATTATTATCACTGTTGTTGTTGTTGTTGTTATTATTTATTGCTATTTCTTGTATCTTTTGTACTTTTTTCTGCATGCCTAGTTTTTTAAGTTTTTAAATATTGAAATCTTTAATTTGACTCTTTCCCCTTGACTGCTGTAACACTGGAATTTCTCAATTGTGGGATCAATAAAGGTGTATCTTATCTTATCTTATCTTATCTTATCATAAAGGGTTTTTTTTGGGAAGTTTTTCCTTATCCGCTGTGAGGGTCCAAAGGACAGAGGGATGTCGTATGCTGTAAAACCCTGTGAGGCAAATTGTGATTTGTGATATTGGGCTTTATAAATAAAATTGATTGAAATAAACTGATTGTTTTATGTTAATGTCATACAGTGAGTATTAGTGTGTGTTTATTTGTTCTGTGTATCTGGCACACACTTTTGTATACATTTAGTTTAAGTTTATTTACTTTATTAATCCCCCTGAGGGGAAATTCAATGTTTTCACTCTTGCTTGTCAATTACACACAGGTCCGAAAGACACACACATGCACAAACAGGACCTATACATGCACAAAGTGGAGAGATGTCAGAGTGAGGGGGCTGCCCTTGGTCAGGCGCCCCGAGTGGTTGGGGGGTTCGGTGCCTTGCTCAAGGGCACCTCAGCAGTGCCCATGAGGTGAACTGGCACCTCTCCAGCCACCAGTCCACACTCCATATTTTTTTTTTGGTCCGGACAGGGACTCCAACAGGCGACCCTCCGGTTCCCAACCCAAGTCCCTATGGACTGAGCTACTGCCGCCCCCATTTCTGTTTGAGTATGAAAGGCACGGTGGCTTGGCTGCTGATTTTCAGGTTATTATACACTATTAGAATTTATATATAGGCATATATATATATATATATATATATATATATATATATATATATACACTGGACCTTTAAGTCATTCTGGAAAACACTTTAAACACCCATTGTATGCTCCAGTTTACACCTTTTACAGTGGAAGAAATGGATGTACAATGGTTTAAAAAAAATCTGTTAGCCTACATCCTTGCGTTTTATGATTTATGAAAATAAAAGTGTGTATCAACTGTATTGTACAGGATTAGATGTCTAAATGTGATTTTAAAACAACCCGTCTGGGTGTTGAAAGAGTCAGTGTCATATGTGGAGCCTGACGTAGACAATAAAGGTGTGTGAGCATGAGTGAGCCGAGCTCGGTCTGCTGCTCGCGCGGAGTTAATCAGAGTGGACTGAGTGTGTGGGTGGCTGCGGACCGTCGCTCCGACTCTGTGATTTCAGGATCAACTTCTTACTATAATTTAACATTTTTGACTGTGTTTTAGTGTTACTGTTAAGCTAAAGTGGTTGAATATCTGGAAAGCCGCGGGCGCCGCGGAGCACCTTTTTCATTTTCTGTTTAATTTGCTCACTGGTAACAGTCGACTCTTCACAGCTGTCAAAGAGCATCTGAAACCACACAGGTAGGTTCTTTTTATGCTTTATCTACATTTACTGTCGCGGAAAAACGCGCAACACATCTGGTTACCGTCCTTTCTCACCCACACTTCACTGGGCCTATTACTATTCACATTTCTTTATTTAAGTATCCTTTTTTGTAATTGGAGATGGCTTTAAGGATCTAATAATAAGTAAAATAACAGAACATAAATATTCCTAAAATAAAACGTATCGGGTTTTAATTATCAGGGTATATTAAACACTTGTTGAATTTTCCGATTTTCCTTTAATGCAACACATTTTTCATTAAGCATCAATGTCTTTACAAAAAAGGGGAGAAAATATAGATGATGGGATGGACAACACACAGTGCCATGCATGTTACCATGCAGTCCATAACTGTGGGTGTTGTTGGCTTTGTTCCCCAGCATATTGGATTTGTAATGAAACAGTAACTATGAGGTGGAAGTGCTGACTTTAAGCTGAAATGTTGTAGTAGTGGAATGAAGCCTTGCATTTTGCATTTTTATAAACATGATAATCTGTCGCCTGTATCCAGGAGCTGTGTCACCGTTGCATGACTACAGTAGATTAGTGATGTGCTGTTGACTTATCTCACATAGAAACAAACACACAAACCACGACCTCACACAAACAAGCGGCTCTGTCTCACACAAACACAGTGCAAAGCTGTAGGAAACGCTTGTCTGTGGCTTTTCAGTGCAGGTGCTAAAGCTGTGATGTTTGTTTCTTTTTAAAGATATTTTCTGGGCCATTTTGTGTTAATGGACAGAGCTGGTGTGTGTGTGTGTGTGTGTGTGTGTGTGTGTGTGACATGCAGCAGAGGGCCACAGGCTGGATTTGAACCCAGGCTGCTGTGGCAACAGCCTTGTACATGGGGCGCCTGCTCTACCACTAAACCACTGATGCCCCACTCTTCTCATATTTCTTTGTGAAATGAAGCCACATTTCCTTCTCTCCGCCATGACTCCTCTTTGTTGTTGCACTACATCACAAAAACGTATATAAAAAAAAAAATTGACAATCTTAGCCAATGTATCGGACCATTTGGAACCAGTTCTCATCTGCAGCATTTTTTTTTTTTACTTTATTGCCATTAACAGCAATGAACAGGCAATTTACAGAACAAAACACCTGCAGAGTGGGTTGTGGATGAAGATTCATCATACAGCATTCAAAGACACGTCTACCCATATGTGCACCCTCCATGGCCATAATTATATTCATTCATCCATGCATATACACATGCATCCATACACATGCGTTTTTAAACATCTTATCACACACATAGAGGGAAGAAACTCTTCATTTCCCACCATGGACATATCACGTGATGGAGATATAGCTCCTTTCAGTTGCCTTTGGGCTGAATTACAGACTTTCAGTGTGCTTTTGATGCATATATTATTTATTTTATTTTATTTTTTTTTAGGATAAAAAAAACAGATGTGTAGATAGTGATATCCCAGATAAGGAGTTTTGTTCAATAGAGGCTGTCTAATTTTATCTTTGAACTTTGAGCCTTTGAAAGAGTGGTAGCTTACAACAACATTTATAGGTTTCCCCAAAACTATTCACCAGAAAATAGTTTTGTTAAAAATTGAAAGTAGGCCATGCAATCGCAGAATAATAATCATTGTACTTATTATACTTGTGGCATCTATTGTAAAATGTCCTATTTTAATAGATATCTTAATTGAAGAAGTCAGGGAAAGATCGCTTTCATGGTCCAAAGAAACTATGAATCTAGGTAGGAGACATCACACTACGTAGGCATTTAAGGAGAAGTCAATCAAATTCAAATGGACACTTGTCAAGAAAGCATAACATGGGTTGTTACAAGCATTTGAACAAACTTTCAAAAATATCACTTCCCTTCACCTTCACATTTGTTGACAAGTTTGCCAGCTACACCTTTATTGCAATAATTGCAATAATGAGTGCTTATTAAATGAAGTGAAATGAAAGTTAGGACATCTTAAAATAGTACTCCAGTAATTAAGCATACTCTACAACACTGTGGGACTCACAATGGTTTAAGTCTGAGATATTATTTGTTTATGTTTAATTAAATGCATTTGTCTTCCCTGTCAAAACTTGACACCACTCCCACTTTTTGCAGGTTCTTCCAATTTTTAACCCTTTCTCCCGCTGGCCTAATGTGTTTTTCTCACTATAATCTCCTTCAAAAATTATGCTTAATTTGGAGGCTCAGTTACAAGAAGGGTTTGAATTGCTGGAATAATAGTGTGACCTTGCAAATATGGAAAAATGAACGAGAATGAACATATTTCAAGGTCTTAGGTATTTAGTTATGACAGCTGTGTGTTCGTGTTAATGAGGTTATGAGAAGGTTTCTTTGTTTTGCTACAAACAGTAGTCTTAAGCGTGTGAAATCACAAGCGCAAACAGCGTCTAATGGTAATCATCCTTTGTAAATGGAGTAGATTTAGATGAGATTTCCTGATGATTATGAAGATCATCTGATGACGCAGCATGAACGTTTCCAGTCGTCTCTCAATCAGCTGATCTAAATTTGTGCTAAATTTTGGCTCTCATGTCTGTTTTGCAAGTCTTGCTAGTGTTTTTTGTGGTTGCTTTTGGATGGTGGTGGCATGTGGCTGGGAGTCACTCATTGGGACATAGAAATCAACTAACCAGTCCATAAACTCTCCATCTGCCGACTTCTAGCTAGCTAGCTGCTGGCTAGCCAGGTCAAAGTTTATTATGATTATTTAAACATCAGAAAACATCAAGGAAAAGAAGTCAGAGAATGAGACCAGCATGGCTTGCATCCTGCTAGCCTTTGTACAGCCATTTGGCAAGCCAAAGGCACTGTAATGGCAACAGGTGGAGAGCGTCCCCTGCTGTGCATAAGTGATTCATGTTTTTTTGTGCTTTCCCTACTGAAAGTGTTTGAGTGGGTGATTCCTTGGATTCTATGAATATTTGCCCTTTCTGGATGTGGTTTGTATTGGAGATCGGACCTTGCTAAGCACTTTATTTTCACAATGAGACTATCGGTGATACTGCTGCTGCTGCTGCTGCTGCTCAGGACAAAGGAGCTTCTAATGGAAAGTCATGGAGGTGAAATCCTGCAGTATAGCCAGGACGATCTGCTGCTATTGCGGCACATGGACTACTCCGTACCGGACCTGTACAACTGTGGATCACTGCTACTGAGACAACATGGACTAGGTTGTGTTCTGACAAGGAAGCGGGGAAGGAGGGGTGGAGTAAGGCAGAGGCTGAAAAGACTCACCGGTAAACAGATGAGCCCGCCGCTCCCCTTGATCGCTTGATCGCTTGATTCGCTCCCTGCGGAATAAACTAGATGAACTACAAGCAAACATAACATGCCAATGGGCCTACAGAGAAGCCAGTCTGATCTGCCTCACAGAGACCTGGCTTGATAACATGATCACGGACTCAGAGTTCTCTCTGGATGGATTCGGGTCTCCACTGAGGCTGGATCAGGACAATGTGAGTAGCCTGAAGAAACATGGGGGTGGGCTGTGTGTGTGTATTTTAACAACGACTGGAGCAGAACTGCCTCTGTCAAAGACTCCTGCTGTACACCTGACTTGGAACTGCTTGCAGTGTCATTCAGACCAAAATATCTCCCCTATGAGTTCAGTCAGCTGGCTCTACTACTTGTTTACATCCCGCCCTCCAGCAACGTCACACGCGCGTCAGAGGCTATTGCTGTGTGTGTCCATCAGATTGAATGTGCATCTCCGGAGTCCCCAGTTCTCATCCTGGCGTATTTTAATGGCTGCAGGCTGAATAAGACACTTCCAACCTACCAACAGTATGTAACATGCGCCACCAGAGGCGATAAAACAATCGACCTCTGCTACGGAAATGTAAAGAACACCTATGAGACATACAATAAACCTCCTCTTAGCACTGCAGACCATAATGTTGTTAATCTAATCCCTGCTTACCTCACCAAACTTCAGAGAGAAGGTGTGGTAAAAAGCTGGTGAAAAAGTGGGATGATGATATGGCTGAGGAACTACAGTGCTGTGTTAACTCAGGGGAACAGCCTTGAGGAAGCCACTGAAGTAGTGACTTGCTATATCACTTTCTGTGAGGATATGACTATTCCCACAAAATCTGTCCAAGTATTCTCTAACAATAAACCTTGGATCACAAAAGCCCTGAAAACAACTCTGAATGAAAAGAAAATAGCATTCAAATCAGGAAACACAATTGAGTCAAAACTCATTCAAAACAGACTAAACAAAGAAATAAAAGCAGCAAAGAGAAGCTACAAGGAGAGAGTCGAGAAACTCTTTCAGGAAGGCAAAGCCAGGTGTTTTCTGTCATCTGTTCAATTGCTCCCTGTGAGAACACTCCATCCCATCACTCTGGAAATCCTCAATCATCTGCCCAGTACCCAAAAAGAGCAATCCCACCTGCGACAATGACTATCGGCCTGTGGCATTAACATCTCTGGTCAAGGGGTTTGAAAGGCTCATTCTTTCCCAGCTCCAGGAGGAGGTGAGTATGCACGCTGACCCTCTTCAGTTTGTATACAAACAGCATAGAGGTGTGGATGATGCTGTTTTGACCCCCCAGCCAATTGAAAGGGTTAATTCATACAGATATCTCGGGACCATAATCGACCATAAACTCACCTTTCACACAAACAGTGAAGCCATCTTCTCCAAATGTCAGCAGCGCCTCTTTTTTCTCAGGAAACTTCACAGATTCCAGGTTCAGCAGCTTTTAGCAGCTTTCTACAACTGTTTCATTGAATCAGTTATTACCTTCAACATATCAGCCTGGTTTGGATCACTGGATCACTGTCCAACATCCACTGCAATCCACTTAACCAAATCATAACAATGAGCAGTAAAATAATCGGACTGGAAATAATCGGATGACCTCCATGCTGCACCAGTTTCCAACAGGATGTCAGGAACTGTAATATCCTTTTATTCACTGAAGCTTGACTAAATCCTGGACTATAAGCTGATCTGACAGAGCAGAGTACTCACGATGAATAAGAACTGGTGTGATGGTGCAAAAGTGAAGTACTGTGCCGTACCTGGTGTGGATCACTGCTAAACGCCATTCAGAGTCAGCTGCAGTGCAGTGCTGCTTGTGTTTGAGAGTAGCAACAATGCGGCCATCTTTTGGGGTCAGGATATGTGGAAAGTTAAATCTTTCCACAACCGGAACCAGAACCATCCGCAAACATGGACATGTTCATGTAAAGCAGCAGCCAGCAATGAAGGAAGAGGCAAACAAGATCTAAATGACAGTTGACAAGTTAAAGGAGCTGATGGGATCACATTTCACTGGAGTTGTACCTTGTATAATTCCATGTGACAAATAAATCGTTGATTGATTGGTTAATCTCACAGGATTCAACCCGTAGGACCATGAACAGCTGTGAAGCAAATTAAAATGCAGCTCTAAAGTTAAAAAAAAATCCACCATTAGATAGAATTCACATTGTGCTGTTTGAATAATTCTGGAGAATGTAATTATATCTACCAACAAGATGAGGTGAGGATGTGATCAGATGACTGTTGACATTTAATAAGACTAGGTTTGACTCCACCAAATTTTTTGTTTGTGATTTAATTTACATACAAAAGAGGGTAGGACTTGCATTATCATTGTGTCCCAGTTGCTCAATTTTTTTTCTATGAAAAACACAAAAACAGCTCCAGGGTTTACTGTATGTCCAAATGGCATCACCACTACAGTCTGTCTCTCTGCTGTTCAGAGTAAAGAAAGGCTCACTTTCACAACATAATCCTGGTCTGCATGGTATTAAGATATTATATGTGTGAATGAATATGTTATTCATTCATTCATTCATTCAAACCTTCCATTTTCAATTATACCAGTAAACTAGACATAAATCCGTACAAAACAACAGACAATATCAGTTAAAACAGTTACAGGCTGATAGTGAATGTTTATTAAGTAAAATCCTAAAGCATCCAAATGATATCAGAGTATTCAGTGGTAGGCTGTGTTGCAAGAGACTAAGAATACTGAAAGCAATCTTTTCAATATCAGTCCTGACATGAGGTTCCCTGGACAACCAGCCTGTCACTGGAATGAGTTAAACCAAAGTTAGACGACCAGGGTTCCAATGCAACGGTGGTCATATTTTTCAGAGGTTTAAGTAAATAGCTAAGACTTTTTCATGCATGTAGTAGATATATTTCTCAAATCTTGGTCACAAATTTGTTAGAATCCATGTTAGTGAGCACTGAACACTTTTTCCAAGATGATCCAGTGTGATGATTTAACAGCATCATTACAACACAGGTGTGCCTTGGTATCGTCACAATAAAAGGTTGCTTTAAAATGTGCAGTCTGATCACACGACACAATGCCACAGGTGTCACAGGTTTTGAGGGAGCATGTCATTGGCATGCTGACTGCAGGAATGTCCACTAGAGCTGATGTCCGTGAACTGAATGTTCATTTTACCTCCATAAGCTGTCTTCAGTGTCATTTCTGTGAATTTGGCAGTACATCCAACTATCCTCACACCTGCACAAGTTGGTTACTATGACAAATTGCTGTCGGGTCAAGACCCTGGTGAGGACGATGAGCATGCAGATGAGCTTCCCTGTTTCAGACGGTTTGTGCAGAATTTCTTTGGTTGTGCTAACCAATTGTCGCCTCAGCTGTTTGGGTAGCTGGTCTCAGACGATCTTGCAGGTGAAGACTTTGTATGTGGAAGTCCTGAACTGGTGTGGTTACATGAGGTCTGTGGTTGTGTGGCTGGTTAGATGTATTGCTATATTTATGGAGACAGCTTTTGGTAGTGAAATGATCTTTCAGTTCACAGACAACAGCTCTGGAGGACATCATGCAGTCAGCATGCCAGTGGCACGCTTCCTCAAAACATGTGACATCTGTGACGTTGTGTTGAGTGATCAAACTGCATGTTTTAGAGTGGCCATTTATTGTGAGCATTTCAAGGCACACCTGTGTAGTAGTAGTAGTCTTGTGTTATAATCAGCGATGGATATTAGCACCAGTCACCAGCCACGTTTGTTGGTTTGTCAAAGTTGGTTTAATCAGCATCTTGATCAGCTGGATGGATTATCTCAGAAATAGAAAAGAGCTTACCCATAGGCGTTTCTAGCCCATTTTTGGGGGTGCTAAATTGAATCCCAGCACCCCAAAAAATTTGAGAGATTTATTTATTTATTTATTTTATTGTAAATCCTTTTTTAACACGCTAGAAAAGTGTCAAAACCATACAGTACTTGGTTGCAACGTCAAAAATGGTTTGACCCACCCCATCCCTCCCACCTTTCCCTGACTCCGGCTCTGAGCGCTCTATCTGCACAGAGCAATGCGCTGCCTTCCAGAGTTGGTGATATGCATTAGTGGTGTAAGTGGCACATTTCTTAACTCCTACCACTCAATACCAACACAATATTATCATTACCAGTCCTCATTTTTGCTGCATTTAATCGTAGGTCACTGTTTATGTTGTTAGGTAGGAATTAGCTGACGTTTTTTCTGGCTAGGAAGCGTTACAGGTGGTCAGTTCCACTGTCCTCTGTTTGAATTGGAATGAGAGAAGCTAACTGTTGTGTCATGTGCATGTGTTAATATTAAAGCCAAGGTGCTACTGACTAGCTAACTGACTGGATGCCCATTAACATTCTAACTCCTATTATGTGACAAGAATGAAAAAGGCAGAGACAAACATTGAAAAAGTCAATTACTGTTAATGTGTTAATGTTACATGTTGTACATTGCATTTCAGATAAAAGTCCAAAAAATAAGTCCAAGGTCCATTTTTGGTATTTTTGGTACTCACTATAGGGGGCTGGTTTACTCCAGAAACATACATACTGTTTATGTGTATGTTGAGGAGCTGCTGTATCACAATGAGTTATCCTCCCCCAGAAATTAGGGTTACGATATGTTTCTTTTATGATTCCAATCCATTCCTCTTTTGCTGTGGCTCAGCATTTAAATAACCTTTATCAAATTTGATGGTTTAGTCACAGACTTTTCCAAAAAGTGTTGTGCTTTTCTTTCACAAATGTGGGAATGAAATTGTGTTAAAATGTACAAAACAGTGAAATTTATCTTGCCTGGCCGGGCAGCTCTCTGGGTGCTCAGCACCCCTAAACCTCTGATCCTAGAATCGCCCCTGGGCTTACCAACACAGATTTTAACAAATTTGCAACCGACTTCTGAGAGAAATATACCTACTGAGTGCATTAAGAAGCCTTAGATCTTAAAGCTGTGACAAAGAGAGGAGAAACTAAAGTACTGTGTTAGTGATAGCAATTTTCCAACCAGGGCTTAAAAGATAGACACCAGTAGTAATATACCTCAGAGCTAAATGGTCCTTTTACATGGAGGCAGCATGTCTGTAAATTACAATCCCATAATCCAAAAGTGCAAAGACAGTGTTCAACAATCCTTTTCATACAGATCAAAGGAAAGTTGGTTTATTTCTTTGATACTGTATTGTCACTGCTGTTCAACAGAGTGTGTGGCTGTTTTAGGACAGCATGGTAGCTCATTCTAATGCAAAAGAAAGATTAAGGGGCAAAAAACAAACAAACAAAAAAACAATCTTTTGTCATAATTTGCCATCAGGATTTCCAGTGTGGTATTTAAATGTTTATTTGTCATCGAGGCAGATGTCACAAGATACTTGTATTTTGTAATCCTTTCAATATTTGGTCTGTTGGCAGAGGAATACAGATTACAGCAGTCTGAGGTTTTGAGTCTTGAGAAAATCCCAATTTTCATTTCATTTGCATGAAATACCACTTTTAAGATTAATTAGAGCTTCCTGGAGAGCATTTGGAAAAAGTTGCAGGTGCTCAATGGCCAGTTATACAGAATCTGCAGCACAATGAACAACAGTGTAAAGATGGGCTCGATAACCATTCAAAGAAAAGACAATATCATTGATAAAAATGATGAAGAGGACCGGACCCGAAATTGATCGGGCAAAAACTTTGATTGTGCACTTCCCCACTTTACACACCTCTCTCTCAAACAAAAAACATTCAGAAACCAGTCACAAGCATTTGTACCTCACCAAAATTGTATTTTTTTCTGTAAAAAACAAAGGCTGATCTACTGAATCAAAAGTTTTTGATAGATCCACAAAAAGCTCAGCACAGTGGTTCCTATCATCTAATGCAAATACTATATCATTTGGAAAGTAATTTAACAGCTGAAATAGTGCTGTGATTTGCTCTAATTCTACATTACTTGTTGAAGTCAGATTCCAGGATATTTGCTAAGCAAAGTAGTTTAGGAGATGGGCTATAATAATTTAAATAATTTATTTTACTGTCTTAATGTAAAGGATTAATATGGACCGATTTCCAATTAATGGGGAATCTGCCAGTTGAGATAGAAATATGAATTTCAACTACTTTTACTGGCCGTGTTTCCCAGATCAAGTTAAGAAGATCTTAGGGCTAAGAGCTGCTTAAGAACGCTCTTAAGCCTCCTGTGAAAGAAAATCGCGTTTCCCAGATTCGCTCTTAGCTTAAGAAGATCTTTTACTAAGAAGGAGTTGTAAGATCGAGCTGACCCACTCTTAACAGTCTTCTTAGCAAACAAATGCTCGCAGATCCAGCCGCGACAGGCACATTAATATTACACTAAACAAGGAGACATTGAAACACTACACACTGTATATATTTTGATCTATTTTATACTTAAGATTTATATTGTTTAGCATTAATTGGTGACAGAAAAGAACAAATTTCCTTCTGCAGGGAAACACGTGTCTTTACTGTGCATATGGCAATAAACACTTTGAATCTTGAATCTGTATGTTTTATGAAGACCCTATGTGCGCTCAAAGCTGAGGCACAAGTTACGCACCGAAATCTGGCGGAAGAAAAATAATAATAAGAAGAAAAATAAGTATGAGGAATAATAAGTGTGTTCCTGTATGTGCTGTGCACATCAGGGATACAAATAAAATGAATCATCATGACTATCATTTATCATAATTTGTCCGCACATATCCCATATCTGCATGCACGTATGAGATACTTTACCGTACCCAAAGAATGTGTCACAGCACAACAGAAACACATCCACCCTCCAAACCTGTGACATTTCACAGACATCAGGAAACTGACAGGTGTAATTGAGCTCAGCTGGAACCTCATCAAGGGAAGCTTCACCCGCTACTCTATATAAAGGCATTGCCACATCACACATGTGAGTTACCATGGCTGCTGTACAGCATATTCTCACTGCTAACCAACAGCGTCGCCATGTGCAAAGCCAAACCGTATATGTAAATACATTTGTGCGTCAGCACTTCAGCCCACTCGACGTGCTGTTAGACCAGGCTGTCCAAATGTACTGGCTGCCCCGTCCTGAGATACAATGCCTCATCAACTAGTGTCTCCACACATCTGCACATACATGTCACATTAACTCTTTTACAACTGTCAGTCTGCTGCCTGTGTGTTTTCATAGTTTATACCTGGCGTTTTGTCTGATTCTCAGTCAGTTTTGTCCTTCTGTGAACTGGTCACGTTAAGATGATCATTCATAGACCGCGGAACCGGGGGGGCCAGGGGGGCCATGGCCCGGGTAACTTTTGTACTCTGACATAAAGGGCTGCATTGGGACCCAACGCAAATAGTAATAGTCATTTTGATCCACACTCCACCAGTTGGTGGCGGTAATGGGCCAATTCGCTGTTTGCCAACCGCCATTAAACAGTAGAAGAAGAAGAAAAATAATAATAAGAAGAAGAAGAAGATGTAGCCTAGCGACGGGATGTCAACCCAGGAACTTGGTGCACATGCAGCATGAGCGTTTCCACTCCATATTTATTCACAAATGGACGAATATGGCCTGAACCAGCTTTCATACCACCTGTCTGTCTGTCTGTCTGTCTGTCTGTCTGTCAGCTCCATCTGTCATGAGACAAACATGAAAGAAGACGTGCAGTTTATTGTGTTTCACCGGCGACGAGCTCTCATTACGAGCGACTATTACGCACGTCTGCGCGCTCTTTATAACTCACTGTGTGAACCTATGTTGCATAATAAAGATTTGCCCCCTCGTAATTTTTAACTGCTCCCTCAGTAACTTCATCCTGGCGCCGGGCTTGCCTTAACCCCAATCACTGCGTGATTATATAAAGGTAGAAAAATAGCCTAAATAAATACAGAGGAGGAGAACAGAATATGAAACAGCCTTTATTTCATTAAAAACTAAATGAAAACAACGAAATAGGAGCGCTATTCTTGACCAGTGCGTCAAAAGACATGCAGGCCAGGGAAACGAAACAAACAACCCCATGAATCTCTTTATTAATAGCCTATAATATGACGTGTTTTCTCCTGCGGGATGGGAGAAGACACAAAATCAATGCATCTCTATTATTGTGCGGCATAAATTCTGAGTTTTGCGGGAGCGGGCGGTAATGGTCAGAAATTCAGCGGAGCGGGCAGGAGCGTGATGAAGAAAACAGTCCCGCGCAGGGCTCTACTCTGACAAACTATTTTATATGAATAAAAGCCTAACTTGTAGCCTATCTGTGTTTTTACGAGCCAAGTCACCACACACCTTCACTCACTCTCACCAACTGCTGCCGATAAAAAAACTCCCACTGACTGCTGCATATTGATTTGATATTAGTGTGCCTATCAAGTGCATTGTTTATCAATACGTCATGAACGTCGCGAGCTAACGGCGGGCACCTGCGCTGGCTGCATCTGAGAAAATGAAGAGACAGAAGTCGATAGGCTATCTGATTTTCTTCAAGTAAATAGAAAAAACAAAATGATCAAATTACTCCAGCTTCCACTGTGGCCTCATCTGTGCCTTTATGTATAAATAGGCTTGACCTGTTGTGTGTGAATGTTAGAGTGGGATCAGAGGGGTTAATCTGAGCAAGCATGTGTTCGTGTTCATGCGTGTACTGTAGATGTGACTGTGTGGCGTCGGAATAAAAAAAAGTGCTCCGCAACGTCAGTAATATTGTCTGTTTCAATGCATATGCCCCCCCACCCCCTCCGCGTGACTTGAAATTATGCCCCCCACCCCCCCCCCCCTGTTCAGATGCGTTCCGCGGTCCATGTGATCATTAGCAGAGACATCACGTTGATGAATGCAAGTAGGATACAATGTGGTCAGGATACAGTGCAGGTCCTTAAGTTCATTTGTCCTTTTATCCGTCTTTCATATTTTTGTTTAAATATAATACATTTCCTCATGATTCTCTTACCAAGACTACTTCTTATTTAGGCTAGTTGTAGTCTTGTTTTCGTCATGAAAATAGGTCATTAACAAATATTTATTGTCTTAATTTTTCATTAGAATTATTAGAACACACATACACACGAGCAGAAGGGAATTAGTGTGTTAGGTAACAGCGCTGTGTGTGACCTATGCGCTGATTAAGTGGTGGGTGATCAGTTTGCCTGACATCGATTGATTTAGTTTCAGCACCGCGGTGGTGGACAGCTCCTGTTAAGAGCTTCTTGAAGAGCGATCTGAAGAGCGATCCTAAGAAGGGCATTAAGATCTCATCTGGGAAACACTCGTATCTTACCAACCCTTCTTAGCTAAGACCTTCTTAACTGTGCTCTTAAGTTTTAAGATCGATCCTAACTGGGAAACACGGCCATCGTCAGTTTTCAAAGCAGGATACCTTTTAACATGCAGACATGTTGAACTTCTATGACATTTGACCTTTCGCTAAGCCCCGCCCCTTTGTGATGGTCCAACAAGCTGTCAGAGTAAGCATGGAGCCCACAGTGTAACTAACTGCACTCCCTGAAGAAATATTATCATATTTTTGGAAAATGAAACAGTGATTCCAGAGAGAAGCAGACAGAGGGGTCTACAGTCTGTGTTTGAAGGATATATCCAGGATTTCAAACTGACTCAGCAGCAACAACAGGTTAAAACGACAAAGATAGTCAGAAGCTAAAGCCGAACTATTGGCTACAGATCACAGCATAAAAGTGAACCACCACATCACTGGTGATCGCCACAGAAGACAATGACTATAAAGGGAAACTCTGCGATAATGAACCAGCTGTGTGGCATCGCAGTGTGTGCAGATGCCACATGCAGGGACCACTAGGGGAAATCGAACAATGTTCATCTGACCACAATGCGATGACACACAGCCGGTCGAATATCAGCAAAGTTTCCCTGCTTCCCTTCACTGGTTCCTGTACAGCAGGGTCAGTCTTTTTTCACTGTTATAATCATTACAAAGCAAAAGCAGCATGTGTATACATTCAGTAGACTATACCTTCAGTAGCTAGCTAGCTTACCCTACACTTTTTAAGGTTTGATTTTGGTTTTGGAACAGGGAAGAAACGTATATCTTTTTCCAACCTCTCCAGGTAACGACTATCATTAATACACGATGTGCCTCAGGCACAACATTTAGCTCCAAATCCACAACACCAGCCTGAAAATGAAGGAAATCTGAAACGATAACATAATAGTCAATGGAGCACAGCTGTGTTGTTATGGGACCCTGGTCTGAGCTGGCCCGATGCTATGTTATGATTGGCCAGTTTGCGTCTGGGGGCGGGACTTAGCAAAGAGTTGATTGTGTGGAAAACAAACAAACAAATTTTCAGCTCCGTGAATGCCTGCAAACCACACTAAATCCCAGCAGTCAGTGGCTCTTTACTGCCTGTGTGTTACAGTCTGTGTGCCAGAATTTGTCAAGAACTAATCACTGGATTAAAGTCGGGGTAGAGGGTTACTCTTATTAGCACCTGAATAGCAATAGTACAAGTCCCAAACTGGACAACATAAGTTACAATAAGATGTAGAACATGCAAACCATAAGCACTCACTCAAATTGACCTGAAAGATACACATTCCAAATGTGTGTGTGTGTGTGTGTGTAGGGTAGAATCTTAAAGGGAAATTTCGGTTTATTTCAACCCGTCTCCTATCGTCCTAAATTTGTTTGAAGTGACTAGTGACATAAAAATAATAGTTAGCGTGTTAGCCGTTAGCCTAGATACAGCTGGGGCGCATAGTAGCGTCACACCTGTTAAAACATAAGTGAACGGGCAACCTTCAAGTGCAAAGTTAGTCCAGTAAACAAGCTTTTATTCCACAAAGACCGCCTCATATCGTTAGGATAAATGTCAGAGAACATATAGAAAACGACATGTAAAGGTGTTGTCTTACCTTACTGGTGTGGTGCCATGTCTGTTTTCCATTTAGCTCTGCTTTCCAAAGCGTGGCCAAAATATCGCGAGAACAAGCAGCAACAGCTGGAAGGCAGAACCGGACAGTAGCCTGAAAAGTTCATTCATTTATTTTATGAAAGATTTATAGAATAATGGCTGACTTTTTGCCAGACTTCGACTTTGTGGAGGAGAAATTTGATTTTGCAGAGTTTGATGGCCGCCCTTATTTATTTGAGCCAGAATACTCTGATGAAGAGCTTCTTGAAATTGAAGAACGCAGGAGAGAGAGAGAGAGGCGCAACAGGTAGAGGACGAGAGAGGAGGAATGGCTGCTGCAAGGCTGCGTAGCTCTGGAGATTGGTGGTGTACCTGTGAATGCTGTGCCCCAGTGCCCACAGAAGAGGAATGCTTCTGTTGCAAGGAATGGGATAGGTTGCAGCCTTATTTTCAAGGTCTAGATGTGACCGAGGACAAGACACCTCCACCTGGAGTAGTATCCAGCTGGGCTTTATCTAGAGCTCGCGAGATTTCAGGCATGGTATGAGATCGATGGTTGTTCTCGCGATATTTCGGCCATGCTTTGGAAAGCAGAGCTAAATGGAAAACAGACATGGCAGCACACTGGTAAGGTAAGACAACACGTTTACGTGTTGTTTTCTATATGTTCTCTGACATTTATCCTAACGATATGAGGTGGTCTTTGTGGAAAAAAGCTTGTTTAGTGGACTAACTTTGCACTTGAAGTATGCCCGTTCACTTACGTTTTAACAGGTCTGACACTACTATGCGCCCCGACTGTATCTAGGTTAACGGCTAACATGCTAACTATTATTTTTATGTCACTAGTCACTTGAAACAAATTTAGGACAACAGGAGACAGGTTGAAATAAACCAAAATTTCCCTTTAAATGTAACGCAATAAAATTGTAACAGGGATGTTTACCACTGCACTGACTGCATGTAAACATCCCTGAGAAGCATCAGCTGGATTTGTCCACTCTGCAGGGAGCAGCAGCTGGAAAACAAGTTAAGCACAAACTAAGTCAAAATTAAGATCCAGGGATGTTTTGCAAATGTAAAGTTGTATTTGTTGGTTATGGAGCTAAAGTTCACACTATTGTCGGCATGTATCTGTTCTTCAATTGGCACAGTTTTTGACATGTTATACATGCCTGTTCTGGTCTGAAGTGAACACCAAGGCATGGCTGCATCCAGCAGCTCATTTGTAATATGTTACATTCCTAACTGCCCAGATTTGCAAGCACAGCTTGATTACTTAACTTGTTTATAGTATAATATTATGTATGTTTATGTCTGCCTTTTGTCAATAAAACTTGCAGATATAAATGGACTCTGTTGGTTTAGCATAGTTTGTAAAGCTAAGTTACTTGGGGTGTTGCTACATTAACCCTCCAGGGGTCAGTGTGCAGTTACATATGGGCCTCCCCAAAATGCATGCACTCTGTTCATTCAGACATCATTCATTATTATTCTAAATCATGTAAGGGTTGTGTAGTATCTTTACAACTTCCATCAGTCAAATATGTGAACTATGTAGGTGCAATAAATGAACTTGTAAAATGTAAAAACATTTGCTGCTTGAGTGTGTTATGGTTTCAGTTCAGAAGAGGACCCAAATGCAGATTCAACAGGCAGGTTTAAGTTTTCAACAAAAGGCGAGCTTTAATGTAGCTGATGAAGGACTTCCAATAAAGGCAAGCAACAACAAAAATCCAAACTAAAACCAACCAGAAAAAGACATGAAGACCAGGGATACATGTATGATGATGGCAGGAATGATGAACACAGAAGATATACAGACAGACTGATGAAACAGGGACTGGCAGAAAAGACTAAGGGGCTGTCCACACCAACTTGGGTATTTATAAAACCGTGACTCTTCGCTCATGGTTTGGCCTTTCATCCACACGTAACTGCAGTTTTGGGCCCCTGTAACCGGAGTTATTTGTAACCAGAGTCCAGGGTGAACATTTTGGAAAAGTCCGGTGTCAGCAGTCGTGTGGACAGGATAACCGCAGTTATTTTGTTTCGTCTCCGTTGTATGACGTCACAGTGTGCGACGTAAACAGAAAACAGCTGTGTTATTACCTGATCCAGTATAACCGAATATGACCCCAGAACCCGGGATCAGGAGGACAGAGTGAAATATTGTTGATTTGCCATGAAAACTGTTATGCATTGTGATATTTTGCATGGCAATATTGTATTGATACATAGACACCATGTATCAGTTTTTAAGAATATGAATTATTAATATTGCGAATACAAAACAAACTTTTGATAGTCCAATAGACTAATGAAATCAACTGCTTTTCAGTCTACTGGATAAGTGTTGCTGCGATAAAAACAATTGAAGTGAGATGAACAGACCGAAAACTTGCTATAAAACTTATTAGATAAAAACAGACATTGACAAAGTTTCTCTTTAATTTGCAGTTGAAAATGTTAAATCGCAGTATCACAATATGTGTTCTAATAATACTCGGCAAATTGCAATACATAATAATATTGTATCGTGACCAAAATATTGTGATAATATTGTATTCTGCACCTTTCCTGATTCCTACCCCTAGCAGATATGTGGTGACAGGTTGCCATACACTGCTAAAATTGACCTTAGGTCCTCATAGAGCAAATCTTATTGTAAGGGGTGGAGCTTGGACACAAAGGCAACACCAGGGACAGGCGAAACAGTTAATACACCACCTCAGTAAATACAGGGAGCACAAACTGGTAAAGCAACAGAGAGAGAGAGAGAGAGAGAGAGAGAGAGAGAGAGAGAGCGAGAGAGCGAGCAACATAGTCACTTTTGGACTCTCACAACAGACAGGAGTACTCAATGAGAAAACAGTCTCTCTGATGTGAAGCTGGCCCTGGTCAGAGAAGAGCTTGACAGCAGCAATGAAACATGGAATCTGCGGTGCACACTCAAAGGCGAAGTGTGCTGCCACACAATGAAGAAATCCACAGCTCAGAAGAAAACAGAAGGCAGAGTGGTTTACCGGGGAGCAGACGAAGCAGGCGAGACAGGGACAGGCAGGATCGGTACCAAATAAGCAGTCCGGAAACAAATGCTGGAAAATCTTGCATGTCGGCAAAGAACAATCTGGTAAGGAATGTCTGTGAAGTGGCTGTCTTTATAGTGACGGGATAAGGATCCACAGGTGAGTGGTGTTAGCCTGATGAGGTGGGCATGGTGGACCGGCAGGAGTGGGAAATGTGTGGACAGGCAATAGGCTGGGAGGTAGGTGTGGTGACGAGGTGGGGTGAATGGAAAAGTGCCCACTGTGACACCTATCTTGTCTATCTTCAGTTTATTTTTTTTTAAAAACTGTTTTTTGATGCTGTTTTTTAGCTGTGTTAAAACCATAGCTCATACTTTTACAGTTTAGATGCACATGCGCTTCATTTGCAACACTAGACAACATAAATTTTCTGTTCTGTTGTGATTTGTTTTATTAATCGAAAAACTTTTAGTGGTTTGTGATAGCCGACATATGAAGGTTAAAAAAATTCCAGAGTAAAAGAGTGAAAAGTGAAAAATGTTGAAATTATGGCCTACCATGAGAAATGTATAATAAAATAATAAAGTAAAAGGATATGAAATATGAAATTAAATAATTAAAAGGAATTGCAGATTTGAATTTTATGTATTTTCTGTTGTTTTCTAGGAGGAAACAAATACACTAAACACTATGGGACAGAAATCAATTTCACCAACTTTGTAGAACACTCACAGGCAATTTAATTTATCAATCTAATTTATCCCTGCAGTTGTGGTCTTGACTGGTCTTTGAATAAAACCCAGGGTCATCTTTGTCTGAGACCATGACAAAACCAAGTTAAAATGCAGAGACTAAAACCATTTCAAGTACCACTGGACTGGAAAAGAGGCAGCATTTTTAAAGAATTTGCAACATATTTTCTCTCTGACAGCTGAGTACACATGTTCAACTAAATTACAAGATGACTCAAAAATGCAGACTTTTCCGTAGCTTTGACTCTTTTGAATTCCTTAGCTATACAAATAACTACATTTTTTTTGTTTATTTAATGTTTTTTTTGTCTAAAAAGACTACAGTCAGTTTGAGCAAAATAGTAACATCAGCATGATGCTAAGATGCTCTCACTGTCAATGCTAAGAGGTTGATGATAGCTTTGTGTTAATTTATGTTCTTCCGTACTTATTGCAAGTATGTATAAGTATGGCATTTTGACAAGTATGTCAAAATGCAGTGCACTATGAGTGCCTGGATGGTGTACTCATGAAGCTCAAAAAGTTGACTGAAGAATGCTGGACAATTCTCACCCTGATGGTTGCTACCTTGACTGTGCAGTGGAAGAAGTGGGACCTCCAAACTTTGGAAAATGACAGCCAAAGCTGCAGCAGTTGCAGTTGCGGGTGCAGTTGCAGGTGCGGGTGTGGTTGCAGTTGCTCTGGTGAACAAGCAGACAAGCCGGCAGGTATTTTGGCAGGGAATAGTTGTGGTCAACTGTTGGTGGTAATGCTCTGCCCAGTTGCAATTTCCCATTAAAAAGAAAAAGAAGAACTGGTCAAATAAGCACATAGCGTACACAGCATACTACATGAAAGTGTACCAACAAAAGTATCTAAATTGAGACACAGTAATCATTTACCATGTGTACAATGTTAGTTTTGAATGTAAGCAAGCATGCTAACATTTGTTAATCAGCACTAGCACAACTAAGGTATATCAGTAATACACCAGGTATTTGGTCATAAAACAAAGTATTGGGCAAATTAAAATTTGGACCTGATGATGGACCTAGATGAAAAGTCAGACGATCAACTTAGTGATTACAATTCATCTTGAGAGGGGACATGAATGTACAAAATTTCATTGTGATCTATCTGAATGTTTTTAAGATATTTTACAGGGAACCATGCCTCCAGCATAGCTAAAAAATACTGAGCTGCAAAGCTGAGCACAGTAGTTTGCATCTCTGTTTATGGCAGAGTTGGATTTACACTGAGGGAACTAGAGCTGAGAGAGAAAATAGCCTTACCACCATTTCATTCCATTTAAGACTCAGGAAATTAATTGAGGGAGACCCTCATTTTCAGTGATGCTGAGCATGAATAAAGAACCATCATGCATATCAGTTGAAACCATTCAAAATAACAAACAAAAATAGCAATATATCATTGCTAAAAGTAGAAATACAGCATGATAAACACGTTATGGTGTAGATGTATAGTTAAAAGCATTTACACTCAATTAAAACAGGATCTGAAATAAGGCATTTAAACAGCCATAAGGGGGGCAGAGTGTCCAAGTTTAAGGTCTTTTGCAGATTCCATGTGTAGAGGCAGGGATGTGTTTCTCACTTGTCACCTGGGGTAGTGGATGTGGCTGCGTGTGTGTGGGGGCGGAGTTATGCGTATGGGCGGAGTTATGTGTGTGAGGCTGATTGATTGCCAGATGAATATCACCTGCACCTGCCCATGAATCTGTTTGCTTGGTACAGAGAGAGGGTGAGGTAGGGTGCCGATATTTCTGTTGACCGCAAAGGCTATTTTTCCATCACAGTCTAGTCCATCTGCATAAAATGTATGCTTTATTTAAAGGGTTAAAATAAACACCCCCAAAACTGCAGTAATGGCTTCATGTTTCATCCTTGGACTCAGCATGTCAGACAGAGCCCTGCTTTCTCCTCTCAGTGACTAATTTGGTTCTGATAGTCACACAATATTGTCAACAGAAAAAGGCTACAGATTAGACACTTACCTTCTGATGCTTCGCTGGATTTGTGCACTTTGGACCACTCAACCACTTTGGATCGTGACTGTGAGTAAATTTGAATGAAATGAGGGAGCGCAGCACAATCCATGGTATGTGCTGGGGTCAACATATATTTACCTCACACGGCGGCACCAAAAATGTTGGGGTCAACACATTAGGCTTCACATGGAGGCACCAAAAATGTTGGGAACATAAATTCGGGCTTCACACAGAGGCACCAAATATGTTGGGATCTAATAGGCTATCGGAAATAATTAATAATTATTAATAATAATTAATAATTATGTTAAATAATGTGACGTAATTAACATTAAATCACCTTGTGGCTGACCATTCCCGTAAAGGGAAAAATGATAGCCAGTTAAAGATATCAGTCTCATAAAATAGGCTAAACTATTAATTTGGAGTTTTGATTAATAGTTAAATTAACAACCAAACAACCAAAATTAAGATTAACGCCTGAGTTAGTTCTTGACGCAGCAGAGGTTGACTATTCATTCACTCTTGTGCAACATTAAACAGACAGCAGGTATGATTCCAAAGAATTATATTTATTCACAAACTAGCAAAGCAAACCAAAACACACAAATTCTAACTAACTATATACAAGCTTTGTGTGTATATGTGTGTGTGTGAGAGAGAGAAAGAAGAGAAAGACAAAGGTGGGTGTGGTGATCAAAGAGCCGTTTGGCCTACAAAACAAAATGGCTGACAACAGAGGAGTACCAAAATGGCCAAATCAAGGCTTGCTTCCATTCAGGGGGAGGTGTTTGTCTGACCGTGTGGTCAGGACAAAGACAAAGGAAAAGAAGCGGAACTTTGAGATGCCTGTTTGGGTGTAGCTCTGTTGAAAGCCTATTTGTTAATGAGTCTATGTGAATGTGATATGTGTTGCAAACGGTCTGGATTAGTGCAGATTGTTTAGTTGTGTGCAAGACTCTGTTTGTGAACAGTATTAGCAAACTAAACACTTAGCTTTGGCGAAGCCAACTAATCAATGACCTAAGTGCAATCTATCACAACAATAACTCAGTGAACAACATCAAATCACGTACAACAAGTTAAACAGTCTTGCTTAGCCTGTAAAGCTGTGATAAGCTATGCCCAGTTGTTACATTACCTATCCTTGAGTGGATGAGTCACTTGGTGGTGTGCTGCTTCGTTAGCCGGCAGAAGACGGCTGGGAAGATGGTTCCAGGTGCAGTCTTTGTTGGGTCCTTTGTTCCAAAGGTGAAACTCTGAGGAAGCTGGTCGCTCAGGGTTTAGCAGAGTTAGACGCTTGGTGCTAACTCACTTAGTTCCTTGTTGCTCGAAAGCTAGTTGCAAACCTTGTGTTTGCAAGAGAGTCCATGATCAATTGCCCTCCCTTTAGTGATTTGGGGCAAGGAGCAAGGGTCTGGGCCTCTGCTGTTCCAGGCCCAGCTGGAAAGAGGTGTTAGCTGTTCAACAGCTGGAGAGCAAGAAAGAGATCTGTTGGAATGGAGCAGATCTTTGCAGGCCTGTGACATCACAGAGTCACATGTCACTGTAAAAGGTCTTGTCCAATCAAGTTTTGGGACTTGAGTCTCACTGAGGTGTGAGGTGAGATCTCCTGTGGAGATGGGTGTCACACAGCTGTCTTTGTTTGGAGAACAAAGAGCATGCAGAGGAAAAAGCCTTCAAATCTACAGTTTAGATTTTACCAAATGATAAATCATTTGTGGTCCTGTGAATCCCAACATATGTGAAACTCCGTTCATTCATATTGTGAAGTTTATACTTGCCTGGACACCGTTGATGCTGGTTACTGCTGCATATTGGATGCACATGGATGCTGTGGCTGTCATTTTGATGTCATTATTGCTCAAGATTGAATTAACCTGTGGAAAAGTGGGTCGCTTGTTTTGTGCACATTAAAGGAGTGAAGTTGGATGTGGATTTGGAAGCAACATTGGAATGTTCATGTATGGAGTCATATTTCTGCCAAAACTAAGCAGCAAGGTTGAATATGGATGTTTGATGCATTTATTGCTGATGGTCAAGCCTGAATTTAAGTGTGGATTTGGAAGCAACATTGGAGTGTTCATGTATGGAGTCATATTTGTACCAAAACAAAGCAGCAAAGTTGGATGTGGATTCATGATGCAAGTGTGGATTGTGACATATGCTCTCTGAATGTTTGTGGTGCACACATTGCTGGATGTCATGATGAGTGGATCAAAAGCTGGTTCCCAAGTGAGTGGATTATCAAATGCAAATGAAACTGATAACAATGAAACTGTCAGAAGAAAAATCATTCTCACTGAAAAAGCCTTGGGGTGCAAAATGGAGAAGCTTCAAAAAGACCACCAAGCAAGAGTGAATAAAATGAAAGGTGTCATCATTGCAAGTATTAATAAATACAACAAAGGATTTATTGAGGATGTGACACAGTGGCTCTCTGAAACTAAGATACCAGTCTCAGGACATGCAACATATGACAATGTGGAGGAGAATGCCACATTTGAAGTAGTGCATGATGACTTCAGCCAGAGGACAGCATCTCAAATGTTGGAAGCAAAAAACATGGATCAAAAACTGGGACTTCAAGAACTTCAAGCTCCTCTACTTCCTCCTCTTGTGTCAAAGCAGAAGCTGAAATGGCTGCTCTTCTCCCTCGTCAAAAATTACTCAAACAAAAGCAAGAGCTGGATCAGCAAGAGGAGGAAATAAGGAAAAGGAAAGAGAGATTTAAGCTTGAAGTGGAGATAGCAGCTGCTCAGGTTCGGATGGAGGTCCTAAGAGTCTCACGAAGCAGTGTGAAAGGCACCAGACATAAGAAATCAGATGGTATGGAATCTTATCTGGCCAAAGGGGCCCATGCTGCTCTTAATGCTGAGGCTGATTCATTTGTGCCTGGTGGCCATGGAGTGTATGACAGTCAAAGTACAGTACATCTAAGTCTCATTTAACAAAGCCGAATGAAAGGAAAGTTATTGTTGATGTTGAATCTCAAATAGTCCATCAGAGGCCGCCTGGACTCCCAATGGCTCCTAATGTGAATAATAATGTTTCAGCTTCTCAGTTTGCAGCCAGTCCACATGCTCAGATGCCAGTCATTGATGACGGTAACAATTTGCTATCCATAATGCCAAGGCAAAATGAAATTTCTGCTCTGCTGGCGTGACAACAGAACATCTCTCATTTGCCAAGGAGAGAGATCCAGGTGTTTGATGGAGATCCTCTTCACTATCGTGCCTTTATGAGAGCCTTTGAGCACAATGTTGAAGAAAGGACAGGTGATGCTGGAGACTGCTTGCATTTCCTGGCACAATACACAAGGGGACAACCACAAGAGCTTGTTCGAAGCTGTCAGCAAATGCCTCCAGACAGAGCATATCAAAAGGCTAAGGCTTTGTTGGAAGAGCATTTTGGGAATGAGCAAAAGATTGCTTCTGCTTATTTGGACAAAGCACTCTCATGGCCTGTGGTTAAAGCAGAGGATGCTAAATCTCTCCAAGCATATGGTCTATTCTTAAGAGGATGTTGTAATGTGATGGATGACATACAGTACATGTCTGAGCTTAACATGCCTGCGAACATGCTGATAGTGATCAAGAAGTTACCGTACAAGCTGAGAGACAAATGGAGGACAGTAGCTTGTGATATTCAAGAGACCCGTCATCGAAGAGCTACTTTCCCTGACATTGTCAGTTTCATTGAATGTCAGGTAAGAATTGCAGCAGACCCTGTATTTGGAAATATACAGGACACTCCAAAGACAATGCAAACCAAAAATGGCAGCAAAGATGGCTATCAACGTCACACATGAAACCAAGGAAGTTTTGCTACTACAGTAACATCAGTAAATGGAAAGGCCCATGTGAAAAAGGAAGGCGCACCACTGGACAAAAGGACCTGCTTATACTGCAAGGGTGAACATGCATTGGAGTTGTGCTCTCTACTGGGAAAGAGGGCACATAATGACAAGATCACCTTTTTGAAAGAACGTGGAGTCTGCGTTGGCTGGCTGTGCATAGGGCACATAACTAAGGACTGCAGGAAGCGACTGTCATGTAAAACATGTGGAGCTTAAAGGGAAATTTAAGTTTATTTCAACCCGTCTCCTATCGTCCTAAATTTGGTTCAAGTGACTAGTGACATACAGATAATAGTTAGCATTTTAGCCATTAGCCTAGATACAGCCGAAGTGTCAGACCTGTTAAAACGTAAGAGAACGGGCATCCCTTCAAGTGCAAAGGTAGTCCACTAAACAAGCTTTTTTCCACAAAGACCACCTCATATCGTTAGGATAAATGTCAGAGAACATATTGAAAACGACATGTAAACGTGTTGTCTTACCTTACCGGTGTGCTGCCATGTTTGTTTACAATGTAGCTCTGCTCTCCAAAGCGCGGTCGAAATATCGCGAGAACAAGCAGCAATCTCATAGCGTGCCTGAACAAGCAGCAACAGCTGGAAGGCAGAACTGGATGATCGCCTGAACAGAGGAGGAGGAGGAGGAGGAGGAGAGAGAGAGGTGCAACAGGTAACGTTAGAGGACGAGAGAGGAGGAATGGCTGCCACAAGGCTTTAGCTCTGGAGATTGGTGGTGTACCTGTGAATGCTGTGCCCCAGTGCCCACAGAAAAGGAATGCCTCTGTTGCAAGGAAGCGGTTGCAGCCTTATTTTCAAGGTCTGGATGTGACCGAGGACGAGACACCTCCACCTGGAGTAGTATCCAGCTGGGCTTTATCTAGAGCTGGCGAGATATATTTCGGCTGCGCTTTGGAAAGCAGAGCTAGAGGGATAAACAAACATGGCAGCACACCGGTAAGGTAAGACAACACGTTTACATGTCATTTTCAATATGTTCTCTGACATTTATCCTAATGATATGAGGTGGTCTTTGTGGAAAAAAGCTTGTTTAGTGGACTAACTTTGCACTTGAAGGGATGCCCGTTCTCTTACGTTTTAACAGGTCTGTATCTAGGCTAACGGCTAACATACTAGCTATTATCTGTATGTCACTAGTCACTTGAACCAAATTTAGGACGGTAGGAGACAGGTTGAAATAAACCGAAATTTCCCTTTAACACCCTAGCATGTTTCATATTCATCCAAAGAACAAGGAGCAAGAGAAAGATCTAGCAGTTGCAGCAGATACAAACACAGCAATGGGCAGCTCTGTGGTAGCGGAGCAAAGTAGTGGTCTCACTGGGGCCGGTGACCATGGCTGTAAGCTTTCCATCGTGCCAGTCATGGTCAAGTCCAAAAAGGGTCACAAAGTTGTGGAAACGTATGCCTTTCTGGACCAAGGCAGTTCTGGCTCCTTTTGTATGTCAAGTCTGATGAGCAAGCTGAATGTTTCAGGAAGAGGAACTAAAATTCTCTTACGCACTATGGGTCAGGAAAAGCTTGTGGGATGTTGCATTGTGTCAGATCTGGAGGTAGCTGGTCTGGAAAGTGATCTCTACTGTGACTTGCCAGATGTCTTTACACAGAAGAAAATACCTGTGTACAGGAGCAACATACCACAGGAGCAGGATTTGGTCAGATGGCCATATTTGCGTGGGGTACACTTACCTGAAATTGATGCAGACATTGAGCTGTTGATATGCTTAAATGCACCTAGAGCTCTGGAATCTATAAAGGTGATTCCAAGCGAAGATGGAGGGCCATATGCTGTTCAGACCATGTTGGGATGGACTGTCAATGGGCCAATGTTTGGTGAAGCAGACCTGGAACAACTCAGCATCACTGCTAACCGCATCTCTGTGGTGAAATTGGATGAACTGTGGAAGCAGCAGTTTCAACTCAACTTCCCTGAATGCAGCCATGAAGAGCAACTGGGGCCATCAAGAGAAGATGGCCAGTTTATGGAAATGGTGAAAAGCTCTGTTAAGATGGTGGATGGTCACTAACCATTGGTTTGCCTTTAAAAAGAGGAAATGTGTACATGCCTGATAACCACAAGCTAGCAGAGCAACGTGCCTTGAGTTTGAAAAGAAGGTTCCAAAAGGATGCCTTATTCCATGCAGACTACACCACCTTTATGCACAACATCATTTACTGTGGTTTTGCCGAAAAGGTACCTGTTAAAGATCTGGAATGTAACCATGGCAAAACCTGGTATATTCCACATCATGGTTTATACCATCCGCAAAAGAAGAAGATCAGAGTGGTCTTTGATTGTGCTGTATCATTCCAAGGTACATCATTGAACACACAGCTGCTGCAGGGACCCGATCTTACCAGTTCATTGATCGGAGTCATAACCAGATTCAGGAAAGAACCTATCGTTTGATGGCAGATATTGAGGCCATGTATCATCAGGTGCATGTGCCAGCTGAAGACTGTGACTTGCTGAGGTTTCTCTGGTGGCCAGGTGGGGATTTCTCTCAACCTATGGAGGAGTACAGGATGTGTGTCCATCTCTTTGGGGCAACTTCATCACCAAGCTGTTGCTGAATTTTGCTTTGCAAAAGTGTGCGGAGGAAAACAGCAACTCCTTCAGTCAGCAGGTGGTGGACACCATCATGCACAGCTTCTATGTAGATCAGTGGCGGTTCTAGACCTATTTTACTGGAAGGGCCAGCCTGGGGCCAAGGGTTTTTTCAAAGGGGCACATTCAATCCAAGGTAAAAGAGACAAAGACAGGCGTTTGAGCATTCAAAGTCTTTAGTTTAAATCATGAGGTAGAATATGAAGTTCCGGCATACAGTCACAATACTCCAGTTGAATATGTTAACAAAAATGTTCAATAAAATTGCAAAAGAATATGTAAAAAAATAAAATAAACACTTCACCAACAAAGCAATGTTCAAGCCTTCTTCTTAGTTTAGTATAAAGTGCGATAACAAAATTATAACAGAAATAGAACTGTTGTGTGTGTCAGCTTCAGACACACACAACAAACCATCAGATTTATTCTAGTGGTAAACATGAAATAACACTGTTTTTACAAATTTTAAAACGTAAAACTATTTGCCTTCACTCATCACATCAGGTCCAGTCTTTGTGATGACATTTGCTTGCCGTTTACACTGCAAAAACTCAAAATCTTACCAAGAATATTTGTCTTATTTCTAGTCAAAAAGTCTAATTTCTAGTCAAAACAAATTTGATTACACTTAAGATATAAGACTCATCACCTAAGAAGTAACTTGTTTTTAGACAATTTTCACTTGTTTCAAGCAAATTTTCTCTTGAAATAAGTGAAATTTTGCTTGTAACAAGTGACAATTGTCTACAAACAAGTTACTTTTTAGGTGATGATTCTTATTTTAAGTGTAATCAGATCTGTTTTGACTAGAAATAAGACAAATATTCTTGGTAGGATTTTGAGTTTTTGCAGTGTACATTCAGTGAATCAAAAAGCTAAGCTGCAGTTATTTGGACTCAATCCCTTTAAAAAAAACAGAGGAAAACAAATGTTCAGACCTTTAAGGACATTTCAGGTCTTCATATAGTCCAATTCAAAAACACACATCAATTGTGATTTACAAAAATGAAAAACAATAAGAAAATTACAGTAGTTCCATAAAAATGAAAACAAAAAACAATAAGAGCATCAGCTAAAGCCTTCAATGCTATTCTAAAGTGCCTCTATGCCCCAGTCTATTTTCCCTTGTAGGATTTAACTTTACAGCAACTGTATTCTGCAGTTTTGGTGATTTCTGGCAAACCGATCAACAAAAGACTCAGGATTCAAAGCCTTTGCCCTCCTAGACTCAGTACTCAGTACACCTAGATTGCTTAGTCTCTCATCATTCATGGTGGATCTGAGGTACGTTTTCACCAGCTTTAAGCTAGAAAAACTCTGCTCACAAGAAGCAGTACTCACTGGGATCGCAACTGCTATTTTGCAAAGCCTGTAGAGCTCAAAAAAGACATCTTTATATGGCTCAATGAACTGTACTAGCTCTACTGTACTGGAGGGTCTCTGCATCCCAGTCTGTATTTTCCTGTCTAACATCCTGCTGAACTGATGCAGTTCGTGCCCCAAATCATCAATATTTGAGTCATACAATCGAGCAAATGAAAACAGTGCTGTCTCTTTCAGGAATGTATCTTTTTTGGGGTTAAGAGCCTGGATGCTATTCATTATGTCACAGTTTGTCTTTGAAAATCGTCTGTTAATGTCACCATCAGATCAATTATAGGGTAGAAAAAGGTTGTACGAAAACTGTTTTTATCTCGATCTGATTCTCTCTGACCAACAGTAGTCAGTACACAATGCTCACTGAGTTTAGAGCTGAGTGTTTTTTGTCTTTTTGCAGCTGGCGGTGTTGCATCACATTGTCCAGAAATGTTTAACACCTCAGCCCACACATCATCAAAAAATAACTCCTGCCTGAAGTCATTCAATGTCTGAACTAAAGCATCAACTAAGTCAACAGCTTTTGAAATGTCAAGTGATGAAGACTGCAACATATCAGAGAGAAGTTGTGTTTCTCCAGTGTAACAAGATGCACAATGAATTCAAGATCTATCTGTGCCAGCAGACTTCACGCCTCAACAGATCTTTCACCTTTATGTTCTTGGGCTATCTCTTGCAGTAGTCGTTCAAGGGCAGGCAGTCTCTCCATGATGTTGCACAGGGCTATACGTCGACATGCCCAACGAGTGTCACTTAACCGCTGTTAACCGAGTTCTCTTAGTGGACCTTCGTACATCTCACTTTGTATTGTTAGTCATTTAGGATGGACAGCTGATCCAGACGTGAACACGTACAGTTTTTCTAGTAGGGAGAAGAACTCCTCTGCTTCCGGGACAGCTTTGACCGCATCTACTAGAACTAGGCTTAGATAGTGGGTGCTGCAATGGATGTAAAAGGCATACTTTGCTTCCTCTTTGATTCTTGTCTGGACCACGGAATGCTTACCACTCATGACAGAGGCCTTGTCATATGCTTGGCCAACCAGGTTCTTTTTGTATTCTAGACCATGACTTTCCAGAATGTGGATGATTTTCTCACTAAGCCCTGCTGCATCAAGCTTCTCTGCGGATTCAAAATGGAGAAAACTTTCCTGGATAACTCCATTGTAGTAGTACCTTAGTACGAGAGAGATCTGTTCCTTCTTCTTGACATCTTTTGTTTCGTCTGCCATGATGCTAAAGACTTCACTGTTTTTCACCTCTTCTGTAATTTCAGTTCGAACCATGTCTGCTAAACAATCTAGAACCTCAGTCTGGATTATTTTTGCTTGTGTACTTCACATTATGAAAGGAAGTCAACCTTTTTTTAACAGCTTTGTCATGATTAGCAATTGTCTCCAAAATTGCCATGAAGTTACCTTTATTCTCCAAGTCTGCAGACTCATTGTGACCTCTTTGAGCCATGTTTTGAGTGGACGTGAGTAGCAGCACTTCCCTTACTGTCTTTACATAGTCCCTGGTCTCTCTTATCTGTCTATTGTGTTCCTTATTCAAGACATTGACCAGTATTGCATTTGAAGCTGCAGCTTTTTGATAGTCCCTCCAGGTCACCATGGCCTGTTTGTGCCAATCTGACCTTGCATGCATGGCAAACTTAATACGTTGCTTTTTTCCAGTTCCTGAACCCATTTGGTGAGTCAGAGACTGTGTTGGTGCTTGTAGGCGGGCTAAAATGTCTACACGCTTTTTTTTTTTTTTTTTTTTTAAATTTTTTGAGTTTTTTAATACTCAAGCCACGGGTGGATGTGGTACCAGGCCACCTTAAAGTGATAGTTCAGGTTTTTGGACATGAAGTTGTGTGAAACGCTGACCATCTGTAGCTCTAATGTGACGGTGTCACTACTCTCAATGAGCCTCCTGCTCTGAGAAATCGCCCGTAGCTTACCGGAGAAAAAGTAGTTCTGAAGATGTACGGGGGACACGTAATCAAAAGGTTTTAAGCTACAAAAAAGTATGCATGTGTTTTGTTAGACTATTTCAATCATTTTAAAACATCCCGGCATTACGTCTGACCTTGCTATCAAATGGGACTATTTTCTGGCCAGTATCACTCCGCCGTGCAGGCCCGCAAGACAGCACGGCAACAGAAATCAATAAGACAGTTCATCACCACGCCGTGCAGGTGCGCAGGATAGCAACGGCTAACAAAAACTTCATCGGCTGTTTCCAACAGAGAACCAGTAGGCTATTATTAGTGAGGAAAAAGAAATACTAGCCCTATATATACCTACTACTACAGCGCAAACACTGGCTCAGGCTCACAACACACCCTCGTCAGCTGCTGTAGGTAAACAGAGGAATACCAAAATGGTGCGAACAGCTGTGGGAATAAAAACATTGCTGGCTCCCAATTCCATCAGTTTCCTCTTACAGATGTAATCCGTAGGCAACTTTGGCTAACCCACCACCAGAACAAAGCAGAGACTGGTCGTAATCACATATGAATTCACATTTCTATGTGATTGATTACTCATGTCACGGATTTAGCAGTTAGCCTAATATAATAAACTAAATGCCGACGGTAAAACGAGGCCGCGTATAATGTACTCTCCACAACACAACAGGCTATTAGTTCAATCAAACATTTTGTTTTACAGACAGTCAGTTACAGACATCGTTATATAGACTGGTATTAGGTAATATATCTCTCTCTGGGCACAGCAGTGCGGAAATTGCATTTTCTCTGTCTGTCAGGATCTATGGGCAGCTGAAGTGAGCCTGACATACGCGCAGTTGCTTCACCCTCGCCGGCTTGGTAGCGAGGTTCATCCCAATTGACACAAGCCAAAGTTGCCTACGGGTTACATCTGTAACAGGAAACCGATGGAACTGGGAGCCGGCGATGTTTTTATTCCCACAGCTTTTAGTTAGCCGTTGCTATCCTGCGCACCTGCACGGCGTGGTAATGAACTGTCTTATTGATTTCTGTTGCCGTGCTGTCTTACGGGCCTGCACGGCGGAGTGATACTGGCCAGAAAATAGTCCCAATTGATAGCAAGGTCTGACGTAATGCGGGGATGTTTTAAAATCATTGAAATAGTCAATACATCATAGAAAACTGCAATACACTGCTTAACATGCATACACACACACACACACACACACACACACACACACACCTGATGGTCCAGTGCTTGTTGATGCACATGGATCCTCTGTCTCTGTCTCACTCTGTGCTATGCCCCCCTCTTCACTCTCAGGATCTTCGTTTGTTTCTCTGTCCTCCTCTGTGCCCTCACTTTGCAAACCACTTTCTTCAGTGTTCACTGTGTCTGTCTCTCTTTCTGTGATGCCCTCAACCACCACCTGTTGCCTCTCTTCAGCTATCTCACCAGAATCATCTGGCTTTGTCTCAATATGAGCTGCCTCGTCGCTGACGATTTCCTTTGATGGGAAGAAATAGGACGTTATGTCCTTTGGCTTTTTTTCTCTTCATTTTGAACTATTAAACAAAGGAGAGGAATACACCACACTTCAGCAACTCAGAATACAAATAACGTTAAATATAACAGGCAACTGAACTGGTACTGGCTTTCTTGTGTCGTGATAACGTTAGTGGCTAATGGTTAGCTTTGTGCTTACATCTGGCTGCCGGCTGCTACTAGTAACATAAGTTAACAACATTTCTGTGGAAGGTATAAAACAGTTTTGCTTACCTTTAATCTCCTTGGTAACTGTCTCCTGTCTGTCTCTTCATGATGGTATATTTCATCATGCTCAAAAGTTGTCATCCACGTTGTAAGCCAGTCTGGCTATGGTGCAGCGCACTAAAGGATCCGACTGGACAAAGATGCCACACGCAATGGTTCTGCCTTTCGCGTCACCGGGACATGCAATTTTCATTATTATATCAATTTTTATTCCGAGTGGGTGGGGGGCACAGGGGGGTCCAGGTTCAATGTTACAGGGCACCCCTGTTGGCCCCTCCCCATAACCGCCACTGATGTAGATGACTGTCTCGTCTCTGTGCCCTCTGAGTCCGAGGCTGTTGCTCTCTATCACAGTCTTCGAGCCATTTGTGCCAGAGGTGGCTTTCAGCTAAAGAAGTGGATAAGTAACAGTCGAAATGTGTTGGCTGCAATTCCTGAAGAGCAGAGGGCAGTGGATGTAAAGGAGATGGATCTGGACCATGACACACTTCCTGTTGAGAGAGTTCTGGGAGTGCAATGATGTGTGCAATTGGATGCATTCAAGTTCAGGATTTCAATCCAAGATCGACCTTTGACCCGTAGAGGGATCTTATCTGTGGTCAGTTCCATTTACGATCCACTTGGAGTGCTTGTGCCACTGGTGCTAAAGGCCAAACTAATCTTGCAGGATCTGTGTAGGAGAGGTCTTGGGTGGGATGATCTTGTACCTGAACCCATTGCACAGGAGTGGACAACTTGGATACAGGAGCTCCACCTACTGGAGGATTTCAAGTTCAGCAGATGTTTCAAGCCTGCAGACTTTGGCACTGTAGCTTCTGCCCAATTACATTATTTTTCAGATGCAAGTGAGGTGGGTTATGGAACAGCTACCTACCTGCTGCTGTGCAACACCAATGGAAAGCCGTGCAGCACCCTTGTCATGGGAAAGTCTAGGGTGGTTCCCTTAAAACCAATTACCATTCCCAGACTGGAGCTAACAGCAGCAGTAGTTGCAGTGCACATGGACACATTGTGGAGAAGGGAGCTGCAGATGCCATTGCTTGACTCAATCTTTTGGACTGATAGCACCTCAGTGCTAAAGTACGTCAAGAATGAGACCTCCAGATTTAGAACACTTGTGGCCAACAGGGTCTCGGAGATCCTTAAAGCGTCTCATGCAGCTCAGTGGAGATATGTGAGCACCTTGTCCAATCCAGCAGATCTTGCTTCCAGGGGACTTGGAGTGAAGTCGTTCCTCAAGGATGAACAGTGAATGTATGGCCCACAATTTCTGCTACTATCAGAGGAGCAGTGGCCTACAAACCCAGACTGCTCAGAAGAACCATCAGAGCAAGGTGATCCTGAGGTCAAAATCAGCATTGTTGCTAATGCTGTTTCAGCCAAAGAAGTTGACTCAGTGTCTCAATTGATTGACCGTACCTCATCTTGGATCTGTCTGAAAAGAGTGATGGGTTGGGTCTTACGATTCAAAAACAGATTCTTGAGTCTCTGGAAGAAGAGGAAGGAGGTCAAGGCGCGTCTGTCACACTCAAAGACAGATGAGAGGGAGCAGAAGGATGTTCTGAGCAAAGAGCTACAGAGTGTCAAAGACTCTTTTCATGTTTCTCTCACTGTGGAGGAGTTGGAGATAATTGGATCTTGCCAACGGAGTTGTCCAGCCTCCTAAAGAATCAGACTGTGAAACAGACAAGTCACATATACAAACTACACCCAGTACTTGATAATGGCATCTTGAAAGTCGGTGGGAGGCTCAGTAGGGCAGCAATGCCTGAAGAATCAAAATATCCGGTCATATTGACCAAAGACCTACATATTTCTGACCTCATTCTAAAACACGTACAAACAGAAGTCGGCCACAGTGGAAGAACCCACATGTTGGCAAGGCTACGCCAGAAATACTGGATTACTGGGGCCAGTGTGGCCATACGAAAAATCTTGGCCAAGTGACGGGTTCTGGCAGTGCCAGCCAGCCAAGATGGCAGATTTACCACTTAACAGGATTTCTCCGGATGAACCACCATTCACCTCAGTGGGGGTTGATTGTTTTGGTCCATTTGAGGTGAAACGTGGAAGATCAAAGGTGAAACGATATGGAGTGATATTCACCTGTTTAGCTCTAAGGGCTGTGCATATTGAAGTAGCTGTGTCATTGGAGACTGATTCCTTCACCAACACCCTACGTCACTTCATAGCAAGACGAGGCCAAGTCAAGGAACTCTGCTCAGACAATGGAACCAACTTTGTTGGCACTGATAGAGAGTTGAAAAGATCGTTGGAACAGTGGAATCAGACTCAGATCCAAGATGAACTCCTACAGAAAGGAATAAAGTGGAAGTTTAATCCTCCAAGTGGTTCCCATCATGGGGGAGCCTGGGAGAGATTAATTCGTTCAATCAGGAAAGTCCTCAACTCTACCTTGAAAGTACAAAATCTGGATGAAGACGGCCTCCACACTGTGCTGTGCGAAATCGAAGCTATTCTCAATAGCAGACCAATATCAAAAGCATCCACAGATCCTAACGACCTAGAGGCTCTGACTCCCAACCATTTCCTCCTCCTCAAGGGTCAATGGCGTAGCCACGGGTGTGCCAGGGTGTGCCGGTGCCACCCACAGAGGCAGCTGGCACACCCAAAAAAATTGCCGTCAGACGATGCGTTGCGACACCTGCACCTGGCAACCTACTGACCTGACTGTGACCCCTCGCCCAGCAAGCATTGTGGGAGCGCTAACTGCTCCTAATAGCGATGAAACAGAGTTCCCTGATAAATTATTTCAAAAAACCTCGACTTGACTTCCAGCAGGACACAAGTTCGACAACTGAGGAGGATGTTTCTTCCTCTCCATCAACAAGCAGGCCCACGACCCCTCCGACACAGGCTAGTGAGGCTACACACACCATGGGGAATGATGCAGCTAACGTTACAGTGCTAGACGACCCAAATACAGCTACCTTGGGGATCACAGATCTTTCCACAGTGGACGAGTGACTGACTGCATCCACATGATTGACGGCCTCAAAGAAACTTTTGCTACTTTTAGGAGTAACTCAGACGGGGAATTTGAGAGAATAATCAGGCTAACTAATGACATCATGAAGAAAAATGATGTTCAGGCACACGGAACAGAAAGCTGCCTGCCAAGTTTGCTGACTCGCATGTGGCCTCTACAGTGGGCAGGTGTGCACCCATCAGGAGTGATTCTGATTTGCAGTCCTTGTGGATTATGATCCTTGACAGACAGCTGGTCGAACTGAACAACCGTTTTCAGAGTGACTCTTATGGAATAATGAAGGCTGCTGCCTCCCTGCTGCCTGCATCAGACGCATTTTGCCAGCTGGACGCATTGCGTGCGCCAAGCAGGCATTATGGACTTGGTTTGGAGGCCTCTGAATTGACTGTGTTTGGGCAACTCATCAAACGGAAAGTGGATGGGAGACATCAGTTCCCGTCCATTATTGAAGTGTTGGACTCATGTGACAAAGATGTTTTTCCCAACATGAACTGTTTACTGCGTATTCTGATAACACTGCCTGTTACAAGTTGCTCTGTGGAGCACCTGTTTTCAGTTGTAAACAGGATTAAATCCACTCGCAGAGCTACAATGCTCACAGAGAGACTGAATAGCATCTCGCTGCTCATGTTTGAAAAAGAGCTTGCGGAGAAACTGGACTCTGATGAAATAATAAATGCGTTCAAGGCCAAGCCACGCCATCTTGCTCTTTAAATTGAGAGCTGCGCAGGGCGCACGGGTAAGCAGCAATATCGTTGTGTCCTTTACTCTGCTGCTAAGCCCAATAGTTGTGTTCAGATGGTTAAATAGCTTTGTTGATCATGCGTAATGTGGATACGTTATGGCTCTGAGAGTGCATGAGTACGTGCATGAGTGTGTTATATTTCACTATGTTCATCTCATTGGGCACACAATGTCTGTGTGTGTTATGTTTTTGCGGTGTTTTTTTTTTGAGAACACAAAGTGTGCTTTTTCTATTACTTTGTTATTGATTTATTTAAGAGCATGTCACATGTGTGAATGTTTAGTCCTGCTGTGAACTACTGTTGACTATTACTGATAGAACGCACACAACGTGTGGATATGTTTTGTGTTAATAATGTTGTATTTGAGAGAGATACATTCTTTTGAATGTTTGTGGAGGTGTAAAATAAATTTGGCACACCCAGTATTTGCTGGTGCACACCCAATGTCTTTTTTCTGGCTACGCCATCGTCAAGGGTCAGCCATCTCTTCCACCTGGTGTTTTCCAAAAGGACAACTTGTATGTTGTGCGTAGATGGAAACAAATACAGTATATGTCCAACCTGTTCTGGAAAAGATGGACAAAGGAATACTTACTTTGTTCCTGGAGACATTGTGTTTGTTGTGGATGACTCTGCACCCCGCAACTCTTGGATTATGGGGAGAGTTGTCAAAGTTGTCCAAGATAAGAGGACTCATTCAACAAGCCAAGATAAAGACCAGGACAAGCTGTCTGGACAGGCCTGTCACCATGATGTGTCTGCTTTAGGAGGCCGAGGACACCTGATAGGATTACTTGTTGACATGACTTGTTTTCACATGACTTGACTTTGAATATGATTTTTGACACATACTACTCTCTGCCTAGGCTCCGAAAGTTCTGGAACCTCTGGCCTAGAGATACTTAAAGACACGTGAAGAACCTGCTCATCCAAGGACATTGAAAATGAACTATTCTTATATTTGCAAAAAAAAAGGAAAAAATCTAATGTTCAACGTATTTGATTTGATGTATTTTGCACTGAATTTTTCTGTGCTGCTACTATTGTTCATTAATTATTATGTTATAATAATTAGGGGCTGGAATGTAGAGGCAGGGATGTGTTTCTTACTTGTCACCTGGGGTAGTGGGTGTGGCTGTGCATGTATGTGGGCGGAGTTATATGTGTGGGCAGAGTTATGTGTGTGAGGCTGATTGACTGCCAAATGAATATCACCTGCACCTGCCTGTGAATCTGTTTGCTTGGTACAGAGAGCACAGTTACATGCGCACAATAATCAGATAACTGGGAATAATCAGGTAATGGTAATAATCTGATCTGACGCGTTTACGTGCACTTCAATAATCTGATAATCAGAAAAACCTGGTTTACATGATTCGGTCCTTCAGTTGGATTTCTCCTCAAATACATAACATAAAACTCAAACTTCCTGTTACAGTAGGTACTCATATCCTTGAAAAACCTCAAAAAGTACACAAGTCATATATTTGCAAAAAAAGCACTCATCATGCTGACAGCTTATATTCTTACAGTACTGTTTGTTTTTATCATTAACAAATACATGTGAGAGCATTCTAATGTGTAGTTTATCAGTGTGGAGCCAATTTTACATACTTTAGGTAGATTTGGAGTAAAAGTACTGCAAAGTGCAATATACAAGTGTATTGTATATAAACTTGTCACACAAAGTGCATAACTTATAAGTAAGATAAAATAAAAGTGACAATTTAAACACTGAGAATATAAAAATCTATTATTTAATGTAAAATCTTTATCTGAAAAGAAACAAAAGGTGTCAGATTAATGTAGTGGAGTAGAAAGTACAATATTTACCAATGAAATGTAGTGGAGTGGGAGTATAAAATAGGAAAACCCAAAAGAAACCAGATTAAAGGGTATACATGCACCAAATAATCTGACTATTGGGGAAAAAGCTAGGTGTGTTTCTCTGATTTCTCATCATCAGATAATGGCTTTAATCTGATAAAGCCTATTGGATTATGCTGTTTACATGACCATTTGAATAGTCAGGTAACTCCAGAAATCAGATAATGATCGGTTTATTAGTGTGCATGTAAATGCGCTCAGAAAGAGGGTGAGGTAGGGTGCCGATATTTCTGTTGACTGCAAAGGCTATTTTTCCATCACAGTCTAGTCCATTCATAGTCCATCTGCGTAAAATGTATGTTTTATTGAAAGGCTTAAATTAAACACCCCCAAAACTGTAGTAATGGCTTCATGTTTCATCCTTGGACTCTGCGTGTCAGACAGAGCCCTGCTTTCTCCTCTCAGTGACTAATTTGGTTCTGATAGTCACACAACACCATGTATAAGGTGCACTGTACGAGAATGTATTCTTCCTAGTTCAGTTCTGATTAAGGGAGTGTGAAGCAACAACCTATTCTGTGAACAAGTACCAAGATTATGTGAGGTCAGAGTTAAAAGGCATGAAATAAAGGGTGGAAGCATCTGCATCAAAGCTTTATAAATGAACAAATGCCAGTGCTGTTCCCGCCTCACAGCCAAATACAGCCAGCCATTTCAGTAAGGTGGCAGTGATGGGTGCTGTAAGGATCACCTGTTATGGACCTTAGGGCTGAGTGGTAGACAACATCCAGTGATTTCAGTGTAGAGGCAGCAGCTTTTCCATAGCCTATATAACATCCCCATAATCCAGAACAGACAAAAATACAGATTCTGTAATTCTTTCCTATGTGCAAAAGAAAAAAGTCCTTATTTCTGTACAGAGAGCCAAGTATTGTCCTCAATTTGGCAGTCAGAATTTCAACATGGTGCCATCACCTAATGGCACTGGTTATTTCCTGACTTTTCCTCTAGCACTACCACCAAGTTAAGGTTTTTGCTTATGCAGTAGGGGTGTAATGCCATTTGTATTCGTCCTTTGCCGTCACGGTACGGGCGTCATGGTTCGGTGCACGCAGTCATACGACGAATACGTCTGAGTGAGTATTAAAAAAAAAGTCGAGTCCTCACTTCAATCCAGGAATTTGTTATTTACGTGACAACGCCTGACAGCAACACAAATTCCGCTCCAATTGATTGTGTGTCCAGCGCTGTGCTGCGCTGCTGTGGAAGCAGGGTGATACACTGTCCATAGCAATAACTATGCCAGGTAACAAATTGCGTCGGACTCTTCTGTCAGGAAAATGCGGCCTGAGCCGAGCTCTACTGTGCTCACCTGTAAGTGCGCGCACGTGTCTGTGTGTTTGTGTGCGCATTGGGGCGGAACTCCGCCGTGCCAGATACAGAGAGCAGAGGAGGATTGTAAACGCGCACCGTGTAGAGACAGAAATGACATGCCATTGTGTAAATAACATAACATAAGGCTATTTAGTTTGTTTAATAAAAGGACAGGGTAGGCCTATAGACCTGTTCTATAGGAAAGTTAACTTGACCTTAAAGGGGGGGCGGGGCGCCCCCCTAATATAATGATAAGGGAAACACTGATACACATCAAACATGTTAAGGCATATAAGACAGCGTTACCCCAATATGTCTATCACTGGTGCAAGGAAAAAAAAACAACTTGTGTGCAGCAACTTATCCCCGCTGCTTTTAAGCAGCCCCTTGACATGAACACAGACAGGGGCCATGCTCCAGTGCACATCAGCCAGTCTGTGGTCTCTGCCATTTACAAGCTTGCAGGAGCAGGGGTGTTTTATTCTGTTTATTTTTTACTTTTATAACAGGAGATGGTTTTTAGTTTTACAGTCAATTGGTGTCTGTTCAAAATAAATGAATAAAAGCTAGTGTAATACATGTGTGACTTTTTGTTGCTTTTTTACCGAGCCTGTACCAAACCGTGACCCCCACACCGAGGTATATACCGAACCGTGACTTGTGTGTACTGTTACACCCCTATTATGCAGTGGAATATTGCAACATCTACTAGCTGGATTGGCACAAAATTAATGTTTATTCATGGTTCCCTGAGGATGTTAGTAATTAGCTCAAATAGGCTACAGCCTCACACAGACATGCTAGCATGGCCGTAGAGTCTTTGTCTTTTTTCTCTACAACCCTGACTGATGATGTAGATCCAAACACCAGGAGAGATCAGCATTATAAACTTGAACTGTTTGCACTGCACTGTCTGAGGGTTAAGATAAGTAATTAAGTTTAAGTTTTTGTATTAGCTTAGCATCTTAGCAGGAAGTTTTATAGTCGCCCATCTCAAGTTTCCCTTTTCAGGTTAATAGATTTGAGTAGGCTAAGATAGAAAATCAGGATGGAGGAGAAGGGTAATACTGATTTCACACAGGTTATTGCAGTAGCTACCAGTAATATGTAGCTTATGTTAGTTTGTATTTGTTATGCATAAAGTTGGTTGAAAAATAAAATGTAAGATACCTCAGTGCAATATTGCACTGTCTAAAATCCTTTTATTTTATGTGGTGTGTTTTTCATCAGGAGAATCATCTGATATGAACTGTGCAAACAGTGTTTGTAAATGTGTTTCTCTGAGATATCATTGGCATTGGCCAACTCATTGAAAGCCACCACACTAAGCTGATTTGAAGATTCGTCTGTTGTCTGAAGCAGTCCCCAGTGATGAAAGATTGCTCTTCCATTTTCATGTAATTTATTTCTCCTTTCATGTTCAGCAGTAAGCCCTACAGTAAGACCTGTCACACAGAGACACAAATGAGGTGACTTTTTCCCAAAACAAAGCAGGGCAAAGAACAAGGACAAAGACAGTAACTTAATTTTTAACTTCCTTTTTTCAATGTCTTTTTAGATTTATTAGACTTCAGAACTGAATGAGCTGTTGAAGCCAGTATTCCTACAATATGAGCAGCTAAAGGAAATTAAGTGCTTTAAAGTGAGGTGTTGTAGCTCACTCTATGATGTGAGAAACAACTATCAAACTGGACAACCAGTTTCCATGTAATGAACATGTGCATGACGTAGTTAGGCAGAAAAATATGAACATAATTAATAATAACTATATAACTATAACTATATTCTCAGTCGTATATTGCATACAAAGTGAGACAGGCCTAAATGAGCAACTCACTAAAGCTATGAAGTTATCACTGTATTGCTCAGTTTGATAGATGCTGTATTGATGTTTGTGGTAGTGGTAGTGTTTTGACCGAGTCAGGAGTACAAACTACGCTATAGTATGCTAATAGCTGTATTGTAAGCCATTACAATCAATCAACCACCCACTGCACTTCTGTTTTTGATCCCAGCATAATCATAATTAGGTATACCAGAATAAGTAATATTTTTGCTGAATGCACTTGTGTTTCCTTTGTGGATGAATGCATCACATTTATTTGTGGAGATACTCATTTTCATTCTGTCCCTGTCTAGGACATTGGCAAGTGGAGCCACCCAATTGTCCATTATTACTAGCTGGGACATAGTCATGGCAGTTTGTTGTAGAAACAAAATATACTGATTTTCATCCACTTAACTGTACTAGAAAAAACATTAGTTTGGCCTTTTAGTAGGCAGCAGTTAATTATTTGTCTCCTCAAAACATCATAGATCTAATCTCTCAAAAGCCTTGATGTCAAGGAAGAAAACATTGTTCAACAAGACTGGAGCCCAGTCGAGATTAGAACTGAGTCCATCAGACTTAATACATACTCACTGTACACTGTGTACATACTGTAGTGGCTATACCCATATAAAAAATTTGATTTGAATTCTCCAGACAGAATTATCTCATTAGCTCATACCTTGCACAGCGTGTGTTGTACATGTAATTTATGGAAAGCTCCTTGAGTCAGGAATGGCATTTACAAAATGAAATATATGAATAGTAAGCTAACACCATCTGTTTTACTTGAACATTTTGTACCTGGAATAACGTAAGCATTACAGCTAATGAAATCCTTTGCAAAATAAAGCAAAGATTTGAACTAAATTCTTTGTATTTATAGACAAAAGTGCACTCAATGTATCAGTTTTACACATTGGTTGATTTTCCTACAGCTGTTTACAGATTGTCAGGAAGACAGCCAGCCCACTGGGCACAGGGATCAGAAAACATGTTGGAAATCCAAAAATCAAAGCAGCTAGATTGAACTACTGTGTTTTGCCCCGGGCTCAGGAAACATTGTTGCCAGGAGGGATTGGATTTGATAAGACTTTATGGATACAAATGCCATTATCGATTCTGTTCATTGGTCTTATTCTTTATTGATTCCTGATCAATTTTCTGGACCTACACAGGTTTTCAGCATCAGTGCAACTGTTTGAGTCTTAACACAGTGTAGAAATGAGATGAAAGCATATTTGTACAGCATTCCTTTTATTCTGGTTTTCTTTGTCAAAGAAGAAAATAGTCTGCCTGCATGGCTTTGATGTTAATATAACCTTGATTAAAGAGGGAGAGAGATGTCTGATGTGATGTACAGTATGAAATGGCTCTATTGTCACTGCACTGCATTTATAAACACATCTATCAGCCCCATCACCAGTGCATGATAGACAGCTACCGAGTAGAATAGCGCTGATGCTTCTAGTTCATCTTCATCTCACATACAACAAACACACATACCATGACATCAAACAAACAAACAACTCTGTCCCACACACACTCAGAGCAGAGCTATTTAAAATGTGCTCATTTCTGGCTGTATAGCATGTGTGTATAAATGGTCAGGGTCATATTTTTAAGCCATCGGCATGGGACACACTTAGATGTTACGGTTGTCTCGCTCTCTCACAGAAACACACACACATAAAAAAAAAACTTGAAAACATGATGGGCCCTATTTAGATGGTCTAAAGCAGATGGCGGAGGGCACATAATCCATGTCGCAAGTGTCATTGCTATTTAGATGCAGGTGCAGTTGTCATTTTCACGTCCTGTGCCCTCATTGTCTAACACAACATATCTAGCCGGCGACGTCCACTTTTGTTGGCTCAAATGACAGCTGTCACTGCTGCAGCTTTTTCAGTATAAATTCCACTTATACATTTATTCTCCTTCAGAGGATCTAGGGTGAAAAAGAGTCCTCATTCGTCCGATCATTCTGCCATCTGCCACTTACGTACTGTTGCTTTCATTCATTCGTCCTTTAATCATATGTATCTATCGTCTTTATGTTGCAGATTATCCAGGGAACAGAACATGAGGAAAAAACACATGTAAATACAGCACATAAGCCAGAACTAGCACCTCAAGGACAAGTTCAGTATTAAAGTGATATATTTGATGCCTTTGACAGCTCCACTGACAAGTGTATTTGCCTGGTAAGCCACTCTTCACCTGATATCTTCATGCAAACCAACCATTTCTCTGAGAATGTTACACTCTCAACATAGAAGTGATTTTTTTCTCCATTGTGATTATTGAATGTCATCTGTCATGGGAAGGAGGTTTCCTCTTGAGATAGTTCTGCGTTATTGCTCATATTGCAGCTGCCGGCAGTATGGACAATTGGGCAATATGTATTTATTTTCTTATCTCTCATTTCTCCAGACAATACCTCAAGTACAGCTGACACTGGGTCTCTAGGGAGCCTTCAGCAATGTACTTTAAATAACAGGACATGTCTAGAATATATATATATATATAGATATAGATATAGATATAGATATAGATATAGATATGGTTTGAAATTCTCCACAATTTCTCCAGTGTTCCTCTGTTTGCCCTTGGTTTATTCTGGGTATGATGTGCAGCTGTAGCTTTTCAGATGAGGACTTAGTTTGGTTAATCTACCACCTCGTGGAGCATAAACTACCGCAAATCCAATAATGAAAAGGACACAGTTGCTAACATTTGCATATACTCTGATGTAGTGGAATCCAGGATTGACTTCCACTCAGTGGTGATATACTACAAAGTGGATATTCTATTGTAAACTGGGCTTCTCTTTGTTTTTTTACATAACCTTTAACTGCTTAAAAAATTACTGTTTTGCCTCAGAGGTATCACTAGGTTACTAATACAGGTAGTTCGCTGGTTCAAAGATCAAACAAATGAGTTCTTACGTTCTTAAAATTGTAGATTGTGTTTGCAGTCACACGGAAGTAACATGAACTCCAAATAAAAGAGGCAAGAGGATGCACCCCTGGGATGATCCAGTGGGGAAAAGAGGAACATCTGATGAAACACTGTTAACATTCACACATTATGACCTTTTTGTTAAGAAAAAACTAACATCCAACAGCCAGCAAATCAGGCCAGGATCAATGTTGTGGATACTCTTTAACCTTCCTTCTAGTATGTGAGGCTGGATATAATTCAAAGGAGAAATCAACAAAAACTAGGCCCACAGAGGTCTTTACAGACTCTTTATGTGCCAGACACACAGCGCATTGTCAAAACCTCTGTCTGACCTGTAAACAAACTGGAGCTGGCCCAAACATACAGCCCTTTTCAACCAGGAACTAAACTATGACACTTATCTGTGCTCTCTTCAAAGCCAGACTACACTGATTTAAAAAAAAAAGTAATTTTACCTCAATAAACAAGGAAGCTGCTGGTCTACCGCTGCCTTAACTGGTAGTTTGTTTGCATATTTGTGTGACTTTGGTGACTCCAAACTAACACTTCAAAACACCAAAGATAAGTGAGTTTTGCTTTCTGTTTAGTTCTTCATTGGAAAGGGCTGTCTGTTTGGGGAGTATTCCCTGAAGTGACTTTGGAGCTTAATTTTTTGGCACAAGTACAATTATAAAGTCCTTCACTGGACAGGCTAATGTGTGTGGCAAACCCAAAGTTTAATTCAGTAGTTGCACTTATGCTCTTGTGTATTTGGTTCCAGAAAGGCCAAAAATTAAGACAGAACAAAACTTCCAAACTCTTTAAACACAGAGAATTGCTCTGACTAGAGCCCTGTGCATACAACTCTGGCATGTGGAAGTATCTAAAGTTACAATTAAAGCTATGATTGGACAGTCGGGGGAGAGGCTGAACAACACAACACAACACAGACCTCAAGATGCGACATTCTTGCTGAGTCAAGTATTACTTCCTGAATAAAATTTGTTACATTACGTGTTTTGTTTGAAATGTCAAGCAATGAGGTTATATTTTTGATGTTATTCTAAACAGAATTCTAAATGATCTCTTTATGATTCCCCCTGCAGTGTTGCTTCATCCAAAGGATGGAGATACTGGACAACATGGGTGAGGAAGGGATGGAGCTGGAGGGATCAGCCGCCACAGCAGCCATTGTAAACACCAGTCTAGATGGTGTCACAAATATCACCAACATTACCTTCTCCCCCTACTATCGGCACTCTCTTTATGTGGCTGCCACCTACATCCTGGCCTACTTCTTCATTTTCCTGCTGTGTATGGTGGGGAACATCCTGGTGTGTCTGATCGTACTGGAAAACCGTCATATGCGCACAGTAACCAACCTCTTCATCCTCAACCTGGCTATCAGTGACCTGCTGGTGGGAATCTTCTGCATCCCAACAACACTGGTGGACAACCTCATCACAGGTAATAAATACCTTGTCATATGTCCTTACTGTACCTCTGGAATAACTCCATACTGTCACAAATGTGTTGCAGGAAAATGTTCAGAGCAATTAGGAAGACAAACACTTTATCAGAGTGAGTGTCAACATTTGACCAGCTGTTATACTCATGGGCACAGGCGCTTGATATGACATTTATATACAGTACTACATGCAGCAGTTTGTCACTGGTGCCTTCTTTCAGGCAGAACAAGTAATCCCACAGTATATAATAACGTGTATGAGGTAGTCTTTGGGAACTATAGCAAGAGCATATACAGGGCAAACTGTTAAAAGGAAAGGATTTGCAATGTGAGAAATATATAAAAGCACTATATGGGCAATTTATTTTTGACAATTCAGTCAATAAGACTAAACTGAAGGACTCAGGCCACTCCAGTAGAAACATGTTAAAAGCTCAGATCTTAAACTGGTTGATGGGTTGAGACTGAGCGGCGAGACACTGCTTTTTATATTCACATCAAATATGACAAACCAAACTGTTAAGCTCCTGCTACTGAAAATGACACATAAGATAGGTGTACAGGTCAATGAATAGCTTGATACTGGTGGCTTTCGTTGGCAAATCAAAATGCTTTGACCTGATGGGAACGATTCTTGGAATAACTCCAGCCACCTCTGCACCTCGGCCTGCTTCTCACTTGGCTAGCCTCGGGATCATTACCCTCCGGTCTGCCTGCCCTCAGCCAGCTAGCCTGCCGCCTGTCTGCCCTGATTCTCTATCTCCTGAACCCTATAGGCCCTCAGTGGACCCATTAAGGAGACACCCTGTTGTCCCTCAGCCATCCATAGTTGGGTCTCACCTTGCCATTTTCAAGGAAAAAAGCCCCACCATCTTGGAGTTCCCAGAAGACGGTGTTCCCCGTAGTTTTGTCTCTCTGCTGGACAGTGCCACAGAGCCTCGGCTGCCCAGAGGCACAGATCACCAGCCAGAAAAGTCTGGCATCCAGTCAGCTGTCTGCTAACATCCTGCCAAATCGAAAGTCAGCCTTCTCTGCTCTCCTGTCACTGGCCCCTGACCTGCCGCTCTCACCAGCCTCCAGCCCTGACCTGCACCCAGATCTTCTGTTCCCAGCCACCACCTATGACCTCCAGCCTCCTGCCCACACTTCTATGCATCTGTGCTGACAAATCAGGCCTCACGGTCCCTGTCGTGAGCCTCCTGGCTGTCCTCTAGAGCTGTCCCACCTATGCTGCCAGCCTCCCTGACTGGATTGATCTTGTCATTAGATTATCTTATGACACTTAGAGTCATTTTAAAATATTTTATTATTTGAAATGTAACTTTATTCAACTAAACTTAGCTTCTGTTCTGTGTCATACCAATCCATCACATGACAGCAATATTGTTTGCTTACCTGCAAATTCATTTTCATCATACACAACTGTGATTGGCTCAACTAAGCTAAGGAAAGCTGCTAGATTCTGACCGTTCTCAAAGAAGGCCTCTGTGTTTCCAGCTGACCTCTAGCCTGTCACCCATGTACACTGTTATAAGAGATATAGCCAGGGTTGTTGTCAGGGCTGATACACACCATGTCAGAGTCTTTAGAAAACTAGACTGACACAATGCTCTATACCAAGCTGACCCTGTGTTGCTCATTGCAGTTCCTGGCACACAGTTCCGTCGTCTTTCATATACTGTATGTTACCTAGAAAATAATGAAGAAGTACATCATGATGACATGCATAGATGTAAGGACATAAGTAATGTACTGGTCTTTCAGCCTATTTAGTGAAACTTTGCCTAGTGAATTATACTGCTCATGGTCATGGATATATAATGTGCTCCAGGGGCGAAAATCCCATTTCATAGTTGGGGGGGACAATAAACAGTAAAATTTTAGAGAATAATTCCAGGGGGGGACAAGGAAAAAAAGTTGTAGCCTGTCTGTTATACAGCTTTTACTGCAGTTTGACGCTTTAATCTTTTCTCTATCTCTCCAACAGACAGGCATAAGACCTTTCTCAGCACTGGCTGAGTCCACCTGCACATGTCCAGATTTAAAACAAAATGATTGAAATCAAATTAACATGTACACATCAACAACAGTCAGGTGTGCCGTGCTGTCCAAGGTGCTGAGTGTGTCTGGAGCACTGTCTGGAACACTGTCTCCCCGTGTGCAGTAATGTGAATATTTATGCTATTAAGTAAGCGGAGAAAACATGTCTCTCATTGTTTAATAGCAGCAAAACAATAAGGCTTCATTCATCAAAGACCGAAACTCGATCTCTCTGCTTCTCTCCCTCTTTTTCATCTGGCTCAGGTGTGTGGAATGGATCCTTCGTCACTGGCTGGCTGCAGGAGCAAACCGTTTTGTTTGGGTTTTTTTTTTTTTTTTTTTTTTTTACTGGCAGTTAGATAAACATTTTCTGCAATTAAACTGGTAAACTGGTTTATAAACAGTGTGCTGTGAGATCTGTCTCTGCGCACCTCAAAACTGTGCGTAATAGTCGCACGTAATGACTGCTCCTCGTCAGTTAAACTGCACGTCTTTCATATTTGTCTCACTGACAGGTGGAGAGCCTACAGACAGGTACCCATTAGCTACAAGCCGCCCCGTCACAACTGTGTGTAATAGTCTCTCATAATGGCCGTGCGTAATGGCCGCTCCTCGTCAGTTAAACTGCACGTCTTTCATGTTTGTCTCACTGACAGGTGGAGAGCCTACAGACAGGTACCCATTAGCTACAAGCCGCCCCGTCACAACTGTGTGTAATAGTCGCTCGTAATGGCCGTGCGTAATGGCCGCTCCTCATCAGTTAAACTGCACGTCTTTCATGTTCGTCTCACTGACAGGTGGAGAGCCTACAGATATTAACTACGAGCTGCTCCGCCACTGACTGCTCTTGTCCTGTCCTCTCCATCTTCTTTCTCTCCTGTCCTCTCTGACTATCACTAAACTCTGGCTTTTGAACAATGCAGGAGAAATGTTGCAGACAGTTTATATTATCAGCCTGGGCCTGGGGCTTGTTGTAACAGTAAATGGGATGTGTTGTAACTTGTGTAAGTTAAACTGTATCTGTGTGAGTGAACATCTTACCCGGCAATGCGTAATGTGGGCAGCCAGGTCCAGCCACACGCTGCTACTGCTGATAAAGTACTAACAGCTGCTAGCACCGCCCGTTGGAAAGAGTGTGGGATATACCACTACTAGGAATGGGAGGGGGGGACTAAATCTTTTAAGATTTAAATAGCACATTATTGTGCCATTATAATGAGCACCACTTACATTGTGCTTTTAATAAATACTACTGCATTGTTCAAAAATTATTAATTGTGTCTCAAATTATTCTAGGGGGTACAGCTTTACTGAAGGGGGAGTCATGTCCCCCCTGTCCCCCCCAGTATTTCCGCCCCTGATGTGCTCTCATGGACAGGGGGGAGTCATTCTGATATGTCTTACATGCATGTATGTCTGTCTGAGCCTCAGTGAACATACAATATACCAAAGAAAGAAATACAGGGGGATATGAGGTTGTAGCAAAGTATTCAACAAAATTATTTAAAATCAAATGTACAGTTACTGATCACTTCACTACAACATGATTATATTAATATGATAAAGTAACACTTTTGAATACTTAAACCTACATTCATTATTTTTTGATTAATAAATTTGACTTTTAGCTCCACTCTTATCTTAATTCTTCCTGTCTCCTGTTTAGCTGCTATATTTTCTCTGTGTGCTCCAGCTTGTTGGTAACTTTGTTCCACTGTTATCTGGTGCTGGACAGGCAGTACACAGAGGGTTTACCATTCCCCTGAAAGCAGCTGCCTGCGTCTGCTGGAAACAATGTTTGGCAGGGGGAGATGTGTTTTTTGGTTGTCTGTCTGCACGTAGCACCACATTGTACGTCCATACATCCCATTCTTGTGACGGCAATATCTAAAAAGCACCTTTAGAGAATAGAAACATCTACTTGTACTCAGTGATGAACTGACTAGAATTTGGTGATCGACAGTCAAGGTCACTTTGAACTCACAAAGACATGTTTTTGGCCATAACTCAGGAATTCATACAATAATTTTACAAAAATCCACTTAAACATCTGATAGAACAAAATTAGGATTTGATGACATTTTATATCCAAAAGATCAAGTGACAGTTTCACTGTGATATCATAATGTTTTGCAAAAACTGGCCATTCAGTGTCATAACTCAGGAACAGACGGAGAGACATCTGGTTAGAAACTGAATCAGTGACTCTAATCTCAGGTGTCCACCTTGAAACTTTACTGATTGTATAGATCTTGTCTGCTGCCAAGATAAAGATGTATGTGAAGAAAGACAGTATTGCTTACTGTCATGGTTACAACATTATGGCTGTTTTGCTGATATTGAGCTTCAGGTGACTGTTTTTGCACCATGTGGTTAAGCTCACTTTCCATCTTCTGTTTTCCTCTGTAAGAAAAAAAAAAGCCTTGAAGTGAATACAGCATTTTTCTCACTGTAAATCATTCACTGAAAGGACAGTGATAACTTTGCAGTTTTCAAAAATTCACTAAATACCTTTTATTAGATTCCTTCAAAGTCTTCACTACATATATTTCATGACTCTGGACTGACAAGAACAAAAATTGCAACTACAGTATTTAACAGAGACATAAACCCACAAGGCGGTTATTCTAGTTTGATAACTTTTTTTTTTTTTTTTTTTTTTTACAAATATTGATCAGAACAACTTCAACATGATTTAAATATGTGAAGGTGTATTTTCCTTAAAAACATTTTAAATAGTTTCAGATTGTCATGTGAGAACTAGTTTCAAGAGTGCTATGGCAGGGAGTCTTTTTAATTAAAAGGTGTTCAGGCTAAAATGTCAACATAAATGTCAAACTCTGCCATTCAAGATTATACTAGTCAGACCTTTCACCAGAAAATGTAAAGAGAATCAGTGATTGGCAGCTTTAAAGCAAAGGTGTTTGCATTCTGCTTATTGGCATGTGTGACACAAGGTTATCAGTGTTGCTTTGAAGCAGTAGTGCAAGTAGTAGTGAACCTACAGAGGGTGTTCACTTGACTCTGCAGTTCCCCACCACTCTACTGAACATTCAAGTGTCTTTCAGCTCTTTGTTTTGGTTTTACAGCTGCAACTTTACTGTTTTGGTTCACTCAGTGCCCTATTGGCGCATTCACACCAAGATAGTCCAGGGGGACCCAGTTCGATTGGGCGGGGGATTGGTTTGGTTCACTTTCACACTGCACTTTTTAAAGCGGACCAAACTGCTCAGACAACATCACGCAGTTACAACAGCTGCTCATTTGGGGGCGATATTGCCCGAAACGACCACTGACCAGGAAGAAAAACAGCATAAGGAAGAAGAAAACCCGGTTAATCGATTGGCCAGGACCGAAAACGAAAATCCATCCCCTTGATCGCGACAAAAACACCAAAATGCAATGCGCTCCACGTCACTTCCTCTCTTTGGTTCGCTGGATAGTCTGTTTTTATTTCCCACTGGAAGCGAACCGCACCAGGGTTCACTTGCAAGTGAACTGAGACCCCCAGTTTTCAAGCGGACAAGGATTCACTGGTTTGGTCCGCACCAGAGTTAGAATAAGCGTTCACACCACTCCAAAGGAACCAAACTATTTGTGGAAGCAGACCAGGGTTGGTTTAAAGTGGACCAAATGGCGCCAGTGTGAATGCATCCATAATGCCAGCACCATACAGCAGGCAGACAAAGTTAGCAAAGAACCTCAGTGCTCAGGTTTATTACATTTTTATTTGTTCAATTTTAAAACATATAGTTTGACATTTATATTGCCATCCATGTCTTCCAATCAGCTAACTTTCATTCTATGTGGAAATAAATGGTAAATGGTACAATACATGTAACAATGTAGAGCACAGAATTTGCAGAATGCTCAGCTGTGATGTTAAGTACTAATTTCTCAACAGTCAAAGTTAAGCAGATCTTATTAGCTCTTTAATATTTAGCATTTGTGTTTGAGCTTTTCAAATATCATTTATTATATTATCTAAACCACCTACAGCAGCATTTCAACTTTTAACCGCCGGATTTCAGGTTTTGCCTAGGATGTTTTCTTACATGTACAATGCCTTTTTTAAGTTTTGGTTAAATTTTTGTAGTTCTGTCCAGTTTATTCTAGACTTGTAAATTACACTCTCCGGCCGCTTTATTAGGTACACCTTGCTATTGTACCCACTTTTGCCCCAAGAACTGCCTTAATTCTTTTTGGCATAGATTCAACAAGGTGCTGGAAACATTCCTCAGAGATTTTGGTCTACACTGACATGATAGCATCACACAGATGCAGATTTGTCGGCTGCACATCCATGATGTGAATCTCCCGTTCCACCACATCCCAAAGGTGCTCCGTCAGCAACAATATTCAGGTAGGCTGTGGCGTTTTAACGATGCTCAATTGGTACTAAGGTGCCGAAAATGTGCCAAGAAAATATTCCGCGCACACCATTACACCACCACCATCATCAGCCTGAACCGTTGATACAAGGCAGGATGGATCAGTGTTTTCGTGTTGTTTATGCCAAATTCTGACCCTACCATCTGAATGTTGCAGCAGAAATCCAGATGCATCAGGCCAGGCAATGTTTTTCCAATCTTCTATTGTCCAGTTTTGTTCAGAGATGGTCTTCTGCAGACCTTGGTTGTAATGAGTGGTTATTTGAGTTACTGTTGCCTTTCTATCATCTTGAACCAGTCTGGCCATTCTCCTCTGATCTCTGGCATCAACAAGGCATTTTCACCCAGAGAACTGCTGCTCACTGGATATTTTCTCTTTCGCGCACCATCCTCTGTAAACCCTAGAGATGGTTGTGTGTGAAAATCCCAGTAGATCCGCAGTTTCTGAAATACTCAGACCAGCCCGTGTGGCACCAACAACCATGCCATGTTCAAAGTCACGTAAATCACCTCTCCATTCTGATGCTCAGTTTGAACTTCAGCAGGTTGTCTTGACCATGTCTACATACCTAAATGCATTGAGTCACTGTCATGTAATTGGCTGATTAGCTATTTCAACAAGCAGTTGAAAAGGTGTACCGTATCATATGGCCAGTGAGTGTACTTGTAATTCTCAGTGTCTCACATGGATTTACAGTCACAGCTCATTGATTTTTTTGCAGGAAACTTGCAGCTTTACTGCAGCTTGGGGAATGTGTGCTGCTGTTGTGATTGTTCCTGGAGAAATGGAATTCTGTAATATATCATTATTGACTGTGTGGTTTTTGATTCTTGTCATTGGTGATCCTGCCAAGGTTTAGTGAGAGATTTTTTGTCTGATATTGCTGCAATTGTACATCACCTTAAGGTCAATAATAATTTATATTGTTTTTCTGACTGTGCTGCCCCTCTGATACAGTCCCATCATGAAGCAATTTGCTGTTCCTGTAGAAAGAGAATTGGAGGTTACAATCACTCTGTCAGGTGTGTTTGAAGTCTCCTTTTTTGCTGTTGCAGGGATGATGGCACAATGAGGTAGGAATACCACATGATGCTTTTTTGTCCCCAAAGGGAAATTGGAACACTTGAGTCAGGACTCAAATGCTGAGCACATGACGCTTGACATATTACATATCATATAACTGCTTCTGTAGCAGTAACAATAAACAACAAACAACAAAGCAACATGTACTTATGTGCATTAAAATGACAAAAGCAAGCATATACAAAGCACATGTTACATAACCAGTAAAAAGTGCAAACAAGATATTACACAACCCCTCTCATCATATCATGAGTCTATTACACAACATCTGCAAATGAGACAAATGATTTTTTTTTTTGTTACTTTTACATTTGGATACTCTGTATCTTCTGCTGGAGGTTTAGGAGCTCATACTCTGTGTAGAGAATAGGAGATGATTCAGTCTGTACCATACAGCAAGCTTAAACTGTAGAAAGAGATCGACATAGGCTACCCTGCTGACATCCCATACCTATGGCAAGCCGTTTTAACATTTAATCGCTAAGTTTCACTATCCAGAATTACCATTATAGATATCTCTAACGTCATTTTGACTAGTCAAAACTGAATTACAGTTATCTATAACGTTATTCTGACTAGTCAAAACTACAGTTACAGATATCTGTAATTCAGTTTTGACTAGTAAGATTCAAACTATTTTTGCCATTCATGTGTATGGGGTTTGTCATTATAGATATCTACAATTATGTTATGACTATCTATAATTCCAGTTTGAGATATCTACATCATTTTGACTAGTCATAATTCAGTTGTAGATATCTACAATGTCATTTTGACTAGTGAAAATGACGTTGTAGATATCTACAACGTCATTTTGACAAGTCATAATTCAGTTGCAGATATCTATAACATCATTTTCACTAGTCATAATTCAATTGCGGATATCTATAACGTCATTTTGACTAGTCATAATTCAGTTACAGATATCTACAACGTCATTTTGACTAGTCATAATTCAGTTGTAGATATCTACAATGTCATTTTGACTAGTGAAAATGACGTTGTAAATATCTACAACGTCATTTTGACAAGTCATAATTCAGTTGCAGATATCTACAACGTCAGGATATCTACAATGTCAGGATACACTGTAATATCCTTTTTGACAACCACATGATCCACACGGAATTGTGTGTAGTCTGTTATTGTTTCAGTGGCCTCACCCGTTTCCATATTATCCCAGTTTGTGGGCACAAGTGTCTCTGTGCTGTCTCCCCACGATACAGTCACTAGCCATGAGCACTGTCTTGTAATTTGGAAGTAGGTGGACTGTGCTGTGGTCAAAAGTCGACAAAGAGGGGCTTTGGTGTAGCTGTGGAGGCATGTTTGATGTGTCCATAACACTTTATCTAAAACCTTGTTATTTTACGTGTCACACTTAATCTCCCGTAGACAGTTCTAATTTACAGTGATTAAAATCCTGTAAAAAGAAAATAGGGCCTCTGGGTGTATGTGGCAGTTGTTGGTGGACACAATCTGCTATTCAATCTGCAGCTCCTGCCACATTTGCACTTTGGGGAGCATATACCACATAAATTATTGTGTTCCCTGTGAAAATAAAAAAGGTTTCAGACACAGGCACAACAGCTAAACATTAGTGTTGCATACAGTCTCTCTCACAGTGTGGTGTCTGCACCAGCTGCCACTGACAGGCAGACCCTTGACTTTTCCCTGATGATTCAGCTCTGTCCTCCCAGACGAGAGAGAAACCCTCCAGCTCGATCAGAGAGTTTGGACTATCTGGATGCAGCCAAGTCTCTGTAAACACTATCATGCTCACGGGACTCAAAACATAGTTTGGCATTGGTTCGGAGTTCCTCCACAAGCTGCTGACTTTGTGTCTTCCCTGCATTTCCATTTAAAACCCAGCTGGCTGCCTAAAACTTCTTCCTGCCACACTACAGTCACTGTGTAACAAGTTATGCATGACTCAAATATGAAATAGTGCTTCTAGATTCCTGAAAATCTTTGAAGAGTGATCATTGTGTCAATGTACAATATTACAGCTTAAGTATTACTCTAATGAGCATTTGTTATTTTTTTCAACAGGTTGGCCCTTTTCCAACACTGTGTGCAAAATGAGCGGCTTCGTGCAGGGCATGTCTGTCTCTGCATCAGTCTTCACCCTGGTGGCCATAGCTGTTGAAAGGTTAGTGTGTGCCGTGGTGAGATACCTTTTTTTCACCTTTATTAATGCCAAAGTAAAAGTAAAAACGGGTGACAAATTAGAGTAAGTAAGTAACATGAGACATGACAAACAGAGGTTATGAATTGAATATGGCACAGATTTGTAGTTGTCTTTGGTAGTGGGAGCACTGTATGTGTGTGTACATGTAGGAAAGACTGTTGTGTGAGTGTGTCGTGTATTCATATATGCCTAACTGTGATCAGAGAAATGTGCAGGTATGTGGGAGGAGGAGGAACAGGAGCGATAAATAAATAAATACATTAATAAATAAATGTCAATAGATAGATACCTAAAAAAAAAAGGAAAATGGTATATGTATGTGTGTTGTCATGCATATGTATGTATGTATGTATGTATGTAGATAATAATAATAATAATAATAATAATAATATAGTAATGTCACCTTGGGATTTGCAGGGAGATGCAGGGCTAGCAGGTTGTTTCTTTTTTTCTTTGTATTCACTGACATATTTTCAGAATCTTATGGGTGTCATTACCTTGGGCTGCCCCCACACCTTTAGAAGTGAGCTTGTTTACTACAGGCTGTTCCCAGCTTCTTACACTGGGCTGCCAACAGCAAGTCTATTGTGAGTGAGTTATTATGTTGTTGATATTCTGTTTTTTCTTTCCAGTTTTTCTGTTGTCTGAGGGGATCCAGCCCTCACCCTGAGCCCCCAAAGTATATCATAAAATAGAAGTTAGTTATAAAAGTAAATGGAGAGACACAAAGAAGGGGAAAGCTGGGACAATGAATAAAAAATAAATCTGGTTGTTTCCAGTTGGATCCTTGGTGTTGGAGTCTAAAGAAATCAACCAGGTGAGGGTGGGTTGAGCTAGAATCAGTAGATCATGTATATTAGAGTGTATTGTCATTTTAATAGAAGCTAGTCTTCCCATACAGATATTGGTAAGTTCACCCACAGTTGGAGAGCATTATTTATTGTTTTGAGAAGTGGGGTTTTGATTGAACAGCCCGGATGAAATGTGAATCCCTAGATATGTCATGTGACTAGTGTATGTGGTTTCATATCTAGTATCAATTATATATGGTGCTAAAACAATGCACTGGTTTGAGATGAACTGCACCATCCCTGGAAAGTGGATGAGATCAGGCAGGTGCAGCCAAGAGCTAGTGACAAAAAGCCATGGACAAGTTGGGCAGTTTTCAGCCTGTTTCAAGTTCTCGTAGTACTTCCATAGTTTCCAGTAGGTTTCCAGAAGCATTTGGTCTGTACAGGAAGTCACAGAAATACTCACATCCAGTTAGATCTGATGTTGATTTATTAAATGTCCCAAATGACCCATATCAGTTTGTTTGCTGTCTCCAATTGATGTAATTATGACAGAGTAGCCTATTAAAATGCTTCACAGACTATCTGTAATTTCTGTTCATGGTTCAACCTCCATTTTAGATGAATTCTCATGTACATCAGCATCATAGCAGTTTGCTGCTGTGGGCCTTTATGAATGCATAAACAAATTGAAAATATGAGTCTAATAGTGAAACACAGAGGAAAGAAATACAAGACACAGCTTTCATTAAAGATCGGTCCAATACATCATAGTCAGAATTTCATTCTGTCAGATGTTTTCCCTCACATTCCACTTGCTAAATATTTCAATGATTTAAACAGTCCGATGTTAGTATACAGTAGACTAGCCTATGTATAGTTTATCATCTGTGATATGAATGTATAGTCTCTCTGACTACTAAACGTCACCATCAGCCACACAACATGTAGCCTATTCTGTTAAAAGAATAAACCTTCAACTCAGACAATTCTAAATGGCATGCATTGCCTGGCGATCAATATTGATCGATTGTGCACAGGTCTAGGTCATCTCGAAAAAACCTTTTGGCACTACTAAAAAGTGATTATTCTGAGAAAATTCATCGACGTCAAGTTTTATTGATTTGTCATTAAGGTAATTTATGAAGTAACAAGACTGATAGTTTATGGCCAGGCTAACGGCTCTATGAAGCTTTATTTAGACAAAGCAGTGCTTTGAGCTAAATGCTAACATCGGCATGCTAATGTAGCATATATATATATCACCGATACACACTATTTACACTACTGGACCAGTTCTAGGTTCTAATGGAGTGGGGTAACAAATACAATTGAGCCAGAGACCAGATGATTTAAATGGAAAAGCCAGCACTTTACTGCAAGTAAATAAAAATAAAAACATTCACAGATAACATTCGAATCAGTCGATAACCTGCAGGTACCAAAAATAAGTTTCTTTCACATTCACCTCTTTTTCCTCACCTCAGTTTTTTCCTAGGTTAGAGATAATTTAGTTCAGGCAACCCACCCTAGTTAGATGGTTTATTTAGTTTAGTTTAGATAGTTTAGTTATGTTAGACCGGTCTGTAACTATCTTATTTAAGGTTAATTTATTTTGGTTCAGTTATCTTCCTGAGTTAACTCTTTTTTTTCTCTTCTCACAGGTAAGAGAATAATTACACCTTTCCAAATCAAAATGAAGTGTAACACTTATACCTCTAATCACAACAATGACAGTTATGAAGAACAAAATACAAAATGCAACACTTCAATTCAGAGTTCAAAGTTCAGTTTCTGTGTAGCCTACTTCAGTTCAGAGTTCAGTTTCTATGTACTCCAGATCAGTTCAGTTTGAAAAGAAGAAGAAATGTAATCCAATACTCCTACCATTCTGGCAAAGAGTTTACCGAAAGTCCGTCCTCGCGCAGCGGATCCTCTCACTACCACGATTGAGATGAACTCTTGTCTTTAGAAACAAAGTCCGCATGTCTGGCTCACCATCTTGTGTCCTGGGCGTGTGTGTAGTCTCCGCGCACACACACACTCAACAGAAGAAACTCCTCTTCAAGTTCAAACTTCAAACAGGAACAATAACACACAAAAAAACCTGACCTGTACGACAGGTCATAAGAAAAATAAATCAGTTTTATCAATATAATTAAAATCAATAAAGTTTTACAATTACTGTGCATCCTAACATTACTGCTAGTTGTTTAACAAGACCGAAAATGGCGACGACAGGAGCAGCATCTTTCATCTAGCATCTCGTATTTTAAACATAATAAAACTTAACTTCTCCTCCTAACATAATATAACCCTCTTTTCAGTTAACAACACAAGATGCAATTTAAATTGGTTCCCTTAATAAACAGAAAATATTAGCAGCTAAACAGCTTGTGTTAATAGCTTTCTCCACACAGTTGCAACATGAAATGGTATTACAATAAAATAAGTTGAAACTCAACAAAACCGTTGTGGTTTGATTAGATATGTCTCTTGTGAATCACCAACCACGTGGTTATTATTTTTAGGGTCTTAAACCACTCTCTGGAAAAATATTCATTCGTTCGTTTTTCTGCTATTCTCATCTGCTCTCAGGTCCGTTCTGCATGTGTATGCTGTGTCATACAAGGGTCATAGGGCAAAGGACCATGAATCTCTTAAAGGGACAGTACCGTTAAAGCCTTTATAGGCCTATTTTTATGCATTCCCATGAAATTATTATCACACCGTTTTTTAATCACTCTTATTCAATCAAATGTGACATTTTAACTGTTTTAACTTATTTATGCATTTTAATGAATTGTTTGTATTTATTCATATTTTACTGTGGGTTACACTAACATGTTAAATATACTGATGTATACCTGGTCTAATATTTACCCATGGGATGTATTATAAAAACTCTGCACCAGATGGCTTCCAATCACAGAAGCACAGAAGCCAAAAATGTCTCCCAGCTTCTAGGTTTGCTCAGGCACTGTACAGCCTACTGCACTCGTGCATTAGTGTTTCTTCTGATGGTAATTTTGCAAATATAAAACCTCCATTGATTAAAATTTCATAATAGAGTACTAATCTACCTTGTTTTTAGTTGGAGGTGTCAACAGCTTTACAGACATCTCTTATAATCGTGGTCTAAGGGGAAAATGCTTTTGGTCCTAGGGGATTTTTAGTAGCTCTATGGTTGCTCTTTTGGCTGGTTAGTTGGTTGATCAGTCCACAAAGTTTTTACCTTAGCGGGTTGTGATTTGGCATGGAAGTCATGGAAGACATTATCACATTTTAGGCATTTTGTAGCCTTTTTATGGTTATGACCTTAAACCGCTACACTGAAAAGATAAGCCCTTCTAGTTCCCATCATCACAGATTTGAAGTGGCCAGTCAGGATATCTTGGAGGCGGAGACTACAAAGTCAGGGGTGCATGTTGGGTGGTTTCTGTTGAACTGAGTGAACCACTGTGATGCAGTTGTTCTTTCAGATGACAATAACACTGGGCATTAAACAGATGCCTTTTTCTAGAGTGTTGGAATTAAGTGCAGTAGGGTAAGTACATTTCTAAGATCTTTAACTGTACAAGCAACCAAGCCTGTGGTGATCCTAGATTTGGGGGGCCCAAGGCAAAGAAGCCCATTGATGCTCAGTTCTAACCAGAGATGGGGGGACTTGAGTCACATGACTTGACTCGAGTCAGACTCGAGTCGCAAATATGATGACTTGAGACTTGCTTGACTAACGTTGATAAAAGACTCATCTTGACTTTGACTTTGCAATCACGCCGTTGGGTGTCACTTTTTTTTTTTTTTTAAAGATTTTTTTTGGGCTTTTGCCTTTAATGAACAGGATAGAGTGAAATGGCGTGAGAGAGAGCGGGGGGTGACACGCAACAAATGGTTGCAAGCTGGAGTCAAGCCTGCAACCGCTGCAGCGAGGCATCACCTCTGTACATGGGGCACCAGCACTATCCATTATGCTACCGACGCCCCGGGTGTCACTCCTGTTTACGTTTAACAATGTTATCAAACACATCAGAGTTAGCTTGTATTTGTGGCTAAAAATAGTTTTGTGCGAGCTCATTCATGAGTACAGATTTCAACCAGCAGCATAAACCAAAAGTGAATCCTGCCGGTTGTGGATTGAATGGGTGTCACAAACAGAAATACGGCCGAGCACTATGGCCACCACTGCAATAACGGTTTACCGGCGTCCAAGAAGCCCGGCTCCAGGTCCAATAATTTCCTCTTCGTTGGTGTCATGACTGCCCAGAAATACCCGAACAGCCGAGCTGGGGCGGCACACAGGTATGTGACGTGTCAGAGGAGAAACGAGCCGTTCACATTTCTCTCTCTGTGGCAGGTAACCAAACCTCACCACACTGAAGGGACTGTTCTTAACTTATCAGGGGAGGAGGGTGCCTGGTTGATTTTTATTTTATTTATTTATTTTATTTTGATCCCCCTGTAGCCACAAATATTTTTCAATGAGCTTTTCGCAGTGATTGGTGGAAAATGCATGACCCTTCAAATGAATTAGATTTTTAAAATTTAACTGAGTTCATCTGAAAAGTCAGTGGACTAAAGACATCCTTTGTGTCTAATAGTAGAGCAGTAGGCCCAGTGTAGCCCAGTGTGTGTGTGTGCTGGGCCCTTACCACACACATGATGGAGGAGAGGGTGGCTCCAGAGGAGCCTTTTAATTTTGTTGTTTTCCTATTAAATGTGTTATTTAAAATTTTCACTGCGCTCCTAAATTTCTGTCTGTGCTCTGTGCACATGTGCTTCTGGTCAAAAAGGTTAGTGTAGAGCCCTGTTTGATCTCTGTTTTTAGCCTCATTGTAGCCTGTAGTTCTAACTGCCTCTCTGGGCACCGCGTTCACGTGTGCATGCTTGTGCAAGACCGTGAGACATGGGCACCACATTCATGTGTGTGTGCTTGCTTCAAGCGGCAACCTCCAGGGATGATGAGTGAAGCCAACGCAGAAGTGCCAAAAACTGCAGTTTGTTGAATGGCCACTTGAGGCAGGCTCCAAAAGCGAGTCAGTCTCCATAGACCGCCATGTTAAAATGCTCAACTTTACAGGAGAAATAAACATGTTTACAGCCTGGTACAAAAAATGGTTTTGGTCTCTATAGCTAATTTCCCCCTTCATGACAACTGTACGGGGGGTGAATTTTTTTTATAACTCATCCGTTTTAAATTTTATTAAGGCTTAAAGTTGCGCATAATTGGGGGCCTGGTCACTTTGAGTGACAGGTGGCGCCATCACGGGTGGCTAACTAGCCGCTGGCTGTCTGCTAGGCGTCATCTCAGCTAATTCGCAAGTCATTGACCCTGACCTCTCAGCCGTGTTTGTGCCTTTTGGATATTTTGTTTCGTGAGGGAGCTGGCATGAGCAGGAGCAGCCAACACCACAGGGCTAGCCAAAGTAGCATAGCTTGTTAGCCTAGCTTGTTAGCCTAACTTAGCAGCTTTGCGTGAGGTGGGCATGTTTAAGCAAACAGGCTTCATTTGGCCTGCCTTTTTGCCCATTTTTGATTAGCCGGGAGTTGGGCGGAGTCAGGCACTGCCAAGATGGCAACGGCCAGAGCCGCCTGCTTTGAGTTTCAAACCTGCTCCTTAGAAACCAATGGGTGACGTCACAGTGATTATGTCCATGTTTTTATACAGTCTATGGCTTGCTTTCACTGGTTTCGCGCTGACTGGTTGGTGCAGCGTGGACCCAAATGATTTTGTTGCCATTTGCGGAGCCTGGGCTGCCTAGAGACTGGACTTTCTCACAGCATATTCAGAGGACATGTAGCTGTGTGTGTGTGTGTATATATATATATATGTGTGTGTGTGTATATATATTTTTTTTCCTCTTTTTTCATTATACACCCCCCATTTCTCTTTGTAATTTCCTTTCTCCTTAATCTCTCTCTCTCTCTCTATCTTTCTCTTACTATATTATTGACTATATTACTATATATATATGACTGTATCATTGTTCTTATTATTATCATCATTATTGTAATTATTGTTACTGTTGTTGCTATTTTTATTATTATTAGTATCATTGGTAGTGGTATCAGATTATTATTCCGCATTACCCTGACCCAACTGTTTCTTCATTTTTTTTAATTTTTATTTTCTGTTTATTTATTTATTTACTTATCTATTTTTCACAGCACTTTTTTTTGTCTTTATGCTTTTGTCTTATATGTTTCTCGGGCCTTTGTGATGGGCACACGTTTGTTATTGTTGATTGTTTTTGTCTTGTTCCTGTATATTGTTTATTTTTGCACATAAATAAAAGTTAAAAAAAAAAAAGAGGACATGTAGCTAGCGGATCATGAGGAGATGTTTGCTGTATATGACATATGACTTGACTTGTGACTTGCATGACCTGAGCAATGACTCAACTTGACTTGCTTTACTTATAGCAGAGACTTGACTTGCTTGATTGTCACCACAACTAACTTGGGACTTGCTTGAGACTTGAAGGTAAAGACTTGAGACTTGCTTGTGACTTGCACATGTGTGACTTTCCTCCATGTCTGGTTCTAACTCTGGGTATCAAGCTGTCTGTTTATTTGAGATTGGAATTCATCGTGACTTTAAAGACTACTGATTAAGGTAAAAAAAAAAATAATTGGAAGACTATTAAGTAATGAGTATTGAGTATCCTTAGTTGAAGCTCTAGCTATATTTTAAATATTCCTCATTTGATTATGTCTAACCATGTAGCTAACTCATGGCAGTGCTCTTCCTTAATTATCTATTGCAGGTTTCGCTGTATAGTGTACCCTCTACAACCCAAGACGACTGTACTTGTTGCCAATGCAGCCATCGTGTTGATCTGGGTGCTGGCTGTGGTGATGATGTGTCCTGCTGCTGTGGCCCTGACTGTGGAGGAAGTCCCTTACCACTACATATTGTACAATGATGACTTCAACCACACACTCCCCCTGTACACCTGCTACGAAAACTTTGCCAACCCTCAGATGAGAAAGGTCTACACGACAGTTCTGTTTGCTCATATCTACGTGGTACCGCTTGTCGTCATCACACTGGTGTACGGAAGCATTGGAGGCAAACTGTGTTTTTCTGTGGTTGCAAACAGAGAGCCACAGCTGGCCAACGCCACAGTTCAAGCTGGGGGTAGAAGGGGCGGTCAACCAACAATTTCCCAGAAAAAGATCAGAGTGATAAAGATGCTCATCGTGGTGGCTTTGCTTTTCATGCTGTCCTGGTTGCCACTCTGGACGCTCATGATGATGACTGACTATGCAGGCTTGGACAGGGACCAGTTGGACCTTCTGGCCAACTACATCTTCCCCTTTGCCCACTGGCTGGCTTTCTCCAACTCCAGTGTCAACCCCATCATCTACGGCTACTACAATGAGAAATTTAAGAGGGGCTTCCAGGCAGTGTGCAAGTCCAGGCCCTTTTGTTGCCTCATCCAGTGCCAGCTGTGGAAGAGGATGGTCAGGTGGGGCAGGAAAGACAGGACTGTTCAAGCACTATGTGGAGGTGCTGACTTCAGAGATGCCACTAACAATCACAACCATCTTGTCTTGGGGCTGAGAAATCGAGTCCATAACGACAACAAGGTGACTGAAACAGCAGAGGTGAATAGGAGTGTGAAGGTGGGGTGTGTGGTGGTTCACTCAGAGGGAAGACTTTCAGATCGAGGGTTAGAAATGACAGCTGTGCATAAACAAGGCGGTAATGGTGAGGAGTCACAGAGGCTTAGTTCACTGGCAGCCTCAGTGTATCAGGCATGGGATAACTGAGTGTTCACAATGTTACCCATAAATGACCCAAACAATGTGACATCATAATTCTAAAGAGGAGACAATCAGCTATCTGATCTAGTTCTAAGCAGTGCTTCACATTTAACACTTCAAATTGCTGATGGGCATGATCAGCCAATCAGGGACAGCACATATAATACCACAGCAGGTGGCACCATGTACCTTGGGGTAATTGTACATTTGGAAAATGTTCCCTGACCGTCAGCTAAGCAAATCCAAAAGTAACCCAATAGTTAAAGTTGAAAAAAATATGTTGATCTAAACTCACGGCATCAGTGATAGAAATTGGTCTAAATCAATTTCATAAACCTTCAACATACACAAACAAAGTATGCAGTACTTACCTTGATTGTGTATGTTGCCCTCCTGCCCTTCTCTCCCCGTAAGCAAAACAGCTGGCTGAGCATGTGTATCCATGTGCTGAGTATATGGGAGCCACAGAGAAAAGAGGCCAAGCCAAAGGAGTCCCTTTTAAAGAATTACTTAAGCCACCAAACGATGAGTTGTTTATCAGTTACTCACTCCATGTTAAGCTGAATTTGCCAGAAAACAAAGTGAATAAAGGATCCAAACATGGAGACATACAGACACATAGCTATAGGTACTATATCAAAAGATCTGTTTATCAACTCTCACATAACTCATGTGTTCAGTACCTCCCAAACACATGCATTCTCACTAAACTGAAAGTGAAACGCATCTATGCTCTTTTGAAGCCAGACTCCATTGAACCAATTTGAAAATTTTACCTCACTGAACACCGGAGCTGTTGGTCTACTGCTGCCTCGATTGGTGGTTTGTTTGTGTTACTGCGTGACTTCAGTGTTTTAAAGGGTTAGTTTGGTTTTACTAAAGTCACACAATAATACAAACAAAGTGGGAAGGAGCAAAATTACTGATTTTGTCAATGGAATCTGGCTTTGAGAGGGCATGAAGTATTACTTTAAAGGCAAAGCCTGTGGGAAATTAAAAGAAGTACCACAGTAATCTAAGCCTTCACGTATGTCCGATCATAGTTATCAGAGCTATAAAGACAGAATTTATCGAGAGGTGACGTAGTTTTAGTTTTCAAGCTCCCTACATCTCATTGTTTTGTATGTCATGCTTTATCAGAACTACTGACAGAAGTGAAGTAGTTAGGGCAGGATGCACTCAGTCACACAATTTCGTGTCACTTGTTGACAAAGCATTGCATCACGTACTAAACGTTTAGTCCTGTTTGAATGGACTCTGGATGGCCTTCATTTCTAGGCACTGGGAGTTATGTGCACTCTCTCAGCATGCTACTTATGTTGTTGTGCATTCATGTTGTTATACTGAGTTGCCTCAGCAAGGAGTGGCAACATGCCACATTACAGAGTAGAACTAAGTGCAGACAGGACAGTCGTCACATTGTTCTTCTATCCATTCTATCAAATTATTCTGCTTTCTTCTCCATAGCAAAGAGTGCATTGTTGCACTGTGCATTCAAGATCCACCTCTCAATAGTCTGTATAAACAGGAAATACATCACAGTAACAATACCATTTCATAGGAAACCAAATTTATCGTTTTAGCTGCCGTGCATCAGTGGACCTATAAAGCACAAACAGTTCTACCAATTTATGCCTCTATAGCAGTTATAGAATGGGTGTTATAATGTAGGACACTAAACACTGTGCCTTCAAACAATAATAAAACATCTACCTCCACAACATGGCAAATGTACAATTCAGTGTAACCTCTCTTTGTAAAATACACAAAACCTATTGGTCAGCTACCTCAATTTCCTTCATTGTACACAATAAATAACTCTACCTTCAATAATATGTTAACACGTCACAGTTAAAAACATTCAAGTGGTAAGAAATGCAAACTAACTATAAAGCACAAACTTGTTTCAACAGCCCCAAACGAATGTATTACAATCCCAACAAATTCTTTCACTTCATACAAAAACAATTACACATAATGCTGCGATAGGTGATATGTTGCTTGGTGGGGGTTGTTAGTATTGATGACCAGTAACTTCTAAATGCTAAAAGAGAACCAGTTCTCACAACATGTTATCTGACCACAGCAGAAGGCAAAAGTTTATGGTTGTTCCAAATGGGCACACTAGATGGCAGAGTGAAAAGCCAGTTGTCATAGAGACATGATATTGTTCAAAACATAGACTGTACATAAAGATGGGCGACATGACAGCTCCCCGAAAGTGAAGCCAAATATCTCAATCACCACCATATGGCTGGCTGCAGTATTGGTCATAAGCCCCGCCCCCACCATGTTAGGGGATGGGACATGGAACAAACAAGTACACGTTAAGTAAATTTTTCCTAAAGATGATTTCTGTCATTTTAGGTAGTTCTTATAACACTGCTGAATGATTAAGTGTTTGTTTTCTGAGAGGTTTGGTTTAACTACTTAACTGATAATATAGAAAGGGTGGGGTGAATGTCATGACTGAAAGCTGTGTGTGCCAGTTGGTACAACTGGAAACTCAAGACTCTGGCTACAAATGATGTGACCAGCGCAAGATGCCGGCAGCTGTACCCAGCATAGTTTAGCTTCATTTTTGTACAGTGGTAGGAAGTGGAGACATATTGTGCATCTTTATATAGCCTATATTCACTGGTTCAAATAAGGAGGTAGAGGTGCATATTCCCAGACAGTCTCTCTTGAGACTGATCTGTTTGTTTGTACCCTTGACAAGAAGCAGATGTGGTAGGCATGGAAACTTTCTCTCCTCATCGCAGCCAATCTCATCACTCAGCACTACATGGCTGAAACTGCTTATCAACTGGCTCTGGAAATGGAGAATTATCTAGAACAGAATAAGAAGCACTAGGAATAGTAAATACAATATTCTAATGTTAAAGTAAGACAGGCAACATATGTAGAGAAAGAAATGGATAATTGTTTTTACCCGATGAACATACATTAAGATGGACAACGCATTTCCACTTACTCCCACTGTACAAAAATGAAGCCGAAACATCCCAGATACAGCCGCTGTCATCTTGACAATCATGAGCTGTGCCATTTATCATGAGCATGCCATCAATCATGAAGTCAAACCCCCTTTTTATAGCAGCCGATAACTAATTAAAACGAAACTTAGTTAAAAAATGAACACACATTAAGTGTGATAATAACTACCTAAAATGTCAGAAACCATCTTTGAGAAAAAAAATATTTGATGTGTACTTGGTGTACGTTTTTAGTTTGCTCCATGTCCCATCCTCTAACATGGAGGTGGCGGGTTCATGAACTATACTGCAGCCAGCCACAAGGGGGCAATCGAGATGTTTTGGCTTCACTTTCGGGGAGCTGTCATGTCCTCCATCTTTAAATACAGTTCATATACAGTTCATATATATATATATATATATATATATATATATATATATATATATATATATATATATATATATATATCTATGTATATATATATATATATATATATATATATCTATATATATATATATATGTGTGTGTGTGTGTGTATATATATATATATATATATATATATATGTATGTGTGTGTGTGTGTGTGTGTGTATATATACATATGTATGTATGTATAATGTAATGATGTAATAAAAGGCTTCAGTATCTAAACTGAACCAATCAATTTGAGAGGGTCATCGCAATCTATGTGCCACAGTAAATCATCAGACATGATCCTTTCTGGGGCAGCCCAGGTTCGACTCCAGCCTGTGGCCCCTTGCTGCATGTCACTCCCTCCCTCTCTCTCTCCCCCCTTCACACTTCACTATCCTATCAATTAAAGGCAAAAAATGCCCTAAAAAATATCTTAAAAAAACAAAAACAAAACATGTGATTGATACAACAGTAATAACAGACAGGACCTCTAGTTTCCCGGCACTGCGCAGGGTGGCGAGCTCAGTTTGGTAGTTCGGCAGACCAAGGTGCGCAGAGATGGGTGTGGCGGCGCAGCAGGGGGAGGTGTCGACAGATCCAGCTTGGCGCAGTGACAGTTTCGTGCCAAAAGGCTTCGCCGAAGGTGCGCTAAAAGCTCGCCAGCTGAAACCAGGTCTACTGTCAGTGCAGGCGGAGCGCAGCTGGTGTAAGCCAAAGTTTGGCTGACCGGCAGACAGTGCGCACACGTCACCAAAACCTCACAGGCAGGTTTCCAGAATGTCAGGCACATTAACAATGCAATAAATACCCCAAAACCACTATTCAATGCAACTATCTGCAATCAGCACATAAATGTATCTCTGTATCGACTGTCCCGTCACATCTAATGTCAGATCAAAGGGGATTGGCATCATCTTAGAAAAGTCAAAAGAAAAGAAACAGAGTGACACTGCGAGAGAGAAAGAGAGAGCGCGAAACGCAACATTGATTTACAATTGTGGTGACCTCCTCCCAGGCTACCTTTGCATTATCAGCCCGTGGAGGTCTGCTCGCAGTTCCGTATATTCGGACACTGCGAGCTTGGACCTCCTGGCCCACAACATCAGTTTCCTCCTGGGAGAAGTTTGGCCGTCTGACGCTGCTGCTCTCTTCTGCCATGGCAAACCGAGCAAACTCTCATTACGCCTTCGCGCGGCGCATTTAAGGGCGAGGAGAGGGGCTCGTTTGAGTGGTGTGATGTGAATCGGCTGTGAATGTGAGGCATGCTAACCTAGTGTTTAGATACACTTGGGTTTTCCTGTGATGTTAAAAAGATTACTCTCCAGGAAAATAATATCATACTTTTCCCAATAAAACCAGCCCAGTCGCCAAAATAAAATGGCATTTTACATTTCTGCAAAGCACGGATGTGTTACATTTGCATGTCTCATAGGTATGAGTAGTTCAGATTACATGTATATGAGCTGAGTTTCTCATCAGGAGGAGGGTGGATGGTGTGACACCTCAGCAAGAGATGACGGCCAAGCAGCAGATCATTATTTGAGACCAACTATAGCAGGTTTTTTTTCAACAGGCTGGGACATGTCGAGTCATGATTATAGAGACAGATGCATATATATATATATATATATATATATATATATATTTTTTTAATTGATAGGAAAGTCAAGTGTGAAAGGGGGAGAGAGAGAGAGATGGAATGACATGCAGCAAAGCGCCACACACTGGAGTCGAACCCAGGCCGCTGCAGCAACAGCCTTGTACATGGGGCGCCTGCTCTACCGCTAAGCCACCGACGCCCCCAGATGCAGATATTTTTTAAAAGCAGGTTGACAAATGTCCAACGGTGTTTGTAGTGTCAAAAATCTGTATTTTTAATAACAATTCAGGACATGTCTGGCCTTGTTTTTATAAACAGATGATTTTAAAACAAAACATGATGTTTTTCTAACCCTAAAAATGTGGTCGTTAACTTTTAACCACAAGTTAACCACAGTGTTGTGACAACATAAAACTGATAATTGGGACATAAATAAACATAAAGTTTTGACATGTCCACTACATATGGAACATACAAATAATCAAGGTTTGGAGAAATATACAATACCAACATTTACTCTGTCGATTGGTTGAGAAAATCCAGAATTTTTTCCATTAAAGGGGTACTACACCCATTTTCAAAATTCATACAATTTTTCCTATGGTCTAAGACAGTCAAAAACATCAACAACTCTCTCCCAAATCCAGAAACCACAGTGCTAAAACACAAACTTGTGATATCATAGGGTATAAGGTCTGGAGCTGCTCCACAGACAATTAATGGTTAAAGATGTTCTAGATGACATCAAGAGCACCGAGGGAATGCTCTGAGTATATGGGTACATTTTCTCCAGACTTTATACTTTATGACATCACAAGTTTAAGACTTACTCCTCTGATTTCTGGCTTTGAGAAAGAGTTGCTCAAATTCGCCAATACTGACTGAACTGTCCTTTGCCACAGAAAGTACATATTGGAATTATTAATTTAGGTTGGGGTTCCCCTTAAAGGTATTTTTATTTGTCACAGAAAACACCCCCAGAAATTTGGGGATCTTGATTCCCAGTAGCTATAATGTGCAGCCTCAGGTTTTGTGCCAGGTGGCAGGTGGTAAACCTAACATTTGTCAGTGATGTACATACTTCACTTTGAAAAAATATTACGGAGATACACACACGTTTGCTGTTGTTCACACAGCAGACAAAGTTCTCCAAAGAGCCATAGCTTACATATAGGACCTTTTACAAACTTACACAAAACACAAATGTTCTAGATGTTTTCTTGCTTTCTGTATAGATGCTTAATTGCAGAGATCTAATGGTATCCAAAAGGAAATGCCTTGTCATATCTTTATAATCTAAATCATTTGTTGTCTTAAGATCTTGTGTTGCTTAATTGATCATGTGTTTTGTTTATGGCTGTGATATATAAAAAAAACCCACCCAATGTTAAATTCTGCACTAAGTTACTTACAGCTGATAATAATGGTATTGCACAAAGGTATTTTGTAAATAATTTATGCATTCAAGGGTTGTGGTCCACTACAGCAACAGAGACCACCACTACTACATAGAATACAAATACAAACGATCATACAGGATCAAAAAGTATAAGTATTTTATCTCCAAGAATCACAGGCAAAGAATTAGATATAAAAGAAGGGTTTAATATGTTGAAGTGTTAATCTTGGGATCTTTGTGTTTTGGTGCCATCTTTATTGCTAAGCTGTCACTGGTGTTGTGTAACTTAAATATATTGCCAGGTTGTGGCCTTGTCAATGTGTGCAGCACTGTTATTGTAATTTTAGCAAAGCCTTGAGGAGGTCTGTCACAATAACACCAATCCCTGGTTTCTGCAAGGGAGAACAACACATTTTATGTGCTCCTGACAAGTATTTCAATTGGCATTAGAAATGTGAAGTATGACAGCTCAGATGTCATGAACAATGAGTGCTTGTGGCACAGGGGGTTGTAATGGTGTAATTGCTGTTGAATTCATTTGAATGTATTACTGACATTAGTGGTCGACATGTATTATTTTAGTGAAGTGAGTCTAATGCTTGCCAACACCTCAGAGGAACCAAAACAGGCGTTGCAGGTTACTATATGTTTGTGGCTTGTAATACAAACTTTGACTTTGTTCATATTGTTGTTCTTAATACTTTTTGCCTGATGTAATCCTGTGGTTCTGTGTCTATGTGTGTACTGTGGTTCGACTGACCATGACAGTGCATGAGAAATGCATCGGAGGAAAGAAGCTACAACTTCAAACAAATGAGCAGCACTGTGTTTTCCTGTCTATAGCTTTAAGTAATGGAAGATAATGAGTCGGCTTGTCTTTGCACAAAGGTCCAGTCCCATGCCAGATATCCTCAGCTGTAAACTCAAGCCAATAGTCCTGATGGTGGCGCTACAGCAAGTGTCTAAAGTTCAAAACTTTGAAAGTTCATAACAAATCAACCATATGTGCTACAACTTAACAACTTTCATCAAACTGTAGCCGCAATACTGAAGAAACTTTTGTACATTTAAACCTATTACAAATTATGAAGTTCATCACTCTTCTCTACACTTTTTTTTTCAAAAACTGTAAAACTTCTTAAACCTATCTCCTCCCACAATGTTTGCTCAAGTGACACCAAACTTGCTACAGAGCATCTTCAGACTGTCCTACAAAAACTATGTTTCTCAGATTTTTGATTTATCAAAAATTGAGCCTACAGTGCATCAAAATGTTTGACTGTAAACGTTACTGTAAACATATACATGCAAATTCTTGCTAAATAAATCTTCAATGTTCATGAAAAAAATGACAAAATTCTATAGTCATGGTAGATGATGTGTGGCAAAGTTCAGAATTTTATCTCAGAAACTGAATTTTTGACAGCATTTTGAATTTTGCTCTAATGTGAACAATTGGAGTTATTGTAAAAATGGCAATTTTAAACATCAGTTTTTCACTTATGGAGCAAATCAATCATTGTTACAAACAAATTACCAACATCTCCATGCTGTCTAGATGCAATATGTGTATTTCCAGATTTTTGTTTCGATAACTGAATTTTTTACAGTGGTTTCAAATCTGCTTTTCCATGCATGGACAGCTGCTAAACCTGCACATCTTGCTTAGTCAATTGTTGAAGCTACACATGACTTGTCACTGACTAATTAGCTCAGTGAGACAGAAATTGATTCTTAGTCTTAGAGCTTGTGGGTTCAAGCCTCAGCTGTTGCAAAAGGCAGATTGTGTTGCTAAATTCCTAAATATCTTCCAATTCTTCTCCTTGTTGCTCAGAATTGCCTAAAAATGCCTGGACCTTACCCATCGCTGCGCAGCAGCTATAATTATTATATTATTACTTAACTGAATTTTCACAATACACACATAATTTAAGAGGTGCCATTTTCATTGTAGAATAGATATTTTCTCTCTGAACTCCTGAAGCTCGAGACAAGATGCTAATAGCTCTCTGAGGCACAGCGGTGCTTTGAGCTAAATGCTAACATCAGTACGCTAACATGCTCACAATGGCAATGCTAATATGCTGATGTCTGGAGCACATCTATGTTCCCCAGTGTCCTATGTTACCAGGTTCAATATTCTGTTTACACACATTAACCCTCCATTGTGTCAGATCTAATTTGACCCATTTCATGTTGAAATTTTTCATAAATAAACAAACATGACCTTTGACCTCTTTCTCATTCTTAGCCTGTTTGTAGATGGCAATTGTCAGCTAAAATGTTTGATAATAATTTTCCATCTTTTATCCATCCTTTGTTTTTCTTTTCATTGACTAATTTATTATTTTAAATTTAGGGCTGAAATATGTTTGGGAGTTGTTCTCCATACAAAAAGAGTAACTACTGTGGCACCCACGTAGCTCACCAGGTAGCGCAGGTACCATTAAGGCTGATTCCAGTGCAATTTTATGATTCTCAGAACTATGATTATAGTCCCTTTACCTAACCCTGGCTCATGTGGATACAGGGCTGAGTAATATCTTTTTCAGGTGGCCATTATGTGCTTTATTGAGCTCGGGAACATAGGACCATTTGTCCACTTACCATTATGCCATTAGATATAAATCTTGGAAACTTAGGACCCCAGGAAAACTGAAATGACCCCACTGAGGTCCAGCAGCTATAATGTTTACTGTGTTCACCATCATATTTTATTGCATGCTAACATCTGCTGATTAGCACAAAGTGCAGCTGAGTCTAAAGAATGTTACCAGTTTTACCATTATTTTGCCTTAAACCAAAGTATTGGACAAATTTAAATTTTGACCTGGTGATGGTGCCAGAGGTTGTTTTACCTAATTCAGAGGATTGCCATTAATATTTGTATCAAATTTAATAGCAATCCATACAATAGTTGTTGAGATATTTTGCTCAAAAAACAAATGTCAACCTGGTGGTGGCACTAGTGGAAAAGTCACCAGGATTCATTGTCTCTGGGCACCACAGATATCAGCACCGTGGCTATCTGTGGCAAAAAAAAAAAAAAAAAAAAGTTTAAAATTGTATTCTGATTGTTTACATTACAATATAACCCATGGCATCTTAGCTGCTCTAAAGTGCGGATCATTCATTACAGGATGGTCTTCATCCTACACTCTACCTCGCAGTAGGCATGCTTGCATATCAATTGTAAAAGACAGGTGTGGGGGACAATGCTGCATTTGGTTGTGGGTGTAGCTACAAACTAAATGATGTGTCTAACCATTAGCTGCAACACTGGCACAGTCTTAAACTGTCTGTGATCTCAACAATGTTTTGGGGTTTTTGTGTCAATGTAAAATTGTTTTTAATGTGTCAGATTGTATGCAGCAAACTGCGGTGTATTTATGTTCAATGTGCCCATTATCTGTTGTTCTGTAGGCCTGTTGATTTTCTTGTGCATTTGTTACTAAATAAATGATTCAGTCAGAGGCCTTTTTGTTTGTGTGTTGCTGGTATATCAAGCTTTAGATCATTTATAGGTGTGTCTACAGCCATAGGGTCCTTTGTAACACTGCTCACAGAACTTCATCAAAGCTCACTCTGAAATGTAGCCCACTCACTTTCACTCACGCTATCAGCTGGACATATTTGTAGTGAACACACAGTAGGAAACTGAGGGATGTAAGCCTTCTGATAAGCTTTGTACTCATTGTGAGCTGTAGTGACGACACTCCACTCCACAGCAGGGTGACATGCTTACATTCATGCTTTAAGATTGTGATGATGACCGTGTGGTAACCTGTCAAAGCTGAGTGCTGCCTCTTGCTCAGTGTATGCTGAAATGGGTTACAGGTCCCTACGACCCTGAACTTCACAAATGGCTTAGAAAATGAACAGATGAATAGAATGACAGGAAGACTTCATTATATTAAAACCACTGAAAGCCCAATAGAGCCTAAAGTGTAGATTTTCTCATTACTGTGAAAAATGACCTTTCATAGGAATATTAAATATTTGCTCTCAAAGAATATGAAGCTATCTTCCACTTGCAAGGTTTTCAAATGGATCAATTTATGGAGATAAATAATACTGATTTTGTCGCTCAAGTCACTGCAGGGAAGAGCACCCACATGGATTCAGTGGTAAATGTTGATCACAGTGTGTCATAGAGTGCTGCTGAGATTGAGACACATTCTCTGCACTCACAGAACAAAATTAATTAAAATCACAGCAGGACGTGGAGGGAGGGGTGTAAAGTCTACACCGAATGACCAGTACAATGGAAAAGTCCTGCAACAACTACTGCCTTTGCAAAACTGTTAATTGTTGTATGGGACCACACAACATTGTACTTTGGATTGTTTGTAATGTTCACAAGGAGAATTAAACAGTTAGACTACACTTAGCTAAAGGAGTGAGTAGCCTACAGGTTGGAGAACGTAGATGACAGTGGCGTACGCCACCATAAATTGTTCCATTTTGTACGAAATAAATGATACATTATCAGCATGACCATTACAATAACCACAATGGAATTACAGTGTCTACGCTCCCCTTGGCTCTGCCTACCTTTTATGTCTGACAGTCATCATGGCCTGTCAACTTGTAATCTGCCACTGGCTCTTTTAAACCCCACCCCTAATGTTTTATGAAGCCATTACGTGGGCAGCAATCATACGATAATTGGCACTAAACGTTATGTAGTGAAGTACAGAAATCCATTTATAACTTTAATCGTAAGATTAGAAATATATTAACCCTTTGCTTTCTCACTTTTGGTATCAAATCATTGGGTACAGCATGTCTGTCAACCTGGGTTATTCTTAAATATGCTTTATAAATACATTTGTCTCTACTTGAAATAAAACTGAAACAAGTTTCATGGAAATGCTCTCTATAAAAGAAATGTTCATGTTTGACTCTAATGTATACACTGGAAAAATCTAATTAACAAAGAACAAGCATGTTTTTATGACTGTGTATATGCATATGCAGGTGTGACATGAAATTCAATGTGAAGGCAGCGTTACAAAAAGTAAGTCAGATCTTACTGTGGCATATTTTTCATCCATCAGGTAATTAACACCTTAGAAAAGGTTTCCAAAAGGCAGCAAAATAAATAAATAAATAAATGAATAAATAAATAACCACAGACAGTGTGATGCCACGATATTACAATTATTTTTAAGTTTTATTTAATGTTTTCAATTAATATGATTATGCATATGAATTCTAAAATGAGACCTTTTTGTATAGCCTACAGTGCTGTGAAAAAGTATTTGCTCCCTTCCTGATTTCTTATATTTTTACATATTCATCACACTTAAATGTTTCAGATCATCAAATAAATTTTAATATTAGACAAAGATAGCCCAAGTAAATACAAAATGCAGTTTTTAAATGTTGATTTCATTTATTAAGGGCAAAAAGCCACCCAGACCTACCTGGCCCTGTGTGAAAAAGTAATAGTAGTGGTAGTGATGGTCTGGGGCTGCTTTGCTGCTTCAGGACCTGGATGACTTGCTGATGGTACCATGAATTCTGCTCTCTACCAGAAAATCCTGAAGGATTATGCAGCAGGACAATGATCTGAAACACAGCAGCAAGTCCACCTCTGAATGGCTTAAAAAAAACAAAATGAAGGTTTGGAGTGGCCTAGTCAAAGCCTTAAATGAAAGAATGAATCCGATTGATGCTCTGGCATGACCTTAATCAGGCCGTTCATACTTAAAAACCCTCCAATATGGCTGAATTAAAACAATTCTGTAAAGAAGAATGGGCCAAAATTCCTCCACAGCGATGTAAAAGACTCATTGCCAGTTGTCACAAATGCTTGATTGCAGTTGTTGCCCCCACGGGTGGCACAACCAGTTATTAGGTTTAGGGGGCAATTACTTTTTCACATAGGGCCAGGTAGGTTTGGATAGCTTTTTACCCTTAATAATAATAGGCGTATAGTCTATGTGTCAGTCTTCAAATATTCATCACGGTGTGCTACTGGAATGGTGGATGGATTACTGAACAAGCCTAATAAGCACAGGCCCCGAGGCACCCTGATATCTTGAGCCCCACACAGACACAAAACAACCACACAGTGACATAAAACAGCCACAGACGGACACAAAAAACTACAAAGATATGCGTAACAACCACAGAGTCAAAAAATTACCGCAGACACACATAAAACAAACACAGAGTCAAAAAACAGCCACAGAGAGACATAAAACAACCACGGAGTCAAAAAATGACCACGGAGAGACATAAATATGACAATGACAAATATGTAAAAATATACATATTTGTACCTAGAGGCCAACTAGGTGTCTAATGTCTAATTATCCATCCATGCTGCAATGGCCTTTGAGTACTATACTATATGTATTGTACTCATACATTTATGTACTAGGAGGACACCAGGACTGGGGAAAACTTTGGCCAGTCAAGGTGAGAGCACCTCTCGTGCTAAGGCTACTTTGTCTCACACAAGTGTTGGCTGTGTTATTAAGGTTCACCTGTAATTATATCAAAGTTTAAGTTGGGTTGCACAGACTAATAACACTCTAATGAACACACTAATTTCAACCATTTTAAACACCACCTAAATTAAGAATTGGGTCGTCCACTAATTGGAAGATGGTGGTCGGCTCCTCCTGTATGCATGTCAAAGTATCCTTGGGCAAGATACTGAACTCCAAACTGCTCTTGAAGGCTGTACCATTGGTGTGTGAGTAGCAGGTGGCACCTTGAATTGGAGCCTGGGCCATCAGGGCGTTAATGTACGTATGAATGGCTCAATGTGATTCTGCAGTGTCAAAGTGCTTTAATAAGTTCAAAGACTAGAAATGTGCTATAAAAGTGCAAGTCCATTTCAAATGTACTCTCTCTCAAAGCCAGAAATCAGAGACGTAAGTCTCAAACTTGTGATGTCATCAAGTATAAAGTCTGGAGCTTCTACATAGATAATGAATGGGCAAACGTATGAAATTTAAAAATGGGAGTAGTTTGCCTTTACAGCCTTTGCTGAAATTCTCCTCAGAAACTTGAATTATACACTGAAAGAACTGCAGTGTAAGGACAACCTGGAATTATATTTATGAAACTGGACTGCTCTCTGAATCATCAATGTGCACTTCCGTCATTGGAAATACCCTTTTAATTGCAATGCTTTTGCATTGTTGGCAAAAGCCAAGTACAGTAACACTAATTAGACTGCATATTATGCTAATTAAATTCAAAAGGACAAATCTAAATGCACAGTGGGCTATCTGTTAGCGGCAGGGATATACTGAGCTCTAAGCTCAACCTTCAAAGATCTTGTTGATAACCTTCTATAGATATTTTTTTGTCATGGAGAAGTCTGCAAAGCTTAGTTTTAGTGGTTTTTCATGAGAATACAGCATATGATTTTCTGATGCTTAGGAATGCTTTTTTTTAAGTGCTCCATCAAGCAGATCAATCAGTATTTTGTAATCAGTTGGGACATTTTGCCATAGGACACAATCACGGTTTGGATTTGTATACTTTTTGTTGGAGTCATTACACGACTCACATACCCTCATATTGAGGGTCAAACTTTTAAGTTGGAAATAATTATGGCTTAAAGTAATCCCTCCTTTTACCCTCTGTATTCTCTAAAACCACCAACCCTGAGGAGTGCCACTAACCCTTACGCTTCACGTTTCAACTGGCAGTAAAGTAAACACAATTCCAGTTGTTCAGTATGAAATTGTTTCGCCCGTTTTGTTCTGCAGTGTATCTGGGGTCGGCAGCACGGTATGGCAACACAGCGGAGCATGGAGGTGGTATGGCAAGAACAATGAAAGCACTGACTAGAGAACGCTCAACAATAAAAAATAAAATGAAAAGGTGTAACTACTGACTCTGTCTATGGTTGAAAGCAGTTCCCCATTAAGGCCATCTGAGCAGATGAAAAACTTCCACTGAACAGAGAACAACAGCTGTTCAAGGCCAACTTTATTGTTACAGTCTTTAAAAACAACAGCACTGTATTGTAACAGTGGTCAGACTTGTAAAACAGCCGTCATGAGCTTGTATTGCAGTGACAAAGCAGACAATCTGTTCTTGGCTGAACAAGTTTTTCTGTAATTATAGGATATGTTGTCTAAGAACAAAAAGCAAACACTTCAGTTTAAGTTTCAGAGCACAGGAAGATCCATATCAACCTAATCAAACAGTTTGGTGTATTCAGTGGGGTAAAAACATTATGCCATTGGATACAATAATGCAATATTTACTCCATAAACATTAAAAAAAAAAAAAACATTTTAGAGATTTAAACAACTGGATGTTGGTGTTTCTGGTTTTAACAAAACATCTGAACCATCTGAATTTAATGCAAATGAGATGAATAAATAAGAGAAACCAGTCTACAAAGCTTAGCACCAATCGCTCCTTTTACCCTTTGTATTCCCTCAACCTCCCAGTCCCAAGGGTGCTTCTAGCCCTTACCCTTTACTTTCTGTAGTTTAATTGACATCCCCCTTCACATAGGCAATTAATGCTCCCTGTGTCTTCAAATCTACCCCCAGTGTATTTAATATTTACCTTTTGGTACACTTTACATCTTCATGGCATTAGAATAGGTTTGTTGCATTCATTAGACCATACAGTATAATAGGAGACATCTAGGCTACGGACAGTTAGACTTACATACTGTATGATTAAACTTTGGTGGCAGTTGTCTTGCTACTGAGTCTTAAGACAGCCCATACAGCTATACAGCCCAATCACCAGAATAAATGTTGGCTTTGTACGTTTCTGCAAACCATGGATATGTAACATTTATACAAAATTATGTAGTGGACATGTGAATCTTTACATTTCTTTACATTTTATCAATGGTTATATTTAGAGAAACAAAAAATTCTAGTTATGGTTAAGAAAAGTATGAAATGTTATGGCTTAAAATTCCTGCTTTTGGTATTGCAATTGCTGCTGAAAATCCTGCCAATGTCTCGCCCAAAACGTATCCAAAAAAAAACCAACTGGTTTCTTTGTTTGTTGGTGTTAATCATTGGTCTGCAGCATAGACTGTAAAAAATAATGGGCGTAGCTACCATGACATCACCCACTGGTTTGCAGACTCATCTTTTAACGCCGCAAGTTCAGCATTTCAGCTGTTACCATCTTGGTTTTTTTGAGCCAGTTTATTGCACTTCTGTGTTGGCTTCATTTTCTAGCCCCAGAAGTTGCCTAGGTCTAATGCCATTGCCCATCCTCACTATCCACCATCTCCTCCACCTCTGGATGACGAAGTTGGGTCATACGTGTAATCAGAACTACGTCACTTTAGAAATGCTGATACGATACATATGAAATGTACAAACGTGACGTATCCATGGTTTGCAGAAAAGTACAATGCCAACATTTTCTTCTGGCAACTGGGCTGTGAGTACAACACATTAATTTTCTATAAGATTTAAATATTTTATGCTAAAATGAAGAACAAATTGAATTTGATCTCTGTTAAAGTTTACATTTGTATAAATAGTGTTTAAATTCAGATCTTGTGTTTGTTCATTCTTAAAACTGATATGAATCCATAAATTCACAGTGATAAAACTCATTTTATTCTGGTTTGATAAGAAAAGCACTGAAGAACAAAGTACTGTAAATGCAAAAATCATGCAGATGTGTTTTATGTTGCTGCTCAGGTGATTTCCAGTAAAAGTTATGATTAAGCACAGGGAAAGGTTTCTGGGTTTTGTGCTACCCTACTTATTTACAATTCCCTTCTCTTACTTTATGTCTTGATTTTGATTTCTATCTTGATCTTCTATCTTCTATCTCTTATTCTGAAAATGTTTAGAAAGTCAATAAAGATCACAGATATCAGCTGGGAGGAGACCTGTGAGTTTGAATTTGCAATTAAAAAGGTGGGAGTATAAATGAGCCCATCAGCTCGTAACAGTCATATTTCACAGAAGGCACAACTTTTGTAACACACAAGATGAACTGAAATTTCTAAATTTCATTTTCCACCATCCTATGCAATGTCAGCTCACATCATAAATATGTACGTCTTCTCCAAACGCAAACCAAAAACTGTGTACGTGAACCCATACACAAAGTAAAGCAGTCAGATTGAACATTTCAGTGCTAAATATCTAAACTCAGGTCAAGCGGCACATAACTTTATTTTGGTGACCTGGTACAAAAAAGCAGTCGTAGTACCTCTGCTTCTGTCTAACTAAGTCATAACGATTCAGCACTGCCCTTCGCTCTTGATCCTGCAGGCCACAGCTGTGATCAGTGCTGCTCCCTTGCCACTTCCATCCTCTGACTTGTGGAAAGTCACGTCACACTGCGGTGCCAAATCCTGCAACGTCTCTTGCATGATGCTGGAGAAACTTTTGGAAGAGTGAGGGAGGAAAGAGAATTAAAAAAAAGTTCAGTGTTGAACATGAGTTTCATGGGAATTACCTCTCTAATATTCGCTCCACACTTAGTATCAGCAGTAACGTATGAATGAAAATGAAGCAGCTGTGGCAAAATTTAAGAAGAGTTGAAATATTGCGCTTCTGATATGGTTTTTGACCTTTCTTAAATCCCTGCAAGTGATCCATTATGATGATGGCCTACTGTAAGTGCCTACATTAAAGATGTTTCATGTCAGCTGCCAGAGCAAAAGACGACAGTTAAAGCCTCTAAGTTCCCACAGGACAGGTGTAAGATGCTTTAACTGTGACACATCAATTGATGACAGGTGAGTAAATACAGTAAGTTGGGACTTTAAAATCCATACTTTGTTGTCCTGAAAACCCAAGACCTGGGTCAACTAGAGTTGCAATGATTAATTGATTAGCTGTTAACTACTGATATAATTTGCACAGGCTAAAAAAGCACGGCTTGGAACTAACGGCCACATACTTAAATTAATGAGCAGGTACAAGAAAAATACAGTAAGTGTTTGGAAAATGGGCTCTTTGATCTTTATTGTGTGATGAGATGGATAGTAGCAGCGGGCATCCCATTGTCCAGGGCACAATAATAAATGTGTTTGGGACAAAAAGAGATCTTCCGCTTTGGGATAAAAGGATACAGTAAATTCGATATCGCCCTAAAGTCGGAGAACTTCAGAACTGCATGTTAGGATATGATTGCTCCTTACTGAGGGTGCGTCTTGTAAAGGGTGCCATCCACTCCCACGGTGATGGAGAGCTGATTCAGGTTGCGGTTCTGCCGTATCTTGTCGACCACAGCGGCCAAACCAGCGCCACAGAGCTGAGCTGCACGCCGTGCCACCACGCTACACACCTCCTTCACCAGTACGCTGTCATCACACGTGGAGGTGGTGAGGCCCAGGTGCTGCAGAATTGAGCGCACCTGTCGCATGGCCAGACGGTCACTTTGGGGCCAGAGAGAATTAGGGTTATACACGTGAAAGAAATACAGTGACATACATGTGTGATGGACTGGACTTTCTATGTAGCAGTGATTTATTTGACTTGCTTAAAAAAGGGTACAGGGTTGCTGTAGGTTGACAAAAACACAAATAAACTGCACTGCAGCCACACAAAATGATTTTATGCAATATTCAGCACTTTCATGTTGATAATGTAGAAGCTGCTTAAAGTTGTGTGGCCAGTAGATCACTCATTTAATCACTTGATGAGTTAGCTTGACCTTTTGCACATTAACAGCCCTGACATTGTTTCTTGCCTAAGCGGATTTCTCACAGAGATTGGTTCAATGAACCTTTTTGAATTTGTCCTTCAGCAGCTTGGAGGAAAATGAAATTATTTTGTAAATGTAGAATATTTTTAGTCTCAGTCAGATCATGGTTAGAAATAAATGCTGTGCCCCCTGTTGTCACCTTCAGTTAGAACACATACACAGACAATAAGATCAGTAAACTACACACACAGCCATTCAGTTAGGCAGACACAGATAAGTGCCTTATTGCTTTTAGTACTTCAGTATTACACTGCATGGCTTCTCCTGCCTCTGATTCCCTTCTGGTTGTGTGCTTACATCTCTTATCTCGAAACAATGCTCTTCTCCTGAACATGTTGGGATTTCTAAGATTAGTTTGTGATAACAAACCCTTTAATATGAGTACACTTACACTGTAGCAGGGGTAGATAAGCCAAAGTAGGTAGGCCGGTTGAGCCCCCACGGCTTTATTTTCAATTATGTTAAATTATCTAAACACAAAAGTAGTGATTGGGCCTTTAAGCTACAGCTCTTAATGCTTTGCAGTAAAGGTTAGAGGTTTTTTCCTCTATTAGTTTTCCAAGACATCTACAGCTATCAAATAATGTACCCTACACAGTCAATGAGAAACTTTTGTAGATAAGGAAAATTCTAATATAAATCCCCTCCACTGCCTGATTCGCCATGTATGTGTTCCTACCTGCGTGCTGCAGCCATCGTCTACGGACCTCCGATGTCCCTGTCTCATCTCTGTCCTCTATTCACACCTCCCCCTCTGACCAAACCACCACATACAATGTACTTTTCTACACGAGCAGGCTTGTGTGCCTCTCTGACATCTGTGTGTTCTAAGTACTAAGACAGTGTGACAGGGTTTTTTTGAGACCAAGGTGGCAAAGGCCTGTGGCGGGGGGCATCTTGACAGCTGTACTTTTAGATACGGTCCCCCCCTCTATTAAATACGAAAGGAGGCCCCCACATGCTTGAGCTTTACACTGCTGACTTGTATAATCAGAACAGACATGTCATGTAATTTTCAGCCTTCTATGATTATATTTACCCTTTACAGCAGGCACATCCTGACAGCTGAGAATATTACTGTCAGGAATTGTCCCCCCTCTATTAAATATGAAAGGAGGCTGAAAATCACAGGACATGTCTGTTCTGATGATACAAGTCAACGGTCCTGAAACGTGTGTTTCTTTTCTATAATATACATTCTACATGTCGGAGGTGACGTCCTTCCACATTCGGGGGTCCTTCGCCTTTCAAACGGGGCAGAGCTCCATGGGAAACAGTAGGAGAGACACAGCCCGAGGGGGAACTGGGACCTGACACAACACTGGAGGGAGAAGCAGGTCCGTGGAGCTGTGCACCGGATGAAAAAACAAGTGCGTCGAACCAAATGCGCGCCGCTACAGCGTTGCTTTGGATTGTGAGTGCGTATGACGTTTTATTTCCATAGTCTGCTTTGAGAGACTTAAACATGCTTGGGTAATCCATCATAATGAAGAACTGACAGCCTTTATGTTTGAGGTCAGAGTTACAAGGTGGTGGCTTTTGTATTGCCTTCTCTCTCTCTCTCTCTCTCTCTCTCTCTGCTCTGAAATACTCAGCCATTGTGTGATGATGAAGTGCCTCGCATAACATGTAGTTCAGGAACATTTGGTCTGGTCTGATCCGTGATTCATTGCACTGACAGTGATTGGGTAATAACGGACACCTGTTGACGAGCAACAGGTCCTATTTTGGGCTTTGTTTCCTTAGTGAAGAACTGCAAACTGTGTGTAGCAACGGCGTGTGTTGAACACATCACTGATGTGAGTAAATTGAGTTTGGCTGTATTCCTGTTTATGCAATGTTCTGGTGTGACAATGGGAGTTAACTTCTATCATCTGACTGCGACTGCGGATGTTCTTGCTCTTTTGTGAGGGAGTATCTATGGTGTAGGATCATGGGCAGAATTTATAGACACTTTGGGGATACATCCCTACCACTTTTCTGATTACCCCTGCCACTATTTTGATATTAACTGCGCATGTTTAAATCAGATTTAATTTCCATCGGCTCTACAGCTCTCTCACGTTTCAACTGAATGACTTTCTAGTGTTTGTTCACCTTGGTCCTAAGGCATTTTCTGACAGTCCATGTGATACAGTTGCCTACAGTGATTTAGACTTGTAAAAACTTTGGACTGCAGTGTGGCGTCTTCCTTCTGACCAGTAACGTTAGCTCTGCGCCACTGTTTTCCACTGAGAAGCTTGGGGAAGCAGCTGTGAGCTGCGCTGTTTTGGAAATGGTGAAGTTGACATTTGTGTGGACAACAGGCCACACAATGGTGAGAATTATGCCTGTTCATAAGTGTTTTCAATTAGATTTGGTTTTCCACCTCTGATAAAGAACGACACACAGCCACTTCACTAAAGGTTACTTCCTTGGACAAAAGACACAAAAGAGGACTTATGAGTAAATCATACTTATATGTGTGTTGAATCAGCATAACATTATATATGTATTTATGCTTCCCTTAGGTAACATTATTAGAAATCACACATAACAATTCTCATTGTAATGTAAATGATATGTAATTTTGTCCATCGCTCATGCCAGAGCAAATGGATCAGTTATTGAACTTCAAGTATGTTTTCAGGACATAAAAACCTGGATGAGCTGCAGCTTCCACATGCTTAATACAAGCAAAACTGAAGTTATTGTTCTTGGCCCCAGACAGATAGTTTCTCTAGATGGCATTGCTCTGGCCTCTAGCACAACCGCAATGAACCTCTGAGTTATATTTAATCAAGATTTGTCTTTTAACTCCCATATTAAACAAACAACAATGATTGCATTCTGTCACCTGCATAATTTGAAGTGAACTCCACTGCACTTCAGCAGTTACAATTACTTACATTATTTATGTGCTGTTTTTATTTTTTATGGCCAAAAGTAAAACGAAAGGGGTGGCAGTGTCTTTTGTAACTGTGTTAAATGGGCATATAATATCGTCTCATATCGATTGCAGACCCCTAAATCGTATCAAATCGAAATTGTATTGTGGCAGACTTTGTAATATTGGCAAATATTGTATCGTTGTCCAAAGAAACAATATAATATTGTACCATAATGAAACTGGTGATTTTCACCCCTAAGCTGATATAGGCCTAGTCCGCTGAGAGACCTCCTATGATAAACTAAGCCCCCTCTCTCATTCTCTCTCTTCATTTGCAAACATTCATGTCCTATTACTGCATATCACTAACTTGGCTTCTTCCCTGGAGCCTTTGTGCACAAATGGCACTATCTAGAGTTAGTGTTTGGTTTGTCCGTTCTGGGCTACTGTAGAAACGTGGCAGTGCAACATGGCGATCTCCTTAGAAGAGGACCCACTCCCTACATTGATATCAACAGGAAGTCCTGCACACTGGACCTTTAAATAAATAAAGACATTTCTACCATACACTGATAAAAAAATTCATCAGACTGCAGGAAATAAAGCGATGCTCAAATTTTTTTCAGCCTGCTGTCTGTGGCTAGTGGGTGCCAAACATGAAACAGCCAATTACTGTGTAGATTCGACTAATATGATCTCATGTGGCAGCTTTGGCACATTACTAATACCCACTCTTGTTATGTGGCTTTGGGATTAACTGCAAAGTCTTATGTGTGTTTTTTCTATTCTCACCACAGTTACCATGGTGAACATGAGGGAGCTGACGAGAGTCACTGAGACTAGTCTGTAATACTCACGTTTCGATCTGTGACAGGAACTTTGTCTCGAAGATGCACCGGGTCTTGAGTCGCTCGGACATTTTGCCTCTGAACAGCAAGCCCTTGGAAGTAAAATCTATTAGCACGTTCCTCACTATCTCCCCTAGGTACATGCCGCTGATCATCTTCTCATACCTGAGAGAAAAAGACACACAAACTGAAAACTCTCCACAGCCACACATTGGTAACATTCACAATATTTACATTAGTAATACTACTCTTTTTCTATCACACTATAAACCTTTGTTTTATTCTACTGTCACAAACTCTATCATCAAACTGAACAAAACAGATTGGCTCTAACTGAATTTTAATGAATGAAAGCTTAGACAGCAAACAAAGATGTCCTGGCAGCACACTTGTTACAGAGGTGGGTTTAATTTGAATAAATTATCAGGCGATGTGACAAGGGTTGCAATCAATTATACCCATTGATAACAGCTCCTCTTACCAATGTACTCTCTGACATGTCATGCAGACTAGTCATAACAGACAGTCCAGACGTGCGTCTTTTAAAAGGAAAGACATTTAATGTAATAAAACTAACTGCTCTAAGTCATGATGATGTGGCCCCTTGTCCCATTAATCAAGGCGCAAGGAGCAAACAAAACTAGCTATATGCACAGCTGCTTGAAGGCCATTTTAGTTGGAATAAATCCTTAAAGCTGTGTTTTATGCAATGTTTTCTCTGGCATGGCTTAATGACATTTCACAAGTCCAGACTGAAAATAATGTTGCTGTCTGGAAGGGTACAAAGTCCCGGGACATATGTAGCATCCTAGATGTTCTGCTGGGTGCAGACGATGTCCCTTGTGCAGTGTGCAGTGATGCACCCAAAATGTTCTATTTGGAATAACAAATTTTATGTGCAGTTATATATTCAGTATGTTTTTGATAGAATAAATGAGATTTTTTTTCTGATAAAAAGCGCAACATGCCTTGGTATTATGTGCTGTCATCTCCCTTTAGGAGACAGACAAACCAAAAGTGACAAACTATTTGAAGCCACCAAAGAGGGAATTCTTTACAAGGATGTAACAGGATCAGAGCTGGTGAGGGGCAGGTGAGCAGGGTGAGAAGTAGAAAGTTTGAGTGAATCAATTGATCACCAGGGTGTGGTAACCAACCTGTGATCTGCTGTGCATTGAATGTATGAAAACATAAACTGTAGATTTCTGCAACGATCTATATCATGGGTGAACTTTAACTGCAATTACAGCTGGTTTAAGAAGTAAACTGCCTTTGGATTGACAGCACGATTAATCTGCCCACAAGTGGAGTTGGAGATGTTGGCAGGGCCTGGCGCCCTTGTTACCATAGGGACACTGACGATAAATCTGCTAATGGCCTGGCTGACTCCACTGCAGTTTAAGCTGGTAGTTTCTTTCTGTCCCCCAGGTATTCTTTCTTCTCTACATTGCACAACACTCCCCTCTCATCCACTACACACAGTATCAATGTTGGTGCATTGTGCACTGCTCAGATAATGTCTTTTTTTTCTTATTCTCAGTCCTTTTAATGCAACTACTCTGAATACATAGTGTGATAGACTAACTGCCCAAAGTATTCCAATTGAAATACCTCAAGTTGATACCTTTGTCACTTATACGGGCGTGTTTTTGCTTAAAAAAATGTTTCTAGCCCTGCCCCTATCACATTAAATTAAAAGACATTAACATTTTACAGCTTTCGGGGGAATTTTGCATCAAATTTAAAATCAATCTTGTTACACCAAAGTTAATAATGATGATATCAAGAAAGTGTGCACAACTCAAAAGCAATTCAAAAACATCAGGTGCATGGTCTTCGGAGGTTTGATACTGAAAATTAGAGATCTGTACACATGCACTGCCTGTGAAAATTTGCCTTAAAGGACAAGCCCTTAATAGGAATCCACATTATTAGAGATGGATCTGAACAAGAGGCCTGAGTACTTATGCAGTGCTTTGAATATACACTGCTGCATCCCTTATGAGAGCCTGCACAGTGTCCCTGTCCTGCTGCTTCCAAATAGCTCCAGGTTTCTAGGAGTGACTGAGCATGTATATCTTACATGAAGTTCAAGGGGAACTATGCTCATTTTCAAAATTCATACATGTAATTACTATAGTCTGAGATATTCCAAACGTATAAGTAAACATGAACAGCTATCTCCCAAATCCAAAAACTAGAGTGGTAAAACTCAAACTTGTGATGTCATGCAGGGAAGTATGGAGCTGCTCCACAGACGATGAACTGGGAAAGATGTTACAGATGACAGTGAGAGCACCCAGGGGAATGTTCTGAGTATAAAGGTACATTTTTTCAGGACTGACAACACTACAACAGAATGAAGCTCACTTGGGTATAAAAAGAAAACAAACATTTTGTGGGTCCACAAAATCAGGCTCCTGTTCATTACCTCTGCCAAGGAGGTTATGTTTGTCTATGGAGCAGCTCCTGACTTTCTATCCTATGACCTCACAAGTTTCAGACTTGCTGCTCTGTATTCTGGCTTTGAGAGAGAGCAGCTATTGTTTAGAAACATTGAACTTTCTTAGGCCATGTAAATAACACATAGGAATTCTTAATTTAGGTGGTGATCACCTTTAAAAATGTACCCACTATTCTTGCTCAGCAAAGACTTTGTATTGCTGCCATTATTACTTTAACTGCATTAAATACTTTTTTTTTTTTTTTTTTTTTCCATTTAGATACTTTTACATTTAAGATACGTATGCAAATGTGCCTGATATGTAGGGCCAAAAAAGTTACTCAAGGTGCTCAATAAGTGAATTTATGATTCTGATTCTTTGCAATTAAAGTTTGTATAATTATGGAGCTTTATGATATGGTGCCACTGTGGACAATGAAATGCATGAACAACAATCACTATCTCACCAAGAACTGATACTGTGTTTTGACCGAGCAAGGTAATATTTGAGGCCAGCATTTAAATTTAAAAATGCTCACTTGGCAGCAATGTTTCAAAGTGTGAGCAATGGCTAGCATTGTAAGCTTTACTACTAAAGAGGTATTTGTCTCCGTGATGTCTCTAACTCTAATGCACTTTGTGTGAGACACCAACTTTCAGGCTCTGTCTAGTACTGTCAAGCTATTCAAACACAAGGCAAAGTGCTGAATTGACAGCTCTTAGGAAGTGCACTTTACACAAATCTATTAATTTGCTGCATGTTCTTCTTTTACAGAAATGTTGGTCTCTGTTGTAGTCTTTTTCTCTGTGGCGGTCTGTCCTCGGCATCTTCTCACTAATTAATTTATTCTGTATTTGTGACATTATGTGATGTTGTCTGATGTGAAGGTTGGCTTTTTTTTCAAAGACAAAAATGTCATAAATTATCCATCCAATACCTCTGTTTCCCAGGATTGTTAGAGCACTCATCAACGAGGCGATCAAACTGGGTGCAGACGTCATCAAGTTCACCACTGTCACCAAATGCTCCCCACTCCACGTTGACACACATACGGCCGTTGTTACCCTCCACCAGTTCAATGTTTTGCATTTCCTCCATGTAGCAGGCATTTGTCCCTGTGCCTGAGTTAAAGACAGGTGGAAAGATATTACTGTAAATATTATCCTGGAAGTTAAACATCGGCCAGTTTTTGAAGAGCTTCATTCCAAAGCGAAAATATATCCACTAAAAGAATAAACAACACTCAATGTTTGCTCACAGTAAATTGATTATAATGTTTAAAATTAGCCCAAAGAGACAGAGCCTGGCTTCCAGAGAGGGAGGAGGGGGTAGACAGACTTACCTACAATTAGTCCCACCTCACATCTGGGGTCCTCATAGCTGCAAGTCATCATGGTTCCCACTGTGTCGTTAACCACCGCCACATAGTTCAAGTCAAATTGCTGCAAGCAGTGATAAATAGATGGGAATCTATTATAATGGAAACACACAGCAGTAGCCTAATTGACTGCACTAATAACCACCCTGGCTTACATATTAAATGTGATGAGATTATTTATGTTGGTTAAGTGCAGCTTCTTGCCATCATGTCAACAGAGAACAGGAGGTTACTTGGTAAATAAAAGGTTTGGTGGCCTCAGGCTATTCCTCACATACTTAAGACCAATCTCAATCTGAGCCAAGGTCTAATCATCAAAGGTAAGTGAAAGATAAAACATGAGTGGGTGTAGCTTTGATAAAGGATAAGTGAGAAAACCATAGAGAAAAAATGTTCAATTATATGCCCTTGTTATAGCAATAATGTACTTAAAATAATTTAGGTTTCTTGTGTTGGACAATATAAGGAACCTAAAAAGGTTATAATTTGCTGTCAGCAACAGTTTACAACAGGGAGGGAGAAAGAATGAGGAGTACTACAGCTGTAGCAAAATAACTTGAGGGATATGCACTTAAAACCTAAATACTGGAAAACTGAATTCAAATACAAATCTATAGGAAGAGAACAAGATCACTGTGGTGATTTTTGCTCAGTTTTTACATTACAAGCTGATGGCAGGCCGCTGGTGCTTGTAAGCCAACTGGGTGTACTTTCAATTATACAACAAACACAAACATTCACAGGCCACTTTGTCAATAATCATTCTGACAGCGTATTTGCGATGGGTGTACTGGCCTGTTTGCGGTGGACAGCATCTTGAAGTAACGTGATGACATCTTGCCCCTCACAGCCACTGGCTTTGAAACCCTTTGTCCACTTCAGGAGAATGCCCTGGATAAATGACAGCAGTAATTTGTGTGTGTTTGTTTTTTAATCATTAATAGTACATTGTGAATATATAAATTACAGAATCTAAAGTCTAAATAAAAAGTTGTTGTTTGCAGTATTGCAGTAATTATAATGTTGCCACAGTCTGATAGAGAAAGCGCTGTGCTTGTCTGATGTCTTGAAGTACTGTAATCAACTAATTTTGTACAGGTTGATCAGAAGTAGTTTGCACGTTTTGAAACATTTTTTAAAAGCAGCTGAATATTTGTTTCACTTCATAATTTTGCTTTGCACAAAAAAAGAGGAATTATCTTCATAACCCATGGTTCAGACACGTGGTGCATGCACACAACAGTAAAGCTCACTGATGCTTCAACGGATTTTTGTCACTTACAGTGAGGGCACACAAGTAAAAGGTGGCAATAGGGTTTGACCGTGTGGTCCTCCAAAGCTCAGCTTTAGTTAGTTTGCTTTAGTTAGCTTGCTTTAGTTAGAGTAATTGTCACTCTGTGTAGACCAAGATTCCTTTACATATCATTTAGTTTTTCAATAGTATTTGCAGATGAACCCCCTCCAGATTAGTGTTGTCACGGTACCAAAATTGAGACCCACTGTGCGATACCAATGAAAATATCATGGTTCAGAGTAGTATCACTATACCACAGCAAAAATGAGGCAGATGTGCCTTTTGTCATTTATAAAAAGATAAATCACTTTTCTATAATACATCACTGATATTTCAATGGAATAAATTACTTACTGACTTATTCATACTTCAAAAACAGCATCAATAAGTGATGAACATAGGGGGGGATCAAAATAAAATAAATAAATAAAATAAAAATCAACCAGCCACCCTCCTCCCCTGACAAGTCCCTTCATAAGTAAAGAACAGTCCCTAAAGTGCGGTGAGGTTTGTGGACCGTGAATGGCTCGTTTCTCCTCTGACACGTCACATACCTGTGTTTGGCCGGCTCGGCTGTTCAGGTACTTCTGGGCAGTCATGACGCCAAGAAGAGGATATTATTGGAACCGACTTCTCTGTCGCCGGTAACGTTAAGCCGATGGCCGCCGTATTTGACAGGAATACATTACTGTCTGTGTCTGTGACCCCCACTCAACCCACAATCGGTCAGATTCGCCTTTTGTTTCTGCTGCTGGTTGAAATCTGCAGGCTGCTCGCACAGCGTGCTGAATGATTTAAGCCTATTTTGCTCGCTCAAAACTATTTTTAGTCGCAAATGCGAGTGCGGTCACAGACAAATCACCACACTGCCGACATTTTATTCCACCCGTCACGGCACGCCGTTTGATTGCGTTATCAAAACACGCCACTATTATTTGGCCTTGCTTTTAACTTATTCCACCGAATACCAAATGTGTGTTTTTTTGCAATATTCGGTTACGGAATATTCGGTGCATCCCTAATATTCACTACATAATCACATTCTCAATCCACCAAAGAGTTTAAAAGTATCTAGTAAGTTCACTGTAGTTTCTAACTAATCAGGTTCAGTACAGTCATTTTCCATTGTTGTTTTAAATCTTTTTATCAATATTATTAATGCACACAAAACAATCCCAGAGAGAGAGACTTTTTTCTGCATTATATTATATACTCTGTATGAAATGTCTGTATCCTCACTGCGCTGCATTTTTATAAACACATCTGTTGCCTGCATACAGGTGCCACCATTACAACTGCCAAGAAAAATAGCGATGCACAGTCGACTGGCCTCCAGCACCAGCAAGCACACAAACCATGACCTCGAACAAACAAGCAGCTCATTCTCATACACATGGGTTTGCCTACAGATGCAGAGAGATGCTAATACTGGTACTTAAGGAAGAAACAGGTTGTGTAACACAACATCCAACATCCACCAGAGAAAAGCAGAGTGAATGAATGCAAACAAATAGATGTTGTTGATGCAGAAGCCAGTCAAACCCCATAAACACTCCTGTTAAAATCCCCAAGCAGCAGCAGAAATACACATAATACAGCCTGGTCTCTATTTTGGTCTAGTTTTGGTCTGTATAATGAATTTCCCCCTTCAGAAGAACTCTGCAGGTGGTGAATTTTCATATAAGTTACCCATTTACATTTTATCAAGGCTTAAAGTTACACATAATTAAGGGCATGATTTGAGTGACAGGCTGTCTGCAGATAGTGTCCTCTGCTTCTTAGTCAGATCCACCCCATCTCCTCCACAGCTTCACTCTCTCACCCAAATATGGTCTCTTCTTGCTCCAAAAAACCAAAGTGGTGACAGCCAAAATGCTGAACTTGGGGCTTCAGAACAGAAGTCCACAAACCAATGTGGGATATGTATGACAGCTAATCTTACACTTCATGAATAATCGAATCAAACATTACCTGATCCAGTTTGCTTTGATGACAGGGGAAGGAGAATGTAAATCCCAGAGGTAATGACGTTCCTCCCATGCCCATGTATTCCAGAAAGTCGGCCATGCAGTGCACAATGTGGTCAAAAAGCTGGCACACAAGAAGAAAACAAACAAAGGAAAAAACAACAACAAACATTAGCAGGTTACAAACAATGTACCATCTCTCTATCAAGTGGGTTACCCTCAGTTATACAAAAATGTCTTACATAGTACAAGGAGAGAGAAAAGCACGTTTCTCTATTGTCCCTCTCCTGTGTGTCTCCTTGTGTGTTGATTTAATATTTGTGATAACCATGCAACACACTCTCAGACATGATAAGTACTGCACATGTCTCTGTTATCAACAACAACATTGATAAGACTATTTTTCTGGTATACTAAAGTTAAATACCTTTATAAGGAAACTAAACCACGTATAAATCAATACAAGTGTTTGATACAATAAACAATTTACAGCACTCCTTCTGTTTGAGGACCGATCTTTAAACATTGACAGAAATAATTCAACCCCACAAACATGGCAGAGGTCCCTCAGTTCCATCCTCTAAGTTGTTGTAAACACTGATTAAGTGAAATACTAAACGACTTCTTTACTTTACCTCTTCCCCTGTGCCCTGCATAGTCTCTTGTGGGATAGTGTAGATCTTTTGGTGCATGTCCACATCGTGTTTCTTTACACTTCGCACTCGCACCAGCAGCACCCGAAAGCTGGAGCCCCCAAGGTCCAAAGCCAAGAAGTCGCCATGCTCTGATGACAATAATAAAAACAACAATTCCAGACATGTACATTAAAGCATCACAAAAAAGAGAAAACTGAACTCAACAACAAGTCAAGTGGAATGTGTGTTTGTCTCTCACCTGTTCCATCTGGTGTGTCACGCACATAAGTGGGAAGCATCTTTACACTCGCCTCCTCATGGGTTTGCTTTGACAGGCCTCGCACCATCTCCTCACTCATTCGTCTCTTCACCTCCAGCAGCTGTTCGCGGCTCAAACGCAAGGTGTCGAGAATGCGCTGACGCTCAGCATTCTGAGCGGCAAGACGGTAGGCTACTGCCGTTACCATGGCTGCACCCTTCCCACTGCCGCACTGTGACTGCAAAAAACGCACGTCACAGTCCGGCACAAGTCGCCGTGCCATTTTGTGGAGCCTCCTGGAAAACCTAAGAAAAGGACATACATTTAGTTAAATCTTTGTGGTTTTGTATTTTATCTCTATTATCCCGTGTCTTTTGCACAGCTTGTGACAGTTTGAAGGTTAAAAAGTGCTGATTTATGCCAGGTCATTTATGATACACTCATTCAAATTCAATGAAAAAGCTCATTACCAGTAACCCAAATTACTCATGGTGTGTGTGAGTGGATATTATTAGCCCACATTATGATGAGTGAAAACATGAATGAATGTATGCACTCAGTGTTCACTTTCAAGGGACAGTTTGGATTTTTTGATGTGGGGTTGAATGAGGTCCTTATCCTATGTCAGTGTGTTACCTCCAGTAGATGGTGGTCAACACACCCTTAGTTTGGAGAAGCAGGCAGAGGTACTGGCTAGAAGCTAAGCAATGTACTGCTGTGGACAGGGGCAGCAGCAGCAGCAGCATAATTATCATGGCTACATGCCAGACCTAGATTTGGAGACTCTTGCAAGCCGCTTGAAAATATTCTTGTCTTGCTGTTTTATGGTGTGAGAACGCTGAGGTTCAAGTCTAAAGGTGCTCACAGACTCGGGCGTACTATAAGCGGAGCAGACTCCGCGAGGAATGTCCGCAGTCATTCGGGCTTTCATAGTCGAGCGCACTTCCTCGTTGTAACTTCCTGTAAAAATGTCCGTGAAAAATCCCTGCGATGTGAAAAATACATGCCGAGCAGTCACTGGTGCGCGAAGCGGAGTCCGTGCGGTTGTGAAATCTGAGCTTTGCGCACACAGGGCTTGCGGACGTCCGCTTTGAGTCTGCGTGGACCTCCGTGGAGTCCGTTCCGCATACGGTCCACCCGAGTATGTTCGGGCCTTATTTAGGTTAAGGCACAAAAAGCACTTGGCTAGTGCAGAGTATTCACAAATCTGGAGTTACTATCATGACACGACTCAGCAAAAGGTATTTAAGCCCCTAAAAAAAACTGTATACAGTGTATGCTATATAAAGAACATTTACACCGGTGACAAAAACAGTAATTTCCCCTCACACAACACAAGTGCTGCTGGTCTACCGCTGCCTCAATCGGTTAGTTTGTTTCTGTTATAGTGTGACTTTGGTGAATTTGAACTAACTCTTTGAAACATCAAAGTTACACAGTCACAAAAACTAACTGCCTGAGTAATTGGTAAAGAGCAGCTCCTGTGTCTCTAAGGCGTGATTACCGTTTTTGGCCCAAGAGTCTGGTGGCTTTGAAGACAGCATAAATAACCACTTTAGTTCTCCGTCTGAAAAGGCTGTCTCACAGGAGGGTAAGGCGGTGAAATTATTCTAAATATAGTGTATACTTAAAGTAATGGATTTTTTTTTTTTTTTTGGCCTTTTTTAAGGTGGCTTAATTTAATTTTGCTGCTGCCTCTGTCCACAGCAGTGCACTGCTTTAGCTCCTGTGCCAGTACTGGTGCCTGCCTCTCCAAACTGAGGGCGTGCTGAACGCCATTGACTGTAAGTAACACACTGACTATGGATACTCATCCAAACTATCCCTTCAACTACAGTAAAATCTAAGGGTTCTTTGTTTAGCAGAAAAAAAAAACAGGTGAAATAAAGATTTTGTTTGTGGATGTGCGTGCTCTTTCATTGCTTCTTTGTTTAGCAGTCCTCTCTGTCACCAACATTCACTTTCAATAAGAATATAAAATGCTATGTCTTAAAAACATAAGCATCCATACTAAGGTATTTTTGTGACAGATCAGACATAATAACTGTTTAATAAAAAAAAAAAAGTCAGATACATAATGTAGACTCAACACTAAACAACAACTGCAATTCACTGACTAAACTAAGCTCTACAGCTCAGATGTTTTTGTGTGTTAGTGAGATACACAAGACCCGATGGCATTTAGCAACACTTACTCTGGATGATTTTTGTAAACAGAGCCATCAACTCCAATAGTGGTGCGCAGTTTCTCGGCTGCTTTGTTATCCCGAATCTGGCGCAGCACTGCCACCAGAGTGGCAGCACACAAATGTGCCGCACGTGTAGATACTATCTGACACACCCTCTGAGTGGCTATGCAGTCCTCAACCAATGGGTTTAGACCAAGGCCCCGGAGCACCTTCTCCGCACTCGCCAGACCTTCGTCATCTCTGCAGGCAAAGCAGGACAAAAATCACAATCACTATAACTTTGACTGCTGGATGGATGGACATGTGACAGTGTCTCAGGAGTTTAAGTTGATTGTCCATTAATCACAGGGCTCCTCCTGGCCATGTGTCCAAGTGTCCTTGAGCAAGACTGTTGACACCAAATTGCCTCAGATGGCAAGGCCAGCATCATGCATTGCTACAATTGTTCGATCCCATCAGTGTGTGATTAATGGGTGAATGAAAAGTGAATTGTAAAGCGCTCTGGGTAAAAGTGCCGTATAGATACAGCCATTGACCATGAGACATCTGCCAGTACAACATCATCAAGGATTCAGAAGGGTTTCTTTTAACGGGTGCAGCAGATTTTTAGTCTCATCGTCCTGCTCATCTGAGTATCATGGAGATAGATGAATGTATATGCCAAACTTAGCAAGGCAAAATTCTACAATTACGATCACCAACAAAATGACAAATTCTGCAATATATTCAATGCAGTGATTTCTAGAGGGGTGTAAAGATTGCTCCAATTCTCTTAAATAATGCCATTTGAAAAATCAAAAAAATGATACTGTGATAAGTTGTCAGGTCAAAGTATAACAAACTGTTGCACTTCTTTAAGTCCTTTCAGACATGTGCTGTTCTTCAGTTCTACAAGGATATGATTTGTCTGCTTCTTACAATCCCACTTTACCCTCATTGCATCCAACCTTCTCAGACACACACACAGTGTCACACACACACACACACACACACACACAAACTGACCTGTCATTCTCAATGGCATAGATGTAGCTAGTGTTGAAGCTTCCAGTAGTGCAGAGCTCCGCTGAAGTCTTGCCCTGGAACAGGAGCTGCTCTTTGGTCATTTTCATCAGGATGAGACGCACTATTTCCCCCATGTACAGGCCGCTGATCATCTTCTCAAACCTGCATGCCAACACAAAAAAGTGGATCAAGATATTGTCACATGCATATTTACGAAGAGTTTTATCCACACATTAAACCTTGACCTATCAGACACTGTACACATGCACATACAAACACTAATGCAGCTAACTGAAAGCCTGGCAGATGCTGGACTCTCACAAAATCAGTAGAATCAAGTCAAGTCAAATCAATTTTAAATTTGTCCTATACATTACCATCAACAGAACAAGACTCTCATTAAATTCTGGACATTGGCATCATCACGCAATATCATCACTAAAAATACATTTATTCAAAGAGCAACTAAACCCCAGAGTTTTGGCTGAAGTGCCTCTAGCCTTGAAAAAAATAGGTAGGTAAATAAGTAGGTACTTTATTAATCCCGAAGGAAATTGCATGCCTCTAGAACATAAAAAAAAAAGTATCAGCATGGGCAGGGCCAGGAAGTTGATACTTAAATTATGGGGGATACACGATTTGTTTATATATACTGGTATTCTCCTTTTTTATTTACCAGTATTTTCTTCATTACATTAATACGTAGCCTTGGTATGATATTGGTGTATAATGTTTTTTTTCTATTATTTCTTTATGAATGTTTGCAACAAGTGTGGTATGTCATATCATTTGTACAGGCATCGTGGGTTTTTAAGATGATTTAAGAATTTTGTGTTGTTTATCAGAAGTCTGAGGAAGAGCCTCTGGCTCAAAATATTACACAGCATTAACATTTGTCTAACAGGAGCTACTTGTTGTGTGGATCTATTAATTTCTACTGGCTCAGTCTAACACATGAATCAATAATAATGCCTACGACTTTCTGTTTCATCTCACATATTTCTTCAGTTTTTCCCTGTTTATCGTGACATGACTGAACAGAAAATGAAAATGCACAATAAGGGAACCAAAGTTAGCAAAAATGTGTAGTGCAAAGTCATGCGAAGGTGTAAAGATCTTTACTTTTTATTTGGAAGCTACTAGTCATGGGCTAGAGATGCTTTGCTCATCTCATCTGGTTTTGCTCATGCTGTGTGTGGCTCCACTGATGTGAGCACACATCTGCTTTTCCCAGCACCGGGGCATTTTATGTAGTACCCAGTCAGACAGGCTCAAAGACACTCACAGCTGCTTGCCAGGGTTCAGAGATCCTGCGTCTATTTCCCGGTCAATGTCAGTGCGCAGGTCCTCCAGCGCACCATCATCTCCAAAAGCACCCCACTCTGTATTAACACACATCCGCCCCTCGTCACCGTCCAGCAGCTCAAGGTTCCTCATCTGCTCCATGTAGCAGGCATTGGTCCCCGTTCCTTGAGAGAGGGGATGTTATCATAACAATAAGACACAGAGACCCAAAATGACAAAACATTTTCCTGCAGCGTCTCTCAGTCATGTTTGAATCAAATTAATCAAAATGTCACCCTCTTCCATGAAGGCCACTAAAACTAACAATTACTCTCTATTTAGAATATCATACAGTATTTACTCTTTTATCTAAATGGAAAAAAAAGCCTGTGGCACCTATGAAGTTAGTGCCATTCTCATGAACATCTGTAGGTGCTCACTGGTGAGCCTGGAATGGTACTTGGTATTAATAACATTCATAGCTGAGAAGGCTGACTCACAGTGAAGCTATTACCATATGAACTGGACTCACTGTGCTCACTGTCTATAGCTGCGACTGTCAGAAAAAACAATGCTCCGTGAAGATTCTTATTAATCATCACTCGGTCTGGGCCCGGACCATGGTCCAACATGAGGTGATGTCCGCTCTAGGAGGTACAATTCTGCTTTTTTGTGAGAATGCTTTAGTATGCATATCACTGTTTAAATAGCTCTAAATCTGGCATATAAAATTAAATTTTACCTTGATACTAAAGCTAAGAGGAAAATCTATCAATAACATTACCAGATTGACAGGATAAAGGAGGAGCATCTACCCTTCCTGCACTCCTTTGGCTTATTTTTCATATTTCAATCTGCACATTTTACACCCTATTATAGTGACAGAGACAATGAATTGTAGGTTCAGCACATACACAGACGGGATCAATTAAAGGAAAGCATAAAGAACTGAGTGGAGAAACTGGAAAAATGCAAATGCTTCCATTCAGAGCATGAAGGCTCACTAGATGGATTAAAGAGCAAGAAAAGTCTGTAAAACACATGCTGTGGCCCTCACAGTCACCACATCCCGAAACAACTTCACACCAATGGGAGATTATTTTACTGTCCATCAGCATGGTCATGTTTGCCCCATCAACATTAGTACACAGTGGGCAGTGACAGACATGGCAAATGTTGGGCAGGCCACAAGGACAATTCATTTCTTCCCTGCACTGCTGCTCAGTGAGTATTGTTTCGCTTGCCTCCAGCATCACTATCCAAATGCTCTTTTAACTGGCATGTGAGCACAACACTTGCTGACCTTCACCAACTTGACTTACATTCACAGCTATATTGGACTCACCCACAATGAGGCCAATTTCACAGAGATGATCATCGTAGCCACAGGTCATCATGGTTCCCACTGTGTCATTAATTACAGCCAAGATGTCAACGTCAAAGTCCTGCAATGAGATTAAATTCAATTGTTTACATTAAAACCAACACAGACTTTGTTAAGTTTTATAGCTGTGTCAACAGGCATAAAGCTTTTGATTTACAGATTTGCTGGACTGGACAAATATTAAGTTAATATACAATATCTTGCAAATATTTAAAAGTATTTCAAATGACTGGTACTTACATTCAAGCTTGTTAAATTTTCATAAATTTGGACCATACAACACTACAAAAGTAGTTTTTCAGTGTTTTCTTGACATTGTACAATTAAACTGTGCCTTATACAAGTGAAATGTCTTAAAGTGGACAGGGGTGATAATTTTGTTTTGTGTGGATGTGTTCTGATAATATTTTTGAAACAGTTGCAAATATTCATGGCTGTCTCTGACAACCCTTCATAGCTCAACGCATCAGCTCCTCTAGTCGTTACCTGGGTCACTTGCACAAGCTGCATGAGGAGGTGGCTTGCACATATAGGCTTTGACTTGAAGTATTACTTTAAGATACTGCTGCATTTCCATTACCACAGTGGCCAGCAAGGTTCTGGATCACTGGAAGAAACACCTACTGTATGTTCTGATGCAGAACACTGTTAGAGAAGGCAGGCACGTCCCTGTTGGGAGACGCATCTCTAAAGGATGTTGCCACTAGGTAAAAAGGTGGTAAGTGTGCACTCGTCAAAAATGACAGCAAGACAGAAAGCCACAGAGAATTAATAACTGTGAGCTGTGAAGAAGTGTCATTCCCTCAGGACTCTCCACATCATGTCAAGTGGCTACATGACCACTCCATCCATCCTGTATGCTGAATGTGTTTGTTGCAAGACAGAATCTTTACTTCTTACAGTTATGATACTCATTATATGTGCATGTTTCATCTTGACTTGATTTAAAAACAGGGCTGAGCTCAGCTGCTCCCCACTGAAAAGCTTCTGACGAGAAGTGAGTCAGAAGTGATGGGTGGTGTGCCCTGCTGCTTGTTACTGAGAGCCGCCACTGCTGTTTTGAGCTCAAATTACCCACAAGCTACAATCAGAGAGGATAAGAGCAGCAGTCTCCTCAAACTTAGCCTGTCCTTTGTACTCAAGGATATATATTATATTCTTTTGTACATTTTTGCTCTGCGGCTCTGCATCCAGAGACTGTTATTGTTGTATATTACTATTTGGTGTCATTTTCTAGTTGCTTATCAGTTTATCTGTCTTGTGTTTTCACTCCAGTGTTTAGTGTCTTTGTGTTTTTCCCACCTTTGTGATTGTCTGCCTCGCCCAGATTAGCTTCACCAGTCCCTCATTATCATTGTGTCCCTAGTGTGTCTAATTATTAGTCTGTGTGCACCTTTTTTTCTGTGCCAATTAGTTTTCATACCCCAATATAAATGTTTCAGCCTGTGTCCTTGTGTCAGTGTTTTAATAATGGTTGGTATTTCTGGTTTTTGGATTATGCTTGTCTCCTGATCTTGTTTTTGCCATCTCCAGATGGATTTGTTTGCTTTGCCTCTGCTTGACCTCCTGTATCGCCAACCCTTTCCAGCAAATAAAGACTGTGACTTTCATTTAGTTTTTTGGTGTCTGTTTCAAGCATTTGGGGCCAGTTCTTGTGTTGCTGTTATACCAACCAAGACAGTAATATCACAGTTTTAGGTTGCAAGTATTGTTCTTAAATTTCTCTGCTTTAATGTCATAGGCTAAACAACTGTTGCGTCTTCTACGTCGCCTCTGCACCTGCGTGAGAGGAAACAACGCAAAAAGGGAAACTGGAGGTCAGAGGAATGCATGAGATACACAAAGTAGCGGAGTGAGAGAGTGCTACATCCTGTCAGCCGAGGGGTTTCCTATCTGTGCAGCCGAGCACCGCAGCATCTCCATGGACTATTACGTCCAGACGGTCCCAGTGTTTCCTCCGCAGGCTTCACTTCATTCAGCTGCCCGTCAAACTCGCTGCTTCTTCCCACTTTAACCTGAATAACAAACTGGGGCTAGCTGGGAGGCTAGCGGAGGCTAACTGGCTGTGCTTTCCCCTGGTCATGCTGCGGCTATTCAGGTTCAGAAGTGGAGCCTGAGGAGGAAGCACCGGTTAGCCCCGGTTTCACTACAGGCAGATTCACTCGCTACAGGGACGAGGGAATAAAAACTGAACAGCCAATCAGAGTGATCTCTCTCAACGACAAGCTCCGCTGCCGATTCAACATGCTCAATCAGCCGAAATGCTGCTGATGCGCCGATGGTGGGGGACACACCGCAAAAACTAGGGCGACAGACGCTCACCGACGGCCTGACTGTGACCGACGGCCAACCGTGGGCTTGGTGTGTCAGGGCCTTTAAGCTGGTTTGAGTGCTGGTTTGGGACGGGCTGGTAATCAGGGCCATGAAACTAGACATTTTACACTTACCCCTCGCTTTTTGATGGATTTCTTCAGAAGGCTGACCACATCCTTTCCCTCTACTCCGCTTGCCTTGAAGCCTTTGGTCCACGACACCAAAACACTCTGCAAACAGGAAAATAAAGTCAGAGCAGAACTACTATTATCTGCCAATCTAATTTCAGCCCTGTCATATGTTCTCATTAAAGTCATTCAACAAACTGATTACACAGACCTCACCAAGCATAAATGGACAAAAGTTAAAAGTTGACTCTTTGCTACAAAAAAACACAAACAAACTAATGTGAATGGCTAATTACTATGTAAATCCAAAAACCATATTTACTAAGAGGCTAGACATACCTGATGTTGTTGTATCACATGAAAATCTAATGTGATATACAGCTGTATCACTTATGTGTTTGTTTTATTGACAATACTGTATAATGCTGAGTACTTCATACTGTAAGGCAAGGGTTAGCAACCTCTGACACAGTGCCAGTGTGAGCAGGCAAAGCCATTTTCACTGGCACTTGACACAGCAAATACTGAACTACATTGTTGCCATGTCACTTTGTTAATTATAACATTAGTGTGGTCCCATAGTTATAAGATGCTAAATTTAGGTGTGCAGTAAATTGGATTAAACAAGCACGGTGAATTATTGTTGACATGATAAAATGTTGAATCTGCATTTACAAAAGACAGCGCACAATTCATTACGAATGATCCTTGAGCTGTGCAGATGTACCGTAACCTGTAACCACACGGAAAAGAAGAGACCACGCCACACCAATATGCACGTTTCATGCAAGCAAATCTCACAGGCCTTTCCAGGACAACGGAGATCGGGTTCATTGCCAGAGGAGACTGAGCCTTATGTGAATTTTGCTGTGAAAATGCATGTAAGACCTCAAGGGTAAAGCATGAAAATCTCAATATCAGATCCATCTCTACCTGCGTAAAATGCTTTCTCCCACCTCATCCCTTCAGTCATAACTGTATGTGACTGTGACCTACTGTTATGTAGCTATAGGTGTGCTCCTATTGTCTGCTGCTGCACTGGTTATCATTGCACCATTTTGCATTACACATTTAAAAATATTTAGGAGGACTATTCATATAATCTCATATTCTACACCTGATTTGTGTCTGTATCTGAAGAGAACGTGCCTCTGCTTGTACTTTATTTCCTCTTATTTTGCTTTGTTTGGGGGACGTTTCTGGGTGTCTACATTTGGGTAGTGGTATGCAGCCCCCAGCCAACAGCAGCATGAGGTCAAGTCTATGAAAACATAGCGAACAGGTTACACCGCCATCTACATTTCTCTCCCCTGCGCGCATGTGTAATGCTTTTTTAATAAAATAAATGAGTCTCTGTTTGAGTTGTTGGATCAAACAGCCCGTTACGGACAAGTTGGCCCCTATTGTTTAGGCTACAGTAAAGCTGCACTAATGTTCACTGTATGGTGTACTGACAAAACTTCACTTCAGTGTTTCTGTACAAGATGATGACGACCAGGTTTCAGATATGGTTAAAATATTACTTTTAAGTAGATAAGAGAACTTGTAAATCACTCACCTCATCCAACTTGGTTTGCTGACAGGGGAAAGAGAAGGTGAAACCCAGAGGCAGCTTTTTGTCCTTTATGCCCAACTTCTCCATGAAGTTAGCCAGACAATCAGCTACGTGATCAAATAACTACAGGAGAGAGAAAAGATAGTTTTCTTAACAACCAAGAGCAAAATTCGAGGGTTTCATTTTCAGTATAGTGAGTGTGTGTTTTCATTAGTAGAAGTAACATTTGTATAAGTAAGATTCCTAATAATAGTAGTGGTGTGGTTGCTGTATTGCTGGCTGTCCTTTCTCTTTATCATCTGCAATCAAAGGCCATGTATGCGCTTTCAAGCAACTCTTTCTGTTCAGTTTACAGATTTGAAACTGTACAATAAGAAATCAAAAGAGGAGACAACATTTTGGGACAGGCAAAAATGAGTGGTAACCAATGACGTTATGAAACACGAGTTCAAGATGGACAGTTCTTGAAATAACTGAAACCGTATGACTGATTTTACTGCTGAGTAGCACGCACTGGGGCAATTTGGGACCTCCAAGTCTGAGGCTATGGCTGGAAAACACTACTTGAGAGAGGGACATCAGGAATTCTTTACTTAGCCTGCTGCACCTGCAACCTGGTCCGACTAAGTGGATGAAAATGGATGGATAGTATATGATATTTAGCACCGCAAAACAAAATGCGATTTTTAAAAGGGGGTTTGTTTTCTGTCTGTGCAATCACATTTTATAGACGTGTTACTGTTGACCAATTTTCAAGGTTGGTCAACAGGATTTAGGCTCCCTGTAGTTTGGAGAGGGGTTGAAGCTTTCTAATGGATGGGTATGACCGTATAAAAAGGTATTAAAAAATGGATACCCCCAAGCCAAATGACTCCCACAGACACTCAGACATTTCACCAGCAGTGCGGTATTAATAGGAAGCTCTCTGTGATGCTGCGATGGTAAAGGGCACACTGTAACCACTGTGCTGCTTTGGTGTGTGTGTGTGTGTGTGTGTGTGTGTGAATCAACATAGTCTCTGTGTTGGGACTCGAGCACCAAACGTTTGCCCACAGCCCACAGAGGAATAATGTATCATTATTAAAACCTAGCACTGGATGTGTGCCAATCGATAGTCATATTAACAATCACCAAATAAAGAGATACTTCCTAATGCTTCTGCCTATTTAAAGACAATTCTCCGAGTGGCTGTGTGGCAAAATATGTAATACTAGTCTATACTGTACATCCTAACCAGTCTGCTAATCCATGAGTCATTACCTTAATATGTGCTTTAGTTAGAACTAAACAATCATGGAAAACAGCCTAAGCTCTTCTTCATGTCTGTACCTTCACACGCCTGAAAGCTGTGTCTGGTCTCTGATCTCAGATACTGGTCCAAATAACATTTAACATTTAAGGAAGTAGACAGCCACCTGACTCAAAAATGGATGAGTGCATGGTGAGTCAACATGTGCCACTCCACCTCTTTAAGTAAATTAAACAATGGTGTTGCGTGCACTGAATGCAATCGGACATTTTCACACACCATTCTTACTCCTGGCAAAAGCTTTGCTCTGTCAACTGTGAAGGGAGTAATCTTAAAGATAGTGAAAGGTTCTGATAGCAGGGTCCATTTCCGTTTTCCGGTCGGCAAAATATCCAATTTGGTTAAGGTCTGCCATAATCAATGTCTTCTCAAACCTTTTATCAGTCCCTGTTTCTTATATCAAAGACCAATGTTGAAAACATGCAGATAATGTTGGCAGACTTTTCATTTACAGCCATGACTGACAGTTGTAACTAATTAAAGTTAAGTTCTGTCACAGCTACACAATAACTTGCGTCTGTAGGATAATGTGCTCTCCAAGCAACTGACAGTACTCTGCCAAAGGCTGTGAATCAAGAGACACATCACTCAGCCACCGACAACTAAACTGTGTCTTAGTACTTCTACAGAATGCCAACTCTTCTCTAGAGAAATTATCCAGCTGATGGCATGTTAAATACAGAAGAGTCTCAGTTTAACATATCAGATATATCAAATCAATATTTTAACATGATCTCTGACAAGAGGTAGTGCACTGACACCACAGGTGACAGGTTGTGTTTTGCTGACAACAGTGTATAGTCAGTGTTATTGTGTGTAATGTGTAATGTCTCTTACTTCATTCCCGCAGCCTCTCATGATGTGTTCAGGAATGGCATAAATCTGATCTTCCATCACCACCTCTTGCTTGCCATCAGCCTTAACTTTGACTAGGAGCACCCGGAAGTGGGATCCGCCGAGATCAAGTGCCAAGAATTCCCCTTGCTCTTTGTACGAAAACAAAAATATATAATTACATCATATATTACAAATCTTTCTTTTGCTGGTGCACTGCTATGTTTTTTAATCACCTCCGACTGTCAGTGGAACTGCTTGTAACTTTGGCAGGTATATGTACTGTATTAGAAGTAGGGCTGCAACTACTGATCATTTTCATGATTGATAAATCTGCATACAATTTTCTTTACTAATCCATTCATCTATTTTGTTCGTAAAACATCATGAAATTGTAAAAAATAAAAATACAAAAATCACAATTTCCAAGAGCCCAAGGTAATCTTACTATAAAATGACAAAAACTCTGTCTGTGGGTGTGTCTGTTGTTCCACGTTTTTGTGAAATTTGGCACAGTGGTAGAGGGTCATGGGAGGATGCGAATGAAGCAATATTACATCAATTGGCCAAAGGGGGGCGCTATAGCAACCGCTTGAAATTGCAAACTTTCAACGGGCATATCTCATGCCCTGTATGTCGTAGAGACATGAAACTTTGCACAGACATGCCTCTTCTCATTAAGGCTGTCAAAACTGCTCAAAAATGACATTCGAATATTCCTTCTAAAAATAACTCATAGGTTCGAACCATTCGAAATTTTTTTTTCGCATTATGTCCACAAGAGGGCAAACTAATACAAAGAAACATACTTGTATATGTATTAATACAAGGAAACATAACTACCTGTAGGTATTTTTATTTCAACATAAACGTCTTTGAAAACATTTACATACCTACACATTAAAACACATAAAACAATTATCTATAACATAATGTTAGAAACAACCACGGACCTCTCGCTCGCCCCCCCTCTCTGACCCGTCAGGCCACACCGCTCACGGAAGCGCTGCGAAGAGTCTCGAAGCGCCATGCAGCTCCATGGCCGGCTCTGGTCTATTTTCTGCGCGAGCCGCGAGCGGATGTGTCAAGCCGGGTGACGGAGACAACAGCTGGGAGCAGAACCGCTTGTCCAGCGCGTTCAGTGCAGCGGCCCAGGCCAACGCCCAGTCGCAAAGCAAAGAGGACAGCTGCAGTGGTGTTTTTTTTTCTCTCCACAATCGAATATCAATTTTCACATTCGAAGTATTTAAGTCAATACAACATATAAACACTTTAACTATCTGCCTTTCAACATGCTTCCTCAACTATTAATGTACAGTTTTACTCCACTAACTATCCCACTATTGGCTTATTGGCTGTACTTTCAATAAAGCAATCGTACTATCAAATTCACAAAAATTCTGTCTGAATACATTGCTCTTCTTAATGGGTTCAGTTGACTCATTAAATTAAGTTGACTGTATCCCAAACACACACCATGTGAAACTGTACGTGGGCAACTGTGCACTCAATGGGTATGGACTAGTGTCTTCAAGTTGCTCCTTTTCTCTGCCCAACAAACAATAACATAAACATATTACATTTATAATCTTTTTTAATCCTTCAATTTGAAAAGCTGGAACAAGCAACTATTTCGCATTTTTGCCTGAAAAAGAACTCTGTTGATCGATTAATCAGTCAACAGAATAATTGTTCCAGCTCTGATCAGAAGTGTGCTCGTGCATATGTGTACTCTTATGCGCATGATAGTATGATAGTAAAGCTAGTGTACCTTGAAATTATATAATAATAATAATAATAATAATAATATTAATATAGTCACAGCACAAAGACATTACAGACAAAACAAACCAAGAAGCTGTTGATGGAGGAAAGAATAAAATTAATTAAAATCGACAATCAGCACTATACAGTTTTTTGTGTGTCTGTAGACATGGTCTTCAGCATGTATAGATTAAAAAAAAAAAAATCAATGCATTAATTCCACATAATACGTACATATATATATTCACACCAGGACTTGTATCTACCTCTGAATGAGATTCTCATAAAATGGCTGTCTCAATGTTCTCTGGAAAACATTCAACCACATTGTACCTCTGGCTTTACCTCAGTCACTGTGGTCAAGGTAAGTGCTCGTCAAAAGCTGTGTGATTAGAAAGTCACTATTGAATTGATGTTCTCTGTAAAAACTGAATCACCAGAAATCATTATTCTGCAGCACAGACCTGCTGTGCCACTGCTCTGTATGAGGTTCAAATTGTCGAGCATGTACTAACACATCAGGATCCCACTTTCCCTTTTTTAATAGTAGATATTTAGACTGGATTTGTCACATTTCCAGACCTGAACAAAAAAAACAAAAACAAACCATTTGACTGTCTACATGGCTACTGGATACCACTGGAGGTAAGGTAAGATCAGAGTCAGAATATACAAGGAATTTGACTCAATTTTTAAGTCACTCTCAATGTAGTTACAACAATTTACAGGAAGTCACAGCTAAAGACAAGGACAACAAAGCTGAACAAACATAAAAACAAACACACAACCATTAAATACAAGTAGGTGAAAAATACTGCGAAGGAATAAATATCGAATGGGTGAAGTGCTAGATTACTTTATATACATGAAGTGGATGGTTATGTACAGTATTGCATTTATATATGTGTATAAAAAACACTGAAATTACACATATGCAAACATGTCAACACAGTTTGTATTTTAAACTCGTATCTATAATTTGTAATTAAGTGGGTGCTTCAGTGTGTTTCTAGTTGTTATGGCGTACAGTGTTTTGTCAAGTCCATAAAGAGGTGAGAAGTTGGAACAGGTTGCGGCCTGTATCCTGATTTTGGACGTGTATATGTCATGGATAAAGGCACCAATGATTTTTTTCAGTCCTGACAATCTGTTATTAAGGGCCGGGCAGCCTAAGCTGCCAGCACCCTATTGTTTTGCTGCATGTTCTTCTTCTTCTTCTTCTTCATACTTCATACATCATACTTCCCATGCGCGAACAATCACCAAACTTTGCACAAAGGTCCAGTCCCATGCCAGATTGCCTCAGCTGCCAGGCCAATAGTCCTGATGGTGGCGCTACAGCAAGCCTCTAAAGTTCAAAATTTTGAAAATTCACAACAAATCAACCATATGTGCTACAGATATGCAACCTTCACCAAAATGTAGCCCCAATACTGAATAAGTTAATTTAAACCTATTGCAAATTATGAAGTCCATCACTCTGTTTTTTTTCAAAAACTGTAAAACTTATTAAACCTATCTCCTCCCACAATTTTTGCTCAATTGACACCAAACTTGCTACAGAGCATCTTCAGACTGTCCTACACAAACAATCCACACACATTTCTGATTTATCGAAAATTGAGTCAAAATGTTTGACTGTAAACGGTATTGTAAACATATACTTGCAAATTCTTGCTAAATACATTTTCAATGTTCGTTAAAAAAGGACTAAATTTTGGAGTCATGGTAGATGATGTTTGGAAAATATCATAATTTTATTTCAAAAACTGAATTTTTCATAGCATTTTGAATTTCGCTCTTAAGTCAATGCAAAAATGGCATTTTTAAACATCGGTTTTTCACTTATGGAGCCAATAAATCATTGCTAAAAACAAATTACCAACATATCCATGCTGTCTAGATGCAATTTGTGTATTTTTGGATTTTTGTCTTAATAACTGAATTTTTGACAGCCGTTTGAAATCTGCCTTTACACACTAACAGCTGCTGTCTTGCACACTTAGTCAATTTGGCTTAGTCAATTTGTGAAGCTACATGTGACATTTCTGTTTGCCAATTACCTCAGTGAGATAGAGGATGGTTCTTGGTGTTGAAGACTGTGAGTTCAAGTCTCAGCTCGTGTAACATTTCCATATGAGAAATCTACCCAAACTTTTCATAAAGGTCCAGTCCCATGCCAGATGTCCTCAACTGGAAACACAAGCCAATAGTCCTGATGGTGGCGCTACAGCAAGCCTCTAAATTTCAAAACTTGAAAATTCATAACAAATCAACCATATGTGCTACAGCTTTGGAACTTTCACTTTGAAATTTGCTTTTCCATGGCATGGATGGCTACTGTCTGGCACCCCGATGCTTGGCTTAGTCAATTTGTGAAGCCACACATGAACTGTCACTTGCCAATTAGCTCAATGAGATAGAAGATGGACCTCAGTCTCGGAAGCTGTGAGTTCAAGCCTCAGCTAAGGCAGAACGGACATTCTAATGTGAAAGTCCTATGTTCAGGCATCATGCTATGTGGATTAGAGACTACCAAGGTCAAAATAACTATGATCCAGGCAGTTTCGCGGAGAGACAAATACTCTTTATCAACACTTTTCCCTGTTATCCCTTGTCTCTTTTCCCTGTTTATTTGGCTTAGCTATCAGTCAATATGCAGAGTCTATCCAATAGCTACTTTTACATTTTAAAAAATGTTTTCATCTTCGTCACCATGGATAATGTTTAGCTTTAGCTAGATCAGGCCAGTTTGTTCATAATTGCTAGCAGTTATTGTTATTCTTACTTTCTTGTTCTTGAGTTTTTTCTTTCCTTTGTATATTATGAGTCTGATTACTTCAGCCACTCATCCACAATTTGAAGGGCATGCCATAATTATATGATGTAACTTCTATGTTGTGATATGCTTTGTTTTAGTGTGTGTTGCTCAGAATTGCCTAATTTTGCCTAAAATTGCCCAGCCCCGACCATTGCTGCGCAGCAGCTATAATTGGCTGTTTGTGTCCTGTTTGATGGCCGATCCAAACCACACAGTGATGGATGTACAGAGAACAGACTGAATGATTGTGGAGAAAAATGGTATCAGGAGCTTCTGAGGCAGGTTGAACATCCTGAGCTGGCACAGAAAGTACTTCCTCTACTGGGCCTTTTTCCTGATGGACTCAATGTTAGCCCATTTTAGGTCATGTGAGGTGATGGATCCCCAAAACCTTAAGGCTTCCACAGCAGACACACTGTGGAGTTGGGTGAATAGGGTAAGTGTTGGAGGGCTCATACTGACGTACAATGTCATCTCCACAATGCTGAGTGCATGCAGCTTCAGTTTGTTCTGACTGCAACAGAAATTGACACACCATCTGGGCCTGGTGCTTTCCTGATCTTCTGTCTTTGATAAAGATGACACAGTCACAGCATGTCTGAGTCAGAGCAGGTGAGGGATGTGAATGCAGGCTTATCCCACCTGCAGTAAAACATGCTGAGGTTGTTGGCCAGTTGAGGTCTTCACAGTGGGGGGGGGGGGGATCTCCTGTTGCTGATGTCCTGTAGGCCTCTCCACAGTGATGCAGGGTCACTGGCTAAAAACTGCTTTTCAACTTTTCAGTGTACAGTAGCTTTTCTTTGCTGTTCTGATCTCCTTCGTCGGTGTGTTCCTGGCCTGGTTGTACAGGATTCTGCTCCCATTTCTTCAGGCCTCCTCCTTGCCTGACAAAGCTGCTTGAGTTCAGCCACAAACCAGGGTTTGTTGTATGTGTGGTTAGTCAGTAAACACATGTGCTTACAAAAGATAAAATGTCACTGCCACTTTTTTTTGGGCAGGTTTTTGCCACCAGCCGCTGCTTATTTTCCCAGCATTCCCTGTGGCTCCACTGCTGCTGCATCAACGCTTTACTCACATTCAAGTGAATGAGAGGACTGACGTCTTCACCATAATGACCTGGTGTGAACGCTGCATAATTCAGGAGAGGATGAAGCACACAGTGAACAGAGTACCCCAGAGCTGCACAGGAAAGTGATCAGCATCCTTTAATATGGTGTAGCAATGATCCAATGTGCTGTCACCCATAATGGAACACTTAGTGTGCTGTCTGTATTTTGGCAGTTCATGGGGGTTGAAGTCACCTTTAACACTGAGCAGGGAGTATGGAAGTTTGTGTTACGTGGATGTTATTTGGTCGGTCAGATGTGTGTAATGCCTCTCTCAATAACACCTAAGGTGGAATAAACACACTGATCAAAATAAAGGAGGCAAACTCCTGTGGTAAAAAATGGTTTACAGTTAATGAAAGCAGTCTCTGAGTGAGGAGTGCATGTTTTCCTGACACTGACTATAATGTGCTCACCAAGCCAGGTTTTGGTGATGCACAGAGCACCAGATCTGGAAAAGTCTGTGTTTGCTCTCTTTCTTAACAGTTAAGTTTATATGCCAGTGTAGGAGTCAGGGTTAGGTGCGAGTTTGGAATTGTTGTTTTTATTTATTTTAAACAGACAGTAGTGCAAGTGTGAAAGACAGACACAATACTCCTGCTGGGGACTGAGTGCATTTTGCCCACCAGCAACTTTGGTAAACTACTTTAAGTATAATCATAAGGAACATTTCACACTTCTGTATTCACTGTATGAACAGTGACCAAACACATTCCCAAAAGGCAACATGTCACAACAGGCTATACAACTAAAAGCATATCTTATGCTATGAAATTAAAATACAAAATAAATAGAATAAAAAAATAGAACTTGTGCATTAGGAGGAATGTTACCATAAGTTCCACCTTAGCTATATGCCGATGTAAATACCAGCTGTGTCAGTAATTAGTTTATCCTGTTCGGCCTCTGCGCATAAAGGTTGCTTGAAGCAGCGAGGATAAAGAGTTGGGCTCCGACTTGTTTTCTCCTCATCCTGATGATCAGCTCACGTGGATGGATGATGCTGTCAAATGTGTGTTAACGTGTTGGATGTGTTCGCAATCACAGATGTTACAATGGAGGAGCAACACCGAGACAACTCTCACTCTGTTGCTGTTGTAGCTGACCGGGAACCTGCGGCAGGTCTTTCAGCTCCGCAGTCTCGTTTGTGCTCGCCATAGTGTGACTGACTCTCACGCCACTTTGTTTCTTGTGTGAACCTCAGCACGGATTGCTAACAGGGTACAGCTAAATGTGTCCGGCCAGAACTCATGCTTGTGAGCTCTGGCTATGAATTAGGTGCATCAGTGTTATAAATATCAGGTGCACTGGTGTGACTAATAAAAATGTTTAGCTGTACTTAACAGATTTATCACATGTACGACTGGAGTGCTAGAGCAGTTTATCTTTTTAGTGGCCAGAAAGCAGACCTTCACCAGATGTGCTGACGGGAGCGCAGTTTGAAACTCCCACTGTCGCAGTTCAACCAGCACTCTTCCCCCACTAGTGTCTTCTTTGTATCCCATGAGCTGCTGCTCCTTCGACTAAAAGCTCTGTAAATCTTCCCAGTTGAGTGAAAATTGGTGAAAAAGTAAATGCTCAGAAGTTCGGAAGCTGAAAAACTGCACACATAAACAAAGAAACAGAAAAAGTACCACAAAAATACCAGTGAGTGCAACAACAAGGTTGCTATCCGCAGCCCAAGATCCCATAGTGCCCAAGATTGATCTTTTAACTTAATTTGACCTATATAATATCATGGTTTTGCAGTCGTGTCTCTGAAACTACTGCAGCACACCTGAGTCTCTGTAAATGAAACGACCAGAGATTAACCCTGAACAGCAGTCTCATATGAATGGCTCTAACATGGGTTTACCATGTGCTCAGTGGATCCATTTTATATACAGTAGGTATCTCTTTATTGAAAAGGGGTATTACCTGTTCCATCAGGAGTGGAGAGCACAAACGTGGGCAGCATCTTGACAGCAGCTGTGGGGTTGGTGTCTCTGCACAGGCCTTTGTCCATCTCTCGTCGAAATCTTAGTGACAATTCCATCAAAGTCCTATCTGACAGCTGAAACTGGTGCAGGTATTTGTCCACCTAAGCCAGGGTAGAGAGGAGAAACTGTTAGATGCATGCAAAGAAGTCAATCACATCTTTCATTAGAAAAGAAATAGTCATTTATTTTTCTACTAAGTTCTGTATACTGTCTGTGAAGTGGATTATGTCAGTAGCAAAAGCAGCACATTAAATGCAAGGTGCACCTGAAATAGATGCAAAACAACTTTTTTTGTTTGCTCAAAAGCAGCTCTGCTCTTGCTACCTGACCCATAAGTGTGGATATTGTTAATTTAAATTGCTGGGAGCTGTATTCAGTGCTGCTCTGGACATTTTAGAAAATTCACAATTATTTTAAGGAATAATTTATGTACTTTAACAAGATGCAAACTGTATCGGCTTTTCTCCTAGGTCACCTTGGCCCCATTGTCTGACCATGTATCTTGGCAAAATATTGAAGACATACCATGTGTACAAAAAAACTGAAGGTTTTGACTCACATCACAGGCACAAACTGATCTGTGCTACACTACAATCTGAAACTGAAAAGGCAGGGAATTGCAGTATTCAGCCAGAAACAGCTTGGCAAAATCAGGTGAGAATGCCTTTTCTAGACCATGAAAACCACATTTCCCCATCCAATGTTATGACATTCAACAAAAAAGGCCCAGCCTACTACTAGCATGTTTTGTCTTACACAGCAGTTAATCTAGGGGTAAGGAGTGAGTGAAAGAATACAATAATATGACCCTGGCATTAACCAAAGAAACAGAGACATATGCCACGTTTTGTTTCAGGTGGTCCTTTTTTACTTTTGTGCAAATAAAAGTCAGCATTCTATCTATGTCTGTAATAACTTATTACAGTTATTAGAAGCGCTAGAGGCAGTGCACACAGACAACAGCAGTTTTTCAAGGTTGTGTGGGTAAACAGTGAAGTCCTGAATCAAGAAGAGCCATAATTCCTCCAATCCACCATTGAAAGGGAATGACGGCGAGGCAACAGAAAGCAACAAAAATAGTAGACCACAGGACACAAGGGTAAATAAGCTCCATTCAACTATTATTTACAAAGAATCAATATCACAGGCCAGTGTACTACAATGCCGTTACAGTGATATAATTTCTGTAAGTGACTGCACAAGACTGCGCTCAGAGATTAACTGTATTTACACCTTTGTTTTTCCAACTGTGTCATGTCAAAAAGGCATTCTGAAAGTTTTCATAGATAGGAATAGTAACTTTTTTTATTGTTATTCAACTTTTTTGTATTGATGCTTATAATTCTTGATAGACACTGCTGCTAGCTAGGACTTTTTTTTATCATATTATTGTGATTGCTGGTACATAATTGTATCTCTTCAGCCCACTGAATGTGAAATCAGGGCATTGCTGTAAAAGAGAAAGCTATTAATGCAGTAGATACACATATACACTGAATGTATTCACCACCATATGCAATGAAATACTACACATACTGTACGTATGTGTGTTACAGTATTGCCTCACAACTTCGTCAGTTCACAGCGCTGTTCAAGTACATGGTGTTTCAGGCACTGCAAAATACATCTTGTCCTCAGTCACAGGTGATGTTAATTACAGTGTGGTTGGTGTATGAGCGAGTTGGGACGGGCAGACATCACTGCTTTCATGTCACAACGTCACATGCTAGAAGTATAGCTACCTGCTGAACCCAGTGTCCTGCAGTGTTCACTGTCACACAGCAGGGCGACATCTTCAAATGTCCCGTCGGCACGGACCAAACGTCCCCAAAATAAACAAACCCAGTTGAGTGTTTTACACCAGTACTCACTTTATGCGTTTGGTCATCATGGAGTTCGGAACAGTAGTTAGCCAACAAACTCGGGGATAACATCTTTACTTAGTGATGTGTGACGACTTATGTCCTGCTCGTCCTCCTGCTTTACACTTGCGCAAAGTTGATCTACAAAAACAGCTTCTTAAAATAATAAATACAAAACAGAAATATTTTCACCCGCCGCTCGTTTTTGCTATCGTAAACTCGCGAAACAACACTCTAATGTTTGCTAAAAACGGAGTCGTACAAGGAAACTTCCAGCTTCCTGAAGTTGGTAGTTTGTTGACGTCATCCAGGACACATGGCGCTGATTGGTTGTAGGGAAGGAGCAACGTGACCTGTTTATTCCTTTATAATAATATTCCCCATGAGCGCACAGGGCGGTGGACAAAGAGTAGGATCAGAGCCTTGCAGCAAATGCCATCTCTGTGAAGCCGTTAATGTTCGTGTTTTGTCCTTAAGTTGGCATTAAAGGGTTAATTTAACTTGCAGTCATCCTGCTATGTAATTAAGCATAATGTAGACGCCCCTGAGTTGTAGGCCTTCTTGAGTTTATCCAGTTTTATAGCTACTCTTACTCTATTTTACAGCACTCATCATTCAGTTCAATATAAGGCCTTTTATTACAGCTGTAGTTTTAAATTACATAGTGCATTATGACTTTCCATACAGAATATTAATGATTATCTTATTAACCATGATGCATTTTACTGTAGGTTAAACCACCCAGCTAAGCTCCACCTCAACCAGCTAGCCACAACATAAAATGCTGCTCACATGTAATTTCATGGGTAATAATTTGTCAATGATAAAAGTAATAATAATAATTTCATGGTATAAAAGTGCCTGCTTTGCACAGCATTTTACATTTCATGCTTAGGCATATTGATTCTGCTTTTGCACTTAGTTTTTTTTATGCAGGACTTGTGCTTGTATCGAAGTATTTTTACACTATATATTTGTTTCTGCTACAGCAGTGGCGCAAGGTGCACACAACTATGACAGGCCCTTGTGCATGATATTGTGCTTCTTGCCACATGATCAGAGACTTGAAACTGGATAACATCAACATACATATTACCCAACAATCATTATTGCATATCTGTATGTACCAAAATATACCAAAGAAAATAAGAAATTATTAATATAATATAACAATTTTAATAGTAGTAAAAGTAATAATATTATAGTTTATTTGGAATATGCAAATAATTTTGTTATAGATGCTACTGACTATTTTACACTTATAAGGAGCCCATTCTCCAACCAACATATTGTTAGAGGGCCAACTCTCCTTATGGGCCCGCCCACCCCGGTGCAACTGCATTGTCTATATTTACACCCCTGTGTTACAGCATTTCACACGTGGATACTGTATGTTTGGACAACTTGATGACACTTCATGCCAGAGAATGAGGACATATAACAGGAGGAGGGGATGATATACAGCCGACACCTCAAGTCTTCGAGATACTGAGCATGAAGAGGAAGACCTGTGTGTTTGATCTTGTTTTTGCAGTGTTGCTTTTAATGGTTTAGTTATAAAGATGATCCCCAGTTTGACTTAAGTATAATTAGAATTATTACTATTGAAAAGATAGCATTGTTTATGTCAGGTCTGTCTTAAAAACCTCACATTCCCCTTTATATGAGATCACATTTCACAAACATCGTCCCAGCGTCTGGGGGAGCTTGTGTTCAAAGCTTCAATGATTCCTTGGCAAAGCAACAGGTCAAGCAGAAACTCCTCATTAACACAGTGTGTGTATCTGTGCAGGTCCTTTGTTTGTACTTGAAAGTCAAGCAGGACACCCCGCGTGTTGAAATAAGCAGTGATCCATGTATCAGATGAAAGATTATTTATAGCCTGAACTTTAAAGTTTGGCAGTAAGGGGTGGCAGTGCCCTAAGAGAAAAAATAGCTGACATGGGACCACAGGGTGACTGACTGAAATGCATAGATTATGGATATTCAATTTGCTTTGCCCCAGGGCTGCTTTTTGCAAAATGACAGGAGGTCAGTTAACAAACAAACATTAACGATATTAATCAGTATATTCAATAAATAAGTTGTCTGTTTAACCTTACAACATCTGATGTCCTCACTCATCTTTGGCAAGAGGCAAATCCAGTTGCAGCCGCCCTGCACAGGACAGGTGAACACAGGGGACATTTGGGGCCTGGTCCTTGTCTTACTTTTACATTCTTCTCTTGAGCAAATGCTAACACAAAAACCTCTTGTGTGAGCTCGTATTTCTTTGTAAACAGTTGTGTAGTTTGTGTCTTTAAACACATTTACCAACAACAACAGCACCGACCTTCAGCCGGTCGACAGGAACGGATGCCATGCAAGCCTTCAGTCATGATAAAGATTCTCTGGGAGAAAACCTGCCACATAATAATCTAGTTTCTCGTCAGTTTGGTAAACCAGGCAATCTGATGTACTTCTGAGTACAACAGATTTTCTTGGAGGCACAGGGCAACATAATTAATATAAAGTAAGTCCTATCAAAAGCTGTGGCAAGGTTCTGTTTGTTCATTTTGTATACTGACATATTTTAAGATAACTTTTATTAGTTTAGTTTGGTTTATTTATTTGCACATCCATACAAATGTATCAACAAAGAGTTTTGAACCTTTGCAAATTATTGTGATGCTAGTATAAAATTCCTATAATTATATTGTGATGTGCATTACAGTATGTGTATGATGGTATATACCCCACACACACACACACACACACACACTTAATATGTGATAATGTGCATAAGTGAATGAGAGGCATTACAAAAGAAATAGATGTATGTGCAAGTCTATTTCTTTTTACAGAATTAGTGTATAATGAGGTAAATAATTGTTTGTCTTTCAAAAATAACTATAAACTATTTTAAAGTATTTTTAATTTTCATTTTGGCAATACTGTAGTATGACAGAGTATTAGGGCCATATTGAAGAAAAAAAAATCAGAGATTTCAAGAATAAAGTTGTAATACCGCGAGAAAAAACTCATAATATTAGTAGCCGAAATCTCCGAATTTTTTTTTCTTCAATGTGGCCCTAATACTCCATCATTCTATAGTCCATACATTTATATATATATATATATATATATATATATATATATATATGAAACAGATCATCAATGCATTATTGGTAAAACACGTTAGCTGCATAAGAAGTGTTGTTAGCTTGTTAGCTTAATGAAAAAATGTGGCACCCATGCCACTGACTTGAATTTCCAGACAAATTATTCTTCAACATTACAGATATTTACTGTGTTTAGTGAAAGGTGATAGAACATAGTATTTATCAAAAAGAAAATCATAAACTTGTTTTTATGTTTCCCTCAAGGGGCTTTTATCCAGCCACACTGCACTCATGTGACACTGTTCATGGATGTACCATCCAATTTTCTATTAGCACTGGGACACCTCCTTCTGTAATCTTGCTTGTAACACTGGTTGGCACAGAACAGACAGAAAACCACAGCTTGAGACAGCAAGTTAAGAGCAAATCCAAATATTTAATCTCACAAAACAGGTCAAGATCATGGGAGGCAAACAGAGAAGGCAGGTGATGAATCAGAGCCCTGGGAAACAGGCAGGGTTTCAGGCAGGCAGAAACAGGCAGGTAAGTACAAGGAACGCTTGGAGAAGTGCTAAAGACAATCTGGCAGAGAGCTAGTGGAAGCGGGCCAGCATATATACTTGAGTAATCAGGAAAATAAGAAGCAGGTGAGTTTGTGGGAGGAGCTGGTCAGGTGGTGAAACTGGCAGGAAAAGGAGTTAGCAGAGGGCCGGTGGGAGTAGCTGGGTCTGAAATTACAGTTGAGGGACTTGTGACATAGAAGGTGATGAAAGAGGCGTAGAAAATAATTTCTCGGTTTCCAAACACTATGTATCAGTGTGTCTTTTGCTTGGTTAAAGTTGAACAAAGGTAATATCTAACCTGCAAGTCTACCAGAGAGGCAGAGATTGCAGCAAAACAGAAAATGCACACCTGAATTAGTCTGCTTCACAGGCTCCCATAAATGCAAATATTTCTTGGTTAGAAATGTTATGTGACTGTACAACATGTTCCGCATTTTCCGGACCTGGGTAAAGCATATTGATACCTTACTCTTGTTCCATGCTCGGAGAATGGACAGACTCAAAAGCAGAATAATCATAGAACTTGTTGTCAACCAGATGAAGAGAGTTCATGCTGTTATGCAGTATGTATGCCATGCAATCTATTGCATTTTTGAATAGCGTACAGAAGTAAGGACGTTTCAGCATAAATGTATGTGAAGACTGAAAAGATCTACATTGTTGATGCAATCCTTTCAAAGCTGCCAGCATATACTAATGTAATATCCATGTTCCATCCATATCCATCTAGTATACAATTGCTTGTAATAACTTTTGTAAATACCAAAGTCCGCACATTTACATAAATGAACATAAAAGGACAAAACTTCATATAATAATTACAAAAATAATAATGGATGATTTAAAAAAATATGACAAAAAGAGCTGTTCAGGATATGGGTGGTTTCTGTAAGCATTGATGCTGAATCTGTGTGTGTTTGAAAATGGATGACATTTTGAAACTCATCAACTGTAATGAATGATTTTTCTAGTTGAGTCAGTTTAATTTTTGTAGCCCAGTATCACAAATCTGAAATTTGCCTCAAGGGGCCTTACAGTCTTTACAGTATACTCTACACACCCTCTGTGCTTGACCCTCGCTTTGGATAAAGACAAACCCTTAAACAGGGGCAAAAAAAAGCAAGAAACCTTGGATGAGCAACCGAGGATGGATCCCGTAATAGATGTAATCTGTACAGAATTGCTGACATCATAAAATTATGTAGACAAGCAATATGACAAAACAGTATACAAAGAATGTAACCATATAAGAAGAGAATGGATCAAAGTGGCTGTCAGCAGCTTCCAGGTGTCACCAACAAGATGGAGCCTATGCACCACACCGCGCTGGAAAGAGCACAGACAGACACACAATAAAAGCTCCCAGTATGCAAATTTGAATTGGATTTGTATTGCAAAGGTAAAAAAAACAAAACAAATGTGTATTTTTAAAAAAAATATAAATGTATTTAATATAAATGTACTTAAAATAACACACAAATGATGAGCTCTTTCTTCCTCTCCATCCCTCATCTGCTTCACTATCCACATTCATATTAGTTGTCTTTTCCTAAGTGGGCCCTCCTGTGTTCTAATGTGGTGAGAACAGGGAGATGGGTAAATGAAAAAGAAATCAGTGTGAAATTAGTAAAAGCAGGGGGGGAACAATGCATGTGATTGCTCTAACCATCATGCTGAGTGCCATGATTTCTATGCCACTGTGTATGTTTTATGTTTCAAAATAAATGATATTATAAAACTAATTGACAGTGGATTGTCTATGGAACTGCTTTCAAATTGTAATAGTTTGAAAAGTATAAATGTTGTCAGTAGAAAAGGTCATAGCGTCCATCTTCAAAGAATTCTGCACAGTTTGAAATATCCCTGCAGGAGGTGATACAAATCAAAGAAAATGAGGTTTTCGCTGATTTCTCCACAACCTTTTCATTAAAACACACTTGGCCCTTATAAAATCAGGCATATATTAATATATGAATAAATGTATAACAAACAGTTATGAATACATTCCTAGAAATGAGGCACCCAGAGGTGTTCCTCCTGAAGGGCTGATGTTCTACCCAGAACCATATGGTTATGATGAAAACTTTTTTTCCAATATATTGTATTTGGGGGCATTTCAGCCTTTAATTGACAGGACAGACAAGTGTGAAGGGGGCAGAGAGAGGGAGTGACATGCAGCAAAGGGCCACAGGCTAGAGTCGAACCCAGGCCGCTGCGGCAACAGCCTTGTACATGGGGCGCCTGCTCTATCCACTAAGCCACCAACGCCCCGAAAACTTTTTTTCAAAGGAAGGATTCTTCAAGAAGGCGCCACGGTGGTGTGGTGGTTAGCACTGTCGCCTCACAGCAAGAGGGCTCCTGGTTCGATCCCAGGTGCGGGAACCCCTCTGTGCGGAGTCTGTATGTTCTCCCTGTGTCAGCGTGGGTCTTTCTCCAGGTACTCCGGCTTCCTCCCACAGTCCAAAGACATGCTGGTTGGGGATAGGATAAATGGTGACTCTAAATTGTCCGTAGGTGTGAATGTGAGTGTGAATGGTTGTCTGTATCTATGTGTCAGCCCTGCGATAGGTGATCTGTCCAGGGTGTACCCTGCCTCTCACCCAATGTCAGCTGAGATAGGCTCCATACCCCCCCCCCCCCCCCCCAAGGGCTGGACTTACTCTGTGAATTAGTCATGGGTGTGTTTTGGGCGTATCATTCAATATGCCAATCGGCGTGTCACCTCTCATTCCCTTTAAAAGAGACGCATATTACTAACTTGTTTAACACTGAAATACTGCGCCGTTGACTTTAGACCAGGTTTTTGTTGGTCACTGGCGCATTTGCTTTTTACGTCATCAAACTAACAACGTGCCATGACTGTGCCTGACCACTCCTCATTCTTAGACCAACACACCCAGAGAAGCGCAAGTTCATTTGCTAGTTAGACGACGAGGGCGCAGGGCGAGAAAATGACAACTGCGCCTGCATCTAAATAGCAATGACACTTGCGACATGGATTATGTGCCCTCTGCCGTCCGCTTTAGACCATCTAAATAGGGCCCTAAGACTTCCGTTAAGAACCCTTTTCATCCAAAGAACCCTTTTTAAAGAAAGAGTTCTTCAAGGATTGTTGAGAGTGTGGTTGTTAAAAGATCCCCACCATCAAATATTCAAAGAAGAAAAGGTTCTCAGTAGAACCCCCTGGGTGGTAGCCTACGTATTAGCACCCTTAGAAAGTGGAAAGGTTCTGGAAAACAAAAAGTTGTATGATTGTTTTTCCAAGTTGCAGTGTGTTGCAGGGACTGTCAGTCTCTCTGCCACTTTGGTCCAGTTTGAAATGCCTCAACAACTTAATGGATCACCACAGTTTTGTATGGACATTCATGGTTCCCAGAGAATGAATCTCACTGACTTTATTGATACCCCGACTTTTCCTGTAGTGCTGCAATAGGGTTGACATTTTAAGCTTTTAGTTAAACACCTTAACAACCATTAAATGGACTGAAGTTTGGTCGAGATATTGATGGTTCCCAGAGGATGAATTGTAATGACTATGATGATCCATTGAATTCCTTTCTAGCACCATAAGCAGGTTCAGTTTTTCACTTTTCCTGTTGAATATTAACACCTACATGATGTATCTGCACTCAGCTTTTGTACAGACGTATCTTGATGACTTTGCTGATCCTCTTTCTTCTCCTCACTGCCAACATGCACTTCACATTTGTGGTTTCGAGTGAAGTGTCTTGACAACTATTGGAACGATTTCTTTGACATTTGGTTGAGTCATTCTCATCCCCCAAGGATGAATTGTGATAACTTTTGTAATCCCCTGATACTCCTCTAACGCCATAAACAGGTCAAAATTTCACTATGTTCATACTTTGGTTTATAAACAATTGCTTGCAGAACTAGCCTCAGCTATACTTTGTGTTTATTGCTAATTAGCAAATGTCAGTATGCCAAGACGCTGAACTAAAATTGTAATTGTGTTAAACATTATAACTGCTTAGCACCAGCGTGTTAGCCATGTCATTGTGATCATATTAGCATGATGACACAAGCATTTAGCTGAAAGCACCACTGTGCCTAGGTACAACCTCAGAGCTGCTTAGCATAGACTCTTAGTCTTGGTCTACACTTAGCAGACTTAATAACACAGTTTTGGGGGGCAGAGCCAAGTGAGTGATTTCTGGGTTTTTCAGCATCAGATCTGCTCTGGCTCAACAATGCAGTGCTGCATTAGCATTGCATTTAGCAGTTTCTAGAGTTTGGCTTCATCATCTGGTGTGTAATGATTGCTCAGTTAAAATGATCTCACAAAGTGATTGTGTGAGCTACAGGGAAAAGCTGTTCAGATTGAAACCCTGGGGATTCTTTGTGAAGGGAGCAGTGATTAGCTATAAAGGGGCCTCAGCTGTAGAAGATGCTCTCAGCTTGCACAGCTTTGGGGCCTCGTTTAGAAAAATGTTCTTAGATCTGTATGTAAAGCTGAAATTTGTAACTGCACATTCAAACTGCAGCAAAGATGAGGAATCTTCTAACAGCACATTTCTTACAGTTGCTGTATCCAGTGAAAATGTCAACAATTAACAATTCAATGTGAATATTACTAAACTGATAAAATCCAGCTACTGAAGTCCTCATATGAAAATAACAAGTGATGGCCCCTTCCTTACTTCCTTACTTACAAATTACACTACAAGAAGATTTGTATAGACTATTAGAAACCAGTCATGTTGGATGGACCACTATTTTGGCCATAGTAACCAAAACAAATACCTTAATGAAAGGTTTAAATCTTTAAAATATGGAAGATGAAAGAAAATGGAACCCAAGTTAATAAAGAAAGGAACCATAATAAACAAAATAACTTATTGTATTCAGTTTTTTTCTACATTTTTTTCTCCACAGTAGGGAGGTAAATGCACCTTTCATCAAATATTTGTGTGAGATAGTACATTCTTATACTTCTCAAATGCATCTAATACTTTGAAAAGAATTTGTCTAGAAATGCAAGGCACTGCCATAACTGTAACACTCAAGTAGACCTAAAAACATTACGAGTATAAAGTAGTTCCGCCCGTTTTACTCTCTTCTTCCTTTTTTGTGCCCTTCAGCATTCCTTATTGACTTTCATCCTTCTTTCAATTCCTCTGTCCTTTAGTTTCTTACTAACTAACTTTCCCAAAACTGGTGATACTGTACCCACTGAGCAGGTTTGACCATATTTTACTTTACTTATAAGAGAAGGAGGCTGGCATCTTGACCCTGTCCAAAGTTTTTCCTTCAGCCTCCCTGAGTGACCGGGGGAAAATGCATGACCTTTTTTTGTAAATTCACACTAAATGTAGATATAGAGCCAATGGGCAAACAGAGAGTTGTCACCAAAACAAACAGCTAATTTCTTATGTAAAATGCAAATCCTCCTTAAAAGTCGCACCATCACTAAGAGGCAGCCTCTTGAGCTGAAAAATGAACTAATGGTCTTTGAACTGCCGCTTGAGGCTGTCTTCAGAAGCCAGTCAATCCTCGACACCCATGTTAAATTGCCCAACTCTGGGGCGACATCTAGCCCACCTGGTGGACTGTGCACTCCATAGACTGAGTCCTTTGCGGCAACACGGTTTGACTCAGACCCATGACCCTGCATGTCATCCACCTTCTCTCTCCTACCTTTACTGTCTATCTGGCTGTCCTATCAATGCAGGCAAAAATGCAAAAAATAAATAAATAAATAAATGGTTTTGTTCTCTATAGCTAATTTTCTCATTCATGACAATTGTACAGGAAGTGAGGGCGGGTTGCTTTGAGTGACAGACTGTCTGCCAATAATGTCCTTGGCTTCTCAGCCAGATCCACCCTTCATGCCTCCACAGCTCCAGCCTCTCGCCTAAATGGTCCCTTCTGGCTTAAAAAATCCAAGATGGCGACAGCTGGAATGCTGAACTCAAATCTTCAAAACGCAAGTCCACAGACCAAAGGCTGAGTCCACGGTAGCTACGTCCATTGTTTTTATGATTGTCGCACTGTGTGCATCTCAGCGGAATATGGGTACACAATGTTTTAGAGTTCCAACGGTATTTGAAACAATACAAAATATGACAATTTAAACTTAACCATATTTTGATTTCCAAAAAAGAGGACACTTGGCCGGCCACGACATAGCCTACTTAAATGATACTCGCAGTTTACTCAAAGATGCCTTATAATTTTAATATATTTAAAATTTACAGTACAGTTGCAATCAAAATTATTCAACCCCCATTACATATTAGGCTTATTGGCAAAATGTACAATTTTTCAGTTGTTTGCAATAAACAAAGTAGACAAGAACAGTTGAAATAGTTTAATAAAACTAATATTACCATGGTTTTTATCCAAATTCAACACAAAATGCTACTTTTAATCACTACTGCAGTCTCAAAATTATTCAACCCCCTGTCTCAAGCACACCTGATGCAACTAATCACAATTATTCAACCCCCTGTCTCAAGCACACCTGATGCAGCTAATCACAATTATTCAACCCCCTGTTTCAAGCACACCTGGAGCAACTAATCAAGGGCTTCATTAGTTCAGGTGTGCTTGAGACAGAGCACATAAATACCTGGACTGGCTAGGCTTTTGTTGAGAGTGACGTTTGATTGCATGTTAGAAATATGGCTAAGTCAGAAGAATTGTCCAAAAAGTTCAGAGAAGAAATCATTGCCTTGTACAAACAAGGAAAAGGATACAAAACGATAGCAAAAGCTCTGAATGTTCCTAGAGATACAGTTGGAAGCATAGTTCACAAGGTCAAAGTTAAAGGAACAGTGGCTACACTACCTGGACGTGGCAGAAAGAGGAAACTATCAGCGGCTGCCACCAGATTCCTGAGGAGGCAAGCGGTCAAAAACCCTCGAGTGACTGCAAAACACCTGCAGCAAGACTTGGTGGCAGCAGGCACTGAGGTTTCAGTTTGTACAATAAGGCGCATACTAAACACCGAAGGGCTCCATGCCTGGACTCCAAGACGTACACCACTACTGACCCAAAAGCACAAGAAACGTCGGCTCCATTATGCTCAAAACCATATAAATAAGCCACAGAAGTTTTGGAATTCTGTTCTGTGGAGTGATGAAACAAAACTGGAACTTTTTGGGCCTATGGAACAGCGGTATGTCTGGAGGAAGAAGAATGAAGCATATGCTGAAAAGAGCACCCTGCCTACAGTGAAGCATGGCGGTGGCTCAGTGATGCTCTGGGGCTGCTTTGCTGCCTCTGGCACTGGAAACCTGCAGCGTGTGGAGGGCACGATGGATTCAGTCAAGTATCAGGAAATCTTAGGTAAAAACGTCGTGCCGTCTGTGAGGAAGCTGAAGCTTGGGCGTCATTGGACCTTCCAACAGGATAATGATCCCAAGCATACCTCAAAGTCCACCAAGGCTTGGTTTCAGAAGAAGAAATGGAAGATTATAGAGTGGCCATCACAGTCGCCTGACTTGAACCCCAAGAATATTACTGAACTGGAGGCCATTGCCTATGAGGAATGGGCTGAGATTCCTCAGGAACGCTGTCTGAAGCTGGTGTCTGGCTATGCATCACGTTTGCAGCAGGTCATAACAGCAAAAGGGTGCTCTACTAAGTACTGAAGATGCTTGTCATGAAGGGGTTGAATAATTTTGAGACTGCAGTAGTCATTAAAAGTAGCATTTTGTGTTGAATTTCAATCAAACCCCTTGTAATATTAGTTTCATTGAACTACTTAAACAGTTCTTGTGTAATTTGTTTATTGCAAACAGCTGAGAAATTGTACATTTTGCCAATAAGCCTAATATGCAATGGAGGTTGAATAAATTTGATTGCAACTGTATGGATAGAAAATTCAGTTACATTACAAAGTAATATCTCTCAAAGACAGAAATTCAGATAGGCCTCAATAGGGGACACATACACACACACTAGAGTGTGGCGATCCGAGCCCGACGGTACCTGACAGGTCGGGCCGGGTTTGGTCAAAAATGTAGCTATAAATTGTATTCGGGCTCGGGTTGGATTCGGTCAGCTTTCAGTGAAAATGTAGTGTAAAAATAAATAAAATCCTATTGTCTGTCCTGTTTATTGCTTGGGCACTGTTATTTATGTGACAACACCTGAACATAACATACACAGACACACTTTAGGTTCGTTCGAGATGAGCCAGTCCTGTGCAGATTCGATCAGATTCGATCGGTGCACAATGCATGCCGGTTAGTTTTGTGTCCGACTTCATCCCGACTTGCTCTGACGTATTACAAAAGTGGACTGCGATAAGGCCACGAGAGCAAGGCGGCCGCAGTTTGGCCGAATTCCAATCCGATCCCTTACAGACTCACTGACTTAGAGGCGCGTTCATGTGAAGTACGTGAGTGTGTGAGGGCTGTCCCATTGTCAAATCATCAAGTCAGTGAGTCAGTGAGTGAGCCCTTTATGCCCCCTTACCATAGGTCAGCATCGATGCGGACTTACGGTAAGGAAATTACCCACAGTTCATAGCATTGCCCTCGGAACACCGGAAGTGTTATTAAAAAAAAGAACGAAAACATGGTCGGCAGATATGCAAACGGTAACGTTATGGAAAGAGAGCGAAAAAACAGATAGATAAACAAAGAAACATTACATTAACAAGGATTTAGGATGGTACATAAACACACATGAAGTCATATCTATCTATCTATCTGTAGATATATAGGCTATTCTTTGTGTGTGAAATATATGCTGACAATAATCGATGAATGATCACGCCCAGAGCCGCCAACAACATTTTGTAGAGAGGGGGATAAGTGCTGTCCCATTCCTATTTGTAGCATCCGGAGCCCTCTCAGACTCTCACACTCAATCACTTAGCTGACGTCAGTTAAGTCAGTGAGGGTTCAGGGCTTGAGTCTTAAGGGGCCAGATTGGAATTGAGCCTTTGTAAAGCCAGGCGCTGCAGTTGCTCTCCACCGCCTGCACCGCCTGGCTCTCACCTGATCTAACAGCTGATTGGTTTAGATGTCAACTCAACAATATGGCGTTTTAGATAAACTACTCATTTTTGTTGAATAAGATTGTATTTGTCTGATCTTAAGGTTGATTCTGTGAACAGAAAACATGTTGTGTGACTGATGGTGAAAACAAACTGATATATGGGTCTGATCACTTTTTTAATGAATTGACATCATTCCAGACAAGATGTTAGTGTGTCTGTGACTTCCTGCGCGGACTGAAGGCTGCTGGAAACTGTCCGACTTCACCGCAGCTTTTTGTCACCGCCCCCCGCTGCGGCCGCCTGCTCTAGTCTACTTTTCAGGCGAGGCGCAGTTCATCTCCAACGGCTGTTTGTTTCTACCTCTCTCCTCGCTGGAAGTCTCGGACCTCCAGCCGCCCGCCTCCGCCTTGATTAAATGCTGATAATAAAATAGAAGAGGGAGACAGGTTTTTCCTATTTTATCTGATTTTGTTTTATTTCTCCCTCTCCTCTCGCTGGAAGCCTCGGACCTCCCGCCGCCCGCTCCCGTCTCAAACACGGAAGTCTCCCTCTCCGCAGCTGAGCACCCATGGCGCACGCTCGGCCTGTTAAATAGCCTGTAACAACTGTGTGACACAAACTCAGTGCTTTGGTCATTAAATAATGTCGGGCTCGGTTCGGGTTCGGACAGAAATATGCTGCCCGTGCCACACTCTAACACACACACACAAACACACGGAAAACCGGACATTATCATCAGTTTATTAAAAAAAAAACCCAGACGCCCGGACAGGAAGTGAAAAGTGGACATGTCCGGGCAAGAGGACGTTTGGTCAGCCTAGTCCCACCCTAATACAAAGCAAAAGACATAACTAACTCCCAGTGCTTAAAAAATATTTAATTGCCTCCCCTGTGTTGAACCCCCCCCCTCTCATAACTGACGAACAGTCCCTAAGCAAGTTGAGCCCCTATGGTTGAACCATAGACTCTATGTTTCGCATATTGGCCATTTTTACCTCAGATAACACAGGGAATATGTTAAACCGTTTCTTGACATAAGAAACGTGTATACCACAGAAGTAATAACTCACAACTGCGCCGTGTATCCGTCAGATTCAGCTGGCATTTGATGGACAACCTCAGATTGCCGCAGAGCCCTAATTAAACACAAAGCACACAGGTGTGATCCTCCGCTCTTCTACAGCTCGCCTCCTGTCTGCTCTGAGAACATGACTTCATATAGAAAAATGAAATAAACACACTTAACAGATTGTCAGTGTGAACATATGCTACTCATTAAAATGAAGGTGCCGGAGGAGGAATTAATGAGCGACATCCTGAAGCGGTTAACAGGAGAGTCTGCACTGCCTGCGTACAGCAACATAGAGAAGTTCAAACGAGGGAAGGACGGCTCATACTTTGTGGCCGAGGACTTCAGTGAGACTGTGAAGAAAAGAGAGTTGGTCAACGCCAAGGAGAGACTGAGAGTGAGTGTTACCATGGTTGAGTTCCCCTGAGAAGAGAAACTCAAGTCAAACTTTTGAGTTTGTTAGCTAACATTAGCTAGCACATAAATTAGCCGAGGCTCTTCTGTTTATCCTGAAATGGAGCTAGCTTAGCCGCAAATAAAACCTATAAACCTTGTAAACAGTCATGATATTTTTTCACACACCACGAGTCATTCAAACCAACTTGCTGAAGCACAGCAGTAACTTAATTCATTTTAACTTAAGGAGTTTTACTACTGTCCAGCTGAACTATGTTGGGTTTACAGGCCAACCACAGTCAGCTAGCTCTGCTTTATTTTAATGCTTTTCATCAACATGGCTGCAACATGATTATAAAGTTTACCCATGGACAATATTAGATAAAAAATACAGAGATAAAACTTGTTTTTATGAGTTTTATATCCAGCAGTAAGCCCGACCTTTTTTTAATTTCAAGGTTTGTAAATGCAGTCTGGTACAAAGGTGATGGAAGCAGACTGGAATTTCATTAACCCTGTTAAACCTGGAAAATAAATCATTGGATATAAAAGGTTTATTATGAAAAAAAAACCGTTTTCTTCATTTTCAAACATGTCTCTGGAAGGTCTTATTATGATGGTATTGTGAAATCAATGATTTGTACTGATAATTTTTCTGCTTTAAGTCCCAGCCCTCACGGCAGGGAACAGAAAAAAAACATCTGATAGAAAATAATTTGTCCATGTAGCCATAAAATGCCTTCATTAGTAAGGACAGCCAGTTTTTGAAGACGGCTTGCTACCTTTAGTACACAACACTTTATATCTGTTTATTCAACCCTGATTCAGTCCTCACCATCAAGTACACGGTGCTTCTTTTAATGTTCTGTTGTGTACTGTGTTTTTATGTAAATCTGTTTAAATGTGTCCTGGCAGTATGTGATATGATGATGGGTCTTTTTATTAGCACATTTCACACATGCAAACCAAAGATCAATTTTTACCTTTTGCATGCAAATAGTAGACAAGGTATTTTCTGTTCTGTTTGTAATTTGACAGCGCTGGTGACATTAGTTGGCAACATGGTTTGAAATCCAATTCACAAAGCTTGACTGACTTTAGATTAACATTTGAAGACCTGTGCTAGCTTGGGTTGCTGCAGCAGTTTCTGTATGAAGCCCTATTATTTTGCTATGGAGAAAACTGAACACTGTAAATAATGATCCAATCAGGACAAAAAGAACACATTTATTGATGTGCTAGGATTTGCAAAAGAGTTAAAGCTCATACTGTCAGAAATGAGGTGTGAGGTCAAGACAAATGTCACTGCTTAAAGTGCTTTAAAATCTTCATGTTCTCCATCATTGTTGTGCTTTGTTTAAGTGTGGTTACATCACCTCAGAGACAATTTTACTAATCTGGAGAACAGTTGATATAAAACTTTAGCCTCTGTTCTCTGCAGATCAGGAACTTGAACACCATGTTCTCCCGCTTGAAGCGCATGGTGCCAATAATGCGACCAGACCGTAAGCCCAGTAAAGTGGACACACTCAAAGCTGCGACGGAATACATTCGATTGCTTGTTGCAGTTTTGCAGGATACTGACAGAGTAAGTACTGCATTCAGCAGGGCTCTATCAAATGACAAGTGTCCATTGTTGTTTCCTAAGGACAACACTTCTTGATTATTGTTATTTTCTGTTTTCAGGATGATGGCAGTGGGACCGATTTCCTAAAGAATGCAATCACTTATGGTCAGACTGAATGCCTGAGCAATGACCTATGGAGAATGGATGATGTGAGTGTTTGTTTTTTCCACTGTGCAATAATGACATCATGTCTGACTCAGTTTAGTTAGTTTATGTGAGCTACTGTAGTATTGTAGTGGTCAAGTAAACACTGCAGTTCACATTGAAACCAACCCACACAGGTTATGTTATCATTGTATGGGTGGCACAGAAACCACATAATAACAGTGACCACGTATACTCAGTTTCTTAGTGGATGTAGTGTATAATGATGCAATGAGATGAACTGACATGAATAACGCCTTTTATTTAGCCATTGAATTGTAAAAACCTTCAGCACAGTAAAGTAGGGTATTTTAGGCAGATGTAATATATGACTTTAACATGTGTACTTGCCTAGGCACGCTACTCATATGTGAAACTGGTTTTATATTGTAACGTTTTAGCAAAAATGAATGTGTTTGGGAAGTGCTGAACATATGACTTGAGAACTGGATTAATTAATCTGATGTAGGCATAGATGTTTCCAGTCACCTCCTTGTCAGGTCTGCTAAATTTGTGCAAAGATTATGCTCTTATATCAATAGAGTGCCCTTCCGGTAGAGCTCATGGGACCTTGGATCGGAAAAAATATGAATGGCAGTGAATGGGGAGAGCAATATTATCTTTTGTTCCCGTTTGAGTTGCGACTTGAAATCTAAATATGTTGTTAATGAATTTAAAACATACATTTTAAGGTCAAGAAAGTCATACTTTGTGGTAAAACTGTTGAGATAAAAACTTCTTAATTAGAAAGACTGAAGAGTACACAGGAGGAGGTCGCGTATGTGACGTCATAGCTTTCGCTCGCTTCCTGCAGCTTGGCCTCCCCGCTAAAATTCCACTGTTTTATGATTAATCGATTTATGATTGAAGATGTCTGTGTGTTTTGTGCCAGGTTGCAGTCATTCCTAGCTGCAGCAAGCGAGCAAAAGCTATGACGTCACATAAGCGACCGCCTCCTGTGTAGTTTGTGTAAGGTCCCATGAGCTTCACCGGAAGGGGCGTGACTTCGGCACTCTATTATGCAAGTCTCGGTGGTGCTTTTTGTGGTTATGTTGGTGTGCGGCTGCAAGTCACGCATTGGGATGAGGAAATTCACTCACCAGTATGTAAAGTCTCCTCCTGTGACTCTGCTAGCTAGATACTGGCTTGCTCACTTGAGGTTTTTAAACGTAAACATCAGTAAACGTCAAGGAAAAGATGGACAAAATGGGCACCAGCTGAGTTTAAATCCTGCATCATAACTAACAGAATCATATGGAAACATGGACAATTCTAAAGCAGCAGCCACCAATGTAAGAAAATGCAAAAAGGACTAAATGACAGTGCACAAGTCAAAGGAGCTGATGGGATCACTTTTCTCTTGGGCTGTACTTTGTATAATTCCATGTGACAAATAAATGATTGGTTTATTGATGTAATCACCCAAACATTAATCAAATCTGAAAAAAGAACAACAAAGCACTGCAAAATAACAGGCATTGTTTGAGTAATAAAATATGAAGAATAATTATGAATTTTAGTGCTCTCCAGTCAGTCACAGTCATGAGTCACACAAACTAAACAGCTGAAATATCAAAGAGCCTGTTTAGACCCGGTATTCACATGCGTTTCGAGTGATCCGATAAGTGGACAGTGCTAAATACAAGTGTAAACGACCACTAACTACAACCACTTGCTGAGGTAGTTTGGGACACATTTGACCACATATCATGGGTGCAAGACGTGGTGGTATTTGTTTTTGTTGGTAAGAGTGTGCTAAAAGTTCTGTAACTTAACCTGGCAAACCTAACTTGGCAAATGGACTGCACTTGTATAGCGTCTAGTCTTCCAACCGCTCAAAGTGCTGTTACATTCACATACAGGTTGCCACCTGGAAGTGTTGTGTAACTATTCACAGCTGTGAAGGCTGGTGTTAAGGCCCATATGAGAGGCTCCATTAGCCAATGTCCAAGACAGGAACAGAATGTCAATCAATATCCATGCGAGTAATTGTGATACATTTATCCAAACAAAAAACATGAGTGTATTCAGTAAAAGAGTACTTTGTAATGATATACTAAATTATGATTATGCTGTGATTGAAATCAGGAGTGCAGTGGGTGGTTGATTGGTTGTAATGGCATATGATAACGCATACTCTAGCATAGTTTGTTCCCCTGACCAGATCCAGAAACTAATACGAAAACATCATTACACCACGCATCAAACCGAGCAATATGAGGATGAATTATGGCTTTTAGTGAGTAAATTGCTGAGTTACATTTAATCAACAATGCCCTCAGCCAGGCCTTTCTCACTTGGTATGCAAGATACAACCATGATTATAATCAATAAAAGCATTGTCACTGCAGTTACATTTATGACACTTGTTTGATAGTTATTTCCCACATCACAGAGCAAACTCTAGCACCTCACTTTAAAGTACTTTATTTCCATTGTTAGGTTATTGTACCAGCTCACATTTTAAGAAAATTCAGCTCTATAGTAGATAAAAAAAAAATGGAATAAGACATAGAAAAATGAAGCCAAGATTTAAGTTTACGGTGTGTTAGTCTTTGTACTTTGCTCTGCTTTGTTCATGTACTGTACAGTGTAACATTGTGATGCTAGTTTGAAAACAGTTAGTCGTTAAGTTCTAACTGTAATAAAATAATATACAGTGCCATTTGTTTGTATTTCTTCATACTCTAGCACATTAGATTTGAAAATGAATAATGGCTATGAGGTTTAAGAGCTGACTGCTATGGTGGACTGCTGTTTTACACAACCACAAGGAGTTTTTAACTGGTTATGAAACAGTTGCAATTTAAGACTAATGGCTCTATATCAGACAGCAGTGTAGCCCGCCAGGGACAGGCCCAGATCTGGCTTCGCCGCCACCTTCAATCTGCAGTCAGAGCTCCAGCAGGAGGCAGAGAGCTCTTTGCCAACAGCAGCATTTCCTCCTCTGGCTGGGGGCAGAGCTTTGCCTTGCTGCTCAGCCAGTCCCTGCTCATGATGGTCCCAAGGACAGCAGTGTCCGTCTGTGGCACGATTTCTACACTGAAACACAACAAAATGTCTCAGATGATGATGATGCAAGTGTACTTATGTACAGAACATCATTGCCAATGTGAAAGCTGAGCAGTGGAGACTGTATGTTTGGAGAGAGGGGGGCAATCGTACTTGCTGTGGTACAATTTTTTTAATTTAATTTAATTTTTTTTAAAGATATTTTTTCTGGCATTTTTAAGCCTTTAATCGATAGGACAGATGAGCCTGAAGGAGGGAGAGAGAGGGGGAGTGACATGCAGAAAAGGGCCACAGGCTGAAGTTAAACCCAGGCCGCTGCGGCAACAGCCTCGTACACGGAGCGCCTGCTCTACCACTAAGCCACCGACGTCCCGGTACAAATTAATCATACCTAATATGAAAGCATCTCTAGAGCTGTGTAGATTTACTACTAAAACTGTGCGTACAAACTTAGACAGAAATATATCTATGCATTACTTTTGGAAGATCTGTAAAGATTCTGTTTTTTAAATCTCGATCTTTGTGGCGCTGAGCGCAAGTGCACAAGCCTCATTTCCTTACTCACAGTTAGCTATTAACATCTGTTAGTATATTTACGTTCGTGCATGCTGTGCCACTCATTAGACCTGTCACATCAGCGAGGTCCTCTAACACTGCTGGGGCAGCTGTCATTACGCACAGCTGTGGATAATTGTAGCGTCTGTACTAATGTTTCATCATGTTTCTGCAAGCCATCATTGTGGTAAAATCATCAGAGGGATGATCAATGATTAATTCATAAAGCTTGTGTTCAAACAGACTTTACAAAGTGTTTGACATGATAACAAACAATTGCTTACAGGGAGGTGAATTTAAAAAAAGATAGTATTTATCACTCCTAAATAATTTAAAACTAACTTTAATTTTAAGATCAACTCATCTCTGAACTTATATTTAGTCTCATCCTTATATTACATGCAGCTTTCTGCCTGGTCTGTCTTTTAGAAAAAGTGCTGCTGAGCATCAGGACCAAAATCCAACCTTTTTAAGATTAGACTTTATGGATTATTAGAAAGTAAGAAACACTCCATATTCATCTTATAAACAATAGCTACAATTACAACAGAGTTAATGCATTTTCTTGTTTAGTAGTTTCATTTTTTCTTATTTCTTTCAGTACAAGTGCTTCCATTTTTTTTTATTAAATCTGCATCCCTGATTGAAAGCAGAGTGTCTGACTTGTAATAGTGGTGTGGCTCTCAAAATGATTGTATGGCAGTCTGATTTTCTGAGTTTCCAAAGTTCAAAATCAAAGTTGATTGTCAGATGTCACGCAGAGGCAAGAAGCAGTGGTATTATGTCAAGTAACTTTATTTGTTTGTTAATTTCAGTCTACAGTCTTCAAATTACAATCCTTCAATTCTTAAAAATGCCTGTCAGACATTCAGCAATCTGATTTTTATGTTCCATACTTTGCCATACTTTGATAAAACTATCAGTGTTTGATATGGAGATTTCTTGTGCTTTTCTGCTGCCGTGAAAACAGATTTTTCATTGTAACTGACTGACTGGTTCATATTTTCCAAAAAAGCAGGTGGGTATTTGATAGTGGAAGGTGATTTTTCTTAAAATAAATTTGACCTGCTTGCTTTTTCCTGACAGCTGCTGAACGTGTCAGAGGAGCGCATTGAGGATGGATTCACCATGCCCTCAGAGTCGGTATCAGAGGACGGAGATATGACCAGACTGGTGTTGCAACATTGTGTTATGCCTGGATACCAGTTCATCATCCAAGTAGCTCCTGATCAGACTTTGGTAACTCATTCCACTTTTCTAATAGTCTGCACATGTAATACAATATTGTATATATAATGTTATGCTTGGTGTTTGTCAGCTACATTTCTGATGCTGGCTAGGGAGCTGCGACAACTATGAAGATGGACTGTGTATGTCGGTTAGGAATCCATGTTATGCTAACACTCTCCCAGTCAGTCAGCCAGCGAAAAAAATCTCAGTCATGCCTCAGAAAAAGAACATGTTATACATTTTTCCCTCTAGGGTTTTACACTTAATTTGTGCACAAGACCCTGACGTAATGGTGTTAACAAGAACTCATGTTAACTGTATTAATATAAACCCATAAAAGGAAGCCTCGGGTTGAAATTTAATTAGAATTTAAATCCTTACTTTGCCTCTGGACAGGTACCTTTGTTGCACACAAAAAAAAAACCAAAATACAAAAACATGGTGGTTTGTGGATTCAGTGGAATTTTCCAATAGTCCATCCCACATAGACACATAAAGGGGTATATAATATGAAAAACATCACAATATTATATGATGAATACATCAAGAGAATAAGATTTTATTTATTCTGTTAATTTAGTTTTCAGAAATGGAAATTTATATGAACAAGTAGAGTAGATAAATAGGATGCTGCAGGATGAGAACACAATAACAGCAACGTTTGTACACTACAGTACAGTCCAATACAATAGTATATAGTTCTGTGTAAACAGTGTAAACTTTGGGCATATCAAAATGGCAGTTTAAGTAAATGAAATTAATTCCTGCAGAGTAAGTGTTTCAGAAATTAATTGATATTCTTTCATCACTATTGTTGTTGTATGCAACCAAATGATTTTAATACCCATCTCAGGATCAACTCTTGTGCCAGAACACTGACAACATTTGTCCCCCAACAGGTAGCATTACAATATGTATCACTATTGTGCTTGGGATACATTTTATTTATTCCGAATTACTGTCAAAGGTGCCCACTTCTGTATTGCATGGATTTTACTACATCACAGTAATGGATCTTTGCATTTCTGGTCTACTCCTGGCCATCTTCTGCAGATAAGTCCCGGCATTTATTGTGTCCAAGAGTGTGATTGAATGTCTGGTGGTCAGAAATGTTTCACTTCCAGGAGGAAAGCAATTTCTCTGTTGGGGTGAGGAATGGAAAGTAAGGGGGAAGGAAAAGTGACCATTCTGCAAAATAGAGAAATACTGCATCAACCACTACAGTTACTTTTAAGGTCATCAAGGAATGAAAAGAGGCGCTCAGTGTTGTACGTCCCAATGAGGAGTTTATGCATTTTAATTTGTATTACTCCTTAGATGTTACAGGTCTACTATGCAGGAAAGTCAGTTACTGTTCATAAACATGCTCACCAGTGAAAGTGAAGGTAAAAGTCAACCCCAGTTTGGCGTTTCACCTCCCTATATTTGTGTTTTATGACATTTTGTCCCTGGGATGCCTGCTGCTTACGGTCTGGCAGCTGGTCCCTATCTTTTTATAAAGTCCCGACCTCATCTGAGCACTGTGCGGCTACATGCCCATAATGTCCTACGTAAAGAGAATAAGAAGAAAGTACAGGCAGATGGCAGAGTTTCAGTAGATAAATACACCGCCAAACACATCTAGTGGGTCATAAGTGATGATTGAGAAGGATTACTTCTGTATCAGTCTGTACATCCTGCATAGTATCATTAATTTAGCACAATGTAGCAAATTGAAGTCTAATTTACATGACAGTGTGGTTCTACAATGAAAATCAATTCTTCATTATGTATGTTTTGTTAATGTGGCGCGTACTTAATTAAACCATTTGGCTGATAGACTGCCTGAATGCAAAATCTTCATCAGCTTCAGGTAAATGGTGTAACCTTGTGAACACAGTACAGGCAGCCTTCATACGATATACAGGACTAATGCTTCTAACAATAAGCAATCAGACCTGTGTTTAATTTCAAAAATGATGTGACAGGAATGTTCCACAATTACAAATGGCTATCAGCCTGAAGCATCTGATTGTCTTCAGTGTAGCCCTGACATCTGAGTCATTCAAAGCGTTCCTGCTTGAACCTCGTCATCTGATTGGATAAATCAAGTTGAAGAGGTTTAGATCAGGACAAGACCAATTTTTTTCATTGTTCCATTGGTGCAACCTGTTGTTCAAGTTATAACCTTTTGTGTGTGTGTGTGTGTGTGTGTGTGTGTGTGTGTGTGTGTGTGTGTGTGTGTAGCTGCACTTGCAATAATGACACCAAGGCTAGGTTCAAATGAGGAAATCTGTCTAAAGTGAAAAGTCAAACCTATAGCAGTAGAGACTTGTCATGTCCAGTTTATCCTCAGGGAACTGGAAAATGTTTTATTCATGGCAAATATGGTGCTGTGAGAAGATAAATGAGACATGTAATGGACAGACAGACAAATACAGAAAGTATTTATGATAATGGATGCAATTCTTCTTTATTCAACAGATGTCTCAACCCTGCTGAGTGGTGTTTAGAGCGGATATTGGAAACCTGCCAGGTTGGATATGTTCAATACATAAGTATCAAATCAGTTAACAGAAACACATTTTCAGATGAAATGCAGATTGCTGACATCATCAAGACTTAAAGGTTAACAATTACCAATATTTAAATAGGCAGGTTATATCAGATGGTATGATAATATTAATATTATATAATTATTATTCTAATGAGTGGTGGTGGTATTGTCAGACCCAAATATTGATCCAATAATACACAAATGTTGCCCCCATGTGTTCATTTTTATGATGTTTTCAATTGATAATTGGTACAAAACAAGCACAGGCCTTGCTCACAGAGGAGAGCAGTTTTGACATGTTATAGTAGAAAAAGTGCGTGTAAATAATAAAATTATATCGTGACTGAATTACAATTAGCTGCATCAGTCTTGGGCTCCTGATATTGTGCATGATAGCTCAGTGTCATGGCTTACTGGGACACTTGAACATAACGGAGCATCATTAATGCCGTTAGTGACACCTTTGCTTTTCCTGCCATGACAAGTCAAAATGTCTGCTGTGAAAAGGGCCCATTGCTTGACATTGGGCCACTTAATTCAGTTTTACAGCCAGAGTAAATGGCTGTATGTTAATTGGCCTATTCATAACTGAACTGTATTCTTAGTGTTAAATCCTTGTATCTTCTTGCTGCCACCTCTAACATGGACACTGTGAGCACTGGCCCAGCTCACTGACACAGAAGCTTCCACTTATTCTGTGTGACTAGTCGTCTGTTCACGTTGAAATGAGGTGTGACTGATAATTTGATGAGGTCACCAAACTCTTGCATGTAGAAGGATTAACCCCTCTTTGACTTTTTCATGCTTTACTTTGAATTGACACTGGAGCACAGTGGAGAAGAACTTGTTCCACACCGATTTAAAATGCATTGTTACAGTGCCCCCTTGTGGTTAAGTATCTCAAGCCTGCTACACCTAGCATCTCTGAAATGAGATCAGTAGTGTCCTCTGTTGCACCTGTAATCATAGGGACAGCAGGGTGTACTAAAACACCTACAGCAGTGCCATATGGTGGGGAAGGGGAAAACAAACCATTTAGATAAATCATTTTTATCAACAAGTCACCGAGTGTAATGATTGTGGACCTGTTCTATTTTAGATAAGGTAATTCTTGTTCTGTTTTCTAGGGGCCTGCTAAAGAAAGGATTAACCTCGAAGAAAATGCAGTTTTATTTGTCTTATTTAATTTAACTTTTGAAGTTTACATTTTGTTTGAGTCAAAATGAATGTTTTTATTTTTATTGTACAAACTGTATCCTTGGCAGCCCTTAAATAAAATGTACAAGACAGCTTCCATTTTTAAAGTTTATGTCTGAAAAGGTTTGTTTTCTAAGTCTAAAGATGATTATTATCAGCTTTGATGAATTGTCCTTTGAAGGAAGAGATTTGTGCTAAGAGGACAGGCATTTTTTTGTTATGTTTCTGCTACATTTCTGCTGTTCATTTGTCCTTATAACTGAATGCTGTGTGTCATGCTTAAAGCTTTAATCTAATCACACTACTACCTTGTACTATTCTTGTGTCAAAGATACAACTGAAAATCTGTAAATGTATGATGAATTTTGTAATGACGCACTGTGACCTGTGTCTTTATTAAATCCATGGTGTCACTTCAAACATATTTCCAAATCGGCTTTTGTCTTTAACTGTGCAGTGGTGGAAGAAGCAACTCAGACTTTTAATGAAGTTAAAGTAGCAGAACCAGAGTATAAGAATATTTCATTACAGGAAAGGGCCTGATTACAAATGTTTACTGAGTAAACAAGTCAGAAGCATGTTCAGACAAATTTACCTAAAGTATCAACATTACAAAGTCATGCAGAATGTTTTATTATGTCTGATGCATTAACATTTAAACTGCATTTTAATGGTGTAAAGTTGAAGGTGGAGCAAACTTGTTGTCATGATCTATAGCAATATGATCTTAGATAACTCTACTAAATGTTTTGTGTGTTAGATCTTTATTTGCAATGTAACTAGCAGCTGTCAAATGGATTAAAGCACAGTGTTTTCTCCTGAAATGTAGAGTAGAAATATGAAGTGGCAGGAAATGGAAATACTCGAGTAATGTGCAGGTACGGTTTTGTCAGCCTGGATTCAGCTATGACAAAAACCACCAGACATCTCTTTTCTACAGTGCACAGGCTCTTCTCCATCAGGACAGGAGGTGGCGCCTGTTTGGTGGGTTATATTTTGTCCGACTTGAATTGGGGCCTAGCCAACTAAACAACGTTTAAGGAGACAGCATTAGATATACACCAATGCTGTTCGTATGCTTTACAAACACAATAACTAAATGCGCTGCAGAGACTGATCCCCTGCAGTTAAATGAGTGGGAGTCCTTGGGTGTCAGACTGTGGACAGGCGTGGCAGTGGGCTGGTCCAGGCGCACCGAGCGATGAAAAACATCGGGGTCCATTGACTTGGTGTCAGCTGAGGCCCTGAAATAGTCTGACAAAGGAACCCTGCTGTCGCGAACCAATAGAGACACATTTCTGGCGATTAATCACATCTGCTTCCTCTGAGGACGGCTCCGGGCTGTGGGTGTGCCGCACCCGCACAGAAGACGCGGTCCTGAGGATGCACTGAGGTGAGTACCCCGTTTGCTAACATTTGTGTTTGGTTGTGTCGAACAAGGCAGTCATGGTTAAATGGCTGGGCGTGATGCAAGGTCCTCCCTGACGCGTGCATGCCCGTGTGTGCACGGTAGCGATCTTGCTGCCTGATGTTTACCATATTGTTGTCGTTCAAACTGTGCATCCCGCTGTCTTTCTAGATAGATAGATAGATAGATAGATATGTTGCACTGTGTGCTTGCACACTAATTATATTTAGGCGCACAACATCCTCTAAATGTCGCCCATGCTTGCTTGTCTTCATTGTGCTCTGCTGATGGAGGCCCGTGACGAGTGCAAGGTCCCATATGTGCAGTTTGTGTCATGTATTCATAGAGTGAGACTGCAAGTCTGTGATGGCAGAGCCCTCTCAGAGCTTTAGCCCTGCACTGTCTAATCTGGCTCATTAGCGTGCCAGCGATGGCTGCTTGTTGTTTTACAGTAGCTCAGCCTCTGTGCTCCGGACGGTGTCAGGATTAATATGCGGGACAGGATGAGCTCCATGATGGTTTCTAAATGCGCGTTTGCTCGGTTCTTTGCAGAGGAGAGCCGCACAGTGTTGTTAAGCTGTCGCTGTTGGCCTCTGCATTTTTGCGGGTGGCCATTAGCTGATCCTGGTGCTGATGCTGCAGCGCGTGCGAGTGTTGCTAGGCAGCCATGCAGAGCGCGGGCCGCTAGCGGGTGGAGGAACGGAGGATGCTACAGAGCTATAAAACGATGTTGTGCACTTACAGTGAAATATGGAGCTGTAGATACACAACATGGTGCTCTGCGCTCACATGACTATATAATCATTAAGCCTGTCCTCCTCTTCCTTCCCATAGGGGACCGAATCGTTGGGAGTGTGTGCAGATTTTAATCTCCTTCGACACAATGGCAGACAAGGGATGGATTCATCTCAGCCACAGCACTGCAGAAGTTGATGTTAAAGTTATGTTAGTGGAATTTAGTTTATATTATTAACTCTTAAATTGATAATATACAGGTGTTGAATTACGGAACAGTGTCCAACATAAATGGAACCTTTTATATAGAAACTGATTAAACACTGCAACATGGCTTGTCCAAGACAAATTATAGAATTTAGATGGGTTTTTTTTAGTCAAGACACCTTTAAGGGGAGCCCCACCTAAATTAAGAATTCTAGGATGTTATTTCCTTTGGCCACAAGGGTTCAATCAATATTTGTGAACATGAGCTGCTCTCTCTCAAAACCAGAAACCAGAAAAGAAAGTCTCAAACTTGTGATGTCATGAGGTAATTAGTCTGGAGCTGCTCCATAGTCAATGAATGGGACATTGATTTTGTGGACCCAGAGTTTGTTTTTGTTTTTTTAATTCCCAAATGAGATTTTTTTTTCTATTTCAGCATTCTCAGATGTGAAACGGAGAATGTAGCTATATACTCAGAGCATTCCCCTGGGTACTCTCTCTGTCCTCTAGAATACTGGTTCCCAACTGGTGGGCCACGGTCCAAAAGTGGGCCCACTCTGAATCAACCGCAAGTGTATTGCGAATATAATTATCAAGTTTGTAAAAAAAACACACAGTAGTTTCAGGCACAGAGCTTTATTTAAAGTGACGTTTCCTGCTGTACAGTGAGTGATTAACCGACATCTATTTAACATAGATAGAATACTGGCAAAGGGACATGGCCAAACGCAAGTATGATGCTGAATATATTAAACTGTGTGCACCTTAACCTGTAATGACTAAGGAGAAATCTGTGCCCTGTGGCTGGACCAGTTGGGAGCCTCTGATCTAGAACATCTTTCTCAGTTCTTCAGACTTTATAAGCGATGACATCACACATTTGAGTTTTAGTGCAAGTTTTTGGATTTTGGACAGAGTTGTCCATGTTTACTTATATTTTTTGACCATCTTAGGTGATAGGAACAACATGCATGATTTTTTTTAAAAAAATGTGCGTAGTTCCCCTTTAATATCGAGTTTGTAGTTATTGAAAATCAAACATGAGATTTTAAGGGGCATGTAAGCAAACAGTAAGAATTGTGGGATATGCACTCTGACAAAAGACACTCTAGAGGGTCTGTTAATTAAACTTGTATGATCTATATACTATATTTGCAGTTTGTTGGAGTTTTTTACTTTATCATTCTGCAGTTTCTGTCACAATAGGAATAATAATCCAATAATATGACATTAACGAAAAAGAAACAGCTTTAAAACTCCCTTGACTGTGACAGACTCCATCACCTGCCTGAATCAGCTGCTTCTCCATTCGCTCCTCTCATAAGTGTTTTGTATGTTTTGATAGTGTTTATTTGCACTTCGGTGGAAGCCAAGTGTGCCAGTAGCATCTGTCGAGACAATAAAGTCCTGCTCCGAGTCATCAAAATTTATTCTACCTCTTCATCATTCATGCATTGTCATCATGTGTATGCTGCACTTCTGGAAAGCACTCAGCCTGCGAGATGTTCAGAGTTATTGAGTCCATTTATTTGAGGGTTGAATACAGCAACAGTGGCCTTGTACGTCATATAAACATGCCACAATAATTTTGTTCAGTGTAGCCTTGTCTTAGTCTTGTTTTGTGTTGTGTCAGGCAAGAATGGTAGATATTTGTGTGAAATCACTAAAAATTCAAATACAGAAGTAATCAAGGTTGAACAGCTAACTAACTAGTGAGGACTTTCTCATTCATTCTCAGACAAGATAATATGTGACACCTAAACAAGTTTAGAAAGAAAAAGCTCACTGCTTTTGTAAATCATTTTCAGACGGTTTTAACATGATCACAGTTATTTACCTTGATCTAATTTTGTTAGAAATAATGCTTTGTTAGAAACTAGTTACATAACTGGTTGGGATTCACAGACCAGCCATTATGTTATAAACCTAATGAAAGAGAAGCCAAGGAAAATCAATCCTGAGCTACTTAGGTAATTATACCACTATCTGCCTCTGTGCTGCTGGCTGTCAGTGCTCAGACACAGACCTCCTAAAATCACTGCAAGTGGGTGGATTTACAGCAGTCAATACAGGCATGTATGTATGAAGATAATGCACACCATCCAGAAAATGGATGGTTTAGCTCATCTCTTTTTAAAGACATGAATTGGGCGAAAGATCTCAGTATCTTGCAGCAGAGCACATTATTGGTTCCAGCTGAAAGACACTGTAGCAAATAACATCAGTTTAATGGTGTGAAACTATTCCAGCAGTCTTGAAATTCTGCCTTTGCAGGAAATCAGCTTCCCTACGTCCTGAGATGTTATGAAACAAAAGTGAGGTGATGATGCAGCATGATCAGCCATCACAGTGCGACTGAGGATAAGAGGAGGAGGAAGCGATGGTGGGCCAGCAGCCAGATCCCTATGTCTCCCCTCAGTCATTAGGACCCTCCCTGGAGAGAGAGGCTTTCTGTCTGCTGCCTGTCAGCAGCTGGGCCCCCAATAACCCCTGAGAGAGAGAGAGAGTCAAATACACTGTGAGCCAGCCTCTGTTGTGAGCCAGTAAGAGAGAGCTGCTGCCTCAAATTTAGGCAATTATAGACTGAGTGGTGCTTTTCAATTTAAAATAATCGACTTTTAAAAACATCCATCTGGATACATTTGAATGAAGATACAAATTTAGTTAGATTAGTTTGTGATTGTATGATACCAAACACTGACCACTGAGTAAAAAAGAGGAGCTTATTTAAAAAGGAAATACCTTAGATATAATAGTAAGCACTTAATTATAAAAACAAAACAACATATTGCTTGTGTGTGAGTGTGACAGGGGAGTTGAGTTGGTGTTTTGGTGGATGGCTAATGTTGTTGGATAGCTGATGTAACATCTCAGTGCTTCTGAGCACAGGAAGCCTGGCGCTGTCGGGTTAAAGTGCACAGTTGATCCACAAACTCCATTAAAGGTTTAGTCATCTGTCAGAGTTTCTCGTGTGCAATACAGATTTAGTAATGCGCACGGATCTGATGCAACTTTCTCTTGTGTGTGTTGGAGTGAGCATCCAAAAAGCTCGCCTTGGATGCTAGAGACATTAGGGATGAGATTGATGATGCATGTGATCAGGGCTGCACTACTAGTGATGTTTGACTGATGCAGCTAATAAAGAAAGTAAGTAATTGAGTCAGTTATTGAGATGTAGCTCAGGGGAGAGGGCGTGGTGTGTCTGGAACCTTATCTGCTCCCCGCAGCACTGTCTGTGCGCGTGTGTGTGTGTGTGTGAGTTGAATGTGCTTCAGGCGGGGAGTGGTCTGCTCCTCTCTGAAGATCCTTACGGTAACTCTTTACCCTTTCTCCAATTACCGAGCCGTATCACTAGCTAACTTGCTGTTAGTGGTTCTGATGCCACTGTCTGCCTGTGAGCTCTGCTAATGCTACATTTTCCACCGGCCTGTGCCCTGAGGAATACAGCAGCCTTAATGTGAGGGTAGGTTTTTCATCTTAATGCTGCCATTTAAAAATACAAATACCGTTTATTGGTGCACTTGCCAACAGGAAACTCAGTTGTCATGTTAATGCAGGTAATAAAAGGGTTTGCTCGAGGTTGAACTGTACATAAATGAGCATATTGATTGCGTGTTGTTATTTAATTTTTCGTCTTTGCTGGATCTCTTAATACTTTGGGCTGATGTGCACCACTGGATCCATAGGCAGGGCTTCTGTCGACTCTTGGAAGTATAGGTTAAGATATATTGAACAGTATTCCACTCACTGCACTTCTCCCATTTGCACATTTACTTTAATTTCTTAGTATGAGCCATGATAGCAATGACTTTTTTCTGCAAACAGGATTATGGCTGCTGCTTTAAGAGCATATGACCAGTATAATTAGAATAGTTTTCCCCTTAAAACTTAATTTCATGGACTTTCTATTTGTAATGTCTTGTAATCTCTCTTTGCCCGGTCTCCGTTGCACTGCACTTTTACTTCATGTTTTGATTGTGTCTCAATCCATGGTGGAGCAATACGCAGCCTGTTGTGTCCTGTTTAGTGTCATCAGTTTGTTGGCCATCACTAGGCACCTTTGACTGATTCTGTCCTACCATAAGGAGGGGCCGGTCCAGTTGCTATGAATTGCCTCATTATTCTAATAAGTGGGGCCGTGAAATTTCTAATGTGTTTCTGATTTGTGATGTGTGATTGTGTGCCGTCAGGCCGATCTCTAGACTCTTCTAAATCTCAATTTACTGTGTTTTTCCGGTTTGGTAAATGAGCTGAATTTAAACGGTAAAGTGTAGTTTATGTTGCCACTCGATGCCCTAATGTAAGGGAGATGTGGAGGTCTGAGAAAAGTGGTGAGTTTTACAAGCACACCCAGCCACACCTAGCTTTTGATTGCAAAATGCCACAATAGCCGAAGTCAGGGTTGTAAGATGTAGATGCTTCGTTGTCTGTGAATATGTTACTTGTGATTTTTACTCTTTACTCAGAGCTGTAACCCCCCCCCGCTGCTAGCTGTAGCTTTGAAATCATATTATGGATCCTCTCATCCTGCCCTCTGTAATAAAAGCGGAAAAGCGTTTTTTTCTAAAACCTCAAACAGTTCCATTAGATTATTTCCTCTTGCTGCCATTTACAGTCTGGAATATGTGTATGTAAACAAAATCCGCATGACTTTTGTTTTTCTTTTCAAAATGTCAACTTTTGTGTTGACCCCACCCTCTCGTTCCTGCTCCATGTCAAACACATCATCAACAGCCTTCTGCACCTCGTAACATTTCCTGCCTCCGACTCTCAATGTCTCTTCCAGGCCTTTGTAGAATCCAGGCTTTACTACTGCAAGCGTATCTTCTGTGGCAGGGGAATTCACTGTTTTTCAACTCAGAGAGAGACAGAGCTGGAACCTCTCTCTACATTATATTTTACAAAACTGAGTAGCACTTGAGACAATTCTCTGTATACTTTCAGGTCTTCTCTCTTTTTGCGCTCTTCTGTAGTTTTTAAGTCAGCAGTAGGCGTGACATGGCTAGGTGGATGAGTCTCGCCCTCTGCACTTTAGCTGGTGGTTTCTGAGGTGGATGGTGTGTCAGAGTCTCTTGCTTGAAAAGAAGAAAAACAATCCACTGTGGCTCACAAGAGTGTCTTTACACTTGGAATAATTATACAGCTAATGGCCAATATGTTTCAATACTACATAACTGTTAGCTAATAAGTTCACCTGGCCATTTTGGATGTGGTGATTTGGCATTAGCTAGCTCACATGGTTGCACAAGGATTCATTGGTAACAGTTAGCCTGTCATTAGTGTTGTTTACTGTAATTTCTTTTAATGAATGGGCTGATTTCTCTTTGCTAATAATATGTTGGATTCATTCTGATATGCATTTCCAAACATATTTTAATTTTTGAAATACAAAAAAGCACCTTAATTTAAAACTTAAATTTTCAAACAGTAACTTTGCGGCCTCCATGCAGTAACTCTAGGGAACCCCTAAGGTCGCGGACGACCATTGAGGACCCTTAATAAACTCCATCTCCCACCACTTACCAGTAACCGCTCATGTGACTGCCCCAGTACACCACGACATCCACTGACTTTTGGTTAAACACAGGATAAATCATCTCTTTTACCACGTAGTAGTACTAGTAGTAGTATGAAAGTTGTACTATTGAAGCAGCATTAATAATATGACACTCTTTATTCACAGGTATCTCCACCCACCCAGTTTGTAACACACTAACTGCAAACCAATAGAAGATGAGCAAGTCCCCCACCCCCAAAGGCACCCCGGTGCAGCGCAGCCCCAGTGATGGGGTCCCTGAGGGCCTCCAGTCTCCTCAGCATTCCACACCCAGCTCGGGACCCCAGCATAAGAAACGGATCTCCAGTCTCCTTCAGAGTCCGGTAGGACGGCTGTTTGTCTGTGTGTGTGTATGTGTGTGTGTGTGTGTGTGTGTGTGTGTGCGTGCATGATTTATTGCCTCAGTCTTCTTCCTCTTTCTCTGTCTCCTCTCTCGAGATGTGGTTATCTCCTCACATTACAATAAATCTGTTCTCAAGCGTCACTCGACAGCTGAAGCTGCAGTCAGCGCTGGAGCTCATTATGGGTGCATGACTATGTGTGTTTATGCACATGGGAGGGCGACAGGCTGCATGATGCTAATGAAGTTGTGTGGGGAGTGGAGAGGGTGACCATGAAGTGAAAGGGCTGATGGAGAGAGGCTGACTCATTAGATATGTTTACTCACCCTTGCCCCAGTCGTGTAGGAGTGTGTTCAAAGCCTTCGTGAACTTTGATGTGATTATTGCATCTTTCACATTATTCTGAAGGAGTGAGTGTTTCTTTGTGGAAAAATGAGATTCAGAGGGTCAAAGCCAAAGACAGAAGTGTTCAACTCCTACACACTGAGGATTACTATGACAGTGGAATGATGTGTAATGTGTGGTCTGGTTATACATGTATGTGTGATAATGTATGTGTGTTTGTGTGTGCAGTCATTCAGGGAGGAGTTGGATGTACTGATCCAGGAACAGATGAAGAAGGGTGGCAGCTCATCCAACCTATGGGCACTGAGACAGCTGGCTGATTTCATGGCCTCACACGGCTCCCCGGCCGCCCTGCCTGTCTCCCCTTCAAGTACGTGCACAAGACTTTTAAAAAAATCTCTAAGGTATTTTCTCTTGATTGTTTTTTTGTTGATTCACCCCAAGCATACAGTGTACCAATAGTACAGGTATTAGCTGCAGCCTAAATAACAATGTATGCACCATCCACGTGTGTGTCTTTGTGTGTTGACACCCAGCCTCTGACTGATGTGTAACAGTGTTAGCCTCACAAACACTGTTTGTGTGTTGCTCAGTAGACACAGGAAGTCTCTGGTCAGTTTTAAGACATAAAATGCCAGAGCATCCAAAAACTGAAATGATGAGGTAGGCAGGTTGACAGCAGTGATTAGCCTGGGCCACTTAACATCATTGTCAGCCTGGAGGTCCCATCGTTAGTCTGTGAGTTTCATTGAGCTAACAGCACAAACTCATCTGAACATATTTATTAATTTATTTACAGATATACTATGCACTCTAAAACAAAATGTTTGTATCACTTTGTATCTATCTTTTTGAGTTATGGCAACTTCGAATTAAATCCTGTTCACCCAACAAACTACAGTAAGTCAGAGAATTCGCTTTTCTTTTAAATCAAAGTTAATTCTAATAGGAGCTTATTGATAATTGGGGTTATTAACAGAAGTATAAAAATTAAGTCGTTCCATCTAGTTTTCCACATTATTTAGAAGGAATTTTTAAGTGTGATGTGCTTAATTATCATAATTATGGGCACAAGTTTTTAAGCTGACAATGTTAAAAAAAATTAGGTTGCTTCAATTAGATTTTCTTCAGTAGTTTTTTAGCTTTTTCATGTTTTTGTTCATAGGATTTTCCTAAAAAAACAAAAAAAAAAACAAACAAAAAAAACAATGTATAGGCTCATACAAGGCCTTTCAGTCCCTTTTAATCATCCCTTATGACCCACTAGAAATGTGTGGTAGTGTATTTATCTGCAGAGACTCTGCCCTCTGCCTGGATTTTCTTATTTTGCTGTGTTTGGGATTTTTCTGGGCACACTGCACAGGTGAGGTCAGGACTTTATGAAAAGGTAGTGACCAGGTGCTAGACCGTACACAGCACACACCCAAGAGGAAGCTACAAAATTTGCAGGCACTGCAGTGGACAAAATGGGGGAAAAAAGCAAACAAGAGTGAATCTGAGGTTTTCTTTCATTTTTACTTTCGCTGGCAATTCTTTTGGGCATTTTATGCTTTTATTTGATAGTGATGTAGGAGAAAGAAAGGGTAAATGGTATACAGTAAACAGTGTGGCCAGCTAGGAACTGAACCAACGACTCCCTGCTCAGGGAATTGGCACCCATGTGGTATGCACCCTACTGCTCAGCTATCGGGTCACCCTAAATCTAATTTTTAAACCAGTTGTTCTCTTGTCAGCCAGAGTCTTCCACTGCTAACCTCGGATCTATTAAAAGGACATCAACTTAATGTTAGTCCATTTGTTCTTTTAATTATTCGACAGGATGTTGATATGATTAGCTTCCAGCCTACTGCCACATCACAGCCTCACATCAGGTGACCCTGGCACAAGTGTAACTAATACTAATGCATTAGTAGCTGCATTCCATCTAAGTAGCTGGACCCACTATTGTGCATCATGGGGCACCATGGGATTGCTGGCAGAGAAAAATGGACGACTAAGTATCAGCAAATGAAATGTTTATTTTTTCATTCGGTGAGAAAGGTTTATTGGAGTTCCACTGAAGTTCATATCAAGGTTATAAATACAATCACTGCAGTATATACAGAAACTGTCCAATGATCACAGTGTATAAGTGCTATTGTTTAATATGTGTTAAAGGCCCTGCACACCCACACAGGTGATTTCAATTATTCTCTGCTCACACCGAAGTTTGACAGAGCTATGCAGGGGATGATATGAGGTCATCAAAGTTCAGGTATTACTGATAATGGTAAATGTTTAAGTTGTCCTATTAATGCCATCTTCCCTATGTTGAAATGCATACCTTTAAAAGAATCAATGAAGGCTCTCCTACAACCCTTTTGTCTGCAGACCATCATCCTTACTGCTCTCTCTGTCTGTGTGGTGTGCTCTCCCTTCCTTCCACAGACATGATGATGGTGACACCCATCAATGACCTGCAGGGCTGGGAGCCTGGCAGCATGGTGAAGGGGGAGAGGCTGATGCGCTGCAAGCTGGCTAGTGTCCATCGCCTGTTTGACCTGTACGGATGGGCCCAGATTAGCCGCACCTGTCTCACTGTTAGTTCCATTATCTTTTCACATAATTACATTCCAGACTTCATCTTGTTTTCCTATTGTTGTGAGGAAGAACACACACTGACTTGAGAGAGTTTTATAGTAGGCATGTGTCAGTGGTAGGTACAGAAATTCATTTTGAGCTCACCATGAGATCAGCTTTGATGAACAGTTTTCTGTGGAAGATTGGCTCATATCTGGAATGAACTTGTTGATCAGGCTGGTTTGATGTAATAGATACTAGAAGAGTACACTGGACTTTAAATAAGTTGATGATTTAGTTGACAGCAGTCTTAAGGCACTGTTCCAACTATGAATAGAGGAAAAGTTGTTAAATTATTTATTAACAAAATCAGTGTAATCAACTCAATGTTTCTGTGCCCTGTTTTAATATACTTAAAGTACAAATTTTAATACAGCAGAGTTTAAGGGGCAGGTTTTTAACACAGCAACACATTATCTTAGATTAGTTAATAGCTTTACTTCCATCATCTGTCTGTCTTCACTGATGCCCCTCTTCCTTCCTGTCAGCTGCGTGTCAGTAAAGAACAGGAACACTTCTTGGTGCTTCCAGAAGGCCTGGCCTACAGTGAAGTGACTGGATCCAGTCTGGTGAGTAAGACTCATCACAGTCTGAGTAAAGGTAACACATACACCCAGAGGCCACTTAATAGGTACACCTGCACTAACTAATGCAGTCCAATACAACAGCTCTGACGTAAACCTTACACTTATGAAGTTTATAATGTTCAGTTTTTGTTGAGATTGTCAGAAACATGTATATTAAACTATATGTGTATTATAATTTGGGTCGTAGTTAAAGCACCTGCAAGGAACTTTCATTTTGTGTTGATTTTGGAGGCCCCTGTGGACAAAAGCGGTATTGTTTCCCGGACTGCACTTTCTGTGAGCAGAGGAAATTTAATGTGTACAACAGAAGCTTCATTTACATGAAAATTAATAATCAGGATACAAGCGGGTACATTTTCATATCCTGACTAATATACCAACGAGTGATGGAATATTGCAAGAATTACCATAAAAAACCAAACTTACAAAACCTGCAAAACTGACAGTGAACAGATCAGATCCCAGAGGTTGTAAGATTAACGTTTTCCAGAGATGAACCTTGCAGGCTATTCCATGGCGTCTCACGTGAACGTTAGCATTATGTTACAACACAGAGAGGTCTGTAGTGTATTGGGATCTCCACCAGGTGGCAGTGTAATCTAAGCTATAAATGCTATGTGTACATTCAGGACAGCATTCAGCCTATGGAGTGTTACTAAATTGTCAAATAGTCACTGCAAGTGCCAGTGCGCACTCGGGCACAAGCTAGAACTCTGAGCGCTATTGGAATGTATTGTTATTTAGAGCACCACACTCCTGGAGTGGCTGAGCGTACTTCGGACACTCTGTCTAAAGAGACGTAGCAGCAGAGCACGCAGTGATAGTGCTTAAGATAACCTCTCAATAACTGATATTGAAAACTAGAACAATCTAGTTCTTCAAACAACAGCCGTCTCACTTTAGTATAGAGTGTACAATTGAATTTTGAGCACACGTGAGCTCTAGCTAATAGAAGCAGACGCTGTCTGTCTTAGCGCAAGGACTTAATTTACTGTTAAAAACACCACGAAAAGTTATCCTGTTGGTTTCTCCTGTTAATAAGAGGACACAGCAAGGTCGATATTATTATTTATTTATTATCTGAATAAAAATATAGATACTATTGAAATTCCTACATGCATGTTTTGACTTCAACCATGTGGGAGTTCAGTGAGTCCCCTGTACCAAAGCAAATTGCGCCTGTGCTCATGTCGTGAAGATCTTGATTTGGCTTGCTTGAGCATTTCTTTTGGAAGTGAGTGAAAGAAAGATGCAACTTATAGTCAATACTAATTTTCTTTTTAAACACAGTGTGGCTATTTGTGGCTATGTATGATTAATAACTGTAGTGTGACGATGGTGAAACAAAGTAAGCTTTGTTTTAGTACCATTCATGCACATAGGTTACATGTAACTTACAGATTTGGTTGCTCGGTTGTGGTGATTGCTTTGCCTGACAAATGCAGCTAACGTTAGCTGGATTCAGTCAAGTTAGCCAAAGTGTTAGCTATGTTAGCAATTCTTTGTTTTAGCTACCAATGTAAATTCATATATTGTTGTAAAACCATGTCATGCCATGTATTTCATGAATAAAATAGACAGGTGGAAGAGGGGAAATCCAGGATTGATTTTAAATCCTTTTAAATCCTGCAATTCTCTCATCAACCAAGGTTGACTCATGTTTTAGTCCGTGCTCTATCACTCTCATTTTTAGCTTTTTCATTTAGGCCTTAGGTCAGTTCAATCACTTTTCTTTTTCTCTTTGCTGATCTTGCCCCAGTGTCAGCCATAACCACAAAATGTAACGTCAAAAATAAAATTCTCTCAAGCAAAATCTAATCCCGCTTCCTTTTAACTGGCTAATGTCGCACTCACTGTGAAACTGTGTCTGGGAAAATAAACCAGGGTTGCAATGGTGTGAGACCTCCATAGTACACGGTACGTTACATTTAACATTAAAAGAATGAAAACAGGAGAGTTTTTGGTTGAGCAAACGCTTTATCATAATTCAAACTTGAAACCATTTTTTAATGAAACTATGTATAAGAAGTGTGACAGGCAGTGGGAGAGGAAAGGAAATAACCATGCACAGGTGAGATTCTCCATCTGGTTGTATTTTTTCTCAGTACCATTGATAAGTAAATGTGCACTGTATGATAACTGCCAAATTTCATACTACGATATAGAGTTCTACATTATACCGCTGCAACCTAAATGTAAACACAGGCTCTTCTGGTCTGTGTGCCAAAAATCTTTTGTTCCCAGTTTGGCGGGAATCTGACCCGGTGACAGGCATTAAGAATAACTATATAGGAACACCCTCTTCTCCAGATGGCCTCATTTGCTTATGTAGGTCATATACAAGTATCAGTATCATATTGAGACTGTTTCATAACCAGTGAAAAATTCCTTGTAAAACAAACCAAAAAACATCTTTTGTTTTGTGGTTTCCAGGTAAAGGTGAATATCCTGGGTGAGATGGTGGAGAAGGGCAGCACCAACCTGGGCGTAGACACAGACAGGTTCAGCTTGCACTCGGCGATCTACTCCGCTCGGCCAGATGTCCGCTGTTTGCTTCACCTCCAAACACCTGCCTCAGCTGCGGTGAGTCAGCCTGGGCTCATGCCAAGGGAGAGGTGGGAATCAGCTCACAGCTCTGTCCCATCCTGCTAAGAAGTGACACCATTACAATTGTGCCGCTCACATCCAGATACACACTGAGGAGTGAGGCATATAGTAACAGCACATTTGTTATATTAGAATAGAATAACATCTAAACTACTTATTTTATTTAGAGTTTGATATTATTTTATAAAGGTAGTAGTTGCAGCCTTGTCTTGTTCTGTTTGAGTCAGATAAAGCACATTGTGTCTTCAGCATTCTGTTTCATAACCTTTGCTGCCGTGACTAACCATCTCCAGGTTTCAGCTATGAAGTGCGGCCTCCTGCCTCTGTCCCATGAGGCTCTGCTGGTGGGTGATGTGGCTTATTACGACTACAATGGAGTCATGGAGGAGGAGGAGGACAGAGTGGAGCTGCAGAAGAGCCTCGGTCCAACCTGTAAGGTGAGCAGGCCTCAAGGGAAAAGACACTTGATCCAAAATGTTGGTATCATTGCCTGATTGAGCGGTTACTGCTCCTGTGCGACTCGTGTGGTTTGATTCAGCTTTATGAATGAATGAAGAGTAGACATAAGGTGATGTGGCCTTACACTGGATTAATTATTGAAGCTGGTGCTGCTGCTCGGAGACTAAACTCGAGAGTTGGTCTTTGTGTGCCTTCTCATTTCTCAATAACCTGCAGCAATTGTAAAACAGAAAGAGTGAAGGTGGTTTTCACTCCTGTGTAAATGTTAATTTCATGATGTGTAGGTTCTGGTGCTGAGAAATCACGGCATCGTGGCTCTGGGGGAGTCTGTGGAGGAGGCCTTCTACACCATCTACCACATCCAGGCTGCCTGCCAGATCCAGGTAATTCACACACTCACACTATAGTGACTAACAGCTGACGTATTGGACACAAAGTGCTGCCACTGCATCTACATATGTGGGTGTGTGAGAGTGGGAGAGTGAGCTGGCATGTGTAATGTAGATGCACCAATTTTACACTGGGGCAGTTGCCCTTCTTTTGGTACCCTCGTGCTGTAATTGAGCCAGCAGCTCTGCACTGCAGTATAATACACTAGAGGAGTGTCGTGTGCCAAAGAGTCACTGCAGTAATCCTACAGGACCAACAGTCCCTTTAGGGAGGCAGATACTCAACTGTAAGGTCACTGAACCTTCAGATCTGTGAAGGTTGATGTGTCATAGTAAATATGGTTAAGATGCTTCTGAGCAAGGCACTATGATGGCTTGAGTTTAAATGTGTGTGTAAATATAAGCTGTGTAGCTTTTCCTGAATATAAACGGCCTGAGAAAAGCAGCATCCTGTTCTAAACCCTTATTTGTTTTTTGCCAGGTGTCAGCTTTGTGCAGTGCTGGTGGTGAACAGAACCTGATTTTGCTGGACCGGGCCATCCATAAACCTAACATAGCCGGCACTGTGGGCTGGGCTGGCTCCACCTTTGGACCCCTGCACAAGAGTCGCATCGGGGAGCATGAGTTCGAAGCCCTCATGAGAACCCTGGATAACTTGGTAGACAGCAATTATACTGAACAGAAACATGTGTACAGTGATGTTTTAAGATTTATTTCAGATTTTGTCAGTCCACCAAATTTACTCATGAAGTTTGATTTACTCGTCCTGAAGGGTATTATACAGATTAAAAACACTATCCTCTGTGGCTCATGGGGCAGTCTGCAAGTGAGTCTTATCATGGCAAGGGTAGAATCCAGTGTTTCTTAGTAGCCTAATTAAGTTAATAAAACTTTACTTACATAGCACCTTTTTTAACTCAGGTTCCAAATATAGACTGTGTGAAGTAATGAATGAAGCCACCATAATGTTGATTAGTGGACTCCCATTTTGAAGCCTTGATTCTGGCATTTTGTCTGTTGCCATCTTGGTTTTTTGGACACAGATGTGACCATATTTGGACGAGAAGATGGAGATAACCCTAACACTAACTACTAGCTTAGTTAGCACGGTGCATTTACAGCTATGGTTAAAACCATTAAAATAAAACGTACTTATCAGAAAAACTGAATATCTTACACTGAACAAGACATTTTTAGGTGACAAAAACATTACAGTGAACTTTCATGGACTGAAAACACTGAAAAAGCACCAACTACGACTATATCTGGGGTTACACCATGGTCACGTTAACTAACCAGTGTTGACACTATTATAGTGACTTGTCAAAGGACAGCACCCATCTTTCACTCAAAAGCAGCAGCGTCCCTAATTATGCATAACTTTAAGCCTTAATGAAATGCAAACGGATGAGTTGTATAAAAAAAATCATCTCCTGTACAGTTGTCTTTAGTTTGGAAATTAACTATAGATACCAAAACTATTTGTTGCACCAGGGTGTACACATGCTATTTTCTGCTGTAAAGTTGGGTATTTTAACATGGTGAATTATGGGAATTGACTCACTCTTGGAGCCAGCCTCAAGTGGCCGTTAGAGGAACTGCAGTTTTTGGCACTTTGCCACCACATTGGCTTTATTTTTCAGCCTCTAGGTTGCCACTTCATTACAAAGTGCTTTACATCAACTTCAGTACAGAAAGAAAGAAGACACAGTTACCAAGCACTAAGAGAAAAATATTATAAAATACATACAAACACAGAAAGCATACAGCACCCAGTCACCACACAGATCAACCCTTGGCTTTTCAACCCTATAAAAGCCAACTTTAAGAAGAGGGTTGTTTTAATATATTTGAGACAGTCAGCAGAGCCAATCCTGATCTTATCGAAGGGGGAAATTGTTCCAAAGTTTGGTGCTAGGACAGCGAAACAGCAGTCAGCTATTGTTTTACATTTGGCACGGGGTATAGCCAACAGATTTTTAGCGTAAGGGGTAAGTAGCTCGGAAATGTATGCAGAAGCTAGACCATGTAGTGCTTTATAGGGGATTTAAAGAATCTTAAAATCCATCCTGAATTTCACTGGCAGCCAATGCAGTGAAACTAAAATGGGAGCGATGTGCAATCCACAGCCAGTCCTATGTAAGAGCAGAGCAGCTGCATTTGTACAAGCTGAAGATGTGCCGGGGCAGTGCTGGGGAAGCTACTTCGAAGCATAGCTCTTCCAGTCTAGAAGAAGTCGAACTCTAGCAAAGCTACCCCAGGGAGAAGTCTAGTGTAGATAACAAAGAGTGTTTTCACACTTTCAGCTTGCACCTAACACCCTAAAGCTACTTAGGGTGTTTTCACATATAGTACTTTTTAAACAAACCAAAGTCAGTCCCCCCAAAGTGCACCAAAAAGTGGACCAACAGAAAAGGGACTCAGTTCTTATTGTGTTCACATTGTCAGTTAATTTGAAAGAAGACTCAGTCCTCTTTCTGTTCACACTATACATAATATATATTGACATAGTTTTGTTTTTACTTTGACGAGGCACTGCAGGGCGATTATGAAGCCCCTTGCTTTCAGATGAACTTAAAAAAGGAAAACCTTAGTGTCTCTGTGTGCTGTGGACTTTTGTGGTCTGATGTGTTCTACATTCGCAGACTTTAAGCGAAACAAAAGAGTTTGGTTCACGTCAGAGAGGTCTGAGTTCTCTTGGAGTGTTCACATATATATATATATATATATACAGTACAGGCCAAAAGTTTGGACACACCTTCTCATTCAATGCGTTTTCTTTATTTTCATGACTATTTACATTGTAGATTCTCACTGAAGGCATCAAAACTATGAATGAACACATGTGGAGTTATGTACTTAACAAAAAAAGGTGAAATAACTGAAAACATGTTTTATATTCTAGTTTCTTCAAAATAGCCACCCTTTGCTCTGATTACTGCTTTGCACACTCTTGGCATTCTCTCAATGAGCTTCAAGAGGTAGTCACCTGAAATGGTTTTCCAACAGTCTTGAAGGAGTTCCCAGAGGTGTTTAGCACTTGTTGGCCCCTTTGCCTTCACTCTGCGGTCCAGCTCACCCCAAACCATCTCGATTGGGTTCAGGTCCGGTGACTGTGGAGGCCAGGTCATCTGCCGCAGCACTCCATCACTCTCCTTCTTGGTCAAATAGCCCTTACACAGCCTGGAGGTGTGTTTGGGGTCATTGTCCTGTTGAAAAATAAATGATCGTCCAACTAAATGCAAACCGGATGGGATGGCATGTCGCTGCAGGATGTTGTGGTAGCCATGCTGGTTCAGTGTGCCTTCAATTTTGAATAAATCCCCAACAGTGTCACCAGCAAAACACCCCCACACCATCACACCTCCTCCTCCATGCTTCACAGTGGGAACCAGGCATGTGGAATCCATCCGTTCACCTTTCTGCGTCTCACAAAGACACGGCGGTTGGAACCAAAGATCTCAAATTTGGACTCATCAGACCAAAGCACAGATTTCCACTGGTCTAATGTCCATTCCTTGTGTTTCTTGGCCCAAACAAATCTCTTCTGCTTGTTGCCTCTCCTTAGCAGTGGTTTCCTAGCAGCTATTTGACCATGAAGGCCTGATTGGCGTAGTCTCCTCTTAACAGTTGTTCTAGAGATGGGTCTGCTGCTAGAACTCTGTGTGGCATTCATCTGGTCTCTGATCTGAGCTGCTGTTAACTTGCAATTTCTGAGGCTGGTGACTCGGATGAACTTATCCTCAGAAACAGAGGTGACTCTTGGTCTTCCTTTCCTGGGTTGGTCCTCATGTGTGCCAGTTTCGTTGTAGCGCTTGATGGTTTTTGCGACTCCACTTGGGGACACATTTAAAGTTTTTGCAATTTTCCGGACTGACTGACCTTCATTTCTTAAAGTAATGATGGCCACTCGTTTTTCTTTAGTTAGCTGATTGGTTCTTGCCATAATATGAATTTTAACAGTTGTCCAATAGGGCTGTCGGCTGTGTATTAACCTGACTTCTGCACAACACAACTGATGGTCCCAACCCCATTGATAAAGCAAGAAATTCCACTAATTAACCCTGATAAGGCACACCTGTGAAGTGGAAACCATTTCAGGTGACTACCTCTTGAAGCTCATGGAGAGAATGCCAAGAGTGTGCAAAGCAGTAATCAGAGCAAAGGGTGGCTATTTTGAAGAATATAAAACATGTTTTCAGTTATTTCACCTTTTTTTGTTAAGTACATAACTCCACATGTGTTCATTCATAGTTTTGATGCCTTCAGTGAGAATCTACAATGTAAATAGTCATGAAAATAAAGAAAACGCATTGAATGAGAAGGTGTGTCCAAACTTTTGGCCTGCACTGTATATATATATATATATATATATATATAAAAATGCTGAGTCACCGCTCTGAGTCCAAGGAATGTCTGCTTCGGTTTTGTGCACAATGTCCACCAGTCAGCCACAGAATATAGTTAAACTGCTAGTATTCATTTAAAAAAGTAAAGTGTCTTGCAGCAGCGTTGTGGCAGCGTGATGCTAATTTGTTAGATTACCCCTTTTAAGATTTGCTTAAATGAAAAGGGTGGCATGATAAAAGGTTTTACTCACCTTGATGTGTGTGGGAGGTTTGCTGATTCACACCAGGTCTGTCAGCTGCAACTCTTCATCCAGCCAGCTCACCGCAATATTAAAAACTGCTCCACTGACAGCACTGAAAATGTCTGTATCATGCTGTGTAGACCAACTTTTATTGAACATTAGAGATTCAGCTGATGTGATATTAACACATCACATCAGCTGAAGTCCTTCCAGGTTAGTCACCCCGCATTTAATGGATATAGTGCTATATGATTAATGTGAGTAATGCACAGTATTTTTAACCATCACATGATCAACTTTGCAATTCTATAACCGCCTTGAGCTGTCTGATGATATGAAAGACTTTCCCATCTCTACCATCTATCTTATGTCATGTAAGTGCAGCATAAGCGCCATGACAAGTGCTCCATTTCCTGTAGCTCAATCACAATATAAGCATAAAAGCCTTCCTGTGGTTTGCTGATGGAAAGCTTTTAATGTAAACCAGCATGAAATGTTCAGTTTGCATCAGCAGTATTAACAGCAAATAACTTAACAGCAAATATAGCTGTTCTATGAAACAGAAACCACGGAAACATCTGCATTACACAGAGGATACTGAAGTACTGAAAGCTGAACATAGTGCTGACATCAGTTAAAGGTTTGGCTCGATTGATCAGATTGATACGTCTCCTATATCCGTCCATTAAATATAAGGCTACGACCAGCAACCAGTTGGCTTAGCATGAAGACTGGAAACAGGAGAAACAGCTGGGACTACCCAAAAAAATCTGACTTGGGGGCAGTGACTTACATCCTGCATCACTTTTTGGATAAGATGGCAAAATTGTAACCTAAAAAAGTTTTATTGACTTGAAGCCACATCATTCAGTCTAGTTTGTCGAATTTTCCAAGCCTTAGAGATAAAACTAGCCCATATTTTGACACTCAGTCCAACTTCTCATTTTCATCAGCCATAATAATTCAGGATTTTTGTGCTGCATTCTTACAAAGGCATGTACATATTATTATATAAAGTACGAACGTGCACTCAGAGTGCAAGCTGAGATGGTTATGGAGTTTGCTAAAGCATGCAGTGCTTTGTCTGCTAAGTTTTTAGGTAGTCTTAGAGACAGCTAGCCCTATCTGAAGATGGCAAGTCCATCGACCAGCTCCTCTAAAACTCAGCATTTACATCTTATATTGCATGTTGTTAAGTCAAAAACAGAACTGTAAAAATTAAAGGTTGTAGTTTAACGGAGGTCTCTGCCGGTTGCCCGTCAACCTCATAATGATGACTAGACTCTGGAAGGTCATTGCTCCTGGCCAAGATGTAGTAGAGAGTTAACTCCCTATTAAACCACTTAAACTTGTTTTTACACACTGGTTTTTGTAAAGGATAAACAAGATATGTATTGTGTTAATAAGTTAGTGTTAAAAGTGCTTGTAGGCAGATTTTGTTACCTGCAAGAAAGCCAATAGGGCTGAAGCATATTTCCAAATGACACACCTTCTGTTGAGGGAAGAGACCTTAAAGGCCAGGCTCTGCTCCTAATCAGGACCAAAATATTGTGAGTCAGTGTTGTAATCCTCAACTGGATTACATCTTGACATGACATGGTGCAGTGTAAGTGTGCTATAGCAGACTGCTGGAACAGTGCCAGCTTTCTGCACCATTTGGTCCACCAAAGGATGAGCTGAAGCATCTTTCCCCTGCTGTTTTTCAGGGCTACCGTACAGGCTATGCCTACCGTTTCCCTGTGCTGCTGGAGCGATCGCGGACGCGGAGGGAGGTGGAGGTGCCCGCGACTGCCACGGCTTTCCACCAGTTTGATGACGACGGAGTCCACCCCGCTTTGAGGCAGCACCCTTTTGCTCAGCGCCAGCAGCAAGAGAGGACTCGATGGCTCAACACCCCAAACACCTACCAAAAAGTCAGCCAAGAGCAAGCTAGCCCAGGACACCAGCGCACCACTGTGAGGCTCCCAAAATCATCACATCTGATTTATTGAACAGATCACACTGAGAAGGAGTTGTCTAAAATAAAGTTGCAGACCAGGCATGTGTAAATGAATTGTGCTGGTCCCAACTTGGTCTAAAAACATGCATTATCTGCACTAATTGTTTATTACAACATCCATAATGCTGTGCAGACTATGCGACACTGTGGCCATTGCGTAATGTCTCCTGCTCAAAGAGGGAGGAATAGGTGGAGTGTCTGTAGAGATATGTAGTCATAAAAAAAATTATAGAAGCTGGAGAGCAGAGGGATCGGAGCCAAGAGTGAGATTAAAGTGAGCTGAGAGGAAGGAAATAAAAAAAGGCTTGAAGCTAGAGGGTTTAAGATGACTATTGCAAGGAGGAGACAGACACACTGGCTGATTAAGTCTCCATCTTTGTAATGATTTAAAGAGAAATTGGTTTTATGTTATATGCATTCAACAAAGGGTGTCTCTGTATCCAAAATCACAGTTTTCCCTCTGATTCACATTGAGGTTGATGTGCACAGGGGAGCATTTGTTTTTATTTATATGTACCAAAGAGAAGAGATGAAGAAGAGCTGCAGTGATGACTCCTTTAGAAGCCAAAACAATATGAGAGAGGTTGTCTGGCATCAGTGGGAGGAGCTTGGCTCTCCCTTTCTGTTTCCTCTCCTCAGTCCCTCCCACCCTCCTCTCTCCTCCTCTCTCTCCTCTTCTCTGCATTGCAGGGGAGAGCCCACTGCCCTGTGATGACTACTGCAGTGCAGAGTCTGCCCTCTGCTGGACAGGCATCCACACTATCAAAACTGCTTGATATAAATATACTTTTTAAAGATGCAAGTGACTAAATAACAGACAGGATCCTGTGCATTAATGGACATATGGATTCATAAACTTTGTCTCACTTTTCTTGAGATGTTGTTTTCATGATGGCTGTCTTTCCTTCAGTGGTTGAAGACAGAAGAGTTGACACAAGCTGGCAGCACAGCCATCAAGATAGAGAACCCAAACCAGTTTGTGCCTCTTTTCACCAACCCTCAAGAGGTGATTGAGACACGAAACAAGGTAACTGCTCCTTGCTTTTGGCCTTCTTTGTCTCCAATTATCCGCATCTAACCCTATCCCCCACTTCTAACCCCTAGCCACAGTCCTGTCACATGAATCGGAAGTGTTGTAAAAAATGTTTATTCTCTCTCTTCAGATCCGACAGCAGAATCGTCAGGACATGAAGACAGCAGGACCACAGTCTCAAGTCCTCGCCAGTGTCATAACAGTTGACAGTCCTCCGGTAAACTACAGTCTCACTGCTTGCCAAACATCTGGCTCTTTTCCTCTCCAAATCCTCCTCTTTAACTACAGTATTAAAAGCTGTGATTTTCTGTCTCTGCTTGGCTGTTAGTCTCCAGTCAGCCCACCTAAAGTCCCAGCAGAGCCAGAACCTCCCAACCCCTTCAACCAGCTGACAGATCAGGAGCTGGAGGAGTACCGCAAGGAGGTGCAGAGGAAACAGGATGGAGGGACCAATGGTATGATTCATTCAGCTCAACCCAGCTGACTATTAACTATACTTAGATTCTGAAACAAACAGTTACAGTAGCGACTATTATAGTCATTGTATACAGTAGGTGTTCATTCTTAGGTGTAGAACTAGATTTATCCTCAAATTAAAAGTAATTTCTACACATGGTTAAGATTATGTTGGCAAACAACACCCATATGTGATAGTTGAACATGTCTTTCCGAAACCACAGGCAGTAATCTGCTGCTGTAAGCCTCGCCTCCTCTGGGAAGGCCTTCCATCACATTTTGCAGGGATTTGCTCCCATTCAGCCACAAGAGCTTAGTGAGGTTGGCGACTGGGGTTGGGTGATAAGACTGTGGATGTATAAAGAGAACTCGACACAGAGTCAGAGGCAGGGCCTTGTTCATTCCTATGGAAGTTGCTCCATGGTGTGTGAAGTCAAAAAAGTTTGATTTCCGTGTGTAAAATTAGCCAGATCTTCTGCTGTGCTTCTGCATCGTTGGGCCTAGAGAGTGGGTGGGAATGAGTCCTCAAACCCAGATATGAGTTAGCATTTTAGCACTCCTGGTTCCTTTGTCTCAAAGTTAATATTTTTTTAATAGGTTTTTGGTTAGAAGCCTGAAGTAAGGTCTGTGGTTCATACAAGTTTAAGAGATTTTCACAGTTTGTTCTGCGACATAAAATATGTCACTCATGAACTTTGAAGCTTCCATCTGTTTTTCCAAAGGTGGTTGCTAACAAGTGGCTAGATAAGACTACAGAACATCATCACAGCCTCATTGTGGTGATGACATTACGTTATGTGACCGCTGAATAGTTTGTTTATAGCCTAACGTTAGCTTTTTACTTCTGGCAATTGCATTTACGCTGAAAAAATCATATAATCAAGTGGTGTTAACTTGTAAAGATTACTTTGCTGAACAAAATGTGTAAGTAACATAAATGTGAGTTTTCCACAGAGCTTATTTTCTGCAATAATCCAAAACCCCATTGGCTTTTTGACAAGGGAACCAGATGCTAACCTCCGCATCAGCCTACAGAAAAAACGTCACACCCAGGGTTCTCTATAGAGCAGGCAGACCAGAGACTTACGCCGGCCGAGTGACTAACTTCCGGTTTAGCTCTTCGCTAACTTAAATGGGGATAAAATGATTTAATCACACTGCTCCTCTAGACTTTTTAAATGTTATCAGACCAAATAGATCAAATCCCGATGGTTAAATGAGTAATTTAGTGGGGGTTGTGACACTCAAAAAAATGTATCCACTGATTTACAGATGTCTCTAGATAGTTTTGGGTCCCATGGCATCATGAGACAGACCTACAAGTTGTAGGCTAATAGAGAAAATAGGGAATAGAGACATTTTTAAGTGTCCAAAAACAAAAGAACAACTGACTGGAGGTTAAGGGAAAACCGTAAAGCTTAATACCTGTAGCTATTTACAGTCCATTTAACAATTTAACCAACTATATTATCTGTTTATTGTTATTGATTGATCTTATTGAATTTCATTTCACTGTCTTGTACAGTCATTTACTGGCACCATAGGAGTGTCTACATACTTTTGGATGTATAGTAAAGGAAAGGCACTTTAATATGCTACCTCTCACTTTCCCTATTAATGCATTGCACACTGTTTTCTAATCTTCTTAAAGGTGCTGTTTGTAACATACTAACTGCAAATACAGGCTTTCAGTTTCAAATTAAAATTTCCACCAGGCTTTTACTTATTCTATATTTCATTGTCAGAAACTGTGAAATCGTTTGCTCCGCTTGTGCTGTCATTCAGCCCATGCAGCAGATTCTGAACTCTTGTTGCATGGTACAAAATGTCTGTACAAATAGTTGAAGTTAAAATGCTACACACAGCACCCTTAGCCAAACTTGGTTTCTCTTGTGACTGTCGTGTAAACTGTGTTCACGTCTCTTTTGCCTTAAACAACTCTAACCTCCTGCACCCTCACTGTTCCTCACTATGTGTGTGCCTTTGTGTGTTTGTGTAAGTAGGGGAGGAGGTGGCAAATGACAAGGAGTCTTCTCCCGCTACCTCTCCCACAAAGGGCCCTCCACCTAGCCACCCTCCTCTCTCAGGTGAGGCTTGGCAGAGAGCTGACTGTCTGCTCTGCTTGCTTTGCACACCGCATATCTGACCAGCAGCCTGCTCCAAGCCTTACATGGATTCATGTGTGATTCAGTGCTGCTTCTGCCCTCTCATGCCTCAAACACTCACTGACAGCTGTGTTACACCTCTTCATATGCTGCTGATACCGTCTCTGTTAGCACACGTCCAGAAACAATTCATCTAATGCCAGTTTCTCAATACTTGAATACTTGAATTGAGTGATTAGAGAGAACTACTCTCGTTGTGATAATAGAAAGTGGAAAGTGCTGATACATACATCCAGGAGGGTAACGAGGACACATTAATGTACAGTATGGTAACAAAATTTAAACAAAATTCACATGCAAATATCTGTAACTTTTGAATCTGAATTTGCGTCCCAATTAAACAGCGACTAAAATTTCAATTTCAAAAGAAAATACAGTTACAGTTTAAAAAAAGAGCTTGAAACACAAACTGAAAATAACAGCACAAAGATTATTATAGTGACTGGCTGTGGAGAGTGCAACTAACCAGTTTGATGCTGCTCAGCGATCAGTGGTGAAAGTTTGGGGTTAGAATTATTAAGGCTAGCCATAGATTATAGCACAGTATAAATACAGTGTTAATTTTGATGTGAGTTTTTGTCAGAGGACGTAGTCTTTATGAAAGCTGTTTACAGTGTTTTCTGTGGATTGGAAGTTAATTTACTCATTTCTGGTCCCAATGATGTTTACATGTTAGCAGTGTTTGGTTAACTACATTAAAACTGTAGTTTATCAAAAAGTTAATGGATTTATTGGAAGACTTTAGTTGTCTTTTGATCATTTAAAGCGCTTTTCCACAACATGCCACATTCACTTACTGTATTCACACACATGTTCATACACTAGTAGCCGAGGCTACCGTACAAGGTGCCTACTGCTACTCAGTTAAACATTGCTACGCAGTTACTCACTGAGAGCAATTGGAGTTTAGTATCTTGCCCAAGGAAACTTCAACATGCTAACTGGAGGAGCTCAGGAATGCACCGCCGATCATCCGATTAGTGGACAACCCACTCTACCTCCTAAATCATAAACTACTTGCTACCTCACAATTAAAAGTATTTTAACTACGTCTTAACTGCACCTAAAAAATAGCTTGTTAAAGTACAATTTGTTTAAAACTAAAAAAAAAAAAAAAAAAAAAAAAAAAAAAAAGTAGTTCAACTACATCCAAACTACATCAAGGGAAATTATGAAAGTCTGGAATCTCATATTTTTACTTGGAGCTACAACTAAACTGACACTCCGATTTAGGGACTAGGGCAGGCCAGTCCTCACCTAGGCACCCAGAGGATGTGCTTTAAGGATGGTTTAGGGAGCAGTTGTTGGGGTGGAATAAGGAAAATGCTAAACTTCTAAGAAAATTCATAGCATTCATCGGCAGATGTCTTTAGGATGAAATAGGTGATTAATCAACTGACAACCATGGAGATGTAGCAACGTGCCATGTTGTATGCCAAAAAATGTCATAAGAATATGTAGTTTGTAATTAACTACAGAAATGACCTGACCCAAAGTAGCTACGTATTAAAATAACCAACTATGACTAAATTGAACTACATCTAGTTGACTTACTCCCCACCACTACATGTTAGATACATAAAGGAGTAACATGGGGTGTCAGGCTGTATTGGTGTGTGTATCATGTTATGTTTCTCATGAAAGACATTTTGACTTGACAAAGCAGGAAAATACAGGTTGAACTTTTGATTAAAAATGGCTCTGGTCCATTTAGCTCTGCCGGTGAGCCCTGGCTAAAATAGCTAAAAGTAAAAGTAAATGGAATGCAGACATTATTTTGGTTATGAGTTCCACATGAGCACAGGAAGTCAGTTAGGACTGGGCGATATGGATAAAATCAAATGTCAGGATATTTCTACCAAATACCTCAATATCGATATTGCAGTTATATTGACAGTTTGACTATTGGTACTTTCACAAAATATTAACACAATAAGATTTTTGACAAATAATTATCATTAATGTGGATATGACTATCATGACTAGCTAGAACAGTCTGATAAGTTTAGAACATTACATCACTTTACCGTAATGCAGCCTTTAAAACCAAGAAAAGACAACACTTAAGATATTACAATATCCAAAATCTAAGACAGCATCTAGTCTCATATAATATTGATATAATATCAGTATATTGCCCAGCCTTAAGTCAAAATGTCTGGTACAAGTCTGTTGTCTCAGTTGTTACTGTCTGAGTTACATTTCAGCCCATCTGTCTCTGTACCCAATGTGTCTGTTGTACTCTGTCTGTCTGTCTTTCTGTCTGTCTGTCCTTTTCTGTGTCACTCCACACTGATTCATAGGGCACACCTCTGGTGCTTTGGTCTTGTCTCACTAGTAAGTACAGAGAATGACGACCCACTTCTCATTAAGCAAGCATGTTCATCTGCAGTGACATGTCTAGCATGTAGCTTTGCAGCTCCACCTGGCTGACGGCTCCCTGTCTGGTCGCTGATTATTCTGTGCTTTTTCTTATGTTTTGAACTTGGAGCAGAGGAGGCAAAGACCGACTCTCCAGCCATACAGAACGGAGGCGAGGAGGAGAAGCAGACGACGGAGGAACTGGAGAAAGGGATGAAGGCGCTCTCAACCAACGACACCTCCTCCACACCTGCTGCTCTGCCACCCAAACCCCAAGGCGGCACCCCAGAGGGCTCACCCTCCAAGTCTCCGTCCAAGAAGAAAAAGAAGTTCAAGCCACCATCGTTCCTGAAAAAGAGCAAGAAGCAGAAGGAGAAAGCGGAGACCTGAGGCGTTCAGACACGCCAGACCTCGGTGAAATACTACTGTGAAACATTAGTGTACAACGGAGTAGCCGATGAGTTAACCACATCCGATCAGTTCAAACACAGTCAGTTAAGATGTCGTCCACAGACACAGTGTGATAAATTGACGTACAAATACTTTACTGTAACACTGGTACTCACTGATTTGACCCAAGTGGTGATTCATCTTCAGCAGGTTAAAAAACACTGATAATAACTTTCACATACTATTTGACCCAGGTCGGATACAACCCAACATTTTGACGCTTCTTGTAACACACACACACACACGCACACACACGCACACACACACACACGCACACACACACACACACACACACACACACACACACACACACACACACACACACACACAGTCCCTGTATTACTCACGTCTTATTTTCACCTGCTGTGCTATCAAACCATTAACTTAACTTCACTGTATAGACATTCATACACGTTCCTTTCAAAACTGGGGTTACTCGTGTGATCTTGTGCACTTGCCGCTCAGAATTTGTTTCATACCTTTTTCTTTTTTATCCACAACTTTGCAAGACACGGTGGAAATTGAAGTCTCCTTGAATTATGCACCCCTTCTCCATGTATAGGCACTTGTCATATGTATATTGACATTCTAGTACGTTACATTTGTTCATTATCATAGGCATCTTCTAGTCATGATTTGGTTTTAATTATCAGATAGATGTTGCAGGTATACCGCGTGAGCACAGGTACAGTACATGTAGAAATATACTGATAGCTACTGATTGTGCTCCTCTGAATGCAGGTTTAATGTAAAACTATCAGCCTATTGACATTGTTACAGCAGGGAAGAACAAGGAAAAAAGCAGAGAAGAAAGCAGGGGGGAGAATATGCTGGCTCGCAGTGAAACACGAGCTGCTATTAATGCCTCTATAACCCAAAACAGGATAAAGCATAAAGAATTTGTTGCTTGCCAATGCAGTTTGAAACCCAGTAATAGAAGATAATGAAGGTACTAAACATTCCACTTTTCTCATTTTCTTTTCAATGTATGTGTGCAAAATACCTCCTACCAGTTGTAATTATTTTCTGTTTTAACCAGTAGCTGTTATCAAAACGCTGATGTGTGATGTTTGCTCATGGTTTTAATTTATTTTATATTAGAATGTATAAGTGAGTGTTGCAAGGTTACCATGTATCAGTCATTAAAGATGAAGTTTGATTTAAAACCAACTGGACATCTAGTTTATGTCTATCTGTCTCTGCTTTATTAACCTTATGAATTATTGCTAGTAATGTAACAACTAATACACAGCATGTTTTTAAATATTATAAAGTAATAGTTTCTGACCAACAATAGTCTAAGTACTAGCCATGCTTAGCTTGTGCCTGAGTATGGAATCAACAGTGATCTCACAATCTAGACCTGTGGGTGGTGCTAATGCACACTTTTACCAATGTACAATATATTTTCACCATGAATTTATTATAGTGTAAACACATGCTGTAGAAGATGAACTGATCTCCAAAAGGCATGAAGTTAAAGATGAAACATAATAAACAAGATTAGTGTATTATTTTTATTTTGTACAATTTTAGAGTGAAAAAAAGGGAAAGAGCACCATGCAAAAGTGTGGCCACTCCAAAACATTTGAGCTCTCAGACAACTTTTACCAAGGTCTCAGATCATAATAAGCTTGTTAGAGCTATGGCTTGTTCATTATCATTGTTAGGAAAGGCCAGGTGATGCAATTTTTTAAAGCTTCAGAAATATTCTGTCTCCTGAAACCTTGTCCCAACAATCAGCAGCCATGGGCTACTCTAAACAGCTGCCTAGCACTCTGAAAACTAAAATAATGATGCACACAAAGCAGGACAAGGCTATAAGAAGATAGCAAAGTGTTTCAGGTAGCTGTTTCCTCAGTTCATAATGTAATTAAGAACTAGCAGTTAAAAGAAACCGTGGGGGTCAAGTTGAGGTCTGGAAGACCAAGAAAACTCTCTGAGAGAGCTGCTAGTAGGATTGCGAGAAATGCTAATCAAAACCTCCGTTTGACTGCAAAAGACCTGCAGGAAGATTTATCAGACTCTGGAGTGGTGGTGCACTGTTCTACTGTGCAGTGACACCTGTAAAAATATGACCTTCTTGGAGGAGAAATCAGCAGAAAACCTTTCCTGTGACCTCACCACAAAATTTAGTGTGAGAGGTTTGCAAAGGAACAGCTAAACAAGCCTGATGATTTTTAAAAACAAGTCCTGTAGACTGATGAAGTTAAAATAGAACTTTTAGGATGCAATAAGGAAAGCTATGTTTGGATAAAAAAGGATGCAGAAAGAAAAGCAAACCTGTCCAACTGTTAAACACAGGGGTGGATCATCATGCTTTGGGCTTGAGTTGCAGCCAGTGGCACAGGGAACATTTCACAGGTTGAGGGAAGAATGGATTCAGTTAAATTCCAGCAAATTCTGGAAGCAAACATCACACCATCTGTAAAAAAAAAAAAAAAAAAAAAGCTGAAGATGAAGAGAGGATGGCTTCTCCAACAGTACTACCTCAAGAGGAGCAAGCTGAAGGTTTTGCCATGATCCTCACAGTCCCCCGACCTAAACATCATTAAAAGTCTGAATAAACCTCAAAAGAGCAGTGCATGAAGACAGCCCAAGAATCTCACAGAACTAGAAACCTTTTGCAGGAAGAATGGGTGAAAATCCCCCAAACAAGAGTTGAAAGACTCTTAGCTGGCTACGAAAAGTGTTTAGAAGCTGTGATACTTGCCAAAGGGGGCTCTACTAAATACTGACAATACAGGGTGCCCACACTTTTGCTGCAGGCTCTTTTCCTTTTTTTGTTATTTTGAAACTGTAAAAGATTGTAATAACAAACTAATCCTGCTTGAAATACAGAAGAAACGTGTTGTCTTTAACTTCATACCTTTTGAAATCAGTTCATCTTCTTCTTACTTAACTACTCACAGTAAACGATGTTTATGTTTACTTTGTTAAAATACATAGCCTACATTACATACACTCTGTGCGTAAGACAGATGACAGTTTCTCCTCCGGCTCCATAGAGGGCGGTCTTCTGTAGAGAGGTTACCGGAAGTTCACATATCAACCATAAAAGACAACAGAAGAGCCTGCGTGGAAGTGGTACCGATTAACATTAATTCGAACAAACACCCCACAGTGTGTTACTGTTTCTTACAGCAAATTATTTTCTATTTGGTGCTACATTGATCTACGAGAGTAATATTTGATCTGATAGAGAAATGGGCAGAAGCAGGAGTCGAACTCCTCCAAGACGAGGTAAGAAACTAGAAGTATCGTTAGCTTAGCAAATGTCAACACTGCGTGTGGTTAACGTTAGCTGGTCGTTACATCTACGGTAACGCTGTTTTCGCTTTTACACAAAAAAATAAATAAGTATAAGAAGATGTTATTAGACTTATTTTATTCCCCAACAATATGACTCAATAATCTTCGGCCTGTATGGCACCCTGTATTTACTACATAATGAAGCTAACGTTAATTTACGTGACGTTAGCTTAAGTTACTTAGTTACTCAACATGAGCGTAGTTATCGCTGTTAAAAAAGCAGTGGGACATTGGACAGGTTTGTATCACAGTGACTAGGTTTTGGAGGTTTCTGAGTGTGTGGAAGCTAACAGAACTTTCTAGATGTACTCACAGTTCAGTGTAGGTTTGACACGTTTTAACTATCAGGGATATTTAGATTACTTTGTCCTTGGTGTTCTTAACTATTTTTGAGTTAAAGCGTTAAACATAAATCTCTGAATATTAGTGTCAAATTAGCAGAATAGGTGAAGCTTGAGGATCTTAACCTGTTTGGCCCCTGCAGTTGTACCAAAACACTTTATATACTAATTGTGGTAATCTACCGCATATAAGTTATAATAGAAATAATATAATTATGTATAATATCATTTGACCACGGGTAAAACGTCAGATATTGTCACCTGTTCCAATAAATCTCTGTTTGCCATTTGAGTCAGTGACTTGTGATTGACATCATCCTGTCTTGGGTTTGTCTGACATCAAAGATTGATGGTGATAGAAGCTGAGTAAGAGTTGAGCATCTACATATTTTTAAAAATACAATTAAAGCAGCAATCAGCAAGAACAGCAACATTCATGTCACAGCTTCCCCAACCACACACGTGTCACAGAATATTGGCTGAACTGCACCTCGTGAAGCAGGGATTGTGTTTCAAACCAAATTAAAGGGATTTTTGAAGGCACATTGTTTGAGATCAGAGCCTTATCTTTCATGTAGAACAACAACTGTATGCAAATGTGTTGCATACTTAGCAGACCAAGTTCTATCTGAAGTAATCATGAGCTAGGTTTAAGATTGAAGTAAAAGTGCCTTGACAGTGCTTTAGTATCTTATATTATCAAGAGTCAGTGTATACCTTAACAGTTTCAGCATGTGTCTTCTCTATCCATATTCTGATGTCAGTCACTGGGCAATAATTCAGCTGTGGCACACATTTGAATTCTGCTTTTGTAAAATGAAATTGCCATACGCAGAGCACTAAAACTGGACTTGTATAGTTCCAGTGACATTTATACTTGTATCTGTTATAGCATGTTTAAAACATGTTGCACAGAAGTACAATAAAGTAGAGAAGAGCATCTCTTAAATTGATATAAAGAAGAATGTCAGTGTGTGGATGCCAATAAGTTTTGTTAAAGTTCCCCAGTTTACTGCTAATGTAATCTTGTTTTCCTCCTTTCCTGCAGAGAGAAGGCGTTCCCGGTCAACTTCACGGGAGCGTGAGCGAAGGCGAAGGGAAAGGGATCGCTCTCGTTCTCGAGACCGGGATAGAGAGCGTCGGAGAAGTCGCTCTCGATCTCCTCACAGGAGACGCTCAAGGTGAAGATGCACTTTTTGCCATTTTGTAACACTGAATAGTATTTTGTATATCCAGATTTTGGCTGCTACAAAAATGTAAGATAGAATATTACATTTTAGACTTATTGTCACTTAATATCAGTTTAGTGTTTTGTCATAGAAAAGCATAGTCTTTCTGATTGTTTGGAGCGCATTGATGGTACTCTTTGCCTTTTAAAAAATGAGCACATTCATCTGCAAGCATAGTAGACTTACACAGACCATGAACAATATTAATCACTTCAAGTTGCAAAAGTACCTGACCTCTGTAGTCATGGTAACCTGTCCTGCAGCCATTTGATAGCCAATTGTGTCGCCTCTGCAGGTCTCCTCCCAGACGTCACCGCTCCTCTTCACCCTCTGACCGACGTGATGATGAGCGCAAAGAGGCTAAGTCAACAAAACCCATTCAGATCTCAGGTATTAGATTAATAATATACTTTATATAAGAGCATATTCAGCTTATTAAATGTTTATGTTTTACAAAGAGCAATGTTGTTTTGCTGAAATTCAAAACTATAATTTTTTTGACAGCGGAAGACATGCAGGGCAAAACAGAAGAGGAGATTGAGATGATGAAATTGATGGGATTTGGTTCCTTTGATTCCAGCAAGGTGAGAGCACAAGGGTGTCGTATGATGTTCAGCCACAAGGGGGTGCATTTTTTTTTTTTCAAATTAAGTTCATTACATTTCACAGCTGAACTGAGGGTCGACATACTGTGTGTTTGATTTTATTTTGTGGGCCTGCTCGATGTAACATTTATTGCTGTTGTGCTTTGAATTTCCACTAACACATGTTCAGTGCCAACACTATTGGAGTAGCCACAACTCACAGTGGGTCGCTCCTGATTATATTGTCTCACTTACATTTCCCCTCACTGTGCTTTTTTTTGGCAATATGAGGAAGGTCATGCCTCTATTGCAGTATTCATTGCCTATTGACAAAAAAGTGCTGAAAGCTGAACAAACCTGTAGTTAGAATAATGTTTTTAGACAACAAACTATCCAGGTATGATATTGAAGGCAGTGCTGAGTTAGACACCGAGATGTAACTCCTTTTGTTGACAGAAACATTGGACTTAATTTCTTGTTACTCTTTTCAATGGATCAAAACACCTCGGCAATATGTTTTGATCCATATGTTTTGATTTTTGATATTTAGAATGCTGTGTTCAGTTATTGTTGTTAAATACAATTTCAAACACTGCCATCATGGTTTTGTTACTGACAGTATAACACATATTGTGTAGTGTTTTCTCAATCTAATTCAGCCCTATTTTAGTGGAGCTATTTATTGTTGTAGTTCAGAATTGTTTTGTTTTGCAAAAGCCTATCTTCAGAGTTATCCATTAAAGAATCAGTGGAAAGCGAGCAGAGATGATGACATTTTGTTAATTAGTAAAATGTCACTGTTTAACTTGAACTGCAGTATGTGATGTTTTGTGTATGAGAGGCAGTAACATTGCTTTCAAACAGGGGAGGAAAACCGATGGATCCGTCAATGCATATGCTGTCAATGTGACCATGAAGAGAAAATACAGGTACGTCAGCAACAGCAAATAGTTTCTAATTGCATAGAGCTGTTAGTTGGTCGTGCAGTACGCAGCAGTGTTGCCCACAGCCACACACAATTTTTGGAATTGTTTCATAAGACTTTATTATGTAGTGATGGTTTCGAAGTTTTTGTTTAATAATCCCCAGTTGCTGGTCAGGTTGCAGAGTTTAAGTGTCAACTTTCAGTCCCCTCACAGTGAGCGCTTTCAGCATCAACCACCGTTATTGTAGCCAATCACCTCTGCAGGTGTTTCTATGCAGAGATCCCGGCTCTCCCATTGGTGCTCGATGATGTAATCTGCAAGTGTTGCGAGGGTAACAGTGATGTAATGTTTTCTTATATATTTATTTTTTTAGGCAGTACATGAACAGAAAAGGTGGATTCAACAGACCACTGGACTTCATCGCCTGAAAGTATCACAAACTGATTGTGATGCCCGAGAAGCTTACCTCTGTTCTCCCCTCACAGCTGTGGATGATGTTATGCCATTTCTTGTTATTTCAAACCTGTTTTGTTAGGCAACAGTTCTGTATATATATATATATATTTTTTTTTTTTTTAGAAGTGGGTCTATCAGTGCTCAGCTGTGGCTGAAAATTGATAGGAGTTTGCTGAGTTTTGTTGAATTGTGTGGCATTTTATTTGAAATAAAAGCATTTTAAAAATGAGTGGCTGTAGTCCAGATCATGGAGACAAGAAAGCCAATTTTGCCTTTTGCATCTGCTATGATAAGCGGGAACATTTTCTGTTATGTAATTGTCAATAACTTAACACCAACATTTACCATTTGTGAGTTGATGAATGTGTTTGTAGTATTAAAGAGTCTTCATTCACATTCAGATTACTGACACGGGTATGTATTCTTGTGCAGCTTGCTTTCATGTTTTTCTGACAGATGCTACCAAATATAATGTAATTTGGTGTTCCCTGTGCGCGTGCTGTAGGTTGGTTTCTCAGTCAGTGATCAAATTTAGTCCTGGACGAAGGACGTTATCCAGCAGCTAAAACAATAACACGCTGTCCTTAGTGGAGGTCCTGCATTTTTCCTGCTTTAAAATGAGCATCCGTCACATTTTGAAGCAGGCTTTTACTGATATGTTTCAGAAAGCGTTGAGCCTTGCGCCTGCGCGGATATATGCTTTATGATTGGACGAGCCAGAGGCCAATACTAAGAGAACATGTGAATTTGACCAATCACCGACCATGAAATAAGACAAACAACACCACGGGAGCCAATCTCCGCCATACACCGCGAAGCAGCATGGCAGAGAGGCGTGTCTTCTGTCAGAAGCGGGCGTTGTCACTTTAGCTCGTGGGCATTGCGGCCAATGGTTAACAAGTTTTTTACCAAGCAACCAATCATAGCACACGGGTGTGTAGTGGTGAAACTGGGTCCATTTTGGCTCCGCGCAGTGCTTTAACCAATGTGAATTAGAACCAAAATGGCTGAACCAGCTCCACAGTGGCAGCCGTTGACAACCCCTCTCGGTGATTGACGACGTAAATGCCCAATAGGAGCTCGAGTTGTCATGTCCAGTACCCAATCACATCGCAGCACATAGAAGCTTTGTGGTGAAGTACAGTAGTTAGCTGTCGTCCAGATCAACAAGCCACTATTTTGGAAGCAGTTTGATAAACACTCACTGTTCCTCAGTTGATGTCAGTCGCTATCTGCGTTTCCAGCGAGACGTATCACGCGTGATCAGCGAAAAACCAGCACAAAACTAGCCAGCCACATAGCCCCGAGCCGATAAGGTTGGATGACATCGTCGGTTGAACTTTATGACAACTAGCTCGTTTTTCCTTATCCATTTCACACCAGGCAAGACTGTGACAACTGAGCAAGCCAACGTCTTTTTTTGATTGGCTGAATATACAACCGAGCTAGCAACAACTTCATTGTAAATTTGTCAACTTGTCACGAGCGCTAGCGTTAGCCAACTTGTTTTTTTTTGCCAAACAGAACAACACTCGGCTATTTTTTTAATGTCAAGCAACACTTCGTTTTATTTTTGCTTTTTTTCTCGAAGAACTACATAGAAAAGCAACGACATTTAGTAGTTTGCTTAATAAAGACGGCAAAGCAACCTTAGCTTTTGAAGTGTGTTAGCGTCAAGCCTCGAACAGCCAGCTAACACCAAACCCTCAACATTACCTGAACCATTTTAACAAGCACTAAGCAAGAGGCTCGTGCGGCTTTTTAACTGACTGGTGCTGCATTCAGGACCTTTAACTTTTAAACAGCCCGTCTGACACACTGCAGGAGAAACTCTGTAGCTTTACCTCTCGCTTTTTTTTTTTTTAAAGAACAGCTGACAGAACAACACGCCACCTGAGTGTTATTAGGAGACCAGTGGTAGGAGCTGGGGCAGGTTGTGTACAACCACGGATTCCCTCATCGGATTGTTATATTATCAGTGTTATTGTTGAAAATGGCGGCGATCGGAATGGTGCAGATGTTGATCGAAGCAGCCGAGTACCTTGAGCGCAGGGAACGAGGTAAAGTGTATTGTTTTCTACGGTCTGCTTTATTCATGACAAAATACATGACACCCCTCCCCCCCAAATCACGCTAATTCATGCACCTGTCATTTAAAGGCTGTTTTAAATCTTGTTGCTGCCCTTTATTTTTTTATACAAAGTAAACGGGCCATGCATTGAATACAGTAACGTTGTCGGATACAACAATACAGCAGAATGCATCGCCTACACAAAATCATCAATATTTTTTATTCATACATTTTTTGATGTTCTGCGAATGTGCATAAACACACGTGCATCTGCCTCTCTGGTAAAGAATGAATGCATATGTGGCAGATGCAGTCAGATGTGCAGGGAGACATTGTTTTCATGGAGGCCCCTCCTTTCCCTCTGTTGTGGTTTGCTAGTGGGGTTTATTTCAGTTCAAGATGACATCATTGTCCAGGCTGAGAGGAGAAAATACTGTATAAAGACACTGCAGGAAATCCATCCATTGCATGCCTGCACCTCAGCAGGAGACATTGCTACTAAATACCATAAGGCTCAAGATCAAATGTGGCAGATTTTGCAGTCTTTCTATTTTTGGTTTGGCTTCTCCTCAATGTGGCTGTATCTTGCATTGCCAGATATCTGGACATGTGACCACTATGTTGTTTATTTGTTTGCAGAAGCCGAACATGGATATGCCTCCATGCCACCCTTCATCAGCAGCCGAGAGAGGGAGAGCTTGAAAAGGAAAAGCAAAAGCAAGAAAAACACGAGTAGCAGGTAAAGGCATATCAGCTCCCTATGCCATTTTTCAGCTCTGCAACAAGGCACTTACAGTTCCCCCATTTCAAGTGTGTCCCCACTGAGTGCAGCAGGATTAATCCATGTTTGCTGGACTGGGTTTTGTTTTTTACAAATCACACTTCTGCGTTTGCCGTCTGTGGTGAAAGCATCATACGTCAGCACAGTCAACCACATTTTATTGTTTCATTTTTTTGATGCTGCAATTAGCAATATGTCAAACCAGAGTAATATGAGATTCAGCTCACTACCACTGCCAATTTGTCCCCGACGCTACTGAAAAGGTCCTCTGATATTAGAAGCAGGGGCTGCATGTGTATGTGCAAGTCTGTTGGGTTAAGGCCCTGTTTTGACTTCCCCTTGTCTTCCTCAAAGCGTGTGACTGACGGCAGCAAACATCAGTCTGGCTTAAATCGAATGGCCACTGTGTAAGGCAAACTGGGTCAGTCAAGGTGACTGCAGAAGACATTTCAGTGAGGGCGCATGTCCTGTCAGAGCTCCAGTCAATGGACACTACTGCACACACATAGAATTCTAGAGATCAATCATATTGGGACAGATTTATGTTGCATCCACACCCCACATATCGACGTGTGCTCCGTGATTAGATTGCAGTTTGGATTTCATGCACTTGTGACATTTTGTTTGTGATACTTGTTTGAATGTAAAGCTCCTAAATTTATTGATATTTCCGTGGAGAGGATGAAAAAGCTCCATGATTTACGGCAGAACTGAAAGAACCATATTCTATATGACTTGAAAGATTTGTTTATATCAACCTGTATTTATGCACATATGCACATTAGATGCAGTGAATGGAAACACAAGGGGGGGAAACAGCTAATTAGTGAAAAAACAAATAGTTTTTTGCTTGGCTGAGGTAAAAAAAAAAAAAGTTGCCCTGTCAATATAGAGATGTAACAAAGTCGGATTATAATAGATTTTTCAGATAAATGGTAACACTGGGGGACCTGCTTCTCCAGTAGATGCAATGCTGGCATATTGCTGCCACCCACCCGTAGCATGCCTCCTTTTCATCAGAGGCATGCTACGGGTTTCATTGAAAGGGCAACTGACTAAAACACTGCCTGGTGCGTAGAGAGAGGCAATTGATTAATTTATATACGTTAAATGCCATGATGTACCAGAGTTACAGAAGGGAGGAGTGGCAGGTCACATGATGCAAGTTAACCTGTTTGGCTGGACTCTAGACTTGAGCTGAACTCACATCAGGTATGCTAGCCATGAAGGGAAACTCATCCAGCTTCCGTTACTATCTATTAACATCTATTAAGATGACACTTTCATCCAAAATCATGTATAGAAATTGCATTCAAAAATGTGGGTACAACCCAAAATGTGCAAGAATCATGCGAGTACATCAGCTCAGTCAAATATGCCGATCTACGTCAAGTGCAACAGCTTGAAGCACCCACTGGAAACAAATGCAGAGCACATGAGGTGAAGCATGTAAATAGGTTTATATATAGGCCCCTTACCTTGTGTGATCCAATGTATAGCCAGCTTTGATAGCTGCAAACATGTTTGCAATTTTCTCTGGCAGGCGTGGAGAGGTGAGGAAGAATGTAAACTTTTCTCCCAATCTGTCATTTTTGATTCTTGGCACAACTGCTTCCATCACTATATGTCCAAAAAAGGGCAACACCAATAGATTTACGAGGAGAGACTGCCTGAACACGTGCGCTCTTATCCCCATTTGAACCACTATCATGTCCTGTCACGTTCTGTGATGGAAGACCTTTAGACGTTGTTGTATAAACTTATTTGTATGAAGAATGTCTCCACCTAAAGTGTCCTTTGGATGGGTAAACACCGTGTTCAGTATCCAATGTACAGAGCACATGATGTGCAGTATGCAAATATGTTTATGTATAGGCTCGTTACCTCTCATAACCCAATGTACTATATCAAGCTGTAGCCTTTTATCTGCAGATCTAAAGTTACGAGGCTGCTATACAAAAAGGTCAGAGATTGGATTATCTTGAGGAACTGGTTTATGATTTCTGCAAGGAGAGATTGCTATTAAGATGTTCAAATGTATTCTTTCAGCACTTTGAGTACCACAAGCTAAGAACTATCTAGTTCCATTATATTGGAAAGAAGGCAGACATCTCTACAGCGGATATCTCCAACACTTGGCAACTCACACCAAAACAATCTAGACTAATAAATAGCACTACAGGTAAGAGGTAAAATATAAGTTTTGATTCTGGGGTGAACTGTCCCTTGAAGTGTTAAGTCTATACAATTTTTAAGAACATAGGGAACACATTTCTGCCCTGCTAAAAGTTCCTCTGCCGCTTCATCAGAATTTGTCTGGCATTTCCTTTGGCTTAGTCGTAAGTGAAAAAGATTAGCCGTCATTTCCGTGCAAGTGTTTGTGCGCTGCCTAGGAAGTAATTGTTACTATTGCATTAAATTCCCAGAATCCAAAGTGATGTCTTCAAATGTCTTGTTATGTCTGACCAATAGTCCAAAACCTAAAGACACGAACATGATATAGCATCAAAGCATCAAATCCTCACATTGGAGAAGCTGTCGATTGACTAATCGTTTAATTGGCTAATCGTTTCAGCGCTAGTTGATTGCTAAAATACCTGCAGATACCTTAGTAGTGCACTTGATTAACAGGAAGACATTTTTTACCACAACAAACCAAGAGAAGCTTGGATTACAGCGCACACACAGATAGCGTGACTTGATTCTCTGCTGAGGACACCATTACTCCACTATACCTCTCCATAGCAGGTAGTGGTTTGTTGCTGTGTTAACACTCTGATTGTTGCACACAGAAGGAACTTAGTGTTACTCAAATATTTGCTTTAGCCTGTTGGCCAGGATTATGTGTGACGGGCTTGAAGATATTGTCGATGACAGTGACAAATCTGTAGTGTTCCTCTTTTGCCACCATACACTAAAAGGAGCAGTATGTAGAGTGCTGCATAAACACAGCTGCTTCCAGCCCTGAACATGTCTTAACATGCTTAGGTAGCACAACATTTTTAGACATGCCTAGTGAAGAAAATGTGGGACTAGCTTTGTATGTCAGGTAGACTGCGAGCTGCTGCAGGTTTGTCCTCCAGCCATAAAGACTCTTAGCTTACCAGCGTTTACTTTTACAATTTTATTTGTTTAACTACAAGGTTATGTTAAGCTACAGAAGCTCCCGATGAGCATTTAATCATCTATTACTCATTACTATTTAAGGGCAGACTTGTTATTAATAAGGGTTTCTGCTCAGCCTAGATGATTTGATATGATCTGGGGTGATATTGGCTCCTGATCATTAATAGTCAGACCGGCACTGTGACTGAATGAATTCTCCTCTTGGGGGGGAAGGGTGGATTTCTGCCAGAGAACAGCGTATCATTAATTAATCAGTCATGATCAGTTATTTTGTTGCTGCTGAGACTTGGTAAAATGTAGGGCAGGCAGCCATGTATGTATGGTGAAGCCACTAGACCTAGTATGGACAAGCACTCCAGTTTCTGTTTTTTCCTCATGGTGTGGAAGTGTGAGCAGTGGGGGAGGGGAGTCGCCATGTTTCTAGCGTGTATGTGTGCATGTGTGTCAGTAGTAGTGACTCCCCCCTCCCCCTCATCGCTCTCTCCCGCTTGTGTTTTCTCTCCCTCCTCACCTCCACCCCTCTGTGTCTTTCCTGCTCTGTTCTCACTCTTGGCAGGCTGTGGAGAGCACCAGCTCCTCCATTACATAGATGGAGAATCCTCCCCCACCCTGTACACACTAACACAAACACTGTGCAACTACAGTGCACTATGGAAATCCTAGAGTGATCTTGCCGTCCTCGTTAAGCAGGCAAATAGAGTCTTTCCGTGCTTACCATCCCGTGTTGTTGTTCAGGCTCATGGGCGAGGCTACAACATGGCTTCAGAAGGTAAAATGCAGATAAACGGTAGATTTACAAGGAAGAATCTTGTTGTAGACTGAGCTGAAGGAAAGGTGCATGGGTGAATCATCTTGCCAGAAGTCAATGAGCTAATACAATCTGTTAAACTGTCTCCATCAAGGATCCCTAAAGACATAATATCCCATGGACCCCAAGTAGTAAGATTTTGTCCAGGGAACTGAATGGGAAGATCGTAGGCTGAATCTAAGGTCTGCACTGAAAGTGGAGTCATAAAACTGATAACATAGTCATTCATTTTCTTGACATTGGGCATTTTCGGACCAGAACAACTTTTTCATAGTTCCAAGAACCCAACTTTTTGTTGTGTCCGCACTGTAAGAAGAAGGAACGATCATAGATTTTAGAAAGGTGTTTTAAGGGACTCTTTTAGCTCCTAAACAGAGTCGGTACTCTTCCAGCACAAGAGGAACCCTAAGTGACGGAAGTGTACGGTAATTGGTTGAACATAGTCAATGCAGCACCAGCGACTGCCATTTTCATCCGAGAAAACAACACAAAGCACAAACAGCAGCTTGTAATAACAAAAAATGGAAGAAGACACAACTTAAAGGGATAGTGCACCCAAAAATGAAAATTCAGCCATTATCTACTCACCCATATGCCAATGGAGGCCCTGGTGAAGTTTTAGAGTCCTCACATCCCTTGCGGAGATCGGCAGGGGGAGCAGCTAGCACACCTAATGGCAGACGGTGCCCCAGACTAACGTCCAAGAACACAAAATTGAATCCACAAAGTATCTCTATACTGCTCATCCGTAGTGATCCAAGTGTGCTGCAGCTGCGATATAAAAAGTTGTTTTTCGAAAAACGTCATATGAACTCTGTTTTTAGCCTCACCGTAGCCTGTAGCTCTGACTGCTTCTTTGTGCTCCGCGCTCACGCGTGCACGCGACCAGCGAAAGCATGAGCTTTGCTCACCCATGTTTACATCACGTGACACGTGCACCGCAGGGGGAGACAGCAGTAACCACAGTAGCTAAAAGATAATTTGCACTACGGTCTTTTAGGAAAGGACAGCCCAACATGTCTGAAGACTTTGAAACTGAGGAGGAACAGCATTTCTTTGTTGAGCCGTATTTGTTTGAGCCCGAGTATACGCGCGGAACTCAGGCTACTGGACGAAGCAGCCGCTGCAGCTCATGAGCCTAACCCTCAGCCAGCTGCAGAATACCGGAGTCGAGCACTGGAAACCTGGTGGTGTAGTTGTTTCAAATGCAAAGCAATGCCAACGGATGAGGAAAGTCTTTGCTGCTTAGACTGGGAATTGACGATGCCTGCACTTGAGAATCTGGACATCAGTACTGACGAGACTGCTGCTCTTCGGAGACCGTACTCTTGCATCACCGATCACCCTGAGCGCGCACACGTGAACGCGGAGCACAGAGAAGCAGTCAGAGCTACAGGCTACAGTGAGGCTAAAAACAGAGTTCATGTGACATTTTTCGAAACAACTTTTTATGTTGGGGCTGCACACTTGGATCACTACGGATGAGCATGTTGGAGATACTCTGTGGATTCAATTTTGTGTTCTTAGACGTTAGTCTGGGGCGCCGTCTGCCATTAGGTGTGCTAGCTGCTCCCCCCGCCGATCTCCGCAAGGGATGTGAGGACTCTAAAACTTCACCAGGGCCTCCATCGGCATATGGGTGAGTAGATAATGGCTGAATTTTCATTTTTGGGTGCACTATCCCTTTAACTGACCGACAGTGAAGTCCACTGAGCATATATGTGATGGTGGACGCCAGGCTATGTCACTTCAGCATTCCTATTAGTGATGCCAATGCAAACAGAAAAAAAGCCTCTGAAGGTACACAGTTCTCGGCGGAGCTTGCTAACGGGCACTTTCTCTCAGGGAGTTCCCAGAAGTTTTTGGTCTAAAAACACCTATTGCTCTGACCAATCAGCACCCACTGACAAATCCAGCCCATCACCTTCATTTTCATTTGACAGAAGCTGCAGTAGGAGCTGCCCAGAGCTGTTTTTACTGAAATTTAGGCGGTGTTACTTCTGCAAGTTGACTTCCAAGGACTCGGATATCTGGAACCAGGCTAACTTTGGGTTTCATACAACTTTGGTTTTACTTTTGTCATTTCAGGCATAATTCATTATTAATATCTACTTTGTACCATCAAATGAATTGTCAAAATTTGGGAATGCAGTGACATTGCTTAAAGAAGTTGGACAGGACAGTATTAGAAATATGGATAGTCAAATATTTTTGTTCTTTGGGGGGAAAATGAAGGCAAACTGCTACATTTATATCCAAACATCCATTGTAAGCATTCATCACAGTTCACAGATCCACCTCCTGATTCAACTTTAACCTACCCTACTTTGTGTATTTGTACATAGACACACTTATCCTGTGGTTTTGAGGAATTACAAGCAGCATTTCAGGTGTGCTACTTTCAGTTTTGCCTTCAAGCAAAATTTGTTAGATAATCTGACTACACTGTCGGCTTCTTTACAACCTGTCTGATCGTGTGACTGCTTGTGTGTTTTGCTGCCTCAGATTCAGATGTCGCCATGTTCCCAGATATGATATATGTTATCAGAAGTGATAGAAATGATGAAAACTATTGAAATAAGACCAAATTAAGCCCCCCACTGCATATCCTTTTAAAGATCCAGTATCACTTGATCTATATTATTTATTTATTTATTATCTAATTTATTCTTTATTGGATAAATAGAAGAGGGCCATTAATTACTATACATAATATACATATAATAACTTTTGTTAATGTCAACATGTGACCAAAAGTTATTTTAGTAGGCTACAGGTAACCAGAGAGATTCTTTATCTGTTATAAAGGACGTTTGTGAGATGAACTAATGAAAGTGGCAGCTGGATCTCAACATATAACAGTCACCTTTATACATAGGCCAGGAAGGTATATTAGTTAGACCATAGGTGTAGAATTTCTGTGGGGAACGTCCCCCTCAATATTTATAACCTTTTCGTGTGTCTCCCCCAATAAAAACATAACAGTAGCAGTTTTATTTTGACAACATTAAAGACGTTTACACCATATATTGATGCAGAAAAGGCCCAAATTGGTGCATAACAATGTACCAGAATGCAGGAAATGAAATGTTGGATGCTTAAAATTCACTGGCGCAAGTCAATGTGATCCCATTGCCTTTTTGATTGACTAGAGATCCAGTGTAAGCTGCTGATACAGAATTAGATCAATCCATACAGTATTCCACAGTGATCACATTAAAGAAGAAATCATCATAACATAATATTACTTCATATCAGCTGTACCCTGTCGCGTCATGGGTATGTTAGGTGGAGAGGCAGAGAGTTATGGGGCCAGGGCAGGAGGTGGGAGGTGTTCCAGAGCCTGAAATCTATCCTGAATAAGTGGGATCATTTCCCTGCTAGCACTGTTATGTCACCAGCGGCTGTCTGCCCTGAACAGGAATGCACACTGGCTGGAGGGGGCCAAGTGCTATAGAGTGCACCCAATGCTGAAACAAGATGACACCCCGCACCACACACACAGACATGACACCCATAGCTGTTGCGAGGTTGCAACTGAGGATCGTTAAAGAGAAGTATTTCTAAGCTTAGTCTTGACAGTAAGTTGTCAAACACGGAGGTGAATCAAGGTTTGTTTGAGCGAGTGAGAGTCCTCCGAGGATCTTGGCCATGGCGTGGCGACAGTGTCAAGTCCAGCAGAGCTTAAGGTGCAGAGGCTATTTTGGGACCTGGGGTGGGGGGATTGGGAGGTCAGGTGGAGGTACAGTAGATGAGAGTTCAGTAAATGCTGAGGCGATATTAACCCTCTGCCCCCACCCCTCACCCCACAACCACCACCCGCTGACCCCCTTTCGCACAGGTCAGGTCAGTCCAGCCCATTCATTCGCAAAAACTACACATAACCTCGTTCCTGCATCCTCTCCGTCTGTTTGTGTGTCCCCACGTCTTTCCCTGTGTGTGTGTGCTGCCTTAACACTGCAATGCAGGAGTCATGCTGGCCACTAGCACACCTCCATCTCTCCGTTTACCTTCAGCACTGTGTCTTACCCCACCCCCACCTTTCATTACTACTTGCACGGTGGATAATCAGGCAATATGAAGGGGCATAGTCCCTGGCTTCTGTTTCTAGTTACTGTTACTATGTTTACCCCCGGCCTCTTCATCACGTATCTTAAAAAAGCACAAGTATCCTCCGTAGAACAAGCCTCGGGCGTTGGAATATCCAGCCCGTTCTTCCATTTTTCCGAGAATCTCATTTTGTCAGCCGTTCTGACTGCTCATAAACTCCCACACAGCCTTTTCTCTCTCTCTCTCACTCCCCTGCAGTAAGGCCTCGGACTGCATTGATGGCACACAGAGAGGAAACCTTACCCTGTTTAAGCAGTGTTATTATGTGTGGTTTCTGATATGTGTTTTATCTCCACAGGTCTTCGCATAATGAAATGGAAAAGAACAGGTATGTAAAAATGTCTCATCTGTGTGTGTGTGTGTGTGTGTGTGTGAATTGTTGCCATTCCTCTGTCACCATGGAAAGTGCCTATAAATTATGGGTTGCAGATGGAGGGCACTTTTGCATCTATTAAGAATCACTGTTGAGTATGGATGATAATTTTTATCCAGTATTAAAATTAAAAGAGAAAATTAAAAATATATAACAGGAACAGGCCAGAAATTAATGTTAAAGAGAAACAGAAAACTGAAAAAATGTCAGTTGGATATTGAAATGATAAATGGGAATTTCAAAAATTGCAGTTTTCACTGAAATGGAATGCTTAAATTAAATGCTCGAATTCTAAAGCTTAAATGACAATGTGTTATTGAAAAGGAAAATAAGAAAATTTGAAATAGAAAATGAATTATTAAGACATAAACTTATCTTTTTTGTTTTCCTCCCTCCCTTTTGCATTTGCCATTTTCTATTTTCAGTTAGGCTTGTTGTTGTTTATCATTTTCAGGAATTGATTCCAGGATTTTGAATTTTGCTTTCCATTTTCAATTTGGCATTTTACAATAACAATTAAGTATTTTCCATTCAGCATTTTCATTTTTAAATGTGGCCTGATTATCCCACTAGCATCCCACTGTTTTAATTTTCTGTGTTCCCTTTTTTAATTTTGGGTAAAAGTATCTTCCATAACTAAATGATGTTGTGCAATTAAATGAGACAAATGTAGAGAGCTTCTCGAACATTAAAAATGTAAGTGCTGAATAACCGATTTGATATTAATCAGGCATACTCTAAACAATACATTTACAGTGTTTGAATTTTTCATGTTTTACATGCACCCAGTCTCTAAAACTGCAGCTCATATCATCATATAGATCTTAATCTTTATAAAACCTGTGGGTTTCACCCCTTCTGAAACTGGCAACACAAATGAGATATTGTGGTTGTATCAGGTGACTCAGTGTGCCTCTGTGTGCCTTCGCGCAGCTGGCCATGTTTCGTACTCGTACTCGTACTCGTACTCATCGTCCTCCGCTTATCCGGGTCCGGGTCGCGGGGGCAGCAGCCTCAGCAAAGAAGCCCAGACAGTCCTCTCCCCTGCCACTTCCGTCAGCTCCTCCACGGGAACCCCAAGGCGTTCCCAGGCCAGCCGGGTGATGTAATCCCTCCAGTGTGTTCTGGGGCGGCCCCGAGGTCTCCTCCCGGTTGGACATGCCCGAAACACCTCCCAAGGGAGGCGTCCGGAGGGCATCCTTACCAGATGCCCGAACCACCTCAACTGGCTCCTCTCATTGTGGAGGAGCAGCGGCTCTACTCCGAGTCCCTCCCGGATGTCTGAGCTCCTCACCCTATCCCTAAGGCTGAGCCCAGCCACCCTGCGGAGGAAACTCATTTCGGCCGCTTGTATTCGCGATCTCATTCTTTTGGTCACTACCCAGAGCTCGTGACCATAGGTGAGGGTTGGAACATAGATCGACCAGTAAATCGAGAGCTTCGCTTTCTGGCTAAGCTCCCTCTTCACCACAACGGACCGGTTAAGCGCTTGCATCACTGCTGACGCCGCCCCAATCTGCCTGTCAATCTCCCACTCCATCCTACCCTCACTCGTGAACAAGACCCCGAGATACTTAAACTCCTCCACCTGAGGAAGGATCTCCCCCCTGACCTGGAGTGGGCAATCCACCCTTTTCCGGCTGAGGACCATGGCCTCAGACTTGGAGGTGCTGATTCTCATCCCAGCTGCTTCACACTCAGCTGCGAACCGCCCCAGCGAGAGCTGGAGGTCACTGTTTGATGGAGCTAGGAGGACCATGTCATCTGCAAAAAGCAGGGACGAGATCCTCCCGTCACCGAACCTGACACCCTCCACCACTCGGCTGCGCCTAGAAATTCTGTCCATAAAAGTTATGAACAGAACCGGTGACAAAGGGCAGCCCTGGCGGAGTCCAACCCTCACCGGGAACAGGTCCGACTTACTGCCAGCCACGCGAACCAGACTCATGCTCCTTCGGTACAGGGACTGGATGGCCCTTAGCAAGGGGTCACCAACCCCATACTCCCAGAGCACCCCCCACAGGATGCCCCTGGGGACACAGTCGTAAGCTTTCTCCAAATCCACAAAACACATGTGGACTGGTTGGGCAAACTCCCATGCCCCCTCCAGCACCCTGGCGAGGGTAAAGAGCTGGTCCACGGTTCCGCGTCCGGGACGAAAACCACATTGCTCCTCCTCAATCCGAGGTTCAACTATCGACCGGACCCTTTTCTCCAGCACCCTGGAGAGGCACTGCCCCCGATGTCCACGCAATGTTGCAGAGGCGTGTCAGCCAGGACAGCCCTACAACATCCAGAGCCTTGAGATATCCAGGACGAATCTCATCCACCCCCGGGGCTCTGCCGCTTCGGAGTTGTTTCACTACCTCAGCAACTTCTGCCCCAGAAATTGGATGACCCGCCCCCGAGACCCTCGTCTCTGTTTCCTCACTGGAATACGTGTTGGTGGGATTGAGGAGCTCCTCAAAATATTCCTTCCACCGCCCGACAATGTCCCCAGTTGACGTCAGCAGCTCCCCGCCCCCACTGTAAACAGTGTGAGGAAGTTGCCGCCTTCCCCCCCTGAGGCGCCGGACGGTTTGCCAGAACCTCTTTGGAGCCGATCGATAGTCTTCCTCCATGGCCTCACCGAACTCCTCCCACGCCCGAGTTTTTGCCTCAACGACTGCCGCCGCTGCACTCTGCTTGGCCCGCCGGTACCTGTCAGCTGCTTCCGGAGACCCACAGACCAACCATGCCCTGTAGGTCTCCTTCTTCAGCCTGACGGCTCCCCTCACCTTTGGTGTCCACCAGTGGGTTCGGGGATTACCGCCGCGACTGGCCCCAGCGGCCTTGCGGCCACAGCTCGCAACCACCGCCTCGACAATGGCAGAGCGGAACAAGGCCCATTCGGACTCAATGTCCCCCTCTGTCCTCGGGACGCGGTCGGTTCTCCGGAGGTGGAGTTGAAGATCATCTGGACAGGTTCTTCCGCCAGGCGTTCCCAGCAGACCCTCACTGTTCGTTTGGGCCTGCCAGGTCCGCGCGGCGTCTTCCCCCACCATCTGATCCAACTCACCACCAGGTGGTGATCAGTTGACAGCTCTGCTCCTTTCTTCAACCGAGTGTCCAGAACATATGGCAGCAGGTCAAATGATACGACTACAAAGTCAATCATTGACCTGCGACCTAGGCTGTCCTGGTGCCACGTGCACCGATGAACATCCTTATGTTTGAACATGGTGTTAGTTATGGCCAAACTGCGACCCGCACAGAAGTCCAATAACTGAACACCACTCGGGTTCAGATCGGGCAGGCCGTTCCTCCCAATCACGCCCCTCCAGGTCCCGCTGTCATTGCCCACGTGAGTGTTGAAGTCCCCCAGCAGAACAATGGAGTCCCTGGTTGGGGCGCTGTCCAGCACCCGTCCCAGGGACTCCAAAAAGGGTGGGTACTCTGAACTGTTGTTCGGTGCATAAGCACAGACAACAGTCAGGACCCTGGCCATGTTTCAACAACCTAAAACTGGGCTGTCTCAACAAAACTTTGTAGAGCTGGTAAATGTGTGCTTCTCTGTTTTGGACTGTGTGAGTCCATCAGTCTGGTATAACTTTTCCAATCAGGTATTTAATGAAAAAGACAGTAATGAGTGAGATGTCTTGACAACTACTGGATGAATTGCCATGACATTTTTACACACACATTCATTGTCACAGGAGGACAGATTGTTGTCACTTCGATGATCCCTTGACTTTTCCTCTAGCACTATCATTATTTTAATTTGCCCAATACTTGGGGTATATTCCTTTACATTCCCTCAGTTTCAGCTGCACTTTGTTTATTGCTAATTAACAAATGTTAGCATGCTTAAAAGCTCACCTAAGGAGGTGAATATGGTAAACTTCATACTTGCTTAATGTTACCATGTTAGCTTCGACATCTTGAGCATGCCAAAGCACTTCAGTGGCAAATTATTACCACCTCTCAGAGCTGCTAACATGACCGTAGACTGTGACTCCTGCTATGAAACACTAAATTAATACTTTTATTATAATACATTTTGGCAAAAATAATTTCCCAGTTGTAACACCAGGCTGTAAGGTTGTAATGAATCCCCCCCCTAAAAATCAAACTGCCGTTATTTTTCAGCAGTTTCGCAGGCAGCGATTTTAGGCCACAAAATGAGCCTTTTATTTATTAATAATTTTATTTTTTGGTCTCAGTCACTCTCAGTGCTTCCATCCTGCCTGTGCTAGTTGATCCAAACCAGCAGCTCAGTGGACAGCCTGAATAATATATGGCACTGAGGCCTGTGCCTGGGATTTAGCCCTCTGCATGTGTGTGCATGAGCGTGTGTGTGTGTGTGTGTGTGTGTGTGGAGACACCTCATGCCCAGCTGTAAGTCAAAATTACGGCCACAGCCTGTCGTATTACACTTGAGAACATTCATAGCCTTTAGCCAGTTTCTCCCACCAGTAGCATGATGATAGAAAGCCATCATGGGCAGATAGTAAATTACTCATGTCAACCCACTGCTAGCAAAGCCAGTGGAGTGCAATGAGACCCATCCCCCCTTCTTCCAGCAATATTGCCTCAGCGAAATCTCCATACACACACATTCAAAGTCCCCTCCCCTCTGTCAGTCCACACAGAAACAAGAGCGTGTGAGTAGGTGTGCGCATTTTTACGTCCACGTAACACGACTCCAGCAACCACCACCACACCTTTTTTTTAACATGCAAGTTCATCCCAGCTGGTCACAGGCAGTTACTGTTGGGGGTCAGAGGGTGAGACCAAAGACAGTGGGGAGATTTATTGCTGGTCAGGCAAAGAGCATCGCACAGGCCTTGTTGTAGTTTTTAGTTTGATGGAGGTATAGTTTTTGCAAGACTGCTGCAAGGCACGACATGGTTGCAACTGTTTTATGAAACCAGTTTGACTTGCCAGTCGTGTGCACTTAAAAAGAGGACAAGTGCAAAATTAGGGCAGAGACATATAGGTTCTGGCCTTAGGCTGATAACACACAGGCCTATAGCTCTATACATACTCACCTATTGACACACTGCACTAAAGCCACACTGAACCAGAATAACCTGTTGCTGAAATAGTGCTGTGCGTTCTAGCCACGCCTCAAGTGTTTTTCTCTCACTCAGACATCATGTGACTTGTGCTGTTTCATGAGTGTCTGCTGCTCAGTCAGTGTTCTTAAATGAATATTAGCCAGCCCTGCTGATTATGTCAGAACAACACAGCCCAGGGCATTTTGCATTCCATGTTATGTAATGACAATCTGCATGCCCTTTGGACTGAGTCAGCTGAGAAACAGGCACTCGGTTTCAGCAAATGAACACTGCTTTGTATGTGCATGCGTGGGCTTCACTTGCAGTGTGTGTGTGTTTTTAAAAGGGCATGGGGTGAGAATGTATCCATGTGTGTGTCCTGTGCCCACAGTCAAATCAGTCTCACCCTCTCTCCATGTGTCCGGTTTTGAATAAACTCTTTCCGGCAGTGACGCTCGCAGCAGGATTACCTGCAGCAGACAATAAATGAATAGCTCATCCAGCCGGCCCTCAGCTGCCAAAAAACATTTTTACACTCGCTCTCAGGAGGAGTGTGACGTACACACACCCACTCGCTCAGGCACACACAGGCATACAGACACGTACACACTCCACCGAGGCTGGAGCTGGAGGTGTGTGTTGTGTAACAGCGGGGTCAAGTGGTCGCAAACACCCACCAGACCATAGCAACTGCCAAGGCTGAGCGGCTGCAGGAGGAAATGGAGTGGAGATGAGAAATGTAAATGTGAACTGTGTTAAAGGACAGGTGACATTAATAGTATGTTCAGATCTGAACATATGTCCCAGACGATCTTTGGAATTCAGCAACATTATTTAGTGATGTCACAATGCTGAAGAAACACTCAGGAGAGGTCACTTCATATAGAACTACATGTGCTAACTTTTACTCAACCACCTATTATGAATGAGTAACTCTAGTATTTGTATCAAAAAGCACAGGGACTGTAACACATGCATGCTAACATGCATGCAACCAACTAAGTTTTGAGCATTAGCACGCTAACATTTACTAGTAAGTACTAAACTCAAAATACAAGTACCACAAACTCAAAGTTTTACAGCAGTCCATTCAGTAGCTGTTGAGACATTTCAGTCTGGACCGGAGTGGTGGACTGACAGACAGACGGATGGACTGACAGACAGACAGACAGACGGACTGACAGACACACAAACATTGCCATCCTCAGAGCCAAGCACTAACTTGTGGGAATTTCTGCAAATGAAGGATCACAAACAAAGAGTTTTTAATAACACACGCACATGCGGGCACAATCAACCGTCACCATAGTTTTAGACACACAGAGAGCAACTTCTTCTCATTGTAGTTTCTTGTACATTTCTGTGACAATAACTTTCTCAACCAATGCAAGCAGTCTGCAGCTGCGTCCTTGTTGCTTGTGCTGCTACATCCTTGATGCACAGAGTAATGTTTTTTCCTGATAAGCCACAAGACCGCTTCCCTTACTTGTTAAACACTTAACGCCTGCTTAATGAAACAATGTGGCAGTGTGCAAAGAAAATTAGGTCACTCAAAGGTTAAGGCGGTGTATGGCTGTAGTTCTCTGTAATTTTAAGCACAACTAGCATGACTAAAAAACATGTATGTATTCCTCAAAGTAAGACACTGACAAAGGCATTTATTTGATATGTTATTGTGACCAGTTTCATTCAAATGATTTTCATCCCTAAATAAGGCTCAGTTACAAATCACATTTGACCAAAAAAAAATTCAAGATCTATCTACTAGTTGTTGTTTTTTCTGGAGCTTTCAACCACATCTCATTGTCTGCATGAGCAGATGGAGTCATAATGAGACGGCTCACTTGTGTGACTTAAGCTCCGTACTTTGGTCACCAGATACAATTGAGCAAAGTCTTTCCAGCGGTGAAGACCATGAGGTGAGTTTAAAATCTCCACTAAAAAAAGTTAGGAAATGGACCTTGAGGTTTGTTTGTTTTTTTTTTTTTTTGGTCAAACCATTGTTTCCTGGGCCAAAAATGAAATTTCATACTCAACAAATCACATGCATGTTTTGTGTTTTCCTGAAGTGAAAAAAGCTCATTATGTCTGACTGTTTCTTCTTCTCTGCTTCTGTTTTTGTCTTCAGACGGGCACATCTACGGCTGTGTCTAGAGCGCTTGAAATCCCTCGTTCCCTTAGGACCAGATGCGAACAGGCACACCACCCTCAGCCTGCTGATGAAGGCCAAAGATCATATCAAGGTGCGTTGATGTGTGTGTTTGGTTCTCACCTAATCAGTGCGAAGAGCATTATTTGTTGAACGCTGTGATAAGTGTGTTGGCATTGTGTATTTTAGTGACTGCAAAGCCACCTAGGGAACGCACACACAGAGCAACAGTTTAAAAGACAGTTGTTGTTTTTTTTAAAAGAGGCCTTCTTACTAAGTGATCATATCCTTATGTTGGTGTCAGAGATGCTCCTATATATTTTAGATAAGGCTGCCAAATTCTGAGAAAGGTGTAACATCCTTTTCTAAGACTACCTGTGATCTTGTCAAGAGGGATACAGCCATTCATTTCCAAATACCAGCTATACATTTTCAGACCACACATAAAGCTGTTTCCATTAAGCAACAGAGCAAGAGCAACATTTTTGTTCAGCGACTTCTCCTAAAGTTTTGTGTTTCTTCTCTTCCCACCCTGCAGCGGTTGGAGGAGAGCGATAGGAGAGCTCAGCACACTGTGGAGCAGCTACAGCGGGAGCAGAGACACCTGAGGAGGCGTCTGGAGCAGCTGGGGGTGGAGAGGATCCGCATGGACAGCACCGGCTCCACTGTGTCCGACAAGTCTGACTCTGACCAAGGTACACATACATAATACACCCATCAAATAGTTGAAGGAGCGGGTGAAAGCAAGACCAGAATTAACCCTTTGGTAAATGATATAAAGACTGATACAGCATGATATCATATTGTGGTGAGAAGCTGATATTAAGTATACAGCATAAAGTAAAACCCAGGGTCGTTGTAACAGAGATTTGCTGTAGGTGCAAGTAGTAGCCTGCAGTGTCATAAACACATACATACAGATCAAATATATACATAAACAGCAGCAGCTGCCTACTGTCTGCGGTTTACCAGCACAGGTGGCAGAGATTGTACGTCATCACTCAGGAAAGATTTAAGTGCTAACATCAGCTTTTAAACAACCTTGAGAAAAACTTGAATAGATAAATGATAAACTTGATTTATTATTCAACCCTATAACAATGTTGTCTTTGTGCTCCAACAGAGGACCTAGATGTGGATGTGGAGGGGACAGACTACCTGCTGGGTGACCTGGAGTGGAGCACCAGCAGTGTGAGCGACTCAGGGGACGAGCGAGGCAGCCTGCGCAGCAGCTGCAGCGACGAGGGCTACTCCAGCGCCAGCGTGCTGCGCCTGCAGGACACTCAGGAGATGGTCAAGCAGCTGGGCTGCAGCCTATAGACAGCACTGGTCACTTTCCCAACTCCCACCTCCTCCCCTCAGCCAATCCCGTCCCAAGATTGTCTCACCACTCCCTAATCCCATTCAGACCTCACCCCCTTCCCTTTACCTCCCTCCCTCCCTCCCTCCCTCCCTCCTACCAGGACTGACCAAGTCTGAGGCCTCTCCTCCAGCCAGGCCTCTGCGGACTTCGAGTCCCCACGACGACTTCCATCCAGACTGCAACACCTCTGAGACACCCGCTCACATCCAGCCCATCATCAGCGGTCAGTCTTTAGGGTGTCACCCACTCTGCTCTGCACCAATCAAATGAGTGGGATTTTAAAGACACTCCACCCCCTCCGTCTCTCCGTCCATTCATCCCAAACACAACTTGCAGCCAGAGAATGTTACCACACAATATCCCACTGCCTCTTTTTCTATGCCTCAAGAGCCATGGGAAGCACTTATGAGATTTCACCCTTACTTCACACATACTTAGACACACACACACACATACACGTGCATACATACACACAGACACACAGACACACACACACACACCCCTCCATCGCTCCTAGTTGTCCATTGAGACAGAGTCCTCCCAAAGGTGTGACACTGACATGATGTGGGGCTATTTTTCTGCCCTGCTCACCAGTCAAACAACTGTGCATGGTATTTTGCACTTACAGTTGCTTTTGTAAACAAAACTGTTTCATCTTTTTCAAATGCTGTCTCTTAAAAACATCCAGCCCCCCCTCCCCCTCCACTACAGCAGGTGCAGTAATGTTACAAGATGAAGTAAGTGTTTGAAAAACATGCCAGTGGTCTGCAGAATTTGGGGACACTAAAGTAGACTGTGTGTGGTGTTAAACAGTCGGGCCGACAGCAATACGTCCCTTAGTACCCAGGCATTGGCAGGCTCGTTACTACCCTGTAATTTTCTGTCTACACCTGCCATTAAGAGGAAAAGTTACACAAAAAAATGACAAAAAAAAATTGTGCAGCATGAGATTGTGAAGGGGCCGGGGGATATGGAAGGGTTTTTGGGTTGGGTTTGATGTTTTTCTGCCTCTCTCTGATGACTGTGGCGTTTTTACAGCATCCTTTTATCATAATGTGTGTATGTCACGTCTGAGCCTGGAGACGACAGGGGTCATTAGCAGGTTTGGAAACTTTTAACACCAGCCACCAGGCCGAATGCTGGTATATCTTGGCAGGTGCTGGTACATTTTTTTGTACACTGCTTCTTCACTGCCCCGCTCACCAGGTATTAATAGGAAGGGGAAAGCCTATCTACTGAGAGCAGTCGAGAGACTGGAGCACATTCCATTATGTAGAGAGGACAGGCAGGTAAGATTGAGAGCATTATTTTTTGTGTGGAGTGGATGTTACTGCCAATTATTTATGAAGGGAGAGTTCAGTTTGAGATGAGCCGCGTCACCCTAAAACAGAAGGACTGGCTTTGACAATTCAGTGGGAACGTGCTGAGAGATGCCTGAATGTTTCTCTTGGTTTGCATATGAAAGCGCTAAAATGTTAAAACCACAGATTTTCTCTCCTTTGCCTTGCCTTCATAGCTATTTATTGTTTCTGAAAACACCTTTTAATGTAAATAGTTTACAGAAAGATCTCTATGTCTATCAACAAATGTATTTATTAGATATACTAAATATATAGATGAATATATAGAAATATATTTAATTAGTCATAGCCTCTGTTCTTCTTGTGGGGTTTATTGAGAGTTTCCTATGTGTAGTTTGTTTGCACAGCCTAGTCAATCCATAGAGTATTTAGAAATGTCTCTTGTGCCTCGAGGCTTTTGTGTCTGTTCAGAATTCGGCACAGTGCTCCTAGAAAAAATTCAATGTTTTCTTTGTGATCGATCATAATAATTATAATTATTAGCTGTTTAAAAGCTATCTTGCCCCTTGACAGGGGAATAAAAGGACAAAAAAATCTGAATAATTGATAAAAAATTAAAAAGTACAGAAGTGAGAGGAGCTAGCAGCCAGGTCGAGGGTTGGTGGTGTTTCCTCTGGCAAAGCTGTGTTGCCTGTTCGCCCATCTCCGTGCCTCAAACAAAATGGCTGCTCCGTCTTGTGAGAATTCAGCGCTTTGTTTGGTTCAAAATCACCACGGGGCAGGGAAAGGATCACAGCTTTTCTTTTTCTTTTTTTTTTTTTTTTGAATGTAGATGGTCCTCAACTGTGCAGGGTAGCAGCACAGCGCCAGAGGAATCTTCCCGCTCCTGCATCCAGCACTTGCTAATCTCAGCATGAAGATGAACCAGAAAAATATAGATAATAGGATTGTTTAGTGTTTGAGTGTGGAATGCTGCTTCTTTTTTTGTCAAATTAAAACCTTTTCAAACGGAGAGGAACTGTGTAGAAACGTTTAAAAGGGGGACTAAAGGGGAAATGTAATGAGAACTAGGTGTGAGTGGGCAGTTGTGTTCACTGAAATGCCATCTGTCAGTGTGTGCACGTGTATACAGTATGTGAGCGTGTGTGTGTTTATTTCGTCACTGTCTTCAGAGAGAAATTTTCGGGGGGGTAGAGGGTGGGTGGTTTAAAAAGAATTGTAAGGCTGTTGCTGTTCTGGTTTTCTGTTACTAGTAAAATGCAAAAAAAAAGTCCACTTGACAAAGACTTCATGTATTAATCTAAGCATTAATGTCTGTTTATGGGAGTTTCCTGTTTCCACCTTTTTTCCATCCATGGCCTGTTTTTCTGTCTTCCGCCAATCTACTTGTGTGTGTGTGTTTCCTGTATGTGTGAGCGTGACTCCCTCCTCCACATGCTGCGTTGGCATCCATGGTGCAGGCGAGGCAGGTGTGTGTGGTGGGGCAGCGTATGCGTCAACGATCACGTGCAGCTACCGCTCCTCACCTCCACCCTCCCTCCCCTCTAAAAAAAAAGACCCTGGTGCTCTCAGCATCTGCCTTAAGAAGCAGGTGTGGAATCTCTCAAAGAACAAGACTACAGTCAGACCAGTTGTTTAAGCTACAGGTTTCAGCGTCAGGGTAAACTTTATGTTTATGTGTATGTTTGATTTTTTTTGCACATTTTGTCCTTGCATACAAAGCGGCTGATAATGCCTTAAAACAGACAACAACCTAACAGAAGTATATGAGTGTATATGATATATCCACATGTATCACAAGGGCCATTCCTTTTCATTGTGACCGTCTCAGGCGTGGTGCTTTCATGCATTTCACACAACACACACACACACACACATGCACACACCACGTCATAGCTCCATGAACATCGTCGTCGCCTGCCTGCCTTTCTCCTCAGAAAGGTCAAATGTCTATTGAACAGTAACTCAAAGGAGGGCGTTTTGTGCACTTACTTTTTAAGAATTGGATAATTTGGTCACTGTCTTCTAAATAAATCACTTCAAATGTGGGGAAACAAAACCCTTTGGAAATGAAATGTGGAGCAGCAATTTGTATTTGCCATTGATATTAAAAGGAATAAAACATTTGAAACCCTTGTTTACCTACCTATCACCTTGTCACTGTTTTTATTCATGGCTCAAGCCTGCACAGTAATTATATTTCAAAAGCAAATGAAGGCTTTAACCGAGGAACCCAACCCACCAATTTCTTACACAATGAATAAGCTTCATGGAGAGGTTGAACAGACAGTAATAAGGAGGTTTTTTGCACAGCAGATGAAAGAAAGCCTCCATGGGGGCTTGATCCTCATCAGCCATCCAGTGTGTTTCAGAGTAATCTTCTGGCCAAATCCCAGGTTTGTATTATCACAGCCATCTGACTGCTGCTCAATAACCAACACACACATAGCCAGAGAAGGAGGAGAAGGATGGGGGATGAGCATCTTGAAAAGCATCCCGCAGCCCTTCTGGAGCTGTCTGGCTGCTGCGGGGGAGGAGAGCCATGGGAAAAGGCTTTTTTTTCCATCATGGGGAGCCCTGTAGCTCTTTGTTAGCTCCAGTGCCATTTTGATATATTGTAGGTGTTGCTTTAGGACTGAGCACCAACAGGTAACATAGAGATAGTCACATGTTCCCACTCCAGTCTGGATAAAGGTCCTCTCCATTTGCATCTACACCCAAATGCACCAGACTGACATTTGTAATCTATTGTTTCGTTGTGACATAAACAAATACATCATTATTGGTCTTGATAAATAAGCCAGGCAGGGTTCCCAACTTTGATTTGATAAACACAGTATTATTTTTTCTCATATTCAATGTCACATTGATCAGCACTACTCTGGTCTATAGCAGTGGGTCTCCACCTAGGGGTCTGGTTCCACAAAGGGGTCACACAGTGTATGTCAGGAATTGTGTGACTTACTGGACACTATCACCTCTTCTGGATGGGGTTGCGTCAGCTATTTGTAGCGAAATCCTTCCTCAGTTCTTTGTAATAACACTATTTTCAAATGAAATCTCATTGCACAAGAGGTAAACCGTAAGAAATGTCTCAGCTATTCCAGTGAGCACTTTAGTAACATATAGCTTGATTAGGAAACATCTGTAGCATCATCTGATAAAAAGTCAGAAAGTGTTGCGTAACTTCCAAAATATTACGTTGTTTTTTTTGGGTGGGGGGGACTCTACTCAACTAGTAATGCTTTCATCTGAACTTGCTAACCTAGCCAATAATATTAATGGCATCCTCCCCAGCTGAGCTGTATAATGTTAGTTAGCTCAGTGGTGCTAGGTGAGTTAGCAGTGGGTGCACACTTCCTTCTGCGCAGTGATATTGTTGACAGGTGTAGTTCGGTGGAAAGAAAATAGTTCCCTCTTAAAACTGCTCACAGCAAGGTCTGTGGATTATCTTGAGTAATCAGGTCATGACCTCTGGAAAGAGACATTGCTGTTGAGTTGTTCAAATGTATTTTTTGGCCCTTTGAGCACCACAAGCCGAGTGCCATCTAGTTCCATTATACTAGAGAGAAGGTAGTCATCTCTGTGGCTGATGTCTCCAACACTTGACAGCTCACACCAAAACAATCTAGATTAACCAATAGCAATATAAGCAAGATGAAAAATATGTATTTTTGATTTTTAGGTGAACTGTCCCTTTAAAGTTTTAATAAGTAGCTTAAGTTTGAACTTCCAATCAGTTGGTGCAACAGGGTCCAAGCCTTAAAAATATTACTGAAATAATTTATTTTCACTTTTAGTTGACTCACACACTTAAATAACTGCCCGTGATGAGTTGCTTCATTTTTAAGGCTACACAAGTAGACCTCTTAGCAGTCGAAAGATATCAACAGAGAGATAGTGGCCCTGTACTAACCATTGTTAAAAGCAGAGCTGTGTGTCCTCGCTGTATTCCTGTAGATAGAACAGTGTCGAGGTCACAGTGTGCGGTGGGGGAGGTACAGCAGGGTCAGGGCTGTCAAAGAAAGGTTTGAGACAGACTCAGCACAATGGCTGGGACAAGACAGTCTGTCGACTATAGTAGTGAGCACACTATGGACATGCTGAGCAATTTCAATTTCCAATGTTGTGATGACCTGATGTCCTTTCCTGCTTTCCTTCAAGGCCACTGTGACTCATCTGTCAGAGGAGTTAATACCATCTATCTATCTATCTATCTATCTATCTATCTATCTATCTATCTATCTATCTATCTATCTATCTATCTATCTATCTATCTATCTATCTATGTATCTATCTATCTATCTGTATGTCTCAGTGTTGGACAGTAAATCCTTCCATCCTACTGTAAACCACTTAAAAGCTGTCCACCAAAAGACACACCTTACGTTTAATCTGCACATGAAACACGAGACAGACACCGCAATGCAGCTTAGCCCGAGCCAAGTACAACACACTCCAGCTGAGTGTATTGACATAACCTACCTGCTGGTGTATGTGTGTGTGTGTATAGTAATGTTATTGACAGAGTTTTGTACGTAAGTGTGTTTGTTTGTGTCAGGGTCACAGGCCTATGGTGACCCACCTCGCCACGTCCTCGCTTGTCAGATTAGTCAAATCCAGCAGTTTATCCGGGACCTGCACACCCAGCTTACTTTGACCCCAGCCTCCCAGGAGTGCCGTGACCAGTCACACACACACAGGCGTGCACTTAGACACCTAATGCACGGAGCACACCCGCATGACACACACACGCTAAAGCATCACAATCAAACGGTAAATGACGTGGCCTTGGAAACAATAGAGTCCATAGTGATTCACCAATACACAGCCCATAATGACAGCCTCCACCCACTGACTCTGCCCACACTCATGACTGCTTGCTATTTGATTGTCAACATGTATTGAACAAATACACCAGGTGTCCTTTTTTAAATACTTGATCGTTTTTTAGTGTTTAATTTGACGTGTCATAACAGGAGAAGCACAGGCGGAATCAGAAACATAAATGATGATGTCATTCTTTTCAGGTAAGCCAGTAGTACCAGGGTTCTGGTGTCAAGCATGCTCACTCGCTGGTATGGCTCACTGGGACATTTAATGGAGTTGAGCCATCATTACAGTTTATCTCAACTGCTTTGACACAATTTTCAAATAACAATGAATATTCTCAAAATAACATGTTCAAACCTTCAAACCACTGGACACTTTGAATTTCATGTTGAAGTTGCGCTCTTCAACATGTGTGAATTCTTCATTGTGTAACTTCACAACTAACATCACATGCACAATGGTCTATTCAGCTGCCAAAAGCTATCTGAAATGTGGATTTTTTAAAAGATATTTATTTATTTTTTGGTAATGTCTGCTAAAATGGTAAATTGCCTGTCAGCTGAAACTTGAGCTTCACTGACAATGGGGAGTTTCTCACATCTTACATCAACCAATCACACATTCTGCCAAGTATGGCCAAACATACTTATAGAGCTACTGACCACAACAGAATCACTAAAATCTCTGCACATTCCCAAGACAATTTTCTAACTCTCTGCAAGCTGCCACTTCTGAAAACTGCACAGCTGTTTAATTTTAGTTCGATATATGAATAATATTCTTTAATGGTATTATCTTCATATTTTTATCATAACGTTTTTCTGTTCTATATTGATTTTTTTTTTAAATGTTTGCAACACTTGAAAGTTTTCTCTTTACTGTGGTGTCAGACTGTTATTTTAAAGTAGTGATAATAGTAATAGGTTATAAAGTGCGTCACAAAGTTCATCACAAAGGTCATGAAAATATGACAACAATAAGATTACAGAAATTAAAAAAATGTTAAGAACTAAGAAAAATACTCTGTACAGAGGCAAAAAAGAACAAAAAGAAATAAAACACAAAAGTTACAAATCATTAAGGTACAAATCAGGCATCAAGAGGGAAAGCTTTCCCATCTATGTTTTAAGCACTGGTTTAAAAACTGTTAATGCATTAGCAAGCCTAATCTCCTCAGGCAGAGAACACCAGAGCCAAGGGGCCTCGATGGCAAAAGCCAGGCCACCTTTCCTTTCCAGCCTTGACCTAGGGACGACTAGTGAGGGCAGACGTGAGGATCTCAGGTCACGACTTAGAGCATTAGTAGTCAGAAGCTCAGCTGTACATCTGGAGGTTAAACCAAGTTGAGCCTTGAAGGTTATTAAAAGAATCTTAAAATCAATTCGGAAGTTAACTGGCGGCCAATGGAGGGAGGTGAGAATTGATATGTGATGTGATATGTGGCCTATAATTTGTCCCGTTAAACACATGAGCTGTAGCATTCTGCACTCGCAGGACTTAATGAGATTATTGACATGTGGCTCAAAGTTCAATTGAGAATCACAAGTGATCGCTGTAGATTTTTTATTAGTTGCCAGACAACTGATGAATGGTTGTAATTTTCTTGAAAGGTGATCAGGGCAAAGGATTATCTTACGTAAATAAAAATACGGGAACAGTTTCCATGGAAATGTGAATGAAATGTGTAATGTAAAACTCTGTACTGTTGAAATCAGAATCTGAATAGTATTCATCTGGTCCGCGACAGCATTCAGTTACTGTAATATAACCTAGTTTATGTACAAAGAGGAAACATTAAGTGTCAATGAAAACAAAAACAAGACTGAAATATAGACATGAGGACTATTTCCAGGGTCCAGTGCCATACTGACAAAACATCTCAACATTTTTACCACCACTCTTTACACAATGCCAAAGGAACTTTTCATTTTGAGGGCACTGGCTTATTAAATGTTTCAGGTGAGAAATTACCTCCTGCAGGTGATCTATGGTATAGTGCTGCACCATATAAGCTGTTTTGACAAATGCACCTAAATCTTTCAGACACTTTTTAACAGTGTTTCAAGAAACTAGCTACAGCAATTTAGAAAAACTGTAATATTATTAGTTATACTTGTGTTTTTCCTGCTATGACAAGTCAAAATGTCTGAAAACTATCCATTATCACTGTGTCCATGGCTCTGGATAATCGCATGACCGTTTTCACAGGTCCAATTTTCAATCCTCTGGTTTTATATTAGAGCTCACAAAAGGCCTCCAATGCATCATAAAATGTAGTTATTGACATGGTATTGTAGCCAAATCACTATTATATGACTGTAATACCATGGCACCAATCTCAATGATGTCCCCTCACTGACAGCTAAAAAATATTGACACCTCCAATCAACACTTAAAGCTAAACTAATCAATGATTTTAAATTAACAATGGATTCATTGACTCATGTACTACTCATGTAGAGAGTCTCTGTTGGTGATGAATGCACAGAGAATTGACACTGTCAGTACACAGTGAAGTTTAAGTCCCTTTTAGCTCATTGTTTTGGTTTTACAGCCTGCAGCTTTACAGCTTTAGTTCAATCTCAATCATCTCATCAACCTCATTTCCAGCTGCAGAGAGCGCTTGTTAAACTGGCCCAGCACCTAATGACAGACAAAGTTAGCAACTAGCTGGTGAACACAGTGGAGCATTTAGCAGCTAAAGTCCTAGATGGTGAAGACCAAAAACAGAGCAAAAAGAATGAATGAGTGAATATTGGACTTAAGTGATCAGAAATAACACACTGCATGACTGCTAATGTTGCTCTGTGCTGGGTGTCAGGGTTGTGTTTGTAGGTTGTTCTGCTGCCCCCAAGTGGCCAGGAAATGAATTAATACCTCTTTTTAAAAATGGAATCCTGCACTGCAACACAGCAATGAATCTTGTTACTGGTTATACCTGTGTGTGATGAGTGAATATGTCTGCTGTGGAAAAAGGTGTGAATGGCTCCTGTAGCTCTGGATCATCATGTGATAGTATTCTAAAGTGTTACAATTAGACTTCAACAGATTTTTAACCCTTTGGTTTTACACTGTGGATAAAAACATTCCTTAAATTAATGTTATCAGGACAATTGCGGTTGAATTATATATTATACAATAAATATATAATCAGTCAAGCTGTATCATGCATCATTTTGAAGGTGGGCCACAGTGTCTCTCTCTGTTAACTGATTTTAAAAGATCAGTGAGTAGCAGATGGCACATATCACCTTACATTCACATCCAAAGTGACTGAATTCGCCTGAGCTTCACTGGATTTCATCACCTCATTTGAAACCCTGCAGTAGCCAGATAGTGTGTGTTCAGTGCAGGAAGTGGCTGAGTGACAGCAGCCTTACACCATCATCCTCCATCACAGCTGACACCTCAGATCAAGAGATATCTGAGTGCATGTGCAAATGTGTGCTTTGCATGTGTGTGTGTGTGTGTGTGTGTGTGTATATACGTATATGCAAACAGATGGAGGAGATCGTATACGGGAAAGAAGGATCCCAGGGGACCGGAGTGAAGAGTGCACATCAGACACGATCAGCGCAGCCAGATAGAACAAAAGCGAGGGAGATGAGTGGCCTGTACCTGACACGTAGTAAAGCTCTTCACAGAAACCATCGCTTAGTGAGCAACACCTGGCATATCAAAGCACCAAAGGGAAGTGAGTTTCAAAGGAGCGGGGCTGCTGAAGAGTGGTTTGTGCTGAGGCCTCCACGGAGAGCTGGGAATTTCTGAGTTACTAGATGCCATTTTATTTATGAGCAGAAAACAATGGCACTCAGTGAGAAGACATTAGTAAAATGTCTCACTTGCAGTACTTAATGCAATGAATATGTAATCAATCACACTACATGAACAGAGGAGGACCACACTGACAGAACCATATCTAATATGCAGTGATGCTATGTGCTGTTTTACTTCAGACTGGTTGTTGTGCAGTTGAACAGCTGAGGTGAACTAGCTGTCATGTGCAAGTGTTGACAAGTCCATTAAATGAAACCACAGTGAGGATAGTGTGGCCGTGCTGGCAGCAGCAGTGGTTGGGACAGCAGGATGAGAAAGGTTAGAGTAACAGGCTGGTAAAGGGAGAGGGGGTCACTATATCTGAGGTGGTGGGAGCAGGGTAAATGAATGATATTTGTTGGAGCCATAATGTACTTTTTGTTTATTTTTTATGTTTATATCACAGGTGACCATTTGCATTGTTGTATGCAGTTTTCTGTTTGAACACTGGGTGGAGCATTAGCTCAGAAAAGGCATATAGGTAAGCCGCAGGTGATGAGCAGCAGGTGTGGAAGGGGGAAGCATACAGTTTTTGACCGTGTCAGTATCAGGGTGGCGACGTCTCAACAAACAAATTGATGAATGAAACTTACCTGTGTTTAAAGTTAATTTAATGACGGAAAACTTACCTGTGGATTTACCTGTGTTTTACCTGTCCTAAGATGAGCATAAAAAGAGAGCAAATAAATGGGTCACCGCACTCAAAGACAACTCAGTATTGGACATTGGTTTATTGTTTTTGCCCAGAACACGCGTCCAAAAAAGTTCTCGTCTAGGAGTCTGCTCTGGAGGAGGACACTGAACCTATCAGAGAACAAGACTCTGCTACACTAGCTCCTCTGATCGTCAGCGCTGAACATCTTGGCAAAGTTTAGAGCATAACGTTATGAGACAGTGTCTCGATTGTGTACATACTGCATGCAACAGGACCCACTTTTTAGGGGCAGCTGCAGTACATACAATAAGTAAAATGAAAAAGTATGCAATTTGGAACGCACCCAAAGAGTGCCCCTAATATTTCATTATGAGACACAGAGGACCATTGACCAAGCATCAGTATTTGAACATAGTTCTCTGAAATACAATGAATACTTATTTGTGGTCATTGTTATGATATTAAACATTGTGCAAAATATTGTCAGAAGCTTCAGTACAAAATCTGCCCCCACATGCAGGGACGACTGTAACAACACACTCAGTACTTTTGTATACATTCCAGTTTGAGGTCAAGTGTATGCTATTATTTCAATACTTTAAAATGTTTTAAAAAATGAAAAAATAAAATAAAATAAATAATAATATGAGTGTTTTGTACAGTATATCACTGTCCATTGTGGTTGCTGTTGTAAATTGTTGGTATGTCATTAAAAAAAGTCAGAAAAAGTTAAAACAATTTATTTAAAAAAAAGCATAGTTCAGTATGTCATGCCTAAAAATAACATAAAAAAGTCAGTGTTCACTTCTCCTGTGCGACCCTTAAGCATATGCTGGCTCCTTAAAATGGCACTCAGCCATCTAAACCCTGAAAAGTCCTGATCCAAGAGTTTTCCTTAAAATTTCTGTAAAATGGTCAGTTTAGTTGTAAAATTAAAATTTCACCTGAGGGGGTTAGTGGTGATTTACAACGGTCCTCCCCAATGTTAAATAAGTATTACGGCCCTGCATCACAGCGCGGCTGGCCAGCGCTTCATTCGCAACAAACGGCAATAAAATGTTGGCGCTGAAAGTTGCATTTCACGCATTCATCTTCTGATACCAACACTTCAAGATTCCACTCTGGGTCAGAATCTGGACCATTTGGCGGAGGTCTCCATTAAAAGTAAAGCTACCGTCCTCCTCCAGGCACCGGCCCGCATTCGTAGCTCTCTGATCTCCTCCAAAGTGTCACCAGTCGTGCGTAAAAGCGCAGTGCACCTCTATTGAAACGTGCTGGAAGAGGGAGGGAGCGCCCAGCGAAACCCAATATTTATATATATATATATATATATGTGTGTGTGTGTGTATGTGTGTGTGTGTGTGTGTGTGTGTGTGTGTGTGTGTGTGTGTGTATGTGTATAATGATTTTTGAAAAATTGCTATTTTCACTCATTTGTATTTATCCCATTTTTTTTTACCATGTTTTCAAAGTGTCTATACGCCACATAACCAGTGTGATATGAGTTTCAGACGATGACAGCCTCGAGCTGACAAGAAAGCGTTTAATGAATAGCCTACACCTTAATTAATTCACATGATGATATCCACATCAAGAAGAACCAAAAGCCAGGTGAGTTAACCGGTTCTCAATAAGGCTGCTGATTGAGAGGAGAAGAAAACAAAACACACACACACACACACACACACACACACACTCACACATAAAAGTTGATAATAATAATTATAATTTGAATAATCAAAGCAAACGCAATTTATATCGCAATGCAGTCATATCATGTAGGCCGGTTTAATAAGTCGCCACACACTAAGCTGTTGTTCCTGCAGTAGAGGACAGGCCGGTGTGGACGTAATGACAACTCTGAGGTCAGACGTGTTGTTATGGACCTGATGGTTCCATGGTTGCTATGTTGTCTCTCAGTGCATCTTTTCACACATTTAAACATTTAAACATTTCAATCAGAACAAACTTTGCACTGGAGAGAGAAGCAGCAACTCAACTTGCACACGACGATTTTTCTGAAAACCAACCCACAAACTGAGACCTTTTGCCTCTGGACCTAATCTTAAGACCTGCTGTGACTCACAAACGGACTTTTTCAAGGTAGACGAGAGATTTTGACACTTTTTTAAAGCCCATGTTGGTTTCTGTGTATTTTACCGTTGAGACCTTACAAAAAATGTATTGATGTAGGCAAAGTATGACCAATATTGGCCACATTTTTACTACATCAGTACTTTTTTAGTGTAAATGAATCAAACTGGACTGACGTTTGACTGTTATCAAGTTTAAATAAGTTAATCCAAAGCTACTGTCTTTGGTTTACCAACTATCTGTTTTATCTGTCCAACAAACAGCCCAGCATAAACATGCTAATAAAAATATATCTTATGTATTTTTGAACTTCTTGGTGATGTAGGCCATCAGTGCTGCAAGCAGTGACACAAGCATTGAAGCCTTATGATTTGAATATGCTCATAATTTAACCTTTTTCTCAATATTAAGGATGTTTTTCAGTATTTTACACAAAATGTCTTTTAAATATGATGTTATGATACCGTGAGAGTAACAGAGAGGTGTGTATCAAGGAGTCTCCAAAGGACATTTTATGTCTCTTTGAGGTCATGTTGTGTCTTTTTAAGTCTGGCTGAGGAACTTTTCTCTTTAGGATCATTTTGTGATTTTCCCCCACTGTTTTGTCTTTTTGAGGCCATTTTGTGTCTCTCTGAGGTCAGTTTGTGTCACTGTAGTTATTTTTTGTGACTCTGAGGCAATTTTGAGTCTGCGGTGGTTTTGTGTCTCTTTGAAGTCATGTTGTGTCTCTCTGAGGTGAATTTGTTGTTGATTTGGTTCCTTTGTGTCTCTCTGAGGTCATTCTATTTTTAGCTGGTCAGAGTTTCATTTACAGCAAAGGGCAATAATATGTTGACGCTGAAAGATGCAGAAACCCGGTAAAACTGTGCATTGTTCATCTGATGCCCACCCTTCAAGATTCCTCTCTGGGTCCGACTCTGGAGCAGAGTCAAGTGGTGGCTCAGCTGGTAGACCTTCCCCTCTGTAGCGATGCCAACCGTGATGGTGGCCACGACAAAGCGGCGGAGGTCCCTCCGTCTCTCTGAGGTCATCTTGTGTGTCTCTCAGGTCATTTTGTGTCGTTTTTGGTTGTTTTATATCTCTGTTGGCCATTGTGTGTCCCTTAAGGTCATGTTGCGTCTCTCTGAGGTCATCTTGTGAGTCTTTGAGGTCGTTTTGCATCTTTGTTGGCGGTTGTGTGTCCCTTAAAGGACATTTATGTCTCTTTGAGGTCATGTTGTGTCTTTTTAAGTCTGGCTGAGGAACTTTTCTCTTTAGGATCATTTTGTAATTTTTTCTGCCATTTTGTCTTTTTTTTAGGCCATTTTGTGTCTCTTTGAGGTCAATTTGTGTCCTTGTAGTTATTTTTTGTGACTTTGGGGCAATTTTAAGTCTGCAATTTGGAGTCAATTTACATCATTACAGTCATTTTGGGTCTCTTAGAGGTCATTTTATGTCTCTCTGGGATAATTTTGTTTCTCTCTGGGGTAATTTTATGTCTCTCTGAGGTAATTTTGTTTCTCTCTGGGGTAATTTTATGTCTCTCTGCGGTCAATTTGTGTCTTTTTTCTTTTTTGTGTCTGTTTGTAGTTGTCTATTTTGTAGTGTTTTTGTCTCTTTGCAGTTCCTCAGCATGTTTTGTGGTAATTTTGAGTCTCTTCCTGGTCAGTAAGTGCTAATTTGAGTGACATTTTGCAGGTGAAGGCCAGAGGGGCCCCTGACACTCTAGGGTTCCTGGGCCTGTGCCCAGTAGGTCCATTCAGTAATGCATCCATGTTGTCAGAAAGCTTTCAGACTCTTAGAAGGACAAACTGGGTTTAGAAATAACACAGTTATTGTGACTAAAAGACAGGCTATAATTTGAATTAGTTTTCAAAAGTAGGTTGTGACTGAATTTTCTGAGTTTGGCATTAACATGCAGCAGTGTTGACTGTGTGGTAACTATGGTGACTGTGGGCCAATTTATTATGTGATGTGGTCTCAGGATTGGATTTTTTTCCCCTTCAGATGGACCAGGGCTACACATCGACCAGTGAGCTGATCCCACACCCAGATGAGGATGGCATTCCACGGCTCATCCTTCGGAGGGTCCCTGCACCGACCTCCCCTAGTGGCTCAACATCTGGCTCCTCAACCGGTGACTCAGATACGTCCAGTCTGCTGGGAGACACTGTAAGACACTGTATTCTGACCTAATCTAGTCTATTGTCTAACATGCAGATCAAAGGAAAATGCGTTGTCAGTGCACAGTCATAACACGTGTTAGAAACTGAAAGAATGGAGACAAACTGAAGTTGTTGACATATTGTAGAGCAGTAGTCTGATGGCTGTATTTGTTGTTACCTTCAGATGGACCAGGGCCACACGTGTGCCAGTGAGCTGATCCCACACCCAGACGAGGACGGCATTCCACGCTGTGACCCTGAGGTGAGCCCCTCTGACCCACCTCCAGCACCAGGTAAGCCCGTGGAAGCCTTCCCCCCTAAACGACCTGTGGCTCCAGGTAAGATTAAGCCAAGGTGGGTACAGAACCTGTTTAGGCTGATGAACCAGGTTGGCAGCATCCGGCATAAGAGGACAGCCAAACCTGAAGGTAAGTCTTCAGGTAAGTGCTTCTGTCCAAATAGTTGATTTTGATTTCAGGTTTTTTCTCATTTAAATGAACTGAGATAATTTTTTTATCACATTTATTTAGATTTATTTGTATTGCATGTTTTTTACTTAAACCTCCATTGACACCGTCTACCAGCAACCTCCATCTTCTGCCTCTAAAGTGTACTGCTCCACCCTACACCAATAACTTCTCACAGCAATTTTTAGTTTTAAACTGCATTCAAATTACAGCAGCCGTCTGAAATGTTCAAACTACAACCTCCACCTGCAATTTCTATCAGTTCCACCATGTCAGAGTGCTGAAGACCAATGTTCTATTCGCACCTCTGTCAACCTCCATCTAAGACTCTGTCAGTAACCTGCAGCTGCTGCCTCCGCCTGCAGATTTTGACAGTCAGCATTGCCAAACCTCCAACAACAGCCTCTGCCTGAACACTGTAGCCACCACCTCCAACTGCATGTTCTGGCAGACAGCTTGGTCAAAACTCCATCTAAAGCCTCTGCAAGCAACCTGCACAGCTGCCACCTCCACCTGCAGGTTCTTGCAGACAGCTGTGGCCAAACCTTCAACAACAGCTTGGCAAAACCTCCAACAACAGCCTCTGCCAGCAACCTACAGCTGCTGCCTCCACCTGCAGGTTCTTGCAGACAGCTCAGCTCCCTCATTTACAGCCTCTGTCTTCAACCTGCAGCTGCCACCTCCACCTGCAGATTCTGACAGACAGCTAAGCTCCTCCATCTACAGCCTCTGTCAGGAACCTGCAACCGCCACCTCCACCTGCAGTTTCTGACAGACAGCTAAGCCAAACCTCCATCTACAGCCTCTGCAAGCAACCTGCAGCACTGACACCTCCACCTGCAGGTTCTTGCAGACAGCTGTGGCCAGACCTGCAACAACAGCTTGGCCAAACGTTTAACAACAGCCTCTGTCAGCAACCTGCTGCCACTGCCTCCACCTGCAGATTCTGACAGGCAGCTGGGCCAAACCAAAGCAGAGTAGAGTAGAGTAGAGTAGAGTAGAGAGAAGCAGAATAGAGTAGAGCAGAGCATAGTAGAGTAGTGTGGAGAAGAGTATAGTGGAGCAGAGTATAGTAGAGTAGAGGAGAAGAGAGCAAAGTAGAGCAGAGTAGAGCAGAATAGAGTAGAGCAGAGTAGAGTAGAGCAGAGGAGAGCAAAGTAGAGCAGAGTAGAGCAGAATAGAGTAGTGCAGAGTATAGTATAGTAGAGCAGAGTAGAGCAAAGCAGAGCTGCAGAGTGACACAATCTTATGTCAATATTACATATATTCTCACAGTATTGGATTTTGTTGTAATCTATGACATAGATAATTACTTAACATATGTTTTTGTCAGTAGGTGAATGCATTGGAACCTCAGATGTTTTCTTTTCTTTTTCGCTGTTTAGGGAGATCAGTATTAGGCAGGGAAAGGTCCAATGGAGAGTCCAGCGGGTTGACCAGCCTGAAATTGGACGTTGTTTTGATTTGATTTTTTCTGAGGTGTCCACGTGTATTTGCTTGAGTCACATCTCTATCCAAGTTTTAAAAATTCCTCCTTTTTTTATTTGGTCTGGAGTACTAATATGTGGTTGCCTAAGGCAGAGGGACCGTGAGAGAATTTCCTGTCTAGATTGAAATTTTAAGCAAGATAGCTGCCTGACAGGTTTTCGCTCTCGCACTCCATAAATTTGCTGCATTGTTAAAGGTTGTGCTGTAGCAAGCATGTATAGGAGGAACTGTTATTTTTTATTATAATAGCAAACATGCATGTGTTATCTTTTAATTTTCTTCTTCTTCTTCTTCTTTGTAATAGAGTCTTTGTAATATACAAGTGAAGACATGTCAGAGGTGGTCACTTCTTTTTTTATTTATTTTTTTATAATATTTTTTATTGATCATTTGTAACTTCATACACACAGAAGATGATTCACAGAAAGGTTATGCATTTTACAAGCATTCCCAAGTTTTGTTTTTGTTTTTTTCTCTTTTAAAATCTTTTAAATAAAGAAAGTTTGTGCCTCATATTATAAAAACATTTATGAACTTTAGAACAAAAAAAAAGACCAGTCCTCTTTACTGATACTGATCTCTAAATCCTTCTCTGATTTACATCTAGTAACCTCTGTGCTTGTAGACGAGCTTTCTAATAGAGATTTGTATACTTTAGAGGTACATTTAAGAGTTCTTCCGTCCTTATAAATGATGTCGTCTATTTTGGAGGGTGTAGGTTCCTTGAGTGTCTTGACTTGTCTGTATTATATTATGAATTTGGAAAAACCTAAATAAATGAGTAGAAGGTAAATTATATTTTGATTGTAACTGAGAAAAAGAGACGAATATAAGATTTGTTATTTCCCTTATCCCCTTGTCGTACCATGACCTAAATGTATCATCAAAACAAGGTGCAAAATTTGGGTTTCTCCATATGGGAGTATGGGGGGAGAGACGCTCATTATAACTAATAAGTTTATGGGCGCTCTTCCATATTTGTAAACTATTAATGATATTCGGGTTCTTAGTAATTTTCCTAACCTCTTGTAAACCTATGTAAGGCAAGTATTTCAGTTCATAAGGGCGAACATCATAGGACTCCACTCTTGCCCCTGCACTTACTGGACTAAGGAACCATTGTTTAATTTGGGCAAGCTGAGCTGAAAGAAAGTACAATTTAAGATTTGGTAAGTTTAAACCAAAAAGATGGCAGGGAATATGGAAGGTTTTAAAATAAAAATAGAAATATTTGGGTAATATAGACATCTTAATTATATTAGTTCTACCCATAAAGGAGATAGGAAGTAAGTTCATTCTTTTCAAGTCATTTGTAACCTTATCAATGAGTGGGAAGTAATTAAGTTGATAAACATTTTCTATATTGCTGGGAATGTATATACCCAAATATTTCATATAGTCTGGGGACCATTTCAAATTAAACTTGCATTTTAAAGAATCAAAATCAAATTTAGAAATAGGCAATTGATTTTGTAACCAGACAGGTCACCAAACTGGTCTAACATTGTAAAAAGTGTAGGGATTGAATGTAAGGGGTCTTGTAGATAAAGTAAAATGTCATCTGCATAAAGGGAAATAACATGATTCTCACTTCCGATTTTAACACCTTGTATATTTTTATGTGATCTTATTATTGCGGCCAAAGGCTCAATAGCAAGAGCAAATAATAATGGTGACAAACTGAGTGTTTGTCTTTATGATAGCCATAGGGGAACTATAATTAATACGAATCCAGGAAATAAAAATCGGGCCAAAATTAAATCTTGACAAAACTGCTACTAAATATTTCCATTCTAATCTATCAAATGCTTTTTCAGCATCAATAGATATAGTTACCATAGGGGTTGTGCAGTCTTTAGTGTGAAAAAGGTTATCAAAATACCTACGTATATTATCAGACAATAGACGGCCCTGTACAAACCCTGTTTGGTCTAAATGAATAAGACTAGAGGTCACTGATTCGAGACGAAAAGTTAGGATTTTAGTAATGATCTTATAGTCGACATTTAAAAGTGAGACTGGTCTAAGAGGCACAGAACAGAGGATCCTTATCTTTCTTTTTAAGTAAAGTAATAGCCGCTATGTAAAGGGACTGAGGAAGCAGCTTTTTCTCAAGAGCTTGAAATCATAGAAAGAAAAAAAGACATTAGCTGCTGAGAAAACTGTCTATAAAATTCAACTGGAAGACCATCCAATTCCGGTGCCTTGCCACTTTGGAGAGAGTGCATAGCCTTCAAAATATCTTCTGAAGTTATATCTTTATCTAAATGTGATCTATTCTCAGGTGTCAGGGAAGGTAAAGAGATATCTTTCAAAAAGGAGCTAAGAGTTTCCTCACTACAATAACAAGAATAACAGTAACAAGATTTATATAAACCGCTATAAAATTCTTTGAATGTCTCATTAATTTGAGCTGAATCCATTGTTACACCACCATCAGCCCCCTCAATCTGCAAAATAGCCCGATCTTCCGATTCTTTCTTTATTTGCCATGCCAATAATTTCCCTGCCATTTCACCTTGTTCTACAAACTTTTGTTTTGTTTTTAAAATAGTCAATTCGATAGAACGTGTGTATTATTATATTTCATTTTCAGATTATCAAGCTGGAAAAGTATAGCAGGATCTTTGGATAGATAGTGAAGTTTCTCCAGTTTTCTAATTTTTTGTTCAATATTCTGCAATTCATCTTTGGATTTAGAAATCGATTTAGAAGAAAATGCTATAATGATCCCTCTAATGTAGGCTTTCAACGTGTCCCATACGATTAAAGGGCATACTGTTGAGCCCTGATGCACAGCAGCGAAATTATCTAAATGGGCATTTACAAATTCGATGAACTGCTGGTTGGCCAACAGTGTTGTATTAAACTTCCAACTTTTAAATGATGCAGGAGGTCCATCAAAATCAACTGAAAACAATAGTGCAGAATGATGTGATAGTATTCTTGCCAAGTAAACACATTTTGATATTTTGGAAACAAACGTTAATGAGACAAAGAAAAAATCAATTCTTGAGTAAGAATTGTGCACGGGGGAGTAAAATGAAAAGTCCCTGTCATCAAGGTGAATAGTTCTCCAAATGTCATGAAGGCCCAATTCCTGAGTATTATAAGCCAAAGCAATAGACACATTAGATAGCGAATAATTAGTAATAGAGGATCTGCCCAAATTTGCATCCAAAATACAATTGAAGTCGCCCCCCCCAAAAGATGAGGATCTTGTATTGTGTGACCATCAATGTGAGGTCAAGAAGACCCCTGACAAAAATAAATCTACCAATTATGTCAGACTTTACTTCTTCAGGGAGAAATGGTACATTCTACCTGATGAGAATCGCAACACCTCTCGAGTTGGAAGTAAAAGCAGAATTAAACACTTTTGCTACCCATCCAGATTTGAGCTGTTCATGCGCTGAGAATAGAAGATGTGTTTCTTGTAAGAATGCCACATCCACTGTTTATTCAGATAGGACATAAATTTTATTCCCCCCCATTCCTTTAACATTATAAGTTATGAAATTATATGTAGGCATTTAAAATGATTCAAGGGAGCACCTGGATGCAAATTTGGGAAAGGAGCACCCCACATCCTCCTCACCTGCCCATTTGGTACTTTCTGAGTACATCCTGGGATGTAAAAGGGACGACGCTCTCTCCTACATTTATAAATTATTGGAGATTTTATTTTAATCTAATAAAAACAAACAAACAAAAAAAGAAGAACAGAAACATATATTTGGGCATATGACCACCAGGAGGGAAAATTATTTAATAGTAGCTACTAAAAAGAATAAAAGTGGCGATAGTCATCATAATCCATTTTCACCATGATTTTCACCATAATTAAGATAGTAGCCTAATTTTACACGGTGCAAAATAAGACTCAGACCTGTTGATAAAGTTTGGTCTCTAATTAGGCTCTGTCCTCTACTGAACACTTTCTAAATAAACATCCCCATTTACATGGCCCACCTAAAGGAGCCTGAAAAAAAAATCACTTAATTAATTATAACCAACCACGTTTGTTTTCAAGTCCAACACATTGTTAGGTCAGGTTAATGTGTAGCTATTTTAGACGCCTCAATTCAAACAGAAGATAGGACAAGGTATAGCCTGTATCATTTCATCAAATGCCCCCGATAGTCAATCAATAGTTCTGCAATCAGATGAGGCTCCAGTTGTAACTCCTGTAGAAGCCAATTTCATATAGACATCTTGAGGTGACAGTTCAAGGGACCCCTTGAACTGTCATGGCTGTGCCAGTTGTTCCCTCCCTAAAATTTAGCCTAACTTTGGAGCATGATTTAGCCGCCTTACCGACAAGCTATGCTATGGTACCAAATGATGCCAGGAGCTCCTGGACGTTCACAATATACCACTGCCTTTGTGCTAGCTTATAAAATGAGTGTGCCACAGCCTCTTCATGACAGTGATGTTGGCCTCCGATTTATAGCAATTGTACTGGGGGCTAAGGAGAAGGTCAATAGGCTACCGCTCATGCTAAATATCAAGCCATAGCCAGCCAGCAACTGCTTAGTTTAGTATAAACATCGAGAAATGGTTTTTGAGTTCTTTGTTTGTTCATATGATAAAATAAAACAAAAGAGACAAATAAGAATATGCACAAGCAGGATGACAAAAACCCTGAGAGCTTGTAAAGGATCCCACCTAACAGTGAAATTAAGGACAGCTGTATGCTTGCCACCAATTTAGAAACACACATATGTATTTGTAAAATATCTAAAAGTTTATTGAAATAGTCTGGTACTGGCACATAACTCCTGATTTCCCTTTGATTTCCCTGAATTTTGCGTAATGTAGTTTGACATTCTTCAAAGTCACCATAAATTAAGAGCTGCATTTGCCTGAAATGGTAACAAAAATGTATGTTTTGGTGTATTTATTGAATTATTTGCTTGAATATTCAAAGTCAGGTTGGAAAAAGAAAGTGAACAGTTAGTTTTAGTAAGTAGATAAACCTTATTACATGTATGAACACCAGTGTACATACTGTAGTATGATTTATCAGGATTTATAAAGTTTTCTGATTTTGCTACATGCCCTATAAGGCTTTGTCACAGGTGTAACGTGCCCTAGTAGGCTGTGCTAGTAAACCAGCATGCACACATAAAATGACCTTGAATCTGACTGAAATAAATGGGATGCAGCCAGCACTGTTAGTCTGTTCTTTTCCTACAATAACATTTCAAAATGTTTCAGTGTTTTTCCCTCTTTACACTGAGGAGGATCTACATGATAGAGCCAGGAGCCACCATTTGCCTTTACCAAAAACCCTGCAAGCTTCCCTTTCTGTTTCCTCTGGAAGAGCAGCGCCTCCTCCTGTTTTGTTGTTGTAAAACACCACAGCATATTCCCTGTAAGATCCAACCAGTGGCACTGTCGCCATGCAAAAGGCAATGGGACTGCTCAGCTGCAGTCTTGTTTGTTTACAGTCATTATACTGTTGTCTCAGTGTTAATGTGGCAGCTGCTTATTGATGCCAAAACACTGCCCACTGCACCTGCACACTGAACAGAAAGTCAGTTTATGATACTGCAGTAGACCCAGCAGTTTGGATTTGATGGCATGTAACACTTTACTGAGTATTTTGATGCTTACAGTCAAACAGAATGAATAAAGGTGGCGTCTGTCCTGTTGCTGTGCTGTTTGGGAACTATAAAGAGGGACGGTGAGGCTGAGCAACACACGTAATGATACACATGAAGCAGCTGTGGCTACCTGTCAATTTCTGCTTAGTCACTGGCATCCTCTCTCTTCAGTAAACCCTTTTGTTACCAGGGATAATCAAAATGGCTGGGTGAGCAAACTATCACTCACACACACACACACACACACACACACACACACACACACACACACACTCAATACAGTCTGAAATCAGTGATGATTTCTAAATTTTTCTGCCTCACTGTGAAACTGAGACATGAGGTGTGAGGAGAATAGTTATTATGTGGTGTGTTTGTATATCATCAGTGGTGCCTGCAGCTTTACATCCTGGACACTGACTAGCTGAGTGACCTTGAAGGCTGACCAGTACCCCACTGTCTTCTCTTATCGACCTTCAGGCCGCTGACTGGTCAGCGTAAATGCATGATGTTAATTCAAGTCTAGGCATTTACATAGTTATACACTCAGAGAGGTGTTTGTTATTTAGCCTACCCTTAATGATATAAATGAGATGGACAAAATACTAGAAACACCTGCCGGTATATTGCCATACAGTTCAGTAAAACCACAAACAACATCCTCTAAATGATCGTACACTTAAATCAACATTTCTCTTAAACAGGCTGAACAAAAACTAAACATCCGAACTTTCATTAAGGGGTGATTTATTACAAGACTGAATCAGTTTAAGCTGGGTGTACCTAATAAACTGGCTACCTAGTGATGGCAATGACCTCAGTATGACGAATTGTGACATGAAAGTAAAACAATAAGAGTGAGGATGGGGTTTTTGTTTGCACGTGCTCAGCATCAGCTCAGGTCTGCTGCATGTGTGAAGTACCACTGATGCTCCAGCAACACCTAGTGGTTAACATGTGTTAATAAAAGATCAAAAGACTCCTTCCAATGTCATCTATCTACTTTAATGACATTGTTTATGTTGCTTACCAAGTTACAAAAAATGATGAAAGACTAGATATATTACACATAATGACACATTGACAGTTTTCTGGTAATAAAGACGACTCTAGAGTTGAGATCACCTGGCAACACGCTTAATAATGAAGAAAGATTCTGTGTAAAGACAAGAACTGAAGACAGGTGTCATTTGTAGCCTAATGGATATGTTCTTGCGTTGGAAATACTTTCTCCTAATGACAATATTTGTAGACTCAAAGCCAAATAAACTAGGTGACTACAAGAAAACTTTACCCTTAAAAAAGATTATACTTTTCAGATGACTTGTATTTAACTATTTTCTTATCCACATTTTAAAAGTAGCATCATCAGAAAAGGTCCGTGGAGACTGAGGATGACTTGGCAGTGACTGTGTTGCATACATCCACTGTTTGGGCTGTTTTCCAGACTGACTATGTGAACAGGAGCACTAGAGGCGCCTTGTGTGGTGTTTTGAGGTGGTGAGGCTGCAGTCCTGTGGGTGGGGGTTGTCTCCTTTGCAGGGGCGTGGTCCCTTTCCTGCCTCCTGCTTGGAACAGGGCCAAGGCCAGCGACAGTTCTGCGCAGCACTTGAACGCCATCCAGACCAGATCAGACTTTTTAACTGAGTAGTATATAGTGATCGCTCACTTAGGCGCAGGACAACTGTATACATCTCATACAGTTGGATATAATGTTACCCAACCAAAAAAAAATCAACTTCTATCTACCTTTGGTTGTCTGAGAAATCAAGATTATTTATGGGCCCCATCACATTTAAGGGAACATACTTTCTTATAGTTATATAGAGTTTATATGGGAGGAAAGGCAGAATTGTGGTAGCTGCAATGAGAACTGTAGTGTTTAAATATCATAACTAAATATTGTTCTTATAACTCCATGTATTTGTTGTGAGGCAGTATGACGCTTACGCACGGTTACATCTGGGTAACGAATCACCAATCCATCACTGATGTTTCCACGGGCCGTGAAGGAGACTGCGATGATATGGGAGTGCAAGAACCAGGCCACTATGATGAGTCTCATCCCGTATTCCGATATTGCGGAGGTCGGGGGGATGAGGGCGGCTAGATGCAGACTGCAGCAACAGAACACACTCTGTGGCGCACAGCTCTATACGCATCGATCCCATTGGCCATTCTGCTGGGACAGCAAAGAAAACTGCAATGACAGTGGACAGTATGGACTAAGGTAACACGAGACAGTCCTGTGGGAAAATAAATGAAGTGGGAAAATGAGATTACACGTATGATCTGATTTTATTTGCATGTCATTAAGTCAGAAGATGAAAGGAAGTCGTGAGTTAACTTAATGTAAGATGGATGTATAAGCGCCTAGGTCAACCACTAGCCCCTATACATGACGTGATCTCCATTTAGAGTTGATGTGTGTTGATGCCTGAGCCACAAGGCAGAAAAGAGGAGCTGCATGAGTGAATTCGTGTCTCCCCAGAGGGAGGAGGCATTCTGCAAAAGCTTGCAGGTTTCCCCTCGTCTTCTGTAGTCCCTGCGTCAAATGATGCGCCGGCGCCTTGACTATAAAAGCACCTGCTCGGGCCAGACATCACTCGCATCTCACTTTCTCTCTCGTTCACACACTCACCCTCACACACTCCTGAACTCCACTTTCTCTCTCTCTCTCCCGTATAGAGCAGTAGGACCGGCCACCACCAAGCTAAAGGAAACATGAGCTACTCCAGCGAGATTTACAGCAGCAGCTCCTATCGGAAGATCTTCGGAGATGCCCCCCGGTCCGGCCGCGTGGGTATGGGCAGCAGCCCGTCCCGCGCGCACTCTGCGGGATACCGCAGCAGCCACCGCACCTATGGTTCCCCCTCCGTGATATCCTCCACCACCTACCGCAGGACAGCGGCTCCCGGCCGCGTCTTCTCCATACCGGACTCCGCGATGGACCTGACCCAGTCCACCGCGGTCACCAACGAGCTCAAGATCATCCGCACCAACGAGAAGGAGCAGCTGCAGGGCCTCAATGACCGCTTCGTGTCCTTCATTGAGAAAGTGCACAACCTGGAGCAGCAGAACAAAGTCCTGGAGGCAGAGGTCACGATGCTGCGGCAGCGTAACAACGAGCCCTCGCGCCTGCACGAGCTGTACGAGCAGGAGATCCGCGAGCTGCGGTCGCGGGTGGAGGAGCTGACCCACGAGAGGAGCCAGATGCACCTGGACTGCGTGCAGATGAACGACACGCTGGAGCGCGTGAGGGAGAAGCTCGAGGAGGAGACCAAGCTGCGCGAGGAGGCGGAGAACACCCTGAAGGGTTACCGGAAGGACGTGGACGACGCCACCCTGGCGCGCCTGGAGCTGGAGAAGAAAGTGGAGTCGCTGCTGGATGAGATCGCCTTCCTCAGGAAAGTTCATGAGGAGGAGCTGCAGGAGTTGCAGTCATCTCTGCAGGCCACTCAGGTACACACCCCACTGTGTTCCGATGACCTGTGGGTCCACACACTGACAGGTGGCACTTTGGGCCACTTTTCAGATTTATAATCAACTTCTAATTTCCAATGTCACACTGCCACAAACACTCCTCAATCCTCATGGACTTAGTTTTTAAATGTCACACACACACATGATTCACCATAAACCCAACATATAAGTAGGCTAAGTATAATACTGCAGGAGCTGCGGCTTGTAGACTGACTTTACAGAGACCCAAAGTTAATGGTTTAAGTTACATGCGTTCCTTTATGGCTTCACTAGGCTGCAGCGTTCCTAAAATACCGTAAAACGTATAATAGAAGCACCAGCTATCACATAGACGCTGGTAAAATAATGTACAGCTGTACAGGCTACCGTCTGTATATCAGCAGCTTCCCCGCAGTAGTTCAGGTATTCAATAACCTGCTGCCACAGTAGAGTGATAGTGTTAAAGTATATGAGCAGTCTTGAACCGTTTTTCTGTGTGTACGACATACTGCGTCCTCCTCACACTGAACACTGCGCACTGGATAATTGATGGCACTGCAGTTCCGTTTCAGCACCACGCGCTGTCCCTCCTTCCTCCTCTCATAGAAACAGAAGGTCTCGAGCGTCCCTGCAGCGTCCCGCGCGCTCCGTCACGCCCCCGTGGAAACTTCAAGATGTTTTAGCTAAAAGCAAGTGTCTTTTTTAGCAATTAGCTCGACACCGGTGTGAACAAAGTATGTTTTAAAACTGTTTCCATATCATGTGAGTTCAATGTCACAGCGCTGTCTTTTCAAATAGGTATAAATAATGCAACAAGGTAAATGTAAACTTTGAGTAATTTCCTTCGAGCCTCGCCATTAGCTAGCGAATATTTGGGGATAATGGCGGCGAGGAAGTGGGGCAGAGGAGGGGGGAGGGAGGGCGAAAAATGCGGAGAAATAGCGCATAATCCAGGGGTGTGGTCACCCCAAGGGGGAGCAGGCAGGACAAACCTTGTGAGGTACCCTAGCAGTTTTGTTTATTTATCTTTCAAGCTAAACAGCAGCACAGTGGTGAAAATACACTCACTGTTTGACAAAAAAAAAAAAAAAAAAAAAGTTTTGGTATGTCTTGCCCTGAGCTCCAGCATAAGTTACTTTCATTGACATAACCATCAACAATATCGATTTGTGTACCAATATAAGGGCCATGGGGTAGTATTAGAGCTTATCATGCTGCAGGTGGACTAAAAAACAAAAATAAGACACTAAATGCATTGAATGACAAGTGCTTGAGGGCAGCAACAACTTTCACTGCAACTTTCAGCAGCAATCAATTCATCGACTTTGCAGGGGATATTGAGTAAGTCATGCAGTGATGGTTGCTGGGTAGATTTCTCCAGGGTTTCTCCTCCTCCCTGCAGGGAATATTATTGCCATGTAAGCTATTGACAACACAGCTTTCTCTGGCAGAGAAGCCCCAGTCAGCAGTCAATTCATCAATCCTGCAGCAGCGCATCAACACACTGCTCAGCTAGGACATATATAGGCCTACTGTATGTAGGCTATAAGTCACCATCAGAAATACAGTCTAACTGTAGCACAGAAAAAGAGTGAGCACTGAACACAGCTGTGATCAACAGAGGAAATAGCAGTTTATTCATACACTTATTTAATACAGGTAGATTATCAGTTTATTTCTAAGTTTGCATAGTTTGGTCGGTTCATTAGCTACAGTGTGGCTTAAAAGGCTGTTTCATCATCCATGGTAAAAGTTAATAGGTTGAGAAAACTAGTGTGTTTCAACATCTTCAAATTACACTGCCCAGTATGATTTATCAGGGTAAAAATAAGCTTTAAGTAATATGTGCATCGAGTAATTACAGTACAATGAATCATGTAAACAGAATTCTAAATTTACACTCAAATATACTCACATACATATTGTGTTCATACTTTAAAAATACAAAGATTATTGATTACTACAATTTAAGTCAGACTGCATTTATTTACAGGTGTAACTGATGTTTAAACCGACTAATAATTAGCACTTTATTATTAAAAAACACCATTCTGTTTTCCCCTCTCCTACATCCAGGTGTCAGTGGAGATGGACATGAGCAAACCGGACTTGACTGCAGCCCTGAAGGACATCCGAGCTCAGTATGAGAACCTGTCAGCCAGGAACCAGGCCCAGGCAGAGGAATGGTACCGCTCCAAGTTTGCTAGCGTGACTGAGGCGGCTGCCCGCAACCAGGATGCCGTCAAGCAATCGAAGGAGGAGCTGAGCGAGTACCGCAGGCAGGTGCAGGCGCGCACCCTGGAGATCGAGGCCCTCAGGGGCCACAACGAGGCCCTGGAGAGGCAGATTGCTGAGATGGAGGATCGCCATAACAATGAAATGGGAGAGATGCAGGTACGTAAATGTCAAAAGGTAGTAAAAGGTTTTTTGTGTTTTATAATTTAATTAACCTTTATTTAACCAGGAGGTTGACCTTTGCTAGAGACCTGCTCAGATGGCAGACAAAACAAAAATCAGGCAACAGATAAATCAGTACTAAAAACAGTTATTAATACAAGTGTTATAAGCCTCATAAGGATAAAGCAGGCTATTAACAGTGACAATTAACAGTGGGGTGTATTTACCACAGAATTTACAATAGTCTTGAATTCTGCTAGAGATATCAGATTAATCAATTTAAGTCTCAAGATCACGGTGTACTCTGATGAAGGACACGACCTGGTACATCTCATTACAGAGCTGTCTTTTATGAAGATAGAAAATTAAAAATGAGTGCACTCCTTGTTCAGTGGGAGAAGACAAAAGTGAAAGTCTCTGCTTAGATGTTTATCAGCACATTTCAATCTATCTCTTTTCCCTTGAGCATGAATTATCAGTTTTTTATAATATGGTTTTGCATGTGTGTGTGCAGGATACCATTCAGCAGCTGGAGGCTGCCCTGCGCAGCACCAAAGGAGAAATGTCCCGCCACCTGCGTGAATACCAGGACCTGCTGAACGTCAAGATGGCGCTGGACATCGAGATCGCTGCCTACAGGTTGGCTACATTACAAACAATTCAGCAGTAATGGATTATTGTATTTTGCATTATTCTTCTCTGGAAGTCATATTTTTAAAGTTCCTTGGAGAGTGTGCTCCTTAGGCTTTCAGAAACTTTACAGGTCAACAAAGTAGGGTGGTCAAGCAAAAACTTTTTTTTAGTTGTTTAAAGTTTGAATTGTTTTACATTTTAGAGACATGTTTGCACCTGATACTAAGACTATTGGAAAATACAATCAAAACAACAACTTTTACTTCCAAACCAACATTTATTTTAAGCATTTTTAAAAGGAAACTATTCTTCAGTGTCTGGTGTCCTGGTTTTAAGATGCATAGTGTAAAACTACAATGTCCTCAGTTTGAGTCTGGCCAGAGACCATTGTTGTACCTCATAACCCTTTATCTTTTTAACACAATTCCTGTTTATATCTACAAAGTGTAGGAAGAGAAAGTGTGTTTAAAATGCTTCGAAGTCAAACAAAGTGTAACCTTTCAATAATCAGCCTCTGTGATAATGCTCTGTGAAACTGTGCCAAGACAGACAGCGGAGGTGTTGCTCCTGATATTCCAGTGACATTAGATCCCTCAGGAGTGATACACTGAGCTAATTTTAGCAACAAAACCAGACTAGAGGCGACGTCATCTCTTGTCCCCCGTCTCTCTCTCTCTCTCTCTCTCTCTCTCTCTCTCTCTCTCTCTCTCTGTCTCTTTCTCTCTCTCTCTCTCTCTCTCTCTCTCTGTCTGTCTCTGTCTCTGTCTCTGTCTGTCTGTCTGTCTCTCTCTCTCTCTCTCTCTCTCTCTCTGTCTCTCTCTCTCTCTCTCTCTCTCTGTCTCTCTGTCTCTCTCTCTCTGTCTGAGCAGGAAGCTGCTGGAAGGCGAGGAGTGCCGCCTCAGCTCCGTTGGTGGAGCCATGGTCCAGTCTGGCTACCCAGGATTCTCCTACATGTCAGCTCGCACCTACACTCTAGGCGCATACAGAAAGTCTGAAGCCAAGCCCGAGGAGGAGGAAGAGGAGGCCGAAGAACAGGAGGAGGAAGAGGAGGGAGAAGAGGAGGGAGAAGATCAGGAGGAGGGAGAGGGTGAGGGTGAGGGTGAGGGAGAGGAGGAGGAAGAGGAGGAGGAGGGAGAGGAGGAGGAAGAGGAGGATGAGAAGCAGAAAGGAAAGGAGGAGAAGGAGGAGAAGGAAGAAAAGGAGAAGAAGAAGGAGAGCCCCACCGGCAAGAACAGCAAGAGCTAAACTGTTTGTGTCAACTTCATCTTCATCATTATCAATAACACATTCCTCATCCCACCAATCACTTATATCGATCTGGTCTCTGTTCACGTCATCTCTGTCACACACAGTTCTGCACACTCCAGATGCCTCACCTCACACCTTCTGTGTTTTTCTCTCTCTGTTTGCTCTGTAATTCAGACTGATTAGAACAAACTCTATTAGACGGAGAAGAAGCTTTAGAAGGAAGTAGCTGTATTACAGATGTATTACGATGGCAGAGGAGTTTAATCATTTACATACTCCGCTGAGGTCATGATTTTACATCCCATAAGTGCAGAGGGACGTGCAGAAAGCTAGTATGATGTCACAAAGTTTCTTAAGTTTGAAACGCAACAATGATTTTTTCCTCACATGAGCAACAGTAAATGTGCCATTAAAGATCAATATTCACAGTAAGAGCAATCAAAACCTTGAAAGTAACAATCTTGTCAGCACACAGACTTTTAAGATAAACGCACAGAGTAACAGCCAGTCCAACTTTTACGGTGCTATTTGATTTTTACATATAAAAGTTGGGGAGTAAGTTAAAGATTTTATCATAGACCGAAGCTCTACCAGCTCATTCCTGAGTGTCGGCTCGTTACGCGGGAGCGTTCGGAGGAAACCTGCTTCTATTTGGACTGTAAATCCAACCACATGTTTCCCACCCCTGAAGAATGCTTTTCACTCTTTCTCTTCCTCTTTCTTCTTCTCATCACTCTCTAGCTCTGCATCTCATCCCACCACGACAAACAGAAATGTACCACTAACTGTTCAAGTCCCTTTTTCATTCTCTTTAATTCACTGCAGTGTCACAGCACGGCAATAATGGCAACTTGGAGCTTGGAAAAACTGTATATACAAATGTAATGTGAGGGTGGGTGGCATTTCCAGTTGCTGCAAAGGAGGAGTGCTGCAGCTTCTCCGTGAGAGAGAGTGCATCTTTGGGAATGAAAACTGTAGAGTTTAAATTACTGCTATATATAATTTTTTGGGAATATGAATTATCCTTCCTTTGATTGATTCATTTGTCAGTGAATTTATCAGCCAGCTCACATGTCAGAGTTTAATATTTATCTGCAAGTCTACTTTCTTGATGTACTTTCCCTTCACCGACCTTTTTTCTTTCTCCTTGTACAAATGTAGTGGTGCTTTTGTTTAATTTAGCTGGATAAAGGAAACACGGTGAAGGTAAGCGTGGCTGCTGGTGTCAGGCAGCTGATGATGACACTGACAGCCCTCAGCTCAGACTGGAAGTGGCAGGTGGGGCAGATGCTGCAGGGGTCGTGGCTGTATGCTACAGAGTGGCACATAAGGGCTATTTTCACCAGAACTCCTCCTATCACTTTGCTCTGCACTGTTTTATTTCACTGTGGTTTATTGTTTCGTCCTCTGGGATCTTATGTCTGACAAATGAATCAACCAACGGCATGAATGCATGGCCTGACTCTTTGAGCTTGAATATCTGCTGGATGGGATAAAATTTTTGCTTGTTGTGTGTTCAGTTAAAAAAACTTGCCTTAACCATGACCGAAAGTTAAAATAACACGTTTTCACCGCCATCTCACTTGTTTCTGGGGAGGCTGAGGAGTGCTGACACTTTCCAGACCTCTGCTATACAACTGTGACTGTACGTGCTGCTCTCTCATGCAGTGATATTCCTCTCAAAGCCAAATAAAGACATTTATTAACCAAACATTCACGTCTCTGTGTCTTAAGTGTCACAAAATAGGACAGAAGTTTGTAAATGAAAAGAGAAATTAGTAATTATAGTAATAATTAGTTTACTCCATAATTGTTCAGTGCTTACAACAGCAGTTAAATGACTTAATATTGATTTATTACAATTTGATTAAATGTATTTTATAGTATGAATAAACAGAAAGGGTTAAAGTATGTGGCAGTGAAATCAATCTGTATGCACAGTGCTGATCATCAGCGTTATTTTTTACATAAAAAGGTGACTCTGACATGATGATTAGTCTCCTTGGAAAAAATAATAATGCCTGCAGTAATGCATGATGTGACATTTCATATTTATATGGTATACGTTCATACCTGCAAGGTCATTAAGCAGCTGGAGTCTTTCCCAGCATGCCTTTGGGCTGAAAGGCAGTGGACTGGAAGGCCATCATTACTACGGACAAACACAGTTTCACATTCCAGATATTCAAAGCTTCCAGTTCAGCTGTTTTCCATTTCACCTGAAACCTCAGCTTTTTTCAGTGTGTGCATTTTAACTGACATGTACGCTGCTTTCAGCTGCGGCTCTCCCTAAAGGCAACATAGGTGGCAACCTATATATACAGTATATAGTTTTGAGCTATTAAACTCTATTCCTGAATCAGCACATCCATCTTTACTTCTTTTACGCATCCTATGTGTACTGGTGTCAGCAGACACACATCTGATAGGGGCTGGAGCCTGCTTACACTGCAGGGCACAGCTTAGTGTGGAGTATGATGCCACAGGGTGTGGTTCAGGAGTTGTGAAGAGACTGGTGTTGTCACAATAGGTGGGCCTGAGACTACTGTTTGTGTGGTGGGGCAGCAACACTGCTGAGGATGGAGCCTGCTGCTGGGGTTGGGGCTTAAAGCTCAAGCTGGCACAACCAGTGTCAGTGCTAATGCCACCTCATTGGGTGGGGTTTGAACTCGGGGGGGGGGGGGGGGGCGCAGAAGAAGTGTGAGGGATGGTGCCTGTTGCTGCCAAATGGGGTGCAGCTGGAAACACTGCTGGGATGGGTCCTCATACTGTCACCTGTAGGGGCCTGTACTAGCGTGAATCACTTTAAATTAGCTAAAAGAGGGGGCAAGTCATCACTGGGGGTGGAGCCTGCTGCAGGGCGTAGGGTCTGGTGTCTTTGGAGGGAGCAGAAGTCATCAATATCTGATATTTCTCTAGGCGCTCTGAACATGCTAGAAGTCTTAAGGCAACCAATGAATGTGAATTTATGTTTGCATTATTATTCATAATTCATATAATCTCTTATTTTGGAGAGAGGTTAGCTTCCTAGAGGTCTGTTTCTCTCATTAATATTTTTTTATTTTATATTTTTACTGTTTTTGCATTGCTTAAAGGTGCAGTGTGTAGGATTCAGTGGCATATAGTGGTGAGGCTGCAGAACTGAAACTTCTCCTGTGCTAAGCGTGTAGGAAAAATTAAGTGGCCAACGGGAACACGTGAATGGGATTATCGAGAGCTAGTGTTGGATTTGTCCATTGTGGGCCACTGTAGAAACAACAGAACAGACTACGTGAAAGAGGACACACTCTTTACGTAGATATAAATGACTTAGGAAGCCATGGCTTCCTGGCTAATGGCTGAGGTAAGGAAAACATGATTCTTATTTTCAGGTGATTATAAACTAATGAAAACATAGTTCTGAATATTATATATCATTTCTGCCAAAAGATGCCCCAAATCCTGCACACTGGACCTTTAAATCACACTTTATTAGTTTCTGCTTTTTAGTTTTTCTCATCCATCAAGGATGGTTGTGTTGTTACCTGAAACTACGGCAGCTAAATGGAATTCAGATGATGATGATGATTTGCACCTGCTTTTTCCACTGTATATCTTAATGACTTCTGTGCAAAAGGCCTACTGATGTATCAGTTACCGCTAACATAGGTCTGGATCAGTAAAGGCTACGTGCTTTGCTAAAAGGCACCTTTACAGTATTTGTTATTGGAGGAGGTGTCACTTATTTACTCTCGCTCACACAGAAGTAATACAAACTGTCTGTCACAAGCTTGCCTGCCTCCTTAGCCTCGGGCTGAAGTCGATACCTTTTCGTTAATGGGCGGAGCTGCATGATGTCCGCTGGTGTTGCTATCTGCTTGTCTTGTGCCTGCCTGCACCCAGAGGTGAAAGATGGGGCCGGCTAAGATGGATGGCGGTTGCCAAAGCTGGCCCACCAGCACAGCTGTCACCAGCAAGAACTTCATCACAGCCTCAGACTGTTTGTTTCCCTGTACACACACTGCACTGTGTGTGTGTGTGTGTGTGTGTGTGTGTGTGTGTGTGTGTGTGTGTCTGGGAGGGAGAATCAACACAGTGGCAAAAACATTATCAGCACTAACAGACGATCAATAAAACTGTCACAAAAGCAGGGGAGAGAAGCAAGGACAAATGTTTTTAACTAAAGCAGAACACATCTGAGTTTCAGGAAAAGAAAATGCAACGTGATACAAAGTAAAGCTTCCCTGGATGAGCTCGGGACAATCAATAAGAAGTTAGCTGCTATCTGAGACACATCGCCATAGTATGCATTAGAGACAGAGATATGGATTTGCACTGTGTGTATTGAGTTTGCTTGCACATTTGCAACTTTTAGTATATTTCTGATCATGATGCTTTCTTGGTAAGAGTTTAATGAGAGGATGTTCTGTATCTCACTCTCATATCTGACTTTTAAGTGCAGAATTTGAATGCGCTTCATACAGTAACCCAGTGTTTCTCATACATGATATATTTATTCTTAATCCATTGTACCGTTGCACTCGTGGCATTTGCTCAGCCCCTCCTTTATCTGCACTCTCTCTTTCTCTCTCTTATCAGAACACAAGACAGGAATCAGCTAGCTAGCCACCCCACAGTCCTTCCGCCTTGCTCCCCACTGCTGTGGACTGCTTCCCCGCGATGAGAGTGGGCAGCAGCTCAGGACAGACTTGGTTGCTAACTGTAGGGGCACAGATTTGGCCAGAACAAACCCCCCATCGTCAAGTGTCACAGGCTGGTGGCCTGCGGCAGCACCGGGTCTAACTTGTGTAACTGCTGATTCGGCAGCGAGTTAGGGCCATCTTTGGAACTGCTACCCGCTGTCCTTCTGGCAGGGTTCTAGCTAACATTAGCTACATGAAGCCGCTGCTGTGAGCCTGTGAGCTGTGGTTAGCAGAAGGCTAAACTATTCGCAACATTTTCATCACTTCTCTGAAACATTTCACCAATAGTGACACTCTGTTTTAGACTCTCTTTTTGATAAGAGTCTTGCCAGTGCTGGAATAACAACTTTCTCTGCAGGACTGAATCAGGTTCCACAGAAGGGACATGCAAATCTGCATTTGTAGGGACGCCCTATCTGAAAACAGGAACAAGAGGAGGTGCACAAGTGTAGTGTTCTTTCAGACCCCTTAATTTATGATATGCTCAGAGTTTATGATGGGATTTTTGCCCATTGATGCCAACGTGAAACTGCCTACCTCAGCTTTAAAGACACAGGATACATTGTGTTAACAAGTGCACTTTAGAAGTGCCGGTGGGTGGATTTTGTTACCTTCAGATAGAGCCAGTTAACTTTTCCTCATTTCCAGTCTTTTTTTAAGCAAATATTAAGCAATATTAAGGTCTCATCTAACTTTCAGCAAGTGAGCATGAATAAGTGTGTTTCCCAAAATGTCAAACTTTTTCCTTACATGATACAAAATGCAAACTAAAAATTGTGTCACACACAGCTTTATTATCAGCATCTATACATTATGAGGTATGATCTTAAAATATTTATAACTGCAACACATTTCAAAACAATCTTTCATTTGAATTCATCATTCGTCCATAACTGTAAATCAATACACATATTGTTTCCTGAAACATAGTATGCAGTATAGTCCCTGGTGCTGCTCAAGCCCTCCTCTCTCTGCATGCTGGACTCAGTATGATTGATGGTCTATCTTTCAGCCATGACAAAAGGAGAGTTATGACTCGGCGTGAAGCTCTGTGATGGAAAGTCAGACAAGGAGCATGTCAGAGGGCAGATTTATTGAAAATTCAACAGTCTGATCAATTCCACAGCTCTGCAGGCCCGTGGCTCGCCGCTGGCCGGGCTGTAGAGTTGTCCTTGATTTGGCCGTGCCACTGCTGCGTGCGTGCCGAGCTCTGCTGTCAGCAGATTCTGTTGTTGTGGAGGTGCATACATAATTGAACTGCTCTCCTCCTCCTCCACTGCCCTCCTGAGACCCTTCGAGATAAAGCAATAAATACTCAACCTCAGCATTTAACAACCTTCCCTGTTCCTGTTGCCGTGGAGTCCACAAGCACGTAATTACATTTCCTCTTTTAAGTGAGTTAAACACAGAGATACTGGCAAAATCGCTTCACTATGACCTTCCCATTGCAAGTTCTGACATAAGTGGCATAGGTTTTGGTTCAACACTGGGGGGGGGACACATATGAAACTGGGAGTTTTGGGTGTCCTGTGTCAGAAAGCATCAAACACTTAATTTCCTGCATTCAGGGTATTTTTCATGCACCAATTTTTGCCTTTTTCTGCATTTATCTATGGTGTAAATGTCTACTGTCATCAAAAATCCTCTGCTACTTTCATGTTTTTATTGGTGGGACAAATGAATTTCCCCTTGGGGATAAATAAAGTTATTCTTATTCTTATTAAATGCACATGTTCCACATATGGAGGGTGACGTCCCCCCCGCCCCCCACTCCCCCCCCTCGAAATCTGTACCTTTATGTGTAGATTTTGAGGGGTGTAGATTTTCGAAACACTCATTTCACTAAAGTAAAATGAGTGTGTCACACTTTTCAGGTTGTAAAAACTAGGAATTTACTTTGAATAAGCTGTAAAAGTTGGCATAGGGGAACAGCTGACAAAGCTGCATTGTGTTGGCCCTATATCACTCTCCAGCTCATTTTCAGTTCAAGGTTCACTTCTTTCATTCATTGATTCTCTCTATCTTTTCCTTCCCCCCTCTCTCACTCTGTCTTCCTTCATCCCTCTGTGTCTTTGTCTGTCTCTCTGTCTCCCACTCTCTCTCCCTGTAACTCCGTGGCTATATATAGACTTCTGCATTGCAGATGTCCCAGAGCCCTGCAGTTCTGGAGGAGCTGCTGAGGAGTCCCAGCCAAAATTTCGGCTGCCTGACACACACAGAGCCCTGCCGAGCAGAAACAGACTAACTGTGCACCACAGGATGTGACAGTTACAGCATGACCGGACTCTATACCATGGCACCGTACATGTGCAGCATGCTGTGCAACATGGCTGAAGCATCACACTGCAGCAAGGATGAAGTGCCCCCACAGAATAGAGTCAAAAGCACTGCAGTCATAATCACTGGGTGGGTGGATATGTGAGTGTATTCTTGTTGTCATGCTAATGTTTCTGAACCACTACCCTTGAGTTCTTTCGTTCTGGTTTTCTGCTGAGTCATGGCGCTTTTATTCAGGCGCTTTATGTGTTATGGTTGGGTAGTGACTAAACACACATTCAGTAACAGCATCACTCATACTGTATGTTTATTCTAATACATATATTTTCGATGATACAAATATGATTATAATTAATGATTCAGATGTCAGTCAGAACAAAGCCAGTTACTAAAGAACAGAATACTACTAGAATAAGAGGGAAATCAATTGGGCCTTTCAGACTTTAACATCAAGGTCCAGTAGTGATTAATTACCTGCAGCAACACCAGTTCAGTCTGACAGAAATGACAGCAATACTGATAAAATTTCTCTTGCGTTCTCTGGTAATTAATCACAAAAACAGCAATCACATTACAGGAACAACACGAGGAAAACAGAGTTTGAAGTCAAGTGTGTGCCAAGTGAGACATCATTGGTACAAACAAATAAGCTTCATAATGTCATATATTCTGTAGTGACGGCTAAACGTGGCTGTCAACTTTCCATTAAAGCTTAAAAACTGAAGGAAAAATCCTGAAATTGCAGTTTGTATAGAGGTACTTTATTGAATTTGCTTGGTTTTCAAGGCGAGGCAAAAAAGAGGAAAAACTACAACTAGACAACTAGACAATATAAAAAGAAATTTAATATGATTTCAAAAGATTAAACTAAAACAGAAGATGGCAATAAGATAGTCATACCTCAAGGCAAGGCATAGATAAAAATGTGAACAGAGGCAGAGTTTATTGACAGCTTTATTTCTTCTGTTAGTCAGTAATCGGTAGTTTTGAATGTTTTGAACGCCCATCATGGAGAGGAGACAAACAGGTTCATTTTATCTCCTCTCCATGATGCTGTAAAGACCTGCTGAGTCATGACTCAGCCTGCACCAGCAGAGTTCACTACCTGTATTATTACCAGTGCATTAAAAAAAAAAATCATAAATTGCAGAAAGCCAAGTCGTGGTTTGTAATAAAAGTGTCTTTGAACTACTACTAGGTAAGCTAAGGATCAGTCTCAGGTTTTATAAATTGTGGCCTAAATAACCGTGCTCTCTCTTACTGGTGCCACCCTGCCTCGTTAATACCATTAATCACTGGCTATAGAGACGGTGAACATGCTACAGTTTGATGTCACATCCTATTGAACTGTTGTATTTGGGCTGCAATGCTCTGCCACTCTCCCTTCTGCTGCAACAGCGGTAGGGCATTAAGTATTTATAACTGCTGGCTGCTGTCAGGCCACAGACCTGACACACACACACACACACACACACACACACACACACACTCTCGCGCACACACAATTATAGTGAGCTTTTGCTGCCACTTGGTGTTAAAGGTACAAATTACAGATAGTTTTACATGCAGGAGTGGCTCATATACCCAGTCTCACTGTCACACACTTGGTCTAATAAACAGTCCCTTAAGTCATTAAGATGTTATTGTCTTCTTTTCTTTAATGAAAAAGACAAAGGTCATATTTATAAAGTCCAAAAGAGGAGGGAGCGTTTTGTTGTCTGAAGATTTTTCAAAGTGTGCTTCCCCGTCAGAGCAGGCTGTCTGACAGAAAGGTAAAGCAGTGAAAACGCTTTCTATATAAAATACACTTAAAACTCACCCCACATGTGATTATTATCAAAGTATTATTTTACCATAATTCCACATTGAATTCTTAACACTGAAATTTTAAATAATGTTAATTTTAGACCTAAAATCATCACGTCATGTGTCAATAAACAGAAGACAGGCAGGGCTTCTGCTTTTCTTGTGGATTTGGGTGGAGCAGTGGGAGAAGTACAGAGTGGGAAGTCTGTACGTCAGGTAGTAAGGGACATGAAGATTGACAGGACGACTTAAAATAGATACATGGATTAGAAAAAACTAGGAGCAGTAAAAAGAACAGGGTATGAGAGAACAGCACATGCCAATCAAGTCCTTAATGAAGGAATGGAGACCTATCTTGCAGACCTTATAATTTTTCATGGTCTAAGGCGTGCAGGCGTTTGAGTTGGCACGACAAAATGAGATTGATGTCCCTGCATGCTGGATCAGAGAGTAAAAAGCAGGTTAGTCTAAGTGTGCATTTATAGAACAAGGGAATTAACCTTGAAACCTTTTCTGGGACGTGAATGGTTCAAGAATTTTAGCAAGTGCCACCAACCTCTGAAACAACCTCTCTTGGAAGAGCCACTGCCTTTAACAAGTACAGTGCGGAGGAGTTCTTTGACAACCTCACCTCTTTGATGGAGAGGTAACATAATGAGTGATAGGGTTACCACATTACTGACTAAATCTGTAACCTCAAACTGCTCTAAGGTTCTCTGATTAACGGCACTCATTTTATGTCTCATTTCAGGTACAGTGTCCCTTCACACATGATTTATAACATGGATGAAACTGGGGTCACCACAATACAGACACCCAAGCAATTTGTGGCAGAGATAAGGAAGAAGCGAGTGGGTTTGGTAACATCTGCTTCTTGTCCTTGGCCTGTGCCGTAAATGCAACTGGAAATGTGGCCCCACCCATGTTTATCTTTCCTCGTATCCGTTTCAAAGATCACCTCATCAGGAAATCACCAGCAGGATCCACTGGCCATGTATCAATCATGGATGAATGAAGAGGCCTTTGTCATGTTCCTGGAGCACATCATACGTCACACAAACTGCTCCATTGATCACCCAGTTCTGCTGATTCTTGATAACCATGAATCTCACATGTCACTGAAGGCTGTGCAAAGTACAAAGTAGAATGGTGTTGTCATGCTGACCCTTCCACCTCACACCCATCACTTACAGCCTTTAGACAAATCAGTCTATGGCCCACAGTCTATGGTTGAATGCATATGAACCCTGGTAAAACCGTCAAGGAAGCATTCGTGTCTGCAGTGAAACTAAGGAACATGATCTCAGGATTCAAAGCAACAGGCATGTCCCCACAAACAGGGACATTTTTCCAGATGAAGATCATGCCCCATACATGGTCACAGACAGGTCAAACCCAGAGGGGCCATCCAGTGCTGACCTGCCTGGACCATCAACTCATGCTGAGGAGCCATCCAACATTGCTGACATACCTGGAACATCAGCTCTTGCCTTGAGGCCTGATTGTTCGTCCATAAGGGATGCTAATAGTTCTCCTGCCCATTTGAGGTACGTGTCCCCAGGAGACATACTTCCCTTCCCTAATGCCATAGCAACTAAACCTTGAATCAAAAGGAATAAAGTAAAAGAAAAAATCTTGACCAACACACCAGAAAAAATGGAGTTGGAGAAGAATCATAGTGACAGAGAAAATAAGAAGACTGAAAAGGAGAAGCAGAGAAATGCTCTGACAGGGTCAAAACAAATCAATACCATATATATGGTATTGGTGACAAGAATGCGTCCAATTGGTGGTGTCATCATTGTGAAGATTGCTGGTCAAAACAAATTCTACAGTTACATTGGATTGGTAGAGAGGTTGGAGGGCACTGACATAAGTGCAAAGATTCTTAAGCGAAGTCGTGGGGGTACTACAGTTGGGAAAGCCCACCTCCACATTCAAAGAGAGTGATGAAGGACTCATCCCCAGAGCTGATCAAGAAACTACTGAAACCGCAGGATCTCTGTGGCACAGCCAGAGGGTGGCAGATGATCATATTCCCCTACTGCGTCGACACGTGGGATGTTGAGCAGGAGAGTGGATCTGTTTGAACTGCAGGAATTTGTTCGTCATTTTGAACTTGTTCAGAAAATGCTGGCTTTGTTGAAGAAAATTGGCCTTCAGAAGTCATTTGGTATTGCTTTTATCTTCTTTTGCATTGTATGAGGTGAAAATGATTTGGCTCAACTCACCCCTCATTGTGGGAGAGCTGCGCCAAGAGACCACTTTTTTTCTTGTTCATATTTTGACAAAGGTTTACTTTAGATCAAAGTGATTATTCACACAGATGCACAATATCCCAAAATATATGTACACACCTTTGTTGGAGTCATTACTGTCATGCCCTCACTTAAAAAGTTGCCTCAAGTAAAAACTGGCTCAACTCACCCTGCTCTCTGCTACCCCACACAACCCCACTTTAAAAAGTCTGAACGATCCTTTTAAGGCATACTACTAATGTATTTTTTATGTAATTTTTGTGATGTGAACTCTTGTTATTATTTTAGCACAAGACTGCGAGGGTAGTGTTTGAAACTGAAGCAGACGAGCAAAATTCTAGCCTGCAGACAGTAAAGATTTTCCCTTGTCACTTTGAAGATTAGTCTGTGAAGTTTACAGTGATTATCTTTGATACATAAAGCTGCTTTCAGATCATTGTTCTTCATGAGTTTCTGGCCTTGTTACAGAATGCTACAGAAGTGCGACTGGGGGGCAAATATGTTGACAGAACCGACACACTGGGCCTGATTGTCTGGTCTTTGATTTTGGGCCTGATCCTCCAGAGGTTTGGAGAAAAGGGGAAAATAATTTTAGATTTCTTTCGTGCCTTGAATGTGGTCACAAAATATGCAGTCAAGTGGATACTGTGGTAAAGTGAAACAAAATACCACAAAATATATGACTTGCCTTCTCTATACAGTCATAGTCACTTAGATTTCTCCCATTATCTGAAATGATAGCTGGTTTCTATTGAAGTAACATATTAATGATTTTCAGACAACTCCCTCTGTTTAATAAGTCAGTATAAGTACGTAATAATTTTTCATTTCATGGTTTTCTTTCCAGCTACTTGCCAGTTGGATTGCTGTTCACGACCACACACCAAGTTGTTAAGGTTCAGGACTGGCAAACAATCCTCTAAGTTCTGGAGTTCATGTCAGTGATTATTCTTGGGTACAAAGGAGTATGATGTATTTCTCTGGCTGCAGTATGTGTGTGGAGCCCAAGACAAATTTTCCAGTTTTCTTTTGTGGAAGTTAATCTCGATCTTGATCTTGAGCCAATATAAGCTTTTTTTATATAAGCTATTTTATGCATGTCAGCTAATGTTAGCAAAGTTTAGGTAGATACTACCTAATAGAACCCTAATGAGCACTGGACAAACTCTTTACTTGTGCTACTGTTACTCTGTGTCATAGCATTAGCAAGTTGTCACCTGGGCCACAGTAGCAACTGTTTACTAAAAGTTGTAGTAGTCTCGCATTTAAAAAAAAAATCTAAAACAGGGGTGTCATTCCAGAAAAATATCCTAAATATAATACCAAAAATCCTTAATGTCATCCTAAACTGAGATGAATAGGATTTCAGACTAAGGAAGTTTCTGTCATGAGGCCTCAGGTCCTTTACTTTACCTCATTTCAGAGTAAAAGAGCAATTAAGTCAGCAAACTTATTGAACATCTGTCACAAATGCAATTTCTAGCAAAGTTTATTAACACTAGCCACCAAAAGCTACTGGTCATCACACCAAATAAGAGTGAGAGTGAGCAATTTGCTGCTCATGATTTCAGCTTTCTGTTTTTGAGAGGCATTTTGTATAATTATTTTCTTCCTTGCTTTAAAGGTCAACCTTTTAGGAATATGAATGGCATAAAGAACAATTTTGAAATACTATGGACAGAAATACAAGTGCAGTTAGTAATGTAGAAAAGGCAGAACTTTTAGCAAAGACATTTGTGAAGATCCACAGCTCAGAAAATAAATGTATCAGCAAACGCTAAGCAGTATAAAGATAATACAGTTGCACAAAATCCAAGAATTACAGAAAGAAGGGCTACATCAGGAGAAGACTTAGATTTGCCATTTAATTTATTCGAATTAAGGAAAGCCATCTCTAATACATGGTAACCCTCACCAGGAAAAGACACTATCTGCTACAGCATGATATGTGAAAGTGGAAGAAAGTACACTTGAAGTTGTATTAAGATTGCTTAACATGAGTTACATTTCTTGGAGTTTTGTTGGACGAAAAACTTACCTGGTATCAACATTTTGAAAAAGTGAAAAACAAATGCAAAAAGCTCAGTAATATACTGCAGTGTCTGTCAGGAAGAGACCAGGGAGCAAGCAAGACATCTGTATTAAACATTTACTGCTCTTATGAGAGCAGTCCTAGATTATGAATGTGTAGTTTATATGTCTGCAGCAGAAACCAACCTCAAAAAGCTTGATAGCGCAGAGGCTTAAACTTTCTGACTTTGTAGTAGAGCATTTTAAACATCACCAGTATCTGAGTTGCAAGGTGAAATGGGGGAAATGCCTCCATGAATTAGGAGGGTCAAACTTATGTTGGCATATTGAGTTAATCTGCGAGGGCAGAGTAGATCACGGCCAACAAAAGTTGTTCTACAGGACTGTTGGCAACATAATGAGTCCAGCTTTGGGTTGGGTAGGGAATGTTAGGACTCAAATGGGATATATAAATAAGGCACTGTTCCATTATTAGCTATACCTCTGTGAAGATTCATTATGCCAACCATAGATACAAGTCTGCAACAGAAATTGAAAGAGAGCCTAAAAAGTACCACCTGTCAGTGTATACAGCTGAATTAACTGAAATATTATTAGCATTACAATGTGTGGAAGAAAATAACCTACCCAGTGTTGTAATCGCCTTTGATAGCTTGTCAGCACTTTCGAGCATCATGACTGGAAAGTCATCATGCAGACAGGATATTATGAAATTTATCATGTGCTACTCAGACTACATTGCAGGGAACTGGATATGCACATGTAAGGGTGGAAGGAAAGGAGAAAGTAGACATATTGGCTAAACAATCACTAAAATGACAGTTCACTGACATGCAAGTACCATTAAGTAAAGCAGAGGTTAAAACTATCATAAAGGACTGTATGCACAAAACCTGGCAGGAATATTGGGACTTAAGTGACACCGGAATACACCTTTACAGAAACATGCAGGTGTTGGTAGATTACAGAGTGGGAGCCCAAGGGAAGGGATGGTCATTACGCATTTGAGGATTGGGCATACAGGATTAAATGACACTTTCCATATAATATGGAAGCATCCTACTGGACTATGTACACACTGTAACAAACTGGGGATGGTGAGACATGTAGGCTACTGATAGATTGCAACAGCTAGAAGAAAGAAGAAAGTTAGAAACAGGACTTACTGAAGAAAAGCACAGTATTACATCAGAGAATCTACTTGAAAAGACATCAATGATCGTATGTAAGCTTCTATTTATGATTAACAGGAATAATATATTTTAGTTTAGTTTCCTGCCAATTTACTGCGCCACACCTAGTCCAGTAAGTGGCGGTAATGCGCATGAAAGCTGGTTTGCCAACTGCTATTAAACTCAAAGAAGAAGAAGAGGACTAAGCAGAATCTAGCTACAAGCTTAGCAGGAGACCTGACAGCCCAAATAACGAGTGAGTGTCACAGGAGACACAGGACCTTCGCTGTAGTCGTCAGGCTACAATCTGCTAAAATGACAGAGCTAAGGCACCGTGGGACCAAAGACACGGACCCGACGTTACAGCAGCAGCCGTCAGAGGACAAGGTAACGTTAACCAGAGCTCAGTCAAATCGTTTGGAAGCGAAGCAGACGCTAGTTAGCCAGCTAGCGATTTGTAAGTCCTAATGTATCATCCGGTGGTTCATGCAGCTAGAGGAAAAATTATGTCATAAGCGATACATTTGACGTCGGCTTTCCTGTGGGCATAGTCGCTCACGTAGCAGGATAGTAAAAGCTACTCAAAAGCTCCTAAAAGCCGCTGAATCCTCTGTACAAATAATCCGCCAAACTACTCAAATTTTGGACTTGATTGGCTGATGCTGCGTACGGTCTTCCTGTGTGTGCGTTCGTCGTGAAAACAACAGGCAAACTAAATGCATGAGTTAAATTATATCGAAATGAACTCAGCTGTCTTTGTCAGGTATATGCCGATTTACAGACAGGCTGTCCTTGCATCGGAAAAAAACTAAGCTTATGTCTGAAAAGATGTTTTTGCTTTATGCTAAGCAAAGCAATATTAATTTGTAAACTATTTGACGGGTGTCTGGTAAGACGTTTTGCAGCTACCCACATAAACGGTGTTATATCACGTCTGCAGAGGCGTTAAAGAAACCCTCAAGCGAGAAACACCATGTCACCTCCTCTAATAACCGGGGAAGACTGTCTTCACTCATAACTATTTGTTTTTCCATCAACGTTAGCTGTTAGCTAACGATGTAGCATCTTTACTGCTCGACAGCTTCACAGTCAGGACTCGGCAGTACAGCGTCACAACATTAGCTTAGCTGGTCTGAATGCTACAACAATAATTACAGCTGCTTCAGGCCTAATGCTGTCCATCAGTATATTGTAATTACTGTCGTGTGTATCCAAAGTGAAGGGAAAATAACCGCATTGTCTGCGCTGTCAACACGGATGTCGAACAAAGGGGCGTGGTGATGGATGTAGGGATCTCTCTAAGACGAGAAGACGTGATTACAGATAATTGAAAAACAGCTAAAAGCAGATGGAGAGTGGCCGATGCATTAGCTACATCACAGCAACTGACCACAATACGCATACAAGGGAAATGGTAATTCACTAGTGAAGCCCAATCAGCTCACAAAGTGCTTTGACTTTTCCTTCAATATGTTATTTATTATTGTATGTCTTCTGGGCTTTGTAGAGCAGCCCAGCACTGAGTACTTTAAGAAGCTGCCTTTGTGGTTCTTATGTGGAGTGTTAGTCAGGTTATACAATCAGTTAATTACCTCCCACACATGGGTATAGTGCTACTTAGGTCATATTATTCCAATTTAGGAAGGCGTTGACTGTCAGTTTGAGTTTATCCCTCTAATGTTTCTCCCATCAACAAAGGTGTAGAGTCTGTTTGAACATGGTGGCACATATGACATGGAGGAAGTCTGGGTTTTTTTGCATCTTTTTTACTTTGGGGGCCAAATGCTAATGTTCTAAATATTGAGGAACGTGCTTGAGTAAAACTAGGATTCATTTAGTGTGGAGTAGGACAGGCAAAATGCAAGTGCAAATGTGGAAATCATTGTGTTTGTGTGCCACAAGTGTCCAATGGGGGTATGGAAATTTAGGCAAATTGTTAATTGTCATGTACTTAAGGTGAGGTAACAGGACATAAAGCTGTTCAGGTGGATCCTTTTTTCAGCATCATAGTGATCAACAAGTAAATGATGGAGAAAAAAAGTTGGGGGAAAAAAAGGTAAAATCTATTCTGGCCCTGCAATGACCTTTTTATCTGGATCAGCTTTAAAAGGACAACACTAGAGAAAATGACATTGGTTTATGAAATGAGGATGGCAGTAGTTTAAGCTAGGTACTTGTTGTTTTGCATAGTCAGGAGTAGGGTGAAATTCAGCTCATGAACATATGAATGAGTCACACTGTTATCAGATGAGATACACTTTAAAGCTGCCTCGAAATTCCGCTGCAATACCATTTTTGGATATCTGCCTGGTGCATCATCTGGTTGTGTATATTTCTAATTTTAGACATTGTGGGTTCTTTCAGGCGATTTCTGGAAGTCTCATTGTAAATGGCCCTGTGAACACATGTGTGGTATTTAGCCAGTCAAGACATTTTAAAACAGTTGCTCTAAAATGTTTGTGCCTCATGAGTTGATGGCATGACACAGCTGGGAAGGTGAATCACAAACCAACTCTTTTCCTCTTTGCTTTATTTCTGGAGGAGCCACACTCCTCTGTTGCAATATCTAGAAGCTCTAATATCCCAGTAAAGATGACCTTGAAAGATAAATGTGCTCATCCTTCGACAGCTTGGAGATCTTGCTTATCTATTGAATCGGAGATAAACAAAACGGAGACACTCAGTGTTGATGCTGGTTTACCAGAAAGCGTGCAAAGGGAGGAGTGTTTATGTGAAGAGAGCGCCTATTTTTAACTCAAGCATCCTGACTGACGGATATTGTCTCCATAGAAACCAGCAGGCGGAGAATGGGTCTGTAAGTGTTAAGTCGGTGGTTTGAACTATTGACAGTGCACACTGTTTTTAAGAGTGTTTCATATAGTTTGAAGGAATGTCACAGAAATTTTGTAAATCTTGGAAAAATGTACAGTTTTAGTTTCTTGTAGGTGAGTTGATCCAGAGAAGGAGCCAGTGTTTTGTTCAGGGACACTATAACAAAGGTGGACACATGCTGACTGTTGCAGCTGTTCAAATGTGATCCTCAGCCTCAACATTAATGCTCTCTAAAGAGCTAACGGAGTCAGTTTGGCAGGGTTAGTGTATTATTGCCATGAAAAAAAAATGTTTTCCATTATTTAAGAAACATTTCTACGTTAAGTGATATCTTTCTTACATGAGGACGACATATTTTCCATGCAACTTCTTTTTTATTAATACATTGATTTTGAGTGATCTGATTTGTTGTTATAACAAGTAGGCTATTTAAAACTGAATAATCTGGTATATGTCTTTATATTGTGAAAAGTATCTTGTTTTAACTTGGAAAGGATCTTTTTAAAACAAGTTCTTTTTCGGTATACAACCAGAAGATGAGAAAATATGTTGCCGTATAATCGGAACTTAATATATTTGTCCAACTAGCTCACAGTTTCATTCATTGTGCCTTACACGAATATAAAGTGTAAGGATCTGTGGGTGCAGATTTTTTTTTCCTTGTGGATTTGACTGGTTCTCCTATTAATGAAGAATATCCACAGGGTTCTTGTGGATCCTTTAAGAGTCTTAAAAGGCATTGAATTCTTTAATATAAAACTAAGGCCTTTATTTGTATTCAAATGTCTTAAATCCATCTTTCAAAGGTCTTAAAAATGCTGCGACACGAAAATTATGATTTAATTAATCTTTTTTTTCTCTGCAGTATAAAGTCTTGAAATAATCTAAATAAATTACCAAATGTCTCCCAAATCAACATCAGGCAAATCAGGATAATAGAACCATCAATTCTCATATTTTGTGTTTGTCACTGTACCCTGGGCGTAATGAGGGAAGCACAAATTTAATTAAAATTGTCCATTTAACCAAGATTTTGCAGCATGGCTGAAGCAGCTATAAGGCAGTGCATACGAGGTTCTGTGTGCTTTATGTAGTTTTTCAAACTCTGCACAATGGGAATCACCACATGCAGGGTGAAAACACAAAATTGCCAAAAAAAAAATCCCCCACCAAATAATGCCAGGTGTTTCTCCAGAAACTCATGTTTTATGTTACATATGTTAATATTGAGGCACAGTTGTTCCTAACCGTAAGTAATCACTATTGGTTCATATCAGTTTCTTAAGTTTTGGTTATTGTAAACTTTGTCTTAAGTTTTATTCTGAATGGCATTAAAAAGTCTTAAAAGCCCTATATTGTAAATTTCCCCAGTGTGGGATCAATAAAGTTAATCTTATCTTATCTTATCTTATCTTATCTTATCTTATATTTGCAGAAAGATGTGACTGTGATTGACAAATCAGTTGCATTGACAATGTAATTTAGTATTCGACATAGTTGTGAGGTGGTTGATTGTACATTGTCACAGTCCGTTTAGTCCATTTAAGAAAGGGAAATAAGGTTCTAAGAAAGTAAATGATGGCAGGAATGTAACTGCAATAATGTATGTTTGTTGTCAGCATTTTAAAGTTGAATGTGCCGAAAGGACTGTTAAGGTAAAAAGCAACAGAGGTATATTATTATTAAGGAAATATCCAGCTGTAGTAGTGTCTAATATGAGTGGCCGTCCTAAAACAGCAAGCCGACCATCTGCTGTGTGTGAGGTGAGAACTTCGAGCCTAATTTGGTCACAGCAGCAGAGATGTCTGTGGGGGGTGAAAAGTGAAAGGATAGACTGACCTGAAGAAACCTCTCTGTTTTCATACGAGCTGCTGCGGGTGACTGCCACTGTCTGATGACAGCCATTCTCTGATTGTTGTTGCCATGGAGAGGCAGAGATCAGTGTGTTTTGATAAGGCCTCCATCAGTGAACAGATGGTTCTGAGAAATCAACAATATGGATGGAGATGAATTGGCGCAGTGTTAGCCGCCCACGCATAGCCTTGCACTGGCAGATCTGCTGCTGTTTGCTAAATACTGTATGTCCACTCTGATATGATGAAGCTGCTGCTCTTTGTTCAGTATCATATCAGTATTTGTTTGAGTACACTACAGTTTACATAGAACACAGAATATATATGTATTGTGAATTAAGTGATAAGTGGTGTTGAAAGGACTGGACTAATATTGACCAGCAGGGTTTTAAAGGCGTTAGACATCTATGCCCCCCCCAAACCACCACCACCACCACACACACACACAGGTGTTTTCAATTATTTTGGCAAATTACATTTTTCCTGTCTGACATATAGACTGAGCTTAATTGACTGTTTGCTAAACCTCTCTCCCGAGCAGTGATTATCCAATCATAGCTTAGCAAATCGAGGTCAAGTCTGTCAAGCTCTGAATTTTTCCATAGGTTGAAGCAGTGTGCATGTAGTTAGAGAGAAACTCTGCTTGTAAGATATTGGATATTGTCTTTCTTCCCCAAACCAAAAACATAAAAGCAGAAAGTGTACGGGGTGGACAAAACAGTGTTTTTGTCTACTACAATATTATGTCCTATTATTAGTAAAGGAAAGAATGCATGTTCAGGACTGACAGATCAATTGTGAGGAAGCTAAGATGCTAGTACCTCAGAGTTTAGACTAATGGTTAGTCACTCTGTCCTGCTCCTCATTTGGTTTGAAGTAGGGCTGGGTGATATAGCTAAAATGTTATCACAATAAAAATTACTATATCAATCAGTGTCAATACTTGTTATCATGATGAATGTCAAATCATAATTTCTTTCAAGTTTAAAGGCTGGTTATTGCTTCGGAGTGAACGCTGAAGAAACCATGTGGTTAGATGTGATTGAAGCTATGATTGATTGTGAGAACATGACAATAATTTGCCAAACAGCAGTTGATTTTAACACATCTGAAGTAGATTCAAAACAATTATACTCCAATTATAATGTCATCAATTAAAACAATGATTAGACAAAGAAATAACAAATCTGGTCAGCATGTCTTTGTACAGACGGTGTAAAACATTTTGTAAGCTGACCATGTAACCAACATCAATAGACAAAAGAAAGATTTCAGTTGCGGTAAGTATTTTGTTAACAAATTTTACACCCACAGTATGTCATTCTTGCTGTTTCTCAATCAAAACTACAAAAGACTGACATTTATGATGTGGTGAAGTAGCGTGGGATCATTCGCTGCTGATGAAAAGGTGCATTACCGGCCCCTTCTACAGGCATATGGGTGGTTTAAGTGGATCGAAGATTTATTGAACATTTATTAAATTTCTGTTGAGGAAAAGTATATCGAGATAATTATCATTATTGTTTTTCCGCCCTGCCCTTGTTAGGAGTAAATTCAAACTCCAGCAGCCCCAGCCAAACTTGCTACCTGTGATTGCATGCTATTTCCCTAATTCAGTCCTCATCCTTTAAGTAAAGTTAAAGAGTTTTCAACTTAGAGCTAGTGCTTATTAGCTAGCTGGCTGCAGCCAATAAAATCTGCTGGGGGACACTTCCCATTTCAGTCAATACATCTGATGTTCGGTTGATAGAAATAAGAGAAACCTGCTTTTATTGACTTTTGTTTGAAATTTAAGACTTACTCTCTAAAGCATAGTATGAATATCGAGTGGTAAATCTGCCACTGTAATTGTAAACTACACAGGATACCCTGTTAGAATTGAAATGTTGACAGGCATAGCAACAGTAGCAAATGGGGGTAGAGCTAAGTAAATGATCAGTTGATATCTCACTTACTCTAGTTTATTATTTGTGCCTGTTACAGAGGGACAACTTAAACCTTTATCACTCTTTGAGTTAAATGGAGTTTGGTGACCTCAAAAAACCCAGCATAGCTTCACCCAACTTCAACCTGAGCAGAACTGTGATCTGACAGAGCAGAAAAACACCTTTGTGGCTTTAAAGAGCTTTTAAATTATTTACAATTTGCTTTCTTTTGAAGCCAATTTGCAAGGAAAAGTTGTTTAATTTACTATAAATGTGTGTATTATTTCTATTGGCAGGAGAGTTTTAATTCAAATAGTAATTCCAGTCCTGCCTTGCCTCTCATGCTCTCTCTATCAGACTACAAATAAAACAAGAATTGACTAGCTAGCCACGGTCCCTTCACCTCATTCCCCACGACTGTGGAGTACTTCTCCGGGTGGAGAGCAGGCAGCAGCTCCAAAGTCAGACCTTTGGTCGGCGGCTCAGATTTGGCCAGTGCACATCCCCCGCAGCCTTGATATATGAAAAGCTGATGACTACAACCTGATTGTAGACCAAGGAAACACTGAAAAAGTACTTTGATAAAATACCTGTAGTGTAAGATTATTGCTGACATTAGCCCTTTTTAGATAGGAATTGTGCAGTTAATGGCCTCTTCGTTTGCGAGGGCAAGCAGGCTGCGCAATTCCTTGTCTCCCCTGCTCATTTTTACAGTGTCTGTCAGCTTTGCGTTTCCCTCTTGCTACTAGTTGCTCGCTAATTCCTGCTATCAGCTGTTTCCTGTTTATCCACTGCCAGTGGCTCGCACGCGCAGCGTCCTCAACAGCTCCTCTCACAAGTCTTCAACAGCCCCTCCCGTTGTGGAAGGCCGCCTCGGTCTGTGTAAACTGAAAGGGTTCTGCCAATATGACTACCCTACGAGGCGGAAAATTGGGCACCTTGGATCAAAATGGGGCTACAGTGTAGTAATGGTAAGGTGATGTGCTCCAACTGACTTCGCATTTAAAGTTTAGAAACAATGTATGCCTAGATGGCTGCTTCTTCCTGCATTTATTCATCCCTACCTTGCTAGTGACACTGTTTGACTCAGTGATGTCATGATAAATGACTGTATCCAGCTCAGAAAGTCAGATGACAGCATCTTCCAAATGAAATTAAGTAAAACAATGAAAAATGTGTTTTGAGGGTATATCTCAGAACACAGCAGCTGACATTTATTCAGTGGGGGGCTGAGAGACATGATGTGCTATGTGTTGTGTGTTTATGCTCTAAAAGGCTAAAAAAAATTCCAAGAGCCATCTAACCTAGATACCATATCATGTGAGTTAGTTTGAGGCCATTCCTATGGCAGTCACCATGTAAAGAGTATTTATTTTTAGCTTGACTATTTACACTGTGACATAGATAAATAGCTCCATTTACATTTATTTAGCTCCACTGGCAATGTGTTGCTGGGTCACTGTAAATACAGTCATCTGGTATATCCTTAGATAGTTGCAAAGGGATGAAACATTTGAGGTACCACTGATAAAATACACTGTACGAATATCTAAACAAGGATTATACTTGAGTGACTCTTAAAAGTTTCTTGTGATTCTGTGTTTGCACCTGTTGTCCTATCGCTACAGCACCATATCGTTGCTAAATGTCAGGTTCTTAGTTCTCCTCTTTCTGTTTGTCAGGGTTCAGACAGTGAGCTGAAGGTGGAAAAAGATGGGGCGTCAGACGGCGAGTCCAAGGTGGATTCAGGGGTCCCAGAGGTGCCAGTTCCTCCTGATGACACCCCTGTGGTTCTAAACAAGGCCCTGTCTGGACTCTCCTCAAGGTATGATCATGGTCAAAGAGAAAAACTATGTTGCTGACTTCTGTCTACAGTGATAAAAAGTCCTTACGGTATCTGACAATATGAGCGTAAAAACAGGGCTTCAAGCATGCTCAGTAAACTTTCCCTGAATAGATGATGATCAGCATTGAATATAAAAATAGTTCTGGAAGTCAGGAACTGATCTGTATTCTGTGAGTCACTACAGTGTTCCTGTATAGAGCTACAGGCCCAGTTTTTTTCTGGACTCTGCAGCATTGCTACATATGTGGAGGTGTGATTCATTCAAAGGAGTCCCTCCTCACACTGAGATTCCTTTGAACAGCAGATATGAATCACTGAACTCTTGAACCTTTATTCCAGGCAGAAACACTATTAATATCAAACTGGGGATGTCCCTGCATGCCACACAGCTACACTACTGTTTTAACACTATATATTATGGATAATTAAAGGGGACCTATTATGCTTTCCTGTATTTTGTGTTTTATATGTCATGTTACAATGAAGAATGTTTAATTTAAATGTGACTAAAGTTTCAAATAATGAGGTAAACATATGAAGAAGTAATCTGTGAGTAAAACTTTTAGGTTTTCTGAGCACTCTGTTTCCAACAGTTTTTTATACTCTGGCTACAGTATGACATCATAGTGTGTTTATATGGTCATCTGCTCCAGACACGCGACTGCAAGTGTTTACTTTATGTTGCATACACTGCTAAATAAAGCTACATGCTAACATCAGGAAAACATATAAACTTTGTTGCTGATGTTGTTAATTTATCTCTGCTAATTTCTCCTGCATCTCTCCTGCTGTAACATGTCCGGTTGTGTTCAGAAGCTTATATTGATGATGTTTGGTGAGACTGCAAGGGCGAGGCCAGTCTTATAAACACCAAAGTCTGTCCATGAGTGAGTGAGTGAGTGAGTGAGTGATGATGTAAGTGTTAGTGTTCCCATTAGCTGTTGTTCTTTCTAAATGAACAGGTGCTGGCAGGTTGACAGAATCACAGATGCTGACAATCCTGTTTTACTGTATTCCTTATTGCCTGTAACCAGTGTAGCAATGGTGGAGTTAGCAAGCTAGCTAGCTAACTAGCTAGCTGCTAGCAAAATGGCAGTTTTGGACAGAGTAAAGTGGGGATCACCTCATTAACTTGTCTGAGGAACAGCCATGTCTGAATGACACAAGTCCTTATTTTATCATTACTGACTAATAACATTAGGTGTTACATTAAAGGTGGAAATAAAACACTGATTGAATAGAAGTAAATATCACATGTTAAGTCCTCAAATTTGCCACACATTGCCAATTATGACTACATTTCACATAAATGTCTAATAGGATAAAATGATGAAGTGATGACATATTACATCCAAAAAGTCAAAAGTCACCTTCATTGTGACATCATAATGTCAAGCATACTAGGTCCTCTTTTAACAGTCACCACACATATAACTGATAATCTTGCACACCTGCCACCTTACATCACCATGTCTGTGCCCATTTCTCACACAAGACAGCTGGCCCATATGACCACCTTTTTATTCTCTAGTCGTCTGCTGTTACCATTTTTTTTTTTTTTTTACTTAACCTACTTTGTTCTGTTTTTAAAAGGACTTTTAACTGCAAAATTGATTTATCTATGTCTGTGTGTGTGTGTATGTCCTTAAGATGGAAGAACTGGTGGGTACGAGGCATCCTCACGCTAGCCATGATCTCTTTCTTCTTCTTCATCATCTACCTTGGCCCCATGGTGCTTATGATGATTGTGAGTACGAACTGATGATGTTCAAAAGAGCTGACACTTCTGGCGTTACCGAAAGCAGGTCAAAAAATTATTTTAAGGAGGATGTATCGATATTTTGATGATAGTTTGTATTACAGTGATGTAAGTAGAGTTGATTGGTCTACAGTCTTTCAGGAGCAAAATTCTAATAGGGCCTTCAATGTGTTTAATGAATTGCTAATGTCAATTATTGATAGACATGCACCAATAAGGAAGCTCACAGTGAGAAATGTTAAAGCTCCATGGTTGGATAATGAACTTAGAGATAATATGGCAGAAAGAAATCGAGCCAAGGCTGAAGCAATCAGATCAGGGGATGCACTACAGTGGGATATTTATCGTAGATTAAGAAATCGTGTAACAAAATTGAATAAGACAAAGAAGCGAATGTATTATCAAAATAAAATTGTCTGTGCAAAATTAGATAGTAAAAAAACCTGGAGTACACTTAACGAATTAATGGGCAGAAAAGGAAGATCAACACCACATTTCTTTTTTTTTTTTTTTTTAAAGATATTTTTTGGGCATTTTTAGCCTTTATTTACAGACAAGCATGAAAGGGGGAGAGAGAGAGAGGGAGTGACATGCAGCAAAGGGCCACAGGCTGGATTCGAACCCGGGCCGCTGCGGCAACAGCCTTGTACATGGGGCGCCTGCTCTACCACTAAGCCACCGATGCCCCAACACCACATTTCTTAGTAGTAGATGGACAGTTTTTTACTAAGCCAAGTGATACTGCTAATTATTTCAGTAGTTATTTTAGTAATAAAATTCAGAACATGCGCGACGGTTTACAATCTAATGATGAAGATGATGGATTTTCTAATAAACTGATTAAAGATAAAATAATGCATAACAAATTTCAAAAGTTTACTTTTGAAAAGCATCGATGCTGAGAAAATATTGAAATTACTCCAAGCAAGTAAAGTAAATCCTTCAGGTGTTGACAACCTTGATATGAAGTTATTGAAACCTGTAGCTGATCTGATTGCTCTGCCTGTTGCTTATATCATTAATTTGAATTTAAAAACATGTGTTTGTCCTTCTGAATGGAAAGTAGCCGAGATTTTACCATTACCAAAAAATAGTGGAGAATCATTTTCGGGCAAGAATAGTAGACCAATTAGTATATTACCTGCCCTCAGTAAAATAATGGGGCAAATAATATATGATCAAATTCAAAGTTATTTTTGTAAAAATGAGTTGAATACAGTATATCAACATGCATACAAAAAAGGACACTCCACGGCTACAGCACTCACTCAGATGACAGATGACTGGATGAAGGAAATTGATGATAAAAAAAATTGTTGGTTCTGTATTACTAGATCTGAGCGCAGCATTTGATGTTCTTGATCACCATGTGTTATTGAATAAGCTGCGCTGTTATGGTTTTGAGCCATCTGCTGTCGCGTGGGTTACAAGTTATTTGACTGATAGGAAATGTACTGTATACTATAATGGTAGTTATTCTAAGCTGAGAGCTGTGAGTTGTGGGGTGCCACAAGGAAGTTCTTTAGGGCTGCTTTTGTTTTCAATATTTATTAATGATGTTCCTCTGATTTTGAATCATGCCACTGTTGCGATGTATGCTGATGACTCGACAATTTACACATCAGCATATACAACTGATGAATTGACTAAGATTTTAAATAAGGAATTAGAGTTAACAGAAAAATGGATGATAAGAAATAAACTGGTCTTAAATAGGGGGAAAACCAAATGTATAGTTTTAGGTTCGAAACATTCATTAAGAGAAGCACCTAAGCTTCACATATCCATGGGTGATACAGAGATAGAACAAGTAACCAAGGTAAAACTATTAGGAATTACTGTAGATAGTCTAATGTCCTAGAACAACCAAGTAGATCAAATAGTGCAAAGAATGGGTAGAGGTATGGCGGTGATTAAACACTGCAGAAAATTTATGTCTAATTGTTTATTGAAGCAAGTGGTGCAGGCACTGGTGTTGTCACACTTAGACTATTGTTCTGTAATTTGGTCCAGTACATCAGGAAGTAATTTGAATAGGTTACAGGTAGCCCAAAATAAAGCGGCTCGTTTAGTCCTTCAATGCCCATACCAAACAAATGTAAGTACAATGAATGATCGTTTAGCTTGGTTACGTGTAAAATGCAGGGTGCAATATTCACTAATATGTCTTATCAAAAACATAATAACAACAAAAACACCAGAAATATTGTACAGGACTTTAGCATTTTTTCAGACACACACTATCATTTTACTCGACAGTCGTCTGAGGGTCGGTTTTTGTTACCCCTATGTAGAACTAATTTAAAACAGAAAACAATGCATTACAGAGCAATAGTGGCATGGAATGAATTACCATTTTTTCTGCTCTCAGAAAGTAATGTTATGAGTTTTAAGAAAAAACTTAAACTATTTTTATTTACCCAGCAGGTATGACAGAATATTTTTACTGTTTATATGTTGGACTTTATATGTCTGGTTGGAAGGTGTAAAACTGAGCTATTTGCTTCCTTTTTATTATTATGGTAACTCAGAAAAGGTAATGTCAAGTGATCCTTGAAAATGAATTTAAAATGAATTGTCAGCATGTAGAGCTACAGTATTATTGGATTAGGTTTGAGCAAGTGTCTTGTGTCATGTTTGTTTGTGAGTATGAATGTAAATGTATCTTATGTTCGCTGCATTTTTGGTTGATGAACTTGGTGAGACCCCAGGAAGAGTAGCTGCTGTTAAGTTCCAGCAGCTAATGGGGATCTAATAAATAAATCAGATAGATCAGACCTTACAAAAAATGTGTTGCTTCAGTCAAATGAAACACCAAGGGGGAAGTTACTTCCAAAAAGTGGTAGCATAGAGGTGTAACAATAAACACAAGTCATGGTTTAAAATGTGACAAATATAATGAGCCATTGTCTCATATATTTACATGTTTGGTTAGGGTACACAGTTCATTTTCTCAATGAGTTATACAATGCATTAGTTTCCATACCTTAATGTCTCTATGCAGCACATTCAATTGAACTTTAGCACACAAATGAGAAACGTAATCTCACAGATTAATGAGATCCAGGCTCTTTAATAGAATGCAGGATTGCTGCTCCAGTTATCTGGGGATTCCCTGAAAATAGGCCTGTCAGCCATTTTGTGTCACTAGGACACCAGGACATAGGACGTACTCTCTCTCTCTCGCACACACACACACACACACACACACACACACACACACACACACACACACACACACACACACAGAGTAGTGTTGTCCCTGGTGACACAGTGTTTCTCTGTGCAGGTCCTCTGTGTTCAGATCAAGTGCTTCCAAGAAATCATCACCATCGGCTACAGTGTGTACCACTCCTACCACCTGCCCTGGTTCAGGACGTTGAGCTGGTGGGGGCGCACAAACACAATCACACACAATATTGCACATTTTATAGAGGAGTCATGAACGCAGCAAATATCCTTGCATGCTTCTTTCTTATTGTGTTGTCTCATGTTTTATTTTGTTGCAGACTGCCTGAGGTTTGTTTTCTGACCTGCTTACATCTGGAGTAGCCTGTAGATCATTAATCCAATCAGCAAAAATGGCAAAATATTTTGAATCATTAGTGCTGTTTGATTAAAGCAATCGTGCTGTACCCTGTAGTGTGATAGATAGCAGAGTCCTTTCACTATGCCTGCACCTGAAAAAAACCTGATGAAAACTCAAAACTGTGAAACATGTTTTATTCCAAGTGAATTCACTTGGCCTCACTGGTTTTTCTGCAGGCATACTGAACACAGAGTTTCATTAGCTGATGTCATACTTTTAAAGCCCCAAGTCCTGTACATTTGGATTCACAGGTACTTCCTGCTGTGTGTGAACTACTTCTTCTATGGCGAGACGGTGACAGACTACTTCTTCACACTGGTGCAAAGAGAGGAGCCGCTTCGCATTCTCAGCAAATACCACCGCTTTATCTCCTTTGCCCTCTACCTCACAGGTACAAACACTCACCTGAAAATAAAGTCTTTAATAATGTCTGCCCTCATGTCATGTGTGGAGGGGATTAACTTAAAGGGACACTTGGCCAATACTCAGTCACTTGTGAAATGTATCATTCAGCTGATTTTCACTGACTCTAGGGTTGTTGCTTGATCTACAGATTGTACTTCTGCACTTTCATATGCCCACCACCACTGACACAAAGAGTGTAGCAGTGGATCGAGCGAGAGACCCACTCCTCTCTGTCAAACTCGGACCAAACTTAAATCAGTCTAAAAAACTAGGCTCTGCTGATCAAATATGCACCAAGATTCTGTGACTGTGTTGCCTGTTTTTCGCTTACCAGTGGGCCACCATATATATTTACCTGTGGAAAAATAGCCAAGCTCGCATTACGTCACCAACCAGTGGGAGCATTTATTGATCCAGTGTGGCACAGTGCATTCTGGTAGTTGTAGGTTTTCTACTTCCTGAGCAAAAGCACATGCCACAACTCTTTTTCTGATTTCTCTGGTCATATAGCACACATTTCAAAAGTATTTAGGTTTTTTTACTGCATAGACAGCACAGTTTTATGAAAAGCAGTGGAATAGTTCTTTAACTGGAATAACTTCCTTTCATTTCACTGTTATGTTGTCATTTTGTCAGTGTGCCACATCAACATGCCAGTGGGCCATACGGACATTTACTCACTCAGGTCATTCAGTATTGGCTCATGTCATGCCACACAACTTATTCTTTTGAAGTACATTAATTGTGCTGACTAGGCAGAAAAAAAGTCACTTGGGATATTACAAAACAGCCACTCAGGTTTTCTAGTGACTTCTTTCTTCTATAAAGTCCAATCCAAAGATGCCACAGGGTGACCTAGTGAGTGTCAAATGAAACCTTTAAACTCAGGAGAAAAAGAGAAGAGGTGCTGCTCCACACAGCTAAGGTTATATATTTATGAGTGAAGCTACTGTTCAGACTGACATCTTCTAATGACATTCATTACAAAAGACAAGACAGCTTCAGGAACTCTCAGATTTGTCCCAGAAAATGACACTAATTGTTTATTTTGGCTTATCTAAAATTTAACTATGTGTCAAAATCAAAATCTTTTCATTCAGTGTTGTATATCAGCATTTAGAATTTAAAAAAAAAAAAAGAGAACTTTGTGGCATTGCTCGGTGTACATTATTAGGTTAGAAACTTACAAAGATAGTTATTTCAGGCATCGTGCAAACTGGAGACATCCCACTTCCTGTACTGCAGGTTGTCGGTCGGTTTTTCTATTCTGCTGTAGCTACTGGCTGATGCCAAACAGGATGTGGTGAGGAAGGAAGCGCCCAGACTGTTTCTGCGTCTTGCCTACTAGACTCAAGGTGAAACTGAAGGGCCTGGCTTTCTCACGTCTTAGAGGAGCGAGGCTTTGAAGATAATGGCGCCAGAAAATGCTTGAATCTGCAGTGTTGTCTTTAGATGCTGTAGATGTTGCGTCTAATGTGGAAGGGAGGAAATGTCAGTGTAAAACCTTTAAGTCCACCAGCTTCCTAGGGTCTACAGTATGTGTGCTTCTTTCCTCCCATTAGAAGCACTCTTTCTCTCACACACTCTCAACTCTGCAACATCCTCTCCTCACCTCGGTCTGTGTATAAAAATGGCTCCAGCAATCCTCACCTACTCACTGCACATTAACGCCGAGCTTTGTCTGAAATAGGTCGAGCTAAATTTAGCTGAGTTTGACCAAAGATGACCGGGTTTCTGACTTAATTATTCTCCCTCTTTTTTTAGGCACTACAGCCCTGGTTATGTTCATATTAAGTGTTTCACACAGTGTTTGTCATGTTGTTGCAGGATTCTGCATGTTTGTGCTCAGTTTGGTGAAGAAGCACTACCGCCTTCAGTTCTACATGGTGAGTGGCACTCTGCCTCCTCTTGGCCTCCGGCCTCAAGGCTACTGGGTTATTGATGAAGCTAGCTAAAATACGGACCCTGAGGTGTATAGAGAAGTGGGCCAGAGATTGTTCTAATAGAAATGTCCAGTACACTGTCATTCCAACTGTATTCAGTTTGTTGTTTTCACCAGAAAACCAACCAGTGAAATTGTTGCTTGGTAACTCAAATGGCCTCCAATCATGTAACACAACATCCATTCTATGAATATGGTCCTCTGAGCCTTCCCTACAAAACAACCCCATGTCTTGGCCATGAAGCAAATCCAGACAGAAAAAAAGCTATTTAACCTTTGCTCTTGTGTCTGTGGACTGTATTAAAACGTTTATCCTGGGAGGGTTTGCAGAGAACAGGCAGTTCTACAGCTGCACATAAACAAACATTCCCAAATGTCAGTTGAGTATGTCCAACATCTTTTGCTGTCTGTAAGTGAGAAAGCAGCTAGTTTTTTAAAGGAATACTTCATCCCCTAAATCAGTGTTACCCAACTTGTGGGTCACGGTCCAAAAGTGGGTCGCGGGTCCATCCTGAATGGACCCCAAGAGATGAATGTTTTAAATTTGTAAAAATCACACTTTATTTTGAAGTACAGTGAATTTCCAGCACAGAGTTTTTACTTTTGAAGTGCTGTGTCCTGCTGTAGAGTGAGTGAACATAAGAGAGCTACTTAACAGAGACAGCAAACTAGCTTAATGACATGGCCAAACACAAGTATGATGCTGAATATTTTAAACTGTGTGGACCTTGAACTTATGACTAAGGACAAATCTGCACCCTGTGGCCGGACCAGCTGGGAACCACTGCTTTAATTGACCATTTGTATATCCATTACTCACCTTGTGTTACATTGAATTTGTGAAGAAAATGTTGTTACTAAATGTCCACCTTGTCAAGAAATATTTAGTACAACAATCACAGTCATGAATAATCTTGCTATGTTGTCCCCACAGTTTGGCTGGACTCATGTGACCCTGCTGATTGTGGTGACTCAGTCTCACCTCATCATTCACAACCTCTTTGAAGGAATGATCTGGTGAGTAGTCTTTGATCTCCTTTTTATATGTGTAGCGGCTTCTCCTCTCTGATGTTTACTGCAGAAGTAAAACCCTGTCATGTTGAAAGCCAGTTATTTTATTTTTCATTAATCTGTATGCCTTGAGCAAGAGCAGAGCATTAGCAAGTAGGAAGCATTACTTTTTAAAACGGCCTCAACATGCATCTTCCCATGCAAATTCACTTGGTTTCATTTATGAGTCATATAAACTCTTCTATCTAAACAGGTTCATCGTGCCAATTTCCTGTGTGATCTGTAATGACATAATGGCCTACATGTTTGGTTTCTTCTTTGGCCGCACCCCTCTCATCAAGGTTGGTTATATCTAGACTGCTTTTCACCAATCAAACTTAGGTGTCCTGTACATTCCTACCCAATATTTAAAGAGAATTCTCCTCTCCAGGATCAGTTGTGATGACTTGGCACATAACATAAGTATTGTGTGGCACATGTTGATATATTAACCTGGTATCCTCACCTCCACTGTGTCCTCTGCAGCTGTCACCTAAGAAAACATGGGAGGGATTCATCGGTGGATTGTTCTCCACCATTGTGTTTGGCATCATGGTAAGATGGGATTTTTATTGTATGCCTTAATAGAGAATTCTACATTTTACAAGTTAAAAAATATATATATTTAAAAATGTATTGACTAATCTACTGCATTAGGATGTTTACAAAGAAATTGTGCAAAGCGGCACTACTTAACATCAGGCTTTGACTTCCTAATTTAAAAGTTAGCTAGATATGTAACCACATATCTTGAAGTAAGTCTTGCATGTTGTCACTTCCCATTTGGCCACAGTTGCACACATTAAAATAAGCAATAAACAAAAACCAACAGGTTGCAATATACCCATGTGTTGTCATTAAGAGCTCCTGTACATTTCTCAATCTCCTGAGTTATTAAGGTATATTCATTAACCTCAATATGTCAGACACAATAATTTAAATATGAACGATGGCTGTTTCATTTAGTTGTGCCCCATGTGAATCAAGCATTCATGTAATCTATGAATCATAATAAACGTAAACTAACTTACACTATTCTACTTTTTGCAGCAGCTTTACTTCCTCTCTAAAGCTGATTTATAGCTGTACTCAAGCGCTACACAGAGCCTATGCAAGTAGCCTATGCCGTAAACAAGAGTACAAAATGTGCCTCCATTACAACACACAAGGTTCCTAGACAAAACAGTTCTGTGTCGCAGCAATGTGTATTTACATTTCTGTGGCGGTGCACGACAGGTGTAGGGTAAGCATCCGCCCAGTAGATTCAATACAGAAGTATAAACCTGGCTCTAATCTGTCAGTGTTGACTTAACTAAGAGCTAGCAGGCCAGTGATGTGACTGCAGAGTAAAAAAGCTTGTTCTCCTCCCAGCTCTCCTATGTAATGGCCGGCTACCGCTACTTTGTGTGCCCGGTGGAATTCAACAACGACTCCAATAGTTTCCAGGTGGACTGTGAGCCATCGGATCTTTTCCAGCTCCAGGACTACGCCCTGCCCAGCATCCTGGAGTCTGTCACTGGATGTGTAAGACTCAGTTGCTCTCCCCCTCCTCATGCTCTTTCTGCCATCTTTTTGGCTTTACTCTGTCTCTGAGCATCATAGCTCCACGATTCACACTCACACTAATGTGAATATGTTGTGCCAATATGCCAAATCATAAGGGGGATCCAAGATATTCATAGTATGACAACTATGTAAAAGATGTGAAGTAACCCTTTATTAGGCTGTCCCACATTCAAGTTCTGGTTTAATGTTGATAACTGCTGCTCTCCGTTTTGGTCTGACTCTTCCTTCTTGTCTCCACAGACTACTGTGCGCCTCTATCCGTTCCAGATCCACAGCATTGCTCTCTCCTCCTTTGCCTCCATCGTGGGACCATTCGGTGGCTTCTTTGCCAGCGGCTTCAAAAGAGCCTTCAAGATCAAGGTAGAGATGACAGACATCTGTACTGCACTGTCAGTCAGCTGACTATTTAGTTTCTTTTTCATATTTGCATAGTTTACTTAATGTTGACGTTCTCATGTCTATCAAGTTAACAGTAGATAGTTTTTAAGATTTCACTATACTGTGTATTGTGTACTGTGTCTGTTGACATTGCTTGTTTGCATTACATTTAGAGGAGCAGTCTAAGCTCATGTACTGTCCTTTGTCCTTTCAGGATTTTGCCAACACTATCCCAGGTCACGGTGGCATTATGGACAGATTCGACTGCCAGTACCTCATGGCCACATTTGTTAATGTATACATTGCCAGCTTCATCAGGTAAACACACGTCTATATGAAAGGTTGATACTTGAATAATAATAGAGAACACTGTTCCAGTTCACTTTGGATAAAGGATCTGTGTTTGATTAGTGGTTAAATGTTTGTTTTACCTTTCTCCAGCTTTTATCCGACAATCAGCGTCAAACAGAGTCTGTTTACATGGACATAAATTTCAGGCTCAATAAGGCTCATTGTGGTCATGATCATATTCGGGACATGGTGCTTACTTGAGCACAGAGAAATCAGTTTATTCATATTTCCCATATACGTACATGAACAAACTAGTGACCTGGTTACTGATTGCTGCAGTGCATTTGTGCAGGTGCCTGTGGTGGTTACAAAACAGGGCGACAGGAAATATTAAACACTACACTTTACATGTACCACTGTCAGTACCACTTGACACCTTAAATACTCATTTCTAAGGTTGGGCTGGTGTCAAATTTTTCAAACCAGTTTATCGTGTACCGAATTTTATGCACATGACTCAGCAGCTGCTCGTGAGTGGAGCACAATGATACCTTGTCCTAACAGCAAATCAACATCCAAATATTATCACATTGCAGTGTGTAACATAAGTGCTCAAGCCAGCTGACAACTATGTTGCTTTTTAGAAGTGAAATAACTTGGCATCACAAAGATATTTCCTCAGTTCAGCTTCATGAATCTGCCATTCCTGGTCCATTGCAGAACTTTCAAAGTGAGCGACAGGTAGGCTATAAATAGACACAGGTTGTCCAGCAGAAGTTCAGCTCAGCGGTGCACCATGTCTCCTGCAGCCTGTTAGGACACCTCTGTCATCAGCTCTAAATCCAAAATGTTGCCAAATTGGTGCAGTTTTAGTTTTCTCGAGAAACTTTGCCATGTGTACTCTAATCGCCCCAAAACACATGAACTTCTTGGTAAACAGACACGGCGTGTGCAGTTCTGCTTCCTCCCACCTCTGCTGAAATGTGATCTCCATGTTGCTGGTGCTCGGCTTACAGTCCGTCATACAGTGATCTCCATTAGTCCGTCTATAGAACATAATTTTATGTTCATCAGGCTGTCATTTTGCTTATTGCTAATGCAGTACAAGCTGGATTTAGCACCGTGATGCCGTCAGAACAGGTTGCTGATGTGGACCACTTTTTTATTTGTGTCATAATGACAAATGTCGGTTCAGCCAGTTTGCATAAAATCAAACCGGTTTAAGTTCACACATCGGACCGGACTGGCAAAACTGTAAATCAACCCAACTTTACTGTTGTCTCCTCTGCTGCGATCTCCAACAGCTGTCTGCTCTGGGCGTATCCTGCGTCTCCCTCTCCACACGCACACACACACGTGCGCACACACACACGCTCACACACAAAAATGTTATGTACTGAGCTAATATTATCCCTGAAAACAGCAAAGCTACACTTACCACCCTGTCTTCCAGTTTGACCAGTGTCAGCCTGTCATTGTCTCAGCCAGTGTATAGGAAAGGGGAGCAGTGGTGAAGATACAATCAATCAGTTTGTTCAATCAATTTATTTGTCACATGAAATTGAGGTCTTCCTGACCTCAGCAGGGTGGAAAGGCAGTTCTCTCGGTGTTTGGGACCTGGTGTAAACATCCTGTATGTAGGGTAGAGCAGCGCCTATAGTGTGTTCAGCTGAACAAACCACACTTTGCAGGGCCTTGGGGTCCTGTTTGATGCTGTATGCGTACCAGGCGGTGATATTACCTGTCAGGATGCTCTCGATGGTGCAGGAGTAGAATTTACTCAGTGTATGAGGGGATACCCAGAATTTCCTCAGGTGTCTCAGAAAAAAATGGTCTGCCTTGCTTTTCTCATTACTGAGTCAGTGTGCAGCGCCCAGGTCAGGCCCTCAGTGACGTCGACGCCACTGTCCACCGAGGACCCGTAATTTCTTTGCTGCTTCCTTTCAAAGTCCACTATCATCCTCTTAGCTTTGCAATTGTTCCAGAGTGGGTTGTTGTCGTGACACCAGCTGGTCAGTTATATATAATATGCAGCATCTTTCATCACCCAAAGACAAAACTTTGTTTCTTTATTGCCCCAGAAATGAGACACTGCCGCTGCCACCATGGTTTGTGTTTCTGTTTTGTCACATGGCTGAAGCTGCGTCTGTGCAGATAGTTATCGGCAGTTAGTAACAGGGTTAAGGTGCATACATGTGACAATATCCTGGTTTCTTTCAGAGAACTCCAGCTAGCAGATTTGGGTTTCTCATAAAGAAGATAAGGTCTTATCTTGGTTTCTGGTATATGGTGTTTACATGCTCAAACACATACACAGGATACTCCAAAACCTTGATCATAAACGGATTATTTATATCCATGTAAACACACTGATGCGGTCAGATTTCTTGTCTGTATGTACATACTTGGCCAATAAAATAGATTCTGATATCTTCCTCCTCTCAGGGGCCCCAACCCCAGCAAGGTGATCCAGCAGCTCCTGGCCCTCCGTGCCGATCAGCAGCTCCACATCTTTAACTCCCTGAAGGCACACCTGACAGAGAAGGGCCTGCTGCCAGCGCTGGAGGAGGCGGCTGCCTAGAGCCACCGGCACTCACACCGGCTCGCCCTTAGAAGGAGACCAGAGAGGAAGGCAGTACCCGAGGGCCCTGCGCAGTTCCGGAGCTCTGGGAGACTCGCAGTGCTTTGCGTGAGCGAAAAACAAAACAAAGAAAACTACAAAAAACTCCAGCCTTGGGTCATTCCATTTCCTTTGGGTACGAGAGTCGAGTGTCTTTGTGTTCTTACAGTCTGTGAATCATGTTTCTGAACACCAGTGTTTTCAGGTTGAGTTAGTGAATTACTGTACTGTTCCACATTTCCATTATAGCCAACTCGTATCTATTCACACTGTTGAACAAAATGTTGGTCAGCTGTACATTTTTACCTGTATACAGATTATCCTCGATATACCTATTAATGTGTGTTAATATTTTATTGTACATTTTTGTTTAGTTTTAATGCACTGCTCTCAACCCTGTTACTCACTGTATTGTTACCCCAGCTGCACCCTCTCCCCAAATTTAAGTTTTAATTTTCTTTGTTGTGATTGTTTCTATTTATACATAGATGGTTTTTATATTTGGTATGTTCTATTATATCTTAATGTTGTGTCTGTTTTATTCAGACTGAATTCACTTTTGCCATCTGCCATGTGCATTTCTCTGTGTGTGTCCTGTTTTTGCTGCCATTCATCTGTTCAAAGCCTCTCTCGCTCAGCCAAATCATTGACATCACAGTGTCATGTAATATCAGGCGGTAATAGTAGTTACCCTGAAGTGTTTGACAGGATCAGCGTCTCTTTCAAATACAGAATCCAGTCTGTGAGCGAACTGTTTGTTGGTTTTGTGCTGTGAGGAGCAGTTAGCGACACACCATACAAAGTAGTATTTTATAATGAGTCAAGTGCAATGGACACCAGCACACATTTCAGCTTAATAACCACAATTGCCCCTCACATGGTTGATATCTAATGGCAAAAGCCGAAAGGCTCTCAGAGGTAGAACACAATCACGTTTTATTGTTTGGCTTAAGTGAGTCGTTCTGTGTTCATACCTTATATCTCCGTCATGGAGCTGTTACAGGTTTTAAACGTGCAGTAAGGTGGTAAGATCGTTGCATTATGGCTTCTGTCTGTGACATTGTTGGGTTGGACAGTACAAGTAGGACACAGCAACGATTTTTACCTCGCCATCTGCTTGTGTGTGTTGCAACCTTGCCACGTTCACAGCTTCAGAGCAGAGAGCCAGAATATATGACTATCACTGGTTGACTTGACCCCTGTGTGACAGCAGTTGTGATCTTACACATGTGATGTTCAGGTTGTCTGCCAATACAGTTAACTGCTGTATACACAGTGATATTTATACCACTGGCAAATGTTTGTTTGATTAGGTGGTAAAATATAAAAACTAAAGATTCTCAAGTGTTGAGTTCATTTTTGTTTCTTATTTTGAATGAATGCTGTCTGTAGTTATTTGAACACATGTCAGGAGAAGTGCTACTCGGCCTGTGACAACAGTCATATAATGCATTCTCTGATGATGGATGGACCTTTGCTAAATTTAAGAAAATAGAAAATAACCCTGATAATGTCATAGTGATGTCATCAAGGCTATCTTGGATTGCACTTGATAATTTGGACATTTAACAGTCAGTGTGATGGTATTGCATTATGGGAAATGTAGAACCAAGTGATAAACCCATACTGAGATTAGAAGTCAGGATATTTCTTTGTGTGAGGCATAAATTTTAACAGTTCTTATTTTAATCTGTTTCCTGTAAGTCCCCCAGCTTTATGGAACAGAGGTTGGGGACTTCACTCCGACACTAAATGGCTGGAGTGCTCCTTTAAAACTGCCAACACATTTTTTATAGGGTTAAATCCATTTTTGCATTGGGATTTGTATTTTTGTTTTATCTTTAATTCAGATAAATGTTGGCATTGTATGTTTCTACAAACCATGGATTTGTTACATTTTCACATTACGCGGAGCATAAGTTGAAATTTTATGTTTCTTTACATTTCAGTAATGCTATGGTAAACGTGTGCTTAGGTGTAGCACAAAAACCAATTGGTTATGATTAGGAAAAGATCATGTTTTGGCCACTTTTGTTTGCCCAATCCTGGTAGGGGAAGCAGGGATGTCTCTTTAAATAACAGTTGCTTTTTGGGGCACAATCCACAGTTAGAAGTAGCTAAAAAATCCCACATTTGGTGGCTTAAAAGCTGCTGGAAACTCGGCAATGATGCACTAAAAGCAGTTTTGTTTGTTGGTCTTGAACAGTGGTCTGCAGCTTGAGGCGTCTAAATGTCATGCCATCCATCATCCCCTTCACTTCCCGATGACAAAAGTCTGCTTATATACTACATTACATTAGAAATGTTAATATATGTATGAAATGTACAAATGTTACGTTATCTGTAGTTTGCAGAAATGAACAATGCCAACACTTTCTAATGGTGACTGGGTTGGACTGAGCCGTTTAACTCAAGACTGACAACTGGTGGAAAACAAACTTACTTGCATTTAAAGACTGTAGGAAGATGTGTAAGAGTTGTTGTTAATATTGTTCAGGAAAGTAAATCTGGCTTGTACTTCAAATTTCCAAAGATTCCAAATTGATTTGATTGTTAAAAGTGATGACGCTAATTTAATCATTTTCTGGGTTGTTTTGGGGAAATGGTTGCGCTATAGAGGTGCAGCAACAAAATGTATTCAGTGTGTGTGGGTCCAGCTCTGTCCAGAAAAAGAGAAGGTTCTACCGTACTCATCAACCAATCACCTCAGACTGTCCACCATGTTTGCGCATTCATCTTTTTTGTTTGCATCAATCAGAGGAAAGAGCTGATGTGTCCTTGTCAGTGAGAGCCAAATGAACTCTGGAGGTTTAGTGAAGCACTGAAGATGTTAATGTAACGCAGGCAGAACTATCTCTGTACTCATTGTTATCGGACAAAACAGCAATATGAACAATTACACAGCAGTCAGTGTAGCAGGGATGTGAAGGTCAGTATCCAGGTGTCTCCATATGGTAATCTAAAAAACGGCTTACAAACTGTCGCTATTATCTGTGTACAGTCAATAGCTGCTTCACTTAATCAGGGTTGTTTTAAAAATAATTTACCACTTTAAATTTCATCCAATCAGATTCTGTCCTCAAATATTTCTATATATTTTTAAGCAAAGAACTTAAAATTTTTGTAACCCAAATATTTGCTTATGCTTCATTATGGCAATCAGTTTATACGAGTTTTCAGATGGAAGGAGCCACTGTATAAACCAGGCATAACTTTACTTTTTTCTCATATTTGAATGTCACTTCATTCATATTTTTATTGATGTCATTTTCACGTGTTTGGTTTGTGTGATAACCAGCCTGTCTAATGCTTAACTTCTTAAAGTATTTATTTTATTTACTGTAAGAAAACCTTCAAGGTTACTATATTGTACATTTTAAGAAGATGTTTAGAAACATGTTGAGTATTGTTATATAGGAGAGAGTATCGAGATAGCAGAAAAGTATTTTCTCTCTGTCTTTTCTTGCTGTGACTTCAGTGCAGTTGTTTTCTAGGCTCTCTCCCCCTGGTAGCTGTTGTGTGTCAAGTTGAGGCAAAGCAGATACTCGTAGCGCCATGTTGCGTCCTCTCCCTTTGAGGGTATGTTTTTCAGAAATTAAGGTGAGGACTAATATCTTATATTTCTTCACCACCCCTCTGGTGGTTCATGTTTTAGCCCTGCAGCTCTGTACTGCCATTTCTCTGTGTGGTGTCACAGTCGGCCACTAGAGAGAGCTGGAGCTCCTGTGGTCGGCCGGTAACACTGATGCTGCATCTGAGCAGAAAGGTTTGACCCTTTGTTTCTGCTGTTTGATACATTCCAGCACCCCTAAAGTTCAGATTTGCCACAAGGAGAATATAAGGGAGAAACATATCACTATTAAAAAAAGATTGTTTTTTGGTTTGTTTCATGGCACACAGGAAACACCTCTGTGCCATTTCGAATCAACGCAGTGTCACGTTGCTATGTGACTCCTGCCCAGCCAGGACCCTCTATAAGGAATGTATGGGAGTTGTGACTGTCCCACACACTGTAGGCTCCCCTTTGTGGACATTTTATTTTGTGGTTATAGATTCTCTTTATAAAAGCTGTATGATTTCAGTATATTATTCTTGAACTGTGCAATGGTTTGTGTTAAGTTGTACATTTGTCCAGAGAAAAGTTGTGCTCTTTGATGCTGAAATGTGCTTCGCTGTGGTTCAAAATTAAAGGTATATATATATATATAAAAAAAGATTGTGTGTTGTGTGTGACTGGTTTCTTCCCTCTTGGTGTTCTTCCCCATTTTAAAATAGATGTCCAGTTGATTTCTTTACACCCACAGACACTGTAAGCACTATATTCAAGGGTCAGCAGATGACACGTCAGGCTTTGATCTTAAGTTACACGTTTGCACATATTGATTTTCTGCTGCAGGTTGAGCTGTGAAGCGACACGCTCACTGAAAGAGTCAAACCAGAAGGTGAAAACCATTTCCTTCAGAATACACCCATGGGTTTTTTTTTGTTTTTTGGGTGACACGAGTGAACATTACTCATTTGAAAGTCCCCTCCAGCGTTACATGAAGCCCTGGAGCCCTGCACCTTTCAGTGAATCAACCTGGAAGTCATTTACACAGATCAGAACAAGTATGAACATGGAAGTAAAGGCAACGTGAGGGGACGCGTTTAGAGGGGATGAAAAAAGAAGAAGAAAGATTAACGCACAGGAAGTAGGAAGTGTGATCTACGATATCTCCAGTTTGTGTGTGTGTGTTTGAGCGTGAATCAATTTGTGTGTGTGCGTGTGTGTTTGTGTGTGTGTGTGCGTGTGTGTGCTCTGGTATGTGTGAAATGATACGCTGACCTGTGGTATGATTTAAGGACAATGTCTCTGAAACTACCTCGCAACTGGGACTTCAGCACCTTCAAGGCTGAGACAGCTCGCATAGGTAAGCCGTTGGTGGTGCTGCGTTCACTGTCAGCAGTGTGGATGTCAGCAGTGCTTTCATACTTCACATTTTTGGGCACTTTACAATTTGAACATTTAACTGTTGCTTTAACTATTACTCACTTTCCATCAAACCAGAGATGATAGTAGAATAGAGTAAAAATTTGATTATCTTGAGGATTTTTTTTTCATATGAATTAATGGTATATACAGCATCATTGAAGTACCATCATAATGGTTAGGTAGAAATAAAAGTGTTTTATTATAGAAAAAATAAATCATAATAAGAAGTGACTGATTCTGCACTTTGTTTTATCAGTGTGGGTTTTGCAGCATGTTGGTGGTTGCTTGCTACGTGGTGATGGAAACCAGAGTGTTTTCTTAACAAAAATCAATGTCATATAATATAGAACGAAGTTAATAACTTACCTTGACATTTAAAACTTTTTCTTAAGACAACTAAAAGTAGCAACATTGCATAAGTCATTGACCAACTGTGGATGCAAATCTATGTGCAGTGACCGTACAGTGGTCTAGACATGCTGATGCCGTGCTTGCCACTGTTTGCACAGGGTGGAATCAGTGCAGTAACATGCCTTGTTTCCTCCCTGGCTCAGATGGCACAACAGTTGCAACATACAAATAAAAGAGGCTTGCACATAAGCAGTGTCTGGGTAAACTCTGTGCAGTACAGTCCTGCTAACGTGTGTCATTTTTGCTACACTTCTAATCCTGTTCATCATCAGTGGTGTTGTTTGTTCCACTGTGGGGGGAAGTTGCAGCGTGTAGCACATTTATTTTATCTGCTTCATGCAACGTGAATATCAGCCACTATAACTATCGTGCTTTTAGTTTAGTATGGAGGCATAATTCATAATTCATAATCTTTCACCTTGAGATGTTTTGTGGACTGTGACAGATTTTATAACCTGGAACTGGAGTGACGCAGGTTTTCAGCAGGAAACTGATGCAAGAGCTCAGTTTCTGCAGAGCTCTGACTTTGCAGCGGTCTGTATGCAACTGTGCCTAAGTGTATGGCACAGTGAGTGAGTGTATGTATAGAACATGTGTGTCATAGTGCATCTGGACCTTCATAAAGATTTGAAAGGACAACCACAGACTATCATTGTGAAGGAAGAGATATCAATTTAGACTGACACTGACACTTCCTGATGCAGTAAACTCAATTCATCTGCTGTGTCACTCAGGCTTAAAAGGATAGTTTGACATTTTGGAAAATATGCTTATTTGCTTTCTTGTAAAGAGTCAGATGAGAAGACTGATACCATTCATATCTGTACATCAGGTGATGACACAGATGGGTCTGCCCTTTGAAAGGCATATATTGCAATTGTCACCATCTCTAATTTAATGTTAATGTGACTTCTTTGAACACAGGCGTATTTCTGTGGTTGCTATCTCTCAAACAAAAGGAACATTTATAACAAGATCTCTTCTTTCTCCAGCCTGTTGAACTCAACATAACGCCAATATGAGATTCTGACCATTTTCTTGTACTTCTGAAATTCAGCTCCTGAGAATAGCCTTCCTCTTGTCTCAGCCCGATCCTAATTTAAGATCTTACAATGCTCCTTTTCCTCTCTCGCTGCAGCAATCTGTATTTGTCAGAAATAATCAGCTCTTGGGATCGCAGAAAGATCAAAAAGAAAACTTGACTGGCTTATAAATGAGCCTGCAAATTTCAGAAATTTGTCTTGGTGATAAGAAACCTCTGAGAAGCCTACGAGCACAGCAAAAGAACTCCTGCTGATTTATTCTATTGCTCTTTTCTGCTAAGGGGGGTTCAGTAGAAATAGATCAGAATTTAGTCAGCTCCGAATAAGAATCTGATTTATTTCTGCTGAGACAAAGAAATCGCTGTTGGGAGCAGAAAAATTTCCCTGTGGGCTGAATCACTCGCAAGTAGTGGTGTAGTGGAGTGTATGTGCAGGCATACCCACCTCTTTTCAGGGCCATTTGCAGTCTAACCACCTGTCAACCCAAAAAAAAAAACCCTGGAATAAGTAGGAGTGAGTACCCACTTCCCCCGCTGTCACTATCCATCTATTGATAGAACACCCACCTTATCAACTACAACTATACCAGTGTCTGCATGGGCCCATTCTCCAGCCAACACATTGTTGAAGACCCACTCTCTGCAAGGGCCCCGGTGCAACCCTACTGCCTGCACTATTTATATTTACACTCCTGCTGTCTGTACTCACTTAACATGAAGCTACATCCAGCAGCTGAACAGAAAGACTGGGAAACTGGTCGACAGGGTTTTGTTGCAGAGCCAGGCTTGATATTTCCCCTGCATTCATTCTTTATGCTAAGCAGCTGCTGGCTCAAGCTTCACATTCATTGTACAGTAACAAGAATGAAGTCAGCCTTTTCATCTAACTGTCTGCAAGAAAGCAGATAAGTGTATTTCCCCAAACTATTTGTACATTAAATTTTTTATATTAATTCTGTTGTGCCTAAATGCTGCCAGATCAGGACCCATTAGGACATACATATGGATCTTGACCTTATTATCAATCAGTTATCATGCATGATCATAGAAATTCAGGCCTGTACACACAATATTTAACCATGAAACCTGATGAGAAATGTGTTTAGATGTAGTTTTATATAAAAAGCCTCCACGCAGTCAGTGAGAAACCCTGAATATAATTCTCCCCTCTACCCATCGAGATGTAAAAGTCTTGCACTTTGGACATTGAACACATCTTTGTGGTGCTTTGGGACTGCAGGCCCATCACAAATTGAGGCCTGCTTAAAGGAGCTGAGTGTTTGTCAGCTGAGGGTGTGGTGTGACATCTGCCTCTGTGTGTGGGCTCAGGGTTCCTCAACAGCACGTTAACTTGCCACTGATCAAGGGAGGGCGACGCTATTAAAATGAGACCAAAGGACTTTCAAACCTCTAGGTGGAGACCTTCAAAGTGTCGCTGGCCCTCCGGCGTTGATGTGACATCTTCCTGTTTACTCCAGTGTGGCCCTGTGTCTTCTCTTCTCCTCTATCATCTTGCATAACAAGACACAGTGAATTTAACAACAACTGAGCGTGTGGGCACAATCTCAATCCAGTTATCTCGGCAGCCCACAGTTTTGCGTGTTACTCGGGCCGTCTCCATCTGACTCTGTCCTCTCTGGGCCACGTAGACCTCTGCCTCTGTTCTGCCATTACTCCATCAAACCATCACATCATGACCTTTCAGAGTCACACAACTCAAGGGTGACAAATATCAGTCAAGGGTGACATTCTTAAAAAACTGACAACAGGATTTCTGTGTCACTTTCAGTTCAAGTTAAGTCTATACAGAACTTAATCTCTGATCTTTCTGTCTTACTGTTTGATGGCTGGTCTCTTGCAGACCACTGACTTATTTAAGTAGAACAATCACAACTGCATTCATGCACTTTCCACAGGAAACTGGTCAGCTCGGACCAGCAGTTTCCTTTCAACCTGACTCTGTATAGGTGGGGAACAAACATAGGCTACAGTGAGCTTGATCTTGATAGGCTGATGCATATTTATATCAGAAAGAGGAAGTGCTCAGCTCTAGTCAAGTGCTGGTGTTTTGGTAGTGTTTCACAGCTCCGGCTGTGACACAGCGAGGTGGGGGTGTTGCTGACACTTTCACCAACAGCTTTCTTGTGGTATTTGGCAGCGCGATCCAGGAGTGTGATACCTGGAGAAGGAGGCTCTGGCCCGGGCTCACCGCGCTCCCCCAGGTCCATGGAGAGGCCGCTGAAGGCCGGCTGGCTCAAGAAACAGCAGAGGTCTTTAGTGAAGAACTGGCAGCAGCGTTATTTTGTGCTGAGAGGAAGCACTCTGACCTACCACAAAGATGACAAGGAGACAACTGTCCAGGTGAGACACTGAGAATTTAGCTGATCTAAGCTTGTACTATTAATATTATATTAATTCTGATTTAATCATTTGTCTTCTTTTTGTCTTTTGTTGGCATAAAACATGTGAGCCCATTATTTCCAAAGCAATATGCAAGGACTGGACTGTCATTGAAATCATTTCTATGTCTCTACATGATCTACTGCTTTTATATTGAGTAATGTTAATTAACAAAAAAGAAGTAAAAGCAAACTGGCATCATTTTCTAATCTAATCTAGTGTTGTATGAAATGTCTTGTATAGTCAGTTTATCAGCTTTATCAACACACCACAAACAGTCTGGCCGTGTGGCTAACTTTGCACACTTCCTGTAAACAAGCCATATGGTACTTGAAACCTCACAAGAGAGGCCTGCTGCCATTGAAAGTATGTTTTGCTGCACTTTTGGTCTGTTTTCTACGCTCATGTCCTTGTTATCATGCTGTGCATCTGTCCATGAGGGACACCTGTCATACAAAGTGCAGACAAACATGTAGAGACAATTAGGCACACTCCCATGGTCTCATTACTAACTGGAATTTCAGGGGTGGCTGCACAAAACCTCTTACAGTGCCAATCCATCTCTGCAGGGAGCGTTGTCAAATTCGTAGACTATATTAATGTGTAAAATATCACAAACAAAGATGAAAAAATAAGTTTGGTTTGGGTTTGTGGTCACCTCTCTTCTTACATGTCTACCTCCGATTCACTTCCTGTTTAGAAATAAGTGAGAGTGAAACAGGAATGGAGAGCATTCATTAAAACATGAAAAAAAACAAACATTTTCATAATAATAATAATGATACATTTTATTTGTAACGCACTTTACATGAAAACAAATCTCAAAGTGCTACAGAAGGCAGTGTAGATATGCTATGCTAAGAGTTAAAAACAGACAACATGATAAAATACATTAGAAGGCTTTAATGCACACTAAGTCCATATTTTTTTTTTAAAATCCATCATCTGATAAGAGTCATTACACACAGAAACTGTGCACACTGCGTCTGATGCATTTTTTTGTTTCTATTTGTTGCAAAAATTCATGATACGAGACAAAATGAAAGACACATTTGCTCTCTTGCTTCTCTCTCCTGGAGGTTCCTCCCTGGCTGTCACCACTCTCTGCCCATGTCTTGTATTTTGTCCTGCGTCTACCTGAAGGAGCTGAGCTGAACTCCCACTCTGTCTCCACACTGTCCTCTCTGTCTGTGTGCAGTCCTCATCCTCTATTACATCCCACACACTGTCATCATCATCCACCTCAATATCACTGTCTGACCTGTGGAGAGTAAGCTTTCTGAGCTACTAAATGCTACTGTGTGCCCTGCTACTCTCTCTTGTGGGGGATGTATGTGTCCCACAGGTTACACCACATTTTCTTCATGGCCAAACAACTCTCTGAACGCTTTGGCGGATGCAAAAAAACAAAACAAAAAACAAAAAAACACCTGCAGAAAATCAAACCCGCTCCAGACAAAGGTTTCAGAGTCAGTGTTTAAAGGTGACTGACCCAATATGAGGTTGTGTTTATTTTTAAATGTGCAACGATTTTTTAACAAAATACAGACTTGGTGTGCAAATGCCTGATGAGTCATCTGCACTTTTGGCCTTTGGTTTTAAAACAGTGAGATTGTGGGTGGAGATAGAGGAAGTGGGCTGCTCACAGTGGACAATGAAATATACTGTATATGCTGTATTGTAAGCAGTGGACTCACACAACATGAGTAGACCCTAAATGTCATGATGATATATCAGCAGTTTGCATTTTTCAGTGTGTTGTACATCTGCAAAAGACCCTGGGCCTACATTAACAAGATGTATACCATTTGGACTCTGACAACTTCTCTAACAAGTGAACAGTTAAAAGCGAACACCATCTGAATGACGAATTCCAATGTTATTTCCATGGCCTCGGAAAGTTCAAAAAGTATTTGTGAACAGGAGCTACTCTCTGTCAAAAACCAGAGAGGTAAATCTCAAACTTGTGATGTCATAGGGTATAAAGTCCGGAGCTGCTCCGTAGACGATGAATGGGAGCAAGGAGCATGAATAAAGCAATGTGCAGCTGTGGACTGGGCTGCAGCAAAACGTATTTCAGCCAACTAAGAAAGCCAATACCAGTGTAAATGTGCCCTATATTTGAATATATTCACTTTACCTTACACAGCAACTGATCAAGACAGCAGTAGACCAGCAACTCAGTGTTCTGCTGAGTAAAATTATTGTTTTTGTCAATGGAGTTTGGTGGCTTTGAGATAACAGCTTCAGTTTCCCATCGGAAAAGGCTGTATAACAGCAGGATACAGTGGTGAAAACACTCTAAATTTAACATACACTAAAACTGATCTTGATTTTTTCGATGGACCTCTTGGACTAACTAAAAAAGGCAGCATCTGCTCAGTACCATTTGATGTCAAGGATGCGACACGAGGATTTTCTTTCCAAGAGTTGCTGTAAATAAACATTGTGGTTTTGGTCTATACCCAGGACATACCCTGTAACATTCTTATATATACGTTCATCGATAACTTTCCAATCCACTGTCTGTGGAGCTTTCAATTTACTGGTCCATCTACGTCCCAACCCTCACCTATGGACATGAGATCTAGGTAGTGACTGAAAGAATGAGATTGTGGATACAAGTGGCCGAAATGAGTTTCCTCCGTGGGGAGGCTGGGCCCAGCCTTTGAGATAGTGTAAGGAGCCTGGACATCCAGAGGGAGCTCGGAGTTGAGGCGCTGTTCCTTCGCATCGAAAGGGGTCAGTTTAGGGAGTGTTTTGGACGTGTTTCAGGCACATCCCACTGATAGGAGGCCCCGGGGCAGACCCAGAACACGCTAGAGGGATTACATATCTCATCTGTCCTGGGAACGCCTCAGGGTCCCCCGGGATGAGCTGGAAAGTGTTGCCGGGGAGAGGGACGTCTGGAGCGCTTGGCTCAGCCTGCTGCCCTGCGACCCAGCCATGCATAAGTGGACGAAAATGGATGGATGGATGGATGTCTGTGGAGCAGCTCAAGTTTTTGGATTTGGGAGAGAGTTGTTCATGTTTTCTAATATTTTTGGACTGAGACCATCGGAATAACATGTATGAATTTTGAAATTGAGTGTAGTTCCCATCTAGTGTTAGCATATGGTAACATATTGTGGTCTAAGAGTGAGTATAATCAACAGTGTAAATATCAGTGATTTGTTCTTGACTTCTTGTTTGAACACAACACTAATACGCTTTTTTTCTGTTCTCCTGTTTTTTGGTTTCCAGGGAGTCATCCAGCTGCGGTTCAGTAAAGTTAATGAACTCCCCCCGAACTCAGACGACCCCGGGAAGTACCTCTTCGAGATCATACCACGTAAGCATGTAATCGACCCTTAAAAGGGAACAAAACAGACTCCAGCCATTGTGTGGTCTGTAAAGACAGTTTTGTGAGTAGCAGTGATACATCAGTATCAGTGTCTATGGTGGGGCCAGCCTTCATTGCCTTGTGTCATCTTTTTGCTCTTCATTATTTACACAAAAAAACTTTCTCTGTCATTTCCTCAATGCCAGTGTTTATAAATTATAACTTTTACTAATTGCTTTTTCAAAATCAGGTTATATGTCTTTTTCTGGTATCAGTTCATGAGTCAGCACTAACCTGTGTAGTGGAAAGTCAGAAACTACCACAAACTGATAGCGATCTTAGTCTTCAGTGGAAAACTCTGAATTACCAAAGAAGAAGTGACGTCAAAGGATTGCCACCATCTTTGTTTGGGGTAAAGGAGGGGTGTATTCTGTGGTGTATACACTGCAAACTCTTGACTGAGCTGCAGTTTTCATCCTTTTTGGTTGATTTCTCAACACTGAGTTACATTTTGATTAAAGATCACTGAGACCAACATAGTGTTCAACTATTTTGAAGCCCTTTCTAGTGATCTAAGGCAAAAACTTGCCCTGATCAGCCACTTTTTTTCTTAGTGCATTCCTCTACAGATATGACATCAAACTGTAGACTTAGATTTGTCAAGTCTTGTTAGTCTTACAGCAAGTCCCCCAGCACCTTGCCAGCATGTTGGCGTATTGATGTCACAAAGAAATCCATTTTAATTTGCCACTTTTCCAAGCAGTTCTCTGCACTGCTACAAACAGCATCAGGATCGACTTTTCTACCTCGCCATAGTCGCGTAGTTACAACAGGTCGGAGAGTGACTTTGAGAATAGACAGGATCTGTCTGACTAAAGGTTTTGCTGTACTTTAATGCCTTTTTCCAACAATGCCCATCATTTCACAGGTGCAACTGGAGACAGAGAGCGATGTCCCTATGTGTTCATGGCAAACTCCCAGAGCGACATGGAGGAGTGGGTCCGCACTCTGCGCAGGGTCATTGGAGTACCAACAAGTGGAGGTTCAGTAAAACCTTTTATTGTTATAGAAACTGAGGATATGTCATAAACTATTTGACAAGACTATTCTAGAAATTAAAGGAACAGACAGGCCTACACAATTCAGTTTCTTGCTGAATGATAGATGAGAAGATTGATTCAACTCTGATGATTGTTAGCTTAGCATAAAGGCTGGAAATGGGGACCTACTGGCTTGGCTCTGTCCTCTGTCCAAACTTTTAAAAAAAAAAATCTACTTCACAGCCTGTCTAAAGCCAGCAGCTGCTCAGCTTAACTCGGGACAAACAAAGATGGAAGCCAGGAAGTCAGTGCTCACTGCCAAAAAGTAGTCCGGTACATGACCACAGTTTTTTTTTTTTTTACAAATTAAACAAACAAGATATAACAATTTAATAAGTGAGATTAAGAGGTGCTGGTGGACGTTTCTTGTTACCTTTAGACAGAGCTGTTTTCAGTCTTTATGCTAAGACACTGTAAGCTGACTATATTGGCTGTGGAAGTAGCTTTTAACAAGAGAACAAGTGCTGAAGTGCTGAAAACACAGGCACCATCCTATAGTTACTATAAAGACAACTTAAAAAGGGACAGTAATAGTCCTCATTTAGATATGTAAAATGTTTTCTGATGATCAAAGGGGAGTGTATCTATGTTCCCAAGTTCAATATTTGTTGACACACATTAACCCTCCATTGTGGTCAGGTCAGGTCACCCGTTTCAAGTTGTATTTCATAAATAAATTGATCTGACTCTGGACCTCTTTAAGTTAACGACTATTGATTTTCTAACCCTAAAATTTTTAATATATTTTTTTCCTTTTTCCTCACTTTTAATTGGGCAACACATTGGTTTCCTAATTCATTATTTTAAATGTAGGGCTTAAATATGTTTGGGAGGAAAAAGAGTAACCACGGGGGGGGGGGGGGGGTCACCAAGCACGTACTATTAAGGCTGAGTCCAGTGCAATTTCATGACTCTCAAAGTCATGATAGTCCCCTAGCATGAATATCAAGCAAATACAGAGGTGGGGAACATCTTTCTCAGGTTCACATTAAGTGCTGTATAGACCTTGGCAACATAGAAATGACCCCGGTCCAAGATGTCATGTCTCACCTCTCTGCCTGTCTGCAGTGTTTGGAAAGAGTTCATCAAAGAACATGGCCTAGATGAGGAAGGCATCTTCCGTCTCCCGGGTCAGGACAATGCTGTGAAACAGTTCAGAGACGCCTTTGATGCAGGAGAGAGGCCCTCTTTCCCCAGGTAACACACTCACGGCTCCCTCGTACAGATTAGAGCCATATGAACCATTCAATACTAATTAGTCATGATTTCAGACCTCTATGTTACATTATTATTATTGTTGTTTATTGGAAGCTCCTAACTTAAAATGATTTCAAAACATTTTGATCTGATTCCACACAAGTAGGTTCTAGTATGAGTAGTAGTGCTATTGTGCACATATATGTGGCATATACTGTATATGCAATAGGGTTATTCTGTTTGTATACTGAGTATAAAATGGTTGTAAAGTAGCAGAATCACACATCTAAAAAACACTTAAAAGTGTAAAAACCATGTTTTGAAATCATTCTAAGCCCTCTTTAGACCGTGTTGGTAAATGTATGAGCCGAAGAAGGTCACTGCTATATAAGGAGAAAAAATCCTAACCTCAATCATTCAGCATCAGCTTTTTTTTTTTCTAAGAAAGCAAGGAGAGATGAGAGAGATGTAGAGTGTCTGATAGATTTCTGTCTGCTCAGAGCTGAAGGCGATACCACATCCTGTTCTGGCAGGCACACAGGAGGAAGCCTGTATTACTCAACATAGCGAGCTCATCTGACAGAGCACTGTTGATTAAAGCATCCATTAAACCTAACCTGTTTGTCTGTAATCTAATGTGAGCAGAGTCCAGGAGTAGCCAGCAAGGACTACTGGGAGATGCTTTATATCAAATTTCAGACCTTGTTTATGTTACAATCTACTGTGTAAATACTTTTTATGAGTCTAATCAAGATGGGAAAAAAATGATTTGAGTTAGCACTTAAAGCCTATAATTAATTAAAAGAAATACATGCACTGTTAAAACTATAACAGCAACTTATGGATGCATGCATGAGTAGAATCAATCCAGTAAACACATTGTATTAGATTTAAGCCAGGTCAAAGGTTACTATAAACATCAAACGGCATGTCTATGATGTGGAGGGCAGGTTCCAATTTCTATAAAATAAATGCCAGATACACTGGTCTAACACTGCCTACTGTGTTTGATTTGAACGTCTGTTAAACTGTAGGTGGATGTTCATTAGATGTTTGTCATTACCCGCAGTGACACAGATGTCCACACAGTGGCGTCGCTGCTCAAGCTCTACCTGCGTGAGCTTCCTGAGCCTGTGGTGCCCTGGACTCAGTACCAAGACTTCCTGGACTGCACCAACCTGCTGGACCCCAGCAGTTCAGAGGTACCCTCATCTTAAAAAAAGGCTATAATATGTGTGAGTGTGTACATGCAGGACAGGTCCTTAATCTCTTGCTCATGTGTCCTCTTAGGGTTTGGAAAAACTGGAGAAACAAATTGCTCTTCTTCCCAGAAACAACTACAATCTTCTCAGTTATGTCTGTCGGTGAGTAGAGGCAGGAGTGCAAAGCATTATGGGACATTCCAGAGAAAAACCACAGTGTCTTTGTGGTTCAGAGAGGACATCCCATATTTGCAAAGATGCTTATTTACTAACATGTGCTTGAGCAAGACACCTTACTTACATCTACCAGATCTCAAGTTCCTCTGGTTAAAAACATCAGCCATAATGCTGCTCTGAGATCAGCTTCCTGTCCTAACTCACACTGCCCTGTATCTGTTCTCTGCAGGTTTTTGTTTGAGGTGCAGCTGCACTCCAAGGTGAATAAGATGAATGTGGAGAACTTGGCTACAGTGATGGGGATCAACCTGCTTAAACCTCAAATAGAAGATCCCATCACTGTGATGAAGGGTAAGCGCATGCTGCTCATGTGGCCTGAACCAACATGTGTGCAGAGCTGTGCTAAATTTGTATTAGCTGTGAAAACCGTATTGCTCAACATCTGGGAAACACATGAATCCAAATCATGTGTGACTGCTAATTTTGTTAAGCAATTATATGTGGTAATACTGCACCATGACTACATCCTTCTCTTTTTTAGACACTGTATTTACTGCACTAAACAGCCTTTTACAAAAAACAGCTCACAAGTTAGGAAGGCATGTCTCATTTAGATACTCTTGTAATGATGAAGTAGCAGTAACCATGCGTTAATTCATCAACTCTGAACTTTACCTACTGTCTCTTAAACTACTACTGAGATAGTATGTCTAGTCTACATCTCTGAACTGTACATAACAAAAATAAGAACAAAAAAGCACAATAAAAAAGTGACTCGGCTCAAGTGAATTTTGAAAAAAGAAATTGAAGAAGTTGAATCAAGAATTTGCATAAGAAGCCAAAGAGAAGGGGTGTTGATCATAATCATGTCATGTGTTTGTTTTTCTTCTCAGCAACGCCTCAGATCCAGAAACTGATGACAGTGATGATCAGACAGCATGAGACTCTGTTTCCTCTGTCTAAAGACGTGTTGCCCCCCCCTCCCTTAAACAAGGCTGAAAGCCAGAAGAACACTCCCAGAAGCTTTGTGGGCTGGGAGTCTGCAGAGGTAGCTGACCTCACATTAAGCCTTTGCAATATTTTATTGGTTTTAGAGCATGCTCTACTGTGACACAGGCATAACAACAGCACATATCATACAGGACAAGGCAGAGGCCTTAAACAGAAGACATACTAGAATATCCAAACAATTTGTGTTAGTGGGAAGAAGTTGCTGTGTGTCCAGTGTCAAAGTTGGCTATTTGGCAAACAGTGCTAATTCAGTCAGTTGTGGCAATTTGTTGACAAATCTATGAATAAAACACCCCCAACAGTCAGAAACAGTTATTACATTTGGTGATAAAGTCGCCAAGAGTGACAAGAAAACTCACTGTCGTTATTATAGGTAAGTTTTGTGCAGATTAAACCAGGGGTCTGCCATCTGTACTCTCAAAAGAGTCATTTCTGGAAAACAAAAAATCTGTCAGGAGCCACCAAATATATTTGAACCGTATAATGAAGGTAACAGACTATTAAATCTAAATTTGCCTGTCAGCATTACTAATGGGTAAATGAGCATACATTAATGTGTTTTACCACAAGGTGGCTAATCTGCAGCGGGCTATTTATGATTATTTGGTCCTTTAACTTTGCAGCATTGGTGGAAAAAGCAAAGAAATCTGTCTATGCATGCACCATTAAATTCTAACTTTTCTTTTTTTTTGGATTTGGAAGCCATAGATTGCCAGCTAGGGAGACTCAAAAGTAGCCACCGCTATTAAGGCCCTGACACACCAAGCCAACAGTCCAGTCGGGCATCAGTTAGTGTTGGGCAGTCAGTGAGCATCTTCTGCTGTAGTTGGGGCGGTGTGTCCCGCATCGTTGCTGCTCACTGGCCCCTATTTTTTTTTTTTTTTTGGCTGATTCAGCTAAAGTGAGGAAAGTAAACAAACAACTAAAGTCAAGAGGGCGTGAGATCGAAACAAACTTGTTACATAATGTCAGATTATTTTTCTTCTGGCACTGATCTTTTTAGCCCAAATTCTCCATGATGGTTTGTGTTATTGCTCACTGGCACATGGTAAATGCTTTTTTCTTTGCTTTGGATTGTGTTGGTAATGTGCTAACTGGATAACTAGCATCAAGGTGGTCATCCAGTTTCCCTTTTAGAAAACTGATTACGGATGACTGCCATCTGTTGGTGTGGAGAGTTATTTCCTCTCTCGCAGGCACAAGAGCGCATGTGTTGGTCAGCTGTCAGCCGTAGTCCTTGTGGCGTGCTCATGTGCAACCTTTTTATTGAGACACAGGCAACTTGAGGTGACACAGTAGGGGTCTTCGTCGCTGCTAGTTCTCTGAAGTCGGTTAGGTGTGCCTGGGCCTTTAAGTTTTGGCAGATTTTGTTACCTCTGGGGAGAGATAGGTGTGCTCCCCAATTCCAGTCTCTCTGCTAAGCTAGCTGGCTTTAGTATTATCTTCAATGGATGAATATGAGAATGTCGTTATTGATCTTCAGTTTCATCCAACTTGCAGAAAGAAAGCAAATAAGTCTCTTTCCGAAATGTCAAACTTTTGATGCTTGAAGGATGCCAGGTGAAAAAACAGATACAGGCGTATATTCTGACCTTCCAAGATTAAACAACAAGCAGATGTTTTATACAGATAAGCTATTTACAAAAACACCAGGCATGACCAAAGTCTGGCCCAGGGGCCAATCGTAGCGCCGCATGAACCGCATCTTGTCTTTCAAAAAATACTATATTTGGCCCACCACACTATGTTGATTAATTAAGCAAGTTCACTTTGCATCTTTTTCGTTCACCTCACAATGGCGGGACTATCATACAGTTCAATGGCATGCACCAAGTACACAGGCAAGACGAATGTGTTTTCATAAACAGACAAGCAAACAAGTGGTTACCAAGAAGCTGACATTTCCTGCTAGGTAGCAGACATGACCACAGCAAAGAATTCAAAAGTGGAGGTGGCCACTTTCAGGAGTGGTGGAATGTTATATGCACTGAAAGATAAAACAGTAGCGTTTGTCTCACTGTCTCAATTTTTTGTTAAAAAAAGCTGAGAAGCAGCTGGGCCCCAGGTGTGTCATTATCTAATCTGGCTCCCATTCCAAAATGTTTTGACACCTCTGGTCTACTGTATTAGTGCCTGCTGACATCCACACCGATACTAATAGGACCTGAGTGATTGAGAGCCGCACGAAATGCTGAATATCCCATCATTAAATCCTAATGTTTTGGTGCTTTCGCACTTAATTTGCTTCAGTCTCTGCATCTCTGAAAACACAGCTTTCCTCTCACTGATAAATGAATTGAATTTTTTTCTGAGCACTAGCTCACCAACATTTAATGTGGTCTCAAATGCATGGATGGATAATGGCTTTATAGCTTCATTACACCAAATGAAATCCATGCTCTAAATCCCATCGGTTATACATGATTTACTTTCAGTAAACAATTTCTCAGCATCATAAACTGTATTTCATTTGGACACACTACATTAAAAACTATGCATAGGGACATTTGACAGTGGTCCTTTGGCTGCAGTTCTCTATAAATTTACAGTGTGGTTAGCTGGAATGACAAGCTTTCAAAATCACAACCACTGTAAATGACTTAAAACATATGTCACTGACATCTCTTTGACCAGATTTACTGCTTTAATGGTTGTTACTCAACTGAAGTTTATTGCCGCCTCCATTTATTCCATCTGACTCTAAAATAACATTCGCACATAAAAGGCTTGTATGTAGTATTTGTAATTAATCTTTAGTTTCGTGTTTGTGTCAGATGGGTGATGCATCTCTGTCTGAGTCTCCAGAAGAGGAGGAGGACAACGACAGTCCAGGTCCAAGGAGAGGAAACAGCAGCCCCCAAAGCATCCCTCGGGAACCTTGCTCACCTTCCACACCTTCCACAGACGACTGGCTTGGAAGTCCCCGCAAACGCACCCAGACCCTACCCACCTTCAACTGCCCCCTCACCGGAATGGCAGCCAAGGCAGACGCCCTCAGCCGGTGGAGTCACATCCAGGAGAGTGTGGAGGAGAAGAGTGGGACATTATCAGAAGACATTTTTAAGATCCTAGACCTCCGGAGTTCAGGCTCATTGTTTGGGGGGTCTCAGATGAGTAACAAGGAGGGAGAGGATAGGTTAACAGCCCGAAGAGGAAGTGACAACACAGGTTCTACTACTAGTGGCTCCCAAAAACCTGACAGCGACTCCTGGACTGCCCAGGCGCTGGCTCGTCAAAAGAGTGCAGGGAACCTGACAGTGAGCAGTTCACTCCAGCAGGTCAACAGCAGGTCTGAGCAGAAGACAGACAATCAACCGCTTGTAGACAGGTGAGTTCAGCTGAAGAATCACAGCTGACTGGCTACATACCAGACACACTGTCACCGCCCATGATGTGGTACACACTTTGTGATATAAGTTTTAAGGTCATATCATAGATGAAATAGTTATGCAATGTAAAAATGACTATTTTAAGGAATTCTTTATGCAATTGCAAGGATATTTATCAAACTCTTGCAACCCAAGGAGGAGCATTCAGTGTGTCAAGTCAAGCGCTACGATTGGATCAAAACACCAAGAAAATAATGTCAAAGATTTTTTTTCCTGAGGGCATGTGGCACCTGCAAAACATATGTGTTTTGACAGCTGGTTTCATTTTATATTGAGACTAATTTTTACATTTGTTCCAGGTGGAGTATTTCTTGTTATGGGAATATTTTAGAGATGAGAGCAATAATTTGACAGAGTAAAGTAGGTCACTGGACTAAGATCAAGAAAATGACAATACTTCCAGGAAGCTCTTGAAACAAGTTTATTTGCATGGAAAACAGGCGTAGTAATCTGTCTCTACTGGCAGAATATTGCTTTTATAAAGTAAATCAAATTTTAGGACTCAATATTAGACATCGACAGACATCTTTTTGGACTGGATTGATTTGATGTTTCAGTGACAGTTAGTTGCCTTTCTGACCCTTTGTCTGAACCATCTTTGTCTCTCACTGTCTCTTGCAGTCTGCAGCAGGAGAACAAGGAGCTGAAGGCCACAGTGGCAGAGCTCCAGTCTGCTCTGGAGGCAGAACGCCGCCGTGTGGCTGCTCTTGAGATCTGCCTGAGAAATGCTGAGCGCAGCCGCGATGAGGCCCAGAAACGCAACGAGGAGCTGCAGAGAGACATTCAGCAGTTCCTCACCAAAGCGCCACAAACTCCCACCTAACAGTAATTCTCAGACTCACTAGTATATGGATTTATGAGTCCGTTAACCTCAACAGAGTTATTTCAGCGTGAACTGGTAATGGAATATACTATTGTCCCCCAGTGGGATGACACTGGCTTGTTTCCATCTGAACTCTGTTTGGTCCTCAATATTAATTATTGGCTCATTTATTTGTGCCTGTGAGAAAGTGTGTCAAGAAGAGATCTAAATAGGCTTTCATATCACTATTGACATTAAAGACTTAAACAGATTGTTCCTTCCTGCTGCAGAAGTCATGTCACCGTATTTAAACTGCCTTGATCTGGTGTGTCCAAAGAATTGCAAGGCCGGACAACATCAGCACAGAATGAACCCTTTGTTTAAAGATTATCTGGACTCAGTATTGTTAATGGTGGGCAGTACAAATACTGTGTGTCATACATGGAGTGAGTAGTCCATTATCTGATGTTCCATTTAAATGGTAAATTAATAAAACAGTGCACATTTAAGAGTTTTTGTTGATGCATAAAATAATCTTACACCAACATATTTACAACAGCAACACATCAATTACCTTAAGTATTTGTGCATCATTGCTGAAAACAGTGGTGACTGCCTTTAAGATACCAATAGATTGCTTATGTACATGGGAAGAAAAAAGCAAATATAAAGGCCACGCCCTGTCAGGGACATGAAAAAGAGATACAGGCCTGAAAGCAGTGGACATTGTACATGGTGGTAGAACCTGCGGGCAGGGTCAAACTATTACATCAGGTCTTTATTAACAATTCTACAGCCACGTGGCTCTGCGAGGCAATGCTAAGGCACAGCAGTGATTTGAGCTAAATGTTAACATCAGCTTGCTACTGACCATGGTAAAATGTTTATGTGTGTAGAATGTTTACCATCTTAGTTTTACTGTGTTAGCATGCCAACATTTGCTAATTTGCACCAATCACAAAGTGCAGTTAGGGCTGAACATGAGCAGTTTTGCAGGTATTTGGTAAGAAACTAAAGTATTGGGCATGATGAAATCGAAATCAGCGTTTGAGGTGGAAATATATATGAATTGTTCTGCTCATCACTAGCCGTTTGTGGTTTTACCAATGCTCTTTGCTGCTGGTGGCACTAACGTTAGCTCGTTGCTCCAGGCCTGCATTTAGTAATGTAGGAATTCAGTCGTAATTATATTGTGCCATCTTCTGACTGTGCTTGTCCTCTTTTTGTTTTGCCCTTTAGGAGCTAGGCCAACACAACTGTTATGTAACAATACTTAGACTGATAAAAGCAGGCAGGCGAGAGCAAGAACAAATGAGCTTCACGTAGTGCCCCTGAGTAGCCTATGTAGTCCCCCCAGTGCCCCCTGGGCAATCCAGTTTGTTTAGGGCCTTTATGAATCACCCGAAGATAATGATATGGAGAGAGGAGAGAAGAGAAAAAATCAAGGTACACCAAAGAGCAAAATGTAGAAGTGCCAATGTTGTATTGAAATGTGTTCCCCTGTTAAATTTCATGCCCTTCCTGTTAATGCATAATGCCCCTCTTGGTGGTTAGGGATAGGGTTCAAGGGTTTGGGTAAGGTTTAGGTAGGGGGAAACACATATCCATGAGGAAACAGACTTCAATACAACATCGGTATTGTGAAGTAGTGAGTACCAGGTCCACTTTGGTGGAAACTGACTGTGAATGTCTTTAATGTCAGTCCTTGTAGTCGCTGTTCATATATTGTAGTCTGACCCAACAGACTAAACAGCACTGTCATCCAGACAGCCATGTTGCTAGCATTCCAAAAAGATCAGATATCACTATAATTCAATCAGAGAGAAACATGACTCCAAATGAATGCTAACATCACTCTGTGTCTCTGTGTGTATAGTGAATCATTTACCACCACATTCTTCATAATGACATTTAACAGTGGGAATATGTCCATGTTGTTTCACTGCAATCATTCAATACTGCTTTAGATACATACACTTTTGTAAGATTGATTGGTAGCTTCCTAAAAAAGCATTTAACCTGAATTGATCTTGCAATTTATTTTGTGGTGATGGTGTTATTCTCTGTGAGTGCATTAGTTTTCCATACATTTTCCATCCTAAAAAGCACAACACTGAGTGGGAAACATATGGAAATTGTCAAATTTGGATATTTGATATCCACACAAAATATTGTCAGTTGGAAGGTTCAATCCGAAAATAGTAACCCTAGCCTTTGGAAATCCACATTGGTTTCACCCTTGGGTCCATGATAGAGACCATATGGATGCTGGGGTTACTGTGTGAATGTGTGTGTGTGTGTCTTTGTGTGTGCAAAAGGATATTGCCATTATCAAGCCTTCTTACAGCCATTAGGAAGATGTGACAGTCTGTTGTGGCAGCAGTTTAACAGGATCACAGATAACAGCATGTCTGTCAACTGTCAGCCTGGCAGATGAGTGACAGAGGCAGGAAAAGCTCATTCTTTCCCATCTCTGTGACGCGCAAAAATCAGGAGTGTATCTGCAGGTCACACAAAGAAGCTCAGGAATGACAGATGGTTGTGTAGTGGGATGAGGGTTCAGGTGACGAATGGATGACCTATTCAAATCTGTTGAGGAGCCAGTGTGAGTCATTATAGTCCCCAGAGGTGTGGACTCAAGTCACGTGACTTGGACTGAAGTTAGACTCGAGTTGCAAATTTCATGACTATAGACTTGACATGACAAAATCAAAAAAGACTTGCAACTTGACTTACACACAACGGTGACTCATGATTTCACTTGGACTTGAGCCTTTTGACTTGAAAATACTTGATACCTTCCCCGAAGCCCAAAGATTAAAAAGTATGTTATTTAAAAAGTGTGCCACAAATAAGTTCACTTCCTGAATCAACTTACAGTAACACTATTCATTCCCAGCAAGTTGGCAGATAATTTTTCAGATCCACTTTGTGTGAACCAGTTCCACAGCATTCAGTCAAGTTGCAGGCGAGAACCACGAACTGACATCATCAACATTAGTTAGTGCCAGTTGGATTTTTCTTTTAACCAAAGATAATTTTGTTTGCATACAAAAACTAACCAAAAAAACAAATTTGCAGAATGCAAAACGTGCAGGTCAAAAACTATAAAGATGCAACAACTCCCAACAAAGTTTTTAAACAAATAAATACAAATTCAAAAACATAACATTCATGACTTTTGTAAATTGAATATTATTGCATTTTTGTTAAAAGAACATTATATTTGTTAAGGAGCACTTTATGATTTGTTTCAGATTTGAAACTCAAAGTTTAGGACTTGGGACTTATCTTAAGATTCTTCATTCTGGGCTTGGGACTTAACTCAAGACTTGTCAGTCTTAACTTGGGACTTGAAAAACAATGACATGGTTCCACCTCTGTTACTGTAATATCTGACCAGCCTCTTAGTAGCAGCGCTGGTCTGCTTCACCATGTACAGTGTATATGTGTCTCTGTAAAGCTCTGTGTACCCTCTTGAAAACATCTATTCTTGAGTTGTACCTTGCTGGGCTCTTGGGCCCAGATAACCTATTTCAGACACTACGTCAATTCACTAGAAAAGGAAGTACACAGAACATTTTTATCAAGCACAGTGAGGTGGTGGTGGTGGTTGGGGTGGTGGTTGTGGTTGGGGGGTGGGGGGTCACTTTGGTGAATGAAATGATTATTTTGTACTCCTTGAAACATCAACCAGACCCACTGTCAGCTCGGTATCTTTCATCCTTGATCATTAAGGCCTCACACTTCATTGCTTTTCAATTTCATTTGGACAAGTGTTGTCTAATGGATATATCCTGTTACATTCAGTGATATCAACAGAGCCTTGGTGTATTTTGTCAAAAAAGAAATGGTCAATGGAGCCTAGATGGCAGCTTGCAGAACTCCACCATTTACAAAGCAAATAAACAAATGAAGAATATCAACCCTGGAGCACCCACCCAAACAAAATAGCACTTCCACAAGGAAGAGGCTACAGGACAGTGTTTACAAAATCCTCATTAAGGAAGTTGTGAGATAACACACGCTCATGTGCATCACACAAAGTTGAAGGCAGGCACGCACGCACACACACATACACACACACACACACACACACACACACACACACACACACACACACACACACACCAGCAAAGAGACCATAAGCACTGAGCAATGCAGAGCCCACCATATCATAGATAAGGGACAGAAGAAAGGGCTGGAAAGAAGAGAGCAGAACACAGAGAGAGACTGACAGAGGAGAGGGTGCGACAGAGATGACTCTGACGAACAAAGCCTAGACTCGACCACCCTGTCACCGGAACTGCAGCCTTGTGACACAGGACATCAGAAGGTATACTTGCGAATAAATGCTGTAAGATCTGGAAGAGAGCTGCAGGAACACACAAGCGTGCACAGAAGCTCACAGTGGTCAGTACAAGGGTCAACAACGCTACTGTCTGCTGCAAGGGATCCAGAACGTTTTTTTTGCCTACGGACCACAATTTCAATTAACCTTTGGATTAAGGCATTTACAGATCATAAATATTTTCTCTTACTCTTACATCAGCTCATCTATAGACAATCCCAGAGGGCATACAACAGAAATCTGCAGATTGCTTTTCCCATGGCGAGCATTTGGGTCTCTCAACTGGGAACCATCTGCAACTCCAAGACTTTGCTCTTGCTGTTTTCCATCCTGCTACTCCACTGGCCACTCTGTGGACAGAGCAGCCCAATCTCCAATACCCATCAGAGGTATCGCCCTGCTCCTGGGCTGGGAGACGGGCATGGGGGGGTGGTGGATCCATCACTGCTTGAGCAGGACAACAACAACATGAACATGCAGAGCCTGCTGGAGAGCCTAAAGGAACAGTTTCTGCGGACTTTCAACCTGTCTGGCTTGGGTCCTCACCTGGCCCCTGGGAGTGCACGAGAGGAGCCGCCTGAGTACATGATGGAGCTTTACAACCGTTTTGCTAATGACCACACTGCCATGCCCACTGCCAACATCATCCGCAGCTTCAAAAATGAAGGTAAAGATCCCCTGCCCCAAGTGATGATGCTCCTGTTGATCACATAGATTGATGAAAAAACTACTTTTTCATTTAACTATTAGTTTGTTTTTCTCATCACACTCTGGTCTGGAAGGCAAAGAATTGTAAATGGTGAAAGTGGGAACAAAGGTCTTCTTGTATATGTATACTTTTTAGTGGACTGTAGCTTCAAGCATGTATGAACCAAAATTTAGTTGTTTAAATCCAAGCTTTAGTCATGGCCCTGTTTTTTGCTACTCCTCTGTTTGGGGCAATGCTCATATCAAAATGTTGCTTACATGCAATAAAATTAAGATATAACTTCAATATTTCCCAATGAAGGATTAAACTGGTGATGAAATCCTCAGTAGAGTTAGGTCAGAATAGATTTAGGATACATTGCAAAACTCAAGGGAAAACCTCATTAAAAGACTGCAATTATTTCTCTTCCCCAGATTCATCTCCCAGTGTTGTGGGCGTTGGAGGGGTAAGGCGTCACCCACTCCTCTTCAATGTGTCAGTTCCCCATCATGAACGTGTCACAGCAGCCGAGCTTCGCCTCTACACCCTTGTCCAGACTGACCGCCACCTCTATGCTGGTGTCGACCGCAAGGTCACTGTCTACGAACTGGAGTTGCAGTTTGGAGATGACAATGTGACTAATGAGAATACCATGAGAGGTGATGGATTCAGAGGGGGAGAAGAGCGGTTAGAGCTAGTGGAGTTGGCTTCACGCCAGGTCTACGGCACAGATAATGGCTGGGAGGCCTTTGACCTCACTGCTGCTGTTCAACGCTGGCGCAGATCTGACCGTGGCACCACGCACCAGTTGGAGGTACACATTGCCAGCATAGCTGATGAAGATAATGTTCAAAGTATGATGAAGGACAACAAAGACAGGAATCCACCTGAAGGGGACATGAAGATTGACACCAGTCCAGAAGAAAAACACAAACCTCTGCTCATTGTTTTTTCTGATGACCAAAGTAGTGATCACCGTGATGACAAACGCGAGCTGAACGAGATGATTGACCATGAAACCTCTAACATGGTTCTCCAGAATGACTTGGGGACGGGCCTGAATGGGCTGTGGGGGGAGCCGGGGAGGGACAGGGATGAGAGAGATGAAGAAGCAGAGCCAGATGAAGAGGACCTCATCCAAATGCGCTCCAATCTGATCTACGACACAGCATCCCGCATTCGGCGCAATGCCAAGGGAAACCACTGCAAGAAACAATCTCTGTACGTAGAGTTCAAGGACATCGGATGGGACAGTTGGATCCTGGCACCCACTGGTTACGATGCCTTTGAGTGCACTGGCATTTGTTCCTTCCCGCTGACGAAGCATGTCACACCCACTAAGCATGCCATTGTCCAGACATTGATCAACATCAACAGTCCTCAGAAGGCGGCACGAGCTTGTTGCGTGCCCACCAAGCTGGACCCCATCTCTCTGCTGTACTTGGATGATACAGGCGTGGTCACCTACAAGTACAAGTTTGAAGGCATGGTGGTGGCTGAGTGTGGCTGCAGATAGTCCATGCTTTCAGAGAGTTTAACTCTTCGTAAAGTCTTACAACAAGAGAAAAGACAAAGAACTGCAAATAAGCTAACAAAGGAGGTTAGCCAAAGCTGTCTTCAACAAAGGGACAATTGTTGGAATCTCTGTAAGGGTAATTCAGTGAGACTGGAAGTGCACATTAACTATTCATGAAACTATGTGTTCTTCAAATCAATGACTGTGGACTAATATATGTTTTAAACCACAAAACAGAAATAAGTTCTCCATTTAAAGGCATCAAAATCAGTTGCCATCATTCAGACAGTGGAAATGCTGCAGATCTACAGTCAACATGTTACCAGTATTGACGCCAAATTTTCCAAAAGGACAGACCCCAAAACATCCTACGGCGTGTGCGGCCTGGTGGGAACCAGTGGGCCAGTTGTCCCCCTCCCTCTCCTTCCCTCTGACATCTGTCTTCCTCTCCACTTATCTCTGGCCTCCCCCTCTCAATGCGAACACTAATCAGCACTTCATGTGTTCTGACGCTGTGAAATGACCACCCCCCCTCCAATGAGGCAACCTGACAAGACATGAACTCTCCAGGCCGACCTCTTGCCTCCTGCAGCCTCCTGATATGTAGGCGCTGTGCTGGGGTCCTAGCGGCAGGGTTATCAATCCCAACCTTGTTTCCTACTTCACATGCCTCTTTTCCACTCCCCCAAGCTACAGCGATAGCAAGGTGTGGGGGGTTGAGAAACATGTATGCCACCACTCAGGCTTGGAGAACTGGACGCTGTTTTGGGCAACATTTGAGGTGGTGGGATGGGGGAGTGGGACAGGACACAGGGGGCAGGGGTTGTCCACATTCCTGGGCAATAAACAATCTTAACTGGCTCAACTCACTGACCTAGTAGCATGTGCCCCTAATATATCTCCAACTCAGTTGAGTCATCCATCACTTTTATGGTAAGAATGGCCTTTTTGGACAGTCATTACCTGACGGCCAAACTTGAGAGTGGAAAAGGGGGCACCTTGTCACATTGTCTTTATGGATACCCAAAGGAAATACAGTCACAGAAATACAGTTTCTTTGTTTAAAAGCCCTTTGATACCTCTGCTGCTTGTGTCAAATAAGAGACTATTTATTGTTTTAATTTATTGATTTCTACAACAGAGTAGATAACTATATATGTACATGTGTAAGTTACTTGGTGTAAAGCTGGTTGTGTATCCATGACAATGCATTTGCAGCACAAAACTAACTATGTTGGGAAGAGAAATGGCAATGATTTCTAAAACAATAAAGAACAATTATTTAACAAATTCTAAATGGAAAGTCTTCTTATCTATAAATTAAAGGAATCCTTCAGCCACACAATAACCATTTGTACATAAATTACATGACAAGTGTTACCCTGAATTTGTGAAGAAAACTTTGTTTTAGGGCAGCATGGTGGTGTGGTGGTTAGCACTCTTGCCTCACAGCAAGAGGGTTGCCGGTTCGATCCCGGGCGTGGGAGCCCTTCTGTGCGGAGTTTGCATGTTCTCCCCGTGTCAGCATGGGTTCTCTCCGGGCACTCCGGCTTCCTCCCACAGTCCAAAGACATGCAGATTGGGGACTAGGTTAATTGATAACTCTAAATTGTCCGTAGGTGTGAATGTGAGTGTGAATGGTTGTCTGTCTCTATGTGTCAGCCCTGCGATAGTCTGGCGACCTGTCCAGGGTGTACCCTGCCTCTCGCCCGATGTCAGCTGGGATAGGCTCCAGCCCCCCCGTGACCCTCGTGAGGATGAAGCGGTTAGAAGATGAATGAATGAACTTTGTTTTAACAGTGAATGAAGAATTGTGCGCACATGCATTTCTGCTTGTGCATCGTCCATGCCTGAGACTATTTATGCGAAAGTATTTTAATTGGAAAGGTTTTAGCAAATATGCATGTGTTTGGGAAGTACAGAGCATATAGCTGAGACGTGGATTACACTGCTCAAGTTGTGTGAAAGTCTCTAAACAGATGTTTTGATTGAGTTTTGTCAAACAAATGTCTCAATTGTTTTGGATTCTTCTTTCGCTGTGAAAGCATGTGAGATAAACAAAGTCCTCCTCATGAATTCAACCTAACGAGGGTTTATTAACATATATACAAATGGTTATTTTGTGGGTGAAGTATTCAGTTAATTGTTGATGCTTAGTGTTTCAGAACATTTTCTCACCATCAAAATGTCTTCAGGATTACCTCATATCAAGATGAGCGTAAATATTCTGAGCTAAAATGCCACACTGATGGTGTTTTCACAGTTAACTGTACATGATTTATTTTTACACATTACAATTATCAATCAAAGCATCCTTGGTCTGTCAGCTTTCCTTTCTGTTATCTTAGGAAGATGCTGCTAGACCAATGATACAATGCATTGCTGACATTCAGATCATTTAGTCCAACAGTATCAGCTCACAGTTCATAGTTCATACTTGACACACAAACAAAGAACCATGGGAAACTGAGTGGAAGGTCTGCTAATGAACAAAATAGATGGCCTGCTGCCCACATTGACAGCTTGCAGATGCAGACAGCTGTGATGAAAAACCTGTTCGTGAAGAAAAAGTGTGAACAATAAACAAAGTTCTGGGCTACAGTATCTCTCTCTCTCTGTTCTGTTTTTTTCTGTGAATGTCAAACAGGAGCCAAAGAGTACTGTGCCAAAGCACAGTGGAGATGAATGAAAGCTACAGATCAGCTTCATGCTCTGAAATGTGTAGAAATTTCTATTATTTCTTTGTTGTTGAGAATGTGTGTCACCCTTAAAGGTAAGTTGTCTTTGCTCTGTTTGAGTAATGTCCAATGCTACAACAGCTGAATTGAGGTCAAGGACAAAAATCAAAGAGTAAAATACATACGTGTAACAAAAATCAGAGATAATATGGATAACAAGGAAAAAAAGGTTTCTTTTGAAAGGCTTTGCAACATGACCAATGTTACAAGGACAGTCTTCTTCTTACAAGTGGTGCTTTCTATCAGTTTAGATTGTTTTGGTGTGAGTTGCATGTGTTGGAGATATCAGTCGTAGAGATGTCTGCCCTCTAAATATAATGGAACTGGATGACGAGTGTAGTTTGTAGAAAGAATATGGTTCCTACATGAAGCTGCTCACAAAAAGGTCTGTGGATTATCTTGAGTAACTGAGTTATGATTTCTGTAGACAGACACTGCTGTTGAGCAGAGGGCCATCTAGAGCCATTCTATTCAGGAGAGGGCAGACATTCTTAGGCAAATATTTCCAACACTCCACAAGTTACACTGGAACAATCTAGATTGATATATAGCACTACATGTAAAGGGGAAAATGTGTATTTTTTTGATTTTGGGCCGAACTGTCCCTTTAATGTTGTTATTACACTCACTAGTTTAGTAACAACTTAGCAAAATTCAGGTGGGAAGTATGTATGGAGTAAATAAAAGTAATGCACTTCTAACACCATCAAACACTGTTATAAAATGATGATTATGTAATGATTCCGCTTCTCCTGGGGTTCTGTTTTAACAGAATGGTTATTTATTGTTGTGGATCACCTTACTCTAAAATTCTAATATGCTACAGCATGTGCTTTACAGACAAAGACAAACACATTAAAAAATTCCTCATAAAAAGTCTTTGGCAACAGCCCATTAATGACAAGTGCACTGAGCTGTTTGAGAAAGCAAACAAGTCACTCTCCTAACCTCTCATGAAAGACGAGAGAGGAGGTCGTCTAAAAATGGTTACAGACCAGAGAGCAAGAACCTCAGCCAGTTACTGTGACAACAGGAGGTCTCAGCTATGTAAAGCTCACTAATTGGATATTTACAGAATGGTGGAAGAAATATGAATCTGGCCTTTGTCACTGAATGGCAAACTTTCAGGGAATATGATGAAATGGGAAGTCTTTAGTTTTTGCTCAGATGATAAGAACTGCTGCAGAGTGTTCTGTGCTTTTTCTCTGTCTTGTTTTGACATGGCTCCATCTGTTAAAAAAATTCTAATCTCTCTTCTTGTTGTTATGCTGGAGTTTGTAAGGGATTTGGCCTACGTGATTATCTAGGAGGAGCACACCTAACTACAAGTAAACAAACTCAGCGCTTCCCACTGTACAGACGGCTGAAAGTGCATGAAAATCCTGGAATGCCTCAGTGCCTGACATCATGACGTCGGCTGCAGGACGTGTGTTTAGCTGTGTGTTTAGGTGTGTGTCATCTAAAGCTGCATGACTCGCCCTGACTCTGACGTGGGGTCTGTAATTGTTTCCGTTTTGGGTCACATGTTTATCATTCCATCTCTTGGCACCACCACCCAGTACTCTTCTCTCATTCTTTCCTCCAGTCTCTTCATTTCCCACGAATAGCAAACTCTGCACAAAAACATTGCTTAATAACTGTATGCAAAAGTTCCTCCAAATGCTCAAGCACCTTTAAACAATTTGCATTTGAGTCTGATCTTGCGAAACTTTCAAAGGCCCATTGGATGATTCAGAAATGAAAAACAGATGTTCGGTGTAGTTCATACTGTAGGATGACTATGGACTGCTTTCTTGGAAGAATGTGTTCATTGCAAGTCAGTACAAAAAGAACAGCACAACTGTCATTCTTCATTAGAAGTTTATGACTTTCACTTTCTAGAGACCTTCAAAAAATATATAAAACAGGTCGTGACTGAGAAGGCTGCTGCGTGAGAAAAATCTGATATTGTATTATTACGTGTTAAAATCATGCTGAAAAAGACAAATAGCTGCTAAAGTAAAGTAATGATACCTTAACTCGTTATCTATCCACAAGAATTGCATTTGGCTCCCATTCATGCTAGCCCCCCTATTTCACTGTGATGAAGTATAGGAAGCTTGAGCAATCTGGAGCTCTCTGTTATCCTTTTTTTTCATGCAAGTGCCAAAGATAAGGTAACTACAAATCATCTGGCATGACTCAGCTGAATTCTGTGGGAAATAAAACCTGAGCATGTTGTTATTGTTGGATTTTAAAGGAAGGCCCTATTGACAACCATGCCTCTCTTGTGAAACAAATTACAACAGTTACAACTGTAAAAAGTGACTAAAAGGCTTCTCATCACTAAAAACATGTGGTTTTGATTGCTCAGGCAAATCCACATGGAACCGGTTAACAGAGAGAGTAGACAGCTGAGAGGCCCAGGGAACACAAATCACCAACCACAGCAGCAAAGCAGAAACCTGAACCTGAGGCCAACAACAAAACAACAAAGCCATGTCTTGTTGCTTTCATATGTTTTCTCATGTTTAAATGCCCAAATACAACAGTGAATACAACAAACTTTTTACAATATACTCACCAAGTATACACGGCACAAATTGTACAACACATTTGGCTCAAAGAGGAATGTTCATCTTAAATATTTACAATACTCTTACATTGTAGACAGTTACACTGAAATATTTAGGATTTGCACAAGTGGCAACTCCAGGGCTGATAAATGAAGACAATGCTGAAGTGCCAAAAACTGCAGTTCTTTGAATGGCCACTTGAGGCTGGCTTCAAGAGCGAGTCAATCCCCATAGACTCCCATGTGAAATTGCCCAACTTTGCAGCAGAAATAAACATGTTTACAGCCTGGTACAAAAATGGTTTCAGTCGCTATAGCTAATTTCACCATTTATGACAACTGTAGGGGGGTGAATTTTTATACCACTTAGCTATTTATATTTTATTAAAGCCCAAAGTTATGTATGTTCAAGGGAACAGCTGCTTTGAGTATTTTGTTTTGTTTGTCTTGTTATTTTTTTGGACCAGCCCGTAAACATGTTTATTTTTTGCTGTAAAGTTGGGGAGTTTAACATGGGGGTCTTTGGGGCCAGCCTCAAGTGGCCATTCTAGAAACTGCAGTTTTTGGCACTTCCACATTGGCTCCATTTTCAGGCCTGGAGGTATTGCTGCTTGCTGTAAGTGGGGCTAAAGATCCACCTGCCAGGGCCTTAAGCTCAACTATTAACACATTATGTATCTATATCTTTTTATATTTTCTGTGCGCAAATTTGTTGTTTTATGCTTCATCTGATGAACTAGGTCTTGGCTAGGCGTCATCACTTCCAGGTTAGCTGTTTTCCCATTTCCACTCTTTGTGCTAAGCTAACTAGTTGTTGGTTTTAGCGTCCATTTAAGTGTACCGAAGGTGGCATCAAACATCTCTCTCCCTTTAACCAGTTTGTAGAGTAGCTTAGAATGTGTGAATATCTGCAGACATCTGCTCAGATTTGTAGTGTTTCCTCTGCACTCACCAAAATAAGTCGGTCATGTATTATCTGCTTCACGCCTACAAAATGAAAGCATATGAATCCATTTAGAATCACTCCCATGCCATGAAGGCAAATCAAGTGCACATTGGTCCAGGCGTTCGTCCATTGTTTCATTGTCTTGATTTATTATGTCATCCCTGCTCTCTCCTCATCTTGTGCTGCATTCACTTGATGCAGAGCAGCTGTAGATATGAGCGTTACAAAGGCCATTGTTGGCTTTCACATCTTTATGGCGGCATGTGAACACAATGTTTGTTCATCAGTGAATTCACAGATAATTGACAAAGAAACATAACGTGTGTTGTCTTGTTTACAGAATTTTACAGATTTCAATCATTTTTATCACAAAAGGCATATTTTGGTCACAAGTCTCATTTTGTCTTGACACTATAGGATGTCTGACTGAAATGACAGTGGATGGTTTGCTGTAAACTGAGGGATCAGTTATCCCTCATGAAGAATGAAAGGCTGATCAGGACCAAACAAAATGTGCAGAAAATATCCTTCACTTGACAGCTTTGCTGGAATTTAATAAATCCTCAGTTTGCTTTGTGCAACAGTTTTGTCACTCTGGACGTAAATACTGTGCTGATGCGCGGTATGTGCCAAAGAGGAGGTCCCAGTGGGTGAAGTAGGGGGCGTAGTTGACATTGTGGAGAGAGTGGTGGGCTTGGTGGCAGGGAGCTCCTCCCAGACAGGGCAGCAGTCTGTGTAGAGCCCAGGGCAGGTCATATCCACAGTGGTCCTCTACCGCCAGCCAGCTGTTGATGAGGTGGAAGAAGGCTTCGCTCAGAGGATGGCAGCCCACCACCCAGGCGCTGCTCAGAGCCAGCAGCAGCAGAGATAACAGCTCCAGTGAGCTGCTGTCCTGAGCTGCCAGTGCGAAGGGTACATGGTGCTGGTGGTGCAGCTGGTGGGTGTTGCGGTAGAGCCAGGGAACCCTGATGAGGAGCAGACAAACAGCTGTGTTTGCTTATAATCTTACTGTCATAGATAATTACTACAATATTCCCAGAATGGCGTGTCAGTCTGTCTGTGGTTGTCTACTCAATATAAAGTTACTTCTACTACCTCTACTGGTATTACAACAGCACAGCTACTACCACTACCACCAGTGCTGCAACTATTGCTAATAATGCTGTGTCTTAATGAAAGGCAGCTGTCAAACATCTGTTACCAATTGGGTGGTTGAATTTGAAGGCTGTGATTATTTCCCATGCACAAAAAAAGCTAAAGAAAGAGCCACATTAGTTGCATTGTGGGAAATGTAGGATTTAGTGTTTTTTGTAGCTGGACTAAATGTCAGGATAGGTTGGGCTTTGCTGCTTCGATGCTGATCATTCTTTTTTTTCATCTGTCACTCTTAAGTCCCCAAACTTCAAAACTGAATCCCTTGAGTACGACTTTGAAACATCTAATGACTGGCTCTTGACTAATCAGCAGTAAGTTAGAAGCATGACAGTATTACTTGGATATGTAGCATGTTGTTTGCCATTCTAATCACCAATCAAAACTGTGCCAATCAAAACTGTGCCAAACCAAGAGGAACAGATAAACCCAATCGCCAATATAAATGTTTGCACTGTTCACTCCTGCAAACCACTGATATACTAAATGTGTATGTTATTGTGTAGCTGATATATTGAAACTTTACATTTCAACAACAGTGTGGTAAACTTGTGATTAGGTTAAGCCACGGAAAACTATTTGGTTATGGGTAGAAAAAGATCATGTTTAGGCTTAAAATACCTGCTTATGGTGGCACAAAGTTGGCAGAAAACACAGTGATCTCTGTAAAAACAATTGCTCTTTGTCCAACTATCTCTGCACAAAACGCAACAATGACATCATAGCAGTATAAAACATATCAATGATTCGCTTGAACACATCCTGTTTCGTTGTTTGTTGGTTTCGAACATGGCCTGCAGCTTAACAGGTGTCTCCCCTAGGTGACACACCATCCACCACAAGTCAGCTCATATAATAAATAACTTTAGAAACACTGACATGATACAAATGTACAAATGTTATGTATCCATGGTTTGCAGAAACGTACAATGCTAACATTTTCTTTTGCCAGCTGGGACAGACATACATATTTTTGGACCACACAATTCATCACATTAACTCATCTGTTCTCAATAAGCTTTATATGGAAATGGAAACAAATTATTTAGATTATGGAAAAGTAGTGGTGGAAGATTCTTTAGTTATTTAAAAGTAGCAACATCACAGTAAAACAACTCCATACTACCAAAGGTCTGTATTCAAAACTTAATTTAAGTGAAGGAACGTGAGTGTTATCAGCTAAAATCTGTATTTTAATGTTTAGATGGTGAAACTGACATTTTGTGTAGCCTACTGTGTGGTTTCGCCTACTGTTTGAAAATGAAATGTATTTGTGTTGGCTTTTAATAGGTTTATAAAATGTTAGTATGTGAAAGAACTATCAACGAGCAATGGTGTTCACCAGTCCTGTTTAACATCTATATGGAGGACCTTTCTGTCCAGTTACATAGTTGTGGCACAGGATGCATGGTGGGAGATAGTCTCATCAATCACTTAATGTATGCTGATGATCTTGTTACCTTTTGTCCATATAGTGCTGGTCTCCAGCACCTGCTGAGGATATGTTCACAGTATGGTACTGAATTTGACATTAAGTATAATGCAAAGAAAAGCAATGTGATGATTGTCCGTAGTAGGGAAGACAGACGATCAATCTTTCCTGATTTTTTTCTGTCAGACTCTACCCTCACAGAGTGTGATGAGGTGAAATATCTAGGTCACTACATGGCAAATGATCTCTCTGATGACAAGGATATTCATAGACAATGTCGAAAAATGTATGCTTAAGCAAACATGCTGTCAGCATGTGATCAGTGGATATAAAGATTTCTCTCTTTAAAGCATTCTGTACATCTCTTCATACTGCCCACCTGTGGTGTCTGTACAAGAAAAGCAGCATGTAGAGACTCACTGTGGGTTACAATGACTGTATGAGGTTGCTGCTTAAGGCTCCAAGAAGCTGCAGGGCAAGTCATATGTTTGCTAGTGTTGGGGTCCCTACCTGTGCTGCAGTGATACGGAATCTGATGTATAGATTCATATGTAGAGTGTCTAACTCATTAAATTCACTGTCGATCATGCCTGTACACTTGCGTGTGACTCTTTTTTTTTCTTTCTGTACATCACTGTTGTGTTTTATTGTGTAATGTTGTTGTCTCTCTTTTTTTTTAAATTGTGTATGTTGTTTGTCTTGCTCTTGTGGTGCTATGGACCTCTCCTTGACATGTGTCTTTTATAAAGTATGAATTGAATTGAATTGAATTGAATATCAGCGGCTGACAAAGGTGAAAAAGTACATTTTGTGTAGAAAATTAAAGTGCAAATACCACTGAATTGTGGGCCTACTTAAGTGCAGTTCTTGAGTAAATATACTTACTAAATTTGAACCACATATGACCTTCTCTATATTCTTGGCAGGACAGTAAAGCCTTTAAACTCTATGGCGAAGCTAAAACTCTCCAGGGACACCCAGAGCAATGATAAATAGCTAGCCTATATGGAAAAAGATCCAAACTCCAAGAGCAGCATCAATTATAAACAGTTGAATAAACGGGAATAGGCTATATTGAAATATTAGGCATAGTAAACATGTAACATGACATTGGTGCAAAATGCTTACCTGTGCATGACGAAGTGCCATATAAAGAAGAGTGTGTCAAAAAGCAGTAGACATGCGAAGACTTCCACAAAGAGCTGCCAGCAGGATGGAGCCAGCTCCGGTAACACAGGGCTCCTCAGTAAGTGAAACAGCGCGGTGGCGGGGAGGACGGTGGTCAGGTATCTGTACAGCACCCTCCAAAAACAGTCAAACCATCGCCGGAGCGACGGCGGCGGACCCGAGCCTGCCGTGATCCTCCACGAGCGGACGCGCTGACAGACGCTTCCCAGCGCGTCCAGCGCCAGGAAAGGTGCGCAGAGCAGGACGTGCGTCAAGAAGGCGTAGGACGCAGGCAGGTAAGGCGAGAGCAGGATCTCTTTCTGCTCTGGTCTCACAGACTCCCACAGCCCTTGGAGGATAGGCGCACATCCCTCTACATGCTCTGTGGAGAGCACATTCATCACGGCTCTCACCTCACAATCTCCTACATCTTCTTTTAGGGCATGTAGCGTCCTCCCAGCGGTCACTATCACCCTTACGAAGACATCACTTTTACTTCTGAAGAAAATGTTTTATCACCTTAAAGCTAAATCCTCATATGAGTGAAATGTCTCCACTTTGATTGCACTTAAGAGGGCTCGATCCTAAATAATCTCTCTTCCACACAAAGGTAAGTTAGGTGTTTCCCTCGGCTGCAGTCCCGCTTGTTCCTGTCGTGCTTCTGCAGAAATTTGTCTCCACCACATGGTGGTGGGTGGAGGAGGAGGAGCCCCTGATTCATAACTTTTCAGAGCTAAATCACTCTTTCTTTTCTTTTGTGAGACGCAAGTGGCAATTGGATAGGTGAAGTAAATCCCCCTGAGAGATGGCTGCTTTCACTTTTACGCACTCAAGCCGCCTACTTAAAGTTGGCTGTCGGAAATGCAGGGTCTTTCTGGGAGAGGACTGTCGCACCAGGAGACCTTGATTCAGTGATGGCGATGTCTAATCAGGATCCGACCCACAGAGACTGATTACATTGCTGACTGCAGATAGCGCAGATGTTTCTCTGAACTGAGGGATTTTCCAGGAAAAGAGAATCCAAAAGCAAAACAGGAGCAGTTCTCACACTGTCAGAATATGAATGAAATGAAAAAAAAAGAAAAGAAATACAGCATGTCAAAAGTTTTCTTTTCATTTTTGCACTTCATAAAACCAAGATTTATGAAAATTAGCCTGTATGGCTAAATCTGGCACATTTACGTGACTTAAGTGGTCATGTTAATTAATGCACTGTCCCTTCTTAAATAAAATAAACATAAAACTTAAACATTTAAGGAGATAAAATATTCATTGCACTGATGAAGTGAAATCAAATGACTCATTGCAAATGCCTGAATTACTTCTGAATCACTGTGCCATCAAAATCAATTAGATCCTAGGCTGAATTATTCATATATTTAAATTTGCATAGGGCATTATCTTCAGTCATTATTTAAATTAGTTTTATGGAGCCTTACAGTGAATTTTAAGCTCATTGTTTAGCTGTCAAACTCACAACTTTACTGTATTTGATTCCCTCTCACTGCTCTGATAGTAGGCCTATAGTTTTTATTTTTGCCCACAGGTCACAGCAGGCAGCCATTTTTAGAAAACAAAAAACAAAAAACAAAAACAATCATCACTCTTTCTTGAGCCTCTCTGAAAAAGCATGTCTGTTCACCATAAATAATCATATTTCATAGTTCCTGGCTATGATAAATGATTTGATTTGGGATATTTAAATTGGCGAGACAAAATAGAGCCAAAAGAAGAGCAACTATTGGACTTAAATTCAACAGGTGGACACAAACACAACTCCAAAAGAATGCCAATGTCACTCAGTAACTGCTTGGTGTGTAGATAAGAAATCGTTTCCTAAGTTTTTCATATCATCTTAGAAGATGATAATATATCAGTCCATAACTTCTTTCAAGCAGCCCCCAAGTGGCCAAAAAAAGTTATTGCACATCTTAGTTTTGCACTCAACAAAAATATTAATGCAACACTTTTGTTTTTGCTCCCATTTTTCACAAGTTGGAATGAAAGATGTAAGACTTTTGCCACTCAACAAGCATCATTGCTACATAGGTGTGCCTTTGGATGGTCACAATAAAAGGCTGCTCTAAAATGTGCAGTTTGATCACACAACACAATGCCACGTATGTTACAAGTTTTGAGGGAGCATGCCATTGGCATGCTGACAGCAGGAATGTCCACTACAGCTGTTGCTCATGAACTGAATGTTCATTTCAATTCCATAAGCTCTCTCTAATGTCGTTTCCACAAAACTGGCAGTACATCCAACCCGCTTTACAACTGCTCACCATGTGTAACCATGCTAGCTCAGGACCTCAACATCCAGTGTCTTCACCTGCAAGATCGTCTGAGACCAACCACACAAACAGCCGATGCAACAGTTTTGCACAACCAAAGAATTTCTGCACAAAGGAAACATCTCAGGGATGCATATCCAAGGGACTGGTCTCAGACGATCTTACAGGTGAAGAAGTCAGATGTGGAGGTCCTGGGTTGGCTCACTAAACTGGTTGCGTGTACTGCCAAATTCTTGGAAACAACTTTGGAGACGGTTTATGGTAATGAAATGTAGATTCCATTCATGGGCAACAGCACAATGGCATGTCAATGGCACGTTTCCTTAAAAACTTGTAACGTATGCACATTTTAGAGTGCTGTTTTATTGTGACTATCTCAAGGCACACCTGTGTAATAACCATTCTGTTTAATCAGAATCTTGATATGCCACACAGGTGGAAGGATTATCGATTACACTGGCAAAGCGCTCACTAACTCAGATTTTTCAAAATTCATGAACAACATTTGGGAGAATGAAGCCTTTAGACTGAAGAGGAAAAGTTTTGAATCTTGTATTACAAGTCATGAAAAATGACGTAGGAGTAGGGTGCCTGTTTGGACTGATTGGAGGGTCAAAAGGGCAATGTTTCATTGTACTGGTTCTTTATTTCTTCTCAGAGTCTCTTATTTCTTCATTTCCTGAACATTTCCTGAAAAACAACCATTTGGTTTTAATTATTGGCTGGTTCAGAGGAACAGCTCATGAAGGTGTTGGTGGTTGTCAGTAAGGAAATTCCCAGACGTTTGGTTGACCTTATCATTACAAAGGGATTCAATTTCAATCTGTGACTGAATCATTAACCCATGTACCGGTCTGTTTCCATGTAACTCAACATTCTTGTCAATGAGTAAATACATGTAAATGCACTGATCCATGATTACTGAGAGTGTAACACACTGACCTGTAAAATAAAAATTACCCAAACCTGTGCCCTCTGCTCCACCCTAACATGTTATGCATCCATAATTTCAAGGTTTTCATTTTTTTTATTTACTCTTGCAATGTAAATAAAAACTCATGGTAAAGCCATTGACTTCTCAAAGAATAAGCCACAGTACTTTATTGTCAGGTGACAACACCGTGATTGCACATTCACAACTGAAATCAGTAAAAAAAAAAACCAAACAAACAAAAAAAAAAACTTCGCCTTTCAAGTCAATGTAAGTCTCCATCAATCAGAGGGATTCGAATTTAACTGGAAGTTACTTTTATGGCTAAATGGACCAACTTAAAACAAGAACAGATTGGTGCCGATGACACACAATATAATCAGATTGTACAAGAATTTAGAAATGGAGGTTGAGACAGGTTACATTGACTTTTGGACATACGCCATGTAGCTTCAGGTGACGGAAATATTTTCTCACCGTGGCTCTGTCTGTTCAAAAATACAAAAGAAAATCACGTCAATGTCCTGGAATTACTGCTGAAACATGCTCCTTCTGCCAAATTCTCAGACCTCATGATGCATGATTCAGTTTTTAATATGAAGTGGTCGCCATTTGATCATTAACTCATCCCCACATATTCTATGCTGAGCAACAACATATTCTTCTGTTGAAACAATCCCACTCAAAAAAATTGCCCAATCCTGGGGAACAAAGTCAACATTATGTCAACATTCAGACAAAGATTTTCTTTAGTCATCTAACACAGAGGTCATACATTAAACATAATTAATTTTTTTGGTCCTGATCAAACCAAGATGTTTGTTAAAAAAAGGTCAGTAAAACTGACTCCTACAGACAATTCTCACACATGAGATGGAATGGTTATATTAAATCATCAAAAATAGCTGAAAATAACCTTTTGAGAAAAGCTGATGTCACATGTATGAAAACTGGAGTACAAAAGCTGTTTTTCTTGTCATAACGCAACATAAACTTTTCATAGTGAGCAATGTTTGAACAAAACACCTAAAGCAAAATAGATATTAATAGTCGAAAAAATGAACAGTTGTAACAATATAGTTTCTCCACTGAATATTCAGTGAGAAAAACAAAGTGCTACATATACAGCAAAATGTGGTGCGACTTCAAACAGTCGCACAACTTCAATTAATATTCAACAGGTCCCCTGTGCTTGAAAGAAACTTTTACAAAAACATAAAACAATTGGAGTGGTGATATCACATCTGACAGGCAGCAGCTACCAGACAGTACATTCATCATCCCTGTGTTTTGTCTACAGTGACATATCTGGTCAGGGCCTGTATTTTTCGAGCGGTTCAGAAAAAGAAATCACGGCCTTTCATCCACAGAGCCACACGAATTTGGTCCTTCTTTTCAGCAGAGATATAGCAACATTTTAACAACTCTCTTAAACTTGTCAAGTCATTCCATGTCCTCTGGGATTTAGCAGAGCTTTCCTGCTTTGAACGTTTGGGAATGTAAAACATGTCAGGTACTCGATTAAAAGGTCTTTTGACTGACTTTTAACCTGGGATACAACGGTCTTTTTTGTTTGTGTCACATTTTCAAAACCAAGAACACAAGGAAGGGATTAAACTTTGTTTTTATCTGTGCTAACAAAGCTGGAATTGTTAGCATGTCCAACTAGCTTATTACCTGCAGTAGTAACCTGCATTAGTACATTACTCAGTGATGTTACAAGTTATAGTAAAAAGAAGTCTGGTCACAACTAGCTTTACTTTGGTGTCTTTCACATGAATCATAAATTGTTAAGGAAGCTGACTTTCTGCCTCAGACTTTTAGCACAACATATAGCCATCATTAATTTATTTATTTTAAAATAAGTGGGCTGGAAACATTATAAAGTCAATTAAAGATTGTGTTTTCACCAACTTATAGAGCTAACATTAGCTTAATTAGCCGATGCTGAATTTGTGCCGTGTGAGAACTAAAAGTTTGACAGGCATCGATGGGCAACAACAGTAACAGAGGGACAGAGGTTAGTCAACGGCCAAGTAATGCAATAAGAACAACTGTGATTGAGTTCATCGCACCGAAAAGCTGAAAGAAACAGTTCACCCAACCAAATCACCGCACAGAAGGAAGCACGCATCAGCTCATGGATGAGAGGCCTGTGATGTTAGCTAGCTAAGTGGTGCTAGTTGATATCTCCAACAATCGGCAGCTCACACCAAAACAATCAGATGGATAAACAGCACTACAGATAAGAGGAAAAATATGTTATTTTTGATTATGAGGATGAGCTGTCCTTTTAATTAAGATGAATTACCAATAATTTTGCTGCCACTGCCCAAATATCATCCTTTCAAATAGTATGAACACAAAAGTAGTAAAGCATTTATCTTGTTTTTCTTCCAGCTAATTTACTGAGTCTAGACAATCTTGTTCTGTATCAGGACAGAGTACAAGCAGTCCTCTGCTCTGAGGTAGGAGAATTTTACACCCTAAGCCATATTTGCACAGGACAAGTATTACCTGGGTACCTCTGGTAATTTTTAATAAATGTGGAAGTTGTCTGTGATTTTAATTCCCTGTGAATCTTTTCCATATTTCACCAAATACAGAGGCCATGATATTAGTCCTGTGCGAATCGGCGTCTCTGGTATTTGGGGTCGAAATAAGGAGTTTTATTTACATTGCAACTTTTTCCTGTGTATTCCTATGGGTTGAGAATTATAAAGGGTGCACTGGCAGTTAGAAATGAAAGTTTTGACAGCATTTTGGGTGTATGAGGCTTAGCTACATAGCATGGACCCATTCAAAGAAAGAGCAAGCTCATATCTATCAGAAAAGCAAAATCTCGAAGATGATGAGATGGGTAAAAAGGAGGTTAAGACTTTATGACACTGCTAGAAGTGCTGTGTAGTGTTTATGTGTTGTATAGAGTGGAGTTACATATGACTGTGAGTAACATTTCCTGGGAATTATGTAAATTCCAGTAAAATACAGACATCCCATGAGAATGTGCCGCAAAAACCACAGACGGGGCGGGGCATTTCTAAATCACGAGGTCCCCTGGTGATACTAATCCCGTCTGAATAGGGCGCTACTTTCAAACTTTCATTGTGATTTCTAGCTGTGATTCTGAACCGTTTGAGAAATACAGGCCCCGGTCAGTGGAGCTTCTCTGGGTCAGAGGGAGAAGCTGCCAGCCAGCCTGTGGGCCAGGCTCCTGTCCTCCAGCAGACAGTCCTCCACCCCTAGGGTGGTCCTTTGGGTCCCACTACTACACTACCTGCTAATCCAGGTCCAGGATCTGCTCAGCAACAATGTCCATGGCTGCAGAGGCTTTGATAGAGCTCCCTGCAGAGCCAGAGTCCACAAACATCTGGGGTATGTCGTTCCCAAAGTAGATTTTGCTGTTGGCTGCGATGGCCTTGAACTTCATTAGCTGCAGGTACTCAGGTGTTAACTTCAGCTGCAAGAGAGGCAACAGAGTATAAATAAATGACAAAAGAGTAGTCTGGACTTTCCAGTCTCTGTTTGTCCAGGCTGAAGTGGCATGTGTGTTTGTGTCATCTCCTTACCTTGTTGGCCTCTGCAGCTTTCTGTGATGTATAGAACTCTGCATCTGCCTTGGCTCTCTGCCGGGCCAGGAAAGCTGCGTCTGTGAGTCAGAAACAAACGGAGTCACAGCAACAGGTCGGTTTAGTAAAAGAGGTCCAAGCTAAATAATGCAATCTGTGAGCATGAGTTCCATCTAAACAGCTTGTCCCAAACTCTAACAGTAAACCATACTCAAAATAAACATGCTTGGAAAAAATAAGCATTTCTCATTGTACACAGCACAGCTGCTGAAAATCACTGTGTGATCTCTAGAAAATCACCACAGCAGTTTTAGCCTCTAATCGCACTGACTTCTGATGCACTACCTCTCATCTCCACTCTGCTAGTGTTCAGCACAAACACAGAGCATGTTTGCTTTTTTCTTATAACAAATTGCATATTTCAACTTGCCCTAACAGGAAACATACAGTGATGTTAGCTTTTCTTTCATAACCCAGTGACCTCATCACAGAGCCAACATGTCCATCACAGAGACGGGAATAATAATAATGATAATAATAATAATAATAATAATAATAATACACTTTATTTAAAAGCGCCTTTCTCAACACTCAAGGACACTTACAGAGCATTAAAAACACAATTAAAATCACAATTAAAATAAATAAAAACAACAGACAAGAGTGACACAAAGTAAAAATGGATGTGGGCAATTAAAGGGAATATGCAATTTGGAACAGATGGGTTTTGAGTTGTGATTTGAAATGGGGTAGAGAGTCCATGTTTCTGAGGTCCGGGGGGAGAGAGTTCCAGAGTTTGGGAGCAGAGCGACTGAAAGCTCCGCTCCCCATGGTGCTGAGCCGGGCGGGGGGGCACAGAGAGGTGGAGGGAGGAGGACGACCTGAGGGAGCGAGAGGGGGTGGCGATGTGGAGGAGATCAGACAGGTAGGGGGGGGCGAGGTTGTGAATGGCCTTGAAAGTATACAGAAGGATTTTGTAATGGATTCTGAATTAGTGTACCTAAACAGCATGCAGCCATTATTCATGTAATAACATGTGAAGTCAAAGACTGAGCCTTTCTAGGATACAAACAGTGGTGGATGTGATCAAGTACATTTAGTCAAGTACTTTATGTAAGTACTGTACAGGTTTGAGGTATGTGAACTAACTTCCAAATTCTGATAGGCAAATATTGCACTTTTATTCCGCTACAATTATCTGACAAAAATAGTTACTAGATTAAGATTTGACATAAAAGCTTGATAGGATTAAATTGGTTTGTGCCTACATACAAAAAAGCTGTATGGGGTCTGGTTGGGGCACTAACTGATTCTCTTTTCATGTAGTGTTCACATTATTTTGTACAACCCCTGACTCTTTCCCAGTTGCCATCAGTATTAAGAAACTAATGATGTTAACTAATAATGATAACTTGCTCTTGTATTGTAGCACTTTCACATTGTTGTACTGGTACTTTAGCTTCAGCAGAGGGTGTAAGTACTTAGATACAAACCTTCAATCTGAGAGATCTTTTTCTCTGTTTCCTTCTCCATGACTTTCTGTCCAAACTTGATCTCTGCCACTTGTGCCACTTTCTCAGCCTCTATAAAACACAGAAGTATATTCATATTGTCAGCCTGCAGTGTGTTATAACGCACTTCTCCCTGACTGTTTCCTTTTTGTCTGCCTCACCGATGACAGCTTTGATCCTTTCCGTTTCTGCCTCCTTCTCCACAACCTTCTGTGTCTGTTGAGAGATCAGCAGCTTCGTCTTCTCACTCTCCCTGCAAACATAAACATACACTTAACATTAAAATACACACACGCACACAGACAGACGGACAGAAAGAGACATTTCCCCTGTTTTCACTGATTATACCTCTCAGGATTGTGCATATACAGAGCAGACTTGATTGAAATCATGATCTCCACACCTTCTAAATCATCAAATTCAGGGACTTATAAGGCCATTTCTCCTTGAAATTCAAGGACGTCATGTGGATCTTTAACAAGCCACTCTTTGTAAATGTCTTTGATCAGCCACGAGTTCTGTAACTTTTCCAGACACAGCTGAGGGTTTGCTTTACTTAAACTTTCCTGCTGGGTTGCTGCTGTTTAATCTGCATCATTCGACTTTAATTACTTGACAGTGGGAACTCTCTTCTTAGTACGGTGACATCATTTCCAGAATAATTCCTCCCAACTTCAACATGCAGAGGTTTAATTAACCACAACAACTAAAAGACCTGTGTGGGCGTTCAGAGCCTTTAACATACAGTATATTTGCCATGCATACTTAGAAATCTAATTGGCATTTTAGGGTGACTGTGACAGTCTTTAATTAAAATTCCTGGACCACCTGCACAAATCAGAGATTTGCAATCATGCTGCCTTCATGTCATGTAGGTTGGAAGAGCAGTGATGGAAAAATTCTCATGTTTATGACTTGTTAGCATTCATGTCAACAGCTCAAGACACTGTATGATTGGACAGATGGTAATATGAGGATTAAATTTGAGTTTAATAACCTTGGACTCAAGCTGACATGAGGGGTACTTTATGCTTTTTAAGGCACAAAGATGGACATATCACACCCTGAGGAAGATCTGAGGAATAATTTGTAATTATGACTTGGATGCTGACGTGCATGTATTCATGGGATGGTCAGAAACTGGTAATGATAGTTATTTCCATATGAGATGAACACAGCATGTTTCAAGTGCTGCACTCTCACAGAATTGAAATGACATTATAGGTATGACCTGGACAGAAGCATTTCTTTGGTAATGATCGGGACTTCATATAATAAAGAACCAGACATGGTATTTACTGCTATATGTGATTTCTGCCATAATTTTTAACATTACAACAAAAAAAAAGGCAAACTTGCAGATTTACTTTAAGTGTGGACCAAGGTGCCCAAAAAGTCCATGAGACAGCTCTGGCTAACTTTTGGGAAATTCTGACTCTGAGAGCAGACATGGGAACTGGGCCCAAAACTTCAAAAGAACTTTGAGTCCCACACTCCCCATGCACCCTGTGCCATTATGGACACTCGAACCAAAATGCTCTGCCTTCGCACTGAATCTTGGCTTTGCATCTTTCTCTTCATGCCTTGCCTCATTGAAAGACATCTAAATTAACAACATCAATCTAGGTCTGAAGTTCGCTCATCTCTCAAGTCATCTTTTCAAATTAAAACAACATTACTGCTGGTTTAAAAGAAAATTGTGTTTCTTTAACAACCCGGGGCTTGTTTCCATAGTCTGTACCATCTTTCCTATGATCATTTTTTATCTGCTGAGACCTGTTTATATTACTGGCTTTCGGCTGTATAAGCCACACAAATACTCTCGTTCTCTCCCATGCTGTAAAAACAAAACTGAGTTTATACAAATCCTGAACAACTTATTAGAAAGGGAAACAGAAAGTAAGCTCAACAAAAGCCTTTCTGTCCTCTGCTTATTAAAGTGGCATTTGTCAGCAACTACAGTAACAGCAGTAGATCAAATTTAAGTCAAGATGTAGCTCTGAAAAAAGAAAATCTAATGTTGTTTTGCAGGACAAATATATAAAAATAAGATTCTTCACATGAAGAACTGGTGGGAACTTCTGTGATTGTCTGACTGCTCATGTTGCTGCCTGTGGAAGTCAGATAAGGTTAAGGTGATATCACTGCCTCCTCTGACCACAGCAATTAAGTTGGTGAGTAACTGGTACGAATAATCACCAGGAATGATGACACAGTCTACAACAATAACATCCTTTGCTGCAAAGTGGAATTACCACCCCCTGCTTATATACCTCCATACACCAGTCAAGTTTCTCTTTCTGTTTACATCCATGCGTGTGAAAACATTGATTGTTTCACACACATTTTCCCAGCTTGTATTCATTTAATAAATGAACATTTAATAACATTAACTGACAGCTATTAAAAACGATAATGAACGTATGAGTAACTTCAGGGAAATTGTCAAAGTAACAGAAAGTCAAAAAAATTGTGTAATAATTTTTGGAAAACAGCTAATTGGTGGCATGTCTACAGGAAGTGATGACAGAGGAATCTCAGGGCGACTGCAAGTTATTTTTAAATTCCCTCTGGTCTCAGTTCATGACTTGACAATAACTCTTGCTGGTTGATCACCAACATTGACAGTTGCTCAACAGGAAGAGGGAGAGTTTCAGAGCTCAGATGGGACAGAGCGAGCTTATGTTTACACATTTGGCTTCACTTTTCACAATGAGGTGAGTGCCAGTAAAAAACAGAGTATTTCACTTGTGTTCCATTTGAGTAGTAATGTGTGTTGTTGTTGCTCTAAATCATCAAAATGAACAGGCCGGCTCCAAAAATAGAAAAGAAAAATGTGGCGACAAATCCTGATGTTGTGGTGGGCTGCCACAAATAAATGAATGTGTGGGAAGCCCTAAACAAACCAAAATGCACACATGAAGGCACACTGTAGCGGACCACATGCTTTTATTCAGTATTCACTATGACATACAGTGCATGTGAATGTGGTTACATACCCACAGCCATTAACACTCTATAACATTACTTATTTCTTTGGCATGGTCTGAATCTGCAGTGGGAGACTGCCTGAATGCTGCGGGGAGGCTGACGTGCCTATCAGTCTGTTTTTGTCTTGTTCTGCTAATTGGCATATTTGAGTGATGCCATTTTAAATGAGATGTAAGCAGCCATTGCAGTGGAATTTAAAAATAAATTGACGAGAGGGTCTCAAAAGTCGCTAAATATAACGAGAAAATTGCTAAGTTGGCAACAAAAATGGAATGCGGCACAATAATCATTTTATCCCAATTTTCTTGTTTTCATAAAATGAAAATAAAAAAAGCACAAGGAAATTACAAAGAATTTTGGTGGTAAATCTGCATTGTTATCATTTTTAAACAGTATGCGTGTTGTGTGAGCTGTAACAACTAACTATGGGGGACAGGTCTTAGTGAATGGTCCACTTTTCCTTGGAAGGCACAGTGTGTATTTGTGCGAGACAGACCCTGTTAATGCTTTGCTTTTCTACAGTTGGAGGGAAGTTATGCTGTTGACTTGCACAAGAGCTGAAAGAATCTTCTGTGAATCAGGGCCCTTATCTACTATACGACGCCATGCTGAGTAAAACCCACGACAACTGAACCATGACGTCAACACATCTGTACGAAACAAATTAGACCAGTTGATACATGCATGTTGCATTGAACGGGCTTTCTAGTGGGTTTGACGCCACAAGTCAGACACAGTACCATTGAGTAATTTCAAAATTCTGTCCTTTATCTGACATTTCATCTGACTTGTAAACTTTCCATAGTGCCTGATGTCTCACAGTGTCTCCATGAACCTCACGACAACTTTACTGTAAATCCTCAATTTCCTCTGTATCAAAGCCGCTGTGACTAAGCACATGCTGCTGATTCATGACGCTTGAGTAAGATGCTCACAGACTGACATGAAACAGCGGAGTTACAGGACTTGGCAGGGGGAGTTGGATGGATCAGGTCCATCCACTTGGGAGGGAAAATGATTACATAACAGTCCTCAGGGGTCAGGAAACATTCCTTGGTGGGCACAGAAAAAAAGAAAACTCACATAAGCTCGTAGTTCCTGCGAATGCTCTCTGGGATAACTGGTTTTGTGACACGGACTGCCTGTGGACCAGTGAGACAGACAAACAAAGACAGAGAAAGACACAGTGAACTCTGAAGTAGGCAAGTAAAGACAGCAGGAGTTTAAACAGCAACATGATTCTGAAAAGAGGTTTTCACCACCAGAGTGATTATCAACAATGACAGTTTTAGAGGAGCCCTGAGACACAGACCCTTTGTTTAGAGGCCCTCTGAACTGCAGGATTATTGGTTTCCCGGAAAGAACTGCGAATATTATTGTAACTGTTTCTAGAGATTTACAGGAAACATTAGGCCAGAGTATTAAAGCCCAGTGGAGCCTTTAACACTCAGGAGTGAAATGTTTGTTTCTTTGTGGATGAGGAGGGGGATGGACTCAACACGGGGGAAAACCACTCAGTCTCCTTTTACAGTCTGTCATAATGCTGTCCTTTATCAAACTCTTGGGACAAAACAATGTCTTGTGCTGCTGTTATTATAAACTTTCCAGCAGAGGGGCAGGTTATATAGGCTGTGAACATCAATATAAAGACTTCTGTCATCGGGGACTCTGTACACAGTACTTCATTAGGTTGACATTACCATTTACAACTTCAGTACTACAGTTCTGTACAACAATCCAGTCTGAGTCCAGATGCCCTTTTTCAAAGTCTCATTTAAACAAGGTGACAAAGGTGGAAACATAATCTTCTCAGTTAAGTTAAACACCACAAAATGCAAGCAATACCCCGTCAGTCCAGTATATCTGGATTTTATCACGAATAATGACAACTAAGTATGTGACAATATTTCCCAGAATACACCTAAACAATGGCCAGAGAACCAGGGATGAGTACTGTTCACAATTTATTCTGAACATACATGTTTAGCCTATATACGAAGCCCCTAAGTGGACGTGGGGGAGGGAAAAAAAATGGATGGGTAGAACAAGAGGAGAGTTTTGTGTTTTCACAAGAAATTTTTGTGTTCTAGAAAGAAATATTATCATGGTATGGAGCCATGTGCAGCTGAGTGATAAACTGTGGCAAAACCAGCCAGCAGCCACCCACCTAAGTGCCGTTATTATGCCTCAGAGCAAGGCAGAGGTCCTGACAGATACATATACGCATCGTCTTTCATGTTCTGTGTTCTTTTATAAACATAAATAAATACTAATACAATAAAAATATAATTGAAAATAAATAGAAAATGTGTAATAGTTTTAACTCACTACTGTATATCTGAACAGGCTGTCTGTACTGTACATAATGGGTGGCTGTGGCTCAGGAGGTAGAGTAGGTTGTCTAGGAGGATTGGCGGTTTTATCCTTGCCTCCTTCAGTCTGGATGTCAAAGTATCCTTGGGCAAGATACTGAGCCCCAACTTGCTCCTGCTGTGCCATCAGTGTGTGAGTGCATATGAATGTTTAACTGATACGTGTGAATGTGGCATGCAGTGTAAAAGCGATTTGAGTGGTCAGAAGACTAGAAAGTCCAATGTATATGTACATTTTAGACTCAAAACAAAATGTGTCAGACCAGGTGCTTCCTCAGGTAAGACATGTTGCATGGCCTGTTTTGCATTTCCCATTACAAATATTAATAGTTTACAGCATCAGGTTTTGTAGAGAAGAATCAAACTGCAACTGCTTTGGTCGCACCATCGCCCTGACTCACTGTGACTAAAACAAGTTGCAGGGGTGACGAAGTCTGGCTCTCCCTATATTCAAAACTACTCTCTCACCAAGATGCATGGTCAGGTACCAAAATTTGGCCCTGCTTGATTCATTGAGTCAGCACTCAGTAGTAGTAAAGTAATTCTGTCGGTACCCAAAACCTAGAGAGACGACCATACTCCTGTTGCTTTCAGAGTTCCATCAATCAGTTTTGCAAAGGAATAACAGTATGCATCAAATGTCAAAAACAGTCCAGGGAACCTGAGTGGCCCAGGGTTTAACCAATCATGAAAAGCAATGTCCCTTGTTTGAGTCTGGCCAGGGAGCTTTGTTTCATGTCATAACCAGTCTCTCTCTTCTCTGTCAAAATGGTCCTATACAAACAACATGACCTAGCAACAGCTTATATAACAGGGCTGAGGGATTTAAGGTAGGTCCTTCCCTAAGTCATAATTAAACTACACCAACCACATGATCTTAACTTTGACATCTCTGCTTTTGTCAGTCAGGTAGTCTTCATCTCAGCTGTTGACTTGACAAACTTTGTCTTTACTGCTGCTTCCTGGTGATCTTGCCATACCTGTATGATAAGTCCAGGTGCCATATTTGTTAGATCCTCCTGTAGTGTCAACTTCAGGTTTTCGTCGATTTGGTCTGTGGGGATAAAGTACGAGAGACATGAGGCAGGTGGGTGAGCTGTGAAGAATTTTTTAAAAACTCAGTAGAAGCAGTTTAGTTTAATTTCAATGTCTCTGCAAATAGATTATGTCAGATCTGACTCAGGGTCATACATAAAATCCACACCTGAAAGGTATGTTTCAGATAATGCAGCACCCAGAGGACAGATACATTTCATGAGGGGACTTCTGATAAAACAAATGTAGGCTACAGAGACAATGCAGAGAACAAAACTAATAATGACGGAGACTCCTCAGTCAAGTTACCTCTGCCAAAGCAGTTTACAATGTCAGTATCAGTTAACAAACTGGTATCGGGAAATAACTGCTTAGAAATACAAACCATATCAGTACTGGGATCATTATTAATATTACCTTCTTCAGGAAGTGGTCTGCTTTTATTCAAACGCAAGGAAATAAAAACAGGAGCATTTCTTCAGGGTCAAGATAACTCCGGACTGAGACTAAAAAACTAACTAAAAGGTCCAATGTGAAGAATTTAGGGGGCATTATTGGCAGAAACTGCTTATGGTATAAAAAGTACGCTTTCTCTAAGTGTAGAATCACCTGAAAATAAGAGCTGTTTCTTTACCTTAGAATGAGCAGTTTATATCTACATAAGGAGCGGGTCCTCATCTATGGAATCTGCACCACCATGTTTCTACAGTTGCCCAGAACAAAGGAACCAAACACTGGATGCAGTCAGGAACATTTGCAATTTAGTGTCTATCAATATAGTTAGCAGCCTTTCCATGACGAGAGTGGTGGAAAAACACAGATATTTTTCATGTAAAACTGCTTTATTCAGTATTTTTACTGGTTTATATCACCAGGTCCATTTGGTTTAGAGAGGAGGGGACCTCTGCGGATAACCCACTGAATGTCTGAATCTTAAGTTAGCAAAATAAAGGGTGAGCACACAAATCAGCAGGTGCTGGGCTAGTGGCCCATCTCTGACAAGCCAAACAGCGTCAAAGAAACACTGATCCCTAACATAAAACTGCTTTATTCAGTGTTTTTACTGGTTTAAATCACCTGGTCCATTTGTTTTGGAGAGGAAGACACCTCTGCAGATAATTTGGCTCCCAGTAAAAACCTCCTGAAAAATCAACACTGAAGTTTCAGCTGACTGCAATCTGCGATCCTCACCGCTAAATGCCACTAAATCTCCCCCTCCCCACATCTTACATACTGGATGTTTAAATAACGAAATTAAGTTCTTGTCTGGCCAGAACTGAAATACCGACACACTTTCAGTATCTGAACATGATTCACTTGAATTACTGTAACACACACGTTTTTAAACCTCATAATGATGATGCATGACACTGTCTCGTCAATAAGCCATGGTTGTGTTTACTTTTTGGCCTTTGGTTAGGTGAAAAGGTTGTAACATTCACAAGTGTGGGCTCACACATATGGGAGAAGTTTGAAAGGAGGGCTTTCTATTCATCTGATCAAAACCACAACTTTTTTTTCCTAACCTTAACCAAAAACATCCTTTCTGGCAAAGAGCCCTGTGGGTAAACTTCCCCCAACAGCAGGACTCACTTTAGCAAAGTGAATGAGACCACTAACACTAAGTCCGTATCCAGAGCAGTTGTTGTGTGTAACATGGCACTGTCCACCTAATGAGACGAGCCATAAACATTTAGGATGTTTTGAGCTCTCAGCTGTGGGCTGACTACATGCTCTTTATAGAGATTTACCATTAAAAAAGCTGAGGAGGTGTTTCAAATGAGTAATTAAATTAAACCCCTGGTCCGCAGCACTTACCAAACAAGCCGATGTAGACCTCCTGCAATGAGTGAACACTGCAGAACTGGTTGAGCTCATGGTGAACCTTGTTAAATATCAAAGCTTTGTCGTAGTCTGCTGTGAAGTTCCTCACTATGTCGTACACTGCAGAGAGGGAAATTGGTGCTCAATTAATTCAGAAATAAAAAGCAAACACACACACACACACACACACATACAGGGGATGTGGCTCTGCTCAAGCCAGCTGCAACAAAAGAATGTCTAAGGCCTCATGCAGAGTGCATTTAAGTTTTCTTAAAACCTGAATTTAAGCAACCTGCGGTGACTTTTTTAAATGATTTTCAATGAGAGTGAAGCTTTTTTATTGCTGCTTTTGCGCTGCTGAGCGCCTCGTGTTTTTCCACTCTATGCGTCTCATGTTTTTGAAAGTGTGCCCGAAAACCCTCGGCTTGAAAAAACTTCAACTCAGAGCTTCAAAATCGCCCGTTTTTCCCCATTCCAATTAGATGAACTGAGCTCGGCCTTCTGTGGTGGTGATGGCAACAAGTAGAAGTGTACATGGTTTGTGTGAAGCTAATTTCAGCTCACTTTCAGCATCGCCCTAGGCAAGCTGCAAGACATATCTGAACAAACCGTCACCTCAACTACCTTCTAACATTTTACTAACCCTAATTAGACCTGACAATTGACAGCAGATTGTCAAACTGTCGCCAACTCATCATCCTAAAATAAACCTTGAACCGGCCATCATCATCCAGGCAAAGCTCCTGGCTCCTGTGTTTTCTCCTCTGTCTGAGAGTCTCATGTACCCACGCAGATCTCTGTTTGTGTGACCAACGTGCAATTTGGGAACTGCCTCTCACTTTCAGTTAGAGCCAGAGCAAGTGCCTTCTGCCTGTCCATTTGCAATGCAGATTTAAGGGTACAGATCTGTGAGTTTACACCACGGCAAAACAGCGGTTAAGGTAAGGACGGGTGATTTGGTGGCTATCTAGCATACTCTGAAAAGCACTCTGTCTGATCCAAAAAAAGTCAGCACAGTGCACCTCTTTGTCTTATCAGGGCCTAATGTGTCTGTCAGTGCTGGGCTATCTTCAGATTAAAAAGAAATGATCAGGGAGTTTAGCATAAATACATTGTTTGATGGTTTTGGCCTGTTGAACACTGAGCTTACCTGCTGATGGAACGAGGTAGTTCACCACTTCTATGCGGTCAAAGTAAATCATCACCCCCCCACTGAAAGAAAGCAAATACATAACATGAATGATCTGACAGGTACTTTTATCCGTATATTTTCAGTCTGGATGATGGGAGTAGTTGAGATGTGTGCTGAAGAATGCTCAGCGTAGTAAGTCCGAGACCACATCTGATACTACTTAAGCCAATGAAAACAGCAAACCCACCTTGTGCCGCATGGTACATTCTTTACCTCGTCTGTCTGCAGTGTCGTCTGGGAGGCAAAAAAACCCAAAAGATTCATCTTTAAATTATTTGTTCATCATTATAAAGATACCAGACACACAGTGTTAGTAGTTGGGAGTAAATCCATCGACAAAGAATGAAATCATACGATTCTATACGTCAAATGGAAAAAACACGGATCTTAGTTGTACATACAGGAAGAGTGCAGTCACAGAAAGTCCTGGTCAGTACCAGGAAAAGCTTTGCATCACCACAAAGAGCTGAATCAACATCTCTATGACACAATGTGTCAGCACAAGCTCAACGTTATAACCTTTACAAATGTATTACAGGGCTGTCGTGCTGGTTCATGGGTTCATCTTTAAAGTTCACGGGGTGCACTTATAGACGAGGAGATATTTATAAAGACAGGGGTTTACGCACATTTCAAGATATTTAAACTTCCATCATCCTGCATCAACAATCAGCTATGACCTCCATTGGTAGACTGGTGTCTTATTCCTTATTTCCCACAGTTCAATGTAGACCGGGTTCCCAAGTCAGATGAACAGAATTCTCTCAATTTTTAATCAAGGCTTCTCATAGGCCTTTCTTTGGAAACTGTTGGAAGAAACAACATCCATGATAACACGCAACAAAGGGCTGCAAGTCAGACTCGAACCTAGCCCACTGCTGAGGACTCGGATTACATGAGGCGCACGCCCTACCAGGTGGGCTGCCATCGCCCCGCAAACAGTCCTGCCCAAAACTATCACATGCTCACTGTGTAAATGATACTGGGCACAAGCATCTGTGCATAAATTTTGAATTAGCAACTGTGAAAATGTATTGTTGGTAATGTACCCAATATGAAATTAATACATCAGACTTTTCAGAAGGGTTTTGAGTAGAGAGGACTAAAAATATATGCCTATAATTTTCTTTTCCTTTCAGAATTGTACTTACACAACCACATTAAATAACAACAAGTAAGAGTAAAAACATCTGCATATTACAATCAGCCACAAATGAAACAGATAAAACACGCATCCGATGCATGTTGTATATGTACACTATATACAAATTTTATATCTACATACAGTGCATGTCTGACACATGAGAGGGAGTCCCATTCTATGTCTTTATGTAGCATCCCTTCTAGTGGTAAGGATTTAGTTCATTCTGTAGGCTGTCCATCACTTCACATTAATGAGATAGGAATTATAAATATTTTAAAGATATACTTTGCAGGATTTTCCTCAAAGAAAATGTATAGACTGTCAGAATGTCAGACTCAGTAATCCCTCTCAATCATCTCTTATGACCCACTAAAAGTGTTTAGCGGCATACTGTTCAGCAGAGAAGTTGCCCTCTGACTGTATTTTCTTAATTTTTTCTTATTTACTGTGTTTGGGACATTTATGGGCTTGTACCCCCACAGCGCTCGGGTGAGGTCAGGGCTTTGTAAAAAGGTAGCAACCAGGTGCCAGACAGTAAGCAGCAGGAACCCAAGAGACATAGCGCTGAGAAAATGCAAATAAAGCGAGAGAGTGAAAATCTAGGGTTGACTTTAACTTTAACTTTTGCTGACGAGCTGGTTTATAAACAATACCTGACAATCCTATATGGTATACCTTTAGTTTAGGGATGCACGATAACTTTTCTTTTAAACCGATACCGATAACCGATAACTTTCAGCTCCTAAAGGCCGATACTGATAACTGATAACACACACACATATACAATATATATATGGATACCTAAGATCATGACATCAATACTACGAACAAAATCAAAGCAGTTCTGACCCTTTAAATGAAGAGCTATTTATTTTTTCCAATGAAAAACTATTGACAAGCATCTCAAACATTTTCGAAAAGATATCAAACAAAAAAACTATTTGATATCTCAAATGAACATCAATTTAAATAAGGTGCATTACTTACTGATATAAAAATAAAGGCCCCTTGAACTGATGCAAATACATGCATCGGGATTACAAACTGAAAAAGTTCATTCCAGAAGTTCAAAAAAATAAATATATATATAGAAAATGATTGCACTGAACAAGTTAGACTTGTCTATGTAAACAAACTGAAAAAGTGCATTCCATAGTAACAAAAAAATAAGTTTAAAGAATTTTGGCTTATGGTTCCATTCAAATGAATACCTTTTCACTAAGGTAAATGAGGTTCAGTTGTGACCCACGGTACGATACCAGTGAAAGTATCATGGCTCTGAGTAGTATCACGATACCACAGTGAAAATGAGGCAGATGTGCCTTTTGTCATTTATAAAAAGATAAATCACTTTTCTATGATACATCAATGATATTTCAATGGAATAAATTACTTATTGACTTATTCATACTTCAAAAACAGCATCAATAAGTGATTAACATAGGGGGGAACAAAATAAAATAAATAAATAAAATAAAAATCAACCAGCCACCCTCCTCCCTTGACAAGTCCCTTCATAAGTGAAGAACAGTCCCTAAAGCGCGCTGAGGTTTGTGGACCGTTACCTGCCACAAAGAGAGAAATGTGAACGGCTTGTTTCTCCTCTGACACACCACATACCTGTGTGCCGCCACGGCTCGGCTGTTGAGGTACTTCTGGGCAGTCATGACGCCAAAAAGAGGACATTATTGGACCTGGAGTTGGACTTATCCGTCGCCGGTAAGCCGTTATTTTGTGCTGCGGAGAACTATGGCCGCCGTATTTGACAGGAATACGTATTCCTGTCTGTGTCTGTAACCCCCGTTCAACCCACACCCGGCAGGATTTGCCGTTATTGGACGGCGCATGGACACTCACCCTCTTGCGACTGGACTTTGAACTTATCCCACAGTAGTGGTACCGTGAGTTACCGCAGTACTACGGTACTCCAACATTATGGTATCATATGTACTGTGGAGTTTTAGTGCCGCGGTCTACCGTTGGTACCAGTATACCGTGCAACACTAGAGAGTGTGCGCGTCTGTGTGTGTGTGAGAAACAGGGAGAGAGTGTGCGCGTCTGTGTGTGTGAGAGAGAGAGAGAGAGAGAGAGAGAGAGAGAGAGTGAGTGTGCGTGTCTGTGTGTGTGAGTGAGAGAGAGAGAGAGAGAGAGAGAGAGCGCGCGTCTGTGTGAAATTATGACCGAGTTAACGAGTTGTTTTCCGACATGAGGGTGTATTCTTGAATTTTACCAGTCAGAAAGAGTTTTTCTGATTATGCCGACGTCACTTGAACGCAGCATTCACTGCAGGCCATTCAGGTCTCATAGTGGGAGCGGGGCACTGCCGTGCTGACAAAATGATATATGTTATCAGGGCTATTTGTCATGATATCGGACTTATCGGAATGACGTAATAATTTCCTGTTATCGACCCGATAATTATCGGACCGATAGTTATCGTGCACCCCTACTTTAGTTATAATATATTATCATTGATATTCATTTTAAACTTGGTCACACACACATTTAAAAAGTGGAAATCTACTCTGGGTATTTCTGTACATATGTCATATGCTGTACAGAATGTTACTGAGTTGGGATTTTAGGCTCTAAATAAAAGTCGACTTTGCTTGACTCACCTGAACAGACTTGTACGTGGTTATAAATGGAAGCATAAGATGGAAACCAGGGCTGCTAGTGGTGGTCAGGAGAGCCCCTCCCCTGCGTTACACACACACAGACACAGTTTGTCGTTAACCTTAAAATAGAACAATCTCCTGGACTTATTTGTGAGAGGAGCAGTTGTATTTTAGTCACCTCATTGTATTTTATGCTACTGCTGACAGCAAATACAAATATTCCTTCCTTACTGTCCACATACTCGGCCACTCAGTTTTTAGCATTCAAGATATATGAATAAAGATTTATCCTTGGATGACACTATCATGACTCATAAGAGTTCACAGTCTTGGTGGCAGCTCAATCCTTTGTTTAAAGAGTTCCAATGAAGAGCAATATCTGATCATATCTTGTCTGTGATGAAAACTGATATTAACTGCATGTCTGTGCAAGTAACTACTCCTCACATAATAAGGTACGGAGGCCCAGAACAACAGCTGGCTTTCTGGCAATCGTGATGCCAAGGTATTTATTGTAGTAAATGTTTAATAGCTAAGTTGCATGTGGCAAACATCTTTGAAGCAGACGCTCTTCTTTTATAGTCGCTGTTTAACAACAGTGCAGTAACAGTTAAGTCTCGGACAAAAAAAATAAAAAGCACAACGTGTGCCGTTGTCTCACCTGTAGTAAACTCCAGTGTGTCCCTCATCAATCTTGTGCACGGAGGCCAAGAGCGCTGCTCCTCCAAGAGCGGCGATTATTGAAAATATGGCACCCCACTGTGCCATCCTGGCAGGCAGACAAGGGAGACAGCATGGGAAATGAGCAGATGGGAACAGAAGGTGTTTCCACAATGTCCTTCCTTAATTACAATCAAATGCTCCCAACTACAAGTCCTACTAAACTCTGTCTATCCACCCAGTCATGACCTGCACCCAATCAGCCGCTTGTGTTGTACTGTAGTAACACATTGGGGTTGGCCTCTTGCTCACTGGTTTATCTCCTCTCAGCTCAGGCTTAGTTGGGCATCAGCTGGGACTCAGTGACCTTGTCACACTTTAAGAGGATTGAGGCTCTAGTGTAAAAGCACTGTAACCTCTGTTCATACATAAATAACTATGTTAGTACCATCTACAACAACAGTATGTGCATTCAGTCATGATAACGTTTATATTAGCGCCTGTAAGCTGAGAGAGTTGGATGAGGTGCTGTCTTAGCTTTGGTCTGTAAGGATTTGCAGAGACACAATCTGGTGACACTTCTGGGTCAACAGAGGACTCTGACAAGTGTTTACACAACTTCCCTTTGTATGTCTGATCCAATTACACACACATTTACGATCTTTTGATGCAAGTCATATTATTTCTTGTGACGCTACTCTAAATTCAAATAAACAAAGATACATTTAAGTGAAATTTTTCCTTATAATCAATTTATTTGCAACAGGAAATGTATGCCCTGACAGTTTGAGAAAGGTATGCACGCACAGACCGGAAGGAAGTGGTCACTCAGAAATCTGGTAACTTCACAGTACCGTGGCAAAGTGTTAAAACAGTACGATAAGTGAGGGTCTTCTAGCAATTTAAGAATATAAATCATCAACCAAACTGAACCTGTCTGAATAACTCTTAAGTTTTCGAGAGGTGGCGAACACACTTGCCCTGCTTTACGGAAAACGACTACAACCTTAAAGCAGTTTTATGTGTTCAAAGATGACACTTTATCAAAATACACACAAAGTCCGGGCTTACACGCGTATGCCGAATGGCAGGTATGGATCTAAAGATCTGCATACAGTCATAAAGTCATCACATTATGACAGGTATGTCTGACTAATTAGGAAGTCAACTTAAAATGTCCACATATTTGAACGGACTTTGGTATCGAGGCTTCGGGGCTAGCTGTAATAACATAATGTAAGTTACTACATTATTGCTGCCTGCAAAAGAGAAGCCTTTACCAGTAGGAGACCGGTTTTACGATACTGCAAGTTAACGTTACCTAATGATACAGATATTACAATGAAGGTTCATCTCAGTGCTGGCGTCAGAGCAACAGACAGCACCAAACATTGATTAACCGTTGCTAACGTTACAAGTTAGCAAAACGATATCAACACGCCTTATCTCCTTTTTAGGGTTTACTGACATATTGAACAAGTCAGGGGATACCGTAGACTCTATTTAAACAGACGGTAACACGTGTTTTTGTTGCTCGGCAGGTCTTACCTGTAATTTCACCCGAGAGGACACTCACAACAGATAAGAAGCAGGCAACTCAGGCACCTGCTACCTTCTTCTTCTCCACTGGAGTTGGACCGTTTGGAGTCCAACTTGTTTCATTAGCGCCCCCTCGTGGACGGTGGACTAACATCTTCTGTTGTTCGCATACAGTACTGCAGTGGGTCGAAGCAGTGTGGCCCCCTGTTGGTCACTGTGGGCCGAGCAGCTGCTGCGGTAAACAGCAGCAAATATGATTGAGTTGTTTATTTAAATTAAACAAACTATTCACAGTACATACAAAACAAGATGGACAGTTAAGACTTAGCCAGTTTACACTGCCCAGTGTTTCAGGAATTGGGAAAGAAACCAATCAATTGAGTTTAGTTTCAGTCAGTTTCCAGAGTGGGTTGGTTTGTTTCACTTATGTTGTCCTTTTTAACTGTTGAATTTTAGTTAGGCCATGTTGTTATTACTTATCATTTTTATTCATTTATCTATTTATAATACAGGGAGTATTTGTCAGGGGCAAGGTTTAAGACATTCATAGATACTGCAAAACAAACACAACACTTTGTAAGGGCAGGGTTGGGCCTGTTTGTTGTGAGTGCTGTACCAGCTATGAGTGAAACAGAAAAAACTCTTACAGTGACTTGGCTAAAAAACAAGTAGACCAAATTAGATGTGTCCCTGCGCATATAAAAAAGCAGCTGCTTAGGGCCAGAGGCCAGCTGGGGCCCTGTACACAGGAATTTTACAAGTGTGAAGTCATCCAATAGTCTTCTGTCATAATAGAAGCAACATGCACAATTTTTGTTCTTCCCACAAAAAGAACACAGCATACTTTATTCAGCAGGGTTGAGGACACTCTTGGGGCAGCTCTGTCGCTTGGAGGTTAAGGCACTACATGAACAGCAATGTCACTGATTCGAGTCCAGCTGGAGATCTTAGTTGAATCACTGTCTTCCTCATTTCCCGTCATTTCTCTGCTGCTTCTGTCTAATAAAGGCCGTTAGTTTCACCCAATAGCAACACTGAAATGTGGCTGTCATATCTTCCTGTTCTGCCCTTTTTCCAACACTTCTTGAAGTTGTTCACAGCCCACCTGCAAATTGGTGGGGTTTTTTTTTTGTTGCAAATGTTCGTTGTTGTTGCAAGATTACCATAACTTATCTATCACCCTCATGATCCTCCTGAGGTGTCCACACAAACTGAGCTGAAGTCACTTGTTAATGAACCTCCATGACATTTATATCACTTGTATTTCTCTACAGTATTGCTGGCCCTGTTTGACATGGAAGTTCTTCTACGCTTTTTCATTGCTGAACTTGAATCAGAACAACTTATTGTCTCCTCTGTCCACTATATAGTGCCATTAAAACGTCCATAGTGTTTACCATTTAATTTAATTTAATTTAATTTAATTTAATTTAACCAATTCAGTTCGGTTCAACACTTGATTTGTTCCTGAGGGGCAGTTAGCAGAGGAATGTAGAGTAAGTAACACATTCTAGAACATTTTTTGAATACCTAAAAGTTGCTGGCTACCTCAAATTATGTGTCCATTCCTTGATTACCCTGTAAGTTATTTATATTCCTCTAGTCTGTAAGGGTCCGCACATCAAAAGAATTATAAGGGTTTCTCATAAAAATTAATCCAAGTTGTGAATATTGCTCTTACAAGATAAAGTGGTGTGGTGTTGTGTAATTTAAGTTTTACAGTATGCTGTACACATTTAAATAATGATGAAATGAGAATGAAGATAATATTTCTGCCAAAATAAGCCGTACACACTGATAAGAATGATAATGACAGGAGAATGATAGAACAGAAAATAAGCTGTAAATATTATGATCATGATATTACTGCTAAATTATCAATATAATTATCAAGAACCTCAGGTGTTATAAATACAAAACTAGACAGGTTCATTAAGGTTCATTAAGTACCTGCTTACTGTTTCTCTGTCTGCTGGGAAAGTCTGATCAACACAATAAACACTGTGGTCTCAGGTGTTTTTTTAATACATAGTTTATGTAGCTAATTGTGAGAGTAATCTAGTTTGTAGTTACATTAAAAAGTATCAAACATGTTCTTGACCCTGTCATTAACGTCTTTCCTACGTTTCAGTGAAGATGTGAATGATAACGAGCAAACTTCCCTGACATGAACAGCAGGTGGCGACAGAGACCAGCTGAGATGCACCGCCTCATTTTCATGAGAAAACTATAGAAAAGGCTGCTGCACTATCCCAACACCTCAGTCTGCCACGACTTAAACATATTAGAATTCTAGAGACTTGCGCTGCTATCTGGCAGCAGATGTTTATTTCATTAACGTGCACTGGGTAGGTTTGGTCTGTTAGCTAAAGCAAGAAACAGAAAGTCAGACATTTGTTAAAGAAAATGAGGCTACAATCCTGCCTTAAAAAAGGGCTGAAAAACTCAAAAAGTCCATTTATTTCATCTTCAGTCAGCAACAATCCAGTGGAAGTGACAACAACTAAGGGTCTTGACACTAAAATGGCTGTGGCGCTTTATTTTTAGATGCTGGCCTCTTGAGAAATTTACAAAGGACCAGAGCTAACCCCTAGGTGCTGCAGTGGCAGCTCTGTGCCGTGCATTTTAAACAGGGAGGGGCGGGGTGGTGGAGGGGAAAGGGAACAACAGAGCAAGGGAAAAGAAGTTTGTCAGAGTTCATTAAGTATCAAGGGAACATCGCTGGAACTGGCAGTGTAAGCCGCGCTGGGGCCCTAGTGCCATTAATCACGACTGACAAGAAACCAGGGGCCGTGGGAGGAGGTGGAGGGGAGGGGGGGGGGCAACTCTGCCAGAGACTCTGGTAGTGATTATAGAACGGGGTCCAAGTAGTCCAGGCCAGGGGTGTTGAAAGTAAAGCACACCACAGCCAAGGCTATAAAGTTCAGGTACCTTGACACAGATCACACTCACATAATCACAGATAGACTGAGAGGACGTGTAACTCCAGGCTCTGACAACATGACAGGGTAATTGTGGAATATTTTGATTTGAGAAGAGGCTCGATATCTCCCTTTGTGTATTTCACCCTCTCTTCCTCATTTATATGAGCTGAGCCTCTGGCTTAATAGCATGCAGGAGGAAGAGAGTGGAAGTGCGGCAGTAACAGAGTGTCGCCCATATATCTCTGTCGGCCTGCCTTATTTTCCCTCCGCACCCCCAGAAATCTTGTGGTAGCTCGCCACACTGCTGCCACCCTGGAAGAAGAAATAAATGGGAGGAAGAAAGAGAGGGGAGAAAAGAAAGAGGAGAGCTCGTGACTCGTGAAGATGGAGGCCTCTGTTAAGTGCTGTGCTTGAAAGCCCGTCCGGCCTCATTAGCTGTCAGTTGTAACAATACTGAGCTGGCAGCGAAGACTGCTCCCAGTCTCGGTGCCATAAATCACAGGCTGACAGGGCCCTGACAGGGCTGGGAACCAACACACATGCAAGACTTGCTTGCTTTTCTGTCTCTCTGCTGTTCCCTTTTCTTTCTCTTCTCTCCTTTTTTTCTCCACTGCTCATTCTTTTTCTTCCTTTATCTCCCATTCCCTCTCTCTCTCTCTCTTTGTCAGTAACACTCCCTTCCTCTCTCTTTCTTTCACACACACACTCACAGCACATTGCAGCATGTCAGCAGGCAGTCCAGTACACATGTGCTCACACCAACACACACTTGCCATTCGCGGCACTTGCTTTTGGCGTTCCGTACAAAAGTGCATTTGACAGGACGGGTTTGGAAAAGTCTGCGATGCTTTGATGGATGAGATGTGTTCACTGGGTCTGTGTGTGCATGTGCAGTTTGTGCTTCCTCTTTCTTCTTGGCTTCTCTAACATTTCTCAAGCATACATGGCCATAGCAGTGACGTACTCTTATATATGTCTGATCAAGCGGTTATTACCCTTTGCTGTGATGTCTAATATTCTAGGAATTGAATTGTATTCTGTTTATCAATTATAAGCGGGATATCGTCAGTGTATAACATCATTGTAAAAGCAGTGTAAAAAACATTGGTTATGGTTAGCAGAAGATCATGTTTGGGCTTAAAATGCCTGTTTTAGTGGCACGATCCTGACAGGAAATGCAACCACAGATTTAAAAACTAGATACTAGATGCCAAGATGGCGACTATTCATTCCAATGGAGTTGCTCACCTGGCGCATACACCAATAATGTTTTCTAGCTTGGAGGTTTACTTATGCAGTATGTGGTCCACTGAATATGTGCAGTAGTGTTTCTCCTGCCCCGCCTGTGAGTTTCCGTATGGCTAATAGACTTTACATTGTGATGATGTCACAGATTTTTAAATTGCTTTTCTTGGTTTGAGGAAAGTTTTACAAATATAAAACCACCATGGCTCAAAATTTCAGAATACCAAGAGTCATAGTTGACCTTGTTTACGGTGCGAGGTGTCCTGTCAACAATTTTAAAGACATCTCTTTTACAATGGTGGCCTATGGGGAAAATGTTTTTGGGACACCAAGGATGAATTTGCTGCAATACCACAAGTGGCCACTGGGAAAAATTGCTGACTGTGTGGTTTTCCTGGGAGCCACTTTTCATGGCACAATCCTGGTAGGAAATGCAGCAATGTCTCAGTAAAAAAACAAATGCTTTTCGTGGCAATATTTCATCAGAAAATGCAGCAATGTTGAGGTAAAAAAACCAACCTTTCGTAGCAAAATCATGGCTAGAAAAGTAGCTTGGCAGGTGTCTCACCTTGATAACACACCATCCACCATCCCTCCACCTACTGATGACAAAGGCTCAATCCCAGTACCCCCACTTATTCACTACCCCTTAGCCCTTGGCCCTCGAAATGAAACAACGAGGGGTAGGGGGGTTGAAATCTTTCCCTAGGAATTGGGACACCACTCACTACGTCACTGCGTCGGTTACGTTCACGCATATGTAACTATTTTAAACAGGACCAGCTAACATTACGAGGCAGCATAGTTATAATAGCTGGCGTGTTGTCGTAATGTGAAAAATCCTACAATTTTGCAGAACATGACAGATGACAGACGCTAGATAGTGCGAGCTAGCTAGCTAGCTAACAAGCAACCTGGCGACAGTAACGTTAGCTAGCTGGCTACCTTTCTGTCAACTCCAATCTAGACATCGTGAATAGCAATGAAAAATTGTTATACCATTCTCTACACAAATACATAGTTATTCGAAAATGTTTTTACAAAAGTTCTATGTTTATTTGCGAAATTATACGTACATGTATGAACTTTTTTCCCTGTCTCTTGCATGGTGGTAGCCATGGCGACGTCTACCCCTCGCTGGCAAGTCAGCATCTGAAATCCCTCGCTCCGAAAGGCTAGTTTCATACCCACTACCTCTCATTATGACCCCTACCCCTACACGCAAAAAGGAATTGGGACACTCCTACCCCACGCGGGAACGCACCAATCTAGGGGTAGGGCTAAGGGGGGGTATTGGGACGGGCCCAAAGTCAGCTCACATACTATGTTACTAAAGAAGTGTTGCTACGACATGTATGAAATGTACAAATTTAACATATTTGGCGTTTGGGGAAATGTACAATGCCAACATTATATTCTGACAACTGTCCTGAGATTTTCCTGCATGTGTAAATATTGTTTCCATCCAGCTTTCAACTTCACTTTCTTATCTAAATAAAATTCCTCTATTTCAGGTGTGGACGATATAAGCACTTACTTTAACAAGTGTGATGCCAACTTTAAAACTTCCAATTGGAACTTAAAAAGGTCAGTTAAATCATCATAAAGCTGACCTCTGCCTTGGGTCAGAGCAGGACAGAGTTTACTGATGTCCCATTATGGGTCTACTGACATGCAAAGTCCTCCAGCGCAGCTTTAAATGTAAATGTATGAGTGTATTTGCATGTGCAGGATGTTATGGTCTGTTTGTATCCATGAAGCCAAGCAGGAGCCACTGCGACCGTCTGCCGGCGTCCATTATGGTGACACGTGATGATTCTTCTCCTTCCTGGAGGGGAAGGAAGTTGAAGAAAGCAGGGCGGCGGGTCATTAATCATGGGTTGGTGACACATGAACACACACACACACATATGTCGCCATGACGCTTGGTGCTGAGCTTGCAGCTGGAATAAACCCAATGGAACATATATAAACAGGTTAAGTGATTTGATACAGTGTGTTATGTGTGTGTATATACATACGCAAAGAATGAGCTCATAGCTGGACTACATGTCTCAGATTTTGTTGGACTCTCCTTACCAACTCCCACACTCCTCCACCATTCCAGAGCTACATACTTGTACCCAAACACAACAGGACTCAGCTGGACCCAACGGACGCAGGGTCAGCTCAGGTTGGATTCTGAGCTTAAATGTTCTAACTTGGACAAGGTTTACATGCAGAAATGTTGGTCATTAGTAATTTAATATCAATGTTCTGGATTCACTTTCACTAAACTATGTTCACCAGATAGTAACTAACTTTGTCTGTCTATTGGTTGATGCTGTGCAGGAAGTGGGTTTTTATATCTTTGTTGCTGAAAACAGCTTCTTGCTCTGATCCATGAGACTGGTGAAAGCGAACCAAGACAGTTAATTTGGGAGCAAGACTCGGGTAGTAATTCTCTGCAGGTTTGTGACCTGTTTTACATTTCACATCATCATTTGATTTGTTTATTGTAAAAATATTGATTATAGCAGATTTAAAGATTAAAGCTGCATATGAGATTCAGAGCATATCTACAATTCAGATGCTTCATTCTATTTACCTTGGAAGTTGGAGATCAAAGCTGGGAATTACCTCACATCCGAGTTAACCGTGTTCCAGTAGGGGAGAACTGCCACAATTGTAACGTTTTTCACTTTTCACTCTATTATTCAGAGATCGTTTTACCTACATATGTAATATTTTCAGGCAAAGCACCAACACATGTCTGCTATCATAAACCACTGAAAGTTTTTCAATTGATAAAACAGGTCTTGAGTAATAAAACTGAAAGCAGACTCTGTCCGATGTTACAACTGAAGCGCGTTTGAGTCTTAATTGTAACAGCAGGAGTTACAATTGTAACACTGCTAAAAAGTAGCATTAAACTCATCGTTTTCAGGTCAGATCAATTATATTTCATTCAGGCAACTGTTTAACGTTTCTTTCATAACAAGAATGTGATAAGAATGTATCAAAAATATTGCATATTACTAAAACTTACCGGATGTACCAGTTGGAGCGTTTGTGTGAATTCCTTGATAGGAAAATGCATTGATTATGCCTACAAAGTTAGCGACTTTGACTGATGGAGTTGTAAGAATGTTATACAACACTAATTTGATTTAGAATATAACTGAATGACAGCTGACTGAACACAGAATGTTGGCAAATATGGCACATGAGTTTTGGAAAAGTCCCATTCATACCTGCACTGACCCCTGCAGGGTCAAATATGTAGCAACACACCAAATCACTTATTTTTTTATAGTCCATGCTATAGAAAAAGTCTATTTGTATTTTAAAGTTTTACTGCAAAAACTCGACTTAAAATGTCAGTTGCATAAAGAAGTGCATTCAAGGTGCACCCAAAATAGGCTACAATAACATTTGCCTACAGACAGAACCAAATAGGTTAGCCTATTACATTTCAAGGTAGGACTAGGCCTACATCTCAGTGCAAAGAACATCATAATATGTGCAGTTCAGCATCTAGTGCATTTTTTAAAAGGTAAAACTGCAACAATAGGCTACCAATTTAAAGGTAAAACTGACCTTGGTGGCGTAAAGAACATGCCACACAGAACAAAGTGCATAAACACAGCATCCAGAAATATTAAAAGATAAGATAAGATAAGATAAGATAAGATACACCTTTATTGATCCCACAATTGAGAAATTCCAGTGTTACAGCAGTTAAGGGGAAAGCGTCAGATTAAAGATTAAAAAGATTAAATATTAAAAAAATGTGTTCACATTAAAACATTTGCTAGGCTACAAGGCACAGAACAAAGTAAAAAATCAGCCTACAACTTACACAACAAAACCAACACATCAGAACATTTCCCCCCATACACATTTTATAGTCTTTGGCCACTCTTCGCACAGACAGCCCCCTTTTAACACCTTATCTGATGCTGCCTTTAGCACATCAGCTGATATCAAGCCCCTTTTTCTGGTCCTTTGTGGGGACATTCTGTAAAACAAACAAAAAAGCAAACAAAGAGCAGAATTATTCGAGCTGCGCTTGCAAATTTCTGCCGTCGTCTCAAATGTAACGTGTTACAACTGGGCTGCTTGGCGCACCGTTCATTTGGCGTTGTTTACAGAACGGACCTAACAATCATAATGTGTTAAAATGATGCAAACTTGTGACGAACATACACATACAGACACCCAAGCGGATTTTAGCTCTGTAATATTAAATAAAAAATCTGTAGTCAAAAAATACTGTGGGAGTGAATTTTTACTTACTTTGTGGAAAACCAGCTTCTCCACGGATGTCTCCCTGCAGCATGCATGAAAAGACTTGAAACTTCCTGGGAACATGCAAGGCTATTCGAGAGAAGGCTGAGACACGGGGTCAAACATGGGGGGACTGCACATGCGCAGTGTAACTTGAGCTGCAATGCTGGAGGGTGACAGCAGGGTCGCTAGATAAAAAGCGCAGGATCCGCTCAGGCGATCAAGGATTGCGCTTGGTGCGGTCTGCTTGGACTTTTGGACGGCGGCTGCCTGAAGTTGTCGGAATTGCATCTCTGTCATTCTCACCCACAACGCACGCCACCAGTGACAGTCCAATAATAAGCTGTGAAAATGACATGCATGCACATATCCCAGAACCAACAAAATGGAAACCCAGGACCGACTGCGGGCACCTGTTTCACCTGTTTCACAGTGACATGAAACAAACATCCCCCTTATTCCGTGGTCTCACGCCATCTACTGAGCCTTTGAGGAAGTGCAGACCAGATTTTACTGCGCATGTGCAATACCCCCATGTTTCACCCCGTGTCTCAGCCTTCTCTTGAATAGCCTTGGGAACATGTATTAAGGTACTTGTCACATGCTGACGTGATGACATCATGATCGCATTGACCAATCAAGAGAAAACGTGCATGTTACAACCTTGACGCGTCTCCCCTACAAGCTGGAAAAACAAGATGTTAGCAATACCAGTTTGTAATAGGGCATTACAGTGTGTAAAATCAATGTAGCAACATGTCTCCAAATAGAAGTTGGACAGAACTGTGTATGACTCTTTTATTTTTCAGACAGAGGTGCTAACAAACACTATGTCACTACAGCTTTCACTGTTGTTGATGTATGGAGCAACCATCTTTGATAGTGGGGTCGGTGTTGCTGAGGTTCCCCTTATTTTCTGAGTCCAGTTAAAATTCAGTTGAGATTTCTGACTGGGAACTCAAAATTCCTACTCCCAGAGCAAATGGAACACACCAAGAGTCTGATTCTGGCTAGCAGCGAATTGTGCTAACAGCACAAGGAGCACTGATGACAGCAACAATGCTGACAGAGCTTACAGTGTCAACCTGGGAGAGAACCGTAGGGTGTGCGCTACACCTCTGTGATGACACACTGGGCTCTAGTTTCCCGGCGCAGCACAGGGTGGCGAACACAGCGCAGAGCTAGTTTCGAGCAGTGCAACCCGAGGTGCACTCAGTTTGGTAGTTTGGCAGACTGATGTGCGCTGAGATGGGTGTGGCAGCGCAGCAGGGAGGGGGTGTCGACAGATCCAGCTTGGCGCAGTGACAGTTTCGTGCCAAAAGGCTTCGCCAAAGGTGCGCTAAAAGCTCGCCAACTGAAACCAGGTCTGCTGTCAGCACAGGGGGAGCGCAGCCGGTGTAAGCCGAAGTTTGGCTGACCGGCAGACAGTGCGCACACGTCACCAAAACCTCACAGGCGGGTTTCCAGAATATCAGGCACATTAACAATGCAATAAATACCCCAAAAAAAACACTATTCAATGCAACTTTCTGCAATCAGCACATAAATGTATCTCTGTATCAACTGTCCTGTCACATCTGATGTCAGATCAAAGGGGATTGGCACCGTTTGGCACGTGTAATGGAAACCCAACCTGATTTGATTAACACAGCAGAAAACTAATGAGTTCATATCCCTCTCAGCCAATCACAAACAGCCACAGCATCAGATAGTCAGTATATATTCAGCATCTGTCATCTTAGAAAAGTCAAAAGAAAAGAAACAGAGTGAGACTGTGAGAGAGAAAGAGAGAGAGTGCGCGCACACGAGAGAAACGCAACATTGATTTACAATTGTGGTGACCTCCTCCCAGGCTACCTTCGCATCATCAGCCCGTGGAGGTCTGCTCGCAGTTCTGTATATTCGGACACTGCGAGCTTGGACCTACCGGACCAAAACATCAGTTTCCTCCTGGGAGAAGTTTGGCTGTCTGACGCTGCTGCTCTCTTCTGCCATGGCGAACTGAGTAAACTCTCATTACGCCTTCACGCAGCGCATCTAAGGGCGAGGAGAGGGGCTCATTTGATTGGTGTGATGTGTGTAAAACCCACTCCACGCCTTCTCTCCTCCCTCTTTCCGACTTGCGCAGGTAGGAGGGACGGAGGTTGGACAAAGGAGTAGCTGCGCCAGGTGCACAGTGTGCCAAACTTGCAAAATCCGCCTGGCCACACCCAGTTGGAGAAGCGCAGGTGCGCTGCGCCTCCACCTCACCTGGTCTGCGAAACTAGAGCCCCATGTGTTGTGACGACATTATCAGCTGTAACTGCTTTGTGAGCATAGTGAAGAGTAGAGGCGATTAGCTAGCCCGTGGGATACACATACTAACATGTATGTGCAACTGGACCATCTACCACAAAAATAAGCTCTGATTACAGCACACAGAGGGAGTGTCACTTCATTCTCTGCTCAGGACGCCATTACTCCATTATATCTTTATATAGCAAATAGTTATTTGCTGCTATATTAGTGCTCTGCATGTCACATACAGAACCTTAGAAAGACAGTAGAGTGAGGATGTTGGATGCATCCTGTTAGAGCCAAACATGAAGGTCATGACACCAATAAGTCCTGATTAACTTTAAAGGTTTGGATGCCCACTCACATTCACCTCTCCTCTCATGCTCTCCTCTCAGTATAATCTGTAACCATAACTGTTTGAGAGTTTAGGATGTTCTGCTCTTCACGCTGCTGCCGAGTCCCAGAGGAGGTCCCGGCACAAAGTTACACAACTGGCCTCTCTCTGTGGCGTGACATTAATCTTCCCCTGGTTGCAGAGATCTTCCTCTAACATCTTCCTCATGGGTGTCCACCTGCTTTGCTTCATGGTGAAATTTATTAGAGGATGTGTGTGTGTGTGTGTGTGTGTGTGTGTGTGTGTGTGATTATCTACATGCATGTCTGTGTGTGCGTGCATATGTGGGCGGACAGGGTAATTGGTACAGTGAATGTGCTCGAGTCTACTCAGGCCAAACGAGGCTGCAGTGTACGTACAGTGTGGTGCTGTGCTGAGCTGTGGGGGTGTGGGAAAGCGATCAGAGTGGACTTCAGAGGGAGCTGAGGAAGAATGAGGAAATTGCAGACAGATAGGCCTAATGGTTGTGCTGAGGGAAGAGGTTGTAGGGCCAACAGCTGCTAGCCATCTATCTGGACCAGCCTGGAGAGCTGGACTAGAACGCTCCACAGTGACGTATTCGCCTTCTGGGGACGAGCGCACTGGGACTTTCCATCAGAGCAAGGTCAATAAGTATTTGCAATAAATTCATGGAGTTTGTTTTAAAATCCCTTGAAGGGCCAATTTATTCAGATGCAATAAGTCAAAACTTCAGTTATGGCTGTGGAGAATTTTGGATTGTTGTAGCAGTTAATAGCAAGAAGATAAGAAAAGGAAAAACAAAATAAAACCAACATACGGATTTTGTAAATGTGCACAACTATCAGTTACAATTTATTTAAAAGACCAACTACACTATTCCTGTACAGATCATAATTTGGTGAAACGTAACAACTGTTTATTTCAGGAACCATCAAAGTATAGTTATATTTCTTTGAAGTAGTGCGTAGGGTTGAGCTGAATACTTAAACGAGTATCCAGCACAGACAATATACTTTATATGAATGCAAGTACTGTACAAGTAAAATCTGTCAAGCTAAGCTAACTGTAGCTTCGTATACCGGACAGATATGACAGTTGTGTCAATCTTCTGGTCTAACTCTGCAGAAATGTTAGATTCTTTAAATTGTGAGTAACTTGCCCCATGTAGGAAAACTTTTCCCACCTTGAAAGGAGCAAAAGGCAGTAGTTAGTTTCAAAAGCAACACCACAGATTTATGGGCGTAGTTTTCAGCTTATAGTTTAGACTGAACAGGAAATTCCTGTTCTTTAAAGGTCCAGTGTGTAGGATTTAGGGGAGTATGTTTGCAGAAATGGAACACAGTATTTTTTGTGTGTTTCTTTAGTGTATAATCACATGAAAATAAGAATTATTTGTTTTTTCGTTACCTTTGAATGAGCCATTTATTTTTATATAGGGAGCAGGTCCTCATCTACGGAGATTGCTGTGTTGCACCGCCATGTTTCTACAGTAGCCCAGAATGGACAAACCAAACACTGACTCTAGATACATCCATTTGTGTTTTTGCGTTTTCATGTCAGACACTGTAGTTCACAGCCCCCCTACGACAAGAGCATCACTAAAACATTGATACTTCAATTTGAAACTGCTTTATTTAATGTTTTTACGTGAGCTGTCCCGGGTCCATGTCATTGGTTCGACAGCCCATTGGTTCGACATCCCATTAGTCCGACTGTCCGCGGTGCTGAACGGCTCACGGCGGGCGTATGGTGCGCCGCGACCGGCTTGAGGCGGAGCAGGCTCACGGCTTATGTGTTTGTCACTTTCCTTTTCATTTTAACCCTCACCATGATCTTTTCCTGACCCTAACCAAGTGGTTTTTGTGCCTAAACCTAACCAGACCTTAACCACAGGGCATCATGATGATTTCAGAACGGACTTCGGAACAATGAGTTTAATATGGTTGGAACAATGGGATGTCGAACCAATGGGCAGTTCCCAGCTGTCCCAGGAAAGTTGAAGACGACTGAGACTCAGTTGGCTGAAATTGCTTCAAGTCGAGCAGTCGCTTTTTGTTTTTTTGTTTTTTTTTGCTAGTCAATGTACTGTGCAATGTGCTTTTAGGGAAGTCCTAGTCCCCAGATTTTGCTCTTGACTTTCATTCTACTCTTTGGCACAGACAGCTGCAGTTCTGATGCAGTGGCACAGAGGAGAAACTTTCCAACGTAAGGCTCTGAAATAACATTATCTTCTCTCTTCTGCTTGACAGTGGTGAATTTACAGCTCACAGCTACTTAATACAACACAGTCGTATTTTTAGTTAGATATTGTTTGACACATAGTATCGGTAAAAAAGTTGTCATACATTTACGATCTGTCGTTAGCGCCGTTAGCTTGTTTACTATATTACGTGAATGCAGCTGTCACACTGAACATTCCCCTGAGCCCCGTTCAAACTTAAAAATTTTATATGAAAAAAAAAAATTGTATTAAATGGCGGATAGGTGGGTACAGCTCCAGTTTTTACTGGTTTAAATCACTGGGTCCATTTGTTTTGGAGAGGAGGAGACCTCTGCGGATTATTGAGCTCATAGTAAAACCTCCGAAATGTCTGGATCAGAAAGGTGAGCACACATTAAGTTATCAGATAAAAAAGGTGAGCACACATTATCAGGTTCTGGGCAAACAGCATAGGAGAAACATTGATTTGCAATGTGAAACTGCAGTGTTTTAATCGGTTTTAAATATACGTTCTGTTTTACAGAAAGGAAGAGACCTTAGTTCCTGGTAAAAACCTTCTGAACAATGAACACTGAGGGAATTCTAACCCAAGAATTTTTCAGCGGTTGCAGTCTGCAATCCTCTCCACTAGATGCCACTAAATCTCCTTAAATTTTACACGCTGTTCCTTTAATGAAAAGCAAACACATTTACTCTAACCTCAACAGAAATATTTTCACTTGCCCTAACTGACAATTTTTGAGTCTTTATGCTAAACTAAGCTAACTGGCTGCCCACTGTAGCTACATATTTAGCACACAGATACAAAATGTGAGTGATGTCAGTCTTCTCATTTACCTCCCTGTGAGAAAGCAAATACAAATAAAATGCAGAATATTCCTTTAAGACACCGTGCTCACCAACATGTCACGACACCGTGCTGTTTATTTAATTGTAACTGACTATTGCCTTGCCTTACATAAAGGTGTTGTTAGGTGATGATATCTACAACACACGCCAGATAAACATCAGTTAACAGTTGAGCAATGAGAGAAATATTGCTTATTCTGTTCCCATCTCATCCGTGAGAAGGGAAATTGACAAGTGACAGATGAAAGTGTAAGTACCTCTGGACAGCTGTTTGATTCATTCTGGACGTAACATTGATCCTGTTGTTGATGTCCAATCATGGAGCCATAAAATAAAAAAAGGGCTCAGCTAACCTTCTCTGGTTTGTGTCGCTGATTTGTCAGAGCAGGGGGGTGAAAGCCGATGGGGAGAATTTACTCACTGCTCTCCTCTGTTGCCTGATCCCTCCTCAGCTCCTCTGGTCATGTGAATGAATACGCCGCCACACATATGCGTATATACATGCACACAAGCCCACAGTTTAACATGAACACCAACTTGCACTCGCACAAGCAGGCGTCCACACAATCTAGCGTGAATGCACGCACACCCAAACTCACGCGCACACTTGCGTACACACACAAACACACACCCTCTAACCTCACTATGGTCTCACACAGCAGGCCTGCCATAAATCAATGGGCAGGATCGTGTCTGCCAGTTAGACTAAACAAGAGCATTTGTGAGGATTTGCTCTCACCCATTAATCATCTTGACAGCTTGAAAAACACATTTCCCCTTTAATGACTGTATTTGGATAATCAGCTCAGTTTCCCTTCCCGCCCTCTCCCTGGCTCTCCCTCCTATCCCCTCCCCATTTTCTCTCTCTCTTTTTTTTTTTTTTTTTTTTTGCCCCAAGCGCCGTCACATTCATGCAGACTAACTCACTATTAGGGGAGGAGAAGGTGGAGGAGGGACTGTGGAAGTGAGGGAGGGGTTTTTCAATGTCTAAAATGTTTCTCCGAAAAAGCAAAAATAATCACGCTGCCTGTGGAAAAAAAGTTTTTTTTTTTCACCCTCACTCAACAAACCGCAAGGCCTCTGCTAATATAAACTTGTGTATGTGAGTGCACGCTCTCAGACTGACACAGTCCTGCTAAATTAAACACAGAGAACTCATGGATCGTGCAGAGCTGCAAACATTAACCATGAACGTCTTAATGTGTAAAGGCTGTCAGGATATTAAAAACATAAACCAACCCTGCCATGTGAAAATGGGATACCAAATCTGTGTTGTGAGTATAGCTAATGTGACCACCAGCTACATGTTGCAATCAACAGACTCACCTATATTTGTAAAGCCGCAGTGCCATTTCCAAAAACATATATTTTAAAGGATGATATTACAAAACATGTTGTGTTTTACTGCTCAGTTTAAAGGTCCCATGTTGTTGAAAAGTCAGATGTCCATGTCTCTTTTATTATAAAGCAGATGTAGGTGCTATGTAAGTAGTATTAAAATGCTCAACCCCAAAGAGAAATGCACACAGTTTGTATTAAGAAACCTCTGTAAATAAGCTGTCAGGACTTCCTTGAAGTTGTGATGTCACAACTATGAAAAGATGTGCAGCTACAGTGCTATTACAGTCGACCCCTGGCTGGAACGGCAGCGCAGAGATGCTTAGAGCACAGATCTGGATGACCTGGAAGCACTGACCAGTCAGAGCAGACTGGGCTTTTTCCGGATGGGGGTTTAAAGAAACAGGCGCTAAATCAGAGCGTCTCAGACAGAGGGTGAATACAGATATATTCAGGCAGACAGTATGAGAAAAATAATGTGTTTTTTACACATTAAAGCATGTTAGCATGTTTTAGCAGAAACCTAAGATACAAGTATGTACCTGAAAATAAGCACAACATGGGACCTTTAAGCAACTGAGAGCTGAACTCCAACTCAAGGTCCAGTGAAAAGGCTGTTGCAGGAAGTAGTCAAAATCATACTGCACTGACAACGTGGGTGAAATGATTTCCCATTCTATCTGTCCATTGGTCTGGAAGGCAGAAACTCAGAACACCTTATTACACTGAAGAAATAAGGCCACTGTGTCACACTGGACCAGCAGTGTGCACGGACTCTGGAGCTGTCGGTGCAGCTCCTCAGGGAGACAAGGGAAGCAGAAAGAGAGGTACTGACACTAAGTGGAACTGAGTCACTATTTATTTTATTAACTGCACTTGCAAGTTTCCAACTATGACAGGTAAAAATATCTGCTGTGAAAAGTGTAAAATGGTTGAAGTGCTGATTTTTTTTTTTTCAAAAAGGGGAAAAAGATTAAATAAATATAACTCTGACATTAACAATACCTAAACAGCCTGATATTTAAGTGTATTTGGGTGGTTTACCTCAAAAAAATCTCAAGTCACTGCTCAGCCCAAGTGTAAATAGCCACTGTTGTTGTACACATCCAGTATACCCAATAATTTATAGCTTTAATGCACCGTTACACAGGCTGAGAAACACAGCTCCCATGTATTATTGAGTGAATGTGTAATGTATGCACACGTGTAAGGTATACAGCAAGTGTGTGTATGGGCTGGGCTCCTACAACGTGTTGACATGTGGAATAATGTATCTGTTTGAACAGTTGTGAGACAGCTATGTCTGAATACCACACTGCTGAGTGATGTTGGCACATAGACACACTGAGGACTGTTTGTCAGCTGAAGTCACACTCAACTGTCACTCTGCCACCAACGTATCATGTGTGTCAAGCAGTGGGCACCCCCACCCGCCCCAGTAAAAATAAGTGGAGGCCAACATGTATGTTTGTCGGCGTAGCTTGTCGGGTTGGAGACTAAATAATGCTCCAAATTTAGGCTAAAGTTTGGCGAGGGAACAACCAGCATGGCCATTTTCAAAGGGGTCCCTTGATGTCTCACCTCAAAATATCTGAATAAAAATGGGTTCTAAGGGCTACCCATGAGTCTCCCTAAACTTAAGAGGATTTGTTTCCAGTATGTATTCCTTCAAGCTCCCTGCCCCTGACATCAGTGCCCGGATATCCGCTGGTGGACAGACAGGGAGCTCTGGGGGAAGCCAAACACCGTTCATTTGCGCACACTACCATGACACAGAGCTGGCTAAATTTTGGCAAAGTTTCCCCTTTCCCTCCACTGTTCCTGTAAAGCAGGGTTGGTCTTCATTCAGTGTTCTAATCATTAAAAAGCAAAAGCAGTGGTGTACCCTTTGGCTTAGTGGGTGGGTCGGGCATCCCACGTGCAGGGGCGGTGTCCTTGCTGTGGCGGCTGCTGGCTCAATTGAAGAAAACATATATCTCCTTCAAACCTTTCCAGATAATGAGTATTATTATAAAAAAAACAGCTTGAAGATGAAGAAAGTCTGAAAAGATTGCATGACAGTCTGTGAAGCACAGCTGTGTAGTTGTTGGACTCTTGTCGGTGCTGGCAGATGCTACGTTATGATTGGCCAGTCTGCGTTTAAGGAGTGGGACCTAGCAAAGGTTAAATTAGCAATATTAATTGTAAGAAACCAGGGTATATCATTATGTGATTCCTTAAGCCTCCATACTGACATAGTTTTCAGCTAACCCATTTACTTTAACAGCATATCTTATTTCCTAGATTCTTTTGGTTTTGTTGTGCCACCCCGAGGTTTTCAGTGGCCCCATTTGGCCACCCCTATAAAAAAAAATGGTGTTAAAAGAGGGAGTGTAGCATCTGTGATTTTTTCATCTTTTCTGTTTCTCTGAATTGTTTATTATCCAGCCTATGCTAATGCATTTATTTTCAGTATATTGCAGCTGCAATAATGCTGTAAGAAAAGTGAGGCAGCTGATATATGAGTGGGTACAAACTGTGTATCCTGGCCTACAGTGCAGTGGATAAGATGAGTATAATCATCATAATGGCAGCCTCTGAGTCTGGATGCCCATCCAGAGGAGACATAAAACAGACATAAGGCCCATGATGCTTAAAGTGAGTACATTATGACCACAAGCAGTCCCAAAGTGGAAGAAAAAAAACAAGTTGTCAATCACAGCATGAATCACGACCGTCAGAGCTGCTCCTCGTTCCCCGCCAAGGCACGTTCATTGCTGAACGCTCATGACATCTTCACCGGCGATCTCCCGGCGCAGCAACAAATGGAATCCAGCTGGACATGTGGTCCAAGTGCTATTAGCAGTGCACCGTACTGTAATTGAAACATTCATTTCTCCACCAGTGGTTAGGGGTGGTATGTCTATTAACGGTGCTCGCTCACACCACTGGAACTTTGGAGAGACCACAGCAGCTCTGGGCAGCTTTCCATGTCGAGGCCAAGTAAGGTTTGCCAAGGTCAGGGCTGGCTGAAAATTAAATCAAAAGCACTATTTCTCTATCTGAAACTGCAGCCGAACTGACAGCTCCTCTTTGTTACTAATCAATAAATGAATCAACCCTAAAGCAGGAATTATACCAACATTTAGATTTTATGGACATTTTTAGCTGCACTATAATGTGAGAATTTAAATATTTTTCCACCTATAATAACTGAAACCAGTATTTGATTTGTTTAGCTGCGTATGAGCATGTATGAAATGTGTAGGTTACTTTTACTGATTTGTAGCCCGAAATAAAAACAAAATATGTAAATCTATTTTAGTATCAGAATCAATGAGTTGTCAATAAGTATTGTTATGAACCAGCTCAAGGTCCAATTAATAGGAGGCCAAACACTAGCAGCACCTTGTGTGTATTTTTGTGGCCAAACCAGCATGTTGAATTGTTGCCAGGGATGGCAGAGCTAGAAGTTCAAGGTTGTTTTTCGTTAGCCACTGAGGTCATTAGCAGTAATGTTTTTGATGGTTTGTGTTACTGTTCTATAGTGCACTAAAAATATGCTCAATTCCTTCAGCATTGGATTGTGTTAGTAATGTGCTAACTGGCTAACTAGAATCATGACAGTCTTCCAGATTTCCTTATAATGATGAATACAGACTACTGCCACCTGCTGGTATGCAGTCTACTTTCGTTGCTGCTAGTTCTCTGAAGTTAGTTTGGTGTGTGTGGGCCTTTAACAAGACAGGACAGAGCAGTCAGGGTTGTAATTGTTGGCTCCAATAATTTCTAAAATAACCACAGAAATGGAGTTTGAAGGAGGATTTAAAAAACAGTTAAACATTTTGGGAAATGTGCTCACTGGCTTTCTTGCTGAGAGATGATAAGATTGATACCACTCATATTGATCCTTTCAATACAAAGCTACTGCCAAGAAATAGATAGCTTAGCTTAAGACAACAGTTTGTTTTACCTCCTGCTGTTACCTCCTACTTCCAGTCAACTTATAAAGCTCTAAATGGTCAGGCTCTGTCATATCTTAGAGAGCTCATAGTGCCCTATTATTCCACCAGAACACTGCGCTCTGAGAATGCAGGGTAACTCGTGGTTACCAAAGTTACCGAAAAGTAGATCAGGAGCCAGAGCCTTCAGCTGTCAGGCTCTTTTCCTGTGGAATCATCTTCCTGTTGTGGTACGGGAGGCAGACAATGTCTCCACATTTAAGACTAGACTTAAGACTTTCCTTTTTGATAAAGCTTATAGTTAGGGCTGGCTCAGGCTTGCCTTGTACCAGCCCCTAGTTAGGCTGACTTAGGCCTAGTCTGCCTGGGGACCTCCTATAATACACTGAGCACCTTCTCTCCTTCTCTCTCTCTCTCTCTCTCTCTCTCCTTTGCTAATACTCGTGTCCTGTTACTGCATGTCACTAATTCGGCTTCTTCTCCGAACCTTTTTGCTCCACTGTCTCACTTATATCGCAGCGATGCCTGCATAGTATGACGTGTGTGGTTGTGCTGCTGCCGCGGTCCTGCCAGATGCCTCCTGCTGCTGCTGTTATCATTAGTCATACTTCTACTGTTATTATACACATATGATTATTTGGCACATATGTATACTATCAGATATTAATATATACTTTCAACATATTGTACCACAATAGCCGTAATAATTATAATTATAATTATAATTATAATATTATTACTTTCATTAATGTTGTTGTAAGCTACTGTCATTACTGTCTGTCCTGCATCTCTCTCTCTCTCTCTCTCTCTCTCTCTCTCTCTCTCTCTCTCTTTCTGTCTCATTGTGTCATGCAGATTACTGTTAATTTATTTATTATGCTGATCTGTTCTGTATGACATCTATTGCACGTCTGTCCGTCCTGGAAGAGGGATCCCTCCTCAGTTGCTCTTCCTGAGGTTTCTACCATTTTTTCCCCCGTTAAAGTTTTTTGGGGGGGAGTTTTTCCTTATCCGCTGCGAGGGTCCAAAGGACAGAGGGATGTTGTATGCTGTAAAGCCCTCTGTGGCAAATTGTGATTTGTGATATTGGGCTTTATAAATAAAATTGATAATAAAATGTTTCAGCAATAATATTACAGCTACCCCCAAACCAAACGACTTGTTACAACGTTGCTTTTGTTATCACATTACCACTGACTTGGAATATAACAATCAGTTGGCTTATTTTTATAATCGTCACGCTGTGCAGGCACGTCATAAAGCAGCAAGCTAGTTGGAAATGCTTACCTTAGCAGCTTTTAGCACTTTGATTTTGTCGGAAGGAAAGATGACCTACCAAGGTGAACTGGCTGTAGACCTTCACTGGCTTAAAAACCAAAACTGGGTTTTAATTGTGGACAACTGCAGACTACAAAGGAGTAATGAAGCTTGTGGCTGGATATGTGGTGGATGAAATGATGCTCCATGAGTGACTCTCCATCTTTCGGGCAGAGCCTTGGATAAGTACCAGTCACAGGTGACAGAAAAGGTAAGGTGAAAAAAAAAAGGCTATCTAGCCTGAGCTACACTTACCGGGTATTACCCTGACATTCACACAGAGGCACACATTTGAATTCAATTACCGATTTTATGGGGTAAAACAGAAAAGCAACCTAACGAGTATTGTAAGGAATCAATAAGTAAAGTATCATTATTATTTTTGAAAAGAGTAACAGCTAATGAGTAATATTTTACATTTTTAAAGTAACGAGCCTAACACTGTTCCTAACACTGCATTACCTAGTGGTGACACGTAATGTGTAAAAAGCATGTGCCACAGCGGTTGCAGTTTCAGACACATGGTAAATATTGTGCAACAGACGCAGTTTCGACTGAAAGGCGCTAAATCTACCTGGGTAGGCTTAGAAAAAGATTGTGGTTTGTTTAGTAGGCCTGTGACATGTATTGTCCCATAAGTACATCATGCTATGTGACATCACCTCACCTAAGTATGTAAACTCCATACTGTACATAGGTATGTAAAATTAAATAACTCACTGTTGACTTTTGGTTTCACGTGGGACACGAACAGCGGTCTCCAGAGTGAAAGTCCTGTGTGTGTTGTTTTGTGACTCTGTCACTTTTTATTCTGTATGGGGTACTGCATGGGGTCCTAACATTAACCCCTGTCCATTGCGTGATGCCGTAGAACCAGGGTATTCATGTATTCACCATGACAACTGAGTTTCCATTGGCATTGTTTCTGTGGTGCCAGCCCCTTATTTTAACACATCATGTTCTACCACCATGGAATGTGGCTTTAAAGGACAATTTCGGTATTTTTCAACCTGGGCCCTATTTCCCCATGTGCATGTGTGCATATGATTCATGGGTACAACTTGTTCTAAAATTGGTTCAGTATTGAGGGAGGTGGATGCAACCGGGAGCCGCGAAACGAGCTGAAACGGTAACGGGGGCAAATGCGTCCTGTATAAGTTTGCGCATTAAAAGTGCTTTTTTTCGCCACTGACCGGTTCAGATCGCCAGTGTTATGAGTGCTATGAGTGGAGTCAGCTGTCAGTCAGTGTTGGAGCAGAGAGGGGGAGGGCTGCCCCGCTGGGTACTGTAAGTGAGTATGTGTGTATGAAGTGTGTGTGTTACGCCAGAAGAGTCAGATTCAGAGGATGGAGTCTTTTATGTGCTACCCCCTGGAGTGTTACTGGAGTTTTTGGAGTGCTCAAATAAACGGGCATTTTTCCCGAATGCAAGAACAGGATGTTGCGCAACACCCCGTACAGTTTTCATAGGCTGCCTTTGTCGGACTGCGAGATGCTGAAGTTGTGGCTAGTTGTGCTACAAATGGATGCTAACACTCCTGTCCAGACACTGCGCCTTGCAGACCATCGGGTCTGCAGAGCTCACTTCTCCCAAGATGACTACTGCCAGCCGAAGAAGAGAAGACATCCAATCCCGAAACACCTCTTCCTCAAGAAAACGGCTGTCCCACGAGTAGAGAGAGCTAGAGACACAGTAGAGCAAAGCTCTCGCAAGATGACGTCACACACAGCCCAGGAAAGGCTAAGTTAATATGCTATTTACAGAGATAGCACTGGCGATCTGAACCAGTCAGTGGCGACAAAAACACACATTTCATACACACATACTCACTTACAGTACCCAGAGGGGCAGCCCTCCCCCTCTCTGCTCCAACACTGACTGACAGCTGACTCCACTCATAGCACTCATAGCACTGGCGATCGGAACCTGTCAGTGGTGAAAAAAGCACTTTTAATGCGTAGACTTATACAGGACGCATTTGCCCCCGTTACCGTTTTAGCTTGTTTCGCGGCTCCAGTTGCATCTGCCTCCCTCAATACTGAACCAATTTTAGTACGAGTTGTACCCATGAATCATACGCACACATACACGTGGGGAAATAGAGCCCAGGTTGAAAAATACCGAAGTTGTCCTTTAAGAGGTCGTGGTCATTTCATGAATTTCTATGAGAACAGGCTGCGTGTTTGCCTCTGTTAGCCCATAGACACTGAGCACCTTTGCTCTTCAAATTACTGTAACTTTTCATGATCGCACAATAATGCTTACAAAAAGATAACTGATGTGGTAAGTTTAAAGATCAAAGCCTTTTTATACTGCTACAACTATGATGCATTCAGGTACTAGTAGAAAAATGTCAAGCCTGGTACATCCAACTTGGCTCCTCTTTACATGCTATTTCTGAACTAGTTTAGAGTTTGTAAAATTGTTCATCAAATCTAGTGCCTTCTAGTTTGCTTTATTAAATTCACCATTATTTTAGTTAGTTAGTTTGTTAGTTAGATTGAAGATTTGGTGTTTTGATGATCGTGGTGGAGAGCGCTGTCTAACTCACAATGGTCCAAAATCTCCCACAGAAGTTCAATGGGGTTGAGACTGATGACTTGGAAGACCATAGCATATTGTCCACATTCATTTAATTCCACCCCTGACAGAAAGCAGTAACCAGCATTTTAAAGTGACGTGTGCAAGCTTGCAGAACCAAATCCTGGAACAAGTTTGCGCACTACTGAAAGGAAGGTTAAGATCTTATTATTATCATTTATTATTATACATAATTATCTGATCAAGAGAACATTATTGTACTTGGAATTGTGGAAGGAAGCTGCTCCAAACCAGCACACGACATGCTAAACCTGGAAGTCCTTACAGTAATGCGGCTGTTATTGTTTTCACAGCGAGCGTTACAGCATGACTGCAGACGTGAATGAGAAGAGGAGTTGAAGCAGACCCTAGTCAGTCACAGGGTTTATGTGGAGAAATAAAGCAGAGATTGTGTGACAGGCCCTGATGAGGGATGTGTTCACACCATCTGGGTTACTTTAACACTGCGGTCACTGTTGGATGCCGAAGGCTCTGTATTGTGTCCTGATGTTAAACACAGAGGTGGTAGTCATGGAGTTGAGGTTAATGTTTTGTTCTGGAGACACAGAGAGCGAGAGGGAGAGAGACAGAAACCCTCCTTTCTACCTCTCTCTCTGTCTCTCTCTCTCTCTCTCTCTCTCTCTCTGTCCTAGCTGTCAGCAGGGATGGTGAGCCGGGGTAGAGCTGGCGTCTAATTGAAGAGCAGTTCCACACCCTGTCGTCATTAATCACCAGGCCTGTCAGCCGGCTGCTCAGGACCTCACAGTGGCACTCTGCACTGACGCACAGAGGGGAAAATATTAGTCCCCTCCATCACCATCACTATCTCTACTGATACTGCTACTACTTCTTTGATTACTACTATCATTCTCGTACTGTTGCTGTTGTTACTATTGCCACCACCATTACTCTGACTGACTTCTACACACCTACCACCATAAATACGTCTACAACTACTAAAAGGAATAATCCAGTATTTTGGGAATACCTTTAATGTATATTATATTTACGTTTATATGTACGTTATTGTACGAGTAAACAAGTGAGATATAATGTGTTAATTAGTGAGTTTTTAAAGGTGCTGGATGTATTTTGTTAGCTCTGGATGGAGCCACACTTGCTGTTTCCCTGTTTTTTCCCCAGTTTATGTATAGCTTTATCTTTAAAGTAGCAGTGTGCACTATTTAGTGCCACTTAGTGGTGAGGATTGCAGATTGCAACCAACTTCTCCCATGTGCCAAGCGTGAACTCAAGGTTAGGATTTCTTCAGTGTTCATTGTTCAGGAGGTTTTTACTGAGAGTCAAATTATCCGCAGAGGTCTCTTCCTCTCCAAAGCAAATGGACCAGGTGATTAACACCATAAAAGCACTGAATAAGTCAGTTTTACATTATGGATCAGTGTTTCTCAGACACCAATTGTCATGCTGCAGGCGAGCCGCTACCCCAGTATATGCTAATGTGTGCTTTCTTTTTTCTCTCACAACTTAAGAACCTGATGTTCAAGACGTTTTTAACGGAAACTGAATTAGCCATTAGCCAGTTTCCAAAACAAACAGACCTGTGTTTTTCTGCTGCTGTTTGGCACATCATGCTAATTATGGTGGCCGATATGAAAACGCAAATGGCCCTATTGAGAACCAGTGACCACTCTGGGCTACTATAGAAACGTGGTGGTGCAACATGGCGGACTCTATAGAAGAGGACCCACTCCCCATCTGGATATAAACCGCTCATAAACACAACTATTCTTATTTTCAGGTGATTATACACTAAGAAAGCATATTTATTATATAATATTCCATATCTGCTACCAAATCCTACATGAAAGAGGTACTGATCCTCTCATCTAACTCTCAGTTTAATAGATTTAATAGTTTAAAAGAGAATCATATTTTTCCTGTATCTTCTGTAACTGCTAGCTGCTTGATGTACTTGAGGTTTGGAACAAAAAGGAAAATAAGTGCAGAGGAGTTCAGATAGAACAGCATGTTGTTGCCAATGCCAACCTGACATGTCGTGTGTTAGTTGAGAAGAACATAAGATTCCATAAGAGCTTTAGACAAGAAGGCAGATACAGTTACTTCCTCAAATGTTTAACTTTTTGTTAAATAATTATGGGGTGAAAAAAATATATAATTCCAATATTACTTTGGAAACTGCTATTTTTGCAGTGTATTTTCACGATTTAACAATATTAACTCCTTCTTCTTAGCAAATTTATGTCAGTTTTGAGGTTTAAGTCCCCACAAATGTCCCTGAGGTTTGGTGCTGTTTTTTGAAGACAGTTACTGGACCATTAAATATTAAAACTGGAAGGTTTCACACATTGCTTTAACGAAACATCTGCTTTTTTCTGGACAAAAATAAATAAATAATTTAACTCACAGACTAAGAATTCAGCCTTACATGTGTCACCATCTGTGGACAAAGGACTGAGGCTGAATACACATACTTACACACACACACACACAGCCTCACAGAGGCGACAGAAATGGAGTGTGTGGGTGTTGACTCAGCTGCAAGAGTGTGTGTGTGGGGGTAAGATGGATGGAGGAGATTGATGAGCGCGGGGATAGGGAGAATAGTGAGGCATTTGATGAACGAGTGTAAACTGGCAACAGTGGAATTAATTCCACCTCCCCGACAAGATTGAAAGTTCTCCCCTCTGCATGACCTCCAGTGTGAATCATCTTCACATTCAAGCCAATATAACAGATTCTCTATCTACAGAACAGCATCCAAAAATCCACATTCATGCATCAAAAAAGCTGAATACCAGCACCGCAGATATAGAGTATATTTCACCAAGGGTCTTAGCGAGGTACCTGCCCTTCTAACACAGATTTCACCTGTACTTCACTAACATAACTTTAGGGGGCAACACAATCCAGTGTATCTCTAGTGGCATAACTCTGCAAGTTACAAAGAAATATGTCGCACTAAATACTGTACAGATGCAGCATTAAAGCCACAATATCCTTGACCTATTTTGTCTAGACTACTCTAAAAACTCCATCAAAATAAGCAGCAACAAGAAAGTAAGACCGTCCCGTTCCAAAGCAGTGCATGGCTCCAGTTTCTAAAGAAGAAAAATAAGCGTAGTGTCCCATAGAGCTTCCCAGAGCGGTGATCGGGGCGCCGTGACCTTGCTGGTGTGGCAGGGGCTGGATGTCGTTTGGGAGGGTCATCCATTTTGTTAATGGTCCTGTCAAGTGACACCTGTGCTCGCCTTTCCCCTGTCTGGAGTGCTAATGAACCGCGAGAGTAGAGGAGTCTGGGAGTCGGGGGTCAATAGCTGCCTCGGAGACTGCAGCCTCTTTGCTCTGTGCCACCTACACCCTGTCAGCCAAATAGAGTGGAGACACAGACACATTATCAGGGCCAAAACACTCTAATGGCAGTGGTGCGGCTTTAAGATAGACCGACTCCTTCCCCTCCAATTAGTATCTAACAGCTCTGAGCTGAGAACTCTGACTTCAGTTAAACCACAGCGCAGCAGAGAGCGGCAAGAAAATGGCTCTTCGCATCAGGACAGAGGCCTCCATGTTTGTGGTTCCTGTAAGAGAGCCCGCTCTCCTCAGGGGAGATGCCAAGACTTTGATGAATATTTCTCTATTAACCGCCTCCCATTGTCAGCTCTGGCCTTTGTGTTGCAGACCAATCCGTCAGACCGTGAGGAGATCCTGGGTCGACACCTCCCTCAGGTCATTATTGAAGTCCCAGTGACCCAGCGGCCACTCCACACACAGCCATCCACTCTGCTGAGGAGGCTGTTTTCAGGCCTCACAAACACGAATCAGCAATTAAAAGCTGCACTCGCAACAACAAAAGCAATGTGGATGATGGAGAGAGGAGGAGAGATGGAAGTCCTCAGAGACTAGCTAACAGGGCTAATGTGACCTGGCCTGCCCTCCTTGGGACAGCCCTGTCAACTGATATGAGCCATGAATAATTACACATGGACACATATAGCATGGCTGTAACATCCGTAATGATAGATAGACCTAGATAAGTGCAGTGCAGCAGTCTGGCAAGATTTCCTCCATCCTCTGACACTTTTGACAAATAGCCACTTTTTGGTACTATACTTAGAAACAATAAGGAAAAAAACAAGATGAAATGCAATCATGTCTCATTTATTAAACAAAATAAGACCTTTTCCTGTTGGTTTGATAGCACAGCCATCATCAATTGTTTTTATTTATCTTTTCTTATCTCTGTACCATTTGCGTCGGTGACCCCAACCTGCTGACCCCAAGTAAGCTTGAAAAAATATTACATCTTTGCATATTTACAAATAAAAATAATGGCATTGTTCAAGATAATTCTCATGGACATGCAATTTCCCAGGGTCTGAATAAGATGCAAAAAAACCCAAAACAAAACAAAAAAAAAAAACAACAGCAGAGAGGAAACGAGATTAAAAGAGTTCCCCAGAATAAAGCTTCACAGTCCATCTTCATCGTGGTGCAAGGTTTTTATTTTTAGAGTGTATGATAGGCATAATGGTACTATACTTAAATCATTCTTTTTCAGTTAGAATATTTCAGGACAATTTATTTGGACAGCAAAATCCCCCCCCCCCCCCCAGAGTTGAATACCAAGCGCTTGAGTGAAAAATAAATACAGACTTTCAGTTCTGGGAGACAGATATAGAGAAAAACAAAACAAAAACCAAAATCAAGACTGTTGTAATAATCCCACAATTCCATCATTTCCGAGCTCTGTGTCCTGCTGTCTTTCATCACTACAGTCTGTTGGTTCTGCAGACAATCCATCACAGGGTCTTCTGCCTTTGGGGCGCCAGTCACAATCCTGAGGCTAACAGGTGGTATTCCTGGCAGGCAGGCCATCAGGCACGATGCCCTGTACTGGTGATGACCCCAGTCTCAACAATCCATCTTCAGGGCTGCTCTGGAGAGTCCAAGCTGGTGCCTGCAGTCTTTGGGCTTCAACACTATTTCTGATATCACTGGTATCCAAGGGCTGAGGCCGAGCCCAGTCTCTGACTGTAGAGGGCAAAGGGGGAGTAATAGGCTGAGGAGGAGGGGAGGGATGTCATAGGAAGTCCTGGTGCTCCGGGCAGGTGGGATTTGCTGTAGGGGTGGTAGCGAGCCAGGCCCAAGCCAGGAGAGCCTCTGAGGGAGAAGGAGCTGGGCAGGGTACCCGGGCTACTGGGTGGGGGCAGGTGAAGGTGGCAAGAGGCTGTTGATGAAACCGATGACGGGTAGGCCGACAACAGCTTACTGTCCACCATCCCAGGCAGGGCTGTGTGGGTTCGCAAGTGGGCTAGCAGCTCCTCTGACGTGGCAAATCTCTTGTCACAGGGACCTCCGACAGACACCCAGTTACAGGCGTGAGGCAGAGGTTCATTGGGAAGCATAAAACCGTAGGTGTAGAGGGGATGGGACAGGGAGGGGGTGGTGCTGGAAGACAAGGAGCTGGGGTGCAGGGAATGGAGGTGGTGTGAGGGGTAAACCAGGGGGAAACCAGACTTGAGGCTGGACGGATCATGGACGCAGGTGGAGCAGTTACTTCCTCCTAGGTGGGGTGCACTGGGGTAAGTCAGACAATAGGGGTCCCGACATAAGCCCTGCATCAGGGATGGAGGTGAAGCTCCAGTGAGCGGACTGGAGCTGGGGTGCTTCCCCGGAAGTCCTAACCCCAAACTTGACTTGGTGGGATCCAAGCCGGGAACAAACTGGGAGGGATAGCCAGCATAGGCCCCCACAATGGAGCCATGGTAGCCCATGGTAGCAGGAGGCAAGGGGAAGACAGAATGTCCTGGTTTAAAAGGGGAGACGGGGGCGATGTGCCCAGAGCTCAAGCCAGGCTGTGAGGAGGCCTGTGGGTCGGCCTTGCTCTCCGGCCGCGGGCTGCTGGCAGAGCTGGCATTGCTGGAGTTGGCGCTGGCCCGAATGTGGCTGGAGTTGGCTAACTGAGCCCCATCCATCCCTGACTTAGCTGCATCTGAGTCTTTCTTGCCAGCGCTGTTGTTATTACTGTCCGAGCTGGACTGCTCTGAGCTCCCAGGTTTGTTGTCTATATGCAGGGCCTGGGAGTGTGACGGGGGCCGTGTGGAGGGGGAATGGCTTTGTCTGTGGGGCTGACTCTGAGAGTGCAGGGGAGGAGGGCTGGAGCTGGGTGACTGGGAATGGGGAGGGAAGGATGGACATGAAGCAGTGCCACTGCTGGAGCTTCCATTTGGCACCCTGAAAGCTGCTTTATCTGAAGGCCCCTTTGTCACCAGAACATCCTTACGACAGTCGCCTGATGATTTGGAGTAAGGCTTGAAGCTGGACTTGTCTTCCAGGGACTGGTGCTGCTCTCCAGACTTGGAAGATCGACCAGATGATTCCTTGTCTCCCAGACTGCCTGAGGAGAGGGAAGCCAGCTTGGAAGAGGAGGGGGGGTCAGGTTTGCCAATTTGAGAGCAGGTCTGGGCCAGCAGAGCCAAAGGACTCTTCTTGGCATCCAGCTGAGAGGAAAAAAGAGAGTGAGAAGGTTAACAAACTGTTTGTTTTTAAATTTGTTGAATTTTAACATCATCAGACATGTCCACGGTATAACAGTAATAATCACATTGAGCCATCTCTAAATTAATATTCTACTAATATATTTCACTACACAAACAACACACTGAGGACAGAGAAACAAATCCAGCAAAGTCCATATCAGCCCGGGGTTGTGTATTTATGTCTGGTGTGAAAAAAGGAAGTCACATATTGCTAGAAAAACAAAGTTTAAAAAAAAAGAAAGTAAGAAAAAGAAAGACCAAAAGAAAGAAAGAAAGAAAAGGGGCTTCCATAAAGAATTTGAAGGAATATTTAATTATAAAATAAATAAAATGAACGGGTTATAGTATATTTAAAACAGTGTACTATTTAGTTATTTTACATTTCTGAACTCTGTTTCCTTGTGAACTTGCCAACAAATCGCTGTGCGTAAAATGGCGCATGTGATGGCATATTTATTAAAATAACATTCACAGCAATCGCCGCCATGGTTTTAATATTATCTGAATAATACCAGAAAGAAAGACAACATCAGATAATAGCAACAGATCTTGGAGAAAATCTATTTTCTTTTTATTTACTTACTTCAATGCTGACTGGCGCGGACGTGAGGGGCTGGAGATACTCCGGGTGCAGCAAGTGGCCGCTGTGCGCCGTCAACATCTTTACGATCCGGATAGGAAGCCTTTTAGCCTGCCGCAAAGGATCCGTCGGAGAGGGACAAGAAGTGGAGATGAAAACGGACTGTCTCTCCGCTCCTGTTCGGTGTCGATCGCCGCTGGCGTCGGCGGCACTGCGCTCCGTGGACTGTCTGCGTAAAAGCGGTTCAGGTCCACCGGGGGGATCTCTCATCTGGATCGGGGCTCGAGGAGGGACGATGGCATGTAACGAGCGGACGCAGGATTGAAATTCATTCACCAGCACATTTCATGATGATAAATTAAACAGAAGAGAGTGCGGTAATCCGGAAGGGCATGTACGCAGTGCGCGTCCTCCGTGTCGGACCCAAGCTGTCTCTAACAGGGAACAAATTGCCCAAATGTCATCCACTATCGGGCTCTTCAACACCACCCGCTAATTCTTCCTAAATAATCCTTTATCCAGTGATGAAAAAGAGAAAAAAAAACAAAACACCAGAAGTAGTCACTGCTCGTCAAAATACGGAGTGCAAGAGGAAGGAATATCCCCGCAGAGGTTAGTGTGACAGTCCTCCGGTGTGTGTATCTCTGTCCCTCTGCAGCAGTCTCACAGTACCTTACTTCTTCCACATACTAACGACGTGATGGGAGGGATTTCAAAGCAACGAGCCGCCGTCCAATCACAAGTGCCCGCATTCATGAGGAGGGGCGGGGCAATGGGAGGGGGCGCGGTTTGTCTTCTGGCCTCACCCTCATACCCAGGCTGTAAAACATGGCTGGAAATCTGTGTCAGTGACCTCCATAAGCCACATGCAAACTAAACGTGCCAAATATAAATACTGTATCACAGTTTTAACATTATGCACTGTGTGACAAAACACAAATATCCCCAGTAAGGGTCAGCTATGGAGAACGAACTTTCTGTGTCCACCCTGTTCTTGTAAATATGTGCAGAATAATAACCTACTGTCCATATGAACATTTCATGACTTTATTAGATTAAACCAACGAAACTGCAACTGCTGCTGGGCTTGATTCAGTTTTTCCAGATTAAAGCTAAATGATATGATTTGATTTTCATGTATCTTGCTGTGACGGTGAATGACATCTTCAGTCAGTGTCATCTTCACTTACATAAAAGTACTAACATTACACTGTAAAAAAAAAACTACACTACAAGTAAAAGCCCTGCATTCAAAACCTAACTTCGGTGAAAGTATAAAAGTATTATAAAACTTTAGTTCATAGTGCTGTTCTTGGATTAATATTACTGCTGCATTAATGTGTATGTTGCATTTTTCTGCTGTAGATGTAGTAGTTTGTGCTCATTTTAGCTCTTTTATGTACTGGTGGTTAGTTTACACCATTGTATTACGTATCTCAAAAAAAAATCAACTTGGTGGTGTCAGAAAAATAGCCCTGTTTTCAGATTTGTGACGATGCATTATCGAGCTGATCCCAGAGGGATTTTAAACGAAAACATAGGAGAATTTTCTTAACATATAGCAGGAAATGGAAATACTGAAGTAAAATACCTTAAATTTGTATTTACCTACAGTGCTGTAGTAAATGCACTTTGTTACATTCCACCACTGTCTACATTCTTTGTGTTGACAGTCACACACTCCAGAAACAAGCTGTGGTTAATTTTACGGATGCATCAACATTACTTTAAACTTTTTCTCCAGCTTGTACTAAGGCTTAAAACATAGAAAACAAAAAGACAATGGAGTCGGTTGCCACATTAGTGAGCCCAGAAACTTAATTTAATTTTCCATAGAGAACATCATGGGGATTTCCATCCTGGCTGGAGTGCCTCTTCAGCTAATCAGATGGCTTGACATGAACTATCCGATCCATAATCTAAGATATTACAGTGCTGTTGTGTTCAGTTTATCCAAAGTAGTGTCATGGATCATTGATTATTAGCTCGACAAAAACCCGAACAAGCCTTTCTCCTGAGGTTTAATAGGTAAAGTTGTTTGACATTTCACAACAGGCTGGTCTTATCAAACATACTGCCATCAGCCTGACTGTAATGGCTGCTGCCATTTATCTGCAGCTGAGAGGAAAGGCATGAAGTCACTTCAGCATCACTCAACAGCGTCACTGTTTGACCTGTCATCATTAGGCTCAGTCGTCACTCATCACCCACGCACTGACACTCACGCTTCAATGACCTACAGAGATCCAAGGATACATGAGTGCAGACGTGCACGCCGCCGGGCTAAGTGCGGTACAGTCTTCTTTTGAATCCGCCTGTTTGTTTAAAACTGTCTGTCACCACCTCGGGCCGAGACACATAAACAGGTGACGCATAACAACTGCTTTCTCACTGTGAGATTTAAAGGTTACGCCGAGAGCTTAAAGGGGATTTCAAACATTTCTTTACAACGCAGACTGCTAGTTAAGTTGTGAGGGTTTCCGATAGTGCTCTTGTTTATCGCACAGTCACACACTTGTTAAAAGGGTGAGTGGGTGACTTGCTGCAGTGTGGGTGGAGTTGCATAAGGAAGGGGGGCGTTTAAAAGGAGACCAAAGAGGAGGGCATTGGGAAAAGCCAGACAAAGGCAGCGAGAGAATGAAACAAGGGAGGGCTCAAACAACAGGGAGCAACTCCTTTCATGTGCCCCTTGATGTAGGCTGGTAACAGCTGTTTTGGCGTGTTGATGACTGATGGCTGTTTCCTGTTGTGGATATTTTAAGAGGACAGCTTTCCCGTTAAAGAGGCTTCTCAGCATGTCCAGGTCCCGCTGGCCCTAGGGGCATTTCCATGCCTTTCCATGGCTGTATCAAAGCAGTGGGTTTGGCTGGAACAACAGCCAAACAAAACCCTCAGGATGGGGCTGATAGGGGCTGAGGAGGAGTGAGGAGGAGCGGACCCCACATGTCCCTGTGATCCTGTGATTTATAGAGCCGCTGAGGCCTGTAATGGACGCCATAGCTCCGTGGCGGGGCCTAATTCATCCCCGTGTTGAAAAGCTGCTGTTTGCCTGACTCCAGAGTAAATATATAATGCTGACATTAGGCAGCTGAATTCTTCAAACCTGGCTCAAGCAAATCCTCATCTGCTCGTTTGTCAATTGCTCCGTGTTTGGAAGTGCTGAGGTGTTTTGTGGCACACACGGGGATTAGCGTTGTGTAGATGCTCTGTGTGATTGTTTAATGAGGGGCTGACAGTGATGTGAGCTCATAAGAGTCTTGTTTCTTTTTTCTTTTCAAGTTATTATACTTCTACAGGCCCTCACTGGTGTCAGCCAGACTTTGACAAGGTCTGGCAGCGTGTAGTACTGTACAAAGAGAAGGAGAGAGAAATGATAAAAGCGCCAGAGAGGCAGAGGAGGGAAAACGAGTGTAAATAACTCCTATTTAATTATCTGTGACTGACTTATGGGGTGTGTGGAATGGGAATAGAGGCCTGAGGCTGGGGCTCTGCTCTACCCCTAGTGTTTTCTCCAGCAGTAATAAAACCAAGGGTGAAAAAAAAAGTGGATTAAGACAGTTTCATGGGGTGTAGCAGACATGGCATTTAGACCCAAACACTTAAAAAGAGCCTCGCAGGCAACATTCCAGCCAGGACAGAATGTTGAAACAAGGATTTCCTTGAGCTGAAAGGTCCACAAACAATATCTACACAGTGTACTTAATGTATTCACACTTCCTCGTTTATCTTTCTGCGGTTGCCTCTCCCTCTGTCTTTGACATACACATACTAATCCTTTCACAGTTGAATGTGCACGCGCTCACACGAGAAAATGCATCCTGTGCACACAAACACAAACAGACAGGCCATGCTGTGCAAGATGCCATCTTAAAACAGTGTGTTTTGGTAGTTCTTACACAGTATCATCTATCTGACTGTCTATGTATTATATCTGTGTGTGTGTGTGTATGTGTGTGTGCGTGTGTGTCAGAGTCAGAGCTGTGGCTGACAACCTTATCTCTCCAGTTTAGGAGGGAGATTGTCTCTCTTGTCAGCTCATCACGTCTCGCAAGCTAACGCTCTTATCCACTCTGCCTACCTGTCGTCTATCTGTCTGCATTATAATCACAGCGGGATAATAGGCTTCCCTCTCTGTTCGCAGATTGGCACTTTTATTTCCGAAACCTACACCACGCAGGGTTCCGCCTTGTCGTACTTGCTACACCTGAAACACATTCGCAGACAGGCACATAGGCTGCACACCGCCCACACCCGTGCAACCTCAAGTCTTCTCTCCACACTCAGAAACAAAAGCCGCTATTGTCCTCCACACGGAGAAGTTATCAAGAGCGTGAAGAGAGGAGGAGGAGGAGGAGGAGACAAGGGGAGTAGGTGGAGGGAGAACGGGGCCTGTGCCGCCAGACAGCGTCTGCCTCAAATCAGATCGTCCTACATTGTTGTGTGAAATTTCAGATGACATCAAAAGATGTTTTTTCTCCATTGGCCTGATGACGGAGGGGGGTCATTTTGATAGAAGCACAATCAAGGTATTCACAAGCTGGAGCCGTGACAGGTCTGGTAAAAGGAACAACAACAGGCCATGCAAAGAAAATCTTCCCAGCACATTCCTCACGCTTGTTAAAGTCAATGCTGCTTCCTCCGCTCATGGTCAGAGTCACCGCCTCTGTGTCTTCATCACCAACCTTTGTTGAGAGGGAGGCTGCTGGGAACATACACATTCCGTCTTTCTTTCTGTCTTTGAAACCACTTTTGTCATAAAATCAATACCACAACACATTTTCTCATCAGGAAAATTGAGTTGAGTTTCAAGAAAGAGAGTTTCTCAATCTAGCTTCTCAAACGCGGCCCCACTGGCCTATTTAAACGAATGACTCTCTGGCATTCATGATCTGACAAACAACAGAAGTTTCTGGAGGTTGCAGTAGCCACAAAGTTCCTGCCAAACATAACCGAGGAAGATGATGAGGGATGGGACGGGCGGGGCTCAGCGGTACGTGTCAATCATCACAGCCCGCAGTGAGGCGAGTCATGTCAGCTGCCACGGCTTTGATGTGACAAGGGATGGCATTGCTCAATTAAAAGCCTATCAATGTGTAAGTAAATCAGCGCCTTTCAGGCTTGACACATCAAACAAACGGTTATTGAAGTGGCCCGCCCATGCCATTAATCTCTCTGCATGTGCTTGCCAACCCTGGGTCACCGCAGGAGCAGAAAAACCTGCAACACTGAGAGTATTAAATGTTGGGGAAATGACAAAGTCACTTTATAAGACCATTTTCAGGCCTAATGGAAAACAACATATGCTGTGTTTTTTGTAAACGAACTGTTTTATTGAATTGAAATAAACGTGGTGAAGCAGAAATTGGGGATTACTTTTATGAATTCTCCTCAAATAAAAAAAACAGGAGTCTGAGAACAGGCAGTAATGGAAAACGCATTCCAGACACAGACCTCGTGTGGCCAAAATATTTGTCTCAACTGGGTCCTTGTGGTGACAAAGCACCGTGCTTGTCCGTGGCAATAATTCACCAGCTCAGATGAATACATGAAAGTGAAGCACTGCCATATATCACGCCTCCCGCCCCATGTGCTCCGTGTGAGCCTCGCAAAGTCACACACGGCCGTTTGTTATGCGACCGTGCATTCTCATTTCGAACTCTGTGTTGAGGGCTACAGGCCAAGCTGACACTTATGAAATATTTCCCTTGCTGACCTTAGCTACTGCCTCAGCTGGGGAGATTAATCCTCCGTCGGCAGACACTGGGAGCAGACTGCAACAACAGCACGCACACATGCATACAAACCCACACACACACACACACACACACACACACACACACACACTATACTTCTGGTGACTACAACACACAGCAGTAGCAACAGCACCAGGAACAACTCTGTTCTGTTACAGTGGTAATAATTACAGCTTCTGTTGATTTATTTCAGCTGCACTTGATGGTGTGCCAGTTACAGGGAAGGTGGGAAGAGTTAGATGGCATGCAATGAAAGTTATGAACCACAATCATACAGCAAGTATTGCTAACACACCCAAATGAATAATGAGCAGACGCTACAGGAATACAGCAGCTTCTGTGTAATTTAATATTCAATGCAACGTCCTACATTTTTCAGCACTCTCAGTATGGAGGCAAATAAGTGATTTTATGTGATCTGAATTTTGCAAGTTTTTGCAAATGAAAAAAAAGGTTTGGTTATTTGTATGGTTCACAACTCAGACAGAAAATTTGAATGTACAATATTCAAAAGTTGGTCAAATGGTCATATATAGTCATTTTTAGCCTCATCTAAAATGTCATGTCAAATAAAAAAAAGAAAGAAAGAAAGAAAGAAAGAAAAATTCAGACACCAAAGTTCAAAATGAAAATTCAAAGTTGTACCTGTAGGGAAACAGGAATAATCAATCAATTCTGTGGACTCAATCAGACCTCTGCTCCACCAGGCTACATGCTATCAGTCAGTCATGTAATCCAAGAAAGAGAAGTTTAAATATGAAAAAGTGTTTTTTTTTTTTCCAAATTGGATTCACAGAAAGCAAAGAAAGATCATAATATTTTGAATTTCATAAACATATATATATATTTTTTTAAATTAAATTCAAAATATTACGTCCTTTCTTTGCTTCTATATCTCTGCACTCTAACCCAGAAAAAGAAGAGTGTGAAGGATTGTATCCACATGTCCAACTCTGTCCTGCCTAAATGTGCAGCAGCAGATGACTTGGCCAAGTTCGGTCTTTTATAAAAAGGTTATTTAGTTGCCAGGAGAGAGAGCAAGCTGCTCTTGCAGTTCCTGCCAGAAGGTTGCACTACCGGTGTATCGTAAATTACTCAAGACAGCGTACAAGAACGGAGTAGGGGGGTGTCGGGGTGAGGAGCAGAGGGAAGATGGGAGAGGAAAGGGTGAAAGAGTAAGTGCAGTTTTCTTTTTGGTCCACGGTGATGAATGGGTTTCTGAACAAGGCAGAAAATACATCATATCACCTTTAATGGGTACACATTTCTGCAGCCATAACTCAGTGTTTAAAAATAGGGAGGGGAGGGTGAAATACGACATCATATATTCCTCCCAACGACACTTTTACGAGCCCTCCCTGCAGTATAAAGGCATTGATTGCTATTTCAAAGCTCCATGTAAGAGTCAGTGCTGAGTACCTCCAGCTGCCAGCAACGAGGAAAGACAGAGAAACTCCTTTAACACATGGAGCCCAAACCATTGCCTGGCCCTGCTGAATAAAGTCGTGGTTTCTGCGGTTCACACATAGGTTTTCAATCTGGAAAAACTCTGATTTGAGTCTTTTATCACAAAATACGAGTGTTTTTGAGAGAGATTAGGTGTTTTTTAAATATTCACCATGGGTGGTCATAAAGTAGGAGAACAGTGATAAGTTGTGGAAAAGGACAAAGGAAGAACATTCATCTCTCACTTAGGCTATTCAGATGATGATGGAGTTAAACATTTATTCTCCAGTTGGATTTCTTTTTATCCCATTGGTTAGCTAGTCAGGGGAGATTCAAAGTGGTCTTCTAAACTCTGGTCTCCAAGAAATTTGTAAAATGGCCACGAACTGTCTAAATTACGTGCCGGCATCATGGAAACAATGCTAATGGAAAGTCAATTAGGATCATTTGCTGTGGTTGACACATGAATTCCCTGGTTTAACGACATTGTGCAATGAACGGCGGTTAATGTGAGGATCCTGGTGGCATAAATAGCGAGAAAGTCCACATCAGGGTTGGGGTGGTGGAAGAAGGTGGCACACCAGACTTTCCAACCCAGTCTCACTCCGAAGTGGTCAAAATCCGGCGATTGGCCAGTGACTTTTGGCGTCAGACACTGACGAAAAAAAACATCTTTTAACGTCAGCATGATACATAGCTGGTGGCTATTTAATGGCAGCCGGTAGCCTCAGGGGGAAACACGGTGGGACAAGAATGAAAGTTCAGATGGTTGAAAAGTCTTGAGTATGGTAGGTGGGAGGGGTGGTGGATGGTACCAGCAAACACAGACTTTCACCCGGGGGTGTGGTGTTTGCGTCGTGCGAGATTGTAAAACCAAACCCTGTTCTTTTTTCCTAAACCAACCATGCTCTTTTGTTGTTGAAGGAAAAAAAATGACATTTTGCGTATAACAGGCAGAACTTTACACAGTGTCCCAGAACGTCAACAGCCAATGCACCGAGGGTACCTTGCAATCTTACCTGAGAATGTGGAAAGTCCATGACCAGATGTTGATATGTGATGAGGTTGGAGTGAGAATGTGTTGGACTTTCACCCAGGAGACAGTTGTTTGATTTCTTTTAACTTTCTGTACTTATGTCCTTTATGTATGTCAAGTTACATGATATACTAACGTAAATTTAAAAAGTATGTAACATGGCCTGATGAAGGTTACACCAACCAAAACGTTGCTTAAATAAAATGAAAATAAAAGAGTGAGACAGCTTTTTTTGATTTTTATATATTGTGAGGTTGCAGCCTCTCTCCTACGCACCTGCTGTTTTTGGGTGTGCTGAGATTTTTCCATACAAAAAGTATGTAACAAACATAGTTATTTTAACCAAAAACACATTTTTTTCCCTAAACCTTACAAAGTAGTTTTGGTGCCTCAACCAGACCATACTGCCTCATATATTTAAAACAAAGCGTGCCACCATCACAGTAGGGTGTTGTGGTCATTTCACGTATGTCAATGAGATCACGTTGGTTCTTCTCAGTTATTGGACTGGTTATTGGAAGGCTGACTTTTGATACAAAAGTGGACATGAGGTACTAAGCTGTTGATGTTAAAGAGGGATTATTCCAGATTTACTATAACTACATTAACTCTACCATCATAGAACCTGCAAGTACTGCGCTAAATTTTTGTTCTTTGACTAAAATGTATTGTTTCTATTTTTCAACATTCAACCATAAAAAATGTCAACATGAGTTTTTGTTTGAACCTTTCATGAAGAGACGAAATAAAGATAAAAAACAGTATGGTAAGTTATGCACGGAAGACCACTGCCATGCAAGCGGCTCTGTCAAGCTGTACTCATGTAGCATGTAGCATGTAATTCTCACAATAACATGCTAACATGCTGACATTCAGCATAATGTTTCCTATTATCACCTCTTTAGTTTACTGTGCTCGCATACGATTATATGCTAATTAGCACTAAACAAACTACAGCTTAAACTGTTTTGCAAGTATTTTGCCACAAGTGTAAATATTGGACAATTTGGAGTTTTGATGTGATGATGCGCTAGATTAAAGGTCTAGGGATCAGCAAAGCTATTACAAGTCCTCATGCAGGGATAAGAAAAACTTGGTGGTGAGTATGATTCATCCTCTGGAGATCATAAATGTTGAATGAACATAATTTAATGGCTGACCATCCAACAGTTGAGATATTTTAGTCTGGACCAAAGTGGTAGACAATGCCTCACTGGAACGAAGCCACTAGCATGGCTAAAAACAGTTTTTTAGTGACAACATTCAGCCATGTTAAAGACACTCGTCTTGTGTGAACAACCTCAGTAATTACCAGACCAGTCTGCATGGATGGTCATGTGCAGGTTGAACACTTCTGTGAGCGAGAAAAAGAGAGTCATTTTTCCATTCAAGTATTGTGAAAGAAGAGGATGGAGACACATTTAGAGTGAGAGACTGCTGACTGGACTTATGGCTTTGGCAAATTTGAGGTTCTTTTCAGTGAGCAGTTCCCAGCTGTAAATTTACAGTGTTTGTGTGAGCTGCTATTAAAACCAAATCCATGGCCTGGCCAAGGTCATTCATTTCAGCGGGCCTGCAGGGAGGAATTCTTCTCCTGACAGGCCGCCTGTCTTTTCAGTAAAGGAGAAAATGACAGACAGGAGGAAATTAAAGTGTATACATGTATGTATATCAACCTGTCCTTACATTAGATTTATAGTTGTGCTTGTAGAAAGTAATGTAGCCTAATTGTACATGATAACCTAAAATGAAACAGGAGGTAGATCTCATGGAGCTCAGACAGTAGTCAAAGCTGTGAGGGAGTGAAATGTAGACCCATCCTAACTTCAGCTACCTGTGTACCTTCTTCTGAGGAGAATCTGTTACTTCAGACGCCATGTTGTGCATGTATGTGTCTACTTTTACAGTATACATTCAGTGTATGTAAGCATGTTTGTTTATGAAAAGGATACCATGTTTGCCTTAGTGTTTTTGCACATATGTCTCTTCAACATTCCCTCTAAGTGAACTGAATTTAGGTGACTTTAATGTTCATCAGCAGTCTTGACCTTATAAGGTACGCTATGAGAATGTGTGCTCATTTTTAGGTGACCTCATCCTATAACACAGCTGTAAAAATGTGTGTGTGTGTGTGTGTGTGTGTGTGTATGTACATACACACACCTGGGGAACAGGCAGGCAGCAGCAATTTCATCATTGCTTATTACACAAAACATAATGAGAAACACAGACGCCACACACACACAAACAGGAATCCCACTTCTCTGGAAATCATTTAAGGCATTTTTTTTTAAAAACTCTTCCCTGTCCAATTGAGACAAGGCCTTGCATTGTGTGTCACATTTTGTGGTTGTGAATTGGTGTATTGTTTCTGTTTATCTGCTGTGAGTAGGGAGAATCTGCCCTTCAACAGGAGGACCCAAGATCAAGGCCTGGGAGTCAACAAACATACGCTCTGCTGAGGTGCCCCTGAGCAAAGGCACACAGTCCCCCCCAGCTCCAGGGCTGCAGCACTGTGGCTGAAAATGACCTCTGACCTTTTTAGTACAGTGGGTAAACAAATAGAAAAGAAACATTTCTCTTCAGTGACCAGATGGGTATGTTTGATGTATTTTTATTTTTCTGATTTTCCCATCACTTTGCTTCATAACTGATCATTCACTAAACCTCTCCCTCATCAGTGATTGTTCAATTCAATCCATCAAGCATATATGTGAGGGCTGTTGTAAGAGCAATATCACTGTATACAAAGAATTTGGTATTCTCTTCATCCTTTCCAAAACCTAAAAACAATCACAAAATGTAAGGAATGGATTAAACTGCATGCTCCCAGCTGGCAACCAATGTCAGGACAATGTCTAATGCCCAGGTCAATTAGACATAGCATACTAATGACAGATGACTTTAATATTTCGTTGGTTAAGTCGTGTTGTTAAGTAACCAGAACCCAATGTCTTCCAAATGTCTCATGCCAACATGATCTTGACATAGAATAATGACATTTAGTCGTGAGGTATGGAAGCCAAAGCCAAACATTCATCAAAATGTAAATGTCCACACAATATGAAATTATAACAGCGTTAGACATTTAAAATATCATCAACCAATTTTCGTTCCAACCAAAATTTAACATCTGCGAGATGTATCTTTCTGACGTCATACTGACCTTTGGTGCAAGCTGGGTTTGTCTCCTCTGGTGTAAGCAGCAAACATTAGCATGTCCTATGAAATTATCTTGCTACTTACAGTGGTAATGCTAACTTAGCACGGACTTAGGGAACTGGCAGGGTTTAAGTCCGTTGAATATCTGATCCACCTGATTTGGACATTTATGTTTTCAAGTACAGCTCCTGTTGGTAACCTCTAGATCATTTGAGGTTTGCAGTGCAGGTGTGAAAGGAGCTATGTTCAGGTAATCCAGAGAGCTGGAGCTGAACAGATGCCAGACTAATTTGACAAAAACACAGTAAATCACCTGATGCACACATCTGTAAATTTCTGGAAGGGGCTTAGAGCCTTGTGGACAGACTGCACCTTGTCCAGTACTGCAGTAGATTTTCTGTTTATTCGTCTGGCAAACACACGCAAAATGTTTGTTTTCTTTTTTATTCCCAAATGAGCTTTATTCTACTGTAGTGTTCACAGTTCTGAAAAAGAAAATGTACGTATATACTCAAAACATTTCCCTGGGTGCTCTCAGTTTCATCTGGAATATCTTTCCCAATTGTATATGGAGAAACTCCATGGCATCTCAAGTTTGGGTTTTAGCACTCTATTTTTGGACTGCCGCAGACCACATGAATAAAATGTTTGAATTTGAAAAAGGGTGAAGTTCCCCTTTAAATACTGCTTTCTCTGTATGCTGATTGAGACCATGTCTTTTGCTTTGTGATAAGTCACGGCTGCTGTTATCTCTTTCCATTTAGAACTTTTCTTGTCATGTAGCCTGAAAAACAAAGCTGTCAATATATTTGGATTAGGGACAGCTGGGGAAGCTCTTGGCATCAGTAGAGGAAGAAGTGGCCCCAAGAAGTTTTATGCACTCTGCTCTGCTCTGGGTGGTCTTTGAAGTGATGGAATGGATTTGTCGTACTGCTACCTTTAGCAGCAATAGTCTTTGGCATATTTTGCTGAGGATATTAGTCTGTTCCACATCTGCTCTCCCGAAACCAAACAACCTCCAGATGATAGACTTGCTGTTATTTTTCCCCCCGATTTAATTCTTTTGTGCTTGCTTCAGGATTGTCCTCCATTTTGTATTGATGTGAAGTCAGGACAATGATTGACAATGAATGATTGTAAATTGGTGGTGGGTGTTGTTGAGCAGTTTGGGGTGACTGTAGCCGCCTTCCCACCAGATAAAAAACCCACTACCTTTTGGCTTTTATCTTCAGTGGGAAAGGTTATAATTGGTATTCATTCCCAGGAGTGATTCTACAGTATCACAGGTATTTATTGGTTCCAGGTCGGATTGGCAGTGATGGATGCATGACACCTGAGTGGACACGCTAATTTTCATTCCTTTTCCAGCACAATTCAGTGACGTGCCACCACAAAATACCGTCCATCTCCATCAAAGTAGCACTTGAACACTATTAAAATTAGTCGGCACTGTGTTTGAAGACAGACTTTAAAAGTAGAAGACATAAAGAAGTAACCACCGTGACATCTTCACTGAGCTCCATGCTGTTACTGTTTGCTAACCCTGTTTTCTGGCACTTCTATGATGTTGAATGCGACACACCAGTAAAAATAAACAAAAAAACAGAAAGGCATGCTCATCTACTGTAGACTCATGTACACAGCTCTGATCCACTGATAATAGAAAAGCAGTCTATTGCTTATTTTTAGCGGGATTTCCCTTGTTTGAAACACCCTCATATATGTGCTAATTTTGGTGGAAAATGAGTATGTATGTGTGGTGGAGGGAGAGCAAATTTCCTGCATGTAAGAGAGACTATCTTGCACTTGGATCACTCCAGTCACGATGCAGCTCCCAGCAACCTAAAGTGAATGGGGCGTAAAGTGCAGGGGCAGCAACCCCTTCTTCGCTTCCTACCCCCCTACTTCCAGCACCCTCACTCAGATCATACCATCTTCAAACAAACACACACCTGTAATATTTCATGACTGCATCTTGCACAGTTGGGTTGACAAAAATCTGCCCACAGACAGAAGTACCAACCAGAAAACAAGTTGCAAAGTTGTCATGACTGCCAATGACTAAAATGCACAAGGAATGTCTTAGGATAATGATAAGGTCATCTGCCATATTGCACATATAGCCCATCCCTCAGAAGAACTAGAACCTCCATTTATAGGCCCTGTTTTGACATAAGCATGATCTCACATCTTTGGAGTTAGATCTCCAAAGACATGAGGAAATGTAAAGTGCAGCCACAGCCCTGTTTCTGTGTCCGACACTGATCAGTCTATTAAATCCTATTCTGGACGCTCACAGGCACATCATTTATTTAAGCTGAGACTGAGATGAATTATTGTTGTGTAAAATCCCAAAGCTATTTAGAAGATCAAAGTTCCACAACATAAATCACATTTCCCTGCAAATCCAACACAACGCACTGCTCTTTTTTTTCTCATGGCAGCACACACTAGCACATGTGGCACAACACACACTCTGGAAAGCGTCCACATACTGTACTTACACTCACAATGCCACATAGATCAAACACAGGTGTACACAAATATCCCTCTAGCTGTGCTTGGGGGAAAAGATCATTATGCAATACCTCTATGACGATGAGAATTCAGTGTGTCAGAGTGTTATGATTAACTAAAAATGATTAACCAATAATCTTTATTTCTCATATATGTACTTTACATATTACACAACCGATCACTTTGTTCTCCGTACCAGCAAACGTGTTCTCAACTTTGCTTCCACCTCCTCTGCCTTTTCATTTCTCTACATCGATCCTCTCTGCACCTCCACTTTGCTTCTCTTTCTTTTCCTTTATTGTTTTGTGCTTCTAGACATCCCTCCTGTCTCCAAGGACATCATCTGTATAAGAAGTATAGAAGTGGATCTGCTATAAGGCCGCTGAAAGGAAGTTATTTTGCAAAGAGATTTACTGCCTGTTTGACCCTAAGGGAGAAAGATGGGGGCATTACACCCTATGCAGGTGTATGAATGATTTCTCAGGCTCACCCTTCTTTATATTGAGCGCTGAATAAAAGACTGGCAGGATTTACCTCTTCATCAGATGAGGATTTTAACATCGGAGGGTAAATGTTCTAAACAATGAAGAGGAATCGAGGCTCTCTACTGTCTTTATTCTCGTTCTTTCTTTCTCTCCGCTAGATCACAGTCATCCCTCAGGCCAACCCATTATTGGAGGCAGAGCTTTCCGGAGTAAATCATCTGGTTAATTCCTCGCCTTACTTTCTCACCGCCTGTATTTGTCATCAGTGCTGCTTTGAGGCGTTGCTCTCTTTGATGATCCAGCCAGGCCGGCTTGTCATGCCATTTGCTGTGAGACTGACAACAATAAATTACAGTTGCTTATGATCAGTTATTATGTAGATATGATATAAAACATTTTCCCTGTTTTTAATAGAGACAATTGACTTGTAACAGGTAAATTACAGGGGCAGTTCACACGCTGACATAGCTGTCAATGCCTTTTCAAAGGAGCTTCTATTGTGTTTTTGTTGTGACTCATATTAGCACCATCTTTTAAGGAGGCATTAAATCTTTTATTTAGACATAATGCTGAGCTTACTTTTCTTAAGATGAAAGAAAACTGCCAGTGGGTTGGAAGAAAATCACTTATTTGAAATGTAGTTTCATATTAGTAATTGTAAGTCAACCTGAAATTAAAATAAACTTTTGCTGAGAAATGTGTTTGTTTGGATTTGTGTACTTATTTAGCCATGACTGTATTTACCGACAAATTTCATTTAGTTCTTCAGTGCTCTTCAGTGGGGCGGATTTTTGGTCCTGACCGTAGACTTTATATAAAGATGGATGACATCTGCACTTCCTCCCACTGAACAAAAAAGAAGCCAAAATATCACAAATATGAGCACTGCCATATTGCGCCAGTGATGTCGTTCGGAACCAGAGTCTGCACAGTAGTAAACAGAGGTGGAGCTGTGGAGTCAAGGTTGTGCCCATATACCTGCCTGACTCAGTGCCATTGACCCAAGTGAAATGCAAGTAGCGCCATTGATCCCGAGCACACTGACCGACACACACAGCTGTCAGTCATCCTGACACACCCCCTTTGTATCACTGAATTACTAATTAAAACCACCCAGCTGGCACTGGACGTCACAAAGACGTTGGACTGCTACACTGGACGTTGAATTTTGGTTGGAATAAAAACTGAGCTGATGATGTTTTAAATGTCTAACAATGTTAGAATTTGACGTTGTATGGGCGACAACATTATGACAATTTGCAGATGTTTTGTTTTGTGCCCAATACTTTACAACTAATTGTCATTACTTTAAGTCAAGATGACGTTGGCATGAGACATTTGGAAGATGTACAACATAACTTAAAACTGATTCATTTATCATTTTAACATATCCTACATATCCTGTATAGATCTTTTTGTGTATTTATTTATTTCAGTAGAGGTCAGGATAGGGGGGAAGTGGAATAAATGTGGAAAACTGGAAGACTGTGACTATCAGTTTTTAAACACATGTAAATGCTTCCTCTGTGTTAAATAAAAAAATAAGGAATATTAATATGATTTATCTGTGGCTGTGGAGGCGAGCTTCCTCCATTCTTCGGTGTGATCTGCCACGGCGTGCGTTGGCTGGCAGATTGTATCAGCAAACACGGCAGCTGTACGTACTGTACATGCTGCGAGACAAAATAAGAAGAAGAGGGTTTAGTGATAAAACTGTGAAGGATTATCTGTCATTTGGCGGGCCCGTGGTGATTTGCTATCAAAATGGATTTTGCGGAAAAAAGGAATGACAGGAATGGAAAGATGATGGAAAAGGATGGAGAAGAGAAGGAGTGGAGGCGGGGGGGATTGAAGATGGCAGAAGGAGGGGGGAGTTGTCGTGCAGGGAGGATTTTGTTTTCTGTTTAATTTCTTGCCCCTTTCCCCTCCCTTCCTGACACCCCCCTACCCCCACCATCCAATGAGCTGAGTGTCACTCACATTTTGAACTTGCCAGGCAAACACAGTAGAGTGATTGGAGCTGTCAGTCAAAGTAATGTGCTGTTTGCCACTGGAGGAACTGGGAGAAAGACAGAGGTATGGGAAGGAAGAGAGAGTTGTAACTGTGGAGAATACATTATATCTTATAGATACTCGCTCAACAGTCACGCCTGAGATCACAAATGATAACTTTGAAGGTGGCAAAACAGATGCTCGGGTGTGCAAGCCTTCCCTTGACTCAAACATCACACATATGATCTGAGGCACTTGCAGTTCAGCTTTAACCTGTGTTACATGCCTACGGGAAAAGTTGAAAAAAAAAAAAAAACAAGTGTGATGCAGACTCTCTGTAAGCATGTAGAGACGTAGTTTGGTTTTTGAACAAGTTTTGTCCTGATATAACCAAACTGGAACTGCAAAAAACCAACTGGATGTGAAGACAAAACGTGGCGTTTAAGTTCTCAAATAGTTTCATTACAGATGGCAAGACTAAGTGAGTTTGGTGAGGAATGCTTAAATGCTTTGAACCCACAAAAAAATTAACCAGCATGAGCCTAATAGCATGTGACTGCTTCCCCCGACCCTTTGACCCGCTCAATATATCCACTCCAGCCAAACGCCCCTATTGTGCTAAACCTGTCACCCCGCTGACAAGCTAATATCCTCATTCCTGGGAGCTGAGTGGTCGTCTCTTGAAGTTTTTAAGAGAGGTGTGAGATGAGGCACCTTTGCTCATCAAAGCCAATGCAATCATCTCTTAAGCCATGACACTCAACACTGAAGGTTAGTGAGTGCTCCAGGTGATTTTACAGCACCCAGTTGGTTGCCTATTCAATAGGAGTGACAGAGGGGGTCCAGGAGGTGAGGAGTCCCCCAACAAACACAGAATTTATGTGGAATGAAAATTAATCTACACTAATGGCAATAAATTTTCAAATGTGCAGAGAGTGTTACATCTATGCACATTCAGATCATTTTCTGAAAGCCTTTGTGAGCTTTTAAAATTACCCTTACAGTGACCTGAATTGTAACATTCATCATCCTACGGCCAAAAATGTATGAAGTAGCTTTTGCACAGTTATCCATACATCATGATATAAATAATCCAGATGAAAATCTCTGAGACTGCTTAGAATTTAAAGGGGACACACTGGGCTTTACTGTATTTCGTGTTTTATATATAATGTTAAAGGATGTCCATAATAAACGTGCCAAAGTTTAAAATAATGAGGTAAACATATGTAAAAGTTTCCCCTGTGAGCATAAAACCTCTGGTTTCCTGGTGTACCAAACACTCCATCTCCAACAGGTTTTTCTGCTCTGGCGACAGTATGATGTCATAGGCCCCATCTACGTGTACACAGGTATTTATGAAAGCGAATACTTTTCACCTCCAGTTCAAAAATTGATTCTGTCCACACGGCATTCCTTTGACAAAATATCTCTGTCCACACTACAATGCAAAAATGACTCCAAACGCATCTGTGTTCACAGAGACAGTGTTGCTGCTGCAGAGCTGTCTGCAGCTATGAGCTCTGTATTTCAACAATTAAAAACTGGTACTCCACTAATTCATGGAGCTGTACAGGCCACTGCATTGTCAACAACACTGTCCTGCAAATATTTCACAATGAAAAACCTTGAGTCACAAATGAAGGGATTCTGTCCACAGAAACATTGTTAGAGGGCTTTTATTTTGAAACAGAAATAGGACATGTTGAGTTAAAAATATGTGTATTTTTTCATGTCTGTGACTGATATGAACATTAAAACTGTAGTTACAGATGGTACAATGTCAATTTGATTATTAAAAGACATGTTAAGGATGAAGGAACTCAATTAAAACATTGGAGTGATGCTCTGGACATGCAAAAGTTTTCCTTCCACTCCTCATCGACGACAATCCCACTCTGGAAAGTGACCCACCACCTGCTGGTTTGGCTGATCAAAAACCATCATTTCTGGCCAACTTTAAACCATGGATGCTGAGGTGGAGCACAAACACTGGGTGCAGCAGATGTCTCTGTTCTTCAATGAAGTGGTGCAGCAAAAGCAAGTTCCAAAAGTAGGGCTTGAGCCGACTCAGAATTATGTCAGTCGAATCAGATGCAGACGTTTAATACAAATATTCGACAATTCTGTTTTTTCTTCTCCATATAAAGTTTCAGGTCAGTGTGACATCAGGATTCATGTAGTAAACAAGCTAACAGCGCTGATGACAGTTCAGAAATGTGAACATTTTTTCCCGACACTAGATATCAAACAAAAGCCTGACGCTGTGTCACATTAAGTTGCTGTGAGCTGTAAATTCACCACTTCCAAGCAGAAGAGAGGAGATAATGTTACCTCAGTGTCTTATGGTGGAAAGTTTCTCCTCCTCTGTGCTGCTGCATCATCAGCTGTCTCTACCAAAGTGGAGCGAGAAAGTCAAGAGCCCTCAATCTGCGGCAAAATCACCAACACAACACTCCCAGAAGTACACTGCATAGCACAATGACTAGCAAAAACAAAACAAAACAAACAAAAAACACCCTGACTGCGTGACTTGAAGCAATCTCAGTCGACTGAGGGGTCTCCTACTGACGATTAGAGTTTCAGAATTTAAAGGGGCAGCCCTATTAAAAAATAGTCATTGGTCAAAGCAATGCTGACAAAACATTAGCAAACTGGTAGTCTGCCATTGTTGTTGTTGTTTCTGATGTATGCTTATTACACAAAGCAGTAATGGGCATACACGGATGCGAGGGTTAAACTTTTAAGTGGCTCCCTGTCAAGGAAACACTGGTTTATGTCGTCAGACGGGTTTTGATTGATGTCTCGGTTTTGATGTGGAGGAATTCCTCTTCACCTTGGTTAACAGGTTTATGAGCTACAATTAAATCACCCTTTGATGCTCCTTTAATTGTCTGACAGCAGAGACAAAAAACATGTCAATGATAATTGTACTGAAAGAATCTAACTAAGACAGAGGCAACTGGAACAAAGTTTAAACATGACACATTCAAGTAACTGGGTTGTGTATGTCACTCCTTACCTGATGATGGCTGTAATACACACAGTATATTAGTGGTGTATCTTTACAAATGAGGAAGGTGCTAAACTGTTTTTCTGGGGGGTTTTGTGCTTTGGTGGTGACTGACAACTTTTAGATAAACTGAAATAAAGTGAAGCTTTTTTCTTATGCAAAGGCAAATTTCCTGCTTTAGTGAACATGATTACACAACATTTGTTACATGACCATCAAAGGAAAGGTCACAATCACAAGTGACAGCTAAACCATGGGCAGCAGACTAAACATCAGCAGAAAGGTTGCAGAGAGTGGAGATTATTAAATCTTAAAAAGTGTGAGGAGGGCCTAAAAAGAAGATCTCACGGCAGTTGTTATCCAACATTCAACATTTAATATCAAAAGCTGGTTCAGAGCCTATCTGGGTGAAATGCTGGAATATTGGCTATTGGCATCTTCTTGTAATATTATATAGGTTGAAGCCTAGACAAAAGAACTTTGACTTTTGACAAAACATCACAATAATTCCTCAGCTTGCCTACAACTGCCTTCACAAGAACAGATGAAGCTATTCACCTGCTCTGAGCAGCCCCAGCACCGGCAAAATGAAGACAGACAGGCAGGGAGTGAGGATGTGTGGGGAGGGGGTGGGGGGGGTAATTAATGTTTCACAAACTCAATCCTTTCCCTCAAGGCGAACTCTCTCCTCATCATCTTTCTCTTTCAGAAAATTAAATGATACTGCTCTTGTCTTCCTTTTTGCTCCTGCCCTTCTGTCACCCATGCGTCTTTGTGTGAACTTTAAGGGATTAGGCTTGCGAGGGCTGGCTGGTAGTTATGGCTGCAGGGAGGACTCCTCAGGTTTCATTTAGGGCCGCGTGTCTCCCTGAGGCGACAGCGAGATGTCAGCGTCTGTCAGCCTCTGTCTGTCATCTAAGCCCTGTCAGCGCCGGCTCTGCTAGCGCTCCATCACGGCTCTGTCGCTCCGAGTTTCCTCCTGGCTTATGATCTGAGACACCCAGACAGTGCAACTGGCTTCACAGCCCAACTAACCACCCCTCCTCTGGCCCCCTCTCTTCAGCGCTGATACCTTACGTGACACAACAAACACAAGGTCAAGGTGTCTGTCATGTTTCACTGTGTGGGTTTGAGTGTAAATGTGGGAGCGCCGCGCTGTTGCCGGTGTGAAAGCCGGGCGTGTCACCTTGCCTGAGTGTGTGTGTGCAAGCGTGAGTCGGGCTGTTTTGAGTGACAGTGTGAGTGAGGTGCAGCCAGGCGGCGGCTCTTTGTAAAAGTGCACCTACCTTCTCTTCCCACAAGTCCCTCCCGGCAACAAACTGTCACGGCTGACAGCCCTCACAAAAGAAGGAGAGGGAAGGGAGGCAGGGGGTACGGGGATTAAAAAAAAGTTTAAGAGATGAAATTAAAGCAAAGAAGGGAACCTGACAGCACCTTGAGAAGAGGCATTGTCTGTGAGGGGAAATATATCTGTGTGAGCGGGCTTTGATCAGTGGAGGATGAGAGCAGGGAAGAGCTTGTAAAGCTGGCTCCTGAAGCCCATTGAAAAGAGTGGAGAGAAGAAGAAGAAGAAAATCAGCCCCACAATTACTTTCCACTCAGGTTCAGTGGAGAAACAGTATTCTCATTAACAATACGGACTCTTTTGGCCTTCATGGCACACTTTATTTACTGGTGCTCTGCCTCCTTTCTTTCCTTTCTTAGATAAGTATGCCATGGACAAAAGACAAAATTTAGTAAAAGTATACCCTTTAGTAAAAAGTGTTTTCTTAAGAACAAAACAGCTGTTTGAAGGGTGGCAGAGGAGGGAAGAGGAGGAGGGGAGGAGAAGCAGGAGGAGATGAGGTGAAAGAGGAAGTTTTGACAGAGGAACCTTTGAAACACTTGAAGGAGCTGGAGGGAGGAAAAGGGAAGAAGAGGTGGAAGTGCTGGTGGGGGTGGGAGGAGATAATCACCTTTATTTTGTGATTCAGTGCCGGGGGGTGCAGCGACCCGGCTTTCTTTATGAGTAGGGAGGGAGGGAAGTGGCAAGGAGCACTGCTCCAGTGCCCCCTCAATACTATGGGACTACTTTGATAGACAAAGCAGCATGCTGAAGGGGAACCTCCTGCTGGCAGGATCTGAGGAAGCTGTTTACAGAAGAGCTTGTCTGATCTAAAGCCCCGCTCGCCCTCTTGTATGGAAAACACTTGGCCTTTCATGTCTCTCTCCCTCTTTCTCTAAATTTCTTTCTTACTCTTATTTTCTCTCTGTCTCTCAGTGCTGCTACTTCCTCTCATTGGCGGTTGACACATATCAAGATCTGCATTGCATTATGCAGTTTGAACCACAGGAGACATAATGTATTCTGCTTCGAGTTTGAGGATGCAAGTGCATAACAATTCTGTAAAATACAGATCAGGGAAGGCAAGTGGTGGCACTGAGTGTGTAATAATACAAGTGTGTGTGGAGCTTGCACATTGACAGGGTCAAACAGGGCTTGTCAACAGGCGGTCGACTTTAATGTGACATATTAATGTGGCCTGCCAGTGCCAATAACTCTGCACAAGTAGCACATGTGTGCATATTTATTAGAGTCCATAACTTTGGCTTGCTCATAAAATATTAAACCTGTACTTGTGCCGGGGACTGCTGAGTGTGTTCATAAAGCAGCCTGCATGTTGTTTTTTCACTCCCACCTTCAATATTGGATTGAATAGGTTTAAATATGTTGTGTGTGTGAGGGAAAGAGACATAAAACTCTTTTCCACCACAGGAACCTTTCTCAGACCCAAGGAACCTTGTTAGGAACCCAAGAACTTAACCTGTATTCCTACTGGAAAATGTGGGGTCTGGCTTTATTTCCAGCACTATAGTTCCGGGACACCCAGAATATCCCTCAGCAAAGACCCAGGATCTATCAGTATTTGTAATACTGGACGTCAATGAGCTGCACAACACGGACCTCAGCCTGCTAAAACATGTGCTTAACATTCATTAACACAGTAAGTGAACAATGAAATCTATTGTTAATGGAGCTATATATACCTCTGTGTCAAGTTCCACGCTAAAAATACATCCATGCTCTGGGGGTTGTCCTTTTCGAGGGCCCGGGAACTAGGAGAAGGAAATGTACTTTCACTCTGTTGTTATTTACGTCAGTAATACTCAACTTATGATAGTGTACAGGGTGGCCTGCCTTCCATTTTCTGATTCATAATGAAAATAAATTAATTTACCTGGGTATTTAATTTTCGTACTTTCAATGTAAATAAGGTGCCAGAGTGCATAAAAACCATCAAAGTAGAGCTTGTTTATTAAAAAAAAAAAAAACCTCCTCAAAGAATGTTCTCAAATCCTGTAAACACCCCTTACACCTTACTTGTGCAGCACTGGATTTACCTTTAAGCAGCAATGATTACACACCAACTGTCAAAAGGTTGGAGACAGGCAATTCATTTGTCATATACAGTATGCTGATAAATGTTATAAATGTTCATTTATTAACTGGCCCCTGGCCTCCTGTCATTTTGCAAAAGTGGCCCCCAAGCGAAGCATCTGATGTAGAATCTCACGTGGTGCGGACAATGCAGCCATCTCTCTGTCAGCTTCACTAAATTTGTGCTAAATAAATCATGTATAAATCACGTGATGCTTTTTGTGGTTGGCTTTGAGATGGTGTTTGCGTGTGGCTGCAAGTAACTCATCGGGAAGAGGAAAGCAACTCACCAGTCTGTAAACTCTCTTTTTGCTGACTTCTGCTACCTAGCTGCTGGGTAGCCAGGTCAAGGTTTTCAAATGTAAACATCAGTAAACATCAAGGAACAGATGAAGAAGATAGACACAGCTGAGTTGGCATCCAGCTAGCCATTGTACAGATGTTGGAGAATAAACTGAATAAACTTTATAACGCATCAGTCACTACTGGATTGTGAGGAACTGTAATACCATTTGATTCACCGAAAACTTGGCTAATTCCTGGACAGCACCATTCAGCAAGGTGAGTCTTCTTCTATATGCCAATCTGACAGAACAGAGGACCCATGATGAATAAGAACTGGTGTGATGTGCAAATGAGAGGTCCTGTCCTGGTCCCGCTGTGGATCACTGCATTCAGAGGCGGCTGCAATGTGGCATTGGTTATGTTCAGGAAAAGTGACCATGCGGCCATCTTGTTGAGGTCGGGATGTGTGGATGGTTGAATCATTCCACAGCCAGAAACCATGGATTACCAGAACCACCCGCAAACATGGACAAATTATAAAGCAGCAGTCAACGATGTAGGAAGAAGCATAACAGGACTAAATGACAGTACACAAGTAAAAGGAGCTGATGGGATCACATTTCACTGGAGTTGTACTTTGTATAATTCCATGTGACAAATAAATCATTGACTGATTGAAAAGCAAGTGTCACATACACACAGGCCTGAAATACACGCACAAACAGGACTTATACACGTGCAGAAAATGGAGAGATGAGAGCAAGCTGGCTGCCTGTGGACATGCACTCCCAGCAGTTAGGGATTTGGTAACTTGCTCGAAGTGTCCAGGAGACAAACTAGCACCTCTTCAGCTACCAGTCCACACTCCATACTTGGTCTGTAATGGGACTTTAACCGGCGACCCTCCGGTTCCCAAGCCAAGTCCCTATGGACTGAGCTACTGCCGCAACTAGCGGAGTGCAGTTTACTGTGGTGACACGAAAATGAACCTCAAGCTTCTACAACTTGTGCTCAACATTCATTCACATAGTAAAGACCCAGACACACCAAACTGACATCAAAGAAGTAATGGAAACAAAGACAGACTGTTGTGTTGCTCCACTTCATCTGTGTTTTTGCCAAAAAGTTGCACTTGAATGCACCGCAAAGACTACACCCGATGGCCAACCAGCATGTATGTTCTCTGCATGAGAGAGTAACTCTCCATATCAGCAGGCACTGTTAGTCTCGACAAGGGCTGACACACTGAAAAACTAGGGTGACAGACAATCAATGACGGCCTGACAATGACCAAGAACCGACCGTCGGCTTTGTCTGCCAGGGCCCTACGTAAGCTCTGGTTGCCACACAGTAGTTCCTGAAGGGTCGACAGCAAAAAAGTCCCTTTAACTCCATGAATTCTCTGCACAATTTCACCATCATGTTTGCGAAAGACCCCAAGTCATTTTTCTGTAAAATCTGCCCTGCCAATCTCTCCATTGAGCTCCCAGTAGCATTTCCAAAATCCACCAAAGTGGCTTTGGCAGTCAGGCCAGGGGGATAAACATTCAGTCAACTGCAAATGAAGTTTAAAATTCATCACTTAGGGAGTTTGTGTAAGAAGAGAGAACACTGAACAGGAAACAGAAGTCTATACAGAATGGTTATGTCTTGTGTGGAAAGAGCTGACATGGGATTGTTCCATATGGGAGACCGAAGTGTGAATGCCAAAAAGCACTTACGTAGAAATTCAACAAGTTTAAGCAGTGTACCATCTTTGGTAATGGACTGCACGGATACAGCTGTTCTGTTTTCCTAGTTTTAGCAACCACTCCAAGCACTCTACAAGACAAACACCATTCACCCATTCACAAACACATTTATACCTTAGGCTATCATACAAGGTGGCACATTAGCATCAGATAAACATTCACATTCACTCACACACTAGTGGCACAAAACGTGTTCACTGCAAGAGCCAGGGATCGAACCACCGACCTTCCATTTGGTAGACGACCACTCTACCTCCTGTGGAAAGAGTTATAGGAACAAAAGGAGACTGCCAGAGAAGAATAAAGTGCTGTGTATGCCTGTATGTCAGGGGTCTGGTTTTCAAACTAATGGTGCACATTATTGAAACAACAGATCACTCTGTTCTGGGATTGATTTATACTGCCTGTTATTTCACTTTAATCCATGGACATTATCTACACAGGATTTATGGACCATTAGCTGTGAGAGAAGCTGGAATGTAAATGAGGCATAATAAATCAAGTCAGATGAAACACTCAGAGCATGACAAGTTGTGCTTATATGGATGCCTTGGTAACTGCATTTGGATAATCAGGTCCTTGTGCTGTATCATTTGTCCTTTGTAATTTGGCCAGCATCATACTGGAAATAAGCATGAATAATGGCGACGACCGATGGATGTATTGCCTTTCAAAAGATTAGTCCTGCATTAACAACAAAGTGACAGAAATAAATTGTTAAAAGTGCCTCACAGAAGCATGAGACATACAGGATTTGGTAAAGTCGGGGAAGAACACATGTAGCTTTAGCAATGTGACAGCCATGCATCCGTACCACTGAGCTTCATACTGTATGAAATGGAAGCCCTGCCCCTGGCATTGTGGTGTCTTTATGTACTGACACATAGAGAGGCACATTACTCTTTAGGATTCAAAGTCTATTATGAATATACAATTAGTCATTTGAGACCAAACTCTCACAGTGTTATGCACTTTTCTATTAGCTTTGCTTTTACATGTTAGGTAAGTGCATGTCCTGTTTTTTCTTAACTGCAAATAGATTCACTTCTATACTTTGCTGGTAATCAGTCACTTTTAAGAAGTTTAAGCTTTTACTGCTCTTTTTTAACTGGTTGGCTGGTTAGTCTGATTTGACCTGAGCCTTTATTATTCCATATTGGGTCTTGTCTAAGGAATAGATCCAACACCTGCTATCACAGAGTTTTTCAGTTGTATTTGGCCCATTGATAGCAACCCTAGTGCTATGGCTAAACCTGCAGTTACATTTTTGTATCAATGCCTCCATTTACTTCACCACCACTGGTTGCTTTTGGCTAACCTGAGATCAGATCTCCAGGTTTCACCAAATCCAAGAAGATGAGCAACTCTTTGACTCCCTGGCTGCATAAGCCTTCCACATCCCCTCCAACAACACCCTTCCTTGGCTTGGTCCCTCTTGCTGCAGATTGTCAGATTAATTCATGACAAAGATCCCCAGACAAGGCTTGGCACAAAACCCAAGAAAGGGTTTTCTTCCCCACCTGCTACTTTGGAGCACTGGATTGTCATTCAGAGTGCCAATACAAGGTAGGAACCCCTCTTGTACTCCTTTTGGATGTATTCAGCTGGGAAAGGGATCGAGGTCCTGGGGAAACTGGGGCAACACTGTCCCATTGATAGGTCCGAACCTCCAGCCGATCCAGCATAGCCGCCTACAAGCACGCACAGGGCCACAAGTCCAGCGGCCCCTGGTCCTCCCTCAATACGAATTTTCCAGATCAAAACAGAGTTGCAAGTTTGGGCAGTGCTTTGAATATTTGAGTGGTGAGGGGGGAATCACTTGACACATTTAGCCTCTTTACTTTATTTGATTGCCAGTGGTTCCTGCTTCTCATTATTTGCAAATATTTTTCTGCTGTGTTGCCTTGTGCTTCCTGCCATTTTCCCATCACCCTTCACCCTATTTCCATTCCATTACTTTCTTACGTATATAATTCAGAGACAAGAGTAGATTTGTAAAGCCTGCCATGTGGTTAATCTGTGATGCTCTGCGTACAGTGACACAAGTGTAGTTGAGTTTAGCCTCACAACATTGTAACTGCTTGTTAAGCAACCACTTGACTCTGCATTGTGTTGAGACCATGGATGTATTAAGAGACCTGGACAGAGTGTTGGACCCAGTTCATTTGTATGAAAGTTGCTCGGTAGCACATGAAGCCAAAAAAAGCTCTGTTTTTGCAGTATGAAATTATCTGGATGATTGGTGTTGCTTCCACATCATTGAGCCCATAAAGCAAGCGTACTAGAGACTTCTGCTGGCTGAGCTGGCTACTTTCAGTTTAGCACTCCACTAATGTGAATACGGATAAAATGTTTTAATTTTGCGTCTCTTCTTGACTTTCCACATGTTAACAGACCTGATGCATTAAATCCTGATTGTAAAATGAATCCTTTTGTGGGGGTTGTGATGCTTAAAAAAACAATTTACAGATATCACTTTCCCTATGTAAGTCTATGGAAAAAGTCTTTTGTGGCCTACTGGCATCACATGATAGACACGGGAGTTGTAATTCCACTGTTTGGCCACTATGATGATTGGCTTGGCTAATGGACAGGAAGCCGCACTGGGCTTGCCATTGTTGGCTCAGACCTAGCACGCTATAAAATATCAAGTATATCAGTTTTTTGTTTTTTATTTTTTTGCAAAACAGCAAGCTAGCTAGCTCACTGAGCGCACTATTCTATGAAGTTATACGACCAATTAAGCACCATAAAATGCGTTACACCCACTGATTAGGTGTTACACTCCTTAGTTGCAATTCAATATGTCATAAAGCTCACATACTTATACAGTTAATATGAATTGGCTACAATTGTGCATTATGCTAAGCTAAACAAATTACTTTGTGCATAACACAAGGCCAGTACATTAAGTTTTACATAAGCTAAATAGCCTGCAAGCTAGCCTGTAGCTACCAAAGATATCCCTATTCCCTATATTTCCTTGCTTCTTTCACGGTATAGCCTTGAATCAGCCTATAATGCTCTTGAAGTGCTGTTGTTGCCTAAAACTTGGCCATGGCAAGGATGAGATTTAGTTTCTGGATCATCTGCTGGCTCCAAACATCCCTCTGATAGCAGGGTATATTTAGCATTTACAGAAGAGATTGAGATAAAAACCCATTGGAAATGACAGACACCCAGCAGGATATCTCAGGATGTCAGCATGGCCACCAAGGCCCAACTCTCCCCTTCACTTCCCCTCTCTCCACCCCTCCTCCTCTCCCTATGTCTCTCATCCCATTTACTTTTGTTTCTTGTGTCAGCTGATACTGAGGCTTCGTCTGAAAGAGCAGCCAGAAGCCCTCAGCCTTGACAGGTTGCTGGGCTTTATGACCCAGCCGATGATCTATTGGACAGAGACAGATGGAGAGATGGAGTGAAAGATAGATAAATGGAGGGAGGTAAAGAGGGAGAGAAAGGGAGGACAGTGATTGCTCAGGGGAGGCTGGATCTGAATAGCTGTAAAAACAGACACTCCGGAGGAGAAAAACAGGGGGAATTTCAACTCGATCGCTCAAATGTTTCAGCCGCTTGCACACAAAAGACCCAACTTCTACCAATTCCTCTGAGTCATTCCACTCAATTGGAGAACAATTGGCTTTGACTGAACTCACGCCCTACTCCCCCCATCCCATAACCCCTCCTACCCTCTCTTTCCCTCCTGTCAGTCTGTATCTCCTCAATTTACCCCGCTCATGGAGTTGAGCGACTACGCAGGCTTTTCCTGCACAACCACCCCCCCTCCAAGCCTTTCGACACGGTCTTCACGTCAACCACTGTGACAGATTTGACAACGAGACACATGACATCAGTTCAAACAGGAGAGAAGAATGAGATCAGACATGTGATTTAGTGTGAAGAGGTCAGTGGGAACGATTGCCCCAGTCCCACAGACACACACATACCCTCCATCCACACCCCGACCAATACTAATTGTAAACATATGATTGGCGTTCTTCACCGCAGTAGAATAGCGTCTCCCCTGCTTGCTGTGTACACCCAGCTCCAGCCTAGTCACTATCAAGCCCCAATCAAAACAGAAATATGAAGAAAAGCCAGGGCCCGCCGCTGCAGCGCAGTGGCTCAAATTGAAAGTGACAGCTTGACACATAATATGGCACCCGTAATGTGATTAGGCCAGCGTGGCACTCTCTTCTTAAACTCCCACATCCCAAAGAGCGAGCCTCACGTCCAACTCCGCCAAACACACTCAAGCTCTTGCCTCTAAAAGGGGGGCAGAGAGGGCCGTCTTGTCTCCCACTTTAGTTTCTCTTGCGATGCTTCATGCTTTGAGACGAATTGAGATGATGCCGCTGTTGAATCATAACCCCCTGGAGGGGAATTGCAAACACATGTAGGGGGGTGAGAGAGAGAGGCTTTTTGGGTTTAAAGGCATCGATGCCAAGAACAGAGGAGCTGAGTGGGAGAAAGTACACAGTGGTATGGATTAGATCAGCCATTATCAGAAGCAGAGCTGGCTTGGACCCTCCTGTCAATCCATGTGATGTAAATGAGCAGTGACATGACAATGATATCACCCACAGCTACTCTTGACAGAGTTGAGAGGTGAAGTGCAAAGAAATATCTGTGAAAATAATGAGAAATCCAGATGAAGAAATAATGATTGCAACTGATGCAGTAGGAGAGCTTTTTTAAAAAGTGGGTTTAAGACTGGAAAACGAACTGGAAAGGCTTTAGAGGTTGACCGTGTTGCAAAAGGCTGTCAGAGACAGAAAAGTGAAACAGCAGTAGGGAGCTAAGCTGGGGCAAAACGAAAAATGGACTTTAGAGCTGAGTCCAGCAGGAAATTCAATAAAATACTTCAAAAGGCCGCAGCTGACAGTGAAAAATCACAAAATTATAAAATTGAGCTGGAGAAATGAAAAAGAATTATTATATTTGGCAAGGGCGAGAGGGAACAAGAGCCCAGGGCCACATTTCCAAATGAGCCGTCACAGATTGAGAGATCTTGGCTCTGTCCACGTTCAGCATGGAGGGGAGCTGGTGCACACTTCTCCGAGCCTTTCCCAATGAAGTTTCCCTTTCTCCCGGGGAATTCCCTATCATGTTAGTGATGACAGAATGAAAGATGTAGCGGAGGGCTTAGCGGGGACACGACTTGGGAAATGAATGGATGGCAGACCCAGCAGTTGACAGGCAATTGGGAATCCAAGTGAGTTGCATCGGTTTGCCAAGCACAGTAAAATTGAAAGGCCTTAGGTTTCCAGAAATGAGGGTCATTTCTCAACTGTGTTTAAAAATGTGTCAACAACCAGCAAGATGGACTCAGCCTGCCAGTTTTCTTGCCCCTCAAACCATTTATATCCATGCGTCTCCAACTGAAATGCAAAAATTATTTCCGAGATATGGGGAGCCACGCCACAACCTGCAATGTGTGCCTCATCATAACAGCAAATGAATGTTGTACATCAGCCTGCAAAACCCTTGCTTGACTCCTTCAAGATGCATTTTTCTCTTTCTCTCCAGCCTCCTGTCTCTCCAACTTTCCTCCCCAGCCTTTTAGTTTAAGAAAAGCCTGTCAGAGGAAATCAAGTCAAGCCGAAGACATAGTTGAGCGCCTGTGACAGGCTGAAAGCCACTCAAATGGGTCTATAATGAGTCTAATAATGGTGTGGGTAAGCATAATTTACCAGGGCTGGGGCCCCAGTGAGGCAGAGGGAGTGGAGGAGAATGATGACTGCAGCGCTGGTTGGCAGGCGATGATGAGCCCTCATTCCCAATGATACGACAAGGCCGGAGCAGAAGGTGGACAAGCTCCAAGCCCGTCAGTCTCCCCGCGGGCCAGGCCCTGGGGGCTGAGCTATGGCCAGACCTGCTCATCATGGAGCAGTGGACTGGAAAATCACACATGACTGGTTGCTTCCACAGGGCCTCGGCTGGCTCGGCAGCGACCCTGTCTCCTTTGAAATAGAGAACTGGGTGACCTCACACTGCCTAGGGAGTACATGTAAACCGTATCTCCCCTTCCCAGTGCGCGCAATATGTGTGTGATGTGTGTGTGTGTGCAGTGATGTGGGGGAAAGCGGTGACAGGCAATAGCCACAAGCTGATCACCCATGTTCCCCAGGGAGACGGCTCCCTCAGGACAGGATAATCAAAAGTCCCTTGGCAGAAACCAGTGGAATGATGTAAACACACACACACACACACACACCCAGAGGAAACAGCAGCTGACATATGTGTCCTTGTTTGTACTCCTGCCGCTGTCCCTCCTGCAGACAGGGTGGTGGTGAAAGGTGGCTGTGGCTGCTGGTCTTTCCCACGAGGCTTCCACGCAGCCTGACGGCAGCAGGCTGACCTCCATTCTCCTTCAGCTGTTTACCCTTCAACATGAATGTCACAAGCTAGTGTTGTGCTCCTACCTTTTGAAATCTTTGATGTAGTTGAAAAATGTCTTGAGACTTCACAAATCTAGAGATCTCTCAGTTACGGTATAGAGTTGTGAAGCTGGTGGAGCTTTATTTTTCTTTTCCATTTTTTTTTCTTTGCTCAACTATTTCCTTTATTCTTCTCAACACAGAAACACAGGTGTTTCCTGGATGATTTAGCAGTGCTATATATTTATGTTACGGCCCTCAAGTATAATTATCACAACTTTTCAACTTTTTTCCCATCAATTTAATATGGTCTCTACATACTTTGATATGCATGACCCTCTGCTACCAGTGCTATAGTGCAGCCAGTCACAGGTGCAAATCAGATTTGTGGCATATTTAGGGCACTTTATTGCTGTATTTGGGAAAATACTGCACCATAGTTTCCAATTTACTTAAACTAACCCTAAAAAATTGCAGACAGAATTGCATAGTGAAAGCAAGGCTTATAAGGACCAGTATATACGCTGCCGTTGCCTTAGTCTATAGCCATTACATTGTGCAATCAACATTTATTTCATAATAGGTTGTCTATTTCCACTTGAATGATTATTGTGTTTCTACAAAGCGTCACCCTTAGCCTCTGCTCACCGTCAGCGGGTGCATTCAACAAAATTTTAAGCTTGTTGATAGGCCTTTTTCATGGCAGACATTTTGACATGCCATTGAAAGAAAAGCACAGATGTCTTTAATAACATTAGTAATAGCTGCATTCCATTTAGGGCAGGCCCAAGTATTATTGAGCATGGCTGACTGGCACACTGAATGGAACTGAACCATCGTTTATGCTATCAGTTTCACCTGTGCTTTTCAGAATGACTGCTGTGTAAAAGGTTCATTGGATGTTGCTTAACTAAATGATCCCTGGGAGTCGCAGTTGACTTCTTTTCTAAGTTTGTTTACTGATGATTTAACCTGGAGAGTCTCGTACCTGTTCAACACTGTCCATCCATCTATACCCATTTAACCTTTGAAGGGTTATTGGGGGCAGTGGGCCCCAGCTGACTTTGGGTTAGGGGCAGCAGAATGTACCCTGGACAGGTGACAAAGGGCTGACCCAAGACCTCTTCCCATTGGACAAAAAACCCACTCAGGGCCTGTGTCCACAAAATGTTTTTTGTCTCAGCATTGGCATCTTTTTTTTCAATTGTTCCCAAAATGGAGAAAGTTTATGAGGCCCCATACAGCCACCTTGAGGAAAAAGCAATGTGCCCAGCATCAGTTTTTAGAGCTCTCTGCCTTTTTTGTGCAGCTGCTCTGAGCGCTTCTAGTTGAAAATTTCTGAACCTTTCAGAAAGGCACCAGTGACATCACTGCTATTTCTTTGGCTAGGCTGCTGTCTACTGCAGATCAGACGGTAGACACTGAATGTTGCTGGTGAGTGTTGTGCTTTCGTTCCTGTTTGCTTTGTAAGCTTGTTGTTGACTATGTAGCCAGCTGTCTGTCGATGTAGCATCGCATTAGCTACCTAACTAATGTTAGTTAAAGGTATTGTTGTCATAGAAACATACCCATGCGGAGCACATTCTGCTTTGTGGACTATGTTGATATCTGAGGCCCTAATCTTAACCCTACACCCACTGATGTCTGGTTTTTGTCTTTAATAGGAAAAGTTGCCATCCACAGTCATTCCCGGGACAAATGACTCTACAGTAGCCACATGTATTTAGTGGCTCCAGCTCTGAATGGCATATATATGACACCAGGGTGAGCACTCTAATTTTTGTCCCTTACTGGATTGATGCAATGATGCACCACCACAAATTCAATATGTCTTCATTCAAGCAGCGCTCTAACATTGTTCAAAATGAGTCTGCACTGAGTTTGACAGAAAGAATGTAAAAGCAATAGATATACAAAATAAGTAACTGCTGTGACATTTTCACTGGGCTACATGCTGCTTTCTACTGTTTACTAACCCTGTTTTATAGTGCATCTGTGATGTCAAACAAAAATACAGATAGGCATACTCATCTACATGGCTCTGGTCTGCTGGCAACAGGAAAGGAATCTTTCACCTGTTTTTAGTGGGTTTTCCTGCATTTAAAAAAATATGTGTACACATGCAGATTTGGGTGAGGAAAAGGATCATTTAGACAATCATTCACACTGACATTCACAACAATGGGAAATTGAAGGTCAGTTCAACAAGAATAAATCCATGCAGGCTGAGGAAGCACATGTAGACTTCACACAAAAAAGCCTCAGAAAATTACTTCTGGATGCCTGAAATTACTACTTTTTTCACATTTAAATCCATGAGAAATTAATCAGTTGTCCACCTGCCTTGAAACTCTGTTGTTGGTTCTAGCTTAAGTGTTCATGTTGATGTCAACACTGCTACAGTGGGAAAAAAAGATGACTCTAAAATAAGAACAAATGGAGAAAACAAATAGAGAAAGAAAAAATATTAATATGTGGGACATTTAACAATACATTTGAAACATCTTAAGTCTTATGAAATTGTTGTGTGACCGGACCTTGAGACTCTTGCCTTAAAATAACTGGAGCAATAGTCTGAACTTCCATGGCCTCTACTATGTCTGTGATCCAGGATACACGGTCTCAGCATTTGTTTAAATATGTGCAACATCTCCTGTTGGTGTTTTTCCTCTTTATGCCAAGATAATTAGTTGGGCTGTGTGACAGGAGGTTGTGTTAGCCCGGAGGTGTGCGGCAGAACAGCAGAGTGTCTGTTGCAGCCGTAGGATGGCGCACACAGCTGGGGAGTGTGTGTTTAGGTAAGCAGCAGAGCAGGGGGTTGTGGGAGACAGCCATCAGGGTCAGCGCAGTGCCTCCAGTGAAGCAGGTAGATGTGCGGACCGCCTGCTTTGGCTGGCCGCCACCTCATCAAAGTCACTTTCCCAAAGTCGCGGTGACGCACGGCGCCCCGAGCCCCACGGTTTATGTTACAGTACCCGTAAAAGGGATAATGGCCTGGCATTCTGACATTTCTGTTTGGGGGAGGGGTGGTGAGAGTAGCAGGGTTAGAGTTGGACTTAACCTTTTTCTAAGGATATGAAATTTCTTAATCGCTGCACTAGGTTAACTCTTTTTGACTTTTTCCTTGAACTGCATGCCTCTCTTTTCCTCTGTCTCTGTTTTTCTCAAACCTCTCTCCACACACACACCTCGCCGTCTCTCTCCGTTGACATTTCTCTCTGTCTTCCCTCCTGTCTGAGGACAAGCGTGTCCCAGTGTGTTTGGCACTCTGACTGTGTCTGATGGCTAAACTGAGGAGACAGGCTGCTGACAGGCCCTGTGCCAGAGCGGAGTATGCCAACAGGGGAGATTTGTGAAAATATGCCCTGTGTCATTTCCTCTCCATTTGCCTGACAACTTCACTCTGTCAAAAAGCCTACGTGTGAGCGCATGGGTAGGTAGGCGGGTGGGGATGGCGTGTTTGTTTGTGTGTGCATGTGTGTGAGGGATAAGATGTCTCAGAGTGTATGTGGGTGGGTGAGTGAATGGGTGGGGAACGTGATATCTGCATGTGTGTGACAGAGAAACAGAGAGAGAGCAATGAATTATGCCCATGTCATCACAACAAAGTCTGCAAAAGTTGAAGCCAAATGATCAAATCTGTCTACCAGGCATGCCTTGAATGCACCTCTACCTCAAAGTTCACCTCTTTTGAACCCACACTTTTCTTTTTGGTGTGCTCACTCTTCAAACGGCTCCCCAAATCTACCCCGAATTTAATCTTTGATCCCTCCTCTTGGAATGCAGGCTGAAAGATAACATTTCATGCGAAGCAAAGCGGAAGAAAACAGCCTGCAGAAAGCCAGCACGCTGAACATGCTCGCTGTCAGCCGCTTTCGCTTAATTTGATGCCTCTGTCTCTACCGCCGCCAGTTGAGACTAATCTCGTTGAGCGCTAGAAATGAGTGTTGGTGACAGGGATGTCAACAGCGGTTTGTTTCGAGCTCGGCGGGAGAACAGTACCTGCCTGTGTGTCTCTGTTACACAAGTGCCCCCAGTCTTTCTCCCCCTTGTGTGCCCAAGTCAGCCGGCGTTACTGTCAATCCCACAGGCCAACAGTGACGTGCTTAATCACTCTACACCGCTACTACACACACACACACACACACACACACACACATACACATTCGCATGTCCCTCTGGCTGACAGCTTAAATAGAATCTCACCACGCCACACATTTCAAAACATCTCAGCCAAAACCCTGTTTTCATTTGGATAGAATCCACAGCGAGTGGCTTTTAACATGGCCGCCAACAGGTGAGAATGTATTTATGTGTGTGTGTGTGTGTGAGTGTGTGTGCAAGCTGGCCGGGCATTTTGTAGAGGGGTCACGTCAGCTTGTGTGACTTTACAGATGTTGAGCTCTCTCTTCTGCTCGCTGTTGCTTGACCTCAGAGCTTCGCCGCCCTCTCTCCTCTCGTGGCCCGATAATTCCCCTATGGCTGTCAATCACCCGGTGGGGCCTGCTGTAAAGACGTCCTGCAGAGAGACTGGTGGGTGTGTGGGAGGAGGAGGGAGGAGGGGGGAGGTGTTAGCCAGGGTCACAAGTTCAGCCTAAACTGATGAGGGGTGTCATGCTCTGAGTTTAGGAAGAACGTATGTGAGTTGAGGTGTGAGTGGAAAACTTTCAGCACCATTAGGCTGTGCTTGTGTGTGTGTGTGTGTGTGTGTGTGTGTGTGTGTGTGTGTGTGTGCGTGCAAGCAGAAATCCTTGTGGCAGCGGCAGCAGAAGCAGCAGCAGTGCAGGGCAGATCCGGTGCGGCAGCAAGACAGCGAATCCGATTCATTCTGATCAAAGGCTGCTGTCAGTGACAAAGGACCGTTTGTTTAGCCTCAGCATGACATGTATCTGAGAGCCATAAATTACAGGGGGAATTAGAGGAGGTTTGGTGGATTTCATGCTCGTGTGCCTGTCTGTCTCTTTGGGTACAGCGTACATGCACACATATGCATTCACAGTCACGCAGACCACACACACACATACACACACACACACACACACACAAGGGGGTGGGAAGGGAAAATGGATCTGTATGTGGCACTAGACGTGATGATGAGAGATGGGAGCTGGCATGTGTCATGAGAGGGAGCAGAGAAGAAGGAGGTTTTTACAAGGACCATGGTGAAGACTCTGTCTGTAGGCAGCTAAGCATCCCTTTGTTGATGTTGTTCATACACCAAACAAAAGATTCATGGAAATATTACATTTCTGTCTAATTTCAAAGCTGTTTTTAAAGTATTTCTAACATTGAATATTTATAACTTATCTGTGATCGGCCCATTAGATACAGTAAGGCTACACCCAGCAGCTGGTGCTAGCTTAGCATAAAGACTGAAAACCTGACTCTGTGCAAAGGCAAGAAAAAAAAGCCTTCAAGGATCTCCAAGCTTACTAATTTGTATGTTTAATCTGCACAAAACCTGTAATGTAATACCAACAAGTGGTTTTTGGGGGGTTGTGTACCAGACTATTTCTTGGCTGGCTGTGTTTGACTTTCTGGCATCCCGTCACCACCATGGATGACCGCAGACTTCAGGAAGAAGCTGCACCCAACCAAGTCTTGCATATAACCCCCGTAAACATAAACCCTCCAAAATTATTGTCTTTTACCTCCTCAGTTTTTATTCTAAAGTTAAATACACAAGATGTAATGTGTTAATTAGTTTAAGGTTGCTGGTAGGCAGTAAAACAATATTGACCAAAATTCATGAACTTGGAAAAAAAAAAACGTACCCAAAACAACGATGTTGTCATTTCTCTCAGGAGGGCAGTCTACCAGCCCCAGCATCGCAGCCTTCACTGTAACCCTTCTATAGATGGGACGGCTTCATGGATTTATTGGAAAATATTTCACAGCATAGAAAACAGAACTGCGGTGGATCAGTGTCTGCACACTTTAATACACACATCCAAGATATGGTGATTCTAGAATTGCTGATGTTTAGGCTTGTCCTTTCGTTTCTTGTGGCAGAACTCTTTGCCAGCTGACTAATTTTCACACACTTTCAATTTGGTGTTAAGGTGTTACATCTGACTCCAGCGGGTAGAAAAGTGAGGCTTGTTATGTGCAGTTTGCCAGGCATAGCTGGAGGGTTGGCAGTTTTAAGCCCTTTTTACACAAAGATTCTGCAATACTGACACAACATAGACCATTCGTTACTCCGGCTTGGCTGTTTTTATACAGAACCAAACAATGCTGTGTGATTATTTACTATCCCAGTTATGTAGTGGTTGATCTCATCCTCTGGAGGGTAAGGAGCTCCTGCACCTCATTATCTTCCCAATTTACAGACATTTTGGTCCCTGTTCATGTCATTTGAGTTAGCTGCTGACTGCTGCTTGCTACTTTTCTCCCGGTGGTGGGTCGCGCACATAACACGTTGCCTCTCAGCTGTCCCTCTTACACAGAAGTCGATTCAGCTCAGTTACTACTCCTGCTACTGGCTTAAAGGCAGAGCAACTCTGTCCCCATTCCATATTCATACCTATTATACAGAATGGTGAGGTGGAAAAACAGTACAAAATTCCCGTCTTGAACAGGCACTGTAAAAGGGGCTTTTGTGACAATTAAAGGAATACTTAACCCCCCAAATGACCATTTGTATATCAGTTACTCATACTGTGATCCACTGAATTTGGTAAAAAAAAAAAAACAACAACTTTGTTTTTCTTGCATGCCTCCACGATGAACAAAGAATCCAAAAACTGAGAAAAATGAAGTCATTGGGGTCCATGTATAACAACAGCAAAACTGTATCATAACATTTGTTTACAAACTCATACAGCTCTTGATGTATAATCCAAGTTTCATTAATTCAGTCATATGCTCAGTAATTTCCGAACACATGAAGTCTTGCGAAAACTGTACTACAGTACAGTAAGATTATAGTTACAGTTTTGCTATTGTCACGCATGGATTCTATTACTTCAATTCATCATCTTTTCTGTTTTTGGATTCTTCGTTCAACATGTGAGAAAGACTACGTTTTCCTTCTGACTTTAACATAACACAGGGTGAGTAATTGATGTATAAATTGTCATTTGGGGGGTTAAGTATTCCTTTAATATAATAAAGATCAGCATCAAACCCATTTTTTATTTAATTTGTTTGTATGTATGTGGAAACATATTTTTCATCAAATCATAACTTCTACATCAACTGAGATATTCCACAGTCTTTCCGGGTACCTCTTGTTACCTGTAGGTGGATAAATATAGAAGTACCACCAGATATGAATCACTGCATTGGAACATGTGAGAGAGAGAAGTAAGGAAAGGGAATCTAGATTTACACTGTGCATCAAGTCAAAGGGAATCAGTTGTAGGAAAAGTTACAGTGCATTATGGGTACTCTGCTGCACACTCTTCATGCAGCAGCATTCTCTCTGTCTGGCCTGCATGACATTTGTTTGTCTGAAGCTCTGAGCCAAAGGCATCATCTGTGTTTACTCTGCGCTGGCATGTTTGGCAAAAACTTGTCAATAGTAATTATCCCACTTTAGCAGAACACGACTGCTGAATTAACAAAAATACAAGTTGTTGAGCTGATGAGCCATGAATGTTGATCTGATGCCTGGAGGTTCTTCAGAGCTCAGTCCCTTGACAGCAACCCGTGGAGATAAATTGTACTTGGGTGGGAATTAATTCAAGCCTCTCTCCGTGCAGGGAAATTGATGGATTTTGGTCTCAGCACACGTGATGTACAGTTGAAGGCTTTTAGTTTCCAGAATTATCTTTTCAGAGCACTGCATGGTACTGGGAAACATATTTCTGGAAGCCTTGTGGAAAGAAAAAATAACTGCTGTAATGAATTTAAACGGTGGAAAAAAAAGCAAGCGAGATTTGACAAATTAGTTTGAACACTTTTGACTGTCAAGCCGTTAATTTATGACTGAGCAAACTTCCAAGTGTTTAGCTTGGACACCTAACACAGAGGCCCACAGCTCTTGGAGGTGACTGTTATATGAAATATGGAGGCCGGCGTGCTATTTATTTATTTCTTTCCTTGCCTGGTGCTTTCATGGCCCTATTTGTTTTAATCCTCGCGAGTGTTGTAGGAGAAACCGATTCCTGTTCACATTAATAAAAATAATATTTTGCGGAGCAAGGTCTAATGGTCAAAATGTCACATCTATGACTCGCTCTTTTTCCTACCCACAGCCATAACTCAACAAGCCGCTCTTTTATTTGCTTCGTTCTGAGCCGCCAAGGACACATCTCCCTATAGCTGCATGCTGTCGGTCCTGCCTGCACACATGTGGCCGTTCAAATTAGGGTTTATGGAGCTTAAATGACAATGCCAATATATTTTCTTCACATTAACATTTTGGAATCTGACAGGTTTACAGCAGGAAAGGGTTCTGAAACAGCACTTAGACCATCATGCAATGTTAAAACTCCATACTAATTGAATCCTTTAGTGGGTTAGCAGCTCCTTAAGGCATGGTGACACAAAGTCCTCAGCATGTTTTTAAGGCTGTCACCCCTGAAATCTGTCAAGCACAGTCTTATATCAAATAATCAGTGCATTCACTGATATGTGTTTTAATTTGAATAAAAAGCCACTATCAGCACAATGTATCAACCCCAACCTCTTTGCAAATGTCATATTTGTGCCTTGTTCACTTTTTTTTCTTCAGCTGTGAAAACGTTAGAAGCTCTTTATCTCCCTGCTCGACTCTGAGCCTCCACCGCCCTCTATCCCTCCCTCCCCTTCCTCCCTCTTTCTCTCTCTGGAATCACTCCCCTCTGAGGCGTTTGACTGAAAACATGCGCTCTTTAATCACTGGGGTGACAGTCCCTGCCCTGTGTTTGCGCCTCTGCCCCGCTGCAACAATAAAGGCAGGGTCACGCTCAGTGTCAGCTCCAGGCGTGATGTTTGAAGGAGGGAGCGAGGGGAAAGAAAGAAGGAAAGAAAAAAAGAGGAAGAAGGGAGGGGGGAAGAGAATGAAAGCAGGAACTGTAGGGGAGAGGGAAGGCTCATGGAAGTATTGTAAGCATATCTGCCACAGGAAGAATCTCCTCTCAACAACAAAAATGGAGGAACCGATTCAAAGTCAACAGGATTCAGAGTGATGAAGAAAAGGAGTTGATAGAATTTTATGGGTTAGTTTTACTGGCTGGAGTACTGAGAGAAAAAGAGAGAAAGAGTATGTGTATGTGTGTGTGTGTGTGTGTGTGTGTGTGTGTGTGTGTGTGTGTGTGTGTTGAAATCTGGTGTAGCAGGGGAATCACAGGATCCCATGACCTCGTGACCCGGGGGACCTTGTGCTTCTGTTTGTCTGGCTGATTGACAAATGAAGGGGCAGGCAGCAGGGTGCTGGGCCTCTGAGTGTGTGTTAGTGTGTGCATGACAGTTGCCTTTGTATGAGTGTATGCATTTATATATCACATAAGCATGAGTGTGCATAGGTATTTCTAAATTATAGGTGCAAGCTCCAAAGTATGTGTGCCTAATGATCACATACATGTGCGACCAACGTTCATGTTCGAAATTTAAGAGCACATATGAAAATCACATAAACAGGTGTTAGCCAACATCTCACAAGGAACATGTAAGTTTCAGCATGCGTGCTTTGTTATGTGAGTGCAACTGTGAGTGTGTGTTTGTCTCTGAATTCCTGTGGAGTTCACGGTGAGGCCAGGCCCCATGGCGCAGCGCCGGGAGAGCCCATTAATTACAGAGCAGTGACACCGGGACGGCCGGGGCCTGTAATTGATGCCTCCTGTGTGGCAGGAGAGGCGCTCAGTCACGCAGCGAAAGGACAGGGTCACCCTGCAGACAGGCCAAGGTGGGTGGTGTTGGTGGGAAGGGGTGAGGGATGATGGTGGAACTCTTCTATTGGACACAGTGGTCATTTTTGGTTGCTGTTTCTTTGGCAAATTGCATAAATGTTTCATTGTGTCATGCAATAGTAACACTTATAATCACTATCATTACAATCTCCAACTGTATTAGTCAACAAAAGCAGTTCAATTATGCTTTAGAAAGGAGTAAAATAAAATCTGAATTTCAAAGGATTTTAAAGTTACATGCATTTAAGGACAGCACTATGAAACATGTACGGCCAACTTTACTACAGTAAGTAGAGGAAAGTATGTAAATAACATATTTTACAAAATCTATGTTTCTTAATGTGCAGTGGTTAGCACTGATATGCTGTCATTAGTATAACACAAGTTAAAATGGTCACATTTAAGTACAAAGAAGGGGGCTGGCTCTTAGATGTGTTATGGACCTTGTCAAAGGCTCCCTTAGTACAACAAACATTTAAAGTGTTGAGAGTTAGATGAGAGGATTCATACTTCTCTCACGTGTTAAATTAGCGTGAAGAGCCTAACAAAACAAAGATTATACTGTTGAAAATTGTAAAATAAACACTGCACAAGTGCACAAGTGATGATAGACAATGTTAATATAGAAAGAGTATATGAAAACAGTGGAACCCTGATATTAGATGTGTGCAAACAAAGATGGGAAGGAGAGCGTTACACATGCTGTACTGTTCACTGGTATTACCGTGTCTGATTTACAGTGTGGAGGTGTGGGATAACACACACAAAAGCACACTGCACTCATTATACAGACTGCAAAAAAGAGCCATAAGGATAGTTAACAATGCAGGACATGGAGAACACATTAACACACCTGTTTTTAAAGTCACATACTTTAAAATCATGGGCCTGGTTAAATTTAAGATTGTAGAAATAATGTAAAAAGCAAGAGATAATGTACTTCCAGGTAAGACACAAAAAATGTTGTCAGACAAAGAGGGATTACAGGTATACAAATTTAACAGGAAAGTTTTTTGTTGTTTTTTTTCTTTTAAAGTATTTTGCTCATACCAACATGTAAAGTGTATGTTCTCTGATTTGTGGGGTAAATGTGTGGAGTGGTTTGTCTAAAGCATTAAAGCAAAGTTCATATAAATCTCTTTTATTTTTTTATTATTATTTTTTTCTTTTTCATATAAAGCTTTTTAAGAGGCACAGGGATGAGGAAGGGTTGGTAGGATGAACTTGAGATGATAATTAAGTTCCATCTGACTGACAGTAGGTGGATATTTGCCTTGTATGTGATAGCACTGACACAGTCAACATATCCTTATACAATGATTCGTATGATATCTAACAACTTCATGGCCCACAAATGGTGTCATCACGTTACACACTTAACATAAAGTTACGTACTTAATGTAAAGTTACCTAGGTAGGTTAGGTTTAAGCAAGTTAAGTTACATAGATGAGATTTAAGATAGGAAATGGTTGGGTGTCGTCACGTTACATACTTGATTTGAGAAAAGAAACATTGTAATAATATACCTTAAAGGAATACCTCACCCACAGCATGACCATCTGTAAATCAGTTATTCATGTCTTGTTACTAACTTTGTTTTTCTTGCATGCCTACACAGAAAATGGCGAACACAATGATTTAATGATTGATTAGGCACTATGTTTAACAACAGCAAAATACATCAAACTACATCAAAATATCTGTATACAGACTCCCAAACAACTCGTGCAGTATAATCCAAGTCTTATTTATCCAGTTGTACACTTAGTACTTCCAAAATACATGCATTTTCACAAAAAAGCCACCAAACAACAAACCACATGTTGTGTGAGAGTTTGTAAATGGATGTTTTGATATGGTTTTGTTGTAATGAAACATGGTCCCCAGTCAATCAATAAATCAATATGTTCAATGTTTTCCATGAGGCATGTGACAAAATCAGTTTTCCTCATGAATTCAACACTGTATGACTCACTGATTTACAAATGGCCATTTTGTAGGTGAAGTATTCCTTTAATGTAACTATGGGACATATGGGACATGATCATATATATACTATATATATATATATATATATATATATATATATATATATAGTTATTGTTCATTTTATTTGTAATTCTTGTTTTGTTTGTTTAACTTATTTGTTATGTGTTTGAAATAAACAAATAAATCATCAAAGAGTTGGAGGGAAGTCCATGTCTTCTGTTATAATGCAGTCAAATTAGCCACATTAACCTCACATCACAGACATCACAGACAAATTGTCACACAGAAGTGAGCCACATTTCAGACACAAGCCCGGAGCGGAAACAGCAGTCAGATGGCAAGTGTGCCTCCCAGTCAGCTGAGGATGAGCGATGGCCTGCCAGCCAGATGGACTCCTCCTTGTCAGGGTCCTTTCACTTCCTGCGGCTGTCCTTTGATCTGCCCGATGACTAATGACTGCCCTGTGAAGAGCCAGGCAGGCAGACACGGGATCCCCATGTATGTGTGTGTATGTATGAGAGAAGGCTTTTACATGCTGGGCAGGGGGTCCTTCTTTGGAGGCTTTCAGAGCGAGGGAGCCCCCCTGCTCGGTTTGCTCTCCTGTTGCAGCAGAAGAAGAAGAGGAGGAGGAGGAGGAGGAGGAGGAGGAGGAGAGGTGTCTGAGGAGACAGGGGTGATTGAGAGAGGACAGAGAGGGAGGTCAGATACAGGGCATCAGGAGACACACTCAGTAACACACTGTGACAGGGCCTCTTCAGAAGACACGGATACCCTATCTGACCTCTCAGAGAGGCTCATGACACCAGCAGAAGACTTCTTTTTTTACTTTTTTTTCTGTGAGTCTCCCTTATTTCAAGAAACACAGCTGCAATAAAATGACGCGGCAGGATGATTTGCCTTGTTTGATCTCAGTTGTGACATTTCAGTCCTTATCTGGGTCCCACTATCTCTTCTATAAAGAGCTTTACTCGTCAAAGAATAGCTTATCTACATTTTAAATCTGACTCACTCTGCTTACAGTATTTGTTCTTGGACAGTAATGGTGTATTTCATGTAGGCAGCTGAATGTTCTCCACCCTCTACCTCCATGCAGACAGACAGATAGACAGAAGGCTTACCTCCTGCAGCACTGATGGAAAGTGAAATGTGAGAAATGAGAACCAGGTGTGTGAAGGATGGGGGTGAGATTGAGCAGACGGGGGGTGGGCGGGTTTATGTTTTAAGCTGACCTAAGCAAAAGGCCAGCAGGTCAGTCAGAGGTCAGGGTGTACACGGGAGGGGAGAGCGGAGGTGAGAAGGTTAGAGAGGTGAATCCAGAGGAGGAGCGGGGGCACTGTGGTGTGTTAGTTTTAACAGGTCACCTCTCAGCCAGTCGCCAGGGGAAGTGACCCCAAGCTGGCCCTTCTGATTGGTTACCGGTTGGCCGACAAGCATACTTTCCCTTTGGTTAACTGGTGTGGCGTGTTTCATGTTGATTCATCGCTCTGGAACCAAATGAGTGACAGTGCTGCTTTGGCGGGATGTCTTTATCTTGCCAATTACTGTAGCCGGGCCTTTTGTTGCCTTCCTGCCAGCCCTTGGGAGAGATCACACGGGCTGTCAGTCAAAGCCGACTTCCCACAGAGACACGGAGTGATTGACAAGCACATGGATTGACAGATTGCTGCGGTGGCTGTGTGTGTAGTGTAAATGACTGCTGCTGTTTCAGCATGGGGCTAATGAACAAAGATATTTCTATTGTCACTCTTTTATGTGATATGACTGATGAAAAATAGCTTAGGTGGGATCAAAGTGGATTAAAGTCAAGGAATGCAATCTGATTTGCAATTTCGGCATTTAAAATGACACTCTGAAAGGAGCGACTCATGCATGACAGGCACAAAGTGGCTGTTGCGAGGACTGAATGTCTGAACTTTTGGCTGTGTGACAGCCCTTCTAGCCACTGAGACACCCTGTCTCCAACCGCGATATTACATTAATTCTACTTTCCGCCAACAGCCTGCCCATAGGTGTAATGCTACCTTGCTCTGACTGAATCATTTCAATGATAAAGCCGAGCACCTTCACAGGCTCTTTGACTCATCTGTCAATGAATGATCACACCGCACCAGGAGGGTCCCAACCTTATGCAAAAGACACACCTTTTGACATTTAAATCAATAAGCTCGGGCTGCCATTCGTCCCCAGGACTCCAGTGAACTTTTAACACCGACAGCGGCGCTTTGAAGAACGCAAATATGATCCACCCCTCTCGAAACGTTTACAGGAAAATCAGTGGCGGCAGCGAAGTATCTAAACACTTGCAGATGATTTATCACCCACAGGATACATCGGCTTGGGTTGAAAGGAGATGAGGAGCAAACCAGTCCGGGATCAAAGATAAACAGGAATAAATCCAGTGAAAAAGGGGAGGGAGAGGAGTGGGCAGTGGGCCTGGAAGGATGTGGAAATGGGAGGAGGTGGCAAGAGGGGAGTGGTGGGTAGTTGATTTATGGGCCTTTTGGTATTTAAATCACCCACATACAACACCCCTTCTTGTGAAATCATGTGCCGCATTCCCACCTTTCAGCACGTTTAACCCCCGGCTGGTGACTCTGATACTCTGGTGACAGGACCGCATTTTTAGCCCTCGCCGGCCAATGGGGTAGCTTCGCCTTCTCGTCCTCCATCATGGACGTATGCCAAGAGAGAGCTGAGAGCATGATAGCTGACGAGTCCCACCCGTAACCCCTGACAACTTATTGTCTGCAAGCAAACTTTTTGTATTGGCAGAGCAAGTGATTAAAAAAACTCGGAGGCGTGTGTGTTGGAGGCTGGGAGTGGGGGGTGTCTACAGGGTGTCAAAATGATGTAATGATGGTCGTCAAGCCATGAAAGGACGCCTATGTTTCATTTTCCAAGCAGTGAGAAAGAACAGGAGGAAGGAAAAGAGAGACGTCTGGAAGGGAGAGGCAGCAGCGAGGGAGGGAGGGAGGGAGGAGGTGAATGAGCAATATATGAGTGTTGAGAGAGCGGAGGGGAAAAAAAGAAGGAACGCCAAGGCTTCAGGTTTGATGTGGGCGTTTTTCTGACAGCTATAATTCTCCAGCCTACAGAATTTCATCAACACAAGTTGTGTTAAAGCTGTGCCGCAGGGCTGCGGCCCTTTCAAGTCCCAAGTTCTGACAGGTAGATTTATTAGTCCTGAAATTTGTACAGATCAGACGTCACTCATGGCAAACTGTCAAAGTGTCAGTGCTGCAATGTTCCTGCAGGGGCCCTTTGCTTTTTCTAGGCATTTCTGCAGGGACAGAAGATTTTTCACCACCACTCTAACTCAAAACATTATAGCTGTGTGAGCCAGAATACGGAGGAACAGAATTCATATCCCACTTAAGTCTCCTGATCCAAACATTTTTGACATTAGGCGGAAATAAAGAGTGACATAAATCATGAAAAAGTACATTTGTCTGAGATTAGCTGCAGAAAAAAGAGAGGAATAAGTTTAAAAGTAGTATCTGGACTTTTTTGAGGGTCTGAGAGCATACATTTACCAACTGTGGGTCTGGTTACACTTTCTGGGCATAACCTCAATAAATCAGTAAAACCTGAATTTTTGGACCTTGGGAGAGAAAAGTGAGCCAGTTGGTCAGGAGGCGAGGGAGGGAGGAGAATAAATTAAGTGGAAGTGCTGAGTGACAGAGGGGAAAGGGGGAGGAGGTAAACACAGGGCATGTGCAGGTTAACTTCACACTGCCAGATTTATGACCTGGTGCAACGCGTTGGTTCTCAACAGGATGGCTCAAACTTCTGTGGAAGGTGCGTGCAAAAAAACTGAAGCCAAGAGTATGGCAGAGGGCAGGAGCAGGTTGGACGAGGCTGATGTTGTTTGAAGGGAGGAGAGGGGGTGAGAAAGAGAAGGAGGAGGAGGAGGAGGAGGAGGGCTGTTGCAGGAGGAGGGAGGTAGGAGGTGAGCCGGCGCTCTTGGCTGCCTGTTAAGAACTTCCTTCAGCTCGACATCTGGTTCTGATATTTCAAAGTTAATTAGTCATATTGGGGTTGTCTGAAGATAAATTTATCATCCAGCAAAGAACACAAACATTTTGAAAAATGAAAGGAAGTGAGGTGACACATTGCCTGACGTTTAAATAAATCATTTCAACATGATTAAAAACTTACGGCCTGTTGATGGGAGCGAGCAGCTCGAGAGGGAGGGTGGGAGTAGGGGGGAGAGAGTCTATCGTACAGGGAAAGCCTTGTCTCAGCATTTTAATTACTGCGCCTGCTGTGTGTGTGGCTTTTGCTCCTCTTCTTCATGTAGCAATAAGAAGTAATTCATTTGTGGAGAAAGAACATCTGTGACACCTCTCACAGCGGCTCCATATGTTATCTTTATGATGTGCTACACTGCAGTGCTGTGGATCATGGTTGCTTTCATCTAGGTGAAAACAAAAACCATCTCTGGATGTGCCTTTATCACTTCACATCATCCTCCTTTGCCATTTGTTAAAAGTCACAGGTTGATTTCTTTTCAAGCACATCTTTGTAGTTATGTGGGCGACATTCAGCGCATTAGCAGCAAACCACTATTTGCAATGTAAAGATATAGAGGAGTTACAGCATCCTGAGGGAATGCGGTCAGTCTGCCTCTTTGTGTGTGACACTGTTAGTGCATGTGTATCAGCTGACTAGCTCATTAGTGTCACTTTGCACTGTGCTCATAGGGCGGTTACTGCTGATGTAGGGATGGGGTCATTGCAGAGGCTTAGAGCCCACTCTTCAGTTTGCCCCCACAACTACAATGTAAGACCAAAACAGTTTTCTTGGTGCACAAAATGCATTCTGAAGATACATTTTACTTTTTTTCCAAACACACTGTCAAAGTCTGGTATCTAGCTTGTACAAACTTTCAAGGCATCCAGTTCCATCAGTCTGGCATTCCATGCATGTGCATTTCCTGATCCATTCCAGCTGGTGGCATTTAATGGACCATGATGTTGTTTGCAAACCACCATAAAAGTTAGAAAAGTAAAAGAAGAAGGAGCACAGTGGATGTATTAAAATAACTGGATACAGTGTTGAAGGCCGGACTCCGTTTATTCCTATGAAAGTTTCTCAGTAGTGCACGAAGCCAAAAAAGTTCTATTTCCATCATATGAAATAACCTGGATGATCAGTAGCCTACTGCTTCCACATCATTGGGCCCATAGAACAGGCGCACTTGAAACTTACAGTTGAGTGGCCAACTTCCATCGGCCAAGTGGCCTACTCCTGATCCTGATAGTGAAGTGAGTAATTGCACGGGAGTTGTGGAGGTTACAGACCCAAGTAATTGCAGTACCACTGTTTGGCCACTATGAAAATTGTCTTTAATGTCTGGTGCACTTCCTGGAGGCCTGAGAAACAAGCATTAGGGAGAAAATGGTGACCTCATGACAACAAAAAGAACTCCTGTGTTTGTTGTTTTTGGCTGAACAATAAGAAAAGCACAACAACAAAAAAATAATAAAATATAATATGCGACTGTTAAATGAGAACCAGGGACAGGAAACATAGCACATTTAGCTGAAAAGTGTCGAGCATTCTTTTTCTTGGCAGCTGGAGCTGGATCCAGACTGGAGCATGGAAGAGATAATAATCTGTATTTGGAGCATCCAGAGTCTGCGTGCATGCTTTGCACAGTCTACATGATAACAAATTTTGAGATGAATGGGATGTCCATATAGGAGTCCACGTGAGCCCTCGTGGACAAGGGCAGATGATGGCATATACATCACGTAAACCAAAGTGGACCCTTGCGGACATAGAAAGTATGAATCCGGCTCTAATACTCAAGGTATGCTCAAAAGAAGTGCTTGCTGTATTAAGATTTGACAGCTGTAGTGTTTTCCAGGCTGTGTTATTTCATCAAAAAGGGAGCTAACAGTTCAGATCCTAGCTAACAACTGGTCAGACTGGTTAACTGTCATAGAAGTTTTGGCTTAACTGCACATTTCTACAGAATGAGGAGATGTCCCACATTTTTTACGACAAAGGAATGATTACATCACAGTGTGTACAACATATTTTTAAGATTCACAATGTGTCATGTAAGTTTTGTTTTTGGAGTCCTTGAAGATACCAGTTGTTTGATTCACTAGAATGGCGTTTGTATATTTGTTTTGCTGATATGATTGAAACGGCATTACACAGAGAGGAACTCAGGCACTGCCGCACACAATACAATGGATTAAGTCAGCCTAGCTGAAAGGCCTGAGTAAAAAAAAATGACTGGCAACCAAAATGGTGTCTGTCAAGAAGAAAAAAGGCAAGATGAAAGAACATGTCAAGGGAGAGATGATATCTCTTCTGAGCCCGAGGCAGATGCATGCACTCACACACACACACACACACACACACACACACACACACACACCCTCTGACAGAGTTTTAATAAAACCTGTCCGACGCCCTCTCCTTGGGTAAAGTGTGAGTGATGGCCTGGATAGACTCCAGGCTGAGCCAGACTCTCTCTCTCACACACACTCACACACACACACGCACACACACGCACAGGTGAACCAACAGACAGACAGGCAGACAAAGAAGATAGGATGATCTGCCCTGACTGACACTCATGCCTCACGCTTGGCTTCACCCTAATACTTAGCCGCCTTTGCTTTGAACTCACTTTGTGTGTGTTTGTGTGGCACACATGTATGTTTGTGTGTGAATATGTCCTCATATACAGATATACCATACCTGCAGGCGTTTATCTATTTATTAACACACAGTAGGGGGTGTGGATTCATGGCTCTGTGTGTAGATGACATAAAATATGGCAAACAACACCTTGATGGAGACACTTTTTTCTGCGTGGTTGCTCTTGAATCACTGTGGACAGACTCTTTATCAATATTTGTGGAGTCAAGAGGGTGAGTTTGTGTTTGATGGAAGGCCTCCAGCTTCTAATTACCTGCAGGACAAAGTGTGCATGTGTGTGTGCACGCGCATGTGTGTGTGTGTGTGTGTGTGTGTGTGTGTGTGTGTGTGTGTGTGTGTGTGTGTAGGAGAGAGACAGAGAGTGAGAGAGGCCAGACCTCCATAAAAGAGTCTTGTCTGTTTGATGTAATCCTGCCTGGTGAGCCAACAAACTGCTCTGCACATCGGACTGACATACCCAAATAGCTTAGCGATTTCTATCCCCTTCAGTGTGTGTGTGTGTGTGTGTGTCGGTGTGTGGTCATTAGTGAAGGCACAACAAGACCAGCAAGACGAGACTGTGCAAATGTCATGCAAGCAGGGGGATGTTGACTGCCTGTCATCATAGTGAACATATCAAATGGTGGTCATGTGTGTGTATGTGTGTGACAGGTAGAGTTAAAAAAAGGAAAAAATAAAGTATTAACACTGCAGTCAACAAAGATTAAACTATGGTTGGAGGTCAGCCTCTCTGTACCTTGATTCAAGGAGTGAAAAGACAGCACATACCTGCTCCTCGATTATGATTTCTGCTGTCAAAATTATTTGTGTATTGTGAGCATCTATCCAGCGGACGTGGCTCAGGTCTTGACAGGGAGAGGTCTGTGCAGAGACAACACAACGGCTCCAGTGGAGACCGGCCAGTCATGGAGAATCATGTCATGGAGAATCCCACACACACACACACACACATGCACTCACACACAGTGATGTGGACACACATATAAACACAATAGACACTTTCTTTTGTAGTGTGTAATTTTCCCTCTCAGATGCACGATCTGATAAACAAACAATTAATTTATAAAAATGTAACACAGTAAAATTCAAAGCTGATTTGATATGTTTCAGACACAGTATGGATTCGATATTTTTACTAATAAAAATTGTGACTGAAATGAATCAATCGTGAGAGACCTCTGCCAATAATTTGGCTCCCAGTAAAAAAAAATCTGAACAATGTATAATGAAAGAATCCTAACTGGGATAATTTAGTAGTGAAATTTAAGGTACCACAACATATTTTACAGTGTAGGTTTTTGAAGACTGGAAAACATCGTCACACATTGTTGTCCAGTATGTCTTTCAGTTCAGGAATATTGTAGATGGTATGAAGCAAGGAATGTTCCAGGCTAGCCAAGGAGCGACTCACACACACTGACAATTCATGCAGAATATTGTGGTCAGATACGTGGTTGTCTTTGGATGAAGCTAAATCTCAGGCTCTTGTATCATTTTTCAGACACATATCAGTTAACCTTTGCATGCCTGCTCTTATGTTTTGGAATCAGTGTTGGGCTCGTTAATCTAAAAATGTAATATACTACTCATTACTTGTTACTCTTATCAAAAGTAATAATATGACTTTACTAATTACTCCCTGCCAACAGTAATTCCTTACACTACTCGTTATATTACTTTTCTGTTTCGCACCATAAAATTGGCAATTGTGTATCTCCCCAAAATTCAGATGTGTGCCTCAGTGTGAATGTCAGGGTAATCATCGTAAAATGTAGCTAAGACGAGATAGCTTTTTTTTTTACCTGGTGGTTTTCTGTTACCTGGGACCGGTATTTTCCCAAGGCTCTGCCTGAAAGATGGAGAGTCACTCATGGAGTAACATTTCATGTACCACATATCCAGCCACAAGCTTCATTACTCCTTTGTAGCTGCAGCTGTTCATGTTTAAAATCCAGTTTTGGTTGTTTAGCCAGTGCAGGGCTGCAGCCGACCTCTGCTGCCACAGAGGGCTCACCTTTGGTTGGGTGTATTTCCTGGAGCTTCACTGTCAGTCATAGTAGCTGAGGTGTTTCAGACTGGAGGTTTGAAGACATGTTTTTTGCAGTGGAAAGAGTTTCAGTGCGATTAGCAACGGTGTTCTTGTCGTCTTTCCGACAAATTCAAAGTGATGGGAATATTTCCAGCCGTTAAGTTAAGTGTTTCCAACTAAGTGTTTTGTTTTGCTGCTTTGTGACATGCCTGCACAGTGTGACGATTACTAAAATGAGTCCGCTGATGTGTACTTCAAGTCAGTAGTGACATGATGACAACAGTAATGTTGTAACAAGTTGTTTGGTTTTGGAGTAACTGTAATACTGAAATTTTATTTATTAGTGGTTATACTACTTGTTACTGGAAAAAGTAATATTATTACTAGTAACACATTACAGTAATCATATCATACACTATAATGCTGTTTATTACTAGTAATGCATTACTGCCCAACACTGATTGGAGTCCATCTTTTAGATAGTGAAACAGTAGGCGTACGCACATTTTTCACAGCACACATCAAAAGAGAGAATCAAGAATAAAACAAACTGGAACATACTTGTTTGCTTTAGGATGACTGCCCACCAGCCATCATGGTTTGCCCACCTGCTGCTCACAGTCTCACACACAGAGGCACACTAGCTTTGTCAGCAAAGTTCAGCAGGCAGGGAGCTGGCTGTCTCTGCATGCTGGCTTTGGACGGTGGGAGGGTGGATTGTTTTACCGCAGCCTAATAAACCTGCTACTTCATTAAAAGGCTGATGAATAGGTGCAGGGTAAATGGGGCAACAATACTGACAGGAAAGGGATGACTTGTGGTGGCCAGTTTCTATGCTACAGCCAGGGGAGAGGAAGGAGAGGACACAGAGTCCAAAAACTGAGGCAGACACACACACACACACACACACACACACACACACACACACACACAAATGCATGTATGTAAGTACTAAAGTTAGAGGTGAAGAAATAAAAAATTTAGAAAATTTACATAATAATTCTTGTCAAGTAGTACTTTTCAGCACATAATAAATTATGAGTAACACATTTTGACTCAGATACGCTTGTCTCTCTTTGACTTTGTGATCTGAATTCAAGAAGAAATATACAGATAATCTGACCTGACCTGAAATATCAAATGAAATGTGGGGAAAATGGTGTTACATAACAACTGAGGAAAATGTTAGACTTATTAAAGTTAACTGTAGACAGATGAAAAAATGAAAACACCTGAAAAATAAAAGAAACAACAAATGCAGGTGCCCTATCTGCTGACTGATTTGATGAGTATCAAAATGTATTCCTTATACTAACGCCTCAGTTGAATGCTTATGGGAGATGGTTGTGGGGCAGCAGTCTCCACCACCACCACCACCACCACCATCAGAACATTTAGAAAAATAGTGCATGTTCATCCATCCACCAGAGTTACACAAACTAAGAGGATCTGTGTCTAGGAGAAGTGATGCTGTTCTGGAGGCTTACTAACACACTTAATGTTGCCTTTTCTGTACATTGCCTGGGGTGTGAGGTCAGGTATAGGTTAAATATCTTTGCTTTACTCTGTTCCAAGCAGCTAAAACTATATTCAAGAACAGCTTGAGAAAGGTCTATCTGATCCTCTCAACTGAATATTGCAACATTCTGTTCATCATAGATATCTGATACTAAAAGTCAGTTTGATTTTAGGGGTTTTAATGTAAAGAGGTAAATGTCTCAACCTCATCTCACACACAAGGCCTATCTGTGTGTTGGCAGTGGTGGACAAATTACACAACTCTATCTATTGAGTCAGAGTATAGATACTCATGGTCTAATATTACTCCAAGTGAAAGCTGCTGAGTGAAATTCTTACTTAAGTTTAAGTACTGGAGTACTTGCTATAAAAAAACACAAGTATTCAAAGAAATAGTTATTAAACCAAAGTAAGCACAAAAACTGCAACTACTTCCAACACAGCCAAATGTGTTTGAAATATTCATCTGCAATTAAGTTAATGTTCACAGGCCTCAACATGCTCTCTCAGGTTGGATGGTGACTTCTTGTAGGCAGTGATGAAGTTTGTGCATAGCAAACAGAGCAAACATTTAAAACGATACGAATCATTCTTCATCTCAGAAACTTCAAACATAGCCATGATCTGGTGGGATATCGTCATCTCCATCTGCTACCACAGCCACAGTAACATGGCATTTAAAATGCAACTGCCTAGTGATGACCTCTTCTCCCTGTCTCTACTGATGAGCTGCCCAATCTGAGACGCACATGCACAAGGTAGAGGTACAGGAATACCACTTTGACAAACAAACCACATGCTGAACTGCATGATCAGTTTATGGACTTTTGCAATTTAGGAAAGAAAAAAACCCTAAAAAAAACCTCAAGTAAAGAGCAGATACTCAAACATTGTAATTAAATATAATGCTTAAAGTAAATGTACTTTGTTACTGTCCAGCACTGTATGTTGGCTTCATGTGACCAGTGAATCAAAACAAATGTGACTTGACCTGCTCCTGACATTAAAGACCTGATGTTTTCCCAATGGTAGCAATCCAGTTGAAAACGGATGTAAGGATGACCACCAGAAGCACATTGCTGGAAGTAGTGACTGGTGATGATCCATCACAGAGTTTCCTGCTTCTCATTCTTCAAAGAGTGACAGGAACTATCTGTCTTTATGCTTCCTATCTGCATAACCCTTAACCCTGTTCATTGATTTGTTTAACAAAGCGTTTTAGTCTGAAGTTACTTCTTAAAGGTATCCACAGATAATAGGCCTATTTGCCAAAAAGCTACCCACTTACAGTACCTGTATCTTTCATTAGCATTGTTGTCCTTCTACATTTGCTAGTCTTGCTAGCTAGTTGGGTAACTATAGCCAAAGGTAGGAGTAAGTCACACATGTGCAAGTCACAAGCAAGTCTCAAGTGGTGAGAATCAAGCAAGTCGACTCAAGTCCTTGCCATAAGTCTAGCAAGTTGAGTCAAGTCATTGCTCAGGTAAAGCAAGTCACAAATCAAGTCATATTAATTTCTAATAATCTGATAAACATTTGACCAACTGGGGAGTTAGCTAAGATGCATTATCAGCAATGTTTTTACACATATATAATATTTCAGCAGTCACTCATTGATATTGGTTAGAACATTTTTAATACAAGTTACAACTGTTGAATAAAACATAGTTATTCAAAAAAGAAAAGGTTTAATTCATGTTATTTCCATTAAGAGACCTTGTGACTATGAGCACCATGGATTTAATGTCATATTTAAGATTTATGACAGTGTTACGAGGTGGGAAAACCTACTCTGCAATTAAAATCATGGGCAAAGAGAATTCTTTGTGCTGGGTCTCCCCTCCATCACATTCCTGTGGTACTCTTTCCTCCCGTCTGTGTGGATTCAGGCCCACGTGTGCTGGTATGCACCATCAGTGTCACAGCTGTGCCGCCTGTCACTCAAGAAAGGGCCTGATGAAAGGAGCTCCATTCCTTCTCACTCCTCCTCCTCCCACTCCCATCACCTCCTCTGTTCTCTCTCCACCCTGACAACATGGCTGACCCCTTTTCCCCCTGTCAGCACCCAGGTATAATGTGACCTGTCACCAAGGCCCATTCCACCTCAGGTGGGACCCTGCAGCTGGCTGGCCCGTGGCAAGAGCCTAAGCAGGGAGGAGGGGATCATTCTGTCAGGTTATGTTGTTCAGGTAAGAGTTGGGTGTTGTGTAGCGCTGATACATCTATGTGAATCTTTTAAAGGGTTAGGTCACCCAAATTATGAAAACATCTTGTCACTTACCCCTAGTAGTGTCGAGACATTTAGGAAATTATTTTTGTATGCCCAGGTTTGAAATTTCTGTCTTTTACCACATTACAATTTAGAGGAAAAGAATTTTGTTGGTGGTACTGACAGCAAACTTACATAATATTCAACAGAAACAGCTGTTTTGGTGTTCAGTGCAATGACATCTCATATTTTTCCTCTGATCTCTGTACAATCATAATCATTTTGTCAAATTTAAATATTTCTAACTTAACTCTGACACATATTCACCTAAATATGCCTGGACATCATTCTTGTCTGTTGGCTCGTCTCTAGAAAGCAAGTAGCTGTTACGGCTAGCTTAAATCTTAGCTGCTAACTTTGCTAATAGAGGCACTTGATGATTTAAAGACAGGAATGCTGATGCTAACAAGATAACCCAACTTTTGGCTGAGCCTGTTGAAAAGCCAAAGAAAAGACAAATAGCTACAACTCAAGAAAGAAAAAAAGAAAAGTCTTTACAGAAACAGTCCCTAAGAGCCTGCGTCCAAATAACGCTATTTTTTTCTCAGCACCGGTGTCTTTTTTTCAATTGTTCCCAATGCAGAGAGAGCATATGCAGTCGCCTCAAGATGCCCAGTATATTTGTTCATAACTAGGGATACACCAATTTTTATGGGCAGATACTGACACCAATGTTTAACATAACAAATTGCCAAGAGCCAATACTGGTGTTTTTATATTGGTGTTTCTTTTGTTTTTTGTTGTTACTTATTCTTCTTTTGTGCCAGGGAAACACAGAAATCTACACTACAGAGCTTTCGTCATTTTGACATTATAACGGTACAACGTGTGTCAAGAACACGTGACATCGGATAATTCGCCCATCTCCCCCACAGAGCAGGTAAAGTGTAACGAGCTTGGGAGGGGTCAAAAATAATCGTAGTAATAGTGTGAGTAAAAAATAGTAAAAGATAAACAATTTGAATTTTTTTCTTCCCCCATTTATGGTGCCCCCCTTGGATGACATCGCCCTGAGCATTCGCCTATACTGCCTATGCCATGGGCTGGCACTGAATAAACCCTTTAAAGAAATTTTATAGCTACAGCACTTGTGTCACTTAATTGTGAGACATATTCGATAACAGCAGATGACACAATGACAGTGAATGATTAAAACATAATTTCTTCAAAAGACTGTACTATATTTTTATGGACAATGTGCCCTGATAGAATAAAGTAGCATTAAAGGAATAATACACTCAAAGTGGGCACACACAGGCATTAAAGCAATATCAGCATCCACAGATACATAAAAAAATCCCTCAACAACCATCAGTCCAAACACACTTATTTAAGCTACAAAAAAATGACCGAAGCTTGCATACCTATTAATTTAACAACAGGCCTCTCAGGAATTTTACCGGTCGTGTGAGGGGACAAACGTGGGTGAAATGTCACGAGAAAGACGAAAGAGCGGTAGTTACAGTGTGCAGATTCCTCCTTTGGGGGTTTTGTTGTCAACTGGCAAAATGGAGGACCTAGATTCCTATCAGTGCTGCAGGGCAAGACTGGGAGGGTACTGTCACACAAGAAGAACAAGCTTTACCTAGTGGGAACACAATGTTGCCTGACACTTTACTATTTGCATATAATGATTTACGCACACACACTTAGCATTTAACCACACCACAGGGCAATGTCTCGGCCTATTTGATGGCTTTCCAGCTGCCAACAACACTTGTGTCATGTGAACTGAATCTGACCTGACATACTGCTGATGTTTCTACAGTTACGCCCTCCAGCTTCACAGCATTAGACCTGTCAGTGTGCGGCCCCATGCACAGTTACTGTGCTGTAGTGTAACATACGTCTGTTGTGCCCAGTCACATGAAATCACATGAGTAACCATGCTGCTGTTTGTTGCAGTGCATGTCTTTGTTAAATCTCACTTATTCAGATGATGGGTTCAAGGACTTCTTCCCAGGTGTTTGATTCAAAGAGCCCCCCTCCAGTTTCAACAACACACTTGCACACTGTATACACACACAGGTGACAGTGTATGTTTGGATACGGTGTATGATTCAGTGTGGTGCAGGCTGTGGATGGGCCGACCCCATTAGAAGTGAGGGGGGGTTGTTGGCTCGGCTGTGGCCCGGGCTGCTCGCTCGCAGGATAATTTACGGCTCCTTCATCCTGGCGGAATGTGTTTGTAGCCAGGCGTAATGGAGGCCATCCATTCTCCCTGTCAGCGTTGGGAAACACTTTTTTAGCCGGCTATGGGAGGAAATGTTTGACAGAGAGAGGGCAAAGCTGTTTCTATGCATGGTAGCTTGCAAGGAAGGAGCACTTGTGGGCTTCAGTGTTTGTGGGAATATGGGTGTGTGAAAGATGCTGTTTGTTTTAAGCATTTCTCATCTTATGAATGTGTCCACTTATGGCGCCATAATTGCGAGGGCTGCACAGTATACTGTAGGTTTAGGCTCACAGCTATCGAGAAACATTAACATGTGCTACATGTTCTGTTTAACTGTTTGTCAGTGAAGCCTGTTAAGTCTGTTTATTGCTCTGTCATCAAGGACATGTTATTTCTAGGAAGCTATAGCGGCTTGTCATCGGCATATCACTGCATCTTCACAACATTTTACAAGGAGTCACTACATTTTACAAGGAGTAGAGGAATACCCAAGCAGAATTATTTGACAGGTCTTATTGATTTCTTCCATGGCAACAAAGCCTTGTTGTGAGGACACAAGCTTGGCAAGGATAAAACAGCTGTGGTCTGACAAAGTCTTGGAACCAACCTGATAAAAAACAGCTGCATGGGGAGCAAAAGACAGGAAGGACAATTTTGGTAAACGACTGTGAAGAGAAGAGGAAGACGAGGAGCAGCCCATGAAGGGTAATACTGACACTAAATCTCTGGTCCTTGACTTGGCTTTGAATCATTCCAAGGCAGCTGTGGGAAGTTTTGAAGTGATGGAAGTCAATGTATCACACTTGATATTATTCACAGACCTCTGTGTTGAGTTTGCCAGCCCCCTGAGAATCTGCAGGCCTCAGGCAGACATGGAGGGAGCTTAGCTCCAAAATGGCTGAGCAGCATCACCTCTGTTCCTCAGCTGAGCTGTCGCATCGACCTTCACTGAGAGCCACAGGAGAGGGAGGGGAGCGCACAGGAGCAAGGGAAATAAATCAAATGCATATACACTACCTATGTGTGGCTGTGCATGTGAGTGCGCCTGTTTATATGCACACGTGCATTCATGCATCTGCTTGTGTGTGTGGTGTAGGTGGGTTGCCGCTTTAATTAATTCCTCTATCCCTTCCCACTGGTAGCTCCTCCTCTCCTTGTCGAGCCTTGGCAGGTGACTCTTGTTAGCTGCACAGTGAGCGGGAAGTGACTGCGCCTGACAATATAATTTACATTGTCTGTGGAGAGCGATCGGAGCACGGCAGCCTTATTTATGCCACATTAGGGGATTTGCCTGCGCTGCCGTCTCCAGGTCCAATCCATCAGATGGCTGTTTTCCAATGCCGCTTTATTGGAACGTGCCCTTGAGAGAGTGCTGAGTAGCAGGGAGTGTGTATCTGTGTGTGCACGAAAGTGTGTGATATGTGTGTTTATACGAAAGCATATGAGAGTTTGTTGTGTATCTGTGTGGATCGTGGTACTTCTTTGCGTGTGTGTGTGTGTGTGTGCGTGCGTGCATGTACGTGTGCACTTGCACCAGTGTGTCGATTCAGTCCACTGACTGTGGCTAGCTTTGTCAGACAAATGGATTCCATTCTCCGACAGACCAAATTACAGCTATAACTTCAGAGAGGGAACAATGATTACTAGGCCATTGTCATATCAGTGTGCCTGCACAGCAGAAAAGTGGCTACTTTCCTGCTGTGCCAGGGCTTCTTATGCAGCGTGTCCTCTACGGGAGCGCTGAAATCCTTCCTTCTTTGGCTGTCAGGTCTTCCTCTATTGACTTGTCTCCCTTTGTAACGGTCCCAAATTACAGTCAAGTCATTCCCTCGGCATGCATTTCACTGGATAGCTGTCTCGATAAGTGAGTTAGATGCAAAGTGACACGGACACCCACACGCAGTACAAGCATGGCACAGGGCTTAGTATACAGGAATATGCATGGGAGAGTTCTGGCAGTGGAACAGTGTAATGAACGACACCACGGAGCTCATTTTTCACAGAGGATACAAAATGTCGGGTCCGGAAAGACACGTTGGAGCTGCGAGGCGGCAACACATGCGGCTCCAAGTGCTGCTCATTAATCATAAGCCAGGGAGCGGCAGCGAGGGGGCCCATATCCATCTGTAGCGTACTTATGAGAGTATTATAAACGTGCAGTGCAGCTGGTTGACTGAAAGAGTAAACAGCCGAGCAGTGTACTGCAGGGTGTGCCCTTACAAGGGCACTGAGCCTGAAGCACCTGTTAGGACACACTGAGGGTGTATTGGTCACCTGGCCTGTGATGCTATCATAACAAATAAACCCAGAACTATTTAGTGCATATTTAGGTCAGAAATAGTCCAGTGTTTAGTTGATCTTCCTCCTTTCTCCTTCTGTTCTCTATGATCCTTTGCCATGTACATATTCTTAATAGAAAACATCAAGACTGCCAATTATATATTCAGTCACCTGTAAAAACCAAAATGCTCACCATCCTCATCCCAACTTGTGAAATTTCAAGGCTTTGGTCAGTGGTCCTACATGTCAGACTGTGATGCTCTAGGCACCCCTCCAGCATTGGTTTTGAATGCTCAGGAACAACATGTCAACTTACACTTGTTACATGTTTTGTGTTCTCTCAAAATAAATTTTCATTTTCACAGAAAATGTGCAGTTTCTACATGTTAAATGTATACAGTCCCATTTCAAAATAAACTACAATATAGGTTAAAAAAAACCCTTATTTTTTAGGTTTCATTCCTTGGGTTTAGGAGACAAAAGTACAGGGTTGGCTTTAGAAAAAAAAAACACCATGGTTTGGGTTAAAATAAGCATCTATGATACAAATGTAAAGTAATGTCATGTGCATGTGTCACATGACGTTACTAGCATGGTATTTTTTATTTTTTATTTTTTTTTATTTAACCTTTATTTAACCAGGTTTGTCCCATTGAGATCAAAGATCTCTTTTATGCTACACATAGTAGCCTCGGACAATACATTCTATTTAAAATAACTCGACTGACTTTCCATTACACATGGGACACAAACAGCAGCCTCCTAGATGAAAGTATGGAATTTTTTTTACCTATCCACCAAGCCTTCTATCCAAAGTATGCAGGCTTTCTCACTCTTTATACTGCTGCAGTTGCTCAGAGCGTCAAATAATGCTACTGCCCGATGTGTCTCATACAGCCAATAAAGAGTGTCTTGGTGTGTCAGTATCTGACACCAAAGGACAATGACCAACGTCAGTATTTAATCAGTTGGGAATGACCCTGCATTCATGTCAGAATATTCAGAAAAGTACGTTTCTGCCTGGGAGAATTCACGTGAATGGGCCCTGAAGTTGTAATGACAACTTAGAAAGACGGCAAAAATTTTGATACACGAGCTGTGATGATATTATAGCAAATCATGGTGAGTGAAAAAAATAGTTTGGTTGAAGGTAACAAACTTTTTACTAATTCACATACAGCATTATGTGCTCATATGTAATTTGCAATACAGTATTAGGTTGTAATTCTTACTTGCTGTCCACAAACAATGATCTAGATTAATTAGAAAAGTTATTTATTTGCATCAGTCAAGTAAAGCAATATTTTAATGGCTTAAGGGGATGTACTGGTGCAGCAACACGTCTGTGACAAAATCACTTTGCAATACAAAGCAACACATTTTTTACAACTTCAAGCTCATGAACATACCTAAGTCGGGAGAACAATTTCCCAACTCTGGGAATGGGACCATCCAAGGAGCCCATGAATGCTGCATTATTTCAGGTTGTAAAAACTTTGCTTCTCCAAAAAAAGATCTAAGATAAACAGTGTCTGCACCAGTAGCCCAATTGTGATGACACCATGTACTGACACACCCAAGAGTGTACTTCACTGCAGCAAGATGGTAAGTTCAATCACTGGAGGTCAGCAAAAACAAAATCTTTGTTCTACATTCATCACTAGGGACTAATGCGTAACAATAGTTAGATCCCTTTCCTCCCAAAAAAGAGGGGTGGTGAAAATGGATTAAAATGAAGGGTTCTCAACTCCTAACTTGCGGACAGCAGAATTATGCAATTCTTTCAAGCACCCACACACCCAAATCGACCCAACCCCACCTAACCCCACCCTTGCCCCTCTGCATATCCTGGGGACATGGCACAATTTAGCCTTTAATTAATTGATGCTGCTTCCTTGCTGTAAAAAGACAATAAATGAGGGTAGGGTGTGGGCCGGGGTGCTGTGTCAGTGTGTGTAGCTAATGACTGTACAGGGCTGTGGAGGGAGGGTGGTTGATAAATTAGGCAGGAGTGAACTTTACACCCCGCCCTTACCACTGGGAGTGGAAGGGAGGGAGACGAAGAGTGCGGGAGCAGGAGAGAGGGGAAGGAGAGAGATAGAGAGAGAGAGAGAGAGAAAGATGACAAGGCCTATCACAGTGATGGAGTGGCTGTGCTACTCTTGGCTGCACACTGCTGTTTGCTCTCATTCTCATTCCCCGCCTGTTCGGAGACACAGACACAGACAGAGACACGCTGCTTTTCAAACACACGTCTGCCGTGTCCCTCTCGCCCATAAAATTGTACCGCACCCCTCAGATAACACAAAAATCTACACAGTAAGCAAAATTAACCTCAGTGCGGACGGCAGGAGAAACATATACACAGACACTATAATACTGTACAGTATTAGACAGATTAGTCCTCAAGCCTCATCACACACACACAAACACCTGCAGAAAGTAGAGGTTATGTTTACATGCATGTAATAAGTGCTGGCTCTGAGTCTCTACGCCAACCTTTGATTACTTGAAACTGGGTATGTCAGGTGCTGTGAATTAATCTTCCTGCTCCCTAACTAAGCTGTGATTAAATACAATCCAAGTGAAGGTCAAATTCAAGGTCAACTTCATTGTACCTGAGGGTAAGTAAATTAGTGATGCCAAAAGGAAAAAAGAAAAAAAATTGTACATGGAAGAATCACTAACAACATTTTTGAAAAGTTAGGAGACAACCAGTGGTGTGGTGGTAACTGATAAAACAGGTGTACTGCAACGTAAGATGAGTAGGTTACAGAGGAGGCAGTGGGTATACTCTCCTTAACCCTTTGGGCCCTAGGCGTTTTTGGGGTATTTTTACTGCCTTTACTTTTAAGCTCATATCACAGTCATTATAAAGGCTACATACACATGCTATATCTTGTTTTTTTTCAGGACAATCTGGGCTAACCAGATTAACCAGACATGACCTTCTATGTGCCTGTATTTTATATTAATTTTTATATCAATGAAAAAAAACAAATCTGTGTGACTAAATTCTTACATTTTTACATGTATCTCACTACAGCAAGCTGGAAGTTGACATATTCTGCCATATATGAAGAGGGGAGACTCTCTGGAATCTGGCAATATAAGAACCATGATGGTGGGACATTCTGTCACTTCACAGTTGTCCAAACATGTGGTTTGTGCCAGGCGGACATGATTGCCAGTATATTTTCATTATTGCAAGAAATTCTATTGACTCATTCACAAGTCAAAAATGTGTTTCATCTGAAAGAAACATGCAATATTTACATCTAAGATCATAGAAAAATAGTCAACCAAGTGCAATGATGTCCTCCAAGATAATATTTGCCACTTTGTTTGCAGTAAACAAAGTTTGTTGTTGTTTCTCAGTTTCAGTTATTTATGGGGGGGCATTTTGGGCACTGGGGGGGACACATGTCCCCCTCAATGTATATGGTGACTACGGCCCTGTCATGCATGCATAATTAGGCTGCAGTCGTCTGGGTGCGCAAAGGTGAAGTACGCTGGTTTTGTCATACAAATTTTGATGGAGTGTCAGCTGGACAATATGGAGATATTTGCATCTTGAAAGCCCCATACTACAAACATGGATAGACAGGGAGAAACACATGTAAGCCTAAGACCTGGTAAGATACGATATTCCTCACTATATGAAGTGACTGATAACAAGATCTGTATAATGGATTGTAAAGAAATTCGTCAGGTTTTTATTTTGTAGACAATTTATCTGTATTTATAGTGTGATGGGATGACAGCACAATGATGTGTGTGGTATCATTGGAAAGCTCTGGTCCTGCACCTTCATGTGATATGCATGGCATTTCTGTGCGACCCTGCATTCGCGAGTAATCCATCCAACAGTAATGTGTGTCCAAAGCTGTATGAAAGCTCTGTTATACATAATTTTAGTGTTAATTAGTGTTAATCATTTTTTTTTTCGCTGTGAAAACATTGGAGAACCAACAAGTGCTTGGTCTTGTCGGAAAGCTACAATTCCGCTGTTTCATGTTATATGTGTGGCTTCTAGCTATGACGTGCAGTCACTGAGAAAATCAATAGAGAAGAACAGGTGTGAATTTGGATGCACTATGCGTCGTTCGGGCCCATAGGGTTAATATTCCAATAGCTTTTTGGCTGAGAGATGGGTACAATGCAAATGGACAGAAAAAGAGATGTGCCCTGCGTATACCCTCCACGAGACACAACAAAACCTGAAACAGAGACAATGAAAAAGACAGAAGTTGAATAAAAGTGTGTAGCTTTTGTGTAGCAGTGCGTATACCCTCCACGAGACACAACAAAACCTGAAACAGAGACAATGAAAAAGACAGAAGTTGAATAAAAGTGTGTAGCTTTTGTGTAGAAGTGTGTAATTTTGTTGAGTAGTGACAGAGTGGAAAGAAGTTATCTTAATAATAAAATGTTAAATGTTAAATGTTTGCCATCTTCCAAACTTCAACTTTTCATCAGCTAAGATCATTAGGCAGGTTTTAAGCTTTGTGACAATGCATTTTTAAGATAATTTTATGTTTTTTTTTTTATGGTTTATTTAGCTCCAGAAGATAAATCATTTTCTCCAACCATTAGAAATAATAAATTTTCCAGCTTGACAAAAAAGTTCCAATTCACCAAATTTGGAGACACATAATTTTCAATGCACAACAACACTACAAGTCTAAGTTTGTGCTCATGGCAAAAACCACAAAAGTAAAACACTTTGATGCAAGATATGGTTGTAACCAGTGCACTAGATACAAGGTGAGAAGCTCAGATAAGCAGGTTTCATAGTGGATGGATCTGCAACGCATGACTTATGTTGTTTTCCAGTAAAGGTGGAGGTCAGAATCTCCCAGCTGAAACTTTCAACTTCATACCTCTAAGCATTCCAGGTGCACCATGCCAAATGTTATCAAAAAACATGTCTGCCTGTGACTAACTGATGTTCCTTTGGCAAGTGTACACAACTGAACTCTCAGCACTGCTGCCTACTTGCATATAAATTAAACATTGACTGTAGCCAGCTACTTAATAACATCGGTGACATTTATGAGATCCATTGACATGCACAACAGGTTTTATTATTTGATAGTATGTTGTACTTTAATTAAATATAGGCAAACATATTTTTTGTTGCATATTAGTTGATGGTTTATCATTTACAATGTGCTCTTCCATGGATGCTGCCATTGCTTTGTGATGTAAGACAACTGCTTGTTCATGAAGTCGGGGTAGATGGATTTGCCCTGAGTTTACAAAACGGAACGCCAGCTTTGAGTGGCATTTTATTGTAGTCTTTCCAGTAGGAGGTCGTAATTTTTTGACATCCATGGTGTCTGCAGTGCAGCATAACATCCAGTGCCGATGTTCAATGCTAATACAGGAAGTAGTGTGCCCTTGATGAAGCAAAGCAGAGGGTAAGAGTGTGGAGGCTCAGGTTATATGTTATATTATATCCAAGAGTTAATGATAGACAAACTCTATTATTAAACATTAGTCTACCCTAACCTCAACCTAACTATATTCCCTCTTTTAACTATAACCACAATCTTTACTGAACCAAGTATTTTTAGTTGCCTAACCATAACCATGTGCAGATATTGCAAAAGACAGGATAACCCTGATGTAATCTGGGGTTATGCAAATTCATCCAATATTATTGTTGCTGTTTGGTGATAGGACTGTATCTCCAAGATGACTTCCTGTAGAAGCAACAGGGAAGTATCCCATGGGTAGGTAATTACACATCATACCTAGCATTAATTAACATTACAAGAATCACAGCTGATCTGGAAACACCTCAGAACATGCCAATAGGTGCTAAAGGATACAGCCATGGGAAAGAACATCTGTTACCAATTTATATTAACAACAAAAATACAACTTTACCTAAAGCTTAAGATTTCAGGTTATTTGAGGATGCCAGATGATGGACGCCTCCCTTCTCTTCAGTTTATACTCTCATATCTTCACACTCCACTCCCTGTTCCTCTACCCCACTGAGGTGATAAGTGACCAAATGGCAGCATCTGCACACTTGCTCCAAATGCCCTGGTGAAAAGAACAAGTTTTTGATCAATGAACTCATCATCAGATATTAAAATTAATGAGGGCCATGCTATGTTTTTAAAAAATATGGCTCTGGCCTTTTACTCTAAAGGACAATACAGGCTTTCTTTGCTGCTGGCTATATGCCCACCCTTTACACACACACACACACACACACACACACACACACACACACACACACACAGACACACAGACACACACTTGCACTTTCTGCCCCTATGGAGTGTCGAGTTGAACAGTTGTCACTGTAGTTAATTTTAGGGGACAGAGATGAGGGTTGCAGTTCTTCCAAACTGGCTCAGGTGGTTGTGGGGAAAAAAGGGCACGCACAGGAGGGCCGTGCATGTATTTACACGTATAGTATAGTATGAGTGTCCTCATAAACACATTTGACTGTTGTATGGGTTTTCCTTGTGGTTATAACTTGTGTTTTGGGGTCTTGTAATAGTAAATTTTGTATGTGGCCAGGTGTGAAGCATGTCTAATGTGTGTTATATTATGTTTTTAGTGCCATCAAGGAACAAGAACAGGGAGAAAAGTAAAAGGGGAAAACATTAATGAATTGCAAATATACTCGGACTGCAGATGAGAGAAGAATAATGGTTAGTCTGCTCATGTCCTCATAATTAGAAATCACAGCACATCTTCCAGCCTGTCGGGTCCATGGTAACGGGTTGAATTTACTGACATTAATGTAAATTTAAAACTCCCCCAGACTGATCGGAATGGTCGCTGAAATTTGTCTCACCCCTTCATATTGATTTAAATCTGTTGCTTGAAAAGCACTAATTAATAATGATAATAAAAGTGTCACAGGTTGTTAACATCAGCACCTTGTCTTCTTTTGTTTATTTTACCTCGCTCTTTTCGTTTTTCTTTTCTTTTCATCTCAGCCTTGAACAACATGGCACTCAGGTTACCTGCATGTGACTCTTAGTGGCACACTTGCAGCACTAGAGCAACATTTTTAATGACAGGAAATGTATATGTAACTCTGTTTCACATGATTTATGACTAGATTCTTTATAATAAGCAACCTAATTACAGGAGCTATTAAAATTACATGCAGCCAAACCAATTAAGTTGTCTGGCTCTCGGAGTGTGTTTCCTGTGGGGGCATTTAAGGTTCATCAGCAGTTAAGGAGCACAGTGATTTTATTGAGATATACAGAAGACCATAACCACTGAGCCATTAAAGCATGTACAACTATGTAAATGTATATGCACAGGTTTATTTTTATGAAGATAGGTATAGCTGAAAGGAAAGAAATATGTGTAATACCCACTGAAACAAATAAGTACCCATACAGTATAAGGATTTAGATCAGATATTAGGGGCACTATGGTGGCGGTGAGGACTGTTTTATTGGAAGCAAGCTCCCCAACTGCCAAAGTGCTACAAATGTCTTGCTCTCTGATTCTGCTTTGCTATAGTATCTATTTTAAATAAAACTCACAGTGCTGAGGAACCAACAACAACAACGTTTTGTCAGCAGAAAATCTTACCAGAGAGTAGATATTCGTTTTGCTTTACTTTGTATCAAAGTGCAGAGGAAAGATTGGAAGGCTTGCCCCGATCGTTGGTTTGATCTTCATGACTGGTGCACTGTATTTACTTCATCACTCTCTGAATTTTGTGTTAACTTTTTTTGTGCTTTGTCAACAGCAGCCTCCCATTTACCACTGACTTGAGACTTTCCATACATGAACTTTGAAGAACATAAAGGGTTTGCAAGTCTTTGCAATTCTGTTGTATTTCCCGAAGCTTGAGTAAATGGTGTCTTGTGGGTGTCTTGTGGTGCTTGTTTTTTGAGAACAATTTTATTTTATCTTTCTTATTATATGCATTGCATTATTTTTCTGTTTGGTGCATCAGCTGAGGATGCTTTTGAGATGCTTTGAGTCTCAGTGATGGTTAATAAAACAACTCTAATCTTCCTGTGCAGAGCTGAGAAGAACTCCTTGTAACTTGGGAAGTACTGTAAAGTTACACATTGCAGTTAAAGTTGTAAAGCTGCATTATAATATCAGAGGTGGAGCACACTGACTAGCCAACATACAGCGTGTAATCACAGGCTGTCTGTCTGATTTATTGTCCAATAAACCAGCCCAGTCTTATATATCAAATGGACACAAACTCTTAAAGATTCATTCATTAAGTGGCAGTGGGCACAAAACTTGCTAAAATTATGTGCTGGCAACATGAAAACAATGCCAAAGCAAAGTCCATAAGGATCTTTTGTTGTGGTGGGCACATGAATTAAATATAAAGAACAAGAAGGTCAGCGAATGGCGGGCAGAATGGGTGGTAGATCCGTCAAATAAACAGACTTTCAGCCAGGAGATTGCTGCTCTTGTCCTATCTTAAAACAAAAGTCAGTGTAGTTACTATTAACTTTACAAACTTTGCGTTACTCCGCAAACTACTGTACATACATACTTTACGTAACCATGCAAGATGCGTGAGTTTACATCACTTACATCTGTATGTAGTTATTTTAACTGAAACAATGATCGTATCCAAAACTTATGTATTTAAATGAGTTCGAAACACCAAAGGCACCCTCTCTTGTCTCCATGAGACGCACCCTTTATTGTCTATAAGTGATGCACAGCTGTCTCCTGGGCATAGTAACATGGTTAAAGTTGTCAAACAGTTGTGGTCAGGTTTAAGCAACAAAACACCTTGGTTAGGTTTAGAAAAAATATCATATTTTAGGTAAAAAAAACTACGTAGTGTGTATGTTAAAACAGCGTCAAGTATTGACATGTATGGATTTACACTAGAATTAGTTGAGAATCCAGTGTGTATCACAGAGACGCCAAAGGGTGCCTTCATCGCTGATATGACACACCAAGGGGCATGACAAAATGTTGGTTTTTGACTACCTGGGAAGGAGAATGGGTGGCGTATCTTTTTGTTCTCTAAACTTAACCAAGTGTTTTTCTCTCCTTAAACCTAAGTAAACTGCAACCATTCATAATAGACTTTGCTTTGCCATTCTTTTTGTGTTGCCAGCGTGTAATTTTCATATATTTTGTGCCCATCACCACGTAATGCGTCAATTAGAAGTCATGTCAGTTTCATGTAATTGAGACTGTGTTAATTCATTCATTCATCTTCTAACCGCTTCATCCTCTTGGTCGCGGGGGGGCTGGAGCCTATCCCAGCTGACATCAGGCGAGAGGCAGGGTACACCCTGGACTATCGCAGGGCTGACACATAGAGACAAACAACCATTCACACTCACATTCACACCTATGGACAATTTAGAGTTATCAATTAACCTAGTCCCCAATCTGCATGTCTTTGGACTGTGGGAGGAAGCCGGAGTGCCCGGAGAGAACCCACGCTGACACGGGGAGAACATGCAAACTCCGCACAGAAGGGCTCCCACGCCCGGGATCGAACTGGCAACCCTCTTGCTGTGAGGCGAGAGTGCTAACCACCACACCACCGTGCCGCCCTGTGTGTGTTAATTACCATGTTCATATAATCCTAGAGGATATGGGGTAGAATGGGTAAAAAGACTCTTTACCTCTCTGAATGCAGTTCCTCCAGTATTTTTAATTCCTCTCTCCTGCTGTCCATCTCAGGTCTTACACCTGTGTCTGTGCTCTTTGTTTTCTGCTGGTGAGAAAGAGAAGAGGAGGGAGGGTGTGAAAGAGCTGCTGTGTGAAGATAAAGCTATTTGGTACTGTCACAAGTCTCCCAGTGCGGAAGGATGGGGGGAGCAGAACAAGTGAGGGGAGTGACGGAGAAGTGGATCGGTCCATCCATCACGACCATGCAGGACTGACAGAACAAAAGATGAAGTGCTGGGAGAGGCCTCTCGGCTGCGAGGGGCCGGGGAACTCGAAACAATATTTTTTGGCGCCTGTCAGGCTGTCCAATAAGGGAGGCCGATATATGAACTATCTAGCACTGATGTAATGCGCCTCATAAATCTGCTTTAATTACTCGGCGTGGGGACAGCCAGTGGGAGCCCGCGCCTGGATTTATGGCGTCTCTGCTTGGCATCTTAACGACTCTGTGCTTTTAATATCATTACCCTGTAATTTATTATGCTGCCAGGGTGCACACCCAAACCTTCAGCATAACTCTTGTTTATTTATGCCCGTTTAAAGGCCACTTCAGTGACACAGGCATTTAGCACATTTCAGTTGGGCTTTAATCATTTGTCCTAATGAGGCCATTATGCAGCGGTGTCCTCTGGCTGGCTCTGACTGTGGCTTGATGGTTCGGGCCAAACCCTGGGAAGCCGGTGAGGTGGCAAGACAGAGTTTGCTGGGTCACAGTCCCGTGTGTGTGGGTCTTGCTCCTGCTCTAGATCCAGTGCCACTCTCTGGGAGGCCAGAGTCTGAATGGCAGCATTTAGTTCTGGGTGTTCTCGTCCTGCAAGACTCACATCAGCCATGCTGACAGAAAATGTCTCTTCTCTTTCTTTATCTTTCTTTCCTTGTCTAAAGATCGTGAATAGCCCTCAGCGTTCCCCTTCGTTGTCCTTTCCATTTCCTACTGTTCCCCTCTCATTACCCCCTCATGTCTCCTTCTCTCTATTCATCCAGTTTGCACCCTTCCTTCCCCCAATTTATCCTACTCTACTCCTCACTAGTCTGACTGCTGAGGAGAATGAACAGAGGAAGAGGGAGGAGAAAGACAAGGGGAGGTGGGGGGTGGATAAAAAATGAGTGTGGGGTGAGGACAGGCTGCGTTTCTGCTGCCATGTCATGCTAATGGTTTCCAGATCAGGCTCCATATTACACCCAGGCGATAGCCCGTCTCACCCGTCTCACTAATGCTAGCTGCTAAATGCCTGTGCAACCGCCGGTGACAGTGACATATTAGTTTTGCGTCCCTCTGCAATCTGATACCTCTGAGTTTGCCACCATACTAAAGATTTGATTAATGTTGTTCCATTTGGAGCCTGTAATTGGCTGCGACTGGAGCGCAGAATAATCAGCCGTTCCTATTCAGAGCAGCGAGCGGGTAGAGAGGGAGGGAGAGAAAAGGGGGCAGCAATGCTAACGAGCAAGCTAGTTAATTAAGCCTGCAGCACAGGGGCGACAGTTACTGATGACTCCTATGACAAACCGGCCCTTCTCCCCTCCTCTGCCTCCTCTTCCTCCCGCTCCTCTCATTTCCTCTTCTCTAACACCTACCACTGCTACGGAGCAAGGCAGGGACGTAAGATTCACTCACAACTTTTTTAGTGCTTCTGTTGAGCGGTGATGATTATTCAAAGTGGGAACAGGTACGTGGTTGAAATATCACAAGTTCAGCTCTGGCTCATGGCTCTACTTAATATCTTTTTGTCACCTGCTGCTTCACCATTGCAAATGAAAGGATAGGTTTGGATTTCAAATCTGTCTTCATGCAATTCTCACATGCCATATGCATGCTGATCGCTGGATGCTTTAATCATTCCTCCTCTCCGTACTGTCTGTGAAGATAGCTTTGTAGAGTGATTACACTGTAAAAGATTAGAAACAAAATCCACAGTCCTCGTTGGTGCAAAATGCATCACTAAGTTTCGCCAAAGTCAATTTCAGGCCTCAGCTGTTTGAGTTACACAATTTAGTTAATACCTTTGTCCTTGCAGTCATTGCAGGTTTATGGCTGGTGTTTGTCCCATGTATACCAGAACATACCAATATCCAGAGAAACATAAAAATTGATTTGGTTCGGTTTAGGAAAGGAAACATGGCGATGACCTACCTTAAAAGGACTCCTGGTCTCCTGAAGGAAAGTCCTGTGTTTTGTGACACAACCACCACCCAAACTGTCCCTGTACACAGAGTACTTACCTCTTTACTTCCGTCAGTGCATTAGTCATATGAGCCCAGTCATCCCGATTACGTGGGTGATACACGAATTACTGGCTCCGGTGCATTACTTTTTGTAGGTGTACATATAAATGGCGCATGAGAACAAATGTAGTGGTTTATATTTAGGCATTTGATTTTAGATTTCATCTTCAGATTAGTTCTGTTTATAGTCTTTAACAGTCTTGTTGCATTACAAGAAGCAAACAAGAAAAGTTCTGCCTATTGAAGCTTCAGATAGGTTTTTCTTCCTTTTTCAGATTTTATTAGAAAACAGGATTGAATATTTGATAAAGTTTTCATTTTTGTGCTGGTTTTTGTCAACAATAATAACTCTGGTTCACAATGCGGGCTCCAGTGAAGAAAACAAACTGAAATGCAGTTATTTTTACCACTGCGAAAAGTTGAGCCTGACGGTACATCACAGTGACAAAGTGCTGAGTCCAGCAATACTGTGAGGCTGAGGAAGGATGGGAAAAGAGGAAACAATAAGTAAATAAGAATGCATTATCCAGGCCACGCTGTGTACCTCGAATAAATCTTACATGCTTTTTCATTATAGGACATATTTACTTTAATCACAGCTTAGAGCTACACTGTCTACTTCATGTGCAAGCTAATAAAGCTTTTTTATATATTATCTCATAAGACAAGGTGTTGTGCTTCTGCAGAGCAACCATTTTGAACACTTAAAAAAACAACATGAATGGGAACTCTGGAAAAAATGTCAACAACAAATGTGGTTGCCAATGCGTACTGTGACTCATGCAGCTATAATATGACCTCTCCTTTTGGCTGCTGGTGCAGTGCCATAGCTTCACTTATGAACACAATGCACACACAAATCACAAAAAAACTTTGTGGCATGTGAAAAAGGAACGCTGTTTTTTTTTTTTGCCTCAGTGAAATAATTGCGAGTCAGTCGTTAGGTCGTGTATGTGACAGCTTATTTAGCTGATGGCTGTCACTGAACTGTAAAACAGCAATTAAATGAGTGTGGGATTCATCATGTTCATGTCGCGGCCTTGTCTCCTGGCATCGCTCTCAGACACAGAATACCTTCCCTGACAGACAATCAATCAGAGCCTGCCAGACAGTAAAACTAGTACTTCTCTATTAAACAGTAACAGTATATGAGCACAAGAATATTTGTTACATTTATTGTCTCATCACTGGGTGTCACTTTACTGGAAGTCTGTAACGCTGTTCATGTTCAAGGGTGTTCAGCAGCAGCGTGGCACTGACAGAAAGAAGAGAACCCATCAACGTGTACTGGGATCAGGTCTCTGCTTTGTACTTTTCAGTCCTGATGAAGTGTCCTTGAGCAATACACTGGACCAACTTTGCATTATATCTCTAGATTATGACCAGTGAGGCTGTAAAACTTTCTGGGCATTAGATGGAATTATTGATATGCATTGTTGCAAGAAACACAAAGGATCTTGTTGTGACGAAACGCTGAAGCAGATATATGACTCTTCTTTTCCTTCCCTGTTTTGCAATCAGCCGGAGGCAAACATGCCTGCACCACCAGACAAGGAACCTAAGTCAAAATATAATGAAGCTTCTCCTAACTTGTTGAAAGTTCATGAACTTGCTGTGTGAGCACACTACATGAACTGCTACAGCAGACATCCAGAAGAGTCCAGATGACAACTGGAAAACACAATATATAAGCTACCTAAACAACATATGCATTGTCCCAATTCCCCCAAGTATAGTATAATTTTTATGGAATATTTTTACCATTAGTTTTATTTAATAACCTCTCTCTTAGACAATAATATAAAGGAGAGCATAGAACAAAATACATTCAACTTTCTACTTGTTTTAACAAAGTTTGACAAAGCGCTGTTCATCTATGTGTAATGTGAAAGTGGTCGCTCATAGTGATGAACCTACAAAGAGTTATCATCCAATCTCAGAACCCACTGGCTATCGGTCTGGGGACAGTTTAGCCTCTTGGGGCAAAGGCAAATATGTTGGGGGTTCAGGTGTAGCGAGCTGATATCTGGGCCAAGACATCCTCTGCTGATCATTGTTTGCAGTCTAATTAACAACTTGAGACATGAGAAAGGAGCTGGAGTTACGGCTTATCTCTTAAAACAGGCATCTGCATTTGATGGAAGATTTAAAAAAAGCAAATAAAAATCTAAATCGTCATCAGACAATAGCAGATGGGTTTCAAGATTGCATTTTGGCCAATCGGGTCTGCCTCTTTTGCTCGCCACATGGACTGTTTACCTGCATGCAACTAAAGCCCACTTTAACTTGATTGGTCAATACTACTTGGACTACAAAAGGAATAAAGTTGTACTTGAATTGCATTTTTTTTTTAATTTAAATCAGTTGGCAGTTCAATACAAAGATGTGACTGTTCACTCCTTTTTTTAGCATGCAGTGCGAGCACAGTGGTGTCTCTTTGAAGGACAGTGTACCCTGGCCTCAGGGGCTCTAAGTGTCTGTGTCTTGTTTAAGGTCATTGTCAATGAGGCCAGCTGCAGATGGGAAGAAACTGTTTTTGTGGCATGAGGTTTTGGTCCTGATAAACCACAACGTCCTGCCAGAGGGGAGTGTTTCCAAGAGTTTGTGTCCTGGGTGGGAGGGGTCGGTCACAGTCTTTGCTGCCCACTTCAGAGTCCTGGCAGCATCCACGTCTTGGAAGGATGGCAGATTGCAGCCAGTCACCTTCTCTGCAGAGCAAATGATTTGCTGCAGTCTTCCCTTGTCTTTGGCAGTGGCAGCAGCGTAGCGGATAGTAATGGAGGAGGACTTGATCAAGGTAGCATAGAAGTGAGCCATCACTGTCTTTGGCAGATGAACTTCTTCAGGAAATACATCCTCTGTTATGCCTTTTTGATGAGGGAGGTGATGTTCAGCTCCCTGTTGAAGTCCTGGGTGATGATAGAACCCAGGAAGTGAAAGGACTCCACAGTGTCAACAGATGGGAGCAGATGGGGCCGCAATCTTTCTAAAAACTACAACCATGCATTCTGTCTTAAGAATGTTTATCTCTAAGTTGCTTTGTCTGCAACAGGTCACCAGATGGTCAATCTTACACCTGTAGGCGTGCAGCTGTTGGTGTACAAGATGACAGTCTGTCAGTGATGTCTCAGCTGCCACAAAAGGCCAGAAAATCAGTTAGTGCAGGTTTAAACTAAAATAAATCTACAATCAAACCAATGTGAACTTTTTCTGTGTACACTTTCTCACACCCTGCTTTTTAAATTACATGTATTAAAGTGTTTAGGATTTTGGTTTGGGTATTGGGGTTTGGTAAATAATGAATTTCTTCCAGGTATGCAACCGTATGGAGCAAAAACAATAATATTTAATTACTGTTCAGCGCTATTCCACATTGCTTTTTGTCTGTCTCTCTGTTTACAAACTTTGTCTGTGTCACATTTCCATTTGACTCTAAATGGGCTTGGACTGTGTGGTGTGTGTTCGTTGGAAAAATTACTAATCCTGTGTAGGCTTATGCACTGATCTGTTGCACAGGTCTGGAAAACTTGGAGCAACTTCACTTACATCAGACAGTATTTATTTAAATATCTGTTAAGAATCTGTCACTGAATCTACTTTTAGATTAACAAAAGACACTTTTAGTATTTTGCGGCCTGAGGTGTTTCAATGAGGAATGTTTTAGCCTTGATCTCAGTGTAACATGAGTGGTGCTACATTAAGAGGGTGTTGCTGCAAGTTTGTGTTTGAGTCCATGATGAATTACAAATACACAAAGTCCAGCTCATTGGAGCTCTTAAGTCCAAATATGGCTGCTTCCTCAAGCCTGTTGTTATTGGGACGCTGTATCTTTATATTTGTCTGTGTGAGAGAGTGTGTTAGTGAGTGAGTGTGTGTGTGTGTTGAGAGAGCGGAGGTGTGAGAATAAGGGTGATGACAGCAGATGAGTGCTTTGTTTGGAGAGAGCTTTGGCCTTCCAAAGAATAAGAGATCGTTGTTTTGTCTACATGCCAGCTTGCTCTCTCTCAATCCGTGTGTGTGTGTGTGTGTGTGTGTGTATGTGGAGTCAGTCATGAGCTGCCACCCAGTAGACTAATGACAAGACAAACAGCAGGTTAATTCTGTCTCCCTCACTACCTGTATGTTTATGTGTTGAAAGCTCTCTCCTTCTCTGAGCTCCCAGATGTGACATTACTGAGCTGCAGGGCCAACAGTCCTCCAGTGTGTGTGTGTGTGTGTGTGTGTGTGTGTGTGTGACTGATGACAGCAAACAGAGAAAAACAGCATGTGCAGTCTGGGACGGCCTGGGTGAGGAGGACAGGGGGAGGAGAGAAATGATTCATGTGTCAGGGAGGAGGAGGAGGAAGAGGAGGAGGGCCTTCCACAGAACAGCTTCTTGAAGTGATGCTGACCTTAGAATAACCCCTCTGATCTCTCTCTGACCCCAGACCACTCACCAGGGTCCCTGCAATGGATGGGTTAAAGTGTGATGAGGGACTTTTAAAAAGATAAAAGGGGTCTCTGGTTACTTTTCCGGTTTTATTTTTTTGTTGTTTTTTTTTTTTTCAGTGGACACTCATCATATGGACGAATGTTTTATCTGCTTGTCCCTAAGTACCCTTGAAGTGGCTCAGTAGCATTATTAGCCTTTTTCCTTTGTAGTTAAGGACAAAAACTAAAATTTCCACACAAGTTTAAACAATTTTTTTAATTTGATGTCCTGATTTTAGCTTATTTACAATGACAATAAAATAGAATTCCCCTTTTTCATGGTAATTTTTGTGATGGTAAAATCCTCTTTGGCCAGTATTAATACCACTGGGTGGATTACACACCATATAACATCTAATTGGCTAATCAGAAGACACTTTTCCACAGCAGTGGTTTTTCACCAGGGTAGCTTGTCTGCCTAACATACACAAATTCGGGCTTGTTTTTGAAGATTAAACCATTGAATGACCACATCTTACCACCTTTACTGACCAATTTCCTGGGGGAAACCTTGAATTCATTAGAAAGACAAAAGTTATGCATCACATCATGCGCATACAAATTGAATTTTTAGATGGTCATTTCATTTTCCTATTTGCAGCTCTGGACTTCCATACAAAGCAGGTTGATCAGTGATAGTAGGGGCAGCCCAAACCCTGAATGTTCCTTTTGAGAGAGAGAGAGAGAGAGAGAGAGAGAGAAAGTGACACACAAACACCATCACCCTCTTCAACATCTGGTGCTTTGCCAATGCACTTCACCGAGGCCCTGACATATACTAACTCAGGGGGGCTTCTCCTTTTGAAAGCTACCAGGCAAATTAGGCCCAGTTCAAAAGGTTCTGAGCGTCCCATCCATTTATAAGGGGATGATTTATTGTTCAAGTGCTCCTCCTTTAAGCGGGGGCTGGAGGAAGAATGGTAAACATTGACATAAATCTCAAGGGATTTTCCCAATTGCAAATTGTGGCTCTCTCACTTTAGCCTTCTCTCATGCAGTCTCTCCTCCCGCAGTCCCCTGGGAATCAACACAAAATATCTTGTAAACAAACTCACGTGTCCACTCTCTGCTCCCACTCTTGGGTTTAAAAGGGATGCGAAGAGAATTGGAATGACAGTCCCTTTTCTTTTGCAGTCAGTGGTCACTGTGATGAGGATGGAGTTTTCTTTGTTGTTCCAAAAATGACATTCATATTATGGCCTTTCAGGACATCTGAAACCAAAAAGCACTGTCATCCATCTCCTGCAGCTGTTCTCAGTCTCTCATACTGTAGTCCTTTTTTTAGATACTTATTCTTTGGATAGAAATGGATAGTGGTGAACAAAGTACACAGCTCTATTACTTGAGTCAAAGTATAGATACTTCTGGTCAAATATTACTCCAATGTGAATGTCCAAAGTACTGCAGTGCTTGCTATTAAAAACACATACATTGAGTATTCAAAGTACTTGGACAGCAGTGTCTCTCAGTCTATTCTTGGTTTCATTGAGGAATATTGAGTACTTTGTAAAGGTGTGCAAATAAGGTTAAACAGTTAAACATTCGAATTGCTGAACACAAAAAAGCATGAATCGAGCCAGGTTGAGCCAAGCTGACAATATTGGGCTTATTCAACTCTCTGAAGGTACTTTAAACTGCTCTTTAGTAGAGTTTTAGGGTCTTTGAGCTCATTGTTTCAGTATAGCAACCTGCTGCTATCAAACAGCATAAAAACATTTCAGATCATCTTTCCAGTGGGAAGTGGGGGCTATGTTAATATTGTTTTTTACATCTTCTGGTCTGCTGGGAAATCTATCACCACTGTCAAACAAAAGTCCTGCAGGTCTCAGGGGGTTTTAATGCAATATCAAATGGGATACAACTTAGAATTTGCTCACGATTTACAAAAGCAAAGAGTGTCGGAGCATTGGTGACAGTAATGGCTTAAAATGGGTTAGGATTTGACTAACAAGCTATTAGAGGAAACAACTTGTGTTTTGTTACAGAGGAAAAAGTTCATTTAGACAAAAATAGGAACTTTTTCCTCCACTGTAACAAATATCCTGTGAAGAAAAGAAGAGCTCAAATATAAAATGTTGAATTATCTTCTGTTGCTGAGCCGTTCTCCTTTCTGTTTGGATCTTTTTGTGGAGATGTTGGTCGGTCAGTCGCCGCCCACACTGTATTGTTCCCATGAAGGACTTCATGTCAGGAGGCTCAGCTGTTTTGACAGGAGCTTGGACTTGTTGCAGCTGATTTATGGGTCTGGAGCTGATGAGAGACAGACAAATAAAGAGAGAAAGAAGGGACAAACGGAGAGACAGTGTGGATGAATAGGCCTTGATCACTTGTCTCCTTGCCTTCCTGCCAGTCTGCCTGCTGGGCTGTGGCTCTGCGGTGTGTCGACCCCCCCTGTAATTACACTTTATGACTTGGTCCACAGTAAATGCTACATAAATCTTGTGACGCCCCCCGATTACATCCCCCCTGCCCTCCCCACACACACACACCCCTTATCATGCAAACATCGTAATCCCTGCCCGCAATTTCCTCCCTTTATTGGCAGTCACTTCTGATTTAATGGTGCTTTGATGATTGCACAGTAAAATGCTACATGGGGTGAGATTGGTCCAGATTGTGTGGTGGCAGAAAGTGTGTGTATGTGTGGATGTGTGTGTCCCTGTCAGCTCTCACTGTCAGTGTGTTTGCTGACAGAATCCAGGCCTTGCTAGTTTTGGGTTGGCATCCATCAATAGAGGCCTGTTCAGCCCAGCCAAGCCTGTGTAGCCATGCTGTTTTTCTGTTTTAAATCACTGTAAACACCCGTCCCCTGTTGCCTCTCTGGCACCAGTGTAACATAAAGGAATCTTGACTCTCAAAGACAAACAGTTTTATACCCAGTCATCGTCTGACAGGCCTGTCTTCAGCCCCACTGGCCTCTCATGAGTTATATGTTGCTAAGCTGGGGTTACACAAGGTGAGGCTGCATTACTTTCTCCAACCAGTCAGAATGTGTGGGTGGGGCTTTTTGCAGCCTGAGTTTTAGAGTGAAAAAAAAAAAAAAAATACAGTAGAGTCATTAAAAATATAAAGACAGCTAATGGGTTACAGATGCTTTGTGTAAACTGTGTTATCTTAGGCTGCATGTTTATAGGGACAGACTGTCTACATGTAAGTTTTAGTCAGTTCACTCAGTTCAGAGTGAGCTGGAAGGAAAAATGGTGCAGAATTTAAGATTGGTGCAAAGGCTTAAAATGTATCTAAACTGACACAAAATTACTCCATGAATATGATTCTGCCCCTAATAATGGTACCCTCGTCAATGTCCAGCTGTATGAACATATTCAGATCACAGTTTACTTGCGATTAGTATGAGATGAGTTTTACTTGCTACTGCAATTTCATTGTAACATGCATTGCAACTAAAAAATCGAAGTACATGTCAAATAAATTTTTCTCAAAGATAGTTTCTGTCATTAGGTAGTTCTTATGGCGCTGATGTTTGTTCAAATGTTCATTTTTCTGAGAAGTCTGGTTATAAGCTAGTTATGTGATACCATTCTCTATATCCAGGATATTCTGGCTCTATTTTTGTACAGTGGGAGGAAGTGAAGACATGTCGTCCATCTTTATTTACAGTCACTGACAAAAACTGAGAACCTGTAGTCTATAACCAGTGTACTAGTAATACTGTTTGTTCACCCTTTACCTACATAAAGTTTGAAGCAATAATGGGTTGTAAGTGTCATTACAATCAAGTGAACATAGATCTAGCACATTATTTCATTAAAAGAAAAAAAAATCCTAAAAATATATCTGAAAAAAAAAAAAAAACACCACTAACTTGTTCTTTCTGAACTTTGTTTCTCTTTGGAATTAATCACAGATGCCCCATTTTTTAATTCATGGTTTCAGATGAGTAGATTTGACTGTTGCCGCAGTGTAGCCTGGAACAGAAAATTAACAACTTGGATGAAAGTATATGGAGGGTCTTTTCATTCCACTCAGATCTGTTAAGAAAAGCCAGGCTGCTCTAAAGCTGCTCTGCTGTCCTGGGGTGTAATGTGTGTGTTGTAAACACCAGCGTGCCACCATATTGTCTGGCAGCAGATCATATTTTACCATGTTAACACACCATCTGTTTACCCTCATAAGCATTCATTACACATAAATGAGTACACACAGCAGGCTGCTACATCAGAGAGCGGTGGCACACACACACACACACACACACACACACACACACACACACACACACACACAGACACACACACACACACACACACACACACACAGACACACACACACACACACACACACACACACATATACGTACCTACAGACTGACAAACACATTCCCATATAGATACATGTAGACATGCGTACTATATGAATGTATACAGATATACTTTGCATGTTGATGTCAACAAAAACACATACAGGAGGAGTATGCATATGCTGTATTCATGTACGTATGTACAGTTTACTTTGTTTCTCTGTCTCTCTGTCTCTCTCTCTCTCTGTCATTAACACAGATACACACACACTCCTACAAACAAACAGCAGGTCCTTAGCATTATATATATATATAGTCCGCTTTACCTGTAATGCTGTCTGCTGCTTCTTTTGCAGTTTCCCATACACAGAAAAAGATGTTGTTTTGATAAAATCATCACACATAACCCAGCAAACATTGTTCAGGCGGTGACGTTGTGTCCCAGGCCAAAAATTGTTCCGGTTGGACACCAAAAACTGCAACGTGGTTATGAGGTAAACAGCCAGATGGTGACATTGTTTTCACACGCAGTAATGGTCCAGGCAGACTCTCTCTTACGAACCAGGACATATTGATCACACTATGAAAAATGCAAATATGTATATGTGTTTGTTTTTTCTTTTTCTTTTTAAATACATTTTGACAGTTTATTTGATTGTGAAATGGTTGTGATCAGACAGCCACACTATAGCATCCACTCCACGTACATATCACTCAGCAGCCATTTTGTAAATATAAAAACCACATTTATGTAATTTATGTATATCTACATGTAAATTATATCCATGTCCCATTGTTTTAAGATTGCAATGCTTCTAAGAGCCAAAACTCCTTATCCAAGCTATCTTTTATCCCGTCATACACATTGTACACACACAATATGACCAGAATATCTCATGAGACCTCGCGTGTCACCCAGTGCTTAATTTGAGCCGGAACGTACTGGAACGCATACTAGGATCTTTTCAGAAAAGGCCCTGGTGCGTTCTGGAACTAATTTGCATGGGTCTAGAACTTTTCACATCTAAAAACTACATACAGTATTGGCTGATGTCACTAGTGTTGCAGGATGGAGTGCCGTAGTACTACAGTGCCTCATGTACCACTACCGTGGGATAAGTCAAAGTCCAATTGCAAGAGGGTGAGTGTCCATGCGCTGTCCAATAACGGCGCGCGCTGGCCACCTGGCACTCAATATGCTGCTGTCGTGGTTTGTTTTCTAGACATGTGAAGACAGTATCTTTGAGCAGTGAAAGTTATTATTTATTTCTTTTTACTTGTCGGCAGTGATTTGTTTTCCACAGAGCTCTACATGCGAGCATTTTACTCACATTTGCGACTAGCCTAGCTCCGCAGCGCAAGATAACGGCTTACCAGTGACAGAGAAGTCCGACTCCAGGTCCAGTAGCCTAATTTCCTCTTTCGTTGGCGTCATGACTGCCCAGTAGTACCTGGACAGCCAAGCCGTGGCAGCACACAGGTATGTGATGTGTCAGAGGAGAAACGAGCCGTTCACATTTCTCTCTTTGTGACAGGTAACAGCCCACAGATCTCACCGCACTTTAGGGACTGTTCTTTACTTATGAAGGGACTTGTCAGGGGAGGAGGGTGGCTGGTTGATTTTTATTTTATTTATTTATTTTATTTTGATCCCCCCTATGTTAATCACTTATTGATGCTGTTTTTGAAGTATGAATAAGTCAATAAGTAATTTATTCCATTGAAATATCAGTGATGTATTATAGAAAAGTGATTTATCTTTTTATAAATGACAAAAGGCACATCTGCCTCATTTTCGCTGTGGTATCGTGATACTATTCAGAACCGTGATACTTTCACTGGTATCGTACCATGGGTCCCCATTTTTGGTATCGTGACAACACTATATGTCACAACCATTCCATTGCGCAGTGAGGCGGCTCGGGTGCCGCTTAAAAACTTTGTTCTCCCACTTTTGGGAGTGGGGGAACACTGCTCTTTCAGAGGCCCAAAGTGTTCCCCTACTTCTAATTTTACAAATTAAGCACTGGTGTCACCTCATCTCATGCTCAAGACGAAGGAACGTGGTAGGCGGGTAGTTTTATGATTTGGTAAATCAACTGAAATTCTGCTGACATCGGCCAGCACGACTGCTGTCAGCTGGTAAGTTTTCAGTGAACATGCCACACACAAAAAAAAGTAATATGTTTGGCTAACATAGGTCTCCGTTATTCGTCCTCTGGTGTCCAACCATGTGCCTTGACATAACTTACTTTACTCAGAGACACCCACACAATCTGTCTCCCAAAGACCTACTATTTGCGCTGGGTAGTTGACTATTCACCAAGGACTTAACTCATGAGGATGCATACTTATACACATGGCTGCAAATACATACACTCCCAAACACACAATAAGTCCAACATCTGTCAGGAAAGGCCAAGTACATTTTCAAATGAGATTTAAAGACGTGAACAGAGTCAGTTGATGTCATGCTCAGTGGGAGGCTGATCCAAGGCCGAGGAGCAAGAATTGAAAAGGCTTGATCACCCTTTGTCTTTGGACTCTGGAACAGTTAGAAGACCCAGACTAACAGACCTGAGGGGCCTGTTTGGACGGTATGGTGTGAGAAGCTCAGTTATACTCTGGTGACAGATCATTGAGAGCCTTGTATGTGATTAAAAGAACTGTAAAACCGATTCTAAAAGACACTGAAAGCCAATGCAGGGAAGCCAAAATAGGTGTAATGTGTGAGGATCATTTTGTTTTGGTCAAAAGTCTAGCTGCTGAATTTCAAATGATTTGGAGCTGGGAAAAAAAAGTAAAACAAAAAAATGCACAGTTTGTAAAATGATCCCATATTTTTTCTTTTTAGCAATGTTGCCACATTTCCAGATCTCAGCAATTAACTTGTTGAGTACAATGTTATTATAACTGATAGAAGTGACGGCCAAAACAAAAAACAATAACCAGATTTACTAAATTAAAATTTCCCTTTAAAGAGGTGAGTCTTCATTTTGACACTTTTCCACAGCTGAATATTTTCCATGGCCCATGACATAGGACATCCCAGACTGAGCCTCTGACAACAGACAGGCTTACTCTAATGGACATGATTCATTTAGCCCCGCTTAGTGTGAGGTTATTTACCCATATCAGTTATGTTGCCAGCTGCCAGAGAGCACATTTATAGCAACAAGTAAACAGTTGCTTCTAAGTTTGTTTGTGGCTAATTACAAAATGGTATTGGAAAAGAAGGGAGGAGGATGAGAGGGAGGAGCAAAGAAAAGGGGAGGGGCAGGAGGGTTGAAGGGGGCTCTGGGGGAGGAAGGTGGGGGAGAGAGTTCTGGCTGGGCTGACAGAGGTCCATTCATCCTCCATGCTAGAGCAGACAGAGAGCTGGCACTGAGGGACACAACCCATAAATCAGAGACCATCACACCCTGTTGACATACACACACACACACACACACACACACACACACACACACAGACTAGCACTTCCACACAGTCCCCAAACACAAAAACAAACGTCCATACAGTAAGTGTACATTTTTATGCACACACAGGCACGCACGCAGAGGTGTCTGCATTCATCGGATGACAAACACTCACAGACACATTATTCTACCTGCAGTGACACAGTGATTTTCATTTCTCGTTAACCCATCCTGCTGCAATGTCAGTGTATTTTCATAGAGTATTCTATAGTCCCATGTCTCCTAACCTATTCATATATGAATATAAATAAGACAGTTCACTGCTTCCTCTGCTCTGCGGTTTCTCTATCCCAGCACAGAGAAACTGCTGTTTCCTTATCATCCTACAAAAACTGCCCTGTCTCCCCTCTTCCTCCTCCATCCTTCACTCCCTATATCTCCTCTCTTTCTTTTACATCCTTTGTTTTGGTCCGTGGGTCTAATAGAGGATGCACTCTAGCAGGCTAATGATCGCCTTGGCCGGGGCTTATTGATCATGCTCATGATTGATCTGAGGACCCCTCTGATTATTGGGTCATTAATCAGGCCTGGATTACCCTATCAATGGAGCTGCCACTGACTGGCCCAGTCTAGAGATGGATGACTGGGGGGTTAGGAGGTGGAGAGAGAAAGGAGAGGAGAGGAGAGAAGAGGAGAGGAGAGGAGAGGAGAGGAGAGGAGAGGAGAGGAGAGAAGACAAGAGAAGACAAGAGAGAAGGAGGGAGAGGTAAGAGGAGGAGAGGAGAGTAAAAGAGCAAGTGGCCAAAACACTTAAAGGGTCAGTTCACCAAGCCAGGCTAATTTAGCAATATTTTAAAGGTAAAAAACAACTAGTGATACAGTGATAGTGATAATTTTACATAAAAACAATACACAGGCAAACACTTTTCAGCATCCCATTCAGTTTCTTTTAAAGATTTATTAAAGAATTCTGACTACAATTTGTACTTAGAAGGACACTGAAAACTTGCCAGTGCTCTCTTGTGGACAAATATTAATGGCATCTGTTTCCAAACTAGAGACCATCTTGCGATGGGATCACTCCATAATCCGCAACTTAAAACGAATGTGGGCCAGACTTGTAAATTTGAGAAGGGGAAATGGCCTCTTCCCCACTTCCAACCTCTCCGGCTTATGGTCACCTTTCTTGGACCACACCCACCTCTAAACTCAACTTTCATTTTGATCTCAGATAAAAACCTGTAAAGTTTCATGACTGCATCTTACGCAGCTGTGGTGCTATTGTGACAGATAAGCTCCATTTCCACCAAACTTTGGAACCAAAAGTAACCCTTCAGACCCGGTACCTAGACCCTAGATCCGTTTAGCATTTTCACTGCAACCAGTGCTCTTAAATGTGTGTGTGACAACCCCGCTCACATTTAAGAGCACTGGTTGCATTTTCACTCCAACCAGTGTTCTTAAATGTGGGCGGGGTTGTCACTCACTGCTTCGTCCAGCACTCACTGTATTTCCTCTTCACCGGTGACACAGAGAAATGTCTGGACCTCTTTTATCATCCACGAAACAGCACGCCAACATTTTCAGAACAAAATAGAACAGGCTGCAGTGAGAGTCTCTCTTGATGGGATTTTTTTTTAAAAAAGGGGGTTTGTGCATTTAGTCCTTCTCAGGCAAGCTCAGGGGTTTAGTGTTGCAGGAACAGACAGGAACAACACTCTTTAATGTTTTTTTATCCTCCAAGTGAGGGTTATGCAGTTCACATAATCTGGTCCAAATTTATATGTCATTATACGCATGAAGATTTATTTATTTCTAAAAGTGTATGTCATCCAATAGTGACAATAAAAACTCATGGAATGGTCAAAGTTGTCATATTGAAACTTAAGGTGTGCTGATGGATTCACATCATCAACGCATGCACTGAATAACATTACAAGTAATCGTTCCACCTCAAAAGTTGCCCAGAAGGCCCAGTGAATTATTTTTTTCTCAGTTTCTCAGTTATAGTTTACTAATGTATGTAAAACTCTGCAGGGTATGAACAGTGGTTATATAAGCTTTAAAACCAGCCACAACTCAGCCCTGAGCAGAGTGACCGTGTTCTATTGATCAATCAATGGACTGCAGTGTTCACAGCTCCACCTTTTAGTACCAGATGTGTGTGACAGGTATGCCAACAGAGGGGTGATCAAATATGGGTACGTAAGGAACAGTTCCATTGGTACCATCCACAACTTTGAACTGAACCATGTCAAGGCACATGACCTCTGGAAGGTGTCCTGTGGTGTCTGATACCAGGGGCGTTGGCTTCGGATATTTGAGACCTGTCAGTTGTGAGGTAGGGTACCAGCATGTCCCAAGATGCTCAGTCAGATTGGGGTGTGGGAGATTTGGAGGCCAGGTCAACACCTTGAGCTTTTTGTCATGTTCCTCAGGCCATTCCTGAGCAGTCTGTGTGGTGTGGCATGGTGCATTGTCCTGCTGGGGGTGCCACTGTCATCAGGGAGTCCTATTGCCGTAAGGGGGGGGTTACTTAGCCTACAGCGGTGTTTGGGTGGACGGAGGGCGTCCATTGGCATCCGCATGAATGCCATGACCAAAGGTCTCCCAGCAGAACATTGCATTGTAACAAAATGATCAGTGTTACTCACTTCACCCACTACTGTTTTTAATGTTTTGGTTGATCAGTGCAATGGAACTTGGTAAATGGCATTTTGTTTTGATGTCTCAAAGCCCTATCAAATAGGAGTAAGTGAGAAAAATGTGTTTTAGCTTAATTAAAGAATGTTTAATAACGTGGGCTCATGCTCCCAAAGCTTGCGGCTTTAAACCCACAGAGTAATCTGAAGACTGTGGAGGTAGCACATATACCACCTGAATCTAGCAGATGAGATGAAATTTAATTTTGTGCTGAATTTGAATCCACAGCACCACCAACACATTCCTACTAAACCACTGCGATGCCTGTTGTTCAAAGTGATCATGTGAGGATATTAGTCATGCTCCTCCTTTATGAGCCATCAGAAATCACAGCCGACAGTGTGTCTACAACCCAGCAGTGTAAAAATAGACAAGTTACTGTAATTGTATGACACACAGTGGACACACTTTACTGATGTTCCATCTCATGACTGCCATCACTTTCATTTTACTTTCCCGTCAAGGGTAATTTGAAATATTTGTCCTTCCGGCTCTTCTTACAGTAAAGTCCTATTGTCGTCTGTCAATTAAACATGCTGTAAGTAACTTGTTTGGTTAATTAACTGTGTGACAGAGAGTCATGAAAGTGGTCACATACTGTACAAGCACTTGCACACGTTGAGGTCCTCAGGCTTGATGTCCTTGCTCCCAGAGGAGAATTTCTCCTGAACAGAGTGTACCATGGGAATGTGTGTTCCTGGGTCTAGCTGTGGTAAACCAGCTGAATGTGAGACTGTGATTATGCACAGTCCACATATCTGCGGTGGCCTATAGATCATCGTCTGTGTGACAGTCTGCTTCTCCCTGTATTATCGCTGTCTCAATCTGTCTGTCTCCACAGATCACAGAGAGCAACTGACACATAAATTCAACTGTAGAACTGTTAGAGGATACAGCTGAGTGTGTAGTGTTGGGAATGTTAAAGGAATACTCCATGGGATTTGGTCAACAGACATAAACACTTAAATCATCCATGTGGCTCTCATAAATCATTGTCTTTGGTGCTTCATGCTAACTGTTTAGCATGCACTATGATGAGTGATAGAAGTCCACTGGCATTACTGCGCCGCAAAAGTGAGAAAATTAAAGTGTGGAGGCTCTGAAGCTAGCCATTAATGTTTTCTGGGTGAGATTTGTAAAATTTGCTGTTTTTAAAATACCAGGGCTACAATGACCACAACAATGCCTTGACGACCATGTTGCCATTCATAGATCAGTGTTAATGTGGCTCCTGTGGCCTCTAAAGAGCCAGATATACTCCAGAATGGACAGCAGAGGAACATGTGGTTCAGTTTATACTATACTGAGTGTCTACATATGGCAACATGTACCTGCACATGAATTAGAGTGCAGTTGGTGCATACACTCTGCATGCAATTTGAGGCTCTAAACTTATAAAGACCTTCATGGGCATGGGCAAATGACAAAACTATAATTTCTGCTTAAATATGATTAGTTGTGACTTCATGTAAAATGTTGTATGTGCAGTCTTTTTTTTTTTAGCAGTGTATTCATCGAAAGATAGTTCATCAGTTACTTGATCAAGAGTAGCATGGAGTCAGGTCACCTTACTGTAGAGGGAAAAAATATTCCTGTTCATATCCAATTCTGTTCAGGTTGGTGTGGGGTTTTACAGAAGTCCATAAAACAGCATTTATTGATTTTTGTTTGTTCTTATTAAAGGCAAAATTTGCCACCCTTTATGTGGATGTCCAATTAGTGTTCATGATAAATGTAGTCAGTTGAGTCATAAGTGCTGTATCATAGGCAACTTGACTTTCTCGATAACTGTTCAGACCCACATGGAGTTTAAAGCCTGTGACTCTGCACCAGTACTTTAGAACTGAGGAAGACTTTAGTTGTTCTTTTATCTCAGACATGTTAGGATGTTACAAAGCTTGACATGTTTCGGCGGAAACTTCTGCCTTCCTCAGAAGTGTCAGTTGGTGGTGGCTGTGATAAAGATGCGTCACAACCACCACCAAGTGACACTTCTGAGGAAGGCAGAAGTTTCCGCAAACATGTCAAGGTACATAACATCCTAACATGTCTGAGATAAAAGAACAACTTAAGTCATTATCAGAAACTAGAGACAAAATGAACACCATTGAACTGGAACTGAGGAAGCTTCATGGGTGAGAGGTGAAACATCTTCAAGAAATGTAAGCAATTCCAGTTGCCTATGATATATGGTTACCATGACCTGAATGACTGAGAATCTTCACCAACATGTAGTCAAATGAAACAATAAATTCCTCAGTGCGTGCTATATTTACCAAGAAAGCTGATTTCTCCATCTCATGGAGATCTCATGCTTACATGTACCAGGATGCATTCTGCTTGAGTTTCTTATGACACTTACCTATACCCTTTAAGTTAATATGGCTAACTTGTTAGCAAGCAATGCCTATTTATACACCCAGCAGACCCAAAGAAACATTAGCATTCATTTTCTCTGGTGAGCTGACAAATGTAAGTCCAATATACATTCTCCTTTTAGCTCTGTTTTGGTCTCTACCTGCTGAAAATGGAAAACTATGTGGCTCTGCTGCTTCATGCTCCTCTATGTTCACCATCCATTTGGTGTTGTGTAAAGTGACTTTTTTTCCCCCAAAAGCAACTGCCCCCTGTCTCTGGGAGCAGGGTTGATGAGAACTGTAGACTGAAGAAAAACGGTTAGGTTGAGGGAACTAAAACCAAAACAATAAACTGAAAGACACTAAAATATTTTGAAGAGCTGAGGGGAACTGCAGAGCTGATTGATAATTTTCTATGGGTTTGTCACTATACAGACTCCCTTCACACTAGTAATTTGATAAAATGTTCATATAAAAATGATTAGCGCAGCTTTAAATATTCTGAACGGCATCCTTCACTTCAAACATGAATGTGTCTGTAGCAAACTACTTTTTCTCTGCAAGTTCACCTGAACCTAAATATCTTATTTGATGTGCTATCCATCAATTTATCAGGGATGTCTTTACTTTATTGAAACGGAAGATATCTTATTTTTAAACATTAGTCTTGACATGTGACCATAACCATGCTGATGTTAGAAGTCTCACAGAATAAAACTAATTCTGTTGCTGAGCTTTGATTGTACAAACCTTGCTGAACCCTATCAATGGCTCCAACTGTTAGGCAGCCAGCAAATCTTTCCCTTGAGAGAGGAAGAAAAGTAGTTTCTCAGGGGTGAGTATTGATAAGGCTGTGTGTAATGGTCTCTTTTGTGTCTGATCCATGTATGTCTCTTTGTGGTTTCAGTCCCCCGCTGAGAGACAGACAGATATAGGGCCTATTATGGATGAGTGCCTGCCTATGATCGATGACCTGAGGGACTAAAGACAGATCAGCCATCGATACATGTTTCAGTGCACGTTTACATGCACGCATACACACACTCACACGGGAACAGCCCATTGGTTCGACATCCCATTGTTCCGACCATATTAAACTCATTGTTCTGAAGTCCGTTCCGAAATCATCATGATGCCCTGTGGTTAAGGTCTGGTTAGGTTTAGGCACAAAAACCACTTGGTTAGGGTCAGGAAAAGATCATGGTGTGGGTTAAAATGAAAAAGAAAGTGACAAACTCATAAGCCGTGAGCCTGCTCCGCCTCAAGCCGGTCGCGGCGCACCATACACCCACCGCGAGCCATTCAGCACTGTGGACAGTCGGACTAATGGGATGTCGAACCAATGGGCTGTCGAACCAATGACATGGACCCCACTCACACACACTTAAGGCCCATTTATGCTCAACGTTAAATATGGATCCGGATACGGACGGAGCCTTCTGTCCGTGCTCCGCGTTCATTTCGTCCGTATTTCTGCACATTTCCATAAAGCTTACGGATACGGGCCAAACGGAGCAGTACCACTGGAAACCGTGGGGCAGTGTTGCTGTCACTACCCGATACGTAGCTCTAGTGAGACACGAAGAAGATATAACAATTCAGTTTCTCTCATCGGCAGTACTAGAGAAAAGAATTCTCCAGCCTCCAGTCACGATGTATTTAACGGCCTCACCGACCACCGCCTCCTACAACGCTGACTCTTTTTTTGTCTTTTATGCAAGAGGTACATTATCAATATCTCCTCCACAGTCGCCATGTTTGTTTTTGAGTTTGCTGTACGTAAAGGGAGCATAAATGAGCCTTTAGTGCTCTATCATTTCATTTATCATTTATTACAAAAGCAGAGATACGGCCCAGGTTGAGGAGGGAGATAATGATCCAAGACCATGACTGTTTGTGTCGGGCGGTCACTTTATAGAAAATAATAGAGACAGAGAATGTGAGAAGGATGCTTCGCCTTCTTCTTGCCTTCCACTGTCCTTTTGCTGAGTGTGTTTACATGCATTTACTAGTATAAATATCTGTTTCCATGCATTGTCTTATCCAGTTCACAAACAACACTTCACAAGTGCACAGGATATTCTGAACGTCATCATTTAGACAGACCATAAAGATCTGCTGTAACAAGGATGAAGTACTTAGAACCTTTGTGTTAATGGTAGCACTAACAATAGAAGCAGCAGGACGACCAATACAGTTCAAGTAGGTTGCCCTCAAGCAGGAAAAGCTCAGGCGATGCATTACTGTAAGTCACTCAGGCACACTCTTAGATTATGACATAATCATCAAGGATATGCCCATGACTGTCATCAGTTCTCCATTATTGTCTTGGTTGGTTGTATTTTACTTATGCAAAACCATTGCCACTGATGAAAAACAGCAGTTGTTCTAAATTGTGTCCTAAGAATGAAACTTAGAATGTGTGTAAGTACAAAAAAATCCGTAATTATCAAACGTGCGGACACTGGTCGTACGCACACTAGTAAGTAATCAGTGATGATAAATCCCACCTGTTCTTAACTACCATGCTCCTGCATGGTTAGGGTCATTTGCATTCAGAAACGCCTCCAATTGACCATATATGGCAGCAACAATCCCTTTAATAATGCGTGAATGGATTTTTTCCCCCTCACCGAAATCATGGCAACGAGGGCGAAGAAGAGGAACTTCACCGACACTGAGATTGAGGTACTTGAGGGAGAAGTTGAAACAAACCAAAAAATACTATTTGGAACACTTAATGCAGGTGTGACCAACAAAAGAAAGAATGCTGCGTGGGAGAAAGTAACGACTGCTGTGAATTCTGTTGGGTCAGAGGAAAGATCACTCTCAGAAGTAAAAAAGAAGGAGGTGGAGGAGGGGGGAGTTGGAGGAACAGGAGCAGCCAGGGCCATCCAAAACCCGGATGGAGGCAGTGCTACAAAATCAACAAGACACCACCAATTCCATAAATGATATAAAGGATCAGCTGACAAACATCACAAATTCTTTACTGCAAATTAATGAGTCACTGAAACAGATTGCTGCATGCGCATTGCAAATGTGAAATAAATAAACTTTAAAATGTTGAATGATGTTGAGATTATTTTCCCACGCACGCTTTCAATCTTGAATTTCTCACTTTTCAAAGATCAGCTAACAGGCAGACTTACCTAAAATCTCTGTATGATCTTCTCTCTTGTTTGAATGGCAGCAGCATTAGGGGGTGGGAAAGGCTCTGCGTTGGGCACGTGCTCGTCTGCTCTGGGGGGTTCCTGCAGAGGGACGCCTTATCTGATGGCTAAGTTATGAAGCACACAGCAAGCCAAAATGATGTGGCAGACTTTTTCAGGCTTATACTGAAGTGTCCCCCCTGCGCTGGACAGGCACAGCCACCTGCCTTTTAGTAGGCCTATTGCATGTTCAACGACTGTTCTTGAACACGCATGGGCCCGATTGTAGTGCTGCTCCTGCAGGGTCCTCGGGTTGGCCACGGGGGTCATCAGCCATGGCTTTAGTGGATATCGCCGATCACCTATAGAGATGTTTTAATAAAGATAAGCCATGGTACTTGTATTTCAAGTTTTCTTTTCAGGTTGTCCTGTCACAGCTGTCTTTTATAGCTTGCCACACCAATCACTCAAAACGTCTGCTAACTTACTAATTGAGAATTTGTATAAATTAGGGGAAACAGGGAACATGTGTGGAGTTTGAGATTGCTGAACACCGTGACTCCTTCAGTGGGTTCTATTTGTAGTTTCACTGTTCTACCACTAGATTTTGTGTGTAAGCATGGTCAGAGCTGTGCTTAAATTTACACACGTTCCTAAGCACAAGTACAAGTTGATAAATTCCATACTTTGCATGGGAATGTTCTTACGCACTCATTACGCACACATCTGTGCGTACACACAGTTGATAAATGAGGTCCCAGGTACGTACATATGACATCAGAAGATAACGTTACGTACTGAATAAGATGTTAACCCTGACATTTACTGGATGATACAAGGGATCTGTGCTGTGTGTATTCAGTGAGCACGTCAACAACATAGGAAGGAGCTCAACCGTTTATAGACTTACAAACAAGTAGGAGTATTTTAAAATCAATTCTGTGTTTTACTGGGAGTCAGTGAAGAAGAAGTGATGTTTTCAGACTTTTTGGTTTTAGTTAAAACTCTGGCTGCAGCACTCTGAATAAGTGGGAGTTTATTCAACACCTGCTTTGTAAGTCCAGCAAAAAGTGCAGTCGTCAAGTCTATTAGAAATAATGTTGGCTAACATGAGCAAGCCCGTTATGAAGACACAACATGTAATAAAAAGACAACTTGGAGTTACTACTCTACTCTTTTGGTGGGCGCCTCCCCCACCTTCATCGCCTGAGCCGAGTTAAAGCACACTGAAGCAGTCAGCCCACCAAACGTAGAGGGTCCAAACTGATGTCAAAGCTCTATGAAACTGGGATTAGTAACAGTAAATATTTATTGAATATCAAATTCCCTTACAGTATGTAACAGCCCATCACTACTGTTTTATAATGTATTCTGTGACCCTGCAGTAGCTTTGTCAAGTCTGAGAAAATAACCCAAATGACATAATTTGTTGGACTTAGAGACCACATATTTTTAATGGACAACCTGCTTCACAAGCAGGAAAGATGAAATATGTGGTTGGTTACCAATTTCTAAGCTACTGAGTTGTAGGATCCAGTGTTTTTTGAAGCTTCACCCTTACTGCAGCTGCTGCTGCTTTGATTTTGGCCACTCTTACTATAATCTCTCCTGTGAGTCCCATTACTTTATGGAGGGACAACACTAAATCATCGGAGCACTCCTTTAAGTCAGTAAGGGACCATATCAGTCCAATGTGGTGGCAAGTTATTGTGACAAATGGTGTGTAAACAAAGACGAGTAATGTTTCATCCTACATGAAGAGCGTTTTTTTGTATGTGATACTTGCTTACCTCCATGTCTGAAAAGTAAAATGTTCAGGCATCTCTTAAAGGTCTAGTGTTGAGGATTTAGTGGCATCTAGCAGTGAGGTTGTAGATTGCTAACAAACTGAAACTCATCCTGTGTGCCAAGCATGTAGAAGAGCTATGGTGGCCGATGGGAAAACGCAAATGGCTCTATTTAGAACCAGTGTTTGGTTTGTCTGTTCTGGGCTACTGTAGCAATAACATGGCGGAACTGCACTGTATGTAGATATAATAGACTATATAAAATAATGGACATCACTCATTGGTTTGTGGATTTACTTTTTAAAGCTTCAAGTTTGGCATTTTGGCTCTTGACATCTTGGTTTTTAGAGCCAGAAATGAGCAAATTTGGACAAGAGGATGGTAGTGACACCTTACAGCCTGTCAGCCAAAGTGGCCCACCCTTAATTATACATAACTTTAAGCCTTGATAACAATTAAACAGGTGAGTTATGTAAAGATTCACCCACCCCCATCCCATACAATTGTCATGAAGGGGGAAATTAGCTGTAGACAACAAAATCATTTTTTTACCAGGCTGTAAACATGTTTATTTCTGCTGTTCAGTTGGGCATTTCAGCATGGGGGTCTATGGGGACTGACCTGCAGTTTTGGGCACTTCCACAATGGCTTCGTTTTTCAGTCTCAGGAGATGCTGCTTGGTAGATACCAACGGCTCATTAGGGTCACATGAATGCAACGATTCTTAGTTTCAGGTGATTATACACTAAGGAAAACATATATTTCATTATATTCCATTTCTACCAGTATATCCCACTAAATCCTGCACACTGGGCCTTTAATGTATCCTGCAAAACTGCAGCAGCTGCAGCTGCAAATCTAAAAAATATTTCTGTAGCTTGTGTTAATTTGTCTGGATCAATGGATTATTTAATACAGGACATGATGCGGGTGATGTCAAGATGATTTTGTATTATGACTATATAATTAATAACATTATATAATGTATATAATTATAACATTTTTTCTATTATTTTGGGCAACAGACCACCATGCAGCATTTTCCCTATAATTAGTGTTCTACATAGTTTACCCACATAATTACCAAAGTATTATTTTGTTAGTCATCACATTTACCGACGCACTCTATGGAGAAAAAAAGCTATAATAGCCTGTGGAACTGTGGTGCTGCAAAATGCATACTTAAGGTGGAGTGATATCCACTGGTTGACCGAAAGTGACAGAAAAACTGTTATTATCAAAATCACATGACTAACATACAGTCCTGACCACTACACAATCCTATAGCTACAGGGGGCAGTCTAGGTTGTTTGGTAGCTGAAACAGAAAGGAGTTTGTGTTGTTCACGTTTCTGAGTCCAGATTCAGTCCTGGTCCTGGGATTCTGATCACAGGCTGCCATTATGATGGCAGTGAGCATTGTGAAAGTGCTGTCTCAGGGTTCAGCTTTCCTTGTAATTGTACACAAAGCTAAGTACTGTGCTTTGCAAGTTGTTCTGTTCCCATTTTACCCTCTAACTTTTGATGAAGTTGTTTGTGTATACAACTTGAAATATGGTGCCAAAAAGCCCCCGCACTTCTCGCTTGCACTGCCTTTCCAAAACTTGCTCACTTCTCCTCCACCTCTTGAGTGTGTGTAAGTGTGTGCGTGTATATGTGTGTGCGTGCGTGTGCACACGTGTGAGACACTCCCTGTACTGCTCACAGAGATTAAATTTCAAAAGGATCAAAAATACACCAGACAGTCCTGCTAGGATAATCAATCACCCAAGATGTGTGTGTGTGTGTGTGTGTGTGTGTGTGTGTGTGTGTGTGTGTGTACGTGGAGGAGAGAGAGAGAGAGAGAACAGAGAAACAGATAGAGACAGAGCTAAAGATAGGGAGAGGGAGAGAGAAGTGTAGCCAAGGAGAGCAGAGAGCTGTGGGGGAAACTAAAATACATACATATAGTTGGGAGTGTGGCCTGCGTCTATGTGTCTGCGCTGGGGAATTGGAGTCATAAATCAAACAGCCTGTCAGAAGTGGTGGTGGGGTTGTTGGAGAACATGAAGGGGGTAGTGGTATGGGGGCGATGGGGGGATGGAGGGAGAGAGGAAGAGGGGAAGAGCCTCAGTCATTCACACACTGCATCACACACTGAGCCTGAATGCAATTTCCCCTGAATGTCAGACAGAGATGCGAGGTGGGGCAGATAAGAAAACTGTGTGTGTGTGTGCGTGTGTATTGGTGTGTGTCCCTGTCCCCTTCCCTGTCCTCGACCCCAGGACGCGAGACACGGGCCCAAATCTCATTATGCCGACATGATAGAATTTGCTCTCTGTGTAACCTCATTATCCTCACTGTTAGATAAGGCGCTGTAATTGCTCACAGCAACAACAGCCATACAGAAATGCCTGTTTCACTGTATGAGTCTACACTGTGTGTTAGGATGTGTTTTGAGGCCTAAGTTGGATTGCTTCATACCAGGCAGCCATCATCCTGAGTTATGATCTTTAGAGACACTCGCATCAAGGAAGTGACACACAGTGTTGCAGTGTTGAACAACAGGTCATCTGAGAAGACAATTAATTTGATCATTAGTGCCAGCAGTGTATAATGAAGTGTCCATGTGACCATGTGTCTGTATAAAATTCATGATCATTTCCAGAACCCAGATCAAGATTTTATCTGGACAGACTATGAATATATTATCAGATCTAGATACCGGACCCTAAGATGGCACCAATAGAATGCTCCAATAGAGCATAATCCAGTAGACTGCTCACCTGGCGCACACACCAAAAAGTTACTTGCTTCCAGGTTTACTTCCAGTGTATGCGGCCCACTGAATATGTGCAGTAGTGTCTCTCCCACTGACCCTGCCTGCAAGTTCCTGCTCAGCCCACTGATTTTACATTGTGATGATTTCACAGATTTTTAAAAAGCTTTTCTTGATTTGAGGAAATTTTACAAATATGTAAAACCTCCATGGATCAGACATTCAAAATAGAAAGAGTCACAATTTAACTACCACACACACACACACACACACACACACACACACACACACACACACACACTCTAAACACAGTATGATCTAATAGCAACAGTTTTGCTGTATCATATATTGTCATCTACCCTTGCCCTGCTTTAACCCCCTGCTGAATGTTACCTCTAGTCGGAGAATCCACCACGGGCCACAGAAAATACTCCTTGTACACATTCCCACTGACAGGACTTATCCATTCATGGTCAACCATACATATCTGTATCTGGACAACCACTTTCGTATTATGGGCAGACTTTTTAACTAACGCCCCCTGAGTCTCCGTAACCATGGCAACGATGACGGAGAGTGACTGAAAACTTGCCTTCCGCTATGTCTCGTGAAACTCTCTGATTTTATGATTTCTCATGTAACTACAGGACTAATTGCATCCTGTATTCATTTTGCAGACCGGGGTGGTGGTCCCCATCTTCAGAAAAGGGGACCAGAGGGTGTGAGGGTGTCAGGTAAAGTTTACTCCAGGGTGCTGGAAAGGAGGCTCCGACCGACTGTCAAACTTCAGATGCAGGAGGAGCAATGTGGATTCCGTTCCGGTTGTGGAACAGTGGACCAGCTCTTTACCCTTGCAAGGCTGCTGGAGGGGGCATGGGAGTTTGCCGATCCAGTCTATGTGTTTTGTGGACCTGGAGAAGGCTTACGACCACGTCCCTCGGGGGGTCTTGTGGAGGGTACTTCGGGAGTATGGGGTTCAAGGCTCGCTGCTACGAGCCATTCAGTCCCTGTATGACCAAAGTGAGAGCTGTGTCTGCATACTCAGTGTGAAGTCGACCATGTTCTCGGTGGGTGTTGGCCTCTACCAAGGTTGTCCCTTGTCACCAATTCTGTTTGTGATCTTCATGGACAGGATCTCGAGGCGTAGCCGGAGGGAGGAAGGGGTCCGGGTTGGGGACCTCAGAATTGCATCCCTGCTTTTTGCAGATGATGTGGTTCTGTTGGCTCCATCACACTGTGACTCCAGCATGCACTGGAGCGTTTTGCAGCTGAGTGTGAAGCAGCTGGGATGAGAGTCAGCACCTCCAAGTCTGAGGCCATGGTCCTCTGTCGGAAACCGGTGGTTTGCCCTCTCCGGGTTGGGGGAGAGTTACTGCCTTAAGCGAGGGAGTTCAAGTATCTTGGGGTCTTGTTCACGAGTGAGGGTAGAATGGAGCGTGAGATGGATCAGTGGGTCGGTGCGGCTTCTGCAGTGATGCGGGCGCTGCGCCGGTCCATCGTGGTGAAGAGGGAGCTGAGCCAGAAAGCAAAGTTTTCAATTTACTGGTCCATCTACGTCCCAACCCTCACCTATGGTCATGAACTCTGGGTACTGACCGAAAGAATGAGATGGCGGATAAAAGCGGTGGAAATGAGTTTCCTCCGTGAGGTGGCTAGGCTCAGCCTTAGAGATAGGGTGAGGAGCTCGGACATCCGGAGGGAGCTCGAAGTAGAGCCACTGCTCCTTCGCATCGAAAGGGGTCAGTTGAGGTGGCCCGGGCATCTGATCAGGATGCCTCCTGGTCGCCTCCCACTGGAGCTGTTCCGGCCATGTCCCACTGGCAGGAGGCCCCGGGGCAGACCCAGAACATGCTGGAGGGATTACATATCTCGTCTGGCCTGGGAACGCCTTGGGGTGCCCCAGGAGGAGCTGGAAAGTGCTGCCGGGGAGAGGGATGTCTGGGGTGCTTTGCTTGGCCTGCTGCCCCCGCAAACCTGGCCCTGGATATACGGATGAAAATGGATGGATGGATGGATGTATTAATTTAGTAGCTAAGGGATGATCCCGTATTATAAGGATGGACACCCTATACATACATACGTACTCTCTCTCTGGCTATATGTATTTATATATGTATTATATTAATTGAATTGACTTGTTATTATAATAATAGTTGAAACTGTATGATATTATTATTTTAAAAGTAGTAGTATTATTAAAATAATTAAACTTCAATCGATTAGGCATCCTTATCAAGACACCCACCCAACAGAGATAAATCCTCTGATTTCAGGAAAACTTGTTCCAGTGCTCCTCATTGTTGAGAAAAAATCTTTTTGGGGAAAAAAAAAAAAAATATATGTCGGTTCTATTAAGGAAATAGTGTTATAATCAGGCAGATGCACTTCTTCACTTTCAGACTAACTTTCAGATCTCTCAGACTCTTTTTTTCTGTTAAGAGTGAACAATCATAACGTCTGAATATTAAAGTTGTTAATTTTGATACATTCGGACAGAACCAGGCTGGCTGTTTCCCCTGTTTCCCGTCCGTATGCGAAGCTACGCTAAGCTAACCATCTACTGGATGTAGCTTCACATTTAACAGAAAGATATGAGAGTGGTATTGATCGTCCAATATCAGCATCCATTATTTCACATTTCTTGGACAAAAATCAAATTGAGCAAAGATTTTCTATTACTGTCATTTTATCCTAAAAGACGGCTCAGCTTTATTATTGTCAAAGCAATGAAACATATCATGTGTCTCTACAGGCTACTATGGTATGTACAAAAGACATTTGGCAGAAAACAACATTATCAGGTACTTTGGCAAAGGTCACCACAGTCAGACAACACTCAAGGAGAAAAGAAAGTCTTCTTACCCGTGTGTTTTATACTGTGTAGAATTTAGTTATGAAAAAAAGAACAGGTTTGAAATGCTCACTTCAAACGAAGAATGGGGAAGGATTTTTCTTTTGACAGATAATCAATTATGGTGAAATAATCTGTGAATTTATTCATCAGCTGTGATCTCAGAAGAATGTGCCTTGGAAGTGTCAGTCTCATCCTGGAGCTCAGTGTGTCCAGAAGATGTCTCGCTGGATTTGCCAGTTATTCTCAGTCCTTTGGCTGTTACTTTTTATGGAATTCACATCCAGCCAAGCAGTTCTTTATTTCCTAGCCACTGTTTTTGTTTTTACTGGAGCAGTTATACGAAGTCTATTTTAAACTGCAGTTACATTTTCCACAAGATCGTCACATGATGAAACTGGGGGCCAAATTAACATATAGTAGCAGTTTCACTGAAAACACACAGGACGTATTTCCAACATACAAATACAACTCAAGACACAGAGCTACTGAAATACAAAAGCCTATAAAGAGATAACCAGCAGTAAGATGTGATCCCGCCCATGGTGACACCTGGGGTAAGAGGCAGATAAATTGTTTGCACCTGAATTAATGGAGCAGTCATTAATGTTGAAGAGCAAACCTTTCTGTGTGCCTTGAATGGTAAAGTAGCATTGTAGCAGCAAAGAGAAGCCTGCCAGTGGTGTTAACAGTCCTTAATAGTGTTCAGGTAACAGCAGAGGAAGGTCACTTTTATTATCTCATATTGCAACCCAATCAGTAGAAAAAATATTTGCATTTAACATTCCTGCAAACCACATTTACATTTGTACACTATTTTGTGGCAGATATGTTGAAAGTTTATGTTTCTAATTAACACTGTGATAAAGGTGTGGTTAGGTTTAGGCAAAAAACACTTGGTTGTGCTTAGGAAAAGATCATGCTTTGGCTTAAAACACAAAGACAATTGGTGGCACAAAAGCCGCTGGAAAAGCAGGGACAGTTCAGTGAAGTACACCGGGGAATGCTGTGATGTGTTAGTGTGTAGTAGACCGATCTGCATGAAACTTGGTGAACATAATCTAGGGACCAATATCTAAAGTTCCCTCCTGGCAAAAGTTGGAAAACTTACTAAAACTGAGCTTCTATAAGGCAATGAATATTGCAGAGGGCGTGGCTCATCACATAAAGGTGTATAACATCTCAAGGGTTTCACCAATCACCACGCAACTTTGTAGGCATATGACCACACATAATCTGAGGGGACCCCTCCATTATTGACCCCATCAAACAAAATGGAGGCGCTAGAGAGCTAATTTCTTATCTAGACCTAACTGCCATATTGATTTTTACTAAACTTGGTAGATATGTAGAACAGGGCGCCTCAAGGTGACTGGAGAAATTTAACTCTAATTGGCAACTGGGTGGCGCTATAACAACAGAAAAATGCTTAAAAATGGCTAAAACGCGACAGATCGCTGTGGCTCCCCCTGTGGCCCAATGTTGTTGTTTTTTTCCTAATTTTTGGTATGACTAAGTCATGGTACGGTATGCTGTACATAATCAAGGAAACTATTAGTGAGTCATTCTGTCAGTCAGTCATTCTGTGTGTCCCATGTTTTTCTTCTCACTGACGTGGTCAATCTATATGAAACTGCACATAGGCATTGAGGACTGGCATAGGTAGAAGGTGACAAAGCTACCAGTGGGTATGGACTAGTACATGAAATGTGCAAATGAAACATATCCATGGTTTGCAGAAACGTACAGTGCCAACATTTTCCTCTGGCGACTGGGCTGCATAATTCAGTCATGTCACCAATTATTGCAAAGGTTGCACTTGGTCAGTTTGCGTAACTAAATTTTAAAGCTTAGATCAAGTTAGCACATACAAAACCAAACCACATACAACAAAATAATTCCATTACTCCATGACAGACACAGACTAAAATGTGCGGGACAAGCACAAACAACCCCCTCTGACCTCAGATCCAGAACAGAGGGCTCATGGGAAGTGCAGACATCCCAGATGCATGTTATCCCTCAGTAGCATTTATTCAGCTGTAAGAAAAAGCTGCACATGTATCATTCTGGTAAGAATAGCAGTTTTGTGGTCGACCCCGTCGAAACTGAGTAGTATGCGGTATGTGTGTGTGTCTGTATGCATTGGTCCGTACAACCTTCGACCACCCACAGTACACCTCGCTGGATGTCTCTCTCACTGCTTTTGCCAAAAGCAGCATGGAAAAGCTAGCTTTATGAGCTTGTGGGCAGCAGAGGAGAAGAGGGGAAATGTAGATGATTTGTAGGGAGACCATAATGGAGACAGATGATCTTTCTCTTGGTCTGTCTGCTGTTGAATCAGCGCTGCCACCCAGTAGGGGAGTGTGCGTTCTCTGGCCTGGCTCTCTCCTTCTGTTATTTCTGTTTTCATACTGCTCTCTCCTCTTATAGACCTCCACTGCGGTCCATTTCACATCCATCCCAGGACATAGTGAGCATGCTCAATCTGCATGTAGTGACTCAGCCATAATGCAGACAGGACGCCAGTCAGCACCACTTCAGCCTGTTCTTTCTCTTTGTAAGATCATTCAACACATGGTATGACAACAATGCTGGCAGCATGGGTGAGTGTTGACACTCAGGTGGTGAAAAGTCATGGCGCTACATGCTCTTACATTTGCAATCAAGTGTGTTTCACAAGTTTCAATATTGTTCTCACAGTATTTACACATTTACAATAAGCCGTTGGGCAGAAGAAAGCTGTCAGCAGGGCTGCCAACTTTTCAATTTAGTATGGAGTGAGATAGAAGAAAAAAAATCAGATTCATGTCAGATTTGACATGTACATCGTAGTCAGTGTCATCCTGAACAGGATTACATCAAATATTTCAGGAAGTCCCTAAATGAAAAGATTTATAAGAGATTAAATGTTGCAAGTTTTTCTGTGTGTTACTATGTTCTTTGAAGTGATATTCCCTTTAATTTTCTAAAAAAAAGACTGTGCAGGTCATTCTGAAGAGGACATATGGAAAATGGAAATATATATATAATGGAAATATGTCAGCAGACCTATTAGGATTTTTTTTTTTTTTTTTTTACGACAGTTCAAATATGAGGAAATTATAAATGTTTTAATGTAATTTGAGCTGTCGTTCCTTTTTTTTTGTCAGGGTCATTTCAAACATGACTCTGAAGGAAAACATTTATGTATTTAATTGGGGTTTTTTTGCCAGTACCGTAACAGCATGAATAGACACGCATCAAAATCCAGCCCAGTAGCCAGAAGAAAATGTTGACATTGAACATCTCTGCAAACCACAGATACGTTACATTTGTACATATCAACATTTCTTAAGTTACAGTATGTGAGCAGACTCTGTCATCAGCAGGTAAGAGGATGGTGAAGGCCGTGTCACCTAGGTGAGACAGACCACTGTTTAAGACCAATTAATAATGGTGAACATTAGTGAATACATTAGCATTTCGTGTCTGAAATGGAGTATAGGAGGAAGAAGCAACATGCTTGTCTAGTGTATTCTACACTAATCCATCAGTACTCAATCACAGAAAACAAACTATCTGCCCCAGCGTCCATCCCCACAACTAAACTACTATGTTCATCCCCTTACATAATCAACAATACTATCCAAACAAGAATGTGAAAAAAAAAAATTCAGGGTCAAGGGGTCACAACCTAAAAATGTTAGGAACTAATGAATTACAACATGTCATACAGGTTAATGCAAAGATATTCTGAAAGGGTGTTGAGCATACTATTTTGTTTTATAATGTATTAAGTACAATAATTATGAGACTTTGTATGTAAGAAATGTACAGAGGTTCAGTACAGCTACATCATGCCATTGTTGCAATTAGCATGTGTAATTACTTTGGTATTTTTTTAATGCAGGATAATCAATATCATTAACTCATGGAATACAATTGTGAAAGTGCATGAACACACCTCTGCTGATGCATCATATCTCAAGAGGCATCAGCAGCAGATGACCTGCTGACCACATGCCCAATGTCAGGCCCAACACACTCATCTTGTCGATGTTGAGCACAGATTATATCACCATTTCTTTATCATTTTTTTAATCTAATTCTTACTTTGTGCACTTTTTTTTACCTAGGCAACATGATTAGTTAAAGACACACTTAATGCATCCACATGTGCACAATGTTCCCATTCCATAATACATCCCTAAAGGAAAACTCTTCTTATATGGAAGGATACAAATCTGCAAGCGTGATGCTGGTTGTGTCTCTGTATCTTGATGAGGGACACTTACGTAGGACATGTTTTAGAACTTTGGTTAAGTGGTTGAAAGATTGTTCCTGTAATCACCGGGCCATCCTGTTATTGTCCATTTGGCACATTGTTTTGTGTGCTAATTTGTGGGAGGAAGAGACTCAGCTGTCCTCTGTGCTCTGTTGTTGTCTTGTTTTCTATTCCTCTGTACATACACAACTTCTGAGCAAACCTTTCAGACAACACACTGCTAAGCATTGTACTGTATAATCTCCATGATACCCAGAAGGGCATTCTTTAGTGCTATTATGGGTACTTTAGAGATGCAGACAATGTCTATCAACAACACCCTCATACCCCATAATCACAGTAAAGAACGCCCTCACAGCTATTATTGCAATGAAATGCATCTAAATTGTGAGATAATAGACATCATCATCTTATCTCTAAACAAGGATTGATGATGACAGGAATGTAACGCAAATGTGGGAATTAAACAGATTGTCCATGTAACCGCTATTCTCTTCATTTTGGTGTGAAAATGACCAAACACTGAGTGTAAGTGATCGGTGGTGACTGTTTTTCATTTAAGTTAGCAGCGTGTAAAAAAACAGCACAATTAGAAAGTCTGTAATGCATTACATTTAGGTTTTAACACTGCCAGCTGTGGAATTCTGGGAAGTATCTGGGAGGCCCAGCTGTGGTCTTGGGCTAAAAGCCATCATTTCCACCAGAGACAAAGGTGGACGTTTTCTCCAGCTGATTTTAGTGAGAATGGACTAGTGGGACAATAGCAAATGAAGTGTGGCTATTCTACAAATTCTTGTCTGTTATCACCACAAGGCCAACAACCACTGATAGAGACCAAATTCTTATGACAAGGTTCAATGTGTAAATGTAATCAGTTGTATATTATCATGCACACATTGAATTAAACATTCATAATGGCTTAAAAACTACTTGACTAACATAAAGATGTTATGCAGATTTAAGCGCCTTTGTTCATTTGATAACTTCCGCATTCACAAAATAAAGTGGCCATATTACAGACTGATGATTTTGCTGTCGTAAACGAGGGAAGGGATGGAAACCCAGAATGTTGAGGACAAGTTATGATGAATAGTTACTGCCAAGAGGTAAATGACAAGAGTGACACCCCTCTAATCTCTGCACGATAAATGTGAAGTTACTGCTCCTCAAACTTAAGATTTTTTATGGAGTTTAAGAGGTTGTGGTGGGAGGAGTTTTTTTACCTTTATATAGAGACAGGCTCGTTGTTTCCCCTAGTTTTCAGTCTCAATGCTAAGCTAAGCTAACTGGCTGCTGGCTGTGGTTTACTGAACAGACAGGTAGGAGAACGGCAAAGGAATCAAACAATTCAAGAGAATGCTACAAAGGATTGAATATCTATACCTGTTGTTTGCTGATATGGTTGATTTGTAAAAGAGTATGTAAAGTGACAGTGATAAGTGGTCTCTGGTTGTAGGGCAGGTGTACAAAGCCCAAGATTTACATGCCAAAAACTGCGGTTTTCCTTCTGAATTCTGTCTATGGTGAGGTTTAGACAACAAAAGCCCTTTGGTTAAGGTGAGGAAAATGTCGTGGTTTCAGTTAAATGAAGCTCAGCGTAAGTTCAGTCAGGAAGACTTTCTGTGTGCTCATCCATTCACAGTTCTCTGCCTCTCACTCCCACTGCTTCCTCTAATCAGCTGACTATGGGTGTTCACCTCTACCACCACCAGCGTCTAGACGCCGGGGGGGTTCCCTATTCGACTATGGATTCATCCCTCTCCTTAAATCGTACCATCTCTATGGGGTCTAATCGCCCAAGACTTTCCACATTTTTCATCCTTATGTGCGCATGTTAATAAATATTCTTTTTACTATAAAATAACCTGCTGATATTATATTGCAAGGATTACACTGGACTGCACTTTTTGCTACATGCCAGGTTTGTTAATTAAAAACGTTTCCTTATTATGTTCATAGAAAAGGTTATCCATTCTGCCTCATCTTTCCTTTAAAACAGATTTGCTGTTATCAGTTCGTTAAATATAGTCATAGCTTCCAGGAGACAGGGTTGTTATAATAACTGTATAGGTACTAACTCAGTGGAAGGCATGTATTAATCTCCACCTATACAGCCACACACTCAGATTTTCTCAAAATCAGAACTATTGAACTGATTTGAATTTGGATGCCACTCAGTCCTGGGCGAGTTAATAAGAGACAGAGGTAATAAAGTTTGACTGGCGGGCTTTTAGCTGTCACTTACCAGTATATAACGATGGGAATGATTTGTTTCTGTATTTGTTCTCGTAGTCTGAAAATGCTTTGGTATTACAAGAATACAGCTCTTTGAGTTGACTTGAACTGAAAACAGCATTTGGGGGGGGGGGGGGTCTCTGGAAGGAGGGAGGACAGAATTTGGACATAGCTGAGCAGTCTCATCAGTGTGACTGACAATCCAACAGGCCAGCTGCTGTCCCACTGCAAGGCGGGAGGAGGACAGGAGGAGAGAGGAGGAGAGAGGATGACAGGGATGCGTATGTGTGTATGTGTCTGTCTTTTTGTGCGTGCCTGCATGCCTGAGATTTGAAGTCACTGTGTCGCCGTCATCTCTTTTGTGAGAGTCCCACATTCTGCGGCTCTTTGTCGGTGCCTCTTGCAGCGGGGCGGGTTGACAGGCTGTGAATGGCCGTCCCTGCTGTGCAGTGGCGGCCTGCCGCGTGGAGTCAAACCTTCAACAGCCCCTATTAGTGTCAGCGGCTCACAGACACGAGGGGCCTCCAGCATGTGCATGAGCAATGGTGTGCATGTGTTTATTCCTTTACTTTTCCTTTTATCATTTTTATTGAATCCTGTTTTGATGTTTTGGGAAAACTGTTCATCTCTCATGTGGAATAATTGAATTGAACTGGGGGACAGAGACACAGGAGGTTGAGAAAGAATGTGTGAAGCAGAATGTGTGTAGGAGAGAGGGCACGTGTGTATTTGTGCGTGAGTGTGTGTGTGTGTGTGTGTGTGTGTGTGTGTGTGTGTGTGTTGCCACGTCAAATGCCACCCTCCTCCCCCCTCCACTACTTCGTCCTCCCTCCTCTCCTTTCAAGTCTGACAGTGATTAATGATCCTCAGCTGTCAGGTACATTACTCACTATGCTCTCTCTCTTCTTCTTGTTCTTTTTCTTCTTCTTCTTTGGACATAAAAGACGACCAGAAATAGTGAATTGCAGAGATTGAAAGACAGACAGAAAACAGTGATTCTCTCTCTCTCTCTCTCTCTCTCTCTCTCTCTCTCTCTCTCTCTCTCTCTCTCTGGAGGAAAGAACAACCAGAAAAGACCTTTCACAACCGACCCAGTGCTGAAAAGAATAATACCACTAATGAAAGGCAAGACACAGGAACGTGAGCCAGAATATATTCACTGGTCTGTGTGTGTGTGTGTGTGTGTGGGTGTGGGTGTGTGCATGTGTGTGAGCAGGGCCCTCTCTTCATGTGTGTGTTTTTACATGTGTGTGCGAGTGCGAGCCATGAATGTGCCATGCGAAGGCGTTTGAAAGAGGCCAGACGTCGGGTGTCAGGCATTGCTCTGTCTTTCCTCCCCCTCTCCTCCCACCGCTCCAGGCCCGATGATGGATGATGGCGAATGAGAAGTTTCCTCTCCTGGACTGCCGACTGCAGCCGGCTGCCGTCAGAGGACTGGCCATCTGCTTTCCATTGCAGGGGCCGGCGGGGGCCCTCGGATTTGGGCCTGGGTTTTGGCTGCGGTGGCAGGGCTACAGAGACAGCCAGGCCCTGAGGCAGGGTGGGCTGCAGAGGAATGAACAACCCTCTGAAAGAGACAAATGAAACATGGGTAGTAATGTTTATTTTCAGCTGAACTGGAATCCTGATTAATTGGTCTGGATCAATTTAGAGTTGGAACTCCTTTAATTGGGATTACACCCAACACTGGCATCTGTAATTTCAACATTCACCATCCATACTTCTTACAAGTCTGAAAAGTGTTTGAAGCAAATTACTGTTTCAATCTCAATATAATCCATCTGGAGCTAACTGCTCTGAAATGTATGATTTGTAATATGTGTTGCACTCTGGAAAATCAGAGGTGTAGATGACTTTTTGCATTCAACATATTAGCAGCTTTTTAAAGGAAACCACAGAGAACCTTTACTCCATCCTAATTGACTTTAGCAGTTGTAGGTAACTATCGCTCACAGGGCAAAGTAAATCCACACAAATTTTCATCTTTGGTCATCTTGATAGTGCTGCCCTCTGAGGAAACAGAGAGCCAGATAATCCAAAACGGGAAGCTATTGTGGCTTATTAGCTGCACTGCAACATCCATTTTTATTTTGTATCTTATATTGCATTTCAGTGAAGGATATTAATAAACATGACCAAAGTTTCAAATACTCAGTAGAAGTAATCCCTTTGAGCAAAAACCTCAGGTTTCAGACTGTTCTTAACCCTCCGTTTCCAAACATGTTTTTATAATCTGGCTACAGTTATGACATCATAGTGTAACAGATTTCTTCATATGGACATCAGTTCCAGCCGCACTACTGCCAGTGTTTACATTACGTAGCCTATACACTGTTGCATGTAGCTTAACATCAGAGAAACATGTAAACTCGGTTGCTGACATTGTAAATTTGTCCTTGAGTCAAATTCCTGCTGGAACATGTCCGGCTGTGTTTGGAAGCCGTTACTGGTGATTTTTAATGGTAGATATTGTCACTATTCTTCATTACAGTGCTGCAATTACACTGCTAATGCACATGTGGCTACATGCTAATGTCAAGGAAACGTGTTTTGGTTGTTCATGTTGTTAATTTCTTCTAAATTTTAAATCATATTCCTGCTGGATAATCTGTGTTTTTTTAGAAGCTTTTATTTGTGATTTTTCATGGTAAAAAGTTTCACTATTCTCCCTTAAAGTCATTCAACTCTGGAAAATGATCATGGCTGCAATTATTATACCTCCCATTGAGACGACTGTGACGTAAACTGTAGAAATACAGCATTCATGAGACAAAGTGTGCTTCCACACATGAGAGCAGTGCAGCATTTTGCTAGATATAATATCTGATATATTTTGTCTAAAAAGGACCCGTGTTGACTTTATTATTATATACCTATAAGAGATAGGTTATTTTACCAGGACCCTGATGGCTGGTGTACATCTGCTTTGGGTACAAAAAGCAACACAACTAGAGAGAGAAAGACACAGATTAATTCACCTTCACACCAGCTCCACAGCTTTGCCATGTTGTGGAATGTCAGAAAGTCACCGGCAGGGTTGGAAACTGCAGATTTAAACAAACAATTTTAATCAGAGTCCATCCATTGTTGAGCCAAGCCACTGCTTGTATGTCAGTTCTGATTTATTAATCCTGGAGGTATTACTTCGGCAGGAGATGAGGAAGATCACTGGCAGAGCAGAGGAGACAAATCATAACACAGAACGGGAAAATAAAGAGAGGGATGGAGAGAAAAATAATCACTTAGCTTTGCTCGCCAGGTTTCAATATTTGAACATTCTTGCCCAACCATTTTTTTACTGAAACACTGCAAACATACAACACACACTGACATACAGATACACAGCATCATGAAGTCAAACAAGTTGAACAGACATTACATTACATTTTTTAATGTTATATTTGTATTCGGTTATTTAATTGTGTTTCGATGTTTTGGCTATACTGTGTGTGCCAATTTTATACGCCTGCAATGCACGCTGAATCAAAGTGAAACTCTGAGAAAGACTAATGGAGGGAGAGGGGGAGAGATTTGAGGCTACACGGCCACAAATCAAGAATGTAAATGGCTCTTTTTACTGTGTCTGTTTCTGTAAATATAATTTTATATTTTATTGAACATGACATTTTCCATTTGGTAAATGTTTATATACAAAGACTCTTTAAGTCAAAGGAAAGCACACACTGACTTTTACCCAGGATGTCCAAAAGCTTGGAGGGTGAGGAGCAGGGGCGTAAATATAGACAGTGCAGGCAGTGCGGTTTCACTTGGGCCTGTGGGGGGCCCCTGTGAATGTTTTAAATTGGCACCTCAGGGATATACTTGTGTTGAACTACTTGAACTCACATTAAATTAAAAATGGTGCCATTTGCTACAGGCAATATGCCCTCAAAAATGAAAACCCATCACCATTATGATTCCTTCTCTCTTTTTTTTTGTAAAATAGCCTTTAGCAATCTTATTCTACATAAACTATAAAAACTTTGAATAAACTATTTAAAAAACCTATTGAATTAAATGAATCATTTCTTATTTTCTTTGACGTTTGGTCATATACAGGTTTGCAATGATGATTGTTGGGTAACATGTATGTTGATGTTGCCTAATATCAAGTCTGTGTTTGATCATGTGACAAAACAATATGATACAATAGCTAGTTTGGGCACAAAATCTGTCAAGACTGACAAGCTGAGCACATCTGCAAGTCTAGCAAGCAGTCATGTCCCTTTACAAATAAAACAGCAGTAAGAAAGGACGAAAGAGGAATGAACAAGAGAAAAAAGTAGTAAAGCTCCCTAAATTTGATTCTTTTGGCTTTATTGTAAACAGTTGCCAGCTGTGTGTGTGTGCGCACCTTATAACTTGTAGCTAGTATGCACAAGGGCCTGTCACAATAACCTGCACTGGGCTCTGTGGTAACTACCTTACACCACTAGTGAGTAAGTTGGGCAGAGAGCGGGAATATATAGTTATATGGTAATGTAATTACATTTATTTCACAATATCTTTATCATTACATAGCTGTAGTTACATTGTTTTACATACTCTTAAAGTTGCACAGTTATATTGTTATAGTTAGTAGGACTGATACACTTATAGAGTTGTTATAGCTGTATTTTACATATTTTTGTCATCACTGTGTAATGACAAAGTTATATGTAGTTTTATAGATATTGTTATATAGTAATGTCATTGGAGCTGTTTAGTTATGACTGATATATTAATAATTATGTAGTTACATTGTTAACTTTATGTAGTTATATAGTTGTGTAATTGCGTGATTGTTATCATAGTCACATATTCATTTATTTGTAGTTAATTTAAAGACATTGTTATGGTTATATTGCTATAGTTATATAGTATTGTCATTACAGTAATTGGATATATAATAGTCCATCTATAATACCATGCCAGTTATATAGCTATATTGCTATTTCTATATAGCTACAGTGAAAAGCTATAGTTACATAATTATTGAAATTATTATATTGTTACTGTTAACGTGGCATAGCTTTATTGTTATTGTTGCACTTATATAGTTAAATAGGTGTTTTCATAACTATATAGTTGCATAGATATTTATAGTTATATAGCAATGTTGTTATATAGATGCAACTGCCATTCATAGTTATATATAGTTACATAGTTCAGTTGTTGTGTGTTGTTATACTGTATGTGCAATATAGTTTTATTGCAGTAATGTAGTAATGTTATTACGTAGTTATTCAGTCATTATGCTTATTGTTATGGTTACATATATATATATAGCACACTTAGTTATACAGTAGGTGTCATCACAGTAATGCTGTGACTGTGGTATATGCAGTACGTATGATGAGTGTGATGCAGCTATTCTGAGTGTCGTAGCCGTAAATGTGCAGAATAGAGGCCTTTCCATTGTTCTCAGTTATTTATTTTACTTTATTTCACTAATGCTAAAACGTATGCTGGGATACATCAACATCAAGAGGACATTTTGCTGAGTCATCACTAGCCTTGGTTTCACAATGTCATGGAAAAAACGCTCCCAGGTGAATCTTCATTTCCACAAAACCCATCAATCATCATCCCGGGATTTCTCTGTTATCCCCATCCCACTCTTTTCATCCTGCACTCCTACACACATCCTCTCCTCTCTCTTTCTCCTCTTTGTTCCTGCTATTTGTCTCACACACCGTATCCTCCCATGCCCTCTTCTTTTTTTATATAAAGAGAGTGGGCTCTCCACTTCCTTTTGCTTTTGTTCTTTCTTTAAATGTAAGAAATGGCTGTGAGCAGGAGAAACACACCACACTGTTGTGATTTATGCCCAGGCAGCAAGGCAGCGGTTAGTATTGAATAATACAAAGGTTGGTAAACTCTGACCTCCATCATAAGAATTTCCATAAAATATAAAGGTAAATTTGCTCCTTTCCTCATTCCTGATCAGAGGTAAATCTACACTTTCAAAATGAGAATACTCATATCCTGGCTACTCTCTTGACCCTTATTAACTGTCTTTCTATCACACTGCTGGCCAATAAGCACTGAAAAAAGAAGCAGCAGTGTGTGGATACGTGGTGGGTGTATGTGTGTGTGTGTGTGTGTGTGTGTGTGTGTGTGTGTGTGTGTGTGTGTGTGTGTGTGTGTGTGTGTGTGTTTGGGTCACTGACTGATAAGTGAAAGGTTTTCATGCAGTCATCAGTCACCTGTCAGTTTTCTGACATCTCTCTCTCCCTGTGTCTTCTCCTCTCTGCTCTCCATCACTCCTGTCTTTCTTTCTCTGACACCTGTCTTTCACTAAGATTAACGGCTGTCCATCTGTGCGTGCAAATTTGTGCTGTCTCCAGGCCTGTGTGTCTGTGCGTCAGAGTGTGTGTTTTCCTGGGTTCACACACTTCCAGTCGAACATGCACTCAGCTGCACGCGGATCGATTCAGGGTCTGGACCAACAGGGAAAGAGGTGGGAGTCAGCATTGATAAGGCAGTAAATGAAGTGATTGGCAGGATCAATGGAGACCCCAAGGGAACAATGAGCATTTCTGCCTGTCTCTTTGTCTGTCAGTTTGTCTGTCTGTCTGTCCATCTGTCTGTCTTTCGGTCTGGGGTAGCAGAGAGGTTGGGTGCTACAGGAGACAGAGACAGAGTGTAACGCACACAAAGTGAGTGCACAAGCAGAATGTAATACATAATAGAGCTGGCCACGGCCTCTGTTGCTGCTCTCTGCCTCATCCATCCATTTGACAGGACAATGGAACAGCATGGCACAATACTGAGCACTGGCTCCCATTGTGAGGACAGTCAAAGGACCGGGACACCATCCATGTACTGGAGTTGATCATTCACCACCATAGACCTTATTTCATTTTGACAGTCAGGCTTGTTTTAAATTTACAGTTGTTTATTTATATTCTAAGTATTCATCATGTGCATGGATTGACAAAAGTTTTGAAATTGTTCATGGTTGTCTGGTGAAATTTAAATCACAACCTTGAATATCACCACAGAGTTAAAGCAGTACTTCTCTGACCAACCCTGTTTCCACGACATTACTTGAGTGTTTCTATTTAACTAATGCCTCTTGTCAAAAACATTAACTTAAATGTAATCTTCCGTGGCAACATTCCTCCGCTTCTTCCACTCAAACATGCACTTCTTTTTACCACATGGAAGTTGTGTGGAGGTGGTCAGCGTAAATGGTGAGAGTACAAACTGCAGGACTCTGACACTGGAGGTTTAGTCAGCGAAAGTACTTTGGTTGAGGTTTGGGAAAGACTGTGGTTTCTGTTTAATGTTAATAAAGTACAAACACAGTGTCTCATACTTGAAGTCATTTCCCCTTTTTTAATATTTAACCATGATGATGATTCTTCCCTAACCATAAAGCTGTGGTAGGCAGTTTTATTTTGGTGTCATTGGGCAAATGTTCCATAATAAACTTCGAGCATATCGTAATTCAAGTAGTCTGAGAGAAAACTAGACTTCTGCACCTCCCCTTGGCTCTGTTTTAAGGCTTTAGAAAATCTAGCCTGTGATGGGAGATTCTTGCAAATCACAGGTCATTTCAGAAAGAGGGCATTCCTGTTGACTGTTCTACAAATGCAAATGCACGTACACGTCCCTTCGCTGAAAGCCTGATTCAATGGCAGAGAATCCTGCAGAGAACATAGCTCTTTCAGAACTGGCAACAACTACTTACACTGCAAAGCAACCCAAAAAAGGAAGACAGACTTATCAAAAAGAGGGACTTAAACAGAGTCTGGCAATAAACCCAATAAAACACATGTCAGTGTCTGCAAAGTCTTTTAGAGATGGACAGAAAATAATGTTTATAGTTGGGCCTTCTATTAACCAGAGAGAGAGGCTCATAGCTGCGGTTTCAAGCTCACTTTTATTGAATCACAGTGTGTCCTCCGCCTCACTCCCCACCGCCACAAACCACCTTGCTGGGAGGAAGGCATGCAGCAGCTCCGGAGATAGACTCCTACTGAGCAGCCACAGCAATCTGAATCCAGCCAGCACAAACCCCAGCTCCAGGGCACTGGACAGTCCTGACTCTCTGTCAACTCAGCAAACTTTCTGTTGATGCCATGACACAGGTCATCATGTTAAAATTCTGTCAACATAGTGCTGTAAGTGCATAACCATAAAAATGTTTAGCAAGCTTTCAGTTTTTTGCTATCAGTGGATGTTACATTGCAAGATCAAGTACTGTAAGAGGAACAAACTGGAGTCATAAAGGTAGTACTTATAACACCACAATTGTATTGTACATTGTTCCTCTTGGTATTTCAGTGTAACTTGCTGATAAATCTCAATGCAGCCGCCAAACTGAAGCCTTAATTTATTGCATTTTTACCTTATCTGTGCTTGGATGTATTTTTTGTTCTGTTGTGGTTGTCAAGGCTGCCATTTTGTTTTTTACTTCAGTCCAATAATAACAAGAGATAAACTCCCAATATATATCCCAAAATTTCCTTACAGTCAAAACACCAATAATCCAGTCTCAACAATAGCCGTCCTTTAGTCCAGAAGCCTCTACTGTATGAGATAACATTCCTGTCCTGTGCAGCCTGTCTCCAGTTTCACCTTAAGGACCAGCTACTTTATGAATATGTATTGCATGTATACATAAAGGATTAAGATCTCTCCTTCAGTTCCTCTCCACCTCCTTCCCTTCCTCACTCTCCCCGTCTCTCCTCTCAGCTGTTCAAATATTGTCTTTCTATTTATACTGAGCTTGGGGAAATATTTACCCTGGGCCACTGAAGCAGGGTGGATATGAATGGGCATCATCTCAGCTTGTCAAATTAGCTGCTGCTCGCTGCCTGCTAATGTCTCTGTAATTGGAAAGGCTGGCAGTATAGCCCGTCTGACTGCTGCCTTGGCATGGACGTCACGTGTTGCCGCCTGTCTCAGAGGTTTGGGATGCTACGCCACTACCACTGAGGTCACCTTCCAGTGTACATGTTAAAAGCATTTAGATAACACGCATATCTACAATGACTTACAGTAGTTATCTTACCGTCCAACTGTGCGTCGAAATTTTGAATTTTGAACTTTGCAAAACATAAAAATTTGGATGAGATACCGTTAACTTTTTTGACACTATAAATTTGTATTCATAAGATTGTAAGACCACAATGAAGACTTTCAAACCGAATTTCTATTCATGGAATTAAACATAAAGGGGGTGTTGGTGTCTTTGTAAAGTGAAATTCAGGGTACATACAGTATGGGCTTCCAGCTACCAGCTAGACTGCTGGTAGCTGGTAGAGTAAGTTGATAAAAGATATTCTGCTGCATTTATTTAAAACTGGATAAATGTCATATATATAAATGCAAATGACGCACTGAAATGTTCAGATGAGGTCTTACAGTTTATGTGTGATGTGCTGAGCTAAGCCTGAAGCGGTGGAAGAACTATCAGATATTTTAGTCAAGAAAAAGTAGGAGTATCACGGTGTAGAAATACTCTGCTACAAGTACAGGTCTCGCATTCAAAACTTTAAGTAAACGTAGTCACATCAACATTTATTTAAAGTACCAAGAGTAAAAGTATTCATTGTGCATTATTATTAATCTAAATCTTTAAGGTAACCTGTTTCCAAATCTGTCAGATAAATGTAGCAAAGTAAAACGTACAATATTTGTCTTCAAAATCTATCGGAGTAGAAGAATAAATTAGTAAAAAATGGACATACTGACATAAAGTACAGTATTTGATTAAATGCACTTTCCACCACTGGATGTGCTGGTTGTCTTCAGGTTCAACAATTTTACCGGCATCAAAAAACCTTTAGTAGGAAACAAGCAGTTTGTCCGATTTCCACATGGTATCTGTGTAACAACTGAAACCCTGAAAGGTAGTTATATTTTTGACAAAATGGACGTTAGCAATTGATTGATGTTGGTCTGTCCATCTGCCAGTCTGTCTAAATCTTTGTCCAGTGCAAGATACATCAACAACTCAAGGCACTATTTTCCACTTCAATTGGTACTGGTATTCATGTTGCTTAAAAGAAGATTGTAAATTATTTTGTTGACATCCATCTACTGTCACTGTCAGGTCAAAATAGCCACGTGATCATCATTTTTATGCCAAGGTGTCTCAAGAACTAGTTTCCTGATATGACATTTCTGTGGATATTTTTGTGGAATCCACAGTAGACAATACTTAACACCAAACTTTGAGTAATAGTTAGACTGCTTTTAGTGTATACAGATTCTGCATTGATTGATTGATGCAGAATCTGTAGGTAATGGGATATGATTTTGGTATCGAAAATGTTCTTTGGTTTCCATTCGTAGTCTGTTAGTAGTCCACGTAGTATTGACCAATCACATTTGAACAGCAGGTTGACAGTCTGTGAAGAGGTGGTACACATTCCCAGAAATGCAATCTCCCATGGGCTATCATCTGGCGACAAGCTAGCTTTATATTAGCTTTTTTTTTAAATGCATCTGCAGTCATGTAGATATCTGTTTATTAGCTGAAATGACCAGTGCACAGAAGAGAATTTTTTAGATCAGATATCTGCTGGCTGCACTGGATCAGCCTGTTATTTTGGCCCTTATCCCTGGAGGCTTCATCATTGTAAGTCCAATGTTTTCCAAGATTGGTCTGCTTTGGAATTCACTGGGTTCATTTATGCTTTCAAGAGGATAAACCCCATGATGAAACAATGTCCTGTCCTGACCATTCGAGGGATAAACTGTGTCATTTTGGTGTTTCAAAGGGTTAGTTCGGATTCAGCAATGTGATACCGATTGAGGCAGCGGTAGACCAACAGCTCCTGTGTTCAGCGAGGTCAAATTATTGTTTTTATCAATGGAGTCTGGCTTCGAAGAAAGCCTTGATAAGTTTCACTTTTATTTCAGTGCCCCATCAGAAAGGGTTATCTGTTTGGGAAGTACTGAGCATATGGCTGGATAATGAGACTTACTGTACAATGATGTACTCATGAGACTATACTGTCCAAAGTTGTATGAGACTTTGTAAATGGATGTTTTGATATAGTTTTGCTGTTGTTAAATGTGGAACCTTATGACATTAGTTCATCAAGTAATATCTCTGAGCTTTTAAGTCTTGTAGCAAATGAATTTAACACCAGGATTTGGCCAGTTGCCGTATTATATGTCTTTTTGTTTTTGTTTTTGTTTTTTACAATGATATGCTTTAACATGAACACGTCTTGAAGAGGGGCAGAACAAGGAAAAGTTTTTGTATGTGTAAACTGTTGCTAACATTCTTAGACACCTTTAGTACTCATACTTGAGTTTAATAATCCTACTTTTTGTTTTTCAGCATCAAAATAAAACAGATTAAATTAAATTCCTATTGGTAAATTACTGTATAAATCCTTGTCTGTCAAGCCATAAATCATATCAACTGTGTCTCTCAAGCACAAACACCTGCGGTGCAAGTACACTCGTGTCATGAATAATTCAAAAGTACCATATGGAATATGTAGGAAAAGAGTGAAAACAGCACCCAGAGGAAATAAAGCACAAGCGGGTGTTTACCCTTTTGAAAACAGCTGAAAGAGAGCAGGCAGTAAAACAGTGATGGAAGTGGTTAACAGCAGAGAGGGGAAAGCTAATGGAGAGCCACATTTCCTACTAAAAAGGATCCTGCTGCAGACGAGGAGATGGGCTCCAGAGTGAGAAGAGAGGGGCGGAGAAGGAAGGGAAGAAAAGCAGCCGCGGCGCTGATATTGATCTTCTGCCAGAGAGATTGATAGAGCAATAAGGAGCTGAGGAGAGGAGAGATGAGAAGTGGAGTAGAGGAGGAGGAGGACGGCAAGGTGAGAGAGAGGATTGCAGGGTGTGAGATGAATGGATGGCAGGGTGAGAGGGGCAGAGAAGGAGAGAGGGTGAAGAAAAGATGGAAGAGGAGGAGGGGGGGGCAGGCTGAGAAAATGATAGACAGCAAATGAAAAAGAAGGAGAGAGCGAGAGAGTTGATGTTGATAAAGTAGCCGGCGAGTGACATCATTTGAGAGGTGAAAGATCAGGTGTCTCTCCCTTAATTAGGTCAAGGAGAGCAGAGCAACGGGGTGATGGATGAATTAGAGGAGAGGGGGGAAAGTGATAGAGACAGAAAAAGAGAGCAAGAGAGATGATTGGATTTCACGTGTAAAAGGGAATTGTGTGTTAGGCTGGCTGAGACACTAAAGGTGACCCCCCAGCCGCCTAATGGCACAATACATATTCTTTAATGAAGTCATAGTGCAGTCACATCTAACTACAGCTCCACCAGCAGCTCCTGTGTGCTGAGTGAAGATGTCACTGAGTGTGTGTCTGATGTGCGTGAGAGTGTGTGCTCAGACAGACAGTGTAACATGTGAAGCAGAACATGGGCACCATTCATCAGCCCCCAGGTGTGTGTGTGCGTGTGTGTACGTGTGTGTGTGCATAAGTGATATATGGGCGTGTGGCGCGGTGAGTGGAGGACCAGCACAGCCATCACTCAGGTCTAAGGCCTAATGGAGAGTCCTGCCAGACAGCTGGCTGATAGATGGCCTGACCGCTACACACACACACACACACACACACACACACACACACACACACTGTCATCAGATAACAGTACTAATGCCTGACCTCACTCACTACACGTCCTTCAGAAGCGACAGAGGAAGAGAGGGGAAAGGAGAAATAAAGAAAGACACAGCACTGTGTGTGTGTGTGTGTGTGTGTGTGTGTGTGTGTGTGTGTGTGTGTGTGTGTGTGTGTGTGTGTGCTCCTGCATGTGTGTATTGTGGGTGCACTGTGGGTCGTTGGCATGTCTACATGTCTGCCGATATGATCTCAATTTCCCTGTTAGTCTCTCTCCCCAGTTTGTCAGGAGCCATTAACATCACCGGCGGTCCTGACTTCCTGGACACACGGTCACACACACACACACACACACACACACACACACATAAGACCACATGCTCACAGTTGCACTAATGCTTGTTCTTATGCACAAGTATGATCAAGAGTGATGCACACGTATACACACCTGCAGCGGCCACTGAAGCCACATGTGTTTTGCGTTGGTGCGGGCAGCCTGCCTTCACTCTTCATTAGCTTCTATCTGAATGAGATGCTCGGAGACATTAAGGTAATGTTACAGGCCGATAAAGTATTTAAAGCCCCCCAGGTGCCAGCGCAGCGGGCAACAGGGTGGGGTGAGGACACTGGGGGCCTGGAGAGGAGCCGAGGGGAGGAAGGATGGGAGGAGGGTTTGATACACTGCAATCATTTTGTCAGCATTTGTAAATGACAAATGTATTTCCTTTACAGTCTGAAAAAATGTTTAATATTTATTAAAAATGCAGATGTTTCTGTTTTATTAACAGCAGAATTAAGACACTGTATTATCACATGACTAAAAGAATGACAGCTTTTAGAGGGCCAGATTCCGAAACTTAGAAGTAATGATTTACAGTTGGATAACTGCTTTTCATTTTTGAGCCAGGAATATAACTTTACTGGATAAGCAGCAGCAAGTTTAGTGCAAGCTACACTGTGCGACATGGATCTAATAAACTTGGGTATGACATCAAGCCTGATGTATGCAGACTGTTAGATGACAGCGCCTACCGAATCACTGGTAATGGCATACGATGCAATAGCTTCCCATACTGCCTGCACAAGGATGCTGCACAGGTTATTACTTCTCAAACTGTGAAGCACAACATAGAGGGTCATATCATTAAATAACCTAAAGTTTTGTGGGTACTATATACTTCATACGGTGTGTCTGTGTGTGTTTGCTAGCTACTAGGTTGCTCACCTGGCAGCTGCAACTCCGCTGCTACTTCCTTCCATGCTTCATCCTTTATGTGATCATAGTAAGAGCTGGAGGACACATCACATAGACAAGGCTTCTGCTGCCACAACTTGACATTGTTTTCCTCTTTGCTGGAATACCACACATTTCTTTTAGCATGTTTTGCCTCCATGGCAAGCTGCTATCTGTCTGTTTGTTTGCGTTTAGACCCAGTGTGTCATTCCATGCTGCATTTCTATTGGTTGGTTAGTAGACATAGGTGGTAACAGCAGTCACACAGTTAGATGGTCATCTCAAATTTGTGACATCTGTCAGAATTTGCTTCCAGGCTGTCTTTGATTGCAAGACCATGACAACGGCCATCCTTGAACCTCTCTCACTGTGTGACATACGACCACCGTTTTAGATCGACAGCCAAAGATATCATCACGTTTCTTTCACATTGGACATCTTTTATCTGGGACAGCCCAAAATTGCCCAGTGTATACTGGGCTTCAGGAGTCAATACATTTTCAAATTTATCCATTATAGTAGCTTAGCTTAAATGCCTCACAATGCTTTCAGTTGCACAATGCTGGAGCCTATCCCAGCTGACACTGGGCGAGAGGCGGGTACACCCTGGACAGGTCACCAGACTATCACAGGGCTGACACATAGAGACTGACAGCCATTCACACTCACATTCACACCTATGGACAATTTAGAGTCACCAGTTAACCTGCATGTCTTTGGACTGGAAGGAAGCCGGACTGGAGGAAGCCGGAGTGCCATGAGAAAATCCATGCTGACACGAGAACATGCAAACTCCACACAGGAAGGCTCCCCCACCCCAAGGTTCAAACCTTCCATCCTGGTTTCAAACCAGGAACCTTCCGCTGTGAGGCGACACTGCTAACCACTGTACTACCATGTCTTCTTTTGATGTGTGTAATACAATAATGACTATGTTTTACAAAGGTTTTATTGATTGTGTTCTGCCCCTCTGTATTGTGGCATGGTTTGGAAACCTAAATCTGGCCAATAAGAATAGGCTTGACTGGCTTGTCAAGTGGCCAGTGATTAGTTATAAGTCAGTTGCAGCCTGCTGACCTATCCTAAACGCAGGTCCTGAGGAAGGCCCAGGCTATATTGAACAATCCTGATCCTGCAGAGGGACTTAGTCCATAGATACGGAGTTGGTGTTCAGAGGACAAAAAAATACAAAATGTCTTTTGTTTGCAGAGCAATTAGTAGCCTTTGCACATGATTTGCACATGATTATTTCACCTAAGCACTTTACGTCTTCATTTGAAATGATCTCGAATTTGTACTGTTTGTCCTTGTTATTTGTCTTGATTGTTGCATTATGTGATTGCGTTTTATGTTTGTTTGTTGTATGATGAACATGTTTGGATATCTGGCTTCAATCAAATTTCTCCTGGTGGGATAATAATGTTTGACTTGACTTGACTCAGTAGGTTGCACGAATAATGCAACACTGCTGTTTTCAAGAGGGCGATTGAAGGAACAAAAGAGGAAGTCCGTGGTCTCACAGCTGAGCAAGTTGGCCTCAGATGGAAAACTTTGAAAAAAAATCCCTTTTTGAATTATTGCAGTCATTATTATTACCTATTATTCAATTAAGTTATTTCAAGGGCGTAGCTGTAGGACTTACTTCATGGGGCCATTTTACGTTAATCAGATTATGCATGGCTGCATGTGAACAAGGATATTAGTGGAAAATTCATTTTCTTTAGCCATGTGAACAGCTTAGTAAGAATATTGTCTTTTTGGAATGAGGGCAAAAACCGGAATATTTTGGGGATGTAAAACTAGCCTCTGTCTTAGCATGCCATGTTATTTGCCATATTCTTGACTTTAGTAAAAGTAAAAGTTTTTTTTTTTTTTTTTTTGCCTTTAACAATAAACACGTGGGAAGGACGGCTCTCTTTGTCAGTGTCTGCCCTAGCGCCAGATTTCCATTTGTTTGGAGTGAGACTAGGTTGGTTTGACTGTTGCAGCGTGTCACTGTGGGCCACCGTGTGACCTTGGCAACCACAGAAACCATGACGAGGGAAAAAACACAGGAGCTGTTTTAACTGTGGAGCACCAGCAGAGTACAGACAGATCAATGAAGAGAAATTGTACTGGACCAACATCAGCTTCAGAATCTGATTATCAGTTTTTAACAACAAACAATGTTTATGATACTAGTTGGTAAGATCTGCTATATTAATTGTTTCATATTTCTGAGCATTTCATCTATTGTAACATACAACCTGCTTGAGTTGGGTGATAAGAGTAGACCAGGTGGATAACAGCATCCTGTGGTATAGCCTATGGGCCGGTAGTATTGGAGGTAGTTAGGAGCCATGTCAGTCCTGATGCTCCTTATTCAAAGTATAGACTAGAGCACTAATGTTTGCGGGTATCAGCTATCACTGTCTGAAAGCACCTTGAACCTCACTGTTGGAACAGACTCCTGAGCACATGTCTGAATATCTTTGCCTGGATGCAAAAAATAATAATTTTCTGGATTGTTTTTACAATATTTTTTCCAGAAATACAAGATTTAGTGTTAAAATCAACTTGTGACCCAGTGACTTTTGCTATCTATTAGTAGTTGTCATTTATTAAAGGGAATTTCCCCACAGTGACTTTTTCCTGCAGTGACACAACAACAACTCATAGCCAACACAAATGAGGGTCTAAAAGCCTCTAAAGGACAATCCATTTTAGCACACGTTGTTTCCTTTTGACTTTGACAGCTTGTCTATATAACCTTTGCTGTATCAATTACATGATAATAGCTCAGTGTATTTCCCTTCATTTCCTACGATTCTCTTGAGTCAGCTGCTTCAAAGACATCACATTAGGAGACCTGACTAAGAGCAAGTGGGATGAGACCACAAGCGGGGGGATAACACAGGTAGTAGTAGAGAGGAGTCATAATGTCGACATAAACTGATCTAGTAATGTCAGTAACACTCTGAGTTTGTTAGCATTAACAAATATTAGCCGCCATAAGCTACAGGTCATACCAGCTGTTGCAGCAAAACCTTTGAGTGTACTGAATGGAGCAAAGTTGCATTTTATTGATACTGATTTAGTATTTAATTTAAGACTACTGTGCATATTATTCTTTTAAAATGTACATCTTGACTTTTTGTCAATGAATTTTTTTGATCAGTTCTGTACAAAAATGCATATACCATGAAATTTGTGTAAAATGATCTCACTTGTGTCCATAGTCAGGTTTCCAACTGTGGGCAAATTGAAATGCAAAATAAAGTGCATTCTATCCAGTTTGATTATGTGATTATTAGGAGTTGGCCACATCAAGATAAACAGTTGGTGGCACAAGTTCTTTCATCACGTGCCATTAAACCATTGCAGAGGAAGAAGGTGCCATGAGTTACAATCAAGCCCCCAAGAACAGCGCCAGGCTTTGAAGCCAGTTTGATATTGTGGCCAAACTGTGTGCCATGGGCCCAAAAATACCATTTCCATTGACTTACATTGTGAAGGAGATGTCTGTAAATCAGGAGATACATTCCTCTGAGCGTTACATCCCCCACAAAACGACTTGTTTCACTATTTGAAGTTGATCCATTCGGTCCGATGATATTTTAAAAGTCTAGAAGAGCTGCACAGTTGAATAATTTTTATCCCTATTTAGGTTAGCGGAGGTCTAAGCTGAAAGTAAGTTGCTCGGCCACTGTAAGTATCTAGACCACTTGCTCTATGGGCCCCACGATGTGGAAGATCCTGGTAATTCCAAACTTTTTTGGCTTCATGTGTCACTGAGCAACTTTCATAAGAACAAGGCCCATCTCCAACGCTGTATCCAGTTGTCTTTATTGATCCATGGTTACGACTGAAGTGATTAAAGGGGCACCAGTCAAATCTCAAAAAGCAGAAAACAATAGAGAAAGCATGATGATACGTGGCATTTGTGTTTGAACATTACAGTCTCCTCATTGCTCCACACAGATCTATTTTTGTATACCACTATTTTCATCTCTTCAGTGGAGCAGAGGCTTCAGTGGATGTTTAAGTCACATGCTTCTTATGCGTCATGACGTGTTTCCTAACCTTGTTTTCATAGCACTTTGTCGTAATTTTACTTTTATAGATACACCAACTTTTCCACCTCCGCCAAGTGCAACTTTTTGGAGAATATTTCCAATTGTGTAAGCTGTTTTCAGTCTTTCTGTCCATTAAAATAGGTGGATGGAAATGAAACTTGTGTCATTCAACAATTTTGGCTGATACATGCCTGTGCAAATATTACGGCTTTAAGACTAATATTATTTGCATAACATTTTCACAGATGTAGGCCTTTTGGAAAGGAATTCTTCATGGGCTTGTCCATATCCTCTCACAATATAAATTGCTGGCTGGAGCATCAGAGAGCAAGACATCAACCATCAGCATAACGAATACAGAGCTTTCAACTTAAATGACTGCAGACACATTAGGGATGGATCTTGCTTTGTGGACAATGGGTATAGTCTCGCTCCATTGATTTCTCACCAGCTTTTATTGCACTCCATCGACGGCTAATGCCCCTAAGATCCTGCCGCAGTCTGAATTATTCAGCAGGAGTGTTTTGTTTTTGTGTCAGGGCCGCGGGGGTAATTCTAGATCGCCGATATTTGATGATCTGCTGCGGGAGTAAAATGTCTATTCTCAGGGTAGCAGAGTGACTTTTTTCAATGGCCGTGGGTCTGATGTGTGTGTCGGCTGATGCGGGGTGTCCATATCAGGTTGAGAAAGGCCCCGTGACAGTGATATTTAGCATCTGGCTGTGTTCCAATATTGTCCCAGGCAGCGTCAAGGCTTTTCATTTCAAAACAGGACAGACAGGTGGAATGAGACGGAACAGGAGATGACCGACTTCTCAGTATCACGGGGGATTAAAAGAGGCATTGACGGAATAGCTCAGAAGTGAAAAGAATAGCCAAAGATAGAAAAAGGAGAAGTAGAGACTGCATGTGATAGAAACACCAACATGGAGAGTGAAGAGCTGAAGAGAAAACGAAGCAAAGCCACTGAGGATAAGACAACAGCACAGAAGAGAGATATATATACACAGAGAGAGAAAGAGGGATCCGAAGAGAGGGGAAGAGAAGAGAGGAGAGGACAAAAGTGCGTTGGTTAAGATTCAGGGCAGGCGGTGGCGCGGGGCTATCATTACCATACATCAGGACAATAAATGAGGCTTTCAGCGGGCCGTAATAAGAGTTTGATAAATCATCGGGGCCAGAATTAACTAGACGTCAAAACAATGTGAGGGTTCTGACGGATGGCAGAGGAGGGGCCGATGGCACAGATTAGTCTAGCTGGAAGTGAAGGAGCGTCGAAGGGAGGGGGGGGCATGGGAGGGAGGAGGAGGGGAGGAGAGGTGAGGAGCACAAGGACAGAGGCAGGCAGACTGTTAAACAGAGGAATGAGACGAGGTTGGCTCTGTCACGTTCATGTTGACGAGGACGCTTGCATTACACTGCAGCGGAGATGACAAGAGATGTGTGTGTGCTGGTGTGTCTCCCTTGTGTGTGTTAATACCTGCTGACCTCTGACCTCACGGATGTGTGTTCATGCTGTAAAAAGTTGTTTTTTTTTTGTTTTTGAGGCATCCCAGAGGGAAGTAGTTCATTCTTGTGCATGTGTGCGTGTCAAGCTCTCAGCACCCCACAGCTAATCCTGTTGGTTATCATGATGAGAGGTTAGTGCGGTGCTGCTACTGTCCGTCGTCCCTCCCTCCCCTACCCACACCCCCAGTGGGTAGCTTTAATTGCCAGGCTCTGACCTTTGCCGAGCGGCAGTGACAAGGCCTGTCTGTGGCGGTGGGAGGCGGCAGTGGCTCGATTAGCTGTGACAGCGGAGCTGGGCAATTGGAGCGAGTGAGAGAAAGAGAGAGGGAGGTGGAGAGAGAGAGGAGGAAAGAAATGAGGGCGAGTAGAGAGCCAGCACCGGCTAATTGGAGCCCCTCATCCTTGGAGCAGTGAGCCAGAGAGCAGTCGCAGTGGTCTGAGGCATGGTGACGAATGTGTGAGTGTGAGTGTGTGTCTGTGTGTTGAGAGGGCAGGCTATGGAGAGAGTCGCAACCACTCTGCCCAGCTTGAGAGCAATGTGTGTGTGCCTGGAGGTGTGTATTGTTTGTGTGTGTCGTGGATTCTGTGTATATTTCATCATGAGTGGGCAAATGCGTGTTCTAACCTGTATGACACGTATCCATTCAACCTGTCTGTCTGAGTGCATGTGTGTGTGTGTGTAACTGCACTCGTCTGCCATACTATATTGGTGAGGCTTTTTGTGTGTGTGTGTGTGTGTAGCCACAGAGAGACTAAGTGGAATGGACAGTTAGATTGAACAGAACGAGGCACAATTACCAGGTGAGGCTGAGAAGATAATGTTGTCCCAATCTAAGTCACCCCTTGGCCCCCCATCTCTCTCACACACACACAAACACACACACACACACACACACACACACACACACACACACACATACCTCTCTCCCTCTCTCTTTCCATGTCCTACAGGCTAGAATTGAATGGTCTCTGAAGAGTCATGGGGTGGACAGCCCGCAGGCAGAGACCACCCAGCCTTTATCAGCTGTCTTTCTCCCACTGCATGCTGGGAGAAGTGAGCTTTCAGGGCCAAAGACTCACCCGGAAAGTAAGTCACAGAGTTTGATCCCTGCAACTCCGCCTGTCAACAGCTCGTTTTATAGTTTCTGTTCTGTCCAAGACACCTTGAGGGAAAACAGCGGCTCTGTGTTGAAACAGCACAAAGGGCTGTGTGGGTTGGGGCGCGTTCTTCAGGTACCAGTGACGAATAAATGTGATCCAGGAAGAGACAGAATTTTACTATGCAGCTGTGACTATTTTATCTTTAGTCATGATTATAGTGAGGTAAACAGTAAAAATACAGTGTTCATGTTACAAAGTATCCACCAGGAACTTGTATTTGAGAAGTTGAGCCAGGTTCAACCATTTTGCAGGACAACCCTGCATTTGTTTGTTTATTTGTTTGTTTGGGACAGAGTCCCTTATGTTGTCTTATATAAGGCAAGGCAAGGCAAGTTTATTTGTAGAGCACAGTTCATACACAAAGTAATTCAAAGTGCTTTACAGAACAAGAAAATGCATTGAAATCACAATACAAAATAAAAACATAAATAATCATTATAAAATGAACTTTAAAAGAGAAGAGTGCAGATAAGATAAGATCCTTTCAGTCATATGCACAGTGAAATAGAACTGTTTTGAGCCTAGATTTGAACATTGTCAGAGTAGAGGCCTGTCTCACATCTTCAGAAAGACTGTTCCAGATTTTAGCTGCATAAAACTGGAATCCTGATTCCTCATGTTTAGTCCTGACTCTGGGCACCAGCAGGAGGCTGGTCCCTGAGGTCCTCAGAGTCCGAGATGGTTCATATGGCACTAACATGTCAGAGATGTACTTTGGTGCTAGGCCGTGGAGAGACTTGTACACAAGTAGAGCTGCTTTAAAATCTATTCTCTGAGCCACAGGAAGCCAGTGTAGAGACCTGAGCACAGGACTAATGTGCTCGTACTTCCTGGTTCTGGTCAGGACCCGAGCAGCAGCATTCTGGATGTATTGCAGCTGTCTTATAGCCCATTTGGAGAGGCCAGTGAGCAGGCCGTTACAGTAGTCTAACCTACTAGAGACAAATGCATGGATAAGTCTCTCCAAGTCAGGTTTAGACACTATACCTTTGATTTTGGCAATGTTTTTTAGATGGTAAAAAGCTGCTGATGTTACTGATTTGATGTGGCTGTTAAAGTTCAAGTCTGAGTCCATTATTACCCCGAGATTTCTAGCCTGATTTGTAGGTTTTAGAGAGAGACTGGAGGTGACTGCTGACACTTTCTCTTTGTTTCTGTGGACCAAATACGATGACTTCAGTCTTGTCTGAATTTAGCTGGAGAAAGTTGTTTTGCATCCACACACTGACCTGTTGGATGCAGTGACAGAGTGAATCCACTGGTCCATATTCACCTGCTGTCAGTGAGACATAGATCTGAGTGTCGTCTGCATAATTGTGGTAGGACACATTATTACTTTGTATTAACTGGTCTAAAGGCAGCATGTAGAGATTGAACAGAAGGGGTCCCAGGATTGACCCTTGGGGCACCCCACAGATCAAGGCCATGTGGTCTGAGACACAGTTACCAATTTCAACAAAGTACTTCCTGTCTTCTAGATAGGACTTCAACCAATTTAGGGCAGTGCCAAAGATGCCCACCCAGTCCTCTAGTCTCTGTGAAAGGATCTCATGATCGACAGTGTCAAAAGCAGCACTCAGATCTAGCAGGACTAAAACTGAGACTTTGCCTGCATCAGTGTTCAGGCGGATGTCGTTTGTCACCTTAATAAGAGCGGTCTCAGTGCTGTGATGGGGTCTAAAACCTGACTGGAAAACATCAAAGGAGCTGTTCTTTAGGAGAAAGTCAGTAAGCTGTTGGTAAACAACTTTCTCAAGGACTTTGCCTAAAAACGGCAGATTTGAAATGGGCCGGTAGTTGTTCAGTACTGTGGCATCAAGACTGCTCTTCTTTAGGAGAGGCTTTATGACCGCAGTAAGTAAATAATATATTGATGAAAAAAACCTCTCTATCTCTATTGTGTCTAAATGTAGCACTTGAGGTAGTTGATGCACTTGCGTGATTCTTGCACTTTTGGGTTTGTGTACACGTGACCAAATGCACTTATTGTAAGTCACTTTGGAATAAAGTGTCAGCTTAATAAATGTAATGTAATGTAATGTGTAATGTGCGTGTACTGTGTCACAGGACTGGCCTCACTTAAATGAACTAGTGCAGTGCCCATATGTAGTGCCCACACGTAGCCTGATAGCCTGTGGCCTGGCTATCAGGCTACAGCATGGACTGTATAAGTAAGTATTAGACGTAGCCACAGTGACATCACCCATTTGTTTGTGGATTCACATTTGGAAGCCTTGAGTCCTGCATGTTTGGCGTTGCCATTTTGTTTTTTTGGAGCCAGAAGCCAAACTGTGATGATGCCTCAAAGACAATGAGTCACTCAAAGCGGCCACTCCCTAAATTATGCGTAACTTTAAACCTTAATATAATTTCCTGCTTTTGGAGCCAGCCTCGAGTGGCCATTCAAGGAACTGCAGTTTTTGGCACTTCTGTAGTGGCTTCATTTTTCAGTCCTGGAGTCGCGGGGCTACGGCCACAGGTCTTATTTTACTGCCAAAAATGTAATATAAATATCCATTATGAGCTCTTACAACCACCAATTTTTTTTTGTGGCAAGTGTAGCTATCCCCACCCCCTCACTCACGTGGGCACACAAACACACAGTGTTACTGACTTGGTGACTTTTAGAAACTTGCTGCTTAGAGTAAACTGAGTCAGCGGCTCCTCTGACAGCAGCAGCACAGTGTTTCTCCCACCCCTTGTCTCCTGCTGTGCACATACTAGCAGGAGTTACATCATGGTTAGCTTGCAGCATTCTCAAGAGGGCCTCATCGAAACAACTTCACACTCAACACCACGCTTCCTTGGGTCTGAGAACAAAAGCATTCATTCTGAAAGTTACATTGCTGAGGCTTGACATGTCTGAGTTTGCTACAATGTAATAAACAGTTTCTCTTCAGCTGTTGCTGTATGAACTATAGCAAGCAACAATGTGTCCTTAAATACTAAGGTGAAGACATGAATACTGAGAATGTTGGTGGCTTGTTTATTCAAAGTTTATTAATACTAAACATGTCACATGTCCAAACTGCACCAAATTAAAATACTGCACATCCTTGGGTCCCAAACAGTACACCCGCCAAGTGTAAAGTAGATAAGATTAACAGTTCTCAAAGTATGTGAAGGAAACACATACAGACAGAGAGCGCTTCATAGTTAGATCACAGGGCTCCTTTGATAAATGCTAACATCAGCATGCTAACATGCCCACAGTAACAGTGCTAACATGCTGATGATCAGTAGTTATAATGTTTATCTTGATCACCATAGTATGTTAGCATGCTAATATTTACAGCTGAGGCTGATGGGAATGTCAGTAATTTTAGAGGTATTTGGTCATAAACCAAAGTATTAGATAAAGTGTAATTGACCTGATGATGGCACTAGATGAAAAAGATTAGATTAAAAATATTTAAATCCTTACAGAATGTCATCAATCCATCCAGTAGTTGTTAAGATATTTCAGTCTGGATTAAATTAATGGATTGATCAACCAATAAAGAGACATTGCCATCCTTAGAGGCCAAGAACATTTCACCTGTTGGCTTCACCTGTGGATTGTTTTGGATGAAGGGACCAGTCAATATGGAAAATGTAGTTCTCATTATGTTTAACTATTGGGATTAAGTTTTTCTTATTTTAGCAATGTGTCACAATGAATAAACCTGAGACACATGCAGCTACTCTACAGAACTACAGTAAGCATCTTCGTCTATCCCACTTAATGATCTGGAAATTTTGACTCAATTGTAGTAACAGATCTGATTTGTGAGTTAAATTTCAGTGTTCTTTCCACCGTTGATGAAATTACTCAGCAACTTGGATCCGGTTTCCAATGAGAGTCATCACCCTTGGATTAGCTTTTATTGAAATTCATGAAATGCATCAAAGATCCTCTGTACGACAAGACGGTGTTGGAAAACCCAGGCCTGGCCGCCTCTGTCCCAAAACACACTTCAAATTCAGCTCATTTTTATTTCATTTCTTTCCCATTTTTGAAACATAATACATCGAGTAGTGACACCAAAGTCGATGACAGTGGCGAGGAAATGAGGTGCAACCTGGACTCAAACTCACAATGCCATAATCACATGACGCATACACGTTACACCTCGGCTGAACCTGGACACCACAACCACAACCATCATATCTCATCTAAGTCAAGAGGAAGAAAACTCATACATATACAACCCCCCTTAACTGCTACTAATATTAAACTAAGTGCAACCACACTCTGAATCCTGATGCCACTAAGTGTACACTGCTTGACAAAGAGCAACACTGGGTTTGAAACACTGCCCGAGTAAAGCTTACTGGTTACAGCTCTATTTATAACGGGCATACCCTCCTTTCTGTGTACCCCTTGTTAAATATGATACTCCTGTGACTTTAGTGAGCTAGAAAATAGACAGGACTGAGAGTAAAGGTGAAGTTTCAGAGTTCACAGCAAGGACAAACATAGGTCTGCTTGGTGTGAAAGTGCAGTGTCTCTTTAAGAAATAAAAAATTAACAATTTGTTAGATGTCTGCAAGAACACGACTCTCGAAACACGAGATAAAAGGCATCATATGTCGCCAGTATTCTTATCAATTTGGTATCAATATAATGGATAAAATCAACTGTATTTGTGTACAATTGTTTGGATTTTTGTATCCTTAGCCTCCATTGGTAAGCTATGCTATTTAAGTGGGAGGAGAATGACAGGTGAACTGTTTCAAAAAGTAGGATTTCTCACAAAAATAAGTGCCAGATGGTGGATCAGATACACACCAAATTAAACACAACTCCATTTTCTGTTCCTTTTCAACAGTAAAAGGTGCTGGAGATACTTACAGTACCATTAAACATGTGCAATTTAGTCAGACATCAAGAGAGAAAAAGACTGACTTAAGACAGCTCGGACTGAGTTTTATGACCTGCTTACACCAAATGACTGAGATCATGGGAGCACGCTACAACTGATGTAAAACTCTCATGAAATCGCTTGAAAAGTTTAGGGCCTCCATCTCTTTCCTTGTCTAACTTTGCAACTTGTGAGTCAAAACTTGAGGCTGAATAGTTGCAGTCAACTTCAGTTAGTCAATGTAGCTGTTGGGCAGTGACTTGAGGCATCAGAAACCAATGAAAAAAGGCGTCCTCATTATAGTTTAACGGTGCCTGGTGGCATCAGGGGGAAACACAGCAGGACAAGAATGAAAGTTAAGGCGGCGAAGGTCCGAGTGGGGCAGGCGGGAGTGGTGGTGGATGGGTCCTACAAACACCGACTTTCACCCGAGAGACCGGTGTTAGCGTCCCGTAAGGTTCTAAAGCCAAACCCTGTTCTTTTTTGGCAAAACCCAGCCATGTGTCTTTGTTGCCTAAACCCAACCATGTGTGTTTGTTGCTGAAGGAAAAAAAAATATCAAGTTGCGGCATTGTACCGACGAAGTGCGTTAATTTTGAAAGGAAACAATGCATGCAACAGGTAGAACTTGACACGGTGTCCCAAAACATCAACAACTGATGCACCCAGGGTATCCTGCACGTCGAATGTAGACGTGGGCAAAGTCCATGAGCAAATGTCAATATGTGACATTTGCTCATGGACTTGAATAAGGTTGGAGTGAGAAAGTGTTGGTTAAGACATAAAAACATTTCCCAAACCAAAAACATGTGATGTCCACCACAGCGGATGCAGAGTCTGAATGCTTTAAAATGCTATGATTACAATTTGATGACAGCCACTGCAGAAATAAGGATATTGATTGTTCTGTTCAAGGTCAGGTGTGAATGGCTATGAAGTGGACGATCCTATGTACAAGACTCCATCATAGAGTGGAACTTTATTAGCATACTGTAGTCCTGATTGCATGTCTGAGAAGGACCTGTCAGTAGAGAGTGCTCAGGGTGGTCTGAGCCACCAGGACATCCTGCAAACTTCACATCTGATCTAATCTTAGTTTGCTGCAGGGGGAAATATGTCCCAAAACTAATTCACACATGTACTACTTTCCCTGCTCTGTTAGTAATATTAACTAACCCTTTATGGCGTGGTGTCAGGTCTTTGACTGACGAACAGCGGTGTAATGACAACCATCTGGCGTAGTAATGAAGGCAGCAGTGGGAATGAGATGTTTTAATTAATGAAAGCCACTCCATTAGCTCTGATGAGTGGCTTATCAGCTCCGGCTCATTATGCAAATGGTATTAAGATCGCTGAGCGTCCTGCGTTGTTAATGACAGGGATGTTAAGGTGTTTTGTTCAAAGTGACTTCCTTTGACCACGACCGGCCGAGAAGCCACAAGCTCTTCCTATAACGAAAATAAAGTTTAGGCTATATGTACACATTATGTATAGATGCAATGTTTATCACTTGTACTTTTCCAAAATAAACCCAAATCTGCATTTAGGAACAAACTTTAAAGGGGTGCTTTGCAGATTTTCAACAAGCTTTGTATCATAACAATGTGGGTACTCAGTGTGAATAATCTATGGTAAACATCCCTCCATCATCTCCCTGCTCATCTCCCAGTTCAAATCAGATGGATAACATGCTTTGCACCATCCAGATTTTCGCTGGCTCTAGGGCTGTTGCTTGAAATACAGATTGTACTTCCACATTTTCAGATGCCCACCATGGACACAAAGACTATAAAAGCATTTATCACATATGCGACATAAATGATGGACACTCTGGCACTCATATTAGATTCTAGTTTTCATTTTTTAATCCATTTGAAAGTAAAGTAACAGAGAGACAGTATAGTGTTTGTCAGTGATTGCAGAACACTGTAATACTAAAACCAGCAGTAGCCTAATAATAATAATTATCATAATGGCAATTTGTTAATTTTAGATTTGTCCTAGTCGACCAATAGTCATCATTTAGTCAGCCACATATTTATGATATTAATCTAATTATTAAATTATATATTTTGGGCGGAGCAACGCAATGGTTTGAGTTCAAGGTCTGAGAAAGAATAGTATCAGTAACATTGTTAACACTGTGCTACATTACGGAGAAATACAAAACCATACTAATGAACCTTCATTAACCAGCCCCGTAAATTAAGAGACTCCGATCTGACTGCTTAGCATGGCCACTTCCTGTATCTGTCCTTTTCAAATTAAATTCCCACATGGTTAAGTAATACAAGTTTTGATTTATTTTGACAAGGTGCAGCTCCAAATAGAGTTTCACATTTGTTTTTTTGGGGTGGAGTTAGTAGCTAGTAGCTACATCGGCAGATATTTTTCTCAGGAATTAGTGGGGACCAAAACAGAGCTAAATGTAAAATTGGAAAAAGGGGGAAAATAATCTTCTCCTTTATTTGGTTAAAGTGACGGTAGAGTTTTCAACAGGGGACAGCACACTCACAAGTTATCGGCTAAAGCTGCAAACAACAATGGATTTTGTTTCATGTCAATTTTTCAACTTTTTTTATTATTTTTTTTATTATTTGTCTATTTTTTATTGTTTGTCTTCTTTTTTGTGCAGTCATGTGTATTTGGATGTTCGTCCAAGTGTGTGTGTGTGTGTGTGTGTGTGTGTGTGTTAGATCATGCCTCTGTGCGTATGTTTGTACGTGTGTGTGTTCACATGGGGCGGGGTAGTGTGGCTCTCTTTGACCCTGTGGTCATTAATCTCACTTGCTGTCAGGGTAATGGACACTGATGGACAGGATTGTGTTTGCTCACACACACTCTCACACACACAAACACACAGCCACACACATACACACCAGTACCTCTAGGTGCTGACAGCTTCAAACAGCCCCCCTCCACACAGACACACACACACACTCACACACAATTCAGTTACTCATTCACAGCAGCTGACGGCCATTCACTGAATAATCCACAAGCTTACTATAGCTTCTTGCTGGTGCGTGCGTGTGTGTGTGTGTGTGTGTGTGCATCTTATGCATGTGTGTGTTAAGTGTTCAGAAGTCAGCTGTCACTCCCTCTGCTGGTCAGTTGGAGCACTCAAACCCTTCTTTTTACAAATCGGTCAAAGCTGCCATCGTCGGGCCTTCGCCTATTCACTGTCCCATGAGGTTTCTGCAATTCTCCAAAACATCTGTATGTTACATTTCCAGAGTCACAGTGAGGTTACCAACACAACCCCCTGCGCTAACCACACCGCTTTGTCCAGCCTGCCTGCTCGCTTCCTCCACATTTCAAAGCAATTACTCCATGTTGATTTAGCTGTCATTGGGGGCATGTGTTCGAGCGTGATTTATAGACGCCCGCCTGGTGCCAGTTGACTCGCGATAAATTGCACAATATTCCGAAAGGCTCATTTGCTTAGCGCTACATTAGGGGGCCGATGATTGCTACACAAAGCCATGTAAATGAGTTCTGAGAGGGGCCCCATCACTCAACATGTCATGTAGCCAATCCCATTATTATTTATGACTGGAGCTGGGCCGTGTTTCCTCAGAGGCCAGGCGAGGCTCATATGTGTGCTGTGACAGCTCAGCTTTGCCTCTGTGTGTGTATGTGTGCGTGTGTGTGTGTGTGTGTGTGAGAGTGCGTGTGATAGAGAGAGAGGGAGAGAGAGAGAGTGATATAGGCCATATCTGTGTGCTGAGCAGGAAGGAGCCAGGCTGTCTGTGTTATCTGCTGGAGGGTGAAGATTAAAAGATGGTGATGATTGTACATCGGGAGATGGAAAGATGACTAACTAACTTGTTCAATCCTTCTCTTTTTCCCCCTTTCGGTCTCTTTGTGGCTCTCGTGTAATACACACAGACACACACAAAGAAACACACACTTTACAAGCCAATAAATCCAGAGATGTCCCCAAACAAAAGCCTCTTCAGTGCACAGACAATGGAGGAGATCAGTGCAGTTCATTGTGTTTATTCACTCTTATCTCCGTCGTGTCAGGGCCGGCGTGAATAGCGGCCCAGGCCTGGGCCTACAGTATTTGGCCTTTTTCACGGTCGCTCAGACATGTCATAACACCGCTACTTACATTCACTGCTGTCAAACATGTCAGCTCTCCAAACCATAACAAAGATAACAGAGGCTCTGCTCTCAGATCCATCGCTCAGCAAGTGGATATCTGCGTGTGTGTGTGTGTTGACATTACAGCTGAGCTGTTATTTGATCAGAACGGTGATCTAAGTGTCTGTGGTGATTAGGTATAATCTGCTTTCCAGGGCTGTGATCTATGGTCTGCAGCTGAATGGGGAGGGTGTGTATGTGCATGTGTATGTATGTGTGTGTGTGTGTGTGTGTGTGTGTGTGTGTGTGTGTGTGTGTGCGTGTGTGCGTGTGTGTGTGTGTGTGTAGCAGACTGGGGCATAACAGGCAGAAATCACACAAACAGTTGAAAGCTTGCTTCTTCAAAGACATGTAGACGTGTTAATGTAACACATCTGTCACTGAAAATCATAAAACACCATCTTTATGTACAGTATACGTATGTATTATATGACATAAATTTGTACATATGTGGTCTTGGCCAACTGTAAATACAGTTAGCCTATGTTAGCCTAATTCAATGAGACATGTTCCGATACCAATTCTGATACCTGATTTGCTATGTCAGATTGCTAGATTGCTATCATTTTGCTAACAAAAACTATTTACCCGAAATTAATACTTCTTCACCGCTCTAAAAAAACGTAGTTTCCAGTGGCTGTACATCACAACTTGGTGTGAAGGCTATTGTTTTACAGCAGAGAAAATACGTGGTATCGGAGCAGTGCGTAGACCTGCATACTCGCTGATACGCAAGCCAGTATTTTAGGCAGTATTGCAGGCATTTCCGACACTGGTATAAGTACTGAAAAAACTCTAAATTTAATTCCTGTTGTATCTCTTTTGTTCCCTATACAAAAAACACTGAATAGTTATATAGTTATAGTGACCAGTAAACTGATATTTTGGACACTTATAATTTCACGTTATCACTGAGAAGTTCAGTGTCTCATAATTAATTTTCACATCCATCATTGCATTTTGGGATTTCTAGCACAAAGTAGTGTCCACTCTGTGGGCATCTCCTTTTTGATTTCACTTGTAGGATTTTTGAGGGCATTATATCATGTACTGTATACATTTGAGAATACAGATATTTAATAAAATGAAAGAAAGTCAATATGGTGCCAACCCAACTGCCAGAATAAATGTTGGCATTGTACATTTCTGAAAACCACAGATAGCATGAATCTATACGTTTCAATGACACTATGGTTAATGTGTGGGTAGGTTTATGCACAAAAACTACTTGGTTATGATTAGGGAAATGTTTTGGCTTGAAACACCTGGTTTTGGTGGCACAATCCAGGCTGGAAATGTAGAGATATCTCTGTCAAACAAAAAAAAAAAATAACAAAAAAACTTTTCATGAGACTATGTCTAGTGGAAATACAACAGCAGACGCTAAAAAGCAGCCATGTTTGGTAACTAAAAAGCCACTGAAAATGCAGCAATTACTCACCGGTTTTGTTGTTTGTTGGTTTCAAACAGTGGTCTGCAGCTTGACAGGCTTCTTGCCTCAAACATTTTCCTCTGGCAACTGGGCTGGTGGTGCACTTGGTTGCTAACTATTACTATCAGAGTCATCATGGTCTACATTTGAATATGGACTGTGTATACTCATGAACTGTTAGTTTAGTTTAGTTTAGTTTAGTTTATTTCGGTCATTTTCCAACTTATACAACACAAATTTACTGGTAGAGAGGCAATAAATAAACATTAAGGTAATGCTTTTTTGAGCATATAACACAACATTTTATTAGTTCCCTTTAAATTACACAGAGCAATAAGAAACTGATGGAACTAAACAGTATATAAGCCTGCTAGCTATGATGGTAGACAATACCATACCATACCATACCATACCACAATACCACCATACCATGATGGGTAAAATTATTACTCCATAGCATCCTTAGATCTCATAACTTTATTTTTATTGTTAAAATTAATCAGTTTATCTGTGTTCATTTGAATTTTAAAAATGTGTCAACATTTGATAAAATAATTACTCAAAAATAATGGTGAGTGTATTTTTTTTTTCTGTTTGTTTGTTTGAAAATTAGCATATTATTCTGTCAGTCACAGCCTAAGATGAGGGGAGCCTATAATTTTTGAGAAAAAGTTTCAGTCGTTGTTAGATGGCACACTTAGATTGCAGATTTCAGCATTGCTATGTGTCCAGAATTCCCTTCCCTATATGTATTCACAAGGAGCATATTTTGACCATGAATTCATGTCTGGACATTGGCTACTGATTGGTATTACTGGTTAGTCTGGCTGCATAAAGCATGTGGTCACCTTATTATGTAGGCCTGTGTTGTAAATTTTAAACTTGGCCCCTGCGTAATTTACAGACTTGTACTCATTTATTAATTTTCCATAACCACTTATCCTGGATGGAACCTATCCCAGCTGTCATTGGGTGAAAGGCAGGGTGTAACCTGGACAGGTCGCCAGACTTTAACAGGGCTGACACATAGAGACAGACAACCATTCACACTCACATTCACATTCACACCTAGGGGCAGTTTAGACCAGTTAACCTGATGTGCATGTCTTTGAACTGGGGGAGAAAGAAGGAGAACCCAGAGAATACCCATGCTGACACAGGAAGTGCATGCAAACTCCATACAGAAAGATTCCGGCCAGCTGGTGGATTTGAACCCGGAACCCTCTTGCTGTGAGGTGACAGTGCCACCCACAGACATTTAATGTACAGCCAAAAACCAAGCTCAAATGTTAAATTCTGAGTTATTAGTAACACACTACGAAGATGATATCTGCAGATTCTACATTTCTACAAACACATGCACTTCCAAGAGCCATCATCTGCAGTTGTGAAACTGTTTCCATCAACAGTAACTCAATATAGGAAATAATCTCAGAGGAAACCTGAGACAAATTTCAGCCTCCTCCAAATCAATGAGGGGATTTAATTTGTCGCCCACACTGATGACTGACAGTGGTTGGTTTGATGCCATGCCTACTGCTGGGGCTGAAAATCATACAATGCTTGCATGAAACGGAAAGAACACAACAGGTGGAGTGTAGAGTGAAGCTTACAGTGGATGTTTTGATGTTTTTTTACATTTTTTGTCATCATTGGAATCTGTTCTAAGTGCCATTATTAGTGCCACTGTACCCTCAATTGTGTGATAAGCGTTTGATTTTTAAAAGTTAGATTTTCAGTGGAGTTCAACTTTAACATGTAGAAAAGATTCATTAGTGATAAATACGACAGATGTGTACAAAAAACTCAAGCATTTGCTTTTGAGAGCCAGTGTATGACTGCAGTTAAAGCACTTTCAGCTTTTCTCACTTCATTCATTTACTCCATGGTCTTTCCTCCTTCTCCCTCTCTCTTTCTCTCTCTCTCTCTCTCTCTCTCTCACTCTCTACTCTCTATCGCTTGTTTGCTCATCCTGTGTCCTTCATTGCCTCTCCCCGTCTCCTCCTCCTCCTCCTCTCCACTGGAGCTTTTTGTTTTTTAACGGATGAGTTATTGACTTAAGCAGGGCCAATTAATCAGGGTGTAATGGGGCAGCGGGGAGGCCCAGGGAAGCCATGCATCATGGGCCAGAGATGAGCTCTGTCAGCCTGCTCATACAGCCCTCCTCAATCACTCCCACATTAACGCCAGGCAGAGATGAGGAGGAGGAGGAGGAGGGAGACGAGGAAGAAATGAGGATTGGGAAGAAGAAACAGGGAGGAGGGAAAGAGGAAAACAGGAGAGAAAGGGAGTAGAGCACGTTCACGTGCATATGAATCCGAGACAGACGGAGAATGTGCGAGTTTGTGAGGGGCCACACGTAGACGTCATATACCACCCAAGACCATCAGCGCTGTTGTCTTTGGCAGCTGTGTGTCTCATCTGATCTGACCTCAGGTGGCTTATGAGTGTACTTATGTGTCTGTGTGTCCGTGTGTGTGTGTGTGTGTGTGTGTGTGTGTGTGTGTGTGTGTGGGGTGAGGGTGTTGTTGTTGTGTCTGGGTCAGATGAGATCAAACACTTGACTGCACTTTACACCTAAACATCGCATGCCAGAGATCAAACCAGGATCATAACATACAAACAACCTGAGATATCTGCTGTCTCTGCACTGAAAGAACACACACTTATACAGCACCCACACGTACAATCACACAGATACAAAAGAAGAGTCATGATATTAAGCTTCTTGATGAAAGCTTCTTCGATATATGGTGGAGGAAAAATGACTTTTTCATCAATACATAAGTTTTGATTTTTATCAATAAATAAAAGAATAAATATATAAGTAAATACAACTGAATTAAGTGAATGCCCGCAATTCTTAAGAGCATAGAAAAAAAATATTTGTATAATAATCATCATTTTATTTAAAGGTCCAGTGTGTAGGATTTAGGTGGACATACTGGCACAAATGGAATATAATATATAAGTATGTTGACCGTAGTGAATAATCACTGGAAAATAAGAATTGTTGTGTTTTCTTTATCTTAGAATGAGCTATTCATATCTACATAAGGAGCGGGTCCTCTTCCATGGAATCTGCCATGTTGTTCTACAATAGCCCAGAAGGGACAAACCAAACACTGGTGCGTTTATTATATTTTTGCGTCAGCCCCAGTAGCTCTACACACTTCGCACCCAAGGAAAGTTTATGCAATCTGCAACCTCACCACTAGATGCCACTGTATTTTACTCACTGTACCTTTAAGTCACACATTTTTCTCACTATTACGACAAGCTAATGTAATTAGCACAAGCCTGCAGCAATTTATTTATTTCACAAATAATGTATGCATTCATTCATTTTTTTATTGATTACTACATATTTTTTGTCATATCAATATACACTCTGCAATCTCTGAAAGTTGTTTTTGGTGAGGAAAGTAATTTTTTAAAAAGATGTAACTTTTTGGAAGATTTTCAGTTTTCATTGTGACAGTTACGATCTGTTGGGTGAATGCATCAGTGGCCAATGACTGAAAGTTCTCCCTGTATGTCAAAAGAGCTCTACAAGAACACTGTCACCGAAAGAGACCACTGAGAATAGTTTTGTTCATAACGATCCATTGCTGCTCTTTGTTAATTTAAAGGTTTTTTTCTTCGTGCCTCCTTCATTATCAATAACATGTCAATCACCAATGACCAATAATAGCCAATCAGATTCCAATACAAAACCTGTGGTTCAACTCTGCCCCACCCCCCATACCAGCCGATCAGCTCCTGGGTAAATGCAGCACTTTGACGGCAGGTTCATGTAAAATTCAAAGCCGACGATGTCAGACATGTTGTTTCACTCAGCCTGATTGACTTATCTGACTTCCATTGGTAGAGCCTTTACAAATATCAGCGACATGTGTCAGTCAATGGCTTTAGGCCCACCAGGCAGCTGTGTGTCACATCATAATCCTCCCCGTCACGACACAGTTACACTGGAGTAAAATATCCACTTAACATGCCGTCCATCACTTTTATCTCCTTCAGCTAGTCCTCGTCTTCTTTTCTGTCTGTCTCAGCCTGTCATGATGGAAGCTGAAATATTGCCTCTTAAAGTATCACTTTTTTCTCTGTGAAATCAAGGACAGGATGTGAAATAGAAACCTAATATCTGCCATTTTTACCCAAAGGTCCTCCCTGCATTATTATTTCATACATTTTTAATATGGCTAGTCCAAGTGAGAGCTGATCTCCTGACCCCTGACAGTGACATGTTCTGCCCATTGACCTTCACTTTCACCTGCTGAGCGACACAAACCACTTTACACATTTCCCCCCATACCAGCTGGTTCTACAACATCTTGTGTTTGTGATTCATGTGATCAAGGATCAAACTTTGACTCTGGGCCCCTTATGAGACTCGACAGCCTTGGATAGAATACTGATTTTTATAATGACTGCTGCAAAGCCAAAACAGAAGTTCAGCTAAGTAAAAAGAATATGCAAAGCACCCTCATCCTTCCCCTGGAGTGGAGGAAATCTGGTGTCTAGTGGCGTCTGCAGTGTTTTTGCCTGGGGGGCTAAAATGAGTTGCCAAGCTAAACTTTAGAGGGAACAGCAGAGACAAAGTGAGAGAATTTTGAAGAACAAACGGCTGTCATGAATTCACTTCTCTCCTCTGTCCTCCAAGTGTCTGCTCATATATATTTTCTGGTATAGGTATGGAGCAGGACACGTGATTTCACTCAAGCTGTTCTTATGCACTGTTTGCACATTTTCCTACAAATAGTAATCCACCAAAATTCGTACATATCCCATATAATAATGATGGACCAGTAAGTAATGCATAAGCCACGTCATTTGGAAGACTGCGATCATGTGACCATTTGGTGTGAGGTGGTCATAAAACTTAGTCCAAGCTGTCTTAAGCCAGTCTATTTTTCATCTTCACATTGTGACAAAATCAAATGTTTAATATTATCTCAGCTCATGCAAATACTTAAGTTCAATGATGTGTAGATTGAACGTGTGGATAAACAACCAATAGGTGCGCTAGGTGAGATCAGCGTGTCTCAGTTCTCTTGTACTGTGGAAAAGAAAGTAAAGTTGCAGGGTGAACAAGAATCAATGTTTAACTGGCTCGAATCTGATCAACCAGCTGACATGAGAAATCTTAACTTTTGAAAAGGTTCACCTCTCATTCCCACAGTCTCGTCCCAATAAAATACCACAACTAACCAACGGCACTGGCTGTGAGTTGAGGCAACAGATCGAAAATGTAGTTTCTACGCAAATACAGTTAACTGCTGAATTATCACGATTACTGTCAATATATGACGCCTTTCTAGAGTTATGTGTTTTTGCAGACACGTAAGGAATTGTTACTATGTCATTTCTTAAAAGGAGAATATTTCCTGGTTAGCTGTGCAAATAGTGACCCTGCAAGATCCCCAGTCTTTGCAAAATCTTATAGTCCTTGACTAAAAACATGTCTTTAGATGTGAGAGGGTGCCAGACGTTAGTCTTTCTCAAATATTTTCAAGCTCTTTTAAAGTCTTGTAGTGTATGATAGGCGAATGTGGAACAAGAGGGTGTAAAATCTGGGCTATTAGGTTGTAGGATGTTCTGTAGAACACAGGGCACATGGCATAGAAAACTAAACTGATAAAAAAGTACAACATGACAGAGTATAACATAGGACATATGATTTACAATGTAGTGTGCTGAAATTAGATCGAAGGAACCAGGACCCAACACACAAACTCGTAAAAAAACAATTAAATTTACCCAGTGGAGTATAAATGAAAAAGGTGAAACGCCTCCAATTAATCTCAGAAATCGCTGTGCATAGCACACACAAACCCATACACGTGCTCCATAAAAAACCCAAAAAAACCCAGACATTTCAGTACACTGACAATGAAGATTATCTTAACTGATGTAAGAATCCTGTTGTTGACTGACAAACACAAACACACAAACCACATAACGCTGTACCACATCATGCTGGTTTGTGCATGCATGGAGGCACTGCCAGTAACTGATATAACCTTTTGTGTGTTTGAGTGTGTATGTGTGTGTACGGGGTGTGTGTGTGTGTGTGTGTGTGTGTGTGTGTGTGTGTGTGTGGTGTCAGTATGCACATTGGCAGGAAGGGGAGCTGAGAGGATTGATTGTGCCCTCGGATAGGGACTGAGTGACATGAGGAGAATGGTGGCGGTAGGATTTTCGACGGATGGGGGCTGTTGTTGTGGCGCCCCAGGGCAGACTGAAAGACATGTTTTGACATGTGGCCCTTCACTCCCATAATCCAGCTTGATCTGACCGCTTTACACAGCCAAAAACCTACTGTATGTGTCAATTTACCATATTGAGCGTAAACAGAGCAAGAAAGAAATCTAACAGACCTCACTGCTCGCAGATATGGTCGTTAGCATGTTGAGACTTTCTTCTGATGAAATTTTATTAGTCATGCAGTTTCTAGCTGTTGTGAAAAAGGCAATGAGCAAATATCTTTATATTCCATGTTTTCGTAAGCACAGAAAAATAGATTAAAAAATACTGATTGTTTTGTGTTATTTCAGGTGAGTAGGGAAACTCAGTGGGAGATAAGCAGCTCCGAATACAGCAGCAACAGCAAGTGTACTGATCCAGCAGGGAGTCGGGATGGCCCGGGATCAAACCACTGGCGCAAAAAGGATTTAATTCAGGTATTATTTGGCTTGGACACTTTCAAAGATGTGCCACATCAACTCCAATTGGCTGTGTCAGAAAACGGATCAACACTGGACATAGGAGTCCTGTGAGCAGGGCTGTTTCAAGACACTCTGGGGGCCCCAGGCAAGAGGCACCTTGGAGGCCCCCCCACACACACACACACACACAAACAGACAAGAGGGCATTTGCACTTTCACTCATTAAGTCAAAGTGCTGATAGCACAGTGTGAAAATACTCCACTACAAGTAGCCTTAAAGCCGCATGTAGGCCTATTATCAGCAGATTGTATATACATGTATGTAGCATATGCCATTTTTTCTGGCTCTCAGTGCCCTCTGGCGTATGCCAGTTATTTCTCCTTCTGTCTCTGCTGCACTCCTCTTGTCTTACAGAATGCAAATTGAAGCCTATCTGTATAGCCTAAGTGTTGATGTTGTTACAGAAGTTAAATAAATCACATCAAATCAGTTAGTGCTCAGGTTGAACCCAAATAAAGTGACTGATAACTGATCAATTTATGAGGTGACATTGTTATGCAAAATTGATATTGCAGTTCTCAAGGAACTGTGGTGCTTCATATCACAGCGGTGCCTGCATAGTGTGACATGTGTGGTTGTGCTGCTGCCGTGGTCCTGCCAGATGCCTCCTGCTGCTGCTGTTATCATTAGTCATACTTCTACTGTTATTATACACATATGATTATTGTCACATATGTATACTATCAGATATTAATATATACTTTCAACATATTGTACCACAATAGCCAGAATTATAATTATAATATTATTAATTTCATTAATGTTGTTGTAAGCTACTGTCATTACTGTCTGTCCTGCATCTCTCTCTGCCTCTGTCTCTGTCTCTGTCTCTCTCTCTCTCTTTCTGTCTCATTGTGTCATATGGATTAAATTTATTATGCTGATCTGTTATAACTACTTTTAATGTAACACATTTTCACTTACCACTGTCTCGTTTTTTTTCATTCTCCTCTTTCTTTTCTTTTTCTTTTTCTTTTTCTTTTTCTTTTTGCGTGCCCTGAAGGATATGTTCGCTTCATTTTGCCCGGTACTGGCAGCAGCAGCAGCAAGTCAGCTAGTCAGGGGCCCCATTAGGGAGGTCTCCCAACGTGTCGTCACTGCAGTGTCTAAGGGGGTTTCTAGTTGTGTCATTGATTGTGGACCAAATGTCAGCAGTCTCTGGGCAGCCCCCTCTAGCCACTCTCAAGCAGCAGTTAGTAGGGGGGCCCCATTAGGGGGGATTTCAACGTGTTGTCGTTGTTGCAGTGTCTATAGGGGTTCCATCATATTGTCATTGATATGGACCAATGGCAGCCGTCTCTGGGGGCCCCCTTCCAGCTCGGGGCCCTAGGCAATTGCCTAGTTTGCCTGTCCGGTTGCGACGGCCCTGCCTGTAAGAGAGAGTCTGCAATTTTCAGAGCTACCTTCACGAGTTGTTTTATTTCAACTTTTCATTTTCAGTGTGTAGGTTGTTAGCTCGGAAGTTGTTGCTGCATTTCTCAGGGCATTACCATCACCTGCAGATAGCATTTTGCATCAACATGCACATTCACAAGATGCACCAAATGTTGACCCATACCCCACCAGGGTCCCTTTAAGGGCACATTCACACCAGGACAGTCCGGGGGACTCGGTTCAATTTTGCGGGGAATGCCGAAAATTTTCACAGCTTCATTTGGTCCGGTTCACTTTCACACTGCACTTTTTAAAGTGGACCAAACCGCCTGGACAACGCAACGCAGTTACAACAGCTGCTTGTTTGGGGGTGGTATTGCCCGAAGCGTCCACTGACCAGGAAGAAAAAAAGCATGAGGAAGATGAAACCCCGGCTCATCGATTGGCCAGGACCGAAAACAGAAATCCATTGTGGGTAGCCACAAGCAACTGCGATATATAGTCCTCTGACCATATATCAATAAGCACCTGCGCCTCCTCACTACTCCACATCTGCCCACAAGACATTTTCCAACTTTTTCTTTTTTTATCTCTGCTTCTCCTGGTTCGCACTGTTGGCTTTGTTTATTTTTCTACCCAAAATGCACTGCGCTCTACGTCACTTCCTCTCTTTGGTTCACTGGATAGTTGCATTTCCCACTGTAAGCGAACCGCACCACAGTTCACTTGCAAGTGAACCGAGACCTCCAGTTTTAAAGTGGACCAGGGTTTGCTCGTTCAGTCCACACCAGAATTTGAATGAGCATTTACACCACTCCAAACAAACCAAACTATCTGTGGAAGCAGACCAGGGTTCGTTTAAAGCACACCAAGTAGCGACAGTGTGAATGCATCCTAAGATGCAGACTGTATTATTATTAAAAGTGTCATCTTTACCTTCTGCTTGTTGTTAGCAATTAAATGCAACAGAATTTCAAACTTTTGATGCTTTTTACGGAAATGCATTTTGGGAGTTGCAGTCGACTTATATAACTTACCTTTTTGTGTACACACACTTGTATCTTTGACTTTTTATCAAGAACCACATATTTAGTTACAGATTTTCCTATGATATAATTAATTAATTCAGGAGAATTTCATGTCCATCCAAGTTTTGAAAGCACTCCAATGGTCAGTGACCTTACTTTGTCTAAGCAGACAATGAATGTGGCATCTTGGCCCCTGGACATCCGAAACAAAAAGAAGAAACACCTTCTTATTACAGGAAGTAGCCTACAACTGATAATACCAGTACTTCATAATGGAATGGAATGCACTTAAACTACAGGCCTGCACTGAATTTATTTATGACTGCTGTGGTTTGTAGCAGCAGTGATTTTGTCTAGAATTACTGTCAATAGAGCGTACACAGTTATTCTGTATAAATCATGTCAGACATCTAAATTCATTACAGGTGACTTTCCAGAAAAATCTTCAGAGGCAGCACTCTCTAAGACTGCTTTTCTCAGAGAAGGGAAATATAAAAGTAACTGTTTCTCATTTTACATGAGAGGATGTGGGACCTCCGTCAGGGGCCCTTGGGTGCCTCTAGCCTTTAATTTGAGAACCAGTGGAGTACACTGAGCAGAATCGAGCAGCAGCATTGAGTTAGCTGAGAGTACAGGTAAAAGTATCCTTCTCTGAATTTCTGTCTCCTTTCCAGAGCTCCACACACATACATATACACACATATCTACCACCCCATCCTCCACTCCACCCACCCTTCCCCTCTCTCTCTCTGGTGGTGCTTTATGGGTAATGTCGAGTGACACATTTAAGCGGGAGCTGTCAACCCTGTGTATGTACCACTGAATGGCAGAGCCACTGAACGCTGACGACAGGCACACACACACACACACACGCATACACACAATCCACATACATATCCTACCCTCCATTACTGTGTCACACGAATACTGTTCAATTTGTACTCTGAAAGCATCACACACACACACACACACACACACACACACACACACACATACACCATCAATAAGAAGTAAGTACATGCTGTCAAACACAGACATTCAGACTTGCAGCATTGACCTTGGCTGTTATACGGTCCTTGCTTGTGTGTGTGCATTTAAGACACATCATCTACCATCATTCCCCTCCTCTTCCTTGTTCTTTCTATTAGTGCTCAGATCTTCTCTCCTCTCTCTGTCAGCCATGAAGCTGTCAGCAGTGCGTCCAGTGGGCCAAAAGTGAAGAGAAGAAGGAGAAAAGGCAGCAGAAGAAAAAAAAATGGAACACGATGCTCAGCACTGTCAGAGATCTCCTCTTCTTCGCTGACATTTGGATTTACACATCTCATTTTCCTGAGTGACAAAGTACATAAACACACGCTTCAAGTCGAGGAGCTTGGCAAGCTGCTCCCCTCCAACACACACACACACACACACATATACATACAGCCCTCGCTTTGGCTTTTTGGATGAATTTAAGGAAGGGGAGGGGGATATGACATCTAGTCTTTGATCCATGGAGCTCTCTCTTACTCTCTCTGTGCTGGTGATGAGCGATGAGTCAAGTCAGATGGGGGATTTTTTTTTTTTTTCATTTGGAGCATTACAGACAGTGGTAATGGGGGGGAGTTAGCCGCAGGCTGCCTTTGTCCTACATAGGACTTCTCCAAGACTCCCACTAAACTGTGTGCGCACAGGAAGTGGCTCAGGCTGAGCAGCAGCCAACCGGTGTCCTTCATCGGCGTCTCGTCTCCTCCTGCCCGTCGGCTGCGTTGACAGCTTGAATGATGAGGTGACACACACCTGTCAGCACTGAGCCTGACACGCCCTGACAGACACACAAACACAAGCGAGCGAGGAGTTCACACACACATGTGCAAACACAAACGGTTGCAGAGACACAAACATAAATATAACCCATCTAAACACACAAGCATTATAACAGATTTTAGACACTACTGTCCTGACCTGTACACCGTGTAGTGTTTTTCTGCAGGCGAGCGTACAACAGTGTGTGTGTGCGTACGTGTGTGTGTTTACATTGGAAGCAGCTGCGGTTTGAGTGTACCTGGGAGCACAGTTTCATCTTTATTTGCCTGCTGGATTATTCAGGTTGTGTTTGACGTACTGCCTATAAATCAGTCACGACTGTCTAGCGAATGCTCTGACAGCCACAAAATCACCTGCGAGTCTATTTACACATGCCAGGAATCTGACTTGCTGCTGAAGCTGTATACAAAGTACATAATAAAGCTGTCAAAGTTATAAACAGGGTGGCAGAGCTCTGAACAAGACTTGGCACAGTAAAGTTTGTGTAGTGCAGAGTTGGACTGATATAATGGTTAGCTCAAATGTCGGGAGAGTGTTGGTGTTTTATGAAAACAGGTTATGAGCCGGTCTGATATAATAAATGTGGCTTCTCTTCTCACTCAACAGACCTGACTGTCTGCAAGACCAAGGATGACACCTGCCTCACCCTGCTTTTAAAAAGCTGCTGACCTAGTTTTATTTAAAGAGTCAGGTCACCAAAATGAAAACATAAAAAGTCATACTTTCCTTTAAAGCTTTGAGCCATACAGGTAGTTTGAATTGTCTGAGTTTTTGAGTAAATGATCTCTGAGATTTCTGTTTCCAGCCCAGTACAATGGAAGTGAACAGAATTTCACTCAGTATATTCAACAGCAACACCTACATGCATTCACCTCTGCTGTTAAAGGATAGAAGCAGAAATCCTAAAGATAAGTTCTTTGAAAACTGGACAAACCCAAACTGTCAGAACTGCTCGCATGGCTAGATAACAATTTGATCATTTTGGTGAGCCAACCCTTTTTAATAACTAAGTAAGCTTCATGCTACTAAGCCAGTAAAAACAGCTGTATCATGTCGTCTCTGGGGGAGCTTTAAAGGTCTAGTGTGTAGAATTTCGTGGCAGATTGCAATCAATTCATCTGTGTGCCAAGTGTGTAGAAGAACAACAGTGGCAGACACATAAATGCAAATGGCCCTAACTGTAGCCAGTGTTTTGTTTGTCCATTCTGGGCCACTGTATGAACATGGCATACTCTGTGAAAGAGGACCTACTCTGTATCTGGATATAAATGGATCATTCTAAGGTAACAAAAACACAATTTTCATTCATTCATTCATTTTCCGTAATCGCTCATCCTCTCAGGGTTAGAACCTCCCACCCCTGGTTTGAACAAGGAACCCTGTCGCTGTGAGGCGACAATGTTAACCACTTTACCACCCTGCCGCCCTATATAGTTATGAATATTATATTCTATTTCTGCCAAAATATCATCCTAAATCCTACATACTGGACCTTTAACTCTGAGAAAATAATCCTGATGATGTCACAGCGATGTCTTGTTCAGGGTTATCTTGACTTGATCTTGAGGATATGTAGAAGACAGCCTGCAGAAGAAAGTGATAAAGTGTGACAGGCGGTGAGGATCACGTGAAAGATGCAACTAAATTGCATTATGGGAAATGTAGGGTAGGGTCCAGCATTTTTGGAGCTTGACCTTGAATATTATTTGAAAACTGCAATACTCTGTTGCTTTTTTGGTGTAAATGTTGTCCTTGTACTTAATGGGCTCTTTTTGTTTTAATATTTTCTATTTTCAACCTCTTATACACTCCTGATTAATGTAGTAATTATTTGTTACCTTCTAATTTTATTTGCAAATGCAAGTAGCCTACTACTTGTGGTCAGCAGTGAAGCCTATTAGATTTTCAGCTCGTTTTTAGTTTATGCAAAGCAAGTAGCATTCACTGCAGATGTAAAACTTGAATATTTACACTGGATGTATTGTATAACACTTATAAATGTCCTTGGGGTGTGCTGAAAAGATTGTGCAGGAATATTAAACAGGAACATAAATTCAGCCAAAACTAAACCAGGGGAGAGTCGCTGTATCTAATATCATCTACCACAAAATATTTTAAACCAGCCAATACTTATGTTATGACTGGGATGGAGCAAAGCATTAAAAACAGATTGTAAGTCACCTATCAGTTTGGAGGGAACATGAATGCTGATATAATGTGATTGTTTTCCCAGGTCTAGCCTCTAAATAGATGTTTCCATATGTATTTTTTGTCCACATAATGAAGACTGAGCAACTCACTGAGACAGGGTAAATGTTCACACACTGCAAAATTAACATCTAATGTTTACTCAGCAGACCGACGCTACAAAGTGAAAAAGTAGTCACCTCGCTGCAGCATTAGAGGGATGGAGGTAACAGTGCTGCACCCAATAGAAAATGGGGCCAGAGAGAGAGAGAGAGAGAGAAAGAGGCTGCTTTTTAAAATATCTGGACTTTCTTTTAACCTGTCTCAGCTTAGCCTGCACATACAGAACTGGTCTCAGACTTGCTCTGACTGGTCACTTCAAACAGCACAACAAGCAGAACTGTCCTGATAAACTACATTTTCTTTGCCACTTTCTTCTCAATGAATGTTTCAATGAGATTTATCGTTGTCAAAAAACTATTAAATCACATCACTGAGCCACATTATTGCATTAGGTGACATGCAGCAGTGGGCTTGTTACTCAAAAAAAGTAATTTATTACATATTACTCGTTACTTTTTCTAAAAGTTATATTATCTGCGTCCTTTCTCTTCAAAATTATCAGTGTAATACCTGGTAAAATTCATTTTTTACCTCCTCTGTTGCCTGTGACCAGTGTTTTTCCAGGATCTCACTGAAAGACAGAGAGTGTGTCATGGAGATACGCAACATCTCATCTACCACATACACAGCCACAAACTTCATTAGTTCGTTGCTGCTTGTACAGTCAAAAAAATCATTCATTGGATGAACTCAATTAAATTGTGGGCAGGATTTCCATCCAAAATATATATATAGGTCAAACTCAATTTTGTGCATTGCGCCAACTCAATCTAAGCACATCATTGTAATATAGTCTAATTGAATTCAAGTAACTTGTTTTCACCAAATACTGCCTAAGTACAATTATTACATCAACGAAGTGAAATACATTTCATTTGTCCAACTCAAATTTATATAATGAACTGGTTATGAAATTATTGCATTTAGAAACTTAAATTTACTTAAGTTTAACCAACTCAATAATAAAGTGAAAATTGGAAGTCAATAAAGGCTATAGCCTGCAGATGGCTATGATTAAAATCCACTTTTGGCTGTTTAAGCAGTGCGGGCTGCAGCCATCCTCCACAGCGGCAGAGGGCTCGCCTCTGGTGGGGTGTATTTCCAGAAGCTTCATATTGTTGTGTTGTCGTTTGAGTGTATTTCAGGAGGTTTGAGGTCATGTTTCTCGCAGTGGAAAAAGTTTTAGTACCACTGTTCATGTCATCTGTTCAAGTAATGTGAATCTAGTCTCTCAACTTCTAAGCTAGGTTTCTGCTTTGTGATGTGTGTGAGCAATGATTGTGAAAATAAATCTGAGGATGTGACTGATTGTTGGATTTCTGAAATTCTAGCAGTAATTCTACATACTATTTGTCACTAAAAAGTAATATTACTGTATTACCCAACACTGGTGTTCCCTTTCTTGTTTCACTCAATCCCACATACACTATCCAGTAAATACTCACTAGAGCACCAAAGGTGTATAAATCCACAGATGAAAATAGTCCCCAACAAAAACACTTCTTAATCCTGCCTGAGTGAGGTTTGCTTTTGCAGTGCCCAGCTGTTTTAGGAAATCATTGGGCCCCTATGAAAAAATGAAACTATACATTTGTGACCTATTCATAAAGATTTATATCTTTGGTAGGAACAAACAGGTGCCACAGAGTTGGTAAGTTAGAAAGTCCTGAGAGTGGGAGCCCCTGACTCACAACACAGGCCCTGTTGTGGCCGGTTGCTGTTCACGTTAGCCTGGTTGTTGTGTCAAAGCTGGTGCCGATCCAGGCTGCAACAATAAAATGTAAAACAGATCCATTAAAACTTGCATAAAAGAAAGGTTATTATTTGACTGCAAACATTTTAAGCATTTATCATCATCAGCAAACACTGCTGTACCTTCTTCAAAGACTGTGTCTGACTGGTCTCCTGACCATAATAATTAGCTCATATTTATATTGTACAGTTGTCCACTGGTTAAAGTAGAGTGCTTTAATTGCTTTGCTCTGTGTCACTCTGATTACATGTAGACACAATGAAAAGCAATGGAGGGAACACACATGTTAATGTGGTGCCGCAAGAGCAGCTTAAAAAGAGGAATTATCATCCAGTGTGGCTTTTATGCTCTTATTGTAGTGCATAGTGTATTTCCCTGCATAGACATGCACCAATCCCTACATTACATACACACACACAATGTTCAGTGACTGAGTATGTGTGTATGAAACTGTGGTGTGACAGAATGCCTTAATTATGGATTAATTGTGTCATTAGCAGGTTTCTGCTGTTGCCACCACATTGGGCCTGTCAAGGTTAATTACTGGAACATGTTTATTTGCTGTCAGCCACTGCCGCAAGCTGTCACTTGCATGGAAACACAGACAAACACACACAGACGCTGTTCACTCAAACAATTCACAGGGCACCTCGTGTCCCTCAAGCCCTCAACGTTTTCCTCAGCTCTTTTGTTTCTGCTTCAGCACACTTTGTGCAGCTCTACGTCAGCCACCTGAAATATAAAAACACCGTGATCCTGCAGTTTCACCTCCATCGGAAAGACACTAAAGGCACCAGTGGCAAAATTACAGGCGGTGCAGCTGCACCGGTGCCCGTCTGAAAATTATGTAGTGTGCTTATTAACAAAGGTGCTTAATTAGTGTAGTTATCTTTTAGTTTATATACTTTCAAAAAACTAATGTTAATCATTTTCAATTTGCATTTCCAATCAGGGCTTGTAGATACATGTGGGTATGTTATTTTGGCAGGGGAGGCACTTTTTAATTGAGAGATAGATCAGCTTACCTAGATTTATTTTTACTATGAAACAGCCTGCAGCCTGTGGAGAAACCATATTATTTTTTTAAATTGTAACATAGGTTAGTTTAACTATTGTTGTCTGTGTCTCACAAACATGCCCCACACCGATTAGGAATTGACTAAATTCAAAACATTAACAGCCTGCAGTAGTCTGGTTTGATCACAGCTCTTTAGTCCAAAATCCAGTAGCCAGAAAATAACATTGTAAAGCAACACTGTGTAACTTTTGCTGAACAGTAGCCACTGTAGAGATTAGTGACAGCTGTGGGATGATGCTAAACCACTGTTTAGCTGTTTCAAATGCTAAGCCGCTGGAACAGCAACACAAGAGAGAGAGTGTGTCATCAAGTCAGCAAGCGAAAATATCTAACATTAGCCACAATAAGCCTCTGGTCATACCAGACCAAGCAAACCTTCCGAGTGTAGCTTTTTAAATTGGGCAACACTGCATTTTATTGTTTTAAATTTGTAAGATGGAAAATGTATTATTTTTCCCTCAAAAGTCACACAGTCGTACTTTAAAACGCAGCAAAAACACTTATGTCTAAGGCTTGAAAACAGTGTTACAGTAGTTTATCTATAGTCCTTGTCTATAGGAGCTGCACAAAGCCTTGCAGTGCGGCCTCTCATTACCAGCTGACGCCAATAAAAGTCTAAAAGTAAAGTGAGCATTGAATACTGAATCCGTTCAGTCAAGTGGATTTATACATTTACATTTAATTAAATAAAGCAAGTATATAAAATATAAGGTGTGGATAAACAAAGGCTACAGGATAGGAAGGATTACATCACCACATGTTAGGAAAAAACACAAAAATCAAATAAATGACAGGCACATACAACTTGTTACATTTTATATACATTTACTGTCATTACTGATTTATTAATTTATTGAGTAGAAGAACAATCTAGATGTAGAATATTGTACAAGATGAGTCTGGAAAACAAGGCTGCAGGAAAGGAAAGGAAAAATAAAACACTGTCATACATCACCACCTCTCGGGGAGAATGTGACATAAATGACTTGTTTGACCCCAGTGAAGATATATCCTTTTACAAAGTATTTGAACTGATTCCTTTATATTAATAACATTTGTTTGCACTTACACTACAAGCTTAAGAACAGTTAACAGATGATAAACAGATGTGACAGGAGTCAAGAAGCCAGGGGGTGAGAGGATTTTCCCACAAATTTCAAAATAAAACAGACAATGATATGAACATGAACTGACCTTTTTAATACACACACACTGAACACAGCAATGCAGCACCAATCAGATGGTAATGATTAGAAATCAAATTTGGAAACTGATCCAGTCAAACCTTTATCACAGAACTTGGATACTCTCAGCATTTTGAGCTCAGTGCATTAGTAGATAAAGAGATATGAAACAAGGTATCATTTGTAAGACAGAAGAAGTTGTCCTAAATGTTAAATTAAGCCTGCTCTCCGTCCCACAAGGTTGGATTTTTTTAAACATGACAAGAACATTATTCAGAGGAAAGGGTGGCTGTGTGATTTTTTTTTTATTTTTTTTTTGTTAAAATACCTCAAAAAGCAGAAGAAGAAAAAGATGAGAGAAAGGAAGCAGGACAGACACAGAGAGAAAGCCATGGCCGCTTTGATTGATTTCAGCTGTAATCTCCTCACTAACTCATCTCCTGACATCTCTCTCTCTAACAGACTCTCCGTCCATTATAGCCCAGTCGGGTCCTGGCTGAGCAGCTGTGAAGAGACAAAACATTTATCAGCCTGTCAGCTCTTGCTGCCTGTTATTCCAGCCAGACAGACTGCATGGCTGTGAGAGACTCAATAACTCAGGCTGAGGAGAACTGCTGCTGCCTTACATGACACACACACACACACATTCAGTCCACGCACACAGTGCTTAATATCTACGTACAAAGACTTTCTTAAGTTTAAAGAGATGCAGAAATTACAGGTTTTACTGTTTGAATTTACAAGCTCACACGTGATGAGTTCTGCCTGCTCACAAACACACCTCAGTGTGGCAGAGAGACAGTTGAGATGCTGACAGACTGACTGATGGTCTGAGTGACACTGGGCTAAATAGCAGCAAAACCAGCCACCTGCTCCTCAGCACCATGCAGGAAACATGGACAGAGGGCGCCATCTAGTGCACAAACCCACAATCACAGCCTTCATGAGACTCAGCATCTTAACTGTATCACAAGGAAGTTTTCAGTCATCCCCAAAGATACCAGAGAATAACCAGGTAGGCCTGCCTTCAGGGGTGAAGTGGACCACTGCAGAAGATGACTTCTTTTCCTGGTCATCAGTTGTCTTTGGTTATTTTGGTTTGGTTCCTTAGTCGCAAAGGAGAAGTGCAATTGAATGGGAGAGAATATTTCAGTAAATCATTCAAGGAAAATCATCTCACTCCTGAAAAATGTGTACCTGGTGCTTTGCATAGATGTTAATTCTAATATGCAATATCTCATATCCAACAACACTGAGACCCAGAAGACTAAATTTGTAATCATTTTTGAGACTTCATAATGAAAATAAAAATGTCATGATGATTCCAGTGATCCATTTCTCTTTGAAATGAGAGTTTAGGTTTCAGGGGGGATGCAGAGACATGTCCATCCTCTCAATATTTAGAACGTGCATGATCCCACCACCAATAACAACATGACAGTGGCAGAAGACTTTTACTTTGACCAAACATTTACTCCATTTACACCATAAATGAATGCAGAAAGCTTGTGTTTGATGCTCAAAATTTTCCTTTGGAGGACGACCAAACTCCTGTCCGATGTGTCCTGCCTAATGTGGAAACGAAACCTACACCCTCGGACTGTGGTATTTGGTTTGAGTGCACACCCAGAGTTGTGGACCACTGTATGGCAACACTGACTGAGATTACTTCACGTGTGACTGGGAGCAGGAATCACAATTACAGAAAATCTCCAATTTCCCGTCCAAGACCTGGCAACATTTCAGAAACCTACACCCTCGGACTGTGGTATTTGGTTTGAGTGCACACCCAGAGTTGTGGACCACTGTATGGCAACACTGACTGAGATTACATGGCACCAAATGTGGATGCCCCTCTCACACATGCAGTCTTTCCCTGAAATGTTCAGGAACATTTCCTGCATGGGTTCACGTGTGACTGGGAGCAGGAATCACAATTACAGAAAATCTCCAATTTCCCGTCCAAGACCTGGCAACATTTCAGGGAAAATGCAGGCACAGCTGTTGTGAATGACAGCAGTAACATAGCAGGGACAAGCATGTAAAGGGTAACAACTGTCTGAGGAATGATGCTTTCATGTTAAGCGTGAACCAATCACATGACTCTGCTGATGATGTATTTGAATCTGAATCTGAATCTTAAGATTAAGTTTAAAGCAGCAGACAAGGGCAGACAAGGGCAGACTGCAACGGATCATCCAAGAGGAATCCCTCCTCAGTTGCTCTTCCTGAGGTTTCTACCGTTTTTTTTTTCCCTGTTAAAGGGTTTTTTTTGGGGGTCCTTTGGAGGGTCCAAAGGACAGAGGTATGTCGTATGCTGTAAAGCCCTGTGAAGCAAATTGTGATTTGTGATATTGGGCTTTATAAATAAAATTGATTGACTGATTCTTCTGAGGTGACTGGCTGCAATCCGCCATCCCTCCAGGACCCTGAGGCAGGCAGGAGAGATTGTGTGCCAAATTATCTTATGGTGCCTTTACACTACAGGCTTTGAAAAGTCAGAACTTCTTCACCCGTAGTCTTGCTAGATGAACTAATCCTGTTTAAGGCAATAGTTAATCTCATCATTCATACCAAAAATCTCAACTGAATACTCCAACACAAAAGTACCACAGTGATGTTTGTGTCCGATATCCCTACAGTGTATGTTTATCATTTCATTATTCATCATTTTCCTTCTATTTTAGGCTTAATTTAAAATACCTGATTTACGTTCATAACTTAAAATACACTGGACAATGTGTAATGAGTGTTTAACACTGGTTTAAAAAAGCACCAACATTTTCACTGCTCAACAGTTTGACTTGTCATAGCATAAATGGCACAAGTGTAATTACTATCATTAATTATGTCTGCGTTGCATTCAGGAGCTCCAGTTCCACAACCCTGGTATTAACCATTTTTATAGCAGACATTATGACATGTCATAGCAGGAAAAGCACAGGCGTGATTAATAACGTTGATGGCTCAGTTCCACTAATTTTTGCAGTAATCTTTTCCAGTGAGCCAGAACACACAATACCCCCTCCAAGTGGAATGCAGCCACCATAATGTTATTAAATGCATCTGTACATTTCCTGCTGTGACATGTCAAAGTGTTTGCTGTGAAAAAAGGTTGGCACTTAAAAGAGAGGAGGAAGCCATTGTGTTTTTCCTACACAGGTATTCTCCATCACTCACTTTTAGAAGCAAAAAGATACATGGTAGGCAGGCTACATAACAGTACAGGTCTATCTGTCTTAGTATATAGTAGGTGTTAAAGTTAAAGTTATTTTTTAACCTGACCTAGTTTCCCATGTTCTTGTGTCTATACTAATAGAGACCGTTTTTGTGATTGGTCCAGTATTGAGAGAGACAGCTGCAGCCACAGCTGTGAAACAGGCTGCAATGTAATCCCTATTTAGGTCCATTATAAGTGCTTGTTTTTGCTACTGACAGGTTCAGATTGTTATTAGAAGTGTCTGACAGCATTGAAACATTTTTCCTGTCTTTTCACATGATACAGTCTGTTTATTAGTGCGTGTAACAGAATATTGTTTACGAGAAAGTCTCTCTGAAATTCTGCTCACTTTTGCACACTGCTGAAATCAGCAGAATATTCATAGTCTGTAGGGTCCGTTACATAATGTTGTCAGACACTAATAACAGAGCCTTTCATAACCCCTTTCCACCAACATTCAACCGGTTCCATTATGGTTCCTGCACCTAATTTTGAACCATTCAGAGCATTTTCATCAAAATGAATTGGTTCAGAAAAGTTGGTTGCCAGCTAGAACCAAAAACAACAGGTTTTACTTGACCTGAACGGTGACGAGATCAGTGGGCATGTCATATTCTGCAGGTTGGGAGGAGACGATGGAGAAGGCAAAGGAGAAATCATCAGACAAAAAAGACCATGCGAGGCCTCATTAATAGTTGGTTCATACACCCTCTTTCAACTTTTAAGTTCTCCACAGCAAAACATTTCACACAGCAAAACCTTTTAAAGAGAGAAATAACAATCTAGTTAAAAACAAATACTTTCACATTAAAAAGTTTTCAAAAGCAGTTTCTGAATGAAAGCTCCATAAACGTTTCCTGGAATAACAACCCCTCAATGAGAAAAAGGAAAACAAACACATAGTGTGGTTTATGTGCATTAGCATTTTAATTGGACAAAGCAAGAAAACATTGATTACAGTAGCAGAGTCATCAGTTCTCAGGGCTAACACCTTTCTAAACAAAAGGGTCTGAAAATGTCTGTAGGCACTGCCTAATTAAAAAGAGGATCTTGTCAGCTAAAAGAAACCAGCTCTATAAGGCAACAGTTACAATGTAGGCCTCCCCATTTCTCTGGCAAAAAGAGCAAGTGTAAAGGTTGAATCCACTCAGATTTTTGATATAAAATACTGGCATTTCAATAGATATTTAAAAACCATCAGAAGTGTCAAACATGTTCACCCTTTAAACATTTGAAGTGTGTTAAATTTTAAGTATGCACTGCATGGCAATGCCATTTTATCCCTGCATGGAAGAATCGTGTGTTGCACTGTGCCAGTGTCACATTAGATAGTGCCACTCTGCTACGTACAATGTTGGAGTTAACTGTCAAGTTATCAAAACAAAAAAAGAAAGCAAGCACCCACAGTTAACAGTAGCATTTTACTTACATCGTTTCAAATGGATGAATGGTTATTTACACGTGGCGAAAAAAGATTTGAGGCTGTCCGAAAGATATGGAGGAGAAATGGAATGCAAAAAGGAAAACGCTCTCGGTAGTCAAATTTGTCCCAAGTACAAGAGAGGAAAAAACTGTGCAATATTTATCTGCCCTTACAGAGAAACAGCAGTGGCAACAATCCCTGCGATTGATTTTAATCCAAGAGAAAAATGAGAACAAATTAAACAGATTTCCATTCCTCAAATAATAACTAAGGTTCATAACTTAGCACAACTCAGACTTAAACAGTTTCTTTAATATAAAAAAAAAAAAAAAAAAAGCCTCTCTGTGGCTGTCTGAGAGGAAAGATGTGAAAATGGAAGTAATTTGTGAAACCAGAAAAAAAATCCAAAAGTTTCTCCTTTACAGTTTTATACTCATTTACAGTTAACTTAAAAATGGTAAGAGCCCTGGTTCATGGCCAGTCTTGCCTACCACAGAGGGTGTAAATACCTGTGTGGGTCAAATCGCTCCTCTCTGGCTCCCGTTACCTCAACCCCCCCATGAAATCCCATTTACATCTCCTACAGGCGGCAACCTTCCCATTAGGTTCCACATCCCAGTAAAAGTCTTAGTCCTGCCACAAATGGAGGCGGTGTTACACAGCCCCGCGGGGCACCGTACAGCCAATAAGAGGCTGATGGTTGACAAATCTCCCACCCTGCCCACTTATCAGTGTGTGGGGTATCCTGCGGCTCCCATACCGGGCTGGTTGGCTAGCATACTCCCATTCAATCCCTGTGTAGGCTCCATAACCCCACCGTTACTGATGGCGCTCATGCCAGTCCACCCAGCACTGGCCGGTAAGTGACTGCAAAAAACGAGGTAAAGAGAGAGAGAGGGAGAGACAGAGAGGGAGAGAGAGAGAGAGAGAGGGGAGACAGAAAGACAAAATGCCAGCAGGTTAGAAGAGACAAGGCGAAAGGGAGCCAAAGGGACGGTTTATATTAGAGCTACTAGAATCTGGACAGGCTAGAATGAGAACAAGAAGGCAAACAGAGTTATCAGAGGTTGTGAGGGTGAGGCAGGCTGGGCAAAAATCTAGCGAGCGAGGAAAAAAAAAAAAAAAACAGAAAGTGGAGGTCTGTTTGGAGGGGCCAAAGGTAAGTGTAATTTGATTAAACATGGGTGGAGAAGCAGACAAAGAGCATAGAGGCTAAGCGCAGCAAGCTAAATATTCCTTTCTACCCCCCCTCCCAACTGCTGATAATCATGAACATACAACAGCTGTAATCAGCCTACACACAGTTACACCACACTGTATACAACAACGTGGATTATCTTCATTCCTCTTGCAACACTTACACATTTGGCCACAATATATATCAACCTAGGAAGGCAGATTCTCACCTAACTCACATGTTGTGTCTTCAGTCTTTAATGATTCATGTAATAAAACTAAATTCTAAGTTCAGTGTGGAGTTTAGAGAGCTTATACAGGATAAAGTATCATCTTCAAATTTCAAGTCAAGAGAGGCCGAGCCCCTTTCTCTGGATTTGTGCATTCACTGTACATTCGACGATCAAACACACTATCACTGCTTGCATCACCTCACACCTTTGTACAGAGCCTAGTAGTACAGCTGGTCACCAAGAATTTTAGACTGTCAACATATGGCCTCTCCTTTATTTCTTTTCTTGGGTGCACAAAACGTCACTGCACATAGGCTGTCTAAATAAAAACAAAATTTGATAACAACCTACAAAAGATACTTAATATGTCCTACTGACATTCATATACAGATCAAATCCTCAGGTATATGTAGAAATAGATAAATGAAATCAAAAAGAAAATAATGTAAAAAGCTATGACATGAATGTAGACATACAGAAACAACTCAACAGCCTTGAAGAACACAGTCCTTACACACAGTAGGCAGTTGTACAAAAAAGGGAAATTAAATCTTCACCAACAAACTATCCAGAGGTGTGGACAGCATGTGAAACTTTGTTCAGGGCTTTTAGCATCAATCTTGTTCAGTCACGTAAGTCAATTATCTTTAAGTTTACTGAAAGTCCAATGATAAGCTTTGAGCTACTTTCAGGCAGTTTTCTTACAATCATGTTGGATGAGGCTACAGTTTTAAACTATTTGGTGCCTAATTCAAGTGACAAAACCTGTTTGGAACAGACCCCTTCAGTTATTACGATGTGCTGTGCACAGTGAGCAGTTATGACAAACTGAAGTGAGATTAACAACAAAATTTAAGTTCAGATAGTGCGTGCGTGTGTGTGTGTGTGTGTGTGTGTGTGTGTGTGTGTGTGTGTGATTATTTCTCAATGTTCTCGAGATGAGCAAAGTGAGGGGCTGGCGAGGGGAGGAGAGAAGAGGATGTGAGGTTGGAGGAGGGAGGTCATGGCTCCCTCCTGTGGCCAGAGCTGGCTCTCGCTGCCCAGGTCTTGAAGAGGGACTCTGGTGGAGCTGGAGTAGAAGGAGGCGGTGAAGGGGAGCCCTGTTCAGACCGTGCTACTTACTTGAAGCCCTGCTGGTTCCAAGCCTGGCCGTAAACGCCATAGGTGGGAACCTGCCACCCATTTGGGACGTACTGGCTGATCTGGGGCCCGTTGCCGTACCACTGGCCCCATTGGCCGTAGGGCTGGGCTGCCGCTGGGAAGCTCATCTTGTTTTGCTGTAGGGTGCAGAACAAGTACGGCATTAGTAAGCAGTTTGGAAATTCCTCCATGACTGTCTCAAAATATCATTTAACGATATATGCAAACTAACTATATAAACTGAAATAAGCCAAGAAAAGAAAAATGCCCAAACAAAATTATCCTGTGTTTCCCTCTGAATTACCTAGTTCTCCTGAAGAAATAAAAAAATAAAGATCTTTTACATGACATTTAGTGGTTTATCCAAACAAAGAAATCCATGCCTTTCTTTTTCTGCTGAGAACTTGCACAATCTACATGGATACCTAACTGGAAAAACATTAGGTCACTATGTGATGCAATCATGTACTTTTAAAAACAACTTCAGCCAGAATAACAAGGTCCATTTCCCTGAGTATGTCAGTGGGAGGTGCACAGATTTAAAGCACAGATTTAAAGCCCCACTCCAGCATATTTGTTATTTTTTTTATGATTTTTCGTTGAATTGAAATATGAAACTGTAATTTCCTGACAATTTAATTAAAGATCTCAATTTAGTGCTCAATGTTTTTTTTGTTTTGTTTTTTAAAAAAAGGTTGCTGCTACATCAGGAAGATGACATATGACTATAACAGAATCTGCATCTCAAAAATCATCCTCTAACCTTGCACAGGTGCACTGTCATGTCTCTTTGCATCTGAGCGACAAAACAATTGTGAGCTAGCTTGTCAAGTTATCTTGTATTTTGGCTACACTGAAGACAAACGAATGCAGACCATTTGCGAAGCAGATGTGGTGTGGATTGTATCTTTTTACTGGCTACACCGCACAGCACAGGGTTGTGTGAGTCACAACCAAAACAAGATGGTGAGCTTTCGTTTGGGGATTATTTTTTCCGTTTTTGGACCCAGCACAGTGCTATGAAATGTTCATTTTTTCCAGAGTTTGTGTAATATGGGTAAGTTAACATCTGCAGACTTCAGTAGGCTTTGTAAGTGATACAGTTAATGGCAAAATTCTCCACCTTATAACTTACATTAAGAGTGACTGCTATCACTATCCATGCTAATATTCATGCTGCTGTTTTGACACGTACATTCATGCAGCAACCTGGTTGCCATGGTAACAGATTATATCCGACGACTAACCGCACCCCAATTCTCTGTTTGAGAAGGAACTTTAGCCAAAAAACAGGAAGTAACACTGGCTGGAGTGGGGCTTTGAAGGCCTGCTTTACGTTAAGATCACATCCCCTTCAACTGAAATTAAATCAAGGGTGCAAAATATTAAATTACTTGTCTTCATTAGGATCCACATTTTTGATTTCCAATCAGCTGATGCTGTAATTATAGACTCGTGATACACAGCAGCAATACCTTGCAGCTGTCATCGTATGTCATCTCCTTTCTATGTGCAGTTTTTTTAACATGTACAGTATCTGCTGTCCTTACCTGGGGCAGAGGCATCTGCTGCATCGGGTTCATCATGTCCGGGGTCTCTTTACCCCAGTAGCATTTGACTATGTGGCCCTCTATTGAGGTACCATTCACTGACACAATGGCATGGGCTGCTGACTCATGGGAGTTAAACCTGGTCAAAAACAGAGGGAGAGAGACACCAAGGTCACACTGATTTGTTAGATATTTACTTAGCAAGGGTGACCACACCGCTGCTGGGGAACTGCTCTGTTAACAGACCGTTAGAAGAGGATGAATATTTATTAGATAGACTATGTGGTCACTCATGAATCATGGATAACAATACAAGCATCTAATAGGTATTCCATCTAAATATCAGGGACTGCAATAAATACTTTAGCTGAGTCAGTCAATCAATGTTTTTCAGGTCAAGAACACCTAAGCTGAAAGACAGACGGAGCAGGGACCCCCTACTACATATATTGTATAAAATTGAGTTGCATAGTAAACTGGGCTTGTAATAACTTGTATTCAGACACATTTTAATTTCAGGGACAAAAAAGAAGGAGGAAAAAAACTTAAATTAAAACCCTCAGAGTCACGGACCCCCTGCAGCAATTCTGAAGACCCAGGATCTCAGTAATCATTACAATTATTCCTGACACCAGAATATAGAAGAGCAGAAACCTATATGTGGGTAACATCTATGCCACTTATATAATTAAAAACATGTTATTTCAATGGTTCTCAGTTAAGGTCCTCAGTGTTCAGAGCACTGCAGATTTTCTCTCCTACCTTGGAGTGAACTTCGTTCTCCCTACATCTAACGTATCATTGCTTGATTATATGGCTAGAACAAAAACAGCAGCACCTCAGATCTCTAGGGACCAGGATCAGGAAATTGCGCATCATATGTTGACCAAATTTCCACGTACCTTACAAATGAATAGCCTTTGTCTGGGAAAACTCTGATTTCCATGATTTGTCCAAAGGGAGAGAAGGTCTGTCTCATCAGTTGCTCTGAAGGCCAAACAAAGAGGGGATATATGTTATTGTTTGTATGTCGACTGATGTATCATTTAAAAAAAAAAAAAAAAGATGTTGCATACCAACATCATAAGGTATGACTCTCTAGGTGGTTAAATTCACAGGCAGGTCAAAATTTTGCTGATAACACCACGGGGCTTGAGAATGAGCTTTCTGAGCAGAATAAACTAAGAGACCTATTAACACATTGGGAGACATCATGTCACAGGGCCAGTGAAGTTTATTCTGAAACAACCCTGTAACTTCAATTTAAATCTCTGGATTCAAATACATTATCTCTGAGCATGTTCTGGGATGTCATTTTGATTGTTGCTTTGTAAGTTTGATGAGCTCAAAGTGTAACAGTTCAGTGGCTGTGTTCATTTTAATAAGGGAATATATCATCCATTGTAATGGTATGGCTCTCTCATGTGTTCATAGTTTCAGGACAACAACAGAGTTCTATTGGGTTATACGTCGGGTTGGGTACGGATCAGTGCCTCCTGGACCAAATGACAACGAAGATTTTGGTGCCAGATTGTGTGTGAAGCGAGTACATGGTCAAGAGAGTGGGAGAGCGAGCAAGTGAGTGTTATTGCGTGTGTTTGTATGTGTGTGTGTGTGTGTGTGTGTGTATGAGTGATGGTAACACCGCAGGACAGTGAGGTTGTGGCGACCTCAGCAGAGTGTTTGAAGTTAAATGTAGCAGTGCAATGTCTGTACAGTTTAAGCTATTTGTCAGTGAATACATGATACAACTCCTGAAAACCTAAGACAAATTGGTCGCCACCCACTGATTAAATTGAGGAGTGTTAGAGCTGAAGTTAGCAAGCACATTTAGTCACATTTAAGATAGACTGTTAAGGTGGACCCACTATTCTCGTTGTAATGACAATGTCGGGCGCTAACTGAGAAATGTCTGACTGCTGAGTCTCTCCTAGGGTTGGGTATTGCTCATATTTGAATCAGTACCAGTGCCAGTACCAAAATGGGCACAGACAGATTTCACATAAATCAGCACTTGGTGGTATTGACATAATTTGGTCAGTAGCCACAGAAGTACAGAGTTCAATACCCTATCCTAGTCACTCCTGAGTTAGGGAGTCAGTCGATCCCAACTCAAAATGTATTTTGCTGTTGCTAGTATTGTAACTGTTATTAGGTGTTAAGTTATTGTAGTTGGGCTGATTTTTTAATGACAATTTGTTCTGTGACATTGTAAGTGCTGTTTTGTATTTATTTGTATTTAAGTATACATTAAACTGTTAAGAGTTATTATTCAATACCAAATCCAAATTTGCCTTTGCAATACAAAAACAAAAACAGCTGTCATACCTGCTAAAACTGTCACTACAGCCACACAGTACGAGACAAATAATCTGAGGATAAAATCTGGTTCCACCTCCTCCTCCTACTGCTGCTTCTAATGGCATTTGTGAGAATCCACCGTGCCTGATGGAAAACAATCAATCAGAGCTGAGGAGTCTCTAACGCAGCTGTCAATCACTGCTCGTGAACTGTGGGCAAAGTGTCAAACAAGACAAAAGTTTGCTCTGGCCAGCTGGCAGTGCTTATATTTGGCTGGGCTGTTTTCAACATGGCAGCCGAGTCACAGAGGTTCTTACAGCTAAACAGTGCACTAAAATATGTTTCTGAAAACATTTGAGGAGAGATTATTATTTGCTGTAATATTAATTGTATCTCTGTGATCTCTCTGCTGTCCTCACCCAATACTACTACTGTTAGCATCATTATCATACCATTGGTAGCATGGTACTAATAGTATTCATTACCTGTCAGTCCTGTGCTGACTCCCCCACAATACACAGTGCAGTTACTGGGGCTAGACTGACTCATTACTTCATCAAAGGATAGGTGCTTGGAGTTATCTGCCAGGAGGGGAAACAGAGAAGTTTCTTCAGTTAATATGTGAATCCAACATCCTGTGTAATCAAGCAAAACATGCACATTCATGACAACGCACTTTCATAGGTGGTCTTTGGGGCGGGAGGCTTTCTTGTGGCCCAGTTAGTTCGAATCTGTCTGCCTCCTAACCACTGACCACCCATCTGCTGAATGGCGTTCTCTGCATCCTGGAACAGAGAGAAAAAAAAAAAAATCAGGTTATTTCTTTGAGCTGATGTAAAATCTAAAATGAATCCCTTAATATTTAATACAACAAGAGAGAAACTATTCTGGTTTTTGGAGCATGTTTATTGACAATGATAATATGTAAGATTTCCACCAATAACAGCAGCAATAACTGGACGCTGCATTAAGGTTAATAATATGATTGTTTGTCTTTGTACTAACCCATTTGTTGAAGAAAGACACAAAGCCATAGCCTTTAGATTTCCCTGTAGCCATATCTTTCACAACACGAGCATCTCTGTGGACGAACACACCAATAAGAGTACATTAAAAACATGCAGCACAAAGCTTATCAATACTAAAAGCGTAAAACAATAATGGTTTCTCCAAAAACTCACTAAAATTGCATAATCACATTACCCTCTATGTATGTAAATACCCAAGATTTCTAATATCTTTTCTTAATAGTATTTTAGTGTGAGGCAGAGTAAGGGATAACAAATAGTTCCCATTCATTTTCTTCAGTCAATCCTTGATTTAATTAGTTGTGTCAGTAAATCTTGATACTTACGATATCCTGCCAAATGGACCGAAGGCAGCTTTGACGTCTTCTGTAGTTATTTCTGGGCTGAGGTCTCCAACGAAGACATGAAAGTGATCTATTGAAGGAAAAAGAAAATATAGTTTCGACATACCATATGTATCAATACCCAATCTATTTCAAGTTTTTATACTGTTGCATGATTGTAAATTTCTGCTTGAGTTCTGATAAATATTAGTTTGTTAGCAGGGCAAGGACAAAATGAGAGTTATCTTGGCAAAACCACAGTCGAGACAAGTAATTGAAATGAAAGCCACTACATCAAAATAACTAAACATATAAGCAATGAAACGCTTTTCCTGTGATTTTCCATCTTTCCATCTGATTAATATGTCTTTAAAATCTGTTTTTCTAATGTTTTAATTTCATGAAGCATTTTCCTCCACAGGCATTTGTACTTACTACTTGTGTCTTTTTTCTGGCTGGTTGGCGTCGTGGCCCAGTTGACTTTGACCTCCTGCGGAGAGGGGCAGAGAAAAAGCAGGCCAGGTGGGGTATGTTTACATCATTTCAAGTAAAACCTGCTTCTCTCCACTAACAGAGTGTATAATCTTAAGACTGAGTTAAAAGTACTTATGTAAAATCAACTAAAAATTAAATCTCTTACATGTGTCTTTTGACTCACATCTGCCCTACCCTAGCCTACTATTTGTGACGCAAACAGTTTTACAACTAAATGTAGGAATTCATTAGGGAAAAAAAAGCATATAACCACAATATGATACAAAAATGGGGCATCAATGCAATGTTTACTTAGAATGGAAGGCAAAAGCAAATAAGAACACATGCAGATATTAGTGAAAGTTACACAGCTCATCTGCAGTGTTTGCCAATGAAACGCACCTTATCTAGTTTGGTTGACTAGCACTGAACCCAGAAACTCAACTCATTATTAAGCCATCCAGCATGACTTTAATAATATTCCTTTATAAGGCCCTGTGGTCTTTTAAACATTGCAGATTAAAATGTTAATGTTTGCTTTATTGTTCTAGATAACCCAACTCTATCCAGCACCTCCCAGACTTTTTGTTTCACCATCTTCCCGATGTAGTCACATGGTCTTTAAGACGTAATTGACAGTATGGCAATGGCTTGTTCAGTCCATCCCTGAAGTACATTTCTATCGTTATTTTATTCTTCCCAGGCCTTAATGTGCTTGACACACTCAAGCCATGTGGTGGCATCATCCTCCACAACTAACATCATAGCATCATATATTCCAAGACCATTGGGTTTAAGAGGTCCTAATGAAACCAATTTTTAGCTACAGAGATGACTTTCTGGCAGTAGTAATGCTCTGAAATGTTCAGGATCTGATTTGGACCCTGTCTCCAGCAGCTTCCCCTACTCAGTCTGAAAACCCTATCTAATCAATGGAACAGAAATGCTAGCAGTTCACTGGTTTTGGTTGTTTACAAGGCACACAACCTACATCCCCCACACCCGAAGCCCACCCATCCCCACTCACCCTGTAGACACGATAGCTTACCTTACCCATTATTTTCCTTCCATTCATGGCTGCCAATGAGGCAGCTGCATGCCTGTGGTCATAGAACTCCACAAAGCAGTACGGATCATTTCCGGCCGTCTGTCAACGTGAAAACAAGACTGATATTAAGTTCACAGCAAGAGTGACAATTTGTTCACTGCAGATGACAAGAGCCACCTACTGTAGTTTGGAGTGTCAGACCTGATCTAATAGACTCGGGGAGAAAAATCAAGCACATCTGTAGACTGAGGCTTTCACAAGCACCCCACCACCTTTCAGGTCACTGCTGAGTGCCATTACCTTCAGTGAATACACAATGTATAACAGAGAGAATAACACTCACATCAACTATCATTTTACAACTCTTGCAGGGTCCTATCTGTGTGAAGACCTGCACAATGAGGGGCTCGGTGACATCCCTGGACAGATTCCCCACATACCTAGAAACAAGGAGAGAGATGGGGGAATTGAGTCTTTGTCAAACAGGAAGTAGCATGCAAACAAAGGCTAGTTAACCGGGCTAGCTACAACCCACAACAATTCCTTATATTAAACATAAAAACATCAATAATAGTGGACTAAATACTACTGGGGATAGTCTAAATTTTACACAGACAACTCCAGCACGGTCAGTTTTAGTGGAGCTGTCCCGGGCCGTCTCTGCGAGCGTTGACGTGGCTTGTCTGCCAGCTAGCTAAAGATAGCCGGTTCAAACGGGCCTCATGCTAAGTGGGTTGGCAACTATCGACACTAAAATTATATTTCTTCCGATGGGGTCTCGCTGACGCCTGGCTATTACAATAAAACACGACTATTTTAGTAAATAAAGATATCATTCAGTGAAAACGTGTCCATTTTAGAAGAAGTGATTGGCTGGCTAGGCTTGCATCTCTGGCTAATAATAGCTAGCATTAGCTAGCCCTTCAGTTTCATTTTCAGGCGAGTTACGGTTCCGTCTATTTATACGACAAAATCAAACAGAACTTTACGTTTATAGCGACAATGTACTGGGTCTTATTATATTTAAACGCGTCGCTATTTTCGACATGACGCGAATTAAATGGCCATTTGAGGCAAAATTACAAGGTTACACAGTTTTTAATTGAAACAACAACGTGGAAACATTTAGGACGTGCCGTAGTTACACGGAGCCTTCCCATTCCAGGACATAGACAGGGCCTCCGTTACTCACAAGGTTTTGGGTTGATCGTCCTCCATCATCAAGGTTTAGTGGTCGCGTCCTGAGAGGTCTTTAATCCAATGACATAAAAATGGTTTATGCTTAACTCGAGCGACCGCGAACGTAAAGGCTATAACTACTATTCAATAATAAATCGGTGGCCGATTCTGCTCTCACACACACCGCAGACAGCCTCAGTCTGATGCAAACAATAGGAAGTTGAAGATGGCGGAGAAGCGGCGTCAGCAGCGTCAACCTGCGCGCTGAAATGAAGCCAAAATCAAGCGCTCTTTCTCCCACACACAAAGATGTGCCCCCACATCTTTATGGCATGAGCTGCAAACACAGCGGGTTTTTGTAGCTTTGCATAACTGTGCAGAATAATATTTTTCCATTAGCCTATTTATGGCCATAGCTTAATCGACAAAGTGCAGAAACGTTAGTGAAATTACAACTGGAAACATCTGGAAAGTGCGTGTAAACCAGCAAACGTCGCAAGACGATAACCAGCAATGCAGCTAATTAGTATTCCAGCATAATTTGCTATAGTTCATCAACGATTGTTACGACGCTGTAATTTGTAATGTTTATTGGTAGTGACCGATGCAAAACACGTGCGCCGCCCGGGAATCGAACCCGGGTCGCAAGAATGGGAATCTTGCATGATACCACTACACCAGCGGCGCTGATGGTGATGGAGGGGGAAGTCTGTCATTATCAAGCCAGCCTAATTTTATCTATTAATAGGAAAGGCAACAAAAAATGATGGACAAAAAGGAGAAACAAGACTAATAGTGTGAAACATCTACAGAATGCCCCAGAAATTAGTCATAGGACACTTAAATCTTTTTACCACTCACAGTTCCCTTAAAGCCAAACCAATGGGTTTTCTTGAATAGGATTTTGGTGGGAGAAATAAGGTCTGTGGTTAACAAAAGCTTAACAGACGTTCACCTCTTTGCTCTCGGACATAAAATACGTCCGTAAACACCCCAATTATGAGCTTTGAAACTTCCATATGTGTTGCTATGGCAGTTGGTGACAAGTGGCTAAATGAGACTACACAACGTCATCACGCTGAGCCGAGCCGAACACGGCTTTGCAGTCTTGTAATGGTGATGACGTTAGGTCATGAGACCATTGTGTAGTTTGTTTATAGCCTAATGTTAGCTTTTTACATCTGGCCATTGCATTTAAGCTTCAATAATCATGAAAGTGGTGTTCATTAGTGAAGATTATCTTGCTGATCAAAACTTGTAAGTAACATAAATATTTGCCACAGAGCCTATTTTCGACAATAATCCAAAAACTGGTGGAAAAATCCCACAGGCTTTTGGACAAGGGAATAGGGTGATGCTAACTTCTGCGTTGGCCTACAGAAAAATGTCATCCCTGGGGCACTGCGATGTATGAAATGTTCAATTTGGAGCAAGATTAAATGGTCGTCATGTTGGGGGTTTTTTTTGTTTTTCATCAGATTTTTCCAGATAGAATAGAATAGAATAGAAAGAACTTTATTCATCCCTGAAGGGAAATTCAAGTGTCCAGCAGCTCATAAAAAACAACCACACTTCTTCCTCATCAACAATAATACAGTGGTATTAAAATAGACATAAAATAAGTTAAAATAAGTGCATAAATAGAAATTAAAAATCAAATTAAAATTAATTTAAATTGCTAAAACATTCCACAGTCCAGTCCAGATGTGGCTAATGTGATGTGTGTGAGTGTGTGTGTGTGCCTGTATTCAGGAGGTGTTAAACAGTCTTATTGCCATGGGGACAAAGGATCTCCTGAAACATTCTGTTCTGCAATGCAGTGAGATGAGCCGACTGCTGCAGCTGCTCTTCTGTTGTGTGGAGAGGGTGTCTGCTATTGTCCATTATAGCTTTCAGTTTGTTCAGTGTGCCCCTCTCCACCATAGTTCTTTAGTGGGTCCAATCTACTGCCAAGCACTGTGCCAGTTTTTGTAACCAGCTTGTCCAAACGCTTGATGTCTTTGTCCATCAGGCTGCCACCCCAACACACCACAGCATAGAAGAGTGCATTGGCCACCACCATATGATAGAACACTGTCAACATCTCACACACACATCAAAGGATCTCAGTATCCGCAGGAAGAACAGGCAGCTCTGCCCCCTCCCTGTAGAGTGTGTCAGTGTTAGAGGACCAGTCCAGCCTATCATCCAAGAGGACCCCCAGATATTTGTAGGTGTGCACCATCTTAATGTCCTCCCCTTGTATGGAGACTGATTGATGGAGTGACCTCTTTCTTCTGAAATCCATCACCATCTCCTTGGTTTTGGCTGTGTTCAGGTGGAGGCAGCACTTACTGCACCAGTCTCTGAAGGCATCAACAAGGTCCCTGTACTCCCGCTTCTGACTGTTCCTGATACCAGCCACTATAGGTGTATCGTCAGAGTATTTTTGTATGTTCAGATTCAGATTCAGATTCAGAATACTTTATTAATCCCCAGGGGGAAATTGTTTTTGTTCCAATGCTCCGTGCAAAGTAGAAATAGAAATACAGCACGAATGGAAATGAGATAAAGATGAAGATATAAATAAAATACTAAAATAGACAATGAAATAAATTTAAAAAAAAAATTAAAGTAGACATTAAAATAAAATAAAATAAAATATTAAAGTAGACAATAAAATAAAATAAATAATAAAATAGTAAAGTAGACAATCTGAAATATATACAATATACAATGAAATGGTTGTAGCGTTATAAATGAAATAAGAATGAGTAATTATATTGTGTGTTTTGTTTTATAAATAGCCAAATTAGTCCGATCATCAAATGTGGCAGCACTCTGAGTTGTACTTAAAGTCCACTGTGTTGAGTGTGAACAGGAATGGTGCTAAAATAGTTCCCTGTGGAGCACCAGTGCTGCTCCTGACCATCCCAGAGACACAGCTTCCAATCCTGACATACTGAGACTGTTCTGTCAGATAGTCTGTTGTTCAGGAGGTCAGGAAGCAATCTGCTCCCATCTCCTCCAAACAAATAATCTTAAAGCATATACATATATAAAAATATATACAATACAATACAACCCCTCCTCTGGGCAAGCAGGCTGTGTGTCTGTCCACAGCCAGCGTGAAGAAGACCCTCTCCAGGATCAATCCACGCAAGGCAGCTGGACCAGATAACATACCTCGTCATACCCTAAAGAACTATGCCGAGGAGCTCAAGCCCCACCCATCCAGCTACAATGACTATCGGCCCGTAGCACTGACTTCCACCATCATGAAATGCTTCGAGCGGCTGGTCATGCAGAACATCAAGTCCATCCTTCCGCCCTCCCACGACCCGTTTCAGTTTGCATACAGGTCAAACAGGTCCATAGAGGACACCATTTCTGCTGCTCTCCATCCAGCCCTCACCCACCTGGACTCAAAGAACTCATACGTGCGAATGCTGTTCCTAGACTTCAGTTCAGCATTCAACACAATCATTCTCCAGCAGCTCATACAAGAACTCGGACACTTGGGACTCAAAACCTCTCTCTGTAACTGGGTGCTGGACTTTCTAACAGGGAGAACACAAAATGTGTGGGTCGGCAGCAACACATCCAAGACCATCATGCTGAGCACAGGGGCTCCACAGGGGTGTGTGCTCAGCCCACTGCTCTACACACTGCTGACCCACGACTGTGTGCCAACCCACAGCACCAACCACATCGTCAAGTTTGCATATGACACGACTATGGTGGGCCTCACTTCCAACAGTGATGAAGCAAACAACAGGAGCGGGGTGAGCCGACTGGTCCGGTGGTGTAAGGACAAGAATCTCTTCCTCAATGTGGGGAAGACCAAAGAGATTGTTGTGGACTTCAGGAGAAGACCTCCACAGCATCCCCCACTGACCGTCGATGGTGCTGCTGTGGAAAGGGTGAGCAGCACCAAGTTCCTGGGGGTGCACATCTCCGAGGACCTCTCAAAATCGCATCACTGGCCAACAACATCGCATCACTGGCCAAGAAGGCTTAAACCTGCTTCTGTTTCCTCTGCAAACTGAGGAGAGCAAGAGTCCCACCCCCCATCATGTGCTTTTTCTACAGAGGAATCATTGAGAGTGTCATCACTGGCTGCATCACTGTGTGGCACGGAGCCTGCACTGCCTCCTGCCGGAAGACTCTGCAACGCATAGTGAATACAGCCAGGATGTTGAACTCTGTCCACTACCACCCCACCCCACCCCCCCCCCACCCCCCACCCCCCCCGCCCCCTGCCCCTGGATTGTAATTCAACCCTCTGCACATACTACATAAATATATATATACAAAGACTATACACAGACTACCTCTGCTGTTTTGCACATACAGTAGACTCACTACATCCACACCCCAGTGTTTTATTATTATTATTATTATTATTATTATTATTATTATTTTATATCATTTTATATTACAAACTGCTGCTGACTGTCTTTTTTTACATTATGCACTTTACCTCACTTTGTTTTAACCATTTGCACCACTCCGTATCTGCTGCTGTTAGTCATTTGCACTACATGTACATCATGTACATCCCATAGGCGGGAGGGAATGGAGCCACTGACATTCTGCCACATCACCTTGCTTGTTACAGCAACTTATTTTTTATTACATAACCCAATAGAAGTCACATAACTTGTTAACGGCTTCAGCAAATGTGGCAGAGTGTATGTGATGCTGCATCACATCTGACCCTCAAACGCAGGAGAGCAGTATTCGTCTACGGGGTCTAAAAAAAATACACGAAGAAGAAAGGAGGTAGCCGTGTCATCGCAGTCGAAGAAGAGCCATATCTTGGAGGAAACATGGCTTCCCCTGCTGGTTGTGAGCATTATGTGCGCAACTGCTTATTGAAAGTGAGTTAACTTTTTGAAATATATATTATATATGTGTCCTACAGGTATGATGAAAGCGTGGTCTTAAATATTCCCCACTGCGGTTCTGCTATAGCGAGTAGTGCTACTGTTTAGCTCAGGAAGTAGCTACTCACAGCTAACCATTAACCTAGCTAGATAACGACAAAACAGGTAACACATTGACCGTATCGCCACGACATATTAGGTAGTGTCATGTGCGTTTTTTGTATGTTAGCTGCAATAAAGATAGAGAAATAGCGAGGGCTTTAGAGTTTAGTGAGTATGAATTGCATAGCTTATCGCTCACTACATCATTCATCCGTGTTTATTACATTTATGCATAATGTACAAAAAGTAATTTATGCTTTGTCCAGTTTGTAGCAGCCAGATACAGTTTATCGCTGTGGGTACCTCAAGGTGTAACCATAACCTGTGATATGACTATGACTGACATATCCACCATTCACCTGCCCATGTCAAGTGTAATGATACGTTTCTATGCACTGCAGGCACCTTGCTGTGGTAAACTGTATGTGTGTCGGCTGTGCCATGATGCAGAGGAGAACCACCAGATGGATCGGTTCAAAGTCAGGGAGGTGCAGTGCTCTGAGTGTCACACAGTGCAGCAGGTAACTGAGAAAACCAACTGCAACTTAGTTCCTAGCAGGACCACTCAGTGATCTGGAATGTCTTTGGTTTCCTTTTGATGTTTATGTTGCATTTTTGTATGCGGTGATTAACTCACATCACAAAGGACAATACAAATGAATGATATCACTCTTTCAGGCACAGCAGACTTGCCAGCAGTGTAATGTGCAGTTTGGGGAGTATTACTGTGACATTTGCCACTTGTTCGACAAGGATAAGAAACAGTATCACTGTCTGCCCTGTGGAATATGCAGGTGAGCATTAAATAGTTAATTTATCCTAAATACTTATCACACAGCTTTTTATGAATCTTTTTATGAGCATAGCCTTAGTAGAAAATACTTCTAATTATATGGATATTTCAGAAATAAAAGTAAAATTTTCTCAAGGGCAGTGCCATCTTAAAGGAGCAGTGTGTAGGATTTAGTGGCATCTAGTGGTGAGGACTGCAGATCGTAACTAGCTGAAACTTCTCCTATGTGCCAAGGGTGAACTCCCGGTTAGAAGTCCATCAGTGTTCATTGTCCAGGAGCTGAATTATCAGCAGAGGTCTCCTCCTCTCCCAAAGAAAGGGACCTGGTGATTTAAATTGGAAAAAAAAAACAGACTAAAGCAGTTTCATGTTGTAAATCGCGTTGTTCCGACGCTGCGGAGGGGCTGCAAACACAAAAATGCAAAATCGTGAATGGCCCTGTGTGGAGCCAGTGTCTGGTTTGTCCTTCCTGAGCTACTATAGAAACATGGTGGTGCAACATGGCAATCTCAATAAATGAGGACCTGCTCCCTTTGTAGATATAAACATCCCATTGTGAGGTAACAGAAACATGACAGCTCTTATTTTCAAGTGATTGTACACTAAAGAAAATATAGTTATTATATTATATTTAATTTCTGCCAATATATCCCCCTAAATCCTACACACTGGACCTTTAAAGTTGCATGCAAGATTTGTCATTTTTTTGCTACAGTAATTCAAGTCAACTATCCAAGAAAAAAATAAGTGTTGTGATGTTTGTTATTGTCCTGATATTTGATTTCAGTGTGTCTAAATTGCACAACACAACAATGAATAATTTATTGAGTTTTCCAGGTTTCATGTTGACAGTTTTTTAGCCATGTTACACATTATTCATATATGAGCTGATTGTCATCTGTGTTCTCACTGCCACAGGATTGGACCCAAGACGAAATATTTTCATTGTGAGAAGTGCAATCTGTGTTTAGCCCAGGATCTGCGTGGAAACCACAAGGTGACTATCAACCTGTTTCATACCCACAAGCATCATATTTATGCCGTTTGATATGCAAGTGAGTGTCCTCATAGCCGTCATTTACTATCATCTTTTATGTTTCAGTGTGTTGAAAATGTATCAAGGCAGAACTGCCCTGTGTGTATGGAGGTAATTAAACATTTAATACATCAGGGAAGAGTTTGGTGAGGGCTGTTGGCTTTTTATGCAATCCATTACTGTCTCTGCAATTTGACATGACTTTATTCTGTATGTACAGGATATTCACACATCAAGAATTGGAGCTCATGTTCTTCCATGCGGCCATCTTTTACACAAGTATGATATATTATTCTCTAATTATGAATACAAAGATGAAGAGAAATGAAAAAATATATATAAAAAATACATTGTTTATATGGACTAATAAATCAAAATGTTATATTTTCTATCCTCGCAGTATTGTTAAATTAGTCTAATAGTTTATATTAATTTAGTTATCATAGCTCAAGATGTGTTATGACATAAAGGTAACTATTGATGTGTTTGTTCACATTCTCTGCAGGACCTGCTTTGATGACATGATCAGAACTGGGTATGTCAAACAAGTCCTTTTTCCTGCTTATTGTATAGTGGAGTAACATACAGTCTTGTTCCAGATTAATGGACTATTTCTTTGACTGTTTGACATAAACATTTCAGGCATTGCTGGAGCACCTGATTCTGGCATCAGTCAGTTTGTTTTCATGCGCCCAGCTGGCCAACAACGTTGTCGTGTAGACACTTGGTTGAGTTTAGGCTGTGATGTCGGGTGACCAACGTTCAATGGGATGTCTAATGCCAACATCAGCTTGTCGTAGAATACTAACGACTGAAGACACTGATATGTTGTTGGTTTTAAGTTGTGTTATACGTTACCAAATCTTCCAAACATCTCATGCCACTGTCATCTTGACGGAGAATAACAACATTTAGTCGTAAGGTATGGAGAACAAAACCTAATATCTGCAGAGAGTCACAATGTTAACATCCACACAACATGAAACTCTTTAGTCATTAGACAGTTGAAATACTGTCAACCTGATTTTGATTCTAACCAGAATTTAACATCTGTTCAGCATCTTTCTGACGTCATATTGAAGTCCAGAGCCAGCTGGGTAGACAGGGGAATTACTGAGCAAATGGTGAAAGAAGAGATCATCAATGGAGTAATGCATCCTCTTATTTAAAATGATTCCATCCGATGTCTTGGATCTGACACTAAAGCTGGGCATACACTGTACGATTTGAGCTTGTTTCTGACCCATTTTTTGAGCCATACAACTCATTTTAGGGTTTGACTGAATTTCAGCTTTGTAAGGCGTTGTTTGCCATGCAGTGTACAGGGGGAGTGAGGACCGATCATGGCCTGATGAACTGCTCCTGACTGGCTGTCGCATGTTTGGTTGAATTTTTTGACACATCATAAATTTTGGTCGGCCGTCGTCAGGCTCTTCCACTGTTGAACTAGAGCCCTGAATCATCTCATCTCTTTGTTGGTGCTGCTAACTGACAGACTTGATTTGCAGAAATTGACTTTTAAGTTCTTTCTGGGACCTCTGTCACTACATTATTGTGACCTATACTGATGTAATGTTACCGACCTCCACAGAAAACAAACCTCTACCTGCCTCAGAGCTTTCAAACAAATTTTTATTGATAGTTGTCAATAGTCAGAATGGTCTGCAGGGATTGCTGTTTTATTTTTTATTTTACACAATCAGTGCAAGCACATAAATGGTGAGCTCAGGCATTACATCATGGTTTACTTGTACAGTGGAATGGTTGGAATTAAACAACAATAGTTTTAAAATGGATGTAAATCTTACAGTGTATGCACAGTTTGACACAAAGTTCATTTCCACCACCAACTTATTGATTTTTTGTTAAATTTAGACACTGGCACTGTGATTAAAAGCTCTGCTTCATCTGTGTGCTGTCACTCTGCTCGAACACATACACACACAAAGTCAGGTCTGGAGTAGGTGATGAGTCTGATCACTGACATGCTGCATGTATACATGGATTTACAGTACCCAGGTTACTACAGTGCACATAAAGGTAAGGTGGAGTAAGACCTTCCACTAAATGTCTTTTTCTTTCTCATTTGTTTCAGAGCATATCGCTGCCCCCTGTGTATGCACTCTGCCTGGGGTATGGAGCACCACTGGGAGCAGATAGACAAAGAGATTGCCCAGTCACCAATGCCCACTGAATACCAGGGAACTACTGTCAAAGTAAGACCTCAATAAAACAATAAATTATACATGTAATATTTGAGTGTAGTTAAAAGAAGGGTTGAATTACTGATACATCAGAATCTCATTTTTTGACACAACATGCCCAATTTTACATTGAATTCAGTCCAGTTTGTATAATTAGATAAACAGGCCTTGGTGGCTGTTATGAGTACTCATCCGGTTGGTTGACTGTATATGTAATCTATTACTTTTGCTCTTCCTCACTACAGATTATATGTAACGACTGCCAAACCCACTGCACGGTGCCTTTCCATGTGCTGGGGATGAAGTGCAGTGGCTGTGGCTCCTACAACACAGCACAGGATGGCGGACTCATCCAACAGCAGACAGAACAGGACACTCAGCATGAGGCAGAGACAGACACAGAGCCAGAGCAGCAAGATCAACCTCAGTCACCCACGCCACAGTAAAACTGCAGCCAACCACACTGGGTGACATTTGTGCTGTAGATGTTTGGCTGGTGCACTTACTTGTACTAACTTACATTGAGTGTAACAGTAGACTGAGCCAGTATTGCTAGATTGTACATATTACAAAAATCCATCTATTTTCTGTACCTGCTTATCCTCTTTAGGGCTGGAACCCAATCCAGCATGCACTGGGTGAGATGAAGGGTGTCAGGCTATCACAGGACTAACACACAGTCACACTTACGGGCAATTTGAAGTCATAGCCCATCTGACCACCCAGAAAGTTGTTGCTGGGGGTTGACAGTCAATCCATACAGCCACTGTGTGGCACCATAACAAAAATGAAGGTTGTACAGTATCAGACCAGTTGTGATTGTTTTCTGTTAAGTTCAGGGACTGTGGTGTGCATCCTATTTACTGTAAATGCCCTCAGCAAGATGTGTCAGTTTGTTATATATACAGTACCTTATTTGTTAATTTGTCAAACACAAATAGAAATTAAAATTAGCCTCATGCAGAGTACAGCATGACTAACACAGTACTCTGTACGCTAACTGGCCTACTGGCAGCATAGCACTAGGTACTGTGCAAACCAGGTGCACATTATTTAAATAAAATTCAGGACTGTAAAAGTGGAGCCCTCACGCAGGGAATTTCAAATGGATCAAGGAATCATGCAGATATCTAGAGAGATTCACTGACATATGTGCAAAAAATTCCAAAAAGGTTCCTGTGTGGATTATGCCCCTGCATGTTTTTTTTATTTTGCATAGATGTTCTGTCAGTCAAAGATTAAACTGACAGCATTTTTCTCAATTTTTGTCACACTCTTGGTCATGTCTTATTATTATTATTATTATTAATTAACGCTACAAGTGAAATTTATCAATTCCTGTCATAGTGCTGATCAAATTCTTGTTTCAAGTTGCACGCTGCGAGCAAAAAAAGGATTGCCCCGCAAAAAATATTCAAAACACAGGTTTAGAACAAAATGACTGACAGCTTCCTGTTTTCTTTTTCTCTTTTTTCATCTAACAAGTTTTTTTTTTTTTTTTTAAAGGTGAAGTATAACAGACCAGTACTCTTGATTTATGATGAGATATTAGAATTTTTAACTGACAAGTCAACTAATTCTGTTACATATGTAAATGCACATGTAATTTAGATAGTCTAAAAAAATTACTGATTGGGCCTTTTTAACCTGCTCATTTTTCTAACGCCAGCATAGAAGATGACGTTATGCTCTGTGGCTTTGGAAATAAGTCTTGCCTGATTGTTATGATGACATAATTACAGCTGCAACACATGCACTGATTTACTGTTTCCTTCTCATACATGCAATACTGTAATTTCTGGTACGGCTGCTGTGACATGAGGACCGTGACTCTGGTACTATTTGCTTTTTTTGTCTTTGTTAATTGCAGATGTAAATTTGGTTACCTTTACAATGAAACTAATACAGACTCTCAATAAACAACATCATTTTACTGAAACACTCTTGAGTTGTCTCCTGAACCAATAATTGAGTTAGAGATAATAACATTTAACCACATTATTCACAGCTGCTCATATGAATACATTTGAGGTGTTATATTTCCATTTCATTTGTATAGCAGTCATGTACATTAGCACCATTATAACAAATTAACTACGAATGAAGGGAATGCACATCAAGTCAGGCACACTCTGGATATCTGAACCTGATAGTACAATGATAAAGTATCAAGAAAGCACTACTTACTAAAAACTAAACCTAAAATAGAACTACAACTGAAATGGATAACTGTTCCTGACAGGGTCAAATGCTGTCTCCTCTAGGTGGCTCTGGCTCAGTGGTTGCAAACTGGAAAGTGAAACAAACAGGAACACCAGTCAGAGCGGTGCCAATGGGGATTGGCAGGGGTGGGGCTCTGTGGAATGGTGGAGGTGTTGGTTTGATTACTTGTGGAGGAAAGGGTGGAGTGGCACCCTGGGGGAATCTCTGGTATGTGGTGATGGTGGTTGTGGTGGTGGTAACTTGTGGTTGATCTGTGCCACCAACAGCTATGACTTTATCTGTAAGCCCTGGGTGTCGTGAGACCTCTGTATGTGGTAGACCTTGCACATTGTCAGTGTTAGGCGAGTCCTGTGCTGGATCAGAATCAGGCATGTCCTGAGGATAGTCTGCACCCAGAGCAGTTTGCGATGGATCATCTGGCATGAATTGTAAAGGCACTGTGTCAGTGGAGGTTTGTGGGTCCTCTGGGTTTGGCAGGGCTGAGGTATCAGGTGTAGCTGGGGAAGGTCCTGGGTCTGCAGAGGGAAGTAGGGCTGCAGCATCCGGGGAGTTCGTCTCTTCAATGGCATTAGGCATGTCTGTCTCCGTGAACGCTGGCTGCAGGGGCTCCTGTGAAGGCTCAACGTGAGTGGCAGTCTCCTCTGATGAGTCTACCTCACTGGACTCTGATGAATCCTCACAGTCACTTACACAGACCTGTTTTTGAAACAAGGAATGTTCTTAATATTTATCACAGGTCTTCTTTAGATTGCTTTACAGCTAGGCAAGTATGTATAAAATGCTCAACACTCCAATATGCTGATAAAAAATAAAAAATATAAGGTGTTGCCGTAGCCCAACAGAGGTCATTGCTCGACTGCTGTGAGTGAGTCTGTACACTCGGTGTCAAACACTGTACAATCTCTCTGATTCATTACTTTCAAATGTCTTAAAAAGTGAAAACCTAGAATGAAATATGAGTGTTATGTTGGCTATATCACTGTCGATTGTTATAGTTTTTGTATAGTGTTAGTATGTCATAAAAAATCATAGTATATCATAGAAGTAATTATAAAAGTCATAGTATCATAAGATAATCATAAGATAGTCATAGTGTATAAACTTTTCCTGTGAACCAGTTACTGTAAATGCTGGCTCTCTAAAATGGATCTCAGTCATCAGAACTTTAAGAACTGAAGAAAGATTTTTGTTCAAATTTTGTAAAGTTTCTAAAAATTTCTCCCAAGTGGAATTCCCACCAGACCCCTCTAGAGGACTGGGTCGCAGAAGGTGTTGATTGAAAATGGTTTCCAATGTAAAACAGGTGATTACAGCCCTGCTTTATAGTGGATGTAGCAATAGTAGTGCTACTCACTGGTTTGGACAGCACCAGAGTCACCATGAAGGCAGCATAAAGCGTAATCCTCAGAACTGCCATGGTTGTCTTTGCTGAAACAAAAAAGCAAGACCTATATTTTTAAAGTGGTGCATCTACCCCATATTTCAGACAGAAATATTGTACTTTCATTTACCTGACAGCTACATTTACTAGTTATTTTGCATATTTTTCATATCATTCTTCATACAACACATACAATCAGGTTGTTAGATGCATTTTTCAGTGAAAAGAAACTCCCTCTAATGAAGTCATTTTAGTCTGGAATTCAAACTGAAATATATTTTTTTCCATTAAACAAGTGAAAAGTAATCTGCAAGTGAGGTAGGAATATGTCAACACCTTTTCAAACAAATACACTTGTTTCACGAGAAAAAAGAAAAGGCAAATTAAAATGGTCGAGCTACATTGCAAAAAAGTTTTTAGGACTCGATTATAGACAGAAATGTCTGAATAATTAGGTAAAAAACCAGCTAAAAAAAAATGCACATGAAAGCATCTATTAAGAAATCTCTTACAATAAACTGTAATCTTTGCATGAGCTACAAAAAAGTATCAACAACAGTGAAATATTAGATAATACTCCTGCTTCAAAACCTACCTTGTTATGCTGAGTATCCTCTTGTGCCTTCAGACACAGCAGACTCTCTCTGAAATGTCTCAACTCTGACAAAAGCAGTACAAGAAATTCTCATTTCTTCTCACTCCTGCATTGGACATGTTTTTATATGGCTGCTGGCATGTGTGGGTACAATAAATCAATAAATTATCATCTGGTTCACGTCCTTAGCGTTACTGACTTCAGCCCTAACTCACTAACAATTCAAACTAAATCATTAATCCCCCAGACACAGCTAAATTAGAGGGTGCTAAATATTGTCAGAGGATAATAAGAGAATAAGTACACAAGAAGGCCCTATTTATAAGCAGAGTAAACATGTGTTTTGTGGTTTTAGTGTGAACAATAGGGCAAATCTAGTTTAGACTTTAAATATATGTAATCAGAATTTCATGGTAATGTCCTGTCATGTTCAATCATTACAGTGACTGCAACAAAAGCCACATCATTCACATCAGATTTTTTTCCTTCTATATCCTTAGTTTGCTAAAGTATCTACTAGTTCCATTTCTTTTCTTTCAGCAGTCAATGAAATAAATCCTTTGTTCACAGAAACAAATATCGATTTCCACTAAAGCAGGGGTGTCCAAAGTCTGGCCCGGTTGACTTTCAAAATATATTACATGTGGCCCGCCACACAATATTGGTCAACCAAGCAAGATCACTTCGCATTTTACCTGTTCACCTCACAATGCTGACCAGATAAAATGAGGAACTATCATACAGTTTGTAGATATGCATCAAATGGGAAGTATGCAGGCAGAACTAATGTGTTTTCATAATTAGACAGTAAACAAGAAAACAGAACAGTTACCTAACAACAGACATTTCCTATAGCAGACATGGCCACGGCAAAGAAGCATAAAGCTGACAGCGAAGACCACCACTTTTAGAAGCCATGGAAGGTTGAAAACATTTTTACTGAAAGATGGTGCGGCAGTAGCTCAGTCCATAGGGGCTTAGGTTGGGAAGTGGTGGGTAACCGGCTCAAGTCCCCATCCAGACTGAGTATGGAGCATGGACTGGTGGCTAAGGTTCCAGTTCACCTTCTGGGCACTGCCAAGATGCCCTTGTACAAGGCACCAAACCCCCAGCTGAACCCCAACAGCCCCCTCACTCTGACATCTCTCCATTTAATGCATGTATAGTTCCTATTTGTGCATGTGTGTGTATTTCAGGCCTGTGTGTTCATGACAACAGAGTGAAAAAATTGAATTTAGCCTCAGGAATTAATAACAAAGTATATCTTCCTCTTCTTCTTAAAACAGTTACATTTGTCTCGTTTGATTGTATTTTTTTAATAACCTATATGATGTGAGAAGCAGCTGGCCCCCTGGCATTTTAACATTATCTAATCTGGCCCCCCTTCAAAAAGGTCTGGACACCCTGCACTAAAGTAACAAACCCTCCTAAATTCCCATCAGCTACATGTCCCCGTGTCTACATTTATTCTCATAATTAACTATTACAGTCAATAAAGAAGACACATCTTCACCAAATGTGTAAGTCAGGAATGGGAGCATCAAAGCAGTGGACTTAAAGGCCTCACACACACACACACACACACACACACACACACACACTAACACAAGTGTTTGTAATTACAGTGGCTGATTAGGCACCAATCGTGTCCATGTGCATGTACTGATCAGTCAATCAATCAATCAATCAATCAATCAAACTTTATTTGTATAGCACTTTTCATACATTAAAAATGCAGCACAAAGTGCTTCACAGAATAAAAACAAACAAAAATAATACATACATATTGAAAACCGCCACTCCCACCCCCACATATAAACACACACACACACACACATACAGTCAATATAGTCAATAACATGGCTGGGCACTGAGGAACCAGGTGAGGAAAGAACCACCTATGGGGAGCCATCCACACTGAGAGGCGCTACAGCCCACAGCCACAGGGAGCGCCGCCACAGAGACCACCTCGACCAGACAGACCGGGGTGGACTCCACACATGGTGTGGAGATTAGGAAAAATTAAAGAGTTAAAGATTAAAATAATATTAATAATAATAATAATAAATAAATAAATAAATTAAGATTTAGAGACTAAAATGCATAAAGATTTAAAAATAAATCATTTAAAAGCATTAGAAAGTAAAAAGAACATATAATAGAAGAATAAAAGAGTAAAAGAAATCAGTTAAAAGCTAAATTAAAAAGGTGAGTCTTGAGCCTCCTTTTAAAAACATCAACAGTCTCTGCAGTCCTGATGCTCTCCGGCAGGCTGTTCCATAAGTGAGGGCCATAATGGCTGAATGCAGCCTCCCCGTGGGTTTTTGTTCTAACTCTTGGAACAATTAAAAGGCTGGTGCCGGAGGACCTCAGGATCTGCGAGGGTTGATATGGTAAAAGCAGGTCAGATAAATAAGATGGCCCAAGACCGTTAAGACATTTAAAAACGAGTAAAAGAACCTTAAAATCAATCCTGAAACACACGAGGAGTCAATGCAGCGATTGTAAAACTAGTGAAATGAGCTCCCGCCCTCTGGTCCTCGTCAGCACTCGTGCGGCTGAGTTTTGGAGTAGCTGCAGGTCAGAGATGGTCTTTTTGGGAAGACCAGACAGCAGGGCATTACAGTAATCTAAACGACAAGAGATAAAAGCATGCATCAGCACCTCCATGTTAGCCTGAGAGAGAAACAGGCGGACTCTGGCTATGTTCTTAAGATGATAAAAACCTGTCTTTGTTACATTTTTGATGTGTGGAATAAAACTAAGCTCAGAGTCAAAAATGACACCCAGGTTCTTTACACATTGTGAAGGTTTAAAATCTTGTAGTTTTGGTAAAAGTTTCTCTCTCTGGCCATCAGGACCAATAATTAAAACCTCTGTTTTGTCCTGGTTGAGCTGTAGGAAATTCACTGCCATCCATGACTTGATATCTAAAATGCAGTCAAAAAGGATATCAATTGGCCCTGTGTCATCAGGAGACACGGCGATGTACAGCTGTGTGTCATCTGCATAACTGTGGAAGCTGATGCCGTGCCTCCTGATGACGTCCCCAAGGGGAAGCATGTAGAGATTAAAAAGAGTTGGACCTAAAATTGACCCTTGGGGCACCCCACACCTAATTTCATGCGTTCTGGAGGAACGTGTATCCATACTTACAAAGAAACAACGATCTGTGAGATAAGAGTTGAACCAGTTAAAAACAGTACCAGAGAGGCCCACCAGGTTTCTGAGTCTGTTTAATAAAATGTGGTGATCTATTGTATCAAAGGCGGCGCTTAGATCCAGTAGTACCAAGACTGTGAGTTTTTGTGAATCAACATTCAACCTGGTATCATTTAAAATGATAACAATGATAAATATATAACTTGTCCACCCTAAAAGGGGCGAAAGAGTTAATAGGAGGTTAAGGGAGATGCCAGTAAAGCACAGTCTGGAAACACCCACAGTGCTCCAATCAGCCAAAAATAAATAATATCACATGTGTAGGTTTACATGGCTGTGTGGGTCTTTATCATCACTCATCATCATCACAATATCACATGCAAAATGTACTTGAAAGTATCAAAAGTAATAGCACTATACTCTCTTTATCACAGGATTTTTGTCATTGATTATAGGTAAGCAGCATTTTCACTGCACAGAAACATGGATTCATCTATCCAAGCCAGTAGAGAGCGCTGTTGTGTTGTGTTTACATGTGAACGACCCAGTTTCAGGATGTGTCTGTGCCAAAGTTACTTCATGTTGGGACTGTTGTTTACACACACTGTTTCTGTGCTGAGCATGTAGAGAACAGCATTGTGACAACTTTTCATAATCAGTACCCTCTTCAGAACTCACTGCTGAAACCATACTTTTAGTTAGAAGGTGTTTTGTAATGTATGTTTGTTTAATTTAAGAGAATTAGTTTGCCTGTGTGTATTTATATATATATATATATATATATATATATACTTTATTAATCCCGGAGGGGAAATTCAACTTTCTTTGTTTTTTTTTTTTATATATATATATTCGGGTTCAGGTTAGGGTCAAGGTTAGTGTGTATGCAGGTTGATATATGTATGCTGCATGATGCATAGCCTATGTAACATGCAGTGGTGTAAGAAGTACCCAGATTCTTTTTACCTGAGTAAAAGTACCAGTAGCACAGTGTAAAAATACTCCATAGTCCTTCAAGTAGTACTTTCACTGAAGTAGCACTTATGTAAAAGTACAGAGATATTATCAGCAAAATTTACTTAAAATATCAAAAGTAAAGTACTACTTCCACAGAAAATTAGCCTGGTGATTGACACATTATCATAAGTCATACTTTATTTTCAGATTGTTAAAGGTCCAGTGTGAAAGATTCAGTGGCATCTAGCTGTGAGGTTGCAGAAGTGGAACTTCACTGATGTGCTAAGCATGTAGGAGAATTGTGTTGGGTGAAGCGAAAACTGGAATGTGTTTAGTTTGTCTGTTCTGGGCTACTGTAGAACAACATGGCAGACTGAAGAAGAGGACCTAATGTGTATGTCGGTACAGCTCATTCTGAGGTAAGGAAAACACAGTGATTCTTAGTTTCAGGTGATGAAAACATAGTTATTTGTATTATATTACATGTCTGCCAGAGATGCCCCTAAATTCTACACACTGGACCTTTAATACTGTAAATGACTGTGTGAATAGCATTTTATCCCTGTAGATGGTAAAAGTGCAGCTACTATTACTATTACTACTATTTCATATACAGTGAGTTTAGTCCAGCGATTTCCAGCCTAGAAGTCAGACCACCTGCAAAGGTCACAGGATAATTTAGGGGGTTGTTAGATGAGTGTGGTCGGAAGGAAGAATAAAAAGTGCTGTGACACAAATCTGTATTTTTTATAGCAGGGGCGTAAATATAGACAATGCAGACAGTGCAGAGAGTGCAGAGAGTGCAGACAGTGCGGTTGCACTGAGGCCCGTGAAGTGGGTGGTCCATAGACAGAGTGGGCCCTCCAACAATGTGTTGGGTGAAGAATGGGCCCTTATGAGTGACTGCCAAAGAACTGTCATTTAAATGAAAAACAGTGCCATTTGCTATATATGCCCAAACCATCATAGTCATACACACACACACACACACACACACACACATATATATATATATATATATATATACCCTATAGATATATATATATATTTATATATTGTAAAATAGTCTATAGCATCAAATTATATGCTTATTCCAAATAAGCTATAATAAATTAATAAAACTGTTAAATGTTGGTATTTTTGTGTCATATACAGATGTGCAGTGATGATTGTTTGGTAATATGTATGTTGAAGTTATCCAGTGTCAAGTATCTGTATCATGTGACAAGACAATATGTGAACAATAGCATGAGCTAGGACCCCTCACAACTACCTTACACCTCTGTTTCATAGTATCAATTTTTTTCTTTCTTGCGAAAGTTTGTGGGAGTTTTACCTCTTTGGGCCTCAAACAGTCATGTAAATTAATTCATGTGAGAAGTTTTGAGGGGAATCGCTCTTTAATGGAGCTGCTAACAACTCAAAGACATCTGTAATGTGACAAGAGGCCCCAACAAGACATTGTTTTATTATAAGATGTCCCAAGCCAAAATTATTAGGGCATCCTAAGATATCATGTGTTCATTTTGTAAAATTTTCATCTGACAGGAACTAGAAACTAGCTGTCCAGTGACTGTAGCGGAATTAATACTGTGAGCGCAAGCACCTCAAAATTGTATCTATATGTTCTTAATGATATTCCACCACTGGTATCATGTTGTATGGATATCTTTTACTTTTCATTTTTCTTATTAAGCACTTTTTTATCATTGGTTTTGATGAGATGCTACATAAATAAGCTACTGTTATAATTGCCATGTGAGTATTTTACGGTCTATTTGCCCACCTGTTGATATTTTGACTATGTTTGTGTCGATGTCTTTATCATCACTTATCTCCAGAGAAACACGTCCTTTACTTTCACGGTTTTGTGTGAAGGATCAGCAACCTAGATGCCAGAGAATGCAAACATAATGTACAAGTTGTGCAGCTGATGTTGGTTATTGTTTTTCAAGAGTCACTGACCTTATTCTTTCAGTAAAAGGCCACTGTGAGCATGTTTATAGGCATGTCTTTCAACTGCCCTCACAGATGCTGTGGTGTCTAACAACTTCTCTACGTTGAATCTTTTTTTTTTAATTTCCAAATTCAGCATTTCTTTGTCTTTGATCCACCTTCTTGTTTTTTGTTAAGGAAAGTTGGCAGAAATGAAAAGTTGGAAGTGGACTGGAAAGGAAAGAGGGCAAACTGAATGGGAGAAAACCTTTGAGAGTTAATGTACTCCTTTATCTTTTCTCTCTCTTTCAGTGTAAAACGCTCACTTTCTCTGCCTGGATCACCTTATACCATTCTCAGGTTCAGCCTATCAGCACCTTTTTGTGTAGAGCTCTTGTTACCCCACCCCACCCTTGGGAAGATGGCATTATACTGTATTTGGAAGGGTAACAGAGCTCCCTCTATCTCCCTGAGACATGCCACTGACCTGTAATTAAGTCCCATTGTACTATTCAGAGGAAACTCCTCACCAAAACGGACAGAGGGCAATGTGTGTGGATTTCCAACAGCCCCGATACCGCTGTGACTAATGCTCCACCACACAAGCTGGGTTTATCAAAATGGACCACATGCAGCACACATTAGGGCTCGCATTTTCCCTCTCCAGAGAACTCAAAGCTATGTTGATTGATAATGAGATACAATCCACACTGTCCATCTCTCATTAGTGAGCCATTGCTGGCTGCTTCTGTCTGTGTTCTCACCGCTAGCTCTCTCTCTCTCTCCCTCTTTCTCCCTCTTTCTCTGCCTCAGCCTAGTGCCCTCCCCTCCACCCCATCCCCGCCATTCAACCCCATTGATCATGCATGCAGAAATTTAACACACCCCTTAATTCCTGTCCAAATAGCCCCTGTCCCACTTCCAGAGCTTCATCTGCTCGTCTGCAGAGGATAGAGTAGGCCTGTGTGCGGGCAGGACACTGGCTGCAGCACTCAGTGAGGATAAACTGTGGCGGAGAGGACAATTACGAATCTAAATCTGTGCCCAAACATCCTGCATTACACACTCTGAGCTTGTAGCGTTGCTCTGACTGAGTGTGTTACAGGTATGTGTGTATTTAGGAGACATAACCAGCACTATAAGTGTCTCCAAATCTCCAAACTTTGCATTAAACTCTGAACCCTGGGTAGGGCAGCACCCATTTTTACACCCACTGCAAGTCAAAGCTGTCTTTGAGTTGTTTCAGCTATTGATTGGCCTTAACATTGGTTAGCGGGTCACATGTTGAGTCAGTGTTGAGAAGATTAGCTGGAGCTGGCTTTGGTACTAATTAAATACTTAAACCCCAGCAATGAATGAGCACACAACACACAAACCTCCTGTTATACCACATCACATAAGCCAGTTTGCAGTATGGCAGCATTGGTGCTGATGATATCCAGACTGAGAACACTGATACAAATAAAGTCTCCACAGAAATTCACTTAAAATGACTTAACAAAAAACCCATTGGTGAATTGAAAAGGTTGGTGAAATTATAGTTAATGAATTAGTTAACAGTCAGTGATAACAGAGGGGTGAAAAATACAATAAAGTAATTATGCAACACACTATAAGGGCCTCTGGGTGTATTAAAGGAGCAGTACAACTCCATATTAGAGAAACATTGGCTTCATGACTTAGTGTTATTTTAGTCTGTTAGTAGAACTGAGGATTGATAAGTAAATCCTGAACCGACTGTTGGCAGTAAACTTATTCAATTTGTGGCTTCACTAACTTTTCTATGGAAACTGTATAAAGACAACACATTTGTAGAGTCAACTACAACATGGCCTGTTATCAGTAAAAGTTGTGTGTTTTACCAGATTAAATTAATGGCGCATGATATTAATTTCCACAAAAACCAAAAATGCCGTTTACATCCACATGTGGTGTGTCACAATGCATCATATTTTTTTCCAGACTTTCTTCATTTAGAGGACCTCTCAATAATGACTATAGTACAAATGCAGATTGGTCCCTGTGACTGTAAATTGTGCCTGTTCACACTTTATTGAAACGAGGGCGGAAATTGCATCAAGTTGATTAAAATCAGCCAGAATGAGACAGGAAGTTATGAGATTGTGCCTTCATAATAAAGGCGTAATGTTTGTCAATTAGGGAAAGAAAACTGTAGTTGAAAACTTAAGGCTGTCCGATTCAGCTTTAGATTACCTATGGTTAGGATTTTCTGATGTTTTATTAGCCTCCATGATCTTATTTGACATAGGCCAAGCTGTTTTGCAAGTGGGATGTTTCCTTTCTGTTTAATCAGGTAAAGCTCCAAAATACCTTTATAAATAACCAATTATTAGTATTAATAAGTTACTTTTTAAATGAAATTTCATCATAAGAATAATATTTATGGGGGCGTCGGTGGCTCAGTGGATAGAGCAGGTGCCCCATGTACAAGGCCGTTGCTGCAGCGGCCCAGGTTCGACTCCAGCCTGTGGCCCTTTGCTGCATGTCATTCCCTCTCTCTCTCCTCTCTCCCCCCTTCATGCTTGACTGTCCTATCAATTAAAGGCTAAAATGCCCTAAAAATATATATCTAAGAATAATATTTATGAACTATATTATGCAGATAACAAGAAGGGTTTGTGTTTTATAATTTGATTTATTTATTTATTTTTTACATTTCCCACATACATAGGCTAAATAAGATTGTGCTTCACCTAAAGCTGATATTATTTCCAACACTGACATAAAATTATATGGATTTGGTGCGTTCGCTCCTCATCTATAAATTCAGTCTAAAGACTGTCAGTGTAAGACATTTTTATTTTTAAGGCTTGCAGTCTTGTGTGACTAAAAGTTCATCCCAGAAAAGACGAGCCCTCTACTAACCAAACACAACCGAATCACTCAGAACAGGAAATACCCAATATAAATAGGTCTTTATTTATTGATTAGTGGAATGGAATTATGCATTGGTTTGATATGATAGGCCTAAATTGTTTCATTACAGTTAGTTACCTAATTTCAGCTAAACAAAAATCAACACTGAAATTAAATGGACTGATCCTTACTCCCAGACTGCTCTGAAATATTTAAGCAGTAGCGAAATCCAGAATTTTTTAAAATTGTGCATGCATTCGGGCACTCTCAGTTGATATGATCCGCTATTGCCTGTCACTTTTCATAAATATCAGTGATCAAAATACATTGTTTTTACATTTCTCTATAGACTGTACAAGTAGCTACTACCCCAAGGCTGTAGGCACAGAGTCAACATAGGCCATTATATTATATATGATATTATATATTAGGTATCATAAGAAAGTACGGCTATACAGCATACTCTACTACTCTGTACGTAAAGCATACATATGCAGCATAACCTAAGTGGCTGACACATCAACACTCGTATTACATTCTAATCTCATTACTTTTTAACGCATTAAAATGTGGCATTGATTGACAGTGATTGTAATTACCTACAGCAATCTGACAATGGCTTCTGCTGGGCTACAGCATCAACGCTTGGACAAACCACACACAGAACAGCCATACACTGTGATACTAGAAACAGTAGTCATAATAAGGGACTATTTGTTACTTGTGATGGAGTGCAAAAAGGGGAAGGCATGTAAAATAATTTTTAAGGCACTGGGGAGGGACTTTTGCATTTTTTATTTTGGCTTCGGGGAGAGGCGTACAAATTTAAATTGATGTATTTTATACTCATGTTACCGCAGATTGTTTTTTAAAGAAAAGATGCCCACCCATCTGCAGGCGGGTTTGGAAGGCATGCACACCATATCCAGAAACTGTAAAAATTTCCAACAGTCCTTGGACACATCATGTGTGATGAATGCTTCTGTCAGAAAAAAAGAAACCATAACCAAATCTACGTCTCATTTAAAATTTGGCCAAAATTAAACTATTTGCATGAACTAACCAGCATGCACGTCAAGAGTGAAGACTTTTTTTCAACCCCGGGATTTTGTCTTGAACTTTTAACTTTGATTTTAAACATTAAAGCGTAAGTTTTAAAAATGTAATGACTGATTCATATTTGTAGCTTCAGGGAAGGTAAAAACAATAACAACAAAAGATGGAGTCACTCCTCAGCTACCCCCTTCTTCTCATAAAGACCAGTCCCTTATGAAAACCCTGTGTCCTCATATGAGAACATCACATTTTGGGTTTACTTGACCTTATAATTCATTCTACTTAACTTAGACCTGTTGTCCTAGTTTGTGGACTCGTTTTTGTGCCACCAGTAAGAGCACAATACACCAATCCATGTAGGCTAAAAGCAAGATGGCAGCCATTTCTGCCACGTCAGTCTCCATCTGATCCTGACACAAAAGGTCCAAAACCTGATCACATATTATGGTTGAAACTTGTTTAGTTATGATTAATAATGTTTGTCACTTGATATGGCAACAATTTGACCAATTTTAGCAACAGTAACAGGTTGAGACCCTGTTAATTAGGAAGTACTGGTTTGAGGACATTGGGACTTTGTTGTTGCTGACAGTGTTTAGTGTTGTATACTTATCGGGTCCTATTGATGCTAAATAGCTAAGAGAAATTAAAAATGCATACAAATTAAAAGTTCAGGTCTTAGGAGAATCACGCCACCAGGTTTTTATTTTGAAAGGCTGCAGCGGAAGCGGCGTGGTCGGTCACTGTTGCTTTGACGCCGCAGCCGCGTGCCCCGGTGGTGGGATGAGAGAGAGACAGCAGCGGGACCGAGTGACTGGAGGAGGAGGTGGAGTCTGTCCCAGCCTGCATCTGGCCCGCTCCCCTCTCTGTCACCCCGGGCCAAACCCGCCCAGCTCTTCTCACTTACTCTCCGCCTGTTCTCCCGCACGGCTCGGCTCGGACGCACGCAGCACTCACTCACAACACACAGCGAAGACCCGGAATGGAGACGGAAGGGAGCCAGAGCAGCCTGTCCACCACGGACTCCCCTCACGACCCCTGGTAACGAAAAAACTTTTTATGAGCAAACTCTCTTTCCACCTTCTGCTCCCACACCTCAGGAACAGACCGGGTATTCTGCGAGGGGACTGTGGGCTGCAGCCAGACGCACACACACACCTCCACACAGAGAGCCTTCATGTTAAATCAGAGATGATACACTCTCTAATTCTGTCTTTGCCTCCAGGATTACACTTTTAAAACCTCAACAACAACTTTGTCTTACTGTGCAAGCCCTTAAATATCAAACTCACTAAACCCTCCCTTGGTGAATATGTGAATATCTTATATTTTCTCTTTTTTTCCCCACAGCAAAATGTTCATTGGTGGACTCAGCTGGCAAACAACACAAGGTAAATCTTTTTCCACCACTTCTTGCTCTCACAAAATGCCACTATGTCTTTAAAACTCCTGGCGTGTATCAGGTTTAACTAAATTAAACTCATTTGAAAAGCTGTATTTCTTAATATTTCTGTTTGTTTACATTGAAGTTGTTTATTTGTGTTCTCTTTTTTTCTGAGTTTTGAGTTTGAATCCTGCTCCAGAATGAATGCACCCATTCACAGCCACCATAGCATGAATGAGTGATTCTTAAAAGCTTATTAAAAAGGGTGAAATTATACTGTTCAGTTTGTATTAAGATGAGAATTTTTAGTTGGAATTATTATGCACTTTATAGTTTTTTGAGTCCTGGTGACAGGTGATTTTACATCTGACACATTTAATTGAAATATGTATGAGGTTTGGTGAGGGAAATCTCAGCAGAGAGGGGAAAGTTGGACTCTCTGCGGTCGAACCCTTTGCTGAATTTTTATCACAAAGTTGTCACTTACTGTTAACATTGTGTTTAACAAATTAATGTGTCTCCTCTCTGTCTTGTTTTGTCCCCCAGAGGGTTTGAAGGAGTACTTCTGCAAGTACGGCGAGGTGAAGGAGTGTATGGTGATGCGAGATCCGGTTACTAAGCGCTCGAGGTGAGGGAGCTGTGAGGCCGGCTTCTCCGCCGGAGCTGAAAGTTTATCTGACCTCCGTGATTCCTCGCTGCTCATGAAGTATCATTACATGTCAACATCAGTTTCTGTGTCATTAATACCTTCTCCCCCCTCCCCTGGTGTCTGCAGAGGGTTTGGATTCGTCACCTTTGTTGATCAGGCCGGCGTGGATAAAGTTTTGGCCCAAACCAGGCACGAGCTGGACTCAAAAACAGTGAGTTCTCTGTATTTACTTCCCACCACCGGCTAATCCCATTGCTCAGTGTTTGATTAGTGGATTTTCCAATAATCCGCTAGAGAGGTGTATCATTGCTACATTTTAGTATGTTTACTAAGGTTCCACTATGCTGATGTTTTCTCAAACCACACCTCAGATGTGACCACTTTACATGATTAAGTCAGCCATCGACGGTGGAGACACATGGGAGAATGTGCTCTCTCTTCGCTCTTCAGCCGAACACACAAGAAAATGTTACCCAGTGTCAATTTCCATAGAAACAAGGGGAACCGGACAGGGTTGCTCTGACTGCCAGGCTTTGATTTGGTTTCTAGGAAGAGCGGACCAAAACTTTCTCTGCTTTTTTTTCTGTCCCAAGGGGTAGAATTGACCCCAAAAGTTTCTGTATGGAAGCAGCAAATGCAACCTGAAACCATCAAGGTGTGAAAGCAGCAGCTCCTCACAGCTTCCTGTTGATCTCAGGGAGAATAAAACTGTGAATGTAGCGCTGATAAAGCCAGGCCCTTTCACCTATGTGAATTGTAACTTAAAATGCATTAATCGCCTGTGTTGCAGTGTGTGTGTGTGTGTGTGTGTGTGTGTGTGTGTGTGTCTTTTTGTCAGTAATGAATGTGGGCCGGTCTGGGAACAATGTGGCCCGTTGGTCGCCATAGGGACCACTGCCCCCGCCTCTCTCCTCTGTGGGAGTGGTGATGGCTGCTGGTTAGTCACTGTATTGAAATGAGGGGAGGCTATTTCTTCTTTCCCCTTTTGTGCTCCGAGCGATGCACCTTCTCGAATCTTTGGAGGATAAGTGGAGGAGCTGAAATAGGAAATGGAGAGCGGAAACAAATGGTGGTTTGCTGTAAAAAGTTACAAGGAAATGAGAAATTTTCATTAATATGAATCCAGAATTAGGAAGAGTGGAAGTTGTTTGATAGAGAAGTTTATCTGTATTTTTTTCCATGGTTTCCCAAGTGCCCTGCTGCTGTAGTGTCACTTGCAGGCACAACAGCTCTGACAAGTAGCGGCATCATGGTTGGACGCCACTAACTCGCCATGGGGTTTGTTTCCATAGTGACCCCCCCCCCCTCCCCATGCACAGTTGAAGAATGGCTCTGTCACAAAAGAATAAAAAGGAAGATAACAATGCACATCATTTACAATCATTTCTTGGATACCAGAAATCAAGACGGCGTAAACAGTCACAGATAGTGGAGCGGGGGCCGTGGCGCTGACAGTTTATCCTCACGTCGCCTCTCCTGCTATAAGCAACTTATTAAGTGTATTTCCTCCAGAGATGATTTCCCCTATTTAATTTCTCCTCTAAACTTGTGTATGTGTAAACTCCGCACAGCCTCGCGGGCTGTGGCAAGGCCTCTTGTGGCTGGCAGTTGGGTGTGTCGTGGCGTTTGGTGGGGGCTGTGGCAGCCTCAGAGAGTGTGTGCTTGGCGTGGAGAGGGCTCAGTGATCAGCCACAGGGGTTGGATGGTGAGTAGAGTAGGCCTTTTTAGACAGCTCACCCTGCCCCCCTCTCCCTCTCTCTCATGCTAACAGGTTATCCTGTTAGAGAGGGGAGAGAAAAGTTCTCCAGTGGCAACAGAAAGAATGTGCCATGCTGTGACGGACTGAACCGCTCCGGCGCTGGAATTAACAGAGCTTTGCACAGCCCAGAGGCTAAAGAGCAAATACAGTGCTGCAGAGGAATTTATTGGTACTTATTGTGTTGAAGGACAGATGCTGCCCGGTTCTGTCCAGCATAGGACGGGGAGTTTTACTGTGATTTATGTAACTGCTGCTCTGTTAGTTGCCCCTTTGGGTGCCCTCCCAGCTTCCTGCTATCTGTAAAGTTAGTGACGGCTGATGCAAACTGCACGTTTGTGGGACAAAGTTTCCATTCAATTGCAGCTCCAAGGTGCACAGTGGAGAGTTTTACAACAAAGTCACACAGCTCTTTGCAGAGTTGCATCAGGCCTGTTTGCGGCCCCCGTTAACCATTTCCATGCTGACTTGAGTGGAAAGAAAGAAGAGGGGGGAAGGCGGGATAACTCTGTCTGTGATTAGTATGGCTCTCCTAACTAATAGGATTGGAGTCAACAAGCTTGAGTTGTTCCTTAGAGATGTTGAGTGCTGCCCAATGGGCGCGTTGCGTTAAGTGCGTTCCCAGCTCAGGCTGTGACAGGCAGCGAGCTTGGCCAACTGTTGCATAGCTGGGATGTAGTTGGTTAAAGGGGATTGCCCTGATTTCATAAACCTCTCTTGGAATTATGTTCAGCCTCTTCCCTGTAACCTCACAGTGAGTGCAGAGAGGTTAGGCCTCTGCCCAAAAACCCCCTCTGATACCTTTAAGTGACTTAACATGTCTTTGTGTAGGACAAAGTGTCATTTTGTAAGTTTAAGACCCCCTCCAGACATGTTTCATGACATATAAAAAAGCACTGTCAGTATTTTGTGTCTGATGTTTTATTTACAAAAAAAGTTCAAATACCTCATTTAAAATTCTTAAAATTCAGAATCTACTAATATGCAGATTTGTTTTAAAAGTTTAACTGCTGGACATAAGAAGTCTCTTTCATAAAAAAGTCCAGTCTCTGTGTTGGAGGTTGCAACTTTCCATAACACACTGGTGTAAGTTGCATACTGGGCCACAATCGGCTGCCAGACTAGTTGTGATGCCATAAATGATGCTCATATGTCAAGGTCATAAACTCAGATTTTAGGTAAGTACAAAAGAGACATCTCCCCTCACCAGATGACTGCACTCTTGTTTCCACCTGGTGTTAACATGCATCTGGGATGATCTGATCACATGTGAACAGCTCTCCGTTTACACCTGGCACTAGAATTGTCTCATCATGCGTCTTGAGTGACCACTTGTAATCAGATTTCATTTCCCTGCTCTACATGCAAATAAACTTGTACATCATTTACATTTGCAAATACCAAATGCATTTTTTTTTACTGGTGTGAGGCAGCAATGCACATCCTGTGCCCAGTCTGCTGGAAATCAGAGGTTTGGACTTGAGTCACCTGCCTTAGACTCATTCACAGATTTGATGACTATAGATCCAACCTGACAAAATCAATGAATGTGACTTCACTTGGAGCATTTTGACTTGAAAATACTTGATATCTTCCCCAAACTTGTGCCTCAGATCAATTAATTTCCCTACATTTGCATTAAGTAACGTCAATGCTATTCATTCCCGAGTCGATGCTTAATTCCCCTGATTCACTTTGTTTGAAATGAGGTTACTGAGCTCCAGTTAGAAAAATGTATACCAAAGATAACATTGTTTGCACAGAAAAATTACATGATGGTCAACAAAAACAAATAGCAGTATGCAAACAATGTTGGTTTAAAATTAAAGACAACTTCCAACTTCAGTGGACATTTGAAGTTGCTCAAAGAACAGTAAGGCGAGGTTAATATCAACATAGCAAATTAATGCCTAGAGTTTAGGACTTGGGACTTGTCTGTTTTGACCTGGAACTTAATTCGAAACTTAAGCACGAAGACTTGAGACGTACTAGTGACTTGAAAAACAATGACCTGGTCCCACCTCCGTGAAGAAGTTTGTCAAGACCTTGGTGTGAGGACAAGATCGAAACACCACAGACAGGGTCTATTCCTTGGCGTGGTTCAGGCAAACCAAATTACCCAAGATGTTTCACATGCTTGCAATAAATCAGTTGTTTTTTGCTATTTATAACAATGGTGTTGGTGCGCAAATGAGTACATACTTCCACCTACATGAAGGACATCAGCTGAGTAGGGAGTCCTTCACTGTGGCCTTGGACACATTAGGGTAATACTGCTGAAAGAATGAGGCCATATGCAGCCCAGACCGCTTCCGAATGTATTGTGAGCGATCTTTTCTCAGGACGCATTCCCCTCGTTCCCACCAAGCAGTCCGGTTCAGCTCAGTTCAGCTTGGTTCATTACACATTAGAACAGCTATTTTTGTGTTTCCATTGACAAAAGTTGTGGATGGTACCAATAGAATCATCCCTCTGTTGAGGTACCTAGCTCAATGACCCGCTAGTAAAAGCTGAAGCTAGAAACAATGCAGTCTGTTTATTGGTTAAGAGAGAATCGTCACTCTTGCTCGACAAGGACTCAATGCACAAACCCAGCATTTTTAAACATCCCATCAATTGCAACAGAGACTGTAACCACTGCAAAGAAACTCTGACAGTGTCAGCATGCAGACATTCATCGTCGGTGAAAAGGAAATTACCGTAAGTGCAAACTTGACGAAGCAGTAACGCAGCTATTACTATCTGGTAACAACTCCGCCTACATTTAAGGGTACTATTTGCATTGGAAATATGAAACAGATCTAGTGTTGTCCGTGTTGAAACCACTCTTATGTCTGGAACCTTCTGTCTACAACGGACTTGAGACACGCAGGGTCAGATTCCGGAGTTAGCCTCCTTCAGGAACCTGATTGCGTTTCATTTGGCAGTGGGAACCTTTTGCGACCTCATGCCTTTGCTGATGCCGTCCGCATGGAAGACTAGTGCTCTAACCCTTACACTAGGAACCAGTTCTAAGGGTACTATACCAAAACTACTTGGTGGATACGCAGCTAATGAGGATGCACTGGATTCAGTCACATCTGTACTTAAAACTGTTAACTTATGATCTGATCACCAATGGTGCATGTTAATATCAGGTGTAAACAGGGTAAAATAAGAAAACAGCCTTTCAGTGTCCAACTCTGCACAGTGAAGCTCAAACATCCTGGTGAAGTGACATTTCTGAGCATAGGGGACTTTAAATACATCTTTTGACTTTGCTTTGATCAACCTTCTCCCCCCCATGAAACAAAGCGATCTCATGAATACAGCCACTTTATCTGTTTAATGTCCACAATTTCCTCCCCACGGATGTGCTGTGTGCTGCCATGTGTTTGATTTTGTTTGTTTGTGTGTGTGTCTGTTTGTTTTTGAATGTGCACAGGAGTGTTGGACATCAGGAGGGTTGGTGACCGGAGGTGACTATCAGAGTAGTCTAGCCACCATAGAAACTAAACAGTAGAGTCTGCATCTGATCCTCCAGTCTTAGCCTATAGTCTTCTCACTCTGCTCTCTAGAACAAAAAAAGAGAAAGAAAAGAAGAAAAAGAACATGCAGTGATGTCAACTTTAATTCAAGTAGAAACAACACTGTTACCCTTACTCTGGTAAACGCATGTGGTTTACCATAGAGGCTCTAGCTCTCTACTGTAGTTCAACTCTACCCTCTCATGGTTACGGACTAATCTTAGCGCTGTACTGTCTCACCATCTGTTAGTGTAACAGCAGTACAGTGTGGAGTAGTCTAGTTGTTCTCTAGCTCTATTAGACCAGTATAGACTAATATAGAGGTCTCAAATTCCAATTTTACAGCCTGTCTATGATTGCATCCTCATGGCATGGTGTGGTTCTCTCTCCAATCTTAACCTTGGTGACATTCAGTGGGCTCGTCCACATCATGTATCAATTTCTGTTGTCATTTTGTTTTGTTTTTTTGTAATTGTAGAGTTAAGATTAATATCAAAAACTGTTAGAAGAGGTTAAGCTGGTGCTTTTTCCTGGGTGTAAACGTAAGGAGCCGCAGGGCAGAGGACGATCCAGATCACCTAAAAGCGTGCAGGAGGATGAATGGTCCCTGTTGTTGTCATCACTTCCCGTGAAAAAAAGCAAAGGGAGGCAAAAACAAACAAACACAAACAAACAAAATTGCCGTCAGTGTGGTTTTGATTGACAGCTCCCTCTCCTTTGTCTCGTCTTCCTCTCCCTCCTTGGTCCTCTCACTCTCTTTTGGACACACTTGTCCTCCCTCTCGGGCTCTCCTTGCTGAGGTGAGGCGTGTTTGTGATTGTAGTGCCCGTGTGAGATTCCAGGAGATCACATGTCACATGGTAGTGACGAGAGAGAGGCAGGGATTCACTGGACATTCCCAGGCCTTCCACCTGAGCACAACTGCACACACACACACACACACACACACTTACATGTACTATCATGTCAAATGTACGTGTTCTTACATCATTCACATTCTAGAATAGTTGGATGAAAGCACATTAACATAGATGTACAAAGACACAGAGGTTATATCCTTGTTTTTATCTTAAATATGTGTAATCATAGTTCAGTGTTAACATCAGACAGATGTACAATAACTTCTATGAGGATAGGATATTTTAAAGGGTCTGTTTCACAGGAATTTGTAATAAGATTTTCTCACATACACTTAGAGGAACTTCCTTTAGTAGTTTTGGTTTTCCATGCCCATTGAGTCTGTGAGATTTTTTAAGAAATCACCAGTGCGTCTTTCCAGAAACAATGTGACACTTACTTCGCTGTTTTCATTTGAACTACTTTCTACCAAATTAACATTTCCTGTGCTCTTCCCAGGGCAAAGAATGATCCAAAGATCTAATGTAGTAGGGGCCCCAATCCTTGTTCTGGCAATATATTTAACTTTAATCTGTTCATCAGTGAGCCAAAAACGATGGAAAAGGCAAAATCCATCCAGTGCGCAGTACAAAATAAGAAAAAAAACAGAACTTGAAATTTGCACATACAATATTCTTCTATTGTTTGATATTTATTATAATTCTTTGTAAGCTAAGTTCTTTCTGTTTCTTCTCTTAGTTCTTATTCGTCTTCGTAATAAATACAATAAATATTAAAGATACTTTGTTTGGGGGGACGGAGGGCCCAGGGAAAGTTGCCTAGGGTACTAAATGTGCTAGGTCCGGCACAGTAACATTTTTTCTGGAAAGAGATGCAACGATTTTATAAAAATAATTTGCAATTCTGATCTCTCAGACCCTGGGTAAATAAAAGCAAAACTATCTGCAATCAGATACCACTAAAAAAAAAAAAAAGTGGTTTTTTTTTGTTGTTTTGCTTTGCGTTTTTTTTTTTTTGTTTGTTTGTTTTTTTAAATGTAATTTCTGTGAAGCGACCCTGGAAATATTCAGATGCATTATCACGTACTGGACGTTGAATTTATACTTCTTTATATCATCTATCGCTACATCTCTTTAAGTACACACACAGGCACAAACTGACATGAACACACACAACTAATACTACCACTGTCTGAAGCAGGTTATGTTGATATAATGAGAAAACGTTGCCATCTTTTGATTTTAGTGTGTGTTAATTTGAGAGTATACTGTGCATTCGATGGTAACTTCATTTAGATTTTCCTTCACAGTTATATATGGTATCACTCTGTTTTCCAGCACAGCGAGGCCCGAGAATGATACGCCTTAAAACAAACAGATGTCTTTGACATCATTGCTTTGATGTAGGATTGGTGAACACATGTTTCTGAGCCAAGAGGAGGACAACACAGATATAATACACCTTCACTGATGAGTCGTTAAAGAATGAAAACTGAGGGTGTGATGTCAGAGTATACTGAGGGAAGGCGACAGGTTGCAGGTTCATCGGTATCACGGCACAACACTAACCAGTCCTCTCCTCTTCTGTACTCTCTCCCGCAGATTGACCCAAAGGTTGCATTCCCTCGCAGAGCTCAGCCCAAGGTGAGTCAAAGCGCCTCCTTGTTGTGCGTGCATTGTTTGCGGCAGTTTTGTGTGTGGCGAGTGTTTCAGTCTCTTATAATGCCGTAATCTGATGAACACGAGCAGCACTGACATCACTGAACTGTTATGTGATCGTGTGTTAACAAAAACCTTCACAACTTTAGAGACACTCATTATTGTTAAACCTACCTAAACGTCCGTATTGTGTTTCAAGTACGCTGTGTCCTGATCTTTGCCGGTTTGTCTCCTCTGTTGACAACAACACGGTGTGCAACAGAAAGGATAGTTTAGTGAGGCAAACAGCATGAAGGGATACTGGCCTCGTAACATTTACCTCAACACAACAGATTTGAAAAAAATGGCTGCGTCACAGGTTGTCACATCGGCTCTGGTGACCCGTCAGTGTCCCAGCTGCAAAAAGTGCCATATGAGAACAAGGATAAAATGATAAAATTACAAACTCATAAAAGAACAACATGAATCACTGAAATAGCTGAATGTAATGTTCATGGACGGTATCGTCCCATGATGCAACACACAGCGCAGAAAACAAATGAAGTTTTAATTTCAATGTAATGAGTAATGTTCTGATGTCACAGTTTGATGTGTGTACACAGCTTGTGTTATATCCTGTTAGCAGGTATTTCTTGTATGCGCGCTGATTGAAAGCTGCGTCATACTATATACTGTGTAGTGTTAATGTACTGTAATGGATCTCAGACACACGTCCAGCGTTATATGATTCCTCACTGTACCACCCACAGTCAACTAACAACAAAATGTTGCTGCACATACATGGTATGTAAAAGTATAATAATATGCTTCATAAATAACACAGATGCTGCTCGTCTCCTCCTCTGTGTGACTATGCAAGCTTATTCTGTCATGAAAGAAAGTGAAAGTGATGCAAAAGACCAAAAGAATTACATGTGCCACGTGTTTGCTGCACCCAGAATTGACTTTAAATCCAATACAGGAAACAGCACTTTTTGTTTAAAGATTGATTGAGCTGTAAGTTAGCGAACACCACATGCAGAGCATAAAGGTAACATTAGGAAATAAGTTGCGTTAGTCTGTTTAGGCTTTTTGGGCTAAGTGAAAGTGTTTAACCCTCACCAGAGTGATAGAGTGTTTAACAATGACCCCCTTTGAGTAAAAGAAAATTATATAAGAAACTAAAAGGATACTTAAAGAGCACAGACCTCCACCAAGGCCAGTGGTGTAGTCCTCTATTAAAATAATGTTAAAATATGGTTGTGCCTAGTTGAAGCCTCATCATCTCTGCTGCGCATTTATTATGTATTTCTATGTTGGAAATTTTATTTTTTCCTGAATGTATCTAGTTCATTGCAGACAATTTACTTTTGGATTTGAGTAAGAGTATAAGTAGTTGTATGATGAGTGTATTTATGTTTCTACAGTCACACCTTAGTTTGAGAAAAAAGTGTTGTTACAATTGTACCAGTTCTTCCATGAAATCACTGTCCCTGAACACTCCATAACAACTGCTTTCTGTATGAAATTTGGGCAACTACATGTGTACATAGAGTATTTTTACAGTTGGCCATGTTGTGTCACTATTAAAATTTACTATTATCTACTTAAGATGTCAGGCATTTATTAGACATTAGCCATTTATTAAAATACTTTTCAATTAATTGCTCAAAACAGCATTAAATCACTGTAAGTACTTAAAAAACTTTTCATTATTTATTGGAGCAGTAATTCCTTCAAATACTTTTTGTAGGACTTTGTTGCTACACCCTTTGAACTGATGGCCTCATCTTCACTAGTGTTCACAAATGTGTGTTATTCTGTTTTCCTTCACGTCAATGACCAAAAACGTACAAATAACAATAAGCCCAAACTTTTTATTGTCTGTTTGCAAGTTTATGTTCCACATAAAAAAGTGAAGTTCTCTGTTATTTCTCATCTAAAGGAGCTTTTAAGAAGAGGATAATGACTATTGTATCTGTGATTTTAGGGGAAGTGGTGGGAAAAGAAATTTTGTGGAGTAACAATAACAGCGACAGTAAAATGAACACCGATGTTTTACAGAGTAATCCTCATTTTGGACACATTTCACATTAATAATACAATAGATTTATTTTAAAGTATTAAATAGAAAAGTGAAGAGCAATTCTTTGTAATTATTGTAAACTTTACAGTGCCGTTTGAGAAAAAATACACATTTTAAGCCCTTTTAAACTGGTATCCTAAAAAAAAATATGTTGATAACAACATGATAGAAAAGATGATAACACACAGTAGGAAAAAAATGTGTTAATCAGTGCCTTTCCTCCTCTTGCAGTTGGTGACTCGAACCAAGAAGATCTTTGTGGGCGGCCTGTCAGTGAACACAACCATCGAGGATGTGAAACAGTACTTTGACCAGTTTGGGAAGGTGAGTGTTGTTGTTAGAGTTGTTGAGACGTCACTCTGTGGTGGAAATGAAAGACGGAGCATCAGCAATATTGCGCCGAATGAAAATGAGGGTTACTTTTGTCAGTTATAACAGATTCACATAAGTTTGCCTCGTTGGCATTAGCGCAGAAACAAATCAGCAGCTTAGGAACACACACTGTAGTACCACATCTCACCAGCTCAGCCCAGTCTGATTCACCACAAATCCATCTGAGAAAAACTTCACTTGGAGTCGAGCGACCGCCTTGAAGTGAAGGGGTTACTGCGAGGAGGAGGAGGGCGAGAAAGGAGGGAGAGAAAACGCTTGGAGAGGGCAGGAAGGGAAAAATAACGAGGCTGAGAGGCTCTGGGAGCAGCAGGCGAAGTTAGGGGGACTTGAAGAGGGAGCAGAGAGGAGGGGAGGGAGAAAAGTTTTGTAGTGAGTGTGTGGTGATGGTGAGGAAGGAGGAGGGATTATCAGAATCTGAATTAATCTGATGTAACAGCTGCTCCTACCCACAACCCCCTCCTGGCCCGTTACCGTGGTGACCTGGCTTGCCCATTGTCCCCAAGTAATTCTGCGGGTAAGGGGGTTTTGTTCTGAAGGAGGAGGGATGAGGTGGTGTTTGGGGGTGTTAGCATGAGTGTGTGTGAGTGTGTGTTGGGTGGGGGTCAACTCAGGAGTTTGGCAGCAATAAATGCAAGTTGACTAACGCTCAAAAACCGGCAAACTTATCACTCAGCCTTCGTTTTCTTGATTTATTTGTTTGTGTTTTTGTAATATTTCTATGTCAAGTTTTGTTTAAGTTGTTATATTGTGAAGGCTGTGACAGACATGAGGCAGAGAATAGATGATGAGCTGACAAAGGCACCAACAAGAGAGGGAGGGCCTGATTGAGAGAGGTTTGCGGAGGCGTAAGAGAGGGAACTGGGGCAAAGATGGGGTTTGGGGGGGTTTACGGGGACCATTATGCCTCTGTACAAAGCTAGACAAATATTTTCTTAGTTTGTCCAGAAGTTATCTGCATACTGAAAGTTTCTGGATTCTTCACACTCCTAAATGTCCTCTAATACAAGACTAACCATCAACAATATGTGATTTAAATGCCATGTGAGGGTTGGTTGATTGAAAATTGGACCAAAAAAAAAAAAAAAAAATCGCATAAACTTTTCCACCAAATCACAGGTGGACAATCTCCACCTCGAGCCCTTCAAACTTTCCAAAGTCAAACATGCGAATACTCCGTTTTAGCTGCTGCATTTCCGACTGCGTGGCACTTCATTTTCAGTGCCAAAGGCTTGGCCTCCAGTTTCCCCGTGCTCCCTCCTCAATCATAACGTCTAGATGAATTTTGCCGAGAGAGATATCGAGGGATGGACGGTGAAATGTAGGCTCCAGCCATCCATGGAAGTTCCTGATTAGACTGCCTCACTGGACCTTTTGTGTCCCGTCCTGGTGAGGACAAAGGAGCGCGGAGAGGGATGGGCAGGGGATAACAGGGAAGATGAGAGGTGAAAAAAAAATGGATAAGAGGGAATATTGTCCGGCGGCACACCATTAAAATGCTCAGTGTTTGAAATATCAAGCAATGATGTGCGATTGACTCAGGAACCATGTTGTTGTGATGTTTCAATTGTGTGTTCACATTGGGATTGTGTAGCTTCCTGTGTGTTTATTAAGTCTGGTTTTTAGATCTCCAACATGACTCGATGCGTTCTTGATGTGGCAGTGTTTCCTGACCCTCTCTCTCATCGATCAATTGATCTGCAATCTGAGTTGTTGCTCTTAGTCCTCTTGGATAAAAGTGTCGGCTAAATGGCAAAAAGAAACAGTGCTGTCGCAGAGATAGAGAGAGGAACATGTTGCAGGCGTCACGGAGCAAATGTCAGGCTGGAAGGAAGCAGTGACTTGAGAGGCATCAGAGTAACAGGTCCTCTTTCACACTGACACTCCTCACCCACCTTTGACCTTTCTGTAGGCAAACTGCCCTTGGGGGTCCACACACACACACTCACACTGTGTGCCAATGTGACTATGACAAATTATTCAGTGGACTATATCCAGTAAACTTATTATAGACCGAGAGCACAGATTCATTTACCAAATGTTTATTTGGACGTCTGTGTGCCGACCAGAGTATAAACATGTCAGCTTTTTACAAGAGAAAGAGGGAAGAAAGAGTAGAAGAGTAGGTCAACTTTGACATAAGAAACTCAGTCTGTGTGTGTGTGTGTTTGACGTGTGTGTGTGTGTGTGTGTGTGTGTGTGTGTGTGTGTGTGTGTGTGTGTATAGAATAGACACCTGTGTCTTTGCTCTATAAAGGGAGGCCGGGCCGGAGGGAGAGGTCAAAGGGAGAAGAGGAGGAGGAATTATGGCTGACTGTGCCAACAAACAAAGCCTCCAGGCCTCTTTGTTCTCCCTCTCCTTTTGTCTCTTCTTTCTCCTCCCTCTCCACTTTGACCCAGTCTTTTTTTTTCTTCCCCTCTCTTACAGGACTCTCTGTGCTCTCTTTTCACCATATCTCCACCTGTCGCTATTCCTCTCGCTATCAGCTCTCCCCTCTCATCGAGTCTCCACCTGCCCACAGGATTCACCTTTCTGCTTGTGACTGGCTAAATTTTTTTTTTTTTTGGTCAGTGTTTCTCTCTTTGCGGCCCTCTCTTTGTCTCACTGGCACTCTCCCACTATTCATAAAGCATATTTGATGTTGGCTCGAGCCCTTTTATATGGACTTTTTGTACAGTTGCCATGGGAATGTCAAACTTTGGAGGGGAGAAAGGCGGCGGATTACGGGCTCTCTGTGAGAAGGATTGTGACCGGGGCAGTTTAGCAGCAAATATGACTTCCAACTTCTCATGCCACCCATTATGTCTGTTGGCTGTGTGCAGCAGCAGGGCTCGTACAGTGTTTCTTCATATTTTCCTGTCTTTGCCCCCTCGGCCTCCTTTTTGTAACCTGTCGCTCGTCTCAAGTCCTCCCCCTCCCTCCCTCTACCCCCTCCTCTCTGTCCATCTGTTGCTGAGCCTCCCCGCAGAACTTGAGAAGGGCTGAGGTCAGGCAATATGCCGCGTGGCAAAAGAGAGAGCGCCGCCTAAAAAACTGTGTTGTTTGTCTCCCCCCCAGGTCGACGATGCCATGCTCATGTTCGACAAGACCACCAACAGACACAGAGGTGAGCTGAAGTGACCCATCTCCCTGTCCGTTCTCTGCCTATGTCTCTCCTTCTCTCCGTCGACTCTTCCTCCAGTCCTGCCAGGGTATCTATTGATCCCCCTCCACCCCCCGCGGGCCTCCTTCCTGTGGGCTGAGCTGGAGGAGACGAACGGGGCTAGTCTAATTAGCCAGTCCGTTAATCTGGATCAGGATAAAGCCTCCTTAAGCACCTCCTCCCCACCCTGGGACTGATCGATTATGACAGCCTACCAGCTTTGCCCGGGCCTTCTGGCCAGGAAGGGAGGGAAGAAAGGATGAGTGCAGAATAGCAGCATTGAAAGGGGGGAAGGAGGGGGGCAAATGTGTTAAGCAGCTATTACAGCACTGATTACTGGAGACTATTAGCTGTACTGCTGCACAGAGAGGCCTACTGTCTAAATCCAACACACTATGAAATTTTCTTAGTCATGAATTTGTGCCGTCCTCCCCAGGGTTTGGCTTTGTCACGTTTGAGAACGAGGACGTGGTGGAGAAAGTCTGCGAGATCCACTTCCACGAGATCAACAACAAAATGGTGAGCAGCTTGATTTGTCAACAACACTCACAGTAACACCATGTTGCGTGGAAACTACAGGTAGTGATTTGTCTTTTGATCGGAAACAGGTGGAGTGTAAGAAAGCTCAGCCCAAGGAGGTGATGTCCCCCACGGGCTCAGCCAGGGGGCGCTCTCGTGTGATGCCCTATGGAATGGACGCCTTCATGCTGGGCATTGGTATGCTGGGTAAGGTAGTATTGATCAGGACAGGAAGGATGTGGCTGCATACGTGAACATGACAATAAGTATTCCAGCTCTAAGGCCGCAGATGTCTCAAAGGTCACACAGGGCCTCATGGGGAGAAAACTGACCACTTAACTCAGCTCACAACTCTCCACCATGCAGCCTTGATTATCCAGATCTCAGACTGTAGAAGTGATGTTGAAACTGCTCACAGCTGTGAACAGTCAGTTATGTGCAGGGGGTTTTACGTCAATACCTGCAGCTGAACATATTCAAAGTCCGTGTGCAAGAACATGCTAATCATTTAAATGGCTCATGTTTAACAGATAAACGGTGAACTGGATGTACCCATCTGCAGTTAACAAATATGAGTGTTGTCAACTCATGACAGTCAGTGACACTCATACACTGAGTTCAACCGTCAATATATGTGTCCCCCACCTAAATCTGAACCAAACCTTTTCCTTTACATAAGGGGTTGCTACAAATTTTAACGAGGGACACAGTTTAACGGGAGAACAGACTTTGACACACAGCAACTACCACTGCTACTGAAGCCACTTCATATGAATATCTTAAGGAGCTGAATGAGGAAAACAGTACAGATTACAATAGAAAAAAACTGACATTTAGATGCAATTTATTCACGCCGGCAACGAATTTGAAACAACACGTCAAGTTGAAGCATCTGACCAGTCGTGGGCAATATCTCCAAGTGAATGATCATCACAAAATTTTACATTATTTAAAAAAAAAGGAAGACATGAACATAAACTAGTTCATTTTTTGGGACTGTGAGCTTTAAATTTCAAATTGTGAGCTATGAATGCAAACTAGTTTATTTTAATGTGTGACCTGAACGTTGAGCTAGCTCTTGTTAAGTGTGAATGTGCAAACACTGCTCAGACTACTATTTACATAAATATACATTCCAGTTATGCATTGCGTTATAGTCTAATTCATCTCAGTGAGCACTTCAGCAATTTAGAATTGCACTTGCATAAAGTTTTGGGACTCACAAGTGACAGACTTAAAAAACGGACAGTCAAAAAAAGAAGCATCAGAGGCAGGAGATATCCTGACTCAGTCTCTGAGTGTGTGACATCACTTTGACATCATCAGGGCATTATTTTTAAATTTTGGAAATCTCCCTCCACATTTTTCAACTGTCGTCACCTCAACATGACTCCTTGAGACGAGTAAACTGAACCTCAAGTGTGAAATTTGTGGAATGGCCCTTTAATAAATCTGATCTCCTCATTGCGTTTAACATTATACTCTACAGTCGGGCCAACTCATTAACAGATCTTTGTACTCACAGCAGTCAGGACTTGTTTGTGCATCTGAAGCTTAGCTTGCCACACCGATGCTACCACCTACTGTTCAGTCTGAGAACAGCACCTTCCTCTTCATTGATACGATCAGACAGTGCTCATAAGATGATATATCACCACACTTTTAAAGACAGTGCAAAAATATTAAATTAGTTGTGCTGTCTTGTGGCACTCCTAACAAATAACATTATATTATCTGTCCGAATATTGTTCTGAGGTGAGTTCTCCAGGTGTGAGTGTGTCGCACACAGAAAATCTGTGTAATGTGCACTGCTGAGAGTGAAACACAAGACAAAGACACTAAGCTGCTTAGTCCGGTCTTTGTAAATAAATCACAGGTGTAGAATATCACCCACCTGCGTGTCACAGACTGTACCAGGCTTCACTGTTAGGGGGCAGCACATCCACACACCTGTTCCTCATTTTGTGCTTGTGGGTGTTATTGGTGTTTGCCATGATCTGGATGTTGATGGTGATTTTGTTTCCACAGGTTATCCGGGCTTCCAGACAGCCACCTACACCAGTCGGAGCTACGCTGGCATCACTCCTGGATATACATATCAGTTCCCTGGTAATCACAGCACACTCCCTGCTCCTGATACACTCTGACTTGTTTCTGTCACATTAACTGAGAGATAGATACACAGCCACAGATAGCAGGTGCAGGTGTTGTCCAATGTATTTCCATGGAGATGACTGAGACAGAAAAGTAAATTTCTTAAGTGTCTGGCTCAGTGTACCTGTCATGCAACGACAGCACAGACACTAAATCCTTGTGATCCTTGTACCATATAGACAAACAACAAAAATACACTCAAATATTCACTACATGCAGGGATAGAAGGGAATGAAAGTTGTGCTTGTTGTACTTTAATAATCTAAATAGTCTTTCTGTTGTTTGCTGAAGAATTTGACACAAATTATGATGATAAAAACATATTCTTGTCAGCTGCCAGATTCTACCCATGTTTTGCGTTGGGCAGCTGCACATTAAAGAATGGTCTACAGCTGTGCTAGCAGCTTTTTGTGCTTTGTGCGTGAGGTTAAGGCTAACATCAGCATGCTAACATGCTACTTTTTATCATGTAATATTTTACAAATTTGATCATCATAGTTTAGCATACTAGCACACTTATATTTGCAAATTTAGCCCTGCAATAGTCTGTCCACCTGTCCAGGGTGTCTCACCTCTTGCCTAATGTCAGCTGGGATAGGCTTCAGCCTCCCCGCGACCCCTAACACGATAAGCAGTTACACAAAATGAATGTTTTGCAAATTGTAACTATTCCTACTAAGTATGACATAAAATTAAATATGTAGTGCTTTCCAGCTGTGTACTAAGTGGATTTTGTATAGTGTAGGACTTCAGTTTTTTGGACATACTCAGTAACACCCCACAATGCATTGTGGCTCCTTAAACTGTCCAGTGTCGGACTGCAAGGCTGACTGTTCAAGTAATTAACTATTCAATATAATAATTACAAATGTGTCATTAAGGTGTAGTTCAGAGGAAAAACACAGGAGCTCACATATAAAATGTACTGTAGAAAACATATTTAACACTAAAATATTTAATAATGTGAATTTGCCTTTAAAATGATACTGGATTTGTTTGGGGAATAGTCCGCCGGTAATGGCATACGTAATTGTCATAGGCAGTACGCAGCACATTCAGACTCAGAGTGTAGTATGCAGTACGTTATTAAATGATTTTGAACACAACCATTGCCCAGCTGAAGCTGATGGAAATGTTCTGCAGGTATTTGTTCATAAACCAAACTATTGGACAAATGGAAACTGTGTCCTGAAAATCAGAATCTATCCTTTGGAGACCTCAGATATACAGCACATTGCAAATGTCACAGCAATCAATCTGATAGTTGCAGCAGAGCTAAATATGTATTCATCCCATGAGCAGCAGGTCAACATGTAGTGTTGCCTTGTAATGAATGATTGATCGTGGATGATGTTGGTGTGAGTGCTCTTCTGAATTGATAAATAAACTTGTTGTTTGTTGACCTGACAGCAGACACACTGTCACAAATACAAACATGTTTCCATAGAAGCACACGAAACACTGTGAGTGTAAATGGCTGCTTGTAAATATCAAGGAGTGGAATCACATGTGCTTAGCTCGTGTACAAGTGTGTGTGTGTGTGTGTGTGTGTGTGTGTGTGTGCGTGTGCGAGCTTGCATGTTAGTGTGGCAGTGTATGTCACTAGAGTGTATGAAGTTACTCTGGAAGTTAATTCCAAAATTAGATGTTTTACATATGGATGAAACCAAATCACACTCTCAAGTTAAGGTTATGAGTTTGTATGACAAAATTATAACATTTGCTGTATTTCTTGCTATTTTAAACTGATTTCAACACAACTTTATTGACTATAAAACATTCTTCCATCCTCTAATTCCTGTTTGCATCCCTCAAACCTTGTGTATTCCAATATGTACTCTCCATACCTCCTGCCTGACATCACCTCGGAGGTGTTTCCTTGCCTGTGTGTGTGCGTGTGTTCTCCTTGCTGGCGGTGGTCGTGTGTGTCTCAACAGCACTCTGATGTTTCTGTTTTAGAGTTCCACTTAGAGAGGACTCCCCTTCTGACTTCACCCCACCCCCCTGAGCTCACAGGTCAGTCAGTCCCTCCTCTGGACTTTACAAGCAGCGTGTTGTCAGTCTGCTACACTCTTTGGTTTGCATGTTTGTGTTTGTCAGTCCTCCTCGGTCTCTATCTGAAGGCAGGATTGCTGACAGTAATGAGGGAGGTTTGACTTTAAAGGCTCCCTTCAGTGACCTCATCAACTCCTTCTGTATACGCACTCTCGTTAACAGTTTTTACTTACACCTCCTTGCATTCACAAGGCTCGGTTTAAGTTATCAGAAAGTTGTTGGGGTCACTGGGGTGAGACATTTAAGGTGTGTTATTAGTTATCTAAGTGTTTGCACACAAAGACATTTAACCTGGAGCTTTTCTTGTCTGTCTCTTCAGCCATTCCTCTCACAGCATATGGACCAATGGCAGCAGCAGCGGCAGCAGCAGCAGTAGTTAGAGGTATGGACATTTAAAGGGACAACGCTAACATGTGAAATTAAGGAGACCAACCAATGACGTGGAATTCCCAGACCTCAAAAGTAGCTTTGAAAATAATGACATTTTTTTAGTTTATTTTCACCAGAACTTGATTTCTTATCTTGATAATCAATAATATTGTTCGTATCTCATTTTGAATGCAGCAGCCTGATGCTCTGCAGTGTTCTGTTAGTCCCCCCCCCCCCGGTAAAACTAGTCAGATACTACCCTGTCCCACTTCAACAGAATCATTCTGTCAGTCTATGAGAAAAAGGCTGACATGAAATACAACTTCCCCAGGAGTCATTTAAACCTGCAATAATTGATTGCTGGCCACTAGAGGGCAGCAGAATTAAGCTGTAAAGACAACACATACACTGTACTATCATCTCAGTATGGGAGAACATGTTAACAAAAAGTTGTTTATTTACACAAAGAGCAGATATGGAGCAACATTATCATTCATGTGGAGCTTTGATTCTGGACAGCTAACAAATGTATGACAATGTTAACTTACCATTTCGCTCCATTGTTGGCCTTCACCAACTTCTGAGAGAAATATCTGTCCCTTCAGTTGTTGATGTTTGACTGTGTTCACCAGATAGTTGCTAACTTTGTCTGTCAGCTATTTGGTGCTAGGCAGATAGTGTGCAGTGCAGAAAACAATGCTGATGAGAGCAGCAAGAGCAATGGCCGTTCTGAGGGGAGGGGCGTAATATTAAGCCTGGGCTCTCCTCTTGTCCCTCAAACTGTGGCGAATAATTTCATTTTTCATCCCATATTTATTCCCAAAGGAGGGGAATTGTAATTATACATGGGCAGCAATAAATAAAATGTATACAAAAGCTGACAGGTGAACTCTCAAAGAATGGATTGTGGCTGTTGATAGCACCATAAATTGTGCATCACTGGTAACCATTATCTGTCTTGTCTCAGGATCAGATTCTCAAAAGGTATTGCAGAAATTATATTATGGCACAAACACACCCATAAAGTTGTGCAGCTGAGTGCAATTTGTCCCTTTTTTCGCAGCTGATTGCAATTATCCATGAGGCAAAGTACAAATGTTACCTTTACATGAAGAACACAGTAGTCAGAATGACAGCAGAGAGAAAAGGAAAACTGATGTTTTCAGACTACAACGTGACCAATGAGGTGCAGAGATATTCCTTAAAACTTAAAGGAATTTGATCACTGGAGAGTCAAGGCTGGACACCCCTAACTGCACTCCAGTTACCTCCAAGTCTCTTAAGACATTAGTAATTTTAATGTAACTGCATGTGGCTATTAGTGCAGCTCCTTGTGAAATGGACTGTGTTTGCAGTAAGGGTCATATGCACAGAAAGGGGCCAATTTTGCACCAAATGTTTGTATATTATCAGATTTAAATAAGTGCAAAAAGCAGATGAGCCCTGAAACTCCTTTTGCTTGGCAGTGCAGTTAGGGGTGCATTTTACTCTTTGAGAGTGCTTTGAGAATTACAGTTTCTTCTTGTCTTATTCATGCACAATTAGCACCCAAAAAAGCCACGCAATCCATTTATAGATTCACCCCTGAATGAGTATTTGTGTATCATTAGCCTTTTGGAGTACCAAGCCTAAGGGGTAGTGGTGGTATGTAACAGTTGTACGTAATGTATTTGTAACCAACCCCTCGCCACTAAGTGACAGTATAATAGTGGGCTGTAAAACCAAAATAATGAGGGGAACTGCAGAGTCAGGTGATAATTCATCTTTCTCACTACACATAGTCACTGGATCAATTGTTAGTTACAGGCATACTGATTATAGACACTTTAGAAGAAGGTACATATCTTTCACATGGAAAGAAACTCTGAAAATTGTTGTTTTTTCAGGCTCCACCCCGTCTCGCTCAGCTGGATTTTTAGGTACGAGCAGCCCGGGGCCGATGGCGGACCTGTATGGAACAGCCAGTCAGGAGTCTGCTGTCAGCAGTTACCTCAGCGCTGCAAGCCCAGCTCCAAGCACTGGATTCAGCCATAGTTTGGGGGTAAGATAACCTCTCTGCTCTTGACTTTACTATGTTTGTATCATAAGTTAAAGCTGTAGGTCATGTGACTGTTGTAGTCAGTGAAATTACAGGTGTGTTTCTATCTTAACATTTCAAGGGCACAAAAGTACATTAAAAAGAGATGTCAAAGTGCTGCTGTGAATCTTTTGGATCTATTATGCTCTAAATAAGACGAAAGGAAGTAGCAAAGGCGGGTCTGGCTATGCCATCATTTATCTGAGAAATGTCTCCATTCACTGCTCTGCTCATCTTTAGCTGCACATTATTATTTTTTTCCTCCATTTTATTTATTTCAAATGTATTACCTTATTTAAAATTTGCATTAAAACTAGTGGACAAAAATTCATTACCAATATGTTCTCACTCCAAACTCATCAAATAACAGGCAGCTTGGTCAGTGGCCCTAAGCTTCAAACTATGACGCTCTACATGTCCCTCTACGGTCAGTTTTGGACGTGTCAGTTTCTGTGTCAGTGTCCACTATTTACACGCCACAATGTCTTTCAGAATAAACCACCATCTTCACAGGAAACGTAGGTTTCGCCGCTAAAACTACATTGTTGGTTAGGTTTTAAAAAATCTGTAATCATTTTGGTTAAAATAATTACATTTCTTACAGTTATTTATCGAAAATGTCACATGATGACTGCATGACATAAAATACGGCAGTAATTTTGTTCCATGGTTGAAAAAACTCAAGTTGACTTTTGGTTTCATATGAGAAATGAACACCAGTCTCCCAGGTGAAAGTGTAGTATGTGTTTGACCCATCCACCACCCCTCCCTCCACCCTACTCGGACTTTCTTGCTCTTTGTGCTCTTTCTTGCACTGTGTTATTTCAGTGAATGAGATTATACTGGAGGTAGCTGAAAGCGTGGGCATATACTCATACAGATGCTGTAAGGTGCCTTGTGCGCCAGTAACAGACGCCAAGGGCCACAGACCAGGCTGCCATATTTAACATCGTGGTAGTCAGATTGGGTTGCACTGAATCATGTGCCTGTGCTTCTCAGCTGTGTGTCATCATGACTCGGCGTTTGTGTAGTTATTCTTTCCAACAATATACTGCAGCAGCCCACTTTGCTAATGAGCATATTCATCCAGAAAGAAGGAACTAATCAGCAAATTCAGACTTAAGAAAAGTTGACATTAAAGTCTGAGAACAAATAGTGAACTTTAAACTTGTATGCTTGCTCCCACAGGGCCCTTTGATTGCCACGGCCTTCACTAACGGCTATCACTGAGAGTGTAAGTCATCATCTTGTTTTAAACCTCACATATAAGACTGATTCAGTGGGACTCACCTGTGAGTAACTGGGTGTTTTTTTATGTGTCAGTGCAGAGCTGTAGACTGAGAGCTGGAAGGAGTTGAAGCTGCTTTGGAGCTGATCTGGCCTGTCTCTGTCCAGTCCGCCTCTCCGGCTGGTGCAGCTGAACCCTCAACCCTCCACCCTGGTGTCAGCTTGAACCCAGCCCACCCTACTGACGCCTACCAACACTAAACTCCACCCCCTGAGAGAAAAAAAAAGAAAAAGTTGCATAAATGGAGCGAAAAAGTTGATCACTACATGTAAAAGCAACACATACAGATGCTGTATTTTTAGTGTTTTTTTTTTGTTGTTGTTTTTTTGTTCTTTCTTTCTGTCATTATGTTTCACCATGCTGTTTTTTTTTTTGTGATGGCTGCGTTGTTTCTTTATCTGTTTTGGCTGTTTTATTGGGTTATGTGAACCTGGTCTCTCTGAGAGCAGAGGAGAAAAGTCTCCAGGTGAAGCCTGTTTGAAGGTCAGGAGCTGTAATTTGTACTGGAAAACTGTATATTTGTCACTAGTTCATACTGAATTTTAACAAAACATTTGTGATTAATACTATTTCTTGAAATGTGTCACAAAGTGTATATCTTGGTAGGTTTTTAACAAAGACTTGTTACACTAATAACAGTCAGACGACAAAGGTCATTAGTCACAGTTACATAATAGGCCTACATGAGCTGTACAATTTTGTAAAATATTGTAAATATGACTGGTTTCTGGGGGGGCACGGCTAATTTTTGTGTTTGGGAGGCTTTTGGAGAAATAATACGACTGCTTCTTTCATCATATGCATTGGAAAGCTTGACTGTTACGTCTCCAAGTTTCACACGGAGGTCAAGAACAGTGCAGTATGTTTGTCTGTCAATATGAGACCAGCCACATACTGTAATCATCTCCAGGCATTTTATAAAGGACGTGTCATTTGATTCTGTTACTGCATTTAAAAACTGCCTCAGAGTTGAAGCACTTTGAGTTGAGCAGGAGAGCGGCTGAGTCTGGAACAACACTTTACTTTTGGGGATAACTGGGTGTGAAAATGCTCCTTCTGTCAGGAGAGAGAGAAAAAAAACATGCTGTTTTCTTACTTTGTCATATTGTTGTTTTAACTGTGATTTTCAATATGTGATGATTGTTTGTGAAGGGAAATGAAGGAGCAGTGTTCAGGAGCAGTCATGCACGGTTAACAGTGTTCTGACTGATCCGCTCTGCAGGTTGTGTTGATGTTTGCGTGAGCGTCATATGGTTTTATACACATTGGTTTCCAATGTGCCATGTTATGTTTTTTGGGGGGGGATTGTACCTCAGTTGCAAATGTGAAATTTGAATCTGACTTTTTTATTATTACATTAACATCTATGTCAAAGTGTGGATGGTTGAACCTTTTAGAAAGGTGGCTTTTCCAACAGGAAAGGGGGACTCTTATTAACTCTTGTTTACCTGTCACCCCTCTTCCAATCACTGCATATCCACTGGAGTTCACAGACTGTAGCAATGTGACAGCTATTTTTAGACCAAAACAATTATGTTCAAAGCTACTAGGACATTGCACTGGCCGATCACAAAAAAATGTGTTTTCCTTCGAATGTTAGCTTAAGAACAAAGCACTCTTGATTTACCAGGTTTTACATTTTGATACACTCGCTCACACTGCTGCGGGCTACCATGGTAGTTCATACTTTGATGCTGTTTTCACTGAAAAATAACAATCTTGTCAACACTGTAACATTTTCTGATTTTCTTTTTCCTGTCATGTTTATTCCTTTGAAAAAAAAAACTTTTTAAAATTCCTAATAAATTATTTTAAAACATTCCATTTATGTGTCCTGTTTGACCTGCTTGGGTTTTTGCACCTAATATTTTTTCGTGAATGAGACGTGAACAGAAATGCAAATTTGGTTAAAGGATCAAACTTTTCATATTTATGAAGCTATTTTTTTTCTCAGGGTTTAGGATTTTGGGCATTTTTCATTAGCAATAAATGGTGCTGTGTGGCCCTCTTCACAATTTAGTTAGGATAGTCTGATAAGAAACCTTATTAAAGCTGGCGTAGGCAAAAATCTGGAAAAGGAAAAAAATGACAGAATTTAAAAACACACTCTCTCCCTGTAGCTCTCCCTCTCTGTCCTAAACCCCTCCCACCAGACAACCACTGGCATATGAACCAAGTGGCGACCTAAAGCCAACATGGAAGTGCCAAAAACTGCTGTTCTTTGAATGGCCCCTTGAGCCTGGCTCTCTTTAGCTAATTTAAACATTCATGACAACTTTACCAGGGCTGAATTTTTATATATTAGTAACTCACCCGTTTACATTTTATTAGGGCTTAAAGTTACCCTTAATTAGAGGGGGGGCATTTTGAGTGACAGGATGTCTAATGAAAGTGTCCTCACCCTCTTAGTAAGATCCACCCTTTGCTCCTCCACTGCACCAGCTTCTCATCCACATACAGTCACCTCTTGCTCCAAAAAAACAGAATGGCAACGGCCAAAATGCCGAACTCAAGGCTTTAAAGCGGGAGTCCACTGACCAGTATGTGACATCACAGTAGCTAATTCCATTACCTTTACAGTCGATGATATGCTCATGCTTCATACCGGGACCCAGTATAGCCATACATTAATTTTTTAAATCAGTTTCATTGTAGAGCTGCACACAGCTCATTCACTCAGAACCTCCTTGCCCTGATCTTTGTCTCTCTGCTTAGTAGACCACAAGTGAAACAAGAATTAGCAAGCTAAGCCACTGGCTCCTCACCTTGCTCCCCACTGCTGTGGACTGCTTCCCCGGGACGAGAGCTGGCAGCAGCTTGGTCTGTCAGTCAGCGGCTGTAACCGTCTGGCCTGTCCACTCCCACAGAGCTGGGGTTTGCACTGGTTGCTACGGCCACGACCAGCTGCTGATTTGGGGTCCGTCTCCAGAGCTGCTGCCTGCTCTCCTCCCAGCGAGGTGGTCTGTAGCAGTGGGGAGTGAGGCTGAAGTCACCCTGTGATTCAAGGGTCTAGCTAAAGTTAGCTACATAAACATGAGCATGAAGCCACAGCAATTAGCGCTTGGCTCTGGATAGCAGAACACTAGACTATTAGCAACATATTTCTCTGTCTGAAATGACTTGTAATTTGCCAAAGTCTGGTGTCACAGCCAAGATTTTCTAAAGCCTGAAAATAGAGCCATGGGGAGGGGAAGAACTCACGTGTTCTGTCATTGCACTTAAATTAGCTCAGAGTTTATGATGGGATTTTGGCCCAATGATGCCCGATTAAACTGCCTACCCAGGCTTTAACAACTGCTGATTTTTGCTGTTTTGTTTAATTGTATAACCTTATGTGCACTGAAAGAGAACAACAGTGATGTTATTCTAATGTATTCTCTAATTGTACTAAAGTTCTGATAAATTACCACTCATTTTGTACTAAATTGCTATAAATTTGTGCTAAATTACTACAAATGTGTATTGAATTAATTTAAATGAAATACAAATTTGTACAAAATTGCTATACATGTTCTTTGAAAATACTAATAATTTGTGACAATTTAAAAAAGTGTACTAAATGAATATACATTTTATTAAGTTACTATAAATTTTAAACTAAATTAATCTCTCCTCTTCTAAGTAAAACAAACAAACCAAAATAAATAAATAGTGTAAAGTCTTCCTTTTCCTGACACAGTTTCTAATCAGTCAGTCTGTCTGCTGGCCTGAGTCTTCAGACTTCTCAGCAGCCTTCCTCTGATTCCCTCTCATATCTCTCTGCTGGCTGATTTCTCTCTTCCATCATCACTGCTCTGCTGCCTCCCCTCCCTCGCCTCCTCTTCCTCCGCCCTCACAGTGTCTCAGCTCTGTGCCTCACCTCTCTGCTTTTACTGTCTCGGGGGACGGCAGCCAGTCATGACCACCAAGTCCTCGCTTAACGGGAGCGCTGACCACCTGAAATACGGGGAGGCTCAGGAGATCCCACCTCTGAGGAACTATCTCTGTCTCACCATGTTCACCTGTTTCTGCCCTGCATGGCCCATCAATATTGTGGCGTTGGTTTTCTCTTTGCTGGTGAGTTCTACACTGTTTGGAGTCTGAGGGTTTCTGGACACGATTGTTTCCTATTTTTAAATTGTTACAGCATGAGATAATTTAAGTGATGTTTTTATGAGGTTTAGATATTTACAGGCATAGAGTTCATTCAACATGTGTCACATCATATGGATACATAGATTAGAAATCAGAGTGCTGGTGGTGGGAAAACACACAGAGGACATGAAGGGATGATGGTAACGACATGGCTGGATATACGGTAGCCTACTCTTAATTGCCATTTATATGACTTGTCTGTCTTTTGCTTGAGCAGTAAACAAGCTGTGTAATGTTACAAATAACTTATAGTTGACTTCATATGAAGAGATACAGAAATAGCCTCTTCACTTCTCTGAGCTGCCCGTTTGTTTAATTAACAAATGCTTCTACTGATGTGTGCTCAGATCAAATATACTTTCATTTTATGTACTATCCAAGTGTCAAACCATGTTTATAACTGCTTGATGTTCTACACAATGAATGTACGCCATCTGTGTTTCAGTGAGAGGAAAATCTTTGATAAATAATCCCCATTTGTCATGAAGCCACAAGTTTAAATAAGTTTGAGCCTTAGGTAGGGGTAATGCATTTGTCTCAAGTCTTTGAGCTGAGGACAGAGTTGTATTGAGTCGACATGCCAACAGCAGCTGTTGTATCGCTGTAGCTGTGAGTAATAAGATGAGGTATGAAGGCACAGCAATCCACTGTTTATCATGTCTAAGACCACTGGCTGCACTACAGATGAATTAGAGATAACAAGAAAGGCAGGTGCAGGGAGACACATTTAAATGCAAAGCGTGGCAGGGAATGATTTCCTCTCTATATGAAAGACACATGCTACTATGGGGCTCATTACCTTATTGACACACAGGGTGGGACTAGTTTCCTCTGCAGCACATGCCTGTCTAAAGAACCTTGAATTTTCGTTTCAGTCCCAAAAGAGCTACGACGAAGAGGACTACGATGGCTCCAAGCGTCTGGGTCGGAAAGCTCTCCACCTCGGGATCATTTCCTTTGTCATTGGCTTTGTGATCATCACTGCCTACACCGTTGTACACTTTACCACGGTATGAATGCAGCACATATATAATGCAAAATTTAACAGAAGGATAGAAAGATTTCAAGTGTCTTTTCCCTCCACAGCATGTGGTGTGACCTCTTGAGGAGGAAGAGGAGGTGGAAGTGGAGAAGAGGTGCTGGAGAGATCAGCTCCACGGGATGCAAAGGAGCTCTGCTTGGCTTCTGTCATCAACAGCTCTGGAGGTTGTGCAAGAGCTGGCAGAGACTTACTGTACTGCTGGAGACATCTTTGTTTCAGCTGTTGTGTAAATGATATCGCAAGGACACTTTTTACAGTTTTTGTAAGTGTAAGGTGAAAGGAATGATTATGCACAGGACCCTACCAGCACTTCCACTGATGAAACGTGGTGCTGCTCTGTAACTAAAGACCTATAATGGACTGTGTCACATTTCCATTATATCTTATTGATTACTGTACCTATTGATAACTGATTACTGTGATTTAATATTGGCACATCGAACTGCTCTCCTTAACAAGTTGTCGGCATAAAAATGTCAAATTAAAAGTTTTATGTTAAACAAAGTTCTGCTAAGCTGACCAAACTGTGTATTTCCAACACTGACACAATCAATATTTCTGCAATATAATAACATCCAGTATTGGTAGAAGCAATAGTATGATAAAGCTACAATATGGGAACATACTCCCCAATAGTAGTGGGTGGCTTTCATGATACCCTCTCTGCTTGACCAACTGGCCACAGTTCCCGCCTATCTTTGACACCTGTTGCAGTTTAATGAGTCTGAGGGATCATGTACCCTGATATGTAATATTATCACAGTTACAACGCTAAAAATAAGATAATATAATCTTCAGGCTGTGCTGTGATTCAGCACACCAATTACAGAGAAAATAAAAGTTTAATTGGCGACTTATCAAGGCATTAAGTTTAACCCCATAATCCTGAAAGCATCTGCGCTAAAAGGGTCTGATCCATCTTTTCATCTGTTATTGTTGTGGTCAGTACCTGAAAACTAGCCTGGACAAATTTGCAAGCTCATGTTTTATTTTTTGCTCTGGCAGATGTATCTCAACTTGTGGAACCTTCACGTTTTAGGGCACTGTCACACATGATAAAAGGCAACGGTGAATATTTGCCTGCTGTATCAGCAATGGGGCAAGTAAGACATTCTCTACCGGTGGCAAAGCAAATGTCCATCTTTGCAATGCATGGAGTTCAACTAGGTGAACTCTGAACGGCCAAGAAGCAGTCTTCACCAATAGCAAAAAGTGCACCCTGCCTCTCTGGTGGATACCCACATGTTTAATGTTTAAAACAGTCCATAAATGTATATGGTACCAGAATACTTTTGCCCAAAAACTGATGGTCACCCTTTTAGGTTGCACTGTGAACTGCATCCATCTGTCTGGAACACTCGTGTGAAAGAAGGAACAGACCTGTCAACTGATTACCACCTGCGAGTGAGCTGGATGAAACAACAGGGAAAGCTGTTAGATGACTGTGGTAAAGCCCAAAAAATTTAGAAAGGATAAACTGTAAGCGTCAAGCAGAGAACGCTTCCTGCCAAACCATCAGCTGTCACCAGATGAACTTTTTTTTTTGCATTCTGGGAAAGGCTCAGTACAGAGAATCAGACATTCAAAGTCTCCTTTGCTGGGGTTGTTGCTTGGAGTTGTGGCCCGAAGGTCACCACCGCAACTCAAGAACTTGAAGATGGACACCAGCTGAAGAAGCACATCTCCTTGGCTTTATTTGGGACTTAAAAAAAACTTAAAAAAAACTTCTAGACTGGTTGCATTAACATCCATAGTGATGAAGGCACTTGAACGCATCATGGTATGGAATCTATGAGGTGCTGCACATCTCTTAGACCCCTACCAATCTGTGTACAAGGATGAAAATCACACCTTGAAAATCCCATCACATATGCTAGACTTTTGTTTATGGATTTCAGCTCTGCATTTACTACTATACTCCCTCAGATACTGTGAAATAAGTTGACACAGATGGAGGTGAACCCCTACATAATCAGGTGGTACTTTGCATTTCTCACAGGTAGGAAGCAACAGATGAAAGTTAACTCAACTCTCTCTGACATACAAGTGATAAATACTGGGGCTCCTCAGGGCTGCGTACACTCTCCCCTTCTTTTCACATTATATAAAAATGACTGCAGAATTCAGTAACCAAACAACTATATTATTAATTTCTCCAGTGACACAGCCATACAGAGTCTACTGACAACAGACTCAGGTATTGCTGTATACAAGTGGGCGATAATAGAAGTTGTGCAGTGGTGTGAGGTGCATAACCTGATCCTAAATGTTAAGAAAATCGGTGCAATCCCTTTGTGGAGGGCACTAATTTTGTATAGGACTGTTATGTAATACTTCAGGTAGAGCACTGTGCAATACTCTTAGGGTGTATGGATCTCGGGGGTTGATACTATATGTTACTTGTAGTTTGATTTTACATGTGTGCGGCCGTAACACTTGTGTTCTGTTAAATGTCCAAGACAAATTACTCCTAAGGGAGATCTCATCTTATCTTATCTTACCTAAGCTTATTTTATCTCATCTCGTCTTGTTGTCTCGTCTTGTCTTTTCTTATCTTAAACCCCACTGACAGTTAAGTTTCTCCAAGCCAAACATTGTTCAAACAACCCAACTAACTTTATGTAAAACTCCCAGGTTTTTCAAAGAAAACAAATATGTCATCTAGGGATATTAGTAAAATGATACACAAAACAACTAGAATATGTTTTGATGGAATCGTGTAGCCATCAAAAACATGGAGTCTAGTATTTAAATCACTCAGTGCAAACATTTAGTGGCTTCAATTAGGGGTTGGACGCTGATATAGAATATACTGGATGCTGTCAGACAGTGGGGAATAAGATTTTAATTTTTCAACTTGAAATCTACTTCAGTGAAAGTAAAAGTGGAAATAGATGTTAAGGGGTTAGAAGTCATCATAACACCATTATTACTAGTAATAATAACCAGATACTGTAGCTCTACTCTCCAACCCTGAGAGGAGGAAAACTGTGACCTTTCTTAACACGTTAATACTGCTGACTCTTTGTTTTTATTGTTAGCTTGTACAGTTACAGGCTTTACACTTGTGAATCACATGAAACAGGAGAGCCGTGAGAACATCTCAGAGAAATCAGTGTGATATGGCACAAAGGCGCACTCCCACTGAGCAGCACACATCTTAGAAGGATATACTGACTGTTACTGTCTGCTTTACAGGCCTCTCACTGTAAATCATACAAAAATACATTTAAAAAATCAGAAATCTATGAGCCCAAATACTTTAAGTTTTTTTAATTTCAAGGGCGCATTTAAAATCACCCCAAAACATCTGGCCACAAATTATTCTGATAGAATGTCATCTAGGCTGTGACCCCTTAAAATGAAGCATTGTCTATTTGTTACACATTGTCAACAACTGCCATGTCAGCGGGTTAGGAACAAGTCCAAGCAAAAAGTAAAAGTATCTTAATCATTTTTAGAAGCCTAAAGGTGTCGTATTATCCAGCACTGCACATGAAAGAATGCAAAGATTAGAGGTGTTAAAGGTGGAGACAGTGATTCAGGAGAAAGATGTTGATATCTGAACTTAACACCTAAACAAATACACCTCTGCCATCAGTGCTCCTTCGGAAGCTCTGTTTTAACTGCCCCTCATCCATGGCCTTTCTCCTATCCTGTCTACTAGCACTAGTCTGAGTGGGCGGAAGTTCGCTGCATAGATCAGCCTCTCATTGGGCGGAACGAGCCACCTGCTGAAGTCCCACCTACCACCTCCGGTTGTGTAGCAGTTTTCAACACGTCCTTTACTAACTTTTGCGGTGTTTGCGGTGTTTGGTTTGTAGCCATTTTTCTGCCATGGTTCACGTCCTGTAGGCGATATTTTTGTGGGCATGTTACACCAAAACCTGCCCCCCCCGCAATATTTTTGCAAGCACACCGTTGCTGTGGCACCGTCCAGAACGATTGTGATTGGTTGAAAGAAATACAAGCAGCCAGAGCGTTTTTTCTCCAATCTTAAAGTGAGAGTCAGCCCAGCCAGACCTTTCTTTTCTTGAGAAAGGTCTGGTGAGCAAGACTAACTAGCACAAACACCCCCTGGTGCTGATTGGTTGGAATACTGTTGTGTTGTTTGTTCCATATTTACAGAGCCAGGGCTGTGTATGAACACCAGATTGCTTTTTTTTTATAGCAAACACACAGAATGGACATCTATTAGACCCATAGACTGTATAAGATAATGGATAAGATAATGGATGTAACGACTGTGACATCACCCATTGGGTTGTGGACTGCCATTTTGAAGATTTGAGTTCAGAATTTTGGCCATCGCCATCTTATCTTTTTTGGAGCCAGAGGTATTTGGACAGCAAAGAGGAGCGAGTGATGGATCTGACTGGCAACCTGAGGTGACACCTTTCAGACAGCCTGTCACTTAATTATGTATCAATTAAGCCTTAATAAAATGTGAACAGGCGAGTTATCAATGTGTTCTCATCCCAACTTATCACCGTTTTGTCAGTGGACTTTCTCGTTTACATATGACATGCTAGGTATCCTCCTGCATCTGTTGTTGACGTTCAATTCTTGTTAAATGCGTCGTGTCTTTTCAGTGTACACTTCTGTTTTCACAGGAAATGTGAAACGTTTCTGCTTGTTAGATGCATGAAGTCTTTTTCAAAATAAACTTTCAACTTCAGTAAAACACCACATATTTACATTTATTTTCTTGTGCAACAAATACGTGGTTTGGTTTAGAGAGAGTCATGGTTTGGCTTAACATTTACACAGGAAGCAAACAGCGGGCTCCAAGGTGAAAGTCCGGTTTGTTAACAAAGAGTGTATTAGATTATAACTGCTGACTGCAACTTTAATTGTCTCACCCTTAGCTGTTGTGTGACCCTTTGGGGGGACCTTGGGGATAATTAATGTAGGCTACTCCCCAGCTGGCATCCTCATGTTTATTCACTGTTGAATCAACAATACATTATGGTTAAATCACTTTTTAATTATGTTTGATTCTGAAAGATGAATCAACATTGATTTTGCAATGTTATTTCAGTGTTGTCCCATAGACTTTAAACATTGTTTCAACACTGAAACAGATCTTTCTGAAATTTCAATGTTGATTTATGAGAATTTTGTTGACCTTTTTACAGCCATCTGAATGAAACGTTGTTCCAATGTTGTTTTAATGATGAAACAACAACTGGCTCAAGCACATTTCACTGTTGAGGGTTGGTCCTGTGCCAGCTGGGTCCATTTTGAAATATTTGCAAGGATATTTTTAAGTGTGTGTTTATATGTATCTTTTGTTTTTCATTATTCCTTTGATGCTTTCAGAAATAAACCAGTTATGATTGTTTGTATCTGCTTGTCTACAGCTGAGCATGTTTCTCTGCCTTTCTCATGTATAGCCTGAGGGCCATGCTGTAAATGTAATAGGAATAATTATTAATAATCACCCAGATTACTGACACCTTGGCGCTTATCGTGTAATTAAAACTTTTTTTTTTTTTTTTTTTTAAATCATGCTAATGTTATCGAGAAATATTTGGCAACAATCGGGTTAAACTTTAACCCTCTGTGAGCTCGAGCACAGGAGGCGGAAGAGGTGTGTTTTCTGCACTGCACACACTCACACACACTGAGGTTTTCCCCAAATGGCGAAAATACTCAAGGTACAGCTGAAGTCAGGCAATTAGAAACAGAAATAGCGCTAGAAAAGAGGAAACAGAAAGAGCACAAAGGAAACACCAGTGTCCGCTCGCCTGTTGTTGTTCCGCGGGACCGTGAACACAGCTCCGCCTCATGGTGGTGTTTTCACTTCGAGAGGAAAACTTCTGCACCTCAAAGACGGAAACAAAAACGATCCGAGCTCCAGACGTTTTTACAGTCAGAGCCCACAAACAGATGTACACGAGAGCAGGGACCACCGATTGATAACACCCAATCAAACATCAATCATCTGTGAAGGCTAAGGTGGGTGTTTGTGTTCTCGTGTTGCTGGCTGTGGTAGATATAATGAAACCTGTGAACAATCACCAGCCGAGTATGCTGGGTAACTCATTTTTCCAGGGGTCATTTGGCTGAAGGACCCCTGGTGGTCAGCCAGACATCACTGCAGGGCTCCTGGTCATACAGAGATGCTGACTGTATCCTGATGTGTGTCTTGCAGGATGGGGAACAGCAGCAGTGACAGGTCCAGCGGGAGCCAGGGTGAGAGGTCATACAGAGATGGACAGCATGGAGGGAAAGAGGCTCGTCCCAACATCCTGATGGACAGCACAGAGGACGCTGACCTTTTCCAGAGAGACGATGCAAAGGTATAACTACAACCAGGACTTGGGTCACATGTTTTGGGATCACATAGCTGTTTGATAACTTAAATAAAACCCATATTGTGCAGTATCCTATTACATTGGATTAGATAACATGAATGTTCTGCATGCTTTTACACATTAATTATTAATTTGCAAGTGACAAATGCCATACATGGATTTAGGTTGAATATTTAACAGATTTTTATTTGCCCTACAGGCTTGAAGCAATACTTTGTGCTCAAAATAACTTGTGGGAGAGATGCATCCCAAAAAAGGACAATTTTTTTTGTCAGTGCATTTAGGTTCTGGTAGGAAGCTCTGCTGTCTGAAATTTGAGACGAGTTGCCAACAGGCATTCTCTTGTCATACATTATGTCGTAACGATAATCAAATATGTAGAACAAACAGAGCAAACATAGGTTTTAGAAAGAGGAGAATTCCATTTTAAGTCATTGCAGTAAATATATTGCTGTTCAACAACTAACTGTAAAGCCTCAGGTAAACCAGTATCAAGGAAGTATCACATCATCACAATGAGGTGTTTACAAAACAGTCCCATCTTTGCATAGTGCACACTTTTAATGAAGCTAAAAATAAAGGTGTTTTTGTCATGGATAACATATCTCAAGCAGGTCTGAAGTCTCTGCAAATTGATTTCCATTTCAAAAAGAAGGAAATAAATATACACTGTTCTTCAGACAGTGGTTAGCTGTAATATCAAATTGTTGCTAAATGGCAAAACCATGCTAAAGCAACACTGGTATGGTCAGTTTATACTCTCCTTCAGGAAACTAATTAGGAATACTGATGAGGTATAGCAAATAGAATCAGAGGTGGGACCAGGTCACAATTAAGTCTCAAGTCTTTGCACTCAGGGCCCAGGTCCTGAACTTTGAGTTTCAACTTCTTAACAAGTCATAATGTGCTCTTCACCTAATGTGATGCCAATTTAACAATGGAGTGATAATATATCACATTTACAAAAATCCTGAATGCTTTTAAAGTTTGTATTCATTTGCTAAAACAGGTTTGTTGGAAGTTATTTTTGACCCACACGTTGTGCATACTGCAATTAAAATCATTCTTAGTATAATATTTTCCAACTGGCGCTCCGTAACATAACGTGACTTGAGCTCACACCTCTGAATAGAATTGAAATATTCACATATTAGATAGTACAAATATCACACATTTTTGAGCTGTGAACATAGCTGTAGTCATCCAAACAAATGTTTAATGATTTTATACAAATAAAAACTGTAATATAAAAATGTATATACATTTGAAATACAGTGTGAAAATTATTTTCACATGGTGTACGATGGTACAGACATTTTTAGTCCATACAATTTTAATGGATGTGAGAATATTAACAAAAATGTGTAAAAATTTCAGCACGTGCAAAGTATGTCATAGATGCAGACAAGGCCAAATATTCTGTATGAGCAGAACAGATTTGGATTTATTCGACTTACCTAAAATTCCAGACAGAAACCAAATACGAAAATGTCCAAGAGGCTGTGTTACGTCTGTTCTCATTAACCCCTCTGAGGAGGAGGCACAAAATGAAGCGTAGATCAAAGAGGTTGTAAAAAAACATACTGTAGATTTTTCAAAAACACCTTAAACAGTCGACTCCATCTTCAGCTCCCTCTCAGCAGGCCGCTCAGTCAGGAAGTGTTGTGTAACAGAGTTAGAGGCTGAAGGTGCTCGCATTAACATGGCAACAATCCCCTGATACCATGCTGTCCAGGTTCCACAGGAAATGCAGGAATTTCTGGCCTGGCAGCAGGACCTGGAGAGTGAGTGCAAAAGTCCAATGCAGGCCAGACCAACTGTGTTCAGGTGGCAGGGCAATGCCAAAGAAGTCTTTGTGTCCGGATCTTTTAACAACTGGGCCACCAAGATCCCTCTCAACAGAAGGTAGTTTCACCTGTGCAGAATGCTTCGCAAGATTGTAACCCCTGATCTGTATGTACTGATGGAGATGTAACACATGGTTGTCTTTTAAACCCAGTGTGAAAAACTTTGTGGCTATTGTGGACCTGCCGGAGGGAGAGCACCAATATAAGTTCTGTGTGGACGGTCAGTGGACTTTGGATCCTACTGGGGTGAGTGAAATCTTAAGTTTTAGAGTTAACTCGCCTTTTTTTATAATATATAATGACACATGATATATCACCAATATACTGGTATTTATTGCCCTTTAACATAGGCTAATTTTGTCTGCATCAAATTTCTCTTTATGCACTCTCCCAGGCTGTGATGACGGCTAAAACTGGCACAGTTAATAATGTCATCCAGGTGAAGAGGACTGACTTTGAAGTCTTTGATGCCCTCAGGATTGACTCTGAGGATTCTGCAGATATCTCAGGTACTGGCCAAATATTGTTCAAAAGGTGTTTTAATCCGCTTTTAATATTAGAATGTAGGCCATATTAGAACAAGTGACCTGTGTTACGCTGTCTGAATTATTCAGGTGCAGTGAAGCCAGCGCCTATAGTGCAGTTAAGTCAAAGGCTAACTTTGGTGTTTTTCAACTTGGACCCCCTTAATTTACATCCACTAAATGTGCCTGTTTGATGTTGTTATTATTGTTGTTATTAAAGTGTCCTACAACATTGTGGAAAGGACCCCTGTAGAGATAGAAGAGTAAGATCCTTTTTGTTTTACCAGAAAAAGCCCCAAAATGGCCATCACAAAACCCAACAAACCCCCATTTAAATAAACAGTGATTTTATTATCATAAAACACACACACACACACACACACACACACTATTTCAAAGTTGACATTAATAAGATAAAACTCACAAAAACCATCCAACAATCATTAACTTTGGTCTGGTAAAAAATCATTCTCGGAACCCATTGGCTGTATTCGGCATCTGACTTCCAGCAGATGGCTGACATTCCGGTTTGATTTGGGCGGAGGAGGCGAATTTCCGTTTCGGACTTCCGTTTATGTATAAGTAAATATGCTGAACCATTGCCATCGATTCAGAGTTTGCAGTGACGCCAATTATGTTCCGCCTTGGTAGTTCACTGCATGGGCAAACCTGACAACAACTGCAGCCGGCTCAAACGTGATTGGTCAATATCACACGGAATACAAACAGCCTACAACCAGAAACCAGGGCTCTTCCGCTCTTCTTTCGGAGGCAAGATCTCCGGGGTTTGCCTACAGACTCTACATTCACTGAATGTAGAGTCTGTATATAGAGACTAGTAAAAAATAAACCCTTAGTTCACCCAGTTAGATGTGAAAATATGCAGCCTCTATACTCTCCCTGGGTTGTTTCTGGTTTAACAAAAAGGATCTCACTCTTTCACAAAAAGTTTCTGTAGGGATCCTTTCCATAAGATGTCAGACGTTTAAGCCCAATTCATACCAAAGGTGCTCCATCCCTGCTGAGCCTTCTGTTTTCATCCTTACGGTGTGCTGGTTTCAGATGGTGGGCTGCTGCTGCTGCTCGCTGTATGTGCTTATGTCATAAATTGATTAATTGGCGCTGGTTATTAATATTATTTTGGCATATTTATTATGAATACAGTCCATCTGATGCTCATTTTGTTTAGGATTATCGCCATCCATCACTACTACAAATGCAACTGTAGCCAGTATCTCACTGTCAATATCCTCATTCATATTTCAAGAAGACAAAAATTATATTCAGACGCAAAATAAGCCTGAAAAGCTGGAAATCAGAACAGAACCACAGAGAGTTGTTGCATAGAGATGATACACTGTCTCATCTGGTTGCACTGGTGTGAACCGGCAGGTTTTTACAATGTTACAGAACGGTGCCTTGCAGGTAGTTGCCTGTTTCAGCTCGTCTCGTCACAAACCTTTGGTCTGAACTGGGCTTTAGAATAACAGTTAGAGCCTGTCAGTTCCAAAAAAGCACATTTAGTAGACATAACTTGACAGTGTGAATGTGCCCTGAAAGATTACATTGCAGCCTGTTGCTGCTGCCAGCTGCAGCCCACAAATTTCAAAAATTGTTGTTCCCATTAGTTGGACACAAAAACATAAAATATCAAAGTCCAGCTTAAACTTAAACATTTAACATTTAAAAATAATATCTTATATGTTTTAAGTAGATTTTAATTATCAGTGACATCCATTCTTTCCCAGACTTGTCCAGTTCCCCTCCCGGCCCCTACCTACAAGATGCATATGTGACCAAGCCAGAGGACAAAATCAAACATCCTCCTTTCTTACCTCCCCACCTGCTGCAAGTGCTACTCAACAAGGACACAGGTATCTCTGTAAGTACAAGGCTTGACACTGGAATATGTGCTTGTCTCTCTCTGGTGCACAGCACTCTAAAAACCTGTTGACAGCGTGCAAAATAGTCAAATACATCCTCTCTCTGAATCTTCATCAGTGTGACCCGACACTGCTTCCAGAGCCCAACCATGTGATGCTCAATCATCTGTACGCCCTCTCCATCAAGGTAACAAAGCCCCCGTAACATAGGCTAAATATCTAATTTCATCAAACTGTCGCAACATATACGTGTATAATACGTGTCACTGTTCATCGTAACGGGACATCCAGTACACATTATGTGTTGCAGGTCAAACATATGACATAGAACATGCATGAAATGTTGGACAACAGATATCTATATGGCTTCTGCTGTCTTCTGAGAGGACATAAATCCTCAGTAATGTCATTGTAAACTTTGGTGTCTTTATGAATCCAACATTTCGTGTAATTTCCCTTTTTTTCTGCACTGAAGCTCATTTTTTTTATGTATTTCTGTCATTATCCAAAACGTTAATATTTTAGCTCACATTTTTATTGCCAGTAATCAAAATATTTCCAACAATTTCCAATGATATCCAGAAAACCCTTATCCAATTGCTCTTCCTGTCGTTGTCTTTTAGGACGGGGTGATGGTTCTCAGTGCAACACACCGGTACAAAAAGAAGTATGTGACCACTCTTCTCTACAAGCCAATATAATCCAGGATCCAGCCTCTTATTTTGAAATACTAATAACTCATCTGTAGTTGTATACAGCTGCTGCTGGGGTTGTTTTGGTAAAGATGGCACCTTAATATCTTCCTGATATCAATTTTAAAAAACTCGCAAAGTCTTTTTACAAAACTGTAAGCTGAAGTTCTGAAACAGTTTGAAAGTTAAATTGCTGCACAACATTTGTAAATTCTTGATTCAAGCGTAACTACAACCCCTAACGCTTCTTTTCTTATGAAAAGTCAGTATCGACCATAAGCTCCAAGAGACATATTTTCATTCTAACCTCACGTGACTCTAGGTGTGTCAGCAGATTTTTTTGGTTGAAAGAGAGACCAAACACATGATGTATAAGTGGTAATCTGTCCAAACTTTGCAAAGCCAAAGCCCCGTGTTGCTTTGCATGTTGCACTTTGCAAGTGACCTGAAATTGTACGAAACTGTAACATATTAAAGTGTAAAAGAGCGATAAGAACAGCTGTAATCTGTGCTAGACAAGCTCTCCATACGTGAACAAACAGACAAGGGGACACAGACAGGTTGAAATTCAACTTAAAAGCCTCCCGGTGAGAATCTCACTTGCATGTTTTATTTCAAACTGATGCCATTGTACAGAATCAAACTCCTTTTACATCTGGGTTTGTGTAAAAATTAGAAAGAAATTAAAAGTTGACAAGAAAGATGTCAAAAATCAGACATTCTGTTGTGTGTTTTTTTTTGCGTGAGTTGTACAACTCAGTCGACACATTGGACTTTGGGATCCACGTTCTTGTTGTCAGGGTTGTATTTGGTTTGAGCAAAGCAGTGAGCCGCCACCCGATCGCACTCACACACGGCTGCCTGGCACTTATCATTGGTAGCTGCGGGGACAGAGTGGAATCAGGAAATGAACAGATAGTTGCTCAGTAATAACAAAGCATGAAGCACGCTTGCACAAAACAGTGTGGTTACTAGCAGTAAGTGCCGGTGTGAAAGTGCTCTGAAGCACTAGGAGAGCATTTGTTTATAGTGTGTGTGCTCCCAACAAGGAATCATACCTCAATCCCTGGCTGTGTAATACCCATATATAGCTGTGTAAATACAGTTGTTGTATGCAGTAGCTACACACAGAGCCACAAAAGCAGCCTTAGGTAATTTGCTATATCCACATTAAAACTACAGTCTGCATACAGTGCTGTGTTTTCATTCAATCAAAAATGCTTTTAAGTTTGTAAAGTTGAGAATTATAAATAGCACTCAATTCATCACTATAACTGAGCCTGTGAAACTGCTTTGTGCTCTTACATGAACACTTCACACCTTGAAGAAAACACTGCCACATTTGTGTGTGGAGGCAGTGTTAGATTTACGTCCTCAGGGTTTCTTAGCTGGACAAAATTCTTTGTCTTTACTTTCACCAGTGTCACTGTAGAATTTCACCAGAAAGTCATTGAAAATAATTCTAATGTAATATCTAAATATGTCAAACCATCCTAGTTTAGCCACAGTCTCACCTGAGCAGGTCACCTGCTGATTTGAACAGGTGAAATCGTACACAAGAACATAGGGAAGGTCAACAATAGCCGTGCATCCAGGAGCCTTTCTGGCCGCCCTATAGCATTTATCATGAACTTTACAGCACCTGAGAAAACACAAGGAGAGGGTGCATGTTTGAGATTACCCAAAGTTTCATTTGTTTTAAAATGGTGAGTGGAACACAAACATATCCTACATGTCCACTTCATCCAGAGGGCTTCCCACCCCCCCAAAGCCACACCAGCAGCCGTAATCGTTGTACTTCAGAGGGTTAACGCCAGGCTGAGGGCATTGGATCAACTTCCCAAACTGCCATAAGGCCTTGGGCAGCAGCGCACCACTGGCCATACAAGCTGTTAAAGACAGTAAGAACACATGATAAACAAATCAGAAGAACGTATCCTAAAAACAATGATACAAAACTGATAGAGAAGCACTGGGTCGGAATAAAGATAACTTCACAAACAGCACCTATTTACAACACGTGTAATTTTAAGGGCTGACACATATTGACAGTCTTACCGGCGAGAAGCAGCAGCAGCAGAGGAGCAGTCAGATTCATGGTTACCATCAGAAAAAACATGAATTTTGGCGCAGCCTGTTCTTATATGACAGGAGGTGAGAGAGAGAGAGATAAGAGGGTGGGAGCTTTAAAGGAGGGGTTACTTAACAAAGTCCTGTATTTGTTGGTGGAGTTCATCTTGAGAATTCCGTTTACTTCAGCACGTATTTACCAACGTCGATTACAAGTGTGACAATTTGCAAATAAAACACATAATCAGCCTGTTTGGTCAGTTGAAGGTTTCAAAGCTATCTCTTTGGAGAAGCACTCAAAAGCAACAAAATCACCTTTATTCTATATTTTCATTAAACTGTAGAGAAATGCAGTGTATTCCACAGCTTCCACTCGTGCCATGCAGGATATTAAATGGAACTACACATCATCTGTTCAATCATAAATTAGGCCCGATGCATTTATGGGCAATACAGTAATAATAATTTTCAAAATCTTGTTCATGTTAAGGCCTAAGTGACCGTCTAATAGTTAATCAGCTTTTCTCAGTTTGATGCCAAACCTTATAACAACAGCTGTAAGACTGTGTAATATTTTAATAGAACATATGGTTAAAGTTCAGCTCAGGTTGCAGCTCTAAGTCTCACTTTCATCATCAGTAGCTGAAGCTTTTCGGGCAAATAAGATAAGATATCCACGGGAAACACAACATAATAAGGTGGACATGGACTTATTTATTTACCCCTCACAGGTTAGACAGTAGTTGTATTACAATTTTCTTCTGATCTTTTCTTATTTTCTTTTAATTTCCTACTTAAACATTCCCTGATCTGTTTGATCTCATCTTCCTGTTCACTCTGTCCTCACTCTGGTTTGCTTTTTTCTGTCTTTAAATAGAAGTCGAATTTAAAAACTTTCTATCTCACAGCTGTGCAAACAGCTAGCACTTGCCAGAGTTCCCACGACTTTCCACTGCACCCTACTCAAGCTGTGTCAAGTGTCTTATGTTAACACAAATGAAAACAATGTAAGATACAGCAGGACAAAACTAATGAACCAAATATGCATGCAAAAAGCATTAGTGTGTTTGTGTGTATATGTGTATATGTTTGTGTATGTATACTGGTTGTATATGTTCTACATATGAGTATATGCACACATGTTGCATAATGGATAGAGGAAGAGATTGGGTGACTCTTGGCAATTGGCCAACAAAGGACCACCTCTCAAGGTCAGGGGTCAATATAAGGCTCTAGCTTGACGCTCCACGTCTTCACCAGCAAGATGCATGCGACTCGCTCCCTGCTCGTCCTGCTCCTCAGCCTCCCAGCGCGTAAGTACTCACAATTAGAAAACCTCCATGGATGACATTGAGAGTTTTGCATGTCTGATTAATCAGCATCAGGGACGTTAAGATTGTATGAAAGTTTTGAGGTGGGTATTGTCTGATGTGCCTCCATTTTGTCTCCCAGTGCTGTGTAACCGAGCTGTGTGGCAGTTCAGGGGGATGATCCTCTGCACTGTGCCTGACAGCTGGCCGCTTCTGGACTATGCTGACTATGGCTGCTACTGTGGGCTGGGAGGCTCTGGCACACCTGTGGATGAGCTTGACAGATGACACTGCTGATGGTGTATTTGTTGTTGTTTCCTGTTCTGAAAGTCCCCTAACTCAAAGTGCAGTACAACTAAAAAAGTCAAATCACAACTCAAAAAATGCACATTTTCTGACTTACCTGGAGCAGTTTTGTGGCATGCGACCTTTTCAGCTTTATGTGCAAAGGTTGTGAAATATCTTCTCTTGACTCCAAGACAATGGAGGAGAATGGAATTTTGTTTGTGCTGTTCAAAGCACTGACACACCTTTTTTTCCACGGGAGTGTTTCTTCAGGAGGAAATAGCTCTGGTACCAGTTTTGATTAATTAAAACTTTGAGTTGAAAGTTTTAGTTGATTAATCAGTTAGTCAATAGACAAAAAATTATAAACAATTTTGATATCTCTAAAACAATCAGGCCATTTTTTATGCAAAAAGTCCAAAGATTCATTGGTTACAGTTTCTTAAATGTGAATATAAGCTGCTTTATGATATACAAGGGACAGCTCACCTACAAATCAAAAATACATATTTTCCCTCTTACCTGTAGAGCTAGTAGTCTAGATTGTTTTGGTGTGGGTTGCTGAGTGTTGGAGATAGGGGCTGTAGAGATGTCTGCCTTCTCTCGAATTTAATGGAACTAGACGGCATTCAGCTTATGGTAGAAAGAAAATAGTCCCTACATGAAACTGCTCACAACAAGGTCCGTGGATTATGTTGAGTAATTGGGTCATGGTTTTGGGAAAGAGACATTTCTTCTTTTTTTTTATTGTAATTTTTTGGTGCTTTGAGCACCACATGCCAAGTGGTATCTAGTTCCATTATATTAAAGAGAAGGCAGACATCTCTACGGACGATATTGTCAGCATTCTGCAACTCACACCAAAATAATCTACATTGATAAATAGCACTACAGGTAAGAGGAGAAATATATATTTTTGATTTATGGGTGACCTGTCCCTTTAAACCTAATGTCTTTATATTTTGGTCTGTTGTTGGGACAAAAAAAAAGACATTCAAAGATATCACCTTGGACTCTTGGGAATTGTGTGGACATTTTCAATTTTCTTTGACATTTTGTAGATTAAACAGTAAATCCATTAATTAAATAATGACTCAATATTGTAAATAATAATTAGTTGCAGCCCTAGTTAAATTCAAAATCTCCTGAAACTCAATAAAGTAGGTGCCTTTCTTCATCTTGATGTATGGAAGGTGGTGCAATTGCCTTTTAATGCTTTTGTATGTTGCAGATGCTGTCAGGTCCACGACCAGTGCTACAGTGACGCCATGCAGCACGATGACTGCTGGCCCATCTTGGACAACCCCTACACTGAACTATACAGCTACAGGTGTGATGAGGCCAGCAAGACCGTCACCTGCCAGAGTGAGTGTTCAACAACTCTTCCAAACACAGCAACTTTTAGATATTGAGTTTCCAGTAAATACACAACGTTAAGTTGCAGATTTGGAAAAACACACAAGGTTCAATATCAATGTTGTTACGCCATTATTCTTAATACATTTTTTTTCTCCTGTTGGCCCCGTTCAATCTCACTCTACTGCTGCTCTCTGTCTCTGTCATTTAGATAACAATGATCCCTGTGAGAAGTTCATCTGTGAGTGTGACAGGAAAGCAGCCATGTGCTTCGCCAAGGCAGGTTATAATGAAGAAAATGCAAACCTTCCCAGAGCTCGCTGCAAATAAGCCAACGGACTCAGAGAGAAACACACTGAAGAGTGTCTTTATTAAAAGTTAACAGGTGTCATTGTATTCATAGTTATTGTTTCATTGTCAAACAATTACCTCACAAATGCACTGTATATGCAACTTCATCTCTTGTGAAATTCAAAATTAATAAATTGCTCTGAAACACATCATTTATATCATTCAGTCTTAATTTGACCCATTATTTTCCAAAAAACCAGGCCTGGCATGTTGGTGAGGGTTCAGACAGGTTCACTGTCTCTCACGCCCTGATTTCACAGATGTATCGATACTGCAGGCCGCAGTCTGCATCGTTCAACTTCTTGCGTATGCGTCTTTCAAAACCGTGAATCTGCCCACAGTCCTCTCCGTTCTCTCTGTAGTCCCAGTTGTCGGGCTGACCAACATCCCACCAACTGAACACAAACAGGGGAGGGCAGAGGAGACGTAACTGATGTTACACATAGTGAAACATATAAAAATCAAACCAAAAAAAAAAAAAAATCTCCACTTGGACTCAAGAATGAACTAATTAGAATTTGTTGGTTAAAGGTCAAGGTCAAGGTCACTGTGACATCACAAACATGGTTTCGGCTAGAAGTTAGAAATTGATATGCTAAGGTCAACTTTACTGTGACATCATAATGTCATAACTAAGGAACAGAAGGAGAGATATTTGGTCAAATACTGAACTGGTAACATTAACCTTGGGTGGCCACCTTGAAAATATGTGAAGCATGTATGTTTTCACAGACATGGAGGTAAACTGTACATATATATATATATATACACCTTCACATTTCTCTTACTTTGGGGTTGTATTGAAGTCCGTTCCATCCACCCAGCTCCAGTGTCCCTCGTGTGTTCGCTCCACAAGTCCAATCCAATAGTTGTGTGTGATTTCAACTATTTGTGAGATGAAGTCCTGGGGGGAAAAAAAGAGTAATTTTATTATTTGAGGTCTTTATTCATTCTGTGCAGGGGCAAAGGTTTTGTCTTAATATTTGGGGGTCCCCCACAGTGAAAGTTTGAGCATCAAAGACTTAATTTTCTGCATTCTGGTGAATTGTCCAGCACCAATTTCTTGTGGAAATTTTCATGTTTTAGAATAAAAGTCCTCTGCTATTTAAACTATTTTAAATCAGGGGGCAAATGGACAGCTTCACTTAAATTATATGTAACCAAACTAGTGTAAACTTAAACCTCACCAGTTCCTCCACATTATTCAGAACCAGCAGGTGTCCTCCAAGTGTTTTGCACTGTGTCTCTGCTCTGTGCCAGATCAGGCCAGTGGTGGATAGAAAGTAGCAGCCCCCTTGGAAAGACACCCATCCTTCTCTACATGTTCCTGTTTTGATGAAGATTGACATGTCAGAGAGCCTGATGTTGGAAAAAAACTCAATTTTGATTTTACTGGTATGAAAGGATTCAGTTTTTACCACTAACTGTGGCAATTTTCTGCAAGGGGACCTCCGGCAAAGTTGCACCTTTAATTTAAAAGCCACAAAATAAAAACAGCTATTTTAGAAAAGTTGTACTGAGGTTGTACATCATTAAATTCAGACCTGATGACCATTTCCCGACCTGAATTGGATGATAGATGGATCCTCTCCAGGCTGAGTTTGACATTAATGACTTCCTTGTTTAACTGGGAAACTTTGAGACACAAAAAATTATATATGATAAGAAAAAGAATATGAATTAGCTATGCATGTAAACTGTATTAATGAATCAGCTTCACTGGAGAATTTAGAGTCGTACATTTTACCCCAGTGACCATCAGCAGAATTAACAGCAGCAGCACCACAACTCCGTAGAGGACATACACCACTATCCTCTTCATACCTACAAACACCAACAGACAGTTTTTCATAGTTTAAATTGACATCTGAAGTTACTGAGTCAAAATTAAAGATGTGTACATGTTGTACCAGTTTGCGCAGTCATTCTGAGCTCTCCGGGGACAGGGCTGACAGGGCTGTTATCAGACGATCCAAACTGGTGATACTGAGACTCCATTACTGGAACAGAGCAGATTCTCTTGGAAAAGCCTTTTTTTCTTTTTACTTTTTAAACCAGTAAAACAAATATTTAACACTATATTGCTGTCGATTGCAATTTGGAAGAAAATCTAGTTGATAATAAAAGCATTCAGTCCATAGTCATTTTAAGATTTTCTCCAAATGAGAGGTCAACTAAATCTCCCCTGTTTGTTCTCAAGCTGAATATGTTAACTATTAACGGCTCAATAAATAAAAGAGAATTCTGCCATATTATATACTGTATTATACACATGTTCAAATATATACAGCCAATTTTACTCAATGCTTTGCTAAATTTAAATTATGATAAAAATGATAGCTTTCATTGACATTTTGACTATACAGTTTATAACTGATGATGTTATTGGTACATGCATGACACAGTGATTCATTCACATTTCTATACAGTTAATTATTTCTATAAATGTTGAAAAGAATAATGGTAAAGTAATTTCAGGAGCAAATATATGCAACAAAGTGGACAGTTATCACTCACCCTCATCATCCAGAATCAGTCTGAATCTGTCTGGTTGGACTCTGACCATGAGATCACACAAAGTCCTCCCCTTTAAAGAGGAACACTTCTGAATTTAAATTACAGAAAGTGTATTTTAATGTGCTTACAATTATTCCAATATTATTTATCATTATCTGTGGCCCCATGATCAGACACAGAAAGTAAGAGCTTGGCTCATTCTCTATGACTTGTGAGATGTTTACCTGACATGTCGGCAACAGGGGGAAAGAATAAGAATATTTGGGCGATACAGTTGTTACATAAATTAATTTTTCCTCTCATTATCATTCTCATTTTGAATTACCCCAATGTCAGTAAGTGAGAACTTGCTACCATAGAACTTGTTTTTCAACCTGTTCTGCTTCTGACTTAATGTGATGTCTTCTTGCTGTCTGCTTATCTGTGAGGTGAGTGCATAAAGATTGATTTTCCCCTCATGGACTGTTTTATTTGGACTGGCTTTAGAAGAGGTAAAGGATACGGTATTTCACAAGACGTGAGCAAAAAAAAAAAAAAGGGGGGGGGGGGTGGAAAAATCGACATAGGTCTTAGAATATGCAGTGAAAACTTTACACTATGATAGATACAGATGATTCATACAATATATCTCTATATCAGTACAGATTGTTATGGTAAAACAAGTGAAATAATTTACCATCAGTGTATCACTATTGCAATCGGACTCGTCAATCACCTTGATCTCAGAGGACCTAAACAACCATTGGACTATAAGTCAGTCATATCGCCAACAGTAACTGTTTTTGCAAAATTCTGCTGTGTGGACACAATATATTTTACCACCACCAAATATCAAGTGCAATTTTTTGCAGTGATTATTTATTGCAGCTTCCTTGTCTCCTCACTTAATTTGTGAATATTTTGTGAATAACTTTACTATTCATGTTGGTGTACCATGTAAATAGTGAGTAGTGCTTTTCATTATAACTTTTTCATGCTTCATTTTAATATGTGGTAATAGTTCATCGTGCACATTTTTTATTATTTATGCATTTATTTATGTTTTTAAAAGTTACCTTAAGCTATTAACTCAACTGGTCTTGTTCTTGCTGCTGTGACACTAGTATCTTATTGGCGGAAACTCAACAGTGACTACAATTTGAACTTCACTTACCTTACAGTTTATGTAAAATTCCCATGAACCTATAATGGCAGAATAACAGCAAACTTAACTTTAATGTTTCTCTACTGAGTCTATGGATAATGAGTCTCGACTTTTTTTGTAATTCACAGTCTCACCGCTTGGTGGCCCAGTGCCCTCTGCCTCCACGTGACACCTCTGTACAAAGTCCTTCCGGTCTCTTCGTCTCTCAGAAAGGAAAATGGCGGCCCTCGGACGGTTCTCTCAAATGTTGCTGCGGTCTTCTTTGACCCAGACCCGGCGTCAGCTTTCTGCGGCTGCTGAGGGACACGGCGACCAAGCAGGTAATTTTAGCACCTCTTGAAAGTCTATGGTTTTATCTAATGTCACTTATTTTCACGACAACTTGTGACGTGTTGACGGTGACCTTGTTGAGCTAGCGTTAGCTATTTTAGCATTAGCAGTAACCTGCCTGAGCGGACAGCTCGTAGAAGAAGTTGCCCATAACATTAGCTGTCTAACCCGAAGACATCGTCATTTCAGACTGAACCCTCAGTAAAGCATTCACGCAGTCCTCCATAATGTCTTAGTGTTCTTGTGGTATACTGTATCTCTTTATTTATATGGCTTGAAAGCAGAGCAGTGTCGCTAACACTGCAAGCTAAAGAGCAACAACAGTGTCCCATCAGGTCAGTGGTCAAACTATTATCCCCAACTTAAATCAAGCTCCTTAAAACAACTAGAAAGTGAAGGAGTCTCAGTAAAGATATACAGATTTATTTATTTAACCTTTATTTAACCAGGTTTGTCCCATTGAGATCAAAGATCTCTTTTCCAAGAGAGACCTGGCCAAGAATGGCAGCACATATAGTTTCAACACATTGTCACATTAAATATAGACATAAGAGATACAAATAACAAACAGTTGAATTTACACAATCAGGTCGAGATCAAATAAAACATTTACACTCACAAAGCCTGGATACAATGAGGCAGAAGATACGAGCATATGGGGGCAAAAGTAATACAAGCAAGGCAAAAGACATAGGATTAAAATGTGAACATTAAACACAATGTATACAATGTATTTTACACACTATAGTTTATTTTTTGTTTGTTTTTCCATTCTTTTTTATATGAAAGAGGCAGAGAGAAAACTCAGCAGAAATTATTATAAGTTATTTGCTAGTGTTAGACCACTTTGTAAGGTTTATGTCATTAGTATTACTCAGCAAAATGATCAAATTAATAATACTCAGTAAATGAGATGCTCATGTATCATCTCAAGGCAGATCGGAAAGCTTGGTGTTGAATGTCACCTTAGTTGGCACCATGACAAGATAGCATGATTATGCCCCTGACCTTGATGATCACCAAACAGTACATTTATTCAAACAGAAAGTAATAAAACTTGTATATAAACTCACTATTGATGTGTATTTTAATGGAAACTGTTGCAGGAACTGCTGATGAACCTTTTCTTAAAAGATTTGATTATGGTTTCCTGATTTATACAGGGCAAACATGTTATACATGTTAATGATGTCTTTTGCAGACAATGATGGCGGGAACTGTACTGCATTTACACTTTATTTGTTGCTGCCGCTGTAATATCATCTGTTAAGATAGTCCAAAATATGTCTCACAGAAATCGAACAGGTTTGAAATTTTTTCTAGCCTTAAGAGATTTAATCTGAAATCACCACACTATAGTACCATTTTACTTATGGTGTCCAACATTCCTGATGTCAAAGATGTGAAAAACCAGGAAGAAACTTCTTTTTCCTATGTCACATTGGGAGTGTCATACATCTCAAAAGTTAATTCTCAGCAGTGTTAGTGTGGTTGGACCTCTGAATGCTTTTTTTGTTTAACTCACTCAACTCATTACTATCTGTCTTTTCCAGCACGGACCTGGAAGATTCTCACCTTTGTGGTTGCTCTACCTGGTGTTGCAGTGTGCATGTTGAATATGTACCTGAAAGAGCAGCACCATACCCACGAACAGCCAGAGTTTGTCCCTTACTCCCACCTCCGCATTCGCAGCAAGGTCTGACTTTATGCAACTTATGCTCATTTTCAGTTTCATATTGGTACTTAAGGTTCATACTAGAGCATATTTACATGTTTTAATGTTCAGATAACACTTTATTTTCCTCACTCTGTGTGTACTGAAACACCAGTATTCACCCTCTCTCTGAAACATTCAGTTTTGCCACCTGTCTCTTTAAGCCCCCTTCCCGAAAAAGCCCAGTTTGCTCTGATTGGTCAGTATTTACAGGTGTCTGCATCTTGGACATTGCAGTTGAGATAGACTGTAATGGAGAATGGCTGCACTTTCAACTGTGAAAAATCTCCAGTAAAAGCTTGTCAAAGCAACAGGTCATGTCCCAGTATGAATATGATTCAAAATCAGGGAGAGATTAGCAACATCAGAGAACAAGATTGTTTCCCTAATGTTAGCATGTAGCTACATGCAGTAGTAAACTTGCAGCTGGAGTGTTGTACCTCTTTCCTCTGTTAAAATAATCGGTAAAAGCCTCTCAACACAACTGGACATGTTTCTAGCAGGAATCTTATTTGAAATCGGGGAGAAATTTACAACATCTGTAAACAAGATTAAATGTTTCCCTGACATTAGCATGTAGTAATATGTAGCTGTGCAGCCTGAATAATGTAAACACTTGCTGTGAAGAAATCCATCATGATCTATGTCAGCTTGAAGCCAAAGTAGAAAAAGCATTGTAAACAAGATATTCAGAATAGTCTGAAGCCTGAGGTTTTTCACTCACAGGGATTACTTTTACAGATGTTTACCTCATTATTGAATATTTGGCCATGTTAAATATAAACATCCATCATTGTAATATTATATATATATATGTATATGAAAATAAGGAATAGCATAACAGTTTACAGTAAAATAATTCAAATGTCAAAATGATTGTTTGAAATGTAATTAAGTGTTGCCTCATGTTTCTTTTTCTTTTTCTTTTTTCTTACAGCGTTTCCCTTGGGGAGATGGCACCAAAACCCTTTTCCACAACTCGCATGTGAATGCCCTTCCTGACGGCTATGAGGGCCACGATGAGTAAAGCCCTCCTCCAGACCTCTTAACTGGCACAGGGACCAGTCCTCCCTCCGTATTTGTTACTTGACCACACCTACATTTACAGTTTACTCTTCAGTTTTGTTGTTTTACCTCTGTGCTCTCGCCACGGGGCACCTGAACCAATAGCTCCTTTACTTTGGACCATAAAGCAAAAATGTCAGACTGAAACTGAATTAACATAAATAAAGTAACTATTATTACCTCATTCCATGTTTTATTTCTCGTGTCTGTTGATGTGATGTTGTCTTCCAGGTTTTTAACCTTAAACGTATATTTTGTTTTAAAGGAAGAAAACATGATTGGATTTTAATATAAGATTATGAATTTTTTTTGGCAAGTTTTGTTAAAGAGGTGCACAAAATGTCTGTAAGGATGATCAAAAAAGAGTTAAAAGGGCATTTTTCATTTCATCTTGACTATAAACAAATGGGCCTCTCACAGCAAACAGTTTGTCAAGTCACAGCAATAAAAGCATAGAAATAATAAATCAAGGGTGGCTGAGTTTTATTCGGCTACTTCAGTTTGAGGGTCGTATTTTGCATGCTGGTCTTCTGTCATACTTGTGGCTTATGGAGAAAATTAAAGCAGTAAATCTGCACCTTTCCAATCTGAATTTCTATTTATTAGCCATTTAAAGGCCTTGGTGCACACACAGGTGATTTCACTTGTGCCTAACTGAACCTTTTTCAGGTGTGTGCAGCCTTTGATTAACATCTCCTCCAGCCACACTTGTACACCTCATCATTGCCTACTAACATAAGCTAAATTATATACCAGCTTGTTCTGAATGTTAGATTGAGTGTCTAAAAAAAGAACTAAATGTTAAATTGGGAATATAGTGAATTTAATGGAGGCAATTGATCATTAAACACAGTGAAGTAACACCATAAAATAACTAATAAAGGCAGAGCACTACTGTTGAAGTCAAACAGGCCTTTTTCACTGCAGACATGAATCGCCATCATCTGTTATTTCACATATTAACTTGACTAATTGCATCTGTTTGAAATTTCCAATGTGCAACAATGGTTGGTATCATCTGTTATGACGCCCTGGACTCGTTTCACGTGACTCTCTTTGTTACGGACTCCGCCTCTCCCCCGTGAACGCGCCTTAAGCCGAATTAGAAAATCCAGGGTTAACAAAGCTCGCTGATATCCAGCTTCATAACACCGTCATCTTTCCCCCGTTTTCGTCGCTTAGACAGTTATTTATTAACGTGAAGCGTGCCGTGACCAACTGTCGTGTCCGTTAAGCTCGGGTTTATTCCGCTTGACGACGGATTTGTGTTACGATTTGATTATTAAATCTAGCATTGAAACATCTCGGATAACTGCGCGCACCCGCTCCGCCACAAAGGGGAGAGCAATCGCACGCTGAAACCCGGATCACAACTCATGAACGCAGACGGAGGTGAGGAGACCCAGCTCGTGGTATCTTAAAATACTGAAACATACAAAGCAATCATTGATTTGACTCCCATAAATACATATTATGTGCTGCTTTCATTTTGTTTGTTTTTTAGATTTTCAGATGATGAAAAAAAACGAGAGGGCACATTTTTTCAGCTCTAAAGAGCAGGAACTTATCTTAAAGTTGTATGAGGAAGAAAGAGAAATACTGACAGCCAAATCCAACACCACAAGCGCCTCTAAACTCAGAGAGGAAGCCTGGCAGAGAATTGCTGATAAAATAAACGCGTAAGAAGCCTTATTCACATCAGTGTGCCTGTTTGAATTTAACTTAAAATAGTCACTTAAACATTTGGATTTGAACTTTCCACTTTTGTCACCATGCCTGATACATCAATATTATTATTTTTCATGGCTTCCCAGGGTATCGGACAGCGGCTACAAAAGAACATGGCAGCAAGTGAAAGTCAAACATAAAAACATAGTGCAAACAGGTAGGCTTGTTATTGCAAATCTACATCTTCAGTGATATAATGTCCAGGGCAGAGTTTCACCTCTCTAATCTATCCTTATGCAGCAAAAAGAAGACGGGCAGAGGTGATGAGGAATGAGGGGGGCTCAGCGACCCCATCTCTGACCTCTGCAGAGGAGGACGTGCTGCAGCACAAAGACAACAGGCTGCGAGTGGAGGTCCTCCCTAGTGGTGCTTGTATTGAGCCACTGACTGGATCTGACAGCTCTTTTATTAGTGGTAGGTGTATTCAAGTCTCATTTAAACTGCATCAGGGATTTCCCATAATCTAACTCAACACTGGACCCCACCCCTACAGTCTCGGGCCATCCTGTCCTCCTCCTGCCTGTAACAAAGACTGAGCCAGAGAGTTTGAGCGGTGATGAGACAGACATCAGTGACACTAACTTTGAAGGGGTAGGTGCTTCTAAACATGTATTTATGAGGTGTTTGTCTTTCACACACTTAACGTATGGATGGTTGTTTTTTGTAGGATATACACAACAGCAGCTTCCAGGAGACGGCCAACTCAACATGTGCTACACCTGGAGGCAGAAGTGCAGAGGTGGGGTTAATGTGTCAGCTATAGGCTATGTTAATGACACAGAATAAGAACAATAGGAGCTCATGTGCTGTTTCATTTCTTTTGTAGAAGCAGACAGACGACATAAGAGCCCTTTACTGCTCCTACCTCAAGAAGGAAATAGAGAACCGCGACCAACTGATGGCATACAGAGCACTTAAAATGAGGAAGATGGAGAAAGAAATTTTATTACTTGATAAGCAGCTGATGTGAACGTGTAAATAAATTCTACATATGTTAAAGCATTATTTGATTCATTTAAGGTCAGACAATTGTAATAAATGGCTTCAGTCACGTAATTAGCCTTATAAAAACATGTATTAATCAAGGAGTAAACTGCAATAGTGGGCAACAAGGTCCCCTGCAATTCTGCCATCAACACATATCTGACTTTTTTATTGTTGCAGCAACTCCACACATACAACAGAACATACAGAAATGCAGATCTCAGACTTTTTAGTCACCTAAAGGTCATTTCAGTCCCTTCATTGTCTTGGCAGGAGTTGCTCAGGCCAAGTGTGACTTCAGGGAGGAGCATGTACATTAAGTGGAGCTGCTGTGCCCCAGGAGAATTCCACTGTCACATGAGTTACACTTCATTCATTGACAAACTGTACTCCAGCAACGGGATTTGAAATGACTGAATGAAACCGTGAATGACTTTAACTTGAGGGCACTTACATCCACATCAGATGAGTAGTATAGGGACTGTCAACATGAAGAATGTCTTTATATTTAATATTTGGTGTCGAATGCTTTGCTGTGGTTGTATTGAGATCAGGTATCTTGGCCAGTCAAGATTGCTTTATGTTTGTCTTGTGTGAATGATTTGGATACATTGTCAACCCCACATCACTTCACTGAAACATTTGTGATGAGATGTAGAATTACACACAATGTGAAGGAAAAGCTTGAAACTGATTTCTCCCATCACCAGCAGAGGTTATTTTATTCTCCAAGCGTTTGCCTTTCAGTTCCATATGCATATAAGGAGAGAGGTAAAAAGCATTCTATTTTAAAGCTTTCAATTAACCACCACATCTAAAAGGACAGTTTGGACAGTTTGAAATTTGGATGATTCAAAACAGCCTTTTCTCATGTTACAAATAAAATAGCCTATGCGTTGTGTCTAATTAGGTTTAGGCTATATATTTATGGGGGGGTTTTTTGTCATTTTTGTTTTCGTATATTTATTTTTACACTACTTCTGGTGTTTTATTATTTATTCTGTATGCAAAACAATTTTTGAAATGTAAAATAATAATGTATCTTAAGGCTCGTGGAAACATTGACTTCTTTCAGTTTGCACCCACACACAGCACCTTCCTCTCTGTTTGCAGGTCTAAACCATAGATTGTATAAACTCTTCCCTGTCAGCTGCAGCTTTCTGTCAGAGGTGTCTGGACCTCCTCCAACCACTCTGCAGCACAAAGTGCGCTGCGCTCATGCACGGGGACAGGGCAAATTCAAGATGGCGGACTGCTCAGCGATTTGTTGTGAAAACAATAATACCTCCACCGATTAGGGCTAGATCTATAATATCAACTTGAATCCTGATTTAAGAATAGCTGCAACCCATCCGTAGATCTGTATCCCGAGCAGAGCTGACTGCAGTTTGATCGAGCTTTTAATCCAACCATTGGCTGACTGAGCTGCGCGCGGTCACGGTGCACATCTGAAGCCATCATCAATCGAGCATTGATAACAGGATTCATCATGGCTTCAGAGGGAGATGTACAGTACCGATCCATTTTATACGCGGACTCTCGCCCATTCACAGCGCCGTGTACAGTCAGTGTAAGCACATGTGAAATTCCCTGAAGGCTGAATGACTGGCTAGGCTTTCCTTTCTTTGAATAATTTAAAATCAATTTAATCTCTATCAGACTCAGGCAAAGTACATGCAAACAACAGAATTCAAACAGAACAAGCTGGTATCACTTAGAGCCAATGTAGGCCTTAATCATATATTCTGGATTTATCACAGTCTATTAATATGTACTTTTATCCTTTTGAATGCAGCCTTGAGCAGACCACTGTGAATGACAGTAGCATTGTTCTGATATAGCTTCCTGCAGTAAAGACCATTATGTAGGCTATGTGAGGGATATATTCATGGTCCATCTCACCTCTCCAGACCATATGCTGCTGGATATAAGATGGAGCTTTATGAGTTAAAATAGATGACATTTTTCATTGTTTATCACAAAGAAAATAGAGGAAGGCTGATTTTTTTTCACACTCTGCTGTGAGGGTTAAAAGTGTTAAATGAATTATACTAAAGTGTGGGGGTAATATTCAAGCCATTGTGATCCTTTTGAAAGTTAAGAATTATTTTTAGAGCTGGAAGATGACTAAGTAGGCTACACATACAAATCATAAGCCTAATTATGTCACAAAACATAATCCATTGCTCCAGATTGAGATACCCAAGGGTGAAGTAGTTGTTATGAGCTTCACTTTACTGTGACTTGCTGCTTACACACTAATGCATCAGTAATATTATAATGTAACACCACTTATACTTTATTAAAATTAAGGAATGCAGGAATTTTAATTGTAATGGACCTTTTCTTTTTTTACATTGACATATTGCTACTTTATCATCATCATTATTATTATTATCATTATTATTATTATTATCATTATTATTATTATTGTTGTTGTTATTGAACATTTGTAGTAAAGGATGTTCCTTCTGTAAAAATACACAGCAAAATCGTAGACCACCTTGATGACGGCAAGGAGAAATAAAAATAATAATACTAATGAATTAACAAAATAAAATATGGGGGGGGGGGGGGGGGGGGTATTGATTAAAGCACCGAAGATTCAGAATTTAACAAAATGGAGCAAAAACCACTTATCCTTGGTGAAATCTGTATTTCTTCTACCACTGGATATCGTTTATGTGTTTCTAAATGGCGCACTAGTTTGTCCCTGTAAGCTCGCCGTACTTTCACATGACTTCCACTACGTGTGACTGACCCGCATTCCTCAATTGGCAGTAGGTCTGTCAAACTGACACACTTTGGTGCCGAATAGCACACAAACAGTGGATGAAAACATTATCCATCGCTGCCGTGTGTGTGTGACGTGTAATGGATGTTTTTGTTATTGTGTCAAACAGCTGATGGTCTGCGGCGCGTGAGAAGATCTGTAAGCTCTCAGTCGGAGTCGCAGCTGCAAACTTCACTTCTACTTTTTTTCTTGTCGGAGCGCATCTTCAGCCTGTCGGGTAGGAAACACATGGATACAAGATAACTGATGACTGAGGGACATTTAGCTCTGTCTGGGCTTCGTGTCGGTGATGGCTGAGCTCATATCGCCAGACTCGAGAAGGTAAGATCAGCTGAGACTCAGTCCTGATACAGAAACAAGACATAATCTGCAGGACAGACTGGTTCACACTCACCTCTGCTCACTACTGTCTGTAGCTGCTCATATCAAACCACTGCTCTGATCTTTTTATATGCATTCTCTATCCAATCATCCAGCCCCTAAAATGAAATGATGCTGATCATTAAACCAAACGGTACAGTTTTTGCATGACACCGTACAGACTATCTACAGTAAATGGGTCGCCATTCATTTCATACGCTGTCTTCAGAGTCCAGTGTGGCAGCAGATTTTTGTGTTACACCTTAAACATCAAATGTGCTGGTTGAGCATTAAAACATCTACTGTAATAGGCCTACATGTTTTGCATTTTGCTTTTCTTGTAAAACATGGACTAAAACAACAGCCAGTGTCCAGGGAAACCAGACACACTGCTCTGAGGCTTTTGGCCATTAAATAAAGAATTCAGACATTTCTTTGTGAATCTCTTGCAGGTGTAATTATTTCTTCCTCTACGATGGATCCATGGTGAAAGGAGAAGGTGACCCAACAAGAGAGGGAATCTGCTACTTCTACCCTGAAGAGGTTTGACTCTCATAAATTGTTGCAAAAAGTTGCAAAAAGTTGTACTATATGGAGTCATAGGAGTGCGTTAAAAAAAAAAAAAAAACATAAAAGAAAAAGTAAATAAACTTGGAGAAATAAAGAGGGATAAATAAGTAAATAAAAAATATGGAAATATAAAGAGAAATAAAAGAATAAATCATATTGAACAGGCAAAAGCATCAGGGGAAAGAATAGGGAAGAAAACAAAGGGATACAAATACACAGATTAAATTATATAAAAGTAAATGATAATATACAGGGAAAAAGTTATGTATTTATTTTAGAAGTTTATATTAAAAAATATAAATACATATATAGAGAAAAAAATAAACAAATGTGAAAATAGATTGAAATGCTTATAATTATTTATGTTTTTTTGGTCTTTATATTTCCAAATTTATTTATACTTCTACTTGTATCTCTTTATATTTACACTTTTTTTTATTATTCATTCTTTTATTTATTTCTCTATTTTTCCACTTTATTTATTTATTCCTCTTCATATTTCCACATTTATTTTCTGACTCTGTAACACTGTGGATGAGAGTATGTTCAGTGTGATAACGATCACCCAGTGCGTGTTTGTGTGTCTATATTGTCACGCAAAGTTCTTAGTTCTGTAACATCAGAGCTGATTACTGCATGTTTTTTTAATCTCAGACTCCTCTAGATAAGCAGGAGCTGCTCTGTGGTCAGCTCGCAGGTGCCGGCCGCTGTGTCTCTGAACTTTCCTCCTCTCCTGTGCGCATACTGAGGCTGCGCCGCACCAAGTTTGCAATCCGCATGAAAGATGACTTCTTTTGGGTGAGTGAGAGCACAGGTGGTCCAGCTGCAACGTCTCAAATTGTTTATGACTTATTTCATTCTTTATTTTTTCTTGTTTGATAGTTATTTTGGGGACATCTTTCTATTTTTTCTCCAGGCTCTGGGCTGCTCAGTGGAAGTGCCCACCGTCAGTGTCTGTGAGCTCCTGGATCAGCTGATAGACCTCTTTTGTTTCTACAATGGCTCCGTCCGACAGAGCTACCAGGTGCAGTCTGACGCTGTATACATTTATACTGTGGTGTTGGATTTAGGGGGATGTATTGGCAGAAATGGAATGTAATAAATAATAAGTATGTTTTCTTTAGTCAATAATCAGTAACGCATTGTGCTTTTGTTACCTCAGAATGAGGTACAAAGGGACCAGGTCCTCATTTACGGAGATCGCTATACTGCACCACCTTGTCTTTGCATTTGCCCAGAACAGACAAAGCAGACAGTCGCCTTAGATAAGGCCATTTGTGTTTTCACATCAACCACTGTAGTTAGAAGCCCCTCTGAGACAAGAGCTTATGAAAAACACTGATTTCTTATCGTGAAACATGTGTTTACCGGTTAAAATCACCTGGTCTGTTTGTTTTGGAGAGGAAGAGACCTTGGCTGATAATTCGGCTCCCGATTAAAACCTCATAAACACCAAAGTAATTTTACCTCTGAGAAGTTTCACCTGGTTGCAACCTGCAATCCTCACTGCTAGACTCCACTAAATCCCTTTAAATCTTACACACTGCTCCTTTAAGTAACAGAGATGACGATTTATTTTTAAAAATTGCATCTGCATCAAGACCAACATAATAGAGTAATCTACAAAAGAGTAAAAGTCACACACAGTTGCATATTATAATTTGATCTGTGTATTGCACTGTAGCTCAACAGCCAGGAAGCTCTGGCTGCACGATGGGCGCAGTACCTCTCACACCTGCGATCAGGATCCTCAGAGCTTCATCACATCTTCAGCTGCCTGAGGACCATTGACTCGACTAATGTATGTACAAAATGTTGACACAGATCTGCATTTAACCTACAGTGGCTTTTTCTAATAGCGCTGCTGCACATAGATGTTCTCAGACAGGATATGACTATGTCACAATGTGCTGTGGTATTGTGTAACTGCTCAGTGTGTCTTGGCAAATACTCAGAGGCATATTTCTGCATATTCATTGCACCTAGAGAATAAATGTAGAAGTGAACAAGCTGCCAAGTAAATGCCATCAAATCTTGGATATTTCTGGCTTATTAGCTGCTTGAAAGGTTCAAGTAAAATGCACAAAATGTGTCTTTCAAAGCAGGTTTAGTCACATCCCATCCTTGGTACAATTTTCTTGATTTTGCCAAATGAGATCTGTCAGATCCGTCACATTAAACAACAGATGATGGTGCATTCTGTAACATTATATCCCAGCATTTGAACTGATAAATGTTACAATTGAACTGATGAATGTTATAATTTGTATTTTTATCACCTTTTTACATCACCTTCTTTTACAAGAACTGAAAGGTAGCAATTTAAATTCTTGTCCTCAGGTTGACCCACTTCTCCTGCTCAAAGCTGCCCTCATTCTTCAGGCCTGTCAGCGCTGCCCTCTAGTGTTAGCAGGCTGTATCCTGTTCAGAGGAAGGTGAGCTGACATTTGGACTGAATCCACCTGACATTGCTGTGGGATAGTTTCTGTAAATAACAGGTTTTGAAATCTGCCTTTTCTCCGCAGAGTTGTGAGCACACAGATGTCTCCAGAGCTCACAATGAAGGTGATGGTTCATGAGAGTGAAACATACACCAAGGTAGGACCAAATGCCATCCTAAAGCTTTTTTCACCAAGGGGGCTCCCAACAACTGTTCATAAAGCACTTGAAAGTGTTTACTTATAATTAGTCCAATTTTTTATGCACTCACTTTAATTGACCTACATAGGGGAATGGAATAATAAAACTTATTTTGCTGAGAACTAGCAAAGAACCCTTTAAAAGGCCGCATAGAGACATTGAAACCCAATTTGGTAACCAGTAATTTGGACTACAAGTGTTTCCCCTTACATTTTAACAAAGACATAATGTAGGAGTAGATTTACATTTAACTAGCTGCCAGTTAGCTTAGATACTGGAAACAGTTGGCCCACCAGCCCCACTAAAGCACATTAATTGACATGTTATGTATATCTTGTTTGTATAATCTGAAAACCAGAGATACTCACTTTATTGCCAGTGGGCCAGATAGGGTGCCGAGTGGCCCACCGACAATTTTCACAATTAACAATAAAAATAAATGGATTCACGATAGAATTTTTTTTTTTTTTTTTTTTTTTAAATTTTTTTTTTAAATAATTTTTGAATAATTTATATATTAAATATTAATGTTTGTTTTTGTCTGGCCCCTTGCCTCCTATCATTGTGCAAAAGTGGTCCTGAGGCAAATCAAGTTGTGTATCACTGCTGTTCAAAACCCAAAGTGTAAAAACAAAGTTGCCATTTTATTGGAGTCATGTGCCAGACTGTTTCTTCAGAGTTGATGCTAGGTGGATTTTGTACCCAGGTACAGAGCCAGGCCAGCTGTTTCCCCTTGTTTCCAAGGCTATTAAATATAAAGCTAAGACAAAGAGTCATATTGCATCATATCATTGGGGTACGTCTTGTATGCGCTTACCCAAACAGTAAATGGTAAATGGACTTGCACTTGTATATTTTCTAGTCTTCCAGCTACTCAAAGCACTCTTTACGCTACGAATCGCATTCACCCATTCACATACATTCACATACATTCACACACTGGTGGCCGAGGCTACTATACAAATTGCCACCTGCTACTCGGTTTTTACACACTCAATTTGGGGTTCAATATCTTGCCCAAGGATACTTTTACATGTGGACAGAAGGAGCCGGGGATTGAGCTGTGGATTTTCCAATTAGTGGATGACCCGCTCTACCTCTTGAGCCACAGCCACCCAGCAGACTCAAAAGCTGGCACACTATCATATACTGCATTTACATAACTGTGAATTTGGAGGTCAGCGCTCAGAATGACATCACACCTGAGTTGACTGTGTTCCAGTACAACAAGTCCAAAAGCCAAGCTGTTGTTAGCATTGCCAGTTCTAGCCAGGTTAGCCATTCTTAGCAATACCAGTTTCTCACAACTCATTATGCTGTATTTTGTGCATAGAAGAGGTGACAGAGACAGAGGTGCTAATAAATTGCATATTACAACAGCTTTTCAGCTGTTGATGTGCGAAGCAGCCATCTTGGATTGTGAGGTTTGGGTTTTGAGGTTCCTCTAACTTTCTGAGCTGGAAATCCGACTTCAGGTGGCGTTCTAGATGAAATTTCTGTCTGCTGTAACCCTCCAACATCACAGCTCCAGTTACACTGCACATGTGACATACCCTTTAGCTTCCATGGGGTCAAAGACCGTGTCCCAGCTTTCATTTAATAGCCTTGGCTTTATCCAGTCTTTACGTTAGGCTAAGCTGGTTAGGCTAAGCTGGTTTCAGCTCCACATTTATTGTGTGAGACTTTGTGTTTACCAAAATGTTGAACTATTATATGTATTATATATTCCTTTAACAGAAAAAGTCTAAAGCTAGTCTTTCAATTTTGATTCAGACCCAGAGACCAAATGGACCAAATACCTTCAGCTCATTTGGTGATGCTGTCAGCTCCACCACTGTGTTCCTGACCCTGTCTGAACTCCAGTACCTGCAATCGGCCCCTGTGGACAAAGATTTTAGGTAGTGTCTTCCTTCACTGCAACAGAACACGTATATAACTTACACAGGCTCTTTAAACAAGATGTTTGTGTAACATTTCCGACTCAAACTGTTTTCCGCCCTCCAGTTCTCAGTCTTCTTCTCTCAAAGACACCCCCCCAAGGAAGACCCGCCTGTCAAGAACGCTATCAGACACTCCCTCCACTGAGTCAGAGCCGTCCTATCTAGGTTCCTCCCTGTCTCCCCAGAAGGTGTCCTTCAGCCCCCGCTTATTAGAAAGCTCTGTGTCCAGCCCAGATCCATCACAGAGCACCAGCAGTCCACTCAGCCCCTCACAGGAGTCACTTGAGCCTCCTTTCTCAAATGGAAAACACTCCCCTGAAGCTGAGGAAGAAGCGCTGGAGGAGTCACATTATCACAGTTTTCACAGCAACGAAGGCAGAGGCAGTGCTATACATAACGAGGAAGACAGCTCAGTGTTTGGAGGAAACTCCCCTCTGAACGGAGGTGGAGGCGGAGGAGATGGAGACACAGCTTGTGGGACAGTGTTTGACTTCAGAGGGGCTGGGTCTGGGGAAGTGGCCCCACGTGACGATAAGTATTTGGGAGAATCCAGCATAGGTGGCTGTGGGAGAGATCGAGGCCAAAAGGCTGCGCCGCAAGATCCTCCCGTTTGCTTTAGTGCTTTGGACATCCCAGAGGAATGCCCTCTGATTCCCATGACGCTGTACCTGCACCGGGTAAAAGGCTTAGTGCTGGCTCTGCTGGTGGAGCCACACTTCTTGAGTGACTCGGCGTCCATGGAAGAAGTGGTGAGAAACAATGGGAACCCAGCTAATAAGTGGGGGTCCTCTCATTTTTGTCACATTACGATACTGAAAGTTTGGCTTTTGCAATTGCTAACACATGGCTCTTCCTTTATTGTTTGTGTCTAGTACCACAGCAGCCTGGCGTCACTCAATGGATTGGAGGCCCATTTGAGGACCATCTCTCCAGGGGCCCCGGGCGCTCCAGGACCCTACATCTTTGCCCATTTTGACTGCATTCAGAGCACACTGACAAGTATGGCTCCCATAACACTGACCTATCTCCCCTCTGCATTCACTCTTTGACTCTCTTTGCATTTATCTTACTTGCTTTGCATCTTATTTGCTTTTCTGACATCTCTGGTAATTCTGTCTTTTCCAGTTTCCCAGCTTTGCTCTAGAGTGAGTATCTTCTGCCTCACTATTTCCTGGGAACTGGGGAGGGTGGGGGTTTGGTAGTTTGTATTTGTCTTTGCATGAGCTAACAGCTAATTAGTAAGATCGTGATTGTCAGCATTCCTTTGTGCAGCAGGCACGCATGTCCAGCGTCATGTGCCACTGTGGTACTGAGCCTCTTCTGATTGTGTCTCTGCAGCCAACCTGTCTGGTCGACCAGGGGGAGCCCCGGAGCGGCCTTTTGTGAGAGCCACATCACTTCTTCACTCGCATTTCTGTAACACTGAAACTCTGCAGGAGGCTATTATCAGGTCAGTACTGCAGTCACGTGATGATGATGGTGGTTTGGGGGGGTTTCTGGTGCCTTTCATGGCTCCTTGAGTAGAAGTCGGGGGTTGGGGTTGGATCTGTCAGTTCATCCTGTCTTGTCACCACATCCCATCTAAATGTTCTTCCTCTACTTGTGCAGATCACACTCCCAACAACTCACATTTGCTGGGAAACAAAGTTCTGTTGCTATATGTCTTCCTAATGTCACTTTGCTCTTTTGTGTTGCATGTCATCGTCCTACATACTTGAAATGTAAATGTGACATTTTCACCGCAGGAGTGCTGGAGCTGCTGTGTATGGAACCCGCAGCGTGGCCCAGGAAACTTACTACCAGCAGCACGGGGGATCGCTGAGGAACTCTGGAATCCCTAACCACCAGGACAGTGCTTTCTCGCTGCCCAGCAAGGCCCGACACAGACTACTGAAACACGGGGTTAACCTGCTCTGAACGTGAAGGTCGCTTTGTCTTATGATATGAAGAGCTGCACTGTGAGTGACCTAAAAACAAACAGAGAGCATTTGAGAATGTGAAAGCTTTCTGCTGTGGTTTACTCATTCCCACAGCAGATAGTGACGTTAGCATGTGAAACCTTATGGTACTCATATTAATAGCAGAACTTTAACTTTGTCTCATTTTTATGGATGGCAGAGATGGTGGCTGGTAAAGGTTTTGTTTTGTAATGTAAGTTTTGTTTACACTGAGGTTTTAGTCATAGTTTAATCATTTTCCATGCCTTTTAGGTACTATTTGTCCACATTTCATTTCTGTTACGCTTAAACACATCACCTTTTATATCTTGTGGCACAACTTTGCTCCTGTCAACACGCTGCACTCATTTTGCAACCTTTTCTTTTACATATATTTTCCATTCAGTCATGTCCCCAGTGCAGCGAAAGTAATTCCTCTTACTTGTATTTATTCATTTAATTTAGACTAAAACAAGATTTAATCTTTGTACCATAACTTCATGCACTTGTACAGAATCATGCTTTCCTTTGCTGCACACACTGCAAACAGTATTGGTGTATTAAACACATTTATAAAATAATCTAAAATAGTGTTTATAAAATTGTATATTTATTTCAAATCAGGTGTTTAGTAGCATTAAATGTGTTATTTAACTATTTGGCTGTTAGATCAGGTTTTTTAGAAAGTGTCATTTGTTTAAAAAGTCTGTATTGTAAGCACGCTGGGAAGAGACACACTGTGATATACTGTGGTGCATCATTAGTGGAAATTAAATGAATACATGAGCCTCTCAGTGTTGAGTCTTGCGAGCTACTTTTGTGAACGCTTGTTTAAAACCACAGGGGCTACACTGCCTTATTAGGGCCATCAGCAGCCTGCATGTGACCCTGCAATCTGCCCACATTGTTTTCCACCTCAGGCTTAACGCCTCGTTTCGAAATGGTTACAAGTGGCCCGCAGAAGGACGTGCGCAAAGCTATTTGGAGGGCCAAACACATGCTCGTAAAATGATATTATTCACCTTCTGTCCGAATGTTTCTGCGCGGTGTGTGTTGTAAATAAGATGGTTCTTGATGTCCCAGATATGGAGTCATTAGAGTCATTAGCTAAGTAGATGAATTTGAATGGTTGGGGTCGGCGCTCTTCGGGGCGCCTCATTATGCAAGCGCATTGAAAGGAAGCAGTGGGGGTGCAAATTGATGGTTGAGGGCTCCAACAAAAAGAGGGGCAGGGTCTGTGAGGAGGGTCAGGATTCAAATTCTAAGTGGTAAGATGTCCCTATTGTCAGCGGGGTATATAGGAGACAGAGAGAGAGAGAGTTGGCGCAACAGAGACGCTGCTCGTTATCCATCAGTGAAGATCCTGAAGTTGGAAATATCACCATGGCCTCCTCGCACTGCATTTGGATTGCTTTATTTCTTCTGTCGGCGTTGACAAGTGACATCAGAGTATTTGGTCGTGCAGTAGACACGCTGGGATTTCTGTCAAAGTCGGTGGAGGCTGCACATGTATCCTCCGGATCCACTTTACGCACGGACGCTTTAAGGCGATGGAGGCGCGGGATTACGGAGACGCACCGGGAGCGGTGCGCGGAGCTGGCGGTCCCTTGGCTGGAAAACGCACGACAAGCTCCTGAGGATCATGCAACGCTGTTGCAGCTCCGTGTTCGGCCTTTTTCCCTGGGGGCCTCACAGGGCCTGGTATTCCCAGGGAAATATCTTTTCAGCTTTGTCCGCCGGGTTTACCACTGCTGTCAAGACGGACTAAACTGCAGGAGCGTAAAGGGAATTCAAGGTCGCCTGAGAGGAGGTAAGACAAAGTAGTCTCAGCTGAAACATATACTGTGTAATTAAGTTTTTTCCCCCTACACTACAACTGAATTTTGTTGGATGTGTTGCGTTGGTCATGATGATTTACAAGGAGGGGCCCCTGATGGGCTCCAGAGCTCAGAAAAAGTGAAGATCCAGTTTATTTTACCTGTGATTTAATTCTGCTAAATGTAACTCACTGCCACATATACATGTAGTTATTGTAACCACAGAAGCTGGTGTCTTCACAACTGGACTTGAGGCCTGTAGATGACAATCCAGAGAGGGTTGAAAGGGCAAACCTCCAAACTTTGGAGAAGAGTCTTCAAGAAGTTATCATTTTAACTTACATTCAGTCTGTCATGTACACTCATTAAGTTTCAAGATATCTACGGCAAGATGTGTGGAATACAAATTGTAATACAGAAAAAGAGAAGCTTTGCTTATTGAAAGTACATTTAGAATCAAATTGACTTAAATTCCCTTTAGCCCATTCAGTTAACATGCACATTATTTCACAGTAAAATATGCAGCCATATGCAAACATATATATTTGGTGCTAATAGAGTGACACGGTGCAGGAATGTCATAAGCCATAGAACTAAAAGCCGATGTGCTTGAAAAGCACTTTGGAGAACGTTAATGGCCTGATTAATGCAGCTGTATAGAGGACAGTGTTATCTGCATACAAATGAGTCTTAGCTGGCTTAATGTTCCCTCCAAGAGGTGTTGAGATACCCTGCTGACAGATTAACAAGGTATTAGGAGTGAAAACATGACCTCTGTGCTGGAGATCCTACTCTGATCCCTGGAATTTATCAAACCAGAGTGTGACGTGTGTGTATGTGCTGCTCTGTGACAGGAAAAGCTCAGTCTTATAACTGCACTGTGACGACAGACTCCTGACTGCCTCTTCTTCTCCACAGGCACGGATGTGGAGTTTCTCCTCACCAGAGAGATTTTATCGTTGACGATCGTAAGAGCCGAGCTTCACCTCCAACTCTCAAACCCACAACATCTGGATATCCATCCTGTGCTTCTATATATGGCAAAGCGAGACCATCCTACAAGGTAAAAACTTGATAGGATCTTTTAATGATTTCCTGTTTTACAGAAAGTCCTCATTTCACCCTGAGAGCCTCCAAAAACAAAAGAATTAACTGGTGGCCTGGTTGTAACCCTGTCGTCTCTCGCCTCCTTTAGGTACAGTTTGTGGTCACGGGGCAACACAGTGGAGCTGAGAGTGGATCTGCTGTTCCTTTTCCAGAGTCTGCAGGAGGTGGCAGGTGGTGCTGGAGGGGGTCCCAGCTTGGTGAACATGCGGCGGGTGGTGTCTTCTTCCAGGGGGTACCCACAAGGGGAAAAGCCTGCTTCTGGGGCCCTGCAGGACGCTAATGGTGATGTGTGGGGGGATGGGGCTGCCAGCACACTGACTGCTCAGGAGCTGGGCCTGGTCCTGGGCTGCAGTCAGGCTGGATCAGCGGTGTCCTGTGGAACTGGTGGCGTGCACCTCTTACACACACCTTTCATGGCTGTGTACTACAGGTGAAGGCAAACTGAGACTGGACTTCTCTGCATGGACACATCTCACCTGTCTAATCTTTTCTAACTCAAAAGACACACAACCTCAAAGCTTACACGGAAATGATGCACTTCAATGTCAAATCTATTAATTTATATTTTTTGTAAAATATATATATGTATGTAAAGAGTGAATATGATATACTGTGACTTTATGGAGTCATTCTTTGGTTATTAAAGCTTGATCTAACAGTTGCTCGTGACATCAAGTGTGTGGCCGTTTCTGTTGGTGGACTTTGTTCAGCTGTGTTCCTCTTTTGGATATTCTGTCCCGACACCTTTCAGATATGCAGTTCTATTTTAAGAGGTTTTCACAGTTGGTGGTAAAAGGTGGAAGAAACAACACCTGGACAAACAAAGGGCCTGTACATGTGCTGTGACCCTGCTCAACTTAGCTGTGGCTACTAGAGTTTTGTGGTATTTCAGCATTCGTGTACTTCCAAGATGCTTCACACTTCAGATGCTGTATATTCACAGGCACAGCACTTGTTACAAGACAACTCAAAGTCAACACAAGATACTGTTAAAGGTACAGCTCGACCTGAAATCAAAAATACATGTTTTTGATGTTACCTGTGGTGCTATTCCTCAGTCTAGATTGTTTTGGTGTGAGTTGCCGAGTGTATCGGCTGTGAAGATGTCTGCCCTCATTTGAATATACTGGAACTAGATGGCACTGGGCTTGTGTGCTCTGATAAAAAGTGGTGGGTATAGTTCAGTAGGGAGAAAATAGTTCCTACATGAAACTGCTCACAAGGTCCGTGGATTATCTTGCGTAACTAGGTCAAAATTTCTGGTAAGAGACATCTCTGTTGAGTTTTTAAGCCTCCATACTTCTGAGGTATTACGTTTATATTTTTCTGTATGCGATATCTCAAGCACACCTTAAGGGCACTTGGACTCAACAATGAACTGATTTTGGTGGTCAGAGGTCTGTGACCTCACAAACCATGCCTTTTAGCCATAACTCAAGAACTCACATGCTAATTGCGCCAAAAGTTTAAACAAATGTCCAATAGGATAAAATGATGAAATTTTATATCCAAATGGTCAAAGGACAACTTCACTTTGTCATCATAATGTCCTGCAAAAACACTTCTGGCCATTAAATCAACACCAACTCAGGAACAGAAGGGGAGACATTTGGTCAGATACTGAAGTGGTGACACTAATTTTGAGTGTCCAACTTCAAACTGCTGATTGTTTAGATCTTCTGGGTTTCCAGGATGAAGATATGTGAAAAGCATTTACATTTTAGAATATGTTGCTCCTTTGCAGCAACATTTAAAGTGCTCTCACTCCATTATATTTGAAAGAAGACTGATATCTTCAATGCTCTGCAACTCACACCAAAACAGTCTAGATTGATAGATAGCACTACAGGTAAAAAATGTGTGTTTTGGATTTGGGGTGAACTGTCCCTTTAAAGACCAAGTTACCACCGTAAGACCTCAACTGGGTAACTGCAGGGTGTCAGGAGTGGAAAAACAGCAGCACCACATTCTGATAAAATAGCACATTTATTAAAAAGAGACAGCATTTATCAGCATTTCCCATTTTGCAGATATATGCCACATCAGTCAGAACAGGCGTCTCCAATACATTTCTCAGTCCACCTGCTGCTGCCTACAACCCCCCACAGGAGCATTCCTTAATCCAACACATGTATAATTTTACAGTAGGACTCATATTTAAGCTCACACTCGCTGTCTCGCACACTCACACCGTGTGATCGGTGGCTGTAAGACCTCATTTGCGTGTGTATGGTCTGCTGCCAGGACGATGGACACATTAGCAGATGTTTCGCTGTTCAAATTTGTCTCAGTTTAAATTCATCTCACATGTTCAGTTGCTTTGAAAATGAGAAGAACAACGAAGGAGGAGTAGCAACAAGATGAAAAATGGTCATCTCAATCAAATTTACATTAATTACAGAGCAATTTAAAAGACTCTTCTAGCAGGAAGATTTCAAGGATATTTGGTGTCATGGCAGGGGATTAATTAGTGGTGACAACAAATCTGATGACAAGACATGACATGTTTTCCTCCCCTGGTTTATTCACTGCTTTACCAGGCGAGGGGGGAAAAAAGGATGAAAGAAATCAAGAACCTTTAGCTTCACGTTAGGACTGTGTTTAAAAATTTGGATGGAATGGTGGCAATTCTTTGGTTCCCATGTGAAAAAAAAGAGAGCAGATCTTCATTCCACTCTTATTCATTCAACTGTGAGATGTACTTACTGTACAGGCCAGAAAAAAGGCTGGTGAGGAGCTAAATAGGCTGAATCAAGTGCTGGACAAGTGCTGGACATATACATTTCACACACTTCTCCTGCTATCCTTCCCGTTTGTTTTTGACTGGCTTTGCTCCTAGAAAAGTTGAAGTTAACGAAAAACTCAAGATATATCAATTCTCCTGACAGATGTTCTTTATTCCTAACAAGAGCTGCTTGTGTGGAATGAAAATCTAGCCCTGAAAAGTGTGTAAAACAGAAAAAAAAGAAGAGGAGGCTAATTTGATGTAAGCCAACAAAAGAGCAACCTCAAGGTGAGTGATGATAAAGCACAATGTATTCAATAATTCAAGGCAACAAAGACAAACACACAAAAAAATGACATGAATTTAAAATACATGAGGCAGTGCAAAATGTCACACCAATAAAATATCACGTTTTAAAAACTCAAAACAAAAACAGATCCTGAGGAAAAAAATTCAAACATACAAATCCAAGCGTATTATAAAATATCTCCAGATCAGCCCCACTCTGATTTAAATTATATAGAATAGAATGGAAGATCCCACATTTTCAGACATAATCTCATTTATTTGTCTTTCTGACAGTCAGTTCACCTGGCTGTCCATTAAATTTTTTTTTTTATAGCTCTGTACCAACAACCGTTCATCTCCAGAAGAAAGGCCACAAAGTCTTCCTCACAAGAAAATCAACAACCCCTAACACCTCAGCTACAACACAAAAGTGATGAGAACAAAACGGCTGTCACACGATAAAAAGTGTGATTTTGTACCTTATATACACACGCAACTGTGTAGACTTGAAGAGAACAGAACACGGTGACTTTGGTGCTGAATTAAATGAAATTTTTGCATCTTTTCAGAGGAAAAAAAGGTGCTTGTATGTCTTAAATATGAGTCGAGTTTACAACTTGAAAAACAAAAGAAAGAAAGACAACAAAATCCCCAAAACCGTCAACAACTGACTGAATATTTTCTGGCACAAACTTCCTGCTCACCATCAATCAAAATGGGAGGGAGAATCAAGGAGTGAGGAAGGATCCACAACACCTGAATTATTAACCGTTTTTCAAGTACTGCATATGGCAACAGCAATACTGGCAGGGAGGGGGGTGTTGGGGGACATTTAAGACGCATTAGTGAAACAGGCAAAGTTACAAAATTGTCCTTGGAGTAGAGCTAAGCACTTAAGGGAGGTAACTAGATACATAAATAGGAGGGTTCACAACACAACTCCACTAAAAATGAAGAACAAAGCTGCTTTTCAGACCGCATGGAAAGCAAAAAGGGATAACATCGTCCAAAAGCTGAGACTAAAACACAGTCGATGTGGACTCTGATAACGTGGCCATGTAGGAAAAAAGGCTCAAAGAGTAAGATAAAGTAAGATAGATAAAGTCTGCTCAATCAATACAAGGACTAGAAAAAGTAGCTTAATTGCACTGATAGTTCACACTGAATTAACAAAATGGTACAGTCCATGTCAAAACGGTTTAAGACAACAGATTTGAAAAGGCCAAGTGAAGAATGTGGCAATAACCGTTGATTTGTAGCGTCAAGTAAACATTTCATATTTTACTCACACTGATGTTGTGCTTTCTTGTCTCTGACTGTAGATGGATGAACTCTGGGGATGTCTGAAACAGGTGCATTGACTGGCACAGATTCTCACTACGTATTATTTTAACATTGAGCAGCAGCCTGTTCTCTCAGTTTCTAATAACATGGAGAACTGACGTTCATGGCCCATCAGAGTCAACACAGCATTCTGTTTTAAACACAAATTCATGACAAAATCAAAACTAAACAAAAAACAATTACAATCGTCCTCCCAGCTAGCTCCTGATGTAAGAAGTGGCAAACACTCAATTCTTCTAAATCAACTCTATTTTGATTAATGATGGGAAGTTATGGAAGCAAGGCAGAGACAGAAGTTCTTGAATACTTAATATTGAAGATTAAACACCACTTTATTCATAGCAGATCTTAGCAATATTTTAAATCCATGTATCTGAATTTATTTGCTCTGAATTAACATCTTTAAAAACAAAATGTGAAATTTCAACTCAAAAGCTGAATTTGATTTTTTTTTTTCAATGTTCACAAATTCAGATCCAAAAATTCAAGTTTCAGAATTTCTTGAAAAAGATTCAGGTTCATTTGGTGAAACTGAGATGTAAACATTCAAGCTGAAAATTTTCCAATGGAAAAATGTGTCAAATTCAATCTGTCGAATCCAGCTGAACATTTTCAGATATTTGAAACTCTTTGACTTGAACTTGCTATTACAAAAAATAAGGTCAAACAATTTTAAATCTTGAAAAGAAAAAAAAGTAACTTGAATTTTTCAAAAAGCTATTTGAAATTTTTTGACTGTTTAAAAAAAAAATCAGAATTTGACCAAATTTGACTGATTTTTCTATTTGAAATTTCATTCAGAAATAAATTCAGATATGTGGTTTTCAAAGTAAAACATTTCAATTCTATGAATTCAGTGGTGTTTAAATCTTAATACTAACTATTCAGTGCTGTTAGAATTCAAATGACTGCATCTCTCATTAGCTCCCATAGGTACTGTATGTCCAAATATACCCAATTCCAACCACATGCCACAGAGGCCGGTTGTGTTTTGCAAGCTTTTTGTTTAAACAAAACAGGCCACCAAGTTTTCCTTCTCTAACTAAATGGAAAAAAGACATTCTTTGGTGAAACAAAAAGGCAGACATGCAATGAATGAATAGAAAAGGCAAAAGATCACAGAAAATACAGTGATGTAAAAGATCCTTACTCACTTGAACTTAAGCATTTCACAGCATAAACTTTGACTCTCACTAAATGAAACTGTGGTGTCTCTCACTGAAAGAGACCGTTCTACATCCTCACTTTGTAATCTTTGAATTTTAAAATGGATCCATCCTTGAAAAAAAAAAAAAGAAAAAAAAAACAAATCCCCAAAAAGGACTTTGTGATCACTGCTGAGGACACGTTTAATGGCCATGAATCAGTACTCGGTGGAACACTGCCAAATAAGTCTATCATTGCTTCACCACACATCACCAAGACCTGTGAAAACCAACCTATACTGATGTAAAGGCAAGCTGACTCAGACAGAAGACAGCAAATAATCCCACCAGCTTCAGAGCTGGTTGAACATCAATTACTTTCCTTTGTCAACAACTTAGAGTAGATGATGGCACGTCAAAAGAAGGACTAACTAGATCTGAGTGGGAAGACACAAAAATGCGACGAGTTGAAAAAAATGGGAGCCTCTCAAATGGCAACTGTATTTCCACTAACATATTCTATTAAACCAATTTCTACGCAGCACCATTTCCAATTTGAAGGTCTAACCAGATGCTAAGCAGGAGTGTTAAACAGAGTGTGCTTCCTTGCTACACCCAGTACAAAACGATGCTTTTAGTTTATAAAACGGGCACAGACCAATCACTCCTGAGCATCCCTTAGCTGCTGAAATGTGGCTTCAAACCGTGAAGACTGGCACCTGAAAATCCTGCACAGTCTCTGAGTGGAAATGACTAACATTGTTCAAAAGGGTCAGCAGAGGTGGATGCGAAACACATTCACAAAGAAGCGCACAGCATACACTTCCTACATCTCCTTTTCTTTCCTCAGCGGTAGAAATGGACAGCAGCTTTTGCATCATCGCGAAGTGGCTTTCCGAAAAGTTATTGTCTCTTTTTTGTCCTCCGTCGTCAAGATTTTCAAGCTCTCTCCTGTGTGTATGCCTTTACCTGTGCTGCTGTTGTCATCTTAACCCCCCCAACCCCCCCCACCCATCTTCTCCCTCTTCATAGTCTCACGTCCGCCTTGTCTGTTTGACGTCCCCTCAACCGCTAGTTGCAGCTCACAGCCGACAGAGGCAGAACAGCGTGGGGATGAACACCCCGAATGCCACGAGGATGGGAAACATTAGGCTGCTGTTGTCGGCTGCGTACGGGTTTGGTGTTCGGGGGCCTGACTGGACCCTGTTCTTGGAACCTGCTGGAACCTTTTTCTTCCCACCTTCCTCGCCTCCTTCGCTATCCTCTTCTTCTTCCTCCTCTTCCTCAGGCTTCTCCAAGCCGGGGTGAGGCTGAAGTTTTGGAACATCTGTGTCGTAAAAAAAGCACAAGTGAAGACTGGCAAAGTTAGTCCACATGGCATGTAAAGAAATTGGTGCTCCAATGGATGTGTCGGAGCACTTGATTATAACACTGCTACAACTACAGACCTACTCACACAAGATTAGTATAACCTGGCAATCTCTGGCAATTTGTGGTAATTGCAGAGGTTGATCTAAATTCCAATGTGACGCTGCCATGTCTGTAATTTGTCATGTACAAATTCTACCACAGATTACCTACCACATTTCACCAAAAACAGAGATTATGTGATAATATTAGTCCCATGCAAATCCACATCTCAGTGATTTGGGGTTGTATCTATTTTTTAATTTGCTCTGCGCCTCTTTCCTGCCTCTTTTCAGGTCAAGGACTATGGAAGCTGCGTTGGCAATTACAAATGACACTTTTGACAGCATGCTGGGTGCAGGATGCTCATCTCACTACACAGCATGGAGACATTTGCAGAAAGAGCAAGCTTAAATCCTTTAGAAGAGTGAAATCTTGCAAGATGATGATGGATGTAGTGTGACAACATGTGGCAGAATCAGTTCTGTTTATTCAACCCACATTTAAAGGAACTTGAATTAGAGCCTTGTGGTTGTATTACTCCACAAATCTTTGAAGTTGTGGTTATAATTTGCACCCATGTCTGTGAAAACATGGATGCTTCACACACATCTTTCCCCTGACAGTACAGATTTATACAATCAGCACAGTTTCAAGGTGGGCACCCAAGATGAGTGTCACCAATTCATTATCTGACCAAATGTCTCTCCTGAGTTATGATGTTGGATAATGGCCAGAAAACTGTTATTGCAGAATATTATGATGTCACAGTGAAGTTGACCTTTGACCTCTTGGATATAAATGACATTATGACATAATTTTATTTGACATTTGTATGAATTTTTGCCATAATTAGAATATGAATTCTTGAGTTATGGCCAAAAACATGTTTTGCAAGGTCACAGTGGCCTTGACCTTTGACCTCCAACCGACAAATTCATTCATTCATACAGTTCATTGTTGAGTCCCAGGGGACGTTTGCATCAAATTTGAAGGAATTCCCTCATGGTGTTCTTTTGATATCACGTTCATGAGAATGAGACGGACGCAAGGTCACGCTGACCTTGACCTTCAACCACCACATTCTAATCAGTTCATCGTTGAGTCCAAGTTGACGTTTGTGCCAAATTTGAAGAAATTCCCTCAAGGTGTTCTTAAGATATAGCATTTATGAGAATGCTCCAGGCGAGGTGTCAGAGCCCTCGACCTTTCACCTTTGACTACCAAATCATCCAATCAGTTCATCCTTGACTCAAAGTGGACGTTTGTGCCAAATTTGAAAAAATTCACTGCAGGCGTTCTTGAGATATCGCGTTTACAAGAATGAAATTGAGATCACAGCGACCTTGACCTTTGACTACAAAAATCTAATCAGTTCATCATGAAGTCCACTTGAACATTTGTGAAGAAATTCCCTCAAGGCATTCCTGGGATACTATGTACACGTAAATACAACAGACGGACAACTGGAAAACATAATGCCTTTGGCCACGGCTATCACCGACGCTGCGGTTTAGTAAGGTCAACACTGTACATCACTGTTAGTAGTGCTGTGTAGTGTTTCTGTGATGTGTAGAGCAGAGTTACAAATGACTGTGTGCATTATATCTGGCAAATAATGTCAGCAAATTTAAGTAAAACAGACTTTGTGTACCCTCTCTGAATGCATCGCATGAAACACAGATATACTGTCTTTTTTGCAAAATGCTCAAGGGTATGTTTGCTGTCTCAGGGCTCACCTTCTAATGTTCCCTTCATTACATAGAGAGCGCAGACCTTGGGGTTGTCATAATAACCCTGAAACAGAGAGAGACAAATATAAGCAAAAGAAAAGTAATTTAATAGCATACAGGAGTGATGAATACAATCTTTAAAAATGCCTTCCTTCTTTTGTTTAGTCTTCTAAATTTATCCCAGTGTAAAGACATCAACATTTGGTGCAGGTGGATTTCTGCTGAAAAAGTGGACAATAAGTGCACAACAGAAGCACCTGTGCTAGAGAAATTTTGTCATTTCAGTGTCTGAATAGTTTTAACGTTTGCAGAAAGAGCAGACAGTGTGTCCCAGATGTATCTTTTTAAAGAGAGAAAATGCAGAGCGATCTAGTGATCTGCAAAAAAATGAAAAGATGAATGAGGTCACTGCAGGAAAACTTTTTTTTGAAGTATGCCACCCACAAATTTAGCCTACAGCCAGATGTTCTTCAAACCCACTGGCAAAATCTTTTATTCGTCAGAACTCAGAGCTGAGAGGAAATACTAATCATATAGACATAATATTCTTATGGCCTGCAGCAAGTTCCCAAACTTAGAAACAGAATCAAAGGTTATCTCTCTGACTGTGATGTCTTTCTGTATTGGAAGCGCTGTAGTGGTGCAAATATGGGCTGAGTAAACAAGTATGTGTCAAACAAACATTGACAAGATAACTGAATTTTGTGATTGGAAAGTCATTCTGTGAGAATGACTACACAAAGTTAAGAATTTTAGTTGAGCATTTATTAAGTATTCCTGTTTAGTAATTTTTGGCATTTTACCTTTCTCAAAATGCAAGGTGACATAAGGGCTCAGATGCAAAAAACATTTTTTAAAACAGTCTTTAATGTATGTAATTGTAGGCAATGTAATGGGGGCGATCTGTATGAGGTCAAATAGCTATTCACACTGTGTAGGGAAAATCCCTGCATAGCGAGGGCTACTACCAAGGGTGTAGGTTTCATTTGAAGTGGGAGGTCTGGGGGTCCTCAACCAGGAAATCTTGTATATAAATATAAAAACATAATGGAATATAATCCAGTAAGGCTCTCAGGCATTCTGTATTGCTTTGAAATATTTATTCACCCATAGATCAACTTTGCTCATTTCATGTTATCTCTGCTCAGTCAACACTCACCAGAGTGATGGGAGCAAAATCGTCCTTTCAAAAAAGTGCTGGGGGACATGTCCCCAGCATCCAGTGTAAATGACACCTCTGTTAAAATGCCTCTCCTCACTGCACTCTGACTGTATTGCCAGTCAAAGAAAAGTAATGTCAATAGTAACAGAAGGTACAGTATCACATTGTGCTGTATTGACTGCAAGGAGGACAAAAAGGGAAAGGTAACGCACATCAGGTTTGCCACAATGTCTTAACAAAGTAGAGCGTTGATGTTTGATAATGTGAACCAAATTACCAGCACCATTACTGCTGCAGGCCCATCGCAGGAGAAACTAGATGTATCACCAGAGAGTAAAATGTGACAAGGAAAAGAGTGACAGAATGACTAACCTCATTACAAAGATAGCAACAGATAAGAGGCCGTTTTTATTTGTTTAGGCTGAAGGGTTCATGGCCTTCACAGCTTATTTAGAGCCAGGCAACAGACTCCAAGACCATCCAACCTAAACAGCAGATTCTGTAATGTCCTTTCCTAAATCCCAGCAAATGGCTATCATGTCAACGTGAAACAGAAAAAAGGCAAGCGACCACTAACCTGAGGAAGGGGCAATTAGCGGAAAATATGAAACTGCACTCACAGACAGTAGTTGTCTGGTGAGAACAAAGTTAATTGCTGCAGCAAATGACGAGTAAACAAATACAATAAAGCACAACCAAATGTGAGACTGTTGTCTGTCATTTGCATGGCCCACACACACTCCGACAGGCTGTCAACAGCCATTTCGGACATGGAGTTCATTATGCAAATGTGCAGTTGATTTTACATGTCGGTCTTGCAGTTGAATAAGAATCACTTTTCTGTGCAAGCTCTGATGGTGATTTCCCACATGGCTCACCTCTGAAATGAATGCCATCTTAATTAAAGGAACAGTTCAACATATTGGGGAATACTCCTGTTGGCAAGTAATTAATGTCACTGTGTGTCACCTGCTCAATGTGCAAACACCAAAGTGGAAAACTGACAAGCTTATTTTTTACACTTGGGTTTTTATAGATTAAACAAACAAGATATGATGTGTTAATTTGTGTGTTGTCAGATTAATTGCAAGGCAGGTTTTGTGATCTTAGCACAGAGCCCATTTAACTATTCCCGTTTCCACTCTTTATGCTAGGCTAAGCTAACCAGATGCTGGGGGTGATTTCATGTTTAAGAAACATCTAACTTTAAGCATGAAAGAAAAGAATCCTACTGCCCAAAATGTCCAACTATGGCTTTAAATCTTGTCATATATGTTTTTCCATGTTACAAAAGAAGCTATTTTAACGACTACACTACCCTTTGTTAAGTCATTTCAACAGTAGAATTACGCATGTAGCCGTCATTCTTCCAACCTCTGTCCATCGCACATAGCTACCCAATGCCATCTTAAAATAATAAAACACTATTTCATAAATTGAAACATGAGTGTTATTATATGACATAATATGGATTGCAATTAAAGTTTTCAGTTCTATCCTTAAATTGAAAAAAAGAGACAAAAAAATAAATAAACACCCATAAAATTAAAAATGCTGCGTATGTTACATCAAATTTATATGACTTCACTGCTTTCTGAAATACTGTGTATCTTTAATTGCTACCTCACTGTGTAGTAAAAGACTGGCATAACCAGACAAGCAACTAATTAAGTGATCACATATCAAAGCCCTGTAATTGATACTGAGGTAGTATACGCATTCAAATCATTTGCTCCTGTTACACCTCACCAACCTATTTAAACTGGATCAACGGATCACAAAGAAAGTTGTCAAAATGCCATTTATAAGTGTAATAATGAAAAGAGCAAACTGGCACTCCCTTTTGACAGACAATGGCATCGAGACATTTCTCTGCCAATCCAAATAAAAAGGACTCACCTTTACAAACTCCACAGTGAGCTTGCCGTTGAAAGTGGATACCTCTCCTTGCACGCTCAGCTTGCCACGTCTAATAGAGAAGGGCACTATCTCATCGTGAGCAGTGCTGTGACCCACTCGCTCAAAGATATCCAGGTCCTTCACCACCGTATGGCCGTTTAGACGGACATCGAACACCTGGAGAAAAATATTCCCAAATCACTAATGATTAACAGCTAATACACACACACACACACACTTTCAAAACGTGCAGATTTTAGGGATAACTTTCTCAAATATACTGTACACACTACACTATAATATCTCTGATTCATTGATTGCCGTACCTTTTGCTGTGACTGGGCGAAGTAAACTTCTGCATACTTCATAACTAGTATATAGTCTCCTTCCTCACGAATGGGGATATCATATCCAAAAGTGTCCTCATTGTAGCGCTCTGTCTGATACAGAATCTGGTCCTCTGGACTGGAGCGCAGTATTGGCAGACGCACCCCATAATCAGATGCTACAAAAAAAGGAGAATAGCATCAGGTTCAGTGTGCACTTTGCTCACAAGAGCACATTAATAGCTGCATTACTGGAAAACCGATCATGTTTTAAGTCAAGCAAAGCACCACACTGCGCAAGCCCTGACCTTTTCCTGCACTCAATGAAATACAGTGGCCTTCTGTCTCAAATGGCAAGTTACCACACTGTGTTCATTCCAACTGACAATTACAGTAGCTTTGCCTCATAACGGGGGCCAAGAATGACTCTCCACAGTCAATTCGATCATATCATCACCTGCTTCCTCTCCATGCTGAGAGGGGCGGAGCTGTAGTCCTCAGTGCTGACTCCTCATTAGTTTGTGGTTACTTGCGGAAGACAGCTCATGCAGAGGTCTATGCTAGACATTTCCTTTACTCTGAGGAACAGATTTCACCCTCACAATGTCATTCTCAGCAACACCTCACAGATGAAGTGCAGCAACACACGCAGACTCATGTAAGCAGATAACTGGTGTTAATATCGACTCACCTTTGCCAAGTTTCCCTTCCAATGGGTCCTTTTTGAAGTGTATCCCGTGCACGTCCACATGCGATTCACCCCCGGCATTTACAGCCCAGATAACCCGTTCCGCTAAGCTGAGGCCCCCGCCGTCCGCCCAACACTGCTCTGCCAGAAGCGACAGCACCGCTGCAACCAGCCCGGCGATGAGCTGCGCCGTGACCCGCTGCATTGCCACACACAGCCCGGTCCTACACACACAGACAGACAGACACAGACAGACAGACAGACAGACAGACAGGGTCGGTATCTGCTCGCTTGAAGCACACTTTTAGTTGCTGTACGGAAGTAACCCTTCCACATGTAACACGAACCACATAAGGTTAGCTAGCGCAAGGAGCTAGCCAGCTTGTCTTGATGACATGCAACATGATATCTGAGTTAGCCAGCATGCTAACGTTAACAGTACCAAATACCGGTGTCGTAGCATTAGCACAAGATCAAACAGAGACCCATAAAACAATAACGTTACAGTTATGAACAAGTATCCTAGCTTTAAGTTAACAAAGCCACGATACACTACCTCAGTATTAATCAAACAAACCAAGAAGATAACGAGAAATTAGCAGCGAGTAACGTTGGTCGGTTAGGCTAGCTAACGTTAGCTAACCTACCTGTCTAACCAGAAATACTAGGTCTATGAGAACCCGGCTAATGTAAATGTCTCTTACCTTCCCCTTCCACAAATGTCTTGAACTTGTCTTTTGCCAATGTGTAAGATTATCTCTGCTAATACGTTGGCACCAGGTGCATACACACTGTAGGATAACTTTATAGTGGGCAGATATTCTCAGTTGCTGATGGCATCAGCCTGCTTCACTGACTTTCATTCAATGTGTGCATCCAAACTAACATTTGCTCTGCTAGCTACAGCGGCTGCTGCCAGTTTGCAGGAGGCGGGGCAGCGCTTCCACCTAACCTTAGATTTCCCATGACTTATGAATGACGGATACTCTGTCGAATCACATCCTTCTGTTCAGATTTCCTTAACCAGTGAACACCATTTCACATCACAGCCCAATCACATCCCACTTTGTTGTAACGATGTACAAATGACGGCTGTGAATGCATTCATCAAGAATATCATAGGTCATAACTCTTGAGGGGTGTAAAAGTGTGTGCCCATATTGTAACCGTGATTGACAGTAGACTGAAGCCGTGTCTTTTTCCACGTCAAGGGGGATTTTGTGAATTTCAAGTCCTGAGTTTTTCCTCTCAGGCTGCATTCTCAATTTGTGCACACCCCCCCTACAAAGACGTTCATAATCTATAACCAGGAAGTTTACCATTTACACTGTGGGTCTAGTTCAATTATACATTAAAGGAAGTGCATACAGCGCTTAATCCAGGACGAGAAACTCACTCAACTGAAATGAAACCATCAATGTGCTACAAAGAGGTGCGTTTTACTATGTTACAGATGCTAATTGCATTTCCACTATATTATACTATTGTAACAAAGTGATTTCTTTTGCACACGTTAATCATCAATCACTCAAAACCCACAAGATGGTATAACCAGAGTCCAGTTACCAGCTCTACCCACACTGTCAGCCAAAGGTAAAATATCTTCAATATTATGTTTCCAACACTTTTATTTGAGGGACTGACCGTAGATATGTTTTTAAATATAGAAATATTACACGTGTTCTTTAAGAAATCTTCACGCCCCCCTCCTTCCGGTATGGTATGGTCCGAGTCTTGTCCAATCATAAGAGTCCAACGCAGCGCGCACACGGAGCGCTCTACAGTTGACCAGAAAGGAATGAATGAAGATAGTTACTATAGCAACAGCAATACCTCTATGGATGACAGGTGTTTCATGAAGGTTTTTTTTTTTAACCCAACACCGTGTTGGTAAACATACTATGAGACGCCATCTATCCTTAAAAGGAAGCACACAGCCCTGATTAGTTAAATTGTTTGCTCCAATGCCAAAGATTTTATCAGTAAAAATTAAGGCTATAATAAACTCCTTTGAAGTCTTAATGTTTCCACAAAGTATTTTACACAAGCTTATGTGCAAATATTTGCTGGCAGCTTGTTGGTGCTGCTTGCAACTATGTTCTCCAGAAGACAAGTGGCCCAGAGGCAGCATGTAATAGTGCAGTTTTATCGTGGGTGTTGCTGCGCCTGCAACAATCTCCTCTATTCTTTCTGGCTGAAAAACTAATTCTTGCACTGAGCATTTTGGTGTTATGTTAATGTGTAATATGTTATGTTTAGTGTTACCAAATAGTTTCAGCTGGAGCATAACAGTGAAATAAAATAGCTTCAGTTGCTTGGTATGTAGCCTATAATAAGCATGTAAATATTGTCTGTCACTGCCTCCCAAATAAAGCAAGGCATCTCTTAAGGATAGGTCTCCTGCATACTGTGTAACTATCTAGGAATATGTGTAACTAATAAATATATTTGTAGTACCTCGTAAAAAATAAAGCAAACTTAGTTATGGGTCACACAGGGACACAGCACAGTTAAAGTTATTTTTAGTGTTGACTTGCACAGTGATGGTTCTGCAGTGTTTCTGCAGGTAAAGCTCATCCAGTCAGCAGTCCTACCAGAGATGTGCATGAATAATAGATATTATGAGGAGGTTTGTCCTCAAGACATGCAGTGACAGCATACAGTGCTGTACTAATATACTGATGAAAACATATTGACATAAGCCTTATAGACAAACTGTAAGATTAAGAAATTCAGCATGGAATTAGAGGTCCCTATACCAAAATAAGCTGTTGTCAGCATGCACCTGTGTTTTCTTTGGCAACATCAACACAGAAGATGAGGCTCAAATGTAAACACCTTTTATTTTTCTACAGTTAACTTGGCGAAACATTTTGTTTAATTTGTTAGACAAAAAATGTAAATGTGCATACTGAATTTAATAAAATTTTCTCTTTGGCATGCATAAAAATTGCTTGAACAAGACAGATATGTGGAACATTACCACAACTACAATCATATTGACATTGACATACAGTACGGGTACAACATAGTCACATCCACCGTAAATACAGTTCATATGTCATTCCTTCTGTATGATCTTAGACAGGGCAATATGAATTTATAAAACCAGACATTACTTGTTCCTAAAGCAAGCTTAAGGACTTTGGACCTGTGAGTATTGAAAGACATAGCATATAATGCTGCAAACCAAGAGCTGTGCGTCCTTGTAAATGGTGTTTCCACTGCCCTCGATCTAAGACCGTAGTGAATAACATATGAAATGTGTCAGAGTTCTGTTTCTCATTAATATTAGAGATCTGCTTCTTGGTTGCATGTAGTTGTCAGACAGTGATGCTTTTACAGGACTCGACTGGCACAGTGAAAAGTCACAGATGGTCACACAGTTACAATACAGGTGTTATATTGCCACATGGGTTCCTGGTTGGAGCACCAATGTCACAGGACAAGGACATTCCACTTACAATCTCTAATATAACACATACTGTGTGGAGACATACTGAAATGTTTAACAGTGTACTGATCTTAACATCTTATCTCCAGGCATTCACTCTCTCACACCGACTTAGTTGTACATTGAAGGCGACATTTTGCGACTCTTATTTTTACCATGTAGAGAATGAGACAAGACACCAGCAATCTATCCACACAGGAAGTTATTTAGTGAGAATTAAAGTGCAAAAACATAAGTTGGACAATCATCAGCTAGGCTACAGCAAATTCTGCCTCAGTTGAACTGGAGACTTTTCAGGAAGAACACTTATTGATTGAAAGTGTGAGGTGATTCCTCGCTCCCTAACATTCGAGGAGTTTTGATTCCAGTGTCATTCAGATTTTTGATGGCTCAGAGATCTTAGCTTGTCCTCTGGTGTACTTGGTCAAGTATAGAGACGGACACAGCTTCACATTCAGGACCGATCATTTTATGATCTTAGCGAGACATCATTCGTACAAACTCTGTGAAGAGATGGGGATAATGACAAAATGCAACACTGCACTAAACTTTACAGCATACCTTAAAGGCACAGGTCACCCCAGAATCCCAAACATATATCTTTCCTCTTACCTGTAGTGCTATTTACCAGTTTAATTAGTTTTGGTGTGACTTGCTGTTGGAGATATCGGCCGTACAGATGTCTGCCTTCTCCTCCTGTGACTCTGGGTCCTCCTATGAGGATAATACATTTTGGGTTTCCTGCACGTTATACTTCATTCTCCCTATTTTAAACCTGTTTTTCTTGTTTGTGGACACTTTTATGGGCCATCTAGCGGTAGTAAGACCACAATACAGTAATTCATTGTAAAAAAAGATGGCAGCCAACTCTGCTAAGTCAGATACCTTTCTTTAAGGTACAAAACCTGATCTAATTTTATGGTTGAAACTTGTATGCTTAATAGCATTTGTAGTTTGATATTGGATACAAATTTGACCAAGCTAAGACTCTGTTAATTAGGAGTACCCATTGAGGACACCAGAACTCTATTATTGTATTATCACAGTGTGACCAATTATGTTTGACAGATTGTTCCTACAGAAAAAAGGACTTTCATAGCTTGGAGTACAGAGAGAGGAAAATTAATCCAGAATTACAAACTGAACAAATCACAAGGCTTTTAGATATGTTGCATTATTTGCTACTTCGTTTTGCACAGCCATGTTCAGGCATTGAAATGAATAGTTTTGCAAAGTTTTAGACTTGAACAGTGACCCCTAAGCTAAACAACACTGAGCAAATGTTGAATTGTTTGTCATTTTTTGAAAACCACTTACTGTTCAAAGATGATGCTCAAGTTTTATACTTATCTGGTCCTACTAATCCCACATACTAAGCAGAAATTAAAAATGCAAAACAAAGAAATGCTCTCAGGTGGATAATGGAACTAGATGGTACTCGGCGTGCGGTGCTCAAGCACAAAAAAAGCAACTGTGAGCAGTTTCATGTAGGAAGTATTTTTTCTACTGAACTACACCCACCAGCCATGTCACTGCGCAGAAATAAAGTATGCATCTACAGTACTGCTAGCTCCCCTAGCACCACTAAGCTAGCTAACATTACAGCTAAGCCATGGAGGATGGCATTAATGTTTACATCTTGTGTTGTCAAGAGCATGAGCCTCTTGTCCAGTACCCTAGTAGATGCATGCTTCCCTTTGTGTGGGTAGACAAAAATACTTCCTTTATGAAACTGCTCACAACAAGGTCTGTGGATTACCTTGAGTAACCACATCATGATTTCTACAAAGAATAATTGCTGTTGAGTTTGTGAAATTTATTTTTTGGCACTTAGAGCCCCACAAGCCGAGTGCCACCTAGGTCATCATATTCAAGACAAGGCAGACATCTCTACAGCGTATATATCTCCAACACTCAGTAACGCACACCAAACTAATTTCGATAAATAGCACCACACTAAGAAGAAAAATATGTATTTCTGATTTACTTTAAATGAATAGTTTGTAAAGGTGATTTACCTTCAAAGTCAACAAGCCCATCACCATTCAGGTCAACATCCCTCAGGATATCTTCAACTTCCTTTAAACCCACCTGGAAAAAAGGTCAGCAGCAGTTAGCGGAGCATCACACACAGTGAGTATTCTTACATTAAAGAGACTCCCTGTTCTCTCTGTCTGATCCAACTGTTACCTGTTGGCCCAACAACTTCCTCATTGCATCTCGGAGCTCTGATGTGCTTATGGCACCATCTCCATTAGTGTCAAACTGAGAACAAGAAACAGATAAACAACATTAAAAATGGAGAAGTAAATACAAAAAAATTCACAACAAAACCAACGCTACCAAAAACGTTATATAAATGTTAATCCAGAAGCTCTTACCTCTCGAAACGCATCTTTTAACTCTTTTATTCCAATCATGTCTGCAGTTTCGGCGAGGAGTTTTGGGCCCATCAACTCTACAAAATCCTCAAAATCAACATGACCTCCCACTTAAGAAAAAGAGATTTTGGCACAGTATTTCAAACCACAACACATACAGGGCACAACTATTAGCATGATACATGAATAATAAGTTTGGTCCTTACAGTTCATGTTTATCTGTTGACTCAGCTCAATCAGCTCCATTTCAGTGGGCATGTATCCCATAGTTCTCATACAGTTTCCAAGGTCTTTACAGCTGATGAAACCGTCCTTGTCTTTGTCGAACTCTTTGAAAGCGTCCCGTAACTCTGTTGAGCAACGACAGAAACATTATTAGCAATTGAATTCTGTCACTGCATGTTAAAACTCATCCTTCTATTCATTTAATTTGACTTTTATATTTGCTCTGTATATCATTGTTTATATTTGTTTGACTGCTTAGTGTCAGTAAAGAAAGAGGGAATGTTGAAGAGAAACTTACCATCCATTTCTTCTGGCCGCAGCTCTCTGTCCTATAAGAAATGATATTTAATCACCGGTCAGTACAAAACTATAAGCAGTCAGTACGACCACACATCAAAACAAACACAACTCGTCTGTGTGTGAGCTACCTCCAAACATACCGCTGACAGCGCTGTGACTTGAGTGATGCCCAAATCTAAATCAGCGATCTCCTCCATAACAACCCTCAGCCTTCTTGTGAACCTCAACTTAAGGATGCCTAATGGGGAAAGGATGTTAACAGTAGACTGAAACTATCTCACATCTTGATGACAAAACCTCCAAGTATAAATAGGCCGATCCCTATGAAGCATGACTGGGAAACATAACCCTCTGAGTTCACAGAAGAATGTGGCTGTTTCTATTTTTTTTTTTCCAGTGGTTGCTTACAATGAACACAACCTTTAAAGGGCAGGGAGAGAGGCAGACATATCCCAGAGCTCTCAGGGGTTAACAACAGGAGCAGTGAGAAGTCTAAACACAACACTGTGTGCTGACGTCAGGCCCAAAAAACTGGCTGACCGGAACCACTGACGTAGAGAGAGTATTTCCAACATGTGTGCTCCATTAGCGCTTCAATTTGCCAATCCATCAGTGTCAGATCGTCAACCATCGCATGTACACTGACATGTCCCAGGCCTCATCAGTCTACTCACATGACTGTGCAATAACCTCCATTGAAAGTACAATCATGCAATTAACCTGCCATCACTGCACACAGATTGAATAAACCATATAAGAGTGTATAGAAAATAAATGAGCTCTGGACTGTGCAGATACAGTCATAACTGAGAAACAGGAAGACATGCTTATCTACTTTCTTGCTAAGAATCAGATGAGAACATTGATACCACTCTCATATCTGCGAGGTAAAACATGAACCATATCCAGCGGTCAGTTAACTTAGCACAAAGAGTAGCAACAGGGGGACACAGCTTGCCTGTCTCTGTCTGAAGGTAACAAAATCCACCTACCAGCACCTCTAAAATTCACCAGTTAAAAATGAAATATTCTGTCTCGGTCTTGGGGCTAAGCTAAGCTAATTGGCTGTTGGCTCCAGCTACATATTAAACTATCAGACATCAATCTTCTTATCTAAGTCTTGGAAAAAAAGCAAATAAGGCATTGCATTTATTCACAAGCTCCTAAACACTCCTGTAGTCTTTTGTGAGCTTGCAGGCTCAATCATTTTCCAAACCTGTGTGTTCCCCACTGACAGCTGGCAAGATACCAGACAAAAGCAGCAGGAGTGGAAGTAGCAGGATATATGATGGAAAGTAATTGAAAGGGTCTCAACAGCCGAGTGATGACTGCTGTTGTGGCAACTTGTTTGGCAATAATAGAAATCCTATCTAGGTTAGATGTAATGCTGAAATAAATACACACAGATATAGTTTAAAAAAATAGGATGTTTGTTGAGACTTACGTACAGCCTGCCTGCACTTGGCCATGCCTTTACTCAGGAAGACACAGGTTTGCAACCGTGCGTTCCTCACGAGAATGCAGTTTTGTGTCATGGAAACAATGGACTCCTGATATGGCCCAAGATACCCTGCCTGGCCCATCTCCTCACAGGGCAGCACCCCTCTGAATCTCCTCTCAGCATCCTGGAGTATCTTCCCAGAGGGGTGCAGAGACAGTGTTAGAGATCTGTGGCAGCTTCAGAGCAGAATGCAATAAAGATATAAGTTGAAAGATGATGTATGAGTCAATGTAGACTCTAAACTCTTGAATAGGGGCAGTAGATTAAATGCTAAGACAGATGTTTACTCCTCTGTAAAAGTATTCTGTGTGTGTGTATGTATGAGAGAGAAACAATGTTGAAAATATGAAAACATGGCAAAGAGGCAAAATGCATCAATAAAACAGCATGTTGCCAACTTTCCACTCATCGTTCATAACAGTTTACTTGCCACGTTGTAGGGACTGGCACTTCACACCTATACACTGTCACAGGAACAGTAAACATACTCAGAAGCATAGAAAAGACTAAAGCTCCGGGGAACAGGCTACATATGATGTGATCACAAAAGACATTTGGACACATTTTCTTCTGTGAGACATGCAGTACTTTTTTAGAACATAGATCCTGTTACACAATAAAAGTCTGAAAAAATCTGGAACCATTAATCTAACATGTTTAACAAAATGCACCCAAGAGCCAACAACAAGCAGCACAGTTTCATAATGAGTTTCAATTCAAAAAGTCCTTTCCACCACCAACATTAATTAGTGTGGACATTAAGACTCCTAACTCCAAACTCTAGAACAATTATGATAATGATTGTAACAGCATGTCCCACAAAAACATAATACGGATCCCAGGTAGCCAATGTTGGCTGACTACTGTGTTACAGCCCCAGGGGACCAAATGTGAGCCAACTTTGGCCTCTTTAATTTTCCCAAATCTGGCCCAGATTTAACTGTTACAGAAACAGACCTGTTCTGGCTGAGACATGGCACTAAAACAAGTTCTGGCCCAATGATGGTTGCCAAATCTGGGCTCAGTTGTGCATAGTAGACACAAGGTTATGTTGGCTGAGACACGGCTGCTGGACAAAACTGTGACCAGCACTAGAACAGGTTCTGGCCCATTGATGGCCCAAAATCTGGGCTCAATTGGGCATTGTAGACTAGGGGCCTATACTGGCTGAGACACAGTTGCAGGACAAAACTGCACCCAGCACCAAAATGGGTTCTGGCCCATTGATGGCTTCAAATCTGCACCTAACTGGGCATTGTAGATGCAGGCCTATCCAAGCTGAGACTGGCAAACATAGCATGAATATTCTATTGTAGCTTTGCTATGTATATTTTCTGCATTCTACATTTTGTTACACAGCCAGTCTTTAAAGAAGTATGTTTGTATGGTAAGCCTTTATTGGAGTACAGTAATAATCTAAACACTGGCTATAAAAAGATCATAATGTAGCCTGATAATAACAATGAGTGTATAACAGTGTTGCGCATACTGTACTAACATTATAAAAAATGATTAAATCATTAAGTCAGAAAAACCCCATTTAGATGAATATAATAGTGTCATAATAAAAAACAGGATTACCCTTTAAGAGCATAGGAATCTCTCTGGTGTTTAATTTTGTACATCATGAAAAATGCACATACAGATAAATATATTTGTAAGTATTCTGGGAGTTTTGCAATAAGATGACTGATTTACTCAGCATCCATGCTTGAGTTTGAGCAGAGAAGAAGAACAAATGCAACTGCACACAACAATAGAGAATTTCTGAGAATACTACTGTCAAGTGTCATTTACAAGTTTCACTTTCAAAATTCACCAAACAAAGTGAGGAAGACAGGGTGCATCAGAGTGAAAACATTCCTACCGTTCTCAGAGGCCAGTCTAAGCAGTTTCCCATACCAGAAGAGAAAAGAGGCACTAAAAAGGACCATGAGGACCTTTTCTCCGTTAAGTTTGCAGTTCGGATTTTGAGAGGAGTGCGAACAAGAGCAAGACCCATGAAGACTTGGATGCTAACCTACAGCTGGTTGAAAAAACAGTGAACTGTACTCCACTGCACTGTCTGGAGTAAACAAATGTAGCAACAGACAGCCAGTGACACAGTAAGAGAGAAAGAGAGGGAGTGAAGAGTGAGGAGCGAGGGCGAGGAGCTAAATGAGAGAGGGAAGAGGGCCAAGGGGGGAAACAGAATTATGCCTATTAAAGGAAAAGAAGGTGATCCACTGTTTGCGAGATATTTAGCCAACTGTAACACTGACCAAACTGTTACAGCTATTCTGTGAACCACGCAGACACTTTAAACATGGGATCACAGGCATCAACCATGAGAATAAACAAGACAAATGTTACAAGCGGTGTCAGCTTTCCTGCAGGGAAAACATAGTATTGCAAGCAAGTGACCTTTGCTTCAGGGTCACACACATTGTGAGGTGTTTGCTCTTTCTAGGCTGTGAAAATCAGAAGCAGGCAAGTTTACAAGAACACTCGGTAATGACCTATTTACAGTCTCCTCACCTGCGCTCTCACTCTCAAGTGCGAGGCTTATTTGTCAGTTTGCAGCCTCGACATTGCATTTAAATTCATGTATTCCACTTTCTGCACGTGCCTTTGTTTTTCTTGGCTTATACACCCCCACACATCATCCTCTGCCCTCTGCAGGCAAAGACAAGGTCACTCTGACCTACAGCCACCACATGGCACCAAAGAGAAACACATGAAGACCGTGACTGTGTGAGGAATACAGTTACAGTATGGTCCATCTGTTACAGTGAAAAGTACATCCGTAGAAAATCAGAAAACAGCTAACTAGTGAGGTAATACCTTACTCTGCACAGAACAATAGTGAGGATATGGGTTTCTTTGTAAAAGGTTTCAAACAATTCACATCCCCGATTGCCATCTGTTCACGTGTATCCCAATCCTGTCTTGCTGAAACGCTAAAAATGCACTTAACTTTGAATGCATTGTTCAGACAAAACTCCAAAGATAGCGTGTGTCTCTCAAACCATGCATTACATCTCTGCCCGTCACTGAACTCCTCTCCATCTAGCTGTCTCATCAAAGACCTTTTTGAGGTCACGCTAATGTTTTCACAGAGCTGCTCGCAGACTGACTCATGGGTTATTTGCAGAATAGGCTTTCACACTATAACTATTAGAAGAATTTTCTCCTGAAAGCCACACAATGGATGATCTCCATGTTCCCATGCTGAGTCTATTTCACGGCTTGCAGCTTCCTAATTCAAATCACCTCCTGATTCATGATCAGATTAAAACCCAAGCACCCTACATGGCGAGAACTAAACTCTGAGTTCTGAGGAAGAGATGCCATCAATAAACAACATGTAATCAGGAGTTTAAGCAGCGAGGTGGAGCTTTGTGAGAATGTAAAACTAAAACCAGTTGCTTTGACAGACTTTAGCTCGGTGAGCCAAAATTATGCAAAATCACACCACTGCTAGGGATCCAAGCATATTAAACTAAGCTTTTTTCTTCTGTGTCAAAGGCTGAAAATAGAGCCTTCATCACCAACAGGAACATCAAAGTGATTTCCTTCAAACACAACAATCACTGCAGTGTTCCTGATTAAATGACGCAGGAATATAAATATATATCTTTTATCTTTGACCAAATACACATTAGCACATCAGAGATTTCCACCTCTCCATGCTAGTACATCTCATCTGCCCCAGCACATCCACTTCAATAAGAAAGGTCTGCCTGATTGAGAAGGTCTGTAGGAGGTAGTGCCGTATTTACAAATTACATAAGAAATGGATGTGTAGAAGAAGCTCTTCCCCGTCCAGTCTGTGCAGTAATGACTGTGTTTGCGGACTGCATCACAGAGCACATTAGCGTGTATGGATTGTAAACAGGGCGTCAGTGTAGCCAGAAGCAACACTTAACCACTTCACATCGGTGTGCACTTTTGTGGAAATACGAATAACAAAGTACTATTTTGTGCGTGGCAAGCCGAAGTGAATGTAATGCTGTTTATTTTTAGATGAAGCCCACAGTACTAGAGATATCAATGTGGTGTCATCCATACAAATTGATTTATAAAGCCAAATTATTTTTAGAAGCTTTACCAATTGGCTTTTACATAAATTAGGATTTAGGTTTGGGGTGTCACTGTCAGAGCGTGTCAGGGCCCCAAGATCGCTAGGAGCATCCCTGCTTCACACACAATAACTCCTAAATTTAATGTACCCTGTGGAGGTGATTCAATTTAAACAAAATGTGTAAAACAACTGACTGATCCCAGTATTTCAGGGCCTTACCTGCCCAAATAGTGAATTGAGGATCGTGCGTAAATTGATATCAGATGCAGAAGAAGCAGCACTAGACCTCCGGGAGCGGCGAGAGGATCTGCTGGACAGCGGGACCAGGGAGCAGGAGGACGGGGATGGACTGCTGACATGACCCCCGCTGTTCGCCACACTGACCCCTTTATGGTCCTTCGGCTCACAGAGGGGAGCCCTGTCATCGTTGCTGTCCGACAGAGAGGGCACCCTGGGGACCGGGCGTGCGTGCGTGTGACAGCGACGGGGATGCTCAGGTTCAGGTGGTCCCGCTGCCGCTGGACGGTCCTCCCGGTTGTGCTTCCTGCGGTGGTGGTGCCGGTGTGTGGGCTTGGATGCCCTGCAGCGCTCCCTCACACCTCGGCCCGCCTCGCCGTTTGGCTCCGGCGGGTCCGGAACTTGGCTGTGGGGGGCATGTGACTTACTCTTGCCTCGAGTGGCTGTATCATTACTACTGTCCTGGCTGCCGATGAGGGACGGGTGACACAGGGGTCTCCGGGCACTAATGTCGCACTCGGCCGACCAGAAGGACTCCTCGGCTTTGCTGCTGCTGCTCTGGAGTGCAGCGGGACGGTGGTGATGCTGGTGCTGATGCTGATGCTGATGGTGATGCTGACTTCTCCGGCTTTCTGCTGTGCGTTCGGGGAGGTGTGTGGGTCTCTTCGCCGCAGAGGATGATTTCAGTAAGGAGGTCGTGGATTCAGATTTTGGAAAGGAGGAGCTCATTGCTGCGGATCTGGTCTAGTCTGCCTCGGTGGGTTGATCATCGACATCATACACCGTTTTCTCTCCATGGTCGACCCATAATAGCATAGCAGAGGCTGCCCGCGGTAAGTTAGGCTACATTTCACCACCTGATTGTTGTGCGGCAGCGCGGCCGGAGCGCGCGCAGACTGCTCAGCAGAGGGGCACACACGTCGCTGCAGAGCGCGTCACCTTTTCATTGATGTGGATGCTGGTCTCTGGCATCGTGGCAGTGACGTGGGCGTGGACGGTAGTAAGATACACCAGTGGTCAGCAAACTTTTCCATGACAAAGACAGACCAAACATAAACAACCATTACACCACCCAAACACAGAAAATGATGCAAATATCCCTCATAAAATGACATGGAGTGATCCACAATAAGCAAAATTAAACCCACAAAAATGGCTTATCATTCTTGGTCTCGACACAACATCAAAATAATGAAATCTAATATGCTACAGTCCCTGCAACAATAAATAGGTTAGATTTGAGAAGCTGATTTTTGTTTGGACAGTGGCAGAAAAGTGTTAATTCAGCTCCATTTTATTTTTGTCTTGGTTAGTGGTGTTGTATAAGGCTGTACTTTTAACAGTGCTTCTGTGCTTTTGTCCTCCTAGTGGACAAAATGTCACTGACACCATACTATTGTGTTTTAACCAGGGCTAGATTAACCTGCCATGGGGCCTCAGGGCAAACCTGAGCCATGGGTCCCCATTGAGGCCCCCTACACAAACCAGCCAGTAATTCTACACTGAAATGCTACAGTCATGCACCAGGTTTGCAGAGTTAGTTCATGGTGAATTGAATGCAAAGCCTACATTTTTTTTAGAAGGTATGCTATGCAGAATTGTTCGTTAACATTCACTCTTGTTTGGAGTTTTGCCATATTCGCATGTTTTTCCCAGCACTGTGTGTCTTGGATGCCTGCTGCTGAAGGGTCTGGCACCTGGTTGTTATTATTTTATAAAGCTCCGACCTCACCTGAGCACTCTGGGAGTACACGTCAACACATTCTCACTCCGACCTCGTCAAATATTGATCATGGACTTTCCACATCCCTTGGTGCACTGGTTGTTGACCTTCTGGGACACCGTGTCAAGTTCTGCCCGTTACATGCATTGTCTTCTTTCAAAATACACTTCCGTTTTCACAGGAAATTTAACTTTTACATACAGTCTCTTTCAAAATAAACGCACAACATCGGTACAACACCACAAATTGACATATTTTTTCCCTTCAACAACAAACACATGGTTGGGTTTAGGCAACAAAAGCACATACTTATGTTTAGGAAAAAGGAAAAAGATTTGCCTTCAGAAACTTACAGGACGTGAACACCGCTCTCTCGGGCGAAAGTCTGTGTTTGTTGGACCCATCCACCACCCCTCCTGCCCGCCCCAGTTGGACTTTCGCCGCTTTAACTTTGGTCCTTGTCCTGCTGTGTTTCCCCCTGATGCCACCGGGCACCGTTAAACTATACAGCAATCAGCCGGGTATCATGCCGACGTTAATGTATGCCTTTTTTCACTGGTTTCTAATGCTGCAAGTCAATGCCCAAGTGCCGGATTTCGCCGACTTCAGAGTGAAACCCAAGTCTACACGCCCAATCAATTCTGTAATTGATCAAATTACCATTAAGTAATTGCCACACTAATCTTTTTAAGCTTCATCATTTGTTGTATGGCTGTTTTGTTTCATAACACTTCCCATGTGTTGTATGTACATTCACTAGTTGTACTGTGTGTCTGCATTTGCATGAAATTAAAGTCAAATGAAATTATTCACTTTGTCAGGGGCACTTAGGGCCCCATCAGCTACACCTAGAGGTCCCTGGACTCCACTACAGCTAATTATCCCACTGGCTTATAAAAGACACATTATTACATTCCTGCAGCCATGTGCATGTCTTATTATTAAATTCTAAATTGCTCAAAGGATAATCCCTGTGCATACACATGCTACAGTATCCTGCTCTCCCTCTCTCTCTAAAACACACACTGAGCGTTACACTGGTGTAATTAGCACACTGAGCAGTATTGCAGCAGTAACTACAATAGCTTACTTTAAAAATTCAAGAACTTTGACACTGAAACAAAACATGTCTGTATAAAACATGCTACTTATAAATACAAGCACTAAGGGCTTTCTAAATGAATTACGTTGTAACTGGCATCAGCCTCACGTTAGCATTTTCGCCGTCCACCAAAGCTACAGCAACACCTGTGCACCTTTAGAGAAACTCAAATGTGATCAGAAGAGGTGACGCCGATTTGCGTTGGCAGTCTTTTTCCTCGACTGTAGAAGCAGATGTACAGCCAGATATCAACCCCTATATATATTCTTTTTGAACCCATAAACATGACACTTAAGAGTAATGGAGACACTACTGCTTTTATTTAAAATGATGTTATTATTGCCTCAGCATTTCAGTGCTTCTGGCTTCATATCCTCCATAGGCAGTGCGGGTCTGACGAGAAAGAACAGCTGAGGAAACAGAGCAACAGGCACATCATTGCATGCCTACGCCTCCCTGTGCCACGATTATAAAACTGCATCTGGCTGAAAAGAGGCAACACTGTCTATTTTGTCCCTGTGCTTTATATTGCAGAGTGTACCCTCGATACCAGGGTGGCATTTCTGCAGAGGACTTCATCCCTCTCTACCACTGAGCTTCTGCAGTATGTTATAATCAGTGTTTGAGATGTAGTGTAATGGTAGTAGTTCAACTGATGAAATGGTTGATTCAGCAGAACGGACTAAAGAGCATGCATACAGTGTGAGGTCTACCTTTCATGACAACTGTGCAAAAGTGACACCTCTGACAACAGCTGGTTAAATAAGATACTCGACCATTTATTAAATGTACAGAAATACTGTTCAAAATCCACACAAGAATGTGTTAAAGGACAAATCCTTAATCCTAATGTAAACAAAATGGTTGCCCCATCATATACTGTATATGTAAAGCAAATGCTTCGGGAATGACAGTTTTCATAAGTGGATTAACAGCACTCTTGATTTTAAACCTAATCATGGACAGCTCAATGTGAGTGTCGGTGTTGTCAGATGTTGTAAACAGCTTGTAAATCATTTTGTAAACATTACAATAGAATAGATGGGTATCTTGAATTGCGATGGACCTGTAAAGCTGCTGAAGATTAACTGTCACTACCTTTGTGCACATATATCCATGAAGTGCCGTCGAAGAGTTAGGGATTGTGGCTTTCGTAATGGAAGCCATATGGTACGGCAAAAATTACAGTGATTCAAAATAAATACATCACAGAACAACAAAGATAGTACTTCATAAACATTTTACAGAATCTACAAATCGAATCTATCAAAATGATTTCATGGTTGGCCTTGTTGAGAAAGGAAAACGAGATGCAATCGCTGTAGCTGCAAATCAAGACAACACAATAGTTAAAGCGTTGAAGACACTCATCTCAAATCATCCCAGACCATTCACTTTTGTTTTGCTTTTTTTTAACCTCAACCCTATTTACAGAAATACAAACCTGATATCAAATACAACCAAATTACAAGAGTTTAGTAAATTTACCAAAAACGCTTCATCTTCAGTGTTACAGCACAGGCCGACTCACACGATTTGACCTAAAAATGTGCTTATCTAACCATGTCTTGTGAAAGCAGGATCGTTTTTTTTTTTTTTTCAAAGGGGAGCACAATAAACTACCACACCGGCAGGAGTCAGGACAGAGACATTAGCTGCGTCTGTAAACATTCATGTCATGATCAACATTGGACCTCAGTTATCACACATCTATCAAAACACATGTAGATATGACAGATGACAATCAGTCATTTCTCTAGTTAATGTTATCACGCTAAAAAAGCACTTTCTGCAGTTCATTCAGTTTAGATATCTATTAACGATTGCCTGTCTAGTCATAAAGCCCTATTTGTGCATCCTGTAAATAGCTCCGCTAAAAGTGACATTTACAGAATGACACCGCATTTATTTATTTATCTATCATTATCTGGTATTTATAAAGCCACAACTAGACAACTAGGCATTTTCATTATCTGGTTTGATGTGTTCATCACAAAGGTTTGACCAGCCTAAAATCATCCAGCACTGTAGCAATGATCCCGTAGCTCAGTAGCTCTCAACCAGGGGCCCGGAGACCCCGAGGGGTGCTTGAGGGAGTTCCAGGGGGTCCCCAACAAAAATAGGGGAACAGTTTCTTTTTCGACTTAATTCAGTACAGAAATGAGCCCAGTATGTGTAAGAATCACAAGAATGGTTTCACTTCCACCACAGTTATCACCTCAACTGTAGCTGACAACTGAAGAAATCGCCAGGAGAAGCTCGCCGTGGGTGCCTAATGTGCTGGGTCAGGCACTGCTTGACATGAAAAAGGTTGAGAACCACCGCCCTGGCTTTAGCCTCACTATAGCTGTGATTTCACATAAGTAAGCACTACAATCACTGGAAAATGTGTCACCGTTCTGCAAGCAAGAGATTTTCCACTCATTCATGAAAATTCAAACAGTCAAAAGTGTGTCCCACATTCGGAAGTGGGTGTTTCTGAAATGAGAAAAAAAAGTGCAAACTCACTGACAATCGTGTTTCATTTGGAATCAAAATTCATCTCAAGTGTGACTGGATGTGTTGAGTAATATAAAAAAAGTTGAATAATCACATTTCTTAGCCCTTGCTGACATGTATGTAGGTGTCACGGTAAATTTATGCGTCACAGTTAGCGTAAAGTGATACCAGCTGTACTTTACACAAAAGGTTTTGGGACAAGTTTAGGGCCTAGCAAACTCAGTGACTCCAGGTCATGTATAGATAATAGAACAGGTTGGCCTATGGACAACAAGAGGGTGACACATTGTTGATTGGCTTGCTAAGAGCCGTTCATCATATCTGTAATGTACTTTTCTTTCCACTGTTGAACTGTTTCAAGCACCCACCAGAATAAAGCTAATATGATGATGTACAAAGAATCTTAGATAGATCATGTTGTTCCAAAACCGGCACAAATTTAGAGGGAAATGGAAATGTCAAAAGATAAATTTGACGGGAACTTCTTGCTGGGCATATTTTGTCACTGTTCAGTAACATCATTCATCAATATGCAAATGCACTGACATTCAATGATTTAAAATAACAAATAATCTAAAATGTCCCTGCCATGGCGTTACTAAAACGGCTGAATGAACAATCGTGCTCCTACTCAAAAACCAAGTAGGTACTTTCAAGTGTGTTAATACAACTACGCAGGCAGAAACATGAACATGATTGATAAAAGAGGCCCAATGTTTGGTCATCTGCTAAGAGGGGTTATGAGAGATACTGTATGAGATAGAGAATATGTACACAGTGAATGTGAGAGCTGGTCTGGAGGCAGAAAAAGAGTCGCTCCCCAATCCTACAGACACTTCCCTAAACGCCATCTGTCTCTTGGTCAGACATGGTTTCTCACTCACACCTATTTCCCCTCCTTGTCCTCTAAGCGGCCCGGAGTAAAAATGTAGTCCAAGGCTTGTCTCTCAGCAGCGGCCACGTTGGGATGCCAGAGGTCCACCATGAAGACCACCCTGGGGCCGTCCTCTGCGCCGCCTGCACACACACACGCACGCACGCACACACACACACACACACACACACACACACACACACACACAGACATATGGCAACAACAAAAAACCAAAAGCCCCATTTTGTCATGATCTTGCCGTGAAACTATATTATATTAAAAAAGGCTCTCTGACTTTAGTGATATTGGATTATACCACTTTTAGGTCAATCCTCCGTCTTAAAGGAATGAATAAAAAAGGACAGGGTGCAATAAAAGATTCTGTTTTAATCCCGTCTTACCCTCGTGGAAGGCCCTGTGGAGGAAGGAGTCATCAAAAAGCAGACAGCTGCCCTCAGACCAGCACTGTGGCTCTCCACCAACAACAAGCTCACAGGAGGGGGGCACTCTGAGACCTGCCAGAGAAAAATAGCAAATCCATTCATGTGTCATTATGGGAAAGCAAAGCATTTTGTGTTGCCAACCAATCTCCTAGGTAACAGCTCCCGGACAAAATGCCCTCTTCCCAGAGTGTCCTGCATTATTACAATATTCTGTTTTAAAGCATCTTATGAAAGACCCTGTCTACACAACAATAAACATCACTATTTATAGCCATTGCTTGGGGTACAGTTGGAAATAGAATCAAAGCTCAGGTGCAGAGAAAACAATAAAATCATCACATATGCCACTAAATTTCAGCCACGTGCCATCCTGACCCAGGAGGATCCAGAACACCGCAGCAGCTGATTCAAACATGCTTATTTTTTTTTTAAATCATCTGCTGTCGTGTTGAGGCGAAAACACTCTGAGCCTCAGACATCACATGGCTGAATCAGTTTCAGCTCACTTAGCAGTTCGTTCTCTTACCCAGGTGGCAGCGCAGCCTGACATTTGTTGGACCGTAATGCTCAGTGATCAGAGCTCCGGGCGTCAACACAGAGAAGCAGGCGTTTCCGAACACGTTGTTGGCGATGAAGGTGCGCAGCTGACCCAGCACCCTCCAGGCCCGTGGACACCTCCTGACATTAAGAACCAATGGGGTGCCTTGGTTAACCAGATAGTAGGTCCACCACTGCCCCCGAGGAGTGTTGTTGGCTTTCCACCCTGGTGGCAGTGAGGAGCCGCTGCGGGCCGGAGGTTGGTGGTAGATACTCTCAAACTCAGCCAGAAGGGCGGGGAAGCTCTGCTCTAGCAGCTCCACGTCGTGTCTCTGTACTTCTCTGGAGAAGAAAGGGGCTGACGGTAGGTCTGGGAGGAAGAAGACCTCTGGCCGTTGGATGGTCGGTCGGCTGTTGAGGTATCGGCCTTGATCGCGGACTCCTTTATGCACCCTGCCCATACCTGACCAGGTGTAGCGCTTGGCGTAATCCTGCAGGCTGTGATAGAGCCTCTGGTTCAAACTCTCTCCGGCGCTGGTGCATCGGAAGCATTCTGATGACTGGCAGAAAGCGAAGCCGTTCTGCTCTTCTAGCATTGACCCATGCTTCCCTTTCCCCCTGCCACGGCAGTCTGAACTCATAAAGCCTCCCACCACCCCTCCAATCCGGCTGGGCCCAGCCAGATACCTCCCACGCAGAGGGCTGGAGCCATGCTCCCTGCCCACCCTGTAACAATACCACATAAACAGCAGCAGCACACACATGGCTATGGCAAAAGCGCAGATCTCGCATTCCCTTATAGACTGCATCCCTCCAGCCACCATCTCCCTCACATTCTCTAACGACCACTCCATCTCGGCTTGCTTCTGGATTGCTGAATCTGACGGTGGGGGGAAAAGTGCTGATAAAAGATCAGTTAGCACGTCTTCTCTTGATTGAAAGGGGCCTTAAACCACACACAGGGCGTTAGTGAGTCTAGTGTCAAGCAGCTCTTATCGCCCCCCCTATGGTAAACAGTCTGCTGATTCGATCTGACACACTCGCTCTTCAGTCCTAACATTTCAGCACTGTGCAACGAGGGAAGGTTTCTCCTTGCATGGTGTCTGGCTGTGCGGTATTTGTGCTGCTCCCTCTCTGGTTCTCTCAGACAAATGCAGACAGACACCGCGCCTTAGGTAAATCTGTTCTCTGAAAAACAAAGACAGAAGGAGAGAAAGAGGGGTGAGGAGAGAGGAGGATACTGTCACTGACATCAGAGGGGGACGCTGCGATTGACATGAATGCCCCAAACTCTATTTACTGTTCATGTGTTGGCGTGCAGGACGAGTTAATGTGATGCAGGTTTCACAACAAATTGCTTTGTGTCTTCCTTCTCAAGAGTTTAAGCAAATTCCTATCCTGTATGCACCACAAAACACACCTGCTGAAACTCACCCACACGCTGTGGACTTCAAAATGACTGCACCCCATACACACACACACACACACACACACACACACACACACACACACACACACACAAACACTTTGAACACATTTTGGGATTCACACACTCCTGTACTGCACTGTATAAAACCATGAGTCATTGGCACATTGCTGCATTTAACACAGATCTCTCTCTTTTTATATTTTTTGCGCACCACGCACACACATGCGCGCGCACCAAACAGTGAATTATGTAAACTTAAACAGTGTTGATACCCACCCACATGTATAATTGGCATTCATAGGTTGCTCAGCAGGAGCTGCATAAATGGATCCTCGGGGGGAGGGAGGGGGCGAGATGTAGTCTGTGTAACCGTATAGGCCTTAGTATAAAAAAAAGGAGTGGATTACATGAGTATGATTATATAATGATAATGGACCAGCAGCCAAAACGCGAGGAGTGCAATGCGTCAACTGTGATCAGAACTCCACGATGCTCCCTCACCAAAAATGGTCGGGTAATCCTGCTCCAATAGATCCTCCCCTACATCCTGTCTGACAGCATCAAGACGCCCCCACATCCCCCACACACACTCCCGCTGCTTTTAGGACAGACTGACCATCAAACCCAACCATAAAGCCACGTAAAGCACACACACTACACACACCCTGCCTTATCCCTCCACAGTTCCCATGTAATCTTAGAGCCACCAGGGCCAAGCTGCCACACAAACTGATGACCAACATATTGATGAGCACTAACGTCCAACAAGCCGCGGAAAAAAACAAGCAGATCGCAGTAACCCAGCTCATGTTCCCTCGCCTATGTCTACGTGGATGTTTGGTGCGTGGATTCGTGCACAGGTTTGCATCCATACCTACTCAACATTCATGACTGTGGCCAGTGGAGAGGAGAGGCGCACAGGTGTTTCTCCAGGCGAAGCTGCGCACCACTGCAGTGCACAAGGTAGACGGATATCAGTCGCCAACATTATAGGAAATATCTCCAAAATGCACAAAAGATGTCCTAACAGGAAGCGACAGCCATCGTACAGCGGAGAGAGACGAGAAAGCTGTCCCACCGACGGTTTGAGTCCCTGTCTGGCTGTGATGGACAGCAGCGTCGGGGTAGGCTTCAGACAATATTGTTGTAAATACTGAAGCTCCACCAGGGAAGCCACCCAGCGGCAAGCGACCAGAGGAATGCGCGACAGCATTTCCGGTTGGACCTTTCAAAATAAACGCTTCAATTAGACGCGTGTTAAAAGCAGTCAGCAGTAAGACCTGGTACTCCAACCCAGGGGTCAGAAGGGCCATTTTTAGCTTCTTTGTTTTTTTAATCAGTCTGGAATACATATTTGTGCTTTATAATTACAACCTATTAGGGCTAACTTATCATATCAATATTACTAATAGTTATAAATGAGCATTCATTAATATGTTTTGGCACAAGGTGGCTACTCTGCAGGAGACTGTTTGTGATTATTTTGTACCTAAACAGTGCAGCATCGGTGGTGAAAGCAAAGAAATCTGCCCACTCACTATTAAACTGTCTGTTTGCCTCTGAGACTTTCTTTTTTGGATTTGGAATTGATAGCTGGCCTAGCGAGGGAGACTCCACCAATACCTAGCCACGGCTATTTAGGTTCACTAGAATTAAGGAGAAGGGACCAGGTCATAGACGTAAGATGCACACTTTAGTTGATGGAATGTTAAAACTTTTTTTTGTGTGTTTTTTGATGTCATAGGTTATATATTTTTACAGTTGGAAAATGTAAGAATCACTTTAGGCCTACAGCAATGAAAAATTAAAATGTTAAAAAATAACTGTTATTCATGTCCACATTTTTCTAAAAGCCACGTAGACCCACTGGAGAGGGGTTAAAGAGCTGCATGCGGCCCCACAGCCTCAGGTTGCCTATAGCACAACAACCTAGTCTCAGCAGCTATGCCTTCTATTTCTTCTAAAGGACTGCTTCAGCAATTTAGCCGCCTTTAAGAGACAGATTAACAACGAAAGTCAAGCTTCAAATATGCCACATTCTGCAATTCCCATCATGCAACATGGTAACATCTTTCATTTGACCTTCCCTGTAGCGATAAAGGTCCAGAGGGTAACAATACTTTCATTGGTATATAATTACCTGAATCTGAGAATTGCTGTGTTTTCATTTCCTTCGAATGTTTATATTTACATACAGATCGGATTCTCTTCCACAGAGGTGGTTGTTTTCACAGTAGCCCAGAAAGAACAAATAAAACACTGGCCATTCAAGTTTTCACACTTCAGCCTTTGCACAAGGAAGACGTTTCAGCTGATTGCAATCTTCACTGCTAGATGCCACTAAATCCTACACTAGACCTTTAAATGCTCTCCACCTTTAAACCCAGTGCTCCCAGTTTATGACGCAGGTTTTCTTTCAAATACAGAGTGATTTTGTCAGACTTGATAAAGCTCCACCCAAGGCCGCAGAGGACATTATAAGACTGTTGTCACATACTGAGTAGTACTCCTCATGGCAAGTAAACTGACCTTTGAATGTGAGATTGGTAGTGTTCCAGTTTAGACTGATTGTGTCAACAGGACAATTTCTATGACACATAATTATGCTTATAGGTAATGGTGGAAAAAGAACTCAGATGTTTCACTTAGCCTAGGTAAAAATAGCAATACTGCAGTATAAAAAATATTCTGTTACAATCCTGCATTCAAAATATTACTTAAGTAAAAGTGCGAAAGCATTCAAATCAAAATATTCTTAAAGTACCAAAAGTAAAAGTACTCATAATACAGAATGGTCCTTTTTGACATAATAATGGCCTATATTATATCACTGGATTATGATTATTGATACATTAATGTGTAAATTACTTTTATGTTGCATCCAGTAAAGGTGGTGATAATTTTATTTGCTTCATGTAGCCTACTGCTGCTGGGTGTTTTAATCCATGATAATACATAATAATTTATCAATTGATTTATATTTTAATAATCTGAATATGCAAAGTAACAACAGCTATCACATAAATTCAGAGCCGTAAAATGTACAATACTGCCTTGCAAAATGTAGTTAAATGGAAGTATAAAGTAACACTAAACTGACATACTTATGTTAAGTACAACTGAAAATTTGTACTTCAGTACAGTACTTAAGTAAATGTAGACCTACTTAGTTACATTCCACCACTGTGCTTAGGCTTGCTGGAAACCTTTGTGTCATCACATACAACTTCATCTGGACCAGCTCCAGAAAGCCTGAGTCCCAGGTTTATGTTTAGGATTTGTAAAACCTGCTCTCTGGAGCTGGCCGCTGCTCTGGCTGCTTTGATCTGAAACATCCTGAGAAATTTTAAAACAATTTTTTCTCCAATAGCTGCATATTAGAGCTTAAATGCTTGGTTGAGCCACTGATTAATTGGTTAATCAGTTGACATGAAAGTTAATCAGGAACTATTTTGCTGATTGATCATTCAGTAATTTCCAAACACTGCTTTAAAGGAAGAAAGCCTCTATAGCTTAAATATTTTCTTTGTCATATAAGGTATTAAACTGACTGGACTGTGGGATAAAACAAGCAATCTGGGCACTTTTCACCATTTTCTACCAATTTCTAGAAAACAAAGAATTAATCGATAAAGAAAAGTACTGGCAGATGATCAATTGACAACGAAAATAATCATGAGCACGGCTAATCTTAGAGATTATTTTCCCATTTCAGAGTGATCAATTATTTTACTTTGAAGGCCACATTGGCCTATATCCGGTATTGCTCTGGTAATCTCAGGCTGATTTGACTCAATTGACAGCCTCCCTCTTCCGTATGCCTCATGGCTCGCCCATCGACTACAGTTTGATATAACTGCAGACATCATTTCCCAAGATGCATTGCCACTTGGCTGGAATGCGCTCACAGCAGTGATAGAGCAGTAGTTTGATGGTGATGGTTTATGACAAAATACGACAACTTTTTCCAGAAGGATCTAACTGCAGACCTCACTCCCTACAGGCAGGGACCCTGCACTCCTCCCCTCGGCCCTCATGCCGCTGGCCCCGGTATTAAAGGCTGCAGCTGAACCCTGTTTATCTAGAGCGTCAACACTCATAGAACAATAGCTTATCTCTACATGATGATAACCGTAGTGATGGTTTTATGCTGGCTATCAGTCTGACAGGCCCGGACAGGTCTGTGTAGCTTCTACTGAATGGCTTCTGGGAAACAATTACAAAGATATGACACAGGGGATTTTGTTTGAACTGGTTGCATGGATGACTGACATTGTACTTAAAGTATGTACACCCCTTAGAGGACAGGAAAATTCAAAATAGGATGTTTTCTTTGTGCAGCCCATTTCTCCAAGACATAACTGAGCTCCTGAGAAATAGCCTTCGTCTTGTCTCAGCCCGATCTGAATTCAGCTTGAGATAATAGTCAGATCAAAGAGAAAAAGAAACAAAACCCTTGATACTCTGTAGCTGAGAACCCTTCGAGAAGCCTAGCACAGCAAAAGAACTCCCACTGAGTTATTCTTTTGCTCCTTATCTCCTCTAAGGGGGAGAAAAACAGATCAGAACTGAGTTATTTACTTTCCATGAGATGAGGAAAACCAAAACTTTAAGTCCAATCAAGTCATCACAGGTAGAGTTTTAAAGGTTATCAGCACATTGTTCCACTGACCATGAGAGTTTACAGCTGCTGCTGCTGCTGCTGCTGCAGGGCCCGTTCCAAAAGTTTCACTGAGTTATCTGCAGCCTTGCTGATTAAATCACAGGCTCCTGTCAAATCTGGCACATGGAAACTATGTAAAACATCACTTTTCTCAGTAAGGCAACTCAATTTCGAAACACTCTTTGCATAGAGACGAAGACCACCAGTTTCATGGTGAAAAGGTGGGGTTAACTTTCTGTTTTCATTTGGATAATTGTGCTTTTGAGGTTCCCAATTAGTAGAGCATATCTACATCTTAAACTTGCTATCTGTTATCCCGCTGTGTGAGTGGCACAGGGGATGGTCTTCAAACACCAAATATGCATGCGTATAGCAGACAGGTTGTTTTGAGGTGAAACCAACTCAGACATGAGTCAAAAGTTCCAAGTTGGGCCAGAGCTTTCTTCCCCTCCTCTCACGCTCCAGGCGGGAGGTGGAGCCAGGCTGAGCCGAGCACGCCCCTTCTAATGGAGCGACCGGGCTCCCACTCGTCAAGTCAGTCAGTGAAGTTTATGTTCCAGAGGAGATAACCTGTAAAGGTCAGATGAAACTTTGATGATCCCCGCGGAAACATTGGATAATACCAACCATGGCGAGGTCAAAGGCGAGAGTGTACACTTGTTGCGCACTGATGCTGCTCTGCGTGGTTGCTGTCATTGTGTGTATAGCTGTGCTCGTGAGGCGCAAGTGTCCAGGTGACACTTTCTCAAGCGCTGCAGTGGCCGCAGACTCTGGGAGGTGTTCGCAGATTGCACGGTGAGTGGCACTTTACACTTCTGTTAGGATGGCAACACAAACATTGCTATTTGTCCTAGTCAGTTAGGCGCCTATGAGGAGCGGCATTACGCACAGCGCGCACTGGCTATCTTGATGAGGAGTAACGAAAACTATCTGCTAACTATATTCTATTCATACTATATTAAAGGCTTAAAGACCTCAGTAGCGATGTGACAACTTCAATTCTTAGAAATATGCCTGGCTGAACCAAATGTAAGACCATATATAGAACATATCATTAACACTAACATGCTTTCCATAACACCAGCCTATGCAAAACACAAACACGCCATTTGCTTACCTGGTAGGTTGGCTATTTGAGCCATAACGGAAATAGCATAGAATTTGAGTGATGATTGTAAAATCTTTCAGAGACATACTTCAGAAAGGAGGCTCAGCGGTAGATGGCGCCATTGCTGCGCTGCTGTGCACCTCCGTCATCAACCCGCAGAGTATGGGCCTCGGAGGGGGGTCCATATTCACAGTGATGGACAGCTCTGGTAACAGCCACATTCATTCAGCCCTATAATAAATACAGCAGAAGTAACCAGTGTTACTCAGTGGAGACAAATGGTATTATCTCCTCTTTTTAAAGGCAAAGTGAAAATCATCAACTCCAGAGAGACTGTACCTGGGAAGTTTAAATCTGACCTGCTCAAGTCATGTCCCAAGACCTTCCAGTTTGTGTCAGGTACTGCTCTGACATTTCACACCATCACAGACCTGCAAGTTTATTTTCCTGATTCTTTTGTTGGGAGCATTTCTTGTTTTTCTTGCTCAGACTGTTGTTGTGACAGGTATTAGGTTACTAGGTCTCTGCATTATAATGCAAGAGGGAGCAGGGGGAAGCCCAGATATTCTGCTCCTTTTGAGAAATTCAGTGTGGTTCACATCTGGGGAACTTTTAGTTACCACATAAGGGCACACAATTCAAATATTTATGTCAGGTCTAGGGCTGAATGTGCTGTCAGTCCTTTCTTGGACATGCAAATGTCTTTGTTTTTTGCTTCCTATGCAGTTGAGTGTGGTTGTATACATATTTGGGGCCCAACAGACCTGACATAGGAACTGGCCACCAGCTGAGCTCTCAGCTAAGACCCCACACACAGTGGAACAGGAGGCCTTCACTAGCCATTAATCATGATGCGACATGTTCTTGTAAGCCTGTATAAGAAGATAGGAAAGAACGATAAAGAACTGATACTATGAGAACATTATTAGGCAGCAGCAACCTTTGTTTACTGTGTAGCATTAAGCTATAAATTAAGTAATTAATTAATATTGTTTTACAAATGGATAACATTTGTATGGAGGAGCATCCACAAATACATTTCTGTTAGACATTTAAAAGATGTGAATCACTATCATTCCAATATTTCGGATTTTCCCTACCTCAGGGGTGTCAGAAGTTCCCTGATTCTTAACTCAAGTATCTTAAGTAAATATTCTGCATTCAAATCCTACTTAAGTAAACGTACAGAATTATTATTAGTAAAAACTGCTTAAAGTGTGACAGCAACAATACTAAAATTGTTTCTGTTGGTCGTAAGTGCTATATTGTAGGCAACTGGACTTGCTTGCATTTCTTGATCCCTCCCCAGACAACTTCACACCCATTCACCCCTGGTCCCACCTGATCCTAACGACTCACATGGTGGCCAGGTGGGTCAGCGACTCACATTGTGACCTTAACGACTCTGAAACTAAGAGCTCACCCGACCCCTACGACTCTGCAAGGGTTCCCACCCACACAGGGTTTATAGCCTGCAACTTCGTACCAGTCATTTAGAACTGAGGAAGCTTCTTGGATGAGAGGCGAAACGTCTTCAAGAAATGCAAGCAAGTCCAGCTGCCTACAATATAGCACTTACGATTACCATGACCTGGATGACTGAGAATCTTCACCGACAAGTCTCTGTTGGTGTATTTCTTGCTATATTACATTATTATGTTAAAAAGACAGTTCACCCCTAAATTAAAAACACATATATTACCTCTACCTGTGGTGCTTTGTCAGTCTAGATTGTTTTGGTGTGAGTCGCCAAGCGTTGAAAATATTGGCTGTAGAGATAACCCACAGACCTTGTTGGACAAACTTTTTTGTTTCTATCGAACTTTCTCTGCCAATCGTATCACCACGCAGAAAGAAGAGAACATCTACTCATGGACAAGAGGCTCATGTTTGTGACAACACAGGATGTAAACATTAATGGAGTCCTCTTTGGCTTAGCTGCAACGTTAGCTAGCTCAGTGGTGCGCAGTGAGCCAGCAGAAGATACACGCTTCCTCCTGCACTGTGGTACGGTTGGTTGGTGTAGTTTGGTAGAAAGAAAATAGTTCCCAAATGAAACTGCTCACAACAAAGTCTGTGGATTATCTTGAATAACTTGGTCATGATTGATGGAAAGAGACATTGCTGTCTAGTTAAGAAAAAAAAAGAGTAGGGGTGGTATATACAGTCACTTTATTAGGTACACCTTGCTGGTATCGAATTGGACCCCCTTTTGCCTTCAGAACTGACTTAATTCTTCATAGCACAGATTCAACAAGGTGCTGGAAACATTCCTCAGAGATTTTCATCCATGTTGACATGATAGCATCACACAGTTGCTGCAGATTTGTCGGCTGCACGTCCGTGATACGAATCTCTCGTTCTACTGCATCCCAAAGGTGCTCTATTAGATTGAGATTTGGTGACTGTGGAGGCCACTGGAGTACAGTGAACTCATTGTCATGTTCAAGAAACCAGTTTGACATGATCTGAGCTTTGTGACATGGTGTTACATCACCCGGTGAGGTCTTCTGCTGCTGTAGCTCATCTGCTTCAAGGTTCAACATGTTGTTGGTTCAGAGATGGTCGTCTGTATACCTTTTATGTAATGAGTGGTTATTTGAGTTACTGTTGCCTTCCTATCATCTTGAACCAGTCTGGCCATTCTCCTCTGACCTCTGGCATCAACAAGGCATTTTCACCCAGAGAACTGGATATTTTCTCTTTCGCGCACCATCCTCTGTAAACCCTAGAGATGGTTGTGTGTGAAAATCCCAGTAGATCCGCAGTTTCTGAAACACTCAGACCAGCCTGTCTGGCACCAACAACCATGCCATGTTCACAGTCACATAAATCACCTTTCCTTGAGTTGCTGCTATGTGATTGGCTTAGCTATTTGCATTAACGAGCAGTTGCACAGACAACTATATTTTCATTAGTTATTAATCACCTGAAACTAAGAATCATTGTGTTTTCATTACCTTAGATTGAGCTGTTTATATGTACATATGGAGCAGGTCCTCTTTCACAGAGTCCGCCATGTTGTTCTAGTTGCCCAGAATGGACATACCAAACACTGGCTTTGGGTAGGGCGGTTTTCATTTTCTTGTCGACCACTGTAATTCTCCCACTCCTTTGCACACGTGAAGTTTCAGTTAGTTGCAATTTGCAACCTCACCACTAGATGCCAATAAATCCTACACATGAGACCTTTAGATGGATATAGTAAATTAGTATTACATCAGTTAATGACAAGCACCTCAAAATGGTACTTAAGCACAGAACTTGAGTAAATGTACATATTTATTTTCCTATCCATCCATCCATCCATCCATCCATCCATCCAGGTAGCCAGTGGATCGGGGTCCCAGGGGAAATTCAGGGTTATGAAGTGGCACACAAGCTTTATGGGAAGTTGAAGTGGGCCACCCTCTTCGAGCCGACCATCAAACTGGCCAGAGGAGGATTTCCTGTTCCTCAGGTCCAGGGTCGATACATCCCGTTCACTGATTCAAACATGACTCAGCCACTACGGTATGAAAGCCACCCAAACAGGACTCAATAATGTGATAAACACACAATGAATATCTCACCTTTCTACATTTAAGTGATATTCTCTTTCTTTGTATTTGTCCTTCAGAAAGTTGTTTTCAGATAAGAATGGCAACTTGCTGAAGGCTGGTGATATAATTAAGTTTGAGAAACTGGCTGACACTTTGGAGACGATTGCAAAACATGGGCCGGGTGCTTTTTACACTGGAAGAATAGCAGAGGATTTAATCCGTGACATACAGGAGGCAGGTATTGTCAGACGGGTTTCATCATGCTCTCCTTTTTCAGCCATTTTCCATCTCTGCCACAATGGCACAATGATTTAATTACAAAAGAACAAATCAATTGGGTTTGTAAAGCACTACAGCAATCACTCACAGACTTCAGTGTGAGCTGCCTGGATCCATTAAATGTCTTGATTATGTGGAGCTAAGATGCACTTTGTTCAGTTCTGCTTAGCAGAGCCACTTGTTTCAATGTTTTTGTTCAGGAGGAACACTTACGGCGCAGGACTTGGCATCGTATAATGTTACAGTGACTGATGCGTGGGCTGTTCCTTTGGGAGAGTACCAGATGTACATACCCCCACCCCCTGCAGGAGGCATCATCCTCAGCTTCATCCTTAACGTCATGAAAGGTTCCTGCTGCACACGGACTGCAGAGCTGCGGCTCACCCACACTTTGAAACCATATAATGAAGCTTGTTAGCTGTGTTCAAATGTTGAAAAGAAAAATGCCAAATGAAAACTTTCCTTGGTTGTTGCTTACGAGTTATTTACCTAAATGAGGAGACTGAATGATGGTGTGAATATGAGTGTTTCATGTGAGGGAGAATCAAAGATACTGCAGTGGAATCCACTGGGAAAAGTAAACACTTGCTTTTATTTACAGGATATAACTTGAATCCAGCATCTCTGGTAGGGGAACAAAAGACACTGGCCTATCATCGCCTTGTTGAAGCTTTTAAGTTTGCCAACGGATTAAAGAAACATATTCGAGATCCACGCTTCAGCTCAGAGGAAGTAAGTTATTTTTAAGTAGTTAAGTCTATTTATGGCTTATAACCAGTGGTGCAAGAAGTATTTAGATTCTTCACTTAAGTAAAAGTAGCAATGCCTCAGTTTAGCAGTTAAGTATTACTGTTTTGGAAAAAAGAAAGTTGCACTCTAACAGTGTGATTCCCAGAGTGCCGAACAGATAGGCATAGATTTCAGGGGGGACACAGGAAACACGCCCCCCTCAACAATTAGAACATGTGCCTTTGTCCGCCCAAATAAAAACATAAAAGTAGCTTTGACAAAATTAAGGACATTTACACCGTACATTGATATGGAAAGGACACAATTTGCTGCATAAGAAAAATCACCAGAATGCAGGATATTAAGTGTTACATATGCAAAATGTTCTGGCAGAGAACCCCCAAACCCAGTGTTTCAGAAGCATTATCAGGTAAATCTATGTAAAATATAAAAGTAAATTTGATTGTTTTGCAGAATAGCTGCAGCTAGTCAATATAAAGCTGACTTTAACTACTTTATTTACTGTGAGAAGGTTTAATTTACAACAAATGCACAATATTTTATTTGTTGACCACATGTTTTTTGGAGTAAAAACCAAAATCTGCCAAGTAACAAGTAACTCAAGCTGTCAGATTATGAAGTGGAGTAAAAAGTACAATATTTCCCTCTGAAAAGTGGTGTAGTAGAAGTATAAAGTCGCATAAAATGAGAAAAGGAAAGTATGAACACATTAAATTGTACTTAAATACCTTACTGGAGTTAATGTACTTAGCAACTGTCCATCATTTCTCATAATGGTCTTAGAACTGCTCAGTGTTTAATCCGCAGGCCTCCCACCCACTTTTAGGCTTATGTTTAAATCAACTGGTCTCGCTGTCAATCAGCTTATCAATGTTCCCCATGAGTACTCCAGTCTTGGGTTATTATGGTGATCTATTAAACACATGCATGAGGTTTGGTTGCGTGCCGCTGTCCAAAAGTGACGGAGGGTACAGGCTCTCTGTTAGGTCAGTGACAGTGTTTGACTTGAGCATAAGAAACCTTAAGCAAAGGTTAGTTGTTGCATTTGATTAGATTTTTGACTGTGTTATTAGTTATAATGCTGTTAGCTAAGCACATGTCATTTAGTAGTTTAACTGCCATTTGCAGCATACCTAGTTGGGTGGCAGTTAAAGTACATTCAAATCTAAATAGCATTTTTTTTTGTCATACAATATGGCACAATGCCACAGCTCATTGGCAATGGTTGTCATTTAATGACAGTCACCTGCAATTTGACTAAAATAACCTCTGGTTTGCAACCAAAATGTCTGCGATCAAATACTGTGTGTTTCTGTAGAATTTAAGCATTTTCCTGATTCCACTCGAACAATTGCTCCCTATCTTCTCATCCTCGGGCTGCCTAGGCCAGGATTGGCCTGCCCTGGTTTCTAAATCAAACACACCTACACTTCACTTAGTGTCAGTTCAGGTGTGGCTCTGTGAAGTACCTTGTAGTTTGGTAAACTATAGTTTTAATGTAGTTTCCCTAAGAACCTCAGAAATTACTCTGTTTAGTTGGACTCCTGTTCTGTAAAGTGTTGTCATGTTTAACACATTTAGATGTCTAATAAATGCATTTTGTAACTGGATGTCTGTAGACATAAATCTTGACTCCAGCTATTTATATCAGATATTTTTTGTTTTCATATGAGCGTAGTTATTCTGAAAAGTAGAAGGTGCAATGTTTGATGTATTTGATATATTTAAAAGGCAGATAAATAGATGTTAGGCAAAAACAGGGACTGGAAGGGTTAAAAATGGACTGCAGCTCCCTTTCAAATGTAGTTCTGACAGGTTTTTTTCTTGTTCACTCTGTAAAACAACCAGAAGCCTGAAATATGATCATAACTTCACCTTTGAAGCGAGTGTTTTTTGTTATGTGTCTGACTGCTCTGTATCTCTCACAGATGGCCAGGAAATTCACAGAGGATAGCTTTGCCAAGCACATACAGAGCTTGATCAGCAGCGACAGGACTCACGATCCCCAGTATTACAACATCACCCCGTATCTGGACAGCATGGGCACCACGCATGTGTCTGTGCTGGCTGAGGATGGCTCTGCTGTGTCTGTCACCAGCACCATCAACCACATGTCAGTATTTGAAGGAGTTCTGTTTCACAGAGAGAAATCTGCCATTGAGCATTACTGTTGGTTTGAATGTGGAGGAGTAAGAAGATTTAAGAGATTAAGGAATGAGTGTTTTTGTAAAAGGAATTTGAAAATAAATCTCTCTTTTGTAAGACTCCAGTCATCACAGTCCAAAGGCTTTCTGGAACAGCACAGTTAGAGAAAGCTCAGTTTTTTTTAGTAGTGCATCTGTATTGCAATTTCCTCTCATGTCAAGATCCAGCTCATTTAATTTGTTTTCTTCACAGATTTGGCTCTAAGGTTGTCTCTCCTAGGACTGGAGTTATCCTCAACAACCAGCTGTACGATTTCTGCGGAAGAGTCGATAAGATCTTTCCTGGTATTCACATCAGCACGATGTATTTTACATTGTCATTTAAATACAAGTTATACAGGTTTGTTTCTGTTTTCAGAAACAAGTAGCTCACTGTCATATGCTTGCATACAGAACCATAGATGTAGATTTCCTTTTGTTTTTGGGAGGAAGAGATCTGTGTGGATAATTCAGCTCCTGGTAAAAGCATCCTGAACTTAGAGCACTGAAGGAGGAGGAGGAGGAGGAGGAGTTTCAGCTGGTTGCAATCCTTGACACTAGATGTCACTAAATCCCCCTAAATCTCACACACTGCTCCTTTAAGTTATAACCTGCCTCTCTGTTCAATAACATTTTAAGTAAATAATATTCATTTCCATCAGCCTCAGCTGGTCTTTTGTACTTTACTGTGCTAATAAGCAAATGTAAGCATGCTAACATGCTAAACTCAGATAATAAATAGATAACAATGTACCTGCTAAACATTAGCATATTAGCATCATTGTGAGTGTGTTAGCTAGCTGATGTTAGGGTTCGGCTCAAAACACGCTGTACCAAAGTACAGGCACACACAGCTGCTAGCATGTCGACTCTTGGCCCTTTAATATGAACCTAGAACTGCAGAAAAATAGACCCTTTGTTTAACAAAGAGAGTTTCTCCTTTGTCAGATGCCAGCTGCTGAACAAAGGTAAAGGGCTGAATAAATGCCCTCCGTCCTCTATGCACGCCTGTGATTCACATCATTCAAACACACTCCACTGATTGCATTTATAATAATTTCCTTCTTGTTCCTCTCACATTGATGAGTCTGTATTGAAGCCGTCTGTCCTGTCAGTCAAGGCTTTTGTTGTGTTGTCAGGGGAGCAGCCTCCATCCTCCATGGCCCCCGCTGTGCTCAAGTCTCAGTCGAAGACGCTGGTGATTGGATCGACCGGTGGGAGCATGATCACGACTGGGATCATCTCGGTATGTGTCCGGGGCAATCACACTAAGTGCCATTAAGATAAATTGCTGCAGACTAATGCCCCTCACTGTTGTCACAGCAAGCACTGTCTTCATGAGCGTCTTCACCATGTCCATAACCCATTCTGCACTCATCACTTTCCCATTTGGCAGATTGCAATGTATTGTTTTGTTTTCTCTCCCAGGCACTCGTGAATCACCTTTGGTTTGGAAAAAGCCTCAAGGAGGCGATTGCTGCTCCGGTTGTTTTTGTCGACTCTCAAAATGCAGTGAAGTTTGAGCCTGGCTTTGATAAGGTGATACACACTAAATACACTAATTTACTAAAATAACTCATAATATTTGCTCCATCTGAGTCTCCCCTCCTCTTTGCCCTTCAGAATGTAATCGAGGCTCTGAAGGCTCTGGGGCACAAACATGAAAGTGCAAAATATTTCTTCAACGTGGTCAATGCTGTGGAGAAGAAGGACGGCTGCATCTGTGCTGTGTCTGATGCCAGGAAACTGGGTGAAGCAGCCGGTTACTGAGACTGCGAGCTGCTGATATTGGTTATTCAGGAGGGCCTGAAGGTTATAGAGACCTTTCACAGCCACAAAACCACAAAGGCTTCAACAGATGGTGTTAAATCATTGAACAAGTCACTGAACAACAGGCCTCTTCAGCTGAACACACAGTCTAACATGTAGCAGTTAAACACGTGGCGTCTGAACAGAACGGACTGTAATGGTGACATGATGGATTTTACTGTGAAAGAAGAAACTGTGACTGTATCTGACCCCAGTGACTCCTCTGTTCGGCTTGTTTGGACAAATCTGTAGCATTTTATTGTTACTTTTTGAATCTTTCTCTTGTAAGAACATTTTTTACATCATACAAATGACTTGATAGTGCATTCATGTTATTATCTGAGACATAAAATATATAACAGGCTTTTTTATTAAGTTATTACTTGTTCATAGCTGGTATTTCTATTATTCACACTCTTAGTACCAAAGTTATTCTGTCACCTCCATTATATGCTGTAACCTGTAGCAATGTTTATGGAATATGCAGTGAATTAAATATGGATATTATGTATAATATTCAAATAAATATGTTTTTTTTTTAACATGTTTCATGCTACAGTGCAAGGGCGTAGGGTTAGTTTCAACACTGATACACTTTATGCATTCTGGTGAATTTTTTTACGCACCGATTTGTGCCTTTTTGGCATCAATTTTTGGTGAAAATGTATTTAAATTTGTCAAAAATAAAAGTTCTTGGCTACTTTTGTGTCTTTATATGGTTCTATCTATGAAATCAGTGATCACTGTGTTTAAACATCCAAAAACACCCGACAAATCTGTTTGTCAGGCTGCAGATTCCCTGCAAGAAATGTGTTAACGGCCCTTACGTTGAAGGGCATGCATCACAAATTTGCTTAAGCCATTTTGTTTTTTTGAAATATTACTTGAAAACATTGTGTAGAAATGCATAAATATCATAATCGGTGCCATTTTTAAACGGCATTTACTGAGATCAACTCAATAGTACCTAGAAAATTGCACAAAACGGAGTTTTTACAATAAAGGTCACAGACAGGTGCAAAAATAAGAAAATCGCACAAGAGTTAAATACACAAATAGCTCAAACAAAGTATAAAAGGACAGAAATCAGTAAACCCTGGTGGGAATCTATGACAACAACAAATAACAGCAGGTGCTTTCTTTGGATGAGGCAAAGTGGCCCTCAGCCGCCTGTTCAAAACGGGGTCACTGCAACTGAAATCTGTAAATCCATCCCTTTGTGCCATAACGCATTCTGAACAAGCTGCGTGACTTGTCTGTGCCGTTTTTCATAAATTATTTTTCAGTTTTGTGCCGGAGCATGCAGCAGCTGGAGCACGATAATCAGATCAAATAGTGAGTCATATAAACAGGAGGGCGGTTTCCTGGGAGAAAGTTTGTGAAGAAATATGATGCACTTAAAGTCTCTGCTCAGAGACCTACACTGAATATGGTTTCACACAGTAAAGTCATATATATTTTGCTCTTTTACTCTAAATGGAGGGGAGGGGGAGATGAACTTTGAGGGTAAAAGGTAAGATAATGAGATCCTGGTGATTTTTGGGGGGTGGGCTCTGTTGCCCTGTCACATGGTATTTGGACCTCAGGGGGTGTGACAGTCACACTGTGCCCTGACCTTATAGGAGCCACCTGTTGCAAATGCCACATTACCATGTCTGGCAGCAGAAACAAAAGGTTGCCAGGAGAGGATCATGGGTAGGGCCTCATGCGATGACCACCCTGCCTTTCCCTGGCAAGCAGCAGCAGCTCAGGCGTTTCCCTGACAGCACACAGCAACACAGATGATCCGCTGGCTCAGAAACAAGCACAGTGTTTCCAGCGACCAATCCCAAACAGCACAGTCCGAGCCGATTTCTTTTATTGCCCTATTTGCGGACTAATCTGCATAAATAAATCCTCTGTTTGTTTCTGTCAGCAGCTGCACGTTCTGCCTGTGGCCCAGACGTTGCAACAGTTCCTTTTATTGTGGAGATCTTCAAAATAAATCACATGCAGACACACCTTTAATTGAGATTGGTTCTTTTATTGGCAGTCAGTGTTTGGCATGAGACAAGTACACACAAGGCTACAAGGAAGAGTTTGACGTTGAGACAATAAACATAAACTACGAACCGAGTGGACATTGCTCTCCATCATTCAAATAACACATTCAACATGAAAGGGGTCCGCTCTGACTGTAATTTACATTTGCTGAACTGTTCCCTGTTTTACTGTGTCATCCAGTCAGCCGCATCCCTTTTTTGTTTACTGTTCAGGCTTACAGCAGGAGGTCACTGCGCTCAGTTTCATAATTAGAGTCATTGTTATAATTACAGAGTCGGACAAAAGACGGAACACCAACACAAATAATTACAGCAGTAATCAGACATTTTACTGTTACAAACACATAGAACACACATTTAAACATTTATTATATATCTGGTGGTGCAGGTATGTTTTTTTCAGTGATCCCTCTAACAATCGTGAGCCATTTGGTCATCGTTTCACCGTAAAGAGGTATGCGTTCAGCTTTGTATATATCCCCTGTTATAAACAATGTACACAGATTATATGCTATGGAGAAACAGAAATATAAAAAAAACAGTAGTCCCCTTTAAAGTGCTTTCAGTCAGTCTAACTTAATCATTATGTGCTACTGTAGACAGACTCTAACCAATAGGTAACAGTCATGGCTGTGTCTCATAACAAACACAGGGCCGCTGAAGGACTGTATCAATAAATGGAAAAGACAACATATTTGTAGAGACAAACGGCAGTAGGACGGGCAGTTTGGGCACTGCTCAGACTCGGTGGCCCACATTAACACTTGGCTGCGGTGTCATATATGCACTGAAACACTGTGGTGATGACTACAGCAGCTCAATAATCACAAAGAGGTGAATATCAGCATTTAGGCAAGTACAAAAAAACAATCAGTAACAGCTACCCATTGTTGAGTCCTACCTGTTGTCTTCTAAGATTGCTTTGTTCACCAAAAGTGCACAAAAATAGCCCATGGAAACACAAGAGAACCATGTTTTGTGTCCTCATTTACATCTACACAAGGGCTGCGTGGGTATTCACAAGTGGACATTTGGAAAGGGGGGGAAAACGCAAAAAGTCTTGACCTAGCAGTTTTGCCGGCGTCACGTGACGGGTCGTCGGCTGTATAGTCTGTTGAACTTGTGTCATAGCTTTTGTTGAGAGATTAACAGAGAACACACAATGTGGAGCTAGGCCCTGCCTGCCAGAGATAGTCCCAGTCCTGGTGGAGAACCCAGAGGGACCCTCTGTTTCCAAACTAACTCGACTTCAGCTACCGCCGGGATGCTGCTCCTCCATCCAACCAACTGATCTAAATCTCCTTGGGATTGGCTCCTCAGCTGCCACTATCAGAGAGAGAGAGAGAGATAGAGTGATAGAGGGAGAGAGAGAAAGAGAGAGAGAGCGAGCACCGGTTCATTAACTCTTCCAGCCCCCCTCCAATGAAACCGCACCTCGTTCCCAAGAGCGCCATCCACCAACACAGTAAGTCCGCCGTCGTGACCGTCGCTTCACTGTCATCTTGTGTGGGTTAACTCAGAGATGGTTAGGAATAGCTTGGTAGCCGTGTCGGGAAGAGAGGTTCACAATGTGGGCACTGGTCTCCCCCGTGCCTCAGAGGGTGACTAGGCTCGTGGTGTGAGGGCGAGAGGGCGAAGGAGGTAACAGAGTGCTGTGGGACGTTTCAACCACAGTTGAAAGAGCCTCAGAGGGGAAAGACCCCATCACCTCTCACAGTAGTGAAGGGTGAAGTCTTTGGAAAGCTGCTTCTCGCCCAAACTCCACGGCTCCAGCTCGAATTTGTTCCCCATGTCATCCTCCTCATCTTCCCCCTCTTCCTCATCCTCCTCTTCCTCCTCGTAGTGGCTGGGCTCCTCAATGGAAGTCTCCAGGTGATAGCAGTAGGGCTGACCCTCCGTGTACTCATAGATAGTTGGTAAGCTGCTCTTCAGGCTGCAGCGCCGACGCAATGCGACCAGCAGCGGCTGAGGCATGGTAAATATATCCACGTTGTTGCCCAGGTCGATCCAGGCCAGGTTGGAGAACATCTTGGGGTCTTTGAGCATCTCAGTGAGGTCTTTGAGTATCGCCAGGGTGAGGCGGTTACCGTTAAGAGCCAGGGTGCTGAGTTTGGGCAGCGAGGCAAGAAGAGGCAGGAGAATCTTCAGGTTCTCGTCATGGAGTTCGGTGAAGCTGATGTCCACAGCCACCACGCTGTCTCTGTTGTTCTGGAGGTAGAAGGCGACTTGACGGACATCACGGGTGGACAGGGGGATGCCGGACAGGTCGACGGAGTCACTGGACAGCTTTTTCTGTAGAGTTGTCTTCAGACTGTGGAAGACAATAAAGACAAAGTGGATTTACTTAGATGTCTCATGAAACACACACACACCAGTTTAGGTTTCAGCTGGAGGGTGAAAGGATGGTACTTGGGAACAAGGCCCTGGTTTTATGTTGTGTTTCCTGTGTTGTATAAAGGAGGGGGTGACTGGGCCGGCATGGAGCGGAAGGCTGACACAGAGACTCCAGCATGGGGATTTAGTAGTGTAAACAGAGGAGCCAAAACATCCGAGCGAGCCAGCAGCTTGAGCTTAAAGCTCTGACGGCTAGGAGCTCCTTACAGCACAGGGCCAGAACAGATTACTACTTAAAAGATAAACTATGGTGTGTTTTAGGAAAAGATAAAACTTTGAATAGAAGATATTTGGCCACTATATTTATGAGACAGGAAGAAGATTAATATTTTGAGTATGATTTGTTACGATGATGTTATTATCTCCTCCAAAGACGTTACATTCATGCTTCTTTTTAAGTTAGTGAGATGTCTCCACAACCTGTGGACAGATCTTCTTGACATTTGGTAAAAAGTTAAGAGAAAGTTGCTAGGCTTGAGTGGATCTGAAGTGCAAATCCAAGAATTATTACTTAGTTGGGGCATTTTTGAACAGTTTCACTATTTTCTCATGAACTACTTGAGTGAAATAATTTGTCCATGACTGCTGGTAACACTTTAATATCAGGCTACAAAACATATGCTTACATAATCCATGATAATCATCATTAATAAATGACCTAATCACTATGACTTTATGTGATTAGTGAGCTGGAATCCAGTTACATGATTAGCCTCTCTGAAAGCAAAGGGGATGGAACGTTCATTTTTAAAAGATTTACTGCTTTAATTGAAAGAAGTGGAGTGTAGTAAGGTAGACAGTGGTGCACTAAAACCAAAAACATTCAGCAGGTGCCAGATAATTGGACAGACATATTTAAGTCAAATGTTTAATGAAGTGAAAAAGAAAAACTGGAATCAGATTAGGGCTTGTCGGCATTACTTGCACCATGCAGATGTTTGCATCTGTCTACCAGTTTGATATTTTTATAAGAGTAAGTCCTGCTTTCAGAGAGTCTTATCAACTGCATGGGTCTGAGATGAGCTTTTCTATGTGACTGTATTCCAGCTAATTCTGAGGCATATGAATGAATGAATGATTTAAAGGTATATGATGCAGAATTGTAGGTTAGTGTTTGTGAACATGCTTGCCAGCATAAGTGAATGCCAAACCAAGATTCACTCTCGTTTTGAAACAAGCTTTGTCCGCTTGGTATTTCGCCACTATAAGTTTTTACAAAAGTCCTGACCTCACCTGCGATGTTTGACCAGGACCGTCCCAAACACAGCAAAATAAGAGGAAAACAAGAAAAGCCAGGCAGAGGGGAGAATCTCTGCAGAAAAACACACTGCCACACACCTCTAGTGGGTCATAAGTGATGATTCAGAGGGATTACTTTTGTATGAGCCTATACTTTGTTGTTTTGTTTACTTTTAAAAGTCAATAACTGATGATCCAGTCACTCATTGTGACGTCTTCTTTTGTTAACGTCATCATCATGACTCATGCATTGGTGAAATATTAGTTAAGCATATGTTTTGTTATTAAAAGGTGTTACCTTGTAGTTTATCAGTGTGAATATTAATTAATAAAATAACACAATTAGTGGATTGTGTAACTGTGGCTGAGGTGTGCGCTCTCTGGCAGCTTTCTAGTTTGTATACATAGTCTGTATATAGAAGACTACACAGAGGAGTCACAAGTTAATCTAGTGATTTTTAGGTGTTTGACACAGTATATTGAGGTGATTTATAAAGTGGATGACACTTATTTAAGGAGACGTTATTAAGTTTGTGAGTCGGGAGTAATATGTGCAGGATATCTGTGTGTTTCGGTGCATGAACTCACAGCACAAGCCTCTGAAAACCTTAAAGCCCTTTCAGGATATTGTTAAGTACAAGCAGGATTTGAGGCCAGATGTTAAAACAAAGGATACTTTTCTGTAGCATTGCTTTACACTGCAGCTGAAAATATTTGTGCATTATTGCCCTTTTGTTTCCAGTCAGTCTCATTCACCAGTGCCCCCCCTCCCCCGAGGATGCGGTGTGTTTTACTTGAGCCGTTACTGAAGTGGCCTGTAACGCTGATTCGGTGTCAGAGCGAATTACAACATCCTCCAGCGCCCGGTGACTTACTGTGACACCCACTGCAGTACCTGTCACTTGTCATGCTTTAAAGTGTTTTTTAGTCCCTGCTGAAAATGGATGTGCCCTGAGTGGCATTTACTGCTTTATTTCATAAGCAGGTGATGGGTTGATGAGCACTGGAGTGTTTGTATTATCTGCAAAACACACACACACAAAAAAAGTATGAAACCCACTCATAAAGCAAGGCTAGAGGGAGTTTAATCAGCTGTTGGGCACAAAATCTATGAGATAAAGACATTTATCAAGGCTGCTGTATCTTTATCAAAGTCTTGTCCTCCCTTCCTCTATTGTCTGGCCTTTTATACGACAGAACCCTCATCTTCACCAGAGGCACAAAAGTCCTAATGGCTGTGGCCTGGCGGAGGCTGCCCTGCAGGTGTGAATAGGTTTTTGATCACACAACTCCTTCCTTGTCAGACAGATTCATCCCTTTTGAGCTCAGGAAAAATGGATGTCTGAGGCGAACTCTCCGGAAACCTCTTTCATCCTTTCTCCAGATTAATCTGACACCAGAAAACAAGGGTGTCACGGATAACCTCCAGCAGACGTCTTTTTGGCGTCTTTACATTCACAGGAACACTAACAGCAGGGTTCAATTTAAATGGCTGAACTAGTTTATAGGTAAGCGATTAAAAGAGAGTAAGTTATTCAAAGGTGTGGTGGTCTCGACTGTAAATCGAATCACTCAATATAATTGTTAGAAGATGTCCTAAACAGAAAGTATAGACAAAATAATCCCTCAGTGAATCACATGAACTGCTGAACTGAAGCCAGCAATAAAACTAACGGCAACATTTAGTAACAGTGGATGATACCAATATACATGCACAATCAAGTAATCTAATAAATATCCATCCATTATTCAGTAACTCGTCAATTAAATTAACATTGTATAATGACCTATTAAGTATTCTCCCTTAAACAGTGAGGAAGCACAGTGTGTCTCTTGCCTCCATGTGTGGCTCATCAGTCTCTGTGTGTTATTGATTAAGTATAATGAGGCAGCATTTGAATTCAGTCAGTGTAAATGGCATTGCTCTTATTATTCATCAACGTAAATCTTTGGGTTATCCGATGCTAATTGAGATGACTTGAAATGTTATTCAGAAAAATAAGAAAATAATGCTTTTTTAAACAGTTAAATTGTACATGCTAACAAGTGGGTGGGTAATCACAGCTGTCATAAAAATCCCATTTTATTTCAACTTTAAATAAGTATTTTCCAGGAGTTTATTGGCTCCTCGCTCTCCCCCCCCGGGCTGTTATCCCACTGCTCATATCGTTTTGTTTTCTGCAGAGTCATTTACGTTAAAGCTTTGCTCTATTATTCATATCAGCCCCTCTGATGGCGGAAGCTCAACTGCACAAGAGAGAGACACGAGATGAGCAGTCTAATCACATCTGCTCGCTGACATTTCATTTATATTTTCAATTCATTTTCAGATGGATTATATACGTTAGACTTCAGAGAGGAGCTTGCGAGAGTCACACACACACACACACACACACACACACACACACATACACACACACAACTGCATTGTCCTTCATGGTGCAGGAAATCCAACCTCACAGCTCACAGTCCATATCAATAAAGGCAGTTCCTGCACATAAATTTCACCTCCATTTCTTTTTGTTTGATGGATGTTTCAGTCAAAATCCAAACCTGAGGAGCTGCTCTAACCGCTTTGTCCTTTCTGTATTGTATTCCATAGCTGTAGCTTTCGGGGGGATACAGAGGACACATTCCCCCTCAATATTTAGAACGTGCATTTGTTCCCCTCAATAAAAATGTTAAAGTAGCAGAGGGCTTTTATTTTGACAATATCTAAGAAATTTACATCATAAATCGATGCAGAAAAAAACTTAAAAATGCTCTCACTCAAAATTTTCAGGTGGAGGACCCCCAAAACCCCATTTCAATGCTGAAACAAGGCCTACACCCTTATCTTATCCTGTATTTTCCTGAAGCTGATGCACTCAGTAAAAAATGACAGGCCCTCAAGAAAGCTTTAACATGCATAGAATGCTACAATGCACAACATGTTCATTAGTGAATATGACAACAGGTGAATATTTAAATTTAATGATGAAGATATGCGTTTTGGTTGTTTAGTTTCTGAGGTAACAAAAAGTAATTACGAGGTCAAGAAAATCTGATGGAGCAGGAAGATAGTAGTGTGAAAACTGAGGAGAAAGAGGGTCACAAAGTGTCGGCAATTTTTACGCTCACGTCAAATTACTCGTAGGTGAGAGTGCCTTGGCAGCGTTTCTGGGTCACCGCTTCCATCAAGCTTATTATCGAGCTCTTTCATTAAATTTGGCAAAAAAAGAAAACATTTCGAGTAAAATTCAAATAAACTAGTTAGATAGATTAACAGGATTAGTGAGATTCAGACATTAATTCAGTGTGGCATTTCAGTCAGAAAAGTGTGTACAGTATTTAGAACGACTGGCGTGCACTGCTAATGCTGGATAATGAAGGGATGAACGATCCGGTGGCATTAAAATGGACTGAGCTGTTACTGTTCCCTCTGAGTACAGAGAAACCTCTCAAGAGGTTAGATGGTTGCATTTTTGCACAGATGAGGGCAGTTTGCCTGCAGCTGAGCAAAGATGGAAGTTCGAAGGAAGTAAAATCCACCCTAAAACAATTTCACTGACATGCATCTCTTCTAAATGTTTAATCTACACTAGATAAAGGGATAGTTCAACATTTTATAAAATACTCTTGTTTTTTTTTTGTTTTTTTTTCCACAGAGTTAGATGAGAAGATTGATACCACTCTCCACACATCTGTGTGATAAGTCTGAAGCTACTTCCAGGGGACTGTTAGCTTAGCTTAGCATAAAGACTGGACAGGCTACAGTGGGACATGGCTAGCCTAGCTCTGTCCAAAAGTAGAAAAATATTTGTACAGCTTAAAACAAGATGTAATGTGTTGTTTAGTTGGCTTTAGATGTGCTGGTAGGCAGATTTGTTCTCCTTAAACAGAGCTAAGCTAGCTGTTCCCCCTTGTTTCTAGTATTTATGATAAGTTAAGCTAACTGGCTGCTGGCTGTAGCTTCATACAGTGCAGACATGAGAGCAGCATTGATCTTCTCTAACTGTCAAAAAGAAAATGATTAAGTATTTTATAAAATGTCAAACTGTTTCTTTAAAGGGGCAGTTCACCCAAAAATCAATAATACATATTTTGCCTCTTGCCTGTAGTGCTAGTTGTCAAGACCGTATTGGTGTAAGTTGCAGAGTGTTGAAGATATTGGCCGTAGAGATGTCTGTTTTCTAGGTGGCACTTAGTCTCGCCACCAGACAATCAGAGATCTCTGCCTTCTGATAGTCTGGGGACACTCCTTTCTAAAGTGTGTTTAACACACCGGAGAAAACGGCCGGCAACAAGGCAATGCCTCTTGCATTTTTTAAAAGGACACGCCATGCCGGAAATGTGTGCTCCCCCTTTTCTCGTCCGCAAGGAAACAAACACACAGAGAGCTTGAAAATGGATGCCAAAAGATTTAACTCCGTTTTATCCAACATGTGCTCAGTCCACAAGATTGTGGAAATGAAGGACTTACAGCGACTTTGTTTAAAACCTTTAATGCAGTTGGACTATGTTTACGAGCACAAGAGTTCAGCGAGCCACTGAAGGACCGCCCTGCAGATTTACTATTGGTTCTGCAACGTAGGGAGTTTTTTTAAACTCTGAAATTGTATCCACCCATCTAAACACAAAATCAGGGAGAAAGACATCAGTCTTTAGTTAAGCAAAGCGTCTAAAGACTGATTTGTGAGTCTAGATGGCACTCAGCTTGTGGAGATCAAAGCACCATAAACAATACATTTGAAAAATTCAACAACAATGTCTCTTTCCAGAAATCATGACCTGGTTACTCAGAATAATCCACAGATTTGTTGTGAGCAGTTTCATGTAGGAACTGTTTTTTCTCTACTGATCCAAACCTGCCAACCATATCACCGCGTAGAAGGAAGTGTGCATCTACTCATGGGCGAGAGGCTCTTGGTTGTGACGTGCATGTATGTATGTTCTGTACTGCTCACAACAAGGTCTGTGGATTATCTTGAGTACCCAGGTCATGATTTCTGGAGAGAGACATTGCTGTTGAGTTTTTCAAATATATTCTTTTGACGCTTTGAGTAACACAAGCTGAGTGACATCTAGTTCCATTGTTTTCTTTTTTTAAGACTATTTTTTTCTGGCTTTTTGCCTTTATTTGACAGGACAGATTATAAGAGTGAAAGGGGGTAGAGAGAGGGAGAGAGAGAGGGAGAGAGAGAGGATGAATTGGACCCGCGGCTACTATGGCAAGGACACTGCCTTTGTAAATAGGATGCACGCTTGACCTGCTGAGCTACAGGGCACCCCTAGTTCCATTATTTTCAAGAGAAGGCAGACATCCCTACAGCTGATATCTCTAATACTCAGCAACTCACACCAAAACAATTTAGACTGATACATAGCACTACAGGTAAGAGAGAAAATATGTATTTTGACTTTGGGGTGAACTGTCCCTTTAACACAAACAACCTCTGAACCCTCAGGACCACACTAGGCTACAGTACAACACGCCACGAACTGAGCTGCTCTCTTTAATAACAATAAAAGGAAAACTAACTGTGCACCCAGGGAATATTTGTGTTAGACTTTATACACGGGAAAAAGTATCTTCTTAAAATTGAGTTTCATACAGCCTGGCCCTGTCTCGTCTCTTTCTAGCTGTGACAGGTGTTTGTTCGTGAACACAACAGCAGGCAAAGCTGTCAGAGCTCACAGCATCTACTGTATTAATATTCTGTTTTAGGGTGGATTTTTGTTTTAATGATTCATGTTGCTCCTGCTGTTTCAGCCAGTGTCAGACCATCTCCCTCTCTGCAGGTTTACTGAGCCAACAACATGACTAAGTAAAAAAAAAAAAAAAGAAAGAAAAAAAAAGCCTCTTCAGCTAGGAATTTAGCAATCGTATGTATCTGCAAAATTTCAGAGATGCTGTCAGTGTCAGTTAAATCCTGTGTCTTTCCTCTTCTGGGCTGAATTAAAACGTCCACAAGCACAACAGAGCCCTGCTTGTGCAGCTCCAAAGTGAAGTGTCTGATCCTGCCAGATCCCTGTGAATATATCTTCGCTTTCCTCTGATTCTGCATGTTGATACCGCCAACTGACTCATAATGAACCTGTCTCATCTCACTGTGCTCCCATTGTCTGCCTCTCAATCCTGAGATTATTTTCACCCACAGAAAATGAATGCATTATTTGTGGCGTCTCGCCGGCTGTAGAATAAGCAATTACGTGAGAAAGAATTATGATATTGTTCATGAATAGGATTATTAAGCCAAACACCTGGGCACACAAAAAACTATTTGTACACAAGATAATTCCCTATTCATCATTTGCACATCAAAGAAAATTCACTCCTTCATACAGACAAGTATAATTACATTATAACATAACCCTCGCAGCTTTTCTTCAGCAAAGGATAGATAGATTTGTTGCTGTGCCACTTCTGAAGAGAAAAAGGCCAGTGGCGATGCACATCCACTGCACGGACCCTAGCACTTAAAAAGAAAGATGATTGACAGCTGTGGTTACCATGGCATTCCCATCAGGTCAGCCCGTGGCCAGGTCCGTCCTAGCTCAATGTCAGCTACAAAGATGGAAATCTCTACAGCTCGACACGGAGTCGAGCCCTGCTCTCTGTTGTGCGGGACTGCAGATTTATTACAGACTGGATGTCTGGACAGAAGGGCTTACCAGGCCTGGGATTTCCGTCTGGACATGCTCTGCCTCAGCCACTTTGAGTGCGGGGTCAGGTGGTAGATCAGCTGTCTGCAAATCTTATCAGAAGACTTTATGGTGTCTGCATCCTGTAGAAAAGAGCAGAGAGAGTCATAATGGCACGCAGAACAAAGAGTGGTGACGCAGCAGCTTTCAATGTGAGATTTTCTGTTCGTGTGTGTGCAAGAGAAACATCTTTACTATTCATCATTTCACACTACCTGCACTTTAAGTTTCTTCTATTTCCTAAAACGTACCAACTTGTAACAGTAGGATCTTTCACATGAACAGAAAAAATAATGTTTTGTTATTATTGGTGATGCCTTGAGCTACTCCTGAACAAAACACAATTTAGCTGCCTTGCTGGAGCAAGAAAATCTAATCACATGCAGGATGCATCGGTGGGGAAAACACAGGAAGTGCACAGGAAAGGTGAAATTCAACACAGCCACAGGTAAACACTGGTCCTTCCAGTTCATTAGTCATGTTGTGGCTGATGGTGGCCATTGGCTACATCAAAGTAATGAAATTTTCACAGCTGGAGTTTGAGACACACTGAGTTATGAATCTCTTCATGTGCAGAAAAACAGACAATTTTTTTACTGAAAAGTTCTGCATGCGTCATTCAGAGCATTAATATAGCAGCAAACCACTATTTGCTCTGTAAAGTTTCAGTGATATAAAGGTGTCCTGAACAGAGGATGAGGTCATGCTATCTGTGTGTGTGTTGCAATCCGAGTGTCTTCAGTCTTTGTTGTGGTAGATGGGCCGGCTGCGCATGCATGTGAGTCCCTAGCCCTTTTAACACAGAGATCTCACAGCAGGGCCGCAAAGGAGACCCTGCATTGCACCGGCTTTGCTTTTTTGTAAAGAACCAAACAACGCTGTCACAATACCGCCCCAGTATGTGATTTTCAGCTTCTACTGTGACATATAACATTTGCTTTGGGCAGTGCTTTTTAAATAATAACAATGGCATAACTTGGCAATAACAATCATTTACCATCCCTGTTATATGGTGGCTGATCTCATCCTCCCAGACTTCACTGTCTTCCCAGTATACGGACATTTTTGGTTGCTGTTCTTTTTTGAGTTAGCTGCTAACTGGTACTACCTGCTTTTCAAATCTCTCAGTGGTGGGTCACACAACAAAAAATGTCAAAACGTCACACCTGTTCAGTCTTGCCTGCTTTCTCTGTTACACAGATATTGATTTGACACTGTTACTACCTCCACTGTCGAGTGGGGGTAGTAACAACAAGACAAACTATGTCCCCCCATTCTATACACAGGCTGTGTAAGAGGGGCTCCTGTTAGTATGTCCCAATGCACTTTGCACTGTGCTCATACAGCAGCTACCACTGATATGACAATGTCGTCACAGAAGCTTAACACCCACTCTCTTGTTTACTCTCAGGTTAACAATGATAGCTCCATCAGCACTGCCATTATTAGTGCTGTTTATGGGGTTATCACCGTTAGCTGCTAGCTGCAGGCTCAGCCACCTCCACGTTAAGAGCAGTATGCAGACAATCCCGCTGCAGACTCTGAATCATAGATATGCTTTTAATGTTGCATACAGCTCCTTTAATGTGCTAGTTCAACTGAGTCCTTGACGTTTTTCACTCAATTTTGCAGATATTAATAAACCACTCCAGTTTAATAAGTTTTCAGGTAGGAGATCTCGACATATGGTTCCATATATTCAACAAACTGCATTGAACAAAATAGCAGAAATAAAATTAAACAACCATAAATATCTAGGATTCATTCTGAACAGCTGTTCCTATTTCTAGCTGCTAATAGGTAACACGTGTCTGCAGGAAAACTTTCAAGCATCCGTCTGTAGAAATCTAAGTCGATAACATCCTCAGATTGGATTTTCATTGATCTTGAGAACTCATTACTTTTCAAAAGGGAAACCATCGGAGGAGTATTTTTAGGAGAATGCTTTGTTTCGCAGAATCCCAACATCGAGCTGGATCTTTGTGGATACTCTGTGAGTGTTACAGAAAGGAAGAACAGAGTAAACTGACCTTCTTAGGACACTGCATCTCTCGAGCCAGGCTGAGCAGCAGCTCATGTGAGATTGGGTCTACCAGGTTGAGGAAGGCAGCGTTTTTGTACAAGATGTCGTTGAGCGAGGTGCCTTCCAGACCAAGGTCCTACCAAAGCAGAGCAACATGAGAGGCATCACAATCACAGCAAGATGAAATTATGAAAAAAGAAAAACATCCTGCAATAATTATAATCAGGTGTCTAAAAGTGTGACTTTGGACCTGAGGAAAAAAATGCATTAGTGATGGAAACAGGGCCCCGCTGTGTCAAGGGCAATGTGACTCGAGATGGAAAGATAAAAGAAGTGTTTTGTTTTAAATATTCATTAAAGGAGACAGGAGCTTTTTCATCTACAGTAGGAAAGTGAGATCTAGACGGAGTCACAGGGAATGCAGCGTTTTGGTATATATAATAACACCATGGCATCCAGCCACACATATCCCAACATGCCACAGCACATACTGTTTGCACAAATATGACAACTCCTGACTCTCATCAGATGTGAAAACCTTGCAGATGTTGCTTATTTGTAATGCATTTTTTCCAAGCTTTAAGAAATATGCATGCTCCGCTGTGAGAGGAGAGTATTCTGCTATCCTTGAGCTTTCAATACCCTCTTTAAAAATTTCAAAAATGCCTTTAATCCCCTGGTTGTGTGTTATTTAAACACATATGTGTCTTTCTAACGGCATTTAAGGTATTTTTCTTGGTTTATAATTTCTTACATCTCATAAAAAATATGTCTGCTGCACTTTTAAATGTGAGATTTTGAGCAAACGTGATTTAAAAGTTTGCGCAGCACATAAATACATTTGCAGAGAGGTCAGAACTGACAGCTGTCATGGCAGCTTACTCATGAATATGACAAATCCAGAAGGATGTGCGGTAAAAACAAATCAAACCAACTGAAAGAAGGAGATTTCAGATGACCTTTTGAGTGTGGTGAGACAAGCAACAGTCAGCAGTGCAGCTGTGCGTACTGAACTGTACAATCTGCCTTCATCAACACGTCCATCCTCAAGGTCCTAACGAGGCAAGCCATGACAGTCTTGTACAGCCTATGCAACTTTAATGAGAGAAGCAAGCCTTTGAGAGACGCTACAGTGAGCACACACCTGCACACATTTCTTTTTTCTCCAACAGAATCAGCATTGATTGTAATAGACAGTTTGAGTGGGAGGCTGGCAGCTTCACATTACTGGCTCCCCTTTTAACAAGGGCAACGGTAAACACAGACTGAACCCAAGGCGGGGGGGAGAAGCTGCTTCTGCCCTTCTGAGAAACAAGGTATAAAAATATCTCCCTTCTGAGTTTAGACACGATCAATTGTCATGTGCGAGCGTGGCGTGAAGCCACGAATCTTTCCCATATCTGCGACAGAGCTCAGATCTCTCTCATATCTGGAGCAGAGCTCGCTGTTACACACCAATTAAATCTGCCACGAACTTCTTTTGAATTCAGAGAACAGAATCTCTCAGATATCTGCCTGCAATGTTGCAAGGAAAGATAAAGTACGGCTTATTTAATAAAAGTGGAGCTCATTTAGAAGGAGCGAGCCCATGTCCCCTGTGACGTGGCTGTCATGGAGCCTAGGCCGGCCAGTTTATCTCCTCGGCTTTATTAAGGAGGTTCCATTCTCTCCTGTGTCAAGGCTTCAGAGTAATTAACGCTGGATTGGCCGACAGCTAAAAGACAGAGGCGGGCCTGAGGGCTAGCAAACAAATGAGAATGCCAAGGCTGATGTCACATCTTTCATGCACCTACATATTCTTTTGCACACCTTTTCATAGGTGTAGAATTTGGGAGGGATGCCGGAGACACAATCCCCTCATTTGTCTCCCCCAGTAAAAGACAATAAAGACAATTACACCATAAATTGATGCAAAAACAAAACAAAACAAAAAAACAGAATACAGGAAATGAAGTGTTTGATACTCAAAAGTTTCTGGCAGAGGAACCCCAAGCCAAAGACTACAAAAGCAATGTCAGTGGCCTAGATTTTCATTTCTGTGACCTTTTTTTATTAGAGTTAATAAAACCTTTTGGAGAGGAATAATATTTTGTATTGTGGAACACAGGACTCCAGGGCCTATGATGGTGCTGCTGGAGGACAGGCCATTATAGACAGAGAGAGAGAGAGAGGGAGAGACATTAGGAGTGGAGAGGGATGGAGAGGGCAGGTCACCCTAATGGGAGCGTTAGAACAGCCTCAGGAGAGGTGAGACTCTGGCCATGGCGGAGGAAACAATGACAGATGCAGGGAGGATGGTGGAGGAGGGGATGATGAGGCTGTATTTGTGTTTGTGGAAACTGTATCCACACAAGGGCGTAGGTTTTGTTTTTGCATATGAAACAGGGGTTTGGATTTCACAAGAAAAATTGTTAGTATCGCACGCTTAATTTCCTGCATTCTGATGATTTTTTATGCACAAACAACAAAATGTCCTAAAATTTACTCAAGATGTACTTTGCTACTTTCATGGTTTTATTGCGGGGTACACATGCACATTCTAAATATTGAGGGGGATGTGTCCCCTGCACCCCACTTGAAATCTACACCCATGCATCCATATATATCCAGATGCCATGAAAAGAAAACACAATTTGGGAAAATGCAATGACAATGTGACCATGTCCTCATTTACAGTATTAAATCAGATGTCAACACCGAGCACGTTTACCCACAGTGAGAGTGAACGCTGGGGTGAGTCACACACTGTCTGCCACTGAAATAATGTGTCACAGGTACAACACTCTGCCAGTGGCCTACTTTCTATAAAAAACAAATGCATCTGGAAGTGGACGTGCATAAAGAAGGAAAGAGAGAGGTGAGGAGAGTCGGGGTCAGAGGTCAGAGGCCAGGATTAGGGGTGCAGAGCAGAGCCTGCAGGAGGGGGATTAAAGCACCTGTGGCTCTGCAAGATACAGGTGCAGTGCACATCAACCTGCAGCCACACGGCTCCTGCTTGCTCTCCATCTGTTGCTCTGGGGATGTATGGCTGCATGAGCATCAAAGCAGGCTCACAGCAGCAGTGCACATAATGTATGGAGGCTGAGTAAACAAGTCTGACTTCCCTGCGCTCAGGCCGGGCTGCGTGCAGTTTCTTTCTTACCTTCCTCAGTAATTTGAGCACGTCGGTCGCCTGCTCTATCCTGCGGTCACGGAGCAGCTTCTGTATCTCTTTGATCCACGCCACTCGCCTCATGTACGGGCTGTGGTTGGTCCTCCGCAGCATCCCAGGCAGTTTGTCCGATTTCAGCATCAGTGCAAACAGAAAGTCCCCGCCGCCTCGGCTGCTCCTGTCGCTCTCTCCGGTGCTATCCAGAAGCTTGCGTCGCTTTTTGGAGAAATTCTCATTGTCCAGGCTGCTCTGCCGGCTCAGTCTGGAACCCATGGTGTTGTTGTGTGTGTGTTTTTTTTTCCTACAAATGCGTTTGTTGCAGCTCAGACAATATTACCCAGAGGACGAACCCATGATCAGTCTTTCAGATGCTCCTCAGTGGATGGTAGAAAAATAGCGCCGTGTTGTCTGGCGCTGCGTAGCTGCCTGGCTGTCAGCAGGTTGAGGATCCGGTGCAGATCCCTCGACTGTCCAATTTATCACTACTCTCTGACTGCACCCGTCACACGTTGCTATTTTGATTTTTTCCCCCCTCCACCACCGTAGGCTACGTGCGCCTGGCTCGGATGATGAGGATGCTCCGGCTGCTTCATCCTCCGGCCGTCTCTGCTTTACGCTGCTGTTTAGGTTGGAGCAACGTGGAGCGTCCGACCAATCGCAGCATCTGGTGCCCGCTACGCGTCTCTCCTCCCAGGCTTGAAATTCCCCTCTGCTACAAGCAGCTGCAAGGGATAATAAAAGAAAGGATGTTGTTGTTGTTGTTGTTGTTTTAGGCAATCATAAAACCAGTGCATAATCTGATAAATCATGTCTGAGTCCTCCACATAACTAGAAATGAAAACACTCAAGTTTCACCTTGTGTTTGAGCTCTTGAGGGGGAGCCTATAGTTTCGTATCCTTCACAAGAACTTTAAGGTTTTCAGTTTTCTCTCCTGTTGCCCAAGCATGTTCTCTGCCACTGGCCCTGTATAAATATGAATTTTTCTGCTGGCAACCCTGTTGTCAGTCAGCCATCGCATTAGCTGTCAAATCCTGTTTGCACCTGTCACAACTCTGTTAAGTCATCGTCATTCTTTGAACAGCATCCATCTTCCAGAGTGTGTTTCTGTCATATGAATCATGATCTTGGTCCAGGGGACCTAAAGGGTCAATGATGGGGGACACAGGCCCAGGGGCCCAAAGTGGAAGGAGAGGGGCCCTGGCCTTCACCTGGAAAATATCCCTGAAATGAACACATACTGAACAGGGAGAGATTTACAATGACCAAAAAGAGACACATAACTACAAAACAGGGCAAGACAATCACAAGGGAGACAAACCACAAAAACAGAGGCATGAAAACACAAAAAGATGCATAGCAGCTACAAAGAGATGCAAAAAACTACACAAAAAGAACCTAAAAAACAAAACAGTGTGTGTGTCTTTGGGACCTTTTGCACATCTGTGCCCAGGGGCCCACTGTCTGACAGTTCGCCCTTGCTCTTAGGTGTATGCTGCTACACAAAAGACAGCTTTCACTTAAGATACTGCACAGCAACCTCCACACCTGCACCTTAGGGACACTACTGTGATTGTAATGTAGTGTGTTTCTATTCATAGGGTCCCATCATTGTGGCATTAAGGACTTTGATCCTGATTTGACCTTATTTTCGGGTATGATTCAGGCGTACCCTTGTTTAGTGGAGCAAGACAGTTGATGCTCTCTAATAAATATTTCCTCTGGCTGCTCAATATCCTCCCTAGACTTGGCCGGCTGCATATTTTCCTAGAGGTTGTAATTATCTAGCGCCCTTAATTTAATGTATCAGTCCCCTGCTACTAATTTGTTTTGTCAGAGCTTTGACTCTCCAAGCAATGCTGATGGAATAACTCATTTTTACAACACATGCTAATAGGGCTGGGCAGTGTACCAATATTATATCGTGACAAGAGACTAGATGTCGTCTTAAATTTGGGATATTGTAACATTGTAAATGTTGTCTGTTCCTGCCTTTAAAGGCTGCATTACAGTGAAGTGATGCAATTTCCTGAGCATACCAGACTGTTCTAGCTCTTCTTTTATTTGCCTTCACCCATTTAGTCATAATATCCACGTCACTGCTCTCATCTCATTGTGTTAATATTTTGTGACAGCTGCACCAACAGTCAACCCTACAATATCGTTGCAATTCGATAATAGTGTATGACAGTATTTGATTTTCTCAATATCACCCAGCCCTATCAGTGCTAACAGTCTTTCCGGCTCTTGTATCATTGTTACATTTTGAAATGTGTACATCAGGACATTTCTTCATTTGTGACATTTTTCTTTCATATTGGTGATATGAAAATATGATATTTTATCCAAAGCATCTTACATTACCATCAATGCACAATTAAAGCATGGTGAGAATTAAATGTTAAACCCTGGATAATGTTATAATAGAGTACTACAATCACTGGATTTAGCAATGTTCCAAACCTAATGGGTCGGAGCGGTCTAAGTTCAGTTTTTCAAAATTCCTCTGGTCTAAGACAGTCCAAAAATACTAGTAAATATTAAGAACTCTCTCCTGAACCCAAAAAACTAGAGCTCTAAAACTCAAAACTGTGATGTCATTGGGTATAAAGTGTGGAGCTGCTCCATTGACAATGAACTGTGAAAGATGCTATAGATGACACAGAGAGCACCCAGGGGAATGTTGTCTGTATCTGCTAACATTTTATGTTTCAGAGCTGAAAACACTACAATAGAATAAAGGTCATTTAGGTATTAAAAAAAGAAAACAAACATTCTGTGGGTCCACAAACGCAGCCTCTTTTCTTTGTCTATGGAGCACTCCAGTCTTTATACCTGATGACATCACAATTTTGAGACTTACTTCTTTGTTTTCTGGCTTTGAGAGAGAGTTGCTCATGTTCACAAATAGTTATTGAACTGTCCTTGGCCATGGAAGTAACATATTAGAATTTTTAATTAAGGTAGAATTCCCCTTCAAGCATCACAGGGAGCATGACTCAGTTTGTAATAAAAACACAGAAAAAAACACCCTCCTCCTTATCCATCAGAGTTATCTTAGGCTTGAGACTCAAGCTTTTAAACAATAAACCTGCATCACAAACTGGGGGTGTCAGGTTTGAAGAATGTGGACACTTGGGAAGCAGGGAGGGTTTTATGAAAGACACTACTGAGTTGCATTATGGGAACTGTATGATCCAGCCCTTTGGAGCTTGACCCAAACCAGGGACTCAGGTCAGAATATCTGCACTTTCAGTTTTGACTTTTCTTTTCAAAATATGTCTCTCTAGAGTCCCCCAACTTTAGAATATTCATTTTGCAGGACAGGAAAGAAAAAAACACTTTCATGCTTCACTTATATGTTCTTCTATACTTTGCTATTTTACCTTTAACTACTGGATAATTTTACATATTTGTGCTTCTTACAATAAGTTGATGTATTTTATTTTATTTTTTATTTTGTTGTGCCAAGGTTAGTCAGGTGGCTAATTTTCAAGCAGCAAAACATTCATTATATTGGAGTGCCCCCATACTGTGCTTTAGTTGTTAAATCCCTGACCATGAACTCAGTGGTGCAAAGGTAGTGGTATCTTGTGAAGCTAGAAAACCTAATGCATCCATTGGTAGCAACCATATCTGCATAGCTTGTCGGGAGGAGGCTTAAATAATGCTCAAAATGTATGCAAAATTTTGGCAAGTGAACAACTGGCTCATCAGATAATTAGAAGACTAATATTAACTGTAAAATAAGAAACCAAAGTATAGTTATCGGTGAGCGATTCCTTAACTCTCCATATTGACATACTTCAACAACACAGCTGAATTCTTGAAATTCAGTTACGGCTTTTAGTTTTGGTGTACTACCGCAAGATTTTTAGCGGCTCCATCTGGCCATCGCTTTCCAAAATTTTTTTGGGGCACCCCTGCATGAACTGCAACATCATTGATTCGAGCCTAGTCAGGGAACTTTGTTGCATCCCTCTCCTTCGTTTACTGTCAGCTCTTGACTAGCACATAACAGAGCCCAAAAAATACCTTTAAAAAAACATTTTTCCAAAAAATTATGATCTGATTATGAATGCATGTACAATGTTCACTGAAAGGGGTCACAAGCAAAACAAGTTTTGGGAACCTCTGGGATAGAAGACATGTACTGATCTGTTTTCTCCTTCCAATTAGAGAGAGAAAAGAAGCTACATTTCCAACTTGTAGTTGCAGCAAACACAACAGAGTCCATCAATGACTCCCTATCATTAAAGGACTGCAGCCATCCATAAAAACACATGACATCACCTCCTCTCCCATTGTGGCCATCTCTGTGCTATAAGTGTTTCTGCAGGCTGCTTTCCACCTGTCACCAAGGAACAACAGCACTGCGTGATTTGATTTGCTGCTGCGTATATGGGCACAGACAAGCCTTCCCCTTTATTGCGTGAAAACAATTGGAGGGAGACCTGGTGGATAGGACTGTATCCCTCCTAGCAGAGTCAAAATGAAACCTATATGCCTCCAGCTGAGGGATAAAAATATGAACAAGCTCCAGCTGATATTTCATAAAACAAAGCCCGTGCAGTGACAGTGACTTGTGCACAAAGGCTGAAGGAAGGCTTTCGAGATCTGCGACAAACAGATATGTAATTGTCGTCTTCCGCTATAAATCAGCTCTGTCCATTCAATAAACTCCCGTCCTTGGGGCGGCTCTGAACCTGGGAGATCCAGAACAGGATAGTAGTGATTCGATTTAGACACAATCACAGCTGCAGCAGCAGCCCACAGGCTCCTTTGACAGTGCTTTATCAGTGTGGCCCAGCAACAGGAGTGCACGCTGGATTAGCTGAGGTACCACAGAAGGGTATTTGCTGCTGAGAAGCTCCCGTCACCGACGCCGCCGGCTTGCACCTGCGCTCCTGGGCGAAAGGCTCAGGCATCTCAATCGCTCCGAGGATACCCGCAGAATAAGCCAAATAGACTGTGACACGGCTCCTGAGCATGGCAACGCTGCCGGCTGAGCCAATCACACAGGGCCATGAGTCAGGGATGAATGCTGCCTGCATCTGTAAACAGATCACTCTCACATTCACTTTGGCAGGCCCGCCAGATTGGTATCAGGGTGAAATGGAAGGTTATAGAGGACTAGAAAGACAAACTCAAGAGTGTCACTCCAGAGTGAGGAAATGGAGGCATCCATCATTTGAAAAAGCGACGCCTCGTTTAAAAAAAATAGTCGATTAAATCACTCAGATTTTTGTGAAGAACTGAATGTGCAAGAATTCCAAATCGTATTGCTTCTTTGATAATGTTCCCAAGTGCTAAAACATACAGTAGTTACAGAGGTAAGCTTTCATGATCTTTGCCCTCCCACCATGGGTGGATTATGAGACAGTAGGCCACTGGGCATAGACATGCAAAGGGCCCCACCACCTCTCCTACATAGGAGCAAGACACACAGACTTCGTGGTGGTTTTGTGTCTCTTTGTAGTCATAACATGTCTCCTTGTATTAGTTTTGTGTCTCTTTGAGGTAATTTAATTTTTTTTGTTATCATTTTTTGTCTCCTTGTGGTAGTTTTTTTGTCTTTTTGTAGTTGTTTAAGTCTCTTTGAGGTAATTTTGTGTCTTTTTTGGTTGTTTTATGTCTCTTTGCAGTTCCTTTGCATCTCTTAGCAGTCTTTTTGTGTCTCTTTGTGGTCCCTTTGAGTCTTTTTCTGGTCAATGTTAATTTGAGCTACATTTTGCAAGTGAAGGAAAGAGGGCCCCCTGACACTAGTGCCTGGTAGGCCACTTCAGTAATCAATCCAGGCCTCCCACCTCCATCTTCCACTATGTACACATTTCTCACTCCATGTGTCTATTTTTCTGTCTGTCACATTCAAAAACACATACAACTGAAGCACATGCTCATTATCCAGTGTGACATCTGAGGGGTATTCCAGAAAGCGGGTTATTTGAAAACTCAGAGTAGGTTAACCCTGAGATGAGGGAAACTCTGAGTTATCCATTCCAGAAAGAGAGGTAACTGAAACTCTGAGTCAGTCACCATGGTAACAGACTCTGTGAACATAACCCGCTCGACGGCAGGTTTTCTTCAATAAACCCTGAGTTTTTCTCTGTCTCCTCCCTCTTACACGCTGTTTCATTTCCTCATTCATTCAGTCCGTGTCTGGATATTAGTTTGTTACTCAGGACTGTCTTAAGTTACTGAATTTATGCACATCAATCATTTCTTTGGACATCGGTTTTTGTCTTTACATTCAAATATTATACAGCGAGAATTCACTGCTCAGAATCTAACCTCTGTCCTTTTTATATTAATTATTTTTTATAACACTGTGCACAAGGATCAGACTGTCAGTCTGTTAGAGCAGCTCCCAAATGTTTATTGCACATAAGGTGTAGGTCTAATTATTTAAATTTTAAAAATCGGTATGAAGCTTTAGACACGTAGTATCAATGACTAATGATCTCTATCACTGATGTCATTGGTCGCACTGATGGAACATAATTTCTATAGCCTAATATTGGGGATTATATGTTAATATTTCTGAGTGAGCAATGGTACAGCATTTCAGTGTCTTCAAATTTACTACATTTGTGGCTGAAATAAAGTCACTGAATGCTGCTGAGTCAAGACACAAATAGATGTGCAACATTTTAAAATCTACTGTATTTTATCCTCAACGTCTTTTCAAGTGCAAATCACCAAACATTATTATTGGGTCAGACTGTGAGTTTACAGTCATGTCTTTATGTCTTTGATCTATAGCATAGCCTATATGTTTTAAATCTTCTGCCTCCAAATATATATTATACAGTACAGGCCAAAAGTTTGGACACACCTCCTCGTTCAATGCATTTTCTTTATTTTCATGACTATTTACATTGTAGATTCTCACTGAAGGCATCAAAACTATGAATGAACACATGTGGAGTTATGTACTTAACAAAAAAAGGTGAAATAACTGAAAACATGTTTTATATTCTAGTTTCTTCAAAATAGCCACCCTTTGCTCTGATTACTGCTTTGCACACTCTTGGCATTCTCTCGATGAGCTTCAAGAGGTAGTCACCTGAAATGGTTTTCCAACAGTCTTGAAGGAGTTCCCAGAGGTGTTTAGCACTTGTTGGCCCCTTTGCCTTCACTCTGCGGTCCAGCTCACCCCAAACCATCTCGATTGGGTTCAGGTCCGGTGACTGTGGAGGCCAGGTCATCTGTCGCAGCACTCCATCACTCTCCTTCTTGGTCAAATAGCCCTTACACAGCCTGGAGGTGTGTTTGGGGTCATTGTCCTGTTGAAAAATAAATGATCGTCCAACTAAACGCAAACCGGATGGGATGGCATGTCGCTGCAGGATGCTGTGGTAGCCATGCTGGTTCAGTGTGCCTTCAATTTTGAATAAATCCCCAACAGTGTCACCAGCAAAACACCCCCACACCATCACACCTCCTCCTCCATGCTTCACAGTGGGAACCAGGCATGTGGAATCCATCCGTTCACCTTTTCTGCATCTCACAAAGACACGGCGGTTGGAACCAAAGATCTCAAATTTGGACTCATCAGACCAAAGCACAGATTTCCACTGGTCTAATGTCCATTCCTTGTGTTTCTTGGCCCAAACAAATCTCTTCTGCTTGTTACCTCTCCTTAGCAGTGGTTTCCTAGCAGCTATTTGACCATGAAGGCCTGATTCGCGCAGTCTCCTCTTAACAGTTGTTCTAGAGATGGGTCTGCTGCTAGAACTCTGTGTGGCATTCATCTGGTCTCTGATCTGAGCTACTGTTAACTTGCGATTTCTGAGGCTGGTGACTCGGATGAACTTATCCTCAGAAGCAGAGGTGACTCTTGGTCTTCCTTTCCTGGGTCGGTCCTCATGTGTGCCAGTTTCGTTGTAGCGCTTGATGGTTTTTGCGACTCCACTTGGGGACACATTTAAAAGTTTTTGCAATTTTCCGGACTGACTGACCTTCATTTCTTAAAGTAATGATGGCCACTCGTTTTTCTTTAGTTAGCTGATTGGTTCTTGCCATAATATGAATTTTAACAGTTGTCCAATAGGGCTGTCGGCTGTATATTAACCTGACTTCTGCACAACACAACTGATGGTCCCAACCCCATTGATAAAGCAAGAAATTCCACTAATTAACCCTGATAAGGCACACCTGTGAAGTGGAAACCATTTCAGGTGACTACCTCTTGAAGCTCATGGAGAGAATGCCAAGAGTGTGCAAAGCAGTAATCAAAGCAAAGGGTGGCTATTTTGAAGAAACTAGAATATAAAACATGTTTTCAGTTATTTCACCTTTTTTTGTTAAGTACATAACTCCACATGTGTTAATTCATAGTTTTGATGCCTTCAGTGAGAATCTACAATGTAAATAGTCATGAAAATAAAGAAAACGCATTGAATGAGAAGGTGTGTCCAAACTTTTGGCCTGTACTGTATATTATTATATATTATTAATATAATGTAATGTATCTACAGCCTGATACACAGTCATATTCCACCACTTTATCTTCATTAAGGAAATGTAAGTCTGATAAATGATGAATAAACTTTTTTATTAACTTTATGGTTAACTTATTTACACTTTCCTCGCTCTGACTCAGGCTCTCTTTTTAAAGATAAACGTGCACCGTCTGCTACACATGCATTAATATCTCTACATCCACTGGATTAAAATGGAGGCGCTATCTTTTATTTACCTGTTGCCATGGTGAATCGTGGAGTCGGAGCTCCACTGATGACGGCTTTTTATTGTCAGCTTAAGTCAGAGTGAACTGAACTAACTCAAATCAGCTGTTCTGGAACCGGTAACTCAGAGTTTCCCATCTCAGGGTAAATCAACTCAGAGTTCAGGGTTAGACTCAGAGTTTGTTGAACCTCCTACCTGGAATATCCTTCTGAAAACCAATGATGACATGTTACACTCCACCGACAATGACTGAATATGGTCACAGTAAATACCTTGTCATTATGGCTGACATGCTCTCAGAGCCAGCCGAGTTCCCTTCTTCTCTCTTTTTGTCCAACACTTGTCATCAGTCTATGCACTACACTAAAGGTAAGTGAACCTCCTGCTCTATATAATATGATATGCCTTTTTCCACATTGTTATTCATGGAAAGGTTTGGATACCACTCTGAAAATGAAAGGTGATGTCTGGGGGAGAGGACACTTGTTTCTGAGCTGAAGGATTCTGACTATGAGGTATGTTGATTTTCCTGGGCAGGAAAATGGTTGGGAAGTCCCTGATTGCTGGTCTGGTGGTCCTTCTGGTAGCTGCAGTGAGCCTGTTCCTTGGGGTGTTCATGGGCTTGGGGAAGAAAAACCCGCCTCCCCCCTCGGACTACTTCTACTCAAAGGCTGCTGTGGCTGCTGATGCTGGAAAGTGTTCAGAAGTGGGGAGGTAAGAAAGCTCTGATACTGTCAGACTTTTGTTTTCAGAATGTGACATATGGCTATGCTGTGCATAAGTGAGTGCCAGCTTCTACTAAGTGTATTCTTTGTTTTCAGGGACATTCTGAAGAAAAATGGTTCGGCTGTGGACGCCTCTATCGCTGCCTTGCTGTGTGTCGGTCTTTTGAACGCTCACAGCATGGGCATCGGAGGAGGGCTCTTCTTTGTCATCTATGACGCCTCCACAGGTGAGTCTGCATCAATAGTTACACCCTCTCAGTAAAATTTAACTGAGCAAAAACACAATCAGCAATGTGTCCTCATCTGCTCGACAGGGAAGGTGGAAACCATCGATGCGAGGGAGACGGCGCCCATGAATGCCACCGAAGACATGTTTGGCAACAACACCAAGCTCTCTCGTACAGGTACTAGCCTCGAGATGCTGGAGTATTATCCAGGCACAGGGGAGAGAAAGTGCAGTGCCGATCTCACTATTGTGCTCTGTAAAGCTGTTGCAGCTATTGTAACTTGACTCTAATGTTGTATCAGAGCTAGAGTTAGATTTAGTGAGGATAAATATTCTAGTCTCAAATCTATCCATCCAGCACCGCTTGAATGTTCCGTCATCCTTCACAACCTTGCTGTATCTTCCCTTGGTCCTGCTGCTGGTTACATAAAAATGAAATAGCCTTCTGAATCTGTATGTTGAGCACAGTGTATCTATAGATATGTTCTATCGTCTCTCAGTATGCTGTTCCTCCAGTCAGACAGTGGGCAGAAAAATTGAGCTTATGAAATTCAAAACAGTGGTACTGCTGTTTCTACAAAACAGGTGGATTGTCCATAGCCATTCCTGGGGAGATCCGCGGGTACGAGATGGCACACAAGAGGCATGGCAGGCTGCCATGGAAGGACCTGTTTGAGCCCAGCATTGCCTTGGCTCGAGACGGCTTTCCTATAGGAAAAGCTTTGGCTCATGCCATCTTCAAGAGCAAAGATTCCATTCAAGGAGACGCCAACATGTGGTGAGGATAAGGACATAAAGGCAGTAAATACCAGCTGAGCTTAACACTGGCAACAGTGGCCTCACTTACTCTGCTGCTTTTTATAATGATATGGCTTGAATATAGTACAATACTTTGTGCTGAAGACTTAATAGGAATAGTTTGATATTTTGGGAAATACACTTCTTCTCTTTCTTGCCAAGAGTTTGATGAGAAGATTGATACCACTCTCAGGTCAATATTGAGCGAAAGCCAGGAAATGTTAGCTTAGCTTAGCTTAGCATAAAGACTGAAGACAGCCAGCTCAATGGCAAAAATCCTTCTTTGGTCATCTCTTTGTCCAACATTTTTTACCTATCTATGCAAAAATACACTAAAGTTGATTGAACTTTCTATGTGCTAAAACTATTTATCAGCACTTCCAAGTCTCAATTTGACCAAATCGCATTACTTATTTTTATCCCTACCCTTCATTTTCCAGAGCTACTTTGCCCCTCAGAACAGAGTTACAAGGGGCAGTGGTTGAAATCTTACCCTGTGAAATGGGACAACCTTTCAAGACCTGATATGACAGTGTTTAAGTAATCAGCCATGACTTTGGCAATAATGGTATTAGCAGGCTAGCTCCAGAGACGTCGGCATACTACTGTACTTGCAATTTTTATGTCATGCTTGTTATAAAGAAAAGGGCCGTAATACATTCAAACAACATTAAACTAAAATAATCTGATGGTTATTTTTAAACCTTCATTAAGCAGGAAATACATTCGTAGAGTTTTTTGTTGCTTGTGCAGGCATCTTGCCGATAATAACACCTGGTTTGAAGTGTGCCCCTGAAAAACCTTCGTTTTGGAGGGCCACGTAACCCGTAAACTTCACTCCACCCCTCTGTCGCAACAACAACAACAAAAACTAGGTAACCCTCGACGTGAACGCACAAAACAGTGGTAAGGGCAAATTGGTAGAGGTAAAGGGTGTATTTGGATTGAGCCTTCTTGTGTTTTAGAAGTGCTGGTAGATGCATATTTTAATTTTACTTTAGACAGAAGCAAGCTAGCCGTTTCCCTGTTTGCAGTCTTTATGCTATGCTAGGCTAAACCTCTCCTTGCTATGGCTTCTATAGATGGAGGATGACTCTAGATTGGGATTATTTATCATTTATATACATTTATAGGTTATTTATTGGAATGACAATTAAGCCAAAAAGGTTTTATTGCTTAGCAGTTTCCTTTGCATTGTGCAAACCAACTGCACATGCAATATTGTGTTTCTCTTCCTGCTCCAACTGGTGGTTGACTGGTGATGCTGTATCCACAACCTAATACATTCATAGTAGCTTCATGTTTAATGGACAGACATGAATCAATCCTCTCATCTAAGTCTCTGCAAGAGAACTATTGAGCGTAGTTTCTAAAATGCGCAACTTTTCTTTTAAAGCCACACTATGTGTAGAATTAGTCTGTTTTCATGAGTTTCATAGGACCTAAACACTACAGTTTGAATTGTTTTTCTTCCTTCTCTTTTATCATCTTCCAGTGAGGTGTTTTGTGACTCTCAAAAAAACATACTGAAGGAAAACGATATCGTTAAATTTCCAAAGCTGGCCGACACGTACCAAAGAATAGCAGAAGAGGGGCCTGATGTGTTTTATAATGGGTCAATGGCACGGAGCATCGTCGAGGACATCCAGGCGGCAGGTCTTATGTGGTTTTCTTGTTCATTGTTGTCCTTAGAGATATAAAGGTTTATAAATAGTTTCAGTTCTGTAATGAGCAATTTTGTTCTAAGTGTATAAGGCTTGAAGGAAATACCTAAATTCTTGGCAATTTTTAAATCTGACCTTATTCCTCATCTGAAATTCACTCTGGCACTTCTGTGCTTGTTCCAGGTGGCATCATCACCCTGGATGATTTGTTGGAGTACCAGCCTGTATTGAACGAGAACCCTCTGAAGCTGAACGTGGGAGAATACACCATGCATGTCCCAGACGCACCCTCCAGTGGCCCTGTGCTGGCACTCATACTCAACATAGTGGATGGTGAGGAGCCTGGCCAAGTGCTTGTGCAGCCATGTAGAAGAAAGGATGTCAGGTTTCCCCAGGTCGTCCCTGGAATGTTTTCTCTGCCTGTTTTGGAAGCAGAAAACAGAGCTGCGACTCAGTTCTGCTTGCCAAATTTAATTCACCGTCAACACTCCATCTGTTCAGGCAGAGAATCTTTAGTCATGCTTTAAATAAAAAGTGGCATCATTAATTTCAAATGAGATAAGATTTAATGTGTTCATATATGAATCTGCAGGAACATAGTCCCAGATTCATATAGCTGAAAGGGATCTGTGTTATGATTTGAACTGAGGGTTCACAGCTTAATGACCTGCCACCGTCTGAAATGGGTTTTTAGCTCGATGATGGAGAAGACTCATTACCTGATTAGGACGAGAAAATGTGATTCTTCATGTACTGCAGACATGTTTTCCTGTGGATATTTTGCAGGCTACAACTTTTCAGACACAAGTGTCTCTACAGCAGAGAAAAAGACTCTGACATACCATCGAATCGTAGAGGCTTTTCGTTTTGCTTATGCCAAGAGGAGCAGACTCGGGGACCCACGTTATCTCAATATTACCGATGTAAGCTTTCATGTTATGAATATTACATGTCAGACCTTTATTTTGGGGCATTTCTAGCTTCGCTGTACTCAGTGCGATCACAGCCGTCTCCTGCTGGACACTGTGCAGTTCTATAGGAATAGATTGGGTGTGAAGTGTGCAGCATGTACATTTATTAAGACAGTAACTTCTGTACCAGGCCAGAGGCCAGAACAAGTGTTCTGCTATTGTTTATGAGAGGAACTTCTGCTCTGCGACTGACTTGTTTTGTTCTCCTCAGCTCATCCTAAACATGACCTCAGACTACTTTGCTGATGGCATAAGGAGTAAAATTACAGACGACACCACTCACCCGGACAGCTACTACGAGCCAGACTATTTTGTCCCAGACAACCACGGGACGGCTCACCTGTCGGTCATAGCTGAGGATGGAAGTGCTGTGGCGGCCACCAGTACCATTAATCTATAGTAAGAAGTCAAGCTTCCAGAAAATATAGACTTTTTGTCACAATAAAATGCATTTTGTGACAAACAGTTTTGATGTTTATAACTTTGTGACTTTGTATCAATCACTCATTAAAAAGCTGTTTTATTTCCCCAGCTTTGGTTCCAAAGTCATGTCTCGATCAACCGGAATCATTTTCAATGATGAAATGGACGACTTCAGCTCTCCGTACATGACCAATGGGTTTGGAATCCCTCCTTCACCAAACAATTTCATCCAACCAGGTGTGGCTGGCCTGAGTCATCACACTTGTATTACTACAACCCCTAGTTTGGGTTATGACTTTTCGACACACATCTGTGTTGATGGATAGCAGTGTATTTCTAAATTAAGTCACCTGTTTCCACTATCTCAAAGAGGATGACCCTTTCTGTAATGAGGAGGATGCAGAGGTGATGCTTTCACCAGCCTTTCACTTGTTCCTGCATTAGTCATTGTCAGGAACTCTGATAGCTTTAACTCCCCAAGCAGCATCATTCTGCTCCATTTCAAAGCAATAAGCTAATTGCAAACCTCCCACTGTGGCTCACTGCTGTTCTTTGGTTTGTTTACAGTCATTTTAAATAAGTGTCAAATTAATGTGGCAGTTTTTAGCTGTTAAAATGTGGCGTGTGGTCCATTAAACCCCAAGGTAAAAAGTAAACAGTTGTCTATTAAGCAGTCGTAGCCACATTCTGTTTATCTGTTGCAGGCAAAAGGCCGCTGTCTTCCATGTGTCCCACTATCATCTTTGACAAAGAAAACAGAGTGAAAATGGTTGTAGGAGCATCCGGGGGCACAAAAATCACCACAGCCACTGCCTTAGTGAGTCTGACTCATTCACATGCATCACCTCTGCCCTGCAGACACACACAGTCAGTTCTTTAAAACTTCAAGTCTGTCCTTTTTCTCTGGCTGAACCAGGTCATCCTGAACTCCTTGTTTTTCAACTATGACCTAAAGAAAGCTGTGACAGAGCCACGAGTTCACAATCAGCTCAACCCAAATATGACAGTAGTGGAGCAGGGCTTTGAAAAGGTGAGTCACACATGGAGACTTACGATGCTTACGATACAACATATGAGATTTATGATATGATATGATACATACTCATTAGACTACAAACATACAGTATTTTATAAAGCATACTGTGTGTTTTTTGATGGATTTTCTACCCACAGGCAATACTTCATTTATCTAAATTAGGGTCAGTGTGAAAATCAGCTTGTGAAGACTTGAAACTTGGGATTATGATAACACTTATTTATTTGCCTTTAGTCTCTGAGAATGCATTCAAGCATCTAGATGCACCAACAAAGAACTTGCATGCATTATGTTTTTAATCATCTGCGGTCCATTCCATTACTTTCACTTAAGATAGCTTACATTTTATTCACTACTCGGCTACAGTCAGGTTAGGAATGGCAACTTCTAGAAAGCTACGGTCACATGGCATGTAGTGGCTCCTCGTGAAGGTCACTGGAGTTACATTCTGTTATTGATGCTAGTGCTGTTAGCTGAGGTTAGTGATTTCAGTGGATAACTTGGCAGTATAATGTGATAGTGAGATGAAAAAGACATTTTGTTTTATGTGCGCATCCCTCAACTATATGCTGGCTCCATAAATTTGCACTCAGTAGTCAAAACTTTGAGAACTCCTGGTCCACAGCTCTGTGAGCAGCTCCATTTAGGCCTACCTGCTTAAGCTAAATGCTAAACTTAATATACTAACCTGCTTATGCTATGCTGGTATAATGTGGTTCACCTTCTAAGTTTAGTGTTAGCATGCTTATATTTGCTAAGTACAACTGAGGCTGATGGGAATAGAATTTGTTTTGCAGGTATTAAGTCATTAACCATAGTTTGAGCAGTTTGAATTAAGACCTTATGATGGCGCTAGATGAAAAGTAAAGGGATCATTTGTGTTATTGTAATTAATCCTGGGGGGGACTTGAATGTGTGTACCAAATGTCATGGCAATCCATCAAATGTTTGTTGAGATATTTCACTAAAAAACACGTTATTAGGACCCAACCTTTAGGAAATGCTGCTTATGGCTAAAAATAAACGGCAAGAATATTAAATAAAAAAGTGTTTACTTTGATAGATTACCATCTCAACCAAGTTTCAAATTCATGCAAGTTCAAGTAAGTCCACAGCCTTGTGGCATGCATTAAAAACAATGACAAATGTTAATGATACACAATGCTTAATAACTGCACTGAAGGATGCAAAACCTTTTAATCTATTCCTTTAAATGTTTAGTGTGTAGGATTTAGGGGGATATATTGGCAGAAATGAGATTCAATATTTGCAGCGGTGTTTATGGAATTGCTGTGTTTCTGTAAGTTTAGAATGAGCCATTTTTATCCAAATACAGAGTGGGTCCTCTTTCAGAGAGTTCGCTATTTGTTTCTACAGTAGCCCAGAACAGATAAACCAAACACTGGCTCTTCATAGGACCATTTGCATTTTTGTGACAGCCACCGTAGTTCTCCTACATGCTTGGCACACAGGAGGAGTTTCAGTTAGGTGCAATCTGCAACCTCACCACTAGATGCCACTAAATCCTACACACTAGACCTTTAAGAAGTCTATTACCTTTATTGCCCTTTGTCAACACCCTAACCTTCTGCACAAGACTCTATATGTTTGTGTTTGTGTAATGATGATACCATGGCAGAGTGTTCTGGAGGGTCTGGTCCAGAAGAACCATGTAACACAGCTGCTGCCGACTCCAGACTCTGTGGTCCAAGCGGTGGTGCGGCAGGGAGAGCGTCTCTGTGCGGAGTCCGACCCCAGGAAAGGAGGCTATCCAGCAGGATACTGACTGCGACTTCAGGGCCTTCCCTGCTCCTCTGAGTCTGGACAGTCTCCTCAAAGACACTTGGACAGAGCCACAATACAAAAGGTGCCTGCACTGAAGACTCGAGCAGTGTTTAAGCTATGGAGACACAGCCGCCAAATACTTTTACTCAAACATGGAAAATGACTCCAAAACCTCTTTTACTCAAACTCAATTATTCAGCATTACTTTCCTTTTTTGGCATCATTTTTGAGTTTTGAAGTAAAATAAGAGGTTGCACCTAGTTTGACTCCTGTATCTTCACTACTGGATACTGGTGATGTTTTGGGGGAAACCCATCATCATCATCTACTTTATATAGTAAATAATTCTAAGCATGACACAATGTCCAACATATTAAAAAATGACCAGGTAAGTATGAATTACTAGGCAAATAATAAGAAACAGTCTTGGCAGTGGTGCCCCAAGGGGTGGGGGCATGGTCCCTCTGGTACAATTGCTGGCCCTCTCACTGTCCCCCCCGGCAACAATAATCAGAGGCCAAAATTACTGTTTTTAAGAGGCTGTGGCGTATTGTTTTTTAAGCTAGCACAAAGGTACCTTGTGAAATAGGTGAACATAAGGCATCTATTGATACCAACCATGTCGACAAACTTGTTAGGAAAGGGGCTAATTAAGGCTTCAAAATTGGGCTACATTTTGGCGAGGGAAGAACTAGCAAGGCCATTTTGAAAGGGGTCCCTTGAACTCTCACCTCAAGATGTCTGAATGAAAATGGGTTCTATGTGTACCCATGGGTCTCCCCTAAATTTGAGAAGGCTTGTCCCCAGTAAATGTTTTGCTCCTTACACTCAATGTACTCCACTGTGTATTTGTAATTTTTTAAAAGACAACCAGCCTACTGGAAGAACAATGAACATGTATAGATACGTACCACATGAAAACAGGATTGTCGTCGATCTCAAATGTTAACTGTACCTATATTAGTCTATGCACATCAGATAATTAGTAACTTTAACTGTAAAACACAAAACCAAAGTACATCAATATGCGATTTTCTGACTCTTCATATTGACATAGTTTTCAACTAGCCTATATACTACAACAGCATAATCGAATTCCTGAAATTCAGTTATGAATTTTGATTTTGGTGTGCCACCCCCAGATTTTCAGGGGCCCAATCTAGCCACCCTGATAAAATATTTCTGAGGCACCCCTTGGTCTTAGGTTTCAAAACATTTTTAGGTAAGAATCTGAGTGGTTGTAGGTTGTCCATGTAGTACTTTCATTTATTTATTGTCTACGGAAAAAAGCTATTGTGAATAACTGGACATTATGTCTGAGAAAGGGGGGGGGGGGGGGGGGGGGGGTTTGTAAATTAAAAATGGTGAAAAACTATCAATTCAAAACTAATTTAAAAAAAAAAAAAAAAAAAAAAAATAAGGACACCTCAGGTTGTTAGCCTGTTTTATGAAAATGTCTCCCGAAATCTTCTCCTGGTGTAAGTTGATCCTGAAACGAGCATTATTTCGAGGAAACTGACCGTGTTGTTTTCTACCGTGACTCTATAGTGAAACTATTACTTTTGAATTGTAAATGTTTAATATCGAGTAGAGGTTAAGTGAATGTATAGTGTATTCTGAAAAATACATTTGCAGATATATTTTTCTAAACATGCATTGTTCTTATGCCATGTTTGTTGCCATGCTTGTTATTAAACATTTTGAACAAAGATGTTATATTTTACCATACGCACCCTCTGGGTATTTCTGTGCTTTCTGTAACTGGAACATTAGGCAAGAAATCACTCTACTGTATTTTACCTTTTCTTTTAGTTCAGATTTTGTTCTTCGGTGTTTATACTGAGCATCGTGTATTGTTTTAAGTAAATTTAATCCAGGGAACATACAGTATAAACAGAAAAGCAGCTGGCACAGTGAATGTTTGGCATTTTTGCTTGGTTAATGGCTTGACAGATTATCAGTTATAAAAATTTGTCGCCGATTAATTTTGTCAATCGACTAACCCTATCAATCATCTCAGTTGCACTAGAACGAACACAGTAAACAAAGTTTCTTTCAGGACTGTGTTTCAATTACGGTCAAAGGAGGTAAACAAAAATGTGTGCAGGACTCAGGACCCCTGAAGTAACCATGACCCTGTTTTACTTTCACTGTCCAGTGAGTTTCAATCAGCACTCAGTAAATGTCTTCATCCATGTGTGCTCTTTGAGAAAACGAAAAAAACAGCAAGAATGAGACTGTGTCCTCGCCTTTGGGTGAAAACTTCAATCTCAGAAAAGTCAGATTTTTTTTTAACTTCTAACTTTGTTTAATCTTAAAAAAATCTGCCTTTTTGTCTGTTCAGGTTTTAAAGAAATTGAATATCTCACAGCTGTGAATTGCTCTGCTGCATTAAAAGCACTTTGCAACCAGCAGCAGCAAATTTAAATAGGAGGCTTTCTGCTGTAAATGGTTCGGTGCAACTAGATGGATAACAATGAGTGGATCAAATTCTACTGCAGCAAATTATACAGGCCACCCTTCGGGGAATCAACCTTAGTTCAACCTTAACTGACCCTGTGAACTAGCCCACATACTCCATGCATTGGTAGTTGTACATGTAACTACAGGCACCATCTGGCCTCTTGCCTGAAGTAACATCAAAACAAGCAACAGCGAAAAGGCCTCACTTGTGAGGCAGAGTATGTCGCACAATTCCACAAGATATTTACATAGAAGACATGCCTGCTTTTACCGCGCACCACTGTGATCTATCAGTGTATGCAGTAAGCAACATGAAGCCAAACACTGCACTTTAACTCATCAACAGGAACTTTCAGGGGGCCGGCACAGATGGTAAATGAGTCAGAGAGGAAAAAAATTTCCTGTCAACAGGTCCTGAGGGCTCCAATCACACACCCCACCTTACAAGTGCTTGTGCACAAGGAGAAACATAACAATCTCAACCTGAGATATCAAGCTGTGGCCAACTTTAAATACTACTGAAACCATAACTTAACTGTAATGCAGAGATATTCCTACTGCAGATACATTACCCTCATAATTATTCTCATACTTGTCAGACTGAACGAAAACTAAAGAAGATGAAACAAGTCGTTTATTTTCTTGAAAGAAGTGCAGCGAGTAATGGATTACAGGCCCGTCAGGACACCTAAATGTAATGTTATCAGCCAAAAATCGTTCTCACAAATCGTGTTAGACATAAGTGGAATACAGATACAGTATCTGGCGTCATGCCATCGTGGGTCTATTACATTATAAATGTGATCACGATTTTCTCCTCTGGATTCCAGCTTCATCTGTATTCTTCTGGCAAAATATGAATCATCCAGGCCACTGGAACACATTCATCTTGTAGCTAACTGTGATATTACCCTCATTCATCAAAAAGCGGTGGGTAAATCTGTGCGGCTGTGACAGCTCCTGATAAACTTTTGACATTTCTACCACAGGAAGTCATGTTATGTCTTTCTGACAAACCTGGACTGTTGCTGTGGTCGAAGTTGTAAATAACACGTGATGTTTCTCATCAGGCCATCATTCAAATCAGTATCTGACCGTAAGTGATAACAACCAATCTACTCTTGGTCTACCGGTAACTCAGCCTTCTTTATGACTACTGACACGGTCCTCTTTAATAATTACCCAGGCATTGCGTGCAAAGAGTTTCACAATTGCCCAAATATTTACAAATGAAATGCTTTAGCGCTGACAGAGCAGGACAGATCTTCATCACCATCTAGTGGTGAGCAGCAGTGACTCAACTCAGCAGTTTGAGGAGGTGTTGTGTCTTTTTCAGTGGCCAAAATAACTACAGTTTGTTGTTGGAAAGGAAGTAGTTACAGTCGCATGGAGACCGGTGGTGCTGGTGATTGCAGCTCTTGGTCCAGCAGTCGGAAGAGCATGGCACTTTTGTTGCACTGTGAGGTTTGTCCCAGAGAGCGGTGGAGCAGAGCCTGCAGGTAGTGGACATCCCGCAGCCGCTCCTTACAGTTCAGCTTGGAGAAATAGGCTGCTGCCTCATTTAGTGTGTCAACAGCCAAAGCTGCCAAATGCAAATCTGCAGGGAGACAATAAACAGCGGTGTGTGAATAAAGGCTGTGCAGCCACACAACACAGTGAGATAGGGATGAGTATGAGGCAGAAGGGGCCAAGGCTGTTACCTGCTTGCCCTTGTCCGTTTGGCTTGAACCCAGCCACCGCCATCTGACAGCGGGCCGTCAGCAGCAGGGCTCGGCCCTTGTCCATGACTGATCCGTGGGCCAGGACAGGCTCAATGGCTTCATGCAGAACACTTATAGCACGCTCAGGAACTCCCAACATCAGCTGCAGAGAGGATAGAAAAACTAGAATTACCACTCGGAAGTTGTATGCCTCCGAGAACTAGTGAAGCTGCGCTTATAGTTTACATCCATTACTGTGGAAACATGGATGCTTCACACACATCTTCCACAAAAAAGAAACAATTTAACTATGCAGGCTGCTTACTTACTTATGGTCAAAGAACAACTATCAATGACTAATGACCAAACTGACAAAACCTGTAAGTCTAGAAAGTCGGGGAGGCAAAACAGTCCACATCTGAAACGCTCCCAGTGTGGTATGACACGGTGTGGCAGGCAAAACAAAAAGGCATCGTGCAGCCATGGCAGCTGGAATGCAGCACAGCTGGGCACTGAGGAGTTGTGCCTCCCAGCTCCCTTACAGTCAAGATGGTGGCAAAGATAACAAATATAGGGATTTATCGAGCTCATATCATACATAACTTACTGGCTTTGGGGTTAATCTGCAAATGCTCCTGTTCAAAATGAGACCAAACTTTTCTATGGATGCCAGTTTTTGAGTAATGACGAGGCCAAAATGTCAGACGATAAGGCTTGTTGCTTTTAGCCAGGCCAATTTCCGGAAAACTTGCGGTTCCTACTGGTCGGCTAGGAGTGGTGAGGAGCCAGCAGTCAATGACAGTGAAAAACAGTCAAAAACTGTGACTTACTGCAACCACAGGAGGTCCTTGAGCATAGAGTCATAAATGTGCACATAAGATATCAGGCTGATTGGTCCAGTAGTATTCAAGATTACCGATGGACAGATGAATACACACATTCGCATGCACATGCCAAATACACGATTCCCCCAGGCTAACAGCTGGCAGGGAGATAATAAAGAAACCATGTGGGTTGTGCTGCTTTTATTTTGCATATACATTAGTGATACTGGAATAAAGGGTTTTGGTGTTTTGCATGTGCAGGAGCTGTAACAGTGTTTGAGTGAAGTCTTTTCTCCTGTTGTGGCTAACCTGAGTGAAGGCCAGGTGAAGGATAGTCTCTGAGGCCAGGGACTGTAGGTGGTGCTGTCTAGCTAGAGCCAAGGCCTGCAGGAGGAGAGGAAGAGCTGTGGAGAAGCCAGACGACTCCCAGTGGAGTTGAGCGGTAGAAAGCATAACTCTGTATGAGAAATAAACAGGCGGTGATGCAGACGAGAAAAAAGTAGCTCAGACTGATCCCCAGACGTCATACATTAAATATTCATGGTAGCCCTAAAATAGCTGAATCATTTCAATTCCACAAATACAAAAATAAGGTAAGCTAAGTAAGGTGTGTTCACTCCCCTCTGCACTCCAGGAAACAGGTAATTGTGGCATCTGAAAATGCATTATTAAGATATAACAGAAGTGTCTACATACTTGATGACCACCTCCGTACATTTAGTCTTCTCACAGTGCGCCTGCAGCCGCTGCAAGATGCTGTAAGCCTCAGTGCTCCGGTTGAGAGCCTTCAGAACTTGAGCTTTCCTGTGAGCAAACACATGGTTATAACGCCGACACAAATAACACATATATGAGATGGTTAAGATCAGAACTGACGATATGTATCTTTATGTTACCTGTAGAGACCTTCTGTTTTGTTTAAAGCAGAGATTGCTGTGACTAGCGGCTCTGCCAAATGGTATTTCCCTTTATTCATATATCTGTCGAACTGGATTTTCAGATCGCACAGCATCCAGAGCTGAAGTAGGTAAACAAAAAAAGCAATAAACATTATTTTGTATATCATACCATACATCAGAAAATAAAGCAGGAAAATCTCCACCTCAGCACTACAAGACAAAAATGCAATAACTTACAATAACTAGACTTCTTGGCTACTTTTTTTTCCATTTTACTACACTAAAATATTATGCTAGAGAAATATGTACAAGGTATATGCAGGAATCCTGAGGTTAATTTCAATGCCTTTTTAAGACTTTTTTAAGACCTTCCAGAAAAACCTTAAGACCTCATCGCCACTTCAAGCTGTCGTTAGCAGCAATGCATCTTTAACTTACTAAACAGTTGTAGTCTGCAATTAAATCTATGGAGCACAAACATACAACAGAACTCAGATAAGATAAGACGGATTTTTTATTGTCTTTTGTTCCTCTGTTTGGCGCCTGGATGTGCGCCGTTGCGTGATGTCACACAGGTACGCACACGGCCCCGAGTGGCAGTGCAGAGTGTGCCTAGCTACACGTCGTTGTTTGTAATAGGAAAATAAATTATATAGTTATGGATACCTTTTGTCAAAGCTTGAAAGCCAAGAAAATTTAATATTTCATAAAATCGCGATTAAGACTTTTCAATACTTTTTTAAGGCCCTTAATTTTCCTGCATTTGATTGATCAACTTTTAATACTTTTTAAGACCCCACGGACACCCTGATGTAATTCATGTGAAAAAAGCAAGTAAAAATAGAAATTACTACAAAACAAAAGCTAAAAACCAATCGTAATTGCAATAACTATTCTCTAGGTTGATAACTTAGAAGCTGCTGTGGCACCTACTGGGCTGTCAGCCACAGAGAGACAGTCAAATATCAACTAAAGCAAGACAGCTGTATCAAGTGAAAGCTAGCTGATCTACCAGCCAAGGCTAGAACTTAAGTAGTAGCAGTCTTTAGTTTGTTATTCTACATAGCTAAACAAGGAAGTCACTAAATCCAATCATAATGGAAAAAAATCCCCAGCTAAACTCCTGCTAACGACTTTAGCTTAGCTTAGTAGCAGCAACTGCCACCTAAGTTTTTGGCCAGAGTGAAGCTGATGTGATTTAGTGTGATTTAGCTACCTTTAGCTCAGATAGTTAAATATACTTAAGTTGTGATTTAAGTCATTATATCGATTTTAACATCATTTTTAACACCACCACTAAAACGCAAATATATTTAATCCCTGTTAACCGTGGAGTGTAATCAAATTTGTTAACATGGACGAGCATGCGTAAATACACATATTTTGGTGAATAGTGCCCCAAAATTTCAAACTCTTATCTCTTAGCTTCCCTTTCTGCAGTTAATGCTCTCTGCCTTTGTGTGGCAGCACTGCATTATACAGTGTGATTGACAGAGCACACCTTGGCCAGGGATGCTTGATATTAGCAATTTTGTTGTTAGATTTAGCAACTTTTTTCCCCTAAAACCCACCTAAGAACAAATTTAGCTACTTTTAAAATTCATTTGAAAACTTTTTGCAACCTCTGAAAATCGTTTAAATGCACACATTTATTCCAATAAACTGCAGATAACCATAATTGTTCCAAATATAATTCGCCTTGTTTGAGCTGATAGCTGTAATTGTTTAATAATTATACATGTCACTGGTATAATGCCCTGTTGTTCTTATTGTTATAATGTTAACTAGCTACATATACAGTCAACTATGTCAATTGTTATTATGTGGTTTTATTGTAGGTTTTAATATGTAACAAGAAAAATATGAATAAAAAACCCTATATCTTGTTTTGTGTTTAAAAATAAAATATCTGATCATAAAAAAGAACAAAAACAAACAAATTTCAAATAATATTTTTCACTAAGATGGCCAGTTAATTTCAGTAATGTCATTGAGTATTCATGACAATGTCATTACATAATGACACAGCTGTACGCAGTGACATCATCATGCAATGAAATCAAAACATCATTTAGCAACTTCTAGCAACAAAAACACCTGCCTGTAGCAATTTCTCCTGAAATTACATGGCAACACTGACCTTGGCATGCTGTGTGTGAGGAGGAAACTGTTCTCTCAGATGCTGGAGAATCTCTGAAACTGCACAGTACAGGCCCTGCAACAGAGCCAACCATACGGGGGACAAAGCGTTAAGTGTTGAACTCTGCCCAGGAGCTGGAAAGAGGACCTGATCAATTTTTATTACGTTCCCGCAATGCTGGGTCTACTGACTAATGGATATGCAGCAGCGGGGGAGAAAGCAGACAGACGGGATCAAATCAAATGTGTTACCTGCTCAGCGTGCAGCTCAGCCAGGTGGCACAGAGCCACAGCGAACGCCTCTGTGTTGTTCTGCTGGACCCCAAAGTTGACTGGCTCCAGACTGCTCATGTTGAGAAGCAGCTGGGCCTGCTGCAGAGCCATGGTGCTGCACGGGACACAGACACATAAGGAGAAAAAGTGCTGGTCATGCAGACACCTCTGAATCATGTATTTTTACACCTGAACTTGTGGTTTTTATATTTATGCTCATGCAAATGTCAATGCATGCAAAAGAACATGAGACATTTTCACCATGTTTTACAGAGCTGATTTAATGTGAGTGAAGTCCACTATCAGTGACAGTGAACACAACTGACAACTGTGTGTCAGGGTGGCGAGCAGAAGAGACTGACCTCTTGCCGTACATCCTCCATATGGACGTAGTCTGAGCCAGGCTGATCTCTATCAGCTCCGACAGACTGTGTTTCCAGTGCAGGATGTCCGTGTCCTTAAGTGCATCCATCAGTTTGTGGGCTGTCTTACCCTGTGTCGCCCCCTGCTGGACCAAAGACTGAATGCCCAGAGATGCCAAGTACTGCAGCAGAGAGGATAATCAGTCAGCGTGGTGAATAACATGTCAAAGATAAAATATGAAGAACTCACAGTAAGCCATGTACAGGGACTGGTGAATGATGAATTATATGTTGTTTTAATGTATGTGTTTTAATATCCAATCCTTTTAAGTTTTCTTTGTATTCCTGTATGTTATTTTATGAAGGGAACAGTTCAGGACAAAATAAAAGACACAATTTCTAATGAGAGCTACTAAATTGCAGCTAACATGTTAATCTAATGCCTACTGTGTGACAGCTGTACATGCTGCATAATTACACCAAGAACATCTGTTACTGTATTTCATGATTGCTTTCACTCTGTTTTTACAACAGTGTTTCAATATGCAAAACTCCTCATACAAAGATCCAAATTCAAATACTGAATTGTTAATATCTCACCTTTAAACAGAAATTGCGGTCCTTACGAACAAAATAAAAAACAATAAATCTCATGATTAGACCTCAAAAAAGCAGTGGCCTCATATTAAGATCATGTTTATTACTATTTGTACACTTCAGTGAATCAATGCATCAGGTATTTTCAGGCATTTCCATTTTTTTTTGTTTGTTTGTTGTTTTTTTTTAACTCTCCAGACGGGAATTGCAACATGCCTGGTAACTAAGAGGAAAAATAAACACAATTTATTTCCTTATTGATTACTGTCAAAATGTTGAGATAAGTGTTTGCTGCAATAGAGTACATTGTGAAGTGTTAGATTTACTGTTGTAAAAAACTTAGACTCTTGACTCACTGTCTATACTTGCAGTGATATGGTATATTCAGTGAATAAAATTAAGGTTTTAAGTCTTTCTTACCCTACATTATTTCAAATACTGACTTGTACTTTAATTGCGCTTTTTAAGTCATTACTATTTGTATAATCTTAAAGGAATACTTCACTTCTATGGAGCTGATTTGAGAGCAAAAGTATCAATATTGCAATCAAAAAATGTTTTATTGCAAGTAAAAAAATGATTGATTAAAAAATGCAAATACAAAAGTTTTGTTTGCGAGTCATTTCTTTTTTGTTTGCAAGTCAAAAAGCCTTGCGAGTAAAAAGTTGAACCTGGTGGGTGGGGCCTAAACTGAAAGCTGTAAGACACGTCTCTATTGGCCAGTCTCAATCGGAATGACAGCTTGCAAAGCATTTTTTTTTCTTCTTCTCTCAGTTGGCGGATTGCAAACAATTCAAAGGTGCATACCGCCACCTACTGTACAAGAGTGTGCAACATCATGTCATTTAGCCTGTTTTTTAAATTCTACTCATCAGCCTAGTATGCTTGCAAAGCAACATGGGAGTTCTGTAGTTCACGGAGGAGCTGTGGCGAAAATCAATTCTGAAACCGAAGTTTTTGGCCTCCAGTTTCCCAAAAAAATTCTTCTACACGAGTGGTGTGATAAAAAAAATATGATATCCACATGAAACCGCAAAACCCGCTACCAAGTGATGTAATACACGTCAAAGCAGTAGGTGGTGGTGCCCACTCAATTGTGACATTATTGTATGCATATGATATTGATTTTGTATCTACAGATACCATACAGATACCCCCCATTCAATTTAAAGCAGAACTGATTTGAGTAAAGGCACGAGAGCAAATCTGTGTATATAAACAGTTGGTTCTTCAGTTGGCAGATACACCTAGAGTAAAGCTACTGAAGACCAGCAAAACCACAGTTTGTTTTCATTTATTCTTTCAGATGGGTAAATGTCACCTAAGCACCTTCAGATTTTATCAGTAGTGTACCCATAATAGATGACTTGTTTATATGGTTTGTACTGTGCTTTGTAATATTGTTTGAACTGTAATGTAAGGTAAGTGCATACGAGTGGATGCAACCGTCACTAATGCTAGCGTAGTTCCTAATAATAGCAAGAATGTTTTATTTAAACTGGTGCATGTAGATTGCTTTTGTTTAGCCAGGGCTGAACTATTCGACGGTGTAACAGTCACTACCATCGTTGCCCCGGGGTGTAGCAGTAATGCTGTCGAACGTTTGCAGTGGGAGAGAGGGAATCGTGGGTGTAGCCCGCTCTGTATGTATGGAGCCACGTCAAACCCACCAATAGAAACTCTTCTCTCATCCATCAGCGTAGGCCCCACCCATTAAGTGCAGTTGAACTTGCAAGTGAAAACTTTAACTCGCAAGCAAAGAGGACCGATCTGCAAGCAAAAGTTTTTAACTTGCAAGCAAAAAGTACTGATTTACAAGCAAAATGATGATACGTTTTTACTTACAAACTTGTTTTTTGATTGCAGTTCAAGAAATATGCTCTCAAAACAGTTTTCTATGACTGCAACAAAAAGACACAAAAATACCTCCGTACACTTCTACAAAACAAATTTGTAAATCAATTACTCACTCATTGTTGTTGCATGCCTCTGGAATCCAAAACAGAACATTTTTGATGAATTGAAGTACAAGGGGGGCTGCATTTAACAACAACAAAACTATGAAAAAAACAAACGTTTACCAACTCTCATAACTGCTGCAGTATAATCCAAGTCTCATTTATCAAGTTGTTTGCTCGGTACTTTCCAAACAGACAGATGTTTCCAACAGGGAACTGAACTAATACCGACACTCATCTATGCTCTCTTCAAAGCCAGACTCCATTGACAAAAACAGTAATTTTACCTTGTTGAACATGGGAGCTGCTGGTCTATCACTGCCTTGATCAGTGGTATGCTTGTGTTATTGTGTGACTTTGCTGAATGTGAATGAGCTCTTTAAAACACCAAAGTGAAACAATATCACAAACTAACTAATCGAGGCAGCAGTAGAACAGCAACTCCTTTGTTCAGTGAAGGAAAAAATTACTGCTTTTGTCAATGGAGTCTGGCTTTTAAGAGAGCATAGATATGTTTTACTTTCAGTTTAGTTTTAAATAGTAGTGGTTTTGCAAAAATGCATATGTTGGGGAGGTAGTGAGCATGTGACTGAATAAATGAGACTTGGATTATACTGCACGAGTTATGGGAAAGTTGGAAACGGATGTTCTGCTATAGTTTTGCTGTTGCTGTTAAACATAAATCCCTTTCACTTCACAAGAACTTTCTCCATTTTTGGATTCTTCATTCACCAGAGGCATACCAGAATAACAAGGTTTTCTCACGGATTCAACATAAGATAGGGTGAGTAACTGATGATTTGGGGGGGGGGGGGGGGGGTATTTCAGTAAGGAAACTGCCACTGCAGACTTGTTTTGGTGAAAATATGTTAATGTTGGGCATCTTTTCCTTTTCTTTTTAAAAATGCAACAATGTTTAAAATTTAGTTATGAATATATATAATCCTGAGATGCCCTGGTGAATTTGTGGTGCAGTGTATTTCCTAATTTGTTACGAGTGTTTTCATTTTGTTTACTATGTGAGGTTTTGAGGCCAAAATTAGGATTAAAGCATTCTGTGTTATGAGTTTGGCAGACATAAAACTGTTGTGAAATGTGAGCCAAGGCAATTTAAAAATAATGCTAATAATAAACACACAGCCACTCTAATATAGGCATTCTTATTCAGGAGCTTATGTTGCACTCACTGGCAGGCAGAAATGGGCAGCCATTTTCACTGAATCCTCAGTTAACACAGTGCTGTCAGATCCCTTCATCTGTTCCAGTGTGTACAGCCAACTCTGATGTAGGAAACAAAGAGACAGGGAGAACTAAGGCACACTCGTATTACATTCAAACATTATTAGCCATCAATTACGGTACAACAGTGACATGAAGTAAAATACTCATAACAGTAGAAAATGTATTTTACCAGACAGTGCTGCAAGCACACATGATCATTGGACTCCTGGGCAATGCGGATAGCTTCCTGTAGAGCCAGATCAGCCTGCTGACTGAAGGAGAAGAAAAGAACAGCTTTTTAAGTCATTTTTCATACAGACACTTTTTTTGTAGGCACCTGTCCACCAACTGAGACTCCACCAGTTCTTGTACTCACTAGTGGCCGAAGCGACAGTGCAGGCTTGCCAGGTTGAGAGCAGCGTAGCGGAGACTTCGGCCATAGCCTTCATCCCCATTACTCTTTCCCTCATTTCCAGACAAGATGAGGCGGTCAAAATAATGCAAGAGACTGTGCGCAGACAGGAAGATATCCTGGACTCTCATGTTGTTCAGGTAGTTTACATAATGCTGAGGAGAGAGTAAAAAAAAAAAATCACAGCTAATGAAGAAGGCGTCATTGTAGACTTGTTAGTATAGCAGGTTAAGTTAAGTAGACGGAGCTCACCGCCTCAGCAAAATCTGGGTTAAACTTCAGCATGTTGTTGAGCTCTTCCTGTAGCGCAGCAGGCTTTAGAGCTTTATTCTCATCATTCTTCAGAAGATAGGCCTGCAGAAAGAGGTTTTCAAAAACTGTAAGAGCCCTGAAGTGCTACAACAGCACATCTATGTTTGACGCAAGATGTGGATGGTGAGATTTTTAAAATATTGTGTCAGATCTGCTGGTTTGAACATTTGAGCCTGGCTTTAAACACTGACCTGTCTTGCAAGAAAATATTCAGCTTGTTTCTGTGACAGTGGACCTCTGCTTGGAGTGTTGTCATTTCTAGAGAAGAGCCAAAATAACACATGAGATCTGCTTTTAACAATCGTCCTGGTTGCACTAACATCAAGCTGTAGGGGGTTATGGTTTAAACTTGTGGCATACACACAGTGAATACATTTCGCAAGGTAGTAGGTGCAGACAACCAAAACATAACGTGAAAACTTTCAAGTCCAGGTTGAAACACTTCCTGAAAGTGAAATATGTTACAGAAAATCAAATTATTTTATCCAGGAATTTGCATCACTAACCGAAGCTCTGACTCATGCAGTGGGGTGTCCAACTCCTCTCTGTCTATTCTGTCCCCTACAGTATCCTCAGTGCTGGTGAGGTCCATGTCGGAGTCGTCAGCGACCAGCGCTGGCAAACCCACCTGCCCATCCGTGGGCTTGGCATAGTGACTGTGGTAGTAGTGCTGCAGGGACTTGTACAGCTTGTAGACCTGACTGAAAGACAGCTTGTTGTAGGCCAGGAGCATGTGTCTCATAAAAAGACCTAAAAAACAAGGGAGATATAACTTAACCATAGTCATCTTAATAAGAATAACACAGATATTCAAGAATTCTGAACGGACTTTCATAGCTGACAAATCACGTGTACTACTCACCCACGACACTGGTTTTATAAGCCTCGGAGTCAAAAGCAGTGAATGGAGTGGGAAGAGTGGAAAAGAAATACTCCATGTCTTTCAGCTCTCCATCTGCCATTTCATGCAGCCTTTGAAGAAAAAAAAAAACAGCCTCAGCCACTACACATGCCAACATTTTAACATTACTGTTTTATTGTATTGTCTGAACCTTGGTTATTAGATGTCTTGGCCAAATGCAACGTTACAATAATGTTTTTCTGAATTTAGGAGACCGTGAAAGCACCAGCAATAAAGTAGTAGTAACCATAACATTGATTTCTAACAGAGCAGCAGTGTTGCATGCTACTGGATGATTAAATAAAGTCACAGAGGTTCAGACTAACAGAAGCAGCATACCTGAGTTTGACAGCATACGCAGTCTGGGGACAGCACTCCTCCACAGTCTTCAGGAACTGTCCAAGAGTCAGGTCTGGACCCTGATACATGACACAAAGGACACAACTATGACACGCCTGCTACAACACAGCAGTATGCAAGATAACTACATGAATAAAACTAACCTGTTGTAAGGGTAGTATGAGTTTGTTCAGTCGTCTCCTCTCTGGCAGCGAGATTTTGGACGCAGTCATGTCGTACAGCAGCGCCAGGACGGAGATTTTATACGGAGTCACCCAGTCTTTGATACCGAACACGTTAGCATGGACCACTCCGTTCGTCATCATGGGGTTAAAATACAAACTTTCATGCACGCTCGCCATTTTGACAGGTTGTGTTAAGCTTCGGCGAAGAAACAACACTATTTTGAGGCACACTGTGTCAACATTTAGCGGAAAGTAAAGTTAGAGACAGCCAGCAGCCGGGAAAACACCAGCGACAGCTAACCGCGAGCTAACATTAGCTAGCGTAAGTTTATTTAACGTCAGCTAAAAGTACAGTGAAGACGCCAAAAATACATTAAAGACTGGTCTCGGATACGTTGTAGATAAGGTATCTTACTGACAGTGAACGCTCACTTCAGTCTTCTCAGGTAATTTGGTTTATTTTGAACATGTTGACAGAAGTTGCCTCTTTGCTTTCAAACCGCCCTCCCTCTGTCCCCTGAATACTACGTCATCAAGAGGCTGTGTTTCTTTTTCTATTAAACTTTATTTAAGCGTGTCAAGCATCCTGTGACAACAACCGCAAAGACTTGAAGACATTTGCTTGAATATCAAAGCACTTGGCTGTTGAGGATTGCAATGTGCACAGTGTTTGCAATGTTTCTGTAAAGGAAGAAGTTACATACTTGCATACAATGAGATTTATAGCTGAATGGTAGAGTCTTACTCACTAAGGCTGAAGGAACATCCAGGCTCACATATGCAGCTCTCTCTTTACATTTGGTCAATAAAATCAGTAAAGCTGTTGACCAGATGCTTTTTAGTTTTTATCTGGAAGAATTGTTCACATTGAATTTGAAAAAAAAAAAAATTGTTGTTGTGAATAATTATGAATCTGAAGGGCTTAATTTCCTGGATTTTACAACCTCTAATTATAGTTTCAAAATTAAATGGGCTAAACATTTCCTAAAAAATCCTATTTCAATCTGGAACTTCATTCCTCATCCATCTTCTGTCATTTTGGTGGACTGAATTTTTTCTTCAGCTATAACTATTTCATCTTTTTCATGAGCAGGTCCTTCTAGCTTGGGCTTTAGTCAATGAACAAAACCTTTCACCACACAGGTGTCTTATATGGAATAATAGAGACATTTTGTTAAGGAAAAAAATGACTTTTCTCTGAGAGTTGGGTTCAGAATCAGGTTCTGCTGGTGAGTCAGTTGCCTAATGGGGAGGACCTATTGTTCATGTACAGGGAATTCTTATCTACGTTTCATTTTCTAGGAACCTCTAAGGAATTCGCTATATTTTCAATGCCATTCCAACAGGCACTGTAATGCTTCTTAGAAATGTTATCAGACCTACACCCAGATCTCCTGGGTGTATGATAGCCTATGGTATTCCCCTGGCTCCTTTCCTCAGTGCAGCTGACTCCCCAGTAGGAAAAATCTGTTTCTCACCATGAACTCATGAACATAAAAATTAATAATAATAGAGCCATACATGCCCTATTTAAACAAGATGTTGTCTCTATTCCATGTGTCGTGGCATATTGGCATCAGTTTGTAAATGATATTGGAAGAAGGTTTGGATGCTTCCTCATAAATACCTAATTGTGAATAAGGATAAGGAGATGTCCTTCAAAATAATTCATAAATATTACCCTGCCAATCACTACATACAGAAATACAAAAAAAGACATTAACACAAACTGCTCTTTCTGCAATAAACATACATTTAGACATTTTCTGCCGTTGTTCTCACACCAAGAAATTCTGGACGGACATTTGCAGATTTATCATGGACCATATCTTTGAAGACTTTATATTATAATGGTAAAATGTGATGTTTGGTTTCCTCAAACAGGTGTACCCAAAAAATGAAAACAATTTTTTTTTATATAATTAACTTGGTAATGATTCTGACAATGTACTTTATCCATAAATGTAAGTTAAGCCATAATGATCCTCATTGTTTTTTTGTTTTTTTTGTTGTTGTTGTTTTTTTTTCTGAAGGATGCTGAACACTACATGAAACTGCTCTTTGAGTCAACCAACAAAAAGGCTATTAAGACACTTGACATCTGTATATATTACAATATCTTTGTGCAGTATGGTATCCCCCTGGCTCTCTGTTATTGTTATGTTTGTATACTCTCAACTGTATACTGAGTCTTTTTTTACACTGTGTTGTTTAAATAAAGAATGATAAATAAAGAAATAATAATAATTATACTACTACTACTACTATTACTACTACTACTAATAATAATAATCATAAAGCGACAGGCGACATTTATTGGGTACCAAGCAGATCGCAAGCATTTAGATGCTTGTTTCGTTTTAAATTTACATGATATCATTTAAAATTATTCATTGTATTCATCACTATATGCTGATGCTCTGTTGAGATATTTAAATCTCCTTTCAGAAACATTTGATGTAGCATATGACCTTGCGTGAAAACTTGTCACATGATGACATCAGTATTGAATTTTTATGTTGTTCAAGATCTAAAATGCATTTCCTGTCTATCAATTTATACACAAATACTGCTACTATGTGAGAAGTGTTAAAACTGTAATAACTGGAAAATGCAAAGGTTCAGACCACATGCAGGATGGCAAAAGCAGAATTTGAATGGTTGACAACCATCTTACCACTCATACTGAGCAAACCAGATCACCTCTGTGTACGTACAAGCATGAAAAATACCCAGGAACACCACTCAGAGGTTTTGATAGGATGAATTATGAACTGAAGATCCGTCTACTTGATTTTGAATATACACCTTTTGTATTTTTTACATTGAATATTTGAGATTTGTCACAGGAGATTTGTGTTTGGAAATTGATAGAGGCGCACAGAATAAGGTATGTCAGCTTTTAAAGTTGGATATATGCAGTGCCTTCCTCTCTCCCTCCAGCAATCACTTCCCACGATGGCACACGTCACATGTCGATAAATGGGCCAATTTGTCCAAACCAAACCAACCAAGTGTCTTCACCTATCCACTGTGGTGATCACTGACTGTGTATCTCCTGCAGCATGACAGCACCAGTGTCCAGCTTTAGAGAGGCAGGGATCCCAGCAGCAGGAACAGTCATCACTCTCCTCATTTTGACAGTCATTGGGGTTCCTGTGAGGGAAGCTTCTCTTTTGTTGGTTGTAGAATCACTGCTGTAAGTTCAACCTGTGCTGTGCAGGGATTGCTCCACCTGACATCAAACAGCACAGTGAGAAGAAGCACATAGCTATTCCCTGCTCTGCGATTTATGTCTTTCGGTGTTATAACACTGCTAAATCAAAATCCTGGAAGACTGCATTGGCGTTAGACTTGTTGAGCATTTGTCAAGAAAAGGACTGGACTTACATGAGGACAGGACATGTGAAGGTGAAGCTTTAGTTGGTCACTGTGCTTTTTTACCACAGTATTAAAGCTAACAGCAGCAAATAGTAGCTCATTTAACCCAATACATGGCCAGATGAACAACCTACAACCATTTACATTGCACTCTGAGTTTAGATAGAAGAGTTTGACACTGATAGTGAGAAGCCCCTGCAGGTCCAGGCCCGTACTAGTAGGAGCCAAGGGGCCGAGACCCTGGGCGGCAGGAAGTTGACAGAAAGTCAACTGCTCCAAGACAGCATCTGCAGACCAAGCATCAAGCTGACCCTAAGCCTCAGCTCAGCATAAACAGGGTCTGAGCATAAGCAGCACCAACACAGCTGACAAAGAAAAGTCCAGTTGTTCTTTCATTTTGTTACTATTCCATTCATGTGCTGTTACATTTTAAGCATTTTGACTTCAGAAACATAGCGTTTATGGGAGCCCATTGACAATGACCTGTTAACTGCATTTATTTGAAATCAAATTTGTCTCATCTAGTTTGGTATCAAGCATATCAGCAACATAAACAGGGTTGACTTTAAAAAATCCTGAGTGCCAAAGGGACTGTAGCTCTTTGATTTGTCATTTAATTTGTCACATATTTTGCATTTTGATTTTGTCAGTGTTGAAAAAGCCTTTAGGCAATTATTTGTTTAATAGATGTATTTGGAAACCAATTTGTATTTTGTGTTGTGCATTAGCAGCACAGTTCGGTTGATTTGGAAATTAATTCTTAAGTGACAAAATGACTATTATTACTATCTCTTTGATTTGTTAGTATTTCATTTATTTGCTGTCACATATTTGCACTTTGTTTTTGAATATCAATTTGAATGAGCCTGTGGGTAATTAAAATGACTAGTATTTTTGAATTTTTAATGACAGTGGCCTGGATAGACACTTGTCTTTGAAATGAATCTTTGTGTCTAAATAAATATGAGAAAAAAAGTGAACACATTTCCATTAGTTCGCAGTAAGCATGATATGATTTGCTGTTTTATGTTGTGACACACTTCACAAGTTAGAGATTGAAATGACTCTTCTTTCTTTAACTAGAATTTTGTGAACACACATTTACTTACACTGGGATGACAAAGTTGTGTAAATATTTGTTTATGTCACTTGAGCTGATCACATGAGGTAAGATTACATTTCTGAGGCTGTTATATGTCAGGAAACACAAGGAAAATCTTAGTGGAATTAAAATAAAATACGATGCAAAGGGTTCCATCCTCTGGTTAGATTTTAATAAAATAAACAAAAACAAAAAAAAACCTCATAAACATTTAGTATATTTTTGGGTTAAGTGTGGCATCTTTCTGATTTCACGTGCACATGCATTATTTGACAAAACAGTACCTCAAGGTTCATTTATAAGCTGTTTGAGAACTTTTTATACATATCACATGGTTCCTATCAGCAGACTGATTTAGCTCAGGTCTAACTGAACTGTGTGCAATATTCTGAGCACCTCATTTCTGTGTCAGAGTGACCAGCAGTGGCTTCAAGTTTTCACACAGAGGCATGAGACAAAGGTAAAATGCAAAGCACCCACTGCAGCATTTATTGTCTTCCATACAAACATCATGAGACACACCAACACCATCTTACACTAAAAAGTAGCTGCATTATATGACCTTCCTATTGCAGGTAATTAGGTGGACAAAACCACTTACAATGTATAACATGTAATGTATACAATATAAGAATATTTACACAACACAACACCATACCAATAGAATATAAAGAATTAATATTTACATAAATACAAATTCCTATTTATAAATCAATAAAACATAGACTCAAAACCCCTGGAGCTCTTAAGCAGGTGCTTTGGACGGCCACACCCTTTACAATACAACAACATGCCCTCAAGTGTGACTACTACTGATGGAGGTTTCTTTACAACACAGGCAGGATGGCCAGTCCCCCTGTGCTTCCTCAGCTACCCCCTGGATCCATCCCAGCAAAGAAAGTTACCACACGTTTAACTGCATAAAGAATGAAAATCAATACATGTGTGTGAATATTGTCATATGTCCATCATTCCACGTAGATCACAATGAACCCTTTTTGGTAATGGAAACGTCCAGTCTCCATTACATCCTGTTTCACTTTGTCTCATCTACACACACCATGGACACATTTCTGAAGTCAGTCAGTAGTTTTTGACAAATGACAATAAAAAGTGAAAAATAAATGATGATTGACCATGGAGCTCAGACTGGTGCTGGTGGAGGTGGATAAAGTTTTTATGACCTTCTTAAAGAACTCTTGACACAGCCCGCCCTCTCGCTGCTGGTCTCCACAACAACCTCTGAACAATAACAAAGAAGCAGGATGTTAGTTTGATCCTAACATTCTATCATACGTGTTAATTGCCCTCCAGTGGTCGCACAGTGCAATTTGGTCTGCTTTGAAAATGTTATTTTAATAGCACACAGCGGGATACACTCACAATATCAAAGTTTAAGATGCTTTTCTACCTGCCTTGACACTTGATTGTTGCCAGAACAGCATTACTGTTTAATAATGGATGTACACTGCATTCACAATAACTACACCTCTGTACTTTATACAACTTTTATTCTCAGAGTTTTCACCGAAAAGTGATAAATGCCATTGTGTCAACCTTGAAGCTGGGGGGTCAGTGTCATGCGTGTCCATCCTTCATCATATTCATTCTTGTTTTGGCTGCTAGAGGGCAGAAGGTTCTCACTATTTAAAGATACGTGTGCCAACTGGGTCATTGCTGTTATTCAGCAACATTTCTGTCCCCAGGATTACGTTCTTATATTTTCTTTGAAATGTGTAAAATATTACATGGCTTAAATCATAGCTTAACGTCTTCTTTATATAATACTTTTTTAAAACTTTGCTGACCTTTTTTTTGGTACATGTGCTTGATTTCGTCATGCCCTCAGTACGTAGTAATCAACCTCTTAAAGAACAAGTCATAAAATTATAAAGTATTTAAACTATTCTTTATTTTATAGGCCATGTTAAAATGATAGTGCACCCAATAATGAAAATTCAGCCATTATCTACTCACCCTCATGCCGAGGGAGGCTCTGGTGAAGTTTTAAAGTCCTCACATCACTTGCGGAGATCCGAGGGGGGAATGGGCAGCAGCACAACTGCACACCTAATGGCTGACGGCACCCAAGATTAGAACTTCCAAGAACACAGAATTGAAACCACAAAATATCTCCATTCTGCTCATCCGTAGTGATTCAAGTGTCCTGAAGCCCAGACATAAAAAGTTGTTTGGAAAAACGTCATTTAGCCTTTAATTTTTAGCCTCATTGTGTAACTGCCTCTCTGTACACTGCGCTGACATGTGTCTGCTTGCACGAGACCGTGAGACATGTGCACCACCTTCATGTGTGTTCACGTGCTTTCCCTGGTCTCGGGCACAAGCGCACACGTGAGCGCAGTCCACAGAGAGGCAGTTAGAGCTACAGGCTACAATGAGGCTAAAAACAGAGTTCAAATGACGTTTTTTCCAAACGACTTTTTATGTCTGGGCTTCAGGACACTTGGATCAGTACGGACGAGCAGTATGGAGATATTTTGTGGTTTCAATTCTGTGTTCTTGGAAGTTTTAATCTTGGGCACCGTCAGCCATTAGGTGTGCAGTGTGCTGCTACCCACTCCCCCCTCGGATCTCCTCAAGTGATGTGAGGTCTCTAAAACTTCACCAGAGTCTCCCTCGGCATGAGGGTGAATAGATAATGGCTGAATTTTCATTTTTGGGTGCACTATGCCTTTAAAGAAAGAACTATAATTAATATTATTAGTCTCTTGCCTTCCAAAAAAATAAAAACAAACAAACAAAAAAGACTACAATTTAGACCATTTTCCGGAAGTGGCCTAATTTTGGGGGAGGGAACTACATTAAGGTGAGCATAAACTTTTACTCATGTCCCCCCACCCATGTTTCATGATGTTAATCTGTTTGTCACGTTTTAAAGTTCCACCCTGTTAGGCTAAATTATGAAGAAAGTTGGTCCAATCAAAGATATTTAAAAACATACTTGATACAATGATAAAAGTATTGTTTATGTGTAGAGGGTTTGTATGTAAATCTGGATTACTCATAGAGCTGTGGCTAATTTAGCAAACATTTTCCACCCTGTTAGGTCAGTAGACAACTATAAACTAGTCCACCCATAAGGATTATTATCCTGAGTGCCTGAGATTGGCCAGTATGTTTTCCTGACAGTTAAACTTGTCACAATTCCTATATAATGCAAAATACATACATTTTTAAAGATGAAATATTGCTGCATAACCTGACTAACCCAACTGTTAACTCCACCCATGTCAATGTAGACACTGTAGCATAAGATCAGTAAATAGTTCAGATGAATACAACTATTTTAAAATTGACAAATGCATAGTTACATGTTGTGACTACTGGATAATAGTGTCTCTTTTGTCAGATGGCTGATGGTCCTGGGGACATTGGAGTAGGTCCTCAGCCAGAGAGAGCTCTGTCTGTCTGTCACAGCCTCCAGCGATATGTTGGTCACCTGGTGGTGAATGAAGCTCAGCTCCTGGATCAGCCTTCAGCAAAGAAAGTGGACACACTGGTGAGTGAGTCTATCTCACATGAAGTGAATGATTTACATCCTTATTTTGTTACAGAGCCAATATTTATTGTCCCTAAATCCCATTGTCTTTTAAACAGCTGTGAATTTCAGGGATGTCGGGACACTATTAGCTACTATAAAAGTCAGAGAGAGATTTCTTTTTAGCCTCTGTCTACACACATTACTGCTGCCTCCACTACAACTTGTTTCTTATACTACTACTGCAGCGACAACTACTAGCTGCGTAACTGCTATTACTTCTCCTTGTACTTTTCTTGTTTACTCTGATCGTCTCTCCCCTGTTCTCCTCCTCTTATCCTGATGATTGCTGTAACTCTAGAGAGTCTGCGAAGAATCCCAAGTGCCTCTGTGGAAAGAAACCTCCTAAAAAGCTTCATGAAGACCTTTCTGTTGAGGTAAGAATGTGAATAAGAGCCAGTCACCTGCCAATACCTGAACTTCTTTGTCTACAATAAACAAAGACATTTTCACTTGTAGTGGGAATTGTTCAGAATTGTTAAACACCCCTGCTTCTCGCATTAACGCCTCATATGTTGTGCTGTATCAGTTACATTGAGGTCTTTCAGAGGGTTTTCCCAGGGTTATGGATGGGGGCATCCTGAGGCCTGTACTACAGAGCCAGTTCAACATACCCAGGATATGTTTAAGTTATCTTGCTTTACTAACCGTAACACTGGCCGTCTGGATAACTGGTAACACAAAGCTAGTTATCAATTAGTTTCCTGTCCAGACACGAGAATGTTAATGTGACAGAGGTGGGGTGTTAATTAAGAGCGACATCATCAGAACCATGAATGAAGTTCATCGTATGATACGATAGAAAATGATGACACTAATTACCTGCTGAAATGTTCTGTTTGTAAAACCGCAAAAAAGCCATATTCATCTGAATGAAATGTAAACAATAGCCTATAATCTTACAACAGAAAAAGAGGAAGCAGAAACACTAGAAATAATTTTCAAATATAAAAGTAGACTTACATGTAGGTATTATTATGACTAAAATATAGCTTAAGTATTTTTTGCTATTTAGTTAGACAATGAAGAAACTCTAAATATGTCACATAAAACACTAAAACGTGACACCAGACTGTTTCTGTGATTGAAGTAAACAGTGGAAAAGTAATTAATGACTGACGAGGTCTGTCTGAGGATCCAATTAACACTGTGTGGATTTTTTTTTTTTTAAATAAAAGACGATCTTTTGTTTACATTTCCAGTTCTAATTGCACAAGTGTCTCATGTTATTCTGAGCTACAGCGATGGAATCAGTGTAAAATCAATCACGCTGTCAGCAATCACTCCAGGCATATAATAAATTTCACACAATTAAAATGCAGCTAAAATTATCATCATGTGTTTAGAAACATCTCTCTGTTTGTTTGAAGCGCAGTTGGAAAACCAAGGTGGAAACGGAGAGCCTGGAACCAAAAGAAAAGACTCTATTTACCTATAAAGATACATACTCCTTTTTTTTCAACCTGACACTGAGGCCTTTAATCCATGTCGGAATCTTTTTGTCCCAGCGATCTGAGCTGAGTGGTCAGAGGTCAAGATGGTGACATTGTGATCTGATTATATAAATTAAACCTGCTCCAGCTGAGGTTAACGGTTCAACATAAGGTAATTTATTCTAGTAAAAAAAAATCATCCATCTTCATAGTACTGAAAACCCAGGGTTAATACTGACATTACCTCACTAACCACTAGCCATTCAGACATTTGCATTGACCACTGTATTTTGAAGCCCCTTCACAGCAAGCAGCATCAGAAAAACACAATTTTTTTGAATGTGAAACTGCTCACTCTGAAAGTCTGGATCAGAAATAGGGTGAGCACACATTAAGTTATCAGAGAAAAAAGGTGAGCACACATTGCAATGGCTGGATGAATGACCTATCTGTGATGTGCCAGTCAGCGTAGAAGAAACACTGATGTTTAAAGGGTTTTCACTGGAGAGGAGGGGACCTCTGTGAATAATGCCGTTCCCGGTAAAAACCTCCTGAACAATGAAGCCTGGAGGAAATTTTATCAGGAGAATTTTAAACTAGTGAAAATCTGCAGTCCTCACCACTAGATGCCACTAAATCTCCCTAAATCTTACACATTCATTCATTCATTCATTCATCTTCTAACCGCTTCATCCTCTTGAGGGTCGCGGGGGGGCTGGAGCCTATCCCAGCTGACATCGGGCGAGAGGCAGGGTACACCCTGGACAGGTTGCCAGACTATCGCAGGGCTGACACATAGAGACAGACAACCATTCACGCTCACATTCACACCTACGGACAATTTAGAGTTATCAATTAACCTAGTCCCCAATCTGCATGTCTTTGGACTGTGGGAGGAAGCCGGAGTGCCCGGAGAGAACCCACGCTGACACGGGGAGAACATGCAAACTCCGCACAGAAGGGCTCCCACGCCCGGGATCGAACTGGCAACCCTCTTGCTGTGAGGCGAGAGTGCTAACCACCACACCACCGTGCCGCCCTAAATCTTACACACTGTTCCTTCAAGTTAAAAGCTTGTCAGCTTAAGTCATGATCATGTCTGCTAGCTTGTTTCAGCGTTTGGGAAAACTGATTTTAAGTAGTAAGTAATTCAAGTTTAAAGGTATTTAAAGTTTTACATAAAAACATGCTTGAATTTGCAATACAATACCTGTGACCACATGCGTTGTCCATTTTTGCCAAGTGGCATAAACAGTTAATCAGCTGTCCTTTGGCTCACAACTAGTCTGTTCACAAAATCTTGGGCAGGTCTGTGAATTCATTTGGAAGTTATGTGCCTTTTTGCCATTCCTCCCCCACTCCTTTTTAGCCAACTGGCATGAACACAAACAGACACTTTCACACACACATGCCAAATATCAGCCTCTTAAGGCAAAAACTGTGGCCATCAAAGGGTGGGGAAATTTTTGTGGGCGACCTTTGGAATGAAAAGCAACCATTCTGAAGAAAAATAAAAACATTAAGCACAAAGACAACATTAAATTCCCTGAAACCTGAAACTGCAGTGAGTAAGATAATAAGTCCAGTACTGTTTAGCGATGGCTGGTTAGCCCAGAATATAGTAGATGAGATCATCATTCACATTTTTCATCTGTTCACAACTTGCCTAACTCTTGCCTAGTTTGCATTGGACAGTGTGTCTATAAATTCTCTCGCATTACTTGAACAATGCTGATCTTCTAATTATCCCCAAACATCGTTTCAAGGAAACAATTCATTCAAGGAAACACTTCTGATAACAACAAGATATATGTGCACATGGTGCAGTACATACAGCTGACAAAATAAAATATTATGCATGGTTTTGCACTTCAACACTTTGTTGTTGCTTACTCATTTGCATACAAAGTTTAATTTTCTAAGAAAAATGTGAGATTTCTTACTTTGCATAGCGCACGTGTTATTATTACACACGTCACAGAAATACACTAATCTCACTATTTGAAGGGCTAATCAGAGATGAGTCAAACAGGAATAAAATAAGGTGGTTAAATCCACTCCTGTCATAGAAATACAAATCCTTTGTATACATTTGAACTGTCTGTTTCAATAATGTGTTTGTTATTGGTTTAAGGTTGGGGAGAGGAAGCTTCATTATTGGACGGGCTGGGAATGCGAACAGGTTGTGTGGGGGAGAGTAGACGACTCTTATGGCGGTACAACAGGCAGCTTTATCCAGAAGATGGCAGTATTGAACTAGCAGCTCTAACAGCCCAGTTCAAAATCTGATCTCAGGTTTGAGAGGGACAAAAGACAGTACTAACAACATGCCCCTCCACCCCCACTATCACCCACCCGCCTCTCTCACTCTCTGGCTGTCTACGTAACTCTGTCTCTTCCTCTCTTCCGGTGAGGTGAAGTCAGTAGATAGTGCACAATGACACCTGTCAGAGCTGATATTTTTGAAAAGCTTAAATAAATTGACTGTAAATGCCTCTGTCAATATATGAGTCACTGTAAGCTAACATTACCAACTGTATGACTGCACAGTTTGGGGGATTTGATATTCAAAGGATCAGCACAAACAAACTTGTGTCTTGTGTCTCATGCGCCTGAGAATCTGTCATGAGTTTCTGGGTTTCATAAGCAATGGCTGACGAGAGAGTTTTACTTTGAGTTGGATGTAAATCCATCCATCCATCCATCCATCCATTATATCATTACAGAGTTTCATTGAACTAGACCCATAATGACTCCGAACATTAAGGTGTGACATCCAAATGTTTATTCACAACATTGCACAAAATGATTTGCTGTCAACAACAATACGCTATGACTGAAAATGTCTTTTCAAATTGTATTAACCATCATAGGAAAAATTATTTATTCAAACACAGATTTAAGTCACCCACAGAGCAATAGTTTGAAACACCCACGCCCCCCCACCCCCCCACCCCCCACCCCACATACACACCAATCTATTTTCATTACTGGCCATCACTTCACTAGGTGTTACTTGGAGCCAGGGTACTGTTCATTCCCATGAAAGTTGCTCAGTGGCACATGAAGCCAAAAAAGTTCGACTTTCTGGGTATAAAATTATCAGGATCTTCCGCATTGTTGGGCCCACAGAGCAAGTCCACCAGAGACCGACAAACCTTCAGTTTAGCCCTCTGCTAACTTGAGTGGAGATGAATTTAGGCTAATCATGTGGCTCTTGGTTGGATGCATCAAATTCTGATGGTGAAACAGGTCATTTCACAAGGGTTGTGACATTGAAAAAAATGTACTCACTGATTTACAGATGTCTCTTTCACAATGTAAGTCTATGTGAACAAGTACTCTGGGCCCAGTGGCATCACGTGACGGACCTGGAAGTTGCAATTCCATAGTTTGGCCACTGTTTCAAAACCCGGTGCTGCTCCTGGGGGCTTGCCCTAAATGGAAACAAGTTAATAATAACAAGGTGGTAGGCTAATTGGTTTGATTACCAGTTGGCACATCATCAGTCCCAAATACTCTCCATGAGTGATTTCTTTGAATTTTCTTTTCAGGAATAGTTTGACCTTTTGGAAAAAAATGCTTATGCCTTGTGGAGAGTTAATTGAGAAGTTTGATATCACTCTCACTCAGATATGGAGCTACCACCAACAACCGGTTAGCTTAGCTGGACTGGAAATGGGGAAACAGCTAACTATATCTACCAACACCTAAAGGTCACTTATTAGCACACTATATCTCACTGGTTTAATACATGCAGCAGAAGAGTAAATTTGTCACATTAAACTTTAGAGGGTCTGGTAGGCAGATTATGTCACCTGCGGACAGAACCAGGCTAACTGTTTCCCCCAGTTTCCAGTGTTAATGTTTACTTTTAACACCATAGTTCCCTCCAGGCTCGCACAAAGCTCACAGAGCTGGGATTAAGCACCTCACTGTGCATGTGGACCCTTGACTTCCTGATAGGCACACCCCAGGTGGTGAGGGGTGGTGAATCCTTAACTCCGGAGCACCCCAGGGCTGTGTTTTGAGTCCCCTGGTGTATTCCCTGTACACATATGACTATGTAGATATTTCAGACTCACCATTATCATCAGGTTTACTGAGGACACAGCTGTGGTGGACCTGATCACAGGTAACAATGAAAAGGCCTACTCGAAAGGAGTAGAGTAGCTGAACCGCTGGTGTCAAGACAACAACCTACTCCTGAACATCAGCAAAACTAAGGAGATGACAGTGGACTTTGAGAAGAAGCAGTGAAGGAACTATGCCCCCCTTAATATCAGTAAGTCCTGTTTAAAAACTTAAGGGCAGACAACTTCAAGTACCTTGAAGTCCACATCACTGAAAGCCTGACCTGGGTGCTGCATACTGACTCAGTGATGAGAAAGTCAGGACTGTATCACCTCCAATTTACGAAAATTCCAGATATCCCCTCATATGCTGAGGAATTTCTTCTCCTGCATCATCAAGAGCATCCTTACAATGAACATCACTGCCTGCTATGAAAACGGCACCGAACAGGACCCCAAGGCCCTACAAAGAGTGGTTTGTTCAGCTGAACACACTATAGGAGCTGCTCTACCCTGCCAACGGATATTTATACCAGACGCTGCAAAAATAAAGGCCAGGAGAATCATTTAAGATGCCTTACACCCAGATAATAGTCTGTTCTCCTTGCTGAGGTCGAGAGGAGGGTACTGGTTACATCAGGCCAGCACTGAGAGACTCAGGAAGAACCTCTACCCTCAAACCAAAAAGGGCCTATATGAAGACCCCCCCCCCCTTCCCCCTAGCATGCTGAGCCAGTGAGATTAAACATTTCCATATAGCTATTATGTAAGACGTGCCTTCAGTGCCAAACAGCCCATGCCGTGTAGCTATGTATCAGCTTTTAAAAGTATATTCTATTAAAGAAGCTATGTTGAGAAATTGAGAGGATAAAGGTAGTTTCTAATTTCCTCTAATAATGGCTGGAACCTGTAAAACTCAGTTATCATTCAGGTGTCAGAGTTACATATCATCTTACTTACATAACCAAGCTTATGACCAGCTTCTGCACTGCTTTTCTCTCTATATTAATGTCACAGCTGTCTCTAAATAAGTTCGGCTTGCAACTTCTTTGTTATCTAAATTACAGCCATGCACTGTATTTTCCATTTGCACCAAATCTCTTCCCTTCATTTTTCTGCGGATGCTAATAGAAAAGTCAGTGAGACCGCTGTGCCCCCAGCCAATCTTGCACTTCCTAGGAACCTTGGATCATGGCCTTATTAATTAACATATTGAACTGCTCCAGTTTTTGAAAGGTCATTTTCTCTGCCCTTCGCAATTCGAGGATTTCGCATAACATAGTCTCACATCAAGTCAGTGATGTCCTTACAGTATTTCTTTTTTTTTTTTTTTTTACATGGCAGAATGCGTTTCCTTCTTTACAAGTACTTGTGTTATCTCAGTCTGAGCATGCTTTCATGTTGTGACACCTTTTAATCATCATGATATCAAAACAGGATGATTGCATTTTTCTCCCGCCTCTCTGCCGTTTTTGTCTGACTCCTAAGCGTGTGGAATAGATTACCAGCGATAAACTTATTGTGCCTCGTGTGAGAAATGACAGACCTCTGTGTACGCTGACCCTGACTCAGCTTCCTGCTGCTTACTCAGTGTCTCTAAATGGATTAAGTTGTCAGTTGGACAGCCCATCTGAGATTTTTAATATCCAGCCTGAGGTATATCAAGCAACCGTCTGCCAAATGGTATCAGAGGGATTTACTTTGGTTTTATTGCAACTTTTTCTCTCTCTCTCTCTCTCTCTCTCCTCCTTTTCTCATCTAAGATATGGTCATGCCCTCTATGATTCCTTGAGGGTGTTTCACTTGTACATTAATAACACATTGAGGAGGGTGAATAAAAATATATTCCTATCTCCAGAGACAATATTACGTTTTATAACTGCAATTTACAGCATATGTGAGGTAGAGAAATTAAGATTACTTCTACATTTATTGACTGCCTCATTCGGTCTTTTTTGCATATGTCTAAACTTGAGGCTATTTTTACGCCTTGGCAGGTTTCCATGGTCATTGTGTTGTTTCCACTCAGCCAAAATAACCTCGATAAGAATGACAAAGAAACATGGCAGACTGTTGAGGAGTTAATGGATTTGGGAAGAGACACAAAACTGACCAGAAGCTTATTGACCTCCAGTGAAAGGACACACAGCTCATTGGAGCGTAAGTGACACCCACCTCTCCACGTATGCAGCAAACGCCCATTTCGCCCTCTTTGCAGGGATTCAATCTCTTTGAATGGACCTTCACTTTCCCTGTCCATGGTACTGAAGCACTGTCCATAGTGCTGAAATTTTAAAGAGTTTTGTATAGAATGAAGTCCGTGACTGCATTTGGGCCTATTTCATCACATCAGGTATCCACAGAGAGAAACATGTCAGTTGTTTGTGTGTGTTCATGGATTTCCTTCTCTGGGAAATGTGTTTGGTTTGTTGAGCCTGTTTATTTGTGCTTGTTTGTGTATCTGTGTGTGTGTGTGTGTGTGTGTGTGAGTATGTGTGTGTGAGTGGGTGTTTTTAGATGACAAAAATATTTTGAAACTGTTGCTGCTGGTCGTGACAGAGCCATAAAGCAAAAGGCCCGAACACAATATAGTTATAAAGTTTTCAATTTCCACTGCAGACATTATATAGTTATTTGGTTTTAAGCTGAGAAAATGGTTTGTCTGAAAAGAAAGCAAAGGAACATTGTCTTGTACAAGTGCCATCACCACAGAGAGGGTCTGAGTTTTATAGTGTTTTGAGTGTTAAAGGGGAACTATATCTATTTTCAAAATTAATACGTTACTCCTATGATTTAAAACAGTGGTTTCCAAGTGGTGGTCGCGGTCCAAAAGTGGGTCGCGGGTCCATTCTAAATGGACTGTAAGTGATTCGCAAACTTGTTGAGTTTGTAAAAAACACACTTTATTTTGAAGTACGGTGCATTTCTGGCACTGCACTTTCATTTTGAAGTGGTGATTACTCATGTAGAGTGAGTGACTAATGGACAGTTACTGGACAGAGACAGCAAACTAGCTTGACGACATGGCCAAATGCAATGATGATGAATGTATTAAACTGAGTGGACCTTGAACAAATGACTAAGAGAAATCTGGACTCCGTGGCTGGATCAGCTGGGAGCCACTGGTCTAAAACAGTCCAAAATACTAGTAAACATGAACAACTCTCTCCCAAATCTAAAAACTCTTAAAAAAGTCTGAAACTGCTCCATAGACAATCAGTGGTGAATGATGTTAGATGACCCTGAGAGCTGCCTGGGGAATGTTCTGAGTACATGGGTACATTTTATTTTTCGACTGGTATTGTTGCACGTTTAAAAACAAATATGACCTCGCATTGTGTCAGTCATGTTTGCACACTGACTCCAAAACGTTTGTTAAATTTCTGGAACAGGTTCAATTTCCTGAGTTATTTTGCATCCGTCAAAAGTCCTAAAACATATGGCATAAACTGCTGGACACATACATCCGCAACAAGAGAGAGTAATGCTCTGATAGCTTTCAACAAGTCAAATAGTAATATTCAGGTGTGTGATGATGAGGAGGAGAAGGATGTGCACCGCACACAGAGGGAGAGTGACAGTGTGGAGACCGAGAGGGAGGACAGCTCAGCCCCTTCAGCCACAGTGCTGAATGCAAGACATGAGGGGGGAGTGGTGACAGCCAGGGAAGTAATGAGAAGCAAGGGGGCAAAGCGTCTTTCAATTTTGTCTCGTATTGCAATTTTTTTCAATAATAGAACAACAAAATACATCAGAGTCAGTGTGCAAGGTTTCTGTGCGTAGCTTGTATTTTTAATGATGGATTTAAAAAAAAAAAACCCATAAGAAACAGACCTGGTGTGCCAAGGCCTTTAGGTCTCTGGTTTCTGGCTTTGAGAGGGAGCAGTTCATGTTCATAAATATTAATCGCTTTCCTAGGCCATGTAAATAACATACTGGGATTCTTGTGTTCTCCTTTAAGTGTAAACTAATTTTAATTATTACATAAAAGGATAAATGGATTTCCATTGGGTCATTGCCACAGATTTAAAAAGCAGCTGCTGGATTCCAGAGGATCCCCAATGAAATAATGACTACAATCTTGAAGCCCCTGTAACTTTGGCTTCTTATGTTGAGTATTTCTCTGTAACATTAAATATTCTTGACTAAATAAACAACAACTGCATTTCTGAGGATTGTTTTTTTAACTAGTAACTGGCCATGGAGAGCACAGAGAAAAAAAGGAATACAAATCATTCTTATAAAACAAAACAAAACCACTTGGTTGAAATGTAAGTTCCCATTACTCACAGCAAGACACTGAATGACAATGTAATTAGTTAATGTATATTTTGGAGATCTTGTTCTCCATAATTTTATGATTTGTATGCTCCCCTGTGTTTTACAAGATCAAAGAAAGACACATTTTATGTCTGCGTATACACAAGCTGCTGTGTATTAAATAAAAAAGCAGATTGCTAATTCTTTGGAGCAATGAAAATATTATAAATCTTCAGTCAAACTTAGAGTAGTCTAATATATCGAAGCCAGTTTTCGCCACTGTGATGAAAAAAAGATTCTGTAAGTCATTATACATGTGATGAGACTCTCAAAATAATGACTTAGAATCCAAAATAATGATAATAATCTTTAATCTTTCTTAATGACATTGTATCTATTTTTCATTATTTTCAGATATTAAATCATTATTATTTTGAGCAAGTTTCTAATTATAATGACTTTATTTTTTCATCACAGTGGTGGAAATGGACTACCATACTAATGCACACCAGGTCGACAGTTGTAGGAAAATGAAAAGATGTTGAATGAAAATGTTGCTTGAGAAAAAGGAACACACAGTGGGTTAAGGACAGGTGAGGGATGTTGGTTTTCTTACACTGCACCAATTATATCCTTTCACTTACAATACAATACAGTTAGATGAAGCGACATGAAGCACATGTCTACAGTAGCTGTTGGAGAAGCATTAGATATAGCAGGGTAGCTGTAGAAGGGACTGGAACAACAAGCAACATTGCAGGCAAATCAGTGGAAGCTTCTTCAGCTCCACAGAACACAGCTATTTGCAACAGTCTAGTTTGTTTTAATCCACTGTGAATTTTTCTTGCATGAAATATCTCAAGGACACCTTTATCAGCTCCCACGCACAGATCTGCACTCTCCTTGTCTCGCAACGCTCAAGGTAATTTATTTAATACATTGCAAAATCATTTATCATTTTTAAGGAGTGACAAGAACAAGGCAGCGGCAGCAAAGGCTACATGATTCTCCACGTATAAAAGAACTTTGAGTCTGATTAGTATCTCCACTCTTGCAGTTTTTAAAAGCATTGGGGGGAAAATAAACATCAGGGATTCTCGCTATGCAGCCATGGCAACTCAGGCATTCACGGTAATCTCTCTCAGGAATGTGTATGACTGTTTTCAAAGTGACTGAGGCTTTGTTGAGCCTCTCACAGTTGGAGGTTAGCTCAATCTTTATTTGGAGCTGACAGGATCACATTTATAACATGTATACATTTTATATTTAAACACGAAAGTTCTTCTACCATTTTCCAATTGTATTATCTGCATGAGACAAAATATAATCCTTTAAAGCTTGTTTTACTAAAATCTATCATCTCTGAAATGTCCCTTCAGAGGAAATATGTAAGGATGATCTTCACGCCTGCTAAAAATGTTGGCAAAAATGCCCCTAAATCAATTTTTCAAGCTATCAACGCTCATGCTGCTCCCATTGTCCTTATGTCAGGATGACATACCGTCTCACCTGTCCAATTTCAAGTTGACCCATCGGATATCATTATGGGTGGCCCGACAACCGTGAAACTGTCAAAGAATAATTGATGCCCTGGAATGGGTGTTACTGAAGCTATACATCATCTGATCTCTACCAACTTACCTTCTTTTTATGATAGAACATTACAGAATATAATAAAGCGGCAGCATCTGACTTAAGCCTGTCTGCAGATATGCCTGCTGTAATTGTAAATTAAGCTGTTAAATAAGAATTAAATTCAAGAGTGATTGCGCACGGCATGTTAGCATATTTCCTATGTAGAAGCCAATCAGGATCTTTTGTTAAAGCACAACAGTTTTTACTAAGCACACTGGCTCTTTAGGTAAATTGCAGACACAATCACAACTTATAAGTAGCTGTTGATGGTTCTAAATGTCATCCGCTGTTGCAGTCCTCTGGTACAGGGTGTTATTCTGCTGCGCCAGCATCCCTGGGACTGCCATTAAATGGAGCCGAGCCATTGGAAATTATCTCCTCTTTCTGCTGATGAACTAATTGTACTCGTATGCTGTAATAACGTCATTAAAATGTAATGCACTTGGGATCATTACTTCACATTTGATATAGTTTACGTGTTGCAGGACAAGGGAAGAAAACAAGCGCTTCAGTTACAACAGTGTTTATGTCTGTGATGAAATCCACTTTTCAAATCAGGAAACTCTCTCAGTGGAATAAGAGACTATAAAGGGAGGTGTGTTTTTCTTCTTCGTCGTTAGAAATTGTCCTCCACGGGCGCACTAAATAATCAGATTAAATAGAGGGAGAAAACTCAAGTATCACGTCGTAGAACTACAGATAAGCATTAATCTGAAGTTCATGCAGAAAAAGAGAGGCACATCCAGCTGCTACAAGTGAATGATACAGTGCTGTCATCTCAGCCTTTGATGAAAGATCTTTCATTTTCTTGGCCACTAATGGGAATTCTCACAGTGTCAGTGAAGTCCTCATTTCAATTCCTGTTTTTAATTCATCATATAATTTCCTCTGGGCTGGGATAATGACATGTTTGCCACAATATTCATCCAGTTTTAGGGATTTCATATTGAAATTGCAGCAATTTATCTTAGTTTGTTCAGGGAGATGAAGCTGACTATTATAGGCAACAAAGGCTAACATTGCTCACCTACTTACCCTACAACACACACTGCAACAGATACACACGCTGCCACTGACAGATAAATATAATGTGGCTTCAGTCTGGTTTTAAGCAACATGTTTGCTTGGGGGAGAAAACAGTCTCAATAAAACAGAGTAAAGTTTATTTTCTCTGGCCAGATGCCCTGCCATTAAGGGACATTCGTGACTTACAAGGACTTCGACCAAAGCTCAGTTGGTTTACATGGATCAGATCGTGGTTGTAATAAAGTCCCTGGATTTTTATAATGTAGCTTTAGCGACTGTAGCAGTGGGGAAGGATCCTTGCCAAGCCTAATGAATTTAGATGTGAAAAGACTTTGGTATTGACTTTACATAATTAGTCAAGATGCAATAACACAGCAACCTTGGAGCAGCGCACCTGGATAACAAGCGATCAAACAGCCCCATCCATCCACACTTGACTGTTGAAACGAGCTGCTACCTTGAAGCTCAGGCCCATTAGTTCTTTCAGACATTGTTATGTACTCCCGCTTTGATACTTAGCAAGTGTGCGTGTGCAATGAGTGTGTGCACGTATACCATACTATCGACATGGGTCTCTTTACTGACACCAGTCATCATGTTAATTTGAATTGATTTAAAACTGGATGGTAATTAACACTATGGATTTTTTAAAAAGTGGATTTCTTACAGTGATTTTTCTATACCAATGAACTGTCACATTTAAGCCAGTTAAGTTTATATTCGTACTTCCCATCATTTGGAGTGGGATCGATTTCAACAGTCTCTCCATAAGGTACCTTATCATCACCCATCATTTATATCCATTAATCCATTGCTTAGCTAAGGCATCCCTTTATTCACTACTTCTAGCTAACATTACAACCACTTTGTCCAATACTTCTGGTTATTTTATTCAAAATAGTATGGTAAACCAGGGTTGGTTGGCGCACAGTAATTTTCTAGTCCTGTGAAGGTCACAGCAACAGTTACATCAAAATGGTTGCTTCCTTCACATTTACATTACTAATCTACTATTTTAAAATATCTTAAAGTCAATAATTAACTTTTTTGGTGAGGGTAACATTTCACCTTTATAGTATCAAAAGTAAAAAAGGGGTCTATGGACTAAACATGCAAGTTTCATATTATTATAAGTCACCTCAATGCACCACCTGACCTGGCATCCAGAGAACCTTTAATTAAAGGCAGGTGTGCTGCGGCTTCCAAATAAGAATAAAAGTAGCTGCCCACAGAGATATGATAAAGTCACTGTGTATTTGGTTAGTCTTAGTTTTATTGTTTGATGGAGTCATTTAATATCCCATTGATTTGAACTGTGTTTTTGTAAATGCCTGATTATTTGGGGAATGCTCATTTGGGGATTTTTGTTTTCGTTTCTAACGTGACAGTCAAGACAATCACTTTAAAGCATCATCCTGCAACTCTCCATACATCCTGCAAATCAATCAACTCTTAATCCAACCGAAGCACCCTGGATCATCAAACACTGAGTGTATTAAACCAAAGACAGTGAGTTTATCATATCTCCCATTATGGCGTTTGTGGGCGGCTATTTTTGAAGTCATTAGGAAGCCTCAAAAAAATGTATTACAAAACTGTGTTAGATAGAGACACTGGAAATCTGTTACTTCTACTTAATAAACAGGAATCAGCAACATTTTGATATGGTTAACATAAACATGAATTCATCATAAAATTGGGTCAAATGTGAGCAGGGTTGGTTGGTGCCAACCAGTTGTATAAGTAACAGCTGTAACTATAATTGTATTTTGAGAGATTAAAAACAATGTTTATTTTGTTAGTTAATCAATATTATTTTGAATGGTCAATGGCAAAAGTAATTTGTCATTCCTAGAATATAATTAGTAACATAATAATACTTAGTTTAGTTTAGTTTAGTTTAGTTTAGTTTAGTTGAACTCAGAAATCAAATCAAATCAAGTTTATTTATAGCACATTTAAAAACAACCACAGTGGACCAAAGTGCTGTACAAAGAATGACACACAAATATAGCAATATAAAATGTGCACAAATATAAAACAGAATAAAATGGGTAAGCGCAATTACAAATGTGAAAAGATTATAAAATGCTAAAAGTTTAGTTTAGTTTAGTTTATTAATTTGCACATACATGTATAGACAATAAAATTGTATAACATATTTCAACATATTATGCCAGAGAAATGCAGCAGAGAGTGAAATGTGTGTCAACCAACCCTGGTCTTCCCTATTTATTTCAACCATTTATCCATTACTAACCATTTCTATTGTCCGTGTTAACTACAGCTACTTATCCAGTACTGTTGGCTTAATTTCAAGTGTTTATTCATTTATTCATTACTCAGCTAGCTATAGCCATTTCTCTCCTACTTTTAGCTAACACCAACTAGACTTCCCTGCTTGTTTGCCAATATCAGGCATGCATGCTTAATCACAACATGCTGTGTTCAGGTGGAACAGCGGACTCAGGTGAGTTTGTGTATATTTAAATCACTCTGTTTTACAAATTGAGCTATTCCATAATCTTTCCTCCGAGTCGCAGAGGCACAAATACACCTGGCTGGGAATCACTGCTTTAAAATATATGAGGGCCCATGCTCTCCTCTGTCTTCAACTACTATTCACTGCACATGTAAAAGCCATCTTGCAGCAAAGGTCTCACTGAGTACTGTTGAAGTCATTTGCGCTCACAATTTATAGATTTACACCAGAGGTTAAAATGACATTTTTCTCACCGCCCCTGTATTTATTTTGAAGGAGTAAAATGTATGCACACTGAAATGACCAATGCATTACAAATTTTCAAAGAGCCAAAACATGAAGGCCCATTTGAATCAAATACAATTTGAGTGCAATTTATTTAGAGGCCCTTATCAGAGAAATTATGCTGTTTTTCTGTTTAGGGAATCCAGGTGCAATCACTGAAGGGGGTGGAAGTGAATCTGTTTCTTAATTTATTTATGTAAACTTGGCCTCCCTCCATCTGCAGCAGATGATTTCATTTGTCTGAGCAGAGTGCCTGATATAATAGGATTACAATCTGGCTGTTGGAAAATTGTCTATGGACCTCTGTGTTTCTGAAGGTTTGAGCAGGTCTATTAGCCCGTGATGGCATCTTCATGTTTTCTATTCTTAGGCTTCATCTGGCATCAAATTAAACATTATATCATGTAAATGAAGCTTTTAGCATAAAATTCGCCTCCTGGGCCAGGGATGATTCTGATTGGTGAAGTAATTATTTATCAGTTATTGACTGGGATTATCCACTGTTTCGTCATTTGAAGCTGAAGCATTAACGTGTTTCAGGCTCCTTAGCTGCTATATGCTTCACTATATTCACCAACTAGTTGCTTATTTTGTCTACTGTTCAGTGCTGCATAATTAGCATTGGTTTATCAGAGATTTTTTCAGGGCTCCTACACTTGAGGCAGGTTAGATATAGGACTTTTTAAGACTTTATTAATGCCAGTCAGAATGAAATTTAAGACCAATTTTGCAATAGCCAAAACTGAATGGGGGCAAAAAACAAAAAACAAAAAAAAAAAACATGAACCCACATCAGTTACATAAGGTTAGGGTCAATGTTGCCCAAATGATTATTGTAACATAAAACATAATTGTTTTGTCCTGTGGTGCAGACTAGGGTAGAGCAGAACTGGCAAATACCTGGTGTTTGTTGATGAGTATCTTGGCGATTTTGTGTTTCTCACTCCTCATGTTGGATTCCACTGCCTTGATTCTTATCATGCCAAGCTCGAAAAACTTTTCACATAAACACACTGAGCTTTGTGAGCATTGCCTTGTATCAGTTTCAGCCATGCCACAAAATCTTTGTTACGTAGCCAATTTTTGTTGAATTTGCACTTTCCCATCTCGTCCAGGGTAAAGTGACAGTTGGCCAGTAGACAGTGGGTCCTCTGCTCTGAGCATCCCAGGCAGAAACAAAATATGAGTGTTGTTGGTTCTTCTATCTTGATCTATAGGATGCCAATCAAAGAGGCCTTCAATAAATGATAAAACAAATAGAATTGCTACAAAACATCCATGTTTGGTACCCACAAAGGTGCTGGAAACACAGAAACGACCTGTCCACCTGTTGTCATCCCACCTCATCAAATACTGTTGCTTTGCAAGTAGACCAACAGGTCAAAATATGATGCATTAGGTAACCCCCTTCATCACTTTTGAATGCTCAGGTCTAGTGTGTCAGTTTACATTTTTTATGTGCATTGTGTCTTTTAAAAATACACTTTTATGTATTTATTTTTTACAGGAAATGTAGAGTTCCTATTTGTTACATGCATCAAATCACTTTGTTTTTAGCTTTATGCCCTTGCATGTGGTATGGTTTAGAAAAAAAAAACCACACACACACACTTTGGCTTAAAATAAGTACTAATGTCATGTAGTGTCATGTGACATACATCATGTGACATGTCTCGTGTTAGTATGTCTAGCATGCTGTCGGCAGCTTGCTACACACAACTGTGAGCGTGCTACACATACTAGCACACTATGTTATTATCAGAATAACTCTATTGACTTTTGGCTTTGGGAAACAAACAGTGGCCTGGTGTGTTTCATATCTCTGTGAAGAGTGCCTCTAGCAGTCTGTATCTAACAACAACATCCGACCAAAGTAGCGCTATTTGACAAGTTTGGTTGTTGCCTGCTGTGTCAACAACTGTCACCACCTGGTGCGTATCATGCCGCTGCGAAAGGTGCCTCACTGCATTGGTATCTGACACCGAGATCACTGACAAAACAATGGCGTTTGATGATTTGGGAGTGATAACAGGCTGGGTCTGCAGCTAGGCAGGCATCCTGAAAGGTGATATGTACATGATATGTATGAAAAGTGCAAATGTAGCATGTTTGATGTTTGCAGAATCCTACAATGGTAACTTTTTCGTCTGGGGACTTGAAAAAAATGCTCTGTAGAGCTCTGATTGGAACTGCAGAGTTGCGGTTGGTCATTACATGCAACCCCTTTCACATTACACATATGATCCATTAAAAAAAAAAAAGAAAAGAAAGACCGCAAAATACTTCTCACATTCTTTAAAATGTATTGCATCATAGTATGATTAATAACTGCAAATAAAATCATGGTGAATGCTAGACTTATAATATTTCTAGAAACACTGAGTTTAAAAAGAGACATGATAACTTCACGTAAGTTTCCTCTTGGGAGATGTTCCACTGGACTCTCTACCCCGTTACTTAACTGTCAGTGCGTCAAAGGGATTTTGACTTTTAAAAAGAATGGCCATGTTTTTTCCCCCCAGCCCCTCACTATCCCACTGATGATTAATGATTAAGAATTCTCTCTACTTCTAACCTGTTTCCATGTGTGTCCTTGCATTCACCCACAAAAACGCCACAAGTGCACCACCACTGTACGCCTTGCACTTTTATTCTCCATACTTGTTCCGCACAGCTACCATACACCATTACCAGTGAGGCCAACATGGAAATAAAGCTCTGTAGAGGCTCATCAGAGACTCATGTCTCCAAGGCATATTCAGATTAAAGTATCCTTGGAGACATTTGGCAGTTTCAGGAATGTCCTCATGGTGAGATTAAGGACTGCATTTTTTTTCCACACCAGGGACACAGTCACAGAGGGCACCACATGCTGCAGTATGAAGACTATCTCATAATTTATTATTCAAAATATGATGTTCAAAAGTTTTAAACTGTTTTAGATGCTCTATATTTTTAAAATAACTAAGGAAAGCTGTTGTAATGTCTTGTATTTCTTACTCTTTTAAGTTTATTTATTGAAAAATGTCACACATTCATGCTGGTGTCTGCTGTGGCCGGAGGCAGTATGTTTTCTGTTTCTCCGTCTATCTCATGTTCGTGAACGCAATATCTCAAGAATGCAGGAAAGTGGAATTTCTTCAAATTTGAGACAAACTTCCGCTTGGACTTAACGATGAACAGATCAGATTTTGGTAATCAACGGTCAATGGTCAAAGTAAGTGTGACCTCCCATCCATCTCATTCTTGTGAACGCAAAGCTTTGCGGAAGGTCTTTACAATTTGGCACAAACATCCACTCAAGGATGAAGTGATTAGACTTTTGTGCTCAAACATCAAGGTCACTGTGACCTCACAAAACAAGTTTTTGGCCATAACTAAAGAATTTATATGCTAATTAGGACAAGATTTCATACAAATGTCTAATAGGACAAAATTATGAAGTGAAGACATTTATATTCAAAAGTCCAAAGGTCAGCTACACTGTGACATCATTAAGTTCTGCAAAATCACTTGTCCGGCCATTTTTCAATGTCAAAACTCAGGAACAGAAGGAGAGACATTTGGTCAGATACTGAGTTGGTGACATTAATCTTGGGTGCCCACCTTGAAACTGTGCTGATTGTATAGATCTTGTGTGCTGCTGGGTTGAAAATGAGTGTGAAACATCTGCGTTTTAGAATTTGTAGCTTCTTTGCAACAACATCCATATTTGAAGCATTTACAACTCTTACATGAGTTTGGACAGACATGGATGTAAACTGTAACTGCAACCTGACTTGTTTGCGGAGGCATACAACTGCAAGGCACAAACTGTAGTTTATTACAATATCATCACATCCTATATGTAACTATTGTGTGTAGTATGACTAATAAAAAGTAAAAATTCGTATTTCATTCAGAAAGCCTTATGTGCTTGTCAATGTCTATGTCAGTGAAATAGCTTTGGGTGCTTAGCCCTCTTGATTTGTTTTTTAAGCATTTCAAAAAAAGCTAAGCAATTCTGAATGTAATGCCTCAGCTTTTTTTGTCTGCAGTACACTCAACATAGCACAATGCCACATAATCCTTGAGCAAACACACAAGTCAGAGAATATCTAGAGGGATCTGGCATATACCTTTATGTTAAAATTAAGCACTGTTGTCATCTTACAAGCAGTACACTGCACAGGGCTGCGCATGAGTGAGTGCGGTGCACTGAGTACCAAAGGAGACAGGAATCTGCATTTTATTCCCCAGGCTACCCACTCTGAAACACAGGCTCAGATACTCAAACAGGGTGAGACCCGGGGAGCAACGAGGGTGAAAATATCTTGCAGGCAGAAGATATGACATGATAGATGCGCTAGGAACAGAAATGAGGTGCAAATGGAGGAAAACAGCTTGTAAGCGCTCGTCTCTAAATAGACTGCGGGGCTCATTTTCTATTTTCTGTTTCGTTGCCGTCTGAACTTACAACGCACCATGAAAAGTTTGTACTGTTTCATCTCAGCAGACACAAATCCTGGATGACACGGCAAATCCATCCATCGGTGATTAGCGCCAGTGACGCAAAGAGACGGCAATTTGTTCTTTGACTTTAGGCCCGACCACCTACACACAAGCTTAGCATGGCTCCTCTCTCTCTTGTCTGGTGTTTCTAAGAGCCCACTGAGAGCTCCCCAAGCACTACTTCATCTAGTAGGATGTCAAACATAATGTTGACAGTTAATGTGGTCATTTGGTGCATGGCTGGCAGTGATGGCTTTTCAATTAATACAGCCCAAATGGCAAAAATGCTCAATTAGCTTTAATGTATTCTACTCTCTGATGAATGCTGTGTAAGTGGATGAGGGAGAAGTAATTTATCTGCTGCGTTTTACCTATAATGACTTAACCTAAAGTTGCTATGTTCAGCAGTGCTTGAGGACCAACTTTTCTTTTTCCCTTTCGCATCAACCTAAGCCTCGGACATAATACAGACTGTTGTCTGAAAGACTTACTGTTCCCCCTCTGGGCAGTGGAACGGACAACAGAAACAGAAAGCTAGACATGTTGGCACAGCCGAAAAGTGAAACTCCAGCTGCAGCATAAAACTCTTTATATCCACACAGACAAGAGGAACAGATGTAGATATACCAGTAAATATCAAACACTGACAGCCTTCAGAAGCCATGTGAGACTGCAGGCCCCCAGAGTGATGACTACAATTGGATGGCACATGCTGCTTGTGTTGTGTTGAGTTCTCTGTTGCTGTTGTTCTTCTTCATTCTTTCATCGTGTCAGTCCTTAATGTGTGTGTGGTAAACAACAAAGATTTTTATATGAAAATGTCACTGACCATAGTTGTTTTGCTGTTTCATACAGATTGACATGTTTTTCCCAAGAAGTCCTCATACAACAGTTCATATAGCCCACAAATCAGTGCCCCGTGAGTGACGTCACATTCTTAACATAAAATTACACACTTATCATAGAGTTATGTAGGTTAGGCTTATGAAAAGAAACATGGAAATGACATACCTTAAAATGACTCACAGTTCCCTCATACTGTACATGGTTCCAAATTACCATCTCACACGGAAAGTCCTGTGTTTTGTGACCCATCTACCACCCCAACTTGCCTCCTTACAGAGACCACTTCCTTATATACTTCTGTCAGTGCTAGGCTTGGGCGGTAACTATTCTTTTTTTTACCCCCAAATGGCGAGTTTGAGATATAGCACAAGTTCTCTTAGCTTTTTAGTCTAATAAATGCACAACATAAACTCACAAAATGACAAGAAAGTGAATATTCTTACACTTGTTTCCCTTATTAAACAGAGAAATACAACCATACAATTTGTGAATGAAGGTTTCTCTGTTTTCCTAAACTAACATTAAGCTTAATTGGCTTGTAAACTCATTGTAAAACTCATTTTAGTCACACTCAACAGAAACAAAATAAAACTTAACAAAACCATCTTTGTTAGTCATCTAGTTAATTCGTCCACTGTTCCAACAATCACCAGCTCTGGTTTGGTTGAAATAAACCCTTAATTTATTGAGTTAGATGTGAAAACATGCTGTTTTGCGCGTTCTCTTCCTACAGTTGCTGGCTGGCTGTTTACAGTCCTGTAACGTTATCCCTACCACTCTGAGTTGCGTTGTCTGTCAGCTCAGCTGCCTGTTCCACTAGTAAAGACCTACCTCTGCTCTGATGGCACGTGAGGTGCACTATACAATCCATTTAATAAAGACAGGAGCATCTGTATTTTTTGACTGAATGAAAAATCATACCTTCATAATTTCCAAATACCCTAATATACTGTCATGCTGTGATACTATCCAAGGCTAGCTAGCGCATTGTTCAGGTTATCGCAGCCTTTCCAAATATGTGGGTAATACACAAATTACTGGCTCATTATTGCGTGAGATATGTACGAATTTTGGTGCATTACTTTCGTAGGAAAACGTATGAACAGTGCATGAGAACAGCCTGGTTTTTCCTCTCTGAATATGCCATCCTCAGGTCTGGCCATAACATAGCAACCAGCAAGTGTGGTGTCTATAAAACTCAAGCTGGGTAATCCTCAAACTGCCTCTGAGACCAGTCTTCAAGTCTGCCAATCTGAGTTGGATTAGACAGTGCTAACAGGATTGCCTTGGAAACATGATATTAATTTTAGTCCTCAAAAACAGGACAGCTACACTTCATGTACTGCTGCTCCGGGGCGATGCACTGCAGATGTCGAGTTGACTTTCCCCCTCTCTAAAGTGTCGACCAAATAGAGTTCTTCTTGGAAGAAGAATAATTCAATAAAATCAGAGAGACTCTCCTTGAGCATTAGTTCCAGATGTTTGGCCTCAGACGTTTGGATTCACACTGACAGACTGGGTGTGTGTGAGTGTCTGTGTGCATGCATTTCTGTGCCAGTCCGTGAGATTTATCTGCTGGTGCAGCTGAGCGAAAGCCAACAGCAGGTGTGAGATTATGGTTCGCTCTTATTTTGAGGTGAGCAGATGTGGTGCTATTAAAGCCTTACCAGATACAAAAGCGGCTCTTTTGTATCATTCTTATCATCCATCTAATCACGTCTAGGACTCCAACATGGAACAAGGCAGCTGGGATGACGGCTTTGTTAAGACAAATCTTTAAAAAGTTATGACTCACATGCATGATGGCATTTAAGGAAATTCTTATGAAGGACATTTTAAAGACAACGCCTGAATATTTTCTTAAAGGGAAACACTCATGATTTAATATAAGTAAGATGTAATGCCTGATGAGGTGTCTATTTTCAAGAATTAGTGGCTGACATGGCGGAGAACAGTTTACACCTCCACGTTGGCCATTAATTGCCTCACAAAGGCCATTAATTCTTGATAATGGACACTTCGAAGGACACTATCCCGCTTATATCAAGGTCATGCTTTTTGCAAACAAAATCTAAAGTTTTTTATAGGGGATAACTCGGTCTCCTTGGCAACACCTGAGGGTTTACACAAGAGATGAAAGAGAGTTTGTTCCCAAGACTACGCCCCCATAAATATTTAATTAAATAACCGACGAGGTCACGTTTCAAGCTTCACGCTCTCCATCAGACAAAGTACAATGCTGAGACACACCTTCAAATACCTACTAGGTCAGGTTACCTGACACTGTTTTTATCTGCACTATGCGTAAAGTTGTTTTATATATGTTTCATACTCATGGAAGGGACCTGAATGGGTATCAGGTAACCTGTCATCAGTGGTGTAGTTGAGGTATACTCAGGTATATGGGCTATACCCACTTCTTTTTATATCCAGTTATAGTATACTCACCTATCAGCTAAAAAGCCATTGTAATATATAGGAGAGTATGCCCACTTCCTCATCAGTAACCTACCTATCTACCAGGTAGTACACCCACCTCAATAATTACCATTACACCACTGCCTGTCATGTACTCTGTCAGGTGACCTGGCCTGGTTATAACATCACCACTTTCACCAAGAAGGGATGAAGGCATGCAATAAATGTTATGTATGACCACTTCCTTCTTGAACTTGCGTGTTAAATATTATAGCTGTATTACGAAGTGTGCAGGTTTTACAGCCCAAACACAGATTTTACAGGTATCAAATTAACTTTGGGTCCAATTCTGAATTTTGAGTGGTACTGATACTGTTGTAGTTATGTAACTGGTAAAACACTAGAGTGTAGTGTCTTAAATGTGAAGCATTTCATCTTTGCTCATTTCCAACTACCATGCTGCCACAGCTAGCTGAACAATGGCTGACAGAGGTGGGAATGTTGTAACACCTTTCAAAAAGTATTACAACTAACCCCGATGACATCTCAACACGTTTGCTCTATTGATCTTACTTTCTTCCCCCCTGAATGCCAGGAGAGCTGTTGAGAAAAACTGATAGTGGTGTGCCTGCACACTTCTTAAATCTGCATCGGATGAGGTGAGGCAGGGAAAGACAGTAAGGTCTGTCCCCAGAGAATACTTTATCTGCCATGTGACATTGAGCAGATACTGCAAGAAATTACAAAACCAAAAAGAAAGGGGATCAACACAGCTGCTCTGTGGGGGCGATCACAGCAGTCATAAAGTCTTAAATGTGCAGCAAGAGGAGGTCTTGACATGTTACCTGACTGCAGCAGACTTGTAAATTGGTCTAACTTTATGTCAGGTACTAAACTCTGACAGGCACAGTAAGTAAGAGACCCTAGTAAAAAATGGTTAATAGGGTAGGTATGCATTTGTGTTTGTATTTATTGTAGTCATGTAATGTTTGATTTTTTATTCTTACTGTATTTTTACAACTCACCCCAGGATGGGTTACAAGTTATTCTGGTCATGGGGCAGGTTGTAATGATGAAACTTGTTGTATTTTATATAAATTAATGAGTTCTCTGATATAGTTTGAGAAGTTGGAAACAAGTTCCGCCAAGAAGGTGTTAATTGGAAAATGGTTAACTGGGGGAACCACTTTTTGATTACATCCCTTGCTTACTTTGTATACTTGTTGTGTGGTGCTGGGCAGGTAGTGTACAATAAAGTTGCAGGCCATATAACCAAACAATAAGTCTGTCTTAAAGCGGAACTATGCCCATTCTCAAGATTAATACATGCTATTCCTATGGTCTAAAACAGTCAAGAAATATTAGTAAACATGAACAACTCTCTCCCATATCCAAAAGCTAGGGTGCTAAAACTCAGATTTATGATGTGATAGGGTATAAAGGCTGGAGCTGCTATGTAGACAATGAATAGGCGTGTCTAAATCACCAGTTTCCTCAAGCTATGATATTATATAAATTCTTTAGAAAACAATACAATATTTACCAATATTACAAAGACTGCCACAATACAGTTTTGAATTGATGCGATTCAGGGGCCCGCGATCGATATGAGACGATATTATATGCCCATCTAACACAATTTGTTACACAGGAAGCTGCCATCCCTGTCTTTCCTAAAACATCAGGTCTATCTGGCTTAAAGCCCTGAAGGCAAATTTCTTCCAACAGCCATAAAACAAGATCAATTAATAACATAATATCAAATTCAGCTCAGTAATAACTGTCGACCTTCAAAGACAAAACAATTGTTTTTTTTGCTAATCGACCATTATTAGCTTAAGCATGTTTGCACTGCATAAATTAGCCTAGCAGCTAGCAGACTTTTTTTCCCGCTAATCATAGCTTAACAAATTACATGTAACATTATTATTTTTCATATTCACCGTTGGCTTAAATCACTGCATCTCCTGACAGAACAGCTTGTTTGAATATCAGTCTGTATACATGTTTTTTTTCAGCTGAACATTGTTGAACCAGAGCAGCTATTGTTGCCATAGTGAGAAGTTAGCAGAATGAGATGCCTGGCTAGGCATGTAATGTGAAGTCGGGTCTTATTTCGTAACGGCATTGTTTACATAGCTATGTGCTCTCTCTGTTGATCAGTGTTTTCTCCGAAATCCACAATATTTCCACTCTGCTGATTCATTCCCAAGTAAAAGACACTGTCCTCATTGTCTTTCTCTTCACAGCTCGCCATCTGCCTGCCACTGTTTGAAAGTGACACAGATTTTCAAAATAAAAGTACATCCTAAAGATGACGATATAGATCGATGTTTTCACTTTGCATTGATGACACTGGATCGTTGAATTGATATATCGATCCAGATTGATGTATGAATGGTGAAAGACGTTCTAGTTGACACGGAAAGCACCCTGGGGAATGTTTTGAGTATGGGCACATTTTCTGTTTCAGAACTGAGACCACTACAACAGAATAAAGCTCATTTGGGTGTAAGACAGAAAACAAGCATTCTGTGGGTTGGGGTTCGACAAAATCAGACTCCCATTCATTATCTACAGAACAGCTCCTGACTCGTACTTACAAGTTTCAGACTTACTTCTCCAGTTTCTTCTTTGAGAGAGTAACTCATGTTCACAGATATTGATTGAACTTCCCTAGGGCATGGAAATAACATTTGAAAATAATAATTTAGGTGCTGTTCCCCTTTAAGAAGCTAAAATGTTTCACAGAGCTGAGGGGAACTGCAAAGTCAAGTGAAAATTCTCTGTAGGCTTGTCACCATATGTGACTCATTTCACATATACCTAGCCATATTTCATCCTATCAGGATTTGGTTTCTGAAGTTCCCTTACTGCTTAAACTTTTACGACGCAGAGACATTTTAGTAAATAAACTAGCTCCTATGAAGAATATTTGAGAAATACTTTACACAGCAAAGTGGAGTTGTAAATCATTATTCTTGAGACTAGGGAGGGACTGTCGCTTCACTTTCTGCTGCTATAAACTCTATTCATTTGTCCCCTAAGTTTCCTACCAGTAGCTGTGGAAGAGGCCGATTGGTGCTTCCTCTCAGACAGATTTCCTCTCTGCCACTCAGGCACTGAGCAGCTCGCAGAGGTCTGGGCTCAATGTTCTGGTCATTAGTTCAAGACCATTGACTTGATAATCTCACCTGGGAAGGACAGGTAATGGTTCCTATCGGCGCAATTATGGCTACTCACACAAACAGCTATTCGTACTTGTCATGTACATACCTGCTCAATTTCTCTGACCTCGGGAGCTAAGTGGTGCAGCCTGACATCTGGCACAGACCTGAGGGCACAGTCACAAAACACTGTCAGGCTTCTTCCAGCATTTTCTAAAGTTTAAGACAGCCTTCCACACAGCTCGAGTCATACATGTTTTAAACAGCACTTCTGGGCTAAATGTTTACTTCCTGTTTTTAGCCCTACAGTTTAGCTTAAAGGGACAGTTCACCCCCAAATAAAAAAAAAAAAAATAGGCCTACAGTTTTACTCTTACATGTAGAGCTACTTATCAATCTAGTTTTTTTTGGTGGTGGTGATGGTGACTTTCTGAATTCTGTAGATGTTGGCCGTAGAGATGTCTGCCTTCTCTTTAATGAAATGAAACTGGATGGCTCTCGGCTTGTGGTGCTCAAAGTGCCAAAAAGATACATTTGGAAAACTCAACAGCAATGTCTCTTCCCAGAGATCATGACACAGTTCCTCAAGATAATCCTTGTTGTGCGCAGTTTCATCAGCTGTATCACCGGGCAGAAGGAAGACTGCAGCTCCTCAAGTGGTATCTAATAAGTCAGTGTGTGACATTTAAACATAATCTTGTTTCTTCTCAGTGTTCAACACCTTTTATTCTGTGTCTCACCACTGAGGTGGACATGGTAAATTGAAGTGCTTATGATAACACAGTAATATTAATGTTTGAAGATGTTATTGAAGTTACTCTGACAGCAAACTATTTACATGGCCATCAGATGTCCATTAACTATGGTCTGACTCAAGGCTCTGTCTTATGATGTATCCACACCAGAAAGCGGATAATAGTTCATTACTGCTGTGAAATGTTTGTGTTATCTCATAATATGGGTCCTTTTATGGTGGGTATGTTGGCTTTAATGCGAGAGGCAAAAGTACACTTACAGGCCTATTTAAAAAATGTTTTATGTATGTATTTTTAAATGACATCCTCTGAATTATCTCAGAGGAACTTGTGTGGATCATGAAAACCCAGCAGAGAACTGAAAGTCTTTTGTTATAGTGTTTAAAGGTTTGCAATGTCTTGTAAATAAAAAGAAGCTTGCACTAAGATCCACACATAACATTTATGTTTTCTCCTTTTCCTAGGATTATATAAAGGAGACACAAATACAGAACTTGCATAACCCCTCAGCACTGACTTGAAGAATGTAACACACAAAAAATAAAATGCTCAAGTTTGAAGTGTCCTGTAAGTCCATGTTTGCACATGAACACACACGACTTCCTGTCTTCCTGCAAGTTGCCACATCTGTGCTTGCCACACTTTCTTTTTATTTGTTTGTTTTTTTCCCCCCTGAAAAAATACAATTACAAAGACATCAGGATAGTATTGTGACATTTCACAGGTAAGTGTTAGTCTTTTTCTCAACCCAGCAAAAGGTCACGTCCAGTGATAAAAGAAATCAGCATAGTGTAAGGCATTATTCTTGTCTGAAATACATCAAAACAAAGGGGAAATACTGGAGAGAAAAGGAATCTGTCTCGTCACTTGAGGCTGGAATTTAAAAAAAAAAGGGAAACACTCTGCCATTTCCACTTGAGACAGTTTAAGTGCTGGGGATGTTAAATTACATACTCAAGCACTGTAATACCTACCGCACCATTTAAGTAGATTAAGGTAGATTAAATGTATTACTGTCTTAAAAATGCTTTAATTTCATATTTTCTGCAGGACAGTAATCCAAAGATTAGAGAACAGATCCCTTTGTTGAGTTTTTAGGAAACAAGCAGGTAAAAGATTACAGTTTAAGGTAATTTAACCAGTGACACTGCAAAACTGACCTCCCGATCCTCCCAGACAAGGTGCCGTATACTTTTCCAACATGACTGAACCTTTAGAGCTCCAAAATTGACTCCTGCTCACTTCAGTGCCCTACATTTCTCGCCTTTCAAATGGAATGTTTCGGATTTGATTGATTTCCAACTTGATCTATCTTTGCACCTGTACTCAACCACCTCCATCAACTTGGCAGAAATGCAACTAGAGAGCTATTGATTTTCGTAGCCCTGAAACCACTTAGAAGAGGATATACGCTTTGCTCTCACTGTACCAAAATAATTTTATCTCTCCAAAATGGTTTCCTATATTCTCAATTTCACAAACCAATTTAATTCAGGGGAACATTACTGTGGGGGGGAAATTGAACATGGACTGGCTGCGCCTGAGTCAATGAAACTTTAAGATATAGAGCCAACATTTACAGTGTGTAGAGGCACTGTGCAACCCACTGTGATCAGTGACACTTCTAATGTATAGCTGGTATTATAGGTTTCAATGGGTATTTATAAAAGAACTCAAAGTAAAGGATGGCTGGGTTCACATAGACAGATTGCTGCTTTTATAAATACAATTTTAAGTTGGAAAACTCCACTGGTGTTAATAATCAGAGGCTAAAATATGTACTGACCATGCAGTATCCTTTAAAATCAGAAAGATTACATCACAGGTTGTGGACACGGCAGTTTTCATAAATCAGATTATTTGTCAGCAAAGATTTAAGTATCCATGTTTCCTTAAACAGCCCAATGACCACGGCTCTTGCAGCATATTAGATGTTGCTGCCCTGAAACTGGGGGAAAAAAGCCCTGCTCCTACATGACAGGGTGTCAGCCACAGCTCTACTCTTTGTGTCAAAGTCACCTTTCGTGTCACCGCTTCATGGAAAGCTGCCCAATGATGAGCTGCCAGGTATTAAGCATTTTTAATCTCACTTAATCTCCCACGAGTTTCAACCAACCTTCCACTTTCAAGGAGTTAAAACTTTATGATTTGTGATTCGCGTTTACGATTCTCATCTTTCCTTCCTTCCCTTCCCTTCCCTGTCCCTGAGGTGACATCAAGTGCGCATTTCTCTTTACTATATATAGACTTACTGCAACATATAAAAGCAAATGACTTGGCCTACATGGAAACCATCACGTTCTTGATTATTGAATCTTGCATCTTGTGCAACCAGGGCTGTAATCACTTATCTAACATCTGCACCCGACCCTACATAGGGGGTCCGAGGGGAATTCCCCCCTAAGAGAATTTTTTTAGAAACTCAACAGCTAAACTGACCATGTTAGAGCATTTTGAAGTAAACATCTTAGATCAGGGGTTCTCAAAGTTTTGATGACTGAGTGCCAATTTAGGGAGCCAGCACACGACTGGGGGCCACACAAGGAAAGTGCACATTCAGACTTTTTCTGACATTTTCATGATATAATATACTCGACTTTTTTGAATATGACTTTGTTGGTAATATGCTATACTATGATTTTTTATGACATACTATACTGTGACATTTTTATGATGTACTATACCATAAGGATGTCAATCTTTCATTTGTCAAGAAAACCTGAAATGATACACATTACTTCACAGACCCCCATTTGATAATATTTCACTTCAGGGTCCTCTGTCTGGAAAGGTTTTTGTTGTTAGAGGTGATTAAGCCAGAATTCGGTAGTTGTCAGCTATAGTTTAGGAGATAACTGCGGAGGAAGTGAATCCTGTAATCACACTGAGATCACTACTACAGTTAAATAAATCGTGAAAAAACTATTCCTAATTTTTCTGGGAACTCTGTGGAACTCCCTTAAGCCTAGTTCACATTACACAATTTTCACCTCGATTTTGACATTGCAGAAGATCTTGAGAGCCGCCTTGGGTTAGAGGTGAGTCAGCAGATAGTCTGCCATGACGAGTCCTCATGTGTGAACAAGCCTATGAGCACGTTGGCCCCTCGTCTGGGACTGGGACTGGATATCTGGCATTCTAGAAAACTGGAGAAGTCTGACACGACTGACAAGGAGCATCAGCCAATGAGAGGCGGGATACGTCCCATGTCAGCACGCAGGAGGACGGAAGAAATGTGAGGAGGACAAGCCGGCAACAACAACAACGGCGGCGTCCATAGGAACACTGGGACAAATATCCACGCCTTAATGATGTGTCATCTCCAAGTTAAAAAACGTAGTTTGGTGACATCACCACGTTATCTGGGGCTCTGTCGGCGAGGGCTCGGTGGAGAAATCTTGTGGTGTGCACACACAGGTCGTAACGCAGTTGGCGAGACTCCCAATGACAGAAACACACGTCGCCAGGTATGAACACTTAAAAGATTACAATAGTCTCCGCGACGCAAAATCGGGGGGGAAATTGTGTAATGTGAACTGGCCCCTAGGGGTCCCCAGACCCCTGGTTGAGACTCACTCTACTATACCATGATTTTTTAATTACTTTTATGCCTCTGCATGGCAATATCTGCGGCCAGAGGCATTATGTTTTCGGGTTGTCCATCCGTCCTCTCGTGATCACGATACCTCAAGAACACCTTGAGGAAATTTCTTCAAATTTCACAAAAACATTCACTTGGATTCATGAATGAACTGTGTAATCTTGGAGGTAAAAGGTCACTGTGACCTCACAAAGCATGTTTTTTGGCCATAACTCTCATAAATTTTACACAAATGTCTTACAGGATACAATGATGACATTTTATATCCAAAAGGTCAAAGGTCAACTTCACTGTGACATCATAATGTGCTGGACAAACAATTTTCTGGCCATTAGTCAACGTTATATCTCAGGAACAGAAGGGAAGACATTTGGTCGGATACTGAACTGTTGACACTTATCTTGAAACTGTGCTGATTGTATAGATCCTCTGTGCTGCCAGGGGGGAAGATGTGTGTGAGGCATCCATGTATTCACAAACATGGATGTAAACTGTAGGTGCAACTTGAGTGGTGTGCAGAGGTGCACAACCATGTGGCAATAATTCTATTTTATTTTGTGACATACTAACACTTTACAAAAAGAATAACAGTTGACAGTGATAAAGCCCACATAACAATCACATTACATTTTAGTTTGCGTACATTGACAGCTTCTACTGGGGTACCGCAGCACTTGAGCAAACCACATGCAGAATTGCAGTTATAAAGTGGTGCAGGAATGATTCCTAAAGGGTCTCAAAGTCAATGGGTTTTTGGTAAAATGCCTGAAGTAAGGTCTGTGGTTAACACAGGCTTGAGACTTTCACGTTTTGTTCTACGACATAAAATACATCTGTAAATACCCCACTTGAAAATTCTGAAGCCTTTCCCTGTCTTAAAAAGGTGTTGCCAACAAGTGGCTAAATGAGAATACAGGGCGTCATCATGTCAAGCTCTGATCACAGCTTTGCAGTTTGTTTATAGCCTAATGTTAGCTTTTTACTTCTTCTGATTGCATATATGTTTAAAAATCATAAAAGTGGTGTTTACTTGTGAATATTATTTTGCTTAACAAAACATGGAAGTACAAACTTTTGTTTTCCACAGAGCTTGTTTTCTGCAATAACCTAAACTCCAATGGAAAAATCCCATAGGCGTTTTGCTGAGGGAACCAGGGTGATGCTTACTTCTCTGCTGGCCTATAAATGAACATTTTGAGCACATTGAAATACTGAGGAAGATGTGTGTCCCCCAGTATATATTGTAATTACGGCCTAGCATGCAACACTTGGGCTCTCACTGAAAGAAATATCAAAATGGATTAACAGTAAATTAGATTGAAAATAATCCCATCTTTTTTCATCACTGGGTGTTTTGTGTGATGCCCCATGACCATAAGACTCGAAGACAGAGCTGTAGTCGCAGCAGCCACACTCTGCACATAAACAGCTGATTTAATTTTACAGAGCTGCATTTAGTCTACACTAGACTGATCCTGTTATCCCCTGCACTAAACAGTGCTGTATATTCAAGGCCATGTACAACACACATAAAATGTATAGAGGACACACGTGCACACAGCTGCCCACAAACCTGAGGGGTCCTTAAACAACTGGAGATGGTGGTCTGTGAAGCCTGTAAATCAAATCATTTGTTCATTTTCATTCCAAACGATATTACTTCAAGGGGATATAATTAAGTAAATGGATTCTAAAAGAAATGAAATTGTTCGACAAAAACAGACTTGCTGGCTTCAGCTCAGAGAGCGCAGCTTGTTTTTCTGCAGAGCAATGCTGATCCACCATTTCTTCCTTCAGTCTCCATCCCCTTTTCTTCATCTGTCTCTCCTTTGTCTTTTACCTTTTACCCCTATAACATACACCCAGTGAGAGGCTGCACAAGCCTGCGTGGCACCGGTGGAGATTTATGTATACTGCCCATAGGTCAAGTCAGTCTCAGTTGCAATTGAGAAAGTGGATAGGACACTGGCAGGGGAGCACAGCTTGACGCCGTTCTTTAGATGAGTGAAAAATGTCACAGAAAAGGTGACATATCCAACACAGGTTATGACGGTGGAGATGGCTTTGCATAGTAACTCAATATAGCCTTAGGGTATTCCAAACTTTTTCATGCTTATAAGGGGGACAAAGCAACGGCAGAAAGCACAAATAGATTTTTTTTTTCATATTTCCCACAAATTAACTGAAGTATTTCCAATGTCATAGTCAGTAAACAAAAATAACCAAAATAGATTTTTACGTTCCTTGTTTTGTTTGTGCTGGATAATGTGGAGGAAAATTGGTGCAATGTTCCTCTGCTCTGAAGTACGAAGAGCTATTTGAATTCCTGCTGTGCATAATTATGATGGATGTGCATAGGTCTGGGTGGCAGTGGAGGCGGTGAATCTGTGTGTGTGTGTGTGTGTGTGTGTGTGTGTGTGTGTGTGTGTGTGTGTGTGTGTGTGTGTAGTGTAGTAAATGTCCACAGAGCCTGGTAGCTGATGAGCTGTTACTCAGGGCAGACAAATGCAGAGATTGTGTGGGTGATCTCTGGAGCTGACAGGTGTGAGAGGTTCTGTGCGTCTTGTGTAGGAACATTTTTAATAGATACAAGATAATATAACGTGCCAGCACTCAAAGAGAACTGACAAATTTAGATTTTCGTCCTCTGACAGAGAAGAATGCATTTTTCTTCATTCATGCCTCTTACCAGTGTGGGCATGCACAGCTGTAAAATGTTATTATGTTCTTTTTTTGTGCACGGTGCCTCCCTGCAAGACACTGATGTGCTGCTGTATGTGTCAAAATAGTGTCATCTTGTTTGTAAGAAGCATCCCTTCAACTTAAAAGCACCAGTGTGTATGATTTAGGGGAATCTATTGGCAGAAATGGAATAATATTCATAATTGTGTGTTCTTACGTTTATAGCTTAGAACAAGGCCGTAGCCATGGAGCCAACTATTTGGGGTCCAAATCTGATGGGGGGGGTCTCGGCCCCTCCAACTCATTCTCTATTATATTACTTTTCGTACACATGTAAAGCTATAAAGTATACATTATGAATATGCAATAAATGAAAGCTACCACTGTCTACATAAATTACACATGCTGTGCAACATAAATGATTGACACTTCACTCAGATTTTCAACTGGCTGTCTGACAAATATAACATAATAAAGACATTAACATATGAAATATGCCTGTCAGCTGTGCTCTGCTGGGGTACGGCAAAACTAGTTGGACAAACCACACGCAAAACTGCAGTACAATTTAATACTAGTAATAATCATATCATATCATATCATATCATATCATATCATATATCTACAGAACAGAGCTGGGCTTTGAAGTCAATTTACCATAGTGGCCAACTGTGTAATTACAACTTCCACATCACATGATGGCGTGGGCCCAAAAAGACTTTTCCATATAGGAAGACTTTATGGGATCTTTATATATTTATGTTTTTTGAGGTATATCAACTTCCAATTAAGAATGCATTTTTAGTACAAGTGCTCCTACCTAAAAGTTGTAAAATTCACTTATAACTGAATTCAGAGTTAATTTCCAACTGTCTTTTATGTGCAAGAACCCGAGACTGAGCAGCTGGGAGGCAGGATTAAGGGGAAACCTAGTGCGCTTGCTCTATGGGCCCCATAACGTCAAAGATCTGGACAATTTAACAGCCAAAAGTCGACCCAGTTTTCTTTATACATCCATGGGAACGTGTGCTCTTCCTCAGAGCCCGCCATGTTGCACCAAGGCAGTAATTCAAATAAGCTCAAGTTGTCCCCTCCCCCATATGTCGATAAAAATATGAATACATATATAATTTTTTTCCTATGCTACAACAAGAAACGATGCAGCATTGTTCAAAATAACTATTAGCAAATGTAATCACAACCATAAATAAAGTAAATAAATAAACTGCTGACACATTCTGACCATATTCCACTGGCTAGCTTTGCCTAAAGTTAATATCTGTTAATGCTCCCATCAGCTGTTAATAGGAAACTTACTGTAACGCCATACCAAAAAATATTTTCAGTCACTTCACTTCAGTCAGGACATGAGAAGGTGGTGCCAATGTCAGTGTCAGTGTGTTATTTTGTGCTGCAACTGTAATTGTGGTAATGAATAATATTTTGCTAAACAGTGTCAGTAATTGGAGTGGAAACAAATATTCTAGGTGAAAACTGGCTCTTTGTGAGTGCTAATCAATTCACCGTCACTAATGTTGGACACTCAGCGACCAACAATCATGCTCACAGACGTATTCAACTGATGTTATATTTGTCAGATAGCCCATGTGAAGTCTGAGTAAAGTGTCAATCATTTATGTTGTCCACACCGTCAGAGTACTCACTTAATGGTTGCAGCCATGTTTCTACAGTAGCCCAGAATGGACAAACCAAACACTAGCACTGGAGAGTGCCTTTTGCATTTTCACGTTGAAGTCAAGGCCACTGTAGGTTCTCTACACACTTGGAAAGGAAAGGGTGAGCAGAGGGGTGTCAGTTGATTGCAGCCTTCAATCTAACCACTAGATGTCACTAAATCCTGCACACTGCACCTTTAAGATTCCCCTGCATAAAGTACTTTAAATAAAATATTTGATTTTGTACTGAAGTTTAGTGTGAAAGTTCAGTTAAACAGTCAACTTTTTAGCTCCACACCAGCAGGGAAAACCAACCAGTATGGGGGAAGCACATTGTTTTAACAGCCACCTGAGCAAACATCAAAGCATTTCACAGTTATTGGGTTTGGTGTGGACACACAGTGGTAATCCTTGAGATTTAGCAACATCTTTGATGCTGATTCCTGTGGTGTTTATGCACTGCACATCCAGAGATCTCTTGTTGAGTTTGCTTTTCTGTAGATGGCACTCTTTAATTCATCTGTTCAGCCAAGGTGACTGCTGCTGCCCATGCTAACTACCCAGGTCTTCAAGTGGGTACAAGTCACTCACCAAAGCATTTACTAATGACACATGCATAAAACAGTATCACTTATTATATTAGGCCTTTATCAGTTAATTATTTACGACATGTTTATATGCAGTAAAACGTTCACAACATGTCACTGATTATTACATTTTAATCTTTCAGTGACACGAGAAAACAAGTCCAAGGCCAAATCACAGTTTAAATGCTTCATCTCACTTAATCCCTCATTAGTACATGTTGGTCCCAGGTGTGGTGATGCCTAAACCAAACCCCAGTCACAAGCTGTGTCCCAAATCCACACCACATACTACCTCTAATCATGTGGTGTGTGCTCACACTGGAAACGTGTCAAAATTAAGTTTGTCCAAACCAGCCAGGATGCATCCTAAAAAAACTGATTTTTTAATGTGCTGGTGATGGACACTGTTTTCCACAATGCAATGCACAAAGGCAATGGAGGAGATTCTCACAGGCTGAAAAGAAATGTAGATGATTGTGAAACAGCTCTGTGAATGCCCCAGAAATCATAATATAATTATCAGATCCTTTGAAAAGAATAAGTTTGTTTGGTTTGTGGTAGCTTTCTGAAGTTGTAGCTTGATTGGCATGCATCTGCAAATATATTTATGCTATCCAGTTAGTATGAGACAGTTCAATAGTAGTAGTCTGTTTGTATACTATCAGCAAAAACAGCATCCTAAGACAATTAGCGTGTGGTATGGAACTGGGACAGACTGACAGTATCAGCAGCACAGAAACATGTAAAACAGATGTGTCTCTTTGTTACTCACAGAAGAACAAGACCAACATATGGCTCCACCACATTCTTCTTATTCCACCCACATTTATATAAAGCTCTTTTTGGAAATCACTGCTTGTTTTTCTTTCTTTTTTTAAATTTCAGTTAGAGAATTGGCTTGGTAAATAGAGATGTTCAGTTCATTTGCCAAGTGTTAAGTAAATCATTATCTCACAATTAAAAACCCACATGGAGAAAAGTGTTTGTTTCTGTTTTAATTTGCCATTATATGTGTTTTTTTAGTGGCAGCGTAAGTATCCAGATCTTTTATTTAAAATAAGCTGTATGCAACATTCAGAACATATCTATGATTCAAAATCTGAGCTGGGACTGTCTGCACATGGTTCTCAGCATGGAGGTGGATGACCCAACGGCTAGGCTAGCAGCTAATGGTGCTAATAGCATGAACAGCGCTAACAGGGGAAACTGGCTAAATGAGTGCAACACATTCGCAGCAACACTGTCAATCAGCCGTACCCCCCCTTAACTGCTGTATGAGCGTAGTGCAGAGTGGCAGAGATTAGCTAGCCAGTGGGACCCACACACATTTGCTGTGTATCAAATCACGTACTTCTGTACTTACACTTTGAGTGCATAAGTGCGTTCACACTGAGAAGTATGGAAAAATACAGTGCACTATGAGTATGAGTGCACTCATAACGGTCAAGAAGTTGAGTGTGGAACTATGGACACTTCTCACCCTCAATGGTCGCCATCTCGGCTAGGTAGCAGAAGGGGAGGGACTTTCAAACTGGAAATGGCGTCTGAGGGCTGTGCGACTGGGAACATTGCTACATTGTACAAATACACGTGTTTTTTGCCCTAAGCACCACTATACTGTTGTCAGGTATAAGCAAGCAGTATGTTTATTGAGTTAATTTAGCAGTCTGCAATGATTTGGTACTGGGGACGATAACAAAAATGCAAATGCTAGTTTGCTAACTAGCTAATTTGTGGTCGTCGTTTCCAGTGAGTGCAACTTTATTATCTGCTCAGGACACCATTACTCTAATATATCTTTATATAGCAAATATAGGTTTGCGGCTATATTAATGTCCTGAATGTTGTACAGAACCTTTAATTCACAGTAAAAGTGTGTAAGTATAATTCACAAAATGTACTTAACAAAAGTACTCATTAATTCCAAAATATGTCTCTTGTGTTTGACATAAATTTCTCTCTGTAGCCTACATATGTGTGCAAGAACAAAAGTGTGTGTTCCTGTGTCAGACAGTGTGTATGGGCCAGGGATCTCACTCTCAATGTAATTTATCTTTTTGCGGCACCGATGCACCAGTCAACAGTCTCCAGCTCCCTGTAATACGGGGGATATTTGTGGTTTCTGCGAGGCAAACAATTTAATAAATCAGTTCATTGCAGTACACACGGTGCCCCTTGGCTTTACACACAAACAACACGCTCTGGCATCTAAACACTCCAAAAGACGGATGAGAAAACAACTATTAAACAGTCTCTTTAAGGAAGGCTAATTTTTACCTCCACAGTACATCACAATCTTTGTATTCCTGGGACGGTGCTGAAGAAATATAAAGCAATAGCTATAATGGCTAGACTTAACACCAATTAAAAGAAGCATTTCCAGCTGCATTTGCTCGTTTACAATCCTTTTTGTATAATTCAAATGGTTCTAAATGAATTGTTCGACTCTCGTCAACATAATAGAGAAACAGGAGATTAGCTGTAGATTAATTTAGTGAGTAAATTAATAAAAACAGGAGAATGGGGAGGAAACAGCCTCGTATGCTCAAATGAAATAAAGATAGGCCTATATTGTGATTCTGGCTACACATAGTGTTTAACATATTCATTGCAGGAACACATTTACAATAGAACAATAGTTGTGTGCTTCCTTACACTTTTATATTACAAGAATAGTGATGTAAATACAATACATTTTGTTTGCTGAATACAGTTCTTATTGCTTTATTTCCAAATGCTTTTATTCTGAACTTTGTTATGCAGGCAGTTACATAGTGTTAACATGTGACACTGTCTGAAATGAATTTCTGACAGAGCTCTGAAATGTGCTATGAATACACAAAGAACTTTAAAATGGCTCTGGTTTCAAAGCTTAAAATGATACTGATTAAAGAGACACGAGTGGTGTGCACCCAGCTCAGATCTCTCTAATGGATTTCCCTCCTGCCAGGTGTTTGTGTTCAACCTAAAAAGATTACTCACGAGTGAAACCCTGCCAGTTACAAAGAGCCTTTTCCTGCTGAAGCTCCTCTGACCGTCGCTCATCAATACAAGCTCTAACAGCAACACGTCTTCCTCTTACTTAACCAGGTTTGGTATTCTAATTCATTCCTGATTAGATATCCAAGCTCGCTGATTAAACATGATCCGCAGTGATCCTTCCAGTAGCCTTTCTTGAAGTTCTTGATTAGATCTGCCGTGATAGATTCCCAGCCATGTGGAAAAAATAGAGAAAAAATGCTGGATTTCCGCAAGTCATGAATTGCCTTCTGCCAGGGAGATGTAAATCAGTGTAGCAAGCTAAAATTGATGGAGCATCCTCTGGTTTTATTCCTGGCCCCTGAGATCACCCCTAATGCCCCAGCCGGTGCTTACAGACACTAAAAGATGGATTACAGGCAAAAATGAGAGGTGTGAAACAAAGAAATACAACATCACAGCTATCAATCATAGTGGTCCGGTGCTGCTTTCTGTGGCTCTTGGTTTGTTACATAAACTGTAATTATGGACACAGCTGAATATGAGGCCTGTATCTGTTTTGATCCCCATTGACAGTGCTTATGTTGAGTTAATTGAGCTCATATCCCAGGATACATGATGAGAGGCTGTAACATTAGCCGTTTCCTGCATGCAGCTCATTGGGATGCAAGGGCAGTGCTGGCAGAGTAAACTGCGCCTTGGCAGAGATGCTGAGCAGTGGTGGTGCTGCTGCTGCAGGGACATGACAGCTACAGTCTTCCCAGCCATAAATCCCCCCACACTCCGCAGGGCACACAGCCACACCTGTGTATTAAGTTGAAAGACAGCTAAATTCAATCTGCCCTGTCGTGCCATGTCAGTGGGTGAACTTGGTCGGGTGTAAGACATTTGTGCTGTTTCATCAACAGCCCATTATTTATTATAGGTGGCTTCGTTTTTTTTTCCCAGGATGCTCGGGAGAGGAGGGGGTTGGGAGTCACTCAGTCTCCACAGAGTGTGAACCCAATTATGCCACCTCCTTCACTTGTCCCAGTCAAAATCAAAGCGGTTTGCTCAGAGCCACATCCCAAGCTTTTCTAACTCTGTCAGTCACGGATATAAGCATGTAATATCCTGAATAGAGTGTGATGACTGTTGAGCTTCTCTCCCCTTTTTTTCAAAATAAAATAATCAATCACTGACTAATTTATGGAGTGCACTTAATTGTTCACGGCGCCTGTTGATATCAACCACTTGCTGCCACAGATGAGGACAGGAGGTAAACAGCTTCATTCAGCAGCAGCTTGCTCCTCTCGCTCTGCTTTCCCAGCTCAGTGTGATATGACTTTGATTGTCTACTTTGCAATTTACCCAGCAACTGCCAGCTCTCTGTCTTCGCCACATCTCATACAGACCTTTTCTTAGATCTCAATGGATTGCCTAGCAACCTTTTTCCTCAGTACAAATACCAATCTGTGCACTCAGCAGCTCATGGTGACCAGCATAATTATTATGCAAGGGAGACTAACCAGAGACGTAACACCTTAGGAAGAAATCCATAAAGACATATACCACACTAATTAAACTTATAATGGAAACATAATGGTTGATACAGGTATATTTCAAAGAATGATTATCTATGTTAGTTCCATTGTGCCTTGCATGAATTATGGGAGCGACCTCAGGTTATTCCTTTCACTAAAGCAGCGGGTTCAAGGTATGCTGCAGGTGGCTTCCCTTTCCTTATGACTAAACAAATAAATGATATGGAAACAGAGCCTCTCCCACCTACAGTGCAGGACCCAGCACATTTGGCGCCCTAGGCAACAAGGATATGGTATGTGTGAATTTATTTATTTATTTGCTCTTTTGGTATTGTGCCTTAGATGGCTTTTGATGAATACACTAAGGTAAACTGCATTGCCAGGACTGTTAGCATTATAATTTTGGGATAGTTTAATGTTTAATTTTCTGTACAATTCTGCCAACTTTCTAAACCTAAAAGGCAGCCTAAACTTAAAATGTATGTGTATTATCTGTATGTGAGTATCGAGGCCACTGGTAAAGAATGTATTCAGCAGAAATCCTTGAAGCGAGCCGACCCAATTGCCTGTCATCTAAACTGCAGCTTAATGTGGAACTAGATTAATACATGTATGGGATGGGGCTTGATGTAGAATTTCCATATTATATAGCACATACTGTTGCTGTAATCCTGAAGCGAGCATGTGTCAGGTAAAGTGAGTGGCATACAGCCTTTCATGCGAGCCACACAGCACAATACCAGCTTAACTAAGGCTCTATTTATCATAATTGATTTGTATTTTCAACACTGAATGTGGCATTGAGGGAGATGGATTCTGAAGCTATTTAAATAGCAGCAATTGACTATGCATTATCCTGGCTTTCAGGTCTCAGCTACCAGAGCAGAGACAGTGGCTGAAACAGCTGCGGCTACAGCTTGTGATTTTTAAACGTCATTTCATTGTTAATTTTTTTCTTTTTTTAAAAAAAGGAAGCTGTGCATTGCAATTCTCCACTGCTACCAAATGTGCTTTCACTCAAGCATCATCCTGCATTAACCTTGTTTTTAGTGCGTCAGTGTGTCTTTTCCCAATTGTGCCTTGTTGAGCACCATTGTGTACAGGAAATCTGCAGAAATCAAGGAAAAGCCTTTGCTGCTTATTGGATTTAGATATTAAACCTTCATCCAATAATGCTGACATCCTCATGCGAATTGCTTATTATTAAGTTGTATTTTTCATTAGGATTTTGTTTCTGCATAACCAGATGACAATGGGTAAGGGACTCTACAAAAATGATTGGCAGGGTATTATAATTTTCATTTTAGTTGGAGGTCGGGCAGTTTGACTTTTTTGTGAGAGCGGGGGTGACTTGTTATTTTTTTTTTTTACCAGTTTTTTTATTATGACTTTTTATGCTTTATTTCAATGTTCCTTGAAATATAGTTAATAGTTACATACATTTTTACATCAAAAAACAGCTTTAATTTCTGCAATGGTTTGTAAAGGTCTGCTAAATCCAGCCTGGTCATCAGAAGAAAATGTTGGCATTGTACATTTATGCAAACCATGAGTATGTTACATTTGTGTATGCGTATCATATCTATGTTTCTAAAGCAATGTAGCAAATGAGCTTACTTTATTATCAGGACATGGAGGGAGTGGTGGATAGTGTATCACCCAGGCAGGACAACTGCCAAGCTGCAGACCTCCGCAAATCATTGTTCAAGACCAACAGACAACAAAACTGGTTGTCTGAGGCTGAGCAGGGATAGTGCCAAGAAAAGCGTCTGTTTTTTGCTGCCACATTGCTTCTTTTCCAGTGGGGACTGAGCCCCCAGAAACTGGGTATTTTAAAGGTCCACTGTGCAGGATTTAAGGGGATATATTGGCATAACTATGTTTCCATTAGTTTATAATCACCTGACAATAGGAATTGTTGTGTTTTTATCACTTTATAATAAACCTTTTATATCTACATACAGAGTAGACCCTCTTTCATGGTTTCCAAAAGTTTCTACAGTAGCCCAGAATGGACAAACCAATCACTGCCTCTAGATAGGGCCATCTGGGTTTTCACATCAGCCATTCTCCACACTTGGCACACAGAAGTTTTAGTTGTTTGCAATGTTGCAACCTTACTGCTAGATGCCACTAAATCTTATAGACCATCCAAAACATGATCTTCTCTAATCATAACCAATTGTTTTTGTGCCTAAACCTAACCACGTTAGCCACAGCATTGTTTAAATGTTACATTTCAATGAATCATAATGATGTGCAAGTACAAAGTATCCATGGTTTGCAAAAACTGGCAATTGTGTTGCTTTGCCACAAAGGATAACAATTTTGGTCTCTGTATCAGGGTTTTATTAATGTGTACGATTTATTAACGTGTAAGTCTCAGTAAGACCTTCAGGTTTAAATTAGGGTAGACGTTTACAAACTGCACTAATTTAAGTTCATTTTATTATTTTGTTATGTTGTGGGAGTGTGTTGCAGTTTTTTCTGAATTAAGATTTATGGTTCAAAGAAAACATTAATTGCTTTTTTACAAAGTGAAACATAAAGTTCATCCCCCCTCATCACCCCAGTCATATTGTACAGTCTGGAAACAATGAGACTGCTGGGTAGATTACTGTGTTATACAAGCATATGGTGTTACTTCCCATGACACTGCAAAATAATGGCCTTGTCGATTGTCTTATCTTGTAAAATGGAGGAGTAGGTAGTTGATGTGAATGTGGGAGTCCAAGAACTTTTCACTTCAAAAGCATCCCTGATTAAAGCGACTTTAAAACCAGACAAACAGAGTTATGAGTCATGGGGAGCGTTAAAAAGTGGTCACACCTTTGACTCTGAAATGCATCAGGAAAGCAGTCGATTGCCTTGTGATTCAAGAGACAGTTTAAAAATAAACTAGCAGCACCAGTGTCATAGTGAGCTTGTGAGATGGTAAAGGTAATCTCAAAGTGTGGGCATAGCAGCAGTGTAACTCCCCGGGGAAATCAAGAGCTTTCACAGCTGCCCTGCCCGCCAGCAGTTGCAACACAACTCTAAAATGACACGGCGAGCGGACGAAGACAGACAGAAACTTGAGCTCGACCTTAAATCGAAATACTTCAAATACACCCCAAACTCGTGGGTGAGACAAAGCTGCGTGTTTCCAGATAAATACACCTCTGCCTGAAGTGCAGCTGAACATGAAAGCGTGTATAGCTTTCGCCCTGCAAGTTTGATATGAACTGTGCATCTGTTAAGAGTTTTGAAGTAAATATTCCCACTTGTTTTGTGTTATGCCAACTGCTCTGCATTCATAAGAGGAATATAGGTTAGACTATGCTAAGAGCAAAAACATCTGGCCCAATTTTATTGGATTTTAGATAATTTAAGCAAACAAGAGTATACAGAGTTACTGTATTTGAATCACACGGTGAAAGAAGTGCAGAAAGTACATAAAATGAAGGAGCTATCGTGACTTTTTACACGTCTTCTACCCTTTGCTTTATTGTGCTTTTATGAGTCTTGTAAATGTAGAGAGCTCTCTCGATGACGTCCCGAATCCCAGAGAAATAACATCACTGGATGAAATCAATGGAACAGAATGAGGGATGAGAGGATTTTAAGCCCACATAATATAAAGTGTTACATTGTCTGGCTTACTTTGACAGCTCCGGAGAGGGAGAAAATAGCTTGTGTCTGCTCTCCAAAAAAGTGCCAACAGATTGTCAGAGAGTCCAATATGTTGTCCAAATAGATAAAATGTCAAGTGAATAACAAACCAAAAAAAACATCTCTTGCCTTTACCTTGACACTTTTCATTTCTGGAAATTAAGCTTGCGATAGAGCTGGATATGAATAACAGTCAGTCAGCCTCCATAAGGAGCACAGAGCTTGTTGTTCCTGCACTGTGCAGGCTCGGTCAAAAAAAAAATGGCTTTCCCTGGTGACCCTCTGGCATGAGTGTGCATGCACAAAAACATGATCAGTTATGGATTGTTGTATTTCAGGCAATTTCAGTAGATTCTTTATTACAGTTTGAATCAAAAGGCTTCAGATGACAGCATGTCTTGATTAGAGCTTTTTTTCCCCACATCCCCAAATCAGCTTGCGACTGGTAAAATCATTGAGCTGCCCTCCTGGTTTAGGCAAACTCCAGAATGAAAATATCTTGTACTTCTCTTCTGCTTCTATGAGTCACACAGTTGATTTAAGACGTGCAGTGGGTGATAATTTTATTCCTAGTATGTGGGTAAAGTTGTAGAGACACAACTGCTCCAGAAGTGGTTATCGATTGAAGTATCATGAGTCATCAGCCTGTTAGTGTAAATGCATGTGAACACATAAGTCTGAATGCCGCTCTGTAGCATCTGCCGCTCCTCCCTGTCCTGATTCTCTCACCCAACACTCTTCTGAACACTTGAAGCGAGTGCAGTATATGCAATCTATCAGTGTCGTTAAACTGTTCTGTGACTGTGACTACAGAGCAGTAAATCCTCCGGCAGCGTGACTCTGTCATGTGTCAGGACGTGTTGTCATAAGCAGATATATCTTCTGCACTGCCTGTTTTTTTTTTTTTTCTCTTTTTACAGAGGAACACCAGGCGGAGCATTTGCAAAATGTCTGTTATTGAGGAATCATTGAAAATCTGACATACAAGTGTGCAGTTGTACACAATCAATGCGTCATTCATTTGTGATTATGATGTCGGATGACTGATTTTATACAATCAGCTTTTAAAATATTCAGATTACAGCTTATACATGACTGGAGATGGGCACACTTTCTATAATGATTTTGGAATATGACAGAATATTGTACATCCCTGGGCATATTACGTCCCACTGAACAAAAAACAAATCAAAACAAGGAAATACAAGGAAAATATCATTTTCTGTAAAAAATAAAAACCCATAATAAGCAAGTGTATAATAAATATGTCATTTTCTAAGAACAATTTAACATATGTCACATGTTTAAAAGCCTTTTGTTTATCAAATCAATATTGTAAAAATCCACTCAGCGACATACAATTGACCGCTTGCTAAGCCCTGCCCCCTGTGGTTACCGTTGCTGCGCCTGTCAAGCTCTCTGTTCTCGCTCAGCATGATGAAACCAGGAACTATCTACCAGTAGAAACTCTTGGTAATTTTTGAATCAATGGGCTCTAGATTTCACACAGTGGTACACAAAAGAAGCTTCTCATTTCAAGCTGCTGACTATCAATTTTCCCAGCTGAAATGACAACTCTGGCTGGCAGATTATATCACCTGTAGCTAGCTAGCTAATTAAGCTTCAAAATAAAACGTTTGCTCCATTAATTGACTGACAATGCCGTCTCCAGCTGACTTTTTGTGAAGCGAAATAACATATTAAATATTAATTTGATGGCTGCATGATATTAAAGACTGAGGCTAAAGCTGCATGTCCCAGGCAAAAATCCAGTGTCTTTACCAGCTGAGAATCAATGTAAAAGAGATGGAAAAAATCAAACAGCATTGTTCTGGTATTGCAGAGTAGAGCTAGTTGGTCCTAGTCTCAGCTACAGGCCTATTAAAACATCAGGTAGCATGATGACAGTCTGATCTTACTTTTGTCTTTTTTTTATTTCTTATATAACCCTGTTTGGCTGATTAGTTTACACACTTGGACAAACAAGACAGAGGCTACATTTAGGCTCATGCTTTACTGTCTGTATATTTGAATATGTTTCACTTTTAATGTTGCAAGAGAATGTTGCTTTCACATGAGTGTGTTAGCTGAACATATTGCTATCTCTTGTAGTTTTGCAGGGGTTGCAATGTCCCCAAATCCAACAGCACCAAAGAAGCAGGACAGACATGCTAACGTTACCCTACACTCCGACACTTCAGCATCCAGGACCGGCTGCCCTGCAGTGGTGATATACTATACGGTGAATCGGTGATCATGAAGGGGGCTTTTTTTGTCTAGAGGCCCAGACACACCAAACCGACATCAAAAGAACTAGCAGTGACAAACACTGACTGTCACGTTGCCTAACGTTCCCCGTGCGTGAGAGGAAATAACTCTCCATACCAGCAGGCGGCGGTAGTCTGTATTTGTCATTAAAAAGGAATCCTTTCAACAGGATGGATATGAGATGCTAGTTAGCCACTTAGCACATTAATAACACAATCTGATGTGAAGAACAAAGGATATTTACCATGTGCTAAGGAACAAGAACACTTTCAGCTAAAGAGCTCATTGCCCAAAAAATAATCTTACCTCATATAACAAGTTGGTTTCAATCTTACCCCCTCTTGACCTCAACTTTACAGACTTCTTACTGAGCTGAACTACCAATCAGAGGTGATTTAATTCACCAATGAGCTCTGCCACTGATTAAACATGCTGAATTGGCCAATTTATTGTTCAGGAGGTTTTTACTGGGAGCGGAATTATTCACAGAGGTCTCTGTTTGGCATGTTGGTGAATGGTCGCTAGCTCCGCATCTGCTAATGTGTGCTCACCTATTTTTCTCTGATAACTTAAGATCCAGACATGAGCCGAATTATGAACAGATGTCTCTTCCTCTCCAAACAAACCCACCAGGTGATTTAAACTGGTAAAAACACTGCATAAAGCAGTTTCACATTAAAAAAAAAAAGATTTTTCCAAAGCTCTTGTTGCGGAGGGGCTGCTAACTACAGTGGCCAATGCAAAAATAAGAATGGCCCTATGTTGAGCAGGTGTTTGGTTTTTCCGTTCTGGGCTACTGTGGAAACATGGCGATGCAACATTGTGATCTTTGTGGACGAGGATCTGCTCCCTATGCAAATATAAACGGCTCTTTATAAGGTAACTTGAACAGTTCTTATTTTCAGGCTATTATGCACCAAATAACAGCCTACATTATTATATTCCATTTCTGCCAATATATCCCTCTAAATCCTACACACTGAACCGCTTGCTGTTTAAATACAAAGTACCACTGTTTTAGCACCACATACAACATTTCAACATGGAGAGATCTGAAGCTTGACAGGCCCTCTGCAACTTTTTTTTTATGGTTGTTAAACTATGACTGGACAATTGCTGTTCGGGGGACTGGTTCAACTAACGGTCAATTCTTAGCTGACAAACTGTCCAATTATATTACATTTAGCTTTCACCATTTTCATGGCACATTACTTGTGTGTAAAGAACATGGAGCTGCTGTCTATACCCAGGAGGAATTTTCCTCCCTTGGAAGCAACATAAAAGTCCATGAGGCGAGTTCAGAGAGTGGAGTATACTGTATTACGTCAGATAACGGTCACACACAGTCACAGGAGGAGAGAAAAGCAAGTGAAAGTTACCATCGGGGTCTTGATCACTAAGGCAGAAACCATACACATAATTAATCAGTCTTGCCTTCAGCGCTGTGCTCTTCAGTCTTAACCACCTACGCAGCTGTTTACAGCAGACAGATGCCACTGACCTTGATGAATGACAATGTTACTGGTCATTTACCACAGTTTATTTACCATATATTATAATGTAACATCTTGTAAAGAGCACACACATGTAGATATATGAGTGCACAATTAGATAACTGTTTGAAGAACACATTTCAAAAACAAAAACCTTTAACTACAAGAGTGATTTAAATGGATGATGAAAAGTAAATATCCCACTGCGCCAAGATCTGGTGTTTATTTTTCGCCTGTTTCAGCTCGATTAAATTAATTATAACGTGATCAACATCCCAAATCATTAAGGAAATCAAAAGTCACCATGAAAATTATACTTACTGCCAGCAAGATGTGTAGGCTGTACATTTTATATGACAATTACTGTCCGTTATTTTCTGACTTGTTTCTCTTGTCTCGGGTAATTTCATTTGGGTGGCTCATTTCTCGAGATGAAAAACGCCACAGGGACTGGAGTTAGAGAGAGACCTCTGACTGACAGCGTGATCAGAAAAAGCAGCAGAAAACCTTTTAGCTTGGCTGATCTTTCATTTGTTCTGCTACTCAATTGCTTATCATGCTGTTTCCCCCTACTCTGTTAATAACATTTTGCATTTGATTACTTTACCTGACACAGCAGAGAGGTGCCCAGATGAGGAGCAGTCGAGGAAATATGTTTAATAAGATTAACAAATGATTAAATTATTAGCCTTAATACTCCTCAAGAGGCAGAGCAGAACGTGGAAAGTCATGCTGCTGTTCAGCCTCCTTTGCTAATTGAGGACATTGAGGGTCAGGTAGGTCAGAAGCTCACTAATCAATACCGCTGCACCCCTTTATTTCCACTGAGAAATATTTTCATTTTCATTACCCTGGGTCCAGGATGCTCTGCAGTAGATTAATTGTCTCCTTTGCTTCTTTACCAGTCCCAGTTCCCTCCCACACAGCCTTGTGTTTCATCTGAGTGGTCCACTGATTCTGTGCAGCACACATAGAGTACTTTAGACACAGAGCCTCACAGTGTGCACAGCTCACTGGTGGAGGGAGTGGGTCTGGGGGCAAGGCAGCACGGGCTCGGAGGGGAGGGGAACCATTAGGCCCGGGTGGTACTTGGCTGGCCTCGGACCTCCCAGTGCCTGAGTTGGGGGCTCCATGCCCACGTTAAGGTGCAGCGACAGGTGGGCATGGCAGTAATCCAGAACCGACTGCTCACACCTGTACAACGTCAGAGCACTCAGCTGCCGCGGTATCTGGACAGAAGCAGAAAGCAGAAAAGGGGAAAAGAGAGAAAAAGAGAACCACACATAAGCCTTCTAAATCAGCCAAAAAAGCCCTCCGTTTCAACATTTTTATATGCTCTCAGAATATTTGGAATTGGTTTAATTTACTTCATGCAGTCGTGGCACATCGCTGTCATTAATGCAGCCTTGGCCGCTGATACAGTGCGCGCCCCAAGACCTGAAATCTGTGGTGCTCAAACACCCACTTTCAGCTGGAGTGATTTATATGCAAGATGAAAGCCTTAAGCAAGAGTGCACACATATTTTCTGCCCTCTTTTAAATGGAGTCAAGGCTCCATTTAGAAGAGAGTGCTTATTACATTACAAGCACTTTGCTGATTCAAAGACCCCTCTTAGTTTTTACGTGTTAGTGTGGTCTGAATTATGTCAATTAAATGGCATAAAGCTGCATCATGGCCTGTGCGATATTGATATTAATATCCAAATGTCTATTAATGCTTTCACACAAAGTATGAATGCACTCATGCTTCTTAAAATGCATAAAGCACAATAGAGGGTAAAGAAACATTCGCACATGTCAGGTAATGCAGAACACATGCAGCACTTGAATGCACCACAGTCAAGTTCAGCTCCACATGGAGATGTGCTGTATATTCTGCAAACTCAAGAGTGTTATTATAAGCAATTAATTATTCCCATTCTCAAACACTGCATACTCAACTTCACTTAAGTGCAGCATAATAAATGAACATGCTGTTACCATGGGCACATTATGAGACAAAGGGCCCCTGAGCACAGATATGCAATGGGCCCCACCACCTGTTCTAGTGTACATAGGAGAAAGATACACAAACTTTGTGGTGGTTTTGTGTCTCTTATGCATTTATTTATTTATCTGTGGTTTTGAGTCACTTAATTGTCATTTTGTGTCTTTTTGTAGTCAATAGGTCTCTTTGAGATCATTTTGTGTGTTATTATGGTAATTTTTTTGTCTCTTTAAAGATAATTAAATGTCTTTTTTGGTCATTTTGTGTGGCTTTGTAGTCATTTTTGTCCCTTCGTCAATGTTTTGTAGGTTTTTGTAGTTATCTTGTGTCTTTCTGCAGTTCCTTTGACTCTCCTTGTGGTCTTTTTGTGTTTCCTTGTGGTTGCTTTGTGTCTTTTTGAAGTCATTTGGGTCTCTATGAGGTAATTATATGTTTTTTTTAGTCATTGCGTGTGTCCTTGTAGTTGTTTTGTGTCTCGTTGAGGTTGTTATATGCCTTTTTTGGTCACTTCGTGTGGCTTTGTAGTTGTTTGTGTCTTTTTGTGGTTGTTTTGCCCATTTTTATTTTTTGTGTTTCTTCACAGCTCTTTTGCATCTCTTTGTGGTCTTTTTGTGCATCTCCGAGGTCATTTTGAGTCTCTTCCTGGTCGGTATGTGTTGATTTGAGTGACATTTTGCAGGTGAAGGCCAGGGGTGCTCCTGACACTTTGGTCCCTGGGGCCTGTGCCCAGTAGGCCAGTTCAGAAATCCATCCCTCACTGTTACAACTAATGTTGTTAATTGTTTTTTAAACCATTTGTACTAATTATACTGTGAAACCCGTGACAACAGCAGTAGTCAAAGTGCCTGCTTGAAAAATCACCATGATATGAGTTACTGGCAAAGTATCTATCGTAAAACATGTTGGATTGGATTATTTATTGAACTACGGAAGTGATTACTTAAAGCTGATTTGAAGCAGAGATGGCTTATAGATTTCTGTCTTCTCTGTAACTGGTTAGGGTCAAGTTTCACAGCGCTGTCACCACTCAGACCCTTGAATTTAAAAATCACAGCTTTCAAAAGGTTATGTTTTCCTTTCTGGAAATGATCTGGCTCTGTTTGTTCTGCGCTTTAATGGGAAGATTAGTTGAAAACACTCTATTGTCTAATTCAACAGCTGAACTTTGCACACTACTTCAGAGGCCTTAATAAAAAATTCATGAAGACAACGCTCGGAATGCAAAATAAGCTAAGTAGGGGGGTGACGGGGTCTGAATCTGGGATTCTCTGTACAAATTGTCAAGGGGAAAGGCTGTATTGTGGACTTGTTTTTTCCAATTATTGTAAAAGAAAGAGTCAAACATGTGAGTGCAGTTAGTATTAATCCGTATGGTTGGCTGGTTGAACCAACAGCCCTCTCTCTCTCTCTGTATACAGCAGTAGTTGGCATGAGCACTTGCAAACTCTGTCTTTTCAACATCTCTTGCCTCCTCTGTTTAACTTCCATATTGCCAGTTTATCCCGGCTGAAATCCAAAAGGTGCCATAAAATAAACTGAGCTGCAGTTACTGAGACAATAAAAGGCTCTTTTTTTGCCTTCCCTCTACAGATCTGCCAATACATAAATAAATAAACCCTTTAGAAAGGTATAGTGCTATTATTATATAGGTCTCCTCACTGTAAACGGCATGAATAATCCTGACAGAATAAAAAGACTGAAAATAGAAAGCTTCTTATGACCGCTATATGAGGAATCATATAGCCTTTGTTTGGGACTTAAATAGCATTTGGGTTTTTTGAAGGATGTGTGTCATTCATAATAGTCAAAAGAGAATGTGAAATAGTCAAAAATTGCAATGCAAAGCTTCGGGAGTGACTGCCTGTTTGTTTTGTCAGGTTATTTCTGCCGTGCTGCATATATCCTGTTTACCATCGCTGTGCAGATTGATTTAAAACCTTCTCAAAGAACCTGACACAAGTAGCTCCTCATTTTTTATCATTATGCTCAGTGCTGCGGCAAATACATCAACGTCAAGGTTTTTGTCTCTGTGTGCAATTTGCTGTTTGGAATTGGACCTTTTTAGACTCAAAGAAATAAAAAAATACTTTATGTAGGTGATACACATTAACCATAACATTTACCAATGACACGGCAGAGGTTCCAAATTGTGCCAATGTCAAACTCATTTTCCTGCTCGCCTAGGAGGTATAGTGTGATGCAACACGTGTGGTAATGCCTCGGCCTGGACTTTGTGTTGTAACGTTGTGACATCTCGAAGCAAGAAGTGGATACACTGAAAACTCATTTTCAAAAAAGCATGCATGCATTTTTTTGGGGGAGGTTTGTCTAACTTTGTATAGAAAACCAGTCAAAAAGCATGTTGAGATGTAGAGACACACACACATGCAAATAAACACATACTACACCCCCTCCCTCAGCAGGTTTGGTGGTTAAAAAACAACCACACTGGATCACAACCTTTTCTGATTTCATTGCCTCCTCCTCAAACACTTTAGTTGGTTGCTGCTTTTTCCAGCACTTTGCTTGAACTGTGACCCACTGTAGCTTAGAGAAAGTGCACTCTCACTCTGCAGTTCGCCAAGTGGCAGTCACGTTTTTTATTAACATGGAGATGCTTACCATGAAATAAACTATAATTTCTATTTCATGGGGTCTTTAATTTTTAATAAGGCCATCCTCAGTATTTTTTCACTGACAGCCGAAGGTGGTGTATCTGAAACTTTTCTTTCTTAAATGTTGTAAAGCAGAACTGACACAGAAACATTTGAGCCCTTATGACTTGCTCCAGATCAACCCTCTAAAGCCACACTTTGCAAATACTGTACAATCCATTCATTGTTCTACTGACACTGTGGAATTACAGAGAGATGGAAACATCACTGATTTTGTAACTCTTCAACACTCGTCACTGAGAAGGAATTTCAGTGAGTGAAGTGGTGGGACGTGAAATAGCAAGAAGCAGAAACTGGGACTTCACACTTCCAGTATGAATCGTTCGAATGACATTTGTTGAATGTCCTCCGCTCTGCTGTAGGCCTATATTTTGGAAAGCTCTCCGATATTCTGTTTAACAAGACTAAGCGGATGTTCAGACCAAAAACCGCCCTGAGTTGAAACAACACAATGGGTTGCAAAGGTGGAGGTGTGTTGCTTCAGGCATCGGTGAGATAATGAAATATGATCCACGAAGTCCAGTTTGAGTAAGACTCAAGAATTTGAAGGCCAACACACTGCAGAGTGGTTTTGTAATACCCTGACACGGGATTTTACTTTTTTTTTTCATTGTGATCACTGCGACTGTGATGAAGGTCAACATTAGAAGTATGATCTTCATGTTACAAAGTAATCTGCCAAAATGCACACAGTTGGCCACTGCAGCATTTTGCCAGATCGCCAGATCGAACAGCTCGCTGCATTATAGACGGATAACCCTGTAGTTTTTCTGGAGCCCTCGGATCCCTGCTGCTTTGCCAGGCTGGCCTAGCAGAGGTGTGGACTTGAGTCACACGACTTGGACTCAGTTTGAGTCACAAATTTGAAGTCCTTAGACTTGACTTAAACACAATCAAAAAAGACCTGTGACTCATGACTTCACTTGGACTTCAGCTTTCTGACTTGAAAATACTTGATACCTTCCCACAAGCCCAAAGATTAAAAAAGTATTTGATTTCAAAAGTGTACCACAAATCATCTCATTTGGATGAGGATGTGGAAATCAGACATATCAGCACTTAAAATGTGGCTGTTGAACTGCAAATCTGGCATAATTTATTGCTCTTATACCGCAATTGGTGCTCAGTACTGTCTAAAACAGATTTCTAAATGGAAGTTTGTCACTGGCATCAATTTTTACACTGCCAGTCACATGAATATGGTGTATATAAGTGCTGAGTCAGAATTGTTTTAGTTCCTACGTTCCCTGAAGGCACTGTCACTCATGATTCCACACACCTCTCAGTTGACGCCACGCCCCCCACGCCACATCAGGGTTAAAAGTCTGAAACTCAAAAAACAGATTTGAAACTGAAAAAAAAAATATTTGAAAGTGAAAAAATACGATTTGAAACTGTAAAAAATAAGATCTGAATCTGAAAAGATAAAACATGCAACTGAAAAAAATAAGACCTCAAATGTTAAAATACATATGGAAGTGAAAAGTGAAAATAAATTATTCATTCAAAAGAGTTACCAAAGTGAATCAAAATTATATTTAACCTGAAAAAACGTTTCATACACTTATTTTTATTTTGAATACATTGTTGTATTTTTCAAAATTCAAGATCAACACATGAATTTTCAGTTTCAAATTTTATTTTTTCAAGTACAAAACATTTGACCCTAATGTAGCTCCATATGTGAGGCTGTATTTAAGCAAACTGTTGCTTTAGGTTCAGTGTTAATGCTAACATACTCACAATGACAAAGCTAACATGCTGATGTTCAGCAGGCGTATTGTTTATTGTGTCAGCCATCTTAATGCACTGTACTGTAAGCATGCTAACATTTAGCACCAAACACAAAGTACAGCTAAGGCTGATGGGAATGTCATTTGTTTTGCAGGTTTGACATATGACGGCGTTGTATTAAAGCTCAGGGATGGGCAAAGTTATTACGTTTCATCCTGGGGGGAACATGAATGTGTGTACCAAATTTCATGGTAATCCATCCAATGGTTGAGTCACTACAAATATAAACCCAGTGGTGGTGCTTGAGGAAAAGTCAAAGGACTGCTAAAGTAAAGTCAGCAGACTTCACCCATAAATATCACCAAAGTACCAAATGTCCTTTCAATCCATCCAACAGTTGTTGAGATATTTTATTTTGCACCAAACTAATGAACCAATTGACCTACTAAAATTGCCACCCATAGAGCCAGGGTACATGGCTACAAAAGCTACTCTAAATCTAAAAATGATAAGGGCTGAAGCAGATATTTCTGACTAATGTGCCTGTTTGTGTATTTTGGAAATAAGTTGGTCTGGTTATTAGAAAAACAGATGCCTGGTAACCAAAAGGTCACATTTTTAATTTCAACAACATCCTAATGTCTTTCCATTAGCCAACCAATTATTACACACACTCCTGTGTTTTTGTGAAAGATTTCAAAAAGCTTTCCTAACTCAGTGTCAGTCTCTCTGGATAAGACCATCCACTAATTACTAAAATACAAACAGCAAAATGTCAAAACTAAGTCAATTAACTTTCACTCTCTTCATAAGTGCGATGCAGTCTCATTGAAGTCGAGAGTCATTAAATTGGAATTAATGTTATTTTATATTTTGGCAGTGTATCCCATAGGTCAGCAAAACGTCATATTGCAGTTTTAACATGTTGCTTTCACACGGAGCAGATCCAGCCGTTTCCCACTTCTTCATGAGCAAGATAAAGCATTTCTGAGGCAGTAAACTACGACAGGCTCAGTTTCATGTCTTAGCATAGAAGAAAAGAATAAAAGCCTTTTTGGCCAACTGAGCTGAGTGAGCATTCAGGTTTAATCAGGAATATTGAGGAAACGTTGGCTGTTATGGTTGGAGCTCTTAGAGAGGTGAGTCATTGGCTAGCATAGCTTGGACAGCTGCCAACAGAGCTGCTTAGGGCTGAACGCTGCATACAGTTGGATTTTGCCCGAGGCATGATCACCATCTTTCTTCAACTTTAATGGCTCAGGAAGTCCTTTCCAATCTGGTTGTGCACGACACAAGCAGATAAATATAAAATGAATTCAAATCTCTTGATTACAATAGCTATCTAAGAATAGCCTTGTTTCCTCTTGACAAGTCCAAGTTGTTATTCAGTGAGTCACTGGCGACTGGCCAAGGTAATAAAGCGAGTATCTGGCATCAGCCCGATCTTGTCCTCACTTTATGTTAACTGTTTAAACTATAGCTCCACCTGTTTACCCTGAAGTGAATTTAAAGGGAACAAAATACACTGAGTGGCTGCTACCTGTGGAAACGACATCTTTCAGCTTTTGTATGTTTACACTGTGTAATGCATTTATATCTGAGATTATTACATCTCATTTCAATTTCATGATACTCTTCCCTTTTCTTTTACATCCTCCTCTGAGCTTGAAAGCCTCATTGTTTATCACAGGAAACTTGAGAGTTTAAAGTATTAAGAAATAATCTTCTCAATTGGTCTGGGAATTATTTTAGACTTCAAATGGAAACAGCTTTTATTATAAACAATAGGGCTCTTTTTTTATTTCTTATTTTATTTTATTTCAGTTTAGCTCTTTGTCTGTTGATAACACAAACACACACACACACACACACACACACACACACACACACAAAATGAAATAAAAAATGAGGAGGGATGTGACAGAAATGATAAAATATAAATGACAAAAACATAAAAACATGGGGGAAACTTGGGAAGTTGGGAAGAAATAAATTACAGTAGGCCTGATGCAGAGACAGAAATCACAGGAGATGTGAGCGTGTGGTTTTCATACAATTTTGAGCCTCAGCAAAACATAAGCACAGAAATCCTCACCCCAGGCAACATGACAAATTATTCACTACCAGCTCTAGTGGCCATTTCTGCCCAACACTGCTGTGTGTGATACAAACTATTCCATGTAGCACACACCAAGTCATTTTGTAATGCTTACATTGTCTAGCTACTTCGATGTATTACTAAAAATGTGCAAAGGATCTGACTACACAGAGAGCAATGCAAACACATTTAGTAGAATGGCTGACATTATGGAAAAATGCTTATTTGCTTGCTTGCAGAGAGCTGGATGAGAAGATAGATATCACTCTCTCTGTATGGCAACTAAATATGAAGCGTTGCTGTCCGGCTGCTGTTGGCTAGATACATTTATGTTCAGCTTCGAGACTGTGAATACCAACTATTTATGGTGACCAGGCATCCTGGTTTGCCCAGGAATGCCCTGGTTTCAAGCTGGGTGGCCCCAGTCCCTACAAATATCTGTGACACACTAAAATGTCCCGGTTGTCAACATTCACTACCAAATTTTCCTAATATAAATAATAATAATAATAATAAAATTACACTTGTTTCAGCGCCTACATAGATTTTTATCATGTTCTGCCCACTCACTGTCCAAAATAACATATGTCTGAATTCAACACTGATTTTTCTGTATGTGTGTCAATCAATTCGTCGTTGTCAAGGCTGTTGCTATGACGCTTGTGGCTCTCTCTGACAAACCGTCAGTACACTAACTGTTAGTTGTCACGCCGAAAAGAAAGTTGGTCTTTTCTAAAGATTTCCATGAGGGTTGCTTCTTTCTTCATAAAGTACCAGACCACAAAATGTTGCATCACTGCAAGGGTTCATTTTTGGTTGGGTGCGGTGGAAATGCCAATATCTAAGATCATATTAAAGGTCTAGTGTGTAGAATTCAGGAGCATCTACTGGTGAGTTTGCAGACTATAACCAACTGAAACATCTGAGAGAAGAGAACAACAGTGGCTGAAGAGAGAATAAGAAAACACTGCAAAATCTAGGGCCAGTGTTTGGTTTTTCCATTCTGGGCTACTGTACAAACATGGCGGACTCCACGGAAGAGGACCCACTCCATATGTAGATATAAACAGCTCATTCTAAGGTAATTAAAAACACAATTATTCTTATTTTCAAGTGATTAAAAGCTAATGAAAATATAGTTATGACTATCATATTCCATTTCTGCCAATATATCCCCCTAAATCCTACACACTGGACCTTGAAGACGGCCAGATATAACTGATGGCTACATGAGGGGCAACCAACGGTGACAGCCATCTGAAATGGGCAGCTCAGGAGGGGACCGTTGCCCACCATCTGGTGAAACACAACCAGAGCTTTCCATCCATGGACTGTACAGCTGGTCTTGTGTGTTGTAGTGTTTTACACAGTTTTCAAATAAACTATGTTTTGATGGATTTGAGGAGAAAACACATATTTTTTGTCTGATGAGCTGCTGTCGATGGTGCTGAAAGTCATTCGCAGTGGGTGTGCAAAGCACTGAAGTAATGGTCCCCAATCCTGATGAAATTGGTGTGTGCATAACATGTGTGAATGTGCAGTACACTTAAGGGTCCCAATTTGGGGGTTTGATAATATGGCCATCTTACCCTTTTCAAATCTTCATCCCAGGCTAAGATAAGAGGCTGCTGGCTGCAGCTTCATATTTACTGTACACACTTGAAAGTGATTTCAATCTTCGAATGTAACGCTCAGCAAAACAAGTAGACAAGTGTATTTGTCAGAAATCTCAAATTGCTCCTTTAAAGTACAAAAATCAGAAGAGGAGGTCTGACTCCATGGGATGACCCAATATCAGAAACTTCCAATTTTACATCAAACTACCTCTCTGGCAAATTCAATGGTTTATAACAAAAGGCACAGTTCTTCAACAAAGCACCACACCAACCCACTCTAAAGCACTTTACTGCACATGTAGAAGAGGACAATGATACAAACTCTTGTGACACAGCACACGGCAATTAATTCTAATTCCCAAGCTATTAGCTCTGGATTGCTAATAAAAACATTCACATAGGTGGTCCCCCTTTGCACTGCTCTGAATGTAGGTCAAGCTGCAGCTAAATGATTCCCAATTAGGTGATAGGCAGCTGCACCATGCCAGCATGCCTCAGACTGGCACGGGAGGCATGAGCTCTCATTGGCATATTAACAACATCCTCCGCTCGAGCTGTGCTGCTGCTCTCTGTCAGCTGGATAATTCACTCAGTGGTCAACGCCGCGGTGAGAGAGCACAGACAAGCCTCTATTATCATCGCTGTCTATTAGGCTACTCACACATGGATGCTGAATGGCATGCTAATGGCCACCAGACCTCCATCCTTGATTGTTGCTTAGCATGGATAAATTAAAAAATGATTTCAGGGTGAGTGACACAGTCATGAAGCTGATCACAAATAAACTTAATTAAGTAGGGCATACTCTACTGTGGGCAAAATATATGACAAGATATTGTGTTTTGTCCATGTTCATAATATGAATGTTACAAGTATGCAACAAATAGCCAAGATGCATTTGCTCTTGCAGATTAAAACATAATATTGAATAAATCATACAACAAATATTACAGACAGCAGACCATGAGTGTCCTCCATGTAAGGTTTCAGCAATCAGTAAAGAACAAACTGACACCCATCTGAACTCCAAGTTGTGCATTGTAATACTGCATGTGTTGGAATTCCAGAAAGATCATCTTTTGCTGACTTTAATATTCACCATGTAATTACATTTCTATTTGAAAAGCGCTTCGCATTTGTCAAAATAACCATAATCCTTCAGATGTGGGGATTTATCTTCTCCTAATGCTGCTCATCCCATTTTCTGCTCATCAACGTTGGCAACGCATGCTGAGATTTACTGTTATTTACTGGATGGACAATCTATGAGTCACTACGGAGTCTTCTCTGATGTATGTAGATATAAGTAATCTGAATATGGATACCAAGAAATATAGATGCATAGATGAATCCCTTCAAGAAGAGGCGACGTGTGCTACAGCGTTTGCTCCGTCCTCCTTCGCTGACTTTTTCCTCTTTCTTTACACTCCCACACACATTCCTGAGTGTACACACGCACACACGTGCACACACACACACACACACACACACACACACACACACACACACACACATATAGCATGTCCTGATGCTGCCTTTCAACACAGCCATTAAATGCCTCAAATCTCAAAGAGAAGAAGAAGAGGAAGGAAAAACACGAAAAACATGTCGCCTCTAGTGTCACAGTTATTTACTGTGATGGTGTGATAGTGCATTATTCTTTCATATCTATTTTTAAGCTTCATAGTTAATTTATGGAACAAACATCGCACACATATGGTCGGGCTAAACGCTGCTTTCATTCTGTAACATGAATTGTGCTGAGGACTAAATATTGCTTGATGCAATTCCAGTAATATTTACAACAAGAAAAATAAATCTACAACATAGGCTTTTCATTCAGATGGAGACTGTAATCCAATTTGAAAGATGCCAGATGCCCGACTGACATGCCCACAGCCTAGCCTACAACATGTAACATAAATCTAAACTGGGTTTTTTTTTTTTTTGCTGGTACTATTTCATTTAGGTTCTATAGTTGCATGGGTAGGCCAACTATGCTTTACTGTGTGTTTTGCTGTCTTTGGAATGAGAAATAGTTAAAGAAGGGGCTCTCTGCAAAACTTATATCGTATCACTTGTCTGGACATAGTTGTCAACATGGAGGATGAGCCAGAGGCTAGCAGCAAACCACAACAACAGAGCTAATGGTGTTGACCCGGGGCAACCAAAGGGTGGGCACTACTTTTCCAAGATGTCACTGCCCCGATATCAGCAGAAACGGCCGTAGGAGTGCAGTGCAATGATGCAGTGGTGAGCAAACCAGTGGGATACACACATGCACTAACATGCAGGTGCAGCAAATAATGGTTTGCTGCTTAATGCTCTGAATGTCGCATACTAAACCTTTCAAGCTGCTATAACCAACATTTGGACCACATGACTACTTGTATGTAAAAAGGCTAACTGTTAGTGATGTGCCCAAAAATAGACATCATCCACCTCTGCAGTTCCCTTCAGCTCTGCAGAGCTTTTCAGCATCTTTCAGTTAATTGTTTTAGTTTTCTGTCCTGCTATTTTCTAGTTCACTCCCACCACTATCATAGCATCATTTTCAGCTGCAACAGGCAGCTGTTTTCAACAACAACAAAACCACAACTGCACACTACCCTCCCATCACCAAATGGCATACAAAGTTTGAAACTAGCTGGTGAACATAGTGGAGCATTGAGAGTCAAATATTTCCCTCTGGAGTTGGTAGAGACCAAAACAGAGCTAACAGGACAGTGAACACTGGATTTACATTCATCAGGTAGCCAGAAGCATGACATCCAAATGAATGATAATGCTGCTTCATAGGCGTCTGAGCAATAGAGCAAGTGGAGCAAATGCATTCTTATTATTTCACCGCTAGGTTTGCTGTTGTGCACTGCCTGTAGACCAAAACAAAGTGTGTCATGAGCCATACCTCCCTCTACCTCTGCTCTTCACTCGCTTCGTCTGTGCCGCCAAGTAGTGATGGGCAAATGAAGCTTCATGAAGCATTGAAGCTTTTCATCAAATTGGTTCACTCTAGGGCAAAGCTTCTTGATGCTTCATTTGCTCTACTAAGCCATCTACTGGACAAAAAAGCTATTACAATTAGTGGTTTGTATATGTAGTTTTTAAACTGAATTGAATAAAGCTACTCTCCATTATAGTAACAGTAAAGATATGATGCACCTATATTAATATAGTGTGTATTTTTTACACACTATATTATTTTTGTATTATTGTATTTTGTAGATTTAAACCTTAACTTTTTGAAATTACAACGGTCACACTCTCCAAACTATCCAAACTCTCAACTGTCAAAAACTCTCCTCTATCACAACCACACATTTTGAATGAAACCTATGGGGTTTATATAGTGGTCAAATACTTGCGCCAAGATCTGAACAACTTCCCGAACCAGTCACATGGTACAGCTGGCCAGTGAGGCTTCGGACGTCACCAATGACGTCACACGTCTGAAACGACACAAGCCTCGATACGCGCATCGCGGAAACACTTCCTGGATTACTCGACACATGCTTTGAAGCCTCGGCACAGCAAGTCACATCACTACCACCGAGCGCCGCAGCATCTCTACGGACTATCACATCCAGACGCTCCCGGTGTTTCTTCCGCAGGCTCCGCTTCACTCAGCTTCACTCAGCTGCCCAATATACCCGCTGCTTCTTCCCACATTAACCTGAATAACAAACCAGGACTCGGTGCTCCGGTTGGATCCAAATGGAGAGCTGCTAGCTGGGAAGCTAGCAGAGGCTAACTGGCTGTGCTGGCAGCTGAGTGAAGTGGAGCATGAGGAGGAAGCACCGGTTATGCCCCGCTTTCACTGCAGGCAGATTCACTCGCCACAGGGACGAGGAAATAAAACCTGAACAGCCAACTTAGTTTGGCTTAGTTTAGAAGTTAGCGATGTCTTTCACTCACTCTCGGTCTCTGCTGTGTTTAGCTATTTCCCTGCTTTCCTGTTAGTGTTAGCACTACTCGGCTGCCGCGCTAACGCTCCAACTCCAACTGAGCCGTGAGCCCGTGAGCCTGAGAAGAGTTGGAATGTTAGCATGGCAGCTGACTAGTCGGCTGCCATGCTAACGTTCTGGGAGCCTGCTTAAGCATGGGGATGTTAGAGTCAGCACTAGTCAGCTGCCATGTTAACATTCCAACTCTTCTCCGTGAGACCTCCTGGCTCTGGCTCATGGAGAAGAGATGAATGTTAGCGTTAGCTCCCAGAGTTAGCACTGTAATATATTGCATTTATTACAGGTACCATCATCATTGAAGTAGGCAGGGGAATAGCTAAACACAGCCGCCAGGCTGTTCACCGGGTTACATTTTACAATGCTAATTGCAAATGTTAGCTGGGCTGCCGAGCTACTCACCTAACACAACCGTAACGCCTGACCCATTGCTGGGACTGAGCCGCTAATAACTCAAGCTCCGGACACTAACCCATGCTACGATTGTAACATTAAATGTAATTGACTCAACATAGCAACATGTGCTTAACATTACTGTAACACTAATTAAAACAGACATTTGACTTTATGTTGTACCTGTCCAGTAGTAGAAGAGCTAGCTCCGAGTCAGATTGTAGCCCCTTTCGCTCTCGCAGTGCTCTCCACCTTGGAAATGCAAGGCCAATGTTAATCCGGGTTCTGTCCCTTTCTTTATCTGACAACTTCTTCGCCAACAACCGTTGTTTCTTTAGAGGTAATGTCAGATCCTGGTCGTCTTCAGGTGGACATTCCACTCTCTGCCATTTCATTTCCAAAATACGCGCTGCCATTGCTCACTGGCTATAGCCTTTTATAGGGAGGGAGGAGGGGGGGAGGTGGGGATTCACATGAACATACATGAACGCGCAGCCGGACCGGCTTGTAGACAATGGGCTGGAGATCAACACAGAGAGGGTGTGTGAGGTCATGCTATACTCCAGATGAAATTACACCTCTAGTTCTTCACATAGCAATTTTTTAATTCCTTCAATCTAGAAATGATGAATTTCGCTTATTGCTCCTTTAATTAGGTAATAATAATAATAATAATAAGTAATGGTTTTGTTACCCCACTTTTTTCTCTTTAAAAATAAACTTCATCATGCCAACTCCACAACCAGGTCATTATATTTAAGCAGCCCATATCAGTCATACACATTTTTGGACCACCCTGATCGCTGATCACACAGCTGATCAATCGATTGGAGCAGACTGACAGCACAGTGCCGTGAGAAAGGCACACCAACAGCACCAAAGTGTCTGATTTAACAGTCAAATGGTTTGTGGTGAAAAGTGACTTATTTACATTTCAGACTACTTTGTTTTAGTCTCAGTTTTAGTCAGACTTTGGATGGAAATATTTATAACTATGAGGACACATCGCTTGAGCATCGAGCCATGGGCGCCTGATTAAAACATAATCAGGCGCCCATGGCTCCATATCAGCTTGATGCATAAATAAGCAAGTCTTTGCAAACAAGTTCGCCATGCAAACTAAATAGGTGATAATGTCAATGTTGTGTTTAGAACCAAGTGGCCAAAAGAAGAGTTATTGTAGGTTTAACATAAATTGTTATTCAGTGACTGTCTTTACCCCCCTTATTGCTTTTCAGAGTCACAGACAGATGGTGCCTCGTCCAGCATGCACTGCAAGGACAGCATTAAAAGCAATCCCTCGTAATAGAAATACAACCGACATTCAAATAGGAAAACAAATCACTGATAATTGACAACATATCATTCTTTGGGCTTATTTTTCACTTTCTCACCAAAAGAAAAGAGGTTTGTCGAGAGAGACATAGTTGGTTACACTTAAAGAAGGACTTGAAGGAATTCAGTGCTCCAAGGCCAAGCTATTTCATTCTCTAATGGCTCTCCAGGGTTTATCAGCCTTGCTTTGTCCAGATGAGATACCAAGCTAATGTTGCAAATCGCAGATAATTTAGTACTGTAAGTTCAAAAGAGATACGAAAGACTAGACTGACGGACGTGTGTTTAATGGATATGGTAATAATACAATCACCTTGGTTCAGATTGAATGATCATTGACTGTGCAGATGAATGCTTTAGAAAAGTTGAACAATATTTTGTTTGATAGGAAGATTTTACAGATACAGTGTCTAGTGGGAGTCTGGCCTTCCCTTATTGGAAACATCTTAAATCTGTGTGGATATGCTGATATGCACATTCTCCACAACATCAGAGATATGGTAATTTACCCACAGCTTGTTTGGGTAGTCCAATTAAGTGCTTGTATTTGTCTGCAGAGTTCAGCTATAACTAAACATTAGGTGAAAAGGATAAGTGAAAGTTTGGAGTATGGGTTAATTTGGGGATTACAGTAAATTTAAATAGTGAGAGGATAGGGGTTGGGGTTTAGGATTAAAAAAAAAGGTTTGGGATAAACCTAAACTGAGCTTTGGGGAACACACCAGTCTGACTCAAAAGAGACCTCAGCTATAATCCTCCCATCGGCTTGTTCACCGTTACATCCTGTTTTCCCTCCACTCTACCTCCCAGTCTCTGTTGCCATTGTCGGTGAGACACAACAACATGAAGCGCTCGAGCTAACAAGCTATCTGCTAATTAAGGAAAACTCTGACAAATGTCTGAATCGTGCACAAGGCAGGTAATTAGTCATGTGCAAACTGTTCCTCAGTTACATTTCCCCTCTGGTGCTATATTTAGAGAGTGAGCACTGCGCAAAAAGTTTCTGCGTTTGAAGATTCTGAAACTCAACTCATGACATTTGTTTCACATATGGCAGAAACCAGTCTGTGATTGAAAGATCCTTCCAGAGCCTGGTTTTGGGCATACCACTTTGTCAGTAATGAAGAATCCAGATTTTGGAAAACAAAAGTAGAGTTGAGGAGGGACATGATGAGGCGGCAGCAGCCTTAGTTGAGTGAAATAGGCTTAGATTCCTATCAGTTAACAAACAGTAGGGCTGGGCAATATATGTATATTATACCAATATCATACCAATATTGGATATTGTAAGGTTTTTTTTTCCTGATCGTAGAGGCTGCATTACAATTAAGTTTTCTGGATTTACCAGACTGCTCAAGCCATTCTATCATTTATCTTTTAACGTAGTCATTATATCCATTACTGATGATCATTTATCAAATATGTCAGTGTCTTAATATTTTGTGAAAGCACCAATAGTCCACCCCACAGTATTGTCTTGATATTGATATCAAAGTATTTGGTTAATTGTGATATTTGATTTTCTCCATGATTAATTTTCTGTTCACTTTGCTTCATCTAGTGTGATCTTTTCTTTTAGTTCTGTTTTGGTTGCCACCAACTGCTGTGGGAAATATCTTTTTAGCAGCTACATGCGTCATTATGTTCACCAGCTAGTTGCAAACTTTGTCTTTCTGCTGTTTGGTGCTAGGCAGGTAGCATACAGTGAGTTGATCAGAGCTTTTTTGCCTGCCGTGTCTAGATACATCAGTGAGTGCAGTAGCGGTGAAGCCTCAACATTGAGCTGAAAGACGTTATAAACCTGCGTGGAATTATGGAGAACTGTGGAGTCAGGTGATATTCGTGGGTTCTGTGGGTTCATCATTGCAGACTACACCTGCAAGATCATCTGCACATACATGAGATAAAGTAACTCTTGCAGTATCTCTCTCAGGGTTTCATAGTCTGCGAAGTAGCACTACAGGCAAGTGATGCCAACAGACAACTACTTAAGAGTTACTTGAGTAAAGCTGAGCTCAGACTTCAGGAATTTTAAAATCTTTAAAAACCTATTTTGAAATCACTTTGCATCAAGCACATGGGGAGACTCTTCACAGATGTTCTTCTCTCTTATCTCAAACATGCACACACTACAAGATGTGAAAATAATGATGCATCACACCCTCCAGGATATTATTAAGATTATCATGCCAGAGGGAGCCACTTATGTGACCTCTCACATGATCTAATAGGGAAACAGATGTACCCTAAGCAAACAGAGACTGTCACAACTTGATGTAATGTTAACAACGTTTTGCAGTAAGAAAAACAAAAGCAGAGGGCTAAATAAGTCTGAATGAGAAAATGGGGAGACAAGGTGAACCAAGTTGTCTATTCTTCACCACAAACTGGAGGTGTGATTTGAACTGTCAGTTTTGTTATCGGTCAACAGTGGTATGCTGGCTAACGTTAGCACCAAGGGCTAGAATGTTTAGCCAGCTGCTCTGTACTTATGTAATCAGAACCCTAAGAATTCAGATTTGAAATCTTAAATATCAACCTTGTTTGTAATTATCTTGACAGTCCAATGAGTCTGCAAGCAGTTCAAGGGGGGTTGAAGATCTGGATCTGTAAACCTTTCACATTAACATTTGGTGTGAACATTGACATCGACCAAAGTCCCACACTGGATTTCTCTTGTCTCTTGTCAGGAGGGGTGAATTGGGGATAAATTGGCCCAAAAGTCCTGTAATCTGAGCCCAACTAAGGGCACTGAAAAATCAAAAAAAAAAAGAGGGGACACATCAGAAACAAATTCAAATCAGAGAATTTTTATACGTCCCAAAACATGTCTGGAGGGGAAGCTGACTTTCTAAAGCATGAAAGAATTTAGGTAATACCTTTAATCCAGCCATGCAACCATCTGAGAACTCAGAAGTGAAGCAACATGAGAACCTGTCTGGCTACTGATGTATAACTGAATAGTATTGCTGAGGGATTTTCACAAATTTTCATTACTGTTATCACTGTCACTTGTTTTTGATACATCACTGACCCTCTCTAACAACTCAGAGTCACATTAATTCAGTGGTACTACAGCAGGCAAAGCAAAAGATGCAACAATAGGAAAAACAATCTGTACATTTCTGTATCATTTCAGAGGAGTTTACACGCAGTGCTAAACCATTTCATATAAATGTCACAGTGTAGGACCCAGGATGCTGTCGTGCCATTGCTCCATCCACAGTAGTACAGGCTTTTCACTCCTGTCCAGTTTCCATGGTGATAACTCTAAAGAATGGGCTGTATGTCTAACTCTTAATGCTGTGGAAGATTGCGTGTGTGTACATCTGTGTATGCCACAATATTTTATGTGCTCCGTCATTATGTGAATATCCCCTTTAGTTTCTGCACTGATATTAAATCTGTAAAGATACTAACCAGAAATCTCATAGAAACAGGGACAAGTACGCACATACACAGACACACACACCATTTGACTGCCCTAGATTTGATCTTTCTCCTCATGATTGGTTGAAGAAGCAATATAGTAGGAAACAACTGATTGCACAAAATATTCAAGACAATGAACTGCGGGGGGAAAAAATCAGATTTGGTTTATCCCTGTTCTGTTTGCCTGCTTCCTTCAAACGAGGCCTAGAGGACGGCCATCTGTTTAAGTGCTACAGTCTCAAACAGCCTCTGAACTTGAACAGACTTGTCCAATATTGATGTGGCTGAAAATGTGAGGCGACAAGAGATGAACTGCAGCCAGCTGTTGGCCTCCCGTGATATTTCCACAGAGGAACGATCTGCACTGGGAGGATCGGGTTGTTATTAAGGGCCAAAGCCTGGCAAAGATTCATCTGTGGTGATCAGATGTGAATATTGCAGAAGGATAATATACAACTCAAGTGAAATGGCGTGAGGCCAGTGCTGAGACACAATGCCCGCTGCATGGAACCACACATTATCTTGTCATTCTGCCCCCTGTCAAACAAAGGGATGATGAAACTGTGTTGCCCCACTGGAAGTCGTCTCAAACTGTCGCTTCCATGGAACTGATTAATGATTTGTGTTTTAATTTGGTGTCATTTGTGGTGCTCATGCCTCTTCCCCACAGGCCTGGTATATAGAAGGACACTTTAATCACCATCACATGACGTAACCGCGCTCTACCAAACTGTATTCACCTGCTCGACATGCAATGGACTGGAGAGAAAACACCATTTTTAAAAAGCTCACTATATGAGGAGCTCTGAGTAGCTTGTAGCACCAGTGACACATGGTTTCTGTAGTTTTGTTCAATTCCTGCATTTCTGTTCCTCCATCTCAAAGGGGGCCCATTACGCTCAGATTCATGCTTGTATTGTAGGTTTCTACTAGAACATTTTTACATGCTGTAGTGTGACAAAAAAACCTACCTTCTCCCTTCATTCTGTCACTGCTGGAAAACCTGTGTTCACCCTCTGTCTAAAATGCTCTGTTTTTACACCTGTCTCTTAAAGCACCCTCCAGAAAAAAGCCCGGTCTGCTCTGATTGGTCAGCATATTTGGGTCTTCTGTATCTTGGCGTCTCTGCACTGTCACTGCAACTGAGGGAGAAAAATCACCAATAAAAGCTTCTAAACACATCCGGAAATTATCAGCAATCAAGATTAAAAGTCTCCCTGATGTTAGCAGTGCTACATGTAGCAGTGTAGGCTATGTAATGTAAACAATTGCAGTAGTGTGCCGAGAGCAGATTACCATATAAAGAAATCCGTCGTGATCTACATTGGAAATGGAGTATTCAGAACGGTCTGAAGTCTGAGGTTATTACTCACAGGGTCTGCTTTTACATATGTTTGGCCACATTTAATATGAGCATCTGACATTTTAACATTACATATCCATCCATCCCTCCATTCATTTTTATCCGCTTATCCAGGGCTGAGTCGCAGGGGCAGTAGGCCAAGCAAAGCACCCCAGACATCCCTCTCTCCAGCAACGCTTTCCAGCTCCTCCTGGGGTAACATTATATAAATGGCACAAAATAAGTAGAAGCATAAAAGGTCCCCTTGAAAGCTAGTGGCCCTACTGCTCACCTGCATCTGTGCAATATTAAATATAATAAAATAATTTATGGACACACATAACAATGTTAAAACTGATGAGATATTATATGTAGAATTATATAGAATAATTTTACACTTAGCATTATAAGCCTCTGCAGGACAAGGGGACCACATTACTAACAAGAGCACTATGAAATCAATGTTATTATTTCCAGTGAATGAGGTGGGTGTACTACTAGGTAGATGGGTAGGTTACAGAGGAGGACGTGGGTGTACTCTCATATACAATGATGTAGTGGAGCATATACACATAAGTTTATGGGATATACCCACTTTTTTATCCATCCATTTACAGTGTACCCACCTATCAGCTAAGACGCCATTGGAATATATAGGAGAGAATACCCACTTCCTCCTTGGTCACCTACCCATCTACCTAGTAGTACATCCACATCATCAAAAACCACTACATCACTGCTCCTGTGTGTTCCAAAGGCTTCTCTGCTGACAGGAAGGTATACTGTGAACAGCCAGAAAAAGAGGTGGGTAAACCCTATCTATTCTGGTACATCACTTTTAAAAGTAACATATTTCATATTAAAAAATATGAGTTCGTCAAGAACCAACCTGAGTCACGAAACAAAGAAATTTCAAGTGTTATTGCAAACTGACATGCTGTGCTGCTGCTCTCCATGCCTTCAAAGCTTTCTACTTGGCACTCTTGGCAAGCACCTGAGAGGCTTTTGCTGTGAAGGAGCTAGTCACCAAGGTTAGCGACTAACTGCTAACTCGAAAATCATTCAAGAGTGTTTGGCATATTTTTGTCGGATTTTTAAATATTAGAGAGAAAGAAGCAGCTGGTTGGATAAGGTGGTAAGAGGCATTGCTTCCACGTCATCACTCTTGGGAAAACCACTTGTGCAGGTCCACCAGCCATACTGGCATTTGGCATGAGCTGTTAGTGCTGTGGTGTTTTTGCATGAGATCACTTGTCAGTCATCTCTTTCCTTGTCTTTCTGTTCAATTTGAGCTTCTCTTGGTGGCGTTTTTCTTGTTTGTTTATTGCTGTTGCTAACCACCCAGTGTTTATTACAGAATAACTGCTGCCAGCATAAAATGCATTGTTCCCTAGTTGGCAGAAGATAGCTAATGGGAAAGCCCTTACAGACACTGGGTGTTTAGAACAGTAATGTAACATCCTTCGTGAAGTGACTTTACTTTGTATCACTGTTGTGCTGCAGTATGTCAGCCAGTGAAGTGGAGAAGCAAAACACATTTATTCATAGGAAAGTGTGACAGATATTTCTTCACTTAAAAGAATAATTGTGCTGCTGAGCATTTGGGAGTCAAATTAAAATGTGCTTTGCAGCAGTTTAACAAAATGAGCTTTACTGCCAGGTTGTTGCCAACAGGTAGACAGGTGCTGTTCTGTTCAGAGGACTGATGGTGGGAAAAGAACATTGTGTTTACAGCTGAGAAGCCTTTCCTATATAGCCCTGTCTGCTTCTCTCCTCCCCTCTCTCTATCTCCCTGCATTTCCCCCTCTGTCTAACTAGCACCTCTGCAGACACATCAGTTTGATGGTCAACTTTATTAAGATGAATGAATCTCATCCGTGTGACGCCTTCCTTCATTTTATTGCGGAACATTCCCCCATGCGCGCGGCGTACTTTAGGTGCTCAGCTGTCACCTTGGGTAGCCTGACAGGATCTCCCTGGGGGTCACCTTGAGGATTGTAAGTTCACAGTCCCCGTGCAAACGTTTTGTTACCCTTACAAAACTGCTGCAGCATGACTCAGTTACGCTGTCTGTCTGCTGAACAGGGTGAAATGTACCCAGCAGAATGCACAGTAATAAATCACATACGAAATACAAGCAGAGAGAATGAAGGGAACAGGGGAGTGGAGGTCAGCAACCTCAATGTTTTTTGAACAACATGCATTTAAATTCAGTGATATGATGAAGGACAGGGAGGCGTAAAAGATTCCAGTGAGGTCTGCCTGTATCCTGCAGTGATATACGACAACTCTCTGTTTTGGGGGCAAAAGCACAACCCTGCATCTGTTCTTTAAGCTCTCCAGGATTGTAGACGGTAAATGTAATTGATTACAAGATTTAGAGATTCATTTTGATTATTTAGCGCTGCTCAAAATGGGGAATTAACAACAAGCAGATTAAGGGTTGACTATTAATCTACTATGTTTGGCAATCACATTAACTCAGAAACTTCTAACACTGCTCTGGTTTAAAACCTTTATTTTTAGCCACGCTAATGGCCTGGAAGCAACGACCAAAAAAAAAATCTTTTAATGCACCTTTAAAGACACGGTGAAATGACAAATACATTAACCAAGCTCTGATCCTGTGTCCCTGTTGATGTTTATGTGTCTCTTGTTGCTGAATATATGTCAAAAACTTTAAAAATATTTTTGCTATAAAATTTCCTCTCTTTTGTCTTCCTGTAAAATGAAACAATTTTTCTGATGACTCATTTTGAACTCAGGACACACACATAAATTTATCCAATTAAATGTGATTTGGGGCAACTAGCTAACCCCACCCATCGTATCAAACCACACTTGACTTCTAGTTCATAGCAAGCAGTGGATATCTTAGTGTCTGAATCTCAGTTGGCAAAAAATTTGTTTATATTTCCAAAGACTGTGCCTGAAGCCTAATTTATTCATTTCTCCCTCATCCTCCCCCTCCTGATCTAATAAGACGGGTGAGGGAGGTGTGGGTGGAGGCCAACAGTCTTCTACAGCTCTGTATCTCACCACAGCTCCACATCAAGTCACTGTCAAGCAATCGGTGCCCGTTTAGTCCATTTCACTTAGTCATATGTGTCGCTTAAAAACAACTGGCTTTGAGTGTTGTTGTTTGTTGGTCTTGAACACCAGTTTCCTGGATCAAAATCTGGTGTTTGTTGAACCCATCCGCCTTCCCTCGAGCCCACACTGAGCAGAGTTTCACACTCTTTAAATTACGTTCATTGATTAGAGCGTCTAGAAACAACTCGAATGGGTTTACATTGGAGCTGGTGGAAAGCCCGCTGCGTCTCACACAGACACCCCCCGCGTCATTATAGTGAAGCCCAGGACACTGCCCAAGCTGGAAGTGAAACCAGGCTGTCTGTTTTCTGGTGACTTTAAGTCTGACAATGTGGAGCTGAGCCTGACAAGCTGAGCCTGAGATGTCCTAAGTGGATAAAGCCCATTGATTTAGGTAAGAACATGGTGTCGGAGTCTTGCACCCACAAAAAAGTTGTATAACTGGTATACGTATGTATGTATGTATGTATAGATAGATAGATAGATAGATAGAATATTTTCCCCACAACATTTGGAAGTGTTGATGTGAAGGTGAAGTGGATGGATGAAAGCAGACTCAAAACAATACAACACTATTACAATACACATTTAATGTTTGCTACAAATTTTGCAGCACGTTTTCATCTGCTGTCTGATATCAACCCAGTGCAAGATCTAATCAGTTGTTGCCAGATCTTGTGGGCGTGTGTTGTTGAGACAGGTCTACAACAAAATTAATTTTCTCCTGATTTGTCTTTCTAAGAAATAGTGTCAGAATGTTTGGAAGATATGTAGCTTGTGAAAAACAGGTACAATATATAATTCAGTGACTATGGGGTGAGCCCTGCCCTTTTGTGATCCACCAACAAGCTGTCAGAGTAAGCATGGAGCCCACAGTGTAACTAACTGCACTCCCTGAAGAAATATTGTCATATTTTTGGGAAAATTAACTAGTGATTTCAGAGAGAAGCAGACAGACGGGTCTACAAAATGCACCTGAAGGATATATCCAGGATTTCAAACTGACTCAGCAGCAACAACAGGTTAAAAAGACAAAGATAGTCAGAAGCTAAAGCCGAACTATTGGCTACAGATCACAGCATAAAAGTGAACCACCACATCACTGGTGATCGCCACAGAAGACAATGAATATAAAGGGAAACTTGGCCGATATTGAACCAGCTGTGTGGCATCGCAGTGTGTGCGGATGAACGGTGTTTGGTTTCACCCCCGTGCTGCTACCTGCACCCAGACCTCTGCCGCGGGATGGACAGGGATCTCCGAGGGAAGTCAAACACAACTGGTTGAATATCAGCAAAGTTTCCCTGCTTCCTTTCACTGGTTCCTGTACAGCAGGGTCGGTCTTTTTTTCATTCAAAAATTGAAAGCAGCATGTGTATACATTCAGTAGGCTATACCTTCAGTAGCTAGCTAGCTAACCCTACACTTTTCAGGGTTTGATTTTGGTTTTGGAACAGGGAAAAAAGTATATCTTTTTCCAACCTCTCCAGGTAAGGAGTATCATTAATACACGATGTTTAGCTCGAAATCCACAAAACCAGCCTGAAATGAAGGAAATCTGAAACGATTGCATTAAAGTCAATGGAGTACAGCAGGACTTAAATAAGGCACTTTAAAGTGAGTGATTGTGTAGCCTGTGTGTTAATCCCGGGTTGGGTCATGGGACTCATATTAACAAGTTGGGGCAGGTCTGGATTTGACTTAGAGATAAAGTCCGTTCTAATACTTGTGCAGGCTTGCAAAACTGGACCCATGCAGGACTCAGCATGTTTCCTGTGGCGCCACCATCAGGCTAAAATTTACACATCTTTCCCCACCATTGGTAACGATCTGACAGAAGCAAAGCCTCCATTCTTCATCTAATGATTTTGTTTTCTGGTGTGTAACGAGCATTAAAGCCTCACAGGGCCGCTCGTGTGGCTATAGACTTTTAGCTCTTTAATGTGATGAAAACTGGCACAACAGAGCACTTCCATTAGCCAGTGTCTAAATTCTGAGTGCATACTCCACTAATTACAGGATTACAATGCCTGTTCCAGTCTGTTGTAGCAAAGATCATGGACTGCTGAAAAGAATATAACAAGACAGAAGCCTTAACCTAAATGAACGTTACTGAACAATGCACACAGCTGTTTATGGCACCTATAAATAACGAGAAGGTGTTCTTTTAAATAGCAATTAAAACATCACTGTGCTATGTTTCAAGCAACTAAGGAACCAACAGGCATAATTATTCTGAATCCAGGTCAAGGAGTAGAGAATATATCCTGCTGGAAAAAAAGTTGTCTGTTTTTCCTTTGCCAAACTTGGGGCTTTTTTTTTCTTTCTGTCTCTCTCCTTACCCACTGTCAGACACAGCTGACATTAGTATTCTGATACAGCCTCCTTCAAGCAGTGTTCGGTGCCAGCCACTTAATTTGTCATTTATTGCTCCATGACAACTGAAGTAATTGAACCTCTTGCCCATGGACGAGATCTGCCAGCCTTGTGGCCGTTTTCTCTCATTGTGGGAGAGATGGAGCTACAGGACCTTGGTGCAAATAAGGGCACAGATCTCATTTTATGGGGCAATGGGATGGTTAGTATGTACCCAGGCCACAAGGGCCTCTGGGATGTTTATTACATGCCTCCGAACCCCAGTAAAGGGGTTAAAAAGAGGATAAAAAGAGGAAATTGGAAAATATAAATAGCTATGAAAAATGAAGGAGCAGTGACAGAGGGGATGAAAACAGACCATGTCATTCCTTTTTATCAAATGCTTTGTTGAAATCATTGACTTTAGGAAATCATATAACAGACAGGATGCAAACTAAATGTGTAGCTACAGATCAGATCATCAGCTGCATGTTTATCTCAAACATCATGCTATTGCGCATCAGACAAAGATACAATGAATTAAAGAGCATTAAAGTATGAACTGCTGATCAATGTATGAACAATGTTTGTTGTTTCTGCAAAGAAGTGACCACCTTGTTCCATCTATTTGTCTTTGTGTTATCATCTCAATCACCTCAAAAAAGTAATGGCTGGATTGAGATGAGATGTTATGAATATTCACACAGCAAACAGAAAGAAATCTATTTATTTTGATGACCCATGACCTTTCCTTTCCTGCAGCACTATCAATGAGAGCAAACAGCGCATACCCTTAATTATTCTGTCATCTTCTCTTCAGAGAGATAACTGTGAAAGTAACATATCGACTATATAGTACTGCCATCTACCCAGTTCAGCGTTGACTCCATTTATGTTGTCTTGCATCTTGAGCAATCAAATTATATCTAGATGGGGATTTACACTGAAGAAAGCAGACATAAAAACACTCAAGACACATTAACAACAGATTCAAATCCAATTACTGCAGGAGGTGGTCTGAGACATTCTAGCCGGATGTTAAACTGCTCAAGTGTTGGAATATTCATGTCTTAAAGCCACATTCCCTCCAGGACCCACAGCCCAATAATCAACATAAATAAGCTGTCTGAAACATAAGTGTACAGTATGGTGTAAAACTGACAGAATTGCCAAAACTTAGTGACAAGCGTCCATTTAAGATGGTTGCTAACTTTGTCTGTTGTTTGATGCTGGACAACTAGCATGCAGTAGCGTTTTTTTTAACTGAACACAGCTAACTGCACCAACTGGAAAGGAGGTTGATGAGAGTGGTTACAGTGAACCACAACATTAAAGCTGAGCGCCATCAAACCAAAAGAGTCAGGCAATAATTATTATGAGTTTTTCACAAGCAACACCTTTTATATTACACATACATCTCATTTTCGTGGCATGGTTCGGCTCACTTGACTTTACTTGACTCACTTTTGGTACTTTTACCACTGCAGATAGTACTCAATGTAGATGTGGGATTTTTAGCTGATCATTAAAGCAACACTGTGTTTAACTGCTGTGACATCACCTTTAACGTGACACAAACACTTGTTTGGTGTTGCTCCATCCAGCTCTCGCTTGATTCTTTCATCAGAAACCAACAGAAGAACATCTGCACATTGTCAGTTGACCAAGCCTGGTTTTGTTGGCTGCTATTTTGTAAAAACTGCTTTTTTTTATAACAAAACGTCAAGCGAATTAAAAAAAATTGTGGTTGTTATCGATGGTATCTTGGTTATTTTTAAAATAGGTGGGTTTTGACAGGATGTCCCATCTCTCTTTAAGGTCCCATGTGTAGGATTTAGGCACATCTATTGGCAGAAATGGTAAATAATATTCATAACTATGTGTTCAGTAGTTTATAGTCACCTGAAATTAAGAATTGTGTTTTTGTTACCTTAGAATGAGCTGTTTATATCTGGATATGGTCCTCTTCCACAGAGTCCACCGTGTTGTTCTACGGTAGCCCAGAGCGGCCAAATCAAAAACTGACCGTAGATATAGTCATTTATGTTTTTGCATCAGCCACCATAGTTCTCCTACAAGTTCAGCATGCGAGCACAGAATTTTTGTTCTGCAACGTCACCACTAGATGCCAGTAAATCCTACACACTGGACCTTTAAGTGAAGATTCTCTCAGACCAATCCGTGGTCCACCTTATAGTATCTGCTCAGCCTGGAATCTCACCTGAGGTGGCTCACAACTTGTGGAATGGAAAACCAAAAAAGACTGGTTCCAAGCAGGTCGAGCCGTGTTGTGCCATGCAGGGAAATGACGCGACAGTCCTTTCATCCAGTATAAATCTAAAAATATTAATTAGCTAATCTTTAAAAATGCTTCCATTTGAAAGAAACATGAAAAACACTGAGCCCAATACACACCTTATCAGAACAGCAGGAAGTGGAGAGGGGACGAAGCTGAGCATTATGTTAAACTACTTAAGCTTTTCACACAGAGGTGGGAAAAGAAATGTAACCCTGTAATGGGCTCCTTTCAGAGCCAGTGCTGGAGTACCTAAATATAGCACTGAAACAATGACAAGTGAAGGAGACACATTTGCCTTCAGAGGATTCCCAATACAATCACAACAAACCTTACCCAGTAGCTTGGTCTGATACAGCCTCTGCTCACATATAGATTTAGATAAGAAGGGCTCCTAGGTGTCTGGTGAGATCAAACTGCCATGCTCTCTAACAGGGCAATGTGTAAAAATACACATCCCAACTTCTCCATCTGCTAAGCTAAAGCAGCCATGTACTGTAGTTGATCAATGCTTTATGGAAAATGTAATGTTTCCTGCAGCCACTATATGTGTTATATGACATGTTTTTCCGTTATCTAAATTACTGTGTTATGATTCACATGTTTTTCACCCGTGTTATTTTAAATGCTGAAATGCAATAAAGAGAGGTGTTATTTTCCCAGAGCATCAGTGAAGCGATTCGCACATACATGAGAGAACAGGATATTTGCATCGCTTTAGGATGTATCATCAGTGATGAGATGCCAACAAGTAATCAGACACCATCAAGTACTCGAGAAAGCAGTCCTTTGACAAGGTCCAATAATTTAAACAGTTGCTCATAGTCCAAATTTGACTTTTTTAAGCCAAAGGTTGACTTGATGGTTGCACTAAGGGGAGGGTCACTGAGTCACTAAAATCACATGATATCCTGCTGTTCATAGTGTGTGTGGCTGGGAATAAGACATGTTGTGTTTGTGTTGGCTTTTTGATGACAGTACAGTAGCAAATGTTGTAGCTCCCCAGTCACATTAACCAGTCAGTGTGAATGTGAAAATGCCAGCATCCCTGTAGTGTTAGAATTCTGAACACTGAACACTGAAATACATGCCAGTATTCTCGCTGTGTGTCATCTTAGTAAAGTAAGCCCTGTCCGTCATCAAGGTCTCTGAGAAATCAAACGTTTTTCTGCCAGAGTATCCGACATCTTTGCACATCATAAAACAATTCTAAAAACTTCAAGGCTCAATCGTGGCTCATGAGTCACTACGGGCTTTACTCATTCGGCATGTCTCTACATCCTTGATATCAATCACTTCAGAAAGACTAATTAGCCCTGTGGTCCTGGCACTCACTGAGCTACAGTGTAATCAGCAGAGGTGAAAAGTACAAAAGATGTGAACTGACTCATCTTTTCTCAAGTCACAGTTTATGAGATCCAAGTCTAAGTTTTGTCTCATCCAGAGAAAGCCACTTATTCAGTCAAGTCACAACAGGATCAAACCGACAGAGCCTTGCAGAGATGCAGCTAATTGTATTTGTAGCGGCATTTGTCAAACCAAGCTAATTATCTGTGTTTGGGGTCAATGATGAAACGTTTTGGTGTATATTTTTCCCACAGCGGTGCAGACACTAAGACACAAATTGAGGCACCTTGTCACACAAACAAAAAAGTGGTGTAGATGCTAATTTGATTTATTTTTTTATTTATTTTTTGCCTTGCTACTGGTGAGGGTCCAGGAATGCAAATGTTGGTTAGTTGGTTAACCTCTTTGGTTTAGACTGAAATATCTTAAAACCCATTAGATGGATTGCCAAGAAATTGTGTGCAGACATTAATGGTCTCCAGAGGATTGAGCCTAATCACTGTGGTGAACCCCTGACTGTTTTTTATCTAGCACCATTATCAGGTCAAAATGTAACGTGTCCAATACTTTGATTAACACCAAATATGTGCAAAACTCCTTCATTCTCATCATCCTCAGCTAAAGCTAAAGTTAACATGCTAAAATGTTAAACCAAGATGGTGATCAAGGCAAATATTATCTTGCATATTTACATTGCTATGGTGAGCATGTTAGCATGCTGACATTAGCATGTAATGCTAATTGTAAGAGATTGTTAAGGGTTATCTTCACAGTTTAAATAGTAAAAAACAAACAAAACAACTCAGATGGACATTTCAAAAGCAGGCTGAATGGTTGAAATCCATTCAATCTGTATGTGGGTGATGTAAACATAATTGACCCTGGGAAACAAACAGTGAACATTTGACTTAGGGCAAAAACATTGTTGAGAACATGAAACCCTTTGAAATGTCTCCTAAATGTGGAGGATTCTGAACTTGGGGACAGGGGTTAAAAGGACCCTAGGAGTATAAGTGTAACCGGTGGACTCTAGAGTTGTCTGCGTTGTGTTGATATAGAGGCCCAGACTGTGGATATATTTGGAGGCGATCTCCGTTTATCCCTGACAGCAAGTGGCAAAACCAAAATCCTCCATCAAACACAACCATATGAACTCAAGCCCCTCTCCCATGACAGCATGACAGCAAAAGGGGAGAGGCAAGGCAGGAGACACCCTTTTATAGGTGGTGAACGTAGGGGTACAGAAACTGAGTATCAAATGTTCCACATTTCGACTCCAGAGGCCTAAGCTTGTCAGGTAATAATCACATCTGAACCATTATTTTTTGCATTTCCATTGTCAAAAGTTGATGATGGTACCACTGGAACCGCTCAATTCAATCCCAATTTTTTGTTTACCCCTCTATTAAGGTACCTAGCACACTGATCCGATACTAAAAAGTGGAGCTAGAAGCACCGCAGTCCGTTGACTGGCCAAGAGAGAATTGTTATTCTTGCTCTACCAGGGCTCGCTGCACAATTTTTGTTTATTCTTTTTTTTTTATTTCTCAAAATGTTAGTGTGCATCCCATTCCGTGGATGATTGATGATGTGCAAACATTCCTCTGCATTGCTAATGAGGAGGACATAGAGCAAAAGCTGGACGGAGCAGTGAGTAACAACAACCCCACCTATCTTTGGTGGAAACGCTGAACAGATCTAGGATTTAGTCACATGTCCGTACAGGTTATGTGGTGGTTCTACGGGTACTATACCTAAAGTGTTTGGTGGCCACAGATATCCTCCTGTTCCTTGGTAAGGACCACTTGCGTGGCTGTATACTGTCTTGTTTTTCAGTGCTTGTACTTGCAGTCAATCTATTTCAGTAAAGACCCAGTTAAAACTTAAGTCAAACATGTTTTCAATTCAAAATAACCTATATTTTATGAAAGGTAGCTCAGTGTGTGTAAGGTGTCTTTCACAAATATACAAAAAGACACTTAATGATCACAAAGAGAAAGTAAGTGTAAGCAGCCACATATCTCGTTCATACACAAAACTGTTACCGTTTTTCTTTATTCACTGTCAGCAGAAGAACAATAACGTGAGGAGGTTCAGACTATATCCTTAGATCCTGCAACCTTCTGCATGAACCAACCAGTACGAGTCACTATGACGACAAGAACATGAGCTCCCACTTGCTCACAATGAGCAAACACCAGCAACAGTGTGTGACGGCCACCCTGCTAAGTAAGACCCACTGTGTTTTTTTTTCAGCCCTATTTTCTTTCTTTCTCTCTCTTTTTTTTAAAGAATACCACCCTCTGCATGTGTGTTACTTCACGGTCATGACATGGCTGTGTGACGAAAGTGTGGGGACAACAGGAGGTGACAGACACAGTTAGTAGAGGGCTGCTTTCATCTTAGCCTTGTTAGACGCTGCAAACAGTTGGCTTCCATTTTACTGCTTGCTTCATATTCTGACGATGCTCACAAAGTAATTTATTCCGTCTGTGTATGAACCCATTTCTACCTGGATTTCATTCAAGGTTGTATTTAGATGCGGATTGTCCACATTACATTTATATGGGTTAAAAACAGATTAAAAAATATAAAAAATCATATTGCTCCCACTTTTTCATTCTTTACCCGTCAACATGCAAATGGACTTGCTTGGACAGCACCACCTCTCCACAATGACAGTAAACATCTGTTTCCATTGTATTGCATTGTAGGTCTCATCCATGTCCAATGGCTGGAGCCAATCCCAGTGTGCATGGGTGGAAGGCAGGAGAACACTGTGGACAGGGCTTCAGTCTATTGCACACACAAACACCTAGAGTAGAAGCGGTTTGGAGTCATCAATGCACCTGGCTTGGTTTCAGTGATTGTGTGGGCGTGTGTAGTGTAGGCTACAGTATGTAGTGTATGACATCACTTTGGCATTTACATGTGTGTTTGTAGGCACAGATGTGTTTTAAAAAGCACATCATTGAAAACAAGAAGCACTCTGCTATTGCACACTATCCAGTGTGACAGCTTTTTACATAATGAGATACAGCTCTTATAATTTTACCACTATAGTTGTATACAGCACTATATAGGAAGTGAGTTGCGGATAGCCTTATATTGTGCCTAAATAATGTCAACATTTGAACAACAAGCAACAATCAAATGTTCTCCATGACGCATTTATCTATAAATACATACAGCCTAGGTATGATTGCATTCGATTGACTTCAACAAGTGGTGGGAAGGGGGACTCTAATGGGAATACTCATGCAGCTCTGTTTCTGCTTTTGTAGATGAGTGAGTAGGCAGCCGTTTGCTAACACGGTAGACATAACAACCTGTTCAGGAGAGCAACAGTGGAACAAGGACTGTGTCCAAAATCACTCCCTAACTACTATGTAGTGCACTAAATTTAGTGTTTGAATTTTGAGTGTGAAATGTAATCATGATTGCGGCCTTCCAAAATTCTTACAATAGAACAAAAAAAAAGTCGTGTCCATGGCTTGTACATTTATTTCTGCAAAGAGTTCCACAGTGCAGTGTGTTGCATTTTAAAGATGCTAAAATAGTTTTGTAACAGTACATCTGTCAGTGAGAACACAAAGTGATGATGATTCATAAGTGTCCAAAATCTCAATTTACTGCCCACTACAGAGTAAACCACTGAGTGTCTATTAGAGGGAATAATAAATGAGAGGGTGTCCAAACACTGGATTATAGCTCCCTTAAAAGTTTTATTACACTGAAAAAGGCAAAGCCAACATGACAAAGAGTGAGTTTTACACAGACACCAAACTAATAACATGATGCTGATGTCGTATATGTAAATATAGGGCTTGATTCATAATCAAGGTAAATTATCTGTTTTTTGCAATGCCCGAAAGACACAACAAAACAGTAGAAATCCCACAAAAATATATCCATAAGTATTAAATAAGTAAACAAGTTATTTTCAGACACTGTTTTCTGTTTCCTAGTGGTCAAAAATTGCATAATGCAGCTTTAAAGGGACACTTTGCCGATTTTCAACAGCTTTGAATCATAATAATGTGGGAAGTATGTGCAAATGAACTTAAACTTCCCTCAATGTCCCAGTGCCTAGATCTCCCTACTTATTTCCCAAGTCAGTGCAGAACATGAGCAGAAGTCATCCGGCGGATTTTTGGTGGCTCCAGGGCTGTTGCTCAAACTATAGATTGTACTTCTGCACCATGGACACAAAGAGTTTAAAAGCGGATTTAGAGAAAGACCCTGCCCCTCTCCCTCTCTCTCTCTCTCTCTCTCTCTCTCTCTCTCAAAAAACAAAAAACAAAAAAAGAAAACAGTCCAAACTCAGATCAAATGGTAAATCAAAGCAGTGGTGATCGAATGCATCTGTTACTGCATTGCCTTTTTTTTTTTTTTTTTTTTTTTGCCTAAAATGCTTCCAGAAACATATTTAGCTTTCTGTTCAACTGTGAATTTGATCAACAGCCCAGTTTTATAAAAAGACCATCTTTCCAGCAGTGAGATACCTCTGTAAGGCCGGTGTCAGAGTATAAAAATACAAAATACAGTCTCAGCAAAATCATGTGTTTCACTTTCTTTCTGTCCTACTTGAAAATCCTCATTTGTTGCACACTGAATGAGGTAGCATCAACACCCAAAGTGAGTGTCGGCCTACAATAAAAAATCTTAGAATCCACAAATTCATTTTGCATCCTTGTTCTCCTCGTAATAATGACAAGTGCTGTTGCTGAGAAGAGAAAGGTATGGCTTGAGGCAACTTAAAAGGACACTGACTTTAAGAAATAGCTGAGCTGCAGAACAAAGCTCCAGATTCACTGGTGGTGCCTTCAGCTATGAGAGCCTAAATCGTCGCCATTACTGACACAAGGAGCCAAATGAGATTCCTTCGCAGAGTGGCTGGGCTCACTTTGCATAACAGGGTGAGAAGTTCAATGATCTGAGCAGAGCCCAGCGTCCTGCCGCTGCTCCACCATGTTGAGAGGGTTGCCTTTTTCAGGAACCTGATAACCTGCATCATTGATTCCTGTAAATAGAGCCCATGGTTGTTGGCTTCCACATCAGCTATGATTAATGGAGGTAATTTTGAGATGTCAGGAAGTTCAACTTCAGGATTTTCTGTTCTCCAATTTTCGCAGTCATACCACTGCAGTCAGAGTTTTTCTTGTCCTTATAGTTACTCAAAAATTCAGGATGTAATTAAGTCCCGTACATTATGCAAAATCGCAATTATTACCACAAAAATGAATTCCACCGTGAAGTGGCCCTTGCTGTACTTATTGTAATCTTACTGGAGCTTTCATAATCGACTGGGAGAAGCCGTTCTGTGAGTGTAACCAGTAGTAATATAAATACACAGTTAACCAAGAGAGAAATTCATGAGTCTGAAAAACCTCTCCATTCAGCATCTTTCAAGTACATTAACAGGAACATGATGGGGTGTCAGCCAGCACACACAAAGCTTTAGGGGCTGCTTTAGGGCCCTTGTCAAGGGTTTCCAGTATCTGTTGCAGTAATTGTCACTGAATCGGAAAAAGCCATCCTGTCTGGTAAATTGCTGACAAACAGATGATGATTTATTCATAATTTCCACAATGGAACTTGTTTTCCTCACTTTGCTGTCGGACGTAACTGCCACCATGTTCGCTTCCCACAACTCTTTGGTAATGAATGTTAGTGTGGGTGTGTGTTGGTGTGTGTGTGTGGGTGTGTGTGTGTGTGTGTGAGTAAGCTGTAAGAGAGACGTCAAGCCATGTATGACTCCAGCAGTATGTGTGAATGTGCATCTCTCTGACTTGTGGGTTAACGTGACACATTTTGGATTAAACGCTGCTGCTCATAACGATTCATATCAGCAACCCTGTTTTCTGCTCACTTGATACATCTGAATGCATGAAGTCCCCTTCTCGACTATTTCAAGTGTGCTGTGGCACTGATATGTTAAGTAAGAGCAAAAAGAGATATGTCATGGTACAAAGTGTGCTGCAGTGTCACTGTAACAGGCTGAATGTGGTTGGAAAAACATTACCACAAAAAATGCATTGTGGGCAGCAAAATACTCTGCAGTGCAAAGTAGCTTCCATCATTGATTCTATAATATCTTTAGCAAAACATTAAATTCTGAATTAAGCTGCTTTAATATTGAGGATTACATTTGCATTTGAAAGTGGTACATTTTGTTTGATTTGCTTTGAGAACAAAATCAAGGTTGGGCCAAAAGAAGACCAAAAAAAAGGCAGAAAATTGTCTGCATATGAGGACAGTGTCTGTGCCATATGGTTAAACCATTACAAAAAAGAAACAGCTTGACAGGTGGGTGGGAAAAAAGGAGAAAAGAAAAGTAGCTCTGGAGCAACAGAAGCACATGACCTCTCAGGTCTGCCACTGCACCGAACTCACACCTTTCTGTGCTCTATGGAAATGGGGATTGACTGAGATCCAAGAGTCACCAAAAACAGGGAGAGGTTTCAGTAATGTCAAACATGCATGGGCTGTGAGATCAATACAAAGTCCTGATCTCCAATTGATGAAATGCCTCTCCTCCCAGCTCCAGGGATAATCTCACCCACTGATTTATCTGTGGTAGCAAAGCTCTGCAGAACATACAGCATCCCTGCATGCTGGTCTCCTGTGTTTTGGATCTATGTGTTACATCAGAATTACATCCCATACAGTATATGTGGGAGACTGTTCACCCAGGAGAACCAGCTGCATCATGTCTGACTTCTGACTGTTTTTATTAAACCTCGACCATGATTGTTCCTTAACCTTGTCAGAGTAGATTTTATTTTAACATGAAGGTATCCTGACCTTAAAAATACAGTTATTATAACCCAAACCACGACTTTCTCTAACTGAAGGACATTTACAAAGCTGGATATGAGCCATGCCTACCAGCAACTGTCACTGGATCAGGACTCAAAAGAATATGTTACCTAATCACATTCAAGGGTTTGGTCAGGTTCAACCACCTTGTTTTTTCAGAGCAGCTTCCAGCTCCACCATTTTTAGAGAACAATGACTGGTGACCCCACCAGGGCAGAGAGCCTAGTAAAAAACTGGAATGTGTTCTGTACAGACACCATTACAATATTACAACAGTTACTGTGATTTGTGAAAATTTCGGGAGGCCCTGCCAACTGATGTCATGCATGTGGGGGAGATTAGAAAAGCCTTATATTACTATGTATTTACCCTGTAGATAGATGCAGGCATGTATGCATAGTGTATCTTAACACTGGGTACATCTAAGTGTGACCTCATTCTTATTTTGTATTTTTTCTTTCTGCTCCTCCAGGTGAGTGTACTCCATACCAAAATAGTCCCTCCCAATCATCACTTATGACCCACTACAAGTGTGTGGCAGTGTCTGCAGACACAATTGACTGTATAAAAAAATGCACGTAACTACCGTGATGTCACCCACTGGTTTGTTACGTCCGTTTTGAAGCCTAAAGTTTGGCATTTTAGTGTCGCCATATTGGATTTTCGGAACCTGAAGTGACCATATTTGGACGACAGGCTGTGGCTGTTAAGGAACAAGGGGTGGACCTGACTCATAGACTGTGGTGACACCTTGCGGACAGCCTGTCACTCAGCGTGGCCATGCTCTTAATCATGCATAAATTTAAGCCTTAATAAAATGTAAATTGGTGGGTTAATTGTCACGAATGTTGAAATTACCTACAGAGATCAAAACCGTGTTTTGTAACAGGCTTTAAACATGTTTTTTTTTTCTTCTGCTGTTTAAGTCCAGCATTTTAACATGGGGTTCCAGGGGGATTGAGGATTGGAGCAAGCCTCAAGTGGACACTGAAGGAACTGCAGGTTTTGCCAATTCTGTGCTGGCTTCATTTTTCAGCCTCTGAGGTTCCTGTATTTTCTTGTTATTTTGCTGTGCTCAGGATGTTTCTGGGCATCGATATTTGGCCAGTGGTGTGGGGGTGGGACTCTATAAAAGCATAGTGACCAGGTGCCAGATGATAATCACACACCCAAGAGGAGCCATTAAGCCAGGAGAGAGGCCAAGTTTGAATGTTTGTGTTTACAAACTGCAACTAATCATACTCTTTCTGCCTATAAGTTTGGAAAACAAACTGTGTGCGTTACTGCAGCACACAGGGCGCTTTCACACCTGAAGTTCTATTAATTTGGTCCGACTCTGGACCAAGGGAAAAACTGATTCACTGTTGCATTTTGATTCTGGTCTGGTTTATGTTCACACTAGCTTTTTACTAATGAGCCCAAAGCTTTAAATATGAAGTTATACAGAGTGACAGGTAACCCATTGACTGGACAGTTTTGGAGTGATTGACAGCAGGTCATGCAGCACTTTAAAGCTTCTAATGTATATTTATGTTCTCTGGTGTCACAAAGAGCTCATAAAGAACTGATTCTGAACACTATTAGTGCCAGGCTCCAAACCGACCACTTATTATGAATTATGACAAACAGGTCAAGACGGGGCGGAAAACATAAAGAAGAAAAAGAGCAGTATTAACAGGAGGTATTTCTGTGAGGTCACTACATTGCGCACTTTTTAATGGACTTGATGAACTGCCAAAGAACACATTCAGCATATTACAGTTTTAACTGCTCTCGACTATCTGATTGATCAGGGAAAAGCTATACACTTTCACGCTGACACATGTGTTACCATGGTTACCAAATGATTTGTAGAAATATATGTATATATTATACAGACTGATCACTTCAAAGAGCTCAATATTCAGAGCACTTCTATGATTTAGAGGTTGTCTGCGCATGGCTCTCAACATGGTGGTGTTTGAACCAGTCTTTAACAGCTCACAGTGTTCACAGCAGCAACAGTGCTGACAGGAGGGGATCGGAGGGTGGGCACTACGCTTCTTCGACAACCCTGTAACAATACTAGTGGTAATCACCATTATGAGCACAGGGCATAGTTATGGTGATTAGCTAGCCAGTGGGACGAACACACACAGGGGCTCACATGCACTAACATTCACAGCACACAGAGGGAGCGTGACTTCATTGTCTGCTCTTGATGCCATAATCCACCATATCTTTACATAGCAAATAGTGTGCTGCTATACTGATGCTCTGAATGTCACATACAGGGACTTTAAGATTGCTCCCCAAATAGTTCACCACCAGCAGATGGATTTATTAGTAGTTTAGCTTTTGAATTCATGCGGAAGTCACACATCTTGTATCACAAAATCCTTTGGATGCATTTGCTAGCCCCAATGGAAGAAGACTAAGACCTTCCTTTTAAAGAGGTCTCAGTCCAGTTGTTTTGTCTGTACCAGACTTTAATTGACTGCTTTCACACCAGCCCAAACAAACCCAACTAAGCAGGCAAATGCACTAGAGCTACTGAACCAAACAGGTTAGTGCCTGGTGGTGTAGCAGGAGCTCACTAGGTTTACTTTAGGAAATATGACCTTTTCAAAATGTATGCAAGTAATAAGAATTTTCCAGCGTCTCTGTTTGAAGTGTGACTCATTTCACAAAAACTAATATTCTTCTATCTATTGCATCATTTCAATGGGAGGGAAATGATAGATGACTTGCATAAATGATAATTTCATCTCAGAACCAAGTTCCCTTAACAATGGCTCTCAATATATTCTCTTTATATTAAAATTTAAATATAATTTCTATCTCAATATGTCATTCTCAGGTTAATTTGATTGCAGGGTATAATGGCAGGAGAAAAATGAGCTAATTTCCAAAAAAATGGCTAATTAATCAATAGTCTCTTGTTATGATTTCTTGTAAAATGTCCTACAAATTTCTTTTGCTGACCAAAGCAAGACCGATGTAATATAAAGTACTGTCAAGAAAAGCGTCACATTTCAAATTCTGCTGTAAGCAGCTTTCTCTCTTTTCGTCTCTGTCTGTTTGTATACCTACTGCACGTTACCTGGTTTGTTGGCCTGTTTATTTTTTCACTGACTGAGGAAACATGGCAAGAAGAGGATGTTGGTGAGAAAAGACACGCCACTATAACATGGAGTATGGTACCTGGGGAATGGAGAAATGAAATGATAGAAAGCCTGAAATCAGCTGAGGTCTGTTTAAATTCTGCTCAGTCAGAGCACATATAATCCTGACAGGATGATCTGCCCCACATACTGTATTGTGCAGATAGTGTTGTTTTTCTTCTCTCTGAATGACCACATTTACTATCATTTTGCCCAGCATGGAGTGACATTTTCGGTTAATATTTGCCTGATGTCTACTCACTCAAATCCGGAAAGCATTTTAGATTTTGATTGCTGAAACACCCTGCTGATCAGAGCGTATTACATGCCTTTCAGATAGGGCAAGTAAAAATGTTCTGCCGGAACAAAGGGCTGACCCATTTGTTTGATTTGAAAAGGAGACATTGGCACGCGGAGGGGAAAACGGAGAGACGAATCCCTCCTCTGCCTCCACCTGTGCACAATGCATGTCACAACAAATTATACGCCAGCAAATATTCAATTATATACAGATGGTTCACAGAGGAGGAATTCTTCTGACTTTGGTGATTCTCTGCCTTTCATCTAATGCCACAGTAGGCCAAAGTTTTCACTCATCCAATGAAATTCCTCAACATCTGAATGGATTGGCTCACACACACGTCAACTTTTCATCCATCAGGTCAAAATTTTAATGTCCAATTTTGTGGTTTAAAGGTCCAGTGTGTAGGATTTAATGGCATCTACTGTAGCAGTGAGGTTGCAGAACTCAAACTTCTCCCGTGTGCCAAACGTGTAGGAGAACCATGGTAGCTGACAACATTTGGTTTGTCTGTTCTGGGCTACTGTAGAAACACAATGATTCTTAGCTTCAGATGATTATAAACCAATGAAAAAATAGTTATTAATATTACATACCATGTCTGCTGATAGATGCCTCTGAGTCCTACACACTGGACCTTTAAGACCAAATACTTCAAGAATGGCATTTCCATCAGCTTCAGCTGTTGTTATTAGTCACATTTCCATCCAAATGTAGCATAAATTTTAACTGAAATTCCAGCAAATCATCCAAAGGAAATGCAAATCAATGCACCTTTACTGTTGGTGCAAATAAGTTGGACTCATAAAACACATGGTGTTGGTAATTCTACAGTTAGGTACGATCAAACCACTGTAGAAGAAGAGAGCGCAACTCGATAACGTTATTAGATGAGCGGCAGTCAAAGCTCAAACGATGGAAAACCATGTAAAACTGTGATGGGAAAAAGACATTTATGTTTGATTAATGTTTCTTCATTTGAGGAAGGTTACAGTATTCTTGTCGTTCCACACAGATCTGATGTTTTTGTCTCTTCAGCAGAGGCAGAAGCATGACTGATGTTCGATGGCTCATTTGCGCTGTCTTTACACACAAAAATAGATATGTCCATTTCACATGTTGTAACTGTCACTGCCCACATACTTCCACATGTCCTTTGTGTTGGCATAGGTACAGCCAATCAATGGCACCAGAGAAAAGAGTCAAAAGTTTCTGACAACAGCAAATATGGTGACCGTGGAGGAGGTCGTAACAATGTACTTTTTAGTGGAAGCAGCGCTGTAGACAGTGGTGGTCTGTGAGGCCATTACATAGGTCGCAACTTCTGGGCGTAGAATTCTTTTCACTATATGGCCACGATTTGTTCCGTTCTGCCATTTTTAAAATGTCTTCATTGTCTCCTATGGTTGCATCTCACTTGAACTATGCTACACTGCCTCTCCGGTGCTCCGTTTAGTCTATATCTGTAAGCTTTCCAAAAACGTGCACAGAGCATGGACAGAAGGCTCTGTCCGTATCAGTATACGTATCTAACAGGGAAAATAAATGAGCCATAGGCAACATACTTCATGTCAGCATGAAGGGTCCCTTGGCACAGATGTGCAAAGAACCCTATCATCTTTCCTGTATAAAAGGAAGACACACAGTGTTTGAGGTAGGTAGTTTTGTGTCTTTTCCTGGTTGGTACGTGTAAAAGTGCCCCCTGACACTTGGAGCCCCTGGACCTGTGCCCCAGTAGGCCTGTTAGTAATCCATCCATACATGTAAGTCATGATCTATTCGCTAAGTTTGTTTCCATTGCACTGTACTGTATTTTGTTATTATTGATATATGAATCTTTCCACCTCAGCCAAGAATTAAAATATATATTTTTGCAAATTATTTTTTTCCTGAAATTCCAGCAAATTTTTATATTCGCTGGAATATGTGCTTTATGTGCTAATTCAAAATGACCACACAAAAAAGGTGGTTCAAAATGCACTAATTGTTAGGAAGTTCACATTCTGATACTAGTATTTAGCTCAAAGCAAGACTGTGGCCAAGTGCAGCCTCCAGAGCTGCTGGCATGGCTGTGGACTTGTTTAACTTTTTCTTTCTCTGGTAAGTATCTGTCTTTGTGTCAGCACTGCCTTTATAAAGTAGACCACACAAAAGTAAGAACACTGCCAAACAGTAGGTAACAGAAATGTGCCAGGCTATGCTTATTTTGGGGAAATCTCCCCCTACACATGTGGCTGCCTGACAGGCGTTTCACAATAAGGAGGAGGAGAAGTTGGCAGAGATGCTGCATCATTCTCAGATTGCACTCACTGATTCACCATTTGTCCCATCAGACAGACTGAAACGTTGTAGCTACGTGATGAAGGGGTTTTAGTTTCCGGGGAAATCACAATACTATTCTCGAGGTAGACTTCAACATTACATCAAAATCCTTCCCGACGGAAAAAAAGATAAAAGAAACTGTCCTGTCTTTGTGTGGAGGAGGAGGGTGGAGATACAAATTGCAGTCCACCAACTTACTGGGACACGCTGTAATGTGCCAAGTCAACACTTCATTCTCTTTTAAGGATCACTTTCAAGTTCTTTTGCAGTGAATGAAAGTGACACAGTCGGCAGAACTACAGCATCTCAGTCAAATTAACTTAATAACCCTAATTAAATGAATCATAATAAAATGAAGGGCTAAATAGGCAGTAACTGCTTCAAGCTGAGATGAAAAATTAACGTGGCTGCTGTGACCATAAAACAGCATAAAATGTTATGTCTAATATTTTCGTGTTATATTATTCATTCTGTCCGCGGTGGCCCGACTTTTCATACACTGCTAGATAAGCTGTCAAATCCCATTAAAGCAAAAGTATCACTGATTGAGTGAGCAGAAGCTTAAACTGAGGGAATCCAGGGCATGTGATTACTGATGGATAGATATGGCATAATAATAGGACACTCAATATGGGATTCAGATTTTTGAGAAGTTATTAGAAATTTAGAGATTTCTGCACATACTTTTTTTCAGGGGAAACACTGGTCCAGACTCCACGAGAATTGAAATAGTTCTTTTGTTCCTCGGCTCTAACTCAGACTGAAGACTTAATGGAAAAATCCTCTCTTGGATACACTTACACTCTTATGTATTATCAATCTGTGGTGCTCACTGCATGCCAGAAGTGATTTAGCATTGAGGTGACATAAATTATTTTTTGGGTTCCCAACTTCCTTCAACTTGCCACACCTGCTTCGGCTTCAGTTAGCGATTTCCTGCTTTTCGCTAAATGCCATTCGACAACTGCCAGAGAAGTGAGGGAAAGCGTGTTGCATTGGGCCATATGTGTCTGCACAAAGTGTGTAGCAAACAGAGGTAGCATATAGCGAGGGTCAAAAGAGTCCCACCCCTGACTCAAACCACAGCATATCACGAGGCTGCATTGCATTGTGGTCTGTTGAGGCTGCTGTCAGCAGAGAAATTGGTTTCTGTGCCTCTTCTATAATGCATTTCTCTTTTATGATGGGGTGTTGAATGCCAGTGTAAAATTGTGAGCCAATCCTTCAGTGTGTCTGACACCAAAACTAGATGTTCAACCCTGAAGTTATAGCCAACTGGAAATGCTGCAGTGGATGAGACATTATGCGCTCAAACAATAAACTCAGTCCAGGAAACAAGGTACATCCCCAAATTGCACATTCAAATTGCTTGATAAGATAATTCCTTTAAGGCATTTGTATTAATTGCTCAGATAAGACTGGGAATTGACGATTTAAGACTTTAGACTTCTTTTTTTTTTTTTTAGACTACTTTCCCGAGGAAAAAAAAAACAATGATTGTCCTCCCAAGAAAAACAGCAGCATCACTTGTTTCAACAAATGCCCCAAAACAACACTCGGCTGTAGGAATTATGACTTGTCTGTTGGGAGCAACGATGAAAATAGTGTTACGTTGTTATAGTGCCACAAACTCAGGAAGGAGGTTGAAGAGGTTGTCTGGGTCTGTAGAAATTCAGATTTTAGCACATCACTGTTCCTGTTTCCTACCGACAGTCAGTGTTAATTTCTTGAAAACCATGATCCTTATGATTCCCCAACCATGAAGTCGTTATTATTGTAACCATGAGAATTAATGGAATTAGAATTTTTAGAGTAATTTGTGGCAGTTTTGGAAGGCACTGATGTTGCCCTGACAAGGACATCAGATCAGGAAATGATCACAGCCTATGTGTCGTTCAGGGGAGCGGTTACAAACGACACATTTTTGTCATTTGATTTAGAAGACTTGTTTGATTTAGCCATGCCAGTGACATGACTCAATGGATAGCTTTGTCTGTCGGTTGATCAGTTTGGACTTAAGTATCTCAACACCTATGGATTGCCATGAAATTGTGTGCAGACATTCATAGTCCCCAGATGATGAATCCTACTAATGCTGGTGATCTCCTGACTTTTCCTTCCATTCTACGGTTTACAACTTAATATTCGCAAAATGAATGACATTCACACCAGCCTCAGCCATACTTGCCAACTTTGAGACCTCAAAAATAGGCAGGATTTCTAAACCAAAGTGGCAGTCGAGGGGGTTCTGGGAGCATTTTCCTACGTTCTGGTGACTTTTAAGAAATGAAAATAACAAAATAATATGTACACTGCATCAGCATTTTTATATTAAATACATTTAAATTGGTTTTGATTTTGATTAATTCCTCTTGTACTCTTGCAGACTACCACAAAGAAGGAGGGAGGCCAGGCTGTAGGCTTGGCCTGTGTCAGGGACTCACAGCCGGCTGTCCTCCCTGGCCCACACACCCCGGGGTCATGGATGCCTAAGCAAGGCAGACGTTCACGGTCTCTGGAAGACAGCTGGGTACCCTGCTGTGGTGGGGTTGGTCCCCCCCGACCCCTGAGTGTTCCGTTGGACTTAGGCACGTGTAACATGGTCAGCATGTAAATGAGGTGTCCACCAGCAGCCACGCCCAACTCATGCAGGCCTGACGGGGGCCCCTCTCCGGAACGGGAGTATCGGAGAAGGAGGAAAGAGGGAGAGAGGGGAAAGCCTCAACTGGGAGGAAATAGTAGACTTAAAGCTTTGGCATATACACGCTGTAAAACAGGTTGTGATAATGAGAAGGAAAAAAAGGTGTGAAAATATGCTAACTGGGAGATTATGGGAGAATTGTGACCCTGGGAGGAAACCAGGAGAGGGCAATGAAAAACTGGAGGCTCCCGGAAAAATCTGGAGGATTGGCAAGTATGGCTCCAGCTGTACTTTGTGTCCAGTGCTAATTAGCAAACGTTAGCATGCTAACACACTAAACTAAGATGGTGAACATAGTAAACAGCTGTGTGTCAGTAAGCTATAGATTCGCAGGGCTGCTTGCATGGCTGTGTTGTAGTTGCTTAGCACTTGTTTTCGGTAACGCATCCAGTTAATTACTGACATCAAGCGTCTTCACTAACTGGAATTTGAGATTTTTACCACCAGACAGGGTTTCCACCAAACATACTTCTAATTAACTCAAAATTGGTTTTAGCTGATTCACCATTGCCTGAACAAAATGGCCTTGAACACGAAAAAGAAGAGAAGTTTAATATCCCATTAAATATTCATCATGGTTTATGTGTGGCTGCAGGAGGGGAGGACCACTGGAGATTGTGTGATGGGAGAGGATGTATTAGTTTGATTTATCTCAGTGGTCTTTTTCATTTTTACTCAAATTAGTTTGGGAAAAATGAGTCCTCTACTTCCATTTTAAAATTCCCAGAGGTCCTTGTTACATTATTTTGTAAACTAAAGTCCCGGCATGCATGGACCCTGATTTGTTTGTGGCAAACAAGTTCATTTGATCTTGGGCTTAAGTGAAAGACCAGGTTATTGTGTTATATCAAGTGCATTATTGGAGTTAATGATGTTGTCAATCAATGCTGACCTCAATTTAAAATGGAGGTTTGGAGGTCACCAAAGCGATGACTTTCATTTCTTTTTTTCCCTCCCCAGCAAAATGTTCTCTCAGTGATCTACCTGCGACTATGATTTGTCTGGCTTTAGGCTTCCTGCAAGAGCCTGTAATGATCAGTCAGAGACACAAACAGCAGTTCGTTGTATATGTTCTGTAAATAAGTCTAACCCAGAGTGAAATTCAATATTGCCTGTGTTGAAGCGTGGAGGAAGAACATCATATTTTCTGCCTGTGCCAGATTAAGCTATTAGCAGGCTGGGCCATGTTCTATTAGTACATCATAATGAGAATAATAAAATCGTGAAAACATCTATTGAATGAAAGAGGAGATGCTAAGATTAATTATTATGAAACAACAGAATTGCCATATTCATTTAAACAAGCCATGTTGGATTAGAGGCTATAATTGCACAGATCTTGTGTTGCCTCTCTCTGCTGCTAGGCTTGTTAAATGTATTCCACCTCCTCACCAGAGCAGACATCACACCTCCAAGAGGAACATCTGCCAAAAGTCAGAATCATACATATCGCAGAGTATGTTTGTTTGGGGGAGATCTCACCCCACGCACAGAGCAACCTGAGAGGCGCTTAACACCACAGATAGGTCTGAGGTCTGACTATGTGCATTTGTGCTAATGAATCCCACTGCAGCGTTTTAACTCAGCATGAAGTCACAGCCTTGGCTGGAACTAAAAGGGATGCTGTCTGAATTCAGTTATGTGTGTTTTAGATAGATTTTATACTAAAAGTCTGCCATTGGCACGTCTAGAGGCTGGTATATAGTTAGTATAGAGTCTTTATTAAGTCATTAAACGCTGAATGAGCTGACCGTTTGTTCAAGAAGTAGTTAGCCATTTTGGGAAACAAGCATTTTTGCTTTTTTGCTGAGGATTAGAAGAAACGACTGGTACAGCTTTTGTCTGTATGCTAAATATGAAGCTACTGCCGCTTAGCTTAGCATAGCATAAAGACTGGAAACATGCCCCCTTCCTGGTGTCCCATTTTGATATTTAAGGTTGCCATGCAAGAAATAGTCCGACCAAGAAATAGTCTGGCACATAGCGCCCTACATCACAGGCATGTTGCTCTTAAGGTTCATTTATTCTCTTATATAGCTACGCTAATTTCAAACATGATCGTCATGGCCCTCCTATTTCCATGCTCCCTTAACGTTGCCATTGATACATCACCAGATGGCACTAAAGGGCAGGGTCAAAAGTCTTGACAACAATAAACATGGTGATGGTGGAGGAGGTCATAATAGTGTACCTTTTAATGGAGGCAGCTTTGTAGATGGTGGTGATCTGGGAGCAGATTAAATATATTGCGACATGTGGACAGAGAATTCTTCTCACCATATAACCATATATATTATATTTGGTCATTTTTAAAATATATTCATTGTGTCCTCAAATTGTATCTCACTTGAAATTCCCCCATGATCTCCACTCTTTTTGTGCTTATCTGTAGGCTTTCAGAAATCATGCACAAATACAGGTGAAAGGAATTTACCGTAGAGGATTTTGTTTCCTTCGGACAGAGCCAGGCTAGCTCTTTATCCCTGTTTCCAGTCTTTTTGCTAAGCTAAGCTAACTGGCTGCTCAATGTAGCTTCACATTTACTGCATAGACATGAGCGTGGTATCAAACTTCTGTCAGTCGCACCCTTGGCAAAAATGCGAATAAGTGTGTTTCACAAATTGTCGAACTATTCATTTCAACATCTACAATATGAATTATATTTTTGTCTTATATATTCATATATTATTATTATATTTGCTGCCCTGGGCAATTCATTTGGCTTGTTTGTAGAAAAAAGAATAATAAACATACACTGGAGAAAAAAAAAAAGCAATGCCACTGCTACGGGCACGTACATCACATGCTCTGTGCGACGTTTTTTGCACAGCAAACCTATCGTGCTTAGGGTACTCAAATGGCCAGCAGTGGCCCCGAAAAAAGTCACATTTTGTTATGTGACCAACAGGTCCCAATGTAAAAAGCACTGCCAAGCAGTGATAGTGCACTAAAATCTATTACAATGACTTACTTACATCTAGCCTGGTTCCAGACCATAGATCCCACTCACTCAGCTGAGTAGGCTTGCATCTCTGGTCTGGCATACTTCAATGAATTTGCGATTTATCTCTTTTTAACACCGGGGGTGGGGGCGGGTCTAGCGATTAGCCAATCAGCGCCACGCTGATGTCAAGCTGTACGCCAGTGGGTAACTGGTGAGGATAGCAACAATGGCGACCGCTACAGATCCTACAGACCACATTAACGATGCTATCGAGGTATTTCGCCACTACTCACGTTAATGGAGGACCAAATTAAGGAAGCTGCTAAACTGGATTTAACGGCGATGCAGCTGGGCATGCACGACGACGGAGACATTTTAAACGGGCAATGCTCGCTTGTTTTCGGCACCCCCGAGGCATGGATACTAATGACGTCACATTCTGGGTGAGTCATTGATCTCTACTGATTGGTTAGGGAAAAATCAAATTCCCTCCCCCTTGTAAATCGCCTTCAGTGGAAGCCATGTCAGACTGAAGGTTCTGGGAGCTTCAGTCTGACACTCAGGCTAACTTACATCACCACTGCTGACAAGTGATACATGACGCTAAAAAATGATGTTCTGTAAGAGCCATTACAGCCAATTCACTTAAAAGGCTGTTTCTCCCTGCATTTTGCTGCAGTTGAGTTTGAATCGAGTCAAGTTGACCAAAGCCCATTTCTCACAAAATCATCAGGTATGATAAAAGCTAAGTAGTCTACTTCTGTGGACCCATAGATCATTGCCATCCAGTCTTGCAGTTACAGTAATTTCCCATTCCAGAAAACAAGAAGAGGACCAAGAAAAATGAGGATTAATGGCACAAGATTTGCTTTTTTATGGAATAACCAAAAACGCAAATGATGTGTCATTTATCATACAGTATGTGTGTTACCTTTCATCACAGCATGTGTTGTATTATCATAAATAACAACAGTACATGTTGTCCCACAGCATACGTACAGACTGATGTGTCCGAAAATGACGCATCCTTTTTTAGAGGCTGTTCTACTCCTGTGGCTAACCTTTATTTGGCAAGTGAGCCACAAATATTGAAAGCTGTCAAAGTCCCTTCATATGAAGGAAGCCTGCCTTCTGTGCATTTACGCACAGATGAAGTGCAAGCTGCCATCTTGGCAAGAAGAGGCAGTGTATTTTCATCGCTCATCATCTTTGTTTCTTATTCGTGACATTTTAAAGACAGGGCTCATATTCTGGAGCCTAAAAATTAAACAAATGTTTGTTGAATAAAATGTACCCACAGCTGCAGGATCTGTAATAAGCAAACACCGGATAGATCCATAGGAGCCATTAGTTTTGAATATAACCAGGAGGTGGATGCGGGGTGCCACTTTACTGAGTGCAAATGCGGGGAAAAATGAGAACAACTTGATGCATGATTACAGCCTGTGCTGGCCTAAATTGTTACTTTAAATGCTAGTTTGAGCATCAGAGTGTTAACACTACAATGCGCCTGACCCTGTCTGCTTGAAAAAATTAGTGAAGTTGAAAATTGTAATTATTTTTAGTCTAGTCGTTCGGACAACATTTGTATCAGTCAGATAGATGCACCAGCAGTGGCCCACCCACCTTTCTCTTCACTTCCTCTGCTCTCTCACAGCCCACTTTAATTATCTGTGAGCAGGAGGATCCCCTCACCTTATTAATGCTTGCAAATTCTGCCCAAGTACAAGAATTGCCTTTGGCTGAGATGGTGGGAATTTTCACCTTAATATTTTCTCAACTAACTTTGCAGGGGGATGATCCGTGGGTGGACGTCAACCACTGCAGCTGCTCTGTGAGCACAGAAGTGGATGGCATTCAAGGGAGAGAGGGCTTTTTTTAATAATGTGCCACAGAAGACCGTGGAACCGCACAGTTCAAAGTGTTCATCGAAATTCACACTCGCAGAGTTCAGTTTGCAGTGTCGAAGCCAACCTGCTGAGCTGTGCTGGAGGAAATCTATAGAAACAAATTTACTTCAAGTCTGTTGGTCTGGGTATGTGCAGAAGATAACAGGCTTCAATTACAAAGCTCTTTCTTCTAATTGAAAATGCAGCTAATAGCTTAAGTGCTTGCTATCTGGGATAGCTAAAATAATGTGCAGGGGGCTCACTGGGTTGGGGCATTTAGAGTACGCTTCTGACATTTGGGTTTTAGACCCTGGAGCAGCCTTTTTTTCCGGATATACGGTATCTTCATCACTTTCATCTTTCCTGACACTCTCTGCTGTGTGCCATTCAATAAAACTGAAAAAGCCTCCTCATATATCAGGAGAGATTGTGCTGCATTGCCTGTATTGAGATGCTAATAGCCCTAGACACTATCGCTGCACATCATGGGCTTCTTGTACTGCGACCTCCACTGAATTCTGATGCAAGTTATGTGGCCAATAAACATGATACTGTATTGGATCAAGTAATGTAGCCGTTTGAAACAGATTGAAAGTGTAAATGCATCACTGCAACTTAAAGCCCTGACACACCAAACTGACATCAAAGAACTAGCAGCAACAAAGGCCAACTGTTGCATTGCCTCATGTCAACTGTGTGCCAAAAAGTTGCACTTGAACTAACTGCAAAGACTACAGCCAACGGCCAACAAGCATACAGTATATGCTCTGCACCTGCATGAAGAAGAAATAACTCTCCATGCCAGCAGGCGGTGGAAGTCTGTCATCATCATTCAAAATGGGAAACCAGAAGACTGATAGGACGGATCATAGATTTATGATAATACCTAGATACCTGATGCCAAAATTCGGAATTGCTCATCTGGCGCATATACCAAAAAAAAGTTTTTAGCTTCCGGGTTTACTTCTGTTGTATGTGGCCCACTGAATATGTGTAGTAGTGTTTCTCCCGCTGGCCCCACCCATGAGTTCCCGCTCGGCTCAAAGACTTTACATTGTGATGATGTCACAGATCTTTAAATTACTTTTGTCAGAATGGAACTTCCATGGATCAAAAATTCACAATAGAAAATGTCATAATTGACCTTGTTTGCAGTTCATGGTGTCCTGTCAACATCTCTTTCATAATAATGGCCTATGGATCTAATGCTTTTTGGGCTGCAGGACATTTTTTTGCTGCAATATTGTGAGAAAAATTTGCCTTGTGCTGGCAAACAATAACACAAACCATTAAGAATTGTTCTTGCTAAAGAGCTCAGTAGCTAAAACAATGTTCTTATCCCATATAACAAGTTAGTTTCCATCTCTTGGCTTTAACCATTTGTTTGCTTTCCTGACTTTAGTTTCTCTTCTTGCACTGATCTGAACTGCCAGTCAGAGTGATGCCATTCACCGACGGGCTCAGTCATCTCTGGCACCAATTCAACATGCTGAATAGGCTAGAAAATAAAGCCAACAAGGGCTGACAAGGGCCGACAAGGGCCAACTAGTGCCAACGGCGTGGGACATGCTGCAAGAACTGGGGTGACAGACGCTCACCGACGGGCCGACAATGACCAATGGCAGACCGTTGGCTAGGTGTGTCAGGGTGCTTGAACAGCGGCAGATCTTCCAATAGGTTACACAGACAGCTGCCTAGGGCACTACCCTGTGCCCCCCATCAACCAGTCACCCACCAAATTTTTTTTGTTTTGTTCTACGTGTGCCACTGCACTTAAACATACATACAAATCTGGTTGTGTTTTGGAAAGTCCCCTGCTCTACTCTGTGTCCTTACTTTGCATTGCAGTGTTTGGCACAAAAGTAACAGACACACACACATACAGGGGGAAAAAAAATTCCATTACATTTTTAACAACTAAGGCTGCTCCCTTGAGCTGCAGAGGGCAAGGAATAACAAAGCTGAGGGAAGTCTCGGCTCCTTACCTCTGATGGGCTATTAGTTATTCTAGCTAGCAGAAGCCCCATTAGGTCTGCCATTTAATGCTCCCATGCCACATTCTCACATGAAAGCTACAAGATTGATGAGCCGACCATCTCACCTCAAGCTTCTTTTGCGTTTGAGAAATGCTCGCCCGCTGATAATCTGACAAAGAGCTGATTTAGCTACCTGTGTACCCCGTCGTATGTGACATTACTGAAAACAATGAAAGATATTTGAGTCGGCCTCTCCGGTGACTTCGGCAAAGGACACAACAAGAGTGTAAGTGGTGCTACAGTGCAATCCACTGACTTAAAACATATTATGAAATGATTTATAGGGTCCACGTGGCATATAGGAAATGAGCTGTGTGCAAGTGTGAGATAAAACTTTGTCCCTGAGCAGCGCTGACAGATACAACAGAGAAGAAAGATGTCTCCTGGACTTAACAGCATGTCTGGTGAATCCGACAAAAGGTGCCGCTAAGATTCCAGTGACATGACGTCTTTCCCAACACAACACGTCTTGTTAATCACACTTAGCCATACTGCCAAATAAAAAAAAAAGATGCTGGACAAAGGAAGAGTGATGCATAGCATTAGGGAAAAAAGGACTACACGGACAAAAAAAGTGCCTCATTAAGCATGAGCAAATTGATTAGTCTTTCTGTCAAGGCTTTCTGTCTCAATCCCTCTGTGCCGTACACTGGTTCAGAGTCAGCCATGTGAAGAAGTCTGGCTTTAGGATGAGAATTTCAATTTAAACTTTTTGGACAAAACTTTGTAGCCGAATAGATTCTTTATCTTTCCAAGATTAAACAAAAGTAGCATAATGAAGTTTGTTACTGCAGCAGTACACTAAAGCCAGACAGAAATCAAGCCCAAATGCATAATTTATCTTTTTATTTGGCTGCAGGCCTTTATAGTGTTCTCCAGCCTGCGGTGACTGTTTGAACTTTGCAAATTAAACTCCTGAGTAAAATCTTAAGTACATGATTGCTGGAGGCAGAAAAAGGAAAATGAGATATATGATCAGCTGGTATGATAGTAAATATTTACATATTTAATACAGCAGAAAACAAATATCAAAACTCACACCGCTTGTGTATTTGCTACCACAGCTGTAGTAGCAAACGCACAGGATAGGAGAGGACCACCTGCACAGTGACTTGATCTAATCATTTTTTGTCATTCCTTTCTGGACAGCAAGCCATTTGTGAATAAATAATAGGCTCTCTGATAATACATAGATTCATCAATGAGCTCTTTTATGTCAAGAATGAAAGATGAACCTACTTTGTGCATAATGCATCTTACTGCATGCAAGTTCTCTGGGGAGAGGAGCTGCCACTGCAGTTTCTGCTAATGGGAATCATATTTTAGCAATGAAACTGTATGATTCAGAACAACAGCTGGGTAATCACATGGAACTGAACAAACCCAGCATATTGTACGACAAGTCACCATGCACCGACCTTTGCTTCCTTATCCCAAAACAGACAAAAGCAGAGGAGAAAAAAAGGTACTTTTCTCCGCGGATTGTTAGAAAATTTACCTCTCATGCCTCGCAGTGGAAATGGATTTTTGGAGGGCAACGGTCATACCTCGCATTCCCTGGAGCCTGAGATGGTGTATGTGTAAGGTCCTGTCCCATTAACCAGCACATCCATAGTCTCTGAGTGTGAAGGCTTGTAGTCCACATAGTACTCTTGCAGTGGTGAATTAAGGGAGCGCTCTGTCTCCCGTGACTTTTTCTGGCGCTTTTTAACCGCCGAGCGCTGCTGAAGCTGTTTGATGCTGCTGGGATAGCGCTTCCATGAGACGTAGATTACCAGTAGAATTATAGCCACAGATAAGAGGAGGGCCACGCTACCTGCTATGATCTTGTGGAAGGACACATACTCAGTGTCTGGCAAGGGGATGGTGGGGGAGGCCTCGGAGGGAGTAGGGGAGGCTGTTCTGTTCCAGATCAGCTTCTTATCCACCACAGATTGTGTAGGGAGAGGCAGAAGCTCGGGTTGAAAAGCAGAAGTGAGGGGCGATGTCGTTGAGGGCACAGGGGCCGGTGTCGCTGTGCAGATGTTGTAAGTCTCCACCACGTCAGTCACTTTCTCTCCTTGTGCCTCTTTGGGTCCTGCACAGATCATCATGGACTCCTTGTTACCTTTAAAGGCTTTAAGCCAGGCCACCAGGGGACATATGTTGGGATTACAGTACCACAAATTGCCAGCCAAACTGATGGTGGTGAGTGAGATCCAAGCCTCCACTGCCTGCTGAGACACATTGCTGAGCTTGTTGGAGTCCAGGTTAAGAGTCTGCAGATTAGGGAGGCATTGAAATGTGCTCGGATCCAACACTTGGAGCTCATTTCCCGAGAGGTCCAGCTTTTGCAAGGAGGTCCACATCCACGGCAGGCCCTGGGTCAGCAGTTTGATACGGTTCCACTGCAAATAGAGCGCCCGCAGGTTAGTCAGGCGGGGGAAATGGGCAAAGTTTATCTTTGAGAACTGGTTGTGCTCCAGATGAAGCTCGATGAGCTTGAGGAGTCCTGCAAAAGCATTACGCGTGAGGCTCCGTAGCCTGTTGTAGCCAATATCAAGAAACTCCAGGTTGCGACAGTCAAGGAAAACTCGCATCGGGACCGTTTTAAGGGAGTTTGACCTCAAGTGCAAACTGAGTAGTTTCCGCAGACCCACAAACTGATTAGGCTGGAGAACCTGCAGTTTATTGTAGGAAAGGTCTAGATTACGTAAATTTGGAACGTCATGAAAAGTGTTGTTTTTCAGCAGTGTAATCTTATTCGAGCTCAGAATTAGTTCTTTGAGCCTCCGTATCCCATGGAAAGCCTGGCCGTCCACAGCATTAATGTAATTGTGGTCGAGGTAGAGCCAAACCAGTTGACTCAGGCCTGCAAATTGGTGGGCTCTGAGGTTCACAAGGCTGTTGTAACGCAGGGAGAGGCCCTGTGTGCCCACAGAAACGTTGCTTGGAACGTCACGGAAGGCGTTGGATTCGCAGTATATTATTTTCCCATCACATCTACAGCTCTGGGGGCAGGGACGCTCACGGACACCACTCGGAGCAGCAAGCAGCCAGGCGGGCACCACCACTGTGAATACAAGCCATCGGAAAAGCACTAGAAGTCCTGCAGACACACAGAAAAGTGATAGACTTAAATGCATAAAACATACAAATGAGGAGCAATATACAGCTGAGAAGAGAACAAAACAGAATTATAATTAAATGAAATTGAATCAGGGCACATTATAACCCACACTGTGTTCTGAAGCATTTGTTAACAGAGGGGGTTATTTGCAGCCTGCTTCATTTGCATCCCTGTGTTCATGGCAAATCTAGACACACACTTCCATTCATTATCACAGTCAAAGTCATGTTCTTGAGACACTGAAAGGAGACTGATAACCACATGCATCAGGCATAATCCGTCAAATAGTTGTTGATAGAAAAACCTCCTTCAGATCCCCCAGCCTGCAGTCATCACTCACAAACCGCGGAGGGCAAAGACACCAGCAACATGAGCTTTAAGTAAACTGTAATTAGGAAAATGACTAAAGACTTTGCGCAGAAATGCAGACCATAAGTACCTTGCGGAACAGTGTACATACCCATATTTGCGCGGTGTCGGCTCCTCCTCATGGTTAGGGCTCTCTGTTGCATGCGTCCCAGGTCCACATGTTAGACGCACTTGGCGTTTTGTCCAAATAGTTGGACACGCACCCAGGACGCCTGTCTGCACGGGAAATATACGCACTTTGCGCCGCAGCCGGATCCGCTTTGCGCACAGCCGCACACCTGTCGGAGATGTGAGTAGCTCCAAAAGGTGCGCATCAACCTCTGTCTGTAGTTTCCTACGTTACCGCACAACATCAGCTTGATAATGCATATTTCGGACCGCCACCTTACAAAGCCCTTGGATGGACGCACTCAAGCTTGTAGCCTCATGAGAATGACACTGTTGAGCGCGTGCTTTAGGGAGGCGAGAAAATACATTTTAAACACCGAGTCACCAATTGTTAAATCTAGGTTAAGTGACAGAAAAGACACCGGAAACCAGGCAATGAGAAATTTGACAGGATTAAACTGAAGTCCGAACCCGACAAGTTGGATGTATCCAGAATCAGATGTGGACAGCGGAGGGAAAAGGCGCAGTCTGCTGTGGATTAGACCCGTTGACCGTGGCATCAAGAATAAATCAGTTGTATAGCAACAGGAATGATGTTGGTGTAGGATTATACTGAGCTCACTGGTGCTCGTTTCAGGACTTGAGATGCCCTCTCCTGGTCACTGAGTGACTCTCCGCAGCCCACACCAAAGTAGACTTCATTGTCCTCGTGAACAGAGCCTGCATACTAATTACAGCAGAGGAATGGGATGTCTGTTTGCTCTGCATTTAGATATTTGTGAAGATGTACAGCCGGTCAAACGCCTCTGAGCAGCCTATAAATGAGCATTTTTGCAACACGCTCATTGCAAGCTTAAATACAAAATAAATTAAAAAAATATATATAAAATTACTGAGAAATGGTTGTAACTTTTATGACCTAAATTTTGATTACAGGCACACATGACAGCTGAAGCATCAAAAATAGAAGTACTCATTATGCAGAATGGCCCAATTTAATGTTATATATTATACATATTTAGTAAATATATAATATATGATGTAATATTACTGACGCATTAACATTTAAGAAGCATTTGGATGCTGAAGCTGGTTGTTGTACTGCTGATACATCTTTAATGTCTGCCTTTATTGGGTTGTTTCATCTGTAAGAATAGTATTTTAGAAGTTCATGTAAAATCTAAAACTGCAACTGTGTTAAATACATGTACATGACTTAAAAAATACAATATTTTTCTTCAAAATGCAGTGGAACCGAAGTATTGCAGCATAAAATGTAAATACTCAAGTAAAGTACAAGCACCTCAAACAGGATGAGTTTAATTACTTTACATTTAGTTATTCCCTTCACTGTAATTAAGTCAAATTAGGCATCCGTATGCTGTTGTGGTGCCACCTGCCTATAGTTCAATGCATTTTATATCATATAGCCTGCAGGCTGCCTGACACTGTATCAGCAGTAAAGCCTGCGTTAATTATGATTACAATGCCTGTCTCCAAAGGTGCAGTGCTGGCAAGAGTTGTAGCTACTAATGCCCCCCACTAACTTCAGAACCCCCAGAGAGGTTTTACTCTGGATGTGAGGAACTATTGGCCAACTCTCAGATGTTAATATGACCCTTAATTAGTGTTTCAATGGCAGGTGGGCCTATAATGAAAAGGTCAGCTATGCCTGGCTTGTGTTGCCATAGAACACAGTAGCAAGCAAGAGAAATAATGTACATTGTCCTCTACAGGACCATATGGATCCACATGTTGGCCACTTCTAATAAAACATTTATTAATCTAGGCTAAATATTGTTTTCTTAGATTTTCTGACTTTGGGTATTTACAATGAGCACATTGTTTGAGATCTAACCAGAGAGACTAAAACAGTAGCCCTATTAGAGAAACTTTTGAGTGGCAGTGTAGGTTCAGCACACGGAGGAAAACAACAGATGGGTTGCAAAGACATTTATTTGGTTTTAAATGTCATTTCTTAACCCATGCCAAAAAAGAAAACAAAGTTAAGAAAGCTCAGCGGGTGCTTTTCACAACTCATTTCTGCGTATTGACACTGAAATGCGTCACAAGTAAACAGAGGGTGCTCTCAAGGCCTCATAATGGGACTTTGAGTCAGGGTCAAAGTCATCACTTCTAATGGGTCCCTCTGCCCTCGTACTTAATGAGTAGCGTAATTACCGGTGATGGACATTAATGAACTCAAATAGCAGATAGTTTGTGACAAAGAAATCGGTGGAAACAAAAATAAAACTGATGCATCCAGCACTTCAGCAGCAGTCACTGATTTAATTTCCATTTTTAGATCAATTAGCTAACTGGAGTTGAAGGACAGGGCATAAACCCACACACACACACACACACATACACACACACACACACACACACACACACACATATACCAAAGTGGCTTGATGAATGGCAAATGCATTACCCAATACGCTGTGCACAGGTTTGAATGTAGCATGTCCCTCAGTGTACCTGCATCAATGTGGTCTGATGATTCTTGTGAACTGAGCATGATTAGCAAGATTAAGATAAAAGAGAAATACAAAATACATTGATTAGACGTAAACTAAAACATGTCACAGAGCATAGTGGCATGTTTGGTGCAACTTTTTAGTGAGTCTTAGTAGCTCTTCCATAAAAACTACCATCAGTCAACCTTCTCAATTTTAAGTTCATAATTATATAATTGCATCATTAACTCACATTGTCCTTTAAGGGACATAAATTATTATTTTCCAACAGTATCTTTATTGATTTTAACAACAATAAACAAGGACATACACATACACACATCCAGTATGTACATATACATCCACAGACACGTAAAAGAAAAAGACACCAGAACAAAATGTCGGTACAACCGCTGAATGTTAAACACACATATATTCCACCTCAATTACAGGTTGAGGATCATGTTATAATACAATACACGTTATATTCATGTACAAATTTAAGAAACTTTGACAGATTTTGACAAATATTTTTTTTTAAATAAAACATTAAGTGTGAACTCATTAATTTTAAAACATTCAGCATATTTCCCCAAACCATAATTTGCTTTTCCAATACTGTAGACATATACAACTTATGTAATCATAGCCTTTATTGCAGTGTGAAATTATGAGACATGTGCTGTCTGTAAAAAGTGTATCATTTTGTCAGAAGCATTTGAGGCATCATTAGAGAGTAAATTATAAAGTGCAGTGCCCTGAGACAGGAGCCCTGAGGTACCCCTGAGGGGGTTGTAGAGTTCTGCTTTTCACAGCCCAGTCAGCAGAACAAAATGTTGTCATTGTACTTTGCTGCAATCCATAAATACATCACATTTCTACATTTCATATGTATCATATAAACATTTCTGAAGTGATGTAGTATATGAGCTGAATTTTTCATCGGGGGTTGGAGGGGGTGTAGGATGGCATGTGACCTAGCTGAGATGCCTGCCAAGCTGCATACCACTGTTAGAGACCAATAAAACAGGCTGTGTTTCAGCAAGTCATTGCTGCTTTCTTTTGGCTTTTTAGGCTCCAAACATGGGTATTTTTTTAGTGTCCCATTGGCAGGGATAGTGCCAAGAAAAACATTTGTTTTTTTACCAAGACATAGCTGCATTTCCTGCTGTGATTGTGCCCCCAAAACCTGGTATTTTAAGCCAAAACATTATCTTTTCCTAACCATAACCAAGTGGTTTTTGTGCCTACACCTGCATGTTAATAACAGCATTGTTGAAATGTAAAGTTTCAATGTACAGTAGGCTGTCCCCTACATAACACCATGCAAATGTAATGTATCTGTACAATGCCAACATTTTTTTCTGGCTTTTTGATCATTTTTTCAACAGTGACACATATTGTAATGTATTACTTACAGTCATCAAACCATTTAAAAACGTTCCCGTTCTTACCTAAATCTGGATAATATGTCACTATGTTAAATGCTTTAGAAAGATTAAGAAGCATGTGTTTTTCATTAAGAGTGTGAATAAGGATGTAGAATTATTTCCACCCTTTCATACCGTTCTGGGAGAGTGCATTTTATTAACTCTAAAGGGCATAAAAGAGTATGTGGTTTATGACACCTGTCGTCCATTAGGTCCCCATTTCATACAAGAAACCCCACACCCACTCACTAGAGTAATTCAAGACATAGAAATCTATTTCACACGAAAATGATAAAGAATAATATTACCAGATATTATTATTTCTCACCCTACTGATATTGACATTAAATTGGGCATATGCACCTCCAGGAATTCAGACCATTGAATCAAGCAGTTATTACGTTTAAATCAACTAGAATTACCATTCCACTGTTGTATCCCTCAGCCCACTCATCAAGTTTATATCCATGTCTGTGAAAACATGGATGCCTCACTAACATCTTCCCCCCGACGACACAGATGATCTATACAGTTAGCAAAGTTTCAAGGTGGACATCGAAGATTAGCACATGTCACCAAATCAGTATCTGATCAAATGTCTCCCCTTCTGTTCCTGAGATATGACATTGAGTAATGGTCAGATAAGTGTTTTATGTAGAATATTACGATGTCACAGTGAAGTTGACCTTTGACCTTCTGGATAAAATTACTTCACCATTTTATCCTATTAGACATTTGTGTGAAGTTTTGTCATAATTAGCATAAGAATTATTTTGTTAAGGCCAAAAACTTTTTTTTTTTTTGAGGTCACGCTGACCTTGACCTTTGACCAACAAATTCTAATTGGTTTATTCCTCAGTCCAAGTGGACGTTTGTGCCAAATATGAAGAAATTCCCTCAGGTGTTGTTAAGGTATCGCAGTCACAAGCATGGGATGGATGGACATATGGACAACCTAAAAACATAATGCCTCTGGCTACAGCTATCACCGGTGCATGTCTGTGGTATATTTATGGCTGAAACCAAGATGGATATCAAACAAAGTCTACATACAAGTACAAGCAATTACAGGTTAAAACACTGGTCATTTTGGTCATGATATATGTAAATGAATGGCCAGTGATTCTTGTGGGGAAAAAACCGTTATCTCTAGTTGTAGTCCAACTCTTAAAAATCACAGCACGTCGCATTTGTGCAATGATTCTATGCTAAGTTGCTTTAAATTCCCTGTGGTCTGTACATCAATTCTTATTTGTGTTGTCGAACCAATCTGACATGACCCACTTTCATATTTCATCTGGCTTTTTGAGGGTATTTTGCTATAACTGGCAGAATGCGAGCAAAGCAGAAATGCATGGATCAATAATAAGGTTTCGCAGTGTATTTATAGTCAACACTGGAAGGAATATCACAACTTTAACTCTTCTTTTAAAGCAACTTAAAGCTTTTCATGCTTTTAATCTGTCTCACTGCTGGAGGTTGACTGCTTGTCAAAACATTCTTTAAATAAAATGACTTGTGTTTTAGATTTCGTGACCCGCTGGCTCCTTGATGATCATCTGTAATTCTTTCTAATGTTCCCACAGGCATAATCAAGTCAAATTTAACCCCTCAAGAGAACAGAATGTGGCTCTCCCGACATGAAAAGCATGGAAACCCAACCCATAAACAACAAAGGTATAGTGCCACCATATGCACTCACCTCACTTTGCAAATAACTCAGCCACCAAATTGCTTCCTATGAAACTTTAATGACTGTCTGTGACTGACTGAGCCCTGAATAATAGAGCAAGGGAAGGACCTGCTTTTTTGCAGCATAATGAATCCCACTGAAACAGAGTGTATAAATGTATAAATTGTAAAGTAATTAGAACAAAGAGAGACTTTAAACTGTGTTGAAGCAGGTCCTATTTACCCTGACGCTGACTCCTAAATGTGCAACTTTAATTACCCGGTGAATAACACGTACAAAATATCTAAGCAGCAGGTAAATATTTCTGAGACAGAGGGCTTGTCCCAAAACATCTGGCACTTTATCCCCTGCTGCCTCTATGACTTAAAGAGAAGGAAAAAAAAAGAGAAAATACTGCTTACACTTCTTTTTCTCTTTTGAGATACTCAGGGCTGTATACTGACTTTGCTCGATGTGTGAAGTGACTTGATCCTCAGCTTATCACAATTCAATCATCTTTCTTATTTAAGTAAAAGTTTATGAAGTTGTATCTTTGCTGGACGACACTCAAAGCACTCAGGGGGTTCTTGAACTTTTCTGATGATTTGAAATTGAAAAGTTGTTCATCTGACCTAGATTCATATTCTGTTTTATTTTTAAGCAACTATTTTCTTAGTACCTATAATGAGCATCTCATCTCTTTAGGCCAATTCCCATGCTGGAACACCAGCAGCAGAGGTGCTACAATAGTCATGAAGCTAATGAGAGAAAGGTGGTTGAAAACACCATTAAAACACTTATATATTAAAGGTGAAGCCAGTACTCTTCTGAGTCTCCTCTGCAGCAACATTGGATAGACCTTTATAGGGTAGTCTACCTTTTCAAATATTGCTCTCATGCATAAGAAAACACACTTCTGCAAAGAAGCCTGTGAGGATCAGCTGGTAATGCATTATAGAGATGATGATAATGGGCTTCTGCATTTAAATCCTGCGTCAAACAACCACTTGATAGGTCCCCCGAAAATGAGCACTTTATTGCCTCGCAAATGTAAAGGTTCTTCTTTGGCGACTCTGTTTATTCTATTTTTCATTTGTAGATTTCCTTATATATAATGCATCACAAAAGCATTGCACTGCACACATGAGACCGCAGGGCAAAGAGGTTTCTTTATCAAAAAAACAAAGAGTTCAGTGTTGAGCCTATAATTCCTCTCCTATAGGGAAAGACTCAAAGACAAGTTAAAGTTGCAACAGGTCAGGCTTTTCTCATGTGCTGTTTGTAGGTATATGTACGAAAAGTAATGCACCAGAATTTGTATATAACCCCTTATTAGGAAGGCTGTGATCATCTGACCAGTGTGCTGACGGGACTAAAGAAGTTAGTGGTATAAAGACTGTAAATCTGCATAAGGAGGAATGGCGGGGTCATGGATGAGTCAAACAAACACAGGACTTTTCCCAGGAGACCAGTGTTTAAAAGCAAGTAAACTTTGAGTTTTTTTAAGGTAAGTCATCATGAACTGATGCCCAACCATGCTTCTTTTCTTTAAACTAACCTATATAACCTTACTTGCCTAAACGTATGTAAGTTTACACGGAGTAGGTAATGTGACGACACCCAACCATGATTGTTTTCCTAAAACTAACCAACTTAATTTGATTTCCTAAATTGTAACTTTACATTAGGTGTTAATGTGAAGACGCTCAACCATGATTGTTTTCCCAAACCTAACCTACAACTACGTTACAGCGCCCAACCATGACTGTTTTCCTAAACCTGACCCACAATTATGTAACTTTTCTTCATTGAACCTAATCTGCATGACTTAAAGTATTAAGTGCATTAAGTTAAGTGCATAACTTTAAGTTAAGTATGAATCATGACATTTATGGGATGCTGATTTATTAAATATTATCTGAACCATTATATGTGGACACACTGACACCTTTTTACATGAACATTTCTTTAGAACCAATTAAATAAACTGTAAAACACAATGAGACTGTGTTGGGTCAGATTACTTTGAAATGTAGTCAGTTACTGAATTCAAATTACAGTTTTGTAATTAGTAACGTAATACATTGGATTACAAAAAAATGTGATCTAATCTGAATATTTTTGGTGTACTTTTGGATTACTTAAATAGTCCGGATTATTAAATTGAAAAATATTGCACCTTATACTAAAGCATTGGTTACCACGAAATAAAGTTTCATAGTTTTAAAATTACCATGTTTTAAAGATGTAATCAAAAATTTAATCAAGTATTACTTGACAATGAAACTATAATCTAATTACACTTTTTAAAAAATGTTATCTGGACTGACACAGTAACTTTTTTTTTTCAACAATCCGATTATGTAATCCTAATTTGCATTTTGTCCATAACTAGCCAGCCCTGTTCTGTGTTTAAATAGGAAATGTGACAAAGGAAATTCAGCCAATGAGGAAACATCGCTCTGTCATGTCAGTCATAACCAAACTTGGGGAGGAGAGACCCTGAGGCTCCGTCCCGTAACACACACAGTTTACAGACTAGTTAATTGCATGTTCATGCACTGCAGGGCATGTATTTACTGTCTGAAAAATGTAAACACGCAGCACAGCTAAACCAAACTTACACGCACTAATACTGCTTTAGAGAATGACATAATGGATTAAGCTCCAGCAATGAGCTATTTCCAAAACCATTCCACTTTGATTAGTTCAACTAAAAATAATCAGCTGCGTTGCTTATTATGGCAAATTCATCCTATTTTACAAATGACTTTATCTAAATAAGAAAAGTGTAATTATATAGGGTTATAAAATCCAAGGTGACTTTTAAAGACCAACAATGATTGTTCAAAAACATCCAGTCTTTCCCTCTTTGAATCCTTACCTATCTGCTAGCATGACACAATCATCATCATGGCTAATTATGGCCTAATTACATAAAACCCTCCCTTTTTCAGTTTGTGATTTTGTGAAGTATATTCCCTCTCTAAATATGTTATCTCATAGAGACCGCAACATCATTTTTTTTTCATTATGATTTATGTACACTGATGCATCTTAAATAAATAACTCCATGTAATGAATTTATATTTTGTACCACTTATCCAGGAGCCTGAATGTTTATTTTTCTGTTATGCTCTTTCATTATATTGTTGACTGTAGTCAGAATGCTGTATGGGTGTTTCTACTTTGTTTGTACTTTATGTGCAAATAGAATTTTAATGAAGCACCTGAGTTTGAGTGACTGAAAGTTGTGTGTTTGCATGAGGGACGGTCTGATCTAAAAACCTTCCACACACCATCAGACTTATAATGGGTTGTTAGGCACTCAATTCAATTCAGTGCACTTTGCCTTATTGTAGTAAAACATAAGAATTCAAAGATTTAAAAGAATACAAACAGCCACCACGCACAATATTCTGTATATCATGTACCTATACTTTTCAGAACAGTTTTCAAATGTCATGCAAATGGGATAAGTCCATAAACTGCAACACAGCTTCAGCCTCTTATTGCATGAATTGCAAAGTCACACTAGTTTTCCTGCTCTGTAGCTACTCATGGCTTGAAACATGGGCAACAACACTTACAGCAGATTTACCATCAAGATCACAGGTTGCACTGATATACTGAGATATGTGTACCAGAGATATATTCAAGGGAAAGGGTTTTGTGGATTACTGTAATGCTATCCACCCAACCCATTTCAAGACAAAGGCCAGCGACTTTTACCCAGAGATTATCTTCCAGATCAGGTATTTCAAATATCATGAAAGGCCATTTTTAAAATATAAGCACGGGTGATAATCTGCTGTTTGCAGGTGGCTGACATGGCTGCACCTTTCGGTTTGACAAATAATTATTGGAGAATCCATCTCAGTGAGAAGAGTAAAAGGTCAGTGAAAGATGAATAAATCTCTCTATCCATCTGTCAGTATATTACGTTGATAACAATGGCGAGAACCTGCAGATGTAGTGCAGTGTGTAGTGCATATGTACCAAGGCCGTAGCCATGGAGTCATGCCTCCCCTTCCTGCCATCCTCCCATAGCTGAGATCTACATTAACATCATAATTAACATCATATAAGGCACATTCTGATCTCTCTGAATGGGTTTGAGACAGGTTAACTGCACAACATATCAAAGTGTGAAGTGCGATCTACTTTCACTTCTCTGTATGTCTTCTGTAATTGGCAAGCAGAAGGTAGTAGTTGTCACCTATGTGAGAATGATTACATTTAATTTCAGGATCTGACTGGTGTGCACTCATTTTTCACATTTTCATACAAGGTAAGATCAGGTACATAAACTCATCATGTAGTCAGTACAGCACATCCTCCCTCTCTGAGTAAAGCTTTCACGGTGTTCCTCTGCCTAAATGTTGCCTAAAAGGAGCCTCACTTTGCAGCGTCATTGTCGAGCAGCACGTTTTCTCACACTTCAGGTGCACAATTCATGAATGACGCGTGATCTCCCAAGACACATGTGAGGCAGCTCACCCTTTGAAGAGCAGATTTTGTTTGACGTTCAGCTGAAAAATGTGCTACTATGAGTCTGAGAGGTATTATCTAAAACAGAATAGCTCATTTTCACACGTCTTAGTTTCACCCCTGCTGTGGTGTTCATGGAGCAGATTTCATAAATGCATTTCATTCTTAACACAATCCACAGGCATCAGAGGAAATCCTGTTTGACCAAGAATATTACCACGCTCTCAGCCAGATGTTGATATGAATTCATTTGCTCATTTCTTTCAACCACAAGTGATCTGGGTGCTGATTTCTCTCTTATCTTTACTGAAGTCATGTATTTGGAGATTAATGTCAACAGCTCTTAAAGCAGGACATTTCTTTCTGTGTGCACAAGGGGTTGCTGTTACCACACATTACGACTCAGACTCTCCAAGGCTGTGCAGTCAAGAATGGTGTTTTCCACACTGTGTCCAATGTGATGAATGTCTGTGCAAGGCTGCATAAGCAAAGTATGAAAAATGAGTATGAAATGACCACAGAATTACAGGTTCCCCTATCTCCTCCTGTGTTTTCCTCTTTCTTCTGCTGTCTGTTGACTGCCCACTTCATAAGGGCCATTCATTTGAATACCAATAATCCTCCTGTCGCCACCTCTTCAGCAGCGTCTCCAGACACCAAGAGGTGTTAACTGTTTATCTACATACACTCCCCCTGCAGCCTGAGTGTGGATGAATGTTGCTCGTCAACATCACACTTAAGCTGTCACCATAATTAACATTATAACAAGCAGCTGATAGGGACCAGAAATCCTCATTACCCAACTTCCTGTAATTTCCTGTCATTTTTGAATGAATGATCAGAGGTATAAATGGATGATCAGGATATTTGGCTCATGCAATCCCCTTATTTTTGGTTGAGGAAATATGATTTCAGTCGCTATGTCATCATCATGTTCAGCAGTGTGTGTTGTTACACTGTGTATGATGCCATCTTCACACTGTGGATCCTCATGTCACCCCTCATTTCAGCAAGCTTTGGATTAAAAGCAACACAAATTGAAATCTGAAAAAAAATCTAAGGGCTTCTGTGAAGATATACACCAGATTTCATTCCAAATTTATTTCCATTTATCATCATTATTATTATTTAATTCATGGAGCCTCCCACTGAGCCATGTAAATAGCTTAACTTACATTACAGCATTTATATTTAATACAGATGTATTTAACCTGTAATACCACATGAGCAGACAGTTATTGAAAAATTAGATATTCAACCAATGAATTAAATGATATGATTAAATAATACGTGCTAATTAAATATTAACGGCTGAACATATATGGTAGGTATACAGTATATACTGTATTATAGGCTTTTATGTGTGCTTAAGGACGCCTACGCCTCTGATAGAGGGGAGAAAGAGAGGGAGAAAGAGAGGGAGAGAGAGAGAGGTGGGGGAGACGTGGAGAAAGAGAGGAAAAGAGAGAGAGACACTGCATGGAGCGGAGGATCAGTCTATTGGCGCTCAAAAGGGTTATTGCGCACACAGCAGGCTGAACTATAGCGGCGACTCCAACTACGACCCAAGTGTGAGGGCGTCCTGTGTCCGCGCGTCACACACAGACCAGGGGGGGCTCGTGCCGCTGCGGAAAACTTGCGTATATTTGATTTTCTCCTCTAATTGAAGACATAAGTGATGCTCGTTACGTGGATCGACTCTGAGGCTGCATGAACTGCGATTTTCCTCATCTGTGAGCAGTTTAATGTGCCCTTTATTCATTTCTTTCAGAGGATCACTCCTTCCCTCAGTAAGGATGGGTAAGTCATTGTCCTCTTCACAGTTTATTGACACAGTTTTTCCCTCTCGAGACTCCCAGGAGCCAAGATGACAGCCATGACCAGCTTATACTGACAGATGTTAGTTCCTGAACTGATTTTATTTTACATTTAAAGAGTGAGGAGGTGTGTTATTTATTTTAAGCACTGATTTAAATTACCTTTTTCTCACACTTGTGTCTGAGCATTTTCACCTTTCCATATCTAAAAAGTAGCAAACGTCAGACTCTTATTAATTCTTCATGAAGCAGGTCTGGTCTCTCAGACATCAACCTCAAGCTGCTCCTCACTACATGATCTGCTGTTTGAAGAATGAATTTCTCACATTTTCTAATTTAAACCTCTCTGTGCAAACATTTTTTTTCCTAAAACCAAGTCATGCCTTTGATTGCTGTGTGCCCCACTCTACCCCCAACAGGTTCTGTGATGTTGGACTGGAGGTTATCATGTCTTCTTCTGCAGGCAGCTGCTTTGCTGCTGCTCAGCAAGGGGGAGAGGATGTGCCCCGCGAGTTGTCGCTGCGAAGGAAAGATTGTTTATTGCGAGTCTGGCATCTTCCAAGACATCCCGGAAAATATCACCACAGGATGCCAAGGTTTGTCTCTGCGCTATAACAGCCTGCTGGTTCTGTTGCCATACCAGTTCGCTCACCTCAATCAGCTTATCTGGCTTTACTTGGACCACAACTCCATCAAAGACATAGATGCTTTAGCTTTTCATGGTGTGCGCAGGCTCAAAGAACTCATCCTCAGCTCCAACAAAATAACTCATCTGCACAATAATACATTCAGCGCTATCCCAAACCTGCGGAATCTGGACTTATCCTACAATCAGCTGCAGTCTCTGCAGCCAGGACATTTTTATGGTCTGCGCAAGCTGCAGAATCTCCACCTCCGATCTAATGGCCTGAGACAAATCTTCATTCGTACGTTTCTGGAATGCCGCAGCCTGGAGTTTCTGGACTTGGGTTACAACCGCTTGCGGAGCCTCACCCGCACAACGTTCTTAGGGCTGTTCAAACTGAAAGAACTTCATTTAGAGCACAATCAATTTTCCAGGATTAATTTCTTCATTTTCCCACGTCTTACCAACCTCCAGGCTCTTTATTTGCAGTGGAACCGCATACGATCCATTAATCAAGGCGTGCCTTGGACTTGGCACAAACTACAGAAATTGGACCTGTCAGGGAATGAAATCCAAATCCTGGACCCAGCAGTTTTCCAGTGTATGCCGAACTTACAAATACTCAACCTTGAATCGAACAAGCTGAGTAGTGTGCCTGTGGAAGCAGTGGCGGCGTGGACCTCACTGACCACTGTCAGCCTGGCAGGTAACTCTTGGGACTGCAGCCCCAGCATCTGCCCTCTTATGGGATGGCTCAGAAACATCAGAGACTCCAAAGACATCAGTATGATCTGCAGCAGTCCCAAGTCTGTGCAGGGTGAAAGAGTCGTGGATGTGGTGAAGAATCACTCGACATGTGTGGACATGTCAAATGTTTTCTCAACCACTGCTCTTATTGTTCTGACTTCCAACCAATTTGTGAACATCACAACTCAACTCTCTCCCTTTGGTGTTACAGACCCTGGCATTGAGTCACCCATTCAGACACTGACCCCTTCGCCAGGCCGTCCAAGTGGGACTGACAGAAAGACAACTGAGTCCATAAACATGAGCTCCACATCACCCATCTCCCCTGAACACCCTACATCGTTTATCCCAGAGCTACAGTTTGAACATATGGCTTTCCATAAAATCATTGCAGGCAGCGTAGCCCTGTTCCTGTCAGTGTCATTGATCCTTCTGGTTATTTATGTCTCGTGGAGGCGCTACCCCAACACCATGAGGCAGCTGCAGCAGCACTCAGTCAACCATAAGCGCAGGAAAAAGGCCCGTAAGCAGGAGCAGGACCTTAACTCTCAGTTGCAAGAGTACTACCTGAGCTACCATTCAAACTCAGAGACAATGGACTCTTTGGTGACTGAGACGAGGCCGTGCACGTGCACCATATCAGGATCCATCGAATGTGAGGTCTGAGCTGCCAACTCCACCTTACGAGACTAAAAGTGCAATTGCTAAGCAGAGGTAAATGGTTTTTCCACAAGATTAAGTGCTTTTATCTCTAATGTGAGATGATAGATTCTGCAGCACTGAAGGAAATTCTTGGGGGCATAGTACAATATCATTATGTGCACAGAAAAGAAGACTGGAACAGAGAGATATATTTGGAGCTAATTATCACCCTGACTGACACGAGAACAGTGGCGGGGTCAGCCAGTTTAGCTGTATATGATCTAACATAACGCCTGGACCTCTGCTACAGTAGAAGTCAGCGTTGTAGAGAGACTGACCTTATTCTTAGTCAAACTATATCGCCATAGAACATACGAAACCAACAAAGCCACTTTTTACTTGCTAGTTTTTTATTTTCATTACGTAGCTTGTGAAGCATTTAGGATGTGTGTGTGTGTGTGTGTGTGTGTGTGTGCATCTTTGAGTGTTTGTGTGTGTGAGAGTGTGTTATGGGGATGAGCTGATAGTCTCCTGGTTTACTGACGTCTGGTTGGAAGAGTTACAGTGTTGCACCTTGTTCTTACAAGATATTATTTGTCCAGTTAAACGGTTCTGCATTTGGCATACCAATGCAGCAACTAGAAGTAGCAGTTCATCAAAATGTGGGGGAACAATCGCTAAGCGAGAGCATCTTGTCCTGAGATCTTTTGCATGAATCCACTCTCCTTACTGAAGATGCTCCTCTCTCTTATTAAATGATCAGTTCTAATTGATGATAAAGTTGCATTTTGGTTCATTGTGGCAAACAAACTAACTATATTTAAGTCTAATCTCAGGACTGGTATTTTCCAAGCTGTAAAAAAAATTTGTCAGGCCTAATGAAGGTCTTGATGTGTCAAACGTTCCGATGTTGATTTTCATAAAGAATTTTGTATCGATTATTCCTATCATTATGATTATGCATTGTTTGTGTAAAGACATAACAATATGGGTACTTGGCATTCTATGTGATAATGACTGTGTAATTAAAAGAAACACTTGACAATTGATGAAAAACTGTGTGTGATGAGAATATGGATGACTGGTACATGATATGGAGAGGGAAAAAAAATCCATCTCTAAATCCATGCATTGTGCTCTTGATGTTATACAATTCATTGGATCTGCTGCTGCATGCGAGGGGAGCTGACATATTTTCCATCACGCATCTTGTTTTCTGGCTCTTGTCTCTTCTATCCTCTCCTGGCACTCCAGTATCGACAGCAGTATTGATTGTATCTGGGTTACACACCTCAAATTCAGAGTAGGGGGGCCCCCGTGTCAGTCCCTTGAACATAAATGAGTTGGTGTAGAGATGAGCTGTTTTGTACTCTCAGTTTTCTTGTAAACAGGTTTGCTTTTAGTGGAGCCCAAACGGCGGTCCCATTCTTTGCTTGTACATGAGACAAAAAAAAAAAAAGATATTCCAGGCCCTGAAACCAAAAAGAGATTAGGAATCTCTCTCTTTTATATAACCCTGTCAGTTTGGAAATATTGCTCTTGTGCTGTGAAAGGAAAGGGAGAATAGATGCTGGCTACTGAGGGACAGTGGGTGTTACGGGTCAAAGCAGTTCTGCTATTAAGAAGATATCACCCACTTTGGTCTGTCTTCTTCTTCCTGTCCCCTCCTTCCTTTTATCCCTGCCTTGTTACTTTTTTTTTCTCCCCAGTTTGATTACTGTGAGGAGAGAAAATTAACCTGCACCAGAGGATATACTGTATGTGCATGTGTTAAACCAGGCAGGATTAGGCAGTGCTGGTGGGAGCGTAAGAGCTATCAAAAAGGTTTCGGTTTTTTTTTTCCCATTGTGAGACTCGACTAAAAACAATCATCTATTGCTCAGTACAGCCCTTCCCCCACAGCCGTCGGTTGTTTTCTCAGACCTGTTGTGAACTGATAACATCTGATTTCTTCTCCTTGTTATCAACCATTAGCATGTTCACACATCTCGTGTGGAGTACGTACAAAGTCTGACTGGTCAAAGGTTGTTCAGATAAGGATTTATGATCTCCCATAATTCACTTTCTAAACATGACTCAGGCTTTCTTTAGCCTCCAGGCAGGCATGGAGGCACGGTGCCAACAGAATTTATATCCATATATTTAGTTTCCAGCACTTGCATATATGATGAATTTCTTCTGAGGGCCAATAGGAAACTCTGCGAGGGCATACAGAAAATGTAATATGAACAGAACAAATGATTTGTTGATCTAATTTTGGCAGATATTGTAATTAGTGTTTGATTTGTCATATAGTGACTGATGAAAAGCAATTCCCTGTGCTTTGAAATCTTTTGGTGTTGTGTAGCTGAGAAAAGAATGCTGATTAGAGAGCTGTGGTCTGCATCCTGCAGATCACTATTGAGGATATTTGTTTGGATGAAGAATTGTGGGAGTGCACAGTATTGACTTAGTACAACAATGCACAAACAGAACCACACTCCATCGGCAAAATCTGAGAAAACGCAGCCTATACGCTCCAAGAAATGAAAAATGTCTTTTTGAGTTAATCGAGGTATACCATAAGGCACTCCAAACAGATGAGCAAAGCCAAAAACAGAATCAGTAAAATTTTGCCTGTGAACATCCAGAAAAAAACAGTGTGTTTTCTCAGCGCTTCCTGTAAACACTCACTGTGAGGGGTAACTTGCTCAGCCCTTATTGGCAGGCATGAAATTTTGATTTACATCTTTCACTGGGGATCTTTTCTAAGGTAACATGTGCGCAGCGTTCTGTTCATCTTTGCCGAAGGTTATGCCGGGGATTTAAAAGGTAGGCACAATGAACCAAAAGCAGCAGTGATGATATTTTATTGTCAATATACCCCAAATACATATTTCCTTTTTATCTGCCAGCCATTTCCATTTATGAGGTAAGTAATTCCAAGTAATAGTTCAGCATTTTGGTAAATAGGCTTATTTGCTGTCTTGCTGGGAGTTAAATGAGAAAATCACAGGCCTCTCTCACCGAAATATGGATATATAGGTCAACCATGCAAGCAGCTTATTACAACCCATACTTTCATTGCCTCTAGTGGCCATAGTAATTATTATGGAAGCAGAGTAAAAAGTAAAAGTAAGTTCGATGATGTAGTATAAAAAGCAAAGTTTGAGTAATGTTGGGTAAAGATGGAGGAAGTCTCTATACGGTTGGCAGGCAAGTCCCCAGGAAGTGCACCAGGCTTTGCAGCCAACTTTCATAGTGGTCAAACAATGTAATTACACTGCCAAGAGATGCCATGTGGACTAAAAAGACTTTTTCCCATTGACTTACATGGCAGAAGAGACATCTGTAAATCAGTGGCTACATTTTTTTAATGACACAGCCACTCGAAATGGCTCATTTCAATATCTGGGTTTGAACCATGCGATCCAATAACATTTGGAAAGTCTAGAAGAGCCGGACGATTAAATCACTTTATCCCTGTTCAAGTTGGTGGAGCACTACACCGGAAGGGCCAATCATCTGGCTAATTTTACATGTGGCAGTTGAACCTGGCTTTGTGTGCCACTGAACAAGTTTCACAGGAATGAACCAGCCCGGCCTCCTAGTCATATTGCTGTATCCAGTTCTCTTTATACATCCATGTGGCGGGAGGGGTGGTGAATGGATCAAACAAGTGCAGGACTTTCACTCAGACGAAGATTGTTTGTGGGAAGAAGTCAATGTGGATTTCTTTCAATAGTAGCGTAGTATGTGTGGCATACTATGCTAGTGAGGAATGTGAGGTGCAGTATGCAGTGTCTGTTAGAGCTCTAAGTATCTGCCTGTGTCCGACTTGGCACAACCTGACCCGATGGGTTCAGGCCAGGCCGGGCTGTAATTTCTAATTATTCATCCCGGCTTGAATCAGGTCAGGCTTTAGCCATATTACCTTTTTTTTTGGATACGTAAACTGGCAGTTCTGATGCTTAAATAGCAGGAGTTTTAATGACAGACAGAATAAAGAAGGAAAGAGAGACAATGAGGGGACTTGGTTGGCAGTGTTCGCTTCTTCCTCCCCAGCAGTGGGATAGATGTGCGAAACATGGAATAAGGAGCGGTGATCATCATCTGTGTGCCCATTCAGCACGGACCACCTTGCACTCTAGACACACCGAGGGGCATGGCCCACTCTGCTGAACCTGTCCTGCACGAGATGACAGATTATTAAAATAAGGGAGAGAAGAAGGAGAAGTGGTGTGAGGATACACATTAGCCCTTAGCTTGTAATGAATGTTTTAATATTACAAAAATATAATGTATAAAATCTAATTCATATTTTTTACAATAGAAATTCAGGCTTTTAATCAGGCTTGGGCCCAAATCTGCTGCTATAGGTCAGGCTCGGGTCGGGCTTGGACAGAAACTGTGAGGGTTTATGTGAGGTTGGGCTTGATTTTTGGGCCCAATCAGAGCTCGAATATCAAAAGTACATATTTAAAGCCAAACCATAGTTATTTATAAACCTAACTACCAACTTTTCTTGCCTAAAACTAACCACAGTGTTTTATAGCAGAATAATGACCATTTCATAACATTAAGGTCGTCTTTACAACTGTCATTATGGGGACAGTCATGTTGTTTTGGAAGCCAGTGGAAACAAACCCATTCTGTCATTTAGGTTTGAGAGACTGTTGAAAAATCAATACCACTCTCATGTCTTTTCAATAAACATAATGCTACAGTCAGCAGCTGGTTTGCTTAGCTTAGCATAAAGATTGGAAGCAGGAGGAAACAGCTAGCCTCGCTCTGTGCAAAGTTAACAAAATCTACCTACTTTAAATCTGCCCTGTTTAATATCTTCAAAAGCCAAAGTGTAAAGGAGATTGTCCCCTTGTACTGAGCCAGGCTACCTGTTTCCAATATTCTTTCTAAGCTAAACCAACAGTCTACAGGCTGCAGCTTCATATTTAGCACACACAGGTGAGAGTGGTATCGATCTTTTCATCAAACAAACAAAAAAAGAAAAAAAGAAATGCATTAGCATACTTCCCAAAATGTTGAACAGTTCCTTGAAGCAAATATTTATTGAGAAACAGCTATCAGCAGATCAATTGTGCTAATGTGCGTCTAAGTTCTATAAATGCTTATAGCTCCTTCCCATGAGCATATTTCATTACTGCACTCCCTATTGCATTTGTACTTACCAGCCTACCATCCACTAGAAGGGATTTCTTCAAGGATGATCGAGCCAGAGAGGTCTTAAATTGGACAAAAGAACTCACTAGACAGAGGACAGACACTTTTCTTTCTTTCTTTCTTTCTTTCTTCCTTGCTTTCTTGCTTTCTTGCTTTCTTGCTTCCTGTCTGTCTTTTGTCTTTCACAACAAACAGTAGCATCACGTCTACTCTAATATGAATTTAAGTATCCAACATGTAGTACCTTTAAGCTAGCTAGTCAAAATAATGAGTTCCGGGCTGTCAAATTCAAATGATTAACGTCAGCTGAAAATAGAGTCAGTGAAGTATGAAAGTATTCAAAGACAGTTGGCACAGTTTGGGAGAAAAGTTGTCCCGTCTCCTGTGCCTCACAACAGGATTTCTTTGTTAGTCCACCTTTTGTGCACTGTATGTCACCTGTAAAATTCATTTGAATGCTAATGCTTTTGTTACGTGTCCCAGTGGACCCTCAGAGGAGGAAAAAAAAAGTCTCCTTGCTTCTTTTTTGTTCATGTCAAAGTGTTGGTGGTGGTCGGAAAGAGAGTTGGAAAATGATTTTGTTTTTTTTCCAATTTATTACTCACTTGAAACTTGAACAGAATGCTTAATAAGAAATTGCTCTATATTTCTTAAAGCAGTAGGCGGGAGAAACTTCCATCAGTCGACCAATATAATCATCGTGTTGTCAGTGTCTTTCTCACAGCTGTGATTTGTGTCCCTGTAATGATTCTGACAATCACATGGTTTTTCACAATAAAATAGCATTCTATTACAGTAAAGTCCTCTCAGCATTGTGGTGTGGCATTGTAAAAACCAGGAGCGGAAAGGTTGTTTCAAACATCTAGTGTGATACATTACATTTTAGGAGTTACTTTCTCATCCATATTAAGTAATCCCAGAGCAGCTATAGTTTACTTAACATCAAGAAATCATTTGCAGCATAAAGCCAGTTAACAGCTTGACCTTTATAGCTGCATTTTTTTACGTCCCTTTGACAAAACGTCTGCCACACTTAAAGCCTTAAATCAAAGTTATCTCATGGCCACAGATTTAGATGAAGTTATCTTGTATCTAACACATGCTGTACACTGTATGATGTAACAGTAATATAGTGCTTTCTTTGGCAATGTTTCATTGTTTCTTTGATTTATTTCCCTTGATTCTTCCACAGCTCTGCTTCCCACACCGGGGAAATCAACCAAAAGCCAACAACAATTAAATGTATAAGATTTATAAGCAGCGCACCTAGTCATATTGCTATTTCCTTAGTAATAAAACATCACTATGGTGCCTATGATAAAGACAGTGTGGCATGTGTCCACTGAGGATCCACTTTAGAGGTAAAAAGGGAAAGTCATTCAGTTCTGCGAAAAGAAATTTCCCCTGTTTGGTAATCTTACACTCGAATACACACACACACACACACACACACACACGACTCAAACTCTTCTTTCAAAGACAGTCTTGTGATTTGACAGCAGCCTATGTGACTGACAGACAAGCTGACTTGACAAAACCAGAACAAAAAATAACAATAATAAATAAAATATGTGACATAGTTTTACATTCTGCCCAAATTCTCTCCATTGCCATTGTTGTTATTGTAAATCAGGAGGAAATAAAATGCAGTATGATTGATCATTTGAAGGCAGATTAGGTATTACACCTCTGAGACAACATTTTCACACTGTGGTAAAAGAGGCAACATTCATACCAGTAAATGTTTTGATTCCAACATACTGCATAGTAACAGCAGAACCACAAACACTGCCATTATAAACGGCTGTAAAATATTGCTCTTATTAAGTTTTTTTCTGCGTAGGGGCTCCTTTTGACACAAGTCCCTCAGGCTCAATGCTGTGGGCTTCTCTGCTACTGCATGAATGATTGCAGCATTAGTGCAGCAGAGGCATAGAGTGCCACAGTGCTCTGAAACACCCCTAATAAAGATAAAAAGTACCAAACCCATCTTTATTACCACAGAGACTCCACAGTGAATGTTGTTAAAGGGCAAGGGGAAAAAGTTACACAGGACTGAATGGGAGGTGGATTGCTGTTGGATCACTGGGGTTTGACTGTCTTTAACAACTTGAACCTTATAGCAGCTGGGATTTCCACTACAAGGTCTGATTTCTGTGCAGCAGATTCTTCTTCAGTAGTTTGCAAAGTGGCATTGAGTGATGTCTGGCATCTATCAAAATCTACTGGCAACCAAAGAGCTGTAACAACACAACCTAATGATCAAAATAAATGTTGGTATTGTACGGTTTTGTAAACCATGGATATGGTACATTTGTACATTTTGTACATTAAATTTTTTACTCTTCCTATGTAGTGGATATGAAGACACTTAATGTTTCTGTACATTTTAATATTTAATTTTATGTTGTGACAACACTGTGGTTGATATGTGGTGAGGCATACATTAACCACACATTGTTTGGTGTTAGGAAATGTTTTGTCTCCACACAGCTGGAAATGTCCCAACATCTCGTTAAACATACCTGAATTTGTTGCCATAAGCAAAACAATGAAATACAGCAAACAATACATACTGAAAATACAGATTTTGTTTTCCACAAACACACCTTTCCCTATGTCTCTTTTAAAATAGCCGGGTTTGTCACCAGAAACACGGCTGGAAGTGTCCCAGCGCCTCTATAAAATAAGCGCAACTGTTACCACAAACACAGCTAAAATTGCCCCGTTGTCTTTAAAAATACCCGTTTTAGTCTCCCCAAATGCAGGTTGAAATGCCAGTTTTGTCACCACAAACATGGCTGGAAATGTCTGAGCATCTTGTTAAAATACCCGAGTTTGTTACCACAAACACAGCTGAAAAAATCCTTGTTTCTCATCAAAAATACCAGGTTTGTGACCTGAAACACATCTGAAAATGTCCCAAATTCTCATTAAAAATTACTGTTTTGGTCACCCTAAACATCTTGTGAAAAATACCCAGTTTTGTCACCGCAAATATGGTGAGAAATGTCTAATGAATACCTTTTTTTGCCACAAACACAGTTAGAAATTCCTTGCAGCATTGTTAAAAATACTTGTTTTTATTGGCACAAACACAACTGGAAATGTCTCAACATCTTGTTAAAAAATCTGTTTTGCTCCCCACAAACACAATTAAAAATATCCTGACATTTTATTAAAAATACCTGGTTTTGTCACCAGAAACCCAGTTGGAAATGTCTCGATGTCTTGTTAAAAATAACCAGTTTTGTCATCATAAACATGGCTGAAAATATCCTGACATCTTATTAAGAATACTTGTTTTTGTCACCACAGACATGGGTGGAAATGTCCAGATGTACTGTTAAAAATACCCACTAAAATCCCCTCTTCCTCCTGCTGAGAATCTTATCCCATATGTGATCTGAGCTATATCACTGTAGAAATGTTGATATGATCAGTATAAAAGCTACAATAGTTATTGGTGGTTTGCAGAAATGTACAATACACTTTATATTGGCGACTGGGCTGGACATCAGCATTAGCCTGGCACAGCTGACACTGTGGCATAAATAATAAAACCACATTTTCAGCAGAGCTTGTTTGCTAATTAGAGCAAAGATCCATCAGCTGAAGTGGATGTATATCACATTTGAAAGTAGTGTTATTATAAGGCTGTTTTATCATCTGACATTTTTTTGGCTTGAGGATCAAACCTCCTGGTCTGAGCTCCATCAACAATGCATCGCTCATTTTTGCCAAAGGGACAGTCAGACTCTTACTTGTTGACAAATTGTTTCAGGTGACAAACAATGCAATCTTGTATTGATATCATTGAAGTCCTACGTGTGGTCGTCTAGAGACTCCCAATCATCATTCATCACAGCTAGTCTCGTTCCAGACCTGCCTCCTCACAGCTGACTCAAATTGCCGGTTTTCTGTAAGAGCTGAAGATGCTCCAAATATTGATCTTTTTAAAAGTTACATATGAGAGTGCCTGCGATGGTTTGATAACAGTGATTATCATCCTGTTTTTTTCTGTATGTTTCAAAATAGCAAGCCAGAGTGAGAAAAGCGGCTTCTGTTGAATACAATTACTTCTCCACAATGCAACGCTACATTTACATCCAGTTCAATAACACACTAATCAGCTGAAGTAATGATTGCTCTGTATTTCCCCAGTCTAATCTATAACTCATGACATTTATGAATAGGCGTTTGGCTGTAAAACACCTTTGGCATTGTGCTTCTGAGAGACAGAAGTTAGTCTGTGTCAGTGTATGATTACTGCGGCTAGAAATAGTGAACTAATTAATTAGCAGCTAGCTGATGAGAGTTTATTTTTGTTGACTTCACTGTCCTGGAAGCTCTCGAAATAATACCATTCATCACTGGCTATTTATTGAATAATTATATTTTGGTATGATTAGCATGATCTTCATTTTCATATCTTCTGCAATATGCAATTTTTGTTTTGTTGTTGGTTCTTTTTCTTTATGAAAATACATTGCTGTAATATTAATGCACTCTGTCCTTAATGCAGTCATCTCTGTAATGTTATGATAACTTGAGTGGTCATGTGCAATGAGTGTTGTCATAGCAAATTGCTCTGCTTGGTTAGACTAGAGAGATATTTTAACATTTTAAACAGATTATATTTATTTATCCACTTTATTCAATGCATGGGAAAATGCGTGCACGCCAGAGCAGCAAGAAAACCGACATTACTAAACAACAGTGGGGTTTTATTGGGTCATTTGAAATGTGTGTGTTTGACTTGCCTCTGAAGGACAACTGTGGAGTTGGGGAGTTGTATCACAGTAACTTTTTAACACGCTATCATCTGTACATGACATCTATAATTTGCATTTGAATTGCAAAACCAGCATACAAGTAAATAAAACATGCTCATGTAATAAATTAATATATTAGTCACTGCACTGATCTGCATATTTACAGCAGTATAAAGTCATTTCTTATAAACAGTGTAAGGATGAGACTGCTGATATTTAATATTTATGTTTCTGTCAACAAATCCTGTTAAAAGACCACAGCCACTGATGTGTTAGTGCGTCTCTTAATAGGTTTCCCACTTCCCCTGCCTATCTGTTGTTCTCATCCTCAAGCATATTGTTTCCTACTTATGGCATAATCTTTACAAAAGGGTTACAAATGTATACTTTTATTTTTTTAAAAGGCTTTATAATTCCCTGAGACAGCTGGGTTCTGTAGTTTTTATAAAACATTACTTAAAGGAGATTAAATAGCACATCCATTGGGTCTATATTCAGGCACATTATTTGATGCTCTAGTGAGTATTTTCAGCTGCACGACTGTGTACGTGGGACCCACTCGAAATAAACTAAGGTACCCATATTTATCATAATAGTAATAAATAACATATAAAATATTTAAGGCTTTTCCTTCAATACATTGCATTTATTGGACAAAGCAAAAAGTAGCTATTTTCAGCCCAGTTGCCAGAGGAAAATGCTGACATTGTACATTTCTCCAAACCACAGACATTTTACATTTGTGTACTTCATACATGTCATAACAGCATTTCTAAAGTGACATAGTACATGAGTTGAGATGCCTGCCACGCTGCAGACTACTGCAGACCACTGTTTGAGACCCACAAAGAACAAATCCAGTTTCTTTTAGAGAGTCATCCCTGCACTTTCAGCTGCTTTTTAGCTGCCAAAGCTGGTTGTTTCTAGGTGACCCGTTGCTGTTTCCACCAGGGATAGCGCCAGGAAAGGGTAATTTTTTTTTACAAGACGTTGCTGCATATCCACCAGGTATAGTGCCACAAAAACAGGTTGTTATTTACAGAGGCATCACTGCATTTCCACAGAGACAGTGCCATGAAACCCCTTGCTTTTTACCACGACATCGCTACATTTCCTGCGAGGATAGTGGCATGAAAAGTGATCTCTTTACCAAGATGTTTCTGTGTTTCCTGCTGGGATAGTGCCAAAAAAGTGGTTGCTTTTTACAGAGACATTTCTGCTCCTGACAAGATAGTGCCATGAAAAGTTGTTGCTTTGTCCAAGACATAGCTGCCTCTCCTGCTAGGATAGTGTTACGAAGCAGTTGTTTTTTACAGAGACATTGCTGCTTGTCCTGCTGCCAAAAAAATGAGCACCACATTGGGTATTTAAACCAAAACTTCATCTTTTCTGACCCATAACCAATGGGATTTGGGGCACATCACTACGTTGCATTTTAACGTATCCACTACATAACAATTTGCAAATGTACCACATTCATGGTTTGCAGAAATGTATAATGCCAACATTTATTGTTGCATTTGAGTTGGTATTTTACCTAAATAAAACATGCTTTAGGAATCTTAATCTTCATTTTTAAAAAAAAAAAACAAAAAAAAAACATGTCTCTCCACGATACATTTATGCAATTTAATTGGCAAGGAAAATATTCTAATCACAATCAAGTTGCACATCATTTGCACAATGATGAAATCGTGCATGACAGATGGCAGACACCATCGTTGCAGTCAATGCACCATATGTAACCTCTCACTAGGACAAATGTGCAATGCATCATAACAATGCATCACGTCTATATTAATAAAACTTGAAAGGAAAACTTCATTAATCAATAAGATGTAAAATGTGCAACACTATGCAGATCCAAACAACTGGTCATCTCTATAAGTCCATAACCTTATCCTCTCAGCTCATTTGCGCAGTGAGTCATTAAAGCAGTCATTAAACATCTTGATGAGGATTGACCCGTGCAACTGCTTGAGCATACAGCACCTTATCACATAGGACACACTCAGGATATTGAACTTCACTACAACAGTGTTTCAACTGCAACATAATAAATGAGACCACATGTTCTTATAGCCTGGTCTACTTATCTTGACTCGTGACCAAATCCAACACAAACAAAGCTTCTTGGTTTTATGCAATGTGTCTGGGAGGAAAAATATTAGTTCTAATGTGGTTGAGGATCTACAGTCTGATGTAAATAAGAAGAAAGATATGGTGCAGTAAAAATCTATGATGAACAGTAGACTGCCTTTTCCCATGCACTGTGAAAAAGATACAATTACTTATTCTGTTAAAGGTCTGAGAACACCCCTTTGTGCAAACTAATGCAGTGTTATTTTGCCGGTGTCAACTACACTCAGAACTTACATTGTTGTTTCTAACTATTCTATTCTGAACAATGTAGAAAAACCGCACAGATTGGATGGCCCTGCCCATCTAATCCTCACTGAACTGTGTGATATTGGGCATCTGTGTGTCTTAAGTGGAGTAAAACGAGGGCTTCTCTGGTTCAGTTCACAGTTCAGCAAAATCACAAATGAAAAGCATCAAGTATTTCTGTCCAACTTCTTTCTCTTCATCACACCAGACTTGTGTCTAAACTCTTTTTTTCCTTCCAGGTTAAATGGGCAGCTCAATTCAGCAGAGCGGGCGATCCACCCACACCATCAATTTATCTGGATGAATGGCGTGTGTGTGTGTGTGTGTGTGTGTGTGTGTGCATCTGTGTGTGTGTGTGTGCATCTGTGTGTGTGTGTGTGTGTGAGAGAGAGAGAGAAGCTTTAGACCTTCAGAGTATTATGTGAGGTCATTCCTTGATGTTTTCTGGCCCGTCCTTGCTTCTTAACAGGCTAGTTTATAGTTTGTAGTTTGATTTAAAGTCAAAGTCAGGACCAGGCTAGGGTTAATAATACGCTGAAGCAGTTCTAATCAATATCTTTACATTAACAATGGCTGAAATGACTGTGTAATGTGAAAGGTCACTCGTAATGATAAACCGACAGAGAACTATCACTCTGCAGTTCCCATCAGCTTTACTGAGCGTCTTAGCATCTTTCAGCTTGTTGTTTTGGTTTTATATCCCATGACTTTACTGTTCTGGTTCACTCTCAGTCACGAGATAGCTCTATAAACCAACTCCACACCGCCCAGCATTAAACAGCAGACAGACAAAGTTAGCCAAAAGCTAGTGAGCACAGTGGAGCAGTTAGCAGCTAAAGGGACTGATACTGGAAGCTGTTAGAGAACAAAACAGAGCTAGAAGTAAGGGTGGGAATTGATACGAGTTAATAGTTACCAGTGCCATAATGGCTTCCCTTTATCGGTCCAATTCTTCATCAATTTCTTTATCCATTCCTGATCAGTTTTCTGTTGTTAAAAACAGTACGCCTACACATGTCTACAGCATCAACACAACTCTTTTATTAAATGTGAGTCTGAACACAGTGTTGCAACAGTCTGTCTGTCATCATCTTAAATGGATAAAACGAGAGAATATTTGGACAGCCTTCATTTTCATTTAGGATTTCATAGTCAAAGAAAAAATCTGCTCAGCCTGCCTCACGTTGCCAATCTTGAAACCCATCTGCTATTGGTTTGACAATGATTGAGGCTCCTGGGGCCACGGACAATATTTCGTGGGGTTCCGGTGTAGCCAGGTGGTATCTGGGCCAAGACTAACTCTTCTGTCATTTTGGCTAATGTCTATAAAGAGAAATCTGCATATGAATGCTGATAATTTTTTAAAAAAAAGCTAACAAAAAACTAAATTGTCAGCAGTGTTTATCAAACACACTGCAGATCGGCCTACCAAAAACTTGTCTCATTGCCTTCAGATTCCATGTTTATATGCAGATACTGATAGAGATTAGTGTGGCACTGATGTTATTGTAACAGAATATCTCCCCTTCGGTAATGGACGAACTGCTAGGACGCAGTGTCACTATAGCTTAGTGTCAAATACATGCCATTCCTGGAATTGAAGCCCATGTTGCACAGAAAGATGTTTCAGCATATTGCTTGTGTATCCACCCTTAACTGAAATCTTATCTTACAGACATTACAAGCACCACTGTTGTCATTTTTCTTTGTCTCAAGCATGACTTCTTATTGTTCCAAGAATATAAAGGTGGACAGCATGACAGCTCCCCAAAAGTGGAGCCAAAACCTCAATCTGGCTGGCTGCAGTATAGGTCTTAAACTCTCCCTTTCATGTTAGTGAACATGGGATATGGGCCAAAATAAAAGTTTAAAGTGTATAATAAATATTTTTTCCCAAAAGATGGCTTCTGTCATTTTAGGCAGTTTTTATCACACTGATTTTTGTCCAAGTGTTCATTTTCCTGATAATTTTGGTTTTAATTAGTTATGTAAAAAGCTAGGCCATAAAAATGCTGTCTGACGTCATGATTGACAGCTGTATGTGCCAATCAGTGTGCTCAGGATCAATGGTGCTGCTTGTGATTAGGTTGGACGATCGTATTGGCGGGAACTTGATCCCCATCCATACTGTTCAGGCTCCAAATAATGAAGATGGCTGTGTCCGTAGCTGAGATATTTTGGCTTCACTTTTGTACAGTAGGAGGAAGTGGAGATGTATCATCCATCTTTATATACAGTCTATGGTATTTACTAAAGCCAGAAATAGCAACTCGAAGTGAAGAGAAGAAACAGGAAATGGAATAAACAAAGAAATGGGGGGTAACGTGTCAATCTTGTGTTTACAGCTTCATGAGCTTTTCCCAAGTGAAAAAGTTATGTGTTGTTTTTATACTTGGAAAGCGAATAAACTACTTTCCCAAAAAGATGAACTGTTCCTTTAAGCTTTGGGTTACATTTAAGGTAAGAGCTGGGATGAGCAGCAGTTTGTAAATGACAATGGTGGATGGAGTGTGTAATAGCCTGAGTGCTTGCGTAATTGCTGTGTGAGAGTGTCATGCTTTTATTACTGCCCAGAATTGACTGTAATAGTCAGACTACAACAAAGTCAAGTTCACTAATTTGTAGCTGTGACAGACAAACAGCATCAAAAGAATGCAAATTCTATTCCACAAACTATTGTTAGTGTTTTGATGAAAATTGCCGTCACTCTATGAATTATTATGTTGCTTTCAAGCATGGCCAAGCATGTATGCAAATCCATTCAACTGAGTTTCAACTCTGCAGAAATAATTTCCTCCGAATGAACGTGTGTCTGTTTTTTTATTGACTGAGGATACAGACAATAAAGCATAACATCGTGCTCATTTTCATCACCAGTCTTTTTCTATAACACAGTCAGTGAACAAGGCTTTTTTTCTAAGAATCTTTCTCTTAATTCATATTAAAAAAAACATAGAGAAGTCAGCATTAAATTACATCATTATATCATAATTCCCCAATGTGTGTGGGATATATGAGCTATCGTAGAAGCAGAGAGGGGGAGAGAGATCTGAAGTTCTTTTTCAGAGAATACAGTTTCTATCCCACTCCTGCAAGCGAGGCTTAGGGGACCGTAGTCTCCATGGACTCTCTCTGTGTGCCAGACTTCACTGGGTTTAGCACGAGAAGCACAACTTATTGGATTATGGGGTCCACCGTCCATGCTTATATTGCTGGAGGCTGTGTGTGCATGTGTGTGTGTGTTTGTGCATGTGAGTGAGCGCGTGTGCGGGTGCATATGTGGGTGGGCAGCTTGTGAACCGAGGGAGGAATGGAGTAGTAAATACACGATAAATTCTCATTTACTTTCGTATTTTATGTGCAGAATTTCTCATAGAGCCCTGCCTTTTCATGTTCAGAGGTTAGAAGTTTAAGCAGGCCCAAGGAGCAGCCTACTGTAAATGAAGGGAGGCCGTTGGGGCTTTTTTCTTGTTTCATGTGGGTTTAACTGCACCTGTCTAATTTCAGTCCTCAGGAAGTGTTTCGTCTGCATACGCAGGATAAGGTTTTGGCACACATTCCTGCTTCAATGGACTCTCGGCTGATCATAATTGTCCATATGCGGACAGAGATTCTCAGTGGAAGTGATTTACTGGAACAAAAACGCTCTCTATGGGTGTCCTTGGTGTCTATTCGATGTAGTAACCCTGCTCACCCTCCTCAAATTTGTGTGGGATGTTGTATTTCCACACTGAAGTTTCTCTCTCTCTCTCTCTCTCTCTCTCTCCCTCTCTCTCTCTATTTCTCATTTGACCCCATCTACATTTTCTTTTATAACCGCTTTTAATGTTGCAAAAACAAAATCCTGATAATGCCATCTCTCGCCGCAATAGTTTCAATATCATTAATACTGGAGAATGAAAGCAAAGTAGGCAACCGCTGGGATTTTGTCCTGCTGTGTCCAGCATCATTCAAGCATGCTTTGATGGTAGCTCTGCCCTTTCCTTAGTGGGTTACTTACTGAGAAAAAGAATCACAGAGGCTGGGAGGAATCCTTGCATTTGCCTCTTTATTATTTATTCTGCAGCATGGCACATGGAAAGCATGCAGGGCAGAAGGAGCTGAAAATGCACCGTGCACAGAGAGGGAGTAATCATAGCGGCTTCACAGTATAACAAGACAACACATAAGCTTGATTCTGCCTCTGCAGTCATTATTGCATGGTGTAACTAACACCACCCAAACTGCAGAGTGTATGTTTATGATGGGCAGGACATCTGTGAATACGGACTGATTGTTGTAAAGAAGACAAAAAAAATCAATTTTGCTGTCAGAGTGGACATTTAATTGCAGACATTCAGCAGGGGTCATGAATATGGTGTGCAGCCCAGAATGTGCTGGCTGTATTCCACTCACGTAGCTCTTTGAGGGGCTGAGTGACTGCCTCCCTCTGCCAGAAGCGCCATCCTTGTCCCAGTGGCGTTCCACCTTAAAAAGACGAATATATGTGCCTGACATTGACACACCGTGACTCACGCAGCCATGCTATTTCAGTATGGCTGCTGGCAAGCCCAGCCTCTCTGTAGCCTCTCCCCTCCCTGCTTTGGTCATTTGTTTGCCTCCTCTGCTAGGCTGTTTACTTGTAATTTGGACATCTGTCAAGGTGGTTTGTTTGCTACCCTGTGGTGTGATTAGGCTACCTTTGCCAAATCTGGGAAGATGGATGGGGTTATAGCAAATCTTGGCGGTAAAGACGAGGCTGGAGTTTGGCTACCTCTAATCAACCAAGTTTAGTGGGATAATTAAGAAAGCATTGGGTGAACAAAAAGGGTGCTGTGTCACTGAGGTCACAAATGTATTCATCACACTCTCTTTTGCAGTCTTAATGGTGGTCTTGTGCAGCGTTCCACTACAGTCTGTTTGGTCCCGCCTTGTCCTGTCACACAGTCTGTTCAGCGTTCCAGTGCCAGAACCTTCTCTTACACCAAGAAGGGGGCGGGGACGAGTGGGGCAATTAACCACCTGCTGGTAAAGGAGCTACACAGCATCGCTTCACACACACCCTGACATTTTCAGGATCACTCATGAACACATTCATGAGTAGATTTATAGATATGGTGTCACTCATGCACGCTGTGTGAAGCTCAGGTATACAGCTTGCAAACGCGGCGTGGAACAAAAGAGGCAAGGGGGTGGCTTTCACATTTGCTCTCTGATCATGTTTCATCCTGAGCGTTACTAATTTGTTCATCTCCTTAATGAACATTATTGGCAGGATCACATTAACCCAGCACTTAGGTTTCCTAATGGCAAACGTCATGCTCCGTGCTCACATCACCTACTGTACACTCTCACAGAATCAATAGCGAATAATTCCACCGCTTTATCCAACTTCATCGACAATGACTTTCTTTTACTTTTTGGGTCATCAGCCACAGTGAGATTCTGTTCGTTAAAAACAGATTATATAAGCCACCTTGAACACTCATCTGGAGCTGTTTAAAGATCCAGTGTGTCGGATTTAATGTGATATATTGGCAGGAATGGGATATAATATAATAAGTATATTTTCACGAGTGTATATCACTTGAAAATAAGACTCATTGTGTTTTCATATCTTAAAATTAGCTGTTATATCTACATAAGGACTTAGACTTAGACTTAGACCTTTAATGTCCCCAGGGGGCAATTTTGTTTGCAGCAATTTTGTTGGAGCAGGTCCTCGTCTACAGAGTCCGCCATGTTGCCATGTTTCTACAGTAGCTTGGCACATGCAATCTGAAATCCTCAGCGCTAGTTACCACCAAATCCTCAACCTTCTCCTTCAACTCCAGACTGAACCTCACCATTTTGGTAAATAATTCATAGCTGATAAGAAGTGTTGACACTGTAGGCTGACTCAGAATAGCTCAAACTATTTGTGATCCCTGTGATAAGCTTAGTCATCCAATAAAGGCTTTATCTACTGACTGACTACTGCAGCCGTTGCATTCCAGTATTGCAGCTTTGTCACTGAAATCAACATAGGTCTCTTTGCATGACGTCTGCCTGCAAGTGTGTTTTCATGGGTGTGTCAGGAGGGTGTGTTGGGGAAGGGCTGGAGGATATGCAGCAGCAATTTGTCAAACATGAATAAATTACTTTGCTGCTAAACCACCTTTTTTAAGATCTACATAGAATAATGTGTTATTTTCAGAAATCAATTTGACTACATGTAAACAACATCACAGTATACAGAAGTCCTATTATACTGCACACAGGAAGTTGATATGGCATGACAGACAACTGATATGTTTACCAGCATAAAATGCAGCGCAGCAACATAAGCTGTCAAACAGCTCAACACTAACAGGTAATCATCTCTCTCGTAAGCTGCTACACATTAGCCCGTGATTAGAGAACAAATACTAACATTCAAAACTTATTGTTAAGTAAATGAACTCATTTCCAACCTACAAAAAGGAGTTGCCAAAAATAAAACCTATTCAAAGGAGGTTTTAAATGTTGCCAACTCTAGGAGTGGCCAACAGATGCACTATGGACAGAGAGGGTGTGGCCACAGTTATTGCTACTGAGTTTCACCTGAGAACAAAATAAGCAGGCTCCACCAGTACTGAGACACTGCCAGGACTCCAAGGACGTACCTTAACTCTGGATTATTTCTCCACTTTAAGGTAAGTCAGAACTATTTTATTTTTTCCTCTATTTGATTTTCTTCCTATTGTGTGTACTTAAGAACCAAACAGTTGATCTTACCTCTGCTTGTTTTACATTGATATTTATTTTAGAGCAGCTCCAAGGTGCATGGTTAGATTTAAGATAAACAACTGTGTTAGAGAGGTGGATGACAATACTTAAGAGACCTTTTCACTTTTGTGGAATCAAATTAGAGACAAAGGTAGTAGACGTTCACTGGAAATACACCCTCACAGTAATTTCTTCACTTCATGTTGCTTTCAGGGTTATAATGGAGCCTGTATTCACAAGTCTGAGGCTAAAGGTGGCTGTGCTGTTTCTGCTAACAATCCAGCGGAAGACAGGTGAGTCTAATTTTATGTCTAAGGAATATGTTTAAGGTCTCGGATAAGTAAGGCTGAAGCAAATACAGCATTTGTCTTTAATTGCTTTTTCTTGCCCCCTGACTGCCCTTTACACAGGAAGGCACTAATATTCCGATCATAGAGAGCAGAGAATATATGCTCACTGACAGAACTGGTGTTTTTTCTGTCTGCTCCGTGACTCACACAATACAGCGCCCAGTCTGACATGCTCTTAGCTTATGATCCGACAGTAATACGAACTGCTGGATTGCATTGCTGACAATCAATGAACCGTGTACATATAATTTAGGCAGCTGGCAGGTACCCTGCATCACATTCATAGCTTTTTTCATATGTGCTCCTGTTGCTAAGGTTCAAACTGGTGTGTGCATTTGTAAAGTAAGACACTGAGAGTCTTTAATTACTTGATTTCAATCCAGGCTGTGTATTTTGATACACAAACAACACAAAAACAGAGGTGAAAGTAAATCAAGCACACACAGCAGAGTGAAAGAGTACATAAAGAACACATGCAAAGCTCTTATCACGTCTGGGCCCAAAAGGAGGTGCATAGGATTTGAATATTTGCAGCTCTTTGTGTCAAGCTCAGAGACTGCACTCACTTGAAAGTTAGATGCCTCTCCACATGGAAAACACGTCTTCTGTAGATCACAGCATTTTGCCCAGAGGGGCTTTTGCAGTGTAAACATTTGACTGACTAATTTGAGCCTTTTTTTTTTCCTTCAATTTCCCTTCGTCACATCTGCCATTTACATGCTTGTTTTGTGGCAGTGGCATTGAAGTGCTTTCAGAGTGATATAGTGGATTTAATGGTGTCAAAAGAGAGGCTGTTTTGATTTATCAACGTGGTCCATTCAGACGTTTAGCGAAGGTTAATCACCTAGATGGGAGAAACGGTGGTGAGAAGTTTGCTCCAGATGTCTGAGAAGTTGAATGACAACATTACCAAGATAAATAGCTCCGATCTGCTGAAACACATCGCCACGTAATAACAATCAGCTTCGAGTTCTTTCTATAAACGTCAAGCTATCAGGAATAATTAAAATCCATGGCCATAAACAGTGAGTCAGCAGGGTGTGTGTCAACCCAGAAACAGCTTTTAACTGCCACTTGTCAAGTACATTTTTCATGTGTGCCCATCCATTCACTTTTCATCATCATTTGCCCATATATTTCTGACAACTAATGAGCCTCAAGAGTTTTAAATTAATACATAACCCATTTTCACAAAAATACCACTTTTGCTTCTATTCCTGCTCCAAATCCTCCTCAGTTTGACTTAAGAGGCCAATTAGTCTCAGATCAGCACCTACTCCAATCTGAGACTGTTTATGAGCACAAGCCCAGAGCTTGAAAGCCATTAAGTTGGAAAAATATTAATGCATTTGAGAGAGAAATTATTATTTTTCTGTCTTTTTGTATGTTTGTCTTTTGGCCTGGGTAGATGATTATGAAAATTGGAGGGTGGAATCAGTGTATATTATGGATCAGACAAAGCTGACTGTAATTTTTCGGACCCATTAGATGTGACAGAAGCGATGCAAGTGACATCCTCCGGCCCACAGACCATTCAGAAGGCTGAGGGGGAGACAGTCATCTTGGGATGCACGTACACCCCCGGCTCCCAAGACACAGGAGAGCTGGACATTGAGTGGTCCAACGTGAGCCCGGACATGACACAGAAAGACAAACTGGTGGGTGTGGGTTTGAAGACAGAGAGGAATGTTTCAGAGAAAAAACCTGTCTGGGAGGTTGGGCAAATTATGAGAGTGTTCATTAAACATGCAAGAGCTGGGGTTATATATTTTTACCTTTGGGCTCTGTTACTGGGAAAACCTGCTTTTGAAGAGGTGTCATCACTCAACCCAATCTTTGCATTTCAGATCTTATCGTATGCAGGGGGCAAGACGGACAACTACGGCGACCCCAAAAGGCTCAAGTTCATAACGGACCCCAAGCTGGGAGACGCTTCCATCTCTCTCTCTGATCTGAGGCCCTCAGACACAGCCACCTACCAGTGTAAAGTCAAGAAGGCGCCGGGTGTCGACATGAGAAAAGTCACTGTGGCGGTATTGGGTGAGAAGGAACTGTTCTTTTACCGGTTCTACCTGTTCATTTTCTCAGTCTGCTCATTCCTCTTTTAAATGGAGCTCTCACTCTCATGGAATGTAGACACTCTCAGTCAGTGATCACACCTCTCTCTGTAGCCATACCTCACATTGTTCTCCTCTCCCACACCTTTAACCCTCCCATGATGAACTAAAGCATTGATGTGTTTATTTGTTTTTCTGTCTCCAGTCCCCCCATCAGCTCCAAAGTGTTGGGTCGAAGGCGGCGAGGAGAAAGGTGGCACGGTCGCCCTCCGCTGCAAGTCATCTCGGGGATCCGTTCCTCTCACTTACACATGGAGGAGAGAGAGCGGTACCATACCAGCCACTGCAACCCAAGGTGAAGAGGCAACTTTACAGACAAAAAAAGGCTTCTCTATAGCACTTTTCATCATGTTGCATTTGTATAATATGATTGTACTGAAAGCTCTCTCCTGTCATTAAGACCTACAGACTGGAGAGCTTTTGATAAGGAACCATACAGACAGCAACGTTGGAACTTACGTGTGTGAGGCAAAAAATGCTGTGGGCAAAGGACAGTGTAAATATGCACTGCATGCATACAACCGTAAGTCTGTGTGACATCATCATCTAATTTTACTCTTAAGTACTTAACACCAAGGAAGCTTTTAAATTGTCATCTGCATGGTGGAATAGACTGAGTATTTGCTGCAGTCTGTCATACAAGTTGTGGAATTACATGCAAGCCCACAGCCAAGTCGCCAGAAGTAACTGTTGGTGTTTTATGTTTCTGCAAACCACAAAAACATTAAATGTATACATTTCATGATTCTCATATCAAAATATCTAAAATGACATAGTATATAACCTGATTTTGTGATCAGGAGGTGGAGGGGATGGTTGATGGCGTGACACCTAGGCGAGACCACTTTTTGAGACCAACAAACAACAAAACCAATTGTGTTTTAGCGAGTCATTGTTGTGACACCTACTGGGATGGTGACACAAATCTGTGTATTTTAAGTCAAAACGTGATCTTTTCTTTAACCATGACTGAGTGGTTTTTGTGCCTAAACCTAACCACATGTTAACCACAGTCTTGAAATGTAAAGTTTCAATTTATTTGCTACAGAATTACACACACACAATGTTTCTGTGGTTTGCACAAAGGTACAATGCCAAGATTTATTCTAGCTACTGGGTTGCTGCCAAGGAAGGAAAGCTGCACTTCTTTCACCTTAAAGGGGACCTATTATGCTTATTTTCAGGTTTCTGCTTATATTTTGGGTTTCTGCTAGAACGTGTCTACATGCTTTAAGGTTTTAAAACAATTAATTTTCATCATACTGTCTGTGCCCTAATGCCTGTATTCACCCTCTTTCTGAGACACATGAGCAACATTGGCAACAAAGTTTATATGTGTCCCTGATATTAGGACATAGCCACATGTAGCAGTGTAGACTACGTAATGTAAGCACTTGCAGTAATGTGCCTGGAGTAGATGATGATACAAAGAAATTCGTCACGAGCTGATTTCAACTTCTTTCGAAAGCAGAGGAAAAACATTTGTAAACAGAGTATTCAGAACAGTCTGAAGCCTAAGGTTTATGCTCACAGGGATTACTTTTGCAGTCGCTTATCTCATTATTTGGAACTTTGGTCACGTTCAATATTAACATCCGACATTGTAACATTATGACAAAAAATAAGGACAGGCATAATAAAGCACCATGTCTTTTCTTCCAGCTACCAATAAGGTGGGTGTCATAGTCGGGGCAGTGATAGGTGCTCTCCTGCTGCTGCTCCTCCTCCTGCTTCTCATCTGGCTCCTGGTCTGCTGCTGCCACAAGCGTCGCTACGAAAAAGAGGTGGCAAATGAAATAAGGTAACGTATCAAAGCTGGAGACGATTTCAAACATGCATGAGATGGTCTTAAATCTGAAGATCTTTTGATGTGTCACTTGCTTCCTCAGGGAGGACGCCCAGGCCCCAGAGAGCCGACCCTCTAGCAGAGCCTCCAGTTTACGCTCAGTGTTGGCATACCGCACCCACCCCGGGGTGCAGTACAGCTCTGTGAAGAAGCACCTGCCCAGCGTCAGTGAATCAGGACACAGTCCCATCTACACAGGCGAGAGCAACGGCGCATCACAGCCAACCACTGCAGGGGACAGCCGTGCCCCTCTTAAATATGACCATCGATATGGATACCCTGTGTAAACACAATCCAAATGCATCATAGACTTTTTATCTTTAATATGACGACGTCCCTGAAGAAAGGACTTTTAAGTATAACACATATAAAGAACTCCATGTAAAGTATGTATGACAAATGGTGCTTTGCAGTATATTTACCCGGAGAATAATGGGAGTGCTGGTGTGGAACTACTGGGGACTCATAAAATCTTACCTCAACCCTTAGACAAATACAAATGTACAGCTGGTTGACTTTCATAATGCACTGTAGCACATCACTGCTAGTGAATAGGTTCTCATTGTTACACTGATTTTGCTAAAGCTATGTAAAATGTATTTATGTATATGAAAAAACTCGTATTTTTACTGAGGCTTTTTTTCTATGACGCACACGACAATCAATTTATTACTTTTTTAGAAATATGTGTACAATAAAACATGTTTTAATGACCCTCTAAATCCCATTTAGGGTTTGCTGAGCGTTCAGTTTTGTGTCAGGGCTCCATCTTTTATGCTTGATGGTATAAGGGCTGACACAACACAACAACATAACATTTGAAACACATCTCCCACTCACAGGATGCAGGATGTGACAATGTCTTTGTAGAAGATGAAAACTTAATTGAAGGAGTCTTATTTTGGCATCATAATGGAATAAGATATTTTGTTTTGACATGCAAAATTAAATATGATATGAAAAGAAATTATCTATACTGTCAGAGGCTGAAATACAATTTAATTAGAGAGGGTCATAATGTCTGGGAGAGCAGTGAAGATGAAGATGAAGATGAAGATGGTGCGAAACGAGGCGTTAAAATTCTGAACTTTGTACATAAACATGGTGGGAAAAAAATGATCTGTCTGTGTCCGCAGATTGGAAACTGGCTATTTTCAGGGCTGCAACTGGATAAATATAAATTCAAACTTTGAGCTGCTCATGAATCAGATTATTGCGAGAGACTGAAGCCAGTTTTGCCCCTGATCCTCTTATGTGCATTTGCCTCCTGGGAAAAAAAAAATCATTTGCAGAACAAAAGAGCTACCGAATTTCATCATTTGTGTTGTCTGTTTCTCCAGTTTTCGCTCGGCAGCCGGTAAACTAGTTATTAGTCTAACAGCTAGTAGTCGAGGCGCTAACCTGCAGCTGCCACTCTGCAAATCCAGAGTCAGCACTTTGCCCGCAGCCCCACCTCTCGTCTGTATTGGCGTGAACCCATCTTCAAAAGGTGTATGCTGAATTAATAAGAGCTGCAAGAAGTGGTGAGGGTTGGTGGGCCCTTGGTAATAAATTCTGCCAAGGGCCCCCTTAATATCAGCATCCCCTCCCCCCATCCTGCTTGAAACTGTAGAGGCTGTTGAGAAACAGTGTTGCTGTTTCAAATGACCAGAACCAAAAAGCATCAAACTTTCAGTTTTAAGACAGGCTTCCCTCTCTTTCAAATTAGCTTTTATTTAAAAGTTAACAAGCAGCAAGGGGCAGATTATGAGACAATGGGCCCCTGGGCACAGATGTGTAAAAGGCCCCACCGCCTCTCCTACACAAGACTGGAAACACACAACTACGTGGTGACTGCTTTTTTTGTTGTTGTCATTTTGTGTCTTTTTTAGTCGTTTTGCCCTTTTTTCCAACACAGTTTGCATATTTCCTCGTCTGACAGGTTGTTACAGCACACCTCACACACCAGGGCTTTCACTTGCTTGTCCAGCTTCTATTTGGACACCTTGTTGACAATCTCCATGCAAGTGTAGGCCTGGGGGGGTTTGACACTTTGAGCCCCAGGGCCTGTGCCTGGTAGACCCGTTCAGTAATCCATCCATGTGGGCGGCACACATACACACACACTCGCTCAAAACATGTTTACTATGTCTGTGGGCTGTTTTTTTTTGTCACTTGTTTGTTTCACACGAAGACAAATTGAAAACTTGTCAACTTTTGTTGGTACATGCCCACATCTGTATCTCTCCGTTTGCTTGGTTTTTCTCTGAGTACTCGAGTATTTTAAGTGGGTACACAAGCCTGTCCTTTGATCCATGCATGGACTGGAGAAACAGATACAGTAATTAATTACAAATGCTTGTCTGGCAACCTCACTTGGAAACCACATAATCTCTTCTTTTAATAATAAGTTTCTTAGAGGGCAGAACTCCTCATAGTGTTGGCATAGTAATTATTTTTTAAAGAGCAAAGGCTCCCACTGCAGAATGTTCTTTCATATCTAGATTCAAAGAGTTTCCGCATGAAAAAGACCTTTTTTTTAAAGCTATTGTGGAAAAAGAGCAGAATTTCTCCTCAAAATTTGGCTGTGGATTGTTTAGTATAAAATATATCATTCAATACAATAATAGAATCAACTAAGTTAAAGCGTTATTCATGAAGATGGATGAGGACCTGGGTAAGCTGTATTAATTGCTCATGAAATCAGGACTGTGTTTGCTACGACTGGATAGTTATGTATGTAGAACAAGCAAACAAACAATCTGAATTAAATACAAAGTAAAATATAATTGAGGTCAACTTCTTGTTAAAAGTCTGTCTATAAAGTTTGTGTCCTCCCCAGTACAAACTATGGTGATAAGGTAGTGCATTATAAAGGCTCCTGAAGGTGATTCAGAGGTGATTTGCTTTTCTTATCAGGTAACTAGGTGTGTGTGTGTGTGTGTGTGTGTGTGTGTGTGTGAGAGAGAGAGAGAGAGAGAGAGAGAGAGAGAGTGTGTGTGCGGTTTGGTGTTTGTGGCCGAGCTGCAGGAATAACCATTTGCATTCGTAGCCGGCAGAGTGTGGTCTGCGGATTGGCTGAGCTGTCACGCCGCACTGATCCACACACAGTAAAGTGACCGGATATTCCTAATGAGCACATATCCTGCCCACCCCGTGTCAATGCAAATACACCATCACCACTACCTGTGGTCACAACTGATGCAAATCACACCTAAATGCTTATAAATCCCAGCCAAGGAACACGTAAATCCGAGGATTTCACCTTGCTGTGTGCATCCTGCAGACAACTCCAGGCTAGGATTAATGCTTGGATAAACAAAACAACAAAACAAAGGATTCTTCAGCTGCAGCCCAAGGTATTGAGTCAGACAACGTATTGTGACGACAATGAGGCACTGAGAGTGTAAGCAGAAACCTTGAGTAGGATTCAAAGTGATAAAAAGCCTCATGGGAGCCATGTTTGAGGTAAAAATGGTTGTTTTTGCTCCTAATTGCTCTAACCTTGTCACCTCAGCTACACTTTACTTCATTTTGTGTGTGGCCTCCTAAATTGTAGATTTCACATATATTCTTAACCATAATAGGTTTTAATTGAGTCTATTTGGATCTGTTTTATGTATTTCAAGAGCTAAATGTGTGAATCTTTTCCCCAGGCCCCACCGACAAACTGTGACTGATTTCATTCTGTGGGATCAGAAATGAAGAATCCTCTAGTTTGGAGTCTGTGTGCATAATTTTTTGCCTTCATCTGCTTGAACATAGCAAAAACAAAACTCGCCAGAACCCCACACAGACTGCTGAGTGCCACATAGAGGAATAGTGATTCTCATAAAGGTTTACTTTACATTACATCATTATGTATGGGACGAATAAATTGGCCCTCTGGGTAATGACAGGTCTTTTGGCTGTCACCACCGTCTTTTTCAATGTCTACATCTTCTTGACGAGTCTGTGGAACTACAAGCAGAAGAAGAAGTGGAGTCCCAGTGAAACTATCATCTTGGCTCTGTCGGTGGCTAGCGTGGCCCACCAGCTAGTGTGCTACTTCTGGATGACCATGGATGAGGTGGACAGTAAGTGCCACATTGCTGGGATGCCCTACAGCATCATGCTGCTGGTGATCTACAGCCTCAAGTTCACCATCATGTGGGACACAGGCTTTCTCACTTTCTACTACAGCACCAAGCTGGTGAACACACCCAATCAGTGCTACACACATATCCAGGCTGTCATCCTCAAGCACGTCATCTTAGCTGTTTGTTTTATCCCTCTGTGCGGCCTGGGCACCTGCATGCCGATGCTCGTGGTGTTTCACCCTGACAACTACACCGCAACGAACAGCGACTGCGGGGTTTTACTGCCCAACACCTTCTCTGGCAAGATCTACGAAGCCACGTACCTGCTCCTCGCTGATGTATTGCCAGGGGTGCTCATGGTGAAATGCTGCATCTCCATCTCCGTCCACCTCGCCATCCATCTCCGCCACATGAAAGCCAGCACCAACGGAGCCCATGGGCCAAAGCTGGGCTCCCAGATGAGAGTGATCCAGATGGCTTTATCTCTGGTGGCCGTCTTCATCCTCTTCCTCGTGATCGACCTGTACGTCAACTACCAGATATCGGTGAACCATGAGAACATCATTGTGCTCACATTCTTCTTCACGTCCATCTACACGACTGCAACGGCTATGGTGCTAATCTACGGGAAAAAGACATTCTGGAAATCTCTGATACATGAATATAATGTCTGTCTGGATGAATATCCGTGTTTGTCTTGTCTGAAGGTGCCTGAACAAAAGGATAAACCCAGCACTCCTGCAAAAGTTAAAACTTGAGGAGCCAATTTGCTTCTCACTGGCGGTCTTTGTGCTGAAATCAATTGGTCATTGTCTGAACCTATTAAAAACTTTGAAGTAACTTATTCTTTTATCTTTTGCGCCAGCAATTTCAGTAATGACTACTGTCCTGCTTTATCGCTGTTAATTACAATTTCTTACATCAATAAGGTATTTTAGCTGTGTTAGAGCAGAGCTGTTCAAGTGATGCACAGATCACAGCGGGACAGGTAACCATCCTTCCATCCAAATCACACGCTCATCAGCCTGCACCTATGAATATTAATATTTCAGTAGAACAAATAATAGTCAGGCCTGTAAAATAGATCCCAAAGCATGGTTGCCTGGACATGATGTAACCCCGTACCCATCGAAAAATGTTAAAAAATACATGTGACTGTGGCGAGAGTACAGAGCATATTAATAAAACAAGATAGTACACACAGCCTGAATTCTTCTTTTTTTTCATCACAGCAGCTTTAAGAGTTTTTCCTCAGTCAAGTTGCAGATAGTTTAAGCTCCGCACGAGGACAACAGAAGGCTGCTCACAACTGGAAGGTTGCCAGTCCAAACTCCTGCAACAGTCAGGGGAGAAAAAAAAAATCAACTTGATGGGGAAAAGCACTTATAATCGCCACCTTCTCTTGTGTATGTGTTCACTGGTCCTCAACAGGAGTGTACACGCCTGTGCTCGACAGCTCCCAGGTGTGGTCGTGTGTAACTGCAACTGTGTGTGTGGGTGTGAAGCTGGGCGTTCCTGAAAAGTGCACTCATGCCCAGCAAACCTGCCCTGTATAAATAGGTGGGGGGGGGGGTTTGAAAAAAAATGCAGCAGACCTCTTTGCAATGCTCCATTAGTTCACACCCCCTTGGCATCCCGAAGTAAGGTTCAAAGCAGAGATACAATAGTGCAGCTAATCCCCCTCCACGCAGAGGCTCAGGATCCCTCCAGCGGCTAAATGGACAAAGTAAGGAATGGCATATCTTCCTTTGATGCGGGGGAGTTAAGTTGTACAGAGGCCTTGGCTTCCATCCCATCCCCTGTCTTTCTCTCTCCGTTGGAGGCTGTTGGGTTTGGCATGGCGGGAGAAAAACAGCTCAATATGATACATCTCCAGCCAATATAGATGCAATACTCAATAATGTAATATAATACAATTATATTATTATCTATCTTTATTTGTCTTTGTTTGGGAATGACAGTGATGAAAGAAATATTTTAATCCTTTACTTAAAGGAACAGTGTGTAAGATTTAAGGGGATTTAGTGGCATCTAGTGACCAGGATTGCAAACTGCAAGAATTCCTTCAGTGTTCTTTATTCAGGAGGTCGAATTATTTGCAGAGGCCTTCCCTTTCCAAAACAAACAGACACGGCAATTAAAACTGGTGAAAAACACTGAAAAAGTTACAGATCTGTTTCTCCTTTGGCATTTGGCAAATGGACAGCTCACCCAGCACCTGCTGTTGTGGGCTCAACTTTTTTCTCTGGTAACTTAATAAGTGCTTGTATAGTTCTGATCCAGATGTTCAGTAGGTTTTAAACTGGTATAACTCTGAATAAAGTTTCATGTTAAAAAGAAGTGCTCACGTGCACTAACATTCATGCGAGAAGTTTGGATTACATCACTCACAGAGGGAGCATTACTTCATTCTCTGCTCAGGACACCATTACTCTATATCTTCACATCGCAACAAGTAATTTGCTGCAAAATTAATGTTCTGAATGTCATCATTGATGATATTCAAATGTTATACTTAGGTAGAAGTAGCCAAACAACAGTATAGACATACTTCAAAATCACACTTCTGTAAAACTACAAAAATATTCATATCAAAATTACTCAAAGAACAAAAAATAAAATCACTTATTATGCAGAATGCTGCATTTCAGAATATTAACCTAATGTGTTAAACTAATTACTGATTAATTATTTTTGAACATCACTCTATTTTTTTTTCAGCTGATAACAGTGAGGCTAATTTGTTTTACTATATATACTAATGGGTAGCATGTGAATTTTCACCAAGGGCTCAGTGAAGTTTTAACTTATCTTATTCGTTGATTATATTTGTATTAATGATCTGACCTTGCAAAAAAACTGGCAACTAAAGCTGTAAAATAAATGAAATGGAGTAAAAGTATAATACTGGCTTCAAAAATGTAGCAGACTTTAAGTATGAATTGCGGATATACTTAATCACTTTCCACCACTGAATGCTGCATACAACATATTTCAGCAGAAGTTGAGAAAACTGTGTGCAACTTAGTTTGTTCCATCATTGTAAAATAAGAGAAAAAATTAGCTTGCAACCATCTGTGTAGCTTGTTTGGAGCTTGGAAAATCTACTTTCCATTGAGTACTTGCTCAAGGTAATGGAAACAGTGGGGTTTTTTTGTGTGTGTGACCTCAGACACTGTAACAACTCATAGTTAGACACAGATGTGTCACTGGCGTATTGTCAGTTGAGTGGAGGCTGGAAAGACATCTGCATTGTATATGAAAAGAAGGAGACTGTGATGGATGTCCTTAGATTCTATACAGCATGAAGCTGTAAACATGTCTCAGTATAGAGATTGTTTCCATGGAGATGCAACAGAGCATCCAGCCAACCTGGCAGTTGCAACACTGCTCTCCTTGCATGGGTGAACATCGCTTCAAATGGTTATTGCTCCTGAGACATGCAGGGAGAATGATATCCCATACCTCACTATCTGACAGGAAGGAACAGACCATTAGCAATCCAGATTAGCAAGACCAGCACCCATCACACAACTCTTATAAACATCTCATAAACTCCTCCCTGCAGACGGGCTCCCCAGATGAGGCCTCTTTAGCTTCGACATCAGCGTGAGCTAAAGAGGCCTCATTTTCTTACTCCTACTGTAATTGTTTTTGAAATGCATAAATCACCAGTTCCGCATCAGTTTGTTAGATGTTTTAAGCTTGAGTGGGTAATTTTTCACACTATCAGCAGCGTCCAAATGACTGTCTGTGTGAGCGCAGAGTTTCCACTGAGGGCACGGAGAGTAATCTGTATTCACTGTGTTGACAGGATTGTGGTTAAGAGATGGAGAAGATGCCTTTCTAAAATAATCAATGTCACAGAAAAGAGGAGTTTGCTGGTCTTTCAATAGGTCTTTATTTTTGTTCAGTCAACAACTTGTTCATAAAAAAGATCATTATATATCTCTTGAGGCATTGTTTGTATAAAATTTCTTTGATGCTTGTTAGGAAATGCGTACTGTACAAAAAAAGTGAATCCCTTGTACAACAATTAAAAATCTAAAATACTGACAATTTCATTATTGATTCAATTTTATCATTTTCAAAACAGCTTACATGCATAGATTTAGCACTCTGAAGGCACATTATATTGCTGCTTTTAAAGATTTAAACAGCACACAGTAAAGCGGTATGTTGAAATAAGACTCAATTTATGCTGCATAAAAGTAAACCACCTGTGTACACACTGGGTGTGCACAACAATGGCAATATTAAAACTCAATGAATAGCAATAATTTAAATTTCAATAATGAAATGATATAAAAATATCTGCTGAGACCTGAAATATAAAACTCAAGTGAACTTCCAAGGCGTTTCTGTTTGTACCATACAGCGTTTAGAGTTCTTTAAAGGACCAGTTCGAATTATGTCAAGTATGCTTATTTACTTTCTTGGAGAGAGTCAGACGAGAGGATGAACAAAAGTCTCAAGTCTGTGCTGTAAATGTGTAGCAGGAGCCGGCCGCTAGATTAGCATAACAAATGGAAATGAGCAAACAGCTATGTGGCTCTATGTGAAGGTAAAAAATCCACATACACACCTCTAAAACTCACTAATTCACGTTACATCTCAGCTGTTAACAGTAATTCAAGTGTTTATATGCTGAAATATTAATTGTCTGGGAACAGCAATTTCCTTGCCTGGGTCCAGACCTTTGAATCTGCCCACTCCACTGAGTTCAAGTTGACAGATTCTGGTCCGGCATTGTGACATGAAACAATGGTTTCTTGGTTAAAACAAAAAACAACAAATCAGCGCCACGGGGGGACGGACGATTAACCAAGCAGCACCATGGGCGGGTCTAACACCACTGTCAAGCTGTTATCAAGCACGGTCAAGCTGTTGTGTTGGAACCAGTGAGGAATAATTAAAACCACATGTGTGCGCTGGCATGGTAATGGTGCAAACCCAGAGTGGACTTAAAAAGATGTTAGATTCAGTCTAGTGATTGGTTAGTGGAAATCGAATCCCCCTCCCCGACAGAAAGCAGTGAGAGCAGACGCAATGTCAGACTGAAGATGGAAACAGTGGATATATTAAGAGACCTGGATACAGCGTTGGCAGTGGGGTACCACTCTTTGCTACTGAAGCTGGTCAGTGGCCCATGAAGCAAAAATGGATCAACTGCTGCGTATAAAATTACCCAGATGATAGGGTACTGCTTTGGCACTGTGCTCATAGAGCAGCTGCACTAGAAATTTCAGCCAGCTGTACCAGCTACTTCCAGTTTAGTGCTCAGTTAACTTGAATGGGGATAAAATAATCAATCATGCAGCTCTTCGAGACTTTCCAAATGTTATCCAACTGAACGTATTAAATTCTGATTATCCACTGATTTACAGCTGTTTCTTTTGCCATGTAGGTCTATTGGAAAAAGTATTTTTAGGTCGCATCATGTGATGGACCAGTTAGTTGTAATTCCACTGTTTGGCCACTAAGAAGGTTGGCTTCAAAATCCGGCGCACTTCCTGGGGGCCTTAGTGTAATAACTTGACAATTCTGTCTAATATAAGGTGAGTAATCACCACAGGACTCTTCTCTGGTTACTTGGCAACTGCACATAACCACTTGCAAAACCACAACTTGTAGTTAAACAATTATGGTTTATTAGTGAGCTTTAGAGGTGTTGGTAGGCGAATTTGTTCCCGTCACACAGAGCCAGGCTAGCCGTTTTCCCTTGTTTCCAGTCTTTATGCTAAGCTAAACTAAACTAACTGAGATACATATTCATCATACAGATGTGAGAGTGGTATCAATCTTCTCTCTCAGCAAGAGAGCGAATTTCCCAAAATGTCAAACTATCACTGTCAAAAAACATACTTCCACTCAACACTAACATTGGCGTTATGCAGTTTGAGAGCATCAGTTACAGTATTCAGTTCATCATAAACAACAAAACAAATAATCTGCAGCACATTCATTAATGCCATCCAGTGTCTAAAACTTTGTGGTTTGGGGAAATGGGTTTGATCATATTACTGAACATCATCATCAGACACAAAACGACTACATGTCAAACTAACACTTACATTCTGTACATTGTATTCCCTGCTCTTGATCAAGTTCGAATACAGCTTTGTCCTGCTCAAATATGGAATGCTGGCAAACAGCTCAGAGGGGAAAAAAATCATCCAGTGTCACTCCAGCACATAAAAGCTAAATATTACATTGCAGCATTGGTCATTCCATTTCCCTGCGAGTCATAAAGTCTGTACAACATACTAATTTTTCTTTAAGAAAAAAAGCATCTAATCACTGTTTCATTACCTCTTAAAAAGCCCACTGTATCCAAGGCTGCAGTGACCTCATGTACCAAAAATCATATATCCATTTCTGCGCAGTAGTACCCTCTTAGGACAATAACCCCATATATATTCTTCCTTGCGGCTTCAAAACAAAACATCAGCTAAAACTTGAGAACAAAGGACCGCTCGGCATTAGTGACTTGCATCAGAAAGAATTTTCTTGTGCTGAAATCTTGCACACACACCACGTAGATGGTCCTGCATCTGTACCATACTGTGGCGTTTTTACAATGCCACGGATGAAACTGTGCTTTCATCACAGCCAAATCAAAGAATTAGTGTAACTTTAAAGCCCGTGTGCAGGTGTAGCCTTAGTGGGGGGTGTGCTCGTATGTGGGGAACATCGACTTCCGTGTCTTCGGAGGCGGCGGGGGAGGTTTGCTCTCAATTTTCATTGGTAGTGGAGGAGTGAACTGTGGGGAGAGAGAGTTCACGTTAGGACTTCAAATAAAAATAAAAAGAGAATATTTTAACGTTTACATGTCATTAAATATGCATTAGTGAGGGGGTGCTATTTTCTCGAAGCAGATGTACCTCTGAAGAGAACCCGGGGTTGTCAATCTCGTGCGGGTGTTTCTTCGGAGGCATGGGTGGGGGTGTCCCTGGGGTGTCAATGGTATTGACATCATTGTCACTGAGAAGCGATGAAAAACCTACGACGGGAGAGAAGAAATAAAAGCATTTCAGACCGCATTTATCTGTGAATATGTGTATGTGTGTGTGCGTGACCTGATTAGGGCTATAGACCAGAATGTGCTTACACAAGGTTAGCAGGCATGGTATTCTTCCTTTTCTGTGTGCAAGGCATATTTTTTAAGAGAAAATAAAATGATGACACGCAGTGCGGTGTTTGTCTGAGCAATACTTATTTGTTACATACTGGAGCTGCGTGGTGTGCGGGGAGTGTGTGGAGAGGCAGGTAGCGGGCTGAGAGGGTTAGACAGGCTGAGCTGGGATGAAACACCCTGGAACAGGGAGAGGGTGAGCCGTCGGTCTCCTAATTGTAAACTCTTGGGTCTCTGCTGCTTCTCTGGAGGAGTCTGGAATAAACACCGGAAAACAAAGACATAGGCTTCCATGTAAAACAGCCAACCGTAATGGAGCTGCTCCCAATGCACAGCTGAGTAACAGAAACTCAATATTGGGATGATATGGTTTTGTAAACAGCTTATATAATCACCTGAGTGCAAGTGGGGTGTCACGGAAATGAAAATGGCAGAACATCTATAAAAAGATAGCGCCTGAACATAAGGCCTTACTTCGTCTGCATCGGACGGCCTCTCCAGTAGGACCTGGGATTTGCTCACACTCCATTCCTTTCTGTTCTTTCTGGCAATCCTGTTGTCTTCCTCCGAGCGGGACAAAATCGAGGTCCTGCGATCGCTGGGGCGGGACAACAAGGAACTGCTGGTGAATAATCAGGGGCAGAGAGAGAGATGCAGAAAGATGTACAATCATAAAGACATTTCGATTTGACCAAAGACAAAAAAAGAAGCAGTCTGAGTATTAAAGGCAACACAGTGTCAGACAAAACCAGACAGGGGAAAAGGTGGACAAAGAAAGCAGGGAGAGGATGCAGGGACTGACTCTTGGGAGGAAATGCAGGAAGGTCCATCTGAGGATGCGGAGCCGCTGGAGAGGCCCGAGGAGGCGTTGGAGAGGGTTGAGACAGTAGACATGCGACGCAGGGTGGAGGACAGGATGTAGGGCATCACTACCGAGCCCACGCGGCTCTTCTTCCTCTCAGTGAGAGAGCAGGGCTGGGACACACAAATGGGATTAAGCATCATCGGGGGAATCTTGGCAGGGGAGGAGCACAATGACAGGCAAAACTCGGGTCGGCGATGGACTGGCTAAAGGAAGATTTATGGTCCTGCGCTAATATAACGTACACTCTGCTTTGAATGAGAAGCGTTTGATAGGAAGGCAAGAGGGCCAATAGCTTAAGTTGGCACCCTCTTACATTAAATTGAGTTTGCGGCTGGCAACGCACCAAGGTTATGACGCCATAATGCTTCTCTACTTTCTCCCGAAGGTCTTGGAAGCAAGTAACCAGACGATTGTGTAAGGGCTTCAGCTGCTCCGTCGTCTTCTCCCCGTGGATGCGAATCCCATCTGCCAAAACAGGGATCTAGAGGGGGAGACGGGCACTTAAGTATTACAAAATGTGCTCTGCTTTGAGGCCAGTGTCAATGACAATGATGGTGGAAGGATTTACCTGGAGGGCGATGAGATGTTTCAGGACCTCAATGCGCTCGTGGTCCTCTGGGTGCTCTTGGATGTAGGTGTCTGTAAAGAATGCCTATGGAGGATGAAAGCAGGATGAAAATTGGGCAGCTTTTAAAACAAACTCTTGAAATATAGCTGCAAGCGATAATGAACAGGTTTCCACAGCATGACAAAGAGGCCACAGCAGTTCCCTAATGAATAAAACTTTGTTGCTGAAAACAGGCTTGAGGCCAGCTAGACCTCATGTTAATGAAAAAGGGATTCACAAATGTATATTAATGTTTACAGTTGTATGATTTATCTGTTATTAGTGTAGTTTGGCAATGTTTGATAGCAGTATATTCCTTTCCAAATTAATTACGCCAGAGCCAACTGTGCACACAACATGAACCTGATTTAGCAAACAGCTAAGATCTAACAAATGCAGTGCAGTACAGAAGCAATGAGACAGTGGCTGTGGTTACATGGACAATATTTCTTCAGTCCCATTAAAATCATTTTGATAAGAGATTCCAAATGAGCTGTTACAGTGATCAGTGTTAATTTTGGCAGCTATTTTAGATTTAGCCTTAGTCTTCAGGGGGAATGCTTATCAGTTTAAGTCACATTGTAGTCATTTTTATTCTTATAGTATTAGTCTAGTTTTAGTTGATGAAAAGACATCACATTTTAGTCAATATGTCTTTTCTCTTTAATCCAGTTGGGCTGTAACAGCTATCAGAAATCAGTTTTTGACATGTATAAAGGATGATTGACTGATCATCATGTAAAAAGCTCAAAATCTCTACATGTACGGTCTCCAAAACGTTATCACCACATATAATTAATTTGAAACAACTTGGCTCTCACTGTTAAGAAGCAGAAAAACATCTTAAATTCAGCCTGAACTCTTCATAAATCTGCAACATGGTAGTGTAGAAGTTTAAACTCAGAGTCCTCTCAGAGTCGGTGATTAAAACTGGACTTTGAGCTCTGCCAGAGAAAGCTTCGCTGAGTTCAGACTGTTTACTTACAGCTCAGCTACACTAACAGATGACAGAGCCTTGCACCTCACTGTCAAACTAACAGCCATCGCTTCAACAAACCCCACAAAATCCATTAAAGAGCTTCACCATCTCAGGTCAGACACACCCTGCTGCTTATTTACAGCCGGATTACAGCTCACAACCTGCGCTAATGGCTGATACTTGGCATGTTTTGCAGGATAGTGAAACATCCTGGCGCTGTCTATTTCCTGGAGTTTACCAGCTGATCTCATAATAATTGCAAGCACGGCCATTCTCAGCTTCCTAGTTAAAAACATTTTTCTAGAAGGTTTCTGCTCTTTTCTCACTTTGAATGTCCGACAGCCCACCACCAACATTTTCGTCTCGTCTCATCAAAAGAAACAAAACATACATGTCATAACAATTTTTGTTATCAACATGTATTTTCAGCTTGTCAACGTCTCATCTTGGTCACGGAAAAAAAGTTTTCATTAGTTTTCATTAATAAAATGAACACTGACTGGATGCTGAATAAAGAAATCCGATAAGGTGTGTTTATATGCCCCAAAGCATTTAATCAGAATAGATGTAGTAACTGTGATGTAGCAACATAAGTGTAAGTTGTTGTTTTTTTTCTGTAGCTACAAATTAAAGATGTCCCCTAAACACCTTGCATGCAGACTTTCAGCAGATGTTAAAATTTACCGTAGATGTTACCATTTATCGGTAGCAGTGGCCTGCATTATGTCCAGCAACTCCACATTGCAACCTTTAATAATACATTACACGAGGCTGCTATTTCAAAAGTAAAGAGCACTTGCCTAAGAATGTAGCACTAGCAGAGCGCTAAAAGTTCTCTGAATTCATAAACGATTCTCTGTCAAAATCAGAAGAAGGAGGGGCGTAGAAAGAGCTGCTGCAGCATGTCCTAAACCACCTTATGTTCCCCCCACATGGGCCAAATATGCCAGAAATGAAAGCATATATTTGTTACTACCTGAGAGAAAAGATCAGATTAAGTGTTTACATGATTATGTAATTATATTTTGCTATTGAACGAATTATCAAAGGTTTACATCACCCCTCTCAATGTGATTGAAAGTTCCTCCCGATCAGGACGGTCTCTTCCAATTGAGGTAGTTACATGAGGCATTTTGTTCTGATTGGGCTATTATTCCCATTATTATGGTCCATGTTTACACAGCTAATGGCACATTTTTAGAAAGTCAGTACTCTTACATAGTGTCTGTCGAACTTTATCTGTCTATCACACTGCAAAAAACCCCAACTTGTTAAACAAAAAAGTCAAACCTTCTCATAGTTGGAGAAGCCGCCCATGACAGCAGGGTCGACAATGCCGCTGAGCATCATGGACAGTGGGTTGATGGACAGTGAGCGATCGCAGGCTTGCTGCTGCACGAGGTTACTCAGCTTTTCATTGGCCATCTCCATGGTCTCAACGGCGTTCTCCAAAGGACTGATCTCCTCCTGCACATCAGCAGAGTTTCATGAGGATTAGTGGGAATTTGAGGAAATTTTTAAAGCGAAAGCAAAAAATAAGAAACAATAAATTTTAAGAATGGAGTTTGCTTCTTACCACTGAGACAGATTTGACTTCAAACCATTTGAGAATCCCAGGGAAGCGATAGGCTGTAATGTACGTTGTTCTCTCGATCCACATGGTCTGTAAGGCAGAATAAATATCAATAAAATATTAAGGGGTGACATTTTTATGTCTTTATTAATCTTCAGAGTGAGGTGCCCGCAGACACACAGGGTTGTTTATACTTTTTTTTTATTATTATTTATGGGTGTGTGCTTATACATATGAGCTGTGTGCTTTGAAGGAAATTTAAAAAATGCTCACTGCAAATTCATTGTCTGGGTCCTTTTCACCTTTCCTGAAGGGCCTGGAATACTGGAACTGGTCCACTTCATTGGTTCTGTAATAGCTGCAAAAGAACAGGGAAGGACAGCGGTGAGTTAGCAGTTTGACCAGAGAACTATAAATCCCAAGGTATTCACGAGAAGATAAATCAGCCTTTAAGTGTTCTGTTACGCACTTTAATATCTGCTCTGGAACCCCCTTGTCTTTAAACTGGTGCGGCACGGTGAGAACAGGCTTGACAGTAAAGCACTGGATGTCTGTGAAGTTCAGCTAAGGATAAGAACAGGAATAGTGCAGAGGAGCAGACAAAGCAGAGTTGCATTGAATCAGATTACTTTCAAATCTGCGATTGTCAAACAAGTCCATGGTCATGCTCGCAGCTCTGTGAGGCCGTAGTTAGTGCAGAGCTTTGAGCTAAATTGCAAACATGCTCCAATGCTAACATGTGGATGTTAAACAGATGTACTGTTTACCATGTCCATTATTTTAGTGTAACATGCTAACACTTGCTGGTTAGTAAGAGACACAAAGTACAGCTGAGGCTTAAATGAATGCTTATAGTTTAGTCATAACCAAAGCATCAGGCATTTAAAGGGGACATATTATGATCATTTTCAGGATCATACTTGTATTTTGGGTTTCTGGTAGAACATGTTTATATGCTATAATGTTGAAAAAAAAACACAATTTCCTTCATACTGTCTGCCTGAATATACCATTCACCCTAAAACCTTCCTTTTCAGCACCTTTCTCTTTAAGCCCCCCTCCCAATAAAGCACAGTCTGCTATGAATGATCACCATTTCGGTTCTTCCAAATCTCAGTCTCTGCACCGTCACTGCAGCCAGAGGAATGACTGTAACAGAGAATAGCAGCACTTTCTATCATGAAAAAAATCACTACTTCTTCACAGAATTCATCATAACTGGACATGTTCCAGCAGAATTATGATCTGAAATCAGGGAGAAATTAACAACATCTGCAACCATGATCACGTTTCCCAGATGTTAACACGTGTAGCACTATAAGCTACATAATCTTAACTCTTGCAGTAGTGTGCTTGGAGCAGATGACCATAAAAAAGAATTCCGACACGAGCTGACGACAGCTTGTAGCCCAAGTAGAAAAAACAGTTGGAAAAAAAGTGTTCGATCTGAAACCTGAGGTTTTTACACATAGGGATTACCTTTACATACATTTATCTCATTATTTGGAATCTTGGCCAAGTTTAAAGCTACAGTAGTTAACTTCTATAAAAAATAGTTGTCTCTAATATTGACTCTTGGGAGGAAATGCAATGAAACTGTTACTATATTCTGAAAGAAGTGCAAAAGACAGACACTCTGTGAAAAAAAATAAAAATAAATCATGCCCGTCCTCCTCTTCTATTGCTTCTAATAGCATTCGCTAGAATCTACAGCAGTACCAAAAACAACCAATCAGAGGCGAAGAGTCTCCAACACAGCTATCAATCATATCAATCACTGCTCGTGAACTGCAGTCAAACTGTCAGACTAGGCAGCGCTGATCAAATATGAATCAAGAGTCTGTTATTACGATGCCTATCTCTCATCTCATATGTTTTTAGAAAGATATTTTAGTGTACTGTTTAGCTGTAAGATGAGAAAGTTGGTCCGGCCGGTGCAGTGCAGTGCAGTTAAATATGTTTCTGATGACATTCAAGGTGAAAAATAGGCAATGCAGTGACAGATTCTTGATTCATATTTGATCACTGCTGCCTAGTCTGACAGTTTGACCTCAGTTTATCAGCAGTTACTGACATGATTGGCAGCTGCATAACAGACTCCTCAGCTTTGATTGGTTGTTTTTACTCTTTTTACTTACTAAGGCCACTGGATGCACCAAAAAAGAAAATAGAGTAGGCAAAGGAGTTGGATTTTTTTCATAGATTATCTGTCTCATTAGTTCCCCGTAGAATATAGCAGTTTCAGCAAATATAACAAAAGTTATTTTTTATAAAAGTTACCAACTACAGCTTTAATATAAACACCTGACATTGTAACATATTAAGTATGCCAGAAAAATAGCAAAAGCATAACAGATCCTCTTCAAATATTGGCCTGATGATGTCGATAAATTAAAAGTTATGTATAGTAATTGTTTAAAATTTACCCTAAGAGAGACATTAATGTGTGTACAAAACTTCAATCAATCCACCCAATAGTTGTTGAGATGTTTTTCATAAAATAACACAAGTCAACCTCATTGTCTTGCTGCTAGCATGGCCACAATGTGCCTTATTATACAAGGATACACTGTCCAGAGGAGTTGCTGATGTTGTCTTCAGGGGGCGCTGTGCTGGTCATCCTTACTGCGTTGGGGAACTGAGACAGCAGCTTTAAGCTGAAGTCCTCGAGCCACTCGTACTCCTTGCCTCGGTAGATGAACATCTTGTTCTGTAGCAGAAAATTTTAGCGTGCGACACAAGAAATGAAACTCAATAAGAAGCAAGAATTATGATGGAGCTTATTTTCCATAATATATTAGAGGTGTGCTTCTCCAGCGCCGTGACAGGACTATATTCATACTGACATTCTCTTGTGTCATCAAAAAGCCAATAACCTTTATCGACATTATTACACATTGCCCCGCGAAATGTTTCAAAAAGCCAGATCACTGCATAAGCACGGTGCATGATGGCTTCTTTATTTATTGAAGTAGGTAATCATTTCCTTACCCTGAGGAAAGACGGGAATCCAAGGCCATAATATCCCACAGCAAAGTACTCCGGCTGTGGCCGCATTGCATGCATTATGTTTTCATAGAATTGGGCTTGTTTTTTCTGTGACAGAAGACAAAGAAGATGGTAAGGCTGCAGTACAAACACAGTGTGTTGTAATTAGCCTGGTAAGAAAGTGGTTACAAAATAAAAGCACTCATAATAAATTAATTCCAATAACGTATTCAAAAAATGAATGTGGTTACTCTCATTTGCTTTTATGTAATTATGAGCAGATTATTGGAGCACAATCATACTAAACTACTAACACTGAGAGACTTTATAAATAGATTCTTCATAATACATTCAAACTCCAAAGCATCAACAGACGCTATCTGGGTGGAAATGAGTTCTGTAAACAAGTAACACACATTTATCTCTTCTCCATGTTCTCAACCAATTGCACTCAGCCTTGTAGAAACTGGAACACAAGTCTTGTCCAGTGTTACACAAACTAATTTCAACAGTCTTATGAGGCATTAACAATAAAGTCATCTAGATTTTAAGAGATTTTAAGAATATTGTGTTTATAAGGCTGAATGACAATGCAAAGTCCGCTTACCAGCAGCTGGCTCAGCTCCATGAAGTCAAACATGTGGCTCTCATGCATCTTGGCCAGCTGCTTGCCCAGCTCAATGGCCTTCTCCCACATCTGAGAAGACATGTGCATCGCTCAGTTAAAAGGGGACATAAAACAAAAACATAAAGACACAGGAGCACAAGCTAGACTCCACCATCTGGCTCCCACGGCTGTCCCTCTGAGAAGCCCCCACCTCGCGGCTTTGAGGGAAGACAGTTGATAGGTGGCAGCCAGTGAGAGATTTGAATACTGACACAACACAGAGCTTAAGTAACTTCCCCACTAGTTTCACAATGCTAACTCAGGGGGGTGGGGATTTCAGACTTTTCTTTGGGTAGTTTATGCATTATACAAAAAGTAAAATCTGAACTTTTGGGAGAGGCTCACACACAGAGCAGTTAATACTCACCTTCCCCTTGTCCAAATAACATATTATCTCCTGAAAGAGCCTCTCTTTCAGCTCCTGTTGGGTCCATACATGCTTCCCATCTCCAGTTATCAGATGAGCTGCGCAGGGTTTGTCAGACCACTGGGGAAGCATAAACCAACATTCAGGTGAACATTTAGAAGTATGATAACATTAGCTGGGGCTGTGGAAAAAGTTAACTCAGTGCATTTACTCAGGTACTGTTGTCAGGCAACCTGCAATATTAAAGGTCCAGGGTGTAGGATTTAATGGCATCTGTTGGTAGAAATTATACAGAATATTCATAACTATGTTTTCATTGACTGTGTTTACAAGGTCTTTAGTATCCCGGTTTTGATTGGGTTTTTTAAGTATCCCGTTTTTGTGTTTGTGCATGTAAACACCATATCCCGAATTCAGAAACCGGGTTATGCCCTTTTCCCGGTTTCAAGAAACCCGATTTTGCCACCTGGAGTACTCCGATAGAAGCCGGGATACTGGAGCATGTATACGCCTTATCCCGGTTTCATGAATGGTTCAACTATGTCACACAGCCGGCTGAAGGATGCCCTACTCATTCTGAAGTTTGCTCTCTACTCTGAATCTGTAAACTCCATGAGAACGATCCTATCCCACCAGTCACAGCTACGTATTTTCATCCACTGTTGCCTTGTACTGCGTGGTGGCAGTGACAGTCGAATACTAGAGCTTGAGATTCTCTGTGCGCCCGGCCTAATATAAAATGTCAAAATATTATTTACAGACTGATTTAACAGATGATCACTGCTGCCACGATCACTGGAAAGTCTGGGTGAGAGGCTTCCACAGAGGAGCGCCCAGTTTGCACCAGCTTTAAACACGTTATTTACTTCACTCAAACTGCGTGTGGCTATTAGTGCTGGTGTTAGTGAATTAGACCTTGTTTATCAGTGAGAATCATTTGCATAGAAATGTCCAATTTTTTTTACAATATTTATTCACAGCCCTTCACCACCTGGATCCTAAAATAAACACCTGTTTTATTACATAATCATGCTTCCGTGTTGCGCCATTCATTAAGATCCTATGTTTCTGTCATTCAAATAACAAGACTTGTGGTTTAATACTCTTAATTATAACAGCCAACTTATTGAAAAATGTTGGGTTTAAATCGGGCTCGGGTCCATAATTACAGTTAATTGGACGGGCCGGGCCAGTCCCGGACATAACGTGCACAACGTGCATAACGGGCTGGATTTTTTGGGCCCGATCTAAGCTCTACCAAATACCTATCAAAGTTGGTGACGTATTCAATATTTATTGTCGCTCTCTCCTCCCATTGCTGAAGATGAAGTGGATGAGCCATAGCTGTAATGCAACGTGAGTGTTTACTAATGCTAAGCCCGCTAGAAGCCACAGAGGTGTCATTTTTGTCTTACTTCTAAATATAATAAATATATCACATTTCCCGCTCAATCTGTTGTAAACAAAAGACGTAAAAGATGTAACACACGCCTGCGCAGATAGGATGCAGTGATCAGAAAACGGGTTACTGGTATTTATCATGTATACAGGGATATGAATAACCGGGTTTCTCTGTGTTCCATGTAAACATCATATCCCGGATATGCTCAAAACCGGGATAAGCCTCAAAACCGGGATACTAAAGACATTGTAAACACAGTCAATCATTTTCAATCACCTGAACATAAGAATAATTGTGCTTCCGTAACCTTAGAATGAGCTGCTATATTGTAGGTACATGCAGAGTTCTCTTCCATGGAGTCTGCATTTTTGTCTCTACAGTAGCCCAGAACGTACAAATCAAACACTGGCTCTAGATAGGGCCATCCATGTTTTTGCATTGGCCACCATAGTTCTCCAACACATTTAACAAGTGAGAAGTTTCAGCTCTGCAACCTCACTGTTAAATGCCACTGAATCCTACACACTAGATGTTTAATGTGATGTACACATGAAAGCATCAACAACTATAATTCAGTAATATAATATATGATATTAAAATGGCCTATTCTGCATAAGGAGTACTTTTACTTTTGGTACTTTAAGTTTATTTTGATGCTATTACTTTTGTACTTAAACATAAAGGTACTGTAAATGACATTCAGAGCATGAATACAGCAGCAAACCACTTTTTGCTACGTATGTAAAGATATAGTGGAGTAATGGCGTCCTGAGAAGAGAATGAGTGCGTGTCTGTGTTTGCTGTAATCTGAGCATTTCTGTGGTTTACACTGTTGACTTTGTCAGCACTGTAACTGTTGTTTAGCGCTGTTTATGGAGTTAGCACCGTTAGCTGCTAGCTGCCAGCTCAGCTGTGTCCAGACAACTCATGCGCTCTGCGCACAGAGCCCCTTCAAGTGAGATTTGGAATACAGGACTTCTACATAGAAAAAAATATCTGAATATTTCCCTTCGTTAGGTTAAACTCCTCAAATATAAAAAAATAAAATATAAAAGTCTGATCTTGTTGTTGAAGCAAAAAAAAGAAAGACTTTGATGTGTCAGAGACCTCCAGTAATTCAGCATGTAGTAGCAGAGTGTATGATGCCTCTGTGTAGTTCTCACAGTCCAGGTGCAGATCTCGCAGCTTGTATAGGTACCTGGTTACAAGAGCATATTAGTTAAACACAGTTAGGCTTTTGGTCCAAGAACCAGATGCTCTGTGTCTCTCTCTGACTCACCGGATGTAAATGTCCTCCCTCTTTTTTTCTTTGTAGAAATTCTGCAAGAAAAAAAAAATCTTAATTGCATTCACCTGAAAACGTTTTCTCTGAGGCAATTTGCAGAACAGTGCAGGCAGTCACTTCATGTACATGCACAAACAGTGTTAACCCTTTTGTAAATATAGGCACAGGGCGTACCAGCACATTGACGGTGCAGCTCATGCGGTGCTCAGGACTTTCATCATGTGTGATGGTGCGGTACGCCAGGAGATTCTCCAGCAGGCTGCTCAGCAGCAGAGCCAGCTCCTCTCCTGACTGTGACAGGTATCTGTGGCGTCTGCAGTGCTCCAGCAACCTGCACATACAAACAAACTCTTGAGCTCCTCTTTAGCTGTAAAGGGCTATTTCTAGTTTATCAGTATGCCAAAGCCCTGTCTTTCCTCTTGACGAGCACATTAAAATCTGTTTTTGCAATTCTTTGAGATCGTACATTCTGTCCCTGAGGGGGTTTCTATTGATTAGAGGTTGCTTACAATTCTAACAGACTGTCTTGTCCTTCTGGCTCCTTGAGGACTTTTTCAAAAACACAATCATAAATGCCTTTGTTGTATTTTAGAAGCACTCCTATGTGAATTCCCTATCACACAGAATGAAAGGATTTTTGATCGGTATGTTGTACCACTTAAACAACTTTCAGAGTAAAAGAAATATTTTCTATTTGATCTGCTCCTCTGCCTTACGTTTTCTCCAGCAGGACTTTGTACTGCTCATCCCCTCGGCCTCCTTCTACTGCTTGATCCAATTTTGTTATCAGTTCATTCTCAAACTGCAAAGATAAGAAACGAATTAAAAAAACACACCATCATACCCATCACAAATGTCATACTTAGCCAGGAGCAGCTTTGGTCGAATTTTAACAAAAAAGTTCTAAACTTCTGTGGTAGTTTTTTTTTTTTTTTTACCGTTTCAAACGTGCGTCCGGGGTTAAAGTTGTGCTCACACTGCATCATATCAAAGAAGATGGGGATGGTAGCTTTCCTCAGTTCAGGCTCAGGAACCAGTGTGACATCCAGAATGGGCCCAACCATGGCTGGGATGAACTTCATTTTGTGGGGGCCTGAGGGACAACAAAACATTATCACGCAGAAATATCACAGTGTGATTGGAGGAGGCAATAAGCTGCATCTTCACTTCTCAACAAACAAGAGGACAAATTTAATAATGTGGTAAACAGAACAACAACACACTGTGAAACTGGACAATAAAAAATATTGTCTTGTTATCCCTCTTGTATTACTGGCAGGCACTGAATAAACAATGCCACAAACTCTATGATAATAGCAGCATTATCAGATGGTGCAAAAATACTCACCAAGATTGTACCACATATCTCTGATCTTAAACCCAATAGTCTTCCTCATGTCTCCATATCTGTGGCAAATTTAAATCAAAGGACTGTTAAATTAAGTTTTCCCCATTTAAATAATCTTTTTGATGAATTGTAAATGATCTCACTTGTTCAGTATCTTATTTCTTTTCTCTTGAGAGAAGGACTCCAGCTGCAGTGTCTTGTGGGTGAGGAACGCCACGGTCAAATGAAAGTAGTTATTCCACAGCTGCAAGGGGGAGCAGGGTTTTCAAATATTAATACCATAATTACCTTCTCATAACACTGGCTTTTGATTTTGTGTTAAATAAAAAATGTAACCTCTACCCAGGCGAGGGAGGACAAAGACACACCTGGATTTCAAAATGTGCCTGGTCCAGGAAGTACATGTTGAGGACGTTTGAGTACTGGTTGATGGCCCTCAGAAAGACTTGCATCTGCACCAGGTTCATGACCATCCAGTCAGCGGGGAAAACATCACCCATGAGGTCTTTAAACATGATGAATGTCTCCATGAGGAAATCCTGTGTGCAGCAGGAGGATAAAATCTTTACTGCAAAGTGTTTGCAGACTGTCGCTTTAAAAGGATAGTTTCGATTTTTGTTTAGTGAGGTTGTTTGAGGTGCTTATCCTTAGTCAGTGTATTACCTACAGTAGATGGCGGTCGACATGCCCCCAGTTTGGAGAGGCAGACAGGAGTACTGCCTACCCTTTATCTACGCTCTCTTAGAAGCCCCTAAACTCCGTTGACAAAACAGTAATTTTACCTCATGGAACACTGGGACTGCTGGCCTACTGCTGTCCTGATCAGTTTGTATGTGTTATTGTGTGACTTTGGTGTTTGAATGGGTTAGTTCAGTTTCACCAAACACTCACACAAACCAAGTGACCGATTATGGCAGCGGTAGACCAGCAACTCCGTTACCTTGGAGGTAGTATCACTGTTTTTGTCAAAAGAGTCTGGTAGCTAAACAACAGCATCAATAACACTGAGAGCATCAACAACAGCTTCAGCAAAGTTGCCAACTTGGCAACTTTCTCACTAAATTTGGCGACTTTTCAAGCTTCATGTAACTTTATTACTAAAAAGCAATTAGTGACAAATTTAGCGACTTATTCAGACCATCGAGGAAAGAGAGGGAAATTCCCTGAATATGTATTCCATGTTTTCTTCTCAGAGTAATCATAATCCACAGCTCCTCTGCCATCAGGGTGTTTCCCACTCTCTCCTCTTGTCTTGTGCAGCAGGTGTGAGACAGGCAGGAGGAGAGGAGACGCAGCTCGCCTCGGGAGTTCAGTTATAGTGAGATTCTATTGTTACACAGATGCCCTCGCTTTCTGGATTGAAATAGCGGGAAAGTGTATAGTATAAGACATAATAAGACATAAAGCTTCCATGGCAATACTCCTGCCTGCTTCTACAAACTGGGCGTGCACCGACTGATACCTACTGTAGTTAATACACTGACTATGGATAAGTTCCCTGATATGACCCCACTTCAAAAAAATCTGATCTGTCCCTTTAAAGAAATACAATAAGTAATATCCAAACTAAGCAAATCCAAAGCAGCGCTGCTACATGTCAGGCACACATAATGCTCCCACAGCATAATGGAGACCCACTGACATCCTCATCATGTCAGTCCGACCCATTGCACGAAATGTCTATAATCAATATTCCCTTAAGGAGCAGTAAGTGGCCCGGGTGGTTTAATGCCTGTTATTGATGAGATGCTTCAGGACAAGATGTAGCCAACAGGGGAGGAACCAAGACACTTACAACGATATCCTGTCTCGTCTTGAAGGTGCTGATGTAGTGGGCGTAATGCATGTCATCCATTTGCTTCAGGATGGCCGTCATGCAGGCGAGATAGTGGCCCTGCCGCAGAGGAGTCAAGTATAACTCACATGATTTTACTGTGAAGCATTTGTCCAAAAAAAAAAACAAAAACATCTGCATGTACAGCATTTATGTTATTGTTGTTTTGTTACAGCTTGTAACCTACTATATCACTAATGTCAGTGTACTTAATATGAATGCTGAAGATGTCACCATCAAGGACATATTTCTGCTGTGTGTCTTACAATGAGAGGGGAGGATCTCTCCATGCTGATGACAGTGCGATTAACCCTGCGAAGAAGCCTCTCCATTATCAGCTGAACGTGGCCTCTGGTTGGACCCTGCACAGACAGAACAGCCTCAGGTACAATTACCAGCTGAAACACAGCGACACAGACATGCTGCAAAGTGTTGTCGGTATCAAAGGGTCACTTCACTCAAATTACACAAAAAAGGGGAAAAATAACAAACTCACTTCTCACTTATTTCGAGATAGTTGGGCTTTATTTTCTCAGGCTTTTAGGTATTCTTCTTTGACATTATTCTATTCACTACAATACATTGGAGCTGAGAGAAATTCCTTTGTGGTGCTCACAGTATTGGGAAAAAAACATTTAAAAAATTCAACAGCAGCATGGAAATCAGCATTGAAGGTTTTCTGTGGGACTATGTCTCCTGTAGAAATAAGCAACAAAATACTGCTGAAGTATTCTGCAACCATTTCGATAAATGATTAACTGAAATGTCAAACATTTCATGCTACCAGCCTCTAAAGTGTGATGATTTGCCACTTTTTCTTGTCCTCAAATTATAGTTAACTCAATGTCTTTGTTTTTTTGGACAAAAAAGGGATTTCAAGATGTCACCTCAGGCTTTAGGAAATTGAGATGGATTATTCAGATTAAAACAATCTCCCTCTGTGCAAACAAAGCTTTCATTTACTTTTATTTCACAGAAAGGAAGCTATAAATTGTGAAGACAATAAAGCGTCCATGAAACAGAACTTCAAGGCTTGTGTGTAATTTTTCCTGGCTTAATGAGTAGAGGAAAGTCCACTAGCCACAAGGCTAATGGATGCAACGGGAAATGTCATAGCCTTGTACTGATAATACGAGTGTGTTGTATATGTGGGTAACATGTGTCCCAAAAAAATGTGTTATATAAGATGGTTGTTTTGTCAGTGAACCTTGTGAGTTATAATGGAGCCACATTTTGTACAGTTACCTTCGGTCAATGTTGCTGTTGTTCTCGGCTTCATATGAGTAAATGAAAACTCCACTAGCAGCTACGCTTATTCATGCAATATAAAACATCATAGGCCTATGCTTATAATGTTAGCATATCGTATTTGTGGGGAAAACATGTCTAGCAAAAGACAGACAGACTGTTTTGTCTGTGAACCTTTCGAGTTACAATAGAGCTAAATTTTGTACCTTTTTACTATTGTTACTTTTTATGTGTTTTAGTTGTGTTAAATAAATCAAACATTACTGAACTTAACAGAAACTCAAAACAGTGGCATAGAAACCCCACTGCCAACAAGCGTTTTGGAGGTGTAATTGCAAAGCAACATAGACACACCACTGCACAATACGGGCTACAAGCCTACACCTTAGACAGCATACTTGTGCTGCTATAAGTCAATGCCGTGAGCATCACAAACAAAACTGCATTCACCTCCATCGTACTGGGGTAGTTGCAGAATCTCAGAGACAAATATCTCAAAGCTTGGGCAAATAAAACTCTGCGTGAGTAGATGTTCCTACTATCCACCCATTATAAACCACTAAACAGGGTAGCCCAGATGTTCCTCTCCTTAACTTCGTCCTCCAGCTCCTCCTGGGGGACAACTAGGTGCTACCAGGCCAGATGGGATATGTAATTCCTCCAGCATGCTCTGGGTCTGCCCCGGGGCTTCCTTCCAGTTGGACGTGCCCAGAAAGCCTCTAAAGAGAGCCCAGAATCACCTCAGTTGGCTCCTTTCTATGCAAAACAGCAGCAGTTTTACTCTGAGGTCCCCACAGATGTCTGAGCTCTTTACCCTATCTGTCCAGGCGAGCACAATCAAACTCATTTTGGGCACTTACATCCACAATCTCATGCCGACTTGATGTTTTTTTGGTAATTTGTGTGTACTGACCCTTTAAATTTATAATCTCTGTGTGTCTAAACTTGAATTCTGACTCCTCACCACATCCTTGCGGTCCAGGTTATCCAACACTGTGCTGAGCAGTTGGGCGCAGGCCTCATGGTCTGGTTTACTAGAGTGGTCGTCCAGCTGCCCACTCAGCTGGTCAGTAACAAGTGGCAGCAGCACATCTCGACAATCTGTGGTGACAGAACAGTGATAGACTGCGATCATTGGATCACACGGCACATTTCTTTTTAATGGAGCTGACCTGACAAACTTGCATGTAGGTGTGATGCAGAGTTTTTTTTTCCCTTCATCTTGTGTGAAATGTCATTATGTGGTTTTCAAGCCTCGAGGACTCCTACCTGGCTGCCTGAAAAGGTCACTCTCCACCATTTTACACATGCAGCCCAGCTTCTGACGCACGAGCTGAGAGTCGGGAATGCTCTCAATGAACTTCGTGAGAAGAACGCTGAGGAGAGAATAAAAGAAAAGAGCTCAAAGAGCAGCTGTGACAATTGGAATGCTATTCACATTTCACATCTAGTAATTATTGTCACGGAGGACTAATGAGCAGCACACATGACAGGTTGATTTTACAGCAGCAAAAAATTGAGAATAACGCCTCCTCTACTCAGAAGTAAATATGATAATTTGCACTGAGTCAGGCAATTATCATTGCCTGCTGTGCAAACCCTCTGGAGAGTTACCTGAGCTCCACGGGATCAAACACAGTCTGGATGTCATTAATGATGCTGGGGAGGTATTTCAATATTGCGCCCTGAAAAAGCAAAGAATCAGGTCTCATCAGGCTGAAGCACAGGGATGTTTTTTTATTCTCTAGTAAAACAAGCTTTTTACCACAGCTTGTCCTCACCTCGCTGAGACTGCCAACAGGGAGCCCACACTCATTTTACAGGTAATTTGTAAAACTTTTCAATAACTTGTCCATAACATATTTTCACAGCTGGACTACTGCAGTCATTTACATGAAACACTCTAAAAATGCAGGCGCTGAAAATAAAAGCATCTTCACAGATTCTGAACAGCTGCATTATACTTTTATTTTCAAGCAAGAAAATGATCAATTTTAAAATGTTTCCATGTGATTTTCAGTTGTATAATACAAGAATAAAACATATAAAACAAAAAACATCTACTGGGCACATCAACCATTCTTCTTCAACTTACCTTTATCTTCACTCCTTCGTCCAGTGGTCTGTCCATGAGAGTGTTGAAAGATAGAAAAAGGGTGCGAATGGAGTTGAAGAAAGCATCACCATCCTCACTGTTCCCGTAGAATCTGAGAATGAAGACCAGACATTGCATGAAAAGAAATCATCCTTAGAATATAAGAGTGTAAAGGTGGTTTTGTGTGGAACCGCCTTTTGATACCTGAGATAGAGGACCCGGGACTGAACAATAAACCTGAACAGGTACTTGAGGGCTTTGAGGGCTGCATAGAGCCTCTCAGTCAGGGCGGGCTCCTCGGCGTGGCCCACATAGTAGTTAAGCACCCGGGTTAGCTTCCTGAGAAAGTGAATGAGTCAGGCATCAAGGTCTGCTGTTAATTTGGGTGTGGGTGGAGAAGAAGAGCAAAAGATGCACTAAAAATAAACGGTATGAAGGGGTGTAAGCAATCAAAGGTTCAGAAATACAGAACTGAGACTCACATGTAAGCCAAAGTGGCACTGAAGTGCTTGTTGATGTAGGTTTCCAGGACAGGGTTGAAGTGCTGGAATTTGATGTCGCCAATAAGTGTGATTATAAATACCTAGTTAAAAACAAGAGGGAGAAACTAAATCAGAGCCATGTCAATGCTGAAAGAACTTACATATACTGAATATCAGCAACTCCAAACTGTTTTACTTGTAACCCGTTTAAGTTAAACATGTTCAAACCTTGTTTTTGATACTATCTATGGTCTGCATTTTTTCAGCAATAGCCAGTGAACGTATTAACATTCTCTCTTTATACTAGTTGGCACTGTCTAGTGGCAGAGTCCACCATTTACACAGCAGATTTATTTGACCTTCAAATGAGTGAGGGATTCACGGGAAACACTGTTTATCATTTTATCTAACTGATATCAGCCTCAACTGTTTACTCTTGTAATGCCATATCAGAGCTGTATTAAGTTACTGTTGATGTAAACATCAACATACTGCCGCTGCACCACGTTAAAGGTCCAGCGTGTAGGCTTTTGTGGCATATAATGGTGAGGCTGCAGAAACAAAACTTCTCTCATGTGCCAAGCATGAAGAAGAATTATGGGGGCTGACTTGAAATTGCCAATGGCCCTGTCTATAGCCAGTGTTTGATTTGTCCATTCTGGGTGACAACATGGTGGACTTGCTCCATAAGTAGGTATAAACAACTCCTTCTAAGGTAACACAAAAGTCAAAAAGTTCGTATTTTCAGGTGCAAGCTTACATTCTGTGAATTCTCTGCTCATGGCTCACAGATCAAAATGTTTAAAGTGTGGGCTCACTTTATACATTTTTAAAGTTATTTTAATAATAATAATAATAATAATAATACATTTTATTTGTAAGCACTTTAAACAAATGCTCAAAGACACTTTACAGTTCTTTAAAAATCATAAAAATAGAGCTAAGTCAGAATAAAAAAACAGCAATAAAACAGTATAAAACACACAAACTTATACATTAAAAGCTGATTTAAAAAGGTGAGTTTTGAGTATGGTCTTGAATATTGGAAGGTGTGTGCAGATACGGATGGGTTTGGGGAGTGAGTTCCAGAGGGATGGGGCAGCGATGGAGAAGGCCCTGTCCCCCCAGGTTCGGTGCTTGGTCCGTGCAGGTAGAGAGAGGAGTTCTCCTTCGGATGAGCGGAGGTTGCGGGAGGGGGTGTGGTGGTGGAGCCTGGTTGTTGAGTGCTTTGTGTGTGAGGAGGAGGATTTTGAACTGTATGGGATGTGTGATGGGGAGTCAGTGTAGGTTTTGGAGGATGGGGGTGATGTGGTCTCGGGAGCGGATGTGGGTGAGCAGGCGTGCAGCAGAGTTCTGGATGTATTTATTGAGGAGTTTGAATGATGAGCCATAGAGGATGCTATTGCAATAGTGCAGTCTGTATGTTTTTCATTATTTATTCTTTATTTTCTTTATTATTTATTACTGTTAGCTTCTGAGACGCTCAGGGACTATAGGTCTTTGGTAATATTATTTATGTTTAGCATCTGGCAGTGAAGCAGCACATCACGACATGCTGTCTGACCTGTCAGTGACAACCTCTACACTGCATAGCAACACTGTTCACCCACTGAGACTGTGGCTGAGCAGAAAAACTAACCAAGGCGTTGAACACCAGGGTGTCATAGGTGTCCTTTTCTGAGGTCTCCATCATGATGTTGAACAAAGCATCGAGAGTGTCCTGGAGAAACTGTGCATAAAATAAAAACCTGTTACAAAAGTGCCTTTAAAAAGTACATTATAGAACATCAATAAAATACATCAGCATATTACGTGTTTAGTGCAGCAGACAACTCACTTTGACAATCTCCCCGCCCTCAACCTCCATCAGCCTCTGCAGAATCTGATCCAGATCCTCAGGGTTTGACCTCCAGTTCAGCAGGCCGAGTAAATCCACTGGAAACAACATTAACACATAATAGGATACATTCGGTAAAAGCAACACCTCCTCTGCTACAACACCGGTTACGATAATTATGTTAAAAGCCTGAAATTTCAATATAAACTTAATTAGATCTACATCAATCAACATCAACACATCAGCAAAATATTAGCAACACAGATTAGCTTCATTAATTTCAAGGGAATCCTGGGGGGGTGGGGGGATGACGGCAGCACTGTGCCTCTGTCCGCTGTAGAATCTGTTTCATTTCTTAAAGACGACGTGCGACAGGACATCTTTTAATTATCACAGTGACGGAGCCTAGAAGAACAGGGGGAAAATAGAAATGGTGCCCTACGGTACCGTTCTGAGTGAGTTTCGTGGAGCAGGTGAGCGTGGCGAGCTGGAAACTGTCCTTAGTCACGGGAATCACTCCTGAATGGTGGAACTGCTTCCCTGTTTGCTTCTCCTTTTCCTCCACTTCAGCCCAAGTTGCTGGCAAGGTGAGATAAACCTTTGCATCCTCCGCCTTTTTTACATCAACCTAAGAAATTCATGAAATTGGGAATGAATCATGAAGCGTATTGATCGATGGAGATCTAATTTCATATTTATTGATTGGGAGGAGATTCCTGAATAATCCATCCACCCACTGTCAGCTATTCAAGACGCCGAATTTCATGTAATTAGATAAAAACAATCTCCTGCTTATTTCAAAGATAAGTGCAGTGAATTAAATTTCATGCAAAACCACAAATCCTGCAACAGTACCTTATAGACGATAAGTTCATGCCTGCCGTCTTTCAGCGTGGTCCCATCTCCTCTCATGAGCCGGACGAAGGCCATACCAAAGGGCTTCTCTGATTTGTCCCTCGCTGAAGGACACACAGGAGCATGAGATGGGAACAGACCCGCCAACAGTCACTGTAGCTGTATTTAACATAGTGACAGGATTACACGTGGGTGTTTGCCATACAAATAAGACACAGTCACTCACAGTCCTGGGAGGATCGGTGTCGAAACATCACCCTCAGGTGACAACGGCAGACATCTTCAATGGGAATTGTCACCTTGGAGGAAGCAGAGGGGGAATTAATGTGAATACAGGATTATACATATGGAAGAAATGCTGTCTGCTGGGACATTAGTATGAGTGGCACGTACAGTGTCAATATCTTCCCTTGAAGATTAGTTCATTGAGGAACTAATTAAAGAACATGAGATATCATGTTGGAGGCAGTGAGCTGTACACGTGGGCCCTTGACATGAGCTTACCTTCACCGTTTCATTCCAACAAGGCTGCTTCACCTGGTAGAAAATGACAGATTTGTACTCTCTGATGCCATCATAACCGGCCCCAGGGAATATCGCTTTCTATCAAAAATAAAAAAAGGAGATTAGTTTACATCAGGCCTATTCAATTGGAAGCCTGCAGGCCACATTCAGCACCAGAAGCAGCCCCCGGTTCGCCCAGCATACATAAATCTGATACGCTGGGTTGACAAAATGTGTAAACTACATAATGTGTGTGGATGAAGCTAACGAGTGAGCCATCTTGCTTCCCTCTCATCTCTGTTGAGCTACACATGCACAGTACGGATCAGGATGGATGTACAGATCAGTATAGTGACACAGCCAATCGTATCTTTCACAAATCAGTGTTCTCTCATGTGATGCAGCTCTGACCACTCTTGGTAGCTTTTCAAAACATCCAGGCTGTGATCGAATATGTCTTTTCCTAAACACTTAAGCTTGACCTCAGTGGAAAACATCACGAGGTGAGGTCTGTGTGTGGGCAAGAGAGAGAAGAGAGAGGGACGGAGATACTAGTTTAGAGACATAGAGTGTGTTATTGATCACTGTTACTACCACTTGTTTTGGTGCTGTGCACTGAAAGCTCTTTTTTATTCTGTTTCTACACTTGTGATGTGCCTGGGGCAGGTATGTTGACAAAAAAATAATACGAATTCAAATGTGAAACAATAATCTGCTACTTTTTTCTACACTCATTTGCATTTGTTAAAAATGTGTTATCTTTAAAAAGCTAAAAAATGAAAATGTCTGGCCCAGCTACATTTTCTGGGTTTAAAATCCAAAAGCCAAATTTAACTTGTAATTGAAGTTTGTGGTTTATGTGATCAGAACTAAAGCACTAAACACATCGGACAACTGAGGCTGATGTTAGGTTGTTACTTTTCCAGGTATTTGGTCATAACTCCAAGTATCAGCAAAGTGGAATTTTGACCTGGTGAGGGCATAAAAGGAAAAACAGGCAATCAGCAGATTTGTCACAATTCAGGGAGGGATATGAATGTTGTTGGGAGATTCCACTTAAAGCCCCCCTCCAGCAAAATAAGCACTCAACGCCATGACTGCACACTTTTGCCTTGGAAGCACATTGTACCAATGACGGTCTCCAGAACTTTCCAAGGCGATTTTGCCCCAACCCAAAGAAACCAATCCCGTCGACCTGCAGGGCAAGGCTTTCCATATTATTGGCAAAATGAGGGTTAACAGAGGGGAAGCCAGGTGTAGCTACATATCAATATTTTGCAATTTCAATTTCGCTTTTACTTTAACTCATCAGAGCTGGCTATGGGGAAGTGAATCTGCATTTCCTAGGATAGCGACGGCTATTCTGCGTCATGCCTTCGCTATCCTAAGAATGCAAATTCGCTATCCGGAACAAGATTTATCTTACATTAGCAACACATTTTTAGCTGTTTGATAATGTAGTCCAAAGATAAAAGCTCATGTTAGGTAACTCTGTTACTAGCAGACGTTTGTGAGTTTCATGAGCAGAGTCGAAGGTGAGCCAGGTACACTTGAGCTGCAGGCGCGTGGCTCAGGGGTGGGGCTAAATTGCATATTCATAGCTCCACACATACTAAATGAGGCAAAGATGTAGAGTTACATCTAAGCCACTTAAGGGCATGAAGGGATCTTCTAAATATGTGATTCTGACTAACAGAGGTAAGTGTTTAGGGCTTTCATTAATGCCCAAAGACGGAGTTTAAAACCACAAATATGAACCTCATGGAGGAGCTCAAGGGTCAGGAGGAGTCATAATCTGGAGACTATGAATGTTGGTACAAGATGTCATGGGACCAAAGTGGTGGACTGACTATCCGCATTGCTACACATAAAGCCATGATATTGGTTTGGCTAGAAAGTGCAAAGAATGGCAGGATTACAAGAATTGTTGTAAGAGAATGGTAGAAAAGGAAGCACATACAGCTTAATTAGAAAATGAAGATCATTTGTTGTTCACCGGTCTATTTTACCTCCATGAAATTGCCTTCGTCATCGTGCACACTCAGTATGACCTCCACATTTTTCGGGGTCTTCTTTTTACCACGGTCAAACTCTCCCTGCAGCAAGGTTACGTAAATATCATTCCTCACGTTTCCTGGAGAAAGGACAACAGATGATCAGGTGGATGTGCTGAGAATTTATGAGCCCCTCTCACGGCTTTGTAAGCAATTAAAATGAACATGACCATGGTATATGTAGAGCAATGCCCAGCAACAAAGACTTTAATCCACCTGGGAGGATGATTTCTGGAAAGCCCATTTTCCTGACGATAGCGGTGCTGCGGTCGACAAAGTGGGGGTAGTCCTTCCTGACTTGGCCGAGGTCCCCCGGGAGGAGCTTCAGGGTCACAAAAAGCCCTGCCAGCAAACATGTAAAGAAATTCAATGAGGCAGACACCAAAAGGACCCACCCTGTAGACCCCTCACACATCATTTATTTCTCTCAAAAACAGAAGGGTCAATTTAAAGCAACCCTCTGAAATCACAGGGGAACACACTGTCTGTGGCAGTTTTTTACCCTGGCCTTTGTGATTGACCTCCCGCGTGGCGATGACTTTGTTGAAGACAGCGGTGAGCGGCTCATTCTCTCCTATGACTCTAGACGGGATTAGCGGAGACATGATGAGCTGCCTCTGACGGATGTAGGTTTCCATAGCTATCCTAGGAGAAAAGCAATGGAAGGAGTACAAGAGAAAGCAGCTGCCAGCATCTCTGACAGGTGACAAACAAATGGACAGAGGAGCTGCAAAGGCAACATGAGGCTTTATGGATCTCTTGACAAGATGCTCCATTATCCCTCCCTAAACCCCAATCACCTGAGGTGGCTACCAACGTAACAAAGAGTGCTTCGACACAACTGTCAAATGAAAAACATGTTACTCAAAACACTGCATAACCATAAAATCCACAGTTCATGTTCTCACAACACTATATGCATTTCTTGTAGCTTACATACAGAATTCATATCCACCATATAAGTACAAATATATTGATCAAGTGGAGCATCAATAAGTCATGGTTACCAAATTGGATTTCACGGTTTTTCTAATGAACTGTGCAGCTCTCAGACGTGACAATTAAATTACAGCACAGTGGACAAAATGTCCATCCTCATTTTTTCTGTGACTTTTCACATTTTTAAATTTAAGTTTATAGGTCCAACTCAAATGAATGTATACTACATGGGTTCAAGCTCACTTTCAGTCAGTTTATTCGGTCCAATACATAAACAATGGGTATGTTAAACATTGTTCCTCTCCCTCAGGGAACATTCCTAACATGTTGTTTTCTTTACTACAGTTGCAGCATATGGATGGAACAAATGTCATAGAGGGACAAGAAGTCACTCATGCAGAGGGGAATCTGTCTCAGTATACCCTAGTGGTTTGGTTAGAGGGAGAGGCGAACAGTGGGAGGACAGAGTCTACATGTTGCCTGTATGGACGTCATCATTGATAAATGTTTTTATGTATTGCAAGGACATTTATACAATAGTTCCTGATTTGAATTAGGCCCCCAGAGAGTGTTTTGCAGGTTGCAAAAAGCAAGGTGCAGCAGACTGCCTTTTTTTGTTGAAGCTTGCCCTAATCAGACAGAGCGCTTTTTACAGCCTGCTGCGTCTTTTTTAATTGTCGCTAGGCAACCACTGAATCACCTGTTCTCAGCTTTACCACTGTTTTGCTGTGAAGTTCACTGACAGATCTGTACCTCAAAATCTGCATAAAAAATGGACAGGCAGAGGACACTTGCTCTGGCACTGTCTGATCTGGGCCTTTTACTTTTTAATATAGTACCTTCTACACTGTACAATGTTAATGTAGCTTTCATTTTTCATATTTTACATTACTGTTACTGTAAGGAGATTTCTGTGTATAAATGTTAACACGCTAAGCTATTTGTTGGAATTGGTATTTGTGTTGAGCTTTGATGAATAGCATTCGGTTGGCTGTTGTGGACATTGGACATTACTATTTGACTGTATTTAAAATACAAAAACAAAATGTCAATGGCACAGCTCCTTGGACAATTGGCAGTGTTGGTTAAGCAATGATATAAAGGGACCTGTCATTTCAGGGGCAGTCATGAACCCACTGATGATATTAATTACTCCTGACTCAGAAGTTAAATGTTTTGACGGTTTTGCAAATTACAAATTAAGTGTTGTAATGCACTGCATGGACTGAATTGGTAATTGTACTTAATGTTTTGGGAAATGCGACATTGTTTCAGAGAAAATGTGCTTAAGCAAAAATCTGTGCTCTGTTGTTATTTTAATCTAAGAAGTATATACTTTTTCCGTTGTTCATTGAAAAATTCATTTAGCATGACATTTTTGTTATTAATTTGTAATCATCCAGTCCACGATTACCAGTGGCAAATAAGTCACTTGGTGCTGATGAAACAGTAATTCATTTGTCATGGCTGGAAAGCTTAACAGGTTTTTCTGTGGTACCATTTGTGTTTTAAGAGAAACACACTTCAAGAACAAGCATTTGTTAAAAAGCAGAAAATTGCATGTCCAGGAAACATTTTGTCACTTTTACTTAAGAAACAGAAACAATGCTTGAAGGGGACCAATTATGCTTTTCCTTATTTACTGCCACACACATATAATATTACAATGCAGGATGCTCATATTAAATGTGGCCAGAGGTTCAAATAATGACGCAAACAAAGTAATCCCTGTGAGCAAAGTTTTTTCCACTTTCAAGACAAAGTGACATCAGATTGTGGTGGATTTCTTTATATGATCATCTGCTCCTGACACCTTACTGAAAGTGTTTAGATTACACAAGTTACAACCACATGCTAACGTCAGGGAAACATTTAATCTTGGTTGCTGATGAATACGAGTATGAACCTGAAAAATGAGCATAATAGGTCCCCTGTCTGGATTAGTAAAAAGCCCTCAAGACACAAACTGCAAAAAGCTTCAGGTTAGATAAAAGAGACAAAAATCCACATTTAGTATTTACGATAATCACCCAAACATTTGATGAGCTGATAACTATTACACCTTACAGAAACATGTCTTTTCTGTCTGTACCTCCCCAAGAAGACATAGTGACTGTGACACAGTGAGAGGAGACAAATGGAGGTAAAAACATTTGGAAATTTGGTTTAGATGTCAAGAATAAGTCAGGATATATTTGGCACTCTTCCATCCAGGAACCCTTGAATGCATCATCGTCCTCATCCCCCTATTGTTCGGGTGCTATGAAAATGTAGCCTTGAAGCCATTCTTTGAGAAGAGCTACACTGAGGATTGCAAAAAGTTTTTTTATATATATATTTGTCCTTGAAATGCAACACAGGAAAAGTTGAATTGCATCCTTCAAACAAATGTGATGGAACCCAGTAAGCAAATATAACTCAAGTCCTGTTCCAATTCTTTTCCATTATTACTGTGTGACGTTAGAAAACAAGGTTGAGCCTGTTAATCGTTTGAGAAGTGTGACAACATCAAGAACACTCACTGCTGAAAGGGGATGAAATGCTGTTTGTCCTCATCGTCTGTTTTGCCATGGGCGATATCTGTAATGTCCATCACTGCAACCACAAAAGGGAACATCACAGTGAGGCAGCAGACTGTTGTCAAGGATAAGCTAATTCAACAGATGCAATGCAGGGTGTTTTTTTTTTTTGCTGTTTCAAAAATAACAGCAAAACAGGATTTTACTAGTTTAATAATTCTAAAAGTTCATTTACGCCTCTAACTTTGTAAAATGTATTTTCTACTTCTAAAACAGAAGCTGCCAGGTATTGGATCATACTCACCTGTTGCCTGGCACGGCAGACAGCCAGCATAGTAAAACAGATTGAGGGTTCTTGATCTCCAGTTTGCAAATGCCTCTGAATGGTTCATTCCACCCAGCTCTTTTCCTAAAGTGATTTTTTTTTTCCTGGCTAAGAATAATGTTACTTCTGAGTGAAACGTTCTTTCTGACTTCTGGTTTCAGTCCATTTGCTGAACACCAGAGGAAACCATTCCTCATCAGATCCACTAATCATCTGGCCAAAAACAAAAAGACGGGTGCTAAACCAATTTCCACCGACTTTTTTGCCAAGGCAGAATTGAGGCATTTCTAGGTCAGGAAGCAGGTGTTCCCATTTCATCAACACATGGATCCTTCATTTTTATACCTCGCCAGGACTATTCATGCAACTATAGCACCAGAGAGGAGTGGCATTTTTTTTGTTGTTGTTGAGTTGACTTTTGTATTGCCTGAACAAATATTAGGACATTTGAAAAGCTGCTCACCAGCCACACCAAATGGTCTCCGCAGTCCTCCAGTGTGTTTCTTGCCCTCTTTAAGCTCCATGCTTCCCACTCGGATGATCTGACACACCAGGAAGAGGCGCTGCCTCATCAAGTCACTGCTGCTCAGGTCCTAGACGCAAGAAACAACCATAAAGATGATTTATTATGGCATATTAAGTGATAAGGTGCATTACATACAAAGGAAAGTGGGCTACACATATCAGTAGCCTGTTATTATGTGCATTCATATTGCCGGAGCCGCATACCAGATGGCAAATATTACAGGATGGAAGCATGCAGTAAAACCCTCAAACACATTGATTTCCAGCACCTTTATGTATTTATTTTTCTGGAGATTTTCAAGTCAAAGGAGTCCTAACTTGCGTGCTTTGAGGAAGCAAATATAATGATTAAATTCCTTTTTTTGTGCCTTCCTGAATGTTGTTTGTATCACATTCTGAACCACTATTTCCTCGTGGCCCACATGCAGGTTAACACAACAGCTTGTTTGCAGGGAACTGCTGACTGTGTCATTAACATAAACAGCAGCAATATAATGGAGGCAAATGCATTCAAATTTTCAAAGATGCACCGTGAATGTGATCCATTCAGGGAAACTTTCTGCAAATTAAGAGCGGTCCAAGAGCAAATTGTCTTCTTTGTCACAGATTTCAGACGGCGTTTGGATTGTTTAAATCCGAAGCAGAGGGAATACAGTCAGTGGGCTGGGATTCAGTTACCGTGAATAGTGCTGGCAGGTTGTTGAGTTTTTCAATTTCTTTAGGCATCCCCATACTGTCCCAGCGCACCAGGAAGTTCTCACTGCATGAATTTAAATAAGAATCACAGTTAGATATCACATTATCTAAAGGCACCAGGAGAAATAGAAAAATAGAAAATAACTCATGTAAAAACTTTGCATTATTTTATCCGTCTCACCACATAAAATCCTAAGTGTCAAGGAATTTCCAAGACTTCTGCATATTTTGAGCAGCAATAACGTGAAACTCTATCGATCCCTGTGGACCTCTCTCATAGCATTCATTTGACTTGCCAACACAGGAAATGGCAGAAGGGCCTGGCTTACCGGCATAACACAGCAACCATTAATGATATTAGTTACACCTGAAATGTTCCTGCTATGAAAAGCCAAAATGTTTGCTGTGATAAAATCCTGTGCTGCAGTCGACTGGTCAAAAAATATTGTCCTATGTCGTTTCCTTAACACTCTTCCTTAACCTTGATGGAAAACATCATAAGTAAAGAGGAAAAGGAAGAATTCATAAGGACTTTGGAAAATGCAACAGCTGCAACTTTTATTTATTAGTTATGGCCATTTAAAATTTGTGACAGATTTTTTACTGACTCATCTTCATCTAACCTCAGTCACCAGCAGCCAAGCACTACTGAGGCTGGGACAGTTTGACCACACGTGATATGCAAGCAAGACGTTGAAAAAGTCAAGCATTTCAAAATTTGCAAAGATACCACCCCAAAAGTCAAGTGCCAGTTATGCTTAAGGAAACTGCATATTACAAATGTGCAGTGAGTTTGGCAAAAGCTGAAAACTGTAATTAACAGCTCAGGCATTTCTTAAGTACTCTTATTTCTGCTATGGCTAATGTTACTGTGACTTGCATGCTAACAAAGTGGCTAATAGTCATAGTCACAGACATTTCTAAATGAAGCTTTAATGCCCAAAAACTGATATTCAGGACAGCCATAGTCTAAAATGATAATAATAAGTGTTATGTTTCTGTTACCTTAAAATAAGCCGTTTACATCTATATACAGAGTGGGTCCTTATGCACAGTTTGCCTTGTTAGCCCAAAACAGACAACCTAAACACTGACCCTGGATCGATTCATGTTCTCGTGACGGCCACTGTTGTTGCCCTACACGTTTGACACATTGGAGAAGTTTGAGCTCTACAACTCATCACAAGATGCCACTAAATACGACACACTGGACCTTTATCACTTCAGGGTCATTTAACTAAGTTAGGAACGTTCCTAAGCAAAAAAAGACTATTCCACCGCAGCCCTCCTGTCTTTGCCCTGGCCCTCTCCAGAGGGTCAAAGGTCAGGGTCAGCGGCAAAGACATCCCCTGGTAACTGGATGAGATGTCGTGCTTTTAGTTTTCAAGTTTCACACTATTAACATTCATAAAGATGAACTTACTTTGTAGTCACTTTGATTTTTTTTTTGTTTCAGAAGTTCTTTTAAATCACCTCTATTATTTATGCTGGCACCATTTTTGCCACGCTTAGAATAGAGACGTTTTCTACACCAGCAAGCAGAAGAAGCAGCAGCTTCATAATGCCTCAAACTAGTAGCCTTCCAGTCTCGAGTGTTAATTTAAAACACTGCTGAAGCTGCTACATCAGAGCAGTGCAGAGTTATGTGACAATAATGCACAACCTCAAGCCATTATTATTATTCTGCATGACCATAGTATAACTAATTATAATTCTTCATTCTGTATAGTGTAACTTTTGCCACAAAAGTGTCAAAGTAGCAGTACTGGTGTGGTTATTTTTTTTTAAATATTCAATGAACCCCTCAGCTTGATACTAAAGTCTGAGTTAAGAGAAATAAGGAGCAAACCTGATGAATTCAGACTGGTCTGGGTCGTACAAAGACATGAGCAGCTCAGCGTCTTCTCCGATGTTGCATACAAAGTTCTTCAGGTTCATGAGTAGACTGTAGGTGTGCACTGTGCTGAACAGGGTCTGGCGCCTCATTTCCAGGTTTTGTAGCCGCGTCTGCTGAAAAGCAAGGTGCCAGGCAGCACATGGACACAGATGTTATTTGAAATGGACATTAGAGTTGGGCCGATTTGCAGTTTTGCCAGTCTGGTCCTGTGTTCCACGGGCCTAAATTGGTTTGTTTTTAAGCAAACCAACTGAACCAGCATTCATCATTATGACACACTCTGGCAAATTAAAAAGTAGCTTAGATCAGCAACATGTGCTGACAACATCAGAGCACTAAATCAGGTGGAAGGGGGGGAGAGCAGCGCACGTTGTGTTTGTTTACTGGAAAGTTCATGTGTTTTTTGGGGTGACGAGGAGACATACCAGAGTTGGTTTCTCAAGAACACAAAAAACTGTGCCAGTATTGCTACACTTTGGATTTGAAGCGGCAAAAGAGGTGTCTTGACTGGCTGTGAGTGACACAGTGCACCATTTAAAGCTGAACTTTTATCTGACGCCCCGTTTCTATTTATTGCTATTGCTATTTATTGCTCACTTTGAAATCGCTGCAATGAACAAAGAACAACTGATTCGCGAAGTTGAAACATGGAATAATCTGTATGATACCTCCTTATTTTGATACAAAAATGAAAAAGGTGGCAGCTGAAAGTTTCTGGTGAATGACCATCGCTAATAAAAGCCCCCTTACTGTTGGCTACATTGTGTGTCATTTCCAGTAAATATCACAATAAAAAATGTGTGTTTCCTGTTTAATAAGTACAAACAAAGGAAGATAGCATGTAGGCTATCAAGCCTTTAAAGTGGTTAGGTCTCCAGTCTGATCTCGAGCACACAGCTGATAGGTATGAGGTTTGTTTACATGACGTGATAGAAGTGCATATTTAACCGACACAATGTGGACAAAGAGCATGGATGTCAACTGACACTACACGATAGTCAGAGGCTTGCTTGCTGTTAGGACACGGTGTTATTTTGTTCCACACGGGAGCAGCTCCTGAGTCAAGTGCGACACCTAGTGGTAAAATTCTGTCTAAAAGTCTGATTCAGTGTTTCACTTAATATCAAACCAGTTTAAAAGGTTTTACCCCGGCCCAACCCCGACTGGACATCTACTATGGAAAAAAGTGACTGATAAAATAAACAAATCAAAATCATGCCTTTTCCTCTTGTATCCTGTCGTCAACACTGCGGGAAGCTGTCTCGTGTGCCCGGAATAGACTGACTGTGCTGGTCTCGTCAGGATCCAGTGTGTTCCCTGCTTCATCTCGCACCACCAGGTCCAACCCCAGAATCCTGAGCAGCACAGAGAATGAAACAGCGTCAGCAGAGTTTACAGAGACAATCTGAAAGCCATGACTCAAGCAAATAAAACTTTACAATGGTGTTTATGTCACAGGGCAATTCATTGCAGTACAGTAAGGCAGCAGGATTCATACCGGTTCCCGTAATCAATCTTTGCTGTGACTTTCTTTCTGAGCTCCACAAGGTCATCCTTAGGCAGCGTTCCCGACACTATCTGAGATCGATATTCGATGAGGCTGTACGCCATCTGCTGAACACCCCTGAACAAAGCTGTCTTGTTCGCCTGTCAGATAAATATGTACACATTTATAACAACACATCCTTCAGAGGTAAAAAAAAAAATAAAATAAAGTAAACATGAGTCAAAGTGGTGTGTAACAGAGTAGCACTGAGAGTACTAGAAACAGAGAGGCCGATAAGAGAGAGGCAATCTTCACATACCACGTAGAGCTTGTGCCATATCTGTGCCCATTCCCTCAGAGTAGCCCCGAGCTCCTGCACCAGGGGTAAATCTGCTGGAATAATTATTTCCTGCTGGCTACCAGCCACAAGGAGAGAATAATAAGATATTGGAAAAGTGGCTCATCACTCACAGATCATGCCACATAATTCAGATAGACTCAAGTGCATTTCTATACATGATAAATAGTTGGATGGTTTCCTTACACAGCCAAGAGAGGCATTACTGAATCTTCACTTATGGTAATTACAAGCGCACTGCTATCTTACTGGCAAATGACAAGGCAGGGCGGCAAACCAAAAGCAAAGTGGATTATCATCATGATGATATGTTTACTGATATGTGATCTCACCCTAGTCCCTCAACCGTAGCCTCCTTTAAGTGGATGTAGGAAGCTGGGAAAATGCCCTGAGGAAACAATGAGGTAAAATCAGTACACATATATCACAGCTCTGGTTATGGGATAATAAAGTGCTAATGATGGTCTTACCTTCTGGGATTTCTTGCGTAGCGTGTAGCCCCTATACCAGCCTGAGGAGATATTAATTAACAAAAAAAAAAAAAGTGTTACAATGATGAAGAGGCAGTGGAGGAGAGAGGAGTGATGACAGTCCACCCCGTCAGGAGGACAATGTGGACTCGTTTACATTATTATGCACAGCATATTGAGTGCCAGGTAAGTTCAACATTTCATTTAAGTTCCTGTGTCAGCTTGCTTTAGAGAAGGAAAAGAGGGATGTGTCGGGGCCTGTTGTGTGTTCAGGCTCACTCACCTTCCAATTTCTCAAGTATGTGCACCGTGTCCCCCACCTGTAGGCACAGCTCCTGCTCTCCACTGGATTCATAATTGTAGATTGCTAGGACAAGAGCAGGACTGTCTCATTATGAGGAACACACATAACATTAAATAAACACAGTTAACAATGGAGAGATTTTGAGCCGACAGTTTGACTGACGAGTTTTATTCCCACTCAAGGTCCAGTGGATTAAGAAAAACCCCAAATCCCTTTTCAATCACTCATTGCACAGTGGAGAAAGTCTGTTTTTTAAAAAAAAGTTCTGGATCAGAGGTTTGCAGTTTCTCCCAGGAAAAAGAAACCAATTCACCCTCCTTGTCGCAGAACTTGGCTTCGCAAGCGTACAGGATCTTGATCTTTGATTTATTCCTCATCTTAGTGCTCTTTCTAACAGCAGGCTGTAAGCCTGTGCGGCAGGCCTGTGTGTGACTCAAACCTTTAAAGCATTTTGACTATTCTTAATTGAAACAGATTCCCTGAGGCTGTGTTTAACGTTCCAGTAAATGGACTGTGCTGTAGCAGGTAGCTTCAGAGTAGAAAAAAAAAGAGCAGAGCAAAAAAGGGATGGAGGGATGGCATTACATCCTCTAGATTTCTGATATCATCATACCGCTGTGACCTTTGGTCAATAGTTACTCTCTGCAGGTTGTGCTTGTGCCAACTGACTAACCTGCAAGCCCTGCCCTTCCCTTCACTCAGTTTATTAACCTAACAGCTTTCCTGGAGGCGACTCCTGTCTTTCCCTTTTAACTCTCTTACCACGACACTAACGGGAGAGATCACACAAGAACAGATCTGCGCGAGCACACAAAAACACATGCACGTACGCACACACACACACAAAGCCAGACTGAAGTTGCAGAAGAGAAACCTTGGCAAACAATACTGTAGCAAAGGTCTTTGTCATGACTTGAGGGAGCCGCAATAGCGAACAGCCACTCTCATAGTCAGATAGAGGAACTATGAGCACAGCTCTGCCCTGACTTGCATGGTGATAATGCTTGTTGCTGGAGGCTAGATTTCACAGCACGCTTCAACTGGCTCGGCTTATCACACCTCAGTCTGAATACCAAAACTTGACGAAACACTGAATGTGGCTACCCTTCTCTCTCCGTGACATCCTCCTCATCAATAGGTATTTTTTCCTGGCTTTCCATAACACACATATGCCCAGAGTGACATCTCCACGGGGAATCAGTTTTTAGGTTAAGACTGTGTTTTTGTAACCAGTTCATGGGTTCTTAAACTATTAGGTCAGACTCATGCTGGCTATCACCTGCACAGGTTAACATGAATAATGACTCACTGTGAGATCCCCATCTGGTCGTCAAAAGGAAAAGTCTAACACTAAAACCTGCAATACCAGTGACACTTTTCTTACTTTCCTTTTCCCCATTAAAGATCCCACATAGTAAAAAATCTAATTTCCATGTTGTTTTTATAAGAAAGCAGGTATACTGTCGGTGCATTATAAATACTATAAAAGTACAAATACTCTCAATCCACTGAGAAATGCACACAGTCCACATTCAGAAACTGTGCCTTTAAACAAGCTGTCAGGACATCCGTGATGTTGTGATGTTACAACTTAAGTATACAGACTGAATCACCATGACGTCACTCTTACAACAACTGGCAGTTATAATTCCAGAGGTACAGTACAGGCCAAAAGTTTGGACACACCTTCTCATTCAATGCGTTTTCTTTATTTTCATGACTATTTACATTGTAGATTCTCACTGAAGGCATCAAAACTATGAATGAACACATGTGGAGTTATGTACTTAACAAAAAAGGTGAAATAACTGAAAACATGTTTTATATTCTAGTTTCTTCAAAATAGCCACCCTTTGCTCTGATTACTGCTTTGCACACTCTTGGCATTCTCTCCATGAGCTTCAAGAGGTAGTCACCTGAAATGGTTTTCCAACAGTCTTGAAGGAGTTCCCAGAGGTGTTTAGCACTTGTTGGCCCCTTTGCCTTCACTCTGCGGTCCAGCTCACCCCAAACCATCTCGATTGGGTTCAGGTCCGGTGACTGTGGAGGCCAGGTCATCTGCCGCAGCACTCCATCACTCTCCTTCTTGGTCAAATAGCCCTTACACAGCCTGGAGGTGTGTTTGGGGTCATTGTCCTGTTGAAAAATAAATGATCGTCCAACTAAACGCAAACCGGATGGGATGGCATGTCGCTGCAGGATGCTGTGGTAGCCATGCTGGTTCAGTGTGCCTTCAATTTTGAATAAATCCCCAACAGTGTCACCAGCAAAACACCCCACACCATCACACCTCCTCCTCCATGCTTCACAGTGGGAACCAGGCATGTGGAATCCATCCGTTCACCTTTTCTGCGCCTCACAAAGACACGGCGGTTGGAACCAAAGATCTCAAATTTGGACTCATCAGACCAAAGCACAGATTTCCACTGGTCTAATGTCCATTCCTTGTGTTTCTTGGCCCAAACAAATCTCTTCTGCTTGTTGCCTCTCCTTAGCAGTGGTTTCCTAGCAGCTGTTTGACCATGAAGGCCTGATTCGCGCAGTCTCCTCTTAACAGTTGTTCTGGAGATGGGTCTGCTGCTAGAACTCTGTGTGGCATTCATCTGGTCTCTGATCTGAGCTGCTGTTAACTTGCGATTTCTGAGGCTGGTGACTCGGATGAACTTATCCTCAGAAGCAGAGGTGACTCTTGGTCTTCCTTTCCTGGGTCGGTCCTCATGTGTGCCAGTTTCGTTGTAGCGCTTGATGGTTTTTGCGACTCCACTTGGGGACACATTTAAAGTTTTTGCAATTTTCTGGACTGACTGACCTTCATTTCTTAAAGTAATGATGGCCACTCGTTTTTCTTTAGTTAGCTGATTGGTTCTTGCCATAATATGAATTTTAACAGTTGTCCAATAGGGCTGTCAGCTGTGTATTAACCTGACTTCTGCACAACGCAACTGATGGTCCCAACCCCATTGATAAAGCAAGAAATTCCACTAATTAACCCTGATAAGGCACACCTGTGAAGTGGAAACCATTTCAGGTGACTACCTCTTGAAGCTCATGGAGAGAATGCCAAGAGTGTGCAAAGCAGTAATCAGAGCAAAGGGTGGCTATTTTGAAGAAACTAGAATATAAAAGATGTTTTCAGTTATTTCACCTTTTTTTGTTAAGTACATAACTCCACGTGTTCATTCATAGTTTTGATGCCTTCAGTGAGAATCTACAATGTAAATAGTCATGAAAATAAAGAAAACGCATTGAATGAGAAGGTGTGTCCAAACTTTTGGCCTGTACTGTATGTGAAATTGGCAAACTTATTGATTTCTGTTGTCATTTTCAGTCGTAGCTGTAATGTTTAAAGATATGTATTTAAACACTGTAGTCCGACCTATGTTTTGTTTCTGCTGTGCTTATTTTATGTATTTGTTGCTTTGCTATTATCTTCGATAAACTAAATTACTGGCACAGACGCTAAGGGATGTACAGCTGTGGAAGGCGGGGACACAGCAAAACATATTTTAGACACCTACAAAATCAGTTTCAGTGTAAGTGTACACCATATTTGAATATTTGTTCCACTTTATTTTACACACTAACCAATCAACACTGCAGTAGACCAGCAACTCTATCTACTGGCAAGGTAATTTGGTGAAAATAATTTAAATATAACATACAATTAAACTGATATTGCTTTTTTGAGGGCCTTTTTAAGGTGGATAAAAACTAAATAACTGAGGCAGTCTTTGCTCGACGCCATTTTGTTTTATGTACACAATGTGAGGATTGTCTACTTGGAAGTTATTGTGAATGAACATTGTGATTCGGTCTATTGACTGTTTCAAACTTGACAGCATAATCATTCTAAATGGCTCCTGTTGAATTCCCTGTTGGAATGTTTGTTAATGGAGTAGCTGACAAGGAAACTACAAAATTTATTTTATAGTTTCCTTGGTAGCTGACAGGAAGTAAGCAGGGATCAAACCTGTTGCCCTAGCAACTGGATAGCAATGAAATGGTTTGTATAGGTAGAAAGTGCCAGTACAGTGCTGTTACAGTCAATTCTCAGCTGAAATGACAGAACAGAGACATCAAGAGCTCAGATGCAGAAGAGTTGGGAACACTGACCAATCACAGCAGACTGAGCTTTTTTGGGAGGGGGACTTTCAAGGACAAGCAGCTTTTCAGACGGGAATGAATACAGGTATATTCAGGCAAACAGTATGAGAAAAATCAAGTGTTTTTCTTACATGAAAGCATGTAAACACATCCTAGTAGAAACCCAATATACAAATATGAACCTAAACATAAGCATAATATGGGACCTTTAACTCAGAATTTCGATTTCAGCACATCACAGTTTTTGGTATCTCTCATATTATGAACAGAAAGTTCAGGTTTTTCCAGCTAACATGGTGACATGCTGTGATGTTTCATTTAAAACATCACAGCATGTCCCTGTGAATCTCTTGAAAAAAGAATATTTGTTTTCACCAGGAAATTATTTGTGCAGCCGGAACAATTTTGAATGAAATGTGCACTGAAGAAATGACATCTGCCTCTGGTCATGCCGGGAGTGACAATGGTCCATTCACCAACTTGACACAGTGTCCGGGCCTGGCAACAGCGTGGCAATGTGCCAATGGCAGAACCCCAGCTGAGCGTGTTGTGATGCCACACTGTCTAAAGTAAAGGCAACAGTCTGGGCCTTGGCAACGCAGCTTATCTGTTCAACTCTGAGACACACTATCCTCCTCTTTAACTTGAAACGCTGAGCCTGAAGCTGCTGTAGTAAATTCCAATAAAGCCTCAATCTGTGTAGGTTCAAGTTAATGTGCATACTAATGTTAAATCAAAGTCAGCCTGATTCACTCTAAAAGATTTATCATAGAAGTGGATTAGCCAACAATTAAAGAACACCACGGCTGAACAGTTTGAGCAGCTGCTGGCAGAGTTCACACGTTTGGATGAGAATCCATCGTTCTCGTCACTGACTGGGTGTGAAACTATTCCAAGCTATGGCCCTGATAAAACACACACAAAAAAATATGAGGCAAGATACAAGGGTCCAGCAATCAATCCTTGAACATACAGATAGGCAGGTCCTCTGAATTCATTCTGACGCTCAGCAGGAAAATCCTTCAATCAAACACATGAAAGAAATGAAATCAGAGAGCCAGAAATGGGCCAGACATAAGTCATGCTAGATAAACTGACCTTAACAAAAATAACTACCTGCATTTTCACTCACACAAAGCTTGTAAGCGAAACATTTTACATACATTAAAAAAAAAGAAAATCATCGTGATCAAGGGAGTAGTTTTCAGTTTTCAAATAATGAAAACGGTATTATTATATTCATGTATTCTTACCAAACCCTCATGGTATACATTTTTTCCTAGAATGGCAAAGGCATAACTGGCCCTTCTCTCTCTCTGATTGGTTAGTGCTCACGGCTTTGTTGGTTGGGTTGTTATTTAGGCAAAAAAGTAAGATTTGTTAGGGTTACAATACAGCATAAGCCAATCAGTGGCAGAGTATGGCAGAGTAGGGCAGACCATGCCTTCGCCATTCCTATAAAAAAAAAAAAAAAGATTCACTCACAGTGCAGAGGAATTATGGTCCAGTGCATGCAAAGTACACAATATGTAGATTAATGAGGAACCGACGTTCACAAGTGCCAAGGTGGGATTGTAAAAATCCTCCTAATACACAAGTTTTATTTTTTACTACACTTTGTTTTTTTCAGTTTCATAGCATGACAAATGCTTTCCTGTTTTATACCTATTGTGACTTGTTGGCTTTTGGGAAAATGTTTGTTCCGTGTTTGTGCAATGTAATACAGAAGTGTTTGAAATGTTCCTTATTTTCACAAAAACATACAAGTAGTTTAACAAAGTTGCCAGTGGGCAAAATGCTCCCAGTCCCCAGCAGGAGAACTCTGTCTTTGACACTTGCACTACTGTCTGTTCAAAATAAATGAAAAGAAACATATCCTTATGCATGTGGGGTTTTTTCTGCTGTACTGAACTTAGACCAAACTGTGACTCCTTAACCATATGCATCAGACAAACCGTGACTTCTGTGTACCATTACACCCCTAATGTGTTATGAATTTGTAAAGGACTTCAGTCAGCTACCCTTCAGTGATGTATCATATCTTATTAAACTTGAATTCAAGCATACATATTTCAAACACTACCAAAGGAGGGAGAGTTACAGTATAACTGCAAAAAGTCATTAGGTAAAAGCAAGTCTATTAAAGTTTGTTTTTGAGCCAATTCTCCTCAGGCAGGACGTTTCAATACATAAAGGCCTCGGCAGAAATGCCTTCTGCCTCCCGTCTACTGTCTAGACAGCCGGAGACGGTCTGGGGCTCTTAAAACTGTGCTCCAGCTAATAAGTCCTGATAGGTTATCCATAAATCAGAAAGCTAATTCACAAGTTCAAAGCTAATAGTGAAAAAAGGGATAGAGCTAGACCAGTATGGGCTCATCTTTTAATTCTGGTTAAAGACCCGGCTTCAAAGAAAATTACAATTGCCTTCTCTGAAGGAGAAAAAGCACCAATGCTTTTCTCCAGGTTCCTCAAGAAGTACTCAGACATTATGTCCCGAGTTTTAAAAGTCATGACTGACCATCCAACCATTTGGCCTGTCCATCAAAACTGAGAACAAGGTCAACAGTTATATTACCAGCAACAATCAGGTTTGACACCACAAGATGAACTATCGGATGTTTTGACTGCGATCTGTGGGGGCAGCTGTAGATTTGTCTTGCTAATAAGACGCCCACACAGCAGGTAACACCAGCAGAGCAAACAACTTTAAGCTCTTCATTATTTTAAGGAAACTTATTTGTTCATTGCATGTTAAAGTGGAAGTTGTGGTAGTACTGTCTTTTCACACGACCACAGTGGGCACAAGCATTAGTCAGTCTTTATGACTTCAGTTGCTTGAATGGCAGTTCCCTTAAGAATACTCAAAGTTATTATAGAAGCGAGTAGTGCTGCTCATAAGCAACTGTAAGGCATTATAATCAGTATGAATGCAGAATCTTATTATATAATATTCATAAGAACACACAACATGTAAACTCCAGGGGTTTGCTGCAATGAATCAAATGTCGTCATTAGAACAAAATGTAATAAATTCCTCATCCACTCAAAATGTATTTTGCTATTTGTTACTTAACTTGGATGTTTGAGCTTCACGGTACAGAGTTTGGCACTAGAAGGCTGTTCACACATTCATCTGCGCTCACCTGGATTTAGGACATCACAACTTGTTTGGAAGTCAATCATGGTCAATCAAGAGTGTGCTTGTCAGTCAAGTAGGAAACATCTTGCACAATTCTAAGATTGTTGCATTGAAGATGTTCAGTTTTATGAAAAAAAAAAAACAAAAAGACTGACATCTAGCTCAGATGGTGGAATGTGTGCCCCATATTTGCAGAGTCCTTTGCAGCGGCGCAGGTTCGATTCCAACCTGCGGCCCTTTGCTGCATGTCATTCCCCCTCTATCTCTCCTACCTTTCCTCTCCATCTTCAGCTGTATTGTCAGTTAAAAGGCAAACATCTGCCCAAAAAATAATCTTAACAAGAAAAAAAAGAATTAAAATCATAGCAGCAGATATTGTCTTCCTTATTCCATGGATTCTTCTTCCTTGTCAAAACCCGGTGCCTACAATACCCACAATGCAACTTCACTGCCACCAGTTTGGTCAGAGACTCGGAAGTGTTTTTCTAGTGGCAGATAATGCAGTCTCAAGCTGCTAGGCTCAAGCAGTCCTCAAGTTTCAAAGGGAAGAGAGCTACAGGCCTGTTAACCACACTGTCTCCCAGATTTGTAATTATTTTCAAACTTCAAAAAGTCTTCAGCACCAACCGAAGCTGAGTCAAGTGTAGGACTAGGCAATATATATATATGTATACATATAATATTATTATATCAGTATTGTGATATGTGACTATAGTTACTGTCTTTGGGTTTTGATATCTTAATATTAAAAGTGTTGTCTTTTCCTGGTTTCAAAGGCTGCATTACACTACAATGATGTAATTTTCTGAATTTACGAGACTGTTCACACTGTTCTATTATTTGCCTTTACTCAGACATCATATCAACATTACTGATGATTATTAAAATTCTCACTGTGTAAATATTTTGTAAAGGCACCAATAGTTAAACCTACAATATTGTCACAATATCGAAATTAAGGTATTTGGTCAAAAGTATCCTAATTTTCTCCACAGCCCTGCTATAGTGACATCACTTGAGGCAGTTTATCAGATTTTGTGCAGCTCCCTTTGGAGCTGTTAAAGGCTTTATGCAGCTTTTTCTCACATATGCAGATTACCACAACTGAGTTTCTCAACACCTGTTAGACAGACTTGACAGATGAGTAAAACCAGTGGAGTTCCTCTTTAACTTCCTGGATTACTGTAATTCAGCAATGGCATCAGTTGGTCCCAAATTTGTAATGTTGTTCATGTAAGCTGTCAATAAAGACAGGCCGTTAAGAATCAAAGCATTTACATGACCACTCAGTAAGGAGACCTTGCCATAAAATCTAATAAAGCCATGGGATTTCATTATGGATTCAAATAATGTGAAAACAGAGATGCAGTAAATTAAACTTCACCTGCTGATTTCAATGCTTCACTTCAGTCTCCAAAGTCTCCTCTTAAGAATGTAAAAATTAAGCTATTCTATTATGATGGCGCCACAAATTCACCATTAAAGATTGTGATATCTTAAGCCCCATATTATCCACATTTCCCTGTTAGCTAGCATGATATAATTGATATTATCATAAACCTTGCAACTCTTCTTTCATCTCAAAATGTAGTTGCCTGTATTGGGGCACAGCCTGGGTTGACTAATCGGATTAAAACTGTAAGACCTTGTACAGGGTCCGATGGCATTTTAAGGATTAAGTACAGTGTTAGTGACTCCTGCCCCGACTCTGAGGCGAATGGCAGGAGAATGGCAAAGTCGACACAATCACGCAGAGCAACACTTTTGAACGCCATACTGGGATCTAAAAGGATTACCATGAAAAAAAAAAATCCCCAACATCAGCCGCTAAAACAAGGTCATATATAACCAAGTGGGTAGTGTTTGTGCAGCAGAGCATTCCATACCCACCTGCGTTTGGGGCTTAAAAATGTTTTCAGTCACAACAGCAACAGAGCACACTTTCTTTCAAGATAAAGTCGGCGAGAGCATCCAGGTTAGAGCGAGGTATTTTCAGTCCTGGGCTGTGATTCACACAGAGAGAGTATACACTAGGCGTGCACACAGGCAGGGTTTTCCTCTTGTGTAACACATCTGCTACACACCACTGTCTGCATTTAAGTGTCTGTAGCCTTCAGCCAGATTTAGCAGTGAGTCAGTAAGGTAACCAATGACCAGCCAACCTGTGCTGACAATGAAGCCTTTACAGTTAACCTGAAAGGGATTTCTGGTGAAGCCAAGTGATTTACCTTGAGGGCGTGGAGGACTACCTGATAGCATGAGCATGCATGCACAGCAGACCCACAAACACACACAGATAACTGAGACGGGGCCACACCTTAGTGCAAGCCACAGTCCAAGTTATGAAGCTGAAAGGAACACAAAAAGGTGCTCAATAGCCTCAAAAGACAGAAACACAAAAGCCTATAGCGTAGGTTAAGTGTAGCCAAGCGACACAGATAAATCCAATGTCTATGCAAATACTTTTCTCTTATCTGACATGCATACTGTACAGTCACAGCAGTGGCTCCCATGTGGGGCCCTACAGGAGTACTTGAGGGGGGCTTCAAGGGACCTTCCAGCAAAATGAGGATTCATTTAAGTTCACTACAACTTCCACATGTCAACTCAGCGAGGTTAAGTACAAGAATGGCTGGTATGCTCATTGAACTCTTGGCTCTTTTCCATTCCCTCCTCACCACCTATTATGGACAGTTAAACCAGTTATTTCTTACTACAACCAGATACTTACACACACTAGGGCAACAAGGAAGGAAAATATCGAGCACTGTGTGATAAACAAAATGCTGGTGAAGCCTAGCTGGCTACAGTATCTACACCCGCCCTATATCAGCAACAATAAAGTCGCCAATAACTTGTGTTTCCCAACTTTAGTCCCCTTCCCTTCAAGTTAGTTGGGAGTTTACTCGGCGAGTTTTCCGCTAGAAAAACACACGTAGCCACATGAGAGAACTTACCGACTCCGTACTTCTCTTTTTTAGTGGGAATCCAGCGGGTCATTTCGGGGGAAGATGTAAAGTAGGCTGAATAAATAAATAACTATTTACAATTGCTAAACAGAGGACGGGCGGTGCACTCCTGCGCGTCCCGAGCTCTACAGTTCCGCCATCATGACTTGTAAACGGGGAGGGGAGAGGAAGGCGCTCACGGCTGGGAGAGGAGAGAAGGGGATAGGCGTGAACCATGGGCTTCCCAAACTACCCCCACAAAAACAACAACAACAAACACTCCACGGACACTCATTTCATCAAGGGTTTGCCTCCAGGAACACTGTCCGTGAAGCCCTGAACATCCGCCAATCGATAACTGTAGCTATTCCTCATAAATCTTCAAATGAACTCAAATTGAATCTGGAGGAATTATAATGAGACTGACCTGTCCCTCGCTGTGCTGCAAGGACTCCTGATGGTGTCTGCACACACAGTTTTAGAGCCACTGGCACACAGTTTGACAATTCAGAGGAGAATAATTAATTGAGACCAGAGTTATAAATCACTGGTGTGTTATAAATAAGTTATCACCAGGTTATTGTTTTTAATTTAAAATGAGATTGAGTTGCAAACTCCATGCTGCTGCTCACATTAACCGGTTTAAAGGAGAACTATGGTGGGGTGAAATCAGGTAAAGTGGGATGCTTCTTAGTAGGGGACTGTTCGTTATTTATGAGAGGGGAGGGGTGGTGCAAATACCTTTCTAAGCACTAAGAAGGGAATTGTCCTTTTTTTTGGGCTCGGGGAAGGGGCATACAACTTGAAATGACTGCATTTTGTATTTATTTTACTGCTGAATTTAAAATGAAAACATGCATGTTCTCTTTAAAAAAAAAATAAGCCAAAATTACACCATTTATCATAGCCAGAAACTGTAAGAACAGAAATTATCATTGGCGTTTCAAATTTCCAAAGGTCCTTGAGCATATTATGGGGGGGCTATAGCTTCTGACAGACCAAAATAAAAAATAAAATCTGAGTTTAAGATCGTGACATTTCATCAAAATCACAATTTTGTCAAAAATAAATCATTTGCACTCACAGCATGCACGCTGAGAGTGAAAAAACAAGACTTTTTCAACTCCAGGATTTTGCCTTCAACTTTTAATTTTCAAACATCAAAGGGTACATTTTTTAAGATCCAACAACTAATTAATGGTGGAGGGAAGGTCATGCATTTACCCTAAGTTACTTCAGGAGGCTTAAGGAAAAATATTTGTAGCTATGTGAAGGGTAAAAAAACAAACAAAAAGCAGCCACCCTTCACCTCTGATAAGTAAAGAACACTCCCTAATTCATCCAGGAAACACCTAAAATGCTGAAGACTAACTTAAATGTTACTTTTAGACATTCCCTTGCTATATTTTTATGAAAAAAATGTATTGCCGAGTGAAATATTTTAGAAACCTTGGACTGTGAAGCATATCACGAACCCCTACCTCACTCAGATGACATGTTCATGTAAAATGGGACAGTCATGTTTGTTTTTAATGGTTAAATCCATTTATCAGTTCAGTTATTGCTTCATAAAAACATTTATGTAATCTAGCTTTTTATTGAAAAGGATTATCTAACTTTTCTGCAATGATTTTCCTGTTATGTCACATCTGTGTCAGTGATTGCTAATTCCAGACTATTCTGGCTGATGTGGACTGACTTCATCATCTTTAATATCTTGTAAGTGACAAAAGTACCAAAAATGTTTGCAATATGACAGGGTGGCACAAAAAAAAAAGAAGTCAGGATTTTATGGCACCTTGTAGCCAAAAATATGCTGGTTTCACTTGAGACAAATGTCCCATATTAGCTCAATTTTCTGTCCCATTTTACGGGAATGCAATAACTACTACTGTGAAAATGTTTTTGATTATTAGTCAAACAGTTATTAAGATTATAAAGATAACACTGGTTATGTGTAAACTACATTTGTAGCAGCAGTGCAACAACATATTTGGTGAGTGGCTACTAATATTTAAAAACTGCAAGATGTAAAACCATACTTCACCCTTCACGTCACCCTTGTCTGAGGCATAAATGGACTAGACCTGGGAATTATATACTCACATAAGGCTATAGCTGAAGTAACTGTGCAGGCTATAATTGTTTTAGGAAGCAAATGGAAGAATAACCAAAACATCTGTATTAAACCTGTCCATCAGTGAGGCTATTGACTTAAATTTAAATGTAATTACAGGACAGAAAGTTTCTTACAAATAACGCCCACCATCCTCCTTACCTACCCAGTAAAGTAATTTACAGCTGCTGGCTGAGATCTGGTAGTCTACTTAGCCTTTTGTTTGCCCATCATATGTGTGAGTGTGAGCTTTTTTTCTGCTGCCACTGGTCAGCCAAATGGTGCTGTCAATAATGTTCAGCCATCCAATGCTTTTGTTGTTCCCTTTGGCAGAATGATGTCCATTTTTTCCCCCATCTTTTGTGATGTGGGCGCTTTAAAACACGGCTTGTGGTGAATTAGTGCTAACAGAACACAACGCAGTCTGATTGAAAGCTACTATCGAATCTTATCATTTTACAAAGGACAAAGCCATTGAACATATGGCAGCAGCAAAAAAGCATTATGAGAGGCTTTTTACTGGCCAAACTATAATCAAGAAAACAGACATTTTTAAAATGATGCCTTTAGATAATAACATTTTTGAATTGCTGCCCTTTTTTTCAACACATAATGCTGAAGTGAAGTTACACAGAGAAATAAGTGCGTGTCTCAGATGCAGAAGTATATTTTCTTTCTGCTGTGTGTTTGACAAATCCTACACAGCTGAAGGATTCAAACACACTGCCTGAGCTCATCCTGAAAATCAGGTACTAGAAATGTATTTGCACCTATATGATGAATTTCCAAGGTTATGGCTTGAGCTGTTACACATGATTATTGTGACCTATTTCTCGCTGAGCTGTAGGTGCATGCTGAGTATTAGAATTCATTGTAAAGGGACTTCAAATCTGCCCATGCCCTTTTCACCTCTGATTCTCTTTATTCCTTTGGCGAAAGCGCTCACACTTTTTATTAAATGTGAAGAGTCGCTTTTGGGCTATTAAAAGTTAAAAACAATCAAATCTGCAAAAAGGAATACAATATTGCCATCACCTGACTGCTTTGTGCTATTGCATACAATAGACAGTCCCTGATAAGGCCTCCAGAGTATGTAACTTGTTGTTGTGGTATATTTTTAATAGGTGCTTCTGTAACTGTTACTTAACTATTCTCTACCAGAACCCTGAGAGAGAAATCATTCAATTAAAATGGTGTGTGTGTGTGTGTGTGTGTGTGTGTGTGTGTGTGTGTGTGTGTGCGTGTGTGTGTGTGTGTGCGTGTGTGTGTCAGTGCATGCATGCCTCGCATTAGCGTGTGTGACAGCTTGACAAGCAGAGTTCAACTCCAGAGTTCATCCGGAGTTGAATGCTCCATAAGCAATAGGAGCAGACAGGTTGAGTCTTCACTGGAGATCCTCACTCCCATCTTCTTCTTTTTTGGATCAGATTGTGTTATGTCTCAGGCATCCTTGTATCAAAACTCCCCGACTAGGTGCACCTATGCACGGACGTATGAGGTAAATGGAAACAGATGCACATACGGATACGGAATGTTAATCCTGATTGCTGACTTTCTGCTTGAAAGTGAAAATGTGTTGTGGTGTGTGTGGGCTTTAGTTATTGTAGATTAAAAAAAAGAGATGAAGCCACTGCTTTTGTACTGAAACAAGGGCATCCTGTCTGTTTACTTCGCCCAAGGGTTTCTCAGTGTGTCACCAAACAGACACATTATGAATGAAAACTTAGCATGACAGACAGCTGGAACAATAAGAAATATGCTCCCTATTTACCATCCACCTTCCTACACTCTAGAGCATTTGATTATTTTGTGTGCGTACATGCTTGAGCGCATACGCCTGTGTGTGTTTTATATTTTATGGGATGAGCAAAGACGAAGCACATCAAGCATCCATATGTATGAAATGTACCATTAGAATAAAAACTTGACCTGACTTGACTCCGCTGTTATTCAGTGGCTGACTTCAGTGGCTGACATTACTAAACTCACTGAACTGTGATTTCTATGATGCGGGGAACTACAATGCTTCAGAGACTTCTGAGTGGTAGGGCTCTAAACACTGGTTGTAGCCCCCGCTGAGGTGTTCAATTGCTGAGACAAAAGCAGACAAAAGGCCTAATGGATTTATGGGTCCACTGCCAGGGCTGCATGACGCCAGAGGCAAATTGGGCCTCGGCATCCACCTGGCTGTCTGGCAGCAGAATCAGGTAATAGCCCCGTCCTGCAATGCTGTGCAGATAGGTCATTGCACTATCTGGGCACAAGGACTCAACATCCTGAGGCAGAAGTTGATTTTCTGTTGACTTTTGCTGCAGGAATATCCAACTTTTTACAAAATGTCACTTAAAAGACATGTTTGTTTGGCTCCTGCTGCGTGACGTCAGATCTGCGTCACCACAGTCACTGTGTAATGATGCAAGCTGTCAATATTTTTCTGCACTAATATTGACGCCTACATGAATTTCTCTGCATTTGTACCGCATGTGATACATCTTTGGATGTGAGAAAGGTACAGGCTGGCCAGATAAAGTGTTATTTTGCACAGAGAGGTCTCACTTGTAGCTCAGCCTGCAGAAACATAGACATGACAGGGGGAAATATATAGCATTGATGCATGTGATCACAGAATCAGTCTTCTGCAGGTAAGTTGGGGTAGCACATTTATATCCACAAGTCCAACATCTCATTTCCAGGTTGTGATGCATGAGAAAAGATGGGCCCTGAGGCTCCCGCATTTGTCTCCATCTGACTCACTGAAGCATCCTTTGTACCCATGCAGTGGGTACATAAGGCCATCTGAAAACTGTGGCTATGTGTACACCAGGAGAAGTGAGTGTCTATTTTTAGAGCAAGAGAGAGCCACATTTTTAAATGAAATAGTCGCTGTCTGCTGTCTTCCAGGCCAGTGTGAAGGCTCGTTCGACAGAGCCTTTTAATTAGGTGATTCTCCGACATCAGCAGAGGGAGCCACAACTCTTATCTGAGACTTCCTTTTCTTTGTGGAGACAAAGCGTGGCTGTCTGACAAGCAAAAAGGCAGACTGCAGCGTGACCACCATAACTGTCTGGACCAGGGCCTTAGCAGTCTGAAAGGAGTGTGCACACCCTCCTACAATTTAAAAAAAAAAAACACAGTCTCAAGATGACAAGTGCTTCTCTCAAGGTTAAAGTATCATCTTTTCAAAGACATGGAAAGCATTAACTCTGTGAATCTGTTCCCCAGTATTCGTTTTAAGATTGAATGTAAATATATGCCTTTCTACTGCTGCTTGTGCTTCAGTGCAGCATTTCACCTCAACATCAATTTGGATGTCAACTTAAATGATACCATGAGAGTACAAAAGCAAATAACAACCAGTGTTGCTGCTGGTTTGCAGATTAGATTTCTGACATTGAGACCAAAACAGTCCATCATTGCATTCTGCATCCTCCTGAAATGTAATACACATTTGTTGTAATGGAAAGCTGATATTCTGCTCCTTATGCAGACAATGTTTCATGACTCCGGGACCAAGGCAGACTATTGACAACATGTTGTTAAGTTCTAGGAATAGATGAATGTCAAGAAGTATAATGAAACCCATCAGAAATGTGAAATGTGTTTCCTGCTATGCTGTAATCACCCTGCATGTAGGAGTCATGAAAGCCATCACATTTATTTTGGGGTAAGCAGTGGCAGATCTTTTAGGCAGCTGCCTAAGGCGCTACCCGAGGAGGGGGGACCCTTTTTTTTTTTTTTTTTTGAATTAGAAAAATCAAGGAGGGGGATAATGATCCAAAGATCTCATGGTAAGGAATGTAGAAGGGATACCACCTCTACTCCTGGCAATGCAGTTCACCTTAATGTGTTCATCAGTGATCATCACAGTCAAAACAAGCTAGAGCATTGATGGGTATGTTGCAGTGGAGTGTATGTGGAGAGCATTAGAGTGAAGGAAAATCAAAAAGCAGGGGGTGCTTGCTTACCAAGTTAGCTCAATTTAGCACTGGGGGTGACTCTCGATGTCTTCTGCTGCACCTTCAGCTCTGTGTTTTTCATCAAAGCATCATATGTCTGGGAGGTCTCAGCGGGCCTCGGTGATGGGCCTCCCTCCCTCTGACAGAGCGCATGCCCACAAGAGGCAGAGGGAGTTGTAAGATTTATACAGCAGTCCGTTCACAGCCAAAATGTGACAGATGAAACAGGAGGTGAAACTCAATAACTGAAAGATGAAATGTGATAAAAATAATACAGCTTTGCTTTGATATGCTGCGTTTACCGTGGATCTGTGTCGCACCGTGCCCTGACATGCACCAACACACACACTGCACACACACACACACTTGCAAGTCTCCAATAGCTGTATGCCACTGTGATATGAGTACCTGAGGGAGTATCTATAAATCCTGCTGCTGTTATCTCTTGTGAAGAGAGCGCTATCACTACTTCAGCATTCTGTCTGCAGGGTTGTTTGTGTATTAAAATACAGCCAGTCATACATCATTAGTGTACTTTTAATCAATAAGGAAACATTTACATTATTGCTATCTCTTTGAGTGGTGAATGGTGTAAGTAAGCGGAGCCAAATTCATAGCAAAGTAGAATTTCTAGTGATTAAACTGAGTGCTCCTTTGGACCGTCTCTGGTCTTACCGTGGCAACAGCAGGAGGAGGATAATGTAGTTTAGCTCAGGGTGGGGTAAACTGAGGACAAGGAGGATGGAGTGGGAGAGAGATTGCATATACTTTGGGGCATTGCTTTGACACATGCATGGTGTGCCATAACACGTACCACATGTAGAAAATGTGAGGTTATGTTACAATTATGAAATGATGCAAGATTTCAAAGCGTGCTTCAGATACATCAAACAGAAGCTCCCAATCCACATACACTCCTGGTTGTGTTTGTGTAAGTGTACGTGAGAAGCCAAGACAGATAGAGTGCGTGTTTGGGGTTCATTTGTGTGATAGGGATTGCATCTCTGTAGATGCCTAAAGGAAGCCCCCGGTCTCTCCACCTCTTTGCTTGGTTAAAAAAAAAAAAAAACGTCTGTCCTCTGTCAAGGTTTAGTGCAGCGAGATATTTTTCTGCTTCTCCTCTCACTCTCTCCCCGATTCCTCCTCAACCTCTCTCTCCCTAATGAAATAATGAAATTGCTCACTCTCCGCCATCTCTCTCTCTCTCTAGCTGTCCTGCGTGAGTTGACACTTAGCCAGATTCTTTGGTGCAGCAGACTAAGCTGAGTCATAAAGGTTTCAGTGTGCCCTGATTTATGGACAGTGATGTGGATGGTGGGTGAGGCAGCAGGAAAAACACCGGTGTCAGCTCACTGATCACACAGAGACTGTAGGCACAGAGAGACGACCTGCTGACTTGAGATAAAGACAGAAATGCCACTGTAACTCATTTCCTATAGACTTTGGTTAAGCCAAGACAAGAGAAATCTAATGAGGCTTTATCTGCAGATCATGTTGAAAATGTGAAGCCTAATACTGTCTGATATACTGTGATTTTCTTTTGTGTGTGTATGGGGTTTTTTTTTTTTTCATGCATTTTAATATCAAAAGGTTGGCTTGGTGTTTTTTCGCTCACAGAAAACAACCCAGACTTGCTGACTTTGCTGCAGTCCTCCCTTCCAGTCAATTGTGGACTGATTTATCAGTATGGGTAGAACCAAATGCTCTTTGGCTGCCATTTATGTATTTTTTCCATTAACCTCCATTAACATTCTGGTGAGGGAGAAACACTCTGAAAGTACAACTATCTATCCTTGCTTGTGAAAGTGAGTCACAGAGCTTGAACATTGAATATAATTTCCTGCTAATGTGTTTATTTGTGCTAAATGTTATTCAATCTGACACCTCATTGCAACTGTTCCTGTTCATAAGTACAAATGAAAAGCTCAAGGCCAGCTCTGGGTTGACAAGGCTTCAAGGCTTTATTGGAGTTCAACACAGCACATCATGGGTTTTAAAGCACTAAGTGAGGACTTGAAGTAAGGCATCTCAAACTTGGTACTGCACATACAGACAGTCGCACAGGCATGTATCGGTGACAGTAAAGCACACAGGTGTTTGCAAACAATTCTCCTCAAAGCAGAATTTCTACTCCAGACATTTGTCACATCCTGTCTTCATCAGTTTATTGATTAGCTTCTATATTGTTTTGTTTCTTTGCTGGTACAGTTTGCGTACATGCTGTTGGTCACTGCTGGATTTCAAGAGATTTTCATTTGGTTTGAATTAGAGAGCACCAGAGAAGACATCCCTCAGCTACAATGCTAGCAGGTATTGTTTTAAGCATTTAAATTTAAACTTTTTTTTCTGTTGTTTTTCCATTTTTCTCATCGGCCTCCCCCTCCTCTGGTTTTTCAGTTTCTTCCTCCGTCTTCTCTTCATCACCTTCATCACCTTCATCGCCTTCCTCCTCTTTCTGCTCAGCATCATCCTCTTTCTGCCCAGCATCATCCTCTTTCTGCTCAGCTTCCTCCTCCTCTTTAGTTGGGCTCGCCTCTCCACCTTTTTCCTCATCTTCTTTTTCTTCATCCTCTGCCTCTCCCTCTTCATTTACATTTGAGGGGGGTAAAAAAGTTAGAATTAATCCACACATACATATGAATACATCAGTTGAAGAAAATGACCATACTAACCTTCTCCATCCGCTTCTTCCTCTCCTTCTTGTTTTTCCTCCTCCTTTTCTTCCACCTCCTCCTCTTCCTGTTCCTCTCCCTCATCTCCCTTATCTTCCTCTGCCTCCTCCTCCTTCTCTTCTTCCTTCTCCTCCTCTTCTCCCTCTTCTTCTTCCTCCTTCTCTTCTCCCTCTTCTTCTTCCTCCTTCTCTTCCTCCTCCACCTTCTCTTCCTCCTGCTCTTCCACCTCTTCCTCCTTCTCCTCCTCCTCCTCCTCCTCTTCAGGAGCGGTGGCCTCCGCCTGCTGTGCTTGGCTTGCGGATATTGTTTCCTCTGTTGAGAGGGATGAAGTATAGAAGCGGGAGCTCAGCAGGTACGGAGCTGCAGAGCTCAGCTGAGAGTGGATGAAGGGTGGAGCAGTGTACATGGACTGGCAGTAAGTGCTGAAGGACCCTGCTGCCGCCACATTTAAACGGTTTTCTTCTCCTTCAAGGAGGTTCCTAACAAGATGAGACACACATAACATCAAATAAATGATATGCTAAATCATTGGCATTCATTTAGATCCCACAGTTACAGCACAGTATATAAGTCACTTACCTGTAGGCTGCAATCTCAATATCCAAGGCCATCTTCACATTCAAGAGATCCTGATAGTCCTTCAAGTAGCGAGCCATGTCATTCTTGTTAGCTCTCAACTCGTCCTCCAGTTGACTTATTGTATCCTGCATAGAAAAGATAAAGAGACATGTTAGTGGCACATTATTGGCTGGATGCAATTTACATCTCAGCTAGTCTTCAGTGTATCATTGCATGCTTAATTAATGGACTCATTTCAAATGCCAAAATAATACACTTTTTTCAATCATAGAAAGAACACAGAGATTTTTGCAGTCTTGTTCCTTTATGTTTTTTTGTCACTCACCTGCAGTGCAGAGATCTCAGCACTCTGTTTCTCCTCCACGTCCTGTAGTTGGTTTTCTAGAGCTTGATTCATCTGACGGCAGGCATCAATCTCCAGGGTCCTAGCTTTGAGGAGCCGGCGGTATTCTGTAGCCTCATCTTTGGCGCTACGTGCACTCTCTGTGTTGCGAGAAGTGCTTACTGTCATCACATTCACCTTGTCACAGAACCATTCTTCGGCTGCTTGAAGGTTGCGATGTGCCAGCTTCTCGTACTGGACTCGGATGTCACGGAGAGCAGCGGATAGGTCAGGTTTGGCGACATCCATCTCCACTGACACCTCTGCGCTGTACTGTATTTGGGCCTGCAGCTCGGCAGTCTCACTCTCACAGAGGCGCTTCAGGAAGGCCAGCTCATCCAGCAGGTTCTCAACTCTTTTCTCAAGCTCAGCCCGACCCAGTATAGCTTCATCTGCTCCCTTCCTGGCATCCATTAGCCTACCCTCTGCTTCCCCTCTGCCAAGCACTTCATCCTCGTAGCGTTTTTGCATGTTATTAAACACGTTTTCCATCTCATCCTTGCGGTGCTGGGCTGCTTGCTTCTCATGGCGGGCCTCTTCCACAGCAGCACGGAGCTGGCGGATCTCATAATCATACAGGGCCCGAAGGTTGGATGGCTCCGTCTGCCTCTGCCTGAGCAGCAGGAGTTCAGTCTCCAGCAACTTGTTCTGCTGCTCCAGTTCATGGACCCTCTCAATGAAGCTTGCAAAGCGGTCATTCAGGTCCTGCAGTTGAGCCTTCTCCTCGGTCCTTATTGCTTTGAACTCAGAGCTGACCTGGGCTGCTTGGTCAAGGCGAAGCTCAGTGGCAGCTGCAGACACTGGAGCAGAAAGCACAGAGGAGTAGCTGGAAATAGCTCGGGTGTGTGTTGGATAACTTCTGCGTGAAGATGCATAGGAAGTTACTGGGGCAGAGTGGCTGGTGTAGGCAGGCCTAGATCTTATCCCTCCTCCAGCTCCATATCCTGCACTGCGCACAACTACCCTCCTCTTGAAAGCAGAAGGGAAGTAAGGGTCAAAGCCGCTAGAAGTCATGACTTGAGAAACGGGCTGCTCTCTGTCTAGGAATATAGCTGGGCTGACTGCACAGTGAATCTGCATTACACTGGCTTTTATAGACCCAGTAATGACTGTGACGTAAGCTATTTTTTGCAGGCATGCTGACAGAAGCGATTGATAATGGTGCCTGCCAGCCACTCTCAGCCAAGGGAGAGATGGGGTGGGTAGAGGATGAGTGTGTGGGATGGAGGAGGCGGGGATAGGCGGTGGAGCAACAAGGGACTGCAACAGACAGGGTCACTGAGGACAAAACAGTGCAGTGTTACTCCCAAAAACTGCATTAGTCGTTACTATTTGCCCCCATAAATCCTGACAAAGACATAATGTATCTGTCATGCAACTGTACAGACTCTTGAAATACTGCTTGATGCAAGAAGAGGGGAGGAAACCCACTTTTTGTAAAACATGACACTGCTTTGCACTGTTTGGCATCACCTGTCTCCTGTCTGTGTTAGAATTAGTATTATTAACAATATTATTACGTTCTATATATCACAATTAAGTGTCACAGTGAGCCAATGCATATCAAATCAGCTGGATATTAAACAGTTTGTTCAATCCTGTGATTAAAATACCACCTCAGTCTCAGGAAACATTTTCATGAATTATAAAATAAACGTTTGCCCTCTAGTGGTTGTCTGTTTACTGCACAGGTTACAGACTACAAATACTGACAATACATACACAGTATATAAGAGTACATTAATGTATATATTCCTACATATATGTATATGTAGTTATGATTTCTGGGCAACCTACCTGGTTACTCCCTGATTAAGTCCATATCAACTACATGGAAACATGGTGTCTCAGACACTATAGCAAGGTTGTGCCCTGCTGAAGCAACATTGCAGGCAATAGGATGCAGTTGCTGGATTGAAAATTGAATAAAAGACAGAATATTGTTCACGTTGATTTATCATAGAGAAACGTTATACCTTTCTGAACTGACTAGGATTGTTTAGGACTGCAGAAAACAACCCTGAAGAGTGGAAACTGTTCCTGTAGACTATTGATTATAGAGGCTGTCGGTCTGATTATCTTTGTGCTACATCTTTCCATTATTTAAAAGTATATCCATGAAGAAGTTGGTACTTTAAAATATGTTTCAACACAATTTTGACAGGTTTAAAAACGTGATGTTTTCAGAATTGCCATGTGCACGTGTGTAAGTTAAATTGTTTTTAATTTCTTTTTTTACTTTCCAAAAAACAACCATTTTTTAAAATTAAAATTGCAATTACTAACCCAAAAGCATTTACCTTTGAGGATAACTGACATATCAGTGCAGTGTGTATTGCTAGCGTGGGTTCATCTAATATCCCAATATATGATTGGTTACATGAAGACGCCCACAAGCGTTTTGACCAATGAGTGTCGACTTTACTAAATGGCGGGTAGCAAATGTCACGCTGTGACGCAAACGCTCCGAACAGTAACAACAACAAAGGAAGATGATTAAATGAAGTTTCAAACTTCACTGTGCTTCATGTCCCTTTATGATCGCAGTGTTGTTACAGTCTGCCGCCTCGCTGTAGTTGTAGCGACGTTAGAAATGCAGTTGAAACAGAAATGAGCGGTAAGTCGGCCAGCTCTGCAAGTGATGGTCACCCGGTGAAACAGTTTCGTTAGCTATCGTTAGCTTATCATAGCTATGTGTGCTATCAGCTAGCAGAGGTAATAATGTAAGCTGTTAGCTAACGTTAACTCATATACCGTGCCAGTGGCGGTGGTAGTAACGTTACTTACAGTTGAATTTGCTCTCAGGAAGATATATTTACCACCTGCTGTCCGAGTTGTGGTTGTGTTACTTTCCAATGAAGCTAGCACTTATACTTGAGGGGTACTAACTGTAGCAGTACCCCACCTTAGAGCTAAGCTAACCAGGCTAAGTTTTGAGTGGCATTTTGGTGAGGTTAGCTAACGTTACTCGGTCTCAAGCCCCGTCTCGATTAGCAGTTGACTTCAGCCGGTTGTCTTGCTCTTCTCTCTGCAAGTTAAGCTCCAACAAACTCCCAAAACTACACAGACTGAATGAAGAATACAGAGGCTTTCGACTGGCATTGGAAAATATGTTTATTTTTTGTAGCCTATTGTCTGGTGAAGGGGGAAATAACATTGTTTTAGCCATGTGTGACGTTACATTTTCTTGCTGAGTTGTTGTCTTGCCTGCTTTTATTTTACTCTCATTATTCAGTTTCCACACTTTTCTATAGATCCAGTCAAAAGCCACAAACCGTGAATTTGGAAGGTGTGCTTGCCACATTGCAAAATGGTAAGGCTGTTAATCATTGAGTGCATCCTCAGTAGCTATCTTGCATCAATACACTTTCTGATTGTGCAGACTGTGTTGTTTTTACTAGCCTGCCCTCCTGAGTCATATCTGCTTGCTAAAGGGCTTTGCCTGTTTTTCTGTGCTGGTCTTTACAGATTCGCATAGCAGCACTGAATGCTGCTTCGACAGCTGCTGATGAGTCCCAAGACCCTTTGAGAAGTAACAAGAGTCAAACTAAAGAGGCTCAGGTACAGACCATATGCAGATGGATCAGCATAATTTGGCTTGTCACTTGATGCAGACTTCTGCCTCTGTAGATCTAAATAAGTTGTCTGATTTTCTTCTATTTCTGTCCGCAGGAAGCCGAGGCATTTGCTTTATACCACAAAGCTTTAGATCTGCAGAAACATGACAAGTTTGAAGAGTCTGCCAAGGCCTATCATGAACTTCTCAAAACGCCACTGCTCAAAGAGGTAAAATATCACACAGTATATATTCCTGTAACGGCTGCAATGCTCCCACATAATCACAGCAACACACCCCACTTAGTCAGCATGAACCATCACTACTTTGGGTGCAGACGGAGTTCTGCATGATATCCACAAATGGCTGCTTTTTATAATGCAAAGGAAACTCATTTACCCTTATAATATCCCCTTATGATATCATAATGCAAATATGTAACATTTGGCGAACAGCTCTTATTCAGAGCAATGAAAATACTGATCAGTATTCAGCATTAAGATATTTCACACACGTTACAACAGTCATTTGTTGTTTTTTTTTTTCAGTCCTCTGAAAACTTTACTTAAATCCTGCCCTTGTACAGGAGCTGTAAGCATTATCATTCATATTGGTTGACGGCCTTAAGACGCATCTGGGTTTGGTGCCAAATTGAATGTATTCTGTAATATTTTAGGCCATGCCCTCGGATGATCAGAAAGTGGTGCTCAAGCATCCCGGTCTGATGTTGAAATATTCTACTTTCAAAAACTTGGCTACAATGGCTGCCATACGTGATGACCTGGAGACTGCTATGGAGTTTTACTTGGAGGTAAAGCAAATGAGACAATGCCAGTTTAATACTCCTATTATTCATTATTGTTGGCGTTTGACTGTTTTATGCAACTAAATGCATAATTTTGATGCAAATGATACCACATTTTCTGCTCTGTCCTTTCCTCAGGCAGTCATGTTAGATTCCACTGATGTGAACATGTGGTACAAAATTGGTCAGGTGGCTGTGCGACTGGTGCGCATTCCTCTGGCTCGACATGCCTTTGAGGAGGGTTTGCATTGTAACCCAGACCACTGGCCCTGCCTGGACAACCTCATAACTATTCTCTACACACTCAGTGACTACACCTGTATGTAATTCATCATCATAAGCTCTTTGCTCTGTATTCTCTTTAATTATCAAGTGTAGAAAGAAAATAACTGTCAACCGCATACATTTTTCCAGGCTGTTTGTACTTCATCGCCAAAGCCCTAGAGAGGGATCATTGCTACACTAAAGGCCTAGTGTTGAAGGAGAAAATCTTTAAGGAGCAGCCCTGTCTGAAAAGGGACACGATGCAGATGTTCATGAAATGGTGAAGCCAGCTTCCTTTTTATCCCTTCATCTGTTTAGATTGTGCTGTAGCTGCAGCATTGTACTTTCACATCACTGACAAACCTCTGTGTTGTGATGTGGGTCATTTGCAGCGACATGTCTATTCACTATGTGGACGTGGAGATAGAGGAATACAAATCCATTGTGGAAGAGGCACTGGAGTTACGTAAGCGCAGACAGGCTCTGTCTCAATGTGAACCAAAACCTGACCTTGTTCTGATTCAACCCATCCGCTGCCTCTCGTGAGTGCTGTGTCTTTGTGATTATGCTTTTGTCTTTCCTGTCTGGGTGGTTTATTTTAAAATATGATAGTCACATTTAGGCGTTTGTTATTTGCTTTAAGGAAAGACCAATTAATAGTCATACAAAACTGTCTTGCAAAGCTAGAAAATGCAAAAATGGGAAACATTTAATGTAAAATTCCACCTATATTGAAGTAATTGTAAATTGGGCTCAGTTTTGTTAACCTTCACTCCTGATGGTTTTAATATCTGGTTTTGTTCATGTTAATTATTTTTTCCAGTAAATCAGTGCTGTCTTATTTTCAAGACAATTTGAGCTAGTATTAATGAAATGTTGTTTTTCTTTCTCAGATGGAAGCATGTGGGCGAAAGCCTTCTTGCAATGTACAGACACCAGACCACATGCGAGCCACCACGTCCCAGCCTCGGCCGCAGAATTGACTTGTCAGAGTACCGTGACCCAAACTTCCTCCAGAACCTCCCCCAACCCAGCAGCCCCGTCAGTATGGGCCAGACCACAGTGCTAAGCAGCAGCCCCAGCTCATCTCTGCCGCCGATGGCTCTCCCTGAGCCAGCTGTGCTTCCTCAACCCGGCACTCAGCCTCAGATTACCCCTGCCCAGACCACGGTGGAGGTCACCACCTCTGCTCCCCCTGTTGGTTAGTTGTTTATAAAGAGAAATTTATTCTTTGCCTGCCTACATACACTGCTGTACAAGAGTTTTGAATCACCTGTTATATTGACATGTTTTATTTTTCATTCAATAATGGCAATTTCAACGAAGATTAAAACAGTATAATTCAGACATCAAATGTATTATTTACATATGAAATAGTTTTGGCCTTCAAGGAAGAAGACATGAATAATTGATACTTCCATCTATCCGATGTCCTCACAGTGGTGCATTACAGAGGAGAATACTGTTGTAAGCAATTTTCACCCAAATACCAAATATAATACCAAAATAAATTGACTTTGTTTTCCTATCCAGAAAAGTGTAAGTGACCCTCAATCATCATTGAACCACAATGGTGCAATTGGGCTCTAACTATTCTAAAAGATATTTTTCTTTCGGCCAGTGGTTAGATTGAATAAGTTTAAACTGTGATATGTCAGTCCGTAGAATGTTCAGCTGATATTTCTTGATCCAATTCCAATGGTGATACACTGGAATAATCTTCTGTTTCTATTGTGAAGTCTGAGAAATAGCTTCACTAAAGCAACACACCTGGTAGTCCCAGCTTGTTATAGACATTATTGTGCACCTGACGCTGAAACAGGAACCTGTCCCCATTTAAATCTGCACACATTTCAATGATAAGCTTCCAGTGACTGGTGATGTCTTCTGTTCTTATTGAACTGTTTGCTCAGAGGGATCTTTGTCTCTTTCCAGCCTTTGAGTTGTCAGCCTGTTTGAGACATTGTGGCAGCGTTTTGTTCTACACACACAAAACAAACCCTTCATACAAAATAAATATTTGTAAAGAGGACTTTACAATCTAAATGCCTGAAAGACCGTTCAAAAATATAGAGTTGTCCTTTCATCCATCTGACTACACAGTCAACCTTTTATGGCAAGCATTTCCAAGCAGTGTATGATAATAAAGGATTACTATTATTTGTTTTTTAAGCCACTGTATGACTAATATTCTGTAAGATTTAATGTTTATCCCTCTGTATGTTCACAGTGACAGCAATGGACGTGTCACTGACAGATAAAGCGAAGAAAGCTCCAAAAAGGAAACGTGTGGTAGAAGATAGTGGGGAGACAGCCAAGCGACGCTCAGCACGTGTTCGAAACACAAAATGCAAGAAGGAAGAGAAGATTGATTTCCAGGAACTGCTTTTTAAATACTTACCTTCCAGGTAATGTACATTAAACTAAAGATAAACATATAATACACTGCTCAGTATAGTCCTGTTGAAAACTATTTTGCTGGTTTGCCTAAGGCTAAAGAAGTTTGATCCTGATAATGACGATGAGAGTCTGAGTAATCTTGAGGCGCAGTGTGATGGGAAGGAGGACATGCAGCCACTACATGGGAGTTGCCTTCCTGCTGACTCAGTTGAATATATGGAATCTGGTATGTGGTGCATTGTGGATATGCATTTATAATACATTGTTTAGCTATGTTGCTGTTTGTGTCTTATCAACAAACTGTGCATTCATTTGTGCAGAACAACAGGACGTCCACAACTTTCTGCTTAATAATATGACCAATGGTGGTATACTGGACATAATGATGCGCTATCTGAAAGCAGTGGGTCAGAAGTTCATGGTGGAGTGGCCTCGGGGGCTGACTGCTGTGGTACTGGAAGTCTATCAGACGTGGAGGAAACACAGCAGTGGTCTCCCTAACCCTCTGCTGCGGGACTGCAGCAACCAACACATTAGGGTAAATGACAAGACAGCTGTAGCTTCTTTATTATTTTAACTTGAATTGGTTGGTTTTTAGTTTGTGTTAAATTAAAACATTGTTGTCTCTGATATTTCTAGACTCAGTCTGAATCCAATTTTAGAAAAGTCTGCAGACTCCAGGGGCTAGTAGGAACCAGGGGAATAACTATAGCTTTTCATTAGCAATAGCCTTGTGTTTTGCTTCCACAATGACCTCTAATTAGTGCCAATATCTGCTATATATACAGGAAATGTTGGCAATGAGCTTAGCATGTATGGAGTTACAGCTGGAGCAATGGTTACACAACAAAGGGAAGACTTGTAAGTACCAGCAATCTAACTATCATCATTTCAAACTTGATTTTGACAGAATGTGGTTTATTGTGCTGCAGGTTTTTGTGAAATAGATATGAGAATATGACCTAATTATGATAAATGTCATTGCTTTTTTGTGTTTTAAAAATTGGACTGGTTGGCCTAAAGGGGGTGCTGCAATTGCAGTTAAAAACACTATGGTATACATGATTTGTTAAATTTTGGAAAGTCATCTCTGGGGAAAGACATGTTTAAACTTGGCTTGTTAAATTTTTTTCCTCGTCTAGTGTCTCCAAGGAGAAGCAGCATCGGTCCTGGCAGTGATGCGGCTGACTCAGAATTCCCTGGGCAGCACTTTCAGAGCGATCTGTTGCTCCTGGCCTTAGGTTCATCCCAACGAGACCTGTTTGAGGATGACTGGCTGGATGTCATGGTGCGCGTTTATTGGCTCAAGGCACGATTCTTGGCCCTGCAGGTAAAGTCCATATTTCGTTGTTTGTTTTTGCTTGACTTTTGATTATGTGAGTCCTTTCCCCTCAGCTCATCCATATGTGACTTGTGATTCTGCCTTTTTTTGTCTCTTGTCAGGGAGACATGGAGTTGGCCCTGGAGAGCTATGATGTCTGTGTGGGCCTGTTGCAAAGCAAGCCAAAGACCCCAGAAGGGAAACATTATACTATCAGCCTGCCTAATCTACGTGTAGATGCAGCAATCTCTGTGGAGGAGGTTAGTGTGCTGATAATCCTTATTTACAGTACATTATTGTAGTCATTTTTTAATGAAATTTCCCTCATGATTTTACAAGATATGAGAAGAACATGTTGCCAGTCTGCACTTTATGATACCATTAAAATGCGTGATATACTAAATAACAAAATAATCAAACAGAGTTGATCAAAACAGTTGTTCTCGAGATTTGTTCTCTTTTATTTTTTAGCATAATTATAAATAAAAATCAAACAAACAAACAAACAAACAACTATTACAAGGCCCTCAAAAAGCTTCGAGCTGTTTTGACTGTGTTTATTTTGGGTTTGTTCTATCCCCATGGACAGATTGACAAGAGGCTGAAGTCTCTGGAACGCTGTCAGTCTTTGGAGGAGATCCAGCGTCTCTTTGAGTCTGCAGACTTTGATTCTGTTGTGCGCCTGCTGCAGCCCACTCTTAATTATGGCAGCAGGAGTAAACCTCTGGAGTTTGTGAGCTCAGCACCAGAGCGGCCAGCTCAGCTGATGCTACTGCAGGTTAGATATGCTACAACGCTATCGACTGAACCTCTGTATCTTTTGACAAGTGTGATGGTTGACTCTTCGTCTCTGAATTTGAACTCTCTGACCTAGAACTCACTGTTGAAGCTGCAAGACTACCAGCAGTGTTTGGAGTGCAGTGAGCTGGCCCTGAATGAAGCCCTGCAGCAGCTCAACTCCTCTCCAAGCAATTCTCCCCCTAGTAAGGAGGAGTGGGTCAGTACAATTGGAAAGTTGCTGGATGGCATCGAGGTCTGCTTCACCAAAGACTCAGAGCTTCTAAGCAATGTCCCCCATTTCTCCAGTATGGCTCGACTGGCAAATAATCTAATTCAGGTTAGAAGGGAGCCAAAGACAAAACTGTTAAAGTGACACTATCATAAGAAACAGATCAGCCTCTGGTGGAATTTTGATAACTGTGTCATTGTTGTTGTGTTTTCAGCTAATCGATCTTAGCATGAACAGTTCCGACGATCCCAAGGAGCCTTATTTCTTCTCAGTTCTGCCTTGGATCATCCTGTATCGCATTATCAAACATGAGGAGGCTGCTTTTAATTGTATGCTTCGACAGCATATTTCTGTAGGGGATGACGAAGGTTTGTTGACCCCTTGTTTGTATGACTTCGGTTTTCTTTTGGTGTTTATGCTGTGGTAGTTGTTACACTGAGTGACCCTTTCAAGTCTCATTTCCAGATGACTTAGACACTCCCATGCTGCCCTCCTCCCTGATGCTTCTGAACACAGCCCATGAGTATCTTGGCCGTCGCTCCTTGTGCTGCAACTCAGATGGCGCACTCCTCAAGTTCTATGTAAGTTTGTAGACTTCCCTCTGTAAATATATCCAATGTTATATGTGAATGCACAGCTTGCATGCATGGCTTTAAATGTTTACATAAATAACTGTTAACCTGATATATATTTCTTTGTGTGACTTAATTTAAAAAAAAAATTGGACATTTTGAACAGTATGACAGAGCTTTTTTCCTTGTGTTTGGTGTAGGTTCAAGTTTTGAAAAAAGAGGTGGCAGCCTCCTCTAGTAATGACTCTCATCCCTACAAAGAGGAGCTGGAGATGGCCCTTGAACAGTGCTTTTTCTGTCTATATGCCTATCCCAGTAAGAAGAGCAAGGCCCGCTACCTTGAGGACCATTCATCTCCACAGGTCACTCACTCACATGCTTCCAAAAGTCTCTTTGATCACGCCTTTGATTTAGTATATTACAACTTGTGGCATTGACCTAAGGTGACTGCTGCTTAGAGGTTAGACAGTTCAATTACATACTACAAAAGTCAATGTCAGCTAAGCTTGTTTGAAACATCGTCTACTATCATGGCTATATATAAGTCTTGACACATAGGGATGTAAATGTAAATTGTAACATGACTGGTAGGTGGAGACATACAACCGTAAGGCTGTAATTCTAGTTTTGCCAATATCTTATGTAATTGAAAATATAAAACTAGAAAAACGTGTGGCTAAGCTGCTATTTAGATAATAGTCAAAGGGTGTTGAAGAGGCGGTGAAATAGTGAAGAGGTGGTGAAAACGGTTGAAGGCTTTGACTAATTGGTATGATTTCTCACGTGTTGGCAAATCTACATAAATAGAGAGTTTGAACAGGAGCGAGCTGGCAGTGATTCAGACATGTGCCCTCATTGACCCTCACAACACAGACGAAGTGTGCTTTATCCATTAATTTTGTTTTGTTGGCTTTTAAGGTACACACATCTGGTGTCGCTGAAATAGACTGAGGCAGTGAAATAGCATTAATGGCATAATAGCATGAAAACACTGAGTGAGAAATGTGATCACACAGAGATCAACCACAGACAACATACCTGCAGAATCTGATACGAAGCACTTCACTCACTGTTGATCAGCATTTTGTGCCCTCTTCTATTTTCACCCTTTCAAATCATTTTCTTCCTTGCTAAGAACCCCAGAAAATGTACAGCGACTGTATAGCTAATTTAGCATTTGTTAAACAAGAATTATTTGAGTATAGCTAAATTTGGTTTAAATTTTTAAAAAACCCAGAGAAAATATCATAGACCTAATAATGTGAGAATTTAACCACTAGAGTGACTCATGACACCATGAAGCTTTGTGGATACAGCCCATGGTCTCATGTATTTTTGTAATGCATGTGTCCAGCCACCAGGTGGGTGTCATTCCTACAGTTGTGTGTCAGTGTATTTAGATGCCTGGCATTCTGACTGTAATTATGCAATGCTACAGTGCAAGAGGAGAATCCCCAGGAGACCCCGATACCACTAATTTGCTCTGATGCTGTGTGTTACACTGCAGCGCTAATGTTTCCTGTGGAATTAATCTGCGTTTTGCAGGTTGAGCTGCTGTGGTGCGATGCCCTCTTCATGTTCCAGTATTTCAAACCCAAGTCACTGCCTGAGTTTGACAGCTATAAGACAAGCACAGTGTCTGCTGAACTGGCCAATCTGCTGAGGAGGTTCGCCGGCATCGCCCCCACGAGTGACACCCCCATCCTCACTATGGATGAAGTGGCAGCATACATTGAGGGCATGACAGAAAAGGTCAGTTGGTGGGCCCACACTGAATGTGAAATCAGAGAGAGTCAGACATGCTTAACAGTTTCAAGTCTCTCTTTATGTCAGTCTCTTAACTTTTAACATTTGTCACTGAGAATCATGATTATTAAAGAAATGTTGAATTTTAATCTTTTTAAGGCCCCGTCCCTTCCTGAGGGTAGTGCTCCTGCACCTCCAATCATTAATGAGATCTACTACTTGCTGGCTGATTACCACTTCAAGAACAAGGAGCAGTCTAAAGCCATCAAGTTCTATATGCATGACATATGCGTGTGTCCCAACAGGTAGCTTATTCCTCTGTACTGATGTCAGTGCCTGTGCACATTACAAAATGACAGCATTTCTCCTCTTGTATTAATGCATCAGCTGCAGTGACTTTACTAGGGACATGTGTCTTTCCTCAGGTTTGACTCCTGGGCAGGAATGGCTTTGGCGAGAGCCAGCCGTATTCAGGAAAAGCTCAACTCTAATGAGCTGAAAAGTGACGTTCCCATATGGAAGCACTCCCAGGCAGTGCTGAACTGCTTCAAGAGGGCCCTGGAAATAGACAGCTCCAATCTGTCTCTTTGGATCGAGTACGGTACCATTTCATATGCACTGCATACATTTGCTTCACGGCAGCTTAAGCAGTGGCGCAATGAGCTCCCCCCAGAGGTGGTTAAACAGGTGAGGCACATGTTAACAGAGTTATCCTGCTGCTCATCTGTATTCACTGTCAGTTTGTGTTAAGCCTGCTTTTATATCAGATTTTCTATGTGCGAGGTAAACAGATGTCACATCCTGTCACTTTTGCTTGTTCCACACGGGAATTTTTTGTAGAGTAAATTGATCTGTTGCCTTGAGCTAAATTACTCATGAAGGCTCCACTGTGTGGGGTTTCAGATGGAGGACAGGAGAGACTCCATGTTGGAGACAGCGTTCCAGTGTTTCCAGGGCGCTTCCCGTTGTGAGGGTGACAGTGATGAAGAAGAGTGGCTCATTCACTACATGCTCGGAAAGATAGCAGAGAAACGCAAACAGCCTCCAGCGGAATATCTGCAGCTTTACAAAAAGGTAAACAGCTTCAGGAATATGGTCAGTAATTTATGTTTAATAATGAACATTGTTGGTGAGGTGTTTGTTAACTGTGGTGCCAGATAAACTGTAAACAAATGAAAGAATGTCAGCTGGACTCTGTGTTAAAGGATATATGTACAGTGTTGCCATTCGTGAGTTTCGTGAGTTTTATTTTGTGCGGCTTGGAGTTGTTTAGTGTGTCTGCTGGAACAAGAAGAGATTCAGGCACATAGTTGTACACACTTGCAGATTATTTTTGAATTATGTTCATTTAAATGCCCTATATGCCAAGTGCTGTTGCAAACACCCCTGCATGTGGGTGCAGATATAACATTTGACATCTAGTGTTTCAATCAATATTGTGACTCTAACATTGCTTGTGGAAAAAAAAGATGGCTGTACAAGTAGAACAGGGATACAAGGTACAAAAAATGTGTCCAGATAGATCCAGAGGTTTTAGAGTCACGACATTATAACCAAAAATTGTTACACGCTGTCAGAACAGCCAGACTGGTGAAGCTTCCTTAGTGACGCATAGGGGAATGGTCTGGAGTGTGTGTCATCTGGTCAGCTCTTCTGATCGGCTCTCAAACCATATAGAACAGTCTGTGGCCGATAGATGATGCACTTTTAGCTGGGGTGTTGAATTTGTAGTCCTTGCTCGTCCTGACTCTGGCTGATTAAGTAGAGATGGCAAGTTAATTGTACATGGGGAAACACTGCACAATTAAATTTCAACTTTTGCTTTAATTATATGTTTTACACCATTGCGAAATACTGCTCTCTGAGAGGGCAAGTACAGAAATTTTAAGTTTTGAGCTTAAAATGTGATTTACAGCACATCTTCTCACACAATAATATACAGTGCAGTGTGATCTGCATACAATGTCTGTGATTTCTCACCTAATGATAAACATATATTTGAGTACTTCAGTCTAATAGTCAACAAATCATAGAAGTCAGTGAGGTAAGTAGGGAAATTTTAATATAGTTGTCATGATGGTAAAAACCAGCGAAATAATAACAGTAGTTGAAGGTAATTGGAATAATGCTTCAGTACTAAGTTGATTGCAGACATTTTTCTTGCTCTCCCTGGACTTGTTTCATAATCCTCCTACGGAAACAAAGATCACTGCCCTTCCACCCTCACAAGATGTTTTTGTTTTCTAGAGAGAACAATGTATGGGGTTAGTCATCGTTCTGTTGTTCTGATTAGATCAGTGGAGGCAGATAAACCTGCATGAAACACAGTGTCATGGAGGTCAGCAGAGGATGAGCGGGGCAGTGTGAACGTAGTGAACCCAAATGTCAGCACACACAGCTGTTTTCTTATTTTAATTATCTTGTTCGTTTGTTAGTGCACTCCTTTTCTCTATTTTACATGTTTATTTGTATTGTCAGGTGATTGCTGATTTGGTGACTCTCTCCTCTTTATATTTATAGGCAGCACACTATCTGCATGAAGAAGCTGCCAGGTACCCCCGAAAAATCCATTACCATAATCCTCCTGATCTGGCCATGGAAGCCCTGGAGGTAAACTACCTGTGGCTGGTAGCTCAAATAGTTTCTAGTTGTGTCACAGTTAATGTGTTATGTAAGAGAACTATCTGAAAGCATTCCCATTTAAGGATATCGTGCACATACCTGTGCACAGTTAAATGTCTTTTTCCTGACTTCTTTCTTCTAGTTACATTTCCGTCTCAGTGCCACCACCCTGAAACTATTAGAGGCTGACGTGCCTGATCTTGAACACGAGTTTTTGTTCAGTTTGCTGGTTGAGGCCGCTACCGGGCCATTTGCCAGGGGGGAAGAGAAGAGTATGCCAAGCATGCCTAGGTCCCATGAAAAGTAAGCAACAGAAATATAACCCAGCAGGAATTACAAAAAAGTATTCATTCTCACAGCTGAACTTTCTTTCTCAATGTTGTTCTTGATACCTTGCAGGGAGAAACCCCCCTCCATGACGGATGAAGAATTTAATTGTTCGTCAAGTTGTATAGGGAACGTCCTCAGCTCCTCCCATCCATCAGCTGCCACCCCAGGTCTGACATCTCCTCCTTACGTGGCCACGCCGTTTGACCATGATTACGCCAAACGCAAAACACTCCGACGGCAGCAATGGCAGCAGCAGCGGCATGAGGAGCAGCAGGCTGATGGTACAGTCCCAGTCCTAGACACTGTTTCTGGGGTTGGGCTCTTTGCCCTTTCTGCACTGGGTCAGGAAGCCCACAGGGGAGCGCTCAGATTGCTAATCACCATGCTTAACGGCTTTGGTTTCAGTTACAATGGTCCCCATGCACTGGGTGATTGGGATGTGGTGAAATGGGCAATATGGCTACTGATTATTTGAGTGATTTTTTTTTTATGACTAAAAAGCAAGAGTGTTGAAACTAATAGATTTGAAGACTGAGTTTTGCAGAGTGTTGAGGCGTATGTATGTATGTATGTATGTGTGTGTGTGTGTGTGTGTGTGTGTGTGTGTGTGTGTGTGTGTGTGTGTGTGTGTGTGTGTGTGCGCGTGTGCTGAAATAACATCCATTTCTAGTTGCTGCTTTATTGCTGGTCTTATTTTCTTTCCTTATCAATCACCTTGCCTCTCCTAATGTGTTCCAATTGTTGCTTTGCTGTAACTTCCTTCAGCCTATGACATCATGGACACATCGCTGATTATTGCTTCACTGTGTGTTGGTGGTGATTTGCTTCGTCAGAGATCCCAGATGCTAATCAAGAGTGATTTGCTAATAATAACCACATGTTGGGTACACTGACTACATATTTATCAGGAAGCAGCTGCGTTATTATTATAACCTTTATGTAATCTGGTAATTGATTAAGATTAAGGTCTCTTTTGGAAGAGACATCAGAAAAATGAGAACAAAGAGAAGACACACAACAAAGCAGCAAGCCAGCCAACTGGATGTTGTGTTCAGAACAGTCCGGGTACTCTACATGACAGTTCTGATAAACAGGAAAAGTTTTTAATGTTATACGCAGAACTGTGTATTTTTCTCAAGAAGCTGGATGTGAAAATAGAACACGAGTGTTCGAAAAACAGACTTGATGGTTGCGTGCAGTTATGTGTTAGATGTATGTTATTGTGTTCAGTAATGTACATCTAGTACAGCGTCTGTCTAATGATCATTATTACTGACCTTTTTATCCATGCACATTGACCATTTTTATGTAAGCTCTTGTGCTCACAGTGTTGCAATCATAACTGTCTGTGTTTGAATTTCAGATAAGACAATTTAAAGTGTGTTTGAGAAAGTTGTAGTGGTATTTTGTCTTGTCAATGTTGCAATTCTGAGCGGAGTATTGTGAAACAGAAGCTGAAATGCTGTTTTAGAGAAAACAATCTGGACCATTCTCTCCACATGACAAAAACAGTGACATCTATTCACCCACCCCATGTGTCATGTTTAGCTTTAATGTGCAAATAACGCAGCCATATTGCCCATGTTGCCAGTTTTGTCACCCTTTCCAGATTCCTTCCTACCTACCTACCTGCCTGCTACCTCTTTGCCTGCTTGCTTTTACCACCTGCTTTGCCATTTATATGCATGTAGTTCTAATGGGGTGAATGTCTTCACGACTGGGAAAAAAGTCAGTCCTTTGTCACACTTCACTTAATTGTCTGGTGTGTCATGTGGTCACATTTTATTTGAGTTTGATGTGGGCTTAATGTCGCAGAGAGTCAAACTCTCAAGATATTTAAAAATCTTTTGTGAATCATGTGTTTGCCATTTTCTACTAATTGGATATAATTTCCAATTATGGCCAATTAGTGTGAAGTCGAGAGGAATGTGGTGGGCCTATTATTGGCAAACAATTCTTAGACTGAAGTGGGGGAAAAAAACACACCATGCACATGTTTGCTTGTCTGGTTTTTCTGAGCTTGAGTCCTGCTTAAAGGACATCAAGGTGTCAAGAGCCTGATTCAGACATACCTTTATCTAATCATCTGGGAAAATCATGATCTCCTGTTGATCATCTGCACCTTCTGTCTGGATTTTTACCATGTGCTGCTCTATTGACAGTAAAATAGGAGATCAGTTATTGGGCAAAATAAGAGAAGTCAGGGGGATTTTCCGGGGCTCTGGATGTCTTAACTGCTTTGCTGGAAAGGGAGCTCTATCATATCACAAGCCTTATTTTTTTTTTACATTTATACGGGAAATATTGATCTTCAGAAATACTGCAAAATTCAATACACTGCCCACATAGATATTTATGTCTGAATCAGGTTCTACTTTTCCAAGGGGAGTGGCATTAAATCTGTATTCAAGTCTTTTGTCAAAGGTAAATGATTGATTTTTGAGGAAAAACTGCAAATTTTTTAAAATATAATTTCAAAGATACAGCTTTTTCTTGATTATATTTTAAAACCAGCTCCCCGTATCTTCAACAGCCTCACCCGAGTTTGACCATGATTACTGCCTGCCCAGGTCTTCAATGTGGCTGGCTTCCCTGAATGGTACTGCTCTTCAAACCCACCAAACTCTTTAAGAGACTTTGTTTTTAATCCAAAATGAAGTGCATCCTTGTGGGAAGCACTGAATACACAGTTGTCAGTTTACACAAACCTTCCAGTACCATAGTAACTTTGCTGTTAACTCATGAGTGTGAATCTTTTGAAAAGTGTGCATTATTCACTGAAATAGCAAAAGCTTATTGCCCTTCTGATTTAGTTATTTGCAGTTCCCTGCCAAGGACTTTATTTTTGCTGAGGCTGCACAACATGGCAATTAGGAGGAATGCTGGCATTTTGATTTTGGACCACTCACAAAAACAAACCATCTCTCCTTTATAACAATGTGTCATTAGGGATGCACTAATAAGGATTTGTGGCTCATGACCTATTTTTGTTTCATAATTATATTTATTTCTCCACCTCCCCCCACATAATAATAGGAAATGTTTGGCATTTAAAAACAAGTCGCCAACCATCAGCTTGAAAAGGGCCTACACAGCATGCTGTTAAAGTATGCCATTACACATTATGGATAATTGGTTGAAATTTGTACAATACAATAATCTTAATTTATTGACCAATGAAAGATAATCCCACCTGAAATTACAGTACATCAGTTTTTAAAAAAGAAGTGCATATAACCTACTTTTCAGACAGTATTTATTGTATTGTATTTCTGTGACATCCCCACAGGCTGAAGTCATTTGTCTTGATCTGGGTCCATGCAACTGGCGGCATGACCCATGATGTTTTTTGTTTTGGCAGAGCGCAGTCAGGACAGTGAGGTGGTGATGCTGTCCGACTCCAACTCGACCCAGGATGCCTTCACTGATCCCGCCAGCTCACAAGACAGCAGCCACAAACCTGCTTCTGGGAAAGCCAGTTCATCATCATCAGAAAGTACAACCCCTGTGAAGGACGGGCAATTTGCATCTGAGGACACAGGTACACACAGACTGAACTGACTAATCTTTTCTGGCTGTATTTACCTGTACCATTACATTGTTTGAGCTGAGTGTGATCAGATTATATAACAATACACACCAAAGTACTGTATTTAAATCTGCACTAAAACCTATAATCAGATGTGTTGTCTTGATGTTTATATGCTCCACATTAATGCCTCATTTCCACATAGTTCTCTGCTATGGAATTTGCCTGGTGTACATTGATATTTATTTATTTATTTTTTATTTTTTTTTTTTTTTTTCGGATATTGGATAAGCTGTGTTCACTGTGCCACAGGAAGTTAGTATAAAAACTGTCAAACAGATTGATAAATTGTATCCAGCTCTTTTTGTACATTTATCTACATGAAAATTTATACAGCATGTTTAGTTAGCTAACACTGGTAGCATGCTGACTGTATATTAATACAGCGTGCAGATCTGGCCAACACACACCTGACAGGCCGACCCTCTAACTTATTCGTCACCATGAATTATTGGTCCTGTTTTTGTGTCTGCACCACTTCATGGCCATATTCCACAAGACTGAACAGTGAGAAACACTCTGAATGAACTTTTCTGCCATTTCTGCATGGGCGTTTCTATCCACAAAGAACTGCATTTCCTAGCGTTGAACACTGGGGGCATACTTCAATACCATATGGAAATGCGGACACAAAACAGAAGTGTGTGGAAATGAGGCATAAGCAAGCAGAAAATTAATCTAACATGCAAAGCTCTGAATTCAAATCCTAAAGTCTTTAATTTAAATCCTACTTAAGCATCACATGGAGAGCATTCTAGCATCCAGACGGAAGAAAAAGTTATCCAGGAAGTCGTAGAAGCTGTGGTGGTGACACTCCCTGAAACTTCGGCCCCCAAGATCTCTGCGGACCCCTGTCCTCATCCTCTGCCTGTCCCAGCCACCCCTCCAAAGCCAGCCCACTCTCAACAAGCTACTCCTCAAACACCAGCCAGTGAGGGAAAGAAGAAGCCAGAGCCTCCCCCTGAGGTGATCGAGGTGCCCAAGGCCCTGCCCACAGAGCGGGTCGACCAGAAACGAATGTTGGTGGAAATGTGCGTCCGCGCTCTCTTCCTCTGCCTCGGACGTTTCCCTCAGCACTACAAAAGTCTCTACCGCCTGGCCTTCTTCTACACCAATAGCAAGACCCATCAGGTCAGTGTACCCCTGTTAACCGGTGGCACTAGTCTGTTCTCACTGCATTTCAAAGGCCAAGTCATCCATTAAGCCTAAGCCACACACCTACAATCAGTATTCCTCGTCATTAATGGTAACATTTACAGAAGAATGGACTTGCTAAGCATTCCTGCGATTTCCTCAAAAGTCACATGGACCTTTTCCGTTCAGTATTTTGCTGACAACTATGTCAGTGCTATGATGGATATTTTTGTTTTGTTTTTTTTTCCCTCGGATTTTCTTGTGGGTCTGTGAGCTCTGCAGTAACACACGAGTTGTTGAAACAGCCTGTGCTGGCTATGAGCCGCTGTGGGCAGAGGTGTGCGTGGGTGGTAGCGCAGTGCTCTCTCAGCCAGTTTGGCACAGTGAGGTTGCGTTGAGCTTTCCTCTGGTGGCATCCTTCTGTCAGCACTCCATATGTCCAACCTTTTTAATACAGCCTATGTCCCTACTCAATGGGGGTGAAATGGGAGTGGAAAGGTCCAAGCTCCTTTATATTTTATATTTTTTAATATGCTCATTTGACCTCAGAGTACTGTATGTGCAGCATCATGAGTTTTACGGCTCCCATCGGTAGTGTCTGCCTAATAGGCTACAAGACTGAAGAAACCTTAAAAAAAGGTCTTTATTGTATTATTAACAGCCACAAGCACTGAAATTAATTTGTTCAATAATGATCATTTCCTTGAAGCTCAATTAAAAGTGGGGATTTCATACGTGTACTCCTCCAGTGGTGAAAATAATCTACACCTTTGAGTGGAGATATCAGCAGCGTGGATGAAAGCAAATGCTCCCTTGCAGTGACTTGATGACACAGTCAGATGCTGCGATGCTGTTGACATAGGTTGCTTAGCTGCCCTCACAACCCAATACAGCCAGTGTTAAAAGCCTCTGCGCCCCTTTTGTTGTCAGCAAAACTGCTCCACTCACATTGACTGGCCAGCTTTATTCTCACTCCAAAGATGGAAGGAGAGGGAGCCTGTGATTTAATGCTATAGCCTACCGGGTTTATGAAAGATAACATGAAGTGGCGTTAGCTTGCTATCTTTTTCAAACAGGGCAGTGGTGTAGACACTGATTTGTGAGTCATCACACTGTGAAAAGAGGTCTGCGTTTTTCTGATCGCAAATGAGCATAATTTTCTCCTTTTTTTTCTTTTTTTTTTTTTCTTTTTTAAAGATGATCTTAAGCACTGTATGAAAAGATACATCTGTTTATCACTTCTGTCAATCTATTCTGACCGAGGGCCATCCCCATGGTTTTCTCCTGAGGAATTCTCTTGTGTATTAAAAAAAGTGTATATCCAAATTTATGTTGTTTTTTTTTTCCCATTTATTTATTTATTTCTCACCACAGAACCTACAGTGGGCCCGAGATGTGTTGCTAGGAAGCAGTGTCCCATGGCAACAGCTGAAGCACATGCCTGCACAAGGACTTTTCTGTGAAAGAAACAAGACAAACCTGTTCAATGTAAGTCAGTTCACCATGCCTGCATGTGTTTTCCCCCCTCCTCTCCATGTCATTATGTAACTACACATTGCTTCATACCTTTTGGAGACACCTGTCATCACTCTCTTTATTGGCATCCATTATGGTAACTCCAAAAATATTATCACGTTGACATCAGACTGAACAGAAAATGTTTCACTTGACTGACTTGTGACATAAACAAAGTTGTTGGTGTTTGTGAAAGGGACTTTCATGGCCAGTATTGTGTAAAAGAATTGGCTTGGTGATGAAATTTCCGTCTTGGCTAAATCAGTGTAAATTCCTGCTTGAAATGAATGCATTCTTTTTCACAAAGCTCAAAACTGGAATAACAGTACACAGTACCTCTTAGCAAATAACGTCTTATTCCAGAAGCCTGAGCTAAGCCAAGGTTGCTTGGTAAATGAGTTGACACTGAAGTCACTCACTTCTTAATTTACCACTTCAGTTTCTTTCAATTGTTTGTCACCTTTGGCTGAATATCAAAGAAAAGATGTAGAGTCATTTCACATCTAGTGGAGGATTTGGAATTAAATTTTCTTTTCTACTGCAAACTTAATTCATGTTTCACATACACACAGAAGCACAGTTCATACATGAATGTGCGGACTATAAAATACTCATGAATGTGTCGTCTTTTTACCCTAAAGTTGAGCTGTATCATAATACATAACTGCACAGTAGCAGCAAATGGAGACTCCACGTTTATGACTAATGAGCTGTCTGTGTGTTTGTTGTGAGTGAATGATTGGCGAACTACAGAAAGGTTTCCCCTTTTCATACATATTATTCCCATAATTCATAAAATCAGCCCTAAATATGGATCACTACATGCATGCACTGCTATAAATGGAGTCACACAGTGAGAGATTGTTGAATTATCTGCCTCTCAGAATTACAAGGCCTCTGCTGGGTTCCAGTGGAGGAGATTACTGTCTGGATCTGTCATCTGTTCTGCATGTCAGTTTATTTAACTCTTTTTACTTGAAGCAGATATTATGCCTTTTCAATGTGTGCAGAAATTGGCTCACTTTTCGATTTGTTCCCTGCGTGACTTGTCAAAGCCAAAATGCTCTCACTTTTGTCAAAGAGCAGATAATACCAGCAGAATGTCACATCATGTCAGCGTCACATATAAGTCAGTCGTCGGGGCATATTTTGGTGGTGCACATTATTTTGGACAGAGCTGATTGTGTAAGCTGTAGAGTCAAATGCTGACTGCAGAAGGTTTCTGGTAACAGACTGTGGAAGCGATCTGGGCCAGGTCTGAGCTGGAGGAGAGCTCTGCAGCACTCTGGCTCCCACTGGGTTCTCACAGAGCCCCTTCTGGAGGCAAACCTGCCACTCTGGCATACCAACTGTTGGAGCTTTACTGTTCCCTTCAAACGAAGCCCTCTCTCTCTCTGTCTCTCTCCCTCTACCGCAGGGCAATGTAAACCTTTTCTAAATAGTCATCAAACGTGCCTGTTTTCATTGAGTCCATGAGTTCTGGACATAAACAAAAAGTTGCTGAAACACAGTTTATAGCCTGCGTTTTCACTCTTCATTTTGTCAGCTTCATGAGAGCAACGGTGGATAAGGATTTCTTCATTCACAGATGGATAGAAAGGTATTGTTCAGCACGCAGTTTTTGCCAAGTAGAAGTGCATTTATGAACCATAAGGCCCTGTGTCCACATAGCACCTTTTCTGGCAGAAAGGCGCTGGAAGGGCGCTGCGGAGCGCTGGGATGAAGCGTCTGTGCGCCCCAAAAAAAAACGCTCACGAGGGTTTTCGTTTCTATGACAACAATATCTTGACAATTCCTGTAGCCACGCAGTTTTGCAGCATCGCCTCTTTATTTTTTATCTATAGTTTGACATTTCTTTCACGATGAGCACCAACCGGAAGATGCTTGCGCTCATATTATGTTTGGATGAGCTTAATAGTGATGTCCCTGCTGTCACTGCTCAATCTGACAGATGTACATGTAGAGCAAGGAGGATGTGGGTGCATGACACTAACCGTTGGAGGCATCAATAATTAAAAGGCATGACATATAGGTCCACAGTAGCTTATTATTATTATTATTATTATTATTATTGGGTCTTATAAGAGTGGGCTACAATGATTACCGGGCCATCAAATCACAGTATCCGCGGTGAGAGGACACGGAATTGTGTGCGCTTTTACGCACGCGGGTGTAGGTGATCACAGATCTTTGATGTGGGAAAGATGTAACCAGATGTATTACCTGTTTTAGATATGTGGTTGTCTGTCTGTCCATCCGTCCATAGCACGAGTCATGTTGTCATGCTGTCCCTCCTTGAGGCAATGAATGAGGAAATAATCGCCCCAGCGATATGACGAAATAATAAGTCGTTATCACGAGATAACAGTGCACACACACAAAAAAAAATACATGGCCGTTCTCGTCTTCCATATGATACATATACTGTGTTATCTTTTAATGCTATAGCTGGTGAAGTCATCATCATGTTTTATTAGTAGGATTTGTGTTAATGTACTTAGTAACTTTGCCACCACTGTATGGGTTAGAATTGATTACATGTGTGTTGCTGTAAAATCTCTCAATTTATATAGGCCTATTGCTGGAAAAAATAATTAATTTAACTAAGCTACTATTTATATATATATATATATATATATATAGTCTCTGTTATGGTAATGTCTGTGTGACATGTCATACAACTCCGGATAGACGGACACGGCCAGCACCAGCTTCTCCTTCATTTTTTCTGGTTACCAGGGTGACGAGTTCCACGATATGATTGGTTGCCTGGAAAAAGTGCCGGTGACGACACCAGCGCCCCTCTGAAATGTTCAGAGATTTTCAACTCAAAACGCTCGGAGTGGCCGCACAAAAAAGGAAGAGCGGCCGGAAAAAAGACGCTGGGCACAGCGCCTTTTTCCTAGGCGGCCGCATGCGGCTGCAGACACGCTCTCCTCATTGGGAACAATTGAAAAAAGACGCTGGCCTTCTTCTGGCGCTCAGAAAAAGGCGCTATGTGGACACAGGGCCTAACACTCCAAACCAGCTTTTCTAAGGTGTATACGTCATGCAAGTCAATCTCAGCTGACAGCTGCATTAGAGCCTGACTAATCACTGGCGACAGTGTTTGATAGATATATTGTATGTGTTTAAATCATCTCGCCACTGACAAAATTACCAGCATGATAGCTGCCACAAACCATCACATATTTAACATATGGCGCCTTGATGTCAAGGAGACCTGACTCCCAACTGAGTACGCACCTCTCAAAGCCTGTTGGTGAATACTGAGTTCCCTAATGTAGGTCATGATGCCCTACTTTTCCTTCTTGCTTTGGCTGGGCTACATTAGCCAGGGACTGTGTAAATAACCTATATATTGCTGTTTAGAAATGATCCAGATGAGATTGTGCTGCATAATTTATTGGTGTGGTTGTCAGCATGAGTGCTCTCTAGGAGGGCCAGCTCTCTTTTAAACCAACGATAAACTAATAATAGTTATGTAGTTATTGAATGAAGTCACTGAGTCACAGACAGGGGGCACATTATTAATATGTCATGTAGGGCTGGGCAATAGATCAAAATGTCACTATAATGGCCAAAAAAAAAGATATTATATGGATATGGATTTCCACTATTTCCCATTACTTACTTAGTCATGATATCCACATTACTGATGATTATTTAGAAAAAATCTCTACGTGTAAATATTTTGTGACTGCACCAGTAGTCCACCATGCAATATCTTTGCAGTAGTGAAATCAAGGTACTGGTAAAATAAAATATGCTGATATCTGTTTTTCTCTTTATCGCCCTGCCATAATGTTGTCGTACTGTTAATTGCAATTCATTATTGATTAACATATTTGCACTCTGATACTAGGTGTTGTGCCGACTTTTGGACTCTCTGTTCCACTTTGCCACTTAACGGGCTGTTCGACATTAAATAATATCATGTGTGTTCATAATGCGTATATGTTAAAAACGTTTAGACCCGCAACTCTACTTAGTACTTAATTTCAGCTGCTTATGTAAAAGCTCTCTATAATGCAGTAAAAAAAATCCAGGATATATCTTCTTTTCAAGGAATTACTTGGCTATCTTAGGGGCTATAACTTCTGATTATATCACACATAGGTCTGGGTGATATCAAATATCACTGGGTGATATCAAATATGAGACAATCAAATATCACAATAGTTTTGACCAAATACCTCAATATCAATATTGCAACAATATTGTAGGGTTGACTATTTAGGCTTTCACAAAATATTCACACATTGATAATGTGGGCATAATAATGAAGTGGGTAAAGGCAAATAATAAAACAGAACAGTCAGGTAATTTTAAAAAATTATACCAGCGGCTTTTAAAACCAGAAAAAGACAACACTTAGGACATTACGATTACACAGATATTATGATGTAACATAGACCTTTGCAGACTATTGTATATTCATCTTGTATTGTGAAGATGTCATCATTGTGGGCAAATAATTGTAATGGAATACTGTAACACAATTCTTCCCAGCCCTTCTAACAGAATATCAAGGCTAAATCCAATGATGTTGGTCATAATGCTGCCGTGTTGCCAGGCCCTCTGGCTGCTCAGTACTACTGTTGAGTGATTGTGAGGAGTCCCTGTGTGTTCACTCCGGCACGGTGTTGCCTCCTCCCTCTTCCCTCCTCCCCCCAGCCAGACACACCACACACACATACGCTTGCTTACATATTCTTCCACCCACTCACGCGTTCACTGTCTACAAAGCTCCAGAGAAAATGGATGTCCCTGTTGCTTTCCTATTTCAGAAATACACGAATCCATCCCGGTCTTGTAACTTTTTAGAAAACATGTTTTGAACTGATACCGTCTTTTCAGAGCGAGCATTCATGTTTGATCCGACTGCTTGAATGTAACTTTGCTCATAGGTAGGCCTCAATGTCTTATTATATTAGTTCAGGATAGTCTTCTGGGGAACGGTTATACTTGCATTACTTGCCTCGGTTTGATCTATGACTCAAACATTTGTGTGTTCAGCTGTGCAATGTGCTGTAGGTGGAGCTGCACTCTGGAGGACTGTGTTATGTTTTTTTCTTAGAGGAGAAGTAATGTCCCAGTGAATACACTTATTGTAGTAGTTGATATTTTAATTTGCATGTTGAGGTGGTAGGTCTGGCTGCCTGTGTGTTTTACATCGCCTTCTTCTGCTCTCTGTTCACTCGAGCTTGACATTTTTCTGCAGTGTTTTTCCATCACTCACACAACAGGAAACAGGAAAAACAAGGTGTGTTTGCTTAGTATGTTTATGGTGGCCAGCTGGAGAGACACGACCAGAGTTGAAAGAGAGGAAAGGAAGAAGGTGAGGGTTGTTGTCAGTATGCTGCTGGCTGAGGAAATACTGTGTGTGTACACAATACAATCTTATCTGTTCAGACAGAAGTGTTCTTCAGCCTGTGTTCCTGTGGTTAATGGGGGCTTCACTCAGACAAACCTGTCCTTTTTTCACTCAAGTTTTTTGGTTCTTTTTCACTATTGGTGTGCCATCCTCTTGATGCCTCCCACTACATTGATGTGGTAGTTCATTTTTCAGCCAGTTTGTATTCTCTTGTTCTTTTCCTGTTGCTCCGTCTTCAGGGTGATCACGCTCTACCCCTCCCCCGGCTCTTATTCGCTCTACTCATCTCCTCTCCCTGTTGCACTCGTTCTGTTTCCTCATTACTCTCTCTCTCTCACTCCTCTGTTTGTGTGTGTATTGTGTGGGTGTGCACTAATGGGCGGGAGTTTCTTCTTGCTTGCCTCCGATTGGCCAGAGAAGGTCTATGAGGATTGGCTGAATGCTGTGGATAGTGCGAGAGAAAGGAAGGGAGGAGGGGGGAGAGAACTCCAGCAGGCTGGGGTCAGGGGAGAACGGAGATAGAGTGCGTGGGTGTTTTTGTTTTGAGATGGCAGGGTCTGAAAGCAGGAGAGGAACGAGTCAGCTTGTCTGTCAGTGGCATACTGAGCTCATAGGCCCTGACTCCAGCGCTGCTTCTCCTCTTGCCAAGACAGCTGCCGTTCTCCTCCTCTTCTGTTCCTGTTCTGCCGTGTGCAGCTGTGCTTCCCTCCTCTTCTCTCCTGCGGCTCTCGCTGCCCTAGCACCCAAATGCAGCCCACCCCTTGCTCTCTGAGCGTGAGCCTCTTTCAGGGTGGAGGCGCTGCCAGGGCTGCTGGTGCTGCTACCGCCAGCAGGAAACTGTCCAAAAGAATACAAACACAGGCACCGTGGAGTAGCTTTCTTTGGTGATGGTGAGTCGTTTTCTCGCTTTCCCTCTGACTTTTACACAGTCTAGCACAAGTTTGTGTTAATTTTTGTGTGAGCAGAGTTCCCGTGTCATTTTCTGAGAGTTTGTGTTACACTTAGAGTGTGGTCTTTGTAAATCAGTCTTGTTGAATGGTACAGAACTGCAAAAGAAAATACCTTTATGTGAGGGTTTTAATTGCTCGTGTTGCTGCATGTGAAATACAACAATGTAGAAGAGGAAGATTGACGATTCTAGAACAATGTAAAATTACACCACCCACCTGCCAAATGCTGGTAGCATAAGCAGGTACCCAGCCATACTGGATTTTAATTTTACAGTCTAAAGTTGTAGTTGGCTGATGAAATAGTGATAGTGTTGTTACTAGTAAGCTGCACTAGTGACTGCTGCTTGCTGCAACACACATGGACACTCAGCTTGTGCAACTTCCCTAGTAAGTTTAGTAAGTTTTACATTGTGTCATATTTGGGCCTGTACCTTTGCTGTCACTGATGGCATGTTAAGAAACGAGTAGATGAAGTTGATAAGACAACAGGTTGAGGATTTCCCTCCAAATGTTGTTCTGTAGACAGCCAGCATTTTGTTTTGACTCAGACTCTCACACAAGGAAGTAGAGGGACTATCACTACACCACTCTGTTCTTCATCTTCTTTTTTGTCCCTTTTTGTCATGCTGCATCAGTACTCCTTTATGTTGCTATTTGTAATACAGGAAAAAGTGACTAATAAGGATTACTTCATGATTTGACGTGTCCACCGTCTTCTTGTTCCCCTCATTCTCGACAACCAAACAAAGAAACCCTTTTAAACCTGTCATCTGAAGAAAGATCAGATTCCATTTGTACAAAATGATTCTCTTGTCATGCATTTAGAGCCAATGCGTCCCTTGTTTGCCATGCGTCTTAATCTCTGTCTGATTTGTGCATGATGTATCGGCCACATCTGCCAAATCTGTAGCTCTAGATATCAAGCATTGGTCATATTTTCTCTCACAAAAAAAGGGGGGAAAAAGATGCTTAAAATCATTGCAGTTAAAGTCTTACAAATCTGCTTTAGCTGTTGTGCTACAGCATAATCTGTGTAAAGCCATGGCTCTGCTTTCCCTAAACAGATTTGCAGTGGTTGGATGGGTCTCTGATGAAGAACAACTCTCCTCCATTAGAGATGTTGTTCTAAGTGTGTGGAGCCCACCCCCCCCTCATCATACTTGTCCTGTTCCTGTTGGAGGCATTTGCTAATCTGTGCATTGAAAGGTTAAAACCTTCCCAAGCCCTGCCTGATTGCATCATATGATAATAAATCTTCTCATTTTCACACAGGCATTTTAGCCATACGCCATTTTTGTTGACCACTAGATCTGAATTGGGATCATTTTACCGGTATTTATTGGCTCCTGAAACATCAGAGCAGCAAAGATTTATTTCTAAATTAATCTTACAGGTACAGTAGGCAGGAATTGTTAGCTACAGTATCGCGAGCAAAAAAAAAAAAAGCCTTTATAAGGTCCTGACTTAACCTGTGCACTGTCTCCAGGAACATCCTGAATGCAACTAATAAATAAGAAAGTACAGGCAGAGAGCAGAGTCTCTGCAGAAAAATTCGCTGCTACACACCCCTTGTAAATCATAAGTGATGATTGAGAGGGATTACATTTTTATGAATCTATGTTTTTTTATTGAAAGAAAAACGCAAAAAGTATACCTTTTAACAAATGCCTGGAATCAAAAGTTTAGAAGCCCTAGTAGTAGTAGTAGTAGTAGTAGTAGTAAAAATGAAAAAGGCATCCTTGATTTAGGAACTCCTAAAGGAAGTCTTCAATTGAAACACACGAGGATTTTCTGGGATGAATTTCTATATTATGTTTTAGATGGCCACATTTGACACTCTCAGTGCACAGGCGATAAGTGTTGTCCTCAGGAATGTGTTTGTTTTGATGACTTCATTTTGCCTGTCTCTCCTGCTTTGTTCCTCTCCGGTGGCTTTGAAAATGTCATCTGACAATCTGTGAGGAGCAGCACCACGCTCCCCGGTGCCTTCAGCAGCTGATGGAGCCATCTCATTTGTTTTGTTCCACCCTGATATGGTCATCTTTGTTTTGTCTCACACACATTGTCTGAAGCCAGAAGCTGCACTCTGCGCCATGTGCTATATGACTGTACACAGCCTAGGCCACCATCTGTACCCGCATCAGTAGCTTCAGAGTGCAGAACCTCGCCTCGCTTCACCTGCTGAGAGGACATGTGCTCACAGAAAAGGTGGACTCGTCCATCAAAAAACACCTCATCACGCTTACTGCAAAGGAGGACTGTGCTTGTTGGCAGCCGGTCTGCTGGTCTGTTGCATTGCTTGGACAGAGCTGAGCACTAATGAGGCTGCCTATCATGTGTGCCCAGAGAGAAAGCCCCCCCATCCCTACCTCCCTACCTCCCACATGGCCAGCCAGTCCGCAAGATCTCTCCTGCAGGCTTCCATCCCCTCATTAGGGCTTTCTTGTTTGAATGCCATGTTTTTAACTCCCATTAATTCCTCTCGCTTTCTCTTCTACTTTATTTCCTTTCACTTTTTCCATGTCTCCCTGTTGATTATTTCCCTGCGTCATACACTCCATAGACCTTTGAAAACCTTGAGCAGCAGCAGCAGAGAGCAGTTATAAAAACAGAACTTTGAGAATTTTACAGATTAGCCTATTGGCTTGTTGTACAGTCAAATGTGAGAATCATTACATGTAGGAAGCTCCTCCTAAACACCATTTGGTCTCCTTCCCCAAATTGAATAATACCTTGTAACTTTGTAAGCCAAGGCCACACCAAGTATGTCTATGCCACGTTTCACTAACAGTTTTTGGAAAACAAAATATTTCTGTTGTTTGTTGCACTGTCAAACTTAATTCTTCTTCTTAACTTCTTCTTCTTTTTTTTCTTTCCTCACCTCCTTCAGGGCATCTGGCGTATTCCAGTAGATGAGATTGATCGCCCAGGAAGTTTTGCATCTCATATGAACCGATCCATTGTCCTCTTGCTGGAGGTGCTGTCTCAGCTTAAGGATCACGATACTCTGGTGAAAGTGTCTTTCATGCTACAGAGAACCCCTGACCAGGGAAAGTAAGGACCCACTTTGTGTGATACTGCTGTTTCTGTTATGTATTAAATATTTGCTCCATGACATCTCTCCTCTTGCTTCTTTCTCTTCCATGAAGGAAGTATTTACGGGATGTTGACCGCCAGGTTTTGGCCAAGAGAGCATTTTTCCTAACTGTAAAAGTCCTGGAGGACAATCTGAACAGTCTCACAGGGGTAAGGAAGCACAAATCACTGTACACACACATACTAAGAGCTGAGAGCCGCTCAGTGTTGTAGACGTCTGGCATGCACCCACTTTATGTTTTGACAGGTTCTGTTCTCTTTCAGGTGTCTGAGCAGCTTCACAAAGCGCCTGCGCCCTCCATGGGGGAGATGACCACGACGGATGCATCCAACAGGCCCAGTTCAGAGGACAGCAAACATGCACTGCCTAAGAAGCCAGGGCTCACAGAGGGAGCCTGTGCCACTGACACAGGGCCCAGGGAAGCCTCTCAGGCACAACTCACCTCACCACCGCCATCCATAGATAAAGGAAGTAAAGTTCAGGAGATCTACCCTGGGAAGGTGGAGACTGCTGGAAGTGAGGGGCACAAAGCAGGGCTGGAGGAACCCATGGAGCTGGACACTGGCCACTGGAGGAGGCCCCCTCTTACCACAGATTCTCAGGGCAACCAAACAGAGGCTGAGACCTCCCTGAGTGCCGTGGAGCCCCAGCAGAAAGTGACTGAGAGTAGTCGGACACCAGAGCTGTCTCTAGAGGAGCTAAGTATCAGTTCCAGGCAGCAGCAGCTCCAAGCCTCGGCACCCAAGGTCACCGTGGCAGCCAGTGGGACTGATCAAGGGTTATTACGAAGGCCAAACAGGAAAAGGAAACTTCTTGAGGATGTGGAGTCTGGAAAAACTTTACTGCTCGATGCCTACAGAGTGTGGCAGCAAGGCCAGAAAGTCATGACCTACGACCTGGCACGCATTGAGAAGATCATGTCAGAGACTTATATGCTCATAAAACAGGTAAACCTCTCCAAGCTGTACATAATTTCCTGTGCTGTGCACACACAGTTGGCATTATCGTTGCGAGTATATGCGCTGCTATCTTTTTTGTTATTTTGCAAAGTCATGCATGCTTGATATGAGCCCTCCTAAAATAAATTGTTCTTGGGAAACCCCTCTTCTAACTGAATTAGTAACACAACACCCACTGTAAAAAGGGGGCTTTCCCTCTCTCGTTTTCAAACACTGCGACAAATTCTGCTCCTAAAATGTGGTTTTGTTTTTACTCTCAGTAACCCAAATTCAACCTCTCTGACTTTGGTCTTCTGCTGTTACTGCTGAAACAGGTTGCTGAATATAAAAGTAGCAGAACTGGGTACTTTTGAGATGATTTTTTTTTTTTTTTTTTACACTATCCCACAAGTAGGTGGGGAGCTGCCATGGATCAGTCATTGTTAATTTTTTTTTAATGTAACTTTTGTAAATTGATACATCTGATCAATGTTTCCACAATTTAAAATTTGCAGTGATTGGCCCTCAGGTTACATATTGAACATGCTGAATCAAGCCAGGCTTGCTCCCATACAAAGACTGCTGAATGGTGACATACTTGTATGTAACGGCTGCAGAACTGGTTCCAAAAAGTAAAGATGAGTAGTGGCAAATTGCCATCATAGACTGTCTGACAGACGTCAGAAGGTCTCGGAATGTAGTGACACAATTTTTCTACCAGTTTGGACTCACTGATGTTGCTTGCACCTTGTCACGATTAAGCAAGTCGGAGTGGTCCTGCATTTTAAAAAAATTAGGAACATTTTAAACACTTGCGTATTACACGGTACAAACACTGAATATACACTTTCTCAACAGGTCACAACAGCCTATAAAACTGAAAAGCATCTCTTATGACATGAAACTGAAAATACAAAATGGGGTTGTTCTTTCTTCGTCCCACTGATCGACATATCTCGGTGATGCCCATGAATGAACGTTAGAACTTTGAATGTTTGCATTCACATTGTCCTCGTCTTATACACAACTCTTTCTCCGTGCCTGTTGTAGCTGACTGGGAACCCACAGACGGGCCTTCCAGCCCTGGTGTTTCATTTGTGGTCATCATGACTGACTCACACACCTATCACCTTTTGCTAACCTTAGCACCTGTTGCTTGTGGGCACATATAAATGTTTCCAGGAGTAACTCGCACTTGTGAACTTTGCTTCCACATTACGTGCATCTGTTGACATGCCATGTATTCTCCAGGCACCAGACTGTGGCTGCAGCCCTACTGTCTGTGTAACTATGCTCTTTATGTGAAATTGATGAATCATTATGTTAACCTTCTCTTGCGTAGGATGTGTCAAAGAAGCAAGAAGTTTCTTTGTATCTCTCTTAAGCAAATGTTCCTCAGTTGTTGAAAGTTAGTCAAACTCCAGCACTTTGTATGGCATCGATGAAGTAGTTGCAGAGCAGCCCACATCAGCTTATATAGCCATATTGAGCCGAAGATCAATGCTTGCCCTACAGAAGTTGCTATGTCATTAGCTGTGTAATGCCAGAGAGCTGTAGCTGGAGTGGGAGGGTAGTAGGTGATGGACAGCTGAAGAGGAGAAAGAAGAAATCAGAGGCGATGGGCCAGCTTCAGCAGCTCTTGTTGTTTTTGTTTTGTTTTTTTAGGTGCTTGGGTTACAGCGAAGGTTTTCTTTTCTTGTGCTCTTTAAGAGACAGCAAAGAGAATATTTTCTCAGACACACCCAGAAGAGAGAGTAGCCAGAACTAGCCATGACATGTTTCCTGCCACCAAATGAGTAGTGCAATTAATACGCCTGGACATTTTCCAGAAGCTTCTGCAGTTTGTGCACCTACTTGCACAAACTGCAGAAGCTTTTTGGTTTTGTGGTCTGCTGCATTGCACAGCTGCATGTGGCTATACTTTCGATCTGTATCCTGTATCTACAGTATTTCACTCTTGTTTAATTTTTTGTCGTTGCTTCTGCACATTTAAATCAGATATTTTTCATAAGGTGTTACATTTCAAAAAGCCATTAAATCACGTGTTCTAGACAGACAGGGCATTTCCTGGCATCAGAACACAGTATGTCCTGCTATTTTAAGTGACATGTTAGAGATGTCTTGTTGAAATTAGCCTCATTCTGATAGTTGTCATTATGTGATATTGGTAAGTTATCTCTGGCAAGTGCATGTGGTTTGACAAGGAAGATTTGCAGCGAGCTAGACATGAATTGAAAGCAGAGGGACGTCCTCGGTGGAGCACTGAAGCTTGACTCAGTCCATTTAACAATTGGCATCATTTGAAAACTAGAATGAGGCTGCTGTAAAATCCCTCCCTTTGGGGGTCCCTGAACCGCTGCATACAACAGGCTGCTGGAGGGAACATAACAGCTGTGTGAACAAGATTACTGCTAAGTGTATGATGTCGGGCTCTAGCTAAGCTCACCAACTCCCACACATCCACTCTGTACTGGGTCGTAATGTGAGCCTTCCTTTACTGGTGCTATGATCAAAAGGCAGAAGACATCTTACTGGCTCTGATGCAGAATCAGAGGAATTTGTTGTTGGTTTGGAATTAGTGTGGAGACATAGGGAGTAATTAACATGGCGTGTACACAGGACAGGTCACCTCAGAAGTACATGATGAATTTGCAGCAGTAGACTCACAGCTTCAGTGTTGCATGAGGAGATTTTACTGAATAGAAAAGGGTGTGTGTAAAGATATGAGACTGGAGTACAGTATAACCAGCGCTTAACACTAACTTTTAGAAGTGGTTGCCAGGCTGCCAACCAAGCATCACCTTTTGGTTGCCAAAACTGAAAATACAGTTTGCACCTTATGTTTTGAGTAACTAAGATACGGTACAGTTATACGTCAGCTTAATAATGAAAATATGACATAAAAGATTGTTTAAAATCTTCATTATATGAACTGAACAAAATTGTTTGGCGTTTTATCAGATACCTCACAACTTGAAACTTAAGTGTTATCAGTTAACATGTCTCCCCTCAACTCCTGGCATACAAAATATCAGTAGTGTAGCCGTTATAATGTCTCTCGTAGATCCCTCAAAACTGAATCCAGCGTGTAACCGGTAGCTTGTTCATCCATTCTCTTCCTTTTGAAGTGCTTTACCACTGTCTCTAAAACAACCAACACACATGCAGCATCGTCATGTGTGTTTATGTGTGATTCTGGCTCTAACAGTAATGTTTAAACATCACTAATGCAACAAATGTTAAAAATGTTTTTATTTTGGGGTGCTGTATATGTTAAAGGTCCAGTGTGAAGGATCTGGTGGCATCTAGCAGAGCTGAAACTTCTCCCATGTGCCAAGTGTAGGAGAACTACAGTGGCCAATGATTGCGAATGGCCCTATCTACACCCAGTTTTTGATTTGTCTGTTCTGGGCTACTGTAGAAACAACATGGCAGACTCCGTGGTGAGGACCAACTTTGTATGTAGATAATATAAACGCCTCATTTTAGCTAACATTTCTTGTTTTCAGGTGATTATAAACTAATGAAAAATATAGTTCTGAATATTATATACATTTTCTGCCAATAGATGCCCCTAAATCCTACACACTGGACCTTTAAAAGGTGGTTAGGCCAAAATTGGTTGCCAGATTCACAAAATGGTTGCCAGTGGGAACCTGGCAACCATTACTGTGGAGCCCTGATGACCAAGAGCATATTAAGATATGTTGCTCTGCCCTAATGCCCTTGTTCTGGCTGTGTTCTCCTTTCTCAGGTTGATGAGGATGTAGCTCTGGACCAAGCTGTGAAGTTCTGCCAGATACAGTTGGCCACCTCTGCCCAAAGACAGGTAAAACACTTAAACTCAGCATGCTCATCTTAATTGAAGTCTGTTCTCCAGCATTGCAAACTTATGCTTTACCAGCCAAGCTAAAAATACTTGTCTGTGTTGTCCTGATGTTGCACACCGACCCATTGTCAATCCAAGTAGACTGAGTGCTAATTTAACATGTCTGCCACTTAGCTTGTAATAGCAAGTTTAAGGATCGATGTTTAGTTGCTGTGTTATACGTGGGGACATATCAGGCAGCATCTGTAGTAAAATGTGCTTAAGTGATAAGGAACTTCAAGTCTATCCTGCGTCAGCCTGCCAGTACTAAATATAGCTTAAAGCGTGGTGTGAATGCTCCCTGTTGTCCCTGAAGCCTCACTCTGTAGTTGCTAAACTTGTCATCAGTTTCAACTGAGCAACGGTATACATGTTGCAAATGTGCATGTGAATCACAAGGCAAAATGACAGAAGTATCTAAATATAATAAATATCAAATTGTAGTAATTCTAATGGCTTCAGCCAACTATTATCTCAGCTTTGTCTTCAGCAGTCATATTCTTCATTGAATCCTTAGTCGCTCTGCCTCATCCTGTGTCAGTGACTCCCCCTTCCTCACATCCCTCCTCCTGCCCACACAGTCAAAAAGGGTTTCTCTGCCCACATCCTGTTGTCACGGTGATGTTCCCCTGAACCTCAGGCTCATGAGAAGTAGCTGCAGGCAAAATGAATCTCCGCTTTCCTAGTTCACTGATCGTATCATCTTATTTTCTGCATGAATCTTTTTGTCTTCTTGGTTAGTTTGGTCCGTACAATCATTTGTCTAATTTTCACGCTTTAAAACGGACACATGGATAACGGTGCAGATGAGGCACAGAGCTACAAGTCACATTTCTCAAATGTGTAAAAACCTGGTTGGAATTAAAATATTTTAAAATGAAACAGCAGTGTGGGCAGATTTGAAACCAGTTTCCAGTTTTTGTTTATTTACACGTGTGTATATATGTCTCCGTAATACCTTGATGCACTTTATGTTTACACTAAATGTTTTAAAATTATCAGGTCTTATTTTATTTTTAATTAAATTGTATCTAAATTCCATGCCAGTATGCTTTATCTGAAAACTGAATATAATTTGGAAACAATTTCTTACTCAGTCACCTAAAAATTAAAGACATAGAAATAGGTGGTATTAAAAAAGGTCCCCACAGTTGAAATTTTATCATAGCAGCGTGACATAACAACTTTTAACTCATCAAAATCAAAAATTGTTTAGTTAATTTGAATAGTTGTTTTATTATGACCATGTGTTGTTTAATTGGTGGTTAATAGTTAAAATCTGAAATAGTTAAAATCTAAAATGTGGCGTCTGAACCTATGGAAGCAAACTGCATTTACTTGAGAAAAAAATTGCTCTGTTTTTCCTGAATTAAAGAGATCATGAACTTAGAATTCTGAGGAAAGTTTTTATGGGGAAAAAAAATCTGCTATTGTTTTTTCCTAATTAGAAATAATTAGGAAGATTTTTTTTTCCATGAAAACATCTTCTCATATTTCTGAGATAATCTTGTTAATCCAGAAATAAAAAGCAGATTTTTTTCTAAAGTGAGTGTGTTACACTCTCATATTAACCAGACACTTTCCAGTCTGCTGATAAGTGCCAGGTAAATGTGATTGCTGTTATAATTGTCAGATATTATTGAGCTGTTAGATATTATGATAATTAGCCTGCATGCGGTGGTATGTGTTCACGTTGTCTCTCGATGCTGATAAGATGGGGTGTCTCTGTGCACCAGCTCACTCTACAGTCTCATAGAACTGCTGTTTATGTATAATTATTGTGCCACCAGCTCATGTCGTGGTTTGCATTTGTTTGCGCTCGCATATAGTGGGAAATGTGAGTAGGCACCTTGGCGTTCTCAGCTCGGGGGCATGAAAAAATCCTCGCCTGCTTCTTACAGATTCACACATTCCTTCAAGCCCCCACAAGTGCAGAGCGAGATCTGCTCACATAGTGCTGAGCCGGAAAATTGGCTGTGTTGTTCTCTGCGTATTGTTTGCTCCCTCAGTTTGATGCCATATCAAGAGGAAAGCTTGACAAGGCTACATGACCTGTGCTCTTTGTTAGTGTCACTCACTGATTGTCTGACAGAATTTCTTAAAAAAAAATTGTTTTGTTTTGAGACTTGGGGTACTTAATTAAAATACTTCAGTCTCAACCTCCTGTGCATCAGCATACTTGGAACAATGTTGAGGTTTTACTCGTCAAAGGATATGGACATCAGCTTCACAGGGGCGCTCCAGTGTCAGTCCCATTTGTGCAGGCAATTTAATTAAAATGTTTGGTTGGCCGGTCTTTCAATTGTGTTGGAAAGATGACCAAACCTGTGCACGACATCTACAGCTGCTCTAATCTGATTTGTAGTCCAATCACGATAATTGCAAAGAACCATCTTTTCAATTCACATTGTGGGACCTGAGTTTGGCTGCCAGCGGCCCACTCTCACCACACGGCACACACTTGAGGAACCTACAGGCTTGCTGCATGCTATGTGCTGCAGTTTTCTCAGGTACAGTGTTCTTCTATTGCACACGGTCCAGCTGACTTGTTGGTGTCTTTGTTGACGATGTTTAATTCATGAGATATGAATCATCAAATCTGGCTGTGGAGCTGCTGCAATGCTCGAAGCTGCTGTGTGCTGCTCTGTGTGGAGCTGAAGGATCTGTGTGAGCTTTTGGAAGGCTACTCTGTTTGTTTGATTTGCCTGTGCTCTGCTGTGTGAATCCCATGGGGAGCTCCATCGTACACAGCTGTGATTCTGAGCACAATATGACTTAAATTCCCAGCAGAGAGCATGAGAAAAATTGTATGAGAGCTCTGTTATTGCCAAATTATCTTGTGTTAGCATACTGTATCTGTCAAAACCTGCTTGTCATGACAACGTCGCTGTAGGCTTTTGAAATCTTGACAAAACTGTAATGCATTTAATGATTAAATTAACCTCTGAGACAGAAGCTCCTCCTGTAGCAAGTCTGGAGTCACGTTTACTTTTTACATGCTTACATAATAAATGCAGCACATTTCTGTGTATCCTCCTACTGGATATGAAACTCATTATTTCTCAGCTTGTTAATTTTTTGCCACAGTTCATACATGAGAGTGAAGAGCTGGGTTTACAGGCACACACAGCCTAGTTTTCATCCAACTTTTCATCCATTTTAAACTGAAAACTAGAGAAGGTGTATTCATTTCTTTTAACTGTGCTCCTCGGTGTTGCCATGACAGCGGCTGTGGGAGCAGGGCGGCTGTTGTCACAGGTTGTTTGTGCAGCTCTTGTGTTTGTAAGTGGTCCTCAAAAGGACTCACAGGAAAGTAGCTCAGAGGGATGCAGTGTGGTGCAGACTAGAGCCGAGCTCCTTACCAGCACCCAACAACAGAGTCCAGCACACAAGTAAGCCTGTGAGCCCCTGGGGGACGACATCGCAACTCTGTAAAGGATTTCATTACTACTTCTGTGCTAGAGCGTAGACTGATATTGCTGATGCGTGTTGTTTTAAAAGTGCAGTGGTGTCGACTGTGGCTCACTCTGTGCCTCTGGTACTGAGTCTCTGACCAGATTCTTTCTCCAGGGAAGAGGATGTACAGCTCTCAGAATGCTGCCTGAACAGAGAAGGGTTAACGCTGCAGATGGATCCCCAAGGTCAGTCAAAGCTCCTCACGACCACTGCTCTTCTTCTGTTTCCAACAGTCTGCAGGCGATGCCCCGACCACACCCAAGTACACCAAGGAGCACCGAGACCTCTTCTTCCCCGCCTCCCTGCCGACACCCGTCCTGCTCAGCCACACCGCCTGCCACCCGCTGTCCACCCCGGAGGGTCAAGCCAAAGTGGTGTACGAGCCCCTGAGCAAGTTGTCCAGACCTCAAGCCTCGGGCTTCCACGATCAGCCGCAGCACAGGAGAGCAGCAAGCCACCCGTCTGCAGCTATGGCCTTCCTACCACACACAGGTAGAGTGGCCTCCACTCCAACACCACTATATGATGTTGTGTGTTTTTGCCACAATGTTATGTACACACATTTTAACAAAGGTTATTGCACTCTCTCCGATGCTTGGAAGATAAAATGTTCTTTTGGTAGAAATTGGTAATAACACAGGTGTAGTTTGACACTACTACTGAGGTGAAGCTTTGTAGTCATTAGTTCATTTTGTAAAGATCCTATTGTGACCAGCAGGGGGTGTCTGTGGCCTTCCACAGATCTGTTACATAACTGCAGACTCTGCCCCGCTTATGTTTTGCCTGTTGGGTTTTGTCAGTTCCCCAACAAGAGTTTTAGAAATCAGTATCCTCCAGATTGTGACTCTTTTTCCTGAGCTCCTAGAGGGGTTTGGCATCATCATCATCATCATCATCATCATCATCGTTGATGATCCTCATAATGAATAATCTGGCTTGCTGTTTATGTCATGTTTAATATCTAAAGATGCAGTTCCTACACTCAGCCTGAATGCCTCTGATATGAAACACCAACTCAGGCTATGAGGCTAGTCTCTAATATGTCGTATTTAGCCTATTTATCGGTCCGGTTATGAGATGTATTTATTATTTAGAATGTTGTAACAATCATTAGGCTAGTGGAGCCATTAGAGGGCAGTAAACAGCATTTGGGTGCACTGAAGGCAATCCTCTTGTTGTTGAGGCAGCTTTTATTTCTTTTCTGCCAGATAAGTGCTCAATAAGTGGAGCGGTTGCATTTGGCTCTCTTCCAGATGGCTCTCCTGTTTTTGGCCCATTTTCAGCTTAATGGTCATGAGCTTTTTACTGAAACCTCTGAAACCTTAACCTAATGTTACCTCTTTGACGGTCTGTAAACATCTTGCAGGTAACAAACTTCACACAGTTGTTGCTTTTGAGATGCATGACGTTAAGGAGTTTTGTGTAACACTAACTTTGCCCAAACCCTAATTTAAATTCAGCAGAAACATCTAATAACAACCAGCGATTCTTTGACGGTTGATGACGTTGGTGTTGTACTTAAATCATAAGCAAAAATTAAGCATACAGAGCTCATTTAAGAAATATATACACATGAATAACCATTGATTTATCGATACATATTGATTCCAAATATTTAAAACCGTTTCAGTACTCACCTCCTGCAGCATTTATATGCCGTTACCAGCTTTCTCGCTATCTCTTAATGTTAATCAAAATAACCATTTAATGTATCCCATCCACTTCTTCATATGAAAGCGAGCATTTCTGATGAAATCTACAACTTCAGAAGTCAGTACAAATTCATATTTATGGCTGGTAACAACTTTCTGTTTCATGTGGAGCTAACATTTTCTTTTAAAGTCAATGTGAGAATATATTTGAGAAGTATCCAGAATAACATTTTTGGTCCTTGTTGAATTTCATTGTGATATTTTCAGCACCTCAAGTGCAAAGAGCAGAGCTTTAATGAATTAGCTGCCAGGCGCAGCGCTCTGCAACACAGCACTTTTCATCTTGTTTTTGTCTTTAATTAGAAAACCCACAATGCTTCTCCACAGTAAACTTTACAGAGCTCTGTTTCAGGGTTCCCTGAGTCCATCTTGTCACCTATTACATCCACACAGCAGTGAAGTCAGATGGACTCTTCATATATAAGTGTCTAACAAGTAGCTGCATATTCGCAATGTATTTCAAGTCTATGAAGTTGGATGACTTTTGGAGGTGTTTCAGAAACAAGTGTATATACATATGCACATACACACAAGTTAGCATTAAGCAACACTGCAGTGCTGTGTATTATATAATGGTTTCCAAGGCAACATTAGTGGAGAAGCCTGAAAGAGTATGAGATCATTTTTGTTTTCATTTGTGCCTGTCTGAGCTCCGGGGGGGGATTTGCAGTTAGTTGACATATGCACATTTCAGGTAGCTGTTCAATGAAGGGAACTTAAAAGAGGAACTTAAAAGGGAACCTTGAAGTCCCCATCAGATGGAAAAATATTGTCAGTTAATTGTCTGCCAAAAAATGCCAAAATGTACAGCATGATTTTACTTTATTACCACACTAAAATACCGTAATCTTTACTCACTATGTCCCAGAAACTGGTTTTGTCCTATGTCACAGGGTACATGGTGATGATAAAAAGCCTGGTAATTAAAGTCTGCTGCGGTTATCTTTGTTGGCGAGGGATCCGCTTAGATTACTGTGTTTTTGTAAAAAGGAAAAGAAAAAAAAAGGATAAGTATTGTTTAACTGCTAGATACCAGGTGGGCCCTGTGCTGATGGTGTTGATGGTATAGCTTTAACATGTATTTTCGTGGTGTATTGTTTGTGCTCACAGAGGAGCGAGGGGAGGAGCCCTCGGAGGGACTTTCGTACAGACAGCAGGAGTCGCACCTTTGTCAGCAGATGAAACTCGCCACTGTATCCCAAGGGCAAGAGTCAGCAGCAGGCTGGTTCCAGGAGGAGCCTGCCACATGTAGCACCGCACAACCTTGCCCAGGTCAGAGCCTGTGAATCAGAGGTGTGACAGAAAGAAATGGCCACAGCAGGATACGTGATGTTCAAACATAAATTGTTGTGTTGTCAAAAATATCAATGTAGCGACACATATCGATTCTGAAAATTTGACACACATACTGCCGCAGTGCCCCCAAAGTCCTGCCTCTTCTCGCTCACTCACAGTTCTCTCTTACTGTTTCTCAACTAATTTTTCTCATTTGCTACATGAAAATACATAAAATCACATTGAAAAAAAGAAAGAAAATGAGACTGTGCCTTTATTTAAAACACTTTATCACCTTTTGAAGGTGTGACAATCCAAAGGCTTTTAAACATGTGCACTACCTCAACAAGAATATTGTTTTCACAAATTTGTAATTAAATTAATCATTTAATTAATTAAATATATTTTAATTATTTCAAGTTTTTACTGGAGTTGTTCTCTAAGAGCCAAGACATGTTTTAGCTTTGTTATATTTATCTTTTAATAAATATTTAAAATTTTATGCTCCCAATGTCAATTTTCCCCCTTCAACTGAAGATTTTTCAAGGTACTGTATCAAAGTTAGAATTTCCAGTGTCCTGACAACACTACTAACAAGGGCTTCAGTGAATTCACATACCTTAAAAATGTTCTTATGTTTAGAAATGTCCTCTATTTTTTTCTCTCAGACCAGCAGCAGTATGCCAGCGATGAGCAGTCAAAACTTCCAGACCCCAGCCGAATCCGCTCCCGAGTCCCACCCAACATGCCAAAGCTTTTCATCCCTTCCACGGTTACCAAGTTCCCTCCAGAAATCACAGTAACACCTCCGACACCCACACTCCTCTCCCCCAAAGGCAGCATCTCAGAGGAAACCAAACAAAGACTTAAGGTATGCAGTTTGCCTCCTAATGAGTGTGCTTATGTGTAACTGTACATAACCAAAACTGAAGTCCAGTGTAACACTCAACAGTGACCCCTGCTGTCTCCTCCTGTACAGAACGTCATCCTGTCATCTCAGTCTGCAGCCACAGTCAAAAAGGACACTCTGAGCCAGCCGGCGCTGGAGGTGCAGGAGACATCCAGCCAGGAGTCGTCTCTGGAGAGCGAGTCGGACGAGGAGGACGATTACATGGACATCTGAGCCTCGGAAGGCCTCGCTTGCACGCTGAAACTGAACAAGGCTTTTGTCGCAACGTGGCGTCACTCTGCCAAACCCTGCGCCCTCTGTCTTAACAAAGGAATGGTACACGTCACTGCAGCTGTCTCTGTTGATGCTATCGCTCCCTCATGTGCATTACAAACCAATGCACTCCCAAACTGAAAAAAATGCAGTATTCTCATCACCTGTCATGTCACAGTGTCACTCTGCTTGTCAACAGTGACGGCGTGTGTGACAGACAGCGATGGCTTTACTCTCACAGCATGTCTGTAATGTGCCATTTATGCATATCATACATCAGCTTATCGAGCTCTCCTGCAACCCGTCGCACACTGGATCTGGCAAGAAAGACTTTTAGCCTTTAAGCCGACCAGTCCCCCATTTATGCATCTTTATGTTTTTTTAATGTTGTGCGCTAATTGTATCTCCGAGCTGCAGCTAAATCCTCGTCTGAAAACTTGCCAATCTGAGGTGCCTCAGTCTGGACTGATGCTCGGCAGCATATACCTGCTGCTCACCACTTTGATCACTTACTTTGGCATGAGAATTTCATCTGCAAGACACATTGCATCGGTACATGATATATTTCAATGAACACAAAGGTGAAATAAGGACAATCGGCTGCATTCGAGGTTCACACGGCCTCACAACCTGTAGCAGATTGGAAATGTTTACACTTAACGTTTGGGATGTTTTTCAGTTAGCACTTAACTCCGTGCTATTTTTGTATTCTTGTAATATTTTGTCCTATATCAATTTTCTTTTCTTTTTGTGTGCATTTGTAGCTAAGAGGAACAGTTCTTACCAGGAAGACATCCTGTCACCAGCACTGATCTGAATGATATAAGGAGGGGTTTCAGTTCTTATGAATTAGCTTTTGTACATATCACAATCCAAATATCTTTCCAACGTGTTTGACTTTAATGGGTCGAGTATTAAGATAGAGACGTGTGTGCATGTGTGAGAGTGTAAACATTAAGACGAGGGTCACTTCAGTTTCAGTCAACTCAGGAAGCGATTCACGGTGAAACATCTTGTGACGGTTCCTGATTTTAGTGGAATTGAAATGCATGCCAAGGAAGACTTTCTAATACAGATGCCTTTCCATTGAAATCATTTTGGTAAATTTGTCACAATTCTAGCTTAACTCAGAGGAAGACACCAGAATGTTTTTTACAGATTGTTTTCTATATAAAAAAAAGAAAGATATTTACTGATTATGTTTCTTGAAAGCTGCCTAAAAAAATAAATTAAAAAAATGAATGACACAAATGGATAATTGTAAACTATCACCCTTGATTTAAAAAAAAAAAAGTTTTGTATTTTATTTTAATTGTTTTTGTTTATTTTTCTGTTGTAAGATAGTTTTCTATTGTTCTTCTGGGAATGTACCACGGCTTAAGAGGTGAGCAGGCTTCAACTCGGCCCAGCCGCCCCCGGGCTCAGGCTGATGGAGGGGAACTGTTCTCTGTGTCTGGACTGAATGCATTATAGATGTCAAACCAAAAATATATTTGAGAAACACATGCTTGCTCTGTGTGCTATTTCAAATGCCATCCAGATCTGCATAACATCTTATCATCATAGGTAGAACAGTGGGTTTGTTTGTACTCTGTATGAACTCTCCGCAGAGAGCTCTGACCTCCTGGGCTCTCTGAGAAGAACATTAAGGTGTCTCAGGGGTTTGGTAACTGTGCCTGCTGTAAATATGGTTTATCATAAGACCTATAGATATACTGCTTAGTGATGCTCATTTTCAGTCAACAATCATCTGTAGATATAAAACAAGTACAAGTACAAGCATCCTGCAACATGTTTAAGTACTTACACACAGTCTCCTGACAACATCTGATTGCTTCTATATTTATTTTTCCATTCTTGTCACTCAACATATCACTTTCTCGAATGATTACAGTACCAGAGCAGCATCTTCCGTAATTTTTTTTCACACACTTTGGGCATTGCTAATACTTTGTTTCATGTATTGGAGCATAAGGTGCCTAATTGACATACAGGTTTGTTGTCTTTATAGTTTATAACAAATATGACTGGTTGCTAATCCAACATTCAAAAGATGCTAGCACATTAAGTTGTTGCATGGATAATGTTTTATGAAAGTGGGGCAGAATGCACAAGCAACACTATATATTGTTATTATGAACACATTCAAAACTTAATAAGAGGTCAACTAATGAGTTACTTCACGTGGTTGAAACAAAGTGTTTTACTAACTTTGTCAAAAGTTTACAAAAATTTTTTTTTAATTTTTATATACTTTATTAATCCTCCTGAGGGAAAATTCATTGACTCAAAAAACAGAGTAGTACTAAGGAAATGAGAGCTTTATCCACACAAGCTGATTTAGATTAATAAAGTCTAGGTTTATGAACCAGCAAGATAAAAGGCAAGTCAATTGGTTCATATTTTAAAGGAATACTTCACCCCACTAAATGATCATTTGTATATCAGTTACTCGCCCCATGTTGCGCTGAAATTGTAAAGAAACGTTTGCTTTTCTTACATGCTTCTTCAGTGAACAAAGAATCCAAAAAGGCTAGGATTCCTGATGAATTGAACTCATTGGGGTCCACGTTTATGAAAGAAAAACTATATTGACACATCTGTTTACAAGCTCTCACACAACTCCTGCAGTATAATCCAAGTCTCACTTCTCCAGTCGTATGCCCAGTACTTCCCAAAAACATGTGTTTTTGTTTAAACCTTACAATTCATAACATTTTTGCATAGCGTAGTTGCACCACTGGTTTGTGTGTTTTAAATAGAAAGGTTTTCACAAATTCATGTAACATGGGTGGAGTAACTGACAAAGTACAAATGATCATTTGGGGCATTAAGTATTCCTTTAGTGCTTTAGTGCAGAGGTAGGAAACCTGCAGCTCTCGAGCCACATGCAGCTCTTTCGCCCCTCTCAAGTGGCTCCTGGTGATTTTAACAAAAAAAAAAAAAAGATATGGAAACTTTTTTCATTTTTTGTTAACATACATTCTTACAAAATGTTTTAACATTACATCAACTAAAATGTGCATCATTCGTGTACGGCCTGGCACCTTTTCCTCTAAATTTTGCTGACCTTCAAAATTGTTGGCTAGTCTTTAGTCTCCCAGCGAGGCTACTGATGGATTCCAAATCCAAAAAATGTATAAGTCTTTTAGGAAAATAGAGAATTTATTTGGGGCAGTACAGATATGTTTACTTTAACCACCAATGCTGCATAGTTAAAGTACCAAAAGTCATAAAGAGCCTACTGCAAAGTAGCCACTTTGTGGTAAAACATATTGATGAATGCTCATTTAGACCTATTATTAATCATAAGGCTCAAATATGTTTTGTGTTTCCAGACAGATTTTTTTTTCTTTTTTACGATTTTTGGTCAAAAATGTCTCTTTTGATAATGAAGGTTGCTGACCCGTGCTTTGGTGTGACAATACTCTGATATCAAGAGAGATGCGTTCTACATTTACTTAATTTTATTTCCTTTATTTTAACCAAAAGTGTTATTAGAGGGGACCTGGCTGAGGGGGCAGCATTACAATACATAGACAGGCTGGGACAACTCACACACAGAGTATAAAATATCCAGTTAAGATGTATGAACGTCAGAATTTTAAACTGAGCAACATCGTTTTTAAAGTTCTAAACCAACCTAATGACGTTTGATTTTAACATTCATTTTGTTTGCTTCATCTTTGCTCATAAGAAATCACCAGGTGAATCTTGGACGTGCTGGGACATCCGTGTGCTTCCAGGACTAACTCCAATCAGAAGATGTTAAGTATTCTGTGAGGAAGAAGGTGATGCTCTCGCACTAAAACGCACAGCAGTTATTTCTGTCACCAGTCGGGGCCACACATGGGCACACAACATTTTAACAGTGGCAGTGACAGATAACTCCTGCAGAGTCATGGTTATATTGTTATAGTGTGTTTGTGGCCTGTGAGACTGAAAACAAACTATTTAAATTGCATTAGTAACTCAGTGTTTGATCCTGATTTCCTGATGGTTGATAGTAAAACACATAAAAGCTATTAATTTTGTGCCATGATTAACTTTTGAAACTGACAATTATAAAATCCCACAGGCTAATATAATAAAACTCTAAAACCACCTGATAAATGTTTTATTGCAGGACAGATAAGTCAATTTTAAATAGTTGCGTCAAAGTCTTTATAATCTGTACAGCATACAATACTCTCTATCCTTAGGAGGAAAAACTCCCCAAAAGAAACTTAAACAGGAAACATATATAATAATGGATAGACATTTTTGTAATCTTGCTCTTAATCATTTTAAAATCTAACATTTATATTAAAAAAAAAGCATCCTCTTCCAGTGGAGCTGTGGGCTCTCTGACTCCTGTAGCCGGCGGACCACCCCGCTGACCACATTGACTTTGTGGTCAAAGGGCTTGTACACGCTGGTGTGAAGTCTCTGACACGAGGGAAGTCATTAGTCTTCATTAGCAACTTCCAGGAGTTTCTTATGAAGTGCTGCGAAGTTGTCATTTGCCCCCTTTGCCAGGCAAGCTAGATTTGAGGTTTGTTTTCTTATGTGGTCGACCAAATGTGAGCTCCCCCGGCCCCCAGTCGCTGCATGTAGGATCTCGATCACTGTGGTCAGGAATGCAGAGAGGACACTGTAACTGAAAAAAGCAGCTTGTTTTTTATTGTGGAAGATGTAAAATGACAAGTAACGATAAATAAATAAATGTATAGATAAATATAGGAATAAAGACATAAATAAAAGAATAATACATGCTAAAATTAATTTGGAAATAAATAAATAAATAAATGTTTAAATAAACAGAAATAAATAACTGTAGTTGTACAAAAATGTAGAAATAAATTTAAGATATTTATTTGTTTCCTGTTTGATTGTGAAAATGTATTTAGTTATTTATGTATGCATTTATCTATCCGTTTCCATTTTTATTTCAACATGTATTTAAGCATATATTTATTTCTTTATTCATTTCAACATTTATTTCAGCATTTATTTATTCTTTCATATGTATCTTTATTTATTTTTACTTTTTTCTTTTTTTCTATTTATGTTTATTTATTCCTGTATTTATTTATACATTTATTTATTTATTTCCATATTTATCCATGTATTTGTTTATTCATTTATTGACAGTTAAGTGTATTTTTCCTTCTTATATTATAATCAATGCAAACCATGAAGAAAATTGGCCTTTAACCTAAATTTATATGGGAGTATTATTTGTGTGCAGACCTTTAGATCAAACTTCTCTGCTGTGCCTTAAACCTGATATGACATTATAAATCCTCTCTAATCACAACACAGCATCTCAAAGCAATTAAAGTAAAATCCCAATCAACCTGTGTCAGGTAAAGGCATTCCTCCTGCCATGCGAGATTGTTCAGTCTCCTGTGACATCATGTTGTCTCTGGCCATGGGGCTGCTATCTCTGCAAACCCCTCAAAGTGGCCAATTAAGCATCAAAAGGGCATGCTGCATGGCTAATGCGAGCGAAAGGTGTGAGATTTCTCGTCAGTCCACTCCGGGGGCTCTTTATTGGGCTGCTAGAGAGCCGTCTGATCCCCGGGCCCTGGCTGTATATTGGCAGCTGTTAACTGTGGAGCACAAGGAGGATCTGTGCAGTTAAAGCAAATGGCCAAAGACTGACACCTGGGAGGTGGAACATTACTGCTAAAGGTGCTCCAGGAGTAGACGCAGGAAGGAAAGCCACAGTGGAATCAGGCATAAGATATGGGGGTTCAGTTTAAACAGGAGGAATCAGCTGTTTATCTGAAGATGATTAGTCCCAAAGGATTCCTGTCATCCCTCGTTATTCATTCTAAAATTTTATCCGGTAGCTAAATGCATGTAGTATATTTCAGGCCTTTTACAAAATCCACCATTTTTGGTTGGCAGTCCTTATAAGTCTCCCCCAGATGACCACCCTGGTGTGTCATCCAGTCCAAATCAACCCCAGGCTGGCTGTTACATAAGCCAGAGCTCCCCGTCATGCCTCTCTGTCCCACTTGTGTCCCGAGGCCATACAGAGAGGCCCTTTACCAGTCACACCTGTCACCTCCAAACCCAGTGCGTAATGGGATTGACACTGCCGCTGCTGAAATGTACACCTCAGCTCAGACACCGACACACTCCACTGCTGGAAGCTGAAGTGACTCGGAGAGTAGTTAATCATCAAAATCTCTCTATATTCACTTTAATCTCTTTATCTCTCACAGCGTCTTCCTCCTAAACTCTTGCAGAGCTGTGCGATCCCTGTTCCCATGCAGGGTCCCAAAGAGCTGGCTTAAGTGCTAAGCGAGGACAGCAACACTGAACCTGTGATTAATAACTCCTCAGCAACAGTTGGTTTCACATAAGGGGGATAAAAACACATCGCACTTCCTCAAGGCCAATGTTGTGTCACTAAGCTCCACAGACAGGAGGGGGATGCTGCATCAGGACATTTAAAATGAGCAAATGACCGTACAAAGATCTCTGCATCTTTAAGTGCATCATTACAAGCTGAGTGTTATTATCCTTTTTATTCTGCATTGACTGCACACAGGAGCCTTAAAGAGGCTGGTCAATATTTTCACAGCAAAGACTCTCTAGCAGTGAATATCTCTTTGTGCTCACTTAACTGCTGATTTTACAGAGTGCTGTGCCACCTTTAAAACTCTGAGACTCTTTCTACACTGCACACACTGATTGTGAAATCCTACATCATGTATTGCAAATGGTTTTAGTACGGAAACATATCCATACAGTTACACAGATCCTTTGTGTGTGAGTGTCAGAGAGCTCACAGAAGGTATTGTATGCAGCATGCAGACATGAGAATACAATGAGAAGTGGAAGTGGTGCGTTGATGCTAGAAAAGAGGTTGAATGAGATGTGAAAAGCCACCTCAATTCAAATGTTCATGTCAGTGGAAACAAGAGGGGGACTGTGGTCTAATTTTGTTCCTCTATGCTAACGCCTGCAGCGTTTAGCATTTGTTTTGCCTGCGGTAACGCGGCACGATACAGGCGGAGACAGGCCCTACGAATGACACCCGTGGATTTTGCCCTGGATGTGGATGGTGGGAGGACGTTGGGGTTGTTGTGGCAGGTCTTTATTGTCAGACCCCTCCTGTCCCATTCAAGGCTGACTTGGGCTTGTGGTGCTAACTGGCTGTTAATTGCCTGCCTATACACAAGGCTTTCTCCACATGCAGAAACTAGCTGCTTCAAGGGAAACTAGCCTAATGAGATTATCTATCAGAGCATGGGCCTGTCTAGACACCCCAATACACAACCCCCCCCCCCCCCCTCCTCAACACCTCCACTACTGCATGCAGAGGCCTCAGAGGATGCCCTCAGGTAAAAGTTACCTGCAGAAACAGTGCATGGTATCATTACACCATTATGGGTTTACACCCACTGTGTAATTTCTATTATGGAGAAAGCTGAGAATGTAGAAGAGTGTAAAGGCAATCGTATATTTGATGTGGAAAAAAATAGTCCTTTATTTTTACCTAATTTCAGTAAATATGAAGAGCATATGCGATAGTAAGTGTTAGAATAATTTATGTACTTTGAGAAAACTCTTGAAAATGCTGCTATTTTTAAGAGAATAACAACTCCTCCAGTGCACACACAAAACACACAAAATTCTCCCTTTTAAAAATATCCTCCATTGCATTTCTATTAGTTCTGCTAGATGTGTTACATTGGGTGTTAACCACATTGCACAAACACACTAAATGCCATTTTACCGTATAGTTATGTCTGTGTGAATGATATTTACACAGATTCTGGTGCCGCTGTGAGCCCCACTCTGCGGCAGGGAAGTGCGTCCATATTTGTTTTAAAGTCTCTTAGCAGTTAATAAAGATGCATTTCCTCCGTCCCCCTTCCTGTGGGGACGGTATCAAGGCTCTGTTAAGTCTCTTTGATTTCCAGCACCCTCCAATCACAGCGGGGCTCGGACTCATCATTGTGCCACTTCAAAGCCAGGGAATGGCTCTTCTGACCCCACCCACACCAGGGCTCCCCTTAAAAAGTCATGGTCACCCCTTCCGGCAGGACTCCTGATCTCTGAATTACCCGCAGCAACAAGACTGACTGACCCCCTGACTCCCTGAGCTGCTGGATATCTTTTTTTTTCTAACGCATGAGGCAGGGGATCGAGAAGGGAGAGCACTTGGATATCACAAATACTTGGATTGTTTATTGGCCCTCAGTGCATGAACCTGTATCGAGCTTTTCCTGTGATACAACTGAACCTGAGCAATGCAGTCCATCAGAGGTGAGTGTTTCCTTGGATTTACACTGGGCTTTCTATCAGTGACTCTAAATCCGCAACCAGTTTAGCTGTTTTGTCTGATCATGAGCATACCTTTCTTGGTCCTGACTTCTATCTCTTTGAAGGAAGCATGTGGTTATGATGATTTATTTATTTATAGACTTGAAGCCCAACTTCAGCGGCCCTCCTCCCTCCTCCATGGCCGCTGGCCCCGATGCCTATCTCCAAGGCAACATCAGGATGACTCTGGAGGACCCTGAACTCTGGAAGACCTTCCATGAAATTGGAACTGAGATGATTATCACTAAACCGGGCAGGTAAGGTGAAAGAATGTAACCTTTAAATGCAAAATGTTTGGAAGGTTGTGCCCTCTGTTGTTGCTTTTGCTTGTCCTTCTCACGTGTTCCCTTTTTGCTTTTTCCAGGAGGATGTTTCCACACTGTAAAATTAATCTATCTGGCCTTATTCCATGTGCCAAGTACATCTTACTGGTTGACATGGTCCCTGAGGATGGCTTTAGGTATAAGGTAAGATTATTTTTATCACTTACTGATGAGTCCCATGGTAACTTTCACCATCAGAAAAATAAAATTTCATCCCATGACAATTAAAAAATAGCCTTCGATTACCATAGGCTGTAGATATCCCTCAGTGGTTACCAGTATCCCCAGACAAGACATCCCCTGTTTATCACCCCCCCTCTCCCCTGACATTGTACATCAAAGGGTGCTATCTCTTCCTGTTTTTCTATCCCCTGCTGGGAGCCCACTGTACTACCCCCTATCTCCATGGGTGGTACTGGCCAAGCAGTCGGCTCTCCACTCTCCTCTCACACTCGAGAAGGAAAGAAGATGCAGCTCCTTCTGTATAACACCTTTCTCTGTGACAGACTGACTGACTATCTGTCTCCTTCCTACAGTGGAATAAAGAGAAATGGGAGGTGGCAGGGAAAGCGGAGCCCCAGCCTCCCTGCAGGACATACCTCCACCCCGACTCTCCAGCCCCGGGGAGCCACTGGATGAAGCAGTCTGTCTCCTTCCTCAAGCTCAAACTCACCAACAATACGCTCGACCAGCACGGCCATGTAAGTAAGAGCACTCGAAATTGGGTGCTTAACAACAACTTTCCAAATGATATCCACACTGCTCGGATAATTGAAGTCCTTGGTGGACTCTTACAGACTTGATGCTTTGGAAGCGGCAAAGTGCATACTTGTAAAAGTGCTTAAAATGTACAAAAAAGTGCTCTGAATTAATCAGCCTCTTCATATCTGTAGATCATTTTGCACTCCATGCATCGCTACCACCCACGCTTCCACATCGTCCAGGCAGATGACCTGTTCAGTGTTCGCTGGAGTGTTTTCCAGACCTTCACCTTCCCCGAGACTTCCTTCACAGCGGTCACAGCATATCAGAACACCAAGGTCAGTTTTCTGTCACTGCAAACCAATGAAAACTGATGGCAGGAGACACATTATTGAGATTTTAACTGATTTGATTTCCCCCTCAGATTACAAAGCTGAAGATCGATCACAACCCGTTTGCAAAAGGTTTCCGGGACGAAGGCACCAACAAAAAAAGGTAGGTGTCACACTACTCACATGCAGGACCTGATGATAACGGCTGCACAGCTGGAGGGGCCATACAACAATTCCAGTTTGGTTTGATCTACGGATTTCCTTTGCAGTGAATTGGACGTTATTGCATTGTTTTAATGATCCTGATGTTCCTCCACAGGCGTTCAAACAAGAACCCCGCCTGCCTTGAGAAGCGAGCCAAGATGTCAGACATTTTGAACAGAGACTCAGAGGAGGACAGTCCACCAGGTACACCTTTAAGACTCTCTATCGCCTGTTGATGTTTGTACTTTGTTGTCCGGTAATCCCAAACTGATGTGATAAATTGCATCCTCTCAGATTTCTGCCGCTCATCGTATGAGGGTTACGACGCAGAGGAAGGAGACCTGCCTAAAAGGAAGGAGGATGATGGCGTCAAAGAGGAGCGTTACTCTCCGTGGACTGCTGAGAGGGAGCACAATGTGAGGACTGAATCTCCCGCTGGGGCAGACCCCAGGGACATGTACAACACAGAGCAGCTTGTTCCCGCTCCAGCTTCCTACCAGCCGTACAGGTGAATATTGGTAAAGTTAGACAACAAATAGGTGCAACACATTGTCATGATAAACAAAACACTCACCACCTTCCTTTTACCCTTCAGGTTCCACGAGTACGGAAAGTCCCCCTCTCCCTCCTCCAGCGTCGGCAGCAGCAACAGTGGATCAGGACGCAGCAGCTTTGAGTCCAGAGTCCCTGACATCGCCACTGTTCCTGACCATGACTCTTCAAAGCCCCGTACACATGAAGTTGGCCCTTCCCCTTGTGGCCCCCAGCACCTCCCTGCCCACCAGGACTACACCGGTGTCCTCAACATGACCATGGCTCAGGCCGGCAAGCCAGGTGTGATCAGCCACCACATCTATAGTCCATACAGTGCCGAGCAGCCCCTCGGCCAGTGGAGCGGCCCCGGCTCTGCTCAGTATCCCCCTCCTCACCACCTGGCCGCTGACTACACCACGCAAGCTGTGCACCATGGTTATCACCATGGCAACGTGGCTGAGTGGAGCCAGTACCCACTGTTCTCTTACTCCTGCTGGTGAAGAGATCTTCAATGACTGAGAGTGACTTTACTGATGCTACCACTGCTGCTGCTGCTGCCATCCTGCCAGAATGCTGATCCAGTGCTCACAGCTAAGAGAATGCATGCCCAGTCCAGGCTGAGGGCCAGAGGCCTGCGACAACAATAGAAAAACTGAAAGATGAGAAGAAGTTTAAGGAGCCGCCTGTCACTGCCTTCTGTTCAGACTGGAAGGATTTAGACTCCGGTTACGCTGACTTAAACTCAAGTGTGCTACGCCATGCTGTTTGATTGTTTTGTTGTTGAATTGTCTATTTATTTTGTATTTCATCTCATCTTCAAGTTTAAATATTATTTTTGTAAAAAAAAAAACCATAAGAAAGAATAAAACATAAGTGTGCAATTTATGTGCGTCTTTAAATTGTGATGTGAACTGAAAATAAAAACCTGAAAGTAACATGACTTGATGTCTTGTGTCTGTATAAAAAAATATCTACATTTTATCTTTTCTATTACTCAAACAAAGGTAGAGTGCTCTTCAGGAAGATCCCTAATTTACTAATGTAATAACACAAAAATTAAAACATATGGAGGTTGTAAGTAATACTTTTCCTCATTACTACTTTATCATTATCAACCCTCTGATTCCTATCTGGGCCTTCATATAGTTGTATGAGCAATGACGTTGCAAATTTCCTATCTGTAATTTAGGCTTTCATCCAGTCTGTGTTCTGCATACAGCAAGTTTTTAAAACAAATGAGTGTATTGTGGAAGTGTCTTTGTTTGTGGGTGCACATCTGCATGCTTTGTACCTGGTCAGCTCTGATAGGCATCACATCTTTTGGTAGCGTTTGTTTGTATTTCCTCTTTGTTGATCTAACGAGGGCCACTCTGTAGTTTCGACAGGCCCAGCATGCATTAAAGACATTGCATTACTGTGACTCCGGCTCACCTGCTGAGGTTTACCCACCAGCATCATAAAGCATTGCACGACTCTTGTTCTCCATCTCAATGAGCCTTACAAAGCATGAAAATGGGGGGCTGTTGGCTCCCTTTCACAGCTGAAAAACACAGGCCGGGCCCATCACCTCCACCCTGGGTGGATATGAGCTGCTAATGACTGTTGTAAAGTCCAGGGGGAAGGAGGAGGAGGAGGTGGGGGAGGTCATCCACAGTTCTGCTGTGGTGTGGATTTTACTCAGTGTGATTCATTATCTTGGAGGCTTCTTGAATCACTACATCAAACCTCAGACTTAGCCAGTTGTATGTTGCACACACTTCATTTACCCACTTTAATGAGGGAAAGTAAATTGAGATCTGAACAGGAATCTACACTACTGGGTGAAAAGGTCACTGTGATGAACTTCAGTTTCTGAGATATGATGAGGTTATATCTCCCAGAAGACATCTTTTTCATTAAACCCAATAAAGATGAAATCAAATTGTGAGGAACAGGGCAAATAAAATCATCAAAGACAGAACATTAAAAAGCATCTGCCACAGGATGCTGTTTGGCATCATACATGATGATTCAGAAGGTGGGATTTGTGCCCACACCATTTACGCATATAATCTGTAATTACAGACAAAATGAGAGATGATATTTGTCAGTGCACAACACAAAATATTCACAGTACCTGATGTAATGTCCTGGTGGGGTAGCTGGAAATATACCTTGGGAAAAGTTTGGACCTTGCCCTTAAAATACGTGTTAACAAATAAGGTAAGAAAAGTCTATTGTGTTTGGATGGAGACAAAAACCACTCTGTGTAGCTTCGTCTAGGAGCCTTTACTAAACTGACGACACCTTACACTTTTTGACACTCTGTACATAGTGCAGTGAAAACGTAAAGGCACAGGAACACAATACTGAACGTCTTCAGACATAACAAAGTCCACTTCGATTACTTCTTAAATACTAAGCAGCTATACTGTACTGTAACTTTCTTAAATAAAAAAGGGATACCAGCTTTTCTCTAATGACTTAACTCTGTGTAGGCCTGCTTCTTAATTTTTGTTTTCCCTTTGATATATTTCATTGTAACATGGAGCAATACCTTATAATGAATTACTCTTAACTTCCAAACATGAATTGAAATGTAGTGTCAGTAGTCCTCTCTCATATAAAAATAAAGGATCTTTCATATTTTGATATGATTCATTCCAAATACATTAAAACTAAGCAACTATTTACAACCTTAAAGGTTCTGATAGACATTCAGAACATTAATATAGCAGCAAACAACTATTTAAGATATAGTGGAGTGGTGGCATCCTGAGAAGTAAATGAAGTCACGCACCCTCTGTATATCTTGTTTTTCGAATTTCTCTGTTCTTCATTGTGGTACATAGTCTGGCCTTATGTGCGTTTGAATCACTGTATATGTGTACCGCCGGCTAGCTAATTACCGCTATTCTGTACTGAGCTCATACAGCGGCCACTGCTGAAAACGCTGGTTCCCCCCAAGGTTAACACCGTTACCTCTGCCAGCACAATTGCAGTTGTTAGCACTGTTTGTGGTATTAGCTTTACTAGCTGCTAGCTGGTGGTTCACCTACCTCCATGTTGAGAACATGTGCATGCAATCCTGACTTAAGGTGCTCGCAGACGCAGCTTTGGTCTGAATCAGGGACTAATTTTGTTACAAAGTTGCATAATTGCCTGGAGTTGGTTCATGCTCTCATGGCAGCATTTACAAGCGCACCAGAAGAGAAAGCTGCTCTTGATTGGCCAGACAGGAAGTAAACCAAACATTGAAGAAGAGTACACTTGCAAGTTAAATGCGACACCTTCTAATGTCACAATGGAGGGACAACTATGCAGGTTGATTTTAGTGCTGGTCATCGTGGACTATATTGTTGTTCATTGTTCATTTAAGTCAAACCATACAGTTTGAAAATGAGCTCCAACTGGAAAACAATGCTTAGATCCATTGTATGTGCATATAAAGGCAGTACAGGAGGAGGCACCCATTAATAATCCTCCAGGACTGTAACATACTCATGTTTAACCCAAACAATGTGTAATGTGACTGTAGCTGGTTCAGATCAATGTCGGAACACGTTCCCACCACAAACAAACTGCACTAGAGTTTGTTTGTACCCAGACTGAGACCACCTCTTCAAGAAGGTCTCATTGTTTTGGTGAGCACCTGAGTGTGATTGCTGTGTTGACACCTGGCCAAATGAACTGCATTAAGGGGGCAATCAAACTTGAGTTCGATTGAACCAAACCAAACAGGGCAGGTGTGAGAGCACCCTCAGACTCATAGATGGGCTCAAAATGTCACATATAGCTCCATAAATGTTAATGTATTGTGCTCCTCTGCTCTGTATTTTGATATAATTATATTGTTCCTGTCTACTGCGTGTGAAGGTCGCCTGAGGTAGATTTGTGATTTAAAGGAGGAACGTTGACTTTCAGTGAAAAGGAGCCTTTTAAAGTCCAGATCTCCATCCACAGGTGACTTTCTTTGTCCTCTATTGACGTGTTGCCAGATAAGCTGGCTGAGGACCTCCTGCTCTGCCACACACAGAGAAGAAACAAGAATGAAAGTGAGCACTTAGTAAAATTCCCTCAACAGGCACATCCATGGCTCCTCTGGGTTTAATCTGCATAGCTCTACATCAATGGGTAATTTGGGCCTTTTAATTGCTCTGATAATGGGTCCAGCAAAGAGCACCAGATCGACCTGCACTCAGATGCCTGTAAAGGCCACTGACGTGGTTAAGTGCATGACATATGTCTTGAGTATCCCCCAGGTGGTACTACGGCTTTAGAATGAAAAGACGCATAAATGCAGCAGATTGTTGATCCTGGATGTCCAGTGCTGGTGTCAGCACATCCTACCAGACAACTTAGTGGGGGCTGGCACAACAGTGTGAAACAGAGAGGGAGGAGGGGGACACTCACTTAGGGCTGGCGGGGGGTAACAGATGCAGATGAAACAGCCTTGGAGAGGAAAGCAGCAGTCAGCCTTCATAAAGCTGATGGAGTGGAGGGCCAAATGGAGAGGAACTAGTAGAGACTGGGCGGAATAAAAGTGCATGAGGCAGCAAGCACCACTGAAGGGAGTTCATACAAGGATGGCAATCATCAGTGGGGTTTTTTTTCATCAGATTTTCTATTATATTTATGAGACTGCTGAATTACACAGCAACATGAAATTACATAAAGAGCAAGGACACAAGTTCTAAATCCCAAACAGGGATGTAACAAGGGTTTTAGGAACATTGTGTTCATCAGACCCCAATTGCTGATTTTTTATTTTTTTTTTAAACTTATGTTGTTTATTTGGTTAACTGTTTCACCCATTCAGAACCCAATCATGTTCCAATTACAAAAAAGTATTGTAAAGGTGGATTCTGACACTAAATGCACTCATACATCATTAGCAAAATTATTATTTTTTGATTAGGAAACTTAATTATGTGTGTTTTTTTATTCTTTTTCCATCCAATCCAGTAGAGGAAGACTCTTAATGCAGAAGTCACCAAATAGGAAAAATGACAATAAATAGTCTTAACAGAGGCATGAGGCATTGTTTAAATACATGTATGCTGATTTGCATACATTTCCACAACAAAAAACCTAACCATGGATGAAGCCAGGTTCAATATAATTGTTTCATTTTGTTGACATGATAGTCAAAGGCTTTTACTGTGGGGATTGTGGATATCTCTTTTTGTCACTCCATAAATCAGAAAAAAATTTTTTGGCATGTTTTAGGAATAAAATGCTCCATAAATCAGGCTATGAATGATGTATGAACAAACCCCTCAGTAATAACCTTGACAATAGAGAGGTATAACAGCAGAAAGGTTGGTGTATGTAAATATCACCATAGAAATCCCCTCAACTGATTACTAACATTAAGATGATTATTTTTTTGTTTACAGGTTTTGCAATAGTTTGTTTAAATATGCTAATGAGGCATTATCTCATTAACTAAGCCCTTTTTGCATACATTTCCACAACAGAAATCTAACTAAAACTAAACTAAATTACCCCAACTGACTTGTGCATGCGTGACAAAAGTCATATATTACTGTCTTTATTAAATTCCAAAACTCATGTCATGAACAGGATACTAAGTTTGCATATCTTGTGTGACAGTGTCTTCTAATACATTGCATTTTTTCCTAAACACTCAACTCTCATGAAATGACAAACAAAAGTTCACTTTAAAACAGAATTGTTCCTGGAGTTTTTCCTATGACAGTGTAATAAGTGATACACAGTGGAGTGGGTGTCATTAAGCTTCCTAAATGCTTATATTAAATGGCATAACAATTAACTGAAGCAACAAGCAGAAGCATGAAGCAAAGCTCGACTCAGCTAATGGAAATATTCTAGAACTACCCCTCATTGTGCTCTTTGGATTCAGTAATGCAATAACTTATTGAGAATGAAAGTTCAACAAAGGACACAAAAATAATTACAACAGTGGTTTGGTTTTCATCACAGAAATATCAAGACTCGACATTCGTTAGTGATTCACAGACATGGCAATGTATCATGAGCTGGGGTCTTCAGCCTGTAGCAGCGGCACCTCGTCATTCAGGTACAAACACAAATCAAAACAAATTGTGATGTCAGAGGCACAATACCTAATGCTCATCTCCACCAACAGAATACATGGAAACATAAAAAAACACTTCACAACACAAGTTCAGGATGTAACCACAAAAACAAGGCACAATGTTAAAATGTAATAAGTTAACGATCACTCAGTAGTTTGGATGGGAAGAGAACTTAATTACAGTAACTGGCATTAACCAGTAACCACAAAGGTGGAGATGTGAACTAAATGTAAAGGTCCAGTGTGTAGGATTTAGGGGCATCTATTGGCAGAAATGGTAAATAATATTCATAACTATGTTTTTATTAGTTTATAATCACCTGAAAATGAGAATAGTTGTGTTCCTGATACCTTAGACTGAGTCATTTATGTCCACATACAGAGCAGGTCTTCTTTAATGGAGTCCGCCATGTTGTTCTACAGTAGCCTAGATTGGAAAAACCAAATACTGACACTAGACAGGGCGGTTCAGTTTTCACATTTGCCTCCGTAGTTATCCTACATGCTTGGCACACAGAAGAAGTTCTAGTTCTGCAACCTCACCGCTTGATGCCACTAGATCCTACACACCTGACCTTTAATTCTCAGCTTTAACAATTTAGCTAAAATGTAAGCACTGGCTGTAAATCTCTGAAGTCTAAACAACATTTCAGAAGATCCTATGTCAAAAAATCCTGAAAGAAAAAACCCAGGCTGCTGAGAATCATTCCTATATCCATGTTATTGCATAGCCAGAAGTCTCGCTGCTTCCTGTCCCTTGAGGATACAGAGGTTCTCTCTATGATAAACAATGTAGAGGCAGCTACAGTGACAGGTAATCATGAGGGATCAGTGACAGACAGTAGCATATTAGAAGGTATTCACAGGCAGAGTGTGATTATCTAAGAAGGTATTTCAAAAGTAACAAAAAGGTGTGCAAATGTCCTGAACCTGAATGACACTTTGGTTCAGAGGCTCTCAAAGTGCAAGAAGGACACGATGCTCTCATAACCATTGCCACAAAAAAAAACAACAAAAAAAAAACAATCCTTTTTGTTCTTCAACATGCTTTGTCAGAAAAGTACATGACAGTCTCCAGTGCTCAGACATTGAGTTCAAAACAGCTGCTTCAGTCCTCACTAGAGTCCTCTGAGTTGTCCATGTCCACGTCTTCCCATGAGGCCTTGGTACGCTGCTCCCAGCCCCTGGCCTGGTTGATCACAGCAGGTGGCATGAGCACCACGCAGGCTGCCAGCCCAGAGACTCGCTCCTTAAACTCCGTCTCATTCTCCCACTCGTCTGTGTCGGTGTTGTACACGTGAACGTATTTCATCCTGTTGCCTTTGTCATGAGAGCGTCCTCCCAGCACATAGATGCGACTGTCCAGCACGGCTATGCCGGGTTCTCCATGTCCTGCAGGGAGGGGGGTCAGTAAAGACCAAGAGTTGGCTTCAGGGTCAAAGCATGCCACCTAAGGACAAAAAAAAAGGAGAATTACTGCCCTGCAATTGTGTGCATTCACGCACCAGTAAATTTTCTCTTACAGTTTACATGTGTGTCTGTGAAAACATGGATGCTTCACTCACAGAAGATCTACACAATCAGCACAGTTTGAAGGTGGGCACCCAGGATAAGAGTCACCCATTCAGTGTCTGACCTAATGTTTCTTTATTATAATTTTATCCTGTTTGACATTTGTGTGAAGTTTTGTTATAATTAGCAAATGAATTCTTGAGTTGTGGCCAAAAACATATTTTGTAAGGTCACAGTGACCGGAGATACTGCGTTCACAAGGATGGGATGGATGGACAGACAAACTCAAAAAACATAATGACTCTGGCCGGGGCTAACGTTGGCGCAGAGGCATAAAAAAGGGGAAAAAATTACTCTCTAAAATGTCACCCAAACCTGTTAGTCTGTCAAAAAGCACAGCTCTGGCTCCGACCTAATTCAATTAGTTAACTGCTAGCTTTTTAGCTCACAAAGGCCTTCATCAGAAGGTGAAATAAGAATGGACTCAAAAGACGATTGACTATTTTTTAATTCAAATTTGAAAGACTTAACAGAGCTATAGTTTTGTATTTTTCACTAGTTTTTATTCTTATTTGGATTTTAATTATGATTTCAATTTAGTTAGGTTTCAGTTAGTGGTTTTTTTTGTTAATTTCAGTATTACTTTTAGTTTTCTTTTTTTATAATAAAGTGGCCATTTGTCGGGGGCAAGATAAAGGAAATGAAGGATATGTATTACAATACAAACACTGCACTCTTTGAAGACAGTTGACTCACAGTCATGTAGACATCCCGTCTCTATAAACGTATGCACCAAAGCCTCCCCCTGCTTGTGTTGACAAATTTGACCAAGTTGACAAAGACCTAAACTAAAGACATTTGCTGTATATTTTTTATTTTATTTTAGTGAGTTTTGTGAGCAAACAATATTGTTTCAGTAAGTTTTTGTTTTATTCTACAGTCTAGTTTTTAATCTTCATTTCAGTTAACTAAAATGCTTTTTTTCTACAGTTTGTTGTTATGTTTTAGTGAACTATAATAATCTTGAGACTGGGAGGAGTGAGGGGAGATCAGGAAATCGAGGGAGTGAGACATTAAAAAAAAAACTTTTTGCATGCACTACAAATAGAAAACAGAAAAAAACAAGAATGATGTCATAATGCAAGAACATCTCTGTGTGAAATGTGAGGAAAAAGAACACAGAGGGCTGAGGCAGACTGCGAGACTTAACACTGCTGTCACAATAAACACCACTGATGACGTGTGACACAGTACCTTCAGGACATCACGTCGATATCTATGCTCATCATTGCTTCCACCAATAACATAAATGCGTCTGTTGACAGCAGTCATGCCGTGCCACGCCCGCTCCACCGGCCCCTCAGCACATGCTGTCCAATGATTGGCCACAGGGTCAAAACTGTAGGTCTCTCTGAGGTACGCCAACCCTCTACGGCCGCATGTTATATACATTTTCCCATCTAACACTGCTCCTGCGTGGGCATACACCTAGATGGAAGGTTAAACTAGCATTAAAGGGAGTTCAAGGAGAGGAGAATACCTGGTACATAACAGGAAAGCTCCATTACCAATACACAGGCGGGTATATAGCACCATCATGTGGATGGCAGTAGTATTACATGCATTGGTTTCATCTTCTCTATTCTCATACCTCTCTCTTTAGGGGTGATACAAACTCCCACATGTTGGTGTGTGGGTCATAGCGCTCCACTGTGTCCAGCTCATTGCTGTAGTCCCGTCCTCCAACGGCATAAATATGGCCGCCCAACACACAAACACAGTGGTCGGCATGCTGCTGCTGCAGAGGCTGGATGGTGCACCAGCTGTTGTGGCGAGGGTCGTATCTGGGGAAAAACCAACAAGCATTAAAACAGTGAAGGAAAAATATGACTTTTAAAATTAAACTAACAAGAGTATGAGCACACCCATTGGACTCTACAAATCGACTGAAAATAGATTAAATATATATATCAAGCTAAATGCCTCACAAAAACTGGTTCTAGCTCCTTCCATGTCAGGTTATGGTGCTTCTCTGTTTTATATCAGTTTAACTGCATTTCTCTGGACTTTGAACAGTTTGTCAGACAAAGCAAGCAGTCTGAGAACACACTGACATTTGAAATGATTGTTTAACATTCTATAGAGCACGATCAACAAATCATATGGCTTATATATTAGCCAATATTAGCTTATTGCAAATACACCTTTATCTGCAAATATGTCACCCCGTCGATGATAGGTAACAAGTGACTGCAGCACAGAAATGCCAAAGATATGTTTGCCGTAGTTAAACAGTGATGCCACTTAATAGTTTATGCCCCAGGAACTGTTAAAACACTCTGCTCACTACATTCTTTCCTTAGAGAAACTAAACTTAAAATGTTTGTTATTTGTTAAATAAATAAATAAATAAATAAATAGAATTACTGCCTTGAGGTTGTATATCTCTGCCAACCAGTCAATTTGCAATTTACATCCATGTCTGTCCGGACTCATATGTAGCCAAAACAGTACACAGTTCTTCAAATATGGATGTTACTGCAAAGAAGTTACAAATATTTAAACATTTATGCTTTACACACATCTTCAACTAAGCAGCAAAAACGATCACCACAGTTTGAAGGTGGGTACCCAAAATTAGAGTCACCCATTTAATGTCTAACCAAATGTCTCCCCTTCTGTTCCTGAGTTATGATGTTGAACTACTGCTGTGCTTGCATTGCTTAAATCACAGTGACCTTGACCTTTGTGCACCAGACCTAATCATTTCATTGACCTTTGACCTTTTGGATATAAAAAGCCACACAGACATTTGTGTGAAATTTTGTCACAATTAGTGAATGAATTCTAAAGTTATGGCCAAAAACATGTTTTACAAAGTCACAGTGACCTTGACCTTTGTGCACCAGACCTAATCATTTCAATCTTGAGTCAAAGTGGAGGTTTGTGCCAAATTTAAGGGAATTCCCTCAGGGTCTTCTTAAGATACCACGTCCATGAGAATGAGATGACCAAGCAGCCCGAAAGCAAAGTGCTCCATCCAAGGCTGTTGCAGGTGCAGTGGCAGAAAATAGCTGCTGATTAATCAATCAACTGATCAATTTTTTGAATCATCATTTCAGCTCTAATAAACATTAACAATAAATTGAGAGAAAGAATCAACAGATTAATCAATAAAGAAAATGAGTGCAAGGTGCAGTCTTAAATAGAACACAATTTAAATCCACCAGCAGCTCAGATCTACACTCTTTTAAACTAAATAAATGGGATGGGCTCTCACCTCCAGCAGCGGGTCTCTGCACGAAACCCACTGGTGTTCTTGTCTCCTCCAATTAGATAAACAAAATTGTTGAGCACAGCAATGCCCTGGTTGGACATTCGGGGAGCATGAGCTGCAGTGAGTGTCCTCCACTCCCCCCAGCTCGGATGGAACACCTGAAACAAATGCTCGTTGTCTGTGAGGGAGCTGGAGGTGAACATACCCCCAAAGCCCAATATGCAGTGGAGGGTTGAACGTGGCTGGGTGAGAGGGCTCTGAAGGACAGGCTGCCAGATCTCCTGCTCATGGTACCGCAGGGCAGCAGACACAGAATCCTTCAGTGGACACTGGTTCAGTCTGCCAAACAGCCTCTGCAACATGTGTTTCTCAATCAGGCAGAAACGGACAGCATCAAGCATCTTGAGATTGTCCTTTGGGTCAAAAAGATTTAAAAAATTAGGTGATTGCCAGTTCAGGCTTATAGAGCTTCAACAAAGTTGGTTAAAACTACGGCACAGTAAAACTAAGCAGGTATATATAATGTGGAGATGAAAAGATGAGTACAAAATGCCAACACACCTTGGGACTGACCTGCAAGTAGACCTGGTCAGTTTCCACCTGCACAGGACTGTAGTGGTAGTGAAGAGCCGCCTCATACGCCTCGTTCTCACTGTTCACCTGAAGTTCGTCACTGTTCAGTGCTCTGAAGACTACATCTTGGGGGAGTTGTCGGTACACGTCGGTGCGAGACAAAGTCTGGATGTTCCTGAGGATGTAGGAGTGGATCTTGGCATTAAGCTGTTGCAGTCCGTACAGATCAGCTAGATTATGGACCTCTAAAACGTTGCTCTCGTCCAGCCAGGAGAAAAGGAAATCACAGCAAAAGCCGATGACAATCTCAAGCTTTCAAACACAAAAAGTACACAGATTAGATGAGGACAACATTTCAAAGAACAATGTGATCTGGCAAAAGAACAACAAAGAGCTCACCTGAACTAGCGTGGCAGCTATCAGGACTTCCTGCACAGACTCCAGGTCTAACTCGATCTCTGAAGTGTAGATGTAGTCAAGTATTTTCTTCATGGCCATGTAGGATACTCCATGAATTGGGATCTCCTTTTGCTGTGTCTCCCGAAGGCCTCCAGCAAACATTCCCCTAGTGAAGAACAGTGACATATTATTATGGCTTATGGTGGGTAACCTGGTGGCCTGGCTGCATTTCACGTGGCCACAATCATCCCAATTTCAATGCTGCCAGGTACTTTTGCTGCACGCTATTCACTTGATATCGTATTGTTTTTTCTGTCATTTTCAACTATGAACTGTCCGATTAAGATGAAATACCAAAAAACAAGGTTTCTGTTTAGCCGAGAAATACCCTGGAAAAACCAGGAAAGCAATTCTAATAGTCCTGATGCTGAGATTTCTGTAACTATCAGAAAACCTTTTTAAGCCTTCAACCCACAGATGGATTACTGAATGGACCTACTGGGCACTGGCCCAGGGGACCAAAGTTTCAGGGGGGCCCCCTGGCCTTAACCTGCAAAATGTCACTCAAATTAACACGTACCAACCAGGAAAAGACTCAAATTGACCACAGAGAGACACGAGATAGACCACAAAGATATGCAAAGGAACTGCAGAGAGACGCGAAATAATCACAAGCAACACAAAATGACTGCAGAGCGACACAAAAGCCCCCCAAAAATACACAAAATTACCTTAAAGAAACACAAAATTAGTTGGAAGAGACCCAAACGACTAAAAAAAGACACAAAACAACCAAAAGGAGACACAAAAACCTAAAAAGATGCTTAACAATTACCATAACAAAGTCTATGTGTCTGGAAAGGTGGTGGGCCCCACAGTTTCATTATCAACCCACGAATCAGCTAAATCTTTGTTGAATGTACAGATCCTCAGTTTTTTCTTCTTCAACCACTGGTACAAAGAACACCTGATACAGTAAAGCATCTCTTTAAAGGGATATTAGAGCCTTATCTTTACCTACTTTTAGCATTATAATGGGATTAAAGGGCTACCTACCAACAGTAGGGCTCTGGTTTCCTGGAGCAATGAATACCACAGAGAAGCATCTTCCTCTACCTGTGCACAGTAAGCTACACACCAATACAAAGTACAATACTTGACTTCACATTCAATACACCTATTTGTATCACTCCCTTATGTCACATATACACTGCTGGCTGACTGGACGTTAGTGATTGTGTCTGTGACCTACTCAGTGTTGTCCTCAAAAGCTGCAGGTTAATGTATTTAGGTCATGATTGACGCAAACAAGTAAACATAAATAAAGCACAAGTAAACAGAAACTACTAAGTAAACTTAAAATGTGCACACCACTGCTGATCAGATGACAACACAAATATACTGCAGGGGATGGAGAAAGAGGAGAAACTTTGTTTAAACTGGACTCTGTACCAAGCCTTGACTGCTGACACCTGCACTTGTTGATTACAATGTGCTGTTGTTTATGTAACTAGACAGGAATAAAATATAACAAATGGTCTTGCAGTCACAGTCAGTGGTCTGCATGTCAGTGCTGCCTGTACACAGAGTGCTACTCTATGTGCTTCTTTGTTTTTAAATCGATTGGTATTTGCATGGGTGGAAACACAAGTGCATGGGGTGCATCTTGCTGATGCAGCTACACAAATAAATAAAAATAGAACTGAATTGAGAAAACTGAAGTAAAGCAACAATGAGGCTTGCTGTGAGTTTTACCTAAAATAATCGCAAGAGGCTGCCAGAAGTATACGGTGGGCTTGGATGGGTCGATCCTCCACCAGCAGCACCACATCAAACAGAGTGCCACTTTGTCTGAGAGCCAGCAGGCCGTCCAGCAGGCTGCGGAAATGGGCTGAACTTTTGTAGGTCTGTCGGCCCAGGCGGCCTGATGAGCCAGCGCGTCCTCCCATTGGGCTCAGCTTTCCATCCTCAGCCATGGCAGGGTGCTGATGTTCAGGCTTCATCACTGTTATCTGTCCAGTACTAACACCATTCTAAGTTTTCTTCACATAGTTGTCATAAATTTAAGCCACAACTGCTGTCGGCATGTAGAGAAATACACACGGACACAAGAACAGGCTGGGCAGCTAGCGGCTAAAGAAGGGTAGTTGCTGGAAATGTCAGTGTAACATTAACGTCACAGATCTATAGCAAGTTACGCACAAGATTCACGCCAGTATCTAGCCTACAGTGCAATTAGAAAACGTGAAAGCATACAACTACATACATACGCCCTTCCGTCGTCGTGCAGCTAGCTGCCACTGCGCTGTCAGCTAACGTCAAGTTAGTTAAAACATACAGTAAGCTAGCATGCTATCAGCAGGTTAGCCTGCTAGCTGATGTAACGCATTATAAAAACACCGAGCCAGACTATTAAAGACACTGGAAAACTGAGGCAACACGACTGCACGAAAATATCTTCGTGTTCATCGAAAACAAACCGTTTTGCGTTTACACTTTGGTCACAGTGACATCAACTCCTGTGTGAAATGACTAGCACAGTCGCCTGATTTTTTGACAGATCAAAACAAGTCTGTTTACTTTTTGGTGTCGGACAGTGAGCTCGCACACTATCGGTCGTTGCTGCCGTACTGTCCCGCCCAGTTTCCTAGAAAGAGCCAATAAGAGGCCACTATCACTTTGCAGGCAGTCTCTGCACTCTGCATATAGTTGTTTCAGTTTGTCCTTTAACATAATAGTGTTAGAGTGTGCAGAATTAGCCATTAGATTATGTTTAATCTCTAATTTAGTTCATGTTTATAATACTGATAAAAAAGAAGTATTTAGTTCAAGATAGGTTTAGATGCGACTCTTTTTCTAAACACAAGAGGATGCTGTTTCATGCTGAAATGTCTCTGAGGCCAGTTCCTCTGGGTCTCTGTGTCATACAAATACACCTGAAGCTCAAAGCAGTCCAAAGTACATTTGCTCTTTACTATGCATAAGTAGTCAGTTTTGAGCCCACTTAAATAAGCTATTTGCATTTTCTGTGACTTTTCACATCTACTCCACTACCACTCAGGGGTCAGTATAAACCGTTTTTGCGTCATTGCTTTTTTCAGTGGCTCCAGTTACCAGCTATTACAAAGATTGATGTACTACACAGCAGTAGTTAGGCTATAAGGACCGCCTGAACCCATGAGCAGTTTATGTGACAACACGCTCTTGGGTACACACATGTAAAAGGCCCCACCACCTCTCCTCCATAGGACAGAGACTGACAGACAAAGTAGTAGCAGACACAGTAGGCCTAGTAGTTGTAGTCATTTTTGTGTCTTTGCATCTCCTCCTGGTTGGAATTTTGCAGATGAAGGCCAGGGTGGGCCCTGGGGCTTTGCCAGGTAAGCCCATTCATACAATCATGCCTGTACCAGTTGCATTACAATAATGTATAATAATTATTGCATAAATAATTAAAAAAATTAAATGGGCCTTTGTCATTAGTAATATACCTAATACATTTGATAGGTAATATTTATGTACTTCTTCCTCTCTTAATATTGGACATTAACTTGTCTGTAATGGATTACAGTATGGTATTGCTTACTTTCTTGCTCCACTTACTGGCACAGTTTACCTACTTTGAATCACAAAATTGCAGCGAAAGCAGTTCTATCAAAAGTTTATTTAAACAAGAAAAATATATCTTTGTCTGTAAATAATACATTTAGGTGACAAACAAAAAAATCAAAATGGAAAGAATTTTGATTTGCCAAGTCTAAAGTAATTCTTATCATTCTTGCCAACACTTTGTTGGATATAGCATTTTTGCCCCTCCAATATTTGGTTTCCATCTGATCAAATGCTTTCCAGATTGATTTCCCAGGGTTTGATAATTGCATGAGCTGCCAAATAGATTTTCTAAGGCAGCCAGTCAAGATGTTCTTTTTTTTTTTATAAAAAAAATTGAGGCTTCCTTATTGCTTAGGTTTTACAGTCTCATTCATCTTCAGCCGAGGTTTCAATTTGCATATATCATTTCCTGACATGAAGAGTGGAGATTTTTCCACTCGCAAAAACACTGTAGGAATAATCAATCACTTGATTTATTTTCCAGTCTAATATACATTGCAGTGGAGTGCACATGGGGAAATGAAGGGGAGAGCTCCCCTGGCTTTTTGTCTTGGGTACAGAAATGCCCTTTTCAAATATCAAAATCAAAATCATTCTTTTTTCCCCTCACACACCTGTCATGTGGCTGAGGAAATGCCCTATCATGAAATCTGCAAGTAGCAGAGCCGATAGCCACTCCCTTAACAGTAAACATGCACGCCACTGACACAATGCATACTACTGTGACTCCACCAAAAATTACTTCTCCATTATATATATATATATATATATATATATATATAAGCATAATTATAAGGCTACGAAAACCAAATTAATTTTATTTTATAGCAATTATACACTTATATAAACATATTAATGGGTAGAATATTCAGATTCAGATTCGGATTTGACAATAAATCATGCCAAATATTACACACTGGCCCTTTAATCTTTGCAAGTATCGCAGTGTCACAATGTCAACAGTGTTAACCCAGAAAAAAGTATTAGTCATCAGTCACAGACAATATTATAGAACAGGCCTACCGAACACAGGCCCAAAGTCCCAAAGTGTCAGGAGGCCCCGTGGCCTTCAAATGACCACAAAACACAAAAACACAAAGAGATGAAAAGGAACTACAAAAAGACACAAAACAACAACAAGGAGACACAAAATGGCACAAAACGACCCTAAAAGAAAAGTACAAAAATGACCTCAAAGATGTGAATTGGGATTTTCTTTTGCTGCATCCCCTGAAGGCCTCCAGCAAACATTCCCCTAGTGGAGAACAGTGATATATTCTAAAATGGCTAACATTGGGCAAAGCTGGTGACCCAATGATGATAAGATGTATACCACATGGCCACAGTGACCCCCGATTCAATTTTGGTGGTATTATTGCTGCACTATATCCACCTGTCTTTCTCTTACTGGTTTTCCTGTCATTTTCTAGTTTGGACTGAGCAATTAAGACAAATTACAAAAACAAAAGGCCAGCAGAAATCAGTCAGGAAAGCAATTCTAAGCTCCTGATGCTGAGATTTCTGTGCTCATCCAAAAACCTTTATATGCTTTCAGTCCATAGATGGACTACTGAATGGATCACCAGGCACAGAACCATGAGCCCAAAGTGTCAGGGGACCTCCTGGACTTCACTTGCAAAAGTCACTCAAATTACTACCCATTGGGATGAGACTCAAAATGTCCAAAAAGAGACCCAAAACAACCAAAAGGAGACACAAATCCCACAAAATATGCATAACAATTATAAAGAGATGCAAAACCACCACAAAGTCTGTGTATCTTGCTCCTATAAGAGGTGGTGGGGCCCATTGCACATCTGTGCCCAGCAGCCCATTGCCTCATAATCCGCCCATGCTGAAAGTGATACCACCTTTTCATTTGTCTTTTGTTCAACATGCTAACTGTGCCCATAAATATTACTGTTTTCCAGGAAGATATTTATCTTGAACACTGACTTTTATAGTGAAAACTTGAAATTATTCTACAAAGGAATGCTTTTATTTTCTACAATAAAGTGTCAAACCTTCCAAGCAGTGAATATCACACACGGATGCACACTTCACTTTTTGATTGCTCCACATGAATTTAAAATATTGTTCCCACATTACTCACTGATTAGGATGACATAATCATAGGTACACTACAAGTGATAAAGTTTAGGATTGTGTTAGTGCTGATGTCAGTCAATGTCAAAGACTTCAAGCATGGATTTTGTTTATGTTGGATCTCCTTGAAGGTCATGGAGAGCCTGGTTTTGCCATTATTGAAAGTAGAGCATTCCAGTAGATTAGCAGTGGACCGTCTCCTCTCATCAGGAAAAGGCTATGCAGAAGGCACGCCACAGTCTGCAGGAAGACATGACAAAAGAATGAAAACAAAGTGGGTTGCATTTACAGAATTAACTGTCAGTCTATTCAGAAAACAGACTTTAAATAGGCATGTTGGCTACAGCAGTTACCAAGACATGAGAAAGTCCATAACCTTGAGCTTTTATGGGCATCTCTGTTAAACAAATCCTGCAATTGTTAAATTGTTTAACCTTCATGAAGGAGGCCATTTCACAGTGCCATTAGTGGTCATCTTATGATGAGCAGAGTTAAAGAGTAGTAAGGGCACATCAGGTTCTAATAAGAATAGTGCAGTGCAGCAGGTTGCTGGAAAAACACGAATGTCCTAGCCACGCTTTGCAGCACGTCTCCCCTACGCCATATGATAGCAAACTGGCAGACCAGAGGACAATACAACTGATTAGTTTGGGACAACACAGCTCCAGCGGTGCCATTCATTCTGCCCGCACCCCACCTAAAATGGTTTCCATGCCAACTACCTGCCACTTTTAGTGTGGCACAGGAGATTAAAGAGGCAAAATATGGCACATAAAACTGTGCCATCATTGTTAAATGCAGACTTGAATCTAGACTGTGCATGGCATATGCCAGCGGAAATCTTAATGGACAGCCTTTACATATGCAATGTGTTCTTCAGTTCATTCGTAAGTTTTACTACAGAGTCAATAGTAAGGCAGACACTGTGAAGCGTGCATGTCAGAATTAAAAATGGGACAGTTCATAAAGGAATGGAGGCAGTGTGAAATGAACTGTGTCTACACACACTCTCTGCTCTGTGATTCATACATTGAATGGAGGGCTGTGAAGTGACTGAGGTGCAGCCCTGGCAGGTGCAATTTTGCCGGGGCTGCTCGGTGATTGTGAGGCGAGCAATCAATTTTCCTCTGCACCAAAATCCTGTAACACAACAACTTCCAGCACTGCTGTTTGATGAAGCCTGCCAACCGTCTTAGTACGGCAGCCACTGGGTGACACATAATTCTCCTGAAATGATAAACAGTGGGGGGTCATTTACGCTGCCACAGGATTTGGACAGCTCTGTCTCAGTATATTTCGTTGTGATTATGAATCATTTTGTGAAAAATCGCAATGGCATGCCATAGTGGGATTGTTTGGGGGGAAAAGTAATTTTTTGTCTGTTTTCATGAAGGAATCCTGATAATTAAAATTACATGGGAAAATATTGACATTTATTGTTTGATCATAATGGCGACTCCGAAGTTAGCTACAGTGGTGTGTTATTTCATCCTTGAGTTATCTCTCTCCGAGGTCAGAGTCATTGGTCTTGGAACAGGCTGGGAGGCTTCTCTGCCACACTGGGGACTTAGAGAAAACAAACCAATGTTGCTGAAATATTTAAGCATCCCAACAGTATCTGCTGCACTACAGGATGCAAGCATTGTCAGTTCATATTAATATTAAGAAGAAAACATGGTAGGGGAGACAGGGAATGGTTGTAACATTTTTGAAATTTCTGTCTGTGTCTCAGAGCACTTTTAAGCCAGTGCACTAAAAATGTGGTACAAATTAATTCCATGTGTCGGCTATTAAATGGTGTAGCTGTTATCTCTGTAACACAAATAGAGAGTGCATGGTTTAGTCTCAAACACAAGGAGTGAAATGGTAACATAATGTGACATTATGAATAAGGATAATGACAAAAACCTAAGATATTAAAAGCTTTTTATTTAACATTTAATAACTTTGTAACATACTTGGTGTGTGTGCATGTGTGTGTGACAATGCAACATTTTCTCACATGTTGTTACAACTAAAATACATGGGAGTCAGTTATAGCGCACACCTCTGCTGCAGGCTGCAGCAGAGCTCATCCATTAGAATCAATTGAAGCTGTTACACTGACCATGGATGTCGCTCTTGCCTGTGCGGGCACCGTGCTGTTCAATGTTAATTTTTCTCTACACATGGCTCCACAGCCCTCAAGCAGGTAATATATGTAAATAGAAATAAAATCTGTTTAAAAATGATAAAAGAATGAATACCTCATTGTACCAGAGGCAAATAGCAGAGCAATCTTGTATGTGTTTTTACATTTCACATTAAAATAAATCAGTCAAATCATTGCATCCTGGTGATTAATTCAGTACCTGTTGATTTAGCCTAGGTTTGTAAGCCCTCTATAACCAGCTGCATTATCACTCAGCAAAACTCAATATACACACAGTGAAGCAGGCGGCAACTATACACCGCAAAGTCTTTGTATCAGGTAAAAATCCCTGTAGGGCGGCACGGTGATGTGGTGGTTAGCACTCTCGCCTCACAGCAAGAGGGTTGCCGGTTTGATCCCGGGTGTGGGAGCCCTTCTGTGCGGAGTTTGCATGTTCTCCCCGTGTTAGCGTGGGTTCTCTCCGGGCACTCCGGCTTCCTCCCACATGCAGATTGGGGACTAGGTTATTTGGTAACTCTAAATTGTCTATGAATGGTTGTTTGTCTCTATGTGTCAGCCCTGTGATAGTCTGGCGACCTGTCCAGGGTGTACCCTGCCTCTCGCCCGATGTCAGCTGGGATAGGCTCCAGCCCCCCCCGCGACTCTCAAGAAGATGAAGCAGTTAGAAGATGAATGAATGAATGAATGAAAAATCCCTGTCCTGCTTCACCTACATGACATGTCGCATCCATGCCTCATGTATTTCGGCTGTAATCCAGACCCTTGCATCTATAAACTAGCTAACCTTATAGCCAACAGCTAAAACATTACCATGAACAGCTTGTGTGAAAGAAACTGAAAGTGTTAGAACTACCCCGTGTTACAATCATCCCCTGTCTCCCCTAAAATCCCCCAATTTCAACAAGTTTCATCCAGTCGTTCCACATGCTTGTCCATCGTTGTAGATTTAAAGACTGTAAAAGGATGGACAAGAACTACATGGCGTCTTAGAGGAAGACAGAAGGTGGATTATCACTTCTTTTTCTCTCATGACCCCCACATGGCAGGGAACTGGCATTTCCCAGTGGAAAATATTACACAAGATAGCAAGTAGAGGCTTGATAGCATGGCTGGGCAGTGCTTTGACAGCTGCTCTCTGAGGAAAGGCTTGGTCCACTTCATGTTCAGTTTGCGCACACTGCCAATATAATATCGTAGGCGATGGAAAAAAGCTTTACGTCTCTGGTCTTGTACTGAAATGGAATGAATAATTTACATTATGCTCATCACAGCCTGATCAGTGTGGATTTTCTGTGAGATTTCAGACTGGCATCCTCTCCAATACTTGCAAGGATGCCAAGTATAATGGGAATTATGGTGGTTCAGATTTTAATTGGGATAAAGCTATGATGTGGCCAAGAACCTGAGTGGGTGGCTGGTCATGTCTGCCATGTGTCAGTGGATCTGGACTCATATTGAACAAGGCTTGTGGGGATCAATACCAACTTGCTGTCCCCTCTCTATTGCAGAGCTCCTCTATCACGTTATGCTGCCTCTGAATTCAGTTTTCACCTCTTGCTATTGGGATGAGGGCTATTCTGGGGTGTGACATCCACCGTCTCATTCGCTGTGACAATGTTAGTGTAAATTCTGAATCATATGTCGACCAAGAGGAACACTGAGGGAAAAGCGAGGCGGCAAAAAGAATCGTCTGTGCTGCACACAGATGTGGCTGGAGCTGAGCAGAATACTTATGTGGTTTTAGAAAGCAAGAAGGACATGTGGAACATTTATATGAATTAAAGGGGGAGGGTCAGCAGGTCTAATGCACACTGGATTGATTCTACCTTTCGGTCTGCTAATGCAATTGTGTTTTAATAAACTCCAATCTCAGGCTCCTCTCCAGTCCTTTTCTCTCTCTTCTCTGTCTCTCTCTATATATATTGGTCTTTTCGCTTTCCCTCCCTTTAAATCAGTTTATTCCACAATACTGGATGCAATTCTTGAAGTAGCAAATACCAAAACTGAAATCAGTTTATTTTTAGCTGGGCTTCATTTCATACTTGGCAGACTTTATGGGCAAAAACTGGAACACTAAGTTTCCATCTTGTCTTGGAAACATATTAGGATGCCTGTATTGTAAATATGAAGCTAGCAGTTGGTTGACTTAAAGAGACAGTTCACTTCTATATCAAAAATACATATTTTTCCTCATACCTGTGGTGCTATCTATCAGTTTAGATTATTTCAGTTTGAGTTGCTGAGTGTTGCAGATATTGGCTGTAGATTATAGATTGCACTGGCATTCGGCATTTGGTCTGTGGTGCTAAAAGCGCCAAAAAATACTTTTTAAAAACTCAACAGTAAAGTCTCTTTCCAGAAATCATAACGCAATTATTCAAGATAATCCACAGACCTTGTTAAGAGCAGTTTCATTTGGGGACTATTTTCTTTCTACTGAACTACAACCACCAATAGTATCACCACACAGTTGGAAACATACTCATGGATGAGAGGCTCATACTTATGACAGCATGAGATGTAAACATGAATGGCGTCCTCCTCCACTGAGCTGTGACAGCTCAGAGGTGCTAGGTGAGCTTGCAGTAGATGTAGTGGATTTACTGAGCAGCACTGGCATTCATTTGGAGTGGTGTTCACCACCTGTCGAATGTAAGTCTTATATTAAAGGTATAGCCTTAGGATTTAGTGGTGAAGTTACAGGTTGCAACCTACTGAAACTTCTCCTGTGTGCCACCTGTGTAGGAGAACTATGAGACGATGCAAATGGCCCTCTCTAGATCCAAAGTTTGGTTTGTTCATTCTGGGCTACGGTAGAAACATCATGGCAGATTCCATGGAGGAGGACTTGCACCTAGATATAACTTATTCTATATAACGTATTCTAACACGATTCTAATTTTCAGATGATTAGAAATTAATGGAAACACAGTGCTTTTTAACACATTTTGTCATAAGTGTGCGGTGAGTTTTGGGTACAAACCACAGCACATTCAACAATCTGAGAAATTTCATATTTTACGGTGCATAAATGGCGTATTTCTTTAATAATCATCAGCATTTGCTGCTCCCAAAAGTCACGTTTAACTGGAGGAGCATCAGGGTGAGCTTCTTTGTCAAATGCAATCTGTGCAACTGGCGGGGGTTGTTTGTCATCCATGAGTACCTGAGGCATTGTGGCATTTGTTCTTGGCTGGGGTTACTTAAAGCCTTGGGGGATTTATAGGACCGTGTTGCAGTGACGGTGTCAAGGATCACTTCAACTTGGTTCATGTAAGGGGCTGTAATACTGCGGGGGAGGTTGTCCTTCGCTCAATGAGTAGCTCCCTGTGCTCAGGGCATATGGATTTAGGGTTGCGGAGAGAGGAGGCGAAGGAAAAAAAATCAAGTGACATGATCAATATGGTTTCTGTGTTTCGCTGTTTGATTTTGAATGATGTATTAGACCTCAGACATGTTCAGATTTTGTAGTGTTAGCTTTTTACACCATGCAAATACTGGGATACAATTGCTGCTTACATGTGGAGTGTGATTGGATCAGAGGTTTAATTAAACCGAGTGATTCAGTTTCACACGTATTTTAATTTCTCTTTCCTGTTTTGTATTCTGTCTTTCTTTTTCATACACCGGGTGTATAATGTGTGTAGCTTTTGATTAATTAGTGCATCAGTTCTGTTGACCCTGCTAGATTCTGCACATGTTTGCATAAGGATCCTTATCGCATGCCTGACATATGGGTATATTTATACAATCTAATATATGGCTGGCAATATAAAGTGTTGGCACAGAATAACATTTCCAGGGCATCAGGGTTTGGGTTAGACTGTAAATCTTTCCATTTCATCTCTATTACGCTATAGGTGAGTTATAGATAAGAGCAGACAGTAATCCCTGACAGATCTTAACCTAGTCTTACAATAACAAGTGAAATTTGCATACAAATTTGATAGCCTGTATTAGAATTTACAATACTGTCACTTTGAATATGTCCTGTGTATCACAAAATTAACTATATATACTGTATATCTATAATCCATGACATGATCTAGAATATATTTCACCTTACTGCTCACTGTAAGAACTCAGTAAATCATAATTTTTTATCCTATTTACATGAATTATCGTTAAAACGCTTTTGGGCCTTACATGTAGTGCTGTTTTATTTATTACTTTTTATCTATTACTGCTGTTACTGTAAGAAATCTTTTACCTTTCATAACAGGAGGTATCAGTACTGAGCTCATATAATCAAGTAGAATTCAGTACCAGCTACAGGAAGTGGCAAGAAGAGCATCTCTGTGCTGTGAGCATAAATCAGCATGGATACCAGTTTGGCGTGCCTCTTATTTTATTTTTCTAATATTTCTTTTACTTTGATGCAGCTTTCTTGTAAGAGCAGACACTGTATTATCAAATGGTCCAACTGGGCCCAGGCCAAGGGGCATGGTAAACTCAACAAAACTCGCCAATGAATGTCAGTTTTAGACACTGATGCACAGAGACGCTCTTCATGGCGGTATGATATGCACCAGGCAGCAGCTATTTCTGACACCACCAGCAACAACCGCAGTACAAACAGCGAGAGAGTCCGAAGAGTGCGGGCAGAAGGGAACATGGATGGGTTAAACAAACACTGGCCTTTCATCTGGGAGCCAACTGTTAATTTCCTGTGTAAAACGAAAAGTCAATGGAGTTATTTTATAAACAGAGTAGTGTGTACGCTACAGTAGTCACGTATGTCACATGACATGACATGACATGTTGGTATGAACCATACTTAATTTAAGAAAAACCATGATGTGTTTTCTAAATCTAACCACGTGTTTTGTTGCCTAAACTTAAGACAATAAACCTAAAATGAAGAGTGACACCTACGTATGTAGTGAGTTTGTTTAAAATTAACTGTTTGCATGTGAGGAGCAGAAACTGTATGTTTCCTGTGACAACAGAGAAGTATTTTGAAAAGATGCAATGTATGTAATAAGCGTCATTTGGTTCGCCATCTGTGAATGTCCAAAATAGATGCAGGAGGGTATCTGGTGCATCATATTTTGTCATGTGGGTGTGATGACAAACTGTATTTGACGAGCTGGGATGAAAACAAGTTGGGGGCCCAAGGGCTCAGGGGTGCCTAAGCCAGGGCCTCTATATGAAGTCGCCATTATTAATCTTGTATTTCTTGTCAAAGGGCTAAGTCATCATGTCAAGAACAGACCCCAAATGTCCTAACAAAAGCCTAAACATTCACTCTGAAGGAGTCACAAGAAAGAAACCATCATGATTCATTTCAAAGAGGGTTTCTGTCCCCTCGGTTTATTTGTAGAACTTTAGATGCACTAAATACCTGCTCAAGGTGGGGCAAGGGGGGCCTTATGCATCCCGGCCTGGGTGCCTATTGAGTTATTATCCAACTCACGATATGCCCCCATTAATAACCAATGAATCCTTTGCTATAGACAAAGTTAAACAAATCCTACTTCTTCAGCCATGATTTATTTTAATCTGTGCTACTTGCAATCAGCGTTAGATGTTAGATAGGTTTTATTTATACTTCTGATTCTTTTCCATAACTCATTATAGCAATAAATTCCTGGCACTTCCTTTACTCTAACCAGGGCCTATGACTAACTTTCCTAGCCTGGATCCACAAAATGAAGGTCCCTCTTACAGCAGCATGAAGTAATGGTTTCAGCCAGGTTTGATAAATATTTTTACATTATGAAGGGTCCTCTTGCTCTCTTTCTTTCTTTCTTGAAAACACACACTGAACAAAGAGTGAAGTTACAGAGAGATGCCATTTATTTCATTGTTTTGGCTGGCTGGTGTTGAAATCTATTTTGAAGCCTCACCGCACAGCAGAGGATATTAAAGGTCTGTTAAAGTGAAAGTTTTTTTGTCAACACAAATAAATCACCCAAAAAATGTCTGTGGGCTTAAAAATACAGAAGAACAACGAGTCCCTGAATACTATTAAACATGGATATGTGGAGCTACAGCAGGGGAACAATTCCTTCTTAATAGGGCATGGTATTATATTGATTTACACTGGCAGTGACACATAAAACTATTAACAATTTTCCCACAAGAACCACTCACTAATGTCTTATGTAAGATGAGTCTCTGAACCCAAATATGGAAATATATTTGAATCAGGTTACATTATGTATTGTGTAAATGGACAGAGGATGGGAGTCTAAACAGTTGATAGAGTGTGCCGAATAAAAGATGAGATCAAAGAGCGATCCAATATTTTGTGCTACAGCGAGATAATATTTCTAAAATGTTTGGAACATGCTATCTGTTCTTGTTCTGCTTTATCAACAAAGACAGAACAAAACTCTTCTGCTTTCTGTTTGTTTATGCACATGTGACAGAAATGTTGGTCTTAGAAACCGTGATATCCACCAGAGGTATTCCTCCTTTCCGGATTCTACAAGCTTCTCTGGCCACACGTCATTTTGCTGAATGTCCTCAAGTCCACCAACTTTCCACTTATCAATCACAGATAACACATAACACACTGTCAAAAAAATAAAAAGGTAATGTCCCTGTAGTGCTCAGTTGTCTAGACACCTGAGACTCACTCTAAGAAATGTTTTGCTCTCGTCTTCCGTCAAAACAATGCCAGCTGAAATAAAAATCAGAATGTGAGTGACAGTTGTGGAGATTGCACAAGGGGAGAGGTACAACAGCCATTCAGTTTCTCAATATATTGAGTAGTTGCTCATTCCAGGAAAAACATCCAGTCCTGCAGTATTCCCCCAATTCTATCAAAAATATGTGCATTAATCGTCTTGAGCGACTTGACACCCATGTCTCTGTGTCAAGTAAACACCCACAGAGCTGTTGTTGTTGGTGGCAAGTCATTTCGCCGCTCTGCCTCTCAGACAAACAGCTATTACTGTTCTCTCATACAGCCTCCACTTGAAACAGGAGTGTGTGGGGACAGTGTGAAGAAGCAGTTAACAATCTGTTGCACAAGCAATAGAGGTGCAAAGAACAGGTTTAAAATAGTTTTAGGTGTTATCTGCGGAGGGATCAGTACAGGCATTCTAATCGTCATGATGGTTTAGTTTGTATGGACGTCAAAAATGATGCAAAGGTGCATGCTGCAGATGCAGAGAACCTGTGTGGTTAGTGTAGGGTATGAACTGCAGTCGATCACACACTGACAAGGTTAATGATCTTTATAATAGAAGTCAGGTCATGGCCTTGCTAGAATACATGCACATATCAATCATTATTAATCAGTATCCATCAATATCCTTTAAATTATGGCAGCAGAAAATAATATGTATGCATCATAGTGTTTTGGGTACACACACACACACACACACACACACACACACACACACACACGCATGCACACACACACAACAGGTGAAAATAATTGGAGGCCAACAATACTAAGACATACCAAACTGACATTCAAGAAACAGTGGCGACGAAAGCCGACTGTTCCGTCGCCTCACACTGCTTGTGTCTCAGCCAAAAAGTTGCACTTGAACACACAACAAAGACTACAGCCAATGGCCAACACGTACATAAATTCTGCAACTGTATGAAGGGAAATGACTCTTCATACCAGCAGATGGCAGTAGTCCGTGATCATCATCCAAAAAGGGAAACCAGAAGACCGTCTTGACGCTGGTTAGCCAGTTTGCAAATTCACAACACAATCCAATGCTGAAGGAACAAAGCATATTTGCCATGTGCCAGTGGACAATAACATGAACCATCTCAAAACATTTCTGCTAAAGAACTCAATGCCTAAAGTATAATAATATTACCTTATAGAGCAAACGTATTTCAGTCTCACTCCCTCTTGACTTTAGCTCATTTGTTTACTTACCTCACTTATGTGTCTCCTCTCGTGCACTGAGCTGAACTGCCTATCAGAGTGATTTCATTCAACGACAGGCTCCACTGTCTCCTTCGCCAATTTAACATGCTGAATCCGCTGAAAAAAGGCAACAATGACCGACAAGGGCCAACTGTGCAGGACACACTGCAAAGACTAGGGTGAGAAATGCTCACCAACGGCCCAAAATCACTGCAGGTGACCTGTTGGCTTGGTGTGTCAAGGCCTTGGGTGGCTGAAAAGATATTTTGGGGGGCATTTTAGCTGATAGGACAGACAAGCATGAAAGGGGGAGAGACAGAGGGAGTGACATGCAGCAAAGGGCCACAGGCTGGAGTCGTACCCGGTCTGCTGCGGCAACAGCCTTGTATATGGGGCGCCTGCTCTAGCCACTAAGACACTGATGCCTGTGTGCTTTTTTTTTTTTTTTTTTTTTTTTTTTTTTTTTTTAAAGTAGCATGGTGTGGTTTCTTGTAAAACTAGACAACGGAAGGCATCCATTGGTACCAACCATGTCAGCATAGTTTTTTGGGAAGGGGGCAAAATGAAAATGATGCTTCAAAGTTAGTCTAAATTTTGGTGAGGGAACAGCTGGCATGGCCAAATTAAAAGGGGTCCCTTGAGCTCTCAGCTAAAGATATCTAAATACAAATGGGTTTTGTCTCCCCTAAACTTGAGAAGGATTGTTCCCAATATATGTTATGGTCCTTATAATCAATGTATGTTGATTTGTCTTTTTAAGGTAATTGACAAACAGTGTATTCTATCTAACTTGCACTTAGCACATTAAAACAGGATTGTTGTGGGACTGGGTGTTAACTGTACCAGCATTAGTCTGTGCTCATGAGATAATTATTAATATTAACTGTAAAATAAGAAACATCAGCAGGCAATTCCTTAACTCTTCATACTGATATCGTTTTCGACCAGCCTAAATACTACAACAGCATCGGTGAATTCCTGACATTCAGTTATGGCTTTTGGTTTTGGTGTGCCACCCCAAGATTTTCAGTGGCCCCATCTGCCCCCCACTATAAAAAATGTCTGGGTGCACCACTGATAGGAACACAAGATGATGTATGTCCTCTGTAACTGACACTCTGTGTTTGTCTTCTTCAACAAGCACACTATTCATTAGAGCTGTGCACCCACAGACCCTTGCAGGGTGTGAAAACTTAAAATCTGTGCCTGAATTTCTCTGCACAGCATTGTTCTGTTGCTTCACAGCTAACTACATCCACACTATACTCTTCATTTTATAACATCCCCCATAGACAGAAGAACAAAGATAATATATTTCACAGGCATTATACTGCTGATAGACACTGTACAGCAATTACAGTAGGCCCTATAGGAATGTTAAACATTGCACTGAGATACATCAATATTACATTACAGTCATATTACAGAGATTTCTCATTTGGGGATATATGAAACTTCAATATGAGAAGGCTCAGCATGGCCCCTTACAACAGATTAAATGAATCATATAATGTTCCTCGCTAATACATTTGGGTGAAACAGACCGTGGGTACAAATTTCAAATAACTCAATTTCCCCATTGGCCCCTGTGAGAGCGCGTGCCTGAGCGCGCGTGGACATGCGAGCGTGCGTACGTGCGTGCGAGGCAGAGCCACGGCGAATTTATTATGTAACATGCTCTCAATCACATCCCTGCCTGAGTCTGAGGCATAAGGTCGCTTTAAGAGATATCTCAGTTCCTATCAGTGATCCTGGCAGTACACCTCCTACCCTCTCCTCCACCAAAAACTCTTGTTGTGTCTCACCTGATGCCAAACAGCGCTGCAAGTCCAGGAAGCAACATCTCGGTAAGAAATAATTTGATGGCTAATTAAAACACGAATTTCCACTATACAAGTATTCTCAGGGTGGGTGGGGGGTTACCTGAAAGTAAGAAACATTTTCCCATAGGGTCGGTGTTTTATTTTAGTCTTGGCATGCAACGACAAAGCTCTAGTAACTGTAATATTCCAGTTCCAGTATTTCAGTACAGCCTATTTCTTTATAGGTGTTTGTATAGTGAGTTTCAGCAACCTTAAATCACGCGCTGATATTTTGAATTTCCTGTGCTGCAGCTATTCTTATAGTTTTCTTTTCATATCAGTCAGCCTACTCTCCTTAGGATATGCTAAAAGTGAAAGTAGCGCTGTTTAGTGGACGTTCATGTGGAAATGAGTGATGGCTCTACCCCGGACAGGAGCGCATTGAACACACACGGTGGCACACCGGAGGACGGAGGGGTCTCCTCCACCTGTCCGGAGCCGAGAGAGTCCGTCTCAGTGCGAGCAGAGAGCAGACACACAACGGATCCAGGACAGCTGCAGAGAGCGAGGGTAGGGTGCACACACTGTAACTCACACTTTCCATCCCTTTGTGCGTTTTTCATCCGACGGTGCGTGATTCCTGTAATCATTATTTCTTTTGCATGAGCAAATCCAGACTTGTGTCATGTCAAAGTGGTTTAGTGAGATGACTGAATGATGTTGGAAGACGGATTAAAAATGTTATTTACACACATGCCCATTTTGAGACAAATCTCCCATAAGCTGTAATTCACTGTCTGGCTTTTCCTGCAAGGTCTTCACAGTTCCCTTCACATTAATTTTCTGCAGGCTATTTCATATTGTGTGTAATTAATAGTAAATCTCATGTCAAATATTAATAATGTTCTTAGTAAATTTCCTTGTTACATTCCCGCTGCCAGACACAACATAAGCAATGCATCACTTTAAGTGTCCAGATTCTGCCATAAATATTCAGCATCAAGGCTGCAGCATGATACGCGGCCCACATATCCAGAAATTCAGCCAGGTTTAGTCAGGGTGACATCCAGGAGGGGATTCATTTTCCAGACACCTAAACAAAGAAGACTGTACCCACAGAGGAATCAAATGGTGTTACTGTTCTTAGCTCCAGGTGCAAGTGTTTACTTTTCTTATGAGCACTTTGTAATCACCACAAATGGAACAGCTTATTATAATTGGACATTTCTGCTCGTCGTGGAGACACCCACAAGTAATTAATGGTCTTCCAGTCAGCATCTGTCATTGTTAGGAATCCTCAATTAAAAATGTTATATCATTTGAATTCTGTAGATTTCATTCTGTTAACATCTCGCAAAACTCATTTCTGTGGAATTGGGCCAGGGGCAAAACATCTTGGTTAATCAGTACTGTTTTTCACTGCTATGTGCACACACATACATAGATCTGCGTGTACACACACACGCCCACACACACACCAGTCAGATGTCAGTGGTCATGGTGTAAGGAAATTGTACTTCTGTTCTGTTTTCCAGTACATTAATTTGTAGGAAATTGTGAGGGCCACATGTGCTTTAGATTTCGGGAAGCTATTGTGAATACTCAGTGACAATGAGAGGTGTCTGTTCCTTTATGGACAGAAACAGAATAAATTCCCGCTGTCAAAAGGGGAGAAAACAGTGAGAGGGAATGATTGTCTCTGAAGGAGCAGTCATTATCACGTTATTGTGATGGAAATTTAAATCAGCATGCCATTATAGCGATGCCACGAAGTCTGGATCTGTGCTGTTTTCTTGATGGTATGCCATCAGCGCATCATTTCCTCTTATAGCCTGTCCTTAAGGAGATAGAAAATCAGCCTCTTGATATCTGCGTACCAACGTTAATTATTCTCTTCGTGAGTATCTGTTTTTGTCGTACTAAATCCACGGCCAGTGTGTGGAAAGGTGAAGCTGGACCACTAAACACTTTAAAAAGATACTTGTGGAATTACATCCAGGAGCACCATGATTTAAAAACCCATCCTGCAGCAAGAGAATCAATTTCTGCCACATATGCTCACTTAAAAGAAGTACAATGATGAATTCAGCAATTTCATTTCATGCTGCAATTTATGGGAGCGACATTTCAATTTGCTTGATTAAACAACCTCTTCATATCTATAGAGTTCATAACTTCAAAAATAAACTTTTCTTGACTGAAAATTTGTTTAAGGTTACTCATTTCATTTTCTCTCTTTTTTCAGGCCCCAAATGAAGGACGTTGTAAAGACTCCCAAAGATTAAGGATGAGGGAAAGCTTTACGAAAATGCAAATATTATTCATGAAGTAATTACAGCAGGTGTGACAAAACAAATTAGTTCAATTAGTCCCCGGCGTTTGAAGTGAGCCCAGGAAAACCACCATGGAGCTGCAGCACAACACCAATCACAACCAAGCCTTGTGGAAAGAGATACCGTGGGATTTCACCGAGGACTGCTCGCTCTCAGTGAGTGGCACCACATTCCTCATTGTTGCATACAGTACAGTCATGGCAGTGGGTCTCATTGGGAACTCCTGCCTTTTGTTTGTCATCACACGGCACAAGGAAATGCACAACGTCACTAACATCTTCATCGCCAACCTGTCCTTTTCTGATATCCTCATGTGCATTGTATGCCTGCCAGTCACTATTATCTACACACTGACGGACCGCTGGATCCTAGGAGACGCCCTGTGTAAGCTCACACCCTTCATCCAGTGTATATCAGTCACTGTTTCCATCTTCTCCCTCGTCCTCATCGCCATGGAGCGCTACCAGCTCATTGTCCACCCGACTGGATGGAAGCCAATGGTGGGCCAGTCCTACTTGGCCGTCGCTGTCACCTGGATTGTGGCCTGCCTAATCTCGGTGCCTTTCCTCTCATACAGCGTACTCACCTTGCCTTTCCAGAACCTAACCATTCCTTTCCCAGTCAATGACCACCTGGTTTGTATGGAGCGGTGGCCATCAGTTCAAGAACGGCGAGCTTACACCACCTCCCTGCTCGTCTTCCAATACTTCCTTCCTCTCGCCCTCATCATGGTCTGCTACCTACACATCTACCTGCGCCTTCGGAGGAGGAAGGACATGGTGGAGCGCGGCAGGAACACCACCCAAAAGAAAAACAAAGGCACCATGAGGATCAACGCCATGTTAGTTGCCATAGTGGTGGCATTCGCACTCTCCTGGCTCCCTCTCACTGTCTTCAACACTGTGTTTGACTGGAACCACGAGGCCATCCCGACCTGTGGTCATGACATCATCTTCTCATTCTGCCACCTCACTGCCATGGCCTCCACCTGCGTCAACCCCATCATCTATGGTTTCCTCAACAGCAACTTTCAGAAGCAGCTCAAGTCCACCCTATTGCGTTGCCGCTGCTGGGGGGTTACAGAGAGGTATGAGAGCGTCCCGCTCTCTACTGTCAGCACAGAAGTCACCAAGGGGTCAATCTTGAGCAATGGATCTATCAGCATCAATACTTAGACCTAAGCCTTTTCAGTAAAAGACAAAGAGACTACTCGGGCTTCCTCAGCCCTCATTGTGTCATCCTTTGGAGCTTTTCTTGCTTCGTTGCATCCAAAAGCTAGGTTGACATTTACAAAGTTATAAACCTCACAACAGCAGTCCAGAGGGAGCCGACTGAAGACACTTAACCAGCATGGTGCATTGCCCTCGATTCAGTATGAGTTCACTTGTAAGAGGAAGTAGATAACAAATTGATGGTGCAAAGGTTGGACAAGTTTAAGTATTGTAGAGCGACTGAAGGCACTTTACATGAGCACTTTTGCAACTGTAGTCTGTATAGTCCATTCCCCCGTGAGTTGTGGACACATACGAATGAAGAGACAGCATTTAACCCTCTATACATCTGTAATATTCTCTTTCTAAAGCTCTGAGATCTACTCAGGATTCACGTTCCAATGAATATCAGCTGTTAAAGGTTTGCTTATCACACTTTTACCTGCTTTAAATGTGAGCTGTTGAACCACCAGAGAGAATTCAAAGGACAAAGGGATTGGGGCAAATATTCTTTTCTTCTTTTCAGTTTTGCTGTTTTATATTAATAGTATTGATGAATATATTAACAGATTGTAAACTGTGATGTGTTAATGATTATCGACAGAGTTGTTTATGACATAACTGAAGGAGAGAACATTGGTGCATTAAATGTGGCTCAAGGCATTCACTGAGACAATTTACTAGCATCACCTTAATGCATTTCCCATTACCTAAAATCACCACAAATGATGTAATGATCTTTTACAGAGAGCCTTGGCAAGAGCTGTATACATTCCATGCTGTCGGCCAAGGTCTGTGCTCCAGTAAATTGTGCGTGTGGGATTTTTTTTCCTTATAAAATGTGCCATTCAACAACCATATATCAAGTGCCATAAAACAAAATAAAAGAGGCAGTAAAGGACTTTGTCAGAGCGAGGTTCTCCTGCTGTATATAACATTACTAAATACGTGTATGGTCTGTACAAGATGTGACAGTTATTATAGTTTATGGTGTGGTGGGGGAAAAGAGCACTGTGTAGCAAAGCAGATATCTCCTAGGAAACCTGTCGTAAGTCACTTCTGTTTGTGGTATTGAACTGAATTAAAAACATTTACTATCATCTTTAATGGTAACATCTATGTTGCAATATTTGGTTTCGATGAGTCACAACTCTGACTGATCTTCACTTCGTATGCTGCATTGTTTTGTTTGCAAATCTTGATTTCTCAGTGTGTGTTGACCTCAGAATAGATTTATCGCTGTTTCCTTGCAGGTCGGTTCTTCCACATCAGTATCAGCTTTTGGCAGATAATTGATTGGTCCTAAGTCTTCCATTAAAGGTTAAAAAAAGGGTACACTGAGACCAGCCGTTTCCACTTTAGGGATCCTAACTCCCCAGAGATTACAGTGCTTATGTGCTTACATGCTTACATGAGTCAATCAGCACTTACAGGAAAAACTATCTTCTTTAAAGTCAATATTTCAAAATATTTGTGTCTTTCTGAGGTCAAATTCAGTGTGCTGCCTCTCTGTGCATTATTCAGGGGGAAGTCTGAGATCACAACAAATTTTAGATGTGCTTGTAGTGTTGAATAAATCAGTGTTGTGTTTGGTGCCTTAGATGTTAAACAGCATGGGGAGGGCAGAAAAAAACAGTATGAGAGATCAATGGGAATTGTGCTAAATATTCATGCTGCTGTTAGAGCATGTTAACAGTTATACTAGAGGAAATATATAAACTACAAGGAAATGAGAGGGTAAGATTATTGCTGTCAGGGGCCTTTTAGCTTTGATGATAATGTCAGGAGTTAAGAGTAGCATGCTTTTACACCTTGCAGAAAGCCAAACCTGTTTTTGACTCTGACAGCCCCTCAAACAATCCACCAAACTGTTTTCCAAGGGCAGTGGTACCCATAAGAGAGCTCTCAGAGGTCCTCGTCGGCATAATTGACAGCATGCCTGAGCTGACCTTTCCAGACTGTCAATCGCCTCTCTTCTTCTACAATTCCTTCCTCTCACCTGTCTCTCCTTTGAAAACACCACTGAATGAAAGTAACACAGTTCATTTTGTTAGGAAGAAAAGACCCAAGATGCCGGAGGTGCTGACGTACTCCAGCAACACTTGACAATGAGTGCGACTTAAATGATGCCGTTTCATATTGTTGCCCAAGTAACTGCTGAGGGGCACATTACTGTGCTACGAAAATGAAGCTTGGCTGAAGACAAACACTTAATGAGTCCACAGGGCCAGACTCTCCTTGTCAGTGGAGCAGTTCCAGAAAGATTAGCATCTTGGCTCTCTTCATTTTCATTTAGAGAGATTCTCATATAAGCAACCTCTCCCGATCACAGGAACAACGTGAACTACATCGCTGGCAAGAGATTCCCTCAAGCTGTTGTTTTGAGCATTTAAATTCTCTACTGTCACATTTTTTGCTTGCTTTGCTTCTGTAGGAAGAGGGCATAATTCACCCTGTTTCGCCTTGTTCCCATATTAATAGTTATAATCAGCGCTTTCAAAGCTTTGTGTTGCTTTATAGAAGAAAGACTTTACCGGATGTGCCAATTCTCTCCAGCCAGCGCTTGTAAAGATCAAAATGTTAAAAGACATATACAGTAATCACAGGATTTAGACTGTGAATCATTTTTTCTCCAATTTGTTGATTGTTTTTTTTACCAACACAAAAATGAACATGAAACTGAACATGTACATAGAACGCAGACCAAATATTTAAAGGTTCAGTGTGCAGTATTTTAGGGGATAACTGATATTTAATATAATAAGTATCTTTTCTTACGTGTATAATCACCTGAAAATAAGAGTTGTGTTTTTGTTACCTTAGAATGAGCTGTTTATATTTTCACAGGGAGCGGGTCCTCATCTGCGGGAATTGCTATGCTGCACCGCCATGTTTCTACAGTAGCCCAGAATGGATAGACCAAACACTGGTTCTGGAAAGGGCTGTTTGTATTTTTGTGTCACCATAGTTAGCAGCCCCTCCACAACAAGAATGTTGGAAAATGATTGATCTTTTTTTTTTATCATGAAAGTGCTTTATTCAGTGTTTTTACCGGTTTAAATCACTGGGTCCATTTGTTTTCAAGCAGACGGGACCTATGTTACAATTAGGCTCCCTTGAAAATCCTCCTGAACATCTGCTACAGATATAGGTTGAGCGCACATTATCAGAGAAAATAGGTGAGCATGCAGTTAACGCTGGGCAAGCAGGCTATTTGCGATGTGCCCAAAAGCATAGGAGAAACATTGCTTTGCAACATGAAACTGTTTTATTCAATGGATTTACTGGTTTTAATCATCTGGAGAGTAAGACACATCTATGGACAATATGGCTCCTGGTTAAAAAAAAACAACCCTGAACAGTGAACATTTAGGGGATTCTAACCGGGAGAAATTCCAACTGTTTGCATTCTGCAATCCTCACCACTAGGTGGTGCTAAATTCCCCCTTAACTTTACACACTGTTCCTTTAAATAATGCAGTGGAAAAAAGGATATAAAAAATAAGAGAGCAAATAATAATAACAAAAAATATAGACAGAACATGACTGCTGGTCACCCAATAATAGTCGAAGACAAATTCATGTGACGAAGAAAAGAAAAGAAAAATCACAATTCAAACCCACTGATTAAAGCAGTTATTTGAAATAGCAGCCAACACCAACCTCTCAGCATGTGCAAAAAAGGTCTCCATATCTTATTAAGTGTGGCTCAATAACCATTCACAACACACCTCATTTTTCCAACTCTAAGTATAATGTGAATCTGCAGGGTCCATAATGAGCATAAGGCATTGTGGTTTAAGTTATAAGGTGTCACAATATGCAACAAAAGGATTTTTAGTTCAAAATGTTGTATGCGATAATGTCAGACAAAGCCATTGGCCTTGTGCACCTTTGATCCCCCTCTGAGAAGGAACTAATCTTTTTGTTCTGGCAGATGAAAAGGTCAGGAGGAGTTGGACTACTGCCTCTGGAATCTTAATCATGGCATTAAACATGCTAACATCTGTAGGGCGCATTGAAAGTGACAGGTATCTCATCCAGGGGTCAAACACATAGATCAGCCCGGTCGATATTTCCTTGTTCTCTTTCTGTTGAATTGCCCTAATGGCTCATGAATCAGGTGCTTCCTGATTTATCAGATCTATGAGGGAGGGTTTATTTCACCGAGCATTTCCTGGTTTTACCTGTTTATTGGTTTAGATATTATAACAGCACACATGAGCCACACCTGGGTTATACACATAAAATCCTCCAAGGTGAACTCAGGGCAAAACAGCCCTGCGTCTCTCTGCTTTTTACATAAATGAATAGAAATATCCATCGTACACTGGAACATATTTATGGGCCTCACTTTTGTCTGTCTTGTGGAGTCTTAATAACACACACACACACACATACACACACACTCACACAGTTTTGTCTTGCGTAACACAAGCAGACTTTACAGCCAGGAATAGAAACCCCCTAATTGGGGTTGGCCAGTTTTTCCTCGGGATTGTTTTTAGTGGTTGCATACATGTGGAGTCCTCACAAAAAGAAAACAAGATGGGAAAATAAGTTAAGATGATAGATAGATAGATAGATAGATAGATAGATAGATAGATAGATAGATAGATAGATAGAACAAGAAATTCTTTCATTTCTATAATCTTGCCCTGACAATTTAGGACCTGGCCTCTGCGTCTGACCTTCCATTTTCTCTGATCAGAAGAAAATAGGTAGACCACAGCCTGCTTTAGTTGCCTGGTTACAGTTTCCTCAGGGGTTTCAATGGGTTTCCTTCAAACTGACACAGAGCACCAAGCTATTAAAGGCACTTTATTAAACGCCAACAGAGGCGCTACGCTAAAGCAGTTCTAGTGGAACCAGCTCAGTCAGATGGTTCTCTGGCTTGAAAAGAAGGTCGACAAAGAAAGTGAGACATAGCATTTATTGCCGGGGATGGCACATACAGTACCTTTTTCTATTTCTTCTGAACTGGTTCATCAAGGTGGTAGAATTGTAAGTAGTCACCTTAAAGTAAAAAGGATTTTTTTTTTTTAAATAAAAGCAGACATTTTTGATGTGTCACGGCAGGAAAAGCACAGGTGTAATTCACAACCTGAATGATGTATTCTATTAAAGTGTGCCAGGGCCATTTTTACCATGGATGCTGATTCATTGGCATGGCTTACTAGGGCACTTGGAAGAAAGGCACTGGTAGAGAAATAGTGCTTATTTGCTTTCTTTTCTTGTCAGCAAATATGTAACTGGAGCCAGGAGATGGCTATCTCAACATAAACACTGGAGACAGTAGGTGACAGCTGTTTGAAGGTTAAAAACCTTTGCCCACCAGTATTGCTAAAGCTCACTAATCAACACATTTTAGAAATATCACGCGAGAGGGAGTGCTGCTGTACTGGATATAAATAGGCTGTGATTCGTTTGTAGGCACGAGGCCGCAAGATAAGATAATCACGACCTCGAGTGTGATATTTCTTTTATACATCAGTTCTATGAGCACCATTTATTAGTGAACAGTAATAAGTGTCAGCACATTATGATTTGTTTGTTTATCTAATCATTTATTTGTCTCGCCAACACAAATAGTTCTGCAACTGGGACTAGACTGTTGCCAGACAACATGGTAACATTTCCTGCACACTAGCTTGCTGCTTTGTGTGGGTCTACACATTAGCACAGGTCAGCTACTTTATATCATGTACATTTATCTGTATGTTTCCATTTATTGCACAGCAAGCAAAATAAGAGTGGCGGTTGCTTTGGAGACGTGTGATGAGTTAACAGCTTGATCAGGGAGTACGTTGTGACAGCAGCTGATGTCACATAAGCACACCTGGAGATTTGCAGTGAAGTATTTCTGTTTTTTTTCCCCTCTTTTCATCCTCTTCTGATGACCATTTATAATTTAACTGAAATTATATAAGTGGAAATATGTTCCTCTTTGCCACGTCAACTGTTGTCAACTGTGGAGCCTAATAAATGTAATTAACACATTAGAAGAGTTGTTCTCAACCTTTTTGTGTCAAGGACCCCTAAATTGATACACATTAGGTTACGGACCCCCATGTGATAAGATATCACGTCAGGGACCTGTAAAGGATGATTTAGACCAGAATTCTATAGTTGCCGACTACGGTTGAGGAGATAACTGGCGAGGAATTGAAACCTACAATCAGAATAGTCACTATTATAACCCTTATTCACAGTGGAGTCACTTCTATAGTAAATTAAATAATGAAAATAAACCATTCTCATTTTTCTGGGGATCCCCCTGGCACTCTTTCAAGGAGCCTGGGAGTCCCTGAACCCCTGATTGAGAACCACTGGTTTAGAGCACCTGTAAAACAGATTGATTTGCGCATAGTTAAATGTCCCAGTGATATTATCCTCTGTCTCGGCCTTCATGGTACGCTTCTTGATCAATCATATTACTTCATAACTAACTGTAATATAATACTGTGTAACTCATTTGTTTAAGCCATACAAAAACTCAGGTGTAAAAGTTACAACTCGCAATTTTACTGAAGTTATATGCTGCATGATATCTTAGCTGGGAGCATCTGCTTAGCAACCAGTGGAGACTCTGGTCCCAGCTAAGAAATAGTCACACATAACCACCTATGAATTATCATTCCTACACTAAGGTTTCTGTATGGATTTAACAAATGACACATAGCCTGTTGATCAGTAAGCTTTACAAGTGCTAGGCGGTGGATACTGTAAACATTAGACAGCCAGATTGACAGTTTACACCTGTTCCCAGTCTGTATGCTAAGTTATGCTACCAGCTGCTGGTGGTAGCCTCATATTCATCATACAGACAAGAGAGCAATATCAAAAGGAAGAGCTTGATATTTTCGATTCCCTTCCATGCTGAGAGTTAGATGAGAAGATCAATACCACTCTCACATCTGCAATTACAAAGCAACAGCCTGAAGCCAGTTATTTTAGCTTAACATAAAGACCAGACACTAGGGGATACTTCTAGCCTTTCTATGTTCAAAGATACCTTTTAACCTTTGGCTAGCTGTTTCCCCCGTCCCATGTCTTTATGCAGAGCTAACCATCTGCTGGTGGCAGCTTATTACTTACTGTACAGACATAAGGTATCAATCTACCTGTCTAACTCTAATGTACAATTGTTCTGTTGATGTAATTTGCTCCACCTGTGCCTTTCCTGCCATGACATGTCAAAATGTTTGCTATAAAGACTTGTTGTTGATTCATCCTCGGAAGTTTAGGGTCCAGGGTCTGCAAGCATTAAACACACAACATTTATATGTAGACTGCACTGCTGGACTGTCTCAGCATGTCCCAGTGTTCTCTTTTATTAGTTCAATCTGTTTCAGCCTGGTCTCAGTGAGACTAATTATAAGTAACATGGTGGACCTCTCAGCTGAGTGAGTACAAGATCAGCAGGGTGTGTGTCTCCAACAGGTATTTTCTTGATTATAGTGCTGTTTGAAAACATCAGATGTAGATGGCCCACTGCTGTTTACTAAATCCACTCTGTAATGACCCAAGCATGGGCGGATTATAAGACAATGGGTCCCTGGGCACACATATGCAAAAAGTCCCCACCCCCACCTCTCCTACATAGGACCAACACACAAACTGTGGCTTTGCCTCCTTTATGTTGTGCCTCTTTGTAGCCATTGTGCATCTTTTGTGGTTTTGTGTGTCTTTGAGGTCATTGTGTGTCTTTGTTTGGTTGTTTTGTGTCTCTTTTTAGTTCCTTTGCATCTCTTTGTATACATTTTGAGTCTTTTCCTGGTATATGTTCCAGTAATTTGAGTGACATTTTGCAGATGAGGGCCGGGAGGGGGGGCCCTGACACTTTGGGCCCCTGGGCCTGTGCCTGGTAGGCCTATTCAGTCATTCAAACATACACCCAAGTAAAGGCCGCTTCGATGTTTACACTTTATAGAAATGTAAATAAGGTTCCTTGCTGCAAGTAATGTTTCTGAAATGATGTCTGTGATATCAAAATGGAGGGCAGACATGAGTCATTGTCCACAATGGCACTGATCTTAAGTAAATATTTTTTGTCCTGCTCTGCTGTTGTCTTTCATATATAGTATTAATCTCTTATCAAATCACTTTCAATAAAGGACAATACTTGACCCATATGGTGTCGGTTGTATGCTCAACCAAAGTAGCAGGGATCTCATCAATATTGTCAAACCAGCGGAAGTGATTTTCTGTCATGTGTGTTTGCTGAGTGACAGTGGAGTGACCGACAGATTAAACTACTTTGAAAAAACCCACTTTCCACTGGAGATAAGAGCATGACCTCTCCATACACTGGTCAGCAGGATATTACAGGCTGTTGTATCACTGTCAAATCTCAATGATGAATGAACTTTGATTTGTTATTCAGTTTGTTTAAATTCCTTACCCTATCGGCAAACACACACGCACACACAAGTGTCGCCTGGTCGAATCATTTTCATGTTGCTCATCCAACTGTGAACAAGCCCTTTTATAATCCAAAGGAGATTGTGGAGTGTGCGTAAAACAAGCCAAGCAAGCAATGAGCTATTACAATACAATAAATTGGCTTCAGACACATGTCCTCATGGTGAACAAACACAATAAAGTGCATTAAATTACAAAAAAATATCGACAGGATCTGATCCAGCCTTATGGACAACACTGTAAATAAAATCTCAGCAGCAGTCGGATAGATTGTCTACATATGGATTTTATGGCACATTATTTTATCAGTCAGACATGCTCTAAATTCTATGGCAAGGAGGGAGTAGAAACTTCAAGGATGCAGTTTCATGTTGGTTTCTAGTGCCATCTGGTGGCTGAGTTCTGAGCCTCTGCTCAGTTCACCTCTGTATGATGTTTCTGGGTAAAAATGACCTGGTTTAAACTTTTACTAAAGGAAAAATGTTCTGCCAAATTGGTGCAGTTTGCATGTTGTAACTTGTCAAAATAAACTTACTTTTATATTTTTTTCAGCACTGTATCAAATAACACACATGTTTAACTACTTGAAATGTATATTGGTCAACTCAGGCCATCTTTTTTATTTATTCAATAAGTTTCTGAATTGAAGATGGTTCATATAAGTTACAGGACTGAAGGTAACAGGACTGAGTTTTTAGCATTAAATACATGAAATATACCACACAACATCAATGGTAATAGCATAAGAACACTCAGCACCTTTGAGCGGTTTACCAAAACTATCTTTCAAAATAGCACAGAGATATTTAGCAAAGTAAAAGAGCCTGTAAATTGTATTTTTAATTTAAGTGTACATCACACAAGCAATAACAACAACAACTGTGACATGCTAATATAATATTTTCAAATAATCCTTATTTTTTATATGGTCTGTGTCCATTTCCCCTGTCGGTGACACTGTCCTAAAAGAGAGCAAAACATGAAACTTGTGAGAATAAATTAAAGATTTATGGGAGCCACGGAGTGACAAATGATTATGATGATTCACCAACAGAAAAAAAAACTGAACACAGCACAGCATTACAAATACACTAAACTTACAAGAAATCCTTTGGTTCTGTAAATCTTGGCAAAAGGTGATTCCTCCACACAACCAAAAACACTGCAGGGTGTGTCCACGTGTGGAAACCCCTCAAGAATCTGTTCAAGACAAAACAAAACAAACAAAAAAAAATATTGCCAAATGTGGTGAGGTACTAGGAAGTGACTTATGTATTTTTTTTAATAATGTCTATCTTCTTGTCCTTCTTCTTTTTCATATTGCATATGCACCAGCTGTGTTTATAAATAATAACAATGGCATAACATGGCAATAACATTCATTTACCATCCCTATTTAATGGCAACTGATCTATTCCTCTACTCGGAGGGTAAGGAGCTCCTGGACCTGATTGTTTTCCCAATATGAGGACATTGTCAAACACTTTCCTTTTTGTTTGAGTTAGCTGCTAACTGTTGCTAGCTGCTTTTTTAATTTTCCAGCTGTGTGTTGCACACAGAACACCCAGGCCACACTGCCTGTGGGAGCAGTGCATCACTGCTACCTCCCTGAACTGCTGTGGCTCACATACTTGGGGTGTTCACATAGACAGCGTTGCTGCTGTAGTGCTGATGCAAAGCAGGCAGGGTCATGCATTTCCCCCCATTTCGAGAGGCTTTGGGTAAGGTCAAGGTTTAAAAAAAAACAAACAACAAAAAAAACATCACATCCAAACACTCCCCTCCTCTGATAAGTAAAGAACAGTCCCTTACATTGCCCGGTGTGTCTGAGAGGCTGTCCAGATCCCTCTTCCCTCCCGGGCTCAGTCCGTATGACCAGTGCTGACAGCGGCCCTGTGGCAACACTGCTCCCACAAGCAGCAGACATAGTGCCAACAATTTTGCAGCCATTCTGAGAGAAAATATAAGCATGTTACTGTCACAGCTCTTAGCCCTGAGACTCACCTTTCAGATTTACAGTAATAAGCCCATCACGGAATTTCTTACCTTCTGTGCAGGAGGCAGGCAGGCGTCTCTGATTTGTTCTTGTCTGCTGTCCTTTCTAAATCCTGCTGCTGCACTATTTTCCAGGGTTTATATAAACCTCTTCCCTTCCTAGCCCCAACACTTCACTACAGGGGGTCACAAAGTGGGATTAAGCAACACTTACTGGCAACCTCCGGAGCTGTTTACAAGATTACGCGTGGCGTGTGATTTTTGCCCCTCCACAAAAACAAGTTACATAGAGCAACCATTTTCAGCTGTTTCCTGTCTGGGACTTTTATGATGTATTTTTAATGTACAAAAACCCTGTTCATTCAAAACTGACACAACAAATGATTAAAAATCACACGACACAAGATTTTGTTCTTCTTCATTGCAGTTTATTTATAACAGTCATTCGTGGAAATATATTTCCACGGTCGAGTGCAATAATCATAGATAGGGAGACCTACACCGCTCCCTGTCTCAAACACAAACCAACCACTGCCTCATATTGCATTCAGTGAGATGTATTAAAATAAATAACCATAGCTCTTCCATTGATTACACAATATGATTGCCTTCATCATTCATTCTCACAGGCTGGGTACCTACTATTGAACTGAGTGAATAGTATTGCATCGGAGCAGCTTTGAGCTACAGCTAGAGAAACTTCACCAGTCAAAGACGAGTATAGGTCTTCAAACATGCAAACGAACACCGTCCTGTAGTGAACTGACGTGTGATCCTTGACAAAACATCTGACAACACCTGCCTACTCTAATAACGCTTTTTTAACGTTTTTGTAACACTGGATTTGCTTTACATATGATTACAAGCACCAAACATTTTTTTGGTGAAACAGTATAACATGTTACAGGTTAACATATACTTGTGCAAATAAGTTCAAAGCATGATTACGTGATATACATCAATGCATGGCGCACATTTCCAGGCAGACCCACTTTGACAACATGAACGTGTGTAAACGGCCTTCTGTTAAAGCACGCCATCTTTTCTCATAATGGGAAACTGAAGAATAACGAATATACATTAACATTACAATAAGAAGTGCCACAGTCAAATGCATGCAGTTGTGGATCACTCGCACACAGGATTAAATAAAAAGAGGTAGATTCAAGGAGCGCAAAACAAGGGAAAGCTTTTTAAGAACACAACAGTTAAGAGTAGGAAAGGAGGAACCTCACAGCTGTAAATCATGTATTGCATACCCAAGCTGTGTTTCAAACTAGCCTGGCGCATAGTTTAATGGTGCACTAACAGCACTTTTAGCCTTTAAGACTGTGCTATCATTATGGCTTTGGCTTGCATTGCTTCCTTTAGAATATGTTGAATCCAGCAAAATTAAGTTACATACTTAAAGAGGAATATATAACGACACAGTTATTGGTAAGTGACACCTATTTCTGCTAGAGCAGCATTCAGTGAAGCTCAGCGCTCTGAACTTGACTGCACACACATCATCTGAGTTTGACTCCCATTAACATGTCAAGTAATATGAAGTGAATATAAATTATGTAGTTACATTACATGAGTATAGTCATGGGATTGCATCCAGACACATCTACATACACAAGGAACATTATTTTTGTTTTGGTGATATATGCAGCGGAACATTTAAAAACTTCCTACCGTACAAACATACAGAGACAACCCTGAATAAATTCTAGTGCAAGATATTTAAAGCTAACATAATATAGGTGGAATGCCAGGGATGTGCATACAACTACCTGTGCTGCAGACAGGTAAAGAGAGAGTATACTGTAAGAGAGGCTGGAGGGAAAGAGCAATATAGAAGCCAGCCGCGTGGGCCGAGTTATCTGACACTCTGTGACATGTGCAGAGGGGTCAGCATCTCTTCAAAAATGGCTCCTTTCACATTGGACCCTCTCAGGTTAGCTTCTTGAAGATCGCAGCCGGACAGGTCGCAATTCTGCAAAAAGGTGGCAGAGACAAAATAGTGAGACTAGAGGATTAAATGGGTCAGGTGAAACTGGAGAACTGTGAAGTGCTCACTTTGCAGTCATTTAAGAGTGAGAAAACAGCAAATATGCACATTTGGAAAACTGGAACCAATGACTTTTTGGCACTTTTGCTTAACAACATGACTTAAAATCAATTATCAAAGTCACTGATTACTTGTTTATCACTAATCATTTCAGCTCTAGTGCTCTGGCTCAATCCTGTTACTTTTTGTAAGATTCTAAAGGCTTGTTTAGGTAAATAAATCCTTATTTGATACTTAAATTAATTATCACATGCACTTTATAGGTTCAAAAAGCTAGTCCTCTCCTTTGAGCACAAGGCAAATCCACCCAAAAACTTTCTTATCTTAAATTCTGACAAATAAATTCCAGTTTGGAACACTTTTATTTACTTGCAAAAACAGACTCAGACAACCGGAGGCAGAAAAACCATTCAATTTCAAGGAAGATAAAAGATTGAAATCATTGTGCCTGTTGTATTAACTGCTTTTTTATTTACAGAAACGTTATGTTTCATCCTTTTCGGCCCGCAGAGAGGCTGAGTCAGCATGAGTGTTTTTAGAGATAATCCCTCCTGATGGCCCTCGCTCACCTCAAGATCAGTCCCTGCTAAAGTGGCTCCCCGCAGGTTACAGTTCTTCAGCTTAGCGTTTTTCAGAGTGGCCACACGCAGGTTGATGCCGGTCATTTGGCTTCCTTCCATGTCAACTCCTTTGAGGTTAGCACCTGATTACAAAAACATTTGGTTAAAACCATGCAGCAACCTCCGGGGCTTGAAAAATGAAGCTGAAGCAGAAGTGCATAAAAAAACCCTGCAGTTTCTCTAATGGACACCTGAGGCTGGCTTCAATAGCCAGTTATTCCCAATAGACACCCATGTTAACATGCCAGACTTTACAGCAGAGATTAACATCTTTAAAGCCTTGTGCAAAAACAGTTTTGGTCTCTACGGCTGATTTCCCCATTTGTGACAACTATCTAACAGAAATACATTTAAATAACTAACCTGTTTAAATGTCATCAAGGCTTAAAGTTCTGCATAATTAAGGGACACCTGAAGTGGGTGCTGTCCGTTGACAAGCCGCTACCACAGCAACAATATTGGTTAGCTAATGTAGCATGGCTTAACCCCAGATTCACAGAGTACAGGTGTAGCCGTAGCTGTGGCTATGTCAGCGTGTTTTCATATAAGTTAATAGCTTGTTTGCAATCACGTGACTAATATGACACGCAAAACTCAGATGGAGGGCAAGAAGTGATAAAATCAGTTCGTGTGTGACTTGGTTGGATGAACCTGCAGGCAGCAGGAATTACCAAAAAACTGAAACACATGTTGGATGTGATACATTGTAGATGAAGAAAGGTGATTTTTTTCCCAACAACTTGATTGATTTGCCCGGCATGGACACAATCATCATTTTAAACTACCTCTTCCTCCAGACCTCCTTATGTTACAAACGTTACACAGCAAGTCGATGAAAGCGTACAAAAGTCTAGTGGGCTAGAACTAATGTGTGTGTGGTTCAGTCCATGACTGAAACGACTGCCATCTTTTTTCCCCCAGGTGGGTAACTGTGCTTGAGTGTAATTGTCTTTTATATTTAAACTCTGTACATGGATGCACCGCAGTCGGGCTAATGTTACTAGGTAATGTTAGCTAACTGTAGCTACTATTTTCTACAACTAGGTCAACCATTCCCAGAGATCTTGTGAAATGCTCTTAAAATCTAGGTAGTAGTTAAAAACACAAAGAAGTTGTCACATCACATTGTAATTGCATCCAACTCAAAGCATGCTTAATGTTAAAATTTGACATTAGATAACTCCTCTCCTCCAGACTGAAGACAGAGGTTTTTGATCCAAATCTGCACCTGTTCCTCAGTGACTTTGTTTCTACTTCTCCCCTTTATGTCCTACTATTTTCCGGACTTGAGTTGACCTTTATTTTTCCTCAGTTTGATTGCTTATAAAAGACGTTAACTCCGAATTATAGGCTTTTGTGCAGTGTTGGTAGTCTTTGCCTCTTCATCAGCACACCAATGTATGTCATGTACAAAGAAGCTCTTGTAACTTTTTGGTCATCTAAAAACTCCTGTTCAGTGTCTGGTTGTACAAAAAGACCCTCTAAGAAGTTTTTTCCAGTTAGTTCATGTTTTTTTAAATGGTTGTAAGTCTGTTTCATTTTGCTAGTGGGATAAGCATTAGCATTATCACAGTTAACCACAGATATAAATGCACTGTGCTAACCAAGCTAGCAGCTAGCATTGACGTTATCTCAGCCCTCTCGCTCAAATACGGTCACTTGTGGTTCAAAAAATTCAAGATGTGCCATCCAAAATGCTAAACTCGAGAGTCCAAACTGAAGTCCACACAACAATAGGTGACACACGGTGGCTGCATCCATTATTTTATACAGTCTAGATTAAAACGTGACTCTGAATGTGAAACTGTCTCTGCTTTGACTAAAAGTTGTGATGGATTACCTTCCAGGTTGGCCTTCAGTCCAGATGGATCTTCAAAATCGCATCCTTTGAGAGAAGCTCCCTCAGCATTGGAACAAAGCATCTTCACCCCTTGTAAGTTAGCACCCTTCAAAAGACAACACAAAGATCAAAAGCATTCACAATGATCTTGTAAGTTCATACTGAGTTACACTGTACAATAAATGTATGTAAGAAGTGACCAGGCTGAGGAAAAACAGTCTGCTAATTGTTCTCTTAATGAGGTGAATGTGGGAGAAAGTGTGTGACACTGGCAAACATGTTTAAGAACAGAAGGGGCCTTCCTCCACACAGCTGAGGGGGCAGCAAGTGTGAAGTGGACAAAAACTTAAAGCCAAGTCCACTGTTAATTGGCAGGAGGGACAACAATTCAGAAAACACAGCAATGACACACAGCTTAGACAGAAGTAGGAAATCTTTGCTTCCCCACAGTGAGATTTATTTAGAACATTCTGCACTTACTGTGAGTCAGCTGATACTGTCTGTACACATGGATCATTTAGTGCCCACAAGAAAAAAGAGTTTTTAAGAACTTACATCCAGGTTGGCTCCAGAAAGATCAGCCCGCTCCAGATTGGAACAGCACAGGTTGGCATGTGTCAGATTGCAGCGGCTTAGATTAGCCATCTTAAAATTGATGTAGCGCAAATCAAGTCGAGACAGATCCGCACCACTGAAATTAAGACCCTAGAGACAGTGAGAGTAATGGTGTCAAATATTAACTTAATATGGTGAAATTATGAGGTGGATGACAACGTTTTTATTTAGCTATACCTGACAACGGAGCTCTGACTTGGTGGGTGTCGCCAAAAGAAAACGAACAAACTCCTTGCGAGAGATGGGAGAGTGGTCCTCAGGTGGCTGTGAGTTCTGTTTTGAAAGTAAGAATGTGGTGAGTCACGATGCATTCAAGGGAGTAATCGCTTTTGTAAATTAAAATTATTTACCTGCCACACTTCATATTACCTTGATTGCTGCTTCCAGCTGTTCAGCAAGCTGCTCAATTCCAAAGAACCGGGCCTCCTCGAGGACACCTGGAAGGCATTTAGCGCAAATTATATCAGAAAATTTGATTTAACAACCCTCTTCAGGGTGATCCAGGTAAACTCCATCAATTTGGGGGGTTGTCAGAAAGTTTACCTCGTATATTTATGCCTTCATTGATTATGAGTTGTCCATGTCTCAGGTAGTTTAGAATAGGCTCAAAGTATTCAGGGCTACGGTCAATTAGGTAAGCCCCATGCTCGTCCCGCTTGTTCCCCCACACATCTGGAGCAAACACAGAGGTTGACAAAACACGTTAAATAAGTTACAAAATAAATAAGTAACAAAAACAAAATTCTTACTGACAATCTGTAGCGAGTAGCGACAACTTACCATTCCCTCGAAACATGTGAGCAAGCATACTCTCTGGCTCCTTGCTGACCAAGGTGCTCCTGAACACAAAACACATTCAGTAAACAAGACAGTGAATGACAATGAAACTGTAACTAGACTTGCACCGATTTATCGGTAGTACTCAGAATCGGGCCGATTTTCACGTGATTGGCTGACTGACGAGGTACGTGTCCGCGTGCCGAAGACGCGCGTGTCCGCGTGCTTACTGGCAAGCACATCCTGAAGAACAGTGGTGTAGTGGAGGGTATACTCAGGTATACAGGGTATACCCACTTCTTTTTCTATCCAGTTACAGTATACCCACCTGTCAGCTAAAAAGCCATAGTAATATATAGGAGAGTATGCCCACTTCCTCATCAGTAACCTATCTATCTACCTAGTAGTAGCCTACACCCACCTCATCAATTACCACTACACCACTGGTGAAGACCTGTGTGAATTTTCCACAGGAGATATTTTTACTTTTTTGTCTGTTCAAGAAATAACCCACAGATGCTATACACCAAGAATTATTATTTCATTTATCTATGTTTTTATTTATGTATGCCTTTTTTTCTTATTTATTTTAATACTGTACCTGAAGTTATATTTGAGCAAAAAGGAAAATGTTTCTTAACCTGTGTCACTGTTTTTGTTCGGTTATTTGAGATGATTATTGAAAAACTGGTTGTATCCTGGTTAAAATTTTCTGATATAAAAAAAGATAGAAATACAATACAATGTGATGTAGCATCTTAAGTGATTTGTAATGTGTTTATTATTGATGAAAACTTGGGTAACTCTGGCATTTTTCAACCTGAACCTTGTTTTCCCATGTTTTCATTTCTAAGTAACTTATGTGACCAACCATTTTTGAAACTGGTCCAGTTTCTGGCTACAGCCGGGAGCTGCATAGTTGTCACTGTATATCCATTAAAACTCGTTATCTCTGTGACTCTCTTGTGACTATCGTGACTTGTTTCAAGAGCACAATGCTGAAAATGCAAGCAAGAGGGAACAATGTGTTGTGTGGAGAACAGAAAACATAACTTAGTTTTATTTAAAAGATTTCCATTATCCAGTTTTCAGTATTGTCGTCATGCAACAATTCTTGTCTTGTGAGATTTCAAAATGAGACTTCTCCTTCAACAAGTCACAATAACAAACAGACGGGATCAAGCAAAAGGTAAAGAGACACTTCAGACATTTGTAATAACGATCTGAGCTGGTCTAAGTCAAAAATAATTACTTTTAATGGAAGCACAGTGACATTGCACAATTGCCCCATCTGGTTACTTTGCAAGCATTGTGCAGTTGCAGCCCTCTCTCTCTCAATACTGGGCCAATTTAAATAACTGTTGTTCAGATCAGTAACTAAGACATGAAAACACGGAAAATAGTCCTGGTTGAGAAATGCCTAAGTTACCCTTTAAGATCTCAGATACCTGGTGGTGGTAAAGGGGCGACCACCGATATTAAGGGTCAGCCAATCAGTGTGTGCTCCAAGCTTATCAGATGCGACCTTGGCTTCATGTTGGGGATCTGTGAAGTAAAAACAGGAAGTCTCTGAGAGCATGTTCACACTTTCAGTGACAGCGGATGACACCCCTGCAGCAGACATCAAAGCACTCACCAATAAACGGATCGCCTTCTGACACGTACAACACGTCGTCATCTCTGTTGACAAACACATACAAGTCACAGATTAAGCTGGCATGCTAAAACGCTCAGCTACATATTTATTGTTATGGTGTGAGCTTACCTTATAAGGGCAATGTCATCTATGAGACCACCCTTTCCATTGTACAAAGAGGCAGCTTTGATTCCTAACTTATTGCTTGCTACGGATAGTAAGTCGGACAAGGTCCCGTAAACTGCTACAACCTAAAGAGAAATATGTTTAAAAAAACAAACAAAACAGTGTAGGGATTAAAGTCTGGAGAGAAATGGGTCACTGCTGCCTAATACAAGATTAATGAGTCACAGTTAGGTTAAGCTAACAGTAACATTTATCTTAAATGTGGTAAAAATGTCACAAAGACTAACATTTACTTTGACTTTATATGAATATAATTGATAATACGCAGTTAGTGGATACAGTGTAACATTAGCGTCGGTTACAATAGCTTTAATAAACACGTATGTTCAGTGGAAAAAGCCAGTCATTCTGCGGCCCAGGTCCTGAACTAAACACTCCCACAGGGTTAGTACCAACCTTGCCATTTTTAGATGTCCCGTTAACAAATAAGGTGACTCTTCTCATTCTTTAGGCGCTTTGGTTATAAGTGCTTCGTTACAAATACAACAATAATGTGGCGTGTACCAGCTAATATTCTGTGGTTCAAGCTAGCTAGCTGCATCAGACAACAACACGAGACAAAAAGATACCTTCAGGAGCTATCGGAAAAACAGAGAGTGTGACGTTTCACATAGAGACGACACTCCAAATCTCACGTCTAGTATAAAAGTTTAAAGAAAAGAAGTTTAATTATCTCACCCTCTTGGCCACATTTACAATTACAGTGTCAGTTACTATATTTACTATCAGTCTATTACATACATAATTTTACTAATGCCAGTGTAGGACATTAAAGGCAAAAATAAAAATAAAAAACAATAAATAACAAAAGTAATGAGTAGGTTTTTGTTGAATCTTTATTTGAACTTCTCAACAGTACAGTTTTTCATAGGAAAATACAATCTTGCATTCTCTCAACAATATAAACACATTTAATGATGGTATTTTATAATAAATTTAGACTGTACTTCTCTGACCTTTGGAGAAATTATCAATTTTTAAATATTTTTGAGTAGTTATGCGTGTTTGCTAAATTATTCGCCAATTGTGATGTTCATTATAAACTGATTTACGTTTGAGAATTCCCCCCAAAGAGTTGCAGCTGCGCTGGTTGTTCTTTCAAGACGAAAAACCGACCGAATCAGAGAGCACATGAAGGGGTCCTTCTGACTGCAGCTCTGCGATTGGTCGGAACGTTTACACGTAAGCACGTTTGTTTTAAACATCAGGGTGGTCTGGTACAAACTACTCTGAAGTTCTTCCTTTTGTAGTATAATAATTACATCTATTCGCGTTGTTTCAACCCGTATCTGAATCCTAACATGCCTATAACATATACATTTTTTTCGTCATTCGGTTAAACATTCATTGACTGTATTTCTGGGCTCGTGTGTTTTGAAGCCAGTCCTGTTGGTGGTGGTAAAGCACCACAAAGTTGTCGACCACCAAAGCTAGAAGAAGAAACGCGGAACTGTCAAACAGCATAATGACAATACATGCCTGTAACTCAAAAACTACTGTTCAGCTTCAGGTTTGAACCAAGTTGGAATTATTTTTTATCCCGTTTGTGCCAGTTAACACGATGGCGTCTGACAGACATCACTGTTCGTGTTGCTCCCATCCAGTCTCCTCTCCCAGTGTTTACCAGACGCTGAGTGAAATGGATTTTGAACGAGGTTTGCATACATGTGTCAGGCCTGTGGTGGCTGACTTTAACCATGGCTCTAATAGAGTTTACACAGTGTACAAAATATATCATATAGGCTGTTTCTACCTTGGCTGATCTGACAATGAAGTACAGTGCTGTATTGTGTGTCATTCTTCTATGCAGGTATCTGGTCTGCTGCAATGGATGGGGACTTGGAAAGGGTCAAGTCCTTTGTCCAGAAGGACACAGACCCCAACCTGAGAGACTCAGCTGGATACACAGCTCTGGTGAGTTTATAGATGTTAAAGATATTTGGCTGTAAGTGCACTATCATCCACTGTTCTCATGTATTTAAATTCCTGCATCATTGTATGTTTTGTCTCAGCACTATGCAAGCCGCAGTGGTCATCACACCGTATGCAAGTTTCTTCTTGAGAACGGTGCCTGTGCATCTCCCCAGACACCAGGCGGTGCTACACCACTCCATCGATCAGCCTACTGCGGTCATCTGGATGTGGTCCGACTCCTGCTGCACCACAGAGCAGATCCGACGCTCTGTGATGACGATGGCGCATCCCCTTTACATAAGGTGCAGCACTGCCAGTAACAACATAATAAAAGCATTCCACAGAGACAGTTTGGTAATAATTTATCCAGTGCCTGTATTTATTGCTCTGTTAAATGTTTGAGCAGGCTGCAGAACGGGGTCATGAAGAGGTGTGTCGGCTGCTTCTGGAGCACTGTCCTGCACTGTGCAGCCAGGTGAATAAGAGGCTCCAGCTACCCTTCCAGCTGGCACCACAGGGAGATCTGCAGGAGCTCCTAAAACCACCCCGGTGAAAACAGACACACTGCATCTGGGAAATCTGGAGTTGCTAAGAACAGACAAATCACATGATTTCAAAACACACTAGGTGAGATCTGCTTAAGTGAGGATTACTCTCATCTTGACCTGGATTCACTACTATTTGGCTGCTTTCCTCAGCTGAACATGCGCTGAGAGTCTCTGAATGACACTGTGAACTCTAGCTTCAAACCATAAACATCATGTTTATGATTTCCAGTGTATTGTTTATGGAATATTTACACCTCTCAAGCTATAGAAACTTGTAAAAGCTGTTAAACAACACCAGTGTCCAACATCAGGTAGTTGTCAAATGACAGTAATGATAATTCCGTTTAAAGCTGGGGTCGACAGAAATCTGGAAAAGGCAGATTTTGAAAACACACCCTCCTCTTGCAGCTCCTTCTTCTCTGTCCTTTATTTAATCTTACTTCATTGTAGAATTGCACAGAGCTCATCCTCTCAGCCCCTCTTTGCCCCGCCATCTCTCTCTGTTTATCAGACCACAAATGAGATAAGAATTAGCTAGCAAGCCACCCCATGGTCCCTCTGCCTCGCTCCCCACTGCTGTGGGCTGCTTCCTCAGGAGAGTGAGCAGCAGCAGGAGAGACCGACCTGGTGGTGGTTTTAGCGGCTTGAATTTAACTAGCATAAGCACCCCAGCATGAGGTGTCACAGTGGGCTGGTGGCCAGCAGCAGTGCCAGGTCCAACCTCTGTAACAGCAGCAACAGAAAGTTTTTGCTAATCCAGCAGGGAGTAGGGGCTGTCCGGTCCTCGGAAGCTGGGTTTTGCTGCTGGATTTGGTTGCTGAGGCCGCTGACCGGGGGTTTATCTCCCCCTGGCGAGGTGGTCCAAAGTGGTGGGGAGTGCGACAGAGGACATTCAAGGCTTTAACTAATGTTAGACACATAAATGTGAACTTGAAGCTTGATTTTGTTTATTGTCAGACTCTCTTTCTGATTAGTGTCCCTTTTTTGAGTTGCTTTTCCAGTGTAGGTTGTTGGATATGCAGGAGTGGCAACTTTATCTGCAAGATTCTCCGCCACTGAATCAAACTTTCACCAGCTGAAGGGACGTTCACACGCATCTGCATTTGTAGAACAGCCAATAGGAACACCATGATTCACCAAAGTCTCCCGTCATGAGCAAAATTTTCAAAAGCCTGAAAACAGAGCCAAGGGGAGGTGCAGAAGTGTAGTTTTCTCTCAGACCACTTGAATTAAAATATGCTCAGTTCATTATGATATTTTTGCCAAATGATGCCAAAATTAGATTGTCTACCCCAGCTTTAATTAGTCAATGATGGCAGCAATGACCTGTTTCTTCTTATCGTTGACCATTTAGAGAAAAAACAAAACAGACATTTGTCTTTGTGTTGTGTTACAGCTGAGGTGTTTAGTTTGGGTTTGACAGCTGAGTAGTGATAAGGGAAACAGATGTTATTGTTCAGTGGGAAGAATTACGTGAAAACCCTACCTCACCATCTGATGTGGCTGAAACCTTGGCATTGAAGGTTTCATTGTTGAATTAGCCTGACATGAAGTACAAGAGCAGAGCAGGCTTACATGCTAGCTACCAACAGACATAGTTTCTCTTTGAAATGACTGCACTTAAACCCACTGTATGTAGAACTTGAAATGAATTTGTTTAGTGCTCTGCAAACACCAGCATTTGCTATCACTGCAGCACTTGTCACTGTTTATATTGAACATGTGACATGTTTGACAAAGCAGTTTGTATTAAAACTGGAGGCCAACATCTTTGCCCATGTTGGTTTATTTGTTAAACTTTGTCTAGCAAATCCATGACATGATCCTTTCTGGGTTTTTGAACACATCTAGCAGCAGGGGGAGCTATTGCCTTATAAGCTGGAGGTGTTTTTCCCAATACACCATGTGAAGTAGCTGGCAGCTCACACACAGTGACCTCATTCGATCCTCCCAGCACACAGTTGGAAAACTAAACGGGGTAACTGTTAGAAAGAGAGAGACACATCAGAGTGTAACGGTTGCAGCTGATAGGAGGACACACCACTGTTCAGCTGAGTTATATTAGTGCCACCATGCTTGGTTATTTACTGTGTATTAATTATGTTGCCAAGTATACACATCAACAGAGTAGTGTTTCCAAAATGCTGATAATTCCAGATAGTGTTGACCCATTGGTATCATTAAACATGACATGCTATAAAGTTTGATATAGTCTTTGGGAACACTCATGGTCAGCCTACATATATAGCGACTTGTTGCTGTACTGCTGTACTAGTTTCATGTCTCTGAGTATTTTAGAAAATATTTGGGACATACTGCTTCTGGTGTAAATCATTCAAGGTTTTCTCCACTGAGAGCAGATGTTGGTGGTTGATAGTAATGACCTATAACCACACAACCGTCCACCAGCATGAAAATTCTGGCACCCAATTTGTTATTTCCGTGGTTACTGATACCTCCTTGTGTATCGCTGTGACCTGTAATGGAAGATTAAGCACAATTACACAATAGCTTTACTATTACACATTGTTTATAGTATGTCTTTGTTTAGAGAACTGCTGGTTTGGATTTTTTTTAAAGGATTAGTGGTTATTAGCTTTTGTTTTGCCACTCTCACTGAGGTAACTCACTCTTTCTTTACAGGCAGAACACATTACCAAGAGCTTTTTTTAACACCAGTATTTATATGCAAAGGGAACAAAGGATGGAAGCCTGGGGGTGAATAAAGGATGTTGATATTTCCATATCTACTGAAACAGATGGAAATACTTTCAACTATTGTCTCATATACTTACTTATTCAAAGCATGTTCAATAAGTAACACATGCACATACAAGAGGCAGATACCTTTTCCCCCCTCAGCCCTCCACAGATATGCACAGGTCGTACTGCACTTCTTCTGCGCTCCTGCAGTCCGCACATATACATCCCCGCGACGGAAACCTCACGCTGCAGTCTGAGGAACTTTCATTGGGTCCGCTGGTGGGTGGTGTTTCCAAACTACCTTCAAACCACATCCAGTGCCGTGACTGGAGGGGTGCCAGGCCACATCTGGAGCTCATTGCAGCTGACGCCACACAGCACAAGGAGATGGGGTGTCGGGGGGTAGATGGGGTGGGATGGAGGGATTTTAGCTCGCAGAACTAAGCCGAGAGAGCTGTTTACGCTCAGTGACAAGTTCCTCCTTCCACACAGCTGAGGAGCTGTAACAAGGATCTCCCGTTTTGAGTGCCACATGTCAGTAATAGCAGGGGTTTGCTCAGCCTTTTTTTTTTTTTTTACTGCTCACTAGAGGGATTGGTTAGAAGTTATCCCTGCTTGTTTTGTCAATGGCAGGAAGAACAAAGTGCATTCTGCCATTTGAATCAGACCAGTAATTTTGACTGGCACACAGACTATCACACCCGCCCACAGCACCTTCTGATTGTTGCCTTGCCAGGTTCTATGTAACATAATCAAAGTTGATGTCTAAGATTTGCAAGCAGTGAGCGAGGTAATGAAAACCCTCTGTGTCACTCAGTAAAAGCGGAGGAATATTAAAGGGCCTCATTCTTTTTTGATAATTTTTCATGAGCTGGTTTGAATTTGAGAGCTGCTTTGCCCCTTTATGTGGAAACAATCAGAGACTGGTCTGTGGTGGGAGAGAATAAGCAGCTTTTTCTAGGGACAAAGACATTTTCCACACATTTTGAGTAAGTTTCTTTCAATTAACTGTGCTGCTTAACTCAGTTTTTCCTGTACAAATGTTACAACTAGAGATATGTACAGGGATACGGTGAGCTTTTGAGAGCTTTCTTGTAATATGAGGACTCGGGGAGGACTCCACAAGACGAGGAATTTGGATTACAGCTCTGTTTAGTGAGATTTATTTGGAAAGCAATGAAACTTCCTGGCCCTGGAACCCACTTCCACCATAATGAGCCCAAGTTAAACCAGGGCTGGATGTTATTTTCCTCAGAAATAGAAGGTGGTCTGTGTGCCATGCTTGCGTGGAGGATTTGAAGTCAGTGCTTCGGACTTTATTTTAAACAGCACTTTAGGCTGCGAGTGGATGATGAGAACAGCCTGTCCTCTGTATGTATGTCTCCAGTTTGATTCGTATGTTTAAGCTGTGAAATTAGTAGTTTTTGTGGCTACAAAAAAAGTGTAATTCAGCACTAAAGAAATATATAATTCAACGTTATATTCCAGTGTGCCGGATGTCAAGTATCTCCATTTTAGTGATATCTGGATGCTTGTTTTGACAGATAAAAGGGTCATCTGGTCTTTATCTTTCCTGTGTCCACCTGTACAAAACTAATGCCATTCTCCAGCCTCCCAGCTGCCCTGGCAGAGCCCGAGCTGTCTGAGCTTTCCCAAAGTAATCAGGTAAATGGCTGGCAGATGGGCACACATTAAGAAGTGCAGTACCAGACTCTGGCATGGAGGACCGCCCCGCTTCGTCTCATCTGCATCGGGGAAATCAGGAAAGTAGCAGTGAGGGTGTTGGGTGAAGGGTCGTGGTCGTGTGTAATCAAATCTACGGGAGCTGCTCCTCAGAGATGCTACATAATCCAATTTAGGCCCACTCCCACTTCAAAGCAGCATGTTGTCTGCTGGTTGAAGTGATGTTGCAGATCTTACGCTCCCATTTTCCAGGTCAGCGGGTGATGAGAGCCATGAGTCCAGAGGCCGCAGCTCAGCTCGTCCAGGCAATCAGCACTCTGACTGTGGGAAATGTGCTTATCAGGTGATCCAGCCAAACACAAATAGAGACCATGTGATACATGCCTTTGTAGATATAATCAACATAGTCGTTAGCTTTATATTTTGAATTTAAAGACATTTTTTCAGCCACATTACAAATCTTACAGTCATTTTAATACTGGATATAGAAGCCATGTCAGTGGAATTTTGGTTCCCGCAGCCACACTTGGACTAAACATCAACCAACACATCTGGACAATGTCACAACGTCCTTACCGGCGACCATAATCATGAAAAAGTTTTTCCCCGGAAATTGTGCTCAGTGAACACGCTGTGATTTCTGTGTTATTGTGGGTACATTATTTGAGGGGGAAAGTTTATTTTCCCAGATGTTTTTTCGTTCAGACTGGTGGATGGTTTCCTTTTATTGATTATGGAGATGTAATCTTCTCAAAAGCAGGGCCAGACAAACAACCCATAAGCTGTACCATATGACGCAGAGGACAATTAATGAAGCTTTTAGGATCATATATCAGGGTCCCATCATACCAGACTGTTGTTACAAATCAGATTATTATGCATCATCTGCCAAATCTGCAGAGGAGCTATCTACTGTATATGCTCCTTGTTCAGTGCAAATTGAGCTTTTCCAGCATGTTCATGTGCGCAGGTTTTAGTTGTTGTCCACACTACGGAACTTTAGCTCACGTCTTTTCTCCGTGTGATCTGTTTGCCCCCTGTAGTTTATAGTGAAGGCTTGAGAAGTCATCAAGTTTAACCTACAGATTACTGTTGATATACACACACGTTTAAGATAGTATATTTCACCGTCCTGCACTTGATAAAATTGTCAGAGGTTGGTTTTTACATGGAGCATTCGAAGTCTCTTTGGACATTTACCCAGTCTTGTCCTAAACATTCTACTTTAAAGTACCTATACTCAATATTTACATCATAAAAATAAATCTAATTATTATGTGTAATGTGAAAGAAGTCCGTTGTAGTGCAGAATCCACAGAGAATCATCACCTGAATCTGTAGTTTTGCTCTGCCTTTTGCAGTTCTTTTTTTTTTCCCCAGCCCGTAATGTTACGATTTACTCTCACATCCCATTGCATCATTTATAGTAAAAAAACAAAAAGCTCCAAAAAAAAAAAAAGAGCACACTACCTGATTAGCGCCAAGCAACAGATAGACACAGTTAATGACTACCAGTTGAACATAGTGGAGTATTTAGCAGTATTTCGTATTTAGCAGCCAGTTAGATATATTCCTCGGGCGTGGAGCCAAAAAACTGCTAAAAAGAGAGAGTGAATATTAGACTTGGCAACTGTTTGCTAACCACTTTGCCATATCAACTTAAAAATATATGATAATATGTCAGTGTTGTGTTTACAACTTGCATGACCCCCCGGTGCTCTCCCTATGTTTGGTTAGTGCTCAAGCCCTTCTGAGGGTTGGGTTCGTTGGGTTTAGGCATGAGGAGTGAGGGTTGGAGTAATAGTTAAGGTTAGCCAATCAGAAGCAGAGTAGGACAGGTCCTCCAGTTCTCCATGTTGTTTCTACAGTAGTCCTGAACAGACAAATCAAAAACTGGCTCTAGATAGGGCCATTTGCGGTTTTGTGTCGGCCACTGGAATTTTCCTACACGCTTGGCACAACGGAGAAGTTTCAGGGTTGGTTGCAGTTTGCAACCTCACCCCTAGATGGCACTAAATCCTACACACCAGACCTTTTAAAAGTGACAATCCAAACATACAGTATAAATCACATAAAACTGAGCAACAGTTCAACACATTTGTTCAACCTAATTTTCCTGTTATTTGACACCATAGACTAACATGAAATTTAAATGTTGATGTTGAATATTTATTTTGTATTTTATAATACTTTTCTGTATTGTTTCCATTTTATCAGATTTTATACTAATACTCCACCACAATTCAGAAGCAAATATTCTGCCTTTAACTAAGATTTACAGTTAGTAGTTACTTTACAGCTTTTTCACACAACTTGAACTTTTAAAAATGTTGCTTTCTTATAGATTAAACTAACCAAGAGTATATAAAGGTAATGAGTTCTGTCTTGCCTAATTAAACATTAAAATGCTCACACATCACTGTGTTAGCAATGGTAATACAATATGATAATATTTAATAGTATGACACTTACACAGGGGCCATATTCTGCATTACCGGTACATTTAATTATTAATTAGTTTAAGTACATGCTGCTGGTAATACTTAACATTTCCTTAAATAACATTTGAATGCAGAACTTGAAATGGAGAATTTGTACAGAGTGGTATTGCTGTTTTTGCTAAAGTAAAGGATCTGAATACTTTCTTCACTACCAATGAAGTAAAAGACAAGGATCAATGAAAAATAGCTTTAAAATGCTTTTAAATGTTAATAAAAAAGATTGTGGGGAACTAAAAATGATTTATATCTAATACTGGCATCCTTAGGGCCTGGTCTTATTGAGTCATTGTCACAAATGGAGCATAAAAGGCAGAGTTTATTCAAACACAAGATCCTAAAAGCTCTCATTTTGTATAAATTAGATCAGATAAATCAGATTCTTCATAGCTTTGAGACATGATGGAAAATATAGTTAGAGTATAACAGAAGGGCAGAAGTAGCTGCATTTGGTGATGGTTATTCACAACTAAAACAATCCAGCCGACACCACGTTTATTAAGAACTCCCCTTCAATACCAAACAGCAAAATATTCACAACTGCAGTGACAATACTCCCATTCAGTGTGAATGACCAGGGAACGCAACACCGCACTGCACGTGTAATTGAACAAGATGGTTACGCTGATGAACTAAGACTCATAGAGGCACGCCGTCCCTCTGTCAGCAGGTGCCCGGCACACACTGGCCCATTCATATGCGCATTCCTGTCTCTCCACTCGCGGCCCAGCAGGTTCCTCCCGGCCACTCAGGACAGGGGCTGACGCACACAAAGGGTCTTCAATCTGCCTCAGACAACAGCCAGCATAAAGGCCCGGAAAGCCACAACAGCGTTATGTCAAAGAGCAGGCTGGGGGTGGTGAGCAGAGTTTGGGGGGCCCTGTGTAGGACAGGGGCACTGCTGATGGACGGATGAGGGCTGGGCTCAAACAACGTATAGTGGAAGGCCTGTCTGAGGTTTTTCTGCATAAAAGGAGGATATTTGTACTTGCCCAGTAACAATGGAATGCAAACATGATAAGCGAGGACAATAAAACACCACTTTGGGGCGATGAAGAAGCTGCTAGGGAAATCATCATGCAAAGCATCCCAGGGGCAGATATTGTTCACTGTAAGGATTGCATGACTCTCTGTTTGTTCTACTGGTGATGTATGGCTTAGCCTGCCTTCAGTTTGCTTTTGCATAAGGTATTCCTGGCTTTAACAGTGTCCGGCACATTTCCTTACACTGAAAGGAAGTGAGGAGTGATCAGAAATGCCCCACCTCATCTTAAAACAGACTGTGTTTAAGGCTGAGCTTTTGTCAGATGCATCTAAGCGAAAATTCAACTGACTCTAGAGCCGACATAGTCCTGGCACTAACTCTATCCTTTGTAGAAAATCATTGAACATTTGTAGCATTACCTTTAAGGTGAAATGAACTACACTGTGTAATAATTAATAAAAAATCAGAAACTTTATGCCGTCATTTTATAGCCTTTCAGTCAAGCCCTGTCTGTAAGCTTGCCTTTATATTTCTTCAGCTACCATGGCATGTACACATCACAGGGGCTGGTTAATAATTAATGGTTGAGGTCTTTTTTAAATTACCCCCACATAATACAAGTTCTGCTTTCATTCTCGTATGTGTGTTAGTGAACCACTATAGAAATATAGACAGTATGTCTCCCTTTGCTGCTATAAACAAACCGAAGACCATCTTTTATTGGTCTGCAATTGCTTTATTTTATTTTCTCTCATCTGTTTTGCACAACTTTTACCACATAAAGCTGTCACTGTTTAGACTTGGGGGTGGGGGTGGGGGTGGGGGGTGGGGGGGGGGGAGATTTCCAGAGTTTCAGATACATCACTCACCTCCTCATCAGAGGAAAACAATAGGCAACTGAAGAAACAAACAATTCCCATATGTCATAAACTCTGCCAAGGCTTTCTTGTCCTCTGTAGAGCTTTTTGAAATCATTAACAGCTTGTTGAACATCCCAGGAGAGTTCTTTATCTGTGATACAAAAGAGAAAGAAATGTCTATAAAATATCTGGTTTCAAACTGCTGTTGCATCAAAGATCCTCTCGGTCGTGTTTTGATGCTCTGAAATCGTAAGATGTGGCCGATGGCAGCACATGCGCGTTTAACTCTCACTATTAGTTACTCTAATAAACATGCTTGGTTTTTCCCTGGTATGTGTGCGGTTGTCAGATTCACACTCCATCTGCTACGTAGTCAGCAGCTGGCTTTGAAGTTACGAGCTAATTTGAGCTCAAAGTGCATTTGACAAAAAAAGGCTTTTTATAAATGTTAAAAGTAGCAGTATCTGATTGAAACACACCGATTTAAACATGTAACAAAGAGAGTACATGCCTTTTAGCATCACTGTAGTATCACTATAACTGTAAGGAACAGTCTAAATTTTGGGACATATGTGTGTTTGCTTTCTTGCCAAGAGTTTGATTGGAAGATTGGTAACACTCTCATGTCTTTGTGTGAAATGTGTAGCTACAGCCAGCAGGCGGTTAACTAAGGAGACAAATGCCTCATTTCAGCGGAATAGTTCAGCTCGACTCGACTCACTTTTGGTACCAATTGCTTTTCTCCATTTCATTTTCTACTGCAGATAGTACCACCTCAGCATAAGCGGGATTCTCAGCTGATCACCGATGCTGCTTCTATTACGTCACATCATCTGTAACGCTACACTTGCTGGATCCTTTCAGAAGCAATGATGTCTGCACTTCTGCAATTGTGTGGCGTGGTGTACAAAGCGTACGGTGTAGTTTTGTGGGCTGCGTGCTATTTTTTAAAATCTGGGTTGAGTAAATAAAAAAATTGAGGTCACTATTGATGGTAGCTTGGTTTTGTGAAAACAGCGGGTTTGTGCAGATGTCCAATGTCACGCTGCGTAACAATTCTCTAACCAATCAGTGGTCTGCTGTGTTTTAACTCAGCCTTCTAGTATCGGCTCAGTTCAGTTGGAATCTTAACCAAAGCGGTGTCAAAAAAGTACCAGCTAGCCTACTATCCACAACTTTTGCTAATGGAAAACCAAAAAAGAGCGTAAAGCCATGCAGTACCATGCAGTAGAAATATGCCTACTATCTCCCTACTAGCACCTCTAATGCTCACTAATTGACTCTTTCTATCTTTTCCTTTTTAATGCAAAAACTGAAATGTAAAAATGGCATTTTGTTATATGCCAGACTACTCTTTGTCTTATTTTTTATTTCAGTCACTCTGTTTTAGCTAGTTACCTGGCACAGTGATGACAAGACTCAGGTCGTCACTGCAACCAGCCAAAAATAGTTGGTCAGATTGTACAGACACAACCACCAACCCTGTTTTCATTGTTTGTGCTAAACTAAGGACGCATTCACACTGGTGCTATTTGGTCCCCTTTTTAAACGAACCATGGTCCGCTTCCATGGATAGTTCGATTCGTTTGGAGTGGTGTGACCGCTCATTTGAACTCTGGTGTGGACCAAATGAGCGAACCCTGGTCCGCTTGAAAACTGGGGGTCTCGGTTCACTTGCAAGTGAACCCTGGTGCGGTTCGCTTACAGTGGGAAATGCAAACGGACTATCCAGCGAACCAAAGAGAGGAAGTGACATAGAGCAAAGTACATTTTGGGTAGAAAAAAAAACAAAACAAAGCCAACAGTGCGAACCGGTAGAAGCAGAGGTAAAAAAACGAAAAAGTTTGAAAATGTCTCATCGGCAGACGTGGGGGAGTGAGGAGGCGCAGGCGCTTACTGATATATTGTCAGAGGACTATTGCTCCATTGATTTTGTGGTGACCAAGCCGGCTGAAGGTGATCGATTTCCGTTTTGGGTCCTGGCCAATTGATGAGCCGGGTTTTCGTCTTCCTCATGCTTTTTTTCCCTCTTGATCAGTGGACGCTTCGGGCAATACCGCCCCCAAACAAGCAGCTGTTGTAATTGCGTGACGTTGTCCAGGCGGTGTGGTCCACTTTAAAAAGTGCAGTGTAAAAGTGAACCGGACCAAATGAAGCTGTGAAATTTTTTCGGCATTCCCCACCCAATCGAACTGAGTCCCTCCGACTATCCTGGTGTCAATGCACCATAAGCCAACTTGCTGCTAGTGATAGCTTCATATCATACATACAGCATACAGACATGAGAGTGGTATCATTCTTCTCAACTAACACTTGGCAAGTAAACAAAGAAGTGTTACTTCCAAAAATGTTGAGCTACTTATTTAAAAGAGTATTGCACCACTAACATTACACTACTGTAACTGACTCACAACGGACAATTGAAAACAGTTTAAAAATCAGAACAACAGAGCCAGAAATATTAGCTTTTTTTAAATCCCGCCTATATGACTTTTTTGTTAAAACCTGGCTCCTACATTGCCCAAAATGCAACTCAACCAATGACGGATTAATGAGAGATTTGAGTGTGTTATGCTAACGGCTATAGCCTTGTGCTGCTAGCTTCAAGCTTGAATGAAAAGAGGGCCACATAAATCTGGTAACCTCATTTCTTTCCAATGTCACATCACCGGATTTTCAAACTTGTAGTCTTCAGCACCAACCGACACTGTAGTCTGATAAATTACATTAAGTGATGCCCTTGAGGCAAATTATCTTCCTCTGGAGCTACAAAAGGTTTATAGAACTATTTCACATATGCAGTACTACTCCACAAGTCCTGTAAACGGACTTTGATGTGTAAAATCGGTGGGGTTCCCCCTCAGATTTTATAAAAGAGGTGGACGTAGTCCTTCTTTTATAAAGTCTGAGTTTACCTTTAAGAAAAGGTATTAAACAACACTGGACACAGGAGTATGTAACATTCAAAACTTGCACATACATGTGATGTGTATTCAGTTATGCCCCTTGTGTCTTGATACATTTCCTTTTTTGAAGTTTTTGTTCATAAAGTATATGCTCTGTTTTGATTTCCTCTTGCACTTTTAGTTTACAACCTAAAATTTGAATTTTAGTTGGATCGATTACAGCATCAATACTTAATCTGATCTGGACCAGTCAAAGGATTCATACATCTTGTACCATCATGCCAAGATCCTCCTGTCTTTGCTGATATAGGATCAGTTTGGGGCTGAAGTTACAGCCAATACAACAGTGATAGGATGGTTTGTGTTCTCAGTAGAGGACAGGTAGAACAGTGCAGAAATATACGTGTATGAGGCTCAGTTTTCTGTGACTCCATAGTAGACTACTGAAAATAATGAATTTGTATTTTTAATTAAGTAAAGCAAATAATAATGTCACCTCATTTGGTGAATGTCCGTAACATCACATAAGACTTGCATGGAAGATGAAAAGCTAACACATGTTGAAACACAAATCTGTTTCTTTGTCATCCCCTTCTTTAATCTATCTACCAAGCTGGGCCTCATGTGTCTCTGCAGCTTCAGTCGTCAATCATTTGTCAATTGTGACATGGAATCAAAGGCCATATGAGCTCTTAGGATATGAACTATGTGTTTGATCAGGCAGTGCAAACTCATGTTTGTGCTGAGTCTGCGGATACATTTGAAATTCTGATGCTCTTTGATTTGCTGCCAAAGCATATGATCTTTACGCCAGCACAATAAAGCTATTTTATAGTTACCTTGAACGGGAAATTGATGAAAGTGCTCACTTTCTGTCAGGGAATTAGTATTCATGTTGGTTTTCTGAATTCCTGCAAAGAAAACAAATTTCCATTCTCTGATACACATTCCTATTGTTGCCCACTGATTCAGTCAGTAAACATCTCTTTACACATCTGTTTTCACTGAAATATCTTTCTCTTCTTGGCATTAACACATCTTTTTAAAGCATAATACACTTTTAATTTTGAAAGTGTAGTTGTAAAAGTTTTTATTGTGAGCTCAAGTTCTTTCTAAAATGCAACAAACATAAACTTGTTATTTTGTGTCTACATGGAACTTTTCTCAGTGATCCTAAAGTGTCCTTCCAAAGTAAAAGTGGTGTCCAATAAGAATGAGGCCTGTCTCATATTGTCTGATGTTGAACTCAGTAGTTTACACTTATTTGATATATCCTATGTAATATTATGTATATTTTGTTTAGTGTTTTTGTTGTTATCAGAAATGTGTCTGTAGTATGGAGTGGGTTCATGTAGTACAAATCCATCATGGTGCAATGCAACACAGGAGCACTATAATTATTTATAGTCACAGTATTAGCCTGTGTGTTGTGTAGTTTCCAATCCCACAATGCAAAGAGCGCGGTGTGGAGAGTTGTGGAGCTCTGCCGGAGAGGTGCTGTGGATGGCAGGGGGGGGCCAGGTTTCTACCACCCCGGGCAGACCTGTATCAAGTTGGAAAGTAACTACATGAGTAGTGTCGTAATTCCGGTTGTGTGGCTTTCAAAATAAAAGAAGGGGAAAACGCAAATATAACATTGAAACATATTGACACAGCCAATGCATTGAATATGGAGTGATTATGTTGTGGAAAAATGATTCATATTGCAATATGGTTCACAATATTTCCAGATGAATTGCCCACGTATTAGAGATGATGTTAAAAAACAAACCTTTTTTCCCATTAAATATCAATCAGAATAAGATTTGTCAGTAGGCCTTCACTTATAAGGAATTTGCTTTGGTTTTTGGGCATACATTAAAAATACAATAAACACATGAAGAGGTAATTAAAATAAAGGCAAAGCACTGCAACACTTGAGAATGTCTATATAGAAAAAGTAATATTGCAATAAAAATATGTACAATGTAGCTGACTTGAAGTAAGAATTCTTTAATGGAAACCCACAATAAAACAGCTATGAAGAATGACAAATTCATTCTAAGGTAAACTCAACAAAAAGTGAGAAACATAAACAAAACATTTTATTTTGAAGCACTTAGTGTGGAACAGAGGTAATGTTTGCTCTTCATTTTGATGTAATGGTGCTTTTCTCTTTTGACTCCAAAGAACATCCACCAATTAAATCATATCTTCAGCAAATGCATTCTTCCTACATTAACCTTCCTTGACCATTTTCGCTTTAATCTGGTGAAATGTAAATGTTTAAAAGTTTTTACCTTTAGAGATGGCACAAGTAGGTTTATTATAGTACTGTGGAGTGGGAGCCAAAGAAAATCTGGGCTGTTTCACAAAGCAGAACTGTGAGCTATATATAATATATATAAATATATTATATTTGATTAACTCTGTGGGCCAACTTCAGTCCAGTAATAATATCCAGCCAACTGCTGCTTCTTGTGTTGTTTATGTCGACTTTTATTTTATAGTTAGATACCGGACGTCGTGTGAGTTACTTCCGCTGTCTTGACGGTGGTCCGGAGGATGCGCATATTCTCAGAGTTAAGGGGGGAGGTTTGGAGCAGCTCGGACTCTCGTTGTTAAACAGCATTTCTCCGCCAGGAATCGTTAAAATACTTTCTAGGATTCATTCAAGTGCCAACCTTTTGTCGAAGTACAACACCAAGCGACATTTTGTTTGTGGATACTTCGTTAAGAGTGAGTTGAACAACTTTAGGACACAGTTTTCGGAGGTGAGGGGACTTCATTTCATCGCGAGCGAAACGTTTTGGGATAAAGGGACTACCAAGAACTACCGCATAGGCTGCACTCACGTAGTTTCCTCGGACCTGTTTGAGGTATCTTTAGCTAGGCGAGAAAAAAGAAGCTTGTCGCGAAGTAAAACAGGGAAACGTTAAAAAAACGAAATAGTTAGCAAGTTTTTTTCTGCTCCCTTGATTATTTGGGTTTTTCGGAGTGGGGGAACGCACAGTCTTTTCTCTGTCGCACAAGTTTTGTTAAAATATGCGTAAACTTGTTAGCCAAACGTCGATAGCTTCGAGTTAGTGAGCTTCGTTAACGGACCCCACATTGAAGTTTGGATATACTGTTTTTTTCGGGAAGATTTTCTGCATCCAATCTCAGCTCCGGAGTCTTCATATCTGACCAACACTGGCTGTTTCACAGCCCCCCGCCTGTAAGGTGAGTTGGTGTCAATCCCTCTTTGATTTAGCTTCACTTTACAGGATGTTTACATACTACTTGGTTAGATATTGTTCTTTTTTGTATGATTTTATTCAATTGATAAACCCACTGTACTTCAAAGTAGCTAATTCAAGAAATTTGGCTCCTAAATTGACTAGCAGTTATTTTATTTCTGTCAAACAACCACCTGTTTTACTTAACAAAATATGTTTTGTGCTTTGGAAATTGGTAAGATAAGAAAAAATGTCTGTTTACGTATGTATTTTGCTTTCTTGAGGGACTCTAAGAGTCTGTTTGATGCGTAGTAACACCTCAGTCTCCTCCATGCCTGAAAATGAAAGGGCACAAACCAGCACAAGGCCCAAATGTTGCCTGCAGTCCTGCTACCAACTCCCTCCTTTCTGTCTTAAGTCACAGCAGGCGCCTTTAATCAGATTAGAAAATTCACTTGAATAAATAGTCCCCACACCAAGGGTAAGGCCTAGAAAGCAGACGTTTTAAACTGCACATTATTCCTTGTAAGCAGTGGAGTTAAGCTTAATGGATCCGTAGCACTTCTCTCAATTTCTTTGTTGTCTTGATATATGTTTGCAGCACTGTGTTCAGCTGTGTTTTATCTCTGCTGCAGTGATGCTGGTCCTTATCACCTTAGATATGTCTTCATCCTTGTCCTGTTTATGCCACAGGTTAGGACAAAATACCCCAACACAAAAAGGGAAGTTCTGTATTTTTTTCATATCGTGACAAATTACTTAATCAGAAAAGCTGCAAAGTAACATCTCTAAATTCTCAGAGGCCGGCCATCAGTACTACATCTGTCATGAAGTCTGGGTCTGGAGGGGCCAGTCTGATGTTATGTAAAGCTTTAAATGTTATGATGTACAGGGAGAGGGAGAAGATGGATGGTTTAGGAAAGCAGCATGTCCACAGGGAGTTCACCGGGGGAAAAAAAGTTTTCTTTGGAGCCATATAATGGGAAGTGAGGAATAGTCCTGCCCTTTAATTTACTAAGCTGCTCCCTTGGCACACAATTTTTGTCTGTGTGAGGTGTGTGATTGTATTTATTGTAAGTAAATCCATGAAGATATGTGGTGTAGAATTAATTGTTTCGTTGCAAGCTTTAAGTGAGTGTAAATGTTACTAGTAAGTAGATTGTAGTCATCCTTCAGATTGATACTTAAGTTTTTCAAGAGGTTTAGGGTTTCATTTGATTTTGTGTGTTTGCGTTTTTTGTGAAGTGTAAGGCAGATTAAATTCAGATACAACTCAGCCTCCCTTGGGAAAACATACACATTCATGCATACTGAAAAGGGACTGAATGTACTGAGAAGCACTTTGGATTTAAGTGTCAGCCAAATGGCACAGTGTCGGATGGCTTGACACTGATTGTCTTTTCATTTGAGTGTAAACTTGTGACACCTGATCTCCCTCCGTGGCACGCTGGTGGTGAACCACTGATTCAGATTGTGAGGCTGCAGAGAAAAAAACAGAAGTGTCTGTTTTTGTGAAAACAGTAGCCTCAGGGAGATGGTCTGATGCTCTTATGTCCGCTGAACTGCAGCCGTGTGCAGACTGGCCTGTTGCTGGCTGGTTGGGAATGCAAAGTTAACTGGGAAGGGGGCTCCAGAATTTGGGAGCTGAGGAATTTTATGCATGGATGGCAGTGAACAGTAATTATGGTGCTGGCCATGTTATGGGTTAGGCCAGTAACCTTTGTCTTTGTATAATGAGAGAAGCTAAATGTGTCTTGCATGTTCTAATCTGTTTAGTTTAGCCCCTTTTTATTTGCCAGTTTTTCAGTGAAGTGTTGCCATCTCTTAAGAGCTTACAAAAACAAGCGGAATTTTACAAGACGTGATTTTGTATGGCTTTCGTTACGCAGCGAAAGGTCTTAATCCTTTTAAATGCATGTCTTCTTTTATTTTATAAGTATTCACTCTTCATTAGCTGCAGATCATTCTGGGTTTTTCCTGGACTCTTAAATCAATTTTGTTTCCCAACCAAAAACGTGAGTAACAAAACTCAGAGTGTGTTTTGATGCCTTACCAACAACTATATCAACAAGTGTTGGTAACAATAAAATATCTTTAAAATAAAAAGGTTTAGAAAGTGGGAGACAAGAGGGTTGATTGAGGTAGTTTGGTATTGGTATTTCAGTTTAAGTCCACCACTGTTTAAGGATTTAGACCTGCCTATTGCAATCTACCAGAACCAGTAGATAATTTCAGTTGTTTGGTGGCCAAAGTAGTGGGCTGTAGTTTTGGAAAGCTCACAGGTGCGATACGTGACTACAAAACTGGCTACACACCCAGCCGGCCAATCTACTCACTTATGTATCATCATGCATTATTGGTCCTGTTTTTCCTCTGTACAGCTCCATGTGCATATTCCACAAGATTAGACAGGGGAAAACATTCAAAATGAATTTTTCTCACATTTCTGTGTTGGCATTTTTATCCATCCGTAAAAAGATTCATTTCCTTACATTAAACACGAGGGGCTTACTCCGTATACTATATGGATATTTGGACACAAATCAAAACTGTGTGGGAACAAGGTGTCATAGCAACTGTAAAGAAAAAATACACTTAAAATAAAGAACTCCGACCAGATGGGGGTCAGATATATACAAAAATGCTGCTTAAACTTCTTGTGTACTGTAGTTTCCTGTGCTGATACTAATATTTATGATAAGCCAAGAATATCAGCCTGCCAATGTGTTGGTCAGTCCCTGTCCAGAGCTACTCACATGTTGAAGATGAGTGTGCCCTGTGTGTGGATAGTAAGACATACTGTATGTGTAACTCTTGCTCCCATGGGAGCGGAAAATGACAAAGTGTTGTGTCATTCTTTGAAGAAGCTACTTCCTCCTCTCTCAATTATTGACGGTTGTCGTAGTGACGAGGGCCAAGGGAACGTGGTCGGCTGCTCTCTGCGGTTCCTTCTGTCTGGCAGCAGAAGCACTTTCTTGGAGCTTTCCCAAACACTGACTCACAGCTTACGGAGCCGCGATGACCAAGCTTCTTTATCCCCCTCGGACCCCCCTGACCCAGCTCAGCTGCTGGAACACTAGACCATTCTTGGAAAGTGAAATTGAATTGGTTTTGAGGAGAGCACAATGACTGTTTCTGTGATGAACACTCACACAAGCGATTACCTCTTAAAGGAAACCACAGCTGCATCTGAACATGACTTTGTGTGAAAACGTAAAGCAAGTCGGGGTTTCTTTGAGCCAGATGTGGTGATGCTGCTTCTGTTTTTTTACAGAACAGACTTTGATATTTTGGATTAATTTATGACTCTACTGATTTGATAGAGTCTTCAGTGATGAGGCCTGTCTTCTTTGGTGTGACTTTACTGGGGTAAAAGCCAGCATTTGTTTTACCCTCCCTGACAACTTGTGGGAGCAAATGGTTTTCAGGGGGGGGGGGGGTCAGTTTGGGCTCTGGGACCAAAAACCAACTGTTAGGTGATAGATCTCTCAGCATGGAAATGATGGCCCGGCGGTCTCTCTATACAAGGGTGTCACATAACGGGCTGTAGTTTTTTTTGGTCTTAAATAAATTCCTCGAGGGGGGTTATGGGGGTTCGGGGCAAGTGTTAATCTCTGTGGCCAGATGCTGCAGAGGTGATGATGCAAGCAGATGTGCATGTGAGGGTCACCCACTTCACTGTGTCTGGAGGGTACTGTACATCATTGAACCTCAGCAGTGGTCTAGCAGCAAAAACCTGAACATTGCCTGAGTGTTATGACCGTCTTTACGAGGTCAGTAGTTTCTTTGAAGGCTTTAAAACAAAAACATTTAATTCCTAAGAACTGAGCAAGATGTATCTAATGTTTGTTTGCTTGAGCTATCACAGCAAGCCTGGTACACTGCAGCTTCTTATCAGTGTTCTTGTACAAGGAGGCCTTAATGCTCAAGTGCCTACCTTGAATCTTGTGGACAGACAGAATATTCTCTTCTTTTTTTTGGCTGTTATTTAATGTACTAATTGTTTCAGTTTTTAGGAGCCACCAACAGCCGTTATAAGATTTTTCATTCCTGCATACCTTTGTTTATTTTCCTCATGCATAGTCCCAGCAAATATGTCTTTCTTACAAACTAGTACCTAAGAGGTGTTCTGATACCCATGTTAATTTGGGAAATGCCTCTGATACTGCTTTAAATGCTACATCGGGTGTTGTTAGTACACAAGTGGGGCTGCAACGATTGGCTGACTAAATGATGACTAATCGACTATTAAAATAATCTGTGACTATTTTAGTAGTTGACTAATCTATTTGAGTAGTTTTTCATAGAAAAGCACTCTAAAAGTACCCCAAAATACTCTAATTGCAGCTTCTTACGTTCAAATATTGGCAGCTTTATACACTCTCCCATGACTGTGAACTAAAACCCTTTGGCATGAGTACAAAACAAGACATTAGATGACATAATTTGGGGGTTTGGGAGAGACAGGCCGACATTTTTCAACATTTTAACACATTTTTCAATAAAATGATTAGTCGATTAATCGAAGAAATAATCGTCACATTAGTCGACAATGAAAAATAATCATTAGTTGCAGCCCTATACACAAGCCTGTGCAACAATCCGATACCACGCAATCTATTGACAAACTTTAAAGTAGTTTCCCCCACGGATAAAACTACTACGACAACTACTGTTTAAAAACAGTGAAGAATTGATTTTCCAGTAAAAAGCGTAAGGTCATCCCTTACCAAATGTCAAACAAGATCATTTAAATGAAAGTTTAATGAAAGCTTGATGATTTAAACAAAAGTTCTATGGCGACCATTCTCTATATTTATTTGCTCATGTTTTATAAAGGGTTTAACTTGAGCCAAGCCATACATCAATGACAGCAATCATTTCACATGTATACAGGGTCAGTAGTACATAGCTGTTCATTTTTTTTAACACACTGGTATGGAATCAGTACTTGGTATCAGACCATACACAAGTTCAGGAAATGGATTCGATATCTGGAAGGAAAAAGTGCTATTGGAACATCTCTGCCACCCTGAATTGATTATGACTAATTTTTTTTCTCACTCATGAAACCCTTTGAAGACATGAGGCTTGCTCATGTGGTCGTGCATTTACTTGTTTTTATTATTTATGTTTGTTTTCAGTTCAGCACTGTGAATGACCCGCTGCTGATGCCCCAACGGTCTGAATGGAGTTCCAGTCGCAGAAAAGCCAACAGTTGTAGCTCCCTCAGCAGGATGCTGATGAGGCCAAGTATACTTCTGTGTCTGGTTTTATTCACCCAAGTTTTAAGGACCCAGTGCTGGCCTGCAACCACAGATGAAGGTAGGACGACTTGATAATTTAAAGCTATTCAGACCTAATTTGCACACTGCGTTTTTCCCCCAGTTCTGGTTGTAGAATTATCTAATATCACATACCTGTTTGAACCTATAAACTTATTAAGTCTGACTTATCTTGACTCTTGCCTTGAGAAACAGTCCGCTGATAATCAGAGCTTTGTTCTTTGTACAGGAATGTAACCCTAACACACTCCAGGCTTTGGTGAAGTCTGTCCTTTGTAGTGTCAGTGTTTCCTCCACCACCCCCATTTGCCTGAGTCTGATGTTTGAGTGTGCTTTACTGTGTCAGATGTAGCACAACTGTGTTTCTCTGTTTCTCACAATTAGTAACACCTTTTTTCTGGCCTGTTTAGACGACAACGGTTTCTCTAAAAACGGAAAAGTCTGTCCTTTGCGTTTTAAAAAACTTCTGCGTTTATATGACGACATTATTGAAATGATCCCCATTCACATGGAGCCGCAAAATCTACTGGAAACACTGTAGTATGCATGCCAGGCCAATGGGTGGCAGTGTAAATTTGCAAAGCTACACCACGGCATGACGCCATGCGCCTGTGCTGAAGCGCCTCCCTCAACAACGCAGTGATTACAAACCAAAACAAAGACACAATGGCGAAAGCATGCGCAGATAACTTTGTCCGGGTGGACGACGAGGTGGAGTTGCTACAGTAACAGATCTACACTTCACTCCAAATCAACAGGGTGAGCAGCACAAACAGAGCTCGGCATTGTTGTTGTGACGGTCGGCATGCCTAGTGACTGGAACCGTAATGCGCATGTGCGAAAAGTCTCCGTTTTCAGAGGAACTGCATATTAGGGAAGGGCAGCACAAGCAAAAACACTATTCGAAAATCATGGCAACTATTCGACAATTTTTCGAATAATCCCCCGCCCCCGGAGCCACGCACACAGAGATCCATTCATCATTAAATGCCCGAAGATACTCGGGCGGAACGTACACGTAGGTCCACACGGACTCAAAGCGGACGTCCACAAGCCCTGTGCGCGCAAAGCTCTGCACACCAGTGACTGCTCGGCATGTATTTTTCACATCGCAGGAATTTTTACGGACATTTTTACAGGAAACTACAACGTGGAAGTGCGCTCAACTATGAAAGCCCGAATGACTGCAGACATTCCTCGCGGAATAGTAGTCTCTGCATGTTTCTCCTGTTTGTAGAAGAGCATCAAACTAGCTGGTAGCCCATCTCACACCGCTGTAGCAACCCTATACTGCCCTCATGCGGTTAGGAGCTGAATTGCATGTCAAATAAAGGGGGGAAATAAGATGGCGAATAGTAATAGTCGCATTAAAAAATTGATTTTTTCAAAAATAAAATGACTATTCAAAATTCGAAAATCGTGACCCATCCCTACTGCATATTGCAAGTTTACATGACAACGGAGACGCTGCCGTTTCCAAAAAGTTGCACTCTGGAACCCGTTTTCAAAATGTTGGGTTTTCAGGCACCCAAAACGCCACTGTCATGTAAATGATCGGCCAAAACGCAACTAAAGTTTACCGTTTTCAGTTGAAATCATTGTCGTATAAACGAGGCCTAAACCAATTGATACTCTGAGCTTGTTAGAAATGGGTTTTCAACAGCTCTTAAGGACTGAAATTTTGGTGTGATTATTTTATTGTGTTCTTAAACTGGACAGTACAACTTTAAGATTCCCTATAAAGAATTTATCCCGGTCTGGCTGTTACACAAGTTAAGTTCTGAAAAGGGGAAAGAGGCACTGAAATCGAATCCTTAAAAATGTGTCTCTTGGATACAGTCCAACAGTTTAATAGCTGCCTGGACTTTTGGGTAGATGGCTTTGGATGTTTACACTCTGCAGTCGGAAGTGGAGAGCAGCAAAAGAATATGATAAAGCTCAGCATTATAATTAGAGTAATTAAGCAAGAGGGTCTCTCTTGGGCTGTAAGCCCTAAAATAAACTTGGCGTGGCTGTGTTTAAGCCAACAGTGGGACAGGGAGGAGTAAATGACTCCCATCTGTAGCCTCAGGGCAGCCCCACTACCTCACAGTCCCTGCTCCTCTCCTCCTTTGTAATGAAAAGGTATTTGTTGTCACTGAGAGAGGAGTTAACTGCCAGTGAAACCATAAATTAGCCTGTTTTTTTGAAAAAAAGGAAAGAAGATGCTACTTTGAGCCCTCCCTTATCCTCGAGGATAGGGTTTCTGAGGAGAATGTTTGTCTTCTAAGGTGAGCCATAAATTTCCTCCAGGGTGGGGGGAAGTCTGATGCATTTACACTCCACCCAGTTCTTAATCATCAAATGGCCAGGTACTATCTATGCGCCTCTGTGCTTTTCCTCCTGCTCCCCCACTGACTTTTGCCTGGGAATGCTTCACTTTCCCCCCCGCTCCCCTGCTGGGTGACGGATGACTTCAGCTGTCGACAAACAATCACGGCAGACGCATTTGGTTGCATTCCTTTTGTCTTGCTTTGGGAAACAAAATAGTTGTATGGACATGGTGATGTTTTATGCGTGCTTCTTTGTTTATCTTCTGGCTTTTGCTTTTGTGTTGTTCACATAAGAAAAGAAGATTCCCTGAACAAATTAATTTCTTTAAATTTCTTCAGGGGCCCCATGGACAGCTATTCATATAGTTACGGCCCCTTAAAGTTTTTCTCAGTGAGATCATTCAGAGCAACTTAACCCGTGCTTTTGTCTTAATCATTTCAATGTCTGTACATTTTTTTGGTTGTGACAGTGAAATATCAGGGTGTTATTTATATGGCATTCCCAGAGGATTCTTTTGACTCAATGCTTTGCTGTCAATCAGAGTAGATGAGCCACTGACCCTTCAGTGGAGGGCTCTCAAAATCTGGAGCTGCCACCATCCTGAGAAGACTTTTCAGACAGTGATGGGGCCTCAGGGGAGCAGGGCTCTGCTGACTCTCTGAAAGTAGACAAAACATATGAACTGACTTTAAGGATAAGATTTTTTTTTTTACTTTTTCCCCATGAGCATTAATTTCTAATCAAGGATGATCAACTGGTCATTATCTGTCAGTGGAATTATACTGTAATGGAGCAATTTAGTGTCACGGATGAACTTCTTTGCTTTATTGTTTAAAAAATAGTGTAAACGTGTTAAAGGAGGGGAATGCATACAAATATGGAGAACATGTTTCCCCGAAGCTATATATGGATAGAGGCTGAGCGGTGAACATGATGTCAAAGCTAAATCTGTAAAGAATGAGCAGAATTTGTAAAGCAATTGAAATGTTGAATGTTGCTTTTGACAGGAGGCTTTGTGATGCAGTTTCATGTTCCAAATGGTTGAGCAACAATTAACAACTTAGAAACAATACAATAGCTTATCGCTTATAATGATAATTACCTATGGGGAAAAATCAGGTCAGTAAGGACAGCGAAACTTGTGATGATTATTTTCATTATCGATTAATCTGCTGATTATTTTCATGATTAATTATTTTGTCTATGTGAACAAATGGCGAACATACTCATTACAATTTCCCAGAGCCCAAAGTGATGTCTTTAAAATGCTTCTTTGTTCAACCAGCAGTCCAAAACCCAAAGACTCTTCACATACTGTCACAACTGTCAAAGAAAAGCAGTAAATTCTCACATTTAGGAGGCTAGAACCAACAAATGTTTGACATTTGTGCTCGAAAAATGACTGAAACAGTGAATTGGTTATTAAAATAGTTGTCGATGAATTTTCTGTCGAGCCACTGATCGATAAATTACTAAATGTTACAGCTCTAGCAGACAGTACTATTAACAGTATGGAAAGAAATAAATCAGTATGAAGTTGAATTCTTTTATGACGTCCTGGTTTTCCTGTGTTTGTCCATCAAAGCCATCATGTAAGGCGAAATGTAGCTGAACTCATTTGAATGACACTGGAACAACTTTGCACTGCACAGTAATCCTTGTAGTTACCAAGTGTTAATCCATGCTGATTGTCAGCGGCTCATTTAGGAATGAAAAGGTCTTCCACTGGAGTGCTTTCAGGAGGGACACTCACTCAGTGAATTTTTTTGGGCTTGCTAATGGGCATTGTCCTATTCTTTCGCTTCCTGTCAGTCCTGCCTTTTGTCTCTTATCAATCCCCTCTATGTGTCACCCACCCCTTCACTCTGGTGCAGTCAAATCAGCAGAGGGAACTTGCCACAGCCATTTTTCTCCATGTGCCACCACAGAGCCTCAACCAGCCTGATTTTACTGCATTCAACCATCACTCCAGTGAGAGCAGGAAATCCCAGAAGTCATTCACACAGCATATTGCTTCCTATCTTGTAGCCAGAGAAGGTTCCATAGACTGGCGCCAACTCTTCCTTTTAGTTAGTCAGTTCTAAATTTACAGACTAGTGAGCCCCCCACCCCCAGCCTCATTTTAAAACCTCTCAATGATTTCTTCTTGAAAATTCCTTTCATGATTTATGTCATTAGGCTGATTTTAAGCGATGTCAATCAATTTTTCCAAATGGTTGTTAGAACACGTTCCAGATGGGTTGCTTTCTGAAAATATGGCCCTTAATCCATTTTAATCCAATCATAGCGGCAGGGGGATTAACTGAGATGAAACATACTCAAATTCAAAGGAAATGCTGGAAACTTGGCACTTACCTCAGTGTGAAGAGTTGAAAATAAATTTACTGTGAGTGATATAAGCGTGTTGCTATTTGTTGGCATCGTATTTCTACTCTGAGTTAATCAGAAAAATAATAACTATAGTTTTTCATGGACTGTTGTAGGGTCAGTTTGACTATATTGTGTTATATCTTACTCCAGTTTTAAGTAGGTTGTCACAGAAGCACAAATGGTCCTGACTGTGGCCTACAATAAAGCAACAAGCAAATTTTACAGCTTTTATGGGCGTTTTATGATGTCTGCAGCCAGATTAACAGCTGGGATGTTGACACAGTCTTATCAGTGGCATCTGCATTTGGAGGGCAGGGACAGAAACATACTGGCCCCCACACACACAGCGCAGAGACACTGTGTTTAAAGGCTGTGTAGTCGTTGGATAGCTGTAGTCCATCACGAAATGCCTCTTCTGCTTTCCCCCCTTTGGTTTTGTTTTTGAGGAGAAAGTTGATCCTACCCCCTGGCCCCTTTTCCTGCTGGGATTAAGGGCCTGTCAGACATATGTGATCCAGGAAATACCTTTACTAGGCCCAAGTGGGGTCACCATAGCAACTGGCACTAGAACCTACCGCTGCAGGCCCTCTCTCGCTCGCTCCTGTGCACATGCTCACTGGCTCGCTCTCCCTGCTCCCTCTTCCCCTTTATTGTTTGGAGGCCTTTGTTGTGATGGTGGGAGGGATTAGTCAGGATCGCTGATGTTGTCCTGAGGTTATGCTATATAGATGTGCTTCCTGTTGCAAGGAAGTGCGTGTACAAACACAGGGCGCTTTGAAAACAGCTCCGAATAATCTCATGTTGAGGGATCACTAACCGCTATGGCATTTGATTATCTAGTTCAATTTTTCTTGATACGATGCTGAAGGGACTGTGTAGGAAATGGGAAAGGAGGATGAGTGAAATGACTCACATTAGAGTGCTGCCACAGGGGACTGCTATGAGGTGCTGCTTGACTAAAACAACAAGACTATGTCAAATAGAACTGATACAATAAGTCGATTTATCAAGATTTATCAGAGTCAACAATAATTAATCTGCAGCTGTTTTGACAATTTATTAATTATTTGAGTAATTTTTCAAATGTAAAACTTTATTTTAACTTTAACTTTTAACATTATTTGTGTCTTGCATCTCAAATGTTCTCTGCTACTTTATCATTGCAATCTCTGAGTGTTCTTTGGACGATGCAAGACATATGAAGAGGTAATTTTGGGCTCTGGGAAATTGTTGTTTTTTCACAAAGTTTTACTGATATTTTATAGTCAACTAATTTGAGAAAAAAATCAGCACATGAGTAGATACTGAAAATTATAGTTAGTTGCAGCTCTAATGGCCACAAAATCAGCCATCTACTTAATTGGAATATTGTACCTCGTGTGCCTTTTTGGCATGGATGTGTGATCCAAGAGCAAGAATGTCAAGCAAGTTGGCTAGTGACGATCTTTACCTTTTGTAACTAGACAAACAACACTATTGTGATGGACAACATGTCAGCATAATTGGGTTACCCCCTCCCCCTTGCGGACTATGTAGTCATTTAGAACAGGGGGGCTCAGGTGTCTCGCTCCCTGACGCCTCCCTTCTCTTCAATCCTCTAATTGAATTTCACCTTCCTTTCCCAAGTAGCTCCTCTCCTGCCTGACGAAAGGGCCTTAACTAATTTGGGATATGATTTAATTTGAGGGTGAGGTGAGGCAGCCGGTTTGCCGGGAGAAAATCAAGGAAGGACTTTTCTGCTGTCTCTTGGACCCTGTTTTATGATTGAAGTACTTTTTGCTGTGTCTACAGTACATATACGGCCCCATTTTCTGTGAGAGCTCTCTGAATATTTTAGACACCCTGTACCTTGTCAGCTACTATTTATTCAGTCAACTGGTTATCCTATTGGGAATGACATAATTATCTTATAGTTAGTTTGTGCCATAAATATAAGCTTTTCTGTGAGCTTATGAAGCCATTATTGTGTTTATAATTACGTAAAGCTAAATAAAGTGTTAAGTAACCCACTTTTCCTTATTAGTCTCTGTAGAAACGCAAGCAGAGCTGTTCACACTCTATCTTGGGGATCGTCTGGATCTGAGTTGCTCTGCAAAAGACTCCCTCCATGCTGTTAACTGGACCAAAGACCATGTGGCAGTGGTGGATGGAGAACACACACACATCCGCAATGGCCAGCTGGAGATCGAGACTGTGGAGCTGACAGACTCTGGTCTGTACGCCTGCACCACCTTTGGCAACCACAGCGATTACTTCAATGTCACAGGTAAACTTACAGAAACCGTACAGATGAATTAGAGCAGCCTTAGTGGTTTTATTCTTTGGGGGGTTTTTTTGTCACTGAATAGCCGCATTCTTTGACTGTAAAAGTAAATATTTGAGACAGTGGTCATGAAATGGCATCAAAATGTTTCTGTCACAAAAACAGAGTTGTTGGAGGAGAGGCATGGAAATGTGTATCCAGTACTACAGTCTGTTCATCAATTAACGTACATACTGCATGTACTGGACTTTGTCTTCATTGTGTCTGTACATTCTCAAAGATTGTGCCCACACTTGAAGAAAAAGACACTGAGATGTGCTGTTTTTAATTTCTTTCCTACATTTTGTACAACTGTCAAAATACTGTGTAGATCAGCATAAATGGATTTGTCTTTGGCTTCACAATTTTCCATTCTGTTCTTTCTGTTTCATTAGTTGATACTCTGGCCTCCTCTGAGGATGATGATGAGGATGAGGAGTCGTCATCAGAGGAAGCCAAACTGTTGGGCAGTCAAAAACTGCTGCGTAAGTGTGCTGATCCCTTTAAGTTACTAATGCTACTGTAACAAATGGTCATTACCCGCTCGCCCAGAGTCACAGGGCTATGAGTAATTGTCATGAATGGCCAGTGATTTGAAAGCTTTATGATTCAATTATGGGTCTGCCGTGTGTATGTGGGTCACACTTGGGTGAGTGATTTCACTCTGAATCAGAGGGTTTTCACCACCTCAGTGACAGCTTTTACATGAAGAATGTCCCTGCGGTGACTAACTGTGGTTAACGTTAGCTGTCTTTCAATTTGTCTATAGAGTAATTAAGACACTCAGGCTTCATCATCTGGCTTCTACTGCCCACTGTGCCCACAAAGAATCCAGCAACTGCCAAGCATGCTGACCTTGAGCCTGTACTCTGACTCCCAGAGCTTTATTTCTCCCTGAAAAGTACACAACATGACTTGACTTAACTGAGGCAGTTTTGAAGCAACACGATAAAAAAAGTGATTTTCCTTTTATTAAAGAAAAAACTTAAGGTCCTTACCCATTCAGCACTGCCAAGCTCTGTGACTATAATTTAGAGACCTTGTTTTTGGGAGAGCATACATTATGTAATCCATCCAGCCAGCCATTTTCTGCTGCTTAAACAAGGGTCACGTGTGACCCTACACATGTCGCCTATGCTGTTGTGAGCATTTTTTACTTCTGCGGTGGTGTGTCTGTGTCACTCTGCAGTTACACCTCCAAAACACTAGTCTATGGCAGAGGTTTCTGTGAAGTGCTATTAAGTTTAGTTGATTCAAAACACACCCAAAACACGCATTGAACATGGCTTAATAGAGATGATTTCAAACACAAGTACACAAATTGGCTTCACTACAACTCGCAGCATTCACAGACAAACACTTGTGTTAATTTTGACACATTTTCCCCACAAATACAACATGCTAACGTTATTAGCGCAAGCCTATGGCATTTCACATTGTATAAATTAGCCTAGCAGCTAGCGATCTTTTCTTCTTCTCATATAAAACCAGGGACAACAGCAACATTTAAGAAAGGTAATGGCACAAAGTTTGGCTCCAGAACAACTTACAAGGTTCACAGACAAAACAACTGTCCTGTACTACACACGTTTTTTAAACAAATACAACATGCTACTAGCACAAGCCTATGGCATTTTGCGTTGTATTGATTAGCCTAGCTGCCGGCGATCTTTCCCTCTTCTCATATGAAACCTGGATAAATCCCTGAGGCATAAGTCACACACAAGCCTTGAAATGCTATTTTAGTAGAGGCTTTACTGTCAGGGAAATGGTGTGCGTATACAGCGACAGACCGGAGGGCTGCGTCACTGCAACGTGTACTTACAATTCTGGGGAGGTGCACTTCAGGCTACGTTGTAGGTTACGTACGTTCGTAACCTACGCGTCAGTTCAACGCAGAACCATAAATTGCATGTAAGCAAGGTAGTCCAGACATTGCTCATTGCTCCTTACCCCTTACCCTATCTCAAAGGAGAAGCCTAGCCACCCTAAGTTTGAAACCCATTTTGGCCACATCTGCAGTTTCATTCCTTCAGTCACTAGCCAAGTGTCCAAGGCAGGCTGATGATATGACCACAAAGTCAGTGGTTCTTAGCCGGGCTTGTATGAACTCCCGTACCCATCCAGCTCCTCTTACCTAGGGCAACTCCAGCGATGGAGTGAGTCGAGCCCCTCTTCAGGAGTTGGCTTCTAGACCATAGACAAAAGTAAACATAGTCTCTGGGTCTGAAAAGTGAAGCTGATGAGGAAATACCTTAAGTCTGCATTTCTTCTAATGGCTGGCAGGGGGTGACTCCACTGGTGGCAAAAGAAGTCTATGCAAAAATGACCCTACTTCCTACTTGATTTATTACTTCAGTAAATATTTTCCCAATGAGTTTATGGTCTCAGTTACGAGTTTCAAGTCTTCTTCAATACAGCATGAGTTTCATTTTGTAAGTTAGGGTCCTATCTAGGGTAAAATAGACAATAAAGCAGGGTGCACTGTAGGGTTTGGCTACCTTCTGATCCACAAGTCTCTACCATAATGGTGTCAGTTGGTTCTCAGTCAGATGCACTACTCGCTCCTCCACAGCGCCACCCTCTTATAAGTTTAAGTTAAGTTTAAGTTTAACTTATCCAAATATGGTCACTTCTGGCTCAAAATAAAACAATATGGTGTCAGTCAAAATGCAGACTCAGGGTCTCAAAACTGTAGTCTACAAACCAATAGGTGATGTCACAGTGGCTACATCCAGTTCTTTTGTACAGTGCTATGCGAAGAGGTTGGCCCGGCAGGGGGCTGGACAATAAATCAAATTTTATTAATGTCATGATATAAGACATCATCTTAGATTTTGGATATTATATCATTAATGTTGTCTTTTCCTGTTTTTAAAGGCTGCATAAAGTGATGTAATTTTCTAAAATTACCAGACTGTTGTAGCTGTGCTATTATTACCCCACTAGTCATTATATACACATTACTGATGATTACTTATGAAAAATCTAATTTTTAAATATTTTGTGAAAGCACCAAAAGTCAGCCCTACCATAATGTTGCAATATCGTTATCAAGGTATTTGGTTATAAAATAATGTGATACTTAATTCTCTCCATATTGCCCAGCCCTAGCCCTAGGCCAGTTATGCCTAGATGGTACCAGTCCACCTCCCACACTAGCACTGGTCCCTCCCCTGCCAGACCCCTGCCACTAAGTGATGCCTGGGATACCTTCAAGTAGTGGGTCCACAGAATGATAGGTCTAGGTAGATTTTTTTGGGCCGTGTTCAACCAGGCTCTGGCTCCAGGAGGGGGTCCCAAATTCCCTGTTCTGGGCGAAGTGCATCAGATGCTTCTTGGCAGATTCATCTTGGGTCTGTGAGCCGCTCTTGGTCTGGTCCCTCCTATGGGACCAATTTGCTTTGGGAGAGCCTTCTAGGAGCTATTGCCCCGAACAGCACCGCTCACAGGGTCACTGGGACACGCATACCCCTCCACCAAGATAAGGTGGTGATTCTCAGAGGGGTTGTTATGTAATGTCTTCTATAAAAAGGAGCTTGAGTTTAGGGCACTTGAAATAAGTTTTGGGCTTTAGTTTTATTTGTTTTAGAGTTTAATAGTTTAAGTTTTAGAAAATGCACATGAAGTTTTAGCATCTATATCAAACATAAAATTTGTCACTCATCTGCTTTGTTCTGTCCATTTTAGCAATGGCTCCACAATGGGCTCATCCAGAAAAAATGGAGAAAAAGCTTCACGCTGTTCCAGCCAGTAAGACAGTGAAGTTTCGATGCCAGGCCAGTGGCAACCCAACTCCAACTCTGAAATGGTACAAGAACGGCAAGGAGTTCAAGAGAGACCATCGCATTGGAGGCTTCAAGGTAAACAATTAAAAAATATTTTGGGTAAATTAGTCCCCTTCAGCTTCTTCTTAGTGACGCTACACTACACTATAGCATTTCTTATTGAATAACTCCAAGCTCATTCACTACAAGTGGAGATGTGTCGGTGATCTCATCTCCACATTAGATCACCACCCGCTCCCCTGGAGTAAGAAACACTTTCTGCGAGTGAAAAGCAGAGGCAAGTTTCACATTTGACCTGAGAAACAATGCAAGATGAAACCCTATGCCACAAAAAGGAACGCTGTGCCATATCAGTAATACCTCCAGGTGGGCAACCCTAGCCACCCGTTTGGATGAACGGGTGGATATCCATAATGTCCTCATTATGGGTATCAGTGCATGGTCGTTTATGTAATTACATCCAGGCAGCAGTAAATCTATCATGATACTTACTGTATCTTTGATATATGATGTGTGCTGTGATAACTCCTTTTGTCAACCTCTTCCCATTCTGGGCAAGCTGTATTTAAATGTGACGCTAACTGCTGATAAACTGCAAGGTTATAATAGCTGATTCGACAGTTTACTCCAGCGTTTGGATTTACTTAACCGAGGTGTGGCAGGTGAGGGTGTGGGCCAGATCTACTCTAAATGGCATCCTGACCCCTTAGAGACCATAATTTATCTGTTTTTGAGATTTGCTCTGGCTTTAATGCCATCTATTTTTTTCCATGTGTCATTGTATTAATCCACAACCTAATAAACCAACATATAACGTAGTTATTATGTATTAGATGGCTGTAAATATTGTGCTTTATGTACCTTTACATTGACTTGTCTGTGAATAGTTAGATTCAGTGGCAGTTGGCTCACAGGTGTGGGATGTAAGTGCATGTTCACAGAGTAAGAAACAACCCTCCTCCCTCCTTGCATCTGCTCTTCCCATCAAGGTGTAGGCCAGTCCAGCCTTGTCTCGTGCTTCCCCAGCCCATCTCCCTCCCCAGCTGGGACACATTTAGGAGTTTCCTCTCAGCTGCCAGCTCCCTTTGCCCCCCCCCTCCAAGACCCCCACCCAGCCGTGCTGCACACTTAACCATCTGGCTGCTGTTTTTTCAGTCAAGGTGCAAAGGTCTGCATCAGCGGTCGGGGACGTCTCTCATCCCTCCCACACTCTTGCTTTTATGGCCAGGCTTCTATTGTTCATATCGTCTGCATGGAGACGTGCAGGAGGGAGGGAATAATGTAGACCACATGTATATGAAGCCAAGCACAACACATCTGGCAGCAGGCAGCTGGACTCCCTCATCACGTTTTTAGCTAAATGAGGGAAACCGTATGGCTCAGTCTGTGTATATGGATGTTTGATGTTGCCATTGCCTTAGAGGTCCGTTGGTTAATCACACACTGCCGGTCTCGGCAGATTTATGGAAGAAAAACTATAACATGTCTTGGACAAAAAAGAGCCAGACATCAGTTAGCGCTAATAAGACAGGTTGGGGCAGATGTATATAAAACATGAACCCATTTTCCTTTGCTCTTTGTTAGGTAGGATAAAGATCTGGTGTTTATAAAATTGGGTGGTGTCACAGGAAGAGGGAGTAGTGTGTTATCTTGTTATCATCACATTGCACATCATTGACCTTGTTAGCCATGGCTTTGAAATTAAAAAGAAAATGATTTATGGCAATTCATATTGGGAGAAAGCAGATGGAGAAATGTTCAAGAGTTCTGTCAAGGTTTTGCTGCTAAACACAGAATTATAGTCAAGATCCATCTCTGTTACCATGATTAGGTCACCACTGGCCTCATCTTTGTTAGTTAAATTTGATGGAAAACTTTTTAGCTGTTAATTTAAGAACTAGTGGCACAATTATTAAGAGCTACTAAGTGCTTATTCTTACCATTTGTGCCTTGGACAGGAACTAGAATGACCAGCAGTGAGAGATTTTTTGTACATAAAGAAATCCATAGCCATTTAGCTGGGCCATTGGCTTAAAGCCCTGTTCAGACCGAAGAAGAGCTATGAGACGAGTTGAAACTTGCAACCACTTGCAGTGCACCTGCAAAGCTCTGAAAACACTCCAGTTTACACCCAGTGGCTAGATGAGACAGTGCATGGTCTCCATAGCAGCGACTCTCTGTATTTCCATTCTAAATTCCAGCTTTTCAGGTAGAAGTAATGATGGTAAGTTTGCTTTTGAGTATGTGTCTGTGACATGCGCAGCCAGCAGCAGTGACCCACCATCCGACACCAACACATTGTAAGGACAGAAACCATCATACATGTCAACAGCCGCAGGGATGCATGAATGATGAATAATAAGACAGACTGGGACTAGGTGGCAACAGAGGGCCATTTTCACAGAATAACACAGCAAGCGAACACGCTGTCTGCTGGCAGTTTGTAACTGACTTGACCAGCTGACTTTGCTACACGTTGATTGGCTGTCGATTTAGGTGATGTGCTTTACGCCAACCAGTCACTGGTGACTTGATAAGCTGGGTAACAGTTGACACCATCAGCTGGCTTGATTCAAGCTTAGATGGGCCAGTTCACACCGCTGCAACATTCTAAAATGGTATCATCTTGTTTCGAGTCTTTGATCTAAACTGAGCTTAACAAATACTACATGTTTCACCATGAGTGTTTTATCTGGACTGTTTAGTTTTTATTTTGAATGATCAAGCTCTGTTGTATATGCCACCCACTATAACTTTGTTTTTCCCCCCAAATGTTTAGGTCCGTGACCATGTTTGGACCATCATCATGGAATCTGTAGTACCCTCTGACAAGGGAAACTATACCTGCGTGGTAGAAAACCAGTATGGCAGCATCAATCACACCTACCAGCTTGATGTAGTCGGTAAGTGTTTACTGTGTTCATGTTGATGGTTTAATCACACACATATATATATATATATATATATATTCATGAGTCTCTTAAGTCATGTTGGATCAATTTCACAAATATCTCACACCACTGCACCTGATAAACCAATCAAATGTGATCATTAACACAAAAGCACAGGGACACAGTGTTGGGGCCTTCGTGTAGGGTGAACTGGGTCATTTTGTAAGCCATTTGATAAATAAAGCCTGTTTACTTGTGATGGATCCATGTTGAGGAGAAAAGTGATTACTCCTCCGGGACCTGCCCTGTGACTCGCTCTTACACCACTGCTTCTATAAATCACAGTCCCACTTCCTCTGTCACTGTTGTCCCCTGGGCTTCGCCTGACCTCAGTTGAGGTCTAGACCCTGGTGAGCAGTGGTATCGCTTCAGTGAAGGGAGAGTTTTGTCACAAGTGTTTTTTAAGTGCCCTGGAATGTCCTGGTCAGAAAAGACTGGACAGTTGACACTGTGCCAGATTCTTGGCTTGTTAGTTTACTTTGGAGAGTTATTACTTACAAAATGCAGCCGTAAGAACATTTCATTTCTCAGTAACGGCTCCAGATCAGATACTTGCTTGCCCACTTATTGTGGCCAGCTCGTAATAATTACACAAGCAGCACACAGCTGAGGAAATAGCTGCTTCCATTCTCCATGTAACAATTTATAGTCTGTAATTTACACACTATCAGATCAAATTATACAGTCGACCTTGTTTGCCAACTGCCCTGGCCATTTCCAGTAACAAAGCCTTGACGTGACGGAGGTTTTATTTGGCTTGTGTCTGAAAATCAGTCAGCCGTGTGTACTTTCGAATTATTGCACGTGCTTGTCTTTAATAATGCCTGGTTGCTTCACTGCTCACCAAACTTCTTCAAAACTAACGTCTGTGTGTGTTTCGCTTTTGTTGCAGAGCGCTCTCCCCACAGGCCAATCTTGCAGGCTGGCCTTCCAGCTAATCGCACCGCAGTGGTGGGAAGCGACGTGGAATTTGAGTGCAAGGTGTTCAGCGACCCTCAGCCTCATATCCAGTGGCTGAAGCACATTGAGCTCAACGGGAGTCGAGTTGGTCCTGATGGTTTACCGTATGTCCGTGTCCTCAAGGTAGGAGCTCTCTCTGACCAATCCTGCAGCAACAAGCCAGTTAAACTATGTTTTTCTAACGCTAAATATGAAAATGAAGGAATTTATGTTAGATATTATCTTCTTAGATACTGGTACTGTCTGTAAAAGTGTGCATCCTTTGCAGTTTATGAATTTTATCTGGCTAACTTGAACATAACCTAAACAAATCCATAACAGCTGTTCCTAAATTTGATTTTGTGTCTGCTACTTTTTGTCTGTGCTGCACATGACATGTCTTTATTTCCAGCATTCTGGGGTCAATAGCTCGGACGCTCAGGTGCTGACCCTCTACAATGTGACTGAGGAGGAGAGTGGAGAGTATATATGTAAAGTGTCCAATTATATAGGAGAGGCCAATCAGTCGGCCTGGCTGACTGTCACCAGATATGAGCCCACAGGTAACCACCACGCATCAGTACAGGGACGACACAGTGGAGGCGCTTCTAGGACCACCTGGAAAAACTAGGGCCGTATAACTCGAGACAACCTCAGCTGTTTCTCTCCTCCCTCCCTCCGTCTCTCCCTCCCTCTCTCCTGCCTCAGTGCTCCTGACTGTAAATGACGCTATGGAAAATTCCCAGCAGAACAGTTGAAAGTGTTTAGTCTCAGGTTTATGTTGGACCCGTTCTCATTCCTGCCCCATGCCTGTGCTGTGCCCTCCTAATAAGGGCCTCTCTTGCCATCTTCTTCTATTACTCTCGCTCCCTTGCCCTTCAAAGTCCTCCGTGTACGGCTCATGGGCTCTCTCTCCCCTTTGTTTTTTTCCAGCTGTCCTCCTCTGCTCACCTACAGTATGTTTCACAGACCTCCTGTTGTTTGTCTCATGCTCACATAGTTAGCAGAAGTGTGAGTCTGAGTGTGCCCTGTTCTGCTGTGGAGTTTTCCATGTTGCCCATCTCTTGCATGTGGAAATGAGGCTGAGGTATTTGACGTGGTGATGGGGTGGCCCATTGTGGGGTTCAGCAGCTCAGAGTCAACCTAACCAGCTCCTCCACTAACAGATACTGGAGTCCTCTGCGGGGGCTCTTGGTGGTACTTTTTGGGCAGATGGTGTTGGATCGAGGGGGAGAACGCTCCTCCATCCCTTTTCTCTTTCAGAATCCTTTACTCATGGTTCCCTTTCCCCTCTTGGGCCTCTTGTTGGGTCTGCTTCCTTTGTTATTTTCTAGACCGCTGGCCTTAACACCACGGACAAGGAAATGGAAGTCCTCCAACTGAGAAATGTGTCTTTTGATGACGCTGGGGAGTACACCTGCTTGGCGGGCAATTCTATCGGGTTCTCTCATCACTCTGCATGGTTGACCGTTTTTGAAGGTATCAGTGGTTCTGTCTCTCTCCTGTATTTCCATTTTTTCCTATTTCCAACTCCAGCCTGGCTATCCACCCTCACATTTGCCAGAAAAGGGTCTTGTGTGACTCTAGTTCTGTAGAAAAATGTGAGAGGAAGCCAGGGCGAGTTACAAGTACTAAAACTCCTCCTCTCTCTGTCCTCAGCATGGCTCCTGCTCCATCTAAACTCTCTAGATGGGAGAGCATGTGCCATGCTCAGTTTCTTAAATGAAATCTGCGAATGCCAAACAACTGCTACTTGTTCTACCATGAAAAAGAAATCAACATATAGAAACGGGCCAGTAGTATTTTAAAAAACAAGACCAAATAGAAGTATACTTAATGGTCTCTGCCAGGTAGAACTTCACATTTCTAGAGGGGTTGTTTGGCAGCTTTGATCAGATTTCACTTTGAACTGTCTCTACCGTTCTGCTCTTTAACTGGTGTTTGCATTTGATTTGGTGTAAAGCTGATTTTCTCTGACAAGCGCTACAAATGACATGTATTCCTGATGTCATTTCCTGCTGTGAGCACAGCAGCTGGCTTTGATAATTGGCTCGCTGTAGTGGATGTGTCTCATTCCTGAGGGTTGGAATGGGCATTTGTCCAATTATCAAGCTGCTTGTCAGTCAGCCTCTTCACACAAGTGCAGCTCACTTGTGTTGCTGGTGTTGGTTAGGGGTGTAACGGTGCACTTCAGTCGGTATGGCACCCTTGGTTTGGGATGTATTATGTAGTTATGTCGTGCTCTCAGCACAACTTAGTCCCATAGGATAATGTCCCACAGACAAAAGGCAACACAATTCTACATCTTGTATTTTTCAGTGGAAATATTTCCTGTGGTTGGAGATGTATTATGATTGCAAATGTGCATCTGAGATTTAAATTCAAAAGCTCTGAAGAAGCAACAGCTAGAATAAATTTAGAATTTACATCTATTCCTGGCTAAGCAAGTAAAGATGTTGTTAAAGATATACTATGTGGGAAATGTTACTTACTATTTGTAAACACAACATTCAAACTTGGCCCCACCTAAATTGGTTGTACATACACTGCAAGTTACTGTAGTGTTGTAGGAATGTTACATTTGTTGTCATGGAAAAACTGATACTTTAGCAAGATAGCTAAGATAACGGCCGGTACCTACCTGTCTAATAGAAAGTTGGCCAACTTGCGTCGATCTCCATCCTCTCCTTTAGTGCTCACAGGCAAAAGTGAAAGTCAGCCACAGATTCACTCTAATTTTGGAATGAGCTTTGTTCATTTGGTGTTTTGCCTCGCTATTTTTGAGTTTGTTCTGTGTTGTCTTTGCAGTTTTTGTAGCTTCCTTTTGGATGCGTGCTGCTACTACCTGATCACTACCGTAAAGTCTCCGCCTTACCTGCGACTTGTTATTGGCTGGGGGGGCCGCCAGTAACATCACAAACACAGCAAAATAAGAGAGAAATAAGAAAATACAGGCAGAGGGCAGAGTGATGATTGAAAGGGATGTATGAGTCTGTACATTGTTTCTTCGACAAATCCTGCATAGTATATCTTTAAAATAAATAAAATTGTACATTGAAAAAAGTGAGATTAAGATCTTCATAAGACATGATGTTCATTCATTCAGAGGTGTTTTTAGCAATGCACCAGACAGGAATGACATCAGTTGTATCTATTTAAAAGACTTTGGATAAACTTCAATGGAACAAAGACAAAACTGTTAACTTGATCATTAATGACCTCAACAGGATTTAATGCTGTAGGTAGACTTACGTATGAACAAGGAAAGTATTTGAAACTGATTTGTGAGATCTAGCTCCTGCACACAATGCCACATCCCAAGCCAAGGTATGCACCGAGCTCTTATTCACTGAGTATGGAATCCATTACACCCCTAGATCTGGTATGAATAAACGTTGGTGATTTCACTGAATGGGAGGAAAAAAACAAGATCTGAATTGGACAGTTTCTTTTCAAGTGCTTGCATTTTTTTCCCAATAAAACACATTATTGTTATTTTCTTAAAAGAAATAAAACATTGTATTACCAGCACCAACACACAACTCGTTTAAAATTGCATCACAAATAGAGTCAGAATTGGATATTTCATTTATCAAGTCAAGCAGTTAAACTACTGTATTGAGCTCATGCTTTGTGGTATGCTGCTTTTAGACCTACAAGTAGACATGAAATATAAGTTCGGCTATTTGATGAAGTGGAAATGATGTGTTGAAACATTGTGTGTGAATTGTTGATATGCTGTATAAAAGTCAGATCCTTTGCACACTGTTACACTCTTAGACATCAGTTACAGTCCATTAACAAACATATTTGTGTTTATGTTAAGAAAAAATGGATTAACTGGATCAAATGATGTCTTAGCTTTTGTTACAGTGAATTTGATTCACTTGGGTTGTCCAAATTGTTTCTCAGTGATTCATGAGGCTATGCCCACTTTTCATATTAGAAAAATATGTAGTGTGAAACACAATGCTTCAACAAAGTGATATTTGTGCTACAAGTTTTTGTCCTTTCTCTGTCAAAGGTTCTGATTTTTAGACAGTGCAGCTGTGTATTTGTGTGTGTGAGTGCTTGGGTGGTGAGTTTGCTTTATGTGTGTCATCTGTGTACTTGAAAGCATGAGTATGTTTGGTGTGATTGGGAATATAAAGTCAGATCTCTGGTAGTTTGGTTTCATGGATGACAGCTGACCACCCCTCCCTGCTCCCTATCACCCTGCATTCCTCCCCACTTTGTAGCTGTCCCGCACTACCCTCCAGCCAGCCACACCTACCTGGAGGTGGTCATCTACTGTGTGGGCTTCTTCTTCATCGCTGTCATGATCGCCATTGCGATTATTGTCAAGATTCGCACCTCCTCAAAGAAGAGTGACTTCAATAGTCAGCTGGCTGTCCACAAGCTGGCCAAAAGCATCCCGCTGCGCAGACAGGTAACAGAAAGTAGATAGGGGGTTTGGAAAATTTATACCTTCTTTATCTCCTCTCTCTCTCCACATTCCATTTGTTAAGTCATAATTTTAAAACTCTTTGGCTCATCTGTACATTTACAGAGTTTGTTTATGCTAACAGAAACCTAAAAGCATGCATTCAAAGAGCTTTCAGGTTCATTGTAGCTCCTTGAGGTCCTGTACATCAGGTAAGTATTGCTGCATTTCCACTGCATGGTATGGCTCGACTCAACTCACTGTTGGTAGGCAGGATTCTCAGCCGATTGCCATGACATTACATCTGCACTCTCTCAATTGTACAGCACTGTGTACCGGCTGTATGCCTTATTTTAAAAACTTGGTGGAGTGAATAAAAATATTGCAGTTGCTATTGATGGTAGGTTAGCTATATAAAATGGCAGGTTTGTGCAGGATGTCTTGTGTCGTTTAAATGACGGTTCTGTCTGACCAGTCAGTGGTCTGCACTGTTTGAATTCCAGCTTCTAGTATCCCCTCGGCTCACTTGGAACCTTAATGAAGGTGGTGGCAAAAAACAGTACCAGGCACTATGCACAACTTTTGCTGATGGAAAAGCAAAAAAGAGTTAGTTGAGTTGAGTAGAGCTGTTCTGTACCATGCTGTGGAAATGTGGCATATGAGTATTTGAGGAGTATTTCTCCTCCATAGATATGGTACACCTGAGTGGTTTGGATGGTTTCTACATGGTAGAATTTATAACTACTCTATTTTTCATATTCTTTCGGTCACTGTTGACTAAATTATTTCTTGCTACTGGTGTCTGTTCCACTATGAGGGGAGTAATGTCAGTGTTTTTTTCCTCAGGTGTCTGTGGACTCTAGCTCCTCCATCCACTCTGGAGTGATGCTGGTTCGTCCGTCCCGCCTCTCTTCCAGCGGTTCTCCAATGTTGTCAGGGGTGTCAGAATATGAACTGCCCCAGGATCCCCGCTGGGAGCTTCCCCGGGACAGGTATGTTGTGGATTAAACACTCAGACAGCCTCGAGGCTAGAAAAATGACCTTCTGAGAGGAAAGTTATTGGTTTAAAACAGTCAGCTGGGACAGGAACCAGCTGCACAAGGAGGAAGGGGAAAGTTTTTCTCACTCTTCGCAAAAAATATGTTGTGCTGCCCTTGTGCAAAACACTGAAACTGCAGCAGTCTGTGTAAAACTGACTAAACCTCAAAAGCAGTGCATCTAAAAGCTTAAAAAATGAAGGGCCAAACTTCACACAAATAATACAGATTTGGAGTTGAACCTCACTGACTGTTAATGACTGTCTCGTGTGTCTTTACCTCCTCAAAGACTCGTTCTTGGGAAGCCACTGGGTGAAGGCTGCTTCGGTCAGGTGGTGATGGGAGAGGCGCTTGGTCTCGACAAAGAGAAGCCAAACCGTGTGACCAAAGTTGCAGTCAAAATGTTGAAATGTAAGTCAGCTGTTCTCAGTTGTGTGGGTATATTGTAGACTTGGACAGATTGGCACTGAATTGATGAGATCTGCTGGAATATGTCATGGATTTGCAGAGTGGATGGCTCTTCAGTATAGGAGACTTTACAGAAACTCCAGGGACGAGAAAAACACCAAAACTGTGAACGGATACTAAGAGACATCTGCCATTGGATCCCAGCCACTGTGCAAATGGGAGAGTAGAGTAAAAATTTATGAGAGCCCTTGACATCCCATATAAAACAGTGTTCATTAAACTGCACCGAGGAGTGAGGATGTAGGGAAAGTAGCATTTATTGTCTCCTACTTTAAGTGCCTTCCCCAGGGAGCATTTACCAAGACAAACTCCAGCCTAACTCCATAAGAGCAGCAATGTTGATGTGTATACCTTGCAGGGTGATTATTATGAGGCATTTTGGGCCCGTTCCCCTAACAGAACATCTACTAATTGCCCTAATATGATTTATTTCTCTTCCCCTCCAGCTGACGCCACAGAGAAAGACCTGTCAGACCTGATTTCGGAGATGGAGATGATGAAGATCATTGGGAAGCACAAGAACATCATTAATCTGCTGGGAGCCTGCACACAGGATGGTAGGACCAGACAGTCAGGGGTCTGCTACTGACCTGCCCTGGCCTGCTCAGGCCAACACACACACGCACACACACATCATTGTCCCTCAGATAACCATGAACCTTACTTTAAGAGATGTGTGGAACAGCATGAGTAAATGATTCTGACACCAGCTTCCGAGCTCGCAGTTTGAATCAACCACGGCTGCTGCCATTTCCCTCCAATCATCCCTGACGAAAAGCTAAAGTAGACTAACCTTGAATGACCCTGCAGTGCTCAAAGCTCTGTTGCTTCCACTCTGAACCACAACGCTCTTTGTTCACTTAATTAACTGTTTTAAACACTGGCTTGTATATTGAGTAACTAAATTGCATCAATCTCTTGATCTCAAAGCATTTATGACATCTGCCAATAACTGCAGTTATATTCATTTACGTACCTAGAAGTCTGGGATCTGAAACAATTCGATCTTACACATTTTCACTTACAAAGGGTAGAAAGCCAAATGATCTTGATGACTTTAGGGGCTTTACTTTTGCGTTACCATCAGCCACAGATTTCAGTTTGAAGTATTTTATGATGTGTTGTGAATACTGCCACTCCCACTGGAGAGATTACTTAGCTTCCCTGTATGATCATTTCTTTACTGCTGCTATCATCTCTATTCTAAAATAATGTTACATGGCCTCATTTCGTGGTGATTTATTGTTGCTTTTCTTCCAATTGTTTTAGGTCCTCTGTATGTGATAGTAGAGTATGCATCCAAGGGGAACTTGCGGGAGTACTTGCGAGCTCGGCGCCCACCGGGCATGGAGTACTGCTACAACCCAGACCAGGTTCCCGTGGAGAACATGTCCATCAAAGACTTGGTGTCCTGTGCTTACCAAGTGGCCCGAGGAATGGAGTATTTGGCCTCCAAAAAGGTAACCACACAGTATAACAAGCCATTCTCAGCCTTCCACATTAAATTTACAGAATCAGGTGGAGAAACACCTTTCTATGAAAATGTATATGACTTTGAACAGAAAATATTCTCAATGCTTTAGGCTTTGTCTTCAAAACACTGATTCTGAGGACTTTGGCTCAGTTTTAGTAATGTCTGTTTTTATTTGTGCAGTGCATCCACAGAGATCTTGCTGCTCGCAATGTTTTGGTAACAGAGGACAACGTGATGAAAATAGCCGACTTCGGCTTGGCAAGAGATATCCATCACATTGATTACTATAAGAAGACCACCAATGTGAGTGTTTGTTATCATTTGTTAAACAACGTGCCCATGAAACAACTCTTAATACTGTAGAAAGCCATAACATACATATCTTTTCCGTAGGGTCGTTTACCAGTCAAGTGGATGGCTCCTGAGGCTCTGTTTGACCGGATATACACACACCAAAGTGATGTGTGAGTATCACGTGCCTTCACTTTTCCATCTCACTCTCAGTGGAATGCGAGAAAACACTTAGTCGTGCAGAAAATGTAGACGCTCCTGTCTGTTTCTGTCTGCAGCTGGTCATTTGGGGTGCTGCTTTGGGAGATATTCACCCTGGGGGGCTCTCCGTATCCCGGAGTCCCAGTGGAAGAGCTGTTCAAGCTGCTGAAGGAAGGTCACCGTATGGACAAACCCTCAACATGCACTCATGAGCTGTAAGGAAACATTACACTAACAAAATCAAACATGTTCCTCAGACTCTTTTGTTACTGCTTGAGCTTTTAATATCTCTTTTCCAACATTTCCTTATTTGGTAAGGTAAAGCTAACAGGGGGAATATTAAATGGCACAGCATGATCAGATGCATTGTAATTATCCTTAAAAAGATATTTTATTGTGAAATAATAAGTTTTTAAGTACACTTGACACTGCTAAATGAGCCTGTGGTCACTACATGATCAAAACAACTGTAATTCTGACACAGCTGCGTTGTTGGTTGTTGAAATCACAGTGGAGAAGTCATGAGGATCAGTTTCCAGTGAGTGATGGTTACAGAGTTGCAAATATATTGCTGACAGAGTCCAAATATGTGTCCCACTTTCTCATTCTGGCAAATGAACTGAATAAGTCTTGTCTGTGGTTTTCTGTTTTTGAGCCTGCCTGGTCACAACGAAGCTTATTCTGAACCAGATGTTGCCTACATCAATAGTGTAACTTTTGAGGGGATGTGTGTCAGGATTGAAACAATCTTTTTCCAATTTGACCTGCCATTGAATGAGCCAAGTATATGGCATTTCAAAAAGAAAGTAATTTTGAAAATGACCAACAATCTGCAACGCTCGTAAAAAAAAAAAAAAAAAAAAAGCCCAGTTGCTGCTGTGTCTCATGCTTGGCCCAAACAGTTGGTATTAATATTTACATTACCCATGTTGTTGTATATCAGAAAAATTCCAGGTGCTTAGCAACGTAATAATGAAACCGACCATTGTTTGTATGACGACCAATAAAATGAAATGCTCACAGGTTTAGTGAGCTCCAAATGGAACATATTGTTCATCACTGTCTTTTAGACTGTCACCTTCCAGCTACAGCTGTATGTCAGGTTTCTGACCACTCCTCATAATAATTTAACATTTAAATTTTAAAGGTATACTATGCAAGATTTTCCCTAAAACACAATGTGTAGACTCCCACTTATCACTTATCACACAGTAGATCACAGCCCTCTGACATCATCAGTTTACTGCTGCGCTTCTTTCAAAATTCCTTTGTGCTTCTTCAGAACTAAGCTAGTTTTCCAAATTGGAGTTAATACAATGTAAGCTACTGCAGGGTTAGCAAGTATGCTTGCCAACAGGCTACGATATTGTTCAATGTGTCAAATGTGTCCCTCACAGGTCTTTGCAACTAGAGAATGACATTACCCTTACTCTTAATGTTACTGAACACTAATTTAGCCTATTGTTAAGCGTACTTGTTAGCATAGCCTACCTAGTAAACAAGCTAATTTGCTAATAATCTGGCATATCGGCAAGTTTACTCATTAGCATAGCCTTCCTAGTTAGCAAGCTAACTCGCTAACATGTAGTAGCTTACATGGATTCTGTTCCGTGTTATTGAGGATTTTGTACTAACCTCAATTTGGAAAACTATCTTAGCTCTGAAGAACCACAAAGGAATTTTGAAATAAGCACAGAAGCAGCACACTGATAATGTCAGGGACTGATCGTTTGATTGCATTGTTGGTCCTGGAATGCGATGTGGGATGTTGGTCCAGGAGCATGTCCTACTTGATAAAATCACATTGCGCTTTAACTGGTAATTGATTAACTGCTGAGACTACTTTTGACCGGTTACGCATGTCTGTCTGTAGGTTAATTTTGCACCTCCTCAATTTACTGCACTGTGCACCAACTGGATCTGGTTGGAGTTCGCTATTGGTTCTGTTCATTTGGCTATGAGTACACGTAACTGACCTAACAACGTTGCTGTGAAAACATTGTGCTCAGTCTCTGGTCACCCCACAGGTCTCTCTAGTGAGTGTAACGCCATTTAGCATTAGCTCTGTTAGCACTGTTAGCAGTATTAGCATGGCTAGTGGTGCCAACATTAACAATGCCAAAGGGGTTTTGCAGCTCAAAATAAGGCTGCTTACTTACCGGGGAGGCAGGAGGGTGGCTCCTGTGTTTCCCCAGCAACCAATCCCATCACGGGGATGGTGTTACCAGTGGTAATCATAAATGAGCGGCATTGCAAGCTAGCTTCCACCCAACCCAGGTGGTGCACAGTGCAGAATGTCCGAAGCTAGCTTAACAGTGGAGACTGGGGGTTGAGTAGTGGGTACTATGTTTCTGCGTGTTAACACAAAAATAAAAGGCAAGACACTTGCATCACAGAACATTAAAATTTCACAAGCTCTAAATGGATGACACTTTGAAACACAGTGCCAAAACCCATTAAGCCAAAGGAGCACCAAACTGAAAGGAACGGCCTCTTGTATTTCACATCTTTTTTTTTTTTTTTTTTTTTTTTGGTTGTTTGTTTGCTTTTCTAAAAAATTTATAGCTTAGTTACTGGTTAATGAGTGTCAGGCTATCAAAAGCAAAACAAACTGAGCTGACATCCCTAGCAGAGACCCTGGGGACTTTATAAAAAGGTAGCAACAAGGTGCCGGACTGTAAGCAACATATTGTGAGAGGAAGCTACGAAAATTGTAGACACATCGAAGAATATACCTAACGAAAGTAAAACTCCTGCATAGTATACCTTGAATGTTAGATTTTTTTTTTTAGGATTGTAGGATTGTAGGATGTTAAAGGCAATCTCTTGATCTCTGCAGGTATATGATGATGAGGGACTGCTGGCATGCTGTGCCCTCTCAGAGACCCACATTCAAACAGCTGGTAGAGGACTTAGATCGCTGCCTGGCCATGACATCCAACCAGGTCAGTCCTTCTCTCCTCATCATATAAGAAGAAGCAGAAATGTGTTTTTTGAAAGTGAAATGAATATTTTTCCCCCTCCCTTTGTTGCCTACAGGAGTATTTGGAGCTGTCAGTGCCTCTGGACCAGTATTCCCCCAGCTACCCGGATACCCGCAGCTCCACCTGTTCCTCGGGCGAGGACTCGGTCTTCTCCCACGATGCTGGAGCTGAGGAGCCCTGCCTGCCAAAGTTCCCTCCCCACTCCAACGGGGCAGCCATTAAGAAACGCTGATACCTCATCTCCATTCAGACAAACATTGACATTTCCTCTGCTCCCTGCCTCATGGGGTTGGACTGTTCCCCACATTCCCAGAGATGAAGCTAAAAAAACACTGGTGCTCTGTGAGAAAGGAGCTTTGAGAGACACCTTGTAGAACTTGTTGGATCACATGGACTGAGGAGTGCAGCCGTTTCCCAGTTCTCGGTGACGATGATGTTTATGGGGCACTTTGTATTAACGGGAGTGGCAGTTTGTCACAGTGTCAGAAAAAAAGAGCAGGCTCCCTCTCTTCTTTCCACTTTGGGCATTCCACGGGTCAGGAGAATTGAAAGGACTGACTGATCATGTCAGCTGTTTGTTTGTTTTGTTGTTTTTTGTCCCTCCATCAGTAGTAAAGGACAACATTCTGCTTTTCAGACCAAATCCAGAGATTACACTACCAAGGGACATGCAGCACCGTGGTCCTCTGCATCATTCACTATCTTCTTGTAAATACAGTTAGAAAATTATAAATATGAATATATATTTACATTGTACTCTTATTTTTATTACTATAATTGATTTATTTTCTTTTGTACAAGGATGCTTTTGTTTGATTCATTTTTTTAATATAGTCTGTAGGGGCAGTTGTTACATGATCTTTAAATTGCTGAGGATTACATGGCCAGTTTTTTAGCTGTATCACAGCTTTGATTCCCCTAAATTTACCGCATAATCATCGATGGAAAATATATATCAGGTTTTCTATTTTTTAACAGTAAGTGCTTTTCATGACTCAACCTGCAATACAGTGTAACTCAGTGTTTGGGGATTTTGTCCACCAGAAGAGATAGATTTATGAAAATATTTGTTGTGCGTGTGCGTCTGTGTGTGTGAGTGTGAATGTGTGTATGATGTATGTGTGTAGAAAATTTTATCTTGTCTCACTCACGATTGTTCATTTACTGCAAGGATGGTCACAACTGTAAATATTCCTGGTTGTCCGCCATGCTTGTTGAAATCCAGAGTAATTTGCTTCAGACAACATCATGCACTTCCACTGTGCATGCCTTCCATGTGATGAACTTATCTTCTACTGTAAATGCTTTAACAGGAGTTACATTTGCTGCCATATAACTTCTGACGAAGGGTTGCAGAACACGTATGTCATCGTAAAAGGATTACATTAAATAAAATGGTATCGAAAAACAAACCGCTGAAGCTTTCAGAGTTTGAACTCAACTCCATAAACGGGTCAATAAATATCGAGAACTTCATGTTTGTGATGTAAATCATGTTTACAGAGATGGAACAACGGCCACTTCAATCTCCCACCCATTTAACACGGGTTGCTGGGGCCTGATTAGATATGATAATGTGCTGCTGACATGAGAAGAAATGTTGGCGAGCGCAGAAAGCCACAGCCGGCAGTAAACATGTAATTTATGGGTGTGGGAATGGCTTGGCAAGTGCTGGTGCTACACTTCCATCCATCAACTACACCAACCTTGATGCCTGTGTCTGGCTCTGGCTTCCTGCCATTGGCTGATGCATCACCTGGACTGCAGTCTCCACGCAACAGGCTAAAATCAGCCACACAGCGCGACTGGCTCTCGACCTTTTTTAAAAGCCAGCTCTTACAGCTTGGGTCAATGCAGTTAGCCTTCTGTGCATACTGTATTACAGCGGAGGGGGAGTGCAGTTTATTCGTTAATAGACAACAGATCCTTGCTACTTTTATCCCAACTGTTATATGAATTCAAGCTGCTGGGATTTGTAAATTACCACCAACATACTGTGCGCTCAACAACACATGTCATGGCCTTCCAGGGTACAAGGTCATGTCTGGCTCACCGCAAACAGCCACCTTCAGATTTCCACACACATTTCCAGGAATCAAACAAATATATGACCTTATTGTTTTGGGGAGGAATATCCTCCACTCCTGGAAACGGGGGGTAATAAAGAGTATCATCTGTGCTGTGGTTGAGGTGATGATGAAGAGCTTTATTTAAGAATAGAGAGGACAGGAGAGGCCTCGCTTTATAACCTGCTAATGGTGCAGAGCGAGGAGCGCAGGTGCCATTAGATGGAGCGGGTTATCACTTCTGACAGATGGCGCAGGAAGAGTTCAACAGAGCAAACTTCATCAGATATTGTCCAGTATAGTGTTCGGCTGATATAGTAGCAGTAAATTATGAACTTATCAGTGTGTATATATTTTGCTGTGATGGGGACGCATGGAGGAAGGTGTTTATTGTCAGGATTGGGGAATGTGACAGCATCTAATTAAATGGTTTCTAATCACTGAGATGAAAGAAGAAGGGACTGCTATGTCCTGTTTTTGTCTTCTCAGAGAAATTACCATCTGATGACTGATGGGGGATTGAAAATTGTTTTGGGAGTACTGGAATTTCAGCCATCTGAGCTTTACCCAGTAATTGGTATGTTAAGTTCCAGCAACACCCTTGCTCAATTGCGGTCAGCCTAATATCATGTGTCCCATTATACCAGCTTATTTTTAAGAAGTCGTGCCCTTAATTGCAGGATGCACATTTAGAAAATGTTCTTTCCAGCATTGGCTGAAAACACTGATGAACAAAAGCTTAGCCCTCTAATGGACCAGGGCTCTTGATGTGAAAGTGGGTGAAATTTTGTGGGCTGATGTCTGGAAAAATGCTACACATCCTTGCTGTTGCACCCTCCAAAAAATTAAATTGTCCAAATTGTGGGCTACTGAAGGCTCATGATTATAACTTCTGTGGGAATGCAACAAAGTCAAAGAACTATGGTGGGAATTTTTTAAACACATCATCTTAAAGCAAAATAGGCATACATTAATAAACATGTATTCTTGGATATCTGCATGATTAAACCAAATAAAACCTTTCCTTTAAGCTGAATAGGAACTAAAACAACTTGGGTGACTTTATTGTATAAACCTACAGAGTTGAGCAGTGAGGCAATTTTCGTCATTATTACTAAACTACTAAATGAGCAATCTCAACTTCCTCCCACTGTAATAAAAAAATGGATATAGACACTGGATATGGACACTGCCTTGCTCAAGTGATGTCATTTGGAGCCAGAGACTGCACAGAAGCAATTGGGGATATGGAGCTGCTGTATCAAGGTCCCTTCCTATACACCCGCCTGACTAATTTAGCTTATCAGAAAAATACTCTTTAACATACAACCACGTAATAACATCCCATATTTTGACTTTTTAGTTTGGCCCTTGTCCCATCCACTAACATGGAGGGGGCAGGGTTTATAACCTATACTGCAGCCAGCCACCAGAGGAAGATCAAGATGTTCTGGCGAGCTTTCATGCCATCCATCTTTATGTAGCCTACAGTCTTGACAAGTATCAGAGGATTTCCTCAGACATTCAGCTGCACTTTATGTTTAGTTCTAGTTAGCAAATTTTAGCTTGTTAACATAGGATGGTGAACATGGTAACCACATAGATACATGGTAATAACTACATACCAAACGCCAAGATGGCACCTTTTCAGTTGTATGGAATTGTTCGCCTGGAACATTCAGGCATGGATGTATTAAGGGACCTGGGTACAGCATAGAGGCAGAACCCTGTTTATTTCTACGAAAGTTGCTCAGTGGTGCATGAAGCCAAAATGGTTCGACATCGGCATCTAAAATTACCCAAATGATTGGGCACTACTTCCACATTGTGCAGCCAGGAACACTAGAGAATTTTGCCGGCCGAGCTGGCTACTAATGGTTTAACACTCCGCTTACTTGAATTGGTATAAAAATTAATTCAATTCAATCTGGAGACTTTCCAAATGTTATCGGCCCAATTTGATTAAATCTTGATAGTAAAAGGAGTCAACTGATGGGGATTATGATGTTAAAAACAATGACTTACAGACGTCTCTTTCACCATGTAAATCTATGGGAAAAACTCTTCAGCATTATGTGACGGATTTGGGAGTTGTAATTTGCATTTTTTGGCCACTATGAAAATTTGCTTTAAAGCTCTGCAAACTTCCTGGGGGCCTGCATTCAAGTTTTTACATTCCAGGTTTAATTCTGCAGTAAGTGGCGCTTTGAATGTGCACAGTAGTGTTCCCCTGCTGGCCCTGCCTGCGAGCTCCTGCTCTGCTCATAGACTGTACATTGTGGTGATGTCATTGATTTTTAAGTCGCTTTTCGTAAAGTCTGGAGAGCCTGGAGCTTGACCTCGCAGTTCACGATGCTCTGTCAACCGTTTCACAGATGTTATTTACAATGGTGGTCTATGAGGAAAATGATCTATGGGATTTTTTTCGCTGCAGTACTGCCAGTGGCCACTGAGAAAAATTGGAAGCAAGGTTGAACGGTGTTCCTGTAGGAGAATTTGATTCTCATTTCAGCCATATTAGCATTCTAACACTAACATTTAGCTCAAAGCACTGCTATGCAAAAGTACAGCCTCAGAGAGGGGCTAGCATGGAGATGTGTTGAAGTGTGATATTAAATAACTGTGATTAATTTTACAATCTATGTTGCTATCTCTAATTAGAATGTCACTCTTGTTTAGGTTTTTATGTCACTGCCATCTCCTCTTAGGTAAATAATTCTTTTGATTTTATTAAAGTTGTTGATTTCATTATTTTATTCAATTGCATGCCTTCCATAGGAATGAATGCATCATCACATTTTAAGATATAAATTACTTAAAAAATCAACATATCATTTGCAAACTGTACATCTCCCCTTAATAAGAGCAAGATGAGACTCATGCATGTATCCTTGGTGGCCTGTTAGATGAATTGCTTTGTGTTCTTGTTTACCCCGGATAGTTTGATTTATTCCAGTTTGGGATTATCATCTCCATGTCTAGAGAGAAGCCGAAGCCTCACCATCAATCTCCACCCTGTGTGTTTCCTGTCAGCAGTGGCAGATGACCTGCCCTTCAACTGTATGCCACCCTGCAGAGGAGACATGTCGTCAATCAGAGTATCATTCTCAGCCGCAGTTAGGAAAGAGGGTCCTGGGAGGGTGACGCCAAGTGGTGATGATGGCACTGTTGATGGTGTGTATTTGTGTGTGTTTCTGCTTATTTTAGCCTCTAGGAAACAAGGAGCGGTGACATCAGCCTGTTGTCATGCACCCCTGTCTCCTCACAAATGAACTGATTATTTATGGTGAGAGGGAGGGGAGTTTAGCGGAGGGGAGCCGTCAATGCATATGAGGGGACAGAGAGGAGGGTTACAGCAGTACAATACTGGGACTCATGAATATCATTCTGGCCAGCATCCATGTGCAAGGTGAAGGAGACATGTCTCTTGTCCTTGCATTCCTCCCTATGCCGAGCACATAAAAAAGAGACCACAGACAGTTCAGACATGAAGTGTATGTGGGAGACCGCAGCAGACAAGCTCAGCTCTGATGCACCCTAGATTGCTGATTTCAAAACAGAGGAGGAATTTTAATTTTCCGTTGTTTGCTCACTCTGACAGATTCCCCGCCATCGTTAACATTAGTTAAGATGATGAGCAGCTGCTTTGTGTCTAAATGTGGCCGCTGTGGTTTTGGGCGCAGTTCACTCTTGATGACAGATTTTGAAGAACAAAATATGTAATACTTTCAATAATTTTTTATGAATGTTTTGTCACCGGATGTTGACGTCTCATTGCTGAACCCTCTGTTGGCCTCCCGAAATAGAAATGACAGATAGAAGCGGTCGGTGTCCTCTCCTCGCCTGTGCTCTTTGGTTGTTGATGTTTCTGCCTCCACAGAGGGCCCGGGCCCCTGTTTGTGAGATGGCTGTCTATATGACAGGTCCCCAGCTCCCCGGCTGCTCTGTGGGACAGACATAACAGAAGGGGTGAGCCTGGGGCACGGCCTGTCACTCACTGCGTGTCTCACTATTGTCTTTGAGTTGTTGCCTTTTTCCTTCTTTTCTCCACATCATAAAAACCATAAGCAGATAAGTTTGTGAGGAACTATCTGCTCCCTGCACTACAAGCCTTGTGTTGAGCTCAGCTGGATTTAAATAGGCTAACATTTAAGATTACAATCCACAAATTACAGTGTAATTACTTAGAAATTACTCAGATATAGGCGTGAACTCTAGGTCAACTGGTAGAGTGTTTGTCCCATGTAGAGTCTTTGCGGCAGCATGGGTTCGATGCCTACCTGCAGCCCTCTCCTGCGTGTCATGCCCCTTCTCTCTGCTCTTTTTCTTGTCATTGTGAAGCTGTCCTATATAAAAAAGAAAGGACTCAAATATGGAGTACTTAATACCCTTATTACAAACCTTATTAAACTTGATTGGACAACAAACAGCATAAAGAATATCGTGATATGATCTTTGTTAACTAATCACATTTTGCATGAGGAATTCCAGCCAAGGTAATGGACGTAACTTTTTAATCATAATATGCTACGATCAGGACAAATCATTGAGAATCTATTTCCACTAAAAGTGCCCACATCCCAGTTTATGTCCGGAGTGTGTGAGCTGTAAAATGAAGTGGTCCCTAGTTAATCCCTATTTCACTGTAATTATAGTGTAGCTGGTTTGGTTTTATTATATGTAGGCTTAAAATGTTGGTCCCTTGTATAGACCCTGTAATTATTTATTGCACTGGGTAATACTATTTAAAGTTAGTGTTATTTATTTTGAAGTTCCCCTTAAAGACATTTTTTAACCCTTTTTCCTCTATGTTTTTCCTTCTTTCAGATAAATATCTTCTGTTTCTACCTGCAGAGGTGGGACCAGGTCACTATTTTGCAAGTCACAAATGAGTCTAAAGTCTTTGTGTTCACGACCCAAGTCAAGGCAGGCAAGTCTCAAGTCCTAAACTTTGGGTTTCAAGTCCTAAACAAGTCATAATGCGCTCTTCAACAAATGTAATGCTATTTAACAACATACAAATAATATCTTAAATTAACAAAGAAATCGCAAACACTTTTTAAAATGTGTTTTTTAAAATGACTTAGCTTAATGATAGCTTGCCAACTATGTTAATTGTCCTTTGTGCAAATTCAAATGTAGAACTTCAAAGTTCAAAGTTGTGTCTCTGTCTGTAATTTTCACCCCGCACTTTTTGCATACTAAATTTAATTTTTTGTTGACCTCTGTATATTTTTTGTACACAAACAAAATTATCTTCAATGTCATTTTTCCAACTGCAGTGATATAATGTTGGTTATTGTTGTTAGCTCTCCATGGTTCACTCCTGGTACTTGATTGGATGCTGTCGGATTGATTCAAATAAAGTGGATCAGGGGACATAAGTGTCGACTTGCTGAGAATGAATAGAGTTAATGATGGTTGATTCAGAAAATAAAGGTAAATGAATTGACTAAATAACATACTATTTAATCTTTGAACTTGGGGAAATGCTTTAAGTATTTTCATGTAAAAAGGCTCTAGTACAAGTGTAGTCATGGTGTTAAAGTCCAAGCCCAGTTGCAAGTCTTTTTTTGTTTTGTCAAGTTGACTCTGAAGTCATTAAATTTGGAGCTTGTGTCTGAGTTGAGTCCACACCCTGGATACCTAAATGTACAAAAAATTGCAAATAAAAAAACAGTCACTAATTTGTAGACTTTAATCTAAAACTTTACCAAAAAAAAGTGTCACAGGCAAGACTGAAAATCTGAATTTGTGAGGCAAAAGTTTCTGCACATTGTCTGGTGGCAAAGTATATATCTGGCATGACTTGTGGAAAGAGTATTTATGGCGTCTGGAGGCACGGGTGTGGTCAGGTAAATGAGATGGGTGAGGGTGTTTGTTTGGTGTCGAACTAGCAGGGGGGTGGAGAGGCGGGTAGTGATAGTGGTGTCTGCCCGACAAGGTGTGTTGGCGCCCACACAAAAACTGACGCCTACAGGCATGGCCCCGCCTCTTTCCCACCAGATCGACTTTCTTCAGCGCAGGAATGAGACACAGACACCTCCTCCAGGCTGAGACATATAATCTGGGCCTGTCAGGGCCTTTATCAAACAGGATCAACTGGTGCACTGGGCCTTTCTCCGCAGTCCCCACAGGCAGAGGGATACCTGCACACGCATTCCTTCGACACATCCCTGTCCCAAGAGGCGTATCACCTGTCTTTTATGGCAGCTCAGCTCGAGGATGACAGAGGGGGAGGGCAGGGGTACAGTTGCTCCTATGTATTGTCCTGATTGAAAACTAAGATAGCAGCGTGGCCTTCGGTTTGGAGGATTTTCCTGGTCCCCTGAGACTCAGGATGTCAAAATGCTGATCAACAGAAAATCCCTTAGAAAAAAAAACAGATTTTTGTCTTTGTGCTTGTTTTGTCACTGCAGCCTGTTTCCTTTGCACAGATAATGATAATATGACCTGTTGATTGCTGGAGATTAGTTCAGTAGGCCTTTATAGCCCCTTGAGGATACTGCAGCCCAGCTGAGGGGGCCCTCCCTGGCTCAGTTGTTGTAGCTTGTCACTGTGAGTGACCAGATAAGAGAGGGTATGAATCAAAGCGGCAGCGTCGTTGTGCACAGAACTCTAATCATATCACGCGCCCCTGAGCCATATGTCTTTGTACTCTCTTTAATTGAATTGAGCCCAGGATGAGATTGGCTGACATACCTTCCAGTGACTGAGCCGCACTTACGGAGCGAGGCGAGGAATAAGAGCAATTTGGGATGGTTGTTTTCTTGGCACAGTTTGGTATACAATCCTAAAGGTATCCTACGGCCTGCAGTTTCATTTCACAGGTTTCATAGCTCTTAACAGACATGCCCAAGGCACCAACCTTTATCGTCTAGTATGAAATAATTGTGAATTTTATTGGCATGTTTGCAGCCTGGCAATTGCTTATTAAAGACAGACTCATCAAACGTGACAGATTTGTGCTCAGCAAGGCGTGTAGTGACAAACACTTACCTTATTAAATTTCTCGGTCACGTGTAAATGCATTATTTGCTCCTGCCTTGCCGAAGAGGACATCTGACGTCAACTTGTCTTCAGACTCAGCCAGCTGAATTACTGGCATCTATCAGCTAGTGGCCTCATGAAGACACATGAAGATTAAGTTAATGATTTAACGCTTTAGAATCGCCTGTTTATTTGTGCCCTTGTCCACCTCTGTTAATCACTTTGTGTAAAGAACTGCAGAGGAGCTGCAGACATGTTGCATTCATGTCTCCAACAGTATAGTATCTACAGTATAGAGACACCACAACATGTGCATACATGTCTGACTGAAGTCTCAACACCGTTGTGACTCCCGTATGAAAAGACGTTGCCTGGAGCAAAAAACTGAGGTGAAACACATTCGTCTTCCCTCCTATTTTGTTTTTCCTGCTTCCTGTGCAGCCAGGAGGCTAAACCGTGAAAGCCAAACAGAAATGGAAACAGACAGACAGAGAGGTCTTTTCAGGCTCCTTGGCCCATAATCAGGGTGGGATGTGGGTTTGAAACCGGACTGAACAAAGTCAGTGTTAAACGTGGTTGTGACGTAGAGTTAAAGTTGTCCAAACAGAGTTGATTCCAGGTAAAGTGGGGCTGGCTGATGAAGAGCTGATTTTAGAATGCATACGTGCCAGACGGCAGAGGATATAATGAGACGGTGAGAGTCTGGCACCGGAGACAAGAACACTTTGTGATGTTTGATGACTAATTTTTGCCAAACTCAGCATGGCCAAGTGTTCCTTCCCTCTAATGCTGAGCTCTCAGAGTGAGTGTTAGCTTGGCTGAACTTCTTTTATTACTTGAAAAGTCAATATGAAACAAGGCAGCTATAGAAGCACAGCTGTTAAAGCTATACACTGACTGCTTGTAGAGACACATTAAATCCTCAGAGTTCATGATCACTGCTGCATTTATTTAACTTAAAGCAACTATAATGGATTTTTTAAAAAAAAATAAAGTATACATGACAATGACAGAGAATCAGAATCTGAATGTGCAGCTCCCCTCAGCTTTACTGAGCTTTATAGTGAGTTTCAGCTCATTGTTTAGCTTTCCAGCTCGCAACAAGTGTTGTTTTCAGATTCAGCCAGCAGCTATTTTCAGCAAAGAAGCTGTAAAAATTCATTGTACCAGGGTGTCTTCAGGTATCAGACACTTAAATGTAATGCCTTTTAACCCTTCAATGCATGAATTATGACTACCTCAGTCACAGTTTTTTTTTCACAGTGTTTATTTTTTCTCTTCAAACATGAAAAAAAAAGTTCTTTTTTTTTAAAGCATTAATTTTGCTGTGGTGGACAGTATGCATTTTTTTTTACTAAAGACATATACCCAATGAAAAACTGATATATTATGTAAAACCCTATGAATATATTTGAAATGCTTTTAAACTAGTGTGTTCACGTACTTAAACATATTCTCATACTGTTCCTTGTAAAGCATTGAGCCTTGACTCCTCAGTCTCTCCACTCTCTCTTTACACCTCCCTCCTGCACCTCCCTTCCTTCCTCCCTAATTCAGCTTCTTCCTCTCGACTCCTTAACCCCCCACACACCTCCCACTATTGAACTCTATATTTTTTCAGTGAACACTTTCTACAGAATTCCAAAATACTGATTTTGCTACAAAAACTTAAAAGTTAAATTCAACATGAATGTAACCAAAACCAAAAAAGTCACTGCAGATGAAATATTTTTAAGGATAACAAGGTCTGAGTATTAGTTGTAGCTGAAATATAGCCAGTGATGAAAGATGTCCGGTTTAGTGGACAGATCGTTAACTGTAATTTCCTCCCAGCATCAAATCAATAACTCAACTAACTAACTAATTTTAACAACTGCATTATTCTTTAGATGTTAATTGATGTTACCAGGTTTTATTAACCTGCAGGGTTTTATATTTCAGAGACCAACTGGCAATAAATTCCTGCGCTGCATGACTTTGCTTTCATTCTGTCGGCCATCTTGGTCTGAAGAGATTTGTGTTACACTAACAACACCTGGCCAGTGGGTGGCAGTGTATGGAATGATGCACTAGCGTCCATTGTAGTAGCTAACTTGCAACTATAGCATCAAAACTCATACATATATGAGACCATGGCTTTTAACTAGCTGTCCACTGTAGTGTCCACTATACCTGAAAGGGTTAAGACCTTTTAAACATAATATTTTTTCCCCAATATTTAATACTGATTTTTGGACAAATCATCTTTTTTCTTATTCAAGTACAAATGTAAGTAGCACATATGTGGTCTCATGCAGAGGTAGGTTTTTATGTTGGAAAATGATTATCACAGTGGGTTAGGTTAAGCTATATTTTGCCAACAGGTAAGTGCGAGTATAAAGTAAAAGACAGTTTAGGTTTAATGACAGGTTTGTAAGATTTAGGGGGATTTGGATGCATCTCACAGTGAGAACTGCAGGTTGCAACAAGCTGAAACTGAAACTTCTCCATCAGTGTTCATTGTTCAGGAGGTTTGTAAAGAGGAATTATTAAAAGACTCAGTGCTTTAAACTCAAAACACTGAATAAGTCAGTTTCACAGAGCGCCTGCCAACTATGGTGGCCCGCACGAAAACGTGAATGTCTATATAGAGACTGTGTTTGGTTTGTCCATTTTGGGTTACTGTAGAAACATGAAGGTGTGACTCTTTGAACAAGGATCCACTCCCTATGTAGATATAAACAGCTCATTCTGAGGTAACAAAAACACAAAGATTCTTATTGTCAGGTGATTATATACTAAAGAAAACATAGTCATTATATTATGTTCCATTTCTGCTGATATAGCCCACTAAATCCTACACACCAGAAATTTAAGATCTGTTACATCAAAAGTGTGGACTTTCATGCAGGTGAGCTTGACTCATTTTGAAAAAAGTAAATTAAAATTTGAATGAATGGAATTCAAGATAAAATGTTTGTCGCAATAAAGACGATTTTTTTATTTAAGACATTAAGATTTTTTAAGGGCTTACTTAGCACCAAATAACAGCGATTAGTTGTTAGAGACCAGAAACAGAGATAAAAGGATTGAATATAGGACTTGCTTTCACAAGGGGGCCACAAACATGCCTCCAAGTTGGCAACAAAGTAAATTACTACAGGCTTAAATAAGAATTCCATAAAATTTACTGTCATTAAAAAATGAAAATAAAGTAATTTCTGGACAATTTGGTAAATATTGGCAATAATCCAAAGTCCAGTGGATAAATACCATTAGCTTTTTGTTGAGGGAACCACATCAATAGCTTTGAGTCGGCTTACAAAAAAGTCATCCCTCCCACACTGTACAAGCATATCTCAAAATATACACTATTCCTTAAGAGTTGCTACTAAAGTCTCATTCAAAATATAAAGCAGTACCTTTTGAAGACAAAAGCATGAATAACATTTATTCTATACAGCACATTTCCCAAAACAATATTTTGCACTGAGACCTGTGATTTAGTTAAGTATGCCTGCATAGGGAGAATTTTCTGGATTAATCTCAGCAGCATTTCAGATTCCTCTGCCTCACACAGGGTTTCCAGCTGCTGTTTCATGCTCCGTTCTCTATGCCATGCAATTATGCTAGTTCCCACCGGAGGTTTGGATTGGGTGGAGCTCAGCAAGGAGTAAGCTCAGGCATTAACTGCTCCTCACTGAGCATAACTTACATGAATCCACAAATACAGTTGGAACAAAAAAAGCTAAGATGCACGCAAACACACGGCAGCAAAGCACAAAAGAAAATAAACCATAAAAATAGCTGCTGTACAGGAAATGGCATTCCTTAGGCTAACTGGATAAGGCACAGAGAGACGCCACCCATAATTTTGTAAATGATTCACATGTGAAATCACTCTCTCTAAAATGTCTGTCTGCTTCATAGGCTTCAGGAATGGACAGATTTCAGAAGAAACACGAGAGTCTTTCCACTGATAACCATCAAAGTGTCACAAGGCAAAGAAAATATCTAACAGATTTCAAACCAGGCCCCTGAAGACATTCTGAGCTTTTCCTCTTTCCTTTGTCAAGATAATGCTTTTTATTTGATTTCAAAGCTTACAGTAGGTAGTATGACAGGAAGAAAGAAAGAAAGAAAGAAAGAAAGAAAGAAAGAAAGAAAGAAATGAAAATAATGATTAGATTATATACTATCTGAACAGTTACCATCTCCTTTAAAAATGAGATAAGATGTAAACAAGCCCATGCTGTGCCCCTGCTGCCTGTCTGAGCTGTGAACAATGTGTTGAGACCTGGACAGACAGTGTGTCGCAGGGTCTCTGCTTGTGACAACAGAGTCGTTGTGAGAGAAGGCTGGTAATGCCTGGCACTGAGGCTGCAGCACTGCCAATGCTGTTAGTGACCATTCAGCCACTCTCTGCACAGTCGCCGGCCCTGGGTGGGTTTTACTTTGTGGACAACAGCGCCCTCTGGTGTCACTGTGTAGAATTGTTTTGTTTTGTGTTTTGTTTTGTTTTTAAGTGTCATGTCATGTATCTGTTTCTTATCTGCTGTTTGTGCATGAAATAATTAATTCCAAGAAAGCGCAAGTTGATTCATGCACATAGTTTTAACATTAACATTAAAAACTCTCTCCCAAATCCAAAAAGCGCGTTAAAACCTAAATTTATTATGTCATAGGGCACAAAGTCTGAAGCTGCTCCTTTGATAATGAACTGGGAAAGATGTTCTAGATGACCCTGGGAGCAGGGATCGGCAACCTTTACAATCAAAAGAGCCATTTTTGTCCAAAAAAATAAAAAAATAAAAAATAAAAAATGTCTGGAGCTGCAAAACATTTTTCAGCCTTATGATGTAAATAACACAGCCTATCAGGTCTACATTTGCCTGTTTTACAACAAGATGGCTACTCTGCAGTGGTCAGTTTATAATAGTTTGGTACTTTAACCTTGCAGCATTAGCGATGAAAGCAAACAAATCTGTCCACACGCTATTAAATTCTCTATTTTCCTCTAAAACCTAAGGCAAACCATTGCTATTTAGGTGCAAATTTTATCAGAAAGGGTGCCAGGCCATAGAATTGATTTTCTTTTCTTTTTAAAGCATCCCATTCATTGCCTATGGAGCAGCTCCAAACGTTATATCCAATGACATCACAAGTTTGAGATTTATTTCTCTGGTTTCTATCTTTGAGCTCATGTTTACAAGTAGTGATTGAACCGCCAAGACCATGGAAATAACACTGGAATTCTTAATTTAGGTGGTGGTCCCCTTTAAAGTTTTAGAAAATAACCCACATTACATCATCAGGGTGATCTCAGACTGAGCTTCTAATTTTGAATTGAAAGCTCATGTTACAAACTGGAGGGTGACGTCAGAGATATTGTGGATGTACCCGCAGGGAAGGTCAAGATGCTACTGAGTTGCATTATTGGAATTGTAGGACCCAACAGAGTTCGACCCAAACTACAAACCAAAAGGTCAGGATATCTTGGCTTGTGCTGCTTTGATTGTCCCTGCGTTCATGTGGTGTTGGCACAATCAGAAATATAAGTTTTCCACAGGAAAAATTCACATGAGCGGCCCCTCAAGTCAGAACCACAACTTGGAAAATTTTGGTACATGACGTGCGTTGATGTCATATTGTGCAGGAGTAAGTACATGTTTGGTTGATGTTAAGAAACATTTTATTAATTCATTTATTACATATAATTTTTTTGCTCATATGTAATTTGTAATATGGCACTAGGCTCAAGGTGTTAGTTGTTGTCCAAATAGAATGACCTAGTTTACTGATGAAAGTTATTTATTAGAATTAACCCTGATAACAAGTCAGGTAAGACAATAGTTGGTTTTCGGGAATGTCCTGCGGCAGCAACAAGTCTGGGACAAAGTCACTTAAAGCCTCAAACTGTTTCACCAAATGTGGATAGCAAAATGAATCTTCACTGGGACATTAAACTCTCTGAACAATAAAATACAACACATACTTTTTGTAGCGTCAACGTTTTTTTCCACATTATGACTCAAAAACTGATTAACACACTGAAGTCAGAAGAACGACTCAGGAATTAATACCATCCGAGGAGCACTTGAATGCAGCATGTGACCCTTCATTTTTAATCTTGCAAGTCCCCCAACCTAATGGTGCAATACTTAATCACTGGAGTACCCCTTTAAAGATGTTGTTCATTTTCTCTGTCATCTAGGAGAGTGTCTTTACAATACAGATTGTATGAAACTCCCAGATCTACCTATAGCTCATGTGTTTTGATCAGCATTTGTATTCAGATTGGCTTCATCAGTGTTTCTCTGTGTGCACTTTCATGCTTCATGCTTTGAGAAACTCTCAGCACTGGTTGCTGTTTAGAAACTGCCAGAACATAGACCCCCGCCCACACACTCAGCCACTGACACATGGATGCGAGCACACACATTTTCTCCCTGCATCCCTGATGCCTCCTCGTCTGCTCTCATGACTGCAGCAGCTCGACATGACTTCACACATGATAAGAGCTCCACAATAATCTTCCATCAGCACTGACCCAACCTCGCCGCCCCTCTTTCTGCCTCCTCGCTGCTGCTGTTGTTTAAGGCTTTCTGCCTGTGCTGTAGTAAATAATTTATTGTCAGCGGCGCTACCTACAGGTCCTAGTGCGGAGAAAACACTCCTGCTCGTCATTCCTGCAGTGTTCACTCTGGCAGCAGCTCCTGAGAGAGACAGAGAGAAAGATTGCATAGATCCAAGGAAGCTGCAGAGCACCCACACCCACGGAGGATACACAGGACTCCCCCTCCTCCCTCCCTTTCTTTCTCTCACTCTGTCTCTCTTTCTCGTGCTCAGCTCTGCACTCAGCATTATCAGATCTGTTGGGGCTGTAGGTACGCTGACCATCGCCTCTCAACAAGCCACTTGAGGAGAAACTTCAAGAAGCTCATCAGCTTCCCTTTCCTCCTGCCCAAGGATGCTGAAGCTCAGACAAGGATGGACAAGGCTGATCTGCTTGTCGCTTCTGTGCCTGTGTCTCAGCCTGCTGGGGGAATCAAACGCCAGGAGAGCCCCCAAGATACCCCGCTGTCCTGCTACCTGCTCCTGCACCAAAGACAGTGCTTTCTGTGTGGATACTAAGGCTATCCCCAAGAGCTTCCCCCCTGGAATCATCTCTCTGTGAGTCCAACATTTACATGTGTGTGTGCTTTTCACTCACCAAAAGCAGCTTTTCATAACCTGTGTGCAGGCTGGTACAGATGGCTACATCACTGATGTCACCCTGCATTATGTAACGAAGCGTGGATCCTTACTTGTCTTGTAATTACCTAAAAGTGAATATTGGTATGTTGCCAACTGATGTTTTCTTGATGCAACGTGTCTTTGCATTAACAGAGAGATGTATACCAGAAAGCATTACATCATCATAATAAAAATGTCCCTTCACTGTGTCATATGCTGAACTTCGCAGAAGGAGCACAGCAGTAAAAATCCTGCCGAGCTCCAGGGAGGAATACTAACAATAGGTTCCCTATCTCACTGCAGGAGACCTGCTTGTCCTCTGAGAGATCTAAGATTGAAGACAGTTCAGGGATTTGTTCAATAAATGGAGCACATGTAATGAAATGGAAAGCTTGACACTTGATGGGGGAAGGTTATGTATTGCTGAGAAGGTTAAACTGTGTCCTCTTTGATGTGATATTGACCCCCATCGCCCGTGAATTGAATATTGAGTCAAGGGAATTCCAGAGCGCAAGCTGGTGGAGGTTGCCCTCATTTTTCAATAGAGAAGAAGTAAAGAAGTGGAGAAGGAACTTGTGTGTCCTAGTTTTTAAAAGATTTAGCCCTGCTTGATATTTAATCTGCAAGGACGGCCTAACCTGAGAGAAGACTTCAAACAAATACAGTCAGGGTTATAAATAAGATATTTCCATCATGAAACAGTCACTCTTTCGCACATCCCATGATAACTGATGTTGTCTTTCTGAACAGAACGATGGTGAATGCAGCCTTTACTACGATCCCAGAGGGAGCCTTCTCTCACCTTCACCTCCTGCAGTTCCTGTGAGTGTCCCGACCCACAACAGAGCTTTTTCACAACTTTCAAAACATCAAAAACTCTTAATTCTCCAACAACCAGTGACCAGTCCAAAGTCTCCCGTTTAAACTACAGTCAAAACACTTAACACCACACTTAAGTTTTCACCCTGCCAATATCGTGGTGCATGCAGACAGCTTTTGTTTTGCACTGACAATGGAAGTGACTTCAGCTCCTAGAAAATGAATGGTTATTGAAACAGTGGGTGACATAGCAGTAATAAGAGTAAAGTGGCTCTGTATCAGTGTCATTGGCAATCACTGACTCCCTTCAGTCCTGCTCTGCCAGACAAAGGGCCATTTATCTACTTAGATGCAATCATGAGTGTGTGTGGTCACGACCGTGTGTGTCTGTTTTTGTGTAGGTCTTAATGTGTTTTTGTAGACTCCAAATGTATTTCTGTGTTTACGATTTATGTGACTGAGAGTACATGAATGGATTTTATCAGCTACTTTACAAAGCATCTCTAAATTTACCCAGAGACAAATAATTCTTTTTAGATATTACAATGGCAGCCGGTTGTTTAGCCCCATAGTTTCAGTTGAACCTGTACTACATTATCTATACGACTTGGTCATCATTGCTTCCTTTGTGCAGGCTATTGAACTCCAACACATTCACCACCATTGCTGATGATGCCTTTGCTGGACTGTCTCACCTGCAGTACTTGTAAGTGTCTCACTACATGTGTGCGCCTCAAATATGAGCTAACTTGCTGTGTTTTGAATCACCTTATTTTAAATATTTATCAAGTGTACTACTGTATATGGACTGACAAAACATTTTGCTTAGTTAACAGTTTTTAAGTCAGACTACCATTTCATTAAAAGACAAAACACATAGCCTTCTTTATATTACAAATGGAATGTTAAATTATAAGCTGTCAAATGCACCCTTGCTGAGTTTGATACACTCGCAGGTTTAGCATCCATGGCCTTACTTGGTCTAGTATAACCAATAGGAAATGGTGGCTAACGTTAGCTACTGTTAGCAAACTTTGAATAAAAACTGCGGAGTCAGCTTACTGACTTTGGCTCTCTCTACTTGACTTGTACTATTTTTTTGCTTATGCGATTATGCTGTAATTGTTTAATAAAAGTTGAATTTGCTCAGTTTAAAGCAAAGTCTTCAGCAGATTTTCAGTTTTGCACTCCTTTCTGATCTGTCATGCATTGTTTACTTATGGAAATGATTTATAACAGTAGGTCTAGGTAGGTTTATGAGGCTTATTATTGAAAACTGAATAGAATAAGCCTTAAGGCTGCACTACAGGATTGGCCTCTGCAGTATGGCAAAGAATGCCAAAAGTAAAACTGAAAATAAATCCTCCTACGACAGCAAGCACACTGCCTCTGTGCTGTGGTAAAGCTGAATATGCCATTCTGTGAATTGATGGGCTTTAGAAAGTAGTTAGCTGATGGCTTGGCGCACGCAGCTCTCTGTGATGGCCATGCCTCTCTTTGGCTGCTGGCTGTGTGGCTTTTGGCCGCAGCCCAGCCATCAGGCCTCTCTGCATCACTGCCACTACCATCATCGCTACCCGCTGTGAATGCTAATAAAGTCGTACTTTCATATCCAGCCACCTCCAGAGAGTCTGCACATGCTGCATGTCCTCGACTATCAAAAGACAAACCGTAGACAGGATCAAATGATGCTGACACGCAGACCTTTGTAATACTGCTGCAGTCAGTGTCTTATTTTTATCACTTTAATGAAATGCATTAAATGAGCTTTTAGCATTATCTCATATTTCTTTTTTTTTTCTTTTTCCGCTGCAGTTAACACTGATTGTATTAGTTGGCAGGCTCAATAACATGCTAAATAAAAATCCTAAAATATTTTTATGACATCTTTGTTGTCAACCCTAAGATAGATATAGCCATAACCTTCTGATCAAATCCACCAGATGCAGACTGTGTTATTACTGAAATAATTGCTGCTTACAGTCACACTCCTGTCGTGCCCTGCACTGACTACACAATCTCCTTTCCAAAGAAGCATGTCATCCTGTAATACTGGCTGAATTTCAGAGGCTGTCCTCACTGTGTGACATGTGAGTGCTTTGTTCTGTCCTCAGGTTCATTGAGAATAATGACATCCAGGCTCTCTCAAAGTACACCTTCAGAGGACTCAAATCCCTGACTCATCTGTGAGTACATAGTCGAGCTAATGCTATGAAGAAACCCACATCTAATGAAACTAAAATATGTATATTTTAAAACCAGGAATTTGGACTTGGATAATGATAGAATGATAACTGTCTTTTCATGTTTTGTTTTCAGATCTCTCTCAAACAACAACCTGCAGCAGCTGCCGAGAGATCTCTTCAAACATCTAGACATCCTCACTGATCTGTAAGTGTGCCTTCACTGAAATAAAAACACTGTGTTGACAACCCACGAGCTTTGACCCCACAATCTGTCACTATAAAAACACTGGTTTGCTGGTATTCCCTGAGGGTTTAGTGGACTACCACACTCATCTGCAAAGCTGTCTGGCTCGTGTGTGTGGTTTGTGTCTGAGTCAAACCATACTGGTGCACAAAAACACATTTCTTCTTCCTGTTAGGTTTGGATGATGTTTGAGCAATCTGAGGTAAAAAATGACATATTCTCCCTTCCCTATCTGTTACTCAGAGACCTGCGGGGGAACTCTTTCCGCTGCGACTGTAAAATCAAGTGGTTGGTAGACTGGATGGAGAAAACCAATACTTCTGTTCCTGCTATCTACTGTGCCAGCCCCTTTGAATTCCAGGGACGCAGAATCCACGACCTCACACCGCGAGACTTCAACTGCATCAGCGCAGGTTTCTCCTTGTCTCTTAGCACTTTGGTGGTGCCATGGAATAAGTTTTTGGATAATAAGTAATTCTGTGTTGTCTTCCCACAGATTTTGCTGTTTATGAAACCTTTCCTTTCCACTCTGTGTCCGTGGAGTCCTATGAGTTCAATGAGGATCAGTTTGTGGCCTTTGCTCAGCCTGACACAGGGTTCTGCACCTTGTATGTATGGGATCATGTAGAGATGGTCTTCAGAAAGTTTCACAACATTACCTGTAAGTTGCCGGCTGTAAAAGCATAAATATTGTAGCATTCTGTGTTTTAAGAAATGAGTCCTAATGGCTTTTCTGCTTCTGTGTGTATCTCTTACAGCTCGCTCTGCTGTGTACTGCAAACCAGTGGTGATAAACAACAGCATTTACATGGTTGTTGCTCAACTGTTTGGAGGATCTCATATTTACAAGTACGGCTACAAATCATATCTTGCAGCTAGTGACGTGTTAAATTTCTCCAGTATATTAAGAAGCCATAACCTTAAAAGAATAGCTTGACATTTTGGGAAATATGCTCATTGGCCTTTTTGTCAAGAGGAAATGAGAAGATCAGATCACTCTCACATCTCTGCGGTAAATTGATCACTGGTGCCAGCAGATGAGTAGCATAGCTTAGCACAAAGACTGTAAATGGGGAAGCAGCTAGCCTGGCTCTGTCTCAATGCAGTAAATCTACCTACCAGCACCTATATGCTATATTTAGAAAAATTTCATGGATTTACCTTGCTGTCAGACAGCCTTTTTCAACAGGGCACTCTGGCTGTTATCTCTAAGCCACCAGACTCCACTGACAAAAACAGTCGTTTTACTTTGCAGAACATGGGAGTTGCTGATTTAACACTGCCTCCATCAGTTAGTATGTCAGTTAAAGTGGTGAAAGTATTCCAAGTATAGTGTACACTTACACCAATATTGATTTTTTAGGTGTCTAAAATACGTTTTGCTGCAGCCTCTATCCACAGCTGTACATTGTGTTGCTTCTGTGCCAGTAGATTTAGACAGTAGCAAAGCAACATAGTAGGCTACGTAAAATAAGCACAGCAGAAATGTCAGGTAGGTTTGACCACCGTGTTTAACTTGAATCTTCAAATGTTATAGCGACCACTGAAAATGACAACAGAAATAATCCAGGGTGCTGATTTCACATATCTCCAATATTCAACTCAATTGCCAGTTGACTACCCCGATGTGATTGTTGTTGCTGCGTGACGTCACAGTGATTCAGTCTATAGTCCTGCACATAACCCCTTGTAAAATGGCAGATTGTTGTTTTTATGCTTCCATTTTTGTATGGGTTAAACAAATGAAATAGCATGTGTTAACTCATGCACTTTAGTGTGATGATAGGATGTTTTCCCCATCCTCAGTTTTTATGCTAAGCTAAGTCAGCTGGCTACAGAGTGGTGTCAATCTTCTCATCTAACTCTTGCCATAAAAGCTAACAAGCATATATCCCAAAATGTCAAACTATTCCTTTAGTTATGAAAAGCTTTCGGAATACTATGACAACCTTTTCATTATCACAGGTGGGAAGAGGACCCGCAGCGCTTCGTGAAGATCCAAGACATTGACACCACTCGAGTAAGGAAGCCCAACTTCGTGGAGACCTTTCAGCTGGATGGAGAGTGGTACTTTGTAGTGGCAGACAGCTCCAAGGCAGGCTCCACCAGCATTTATCGCTGGAACAGCAATGGTTTCTACACCCATCAGTCCCTCCATCCCTGGCATCGGGACACACATGTGGAGTTCCTCGATGTTGGGGGAAAGCCTCACCTCATTCTCTCCAGTGCCTCTCAGCCACCGGTGGTTTACCAGTGGAACCGAGGCCAGAAGCAGTTCGCTTTCTTCTCCCAAATCACAGAGCTAGCGGATGTGCAGATGGTCAAGCACTTTTGGGTGAGGAAAGTTCTTTACCTTTGCCTCACACGGTTCATAGGTGACTCCAAGATCCTACGCTGGGAAGGGCAACGTTTCATAGAGATCCAGACTCTTCCCTCACGGGGCTCAATGGCAGTGTATCCTTTCACAGTGGGCCTCCGCCAGTATCTCATCCTTGGAAGTGATTTCTCCTTCTCCAGAGTATACCTGTGGGATGACCTCACTCAGCGCTTTCAGCCCTTCCAGGAGCTCAACATGAGAGCCCCGCGAGCGTTCAGCTTGGTATCTGTTGACAACAAGGACATACTGCTGGCTGCCAGCTTCAAAGGCAACACCCTGGCTTACCAGCACCTGGTGGTGGATCTCAGTGCCAAGTAGACATGCTACAGTCAGAGCGCAAGGAGGTGTTCCTGAGCATTTATCAACATGTGCCAAATAAATGAAAGACTGCAAAATGTTTAAGCCATGTAACTAAAGGTCTGCTGTTTCACCTGATGTTTTAAGCGAGGCAACTAATAAAATGATGATCTATTTTTATGCACTAACCCTTAACATCTGAATGAAATAATGTGATAACACACAGCATCAGTAACACGCCAACATTACTGCCGCATTACTGCTTCTGTTCTGCCAACCATATATTTAGGCCAATTATTTTTTCAAACGTATTATATTGTATACTGTACTTTACTAATGTGAAAATGATGTGCATGTGCATCTACTGAATTACTCACTGGATGAGACTGGATGAGATGGGATATTGTAAAACTATAAAGGTTTTGTAAGTTACACAGTGTAGTTTATCTGTGTGGCATTTTGCATGACATGGTACACATGATATAACTATGTAAAATAAGCAATACTTACCTGCGCAATACTTTGAATCCTTTGTTGTGTTTATCTTTATATATGAGATGCCCTTGAATTTGTTTTGGATATAATGGTCATTTTGCAATAATAACATGATATCAGAGTCGGCCTGACGCATGAGCAAACTAAGGCTTCAAAATGAACGGAAAATGTGAAGTTTTTAAAGATGATATCCTTGGTTTTGTCTTCCAAATCCCAAAACATCCCAGCAGTTGACGACAGTGGGGTCTTTTGGGCGGCAACTTGGGGATTAAATTAAAAACAAAACTGAAAGGTGTTGTAAAAAAATGTGGGAATTTCTGGGAGCTATAACAAGAACAGGGATGATTATTAAAGTTATAAAAACTTAGAACCCTTTGCTATGTTTTTATGTACAGTCACAAACTATTGTTGCTGTGTACATTTGCACATTGAATAGAGTGGGTGGGAAAGGGGTACGATTAAATCCAGCTTATGGCCCCTAAAAAGTCCTGTGTCCTGTCTTATGTGGTTAGAACATCTTTTCAAAAACAACTCCAAACACAACTTCTGCAGCTATTAATAGTTTCTCTTGTATTACAGTACAAATGAGTCCTAAAGACTTGATACCACATCAGTCTGTATGGTGGATGATGGTGCAACCCTGTATAGCACTTAAAAAGAATAATGAAATTAAGCCATTCACACGTTAAACAGTTTGTACTTACTGACATCGTCGAAAAATAGGCTGAAATTCAAATAAAAAATCCTTTACACATATATCCTGGGAGGAAAATCCATAGACTATATGGGAAAATCTCAGCTCTGTTGCAAGGATGCGTATTAAGGGCGCAAACCAAATGTGCATGAGGAGAAGTATGTGTGCGCTTGCTTTGATTTTCAGGCTGTCTGCATGGGTGGAGTTAATGTATTTGCTTGTAGTACAGATGTCACCGCCTTTTCGCACGGTTGTGAACAATAAAACGCGCGCCACCATACATTGTTGTTGATATGTGAAACATTAGCTCGTGTTAGCCAAATTTCAATGCATCATGTTGAAGTGAGGGTCCGCTCTGACAGCTGGCAGCGACATGTAAGCCACGGCTCTGAATTTTCCCTCAACAGACGATATTTTAGCTTTTATGACCTTAACGCTACGTGTCGATATTTGTTAATGGTGAGAGTGAGGGCAGGTAACGTTAGTGGGTGTTGCTTGCTAGCTAACCTAACGTTAACTTAAGCTAACGTTAGCTGCTCGAGCTGTGGGCTTGGTGTAACAAGCAAGTCGTTAAAAGGGTTGAGCTTTGGACTTGGTTATAGCAAATGTCTAACAGCACAGAAATGACTCTGCCACCCGAGTGGGACGACGATGAACGGATGAATTTCATGTTCTCGGACTTCAGTGAGAACCGAGATGTCAACACGACGGACTGGGACAGTAAGATGGACTTCTGGACGGCTCTGATTTTAAAAGTCTGCAGGGACCGAGGCACTGTGTGTGTCAGTCTGCAGGAACTGAATAAAGCCTTTAGGAGGAAAGAAAAATCACCGCTGGGTTTGGCGACTGTCATTCAGTCCATGGCCAGGTAACTCTTATTACTGTGTCAGTCACCGCTGACTGTCATTGTCTCTCTGGCTCAGTATAGTTATTGTCTTTATTTTGACTTCTGCCAGATGTGGGAAGATCCAGAGGGAGTCAGAGTTTGCAGCCAATGTGGACTGTGGCTGGCTGTCCTGGGGTGTTGGCCTGCTGCTGGTTAAACCTCTGAAGTGGACCTTTTCCACTCTTCTGGGAAGCAGCCGGGTGCCTTTGGAGGAGTCCTTTGTTGTCATTGAACTAGTGAAGGTTTGCTTAACTCAGTTTATTCCGTTGTGATTCAGAGACACTGCAACACAATATTGTTACAATGCGTGAGACACCATGATTTTGCATTTTTTTTGTTATACTTATTTCAGTAATATGCTGTGCATCACATTTATCTGAATTCTCCGTATGTAATCTCCATACAGGTTTGTTACATAGGTCCAGTACAACTCTTTGATATAATGACCTAAACTGAGCATAGTATGCATCTGAATAAGAACTGGAACATTCTGTACTGCCATGGGTACTTTGGACACAAGTCAACTTGCAACCATGCTGGATGGTTTCACTTTCCCTATCTGTGGTTGTAAAATTGTGCAATGAGGGTTACCATGGCAGATGCTAGATATAAAGTTGGTTATCTTTTCGTTTCCAGGAGAAAGCAGCAGAATTACTCAGGGTGTACCGGAGCAGTGAATTTGCAGGCCGCTCCATCCTGTCATTTCAAGAACTCCTTACTCTTTCTTCTGATGTCTGTGCTGATGAGAGCACCCTGTGCATGGCTCTCCTGCAGCTGCAGAGGGACAAGCAAGTAACGGTTTCATTGCACGAGGGTGAGAAGGTAAACAAAGAGCTCATTCACAATCCTGAGAGGCATCTTTTGCAAGTTACCTTTCACCTGTCTTTCTATCTTTCATTTGTCTTCATGTGTCTTGTTTACAGATTGTCAAGTTTTGTCAAGATGGGCAAGATCACGTTTCACCAGTCAGCGATGTGGATATGGGCATCTATCAGCTGCAGCGCAGTGAGAAGCTGCTGGGAGAGCGGGTGGAGAAACTAAGTCTTGAGGCTGACAAGTACAGTAACTCAAATATGATTTTAAAGTAGAAGTAGTATTATTTTTGACTGATTGCTGACAAAGAAGTGTACTGGCATGTGACTTTCGTTCCAGTCGTGAAATAACCAGTACTATGTGTGGAGCTTGATGCTTTAGCCATCTTTTTCTCCAGGGATTGGACTAATAGTCAGATTATCTGTACACCACTTAAACGGTTCTGAAACTCAGACTTTGTTGTGATTATTGCTATAACTTTGCATAATCTAACTGCAGGTGCAAAGAGGAAGCAAGGGTGTTGCTCCGGGAAGGCAAGAAATCACAGGTACAAATAATATTTAAAGGAACAGTTTGTAAGATTTAGGGGTAGGGTAGTGGCATGTGGTGATGAGAATTGCAGATTGCAACCATCTGAAACTTCCTTCAGTATTCATTGTTAAAGAGGTTTTTACCTCAAAATCAAACATAGAGGTCTCTTTCTCTTCAAAACAAACAGACCATTTAAAAACACTGAATAAAGCAGTTACACATTAAATAAATCAGTGTTTTTCCAACACTTTCATCACTGAGGGCCTGCTTACTACAGCAGCCAATGGCCTCAGGTGATTATACACTTAATAAAACATACATATTATATATTCCATTTCTGCCAGTATATCCCCCTAAATCCCACACACTGGACCTTTAACTGAAGGGAATAAAAAAACATTTTATTCTGCCTTGCACAACCAAATGTCATTTTCACTGTCTGTCCTGCAGGCTCTGAGGTGTTTAAGAGGCCGCAAAAGGGTCGAAAAGAGAGTAGACAGCTTGTTTGCCAAACTGGAGTCCATCAGAGCAATCCTGGACAGAATAGCCCAGTCACAGACTGATAAGATGGTAAGTGGCAGAATGATCCTCACAACTCTTTCCGTGCAGGTGTGTGTAACGAATTTTGTTGCCAGTCTTATACATGGGTGCTGAACATGTTTGTAGGTTGTGCAAGCATATCAGGCCGGAGTTTCAGCCCTGAGGCTCTCTCTGAAGGATGTGACTGTGGAACGTGCTGAGAGCCTTGTGGATCAAATCCAGGAGGTACAGTGACTGTTCATTGTCAGACAACAAATTGTATATTGTATTATTTTAATTGAATCTTACATGTAAGCATCTTGATATATCTTTTCTATGTTTTAACCAGTTATGTGACACTCAAGATGAGGTGAACCAAACTATATCCAGTGGTGTGACTGGCGCAGGTATGCTGTACTATTAGTGCCACATCTTTAATATATTGCGTATATGAATATCGAGGAGATCTAACTTTGTCGTGCTTTTTTTTTTGTAGATGAAGACATCAATGAGTTGGAGGAGGAACTGAAATGTTTGTTGGACGAGTCAAAGCCAGATTTCCCCTCAGGTTTACCTCAAGTTCCAACAAACCGTCTGCGCCCCTCCGAGGAGCCGAGCCGTCCAGGTACTGACCTGCTCAGTACTCTGCCTGCAGTACCTTACCGCCACTTGGATATTAGCACTGAGCAGCTGGAGGACGAGTTAAATCAGTTAACCCTTACAGATTCAGGTTTGCACTTTTTGATGTCTTTTTTTTTCTCCATTGGATTGTAATATAAATGTATTGAAGTAACATATGGTCACCTCTCTGTTCAGGCTTTCAACAGAAGAAAATGACTTCGCCAGCCAAGAGATTAGAGCCTGCACAATAATGGGAAAACATGGCAAGTTTGAAGTTCTGCATCAACATATCAAACTATCTCTTCAACATTTCCTTGAGCCAGAGTTCATACAAGTAAAATAAAATACAGAACAACTATATTAGCAATCGCTAAATCATAATTGTAAGAGTTGTAAAATCAATATCAGGATAAAAACAAGGCACTTTCTTTCATTAATAAAAAAAAATAAAAATGCCTTTTCCATGGAGGCATGCCAAAAAGGATTTTAAAATATTTCTTTTTCTTTCGTAAATTATTTTGATTTTTAACTTGAAAGCTTTTAGATCTGCCCTGCCATGAGGATCTGAAGGATCTCAAGTCAAAGTGAACATTTTCACAGTTAAATATGCTCTTTGGTATGCCGCCAGGAAAGCTCTTAATTTTTTTGGTATTTTTTGACAAGAGTGTAAACAAGTATATTTGTTGTTTGTAGTGTGTGTTAATTGATGAACAGTCCTGTAAAGTGTATTAAGTGGCCTTTTCAACTGTAAATGTGAAACTGAAAGTAAAGAGAATATTATGCCAAATGATTTAATCAATAAGTATATTTAGTCTCACTGCAACATACCTGTGATGACTCAGAAGCCTACCCTAAGTGAGTTTAACCAAATATGTTTCTCAAAATAAAATTTATTTTAATCACTTGTCTGTAGTGGTATATAAATGTCAGTGTCAGTCACTGTGTTCGAAGCAGCCCTGAAATGAAGGCAGTGTTACTCTTTGTTTATTCCAGGGGTGACACCACACCTCGTGTGGTTTGGGGCAAAGTCAGGGAGACTTGTAGTCTTATGTAATTTTGAACCTGCCAAGGAGACTCACATCGATGTACCAGAGGCACAGACTGTAGGCAGTTATGCTTTTGAATACAATGGCAAACATGAAACCATGACATGAGTGTCCTGATATAGTAATACAATTAAATTTGCACATTAAACCTAGAGAGGAATTTTTGCAGTGTATGGATTCAGGTCATCTTAGAGGCTTTAACACACACACACACACACCTTTAATAACAAGTCACTATCCATGGTTTATAAAGTTAATGTTTGGTAATATGGATGAACAAAAGTAAACAGTATAAACTCATATTTAAATATATCTGATAAAAGAAACCTATTCTAAATAGCTAAAGAAGAGCATTTCACTAAAGTATGTACAAAGCTTTGACCACCAGGGGTCACTGTTATTCCTACTAATATTTTTGACTCTACCAGATAATTGACTGCTGGCAATCAGAGGTTCAAGCACAGCCTCTTTATACTTGTATTTTAAAGTATTTACACTACAAAATCTGATTCCACATATCATAAAGCCAACAGGGTGTAAAAGACACTGTTCTGCTATTGAACTGTGCCTGTGTTTGTGCATAATATCTTTCATTTAAGACTGTCAGTTTGACCAAATGTACACAGTAAAACAATAAAAATGAATCCTGGTGTTATTGGGAGTTAAATAAAAACCTGTAAGATGTGTACGTGTAGCAGTGTCAGAACATAAGGATAAAACATAGAGGCACGATTATATTCGATATCTGAATATTGTAGTGGAAACATTCTTTGGAATAATGAAGGTAAGAAATTCTGATTTATTGATGCTTGCAAAATACACACCAATATACATAATACTGTATCAAGATCCTTCAAGATCTCCAATGTGTTGGTGTCAATTGTACCTTTCCTTAACTGTGTTTGGTACTTCTTTAGCAATCATTATAATATGTTTGCATAAAGAATGTGTTTTAGTTTTTGAGTCCAGCAGTTTTTATAATTAAGTTGTAAATCCTGCTTTGTTAGGCCAACATGAGAGGCCTTTGTGTGACAGATGTGACTCTTAATTTTCCAGAGTTCATGAAGGAGACCAAAACATTTCCAAACTATTTAAACACTGGGCCTTTCAGTAGCTCCTAGTTTATTTTAAGTTCAGAAAAACATCCACAGATGTAATAATGTATCACTAAATTGCTGGTAGGTACTGGTGGTGGTGTGCCCTATTTTCCATTTACTTCCATCACTCAGCTTTCCCTGTGATGAAAGAGTGACACCCAGTGGCCACATGTTGAACTACATATACATTTGTAGAAAAAGGCTCACTGCTTCTTTCACTGACATTTGTGTTCCAGTATCAGCAGACTCACACTCAGAGCTGCATTAAGTTGTTGTTGCTGGGAGACAACGTAATGTTATTAATATGATACTGAATGGTCGCTGTAGATAATCCCTCTCACATAATGGTTCCCTCTGCTGTATTGTCAGCTCTGAAGTGGACTTAAACAAGACATTTCACTTCATCCAGTGGACCAGCTCAGTGATTCGTACACCCTGATATCAGTAACTACATACACTCTTAGAGGGCATGAGGGGACACTGAATGGTCCTGAACATGGAGTCTGAACATGATGTAAATTATATGCTCTGACCTTTACAATCGCCAAATCTCAATTCAATTTATTTTTGATATGCTAACAATGTACTTCTTCCCAGGTAAAAAAAACAAAAAGTACACTTAACTTGGCCTTATCTATTTAAAGGTAATTATTAGCAGTGTTCTAAAAGTGTTATTTTTGATGTACTAACAATATACTTAGTATGCCAATGCTATGTCAAGTGCTATGAAAGATATATTAATATAAAGTCAAGCATAATTGGTTGTACTATTTCAAGACACTTCCAAGGTGCACTTAAATATAACCTACTTTTATGCAAGTTTCTTTAATTAATGTTGTACTTTTTTAGAAATATACTTTAAATCAACTTTTGTTTTTAAATTACATTTTAAGTGCACTTGAAACTCATTACAAATTCAAATAAATTAAAATGTATTCTCAACACAACTTTAAATTTAATTCTGAATATATTTGGTGTAATAATTGTATTAACATTTATTTTGCAAGCTGGATTAAAATATACCTATAGTAATACCAACAAAGATGTTCTTAAGTATATTTAAGTGCATCTTAATGGTGTGTCAAAATACTACAGTCAAGTACTCTATTTGTATTCCAGTATGTCTATCACGTCATATACTATATCATTGGTATTTTAAGTACATTGTTTGTACATTGAAAATTGCACACTTCTAGTGTATTAATCATGTGCTTATGTAAATGTACTAAGTATACTTAAATTAGGTGTATGTCAGTATACTTTTCTTTTAAACTTGGGAAACACCTATGGGAGATTTTTAACAGATAGATGTTAGACAGCGCTCTCCACAACCATCATCAAAACAAAAAATAAGGGAGAAAATCTTTTAGCAGAATGCTCTTCACCTCTCCAGTGGACTTCCACAGACTCAGATTCTGCAAAATCTTTGCCGAGGAGCACTGAAGTTGCTCTGAAAGTTCGTAATGGCCCATTATCTTATTACGAAAAATTTGTCACCCATCTGTACGAACAAATACCAAGTAACCAAACCAAAAAAGCATTGCTTTATTGTATTGTTTCATACGTATACTTCAAGGACAAGTGATATTAATGTGAAAAGCAGGTTATTAAGTGATTATAATTACCGTCGTGTTGGTGGTGCTGTAACTACTGTCAATATCTGAGGTGCTTTTGTGTTCTCTATTAAACAATAAATAAAAAAAAAAAAGAATTCATTACAAATGTACAGCCTTTATAAAGTACAGGTAATAATATCACAAAACCCTATTACAGCAGTGTTTTCAAAAATGCCCTTGTATCACAAATAACATCAATCAGTACTGTTTAAGCCAAAACTTAATTCTCTCAATGGCCTTCACTGTCTCTCTCTGAAACACACACACCAATCCCTCTCTCTTTCCCTCTCACGCACGCACACACACACACACAAATAAACGCCCATCGTTTCATGCTGCTTTACACACGTACGCCGCTGCTGTTTTTGCAAGCCAACGAAAGAAAGATGAAATTACAGCTCTTTCACCTCTCACCAGTAAATCTCAATTGCACATTATGCAGCTCGTACTTACAGTAACGTTATCATACTGACATCACAAGAAGATGAAAGACATTCGGGGAGTATTAGTTTAATAATTTCAGTTCTATCCTATGCAGCTGCGGACATCGTGTTATATAGTTTGTTGATACTGTATATCCAGACTGTTGTTGAGAAGATGGAGCAGACAGAGATATGTAAAGATAACTATGAGCCATGACTACACTACACAGCTTGTGTATGGTTGATCCGGTCGAGCAGGCACTGATGCAGATATTTGGCTGAGAGTTTGTTGTATGCACCACATAAGACAGGATGAAGAGAAAGTCTAAGCAAAAAGTCAAGATGTGTATAATACAAGATCTCACTGGGTGTAAATAAGAAACATTTGGCATGCTTTATAGTAGTCCTTTTTTAAATGTATATCAAGAAAAAGTCTTTATGGAATACCATGAACAAAATTATAATTTTGTACTTTTTAAATATTGCAGTGTTGCGTCAAAAGCAGGCTACACAGTGGGTCAGGCTCCATCCTGCTCTTGCAGTGTGTATACAGTAGATGTGTTTATGTGCATGTTAGCATTGCAGTGTTAAACTGTCCTGTCGGTTCCAGAGCGCTTCCGCACGACCTTCTCCTCGTTGACCTGGTCCACTGCCAGTGTCTCCAGCTCTGCTTGCGGTGGGGCCAGGGGAGGGGTGCCATGTGGGATGCGGTGTGCCACGCCCACATGAGCCCTGTATTGACGGTCCCGAGCGGGGCTGTGACGAGGGCTGGCCGTAGCACCCAGTGGAACGACTGGGGGGCGCTCAGAGGCAATAGGAGGGATAACAGCGGGTCGTTCTCGCACTACCTGCGGTTCGGGAGAGTCTCTCCCAGCCTGCAGGAAGGGTGTGGGGTCGGGCATGGCGTCTACTGTCTCCCGCAGAACCAGCCGCCTACCGTCCGGGCCGAGCCGATACACCTCTGTCAGTTCTGGGTGAAGAGGCTGGGAGAGACTCTTCTTCATGCGACGCCGTGGGGTTTCAGGCTGCCTGTCCTTTGCTGGCGGAGGCGTGGGCTTGTATGACGTGACTGGACTGACGTTAGGGCTGGCCTCAGACGAACTACCAGCTAACAGCTTCTTCTTGGTGGCATGAAGCTGTGAGGTAAGGTAAGCAATAGTGCTCGCTCTCTGCTCCAGCTCCCCGGACAAAACAGCCAGCTTGTGGCTTTTCATCTTCAGCTCCTCCAGGTACTTCTTCTCCCTCTCCTTGATGGTGTTTTCCAGGACTGAGATCATGGCGTTCTTCTGCTCAAGGTCCCTGAGCAGTTCTGTGTTCTCCTCCTCCTTCTTCTTCAGCTGTGCCTCCAGCTCCTCACACCTGCGTTGCAGCTCCTTGCAACGGATCTCACTGCTATCTACACACACACACACACAACAAAAAACTGTTAAACAGCAGCTCTGACATGTGTGCACATATGCATACATGTAATAAACAGCAAACATAAGTACACATGTTACACCCGCAAACGTAATAACAGCCCACAAACGTAATAAACCACAAATGTAATACAAATCTGCAGCTTTGAATGTAATAATCCCTCAAATGTAATAAATTTCCCACAAACGTAATAGCAGTTGCCTACTACAAACATAACACACAATTTTCCGCAAACGTAATAACTATTACATTTGCAGGAAATTATCACATATGTGGGAAGGTGAAAATCTAAACTGTAGTAACTTCCCACAAATGTAATATGAGACTGAATAATGATCTTTGTGGTTGTTGTTGTTTGTTTACTTATACACCTGCCAATAGTGATGCGTGTGTTGACAAGCAACCCGCAGGTCGGGTGGGGCGGGTCAGAAAGTGACAGAGCAGCGTTCTGAGTAAGTTAGAAATAACTTATAGAAACACACACACACACACACACACACACACACACACACACACACACACACACTGGTCATTCCTCGTCAGTTCACAGAATTAATCTGTGGCAGCAAATATGTTGTTTAATTGGATTTATTTTATTTTCTTCTGCCTCTTGTTAATACGGATTTAATGGGAAATTTATTACATTTGCGGGATGATTACATTCAAAGCTGCAGATTTGTATTACGTTTGTGGTTTATTACATTTGTGGGCTGTTATTATGTTTGTGGGTGTAACAACACATATACAGGGTTTCTGCAGGTGTCAGACTCTTACATGTAATGCTTTTAAAGACCTTTTCAGATCATTTTTTACTAAATTTCTGACAGATTTCTGGACAAATCATCTCTTTTTTATTCAAGCATTGCAGTTAAGTATAAACATAAGTATATATGTGATCCCGAGCAAAGGTAGGTTTTATGTAGCAAGTATGAACCATACACTGTAAAAATAATGGGCATAGCTATCGTGAAGTCACCCATTGGTTTGTAGACTGCCGTGTTGAGGCCTAAAATTTGGCATTTTAGCTGTTGCCATCTCAGTTTTTTGGAGTCAGAAGAGACCATATTTGGGCGAGAGGCTGGCACTGTGAAGGAGCGAGGGGTGGATCTAACTGAGAAGCCCCAAACACTATCTGCAGAAAGCCTATCATTCAAAGTGGCCCACCCTTAATTATGCTTAACTTTAAGCCATAATTAAATGTAAATGGGAGTGTTATATGAAAATTCACCCCCTGTACAGTTGTCTTGACAGGGGAAATTGGCTATGAGACCAAAACCATTTTGTACTACGCTGTAAACATGTTCATTTCTGCTGTAAAGTTGGGCATTTTAACATGGGGATCTACAGGGACTAACTGGCTTCTAGAGCCAGCCTCAAGTGGTCATTCAAAGAACTGCAGTTTTTGGCACTTCCATGTTTGTTCCATTTATCAGCCCCAGAAGTTGCCGTCTGGTATAAACAAGCTGTAACCTCCAAGGCTCATTTTATGAAAGCCCCAAATTATGCATATTTATTGAGAGCTAAACTGTCTGAGAGGCATCACTGCAATCTGTGAATCAGATCCACCCTTTGCTCCTCCGTAACTCTACCCTCTCGTCCAAACATGGTCACTTCTGGTGACACAGTGGGGAGTCTGCACTTTGTTTATCGTCCACAGAACGGAGTTACACTCTGACATTTTCAGAACAAAATAGAACAGGCTGCAGTGAGAGTCTCTCTCCATGGGGTATTTAAGATTAGTAGGTTTGTGCATTTAGTCCTTTTCAGGCAAGCTTGGGGGTTTAGTGTTGCTGGAGCACACAGGAACGATGCTCTGTGGCACTTTATTCTCTCCAAGTGAGGATTAGGATATATGCAGTTCACATAATCCAGTCGAAATTAATATATATAAAAAACACTTGAAGATCCACTCATTACTAAAAGTGTATGTCATACAGAAACTCAAGTAATAGTCTCAGTTGTCGTATGGAATATGTAAGGTAAGGTAAGGTAAGATTCACATCGTCAACTCGTGCATTGAGTAACATTACAAGTTAACGTTCCACCTTAGAAGTTGCCGGCAGTCGGCCCTGTGAATGAAGTTATTTTTTTCCACAGACTCCAGCTGCTGCAAAAGGCAGCAAAACATCCTTAAACATTATAGCTACAGTTTATAAAACTCTCCACGGTATAAATAGAGGTTACATAAGCCTCAAAACCAGCCACAACTCGGCCCTGAGCAGAGTGACTGTCTGCTATTGACCAATCAACGGACTGCAGTGTTCACAGCTCCACCTTTTAGTACCAGATCTGTGTGCTAGGTATACAACAGAGGGGGGACCAAATATAGGGACGGTACAGAACGGTTTCATTGGTACCATCCACAACTTTTTGCAGTGGAAATGGAAAAAAGCGTACCTAACTAACTGAACTGTGCTGTACCGTACCGTACTGCTCGGTGGAAACAGGGCTAATGCCCAACTCAAGGCTTCAAAATGCCAGTCCACAAACCAGTGGGTGACATTATGGTAGCTATGTCCGTTATGGTATGCAGTCTGTAGGTATAAACTGAAAAGACAGCTTTAGCTTCAGTGGCAGATTTACAGATTTGTATCCTAAGAAATGTGGACTTTTACACACACACCACAGTGGTACAGTGGTTAGCACTGTTGTCTCACAACAAGAGAGTTCTGGGTTCAAGCCGGCAGGGGCCCTTCTGTATAGAGTCTGCATGTACTCCCTGTGTCAGTGTGGGTTCTCTCTGGGGCTTTCTGGATGTCTCCCAGTCCAAAGACATGCAGGTTAGATTTACTGGTGACTCTAAATTGCCCCTAGGTGTGAATGTGAGTGTGAATAGTTGCCTGTCTTTATGTCTTAGCCCTGTGATAGTCTGGTGTACTGTCCAGGATGTACCCTGCCTCTCGCCCAATGCTGGCTGGGACCCTTGAGCGGTTACGCATAATGAATGAAATTTAAATTTCAGACTACATAATGACTTTAAGGCCAAATAATAATAACATTGAATTTAGGACATTTTAAGACTTTACACTGGATATAGAAGTGCACACAAGAAAAACCCAGAGACCAGAGACAATCATATCCCCAGACTGGGCCGATCATTAGTACATTAAGCGCAGACACTGACTATGGACAGTCTGCCAGCTGACAGTATGATCCTATGGAGACTCATCTGCAGTGGGCAAAAAGCTCCAGTCTCACGTTTCAGCTCTGGCAGACAGAGAGGGTACTGCTTTCCTCCGACCTTGATCAATGTGCCGCCACCCTGCCCCACCCAGTTACAGCCCATACAGCCATGTTTGTATATGTGCAAAAACCATGGAATAAAATATAATTGCATATTATGTGTATAAATGTGTGTATATAGCCCAGTTTACATACATTTCCTACATTCAGTCTCCTCTCAAATACAGGGATGGTTATAAAGATGCTTTCCCTTTATTTCTGAAGGGGGGCTGGTAAATTTTCACCCCAGTCGGAGCAGCTGAGCCCTGCTGCACTAAGAAGGTTGCAGGCTGTGCATTAGTGCTGTGACAGATAATCTCATTTCCTGCACTCCAATCTCTGAGATGTCCCACGCTAACATGATAGTGCCTCTAACTGGAGGCCCTAACGATATTGCTCAGATCTGGGCCAGCCATGTTAAAAAACCCGGAACCCATAGAGATCCCGGTGAGACGCAACATGCTTCCTGTTCAGTTACACATATCCATGGGGTCATCAGTAGCATGTAAATAAATTAAACTGCGTGCAGCCTGCCTGGGGCCTCCCCAACTGTACTCTGCTGTACTTCAAGCCAGTGTGGAGACAGTGGAGCTGGGCCTGAATCAGACCAGTGTTGTGACTCCATGTCTTGGCCATGGTAACACGGGGGGAGGGGCAGTTGGCAATAAATGTGGGAGCGCTCATGAGCAGCAGGGAGTCCAACATTGCAATGCTTCCTGGGTAGGACTTTTGTTACCAGGAAACAGGCAGAGCCCCCTGTTCTCAGGCCTGTCCACTGACCTCTTTTCCAGCAGAACACACAGATTTATAGTCTTGACTGTTGTTGAGTTATGTCTGCTGCTGCGCACTTTCACAATTTGAATCATTTGTTTAACACTAAAACTGTATGCTGACATATAACTAGAAATAATATCAGTATCAAACCAGGTGGAAACGACTTGTTACAGGTACTTGAGAAACTTCTATGTCAAGCTAAGTTGACAACAGCAAACAGTGATGGTAAATAAGGACACTAGACACTGACTCTCTGTGCTGATATGCGTGTGTACTATACAGTACGATAGAGGCTTACCTGAAGGATCAGAGCTTCTCACAGTGAGCTCGTATGTCAGATCTGTGAAAAAAGAAGAGGGTTAACTTACTTACATGTCTGCGTCACATGAGGTTGCAAAAGGACAGCTATCAAAAGGCACACCCCACACACAGACTAACTAGCAGCACTGTGTGTTCGGGGAAGACCTGACAGTGGTTTCCACATGGCGGAGTATTCATTTAACAGGATTAGTGAGAGTTCCACATCAGCTTTGTTTACAAGTTAGCCAAGAATATGGGAAATGAGGGGTATAGCATACAGTGTCCTGTTTTCCTGGGTGATCATCTTTATATCCTCCCTTTGTGAGGAGTATATCTATTACTGGCGGTATGCTCAATGCAGGTTTCGCAGCACTACAGTGCAGGGTGTACTCACTAATGCTTGAGTGCATTTTCCATAAGTCATCATATTCTTTCTAAAAGGTTTAATAGTGGCACCACAGTATCTTGTTGACTTTTGGTCTCAAATATCCTTTCAGGTTATATATCTGTCCCAACTATAAATTCAAGGATACTGAGATCATTATTGTGATTTATAGTTTGCTCTGCTGTTTTCAAGTGTCCCATCTCTTCTCTAAGGCATCCTTTAATGTGCTGGTTTTATCCCGCAGCATGAGGAGAAGAGAGGTGGCTACTTGTGGCCATGCTCACCTGTGCATTGCTGTTGTAATCTGCGGATCTCTGCGTGAAGCCCCTTCAGCGTGTTGGCATGGTCCTGCTGGAGGAAGAGCAGGTTTTTCTGTGCGCTGTGCAGCTGATTTTCCAGTGTGACATTTGCTGACGCCATGGCTGATTATGTTCAGACACACACTGGCCTTGCAACCTGCAGACACAGGTGACAGAAAAGAAGGAGAGACAAAGAGAGAAAAGGAAAGAGAATAAGAAGAGAACAAACAAAAGCAAATGCATCTAGTAAACATGCCGTTCATTCTCACCCGTTTGTCTATAAACATCTGGGTTTTGGGATGTGCTCCAGCTTTGCTCTGTCTGCCAACTGGCCAAGACAATCTGCTTTAGATGACAGATTGAACTAATCACTAATGGGTAATACCATCAAACCCATTCGCAATTGAGGCCATTTGGCACTTTAACTGACTAGGCAAGTGTGAAAATTATAACCTTGTTTGTTGACCAAAAAAAGAGCAGCAAACCTACTGAGGAAAAAGTTAGGATGCTCTTTCACTAATTTGCAGATCAGGTGTGTGGGCTATCATCATCATTAATAAGGCTGGGTCAATGCTACAGTGAGACTGTAGCAGAGAAAGGCTGAGCAACCATAAATAGGCACACTCCAATTTTGCTTGCTGTAATTATCGACCAATCACTGATATGAAACTATTGATCGGGAACCTGAGAGTGAGCAGTGTGAGCCTTGAAAAAGTCAGACATCTGAAAGGTAGCACTAATCTAATATATGCTCATTTTATCTACACTGTATATACAGTAATCTTATTAGGACATATAATGCAAATACCTTCCTTAGCCAAAAAAGACGGGTAACAAAATAAAGTTCAATTCTTTTGGAATAAAAGTAGTAAATTAGAAAAGTATACAAGCTCTTAACTTGTGTAAATAAATACAGATGACATGATTGACATCTCTTTCTGCTAGAAAGTTTTCTCTTCTGAGTGAATACCATGATGATTAACAAAAAATAAAAATGAAATCAAAGCTGAACACAGTGAGAAACATCTTAATGACACTGGGTGTGGCACCAGCGCCGCCAGTCTGATACAAGCCTCTTATTTTCCTGCTTTAGCCCACCTTCCACCTCCCTTCCTTCACTGGATGTCCTTGTTTCCAGAGCCAAGCCAGAGAGAGAGAGAGAGAGAGAGAGAAACCATCACTCAATCCCAACATCTCCACCCTCTGCCAGACTGTACTGGGCTGAGAGTTGAGAGCACATTGATCCATGCAATACCCCTCCTGAGTGCAGAGAAAGCCTCTCCCTGCATACATAAGTGTGCTTCAATAAAACATCCCAGAGCTTCTCGCTCTTACATCATCAGCCCGCTTACATGAATTATATATCCCATGACACCTTGCTGGACACACTTCCCAGTTTCAACAGTCTTCTGTGTTTATTTCATGGCTTACAGAGCAAAATGAATGCATGTGAAAACACAGACTGGTAATCACAAATAGAGCCACTTGTGTATCATAAAGGCTGAAGAGATAATCTATTATTGATGAGTAATGTGGAGTCCTTCCGATAAACCCTGCGCAGCAAGCATATCTCTCATCCCAGCTCTTTCCTAGAATAGCTTGGACGGCTTTCCATTAGCAAAGGCATGACCTCACCTCAAACATGGCTCATGCCATAACGAGGAGGTGACAGTGGTACAAAGGAGTACAGAACTTCAGTGAATTGGAAAGAGACAAAGTTTGTCTTCTTTGTCCAGAGACAGAGTGGGGTGTGAATGCATATCCATCTGTTACTCTATGTTTTTAAAGATTATTGTCAGACCAGTATGATGTGCCTGTCAACTTTCCATTCTCTTCCTAGTACACAAACCAGTATTTCCTCATACAGAGAACATAAATAATCAATGAACTGCAGCAGCATGAAACATTAGCTAGTAGCTACCAGCCTTAGCCTAAACAGGAGCTCAGCAGCTACTGGTCTTCCTGTTATGAAGCTGTTTATTTGCACACAGATGTGCATACTTCATCCTTGGTTTTGACAATGTGGACTACTGCTATTCCTGCATGTCTTCTTTAATTTTGTTGCTACTATACTGTGGCAAACTGCTTCAATAATAATCAACCTGTTCCTACCTAGCACATGTTCATGTTTAAGGAAAGTTTAACATCTAAACACCTACCACATAAAAAATGTCATACAAATAATCAACTGAAGGTAAGCTAGTTTAACCATTAAGAGCAGTGCCTACAGAACATAAGCTACGTGGTACCCGGCCGGGATACTTTCCACGGCACTTTCAATTTCAGCACCTGCATTGCGGACAGCACCCCAAACCCACATTTCACATCAAACCGCTGCTGGTCCTGGCAGTTGCTGCCAGAGGATCATTAACTCCACAAATCTTATTGTCACCAGACATCGGAATCATTCAGGACATGACCTTCTTTATCATTATCAAACAAAACGTTAATGGCCGTAATCCAGGGGCTGGCATGCCAACATCTCACTTTCCTGGTTTATGACCTGATTTACTGTAGGATGCCATCACTGCATCTCCTACGGTCATCACAAAGGCTGCCCTTGCAGCTAACGTTGTGTACTGCAGCTGTCCAGGGAGGAGCTGTCCAGTTTCAAGACACGAAAACAAGCTAGCACCACTACGTGCTATTCTCTATTGAATGGGGACAACGTCACGCCAAACCCCCTTTACAATCCCTCACACAACTAATACTCTGCTTTACACAAAAGGAAATGCGCCAGTCCTAGAATATAAACAATGTTGTTTGGCACTGTGGAGGTGTGCTGGTAAATTCGGCTTACACTGTATCCACCAAACTGGCGTTATTTTCATTAAAAGTCCGGTGGTTAGCAACATTGGGTACATACGTAGTAGCAGGTGCCACCCTTTCATTCAACGAATTCATGTTTCTGATGATAAAACAACAGACGTAACAGGCAAAGCCTTTATAAGGGTTGAAATGTCAATTAAGTCAACCTGCTTAGATAAATGCCGACCGAAAATGGCCGTTAAAATACGCAAAATAAGCTATACGTTCGCCATGAGCAAAGTGATATAAAATACAGGAATTTTTAAAAATGTATTTGAATGAAACAGTCTCTCCATAACGTTACAGAGGAAGCACGTATGAGGCTTTAATTATGCTAGCCTAGCTCAACGGCTAACGAGGCTACAGCAGCACATCATCTTATGGAGAGCTTACCTTATGGCTAAAAATACGCGGCCGTCGAGTATCTTGTTAAAGGTTGTGAATTGTCGTTGAATAGACCAGCCTCACCGGCTAACAGCGTACTGGCTTGCGGGACATGTCGGTGATGCTGTCAGGGACTCGCCTCGGTCGGGTGAGAGGGGAGGGTGGCTGTGTCAGTTTCCTATCATCTCCCTGAGCTACTAGACAAAATAAAGCGATGCATCATGGGAAACCAGGGGAAATTAAATCTGGCCTAAAGACACTGAACAGCGGTTATTTATAATGCTGACATTTAACAGTAGCAATTAGAAATACCACCTGGATTTAAGAAAAGTACAACATAAACTGCAACACTTGTCTTACTAACCTTTTTTGACCTGATATGTTGAAGTAGCGGTTGTCAGGGACGTGCTAACGTTGTTAGTCACCAGCGTCATCACCATAGCAACAGAATATGTCACCTGTTCAACAGTGATGTATTCACGCCCTCTAGTGACAGAACTAGGATAAAGCATTACAGTAATAAGTCAGATATCTATCTGATAATTTCTCAGCACTTACTACACTGTATTTAGGTGTCAGATTTAATGTCCATCATGTGCCAAACTGCCAGAATGAAATAAGTTGATGAAAACAGATTAAATCTGTTGGACACAGTGCAGCTGGTGGACAGCAGAGGGGAGTGTTGCCCTTCAGTGGCACATTAGGGATACGACAACAGCATAGTGTCGTCACTTATTCATATGCTACTCTATTTTCATATAGATCTTACAGTGATTAGTCTCATTATGTCCATTTAGTTTAATTTGAATTTATGCATATTACAAATTCATCTATTGTTGTTAGGGAATGACACATGAGTCTGAGCTTAAAGCAGATTTTATTTTCTTTTATAATCAAAAAATTAGACATTTAGCAACACAGTAGATGTCTGTATTATATAATAGCCAAATGCAGAGTTCTCGGCCAAAGGTTCCAGGACCCCCAGGGGTCATTGAGGGAATCCCAGGGGGTCCCCAGAAAAATGACAATAGAAGTGAGCCCAGTGTGAGTAAGAGTCATATGATTGACTATTCTGATCATCAGTTTCACTTCCCCCACAGTTATCTTCTCAAGTGGTCTTAATCATATCTAACAACCAAAATCTTTTCAGATGGAGGTCCCTGAAGCAAAATCTTATCAAACGGAAGTCTATGATACTTATGCGGATCAATTTAGGGGTCCATGACATGAAAAAGGTTGAGAACCACTGGCCAGAAGTTCAGTTTGCCATTTGATCTCTTTTGTCTACAAATTTGTTTGACTCCTTCAGCATTCTTGTGCACGCTGCAGCAGTGTGGGGTTAGATGGTAGGTAAATAATGCACACCCAGTGTGACTATTAAAGTGGATATGCACAAGTTGAATTGGCAATGACTTTGTTTATGCCAGATGCCAGACTGCAAACACATGCTAGTGTGGGCTTATCAGCTGACAGACGTTAAAAAATATGTGTCATGTGAAATTTCCTTTTGAGAAATTATGTAGCTTGTTTTTTTAACAGTTTGTCAGTGAGGAACAGAAGTGTGTGCAGTTAATGAATAAACCAGAGGTTAATAAATGAACAGCCTTATCAAACACAACCTTGTGGCCAACATATTTTGTCAGGACAGCATCAGCATCAAAGTGCATTTGCCAAATTTAGGTGTGGTGTTGCTTCCTTAGCAGGAGAAACATGTGGAAACAGGTAAATATCCCAGCTGATAATTAATCCATTAACTCCAGATTTCCACTGTTTTTTTACACTATAATGTATGTTTGATGGTACTCCAGCAAATATATTAGTGTTTCATTTTCCAGTATTCTTGTGTGTGCGTGTGTATCATCACAGCATATTTTGTTTAGACCTTCCAGACACCCCTTATATTTTTGTTTATATGGGTCTGACCCTGAGTGACACATTAATAAAGTTTATTCTATTTCAATCTTCACCTCCAGATTTTCTTTACTCAATTTATTTTGGTATTTAATTGGTCTATTTGTTAGAATACATCCAGTAAATTGTACCATTTAATGCTCCACATGTGCCCCCATTCCAGAGGTTTCATTAAACTTTATCTAATCTCAAGTGATATCAGCACTCTTGACTCTGAGTCTGAGGTATGAAACTTGGGAAACAGTAGCCTTTTCATACCGACTCATAATATCCCCTTAAATTATTTCTGCCAAGAGAAATTCCTCAGTGGCATAGCTACTGCGTAAAATGATACAAACCAAAAACAAAAGCATCAGTTTTCATTCCCAGCCTAAGACAGAGTCTCATGTGCAAAAAGAAAATATTTTGTGGAATAAATGGAATTATTGTCCACCTCCAGAAATGTTATTTTTCGGAAGCAGCCTTTAATCTCTCCTCGGTTCTGGCATGTTTGTGATAGGGATTAAATTCTTCTCATTTCTTTATTTTTAGTGTTCCTGGCACGCTTCCCAGCTGCCTGCAGAAAGCAACTGGTGGAGGAGAAGGTAAGTTATCCTCGTCCCAGGAAAAGCGGGGTGAAAAATAATTCCCCAGCTGAGACCCCTACCTTCCTTGTGATTTGTTTTACTTACACACTGCTCGAGCTCTCCATATATCATAACAGGTAGTAAAGTAGCTCAACGAGAGAAACCAACCAAATAAAACAAGCAGGATTGACTTTGGACTCCTACTGTGACTCTAACCAGCTTACAGTCGTCGTTTTTTTGGCCTTTGCCTACGGGTGATCCGGTGCTGGGACGGATCCAGCTGAGAAATGTCCTTCATATAAACCGGCCAAAGCCTCTGTCCCACCTGAGGTGTGCACAGGGGGATTTCCTCTAACAAGGCTCAAGGTTCAGCTTTGTTGTCATTATACAATACAGGATTACTCCACACACAGAGAGGGCATAAACAACGGTTTGAATATTTTATATTTGTATAATATAAAACATAAAATTGGTTACAAAACAGAACAAGAATAGCACAAGCAGGATATACAGTTACATATATACAATCATATATATTTACATATATAAGTATGTTTATATATACACACATGCATATACTTATACAAAAACCTGAAGTAGTATGTGGAAATGAGAGTAGTCCAAGGGAAATGGTATGGTAATGTGCATAAAAAGACCAGCAAGACCAGACTAACAATCTGGCAGGCCTCATAAATGTGTCTGTGATTTACAGCCGGGTGCGTCTGTAGATTGATACTCTGTTTCATGAAGAAAGCGAGGAAATACATTCTTTCAAACAGCCATGCACTCAGAAATGTTCCAAGTGATGCCATACAGACGGTGGCGAGGGTGCTGGATACGGGCCCAAAACGTCATATGTTATACTGCTGGAAAAGTAATAAGAGCGAACTATTACGCTTTTGTTACAACTTCTGGGCATCAGTCACACATCAGAGTGTCAAAAAACTAATTTATATCATTCTTGAATGTGTCTCATTGGTATAGCTGCTGGATTGTGAACAGATAGTGCAGGTCCTTGTCAAACTACAAATGAAATCCAAGCGCATGGCAGCCAGTCTCAAATGGCACTGTTTTACTGCCCCTGCTCTGACAAGCAGCCAATACCAACACTTCTCAGGTTGTAATAGTTTTACAGTTATTATATTGAGGTTGGCAAGGCAAAATGCCTCTAAAACTCTGAAAACCTAATTTAATTTTCCGAGACCTTTTTTTATTTGTCTGTCCAAAGAAAGTCATAATCGCTCGACTGTTGAACTGACTGTGTCATTTATGTGTAAACTTCAAAGTAAGCCACTGACAGTGTGATGGCATGAACTTATTTCAACTTTATGATTGTGCATTTAATACTGGATATACAGTATCATAATGTCAGAAACAATTGGGTGACACTTTAACCTTTGCTAATCTTTTTTCTTGCAGATAATTTGCCATCGTAATCTTTAGACAGTGCAGGTACTAAGTGTACATGCATGCACATACTTACCATCATCACCCTCACATACAAACACATGGGTGCAGCCATTCTGGTGGGGCAGCTCATCATGTTTTAGACAGATGTTGAGTCTATAACAGACATTTGAGTCTTCTTTCTAATGGTAAATGAACCCAGAGACTTTTCTATTTTGATTTGCTCTGTGCTTGTGAGGTATGGAAAGTATTTGTCCTTTCAAGTCCTTACACAGTATCTGCAGTATGTTGCCAGTAGCATCTGGACTTTATATGAGGCTGTTTGAAAATAAAGGGGCCAGAATACGTGAAATGAGCACTTAAAGTAAAGGTTATTTCAACAGCAATCAGCTTCGCTGACACAGTTTTGTACCTTCCAATTAATTCATGACAAATTTATGGGCTGACAAAACATAGGTGAACACAGAGAGGAAATTACAGCCAGCATGTTACATAGGGCCCACATGGAAAGCCCTGCTACAGTATGGAATCATTACAACGCCACTGCCAAAATATCTCTGCCTTTATTCTGGTAATTAGGGTGGACTGCAGGAAACCATGCTTTCTTTGCAACTTTTTTTTCCCTTCTTTTAGAGTTTTTTCACAGTCCAATGAGAGCAGTGCACTCCATGCCATTTAAAGTGACACTTTAATTACTAGTGGTTAATGGACCACTAACACCAGACTTTGAAGTGGCTGTAACTCAAGGTGCCCGCACAGCCAGCCTCAGCAGGAAAAATGTGTGCCACGGTATAATCCTTCCACACGTACTGGTACACGACATGCTGTGATAAGACACATAACTCAGTTTAAATGAGCGAATGAAATGAAAAACATAAAGGCTGACTGGACAAATCAAAGGAAAGCAATTATGGTATTAAGCTTTAAGTAATCTCTCTGAAAGCCTGGACATTTTGCCAACTAAAATAATATTTTAGAGAATACAGGAGCATTTGATATAAAGCAAATGCATGTGTCAGATAATAGCCTACTCTTTTAATTTCTCAAACTAATTTGAAGTCCAGTGCTCGAAGCGTGCAGGTACTTACTGGTTAGGAGTTACGGTACTTCTACATTTTGGTGTACTCATGAATGGATTACTGAACAGGCCTACTGGGCACAGGCCAAGGGGTCCACAGTGTCAAGGCCCCCATGGCCTACGCTTACAAAATGCCACTGAAATCAACACATAATGACCAGTAAGATGAATAAAACATGTACAAAGAGACACAAAATGACTACAGAGGAAAGGGAAAGACAAACACTCCCTAAATGACGATAAAAAGGGCAAAACAACCTCACACACACACACACACACACACACACACACAAACACACACAAACTACGAACAGACCTAAATCCACCGAGAGATAATAACCACAAAAATACACAAAACAACAACAACAAAAAAGCTTAACAACTATTAAATTTGTGTGTCTTGCTCCTATCGAGAGGAAGTGGTAGGGCCAACTGCATGTCTGTGCCTGGGGGCCCGTTGTCTCATAATCCGCACATGGGTGCACTGTGACTTTTTCTTGTGCATCGGCACTTCCCACAAGCTGTTCATACCCTTCTCTGCACTCTCCATATCAGGTTCTCTGAGTGATTCATATGGCCCTGAATAAACTGCATTACCCAGGGGGCACTTGGTGCACTACATTGGCTACCCAGGGGGCACTTAGTGACACTCATCTGTTCCAATTCTCGCCTGCCTGCTTTTCTCTGATGGCTGCTTGTCTAGGTAGCGTTATATTACAGTATTGTTTGCCTGGCTTCAAATGGGCAACACAAATGAACAACAACACAGTCAGTTAGTCAAAAGTCAAATTCTACTTTTCTAAATGATGCAGGCTGTGAGCAGTGAAAAGCCTATTGATGTAAAGTCAGCATCAGCAAAACCACCTGCAGCTACCACCGTCCCTAATGATGAGAGGAAGTAACCCAGTTTGTGTTGTTCACCAGTCATTAGTGAACTAACTCATAAAACCTCCTGTGGTAAAAGGGTAGTACTGGGACTTTTTTCCATTTCAAGCACTGTGTGAGTCATGTTTGTGAACTGACTGTTTGAAGGTTAGTTTATGGTCTGGCCATGTGACTATGAAAAAAAAAAAATCAATTAATGTGCTTCAAAGGAATGAGTCATTTATATGTAAAGGACCATGTTAAACATTAATGTTACCATTTAAAGTACTGTACCATAGTCAGAACTGCCACTGAATGAACAGCAATAAACAAAAAGGAGAAAAGTACCTCACACACAGCGTGTCAGTAAGAATTAGAAAAACCAAAAGCAAGGATATATGTATACAAAGAACATAACACACACAGTAAAATTAAAGTCATGAGAGATTTTTGGTTACATTTGGCTCCATCCATACAGACAAAGAATTTCTAATATGTACATATACACCAGTATCATCAGCATACCTTTGCAATTCTTTCCTTTGATACCACTGTGGTAGGCCTAATGGTAGGGGGCTTAACACTGATCCTTGATGGACACCCACTGTTTAGTTCATATAACTGGAAAGTACATCATTGACATCAATACACTACATTCTGTTAGATAAATGTGAAAACATCTATGCCAATGTCAATAGTATAAAATAAATTTTAGAAAGTTAAAAAGTAAGACTGGCATGTTTGACTATCATCAGTCCATCAGGTTTTTGGTCTGACAACAATAAGGCCTCTGGGGGCGAGGGCCAATATTTCTGGCTGATCTGGAGTAGCCAGCAGATATCCAAGCCCAGACATCCTCTTCCATGTGCCAGTCATTTTGGCTATAAACACATTTCTGCATATCAGTGCAGATAAGCTAATATAAAGCAAGCTTGTTGTCAAATGATAGCTGATGGTTTCCGAGATTGCATTGGCCGATGCGTACAGCCTCTCCACACAGACTGTTTACGTGCTGTTCAAACGTCTTGATCAGTACTTCTCTGAAAACTAAACGCTACAAATGAAAATCGGAGCTCTTCATTTATCAAAAGCATGTCACGTCAGCTACAGATTCTGCATATGTATCCAGATATCTGTTCATAGAGATTAGACTATCGTATGTTTTTGCAAATATAAAAACACAACACCAACTATTTCTCCTTTATCAAGCCTATTATATTTGTTATTTGATTATATTTGTGCTCTCAGGTTTCAGGTAGCTGTTTCAGTGGATGTTCAGGTGCACAGAATATAAGAATACCTCCGTATAGCCTCAAGTATTATTCTGAACAAACTAATGCTTCAGGCTAACTTGGGTGGTAAGGTTATGTGCAAAGCCTTTTTGTGGTTTGTGGTGGACACTCTCCTCTTGGATTATCACAGTGTGGTCGACAACCAGAAGAGAAGCAGAGGCAGACATGCCTTTCCTGGATTCAGAGCAGTCATAAAATCCTCCAGGCTCCTATTTCGACCACCTCAGCCATCCACTGTGCACCACCATAATCACTGCTCTAAGATACAGCCCAGAGAATCTCTGGTTTTCCAAAGAAACAAGAGACTGGTTGTAGATTTTCCCTGTTTTCAATTCCATCCTGGTGTCTAGTCACAATAAGGATGAGAATTCTGCTGACTTCTTCATTTCACGTGCTCATGGATATCCATTCTCAAACCACTAGTTGGATACTCACAGAAGAAACCTTTGAACGCTGGGTTTTCAAAAGCAGAGAGAGCATTTGGCAACATTAGCCACCAGCAGAGCCAAAAAATGCATGTTCATAACTTTTATGTATATGTGCTCAGTGAAAGGGTCACAGAAGCTAGCAAACATTTGCTTGTGCTTGGCCATTGCTTGAAATGTCCTTGCAAAGTTGACTATACATGAGAGCAGTGCAATATGGCTGGGACTCCTGTGAAACATAGCACTGTAGCTTTGGCAGAATAATGTCTTAAATCCCACTCTAAGTATGCTGCATAACTCTGTGTCTTTAAAGGTGCACTGAGAGTACTGGAATTTGGCATTTTTTTCTGCTGGGGGTCTGAGCAGTCAGAGTTTAATCCTATGAGTGATGGAAGCCTCTAAACCTGACCCCAACCCAACACCCACCATTAAACTCCCCTACCTGCACCACACAAGGTAAAAGGCCCAAATGCTAAGCAGGGACCCACTAGTTTGACCTCTGGTTGCAGAAAAACCAGGATGGCAATAGCTGAAATGCTGAGTTTGAGGCTTCAAAATAGGAGTCCACAGACTAATGAGTGGTACCATGGTAGCTACTTCCATTATTTTTACAGCCTATGGTCAGGATGACCCTCCTTTAAGTCCTTGGTTGCTGTAATGTCCAAATCTGCAGCAAAATAAGATATTTTTAATTATATTTTTGTACAGGATACTAATATTACATTGCATTGATGGAGATGTTTGTGAAACTGCAGTTTGTATTCACTGTATGTGTTTATAGCCCTTAACCCAACTCAGGTATTTCAAACTTCAGCTCTTCTTTCCAGAGTGTGGAGCAAGCAAGCATAGGGTACATGCTGAAGGTTCAAATGCTGTAAATAAACACTGGCTGCAGTTTCTACATCTCACATATGGATTTTAGTGCCTGTGTGATCTCCAAAGGCCTTGGGTCCGCTCCAGTCAAACTGGGCGACTCATCCTTTGGTGCAGGACTCCAAATAAAACAGAGCTGCCTAGCCAAGCAAAACCCACTACAGAGCTATTTTCCACCATCTGTGTGGCCAGGCAAAATACAAGAAAACCATTTCAACCCTGAGGCCTTCACAGATCAAGAAACACTAGATCAGTCAGATTGATGAAAAGGCCCAGTCAACACACTGTCAAGGCCTTTCCTAAAGTTGTCCGCTTCCTCTGTGGGGGTAAGTGAAAAGCTTCACCTAACCTTGCGTCTCTCCCAGCAGGAGAGCTTCACAAGCTCTGCGCACCCCGCCCTGTCTGAGCAACCTTCCTGAACTGAAAACATTTGCTTTCTAACCAGTGTCTTTTATTTCTTCCCACCATTTGAGTCAGACACATTTCAGCCATACTGACAACATCCTAAGTTCCCACATTGGTTCAAGACCTTCCAAGTCACTTGCCAGATATTCTTCACACTGCTGCTGTGTTCACCTGTTGCCAGTGTCTCCCAGAGTCTTCCAGCTGCTCTCTGCTGGCCTGCAACAGGGTCGTCCCTCCTCAGCATGGCTGCAGTGGCAGGGTCCTCAGGGCCTCATGGAGGGACTCAACTTGACTATCCTCTTTCAAAGAGGACTGAGGAGGACCACAAAACACCCAAGCCCAGCTGCTTGGATGGAAACCCAACACCAGCTGGGCTCTGAGAGACCAGTCAGGACAGGAAAGCCACGGATTATGGCCTCCACTGCCACACCATCTTCAGTAATGCCACTGTCGTCCTTGGCTGCCAGTCCACCTTCCTTCTCTGAGGAAAGGCTCCTCTGCGACAAAAGTCAGAGCATTTAAGGTCTCAGATGGAGGAAAGTGAATAATTGTAAAGGGGAAAATCAATATTCAGTGCACTTTTGAATTCTACCTAATGTCTGTTTTTCTTCCATCTCCGAACTTTCCTTTCATGGAGCTGCAGCATGTTTTTTTGTTTTATTGTTGGGCTACTATTCTACAATTTTCAAGAACTGCTTTAACAAACCACTCAAACTCAAGACCTTGCTGATGATTCCTCCAGTGCATATTCTGCTGTTTAGTGGCAAATGCGATTGAGTTTCATTTCAGGAAATTCTTTCCGTGCTGTATTTTCAATCAGGCAGGGGCACAGCTCTGCCTTGAAACTCTATGACAGGCCTGCTGCGGTGCCCCAGAGCATGCAATGAAAAGAGTCTTTATCTGCCACTCACTCAAACTCATTACCATGAATGACACCTTGCCAGAAACACTTAGAGTTGACATTACTCAAAAAACAATAAACAGTTTGAATGGGGAGTGTATCCACCTGCTTGAACGACAAATTATATGCCTCTCCCTGAATAATATGCAACCTTTTCATTCATACTTTTCTGGGCATTTTGCACAATTAAACCCACTGTGATGTTAAATCAGATGACACCTGCAATGGTTTTTTACAGACCGTAATTTCAACATAGCATTTTATTTTCCTTGAGCAATATCACTGATAAACACACCTTGACATAAATCACTCCTTGGACTGTTGTGTTTTCTCTCCTGAAGGTACGGAGCTCTTAATGAATCAAGTGTTTGGCAGCGTTCACGGTCACATGCTTTGATAACAGCAACATCAGATGACACAGTGTTCTGACTTGCACCTCTAAATACCCTGCAGTAATCTCACAAATGCAACACAAGAATTTACCTGGGTGACACTGGCGCACAATCAGATCGAAAGTCCGTAAAGGTCGAGCTGACACATGGTGCAAAGACAACAGGGCATGCCATATGGTGTGGGGTGGCAGTGTGAGACAAACCGTGGACTATAAAGTATATATCACTCCACAGAAGTCTAAAACTGCCATCATCTTTGACTAAAAGACTTCTGCTGCAGCACATGATGAAGGAAATTATACTGACAAGAGTGACATGCATGAAATAAATTACACAAACTTGGTGGAGGGAAAAATTGGAATCGGGGGTTGTGTAAACTAAGCTGCTGTCTGTGCTGTTGACTCACCGCTGAGAGAGCAGCTGGTGAGCCGTCAAGGTGAAGTGAGCAGGGCAGGAACAACAACATACTGCCGTCACAGCTTGCGTCCCAAAAATGGTAATTACTTAATAAAATGGACAAGGGGAACAAGGTAAGACCAAAAGTTTTACTTGCACATTTTGTACATTTAATAGACCTATGTACTGTACGTTTTGGTGAGTAGCGAGTTAGACAAGATGTACAACTGTCTTTTCTATCCATTAAACATGTGGCTGTGATCAGTAGTAGGTTAGCTTAAGACTTAGCTTAGCACAAATGAAAACAAGGTCTAACTCTGCAGGAAAGAAATATTCCAACCAGCACATCTAAAGTTCACTTTATTCACATTTTATGTCTATGTGCGCTTAAAGGACAGTGTTTTATGGAGGGTTATATGCCAGGTGTTTGGACCAGGAGTTTCTGCTGGTTGCCTGGCGACACATAAAATGAGGAGCTGTCGTCATCACTGGTTTTGGTATGAATTAAACAAACACAATGTAACACGTTAATAAGTAAACTTTAGAGGTGCTGGTAGGCGGATTTTATTACCTTTGGAGAGAGGTATAAGGCTAGCTGTTTCCCCGGTTCCAATCTTTATGCTTAGCTAAGCTAACCAGCTGCTGGCTCTGGCTTTAAAGCTACTGCACATTTAAGAGTTTGGTCTGAATTTCCTCATTTTACTCTTGGCTAGAAAGCAAGATGTTGAATTATTCCTTTAAGACTTTTTGGCAAAATTTGTCAAATACTAAACGTAGCAAACACTGGCACAAAATATTTGAATTTAGCAGTTTTCAGCTTTAAAAAAATATGAGTTTCCACTTTTAAATGTCTGCAAGTCGCAGGTGAGACAGACAGAAAGAGAAAATGGGAGCACAGATGCTATCCGGCACTGAGGGCAATAGAGAGGCGGTGTGTTTGTGCACATTCCTGGAAGCCACAGCTCCTGTTGGCAGGTTGTCCTCCTGTGCCTGTTGGCTCTCCCAGCTCCACGTGTTTATGTCTTGGGTTTCTCTCCTCCCTCCCTCTCCAAATATTTTCTAATGCCACTGAAGAATGTATGAATGTTGTTGAAGTATTGGAGCGGTCATATCCAATGAGCAGGATTGTTGTTTTTTCTTTCAGCTGATACTTTATGAAGAGGCTGTACTCTCCCTCTCCTCCTAATCCCACTGACAATGAGCAAATGTTTGAGTGAAGATCAAATGTGAGATTGTTGCAAAAATGTAAATAAATGCTGTGATTGATTTCTGTACCTCACTCAGAAATATTTGCTTCTGGATTAACTTGAATGACTTCTTTGTTGAGCTGAAAAATGTTGGCTAAAAATAAAGCTGTGGTGTAATGGAGGGTTTCTGTGCCCCCTAGTTTCTCTTGCCGGTGGGCTCACAGTGGGTCTGCGGGGCCTCTGGCTCTCTAATTCAGCCCACATATATTCCTGCATTTTTCATACATAAATAAACAGAAACCACACAGTCTGGCCATGACATGACAGGAAAGGTGTAAACTACACAACCACAATGTAGGGACCAAACCTCACAGAGCTCCGGTATGGAACTCAAGTGAGATGGAGACTTACTTATAGCTGAAGTTACAGCCAATAGTGTGAAATCACTGTTAAAGGAATACTTTGACAGTGAGTTAAGACGACAATATGAATTCCACTCTCATATCTGTGTTAAGTATTGAGCTGAAGCCAGGAGGTAAATAGCATAGCTTATCATAAAGACTAAAGGCATGGGAAACAGCCAGCCTGGCTCTGTGTAAAGTGTAATCTTAACCATCAGGCACCAGTGAAGACCAGCACAAAATATCAGCACAAACTACACAAAAAACAACAACTTGTTTTACTTTTTTTTACTTTTGTACTGATTAAAGACATTTTAAATATAATGTGTTAATTACCCTGCATTCATGTGGTGTCAGAATTTTTAGAAAAATGAGTTCCACACTGCTAAAATGCATGTGAACACCCCCACAAGCTGAAACAACATTGCTGAAAATCGGTTAAAATTTTGGTACACAAATTGCCAAGTTAACTTCATATAGGCAGAAAAAAGGCGGAGGAAAGTTAGTATTTGGTTGGTGGTACTGGATGTCAACTTTTTTGCTTACATGTAATTTGTAGTATGGAATTAGGTTGTAATCATTAGTTGCCGTCCACATAGTGACCTAGATTAGTTAGAAAAGTCCGGTAAAGCAATATTTAAGTAGTTTTAGGGGATGTAAATGCTCAGCAACAAGTCTGGGACAAAGTCACTTTGTAATAGAGTGTGCCAGGGCTGACGTCAAAACCCAGCAGTTTAGCATTGCGTTGGTTCCCGCAAGAGAAAGTCAATGTGATTTTTGCATTGCGTTTTGGATTATGTCAGAAAATAAGCTCTGTGGCTAACACAAGTTTATGATACTTACAGGTTTTGTTCAGTGAGATAATATTCACATATGAACACCTTTCATATCGCATTTGAAGCTTAAATGCAATCGCCAGAAGTAAAAAGCTAACGTTAGGCTTTAACGGACTACATGACTACTCCACGGTCGCGTGACTCTTGACATCACTGCCACTAAGCTTTCAACTTATTTCGGCCGCTTTATTTTAAAAACATTGTATAATGGGGAAATCGGAGTGTTTAAGCTAAATAAGAAGCTGTAATGGCAGACTGCCAGCACTCTCGTCTGTTTGGGGGTGATGACATTTAATGTCCCCGACAGGATTTGTAGTCGTATTGAGCAACTTGTTAGCAACCGCCTTTTTTATGACACGTAAAAGTTTCAAAATTCACAAGTAGGGTATTTACTGACGTGTTTTATGTCGTAGAACAAGCCCTGAAACTCGCTTAAGCTTTTGTTAACCACAGACCTTATTTGACTTTTAGATGAGAGAACTGGAAGTGGTAAAAGCGCTAACGGAGTTCCGGGTTTACTGGCACACTCTATATAAAGCTTGAAATTGTTCTTAATGTGTTGTCTAAATGCTCTGAACAATATAATACAACACATCTTCTTTGTAGCGTCCATGTTGTTTCCACATTACAACTTAAAGCTCATGAACACGCCAAAGGCGGAAGAATGACTGGGAATGGGACCATCCAAGGAGAAAGTGAATGTGGAGGTGTTGGTAGGTGTAGTTTTGAACTTTTTAATGAGCTTAGATGACTGTTTTGTCCCTTTATAACTTATTTAGCTAAATATACTATAATATATGTAGCAAACAGACTTGAGAGTTATATCATCTCATCTAACACATGAGCCTATTTACCAAAAGTCAGACTATTCCTTTACCATCTACTCACTGGGTATGACTGTGAATAGTGCAGCCTACTCAGTCATTGAGATTAATGTGAAGCTAGAGCTAGGATTTGGTCAGCTATTAGCAAAAAGAGTAAAAGCAGGGAAAACAGTTGGCTCTGTCCAAAGGCAACAAAACCAGGCTACCCGCACCTCTAAAGATTTATAATTAAAGGTCCAGTATGCAGGATTTAGAGGAATATATTGGCAGAGATATAATATTCATAACTATGGTTTTATGAGTGTATAATGATGATAATGAAACTCAGTTGTGTTGTAGGTACCTTAGAATGAGTCATGTATATCTACTTATGGAACAGGAGTCCACCATGTTGTTCTACAGTAGCCAAGAATGGACAAACCAAACACTGGCTCTAGATAGGGCAATTTGCATTTTCATGCTTCATGTAGTTCTCCTATGTGCATGGCACACAGTAGAAGTTTGAGTTAGTTGCAACCTCACTGCTAGATGCCACAAAATCCTTCACATAAGACCCATTTTAGTTTTAAGGGGGATTGTGTCCCACTATTTCTTGGCTAGGCACAGTCACTTCCTGAAGTCCAGCTGTTCCTTTAGTAACTGGTATCTAGTAGTATGACAGTCTCCAGAAGCAGTGTCAGACATGATGTGTCTTAAAAAAAAATCCTTAAAGATGAAGATAGTACTTGATAAAAATGTAAAGCCTCCATTTTGACTTTTATGCATACAACCGTAAAAATTACCTACTCTGTCGTTCGTGTGTGTGTGTGTGTGTGTGTGTGTGTGTGTGTGTGTGTGTGTGTGCGCGCGCATGTATGGACAGCCCAGACCACATGATGAAAAGTACAGCGGCCAGGTTGTCACAGTATGGGGTTTTAATACTAAAACAAGGCCTCAGTGGATGATCTAAGTTCATCAGAACAAATAGGCCTACATTACATACAACAGTATAGGCCATATTGTATGGTATTTGACAATATTTTTTAAATCAAATTAAAAAAGAAAGGAATATCACAAAGTGTTACCTTCACCTTATTAAATTAAGAAACTCTATAAAAACTGCTTCGTAATTTAAAACCATTAAGCTGTACTTCTCCAAGTAGTACTAGATTTCAAATATTTGAAAAATGTTGGATTTCTTATGTTGAATAAATCTCTTCTTAAGTCTCTGAATATAAGAGGCTTTATTTAAAAGACTCTGCCAATTTCTTCTCTTCAGGCAAGTTTCCCTCTTCCCCACAGTAAGTCTGTCACCTCTGAACCACCATGGGCGGAGAGGACACATCTGCTGCAGCCGTGCAGACGCATTGCTGATGATTACCGCAGGTAAACTTGCTTATTACTGCACTGAAAATGAAGGGCTATGTCTGCCAATGGGGACAACAAGTGTACACACCATACACTCCTTTCAACATCTTTGATAAATAAGGCATACATGCTTCAACAGGACAGCATATTTAAGACTTCTGGGAGAATACAAACTGGGATTTTGAGGGTGATGTGATTTGTGTGCACAGCTGGCACTTTCCGTATATTTAGATGTATACGTTTGGTAAATTTCTCATTGCAGAGAACAGATCTAGGAGTGAAAGGTGCCTGCTCTGGACTGTTTCAGCTGCTGCCAACATCTCAGAGTGGAATATTTACCTTTCACTCTAAAACCGGGAAAAGGGAAGCCAATATCCAACACCAACCTGTGTATTCAGCAGCTGTTTGCTCAGGTGAATAAATCCTAATTTAGGCTATTTCTGTTTATTCAGAAAAGGAGGGTTACTAGTAATGTTGTAAAACTATCATTCATTAAGAGCTGCAATTCAGAGTTAACTTAATGCCAAATAAACCCTGCAAAGAAAATGATGCTTACCATGTGTGTAGATGTAGGAGATATTTGATTGATGTAGCTCTTAGTCTCTATTTGACCCCTTATTAATATGCAAAGTGGACTGATATGTTGTGTTAGGTACATACCATGTATCATTGGTTGATGCAACATAATGATCTGTATCTTTGGAAATAAAACCTCCTTAATCAGCAAGCAGTTATAAACTCTTTTACTCAACCACTTTACAGGAGTTTCCCTTAACAAGTTCCCCTCAATGAGAAGAAATGTCGAGACTGGCCTATACATCCAAGCACTGGAAAAAAAATCCCACTGAAATAAAGAAATGTTTTATGGGAACAAGTAGATTCATAACAGGCAAGCTGTCAGGGACATTTTCCACTCTAAACATGAGCCCAACAGGAAAGTGCAAATGAGCAACCAAACAGCTGTTAAAGTTTACAGGCCTGCAGCAATTTAGTCATCCATTAAAAGAGCAAAAGTTTGAAAGAGTTGTTTACTTGAGGTCATATGTGACAGCCCATGCTGTGAGAATAAGACAGACATGGGGGAGAGACAGTGAGACAGCCCCTTTTTCATATTTGAGATCACAAACGCTCAGACAATGTGAGTAAACTTGTAAAAACATTTACACACTGAGGTAAAGTTGTTAAATTCCCAACAAACTAGTGCCAATCAAGACACTGGCATAGAATCTTAGACTTACCAAAGAGGGACTTTGGTTTCCTCCCACGTTGGCTTTTTAAATACAGGATACAGACGGAGAGTTTTGCCCCTAATTCATAGATGTGCGCTTATTTGCCAAAGGAAAATAAGGTCCACATTGACATAATCTGAAATTAAAACCCGTCTGTGCCAACAGCAGGTCAAAGTTTTCACTCATCTTGCTGCATTGACACAAAATGTTTCACAGACATTCATGATCCCTAGAATATTAGGCATACTGACTTTGGTGAACCCTTCTTATTTCCTTCCATGCCTCCTGCAAGTTGACATTTGTGGTTTTGATTAAATGTCTCAATAAGCTTTGAATGGATTGCCATGAAATCTGGCACAAATATTCATGTTCCCCTCAAGATAAATTGTCATCACCTTTCATCTAGTGCCATATTCAAGGCAAACTTTTAATTTGTCCAGCACTTTGATTTATGATCAAACACCTGCAAAAGTAATTAAGTTCCCTTTGTGTTTGGTGCTAATTAGAAAATCATAGTAAGTTCATTAGCATTTAGCTCAAAGCACAACTGTGTCGAAACAGCCTCACAATGGCACTGGCATGGCTGTCAACTCTTAATCTTGCGCAATAACTTGGGATGGATGATTTTTAAAAAGCAGACCTCGCTTCAAAGCAAGTTGGCAGTGCTTGTGTCTTTTTTGTATTTATTGTCATAATTAGTTTTCCTCCACTCTTTCTCTGGCTAAAATAAAATAGAAGTAGAGCTTTCCATCTCTTATTAGCTGTAAAAGAAGCCTCCCACTCTGAGAAATGTTCTGCATCTTCAAATGCAGAGACCTTTGACATAAAATAACACCCTGCTCCTTCTAGACATGCCTAAACATACACACACAAAACCACACAGGCTTTGGCATCGGCTTGTCTGCATTCATCTGCACGAGTCGTTAGATTGCTGAGTCACAGAAAGCTATAGGCTCTGAACTATAAAGAGCTATGGCTGACAACATAAACTGTTGGATGCAAATTAAGCTGTAAAATATATTGCCTCTGCGGTCTTGGCTTTGGTGCAGGCAAGGGACCTTGTTTTCAGTCAGACAAACAGGACAGCAGTTACTGCAGACTGCACCAAGTTCACCAGCAAATTACAAAATGTATGTGCTTTACTCTTATCGACGTCATTCTGTCACGTATATCAGCTATAGTATCTTAATTTGCAGTGTATGGCATCAGTCTTTGTGTAATTTGCACCGGTGGCTAACTCACAAAAGACAGAACGTTTGTTGTGCATAAAAAGTGGCCCACTATACGAGTTTAAATTCAAGTTTGGAAGGTGACGCCATTCCACCTCTCCTCTGCTTTCCCTCCCTCTGTATGTTTGTACAGGTGCACGCGTGATGCATGTGTTACAGCCACTGTGTGACTGAGCACTGACCCACTTCCACCATTTGGCAGGTCGGCACTGCTGCCTCTGTCCCGAGCAGAGAGACCGTGAGGCCAAGCAACAAACAGCCCTCTGTTACTTGGAAAAAGCTGTATTTAGTATTATAGGGACAGTTCAGTTGCAAATCATGCGCATCCTCGTTCAGTGGTTTGCATGATGTCCTACGAATTAGTGCCACAAGAATGACGTTACATACATGCCAAAAAATTATGGAGGTTAGGTTTAGGCAAGTAAATTTACTTTGGTCAGGTTTAGGAGAAGAAACATGGTGACAATGTATCTAAAAATTACATTTAAAGTTAAAGTTCAATCAAAAGTAAAATGGCTCTAAACACTGGTCTCCTGGGAAAAGTCCTGTGTTTTGTGACCTATTACCCTACCTTCCAACCTCACTGGACCACTTCCTTCTTTACCACCATCAAAGCAATGGTCACTTGATTGCAGCCTTCCCAAATATGTGGGTCATACACAAATTTCTGGCTGATGCTTACGCAGGATATATACGAAATTTGGTGCATAATGGAAATTAATTACAAGATGGCACTTGACTTGTGGTGTTCAAAGTGCCAAAAAAAAGGGAAAATACAACAGCAGTGTCTCAGAAGTCATGACTCAGTTACTCAAGATAGTGTGGTAAGTGGTTAGTCGGTTACTACGCCTGCCACCAGAGGAAGTGTCTATCCACTGCTAGCTCACTTAGTACCACTAAGGTAGCTAACGTTACAGCTCAGCCAAGGAGGATGCCATTAGTGTTAACGTCTCATACTGTCTGAACAAAAGCCTCTCATCCACGAGCAGATGCGCACTTCCTTCTGTGCAGTGATTCAGTTGGTGGGTGTGGTTTGGTAGAGAGAAAATAGTTCCTACACGAAACTGCTCTCAACAGAGACATTGCTGTCGAGTTTTTCAAATGTATCTGTGTGAGTGCCATCTAGTTTCATTATATTCAAGAGAAGGCAGCCATATCTACGGTCGATATCTCCAACATTTGGCAGCTCACACCAAAATAATCTAGATTGATAAATAGCATTAGAGGTAAGAGGAAAAATATGTATTTTTGATTTTGGGGTGAACTGTCGCTTTAACAGCTGTAAGGGCTCTTACATTAACTATAATTATCCTTCTTGACTTGACTTCTGCAGTCACTGTTCCACATATATATTTATAGTACTGTATGCATATACACGTCCACATGGAACATATCGTATGAACCATTTGAAATTTGCACACAAAAAGCCTGTAATGTAAGCGTCCTATAGCACTACTGCTATTATGATTAACACCTTGGCTCTGCTGCTGACCCACCACCACCTTTAACCAAGCATTTAACAGCAAGAAGTTTGTCAAAACACAGCCAGAGTAATGGGTGGCAGAAACAATCGGCATGGCAACCATCAGGATGAAGGGGCCTGATGGGAAAAGGGAGAGTTGGGTTGCACAGTCTGGCAGGAGCATAATTAAACCTGAACTTCGGGGTTAGCTTACATTAACTCCTGTGCCAATTCAAGCATATTAAAATCTGGAGCGTCAGCAGGCGAGTGTGTCCCCATGTGGTCCCCACGCTGGCTCCCATTCTTCACAGCAGCACTCCCTCATCATGTCGCTTTTCTGTTTCACACTGTTACCGTCATCAAGGAGGCTCAAGACATTGACACATTTCATAAATTTGAAACAATAACATTATCTTTCACATGTAATAATGTCAACATGGCAAGTCGGGCATTTTGATTGGCAAGATGTGTATATTATGGCAGCATACTGGAGAGAACAGACATGCTATGAAGCATACACCAAACCTCCTGCCTACTGGATCCTTACTGATTTTAATCAGGACAGAAGAGAAGAGGAGAGAAGAGAAGAGAAGAGAAGAGAAGAGAAGAGAAGAGAAGAGAAGGGAAGGGAAGAGAAGATTTCATTCATTTGTTCATTTTATTTGCAGCTTTAATATGTTTGGTTCAAAATCATATAGTAAACTTAATTTCTCTTTGCCAAAATCCAAACAGGCCACTAGATGTCTCCTGTTACTGCTTAGAAGCACACTCAGGCTCTAGTGCTGCATTTATACAGAGGTGCATGATGAGCTACACTGTCATCAGTGTTGGGGAGTAGTTGACTACATGTAGTTTAAATTACTAGTTTAACTACAATTTGCAGTAGTTGGGTGGCAGTTTAACTTATCTATCTTAGTAGCTCTTCCAGTAGTTAACGAATTTGACATTTATGTAGTTAATTATAAGCTACATATTCTCATGACGTTTTTTGGCTATACAATGAGGCAGAATGAAATATTTTCCCAGACGTTTAACATTTTCCCGATTCCACCCTAATAACTGCTCCCTGTGCTCTCCTAAAACACATCCATGAACTGCCTAAGTGAGGATTGGCCTGCCCTGGTCTCTAAATCAAACACATCTTCATAAGGAGTGGAAGTCTCCTTTATTCTAAGACTGCAGTTCATTTATTTGTCCATATCTGACTGGGAGCTGTTTGCTAAAGGGAGACAATTTTAGGGAGACTTTACAGTATGAGCCTAGGGACACTCACAGGCTGACACTGCTGATGCTGGCTAACAGTGCCAATGTTAAGTACAAAATCAACCAAAAAAATAAAAGTGGGTATCAATGGACATTGCAAACAGAAGCATTCCAGCATATGATCTGACCTACTGAGGTACTAGCTAAGTGAGTCAAGTTCAGTTGGCCAGTCCAGCCCATCAGTCCACCTCCCTGCCATCTCCTCTCTCCCCAGCTTGGCCATTGAATGCTGGGAGTGGCGTGTGAATCTGTTTCTCTGCCAGCTTCCTGCACTGCAGCTCTCAGACCTCCGTCCTGCATCTTAATGGTCTAAATTACAGCACTGCATTTGACGGCTGCCTGGCAGAGAGCGGGTTCCCACACCTGAGAGCTGACAGGGCAACGAGGCTGATTGCTGCTGGCAGAGGTTAGACTACTGCTGCTGGACAGGGAACAGTCATCTCAGCCATAGCTGTAGAACTATTCTGTTTAACTGCTGCCATCACACCCCCCCTCTTTACTTTCTGGGAGGAGGCCAACCATTTTGGGTGTGCGCCTGTTTTCACTGCGCTGAAAAGGAATATTCTGACAAGCTGACATGCCTGTCCAAAAACAAGTGACAGTTGAGCGTCAGAGAGTGTTTTGGTGGGGCGCTAGGTGTCGGGTTGACTCCCTTTGACCTCAAACTACAGGCGGATGGGAAAGCAGGCGCAGTTCCACATCAGGGACTAAACAGACAACTTCCCCAAGTGGCTGCGACACTGGGCGGTGGCAAAGGGTGAGGCTGCAGTATATCAAATTTAGCAGTAAAATCTAAATACATGTCAACATTAAAAATAAAGTCTCCTTTAAATAAAAGCCTGAGCTTGAAACAACCCAGCTCCTTTTTTTGACTCTCAGCAGACACTGCATTTCGTGGGACATGAGTCAACAGACTGGGAGGTCAGTGGTGAGAGGGAAAATGAACAAGTGACACACTTACCTCCTTTAACAGCTACCTTTGAGGTGTACTAAATACACTATAATGTAATGCAGTATAATGCAATCTTGCAAGCAAGTTTTAAACTGAACTCGTCCAACAGCTGGGATGGAGCGCCGTCACCCGCTATTAGTACAGTTAGGTACATTAGTACATTAGGACAGTCAGACTCACCTCATCTTAGCTGAACCTCTGACAGATCCTGACTGTGCATTTGTATGAGTTGAAAAGCTCTGAAAATACTGGTAACCAAATTCCTGATCTGCATGCGGTTTATCAGAGCAGCAACCAAAACCACTACTAGGTCTGCATCAGATGGAGGTCTGGCCCGTGTTCACTGAAGCATGGGTGAGCCCGTCCAAAAGAGGCTCAGGCAAATTGGTGTCAGCTGTTGAGATCCTCACAGATTTGAGGTGCACCTCCAAGAACTGATTTCAATCTGTTTTTTTTTTTTTGTTTTAACGTTTTTTTGGGCTGAAGTAGTTTTGCTTCAGTTTGATTAGACTGTGTTTACTGTTGTTCCTGGTTTGCGCTGGAGAAACGTTTTTTACTTTGTACGTCTGTGAGCAGAGTGAAGGGGTTGCCGGAGGCTGCTGGAGCACAGATTGTGTGTCTGGGGCTAGGAGCAGGGCTCCTTCCTGTCTCTCACAGGATGTGGGGTATCCTGTCTGGCAGCAGCAAAGAAGGGCGCCCGGCTTCAAAGGCAGGAGGAAGTGGTCAGGGGATGGAGAGAGGTAGGCAGGACGGGCTGAGGAGGCAAACAAGGCCAAAGACTGAGCCCTGCAGCGGTGAATGGCCTCTCAAGTTCTTGGATTCAGTACATTTCAACATGAATTCAATAAGCATGCCGTAATTTTGGACAGAGATGTTATGCTTTTGCTTCACTACATTTAAAGAAAGTCAAAACGACACTCTAACATTCCAGATACGTATTTAAGAAGATACTAATAAAGTACAAATACTCCATTCAATGTTGTTAATAGCTTTACAAAGCACATAAGTGGAGTTCAGTTTCCTTCCTACAGACCCTTGTTCTATTTACAAGTGAGGGGGCTCTCTGAAAGACACTTGCAAATCTTGACTTCGAAAATATGTGCAGTTGGCACGGGGAGACGCACCCTGTTCCACTGGCATCTGAGTCATGCCACAGTCAGTGGCAAATGTGTCAAGAGGCATGTATGCATGCACACACAAACACACACACACACACACACAGCAAACAAATGGGAGGTAAATAACAAGTGTCAAAGGATAAATAATAGGAAGAAAGAAGGAGGAATAAAGCAGGGAACAAAGGAGGGGGAGAGATTCCCTAATTACACGTGTAACAGTAAAGTATGGGGCTTTTAAACTCATTACTCTCTCCTGTAATTTTATGCTTGTCTTGCAGGCTGACTTGCAGGAGATCAAAGGCTAATGCTGAGAAAAGCAAAGTAGGAATCAAGTAATTATCACTTAAAAGATGAAGCATCTTTGCTTGCCTTCACTGTAAACCCTTTTCCTCTCCACATGTGTTTGACATTAGCCGTCCTGTGCCCCACATTCACATTCTAAGACCACTAAGAGGGCCTGACTAAAAGGAGGCCCGAGGCACAAGGAAGCCTATTTATAGACCTGGGTCACAACAACAAGCCGCCACTAATTAGTCAGGTTCATCACGGAGCGGGAAATGCAGTGAAACATAGGAGAAGAGAAATGCTGACTGTAAAGGAGTCAAACTGGGTTGCTGGAAACATGGGTTTTAAGTTTAAAGCGAGGCAGTAATTATAATATATATATGTTTGCTATGCTACAACAGGCAGTCACGCACTGCTGTGTGAAATAATGTTAGGCAAATGTAATCATATAATTTCTTTATAATATTAAAAGATTTTTTTTTTCTTTTGTCTTAGATCTGCTTCTAACCAGCAAATCTGTCATTTATTTACTTATTTATCTGTTTATTGGGAGGATGGCTGCACAAATAAAAGAAACCCACAAATGCATTTTCTTTATTAATAAAGACTTTAAAATTACACTAACCATTGTAATATCTTAATTTAATGCTGTTTCAATGCATTATGGTCATTTTATGTATAACAAGCAAAACAAAAAAAATTGCTAGTATGCTAATGTCTTAGTAGCTAACTAGCTAGCTAATGTTACGTTGATGATTTGTGTATGACAGTTCTGCATTTTGACATAGGCCATATGACTGGCAGGGTCGGAGCACAGGTTGCTAACATTCTGCTAAATAAGTTCTAGTGGTCTGGTAATGAAACAGTGTTCTTTTTTATTTGATGACTTATTTCATTGATAGCGAGAAACTTTAGTAAAAAAACAAATTGCAAGCATTCTGACAAACATCAAAAGGATGCACGCAAAAGAAATGACCACTGCAGAGGGCACATTTGCAATGTCTGACAATGCTTGTCTAAATATCAAACACTACCCGTTGTTATTCCGTTCCGAGGGGCAAGGTGGGACTTGAAAATGCAGGGTAGGAGTAAAATAAGAAATGGGACTAGGTCCAGTATTCACTCTCTTTTATCTCTTGGTTGGTTGGTTTTCGCCAAGTCCTGAGGGAGGTATGAGGCTCTTTAGCTGCAAATTGCTCCACAATGTTTACCAGCTTCACAGATTTTGTCTGTCTGCTGTTTGGTCTGGCCAAGTAGCGTAAACTTGCTTTATCAGAGAATTTTTTGCTAAAAGACTGGTGCCTACTGCAGCCGTAAACTACTCTAATGAGAGCACAAAACAGGTAAGTTAAGAATGTGAAAATCAAAACAGTGCGGGTTTTGCCTTGGAATAGAAAAAGATTATATTTCTGGATCTGTTGCATCGATTTGTATATATTTTTAAAAACTGTCTTTTGTGAGTCCAACAATGTCATAGGAGTGCAATGTTAAATCAATGGAGTTCTCTTTAAGAGGTTCTATAGTCAAAAGATTATTGCTCTCTGGCAAAACTATACAGGCTACATAAACTATAATTTAATAATATTTGATTTTTAAAATGTTTTAAGCAGGTGTGAATGTAAGTGTGAATGTGCTAGTTTTGTGACTGTCTTACTTTTTGCCAAAAACATGCTGAGATTTCCACATCTCCAGTTGTCTGCACACTACAGTCAAACCTTTAAGCATAGATATATGAAAATACATTGGACAGTAAACTCGACTGAGCCAGAAAAGTAATAATATACGTCCATTCATGTACAGTTCCAAAATCCACTAATGTTGCATGTGGTGCGATTGAAATACTTGGCTGGATTCTTGTTTGGTCTGTGGCTCGGAGATGGGGGGAGTTACTCCTCACAAGAGCAGAAACGTTGGAATAACAAAATGCTTTTAATGCCAGAACCTCCTCATAGATCCTGCCAGGGTGTCAACATGCCCCACAAGAATGTGCTGAGCTTCACTGGCCAAGGGTCAGTCAATTATATGTTTGTGTGTGTGTTCAGGCGCGTGCAGTATTAATGTGTATGTTTGTATCTGAGGGTTTGTCTATCTGTGTGTAGGTGAGCATGAGAGGGCTTTAGAGTGAGACAGTTGGAGACATGAGACAAAGACGTCAGGTTAAGGAGGCTGTTTAGTGCCTGAGGAGAACAACCGCTGACCAACAGTAACCAATACAGCCAGTTACACTGAAATGAAACAATGTAACTACCGTAACATTGCAGGGTGAGTCATGAGGTTCATGCTACTATGTCAGCATGTACCCACCATGTTGAGGTGTCCTTGAGAAAAACATGTTGGGCTCTAGTTTCCCAGCGCAGCGCAGGGTGGCAAACCCCGCACAAAGCTAGTTTCAAGCAACGCAACCCGAGGCGCGCTCAGTTTGGTAGTTTGGCAGACCGATGTGCACTGAGATGGGTGTAGCGGCGCAGCAGGGGGAGGTGTCGACAGATCCAGCTTGGCGCAGAGACAGTTTCGTGCCAAAAGGCTTCGCCGAAGGTACGCTAAAAGCTAAAACCAGGTCTACTGTCAGCGCAGGTGGAGCGCAGCCGGTGCAAGTGGAAGTTTGGCTGACTGGCGAACAGTGTGCACACATTACCAAAACCTCACAGGCAGGTTTCCAGAATGTCAGGCACATCAACGATGCAATAAATACCCAAAAACCACTATTCAATGCAACTATCTGCAATCAGCACATAAATGTATGTCTATATCGACTGTCCCGTCACATCTGATGTCAGATCAAAGGGAATTGGCACCGTTTGGCACGTTTGGCACACGCAGTGTTGGGTAAGGGTTACTTTAAAAGTAATCAAAGTACGTTACTGTGTTACTTTTTAAAAAAGTAACCAGTTACTTTGCTGCATTACTCCCTGAGTAAAGTAACTCAATTACTTTAAAAGTACTTCCAACGTTACTCCCTGAGAAAAGTAACTCAAGCACTTTTAAAGTACTTTTGAGTATTCTACATTTCCTCTTGGGCAATGGACCACAGGGCGCTAAGCCTACATTTTTTTGTCTCCAAAATTAAAGTTATGGACCACTTGCCCTTCACTGAGATCCAATTCTCCCATCACAGCCGTCACTTTGACCAGTAGAAACACAGAACGATCTGCTGCCGTAGGCAACTGTATGACAACAACACCCCTGCATTTTTAATATTTCCTCTAGGGATGTTACCACACAGAGTAAAAGGGGGAAATGATGGTGTGAAACAGCAGAGGCACTTTGTCAACCCGCTGAGTTAACGTTACTGTCATTAGCATCAAGCTAGCAAACAATGGTACATCCTCACGGTCGGACATAAAGTAATAACATTAACAAATAGCCGCGGGGCTTTTACTCACCACAACTGCAGAGGCTCCCAGCTTCATTTGAAACAAACTACATTATAGACGGTCCGTTATTTATTAATCCCTCTGTGTGTTTATATATTTACTTTTTATCCGCTCCGTTGTCTTTGTAAAGTTAACATATCGCACCGTCATTTCAAACTCAACACTTGTTTCAAATTAAAAGCCCCGTATAACCTCGGCTAGAGAATCCCTCCATTTTATAAATAGGCTTTTATTCTGAAACATTTGTTGAACTTCCTGTGGAAGATACAGTAGCTTGATAGTTTACATATAGCTCTTCAAATGTAGCTCCTGCCATCTGCTGACGCTTTTAGGTGACTACAACAACATGTCAGCTGGCACATGAACACACACACTGACTCAAACAACAGTAAAAGTGATAAAAAATAGGTCAAGAATAACCCGATGACATCACACACGCCGTGAAAGACGACCGGGGATAATTGGTGAGTACCAGCGTGTAGCGTGTACCAGGCATAATGCAAGTCCTGAGTCTGAAATATGTCTGTCAGCGAGTCCTACTCCACCTGTTTAGACTCCACCGTAGACAACGGCAGCATTTCTCTGACCACGTAGCGAGCCACAAGCTCCGTGACTTCTTTCAGACTGATAGGTTTAACGTTATCTCCGTTATTAGAACCAAACGACAGCCGTTGCTGTTTCGGAGCTGAAGGACCAGCGTTCTAAAAGTAACGGAAGTAACTGATGTCTTGTTTGAAAATGTACTTAAGTATTTGATTACTCAAACAGCAAACTAACCCGTTAGGTTACTCGTTACTGCAAAAAGTAACTTAGGAGTTACTTTGTAACGCGTTATACCCAACTCTGGCACGCGTAATGGAAACCCAACCTGATTTGATTAACACAGCTGCAAACTAATGAGTTCATATCCCTCTCAGCCAACCACAAACAGCCACAGCATCAGATAGGGAGTATATATTCAGCATCTGTCATCTTAGAAAAGTCAAAAGAAAAGAAACAGAGTGAGACTGTGAGAGAGAAAGAGAGCGCACGCGCGCACGCGCGCACCGGAGAAACGCAACATCGATTTACGATTGCGATGACCTCCTCCCAGGCTACCTTTGCATCATCAGCCCGTGGAGGTCTGCTCGCAGTTCTGTATATTCGAACACTGCGAGCTTGGACCTCCCAGACCAAAACATCAGTTTCCTCCTGGGAGAAGTTTGGCCGTCTGATGCTGCTGCTCTCTTCTGCCATGGCGAATTGAGTAAATTCTCATTATGCGCATTTAAGGGCGAGGAGAGGGGCTCATTTGATTGGTGTGATGTGTGTAAAACCGACTCCACACCTTCTCTCCTCCCTCTTTCCGACTTGCGCATGTAGGAGGGACAGAGGTGGGAAAGAGGAGTAGCTGCGCCAGGCGCACGGTGTGCCAAACCGTTGGCAAAGCGCAGGTGCGCTGTGCCTCCGCCTCGCCCGGTCTGCGAAACTAGAGGCCTTTGTGTCTGACACTGACTTCTGACCTGCTCATGAGTAAGCAAACTCAAGCTGAATCCCTGGTGTTTCAAATTACTATTAAATATGTTTTAACCAGCTTTGTATCATAATAATGTGGGTAATATGTGTGAATGAACTGTAGTTATCTTCTCTCCATCTTAACGGAGCCCAGATCTCTGTGCTCATCTCTCACCTCAAGTTTTCAAGATGTTTTTCCGCATTTTTGTATGCCCGCCACCACCAACACAAAGATATAGAAGCAGCTTGAGAGAGAGACCCACCTCTCTCCCAGAAAAAAATGTACAAAAAAGGCAGTGCTGAACAAATGAAAACCAAGATTCTGTTACTGTGTTGCCTTTTTCTCATCAAAAATGTCTTCATAATCATATTTTAGTGCACTGTTTGGCTGTAAAACAAGAATCTGTGAACAAGAAGCTGGCACCATACGGTTTTCCGTATCATAAAAACAGAGGCTGAGGAAACTGAAATCAGATGGTATAGTAAAGCAGTGCTGATCAAATATAAAACCAATATTTTGTTACGGCGTTGCCTATTTCTAACATAAAATGTCTTCAGAAACATATTTTAGTTTACTGTTTAACTGTAATTAGAGATCATTTGTTACCATCAGGCTGCCATATTGTTTCCTGTGGAAAAGCGGCTATGCTCGCATTACATCATAAACTAGTTGGAGTGTTTGTTAGTCAAGTGCGGCACAATGCATTCTGGTAGTTGTAGGTTTTCTACCTCTTAAACAAAAGGAAATGCCAAAGCCCATTTCCTCAGTTTTCTCTGGTCATGTTTTGCCAATTTCATAAGTATTTGTGTCTTTCTACTGTATATACATCTTTAATTCCAATATGCACACCCATGAGTTCTTGGTGCATGAATTATGAGTTAATTTTAGTTAAATCATAAAGTTAATGGCCTCGTGCAAATATTTACACATATGTGTGATACGCTGCAGCAAGGTGCATATTTTTTTTCTCTTCTCACAATATGCACATCATATCTCAGTCCTGTTTAAGGGAACTGGGAGTGGAATTTTTCAACTCCGTTTTGTTCGGCAGCTGTTGCTCAGAGCAGCAGAGTGTGCAGGCCAACTCGGCCCTCACACTGTGGGGATGAGAAGTGGCACAACCAGCTCACTGGACTGTCCCATAATCCGTGTTGGTAACAGAGATCAGTCACAGTGGATTGGGAAAAGGTAGAGGATGACCTCTGTTCTCTGTGCCTCGTGTATGCATGTGGGAATTTCTCCACAATGTGTATGTATATATGTCCCCTTGGGTATAAGCTCCCACTTTGTCCGGCATATTGGGGTGAAGGTGCTTTCACTCAGGTGGAAAGGCGCACTGGGTCAGTGTTTATAACAAGGGGAAATACAGTAACTGCTGTGAAGGATGCTGCTCTGCACAAAGACTGATTCACAGGGCTGATGGGAACATGTGCGCAACACATGGCGGGGCTTGAACAGAGTGAGAGCCACGGGCTGGAGAGGCCCATGGAGACCTGGCTACAAACAACCACCACACATCACTCACACACACACACATGTGCACAAATACCCATGTTCTTGTATATTCTCCACTCTTACAGGGGGGTTGAAGCTTCGCAGTATTACTTTGGTTTCCAGGTAGAACTCAGTGTGTGTGCTTGGGTGTATGTGGTTTTGATTGGGATGTGGTGATGAGGGATATCCGGTAGAGTGCCAGCGTGTGAAAGTGTCTTAGAACACCCAGAGAGCTCAGAGAGTTGATTACAGCTAATTGCCTAGATGAAGCGCAACAGCTGGAACTGCCTAGCTGCCATTCAAAGACACCAAACACATACACAGAAACACACACTCCCACACACCAACGACCCCCTGGTTTTTTTACTAGGACAGAAATGAGCTCCCTCTTTGCACCTCACCCCTCATTCCTCTGGCTCCCCTACTCTTGGCAGAGCCAGATCTATAGCTCAGAGAGCTCTGCAAGATGACTGAGAGGTTGTTGGAGCTGATATGAGCTGGCCCGGGCTCAGACTGCTGAGGCTGCTTTTTTCAGCTGTGGGGTTTCCCCCCTTGCTGTGGCATTGATGGAATCCTAAAGATGCTTGCAGCCAGATGTCTTAAAGACAGAGATAGAGAAAGAGGCAGCTTGCAGCCTGCAACATGCTTGAGCTCTCTTCAAGCTCCCAGAAAGTTATCTGCGTCCTTCCAAAAATTAGCTGGAACCCATCTGCATGTTAATCTAAAATATTAAAAGATACTCATGAGGCATAAAAGAAGTGTCAGGCAATGGAATTAATGTATGAATTCCAGGCAGAAATAGGATTTAGCTTTGTGCTCTGAAAGACCATCAACAAATTCACCAGCAGCCAAATCTGCTCCAGTGTGATCAATAATAGCTGCTGAAAATGAATTGGGCTCTGTTCAAGGCAAAGGGATGGAAACAGTTGTTGCTTCTAGGAAGTCCAGCAGACAGAAAAAGATGAAAAGAGCAAGTTTGTTTATAGCAACTCCACCAGGCTGTTCGGGTGCAAATAAGAAAGCCTTACAAAGGTTATCACTGATGACAGACATACACAGCCATGCATTACATTCCCCTCCTCTGCAGCCTATTTTTTGCTTTTTCACTCACAAATTCTCTTTCCACATTTTTTCTGCCTCATCTACCTTCTCTTTATGTCACCCTGACCTTCTTTCCTGTCAATCCTCTGGTCTTTCTCTCAGAGACCAACTCGTGCAGACAGGAAGCGTGGCCTCTTCTGCGTTTGGGCCCATCCGTGCGGTGTTTATTGTCCTAACCTCAGAGAATTAGCACTGAAGACATTGGGAACAAAGTCAAGGGCATGCGAGCCGGTGGAGGTTGCAGAGGAGGGAGAGGAAGCAAAACAGGACCAGACTGGGTTGTATATTTGTTTAGTGTGGGGTGCGGGGCTGCCAACAGGCAATTGGATGACGAGGAGGATGAAGAGAGGTTTGGTCGGGGTCGTGTGATTGGTGCAGAGCTACACCCATTCCTCCAATTGTGCCCTGTGCACCTCATCATGCTTGTCCCATCACTTCCTTCCTCAAGAATGTAGAAATGATCTGATCAGATAGGTGTAGGTGTCTGTGTAAGCATTCCTCCATATCCATTTCTCATGATAAAAAAAGCTCAAATTCTTAGTTATACAGTTTAGCTGTGAATTCTCTAAACCACTTTACCATATGTGTAAAATAGTCAGCGGACACGGACAATGAAAAAGCCTGCACATGGCACCTTTTTCTCCTGGCTACTTTAGGGCAATAAAAAGGGAAGTTAACGACTGAAAGTGTGTGTTCCTCCTTTGTAAAATGCCATGCAGAGCAGTTAAAGTTGCTCTCCTTCACAGCAGCAGGGAACAGGAGGCTGCAGGAATGTGTTCTGTCCACACAGAGGGAAGCAAGAAATACTTCTAACAGCTATAGAGAAAGCAGTGAGGAGCTGCCAGCTCCCACCGGCATAGAGGGTAGAGTAAAAATACCTAAGCTCAATTTACATGCTGTCTTATTAGTAAAATAATTTGTCCATCTTTAAAATCAAACATTCATTTTGTGTTTGGTACAGCCTGAACTAAAGCAAAGGTGCATTCTTTTCATAGGTAAACATAGATGATTTATATGGATGGATATTTCACGCCCCCTGACATTGTTTTCTGATACATGCCATTGTTTCAAAATACAGATTTTTTAAGAAAAGAACTTAATGTCTCAAAAAGATGATGTAACATAACGTAGTACTTGCACATCTGTGTCCATTGGCTTAGCCAAAGACACTTTGATTGAGATGTGCTATCAATTTAGAATACAGAAAACTTATTATCTGAGACTGCTGCACTTACAGCAAAGGCAGTTTTCCCAACACATTCTTTCTCCCAACTTGTCAAATACCAACATTTGGTCAGCCAAAAGTGTTGCCACGTGATCACGTGGTTAGGTTTAAAAAAAACACATCATGGTTTGGCTTCAAATAAGTATGCTTGTTACTGATGTAATAAAATGTCACGTGACCTACATTCCTTAACATAGCATAACATACTAGCACACAGCATTGTTAGTAAAACAACTGGATTGTCTTTTGGTTTTACCCTGGACACAAACAGCTGGCTTCCAAGTGAAAGTCCAGAGTCTGTTTGACCTATTAACCTAACATGCAGACTTTCTTGCTCTTTTTATGATGGTAGTTGCTAAGAATGTTAACAAATGCCTGGGTCATCTTGTACCACCGCAAAAGGGTGCCTCTGTGCATCACTGTCTGATATTGACAGGCCACTGACCAGACGTCTGTATTTGATGAGTCAGAAGTTAGACGCCGGTTGTTTTTTCCTAGATCAGTTACAATCACAAAAGAGGGTTTATGGACTGGCAGTCTAGCAGTAAAGATAACATATGAGATGGGGACAGCAAACCAACTTTATCATATAGATTGCAGTGTTAGGGTAGAATGGTATATGCACTCTTGGGACCTTGGAGTGGAAGCTGTCCCACCTTATAAACAAGGTTTTCTTTGACTCTCTGAATAATGGACCCAGCCACAGTTAGGGTCGGGTATTGGTACACGATTCCTTAAAGGTATCAACTGAAATAACCCAGTACCAGGTGGTACCAAAACTCCTACAATCAAACAATACCTGCATTCAATCCTTTTTGTACCCAGATCTTGAAAAGAATGATGTATGTTTTTGTCTCAAAGCAAATTACCGCAAGCATTCCTTGATTTAATGCAACATGTGATTGTCCTACTCCTGCAGCTGCTACAACCCATTCAGCCTGTGGTTGTTTGTACAGTAATTCAGTTATCATTTTAAGAATCTGAACACTTCCCAAATTTATTTGTGTAAAAATCATTTGGATGGGGAGGAGTAACTGAATGCTTTCATGCACATGATGGGCATTGAATTGATTAGAAAAAGAAGGTATCAAGTGAAGAACTCAGTTGGTATCAGTATTATTTTAAGGGTACTGGTACTGGTATTGTTACTGTTAACATTATTTTTTAAATGATGTCCAGCCCTAGTTAGATACATAATAATATTATCTGGATCTGGAGAATAGCATGGATGTTGTTTTATGTTCATTAAGTACTAATTTAAGATTAATGCATGTACCTTGAGGTGCATTTGAGGAAAGTTGTAGCTGCTCTGCGACTAATTGAACAGAATCAACAACAAGGTATAAAACAGCATCGTCTGCATAAAGATGAATTTTACAATCAAATAGTTTCTTGGTTAGATCCAACCAGTGACCACAAGGTCATTCTGTCAGTGGGAGCTTAAACAGGCATAGGCCATAACAACAGCACCACCACCACCAAAATCAACACTGAAGCCGTAAGCAACAGCTTTATCCTCTGGATGGTGTAATTGCACTGTAGAGGAGGTACGATAATTAATATAAACCTTTAATTAGTGTTAAATACACTGCTTTCCCTTCAATTACTTCAATCAGGAACATGTGGAGGCTCCATTTTGTGGAGTGACTTTCAATTCACACAGAACAGAGAAGTAGAGAAACAGAGAAACGTCTATAATGCTTTGTAAACCAAGTCAAATGTCAATGGCTTATGCAGTTAAAGCTAATCCCCATGGTTTGCCATATTATGAAATGCCAAAAGCATGAAGCCAAAGGTGGCCAGTAAGAAAGAGTGCCCACATTCAGTGTGAGCCAAGAAATTATCTGTCTCATTAGGAGAAGAAAACCGTTGCAGTTGGTGTTATTAGTGACCAAGTTGCAGAGAAAAACTCAGAGGACTGGGCTCCCCTGGTGCTCTGTTTCTCTCTTCTGAAGTGAAAGCCATTTTTCTTCTTGAAAAAATGGAAAAGGAGAGAAAGCGACAGAGTGCAGAAGCAGAACACCACCCAGATTAGTTACGCTGTGAGCAGCCAAAAGAAAGTTGAACATTATTATGGCAATTTTACCTGCTAAAATCAAGTGGATTACAAATTAAAATAAATGGGGTAATGACTCAGTTGTTGCAGTAATAGATTTGTCACTAATGCCCAGAATAAGGTGGGAATGGAGAAGTGAATACATAGATTTATGAGGTGTATTAAAAATACACAACAGTGGTTTGGAGGTCAGCCTCTTTCGAGAACTAATTTGTGTTTGTTTGCCTTTGTTTGGCATTAAAGGGAACATCTATGTACATAAATCCTTCAGTGGTGTTTGGGCCGTCGTCAAACTCAGATGTTACACAGAGTTTCACGCTTGTGCCTCTGAATTTGCCTAGCAGGAGAGAGAGAAAAAAACACAGGAGGCCACACAACTCCAGTTTAATGAACGTTAAGAAAGTGAGTGGACACACAGTGTGACATTGGCAGAGACTTGTTTAAGAAGGATTAGAGTTGCAGTTGTTTAGCTCCTGGTTGGGACCAGAGCTGGGCAAGCCATGCATGACAAATCCTATAGATGTAAATGATGGAGGACCATAGGGATTTAGCTGTACAGGGGCTGAAGGCCTGGCACTCTGAAGAAGGAGGGGGGAACTCGTTGCCATTTCATCCACTGAGCTCTGTGACACTAATCAGGAAAATCTCCCTGAAGTGGAGAACTTGAGATGAAACCACAAAATGTCTGGAAGGAGTTGACTCCAGGGGAAAGCTGGGGTAAGGTAAGATATGGCAAGTGGGTCTGGGCTTAATCTTGAGTGCCGAAACAGTTATGAGGAACTGCCCTAGATAGACGCACTGATTATTGTAAATGTAGGCTGTAGTGTATGATGAATCAGGCTGCCTGGCTATTAAAGCAACAGACTGTGCCTGGGAAGAAAAAGATGGCGAACTGTGGTGGACCAAAGGATAACTCAGGACCTGTGTGTGTGTGTGTGTGTGTGTGTGTGTGTGTGTGTGCACGCGCGCACAGCTCTTAGCCCAGCTGTCCCGCCACTCTCAAATCTCTGTGAATTCTGGCCGTTGGGTTGAACTGGCAGAGGAATGCTTTCATGTTGCTGCTTAGGAACTGGAATGGAAGTATTAAAGCAATTCAAAACATGACCCTAATTTATTAAAAGTCATCTGTTTCCTATAAGGGAGTGCTAATTAATGGCCACGGCCAGGGGGGAAATGAGAGGCTGTGCAGATGAGAGGCAGAGAGAGAAAGAGGGAGAAAGAAAGAAAGAGAAAAGTTTTTGTGGGTTGGGGAATTAGAGGACAGAGATGCTATACATTACTTACTGTCACATGTTTCAAATGGAATCGCTGCTCGAGTTAGACAAGAAGGCTGCGTTGAAAAATCATTTGCACTTTCACAATGTTTTGATTAAGACCAATTTGCTGTATTTGTTTGGCGACTGGAGAAGTAGGGTAAACAAAAACGAGGGTGAGTTTCCTCTGTGTTTACTTTAGCATGGAGGAAACAGCATATGTCTGTGTACCACTTATGACAGCAATTTTCTCAATCCCTGCGAGACGCATGGAAATTATTAAAGGAAAAATGTGCACTGTGGTGGTCACAGTTATAATGGCAATCAGTGGGAGGAAAAAGATGCCGGAGAAAGCCTTGAGGTTCTTGACATTCTTCCTGCACCTGGACTCATCCTGATCAATACAGAAACATTAGAGATAATTTTCATAAATCAGACTGTGCACTTTTTCTGTCTCTTTACCTTTATTTAATTTTCCAACTTGGTCAGTGAACATGACCAATCTTTGACTTGTGATATGAGTCTTACACAGGAAATTGCAACTACATGGAAAAACATGCAATACCTGGAGATTTCCCATTCAGACAACCATTAACCAGTTCTCAGACCACGGCAGGAGGAAGTCTTCTTGCCCCCGTACAGTAGAGTCTTGATTAAATCAGGATCTGCTGTCTGAAGCAACACATCAGCAAACTAGAGAGTCCACAGACAATCCAACACTCACACCCCATCTGCTGCAGACAAGCTGGATTCCATGTTTGCACAGCTGCTGCTTTCTCAATCTTTCTCCGTTAGTGCAAAACCATTTCTTACTCTCCCACTACAAGAGAATAACATTACAGAAGCCCCCAGGTACCACAGCTTCTGCTCGACAGTGGAAGACAAGTAATCGACCCCCTGGATGACCATGGTCTGACCGGCCCACCGGACATCCGCTCTCACGGCTGGACCGGACAAGCTGGTGTTGACAGAGAAATATGAGGACGTCTTCACTGGAAGCACAGTCGCTTTTTTCTCCCCAATCTAATAAAGGGCTCAGATTCCCAAAAAAGCACTAAGTCTTGGTTGACTACCTGACTGTCATCAGCACTTGATTTCTTACCGCCCACCAGCTCAGGCAATATATCTTTACATCAGTCTAAGTAAAACTCTGCTGACAGACTGTTGCCCACTTCTGACGGTAATGTAGCTGTTTTTATGCACCTCAGTGTAGGGTGGTGAATGTGAGGAACAATGTTTTTTTAGGTAGAAAAATAAAAAGTATTTTGGGAAAAGAATTAAGTCTACACCCAGGTCACACTACTTGCGTGAGCAGCACATGACAGCTACCTCACTGAACTGCTGTGGCTCGCACGCGTGCAGTGCTCACACAGACAGCATTGTTGTAGTACTTTATTTCCACAATTAAAACCTGATAGTCTTCTCATTTATGGAGCTCTGCAAGCCACTGCATTCTCAACAACATGGTCCTGCAAATATTTAACAATAAAAGCTTTGTGTTATCAAATAAAGGGTTTCTGTCCACAGACAAAGTGATGAGTTAAAAATATTTTTTTTATATTTTTTCATTTCTGTGAGTGATCTTGACATTAAAACTGTATTGAAAGGTGATACAATGTCAAAATGATTATCAAAAGACCATTTTCAGTGTCTATTTTTGCTGAAAGTATGCGTGTCACGTGGAAGAAATCGACAAGACTTGCTTGAGCAGGGCATACGGGTCCTCGACTATCTGGAGGATCTATTAATTCTGGCGGACTCAGCTCATCAGGCAAATGTCCGCACAACCAGATTAATGGTGCACCTGCAAGCGCTGGGGTTTGTAATAAACCGAGAAAAGAGCTCTCTCACTCCCAGTCAGAAAGTCTGTTTCCTGGGCCTGGATTTGGACTCCGTGGACTATCGAGCCAGGTTGTCATCCCGGAGAAATTCCGCTTTCAATCGTTGTCTGTCGCAGTTTCAACTGCATCACATTGTCCGTTTACGTCAATGTCAGCAACTGCTGGGATTTATGGCCTCAATGATTCCAGCTGTGCCTCTGGGCCTGCTATTGATGAGGAAATTCCAGCACTGGGTGCATGCAAAACAATTATTTCCCACCCACCGGAGTGGCGAGAGGGTGCGGATCACACCCGCATGCATGGACGCTCTGATCCCGTGGAGAAACTCTGCGTGTCTGAGCGAAGGAGCGCCTCTTGGACAGGTCCTCTCGCGTGTTCTGGTCACCACAGACGCCTCAAAACGGGGCTGGGGAGGCATTTGCAGGAACGTTCACGTGAACGGGTCCTGGACGGACGAGGAAAGGACATGGCACATCAATACGCTGGAGTTATACGCTGTATTTCTGTCACTGAGGCATTTTTACAGGGCAGGTCTGCTGGCCAGCCACCATGTTCTGGTGCGCAGTGACAATGCATGCGTAATTGCGCACATAAACAAACAGGGAGGGACACGCTCTCTCCCACTGCTCTCTCTCTCCCACAGTCTGCTTTCATGGAGCAACAGGCACCTGTTGTCTCTCAGAGCGACACACATCCCGGGAGTGTTGAACAACGGAGCGAACCTCCTCTCCAGGGGCTTTCCCTTGGCGAGAGAGTGGAGACTCCACCCAGAGACAGTGGAACAGATCTGGGAACGGTTCGGCAGGGCCTCCGTAGATCTCTTCGCCTCAAGAGAAAACACACATTGTCCCATGTTCTTCTCGCTACGGGACAGGAGCGCGCCTCTCAGGTTAGATGCACTAGCCCATCAGTGGCCGCGGACGCTCCTGTATGCGTTTCCTCTGGTGGCGCTGATTCAGACCACACTGGAGCGCGTGCGCCTAGAGGGATTAACTATGATCCTGATCGCTCCTCGCTGGCCAAGGAAGGCGTGGTTTGAACTGTTGAACGGGGAGCCCTGGTGCATCCCCGTGCGCACCCCCGTACCCCGTACCCATGGCCGGACATTTGGGGTCTGTGGGCCTGGCCCCTGAGAGGGAGAACCTGACGGCTGCAGGTTTAGATAATGTGATCGATACAATCCAAAGTGCCAGGGCGCCATCCACACAGGGACTGTATACGCTCAAGTGGCGTGCTTTTGAGGCTTGGTGTGTGGAGAGACACATCTCTCCTTTTCAGAGCTCTGTGGTGGAGATTTTAACTTTTCTTCAGGAATTATTAGAGAAAGGGCTTTCCTCCTCCACGATAAAAGTGTATCTTTCAACCATTTCTGCCTGTCATGTGGGATTTCAAGGGAAGTCCCCTGGCTCTCATCCCCTGGTGATGCGTTTCATGAAGGGTGTGCTTCGAAAGAGGCGGATGCACAAAGCCGTGGTCCCTCAGTGGGACCTCATTCTGGTTTTGGACGCGCTGTGTGACGCGCCTTTTGAGCCACTGCATTCTATCGGCATTGACATGCTTTCGTATAAGACTGCGCTCTTATTGGTCTTGTGTTCAGCAAAACGCATAGGGGATTTACATGCTCTCTCTGTGCATCCGTCATGCACGCAGTTTGCACTGGACTATTCTGAAGTGGTGCTGCGCCCTCATCCAGCATACATCCCTAAAGTGCCGACCTTATCTTACAAGGCTTTGACTTGTGAACTGTCATCCTTTTTGCCACCTCCCTTTGTATCCACTGAACAGCAGCGTTTGCATAATTTGTGCCTGATGCGTGCGTTGCGCGCGTATATCGACCGCACACGAGAGGTACGAACTACGGACCAGCTTTTTGTCTGTTTGGCTAACCCAGTTAAAGGCAGAGCGCTATCCAAACAGCGCCTCTCTCATTGGGCTGTGGAGGCGATCTCCCGTGCCTACGCCTGTAAAAACATGCGGGTGCCCGGCGGAGTGCACGCTCACTCCACCAGGGGCATGGCTGCGTCCTGGGCTCTGTTTAAAGGAGTTTCATTGGAGGATATACAGTACAGGCCAAAAGTTTGGACACACCTTCTCATTCAATGCGTTTTCTTTATTTTCATGACTATTTACATTGTAGATTCTCACTGAAGGCATCAAAACTATGAATGAACACATGTGGAGTTATGTACTTAACAAAAAAAGGTGAAATAACTGAAAACATGTTTTATATTCTAGTTTCTTCAAAATAGCCACCCTTTGCTCTGATTACTGCTTTGCACACTCTTGGCATTCTCTCCATGAGCTTCAAGAGGTAGTCACCTGAAATGGTTTTCCAACAGTCTTGAAGGAGTTCCCAGAGGTGTTTAGCACTTGTTGGCCCCTTTGCCTTCACTCTGCGGTCCAGCTCACCCCAAACCATCTCGATTGGGTTCAGGTCCGGTGACTGTGGAGGCCAGGTCATCTGCCGCAGCACTCCATCACTCTCCTTCTTGGTCAAATAGCCCTTACACAGCCTGGAGGTGTGTTTGGGGTCATTGTCCTGTTGAAAAATAAATGATTGTCCAACTAAACGCAAAGTGGATGGGATGGCATGTCGCTGCAGGATGCTGTGGTAGCCATGCTGGTTCAGTGTGCCTTCAATTTTGAATAAATCCCCAACAGTGTCACCAGCAAAACACCCCCACACCATCACACCTCCTCCTCCATGCTTCACAGTGGGAACCAGGCATGTGGAATCCATCCGTTCACCTTTTCTGCGTCTCACAAAGACACAGTGGTTGGAACCAAAGATCTCAAATTTGGACTCATCAGACCAAAGCACAGATTTCCACTGGTCTAATGTCCATTCCTTGTGTTTCTTGGCCCAAACAAATCTCTTCTGCTTGTTGCCTCTCCTTAGCAGTGGTTTCCTAGCAGCTATTTGACCATGAAGGCCTGATTCGCGCAGTCTCCTCTTAACAGTTGTTCTAGAGATGGGTCTGCTGCTAGAACTCTGTGTGGCATTCATCTGGTCTCTGATCTGAGCTGCTGTTAACTTGCGATTTCTGAGGCTGGTGACTCGGATGAACTTATCCTCAGAAGCAGAGTGACTCTTGGTCTTCCTTTCCTGGGTCGGTCCTCATGTGTGCCAGTTTCGTTGTAGCGCTTGATGGTTTTTGCGACTCCACTTGGGGACACATTTAAAGTTTTGCAATTTTCGGACTGACTGACCTTCATTTCTTAAAGTAATGATGGCCACTCGTTTTTCTTTAGTTAGCTGATTGGTTCTTGCCATAATATGAATTTTAACAGTTGTCCAATAGGGCTGTCGGCTGTGTATTAACCTGACTTCTGCACAACACAACTGATGGTCCCAACCCCATTGATAAAGCAAGAAATTCCACTAATTAACCCTGATAAGGCACACCTGTGAAGTGGAAACCATTTCAGGTGACTACCTCTTGAAGCTCATGGAGAGAATGCCAAGAGTGTGCAAAGCAGTAATCAGAGCAAAGGGTGGCTATTTTGAAGAAACTAGAATATAAAACATGTTTTCAGTTATTTCACCATTTTTGTTAAGTACATAACTCCACATGTGTTCATTCATAGTTTTGATGCCTTCAGTGAGAATCTACAATGTAAATAGTCATGAAAATAAAGAAAACGCATTGAATGAGAAGGTGTGTCCAAACTTTTGGCCTGTACTGTATGTTCAGCGGCAAGCTGGGCCTCTCCACATATATTTGTGAAATTTTATTGTCTGGATGTGACAGCTCAGGATGTCACTCAGTCTGTGCTCTCAGCAGGGAGGTGATGTAACTGACATCACGGTTGCTGCTGAGCTGGGTCTTCTCAGTCAAGTTGCAGGGGCTTCTCGGGGCGTGATGATAGGTCCCCATACTAATGTGTTGTACCGAGTGTACCGACCGAAAGGGAACTGGAGGTTATGAATATAACCAATGTTCCCTGAGGGAGGGAAACGAGGTACAACACAAGTTAGCCCCTCACCGCCTTTTTCATTAGGCTCAGTGAAGTGCAGTTTAGATTGAGGAAATGAGACTGTGCAGGGTATTTTATAGCCCCGAGGGAAGGCGGGACTTCCTTTGCCTGCGACAGTCTCATTGGCCTTGACAGGAGTGTTGAAAAAGTTTCTTCAGGTTGGTCTCACGAGGACGCAATCCCCATACTAATGTGTTGTACCTCGTTTCCCTCCCTCAGGGAACATTGGTTATATTCATAACCTCCAGTTTTATCCTGCACTTCCAAGAGATCACTGCTCAGTCACTCGATGTGGGCATTGGACACCTCATTTTTAGCCACACTTGCAATTCTAGGGAAGTATTGAGTGGTCCAACCAAGTCCTCAGGAACAGCGCCAGGCTTTGAAGCCAATTTGACATACTGGCCATACCTTGGAATTTAATTTCCGGGTCTGTCACATGATGCCAGGGTGCCCAAAAATACTCAATCCCATTGACTTACATGGCAAAATAGATGTCTATAAATCAATGCACACGTGGCCAGAGCCGTATCAGGGCTCAGAATTAAGTTTGGTTAGTTACTTTGAAGTTACTTCAATTATAAGGCTCACTTAAACCACCTAAAAGGCCACAGATCCCCCAAAATGATACAGGTGACGGTCAAATAATGGTCAAAGACAAAGGGCTTCCCCCAAGATTACAATCTTTATTGCACTAAGCAGCACATTTAAAATAAACCAAACTTTAATTAATCTAAACGGTTTAAAATACAGGCAGGAGCACTACAGGACAGCTGGGCATAGCCGTAGTCGGGGAGGGGAAAGTTAAATGGGGACAGAGTACTCACCACGGTCCGTGCCCAACACATGCACACACACAGCAAAATAACCAAACTACAAGGGAAAGTGTGAAGGACGTGCAAAATTACCACTACACGCACACACATTTAAGGGGGTGTGAAGTTGGGGTGAGAAACTCTGAACACCAATCCCTCCACCGTCCAGGCGGCCACGCTATCACCAGTCCTGCAAAGAAAAAGACAAACAAGAAATGTAATAAAAATACATAGGACTGCTGCAATAATCTATTAAAAGTCAATCAATCAAGGCCCCGGAGGACTAACATAACAAAGGACAAAAGAAATTAACAGAAACCACCTAATATAATAAAAGGCAAAATAATACTGAAATAATTAAAAAAATAGAACTACTGGATCAACAATGAAAAAAAAACCTAAATGAGCAAACAAAATAAAATAAACAAAACAATGCAAACAAAACAGCAGTGGCAGTCTGTCTATAATAAATGAAAGAAAACAAGTTAAATGAATGACCATTCTGCCAAAAAAGTAATTCATGTGAACAAAGAGAGTTGGCATTTTACCTCTTCTGACAATACCCTACATGGGATTCACATGCGGGAGCAGGGGGGTCGCCAGGGAACAGGACAGACAGAGTACGACACACATATAGACACTCACACATTACAAACATTTACACAGGTTAAATCAACCCCTTACCACAGCACATGTGGCAATCTGTCACACAAAGGACCAAGGAGGAGAAGCATCAGCAGCAAAGGGAAGGCCAACACCTTGTCTGCCAGCTTATATCACTTTGTGAATGAGTAGTGGGAGGAGCTGACTGCTGTCAAACCCTACAGTGGCCCGGAAGGGACATTCACTACCAGTCACACACACATTTTTGGAGCGTCTCAACCCCAACAAAATGACTTGTTTCACTATCAGAATTTGATCCATTCAGTCCGATAACATTTCAACAGCAGTCTAGAAGTAATTAATTTTATTACCATTCAATTCAGCGAAGGGCTATACTTTCAGTTAGCCGCTTGGTTCGAGAAAGGCTCTTGTGTGCTTGCTCTGTGGGCCCCACAGTGTGGCAGAAGCAGTTAATTTTATACCTGGTAAGTCAAACTTTTTTTGCTTCATGCACCACTGAGCACCTTTCATAGGAATAAACGGGGGGCCCCACCTCTGACGCTGTATCCAGTTCTCTTGATACATCCATGGGACCACTACTTTGGTCCACACTGAAATATTTAACTATTGGATACACTGCCATGAAATGTTCTATGGAAATTCATGGTTCACCAGAGGATGAGTCCTAATGATCCATGATCCTCTGACATTTCATTGACTCATTTTCATTTAATTATATAAAAAAACTGATTAATGAATTGCTGTTAAATTTGCTATAGATATTCAAGGTCCCCAGAGGATGAAGAGTAATGATTTTGGTTTCCTTCAGTGCCAGCGGCAAGAGATATCACTTATGTGGTTAAATATATCTCCATCATTGCTTTTTAGATTGGCACAAAATTTGGTACAAACCCTCATGCTTCCCAGACGATAAATTTTACAAGCTTTAGTGAGCCACTGATATATTTTTTACAGCTATACCATCAGAGAGTTTCAGTGAAATATTGTATCTCCACAACTATTGGACTGTGATGAAAACTGATAAACACATTCTTGTACCTTACAGGATAAATTGTTATAACTTTCTTGGTCCCCTAACGTTTCATCTAGTGCCATCATTAGGCTAAAATTTCACTTCATCCGATACAAATTTATGACAAAATACCTCCAAAACTGAAGACATTCCCATCAGCCTCAGCTGCACTGTGTGTTTAGTGCTAATTATATATATATTAGCATGCTAACATGATAAACTAAGATGGTAAACATTATTCCTACTTAACATCTGCATAAAATCATTATTGTAACTATATTAGCATGCTGATTGGCGCATTTAACCAAAAGCACTGCTATGCCTAAGGACAGCTTTACAGCCGCTAGCATGGCTGTAGACTGTTACTCTTGTTCTCTTTATGAAGTTAGAGTTTCTGTGTGTGGCACGTTTTCTTTTGTCTTCCTACTTATTGCAAACATACTGCTGTTGCTGCTGCCAGATTTGTAAGCCCACCAGTTCCTGCATGAAAGAGGATCTATCGTCTAAACTTCAAGTAAACTCCCTCTAATCAAGTCATAGAACTACAGACATCTTACCCATTTAGACAACGGCGATCTTTGATGCAAAGTGCATTGAAATCATGTCAAAAATCTCAATGTTTAGTTGGTTCAGACCCACTGAAAGGAGACTACCCATCTGTGCATCAGACGCAATGTTCAAGAGTGCAGGTGAAATGCTAAAGTGTTAAGAAAAACACACTGGAGATCAAAGGGTTTCATCTGGACCTATCAGGAATGATCTGATACAGGTGGGAAACAAACTATTGGAGTACTGGATCGTCCTCCTCTCAAAAAAAACATGCCAATGATAAGAAATGTTTTCGATGTGCCAAATTTGCTTTGAGGGAGGGTTTTGTGTGCGTGTGTGTGTGTGTGTGTGTGTGTGTGTGTGTGTTTTAACAGGGCTGTCCCACACAGATTCAAGGTCAAGGTGAGATAAGGTTTTGCTCTCAGTCGACACTGTTGATAAGAACTCTGGGATGTGTAAACACACTTTTACTCCCACTCTTGCCTTTGTCTTTCTAACCCCCCTCAACCCCCCTACGCATACACACACACACACACACACACACACACACACACACACACACACACACACACACACACACACACAGGGAAAGACAGGGATGGATAATCACACTGTTTCATATTTCAAGAAGCTGTGGAAATTTCATCCAGCGTGATTTATCTTCTCTACACGCTGCAGGTTTCCCTGTTTTCTCAGGGCAAACAGTTCGGTAGTCAGGTGGCTCTACTGAACTTGTTTTCATAGATTAGAAGAAACCATGTACTGTATCCACACTCACACCCACCCACACACAGGCTGCTGTCTCCTCTTGTAACAATACCACGTATTTTTGGACGGTGCCACTGGTTCTATAGTTGGTGCAGCTCCAGGATATTTTTAGGTGGGCTCCCTCTCAGCATTATGTTTGTGTTGTATATTTAACAGACTTGTTCCATTCCTATTTTCTGTACTTCTCATGCCTTCCAGCAGCCTCTCTGCTGACTGTTGCTTTGGTTTGGCGGCAGGCACAGAAACATGTGTTTGAGAAGAAGGCAGCGGCACTGACAAGGAAGGGTGTGGTAATAAATGTAAAAAAAATTCATGGTAGCCTGGGAGTTAAGTTTAGCCCACTTGAGCTGGCAACTACTGGGGAGGCCCAGCAACAAACATACAGAGGGGAGTAAAGGGAGGAGTGTGATAGGGCGAGCCACAGATGCCCCTGTGCGAGACACAGAGACATTGGCTTGCCATATTATCTGTCATCAACAGCCCAACAGTGCTGTATCACGCTATCATGTCTCTGTCTCTTTCTCTTTGCTGTTTATAAATGGTACATGTGACTAATACATCTACTTCTTTCCACTGTCTAGACACATTAGAGCAGAATGTTCTGCGTCTGAAAGTGGACACCGAAGCTGTGGTTAATTTCTGTTCAGTGCAAACACAATTCAAATGGCAAACACATTCTGTGCAGCAGTGTGCGGCATATGAACGATGGTTTAGCTGCGACACACGTACATCAGCACATACAGTACATACTGTATATTAGTTCCTACATGCATGGACACCATTCTAGCAGGAGTAGCTGTATGAGTATCCAGCATCAGTAATTCATTAGCCAGGCTTTTGGCATAGCTACATGGGTGTCAATGTCGATCTATCGGTCACTCTGACAGAGTGACAGTCAATCCACCACTTTGGTCCAGATTGAAATATCTAATATTGATTTATGGATTGACATGATATTTGGTGGGGACAGTCACGGTCCTCAGAGGATGTATTGCACTGACTTTGGCAATACTCTGACTTTTCTTCTAGTGCCAGCATGAGATTGACATTTTAGAGTTCTTGTGAAATGTCTTGACAACAATTGGATTAATTGTCATGACATTTGGTACAGATATGTGTGATGCCCAGAGGATGAAACCTAAAGACTGAAGTGATCCACTGACTTTCCATCTATAGCCTATGGCTCATCAATTATTGGATGAATTGCCATTAATTTGGTACACACATTCATGTCCCCCCCTAGGCTGAACTGTAATAACATTGATGATCCCCCGACCTTTCATCTTATGCCATCAGCAGGCCAATATTGAAATGTGTCTGCTACTTTGGTTTATGACCAAATACCTCCAAAACCCAAATACATGCCAGACAGTGAACATGGTGAACATTATACTGGATTAAAATTAGCATGATAGCATCATCACTGTGAGAATGTTAGCTCTCAGTGTATCCTTGTGCAACGGTTCAAATGATATCTAACCAGTTAGTGCCCCACGAATTACATTACGTTCTTAATGTGAAGTTATGTAGGCTAAGTTTAAAAAAAGAAACATGGTGAAAATGTTTCTTAAAATAACTCAAAATTCACTTGGTTTCACACACTGTCGGTCTTTGTACTACTTCCATCTTTACTCCTGTCAGTGTGTTGGTCATGTCATCGCAGCCTTCTTAATTACCTGGGCTATTCAAGAACTACCAGCTCATAATTACATGGGTTATATGCGAACTGTTGTGCATTACTTTTTGGAGATACAGTATACCTACAAATAGGGTTGGGAAAGATTAACCGATACGACCGAATATCTGGTTTGACAAGCGAGAGATACGGCTACGTCGGTAGCAGCCTCCTCAATCGATACGAATCAGCCATGAATCCTTAGATGAATCGATTGTAGAGTCATGGATTCGGGTATCGCGAGACTAGCAATCAGTTGACTGGCTTTAACAGTTTGCATCTCGAAAACAACACGAGAGCCGGCTGCTCCGTAGCAGGCATTACTGACAACGATAATGGATCTTTTATACAGTCTATGTAATGGATGTAAACATCAGCGCCAGCTTGACCGGTGGAGCTGAGGAACAGAAGCTAATGCTGGTTGGATAAACCAGGGAGCAGCCAAGCCGCAGCAGAAACTAAAGGCGAATCCTGCAGGTTGTGGGTTGAACGCGGGGTCACAGACACAGACAGAAATACGTATTCCTGTCAAATACGGCGGCGCATGATAACAACTTACCGGCCAGAGACCGAGAAGCCCGGCTCCAGGTCCAAGAAGTCTTCGTCAGTGACTGCCCAGAAATACCAGTCAAGCCCTGGCAGCACTCAGGTATGTGACGTGTCAGAGGAGAAACGAGCAGTTCACATTTCCACAAACCTCAGCGCACTTTAGGGACTCTTCTTTACTTGTCGGGGAGGACGGTGGCTGGTTGATTTTTATTTTATTTATTTATTTTATTTTGATCCCCCCCCTATGTTAATCACTTATTGATGCTGTTTTTGAAGTATGAATAAGTCAATAAGTAATTTATTCCATTGAAATATCAGTGATGTATGATAGAAAAGTGATTTATCCTTTTATAAATGACAAACACAGAGTGTAGCAGTGCTAGTCATCACAGTCCATGATATCAACTAATAACAGGAGATGTCAGATTCTGCCCCTACATTGCATGTTATTATTTTATTCTGCTTTATGTTTATACTGTACAGCGTTATGATAAACTTTATTCCAGACTCAAGTCCATATAAGATACATACAAAAACACAGACAATACCATAAAAACAACACAACAAGTAGGTTTAAAACACTTAAATTTTACTTAAAGTTCACTTCACTGAAAGTTTAAAACTTCTTCTCATTTTTATATTGATCCCATCCAACAAAATGATGTTCATTCAGCAAGTCTTTTTTTGGTCCATGTCTAAAAATAAATACATTTGACATGTGATTTTGTTGTTTGTCTTTTCATTTTATTTTTGCCAGTGCCATACAGCAACAATGCTTGGGGATGTGGTCTTTTACAAATTTGAAAATACTGTAAGAATGTCACTTTTATAGAATTGGCTTCTTTATTTTATGATGTATGATTAATGCCTACATCAACAAATGTTAACCATTGAAACGTATCGAATCATATCGAATCGTATCGTTCCTACACTGTATCAAATTGTATCGAATCGTTCTGTATTGAATCGTATCGTAAGCCATGTATCTAGATACGTATTGAATTGTCTATCACAGAGAGATTCCCAACCCTACATACAAACAATGCATGAGAACAGCCTGGTATACTGATATTAACATTTTGCTCAGAGGACCAGAACTGCTAACATGGCTGTAGACTCTTAGACACTAAATCCTGCATAGCATTTCCCTTCACTGATTTCTGATTAGTTTTTCCACTACGTACTCAGCTGAACCCAGAGATTAAGAAGTATAACACCCTGGTCTACTAAAATAAACAGACAATACTCAATAACACACTCTATTTTCAGCACACCTCACACAATAACACAGGTTTTTAAACAGAAAGACATATTTGCTTAAGATAGTCACTACAAGTTTTCCTTCCTCTTAAACAAATCACTCCCCTGCCAGCTCCCCAAGACAACAATGGAGAATGTGGGTGAGAAGTTCATTCCTATCATTCCTGCTTGGAGGCTGGGAGTGGATTCACCTCAAGTGTTTGAATCAACCTGTTGGGACTTAGATCTATTATCTCAAGTATCAGAGCAAATCTGACTGCTTGGCAGTACAGTAGACAATACATGTAGAACAACAGAAAATTATAAGATTTCATCAAGTGTTTCACTGACAAATAAAATAAAAGAGGGAGACAGGTTTTTCCTATTTAATCTTATTTTGTTATATTTCTCCGTCTCCGTCCGATCTCCCTCAGCCCTCCGCCTCTCCCACCTTAATTAAACACTGAAAACAGAAATAAAATACAGAGACATTCTTTTCTATTTTCATCTTATTTAGCTATATTTCTCCCTCTCCCCTCTCTGGGAGCATCCGACATCCCGGTCCCGTACGTACCCCCGAGGCTCGGGTCTCCCCCTCTGTGGAGCCTGCCCGCCCTCCCGTCCCCGCACGTACTCCTGAGGCTCTTTTGGACGACATGTTGACAACTCTTCACCTGCTGCAGCTCTGCAAGTGCCTGCCAGCGCATCCCTCTTATTGTTCAGATGTCGAGTGCTGTCAATCATTGCAGCGACGCATGGACAGTCAGGTCTCTTCTCTCCTTCCTCGAGCTGATTCTACGCACGCCTCACGGTAGCGCACGTGCGCATCCATTGTGCATATGCGCAAATGCGTCCCCTCGTGCAAAATGTGGCCCCCCATGGAAGATGAGGCCCTACGCACAGCGCGTGTTCTGCGTTTAGGGAGGGGCGGCCCTGTTCACCGATAACAGCAGTTTATTATAGAAACAAAATCAGGCTGCAAATTTTGTAAGTGCGTATCACAATATCCAAATGTGTGAAAATGTTTTCATCACATCAATTCAAATGGAGTGTCTGTGGCTCAGAAAGTAGAGCGCGTCATCCACTGTATTGGAATATTGGCAGTTTGATCCCCTGCTCTTCTAGGCTGCATGTCAAAGTGTTCTTGGGTGCTCCTGATGGCTGTTCGATTGAAGTGTGAGTGCATTTAAGCTGAGTAGCAGGTGGCACCTTGTATGGTAGCCTTGGACACCAGTGTGTGAATGTGTGTATGAATGGTTGAATGTGACATGTAGTGTTAAAGCGCTTTGAGTGTTTAGAAGACTAAAAAGGTGTTATACAGGTGCAGGTCCATTTACCAGGTCCGCATGTGTGAGTGGGTAAAGAATAACTGAACAAAAAGATCAAATGCACCTGTATAATTTCTAAAAAAAAAAAATTAAAATAAAAAATAAACCTGTATGGAGATCTGTGGCAGTGCATGACATTTTTTAACAAATGAAAAAGATTTGCACAAATAATTTCCAATGTTTAAGTGCATAAAAAAGATTTGGACAAAGGTTTGCAGTTACACATCTATCTGTGGGTGAAAACAGTTCACATGGAACAGAACTGCATTTGTGAAGTTTAGAGCTATGAATCAAATCTCTCTTTTTTGATATTTTTACACATTCAAACAATTGAATTTATTTGATCAAAACTCTTTATACATCCACACATTTGATTGTGTTCTTACAAAATGTTTTCACATACACAGATATGGTGATACAGGCTATAATACTTTTGACCCTATTTTGTTTTCATAGTCTGTCCTCTATCAAGAGATTTGTGACAAAAGCATGAAATAACTTCATTCCACGTCAGTAGCACGGTGTAATTGCTGGTGATAAAGGTGTCAGTTGTACAACCAAGTGCAAACCATTAAGACTTTACCCCTACAGCAGCCTAACCCAAGCTTATGTGGTGACAATGTTTACTCAGAGCCAATATTTAATAACAAGTTATGTACCAAATTGAAATAAATAAAATCTCAAGTTTTAGTGCCAGAAACCATCATGGTCCCAAAAATGAATGTGTTTGGGTTTGTGGGCTGTCAGTAGTGGTGAGGACTCAAGCTCTCTGGTAAAACACATTCATGCCCAGCATGCATAGCAAACAGAGGGGGTGTTTTTGAAGCTGGCGTTTCTCATTCTCTCCCTCTTCTCTTTCTAATCTCTTTCTGTCAGTCTCATTTACTGTCTCTCTCTCTCTCCTTTTCCCTCCTATATCTCACTCACTGCGCCTGACAGCGGAGGTTCACGGCCTCTGCTTCTCACTTTGTAGGTTGAGTTTGAAACCCAACACTGGCACCAGGAGTCACCTTCCATGCATGGCTCAAATGCCCACCACAATCCCCGTGTCCTGTAGTCACAAGACTGAGGTGGGACTGGAGGTCAAGATGAAGAAGGCGGAGCTGTTGCACCAGGCCATGAGGTGGACCCCCCTCCTGTGATGCCTATGCACCATAAGAATTTGTTGGAGGACACTGGATGGGGCAGTGCCTCCGGGCACATGATCAAATCACATCTCCATCTGTTTGATCAGTGTTGGGGCCGAATTGCCAGGTGGGCTCCGCGGTGAGCCTCCATAAACCTGGTTGACCTCCCCTGAGCACTCTGCTCACTCTTCCACTCCCATTCTGAGGATTCAGTTTCAGAGGAGCCATGCAGCGGATTCCCGTTATACACACAGGGGCAAATTAGAGAAGCAATGAGTGAGAGAAAAGGAATGGTTGCAATGAAGTGAGTGAGCAAGTCTGGAAAAGAAGAGGTGAAAAGGCGTAAATAGAGGGATGAGGTGGCAGTGAAGGCAGCACACGACAGGATTGGTTGGTGCTTTTTTTCCTGGTTGTCGGTGCTTCAAATGGGGAGATTGATGGTCATTGTGGGTGTGTGTAGGTAAAGTGGTGTTTATGTGGGTGTGTGTGTGAGCAGAGGGTGTTTGCTGACTTTGCAGAGTACATTAGCAGTACAGAACCTGAGCCCTTCTCAGACCACCTACACTGCCTTCAGCCTGTCAAAATTGTGGCCCTTAAAAGAGTCATACCGACACAGATGGTCACACAGGGCAGCTCCGACCTGCTCCTCCGTCCATGCAGTTCTTACCTTAAAACTCTTCATTACAACTTAGGTATTATTGTCAGAGTTTTGGGCATTATTACCTCGAACTAGGAGGTTATGTTTTCAATCTGGTACTTGGTGGAAGGGTGTAACATGGGCCAAGAAAAACCCTTTAAATTTTGGAGCACATAGGAATCACAGGGCAGATACATGAATTATTTTTCTCTTATTATAGCATTACAAGATAAGGCATTTGACCTTCGCAGAGGTCTTTTCTCTCTGAGTACCCGTCTTGTTTCTATTGTTTATGATGCCATTGTACTCAACTAAGTCTGATCTGGTAAACACAACAGGTCAGTTAATCAGAGAGGTTGCTAACAAGCAAACAGCCACCAGATTATCAAAAGCACTTTTGTGCATTTGAAATGTAATAACCCCAGAATCCCTGGGGGCCTACAGTAAATACAGGTCAAATTAGTTGAACCAGTAAATCCATCTGTAAATTGTACTGGATGTTTACAATGGACAGTTTAGGTTATAATTTTACAGTTTACCCTTGTTTTCTTTACCCAATAAGGTTGGTTAGCCTGGGGGTTTATTTAAAACTTGTCCTGAACTGGATTATTACTATTATAAGAAACATGGCAAAAAGTATGAAAATAATATCAAAGTTGGACATTTCTGGATAATGGACATATGCCTAATGCTGCACAAATTAATATTTGTATATTAAGGATAAGTGTGATTACTATGTGTAATGTGAAAGTTTTGACTTATAATGACAAAATCCAGATAAAAAATCATTGCATTCTGCAGTTCCCCTCAGCTCTATGGAGCAATTTAGCACCTTTCAGGTAACTGTTATGGTTTTACACTTCGCAACTTTAAAGGATGGATCAATTTGCATTATTTTCAAATGGAAATTCCCATCAAACAGGTTGCATAAAGCAGTTACTGCACTGATGCCATCCCCTCCCTCAACCCCCACATACGCTGTTCGCTGAGTGAGCGTGAAAGTGTTTGCTTGGAGGATTTGAGCTTGGAGGTGGAAGATGGTTATTTTATTATCATTAAACCTTTATCTAACTGGGCAGAGACACATTTAGATTCAATACATTATAACACTGCATTTGTACTATATATTTAACTTAAATCAATATTTATTAATACTATTCTTGTATTTTAACACTTTTTTTGCTCTATGGTCAGTGTATTACTTACTGTAAATAGTGACCAACATGCTCTCAGTGTGGAGAAGCAGGAAGGACTCCTGAGTACAAAGGAGCAGGAAGGAGTACCCCCATACTCCACTGACAGAAACAGTAATTCTACCTCACAGCACATGGGAGTTGGTTTACTACTGCCTCGATCGTTGAATTTCTTTCTATTATTGTGTGACTTTCAGAACCAAACTAACAAGACATTACTTAACTTGCCTGCTGGTACCCTCATCTGCTTCTTCAAATTGGGAAATCAATAACGTGATTATATGTAGCAACATTATTATGCAAGAACCTATGTAAGGTTCAGAGTTGGGTATAACTGTATACGCGTTACTTTGTAACGCGTTAGAGTACTTTGATTACTTTTTGCAGTAACAAGTAACCTAACGGGTTAGTTTGCTGTTTGAGTAATCAAATACTTAAGTACATTTTCAAGCAAGACATCATTTACTTCCGTTACTTTTAGAACGCTGGTCCTTCAGCTCCGAAACAGCAACGGCTGTCGTTTGGTTCTAATAACAGAGTTAACGTTAAACCTACCAGTCTGAAAGAAGCCACGGAGCTTGTGGCTCGCTATGTGGTCGGAGAAATGCTGCCGTTGTCTATGGTGGAGTCTAAACAGGTGGAGTAGGACTTGCTGACAGACATATTTCAGACTCAAGATTTGCATTATGCCTGGTACACGCTACACGCTGGTACTCACCAATTATCCCTGGTCGTCTTTCACGGTGTGTGTGATGTCATCGGGTTATTCTTGTCCTATTTTTTATCATTTTTACTATTATTTGAGTCACTGTGTCTGTTCATGTGCCAGCCGACATGTTGTTGTAGTCACCTAAAAGCATCAGCAGATAGCAGGAACTACATTTGAAGCGCCATACATAAACTGTCAAGCTACTGTATCTTCCACAGGAAGTTCGACAAATGTTTCAGAATAAAAGCCTAACCATGTTATTAATTTCAGAACGTGATAGTAATGTTTGTTCAATGATTGTGTTTATAGACTTCACAGACACCAGATTAGTCTAAACGGTGATATAGTGACGTGAAAAATGTGAGATACGCATATATATATGTAGCTAAACTCCACTGGTTTTCTAGCCGGAAGTATTAGTAAACAACAAGGTGATTCCCTCCGAAGGGACACTAACAACTCAAAGTACACATCAAATAAAATTTCTCCAAACATGTTTCTTGTTATTTTAGGTAGTTATTATCACGCTAATGTATGTTCAAGTGTCCATTTCCCCCAATAAGTTGGTTTTAATTCGTTATTTGATTCTATAAATACAGTCTGACCATCTCGAGCTTTTATTTTGGTACTTCCGGTGACCGGCAGTGTGAATTTGCATATTAACTAAATACTTAGTTTCACCCAGAACATTTAGATTTAACATTTAACATTTAGATTTATATTTAGCATTTAGATTTAACATTTAGATTTATATTTAGCATTTAGATTTAACATTTAGATTTATATTTAGATTTAATATTTAGATTTAACATTTAACATTTAGGTGCCACATTTAATATTTAGATTTAAATATTTAATATATTTCTAAGTTAACAAATATTGCCGTAAATGTGGTAAAAGGTGACGTTAAAAAATTCACAATACTTTTTTAAACATTGTTTGAAGCTAAATGTGGCAAAATGTTGATGTTATTTTCAGCATGAGCCACTTTACAAACGGCACCCCATACTTACCTAACACTGGTAAGGTTACATGAAAGAAAGTTTTTGGAGGGGCTCAGAAAATAGCATTTTGATGCTAAAACATACATACTTTGACTAAAATTAGAATTTTCGGATTTGAATAAATGAGGAGCAGTACTTGGAATCTCCAGAATCATATAAAGACACCTAAATAATAAACATAATGGCGCCATCCTTTAATGTTTAGTTCATCCTTACCTCTCTCATTAACCTTGTTTCCAGCCACACCAGGCAGTTCTATAAAGCAACTGTAAAGTACCTATTTCAAACAGCAGACGGACAACAGTTAGAGACTAGCTGGTGCTACAGTGGAGTGCAGTGGAACAAACATATTTGCTTTATCATCTTTATATACATAAATCTGTTGTGTCTGTCTGCAACTAACTGTGCTGAGAGGAGAGGAGAGTGATATCATAATTAAATGCATACAGAACTGACAGTAATTCAGTCCTCATTTCAGTAGCCTGCATAACTGCTTTTATGTATGCTCCCCCAAACTGCACCCTCCGCGACCCTCTGCCAGGAAAGGTGACACACGCTGTCACTACATCAGGTTGCACTCAGTCATATACTTGCAGCCAGTGACCACTGATGTAAGCTTGCACACATTAAATTCTTCTTGGTAACCGAACGCCATGAACAGCCACTCAGGAGCCAGCCTCCCTGAACCCGTGGGGAGTTATAAAAAGAGTGTAGACCAAGCAAAAGGGCACCCCCTCTCTGTTTCTTTGCCCCTGTCTCTCTCCTGGCCTCCATCCGCTCTTACTCATGTGCATCTTTCAGGACTCATAGAAATAGCTGATAATAATACTTAATATTTGCTTTATTATAATGTGAGTTGTGTATGTGTAACATGGCTGAACTGGATCAGGACACTTCATGCGAGGGCCTATAGGTCAACTTACACTGATTAAACCTGTACAAAGCCTGCTCATTGCACTGTCCTTTTGTCTTTTATGACATTATGGAAAACCCCTCCAGTGTGGCATTCATCCAGTGAAAAACAAGCACTATTGAGGAAGTTTGACTGATGGCTGCGGCTGCCTTTCCTTGAGGCTATGTATTCAGCGCATAGCTGAGAAATTAAAAAATGAAAATGGTAGTGAGGTTTTTTTCATTAATATAGAAAGAAAGAAGAATGAGACCAAGCTTCCCTGTATTCCTGGAGACTCATTGATAGCTATACTGTACATAATGTACATATACTCTATGATAGCATTTCTAGTTGTTTTTGTTCCCTCTGGATTTGGTTGAAAATGCTACTCATAGTCTCGTGAATTCTGACATTTGTCTAATTTTTTTTTGGCAGCTTGCATCAAGCTGTAAACCCAACACTAACATATTATCATCTTATAATACAGTTAAACTATATAGCAAACAGAGCAGATTCAAAGAGACATTAACATTTGAGCCACTTTCTGATCACCTTTACACTTCTTATAGCTTTGTTTTGGTCTCCACCAACTCTGGATGGAAAGATCTGGCTGTTTAGCTGCTAAATGCTCCACTCTGTTCACCAGCTAGATGCTAATTTTGTCTGTAGTCTGGTGCTGGGCAGGTTGAGTACAGTGGGTTCATCAGATCTTGTTAGTTGAAAACAGCTTCCTCCTGCACCTGGAAATTACACTGACAAGAGCGCTGAGAGTGAAAAAAAGTAAAGTTGTGGACCATAAAACCAAGCTGACACTAAAATGCTCTGTAAAGCTGAGGGAACCTGCAGTCAGGTGGTAATTATGTGTAGGTTTTTCACTATGAGTAAACCCCTTCACATAACACGTACTCATTTGATCCACTGTAAATGTAAAAAATGATTATAGAAGAATAAATATTGTTGCTCTGTCTGGTGATTGTTGTCATTTTAAACTGCAAAGAACAGCTTGTGTCAGACTCTGCTTTGTTTAGTCAAGATTTATAAATTATTGGCTGATGAACCTGTTGCATATTCTTGCAGAACTTAAAAGATTTCACACAGCTTTTATGTACTTGGACTGCAGTTTGCATTTATATAATAAAAAGTCATTATCTTATCTTGTATTTTTTTCTATGACTTGATACCAGGTTTCCTTCCTTCCTAAAAACAAATTAGCAACACCCATTCATACACTCTGCATCTCAGTGGTTCACACAGATTTAAACAGTTGATATCGATATTAAATGTCTACGACACAACTTCTGTTGACCCAAGAAAAGTTCCCTGACTTGGCCTTTAGCACGTAGAGTCAACAATAAACCAACTGTGCTTTAAAATACCGTCTAAAGGAGGGTGTATAAAAGGAAACAAAAAGCACATTTGTCAGTCTAGACAGAGAAAATGAGGTAGAGAGAGATGGGATGACAGAGAGCAGAGAGAGAGCTCTGCTGCTCTGTCTGCCGTCCCATGAGGATAGAGTGTCGAGGTGTTGAAATGGTCCATTGAGCCAGAATGTCAGCTATACACAGTAGATAGGACGGAGCACCAATCTGTCCACAGCTTACAGCCGCTGCACTGCTCTCCACTGCCTCCCACCCACCACCACGACACTTCAGGGCCAGTGGAAACCTCCCCATTGCACACACACAATGCATACACATACTTTAACACTTCTGCAAAGACAAGGAGGCAGCCAAGTGCATACACATCAGTCTACAAGTAAATTCTAATATAAGTCAGTATGTTTTTTTGCCTGAAAATGAACCCGATTCCACTTTGCCCACACTTTGACACACAAAATCCATTGCCATTGTGAAGCATTCAAAGGAATCTGTTTCTCTGAAATGCCACGTGCTTAACAGAAAACGCATGGAAAGCCTTCACAAGGCCAACATTGTTCCTCAGGCCTGTTAAAATGCACATGGAGAGGAAAAAACCCCTACTGTGGGTAAGAATTCAGGCTTCTGGCAGATAAGATCTTCAGAAGTGGATGAACAAAAGTTGCTCCTGTTGTCCTGTTATTCATGAGGTGTATTGGTGTTAAATATATATATATCACAGTGGCATTGTTTTTTGAGAAAAATAAGCAGTTTAACTATTTTGATCACATTGTTTTCACATTACAGTTTTGTGTTGCATAGCAGGAACCTGCCTGTTTTAACTGTAACACACTTAATCTTTAAATTCCTTCCCTGTATAAATAAAGGAAATGAGATGAAGTTAAAACAGAGGTTAGGTGATAAAAAGAACCAAAGCAGTAGGAGGCAATTTAACAGGAAACCAAAATACATGATAATTCAAGAGCACAATGTAAGCAGCTCAGAAGCACTGACATATTACTCAACTTCACACAGAGTTGTGCAAGAAGCAAAACATCACAGGGGAAAGAATGCAAAGCCAGATATCAATGGTCTGTTTAGCATTAACGCCCTAGAATTTGTAACATATTTTCATGGGAAACAGAGATGACTGACTGGTCTCATGCCACAGCAGACAGTACATGGTACTCTATATGAATGATGAAGATATCGTATAAAGTGTCTGCAATGCTACACCATCAGTCCTGCAGAGTGGAAAGCTGCGCTGCAGGTCTAATGAGCAGAGAAACGGCTATGTGTTTGATGCACTCTGTTGATGATTGAGCTCCCACTAAAGCCCCAGCTAATTAAAAGTCACCACATTGTTGCAGGATAGAGCCAAAATAGCCCCCAGACCCAACTGCTTGTTGGAGTCAAACATGGCTGCCTTCTGGGGTTTTCAGTCAAGTGTGGAGAGACATTGGCTGTGTTTAGAATCACATACTAATGTATTGCATACAAGAGGCTGACTTTTTTTTTGAGAATCTTGTGTGGGATTCCTGCAGAATGGTAGCCAATTTCACATTTATCATATGGCTGGGATAGGGTGGGAAAAAGTCAGCAGAAATGGGCAGGACAGGAATCATAATAACAATAGGGTCAGTTTTTAATATGCAGTTCTAATATGAGTGTATGTGGGAACGGGATGGGACAAGACAGGATTTCTTTTGTAGGAGTAGAATGGTACAAGAAGGAAAATCTAGCTACAATGAAGCCTGCCATTACCAGCAGATGTTTCACACTGAAGTATACTCAAGCAATATGTCTTCTCTTCATCACGACTGTATTGATCATATTTTCTGTCAGAGCTACTGTTGAATGAAAATTGTTCACTAAAAATGTAAATCAACATTACCTCTTCCACTAAATTTAATGTTGTCCAGCATTATTTTAAGGCAAATTAACATTATTAAATATTTAAGTTTTGAATATTTTCTCACTTGCACTTGTCTCTTAACCAACTCGTCAAATACCGTCGCTTTGTCTGTGGACCTACGCGTCAAAATATGGCATGCTAGGTACGCTCTGCATCAATGTTGGACATTCAGGGACAGCATGTCAATTTGCACTTGTTATATGCATTGTGTCTTTTTCAAAATAAACACACAATTTAGGTAAACACTTCATTTTTAGCTTTATTTCCATGTATTTAGACAACAAAAGCATGTGGTTAGGTGATATATTTCACTACTGTAGCATGCTACATATACCAGCACACTGCGTTGTTATTAAAATAACTCCATAGACTTTTAGTTTCACCCGGGAAACACAGAGTTTTTTTGACCCATTCACCTTCCCTTCCCCCACCATATAAAGACTTTTTCATTATTTATACTATGGTTGTGTCAAAAACCGTTGCACCGCCTCAAAGGCTGTCTGACACCAATTTTTACTGATGGCATAGAAGGCAACAGTATTTTTGGTAGTATGTGACAAATTTGGAATGAGAACAGGCTGTCTTAACTGTACCTTAACATCACTCACCATCATTCATAAGTATTTTGTCCAATGGTCAGTCACTTTAACTGTCTGCTGCACAGTTCATTTCATTTGACAGTCCATAGCTTGTCTATTCTGGCTCACATTCATTTTATGTTAGCGTATAGTTGTACCACAGCTGGTGTGATCCCCTTGCAAGAAGGTCTCTAGTTAATGAAAAAAATGACTACTCATCTTGTGACAAATGTGTTGGTTGAACTCATAGACTATATAGAATACTGGATGTCGCTACCTTGATGTCACACATTGGTTTGTGGATTGCTGTTTTAAAGCTTCGAGTTCAGCATTTTGGCCGTTGCCATTTTGGTTATTTGGAGCTAGAAGTGACTAAATTTGGATGAAAGGATGAATCTGTGAAGGAGCGAGGGGTGGATCTGACTCATAGACTGTAGCGACATCTGGCACCTGACATGCCTGTCATTCAAGCAGCCCCGCCCTTAGAAATTCATAACTTGAAGCCTCGATAAAATCTAAACGGGTGAGCTGTAAAAAACTTTACCTCCCGTACAGTTGTCATGAAGAGGGAAGTCAGCTACAGGGACCAAAACTGTATTTTCTACCAGGCTGTAAACATGTTTATTTCTGCTGTTAAGTTGGGCATTTTAACATGGGGGTCTATGAGGATTTTCTCGCCACTGTTGCCAGCCTCAAGTGGCCACTCAAGGAACTGCAGTTTTTGGCATTTCTGTGATGGCTTCAATTTTCAGCCCCAGAGGTTGCTGCTTGGTTGAATCCACAGAAAACAGTCACCTGGAGCATCTTTGGGCTCGTTGTTACAAATTTTGTTACAAAGTTAGCAAGTAGCTGGTGAGCATAGTGGAGTATTTAGCAACAAGCTAAAAGAGCGTGAATATTGGAGTTTAATTTACCAGGGTACCAGACAACACCACTACAAATAAATGCTAATGTTGCTATGTGTATGCTGGATGTGTAAACAAGCAACAATTGCTAATATGCCGTATCAACTTTATAAGGTGACAATATGTCAATGTTGTGTTTGCAGTTCAACTTCAAGGAGACTTGTAATGGTAATACCTGTAGCCTACTCAAGTGTATTTCTCACTTTTTACATTGTGGGACTGCTAATATTTGCTTGAGGAACAGTTCTGAATATATGTAGGTAAAGGGAGGAGGGAGAAGCTGGCAGCTGTTTGTATTTTTTCACTCAATCAGTAGTCAGGTCACGTAAGCTCAGCAGAAATATTATGGTCACTGGTTCAGTTGAGGCAACAAGGAGAGTCGATGGCAGGGTATGCTATGTGCTCCTAGGATGATGGCTGATGGCCAAGCTCCTTTGTGTAAGCAAATGTAGCCAATGTATCAGAAAGGCGATAACAGTTCTTTCCATGCTGCTGTTGTTGCCACAGGCGGAGGCAGACCCCCAGGGTGTGACGTGCCCCTCAGCAACCCCGGACATGTCAGCTGAGTTCACCTACCGTCCAGTGCATGGCAGAGCAAACACAGGAACCACATCAGAGCAGCTGAGCCAGGCCACAGTGTCCCTGTGTACTGGTTTGTTATTCTCCTCCAAAGGTTAATTACAGTGGGGCTTCAAAGAGCCGGCTGGCCATCTGCAAGGAATTTTGAAAGTTGAAGTCTGAAATTCCTGTCAGGCCAAACGAAAAAATAAACAGACCAATCAATCAGTGCACTGCTACATTACACACCCCTCCGTTGTGGTTTGTGGGGGGTAACGGCAAGTTAATGTCTTACTTAGAAAATAGCTTTTGATCGTGAGGGAGAGACTTGACACTTTCATAATCCAATCTGCAGCGTGGTTCATGTGACAAGGTTATGTGAGGACATATAACTGTACTGCACAAGCATAATATTTAATTAATATAATTAATTAAATATAATTAATATGATATACAAATGTGCAGCTGGAAAGCATCTTTGTTGTAATGAAAACGTCTTCATTGCAGCACAGATGGACAGAGCAAAAGTTTAAGAGAAGATTGCAGTGGACAGAGAGCAGAGGAAGAGAGTCTTTGTAGAAGAACATAGCTGAATGAGAGCAAGAGACGAACAAAAAAAGAAAATACAAGGGAAAGGGGAAGTTACACAGGAATTCCTTTACACCTCCAACCCTCCACACAGCCATGATTTCTACCCCAAGCTGTGCAATAACTCTGCAAGTGGCGACAGTGCATTTCAAGTCCTGCTGGCGTCCCTGGCAGCTCTCATTAGTGCTATGAATAGTCAGCTATTTGTGTTTGTGCAACTGAATCCTGGGCTTTTTATGACTGTTTACCATGGAGGGAATCTTGCTAAGAGCCCACCGCACTATTGGATGTCACAAATAAATGATATCCACTAGCAGAGCTGGGTCAGACAGTAGTTCAAAAAAGCATTTGTTTTCCCCTCCTCGGAGAGCCGCATGAGCAGTGCTTATTATATCAGCACATTTAAAATAGAGTCTGGTCAATCATAGAAGAGCATACCACATTGATTGAAAGGCCCAGTGTGGAGAATTTAGGGGGATATATTGTCAGAAATGGAATATAGTATAATAGGTATGTTTTCTCTAGTGTTTAATCACCTGAAAATAAGTATCATAGAGCGGGTCCTCACCCATGGAGTCTGCCATGTTTCACAGCCATGTTTCTACAGTAGCCCACAACGGACAAACCAAACACTGGCTCTAGATGGAGCCATCTGTACAAGCCATACATCATCAGAAAAATACTGATTTTTAGCATGAAACTGCTTTATTCAGTGTGTTTACATATTTAAATCACTAAGTCCATTTGTTTTGGAGAGGAGGACACCTCTGCGGATAATTTGGCTCATGGTAAAAGCCTCCTGAATGTCTGTATTAGTTATCAGCGAAAATAGGTGAGCACACATATGCAGGTGCAAGCAGTGTGTGAAGAGCCAAACAGCATGGGAGAAACACTGACTTGGAATGTGAAATTACTTCATTCAGTATTTTTACTGGTTTAAATCACTTGGTCTGTTTGATTTGAAGAGGAGGAGACCTTTGCAGAAACCTTCAGGTCCTGGTAAAAATGTCCTGAATAATGAACACTGAAGGAATTCTAACCAAGATACATTTCAGCTGGTTGAAATCTGCAGTCCTCACTGCTAGACGCCACTAAATCCCCTTAAATCGTACATGCTGTTTCTTTAAAGTAGAGTCTAGTCAATAAGAGTGCACACATTAATTTGAAATATACATCTCAGTCAAACTTTCTCACGCTGATTGCAATGCTCTGTATGACAAACTTATATAAACTAGAGCTGTGGGAAGTTTAAATAAACCAGAAGAAATATATGTGGATGCTGCTTGAACTCACTGGTCTGTTTGCCACTCGTCGACTTTCCCAAAACCTGCAAGCCACTTCTGTTTATTCTAATGAGGCACAGAGGACTGAAAGAGACGCATTAACTGGGTATAGTACTGCAGTACCGCTCAGTCTGTATTTATTATTCCAATATGGAGAACAGGCGTGTCTAATTGCTTCAACAGGTGTGTGTGTGTGTGTGTGTGTGTGTGTGTGTGTGTGTGTGTGTGTGTGTGTGTTTGTGTCTCTGTCATGACTGTGAGTACACAGGCTGAATTGAGAAGTGGGTCCTTTGCAGAGCTGCACAGCCAGCCTCACATGGTTTTAATGCTTCCTGCTTGTTGTTTTATGTGTCTACATTAAATGGAACCACATGCTATCAATGGACTTCTACACATGTTGAGGAAATATTCGGCCTTGAAAACGTTAGGCCCATTTAGTTCGACAACCCGACTGGGGAAATCAATAAATGAATCAATGGAAGTGTAGGCATCTCCGCTGCAGCCATTAAACAGGCCTAAAAGGTCTTTCTGTGCCTCGAGGGGCCGACAGGCAGGACTCATTTGCAGTATCTACGTCAGAAGCAGAGTTTTTGCGCAAGCCGGGGTGTGGTTCAGTGACATGTGACAGCCTGGACGGCGCAGGTGTCACGTTCGTTGTGTGAGTCACAGTCTGCATACTCATCCATGCAGCCACCCTAACGCAGCAGCTCAGTGGTGTGTGTCAAGCACCCACTGAAAAAATTAGACCTGCTGAGCCACCACACTCCCTACATGCTTGTGCTAGCATGTTTTACATGCACAGTCACACACACGCTGTCAAATTGTGCGTAGAAATGAGCAGCAATCCAACCGCATGATGATGACTTGCCCTGTAAGATGCAACATTCCCGTCAGTGCAAAAAAAATTACATGACACTCACAAATTAACAGGAAAATTGGCAGGTGTGTGTTTAACAGTAATTGTTTTCCATCTGAGCAGAACTTTGACTTTGAACTAATCTGCGATGCTATGACTAACTACAAACATTAAGGTTAGAGGAACAGTAGAACATTTTGGGAAAAAACACTTGTTTGCTGTCTCTAAAGAATAATTTGACACTATGAGAAGCACGCTTATTTGCTTTTATGGCAAGAGTTAGATGAGAAGATAAATAACACTCTCATAGCTATATGCTAAATATTGAAGTTACAGTCAGCAGTCGGTTAGCTTAGCTTAGCATAAGACTCTAGTCAGCCTGGCTCCATTCAAATGTAATTAAATCAGCTGGCATTTCAAACGCCTCATAATGAATACATTTTACCTCATTTGTTCAATGCGTACATTAACTGAAGTGTTAAAAATGACAAGTTGGGAATTTACGGAGGTAAATGTGCAGAGCAGTGGCTTCTTAGAGTTTCTGCGAGTTGCTTGGAAACCTTACAGTGGCGAAAAGAGTCAAGGAAGTCACTGCTCCCAGTCAAGGAATAAGAGCAAAGCTTGGTCAGTTGTTTTGCTAAGCTAAGCTATGTTTACTATCTTTTGGCTCCAGCTTCACACTGTTTTGAATGGGCACTTTCTCAGCAAGACAGCAAATAAGTTACTCTTAACATCAATTGTTCACCTGTGCAATTAATTAGAGCCAGGAAAGAGACAGGTGGGACATTTGTGTCCAAGCTGAGCTCAAAAACTGGAACAAGGGGGAAACTGCCAAGACTGCATCTTTAACTGCCTGGAAAACATGAGGTTGGTCGCTGGGTGCTACTTGTGTGCCCACTCTGTGACAACTTTCAAGTGCAAAAAGGCAGATTGGGTCTTAAGTTGCCAAGCCACCATAATCATCACTTCATCAAAGCCTGCTTTCCAGAAATCCAGAGTCTGGAGCCATTCTTTTAGACATTGTTTTTTAAGTGTGTATTAAGTCTAAAATATTGTATTGGAACAGAACGTAGCCTAAAGCTGCACTAAGATGATCAACTTCTTCTCCATATTTACAGTAGACTATATAGATATACAGGAGAAACGAAAGGTATGTCGTGGCTGTGACTGGTTATGCCTCATCACATGGCAGCGGTGTGCATTACTGGGTTCCAAAAGTTGAACTTTATTTATGTTAGGGTGCAGCCTTTTTGCCCTTAAAAACAGGCGCTTGGGAAAGATTGTGTGCCATGGCGATATCACTCTCACTTTTGAGCGCACCCTGACATGTCTACATTGAAAACGATGCATTTGAGGGTGCAAAAAGCGTAAAATATGTACAAGCCCTTAAAAATGTCACATTGTTCCATTGTTCATTGTTCACTATGGAGTGAACCCCCTTAAATAATGCCTCTCTCTACTTTAGGAAAGATGTGAACACAGACTGTGATACAGTAAAAAAAAAAATCTCTGAAGGAGCAGGACAATCTCTGCGCTCTCCTGGGTTTCTTATCAATGATCACATTGTCAACTCAGTTCAGATAAATCACTGTGGACAAGATACAGCTATCACCCCTTCAGCCGCACCCTCAGGAGGAGATTTCAGTGACTTGGCAGTGGAGGAGGGATGGTTTTAAATATATCCATCAGCAGCATCAGTAGTAAATCTTCATCGTGTTTATGGCCTCCCAGTGCTGAGGGAGCAGAGGGGCAAGAATGTATCCCGTATCCCTCAAAAATCCCTTGACTCACCAGTTTCCTGCTATGGCTCTTTTAGTGTGGGGGTGTGGTCTAAAATGCAAAACTCTCCCTAAGTTCATTCATTCATCTTCTAACCGCTTCATCCTCTTGAGGGTCGCGGGGGGGCTGGAGCCTAACCCAGCTGACATCGGGCGAGAGGCAGGGTACACCCTGGACAGGTCGCCAGACTATCGCAGGCCTGACACATAGAGACAAACAACCATTCACGCTCACATTCACACCTACGGACAATTTAGAGTCACCAATTAACCTAGTCTCTCCCTAAGTTGATCATGTGAATGCAAATACTAACAAATTTAAATGCAAACAACTGAACGTAGCCTGAGAACCAGATAAATCTGCAGGTTCATGTTTTATTTGCTCTGGTAGATGACTCTGCTCCCCCTCCCGTCCAGACAGATTTCCAGCCTGAGCTCAGCCAATCACATTTATCTGATATGGGGTGTGTTTGATATGGGATGACTGACAACTTTCAAACTTTTCACACTTAATGCAGTGTACATGATGGTGTTGTTTTTGTGCAGGGGACACGACATAACATAGCATAAACCCAGGTAAGTTAAGGGGAGCAACTGAGATGGCTGCAGACATACTAATGATACACCCTCACAGCTCATCTCTGCACGCTGTTGTCTGTCTACATTGTTCTGTCGCACAGTGGTACATAGTTGTTCTGACTGGTTGTAGGTCCATCTGGTTGCATGACGCATTTTGGTCTATGGCCATTGATATTGCCCCTTGAAGATCAAAATAAACTGAGAGGTCCTGAACTCATTTGCATTTGCGAATTGGTCTTGGGAATGCAGTCTACTGTGAAATATCTTTCAGTAGAACAATGTAAAAAAAAAATGCAGGGAAAAGTACCCATGTAGCATTTGGCTCAGTGATGCTTTTCTGTTCACTTCCCTCCCATTAACAGTTTTGACCGACAAAGTGAATTCATTTCTATGGAAACACGACCTTGCCGGTCTCCACAGCATGGTTAGAAAATTACTTGTTAAAGGAATGAAGCATCATTTTGGAAATCACACATATCTACTTTCTTTCCAAGACTTAGATGAGAAGATAGATAGCACACTTTCATCTGGCTGTTAAATGTGAAGCTGGAGCCAGGAGACAGTTAGCTTAGCTTAGCATAAAGACTGGAAACAGGGTGAAACAGCTAGTCTGGCTCTGTCCAAAGGAGACTCACTCAAAATCACTGCTCCTTGCCAAGAAATAGCCCGGCGCATAACACCCCATAAAACCACAACATTCAGTTTTTACACTTAATTTTCTGTACAACAAAAACATTTCAGTAACAAAAACACTAACAAATCTATGTCAGAGTTTTATACACTGTTGTAGTGACTGATTTGTATGACTATGATTAAAAGCCTTCAAAAATGTCAAATAAAAACGAGTTGACAATTAACAATTTTTCATTTTTATTATGACAACTGCAGTGTATGGAGGATGAGTTGCTTAAATAAGAGTGTGAGTGAGACACACAGCACATTCAGTGTTTTAGACTTTACAACACATGAGGTTGTAGGGCTGAGGTGAGACCACCGCTGGAGATAAGTGCCACCACTTCCCTTACTCCTGTCCACAAAAATGTTCATAAGGACTTTAAATTACACAGAGGATGCAAATGAAGTGCTCCAAAAGTCTTATGTACAAACACCAGGCAGCCTAAATACTGTGCAATATGCTCTAATATAGCTGTCAAGGCATATTACACAGTTGCCTGTTAACTTCTAAAAACTACTGATTAAGTGCGATTGCATGCAGCAGGCAGGTTGAGGATTTGAGAGTTGATTTACAGGGACAAGAAGTAAAGCGCAGACCCACCACGTTAACACACTGTGAGTCTGAATCTGGCCTGAATCTGGTGAACTTGATCTCTTTTCTGTCATCATGTAACTCCCCATGGTGCACAGAAATGCCTTCAAGATCATTTTTCTAACTAAAAGAATACTTCTCTGGAAGAAAAATGCTGGAGAGTCACATGAAAACGAAGGAGGGAATGTGCTGACTCCAAAAACCTCTCATCTCAAACCTCAAGTGCCATGATAACTCTCAATCTGTCAGTCAGCAGCCTGGAGCCCTGGAGTTTAAGTGTCTTCAAGTTACAACTGAAATGCAATATTTCACAAGCAGCACAATGCATTCAACACGATGGTAAACGCAGTGTGATACAGCAATGACACAGATGAGGGGAACTAAAATCATAATAAGACGCCCACATGACAAAACAACCCAGACTCCCACTGTGGCTATAAATCACTTTTTAATCAGACAAAGAAGAAAAATGAACATCCCATGCCAACAACTGCACATTAAATTCATTAACCGAGTTCTTACAGTAGGGCAGCACATAAAGAGTGACATTTAAAAAGTCATTTCTAATTCCATTGAACATAAAACTTGAGCTGGCGTTTGAACTCCACCCCGTCCCATTTTCTTTGCGGTATTTTGGGCTTTGTGAGGGACAAAAGCGGCCTGTGAAAATGGATCAGGGGGAAATGGACCAGTTGGCTCACAGTGCAGAGCAGCGAATAGAAACACATCGGTCCAAATCCCTCCTCTTCAGCTCAATAGGGCCCCCAGTTTAACGGCAGAGTTGCACTTGCCACAGCATTCAAGGATCTTTATGGCTTACATATGCACAAATCTCATTATGACTTCCCTCTCTGGATGCTCAGGGGCTAATGGATACAGCCAATGTGAAAATATTACCATTGTGGAGGGAAATGACCCGTGAAGGGCTGACTAGGAAACAGCTTTCTCAGTTTTGTCTGATGTGCTGTACCCCGTCTTGTCAGACAGTGTAAAGAAGCCGAAGGAGGCAGCAGCTGTATGCCTGCTGCTGTTGGCTGGCTAACAGGTCAGTCAGGGTCAGCGTGGACTAGTGGGACAGTGGTTAGGACGTGACCTCAGTCCAGCCACACACAGCTGAACAGACTCGCTGCCAAAACCAGGCTGAAGCTCAAGTTTGAACCCTCATATCCTGTGTAAAAATGGGCCACAGTAGCATCTCCTACTCCCTTCATCACTGCAGGATAAATTCTAAGAAACTAAATTGCAGCGGTTTGTCTAGACGGGACACCAGAGGATCGAGTTCCAACCAGGTTGAAAAATATTTCCAGAATATTCTTGGCTTTTTTAAAGTTGGTGTACCAGATGTTTTGCTACTGTGTGTGTGTATTGGAATATGCGCCAGAAAGGGGCCAGTAGCATTCTTGTCAGTGACTCATATGTTTCTGTAGCTGGCACTTGTTGAGGGAACTCCACCTATCTGGTGTCGCCAGCAGATTAAAGATAACAAATATGTTGTTTCCCCTGTGAGTCAGACTATGTGGGTTGCTAAGTCTAAATCAGACTGGCAGTATACATGACTGACCTGCTTTTTTGTAGCAGCCACAAACTGCTGTATACGTTTCACTGGATCACAGTCCTTCCTCCCAACAAAGTTCAGCCCCTTTTAACCACCAAGATATCCTTCACATACAGCACACATTCGTGTTCAGCTGCTGCGGGGAATACTCCAGTAAAAAGTTAAAGGGATTGAATGATATTGATTAGTGGGAAAAACAGTCAACATATAATTACATTGTAATACTAATGATACACTGGCACTAATATGAGACACAGTTTTTCTATACTCAGTATTTTAACTATGTACTGTACTTTTCGTAAATTAATTTGACACCTGATCATTCCTGCTTTTTGAATGCTGATTTTACTGGTTTTATAGTTATTTGTTATTTTTTTTTTATCAGTTATTGTTATATATTGTATGTGTTTGTCACTGCGTATTGTCATCCTGTTGATTTAATGCAACATATTATGATAGTATTGTGACTTATGGATTCCCACATCCACTATCTAAACTCTAAATTCTAAACACTCCAATCCCCTTTCTCTCAACTGTCCTCACACTTTACTGACATCAAAGAAAAAAAGATTATCTTATTGTTGATCCGTCTTGAAGGGATACACCAGATACAGTCTAGATACAGTCTAGACTGTTGTGGTGTGAGGTGCCATGTGTTTGAGAGATCTGCTGTAGAGATGTCTGCCTTCTCTCCAGTGTAATAGAACTAGATAGCACTCGGCTTGTGGTGCTCAAAGCACCAAGAATACTTTTGAAAAACTCAACAGCAATGTCTCTTTTCTCTTTGTTACTCAAGATAATCCACAGACCTTGTTGTGCACAATTTCCTGCAGAAACTATTTTCTTTCTACCTAACTACACCCGCCAACTCATGAACAGGGGCTTGTGCTTGTGACAGCACAAGATGTAAACGTTAATAGAATTCTTTTCGGCTGAGCTGCAAAGTTGACTAGCTCAGTGATTCTAGATTATGTTTATATGCATCTCTTTGCAGAAAAGTAATCCCAACCTTAGCCTGCTCTCCTGGGTAAAACAAATCTTGCTATTAATAAGAATTAGCCAAGTAGAATAGGATTAAATAAGATAAATTAGTTACACACAGGCAGCTGCAGGATGATGAAGTCAGCTTTGTTTTTATTCTGATGTGTTTACTAAGTATTTAATAATTACTTATAGTACCTTCCTCAAAGAACATGATGTGAGGGACTGATATGAGTAATGAGAGGAGTGCTGTTATTTTTAGGGGCGCTGACTGTGAAACACCCTACACTATAATCAATTGAAATTAAGCAAAGAATCTTTCAGCGATGAGCAACTGATTAATGTAGAATTAAAAAATCAGATTTTATTTATGCAAAGCAAAAGCAAATGCACCAATTACTTACCATACATACACACTACTGTACATTTCTGAGCTCAGTGGAAAAGAGGTGGATGTTATTATGTTGTATATGTGTGCAAGAGTGCAATTTTATTCAGTCTAACAAGTTGTGGCAAGAGCGTTTGGTGTGGCACTGTGAATACGCCCACTCCGTATGTCTTAGTCTGTTGCCTTTCTATGTGCCCTAGTGTTAATGTGTGCGTGTGTGTGTGTGTGTGTTTGTGTGTGTGTACAAGTTGAGACACGGGCATCTAAACACAGGCTGTTTACCCACAGCGGTGTTAAGCAACAGCTCAGAGATGTGTGTATGTGTGTGCGTGCATGAATGAGTACGTTGCGGAGTGTGTCCCCAGGCCAGACAGCGGCTGCAGAGAACAAGAATCTCTGTCAGCGTGTGTCACGACAGACAAGCCTGATTCACAAGTCTGCCATCAACAATAGCCCTCAGGCACTTTAAACACTGATCAGTTCTCTAATCATTTACAGTCTATATCTGACTTTTAAAAAGATTCACATCTCAGACATAAAGTGATTCTGGATGTGATGGTAAAATTACCTTTTGAAGAGGTGAAGAGGTTTTTACTTTGGATCTCTGAGCTGAGAATATAATGGGGGAAAATGTGAGGAATTTACTTTCCTTTCGTGTTGTTACTTGGCTTTTCCAGACACCATCAGTCCTCCATGCAACTGTACAGCAGAGCTTTGAAACTGCCTCTGCACCCTTTCTCTGTCAGATGACAAACAAGAGAAGTTTGGCTTTCACTAGTGAGCCTGCCTCCTTATATGGCCACCCACTTCACATGACATGACATTGCCAGGAAGACAGAGAGCGAGGAAGGAAGCGTCAATCAGTGGAAAGAGGTCCATCTCCAGGAGTTCAGAGGTCAGCACTTCACTGAAGAGGTAATGTCAGACTGAAGATGGAAAAAGAAGCAGCGGGGGCGTGGACAGAGACAGAGAGAAAGTGTGTGAGTAGGTGAGTGAGTAAGTGAATGACTGAGTGAAACTGAGTGACTTTGAATGATGATGAAAGAATCTGAGATGGAGGAGGGTAGAAGTAGGACACTGCTTGGTGTGACTACAACTCATCATGGGGATGAAATGAAACATCCTATAGCATGTTTTTCTCTGGTTGCAATGTCAATGCGAGCCCGTGTTTTCCTAAATTTAGACCACATTTCCTATAAATCCAGCTTCCAGAGTTTCTTTGCAAGATCAAGAATGAGCCTCCCCACACAAAAGACTTCCTGAACGTCTCACCCAGGATGCTCAACAAGTTGGAAACACATGTACGCCGTTGACAATGCAGAAAGAACACATGGACAGCAGTTTGTACCCCTGGAAACCAGCCGAGCCAGGAAGTGCTCCGTCACCAGGGTGCAGACGGTCCTCCACAGCAGATCCTCTGACCTCTGGGGAGTATAGAAGCTCCTGGGAACTGCCCCTTGTTCACCCAGCACCTCTGTAACTGGTGCTCAGTTTTGTCTTTCAGGACTCTGCAGAGACAGAGAAATGGTGTAGGGGGGGCATGATAATGTTGATTGCTTCTGACAGAGGCACTGAGAGTGATTATAGATCTACGATACTGCATGTAACATTGTACCCAGTGAGTAAGAAGAATTTGGCAAGACTCAGATCATACTGTTTTAGTTATTCCACTCCAAGTCAGTGGTGGCTTTCTTGAAACAAAGGAAAACATCCGAACAGGTAGGAGAGGATTTATTTAAACCCCCTTTATTTAACATTTATAACTAATATATAAACAATTAATAAATGGCTTATAACACACTATAATGTATTAGTAAGCAGATAAAAGTGCATTTGAACTGTCCCTTTGTGTATTTGTATACATATAACTTGTCCTTTGAATTATGCTATGTAGTTTCAAATGTGTTTTATTTGAGCATGTTGACATATAACCATATAAATGAGCAAGTGCTTCCATCACACTTCTGTCACAATGCACAGTTTAGGTGAGTGCCCAAATTTTGTCAAAATATGAGTTTGTCCGTAAGAGTGTAGCTTATGTTTCTAGGTGTAGTGTGTTCGTAAGGTTGCTGTATCACATCTTTGCAGTGGGGACTTTTTTCTTTTTCCAGTGCACAAGAAGCAGTTTCTTTGCAATAATGAGACTATAGGATATGGGACATTGCTGGGTGTTGCTTCATTTTCATCACACATTCCTAGAATGTGTGATGAAAATGAAGCAACACACACATTCCTAGAATAATAATGAGTGGTTCTGATTCTAGCTGTATTTGAAGTATTTTAGATATTAGTTTGTAAATAGTGATCCAGTAGGTCTTAAATTTGGGCCACAGAGCAAAACTGTGGAGTGGTTTGTTGTTTGTTAAAAGGCATCTGTCACAAGTGGGAGAGATTTCAGGGTCTATTCTGTATAACTTCTCTTTGGAATAGTGACGACAGTGTAGAATTTTAAATTAAGTTAAACAGGGCAGAGTCTCTGCAGAAAGAAAAACATCGTCAAACACATCTAATGAGTCATGATTGAGAGGGATTAGTTCTGTATCAGTTTATACTTTGTTTTTTACGAAAATCCAACTTAAGTATTCATAGGTATGTAAACAGTTAAAGCAAGTCTATGTCAATTTTGCTAAACAGTTTCCTCTGCAGCTACAAGTGACTGTTATGAGATAAAATCTAGCCTTTAGCTAAACTGCTAAGCTGTTGTAACAACACGAGTTGAGACTTGTGGATAAAGTCAGCAATTACCTTACATTTACCACCATTAGCCACCATAACCTAACAGTCATAGACAATATGAATAGTTTTGATACAGGTATAACAATTTAATTCACCCTGTTAGTAAAACTGTTAAGAAATTCTTTATAATACACTGTATGTTCTCGTAAGGCATTAAAAAACCAACAAGTTGTAATTTTACTATACAGTAGATGGTGTTTTATATTCATTTTATTTATTATGTTATTTAATTTTTTTGCTATTTCTGAGAATGTAAAGAGTACTCTGTTGTTAAATTTCAGTTGTAATAGCAAAAATCAATCAAAATCTACACTGAAAAAAAAAACGGTTTTACCTTAAACCAGGGCATTACAAACAATTTTACACCTACCTACAAATGATTCATACATGTTGCTTAATACTTTAATATACTCACTGAAATTAATTAAGCTATCCACATTAATACACAGGCTGAACTACTAATGAAGCATGACTAAGTGATGCATTAAAGTTTGAATTATTTCCAAAGCACTATATTGTAATTGTAAACACAAATAAGAACCCATTAGAAAACACTGCTGACTCACTTCATTAAACAGTTTAAGAGGATTTAAAGTAATCTTAAAAAGCCATAAAGACTGTTTGCCACCGACACTCCCAGTCACTGGATACAGAACCAATAATAATAACAATAACATTCACATTAACTTTTAAATAAATGTTTGTTTGGTGTAATAAGAAAGAAAATGATCAATCATCAGTTATTACAGTGTAATCGCTTTAAGTCTATATGTCAACCTTTCAAAATAAAGGCTCATCACATCGGCTTAGTGTGCAAACATAAACTAAAGCTTATGGTTTTTCTCACACACACACACACACACACACACACACACACACTGAAGCTGGGGGAATTCCTTAAATAACATTCAGGTCAAAGCAGACATGGGTGGTCCATGCTTGTCATTATATCCCTGCAGGCAAGAAGACAAACACAAAGCACCATGGGAAACGCAACCTTCCCTGATGGCAGAGCACTAGAGCTGCTCTCAGTCTGGCAGAAGACAAGTCATGAACTCTGAGTGAAGCACAAATCACTGGGAGATAGAAGTTTGGTGTATCAACCAGCCAGAGATCAAACTATCCCCCAGGGCAGAGCAGACTTAACAGAGAGGAAGCTCCATGGTGAAAAAATATTGCCGAGAATAAATCCCTCTGACACTGGAGAGGAAGTCACAGCTTGTTTGTTCTTCCTACAGCATAGACTGAATCACTTGGGTCTAATTGCAGGGTAATAAATATTATGTTACTGTGGTGAGCTGCTGTCACGTTGACATTGATCTCAAACTGTTGCATTTGATTGTGTGTCTTGAACTACCTGTGCAAGGCTAACACAAACCCAAACCACAGTCCTGAGTAAACACTGTGAGCAAACAGGCAGGGCTGTTGTCAGGACCTGAGATTCGGACTTGTTTATGCTTTAAAGGCACAGAGAGCAGGGCAAAGGGCCTTTTCTCTCTCAGTGTACAGATGAATGCCTCTCAATGGAGATGAATGGGACAAGTAACATAAACAGCTCTTATCTCGTCGTCCTTTACCCCTGCCTGACCTTTCTTGTCTTCATCGACTCAGCTCACATGGCTGTGTTTGCTGCCCCACTGAGCCTGGCTCTCCCTGTGACCACTGTACACCTTGTTTAGTCAATAAATAATGATGAGAATCGACAAACTGACACAAAGCACAGATTGTATCTCTGTCCACATTACATTTTTCTCAGGGCAGATACTGTTGACACTCCCACTCCCTGGTATTTGTCTGACAGACCTGTGACTCAACTGCACCAACTGAATCTAAACCAGCGTCTGACTATTGACTGTCAGCGTACAAAGTCGATTTTTTAGTGATGTTTCATGTGTTTAAATGACCTCTGCATATTTACCCAAGCAGAATATAGATACACACACATATATATAGATATACACACACACACGTGGTCCGAGCATGTCAGTAAATACAGTCAGTCTCATTTCTGGCTGCTAAACAAACCCATTGTCGTGTTTACCTATTGACTGTTCACACAAAGCTGTAAGGAAGTGAAAATGTCAGAGGAAGCTGCGTGCAGGTGAATCACTGATTACAGCTGAGAGTGGATGAGCTGCTAGCATGCAAGGCCAACAGCTGTGGAGCCTCGGGGAGGTCTCAGTAAGGAGGTCACAGAGTGTGCAGGCTGCACTGAGCTACACACCACCGGATCAGTGGCAATGATTTGTAGCTGTTGAAAGTGAAAAGCATGCAGACAACAATTTTATCACCCCAAGACGCTCACGATTATTCACATGCAGCTTATAGAAACATGTTAGATTGAAACTAATACAAACTAAACCATGAATGCTGTGAAACTGGCTTTAATACTAACAAACAGACAGATATACAAATACAAATATTACACTGGAGCTTTTGTTGTTAATCCTAACAAAAACTTCTTCTTCAGTTTACTCCATGAAATGCAGAATTGCTTCCTACAGACTACAGTCATACTGGCAACTCTGTGGGACTGTACGTAGGCTGCATAATACTAATGTCAACATACTAACATGCTTACAATGTCAATTGATGCTAACATACAGGAGGTATAATGCTGCATTCTGTTCACTAAATCAGAGGTCTGAGCTGGGAATGAGGTCATATGCTAGTTGATCCTGCTGCAGTATCAGTCAGAAAACCAAGATGTTGTTAGCATTACTAGTTGATATCACTGAATTGTTCTGTATTTTTCATATACAAACAGCGTAGTAGCATTACCTGGATAAAAGCTGGACAGGACTGTGTGTAAGACTGTTTTAATGAGACACAAATAAAACAGAAGTGCTAATACACAGTATGTTACTACAGCTTTCAGTGCTGTTGATGAGTGGAGCAGCCATATTGGATTTTGTAGTTGGGATTGGTGAGGTTCCTCCAGCTTTCCCAGTTGGAAGTCTGACTTTCAGAGGTATTCCAGCTGAAATTTCCAGCTGGGAACTCACTGACTTCCTGTTGCAAATTTAACGCAGAATAATATTTACCATGTTCCCCTTTTAGTTTAGTGCATTGGCATGCTAATGATTGTTAATTAGCATGAACATAAAGTACAGCTGAGGCTGGGGAGTCTTAAGTTTGGAAATGTTTTGGTGAAATGAAGACAATTCTTCTAGTTAGTTAGTGAGTGTAGCTTAAATTGTTTCTTTGCATTTGGTCCTTGAGTTTTGTTACTTGAAGGGTTTTCCATTAAGCTACTAACTGTTTGTATGTGAAACCAGATACCCACTAGACACTTGAGTGAATAGTATAACTAGACTGAAATAATAGTTAATCATATTAGCTTAAAGTGTATCACTTCAGCAAACTAACATTTCATTCATTCATTCATTCATCTTCTAACCGCTTCATCCTCTTGAGGGTCGTGGGGGGGCTGGAGCCTATCCCAGCTACATCGGGCGAGAGGCAGGGTACACCCTGGACAGGTCGCCAGACTATCGCAGGGCTGACACATAGAGACAAACAACCATTCAGGCTCACATTCACACCTACGGACAATTTAGAGTTATCAATTAACCTAGTCCCCAATCTGCATGCCTTTGGACTGTGGGAGGAAGCCGGAGTGCCCGGAGAGGGCTGGAGCATTGGCTCATGCAAACTCGCACAGAAGAGATTCCCACGGCCGGGGAGGAAAAAGTTTGCTGTGGTGAGTGCTAGAGGAGTTACAGACTGCACTCCATCCAGCAGGGTCTCACACATTAAATTAACCAAATGCAGCCAGGCTCAGAGAAGCAGTGCATTATGGATTGAACTGATGTCAGGAGGCAAGTAAATTTATCTAATGTCTGGTCAAATGTATCCATCATCGAGTCAAAGCATGCTCATAACTCTTTTAAAACCCAGGCCATTTTATAGAGCTGTTTTCCAGAGGTGTGAGGGTCTGTGAGAGGTGGCAAGCATCTAGTGTTTATGTGTACATTGGGAAAAGGTCTGTCAGGCTCATCCATCATCGAGTCAAAGCATGCTCATAACTCTTTTTAAAACAGGCCAATAAGAACAGACCAGAGGTGTGAGGGTCACGTGAGAAGGCTGAACAAGCATCTAGTGTTTATGTGTACATTGTGTGAAAAGCAAACTGGAGAATAGTCACCTATCTGCGAGATGGAGACGATTCATGGCTTGAAGTCTGAAGAAGAGCGTTGTGTGTGGAAACCACAGTGACGTCCCCGTCGGCTCAAAACAACCTCCCTGCCAAGGCTGGCCTCTCTGTGGTTTGTTTACATTGAGAGCTATTCCAGACGTCCCATGCACACGCCAATGTGCACGGCACACTGCACACCTCAAGAAACTATGTGTACCTCAGACTGAAAACACAGACTTGAAGAATCGGTCATGGGGGTGAAATGAGTGTACTCTTTCTGTCTGTCTGTTTGTCTCACTCGATTTCTTGCATGCAAACAAACACACACAGTCTCATACACAAACACACACACCTGTATTACCCCCCCTTCTTTTCCAGACACAGTTCGCACAGCTGGCTTGGCAACGTTATGTGAATGCAGCGAGACCAAGCCAGAGAGTTCTGCAGATCAGGAATGTGTGTGTGTGCGTGTGTGTGTGAATTTCTGCGTCTATGCACAAAAACATGTTTGTGTTCTCATGTTTTTGTGTGTGTGTGTGTGTGTGTGTGTGTGCGTGTGTGTGTGTGGCAGGATGTGAGTGATTGCTCTATGAGGGGGAAGGATGATGGAGCACTAAAAAATGAATCATCAGCAGACGGCTTGGCTGTCCTCCTCCTCTGTGTCTGCCTCAAAGCCTCCTGGGATCTCAAAGCTCTCAGGAACAGAATCCTGATTGCAGAACTCTTCAATCAACTCCCACATAATGGGGATGCATCCGCTTGGCCAAATGGTAAAGGTGTCTGTTTCATAATGTCCCAGACCTACCATCCATAATGGAGAGGTCATAGGTTTAATACACAGTGTCAAAGCAACTTTACTGAATGACTGAGGAGGATAAAACAGGTATGCAGGCAGCTATCTCCAAAATTAATGATTTTGAAAGAATAATTAATCTCCCTGACCTGTGATGGATGACAGCACATGGAGAAAACATCATCTGGCCCTGGTCAAAATATGACTTTATGTTTGTTTGCAAAAACTGTGACCAGTTTGGTGATATACTCACTCCCTCGTGATACAAAACAGGTATTGCTAATACCCAGAGTGAAACCCAAGGTGATGCATGCTGACACATGCACAATATAAAACAAACAACATAAAAATGTCTGGGATGAATAAAAAAAACTGCCTTTCTGTGTGTGAATGTTGTCAGATGAGACATGGAGATATGAACATGTGAAAGACACTGCATGTTACAGTAAAACTGACATGTGTCCAGCACATGCTCTGAATAAAAATGGAGTTAATAATGTGACTTTTTTTGTAAAGATAAGCAGTTTTCATCAAGTGATAAACACCAGTGTTGTGATAGTAACAACAGACCAGCCTGTCTGTCTTTGTCAATTTAACACTGTCTTGTTGCTATGCTTCTGTCCAGTTTGTCCGTCTTACTTTGTTTTGAGGTTTCTATCCATGCACTCAGTTTGGTTTTATTTAGCCACATTTTGAGATTTCTCCCCCATATTGCAGGCCTCACAACATTAAACAGCACTAAAAGAACCACCAAGAACAATAACAATAATGATAACGATGAGAGCACCCACACTGATGAATGACAATGATTGACATGATTCTGTAAACTGTGGCACCAAGCACACGCTGTGTCAGCACCTTAGGAAATGACTGGCTATCAGCGTTTCTGTCAAAAGTGATTCCAACAATATTGTTTGCCACTGTCATTGTCCTTATAGCTATGGGGTGGACTTTGCCACTTGTGTTAGAAGGATGTTGAAAAGAATTTATTTATAGTTATTGTTATTAGGCATTTTTGGACCTGAGGAACTTTTTCATAGTTTTTGGAACATAGCTCTAAGAACCTCTGTTTTTGTTGTAGTGTCCGCACTACAACATCCTATCTCAGTGTTGTTTCTCCCCCAACACAAGAGGAACCATGAGTTATGTAAGTGTACAATGATTGGTCCGGTCGTATGCATACGTTGATTGGTCCGACACAGTCAATGCAGCATCATGTTGCTATACCAACCACTGGCTGATTTACAGTATATCACTTTAGAGTTGATATCAACGATGCAAATGTAAACAGAAAAAAAGTCCTTGAAGGTATAGAGTTCTTGGTGGAGCTCCCAAGTGGCCACTTCCTGTCAGGGAGTTCCCACAACTGTTTGGTCCAAAAACACCTTACAGGTATTGTTCTTGGTCTAGATGGCCTTTAAGAGTTTCCAGCCATGCTAGCAGCTCTGTGAGGCTGTAGGCTACTTAACAACAGTGGAGCATGCTAATGCGCTCACAATGACAATACTAATATAATGATGTGTAGCGGGTACTGTTTAATATTCGCCATCTTAGTTTAGCATGTTAACATGCGAATATTTGCTCATAAGCCTGACAGGAAAACAAACTGTATGTTTTGCAGTAGGTAATTTGGTCATAAACCAAAAATAAAGCAAAAATTCTTACAATGCTCCTCTGTAGAAAATGAACGTCACTGCTAGCGTGGCTTAAAATTATATTCAAACGAGCGCAAATATGCAATAGCTGTGACCACGTGCAGGCATCTATCCACACGTTGCCCCTTTTTGCCAGTTAGCATCAACAGTTAATCAGCTGTCATTTGGTTCGTGACCAGTCGTTCCACATAATCAATGAAAGTAGCTAGCGCTAGCTCCAAAAGTCATTAAAAGTCACCAGATGACATCACATGCTCATTTGCACATTGGTGGCATCATCGTACATTAATGGATTCAATACATAAATCCTCATGAAAATGTTTAAATGGCCTGGGAGCTATCATGCTTATACTATAGTGCACCATTTTTTCACACCTCCAATCCATAGAGCAAGAGCATCAATGTGACCATAAAAACTCATGACAACTGAACTCCCAGGGCAAATGGCGTTACCTCTCCTCCTGCCTGTCCCACACCTACTACATGAAGGATAGAGGAAAGAAGGGGGTAGACGTACCCGTACTGACAGCGGAGAGTTGTGGACTGTGATTACTCTGAACAGCATCACAGGAATGAATTACAACACAACATTTTCCCCCTTTTTTTCCTGATGGTCTGAATAAGTCACTAAATTTGTTGCTAGTTGCTTCTTAAAAATAATGTTGTTAAGAGGGTCTGAAAAGTCACTAAATCTAGCGAGAAAGTGGACAAGTTGGCAACACTGAGTCAGTAAATTGCCCATTGCCACCCCCACACCAGCTAAGCCAATTGGCATGAACACAAACACACAGCTTCACACACACAAACACACACACACACACACACACACACACACACACACACACACACACACACACACACATACGTCAAGTATGTGTGTGTGTGTGTGTGTGACCTTCAGACCTTCAAATATCAGCCTCCTAGGGAAAAGTTGTGACTGCCAAAGGGTGGGGAAATTTTTGTGGATTGACCAACCAACCAACAGAATGGCCTATAGAGCTGCTGGTTGCAGCTATAAATTAAACAGCTACATTTATTTATAGAAACAGTATCACAGTGACTCCACAGAAAACAGTCAGCTACAGTTTTAAACATAAATACTTTCTATCAAAGAAAAAAATCCATTGGAAACTTTTGACGATTTAATGGAGACACTGATTCAGAGAGGAGATTTTAAATTTGTTTTAAAAAAAATTCCTCAATGCTGTAAGAGGCACAAATAACATTCTCTTCACCTTCACTGTATTGGGGTGGAGGCAAAAATATCAAAGATGGATACCTTAAAGGCTAAAAGAAGTCAAACCCAAACCATCTGTAATGCTATGTAGCACCAAGTTAGTGTGCTTTGTTTTTTTGTCATTTGGGTGAACAGACCCTTTAATGTGTGCATGTACAGCAGAGCAGATGTTTAACCAAACCAACCCTATATGTATAAAATACCAAAATATTCCAGCATGGTCACTCTGGTCATGAGCTGTCTTTCCCCTCAGTGAGGCTGCAATTTTGCACGGCTTCCTGCCGGCGTGCTCACAGACATGCCTAAACCCACAAACATGCTCATCATCTGTGTCCCAGTATTTTATAGCTAATCTGTACCAGATCTCAGCACTAATCCCTCGAATGCCTGAGGATCAACATGATGGGCTCTTTAAGATGGACATGATGACACAAAAACACACCTGACGCAGGGGAACGCCAGTAAAACTCCCAGCGCCGCTCCGCAGCTTCCTGCTGCGGCTTCAAAACAATAACACAGAGGAGGGGAAAACAATTCTCAGCAAACAAGATTACAGCTGCACAAGCTTAACAGGCATGCAATTAAGTATATCTTTCAGACAACAAAGGCAAACAAAGAGTTATCTTAGTTTTTATGAGAACTGAAAAAACAAAAAACATCACGCATGATTTCCTGGCAATCTGTGGTAATCACCATGGAGAGCTGGTGGACCATCAAAGGTACAATCAACCACTTAAGACACACAGTCAGCTCTGTGCAGCACTGCACTGGCTCTTATTTATGCTCTGATTTCCCTTTTGGCAGAGCTGCTGTTGGTAAGAGTAACTGTATGAACAGAGAGAACAGACGTTTGTGGAGGGAGCCATCAACAAGGATTCAATTCTTTCTCCTCTGCCTGCTGTGATGACTGCTGTCTGCTCATTTGTTCACTCAGGTCTGCTTTGTCTGCTCTGTGTGTAAGTATGTGTGTGTCTCTGTGTGCGTGCACCACCATACACTCATTTAGTAACTGCTGGATGCACAGCGTTCCCACCCATCTCCACCCAGTCCTGAAATACACCAGGCAGGATGGTTACAGACACACAGAGACACATATACACGCAGGCCTTGTGAAAAAATAACTGAAGTAATCCTTTAATAATCCTGTCAGTGACTAGATACTTTATGAACAAAACAAAAGTGCTCCACAGAGGCAGCCCACTGGTGATTTCTTAAATGACTGAAACTAAACAAGGACTAACATCAGGGAGTTTTTCTCACACAACAGGATTACATTGGAATAACATTGGGTAATTTCTGGATGATTTCTGAATAACTGTTCTGGGTTTTACTCAGTGCGGTCATCCAGCTAATGTGTAATTCTTTTGACATCAAAAGATGAGCTTAGGCCTGAATAAAATGTGTCAACATAAATAATTAACATGTTTATGCACATAGAATAATATTCATTGTTATGCAGATGATACAGTTTTGTATATCTGTGGAGGTTCTCTCTCAGATGCACTTCATAAACAGTCTGCCTGTGATATTTTGCAGTTTCAGCTCACTCGGGCTTGTGTTGAACTCAAAGATATTTTAAATATTGGGAAGACAATTTGTTTTTTGGCTTCATTCTGGAACTTGAGACTTAGATTAGGGTTTTATTTTAGACACAAGACTTCTCTCTCTTTGAAGCCAGGATTAAATGATTGACGTCACCTTAACCACTTCATGACTGTGATGATTTGATGTACATGAATGCATCTGCACAATGCCTCAGAATGTTAGACTCTGTTTTTTCTAGTGTTGTGAGAATTATAACCACATTAAAAGCACTGACCCATCGTGGTTTGCATTACAGAGTTGGCTGACCATATCTGTCCATACATCAACTGGGTTATTGGTATCAGCCTTTTATTAAAACTATTGTGGGTAAACTTCTATTAGGGCTCACCCAGAATAAGAGTTATTCGTTATTTTACATCTTCTCCAGAATCATTTGCAAAAGGAATCTAAATTGAAGAATCTGTTATCTTTGGCAAAATTCAGGAAAATAGTAAATTATATGGTAAATGACTCCTTCGTTAATTGTCTGTTCTTAGTTTACATTTAGCCTGATCTTAATATCCATTGTCTGACTTTTTATTGTTTTGTTGTCTTGGCCATGTCGGCCTACTAAGAGAGAACAATATGTTTGCAATTCTTTGCTCAATGTATGGCGTTAGAGAAAAGGCCACGGGGTTATCTATATCAATACAGTTTATCATCGTCAGAGCATAAGGGTTCTTAGAAAATTTCATGGTAAACAGATTAGATTATGAGAAAGTTTTGAGGAATAAAGGAGTGACAAATCCGAAATGAACTGCTAATAATAAATGGTAATATCACTATTAAGTGTGGTATGTTAACTAAGTGTTATTAACAAATAATGAATATTGATACATTATTCAGGGTGGCAACCACCACTATCGCCTCACAGCAAGAGGGTTCCCGGTTCGATCCCGGGTGTGGGAGCCCTTCTGTGCGGAGTTTGCATGTTCTCCCAGTGTCAGCGTGGGTTCTCTCCGGGCACTCAGGCTTCCTCCCACAGTCCAAAGACATGCACATTGGGGACTAGGTTAATTGGTGACTCTAAATTGTCCGTAGGTGTGAATGTGAGTGTGAATGGTTCTTTGTCTCTATGTGTCAGCCCTGCGATAGTCTGGTGACCTGTCCAGGGTGTACCCTGCCTCTCGCCCAATGTCAGCTAGGATAGGCTCCAGCCCCCCCGCGACCCTCAAGAGGATGAAGTGGTTAGAAGATGGTGGATACATTATTCAATGATATTTACTAATTCAAAAGAACAGTAATTAATTGCTAATTATTAACTGATTGTTCTGATGACATATTATTAACTCTGAATAATTAACTGATAACTAACTGCTAATTGTGAATAGTTTTATCACTACCGACTGCTAGTTACTATTTTATTGTTATTTATTTGTAATTAATAACCATGAATGATGAACAGAGCCAAATTGAATGAGGGCCAACTGACTAATTAATAACTTACTAATTATGAACAGTTTTATATTATTATTATTATTATTATTATGTAATAACTAGCTTTTATTGATATCGGTAAATAATTGCCAATTTCAAACCAACTGATTACTAACTGCTACTCATAAATATTAATATAACCAGATCACCAGCTCAGCAGTTGGGATCTGGATAACTTGCTGGGTGGCACTTCAGCAGGGGTGCTGATCATGAACACTGAGTCAGACAGCAGGACCGAGGAGGACGTGCTCGCCCCTGTCGGTTGTATATGGAAGTGATCCAGATCATGAGGGCTGGACTGGATCCAGGTGCAGAAAAAAAAAAGCCTGGCAGGATCATTAAGAAGGAGCTCTCCACTGGAGAGCGCGCACACACACGGATACACACCAACACAGAGAGTCAGAGCAGAGCAGAGGAGCTCTCATCCTGATCGGTGCCAGACGCACGGTCGACTTTTTGTTTTTGCGCGAGTTTAACTACAGTTTTGTTTAGTTTTTTGAATTAAGGGTAGTTCATAATTCAGTTTGGTGTCAGGTTTGATTTGTGTCAAAGTTGTGGCTGGTTTTTCACGGCTATTTGGAATATATTTAAATATATAAGGTGGATACTTCACGACGCGCAGGTACAGTAAAGTTTTGGAATAAATAAAAACAGAATTCATATCACTCTGTGTTTTGTCCACAGTGTATGGGCAATGGTTAAACGCATATTTCCTGATTTTTTTCTCTCTCCTCTCCTCTGCTTGCAGAAGTCATCTTGAAAAAGTTCGTCCAGGATTGTTTCTTTTTGACGCAGGAGCGCGCAGCAGCTCGGAGCGCTACAACTTGTCGGCGAGATTTTGGGGTGTTTTTTTGACTTGAGTGGTCCCAGAAATGGTGGGGCACCTACATTTACAAGCGATGGATGATAGCCTGAAAGGAAAGAACCGGGAAGGGCTGCTCGACAGTCCGGATTCGGGGTTGCCCCCCAGCCCCAGTCCGCCCTTCTGCTCACTCTCTCCGGGTCTGATCGAGTCGCGCTCCGGCAGCTGCACGACGCCCGTCGAAAGCCATCATGGATACTATAAAAAGGAAAGCAGAGAAGGCAAACTGGTAAGAAACATATCGCTTTATTTACTCTATGATTTGAAACAATTTTGTAATCTGAAAGCAGGGACTCGGGTCTGTTTTGTGTCCAGAGTAATTTTGCAGTCAGTCACTTCATTGACACACTGAATTAAAGGATAAAAAGACCTAATGGCTAAATAATGACGCTGCTGTGAGAGAAACTGAAAATCTGAGAGCATTTTAGTGTTTGGCCAGGAACAGATTTCACTTCAGTCCCACTCACACAACATCTGGAAGCTCTCTCTCTCCCTCTCCCTGTCAGAAATTCCTTAGTTGCAAACTTCTGATGTTGCACTTGTGCTGAAGATGTCACCAGCCTTTAATAAGCCATTAAAATCTTTTCTTTTTTCACCCTGGTGCATCAGCTGGACTCTAACTACGTGCTGTCATAAGGGTCAGTGAGTTGATTAGTCCCGCTTGGGTTTCCAAACTGGGGTCCAGGGACTCCCAGGGGTCCTTGCCAGAATTCCAGGGGCTCCCAGCAGGATGACAGAGAGCTTTATAACACTTCACTCAGTAGCATTTGAGTGAAGGTGTGTACACCATGCCTAGTGTGATCAGGTTTCTGTCTCACAAGATAGACAGTAAAAATCATGGGAATGCTCTGTGATGGATTTACATGAGGGGGCTGTCATGAAAGGTTTGGGTCAGACTTCTTTTTCAAGGTCTCTCATGTCAATCACGCCCATTAGAGGGCCGAAGAATCTTAATGAGACACAGACAGTATGTAAGCCAGACTTTTGGCTCTATAAAAACCTTAAAATAAGCCACCAGCAGCAGGTCTGCATCCTCTGCTGGAACCACTTTAAATAAACAGAAAGACAAATTAGTTGTTTATTAGATTTTCCCAACCCATGTGGTATGTGACCCCTTAAAAGTGAAGCAATGTCCACTTGCAACACTTCTTCACAGGTGACTGGCGAGCTGTTTAACCACAGAATGATATCTCATTCTCAAATTGTTTCATTTGAGTAGTTTTTAAAGGTTTTCATTGGTACTCCTTATCATATTTTCCCGTACTTGTTACTCATCTGTGGGTGATCGACAGCTTGTTCCAACCCCCAAGATGGGGACCTCTCTGTCAAATGGGCATCTCATGAAGAAGACCCCCAGTATTTGCATTTCATAATTATGACAGTGGTCTCACCATATTAATACTAACTTCAGTACAGAGGTTTAAAATCACGTCTTGTGTTACTGTTTCTTAGTAGTTTGTGCACTGATACCTGACACCTCCCATGTATCTCGCTCAATCTGCGAAGTTTGACACCAAAGTCACTAAATGAAATGCTGAAAATAGAGAAAAGCTGAAATCAAGCTGCAGATGATACCGATTAATCTTAGTCTCAAATTGAATGAAAAATAATTGATTGATTAAAGCTAAAAAATACACCAGCATCTGGAAGCCAGGGTCCTGCTGGATTTATTAATGTTCAGCTCACCATGTCTGTGGCTGTGGCCGCAGCAGAGACAAAGTAGAAACAGGACCTGTGTGATGACAGCTCTCGCCAGTGAAAAGTGTGCCTGTTCACGAGAACACGATTAGATATCTGTCTTTGTCTGAGCTCATATCCCACCACGGACACCAGCAAGTCCATACATAAAACTGAATAAAAACAAAATAGTAAGTTCTTAACTTTAATTAACGTTCACAGGTTGTGCACTTTTTAAGTTCCTTGAATTATTTCCTGAAAATTCAAAATAGCCTATAGGCATTAGTACTATATTACATTTCTCTTAAATGTTAAACTACATAATATTTCCAGCAATACATGCAAAAACTATACTATAAATTGGCCACACAAACAGTCAGTACACCTATTTTAGCACTTATTCAGCTGAGAACAGACATGATACTACACATAGTAGACTATACTCCATGGAAACTGGATAATTGATGGTGCCCAAAGCATTTCAGTGACACATACGGCAGTGATTTGTGTCACTCATGACAAGACTGATTTGATTGAAAATCATTTCCAGGTCACTCCCAGTTTCAAAAGTCTTACAGAACATGTCTGCACACGTCAAGGTGGCTTTTAGAGTGTCTGAGGGAGGCCTCAGAAATGCAGCACTTCATCCTGGGAGTTGCGTGACATTGGTTTGATGAAGCCTGAAACAGAGAAAGAGAGAGATCCTCTAATCCTTTGGAGGTTCAGATTAGTAGGAGTCCTCTGCTATGTGGTTTTCCTTTTAAAGATCAGTCCTGATAGGGGGCTGCTCCTGCTTGTGTTTCGACTGCCATCTGTGGGCCCGTGTGTATGGAATGAATCAGACCTCTCCATCAGATATTTTTAAGTTACGTGTCTGTTAGCAGGACAAGAGGAGGCACATGTGTGCTCGATTTTTTTTTCTTTCCAAATCTATTTATGTGTTGTTTTTGTATGCCACCTAAGAACAATCCTGAAGTTCTATTTTGGGGAGCAGGGGGCTTGTTAGAGTGGCTGCAGGACATTGCATAAGTGTTTGATGACCTCTCACTTCTAAATAAAACGTGGAGTAACCCTCAGACAGCTTGTCTGTTTTCAAACCTGGGTCACATTTATGCAGATGTTGGATAATTATTCTTATATTTGCACTTCTTAACATATGAATTAATTAACCAGAGGGACAGATGCATGAAAAACATGAGTGTGGTCATGTAGTCTCTGTTTCTGAGCTGTAGAAGGTTGTGTGCATGTCCTGTTCAAGGATACCGGTCAAGTGTCGGTGGATTAGACAGGAGGACAGACAGGAGACAGATCTTATGTCTTTTTCTAAATCTGCCTCACCGTGTGATACTGATGCTCTTACATTAACGTCCTTACAAACACAGGATGTAAAGTCAGTTCACTTCACCAAACAGCCAGCAGTTGGAAAGTGTGTTTGAGTTGGCATTTCTCTCTGCAGCTCTGCATTGTGCATTGTACATTGTGTGGCTTGCTCAGCTGCAGACTATTTTTCCTGGGCAGAAATGTGCTTCCAGGAGGGGGTTATGCTTTGTGTGCTTACTGGGGGATCCACTGCCTCCCTGGAGGTGACCTACCCTCCATTCGCGAGTGTTTGCTTTGCAGAAGTTGCCAGAACTCACCGTGGAGAAATACCTGGGATGCTCTCCATGCCGGAGCAGCATGGGTAAAGACATACTTGTACAGTTTTTCAATTCACGAAGTACCAGCAGCAGAAAAGAAATGGCCTGCAGATTTTTTTTTTTTTTTTTTTTTTTTCAGTCTGGCGTGGCAAAACTAGCAGCTGTGCAAGTTTAGCTCCACCGCTCAGATAGTGTGTGGTGATGATTGTAGGCTGTAGGTAAGACGAGCTTCACACGGCGATCTGCTATGCCCTTGGCCTGTTCTTGCTCGTCCCCTGTAGTGGCATGTGCGCTTAACTGTGGCCAAAGCACAGCATGTGACAGCCTCCCCGCTGTAATGTGAGAGGTGCTGGAGTAGTGGTTGGGGTGCCATTTGATTCAGATCCGTCAGAGACACACATGCAAAGAAAACGGTCTATTACAACCTTCCTTCACAGTGTGTGTGTGTGGCAGTATCTGTGTTTCTGATTGGTGCAGATCTGTTTGCCCCCTTATGGCTTCACACGGAACACTCAGAGGTCAAGGGTCAGCATTAAAACAGACCTGGTCCCTACAGGTAGTTGAGTACAGTATATCTCTATCTCATCTGGTGTTGTACACTGTTTTAAACAGATGACCTGAATTAATCCCATGAAAACTGATGCAGTAACATTTGTATGATTCCTACAGGAACATCAGTATGTGTTTGTGGTATTCAGTGTTGGTTAACTGGACCTTAATAGGACCACATGGTTCATTGGATTACTTACATAGGCAGGGCTGTAGGTTTTGTTTCAATATTGGAGGGGGGCACAGATTAAACAGGGGGTTTAGGAGTCCTTCGCTAGAAAATTTTGAGCGCCAAACACTTAACTTTTCTCCATTCTGGTGATTTTTTATGCAACAATTTGAGCATTTTCTGCACAAATTTTATCTTTAAATTTGTCCCTTTCTACTTTCATGTTTTTACTGGGGAGTGCAAATGTGCATATTCTAAATATTGAGGAGGCAATCTACGCCTATACCTACAGAAACCGATTAGAGCTTAAACAAAAAATCAGCCAGTTTGCAGAAGTTTAGATACTATTTAAGGGGTTTTTACACAAAATGCTGAACACTACCTTGTTTGAACTTGTCAAAAATAAACAAAAGTGGTGTCATGCGATAGTTAGTTGAAAATGTGTTTTTTTATGGGGACTTTTGGTAAAAAAAAAAAAAAAAAAGGAAAAAAAAGAAGAAAAAAATTGTTCGATTAATCGATTGATTGAGAAAACAATGGTCAGATGAATTATTTGTGAAAATAAGGATTAGTTGCAGCCCTTGAACCTAATATTTTGGTTTCAAAAGTACTTTACGTCCCAGAAAGCATCAAACTGTGTGTGTGAACTGTGTGAAACAGCTCTAATGTGTGAAGAAGGTGGAGTGGTGACAGTGGCCACAGGTTAAGATGAACCTGAAGAGAGGAGACACCCTCTTACACAAGTTGATAATTTGAACCCATAGAAATCATGATTTTCATAAGAATCAAGAAATATAATGAAGACACAGCATGTGTCATTACTGACTAAAGCTGCAATGATTAGTCGATTAATTGTTTCGATCATAGTCGAATTGGTTCAATTTGTAGTCGATTGACAGAAAACTATTTTGATCATCGAATAATGATTTCAGAAGTTTTTTAAAGTTTCAATGCTTCTAAAATGTCAGAATTTGATGCTTTTCTTTGTCATACATGATAACAAACTGAATAGCTTTGGATTTGTGGGCTGTTGGTCAAATAAACATACCATTATAATGCGTACCCTTGGACTCTGGGATGGTACACAGGGCTTGCGTCACTATTTTTTTAGTCATTTTATTGACGAAATGACTGATAGACAAAGTAATGGGCAGATTAATAGATAATAAAAATAATCGTTAGTTGCAGACCTTTTACAGACTGTCTTTCAGTTAGATAACTTTCTCCCATGAGACCTCTGACCTCCCTGTGCAGGCTGGTAGGCAGAACGAGAATCTTTCAACATCACCTCATTATCGTTTTCTAACAGCATCATCTCCACTCAGTCTGGCTACCAGCTGCTCTAGAGACTCATATCAGTAAGTGCATTTAGCATTTCTGTAACTACTGCAGGGCCAACATCTGTAAGCCTGTTTTCAGTCTACACACACACACACACACACACACACACAGGTTGTGTCAGGGTCACACATCTCCAGCCAGCCAGAAAGAGATTTACCACCAACACTTAATTTGGCTGGACCCACACTGTGTAATTATCTGAATTAAAATGGAAGTGTTGCCCCGACTGCTGTGCTTCTTGTCTAATAGTTGTTGTAGTAATCATCGTGCCACGGACACATGAGGGCGGATCAAGGCGCGTGTTTTCCTGGAGAGGGTGGGGACTGCAGTGTTTTTAATTTGGGTTGCTGGCTCTGCTGAAACCCCCAACCATGCTGGGATTTTTTACTGGAATTCTTTGAATGGACACGCTGGCAGGCTGGTTACAAACAGTTCAGCAGTTCATGGATGTTTTTTGTGAGATTCTTTTTAACTGACTCTTGACTGTGTTTCCTCCGCACAGCTGCCCTACCTGCTGCTTAACTCCACGGGCACAGACCCAAAGACTCGCATGTACCCTGTGTTCTTTGGGGAAAGCATCGAGGTCAACCCCAAACCAGAGCAGGAAATCAAGTAAGACAACGCTGACACATAAAGACACAGAATTTGTTTGAATATGGAGCCCAGAGCACTGATTTTCATCAATATTGTCTTGTCAACACTGCCACCTAGTGATCAATTTCAGATGTGTTTCTAAAGAGTTCTCACCTTCTCCTGTCCAGGTGCAACTCTGAGGTCAAGTACGACTCCGACAAGCATTACAGAGACCGGGTGTACTGCGCCCCCGTCCCCACAGCCACCTCCTTCAGCGAGACAGTAGTGGCAGTGCGGAACTGCACTTGGAGGAGCTACAAGTCCCAGGTGTACCTGGAGCCGCGGCAGAAGCCAATCAGCTACCAGAGCACCACCATCATCTACCCGAAGCATGCCAAGAACACTTACCGCACCACGCTCAACTACAACGCCACAGGCTCCCGCCGCTGGTTTGTCTCCACGGTGCAGCTGGAGTCGAGCGAGGACACTAGTCCCTGTATCATCTACACAGAGGACCTGTAGGGCCCAGACGGCACTGGGAGAGGGCTACCTGGTGATCATCACGTTTGTTTTGGAGGACGAGGAACTTGGGAAGGCCCGTATCGAAAGGGAAATACTTAAAGTAATACCCGGAGCCCCTAAATACCTTACTCTGTTTATCTATACTTGCCATGGAGGAAACTCTGGGAACTCTTTAGTGACGTTTCACCTGAGTGTATTTAGACTTTCTACTGATGCAGTCTTTAAAAAGGGAGTCTGTCCTCCGGCAGTTTAAAGCTGCACTTCAATGGTTAATGTCTTATTTAATACAAGAGCTGACAAATTGGTGGCCTTTGCTCTCTTTTCAGGTTGGATTGTAACCTCAGTGAAGGTAACAGACTGTAAACGTCTGTGCATGTAGAGAAAAGTCGAGAAGACGTGGTGGATTTCAGCCGAGCCTGCGCAAACCCAGTCACACCAATGCAAAGCTTTCTAATATGGCTTTATTGCACTTGTTTTCTATATATCACAGTCCTCCCAGCGGACTTGGCATTGCAGGGCGGGGGGGGGGGGGTGTCAGTACAGCATATAAAACAAAATTGGACCAAAGATAGTTTGAGCAGTTTATATCTTTGTAATAACCCCACACTCTGAGACAGAGCACTTGATTTTGTTTTACAGTTTTAATTAACACACAAACAGCAGCCTGTCTAGTTTGATCAAGCATTTAATTAAACCCTCTACACTCTGCAAGGTGTCCTGTTTATTCAGCTGAGTGCTCTGCAGAATTAAGACTAATGAATAGAAGGATCACAGCACAATAACAGCAGATTGCCAGGAGAATAATTTTAAAAAGGGAGATATTTAAAGCCTCTGAAAACTTGGGTTTCAAATCTTAAATTGTCTGTAACATTCAATATTCAACAATACTGGATCACCGCAGTTATGGTTTTTACCTTATGTTAAACCTCTGTTAAGACTTAATTTGAATACTCTGGTTGAGATTATAAATGAGGGTGTTTTGGTAAACAGGTTCTTTTTAGCTTGTTGGCTGCAGAGCAACAATCAATGAAGTTGGGAGGGGGACATCCATTATTTATTAAGAGCTGAACACTTAAAAACTCAGTTAATCTGCTTCATCTGGACCACATCATCTGCTGTTAAAAGATGATTGAGAACAGACATGTTTTCAGGGCCTTTGAGCACGGTGGGTATTGGTTTGCTTTTTTTAATCAGTGTTTGTTTTTAACCCTCTTTGGTGTCAGATGGTGCAGCTGCTCACACAAGTGCCAAAAAGAAATAGCCTAGACAATCAGGGGGAAGCGGAAGCCGTGGCGTTCAGTCGTCTACTTCTCTGTGAGAGTCAAACATAAAAACAAGAAGTATTTCCAACTGGATGGTTTCGTGCTACAAGGATTATTGTTTCAAATGCCTCTCAAAATGAGGCTAACACTGTTCTGGATTAGGCACCAGCTATTCATAAATACATCACCAAGTTTGTGTGAAGTAGGCTAACTAGTTGATAGTTTCAAACTTGAGATATAGCCTACTAAATCATGTTGCACTATTAATACTTAAGAACTGTCTGCAGCTTCATCCAAAAAAGTCCAAAGTCACTGAAGCATCACAAAATTCAAATTCTAGTTTTAGTGGGATGATATATTAAATGTAACTAGTAATCATTTCTAAATGTAGGTAAGAATTTGTTTTGTTTATGCTAACCTAGCTAATGTGATCTGGTCATTTATTCTGATATTATAGTCAGGTTTTTTTTATTTAAAATCTTCCCAAATGTCAGGTCAGACATTTCAGTCGTATTATTACCTTTCTCCATTCTATGCATCAATAACTTTTTTAAAAATAATTTAAAAAAAAAAAAAAACAGTTCAAAATTAGTTCATAGGTGGTAGCTTAAACTCAAAGTACTTTGGTGATATTTTAATTCTGTTCGACATAAGGTGCATATTAATTTGGACTCGTCAGCTGAGCCATATGGGAGTTTGTCTTGATGTTGTTATACATTACTCCTTGGTAGAAAGCTGCTGCAGTGGCTTGACTAGGGTGCGTCAAAGAAACAAAATGGCGGCACACCATGAAAAAAAATAACGCATTATGTTCGGACATTAATCACATTGGGTCAAATGGGTCTAAATGGGTCATATAGCCTATAAGCAAGCTAACGTGAGCTTTGTCAGTTGGTTGTGTTAGCTAACGTTACGTACAGTCACTAACAGTTACACCTGGAAGTTAAACATAATAACCAGTTTCTCTATAAGAACTACTTTGTGTGATGCATAAACTTTAAATTTAGTGATGTGTTAATCTCCTATAAACACTAAACTCAACACTAAACACTAAACATGACAAGGCTTGAATTTATGAATAGCTGGTGCAGCAGAGTGTTCCATGTTGTTTTCAGATATTAACACACTGTCATGTTGGGCAGTTTCTGAACCGTTAGCTCAAAACTGTCAACCCCCTCTGTAATCAGTAACACGTAAAGAGTGGAGCAGATCTTCCCGTTGAAGATGTAAAATAGATTTTTATTGAGTGTTTTTATGACTTCTTTCTGTGTCTGTCGTATCCAGTATATATATATTTAGATAACTGAACATGGCAAATATTGAAACTTCAGACTTTACCTCAAATCTTCATGGGTATCAGTTTTACTTCATTGGAAATGTGTATTCCCAATTCTCAGTTGAGGTGTTGAACTTGCGGTCTTGTTATTTTTTATAGTTTGAAATACCCTCCAGATTAGTGTAAGGGTAGGAGGTACGTGGAGGGCACAAGAGGTGGTGCAACAGTACTGTAAGATGGGTACTGGGTTTTAATGAGGGAACAGTAAGTGGCAGAACAAGGGGAGAAATGTCAGATCGGCTCTTTAAAAAGAAACATTAATGAGGTCGGGAAGTTGTTTTGAAGATGGCTTTTTATACTGAACAGTAAAGTTCTTGGCAAGACGATGGAGAGTTTTGCTATGTGTAGGTGGTCTGTGAAATGTCAGAGAATGATGAGAGAAAGTTGGTGGGTGTCAAGTTAAATACGTTGGTGGTTTTATGTGAGATGCTTTTGTTTTTCCTAACACTTGATTTTGTTACTGTAAAATATTTTCCTGTTGTATATGTGGCATCGAGGCACTTCATAATTCTCTTTATATTTTTGTACGTCAATCATAGTTCTTGTTCTGATCAAAGAAAATAATTTAAAAAGATGTATATCCTAAATGAATAAAAACAAGCAATTCCCAAACCCTAATTCTGTTGTGTTGAGTTCATATTTTGCTTCATTTTGATCACACAATATTGCTTAGCCTTCTGAAAGAAAGATGTTCTCCAGCCACAGAGGGGTGGGTCACACACTTTGATTTGACGCCTCCTAGGCTGTGAAAATCAGTGTTCTTTCAAATGCAAAGGAAGCCTGAATATTGACTCCCAGCGAGTTTCTAAGCAGTAAATTATTTATTCATGAAGATTCTCCTCTAATGAGGGAAGTCTCAACAACAAAATGCTTTATCTGATGTCCTTAGAGATGGTTTACTTGTCCAAATTTGCTCTTCATCTCTCAATTACGATCTGATCAGCAAGTTCAGTTTAAGTCAGAGAAACTGTTGACTGTTCAGCACTCGTCTGTCCTGTTAAAAGACCGCAAACAAAGACACTTCTGGAGGCTACAAAATGAAATACTTCCATGGGGTAGAAGTAGTATATTATACTTTTATAAATATATGACTTTGTAAGGATGGGGAGGGGTTATAAAAGGCAAGTTGTCTGTCCTTCATAGGAGCTTAACGAAAGTACAGGAGATCAGGAGACCAGATGAGAGGCTCCCGAGAAGCACATTTGTACAACAAACACAACGATCGGCCAAAACATTAAAACCACTAACAGACGAAGAGAATAATCTCCATCATCTCATTACAATGTAATGTTCTGCTGGGAAACCTTGGGTTCTGGAATTCATGTTCGAGTAAATGCCACTTGGCACACACCACCCACCTAAGCACCATTGCAAAACAAGAACACTCCCTCATGGCAACAGGATAATGCACCATGCCACACCACAAAAACTGCTCAGGAATTGCCCAAGAAACTTGACAAACAGCTCAAGGCCTCGACCTGGCTGCAAAATTCCCCAAATCTAATCCAATCGAGCATTCGTGGGATGTGCCAGTACCTCAGAGACAAGTCTGATCCACGGTGAGGCCTTCTTGGATCGGACTTGGCTCTGACCTGTTGAGGCATGAACACAGGGCCTCTGGGAGTATCCTGGGGGTTGGTGGTGGATCCTTTGAGTCCTCTGGGCTGAGATGTGGGGTACTGGCACATTCTACAGATGCTTGATGGAATTGGGATCTTGGGAACTGGGGAGCCAGGTCGATGTCTTGAGCCGTTTGTCACATTCCTTGGGCCAACCCTGAGCAGTTTTTATGGTGTGGTTTGATGCATTGTCCTGCCATGAAGGGGTGTACTTAGTCTGCCAAGGTATTTGGGTGGCTGGCACTTATTAAGTGTCATCCACATGAATGCCAGGATCCAAGGTTTCCCAGCAAAAACATTACATTGTAATGAGATTATCAGTAGTACTCTCATCAGTTTTAATGTTTAATTTTATGTACTTCATCACGAGAGTAACTGCAGCATTAACAAGGGTCAAGACTGTATTTGTTACTTAATCGTGTTCAGTTATTAGTGATAAATTGTCTTCTCCAGAATTCTGTATCAGACATATTCAATTCATAGCTGGTAAAAATATGCTTATACTGCCACCTGGTGGTACTTGACTTTCCCTACTTTGGGCCTGTCAGACATCCCTGTGGGCCAAAATGAATAAAAGAAAGTGTGAGAACACTGAAATCCAACACAAACACACACCACTAAAATAACAACACTCTGAGACCATGAATGGCAATAAGCTTTTTATTTAAACATTAAGGCAGTGTCTTTTTTGTTTTTCATTTTTACACTGCTATCCACAAAGCTTGCTGGTGGGCATGTAGAATTTTAACCATGTGAATATTTCTTTTCTTTTATTTATTTTTTTTGTAATACCAACCTTGAAGCAAGCCACATAAATATTTACATCTCTTCAGTTTTATATACAATCCTTGCTATTATACAGTGGGTTATAATAAAAAAAAAATCATTATGCACAAAATGGTTGAACAATGTACTGTTTATGTCAATCCCCCCCCACCCCTCCCCCCTTTGACAGTCCAGGGAACACATCAGAAATCAACTTTGTCTTTTCATGTTTTTTGAATGATTATTTTCAGATCTGTGACACGACTGAAATCAAAACAAACTCTTAACAAAAATGGATGCATGTTAAAATTCATTTCAGTATACTTTTAAAAACAACACATTAGTCCATCATCGGTTTAGGGAACAGCTGGATATGGCTTAGTCTGTTTACCGTCACATTCTTAAATATCATCAGTGGATAAATGATATACACGCAGAGAGACCAATGTACAAAGCCTGGCTGTATTTCTGCCGTTTCCTGATGAAATTACAAACCCTCCATCAGCCATGATTTAAAAAAAAAAAAAAACAACCAAAAAAAACCCCATCAGACCTTAAACATGGCTGAGCTTTCTGTAGATGTGGCATGCTGGATGCTTCAGCACTGACAGGTAGGATGAAGGAGGGAGAGGAGGTAGTCCTATAACAGTCATGTTTGTGAGAATCCACTGTGACTAAATGAAGATAGAGAGGTAATTCTTTCTAAACCATTAAACAATCTCACTGCCATCGCTTCAGAGTGTTCAGTCAGAGGACAGAATTCGTCCCTGGTTGCACAGAGCCAAAAGCCGGACACATTTCACATCATTTACAGAGAGGGTGACCTTTAAAATACTGCAGTAAACTGTGAGAACATGTCAACTAATGTTACATAAAACTACCAGAATGCTTTCCGATGCCTTCCCCTCGACTTCCTCCGACCAGTACAAACACGGGGGTGTAATGAAGTACACTTGAAGTATGTCAAAGTGGAGAGAATGTTTGATGCAGGCCCAGCTAAGCTGCCCTGTGACACAGCTTGGTTTGAAGATAAATCTAATGAGTGAAAAAGTTAAAAGCTAAGGCTGTGATGGATTTGAAAAAAAAGAAGAAAAAATGCACACAATATTTTTTTCTTTAAAAAAAAGAGGACGTTTCTGTTTAGTTTTCAGATTTCCCTGCGTGGACAGTATAAACCCTGTCATGGGGGGCTAAAAGAAAAGTTGTGCGTCACTTGGTAACTTCAGTACTGTATATGTAAAATAAATGGCACTTAACACTAGGAATATCTCATAACTGTACAAAATCTGCCTGGATGAGAAGTTGGGTCTCAGCTCCTCTTCTAGGCAGTAAAAGGTCAGAGGTCAGGCCGTCACAACAGCTCCTAGACGGGATTCTAGCGGGCCAGCTGAAGCTGACACCACCATGGACCAAGGGTCATAGAAAGATGGCTTTTTTTGTGTCACCTCTTCAATGCGAGCAAACTCCATGTAATGCTGAGGAGTTTGCCTTTAAGCAGCTTTAAGGTTGGTCTGCACCTGCTCGAAGCGGCTTAGTCGTCGTTCACTAAAATGTGATTGTCGCTTTGAGTGTGGGAGCCATAAAGAATATCGGTGGCAAGACCAAAATAAACAGATAGGTGTTAAAGGATACCTCCACAGTGGGATTTCTATGCTGTTCTTGAGTCCATTTTTCAACCTGCCCCAGGAAACACAGATTCTTAAAAATGCCATTGTGAACAGACTGACAACTAAGTGCTTAATATCCAAAAACTGTTTCAACAAACACAGACATGGTTAATATAAAAACAGTGAGAAAGTGTCACTTGTTTCAGTGCCATCCATCTGGCAAATCATCTCTCTCCCCACGTGGATGCCTGAAGTCAACAGGCCTTTGCCTTTCCTCAGGAACCCCCGCCCCAACCCCCCAACCCAATATATGACGACATCAGCAATGAACAGCATGTTTACCCTGTAAACCAATGATATGACCCTCCCGCATAACAATCTCTGGCCCCTGCCCCTGCCCCTGCCCCAAAAAAGATACATCATTGCAGATAATAGACAACAAATGACACCATCAAAAGTTCACCATCAAAATGTACTAAAGGTCTCAGCTCACGTTCCAAACACAGGACTGGACTGACTGAATTTAAAGGAGCAAAATAAAGAACCGAAACAAGAAAAAAAAAACAAAAAAAAAAAAACAGGATGTTGATTCTCCTCCCGTTGCTTTGCACGTGTTCTTGTAGTGGTAGCAGTGCTCAGGCTGTCTGCACCTGGAGTTCACCGTGTAGAAACATGAGAGGGTCCTCGCTGTGCAGGGCTGCTGCTCTCAGGTCAGATCTGTGGTCAAAATCTGTCACTCAAGCAGCCGTCATCAGGCTCCTGACCGGACCAGCAACACGACCTCAGAGTCCCTTCTACATAAGTGTCAGCACATTAGAGCGGTACACCCAAAGGTGCAGGTCAATGTGTCTATATTGATAAGGCCAGTGAGGAAAAGTAGTAAAGTTAAAAAAAAAATAAAAAAAAGAAAAAGAAAAGAAGAACAAACAGAAAAAAAGTGATTTGTCCTTTAGAGTAGTCCTGGAGTGAATGCATAACACGTAAGTGCAAACATACACACACGCACACACGGAGCAGCAGTGTCTCAGCTCGTTGTTGCTTGGCGTCTCAGGTGTGTGAAAGGAGGAGGACACAATCCTTGCTTGAAAACTGACGGAGGAAATGCAGAGTGGAATGGTGTGGGTAGGTTTGCAGATGCCTCAGCAGGTGTGTGTGTGTGTGTGTGTGTGTGTGTGTGTGTGTGGCTGCTGCAGCAGCACAGAGTTGGTTGACTGTTAGCGGGTCTTGTGGTATGACAGATTTCTGGGTCACTCGCTGTCAGACAGTGTCTCGTACTGAGACATGAGTAGAGGCTTGGGCTCCTCCTCCCAGGACCGGCCCTGCCCAGGTCCTGGCCCCTGGCCTCCCAGCTGGCCAGAAGAGGGGGAGGGAGCAGACACCGTCCCACTGGGGAAACGCATGATCAGCGGGTTACAGGGGAAGGGAGTTGGAGTTGAACCTGCAAAAGGCAGAGCGACAGAATTGTTATGATGAGTTGAAGACATTTTCACCTTCAAGGCAATCACTTCAACAGATACTGTATCAAATCAGTTAACGCTAAATTGATCGAACTCTGAAACTGAGGTTTCATACCTGTGGATGAAGGCCGATCCTCCCAGACACGGTTGGTAAGAGGAGTCCTTCTGTTGCAGTCTCCCTCAGAGTGGACTGAGGATACAGAGGACGGTCTCTCGCCCCCTGACAGACCTGGTCCTGGAGATTTGGCCTTCCGCCCATTAGAGCGCCCGCTGCCCTTTGAGGACTTCCCCCCACCTGCAAACAGACGAAGCACAGCTTTAACCTGCAGTATACTTTTACTTCATACAAGACTTGTAACATTTAAGAGGGAAAGAAACAGACTAAATACAACTGTTACTAGAAGGTCACTCCAAGACCACCAGACCACCGCCAAGGTCAGAGGTCCAGTTTTCTATAATATGCTAACTTAAAAGTGAAACTACAGACACAGACCTACGTGCAGATATATTTCCAAAACTAGTAGAAGCTCCACATCGGCAAGTTTGAGCAACTACATGTGTATCCTAGAGGAGTCATTACACTTCTTTCTTCTTGGCTATGTTTTGTTACTACTGACCTTTACTACCATCTACTAGATTTTAAAATGTGTGACATTTATTCTGCCAAGGCCAAATGCCCTATCTCAGTATTTGAGCAAAAGTGAAAAATAATTTGTAAATCTGTGATACCAAACCATTGCAAATTTTAATGGGTTCTCTCTTAGCCCATGCTACACCCTTTCACCAAGTTTCATGAATATTGTGCCAGTAGCTTTTCTGTAATCCTGCTGGTAAACAAACCAAACCAAACCAAACCAAACCGAAAACCTAACCTCGTTGGCGGAGGTAACAAGCATACAAGCCTAATTATTAAACAGGCTCTCACTGAATATAGTGGAATAAAGTAGAAAAACATTTCCTCAGGCAGATGATGGTGCTGAAAAAGAAAAGGCACAGATATGTTTCGGTCTTAAACTGCCAAGAGACCCCTGCCTGATGATCTCAGGTCAGTTGTAGGAAACTAAAAGATCTGATACAAAGCTTGGCGCAAACCTGGAGAGTGAGATGAAGTTTACAGTGAAAGCCTTAAATTGTACCTCAGGACACTGCACATTACAGACTATATTGGGGTGAAGAAACCCGATAAAGTAGAAGTGTCTGAGTATGTCGCACCTTGTGAGAAAAAGTCTTCAACACGTCCGTCAGCTGCAGGCATACCAGCAGACACAGCAGCAGCTATCGGGTTCGCAGCGTTGGATGGAGAGCGTTCCTCAGACTCATCGTATTTGCCCATTAAGGCCTTCCTTATGATGGCCTCCAGGCCTATTGAGTTACCAGGTGTCTCTGGAGCTGGGTGGCAGCGGACACTCACAGGTCCTGTGAAAGGAAGGAGTGATAAACAAGTTTGAGAGAGAAACAGAATGCACGTACAGAGAGTGCAATCACATGCAAAAAGAGAGGGAATAAAACCAATGATGCAACAACAAGAAGAGGAAGAAGAATAATGACAGTCACAGAACCACAGCATTGAATTTTATCAAAAGGAAGATAAGCAATGAAGAGACAAAACAGAGGCAGAAAGAGCAGAAAGAAAACAGAGCTGTGACACATCTTCAGTCAGGACAGGTTTGTTGTATTCTTGCTGCCTTCATATTTTAGTCTATCTGTGGGAACTGAATCCTGTAGGTTAGTGGTTCCTTCAGGCTGCCCAGAGGATGACAGGGTTGAGGAGGGGATGAATTTCTCTTAAGGCCTCTCTCAAGCATCTTATGTCGTAAGTGCCCCAACAATTTGCTTGTCTGTGTCATCTGGGGACACAGGTCAAGTTAATTTCCTGGGTAAACGCCACCTTTCACACCACCACAGGACCTTGTACGATTACGAGTTTCACAACAGCTCTAGTGTGATAACGAGCAGTTGGATAGAGAAGACAAAAGGTTAGTTTGCTAAGAGAAAGCAATGTTCAGGATCTGGGTGGGGATGTGGAAAACTGCTACCTTGCCTGGGTATTTGAAAATGCCGCAGTTTGCTAAAGCCAGTTGTAAGAAGTGCTTAGGTAGAACAAAGCACTGCTCTACTACAGAACAATTCCTCATGTTAAGTCCAGGTTTTGATGTTGGGGCTTTGGACAGCAGTGTACTTGAATCTAAATCAAAATGTACCTGTTCACAAAGGTACAACGGCATGTTGCCACCCAAATGAAACTGAACTGACACCAATTTAAAACTTTCTCACTGTCATTTTCCTCTCACTCAAAACACTGCTGCTTGCAGTTGGTCAACATGTTATTACTAATATATTGTCATGTGAATGATGTATTTCCAGTTTTGTTATGTCAGCCTCTTCATTAAATAAACAGACAGCTGCAGCTTGTACACTGGCAGTGACTCATTTTGCTGTATTTCACAGAAGTTGGTACAGCACTGAAAACTTGCCAAAGTTATTTTTGTTTGGAGAATGACTTGGAGGCTTAACAATCCTTCCATGAAGCCACTATCACAGTAACTCTCCATAACAACAGTATGCATGTGTGTGTTGACCCTCAACATAGATCCACTATGAGAGGCTGTTGTCTCACTTTGATCAGTTTAATAATTGATGAGATTTACAAAGTTTACCTGCAGTTGTAGACGCCGGCATATTGAAAATCTCTGTTCCTGGCTGACCAGCATCTGAAAGTGGGAACAGGGGTTATTTTTTTAAACTATGTGCTCTTTATTAAAACACGTGCAAGGTTTTCTTCTGATAACAATTTTTAATTGTGCACTCATGCCTGTGCTGAGGTCAGACTTACTGAAATCACCCTCATTTCCCACCACTGTCAACTTCTTGATCATCTCTTGTTTCTTTGACCTCACGATAGCGGAGGTGCTCTCAGTCAACTTGGTGAAGAAAGCTGGAGGCTGAGAGGCATTGGGAGGGGAGCATGAGCCCATTCTGCAGGAGGGGAAAGTAGAGGCAGGTTAACGCACACACATAAACCAAGCCCTGTGACACTACCATAATATACTTAGTGTAGTTTGGATGTTTAGAAGCAAACTGTTGGAATGTAAATATCTGTAGACAGTGTCTTTCTTTAAAGATGAGTCCTGCTTTTGCGTGCATGTAAATGTGGTAACTGGCATGTCTGAGCAGCACTTTGCAAGCAATTACCAACAATTATTTGTAGAGCTGCAACAATGACCGAACAAATGTTGTAATTAATAAAGTATTATTGTTAAGTATTTGAGCGCCTCATCCTGTCACACAGTGTAAACCATGACACCCTAAAATTAGATCGCAGATAACATTGTCTAATTGTTGTTGCTTATATTTGCAATCTAATTCTTTCTGTGACCACACAAGGTTCAAGACCATAGATGAGGGTTGGAGCATCAACTGGCTGGTAAATTGAAACCCCTCAGTCGTGAACAATTCTCAAAACTGGGACAGCTTACATTTACTTCTTACATTTGTCAAAAAAAATGCAGCTCTGTGATTTGGAAATTGCACTCAGTTAAGTAGCGATTTTGATAATATTTTGATTAATTGTGCAGCTGCCTGAACACCAAAATTCCAAAAGTAAACATAGAGGGACAATTTGCCCACCTGATAACTGGCGCCCACCAACATTCTCTGAAAGCCCAATACCTCTATCTTCAACCTCCACGCAACATAGAGGAGATGTCTCAACCTTTTATTGTGTGAGGGTGAATCTCATCTCAAGGTGGAGCTGTTATTTATGTGTAAATAGTCTGCTTGTTGTTGACAGATGTTTGCCTGCCTTGTATCATTTAATATTTGACTATGGAAAAAAATCTTTAGTTGCTGCTAATTCAAATATTATACAAGCTATATCTATCATAAAATGAACATTTACTACATAGTTTGGTTATATGTATTAAGCTTGAGTCGGCTTTCACGTACTTCAGCCAAGTTATACAAGCAACAAAACATATTTGCAACAAGCCGTGTCTGTTGAGATCAATGTGAGCTGTTACCCTTGCTCTCCCTGCTCGCTGGAGTAGGAGGCCCCTCCCTGGACCTCGGGTTCAGAGCCGGCCCCAGCAGGAGACACTGGTTCAATGCCGTCATTTGACACACTGACAGGTGATGTCTTTGCCTGAGGAGGAGACCTGCAGAGAATTCAAAGACAGAGTTACAGCATGAATGACGTTGATCCAAATCAAGGAATCATTTGTGAATTGTTGAAATAATGAACAAAAGTAACAAAGGGTGAAGGCATACATGGCAGACAGTGCCCAATACATTTAACAGTATTTCAGTTTTTCCAGAGCAATCATGTTTGACAGTGATCCCTACCGGTCTCTGTTGCGTTCCCCACCGAGGCCCTCTTGATATCGGGACCCTTGCGCAGACTCCTGTGAGGTGGGCGGGGGCTGGGAGGCACTGGGTGGACGGGTCAAGTCCAGGACAGGAGAGCCGTGGTAGCTTTGCTGTTGCTGCTGGCTCTGTCTGGTATAGTCTTTAGTTATCACCTCCTGTTTATGTAAAGATATATGCATGTAAGAAATGAGACAACATTGTCTGGCATACACCGTTCAGCAATTTAAAACCCGCTAAGAAACGTTCCACATAAATTTGAAGATATGAATATTGTTATGTTATTGTGCCTTTTTTGCCATTTGAGGTGCAGTTGGTGAGTGAACTTACACTGATGTGCTGTGCCAGGGTGACCACCCTCTGGCTGCCTTTAACACAGGGGGATGGGGGCTGTTGGCCTGGAGACAGTCTCTCCTCAGACGGAGGACGGTACAGACTGTGTGGCTCCATCTTCTGTTGAGCTGTTGAACAGACACACATGTACACCCATGCACGCACACACAGAGGCAAAAGTCACATCCACACATGGGTAAAAGTTAGTCCCATTTTTAGTCCTTGGAGACAAAATGTAAGCCCTAAAAATGTGCTAATGAGATCATGCATAATTCAGAAATGTCTGACCATCCATCAGGACTTGTGGTAGATGTGCAATTTAAACATTTCATGTAGCATCTGTACATGAAAGCTCAAAGGACAAGATTTCCTATGAAAATACCATGTGACGGTGTGTGTGACAAGCTACTTCAGATCTCTCAATTATTTATAATGAGCTCTTTGCATACAGACCAAGCATTGACCAGAAATGATGCTAAAATTGACTGGTTTTGCATCAGTGACTCAAAAATGAAGAAGTCACAGAAAGTCACCTTATAACCGATGTACTCCAGACCATGTTTCCGCATTAAACTTTTTTTTTTTTTTTTTTTTTGTAATGTCTTGGAGACAAGAAGAATAGAAATGTATTTACTGTATTCTATGAATACTAAGAACACAACACTTAACTCAAGATGGATCAATTAATGCTTAGCCATGAGTATATGAAATTATTGTTGAACCATAGTGGAAGCTCGCAAGCCTATTTCAAGCCATTTCCCTCTTGTGCATCATGTCCCACTATGTTTTCTTACACAACTCTTGCACTACAGTATTTATCTCAGGAGAGGATGATGTAAGTTGAGCACAGGAGGCAGGACTGACTGTATGGACTCCCAGAGAGGACGAGTCCCCTAAAGGGACAGGATGCTGTGGTTTTAGTTGTTAGCTAGCAACGCCTGGATTCATTTCAACAAAGGCTTACAATAGCCTGCATTTCCCTTGTGGTCCTGTCTACTAGTTTGTGAATGCATGCCAACATCAATGTGATGATATCAATAATGCTGCGTTCACACAGAGTCAGGCAGACAGTAGACAGCAGACTGAATACACATTTCAGCAGCACAGGAAAAACAAACAAACAAGCCTGACAGAATGGCAGGAAGGTAAAATGAAACATGCAAGATGATATGTTGCAATGGTGATGCTGTATTGTTTACAAACAATGGAATAAAATATATTGACGAAAATTATTTCATATTTAGTATTTCATGTAATTATTTTAGTAATGTCCAATAACTGCCCAGATTGCCTGGGTTATCTCCTTGTATAAAGGAGCTATGTTACATCCTGGTTGTAAATCCCATCATGGAGGATGGAAAAGCTAAAATATTTTAACTTTGAACAGCAATGCTGTCTACAGTTACTGTTGCTTTTACTATCCGCCTGCCTCACCTACTCATGTCCACTAAAGTGACATCCGGTTTGCCGTCTACCGTCTGCCTGATTTTATGTGAATGCAGCATTAGTCTGTCTGGCAGTCTTGTCTGTTTAGAGCAGCATGCTTCCTGTTGACTTCTGTACATACAAGAGTTGTTTTTTTTTTTGACCCACAACACTCATTTGAACTCAGCATGCAGTTGTCACTTGCCCCACAGGCTTGTAATATATACACATGTGACACATTGCTCTACGGCAGAAAACAACAAAAACAAAATCACATTCCAAATGACGGACAAACTCCCAGAGGCTTGATTGACAAAGATGTGTTGAGCTTTGGCATGTGTGGAAAAAAATTAACAAAGGGAAAAAAAACAGATCAGTGTAAATTACAGTGAGCCATAAAAAAGGAACATGCAGAGATTTGGGGGGCAGAAGCTGCAGTACCCCCCTCCCCCTGGATGGCTGAAGTCTTTTCCACATCCCTTCCCCTGCCCCACCCTCCTTCTGTGCAACACCGGTGCTCTTTGGGACCCCAGGAGTCTGTTTGGTGGTTGGTGGGGCTTTCAATGTTTAATGAAAGGGACCGTCACACCAATTCTCTATTCCCCTTTAGTCATCTGGGTTACACGTGGTCATTGTCAAATAGCTCTATGAGTATCTACAGAAGAGACATGCAGTAGTGAAGGAGAGCCACTGCATGTCTCATTTAACATAGGATATAAAAGCCTCCTGCAGTGAAATGCCTTTTCAAGTGTCTAAATATTCTTGTCATGCTCACTTGCATGTGGTGAAATATTCTGTTTAAAGTAAGCAGCCGAATGGGAGGGAGGAGGGGTGCCACATGTTAAATTCAAGTCACATCCTCTACGAAAAGAAAATGAAAATAAGCAGCAAAGGATGTTCTGCCATCATGTCCCACCATCTTTAGCTATCTTTAAATGACACCTTAAAGGACACCTCGGATCTTCTTCATGGAAAATTAGACATTAAGATTTTATCAATGCTGTATCAGAGTAAACTGCCTCTTTTCATTTAATCTCAGCCAGCCAGGCCCAATTGGACAGGCTAGATGTTTAGTTTTCCAGAGGGCAGCCTTGGTGGTCTTTAAGTCTGTGAAGAAAAACTAATAATAAAACTGGAAAAAAAGCAAAAAAGTATAGCATTGAAGGAAAAAAAATGTAAATGAATTGGGCTGATTTGATAATGCCAACCACCACAGCGTGCAATAGGCCACAGACTGACGGGGAAGGGTCTGGGTGATGAGGGGGACCCTGGGATCCAGAGCGTCTTACCATCAGTGGCGCTGCTGGCAACAAGCGAGCCCGTCTCTGCCATCCCCGTTTCACAAGAAATTTGACGCATAATAATCGCGTTTATGAAGTTGGCCGCAGTCATGGTGGTCTTACCGAGTGCTCGGAGCTCTTGTTCCTGAATGGACATCGGTTTGTTTTGAGTCTTTTCCCTACTAGGTGTACCGCTTTCTCCACGGCCAGGAGGGATATCCGACTGGGGAGGCAGCAGGTGCTGGGGCCGACCTGAAACCGAGGGGTAGGAACCAGGGTACATTCCTCCTGGGCTGGGGCAGGACAGCTTGGGGTCAGATTTACTGGAAGGCCCGTGGTCCTGCACGTGCTTGGGTAGACCGCCCCTGTTTTTGCCTCCGTCGCCACTCTGCTCTTTGGCTACCCTTGAGTCCATGGCAGGTGGGTAGGCCTCAGGGGGCACACCTGTCCTTTGGAGGTGGCCAGGGTAACCTTGGTAGCGGGCCTGCCCTGAGGTCATGGACCTGGCAAGCCAAACAAAACATGCTTAGTAAACAAGATCTCCTTGCTGTGAAAGGACAGGAAAATATATCTGTGTTGTCCCACAACTATAATGCAGTTTACCGAAACACGGATGAGCTGGAGTGTTCGCTGACAGAAAGGCTCTTGCCCCCAGTGTTGTGCAGGACGCTTGGCCTCTGCTGCACGTTCTCCTGGGTGCGAGGGGACACTGGGGAGTGCTGGTGGCTATACGGCTGGGAGGAAGGTCTCACACTACTGTTACTACTGCTTGCCAAGCTGTGCTCTGTACCTGAGGGACAAAAACAGACTCATTTTATTAAAAAAAACCCCAAACAAAAAAAAACAAAACAACAACAACAACAACAAAAAACTCATTCTTTCCTGTCACCAGATTTATGCAGCCAGTATGTTAAATTAAAAATGAAAACAACAATCTGCTCCATACCTGGTCGCCAGATGGGGGCATGCTCTACGTTTCCAAGAGACCCGCCCTTCTCTCTGTCACGCTCTCTGTCTCTGTCTCGCTCTCTGTCCCGGTCCCTTTCCCTTTCACGGTCTCTCTCCCGTTCTCTTTCCCGGTCTCTCTCTCGGTCACGTTCACGCTCCCTCTCTCTCTCCCGCTCCCTGTCTCTCTCCCGGTCCCTCTCCCTCTCTCTGTCACGTTCACGGTCTCTTTCACGCTCGCGCTCTGAGGATGCGCCTTGCATTTTGTTTATGTGCGAGGACCCAACTGCAGAGAAAAGGGTAAAGAGGAAAAAAAAAAGATTATTAAAAACAATAAGAGTGCAACATGTTCAATCTGTACGTGAATCTGCTTCTGTACAATTAATCGTACCAGGTGAGATGGGGGAGGTGGTGTAAGGCCTGCCAGGGAAGGTGGTGCTTCCCCCCGGGATGTAGGTGATGCGATCCATTGTGGAGCCGGCTGCCCCTGCAGAGGGAGGGACCAGGACAGGTAAGTGTGGCACCTGAGAAAGATCGATGATCCCTAGGGGACAGAAAGAAGAGAGGGGTAAAGAAAACCCTGATAGCTGGTTGGCAAATATTTTGGTTGGGAGGATGAGAAATAAATAAAGCCTGACACGTGTGTTCTCATGTTGGTCCACATCACAACTTATCGTTCAGCTTGGTTTGAGGGTTTAAAAGGTTGTGTTATAATGCAAGGAAAAGAAAAGCATGGCTTGTGTCTTTTAACTAAATACTAAAAAAAATGAGCTTCAGGTTAAAATAAATAATGGATTGACTAACAGGCAAGTATTTACACCTGATTCAAAACACAAGTAAATGATTACAGAGCAATAAAATGAGAGAATAGTGTTGGATCTAATTAGACTCTGCTTTAGTGAGCGCTTCACGACAAAGTTACTAAGAATGCTCCAAGACGTGTTCCTGTAAAAATGTGCAATTCTTTGCTCCTTCATTACATTATACTGAAACCGAAACTCACTCACTGATCCTTCATCGATTCTTAATGATATTAACATTTCAGCAATTTAAATGTAATTCAACTTTTTTGCATTCCATTTTTGTAAGGACAAATGGATGGTACGTGTGAGTAAGATGTATCTGATGTTTTACCAGTATAAATGAAAATGACTCCAGACAGTGACGGCAACCAACCGACAGATATTTCATAATGTTTCTTTCTCCAGCAGCTTCTACTTACCTTTACCTTAACTTTAATGGTTGCCCACAACTTGCGTGAGCCAGACAAATACAACCACAGCTTGGCATGTAACATAACAAAAAAATCTGACCAAACTAAAGATACCAAAACATAGTGACAATTGCCACATACAAAAGAATTCAATATCAGAGCTACAACAACGAGTGTATGAAATTGGTAAGATCTGATTATTAAAACATTTGAAACACTTGACACATAGTGGAGCCGGAAAAAACAGTTTGACCAAAATCATCTATAGTACAGGAGCACCTCAAATTAAATATTGCATGACATCTCATGTCAGTGGTGGTGGTAGAGCAGAGTTGGGAACATTAGCCAACATTAGCCGAGCAAGCTAATAAACAACGGAGCTAAGAGATCTGAGGTAGCTAGCAACTATAAACTAAAATAACAACACGTCTTGAGTTTTATGTAAACTGTGCTGCTATGCTTACTCATACTGTCTCTCATTTAGGAAAAAAAACTTGCTATACATACAATAACAAGCAACTGTTTGACCGATAATGTCACTAACATGCTTGTCACTGACATGAGGCAACTCTCATTGGTTGAAGATGATGGCTTCAGAACAATGACCAACACTCTCCAGTCTGGTTTCACTTTTTCCTCAAGGACCAATTTTACTCAACCAAGAAAATATCACGAGACATTCCAGAAAGTGAAGATTGCAATGGAAGCCAACAACAGCAAAACTGCTGTCACCACTGATGTATGGACGAGTGTAGCCACTGGAGCCAGCCTTGGCATCACATGCCATTACATCAAAGATGATTGGGACATGGTGTCAGTATCCCTTACCACCATACCACTGCAGGACAGACTGGCAGCATCCAATATCACAGAGTGGTTAGAGGAGGTCGGAGCCAGGTTTGAAATTCTTTCTAGGAAAATTATCACCAATGTGCACGACAATAGTGATAATTTTATGGCTGCAGCAAACATATTGTAGCAGAAGCATGTGTATTCCTCTGTGCACTGCACTGGCCATACCTTGCAACTCGTGATAAATTCTGCTTTGAGGCACCAAATATTGGAAGACCTATTGGGGCTGCAAAAAAACGTGTGGAACATTTTAAAACTGGAATTACTGCCCTGTGGTTGTATGCCTCAGCCCAACAGTCAGATTTCTTACACAGTTTACATCCACGTCTATGAAAACATGGATTCTTCACACCCAATGTCCCCTAACAGCACAGAAGATCTATTCAATCAGCACAGTTTCAAGGTGGGCACCCAAGATGAGTGTCACCAATGAAGTATCAAAAAAAAAAAAAAAAAAAAAAAAAAAAAAGATCAAATACTTCCCCTTCTGTTCCTGAGATATGACATTGAATAATAATAATGACTTTTTGGATATAAAATGTCACCACTTCATCAGTTTGTCCTTGACATTTGTGTGAAGTTTTGTAATAATTAGCACATGAATTCTTGAGTTAAGGCCAAAAACATATTTTGTGAGGTCACAGTGACCTCTGACCAAAAAAAAATTCTTCAGTCCAAGTGGACATCTGTGTCAAACAAATTTCCTTACGGTGTTTATGAGATATTGTTATCAAGAGAATCAGACAGATGCAAGATAACAGTGACCTTGACCCTTAACCACCAAAATCTTATCATTTCGTCCAAGTCAACCTTTGTGTCAAATTTGAAGAAATTCCCTCGAGGCATTCTTAAGATATATCATCCACAAGGAAAACCCAGAAACATAATGCCGCAGGCCACAGCTATCGTGGGCACGGAGGCATAAAAAGCAAGCTGGCCTTCAACAAGCTCTGAGAGAAACAGCAACAAATGACCCCACCTGAGCACAGGCTTGTTCAAGACATAAGCACAAGGTGGAAAGACATGCTCTACAACCAACTGCTCAAGCAAAGGTGGCCTGTAACAGTGACACTGTTCAACTCCTCTGTCACTAAGAGGGGCAAAAGATTCTTGGATTTTAAACCAGACTGGTGGAGCCTGCTGGGAGAGCTTCCCACAGCCCTTAAGGCTTCTGAATGTGCCACTATCTTCATGAGCGGAGAGAAATACATAACAGTCTCAGCAGTGCCTCTATTTCTGAATGGGGTATTGAAGTGCACCCAGAGCGCTGCCTTCGAGATAGCTCTTGCGCAGGCTTCTAAGTGCCACAGAGCAGCTGCGGCAGTGATGGAAGAGAGAAACTTCTCTCTCAGAAATAACCCCAAACACAATGATCCACTCCACTGCCCTGGAGGAAACCAGTTTGCAAACCACGGCACCATTACTACAGCTGCTGAATCTATATCTTCTGTCTCTTTACTGGACTCACTCCTCAATTCAGAAACCAGCATTGAAGAAGAGAAAAAGAGAGCATGAAGCTGAGAATCTAAACAGCCAAGTGAGGAATGAACTCCTCATTTACTGTGGACAGAAGCCCCTTGTCGAGGAAGAAAGGACAGACTTTTAAGAAAAAATGATGATGCAATATAGAAATCCTTGTGAATATATTATCCACCTGAGTTGCAGTGTGAGATACAAGGTTTAAGTAGGCCATTAACAGCACTGCACCTCTTCATATTTCAGTTTCAGTGATGCTATTATTGAATGAAATTCAGGAAACATGAACCCTGCTGTTGTTTAGTAAAGGGTAAGAGCTCTCATCATGCTTCATGTGTCAGTACAGCACACTTGAGTTTACAGTTGTTCCACTGCAAACAGACTTTCAGTTTGCCAAACATCTCTAAAAGCTGATGTGAACACAACCTAAGACAACCTCTTTTGACTAAGAAATATTAGTCAAAATGAGTGTTGTCAAGTTAGTTAGCCTTACCACGTGGGGCTGCAGAGTAGGGCATAGGAAGGGGCTGGTCTCGTGGAGTAAGGCCCCTCAGCAGGTCTGAGCGCTGGGCAGCCATTGCAGCAGCTGCAGGCCACTGGTGCATCTGCTGGGACGTGATGTAGTCATTTAGCAGCGTCTGGCGGTTATCCAGGGCTGCAGTGTCGGGAAAGCCGCGGATGAGGTAGGGGTAGGGATGAGGGTATGCTGGGTTGGGCGCTAGGTGGCGAGGCAAGTAGTAGGCCGCTGTGTATGAAGAGTGGGTAACATCTGTCAGGAAATGTCATTTACATTGAACTGAACAACAAATCAAAATTATTACACGCCACACAAATACTCTTATAATATATTAATATTAATATTTCTTCATCAGACATCTTGTCAGGTCTGTGTGGGCGTATAGAGACTGTGACATTCCTCCCTCTACTATTTTGTTTCACTTGTCTGATTGTACAACAGCACTCTCACTGCACCAACACAAAAGTCTAAGTCAAAGGCCAGGCTGCATTTTGTGATGGATTTTTGTGACCTTGCATAACTCCCAGCAAGTCTGACCCGAGCCTCGTTTTAACAGAGGTCTGATCAGGTCATTACAGCTGAAAACACCTGAGAGGGAGCATGTTCTGGTAATTTCTCTTCGATCTAACTTTACAGTGGCTGTACCTGGTTCAATGGGGATGCCACGGGGCAACGCCGCAGGATCAAAGGCTAAGGGGATCTGACGGTACACGTCTGCAGCCCCAAGACCCTGCAGCAGACGCTCATAGGTCTGTTGATCTGGAACACCTGGGAGTGGTGATTTGGTGGCACTCATTTCCCTGGGGGTTGGTGTGGCTTTACGCTCCTGAGGCGGATTCTTACTGGAACCTGGAGTAAAAACAAGGAAGCAAAAGAATTTCACAAACACTCTTTGTGTTGTGAGGGGTGAACTATCTTGTTTTACAATATTTCCTCTGTTGACTATACGAGATATACCCACCATCATGCTGCCTTTGGCTTGCCTCCCTGGACAGAGGGGAGCCACGATGCGAAGGCCCAGGGTAAGGGTTCCTTAAGGCGCCTTTGTCCTCGTAGCCCACTGGACTATGATGGGCCTTGCCTCCCTGCTCTGACCCCAGTGTAAGGGGGGAAGAGCGGGCCATGGGGCTAGCAGTGCTGACCACTGCACTGGGCCGCCCTTTTGGTGTCTCTTCGTAGCGGCCCCTCTCAGCACGCATTTCCATGTGGGAGGGTGGATTGTGGTAGGAACGTGGTGAACTGGCTATGATGGAGCGGACATCATGACGTTTCCCTGAACCAGCTGCCTCTTGCTTCATGGGTGTTCCCTGAAGAGCACAACAAAAATTAATCAATTAAAAGTATTAAATGTATCAAATGTGTTCACGTGATGTGAAATTTTCACGTGTTAGTACAGACAAAGATTATTTCTGAAAAGGTACTAAAATGATCTTGTTTTACAAGAGTTTTAAAATGAAAACATATTAGTGTGAATGTGGCCAATGGCTCAGAAAGCCTCTGCATGTGTTGCTAGTGTACCTGTGCTATGATGCCCTCCTTGCCAGGCTGTCTGAGCTCCTCCCTGGGAATGAGGTGGATGGAGCGCCCAGCCTCCTTCACCGTTGGCACCATGGCCTCTCTGCCCTTCATTGGGTCAGAAAGTGAACCGGGCCCACGGGGTGGAGAACCCTCTCTCTTCATCTGCTTAGGCTCTCTCCTAAGGTAGCCATCCTGAGGGTCCAAATGACGAGGTATACCTGAAATCATATTAAAATTGTGTCAGTCTTCTTTTTCTTCAAACAAGAGTGGGCAGCATATATCAAAAAACGCTTCATGATTTAGCCAGAAGGAGAAATGGAGAAACAGACAGGAGAGAGATGAAGAAAGGTTCTGATAGGGTTATATCAGCTCAGCTGAACCGGCAGGTTCTTAGAGCAGCTTCATCCACTACTATCTCTGGGCAAGATGAGACAAGATGGTTGTCTGACTTTACTGCTATCAGATAGATAAATATGAATATCAACATGAAAGTACTTCTGCCAGCGGGTGAGTTCTGGTAAGCTGGCACAATCTGTTTCTTGAAAAGAAAAAAGAAAGAGGAAAAAGCTATCTTTCTCTGCAGCTCTGCTGAGTGAGCACCGAGAGTACAGTGTGTGAGAGCACAATGAGTGAGTACCTTCAGGAAAAACACACAGAATGCAAACAGAGACGACAGACTATATTAAACAGCATTATCTCGCAAGCAGTTACATGAACATTCAGTTCAAAGATTTAATCTGCTTTAAGACTTTTCTCAGTCTTTTTGTGTCTCTTTAATCTGCTACGCTTATAACCATCAAAAAAGTCTCCCCACGGAAGGAGTCCAAATTATACATTTTTTAAAAAAGAACATTAAATCATATGGTCATGTTATATATTGAGGCATCATCCTACCTTGAGAGATAGAGCCACGGATGTGATGAGCATCCTTGTAAGGTGTGTGGTGCGGACTGTCCCTATCATGAGGCATGGCTCGACCAATCAGACCTGAGGTGGAGGGGAGGAGTAGTGAGATGAAAGAATATGGTAAATGATATCATTAACAATGAGAGCTCAATGTGATTTAACCAGGGTAAAACTGGATATTTTTTCAGCAGCCCTTTGTGGTAGTGACAGAAGATTTAAGGGGTCGTCTGTTACCTTCACAGTTGGCAGCAGACAGTGAATCCCTCATAGGCAGTCCTCTAGAGATGCCTCCCTCCATAATGTCATATGGACGCTTTAGGCCGAGAATTTCCCCAGCCTGCCCGGGGCCTCGACCTTCATCTTTAGGGTTCTGAGAAGCTGGGCCTGCCAATGACAGAGATGTTATTGTATCCTGTTTCAAACTTCATAACATGAACATTCTGAATGGGTTCCTTTGTATTTCCTTCCTTTTTGGAATAAAGGTAATGATATAACAAATACTGCAGCCAAGCTGAGGTACTCACGGTCATATGTGAGAATGTGCCCACTGATTCCCTCATAGAGCACATGGGCTTTAGACAGTGCCTCATCCCGTTCCCTCTCAGCTCGGCTGGCACTGTCCTCTGTGATCAGACGGGTTATAGTTCCCTTATACAGCACATCAGCCGGTGTCCCCTGTGGCAAAGAGAGGAGAAGCACCAGCACTTTACCTTCTCATTGTGCACAAGTGGATGTTCTTAAGAAAAAAGTTTATCTGACAAATTGTGGTAAGCACCTACATTCAACGTTATCGCATATTTTCCTCTTATCGTGCTGCCCTACTTTTCATGAGTCACGGTGCAGGTCAAAAACAATCCTGAGTAAAACTGTTATGGTACAGATAGTGTAAGTGACTGCTTCTCTTTTCAGGATTGTTCAATTGGATGTAACTGGAGCCGACTGTAAGGCATACTGTGTTACCTACAAAACGTGTATTCTGTTTCTTGAATTGTTCATGCCCCAGAAAAAGTGTTTGCTACAATGGCGTCAGATAAAAGTGATCCACATAAATAAATAAATAAATAAATAAATAAATAAATAAGAAATAAACAAACACAGCTGTGAAATACAAAGTAGTACACTCTGAAGAAGCGGAGGTGCAACAACAGATGACAACAGGCTTTGTTAAAACCTTGAGTCACATCACTCGTACCCTGAGTATGAGTCATTCTACACTGCTTGAAAGCGGGGGTGGGCGTTTGAGTAGGAGACACAGTAGTGCCTCAGATCACATTTCTTGTCTATTGGTTGCAGCTTTTCTAAGAAGACACTGCTGACGGTTGGAGGCCAGAGTTGTAGAGTTCTGTGTAATGAGGGGTTATGAATGCAGGATCAGATGGCACTGACTAAAGCAGTCCTCATTTACTCCCTAAGAAGGTGTAACATTGCCATATCTGGGTGCTAATCTAGCAGCAAGCTAAACAAACAAATGAGCTGTCCCTCTGCAACGGTGCTGATTATTCTTTATCGCTTTCACCTTCTCCTTACTAATCCATCATGGTGGATAACAGCCCCCTCAACACTCGTTTCCTCTTGTATGCCAGTTGGATGTGATATTACCGTGAGCATATCAATGACTAGATTTAGCCAGAGTCTAGGATAAATAGATAAATAAAGAGGGAACAGACGTGGTACAGTGTGTACCTGTTGCTAGGGTGACAGAGCTGTGGTTATGTCACAGCAGCAGGGAAATCCAGCAGCCACAGCACTTGGCCTGCCTCATGACGTCTAAACAGATCTGCTGCTCACTCTTTCATCATAAGTACACAAATCAAAACTCAATAACACAAAGAGTACTAGTTTGACAGCTTTGGCTTTCAACAGTACACACAAATAACAACATCAATTTGGGCAAACCTAGTGTTAACCTTCAGAAAAGATGGAAGGAAGGAAAAAATACATATGTTGGTTGTCTGTGTACCAGGCATATAAGCTGCTACTATCATGACCCTTAACACAGTTTAACATTGAGTCAGTTTCAGTTCACCATTCACATCCATCAGCATCTAAAGCAAATCAAATTAACCCGAGTGTGCCGCTGCACAGTGATCTGAGGGGAAACACGACAAAATATCATATTATACTGTATATAATAACAAGTCTCCTCTAAACCTGCAGGATGGCTTATTGACAGTGGTTCATTTTGAAACCGGCTTATTTAAATCACTTTCAGAGGTTGTTCAGAGGTTCTTCAAATAAAGAGGAAGGGAACTGTTTGCCAGTTGTCTGTCGTAAGGCACTACTCAAATTTGAACACTGTCAGCAGAACATTCGTAACGCACTCTCATTAGGGTTGCCACACCCAAAACTGCGATAACAAACTGCACATATGGAAGATTCTATTACAGTGAGAGTAAAAACAGTGGTAGAGGATTATCTTTAGATTACACCAGCTTTCCATCTTCAAACTAGAAGTCAAATAATATTTGGAAACACTTCATTTGGATAGTTAACCTACACATGGTTCAAAGAGTATTTGTAACATTTCAACAGTTTTTTAGTTGAAATTCATCAATTCAAATGTTTTGCTTTCTTCTGTAAACCTTTAAAAGATCCTCTATCGAGTAAATGTGACAATTCATTAACGTAACTTCATCTTCTCCAAATAATTTAATGGGCAAATGGGCTCTTTAATCTCATTGTCGTGTGACTTCCCAGGGAAAAAAGAAAACGTGTGGGACAAACAGAGATACTCCCCAGGACGCCTTCGGGACGCAAGGACACAGGGGACTCACTATCGTCTCATCAGAGGACGCACCCTATTGTTTCCCTGATAATACTTTGTGAACAACAAACCCGTTTGACATCGGCAGGAGGAGTGCTAGTTAACGTTAGCTCTAGGCAGCCTGTGGCAACAACTAACAGCTCATGAGGGTTGTGCTGAGTTACATTATGATGCATTAAAACTCTATTCAGGAAAAAAAATAGTATTAGGGCAAGGTAAATTAAAGCATTCTCATGATAGGTTCAGTGTAATCTTGTAAAATTTAGATTTTGGTGAGAAACTTGAATAAATACAGTTGTTTGAAGTAGAATCACCTGAGTAATGGAGCCCCCTCTGTAAGAGACTGACGAATCTGGATGCATTCTGGTCCCTGGGATGCCCTTCGTGATACTACCCCCCTGAACAGCTGGAATAGAACCTGTGAAGACAGGATGTGAAGATGGTCAGAGACAAAAAAGCAGTATGAAGAGTAGTTAAAGCAATGTATCTACTGATATAAGGGTGAGAGCATGACTTTACTAAGTTTTAGAATTTTATTTCAAAAAAGAAAAACTGTTGAGGCCCCACTGGCAGTAATTACAGCTTTGAATCTTCTTGAGTTTGCATCTACTAGCTTTGCACACATGGATCTGGGCAGTTTCTCCCATTCTTCACATCCTCTCAAGCTCTGTCAGATTAGATGCGCTTCAGTGAACCCAACTCCCCACAGATTTTGGATTTGAGATTTAAGTTTAGCCCGGGCCACTGGAGTACATTTAGAGACTTGTCCCAAAGTCACTCCAGTGTGGTCCTAGCTGTGTGCCTCAGGTCACTGTCATGCTCAAGAGGTTAATCTTTTCAGCATGACAGTACTGAGCAAAACATGTGGGAAAACTCATGATCTGACTTTGTTATTCAAGGGTGTATAGCATCTTGATCGATGGCACAAATGTAATTAGTTTCAGATAAATCTGTGGTGCAACAAAACTTGTTGGAAAAATTAGTGAATATTCTTTACCTACTACACAGGACAAGGAAAAACTCAGAAGCAAAGCACTAATATCAGTTCACTACGTATGGAAATAAAATAAGAGAGAGGACAAGATGAGCCACTCACCACGTCCAGAAACATTATCATGAGGCGACCCCTGGGTTGACGGGTTGTCAGCTTGAGAGGACGAGCTGCGAGGGGACAACTGTTCCTGCTTTACCACAGGGAATGGGCCTGCTGTATAGAGTATAAGAGTGTGGAAGAGAAAGGGACAAACAGAGAGACCGTAATGAGAAAGACAAGTCTATGGTGATGCATCAGCTGCGATGGGCATGATAGAAGTGGATGGCAACTTAGTGCACAGTCTCTTCACACAATTTTACTCACCCACTTTCCTCTGATCCATCCAAGACAACCCCATCTGTGTGGGGGTCATCTTCCCGTGGTCCAACCCATGAGCTGGGCTGTGCAACTGCACTGGGGTGCCCTGAAGAAACAAGTTTTTGGTCATAATGGTGATAAACACTGTCATTGCTCTAGCATAGAAATCAGTTTGTCAGATTCTAATTTTTTCTTTCATCAATGTCTTCATATTTTATGTAGAAAATGTATAAGTGTGATACCAAGTTTATTTGAAAAAGAAAAAAAAAAAGGTTTTCAATTCCATGGTTTCCATGGGCCAACCATGACTAGTATATTATACCTGTGTGATGGAGCCTCCTGGCTTGCTGGAGGAAATGAGTGGCGGAGGCTCTGGCATCGGCCTCACTGCTGCTAGCCTTCCACTGTCCTGTGGCAGACTAGAGAGTGACGGATGGCCTGTTTGCTGGAACGCTGGAAGGCAGGAGAGATTATGAGATTGAGATTTGACTATTTGAGTACTGGCAAAGGGAGTGCAGGTTATGTTCAAAGTTCCCCTGATAAAATATACAATATATATTACAACATATGTCTGAGGCTTGTTAAGAATATAAAAACAGAGCAGGGCAGAGGAGAGGACTCACAGTTGAAGTGGAGCACATGCTGGTCGTGACTGATCTTGGCCATGTCTCGTGGAGACATGGGGTACGGAGAGAGAGCTGGTCGACCCAAGTTGGAGGTCCTCAGATCGTCAGGGCCCAGTGCCTGCTTCTTGGCTTCACTGTGCGGAGAGAAAGCCCGCGACTTTTCTGCAAAAACAACAACACAGAGTCAGAAGAAGGCATCTCACAATACCAGAAATGAGGTAGTTGATATCAGTAGCAGTGATATTCCACGATTCTTGATACCTAGTTCAATATCACGGTAAGAAATTAAACAAATCAATAAATCCCATGTACTTGGACATACACTCCTTTATAAGGAACATTTAAATTTCATTACCAGCCACGACAATGTCAATGCGATAAGTTAGCAACTGTGCAAGATGCAGTCACGAAACTTCACAGGTGCGTAGTTGAGATCAAAATTAGGGTCGTGTTTGAAGACAGGTATGGTTCAAGCAAAACGAGCCAGAAGTAGGGGGAAGGAAGTAGGGAAGGGGCTGATGGCCACCCCCCTTGAGCCCCTGTCTGACATTTGCTTAATGTCGCAGATCACTGTATTGTGGCTTGAGTGACCATTGCTAGGTGGCTTCTAGTTTAAATTCAATTTTATTATGATGATCGGCCTTGAACACGCAGTACTCTTCCATGTGGGTTAATGAAATTTTGTGGGTGATGGAACACATAAATATATGTAGCCTGCAGTATAATAACGTATTTCTCCTCCATTGTTGTTGCACTTCAGCACTAGTACATATGAGATGTGACAGGTGGTCTTTGTGGTATTTGTCCTGCCCCTCCTTCACTGTGACTGGATGGCTGGGTAAAAAGTAACAGTGATGAGCACACCGTTAAACATTTTTCAGCTCTCAGCAACCAGAAAAAAAAAGCCAAATGTGCAGCGCTCAGCGCAGAATAGAAGCTCAGTGCCTCATAACACTGCTGCCGTTTGTAGCACAATGTAAATACATGTTGATCCCACTGCAGAGAATTAACAAAAATACCCTGGTCTCGGGCAATTTACACTTTTCTTTTCACCAGATCAAGGCAGAGCAGTCACTGCAACTGCACTTCTCGCCATCATCCACGTGTTTAACTTGTTCTTCCATGCTGGTAGGTGATCTTCTTCTTCCTTTGGCATTTAATGGCAGACTAGAACACTTGTAGGCTTATATGCTGCCCATCAGGTCGGGATGAATTACATCCCTGGTATATACAGTACTGGAGAAACACAAGTACTGTCACATTTTCAGAATTTTGGCCTTGACTTGGTATCGAAATATCCCTTCCCATGACATTCCCAGTGAGAACCAAAGCACAAAACTTAGCTAGATCTCCACTAATCCAAAAGACTGTCCTTAAGCCTGCTAACTGTTGTCAACAACAACACCAATGCCATCGTCGTCTATGGGCACACCACTTCCCAGCCAGCCAATATACACAAAAAGCTCCTGCTAATATTTATCATTAAGTACACAAAGTAAAATCCAGCAGAGGCAGTGATCACCCTGCAGTGTGATTAAGGTGTAATTAAAAAGGGAATGGTGTGGCAAGGGGTGAACCTACTTAATCCCTGCAGGAGGGTCAGTAACCACCTCTCGTTGCCTTCCAGCTCTGAAGGGACACAAACACACCACATATCATCGCATCCTCACAGATTTTTCTCTCTCACACAAAAGCATGCACTAAATACATAAACACATTACTTCCATTATCACATGGTGGGACTTTGATATTCACCAACAGCCAAATGTTAGTGAACAGTAGCTACATTGTAAATCTACACCTGTGAGATTTTTAAGCCTTTTTCTTCACAAAAAATGCATGAAAAAGTGGTTGCTGTACTTTAGAGTTCACAGCTGCTGTACCCAGTTGGTTATAAAAGACCTGTCTTTGTCTGGACTGTTGCTAAAAGTCTTACACTGTGCTCTCAGAGATTCACATTCCACGAGCTCACAGTAAGTGCACTGAACTAGACTGTATTCCCTTCTGGGTCAATAGCAATACCAGATCATTTATCAGTTCCCTTCTCCACGAGTGGCCCAGAAACACTTGAATGCCCTAAACACTAGAGAACTCAGACTCAAGGTTAGAGCATGTAGCAAGGACCAACTAAGTAAAACTAGATCAAATGCTACTAAAGCCACATAAAATGCAGCATTTTCTCCATTTTCTTCTTAAAATTTCATGATTCCTCATTCACAGTGCTAATCGTGTTTTTCATTTATCCTTCATTTTAAAATGGACAACTTTAGCAATACTGTGCATACATACACCCTGCTGAAGAGTAATGCTAGAGATGATACAGATTGAAAATGGCATGGGAAAAAGACAAATGCAGGAAATTGTGAGAAGGGTCCCTACATTTGTAACTTCAGCAGCTTATGCAACATCCTACCTCTAAACTAGCCCTACATGCTATCTGAGTGGTGATGAAGATTGATCAGATACTTGAGTATATAAGCAACAAAAGGTGGCTTTCTTTCTTTCTTGATAAAGGTGTGCGTACCATCCTTGTCGCTGGTGGAGGGGCTGCGCGGGCGAATACGAGGACTGCTGCTGTGAAGAGCCTCCCTGTCTCTGTCTGCCTGTGACGTGTAAGCCTGCTGTTTGCCTGGCTGGCCCGAAAGCTGCTGCTGTTGCTGCTGCTGCATTTTGACCTCCTGAGAGGACTCCCCATGAGCCATGGTGATCTGCTGCTGGTACAATGCCAGGGCATGGGGGGGCAGCACTGCCTTGCCACCTACACTTCGCTGACCGCCCTGCATGGAGGCTTCTGGCATCTACACATGGGATGAGAGGAAAAGAAAAAAGGTTACAATCACACCACACACATAACACAAGCCCATGCCTACCTGGCATTTGACATATGGTTAGCCACATACAGTATCTGATAAACATGATAGCAAACAAACATCTCTTATTTCTTGGTAAGCTAAAGTTTCTCGAATGCCTGGGATCTAATTTCTTCTCCACAAAGCAATCTCTCCCATCATCCTCCATCTGGCTGGCTTATTTTATACAAATATGACTTAACAATTCCACCTGCTCTACTGTTATCTATGTAAGCAGAGAGACAGGGATGGCATTGATACCAATGCAACGGGTGTGTGTGTGTGTGTGTGTGTGTGTGTGTGTGTCTGGGCAAATCAGTTTTCTGTTACAAAACACTACCTGGATCAAAGACACTTTCCTAGGCTGGAAAAACTGAGATGCTCGTCACCTAACTCTTGTAGGATGTGTGTGTGTGTGTGTGTGTGTGTGTGTGTGTGTGTGTGTGTGTGTGTGTAAAAAACACACACACAAAGTTTAACCAGTGACTCACAATAGGTGGTATAGCAGCAGCCCTCTGTTTAAGCTGTTTCAGGTCCATGGGCTTCTGCAGCGGGGAGGATATCACGCCATCGTGAGCGTAGTTCAGTAGACTTGGCCGTGGAGAAGTCATTCTACACACATGCAGACACAGAAAAAGTTAGTCCCTTCTCTTTCTGGGTTTGCCTGCTTGATCCAAAACACAAACTTGAGGGCAAAGGTTCTGATTGTGTTTCCATCCCACATGCCTGCCTACCCACTCCTGCAAGAGACACAGGCACAGCCACAAATCCCCACTCACTAAGAGAGGTGCTTAAGTATTCAAATGATTGCAAACAGCAGGAATACATAGAACAGGTGCGTGTGTGTGTGTGTGTGTGTGTGAGGAGTGGGTGGGGGGTTATATGTAGGATGAGTGTTGACAGAGCCTGAGACCGAATTGCAAGTAAAAATCCATATCCATGTCTCGCACATCTGTCGAAAGCACACAATATACTCTGAATCACAGACAGACACGCACTTTGATGCACGACAACACAAAAGTATGTGCACATATGCACACACGCGCACACACACTCGCACACTCACTCACTCCCTTTGTTTGCTTTGGCAGAGAGGGCAGCTTTTCCCCCGGCTCTGCCAGTACATGCAGTCTGCTGTCATGGAAAAAATTGAACAAATACCGTGCAAACAAGACTAATCACTCCTCCCACGCACTTTGACACCCATTTCTTGTGGCCTCATTCACAGGCACACACACACACATACACACACACACACACACACACACACATATATATATATATATATATATATATATATATATATAGATACACACACACACACACACACACAGATATACGGTAAATATATATTCTCATTCATACAAAGTACAAATAAAATCTCTGGCTGATAGAGCAACCAGTGGTGTACACACAAGTGGCTTGCCAAATATGGCTTCCCTGCTGTACAGTGTAGCTAGGCAACTAATAACACTTCAAAACCCTCGCTGCTTCATTTTCTGTCTGCTGTGGTAGACCAGAGAAGTAGGACACCTGTTAAACCACTGCTCAAAAACCAGAAGCCCTGACACTAATAATCTCAAGCAGGCCCAATGATGTCATTGATAAATCAGAACAGGAAGGATATAGTATAATTAAGATATTATATTTTAACCTAGAAAGATGCAGAATACATGTTTTTTGCATTTTACAAAACCTGAGAAAAAAAGTCTTATTTACACTATATCTCTTGCTAAAGGCTCTTACCGGTTCTTGTCTGTGTTGTCTGTCTCTTCCACTTCATCAGCACTGCAAGTGGCACTAGAGTCACTGTCCCCATGTGAACCTGTTTTGGGCCCGTGGTCCTTCTTGGAGCTCTTAGTGGAGCTTTTGACTTCCTCCATCTCTACTGTGGGAGGTTTTTTATCTGTGGCATCACTGGGTGGTGTCAACTGCTCTTTGCTGGGCTCCCCTGTCTCAGTCTTTATCTCCTGTTTTATGGCTGATTCTCCATCTTCCTTGACTGGAGGTTTCTCATCCCCTGCCTGGCCCATGTCTGACCCGGCTGCCTCCTTGTCCCCTGCGGTGGAGCTGGCCTTTGACCTGCCCGAGCCTTCCTCCTTAGCCTTGCTGTCCTCTGATGAGTGTGGTGAGGGCAGGCTCTCCGTGTCAGAGCTGTTGTTGGCTCCACCTGGCAGGGACAGAGGACAAAAGGAAACGCAGATCAGAGGACACGACTGGACTCATACTGTAAATCATGTTATATCTTCTTGTCCTTGTTTCTTTCATCTTTTCCCCCATCTCTTTGTGCTAAACCAGATTCTTCACAGTGCCAGTCTTCTACCTAATCATGTTTCACTGTACAATAAGGAGGAACACAAAACCAATTGGGATGATGGACGAAATCCCCCGGGGCATCAGCGCTCTATTGTGGAAGTGCAGTCTACACAGACTATCAACAAACTACAGCAGGATTTTCAGGACGCTTTTATGTTTGTCACTGCAGAACATGATTCTTCAAGTTAACAGAGCTACTCAAAGAGTTTCGTTGTTACATTACATTGTATAAAGATACACTCAGTGGCCATTTAATTAAGTATACATGCACAGTCTAATGCAATCCAATACAACAGCTCGGCCATAGATTGTGCCACTACAAAGAGAGTAATGTTTAGTAATGAGTGACACTGTCAAAAAGGTGTTAATTCAGCTTTATGTATATTATTAAGTCTTGCAGTGGTGTTGAACTTGACTAAATTATATTCAGTGGTGCTTTGAATGTTCTTCCCACCCATTTACAAATATGAGGGGTTAAGAATATTGGAAACCCTCAGCATAATGCACTAACTACAACATCAACAGTAAAACATAAAGTTGAATTCACACCCACGTTTTAACAATGACTGGCCATTATAGGCGTCATTATCATAAAAGGTAGAATTTGTGGTAAATCTATTGTGTTGGCCTGCATTAAAGTGTACAGGTCCAGGTGTCCAGAGACTATACAAATTAAATGCATCCATTTTGCTTTACTTAGTACATTTGACATTTTTTATCATCTTAGATTATAAAATGCTGATGCATAGCTATGTTAAAACTTAACTACTGTAAGCCTTCTATATACCGAAATTAGGACTGAGCAATTTAAATTTGTTAAAATTTTATTGTAATTCTAATATGGCCTGCTGTAATTTAGATCCCTACAAAAATGAAACTATAATCATTTAAATATTTTTAATGATGTAAAATTTTTTGTTATCTCTTATATTGCAAATTATATCGCAATTGAAATATCAGTCAAAATAATCGCAATGAGATATTTCCTTTAAAATCATTCAGCCCTTAATGAAATTAAACAATCTATTTTAAACAGTAACAGATGAAGATGATAAACAGTTAGAGATGATAAACTCTTTAACTGATATATGGAGGTGAAATAAAACCTTTGATTTACACAGTATTTTCTTTTTGAAATTAGGGGTAGTGTACCTTCTCCATCTTCAGGGGCCTCCTCTTCATTGCCACTGGCTCCTGAACCCTCCATCTCCTCCTCCTCTGCTGTATACGGGGCACTGGCCTCTTCATTCTGCAGGGCTTTGCCCCTTCGGCGGGCCTTTCGCTCCTTCTCCTGGGTCAAAACAAACACACACTAAATAAAAACAGCCCGGCCAACAAAACTGTGCAGATCCAGAGGAAAACCAGAAACACCCCTATAGCTTGCGTGAGCACATAACAGCATGAATGACTTCAGTTTGTCAGTATCACATGGAGCAAATGTGACTCACAAAATTTGTCCCAGTGCTTACCGATTTCATTTTATGCTGCTGCAGAATCTCATCCAGTTTCTGCCTCTTTTTGTAGTTGAAGTAGAAGTTCTTGCACTGTGACACGGTTTTCGATCCCACCATCTTGGCGATGGCGGACCAATTCCTACCATACTGGAGAAGGCCTGGAATTAACAGATGGACAGGCAAGGGGATTAGGATGGGACAGGAACAAAGACAGCCAGACACGGCTGACATGTGGTCTCACACAATTACGTTTCAGCTTCATATTAAATGATGTTCTTTATGCAGTAAAAAAATGATGCAAGATGTACTTGTTGTAAAGATTGCAAATTTCATAGTTATTTTGGTTTATGTACCACAAACAATATCCCCAACCTCTTCCAGTGCACAGTATGGACGTCTCTCTATGGTAAGTCAATAGCTATAAACATCTGTCTCTATACAGCTGTCAAAACTGTAGCACAGCTTGGGAGTTTAGTTCACAATGCAACATAGACACAGTCCCACTCTCCCAGCAGCAGCAGCATGGCTATAACCCATATGCTTCCTAAGTGGAGACAGGGAGAGAGGTCCAGAGTAAGAGAGAGGGGAGTGGTGGTATGGTGGCTGAACCATCAGTCACACCAATGACATCACCAACTCTCCCAACTGGGGTCACTCTGTGTCATATTCTGACTGACTTTGATGTGACCCACTTCCAAGAAACCCTGGTCCTCTACCCAGTCAACCACATGATTGTGTCTTACACAAGAGTCTACAGGCACCCGCTGGGCAAGAGCTGTGATAGATCAACCTGTCATGACACACACACATACACAACCGTTCAGTGTATGCGTGCTAAAAGAGGAGATGTAGAGAGCAGTTGGTGGGTAAGTGCAAGTGAGTGAGAAAGACAGATAGTGTAGAATTTGCTCCGGTGTTTCCCCCCCAGAGTCTGCTGTTAGCTAAAGGCAGCTCATTAACAGTGTGTGTTGTAAGAGGCTTAGCTTACACCACCCACTTGTTTCCTGTGCCAGCCTGACAGGTCCTGGCAACAGGACAGCCTCTCAAAGGGTTGTGGGGAGGGGTGGGGGGGGGTGTTATTAACAGGCACAGAGCCAACACCTCCTGGTATAACCTTGGACATGGGTTCAGAGGTCTCTGCATCTCATCGCTTAATGGAGGCAGTGGGACAACAAGCGCAAATCTGAGCCAAAGGAGAGGAAAGGACAGCTGTTTACAGCCCTGTCATTTCAACTCTCAGATTAATCAGAAAGACTGATAGCAGCGCTTTACTGAATAATGCTATCAATAAGTGACAGCTGCAATAAAGGCTGGTCTATCAGTTGTTTACAAGTTCAACTTCTAGGGTATTATTCACAAGACTGTATTTGTTTATGTGTCCAGACCTTGGGCAATATATGAAGATACACATAAACAAGTTACCCAAAATATGATAAAGTATCCAGAAAAGTCAAACAGTACCTCTGTCACACATATCCACTGATATTAAAAAAAATTTGCTAAAAGAGCTGTGCATCATCCAGAAGATGTGAAAAGATGTACAATATTCACTGTCATGCTGAGAATTTATTAATGGCAGTAAAAAAAAAAAACCTACCATAACAAGCAAAGGTGATCTTAAAGTCTGAGCTGCTGGTGTCTAAAAGCTGCTACGCACCTACAACCTGTCAAGTGTTAAAGTGGAAGAGGTTTTTCAGCTGAAATATTCATTGCTGCCACTAAAAGGCATTGCTAGGAAAGCTTTTCCAAGAACGAAAAGAAGACCGGCAGGCCTGACTCGCTTCAAGATGACTGAGACACATGACTGACACCTATTAACGTTTTACAGCCGTCTCATGAGAGAGGCGGAGGGGATAGACTGCCCTACAAGTCAGACACCTTCCAGAGTACACACAAACATACACGTGCTCAGACAAACAAAGACACAAGCAGTGGCATAATATCACACACACACACACACACACACACACACACACATATATACTGGCACGTAAGACAAGCACTTTGCACCCACTGAACCGGAGGCAGTAACAATGCAATTCATTAACTGAAAGTCAAAGGTCACTTTGTTATGACCTCCTTGTTATGACCTTATTCCATTATATGCAAGCGCACGAAGCACAATCCTAAGCGGCTCTGGTTAACTCAGGGCCTTAGTTGCTGAAGCAAAACACATGGAACAAACATCCAATCAGCAGCAGCAATACTGAAGCAGGTGGTAGCCTCACAGCCAATCAGGACACTGTATTCCCATTAGCTCCTCCCAGAGAGAGTCCAATCAACACCTGGTGCAGCCAGAAAGTGGTTGTTCCTGTCTGTCACATGCCTGTCACTCCAGCCGCCGTCTCGTGGCCCTGCAGTGGATAACAGTATCAGACGGTCTGATCTCCAGAAGGCCAGCCGGGAAGCTCTTCAGGGCTGGGCCTTCCGATCCAGAGCAGAGGAGATGAAAACAGCTCAGACTTGGCGCTCTTCCTGCCAGCTGGCTTGATACTTGAGCCGGTGTCAGGTTGACATGCTCCAAAACAGCACATGCTCCTGGCCTCTCCCCTCCTTTTCCTCTCACTCTGTCCTCCCTGTGCTTCGGTGAGTGCTGGTCTGTTCTTCTCTGCCGCGTCTCTCCCCAATGGCGGTCGTCTGGGAAGACTTCCACAGGAAAGTGGGACTGTGGGGCGGTGCTATGTGCTCAGCCTCTCTCTCCCCTCATCTGATCTCTCCTCTATCTCTCTTTTTTTCTCCTCCCTCCCTCTCTCCGTCGGTCCGTCCCTCCCCCTACCTCAGTCTGCCAGCAGGCACCGCGGCACGCACGCACACACACACTCGCAAACGCATGAGTGAGTACACACTCACTCGAACCCTCTCTCTCTCTGTCTCTCTTGTTAATACTCTAGCACACAGACGCAAACACACACTCAGGCAGTCCAAGAGTAAACAGAGAGCAGAGAGAGAGAGAGAGAGAGAGAGAGAGCAGTCCACAGAGAGAGGAAAGATATAGAGAGAGAGCAGAGCCACTGAGCCAAAGAGACAATGGAGAAAGGGAAAGGATACAGAAGTGGAGAGTAAGCAAAGAGGGGAGAGGAGGGGAGGGAGGGAGTTGATGTTGATACCATGAGAAAGCATAAAGGCTTTCACATTTTTCCTGACTGACCTGCTTTTCATCTTGAATGTGACCTCTCTCCAGTCTATAACAACACAGAGTGAGGGGAGAGACAAAGTGAGTGGGGGAAAGAGGTGCTTGCCAAATCTTCCACAGCCCTTGCCAATCTGGGCCGTTGCCATCTCCCATCCGAGAGAGACGGACAGAACGAGACACAGAGATAGAGCAACAGTGGAGGAGAAAGACAGAAAAAAATAATATGCCATTCTCTACCTGCTGCTCCTTTAAATGGGCTCTTCCAGCAAGCAGAGCAGGGGCCATTATCCAGCTGCCTGCACCCAAGCAAAGCCTGCCAGATTAGTGCACTTACATAAACGCCAGCCAAGAAGGGTGCACATGCAAACACACACACACACACACACACACACACACACACACACACACACACACACACACACACACACACAGGCAGGCATGGCTGGTGGGTTTAAGAGAGAGGCTTTACAAAGACTGGCAGTCCCTTGTATGAAGTACCAGTCTTTATGAGCAGTGAAGACAAGAGTGATCTCTCTCCGAGTGTGGCCATGCCATCCTCGAAGGCAGCGATGGCTGGCGCTGCCATGCTGGAATGCCGATGCCCTGCCAGGCAGTATAAATGCCATTATTCAGATCTGTTTAGCTCAAAGGGATAAACACATTAGCATCAGGACACCTAAGCCTCTTTAAAACATATACATGTCAAGCACCTGCAAGGGAGAGCACCTTGACAAGCTTATTCAATACTACGAGGAAATGGGGGGAGGGGGTTATGATCTTGGAGTGTCTCAGTTCTTGGAGGGGAATCCCTTTTGGCAGGTGTGGGGGTGGTTGTTAGAACTGATGAAAAACGGCAAGAGCAGCTCCTCCTCTTCGGCCCTCAGGACTGTAGCTGGGGCTCTGTGGTTGTGGTTACATAAGCCCTTCATAGAAGCCCTGCTCCCACCAAGCTGCCAGGCTAATCCTCTGGGATGGAGAGCCCCACTAATCCCGCTGCAGGAGAATGGAACTGAAGACATTAACCAGGATTACTACACAGGACCGTGTTCAAGCCAGGCCAGCGCCAGTTACGCAAAATAACCCCTTAACACACAAACCCCCACGCAAACACAAACCCCCAATTTGCAGGAGATGCTACACACAGACACACTGCATGAGGCAGATGCGATAAATGATGACCAAATGTGGTTTCAATATCACGCTCAAACTGCTCATGGCTGCTTGCAAGAGGCACTTTATCTACTGTTGATTGCAAGAGAGAGCAGGTTAAGTTAGTCAGAAGCAGAACTGAGAGTCACACAAAGCAAGATGACACATCATCTACAAATGGCCACAAAGCAGACGCCTTGCAATGAAAATGTGTTGAGTCAAGTACAGAAAGCGGGACTTGACAATACAAAGATGGTACTTAGACACGTAAGACCAAGATTTAAAAAAATCATCTATCAAAAGATGCATTTAAATACACAGCTGAGGTTGCCTTTTGGCAATGTGAGATATTTATAAATATTAACATTACTGCCTATAACACCATCACCTTTTCTGGGAACACGTAAATCTTTCTTGTTTAAATACCCAAACAGATAAGAACTAGATTGGACCATCAATCTGGTGTCGCAGATCAGTGGGGAATCCCTATCTAAAGTAGTGAGCATACGAAGCCACTGTTGAGGTGAGGAGCTCATTATATCAGTAACTGAGACTCACAGACTGCACGTAACAAACACTGTCTGAGCACTCACACAGAGTGCTGGTGGTAGGAAAATGGGCAGAGTGTCAGCGACCTCTGTGAATCAGCCATAGGCCTCTGGGTAATCTTCAGTCAGAGACAATAAACAGGTTGAGTTAATGACTGCTGCATTTGCAGGGGCTGGCTGATAAGAGGCAGACTTTACAGCCTGCCTGATAAAAAGACAGGCTGCCTTGACCCACAGAGACGGGGAAACAGCTCCAAAGAGCAACAGACCAAGTCCAGGCAGACTGACACATACACGCATAGACACAACCTCGCAGCACGTGGCGGTTGCTGTCTCACTAACAGGAAGTCACAGCCGCATCACTTGTCTATGCTTTTAAAAAAAAGTGCTTGAGCTGCAGCTCGTGTTCTCTCCTTTGGCAACTCTATTATAATGCATAGCAACTGGAATTAAGTTATACTTAGCATGGAGAGGAAAAGGTTTACTCTGTATTACCTTTTTTGGCAGTTTCCATCTCTTCTTCAGTCCAGCGAGAGCTCTCATTCATCTCCAGATTGGCTGTTAAAAAAAATAGAGAACCACCAAGTTAGAGGAGGCGGGAGGAGGGGGTGGAGTGGGCAGTTGTCACAAAGTCAGTTAGGGAGTGACTGACAAGAGGAAAGGAAGGAGAGAGAGAAATTAGAGAAGAAAAAAGAATAAGAGGGTGGGGGGCAGGGTAGCTTGTACTGCTTGCCAGTGAGGCACTGCAGCGTGGGTCGCTAGGGACTGTTTGTTTTAGATGGAGGAAGCAGGAAATCCAAGGAGAGAAGTCAGTTAATGATTATAGACATAACAACTGGCTTCTTTCCCTGCACAGCCCATAAGCCAGGGCCGACCCTGGCCCTGCCTGGCAGACAGCAGAGCAGGAGCCTGTGCCTTTGTGTCCTCTATATGGACCTGTGAAGGGCACAGTGGGCCAGCTAGCACTGCTGCCAGCAGGGGAACAAACAGTGGTGGAGGGGAGCTGCTGATAAGAGCCCCTACAGCCCGAGTCACCTGGGGATTCCCTGTGACTAAACCTGTGCTGCAGGAGCGACTGCAGCATACACACACAACTGCTGAAACATCAAAAATCCCTGATAGCCTGCAGCAAGAGTGTTAGTGTGTGCACGGCTGACTTACCATCTGCGAGGAAACAAAGAGCTAAGGGGGTGGGGGTGGGGGGTGTGGGGGGGGGGGGCGGCACTGCTGACACACTGAATATTTTGCACTTAAATAATACTTTTGTCTTTCAAACAGATGGGATTTAAACTACACATCTCATGCAGGGACTTTTTTTTCACTGTTTTGATTTCTTATTCTGCCATTTATGAGTGTCACTTAGGCAAAAAGTAGGGAGTGCAAGACTGAGTGTGAATAAGGGAAAACAAAAGAACAACAGTGCACTCTTGTGGTGTGGGACAGGAGGCCACAACTAGATCAAAGGTGACAAAGTCAATCCTGCGTAAATACCTTAGCTGTTGTTTACTGGCTTCCGACAGGTGTAAAATAATTCTGCACTATATTATTGCTTTTAGCTATTTGACATTTTGATCTTTTACACCAAGTTAGAAATCACGAGTTTCCTTATATGAAGTATGAAATAAAGTTTCTTGTCATGTCTGTGAATTTATCAGGTATATTAGAACAATTTATTGAGATTTGACCCATAAGTGATTTCATATCTCCAATTACAGTATGCAATGTGTCTTAAGGTGCGTGCTTAATTTATTTGAATGTTAAAGTAACACTGGACAGTGAAGCAAATTGGCACTAATTTGCGGTGCAGTTGAGACTGACCAAGCTCATTGTTGAGTGGCGGCGTGGTGGTCTCCTCCACTTCACTGGTCATCGAGCGGGTGATGCGGCCTTTGCGGCGCCCCTGGCTGTTGGCTGTGCGTCGACCCTTGAAAGCCACAGCAGGTTCTTTGTCCTCTGCATCTTCTCCAGAGGTGTCGTCCCTGTGTTTGAGAAATGTCAACATGGTCAGCAAGAGAAGCACAGGGTGTTTGAAGGTGTATGTGCAATGGGTCACTGATAAGAGGAGTGAAGGCCCTATATACAGCTCCCAAATATTTGGGCAGCATTGCAGGACAGTGGTAAAAATAATTTAGACAAGAAAGCGGTGATTTTATTGCCAGAGAACTGCTTAAAAATCAGACGAATGCAATGAGGCCCTAACCAAGCAAGAATATAAGATGTGCTGTAATACAGGCGATGTACAAAATCACTGCTTAACATTTACGATTTGAAATCAGTTTGGCCGGGACTGACGTCTGACCAGACTAAGGGATGTAAAAAACACACTTTCCACAGCTCACGTCACAGGAAAATCGACTGGATTCTTGTGTAGTGTGTAGCTGGCATTATGAGGTAATTTGGCCTTGTTTGCTCTAAATTTATATGCACTAAACACACCAGTCATGTTTTTGTCTTAATGAACCCTTGACTCCTGGCATTTGCTCCTGGTGTTCTTCACCACTGTTTGGGAAAGAAGAAATAACTGGAGTAACGGGGGAACCAGCATTAAATATGGCATATATTCTTTTTAAATAAGTTCTGTGGTGGATCACATTTATGCCAATGTAAAGAGTAGTTCATGTGGATTTTGATAGGTAACTAATAAATATCTAAACAGAACTTTAAAGAACAGAATTTGGTATGTCAGTAGGTGGTGAAATGAGTGTTTTGGCACCCCCCACTCACCAGGCCAAAGCAGTCACACTGCACTGCGATGACTTTAGTGCCACAAACCTGGGCACAGATATGTTTGCCTACATGGGGACAGGTGACTAGAAATTGCTTCAGACTGAAACACAAACTAGAAAGACCAAATGTGAACGTGTATACAGACTGCTTTTTCTTTCTTTTTTTCCAAGATAATTTATCGAATGTCAGCACAATGGCATGCCAGGAGACAGCCACTGAGTTTGAACCCACTGCACCTCCATTCATCTTCCCCCTGCACCATTAATCTTGCTGAGGGGAGCCGGTGGCACTCTAAATATAGGCGAGCCAGCTGTGCCAGGGACAGGCAGGCAGCAGGGTGTGCTGGGAGTCACGGAGTCCCCCGGCCTCGCCTCTGAGAGAGGAGGCAGCAGGCAATGCTTCATCATCATCTTCTAGTCCGACACAACTGGTAATAAATATGAATTGCTATTACTTGAACCTACTGTAGCGTCAGCTGACATCATTATATAGTGTACGAAGACAGACATAGACTGTCAAATTCATCGATTAATTCTCAGGCACAAGAAAGCAGTGGTATTCCATCTGTTGTTTTTGAATCCTTTGCTGGCACTGTGCCTGAAAACACCCCTTTCTTCACCGCTGCACCCACCCGGCCACCCACATTCTCACACACACACACACACACACACACACACACACACACACACACACACACACACACACACACACACACACACACACCTCCATACACACTGACATTTCAAATTTACAGCTAGGTTAATCATACCACTTATTTCCCCCACCAAAAAAAATCCTAGACTAACAAAATAAGCACAGAATTTTAAAAATGACACTTGGAATCCTACTGGGAAGGGGAGAAGCATAAACAGGAAAACAGCTGTTTTAATAGGGAGAACGAATAGATGCTTGAATTTGCCGTAGGTGGAAAGTCTGGAGGTGAGGGAGTGAGAGCTCAAGGGTTACAGAATGATTTGATTTCCAGATTCGCTCCCCCTAGCCAAAACTTACTCCTACTCCATTTGCTGAAGCCTGACCTGGAACAATTCTAAAATTGTGTGATGGAGAATTTGGGAAAGTGAGAAGATTGCTGCAGCTGTGCAGGTTCAGGCTCATGCAATGTGGTGGAAATGTTTTCACTCGGCTGAATCTTTTCCTCTCGCTCTGTCAGCATGCTTTTCTAATGATTCAGTGAGTTAAATCAGCCTTGCAGCGCACATTGTTTAGACTTGAAAATTCAAAAAGTGTTTGGTGCAAATGAGATGACTCGGACATGGAGGGTTTAGTCAGTATTAAAAAGTGACTCACTTCATTCCATCCTCCTTGTCTTCAGCTTCATTTTTTTCTTCATCCCTCTCTCCCTCCTTCTCTTTCTCCTCCTTCTCCTTGTCTTCCTGGCTGCCCCGCTGCACTTGTTGCTGCTGTTGCTGCTGCTGCTGGCCGTGCTGTGACAAGAGAGCCAGAAACAACAAGGCGCAAGATGATTCAAGGTAAGTGGACACACAGACTCACCAACAAACACCCTGACCTCTCCTGTATACCATCCATCGCAGAATATTTAATAAAGACAGACGACATGACGACTCCAGAAAAGTGAAGCCAAAACATCTCAATCACCCCCTGGTGGCTGGCTGCTGTGTAGGTCATAAACCCCTCCTTCTCCATGTTAGCGAATGGGACAAGCTATAAGGGGTGGGAGTGACATTATGATTGACAGCTGTGTGGGCCAATCAGTGTACTCATGATCAATGGCACTGCTTGCAATTGGTCGGTGTATGGATGGGAACTTAAGATTGTGAGGATCAAGGTTCCAGCTCCAAATGATGGCACCTGCACCTGCGGCTGTATTGGGGATATTCTGGCCCCATTTTGTGCAGTGGGAGGAAATGGAGACACATTGTCCATTCACAAACGTGAAAAATGGAATTATCACCTGAAACAATTTACATAATATTTCAGTTTTGTTCACTGTTGAAAATGACACTTTCACTTGAGCAGATTCCTCCAATATTTCTGTGTAATTACAAGCCACAGTATCGCACTTTTAAGCACGAACATTTACTGCCTGTTTGCAAACAGTCAGCGAAGCGGCACTTCCTGTCACACATCTGACATCTAAGACATTATTCAGACAAATGCACTCTTGGCACGCAGCTGCAGACAGCATGATGTCTAGCTGTTTTTTGTTTTTTTTTGATGAGATAACACAACAAACCACAGCATGGTGTTTGCAGAAACATGAAACATTTCTTATCTTTGACATTTCAGAGACTTTGTTCCACTTACTTCAAGTCGAGAATAGTTGCTAACCTAAAAAGAAATCCTATTCATTTTCTGCATAGACAAAACAAAACAGGATACGAAAGTTCCGAAATATGCTCTTTAAGCACCCAGAACCACTTCCTTACCAATTTCCTGTCTGTCTGGGCTTTTAGGGTTAGAGTTCAGATTAGTACAGACATGTAGTCTGACCAAAGAAACCTTAAACACTGCTTAATATTGACCAAGCAGACATACTTAAACTGGTTGGAACTTCTACTCCATTTGATGTATTTGCATTTGCTGCCTTTAGGCTAATGCTCATCCAAATAAAATAAACTTTTGTTAATCTCTTCACTACGTATCTGCACTAAAAAAAGACACATTACATGTGGCTCCTGGCAAGGGAACATAAAAAGGAGCAAGAGCCAGCGAATGAAAGGGGGGAGAAACCATGAAAAAGAGGGAGAGCAGAGCAAGATGGCAGGGAGAGGAGCAAGATCAAAATGCACCTTTGATTCACATAAGATGCCTTCATCTCCACTTTCAAAATATCACTAATACCCTCTACCTCCCTTTGAAATTAGTTCAGACAGAAAACAAATAAAAGCCATAATTCAATTGGATGTGATGGTCAGCCATCCTCATGTCCTGCTCGGACAGTTTTTCATTTCCCCAGACACATCAACGGCCTACTAATTTCCATCAACCCTAGCTATAGAGATCTGTTAGCACTGCGTCTAAATCTGCCCAGAGCTGATCCAAGGGCAGCCCTGCAGCAAGTGTAGTTAAAGAAGACAACAGAGCAGCCCCTCCAGTACAGCACTGTGAGGGGGAAAAGGCTCAGTAAGGTTGGAAACACATTAACATTTGCATTAAGCTATTATTTATCCCCTCCATCTCTCCTTTACTCAAATATAATCTCTATTAGCATTTGCAGGCATCCTGACATACAGCACTGCACTTTCTGTTCCTCCTCAGTAGCTACCTCCCCCTGTGACTGCAAGCTATTAGTGCTAGCTGCTACTCAAGAGATGTGGAGCAAACCGCCACGTAATGAGCAGAGGTTTCCTCAGGAAAGATGAGGAGACACCGTCCTCGTGCCCACAGGAAAAGGTCGCCGGTAAATTAATGTGCCATTTCCTTAGCGCCCGCCACCATGAAGTTCAACAGCTAGCACCTGATCTGAGGCTAATAACTGGGAGCTCATTAGCAACAGAAATGACCCGTGTTTAAAAAAAACTGTTGGTATGGAAATAGTGCCGACATGATGGGGTTGAGAAAATTGTGGCACTTGATCATCACAACTGTGTGACCTTCTGCGTTTTTCTGAACTCTTCATCAAGGGAGTTCTGTGGCTTAGATTACCTCAGTGTTTGGTAAAGACGTCACTACGGCTCCTGCAAATAGGACTCATTTTACCCAATACAATACCCCATTTTCAGTAGTTTTCAAAGAGTTTAAATTCGATTGCATGCTGTTTTTGCACACCAGATACCCCACGTTCATCTCCATCATATGCTTTGCAAAGCGCCCTGTGCATCAAAATTCAAAACACATTCAGCTCCACATAGAAAAAAATGTCTCTGCTGTCCAACCGGATAAAATCAAAGGCAAGTCTCTTTTAAGTTATATCCACTGTACATGAGATTAATAAGGGAAAAGTTAGTAGCAGTGCCAAACTTATTTGACAACAGAGAATGGCAAAAGGCCTGGAGTGTAATGACTGAAATGGTAAACAAGTTTTGTGCCAACTAGCAAATGGTATTAGTTAGCTAAGTGACTGCAGATGACATCCTGGTTGCCTAGCAATAGCAAAGGGAGACTTCTTAAAAAAGATGCAGTGATGCCCCTCAGATTTTCAGGCTAACAAAGCTTGTTGTGCTAGTTGTATATATTTTAAACTATAAGCTTGACAGGTGAAAATACCTGGCTTCTTCCTCTGCGTCTGTAGTTCCTCCGCACTATGTTCTTGTAATTTTCATTCTTTTTGGTCAGGTAGTAGAACAGCACACACTCCGCCACCGTCTGAAAAATGAACGTAATGTTTTGTTTAACAATCATTTACTGAGAAGACTGTATCATTCAGAAAAACACCACAAATGAGAAAATGATTCAATACCTTTCTCTCCAGAAAAGACGCTATCAGACCAAAGTTTTTGGGGTGCTGGATGAACCTGTGGGAGCAGAACAAAGAGACTCTAGCAACCTGCTAACAGAATGACTCAACATTACTGGCAGTTGCTGAGGAGATCCAAACGAGGCAGATCAGTAGATCAGTGACTGAGGAGGTGACTGCAGAGCTGACGCAGAAAACAAAAAATTGAAATTAAGATTTTGTTTACTTAAAACTAAAATCTATGGACGCTATTGCATTAATCCTATATCAAAAAATCTTAGCATATCTGAAATTACACTAGACAATCAATGGTAATCAAATATCTTACTCTATATTTTGGATCAAAGTTATTAGAAACAGAAAATGGAGCTCTTCATTTTGCATGTGGGCAGACTTTTAAGTCACTGATTTCTCTGTGTGGGTTTGATCCGATTCGGCAGCTTGAAACACCTCCTCTCATTTCTCACGAAAGGGGAAGATTCACTTCCTTACCAACAACTTGCTGACCCTTTATTGGTCACACATATTTCACAGGGAAAAGAAGACATACTTCATCGTGTTGCTTAAAATGAAGCTCCTAAGCACTTTGGCTACAAAATGAAAATGGAGCAGGAAGATTATATGGGAAATGCTAAAAATCTAAATTGTACAGAGCTGAGTGTGGGAAGCCATATTTTGTATACTAGCTCCAAAATGCCAAAGCCAAAATGTTACAAATTTTAGGTGCATATTTGGCTTACCAAACCCAATCTAAATAAAATTACATTTTTTTCTACTCAAACAAAAAGAAATTTTGTCTGTCACCATGAACTTACTGAAGTGTTGTACTTACTTCTCTCTGAAAGTGTCCTTCTCCTGCTCGCTCCACATGTTCATAACCTGCCGGTCCTTGTACACCTTCATGGGGTCATCCATCAATCCATTCATGTTGATGAACTTGATGCGTTGCTGCTCAGCGTCAAACAGCATGGGAGGGATGACCGCCAGCTGCCGCATTTGCTTCTCAGTGTTCTGACGTACACAAATGCCACATACGAGACACACACAGAAACCAACATCCTGGAGTGAGTGGGTTGGCCTCGAAAGGGAAACTGACAGCATATTGCTGATATTGACATGCACTATATGAAATATGTCCTGCGTTGAAGCATTTAGGAGCCTTAGCTCAGTAGGATAAGGCATATTCCATCTCAAATGTAAACTCCCCTAAAACCTGTCACCTTCTTGTCACTCTTCAATGTACAATCTAGAAAATACCTTTAAGTAGAGATAAAGTCTGAGGTTAGAGGAGGAGGGTAGTAAGCAAAAGGCGCTGTGCTATCTTGAGAAGGTAGAAAAGCATTTCTTGACTGTGACAGGACAACACAATTGGACACATTGCTCAGCTTAATGGGAGCAGGCTGACATGAGAGGAATAAATCTAATGTGTGACTAGAGGTTATCACAGCAATATCTCCTCAGAGCATGGTCCTCCACTGCTTATCCATAACACTGACACCTAGCAAAACTTCTTGTGAAAATATAATTGAATATATACTGCAGTGTTGTTTTTTAAATATCTTAACCATGTACATGGCCAAGTGGTAATTTTGACAGCCTAAATAGTATGAATTTGAGAGGTATGTTTAAAGTCAAGTCAAGCCAATTTTATTTATATAATTTGCCTCAGTAGGCTTGAAAAATTGCCAATCCTGCCGCTACTAAATGGTTTGATCTTCTATCCCATGCTGACGTTTATCATTCTCTGCCTCAAAATTTGGCTTCATCATAGAACCATTACATAGTGCACAGTGAGTACACGGACAATTACTACTGTGGCACCAACAGCTGACGCTGTGTGTTGACTGCGCATGTTATAACTGGAGGAAAGAGAAACGTTGGGAAGACTGTTAAAAAAGAGACAGGCAATAAAAACCACCAGAGACTATCAAAGTTTTTGGGAGCATTTCAATTGAAAGCAGCTGTGCTGCTGTGCTTGCCGCTGGGCTGTGGTGGCCTTAAAGGGCTAGTATTTAGCTTTGGCTAGCCATACTAGCTTAGCTACCACAGATATTCCAGTAGCATACCATAGCATCTGTATAACAGCTGTATTATATGCCAATATTGAGTGGCATATGTCTCTGAAACAAACTATGTCACAGTAATTTAAGAAAGCTTGAGTCACATTCCTGCAGGCTATGTTTTTATGATGTTGTTTCTATTATGTTCCTGTTATTACAATGTTCATATATATGATCTTTATTACTTTGTACTGCAAGTGACAGTAATTAATATTCATAAATATTGCTGTAAAATTTAATTTATATATACCTACACGTTTTTGGATGAGGAAACCAAAAACTGCTAATTGGCCTGCTTCATTTTTCTTAATTACCTATTTACATGCTTTACGGTACTCTTACACAATTATCTGATTAAGCATTAAAAAATCAATAAAAGGCTCAATTATTAAATCATTTTTGCCCTAATAACTAAAATATGGGCACGTTTATACTTACAGGTCATACAAATAAAGTGAGTGAACTTCTTTTGTTTTGTTTTCAAATATTAAGTTCTTTTCTTCAAACTAATACCTCTTTTCCACCATATTAGGTCTGGGTCTTCTTCGTTTAGGATTTTTGGAACCTTGGTGCTATCTAGTGAACCAGCCTGTGTTTCCACCAGTTTTGAGCAGAACCATTGTAATCAAAGATGTGTTATCAACTGAGTTCGCTACACAATGCACAATGGAAGTAAACAGTAGTAGCAAAATGGCAGACTGCACTGATAACCTGCAAGCTCTGATAACAGTTATTTGTTTTTATCCAAAAAACAAGTATGGACCAACTTTTATTGGGATCACTGCATGCTCTTCTTTTCCCTGACAATTTCCCACTTGACCTCTCCACTGTTGCTTTCTCCATCCTCTCCTTCCTACTTATAGAGTATGACACGCCCACTAATGTCAGCACAGTTCACACTATAGGTTGTTAAAAACCTGCTGTTTTTGGGTCCAAAGAGAGAACCAACTCTTTGGGTTCTGAAACAATTAATTTTTGGTCCAAATGCTCTAAACAGTTCAACATTAGGTGTAGGGACCAGAATGGACCCCATTCCATGTTGGTGGAAACGGGGTGTAAGAAACTCATTCCTGGTACCAGTGCCAACCTTGATGTATGACACTCAACAAATCAGACAACTACATGTCTGACCAGCATAACAATTCAAACTTCAAGAAAGTGACAGTGTGAATACACCCCAAATGTGCTGAAAAGGAATCGTGAGGTGCAAACCATCTTTAACAAAGGAGCTTACCTCGTGCTCTGATATTCCATCAATGATCTCGGAGACCTCATGTTCACTGCGAGCTGCAGACGAGGTCAGCCCACCTCCTCTCTGCCCGACACGGCTACAAAAGGAAAAACACAAAAGACCTGTCACTCAAAAACACCCACATATTACTGTAACTGAGCCACCTACACCGCACAGTGAAACAAATCTACAGAAATCCTTTATAATGAGAGCAGTAACCAGGCAACAAATCAAAGTGATTAACTCAGCTCCTGAAATTAAGTGCCTTTTACTCTGTTGAACAATCGTAGATTGCCTGTTGGGAGGGGGTCTCGTGCTCTCACCTCTGCATACGCTCCTGCAGCTCTCTCTGCTTGCGGATCTCTGGGAACTGTTTCTCGTAGTACTCCCGCACCTTGCTCTCCTTGGCTCGGCGCCGCGGGTTGTTTTCAATGCGCTCCACCTTTTTCTCCCAGGCTTCCATTAGCTGGTCATAGCGCTGACAAAACTTCTGTTCCTAAAGCACCACAGAAATATGAAGATCTCAGTCCACAGCAGATCTGCTTAAATATCAACACTATCTCTTTCTGCCTTTCCTTTGATCTCAAGACACAAAACTAATGGACCATTACATCTGAGGAAGTACATGTACAGAGCACTTAACGGTTACTGATAAAGCAAGACATCCCCCAAAGCGCAGTGATATTTTAGGCTGCCTGAACATTGAAAGTAATTCAGTAATCCTCCTGTACTCTCTGTCTGTGTGTCTGTTGTGTCCCACCATGAACCTCTACATGTTCAGAGGGGGGTAGAGTGATATGTTGGTATTCTATGGGGAGTCTGGCCTTGAGCCATGACTGTGGCAGACGACAGCCCACCGTTTTCCCAGCTTCCTGACAGGCAGGCTGTAAAGCAGACCATTAAACCTGGTGGAGACACGACCCTCAGTAGGCTCATAAACCACAAGGTGATGTCTCCCCACACTCTGCCCACAAGGAGCTACCTCCCCCGCTTTAACACAACACAAGAGATAACTGGACACTCGCCCACGACTCAGACTTTGATACAGGTGCTGCATTTGAGCGGTTCTTTTTGGCCTCACATAAACTTGCAATAGATAAAAAGGCAGAGCTGTGAACATTTATTGCTGGCACTATCTGTGAGGTTGGAAGCAGTTTAAAAAAAAAAAAAAAAAAATTTGATTCATATTTCCTACTTGTGGATAGATGCAAATTTCATAGTAAAACTGTGGACTTGATTTGCAACAACGATTTTCTGTCAAGCCAGTAGATTTTAAGATGTCCGCTTGGCTCTAACATGAGAGCTCACCCCATTGATCTCTGCTTTATTTATAGTCATGCTCTTTGGCTCAGCCTCTCTCAATCACTGGCAGGCAAGAGCACAGACTAACCCTGTACAATGCTCATTATAAGAGCTTGGCTGACAGTGAATTCAACAGATCTAGGGTTTTCCTTTCAGATGACCGTGTGAGAGAATTTTTTTTTGTTTTTCAAAAGCAATCGCTTCCCCAGGGCACCCTAAGAATACAGACAGCAGATCATGCCCAGAGCTCTATTCCTCTTTGGTATGCCTAAAATGGCCACTCACTTCGAGGAGCAGCTGGCCCAGTTTCACACTAGTCATCCGTCATGGGCTGAGTCCCAGCAGAGAGTCAAAAATGTGGAGTTCTCTACTTACCCACTGCTTACGAGCATGATTTCTCCTCTTGAAGTACAAGATGAGCTTCTTCCTCATCGCCTGGTTTCTATGAGGGTTAAAGAAAGGGAGGCATGGAGAAAACAGAGGGACAGAAGCAAAAGGACAAGGTAAGAAGGTAATAAAACACTTATTTCAGACAGTGCTTGGGCTTTCATCACGTTTGTCACATAATAAATGTTAGTATATGATGTTTTCCAGATCCTTGGGTACACATTTTCTACCCTCTGCACTTTCTCCGCCTCACTTCTTTACCCAATAAACAAACAAAAATCACACTCATACACAGGCACACAAACAATGCCTGTCCTTGTATGCCACCGCTCGATAAACTCAAACTAGCTTCTGGGTGGAAAGGACAGTGAGGTGAGCCAAACTTATAAAACTTGTCTGGGCTGGAACAGCCAGCCACAGTGCTTCAAATAAAGGTCAGGGCCAGTAATCTCCTTAGGCAGCCACTCAGTTTGTCTCTTTCTTTGCTGCAAGACAGAATTTTATTCCTGACACTTAATCTGTCAGTTGTAAGGTCACGTTCCCTACTGATTAATGTAATCTTATTCTACATTAGTCACTTCAACTGAGCCACGGGGTCCTTCGGGTCACAGGCAAGGACAGAAGGCAAGGAAGTAGGCTACTGGTGGTTTATGAATTTTGTGAAAAGGGGGAGATAGCATGATAACATTTAGGGGTCTAAAGGGATAAACACACAGGGTGACCTATTCTCCATTTCCCAAACATGTTATCTGCAATAACAAACCCAAGTTAAATCTAAACAGCCTTAACCCCCAACCTACATAAACACTCCCACACAAACAAACAGACACATACTGAGCCAAGCCATTGCAGCAGAGAAGACAAATACTGCCAAGTCCAGCTAGATACTGTTGATATCCACACTTACCCTGGCATGTTATGGGTGAGAACTAACTCGGTATGGCAAAAACAGGACTGATACATTAAGCCCTTTTAAGACAAAGATGGCATTGTCCTCTGGACACCAGATGGCAAAGGGGAAGATTAGTACAGTTGAACCCCTCCGAAAGGTTTCCTTTGTCCTGCTCTAAGCCTGTGCCACTTCTGAGATATCAGAGAACACTGTAATTTGGCACAATACCTCCAAAACATGATGGCTGAAAGATTCATTATACACACACTTGTGCCAGATGTTCCCCAGTAAAAGCATACTGGGCAAAATATATTTAACTTAATAGTCTGATTTTTGCTTTCATAGTAGTCTGAATAAACAAAGAATACTGGCAAATGTATCATCAGTTGAGTGGTGGAGGCAGTGTGTGCAGGAGATGAACTAGGATGGGGACTCAGATGCTGAGCACTCCACAGAGATATTGGTACTCATCTATCCCAGCAGGGATGAGTGCCAAGGTTATCAAACTGGTTAGCAAAACAAAGAAGTCAATTGTGCTGGCTCAAAGCAACACAGTGGTATTTAATAACACACACACACACACAGAGGGAGAGAGGAGAGTTTTCAGTTAATTGCTTTGAGGCAATAATACTGATCAAACGGTGCAGGGATCAAAAGGAGTGAAGACAGAGCAGTGTGTGGCTGAGGGGTCAGACACATCTTGTGGTATGCCACTGTGCCCATACCACGGTGCCAACTGGGAAGACGAGCTATTATAACCCTCGTGCAGACCTTTGATGTGCCTCAGTGAATTATGGTTTTTAAAAGATTACAGAGCCTCACTGATAGACATGGCAGGGCCGCGCAAAGTTGTGTACTCTCGGCTCCCTTAACCAAGATAATCTTTTAACATATAAAACTGGCACGATCTCCAAAACATTCACCTAACACAATCATGGATGCTGAGAAAGGCACCCAGTTGTCGTCATAATATCAGGGGCAAAAAAAAAAAAAGGAATCCGTAATCATTTTAGTCCCTTTTCAAAAGGTAATCACTATGTTTTTTCTCTTTTTTTGGCAAATGCACCTTTTGTTTGAGCACAAAAGATATGAAATGCTATCAGTGGCAAAAAAAGCCAGAATTCAAATATTACTTGTAGGTACTTCAGAATTAAAACATTGCTATTTTTTACCTAAAGATTTAATATACTATGTGGCAAGAATATACAGCAAATATTGAGATACAAACCTTCTGCCATCTTGTTAGCTAAATAGTGGTGGAAGATAACAGACAGCAGTTGGTAGTGGTATTCTGAAGTAGGGCCATAATGGTTCATGTATTCGTACCAAATCGTCACATGTAAATTGATGCACGTAATGTAGAAACAAATTTCACTAGCGTCAGTTTCACTTTTAGCCAAACGCTGTTACCAATATATGCTGAGGTTAGCTCAACAAGTTGATTGGCATGTGAGTCGTCACACTATGACAAGCGCAAATCAAACAGGTTCCTGATCAGCTACAACAGCAACAGACAGAGCTGTGTGTAAGAAGAGAGCAGTGTGTTGGCATTGCTCCACCTTTGGAAGTGAATGGAAACACATCCAAAATGCTGACCAACAGCCGACAGGTGCCAATAACCTGGATGATGAATGTTTAAGTGCTCTGAATGTTTTAATAAAGCCAAAGTGGAACTAACTGTAACAATCCTTCTAATACACAACTTTTATTTTTTTCTTGTTCCATATATTTCTTTTTAATGTCATAGTATAACAGATGCTTTTTCAGTTTTATAGCTATTGTGACTTGTTGCATTTTGGGAAGCTGTTTGTTCCGTGCTCGCACAGTGCAATAAAGAAGTGTCTGAAATGTTCCTTGTTTTTACAATAACAAAGTTTCCAGTTGGCAAAATGCTACATCAGTCCCAAGTAAGAGGACTGTGTCTGTCTCTGACACTTGCACTACTGTCCGCTCAAAATAAATGAAAACAAATATATCCTTATGTGTTGAAGTTTTTTATCCACTGTACCAAATTTGTACCAAACTGACTCCTGTGTACCGTTTACCCCATTCTGAAGCATACAAAACAACCATTTTAAAAGTTTCAAATCCACCCTATATTTTTTATACATAATCTAAAAAGGCAAACACAAGTGTAATCAACTCATAAACTTAATCAGTTATCAAATTCAAACTATGAGGGGAAATAATGAACACTACATGTGATAACAGAAACTGTAGGAATGGATTCAAACTGGACTGACAGATCTTGACTTTGAGTAAAATTTTGGCATTTTATTTAGTCTGCAGACTAATGTGCCAGCTTATTTCATAGCCACCATTATTGCAGTATCATACTCAAACTGAACACCGTTTCATTAACAGTGCAGATCCTTTTTCATCAGGTCCTTTCTTTTTTCTCTCTGGGGTTGCCCTTGTTACACACGTTTATTCCAGGAAGCTTCCTTACTAAGTTTACATAACCAAAATTTCACATCCCCCTCTGAAATGCCATTCTTTGCAGTCTTCCCAGGAGGAAGGTGGAGTTGAGGTGTGGGGGTGGAGACAAGTGGCAACTCTCTCTAGCAGAGGCAATAAACAATCACTAGGGGAATTAATAGCTGCTAAGTTTGATGTTTTACTGATGATAGTTTTTAGTTTACAGAGAATTAAAAAACACAACAGAGTACAACTGGAATGCATGCACCATTATACTGTATGATTTAACTTAACTTCTGATTGGTTGCTGAATCTATACGAAAACAAATATCCCCTATAAATACAATTTCTGACGGGTCAGGTTTCTCCCTGAGGTACAGGGCTTCTCCAGGCTTTTCTGATGTCTTATCCTTTGATAAATTCTGACAATTTTATTGGCCCAGCAATAAAAGTTATGTGAATTTGAGTTTGGTATACTCTGGTATTCAAGTTCAAGAGCATAATGACAGCTTGATATTATTTATCTACAAATTGTATTTAAAATATATAAAACCATTATCCATCTGTGGTGACACAACATCAAACAATTCTACATGAGCTCCCGTAACCATGGTTAAACTCTCTACAGCAGCTTTTAAGTTATATTTTAATGGCTAGATAAGAAACATTTCTTAATGTGGACGTGTGTGGATATCTGAAGTGACAGACTCACATTTTGATGTTCTCATGGTACTGCTTGGTATCAGAAGGCTGATTGTACAGAGGCTGGAACAGAAGAAGGAACAGAAAAACCAAACAATCAGCCATAGTGTAAGTGCAACAGATTGTAAATGAACCGTTTACACAATGACAGAGTTCACGGCAACATCTCCTCAGTATGATTCTGACCTTGCCCACAAGGAAATGTAGGATTCAGTGTTTGCAGTAGACCGATTGAAGCCCAGTAACCTAATCAAATTCAATCCTCAAGTCCTCCAGGACAGGGGAGAAACCTGTTTTGTGTAGCGTCTTGCATGAGCTCAAAAGGTAATTTGCTCAATAGAACCAAGTGATCAGATTCACTGGTGTGAAGAGCGTGAGAGTAAGATAGATGGAAAGATGCGTGGACAGATACAGTATGTAGGAGCAAATTTATGACTAAATCAAGTGAAAAAATATCATTTCAAACAAAGATAGGCTGGTAATTTGAAAAAGGAAAAATTCCAATTTTGCAAATACAGCAAAGTCAAAGGTGATCTGCACTGTTCTGTTTCTGTTCTCAGTGGGTTTGGGTACAACACTTTAACACTGCACCCTGGTGTGAGTCATCAAATTCTATGTGTTCAAAATTGTTTAATGTAGCTTTGTGTAAAGGAATCAAAATATGTTTACTTTATTACTTTACACCCATGCTCAAGAGCCCTCCACCTTGTTTGTCTCCCAAGCATCCTTTATCCGTCTAACCTGGCCTTCAATAAAATGTTTCCACAGTCGATGGTGCAAAAACATGAGAGCAAGAGAAAGAAAAATACATATGGCATAAAACAGTCTCCACTCACCAATTCTACCCTGGGTCCCAGTCCCTCCAGTATCCTGTGAGCCTCCTCTGCCTTTTTCTGGTAAGGGAACACAAACAGAAGTAGTACATCAGCTGGCCGCCTGCACCTCTGCCATCACCACGGCAACGCAGTGAGCACGCTCACTTGATCACTGAGGCTACACTGCGGCTCACTGGATGGACGGGTGGCTGGATGTATGGATGGATGGAGAGATGGATGCACCAACTATTATTAGAGCTTTTAACTCAAGCTGGGCCACAGCTCCTTGCCTCAGCTCCCTCTTTCCTCTCCCAGAAAAAAAAAGATTACTCACCTCCCCTGAGCAGAGAGAGGAAGGGAGAAAGAGCAGGCAGGCAGGAAAGCAAGTGGGAGTGGAATAGAAAGTGAGTGGGAGAGGAAGAGTAAAAAAAAAAGAAGAAAAAAGAAAAAGAAAACCAGGGACAGGGTGGGGGGGCTAAAGGGCTTTGGTGCTTATCTCATAAGAGACATCTGATGAAAGACAGAAAGATCTCACCTCCAGCTCACTACCTACAACAATCAGCCTCTTAAAACAAAAACTCCTGGCAGGGACCATAAAGTAAGAGAGGAGAGGTGTTGGGCCATGAAGCTGGGCAGCAGAAATACTCCCATCTGTGTCTCTGGATGACCCCTGTGCAGCTCCGCTCCTCCATACATTTATATTGCGCTCTAGCAGACAAATGTGTGAGCAGTGTCCCAGACTACCCCTCACAATGTTCGCTCCACTTTTTTCCTCATTCCTCTCTGTGCACTCTCTCCGCTTCATCGATCAAACAGACCCTCCTTGGTGACACACACACATGCTCCGTTGCTTCGCATCTCACTCTGTTTCCTTCAGTGACCGCACAGTCAGACTGGCAGGACTGACACATTCACAGACAGGATGGAAGTACAGTGAGGGAGGGGTTGGATGAAGAGGAAGATTTCGGCGGTGATAACAGAGACAGAACCTGCTGGTGTGTGTGTGTGCACGTCAACCTTTATTCTTCACCACCCACAGTGTCATGCTGCTTCCTTGTCCCTTTCACTATGTCCTCACCGTAGAGGTAGCTCAGGAGGTGTTTGGGATCTACTCCTAAGTTTATACAAGACTCACGCTAACAGACTTGGATGTAAGACCCCAGAGGAGCTCACGCACACAGCTTAACTTGCCTCAACACAGGTTTCCAACTGGGTCACCTCTGAGTGGAGCCAAATAACATGGCTACAGTTTTAAAAGTGTCCTGTGCATTTTCTTGTAAGGCATAAGGTAAAGGGAAGCACTGATAATTTACATTTGCACATACTACACATATCATTTAATTGCAAATACAATAACATGATGCTATTATTCTTCCTCAACTGGTTTTGCATTGATTCCCTCATTCCTGTTGCTTCTTCACTAGTGAGTAGGTGTAACAGGCTGCAGAGTACTGCCTCAGAGAGCCTGCTCACTACAGGAGCAGTTAATGAACGGCAATTATTAAAACCAGCCTTTCATCCTCGGGGAGTAGGGAGGCTCAAGGATTTTTCTTCACTTCTTGGCCGTACATTTTTAAGCAAATTTGAAAACAACACTGCATGATAACGACCTCCAAACTCTTTGAATATGGCTTCACATTATATACTAGAAATGATAAATCAAGCAATGAAGACAGGGGGATATATGAGATGCAGGGGCAGCCGTACAGAAAATTACCATTTTTCTCAAAGTGTGGATAATTACACACTGAGAGCTGCTGGTCTTGTAACTGCCCTCTCGATTCATCTCCATCTCCCACACACAACCTCATCACAAGACCCAGGCATAGAGAGGCCGGTTTCATTACTTCAATTATGCCCCCCCGTGGTAACACACAGGACTGCTACTCTGGCAGTGGTGTTATCAGATGTAAACCTTAGCAACTGTACAATTGCACATGCTGCCTGCAGTCAACAAAAAATTCTCCCCAGTGGATTGAATGATCCCTGAACACACTGAATAGGAGAAAACTCAGCACAAGCCTATGAAAATAACACTGAGTGCTTATGCAACTAATATCAGAGCATTACAAAACTTCTGTACCTTTCATGAAGAGAATGTAGGAGAGGAAAACAGATAAAAGCAAACAAAAACAAAGAAGAGAGAAAGAACTGCAGGGCCATCTTTACACAGCACAGGCACAAAGATTTAGCACAGCTCAACAGAATTATGATAATGCAGTCTCAGAGGGGCTGTCCTCTCTTGTGCTCATGTCCATGACAGCTATGTCCCAAATATGAGAGGAGTGAACTTGGGTTGAGCCATCCCCGGGGTTTGACAATAGGCTGTCGGTAGAAATGCGGCTGTAACCCTGTCTGGGAGAGCTGGTGACACTGAGCCCAGAGGGGACAGATGACACCGTGGTGACACCGGCTCAAAAAGGCATGCTGAGGCTGAAATAATTATAGCCAGGTGCTTTAAGACACACATCAATATACATATGTAATGTACATATATGTGCACAAATAAACACACACCACAGGCCTGACATGTAACGTCAAAAGAGCTGTTTGTGGCATTCAGAGAATATCTATGATTCAGAGTGTGAGGCAGGATTATCTGCACATGGTCTCAACGTGGAGGGGGCTGAGCTTGTCGCTAGCAGGTACCAGTACTCCATAAACAGTGCTGACAATGCCGACAACGTTAACTTGGGAGGAAACAGGAGAGTGGGCACTTCGCTTCTGCAACAATACTATCTGGATATGCGTGGCAACTGCTGTTTGAGCACAGTGCAAAGTGGCTGCAATTAGCTAGCCAGTAGGACACACTCACAGGGACTCACATGTACGCATCACCAGACTGCTACCACAACATCGGACAAGGAAGCATGAATAACGACACACACACAGGGAGTGTGATTACATTCTCCGCTCGGGATGCCATTACTCCACCGTATCTTCCATAGCAAATAGAGGTTTCCTGCTATATTAATGTTCTGAGTGTTGCAGACAGCTCCTTTAAGCTTTAATGTAAAAACATTATTACACCATTTATACTTGCCACCTCATGTGCCTTGGGCAGATGGGTTGGGTGCCAGATGTTAAAAAAGGTATAAATGCATCTCTCTCCAGGACACATGTGCATTCTTTACCTCTCCCAACTGTGTAAGAAAGTGACTGAACAAAGAAGCCATATACAGGGTCTGTTCCCTGTCATCATAGCAGTTTCAGTGACACTGAAATTAGCCATTGTTCTTCCTGTCGCATACAAAGTGGCAGAAAACATAAATCCTGCAATTTAAAGAATTATAGTCAAACAGACGGGTAACAGACCATCATAGCTTTTATCAAATCCATGAAAGCAAAAGTACAACCACTGAATTACCTGTGTGGGTGAGAGAACAGAGATCTGTATGGGTGAAGGATCTGAGAGCATGAGAGCTTGTAAAGATGAGCAAGGTCTTGCCCGCAGACCATCCACGCAAGTCATCTATGTGTTTGTTTTAGATTACGAACAGTTGTTAGTTATCTAGCTAGCTGAACTGTTGAACTGTTGTCATAACTGCACTGCTGAAGTACACAAATGATTTTTGTTCTAGCATTTTAAGGGGTTATCAAAGAACTTTAGGTGCATTACCACCAACCTCTAAGCTGGAGTCAGGGCTATCAGTGCTAAGGCTAGTTAAGGAAAACCGAAGCAGATACAATCAGACTTTTGATCTGGCTAATGGAGACACATATTTGCGGATTAGGATTAATTAGGAATCCAGTATCAATACCAGAACCTTAAAGTGATACAGATACCACTTGAGTTACTCAATTCGATACCCATCATGTGACTGGAAACATTCAGTTGCGTAAAATGCCACCAGTGGTGCAACAGACATGGAGTATATTCATACTTGGCATTGGGTTATTTCGATCAATAGCTTTAAAGTATTGAGTACAGATACCCAGCCCTAGCTGAGTGTAAACTAGGGTTGTGCTGATGGGCAGTCCGAGCCAAGTGTAAAATGAGTCTACGTCATGTAAATCAATTAGGAATGAATGACTGAATATGAGTAAATGTTATGGCGTCACCACAGCATTACGCTTTGCATGAGCCAAACTAAAAAAAAAAAAACAGCTGAAGAAGCTGGTTCGGTCTAGAGAGAGATAAGAGAGGTTGGGGGGGCAGTAGGCCAGAGTACATCCTGCAAGTCAGAGGGAAGTGGAAAGCGTTACAGAGGTCAAGCTACATTGTGGAGTAAGCTATGAGTCATTCCTAAACTTCCAGCCTTTCAATGAGTCTTGAGCAGTCTGCAGTACCCTGCTGTTGCATAGCAGTGCTGTGGTTTTACTGATTTTGATGACGGTAAGGGTGAAAGTCATGAAAGACACTCCCTGTGCTGTGGTATTCCCTTTAAAACGGTCTTTTCAGGGAATTTTGGTGGTTATCTGGGGACATCTGCGCAGCTGCGAAGGATTTAGTCTCTTGCTCAACGACACTTAAGCAGGGTGAATGCTTGCCTGCCAACACATAGGGTTTAAACTAGGCTCTCCATTGGCAGCATATTTACTCAATACACCACATATCTTTGCCATCCTATAAAAGCGATTTGCCTTGAATGTGTCAAAGAAGCTGTTCAAAAGATCCAAGAGTTTTTTCCTTTGAACTGTGAAGTTTTAACATTACTCTGACTTTCCCATAGGGGGCTTGTTCAGAAACGTTAAATCTGGGGTGTGATACAGTGTGAGAGGAGTTCCCTGCTTTAAATGCCAATTCCAATAAAAGAGGAAACATGTGCATTTCACCACTAGGGGGACTGAGAGCACTGAGAATCACTCCATTATAAAAGAGAATCTGCACAGAGCACTGCTGCATATAATGATTGCTGTGACTAGGACTAACTTAACACTTATAAATAGCTTTATATGACCTCCAAGCTGCTCTGTTTTTCTTTTCTTGAAAGAATGATTAAGTTGCTATACTTGCATAGGTAATAAAAGAAATATTTGTTTCAGTGTGCGTCTTTGTCACTGTATAGGGTGTGCTTGTGTATGTATGCGTGTGATTCATCATGCCTGCTGTGCTGACCTTTAGAAGATTATTCTGTTAGGCAAGAGTTCTGCCTATCCTGACAGTAAAGAGTGGGAGGCTCAGGTAGGAGCTGAATACTTTGTGGCACACTCTGCTTTTGTTGACAAGGGTTTTTTGAGGATTACATCAAACAAGGTAAATGAAAATGACAGATCTCCAAGAAAAAATGTCGTCTCTCCAGAGCCACAGTATTTTGCTCAGTATTGAACACACTACAAGACTAATCCACACTCTGTCAAACGCAGTCTATGAAATGTAATGACAAACATAATGAAAGAAGTACACACCGTGGGGCTTTGCTCAGGGTAAAATTAGGGACACTCTGTGGTTTGTTGAAAGCTGCACCTGCTGGGTAATGTAGTTTACCTTACATGCACTGTCTCCATCTTCAGCACTGACAAGCTGACATTAAAACAAATAATCAGGCAAAAAAGAATATTCAGTAGCTCTAACAGCCTGGCTTAGTTTAGTCTGATATCTTGCATCGGGGGAAAAGCAACCAGTTCTCTCACTCTGACATGCACTTGTGGTAATACACAGCATATGTGATCAAGTGCAACCACATTCAAATGCAAACTAATTTGAGCTGCAGTGGTAGGCCACAGATTGAGCATCTGGTGTGCGTGTGTGTGTGTGTGTGTGTGTGTGTGTGGCCTTGTTTACACCTGGAATTGACATGCATCTTTGGTGGTGATGATTTTGCCTTCGTGCCAAGGTCTTTGTAAACTTCATCTTCGCGGGAAGTGTACTTCTTCTTCTTTTTAATTTCTGACAGAATAGGCATGGGAAGTGCATTGCTGTCTCCCGGCAGTTCGTCACAACAACGCATTTGTTCTTTGCTAACAGAAATGATGTACATGTTTATCTGAATATAGAGCAAGGAAATGAGATCTGATCACAAGTGGTGAATTGAAATGCAGGTGTCGATGCATTCTAATGCAAGGTGTGAACATACAGACTTAAAGTTGTCCCCTTATGATTGGATCAGCCAAGACGCATGTTAGTACCAGATGTGAAAGGCCTACGTGCGTGTGTGTACATTCTACTGACCCTGTTCTCATCATAGATGATTTGCACCAGGCTGCGATGCTTGGCCTCGCTGGGTGGTGGTGAGATGGGTCGCTCTGGCTCATGTGGCTTTGCAGCCTCCTCCTCCAGCTGTTGCTGTAACACACATACACAAAGATGACAGTTAACACTTAACAAATCCAAAATGGCCCTGATCTTCCGGGAAGACCTGTGGCTCACCAGTTCCTGTTGTGAGGTTAAAGAGTGTGTGTTAGATCAACCGTCCCTCCCCCAGCACTCCAGCAGGGACGAGACTAACTGTCCTATTAGCTGTAATAGCTATTAACTCCCCAGGGCCTAGTTAATCAAAGAGTTACTACAGCAGCCTGTAAACAAAGCCAATGCCTGCTGTGTGGCTGGAACATCCAGTGAGGGAGGGAGGGAGGGAGGGAGGGAGGGAGAGAGAGAGAGAGAGAGAGAGAGAGAGAGAGAATTCAGAGAGAGAGACAGACAAAAGAAAAAGTAAGAGAGGGAAATGCGGTAAATTGACACCAGAAAAATACTGGAAAACAGCAGAGTTCTCCTATTTACTAGTCACCCTGACATGTAACTTAACAGTATTTGGAGATTGTACAAGACACAGTGAATTTCAGAAACTTCTGTCTGCTGCTAACAAAAACACAGAACCGCAGCAAGTAAGAATTTGGGGGTTGGCAGAAAAAGCAGTGAGGAACTAAAAGAAAGAAGTTCAGTCAGTGCTTCTTTGTCCATCAATCTTCCCCAGAGGGTACACAGATAAAAACGAGGAGGCCTGTTCTGTCATTCAGCGTATAGAAAGAAAAGCAAGTGTTTGCCTCTCATAGCCCATTTACATTTAGACACTTCTCGCATCTTTGGCAGATTGGATAGCTATCAGAAATTGAAATGGCAAAGTGTAAATGCAACCGAGCAGCATTAGAGAGGCGCTGCTTTCCAACTGCACATTCTATCCAGATGTTGAAAAGGTGTTAATGGACCAGTCAGGGGCATTAATCCTCCCACACTTAAGTACCTTAGTAAGTAGCATGTGGAAGTAGCCACTTCCTTCCTGCCTGTGATGATTGCAGGTGATAATGAGACAAAAATAATGTTAACATTAAAATTATTTATACATTGAATAGTCTAATGTGGCACAAAAACATTAGTGTCAACATGTGCAGTAATAAAGAAGGCAGGCAGCTGTATGTAGTATTTATCATAGAAGCAAAACCTTTGTCTTGCTTAATTATTTAGCAATGCAACTCATCAATGCCTCTGTGTTAGTTACTTGAAAACTAAAGCACAGATAAACTTTGGTCTTTCTCAGTCTTCCAAACTACAATATGTAACAGCCTGCACAGCTTCTGGTACAATTATATCTGAAGATAAGACACATAAAAGGAAATGGGAGATACCTGGGCCTTGGGTATTGGCTGATACAGAGTACCAATCGGATACCAGTTATTATTAAGATGTATGCCTCACTCTGTCAAAGTGACTGGGATCATTCATTTATGTGTAAGACTTGACTTAAACATTGCTTTCCTAACTTTGTGAAACTAAATGTAACAAGTACATACATGAAATTTCTTGAATTATTTATTAGTAAAATAAAAAATCTTGTACCAGTAACCTGATAAAAAACAAAGTGTAAACCTTGTTAATGCAGCAACAAATTGGTCAAAACTTGAACAGGAATTAAAATTACCATCTAAAACAATACAACTGCACAAAATGAGAACATGTCGGCATTAAATCACAACTCAGTCACAAACTAGTGCAAACAAACTTGATAAATAGAAATTCAAAATCATCAGGAACTACAATTCTTTGTAAACGTTAAGTGTAAGTAGGAATTAAAATTCAAATATAAAATAATAGAGCAGCTGAAACTGTAAACATAGAATTTAATTGAATTAAATATATCTGCCCCATTGTCTTTAATCCCAGCTCCAGCTACTTGACTCAAATTCTGCCAGATATCAGCACCAGATCTGTACATCCCTTCTAGTAAGTGCCTGAACTGAACTGAATTTACATTTTAATTTAATGCTGCTATCAGAAAAAAAATAAATTCCATACCCCCATACAAAGACAATAAACAGATGTTCTAGATCTTTGACTATTTTCACAAATGCATTTCAAACGCTATGTATACCATAACTTTGACTATTACACCAAAACTATCGGCAAAAATGTATTTCTTTTCAAGTGAACATGCAAGCCTTGTAATGCCAAAAAGAAAGAAAGAAAGAAAGAAAGAAAGAAAGAAAGAAAGAAAGAAAGAAGAAAAAACTTAAATTTTTGACATCTTAATTTGCCTGAAAATGTTTGGACAAAGTCTCTATTTGTGCAGGCTATAAGCTTGAGACAAAAGCTGAGTGTATTCAGCTGTAACTAGCCGCCTGGAGGCTGAGGGCAAGTGTTGCTGAGTGGCGTGCATATAGCTGATCTACAGTTAAGTCAGCCCCCTCCTTCTCATCTCCTGTCAGGGGCTTCAGGAGGGGGAAAGGCGGCCTCCAGAGGATCCACATGAGAGTAGAGCAAGATGGATCATCATGTGCCATGAAAGGCCAGGATAAGCATCTAGTTAGGGAAACACACACATTCCAATAGAGACGACTCCCCCTTCATTTCCAAACCCACCACAGAGTAAAATAAAATAAACCAACCACCCTGAGCTTGGCTGACATGACACAGGCTGGCGGTAACCTAAGCCCTAACCTCCGCCCATCCACTACCTCTGCCACAACTCTTTAAATAAAGTTTTACCGTGCCACTTAATTAGTCCAGATGTTTTAATGCTTGAAAAGAGTCGGACTGTAAAAAGAACATCCATAAAAACACTGTGTGTGTATTGAGGGAGGCTGAATGGAGTGGTCTTGATTTATGCTTGTAAGCAGCAGGGCTTAGCCTCTTAATCATTCAAAAGTTTCTACCCTGAGGTTGGAATCTAATAACCAGCTTTATTTTGGTTCCTACTGTAATTAGGTAAAATACCCAGATTTATTAAGTCTATTAACAAAGAGCAATGTACAAAACACTCAAATAGCAGACTTCTCATTTTCATCTGGCAACCATCCATTTCATCAGGTGAAATGTTGTAGTGGACAACAATAACTGGTGGACCAAAAATAGGAAACAAACAAACAAACAAAAACACCTTGCAATTGTGTTATTAGTATGTAACTTGGAGGTCAGCTAGGGGTTTGAAATGAACATACCCCCTGAAATGTGTCTCTCTCAAGTACAGCATGGTCAAGCTTATCAAAATCAAAATTTTAAGCTTTATTGCTCTTTTCTGGATTCTACAAAGTGAAGAGATGGAAAAATGTCAGTAAAATTTAATGGTCAAGAGTTATATCACTTTATTACTGTCAGCTGAGACTGAGAACACCACACATAGCCGTCATCAGAACATTAACCTCAGGCTACTTTTGAATGATTTTTTAAAAATAACTATGTATTCAGAATGAAAACACAGGCATGTCCAAAGTCCGATCTGGGGGCCAGTCGTGGCTCTCGGACCGATTTTACATGGCTCGCAAGCTTGTCTCTCAAAATATACTACATGTTGCCCCTCACGAAATATTAGACAATCAGGCAAGTTCACTTCTTTTGTTTCTGTTAATCTCATGATGGCAGGGTATCATTTCTTTGTAGAAATACACCAACTAGGAAATATGCAGGTGGAGCAGATGTGTTTTTATAAACAGATGGTAAACAGGCAAACAAATAGTTACCTAGCAGCAGACATTTTCTGCTAGTTAGCAGACATGGCCACAGCAAAGAAGCATAAAGCTGACAGTGAGGGCCACCGCTTTCAGGAGCAATGGAAAGTTTAATACTTTTTAACTGAATGACAGTGGCAGTTAAAAACAGCTGCATTTGTCTCATTTGTATGTGACTTTTTATTAACCCACATGATGCCACAAGGAGCTGGCCCCCAGGTCTTTTCACATTATCTAATCTGGCCCCCCTTCAAAATAGCTTGGACACCCCTGTGGTAACATAACGGCATGGATGGTGGGGGAGGGATTCGGGTGGAAAAGAGCAAGCTCGACCATACAGTTTCTCTACTAAACATGGCAGACGGCCAAAACAGAGATAGTGTGGCAGGGATATGAGTGGTTTAGCAGTCACAAAACCTCCACCATAATCCTTCTCCTCCCCCAGGGAAGCTGTTATTTATAGCCTTATATATTTTTAACCTACTTTTCGCCTAAATAAAAAGCCAAAGAGAGAAGAGCAGAGAGAAAGGGGAATGCAGCTGCCTGGAGGAGTGCGTGTACAGAATCGTGGCACATTGAGCAAGAAACAGCTACAGAACTTGAATACAGTGATTACAACACAGCAAAGTCTGCTTAAGACTTTATTGCACTGATGCCAACTGGAGCCTGGCAGGGAGAGTCACACTGGAAAACCACACATGAGCATTTCAAACAAGCCAAACACTGCCACTAAGAAAATTCAACAAGGATGCCAGCGCTGGCAAAGACTTCCGACATCTACAAGCATGACGGATAAAGGTACCTCATCATTCTGTTAGGCATGCCTGCCTGGTCAAAATATGTGCAGAATGCAGATGAGTGACATCACTTAGTGGCGTCTACTCAACTTTCACCTGTCACACATCATCTCACCTTACAGGTTGTTAACAAAATTGCTTTGAAAAAGAGCTCTGAAGGACATAAATCATAACTACAAATATTAAAATGGTGGGTCATATTGAACTGCATGCAAAGCAGTCGTTAATATACATTTTGCAATCTGGGAAGCCGGCATCCACTGTGAAATCCATTCTTGTTGACACTGCTACTTTCTTATACCAAAGTGAATGAACGAATGTAAACACATTCGGTAACCAGACAAGGATGTATTTTATAATCTCGTTTGCAAAGCCTTTCTGGTGCATACGCTCCCACCAACACATCCATCCAGCCACAACAGTCAACAACTTAAATCTCAGGCAGAAATATAAATCATTTCCAAACCCGAAGGCATCTACAGCATAAATCCATCTGAAAATCAGGGAGCTAAGCAGGAAAACTTAAGATAGCATCGGTCTGCAATCTATAAACACAATGCGAGCCAATCTAATCTCAAATTTATGACCAAATCCATAGGTGTGCTGACCTGTTTCTTGCGAAGCTTGCAGATCTGCTGCTCCACCATGGTGATCTCCCTGTCCACGCGGTCCATGTTCTGGATGAGCTCCTCCTTGGAGAAGCGAGCCGGCACCAGATCCAAGTCAGGGTCCATATGAACCGGGCTCACAGGAGAGATTGGCTCCAGCTTCCCCATGGCACTTCCACGGTCCTACAGAAGGACAACAGAGTGAAAGGTGACATGATTAGATGTAAAAGATGTGTATACTATGATAAATTTTACACTCTAGCAAAGGTCACACAATAAATTCATGTAATTAAAATCCAAAGGGAGAAGGAAGAATGACGACAAAGAGGAAAATTAAAAAAAGAATTTCATGTGACAAGAGAAGTCTAATGTTTGGATAAAACTGGTAACATACAGCAGGTTGGTGTAAGGTATCTGACATACAAAGGAGCATGAAGACCCTCTTGATATGGCTTGACCATCTCAGAGCACTGAACTTGCACAGTGCACTTCTATCTCCTGTTGAAAACATCCCTGTCTTCCTCTGATTGCAAGGCCTGGAGGTTACTCCACAAGAAATCATCCAAACACAGTCTGTGTATCCTTTGGGAAGGTAACAAACGCCAGTAATTAAGTCCTCTGGGTAATGAAAGCCAGTGTAGTGTCTCAGTGACACTAGACGACACTAATGAATATGAGGTCACAGCCTCCCTTGCCAGGAATATGCACAAGAGCGCTGGCAGCTGGCTCTGTTTAAGAGACTTTGTTTGAAATGTGAAATACTCTCTATTTGAGAGTGTAGGAGGGAAATCTGGAGGGTAGTACAACATGTGTGCAGATCAAATTCAGGAGGTACTTATTAGCCATGTCTTCCGGCAGAAAAATAGAAATGGTGTGTGGCTGTCAGTCACACAATACACAGTGCGGCTCATCAACTGAGCAGCTGTACTGATGACAGAGTAGAGAGAAGCGATTCGTCAAACCTCTGATCTTCCAAGTACACTACAGTACTCAAAAACCAGCATATACATTCTGTGAACATACACTCATATGGAAATCCCTCTTCAGTACAGTGTTGGACCACCCCCTCTGTTTAACAGAATAATTCACATAACTTTCCAAGGTTGGTGGGGAAATATGCTTTGTTTTAATCGATGGTATGCTTTAGTTCATCTTAAAATCTCATATCATTGCAACCCTAGTGGGGAAATGTCCCAAAAAATATATTTCGGGAGGACATAAGTGTTCCTACCAATATCTGATTAAACTTATTTGCAATAATTCTCATTCTAACATTTGTGCACAAAAGTACGGGACAAATTGCGTCGTGTGTTAATCAAGTAAGGGACCGGTGTTTTCAGTTAGTTTTGCTATTCCACCTCTGATGAAGAGCAGCACACAGCCACTTCAACTGTGCCTCATTCAGTATATAACAGTGTTCTGTGTCAGTCTGACAGTCTGAAGAGGATACCACCATATCAGCAGCAGAGCAATATCGTAATGCACAGTAGACTATAGAATGTATGTGTTTGTTTTTTATTTTTTTTTTTTCCCACAAAATATTTCAACTTTATACTCGACGTCTCAGAGAACACAGACCTGGCTATCTGACAGTGCAGAGGACTCTGGCAAGAGGAGAGGAGGCATGTGCTTTACAATGAATAAGGACTGGTGTAACAGGAGAATTGTGAGGTGATGTCCCTTTCCTGCTGTGGATCACTGCTATATAAAACATGGATTACCAGAACCACACGGAAACATAAACAATTACACTGCAGCAGCCAATAATGTAAGAAGACACACAAAAAAAATTAAACGACAGTGCACAAGTTAAATAAGCTGATGGGATCACATTTCACTGGAGTTGTATCTGTATCTTGTTTAATTCCATGTGACAAATAACTAATTGATTGATTAATACGAATTTGCGCTAAGTTTTAAACATGAACAAATATCTTGCTCAAACACATATGAGCTATTAAATCCAGAGGTTTGTGGATTAATTAAAACAAATTCATTCATTCAGCAGGGTAGGCTAACGTGTGTTAACTATGCTAATAACACTGGTACAGCTGTAACAATGACTGTAGCGTCTCTCGGCTTTGTGTTATTTAGATGACAGTCAACCATTTTAGTGTTTCATTTTAAACTGGAATTTATCAGGCAAGACAACCTTTCTTGAGTCATCACCAGTCGAGCTGTTTAACTGAAAGTACCTTCAGTGGTTTACTACAGACACCTGAGTGTTCAGTGTAGTATGAGTAATGTATATTCCTACTTTCTGCATGTATGTGAGCATTCTTGAGTTATAGCCTCCATAAATGATTGCGTGTGTGATCCAGCTTGGGTTTTGTTCTGCGTTATTTTTAAACGTCTGAAATGAAGGTTATGTAAGTGAGCTAATCTGGACTAGGCAGGCTGCATTATAGCCCCACAGACCGGCTGTGATTGAAAATGTCAGTGCCAGAGGATGTTGAGGGGCTGTCCTAGATCAAGAAGCCCAAGTTTGCCAAATCCAGTTAGTCGCAAAAACTCACGATACATCAACATGAAGAAGGGAAAAAACAGCTCCTAGGATGGCTCGACTTTGTCTAAAACGACGTCCTTGAGTGCAAATAACACCACTACCCTTCTGAGATGTGTGTTACTGCTCTGCGTGCCAGAAATCTCTCAGGGGACAAAATCATGGTGATGTAAAAAACAGATAACATTACACAACCTGCGTTCATGGTCATCACAATCCCAAAGGATTTCAGAGGAGATTTACAGTGTAATCTTGAAAAAGAAAAATGTCATCATGTGTTCAACAGTTAAGAGGTTTTTTGTGAGAAACTTAAATTCCTTTCATTCTTGCCTTTGATGCTACAGTTGTCGACTGGTAATGGCATTTGTGATTTTATTTTTATTGGCACCACTTTGCTCTGCTATGAACTCAAGGATAGTTAAGTGTGTGCAAATGTTTAGAGAGTGAGTTTAACCATGAGGGGTTTGATGGTATGGCAGAACTATGAAGTCAAAAGTAGTCTGCATTAAGTGTTAAGTTTCCCTCTGCTCTTGTGCCCTACATTGTCCTCTGTACTTGTCAACAGTACAACAGCACATCAACAGCTACTACACCTGTGACATAGTGTGAAAAGAGCACAGGCCAATAGCTAAGCTGCTGGCCCAGCACAGCTTACATCTTATATGCCCTCAGCGACCCTGGTCACATTTAGAACATTCCACTCGGACTGTGCATGCATCAGGTTTTTTTTTTAAATACCTCTGGGTGTTGTAGCGTGTCTGTGTAAATGTGTTCTGTTTAGTAAGCACCAGCCTGTGTCACTGAGTCATGTAGTCTTAAGTGTATGCATTCCAGACAACACTTGAATAAAGCCCTGGACATCCTGTTTTCACGCTAGAATGTGCATCATAGTTCACAATAGTTGCTCTCTTTGGGAATCAATCCCATTCTTATGCAGAGTACGCCCCAGCAGGTGCATGAAGCTACAGAAACTGAGGTGACTGAGGTTTCAAAGCTGAATCTCATCAAAAAGGGAAATAATTCAAACTAGAGAAAATAAGAATACAATATGTGGGGCCCTGTGAAATCCATTTGTTTTTCAGGTTCCATGTTTTCCTTTTTAATTTTTCTGAATTTGTATTTCACGATTTAAGCACATTTGCCTTCAGAAAGAGTGTCTACTAATGTGGTGAAGGAATAAAATTTCAACAGTTTATAAGAAAATATTCAAAATTGAATGAATATCAGTGAATACTGATGTAAAACAACACTGCATTATTTTAGCACTATTTTCAACTATTCAATTAACAATTTAACAATTTAGAGGGATTCCTTAATTTATAAGGGAGGCAGGTAAGGTGTTTTATACTTCCTGTGAATATATATGTATTTACACCTTATTCTGAAAGGCACACATGGTCATATTTGTATCCTGGGCTGTTTCAATGCATTTACAGGTCAGAATACAGGTGCACTTCAATTTTAGTAGCAGCTGGTTTGGTTTGACCACAGCAATGCAAGGGCGGCTGGCTAGATACAGAAACATAAGACGCTGCCTCTGGGCGACTCAAGGAGCACAAGAGGACAGGATTTGACCCAGCTTGGCTGACCGAGAAGACCATTGTGGTCAAGCCCGGTGTTGGCGGCCGTGCTGGGATGTGTGAAGGAGCTTAGCCCAGCTTTTGGAGAAACACGCAGAGCAGAAGACAGAAGCGGCGTGTCCGTATTAACACCACAATATAGCAGCAAGATTTTTATAAACTGCATTCTCATTTTGGCAAAGCCCCCCATTTTCCGCATTTTACAGTAGAATCAATTTTATATCAAAGTCCACAATTCTGCCCTTGTTTTCTATGTTGTGGGAATCATAGGGTCCCAAAATATGGAGTGAGACTGGTCTCATTAGGGCTCTTTGGTTTATACAAGGTTACGATTTAGAGTAAAATGAAAATCTTTAAAATGCAAGAAAACTGCTTTGAATTGTGTGGGCGGCTGTGCTGTGAACTTGAAATGTCACCAACAACTTTTGCGGTCTGTGCTTGCTGCTTTCTTTTTTTATGTTTAGTTTCTTGAGCCAAAGACTGGTTGTGAACATATATGTCAACTCTATGCCAAGTTACTAAATGTGGATTACTGCTTCTCAATGCTGGGTTGCAACTTTTGATTATTTTCAGGAATTTGCAGCTATTGTGACAAAAACTCTTATTAATCAGATAGACAGAGAAAATGAGGGAAATCAAGTCAGTCATTCGACTCGAAAATAATTTTTGAATAATGACTTGTTTCCTTGTACAATGAAATTGAGCACATAATTTTATGAAGTAGTTTATTTACAATTGCAACAAGTGAGATTCAAATGTCACACACAAATATGTGGATCAAGTCCTCTTAAATGGCTGCAATACTCAGTATTTGAGTGTTGAGTGGCATGTGACATGGTTCTTCTATACTCCGATGAACATACGCTCCACAACAAAACATTGCAGATTCCTTGTCTTGCTGAAGCCAATGTGTGTTAACTGCTGGCATGCATTGTCCCTCATAACTTAACATCTTGTGCTAATGCCATTAGTCCAGACACGGAGCTGCTGGTATTATGACTACAATTACAGAACATACATTAGTTTGTGTGGTGGGAGGTGTTCAGGAGATTGTGTAAAAGCTTGTATAGGCCTGCATGTGACATTCTGCAAGATGCTCTATCTACAGCAGTCAAAATATTTATAAAATACAAAATGTAACCAATTCATTAAAGCCAGCTGTCACAGGGTAATCTCAGGTTGTCAATGTTAGCAGATACTTCAGTCTGCAGTGTAGCTCCACAAGAGCAGGACATAACTGTCTTTGGTATATTAATTTGTTATGCGTTTGTAGTTTATGCTTTTTCTTAACCATAGATATTTTTCAGTCAACATTAATTGTGTATTTTCTTCAATACACCTTGTCTACAAATATGAGAAATGTATTATTCACTCAGAGCAACCACCCATTTCTAAACTCTGAGCTTTGCCTAAATTAGTCTGGTGTTTTACCTGCAAGACTCACAATTTAATGCCTTTGTTCAACATCTGTGATGTGAAAATATTTCCACACAGACACACAGAAAGTGTAAGCGTGTGTCCTGGTCATAGTGGAGTTATAAAATCCTGCACTCCAGAGCGTCCCTCCTGCCGGGCTGCTGACGGCATTGTCAGCAAAACACTCAGTCACACTGGACAGCAGTACAAGAAGTGGTGCCTGCATCTCACTCAAAAGTAGTTTAGCCAGCCATATTGACAGTCAGCACCGCAGAGTTGCACTGCCTGGCCTTGTGTTGCATAGCCACATGCTGTCCTGGGTTCTCCATTACCCTTATCCACTTCCATCACAGTTAGTTTTGTGGTAGACTCAGTTTGTAAAGTTTACAGCCTGCCCTGCTGTTGCTCCTGCATTGCTCTGTGTACAATGACACAGCTAAGAATAATTAAAAAAAAAAAAAAAAGAAAGAAAGAAAGAAAGTGCAGTGAGTCAAATGCCAAACTGCGAGCTGACTCAGGGTCTTCTCAGCCAATGACCTCATTCATCAACTTTAAGAGGCGGCACCATATACTGATTTATCTGCAACAAGGTAATACTGAGTATTTCAGCCCAGCCTATTTATTATTTGAACAGCATCACTGTTTTGGTCTGAATGGGGTACTAGTCACATACAGATTTCCACAACAGTATAAACAATAACCAGTGGCACTTCTCACTCTTTGAACCATGTTAAGCAATCTGATGTTACTCCCTTTTTAGCCAAAAAATTCCAGACAACTGCGAAATGGTGTACAATGATAAAATGTTGCTTTTGTCCTCTGATTCACTGTCCATGTGAGTCATGATGCAAGCGTCAGCGTTGTCTGATACTAGCCTACTCCCTCTTTTCTTGTTGGCCATTGTCTGCTACTCCTCCCTTTTCACCTCTATCTGTGCCTCTCTACACTTGCCCTTTGCCTTATTTTCAGTTACATCTCAGCCTCCTTCCCCACTATCATTTGGTGCACTTGCTCCATGCAGTGATCGCATCTGACATGACTTATATAATGGGTTTACGGCCTTCTGTGGTCCGAGGGGAATTACTGGCATTCCTGAATATTTCCCTTCTAGCTTAAGAGCCAGTGTTATTTTTTTCCTGTTCCCTTCATTATTGGTGTATCTATTTACCATTCCTTGGCTGTCTGCCTCCCCTGGCAGTTTGAAGCACTCTGTGTAATGTCAGGAACACCTCCCCATCAGCAGCTCTGCACTGTGAGCAAGTCGTTTTGATGTGCAGTTCACACAGTTTCATCCTCAGTCTTTTGAAATCTAGGTCAGCTCAATTATTTATTAATTGCTGTTTCACAACTCCCTCAGTCTTCCCACTGCTGCTCACAGTGCTCCAACTCCTACAATGTAGAATCTCCTTTTTGCGACTTCTGGTGTGGTATGTCTAATAATAACCTTTGAAGCTCTGAAGGAGGCTGGCAGGATTAATCGAAAAATAAAAAATTTCAAGAATAAAGTCATAATATCTTTAAGACAAAAGTATTCCCAATTTTTCAAAATCTGCTTCTAAATGTCAGACTCCTGAAGGCACCAACCAAAATATTGCCAAATTACGGACATTTAAGTATTAATTCAAAAACACTGTGATACACTCAGCCCTCTATTATCACAATGTATACAATTTATACTTTATTGGCTATTATCCATAGCCGATTCAAGCACTGACTATAGGTCATTTGCTTGTTGACCATCTAGCTGTAATATACCACGAACTGTCAATATTATATACTATATTTTAGGGGTGAGGGGAAAAAAATCGATTCACTAAAGTATCATGATTCTTTTTTTTAAGATTTCTCAATAAATTTTTTAATGCCTGAATTTAAGTCAAATGTGAAGGTGGAACGACGTTGCTGCTTTTACTGGGGTAATCTACGAGTAATGTGACGTCATATCTGTTTGAAAAACAAAAACAAAGCTGAGAGCAAGAAAGCAAAATATGACGGATGGTCCAAGGATACAGACCTTCATCTGCTACATTAGCAATTCAAATTCAGCCAGCATAAACCACCTGCTGGATAAGCAAACTTTCTGTTGCTGCCTTTACACAGATTAGACCTAGCTTGCTGTGAACCTCAGCACTCGGGTTTGCACTGACTGAATTCCAGCTGCTACAGCTGCTATTGAGTCCACCTGCTATCCTCCCGCAAATAGTCTCCTAGCAAGGGGAAGAGGTGGAGGGACTGCGGGGTGGCTAGCTAGGTAATTCTTGTTTCATTTGAGGTTTGACAGAGAGAGGGCGAGAGCAAGGCGAGGGGCTGAGCGAATCAATGTGCTGCGTTCAGTTCTACAATGAAGTAAGATTTTACCCATTTTAATTACTAGAAAGATTACAATAAATAGAAAATCAGTAAGTGGCAGTCAGTGTCGATATTGTAGCAGTCACCATAAATACATGTATTAATGGGAAGCGCTGCAAGCTTGATGATCAGGGACAGCTAAATGTAGCAGTTTAACTTTACTACAAAAAGTCTATATTTCTATTCTATATCTATATTTATTTTATCCATTCTATTAATGTTAGTTCACAAAGTACTTCACTGGATTAAATTTGTAAAATAAGAATATTATTTACCACTTATCAATGCTGCGGAAATAAAATAAATATTGACTGACATGTGATGTGCATTGTTTTTGGAATCAAGTTTCATGATATACAGTCTGTAGAAGTGTATAACTCCACTTTTTCACATGATCTAGTGTTAAAAAAGTAAACAGAATCACCATAAATCACAGTATCAAATCACAATACTTAAAAATCGTAATACATATGGAATCTACCCCCAAGTATCATGATAGTATTCAATTGGTAGATAGGCATATTGCCCCAGCTCTACTGCACTTCACTGTGAATACTGACCTTTGCCATATCCTCAGCCCCTCCCAGAGGCAGTTGAGGCCGGTGGGATGAGGGCCTCATTAGAGACTCTGGTCCCATTTCTAAACGAGGCCTTTTGATCTCTGCATACTCCACCTCAGATTGGCCGCTGGGCTCTTGCAGGTAGATGTGATCATAGCGGATATGCTGCTCTTGTCCTCTGCAACAGAAAAGAATACAATACAAATCCAGACCTTATTAGAAAACAAACTTCCAAAGCATATTCAGGTAATAGCTGGAGCAAACAGAATGAGACATGACGAAGCAAATCAATGGACACAAGGCAAAATAAACAAACAAAAATTAATTATATGTGTCGCCTCAAATTGATACCCAGGTTAAATAATGAGAGATGTGAAGACATCAATAATAATGAGACAATATTGATCTTCTGAATGAGAGCCGAGGCTTGGTGCAGGTTTTGTTTAATCATGATGGCCTAATCAAATCCCTTTTATACAGGCTCCATTTAACCACACAAAGACACATTTGTACAAAAGCACAAGATGACAGTTACAGCCGGAGATCAGGCTGACCTAAATCTTTACTGTTGTGTTCAAGGCACACACATACGCCAGCTGGCTTGATTTGGTTTAAACAGAATCATCATAAAGTAATCACTGAAGACCACTTTTTCTGCAAAATGGGAACATGTAATGGGTCACTCAGTAGTGGGAAGTGGAAAGAAAGGGAAATTGGAAATGGTGACTCACTGTAACACTACCATCTAATGGTTTTAAATTTAGCAGCATATGGTAGAGCTGCTCTTGTGTGAGGTTTTGCAGTCATTGCTGGGCAGTCAATGGCTACACACACAAAGCCAAAAAAGTGCTTTGTTTAGACTTGCAGCAGGAGCTATGGCACACCCTATACTGTACCCCAAAACTAGAGATGATCTGGATGGCCGGGAATGCTAACAATTAAGCTAACAGCGACCAGAGGAGGGGGAAGCACTATACTGTAATGTGATCTGGTCTTGATTTGCTGCATGTGTGGTGCAAGTATAAACCACATTCTGCATGTGTTCATCATTGGGGGGAGTGGATAAAAACACAGTAAAGTGCACCAGTAAAATGGACCCTTGGTGTGTCGTCAAATGACAGTTTCTGAATGTTAACTGCACTGGCTACTAAGATTTAGGAAATTTTATTAGCCCACTTGTAAATGGCTCTCTGTTCTGTCTGAGGGAACGGTTTTCTCAAGTCTGCCCTGGAGGCAGATGCCAGAATGTCAGTGACTTTGCTGCCAGTGTCAAAATGGAAGTGGCTTTTGAAGAGAAGAAGGAAAACACAACCATAATTGCTGGTCCAGGCCCACAATGGCCTAGTGTGTGGTTTCTTTATGTGCCAAAGAGCATGGAGCCTGTGTCTGCTCAGTGGGGTGCTGGTGGGTTGGTGTAACAATCAAGACCATCCTAGGACTAGACTTTATGAGAGATACTACGTCATATCACTTGTGTAATAAGCAGGGCTAAATCTGCATGATAAAAAGTGTCATGGGATGCTGAGGAAAGAAATAGATTGTGGATGTTTATCTGACTGATTGCCTAAATAGTACCTCGAAAAATAGGGGGACAAAATTAATACCCAGATGGTGTGTGACAACTCCCCCCGTACACATTTTTCTCACTCATTCAGTTGCACACTTCCTCATCTCCATAGAGGGTTGGCACTTACATAATCACATCATCAAGCTCTAGCCCACGCCCCTTCTCTTCCCCTCCCTCCCCCTCTTTCTTTCTCCCTCTCCCTCTTGTGAGCGTGCAGAATAAGCTGATCCCTGGGGAGGATTTGTCTGGAGGATGAGAGAGAAAGAGATGTGTGTAGAAGTGGGGGGCGGAGTGTGTGGGGAGGAGAGGGACAGGGGCAACGCAACACAACACAACACCCCACAACGGCTCCATTACTTTCTTACTGTTTTAGGCCCCATTACAACAAGAACAGAGATCGTGTGTGCTGATAGCAGCCTGTTATTGTGAAAGCACTATGGCGATTGTGCGGCTGCCAATCTCTTCGTTGCTCCCCAGAGGAGCAGCTCCACAGCTGTGCACGGCGCAGGGATGGCTAACAGAGAGAGAGAGGCCAGGCTAACTGCACCACAGCTGGGATGAATGAAACTGAGTAAGCGTACAGAAGAGGAGGGACAATGGGTGGAGTCCAAAAACTTAAGCCTTCAACTTTTCTCTTCATACTGCTGAACAAAAAAGGCATTACCCAATGGCCAAAACAGCGGGAGACTGAGATATTTACAACCGCTAAATGCTGGATACTGGAATAAATAAAAGCTGTTTTCTAAAAATGGGTAGGGGTGGAAAAAGCAATCCATTCCTGGATGGAACATAATTCGCTTTTGAGTAATTCAGCATTGGTACTCTACATTCCTCATACGAACTAAAAGGGTTCCTTTTGAAATAATAATTACAATTGAATATGCGTAAAGTCTTTAATCAACAAAAATGTCTATAACTGTACAAACAAAGGGTTACTAAAATCCCAGAACAACAACTAGTATAAAGGACACCTATTTAGGACCATTTGTGCACATATTTGAAAACACTGACGTAACTATGCACATACCCAAACGCAAACACGAGGTCTGAACAGAAGCCTCATATTACTACTTTAATACCCATTTACTACATCAACTAAAGTTCACAGATAAATGACAACAATAATCACAGCTACTGCACAAACTCATTTTTCGTTATTGCACCAGATTTGTTTGCACTGGACTCTTTGTTCTGGCCAGAGAAGAAACCCTGTTAAGTGGTTTCTCTGTCTTGTTATGCTTTCTGTAAAATGTATTCATTCCCTTTCTCAAGTAGCCTGGGTGATCTCAGACAGATGGGAAGAGGCGGAGTGACTGAGATATTGCCTGGAGTAAAGAGGAGGATGAAACAAACAACTAGCTCAGTGGCTCACCAATGATTATACTGTTGTGGTTTTCTGACGTGTAATTAGGGTAAATTTGGAGCATTAACTAAATAGCACATTTTCACCTTGTCCTCAGTCCAAGATGATTAAAGAGGAGATAAAGGACGCACAGATCTAACATACTAAGAAACAGCTTATGTCATCCTTAAAGGGAAGTGCAGCTTCTAAGGCCATATTAGTGCTTATGTTCTCTGTCAGAGTGTGAACAACCCTCAGCTTGCTACAAATGGAGACATGGTGTGCAGAATTACGGAGACTTATAAAAAGACAAGCACACATCTGAGAAGAGAATAGATTGAAGGATTGCCAAGGCCAGAATTACACTATTCAGATTCTGAATGAGAACGTACAATGAGGGCTTTAGACTGGATTCTAAGCCCTCTGAAGGAATGCTGAAGGCCTGATATATTCAACTGAAAGACTCCCCACCCACAAATGCCTGCCAGTAAGACCAGCGGTTTATTTCACTGTCTCCACAAAGAAACGTGGGACTGCTAGTCTCCCCTTTTTTATATGATGGTTATTTTTTTTATCAACTGGAAAACAACCTCACTTCTTCACTGTAGAAGTTACACAAGGCATCTGTCTTGTGGGAACAGGCATCATGTATGCAGAGAGTGACTGCCAAAGCACCAGTGATTGAATGAAGGGTGTCAGCAAATCAGGCACTGGTGGGTAGCAGTTAAACAGTGTGGTGTTTATTTCTGTAGCAACCCATGACCTAGTATTCCCACACTGTGGAGTAGGCTATGGTAACTGTTAACAGGAACACCACACAGCTCTGGCCTTTACATTGAAGACCATAATCCCATCTGATTGATAGTTAAAGAGGCCGACACAACACGCAACGGCCACACACTGCGATAGAGTCATTCTACCATCTGCTGTCTGCTGCTATAACACCATTTCGTTCCAGAAGCTAGAAGTACACAAATTATTTGATATATTTAGAAAGACAACCCCCATTACACATCCGACATACTGTGCATGTAACAAATATCTGCCAGCTGATTGCTAGGAAATTAAATGCCTTGAAAATTTAATTTTTCACTTTCTGATATTTCAACGCATGCAAGACAATCTGCCATGACAATCACCTGAGGAGAAAAAAAATCTTGTGACTTGTCCTCTGTGCATCATGCAAAATTCATTGCATGCACATAAATTATTCACAAGTACTCTTCAAGACTCATCCTCAAAAAAGCATGGCTATATAAATAATAAACAACTTTGGTAGGTACAAGACCTGTGTCTCCAGAGGAAAGGTACTATACATACAATGATTTGCCTGACTTACTGTTGGTCTATTGAAGATGGCAAAACTCTGCAAGCTCCATTGCCCCGCAGAGTCATTTAACACAACATTACAGAGGAACGGCTTGCGGATGCCAATTACATGAGGATTACACTGGGGGAGGGTTAACAGGCAGAGGCTTTAGTAGAATAATACTGCATAAAAATGCAGCCTGCATGACGCTTCCATTGAGCGTGCTTTGTCGCTCAGTCGTCAAGGCTCAACAAGGACAAACACATTAAAGGGGCATTGCTACCATTTTCATGTGAATGGGATACAGTTCTTTCATTGGTTGACCGTGAACACCTCAAACTGCATCTAGCATCTGAAAAAAATGTGTGAAACTAAAAATGTCATGTCATCTATAATCCCCCCAGAGGATGATGAATAAGATTGATAATATCATGGTGCATTTCTTCTGTTAAAAGTTCTAGCAATTATATTTGGCCGGAATATTTTCATGTAATTATGTTTGCACAACTTTAAATGATTTTATTTTAATGCCCTGATTCTATATTTGTACTATAAATAATACTGCACAAATAAATGATTTAACAAACAACACCCAGTAAAGACCGTAATGTAAAAATAACAATACAATTGAAAGCACAAGAAATCTAAAATTTAGGGATGCACCGAATATTCGGTAACCGAATATATTCAGCCGAATATTGTAAAAAAAACACACATTCGGTATTCGGTGGAATAAGTTAAAAGCAAAGCGTTTTGATAACGCAATCAAATGGTGTGCCGTGACGGGCGGAATAAAATGACGGTAGTGTGGCGATCCGTCCGTCACAGCACTCGCATTTGCGACTAAAAATAGTTTTGAGCGAGCAAAATAGGCTTAAATCATTCAGCACACTGTGCGAGCAGCCTAGATATTTCAACCAGCAGCAGAAATGAAAGGCGAATCCCACCGATTGTGAGTTGAACAGGAGTCACAGACACAGACAGTAACGTTAATGTATTCCTGTCAAATACGGCGGCCGTTGGCTTACCGGGCGACGGAGAAATCGGTTCCAATAATATCCTCTTCTTGTTGTCATGACTGCCCAGAAGTACCTGAACAGCCGAGCCAGCCGAACACAGGTATGTGATGTGTCAGAGGAGAAACGAGCCGTTCACATTTCTCTCTTTCTGGCAGTAACAGCCCACAAACCTCACCGCACTTTAGGGACTGTTCATTACTTATGAAGAGACTGTCTTTTTTATTTTATTTACTTATTTTATTTTGATCCCCCCTATGTTCATCACTTATTGATGCTGTTTTTGAAGTATGAATAAGTCAATAAGTAATTTATTCCATTGAAATATTATTGATGTATTACAGAAAAGTGATTTATCTTTTTATAAATGACAAAAGGCACAGCTGCCTCATTTTCACTGTGGTATTGTGATACTACTCAGAACCATGATATTTTCATTGGTATCGCACAGTGGGTCCCAATTTTGATACCGTGACAACACTAATCTGGAGGGGGTTCATCTGCAAAAACTAATGAACAACTAAACAATGATATTTGGTACTTGGTATTCGGCCAAGCGTTTAATAATATTCGGCTTCGGCCACAAATTTTCATTTCGGTGCATCCCTACTAAAATTATCTTAAAAATGGCAATATGCTGCTTGTGAGAAAGGAGACTTTATGACCATGGTGCACCTACCTCTCATTCCCAGGCTGAAACTCTGAAAGTAAGGAGGGCCGACGGCGATGGGGCTGGGCCAGGTGGGAGCTGTAGTCCCTGGCATGGTGAGAGTGGTAGTCAACCAGTCCCACTTCCTGCAAGACAAACAAAACAAAGTGGTCAGCATGATGCCAGATATCCTGTATTTATCCCTTCTCCTTGAAAAAGATGCATTCATTCCAAAAAGGAATAAAAACATTTTGGCATTTCCTCCCATTCCCTGCCTTGTTTCTTCTGTTATGTCCAGTCGTTTTCTCTCCAGCTCTCATTTCTCCCTCTCCTTCCATGTGGAAGTGGGGCAACCCATGCAGCTACTGTAAAACGGACCCTCTGCCAGTAAGGAACTGTGGGACACTGCCCGTCAACCCTCATCTCATCCTGACTGTGATGACAAGAGGGAGTGGTAGGATTAACTACAGGTGCAGCTATGGAGATCCTGTGGGGTAAGCCTTGGATTCTCCTGCCATAAGAGAACAAAAAAGGCCTTGCAAACACAGGAGGTCAAAGAATGAACTTCTACATCAGCTAGAGGCCTCTTCTTTGAAGCACAGACAGCTCCGGCCCTGATAAACAGAGGAACATAATCTTGATAATTAGGAGAGTTTGGTGGAAATAATGGGGAAGGCCTTAATGTAACTCAATGATGACAACATGAACTGTCAACTCAAACATCTAATGAGGGAACAGCTCTGTGTGCACAACACTGCAACCTGAGAATGTTTCTGTTGGAAAAACACCAGCGGGGGCCCCTGGGGTCAGGCCCTTACCAGTGGTTCAGAGTAATGCCCTGTTTACTAAATATTCGGGCAGGCAGAGCCAGAACTACAACTCAAGTAAAATCTCTCAAAGGGTTTTACCTTGAAAAAAAGAAAAAAAAAAAAAAAAAAGGCACTACAGGTGGTGCCATTAAAAACATTGTGTGCCAGGCCCCTTACCGTGTGTGCCCGTTGCAGCTGCAGTGGTAAACTGGCAGGGTTTGGCAGGTGCCGTGTATCCACAGCCCTTCGACCCGGCGGCACAGACTGGGGATGAGAGGACATGCTGGCACAGCCGCTTCCTCTACAGGCAGGAAGTGGGTGTGGCTGCAGAGCAGATGCCGTGCATTATTGGCTGTTCCTCTTAGCCAGCAACCTGCAGAGACAAAAAAAAAACCATAGCACATTAGACTTTTTTGTAGTTGAGCGACTCCAGTGGAATTGCTTTGGTCGATGTCATACCTGCAATACATAAGACTTTATACAATAATGCATGACTGCAGCTCTTAAACAATTTGATGTTTTCTGGCTAGCACCTCCAGAGTAGCTAGAGATGAAAGTGTGTGTCTCTGTCTGCTCCGGATATCAGAATGTCATCACCTCCCTACCACATCTGCTCCCCCCTCCATTGCTCCTAGCAAAGAAGTGAAAGTCCCTGCACCTGCTAGACTGAACCCCTCCTTCTCTGCTTACTGAATGGCCCACTGTCCTAACACTGAGGACTCACAGACAGAGACCAGCCAAGTCAAGCAACCAGCCCGTAAACCAAAAATACTCAGAGTTTAATGGGGCTTTACAGGCAACATAAATAACTCAATGACAGATAGAGATGTAGGCCTTGAGAGTCAAGCACTGGATTTTAACTCCAGATGACGTTATGCACACTAGATCGACCTCATCTACAAGGAGTGTGTCATATATTGACCAAGAGTGATGATATAAGTAAAAACAGGCAGACACTGAGCTGGAGCACAACCTTACATATGCTCTCTGTGAACACTGAGGGAAGAGATGTTTATTCTGCACATAGGTAGTGAAAATAAAGAGGCATGAAGAAAGGGCCATAATCCTATTACAGTGACCATGCAGACTGCAGCACACACCAACAAAGTATAACCGTATTGTTGAAATCAGAGACAATGCTGAGGAAGAACAAGGTGGACCTATGGAAATAGCTTCAAACCCTCAATGGGAATGAAATTTCCAAAGAATTCAAGATCTTGTTCTACAAAAATTCAATGTTGAGTATTCAGCTCTGGTCAGCTCGTTACAGCACCGTTTTCCGACACTCTTAAAAGCCTATGATGGTTGTAGTAGTAGTAATAGTTGTAGTAGTAGGTGGACTAGTACTCGTGACATGTGTCCCTGTGATTCCTGCCAACAAAGCAATTAGGACTCCTGCCATCTCTATGAGCCTCTGAGTGATGACGCCTCTCTCTCATAGCTCATGTTTCAGCACTGTGCGAGCCACACAAGAGGCGCAGTGGCAGAAATATGGTCTCTTAACATGGCACTGATCAAAATCTTGACAAGATAGCAAAGTGCTCTGGGTGCCCTGCAAATCTGTTAACTGAAAGGAATATCCACTACCACTGAGACAAACTCCTCCAAGACAGTTCACATGCATTTTATTTTGTAGATAACAATAAATGAGATTTGGCACTAAATGTAATTGTTCATGACGTGTATGTGTTTGTTTTAAAATAAATATAGTCTATGAATAATAACCATTATTACTTCAAAAACATAACAAGAAATTTTGAGAAAATCTGAAATGTCATAAGATATTCAACCTGTATCTTTAACATAATTTAAAGTCCCCCTCAAGACACATTTAAAGTATGTAACAAATGCTCTGGTATATTAATATTTTGTTTAACCTGGTTTCGTACATTAAGAAACCCCTCTGAAAAAAAGACTAAAAGCACATCTATCCCCTTCTTCCTCATTGAGAAATTCTGGATCTGACCTTAAACTGTCCACCACTGCTGCTTGTGCCAGGTTTCACTTTCTCTTTCTACTTTGTCCAGCGCTGCCACATTGCTACTGAGAAGTGTGAAGACAAGTCTGGATATGCAAGACTACAGCTAGGTTGACTGGTAAAAAAAAAATCTGTGCACATCAAGATGGCTAACATTAGTATTAAAATTTCAGCCATACATGTTTGAGCTTCAGTCAGACCCATACTCAGATGAGGAGTCTGTTGTACACAAAGTTGGTGACTAGTTGATGTATCAGAATGGTATATGTAGTTAGCATCTTTTATTTGTTTAGGTTGTCTGTTAGCTTGTTCACTTGTAGGCTAAGTGGCAGCTGATGACACTGTGTTAATGGTTGTGAAACATACAATAGTATCTGCTAGGACTTTATAGTACACTCACATTGACTACTTTTTGGGCCTTAAGAAGTCTGATACACCCAATGAACTACTTCACAGTGTCAATTGCAACCAGATCTGGTGTCTAATTGAGATCTGTTTTTATTTTCCCGAATGTGTTACCACACCCAGCTAGTAAATGTGACTTACAAATTCAATTTAGGTTGGGCTTTTAATTGAAGTTTTATTGTTGATGCTTTGTAGGAATTAGTAATACATTGTGCTAAATTAATAGATCATGTATAGTGGTTTTGGATTGTTGATACCATTTCTCAATAAACCTTAGTATGACTTGTTGACAACTTGGACCTGAATACAGTGCAGATATCTGCTTGTTATTGCACAGCAGTTAAGTTCATTGGCATCAGGTAGTACTTTTGTTTAATAAAATACGTTATCACTACAAACTGTGGTTGTGTCAACATAAATGACAGTGCTATCACAAGCACAAGAACCTTGTCAATGAGGAACGACTGGCAAAATATTTTGGGACACGATAAACAGTATTACTGGCGGGAAAATACAATTAAGTTTTCAATAACAGTTGTACACCTAAATGTAAGTATTTTAATTGAAAACTAAACAATAACACTCGGACAAACTCACAACCAATGGTGGTCTAAAAACTGTAATACTCTCTTACAAGTACTAATGCCAGGTCAGCTACCTCCACTGGTGGCCACAGTTCCTCATAGTGGTCCCTTTAAGTCCCGACCTGTACAGGGTTTGAGTAATGACCTCTGCAACAAGTAGTAAACAAGCACTTATAATAGCACTACGAACCTGAGTCTGGACAACATCACAAGGTTTCATCATTAGCATAGTATAACCTATAGTAGAGTGCCAGTGTGCCAGTCTCTGTTGTCCGACTCTTTATTTCAGCACAAAGAGGGGCACTATCTACCCTTCCTTCCTGCCCCACTGTCACAAACACAAAGTGTCATTTGATTTCAGTTATGCAAAGGGCTCTATTACGAGAGGCTGAACATGGCTCAGGCTTTAAGGAACAGAGGAGCTCTGTAAACATGGGCTGAGAGAGGCCACGAGATACAAAAACACTGCTGAAATTCTCACACCAGATAGACTTTGCCTTTGTGTCAAGTAGTCTAAACTGTAGCTTCAAATATTTTCAAGCAACTGGTGTACACTCGTCTTTCGGGGAGACAGACCTGCATAAACAGACCACACAAAGGGGAAGTGCTAAAGTCCTTGAGCAGACCTCACTGGTGGTGAAATACTAGATGTGGAATACTCATGATATTGACAAAGCATGCAAATGTGCTCAACAAAGGGCAGAAAAAGAGGCCAGCGAGACAAAGAGGGGGTGAGATAAGCCATCCTCCTGGGAAGCCTCTCTTTGATGACCGTCCAGTCCAGAGAGATTCCCCTGAGAAGGACGAAAACAAGTCTGAAGGCAGTCACAAGATCTGCAGAGGACAAAAAACCTGAATCAAGATGAGAGGGCGAACACAATGAGAGAGCTTTGACATAAACTCTGAGGCGAATGGGGCCTTTCCAGATGAGAGGCTAAACACATGCACTGGCACTGCTACAGACACCCACAGGCAAGTCGATGGCTCACTGCCAACACTGCGAATGAACTCAGTCACCTCACTCTCTCACTCTAGCGTGCTTTCCTTCTCCCCTCTCTTGCTTTCGTCTTCTGCACAGAGTAGAGTGGGCCTCAGACTTCAGCGGTGCAAGCCAATATTTCATCCTCTTACCCCCCACCCTCCCTCTTCATTTTAGGAATGGCTGTGGAAATACTAGCATAGAGTACACAGACGGCTTCCAGCCTGCCAAGCAGAGCAGGAGGCTGACTTCAAACAACAGTTTAATTCTACCGACATAAACAGTTAATCAAATCTCTGTCTAGTCTGACTTAGTAGCTTGACAGTCAAGCTCTAAAACAGAGTACAAGGAATTCAACAGCTTGTAACATATTTTTTTGATAAGAGCCTTGATAGCATGGCTTGGACCCTGATAGAACTAATGGTGTGATCAGCCAAACACCGCAGCACTGTACTGTTAATCATATGTAAATCATAATCAAAAATATCATGTTACAAAAAATACATTAGGATACTGAGGTATCAACAAGGACTTCTGCAATCATTATGACAGCCAAATGAGATGATGGCTCTAAAGGTGCTCCGATCAGGATTTCTGGGGCACAATACCCAGAGCAGCACCGGCTGATACCAATCACAATGTCCACTTGAAACCTTCCATTTATCATGTAGCATTATTATATTTGTGTAACTATATTTAATAGCACTGTATATCAAGTATTAAAATCAAGGGATGAGACAGCATCATGATGACAACTGTTTATTAATTGGCCATGTTGTTTATTAACACCATGTTAATACATTTCCATTTTAAAACAGTATTTTCACATGAAACAATCTCCATACACACAAGTGTTCAAGCACCATTTCAGAAATAGGGTGCGTTTTGAATTACGTACTTCTTCTTTTTACTTTTAGTAGGCACTGCAGCTGCTCTTTAAAGTATGTTCTGTTGCATGTAGTATGTGCACAATCTTGACATACTACTTCTCTGAACATTACGCCCTGAACTTTGACCCTCTTTCTCATATAAGTGTTACCTTGGAGATAGAACAAAACGCCATTCACCAGAGCTCTGCTGTGCAAGTTGTCTAAAATGCGACTGTGTTGTTCTGTCGGCAAATGCAGTGACTTTAATCAGCGGTGAGTTAGAAGTATAAATACTAAATGTCATTTGTTACGCTACGAGTACAGGAAAACTCCGCTAGCTGCCAAACTAATTTATGCAAAAAGTGCCTGAACTAATAATGGCTGACTAGAAAAAAATAATGACATGTCTATAAGCCATATTACTTTTGTTAAAGAATCTTGTTGTTTACCCATGTATTATGGCTGTTGGGAGAAGATTTCCTTAAGGGCTTTAACCCAGATAGGCCTGAAGTTTTAGGAAAAAGATTGGGCTAAATAAAAGAAACTGAAGGTTAACTTATCCCATGTGCTGTTTAGTGTGTGCTAGTGGAGTCAGTCATTAGCACTCTCTATTGCACTTAACTGGTTACAATTATTTACATTATTTGTGCGTTGTTTTTATCTTTTATGGCCAAAAGTTAAAAATAAATAAATAAATAAATTAAAAAAAAAATTAAAAAGCCGATGTAAACAAAACCTAGGCGAGATCAACAATCAAACTTTTTAGAACGAATATCAGCCAATAGCAATTGGTCACCCATCAATCGAAGCTCCCCCCAGTCACATGCATGTAGCTACTGTAAAAAGGCAGATGAGTGAACTGTAATGGGCATCAGGCATGAGAACAACATCAGAAGTCTATAAAGAAGTGCCCTAGAGAGCCAAGCTTAGAGGAGGGGGGCTGCTAGGACTCTCAGCCTAGGAATGTGGCACCCTGTCAGGTCTCATAAGGATTTATCTCCCTGGAGCCTCATTACCGAAAGGCCCGGGACAAGGAGGCTCTCGCTCGCTTACCCTTTCACTCACTCACCCTCATTCCTCAATACTAAACTGCTCACAAACACTATACATGTATGCAAACACTTGCTTTCTGAAAGATTTTCAAATGACCCTAGTCTTAACTTGCAGCATGGGTGGTCCAGTTCATGTTGTGTCAGAGTGACACCAGGTAGTGGGACCCTAACATTTTGTGGAAATAACATACTGACTTTGTATTCCTAAAGAGAAACTGGTGGTCTTTTCCACCAACATTTATACAGTCAGTCAGCGCCTAGCAGCCATTAAAGCTAAATCTTGAGGAACTTCTGTGTTGGCTTCCACACACATCTGCAGAAGGGTGGGAGTGAAGCATCCCACCCTTCACCTCCCTCCCCATCAACTCTAATTTAACATGGAAACAAAGCCCCTGCAATGAATCCAGCGAAGCCTCAGTATTGAGGCCCCAAGAGGGTTTTATATGGTCTGGGTGCAGAAACATGGTCAATCTGTGTGATAAGAACAGTTTCTCAAGAAATACAATGTAACAGTTAAGTCTTCTCCAACTGACCTCACCCATTTTTGTTTTATCAAAACTATCTATGGAGTTCTCTATGACACAGTGATTACCCAGGGTAACACGCAAAGCCTGTTACAGATTTGCATTTTTCATTTTCTTTTTTGTACTTATTTTTTTCCTTCCTCACACATAAAACATCCAACCTAGACGATATGCACTTGTTTAAACTTGTTTAAGTCTTTTCATTCTGGACACATAAAACACTTCAATTTTAATAATTATCAATACACATACACAAGTGCAGCACACATCAATTACCTCACCTTTCATACCACTCTTGAATTGACATTATAGTAACTGAAGTATGATAATCAAACGTACTTTGTGGCTTAAACTAAGAGGAAAAAAAACACACAAATGTAATAGGAAAAAAATAATGAAATAAATACAACGAAATAAAGAGAAATAATACAAAGAAAAGAGAGGTGACTACAGTTCTGGCTTCGCTTGTATTAACGGTGACCATCTTTCAACAAACCTTTCTGTTCACAGCTGTAATCTTGCTATTATTCTCTCCATGATAAAAACCTTATTTAACCTGTCTCTCCAGTGCATTATGCTGGGGGCTGCAGATTCTACCAGGAAACTCATTTGCATTTTTCTATCGCAATCATATTTTTTCAGACTGCTTTCTGTGCAATAAAACCTCACACTTTGAACACTTGAAACTTAAATGGTCCATTCCTCTTGGCCCATGTGTCGACAACAGCACTGCAAGAGAAAAACTAATCGAAACACAGTGAAGTAAAGAGGAGGAAGTCGCAGTGCAACAACCAGCGGAAAAAAAAATGGGAAGGTGATTGCAAACACCTTTAAATTAACGGTTGGACAACAGCAGGAAAAACACTCATAGATCTGCCAAACCCTAGTATAACGCCCTTTCCTCTGCTAAGCAGTAACATCCAAGACAATGTTGACAAGGCGGAATCCCCTATTATTAGTAGATGGTGTCACACTGACATTAAAAAAGGGGAAAACAACACAAGATGAATGTAGTGCAGGGGCCATAATGTAAGACAGTTCACTGCAGGTACACGGTTAACCTCAAACATAAAAGACCAGATGAACACAGGCTTATATTTATACACTAAAAACAAGTTGCAATCCAACAATCCTCATCTTGTTTAGCTCTGCCAGTCAAAAGTAATTTAATTCTGTCAAAAATCTTTAAATCCAAACTAATAAGTTCCCCTAACCATTACTGGAAAAACAGGCAAGCGAGAGAATGAGTTACTAACAGGGAAGTGAAATCAAATGTTAGGTGACAGAGAGAGGCTATAAAAGGCAGCAGGTGATATAATTATTGCCGGTGTGTCAGCTTGATATATAGTGCAGTTCCTGGCAGGCAGGTGGCTAGTGCAATGCTATTAGTACCAAACAGAGAAAGAACATCCCGACACCCCAAGCTGATCTTGCCTTACCTCTGTTCAACTTTCAGACAGGAAATCAGTGGTCACAACACACAGTCAGCAACTGAAGTCACTGTGAGAAAAGTGTGAACACCCACAGTCAACTTTGACACGGCTGTAATTTGTCTGACAGAAAGAGGTACAATCATCTCCCTAAACCACAGCCTGTCACACCTTTCATTTTGAATCTGACTGAACGGCACACTTCTCATCACGCTAACAACAGTATGATTAGAACCAAAACAAACACACACAAAAAACACCTACAGCTACGAGCGAGGAGAGAAAAATAAAATAAGTGATTGTGAAACCGAAAATGAAAGTAGTACTGAGATATAAACAATGTTGAAATACAGCACAAATGGCCTTCATTTGGATTTTTTTTTAGCTTTAATGACATCAGATGTGACTGTTACCAGTAGAACAGACATGTATTCAACATTTTCAAACACAAAGGCTTACAACAAATTGTGTATAACAGCCAGTATAGGTGTGGACCAAATGGGCTACATAAAATATAATCACTGGCCACTTATTTTGCCTAAAAGGAAATTTCTAGTATGTATTCAAAGATTTTAAAAATTATACATGAATAAAATATTAATTGTTTGAGCTTTTGTCTACTACCTACCATACAGGATTGGATATTAACTATTTTGCCCATCTGCCACTGTGGCTGGTGGATTCCAAAATCTACCAGCCACTCAATAGATCACCACTGTCTTCTGGCTGGTGAATGAAGCAAATCTAGCAGCCACTTGAATATTTTACAGCATTTGGCTGGTGGCTGATGCTAATTCCAACCCTGCTACCATATCATTTATATTACACTAGAAAGATTCCATTACCAAAATTCAAATAAGTAAAGAGTGAGGTGTCAAAAGTAGGCTACCTAATTTGTCTCAAATGTGACAGATAAACAGTACAATATTTATGATACAAATATATATTTTTTAGGTTGTAGATTAAAAAATGTCAGCATCAATTGGGCTACCAGTCAAAACTGTGGTGCTTCTTCCCTCTCCAGGAGAAGAAAATTACAGACCCCATTTGAAACTCAGTTTAGTATTGATCACTTTTTTGATGCTTTCTGTTTTAACAACAGTGAGCCAGCCCTTTCCTACTGCTGAATTGCTGCCACCTTAAACATTGATGATTCTTAGAATCTTGGCAGGCTATACAGTTGTACAAATCAAGATTTGTCTAAAAAAAAACTTGCCACACTACAAAACTAACTGTATCTGAAATGGAGAAGGGTGACTGAAACAGAGAGCAGCTCTACACAGAGTAAATACAATGGGTTTCTTTTTGCTGCTCTCAGCTCTGGTCCTGAATGCTACTGTTTCTATAAATTTGGATTTAATTACTGAGCTATGACCACGACACGTACTGTTTTCATTTCTTTGTGTGGAAATGTCATTTTCGCATCACAGATGATGGACAAAAACATCAAAACGTACTATAAAATGAGACAGAAATGAGACATCCTGCACAAACCACAATTTTCTAAATAGCCAAACTACCGTTAGTAGAGACCATAAGGATTTAATTTACTTATCCTAGATTTCTTTTAAAATAGCAGCCCACAAAACTATACTGTACACTACGTACACTACACAGTATAACTGACAAAATGTCGACATCATTGCTGATGAAAGGATCCCGCAAGTGTCACCTTGACAATAATGTCAGAGCAGTTTAACGTGACATCACTAAGGCAATTAGCTGAGAATCCCACCTACACTTAGGGAATACTCTTTACTAGGGATGTAACGATACCAGAAACTCACAATACGATATTATCACGATAAAGAGTCCACGATACGATATATATCACGATATTTATACAAGGGGAAAAAAGAGAAAATTTATTGTTAAAAATAGCTATTTTATTCAAAAATAGTGCATGTGCACTGTACAGCATGTTATTTTTAACTTGGAAGCGTATCATAAACAAATCAACACACAGTTGAACATGTGCTTTCATTTCTCCCAGTTACTGCTAGGCAGGCAGACATTAAAGTGCCATAACAAAGTCATGTCAATTAAAACTATAGTAGTCTGAGTGGGTGGAAGTTCGCTACAAAGATCAGCCTCTCACTGGGCGGAACGAGCCACCCGCTGAAGTCCCACCCTACCACCTCCGGTTGTAGTTTTCAACACATCCTTTACTAACTTTTGTGGTGTTTGATCTTGTGGGGATGTAGCCATTTCTCTGCCATGGTTCATGTCCTGTAGGTGATATTTTTGTGGGCGTGTTACACCAAACCCCCCCCCAGCAATATTTTTGCAAGTGCACCGTTGCTGTGGCACCGCCAAGAGCGATTGTGATTGGCTGAAAGAAATACAAGCAGCCGGAGCGTTTTTTCTCCAATCTTAAAGTGAGAGTCGGCCCAGCCAGACCTTTCTTTTCTTGAGAAAGGTCTGGTGAGCGAGACTAAAACTATAGTGACAGAACATTCAGTAGTTTTTAACCTACTCTGAACAAAAGTAGTGTAGTACTATTACTAGAAAGTCATCTGAATGACATCAAATTATGAGGATAGAGTAGTCTTAATATTCATCAAATATACAGAACTTAGAACAATCAGACCTTGCAACAACAACAAAATTAACAAATTAGAAATAATGCAAACTCAATAACACACAATCCCTCACTCGCAGATACACAGAGAGACACAGAGAGAGAGAGAGAGAGAGAGACACACAGAGAGAGAGAGAGAGAGAGAGAGAGAGAGAGAGAGAGAGAGAGAGAGAGAGAGGTGGGTAGAGATGTGTGTAAAAGAAAACCAATATAAATAAAGTCCAGCCATTTCCCTGGAAGTCATAGAAAAACTCAAAAACACACATTCACTCAGTTTGTTCATGCCAGGTTGACAATTTTGACATCAAAGAGACCCTAACACTTTCTCAGAACAGGAGATGAGGAGAGGAAAGCTCCGATCCTGCGCTTTAATGTGATATGCGTGGCATTTCTGTGCGACCCTGCATTCACGAGTAATCCATCCAAAAGTAATGTGTGTGCAAAGCTGTATGAAAGCTTTATTATACATTATTTTAGTGTAAATTTATAATTTTTTTTCGCTGTGAAAACACTGGACTACCGACAAGTGCTTGGTCTTGTCGGAAAGCCACGATTCCACTGTTTCACGTGATATGTGTGACTTCTCGCTATGACGAACGGTCGTGGAGAAAATCCACAGAGAATAACAATCAATCTCCTTACTTTTATTCGCTGTTTCCTCCGGTCACGCACGGGTCAGAGCTGGAGGCTGAGAGGCTGAGCTGCACGAGTCTGCTCTCACCTGCGCGCGCAGTTGCATGCAAAGGATTATGGGGAATGTAGTCACACAGTCATATTACCGGCTCTGTAGCAGAACGCGGCTATATAACTACCGTTGCATTCCCATGACGGTATCGAGAATTTATTTTATCGCGACACCGCGAAATTTGACATATCGTTACATGCCTACTCTTTACGGTGGAAAATGAAATAGAGAAAAGAACTTGGTACCAAAAGTGAGTTGAGTCAAGACAAACCATGCAGTTGAAATGAGGTATTAAAGGAAGTAAGAATTTTGTCTATACAGTGTTTCCCATACATTCATTTATCTGTGGCGGTGCGCCACAAATAAATTATCTCCGCCACATATAGATTTTTCTGCTTTTGGTGCTACCTGTTCGACCTCGCTCATAAACACATTATAATGGGACTCAGTGTCTGTGAATGTAGCTTGTCGTTACAATTCTAGTGCAATAGGTGGCGGTATGCATCGTAAAGACGCACTTAACGCACTTAAGAAGCAGACGTAGTAGCAGAACGGATCCAAAGACCTCTCGGTACAAATATGTGGGCAAACAAGTCCAAAAGTGGTCCAAACAACTCTAACTCATCATGTTATATTAGCTGTTTTATTAGCCTGTGTCTGTATTAACATAGGTGGAAGCTCAACATGTGCAGAGACATTAACTCACGCTGTTAGTAGTGTTAACTGCAGCGCGAGTCCTGTAGCAGCTCGCCACCCTGTTAATCAATTACAGCGGCTCCACTGGCAACGGGAGCGGCATGACAACCCCCGTCTGTCGCGCGACAACTCTCTATTTTACGCAGCTCTTCTATTTTTGTCGCGCTATACTCCCCTACGCGACCCTCCAGCAGATAAAAACTATATGAAATAGTGTGCTAAACGAGCACAATGTGTTTTTAAATGAATAAACCATTATCAGAGGTGATATGTGATGATTTTTTCATGCATTTACCCATGTTTATCCGTGACATTGTGTAAATGTCCGTGGCGGACATTTGAAAGCGAGTAGATGACAAACAGTACAGTAAACTTGTAGATAACTCAAATATATGTAATAACTTAGGTGGAAAATGCTTTAACATTTCATCATTTCATGCAGCCTACATGCAGCCTCTCGGCTTGGCAAACAGTAAACAACCCCGCTAGCGTCTCTACGTGTCGCTTCCGTACACAGTCAGTGGAGCCTAAATGAATACGCCGCGACGCTACGCTGACATGACGTAGGTTTGCAGCCGGTGGAGCCCGGCCGTGTGGTTCTGCTCGTTAGTAATTAACTCTGACGTTGGATGTTCACTTCTTCACACAGATGAGTATTGAAAAATATTTTTAATACTTATATCAGAGTCCTGCAGTGGGTCGGGTACCCGCAAAAACAGCTGATTTGTGGGTGGTTTTTAAAAAAAACATTTTTTCCTGTGTTCGGATCTGGGTGGAAAAAATAACATGCGGGTCGGATCGCGGGTTTTAGATAAACACATCAGTCATTAGTTCGGTAAACTACAGATAACTATCTTGGTCATTCTTTACTCTCTGAGAATCGCCTCCGCTATTTCGCAACGGTCATTGGTTCAGCTGTTTCACCATCTAATAACACAATTTGTGATTGAACGAGAGAATCAACATGGCTGCCACCGTCTAACAAGCGCCGCTTCCAAAACAGTAAATAATTATTTAGGTATTTGAGAAGTAAGTGGATAAAATGTATAACTATCACTTTATAATGTTTCTGAAGCGTTTCCCTGATGGATTACTTCTCTCCTCGATGGATCCTAAAAACACGTGACGGCTCGTAACTGCTGAACGTCGCTTTGGACAGAAAGTAAGTCTATTGTTACACATGTAAAGTTCGTTTACATAGATTAAAAGTTTAAAAGCATTAAACGTAACAAACAAGTGCTTTTACACTTGTATGGGAGAAGAACACAGCGGGTTGATGATGGAGCTGAAGTCAGGTTTTTATTGTGAGAGCTGCTTCATTGAGGTCATTGTTTACTTACTGGCACCTTAACTGTGGCGATATGCTGTTCAATATTCAGCCAATATGACCCAAAATGACTACTTTAAATCCGGGTTATGGGTTGGGCTGCGGGTCGTGTTTCAATGGGTCGGACCGGGATGCGGTACTAATTGGCCTGATGCGCAGGTTTGCGGTTTGGGTGCGGGTTTGTACGACGCTGGGTCGGTCTGGGCGAATCTTGAAAACTGGACCCGTGCAGGACTCTGCCTTATATTATATATATAAATATTGATATTTATACCATTTTGGTTAACACACGGAAAGAATGACATAATATTTAATTTTTTTACTTAAAGATACATATAACAAGGCTATAACATGACAAAAATGACCTTTCTTTTCTTGGTTTGCAGCAGAGAACAGTAGAATGACTGTAGCAAACATTAACGAGAGTACAAGAAAGCGCAGCTGGTGCGGGTGTATCAAAACTGCAGATTATTGAAACTGTTTCAAATATTCATTATCGATATGCAACAGATGATATCGATCATTAGCAGTGTCTCAACACACCAACTGTGAAAGTGTGTGTCTGACAGGGAAGAGAGGAAACAGGAGGAGAGAGATGAACAGGGCCAGCGATTGGCTGGCCTGCACATCCAGATGTGATCGTCCAGCTGTATCCAGGCTGGACAGCAAAGCAACTATTGGATTTCCTGCCTGTTCCCCTGCTGCCAGCCGCCTCGGCGACACTGTGTGAAATTACATAAGGCTCTCCCCTCCCCCTCCCCATTGGCCAGCATAGAACTGAGGCCTTCACACACTGCACATCACACAATACTTGTTCATGACTCTCAACTTCAAAAACAAACTTCTACCAATGAACAACACCTCTGGGATTCTCCCACAATGTGAGAAAAGTAGAGTATTTCTGTATTTGTTTGGATGAAGTAAATATTTGATGAAAAGTTGTAACTGACATAGCCTAAAGAATTAGATATCTTCCCTCTGAGTCTTTTAAAAACATGAGTATTTTGTTGCAGCTGATTTGAATTGAATCAAAACATATGCAGTCCACCATATATATCTTCATCTGTGTGTGTGTATTATGATAAATGGCAGAATCTCTGTGGTATCTACACTGATTACCACATGAACCTTTCCTAAGGCTCTGTAACACCACACTGACAGAGGCTAGCTGCTCAAATGCTTTGCGTTACCTTATTTCTTCTGTTACATTTGCAACTGAATGCACAGGCAAGATTATCTCTAATGGCCAGGTGACAGCTAAGATGTATGTGTAAGTGAAAATTTACTGTTAGCTGTGTGTATTCGTATGAATGTATATTCACAACCCAGAAATGGTCATTTCAAGAGGAAAAAATAATGTGAAACCACACCATACAGGGAAAATCACATCATCATTGAAAAGCGAAAGCGAACAGTAGGGGTCTCTACAACTGACTCAATATGCTCTATTACACATTCACCATTTTTTGCTAGTTTGACCCGAGTCAAACCTCAAGGAGATATTTTCAAAACTTAAATCGCATCTTGAAAAAATCAGTTTGTGAGATAACATTCTTCAGTCAGGCCAAAAACTCTTTTAAGGGTATAAATCCAATTTTGTTGGTATTACCACGTAGAAATTTACGTTAAAGCAATTAGTGCCAAATTTCAGTGCTGGAGATGGCATCTAAGTGAGAACATCAACTTTAGACAAGAGGCGAAGTGCCGCGATGCACCTAGAGCCTGGCAGCAGAGCTCTGCCAAGCCGCCGGATTCAACTTCAGATAGTAGGCGGAAATGCCCTGAAACCAGGTAGCCAGCCACGGAACTCTCCAGCTGCTCTGTCAGCTTTCCAGCAAGCAAACACTATCGCTGCAGTGCCAATCTGCCACGACAGTTTTGGCATCTGGTCTATTTTCTTTTCTATATTATCACTATCATTATTAGTAGTAGTTGTAGTAATAGCCTAGTATCACTGCTCAACGAGCAGACACACACACACACACACACACACAAGCAGAAGTAGGGTTGGGTACCGTTCATAATTGAACTGACACGGTACCGGCATCTGGAATTCGGTACCGGTACCAAATGGTACCTTATTTCGGTACTTTTTAAAGTCTAAACTTCTCAGTTTCCACATTTTATTGAGAACATTTAGGAACAGTGCTGCATGGTAACTTTTGTCTGCACATTTTTTTTTGACGCCATTGTTGCTGAGTCTGAGGTGCGAGTCATGCGCTCTCGCTCCGCCTCCACCTCAGGTGCCGAAATTTGGCACCGATTCATTTTAAGTGAATCGGTACTCGGTAGTACCGACATGAATCGGTACCAAGAACAAAAAGTACCGAGTTTCGGTACCCAACCCTAAGCAGAAGTGACAGAGTGAGACGGAAGATGTGATCTCTGTGTGATCAGAAAAGCAGGGGAGCAGAATTGCTTTTTTGTCTACTACATCAGTCCTGCAACAAGTTATAAAATTACATTTTTATTATTGCAGAGCAAATAAAATAACAAAAAGGTTCCAATGGGTGCCAGTAACAAATTACAGGAACAATTTTACAGTTACACAAGTTATTTTATGGTTGTTACTATCATTATCACTTTCAACATTACACAGTGACGCATAGGAGTTTTCTAGAAATGTCCATTTATACTCAAAGCGTCGAAAAGCTAATATTGTATATCATGCTCGTACTAAATCGAACATTTTCAAATAATGTTCAGTCCAGCGCCAGCATGTGGATAGGTCGAATGATTGCTAAGATTGATAATTTGTTAATAAATGATGCCTGAAATTACTCTCTACAGATCCTCTTGGATGCACTACACTTAACACTCTTCAGCTCAGTGGGACACAATGTGACAGCATCGCTCTGATGTATGAGGTCTCCACTCACAAATCCCTCTTTATTCTCTGTTGGCACTGTTCTTAAAGCCCACCTGACATTCAGCTCTCCATGCTGAGGAGCAGGAAATAAAACTGAGGAGTGCACTTGTCTGCTGGGCTGACCTACTTCCTCCTCACTGCTACTTAATTATTCAAGAGCTTTGAAATGTTCTTCTGTATGGCAGCATGCAACCCGAGTGCCTCTGTTTGCCCCTCATGACAGCAGCCTCACAGAGCTTCTATTTATGCATGAGAGGGCTCAAGTGTGTGTGTACAGTGCGAGAGTGAGCGTGTGTGTGCCGTGCCAAGCACTAATGGCCATACATACTGGTGTTATTTACTCAGACAACATACCAAACAAAACATCCCATCTAGATTTGATACACAAGGGTGTGAATTATGGACAGAGACTGATTTAGTGGGGAAAATACCCAGACATTACAAAACACAGACTAGACGTCACACCAGCAGCTCGATGTTTTGATGCACTCAAGAGGACTAATTTGTTCCAAACTGCACTGTCATGGATCCAGCACACATGTCATGACAGGAGGTTTGACAAGTCAAGTCAATTCCCTCACACAAGCACACCACAACCTGTAATTACACTTCACTTGGGCCTTCATACCTTTCACTGTTTCGTGTCACTCGTATTTCCACCGTAAGATCATCAACCCTGAGGTGTGTGCCCTTGGCTGGCCTTACTAACACGCTTTCCAGAATGTGAAAAACAAACTATGTTGTAACACATTCCTAGTAGAAAAGTTAGGCCAATCAAAGAGATGAATATAATGCTACCCACAGCTGTAGCCTACACATAAACAAGAGTCACGTCCTGTAACATGCTGTCATCTGTGTTGCGTAACAGAGTCAAGTGAATCACTTACCACAGAGCCATTTCTAATCTCTGCTAATCCGCTGTCTGCCTCGCTTTTAGTATGTTTAAATATGGGTGAGTGGTTTTAATAACAACTCCATTTCATAGCCATTGAAATCAAATAGAAAGCCTTATGAATAATATATGACTAACTTTTAATTAATTTCTAATAACACACAAAACAACAACAAGCAATCAAAGGGATATTACATAAGGCTTTTAAATAATGGTATTTTGGTCTTCCAAGTCAACACAAACAAGGGATGCAAGTAACTCTTTTTGTGGTCGATGTGTCTAGTAAAGTCTTATCATACTAATCAATTATCTTCTTGGTGTTAGCAATGAAGATCAAAATAATGGGAAGCTAGAAAGTCTTGACTGTATTCTCATGTCTTAAAGGTACATTAAAAGATGATCTCCAAAAACCCTGACTAATTGAGAAAGTCCTTGATACACTTAAAAAGACATCAGGAAAAGCTTCACCGTCTGTATTACATAATGCCTTTGAGACACAAATACAGAATTCTAAAGGAATTAGGGATGCACAGATTTTAAAATTCTGGGCCAATACCGATGTTTAAAATAACAATTTAGCCGATAGCCAACACCGATAATAATGTTTTTACAGTATTTGTTAATTTTGTGTTTGTTATTGTTGTTTTTCTTAATTCCACCTTTTGTGCCGGGGAAACAAAGAAATCTACAACTGTTCTAAAGTAAGTAAGCCCTTCATTACACTACCTTTGAATGAGCAAAAATGAAATCATACAAATTTGTGAAACAACCTTTAACATAACCTTTCATGTAGAATTTTTTATAGATCATAATTTCTTCTCTAATATCCATTTCATATTGATGTGAAATCATCAACAAATTTCTCCTTCAACCAACTATATTTATTCAAGTTTCTCCTAAAAATTACATTTTACAAGACTGCATAACACATCAACTTTATAATTTACCTTCATATAAGACTCATTTTTACTTGGTAGATTTCTACATCTCATGATGTAACCTAATCATTATGCAACCTCTGTGAGCTGTTAGCTGCAGCCACAGGTTGCTTAGGGGTAAAGCTAATTCGCTCTCCTCCTGCCGATTTTAACACAGATTTGTTGCTTATAATGTTGTATTATTGGGGAAACGAAAGGGTGTATCATCTGATGCAAACATAGTGAGTTTACAGTGTCTTTTCATCACAACAGCATCCCAAGGAGATCTCGGTTTATCCCAAACAAGTTTTCTATCGTCTCTGGCTACTACTAGCCGCCTCATCAAACAAGTCAAACCAAGGATGATCACAAAGCCCTGACATTGCATTATTTTTGTACCTAGTGGCCACTGATTTAAGTTTGTGGTCATTAGTATCAAACCCTGCTTTCAAGACTATACAAAATTGATGTGACACAACAAAAAATGACAATCAATAAGGAGAATATCGGTTGATAGCAACGTCCAGCCAATATGCTGGTGCATCCCTAGAAAGAATGAGTCCGAAATGTGTAAATGACTGTTTTTGATTAGATACTTGACAACAGGTCCGTGGTTAAGATTTTCATGTTTGGTTCTACAGCACAAAATACGAAAAAATGAATTCTGAAGCTTTTCCATGTCTTAAAAATGACAATTGCTAACAAGTGGCTAAATGAGACTATAGAACATCATCACGCCAAAAACAGCTTTACAGCATTGTTATGGTGGCGATGTTGAAGTTGTGTGGCTGTAGTGTAGTTCGTCTATAGCCTTACATTAACCTTTTTATTTCTGACAATTGCATTTACGTTTCAAAAATTAGAAAAGTGACGTTCATAGGTAACTTTTGTAACTTTGTAACTGATTAACTTGCTGAACAAACAGTGAAGCTATCAAACTTTGGTTTGTCACAGAGCTTATTTCTGCAGTAATCCAGAATCCGATGGATATATACCATTGGTTTCTTGAAGAGGGCACCCGGGCGACTCTAACTAATGGGTTGGCTTACAAAAAAACAAGCGGCACCCTCTGGGGTTGAAAAACAAAGCCAACACTTAAAGCTGCAGTAAGTAGAAAGCCTGAAAACGGTTGATTTTTGAGTCTCATCTGAGTCAGATTTCGTTCGTCTGCGCCCTGAGCCCCTCCTACCAGACGAGCAATTTATTTTTATCCTACTTGGTTCTATTTCTCCCTCTCACCGCGCAGCAGCCCTCCTCATCCCTCCCTCGTGGCCCCGCACATACTCCCAAGCCTCACTTTCCCTCACCGCGCAGCAGCCCGCCCCATCCCTCCCTTGCGGCCCCGCACATATACCCCGAGGCTCGGCTCTCCCTCTCCGCGCAGCAGCCCTCCCCATCCCTCCTTCGCGGACCCGCACATACTCCCGAGGCTTGGCTCTCGCTTTCCGCTGAGTGCCCTCGGCTCCGCTCCCACAGCCAACCCTTGTGCCCTCCGGCAGGGCCGGGCCCCACCTCACCCTTCCCCTCCCTCCGGGGCTCTGGGGAACCGAGTTCTGTTTTCCTTTTTTTGGGTTGTTTAGCCGTGTAGGCAGTTGTAGCCAATGCTGGAATAGCTATTTTACCTGGTGCACTGTTCACCATTGCCACTTGCTCTCCCCTTGAATGGCCACTTGAGGTTGGCTCCAGAAGCCAAGTCACTCCCCATAGATCCAAATTACAATGTTCAACTTTAAAGCAGAAATGAACATGTTTACAGCCTGGTAGGGCTGGACGGTATGACAAAATTTTCATATCACGGTTTTAAGAAAAAATCATATCGGTTTCACGGTATTTCATGGTATTTTGCTCAGGTTCTGCCAACTTGACATGCTGCTGTGTTGTGCTATTGCCTATTCAAGTGCCAGAATTTGTTATTTACCTGACAACGCCTGAACACAACACACGCTCCACTCCATTCATTTGGGCTCCACTGACTGCGTATGGAAGCGACACATAGAGAAGCCAGCGGGGTTGTTTATCGTTTGCCGAGCCGAGAGGCTGCATGAAATGTTAAAGCATTTTCCACCTAAGTTATTACATATATTTGAGTTATCTACAAGTTTACTGTACTGTTTGTCATCTACTCGCTTTCAAATGTCCGCCACAGACATTTACACAATGTCACGGACAAACATGGGTAAATGCATGAAAAAAAATCATCACATATCACCTCTGATAATGGTTTATTCATTTAAAAACACATTGTGCTCGTTTAGCACACTATTTCATGTCGTTTGTATCTGCTGGAGGGTCACGTAGGGGAGCGTAGTGCGACAAAAATAGAAGAGCCGCGTAAAATAGAGAGTTGTCGCGGAACAGACGGGGGTTGACGCGCCGCACCCATTGCCGGTGGAGCCGCTGTAATTGATTAACAGGGGGCGAGCTGCTACGGGACTCGCGCTGCAGACGTGTTGCGCCGCTGACGTGCCCGGTGGAGCCCGGCTGTAACTGTCTCGGACTCGGGACAGGTCGTCTTCGGTCAGGAAAATGCGGTCCGAGCCGTGCTCTAGTGTGTTCACCTGTGTGTGTGCGCGCGCTTTGTGTGGGTGTGTGCGCATCGGGGTGAAACTCCGCTGTGTGTGATACAGAGGGCAGAGGAGAATTGTAAACGGCGGTGCGCCGCTGCTGGTTGCATATAGGGGAAACACTGCTCTTTTTGGTATGAGTTCTTCTGGATCATCGTGTACAGTCACTTTGCTTTCAGGACTCTCTCCGGCAGCCATTCTCACCTCTAAACTTTTCTATGCTCTCACTCTCACCCGCTCAAGCGTGCCTGTGGTGTGCAGCGGTGAAATGGGTACCCGCTGAAACACTTTCCCGCCGTGCACGTTCCGGACATTGTTTGGGCTATTCATCGGTATGGCGGTATATGAAAAATTCATATCATGACGAAAATAAATACCGGTTTTCGGTACAAACCGGTATACCGCCCAGCCCTACAGCCTGGTACAAAAAACGTTATTTGTCTCTATAGCTAATTTCATTGTTCGTGACAACTGTGCAATAACATTTTATTCCGGCTCAATGTTACAAATAATTTCGGGCAGCCTGCTTTGAGTGACAGGCTGTCTGTTGATAATGTCCTTATTTCTCAGTCATATCCACCCCTCGCTCCTCCACAGCACCATCCTCTTACACAAATATGGTCACTTCTGGCTCCAAAAGATGACAACAGCCAAAATGCCAAACTCGAGGCCTCAAAACAGGAGTCCACAAACCACTGGGAGACATCACAGCTACGTCCATTATTTTTACAGTCTATGAAAAAAAATACCATCCCTGCAGCACTTATATCACAAGTAATTAAAGTTGGTTAAGTGATCGACAGTTTTTTGGGTAAATTCCATTGAAGCACATCAATAAAGATGTAGTCTCGCTCACCAGACCTTTCTCAAGAAAAGAAAGGTCTGGTTGGGCCACTCTCACTTTAAGATTGGAGAACAAAAACGCCCCGGCTACTTGTATTTCTTTCAACCAATCACAATCGTTCTGGGTGGTGCCACAGCAACGGTGCGCTTGCAAAAATATTGCCGGGGGTAACAGGTTTTGGTGTAACACGCCCACAAAAATATCACCTACAGGACGCGAACCATGGCAGAAAAATGGCTACATCCCTGCAAGATCAAACACCACAAAAGTTAGTAAAGGACATGTTTAAAACTAGTGCTGCACGATTTGGTAAAAATCTGCAATTGCGATTCTGGTGGACAATATCGCGATTTGCGATTGCGATTACAATATAATTACAATAAAATGTAATAAATAAATGGTATCATGAGTCTTTTTGCTTGATTCAGTGCTTCCCCTACACTATATTAGGGGGGCACTGACCTGACATAGTTATTGTTATGGACAGACAGTGTGTCAATGACCATCAACAGACTGAGCACAGTCAAACATGCTGCTCACACAGCAGCGCAGCATGGAACTGTACACACAGCGGAGCGAGCATATGTTGCGTTTAGGCGTTGTCACGTAAATGACAAATTTCAGCGCCATAGCACAACACAGCAGCATGTCAAGTGGGCCGAACCCGAGCAAAATTGCTCAATTTTTCATTTGTTATGGAGTCCATGATTTCCCTGTGACACTTACAAATGTTTGCTTAACTGTGCTTGGATGTCGTTTTATGAGGCTCTGGCGGTTTTCAGTTGTCTTTAACGTTATGCAGTTCAGCTTTCTCTCGCATGCACTCTTCCTACTTTTCCCTGTGCTGTGCTGTCTCAAGTGCTGTTATAGAGTGGTCGTGTTGCCGCAGGACGTGGCGACTTTACAGGGCTCAACAATGAGGATTGCCCGATTGCCCGGGGCAAGTAAAACTCAAGGTCGGGCATGTAAACTAACAACTCACTTGCCCAATCGGGCAAGTTGCTAAAAATAGTAAAAGTTAATAACTAATTGATAAAATAAATGTATTTTAAAACGTGCTCCTTCGGCTCTGATGCAGCGGTCTCTCTGCCTGAAGTCACAGGCACACGCTGTGTAACAATGTCCTGCCCACAGCCCCCATTGATATTATTTTGAGCAACGGACGCTTCATATAATAACATAACAACATACTATTTATGGTGTTATGCCATCGTGTCATTTCTGTCTCTACATGGTCACGTGTTAACAATTCTCCTCTGCTCTCTGTATCACACACGGCAGAGTTCCGCCACACACACAGTGAGCACGCTAGAGCAGCTCGGGCCACATTTTCCTGACCAAACCTGACCCCGAGCCCGGTGCAGTTTGTCAGCTGACAAAGTTATTCTTATGGACACTGTGTAAATAAGCAGCAACAAACGCACAGACAAACAGTTGCTCGCACAGCAGCGCTGCACTCTTGGTGCTGAGCTTGTGTTGCGTTCAAGCATTGTCACGTAAATAACAACTTCCAGCACTTAAATAGGTCATAGCACAAAACAGCAGCATGTCATGTGACTTTTTACTTTTATTATATTCAATACAATTGTATGTTCCTAAATCTTGAGACACCTCATATGTAAGCTAGACAGACATTTCACCTGCTCATTACTGTGCACACATGTACTGTATGTACTTAGTCCTAAAGAGCCCTTCTGGTGCCAGTAGATACATAGAAACATCCCAGCAGGCTGCTTTGCAAGCATACAAAAAAGTTTCACACATGTGAAAATTATTTTTCATGCTACTTCAGAACAGTCTGCCCCAAATGTCGGTCAATGAAAAAGTAAACATACACAGTAAAGAATGAGGTATTAACAAACTGTATTTGTCAAATAAAATATTTTCCTTCATTTTATTCCATATATAGGCTACTATAGCTTGGCTGATTGCCCAGAATGCCCAGCTAATCAACATTGTAAACTTAATATATAATCAATAGTCCATGTCAATCCATTGTTTTCCATCCTGCATTAGCCCAGAGCTGTAACTAAACTCTGACTGGGAAACTAGATGATCATTGTCTTGTTTAAAATGATGTGCACCTATGAGGAGTGCCATCACAACACTTAAGTGTCAGGACTGGTCCACACAGAGGTTGCTGCTGGGAAATTTCATTTCGTGCTGACACATATGAACGTATGTTCACGTGTGACATGGTTATCTTTTCCAAGCTGCAGTATGTATAAACGCTGTTGCCTGCTGGTGTTTATCAGCTGTATTTCACGCTCACTTTTGTCAGGCACAAAGTCACAGAACAGCCCTAGAAGTCACTGGCAAACAAGCAAGACACCGACAGACCAAGAGATGCACTGCCGAGCTAGGTTAGCAAGAGAGACAGACTGGAGGGAGATGCACTGCACACTGGCACATCAACTTAACGTTACTGTTATTAGACATCAAACTCAGAGAGGAGCGAACACAGTTATCTGATTGCTGTTCCCGTAGTTCACTCTTGTAGTCTTTTTTTGTTTGTTTTTTTCACTTCTCATGACCGGAACGATAATGCTGCTTCATCCTCACGCTGAAGTTGTAAACTCTGAAACCCACTTTGACATAAGGGAAAAACTGTGAGGGGTAAATGAAGAATGCTGTTTACATTTCTTTACTCATACTGACTCAGCACTAAAATTAAATTGGAGCTTAAAACTCATTGAAGACCATCCATATGTTCTCTACTGTTTCAATATCATCTCAACTTGTTTCCATCTGAGATATCCTACCATTACAGTATATAAAATATATATAGTTATTCTTTATTTATTTACAGACTCCAGGTCCAATGATAAAAACAGACAACAGGTTACTAACGAACAGACAAACAAACAATATAGACAGCACTATGTCTGTCCACACACAAATTAATATACTTACAAAAAGATATTTAAAGCAATCCATTTGCAATTTGCAGTGGTATGAAAGTCACTATTAACATGTGAGGGTCAGGGTGTGGGTGGCTTAGTGGATAGAGCAGGCGCCCCATGTATAAGGCTGTTGCCGCAGCGGCCCGGGTTCGACTCCAGACCGTGGTCCTTTGCTGCATGTCATTCTCTCTCTCGCTCTCTCTTTCACACTCAGCTTTCCTATCAAGGCAAAAATGCCCAAAAAATATCATTAAAAAAAAAAAAAAAAAAACACGCGAGGGTCAGGATTAAACTGGCATACATTCCATTGTTACCAGAAAGCTGTTGTATTAGTTTACTGAGATTTGACTTGGTGGCGCACGTACACGCCCTGAGAGCTGAGACTACAGGTGTACAGGTGTGCAAGGAAACTAGAGAAGGGGGTATCAGTGAAAAGATTACACAGCTAATTCATGTTGAATCTTGTTGGTTTTTGTTGAGGTCAAGGAACCTTTTTTTCATGCTAGTTAGTAACAGTGGTTTTGAACTGGATTTTATGCAGGAAAGTGTGGCAGTTAGGTAAACTGAGAAGCTTGACTCTGACCTGACTTTGTTATGTAAAAAAAATGCAGTGTAAAAATTGCTACCTCTTACAAATATTGCAAGGATTCACTGAATTTGATTATTGCAAGCAGCATCACAAATTCCTGGAGGGACATATAAATCTTGTGGCCCTTTTGAACTCTTCAGAGTGACAGACGCAGAATCTGTCTGACCTTTAGACCCCATTACCCCCTAAGGCTAACAGCCTCAGCAAAACGCCCCCCTGGATGACTGCATCCTAAATATTAAAGTGGGAGAGCATAAAAGGTGAGAACAAAATCACAAGGCTGATGGCTACTTAGAGGATCTGCATGGGCCCATATAAGAAAAGCAACTTCCTCAAATAACATGTCACAACCGGGGTTTTTCCATTTAGCAATCCCAGAAAATGGCACAACTGCTAAACCTCAGCCCTGGTGCAGCCACTGGAACTGAGGTACTGGCACTGTGGCCAGTTCAGTGGCACTTTGATTGTGAGTAATTTGAGGCACTGCAACAGACCGGCTGTGCCTGATCATAATATTCTACCACACTGAATCAAGCATAACATTCTCCACACACGAAACCTACCAGGTGCAGTCCACTAGTGAGCAAAAAGTGCTAGACAGCTGCTGTTACTCATTCAGTGAGAGGGAAACTGGGTGGGAGGAGGGAATGCGCCTGGGAGGCAGTTTCATGGTGACTGCCTCATATTTCCCTCTTTGGTTTCTGCGTGTTAACTTAAGGGTTCATAAAGTGCACCGCAGCATACCGAAGTTGTGTCATTTCCCTATAATCATTATTTCATGTGCTGTGATTTCAGTAAATATAAATTTTGCTTGAACGTGCGGTGTGAATAGATCCATGACTGGATTTGCCTAAATTAAAGAAGTTCACCTTTGAACACTAAAATGCAGATTATTACTGTCTGTGGAAATTACAAGACTAAAGAGGATGCTGACTTATGATTTAATTCTAAGTCTAACCTACAAATAATAAAATAATGTCTTGCACTGCAGACACACCAAGCCAACAGGTTGAGTTGTGCTGTATGTGCTCAGCTGATTCAGCATATTAGATCTACATAAAGAGATGTAGGGCTGAGCAATATGGAGTAAATCAAGTATCACAATATTTTTTACCAAATACCTCAATGTCGATATCACGATGATATTGTAGATATTGTATCGTGTATTACCCATCCCTACTTACAGATAATTAAAAATTATCAAAAATAAATTATGACAAATATGCCTTTGAAGGACAGCCTTTGTGAACTGTAACGGAAACCTTTTGTGATTTATGATGACACAACATGTTTTTTTTTCTTCCCTCAAGAATTCACTGAGGACTCATCTTTCACAGACAATAAAATGAGCAAAGAACTCTCCCCTTTCCCAGTTTCGTAACTGTGTTGTGTTTCATAATACAAGCAGGAATTGAACTAGCATTGAAATGGTCTCCCTGAGGCACCATACTGAGCACGGGATTATCTTTGCCCCCATTACCCTTTTGGATAAGGGAGATATATCTCCTCACTCTCATTTAACTCTTCACAGTCCAAACTGCTAAGCTGACACTGTGCTATGAGTGCATAGACCTTAAGTCAGCAATGTCACACCATTATGAATTATTGGCAGACTTTGTGCTCTCTGGGCTGCCTTGTCAGACACACCAACTGCCTCCAGGCACTATGACTGAGCAGGGCCCAAATACTTTTTTCAGTGTACACGTAATGGTGCATTTAACGTTTGCATGCACCAAAAGAATTCATATATATGTCCTCCTTTCTTGGTGCTTCAACCAAAGTTGGCTGGATGCTACCAAAAGAGATCAAACACTGTCGGCTATGAAATTTTCTACTTTATGACGGTTACAATATAAGGAAATCGTCAATGTGTTATGTAATTTGAAATGGCTTTCCTTTAATATTCTCAAAACCGTGCCGTACGATAACTTCATATTTTACATGCCCATAGTCAGGGTCATCCTGGTCAGGATTACATCAAAAATTTCAGCAAACCTCTGAAGGAAAACATTTATTCATTTAATTTATGAGAGTTTGAAATTGGGACATTTTTAATGTGGTAAATATTATCTGAGCTGATTTTCTCTGTGATGTAATGTGCAGTAAAAGTACTTCAAATTTATAAGGTCATAGGAAATGGTATTTACTATATCAGGGCCTCGTTGGTGACGTCACATATTTCACTTGACTTATTTAATATAGGATGTGTACTAAATTATTTCTGTAATGTGATTCTTTCTTTGGTCTTTGTAGCCTCATTTCAACACTCTTGCTCAGAGGTGAGTTGTGACTGGTTTTGAAGCTTATGTAAACAGAGCTCATTGTGAGGCAACTAGTTTTTCATCCATTAGTAAACTATAAAATGAAGGGATACCTTGCTGCCTCGAGCAACAGCTATATAGACTGAGGTAAAGATATTTAATTCACCCTGCTGTTCAAAGGCTACTGCTGGCAGCTACCAGCAACTTTTAAAGTGGAATGTATCTTGCATATTTATTGACAACATAAATCAATCGACACACCTTAAATGTCAATGTGTGACCAATCCATTTGTTTTATGTCTGTCTAAGATCATATACACTTTAGTGATAATTGGATCTTTAAACTTCTAAAAATATTTATGAATTTCAACCAGATTGTGTAAACTGCGAAATCTATTGCTTGACTTGGAGGAAAAACATGGGAGTAGCATCGTTCCAGTGAGCTCTTGCAGCACGACACCCGTGCTCTTGCTGGACAAGGATTTGCACAAACCAGTTATTTCTAAATATCCCTTCCAGAGAGACTCTCACTTTAGCCTGTTCTTTTTTTTTTTTGTTCTGAAATTTTGTTCTGAAAGTACTGGCGTACGTAGACAGCTGGTTTGTTAGAATGACATCAAGAGGCAAGATGGTGTCCGCATCATTAACAAGAGTGCTTCATTATAACGGTGCTGTAGGGACTACAATGGTAGGAACGGAGCAAATTATTACTGCTTTTTTGACAGAGTGCGCCAATGTGACAAATGCTGGTTTAGCTGGTTAGCGTAAAAATCAAACTGGTTTAGGCTTGTACACCAGACAGGCAAAACCAGCAATCGACCCAACTCTAGCAGTAGCCAACCATAAGTAATGGAAATTTGAACTTGTGATGCAGGCACAATACAGTTGCTTGTGGCAGCGGTAATGTCTTCTTCTGCCAGTTCCTCCTTGCAATATTTAAAAAATATCAGCCGAGGAGAAAATCAAAACAAAACCTAAATGTCTATATATTTATGAATTTCACACACCAAGCAAGTGGCAGTTGCAAATGTTTTTGACTAAGACTTCAGGAATGTGTGACTGTTTCACAATAAGAACCCTTATAGCTGGCCAGAGGAAGACTTTAATTGTGTAGCAGCAACAGGAAATGTTATGGGTGCAAGACTTCTCAGTCTTTTCTTTCATATAAGAAGCAGGCCGCATTGTCTTAAACAAAAACCACCCTCACTGACATCATAAAATTTAATACACATTACTGAAATAAAACATTACACTTCAGGGGAAACAAATTCAAGTGCCATTTCAAATAACAAATGCCAGTGAGTGTGGCAATAAGTGTGGCTACTGTTTGTAGGTCATCAACCACTAAGTGGATCACTGAGTGAAATGCAACAAGATCATGGTTTACCACCTGAGAAACTTTTTCCTGGGTAACCCTGGGTTACATAACAGTTTACTAAAGACACAAAAAACATATCAATTACCACTTTATGTCATAGTTATGCAGACAATTTCGGTTTAACATTTCCAGATTTTAAGATGTGTTGCTGCCACCCAACACAAGCCCATTTATCTCCACCGTATCAAAGTGGCAATAGAGGTTTCAGAGACTGATATCTCTAAGCACAGGCACATAAACCTGAAACTGTTTGCACACCTAGATACAGAGATAGATAAGAGTATGCCATGCTGCTTAATTTGATTGCTAACAAAGATCAATGGGTGACTGATAAAGCTGAAGAGGAAAATTAGCTTAACCCCACAGTGCATGACAATTTAGATGCCCCAACCATACATATGTTGACAATATCTTCAACTCAAAAAAATCCTTTGCAAAAAACTTTCAAAACCCAACAAACAGGACATGCATCAAATACACATCACCTCAGTGAAATAAATACAAATGGGATTAACACACTGTCTGAACAATGGGTCCTAGTATACCACATGGCCCCATGTCTTTGATTTAAATTTACCAAGAGGTTTTATAAGCCTAGGTCAAAAATATAAAAACATAACACTCAACAATGCTATGCCTATTCAAAATATTACAGGCCAGTGCTGTTTCTCAATAGCAGATTCAAACAACAAGTAAGTCGTGTTCAAAGTATTTTGGAGTACAGTGTTTTCATGATCATCAGATCTGTGGATGTTGGTGCAATATTAGATGAAGTTCAATGCAATACAGGTGTACATCCACTACAAGGTAATTAAAACAGCCACATTTGGCTGTGTCACAATTTAAATCAAGTCAACCTAATTTCCAGGGGCAGCAATAACGAAGCAAAGACATATTCTACAACTCAAAGTAGAATGTATCGGATTGCTTATCATGGAAGTGGTTGTGGAGATTTAGCAGCAGATAAAAACAGACATCTGCTTCTTTCCACAACAACACATGGTTACACTGTTTTTGTCAATGATCACCTCAATTGGGGTGAGGCACTGCCCCTTGACATTTCACAAGAGGGCTTAGTTGTCCTCTAAAATTGTCAACAACTAACTGTGACTAGAGATGTGCATGCTCTTCGAAGTCAGACGACAATAAGCTCAACTGGCAAATAAGGCTGCAACACCGCTTGCTTACAGGTGGATAACTATCATTAGCTAAAATGATTGACTCTAAAAGCAGCCCCCTAAAAATGAAGTTAAAATGTGGCTAGTAAACTTGGTTGGAAACAACGGTTCAACTCAAAAGCATAACGTTGCTGTCACAAAAGCAACTAACGTTACGCTATCTGAGACAACCATTAACGCTAACTCACCTTACGTTCCTTTAAACTTGTGTCAGTGGCTTGCCATCATAGCTTATCACCCATCTGACAACAAAACACTGTGTTACTGACTACCGTTATATTAGCTAGCGTTATCAATGGAGCGCACTAAGTCAACTTCAAATAAAACCAATGTTTACAAACGCAAACCGGGCGCTTCGGTGCATAGCCAAGTTAGCAGGCTAAGCCAGTTAGCCAGATACTACAATATAACATAGCTTATACACTTAGTGTAAAACTGACATTGTCTATTCATAGCTGTTATTGGTAGCGTTGTGTGATGAACAGTGTGTTAGCGTTACACAGAGGACACCAGTGTTAACGTTAATTCAGTTCAATCAAACTGGCGTTAGCTGGTCCGCAGTTCTGACAGCTAGCTCGGGTAGCTAGCACCGTTAGCTTTAAGCTAGCTTAGCCTAGCCATGTAGCACGTGTTCATGATTTATAAAATAATTAACTAGCTGACGAAAGCCAGGCAACTAGGAGTACTGTTGTGAAGTGAGCAACCCGCTAGTTAAATTGTGCTTTAAAATTAACTACATTTCCCAGAGGTTCGACGAACCATGAGGCTATAACGTAACGTATAGCCTCGAAAAGGTCAATAATGCTATGTATGTGTCTCCTCCAAAGAATAGCCGGACCCCGTCGTCCAACAACAGAACAGACAGATCCCCCAACCCCCCTCCAACCCAAACCAACGGACAGCCAGCAATGGAAGCTAACTAACCTTAGCGGCGGGGCAAGAGAAACCATTCGGCGGTGTTATCGTACAGTAGCTAATGTCCCAATCCTCGTCAGTCGGTCCCAATTCGCTTAAAGAGCTTCTCGCTTCGACAGAGTGTCTCGCCCCTGAATTAATCCACATGAAAGAGTAGTTTTCGTTTTCATTTGTTCCGCTGGCGGTTTTCAGCTATGCCGTGCCTGTTCCTGCACAACACAGTGGTCTAGCACTAGTCTCTAAGCCGCTGCTGCTGAGACCACAGCGGGGCTGAACCGCCTCCCTCTCTCAATAGGTCCACATGCTCTCTCGCCCCTCCTCTTTACTCAGACTGCACTTTTCCCATGCCCACAACAAATTCAGTGATATAGCGCCGTAGTGTTAAAGTCAGTGACCATCATAAGGCACAAAAACAAAAAAAATTATACACTCATATAAACAGCAAGTAGTCGCTATTTTCCACCTTGCCTCTTCCTATAAGACTCTGCACTACTTTCCACACATCATTTAACACGTCTGACATGCGTGTCTGCACATGACTCGTACATACATTATCATTTCATAAACATGCTCATGTCTACATTTCTGTATGCTATGGTTAGGATCAGATGCAATGCAAAAAGGTTACATTAACCAAATGCTTATCTACACACATTGTATGTCCCTACAAATACTCTATATAGGCTATGTGTTGCTAGCACCACCTCACAATGTATAGGCCTACCATATTTCTTTCTTTCTTTCTTTCTTTCTTTCTATCTATCTATCTATCTATCAAGCAGTCCATAGGGACTTGGGTTGGGAACCAGAGGGTCACCTGTTCGAGTTCCCGTCCGGACCAAATATGGAGCGTGGACTGGTGGCTGGAGAGGTGCCACTGCCAAGGTGCCCTTGAGCAAGGCACCAAACCCCTCAACCGTTCGGGGCACCTGACCAAGGCAGCCCCCTCACTCTGACATCTCTCCACTATATATGCATGTATAGGTCCTGTTTGTGCATGTGTGTGTCTTTCGGACCTGTGTGTTAATGACAACAGAGTGAAAAAATTTAACTTCCCCTCAGGGGGATTAATAAAGTATATAAAATTGAATTAAAAAATTAAAAATTCAATTATCTATCTAGGGCGGCACGGTGGTGTGGTGGTTAGCACTCTCGCCTCACAGCAAGAGGGTTGCCGGTTCGATCCCGGCCGTGGGAGCCCTTCTGTGCGGAGTTTGCATGTTCTCCCCGTGTCAGCGTGGGTTCTCTCCGGGCACTCCGGCTTCCTCCCACAGTCCAAAGACGTGCAGACTAGGCAGACGTGCAGACTAGGTTAATTGGTAACTCTAAATTGTCCGTAGGTGTGAATGTGAGCGTGAATGGTTGTCTGTCTCTATGTGTCAGCCCTGCGATAGTCTGGTGACTTGTCCAGGGTGTACCCTGCCTCTCGCCCGATGTAGCTGGGATAGGCTCCAGCCCCCCCGAGACCCTCAAGAGGATGAAGCGGTTAGAAGATGAATGAATGAATGAATTATCTATCTATCTAGCACACTTGGTCCTCGACAAATTTCATGTTGTCCCACTCACACTACATTCACGAGGACAAAACCCTCTGTATTCCCTCTCCCTCCCTGCTCCAGCCTGAACTCAGAGGTTCCAACAGGGGTCACTTCAAGCGTTGACACTCCAGGAAGTCTACATCTGTGCTGCTTGATGCCCGCGGAGAAGTACAAGCTGTGAATACAGTGACTTAACATTGAAGGATAGTATTTGGGAGATCACAACATCCCATGCTGTGTACATAGTTGATGACTCTGCTGAAGCCAGTGCCCTCTAAATGGTCTGAAACCTTTCATCCGCTTCACAGCTACACTAGCTTCTCAAACCGCCACCCACACTGCAGCTATTTCAGCCACAGAAAAGATTTTGTTTCAAAGTATTCAAGTCAGTCAGTGGGGCTCATTAAAGGAATTAAAACCTGCTGCTATGTAAACCTGGTTTTGACAGGCTACGGTAATTAGCTTCACTTGTATACTTTTGATTTTGCATTATGTCACTCCACTTGGACAAGGCGTTGGCAACCTGACTTTGCCATAAAACTATCTGGCACACTTCAGGCAGGCTATATCTTGACCTAAATTTCAGCGGCAGCCTTTCCTATGATGTCAGATGGGATTGTTTTTCTTCCCTGTGTTTTTCTTTCTGCTCTGTGGTTTGGGAGACCCCCTCTAACCATCAGTATAACCACCATCTCTTCATCCAGCCATCACAGAGCAGGAAAGAGATCTGTTTATTTCAGCTGGGCTTTCTGGACCCAGGCGCATGTCGGAATAATCTATCCCCCATCTCCGCAATGCCCAATTTGTCAGCTCACTGATAAAGCGCAAATGTTTCTCACTTGCCAGTTTTGATGTCAACAGCTGTGTTTCATCTGCAGCCAGATCCCCTGTAGAGTTAAACGGAGCATCAGACAAAGCCCAAATGGCCAGGTGATCTTTCTTGAGATCCTAAAATACATGATATGTGAGCAAGGGACACTTTTCATGATTGCAAAAATAAATTTGTAGCTCACTTCAGGGGGAAAATACCTAAGGTATTTCTTCTTCGAGATATTAAAAAGAACTGGAGAGGATTGTTTCAATAGATCCAGAGCCCACATGAAAGGCACCGCAGAGAGTGACTGCATCAGCTCAGCAGACTTTGGATATTTCAAAGGCTGTCAGTTGATAGATGCACTGCAGACAGTCATTACGGCTCCAAAATAAAAGATGAACAACAGAAAATCCTTTAGAAACAGAGAAGAGGCTGGAGGGAAAATCCTCATCAAAACAGCACTCTTAAAAGACGAGCTGCCATCCGCAGTCTACCAGATTAATGGAGCTCCCCTTTGTGAATGATCAGCTTTGATTACAATTTCAAATATTCTTTTGCTGGGTGCCATCTTCCCCAAACTGTGGCTGATTAGAAACACATTATTACACTCTGCCTTTCTTAGTTTTCCATTGTCTTCAGGGGGAGTACGAAAGGCATGTTCACTTAGACTTTTCCTAATTAGAGTCAAGCACAATTAAATCAGAAACACACAATCAAAAACATAAAATATCTCCAGTTGAAATCATGTGTTTCATTTATAATGTGATTTTTTGGATGGAGGTGGTGGATACTTTTTGGCACGTGTTGCTATTTATAACACTGGTATAATTACATGCCAAGTTCTTCCTTTGGCTATGATGTACATTTTTAGCTGAGACATAATTCATTCTGCCATCGCTGGCATTCATTATTGTCACGACTGGGCTCGAGTCAAACAGCCTGGGAAAATTATATTTCTCGGTAGATATCAGAGGCAGAGAGACAGAAAGCCACAGAGGAGCCTGTTTTTTATCTGCTTAACTGAGACACTATTTTCCTTGTATCATTCACAAATCAGTCTAGGCTTACAATGCAAAGTCAGGACTGAAATTTATTCACAGCCACAAGACTTCACCTAACAGCCTCCTCCTCGCCACAACAAAGACGGCAGTGAGAGCAGAAATGGCAGCATCTCACTGAAGACTCTAACGACTGCCTGCATTGTTGGAATTCCGGCTTAACTTCCTGAGTCTGTCCACACCTGGCTGACCGCCAGCACACGCTTTTCTCTCATTTTTTCCTTTCCTTCCCTTTATCGAGATCATATGTAGACTAAATTTTACTGTTGAGACATAATATGAGTCTTTTCCAACCTCACCCACGTGTAATGAGAAGTTGGATTAGGTTCTGTGTCTTTTTTACATCTTATATCTGTGTATATTTTTGCAGCATTTCTATCCCTGACATTTGTAACACCCGCAAGAGTGGATACATTAAGTGCTACTGAATCATTTCTGCAAAATCATTTCAAAATATTTATCACACCCTCCTCTATGTGCGTCAGTATTCCGTAAAATGAGGCGCCCCGTGATGTCATGTGTTCTCTGTTTTCAAGTAGCAAATTGTGGCTGAATTTCTTTGGTATCACTGGCTGCCCGTGGGTGTGACAGACATATTCACACTTGTCCCATGTCCAAGTGAACCCCTGTAATGAAACTGGCAGTGGCGCAGCATCGTTGGAGCTTAGCTCAGTCAACCATCTGTTAGGTTGCATGGATTCATGCGGAGTAAACTGGAGTGGACCTTGTATGGACATGTTCTAGCATGACTGTCATGACATCAATGTTCACCATGAAACGAAAAAAAAAAAAAAGCCATTCCTGTCTCTTTCTAATGGAAAAAGCATGCGAGGAGAGTATGAATCACTGCCTTTCATGTCTAATCCAGATTTCAGTACATTAAATAAATTAGATACAGAGACATCATACAGCATATATTATGCATGTACATCCACATTCACACATGGAACAAATTTTAGCATTGGTAAGGTTTTCCAGTGATATTAAATAGCAAGTCAACCTAGATATTTGCTCTCTGATAGTGTGCCACAACATCAACAGACAGCACCAGCAGTGATAACACAGATGCCTTTTACAGATGAAAGTCGTGGCGTTGTGGACGTACTTCACTGTGTTTTTCTGAGTTGTGTGATAAACCTTGGCAGTTGATAAGCACATAGTGATGAAAGAGCTGAAGGGAATCAAAGTGGTATTCTGTTGGCCAGTGGTGCCCCCTGGAATTTTTTACAGGGGGGCCAGATGGGGGCCACTGTCAATCTTGGGGTGGCAAACAAAAATTAAAAGCCATAACTGACTATGTCAATACGGAGAGTTAAGAAATCGCATATTGATATACTTTAGTTTCTTATTTTACAGTTAATATCACTAGCTATCTGATGTGCATAGACTAATACTGGCACCGTAACATTTGAGTTCCATAACAATCCTGGTTTAATATGTTATGTATCTATAAATGATAGGGAATTTATTGTTTTTCAGATAGGCTGGTTGTCCTTTTCCTTAGAAAGACAAATTTAGAGCTTTAATTTGAAGGAGTACATTGATTGTATTGAACAAACTCTCTTGAGGTGAGAGTTCAAGAGAGAAAATGATCATGCCAGTTGTTCCCTTGTCAAAATTTAGCCTAAATTATGTCAACAAGCTATGGAAGCAGTGGATGCTTTATGTTGTGTGGTGTCACACAATACCAGTACCTTTGTGCTAGCTTAAAAAATCTAGCCACAGCCTCTTAAAGACAGTGGGGGGGGGGTGGGGGGGGGGGGTCACTGCTGTTGGCATGAATATGGTAGTGACGTGATAGCTTGTTCATCTTTTCAAGTAAAAGGTCTGCCCACCAATAATGGACACCCATCTCTGGCAGAAAAAAAGTTGACATTTGATCCCATGGTGAAGATAACAGTTCAATTAGTTCTTTCTAGCAAGGACACATAAGGAATTCCTCTCTCCCCCCTCAAGGACAAAGCCGGTTTTGGCTGCATTTTTCTCGCTAAGTGGCTGAGCCATAAGCCCAGAGGTGAATTGCTGCTGCTCAGCCAACTCAAATACGACTCTGCAGGAAGTGCTGAGCTGGATGGACTTGCACTGCTGTGTCTAATGTTAAAAGCCCAGACTAGTGCTGAATCCCTCACCACTTCAGAGCACGACACTATCTCTCCAGCCCTTTGTCCATCGCGTGATAGCGGGCTGTAGGTTCCCAGGCTGCTCACATCTCCACTTCCACATAAACTAGAGGAATAATTCCCAGGAAGATGTGTGGGAGGGAGAATACTAGATTTTCCAAGAAAAAAGGGAGGAAAGAAGGACAGGAGTGTATATGGGTTGCCATAGCACTATATAAGGGAGGAAAAAGAAGAATAGCAGCGTTTTCAGTGGGAGGACGCAAAGGGGAGGGGTTCAGAAGAGTGCAGAACCCCCATAAATAAAGCTAATGAAATGGCAGTTGAGTCTAGAGAGAGGTGGAATGGCTGGTTGGGTCTTACCCACTGTCTGATTTATCCTCAGTGTCCCTGTGAGCACAGCGGGGAGATCCATTACCTCACCTCATCAATAACATCCCATGGACAGGGAAAAAGGCCTGCTTTCCACACCGACACCCACCCCAGGGACCAGCTCAGAAGGCTCACTCAGTGGGGGAGAGGAAGCCGGCGTAATGTAGTCACACATAGAGAGCAAAAATGTCTCTGTTGGGGGATGGGTTGCTTTAGGGGAGCTGTGCAGGGGGTAGTTCAATGTACAGCACATAACACACTCAGCACACTGCAGCATCTCACATGCACATGCATATGCATCTCACAAGCCATGGAAATTGATGCATTTGCCATTTCCCATATGGACACAGTGTCTTTATTCTTGCTCCGTGGGTGGATGGTGGAAAGATAAAGCATACAGTCTCTGAGTCAGTTGACGCAGAGAGCTATCATCAAAGAGAGTGTCAACACACAGACTCGTAAATGGTTGATAGGCGTCACCTAATTCATAAGTAATGCTGTCGATAAACTGGAACAGTACAGGTGTACGCATGCCTGAGATTGTGATGTACTATAAACAGAGCAGCGATTTTAAATGATCCCGGAGGGCAGACTGAAAATATGAAAGTGCAGGAAATTGTTCTTTAATGTAACCGAGAGTAGTGGAATTAAAACAAGGCATGTGAGGAAGATAATGGGGCCTTGGAAGTATTTTACACCAGAAATGAGGTGAAATGTCAACAGAGCTTATGGTCTACAGGGAGTTGATAACAGTACAGAGATAAGAATAGAGTGCGATAGCAGATACTGTGATTGAAGTAATCTCTGTCACACACTCCCTCTCTCTGTGCATGTGTGTGTTAGTATGATCTTTCATGTGCTTTTTGCAGTGAGATCACAAGGTAGTGGCAGTGTCTGTGTCAGGGCTGAGTAAGACACCCTGAGGGAAGGGCTTTTCAGCTAGCACGGCTGAAAGGAGGAAGCTTGACACTCTAACACGCCACAGAAAGGCAGAATAAAATCCTTGTCAATCACTCCCCATCTCTGAGTCCCCACTTTCCCCCCAACTGCTCTGCTGTCAGCTAAGCAAATGTTAAACTCTGATCACGCAATTGAGGATTTCACTGCTTGTGTCAAATCAAGAATCCAGATTTGCCCTTGGAGAAACTCTGCCGTTTGGACTGAGAAAGCGCAGTAATTTTAGCTTTATAGAGAGTGAAATGAAGTTGACTGAATCTCTCTCCTCAAAGCTAAGCCTCTACACCGTGCTACGTCATAGAGAGCCTTAGTGGGGCCACTCAGAGTTTAGCTCCCCACTCACTGCACTCAGTAGTCAGCTGTGCCTTTCAGCAAACAGACAATCAGATTACATCTCACTGTCAAAAAAGCAGAAGGAGTCTCCAGGCACATGCAGATGGAAGCCTCCTGTGAATTGCAGTACCCTAAAACTCCGACCCTGACAGGACAGTGGAGGACCAGGCTATTTTTAAGTGGCTCTGCTGCTACACAGATTTAATAGGTACACTCCCAGCTGTAGGAGTCTCTACAGTATTGCTGCCCTCTGCAGATTAGTCACTTATAATTTGTTTTGGCCACATAGCACACAAGAGACAAAGACCCCAAAATACAGGGGACACTTAAATATTACTGGGCTGTCAGAATAGAATTAAAATGGCAAATATTATATTGTTTTCTTTGAGGTTTTATCATTTATCAGCCATGAATCACAGTCATGAATCTTGTCACTGTGTGCTATGAGTTGATACGGTGGATTTGTTGCTGCTTAGTTGCATGATTCAACAGATACAGAGCAACATAAGCATTCATTTGGAGCTGTGTTTCTGACCACCAGTTGGGTGTAAGTCCAGTATTCACTCTCCTTTTGGCTCGGTTTTTGTTCTCCACCAGCTCCTGAGGAAAATAGCTGGCTCTTAAGTTGCTAAATGCTCCACTACGTTCATTAGAAGTGCTGAAAGTTGCTATAAAGCTCCATAGAGCTGATGGGGACTGCTGGTTTACAATTCACTACCATCGACCCCTTTCAAACTACAGTTAGTTACATTTTAATTACAAATGTCTATAGCCATGTTAGTAGCTATGTGAGGTTGTACTTAGGCACAGCAGTGATTTGAGCTAAATGCTAACATTAGCATGCTAACATACTCACTGTGCCAGCATGTGTATGTTGCAGCAGAGCAGGTATAATATGTCCTGTATTCCCCATTTTCTGTGTTAGCATGCTCAGGTTTGTTAATTAGCACTACACAAAATGTAAAGAAAAAAATGTGATTGAGTCATAAACTGAAGTACTGGGAGAACTAACGGTGGTACAATTTGCTAGTGTTAAGACATTTCACTAATAAACAAAAGTGTCAACCTCATGGTGGCATTAAATGAAATGTCAGAAGACCAATACCAAGTCAGTAGGATCCATCCTCAGAATGAAATATACCACATTCATTACAAGAATACTGGTGTGGACTCAAGTCACATGACTTGGTCTTGAGGCAGACTCTAGTCACAAAATTCATGAGACTTGACAAAATCAACTTGCAACTTGACTTGGATTTTAACACCAGTGACTCTTGACTTTACTTGGACTTGAGCCTTTTGACTTGAAAATACCTGATACCTCCAAAGATAAAAAAAAATACAATGGTCAAAGAGTGTGCCATAAATCAATTCATTTACCTTCATTTCCTGATTGTTAATGCTATTCATTTCCAGCAAGTCGACACTTAATTCCCCAGATCCTCTTTGTCTAAACCGATCCAACGGCATTCAATTAAGATGCAGGAGAAAACCATGAAGAACTAAAGCTATGTTATTGAGTACCAGTTTAAAAAATATATATACGAAAGATATTTCATTTTACGTACAAAAACTATGTGGTGGTCTGCACTAAATAACTGCAGTATGCAAAATGTGCATGTTGGAAATTTCAGATGGAGACGCAAGAACTTCCAATTTCATTCAACATTTAAAGTTGTATAAAGAACAGTAAGTGGCGATGAATATTAACATAGCGAGCTAATGCTTAGCTAACATTATTACTCTGTTGTTAAAACGGCATTATATTCAGTGAAAAGCGCATTATGACTTGCTTGGGCTGCAAAACTTAAAGCTTAGGACTTGGTACTTGACATGGTACTTGTTAGTCTTCACTTGGGGCTTGGGTGCTGAGACCTGAGACTTAGGCTTCTTGTGACTTGCAAAGCAATACCTTGGTCCCATCTCCGCAGTTGGACAGTACACAATTTGAACAAAGTAGATTACACATTTTATTCTACACAAATAAATTAAGCACTTTATAGTACATTAATGTCAGTATCCTGTTCCAAAACGATCTGATAAAAATACAAAGGACCATGTTGCTGTATATGTCCTTGAGGAAGAGGGAGATATACTATTCAGCAGCTTCTGTCTGGCTCTGCTGACACCAAGGTCAAAATGTACACAGCCCTGCCTACGAAGGAGGGAAAATAGTCCATCAAACGAGCAGTGAACCAAGCGCCTGCATCCTGGAAAGCGTTGATGCAGGAATACAGGGTCCTCTGAGAATAGAGGCCGCTCTGTAAGCATCTACAATGCTCCCTGAGCAATCACAGTTTATGTTCCTTTTTCCACCTGACCTGGCCTTCTGTCCTCTAGCACAGAGGCAACAGCACCAGAGGTGTTTTCAGAAGTGTCTTTTGTCGTGCTCAGAAAAAAACAGAAAGGCTATCAATAGATGACGTGCCACAGATTCATGTGGAATAATCCACCCCAGCTGTCAGATCCCGTTCATGTGAGCATAATCAAAACCTTATTTGACAGTATGTAAATTCCTGTAAAACAGTGTGTTCTTCAGTATGACAACACACATCAGAGGCTGGAGTCCATTGTGGTTGACTACAAGAAAAAAAAAAAAAATAACTGGAAAGAGCTGAGTGGTCATCGTAAGAGAGTAACAGAAGAAGAATTTAGCCTTCGACTGCCAAAGCTGGTGAGTCACATCCGATCTGAGAGATTCTTGTCAGATGTGGGATAGTGGGAGGTGTGTGTGGGCTGCAGAAATATGATATAGAAGCTCGGATCCAGCCTGCGAGCGTTTTCTCTTGAACGCCCAGAAATTAATCCATCCACCTTGGAAAGTCCTCAAGGCTTTTCTCACTAAGAATGTAGAGTGTTAGTAACAGACTTGTATAGGGTCTTTGTGTGTTTATGTACGTACGAGACGGAGAGGAGACTGTGAAGGAGGCGAACAATACACTGTATATGCCTTCATGTACGTTGACTGTTTTGTTTGTAATATCTTGGTGATAATGATATCCACTGCTTATACTCCTGCCTCTGTGCTGTGTGTAACTTGACGACAATGGCTATAGTTGGAGCCCTGGGGCAGCTTTACACTCAGTGACCTTTGCAATCTTTTTAAACTACTAAATGTAGCAACATCACAATTTCAAGTGCCTTATATTAATTATCATGTTGATCTCTATCTCTCTCTCACAGCTTCATATCTCCCTTGTCATTATTTTGCTAAAAACTTCCTCTCTATCCCACCCATTCACTGTCTGTGTCTGCTGAAAGGAACGGTCCTCATTTTGATCCCGGGAATGATTGGTGCCCAGCCAGGTGGCAATAATGTGCCCATTCTACTGTGTTTCCTTCCAGAGGTCATGGGTGTTGGGTGATTAACACACAGGATGTGACCTTTAATCCACTAGCAGCTCCTCGCAGCATTAATCTCCCCCAGCTAGCATTCAGCTCTGATAATGGCATGTTAATTAATGACGCTCTTTTGAGGTGGCGTCAGCCGGCACTGGAAGCTCCGAGAGCTGGTTAACACTTCACACATGTTCTCAAGCATGCGAGTCACCTCCAGAATATCAAATGCAGACTTGTACGCTCACAAATGTGACAGCCAAATGACAGTAAAGATTTCTTCCCAGGAGCTGGTTGCCAATGTGTTTTTCAGCGGCAGTCAGTGATTAAATGTTCCATTGTTAAATTCTATATTCTCTGCATCAGTGCCAAGGAGTGAGATTTATGTTATCTTCTGCATACCAGCATAGCCATGAATGCACGTTTTCACAGGCAAAATGTCAACCCATTCTCTCTTCCCGTTTCCTCATATCTTTCTGATAAAGCAAATGCATTCACAAACACACATGCCCGATCCACCCAAAGGACTCTCATGGTCATATTCAATCAAATATTTACATTTGCTTGTTCACTATGTCATGAACCGGCTCATTGTTCAGACAAAGGAGGGAGAACACACAACAGGGTGGAGGTCAAAAATAAAACAAGTTATTAAAGTATTATACAAAACAAATTAATGAGATGTGACAGTAACATCAGTGATGTATGTGAATGTGGGAAATAGTGTACGAACATGTTGCATGATAAAAGAAAAAGACAAAACAAAGTAACCAAACCAGGAGAACGTTGAGGAGCTGAGGCAGCTTGAACTGGCTGGCTTCGTAGACTTGCCAGCTCATCAGCCTAGGTGAGCCAGCTCAGTAATAACCTGCACTGCCAACCCACTACCTGCAAGTGGAGAAGAAAACACAACCAATAATAAAACACTGGAAACAGCAACTGCAATATCAGGTGAAAGAAAATATATATATATATATATATATCCCAGTCTTTGACTCACCAAATTACACCTTCTTTCACACCTTTCTCCAACCTGGTACCTAGAAGCTTTTTTAAAGAATGGTGAGACAAAAACTTTTGAGAACAAGGAGTAACATTTAGAAAGGTCTGTACAACTCCAAAATGCACCGCCTCCGTAGGTGTAGATTTCAACATTTAGAACATGTGCATTTGTTCCTTCCAATAAAAACATGAAGAGGACTTTTATTTTGACAAAATTAAAGGCATTTACATACTAAACTGATGCAGAAAAGGCACAAATTGCTGCATAAAAATTCACAACACTGAAACGAAACGTTTGCCCTTGATCAATTCTAATATATTTAACATCATCCAAATGCTGCAGAAAACACAACATGGCTTAAAATACCTCAACATTTTTGAGATGGTCCTGAAAATCTCCTGAAAAAAAGGGAAAGAAAGGCAGATCTTAGCTTCCATTTTCAATTTTTCAATTCAGTTTTATTCATAAAGCCCAATATCACAAATCACAAGTTGCCTCAGAGCGCTTTACAGCATACGACATCCCTCTGTCCTTTGGACCCTCTTTGACAAAAAGAGCAGAAGTGACATACGACAGATTGATGTGGTCAAGTTTTGACATGTGTGTCTGCATAGAGGTCATAAAGTTTTGCTCAAAAACTGGACACACTAAACGAAACACAAAGCTGAGCTTGAAACATCAAACCCATTACTTGCAAAAAAAATCCCCAGAACCTGATCTCTTAAACTGAAGTGGCACTGCTTAGCATAACGTTTTCATCTTCTTTCATTTGCAACTCAAGCAGCTTCCTCTGCTAATCTGTGAGAAATGGGCTGCAATGGTGCAGGTATGAACAAAACAGCTAACTTAGCTTTCGTCTTTATTTCTGAGTGACGTCAGATTCTGCACGTGCATGGTTCATGGCACAAGTTACCGCACAGGCTGGAAACAGACTCTGGCACGCTCTCAGATGGCTTTGAGGGTGACTTGGGTGGAGTACGTTTAGCTGTGTTACACACATGGTCATCAGGCCACATGCTGCTAAGTCATTTCCGAGAATCATGTCTACCCCTTCAAATTGAAGCTCAGGGCGAACACCAACTGCCACTTCAGACACCAAACCTGAAACCAGCTTTTATTTTGTGAAGCAGAACAAAGAGGGAAACCAAACCCATCCCTTGGACAACAGTGCCACCAAAAAAGGGAAAACTGAGCAATGCATAAGAGACTAAAGACTCTGCGTCATGCAAAACTTTCACTGCAAGGTTTTTTTTTGGTCTGACTGTGGAAGTAACAAGCCCCTCAGAGATGAATGCTGAATTGTCAAACTATTTGCTCACAGTATTGGACTACAGTTCAACCCCAGGAATTGCACAAACCCACGTTGTGGAGCAGCAAATGCACTTAACTTTACTTGTCCGCCACTAGACCTGTGTTTTGCTGTGAGTGCAGGGTAATCTTTCTTAGAGTGACCTTGGTTTTGGCAGTAGTTACAGACACTGTTAGGATCAGGTTTATTCCAAGTACGACAATCAACCCTGGAAGATGACGCTAAACCTGCCTTATTAGATTTTATTGAGTATGCGGGAGAATAGGACTGCTGACCACAGTCACCTGGTAACATGTCAGCAAAGGAATGGTTGTGCGTCAAAACATATTCATCTGCCAAAACGGCTGCTTCATGAGGGGTTTTAACTTTCTTTGAAAGTAGAAATCCTGCAAGGCATTTTCGATTTGTTCCACTACCATCAAATTGTATGGTTCTTCAAATGTTTTAACACCACATAGGCCACTAGACTGTGTCTCCTAAAATCTTTATGAAGCCATATTTCTGTGTCAGAACACACTGTATCTCCAAAAAACACCAAATAGGTGGAACAACAACAGAGTTGAGACCCACCACTAGCTAAAACTAGACCAAAGCTACCTCTCTGAACTCAACCCTAGTCTTCAGACAGGGACCAGCAGAAGTTTTTAATAACAAAAACCAGTGGGACTGGAAAGCACCTACAATGCGGCCAATCCCAGACACACACAGACCTGAACTGGAGCATGTCGCTTTACCCACTTTCGCTTTCACTTACCCAACTGAGCACACACAACCAACCAATTCTCCCACCAAAACAATGACCATCAAAACATCCTTGGCTTTGCTGACAGTGAGCAGCAGGTTGTTCTCTGTGCACCACTCTGCAAGGTTGATGATTTCCTAACAATTTAATTCCTGTTGATTTTTGAAGAGAGATAAAAGGAGATAACTGGGGATGTCTGGGCTTAGCCAACATGACTGAGCCGTATGTGATAGCAGCTATAATCTTTGAGGACAGTCCCCACCATTAATGATCAAAGTTGCAAAGGATAAAAAATTCTTTATATATCTGGTGGTCAAAGCTAAGCCCCTTAATCGCTGTCAGAGAGACGGAGGGACTGCTTACAGTGGATGGAGAGTCAGTAAATTAATTTCAGAAAGATTTCAAACATGTTAATGTTCATATTGTGGTCTTGTATGGGAGTATAAAATGTGTATATAATACCAATACATTATCCTTGTTGTGCAGCTGTCCAGAAGAGTTCAGGTGGGGAAAGAAGAGGTGCCCTTGACAGTTGTAACTTAGAGGAGGTAAGCTATAAATCTCATTAAGATGACATTCAAAGAACAATATTGGCTGTGTATGTGCCTTTCACTGGCTGCGTGCCTATTGTGCTCTTAGTTTCCATCTTCTATGCTGCTTACTCAAACACAGATTCAAACTCCTCCTTATTAGGCTTTATTTGGAAGGATGTATGCATGTATGTTCACTTCAGTGTAGATAACCAAAAAACATTTTTTCCAAACAAAGTAATTTTTTTATGACCACATTTTGGTATTTAAAAGACAGGCTTAACAACACAGAAATCTATCAGTCAAAAAACACCATTCTGTAGCATCTTTGACGGTGCCAAAGAGGGATTGTTATTTGACTGTCTGCACCTGTAGCTGTTTCTCATTGTTCTTTTTCAATTGGGATCTTTCTCTCTTCAAACAATCGGTAGCAGAAGCAGTTGTCCATAAAACCTATAAGACTGGTAGTCTCATACATATAAGAAAAAATGTGCCTCTTAGTAGGCTCCATTACTACTACAGCTACAGCCTTCACTACTCATACTTACTGCCAGTGTGTTAAGTTGTGCAGTGATTACAGTGCATGGCACGTGACTGCAGAGTTGATTGTTCCTGACTCATCTGGAAAAAACGTTATACTTTCAAACCCTCAGCTAGTTGATTGGATGATTCATTACACCTGCAGCAGTTTCTATTACTCTTATAATCGTTTTAACAGTTAGGACCTCTCTATCCTTTTTAACTGTTATTCATTTGAAGCCTGCTGTACTGTGCAGTGGTTAGAGCATAGAGCACATGTCCAAACACTTTGTGGTTTGATTCCTGACCTCTGCAGTGCAGTGCATTTTGGCTTTGAGATTTTTCTAGCAATTCATTTAACATTTCCGCGTTCCCAGTAATGTGTTTAATGCATTTTAGCTGTCAGCATTCGCACTGCATTTACAGTTGAAAAGGAGTGGAACTGTTCTTGTCAGTGCTTGAACCTTATGTTTTATTTGATCATGTGAAGTTATTGTGTTTGTTTATATTGTGATATTTAAGTCAGTAAAGTAACCAACTGAATAACTAACCAACATCTTGCGTCTTCCCACAGGCCCTGATTAGTCATGTAAGGGAAACAGATGACATGAGCTCACTATTGCTGGATACACAATAATACAATAGCAGCAGAAACCAGGTCAGACACACAGACAGGCTGTTTATACAAAGAGCATTTTTAAAAACAGCATAGCAGCTCAATCACAAGAAATGCCTCATTTAAAACTTAGAATAAATAAATAAGCAAAAAACAGAACATTTTTAAAGGAATTTAATTTAGGAATGGTATAAACATTTCACATATGAAAGTCACATGATAATTCACTGATGTTTCCGCACAGGATTTGTACACATCCAGGTATGAGACTGACTACTGCAGCTGAAACAAAACATGTTTCACTCCTCCTTAAAATCCTCCTCACTTCACCTCCCCCACAGTGGCTCCACTTCTCCCTCCAGTCTTTCCACTCAGTGGTTTTGGAGGAGTAGCTCTATTGGCTGGTGGCTCTGTCGGCTTGGGCCTCCCTCTCCAACACTCTGGCCAGGGAGCAGCTCTCCTCTGAGCCCAGGCCTGGTCCCCAGCTGGTGTCTGGGTCTGAGGCTGAGGCCAGCAGCCTCCAGCAACAGTGAGCAGAGACAGTCTGAGCGAGGCTGCCTGGACACACAGGTACATCAAAACTATTTATAAAACGTTCGTGGAAATGTTCTGTTATCAGAGATTTTTGGAGGAAGATGGTAACTATGTTGTATTTCAATTATTGTTGATAATGAACTTTATGCCACACCCAGGTGAAGCTTTATAAGGGGGGAGAGGAAAACCCAACACAAGGAGATACTGACATGTGTAGGGTTCTAGATAGAGGAAGACAACAAGCAGACTTCTAATTTCTAATCAGCAACTGTCTATTTGTTGGCTGAAATGACAAATGTTGCTAACATATTGTTGCAGACAGAGCTAGCTAGCTAAGTTATGCAAGTGTTCTCTGACCCCATCTTGAAATTTAATGTTTTTGACTTGATTTAAAACAGGATTCCTGTAAAGAGTCCTTATGTATTTGATGGCAACATAAATGATCTTATGCTAAAACACTGAAGCTAAAGCTGTATGTCTCAGGCAAAAAGTCAGCATCCTCACCAGCTGATGATCCATTTAAAGGGCATGCGATTAAAAAGCAAAACAAAATTGCTCTTCTATTGCAGTGTAGAGCTTAGTTAGTCTTTGCATTAGAAGTTTCATGAGGACAATATGAGAATTCGTTCATATTTCAATGAAAGGCCTTTTAGGATGCAACCTAAAAATGTGTTTGACAAATGCAAAAAAATAGTGTTTTTTGCCATTTTTAAAAAATCATGCATTTGGTCAAGTGTGTTCGTATATTTGTGAGTGTGTTTATCTGTCTGTTTGCAGCTAATCTGGTAAACCACTAGACCAATCAGCTTCCTGTTTTGTTTGCACATTTATAACCACTGTTGGAGGCGCTAAAAAAGTTAACGGTTACAGTAATTACTTTTTAGCAGTGATGAAGTAATATAACACATTACCAGGATTTAGGGTAATATTATTACATCTACAATGACACGTAACGCTTTACCACTCAAAAAAAAAAAAAAGAAAAAAAAAGTTAATTGTTCCCTGTTTTGTCATTTATGTACACTGCGCCACTTCCACCAGTGCACCACCAGAAAAAATTTTGGTTGTTGTGTCTTGTCATGTCATTATAGTCCACGCTGTAGAAGGGTGTTGGTGACCGGCACATCTGTGTGATGCTGTACTGTGCATTAACACCTTCAGTGTGTTTAAATTAGCATTCCTACAATGTCTACAATGTCTATCCCGTTCTGCTTTTGCATCTAAAGGCTGCTTGAAAGCAGCGGGGATAAAGAGCTGAAGTCCGGTTTGTTTTGTCCTGGTCCCTGTGATCGGCACATTTGGGTGATGCTGACAAATGTGCGCTGTCCTCTTCACACAAGAGCTACTCAAATGAGATGATATTGCTGAATGTGTAAAAGTTGCATCAATAAATGTATAAGCAAGAAGTGTGGTGGAGGCCTGTGTCTTTCTACTTTCATGTGGCCAAAAATCCATTAATGCAGACTGTTTTTCTTTGCAGAAAATTGTACAAAACAGGAAGCCCAAGGTGAGGTTTTCAGATTTCTTTCCATTTGCCTGATAAAGGTCTAGCCCAGAATGTACCCAATAAATGTATTTTGCAAGTTAGACAGTGTGCAGGTGTTTGTTTGCAACTTCTGCTTCTACTTCTCGTCCCTCTCCGACACACCTGCCTCATAAAATAGATGTGCAAAGTGTTCTTCTCTTCTGACTTTGTCCAACCAACAGTCTGAAATTCCTGTGAGAGGAAACCGAGCACCACGAGGAAACCCACACATGCATGGAGAGAACATGCAAACACCGCATAGAAAGGCCCCAAAAATAATAAAGATACAGAGGAGCTAAAAGTGTGCATTGCAGAAAGTGAGCACACTAATAAGTCACCCCTCCCCTTTCCCTTCTTTTCTCGTCTCCCTTCCTTCTTCTTCTCCTGTCTCCCCACCTCCTCCTCTTCCTATACTTTCAGCCCCTTCCAACATTTAAGGAGAGAGAAAAGGCCCCCAGCCCAGACACTGGACCCCATCTCCTCATGACATAGCAGTACTTGTGTGTGTGTCTGCATCTGTGTGATTTATGTGTCTTGTCCAGACTCAGTGGGAGCTGGGAGTACAGACCCCCCATCCTCCCCCACCCGCTCAACAAAGCTCTCTAAAAATGTGTGTGAGAGGTTTGGGGGAGGTTCCCCTGAGAGGCAAATAGAATTAAGGAGCCAACTTGAGTCACTGAAACTATGCTATAGCTCCTCAGCTGACAGCAGGAGCACACACCCAAGCCAGAGAGTATTCCCTCTCACAGAAACCTGTGTGTTTTTCTTTCTCATACCTGCACATTTTTACACTACACTGCTGTATAAACAGAGAAGACTCCATTTGAATCCTCATTTTGACCACTCTTCTCGACTAAACACCCTGAGAATGTATAATTTGCAATCATTACGCCTCTAATGTCATATTCTGACATAAAAATGAATAAAGCAAACACACATAATCACACACACTGTTACACCATCAGTACTTCCTCTGGCATTAATCTCACACATTTATTCTGGTCAGTCTACTGGCAGGCAGGAATCCACCAGGACATCTCATGTTGCATATCAACACTTCCATTTGTGCAGCGTGAGGTTTAAGTAGGTTAGAGGCAGGCATGCACACTCCTCTTTCGTCTCCAAGCCCTCCAGGCAGTAAACGATTCTGTCAGAGAGGCTGCTGCTCGTTATCGACGTGCTCGCAGGCTGCAAGTTGTGGGCACCGCAGCAGCTCCTAGCACATAGCAATGCAGCCTCTGCCTCTGCCTCTGCCACATGACAGCCATGGGTGATCGAGTGCATTATGGATCAGCTATAATACTATGCTCAGAGACATGGTCAAACCCAAAAGGGGCCTCTGCAGTGAAATGAATGTGTATTGATCTGAATAAGCACACAGGGATTTACAGTAGTAATTACATGAGTATGAGCTGCAGACGTGAGGATATAGTGGTCATAATTGCCTATAATGTATGCTTAATGCAGCACAGGCATTAAACAACAGCCCTGCTTGCCTAGCAGCCCTGTGAGACTGCACTTCATCACACAAGTGCAAAATGCAAGCATCAGTACGATAATATGCTCACAATGATAATGCTCACATGCTGATGCATGCTGATGTTAAGCAGGTGTAAGCAATGGTGTAGTGGGTGATATGTGCAGGTACAGGATATACCCACCTCTTTTTCTGACTATATATCCACCTATCAACCAAAAAGCTACTGGAATATATAGGAGAGTATACTCACTTCCTCCTCGTAACCTACTCATCTACTTAGTAGTACACCCACCTCATCAACTACCACCACACCACTGGGTATAAGGTTGACCACTATAAAGCATCTTAGCTTAACGTGTTAAAATGCTAACATTTGCTAAATAGCACTAAACACAAAGTACAACTGATGCTAACAGATAGATTTATTTGACAATCATAAAATACACATAAACATCACACATCTACAACTGTTGAGGAGCGTTGTAATTTTGCAAGTGTTTGAGTGTAAGGGAAAGTGTGTAGGGTTTAGTAGCATCTAGTGGTGAGGGCTGCAGATTGCAACCAGATGAAAGTTCTCCAATGAGCATGAACTCCTGGTTAGGATTCATTGATCAGGATGTTTTTACCAGGAGCCGATTTATCTGCAGAGGTCTCTTCCTCTTCAAAACAAACGGACCAGGTGATTAAAATTGATAAAAACACTGAATGAAGCAGTTTTACGTTACAAATCAGTGTTTCTCCAACACTGTTCAGCTTGTCACAAACAGGTCACTAGCCCAGCACCTGCTGATGTGTGCTTACCTATTTCTCTGATAACTTAAATGCAGATGTTCAGGAGTTTTTACTGGGATCCGCAGATGTCTCTTCCTCTCTTAAATAAACAGAGCCAGTGATTTAAACTGGTAGAAACACTGCATACAGCAGTTTCATATTGCAAATCAGTGTGTTTCCTACCATAGAAACATGACGATGCAACATGGCAAAGTGTACGAGGGCCTGCTCCCATGTGGATATAACAGCTCATTCTAACATAACAAAAACACAATGAAGAATACTATAACATACATTTCATTTTTGCCAATATATCCCCCTAAATGCTACAGACTGGGCCGTTAAACTAAGGTACTGGATGAATTAAACACTACATTAAAAACTGAGTGATCACCAAAGTTATTACAATTCCTGAGCTGAGTATGAATATGTGCACCAAATCTCATGATAATCCTCGTCAGTATTTGTCAAGACATTTTAAAAAGAAATGTTTCCTCACAGTGATGCTAGGGAAAAAGTCAGGGGACCACCAAAGTCAGGATTCATCCTCTGGGGAACAAATGTGTATGGTCATCCATCCAACAGTTGTCGAGATGTTTCAGTCTGGATCAAAGTGGTGGACAGACTGACTGAAGTTGCTATCCCTAGACCTCTGTCACTGGCATGGCTAAAAAAGAGAAAAATAGCTGGTTCATAATCTGCTTCCTCAGGCCAGTAGCTGTCCAAGGGGTGAGGTGGGATTTCGTGTGGTTAGACCAGAATAACAACACTCAGATTAATGAGCCCTGTTCTTCTGCATTGCTCAGACTCAATGTTGTTATTTCACGAGTAGCTGGAATGTGTGTATTTGGTGTCTGTGTGTACTGCATGTAGGTGTAGGTGTATAAGTGAGGCCCCTCACACACCCTGTAACATTCACACAGAGGAGTGCACACTGCGTAGGGGGTTTGGGTGGTTTATGGAGCAAAGGTAGCTGACTTGTATGATCCATGTGTTGCACCTGAGATGTCTGAGTGGAGCCCTCCCCCAGGCATACATGTTCCATTATCTCCCACCAACCAACCTCCTCATCTAACACACATGTTTCCTATCACGGTCAGGACATTCCAGGCGTTGCCCAGCATTCCACTAAAAAGATCTATCATGTACCAAGCACGTTCAGATAGAACAAAGATAAACCACACTGAGGAAACCCACTTGGATTTCTGTGTTTGTGTTCAGGATATAGTCTGATAAAGGTGATGGCATTAAGTGCACTTGTTAGCAAATCTGTACTGAACACCTAATTCCCATGGAGGCCAATTTGAGCCTTGTTCAGACGGTCACACTGGAGGTGGGAAAGTTTCTGGAAGAGCACAGCTGCGTCCTACTGTTTTCTGACAAGATGCACATCATACAAATGGCAAGAATTTAACAAAAAAATTGTAATTTCACCAATTTAACTGAATATGTATTAAAAAATAAACAGATATCAGGAACATGGTAAGCTGTAGAGGTGTAACGATGATGCTTCACCAAGTTCCACCATCATTTGTTTGTTGTATTAAGACTGTAATGAGAGTTTGGGCTGAGTGTGTTTAATTCTCTTTTTTATTGAGATACATAATACACAAAAATGAATAAAAGGACTGATTTCAAGATACTATAAATCACCCACACATACACCAATACTCTCCACATATAACCTTGTATACAGTAGCCTGTATAATGTATATACATCCACACATTTTCAATCTGTTGTTTAAATTGTATAGAAACAAAGTCTGCAGTGTCCCCAGAGGATGAATACCGCTTTTGGTAATTCCCTGACTTTTCATCTAGCACCACCAGCTGGCCAGCAAGTTTAAGGTGTAAAATATCTTAGACATTCATAAGATAATAGCATATATCCTGCGGACTCTGGTGATATCTTGACTGTTCCTGCAATGTTTGTATGCTAACATGCTAATCTACAACAGTAACCATGATAAATCTCGTCTCGTCTTGTCGTCCTCCGCTTATCCGGGCCCGGGTCGCAGGGGCAGCAGCCTCAGCAAAGAAGACCAGACAGTCCTCTCCCCAGCCACCTCCGTCAGCTCTTCCGAGGGAACCCTGAGGCGTTCCCAGGCCAGCCGGGCGATGTAATCCCTCCAGCGTGTTCTGGGGCGGCCCCGAGGTCTCCTCCTGGTTGGACATGCCCGAAATACCTCCCAAGGGAGGCGTCCGGGAGTCATCCTTACCAGATGCCCGAACCACCTCAACTGGTTCCTCTCATGATAAATATTATTTGCTGAATATCATTATGTTAGCATTGTTGAGAGCATGTTAGTACGCCAGTGTTTTGATTTAACTTGACGTGCCACTACAGCCACACTCTGAAGGCCCATTGGAAGCAAACAAATTGTTCAACATTGCCTCAATCACTTCTCACTTGTCGCTTTGGCCGTGTCAACCACTGATGTATGAAGAGAACTGGATACAGCGTCGGAGCATTGGCCATGTTCATTACCTGCTATGAAAGTTGCTCAGTGGTGCATAAACCCCATATGAAATTTCCCAGATGATTTGACTGCATGGCCTTTAGAGCAAGCGCACTAGAGACTTCTGTCCTGTTGAGCCGGCTATTTGCAGTTTAGCACTCCGCTAACTTGAATGGAGATAAAATGATTCAGTCATATGGCTCTTCAAGCCTCTCTAAATGTTATTGCACAGAATGGATTAAATCCAGTTGTGACTCTCAAAACAATGTATCCACTGATTTACAGACATGTCTTTCACCATGTAAGTCACTGGGAAAAAGTCTATTTGGGCCACAAGGCATCACATGACCCTGTAATTCCACTGTTTGGTCACCACAAAAATTGGCTTCAAAGTGCAGTGCACTTCCTGGGGGCCTGGTGTCAACAACACGTGCAAGCTAACATCACTCTAACCAGCTGTGGGAACATGTCTTATAACTATGTTGCTATGTTGTTGCTTCTGGGATCCCTCTTTTGTATGTCCCTAGCCTTTAAAGGCCCGGACACACCAAACTGACTTCAGAGAACCAGTGACAACAAAGGCCCTGTGCTGTGTCACCTGACGATGCCGTGTCTTGGCCAGAAAAGTTGCACATGAACACACCACAAAGACTAAACCTGATGGCCAGCAAGTGCATGTATTTACGGTGCGGCAGTGAACAGTAACACAAACCTTCATGAAGGGTTTCTGCTCAATGGCTTCGGAAAAATAATCTTACCTTACGTAACAAGTTTGTTTTGGTCTCACTCTTTCTTGATTTCAACTCTCTGTTTACTTTCCTAACTTCTGTTTCTCATCTCATGTGCTTAGCTGAACTGCCAATCAGAGGGATTTCATTCATTGATGAGCTCTGCCATTGCTGTTGCTGATTCAACATGCTGAATCTGCCAAAAAAAAGGTGATGGAGGCAGATGAGGGGCAACGGTGCAGGATACAACATTGACCAACGGCTGACCATCAGTTTGATGTGTCAGGGTCTTAAGATTATAGATAACCTTGGCACCTTAAATCCTTGGTCACCCCATATTTGAACTCTTTTGCCACAGTGTTAGATACCACTATTGAAATCCCAACATTTTATGATTATGACTTCTGATCCTACACCCAGATTATTTTTAATACACCCTGAGTGTGCTGAGCAAACTTAGAACTTAGCATATAACTTATCCCAAGACAAAGCGAGGCAATGCATGATACGTACATGCTGACTTACCTTTAATGTCCCTACACATATACATTGCCCTTGGTCAAATAGGATAAAGTGATGCTAAAGCACTTTCTCAGTTCCCTCTGGACATCATGCCAAGAGCAGAGGGCTTTTTACACAATGTACACCATGAGAGGAGGAGGAGGTGGGAGGGAGGTCTGGAGAGCCATCCGTGGGGGCGGATCAGGACAAGATCAATGGGAGTGACAGGGAGTGCAGGAGGCAGCAGGAGATTCAAAGTAGGCCAATAAATAACATCCTAGTGAGACAGCAACTGCCTCCTCCTCAGCCACCACTGCCCCGTTCCACCCCCGACCCCCCTGGCCCCGCTGACTGGGCCCCCTTGATTACTGGCCTCTGATGGGGGATGGAGGCCCTGGCTGCACAATACACCTCTCATACAGGGCCCTCACTCGCCTCTTGCCTCCATTTGTTGGACATTCATCTTTCAGCATGTGTGTGAGTTTGTTTAGGGGGTGGGGACTCAGTGGAAAGATGGAAGGGGGTCGGGGTGTATGTGTGTGTGGTGGTGGAGTGGGGGTCTTCCATGTTTTTTACATCTTCTCCCCTCTAATACACACCCATCCCCCTAAACATCATTCTATTTTCTATCTTGCCCCCCATCCCAGACCACTAGGCTCTGCTCTGTGGTTTCACTGAGTGAGTCAGGGGGTTTAAACATTAGCCACTCTTTGGTTTTTGCTGCACAGCAGCCAAGAAGAGGAAAAAGTGCTTATCTTCCCTTCAGTCTGGCTGACATGCAGCAGCAACAGTTGTGCCTGAAACCTTTTAGGCAGTTTCAGTTCTACTACACAGCCTGTACAGAGTGCCCTATAATGTCTTCTTCTTTATAAAGTCTGCAAACATAACCCTAATGATGTCATTGGGATTATCTCGGGTATGGTGTGGGATATGCTACGGTAGTGGTGTGACGACAAATTAATTCAGTTGGCTAGTCAATTTGTCCACTACTTTGGTCTGATATGAAATATTTATTAGATGGCAAGCCGTGGAATGTTGCACAGACATTCATGGTCCTCAGAGGATGAATCCTACTGACTCTGTTGATCCCTTGAGTTTTCCTCTAGAGAGGAATAGAGCTATAGAGACCAAAAGCGTTTGTTCTTTTTTTTGCACCAGGCTGTAAACATGTTTATTTCTGCTGTGAAGTTGGGCATTTTAACATGGGGGTCTGTGGGGACTGAGCAGCTTCTGGAGCCAGCCTCAAGTGGCCATCCAAAGAACTGCTTCATTTTTCAGCCCCTGAGGTCACTGCTTGTTTTCGACTCATACTAGAGAGTGAATCTAAAGCTATCATGGCCCTTTTTTGGACCATCTTTTTTTTAAACAGATAGATCTAATAAGTCCCCCAACTTAATGAAACCGTGATATTAAATTGCTGCAAATTGCTACAAATTGCTGTGTAAAAAAACAAACAAACTGGCTAGTATTAGTGGCTGTCAAATTCAGGTTATTGTTAATAGAAATCTACAACTCCACCCCAATATACAAGAACCGACAGCCTAAGACTGTAACACGTCATGAGTGCTGAAGAGGAGATTATGATTTATGCTCCAAGCCAGGATAGTGGATACATTTAATTACAGTGGATGACTGAATTTGGCATGCACCTGGAAGAAACTATAACTGAGGAGTGCACTTCAGGTTGGGAGACTTGGCTATCTTCCCTTGCTTCAGTAAAGAGTATCTAAATATTTAATAAAGCGCACACAGGACATGTAAGACTGGCAGGTGCCAGGCAGTCAGGCGTGTGTGTTGAGGCCAGTGCTGGCAGGCAGAGCAGGGCCGCACCTCAGCCAAGGTTATCGCCAAGACTCAGAGAGAAGACAGAGATTCCCTTTGTGGTTCACAGCCACTCGCTTACATGACTGTCATACCACAAGACGTGTGCGTGGAAGATGAGAGCAGCCGAGCATAGTGAGCTGACAGGAGCAGGCAGACAGGAAGGGAGAGGAGGAGGCTAGCAGGGAAGAAAGAGAAGCCCAGGGAGACAGATAGAGACAGAGCGATTCAGAGAAAATGAGTGGGAGGTGGGAGCAGAAAGTGGCAGACTTATACTGTAGATCTCTGTGGTGCGTTTTCAAAGTGCAGAGTGACACTTCCTATCACTATGTTGAGGGAAGTGGAGCGTGTCAGCTCCGGTGCTCTCTCACCCCATCTTGCATGCAGAGCAATTACCACTGGCACATACCCCCCCTCACCACCATCATCCCCCTGCAATTCAGTGAAATCAGCCAGCAGACCCGTGACTCATCATTTAGAGTAATAGGCCTGTCCTGTATTGGCCTCAGGAGTCTCAACGCTTGTAGGAGGCTTAAGGAGCACAGGGAGATGACTACACAGAGCTCGTTACAGGAGCGAGGACATCCTAGAAATCATCTCACCTTTTATCCTTATTAATATGGATCAGAGAGGCTGCTTGAGCCATTTTCTAACCTGTTGATTGCAACTAGCATTCCCCTGTTAAGCATCTAGGTTAAGGCGCAGCCTTTGGGCAGCAAAGTATGAAATTCACTTTTTGCTATTAATGCTAACCAGAATTTTATTTAGTGTGATTTATTTATTTAAAGGGACAGTGTGTACAATTTTCGGGGATATAATGGCATCTAGCAGCAAGGACTGCAGATTGCAACCAGATGAAACTTCTCCAGTGTTAATTGTTTAGGTGATTTTTACCAGGAGCCAAATTATTCGCAGAGGTCTCCTCTCAAAAACGAATATACGGGTGATTTAAACCAGTAAAAACACTGAATAAAGCAGTTTCATGTTAAAAACGACACTGCTCATTGCAGAGGGATGCAAGCTACAATGGCAAAAATGCAATAATGTGACTAGCCCTATCTAGAGCCAGTGTTTGTACTGATGCAATCTGGAAATCCATCGGTAAAAAAAAGAAAAAAAAATTTTTTTTTCTTCCTTTACAATCTCCAATGTAAATTGCAGAATCTGTCGTGAGAGATTAGTGCTGATGTAGAATCATGGCGGTGCAACATGGCGATCGATCTCTGTAGATGAGGACCTGCTCCCTATGTAGATATAAACGGCTCATTCTGAGGTAAAGAAGAGACAATGATTGTTATTTTCAGGTGATTATACACCAAAGAAAACATACTTATTCTATTATATTCCATTTCTTCCAATATTTCACCCTAAATCCTACACACTGGGTCTTTAAAAGCACACTGGCAGCCTTTGGACAGCAAAGTTTGTAATTCACTTTTTTCTCCTGATGCTAAATAACGGTTTATTTAGAGAGAAACAGAACCGGGGCATGACTGAGAAGCTGTATTGACAGTGTGTGCTACATAAACCATTGTTCCACCAGCCCTGTGATTTGCACTAAAGGGGTCGCAGCGGGTTACCATGGCAACCTTTCAGTATAGATGGCCTGTTTCTTTTCCAATAGCGGTGATCATCAGCATCATTGGAGGAGCATCATTAGCAGGGAGCCCTCGGGGCAGCGTGGTCAGTGTCTGGCCAGCACACTGGAGAGTGTGCGGAGAGAGTGATAGACAGAGGATTTGGCCTTTATCATCTGCAGGGTGCAGCGGGGCTGAGCCCTGACAAGACAAACCTCCCGGGCTCCTTTGTACCTGGATGCTTTTTTCCCCCCGCGGCATGCTGAGCTTGCCTCTGCATCTGTTGCCTTCAGCCCCGCTTGTCTCTTAGGCAACAACAAAGCCCTCGCCATGTTGATCTCTTCACTGTTGTCGTGTCAACACACGTAATGATTGTATCATCCCCGCTTCCAGGGGCTGTCATTCACATGGCTCCACCGCTTTCCGACATGCTTAGGGGGGCTCTTGTTCACGGCTCTGTGCAAATGGAGGAAAACACACAACAGTGAAACAGCAGCCCTCATCCCCGGCTCACACATTTGACACCCTTCAGAGGCTTTAAAGAGCCTCCTGAGGTAAACACTCTCATGGTGGGAAGGCTGGTGTCTGAGCAGACAAATGAGATCGACTCTGACAGCCACAGCAGCCCTCACCCTGCTCTGCTTACCCTTCTAATGCGTGACTTTTTCAATGGAAATAAAGATATCAAAATACAAGCCTGCACTCCAAAGTGCAGCCATGGGGGTTTTCTACACACTGAACTTCCAGCTGTAAATGTCTCTCTCAGTTCCTGGATCACAGAGCTCGTGCTGCTCCTCTGGTTTGAAATCAAAGTGGAAACACTGAGCGTTTGCATGTTTACACTTGTGTGCGAAAGGTGCTCTTACACTCATCCCTATCAGCTATAAACTGACATTTGAATAAAAGGTGGGTGGAGGGAGAAGTGGAGGATGGTTACACAAGTGTTTACATTTCCTCTTTCGCTGCAGCTCTTTCCATCAAATGCACACATGCCCAGAGTGGAGGTGTGAAGCTAGTGAAGAGTATAATTGAAGTGGTGTGATTCATCTACTCTCCTTAACCGCATCATGACAGCTCATATGCTGTGAAGTCTGCCAGCTGTTCCTCCCTCCAGCTTTAATAAATATACAGGACCGTTATAGCTCCTGGTTTCTAACCTTCATGTCACACAGTAAAAAAAAAAGAGAAATGCTTACGTTTACAATGTACAGTTTTTCTAAATATAAATAAGAGAGGTTGGGCACATGGATGGAGTGATGTCCAGGCCAAAGGAACCAGCTCTGCCCATCTGTTCATCTCTCGGCCCTCTCTTCCACCTCACCTCCCTTGTCTCACTTGTTTAGTGGTGAATGTGGACTGGCCACCGAGTGCCAGTGAGGAGAAGAGACGTAGGGTATCAACTAAAGAGCAGATGGGAAATTTCAATGAGTTGGAAAATCCAGTGTAGTAGAGGGCCTTCTTGAGTCAGGGTGCAGGGTGATACTGATGCAACAGTGCCCTCGTGTGGAATATTACAAATCTGCATCCTCTTCCTGTTGCAAGCAAGTAGATTTCTATTTTGTGTGCATTTTTATCAGAGATGTTTTATTTTTTTCTGTGAGTTTGCAAGGGGCATGGCTAGAAGACAACAGTAAGTGTTAGTTGGCTGGGTTAATCCTTGGCTCTTTTGCCCTTGTATCTGACTTACTCAGCTGACATATCTGCCAGAGTCAGCAGCCGGCCAGGCCGAGCAGACATGCTGAGAAGGGCTTTCTCATTTCCAATGCCGCCCGTAGACTGTGGAGAGGCAAGATGCTGAAGATGCAAGATCAGCTGCATGCCGAACCAAAACTTTACTTTACAGCAGCCTTTGACTCTAATTTTTGTCCTGTCAGGCGTTTTGGTCCAACTGGAACCTGCTGGTCCAGATCCTGCCTGCCTCCAGGACCTTTTTTAATGAATGTGTGATTAAAAGAAAAAGGAATAGCTATTAATGCAGCACCACTAGATTTTGTAAGAACCAATAAAGTTCTGTCTCACTGTTAAGGCTATAAATATTAGGCAGAAAAACACAGGATTCCAGGTGCTGTAGCGAAACAGGAAGTGTGTTATAAGAATTCACCAGATTTCCAAGTACTTAGAACAGATTTAATGAAAAAAAATGAAAGGAAAAAAGATGAATTTGTGTATAAAAACAAAACACTTTATTACAATTAGGCTGAAAAAACCCAATGAAAACACGACTACTTTACAAGTACAAATGTTTTTCATTGATATTTACATTTTTTTCCTTGACATCAATAAAAAAAGACAATTTATGAGAAAACACAAAATACTAAAGTACATGTTTACAGTGTATTTGCTGCAATAAAAAACAAATGACTAAAGGAACGTGCATTCTTCTCCATTCAGTATCTATAGACAACAAGGGAATTAGACATAAAAGGGACTATTTATGAATACACTTATTCTAATGGACAGCTCAATTCTCGATGCAGAGTTACCCACAAGCCTCAGCTATCTCCAGAAATATAATCATCATTTGAAGGCATGAGCGTTGTCTCTGTTTGATTCACTGGGCAGTAGTTGTGGGGGGAATTTTTAGTTGTGGTAATGTCAAGACACATTCCACATTTTATGACACAAAATTATGAATAGAAGTAACAATGTTGACTCAGTACAGCTAAATTATGGATCCCACCAGAGTTATGGGCAGCAGTGCTGTGCCAAAATATTAAGGTATGAGCTCTGAAATGATCATTTTGAACACAGTTAGCAGTTTAAGGTTATGGTGGTGGTGGATGGTTGGGGTGAGGTAAAGGCTTGGTGCGGCATTAGCTGCTGTGGGATCCATAAAAATGCTTCAGTACTGTCACATCTGTACTGCAGGAAAAGATCTGGTGAATTCAGTTTCATTAGTGTATGTCTCCTAGCTGCTTCCTCCGCTGGGCTTGGCAGGAGTTTTGGCCCTGATGCCACCCTGGCGAGCTTGACCCTTTGTGGTCTGTTGGGGCTGAGCGGGCTGCTGCACCGGGGACTCGGCCGAGGAGGGCACCGCAGGCTGCTGGGCGGGGCTGTGTGGAGGAGGCGTCTGGATCTGGGGTGACGTGGCTGCAGTCACCACCTGCTGCTGGATGATCTTCTGCTGGACTACCTGGGCCGTTGCTGTCCCAGCCGGAATCATCTGCACCTGAGCAGAAGCGGACGTGGCTGCCTGGGTCAGAGTCACAGTCTGGGCCTGGATCTGAAGAGGAACAAGTTAATCAAACATTTATCTGTCCTGTTTCAGAGCTTTGATGTGATCCACTACACTGCACTACACTACACTTGTGGTAGCGCTTAGCATTGCCGCTTTTAAACATCTTCTGTCTCAGAACAAATTATAAAACATACTGGCTCTGAACTGCTTGTTGGTTATTGAGTGGTTGGCGCTGTTGCCTCAGGGCAAGAGGGGTTAAACCCAGAACCCTGGCCCGACCACCTGGGGCCCTTCGGTGTGGGGTTTACATGTTCTACCTATGTCAGTGTGGCTTTTCGCCGGGTTCTCCAGATTCCTCCCACAGTCCAAAGACATGCAGGATAGTTTAGCTGGTGACTATATGTCAGCGCTGTGATAGTCTAACCGCCTCTCGCCCACTGTCAGCTGGGATAGGCTCCAGCCTTCCCAAAATTGAACAGGATAAGCAGTTATGGATAATGAATGAATGAATATCTGTTGCAGGTATGGGTTTGGATCCCAGGGCTGGCAGGTTAACTAGGGGGACGAATTTTGGTAATTTTGCTAACAAGTTATGTCCCCTCTCATCACCCCACGTCTACTGGTTAAAACACTGCAGACCACTCAGGTCAGAGAGAATCCTCATTGGTGTTACACAGGACATCCTGTACAAGCCGACCATTTTTAAACCACCAAGCTAAGGTCAATAGTGAACGCAATTTTTTAAATTAACTTGACCCAGATTTTAATAATGGCAGCCTGCAAATCTTTGCCATGCAATGAGTATTTGTGTTGCATTGACAGGGAACGCATGGCATTTTCATGGTGCGTTGCTCTGACTGTCAGCTAAAAATCCTGCCTACACTGACCGCATACTGTCTGCAGTTAAATAAATGACACTGAGAAAACACCTGGTACCAAAAGTGAGTCAAGTGGAGTGAAGTTGAGCCGAACCATGCAGTGAAAATGAGGCTTAAGTTTTAGTCTTTGAAACTAACTATAAAAATATAAATGCATATAACATGTGACATAAAGGCAGCATCTAGTTAAAATTCTGATTAAAACTATAATTCTTAGCCCACTGCCATACAGAGGTTACGTTTAGAAGCAATGCTCAGCCTGAAACCCTTACCTGCTGAGGAGAAGACACGATTTGTTGAATATTAGCCACAGTGGGTTGCTGCTGCACTATTTGCGGGAGCTTAGCCACCTGATAGGAAAAGTAAACAAGAAAATCTCATATCAACACACAAACCCACTGTTTATCTGCAAATATTTATTGTGCGGTGCTGACTGCCACTGATGATGTACCTGGATTTGTTGGGCTCCAGTGGGTTTCTGAGCCTGGGCGATAGATGTTGTAAAGAACTGGGTCTTAATGCCTGGTTGGAGTTGGGTGGTGGTAGCATAGGTCACCTTCTGCTGCGGCTGCTGGGCTGCCTGGGCTGCTTGCACTGTAACCTGCTGGGTACCAATCTAAGAGAAATAACAATACTACAGTTAACTCCGACCACTTCATCTTTATAACCGATACATACTGAACTAATATACTTAACAAAAAGTGTACCAGAGTGGTAAAAAAAATCTGTTTATATGCTGTACTTGAAGCTTCTGTTGTGGTAAGAGACAAACAAATGATCAGTTGTGAACATGTGAAAGTCCACGTGTGTTTACCTTCTGCTGCACAGTGGCCTGTCCTTGCTGTGGCTGCCCTGCCTTCTGCTGAGCTGCGGCCGCTGCCTGAACTGCTGCCGCCTGCTGCTGCTGCTTCTTCATCTGAAGCAGCTGCTGGACCTGCATCTGGGGGAAGGACGGCGTCAGCACAGGCCCACCTGACAGAGAGGAGAAAGAATAACATATTGAAACTGTAGGACGAATCAGAGGTTTGTGACAATAATAACAATAGCACAACAGGATGTCACATGAAAGGACGTCCATCACAAACAATGCAGACCCAATAAACAACAAATACGGCTGCCTGTTTCAATTTGGATTCCAATCATGGGTGTATTATATTGTGTATTATATATTATATTAAGAATATGATTGAAACAATAGCAAAATATAATTAAAAGAAATGCTCATAACTTTGAACATTAACTGGTTTGTAAAGCCTGTATGGACATGAGGAGCGACAATAAAGTCATAGAGATCCAATAAGACTTTTAACACACCTGTTTTCTGGGCCTGACCAATAGCCACACTAATGCCTGCTACAGTGACTGGCAGTGTAGTGACACCAGCTGATGAGACAACAGCTGACACCACAGGAGTCTTGGTGAGGGTCATCTGGGCCGTTTGTCCTGCCTGTGCCTGAATCTGACCTTGAGTAGGCACTCGAGTCTGGGGAAGGAAACACGAAAAAATACAGTGTTGTAAACACACCACTTTCTCATTTCTTCTGATGTTGTTAGACACTAATAACTTACAATTTCTGTATGTAGACTGTTAATAATACAGTCTATCTTGTCTTTTGATTCATATGGTTCATATAGGTCCGATAGTAGTGCAGTACATTTCTCAAATACTTTAACAAGTTCTTCTGCATGTTGTACATTTTGTATTTATGTAAAATCCTTTTCACAGTCTTACCAGTCTGGCCACCTGCAGGTTGGCAACAGTGGTGCCAGTCAGCACAGCTCCAGGTCTGGGTGCTGCCACAGCTGTTAGCTGGGGATTGGCCTGGGCAGCCTGTGCAGGCTGCACCTGTGCGGCTTGCTGGGCCCCTGCAGCCTGTTGGCCCTGGGCTGCTGCTGCCGCCACTGCTGCAGCTACCTGCTGCTGCTGTTGTTGCTGCTGCTGCAGCTGCAACTTATGCTTGTGCATCTTTAACAACTCCTGTAAACACACAGATTGCAAGACAAAGATGAGCTAACTATTAGAGGTGTGATGATCCATTGATCTGGGTGGATTTATTGATTCATATCAACGATCCAATATCATTGATGCAAAGTGAATACGTCATCCTTATCTTTATCTTTAAGATATGCCTTAATTTTGAAATTCCCATTCCCAAACACTGATTCACATTCCTAGAAGTGTAAAGACACCGGTGGTGTACCTGGGGTTTGCCTACGGCCTTGATCTGTGGGGAAGCAGCCTGCTGTTGCTGTTGTTGCTGCTGCTGCTGGTGCTGTTGTAGCTGTTGTTGTCGGAGCATCTGCAGATGGGCCGGGATGAGAGGCTTTCCTTGTGGCAGCTGCATACCTGTGGCTGGATGGAGGACAGACAGGTCAGATCTGTGAGACAGTAACAGGTACTTGAGGGATGTCTTGTCAGAAAAAGGCCTGTGGGCAGTGGAGTACCTGGTGTGACTTGAGTGACTAGTGAGCGAGTCTGCGACTGCACTGGGCTTAGAGTGGTAGAAACTACTGCAGATGCTGTCACTGGGGTAACGGCTCGTACACCCTGACCCGTAGCTATGGCGACCACCTCGGCAGGGGCAGCGGCGGCAGTGACAGCTCTCTGTTGTGTGTGGACAACCTGGGCTCCAGCTGCATTAGCAGGCTGGACGAACAACAACAAAAACAGCAACACAATGAGCAAAGGCTCCAACACTTTAAGTGGTCATTCTGTCTACAGGGTGGGTGTGCATTCTGCTTAATGCCAATACAAGGGCTGTTTGCGTCACGAATTCCTGTAAATAAGTAGGTGGCTGCATTAAGCCAGAGCAGCAGTGATAAATGAACATGACTCACAGACAGGGTGCCTGGTATGACTGGAGATGCCAGGCGTTTGTTGGCCTGGAAGGGACTTGGAGGAACTCCAGCGACTGTGTTCACAATCACATTCCCCCCTACAGTGGCTGGAAGAAACAAACAGAAATGAATTAACTATTGGAACACCAACCGCTCTGTAATGTGGACCATATGTGTGTCAGCGTACCAGCCTGGATGGTTGTGCCCACAGTGGCATTTTTTATGGCTCCAGCCTGCAAAACATGAAACGTATGAGTAAAGGCCTTCATTGGGTAAAGTGGCTTGTTTTGGATCTCACTGTATGTAGAAGAATACTGATGTTTTGATTCTCACCAGAACAGCTGCATTAGGCACAGCAGCAGCTCCGGCCACTGTGGCAGCCTGAGGGACCTGAGCCTGGGCTTGGCCAGCGGCGGGAGTCTGGGCCTGGCCTGGTGCAGCCTGGGCCTGGGGAGCTCCAGCCTGCTGCTGGGCCAACTGCTGAGCCTTCTGCTGCTCTGCAAGGGCCTGCAAACACACACAATGCAAAGTCAATCAAAAATGAAAACTAGTGCTGTCAAAAATATTGATTTATAAAAACATATCAGGGGTTTCAATACTTGTTTTCTGCAGTACCATTACACAAAGCAAAGTTGTTGTCATGCTATAGCCTTGCTGCATTTAATACTTTGATGAAATTAAAATGGTATGCCCCCAATGTCTATTTTTCTCCATGGTAAAGAAAATAGTATTGAATATCGATATTTTTCAAGGCACTGTTTCAAAGTTAGATATTCCAGTTTTGCGACAACAATAATGCAAACATGTCAATGAAGATGAAAAAGAGCGCCACTTGGATCTGACAGGGATGAAACACAAAGTAGGCGCTCATGATTCATGCTAAACGTCAACAATTACATTGCCAACAATCACCTTTTTCTCCTTGGCAATCCTTTCAGCACGTTGAGATGCCACCTGAATGGGAGGCAGGGGCTTGTCATAGCTGATCCCGCTGAAGAAGAGAATTTTTTTTAATTTATATGGAAATTTTTTATCAGATTTGAAAAATAGATATTAAAAGTATAAAAATGGCAACTAAACACACCTTTCTGCCAAAACTGAGGCATGTTTGGGATTCTTCTGGAATGGATTCATGCCAAGCCTGTAAGTAGTATAAATTCAATTAATTTATTAAGGGAATGTAGCATCTGAACCCGATTCTCTTATTTTCTTGAGATAGACAAAAACTGCATGAATTTCCTGAAATGAAAAGCCTGTCATGAAAAGCTTGTTTTCAGTTTTGTTAATCTCCTGCTTTGGTGTTAGCTCCGTGGTGAGACTTCTGCATTCATTATAAACAGAGATTCATCAGTACTTACAGTGGTTTGATTGGTGGACTTCTCTTGCTAGCGATGATCTTCATGAGTTCAAAGCGGCTGTTGTAGAGCTGAATGTGAGTGGCATTGTCATCCTGTGTGTAGATCTGACAGGTCCTTAGAGGGCGGCTGTTCTTAGACTGAGTGAGTACAAAGACATGGTACAAAGAAAAACAAAAAACAATAGTTAGACCGGGAATTCCAGAGAAAAGAAACATTTATCAAATACAAAGGCAAGGATAGTGTACCTTGTATATGCTCTTGGTTTTCTTCTTGGGGTTTGCCTCATACACCAGCTGCAGAAAAGTTAGACATGATTTAGACAAACAAGTATAAAGTGAGTAAGCCAAGTAGTGTGACTCTGCCTTCTCTCTCTCTCCCTCTCTATTACCTTGCCCTCTTCTCTGGGAATGATGACATTCTCATAGCGGTTGCGACACTGTTTGGGCGAGCGGTAGATGCGGCTGCATGAGTTCACCACATCGCTCACCAGATCCCAGTTAGGAGTGTGGGCAGGAGACACGATTGTTAAGTTCAGAGGCAACTCCAGCAACTGCTTTACAGCCTGTCAGACACAGTGATATTTGGACATTGAAAGCACACATATTATAACTTGTTTTATTATGTAAAGTGCAATTCAAGATGTATTCATTTCCATCAACACATCTGGAAAGGAAGATCAACATGGAAGCTGATAGTGGAGCCAGTACCTGAAGCAGAGCCCAGTCCTCACTGATGAGCCACTCGGGGTTGTCCTGGCCGGCCTCCATGGCAGGTTTAACCAGCGAGGGTAGGGGTTTGGCAAAGGGTGCCTGCTGCTTGAGGGAGAAGTTCTTTTTCTGGTCCTTGCCCTCTCGGCGAACTTTGAGCATGCTGGCCTTTTCGAAAAGTGAGCGTGGAGGAATGACCGTCTCCCCATGGCCCTTCTTCTTCTTTCTGGCTGCTGCTAGACAAACACACTCCAGTGAGGACAGAGAAACCAAACTAACCTGCAATAACACTTCATGTATCTATCTTTAATAAATATATCTATTAAAATACACATTTACTCCAGATTTTACAACAATTCCTTGTCTGAAACCAGACAAAACTACCGTTTAGAGCAAAACCAAATATTCTCAGTAAATATATATTTAACTAAATATGTAGTGCAGGACTGATGTATTGTTGTACAAAGGAGTAAATGAAGACCTTGACAACAAATCTTGTTTTACCTGAGGGGTCCATCTTGAGTCTCTTGTGCTCCTTGCGGATGTAGATTGGAGGCAGCTTGGACTCTGGCATAGGTGTGGTGTCATACATCAGCATCATCACAGAGTCGATATAAATGTCATTGTCATCCTGTGGTGGTGTGGGTGGAGTCCAAAGCTGTGTTGGAAAATCACAAGTCAGAATATAGCCAGAAGACAGGGTGGGAGTTCATGATATGCCTCAATACAAATAAATGAAACTGGGAGGAGAACAGCAAAGATCCAAATTCAGATAATACAAGGATTTATGTAAAATTCTCACATATAATCAATTTATCAACTGATCAAATAAATTTATTAGACACCGCTTAAAACACTGTGCATAATTTAACTGCTTTCTAATTACATCACATTTGGTGTCTTACCGGCATGATTTCTGTGTGGCCATCCTCGGCATCAAATACATACTCCTGTTGAAAGACACAGTAAAGGTTAATGTCAACAACTGTGCAGAACAATCCACACACCACTTCTCGTTTGATTAGCAGAGATCACAATGGCCACCCACCATGTTGTAGGCATCCTCTCTGGTGTAAGTGAAGAGATCTTCATCTCCCTCCATAATCTGCCGCTCCTCCTCCTCCTCCTTCAGCTTCTGCAGCTGCTGCTGCTCCCAGCCTCTCTTAGAGCACTCCAACTGCTCCTGAGGAACATAAACATGAATTAATCAGTCAGATTTATTAAGGGACAAATGGTGCACTTATACCAACATACTACAGTAGAAACGATTAGTTGATAAATGGACTGATTTCCATATCTATACTACTGTAAATCTGTAAATATATGCCTAAAATCTGTGTAATAAAAATCTTTGGTTACATTACAGTTGAAGTTACCTTGAGAGCAGTTTCATCGTCACTGATGTGGAGGTACTCCAGGTAATGCAGGGCATACCTTTCAATTGGCGTGAGCTGTTTATGAGAAGGGAAGCAAATGCAAAAATATTTGTTTGCATTATTCATTTTATTTCAGTGTTTTTCTTGTACTTGTATTTTCCAGGGTACATTAAAAAAGTAAAGCTACCTGTTCCATGACTGCATTCAGCTCTTCTTTCTGAGCAGGCTCCTCTTTAGCTTGGCTCTCTGACTCCTGGTTGTCCTCTGCTGACTCCTTCCCTACCAACTCCTCCTCCTGCTGCTCTTGCTCTTCCTCCTCTGGCAGGGCATCCAGATTAATGCTGTGGAGAGCCTGGATGTAGGGTCTAGCAACTCTGGGAGAGATGGCCTCAGAGGCAGATGGCTCCTGGTGAAGAACCACAAACTCCTCCACTTTCTCCCCCGAGCCTGCCTCCACCTCAAACAGATCTTGGATCGTCCGCTGAAAACACAAAGTATCAGGTCAGTTACTAAATGTCCCAGGCTTTCATATATTTTTCATATATCAAGCTTTAAGCAAATATAAGGATTAAAGTGTGCACTGTTTCGAAACTCCAAGACAAGACCACAGTGAGTTCATCTTACTTGTGTGAGGAAAGCCAAGGTGTAGTCAGTTCCCTGGGCAGCAACCTCTCTGATCAGGTCCTTTGTGCCATTCTTCAGTAGCTTCTCTTCAATGGAGTTCCCACTCTCCAACCTGGGAAACACACAAAAAAATAAGCAAGAGTAGTACCAAAGTCCTTAAATATCAGTGTTTAGTAAGGGATCTCTCATCAGGATTTTTGGGGCTGTTCAACGATCACTGGAAGCTGTATTGGCGAATACCCATGACTGATCATGAAGTCTATCTGAAGCTATTTAGCGGGCAGCATTATTTATTTATTGAACTGTTCTGAACAACATCAGAGATTTAAGAGTTGCATAATGTTGCTATTCACAGTAGGATCTGTGGATAATAAGGGCATTGCTTTTGGAAAGAAAAGAAGCTGTTGGATTTTTGAAAAATGATACCTTCAATGCTTTGAATGCTACAAACAGACATCACAGCCACCTCCAATGTGCTGGAGTGGAGATTCAGAGATGGAAATTTCACAACTTGGCAACATTAAACAAAATCCATCAACATTGTTGGACACAATCAGAGATAAATGAGATTTTTCTTTCCAACTTGGGTGAACCAAACCTTCCAAAATACACTATGCAGGCTAAACTAACTAACTAACTAACTAACTAAAAAAAAAAACAATGGATAGATTCACACTAAAGTAACCCTTCTCAATCATCCCTTATGACCCACCAGAGGTGTGTGGCGGTGTATTTTTCTGCAGAGACTCTGCACTCTGCCTGTACTTTCTTATTTTCTGTGTTAGGGACATTTATGGTCATTCACTCATATCAGGTGAGGTCTGGACTTTATAAAAAGGTGGTGACCAGGTGTCAGACCATATGCAGCAGGCATATAAGAAACAAAGTGCTGAAAACACACAAGTATAACAAGGCAAAAAGCCAAATGAAAGTGAATCTGAGGTTGGTTTTTACTATCACTTTAGCTGGCAAACGCGTTTACAAACTATAACCCACGATCCTGCCTGGTATACCTTAAATTATGACCGTGTCACTACAACCAAAAGACAAATTAAATGTATAGAGTAGGTCTGTTAAGTACAACATATAATCCAATCACACAAGTTAAAATACACAACCAGTTTTCTGTGTGGGTTATTTTCAGAAGTTGAATCAACTCTGTTCCATTGAGAAGTTATAAGCAATCTAATCAGCCCTGCATTTTCTGTCAAAGATACAAAACGGTTCAAATCCTGAAGAAATGCAGATGAAAAAGACCTGGTATATTAAATCAGACGCCAAGACAGTATCGTGGGCACGAGCAGGACAAAACAAAGCTAAATGTTAAGTGTTCTGCAGCATTTAGTGCAGTGTGTGTATAAGCAAAGAGAGATGTCTGTCTGCACTTAGTACAGGCAGATGAGCTGGATGTCAGGTTAACAGTAAACCATGACTGTAACAGTGAATGCTCAATGTGAGCTTCAGTTTGACAGAACCACCAGACCAGTGAAGCCATTTCATCGGCGCTTAAAGAAATTGCCTTGTGTCATTTGATCGGTCTTTATAGTCACCGTCAATCAAACTATTTAGAACGAATATCACCCAGTAACACCCAGTGGCCAATCAACTGGACAATCCTTAATATTTATAAGAAGGTTATATCTACAGTTTTGCAAGTAATGATTTAAGGAACATTAAAATGAAGAAAACCTAAAACACATTTCCCTGTATTAATAATATCACCTGTATATGTGTATATCCTTGGAACGTCCTATTTTGTCACACCACTCCTGGGTGCGGGCGTCCATGCTGGGATTGAGGTCTGTGTCGTAGAAGATGATGGTGTCTGCATCAAACAACGTCCCAACAGCAGAGCAGCAGCGGTTGGTCAGGATGCTGCAGAACACCTTCCTGTTCCTGTTAAACTTCTTCATATTCTCCTGAAAAGACACAACACCAAGCACATGAACAGACTGGAAAAAGGCTAAAAAAGAAGTTGTTGACAATACACTTTGAGAATTACACTTGTTTCACACTTGGAATAAATTATGCAGCAGCAAATAGAAAAGACCTAAACCCATGAGCCCAGACTGTCATCTCATTGTCCCTTTGTTGAGCCAGAAATGTCTATGAACAGGTTCAAACTACAATATAAAGTCAACAGATAAATATATCTGTCCATGTTTAGTAACAACAGTAATTCATACTTTTTGTGGTTTTAAAGTTTAATGGTGACCGAAGACAGAAGCAACCCTGAGGATGACAGGGCCCTTCAAACAACTGAGTTGTTACTGATCGATGTAACATGTGACCCGTTCTTGGGTCTCACATGACTTTGTCGTCACATCATGATATAAAACTTGACCTGCACATAAATGGTATGAAGAACGTTCTTGGATCACGAGGAGGACAGATAGAGAATCTATATACACTTTTGCAAGGCACATGCTTGCCCACTACCAGTCAACTGTTATACCTAGGGATGGGTACCTTTCACATTTGAACCGATACGGTACCGATACCCGGTACCTGGGAATCGATACCGGTACGAAACGATACCTGTTTTCGGTACTTTTTTTTGCATGTATGTGTGGTAATAAAGGATATTTCATTTAGATTTTTTTTTTTTTGTCAAAACTAACATTTATTTCTCAATATCAAACAGGATAAAACAACATCTAACACTGTAACATAATATCAAAAGGTAGCCTATATAATTGACTATGCAGCAGTTCTTTTTATTGCACAAAATGAACCCACTCCTACTACCTCCTATTCCTCCTCTTTCCCCTCTGGGAAAAATATGTGTGGGGGAGTGTAACGTTAAATTTAGAGAATACGAGGAGCCGAGATGATAATAACTAAGGCACGTTAAAATGCGAAGCTAACATTAGAATGACCAGAACAAAGCCCAATCATCTTAAACACTAAGCTTATTAATTACCTGGAACCGATGTAGCTGATGCCCTGCTTAATCACCGTCATCATCGAACGTTAATCCCACTTCTTCTGCCCCGATGCTGGCTGCAGATGACAACGAGCCGCTAGCTGCAGGTGTGCTAATGCCAGGAGAAGTAGCCTTAACTTTCAGGCTATCAAATACTGTGGAGTCGTCAGCCTTTAAAAACACCTTGTACTTGACCAGGTGCTTCCTCAGGTTTGAGGTATTTCCGTAGCTGGCCTTGTGTCGCAAATACTGCAGCGAGCGTAGTCTACATCAAACTTTGAGATATGGAGCCACATCTTCAACCTCTTTCTCTCAGCCATGCTGCTTTGTTGATAGTTGCTACTGACGTGATCACGCTCTCGTGCGTACAATGCTGTGTTCACGATAGGCAGCGAAAACGTCACTCCTCCACTCTCGAAGTCCCTAGGATGCGTTCAGGTACCGAAATGTGGTACCGTTTGATTTTACGTGAATCGATACTCGGTATTACCGACCGAATTCGGTCGGTACCAATAAAAGTACCGAACTCGGTACCCATCCCTAGTTATACCTGGTCCCACTGCTCTCCATGACAACAGTTAATGCTATAATTAGACACATCAATTCAAGCAACACAATGGCAGATTTTTGATGCAGGTAATGCTGACTTAGTTTCAGCTTTGAAGCTTGTTGAGTTTGGTTTGTCAGAACCAGTGTAAGTGGTGGTGAATTTACCTCTCGTTCATCAGGAGTGAAGCTTTCATCAACCCGCACATAACTGAGCTGCCTGTAGTCTAGGAAGGTCTCCAGGATGTCTAGCATCTTCACCATCTGAGTAAAGATGAGGACGCGGCGGTTTTCCGACCTAAGCTTCTGTAGCAAAATGGCAAGAGCTTCCAGTTTACCTTTGGAAAAGAAAAATATCAAAAGTCATTATTCCTGGCAAGGTCAGACGCTTAACTTTGCAGCTGAGGTACACCCTGCTGGAACACCACAGAAAGGTTTACTTTAGTTGTATTGTGACAGTGACTACAAAGAGTATAGAGGCCCTCATTTATTAATATAACACACAAACCAGTGCAGAAATCATCTAATGATAGGATTCATGTGTTATCCATGACTGTACGTTCAGTCTTCTCTCATACATTTGTTTTATAACTGAGGGCCAGTGTCTGCTAATTAACAGGTGCAGTTTTTTCTGTAATCCCAACAGTTTTTACAATAGTTACACTGGCTTGGAATACTGGATCCAAGTAAAGAAAAATTTACCCCAATTTTTCATTGTGTTTTACATTGTATTTTTCCTTTAAACAGTTCCGAGGAGCACACAGATGACATGAGCACTGTTTCTTTTTATTTCTATTTAAATATTGTGTTTACAGGTGACTGCATTTCCTGTGTACAAGAGACAGAGTGTATGGACAGCCTGTTCTTCTGTTTGAAGAAAGCTACACTAAGCCAAATATGGAATGAGTCATTCACTCTGTGTAGGCAGAAGGATAACAGTGATGTTTCTACATAAATATTGGTTTAGTTAGTAACATTGTAAAAACTGATACATGTTTTTAGGTCATTCATTTTGCAGTCCCAGCTTGCTGCATTCAAAAAACAAAAAAAAAAAAAAAAAGATGCTAGACTAACCTGAGTCCATCTGCATTAGTTGCAGGTCAGAAAAACAGAGGAGACGCCTGGAAGCCAAGTGGTGGATATCAGCACTGTGGGGGGCAGAGGCCTCCCGTAGCCGACAGTGAAGGGACTTCTGCTCAAGGCTGTAGGGAACTGGGGGATTGGCTGCATACAGGTGAGGAGGTAGGGCTACAGCTGGAGGCACCACACATACCAGCCTAAAACATGACAACAGACAAACATTATTTGGATTGAGAAATTTAACATATGGCACTGAATTGTGGTGAAAGGTAAGTTGTGAGTTTATTTTACAAAGATGATGGTAGAGATCATGTTTGTTTTTAATACTGCGGCAAAAGTGTTTGTTTTACCCGACCAATGCAGTTCTAACAACATGGCCAGTAAACTTCATGTGCAGTAAAGATTTCAGGAGGCTTCTTTACTGAGCTGAAGTACCTCTTGATAAGGCTGTTGGCAGCCTCCAGGCGGTCCTCCACAGAGAGCAGAGTGGACTGCAGTGTAGAGGTGGTAGCCACGCAGGTTCTCTGGGCCCTGAGGCAGCTCTCTCTGCCCACCCACCTCCAGCCTCCAGCAGTCAGGGCAGAGTGACCAGGCTCTGTGCTCAAAGTGCATGCCTGCAGCAGGTCTGAACCGTACAGCACTCTGCGGCTACAGCGTCGCTCGTTTGCCTCAAACAGACGGCTCAAACGTTCCTTCAGCTGCTGAGTCTTTTCTTCTGAAGACTCCTGATCATTACATTGAGAGACGGTACACACAACAACAATCATTCATTTTCATTCAAAAATTTAGTTTGCATGCTGTAAAATGTTTCAGGCATCATAAACATGACTTTGCTTGGTGATGTACTGACCTGAGAGCCCACATGAGCTGCAGCAGTGAGCTTGGTGGGAGATGATGTGGCATTTGTTGTTACACCCAGTGCTTAAAAAGAAATACAGAACATCAATAGAAGAATAAAATTTCAATTCATTAAAGCAGCGCTATTGCAATTGCCAGTGTTTAACCTACTGGGGATGAGGTAGCATTTTATGTCGCATGAAACCTATTAACTTTCACCATTATAATCATACTGGTACTAGATGATGTTACTAAATAACTGATTAGGAGACAGTCAAATAGAGATAATAATGCAATATTTTCACTGTGAATGAGTCACCTTGTTGGGCTGTTGACAGAGCGGGATGAGGTGTGCCAGGTGTAGATGAGGCGTTGGAGGCAGGGACAGCCTGTGGCATTGTTTGCATTACCATGGATCCCTGGGGCCTGATGATCTGCTGCCCTGGAGCTGACACAATCTGCAGGATGTTGCCTAAATCCATGACACAAATTAAGCAACAAATATAAGAGGTGCACTCTTAAAACCCAATACTAGCTTGAGTGGCAGTTAGGATTCACATGGCCATTAAAATACATGTGAAAAATAAAACAATGCTCATTGATTTAAATCCAATTGGACTTTACGACAAAATCTTTATCTTTAATTGTATCAAAGGTATATTGACAGCAGGTAACAGAAAGACAGGAAATAAGGGGAGAGAGGAGGATGACATGCAACAAAAGTCCCCTGCTATAATCAAACCAGGGAAGTTGCAATTACATGGTATGCGTCTTAAGCTGAGGCCATCAGGCACTTTCAATGCCTTGAGGTGTTATAGACAAGTAGAATAAGCATCCATAATTTCTTGTAAAGGTCAAGATGTCAAAAGGTCAGAAAGCAGATAACTAAGTTGAGATAAAAGTGTGACAATGAGATGTACTTTACCGAGTGTACCTTGGAGCTGCAAGGGCTGTCCAGTGGTGAGCTGGCGGAGCTGGCTGGGGGACAAAGTGAACTTGTTGCCCTGAAACTGCAAAGTGACAGGAGTCTCTGGCTGGGAGATACGATTCTGACTGCCTGCAATGTTGGCCAACTGGGCAATCTTCACCACGTCTCCACCTTCAATGGAAAGGACAGACACTTCATCAAAGACAGCATTAAAAAGTCCTCTGAAATGTCAGACAGTGTAATAGGAACAAAACCATATGCTCTGCATCAGTTAGTTAAAGGGTGAAAAAGAGACAAGACATGCAGAACCAGGGTGGATTATTTAGAGGAACGAGCACAGCCGCCCTCCACAACAGAACCATAGCAGCTCCTACTTTAACAAACCCTGAAGGGAAAAGAAAATGGCTGTAAGGGCAGTCCTCAGGTGAGACAGAGAGCCTGAAACATACACATACATAAAGCATTGAACTTGATGCCTTTTCATGGAGGTAGACTTAGGGATGGTGATACCCTGTCAATTAAAAGTCTTTGAACACCCCCTATTAATCAGTCACTACTATTATAATAATTAATCAATCTTTTAAAATGATAATTATTGTTTTCATTTTGATGGGCATGTACAAACACTGGTTTACCCTTTTAAGACATTTTAGATAAAGCAATGTGCTCATTCTGGTAGGTCCTTACATTAGAAAATGTATGAGAGAAAAGAGGTGCAAATGAGAAATTTATTGGTTATAAACCTTCTCACGTAATGCTTTTTTGGAAATTAATACAGTACAAAGACAAGATAATTCAAACTGATAAACTTTTTTTTTTTTTTTATCATTTCTTTGTGTCACTTTGTGTCAGTCCATCTCAGATGAGCTTGAGCCCAGAGAAGTCCTGCCTTTCTGGATGTTGTTGATATACGGCTTTCACTTTACATGGTGGAGTCTTTACTGGCATTTGAAGATAAACAATGGTTTCCCAAAGTTTCTGTGCCCAAGCAGTAATATCCTTTATACAATTCTAGCAATTTTTAATACAGTTCTGCCTGAGGGGATGAAGGTCAAGAGCATTTGGTTGGTTTGGCAATGTTGTTTGTTTTTTTTGCCTTGCCCCTAATTTGGTCAGATTTCGCCAGACTCTCTGAATCTTTTGATGATATCATAGACTATAGATGGTGAAAACCCCAAAGTTCCTGCACTATTTCTTAGACTATTTGCCCAAACAGGTTTTCACAAAGTGGTGAACATTGTGCCCTTCTTGTTTGTGAACAGGTGAGCCTTTAGAGGATGTCTTTTTATACTCAGTCATGATACTATCACCATTACAAATTCCCAAGTTTAACTGTGGAATGTTCCAAACAGATGCTTTTTGAGCATCCCAAAACTTTCCCAGTTCTTTGTTGCCCCTGTCCTAACTTTTTGGAATGTGTTGCAGGCATTAAAATCAGAATGAATGAATATTTACGAAAAACAATAAAGTTAATTGGTTTAAACATTGAATATCTTGTCTTGTATGTACTGTATTCAACTGAATATAGATCGAAAAGATGTTTGTTTTACATTTTGTCCCAACTTTTTTGGAATTGGGGTTGTATTTTGAGTTTTGGTTGTAAACTCAGTTATTTTCTTCATCCTTTAACAGAATGTCATATTCAAAAGTTATTAACTGCATGAAATATTAACAAGAACACATTGCCATTTTGTGGGCACAAGATATTAGTGTGCATGAATCATTAAGTCGAGTTTATGCCTACTGATATATATGTTCACAGACTATCAAAACATTTACTTTCTGGGCTTAAATAACACATAAACAATGTTAACTTTAAGAATCATATTCAAAGGGTTTCAGCTACCTTGTTTCCAACACAAAGTTGGAAATTTAGAAACAGCAGAAGCCAATGAGATAAGCCAATGAATAATTAATGTGTCTATATTCTGATTCTGTGTGTTGTTATTGAAAAGGTTTCTCTGTTCACATTTAAGGCGGGAAGGGTTGGTAATTTGTGGGACCATTTCAACATGCTTTACAGTGATGCTCAACATCAGAGTGAAATCATAACATTAGCAAAGAAATAAAACAAAACAACCAAAGCTTTGGGCTTCCTGCAGCTGGGCTGATGCAAGAGACAAAAGAATATTAGTAAACTGGGAGAAACAAAATTATTAAAAGAAGGGGGAGGACATAATAATTAAGTTAAACAGTGTCATGATGTGTGGTATAACATAAGTGGGTCGTTCATAGTGTACATGCAGGTTTGGAGAAAGAAATTGGAGAATGCTGAGGCTGTGGAGATGCTGCTGATATGGCTACAGATCTGATCATACAGGGAGATTTTTTTCATCACGAGTTGTATAACTATTGATACATGGCATCTCTGCCATGAGCAAAATTGCTGCACCACCAGTGCTGCTACCATTGCAAGTTTGAGTCTATGTCTGGACGAGTGAAGACTGAACACATATCAGCAGTGCCCCAAGTAAAGGCCTCAGTGTAGAGCAGCCCATACTCTTGTGCCAGAGGTGGAGGGGAAATGCTGAGAGGGAGGGGAGGCCACTTACTAGGCAACCGTGCCTGGGCCTGAGATGTAAGAACCAGCCTCTGGGACAGTAAGCTTGGCTGGATGGCATGGCTGGGGGCTAGAGCTGGCCTGGGGACCTGTGCTAATGCAGGCTGGCCGATGGGAGCAATGGATCCCACAACTGTGCCAGCTAAGGTCTGGCCCAAGGCCACGGAGGCAGCCCCCAACACATGCTGCCCAATGCCACTGTTCCCAGAGGAGGCTACAGTGGAGGCGGCAGTGTTGCTGCTGCTGCTGACAGGAGGGGTAGTCTGGGCTCTCTGAGTAGCTGTTCCAACCACTGTGAAGTACAAGGTAATGGGGTATGGGACTACATGTTAGGGGAACCCAATATTCAGTCAGATTATCAGAACGAACAAACAGTTTCCTCCATATAAATCACTCAGCAGTAGTGGGCCAACACAGCAAGCATGATTAGAGATGTTATTAATAATTATAAACAGACTGATCACTGTTAGGGATGCACCGATTTTTTGGCCTAACATTGGTAACGGATGATATTCACCATGTCGACAGCCATAGGGCTACCACCAAACACACTGACATTCACAGATGGCAGCGGACCATGTTTTTTTGTTGTGTCATCATTGTTGTTGTGACATAATTTTGCTCAGGCTACAAAGCAGAGCTTGAGACCAGTACCCTTTTTTCACACTCATGCACTGGCTTGGCTTGGTTTGGTTTGGGCCTTTACAGTGGCAGGGTTTGTGGCTCCATTACAACAGGGCTACCTGCTTGAAGGGGTGTCTTTAACTGATGACGGCTTGTCTTGAGTGATGACGTTTAAAAGCAGCAGGCTGATGGCTAAAGGTCCCCCATTATTTTGCTGCAAGTGTTTTTCTATCACACAGCAGGGCAGGTAACAGAAATGTATCTGTTGAGTGTAAGCTGTTTGCAGAGGTGCAGTAAAAGCCTGTTGTCGGCAGCTCTTCATCTAACATCCTACTGTGACTGTGCTTATTCTCTTCCTCCCTGCGGTATTTACAGACTTGTTTTTACTGAAGAAAGACAGCTAACAAAGCTCTGCTAATTTGGTGTTAAACACATTTAATTTTCCATAGATTCTTCAAAACAAATGTCCCTTGTGATTTTGTTATGTAAATGCTTGTACTGTGAAGCAGCAAATAAGGAAATGTTGGGTTTTCATCAGCAATAACTTAACATGGCTCCTTACGGCTGAAAGCGACCACGAAACAGTAAAATAAAGTAGATATAATAAATACAATCAGGGACGCAGAGGAGAACTAAACTCCAAACCATAGAGATTCAGTTAGAAGCTACAAAAGTATTGAGAGCTGAACACACAGACACTTTTAAAATCATCTTTATCTCTGGTCTCTTGCGCAGAGACCTGAGTTGAGTCTCTTAAGACACGCTTGTTTCTGGGGGAGAAGGGGGATCATTGGGGGTTGGATGCGGTCAGTAAGATGTCATTGCTACGTGCTTAGAGGCAGTTAGGCATGCTTTTGGCCCTTCACCAGAGATGGTCCAGCTTTAGCGCAGCACGGCTCAGTGCATCTTAACCGATAACGGAAAAACAAATCAGCATGGTTTGACTTGGTGCAATCGAATGTGGTAAAGGAAAAAGGATATAACGTGTCCCAGCTTCCCAGGGACAACAGAAAATGTGTTGTGGATGAACAGAGATCCTTTGTGGTGTACCTTTGTTATAAAAGGACACAGGAAACTCCCTATTGACACATCAAGGGACGCACCATATTTTTTTACCTAATAGTGCTACATTATGAAAAAGAGAGCTAGTTAATGTTGGCTGTTAGCAGATGGTTCAGCTTGTGGAGGAGGCCTTGACTTATAACGTAATATGTTCAAACTCTATTCAGTAGAAATGAGTATTGAGCAAAGGTAAATTAGAACGTTATCATGATGTGTTCATATGTTGTAAAATGAACTTTTTGCCATTTTTATGGTAATATAAAAGTTATTAGAGAGGGTATTATGATTTACACAGTAAAAAGGCTTTTGAAGCAGGTATTAAAAAGATGTTTTTCATGAGAGAGAAGATTATATTAAAGGTTATTTCATAAAGTTGTGTGATCATTCAAAGGTAGTGTCATTGAGGGCTGAATGACATTAAAACAGTTATTTTAATTTTTAAATGATTTCTTTGTTTCCCTGGCATAAAACTGTGAAAAATTGACAAGAAAAACAAAATATACAACAAAGGCAAAAAAAACAAAAACAAAAACATTGGGATCAGTTTTGGCTACTTGCCACATTGTCCTTTTGAACATTGGTATCAGACCAGAATTTCACAATTGGTGCATCCCTAATAACTGCTAACAATCTGATTCATGAAAAATTTTAACCTGACAATGAACAAAGTCAGTGCAACTGTAATTGTGTATCCCTGGAACATCACTTCCATCTGTGTGGGTGTATTCAGTGACAGCCAATTGTCACTTAAAAAAGTAAGCTCCTTTTGCCTGCAGCTCTTCATCTAAAGCATTTACTATGACTGTTGCTTCTTGTTATTATATCCTGACTGTGTGGCTATGAGGACAAAACAACAAGGCCAGCCCACCACTGCTGCATTGAAGCATAAATCTAAACAAATGAAACCTCTGTGACCCGTGAATCTTGCCAGTGACAGTGTCCCAAACCTCTCCATTATGTTGAAGGAGGAGAAAATGACCTTTAAAACATGCCGTACTGTGCAAAATTATGTACACACTGTACATGTTTTTAAAGTGTGCTGAAAATGCTATGGGCACAGCCTAATTGTTCTTTTGAGCATGACAAAGTAAATCAGGTTCATCTGAATCGAAAACAGTGTCGAAATCATACAGCATAACAGTATATATAACACAAGGTTAAAACTAGTATAAGCACATTAGGTAAAGGGCCAACAAACATCTATGGGCAGTTAAGTTGATCTTTTAAAGTTTGACGTTAGATGACACCATCCGAAATCCTTAGCCCACTGTGAAAACAAAATGTTTTGACCTGTACTGAGCACCACTCCTGAAATGGTCTTACCATGAGAAGTGGCTGTAGTAGTTGCAGTGGTGACAGGGGACTTTCCCCTGGCCTGGGCTGCCTGAGTGGTGCTGGAGGCAGAGGTGCTAGTAGTGGGAGAGCTCGTTGGAGGACGCTGGCCTGGTGCACTTGTGATGGCAGCCAGGCGACCTTCTGGCTTTGTCCCATACTGCACTGGCTGGAACAATCTAATCAGACAAAAAAGATCAATATTATATCATTACATAATTACAATACAAGCAATCTTAAAATATCCATCAATCACCACATTAACCATGTCAAGTTACTTAGACATTTTAATGCTGACCTCATGGGTTTTATCGGACATGGCTTGGGTCGTGCAGGTGGATCTGGGCCAGCGTGGATCTCCTCTATGAGCTGCTGAGTGACCTTTAGTTTGGGTACTGTCTCTTCAGTCTGATACCGAGTCAGTCTGTTCTCGTTATTGATCAGATCAAATATGGACATGTCTGCAATCTAGGAGGATGATGAAATGAAAGACAAAAGCAGAGGCGGATCAATGCAGATTGATTATTAAATCTTTTGAGGAGATTCAACACATGCACAAGGTTTAAAATAAGAATAAGGAATTATGTGATATTAAAAAGATTAAAATGATAGGCAGGATTTCAAGAAAGAAACAGACATGCAAACAAATACAAGAACACAAAGTATTATAAGGGAGACCAATGTATTCAACTAGAAAGAAATCAGAGAAATCATGACAAATGCCAATCACAAGTTGCCAGAGCCCAAAGTTATGTCTCAATACAGCTCATTTTGACTGTCCAATGATACTAATGCAACAAGGCATGGTATCTATTTAATAATGTGATAAAACATAGAAAGGCAAAAAAACCCTTTTTTTATTTCAAAAATACCCAAATCCTTCGTAACTGTATTCTGACAAATTACTTCAACACACTTGCCAATTAGGTTGTAAACACATAATTATCGAGTGACAGTAAAACAGCAGTGACAAACATGAGGGCTGGCAGCAAATCAGCGATGCAAGTAACAAGTATATACCTTGCTCGAGTCATTCTGAAGAGCTCCCAGCACCAGTGATGGCACGTTGTACGGCAGAGAAGAGCCGAAGTAGGAGCTGCTGCTCTCCCTGGGTGCCACCAGCTCAGGGTGGTTACACACTCGCTGTAACTGCATCAAGACCTGAAGCACGCTGACGAAATGACCTGTCTTCAGAGCCTCCTGAGCTCTAAGGGAGCACACAGAGACAGAAGACATGATTAAGAACAGTCCCAAACAATAGAAAGAACCAATCAATACTACACAACAATGTACATAGTATCACATTATACAGTATCTTTCATCTTTTTACAAAACAGCAGATAATAAAAAAGGTACTTCTCAGTACAGCCTATGTGTTAAAGCTAACCTTAAATCATGTTTTGGTACTAGTGGCAAGAAAATCATTACAGTATATAAAAAACAAGATTAAACAGTGATTCATTTGTAAATTACCCCTGAGTTACGGTATAGTGGGTACATTCCAGGGAAAGCCTGACTTCCATATTACTCTATATATATATATATATATATATATATATATATATACATACATACACACAGTACACACACACACACACACACACATATATATATATATGACATATCTCACCCTGGTCGAGTGAGGATGTCCTCATAAAGGCTCTTCTGTCTGGTGGATAGACGACACTTTAGGATATGCTCGTACTTCTTAGGCAGCTGTTTCTCCACGTCCCTTTTAGAGCGCCTCAGGATGAAAGGCTGGATCATCTAGAGTTAAAAGTAAGAAGATTTTAATATGTGCAATGATTGCAGGTGAGACAAAATCAATCATTTTTCTGAATGTTAATGCAGCTCAGTTTAATGAACAGAGGAATTTGCAGGCAGTATACCCACCCTGTGCAGACGAATGACCAGTTTGTGGCAGTAGTCCTGGTTCTGGTCCGTGCCTGCCTTAACAGGGAAGTCAGAGTAGGACCTGGTGATTCCTGGCAAGAGGAAGTGGATCATGGTCCACAACTCCTTTAGAGTATTCTGTAGGGGAGTATTGATGAGGAGGATCCTCTGCTCACTGCAAGATACAAAGAAATATCTTAGTCTGTTGACTGAGCCTTTACAGATTATAAATGAATTAACAAGCTTAAAAAATTATAATATCATGTTTATCACCCTGCTCACCTTTTGAGAGCAAAGACTGTTTCCCAGTGTTTCTCAGTCATGTTTTTGATGAGCTGCACCTCGTCCAGGACCAGGTGTCTCCACCTTCTCCTCAGAAAATGGCTCTGGTCTTTCATCAGCAGCTTGTAGGACGTCACACATACGTGGAAGCTGTTGGCTTCCCCCCACCACTGTAGGTATGTGAGATGCAGATGATGTGTTATAACATTTATAGCTGTCTACTGAAAAAAGGCCATAGGTAATGTTACAAATGTGTGTTGTATAAATACAGCAGAACTACCATTCTCTTTGATCTGCGTTCCCTTCTGTTGCCAAGGTACAGGAGGATCTTAAGGCCAGGACACCAGCGTTTGAACTCTACCTCCCAATTTAGCAACTTGCACGTCCTTACTACAATAAGGTGGGGTCCCCAAATGCCTGTGGACAAAAACAGATGTCTTTTTGACATTCATTCGTTCAAAATTAAGAATGAAAGAAAATATTGACCATTAAAAAAATGATGTGTATCTTTGAACAGAGGCATACCCTCTTGGCCGGCCAATTGGGCCATGTATGCCACTGTCTGAACGGTCTTGCCAAGGCCTGTCTCATCAGCAAGGATGCCATTTAGGTGTTTCTTGTAAAGGTTTACGAGCCAGTCCACACCAATTTGCTGATACTCTCGCAGTGACCCATGCAGTAGAAAAGGAGCTGGGTTGCGGGTCTGGTAAAACAAAAGATCAGTTTAAAAAAATGATAAAAGGCATCTTTTACTTTTGTGTTTGTGTGTGTGTGCATGTGTGTGTCTTACTGAGGAAGTGGTCCTGAAGCTGCCCTTGGGCAGGATGAGCTCTGTGGCAGCAGCCACTTCAGCTATGTCTCTGGCAGGCTTCCCATCAGAGTCAGAGGAAGCGGCTTTATCAACACCTCGGTACTGGTCCACACTGAGCAGGGAATCAATCAACACTGCCTCGGGTGGACTGCCTGCAGGACACTCTATTTCTGAAATAATAAAGAAAACGAACTACTTCACATCCCATCATTCACAAAAAAATAGCTAAAACTGGTATGAGGATGAACATGACAATTTCTTTTTTTTTTTTTTTAAATTAAAAAGGCACCTCCAGTCTCTTCCATGTCATCCTCATCACTATGGGGACTAGGCTGGGGCCACTCAAAGCCATCAACGTAGGCACCAGCATACTGCTTCTTCAAAGCATCAAGAGGCATCTCAGCTGAAAGCCAAATACAAAAGTGTTGGAGCAAGCAGTACAGACACAAAGACAAGTAATATTGGGACTTGTATGATTTAACTATGCAGCAAAAAATTTTAAAAAATGGTGTACTAATTTCTATTAATTTGTAATTAAATTTTATAACACTACTCCCACCCTTATGTCTTGAGTGCCAGTACTTGCTGTGTACCACAGTGAGCCAGTTTCCTGACAATGAATATGCTGCATGTTGGTGCACAAGATAGTATCGCACAAATGGGGTTTGGGAATGAACCTGTTTCTCCAGCTAAATCCTGCCCCTCCAAAAAAGCATAGACAGAGAAGTTAAGTAAATAAGTACCATCTTTGGCGAGGTCAACCAGCTCTGCTTTGTGGTCTGCTTCCCCCTCCATGGCCTCCTGTTCCTCTATGGTGCTCTCTTCATCTGGGACAAAAGAGAAGACAAGTTGTGAGCAGTTGCAAATAATTTTGCAGCATAATAGCAGCTGTACAGATCTTTTAATCATCCACGCTATTATTTGCTTTTTTTGCTACTGGAACTTAAATAGTTTGACATATACCATGCTCATCAGCCAAGGACGAACTTGATTTCCTTTTTCTAGCTGAAGTTGCCGCCTCCTGTAAGAAGAAGAAAAATATATATATTAAAAATATATAAATAAGATACAATAGGTGCATTTGCAAAGTAAATCATTGGAATGTCAGTGCATCAAATACCTCTTTATCAGCTTTCACTCCTGTTGACTGACCAGGTACTGTAACACAAGTTAGAAAGATGAAGGTAAAGGCTCATGATATAGAGGAAACATACTGTGTTTAAGTTTTGGCTAGTTGCTCCGTGGGACATACCTTTGGCTGAGGCCTTTTGTAAGCTGAGTGCTTTGAGCCTCTTCTCATAAATTTCACACTGCAGTTTAATTTCCACAACCTGGCAGGAAAAAAATACTTAATTAAAACTGGTAAAAAACAATTATTTAAATTCTTGCAGCCTTTTATAATGAAGATAATTAAATACATCAACAAACCTGCTCAATGTTTGACCAGAAGAATTCCACCTCTCGGGCAATTGTGCTGGCAATATGACGAAGATGAATTTCCCTTTCCTTCTTTGACCTCTCCTCACTTCTCTTCTGCTCTTGATGGTAACGGGCACATGTGCGAACAAGCTGTAGTGGAGACACAAGGCAGTTTGGCTTACCAAAAAAACAAAAAAACAAAAAACAAAAAAAAACCCCACCACATTTATTTCTGCACTGAGTCCTCTTTTTGTTGTGCTGATGAGTAATTTTACATTTCTCTCTGTGAATTATTCCATCTGTGCCATACCTTCTTAGCAGCAGCCTCTTTCCATCTCCTCTCCTGGGCAAAGTCGGCTGCCATCCACTGCATCTCCTCCAGGAGGTAGTCCCAGTGGGACTTTGGACGTGAGGCTTCAACAAGCTTGGGGAGCCTACTGGCTGACCACTGGCCCTCCTTTCTTAGCTCAGAGATGCGCTGATGCACTTGATTCTCCTGGGAAAGAGACACAACATGTGGCATCAGAATAGAAATCAAGAACACTCATCCTTGTTTCAATAAGAGATTGGTGTTGAACCCCCTGATCAAAACTTAAAAAAGCATTCTCAAGAACGCAATGTACAAAGGCAGAACAGAATACAAACAACCAACATCATCGGGCATTGTCAGTTGTTCTTATTTAGCAAATGTCATTGTAAATAACTATAAGGAACTTATAAATATGTATCTTTTCATTTTCCTTCCAAAAGTGAGTTGAGTAAAGTCAACTAAGCAGAACCACACGCTGGCAATGAAGCAAAAGCAAAAGTTTATTTAAGACATTAAAAGCTGCATCTATTCAAGTCAATGTCATTTGCAGACACTGTGTGCAAACTAAGAGTGCTTGAGGAACTCACCAGTTTCGCCTGCTCAACTTGCTTATCTTGAGAACCCTCCTGTGAGGACTGCATGGTTGCACTTTGACCAAAGCCACCAATTTTGACTGCGGATATGCCATTGGTTCCAGTCAGTTTGGACTGGGTGCTTGGGTTGATGTTGGAGCCAAGAGGGCGGAGTGGAGTTGCAGTATGTGGGGTTGGAACAGCATTGGGAGCAGAAAGGGGCGCAGCAGACATGGAGGTCATGGATACTGAGTTGGTCATAATCCTCTGAACTGTTTGGTTTGATTCTGTAGCCGGGCGAGCAAGTGCCACCGTCTATAATGAAAGGCAAAAACAAAAAAACATTCATAATAGGACCACCTGCAGTATCACCATGAAGTGACAAAAAATACATGAAAACTGTATTTGTATTGTTTCAAGTCGACTGACCGCTTGTCCTGACTGTAGTATAGTCTGGGATTGTTGCTGCTGGGGCTGCAACTGGAGATGAAGACCTGGCTGCATCTGTTGCTGCAGCTGAGCCTGGAGCTGTGTGTGGGGGTTTACTGTGGCCAGGACAGGCCCACCTGCCTGCACCTTCACCTGTGCCTGGAGCTGACCACCAGGCTGAGCTGTGTTTTCCACCAGCTGAGCCTGCTGAGAGAGTGTCATGGACAGGCCTGCCATAGGGAGGGCACCTTGGGCCAGTCTGCCAGGCAGCTGGGGTGGAGGGGTGTGCAAGCTGGCTGCATTCTGCACTGGAGGTCCTTTGGATGGGTCGTATTGTTGCTGGTTCTGCTTCTGTCCTGCAATCTGGACCGCTTGAGGAGTAGGCGGCATCCCGCCTGTACACATAGTGACCAAATTATAGGACATACAAAGGGGTGGTATAGAAAGCAACACAAAGAAGGACGGTAAAAATCAAATTGACAATCTTAAGAGTTTTTATAATGTCTTATTTTGCTCTTGAGTGAATAATTAGGTTTTAAATGCCATTAACTGGTAGCTTTCCCTTAATACATATTTGAGAGACCCCTTTAAACTAGTTACATCTTTTGAAGCTAATGAATAGATACTGATAGAGTAGTTTTAAATTTTAAATGATAGTTTGAGCTTCAGCTATTAGAGCTTCTCAAAACCTTGAACTAGATGTACTTTATGATTCAACAGTAGTGTACTACTATTTGATGATCAGAGTGGAAACTAATGAAAGTCATACAGCAAAATGATTACAGAAGAAATGAAATCAATGTGAGAATCTACATGTCTCTCAAATAATAATACTACTTTGATTAATGCAAAACCAAAATATTGCATTTCAAATGTTGAGAGAATATGGTTAAAAACATCTGAAATTATACATGCAATAAAAGAGGTTTTTAGAGAGGAAAAAGAGAAATGTTACAAAGGAAAATGAAAAAAAAAAAACAAACAAAAAAAAAACAACTTCTGAAAACAAAGACAGGGAGAGGAGAGGGGAAATATAGAAAAAGAGCAGACACTCACAAAAACACCATATGTTGGCATGCATGAAGCGATGTCATTCTAGCGGTAACCAAGGCATATGGATGCCGCACATAGCGACAAAGCACAGAGGTGAGCAAAAGGACACACATGGGGTCTTGCAGACAGCAGGTCTGAGCGGAGCTGTGCACACTAAAGCAGCGCCTGCCTTACCTCCCTGCACGTGTCACACCACCTTGCCTAGACGCCATCAACACCTGGCCCTGACACACCCACACCACCACAATCGCAAAAACCTGCGCCGTGAACGCAACTCCTCCACATGATTCCCCTCCTACTTAGACTGAGGGAAAGAAGCCAAGTCAGAACAAAATGCCATGAAGTAACATGGAAGGAAATCAACGAAATGTGAACATGAGATTAAAAAAAAGACACTCTTGAAGATGCAACGTATGAATGTAAGACTGATGATTTTGAATTCCTGTTGATGATACAAGGACGGACAATTGGAGAGGAAAAGACTTGTGAAGTAATGACAATGGGAAACCAAAAGAATGCATGACACGTGGATTCATAAAATGGGAAAACAAGCAAAACCCATTGGAAAGTAAATTTATTCCCACAGGGTTCCCACTTTCTGTGATCCACCTCCAAATAAGATGAAAATCCATCAGCACGGGAAGGTCTGTCCAAATAAAGATGACTAACAGGAACAAACTTCAGAAAAGAAGAGATGGATAACGACGGGTGATCAATAGTTAAAACAAAAAAGGAAAATCATAAGACATGGCATCTTCCCATTGAGTGGCTACTCTTCTTCAGACTTGGATTGTCTTCTTCCCCATTTATCCTGACAGAGAGAGCTGGTGTTGGTACAGCTAAGCCTGAACTTCCTGTGGAGTGCTGAGAAATCCAGCAAATGGATGAAGATCTGTTTGTTGATGCTGCTTGAAGTTTGTTTGCAGAAGATGAATGTTGTGATTCACTTTTTAAAATCTCCTTAGTTTAAGGAAGGGGCTACGTCCAGCAGCATCGAACAGAACACAGAGCAGCCTGGTAGTAGCACTCCTACCTTGCGCAGTTGGCATAAGCTGCTGGAGTGGAACGCCAGGTGATCCTAAAGGAGGTACACCAGGATGCTGGAAAATTAGCCCATGGCGACCAACGTCAATCCGGGACCTCTTAGCCTGATCTGGGATTTAAAACACACAATACCCTCATAACGCAAAAAAAAGCACTCGGCACAGAGCAATGACCTTCGGAAGACCTTACAGGTCACCTCTCCTTCCTTGGGTTAAGACTTCAACACAGAGCGCTAGTAGAGGATGCCAAATATCTAAAAGCAGAAGCAATTAGAGGGAGAAAAGAAAACAAACAGAAAATAAAGCAAACGGGGAGGAAACAAAGCAACATAGGAGAGACAGGAGTCTATGATCCTTGCCCTACCTGCTTGCACCATGGCTTGTTGCCTCTTAAAGGCATCCATGTCTCCAGGGTTTGTCATGGTGCCAGCAGAAGTTCCTTGGTGTCCCTGCAAAAATAACCTCTCAAGGAATTAGTAAAGGATAAACAGTAAAATTTTTCAATAGAATTTAAAAAAGAAATGATAGATAATTTCACTGTAATAAGTGCTTTAACAAGTGTTGCCTCTATCACCTGAAACTGCTGCTGAACAGAGAAAGCTGCAGAAACATTCGGCGGAAGCTGTGTTGCTATGGCAACTGGTGTCACTGCTTGGCCATCCTTTCCAGTAACAACCTTTACCTGAAAAAGACATAGATTTGAAAGATGAACAATATTCATTGGATGAAATGGACATATTTATCTATCTGTAAAATTCCTACTTGATCTCACATTAAGAATCAGCCAATGTAATACCTCATCATTAATGACCTCAGACTGTTCTTCTTCATCATCTTCATCTTCAAGGTCCAAGTCATTCTGTCTCAAATAAGTATACAAGGGAACACAGGGCTTTTTCTTAAAAGCTACATAGTCCATCATGTTCCCTTGTAGGTGCTGCAGAAAGAAAAGCTCAATCAGGTATTCTTTGAACACTTCTTTCAGGCTCTCCATCTTCTTGGTGTGGTGTTCTAAGCACTGTTTTCTCAGCTGGGCAATCTCAGGAGTAGAAGGAGCAATTTCCTCTAACTTCTTGGGAGCCTGCTTTTTCATAGTGGCCACAGCCATGCTGGTGGGTGCAAGGGGATTGTTGGGGATTCCTTGGGGTGGACTGGTGAGGGATGGGCTGGAGGGTGGAATGGAGGAAGGTATGCTGAATGAAGGTGTGGCTGTGGTTCCTACTCCAGTAACCACACCCTGCGACGTCTTCTCAAATATCATAGGGCGTGCCAGTTGTCCTTGAATTATACTGCTGATCTGTGGAGGTAGGTTGGAAGTAGTGATGTGACCAGGACTGCCCAGAGTTGGTAGAGCAGCACCAGTGGCCACAGGACTTTGAGGTCCGAGATGGTGGATGGTGCCTCCGGTCTGTGAGTGAGGCTGAGAGAGCCTGCGTTCCCTCACAGAACCTGGGGCTCCTGGAGAGGCCAGCTGTACCTGGCCAGGTGTGGCAGGGGCAATCTGGGCTAGCCCTGTTCCTTCCTGGTAAACAAAGTGGCCACTTCCCGATGGGCTGCCTAAACTGATTTGCCGAACTAACATACCAGCTTCAACAAATCGTGTGGGACTCTGTCCACACACACCCAATGCTGTTGCGGGTGCTCCAGGCCTTGTCACACCTTGCAGAGGGACTGGGCTGTGCTGGGTGGGGCTCTGGGGTTGCATGGGCTGGGGCACAGGTGAGGTGACCTGGATATAGGAGGATGGAGCATGCTCAAACCTCCACTGAGGTGTAGTATGCTGGAAGCCAGGGGACGCTGGGTTCTGGATGGGAAGTGGGGTTAGGGTGATCTGCTGGTTACCAGTCACCATTTGTCCCACATTTTGTAATGTGATGTTCATGTTCTGGCCAGTGACTGGGCTACGACTCATGATTATCTGATAATTAGGTGACTGGGGGGCTGAAGGGCTGGCAGCAGAGGAGAATGTGGTCACAGGAGATTGAGGGTGGTTAACTGTAGCTTGCTGCTGTGTGACTGCCATGGTGGGCTGCTGATCCTCTGCCTCCGACCCACTGACAGACTTGGATCTCTGAAGCTGTCGTTGCATATTCTGTGATCCACTTCCATGGTGCATTGCGTGACACTGGTACTATGTCTAAGCACAATAATCTGTGGAAAGGGCACAACAGAGTATAACAATAAGTGATTTTTAACTATTGAAAAGGGTCCGAAAAAGAAGGCAGTCAGAAGGCTGTGTCTGCTGGGCATTCCAAATGTTGCATATAAGAGTAACACATGGTTACATTACAAAAATACAACCAATCTGGTCGTAAATTTCCGTCATCAAACAGCATGCAGACAATATGCATTTGTCAACTGTAAGAGATTATGCTATACTGTTTATACCTCAGCATTTATGCCTGTAATATCTCTCAGTGGTGATTCAGAGAAATATTGGATTTTTTTTTTTTTTTCATTTCATTTAACATCATTATTGGTAATGATGACTGTGTTGTTCCTGAATTTGACAGGTGCACAATTTACTAATTTAACCTAAAACCAACATTCCTGTCTAGTTATTTTAAAATTAATAATTTAATTTAAAAATCTTAATCATGTATATAATCAGTAGCCTGGTAAGAGTATCCTGATGAGTGAAAGCCAAACAGAATTTTGAGCTCACTCCACTGGGACGGTCTAACCAGGCTATATAATCAGTGTTTTGATGTGAAATTACAAACGTGACAGGATTTTCTCCACGTCAACCAACTGTATTAAACTTGCATAAATGACCAATTTTAAATATGCATACATTACATACATACATATCAGAGCTTCACATGCATTTACACTTAGTAATGTAAAGACAAATACAGAGGCCAGATGGGCAGCATCATCACACATATTAAAATGTAATTGTAGGGTACAGTTATAACCATAATGCTATTTACACCCGGTGGGTAGGGATGGGCTGTTACCTTTCAGACCAGAACATACACCTTATAAGCAGTTGACATTACGTATTATTAAGAAGCATTAATATTGCATCTTTAATGTAACACAGCTACATCTTTACACCTGTGTACACCACAGAATAAATATCCAATTTAACATTAAATCGTCAGATATAACTTAAAACTGTCCTGTAATGCAACTGGTGGGGTTGGTCTTGTTTACCGGTGTGAATCAGCAAAAGCCAACCTGCATTTTAAACATACGTGATACAACGTTACTGATAGCGGTGATGGTTATTTGTACTGTTACTGTCGGCCTATTACAATAAACTACAGCGTTTAGAAATTCTTGGTTTGTGGCAGACTAGTCGTTTGAAGACGACAATAACGGCACAATATTTACAACCAAAATTACCTACATGAAGCAGTATTTCTTTGGTAATGACTTAAATGTTCATTGTTTGTTACGACGTTAACGTTAGCTCCCACTTACAGTTTCGCTCCGGGGCGTAACGTTAGCCAGTGCTAGCTAGTTGGTAGCATTGCAATGAGACATAAACACCTGCCATTTTCGAAATAATAAGTCACCGACTGGGGGTTGGGTTGTAAATATGTGCAACGTGGATTACAAATATTAAGCTGCAGCATCTGCAATTATGCTGTCTGTGCCATTTCAACAATTGTAATACCCTTGATACGGGACGCGTGCTAGCCAATGCTAACGATGTTAGCTTGTTATTGCTAGCAGGCCAGTTTTCAATGAATAAATACATTTTATCACCTCAACGGGGTTACTTACAGGGAATGGGGCTTCTGTGGTAGTTTCATAAATCCTAAGTCATATTTACAAAAAGACACATGCTGTAACAAAGGTTATTCCGCGAAAAAATAAAATATCGATATAGCTAGCGGATATTCAATGTTTTGAAGCTAATTTCATTCAGCAACATGGCGGCCGCGACAACCTTTTGTGTGACCCGGATGTCTTTCTGTTTCCAGGAAGTGAAGTAAAAACAGAAATAAAGGATGTTTCTTTGGGTATGGAAATATTTATACTGGTGAAACTAATATATTATAAGATAAGTGCTCTAACAAAAATATTAGAAACACAGTAAATTATGTCACTGTCCCCTCTTATATGTGTTTTTGGTCTTTCTTATTTAATGAAACACAGTGGGAGAAGACATGGACAATTTGTGGTGAATACTGTATAGATAACAAGCTTAAAGAAGTATCTTTCAAGATAATGCATGTTGCACGTACCCAGTAAAGCTTGTATTAAAAAGATTTCAGCTGAATATGGATTATAAGTGTAGTTTCTGTGGACTAGAATAAGAAAGTATTTCTCATCTATATTTCACTGTATAGAGACTGCATATGCACCAGAATGATGTGGACTGCTGGCCAAAACCAAAACACATCTGGAATCAAGTCTGATTCTAGCATCATGTGGTTTGTGTGTCACAAGGCTGCCACATACATCTATCTATGCTATCAATGTCCTTTTGTGATTTCTGTGGACTGGAATAATGAAGTATTTCTCATTTAGATTTCACTGTATATACACCAGAATGTGTTGGACTGATGTGGACTCTCTAAATTAGAAACCTAATACGAATGTTAAAATAAATATGTTTGATTTAATGCTATATTTTAGTAAAGATGAGAAATATCATACAACTCTAATTATTGGAAAATTCCATTTTCAGAATAGAAAATGGTCAGGAACCAGACTTTCATGCACTTTATTGATAAATTTCAACAATATAGTACCATGTTATCCATACTGAGAACAGTGGTTTCTATATTTCTGTAAATGAATTTGTGCTCAATAAAGAAAGTGAGAAAAAAATCAATGGGTCAGTCAATGTTAACAAAATAGTATTTTTTCAGTCAGAAAACCTATTTTTGTATTTACTTCTTAGACATGGATTAAGGCGCCAATTAAGTAACTGAGTAAATACATTGTGTTTGGTATTCAGGATAAGGTGTAATTGTAAAAAACAAAGGTCAACATTGTAATCTAAGTCAGGTTTTTCTGACATACTAATGGCATAGGCTATTTATTTAGCATTTAGGTAAAACAGACTTGAAGTGAAGCCAGAGTTTTAACAATAAACATTATTTATTTTCATCACACAGAGTGTACCAACTCATTTTGGCAAATTTGACTTGCAGTCATGAAATACAAGTAGAAAAGGCAATTTCATAAATTCTAACTTTGATTTGTAACGCTAACATTTTCACAAAATATTGAATATATAAGATAGCGTCCTATCAGGCAAAAATCATGTACAAATTCATTCACACACTAACGCAATCTTTTTACATTGCAAAAACAGCTGATGCAATAATGATAATACGCACACATACACACAAACAGCAGATAAACAGCAGCAGTGTGGCATGCAGTTAAAGTACCAGTACATCACCACCCGAGGAAGGGCGGTGTTGGATTAATTGCTCTAAAACTAAAATATATGTATTGCCGTCTATAATGTAAGTCAATATGACTGTAAGACATGTATGCTATTTGAGGTCAAAACATACTTTCATTACATCCACTTCTCCGCTTTGATGAAAAATGTACAAAAAGCAGGCACAGTTTTTCTATTACTGCTACACATTTGGTCATCTCATCCAAAGTATTCTGACTCCTCTTGGCTGGTGAACTCTTACTGTACACAAAACACCAAGACTTCAAATACAGAAAACAACTCAATGATCTTTGTTTCAAGTACAACACAGTTAAAATCAGCTATCAGATTATTATATGTGCAAAACTACACACAGTCTGTAACAACACAAAAAAATACTGACAACAATTTACCTGATCAAAGTATTCCAACAATCATATCACAATCTGTCTTCAAGAATTTTTCTTACAGTCTTTTCTGTGCATTTATGTGAAGATTAGAGACTGACTGGTGGGATAAGAGCTGATGCTCCACTGGTCAATTCCCTTAAGACAGATCAAAGTGCTTATGTGTGTGGGAGGATCCATCTGTATTGAAGGCAGATGAATGAGGCAAGATAATGCAGTTGCTGTGGACACAGTTGTACAGCTCCTGGCTGCTGTTGCGTCTACAGAGCAGAAAGGCGTCGCTCAATACATTGCTTACCTGGGAACAGAAAGATTGAAAAATTTGGGTCAGAATTAAATCTTGTCAAGACCTAGGCAAAAACACATGTGGAATCAACGTCTGACTCTAGCATCTTATGGTTTTATGTGTCATAGTGCTGCCACATACATCTATCTATGCTGTCAATGTCCTTCTGCTCAGTGATGATTTGGGACAGACCCTCCATCAGCAAAAGGGCTTTGTGGTAGCGTTGGACTGATGCTGTGCCATAGTGGAACATCTCATCCAGAGCAGCACTTTGTACCTGAATACAGTGAGAACACACACATTAAGGCTAAGATAAAGATGGACACTGGACATATATTGAATAGAATCTGATTTAAAGTTAATATAACATCCCCTGCTGTGTGAGGTGAGCTCACCATGTGCACAGTGTGGTTGTAAATGAGCTTCTCTGCTGTGAGTCCATTGAAGCTGTCCATAAGCTTCTGTTTGTCAAGTAAGAAGGACTGCAGGCGATGGTTGAGGGTGCGACAGTACGTTACACAGCTCTTGTACAATTCATTTAGCTTCTTGATCACTGCACAAAGGAAACACAGTATGCAAAGACATTTTATTATTATTACAAATACAACCTGACCATTGTCATCACATGTCAAAATGGAATGCCACTTCTGACTCAGTTAGACTACCTGGATAAATCAAAGTGCTCTCTGTGCACTATTAATGCTTAAAATTGTGTAGACTACAACACCCAAAAGCTCTTGTTCTTCCAGAAGGAGAATAAACTACAAACATTTAACAGACATCTGTCAAGTCGACAAAAGGAGAGTGCTTGGTACTCAAAACCAAAAGTCACTGCTCTCACCTTGTTTGACTGTTGCCGAGGGAAGGAGCTGGCCTTGTTTGATATTCTCTTTAGCCGTGTGCAGCGCTGATGACAGGAACTCTTCAGCCTTCATGTACAACACTAACTGCTCTGCATAGCTGGAACATGCACATCAGAAACATAAGTCATTTCCAAGAAGATTTATGTAGGAACACATTGAGAAAATGTAAAAAGCTTAATTTCTCTCACCTCCATTCTTTACTCAGAAGGCTGATCTGATCAGTCACTATGCTCTGCTCTAGAAAGGAAACATCAGGACTGCTGATGGCATCCAGCCCCGGGTCCTTGGAGGAAGCCAGCTCCATGACGCAGTTGACAAAAGCCAAGGTGAAACGCAGTTCACTCAGAGCATCTGTATGGGCCTGCTGTGAAAATAACAAATATTGTGAATACAGAAACTGTTCGTGTAGAATCTGAAATTGTCTATTTTATGTCCATCTGCAAATGTTCATTATGCCTGTTGCTCTAAAACAATCTGGAGGATTCACCTCCCAGTATTGTTATAGTATCTGTCTGTACCTCCATCAGTGTGTCTTCAGGAAGCTCTGGAGGGTGAAAGAGCAGACTGCTGAGTGGAGTGGCGTCCATGGCTTCAGTCTCACTGTTTCTACGGTTTCCTCCACGGGCAAGACGACTGTTCAGTGGCCAGGCTGGGTTAATGTAGGGGAGGGTGCCTGCATTTAGGACAGAGACAAATACAGCTTAATCTTGAACAGCTGAAATACGAGTAATGAAGAGGGCATGGAAGTAACTGTTTGCATGTTTTAGTTTTACAACAACCAGGAGGCTCTTATTATGTGATGTCTTATTAATATCTTAATTAACTTTCAAATGGTTTACATCTAATTTTACTTGGGTGACAGGGGCTCCCAGTGCTGGTGTTTTGGAAATTTTAATGAAAACTGCACTTTACTTAATTGGTACAAATGGTCTATATCAGTGGTTCCCAACTATTGGGTTGTGGTTCTAAAGTGAATGAGTCACAGGTGACTCGCAAATGTGTCAAGTTTGTAAAAAACACACTTTATTTTAAGTACAGTGAATTCTTGCCACAAAGCTTTTATTTTGAAGTCCCATTTCCTGCTGTAGAGTGAGTGAATAATGGACAGCTACTTAACAGAGACGCAAACTAGCTCAACAACATGGCCCAATGCAGTTTTGACACTGAATATAATAAACTATGTGGACCTTGAACTAATGACCACGGAGAAATCTGGACCCCGTAGATGCAGCCGTTGGGAACCACTGGTCTAAGTGAACTCTAAACTGGAGAAAGCAGTACGTAATAAAAGTAAAGCCTCACTGGTTCATTCACAAACATATTTAATTGAGGGCCATTTCACAAACCTCCCACAACACAAGCTAAAAAAAGGTTTAAAATGAACACCCCAACAGAAAATAAATATACAGGGGTAGTTATAACACCTACCTGAGAGCCTCCTTGATGCGAGGTAATCAGGGGGAGTGTTCCCTTTGGAAGGAGAACCCAGAGTGAAGACAGCAGGAGGTGGACAGTCTGAGAAGCGTCTATGACAACCAGTAGGAGGAGCTGTCGGAGCAAATATGAAGAGTTGAAGTCAAACGGCTGAGATGTCCTTGGACAGTGTAACACAGCTGAACTGCAGCCCAGTAAATGACATGGCCATGGTCATGATACCTCAAAATATGTGTTTAGTAACTTCTGCATGTTGCGAACAGTGTGATACTGACTTTAAATGGTCATTTAGCTATATATGGCTATGAAACATGTACCTATCTTTTCTAATCTACAACAACAGCTATGTAGTCTTAATGCTGGTGAACAAAGACAAATAGTGCCAGTAGAAATAATTTGACTGGTCTTATCTGTTCCAGTGGTACCTGTTATATCCATGTTTTTCTCACAGTTGAGGCTCTCATCACTTCCCTGGTCGTACAGGTGCGCTCCAACAGCCGCCTTCAGTAGCTTGTCAGACTGCCTGCCTGTGCTCTGTGATCTGGACATTCAATACAGCCAGAGAAACACCATCGAGAGCATTTAATAATTTATCAGATGGCATATCTTTTATACTGTGTGACACCTGTGTGTGCCAGATAGCAGATGCTCGTATGAATGACAAAGTCTCAATTAGATCTGGATTAGTGACATAAACACAGGACAATTCACATTTTAATCTACTCTCATATGACTTTGCAGGATGCAGTTAAATTATCATATAACAGTAGCTGTTATATTTATAATAATATATCGTAATCATACTGTCCTGACCTTTTAAAAGGGCCTTTTTTATTTGCTGTTTTCCCATTGAGGTTGGTCTGGGAAGCAGGGGATAGGTTATGGGATCGCAGGTCGTGGACTGTCCTCCTTCGGTTTTGCATCCTTGGTTGCACGTACTATTGATAAGGAAATTAAAGTTCTGAAATGTTTGCATTGTGAGACAAATGCACACAATGGAATGTAATAATATAGATGTTTTAAAAACTGACCTTGGGTCTGGAGTCATCCTGCATGTCAGGAGAGCCAGCGAGCTGTCCAGTTCTTGTGCTGAGCGGCAGAGTCTGCTCTGATGTCTTTGGGGTCATTCCCACTAGAATACAGAGTATTATAAAGATTAAACCATTAAATGAGTCAGGCAGAGGCAAAGCAAGTACAGAAAATCAGATAGCAACACATCGCCACAAACAAGTCCAGGAATGTACTGGAGCATGACATATTTCAGATGGTGGAATTTCTGTAAACACCCAGTTGGCCCTGGTGGCCAACACCAAGTGACATCGCACAGACAAATTCCCATGTAGCGTGTTAAGCTGTAGGAGTGTGACCTGGCGAGTTGCTGTGAAGGAGCTCTGCTTCAACACTCCTTAGATAGGTGAAAAAACAGCTGATTGAGATATCTACCTAGTGGGGAGGACTGTTGTGGTCGGGCCCCTCCAGCTGCCAGCCGTGAGGAGTTGAGAACAAACTCCGGACTTGGAGCTCTACAGTCTCCACACTGTGGGGAGCTGCTGCCGGCACAGCAGAGTGTGGCCCTGATTGACATGAGACACAGTTAGACTTAGAAAATGAGTGACGACAAGACACTAAGGTGGGGTGGGTGCAGAGACAAGATAGCTGAGAAACTGCGCATGCCTGGAGGAGCCGTGCAGGCCAGCAGGTTGCACTTTCTGTTCCATACGCTGGTAGTTGTGGATTTGAGTTGGGACAGGAATGGGCACAGAGGGACTGCAGTTACGGCTGAAGAATTCAACAGGATTGCTGCATGGATGAAAGAGGAAGCAAATGAATTAGAAATGCAGGAATATGCAGTTTTCTTGATTTTATAACTCTATTAAAAATAACAGTGACAATTAGAAAAACTAAATGCACATGTTGTAAACCTATTGTGTCTCATATTGGACATAAAATGGATATAAATGCTGTTGGGTTTAAGCTCACACTTAAGTTACTCATCTATTTCAGCACACTTTTATCTTTAAAGCATAATTAGGTAAGTAGGTAAAGGTAAGTGTGAGAGTATTTTTCACCCTGGGCCCTGTCCATGTTTTCTCCATGTGACCAATGGTTTGCATCGTCAATTTACATCCATGAGTGCTTGTCTTTTCTATTATGATTTTTATTGAATTATTATCACAAGTGTCTGAAAACATTATGGATAGGGCCCTTCAGAGATAGTGCTTCATGTTAAAGAGATCATTTTTGTTTCACCAAAAAAAGCCTTGAAATCACCATAGCCTAACTGGGGCAATTTGAGATTTATTTCAACCAAACCAGAGTTGGTGATTGTTGAAACAATGGCAATATTAACCAAAATGATTCTTTTGAGTTTTATTTTGTTTATGTCGATTTTGAATGGCATGCGTTTTACGATGACTAAATTAATGTTTATCTAAACAAGAGTCTGGTGGCTTTGGCAACTGCAATTTCGGGGCAGTTTCTGGTTTACCAAAAGGGTCTATCTCTGGAGGGATGCTTGTCAGACAGTAAGAATAATAATCTTAGCCTGTCAGTGGCAAAAACAAGTATTTTTAGTAGACTTAAACTGATGGTGTCATATGCCCTGACTGATTACACAGCAGCTCAACACTGGACCAATTTCAAAAAAAAAATTCACTTGGATACAAAAACACGTGAAGATAGGGTCCAGATTGAAAAATACCAAACTTTTTGAACTTGTCAGGCTTTCTCTCACCTAACAGGCTTGGGGGGAGAGTGTGGCAGTGGAGAGGGTGGAGGTGTCTTTCCTGCATTTCTGGGACCTCCCTCAGCCAGTAGTGAGCACCTGAAGAAAAATATATGTTAGCTCTGTCTGCACAAATTAATAATATTTGCTAACATTAATTTTGCATTACACGTTTAAACAAATCTATTCTGCATTTTTTGTCCACAATGGACACTTGGAAGCTTTCCTATTAGATGATGACTGTCACTGTGTTTCATCATATTCATATTCAGTGCAAGTTCATAGCAATTATTGCCTGATACTAATTAACTAACAAGATATGTGCACCTCCCAGAGTGACTACTCACCCACTGTATATCAGGCAACTCTCAGTGGGTGACCCAACTTCCCCTTCACACGCGCACTCATCTAAAAAGCAGTAAAATAGAAACAGTCAGATACCTCTTGATGATGTTGAGAAAAACCCGCACAAAAAACAGAAAATCCAGATATCTAAAGAGTGGGGTTTAAATGTCTTACTTGGAGGCACCATGACATAGTCCTCTGTGTAAGATGAAGTACTCCTGCTGTCTTGATTGGCTATTTCTTTCAGCAGAAAGCCGGGGGTGTCCTGTGTGGGGGAATACAGTGCTTTGGGCTGAAGTCGGTGCATTTCTCCATCGGAATGCTGAGAGAGTGTAAAATAAAGTTGCTGTTCAAGTACAACTATGACAAACTGCAAGTAAACAAATGCAATATGAGCTTACTGTATTACGTTCAAAAGACATTTACATTTCACATCTTTGCCCAAGATATTTGTTTCATAAATCCACTACAGAGAGGTGTACGCACTTGAGGGGAGGCCACTTGGGATGTGGAGGAGCTGCTTGAGGAACTGCCCGAGCCTGAGCTGGGGTAGGAGGGCACAGGAGCTGGAGAGCCTGTCAAAAGAAAAAAAACATATATTTGCCTTTGTTAGGAGCCGGTCTACAGCACCTTTATTGATCCAAATATGTGCAGAGACAAATAAGATGCAGTCCATACATTTCTTTGTGGATGAACTCGTCTCCAAGAAAGGATGGTGGAAAAACTCATCTGCAAATGTAAAGATTTAGAAGTAAGAGACAGTTTTAAAAAAGGTATTATGAAAGAGGTTGTTACTTTTAAAAGGCAGAGACTTTACCGAAACTAATCCGTTCTTTGTGGTTTCTCTGCAGCAGCCCCAACAGCAGGTGTCTGAGGTTACTAGAAGTTTCCTTTGGGATGCTAGGAAAATACAAACGTTTCCTGTCATCAACTTATTAGCTGGTAAGGTTGTCAAATGTAATGTAAACCAAAAATTTACACAGTATCTAGAGAGAGGGGAAATCCATCGGGTGGGTTAATCTCTGTATGCAGCTTTATACAGTGTGTCATACAGTATGTGTAGCCTGCATGTCAATAAAACATGCTAATATTTTGACTGTCTCACTGTGTTTGCATGATATATGTGGCATTAAAAGGAATAATATTTAGGTCACTTGTGTTTCATAAGCCATAGCGAGCTGTAAAGTGTGTGAATTTTTAATCTAATCTCTAGCGCAAAACCTCAGGGCATCACGACACTCAGAGTCAGTGCAGACTCTGCGTGTGTGTGTGTGTGTGTATTTGTTTACGTCTGTGTGGAGCTATGTGGGCCATGTGGAAAACGATAGCCGCGCAGGTCACTGGCTGGCAGCTTGGAGCAGGTTATATATAGAATGACAAGAAAACAACAAACCATGCCCCGTCTTATCGCGCAGTTTTATCACCGCAAAAGATAAGCATGACCACGAGCCATAATACACAGGCTGACAAAGTACACCACGGAAACAGTGGAAAAACAATCCATAAATCCCTTTGAACGCTTTCCAGGTCCAATTCTGAGTATGAGGGATTCAGTGCTCAAAATGACTTTATAAATAGCCGAGAGAACTGATTGTGCAGGCATTTGTCAACTGATATCAAGGCAGAGATGTTGTTTCACATTACACGTGGAAACCACATCATATAGAGAAATATAGCATAGACACGACACTATGTTAAGCATCATACTAAATTAGATTTTTAAATATAAACTGTGTTTGAGTGGCTGATTGCGAAAGATCTGGCTGATCAGCCCCGTCAGGTGTCTGTAGCTGTTTCTTCCACATTAAAGCTATTTTTAGTGGTGGTATGGGATTTATTGAGTGGTAATTACACATATGTGTGTGTCTGTAAACTGTCTGTGCGCACACCAGACATTATTCAAATACACAGTCATTCATCAGCATCTGAGTGCAGAGAACACAGGTCATCTCCCTGTAATGCCTGTTTACCCCCTCCTCCTGTGTGCACTGCGTGTGTACAAGTGTGTAGGCGTGGGGTTGTCCAGGGGTGCACTCACCTGGGTAGGAGGGTCCTGTTGCTTTCATAAAACAGACGGAGCTCCTGTGGAGTGCTCGCCTGCGTACACACAAACACAGACACACAACAGACATGAGTTAAATCTAAAAATGACTGTTAACGTGCACACGCACACACACACACACACACACACACACACACACACACACACACACACACACACACAAACACATGCAAATAAATGCACCTGCATCCTTACAAACAAGCATTTGAAATGATGTCAGTGGAAAGTTTTACTATTTATTTTTGCCTGAGCCACAACAAGGATGTATAAAAAAAGACTAGCTATGTCACAGTGCATATAATCGTAACATAAATAATATATGGGTGTTTGATGATCCCATCTAGGACAAAGTGGAATGCTTGAAGATGCCAGCTGAGCCAGCTAAGTAAATATCAGCAGCAACAACAGCTAACCTCCAAATGACCCTTGGACTTATCTCAACTCACGCACCTGCCTGGCAAAAACAGAAGTCACTCTTCCCTCTCATTCCCAGGAGAAATGCATTCAAGGAAACAGCAACGTACTGTAAACAACCTCAATAGGTACAAAGTATCAAACTAACAGGATGTTTTTTCTTCTTTAACAGCTTATATATGGAGATAAAAATGGACTTCAGATGAAGAAGACATCAAAGAAGAGACAAAACATCTTCACAAAACATCATGTGTCTTTACATCAGTCATAACTGCAGCAATCAACAGTTCAAAGGTATCAAGTGGACGGCCATGTGAACAGTAGAAACTAATACCCAGGGTTGTGAAACAATATTTGCTTTCGGTTGGGAGAAATGGCTCGCAGCCATTTCCGCATACCCCCCTCTGTAAACACGATGCTTTCATAACAAGTTGTCAAGCTGTTCCAGCATTTTCCAACTAATAACACTGGAGATCAGGAAGAGCGTCACCAAGCAGACAGTGTGACAGTGTGTTGTGAAACTTTGTGTTGACAATAATGAGTCCATCCTTTCTTGGTACTGAGCCAGAACAAAATCCATCCACCTCAACACATAAAATGAGTGATGTTACAGTTTTAGTATCTACATGAGTGTGTGTAGTTTTAAGCATCACTTACATGAAATGGTGCCTTCCCAGTCAGACACTGGTACACAACAGTACCTATACTCCACAGATCAGCCTTGGCATCATAGTTCTGGGACATGATGACCTCAGGAGCCTGTGTCCAGACAAATACAGCTTAGGAACATGCTGATATTACACCTTGTCGCCTCATGAAACCAGAGTAAGAGACCTTAATACTCACCATGTACATGGGAGAACCGCACAGTGTGGCTGCCATGGTGTTTGTCTGGAGATGACGTGCAAACCCAAAGTCAGCTGGTGGGTGAGAGAAATATGGTGAGGAACATACAGGTATGTGTATGTGTGTGTGTGTGTGTGTGTGTGTGTGTACAATCAGAAATGAACTAACTCCACCATCAATGCATTTGCACAGACGTTCAGCTCTTCTAATACTCTCCTGAGAGAAATCATTACCTATCTTAATGCAGATATTGTTGGGGCTGGACTTGCGGCCCTCTGGGTGGCAGAGCAAGATGTTCTGGGGTTTGAGGTCTCGGTGGAGGATGCCTTTGCTCTGCAGGACCTTCATGGCCTGACCCATCTGCTGCAGGAATACTCGGATGGTATCCTCACTTAACGTGCCTTTAGCTGAGAATCAGAGGGATGAAAGTCATGAGATGATCTGGGAGGAAGTTGGTATGGCAGTAAACAGAAGATTTATCGTGCCGCATGTTATGTAGATACACATAAAGAGGTGAAGCAAGGTGTGAAAAATACCACAATTATTCACAGCTTGCTGGCCCTGCTCACTTGCCATTCTTAGGATTGTAGTGATGCAACTAAATAATTAAAGAGCAATAATTCTGGCGGCTGTGTCTTAGGAGGTAGAGTGGGTCGTCAGCTAATCAGAAGATGAGCAGTTCAATCCCCAGCTCCTCTAGTTTGCATGTCAAAGCATCCTTGGGCAAGATACTGAACCCCAAATTGCTCCAAATGGCTGTGCCATCGGTGTGTGAGTGTGCGTGAATAGTTAACTGAGTAGCAGATGGCACCCTGGCCACCAGTGTATGAACGTACAAATAAATGGGTCAATGCGATATGTGGTGTAAAAGAACTTTGAGTGGTCGGAAGAGTTGAAAGGTGCTATACAAGTGCAATTATAACTGATTTCTAGGATTGCTCTTCCTGAATACATTTCTTCCACTGTCTCCTGACACTCCAATATGATGCAAGGTGAAGACGCACAACTCTCATCACATCAGCGTCACTGCTGTCAAACTTCGTGGAAGAGAATTTTGTTTACCACCTGGCTTCACTTGGATATTAAAGTCAAGGCCATCTGACATGCTCGCACTTCCTCCCCCCATTTAGTATTTGTAGCTGCAGTGTTTTTCCACCGGAGCACAGGGGATAAGTGAGTGGCAGATGGGTGAGGTCATGTGACTGCTCCGTGAACCTTGCCAAGTGTGACTGAGTGTTGCGCTGTTAATAGCTGGATGGCTCTCCTTGGCAGCGATGCAGAATGGGCAAGTCTACAAAATAAGAGACGCTGGCAAGGTGGCAGAATTAGACCGATGATCCACATCAGCATCTGAATAGACACTGACGAGGTAAATTCAGCCCGAGAATAATCAGCACCAAGCCCTCAGCTGCATCGTGCTATTTCTGAGCAGGGTTTGAAACTTGAGGTGGGAGACCTTTTCAGTGTGAGAGTCTAGTGAGAAGTGTTTTTTTTCGTTCTGAGAATTGAAAGATGGTGAAATCACAAGGGTTTTGGAAAGCCAACAAAATAAAAGTTGGGAGTTACTTTGGCTGCTTATTTTGTACTGGTTTTTACATAACTTGTTAAATCTCGAAAAAAAAAGCTCATCACAAGCCAATTCTGGGGGTTTAATTCTATCTGGGTTAAGCACTTGGGAGTATTAGTGATAATTTACCCACTGACCTGCTGAAACTTTAAACCTGAATTCTGTGGTTGTTCTGCCCTGCCTCCTCAAAATCCTATTATTCCCTCAAAACACTGGGAAAAGCTTAGCCAAGCCTCTTAAAATCCAAACTGACCTGCCAGTACAACAGTAAGCTGCTCCAAACATGTTTACAAGTAACAAACCGTAAGTTTGATCCTCTAATGTAACACTTAGAAGTGGTGTGAAATGTCCCCTTTTTGCTTTGACCCCAGGTGAAACACAAATCTTTACAGCAGTGAGATGTGAGCTGGGTTAGGCCCTGCAGGACGTAGCAAACTTACAGTGAAGATACTCTGCCAGGTCACCTCCATTGCAGTACTGAAAAGATGAGACAGACAAGTCTTAATAGAAGCTTTGAAGCTTTGCTGCCTTGTTAGTGAATGTTACAATTTCTAACACAACTCACCTCCATGACAAGATACACACATCCTCCCATTTCCTGTTGATGAAACCAGATAAAATACTGATTATCATTTCAAAAGGTAAAGTGACTGGATTACAATTATACTAATCTGATTAAACGTGTAAAAAAAAAATGTCAAAAAAATATTTAATGTAGGAAGATAGAGAATAAGGACTTATGCCACCAATCGATAAGTGTCTCAGCAGCTGTGCCCCGGGTTATACAACAGGTGACACCATTTCTTGTACTGAGATGACTCTTTTTGGCCCATAACCAGTGGCACTTCAAGAAATTTTGAAAGCAGCCAACTTGGGGACAACAACGACGACATGAAACTGTACCCCATCATAGCCCCTGTCCACCTCTGGGCCCCTTAAATCATCTATGGACACTTCCCCAATGTGGCGCCCCACTTCATAACCACTGAAAAGTCATGCTACCATTTCCTGTTGCTAAAACCATGTTAAATGCTAATTATCATTTACTTTGAAACTTGGAAGCTTCATTCATAAAGTTGACATTTGAATTCTAAATCAACATTCGAATGCTGCTTTTTTGTGTGTCATTATGCTATTTGGAGAGTTAGATTCGAGAGGTGGCTGCATATGATTGTTTGCCGTGTGTGATCAAATATTTCCAATAACTAAAATTTACTGCAGAAAGATGTAATCATTTTCAAAATCCCCAACATGCTTTTCTTTAACAAAATTTTCTGCTGCCATAGCTTTCCAATAATAACATCACTGCAGTCTTGCGCTCTTTCCATGCACAAAGTGAGGCCCACACCTGAATTAAAGGGGCAGATATCTAACAGCACCATCTATTCATTAAATAAAGATGATTTAATAAAAAAGATGAACTCATTTAATCTGATGAACCACTTTACTCAAATTTAGAATTTTGTTGAGGATTTTTTCAAGGGTATTGACATCACAAAAGACAGACATTCAAAGCTTAATTTGAAAACCTCAACAGAAGCTGCAGTACTGCTCTGTTATCATTTTCAAAAGACAAAATGACATAAAATTAATTACATATCTCATACAGAAAGATGGGGAATTGGGAGCTATACCAACAATCCATCAGTGTCTTGGCAGCTGTGCCCCAGGTTACACAACAGGTGACACCAGCTCATATCTTGGACTGGGTTGATTCTTTTTTTGGACTGTCACCACTTCTACAAATTCTGGGCCCCCTGACAAAAGTTAACTCAGGGACCTGAAACTGTACCCCATCATGGCCCTTATCCAGCCCTGGGCCCCCTAAGTTGGCATCCTGCTTCATTACCAAATAAAAATGTCACAGAGTGGTGAGGTGACATGAGTTAGGGTAAAAGGGTGCAAAGTTTTGGGTGCCAGTCCCACCTGATTGTGACCCCTTGTACTACAGTATAACTAACACCTTATGGCAGCTATGATGTAGTAAGTATCACTATAACAGATAAGTGAGGTAATGCCAGGCAAATGAACACATTGCTGTCAACAAAAGGCTCCCACAGCCTGACCTAGAAGGCATCATTTGAGGTCAGTAGCCTTGCATGTTGGTGTGTGCGTGCAGTGAGACACTACCCACTCTGTGTTAAATAAGCCATTGTTTGACCGGCTGCGCTCTGCCATCTGTCAGAAACAGAGAGATCAGCTCAACCCTGTCTGGCAGGTGTCAGTAAGGTAAGAAGAGGATAGCACACGCCCACACCCAAGATAAACTACAGATCAAGTTCAGGTCACTGAGGTCGATGGCCCCATGGAAAACTACAACATCCGCAATGCCAAATATGTATCACATGAGCAGGTGACGTTCAGTGTTGCAGCAACATGTCAACATTCGCAACATGTGGCAGCAAAGTTCCCAGTAGTGCACATGTGTGTGCATGTGCTACTGTGTGGTTACTGAGAATATGGCTGTGCTCATGTGAGTGAGAGGAGAGGTCTTTACCTGATAGTCAAGTAGTCTGACAATATTCTCATGTTTGAGCTCCTAAAGGGTGTGGGGGGGAAAAACATTTTAGTTAAAAGGCACACAGAGACACTGACACAGAACGTGTGGTAACAATAAGAGTCAACTTATTACCTTCAATATTTTGATTTCTTTACCAAGCAGAGACTGAGACTTGGCCAAGTTTTTCTTGTTGATACATTTCACAGCAACCACCCAGTCACGTTTCTTGGAAACACAAGAAAAAAGGCAGGATATGAATACATCAGCTTTACATTGATCAACAGTGACAAGGTACATTTGTCTCAGATATAACATTACCTCTTTATGTCTGCCCTTGAACACAACTGCAAAGGCACCGTGACCAATCAGGTCTTTCCTGTTGAACTCAAACTTCCCAACAGACTCCATGGATGATGAAAATAAACGCGCTCAAGTATCAAGAGGTTGATTGTCCAACTGAAACAGACGTACAGTCCCACGATAGTTTCCTCGCGCCGGTAAATCCCATTTCACAGATGGAAAATACTGTCCTTACACGCGACGAGATTCATACTCGGAGGAAAATACAGATGACAGCATTACGAAGTCACTGTCAACACAAAAAGTTCAAAACAACGTGCGTAGGAATAAATAACAATGTGCAAACAAAATATTAGCGTCACGCTGAGCTTGTTTAACGATTCAAATTAAATCCTGCTACTTTTCTGGAGCTGCTGGAGTTAAGAAGCTCCCGACAGTGCTGTCAAACGCTGTTTATTATTGTCTCTCTCACCTTTCTGCCCATACGCTGGTAGTTATTCATAGCTCACGGCGAGCATGCGCAGACCGACAAGCAGAGGTATGATGATGGTGCTTTCAGGGACACCTTGTAAACTCTCAATTCAATGTCTTAATTTGGCTGCGACTTATTTTTAAACGCTCTACGAAGAAGGAGCCATTTTCCAAAACATGTGTTATGATGGCTGGTGTTTTTATTTTAGGTGTCTGGCAGCTCAACGCATTTTTGTCTCTTGTATGCATAATCCCCATTACAGTTTGGTCACTTATCAAAAATGTACATGCGGGCTTCAAACGCTCAAATAATAATAATTTAAAAAACCCAGAAATATTCAAAAAATTACAATACACACTTAACAGCATTACACATACAGTGAAATCCATCACGTTTACCATCTCTCCTTCAGCATCGTAACATGTTCACGACCTGCCTCAAGGCCATACAGGCTATGTCCAAGGTCATTGGGATCAATGATGGGTCTTATTAAAGGGTTTAAGGGCTCTGAAAGAACAGAAGGAATGGCCTTTATTCAGTCTGAAAACAACAGCATCATGCATTGGAGGACTTTATGGCTTGTGGTCTACTGTCTCAGTCACAACCCATCAGCACCAACTGTCAGAAAGGTCAGCCATTGTTGTGTGTTTAAAGGATGGGTTCATCATTTTTCAAGTCTGACTTAAAACAGTTGTCATGTGCCCAAATGTGCACTGAAATGACTTTTCCCCTCAGTAATCATTCTTTCTACTTATACTACAGTAGATCCCATCCCAGTGTAGGTGAGGGACAAAATCCATAGCCCTTATGTGAAAAAAACTAAAACAAAGTTCATCTGAAGCCAATATGATGCTTCAGCAGTCACAATTAATCAAATCAAGTGTGCATCTTCAGAAGTGTGACTTTTTAGTACATTTCTTTTGTTTTTTAATGGGGGGTAGTGACACAAAGAAATAATTTTGTTCTAAAAAGATTCTAACACTTTGAATAACACTTTAACACTTTGCGTAATGTAGGATGGCTCAATATTTGTTGTAATTTCCAGGTTTTGATATTCTACAAAACCATCCTTACCAAAAATGGATTACTGGTAATGTGACACACACACACACACACACACACACACACATATGATGATGAAAATCATGTACTAAAGATGACGCTGATTTCTTGTCATAAACATTTTATAATAAAGATAATTGGAAGCACAAACCATAGTACCGTAAGACAACAATCGCTAAAGGCATTACAAGCATAGACATGTTGAAATATTTAACTTTAAATTTGACATTATAAGTGAGCGCAGAGTGACTTACAGTAAATCCTGTTTTAGGAAACTTAATGTTGGTACAGTGTAAGATCAATGACATTTTAAATGATGTCATCTCTCCCTCCTTTCTCACAGTATGGTAAGAAAAAAAAAGCAAAAATCTCATCAAGTCCCTCTGCTGTAGAACATATTTCCTTGTACTGTACAAAAAATGTATGAAAATGTAAAAGAAATTGGCAACAGAAACAGCTAAAGACTCCATAAAACTTCACAGAATTGTGTCCGAAACACAAGCAGTATTCACTATTCCTCGGAAAGAGTGTCTGCAAATATACCAGTCCATTTCAAGAGAGAAAACACACAAACAGACACAGTATTTAACATGAAAACATACTGATTGTTGAGTTGTGACACTTTGTGGAAGACATGATACAGAACTCAATAAATAAATACATTATATCAGAATTACATAGGGTCTAATTCGATGGTACGTCACCCATTGTTATAACGCAGTTGTTGTGTTACGCTGTCCCCAGCGTTGTTTCAAAGTTGTGTGAATCGTGTGAAACTTAGAGAAGTTCGTCCAGGTAAAAAAAAAGCAATTATTCCTTTGTGGTGATGAATACTATTAACAGCTGGTGAAAACATCATTGTTTTAAGGCACAAAGCTAACACTATACATAAGGAAAATATACTGCTTTCCTTGGTCGTTTTCTATCCAAGTTTATGCATTTGTCTCTAACCGCACCCTGAAAATATTTATCGTCTCAGACGTTACATTTTCTGCAAGTAAATTACAGCTGATGCATTTACACTGTTTCACTGTGTGAGACAAATTACATGTCAAAACACATCACTGTAATTTAAAGGAGCAGTGTGACAGACTTAGTGGCATCTAGCAGTGAGGACTGCAACCAGCTGAGATTTCTTCTGTGTGCCAAGCGTGAACTCCCGGTTAGAATTCCTTCAGTGTTTATTGTTCAGGAGATTTTTATTGTGAGCCGAATTATCGGCAGAGGTCTCTTCCTCCCGAAAACAAATGGATCAGGTAATTCAAACTGATAAAAACATGAAATAAAGCAATGTCATGTTACAAGTCAGTGTTTCTCTGACGCTGCTAGGCTCATCGCAGACGGGCCCAGCACCTGCCAATGTGCGCTCCCCTTTTTTCTCAGATAACCCAAGATTCAGATGATCAGGAGGTTTTTACCAGGAGCCAAATTATCCGCAGAGGTCTCCTTACCTCCAAAACAAACAGACATGGCGATTTTAACTGGTAAAAACACTGACAAAGTTTGAGGAGTGAGCAGTTTCATTTTAAAAATCAGTGTTTTTCTGACACTGTTCAGCTTATTGCAGAGGGGCTGCTAACTACTGTGGCCGACGCACCGTAGTTATGTATAAGAAAACGCAAAAACTGAATGGCCCTATCTAGAGCCAGTGTTCAGTTTGTCTGTTGTGGGCTACTGTAGAAACATGGCAGACTCTGTGGATGAGGACCCGCTCCCTATGTAGACATAAACGGTTCATTGTAAGGTAACCAAAACAATGATTTTTATTTTCCTGTAATTAAACGCTAAAGAAACATAATATTATGCTGCATGTCTGCCAATATATTCCCCTAAATCCTACACGCTGAACCTTTAAAGGAACATTTTGACATTATGGGAGATAAGCTGTTTTGGTTTCTTGCTGAGAGTTTGATGAAAAGATCTCTCCTGCACTCATATCTGTACGCTAAATATACTGTTAGCAGCAGATTACTTTGGCTTAGCACAGCACAAATATTGGAAAGCTAGTCTGGGCTGACTGTAAAACAATAATGTATCATTTTTACTCTTCTGTTTTGGTGAAGATTAATGAGATATAGTATGCTGATTAATGAGCTTTAGAGGTCCTGGCAGACATATTTTGTCACCTTTAGACAGCTAGCTGTTAGCTGTTTCCCAGTTTCCAGTCTCTGTGCTAAGCTAACCTAACCAGCTGCTGGCAGTGGCTTTATATTAACTCAACAGGAATGAAAGTGATATCAATCTTTCATCCAACACTCAGCAAGAAAACAAATAAGTAATCTCCCAAAACGTTTAACTATTTCATTGTCAATTAATAAATCAACTGCAGAATACAGTATAGATGGGCCATGTCACAGCCAGATCTAGTAGCTCCGCTATACAGAGCGTTGTTGCCAGACCCTGAACTGCACTCCTGGGTGTTAAGACTCTCACTGGCCTCCTACGAAATCCCTACTCTTGTTTTTGGGAACACAATATGTTTTTGATTAGATAATAATAAGGCACAGTCCTCAGAGTCTGTTTGTCCGTAAAGGTGCGGCCATTATTCAGCTACCTCATTTGGTATCACTTTCACATGAGCAGATGAGTGTCCAATTCGTTACATAACATAGTGAGCAGTGGCCAGTGTTTGTCATTCTACACTAGTTAGCTTCAGATTGCTCTCCGGCCACAGACAGAAATGGTCCTACACGGCGGAGAGGTCGATGCGATTGGCCGAGTTGGTGCTCTTGTCCCATGTGTTCATCTTGGTGGGAGTCACGCCCTCCTTGTTTCCATTCATCTAGAGGATGGGAAGGAGAATGTTAGATTCAGACAGTAATGAGTGGAACAGCTCATTTTTGTTTGAGAAAATATCTTTTACACCAGCACTCACAATGTCAGAGTTGAATGGCTTCACATTGATGTTTCGGATGGAGCTGCTGGTAAGAGACCACACCTTGGTTTTGTGTTTGAAAGCAGCTCTGACCTATAGAAAGAAGCAAAGCCTTAACAGATTATGGTGACAAATGTCAGACAAAAGACATCTTATCAACCTAAATCAGAAATGGGGGTTCCAACAAAGAACATCGTACCATCACTGCAAATTAGAATAAATTTGCTATAAAATGGCTTTAATTGAGAGCCTACAGCCAAATGAAATGCTGGTTTAAAGTTTAGTGTGTGGACAATTTCGTGTGGACGGGACAAATGAAAACACAGCTGTATGCGACATTCAGAGTCTGTGGGGAGTTTGTTACACTTCCATGATGATGCTGTTCTGCCACTCAGAGGACAGCGTCAGAACAGCGCTATCAGTGGTAAGCGCTATATGATTGCAGTGCAGAGTGGCAGCATTTAATTAGCCAGTGGGATACACACACACAAGGACCAAACCAGCTACCACAAGAAAGAACAGAAGAGCTCAGACATCTTGGATGTATAAAGAGAACTGGATACAGCCTTGGAAGCTGGGCTCCGTTCATTCCTACAAAAGTGGCTCAGTGGCGCATGAAGCCAAAAAAGTTTGACTCCATAGATGTAAAATTACCCGGATCTTCCGCATCATTGGGTGCATAGACCAAGCACACTGGAGACTTCGTCAGCCTAGCAGTTTACTTCCACATCAGCCGAATCGTGTACTTGCAGATTAGACCTCTGCTAACTTGAATGAGACTAAAATGATTTAATCTTGTAGCAAATATTAATGAGCTAAATTAATCAAATCCCAATGGTGAAACAAGTCACTTCCCAGGGGCTGTGACACTCAAAAAAAATTAATGTACTGATTTACAAACATCTTTTTCCCAATGTAAGTGTATGGGAAAAAGTCTTTTTTGGACTGATGGCATTGTGTGATGGACCCAGAGGTTGTAGTTACACGGTTTGACCACTATGTCACATCGGCTTCAAAGTCCTGCTCTTCATGGGGGCCTGATTACAACCCACACAGAGGGACTATAACATCATTGTCTGCTCTTGATGCCATTACTCCACTATGTCTTTGCATAACAGTTATTGGTTTGCTTCTTTATTAATGCTCTGAATGTCACATACAGCTTCTTTAACATATTTAGCTCCATACCTCAGAGTTGAGAAGACAGTGAAACAAGAAGACAAAGAACCCCTGAAAAAAACAAAAGAGAAAAAAAATGTCAGTTTTCACAAATGGCAGCAAACATTTGGGAAAAGAAAAGACAGCCCAGGGAAAACTTACTTGTAATGAGTTGAATACAGCAAAAATATAAAGGAATGGCAAAGAGTGTGTGTTGACAGCGAGAACACCAAAAATCCAGGAAATGCCAAGTATAGGCAGGAGCACAGCCACTGCTTTTACAGTCAGCCTTAAAACAACGCAAGAGACAGTCATGTTTTTATTATCAGCTTTCTTAACAAGAGAGACATTTTAAAAGAGCACTGGTCTGATCAGGACAACACATAAACTCACTTGACTGCATTGGCATCTCCATGAACCTTGTAACTCTCTCCGCTGATTCGAGATATGATCCTGGTCACAGATATTAGGATGCCAATGTTCACCTGGAAATCAGAGAGGAGGTTCAATACATTTAACACAGAGGCACAGGCAAGTTTACAATGAATACAGATTAGATTGTAGATCATATTATGCAACAAATTGAGTACTGTGAAAAAATGATAAATGCAAATTGTTGCAAATTCCTCACCACTATGACAAACAGAGCCGGTGCCACAAATGCCCAGATGGCCCCGTTCGTCAGTGACAGCCAACAGCTGAGAAAGCAAGGACAGGGGTAAGGGTAAGACACGAAAGAAATCACACCATGTGCCCTTCCGAGTAAAAATAATATAATCATGTGATGTAAACATGGAACGACATGTGTAGTTAGTGTTAACCTGAAAGCTTTTGAATAACACAGAACATGGCTCATGGCTCCAATTTCTTCAGCAGGTGATGTCAGTCTTACGCAATGCCACAAAGCTTTAATGGGATGAAATGAATTCCATGTATATATATCTTTAAGTGCAGGTCATACTTACTTGTCAACCTTGCCATAACTGTCCAGAGCTGACGTCATAGACACCACACATATGACCAATGGAGAGCCTGATGATAAACAAAGAAACAAGCACACATGTTACACATTTACTCAAGATGTCACATAGTATCCGTGACTAGATTAACAATGCTAGGGCCCTGGGGATAATAAGGTGATGTGATGTCTCTTGAGGGAAGATCGTGCATGTATCCTGCTGTGTTCAAGTACCAATCAAGTACAGTGTTCACATAACATATGGCAACTTCATTACATTTACTGTATTAATTAGTTTGAGGTAATTACAGTATATCAGACTCCTTGCCTTTGTTGGCACCTTGCTACATGTTTTTGGCGCATTAATGGCACTTACTTTCGATCAGTTGCAGGAATGTGTATCATTTGTATATGCTTGCGCCTGTGTATGCATGCCACCATGCGCATGCACAATACAAATGAAATTGAGACCCACTCTTAAAAACATTACTCCATAGTGCTACTTGTGGTCAAAAACTCCATTAATTATGCCGTTTGTTCACTAAAATAAGCACATGTATGCAGCTTTTTTATTTTTTTTTTTTTCACTGGCGTGTCACATTCAATGTCACAAACTCACTGGAAAACAGGTAGAGAGCAGCATGGAGGCCAGTGAAAATGCTATGGTGATTTATTCTGATACTTATTCAGTCTCCACTTCAAACTTGGTGTTGACTAGTTTGAAATGTTATTCGAGTGCTGCTCGGACAGACACAGATGAAATTTGTTGAGACGCATCGTTGCATCACGCCAGTAAAGAGGCCAAAATTAACGCATTCACACAGGTGTCATGTTTATATCGCTGCCACTTGGATCTGGAGCTGATAAATACCCCTGACTACTTCAGAGTCATTTGTCCCGGGAATAAATTCAGATTGTAACCTCTCCCAGTAAAGACAAAAAAACAGATGTTAGTGAGTGTTAGTGGTGTTTTTGTCCAATAGGAAAAGGGCTTTAAAGAAACAAAAACTGACATACACTAAACCTAAGGCCTTTAGGCTTCTGTGGACCTTGGTCCGAGATCACATGGCTCGCAATGAAGCCTTCGTAATTACAACATCAACACAAGTTACCAGCACTTTCATATTTTTAGATCAGCATGACTGGAATCATCAGAAAAATTCAGGAATCCTCTCAAAACAACCCAGTAACCTCAGATCTAGGCCAAACAGTGATTACAGCATAATTCAGACGGTATTTTAACCTCCACGCTGTCATCCAAAAGTATGCCTCAGTTAATTTTAGCACATAGTCTTGTGGCCCCCGTTAAACACTGTGACTTATTTTTTCCAACATGGAAAACTCCACCCATTGTAGCACCTGTATTTACATACGCTTTCACACCCAGTGGTGGTTTTATTTATCTGCTAAGCTACTTATTGCTAATTTCCCTGAAAATAATTTTTTAATCTTTTAGCCTTGCCAAGCCCAAAGATTCCCAGCATGCTATACTACAAGAAAACATTTACTTTAAAGGAAGAAATGAAAGATAAAGTAGTCAGCAGCCTATATCACAGCTAAGAGCAGCAGCAATTAATAACAAAGCGAGTATTTACTTTTTATGTACAACAGCTATACTTCTAACTGTCAGACAAATCTCCTGCACATAATTTGCAGTTGGCCACACAAAATGAAAAATCACTCTGGCCTGAAGAAAGGAAGTAATAAAAAAGAGATCGTTTTTCCACTAATGGGTTCAGCATGTGAAGGAGAGACTATGCATTCCCCAGCAGCCAAAGACAGTATACGTATGTCCCAGATTCTTTTTATCTGTCCATCAAACTCCAGTTCACTCAGATCAGGAGAGGCAATTGTTATGCTGGAATGTAACTCAAAGCAGATTTATTCAACAGAGTCACAGTTACTTACTTTCATAAACAATATTTGACCAGTAAGGTCACTTAGAAATGGTCAAATCATATTTAGAGTAATGGCCTGGCTTGAGGTAGAGGCAAGACATTAGAGACAATAAAATAAGGGGACATAGTGTATTGTTGAACACACAAACGAGAAAATGACACACAAAGAGGAAGGCAAGTATCTTTGTTATATTCTGAGGTGAATATGCCAGATATATCATTTAGCTTTGTCAGTAAGTGTAGTAATTAAAGAGTGCTAAGCAGACCTACCCCAGCCGATGCCATAGTAGTAAAAGTGTTTGCTACCCTCAGAGCCAAACACTTTGACCACCATACTGTAGAGATGGAGGCCCTCCACCAGCATCCAGGCGAAGGCACTCAGAAAGAAGAAGTGAAGCAGGACGGCCATGATTTTACAAGGCAGCTGAGACAGGCGACACAAACAGGCTTTTATCATCAAACATTTTCTTTTTCATTGTTATTTATGTATGCATTATTATTAAAAGGTACTTTGGTTGTTGTTTTTTTTAAAGAGGAATGATTTGTGGCTCTTTTTTTGAATAACATACTTTTTAATCTTTGGGCTTGGGGGAAGGTATCAAGAGTTTTCAAGTCAAAAGGCTCAAGTCGCAAGTGATTTGGTGTTCAAGTCCAAGTCAAGCTGCAAGTCTTTTTTGATTTTGTCAAGTCTAAAGTCATGAAATTTGTGACATGAGTTTGACTCAAGTCCAAGTAAAGCAACTCGAGTCCACACCTCTGGTTCATACATCATTTTACAAACAGCTTTCTTATTATTTATTCTAATACTTTGAAGTATATTAGAATATTAAACAAAAGGCACTACTCTTATAATCATGATCCTTATCATTTTAGTAATCATCATTAATTTGATTGTGCTCATTATCATCACAACTTTTCTTCATTGTTTTCAACATCATCATTATAATCATCAACGACATAATCTGTAGTGTAGTGTACCCACCGTGCCAGGCTCGAAACGAGCGCTGATAAGCAGTAGGATCTCAGCCACCAGGATAGCAAAGGACAGGTTGGCGTGGATGTGGTAGCGTTGGTTACGGATGGTACTCACTGACCTGCAGAGCAGCAGGACAATATCACATTAACCTGCTACTGTTTAGTACTATGCTAATAAGAACTCTTTGTATATAAAACATAAAAGCTGAATGTTTTGGACACAGATGTACAGCACAGGTTGTTGAAGAAATGATACTTACGACAGAACTGCAAAAGTGACCAGAGTGATGGCAAGACAGACGATGGAGACTGAGCAGCCAACATAACCAATGGTTGATAGTGCCACCCTGTGGCCAGTTGTGAGCTGTGTACAAAGATACATAACCATCAACAACAGACAAGACAACATGTAAAAACATTATTATTTTGCCTACACGGTAGCACATTGTGCCACGTATGCACAGGCAGAGCTAGTTTAGCCTCTTTCATCAGCCTGTATCATTAGCCAGGAAATTCAAAGGGACCCCATGGAGTTTATGATGATGAACACAGTAATGACTCTCATTAGTGTTTTATCAGGCAGGCTACTCTCCAAGACTGGGCATACTGTCATAAAGCTTTAGCGAAAGGGTTTAAATCCTCCTGGTTAACAGAGGAAACACAGACACTGGAATCAAAACATTTCAAGATGAAAATTATTCACACATTATGTTTATTTTTGTTCTCAACATTTTTTAACAGTTTTCAAGGTGAAGTTTTTCTCCTGTATGAAGTCACTGTGGAAGTCAAATACCTACTTATTATGATTTTGGGACAAGCAGATTGCACATTGTCCAAGCAGCTTCACAGTGACAGAGATAACTGTGTCTCCTTCTGCATATATCCATAGCATATAGTACATTGGTGTTGTTTTGGAGTTCAGGCTATTTTGAGGGTTTGGGTTTGATTCTCCATTAACTGTCTTCACATGTGCCTTGTCATTACGAGAGCAGAGGAGTCACAGCCTTCCAGAAAAGGGATATGTGGGATGTTCCCTCGCAGCTGAGGGACGAGGCAGCCCACTAATTAGAGACTGGCCGAGGGAAAGTATAGCATCAAATAGACTGCTGCTCCTTAAATACACCGCTGGCCCACTTAGCTGCAGTAAGAAGTCCTCTTTTCTATTTAAAGAAGCCATCGTGGATGTTGACCATACTCCCATGGCACATATTCTTGGATAACAAAGAGTTAGACTGTGGTGACGATGTACACAGGTTTGACATTCCAAATTGCACTACATAAAGATATTGTAAATATAAAATAATGTGCAGGCCGGTGTTCAAAGGAGAAAGGGTACTTATCCCAGATGTTTCTTAGGGACAGATTTTGGAGAATGGTTCAAAGGGACAGTTTTTAGTCTCTTGAGAGAGTGTGGTTCATGAGGAATGACCTGCGCAGCGACCCAAAAATACCACACTTAATCATGGTTGTTTGAAGTACTTTCATATAAAACCACCAGTGAAACCGACATTGTGATTGTGTAGGTCTGCTTAAAATTGACCTACGGGGAAGAACGATAAACTGTCCAAAGGCTGAACTGGGGGCTTCTGGTTGGAGGTTTACTTTGTGGTAAACCACTACTTTCCTGTCCAATTATGTTCCTACAAATGTACTTACTTTGTGACAAAGACACAGAGGGAGGGACACACTTTTGAACATGGCTGGGCTAAAGGGATAAACCTTCCTCTAAATAGTGGTGGAAGCTTCACTGTTTCCCAACAACAGATTAAATAAAACAGCACTGTGGTGAAAATCATCAACAGGTCTTTTTCACAGCAGACACTTGGACTTGAAGTAGCAGTAAAAGCACGGGTGGTACTAAAACATTAAAGCTACAGTTGGTAACTTTTCTGAAAATAACTTTGTGTCATATTTGCTAAAACTGTCATATTTTGAAAGTAGTCTGTGAAAAAAAAAATCATGTCCCTCCTCCTCTTTCGACTGCCTCTAATGGCATTCACTAGAATCAGTCGCAGCATATTAACGGGCCATGATTGACATGATTGACAGCTGCTTAAGAGGCTCCTCAGCTCTGACTGGTTGTTTGCAAATAGATGCACAACGAGGCAATACAGTGACAGATTATATGTTTCATTTAATGTTGTGTGAATATGGTGACAGTTTAAGCAAATATGAATAAAGTTATTCATAATGAAAGTTACCAACTACAGTTTTAATAATGACAGTTTGGGCTTGAGTTAGCAGGTGAAATACCAGGTCCATGGATGCATTGTAAGAACTGGTTAACATAATCAAAGATGGCATCCATTCACTAAATGAAAAATGAAAATTCCTTGCTGAGTGCATAAGACAAGAAAGTTTCCTGGCCTCCAGGTTTGCCTCTGCATTATGCAGCCCCACTGCACATGCTTCTCCCACCAGCCCCACCTGCATGTTCCTGCACTGCCCATAGATTTTATATTGGGATGACTTCATGCATGTAAATCACGCCTCTCAAGGGTGTGGAAAAGTTTTACAAATATAAAAATTCATAATAAACAGAACAATAATTGACATTGTTTCGTGGTGTCCTGCCAATAGGTTTTACAGACATCTCTTTTATAATGGTCTATGGGAAAATGCTTTTTGGGCCACTGGGACACAGCAGGGCTCAGAGGTGGCACCATATCCAGCTGAGTTAGAGTTTTGCACTTCCGCTTCCCTCGTCTCAAAGTCAATGGGTTTCTTGAATGAGTTTTTGGTTTGATGCCTGAAATAAGGTCTGTGGTTAACAAAAGCTTAATAGAGTATAATATATATCAGTAAATACCCCACTTGTGAACTTTGAAGTCTTTACGTGTCTTAAAAAGGGCGGTTGCTAACAAGTAGCTAATTGAGACTACAGGATGTCATCATGCTGAAAATGGCTTTACAGCCTTGATGTGGTGTTGACGCTGAGGTCATGCGACTGTGGTGTAATTTGTTTATGCCGATTGCGTTTCACTTTAAAAATCATGGAGGTGGTGTTCATTTGTGGAGATTTTCTTGCTGAACAAAATGTGTAAGTTTTACAACCGTTTGTTTGCCACAGAGCTTATTTTCTGCAATAATCCAAAATCCAATGGAAAAATTCCTTGACTATTTGTCAAAGAAACCAGGGTGATGCTAACTTCTGGGCTGGGCCACATATAATCATCGTCCCTGCAGCACTCTGTGGAATGTGACATGTCAAACTGTCTTCTGTGTAAAAGATCAATGTTAAACCTACAAAAACGTATTTTTTGGCCACTTTTTGGCAGCACGACAAGCTGAGAACACAATGTTAACCGACTGTAGTGTCACCTCATAAATGTGACATAGCTAACATGTTTCAGAACTGTTGCCTGTTACACATCTGACAAATAAGGAGCAAATATAAGCATTTATTTTGAGCAGTGTTATTAGGGCTCAGCAAAGTTAAGTCCATTATCCGCTCTCCTGTTAACTCTGTTTAAGTCTCCACCAACTCCTGAGGAAACATTAGTCTCTTTAGCTGCTTAATGCTCCACTTTATTACTAACTTTGCCTATCTGCCCTTTGGTGTTTGGCAAGCGGCGTACAGTCAGTCTATCAGAGCTTTATCCACTGAAAACACCTGCCTGCTGAAATTATCAATAATTAATTTTAAAAAATGAGAGCAGCTTTAAAGAGCAGCTAAATGTCATACCTTCAAGGGCACAACTTGCATTAGTATGGCGAAGTTGGTAAGGTGGTTGCACAAACACACAGAGTATGTCATGTTTCCATCTGAGCGTACACAGCCTTCATTGGACCATACTCCCTCATTTGAACTGAAAAGGACACAAATCAGATATTATTTGAAGAGAAAATACACTCAGAGATAGATTAATGTAAAGACGCTTGCATGAAGAACAAACATACAGAAAAAAACAGAGCATGTTTTTATAGAACACAGCTGGCAAGGATCACTCAACATGATCCATTGCGGGAGGCACAGAGAGTTCGCTGAATTTACCGGGGCAATGTGACAGAGCAATCCAATAATTCACATTTTTCTTGAGCTTCAGGGTAAAGGGGAGTAAGTAGAGGAAGCCTTTGAATGCCAACTAAAACACACTCCCTTTTAAAATGATTTATGTTTTCTAAATAGTGTTTTGGCTCCATTTATCAGATCAGATCACTGTATTTTTTTACAGAGGGCTGTTGCTCAAGATACACTAAACCGAAACAGCAACACATGTAACACACTGCCTGTTTTTGATTTGACTAAGACATGGGAAATACACCTTTTCCAAATCATTGGTCATGTCTTATGATTTAAAGCCTTTAAGACTTAAGCAAGGACTATGAAAGGAGTCAACAATCAAGATTCAAATCTCTTTGGCTCTATATCTGAATGAATAATTGAGACATGCTGCATCGTAAATCACAAACACAGACCCACCTGTAGTCCAAGAAGCCACAGTAGAGGAAGACTTTATTGCTCTGATTTAGGACTTGTTCTTGCTGCTCTTTAGTCTGAAAAAGGAAAGGCAAATAAAACTGAGATCTTTAATTGTAAGAGAACAGTACTTAATATAGGAAAAGATTTGCTTTTGGATTTTGTTGGCGCATTAAATTACAAGCATAACTCAGAGCAACCTGTTCGGAAAATGTGCTTTGATCAAGAGGACATTGTGGAATATTTTAGGCTCAAATCAGCAGCATTCTTTACTTCATGCTCTTTGGCTTTTTTTTTTTCCATCCATATGCTCAACACAGGCAACAGATCTTGATTATTAGACTCATTAAAGGGACAGTTCAACCCAAAATCAAAAGTACATATTTTCACTTTTACCTTTTAATGCTGTTTACACATCTAGATGGTTTCGGTTGGAGTTGCTGACTGTTGGAGATACCGGCTGTAGAGAAACCTGCCTTTTGTTCAGTATAATGAAATTAGATGGCACTCGGCTTTTGGCATTCACATTTCCAGAAATCATGACCCAGTTACTCAAGATAATCCACAGACCTCGTTGTGAGCAGTTTCATGTGGGAACTATTTTCTCTCTTCCACCTGCTAATTGTATCATGGCGCAAAAGGAAGTGTGCATCTACTCATGGACGAGAGACTTGTGTTCGTGACAGTGCGAGATGTAGACATTAAAGGCGTCTTTCATTAGCATTAGCTAGCTCAGCCATGCTAGGTGAGATAGCAGTAGCTGCATGCTTTCTTTTGCACAGTGATATGGTTGGCAGGTGTAGTTCGGTAGAAAGGAAATAGTTCCTACATGGAATTCCTCACAGTAAGGTCTGTGAATTATTGTGAGTAGCCAGGTCATGATTTCTGAAAAGAGACATTGGTGCTGAGTTTGGTTTTTTTTTTTTTTTTTTTTTTTTTTTTTACAAATTTAGTGCCATTTAGTTTCATTATATTGAAGTACAAGAGAGAAGGCAGGCATCTTTACGGCCGATATCTCGGCAAGAGGTAAGAGGAAAAATGTGTTTTCTATATTGGTGTGAACTGTCCCTTTAAGGCTAAAAAATAAGACACATTTTGCTTTTGTATCTATAAAGGAGTAACCCACTTTATCACTTCTGCTTCTGAAATAAAAATGCTTTGTTGGTGCTTTAATGCAAGTAGAGGAAGACTTCATCTAAATAATGCTGAGATCATACTAAAGGAAAGACAAGACGCAGATCGACACTCAGCAAAAGTGATTATTACACTGAGCGAAAATCCCTACTGTCTTCAAGAATCTTATTTGATTATAACTCACTTTTTCCGTGTCATTCCTTAATATAAGATTTGGAGTCCCCGGAGACAGTGAGCTAATGGCTACAGTGCAAGAATGCAGTAATTGGGGCTTGGCCCTGGTTTCAGGTCAAACCACCACCCTCCTCAATCTGTCATCTGAAGAAAACAACACTTTCGTTGGCTGGTTGGGTGTATACGCAGAGACTGCACACCTCTTCTTGCTCCCCGAGCTTTGACTCTCAGACTGAATAAGTGTATGATTAGATGGACTGTGTCTGCACTATTTCCTTCTGGAAAAACTGAGAGAGAGAGTGAAACTGACACTCAGGCTGTCTGTTTCCTGGCCCATAGGCTCAGTGATTCATATTACAAAGCATAGCACAATACGTTCACTTCATTGTGTAACCAAATCGTTGCTCTCATTCTGTCTGTTTTGTGCATGCAGCTCTTTAGTCATCATGTATTGTGACCCTCGAGTTGAATGTGATAGATGTTATATTCATGTGGCCCATTGGAACAGACAGCATGATGGGTCCAAGAGCCATGAGAGTGCCATAAATGCACCCTGTCACTGCGCGCCGACGGCCAGCTCTGAGGAGCTGCAAGCAACCCCGTGGGTGAATTTACTGCTCCCCTGTGGGCTTTAATAACTCACATTGCTTGTTGGGTGTAAATGAAAACAGATGGAAGAAAGACAAACTGTAATTGGCACACTGTAAGCCTTGCTTTACATGCCTTCTACCATCGCTGAACCTTTAATGTTCCTGTGCGATGAAGGAAGACTAATTATCCACATTAAGCACAAAATGTAAACCCCAGCTCTTGGGAAACAATCCATCATAACCAAACCATGATATGTACCAGACACAATTTAAAATATACATTGACTAACAGACCATCAAACATATAAAGAGGGCTGTTTGGCCATGCTTCCTCTCTAGCAACTGTCTGTTGGGGCATCCAGAGTATCTTTTCCAGTTGATATCTGAGGAGAGGTGCAGGAATCTAAAAGTCACTGGTGAGTGTTAAAACGCACTCGGAGATCTGGCCGGTCTTTGCGCGCACACTGTCGTTCCCTCATTGCCCGAGGCCTCAGCCACCAGCCAAGACTGGAGCTGGAGCTCCAACTCTTTATTAACAACAGAAGGCCAGCAAACACCGCCTTGGAAATCACTTTGAGCCTCGTAAGGAGAACAGACGTAGGGAGGAAGAGAGGAAGAGGAGGGTGAAAGCTAGTGACAGCAGAGTGATACAGAGCGACAGGCTGATAGAAGAGAAAGAGGAGAAGGGACAGAGAGAGGGGGGAGCTGATAAATCATAGATAGTCAAGGTGTTTCTGGTGCTTCTGTGTAACTATGTCCGACTTTGTGTAGCTGTCAGCTCCATCTTTGGTACTTACTTTACTCACCCTCCACAGTAGTGAAATACAATAATGTCTAAAATCCTTCATCATCCTTCACCAGCAAATATTAGCAGAGCAAAAAGTATTTAAATCTTACATTTAAGCTCAGTGTGTAGGATTTTAAGGGGATATATTGGCAGAAATGGAGTATAATATAATGAGTTTGTTTTCTTTAGTGTATAATCACCTGAAAATAAGAATCTTTTTTTTTTAGCTAATAGTCACCTTGACATGCCACTAAATCCCCCTAAATCTTACACACTGTTAGTACAACCATGTGAAAATACTACATTACAAATAAAGGTCCTGCATTCAGAATCCAACTAAAAGGATCTGTATACAACATTAAGGGCATATGTATGATTCGGTGGGGTGAGACTGTCTGCACACGGTTCTCAACAGGAGGTGGCTAAGCAGGTGGCTGGCAGCTAACAGTGCTAACTCCATAAATAGTGCTAACAACAGCAGTGCTGACCGAGGTGACTTTTATTAACCTGGTTGGAAACTTAAGGTTGAGCATTATTCCGTCCCCATATCAGCAGCAATTGCTTGTACAAGCACAGTGCTAGCCAGTGGGATAGACACACAGGTACTCACATGGTTGTGTCTAGTATTAACCCCAGATTTGCAAGAACTGCAGTGAGATTTTATGTTCCATGTCTCAAATTATGATTTTAACCTGAACCATTATCATTCCCTTACTCTAACTAAGTGCTTTCTGTGCCTAAACCTAACCAAACCTTAAGCACTGTGTTGTCAACCCATAAAACAGTGAGCCAAGAATATTTTGCAGCGGCTCACAAGAGTTTTGCAAAACTAAGGTTACCATCTAGCCACCACTGACTCACATGCAACAACAGGCACATGTGGCCAGACATCTTCCCAACAACGAACAGAGAAGCTTGATAACAACACAAACAGAGGTAGCGTGACTTCTTTCTCTGCTCAGGACGCCATTACTCCACTATAGTTTTACATAGCAAACAGTGGTTTGTTGCTAAATAACTGCTCTGAATGTGGCAAACCGTTCTTTTGAGAAAAAGTGCATAAGTATTATTATGAAATTGTTTTTAAAGTATCAAAGTAAATCATCACTCATTCTGCCCACAAATGGCCCCTGTGACTGATGTAGTAACTTATAAGACATTATCAGAATGTTAATAGTGAGGCATTATTTCACCGTTGTAGCTGTTTTATACTGCATACAGGGAGTTCAGTCCAGTGGCCAGGAGTTAGCCCTTCTCCGGAGGTTCGTCGATAATTAATGTGGGAAGAAAGAAGAAAACATAAAGTTCATAAAGTTTTTACTTTTCCCTAATATTTGCTTTTTATGAAATATTGGATAATTTTGCCTTTGGAGGGTATTCAGACAGTTTTTAAATGGAACTGATAGACATCTGAAACATGACAAGAGGCCTAAACTAAACACTAATTCGTCACAAGCCAAAAAGGTCTGGAACCACTGGTTTAGTAGTAGAGTAAATGTTGCAGTGTCATTTCGTTTCCCCCTGAAATGTAGTATAGTAGACGTAGAGAGTAACGTAAAATACTTAAGTAAAATACAAGTATTTCCAAATTGTACTTATGTATGATTCAATAAATGCACTAAATTACTTTCTCTGGCATATTTATGTCTGGTGTTATTAACTAGGATTTCATTTGAAACTGCTGTAGGGGGGTATAGGGACTGTAAATCATAATGCAACTCCTTTGGAGGGAAAAACACTCTTAGCTGTTGTGTCGTCATGACAACATATGTGTAATATGTGTTTTAAACAATAGATATTTAATGGTGCATTGCTAATGGCAACACACCCCTACTCTCCATTTACTTCACCACACCAATCAGTTGTCTTTGGGAGCAAAAGGCTTTAACATCAGCATGAGAGTCACTGTCTGATGTGTTTATCCCTCTAACCTAAAGCACGCCTTGTCTTTCTTTGCTGCTTTATGACCGCACTGAGCCTATTGGATAAAACGATGAGGGATGAAAATAAACACTCTCATGCATCACAAGAGCATATAAGTCGCAGATGACACGCAGAACCCAGCAATTTGTATAAATGCGAGCTTCTCTGTCCTCTGTGGTGTCTCTCAGACCTCCATGACTGGCAGAGCTGGAAGCCAGAGCCTCGCTGTGGTTGAGCTAGCTTCAGCAAACGGCGGCACCATATGTCTCTGCAAATCCCGAGACATCGGGCAACTCTGTGATAATTTAAATCTCAGCTTTTGACAGCTGGTTCTCAAGCAAGGCGCAAATAAAGAAAAGATGGAGAAAGCTACACACCAACAGGCATCCTTGTTTCAACAGCCGATTTCAAACAAACACGGCAGTGCTGGCAGAAATATATTACATTTACTTGGCTGATACTGATAAAAGCGACTTAGAATGAGTGCATCAGTTTTATCCAATATACTGATATACTTCTAGTGCCACATTTGAAGACAGTAAGTGATAGTAGAGAAAGATTCATTTATTTTCTTTAATTTACTTATTTTTTCCATTTTTTTTATTATTTTTTTTTATTATATATATGTTTTACTATTATTATAAATACAACCCAAAGACTGTATAGACACACAAAAAATTAATCAATGTCACCTGAGTTCTATTGAAAAGAATACGGAATACTGAGCATGAAGGTTTATTCTTGATCTTAGGCTGAAAACAGAAGCTTGACAAAGAAAGTCTTTAGTTTTTGGTCAATTTACTCACTTTTTCCAAAGCTTAATATTAGCTTGAGAACGTGAGATGTAGTTGAACGCTACATAAAGGGCTAGTGAGTAGACCTTGAACAAATGTGAAATATCACTTATTAAAAAAAACATCCTGCACACCCACTCATTCATTCCAGCACTGGTACAAAAATATGCAGCCACAAGAGCAAAGGAGCAAAGAAGTCTAAATACAGGCTTTGGTTGTGCTAAATTTAAAAGGCCATATGACACAACAGTGTGAGTGAATAAGTAAGAGATCATCTCCTTTTCCCTCCAATGTTCCAAGTATTTGAGAGCACGGAGAGCCGGGATGTAATTTGGACGTCACTCTCTGCATTTGGTATCAATATCAATTTTTAACAGTGCAGCTGTCAGCAGGGTCAGTAACAGCATAGAAACTCATCAGTCACATTTAACTCAATGACAAAACAATATTCAAAGCCTCTGTCATCTTCTGTTTTTTGTGGAGGTTAAGGTGAAAGTTAAAATATGAGTCAACAGAAAGGCTGACTGATTTTCTCTGCGTCATAACAGAGAGGCCATATATCCCACAAAAGCTACATTGACTGCTCTTAAATTTAGGAAGGGAAGGAAACACTTTATTGCAGTATGTCTGGGAAAGGAGCACCAAGGTATGGTGTCACATTACTTGGTCCAGCCGGCTCAAAAAAGACCAAAACAGCTCACAACTTGACTCGGGCTTTGAGAAAAACCTGCCCACTGGACCACCTAAAGGTCAGAGTATAAAAGCATCACAACCTGCAGCTCTGATGGAGTACAGATCTCAGTGTTGTTATCACAGGGCTTTTCAGTCACGAGCTCAGACTGAAGCTGATTCACGTACAGCATGTGGAGTAACACTCCGAGGCCATGCAGTGAAACACAACTGGCCTTGAGTGAGATCATGCTGTCAGGGGAAATGTAATAGACGTGCAGCTGTGGTCTCAGCTCAGTCTCAGAGGTAGACACTGAAAACAACGAGACGTGTTGATAGGTATGCAGGGTGTGAGGAAAAACCAGGGACAATTAAAAACACAGAAATGATGGAGATGTTTTTGATAAGGGGTGAGCAGTGGACAGTCACGGAAATACTGTACTGTGGCTATTAGAAAACACCAGATATGAAAAGTCGTGTCTTTTCTTTTAGAAGTAAATTCCCATGATAATGGGAGAGGTTCTCATGCATGAATTCATGTGTTCAATTCCCACTGGCTTTCTTTGAGGCCATTGAACTATTTCTCTGGTTTCTGGTCTGTTTCTGCATTCACAAGCCACACTGTGTGTGACACTAAAGTTACAAGTTTGAATTTTGTTACTGCCTTTACAGTCCAAAACAGGGCCAACATTCAAACTTTGAATTTAGTTTAAAATGATTTGCTTGTATTTTTTGTTTTAAATCTGTACTCAGATGTAATAGACACAGTTTGTATTCAGACTTTTAACTACTACTATCAAGATTTTCAATTAAATATCGCATAAGATGAAAAAGTAGATCCTGAGAAGCAGGAACCAGTGACTTTTTGGTGTTTCTACTTGAAGGATGACCCGGCTGCGGGTTCAATTCCAACCCATGGCCCTTTCACCCTAGATCTGTCGTGTCTCATAAAGGCAAAAACACTGACAAAAAATAACCTTTAAAAATTCATTTGAAGATTTGAAGATTCATTTTCAGTTAATCATCTTATCAATTCTTCGACTATTCCAGTCCTAATCACTATATCACTGTTTTTTTGTATTTCAAAGTGGTAAATACCAACAATGGCTAATATAATTACTCAAAAGAACACAACCTAGAGTCAGAGAAGTAGCAGAAAATGGATGGATGACTTAACCAAATGAAAAAGGATTCCTTCTTGTAGGTTTTTGCTTAAACTCAACACTTGCCCATTATGAGACAACGAGCTTCCCAGCTCCTGTAGCCAGCAGAGATAGTACTCGCTATAGGTTTGATGGTGCTGACTGAAACTACACAAACAAAGATGGAACAGCCTCCTGCATGCACAATCCTTTATTCCAAGTATCCCAGTTTTAGCTTATAGGGGTGTAACATCTCCTGATAAAAAAAATTATTTAATAGCGTATAATACCTTCTAAGGACTTAAAAAAAAAAAAACTAAATTCAATATTTGTTTGTTTTTTTGTTATTAGTTTAGTTTGACAAAATATAAATACAGTAGTAAAATACAGGCGTGTAACACTTTGTCCAGGACTTACTTCCATTGTGGTCCATTCTAAAATCTTTTCTACAAATCCTCTCTACACATTCACAAACTTGAATTTCTCATGCAGAGTTCTGTCACAGGTTTACAAAGGGCAAAATTCTGTATAACACAATCTATAGAAAGAGTGATATAGACAGAATCAGGACCTTTTCTATTTTCCTCTGGGCTCAAGCTCTGCACTGTACGATGCGTGGCGAGAGGTGGTGGTCGCGAGGTTTGAGTAGTGATAGAAAGGGGGTGCTAGTGGGAGGGGCCGTAAAGAAAGTCTCTAAATCTCTTGGCGAGAGAGGAACAGCAATAGCCAGACCTCCATCTGTGATTGATCAGCGTGTTGGCTCACACAGCTTGTGTTTGTATGTGTTGGTGTATGGATGGGTGTGGGTGGTTGGGAGAGAGGGAGAGAGAAAGAGAGAGACGGAGGAGAGATTTTGCCCACAAGGTTTAAGCTGGGCGTGTGCTGGGAGTTATAAAAAGACCGGCAATAAAGAGCAGTTATTATTGTGGCAGAAATGACTGATACCAACGTTGGCATACATGATTAACAGTGCAGCTATCATGAAGTGTAAAATAACCTTTGCGTGTTTATTTTCAAAAGTGCTGAACAATTGATCCACCAGCTCCAACAAGTCTAGACGTCTTTGTAAACACAAGCCACCCAGTTTCCCTTTCTGCCCCTGACCTCTTTACTCACTTCCCACCAAACTCTCTTTCATGTTCTTTAAATTATGGGAGGGGGACTGATGGATAAAGCCTAATGGAAGATGTAAGCACAAGCTGTTTCTTGTCCAGTTGCTTGGAGAATATTGGAACTGACAGAGTAATGGTGAAGTTACCAAGGTCAGTTTGATCAATTCAGAAATCCCATTTTCTTCAATTTTAATGGGTGTAGAAAGGAAGATGTTGTTTGAGAAAAAGTTTGACATTTTGGGAAATAATATAATTCACTCTCTGGCAGAGACTAAATTGATGTCTGCTTGTTAAATAAAAGGCTACAGCTAGCAAGACATTAGCTTAGCTTAGCACCAAAGGCTGTAAACAAGGTAAAACAGCTAGCTGAGAAATTGTCATTTACTATAAAGTTGTTAGTGAGCTTTAGAGCTGCTGGTGGGTGGATTTTATTTTGGTTTGCTTTGGACAGAGCCAAGCCGGCTGTTTCCCTCTGTTTCAAGTCTATAAGCTAAGCTAACCTATGCTAACAAGCTGCTAGCTGTAGCCTTATATTTGCAAATATAAATACAAATTAAAAATAAATATATAAATAAATACATTCAAACAATAATAAATTGAAAAGTGTGTGTGTGTGTGTGTGTGTGTGTGTGTGTGTGTTCTCTGAGTTATTTCTAAATACAATAATAATAAATGATAATGATAACACTACTACTAATAATAAATAGTTAGTAATGAATAATGAATAATTTGTCTTAATATAAAATAATATGAATACACATTATATAACTATTTATTATTATTATTATTATTATTATTATTATTATTATTATTTATTATTATCATTATCATCACTATTATTATTATTGTAGTCCTGCAATAGTCTGGCTACTTGTCCAGGGTGTACCCCGCCTCTCAACCAATGTCAGCTGGGATAGGGTATCATAGTAATAATAATAATAATAATAATAATAATGAATAAATACAAAGACATAAATTCTTTCTCTTTTTATCTTTTATCATCTCTAAATGTGGCACTTAAAGGAGATCAACATTTGAAAAGGTTAATGTACTTGCTTCATTCTTGCACTTGTTTCTTTCAACTTAATAATGTGTAGTCCCACATTACATCACAAATGAAATGTAATACAGGTAAATGGAGGGACAAACAGAGGCCTCCAGTGCTCTTCCAGTGCTTCCACCCAGTTCCACCCTCACGCCTTGGCCCTTCTTATGGAGCCGCCAACCTAACACTCTGCTTTATAAGCCTGTAAAGTCAGGCCCACTTGTCAAAATCTGTTTTTTAAATCCTCTCAGTTTTGACCCTATAAATCCACTTTGCTCATGAAATCAATCTTTCCATTCATTCACTTCATACCATCAGCGTGATGCTGTGACAGAAGAAGACAGAGAGGAGGTGTCGGCCTTTTTATGTATGTATTAATGTTTAACTACAGACCCCGATGCCTCCCACCCTCTCTTTTCCCTCCTTCTTCTCTCTGTAGGCTCTCTAAAACTGAACCTGAGGCAGACAGCAGTGATAAATCACTGATGGAGCCAGTGTCCAATCACCACCACCGCCGAATGGCGTGAGAAAGCATGTGGGCCTCTAGCGGCCTTGATAACACCTTGTCTGGTTATCAAACCTGCTCCGTGCCACATAACATAGGATGGCGGCACCTAAGCTCTGACTGAGTCAGCTGGGAATGGCATGACCTCACCAGGCTGTTTTAGTGTACTCAGAGGGCATCAATCAAGACTGCAAGGTCACGCTGACACCAACCACATGGCTTTGACCTTCAGTGAGTGTTACCTGCCATTACGCAAGGTTCTTCACAAGTTGGTGACTCCATCAATCCATGATACGATATGTTTTATCATAGCAGGTGTCAGATAGAGAAAATGGATGACATCTGGATCTGAGCCATGACAATAGGCAACTGTTTGTACAGAGGAAGAGATGGCACACAGGACATGTTGTTTCCATGACAGCGTGAGAAGACAGATGAGGAAGCTGACACATTTCTGCTTCAGACACACTCAGTCCCCCTGCTAGCTTTTAATGAAGTCACAGGGTGTTTGTCTGCTTTCTGGGGATAAACAGAGAGGTCAGCCACAAATCACCTACTCTCAGCCACTGAACTGGTGCCATGAAAGGACATCTTTGAGGTTTAACTTGTGCACACAGTAAAGAGCAACATAAACAATGACGGGAAAGGTCAGCCTCATGTTGTGCGAGCCGCCCTATCTGCCTCCAAGCTAGGGAGGTGATAAGTATCCACCAGCTGCCAAAGACATTAAGACTCCAAAAATAGTCGGTTTCTGACTAAATCCAACAACAGGTCTGTGCTGCAAAGTGCTTACAGCAACACAACCCCTTTTCTGGACGTGATCACAGCCAAAAGCACTGTGTGCCAAATTACAATGCCGCCCCTAAATAATAATCATCAACCAAGCTATGCAGCCTAAATTAAGTTGAAATATGCTGGCACGGTGCGTTCCAATCAGTACGCATTAGTAATAAGTATAACAGCTTATTTGTAATGGGGTAGAGAGGAAAGAATGTAAGAGACCTGATTTATCCTTACATCAGAGGTAAAGGCGATCCAACTAAAATAGAAACACCTTGACTCAACAGAGAGCAGAGCTGGTGAGCATCTCCAGCACTCCCATAACAAAGGAGATTATAAGCCCTCTCCCATGGTGTCTGCTAAAACAAACACAGTAATCATTGTCACAGGAACCAAGCCAGATGATTGCAGCATAAACATTTATTTCACCAGGGAAAATGAAGGCAAACAAAGCAATATTACCATGGTTTCATGAAACTGCATGGCTTTCATTTGCGCTCTTATGAGTGAGGAGAGAAAAAAAAATTATTCACTTCAACAAAAAGTGAATAATTCTTGTAGGACCTGGAAATTAAACAGAACCACATTGTTGAGGGTTTAGTCAACTGCCTCATTAATACTATTGTATGATAGTCTAATAGGCTATTAACGCAATTCATTTAGATGAAAAGAACGGGCTTCAAAATCCTGTTAATGCGCAACAAATTAAAAAAATACACATGGCTGTGAAAAACACTGGCAGATTTCTGACTTTACAGGGAAGCAAGTTAATGCGATACACATTTTTAAGTTAATTTTCTTGATGAGTTTCGACTGCATTTCCCATGGAAAACTGGCACAGCCCCTGCCATAAAGCAGCAAAGAAAAAATATGTTGTTCATAAAAGAAAGTTATTGTTCCTTTCAAAGCGCCCTAAGCCTGCAGTTCAAATGTCCATAATCAGTTGCTTTCTGGAAGCCACATGCTCCGTGAGGGAAAACTTCGGCAGGCTAATGAAAACCAAAATAGGCTTCGTTCTTTGTGCTGGTGGTGCCCAGCTGCACAAGCCTCAGTTAGTGATAGACGCTCATCTTCTTACATAAGAGAACGCCTAAAATAGAGCTGATAGATTTCATATGAGGGGGATCCGGCTACTGTACCTCGGGCACACCATGGCTCTCTTCCCCCTCTGATAAGGTGGGTGTCCCACACCCAACAACTGGAAAAGCACTCAACTTTCCCAGTATAACTAACTCACACAGAAAGCAAATGGCTGATAAAGACATGAGTCAAAAGAGGAGAAAGTGTAACATTGTATAGTGTGGATTCGTACCAGGATGTGGGTGAGAACAATCTTGATGAGTGGTGCTCCAGAGAGGTTGACTGACAGGGCCGGGGAGGGCTCCACTTTCAGAGAGATCAGACAGCTTGCTACCTGGATCTTGTGATCCTTGAAATCAGATGCTTCGTTAATCCTAAGAGACAAAACAGAGAAAGGGGATGTGAGAAAAGAAAGGCAGAAGAGCAGGAAGAAACAGATGCAGAAATAAGAGTCACAGGTACAAGTGCAAAAGAAAAACACTACTACCTAGAATCACCACCTCGCAGTTGTATGCCTCTACAAACGAGTTGCAGTTACAGTTTTCATCCATGTCTGTCCAGACTCATACGTAGCCATGACAGTTGACAATGCTTCAAATGTTGCTGCAAAGAAGCTACAAATTCTAAAATATGGATGCTTCACACACAACCTCAACCCGACAGCAGAGACGTTCTATACAATCTTTTCTAATCTTGGATGTGCACCTAAGATTAGTGTCACCAATTCAATATCTGACCAAATGTCTCCCTTGTCATCACTTCATCATTTTATCTTGTTGGACATTTGCGTTTAATTTTGTTATATTCAGTGTATGGATTCTTGAGTAAAGTAATATATATCAGAAAAGAGTACTGTAATCTGGTACTCACATCATCACATAAGTGTCACACATGGGCTCAGAGCAGTAGCATTTAAGTGGGACTTTGATCAGCTTTCTATATTATTAATCACACTGACAAGCAGCAGCACTGCATCAATAGTTTTTCAAGGCAATCTGATATGTGACATTGGGATCATACAAGCATCACCTCGCTATCATGATACACGGGACATTCTCAGCCACAGTGATGCAAGCAGTGGGAGAACCATGTTAAAAACAATTAGTCCCAAACACACTTCCAAATGTACCATCACATATTTCACATTTTGTACTGTAAAGTGGGAAAACAGGTTGCTTAATCGCTGTTATATCTGCTTTGGTAAAAAAATAAACACTGCAGCACGAGCAGAACAAGATGGTCCACTGATGAGACAATAACTAGGGGGAGGAATGGGTATGTAAGACTAATGGCAGGGTGTATCAGTCAGTAGAGGTTGAGTGGTGAGATGAGAGATAGGCGAGAGGACTGATAAGGCCCTGGCCCCAGGCATCAGTCGTTCTATGGTTCAGGAAGCAGGGGCGCCTTAGTGCGTCTTTCCCCACACAGGAAGTGCAAAAAGAGAGGCCTGATTTTCTTTGTTGAATGGCTGAAATAATCTTTTAAAGCACATTTTTCTAGATAAAACCCTGGCCAAAACCAGAGTGGTAAGGGCACCGTCAGTTCAGGTGACTTTTCACATTGAGTGTTGTCCTGTCTTCTTACCTGGTCTTGATGGGGCTGATCTCTTTGTAGTAGTTGTGCATGTTGTGGTAAAAGAGGCCAACGATGGTGGTTTGAGCTGAGGAAAAGAAGACAACATAGAGTGGTTCACTGGCCTGGGCAAAGGACTGGGAATGTAATGCAGTGCTGCTAAAATGCTCACAAAGAAGGGAAATTAATTAACGCTGCCTTGTCGCTGCACACTGGCACTGGCAGGCTAATAGGACGGCCGTATACTCGCACAAGGGTGAAAGAAAGAGGGCCGCAACCCACATGGATGTTGGGAAATCTTATGAAACCTCTACATGACTTCACCCGGAGAGCAGGAGGTCTGGTCCCCCTCCCCTAATGTGACCTATCAACCAGCTCAGTCCCACCTCAATACTGGAAGATAAACAATGAAATTGGAGGAAATCCTTAATGGTCCTGTTCCTCCTTTCAAAGGCCCTCTACCCAGAGCCCCCCCTTGATTGTGACTACAAAAAGCTTGCAGATGTCAAACAAATGTGCGGCATATATGCTACAGGAGAGTTTTAACCGTCCAAAAAATGATTTCAACAGAAATCCCGCAAGAAAGAGCCACAAGAGACCTCAAGGTGGCCAGCTTGTTTGTACAACTCTCCAAAGGAAGAGAAAGAGTAAGGAAAAATATAATAAAGAATCCAAACACACCAATGTTTAGCATACTCTTTACTTAATTAGGATATAAAACCTCCCCTTGGAGCAGTTCATACAGCCAGGTATTCACAGCTATGAGTTAATTTGGTCCTGGCTCTGATGTGTCAGGCAATAACATATATTCCATTTGTGATAACAGTCCTTTAATGAATTATAAAAATGGTTTATTCCAGTCATTGTATGGCAACACAGTGCACATAGCAGCCAGGTGGAGCCAAGGGAATCTGACCTGAACACAAAGTCAAACAAACAGAGTTTTAATGCCCACCGTAATTACTGCTCTCCCTCACTCCACTATGTGAGTCCATTCTTTTTAATGACAGAGGAAAGTGGAGAAAAAGTGCTCGCTCTCTCATTCTTTCTGTTTTGAATAAAAGGGTAACTGCCAACATTAAAGTCATAGCTGGATTTCTACGGTGCACCATAAAGTCACACAAAAGCTCTCATGGCACTCCTGTCCTACACCCTATTCTATGTTAACGATCATAAATCTTAGCATTATAAATTACTGGCAAATAACAAGAGCCTCCCAGCTGGACAATTTTCTCTTGGCAGAATCAGACCAAGACCAATGTGCAGTATTCACACTCATCCTAGAGAAGCTACTACTCTCAAAGCTACGACAGGTCTGCTTTGTTTATCACTCAAGACATATCACTGAACGTCTGCATTTTGCACTTACACTGCATGGTGAAAGCCTCTCCAGGCACGGAGATGTAATTCTTGCCTTGTGTGGGGAAGCGGTAATGTGGCAGGTTGTAGTTCTGTGGGAATTTCATCAGAGAGTAATCTGTTGGGGTGAGAGGTTAGAAAAAGCGAGAACTGTTGAGAAAAACAGACTGAGAAGCAACAAGAGCCATCTGCTTCATCAGGGGTGGATAAAGGATGTGAAGCCACCCTTGGTAGAGAAAGACACAAGCAAGCTTAGTGGCAAACAAAATATTATGCAAAAAGACCCACATCCATGAGAGGCAGAGCGGAGGGGGTTTGACCTCTGCTTTTCTGACCTGCATTTGCCCTCTGAATAAGAAAATTAATGATGTCAGCTTGAGGCTCGATGTCCTTCTAGCCTAACCGTGTCCACACAAACTACAAACAGTGAGTCACCTTATGGAGAGCTGACAGCATACTGACCTGCAACAAAAGACGTTCCACCCAGGGAGATGAGAGAGTTCGGGCTGGGCTCCAGGTTAGTCACCATGTGTTCCATCACTCTGTCCACGGTCTCGATCAGACCGCTGACCACAGGGATGGACTGCTGCTCAACAATGAACCGACAGGAAAATGTTCACAATCAATTCACAGTCCCTGCTTCCAATGTCTAGCATTGCTTCATGCTGACCTGGTGTCTTGAACAATTTCCTTTATTAGATTTCTCTTCACAGGTTCCATTTACAAATATAGAATAGGTCAAAGTCAAGGGGGGCACAAAGGTCAATTTACTTTTCCTGGACATAGACTGTAAAAGTAACAGTTGTAGCCACCGTGACATCACCCATTGGTTTGTGGACTCTCATCTGGAAGCCTTGCATATGGCATTTTTGCTGTTGCCATCTTGGATTTTTGGAGCCATTTGTAAGAGACGGTGGAGCTGTGAAGGTGCGAGGAGTAGACCTGTCTCATAGACTGTGATGACACCTCACACACAGCCTGCAACCTAAGCCTATGTGTAACATTAAGCCTTAATAAAATTTAAACTGGTAAATTATGTGAAAATTCACCTCCTGTACAGCTGTCACAAAAGGGGAAAATAGCTATAGACTAGTGTTGTCAGTATTGAAACCAGTTCAAGTATTCAAAATCAATATGTATCATTATATTGATATTGTTTTCAACACCACTATAGAGATTAAAACCATTTTTGTGCCAGGCTGTAAACATGTTCATTTCTGCTATAAAGTTGGGCATTTTAACTCGCTTTTAGAGCCAGCCTCAAGTGGTCATTAGAAGAACTGCAGTTTTTGGCACTTCAGTGTTGGCTTCATTTTTCAGCCCCAGAGGATGATGCTTGGTTATGAAGAACATTTACTGGACTGGTAGATTCAGCAGTTTTATAATGTCTTCTGTGTAACTATGGGAGGAGCTTTCCAAAGTCTAAGAAAATAACTGTGATGAAATAGCATCAATTTGAGGGAGTTGCAGAATCCAGTGTATTTAGAGCTAAGACTCAGGATATCTCTGCCTATTGTGCGTTGATTTTGACCATTCTTTATAAACTGTCTTTTGTGAGTCAGCCAGCTTTATGGGAGTGCAATGTAGAGCTGGAGTACCCCTTTAATTGACAATAATAAACCAGCAAGAAAATGCTTTTTCATATCCAATATAGGTTGAACAAATAACCATTTAAAGTGAGACTGTAATTTTTGCCAAACAGCTGCCACTGTGGCAATCAGGGGATAATGTTTGATGCTAAGCACTTTTTTTAGCAGTGAGCTATAATGTTAACCATTTTTCATCAAATTCAATCAAATTAGATCAAATACAATGGTTTGAAAACATTACTCAGGTCATATAGTGTTGATTTAAGGTCCTACAAAAGCTTGACAAATGGTGAATTTTCTAACACTCATCATGAATCTGATCAGAGACCAGGTTTTACCAAACACTGTATCTACTGTCCAAGTTTTGCGTTCTCATATGTGAACATCTGTTTCAGCTTGCTCCTGCAAAAACAAGCATGCTTGTTCTGAGCACTCAATGTACTGAAACCACACACTTGCTCAGAAAGTCTTTCTTCTAGAAACAGTGTGTTTGTGTATAAGTGTCTGCAGATTTGGTCAGGATGAGTGTACAGTACGGGAGGCTGCAAATTTACATTGACAGCATTGTGTTGTAGAGCACTTTATAGTCATCACTACTATCTTATACAATTTGCACCACTGGGTTTGACTGTATACTGTAATCCTGTGTGGGGGCACACTGCCAGGCGCTGTTATTGCTGCTGGCACCACTTGTGCCAAAATATGCAGTGTTAAAATCTCCAACTCATGGATCCCTTAAGTGCCTTGGATTAAAGTATTCACCAAATTGCATATGTTACATTATGTCATGTTTGAACATTGCACAACAACAGTGTGAACTCATTTACCTCAGGCAGTCCTGGAGAGGACAGCACTTCTTCCACACTTTTGAGAAAAGCCTGGGTGGAAGAAAAACGGACATCACGGAACTGTTGCATCATATGCGCATGGGTGGGCATTGTGTCTGTGTGTGAACTGGTTTAAGCAACTGTAACATGTGTGTGTGTGTTGGATTGTGCTCTAAGACCTGTGTGAGGTTGTTGGCAGTGTTGTGAGGAATGGTCCTATTGGGCAGCGCCTTAAGGAAGTACGGCAATGACTCTGGGTCCTGGGAGCTTTGGACCTCCTCATGCTGACTGCTGACGACAGGAGGACTCACTTCAGTGGCTCTCTGGGGAGACGACACATCAGGCATCAAATGAAGTTTACTATCACAAGGCAGTTTCCAAAGGAGCGCTCAGTTCCAACATACACAGGATGTTTAGTGACTGAAAGCCTAAGTTCGGGAAATACTCATTGGACAAATGATTCAGTGTTGCTCTTTTTCAGCCTAGTGCCCTACAGGGAGCCATTTTGTGCGTAGTGTTGAGCAGCTGTCTCCACTTTCTTCTATTTCTTTATCCGTTTCTACCTCCAAAGCCCCTTTAATAAACAGGATGGAATCTATTTACATGTGGTCTTGATATCCTTTTTTCCAGCTCCTCTGTCTTTAAAAGGAATCAGCAGCTCGATAAGAAATTTACTGTTTGCACTGTGTATGTTCTGGCCTCAATACTGCATGCAAAAGTTCAGACTATTTCTAAGTGGAAGCTATATCTATGAATAGATAATTCTCACATGTACTTTATACAATTACATTTAGGCATTACATCTGTTTTATTGCAAGGTCAGAGTTGACAAACTTACAACTGTTGGTGTAGTTGAAGTGACTTCTTTGGAGACTGTGGGTGTTGTGACAAGGACTATGGGCTGACCTACAAAAGAAAATACAAAGGGCTGTGTTACAATATAATAAGAACCCATGGGCAGATTATGAGACAAAAGGCCACTGGGCACAGACTCTGCGATCCCTCTGACCTGTGGTGTTCCCCAAGGCTCCATCCTTGGCCCCTTGTTGTTCTTCATATACATGCATCCACTTTGTCACATCATAAAGAAATACAATATCCAGTACCATTGCAATGCATTTGACACACACATTTTTGTTCTGTTAAAAACCAGCGAAGAAGTATTTTAATGTATTTTAATCATCTTTTATCCTGTCTGTCTGACATTAAGTGCTGGATGTCCCAAAACCTTCTCCAGTTAAATGACATTCATTCATTCTAACCACTTCATCCTCTTGAGGGTCGCGGGGGGGCTGGAGCCTATCCCAGCTACATCGGGCGAGAGGCAGGGTACACCCTGGACAGGTCGCCAGACTATCGCAGGGCTGACACATAGAGACAAACAACCACTCACGCTCACATTCACACCTATGGACAATTTAGAGTTACCAATTAACCTAGTCCCCAATCTGCATGTCTTTGGACTGTGGGAGGAAGCCGGAGTGCCCGGAGAGAACCCACGCTGACACGGGGAGAACATGCAAACTCCGCACAGAAGGGCTCCCACGCCCGGGATCGAACCGGCAACCCTCTTGCTGTGAGGCGAGAGTGCTAACCACCACACCACCGTCAGTTAAATGACAGTAAATCAGAAATAATCCTCTTTGGTCCTCCAAAGTCAGTCACTATTCTACAAAACCATCTTGGCCTCCAATCTGCAAATGTCGAACCTGCAGCCAAAAACCTTGTTATGATGTTTGACACTGACCTCTCCTTTGATAAACAAATTGCAAGCATTGTCCAGTCCTCTTTCTATCAGTTAAGAAGCATCTCCAAAATCAGGTCCTTTCTCTCGGCACAATCTTGAGAAGGTCATCCATGCTTTTATTTCTTCACGGTTAGATTACTGCAACTTATTGTATTCAGGATTGTGCCAAAAAGCCATCTCACAGATTCAGCTCATGCAAAACACAGCTGCTCAACTTTGAATAAACACTAGAAAACATTACTATATCAGCCCTGCTTCAGCCTCTCTTCACTGGTTCCCAGTCAGTTTTAGAATTGATATTAAGATGTTTCTGATCACTTTTAAAGCTCTTGATGGCTTTGCCCCCAGTTACATTGCTGAGATGCTGCTCCCGTATGAGCTAGGGCGCAGCCTTAGATCCTAAAGCAGGGCTCTGTTGGCAGATCGTGGGTCCTGACTCAAAACTACAGGTGACCCGGCTTTTGCAGTCAAGGCCCTTCAGCTCTGGAACTCCCTGCCTGAGAGTGTGAGGCTTGCTGAATCAATTACATCTTTTAAATTGCTTCTTAAAACTCATCTGTTCAAAAAAGCATTTTATTAATTTCAGCACACGCTATTTTATATATGTCTCATTTCATCATTTCTATTGTTATTATCTTGTGTTATCATCGGTTATTGTATTCTTTTATTTTGTTTGACTCCAACTGTTCGATTGCTAAACCTCAGTGTAATCTACAGGGCAATTTGTTGCCAACTTTGCTTATCTGCTTCAGTGATGGAATTTTATCTTTATTTTATTTTTATCGTTCTTTGTATTTCTTTAGATTGTCTCATTTATTTGCTTGAATCCTGCATTGTCTTAAATCCAGTATCAACCATGTAAAGCACTTTGTAACTTTGTTTTGAAAAGCGCTATCATTATTATTATTATCATTATAAAGAAGACCCCATCACCTTTCCTACATAGACACACAGACTTTTAAGTTGTTTATCTTCTTATTGTTGTTGTTTCTTTGTAGTTGTTATGCATCTCTTTGTAGTCATTTTAAGTAACTCTGAAGTTGTTTTGTGTCTCTTAGGGGTTTATATTAGGTCTCTGTAGTCATTTTGAGTCTTTTTGTAGTTTTTTATGTCTCTTTGTAGTCATTTTGTGTCCCTTTGTGGTTGTTTTGCCCCTTTTCATAGACATTGTGTGTATCTGCAGCTGTTTCACATCTCTTTGTAGCCCCTTTGTGTCTCTTTGTGGTCATTTGGGTCATGTGTCTTCTAGTGAAATTTTGCATGTGAAGGCCATGTGGGCCCCTGACACTTTGGGCCCTGGGGCCTGTCCCTGGTAGGTCTGTTCAGTAATCCATCCATGTAGGAACCACACTGGTGACGTGTATACAATGTGTTCAGTTTTGTAGCTTGGATATCCCCATTTGAGAAGCATTTCTGTTATTATATCCTTGGTTGAACTTGAGCAGGCTAGGCCACTGTAGTGTAGCTGGATCGTATCACCATACAGCTCTCAGTTTATGAGGCTGGATCATGCCCAGTCATGAAAGGAGACAGATTACAACCTCCACAAAACTGGGATAATCAACCACATGATACTCCGCCATGAGCTTCTGTGCAAGGCTAAGATACGTTTTATGTCTTTGTTATCATTTAATAAAAATGGCACTAACTAGCTACCAGAAAACTGCCATATATGGACGTACTTTAGAAGTATCAGTGTGAACCATTCCTGCTCTTCCTTGGTTCAATGCAACATTTTATATGTGTGCTCTGGAGAGGTAAAAATATTGTTCTGTAACCATAACAGTTGGGCTCTTTGCGTCTGGTCTGTGGAATATATTGCTTTTGGTAACGACTTCGGAGAAGAAATGAAGGCAGTGTGCACTTTGTGCTTTGTCCATTGTGAGCAGATGAGGCTCTAAAAGTGCACAGTGTAGTTTGTATATACTTTTACCATACACACAAAGGAGGAGGCAGCGTGCATTGTCACTAATCAGTATGTTTCATATACAACAATAAGTAATTCAGCCTACTAGCTATTTTATCAGGCTTTGACCTCTTCTCATACTAAAATTTGATAATATGTTTTTATCACACAGCAGAATGATATTAGTTCTAAACTCTCATAAATGTCAACATGTTTTGTCCATTTATGGCACTCTACTACCAAAGGAGGTAAACAAGAGAACAAAAACAGTTAAGAGTCAAGGGTTTTTGTCCTAGCGTGTTATAACCTGTCACATTAAATCATAATTATCTGCCCCCCTGCAACCTGCCATGCCACTGCACACTTCTAAATACTTATAAGGCAGAACTATGTGAGCCATGACACTTATATGGTGAAAGGTCATGACAATGTTTTTGCATGAAGAGCCATTTGACAGGGAGCCGAAAGATATTTATACAGTTTAAACACTTGTTATGCACGAATGCTGTGGATGGAATGTAGTGGGGACAAGGACGGAAATTGCTTTTTAACCCTGTTTCCTCACAACAGAGTCAAGAGGGAGGACATATTTAAATAGATAGGCCACTTCCCAGAATGACAGGAAAACACTTTCCAGTAGAGCGTCATGTCCTACCTGTGGCTGCACTGTAGTAGAGCAAAATGTCGTTAGGTGAAAGGGCCCTCTCCCAGATGACAAACTCGTCGAAAGCGCCTGTTACGTAGTGACCATAAGCCCTGTCATTGCCAGTCCCGATGACAAGGTCAGGGTAGGGATCTCCGTAGTTCTCTGAGACACTGCCAACTGTGTCACCAACAGTGAAGGTCCCATTGATGTAGACTTTTAGACCATCCTTTTTCGTCCATGTGAAGAGAATGTGGGTCCAGTAAGGCCCTGAAAGAGGAAACATATGCAGTATGTATGATTTCTGTGGAATTATAAATAGCACACTAAATAAGCGCTGCAAATGTTAAGGCAATGCAAGAGTGGGCGATTAAAGCAAAAAACAGAATGAAATTTACTGAGCAGAACACAGGATTTCAGATGTTAGTATGGCTTTTCATGCAAAATCTGTTTTTGTTTTTGCTGATGGTGACATGGTGGAACATTTCTATTCAAAATGTTCAGAGCTGTTACTAATGATTGTTTTTAATCTGCTGATTCTTTCTTCATTAATCCATTTTTCTATAAAATGTCAACATTGCCAGATGTACAATAAATGATAATTATTGTAGACCTATTTGTGCGGTAATTTTGCCCTCTGTATGATGTACAATCAGTAATGCCGAAAGTGCCATAATCTGACCATTATGTGACACTTCCAATTTGTAGTTTTAAACTGAGCTTTCTTATTTGATGTCCCAATGTGACCAAAAGCAAAATACAGATGCTACAACTGTGTGTATGTATCTCTTCTCACAAGGCCTCTTTCCCACCAATCATGCTTGGCGTGGGCTATGATGAATGTGACTGGCAAGCCCCAATGTGGTTAGATTTGTCAAAAAAAAAGCAATTGAAATACGTGAAATTACACATTTACGCCTACTTGTTCTCATGGTTATGAGTCGTGTATGATCATTTTCCCCTAAATATGATCATTTTAAGCCTCTGCTACGATAGTTAAATATTTCTAATCTGGCAATGCTGTGAAAAATATACATTGTAGTTTCACAGATCTTAAGATGACACATTCAAATTGCTTGAAATGCTGGAGTCAAGACATATTTGCATTTTGGCTGAGCTAGAAGAGATTACAGCCATGCTAGTGGCTCTGTGAGGCACTCTGTTGCTTTGAGCTAAATGCTAATGTCAGCATCATAGACTGTAATCAGCATGCTACAATGAAAATGCTAGCAAATTAACGTTAATTAATTAAAGTTTAACAGGTATAATAACCATGTTTATCTTAGTTTAGAGTGTCAGCATCATAGCAATCGATTTCTGTTGTTACTGTGCTTGCTAAATAACACTAACGGCAAAGAAGGCCAAAAACTGAGCCTGGTAGGAATATCACTAGTTTTCCAGGTTCACCAAAGCTATCACAATTCATCTAGAACAACGCTAGCTCAGTTGAAAATTGCTGAAAATTATGTTTAGTAAAAAATGTAGATACTGTAGAATTTGTCTTAATTATTTTATGAGTAAATCCTGTGTGCCTACAAGAACTTGAGGTCAGGGTCTGTTCTGGTCCTGCTAGCTTTCTCCTCTCCAGTCAGTTTTACACTACAAAGAACTTCCCCTTGTGAAGTAAATTGACAATGAGGGGAGTCTCATTAGACAACACATCTGAAAACACTTCCACCAGATGAGCAGAGCACCCAAAACACATCTCATTTGCGGTTAGAATACAAACCATATGTGCAAAAGACCAGTCCTACTTTTATGTTTTAACTCTGTCTTTCACTTTTTTATGTACAAAGCAGTATTATGAAATATTCTTAGCCTTCGATGATTATTATATTAGTCTTAGGGCACCTCAAGGTTCAGTCTATCAACATCAAAGCTATTCCTCATACTTCAGAAAGAACTGATACATGTCCTAAAATTTTGACGTGTCATACTGTATGAGTACCAAATGACGTTTGATCCTCTGTAACAGAACACTCAAATCTAAATTAAGTTATGATGACGCCCCGTGAACACTACTTTGAGTAATTGCAGGGAAAACAAAGATGACAGAAGTCATTTGAGAATGAAATACTAACTTGTAAAAGTTCCACATAACGTTATGTCTCATATGTTTTTTTCCCCACTTTGTCAAAACAGTTTACCTAACCATTTCATCTCATTTGAATCCAAATTTTATTTTCATAATTGGATTCAAAGTATTGGTCACACTCTGACCGTTATTAAGTTCAAATTTCATCTGACTTGACGTTTACTAATCACCAAACATTATTGTATTTAAGAGGGAAATGACCGCATCTCGTTACACGTCCACAATAATTCTATGTTTTGCGAACAGCAGAAGAGCAAAAGCAAAAGAAAAAGATTTATGAAATTTACCCTCCTCTTGCCAAATCAACTGTCTGTGGCTGCATCTGGTTTCAGTTAACCAAACCATGAATGCAATTACACAACTAACAATTTATGGTTGAAAACAAAAAGCTGTATATTTCCAAGACGAAAATACATTCCTCACAAGTGCCTATGGGAAATGTAACTTAAAGAACAGTGTGAAATACAAAAGTAAATTTATCCACAGTACCTGGAACTTGGATGTTGGCCTTCCATCTGTGGTTGTTGCCTCGAGTGTAAAACTCCACATATCCTCCATAGGGGTTGGTGTAGACAGAGAAGCCATTAGAGATAACTTTCCCTCCAGAGGCTACAGCAAAACGGGACTCCGACTCATGGTTCTTCCAAAAAAAGGAGAAGGTAATCCCTGGAGAATGATGAAAAATCACATCAATAAAAATGACTGACACGGAGTGAAAATAATTAGTGCTTTGGCAAATTATGGTATGCAGAAACTACACTGCGCTCACCCTCAGGCCCACACCAAGTAGGGTCACTAATGCAAGAGTTCTGGTAGTTTCCAAAGTGGAGAAAGGTGCCACCATTATCTCCATTCAGAAAGATGCCCTTGTTGACCATTCCTTCAACAATATCTGCAGCAGAGCACAAATCAAAGGCATCATCTCACTTGAAATGATGAGCCAGGGGTGGTCTACTTAAGTGCCAAAATATTCCGAATGTTCAGTTCTCTGTTCATCCAGTAAATCAAATTATAAGTCTCTTAATAGTCAACTAGTCATAAATTGTTTTTGCAGCTGATGAACATGAGGGTTTTACAGCTTTCTTGGTATCTCATAAAAGAATACAAAGACATTAGGCAAGTGTATACAGTGTGTTACAATTCTGGTTTGACTAAATGAACAATAGCAGATATTTAAAAGGCCAAGAATCTTCTCATCTCGTGCTGCACAGACAAAAGACTGCACAAAAAAAAAGTTCAACCAAGTCCAGACACAGAGGACAACAGGGAGTGGTGGGTGACGCACAAATGAATTTCAGTGAGCGGAAAGTGACTGATCCTCACCTACTGTTGCAGAAATGTTAGTGTAGGCAGAGTCATTGGTATACACATAGGAAGAGTTATGGGAGGAAGGGAGCACAGTGTGGTTGTGGATTCTGAGAGCTGGACAAAGACAACAGAGAGAGACAGTGATTCACACCTATAGACACATGACAGAAGGCACAAGAGAACGGTGAGAGGAAGACAACAGGAGGGACGTGGTGCGCAGGTATGAGACGGAGTGATGCTGAGCTGAGTGCAGAGTGGCAGCGCTCAAAGAGGTTTCGCTCTTTTCCTCTTTGTTTGAGGATTTTCCTTGACTCAGAGTGGCTTCACACATCATACTCAAGTCTATACCCGATCCCTCTTTAACTTTAACATCTTTATAAACACTTGCCATGACCTATGTAGTGACAGCATGGCTGCAAACTCAATGCATGTGGAAGAAGTTATTGTCTTTCAGTCTGTCGCCAATTAAAACAACTCTAAAATGCAGATTAATGATCTTTTACCACCTCCAGATTATGGGATACTGCATGTAAAATAATGCAGCATTAAGTTCCTTCACACACTAGATATTTAGCTTTATAATTTCACTAATAAATCCAACATACAATGTACACTCTCTGAACACAGCAGCACATTTAACAAGCATGATGGCTATGGCTGGAAGGTGGGTGATGAAAAACAGCTTAAGACCATGCAGAGAGCAATCAGAAAAAGACATTAGGATTGTGCATTCCCCTGACAGTCTCTTTATGTATGGTGTGCACATACTTATGTTACTTCCGTTAACATAACCTGGTCTGTTTCCAATCTGGTCCCACAGTTCATGGATTCCGTCCACAGCATCAAGGGGCCAATAATGTGAGGCCGTGGCCAACACCTGCAGGCCTGGACGGAGAGTTCATGGGTAAACAAGCATCCAGAGAGGGCTTTTCCCCCAATCAAGCTGTGCCCCATTACTCAAAATTGATTTTCCTGGCACTCCATTTTGGATTTTGGGGGGATTAAAAGCTTGATAATAATGAACCCAACAGCTGTAAGAGTTACACAAACTGCTCTAATTAATGAGTAGGGTAATAAACAAATCAATAACACTCTCTGGTTCTGCAGTTAGCAGATGGTAAAAACTTTTTAGGGTGCATATTTCTAAATATATAGCTGTATATTGTAATCATATTTAAATTTGGTAAATTAAAACAGTTTGGGAATATTAAAGAAATCACGCCATCCACACAAAAAATGCATTACTACCTGGATGCTTCACAGGTTGTACCACTTGAGCATAAACCTGTAAAGAAATCAAATGTATTTGTAGAAGAACTATGCAAAAGATGATCAGACTATAATATGAGAGGATGGGACTGTAACTGTGTTCATGAGCTTACCTTAATACACGAGACAAAAGCTGTAAAAAAGTGAATCCGCAAAGAAAATTCCATAACTTTTAGAAATTGTAGCAGTCCTCTCTAAAACAACTGTTAAATCCCCAAATGAAGATGAATCCAGGAGGAGTTGCTCATTATTCCAAGTTGTGTCAACTTCTGATCAGTCCATGTGTCCACACTTTGAAATACAGATAAATACTAATAACAGCTCTAGAACAAAAAAAATCAATTCAGTGTTCTGGTATGAGGGAGAAAAACTTCAAAAGTTTCCCTTTCATGATAAAAATCTGAATCCCAGCTTCCACGTCCACGCAAAAAAAAAAAAAAAAACTGTAATCCGTGGTCTTCGTTTCTACAGTGAACTAGTTTCTTTGAGTTTCTGTGGCTGCATCTGGAAATGGCAAGAAGCAGAGAAGCCCCGTACTGGCTTGTTGGACTGAACGTGGGAATTGCAAAACGTGATGTCATTTTTGGATCTTCTGAGGAGGGGCGTTGGAGCTGTGCGTAAATGGCATTACTTCTGCGTAATTGGAGATTGCGCGGGGAATGAATGAGATCAGGATCTGCACCGCGCGACCCAAGTGCTGTTTAGATAAAAGATACGTATTAATATGTGGTCTCATGACTAGATTCGATATTGAGTTAAACTACAGGACAACACCCCGGACTCTTTGGGAACAACAGGGATGCTGCTGAGGGTGGGTGGTTACTGTGACAGTTTACAGAAGGACAAACAGACCCAGAGCTCACTGGGGTAGCACAGATGCAGTATCTGCAACGCTGCAAAACACTTTTTATGAATCGCCTGAAGGGTTTGTTTAATTTTGAACTGCCACCACTCAGAGATTTAACAAGATAACTTACTTCACACTTAATCAATATCATGAGAATCTTGTCTGTCAGTGAGATGTGGGTCACAGCTCGTCTTGTGTTACTTTTTAAGGTAAAATACTGATAGTTTGGAGGATACCTTCAGGTGGGAGAGACATCAAAAGCACCGCTAGTTCCATCACATGCTGCCAAGGTCAATTTGCATACATATCAAGGCAAACAGCGCCACCGTGTGGCCAGATGGCTGATAGTTTGGTGGCCGCCCAGCCAGGCTCATCAATTATTTATTAAACCTTCTCGCGTAACTGCCTGGTGGTGTGTTTGCTGTCAAAGTAAAATAAATAAATAAATAAATAAATGAATAAATAAATCTGTTTTCATATAATAAACTACAAAAGACTCATGCACCGTGTCACAGTGTTTTTTTTTCATGGAGGTAATATAATATTTCCTTTTCTCCTACTTTCAGCCTCCCAAAAATATAATAGGATTACATTCATTTGGTTTGTTTATCATGATGGTCTGATCAAATTTAATTGAGGGTGGACTAGTTTTACCCCCCTGAGGCAGAGTATGGGGGAGGGAGGGTGAGGAAGAGAAAGGCAGAGAGGTGGGAGAGGAGGAGAGGCGTATCCCAGTATCCGTGGATCTGTTACGCGTCTTTTGCGCTTGTGTGATGAGAAATATCGGCACAGAGTAAACCAAAAACAGTCACTTTTTACCTTTATTTTGTTGGACTTTAACTTCTCAGCGCTGGATTTTGGATCCAGTCTCACTTGGATTAAAACTTTTTAGACCTGACGCGCTCTCTTCCTATTTCTGTCGCCGGAATAACGCTGTTGGAGTAGGTGTGCTGCGTTTCTCATCTCCATCCAGCCGTCTCGACATCAGCGCACAGTAAGGTGGCTCAATGTTACTCTACACATGGAGACTTACAGAATGACCTAGCGGGTGTTTTACCAGAATTATCCAGGCTGGAGACGAGCTGATCGGTGTGATGAAGGATCGACTGGCTGAACTGAGTGCTGTAAGTGACTTCTCTTGCGTTAGTTGGATACAGATTGACAGGTGAAACCAACAAAGTCACCCACACATTTTTCTTTCAGGGTAGGACACGAGCAGAGGAGGATGTTGCAGTCGCAGTGGACAGAGATGGCTTCATGGAGAGCTTCTTTCGAAGGGTGGGTATCACTGCAACTTCCAGGGTGTGCACAGGTTTGGGGATGGCTGGGGGCAGATGATGATTCAAGATACCTGATGTGTTATTGATTGGTTCAGGTGGAAGAAGTCAGAGGACTCATCGATAAGATCTCCTACCAAGTGGAGGAGGTGAGGAAGATGCACAGCATGATCCTGTCTGCACCCAACCCAGATGACAGTAAGTGTGTGGAGACAGAGAGCATTTGATTGTCTTGATGTTTCATTTCTGCATTCAGTTTTAATGAGAACTGCTCGGCATGAGTTCAGCTTTTGAGGCACAGAGTGAAAATGTCTCTCTTCCTTTGTTACTTTTTCCTCCTCATTGTGAATGAATGGCTGCCCGGCTGGAAACCTGTAAAGGAAATGGCTCCATTTTGCCCCAGAACTCATTGTAGTTAAGGCTCAGACAGGGACCTTGTAACTGTCAGGGATTCCAACATGCTGTCATTTGCAGATGTTCGCAGGCACCAGCATATATTGTCTCCTACCAATCAGACACAGTTCTCAAGTATTTCTAAAGATTTAAAGCTCTATAACAACGACAACAGTGTTACTTCTGGATGCACTCAGCTCCTGGCTTTTGTTCAGTGTGTGAGCCTGAGGACCCTGCAAGACAAAGGGCCAGTTTACAGTGCCATGGCATCATCAGTGATTATGTTTAATGTAACACAGTACAGTGTTTTAAGATCCATGACGTGGAAAGGGTCACCAGGGAAAGAAACAAAGAGCTTTGTGCTGTGTGTGACCTCTGTAATATTGCCACAGGGTTGTTGCCAAGTTACAAGATGAAATCACAGTAAATTCAATATTTACTGGAGAGAGAGGCGCAGTGATTAGCTGGATGACATGATTTTTCCTCATCAGCAAACCAAGTCTGACGTGTTTCCCCGTTTGTGTCTGTGCAAAGGAACAAAGGACCAACTGGATGCACTGACCAACGATATCAAAGGGAACGCCAACGTGGTGCGAACCAAACTAAAATGTGAGTTGAACCATGGCGTGATTGTCACATTTACTGACTACACTGTAAAAAACTGATGTTGCCCACTGTTGTGTAATGTTTTATCGTAACTGTCTCTCTGTAAAGCCATGGAGCAAAGTATGCCCAAGGATGATGTTGCTAATAGATCGTCTGTTGACTTCAGGATCCAAAAAACACAGGTGAGGACACAGTTAGATGACGGTGAACTCCTCACATACACATAACCTATCCTGCTCATACATGACTGTCATTCAGTCAGTTGTACACAAACATCAGGAGGGAAATGGAGACAACTGTTACCTTTACCTGACACACTCTCTCTTTTACAAGATGTGTTTTTAGATTGGCTTCTTTGCATTGCTTTTGTTTGGGTGTAATTTTGAACCTCAAAGAGAAATACCCATAAAATGTACTTTTAATTCCAACACTACTTGTCTTTTATAAAACTGCTTTGTGGAGTATCAAGTCGTAAAAGTCTGCACTCTGAAATGCCCACGTTCTCACCCTCTGTCCTTGTGTCTTCACTTGTCCTCAGCACACAGTGCTGTCCAGGAAGTTTGTGGAGGTCATGACCCAGTACAATGAGACTCAAGTGTCCTTTCGGGAAAGAAGCAAAGGAAGGATCCAGAGGCAGCTGGAGATAAGTACGTGAAAAATAAATGGACCCTCTGAACTCTCATGGGGCTAGGAATTATGGGTTACATTTATAGAGTGGTCTTTGAAGCAATGATAATTAATGTAAATTACTTCTGCAAACAGGAAGTACTCTTGTTTTTCTAACACATCAATGGCTTCAAGTTGGTTGCTCGGTCAAGATTTGTAAATCAAGAGATAAAAGAGTGACAACTAAAACCTTGAAGCTGTGTTAGGACAGGATTCAGGAAACAGACCACACCGGTTTCCTCTCTGTGTCTCTGAGCACTAACCTAACTGTTGATAAACAGACACCAGCAGCAGGGCAGGGTTCTCTTTTGTGCACAAACCAAAGTCATAACTTACCATATCTAAACACTGGATTTTTGATGTTTTGTTAGTTTGGATGGAACCTTAAATGGTAACTTTAGTCTTTTTTAACCTGGACCTTATGTGGCTGTACTGGTTTTCCCATGTTTTTGTGCCTAAGTAACGAATGGCAACAACAATTTTTGACATTGGTCCAGTAGTCAGCTGGCAATAGTGAAACAGGCTGCAATGTTACCACTTGAGGCATGCTTGCATTGTCAATTTACATCCATTGAAAGTGCTTGTTTTTGCCACTGATTAGCTCAGATTGTTATTCTAAGTGTCTGACAAGATTACAGAAAGGATCCATACAGAGATAAACCTTTTTGTTAGAGAGTAAGATCCTTTTTGTTTAGCCATAAACAGCCCCAAAGTCGCCATCACAAAACCCACCAGACTCCTTTCAAATAAACAACAGTTTTATCATTGCCACTCACACTTCATTTAAAGCCAACAGATACAAAATAAAACTAACAAAACCATCTTGGTTGCTCTTCCTACTGTTCCAAGAATCACCAACTCTGATTTGGTTAAAAGAAACCTGGTGTCTGGTGGCTTGGGCTACAGCAATTTCAGGGCTGTTTCTGGTTTACCAAAAAGAATCTTACTCTTTAACAAAAAGGTCTATACTTGTAGTAATCCTTTCCATAATGTTGTCAGGCAGTAAGAATACCAATTTGAGCCTGTCAGTGGCAAAAACAAGCCATTCAGTGGATGTAAATTGCCCCAAGTGGTTACTTTGCAGCCTGTTGCACCACTGCCGGCTTTGGCGCTCCCACTCAACACAGGATCAGTTTCAAAAATTGTTGTTCCCAGTCACTTTGACAAAAAAAATAGGGTTAAAATTACAAATGTTACCCTTTAAATGAGTAGTAGTTGTCGTAGTAGGATTGGTCAAAGAATAGGATATACAGGAGAGCACCCACCAGTTATATAATGACGCATAAATACCAAGGGTTAGGTTGTGACAAACCAAAATGAATAAACATGTCTAGTATTAATGGGATGTGTAAAATAGCAGCATCTATCAAAACTACTTTTAGACAATATGAGATTTGGCATAGTGAAAAATGTGCATTCAACACATTTTTAGCATTCATAAAAACTTAATCATTTTAACTTGTGTTCAATGTGTTTGCTTTGGCAACCTGACCAAGTGATATTTTGCACCATTTGTCAGAGGGGTCTGTTCAGATCATCTCTGTTCAGAATTACAATGAAAAACAAATGCAGAGAAGGTGTGTATCAGGTGCATTGCATTATGCACATGAGTAACACGAGACAATAGTGAAAGGCAAAAAAATAGGACTGTCTCTCAGAGTCCCTGCGGCCAGCATTAATGAGAGGCTCTAGTTCTCAACACTGCAGACGGAAGAGCCTGATACTGGAGACGCCTCGTTGTGTTTGCGTTGTCCGGGAAACGGGCAGAGGGCTCAGCAGCCTGTGTAACAGTAGTTCACCTGTCTTTGACACGGCTGCATGAACCTCGGCCTGAGCTGTTGTGTGCTCACACCGTTCACTTACATCATTCAGAAGTGATCATTTTTAGTTGATGTGTATTGATGGGTTGTAATAGTTGCTTGTTTTATTGTGTTCGGCTCCGGCTCTCTGAGGATTAGCCAATGTAAAACGTGCGTGTCATACAGTAATCACCTGCACAGAGATCTGTCTCTCCAGGGAGGGTGTTGTACAAGAGGAGGCATGGCTCCAGGAAAAGAAAGCTTTCTGTTTATAGAGTTTCAGCAGCTGTTTCTCTTTGAGGGCTGCCGGCTTCCTTTGTTGCTCAGACACTTCTAAACTTAGTCACAAATACAACCCGTATCCACGAATAAGCCGAAAACCACATCAGGAGCTGACTGTAATTAAACATTGAATTATCTCAATTAGCAGTCGGCTGAGAAATGCATCATTACCAACTGTTGCTCTGAGATTTGTAGTTTACTCACAACATGTTTTGCTCTCTATGTTTAGTACTCGCCAGTATTACAAAGCCACCATCATTTGATTCTTTAAAACATGCTAACAAAAGTCTTCAATAGTAATTCTCAGTGTGTCTTATTTTATTGCTGTCAAACACATCATCATTTTTTTTCACATTTGGAATGAAGTCTTAATTTGTTGTTTCATTAAACAATACATCTGTCACTACTTGGGGAAAAGTCAACATTGTGTTTGTAACAGCGTCCCCTGGGTGGATAACAGAGACATTATTTTTCTGTCAGCTCAATCGATAGAGCTACAATGAGGCTTCTTCTCCTCACACAGTGGGCTTTACACACAGCAGCTTCACAACACTGTCAGACAAATGAATTACCCTGGGATCAGTATATATTGTACCAGGGCTAAGCACAGACATGTGGTGTTTACATGCTCAACATTAGTGTAACACACTACTCTGGGAGCTTTGTCTATAAAGTGTCAGAGTTGTGTATTATTGTTTTAAAAGCATGCTACTGTAAAATCTGACAAGCTGATCTTACTTCAAAAAAATCTAGGATAACAGTTGCCTTAATAGGTAAGTAAACATACCTACCTTATGTCAAGATATCTCTCCTTCATAAGTAAACATAACTTAAAGCTAACAGTTATATTTACTTACCTTTTTCAAGGCAGTTTCCTAGATGTTTTTAAATAAAATCAGTTTGTCAGATTTTACAGTCCCTAATTACAAGAGTGTGCATCAGATAATCGTTTAGTCACAGACAGCTGTATAAACCATAACCAAATTGGTAGGCATAACTAGTCTTCTGATAAATAATGGATCAAGAGAGCTCAGTCCACTGGCCTTCCATATTTTAATGATAGATGCTGAATCTAAGGTCCAGAGCAAGAATAAAGGGGCATCTCATGACTCAAGTTTCTCCTAACAAGCTTGCTGCAGCCTTTTCACTGTAAAATCTTCACAGATCTGTAAATTATATCTTATTTTCTCCAATAGCAGAAACCACATCACGTGTCTACTCCAGTTTCTGGTGTTTTGGAGCTACCATTTCTTCATCTAAAAAAAATATCCCAATGTGAAATCTGGGGCATCTTTAGATCATGGATCCAGACTTACTTAAAGGTCATTACACACAAGAATATTTAACAAACCTTTCTTAAAGCACTACCTGAATCCAAGATTTTTATGTTCGCTAATATGCTGTCTATGACCATCAATGGCTATGTTTTAGCGATTTAAAACAAATGTGGGCCAGGGGCGTAAAGCGAAGTGGCAATGGCCCTTCCCTTCTTCCTGCCCCCAGCTTCTGGCACCCTTGCTCAAACCTTATCAATCTTTGAACTTGGCCTTGCTTCTGGTCTGAACTACACACTTGCAAAATTTCATGAGCCAAGGATGTAAAGCAGAGGGTTAATGGACCGCTCCCTACTTTCAACACTCTTTCTCTGGTCCCCTTAGTCAGACAACACCCATCATCAACCTCAACCTTCATTTTGATCTCAACTACACACCTGTAGAGTTTCATGAATGCATCTTGCACAGTTGTGACGCTATCACATTGACAAAATTTGTCCACAGACAGACAGACAGACAGACAGACAGACTATAAACACCTTGCAAAATACACAAAACAGCTTCTGTGGTAGTTCCTGCTACAACTGGTGTCACCAGGACCACATATCGCCTTGATGACACACACACACAGACTCACAAGGTGAAAACAATACCAGCTGTCGCAATGTTGTCACTGCTGGTAACACCAACAGGGCTTGTTTTGCATTTTTCACCATTAGAATAAAACTGTTGTAGTATGATATTTTAAAAACCAGAGGCTGGCTAAGGACAACCAGTTAAACAGTTCAAGAAACCAGCATGTCAGAAGCCCAGGCCCCATGCATTTCCTTGCCATGAGTAGTGTATCAAATGGATAATCGTTGTCTGCTATGTATTATTTTAGCTGGAAGAGTGACCACCAATGAAGAACTAGAGGGCATGTTAGAGAGTGGAAATCCATCCATCTTCACATCTGATGTAAGTTTGCTCATACTTTACTGTGTAGTATACTGTTATTGTGTTGCTGTTACTGCCATCTAGTGGTGGAGGAGGAGTAAATCATTTGGGGTGTGGTAGTGCGCTACTTGGCTTTTTTTTTTTTTTTTACACACAGCTGGGAACATTTGTTTGGTGTTTTTGGATTAATTATTTTACCTTGTCCCTCTATCTGTCTCCCTCAGATCATTTCTGATTCCCAGATCACACGTCAGGCCTTAAATGAGATAGAATCTCGACATCAGGACATCATGCGCCTGGAGTCGAGCATCAGGGAGCTCCATGCAATGTTCATGGATATGGCAATGCTGGTAGAAACTCAGGTAACAGCTACATGTAATTTGAGGGGTTCATCAATAAATGCTGCTCTTTACAAGTTAGAAATTTAGTATTATTATTAACCAATGCCTAATTATATCTAATTTGTGATACTTAACAGTCACTATGTGTATTTACCAATATTACCAAGACAAAAGTCTGATTATTTGATTTACAGGGAGATATGGTGAACAACATTGAGAAGAACGTCTCCAATGCGGCCGAATACATTTGTAGTGCAAAAGAAGAGACCAAAAAAGCAGTGAGATACCAGAAAAAATCCCGGAGGGTATGTATTCCCTTTTAATTCCATGTTGCCTAATAGCCACAAAAAACATTTGTAAATGTCAGTTGTACAATATAACCACTTTAAACTACTCTAAACATATGAATGTGTTTATGCTTTGTGTAAATGTTGTTATGGCACTGGTACTACTTTTAATTGGAGTTGAAATAACACCCTCTCCTTCCCTTGGCAGAAATACATTATCCTTGCCTTTGCTCTGTTGATCCTGCTTGCTGTCATTGCACTAATTGTTGGCCTGTCTGTTGGACTAACCAAACCCCCTGTATGAGAACTGCTGTGATTACAGCGCGAGGTAACACTACATACATCCAGCAACTTACACTCCTTAAAAGGGAACTTCACCCATTTAAAAATTCATACATGTTATTCTGACTATTTGGGTACATTTTATGTTCTACAATAGTATGAATGAATGACTGACTTTACTTTACGCAAAACAAAAATTGAAAACAGAACAAATATAATATCAATATAGTGCACGTTTGGCTAGAAAAAAGGAAACAAACATTCTGTGGGTCCACAAAATCAGTCTTCCATTCATTGTCTATTGAGCAGCTCTAGACTTTGTACCCTATGACATCACAAGTTTGAGACTTAGGGCGCATTCACACCAGGATAGTCTGGGGGACTCGGTTCGATAGGGCAGGGAATACCAAAAGATTTCACAACTTCATTTGGTTTGGTTCACTTTCACACTGCACTTTTTAATGTGGACAACGTCACGCAGTTACAACAGCTGCTCTTTTGGGGGCCGTATTGCCTGAAACAACCACTGACCAGGAAGAAAAAAGCATGAGGAAGAAGAAAACCCGGCTCATCGATGGGCCAGGACCGAAAACGGAAATCCACCTCCTTTAGCCGGTGTGGTCACCACAAAACCAATGGAGCAACACCACATTTATGCAGTCTTTCTGTTTTTACTTTGGTGTTCAAACCTAATTGTTTTTTACCTCTGCTTCTCCGGGTTTCGCGCTTTTGGCTTTGTTATTTTTCTCCCCAAAATGCACTGTGCTCTACTTCACTTTCACCCTTTGGTTCACTTCCCTTCTTTGGTTCACTTCCTTTCTTTGGCTCGCTGGATAGTCCGTTTAGATAACCCACCGTAAGCCTACTGCACCAGGGTTCACTTGCAAGTGAACCGAGGCCCTCAGTTTTCAGGTGGACCAGGGTTTGCTCGTTTGGTCCATACCAGAGTTCGAATGAGCATTCACACCACTCCAAACAAACTGAACTATCCGTAGAAATGGACCAGGGTTTGTATAAAGTGGACCAAACAGCGCCAGTGCGAATGCGTCCTTATTTTAGTTTGAGCCACATTTCTGGCTTTTAGAAAGAGTAGCTCATGTCCACAAATATTGTTTGACTTTTCCTAGGCTGTGGAAAAAAAAACATATTTGGATTTTTAATTCAGGTGGTGTTCCCCTTTAAACACAACATTCATCCATCCATCCATCCATCCATATATCCATGAATTCATCCAATAATTTAGCTGTTGAATGGTTTAAAGCAGTGATACTCAACTTGTGGCTTTTGGGCCAAAACAGGTGCGCCTAAGGGTGCTGGGTGGTCTGCCAACCATTTTCTAAATCACAGTGAAAATAAATAGATCCACATTGGGAATTTTCTCGTACTTTGAATGTAGATAATGTGCCAGGGTGCATTAAAAGCATCAAAATAGAGCTCATTTTTCAGAAAAGTACCAGAGGAGGATTCCCTCATGCCGACAGAAGTCTGGGCTAAGCCTGGATTTTTGATTTGATGTTCTCAAATCCTAGAAACGTCCCTGCATACACCTGACCTGTGTGGGGCTACTGTCACTGGATTTACCTCTTAGCAAAGATTAGTGAGGACAGCAAATGTTGGATGGTTGAAAACAGGCAGTTCATTTATTTATGATAAATATTATTAATGCCTGTTTATTAACCGTCCCCTGGCCTCATGTCATTTTGCAAAAGTGGCCTCCAGGCAAAGCAAGTTGAGTATCCCTGGTTTAAAGGATATGTAATGCAGTTCTGACTCCTCTTCCCTTCTCTTCTTCACAGAAACTTCTCTGCCTTGCCATCTGTGGGGTCACAGGCTTACTCCTTTTACTCATCATAATATTTGGGAGTCTTTGAGTGATGGATTATTTGAGTCTCACCCTCACAGCAGTCAGGGAGTCAGCTCCTGTAGTGATGAAACTTCAGTAGCTTCATAATGAAACAAAAATAAGTCATTCACTATCCAGCAGCATTACAGAGAGGATCTCTTGACCACACTGAAGTGTAAGTATAATGTGTGTGTGTGATCCACTTTGCACCAGTAACTTCAGACCTCATGATTCACTGTTCTGGAGCGCTTCTGTACAGCTAGAACAAAGCATCCTGTCAGCATACATCCCTTAGCAGTGATATGATGAACACTGACAGCACATCAGATTTATATACTGGTGTGCGTTCTGTATTGCTGCATTTTTTTTTTCATGTTATGTATCATTCTCAGACATTTCTTGATCTCATCACTGTAAAGGATGTTTTTGAAATAACTCTTTTCACCCTCTTGCTTAGATTTAGAAGAGAAGATTGATATGCCTGTATGATGAATATGAAGCTATCACTAGCAGCCAGATAGCTTAGCTTAGCTTAGCATTAAGACTGGAAACAGAAAAACAGCTAGCCCGACTCTGCCAGGAGTAATATGGCACATATTACTGCCAGACGATTTCTTGGACAAGCACGGTGACTTCCTGGAGTCTTGTTGTCATCATGAGGTTGTCAGGTGGAAGCTCCAGGTGGTCATTTAACCTTTCGTAAAATCCACAGTATGTCAGTTTTACACTTCTGTTTGTGGACAGATTAAACAAACAACGTATAACATGGTAGTAAGTAAGCCTTAGAGATGGTGGTTGGCTGAGGTTGTTGTCTTTGGACAGAGCCAACCTACCTGTTTCCCTTTGCTCAGAGTCTTTGTGCTATGCTAAACTTACCAGCTGCTGGCTGCAGCTTCATATTTAGCCTACAGAGTGATATTCATCTTCTCATCTTACTCATGACAAGAAAGTCATTAAGCTTTTTTTCCCAACATGTTGCTATTTTAATGCCTTAATATTCAAAAGATATAGTGACAATTCTCTTTATAAACTGATTGTATGATTTGTGTTTACATATATGCTCCTCTTCTCTTAAACCTTCTGTATATTCACTGTAATTCATGTGAATTGAATGTAAAACGACTACAGCTCAGGAGTCCTTTAGAAATAGAAAATTGTAAAAACAAATAGGCCTATATATATTCTCTGTAAGCATTTCTAGTTAACCATCTCAATCAGAAATATTTTCAGATCAGTCGAACAGAATTCATGTCATTCAGTAACTCTAAAGCAGCATCCATACTAAAGTGCCTTGTTGACATTTAATATGAAACCTTAACTTATTAAATATATTTATCATGATTATGGTGTGCTATGACTGAAATATTAATTGTGACAAAAGTCATACTACAACGTAGGACTCTTGGATGATGTTATTCAAGAGCACACTTTCATTTTAATTTGTTCGATTATTTTTTATTTGTGAGTGATATCCTGTATTTTATATTGAAACAGAATTATTAAGTAATGTAATTAAAGATGAGTAAAAAGTCTTTGCAGCGTGTGTCGTTTCTTTATTTTCTTACATGTTGAAGTTGAATTTATTAGTCATAAATACAGGATCACTTTGAAATTGCAAACACGTCTGAATTTGTCAGAAGTTATTTTATCAGTTTTAACAGGCCAGATATTTGGAGGTTCAGTTTGTTTATAGGGAAACAGAAAGAAGCACAGGGTGCTGTTTACTTCAGGACTAATGAGCACTTTGCACAAAGCGCTTGACTTCCGTGTAATCAACCAAACAAGATTAGTGAAGAAAGTGGAAGTAGGTCCCCGGAGGGCGAGTTCTTTTCTCTCTTTGAATTAGATCAAAGGAAACTTCAGAGGTGCACTTAGAGTGAAATGCCAGTGAATGTCCTTAAAATCTGTACATGAGGGTGTTTTCAGGTCACTGAGCAAGACATCCTACATGTCATCTCAAGTGATATTATGAACTGTGATTTAACTTGGACGCAGCAGTTTATTTGGATGAGTCATTCCTGTGGCGAGTTGTAGGTGTGGGAAGCGTTGGTAAATGAATGCAAGTCTGTAGAAATAATATTATTAGTAGAGGCAGGGAGGGTTAGCGTGTTGTTGTTTTGAAAAATATGATGAAATAATTCATTAGTGAAGTGTAGGCTTACACCATATTCTGTATTGTAGCCTGTGAGAGTACACTGTGTGACAGCCAGCAGGACTGAGAATGATCAAAATATGTTTGTGGAGCAGGCTGGCTTACTATAATAACCCACAGATATTTATACTTTCTATGTGTTGAAAATGTTCTTTGAAGCACATTTGCACAGTTGGTATCCTTAATGGTGCATTACTGGCTCCTTCTGGATATAGTCATTCTCAACGTCCATTTTTTCCCCAAATCATATAATTAGTCCAGTAGCTCTCATAACGTAAATAGCAATTTTATGCTCCACATTCTAATATACTTCTGCAGCAGCCTCTACTCGCCCTGTTTTCTGTAATTGTGTCATCATCACTTAACTTTATTCTGTGTATTTTCTGCATGTTGTTAGAAAATGCTTTGCTGTATCTTTTTCATGACATGACTATTTCTTTTTTGGTTACCTCTTTTGCCGATATGTCTGCTTTTCATTGCCAAGGATGTTTGAACGGGATGGGCTCCACATGAATGTGATATTTTTTCCTTGACTAAGTATTCTTGAGTTGGTGAGCAGGAGTTTATAAAGCAGATCCTGATGATTACTTGCTTACATGTCTTAATGCCTGTGAGCACCTGTTCAGACAGTTTTATTGGCATCAACACAAGCAGTTAAACACTCAACAAATCTGTGGGGGATCCCACGCTTTACAAAAGTGACACATCCTCTTCCTCCATCATCTCGCCTAACTACCACATATCCACCATATAAAACAAAATCCAAGTTGGGCTTAAACCAAGACTCTTGACAATGTCTGGTTCCTCTCTTCTACTAACTATAAACTGTTAAGAGCTTGCCCAACTTTTCCGTCACACTTGTGTTGCAGGTCCACCTCAATCTTCTCTTTCCTTTGCATATCTTATGAAATCTAAAAAAAATATAGCTCCTATGGGAAAACTTTTCTCTCAAACTCCATCTCAGTCTCCTTTTGCTGACTCTCTTTTTAACTGAACTATTCCACACTCAAGTTCTCCACTGCTTCCTCCATATTAACATATTAATTGAGAGGAAGACTACTCCGGAAATTACCCCCTTGCAATTGCCGAACCTCTGTTCGCCCACTTTTCTCACTACTTTGACTTTTCAGACACTTATCATTTTCTTTGCCTTCTCCATCTGCTCTTCAGTTTTACATCCTATTAACAAGTTTCCATCTCCCAAAACTCCAGCATATTTGACTTCTCCAACTTGCCCTCCAATGATTTTATTTGCTTTAGCTAATCGACTTTCTTTACTCCCCCCTCCCTCGAATCTTATCACTACATTAAGCAATCCTGTCTTCGGGTCCTTCTCGTCACCCTCTCTGTTCCATGTGAGCTAGCTGCATCTTTTTGCCTCCTCTTCATGGATCTTCATGGACACTGTAAAAATTTGGGGCTCAGCTCAAATGTTATGTCCAGGGGCACACTCCCCCTGGAAGATTTTTCCCTATTTAAAGCAGCTATATGCACTATTTCTCAAGCCATTTGAGATATTAGAATGCCTAAAAATATGTACACCATTTGGGGAAAACATGATAGTTGCTAAGGGAAAAAAAACATCCTGTTGAGCCAACATCCTATTTTGTATTTAGCTGTTCTCCAGCTGTCTTCATTATTCTGAAACCGTAACACAATAAATGTTGAGGATGACTAATTTTCACTCCTGCCACTTAAAAGCAGGCAAATATTGTCTGATGTTACTAATTTTTTCAAGTTACACTGGTAGAATAGTAATTTGGCATAAACAGCATTACTAATTTTGTAACCTATTTTTGTTATACTATGCTGGAGTAGAGTTCACAGAATGAATGTTTAGCTGACAAATCTGCTACATTTTAATCCATGCCATATAATCTGGACTGCTCTATTTACAAATCAAAGATCCCCAACAATGGCAAGTAGATGTGGTCTTCAGTATGCTGAATTGAATATAATTACTCAGTTATTAGATTTTTTAGGGAATAGCATAATCCTGCATTTACTGGCGCATGGAATAGTGTATATTGGCAGGACTGTTTATTGTGTCACCCCGTACAAATCTGGGATCCTCTCATGAGAGACCCAGATTGCTCCATTGTCCTACTACAGGTCAGAAACTCAAACATTACCCATCTATAACTCCTTGACTCTTCAGGAGGAATCATATGAGGGATGCCAGCTACTAGTTCTGTGCTGCTGTTAATTGTCTGCACAGTAACTGTGTAATAGGCCTACTGGCAAAAGAACTCTATTGAATTGTCTCTGGTGCTGGTAGTGTAACAGTCAGAAATGGTTTTTCTTTGGTACAGCTGACTTGCCACAGTCGTCTTGGACCCCGTGCTGTGTCAAAGTTCCCCATTAAAGTGTTTCCCTCCTGTTTAAAGATGTACCACCCACCTCCGTGGTTCATGGTGGTTTGGTTCAGATTAAGTAGGGAAACACATACCTACAGGGAGGCAGTCTTGGCACAGCACATGTTCCTGAACACATTTTCAGGGCAAGATTTTTTTTGTGTGTGTGGTGTGCCTTTATTTGACCAATTCAGCTTGTTAAACACATATTTACTAGTTACACTTACATGTACTTAAGTAAGTCATTCTTTTTCCAGAGAAAAATGATTAGGCTACCTTTACTCTGCAACATTTGACTACATGCACATCATTTAGAGCAGTGATACTGAACCATAGGGTGCTGGATGGCCTGCTGATCATTTTCAAATTCACAATGAAAATAAACTGATGCACACTGGGATTTGTGTGTGTGTGTGTGTGTGTGTGTGTGTGTGTGTGTAATGCATGAAAAAGCATTAAAATAAAGCTTGTTTATCTGAAGAAAGTGCCAGGGGAGGATCCCCTGGATGAGGTCCCAGTTAAACCCTGAATGTCCTCAAATCCTGGAAACGCCCCTGTATACACTTGACCTGTGGGGGAGCTGCTGCCACTATGTTTGTCTCATGACAGTAAACGGCGAAAGATTAACAACTGCCAATTCCTTTACGATAAAAATACTGACAAATATGAGTAATATGTTTGTTAACTGGCCCCTGACTTCCTGTCATTTTGAAATAGGGGGCCCCTGACAAAACAAGCTAAGTAGCCTATCCCTGCCTGTGAACCTGGGTAGGCTCTGTTAGCCACGCCCCTCATGACCCTGTTAGCACGCTAATGCTTACAGCTGGACATTCAGGTGAGAGAGAGCAGACTTTTTGTCGGAGGCAACAAGACCACAGCACAGAAAGCAGCGAGCTTCGGGTAGAAGCCTGGTTTGAGGTCAGTACAGCGAGTGTACCTGTTGTGTTAGTGCTGACACATTTAATACAACATACACACAGTAGCTTGCTTCATCCTTCAAAACTATTACTGCATTCTGACATAATGTAAATATCCGAGCTAAGCTAGGCTAACGGTTGCTCACCTTCCCAGTTTTATTAGCAGTTAAACGCAGTCTAATGATGGTCATTTATGTAACCTGACGAAGAGAGTAGTAGAACAAATGTGTATGCACGAATAAAAACAAGAGAGACTATTTTTATTATAGCCTATGTGGGCATGACTAATACAATTTCAGCCACAGTTGATTTTCCCCAGGTAAAAGTGAAGAAGTGAACACACCTGTCATATAACTTTCTCCTAATTAGCCTCAGTGAGTCATGTGATAGCTAGGCCTTTTAGACGTTTTCAGTAAGATTAGAGACTGATAACCACTTCTGTATTTGTAGTAATACTACTACTACTACTACTACTACTAATAATAAATTCGATTTATATAGCATTTTTCTGGATAATCAAAGACACAAAGACAACAAAACAAAAAAAAAATACAATCCAAAGATGAAATAATTCATAAGAAGGGAAACAAGGCAGAAAGGAAGAAGAAGAAACAGTTTTGGAGTTTTGAAGAGGTGTGTTTTAGGGATTTCCTGAAGGTGGAGAGTGAGGGGGAGTTTCTGACGCCTTTAGGGAGTAAGTACCAGAGGGTGGGAGCAGCCCTGTCCCCCCAGGTGTGATGGCTAGTCCTGGTGGGTGGTGGTGGGACAGGTAGGGGGTAGCCAGGCTGTGGAGGACTTTTTTTTTAGGGGACAATGAGGAGGTTAAAGTGGTTCCTATATTTGGAAAGACCTGGATGTGGGGGCTAATACCTGATCTGTGGGGGTCTGTGATAAGAACATCTGTAGAGTATCTGTTGAGCGTACATCTGTAGGGACACTGGCACGTTGATGTTCTTTCTATTTACATCGACACAACAGACATGATACATGCTTGATATACATGATTTTAGGGCTGGGTCATGTGGAGAAAATAAAATATCACAATATTGTTGACAAAATACCTTTATCAATATTGCGACAATATTATAGGTTGACTATTGGTGCTTCCATGAAATATCTACGCAAGATCTTTGATAATCACAACATTAATATATCTATATCTCTCATGGAGTGGCAATGCTTCACAGCCACCAGAGACAAACAGGGCATCCAAGCTACTAAACCTACAATACTGGATATTTGGCAAGTGGAATCTCTGACTGTACAAAGCCTGTTACACTCTCACTGGATCCCAAATTAGATCCTGTGTATACAGTTTCGAACATCTCGTGTGTGCAGATATAACCTTCTAGACCTTAATATATTAAAAGCTGCCGGAGACTCTTACATAATGAAGTGCAGAGGACTGTTTGGAATGACTAAACGGGCACCAAACATTTATCTAACCAGTGAGAAGAAAACAGAGAACCTCATATAGCAGTCTCTCTCAAACTGATGCAGGAGGCGTCGCATTGCTTGGCCTTCAGAGAAGCGACTCTGATTGTATTTGAAGGCTCTAGAACAATTTTTATGTTAGAGTGTGCACTATATCAGATATACTATCTCTGCTCTTAAAAGAAGAGTGAATTGCATAGCACAATAGAGTGCTTGGTCTTACTGGGACTGGAGCTGACAGGGAAGGAAATTCCAGCGGCTAATAGTCTCCTCTGCAGTGGTTTAGGAGAACGTTGGCCGGGGTGACCTGGTGGAAACTGCACTGTTACTGATGACCGGATCACTGGATGTTTTAATTGCTGCCTCATTTCTGCTGGCGCCTGGCTTATCCTGCATCAGAGGTCAGTGGTAGTAAAATATTAAACATATCTACTGGATTTTGTAGTGTTATTAGTCTGTAATGGAGTTATAGCCAGCAGGGCTGCTGTGAATCACAGTTTTAACATCAATGAAAATTTGAACTGTAAGCTCCAGTTGAATTATGCGGACAATCTGAATATCTTATTACTTTTAAATATCATGGTTTTCACCTAGCCATGCATTTGCAAAACGTGTAGATTTGATAAATAAAAAAAAACCCCTACCCTTTGCATCATTTCTACAGTGACACTGTTTAAAGCTGTTTACATTTCCACATGGATGTGATGCGATAATCTTTTAAATGTAATGAACAAAAACAGCATAAAATGGTTTCCAGAAGAAATAAACTCATCCTTTAAACATACAGTAATTTTTTTACATGCAGCTCTTGCCTGTTTTTTTATTCACCAAATGTCATTTTAGATGGTTTTGTAGTTTCATGTATTTCCTGTGGCAGCTGTGCCGTCTTTTCTGTCTGTGTGTGTACTGACAATAATCCAACATCCATTATTATGTAACTCTGCTGAATACAGATATTTATAATCTGAACATGCTGGAGTTATGACATCATCCGGCACTGCTGACCATGACAAGCGTTTGGGGAAGCATGCAAACCGGTCTGTCATGGTAGGTTATTGCTTGTAACAATCAGGGAATGTATCACTGAGATGTAATGCGATTGATGCGTGGCTTAACTTGATATCTGTTTTTTTATGCGCCAGGGGACAATGGGTTGTCAGAAGACTTTCAAGGTGGAGAAACTCCTGAAACAGTCTCAGTGGGAAGTAGCGTGGAGCCAGAGGCAAAGGTTAGTTACGACGAAGAGGAACAGCCGGATGAGAGGCACAGATAAGGTGAGCGTGGCGTGTTGTTTGCCTCTGTGTTGGTTGTAAAGCTTTCGATGAATAAGCTTTGATTCAGCTGCGTCTGGACAGTGCCGGGATCAGCACTTGTTGATGCCTGCAGCCATAATCTGACCTCACACTGCACTCCTCAGCCAAGGCTCTTTACTGTCACCAAGGCTCTTCATTAAAAAATGCAACCATATGTGGCAATCAGTGATTGTGTTTTCATCTCTTATTTGGATGATTTAGCTACCAAACAAACAAGATTTTGTAATGCTTTATTTATTGTAAGTGGTATTTGCTTGTTTACAAAGAGATTACCCAACATGCCATTATGTAATATGCATTTCACTAAATACAGTGTAAAATATACTGTGTCTACAAATTAATTAAATTTGGGCAGGTTTGATTTGCATTAGTTTATAATAGTAGATCCCCACATCTAAACATGTATGTTTGGTAACTTACTTACTTATCTAGTTACTTTGTTTGTAACCATTATATGACATACCAGCCGTGGGTTAAAATAAGAGAGAAAGTAAACATTGTAAACCACAAGTGAAGACAAGAAGCTCAGGAGTTAATCAAGTGTATTAACGCTGACATTTTTTAACACTTAATTGTTGTGGCATTTAACTACCAGTAGTACATTCCTGTGTTCGATAGCCTCACAGTTAAGAGTCTAATTAAGAGAACAGAACTGATTTGCAATTAGTGTTCAAGCATTCGTGGTGCAGAAATGAGATGACACAAATGAAAATGCAGCTCTTACATAGATGTGCAAAATGCAGATGGTTTGGCTAATGGCCTGAATATCTTATATCAGTGTACATGTACAGATTAACAGTCAGTCTGTCATCACAGAGTGGTGTATGTTTTTGTATTGCGTGTGTGTGAAACCACGTGAGATGTGGAGATGGGTGTTGGATTTTAGAAGAGTACACTGTTAATTGTTTTAAGCTGGTTTGATTTAAAATCATTATTTCCCCTGGTGCTTAAAAATACCATATAACGATATAAGATAATAAATTAATAAGTTAAGTAACAACTGCTCTGTCACACGGACTAAAAATTAGAGATACTTTATTATTACCTCAGGAGGTCATGTTTTCGGTGCTGTGCATTTGTCTGATTTTCAGTGGGACTGCGGAAAAAACTGGCCCAGGTTGTATGAAACATAGTGGAAAGGTGTAGCATTGGCCAAGAGAGAACACATTAGATTTTGGAGCATATCTGAATCGGGGGCGGTACGCAAATTATTTTTCACTTTTGTTAAACTTGCAATATACACAGGGCTCTCTCTTCTGATGTCACAAGCAAACATGGAGGTGGCTGAGTTGTAATGGAATCAGCTAACAGTGCAGTGCTAACAACGGTGCCGACAGAGCTAAAAGTGTTTATACGCATCAGCTCACACTCACCACGGCAACCTGGGGGGCAAACCGCAGGTGTTGTTGGGTCTGAATTAGGATAGTACCATCATTGTGGCTGGCATTGTTTTCATTATTTTAACATTAACAAGCATGACTTATCTTCACATGTATTAAAGACACGTAACAAGTTTAGATTATTTTTGATTTCTCCAAACTACAAAAAAAAGTCTCTTACCGCCACACTGAACAGCAATGTGAATCTCATTGTATCTTGTCGATTATGTTTTTTATGAGTAAACTTTCAGCTGTACATTGATTCAACTCACCATTTCACTTTGAATGAACAATTTAAAGAGTAATCATTTAAATTAATAAAACTAAAATATTACGTTTAATGTAGTTTATGAGAAAATATTACTTGATTTCACTAAATCCCTGTGTGATGCTCTACAGTGTAGGTTGAGGACACAGACTTAGAGGTTCGAACCAACCAGGCCCTGACACGATGAGTCGATTGATGCTGGTCTTGGGCCATTTTTTTTTTTGTTTTTAATAGACCGGACTCGGGTCAAATTCGGGCTCATTTAACTTCTCTTCTTTCATTGTGTCCATGTATGCACAGATGACAAAACAGACCGAGGAGCCAGCTAACTAGCTAGGTATATCAAATTGTATATATGTGATGTACAGACTGCTGCAGAAAAAATGACAAGCATGTCTCCCCATTAAGAATGACATTTATGCAGGAGGCACAGCAGCATAACTTTATTGATCAGACACATCGACAGTATCGATCAGGATCTAATGTTAATTAATGTTCTGTGTTCTTATATACACCTTGTGTGTGTTTTTGTGTGTATCAGAGACAGTGCGCATCAGAGAGAGCTTACAGTGATGTTGTTGTCTTGCCTGGGCTTGGGCTGATTTTTGCAGACTTTGTCGGGCCAGGGCTAAAATTGTTGGCCTGTGCAGGGCTACACACAGCAGTGCGAAGGAAACTGGCCAGGGATGCACTGCAACCATCTTCCAGAGTACAGTATGTAAACTGGGGTAGTTTCTGTGTTTTCATGCTCTGGTATTTGGCAGGTATTTGATGGAAATTAACTGATTCTCCTCATAGCTAGAGGATGAAAGAGAGAATTGTACAATTGACTAGAATTATGTTGCAACACAATGTTTACACAAGCATTTTCTAAGAAGAAAGCTCTCATGAGTACCTGTGAAAGTCAGTCTCTATTGTCTTAAAAGTGTTAGTGTTATTGCTGGCACACTGTCCTCTCAGTAGGCCATATTGCTATTGCTCAAATGCCATTTGCTTATAGAGACAATAGGAGAGGAGAGTGTGAAGCCCTTTCAGGTACCTGCAAAGAGTAGCAGGAGTTTGTTCTCACATAACAGCCTTTGTCTATTAAGAGAATCTACAATCCATTGAGAAATGCATGTGCGTCATCTCAGCAGACTCGCCTTGCTCACGATTTCTTGTTTTGAAAGCACAGCCAAAGTCTTTAGACAGGACTCTGATGTAGAAACAAGAGGCATGCAAGTGCTCAGTGGAGGCTGTTATGGACAGCATCAGAGTAGTTGACTCGGCAGGCAAACAGCAGGAGGCAGGACAGGACCTGCTGTACAAGGAGCTTCATTATGTCTGAAGTCAGTGCCACTGGTCTGTCTTACACCATGCTTTGGAATGGGGGAGAAGATGGCTGTGATGAGCTGAGCAGGAGGTTTTATTTTGATATAAAATGCTTATTATATCTTTAGACTATATTATCTGAGATTTTGGTGATCAGACAATATGTTACATGTTTGGTCATCATATGCAAACTATTAATATATTTTTTGTTCAAGATACTTGCGTAAATGTTGCATCTTAATTTATCTGCAAAACATCAGTGTTTTGCTGCTCTTTATTCCTTTCTATTAGCTACCTCTCGCTATATGAGCTACCTTAGCTCCTCCTGTTGTTGTTGTTGTTACAGCACCTCACACAGTTTTTCGTTAATCCGCAGAACCCTTCACAAAAGGGAATGTCAAAACAGTTGTTCACACCTCCAAACGTGTGTCAGCCAGCCGAGTTAAGGCAGGCCTGGAGCTCCTGGTCTGCCTTCTGACATCCTCTGACAGCTGTCTGAACAGGTTTGGTTCCCTTTAACATTCTAAGGTAGGCAGGCGTCCTCTGAATCATTATTTAAAAAATGAAATAAACTAACACGGGACCAGCAGGAGGATCAGCTAGTTGATGCACCTTAGAAAGCTTTAGCGAAGAGAGTCAGAAATGCCTTGGTTCCAGTTTTGCATGATTTTATTAAAATGTTCTGTTTGTCTCTTTTTTTCCCTCTTGACCCAAACTTTACCTAAAGAATCCAACCAGTGCACCGGACTTAGAAATGAAGGACTAAACTCTTCTCCTTCATGGAGACACAAAGAAGACATTTGAAGGTCATTCATTGCTTCAGCATTCATAGATAATAGAAAAAAAACACATTCATGAACACAGTTCCCCAGTCAACATGATCAAAGAAGTGTAGCGCTTGCAGTTCTTTTAATCCTGCTGTGTTATGGTTTTAGTTAATTTACTAAAAGCCCTAGAGGTGATCTAATCTACAGTGTGGTCGCCCATAGCAGCTGATGTTATAGTGTAAACATCAGGTGTGCTTCCTGCTCATTGTCAGACCTCGCTGCCTCCCCCTTTAGTGTTTACAAACCAGGTAGAGGACATGGGTGGAAACATTTGACATCAATCGTGGGTGATGTCCCGGTGCCTTGAGTGTTAAACAGCCGCTGTGCAATATAAGCTCTCAATCGGGACTGCAGAGAGGGTCCCGCTGGAGGGGGAGGGAAGGCTCTAAACAGAGGTAAGGAGCTGCTGTGGTTGCTAGGCATCCACGCTGAGGAAAGCATATCTGTTTTGGGCCCTGCTCCTCCTCTCTCCTCTTTTTTTTCTCACAACAGAGTGCAGCACCGCTGTCAGCCACAGAGGGCAGCCATACTGCACACGCTGTGCTGCTGTCCTGCACATCTCCCTGTAGTGAAAAAAAACCCAGGATGGCCCAAATAATCCCCTTTAATACCCTTCTGCACTTGATTTCCTGATCTGTGATTGGATGGTAATGGTGTAGCTGCTGTTTGTGATAGCTGATTGGTTTGGTCCACCATTCAGTGAGTGAGGGTTTGTCAGGCTGAGCCTCCGGGTAGCCTCTGTGGCATAATGACCCATGACGAGGCAAGGCTGAGTCCTTGTATCAGCTGGCAAAAAAAAAGAAGCCGAGAAGCACTGCAACAAAACTGGGGGCAAAGACCAAATGGGACGCCAGAGAACCTCACATGACCTTGCCAGCTTCAATCATGGCAGCTCATCAGTGGTGGTTAGGTGGGCAGGCGGTACGATGGAACACGTGGCTGGAAGGCTTTATTGACAGGATTGTCTGTGACTGCTGAGAATAGGACAGAGAATGACCAATTCTGATTAAGGAAGACGAAAGACATCCTGGAGAGGGAGCACTGCTCAGTACTGCTGCGCACTGCACTGCCTCTGCACCCCTGCGTGCCTGTGTCTGTGTGACTAAGCGTGTGTGTGTGTGTGTGTCTGTGTGTGTGTGTGTGTTTGTATGAGAGAGAGAGAGTGAGAGAGAGAGAGAGAGAGAAAGGGGGCGTGTTGGTGTGTGTGTGTGCTCTGCTGCACAGCCACGGTAGTGTGAGCTGAGTGATGCTCGCTGGCTGTCTCTCTCTCTCTCTCTCCCTGCGCTGCCTGGCTGTGCCTCTTTCTGCCGAGCATTGATGAACCATTTTATGCTACAGAGCTGCCATAGCCATCGTCCTGTTTCCGCTGCTTTTCTGTCCTTCCAGCACAGAAGGAAACACCTGCCACCGCATCGGCTCTTTAAACGCGGCTGCTAAGGTACTGTACCATCTACTGTCTGCTGTCAAGCTGTGTGTGTTTTTCTAAGCGAAGGATTGTTGTGCTGCCTCTGCTGCAGGATCCCTGAGCTGCTGCTGCTGCTGCTGCTGCTGCTGCTGCTGGAGGGATAAGGATCATCATAACATGTCTCAGTGTCTTAGACTGTTAGTTGAAATGTGGTCTCCTGGTTATCGTGCACATGTAGCCCCCTACCCTTATATGTATTCCTTAAGAGATGGATGAACGTGTTTTGAGCTGCTCTGCTCAGGAGTGCAGAATATCCAGGTTTGACAGCAGTGAGAAGAGCCAGAGGACATTGCACATCATTTGCATGCAGTGAGGATTCACTGACATATTATTATACTGAGTTTCACGTCCTAACTGAAAACATGCTGCAGTGTGTTTATAAGAGTACCTCAGTTGGTACAACAGGAACAGTGTGTTTAATGTCTGTGGGTGATATAACATGATTTTCGGGGTTGACGTTGGTTCCGGTTGTCACTGCCATGCCTGTCAGATGGCGCTTTCTGTACAGTCTACATGCAGAGGAGATGTGTTAGTTTTAAGTTGAGAAAAACCCATAGGGTAAATGCAGTTGTGTGAATGGATTGGAGATATGGATGCTAATTGGTAGACAGCAGTCATCTGATATTGATCAGTTTGCGTGCATGGATTTCGTCAAACATTTGTGCAGATTATTTGTCAGTGTAGACGGTTATCAGCGCATGACAACAGCTGACACTGTAAGGTTGGTGCTTTTTTTTTAACATACCAAAAAGGTGTCCTTGAGTGTGTTTGTGTGTGAGTTTGTGTGTGCGCATTATGAATTGACACAGGGTTGTAAAGGGCATTTATAGATATGTAAAGGATATACAGTAAGTGTGTCTGTATGTTGTCATCAGCCACAGAGCTGTTTGCAGGGAGACAAGATCCTATAGGTGGCAGTCATGAGAGCAGAGGGTGGCAGTGGGAATAAACAGTGGAGGCTGAACTGTGATTTTCACTGTGTGAAAATATGTTATGTGTGTGTGTGTGTGTGTGCACGTGCGCACAGGTATGTGTCTGCTGCCTCCCAAGGTCACTCATTTGAAGAGCTTCCATAATTAGGGCCGTCAGTCTCAGGTATGAGAGAGTACTCACCAGCTCCCATTCATGCTGTAGCTCCTCCTGTCCACCTTGACAAGCACGCATGGCCATTCATCATTTCACTGGTTATCCCTGAGCTGCCAGCAAGTGACTTTTATCTTCACTATGCACAGCAGACGGGTATTCATATTTCCAACCTAAATTTGTTGTCTCTACAGTGAGTTGGCGAAAGGAGGTGGGGGGCGTGGGGGGTTGGTGGTGAAGGAGTTCAAGGAGGGAGGATGAGGAGTGTTGAGAATTTCTAAATTCCAGCCCTGGGTCAAATAATATTTGCATAGAATTCTTAATGTTTATTCCCTCCCTCTGGTAGCACCAAATGGGTGGGGTTTACCGCATTGGGAGTTCAGACATTTTGTTTTCAGTCACAGAAAACTACACTGAATTTAAATTAAAATGTGTCTGCTCACTGATTTTATTCCATATTGAAGCCATCTGGTATTTGCCCATATGGTAAATAAAGAAGACCCAAAGACACTGGATTTTTGAAGTGTGATATATGAGAGTTGAAAAAGAAATCTAATATAGATATATGGGCCAGTATTTTATTTTTTAGCCTTTTAGTTCAAATATTGTTGATAGAGATACTTTTATTTGCCATTAAAGAATTGTGACCCATATTTACCAAGTGGTACATGTAATTCTGCATTACTGATTTCTATTTTGGGCAGCAGGAACAAGATGTGAACTGTTAGCAAACAGTTTCTTATTCACACACCCACCAGACACAGAGACTGTTAGCATTCATTTGGAGTTGTGTTTATGTGTTTAGTTTTTAAATGACCCCTTTGGTACTTTTTTCCTTATCATTTTACAATTTAGATCATATTTTGTCACAGTATGAGTGTCCTGTTTGTTTGTAACTTTGTGTGGTATTGCTGCTGTGCTTTACCAAGGTCTCCCTTGACAATGAGACTCCATGGCTCAATGAGATTACCTATCTAAATAAAGGTTAAAGAAATATAAAAAATATTTCCCCCTGCCGAATGTTAGACCAGTATCCACTCTCCTTTTAGCTTTGTTTTTGGTCTTGAGCAACTCCTGAGGGAAATAACCAGCTCTTTAGCTGCTAAATGCTCCACTGTGTTCACCAGGAAGTCACTAACTTTGTCTGTCTGCTGTAGCTGAGCAGGTAGTGCACACTAGATTTCTCAGAGTCTTTTGTTTGTTTTTTTGCTGAAAACAGCTGCATGCTGCGTTTGGAAATTAGGCTGATGAGAGCACTGAGAGTGAACTAAACAGTAAAGTTGTGGGCCATGCAAGATAATAAAAATGAGCTGGAAGACATTAAAATGCTCAGTAGAGGTGAAAGGAACTCAGGTGATTAGGTGCAAGTAGAAATTTCATCCATTGTTTATATAAAATAATTAATCGAAGAGGCTTTAAAGTTGAAAAATCAATTTGCCAGTGCTCTCCAGTGGACAGTTTTTGTAACGGAGAAAGTGTTTCTAGATTACATCACACATATCTTTGACATTTCCTTGTACACTGATACTGACATACATGCCAATACTGATACAGCTGTGATAAGCTGAAATCATAAGTACTAGAATAGATGTTGGCATGGTACATGTCTGCAAACCACAGTTATTTAACATTTATACATTATTAGGTAACAGATATGTTTCAACTTTATGTTTCTTGACATTTTAACAATGCTGTTGATAACGTGGTTATTGTGGTTATTGTTGCCATGATGTTTCCCTAAAAAACACCATACAAGTGTTACACCATACGCCATCGCCCCCACCTCCGATGGTAGAGTCAGCACATATACTACATCACTTAAGAAGCGTTAATATGATATGTATGAAACACACAAATGTAACATATCTGTGGTTTGCAGAAATGTACAATGCCAACATTTACCTCTGGTGACTGGGCTGAATTATAATATTGCTGTGCTGGTGTATCAGTTTGGCTCTGAAGCCATGAAGCAGGGTAAAAGAAATGCTAAGTGTGTTCAGATTAAAATAGCAGTGATGCTATGTTATTTGCAAATTCCCTTTGAAGCTTATATGTTTAAGTCTATATAAAGATGGTTAATACTTTGAGGGCACTGTGCAGCGTGTGTTGTTAGAGTTTACAACCTTGGGTGGTGGCACCATTAGCATTCTTTTGGGCAATGTAGATGTGTACACAGCTAGCAGTTGGCAACAAATGTGGAATTCGGGACAAAAATGTGTTTGTGTTTTCTTAACATTCCTCTTCACTGCGTGGCTGGGTTGCCCAATTGAAATCCTGTAAGAATGCACAAGCGTCTCCTGTATGTGTGCATTGCTTGGTGGATTTGCTGAATAGTATTGGTAGTATGAATCATTGTCTCCAGTGTTGGTGTTAGACAGACATAAGTGAAAGGCGAAGTGCTGAGGCGCTGAACATGGCTGCTCAGCGGAGGATGTAGCAGTGTGAGAGGAGCATGGCTCAGCATGGTCCTGAGTGACTGAGACTAGGCTGTAGTAACAGCTGGAACACTGCTGCTGCTGGCGCCTGGATGTGGCCTGGATAAAGCACGTGACCCCGCCACAGTGTGAGGCATTAGTGATATGAACAGCAGGGTCCACGGCCGCTGTTACATAACACCATCTTCTCTGGGAAATCTCTGTAGAGATGGCTCCGGGAGACTCAGTGACAGCAGAGTGAAAGTGCATTATCATTGTCAGCATCCGCATCACTCGCTCGGATTGTTGGACTGTCCCGTGCATGACAAAGCAAGCATGTGTCTCTTGTGTGTCCGGAGGGTGTTTTCATGTGAGGGCAGATTTATGTAGCTGTTTTGTACTATATAAGCCCCTGGACTACATCTGCTCTACACACATGTTCAGTGTTTGTGTGTACATGGTCTATATACGTGTAGTTACTTGCATGTGTCTTTACAAGCATGTGAGTGTTGCCGTTTGCATCGTTACATATGTGCATGTGCATGTTTACAGCACATGTTTGTGTTACGCCATAGCTCCCGCAGCTGAAATTGTAATGTAAGTAGATATGTTGTGCCAGCTGTCGTCATGTCGGCGGTTTGACTGACCGCTGTAGTCGGGCTCAGACAGCCATGAGGGACTGGCTGCAGACTTCTCTGGAGGTCAGAGGAGAGTAGCTGGTAATCACCTCAGGGATCTGACTGCATTCATAATTGATTGTTCCTGGAGTTGATCAGAGCTGTCCACTCAGCCCGATGGACAACGCTGATCTGGTGTAAACAGCACAAGATTAGATGAGCCCCCAGAAGTTAGTTGTGGTGGTCGATTGTTAGGGTGAGGCTATTGTTTTTCCACTGGAGTTTACAGATGTGAACGACAGCTGTGACATTTTCACAGCACAAAATGTTTGCATTTAAAGCTGCAGGGCCTGCTCTGGCAGTACAAAACTCATGCTATTGCTTTAGCTTCATCATGGTTACATAGTTATGGACAGGCCATTGATTAACTTAATAGTAGTCAGTGCAGGAGAGGAGGTAGGACCTAAAGGCAAATCACCTTTCTTTCACACCAACAGGATTTTAGTTAGCACCAGCAAGGTTTGACTGATAAAGTTACTCAGGGTTTCCACATGTTTTTACCAATGAATTATCAAAACTTGCCATCACTTTTCCATAATGTTTCAACCCATTTCCATGGCTTTAATGAAGTGCTTTATAGTAGGCCTATATAGCAGTACAGCCATACATTATTAAAAACGCACTTTCCAAGCACTTGCTAACTTTACTCCCTCGTTAGACATTGTCACCACCAACTAGCTTTATACGCCAATAGACCAAACTGATACATAATGTTACAGTTACTTCACAAAACGTCAAGGCCGCACCCCTTTTTGGGAATAGAAAACTGAAGATTTTATAGATGTCAATGCAATTTGAGGTGTGTTTAGATTATAATTTTAATTTAAGATTATAAAGTTTTAATGCATTTAATTCTTGTTAATGTTTATTTCATGGAAATGTCCAATTGTTTTGAGACTTTGCATGAAACTGAGTGATCAAGACACCTTTATACATTAAGGTTGATCATTGTCATGTCCCTTTAGTCTTCCCCTGTCCAAGTGGAACATGATCCAACACACTGAACGAATAGTGATTATCTGGACATCTATACATATTTGATTGAATCACCATATATCATTCAGCAAAGTGTTGTCTGTAACTAACCAATCTGCTAACAACCAACTGTTTGATCTAAATGCTGAAATTTGGTTGGAGACGACAGGCTAACGCTGCTTAACTCTATGACTGTACTGCAGCAGCCTCCCGTGCTAACAGCTAGCTATCCATCAGTAGTAACTGTCACCAGCATCATCATTTAACCATTTACTGCCAGTGTCTCTCCTCTTAAGGGGTAGCACATTTATGTCCCTCAAAAGGGGGCGCGGCTTTGGCAACACTGTAATGCCAGTTTAGTCTGTGTGTATCACGTGACACTAGTGATGTTTCAGTGGTCACACAGTGCAGCCTAGAGATTTTTCTGAAAATATTTTAAACAATAGCCAAATGAATATTTATTCAAAACTTTCTTTCATCTTCTTCTAACTGCTTCATCCTCTTGAGGGTCGCGGGGGGCTGGAGGCTATCCCAGCTGACATCAGGCAAGAGGCAGGGTACACCCTGGACAGGTTGCCAGACTATCGCAGGGCTGACACATAGAGACAGACAACCATTCACACCTATGGACAATTTAGAGTTACCAATTAACCTAGTCCCCAATCTGCATGTCTTTGGACTGTGGGAGGAAGCCGGAGTGCCCGGAGAGAACCCATGCTGACACGGGGAGAACATGCAAACTCTGCACAGAAGGGCTCCCACGCCCAGGATCGAACCAGCAACCCTCTTGCTGTGAGGCGAGAGCGCTAACCACCACACCACCGTGCTGCCCTAACTTTTCCAAACCTTTTTGTTAATTGGCCTGGAAAACAGTTTTCCTACTTTCTTAACTTTTCCAGGAGTTTCATGACTGTGGGAACCCTGCTTATAAAATCCAAAGCATGTGTGTGTGTGTGTGTGTGTGTGTGTGTGTGTGTGTATATATATATATATATATATATATATGTATATGAAACAAGTGTCACAATGGTGCAGTGGTTAGCACTGTCACCTCACAAAAAGTACTGTGTGGAGTTTGCATGATCTTCCTGTGTCAGCGTGGGTTTTCTCTGTGTTGTCCAGCTTCCTCCCACAGTCCAAAGACATGCAGGTTAATTTAAATTGCCTGCAGGTGTGAATATAAGCGTGAATGGCAGTGTGTCTCTCTGTGATTGTCTGTCTCTTTGTGTCAGCCCTGTGGTAGTCTGGCGACCTGTCCAGTGTGTACCCCGCCTACACCCAGTGTCAGCTGGAATCGGCTTCAGCCCCTCCACAACCCTGTATAAGACAAGTGGTGACAGATAATGGATGGATTGATAAATTAAACATATTTGAAATGAAATATGAAACACATTCTCTCTCTATGCACTGTCAGTTAGCCTGTGTTTGTGGTCAGCTGAGGTGGAGGGGTGTTTGGATCCATCCCGAAAGGTGGACGATAGTGCCTGAGGGCGGGAGTTAGGGGATGATTATGTGGATCTTGCCAAAATCCACAGGCAGCGCTGATTATTTGTCAGGATTTGCTTTGTAATAAAAAAGCTTATCTCCACAGGTTCAATCTCGGTCCCTACCTCTGTCTCTGCCTTTCTGCTTACAGGTTTTGCTTACTGTGTCTGCTTTATCCAAACTATACTGATATTTTCTTTACAAAGCATCATCATGTTCAGTTTCATGTTGCATAGGTTCATTTAACTTGCTAGATTATATGTTCCCAACAAGGCAACAAAGTGATGTGAACTCTGGCTCATCTGATTTATTCATTTTACAGTTGACAACAGTAGGCAACAAGAGCAGGATGATCTGATGTCTGTAACACCATGTCCAATGTTCATGTCCTTCGTACAGACATGCTCTACTCTGTCCACCATGTTGGAGGTTAATTGCACTCTCTTTGATAACATGTTATTGGCAGGCAGTGCTACAGTCACACTGTGCCTGTCAGTTCAAGGCACACTTGCTGTGTCTCCACCACTTTTAATGTTGAGGAAGATTAATGGAATGCTAATGTGCTCCAGAGTTAATGCTTTGTGTTTATGTGGGGATGTAATTGATTCTAATGTCCCGATCAAGTGGAATTTCACAGCAGATTACTAGAAAAAAAGAGCCTGGCTGCACAGTAGGTGCTGCAGCACAATGATTTCTATTTTTGCAGTGATTTATCTTTGTTAACTGTATGATGGGACATGCTACATTGTTCTATGTTATAGGTCTCTGTAGGCTTGGTAAGCCCGCTGTCCAATCCACAGCCTCCATGCTGGCCCATCAATGAACAGGGGCACAGGGTAATTGCATGAAGAAGCTATAATAAGGTGGATTGAATTAGCTTTGCCCTGACTAAAATGAATTAAAGAGGCCGTCATGACATACAGACTCAAACTGACTCGTTATACCCGCTCAGCCAGATATATCATAATATACTCCATTATTTTAGAGTTGCTGACAGTCGAGGACTACAACCCAACATGGGTTTGTGGAAATGCCTGTATGCTGGAGGAACAAACAGCGTCTAATTCTGCTTAATTAGAAATGCCTGCATGGAATACTCATCCTAGTATAAATGCAAACAGAAAGCTTACCCTGGGCTCTAACAATTACCACAAATAATGAGCCCATACTGCTCTGAAATGTCATTCAAACAGATCCTATGTGCGTGTCTGAGCCAGCCAATCTGCTGCACAGTGATGAAATGTTTGTGAATGTTACTTCTCAAACATTTTAGTCATAAATAACTTTGAGCGAAATGAATCAAGAAAAAATTATTGGGGGCGTTGGTGGCTTAGTGGTAGAGCGGGCGCCCCATGTACAAGGCTGTTGCCGCAGCTGCCCGTGTTCGACTCCAGCCTGTGGCCCTTTGCTGCATGTCACTCCCTCTCTCTCTCTCCCTCCCTTCACACTTGTCTGTCCTATCAAATAAAGGCTAAAAATGCCCCAAAAATATCTTTAAGAAAAATTATTGAACTTTATGAAGCTCTGGCTTTTCAGTAGTGTGTTCAGTCACCTAATGCTTACCATACATGAGACAACTTTGAAAAGACTTTGATACAGTCTGACACTGTTTCACATCAAGTAGTCACACACTAAAAGATGTTGCAAAGACTGGAGATCTTGCAAGGTCACTATTTGCGAGACTGCAACTACATTCCTTTTGAGATTATTTACCATCCTGCTCCTGGTGGAAAATATTACGCCAAACACCCTTTAGGAAATATGACATGTAAACAATTCCTCACGTGTCTGTAAAAACATGGAACTCTAGAAAAACAAGATAAAAGGCATCATATGTTGACAGCATTCTCATCAATTTTGCATCAATATGGTTTACAAATATAAACTGTGTTTGCTTACGGCCTTTTCATTTTGGAATTTGTCGCCTTAGCTCACTACCAGCCACAGTTGCTAAGTTCACCATTTAAGCAGGAGAAGACCCTTGTTCTTTCCACAATCCCACCAGTTTCTCCTACTTTTTCACAGTACAAGAAAACCAATACTTGTTGACATTCTTGCGCCTCCCCAGAACCCCCTCCATGTTTACTGTCCGCCTGGTTTACTGCTATTGGGTGTTGACAGTGTTCATGTCATTGCATTTCACTATGAGCCAAGACAAAAAACTTAAGATAATAATAAACATGCTTGATTTGTCAGAACGGCAAGATGAGAAAAAGACTGCCTTTAGACAGCTTGGGCTGAGTTATATCACCTTACACCAAACAATCAAGATCAAAGGAGCGCACACCAACTAAGGTAAACTCAGGATTTTATTCCCGACATTAGAAAATTTTCTGAGAGAATGAAAGTGCTTCAGAAGTCAATCCCTTTTATCCTGCAGACTATTTATTATTAAGTTAGGCATATCCTAACTTATTTGTCCCTCTGCATACTTTCAGTACTTACATACATATATATACACATACATTTAGTATTCATTTATTCATATACATAATCTACCTACGCTTACATATCCCTATATGTCTACTCCTCTTCAATCAGTCATTTCAGACCCCTCATGCACATCATATGCAAACAAGGTATGGAACATTTCAGAAATCTATAACAATGACACAAGGGATTTTTCAGTTTACCCATTCTCTCACATGAAGTCCGATCTGCTTGCTGATATGTACTCAGTCCAGTTCTCCTACATCCTATGAAATTTATTCAGTTCCAGTTTGTCTGATGGAAAGTCTTTGCCTAAAGAAAAGGAGAATTAAAAAAAAGAAAAGTTGTTTGGTGTAAGGCCAGCGTTAGACTGTGGTGGGCATTTTTAATTAATTGGTGGATTAATTGACATATGAATGAAATTAATTGTTAGTTGCAGCTCTATGAATAACTAATGGTAGCATTCTGAAAAACAGTTTGTGGATGATTAAAATTAATGGCCCCTTTGACAAACAAGTAGGTGTTTGTACTTAAAACGAGTCACCTGTACTTACTTGTACTAAACTCCGACACAGGACGACATCATTGTCAGCCAAAACCACAAATTATTGCATGGGTAGGTAAATAAGTCAAGTGGTTTCCACAGTGAATGGCAGCTAATGTTGGAGTGAGGAGTTTCTCAGCACCTATGGAGGTTCAGGTGGATGGAGGGACTACATGGCTGTAGGAGTCGTGCCCTCCAGCAGGGGTACGGGGCAGGACGGAGACAGTGCAGATGTCTGTTTGCGTTGCGGAGGTTACGGCACTGCCTCCTGCCATTAGAAACAAACACTAATTGCCCATTGGCCCCGGGTTGGAGATGTGCAGCTGGGGACATGCAGCTAAAAATAGCACTGCTTGTTCCCATGAGTGGCGGGCACAGAGCACCATAGCATTAGTATTCAGCACTAAAGCATGGCATGGACAAAAAAGGTCATCTCCTGGCCATGGCCACAAATGTCAGGGTGGGGTACAAAGCGACACCAGCACAGGGCGGGTGAACTGCGAGCAGCACCTCAGGCTTCGCCCCCATTTGGACCAACCTACTGAACCATCGTCCTCTGTCTGAGCAGTTGCAGGAAAATGTCACATGGAAACAGCCAAGCGAGTGTCATGACATCCTCTGTTTTGTTTGTAGCCCAGCAGCATCCACGCTTGTTCCATGAAGCCGTTACCTCCATGCAGCGATGGCCTTCCATGCTTGAGTCGAGTTACAGCTCTCCCTCTATGACACAAAAGCAGCATCTGGTTCCACCTGACTGGAGCCATGAATAATTTAATAGGGGGCATTATTATTTCCAGCCAGCTCCACTAGCTTGGCAATAACAAGCAGTTTAGGTAGTGCTATCAGCATTGCTGGCTAAGTGGTTGAACATGGAGAGAGGATGTTATTTTACCTTGTTGGCATCTTATACTTGTGTGGGTTTGTAAGTATCTGGTTGAACGAGTGCTTAAGTGTTATTTTTCATTGATACACTTGGTCAACATGTTGCTTGTTTGTCTGCAGATTTTGGGATGCGAGTAAACAGAGCTGTGTGAAGCATCTGGATGATTGGGATAATATCATCAAGTCACCAATCAGTTCATGTCATGTAACATGCACAGATTAATAAGCACAGTCCATCAGGACTTTTTAAAATTTAATTTAACAGCTCATCCATTATGGAAACATTATTTTTTCTATTTTCATCTGATTTTTAAAAAAAAAAAAAAAAAATAGATTGCACGCCACTGACTTTATTTTCAAGTTTAGTGGAACGCTGCGTCCAACGTGTGCACAAAGCAGCAGGCGGGCAGGTAGTCAGTAGACACTTCATACCTTCTATTGTCAGACTGAAACTGTGGAGATGAATGGAGCGAGAGCACGCTGTTTGCACTGCATGAGTGTTGCTGTTAGCTGTTTTTCCACTCAGACCACCTGCTGGCTCTGAGCGGCCACTCACCTACACTTAGAGATGGAGTGCCAGCAGATTTCATCACCAGTGGGACCAGCAGTGTTGAAGGGTTATTTGGAATAAGACAGACAAAAGCTGCTCCATCAAACTGTAAAACTGCCATTGTTATTCTATTGATGACTAACCACTGGGAAATGGTTTTGTTCCCTAAAAAATGCACAGTATTATTATCACTGTAATAATTTGACTGAAATGCTTTCTTATGTTCTTTTTCCCCACAGCTGAGAAATGAAGTTTTGCCCCTCCAGCTCCCAGGTGTGCAGCATTTGGACAGCTTTCGTCTTCTAGAGGACAACAGCGGAGCTCTGAGACTCAACCCGGAGACCCTGAGCCACCAAAGGCAAAAGCAGAAGTTACTGGTGAGTTCTCTGTGTGTAATGGAGATAAAAACATGTTGATGCTGGGCTGGCATGGTCCATTAGGGGCAGCTGAAGACTGCCGTGGGGGCATTTGCTTTCAGCGATTGTCTAGCTTTCATGTTCCTCTCTCTGCTTTAGATTGTGAACTTGTGAACCACGAGTTATTTCTCCTCCAGTTGTTGGTTTAATTTTGAAATGAGCTGTGCTCGCTTCTGCCTGCGCTCATTTAGAGTCACCATTGGGATTAATTGGGGTGAAAGTGGCAGTTGTCTCTGTGTTTAATGACCACTGACTGTGTCAGGAAAAAGTCAGGAAACAATGCCTCTTAGGTTAGGCGTGTGTGTTCACCTCATCCCTGCTTGAGGAGGAGGGAAGTTGTTGGCAGAGTGGCCTGTTGGCTGACTTAGCGTACTTTACTTTTTAAGTTACTAAAATGCAGACATGAAATCATCCATATTTTCCTCATTAATTATTAGCTTATGATTAAAAAATATATATATAAGAGATATGTAAAAGATATAAAAGATATTTACTGTTTTTTAGAGGGAGGGAGGCTGTGATATGAACTATATGTATACATTAAAATCTCTGCAACATGGATGCTCATCAAGGCTTACCATCAATACAGAGCAGGCAACCCCCGCTGGCCCCAATGCCCCCCCGGTTCACTATGTAGTAATTTTTGGTAATTTCATTAATCAGTAAGTTGTTAAATTAAATTAAATTTTGACCTACAGTTATCTTGACATCCTCATTTGTCCAGGGGCCTTCAGTGAAATTGAAGTTTAAATACCATGACTGCCCTCCTAGTGGTTAAATGTGGCCCTGCTGCTCATCAGAAATAGTACGTTAGTTGTTCTGAAGTGAGATATAATTGTTTTTCAAAAATATATGGATGCAATCTTTAACACATTTTCAAACGATAGATTGGTCTTTTCATTTTGGATGATACTGGTTTCCTGGGGTGGCTGAAGTAGAATGGGTTGTACACCCATCGGAAGAGCTCCTCCAGTCTGCATGTCAGATGTAACATGCAGACATGTACGAGAGTCTGCATGTGGAAGTATCCTTGGGCAAGATACTACGTGCTTGAATGATGAGAATGTGGCACCTTGTATGTTAGCCTCAGCCATCAGTGTATGGAAGTGTGTGTAAATGGATGGCATGTACTTTGAGTGGTTGGAAGCACTGTACAAATGCAAGTCCATTTCCCATCCAGTCCATTTGCTCTCTGTCAACACATTGTGTTGTATGTTGATGCTACTACTGAGCACTGAAGGAACCCATCTACTGGGGTTAGATGGTTAATTTTCTCATAGCTGAGATAACATTTAAATACCCAAAACATGACCTACATGTGTATATATAGTTGAAGTCCTGTTGTTCCTGTTCAGTGTCACTGCCTGTGGAGCGAGGAGACCCAGTAGCCATGTTGTTGAAAATGCCGTGGACAGTAAACGGCAGATTTCTGGAGCGAAGCTGGCTTCATCTTCCTCAGGCTTCCTCTAGGCTGCGATCTCACAGCAGAGGCTGCTTGTAATTCCCTCGGCTTCCCCTGACGTCTGTGGTTCAATATGAATGAGCTGCATCGATTAGACCTCAGTGTGGTGCTTGCGCAGAGGGGATGAGTCGTGTGTATGTGTGTGTGAGTGTGTGTGTGGTTGCTGGCTTTCTCTCCTGTGTCTCCTCAGCACTTACCAGACTGTTGTTTTCACAGGGGGTGACGTTATGGGTGACATCTTTTGGCTGAGCTATAAACTGAAGCTTTGTTATTAGCAACTTTTTCTTCTGTGTTAATGAACAGTTAATATAAGTGATATTTCCAAGTGATCTGAGGAGAGATGCATGTTGGCGTCTCATGTCACCATTACTGCCAGTAACAAAGGTGTTGTCTGTATCGTGTCTCTATTTTTATGTTCCCTGCCTTTGGTTTGGATACAGATCCACAGGAACACACGACATTCTCACATGCCTTTCACAACCCCTCAAACCTTCTCGTCTCACACACTCAGCGTGGCCTTCTTATTAAATTCCGCCAGCTGTAGTCTATAGGGGTGCGAGGTTAGCACCACTGACTGTGATTGTTTACATAATGAGGGTGGTGTGAACTTTATTTTTAACCTCTCCGCCTGCCTGTGACAGGGCTACTCGATAATTAGCTTGTCAACATTTCTTAAAGGATCGCCTGCCATTCCAGTCATGTGCAGTGGCATTTTCAAAGCAATCAAATTTGAATAACAGATTTTTTAAAAAAAAAAGAATGAAATGTGGATACAATTGTTAATCTGTCAAACCCTTCATATGCTTTTGACACTTAGCAGACAAGATGTTTAATATGAATTCTGGAGTTAATGGTATAACTTGTTGTCTTTATTCAATCCTAAATCTTCTAGTGATTATGACATCCTTGAACAAGGTCTGATCACACAAAAGCTCTTCCGTCGTACCTGTGGTGGTTGCTGGGAAACAAGTGCTTTTGAAGTCAACATGCATCCTATCATGTCATTAAGCTGGTGTTTTGCACCGCTCAGTCAACAGAGAAATGGATTGGGAGGAACAGGGGGATCGGTGAGGGGTGGGTGGGTGGGTTGGAGGTGGTGTTTTTAGTTCCCTGAAGTGGAAAAACAGCCGATTATGGATCCTGAAAGATCGGCGTAGCATCAGTAATTATCAATAGCAAGTGGTCCTACGTAAGACTGGGTGAAGTGGTAATGAAAAACTGACAGAGCATGAGGCACTTCTTCAGCAAGCTCCATCAGCCTGCAGCTCTGTTATCTTATGATGGAGATGCAATCAACAAACCGCAGACACACTCTGGCGTAGGTATCTTCCTCATGTACACAGCTGTCTGCAGCCGTTGCATCTTCCCGCCTTAAGCAGCGTGGGTGTTTTCCTGTGAGCAGTCTCGATAAAAGTGACGTTTTTTCTTTGCCCTAGAGATTTTGTACCCTTTTTTGTTTTGGCTTTGTTGCTTGTCCTCTTTTAGGCATGCAGATTTGTGCTGAAGAAGGAATTTCACAGATACTGAGTTATAGTTGTTATTCTGCACAAGTTGACATTTACATAACGTTTTCCTCTGTTATAGGACTTTTTAGTGTGTGACTGTAGCAGTTTTCAAGATCAAGGGAAGTGGCAGAAGAAAGATGCAGTTCTATGTCTTCAGTCACTCTCCTGCCTATAAATTATGCATCAACAGTTTTGGAAAATGCAGTCACAGGAATATAATTAAAGTCTTACCATTTAGTCACATTCAGATAACATACAGTGCTTCATATTTGAAGCATTACCCTGCTCATGTGCTGATCTGATCAAATCAGTGCATCCAAAACTTTCAACCAAATCAATCAAATTTCAACCAATCAACTACCTTTGTACAATCTTCTGTCACAGTATATATAATTTTATATCACAGTAAGTAACAGTATTATCACTATACAGCAATTATTATGAGTATTTAATTCAGAAATGGTTTTAAATAACCATAATATGCTTCACCACCTTTTTATTATTTTCTTCTTTATTTGAAACTTTCACACAAAAAAAATCTTACATAACACAATTGAGCTAAAAATGGAAGAATCAAAACAGTAACGCTATTTTGAATCTGGAATGTTAAATAAATTAATTTCAGCTGTTTCTGTATTGTATTCTGTAATTTGGATTTCACTTTAACGGCAGCCACTGTGGCCAAAAGTCAAAGATATAACAGGATTCCCGCAAACCCTTGAAAATCCTTAAAGGGAATTGACTTCATTAATCCAAAAGTTTATAATTAATTGGTATTATAATGTCTTAAATCAATCTGTCAGAAGTCCAAGAAATGTTAAGACATGGAAATTAGGATTTTCTTGTTTTTCTTGGACGTCGCGCTGTAAAATCTCAAAATAATTGGTGATGTCTATTGAAATTAAATAATTTACCAAATGCCTTTTGAATTAAGACCATGTAAATCAGGATAGTGGAACCAGAAACGCTCATATTTTCTTTCTGGCCAGGATGCTCATCGACTGTCTGCTAGCTTGCTGTCACTGTTTTCTGGATGACATGAGGAAATGCAATTTCAGTGAAAACTGGCTTTTTGATCAAGAATTCCCTGGTACAAGGCAGTGCATAAGAGGCTTGGTGTATTTTTTGCAAAAGTTTTTCAAACTCAGCATAATGGGAATAAGGCAATGGAATCCCACATGCAAAGTGTGAAACACAAAATCGCCAAGAAAACCCGCCAACAAATTTCTCAGTTTCTCAGCTTTGACCATCGTCTCTGCGATGCCTAGAAAATGTAATATTTTTTTCAACATTTAAGTGGATCATCATACTTTTTCACTGAAAAACAGGGGGGTTGTAGTACTGGTCTTCCACTTAATTCCAAGTGGCATTAAAGAAGTCTTAAAAAGTGTTAAATCTAACTTTTCTTAAGCTGTAGGAACTCTGTATGGACGAGAACACACAGAGAACAGTCCTTACATGAGTAAAATGACTCTGTATTGTCTGTTCATGCAGCAGCATGCAATATTGGCAAAACCCCTGAATGTAATGGATTACGCAAAGGTGGTTTTATTGCTGAGGAATTCAACGTTTCATCTGCAAGAGGCAGAAGTGTTATTACGTCTTTCAGAAGTTGCGTAGTATTGCTTTATGAAAAACAGGAATTGCTGTGGAGGTTGGATGTTTCTCTACCCGATAAGTCTGCCCTTGTCCATGTTTTTCTGCTCTGCAGCAGGGGTAAACTTGTGAGGTAAATTGGCAGGCTCTTCAGGGTGTCAAAAAATAAAACAGGCACATCTGTCAAAGACCAGTCGAAGGGAGGTTTGAGCATTTCTCAGCATTGAGCATTTGATAGATGCGAGTTGCGGGAACAGATGTGCTGCTTAAAGTGAAGAAGATTTACTGATTTACTGCCCGATTAATTAATGGGATGTGTGATGTTTTGGCGAAAAGTTAGCCAGTGTGGGTCTCTTAGTGCCTTGCAAAAGACTATTTCTGTCTCTGTTTCTGTCGGTTTTCTCCCTGTGCTCTGATTGGCTGACATGCATGTCGAAAAGCTGAGGATGTGACCCGTTACCCATCTGTCTCTGGGAGTGCCTTATTGTCGCAGCTGAGATGGCAAAGGGGCAAGACTTATTAGGGGATGTGAACAGTTTCTCCTCGGTTAACTTCTGCCCTCATAACTATTCATCACCGGAAGAAGGCTCAGAGTCAAGCCTACGGGCTTACTTGGGCTGCGCTCAATTTGATGGTCAAGTGAATCATCAGGCCAAGGCACGTTGGAGTGCTGATCATAAATATGCATCACGCAGACTGAAAAGTCACTGTCACTTCATGGTATGGATATCATAGATTGTGGGTACGCATCATGTTCTTGAACAAACAGAACTAAAAATAGTCCCTGGTGTCAACTTAATGTCTCATATACTCTCTCCTACACAACTGTCAGTGCCAGATTTATCATTATTCATATTTATTCATAGTCAGAAAACATAAACAAGACACAGACAGGGCTGAGAATTGATCTGCTTCCTGCTACAAGACGACAGTGCTAACCACTGAGCCACTGTGGTGCATCAGATTTAATGAATACCCGAATAGCTGATGCTGTGTCCCTGTTTTTCTTCTGCCACATAATGCTGTTCTTCCCCTGATTCACCTTTATGACTTCATTAGTGTAACCTCACAACTCTTATTAAAACACAGGCTGAAATCTCTGCATGGTGGGAAAGGATGTTACGTGACACAAACAGGTGTAAATTAGTGGTACTGTAATACATGTTTGCATTGTATTGTTGTGTGCTTGTGTGTGTGTTTGTGCATGTATTGATGTGGGAGGCCCCTGCGCTGGGGGCCAACCTCATGTTTACATCACTTGTAATGAAATTAGAGCCGTGTGGCGCCCACACTACAGGCCTTCACTGATCCTCTAATTCAATTACCCCCCTTATTAACGCTCAGATGCTGCTGGCTGACCCAGGACTGCACACTGCTTTTGCTACACAACATTCACTCAGCAGCCCTTCCTGCTTCGCCGATGGACTGACTAGTTATCAGTCATTGTCTGACTGACGCACAGGGGTCACCCAGGTTTCTCCTTGATACCAGCGTGTTTGTTTGTGACTGTAGTAGCAGCCACAAGTCTCAACTACAATGATGACAAATACCTAATGTTGTTCAGGATGTGTGAGAATCTAGAGTAAGATTGGAGCATATTTTTGTGTGTTTTTCCCACTTTGCCATGTTTCTGTCACATCTATTCTTGCTACATCTGCAGTGGTTATTTATAAAAAACACTGAGGTGTATGTGGTTTAAGTTCAGTATTCAGACATTCTGCAAACTTTCTGCCAGTCTTCACCAGATTTCTTGGGCAGTGCAGGATAAAACGTGACTGAAGTTGTGCAGGTGTTATTTTTACCTTCACTAGGTCCAGACCTTTGAATGCACCCACTCCACCTAGTTCAAGTTGACTCAAGATGGAGAGGGAGTGTGATGAGGTGTGAGGTTAGGAGGATGTTTGAGGATTTTTTTTTTCTTTTGTAGGGGGGGGTTGATAGTGTCATAAAATATAATAACAGTCATTCAGAGCTTCATTGAAAAACCTCAATAGAATCTTCAAATGTAAAATAAAAAGGCAAGTATGTATTATGAATTTTGTTTTATTATTTGATTAATTTAGGTACGTAAATAGTCAAAATACTGTATGTTATGTTGTATATTTTCTCAGCTGAACTTAAAGGATACATTACATACATATGAGGGGTACAAATGACAGTGGAAACAGGTGAACCCAAAAAGTGAAGCAATCCAGACAATTTCTAATTTATGGTGTAGGTCTTGTCCACTTCCTTTATAAATCTGAAACAATTATAGCTTTATGTTCCAGCGCTCCAAGGAAATGCCCAGCTCCATTTGCTGTGAGATTTAATAGCAAAATTATATTAATTTGCTGTTAACGGCGAATGTTCAGTGTATTTTACTTCAGAAATGGCTTTAAAATAATTTCAATAATTTACCACTGATCAGTGCACAGAAAAAATGTGTTATCATTCATTAGCTGTAAACATGATTCTCACTCCTGTCTTATTTTCTGACTGAGATACGAGCCACGAATGTAAACTGTAAGGCTGTGTTGCTATTGGAACGAGGCCCATTGCCTGTCTGCTGTAACAGGTCTGCAAGGAGCTGGAGGAATGTACGGCAGGATTTAACGCACAGGGTGTCTGGTGCCAGCATGCACACAGGGACAAGGGCAAACACACACAAGCGCACGTACACACAGCTCTGTATGTAGTCAGTGGTAGGGCCTTTACCTTACCAGATAACAGTACACTTATGATGCTGAGATACCGTGTATCGCAGCCTTATCAGAGATAGCAGAGAGAGGGAGAGAGTCCTTTCCGGTCTCCTCCAGGGTCAGGTGTTTCCGAGCCCGCTGACACCAGCCACCTTCATCTACAGTCTGGCCTGTCATGATGGCCACGGGCTGCAGCATCACACTGCTCTGTCTGGATTCATTCAGCAGTGGTGTGCTCCCATGTAGGAAAAAAAAATCACCAACGTGCGGGGTGAGATAACGACACAGTGATACAGTAATGTTAAATAAAACCTGTAAAATATATATATATATGTAGTCCTGATAGTATCTTATCACGCTGAGCTAAAAGGGACTACATTAAAAATAGCAGTCGAAACATTGCTTCATATCACAGATTAAAATGCTGGGGAAGTGTGTGAAGTTAAGCTGGTTAATGGGTTTATCACAGGTTTGCAGAATCCCCTGTCTTTTGACCCGCCTGAGTGCATTCATGATACAATGAGGCTAAATCATCTCATGCCCATATTGAGGATTTCAAAGCTAAATCTCTGCCAAGTTTCTCAATCTCTAGCCACTGCATTGAGCTTATTAAAATTTCAATCTGCTACAGGCTCTCTTTCTCGCCTCGTAGGATGAATGTGCCCTTTTAATAATGTAACCGGTTTTAACAAGATCGTAAAATGTTCATCTAACTTTCATAAGCCCTGTTAGCAAAGTGACAAATTCATGTGATGGCAGGAATCACTTTGGCAGTCCCTCAGTTTTAGAAATGAGAACACCGATTTTTTTTTTTTTCCCCATCTTTCAGTGCAGCTCCATGGAGGCCGGAGAGTTGTGCCTAAGTTTACAGCTGCCTGCAGGGAAGGCTGAGCTTGTTGCTGTGTCACCCCCGTGGCTCTGAAATAGAGTTTAGTCATGACGGGGGAGATTTAGATTGGCCTTCTGGTAACTGATAGTGCTCCACTGAACACTCCCCTTCTCCTCTGCCTCATCTATAATGTACATGAGTTACACAGGGCTAAACCTTGAAAACACAGCCTTCACAGACACAGCTAGAGCGTCTCCTGTGTGATGGCGTTTATAATCCATTTATGTCTGATGAGCTCTCTGTGTTTTTACACTCTTTCATACAGTATGTGTTTCAGTGACATTAGTTGAACTGGGGCAGGGTCAGGGTGGCGTGAATGTAAAAGCTGCTGGCTGAATTAGTGGAGTGTGTGTGTGTGCGCCTCACTCTCTCAGGCGTTGCTGAAGTAATGTGACCTTCATAGGCAGATTAAAATATGTAGCAGGCGTGCATTGATTTTTGAACTGGCTGATGGTATTTATGGACTCAGCCTGTGCATAAATATTGATACTCGCTCTCCTAAAGAAAGATCTGGCTTTGTGCATCCATGTGTGTTTGTGGACTCATGGGCCAGTTGAGATAAAGAAAAAAAAAAGTATGAACAGATAGTACCTGATAATAAAGAATAATTGGTAGCTCATGTATTTTGGTAACCTAAATCTGCTTGTGACCCAGCAGCAGCTTAATAAGGTCATTCCCATTATGTGGTGGCTAATTACAATGCCTGTCATTGAAGTCCCCGAGCTGCACTGTCAAGTAAAAGAGCAGTTTAAAGGCACAATTCACACCTAAACCTTTAACCCAGAGAGCTGTTTATCCATCCATTCAGGGTTTTTCTGTTGGCATTAAGCATTTTGGCTGACATTCCCGCGAGCCTCAGCTGTACCCTATGTTTAATGTGAATTAAAGGAGCTGTGTGTGGCATTCAGATCTGTGATTCAGCTCTCAACATGGAAGCTCTCACCATGTGCTTTAAATCTTTCCCAGTGGCCACTCGCAGAATTGCAGAGAAAAAAAATTCCCTGCGGCCCAAAATGCATTTTTCCCATAGACTACCACTGTAGAAAACATGTAAAACTGTTGACAGGACACCTTGAACTGCAAACAAGGTCAATTGTGACTCTTTCTATTATGTATTTTTGATACATGGAGGTTTTATATTTGTAAAACTTTCCTCATGCAGATAAAGACCATCTTAAAAATTTAAACCAGTGGGAGAAACAATATAGTGTGTATTCAGTAGGCCGCAGACCTTTGAAATTAATGCGGGAGCTAGAAACTTTATTTAGTGTATAGGCCAGGCAAGGTATGCCATTGGACTGAATAGGCATCATCTTGTGGCCCAATGTGTAGTTATTGTTATACATATATGCTATCAGCTAACCGTGCTAACAGTGGGAACAGCGCTCTCACGACAATGCCGTTACACCACTGCGGGTTGGGACAGCGTTATCAGTAGTAACTGTGCAGTGCAGAGCAGTGGCAATTACCTAGCCAGTGGGATACACACACAGGGACTCACATGCACGAACATTCACTTGTGGCCGGACTGTCTACTACAACAACAGACAGAGAAGCTCGGATTACAACACACACAGAGGGAGCATGACTGCTCCGGATGCCATTACTCTGTTATATTTTACACAGCAAATACGTTTTGCTACATTACATCTATAAAACATATTAGCATTGTCATTAATAGCACGTTAGCATGTTGATGTTTAAAGCACTGCTGTGTTTAAGTACAGCCTCACATAGCCCCATTTGTTACCTCAGTGCTCTGTGTGTGTTGCTTCGTAACCCAGTAACATAGGCTCATCCTCTCATTTCAAATCTTAGGGGTGAAAATACAAATACAGCCCTTTTCTCCCACTTGTCACGTGGCAGTAATTTGCATCTTCAAAAGATCTCACAGGTGTTTTATTCTCTGCCCAAGTTTTAAGACCAATATTTCCACAGACTGAGCCCAGCTATTTGGCAACAGCGGTAGCAAAATGGCCCCACTATTCCAATCTTTGCTGTATGAGCTGTGAATCCACTTTACCCAGAGCAGGATATTTACATTTTTGTCCATCAGCCACTCAATAGATTACCTTTGTGTTTTTTGGCTGGTGATTGAAGCAAATCTAGCAGCCACTTGCCTTCTTTACCAGCATTTGGCTGGTGGCTGGGGCTAAACCAATTCTTTGGCATTTCTTGCCATTATTAGACAATTGACTGTGGATATTGGGAGAGAGAGAGAGAGGTATGATTTATAGCAAGAATCACCAACCAGAATCAAAACATGGATGTTGTGGTTACATGCCTTAATCACTCGGCCACCAGAATGCCCCTATCTATCCACCTAGTTTTGGTGTAATATACTGAGGTTTAGATTATAGTTGTAACTCCACACAGTGCACTCAGCGGCATTTGTTTTGTGCTCAGTGCTCCTAATACTGGATGTTTTTATTTTTTGTCCTTTCTTTCATAAATATGCACATTTGTGGAATACGTTACTGGCTTTATTTTGAAATCTGTGTGTAATTGTAAATCATCAAGAGGTAGGTGATTGTGCTCAGTCTAGTGCCCCTTAATTAGATTGGTGCCTGGGTGGAATTAAAGGCCAATGATGGCTGCCAGGGTTTCTCATACAGACAGAGGAGCTGACTGATAAGCCGGCCACTCACAGTGTCAGAAGAGTTGCGATGAGCTGTGTCTGTGTCTGGAGTGTTGTTATTGTATCCCTCTATAACCCTCTCTTGCTTCCTTGAATTGCTCCTTTGTCTCAGTTGGGAATGCTTGTTCATCAGAGCGTTTTGTTCAGCGGTTAGGCGTTTTTGTTTTTTTTTTCCTGCGAGCTTGTTGTTGACTGTTAAGTTCAGACTCCTGCCTCTCGCTGCATTTGAGATGCTGTCCTCTGTGAGGTTTTGTTCTTAGTAGGTGCTTTGGGATGAGTGTGAGGGGCAAGTGGTCCTGACAGGCCGACTTGGGCTGACTCACACTGCTGACATGACTTTTCGTCCAATGAGTTCACCAGAAAAAGATTGTTTTCTGGGTCATTTGCTTAGATTGCATCGCTCTCCCTTTCCTTTTCGCTCTTTTTTCTCTGTTGTTTTTCTCAGTTGATGTTTTAGGTATCACAGCTTTCCAGTGAAACGAGAGCCAGCTCAGGAAAGTCCTGTGAATGTGCCGATTAGAGAAAAACCAGAGTGAATAAACACCCACCATATTTTGTATATTTTATGGGAATCCCAAAAAGATGACAAGAAGCCAGTCTCCCACTCCCAGAGCTGCATCTAAATGTTCTCTGCAAACTTGGAGTGTAGTCTGACAGAGGTCTCTCAGAGCAAAATAAGGCACTGAGCCACTTACTGGGGACTGAACATTTAACTTGCACTCTGTTAAAAAGTAAGAGAAAGACCAGAAAATGGCTGGGAGTCAAAAAATACCTGTTTACACTGACAAAAGAAGCTGTTTTTCCTCTGCTGAATAAAGAGGCTGTCCTTTACCACATGTAGTTATTATGCTGACCTTAAGATCATATTAATTTACTATGTCAGACACACAGCTTATCATTTAGAGTCTGTGATGGTGTATTATTGGGTGACTGGAGCTATTGCAGCATGCAGTAATTTAATCAGTAGGCTTGGATTGCAGCATGGACCTGGGGCTGGCAGCTGAACTTCAGGATCAGGTTGCAGACTTATACTGCTGTTTCTGAATTCTGTGAAGTGAGGTCCGTGTATTTCACCATCCTCACTAAGGTTCGGACAGGCTCTGAGACCAAAGGGCATAGAAAGCTACCATTTGTTACCTTACTGCTTGTCTGGATATGAGGGAACTTGTCTTTAAGGCTTGCACCGTCTCTGTGTGGGAGAAGGTAAGGCCAGGCCAGTGAGAGCGCTCTGGGAAACGTAACCTTTGTACAGTGTAGGTGAGAAAATTCCGACGGTATGGGGAAAGTTCAGGCAAGTGGATTGAATTGTGTCTGTTTGATGTTTTCACAATGGGACAAGTAGCCAGTCTCTGTCAGTGTCAGACACTCCTCTGACCTGTTTTTCTTTTTTCTTTTGAAGCAGTTTCTTTTTCATTAAATTCGCACAAAAAAAACCCTGCTGGAATCTACTGCTGTCACAGTTAAAAAGACTCTCTTTTGCATAGAAATAATAATTCCTTGTAGAATTTAATGTGTCATTGACAACAATCCAGTTTCTCTTTTCAAATTCAGTTCTGGTAATTAGGTCATTTTCATGTGAATTGCTTACTGTGGAAAATGTTGACTCTAACAATCATTTAGTCTAATATTCAGTCTTCATTTTTACATAAAGTCCTAAAGCAATTCTGCCTGTAGTGTGAGATAGCTCCACCTCGTTCTAGTGCAGTCCTTCTGGAAATTTCTGAACACCTCTGGAAATTTGTAGCAACAAGCATCATTACTTCTTTATGAAACAAGGCCCAAAGCGGCAGGTTCTTCCAGTGGACACTGGATTTGTGTAGAGCATAACAGCCAAAAGCACAATCTTTTTATTTTGTGCACATTTTCTGCAAATGAGCTGCAAATGCAAGTATACATTATTTTTCTTACCAATTAATTTTTTTGATAAATTTCTAAAACTTTTAGTTTATAAAATGTCAAAAAAATATTTAAAATGTCCATTACATAGTCCTGTCTACAAATGTGTTACATTGTCTGACCAACAGTCCAATATGTGAAAATGTTCAGTTAGCTTAAGTATGTATCTCACAGATGAGACTTATTACACAGGCGGAGCAGGGTTTTTTACCTGCTACACAAAGACTCCTCCTTTGTAGTGTGTGGTTGCTGCCAGCTTCACTGTGCATAATGCTGTAAGTTATACAGGGTTTAAATCGTAACCTATATTAACTGTTGCTGAATTAATTAATCTGGATCATTTTAATTGATTTATTTTTATGTGAAATGTCAAAACACCCTAAAGGTTTGCCTCTGTCACATTTTCTCTGCTAGAATAAGCTATTTATTTTAGAGCAGTGCAATTCCCGTAAGGGCACGCACTGCTTTTGTGTTTGGTGTAGCAGCATAAGCGCTTCAGTTGATCATAATGGACATGCTCTGCTGTGAGCATGCTATAGCGAACATGCCGCACACATCCGTACCCCATGTATTTTGGCCATTGGAATGATATTAGGGTTGAGATTTTCAAGATATGATAACTAACAAATATCATGGCATCACGGTATATGGTATTACACAATTATTATTTTTACCATTATCAATTACAATAACCCTTAAAGGAATGAAACAGAAGGGTTTATTTTGGTTTACGCTTTAGTTACGATTATTACAATTTTTTTAATGGCTGTCTTAAAAAGTCTCCCTTTTCAAAATAGTTAAATTAAGGTGAGATTCTCTGTTTGGTTTATTTTTTTCCCTGATACCATAGATAAGCAAATGTTCACGGTATGATAACCACTCTTTTTCATACTATGGTATACCTTGACACCGGTATTCTGCTGCAACCCAAAGAGATGTAAACTGAAAAAAACAGCAAATCCTTTTATTGGAGATGTTGCTGATTATTTTCTGTTAATCAACTAATCAGTCAACCAGTGGATTGTTTTAGCTGTAAAAATCACTTATAAGATGTAATTTACTGAATTTGTCCTGGAGAATATTTTACACTGGTGCTACAGTGGTGTGTGCAGGCCTGTCTTCATTACTGTAACATGATCACGATGGAAAGTCACTCATTATTCAAACATTAAGCTTAGGCTTTGGCTGAACCCAACAGTGTCTGATGCTCTGATCACTCAATAGGCTGCACTGGAGCTGCTGTGCTGACCTGTTGTTGCATAACAATGAGAGAGCATACATTTACCAGCTGGGAGTCCTTTACCTGCAGCTGTTGGATATTTGTGGTGGATTTTAACCCCATTAAAGAGGCAGGGAGTTTGGTATTTCCTTGCTGCATTGCTGCCATAAGCACTGCCTTCGACTTAAAGAATGCCTCTCCCCTCTTTCTCTCTCTGCGCTGATGATGACTCACACTCCAACACACCCTGCAGAAATCTCCTCTCATGCACCCGAGAGAGAGAGAGAGAGAGAGAGAGAGAGAGAGAGAGAGAGAGAGAAGAGAGGGGTGTGTTCTTTTGTGTGGCTCTAACACACACAATACCTGTTCATGTGTCCTGATCTACCTGCTCTGTATGTCTGTTTACAGGAATACCTGTGCTCATCAGTATTCCCTGTGGTTCCCTACAGGGTGAAAATGCAGCTGGTGTTTTTGCACTGCTAAACCCTCAGTGTATTTTGCATTTATACGGGCAACCGATTCTCCTGTCTGCAACCGAGGCACTTCAGGAGTGCATTTACATTCATCAGATGCATTTGATACCTTTAAACAGGGAGAAATCACAAAAGGCCCAAGTTTGAGGTCATTATTTTAGCAGAGGGAGCTGAGTGTCAGATCAAAGCATTAGCAAACATAACATCTATAAAGAGTTCGGTGCAAAGGTGCCATTTATAGATTGCCCTCGTGATCCTCTCACCGTAGCCTGCCCTCCAGTGAACAAGCTAACATTGTGTGACATTTGCAGTGATGCTGAAGTCCAGCCTGCACGTGCTGCAGTGCCGTAGGTCCGCTGCCCTGAGGCTTCTGCTTCTCTGGAAATAGAAAAAGAGCAAAGAGACCGAGCGTGATTAATGGCCATGTATGTGCAGCAGAAAACACAACAGGCCTGTCTGCCGCCATTTCCTAACACACAGCCCCACAGGCGGAGAATTGCATAACAGATCTGCTAACTTGCTCATGCTGATTCTTAATTGCTTTGGTTCATTCATTGTATGCGGTTACGGCTGCGTGGCCCTGTGCGATGCACGCGTGTCAGGTGGGATCACAGTCTCAGTGAGATGTGAGCTGTTTCAGATTTGGAGTGGTTTGCCCTGCAACGGGTCGCTCTCCGCTTATTTACCATGCCCCAGAGTTCAGCTCTCAGGACTGTCTTTGGAAGACATGTTTTATCTCTCCCCTCTCGTGCCAGTCCTGATTTGACTGGCACTCTGTTTTTTCTATTAAGAATGTGCTATTTTAAGCGCACTGTGTCAAAACACGGCTGTCTCATCCTGTGTATGTATGTGCTCTCTGAAATAACTTCCCTTCCCCAGAAGGCTTGAGTGGTCTCTTCAGCTACATGTGCTGAAGCCCTGTTTGCCGCGCTTCACACTGCATGCAGACCCATTACGCAACCCTGTGCATCAGCCGTGGGGCCACCGGGCCAGAATGGCAGCCAGCTACCAATCACTCTCCTTCTCATTTTCCCTCTCTCCCCTGTTCTCATCTCTTTCTCTGTCTGTCTGTTTTACCCTGACCCCCTCCACTTTGTTCCTTTCTTAGTTCAAAGTTTTTAAGGTGAAGGAGAATGCATGGTGCACTGATTTGTTTGTATACCAAATTACAGCCGTCTATGTTTTTGGGAGACAGTAAAAGCTGTGGATTGCCACTGGCATTCAGCGTGGCTCTCTCTTGGTGTACTGGAGTGTGAAGGCAGGTCAGTGGGGGCCAGCGGAAGAAGAGAGGATGATCTGTCCTTTGTTGTCAGTGGGCTTCCTGTGCGCTCTGCCTCATCTTAATGCAAAATAGAGGGTTGTATTTTCAGAAGCATTGGACCTCATAGTCTGCAATACTCACAGTGCTCCTTAAATTCCTAATATGCCATCTACTGATAATGATAAAGTGTAACATGAAGATCATTATCATATTCTCATGAAAAAATACTTTAGTTTAAATCCATTGTTACCCAGGCAGGTTTCATTATATGTCTGCGTGTGATGATTTTCCTGTTAGCCATGTGAACAGAGGAGATGTTTTTCATGCTTGGCCCCAGTGTCCAGTTCATTTGATTAGTATGAACACTGTGTACCGTACCCAGGTGCAGTACGCCGATCCATGCCTGAGTCCGCTTAAAAAGGTGGTCTTGAGTATCATACATGTGTACTCTGGTACAGTACATTTCAGGTGTAAACATCAGCTGTACCAAAACATGGAAGTGAGCTGCTATTAAATGTGACTACAAGGAGATTTGAACAGGTTATGAAACAGTCTCAGTTTAATACTGACGCTTCTACCAGACGGCAGCGCAGCCTGTCGTTGACAGACCTAGATCCGGCTTTGCTGTTGCTGCCGATCTGCGGTTGGAGCTCTGGCGGGAGCCAAATAGCCAATCATACATATGAATGGTAGGATTCAGTCGGACCTAAGGTAAAAATCCCACTAAGAATTAGTGTATTCTCAGTAGCTCACTACTTTTGTTCTCTGTGCACATACTCTAAGTACATTTACATGTAAGGCTGGTGTGTTGGTGTAGATTATACTGTGGGAATACTGCAAAAGCAGACACAGTGGTGGAAGGAGTATTTAACTGTTAAAGGAGCAGTAACAGTGTAATTGTACTCCATTACAAGTAAAAGTCCTGCATTCAAAAGAGAAAACAAAGAAGTATTAGCATTACGACACTGTATCAAAGGTACGTATTGTGAAGAATTCTTACTTTAAGAATGTTAAATTCTTGTTTCAGTGATGTTAAAATAACATTACTGATATTATAGCTACAGTTTTAAATGCGTAGCTAAGCTTCACTGCTGGTTAGGGTTTTAGTTTACAGGAACAAAAACAAAACTAGAATGACCAACTCGCAATCATATGCCTCTGCTAACCAGACAAGTTGCAGTTACAGTTTACACACATATCTGTCCAGACTCATTTATAGCCATGACAGTTGACAATCCTTCAAATATGAATGTTAAGAAGCTACAAATTCTAAAACACGGATGCTTACTTTAACCACTTACTTTAATGTGGCAGCACAGACGATCTGTACAATCACCACAGTTTCAAGATGGGCACCCAAGATTAGTGTCACCAATTCAGTATCCATCTCTCCCTCTGGTCTCTCCCTTGAGTTATGACATTGAATAATGGCTAGAGACATGTTTTTGCAGAACATCATAACAGTGTGTGTGTGTGTGTGTGTGTGTGTGTGTGTGTGTGTGTGTGTGTGTGTGTCACAGTGAAACTGACCCTTGTTCTTTTGATATAGAATGTCATGTCTTTACTTATTCTTTTAGACATTTGTGTGACATTTTGAAATAAATAGCATATGAATTCTTGAGTGATGGCTAAATACATTTTTTGTGAGGGCACAGTGACCTTGACCTTTGACCTTTGGACACCAAATTATAATCAGTTAATTCTTGAGTCAAGGTGGACGTTTGTGCTAAATTTAAAGAAATTCCCTGATGGCCTTCTTGAGAGTGAGACAGATGCAACGTCACTGTGACCTTTGATCACCAAAAATTAATCTGTTCATTGTTGATAAAGCAGATGTTTGTGAGACATTTGAACAAATTCCCTTGAGGTGTTCAGAATGTACGTATGGACAGACGGACGGACAACCCGAAAACATGCCTCTAGTTACAGCTACCACCAGTGCGGAGGCATAAAAACTACTACAACTGCTGTACCAGCACCTGTGTGCACTAATGAATACATTGTAGCTTCATAGTTAATGGACAGATATGATATTGGTTTTCATTTTCTCTGTGGGCAAGAAAGCAAGTACTTGTGTTCCCCAAGATGTTGAACTTTTCTTGTGAGTTATAAGAGTTGTAGTTTAGTGAGTGTCGTAAATACTAAACGGTGTTGTGCAATTTTCTGCAGCCTAAGCAACACACATCATAATCACCATGGGATTCGAAGACAGAAATTACAGGCAAATTATGTTCTGTGAATTAAAAGCACATTATGTTCTATTCAAGTCCTCTCAGTGTGCTGAGAGTATGTCTGCCTTGACATCTCACACTAGGTGAACCTCAGACATCAACATTTAGCTGAGACTCTATTAATGTGGTAAATGAGCCTCAGACAGATATTTGAGGTAGTTCAGAGTTTTAATTGAATGAGCTGGGATATCAGAGAAGTAATGTCGACCCTTTCACGCTCTCTTTCACACACACACACACACACACACACACACACACACACACACACACACACACACACACTTCTGTCGCTTTATTTTCATAGCAGGAAAAATGCTTTGAAAACATGGAGACATTCTGTATGATAAAACAATCGACAGCAGTGGAGTCTGAGCCAGTTAAGACTGCACAGAAACACTTCTGATTTGGCATTGTTTTCCATGTGGAGAAATGAGGATCTCAGCACAGTTAAGTTCTGCATCAACTTGTACGTAGATGTAACAACCTTTTGCAAAACAGCTTCTCTTTAGTCTCAAATCCAAACCATTGCTTTGCCAGCACAAATGCCATGGTAACTGCTGAGAGCAGGGTGACATTTACTAAAAGGGACAGTTCACCCCAAAATCAAAAACACATATTTTTCCTCTTATCTGTTGAGCTGTTTATCAATCATGATTGTTTTGGTGTGTGTTGCAGAGTGCTGGAGATATCGTCCGTAGAGATGCCTGCCTTCTCTCTAATGTATTGGAACTAGATAGCACTCGGCTTGTGGTGCTTTAAGCGCCAAAAATACATTTGAAAATGTCAGCAGCAATGTCTATTTCCAGAATTCATGACCTGGTTACTCAAGATAATCCACAGACCTTGTTGTGAGCGGTTTCATATAGGAACTATATTCTTTCTACCAGAACCCCCAAACTGTATCACCATGCAGAAGGAAGCGTGCATCTACTGCTCGCCCACGTAGCACCACAGAGCTAGCTAACTTTACAGTTCCGCAGAGGAGGACGCCATTGATGTTCACGTCTTGGGCTGTCACAAACAGAGGCCCCTTGTCCATGAGTAGATGCACACTTCCTTCTGCATAGTGATTCAGTTGGTGGGCATAGTTTAGTAGAAAGAATATAGCTGTTACATGAAACTGCTCACAACAAGGTCCGTGAATTATCTTGAGTAACCGGGGTGAACAGTCCCGTCAAGTGTTTTTAGTGGAGGATCATACAAAAAGAGTAGAATATGGCTAATTTTGCAATGCTTGTACTGAACTGTGCTTTGATAGAAGTGACCATCGAACAGTATACATTGTGTTTTTTTGTCACTGTGTTCTAGCAGCTATGCAAAAGGATGATATAATATCTATGACAACTTGGACATGCGTGTTCTGTTAAGACTGTTACTGTATGAGAGCTTATTAAAGTAATTTGTAGTGAGTTCCAGTGAGCATGAAGTGCTTGATTCAGTGCTAATGTTGGCTCTGTTTCTTCCAAACCAACATCACCCAGCCCCTGCTGAGTGGAGGCTGCAGAAATGAATGGCACTACAGTAGTTTTCTTTCTGAGAACCACACACACTTGTACACACACACGTATATATATTTACTGTAACCCTGCTCAGTCAGGTCCATTCTGTCTGGCAGTCTCTAGGTATACGTTGTCATCTTTTGTGGCAGGAAGCATGAAATTATGTTGGCATTTCATACAGATCTAAATCGACTTTAGGGCTGCCACTAACGATTATTTTCATTGTCGACTAATCTGTCGATTATTTCTTCGATTAGTCGACTAATCATTTCATCGAAAAATGTGTTAAAATGTTGAAAAATGTCAGTCTGTCTCGCCCAAACCCCAAAATTACGTCATCTAATGTCTTGTTTCATACTCACGCCGAAGGGTTTTAGTTCACTGTCACGGGAAAGTGTGTAAAGCTGCCAATATCTGAACTTAAGAAGCTGCAATAAGAGTATTTTGGGATACTTTTATGGTACCTTACTATGAAAAATGACTCAAACCGATTAGTCGACTACTAAAATAGTCACCAATTATTTTAATAGTCGACTAATCGTAGCAGCCCTAATCGACTTGGATGTTTTTTTTTTACTTCTGCTGTTTGTTGAATGCAGAAAGGAATCATAACTTCTGTAATTAACCTCACTGCTTACAAAAATTCAGTGGAGTGCAATGAATTAGATCCTGGAAAACAGAGAAGCCTGTCGTGACTGTTATTGCGGCAGTAAGACATTAGTCTAGCCTCTCACTGTCTCCTGTCCTCCTGTCTGTTTTGGAACCTTCAGAATTTTTCCAAAGCAAAAAGCTAAATTGGAGTTGGTTTTTGTCCTGCTGAATACTTAAATTGGAGTCCATAGTGATAGAAATGGAGAGTCCAATGATTGACAGGTTGGAGTGTTGTTTTTGTGCTGTTTATCCTCTCCTCTGTGTGCAGGAATCAAAGTCCTGACAGCCCTGTCTGATCCCTGGATGAGGACCAGCGAGCATATTGACAATCAAGCCTTGTGCAGCAGCAGCCATCTACTCCAAGCTGTTGTTTATATGCTAATGCTGGACTCTGTCACTCCTGACTCACTTTCTGTTATGCTGTTATTCGCGCACAGCTTCGTATTAATCTTAACTCCTATTCAATTTGACAGAAATGTCACCTGTCATGATATTTCGTCTGGAGCATCTGTGAGATCACGATACCTACTAAATTTAGTTTACCAGCAAAGGCTTGCTGATTACAGAATTCTGGCTTCTGGGGAGCCACGGGCTGAAACAAAATTAGTTTGAGATTTGCAGTCCTCATTTACCCTGGAGTTACAGGGCTCTCTGCTGTAAAAATAAGTAATTTGTTTCCAATTGAGCCTCAGCAGGGATGCCTCATCATTTGTTCCGAGCTACTATGTGTGTGTGACCATAGTGTGTGTGAGTGCACGTAGAAATTTGCGTGTAGATTTTCTGATATACTCCTTGAAATACTTGAAAAACTATAAAGGGTAGCCTACTTTTGATCCTCACATCATTTTTATCCATGTTAGGATTTTGGTTTTATGAATGGCAGTGTGGGTCTATCAGTCGGTCCGTTCACTGCTTTAGTCCAGACTGAAATATCTGAACTATTTGATGGATTGCCATGAAATTTTGTTCAGACATTCATGGTTCTCAGACGATAAATTGTAATGCCGTTGGCAGTCCTCTGGCTTTTTCTATAGGAAAAGGGCCACCATGATGTTGAACTTTATGGTTTTGAGTGAACTGTCTAAACAGTTAATGAATGGATTACAGTGACATTTGCTACAGACATTTATGTTCCCTCAAGATGAATTAAAACAACTCAAGTCAGAGTTTCAATTTGTCACATACTTTGTTTTATGATCACATACCTGCAAAACTAATTACATTCATAGTAGGGGTGGAAAACACCAGAGATACCTGAGACAGTATTATGATACTTTGGTCACTATACAATATTGTTGTGATTTCAAATGTTATATAACAAGCAGGAGTATTGCAATAACAAAAATATTGTGATATATATATTGTGGTTTATTGCCCTTTTTTCAACTGCAAATGAAGGAGAAACTTTGTCAACATCTGTTTTTATCTAATAAGCGCTTACTTTCAGTTTTGCTGGCAAGCGTGTTTACAAACAGTACTCAACAATCAATTCAAAATCAACAATTAAACATTAAACCTGAAAATCATCAGCATGTTTGCATTGTCATTGTTAGCATGTGGCTAACATTAGCATTAAGGACAGCCTCACAGAGCCAGTAGCATGGCTGTAGACTTTAAGTCTTTAGTGGTTCTCACCCTTTGTTTGTGTCAAAGATCCCTAAGTTGATACAAATAAGTTCATTTCATGAGATTTTGCTTCATGGACCTGCATCTAAAAATATTTTGGCTGTTAGAGATGATTAATAACAAATACATTTGAGCAGATAACTGTGGAGGAGGTGAAACTGATGATCAGAATAGTCACTCTTGCGACTCTTACTCACATTGGAGTCACTTCTATAGTGAATTAAATAGTGAAAATAAACTGTTCCCCATATTCTGGAGGACCACCTGGAACTCCCTCAAGGACCCCTGGTGGTCCCCGGACCCCTGGATGAGAACCACTGGTTTAGACAATACAAATACGCTGTATGTATAAATTTATTACATGGTTCACTTAATTGATAATTATCTGAAATGACCTTGATGTCACAATTAAAACACTTGCACAACAGGGGCTCACACAGACACACTCTCACACACACTCTCACACACATGCACAAATGTCAAGCTTGCTTCTATCTCATCTATTTGTTGCCTCATCTTTTTTATTTACCTCTTTGCGTGTTTTATTTCCCAAAGTCTTCCCTACAGATTGTATTGCAAACATTGGGATAATAATAGAGCTGAATCGAATTTGTCTGTTTCCATTGCTGGCATTATTTAGTTTTTCCGTCCGACCACTTGTATGATTTGGCACTTGAATGCTGCAGGCAGCAAGGCCTCGCTCAGGTAATGACCAGTAATTGAGTGCCCTGTAAATTGGCAGTGATGGTAAGAGAGTGTCCCCCAGATGGGAGGCAAAGGCGTCTGTTTCTGCTGCGATTGTGCCAGACTCCTGTGGGGTGAGAGCCTCACTCTTTATCTCCTCCTGGGCACCACCTGTCTCCCATTACTGGACACAGGATCTCTTCACCCATACCCTAATGTGAAAACTCCTCACATCAGAGTCTGTCTGGTTTTGCCAAGGCCAAAAGCCAAGTCTGACACCTCATAATAATCAATTCACAGACAGGCAGCCTTTCTAACTCGCACGTGTACAAGCAGATGATCCTCCACAGCAGACCTCTCCATTTTCCTCTTTCTCTGGCATTAAAGACCCATTAATGGACACTTCTGTGGGGCCAGGCTGACAGCAGCTGTTGGCAGGAATTGAGGATTGGATGTAGGGAAGGATGTTTAAGCCTGGTGCTGAGGTTCAGGTTAGAAAAAACAATGATCTGCTTACTCTACACCTGAATTAATTGGAAACAGTCCAGTGTCAAAACATGCATGAAAGCTTCTGACTGTTTACAGCAGTTTTGCACAAACTCTATTTTGCCAACATTAAGTTTGTTCCCCTTTGACAAAGGATGTAAAAGTTAAGGTGTACTCATTATATTGGTTTTGCAATCTGGAGAGCAAACTAATTGGTCACCAGCTGTTGAAATGTAGTTAATGAATGGAAAGGCGATGGAGAGCTGTTCCCTGCATCCAGTACAGCTCCTCCCTGCAGGATGGAGCAGCATATGTCTGTGGCGCTGGCTGAGGATCAAAGCGGGAGACAGGCCACCTCAGCTGGTGACAGCCCCTTCGCCTACAGTAGAACAGCCTGAGCTCTCAGTGTGCGGGGCAGGAAGATGGCTAAATTAGCAGCAGCCATTGTAAAATTAGTGTTTTTCAGGAGTTTATCATTACATTTTGTTGGATTGAGCTTCTAACTGAGGCAGAGAAAGGGGGATGCACCGGCTCACCAGCACTTGTGCTGGTGAGTACAGACTGTATATCAAAGTCTGCTGCACTAATGCAATGAATCACAAAATCACAACAGCATCAACACAGAGGTGTTATTGCTGTCTGATACAGTAGAGCACAGGCGTTAATCCAGTGGGTGGAAAAGGGAGTCCCTGTGCTCCTGTGACTCCTCAATCATTCTATAAATTACAGGTGTAGATGAAATTAATGGACATAATTGTCACAGCTGAAAACAGTCCTATTTCTTCCGAACGCTGCACCAGTTTGGATCTGAAGGATCACTGTATATACCTCATAATTATCCATCTTAGTCTACCTTGGCATTTCATAGGTCAGTGATTTTGCATTACCAGAGACATCAGGATAACACTGGATCAGAACAAATAGGACAGCATGTAATATTTTGTGTTATAATCAGCTTATCTGGTTGGGGCCCAAGTGTGCAGACAAACAGGCAGCCTGGTTCTATGTGAATTAATTTGATCATGGCAGGTTTGCGAGATTCTCTTTCTCCGTTGGCTTCTGACTGAGAGGGGCGCAGATGTGAGAGCACAACTCCCTGTAGACAGGGAGTGAGTGATTTTGGCAAAGTAGACAGCACGAAGGGAAAGATGGCTGCTCCTTTTACTTATTTTTCACAGAGAATTTTTTATCAAGACGTGGTTGTCTCTGATACATCTGGTTGAGCTTGTAATCTGTCTGATTGTATCAAAACTGTCCAGTAATGTGTGCTAAATGCTGTGGACCTTTTATAGTGGAATAATCTATACTGCATATCTAGTCAGACTGCAGGAAATCTGACTTTAAATACCTGCAAGGCAACATTGCAAAATCACCACAGTCCAGACACATGGTGAAATCTGCTTTGTGGCTGTTTGTGTTTCATTTTTGTGTGCCATTTACCAATTGAAAAATGACTGCAAAATATAACTCAAACATAATGTTGAGCAATGTTCTATAGAAAGCTTTTAACATTGGATCTCTGTCTCTTATTTATTCACATATATAAAATTTAAATGTACTATATAGTGGTTGCTATGTCTGGCAATAGTGTGCAAGACACATTCAAGGGCGGGGCCGTCTGCGTTCTTTACTGTGTTTTTCAAATGGTAACTCCCACTCAGCCGTTATCAAAAAGCAGTTACGTAGTTAAACAGTACAGTCTACTGTTGTGGATGCCACGTTAGTTTTGCTCTGAAAGTCACACAATAACACAACCTAACTACAGATGAATGGTAGCAAGAACTAGTGACTCTTTGTTTTGCAAAGTAAAATTAGTTTGTGTCAAAGGAGTCTGGTGTGTGTGGACGGGAGCAGCAGCAAAATGTATTGTAGCCTCCTAAAAAAAAAAAAAAGTCCACCTAAATAAATCTACACCAGTTTATTAAGAGTATGCTATTTTAAGATTATTTTACCACTTTACATTGTCCACTTTACATCATATTGTCAAAAGTATTTTGAAGGCTCTGGAAAAGTAGCTTTTGGGGCTTAAACATAAATATTTTGAACAGGATTTGAATTTTAGCATTTAAATACTTCTAGAACACGACTGGAAATATACAGACTGATGTAAATTTAAAAAAGAAAAACCTTTAAGCACACTCACAGATACTGGCATACAGTATTTATTTCATAGACCTTTTTACTGACAGCAGATCAAATTATTTATCAGCATTACAGGCAATAGAAGGGCAGTTGTTATCAGGTGTACATTTACAGAAGAGCCTTGATGCCGAAGAAAATTTTAAGTAATTTTATCATTTGAATCACCCAGTGACATTGTGTTAATGCAAATGCATTCTCTATGCCTGTTTTTTGTGGCCAACAGGCTGCTAAAGAGAATAAACAGAGGCCTCAACTGTAGCTAATGTGTTAGCTGTGCCCCACAAGTGCCTTGATTTCCTGTGTGTACACTTGCATCGTATTAGTGGGTCTTGATTCATGGTTCATTTGTTCTCCTGTGTTTGCTCCTCTGCTCAGTTTCCAATGTTGACACTGCCTCCTGAGGGTTGGACTCTCTGTCTGTACCGCTCAGAGAACGGTCCATCATCTTAGTGGCTCATCTACCTGCACGGCTACTGGCCACTGTAATGAGACTGAGCCAGCCATGAAACCCTGATCTCAGTGTTGTGTGTACACACACCAGGCCGTCTCGGTACCTTAACTCCTCCAACCACGTGCTGCTACATCTCTTGTAATGACTTTCAGCATTTTGTAGTGATTTATTCAAGTCATACTGTCATCTTTTGACAGTAAAATATTACAGTAAATATTTGGCTTTTAGTTGATTTTGATGTGATAGTCTGTACCAACACTGAAAACCCTCATGTGAGTGCAAGCAGAGTCTAGTTCTGTAGTAATCCATGGATACTACCTACTGTTTTTTTTGTGAATAAAGAGCTTGGATATTATTTTGGCTACCCTGGCATTCATTTCTGTAAAATTCTTGCTGGGTTGTTTATATTTTGAAATATCAGTCCCAACAGGGATCCCTCAGTGCTTATTGTGAATCTGGCCAAGAGTGATTGATTTTGCAGAGACTGTTCAAAAATAAATTGGGATACAATTTGCAGCTTTTTTGTTGTTGTTGTTGTTGTTGTTGTTGTTGTCAGAAAGAAATTGCAAGGGAAAAAAGGTATGTTTTTAGTAGCACTTGTTTGAGAGTGATGGCCATCCTGGGAGTGAGCTCTGTCTGAGAGGCATTGTGGGTTCAGCATTGGTTTTGTTTATTTGTTTTTTCAGAAATGGATTGTACAATAATAGTTGAAATGCAATCATTCTTTTTTCATAGCTTGCAATTTTTATTTTTTATTTTGCAAAACAATCAATGTACACCGATACCGTGCACCTTCAGTCCTAACCCATCCTCCCTCCCCACCCGAGGGATGAAAAACAATTCAATACATCAATAATGTGGCTTCATGAAAAGAAAATATATAGAGAAATACCCAATAAGATAACAAACAAACACATTAATCCTCAGCAGGGCTGGCTGTCGTTTAAAAATTACAATACTAGTACCAATACCAGTACCCTTGAAGTGATACCAATATCAATAGAGCTGCAATACTCAACTAGTGGCCTGTAGGCCAAATCTGGCCTGTGATTTTCTAATTTATAATGAAAATAAGTTGATTCACAATGGGGGGATTTTTGTTTATTTTAAATGTAAATAGGGTGCCAGGGTGCATTATAAACATCAAGCTAAAGATTGTTTATCATAAAAAGTGCCAGGGTAGGGTCTCCTAGACCCCAGACAGAGGTGTGGGCTAAACCCTGAATGTCCTCAAGTCCAAGAAACTCCCCTGTGTACACCTGGCCTGTGCGGGGCTTTTGCAGCTGGTCCCTGGCTACCTTTAATTTTGAAAAACTGTCCGGGCAAAACAAGTTCAGTATCTCTGCAATAGAGCATTTCATTTGATACCTGTAATGTGAATGCTGTGACGTGTAGTATGGCTATACTTCCAAATGTTATTGTGGCATCTCAGCATCCTGAACTGCCAACTCCGTCAAATACACCGTGCTCGACTTTACCACACCGCAGACTGTATGAGTTGTAGCTGCTGCTGCTGCTGCTGTGGGAGTGTGAGCTCAGCACAGGGGACAGTGGGAAGAGTTGTCCTGGCTGTACACACTCAGTGATAGGGCTAACTGTTATCATCACATGGCTAACTTTACCTAAATGTTATGGATGGGTTCAGTAGCAGTGTCGAGCTGTTTCTATGTCAGTGAGTTTGCTGGGACTGTTTAACAGCTTGGTGTTGGAAGTTAGCTGCTGATGCTGTTTCATGAGCTAACCTGGCAGACGTTGAAGTGACGGCAGCAACAGAAAGTTTGTTGATCTGGTGAGGAGTCAGGATGGCCTGAGATCCCAACCCCGGCTCAAAGGGAATCAAATTCCGGTAACATTTGACCAGAGATGTTTCCATTCTACTCGGTGCTGGGTTATTTCAGTTGATACCTTAAAGATATTGAGTAGCAATACCCAGCAAAATCCACAGTACAGATGAGGACTTTTGAGAACATAAAAACATACAATCTACCTTACAGTTCTTGTGATTCAAGTGCCTTCACCTTACTCCTGTGCACTTATAAAATCAGTACTAATGCAGTTATTCTTCTGTATTAACCAGTTTTTGCAGGAATGTTTAGGGGATTGAAAAACCTGCACGCTCTTGCAAATATTTAGGTGACTGGTTGAATTAGCACAAATTCCTCCCTTGATCAAACATTCTTGGAGAGACAAATATAGATGCTTGGATGCCCTCCTGGCATTTTTTGTTCCTGGTTTTAGAGTATTCAGCTTGTGTGTGTATCCATGTAATTAAGGTGTGAACCTCTAAAACTATATTGCACTGTTATCAAGCCCTGTGTGCCGCAATCGCTAATGAAAATGACAAACACATGATTAACAACTAACCACCTCATCTTTGTGTTTGGACAGTCAATCCCCAAAGTTTACACTCCACGTAGATAGAGTAACCTCCTGCCTACACAAACATCTGACACACTCCACCTAGCACTGTGTACTGTGTGGTTGATGTTTTGGAGAGATGAGTTTTCTCTAGACAACAGTCACAATAAAAGCTTGCAGAGGTGATCCGTGTTTACGAGAAGTGTCTTTTGTTACAAGGCGTTTACTGTGCTGCCATGAGAGACGAAGGTTACCATGTGAACCGAATGACAGTCTGCAGAAGCTCGGCCAGCCAATCCAGCTGGGGATGAGTAAGCCTCCGTGTCTGAGTGGGCAACAGCAGTGGGCTTCCAGCATTTGCTCGGTTGCAGCAGTAATCATCAGATGTTCTCTGTGGACCTTTAGTCAGCGAAATGTTTTCAGCTGCCAAAATACACGGAAATAAAACCTGTTTATTCTCCGATCATATGGTAGATTCTCTATATAACAGTGCATTATTTAATCTGGCATTGTCATAAGGAAATGAGTCGATATCACAGCACTGCACAGCACCCTCCTTTATCTCTGTAGGAGTCTGTTGTGGCTGCATGAGTCATTGTTTAGTTTCCATTAAGGTAAAAGTCTCATCTGACATCTTTTGTATTCATGCAGTGGGATTATCAGATTTACAGTCCTGCCTCTGGAGCCTCTCACACACACTAAGCCTGCTCTTTCAAATTAGCCTCGTACTCCAACAACCTTAGATTTCTTATAGATCCAAGTTTATCCTTTTTGTTCTGCTCCTGTCACTCTCCTTTCATCACTCCTTTTATTAGAGAGGCCTGTGATAGTAGCAGAATAGTTCCTCTTTCTGTTGTTTTTCCTTTTCTTTGATTCATTCTCTTCTTCCCTGCTGTGCCAACAGTATTTCCCTTCTCTCCTCATCCGCCCTTTGTGCTCTTCAGTAGTAGCACGTCAAACTCATAAGACATCAGCAGGCAGGTAGCGTAGTGTTCGGTGGCTCGGAGAGGTCAGACCCCGGTGATAGTGGCAGCTTCATTTCTGATTCTGCAGCACGCCAATGCTTGTGGTGGGGAGATAGAGTGTGAAAGAAAAAAAAGAGATGGAGGGGAAGTGGAATCCAGACTAGGCTACTCCTTTTTGCCACTGCTGCATGATGTTTAATATGCCTGATAGAGGACGCCTCGCTGAGGTCTTATACCCGGGACAAAATGCTGCAGAGCTGAGGAGCTTAGACGGTAAATCCTGCCTCCATCCCATTTTTCATTTTGCCCATTCTCCCTTCTTTTTCATTTGCATTCATATCTAGGCCTCACTGCTTTTACGTATCTCTCCCATGATCATTCTTTGATTCACTATCGCTCTTTTTCCTCTCACCTCACTCTTTACCCTTTCCTCTCTGCTCTTTTGGTCTATGTGTGTGTGTGTGTGTGTGTGTGTGTGTGTGTGTGTGTGGAGGAATGTACTTGTTGACCTCTGGGAGTCACACTTGTTTTTCCTGTAAATTTGTGATTCAGCAGTCAGTCTGCATGTTGCCGTGCATACACACGCACACACGCAAACATACACACAGATACACACTTGCAGGCGGCAGGCGAGTACAGTATTAGTGGAGAGCAAGCATCTGTGCCTGCGCACACAGACTTAAGCTGTAGAGGTTATGCAACTTACTCTGCCATTTCAAATGATTTGAAATCACAAGTGCTTGCTGTGCTGCGTTCGATTCCTGTGTGTCTGGGCCAGCAGCATGCGCAATATAGTCATACTACATGATGCTAAGTGGGACTGGTGCTTGGGTGTTAAGTAATAGAGGGGAATCCTCTCTTAAAGAGCCTGAGCCATAGGTAGTCTTTCCTCCAGCCTTCTTAATGGCTTTTCCTCTGGCTCCAGCTCGGCGGGAGAAAAGAAACTAACACATAATAACAAGAAAAAAGTGTCCCAGGACAACATATATATATATATATATATATATATATATATATATATATCGGGGAGCAGTGCTGACATTTTGAGAGGCAACAAATTAGCTGTAAAGCTACAGTATGTGCCACAGTTAGAGGTGATGCACTGTTTGTTTCTGAGCGTAACTACTCCCAGTAAAAAGTCAAGAGCTTTTTCTTTAGGGTGGCCATCAGTTTTATTATAATGCAGCCCAGCTGAGTTGTAGCACACTGTGTGCCTGCATATTTCCTAAAGGATTAGCATTCAGTGTCATAATTAGATGTGAAGTTAACCTACAAGATTTTGCAAGAAGAACAGAGGCAGCTTTAAAACCGATCCTGGAGGAAGTCTCACTCCTGTGCATGTCTGTCTATATTTGATATCTCCATCAGATATCTGCTGTTTGGATAGAATCGACCCCTGGTAGAAAACGTTAGCAGTTTTTTTGCCCAGCCATAGGCAGGATTATTATCCATCATTACGCATCATGCATATTCAACACAACAAGGGATGAAAGACAGAAAGAGAGAGAGGGAGAAGGAGAGGGAGAGAGTAATGAGGTTACCCCTGCTCGCCAGAGATTATACACAGAGCTTTCCCAACTACAAAAGATCAGAAGACCGAACACTGAGAATAGGATGGGGAAAGCCTTTCGTGTTAATTAGTCATTGCAGAAATGTTACAGTAGAATGTGCACCTCATTTCATCAAGATGTTGCTGAGCGTTGAGCTCACAGTGGAAAGCAGCAGCAACAAAAATAGTTGGAGTAAACCGTATTCACCACATGATACTGTTGTCATCCCAGGAGAGCTCTCCATGGTGCTGAACACCAAGACGGCTGTGTTCAGGGCTCACACCTGAGGCTCGGCTGTTTTTAGTTCTTTCTTTTGTAAAAACATTAACTAACCTCTATAGCCTGATTTAGAGCAAGTATAGTAAGTGATAAATAGTAGGCAAGCCAGATTTTTAGTTGTGTTTGTGAGTTCATTTTCAAAAGGGTTGAAAACATGCCCACGATGACAACAGTAACGTGATGATGTTCACCATCTAAGTTGAGCGTGTTAGCATAACATTCACGGATTAGCAAAAAACACAAAGTATAGGTTGATGTTATGTCATTTATTTTGCAGGTATTTGGTCATAAATCAACATATTGGACAAATTGAAATTAAGATACATTCTTTGGGAACCATGAACGACTGATAACCAACAGGTTGAAACTGCAATCCCTAGAGCAGTACAGCTAGCAGTTGCAGACCAAGTAAACCCCCTTATGGCAACAGCACTTGTCGATGGCAGTGGCCCCCCAGTAGGACAATGCACCACGCCACACCACAAAAAACTGCTCAGGAACCACCCTAGGAATGGGACAAAAAGATCAAGGTGTCGACTTTGCCTCCAAATACCTCAGTCCCAATCTAACCCAACAGTTGTGGGACGTGCTGTTACCCCAGAAGTACCCCAATCCATGGTGGGTCCTTCTTGGACCCTAATTGGCTCTGACCTGTCAAGGCATGGACACAGGACCTCTGGAGAATGTCCTGTAGTGTCTGGCACCAGGGACGTTGGGCTTCAGATCTTTTGAGTCCCATGGATTGGGAGGGGGGGTACTAGTACGTCCCACAGATGTTTGATCAGTCTGGGATTTGGGGAATGTGGAGGCCAGGTCGATGCCTTCAGGTCTCTGTCATGTTCCTCGGGCCACTCCTGAGCAGTTGTTGTGGTGTGGCATGGCACATTGTCCTGCTGGGGGGGGGGGGTGCACTGCTACTGAGGAGTGTCGTTCCCATGTTGGGGGTACCTGGTCTGTGCTGGTATTTAGGTGGGTGGAGCGTGTCAGGTGGCATCCACAAAAATGTCAGAGCCCAAGGTTTCCCAACACAATATTGCATTGTAACAGGATGATCAATGGTGTTCACCTCACTTGTCAGTGATTTTAATGTCTTGGATGGATGGATGGATGGATGGATGGATGGATAGATAGATAGATAGATAGATAGATAGATAGATAGATAGATAGCAGTACTCTACACACACACTAACCTGAAACAAAGTTGTCAAGTTACTGACTTTCAAAGATGTTCTGCAGTATAACAGAAAGTGAAATTCCTGCTGCTTATGCTGTGGTACATAAGAGACATGGTGGTAGTATAGATCGCTATGGAAGCACCTCTCTTGTGCATGTATTTGCATTAGTGCCACCAAGGCACGAATGCTAGATCCAGCCTAAGGGGATGGTCTTTCTCATCTGTCTTCATCTGCTGTGCAGTAAACGCCTCTTCACTTATACAGGAGCTCATTACTCACAATGGCAGCCATTTGAATCTTTTATCAGAGGGATTTTTAATTGAACATTGGCAAATGTGCTCCAAACAAATGGGCCTCAGCAAGCCTGAGAGCTGCGTGTGTGTGTGTGTGTGTCTATAAGTGTGTGAGTGAAATATTCATCGTGTGTGTTGTAGCGTCTGGTTCTGAAAACCGTACACGTTAGATACCAGCCCACATGGGAGGTGGCAAGCTGTCTGCGGAGGCTCTGTGTGATTCACTCAAAGGAAATCATTTAGAGTCAGCGTGGTCGTGTATACTGTGTATATGTAGACTCTTTTGAACACGTCCAAGATTTTTTAATCTTTTCATAGTTTCGAACATTTCATTCATCTTCTCTCGTGCTTTTGTTGACTGTATAGTGAACAAGAACAGTGGGGGTTTAGGTCTTAAGAATCCCATTGAAACTACAGTTACAAACACCTGCAGTGGCTAATATCACTCCCAGCGGAATAAGTAAATGAATAATCTCTCAAGCATAAATAATTATTTCAGATTTCCCACTGTTAAACCACTGACCACACACTGGAAGCTGTAACTTTGTCTTAAGGGAGTTTTGCCTTGTTGAACAGTTTTGTAAGAAGTTGACTCAAACACATTCTTGCAAGATTATTTCAGGCTTAACCCTAAGTCTTACCTAACTTGAAACAAATTCCAAACATATGAAAAAATCATCCAAACTGGGTACTTTAGGATGAAATCCAAACTTTAGAGGACATTTATTTTCCTCATCTTTCTGTCCGTGTGAAGGTTTTAGGCCTTGAAAGGACAGATATACTAGGGAACATGCTAACACATAGCACCAGAGCAGAATCACTGGTGGACCAGCAACAGCAGATAAGGGGTCAAAGATTTAATCATACCAACTGTCATTTGTCTGGGGTGAAACACCACGATCTCACTGATCCCAGAAGGGTCAAAGCTTATTCCTATTGCTTCCGTTGGTCCAGCTCTCTAAACCTATTGCTCACTGTCTTACTGAATATCGTTGGCACTCATGGGTCAATAGGGGAACCAGCTGCTGCCTTCCATTTGAATGTATTGCAGTATACTATACTCAAAGTCAAACCGAGCTGTGAGCGTTTATGTGATGAAGTGCACGTTCATGCATTCTCACATGCGGCATGCATTGTGTGCTGTGGGCTTCTGGTGGCTCCACTGGTGCTTTTTTTAGTCAGGGACACGTGGTGCCATGGTACCAGAGTGTGTGTGTGTGTGTGTGTGTGTGTGTGTGTGTGTGTGTGTGTGCATGGGTAACACACACACTGACACAGATAAAATCCTGTTTAATTCTATACGCTAATCTTGGAACATCCAGCTGCACTCTCACTCCCATGCATAGCAAGGCTGTTTCTCATACACTGATGGAGAGCTCAGGCTGCTGATAAACACAGGATCTGGTTGATGATGTAACATCATGTATTCTGTGCTTTAAGAGCAGAGCAATACTTTGCTGTACATTAAATGATTGCCCAAAAGAAGGTGTGTAGGTATACCCTTCATTACTGAATGCATCCCAGCTTGCCAGAGAGCGTTAACCTCCTGATTAGAGTGGAGTGACAAAGAGATGTGGCATCTCCCAAGCAGGGCAGCACACACAGGCAGCTTTGATGAGGATATCCCATTTCTAGCTGTCTCCCTCGTGCTCCTACTGAGAAGCCAGTGGTGATGAATTCACTGAAGAGCGCTGATAGACTAAACAAGTCATCCTCTGTGGAAATTGTGGCAGACTTTAGTCATGTTTTGGCTCTAATCGCGCATTGTGAGGAAAGCTCAACTTCTTTTCATTGTAATTCTAGCTAACACAGCATTCAGCTGTCAGCTCGCTTAACGGCTGCTTGATGGAAAAATAACAGGCATTCAAAAACCTCGGGAGTGAAAATTAGGTGTCAGTTAGGCACCGGTTGAACATTATATTATTACAAACCAAGAGAATGCAATCTATTTTCAGTTTATGTATCCATATTCATATAAATTGGGGACAAAATATACCTAGCATATGTGCAGAAAAAGCACAGGTGTAATTAATAACCATAACTGAGGCTGAATTTCGTTTACAAGCATCAGTGCCAGAGCACTGTTAGTGTGCATACAGGCATACTGGGACCTTTAAATGGAACAGAGCCATTGTTAAGGTTATTAGTTACACCTGTGCTTTTCCTGCTATGACAAGTAAGTGACCTCAAAAGACTCAACAGCTGTAGTTAAGTTGAATGGCTGCTTGATGGAAACATAATAGACACTGGAAACAGGCAACAGTATGTAGTGTATGTCTAGACATATTTTATGGAAACATACTGAGTTTATATCTAATTAACATGGGAGACAGAGTAGACTTTTCAAGAGCAGGCTCCTGCAGAAACAGCACAGGAGTAGTCAGAGGTGCTCTGTGCAGTTTTCTTGTAACATGGAACAGAGCCGTTGTTAATGTCGTCAGTAACACCTGTGCTTGCTGCTCTGTCAGGTAAACAATCAACATTTGATTTGCCTGATACTTTTGTTCATAACTGGGCTGTGGGGGGTGACATGCAGCAAAGGGCCACGGGTCGCAATCAAACCCGGGCTGCTGCAGAGGACTCAACCTATAGGGTGCACACTCTACAAGGAGAGCTAGAGGTTGCCCCTGCAGTTACACAATCTTGATTCATATTTGATCAGCACTGCCTAGTTTGACAGTTTGACCTCAGTTCATGAGCTGTGATTAACATAAATGACAGTTGCTTTAGAGACTCCTCAGCTCTGATAAGTTGTTGTTGTTAAACATTATACTTGATAATCATAAGCCTGTTAGCATTGTCGTTGTGAGCGTGTTAGCATGCTGATATTAATGTTTAGTTTAAAGCACCTCTGCGCCTGAGTACAACCTCATGGAGCTGCTAGCATTACTGTAGACTCGTAGGCCTTGTTCAGACTGCCAGCCCAAATCTGTTTTTTTGGCATAGTCAGAATCATTTTAGAAAGTCTGGACAGCAAAACCAAATGAAATGCAATTTTTACTAATCGGATCCAAACCACATTTGGAGGTGGTTTTGAATGTGTTTCCAATCGGATTCCTACAGATGTGTCTCAGTCCGAACGCTCTAGCTGCTCAAATTGGATTACAGAGTGTCTTCGGGTCACTTGCAATGCGACATCCAACAACTTCATCAAATCCAGAGTGATGGAAGTTATTTAAATAATCCATGCTGCTACTAGCAAAGCGCTATGGAGAAAAACAATCTGTGGATAGACATCAAAATAAATTGTTTGGAGGGTAAAATGGTGCAACTCCATTTCCCATGCCTCCATGTTGGAAAGCTGCATCACCAGCGTAGCTACATAGTTATTGACACCTACGTTGTTACCACAGCAACTCATGCAGATAGGTCAGTGGTGTCTTGACACCACTGTATGACTGGCCAAAATGAGTGAAGGCTTTCTGACAGATTCCTTTTGCAAGTCCTTTTCATAGTGTAAGTCTGAGAGAACCACACCCAACATCCTCCAACAGTTGAACTGTTGAATCATCCCAACCTACTGTCTGTTTTTTGACAACAAAAACATTTTGTGATCTCTATTAGAAAGTCTCTGGAAACCTCTCTGTTGCATACACACATACACTCACACAACAAAATACTGCTGAATAATGAAATGCTCCTGCTCCCTCTTTCCCCGCCTAGTCTTACTGAGTTCTCTCAGGAAGCTTCTGTTCCTGACAAACCATAGCAGCTGTCCTCTGCTTTTTTCCCTCCCCAGGAGACTGAGATCAGCACCAGAAGGAAGGAGTGTGAAGCACTTGAGGCGGAGGTGAAGAAAAAGAATCAAACATGTCAGACTTTGGTAAGTGCTCCAAAAATATACCCTGGCCTCTGAGCGATAGGACCGAGGCTAAAATTGATTTGTACCTAAGAGCCTTGCCTGCTATCATCACACACAAATGTCCCCTGAGAAAATGAGTGGCGGGTCTACTGTAATGATAGCATGGTTCTCAGGCAGTGATGACTGAAATTGAAAAATGGGAGCAGTTAACTTCAAGCTGCAGTATCTGTGGGTTGGGTTCTGTTAGCATGGGGAATACATTTGATAATGAGAGAGACAGAGAGGCACTTTGCAGCAGTAAGTGTTTGCAGTGTGTGGTCATGCACAAACACAGAGGAAGTACAGTGTATCGTACTGTGATGTATATAAAGATACTGTTGTGTACACCAGTGTATCCTCAGGCTGTGGCTTTATTGGTTTCTTTCTTTTGTATACACATTAGTTCATCTCTACAACCCTGCTGTTATTTAGGTGTACAGCTGCAGTGTAGAGCACCATGTTGGTTTTACAAGTAATGGTCATAAAAGGTCACAGATATGTTACACAAGTCTTGTATTTTCATATGATATTTGGTGCCTTTAGACAGACAGTTTCTCACAGTGCCCCAGAAATGTCATTCTGTCCTGTCGACTGGAGTGGCCTTCACTCAGGACAAAAAGCAAAGAGAGGGAACAAAAAGATGAGGTGGAGAGAACCTGCTGGGTGGAAAAGAAAACAGGCTTCTTTTGGGGATTGACCAATGTCTTTTTTTTTTCAGGGCCAATTTTGATACCAATTATTAGTACTGATATCTGATATTTGTAACCGATATACATTTGCAGTAAAAATGAAAACCTTACTGTCAAAATTTAGAATAACACAAACTCCACAACTCCAGGACAGAACTTTGTTTAATGCCTTTAGCAGCCTATGTTTAATTAAATCATGCATTATCTTAAAGAAAAGGAGCCACTGCTCCTCCATGTACTTTGCATATATTACAGCCTGTCTCCCTGATGTTAGTATGTCTTATACTCTGCAGTTACACCTCCTGCTGGCAGTGGGGTTACTATGCTATGCTGTGTTGAGTTTCTGTGAAGTGCAGTAAAGTTTGATTGAATCAGCTGACACACCTAAACACATAAAACATGGCTCAGTGAAGACAACACTAAATAGAGGTGCAAAATCCTAAGGCGGTAGACACATTTTTCCCACAGATACAACATGCTTACGTTACAGTACATAATGAACTGAATGTACATCGGCAAGTCCACGTTACATATGTCTGGTAAAATGTCTATATTGTGTTAATAGTTTATTATAATCTATGATAAACTCATCACATCTATCACCCGCTTCCAGGTGCTATCTCACTCCCTCTTACTGTCCTGCCAGTTTACTTAAACAAATGAAGTCTCATTGAGTGTCTACTTTTACAATGATGGCAGAACGTTAACAACAGGAACACGCAAGTGTTTTTGCAACTTCTTTGTATTAGATTGTGATGTTCAACAAGTTCAGTAATATCTGCAAAGCTACAGTGGTGGAAAAAAGTTTTCGGACACCCCATGCATTTGTGAAATATTGCATTAAGAATCACTCTTAGGTCTTCAAGTGCAATTTCTTTTAGTACAGTCACAGCCAAAATACTAAATAAATCCTAAAAAAGCCATTAAAAACTTAAAATTGATTGGTTCCATAAAAATACATAAGAAATTTTGAGTATTGGGTCATTTTGGTACCAGTGATGAAGGTCGTTCTTTTTATTAAAAGACACAATTTTTGTTGCCAAGCTTCGTGTCTACATAAAGCCAGCACATTTGAAAGTTCTTCAGACACAAAAATGGCTAAAACAAGGAACCTAACGCAGGAAACACGCCTGAAGATAAAGATTCTCAGCCAGGAAGGGTACAGCTGCCGCCAGATAGCCAGGAAGTGCAGATGCAGTCCTTCAGCAGTTGGATACACTCTGCAGAAATACAGATGAACCAACAGCTTGGAAGACAAACCAAGATCTGGGCGTCCAAGGGTTTCTTCAGCAAGAAATGACCGCATCCTGATCCGCATGTGCAGGCAAAACCGCCGAATGACATCACAGGAGCTTCAGCAGCAGTGGTCAAGCCAAACTGGTGTCCAGTGTTCCACCCACACTGTACGTGGCCGACTTTTAGATCATGGCTTAAGGTCCTACAAGGCTATCAAGAAGCCCCTGATCAATGAGAGACAGAGGTTAGCCCGGCGTCGCTGGGCCCAGGCACACAAGAACTGGACAGCCAGGACTTGGAAGAAGATTTTGTGGTCAGATGAGTCCAGTTTCCAGCTTTATCTTCCTCCTACTAATGTGAGGGTACGCAGAAGGCCAGGCGAAGCATTATCTCCAGCATGTACAGTACCTACTGTCAAGCATGGTGGAGGCAGTATCATGGTTTGGGGATGCATGAGTGCTGCTGGTGTTGGTCATCTCACTGTCTGTGATGGCACATTGAACTCTACCAAGTATTGTACCATTCTCAAAACCCACATGCTCCCTTCTGCGCGTGCACTGTTCCGTTGAGGTAAAAACTGGATGTTTGAACAAGATAATGCCCCTTGCCACACATCCAAGGCCAGTAGAACTTGGCTGCAGAAGCACAGTATCCAGGTCTTAGAGTGGCCAGCTCAATCCCCGGACGTGAGCCCCATTGAAAATCTGTGGTGGATTATCAAAAGGTCTGTTTCAAAGCATAAACCAAAGAATTTAGAAGAATTAAAAGCAGTAATTCAAGAAGAATGGGACAAGATTACCCCTCAACAGTGTGAAAGGCTCGTGGGGAACATGCCAGCCAGGATTAAAGCTCTACTACGTGCCAGTGGCAGGACTACTAAATATTAATTTGATGATGTGATGGTTTGTTTATTTTTTGTTCAGTTTTGAACACATTCTCTGTTATTTTTTGACTTTGATACCGACAATGTTGAGAACTGACATATTGAAACTGTCAAGAATTTAGTTTTGTTAGTTTTTCTTGTAAACAATAAACAAAAAAATATAATTTGTATTTGTTTGTATCTGTCTAATGAAGCCACACCTTTTGAAACACAAAAAAGATTTTTCCACAATCACATCAGTCATATGCCAATGTGATGTTTTCAGAACTGCTGACTGGGTTTATCAGACTCATCAATGTCTCCATAGGATAAGTAGTAGCTGCTCAGAATTTCACTCTAAATGTAAGACTGAAATGGACTGTTACATATGTTCCGGATAGGTAGATGTCTGGAGTAATACCAGAGATTTATCATGGATATCATTAAAAGAATTGTGGGGGTGAACATCCCAAACAACAACAAGACTGATGCTACTGGAGGACTTGTTACCAATATCAGGGGCAATATTTGCTTTATAAGACTAGCAGTAATTGCAGCCAATAAGTGCACAGTCATGCGCTGGAGAATCAAGGTGCCACGTGGGGAATCTTTTTGGCTAAAGGAGCTTTCATCATACCTTCAGGAAAGATTAGGTTAAATATCAGGAAGAAAAACACAACTTTTTGATAAATGCTAAAATAGCTTTATAACCTTTTTACAAAACAGGACCTTTCCTTATTGTGGTGTCCATGGTTAGGCTTGAGGCTGCACTGCAGTGCTCTGTGAGGGTCTTAGGTGCTCCCTGGGGCGGTTGGCTTTGCCTGGGATGGCTCAGGTTGGTCGTGGCAGGGTACATGGCTGTCCTCTTGGGCCGTCTAAGTCCCATCCATGCAGATTGGTCTGTGTGGGTATCTCTGGTGTGGGCCTTTTAGGGGTTGGTTTTGCTCTCTGCCTCTTTTGGTTTGGGTGGTCTTGGGCAGTTGCTAGCCTAGGGTAGGTGCCTAGGGCTTCTGTATTATTCTATAAATCACTCTAAGTCTGGGTGAACCACAAGAGGCTGAGTGCACTGCTATGTGATAGAAAAATATGCTGCCTTCATTATTATTGTCACTGTGGACATTTAGGGTTGGGTGGGGGTAATTCATTGTTTATGCTGTTTTTATTGATTTACAGTAAGAGATTATGATGTAAATGATGCATGGCTGATGTATAAATAGCTGCAGAAGTTGAAATGCACCTATTTCAGAATTTACAGAGTTCATGACAGACTGAAGTGAGGTGCTGAGGACCACATGTCTACTAGTGTCCCATGACAGTGACAGGTTTTCTGTCGGTTTCTGCGGCTGAACAACTCTACCCCTGTGTGCCACTGTGGCTGTGTTGGTGTTTGTGTTACGAAGAATGTGTTTTTTCTGAAAAGCAGGTAGCACATATGACAGGCAGGTCACATACACCTGTGTGTATTCAACTTTTATTGTTAGGTGGAGCTGGGGAGTGGAGGATTTGCAGTTGGAGCTAGGCTAAATGTCACATATGCTGAAGAAACCATCGACCAGCACTGCTCTTTGCCATTATATTGTATTTATTTTAGCAGGGAAACATACTGTCAATTGAATAAGAGGAGTCATCAGGCTTTATCAGTCTCTCACAGCAGGAGCACATCAGAGTTGTAAATCACAGCGCAAATAAAGCTTAAGTGGATGGCTTTACCATCACAGTTACGGGAGCCCCACTAAGCAGAATAACTAATCACTTTTTTTAATGTTATGCCGGGATGGAGAGCTCTGCTCAGCTTCTGTTAAAGTTTATACTGGGAGAGAAAGACATCTTACTGCTATGATGTTGTCATTCTCAAAGTGGGGTCCCCACGGGCTCTGCAGCAAAATGTTGAGTTTAATTTCAGTTGAATTCACTAGAATTTTAAAGTATGGGTAAGTGTAGACATTGCTTGCTCTACGATTTGGGAGCTAGAAAAAACAATCAGGGAGTTGTATGACTGACATAAAAGTGGCTTAAGGAGTATTGAGTTTTAGCATAACATAAAAATGATACATGTTTCTAACCTGTAGAAGCAGAAGTAGACACAGAATGGTGCAGATGGCCTGCAGTAAGATTTTTCCTATGAAAGGCAGGAGCTGGAGAGATTCAGCAGTAATTTAAATGGCACTGTTTGGTCCTAGACTATTTGAATTCATTCCCTTATGTCCCCAAGCCCTCTTCTTTAGATGAGCTGTCTTTGTGTGTGGCTCTCTACCCCAAATAAACACTCCATTAGGACTGTTTTCTTTGCTGCCCTCCTCTCACGTTCCCTGCCCACAGCAGCACTTCCCTCCTCACCCATTGTCAGCCTGCTGAGTCCGAAAGAAGCTACCCAAAGGACAAACTGTCCCCAAATGGCATGCAGAAATGGCAGGCTGGTCTCCACAGACTGCAGCACAGCTCTTATCTCCTCCCGCACTGAGCTCCAAGAACAGAGACACAAACACAGACAAGACCACTGAACACTGCTGTGAGGGGATGGCGAGTTGACAGAAGTGTCACTCCCTGTTTGGTCTTAACTGGCTTACCTCTCTGTCTCTCTTCTGTTTTTCCTCCTTCTCAGGTTAAAGTAAAGAGTTCACATACAGAATTAGGTGCAGCTGTGAGCGAATCAGTGCTGCTGCTTTGCTGGTGGATTTCTAACAGACTATTTACCAAACACTGACAGCATATAAAATATTATACATTCATTTTTCTTACTAAGTATTTGAATTCCAGCTGGTATTAATGCCTGATAGTGAGTTCAGCTGTCATGTATATAAACACTGTGAGTGACAGTAAACACTGACATAACCATCTGGCACCTCCACCTTCCTGAATATCAGGTATATAACTGTAGACCATCTGAAGAGCATACCTCCACTAGCATTTAAGGTCTGTTACCATGGCGACAAGCATCTGCTGTGCCAGCGATGCTTGAAAATGTATCGGTGCTAATCGAAGGTAACATTGAGGCAGAGAGCAGACAGACTCAACAAGTCTGTGGACTTAACTGTGCTGCTGCACCCTTAAACTTAGCTCAGTACCCGGTGTGGAATGCCTGCCTCTGTGGTCGGCTTAGCTCTCATTATGAGATGTTTGTAAGCACAAACACCTTCTGTCAAAGGCAGGATTGGCAGCTCCTGTTGCTCAGACACATGGCATGCATTGTACGTGCAGAAGCAAAAAATGTCATAAAGCAATTTTTCTCTTCGTTTTCTTGTTTGCATTTTACACAGTACACAAAATTCAGATATGCATCCTGTAAGTGCTGTTACACCTCTTAGAGATGATACCGTAGTAGAATGTAATAAAAACAGCAATGTTTATCATTTCACTTTTTAAATAAAAAATATATTTGTGCTCACATATCTGATCCAGGCACACCACAAAGTGCAGACACAGAGTGAAAAAGAGCTGTCAATGCACAGAGCCATAACAAGTTGCAATAATAGTAACCAATAACACACTTTGTCTCCCTCCCTCTCTCCCACACACATCCACACATCACTCACACTCACACCTCCCCTAATTTCCATTGAGGTCAAGAAAAAGTGTTTAGGAATAGACATAAGACGTATTTTTTGACTGTTTAACCGCAGTCCAGATATTTGGAAAAGTTACTGAGCATGGTCGGAAATGGGGCAAATGAAACAATGTTGATTTGTGTTAGTGGTGTTGTTATACTGATCTGTACATCCTGCCGATGGTTACTGCACATGTGCAACTCAACAGAGGTGAAAGGAAAACAAGATAGCTCACTTCTTTGCAACCTTCAGACACTATATGCAGTTAACATATATTTTATATATCGGTAATCAGATATAGGCCTCCAGTTGAATAGGCCTTGTTTATACTGTACCTTGTATATAATATTCTTATTTCAATGTCATCAGTGTTAGAAGCAGCCAGTACTCAGAGGGGCGAGGTTCAGCCTGAACCACCTATCACCTGTAATATGTGTACATTAGTCCTTGGTGCAGATGATCTGGATAAAAAAATACAATAAGAGTCAGGCTAAAAAGGCTTAGCTGATCATCAGAACAATAGTGATAGTTGCTGTTGTCTGCTCTGAACAAGAGCAAATGATGCTGCTTACACTGAGTCTACAGAGCAGAGAGTAAGTGAAATGTTTGCTTTGCTCGTGTGTTAAATGGCAGAGTTGATTCATCTGTCAGGCTTGTCGAAATTAAACACACAGCTCTAGAACACCAGGCTGAGTCAGATCATGTCTGGGTAAAACACAACTGCCTCTGCACTGCTTTTAAACACAGAAGTGACCAAAGTACTTTGCCCCCAGGCTTTATTATATCATTACATAGTGTAATAATACCATGTTATGGTAAATAACATCTGTTAGCCAATAACTTCTTGTTTAACATCACTAAAACATCATTGTTTATTTCATTAAGCTTTAAAAGGGTAGATATATTTATATATTTTTTACTATTATCCAGTATCTGAAGCATTACAGATCACTCATGCAGCTGAAATCATGCTGTGTACATTTTATGTGTACAGTAGTGTTAGTATTCAAAGCAGATTTCAAATGGCAAATCACACCTCAGCAGAAAACCACAGCTGAATAATGTTGGAGGCAGCTCAATATAGGACACAATGTATTCTGCATGGGATTCTCTCCATCACTGGGCTCACAGGCTCGCCATAAAAATGTGTCTTGCCAAGGGATTATGACGTATACTGATCTCTTTAAAGCGTTAACACATCGACAATATAGGACAAAGAAACAGCTGATTCTCTGTGTTCAAGACAATTTGGTTTGCATCACTACGTGTGTGCGGCTGCATCCGAATTCCAAAAAGGATTTTAAATGAGGATGGCAGTCATGTTGAAATGCTTAAATCAACAACAAGCTTTAATTTCCAAAGCATTTCTGTCCACTGTTCTCATCAGTGTGCATACAGTAAAATGTGAGCTCTCTGTTTTGTTTTGTTTTTTCAGTGGCTGTTTGTCCTTCAGAATGAACACCTGGAGGCTTAGCCGGCCCACATTAGCTCCGAATTGAAGGATCAATGGATATGAATAGGAATGCCAATGCAATCTAGTGCTTGTACGGGAAGCATTAAAATTGACTGGACACAATTGATGCAGGTTGAAATGCCAATATTTTTTTTGGGACGTGACAGAAATGAAATTAATGGAAAAGCAGTAGATCTCAGATGTGACTTTGGTTCTTCAGGCTGTTGTTTACTTATCCCTGCTTGTCCTTGACAAAATTCCCCCTCCATGGTGTGCACATGTATGTACTGTACTGCATCTATCAGAGTGTATCATTATCATTATTATTATTATTATTGAGTATTGGAATAGTAGTAGTAGTAGTATGAGTACCTTATACCTTATTAATTCTGTATCCACCTTATTCCCGGGGGCGCTATTGTAGAAATGAATATCCGCGCAATAGCAGAAGAAGCAGTAAGCAAGTGAGTCGCATTTACTGTCTATAGTTAGTCCCAGTGGCTGATCTTGTGTCTAACTGCCAGCAGTGGTTCCTTTGAAAGGTAATCTGCCTTTAATTTATAACATACTGCTTGTTTTTTTTTTTAACAGTTAACTAACATGTAAATTAGTATTCTCTAAATTGTCCTTGTGGAGCTCTGTTACCTATTGCGCTGTCCGCGTCTGTTATGTTACGAACAACTGGACTGAGCTGAATTTATGGCTTCAATGTGTTGAACATTCATCCAGATCAAAAAGAGATTGTTTCTGTAACTAAATAGGTAGGATAGGAATAGGTGCCCACTCATCTCACATAAGACGCTACCAGATCATCCTGTATTGCAAAAAAAACCCCTCAAACAACAAAACAAAGCACTGTCCCTTACTAAATCAAAACAGGACATGATTTGTCCTGTATTTTTGTGCACGTCCTACTCTGTTGCATACACTACGTTTTTACATGCTTGGAATGACAAGAAATAATAAGGAGCTCTGGCAGTGGAAAAGTTTTAAGTCAGAATTTGCAGAAGAAAATGACCTGGAATGACAGATCTGTCACTCAACATCAGTACGGGTCTTTCCCTGTCAGACTGCATTCACAACCTACAATAGAAAATTGCCCATCATAAAATAAACTCAGCAGCATACCTTGAAATATGTGTTCAGTCATCTAGGGTTGCTGATTTGTCATACTCCCCTCCATATCATATAAAATTAATGCATGCAGTTATTTATTTTACTACAACTTTATACTACTGGTATTACTGAGGTACACTGCTCAATTTGACATTATGATTCATTCAGTAAAACTTTGATTTATTAAATCAACAGTTATAAAAATGTCTAAACTGTGTTGTTAAGGCAGACGGGTGGAGCATTAGTTTGGAAACATGATGTTTATTCACTTTACATGGAGCTAAAATTAATTCCAAATTACATTAAATGTTTGCAGAATATATGTTACTGTTTTTTGTGAGTTGTAAGAAATCACAAATCATACTTTAGAAGGAGTAGATGTTTATGGTAGGCTAGCTTGGGCTTTGTTAAAGTTATTAATATGCTAACAGAGCAAGGAAGCTAATCACCAACGCGCTTGATTAAAAAGGGAAACAACAAGTGTTTTGAGATGGCTGTCAGAGATGGCAGAGGTAATTTGATTTTTGATTTGTATTTTTATTTCTGTTTCATGCACACAAACATGTACCCAACCCTCATGGATTTTCAAGACACCATTACAATAACAATAATGTTGCCGTGAACAGTCAAAGTACGCGTTATTTTACTGTCCCCAAACAAAATACTTTGCTTTCCATCCCAGGCCTGGCGAACAAAACACAACTTAAATTTTCCATGGTCATCCAACCAAAAGAAATCAACATACATAGCGGTCATTTTACTGTAAAGTACAATGTCCTTGTATACAGGACAGTAAAACACTCAATTAACCACATTTTCAATTTCTTCAGTGTTCCACTAAAAAACAGTCTGTCCTCCTCTAGAGTGACAACAAACCTCCCAGTCTCTAAGGCTAATTGTAATGTTCTTGAGTGCAACTGTGCATGTCGGGATCTTTATCTTTAGGGTTCAACACTGTAGCTAGAGGCTGTAGAACAGAGGTATGATCATATTATTCAACAGGTGGTGCGTTTCACATGTTTTATTTCCAAGTAGCTCTTGGAAAGAGAATACTGTTACCACTGGAAAATGCCTGTTCTGGTTACAGCCCAAAATTCCTGCAAGGTATTATGGGGTCTGGGAATGAGGTGGATAAAAAGAGGATGACTGCATACTAAGCTTCAATTACATAACTGTATCATCAACTTTTTGACCACATTTGGTTTGTTGTCAGATGCAGCCTGATATACTTTATATATACATAAAGCACAGGTGTTACAGTGAGTAAGCATGCACAGTGCGAGGACCCTGAAATTCAAGCAGGTTAATGTAATTCAGCCATCATTAATTTTATTATTTACGCCTGGGATTCTCCTACTGTGAGATGTCAAAATGTGTTTTTAAAAAAGGCCTATTGCTGTGACCAGCACCTAATGCTTGGTGTGCTTTTGCCAGACAACTATTGCTAATGTAACAATGCTTTATGGACAGCAGTTATAGAAATTGTTTAACATATTCTAGTCTCTTACCTCATGTATCCTTACATGCATGTTTTTTAAAAATCGTACCTCCTGTTTCCATCTGCCCTCTGAAACGTCCTTCATAAGTAAAACATAAGGGGGCAGGAGCAGGCGCACCATCAGCAGCCATTAAGACGCACTGTATTTACAGTGAATTTATCATGCATGAGCTATTGGATTTCTTAGCTCCTGACAAGAACACCACTTGGCCTACATGCTGCCGCTGTAGTGGCAGTGAATTGCACATCTCAGAGAACTCTCCAGTTGACACTGCAAATTGCATCCACCGCACGCCTCACGACTGTTGATTGAATGTAATTAAGTTTTCCTCCTCTGCAATGATGGCATTTTTTTACCGTCAGCTCAACACACTTGGAAAGAAACAGTGGGGAAAAAAGACTGTGTGTGTGTGGGTGTATACATGTAGGGGAGTGTGTGGTTAAGAGGGTATCAAATGCATGTTTGATTAACATCTGCTCACATAGAGGTGAAGTTTTATCTTTTTTTATTACATCTCTTCCAGTATGTTGAAAAGCTAGTATTATGACATTATTGTTGTTGCACTGTAGTGTCTAAAATGGCAGCCTCTAGAATGTAGAGAACCTCGAGCAGTCGCGTCAGATGAATAATGCATGGGCTATCGCTAACAACATGCGGGGTTTGAGTGCTGTGCTCTGGCCTAATCACGGTGACTTCTTGAGTTCTAAACACGGTTTTCTTTCTGCCTCTTTTGTCTAGGAGAATGAGCTTCAAGATTTCCTCCAGGAGAACAAACACTTGAACCTCCAGTTGTTTAACAATAGCCACAAGGCATCTGAGTATGAGAAGGTAAGAGCCAAAAAGGCCTCAGGTTTGACCACAAACTGTATACATCTCAGTGCTGCTCCATTCACACTTGTAATGATTTTAAGCTCATATTGTATCCGTCTTTTGAGCACCGTAAAATTTGTCTTTAGCCATGGTGCCGTGGCTCTATGGATGACCCTGTTGGTCTGTCTGTCGACCAGTCAACCACTTTGGTCCAGACTTAAAAATCAGAACGACTATTGGATGAATCAACATTCATTGTCCCCAGTGGATGAATCATACTGACTTTGGTGATCCCCTGAGTTGTTCTCTAGCACCACCATGAGGGTGACATTTTGTTTTGTAGTGAAGTATCTTGACACCTATTGGATGAGTTGTCATGCATTTTGGTACAGACATGATTCCCAGAGCATGAATCCCAATGAATTTGGTGATTCTCTGGCTTTTAAACTCAAGCACCACCAAGAGATTTTGAGTGACATGTCGATTAATACTGGCTGTTTTCTGTGCAAAGCTTGTCAATACAGACTTGTTTTTACATTCCTCTACTGACATTATATTGCTGATATTATTGAAGTCTGCTAAATTCAGAATCATGTGGGATGAGATGGCAGTCAGAGAGATATGATCAAGTCATTCTGTCTGAGGTGTAACAGGTGGTGTGTTCCATGTTTCATTTTCCAATCACTCTAGGAAAGAGGATTAGTGTACCATTAGTGCACTGTTACCATTGGAAAATACAGGTTACGGTTGCACCCATAGGGGTCTAGGAGTGACATGGATAGAGCCACCATCAGGTCATTACTGTATTTCTTTCAACACTTGCAAAACTAAAATCACTCCCATCAGCCTCATTTGTACCTTGTGTTTGGTATTACTCAGAAAATGTTAGCATGCTAATACCCTAAAGTAAGGTGGTAAACATTACACCTTGCAGACATTAGCATGTTAGCATTTTCATTCCAACCATGTTAATATGTTTACATCAGCATTTTGCACAGAACACTGCAGTGCCTAAGTACAGCCTCACAGAGCTGCTAACATGGCTGTAGACTCTGTGTTGTTTCTTCATAGGCCACAGCCTTTACATTGACACTCAGTAATCAGATGACTTTCTGGGTCACAGTATAACTTATCCAAAACTAGAGGTTGCAGGATAGATAGAGCAGTTTTTCTCAGCAGAGGCCCATAAACAAAAGCAATGAGCCTCCCGTTCTATTAAAACACCCTCACCTCTCTTTAGCCCCTAGACCTGAAAGGCCTTCAGAGCTGATAACACAGAGGTAAAGTAGATCAACAAACAAAAAGCACCAGGCCTCTCTCTATGGACAGAAGGGCAATTTCCTGAAGGAGCTGATTGGCAGGTAGTTGCTGTCAGGGTGAAGAAGGGTGGGATGCTGGTTATTGATGTCTTATCAGGACTTGGGTGGCTCCTGGAGCAGCAATGCTGAACTGTTATCACACTGACGGATATGAGAGCAGCACTCTGCAGGGCAGTGCGGATATTAGCCCTCGCTTCCACCCCCATGTTCTGATCCCTATCGTCTCTGAATGAAATAGGAGGGGCTACAAACGGCACCTCCCTTTGCCCATAATAGACTATTGACCTGCTTCTGCTGGATCCAGTATAGTTTCATTCGATCTGTCTACATTAGGTCTGACAGTTGCTCCTATCCATGTGGATAGTTTTTGGTGTGTAGAGGCAGGCGGTTTAGAGGTAGACTCACTGGTTTCTGTTTATGTTTTGCTTTGCTGGTGTTTGTTGAAACGCCCTCCTCAAGGAATCATTAGTCATTCATGGCTGCTCTGAGGAAGGGGCTTTGCCACATTACTGCTGCAGGAACCAGTCATCTCGCTGCCAATGGGGGGCCTTTAAAAAGCTGATTGAAAAATACTGCCTCTTAAGTAACAATACAATTGGACTGTGGGAGACAGATTGTAAGGAATATAAAAACAGCCAAATATTTTATATGTCGTTCATAATAACCTCATTGGTGTTGAATTGGTGTACAGTGTTAACATAATGTGTGATTGCTTTAGTCAATTGAATGCTTAGTGCTTGGTTAACAATGAAGCATGAATAATTTATTAATGTTTCGGTGTACAGCCATGGGAGTCAGTGAATTATGTTACTCTTGCATTATTATAATATTTAAAGGCTTTTATCACTGAAACCAGCAATGCTCCCACGCCTGGCCTGTACCAGTTTCTGCCTGTTTTAAATGCTTTGAATGCTTTAGGTAGTGTTAAAGCAAATCTTTTTTTACAGCATGGTGCTTAAAATCGACAGTGACTACCAGAAAGTGGAAACAGCTGTGCAATGGAATTCATTCCAAAGCAACAGCTCTACCTTTATGTAGTGCATTATGTTCATTCATTCAGTTTCTGTTGATTCTGTATGAAAAAAGGCACTCATTCAACTCCACAGTCAGTTGGGAGGCTTTGTGGTATGATTGAATTGGATTTTACTGAATGGTGTTCCTGACATTTTGTCCACCTTAGAGAAAAGGAAATAAGTGGCAAATTGTTAATTTAGCCACTGCTGCAAGTGCTTGGATTTAATTTAGAATAACACAGCTATTTAATAATATAAGACAGCTGGTTATTTAACTTGTAAAATCACGAGCTGACAAGTGGTTATTTTTGTAAGATGCTGACTCTGTAATACTCTAGTGTGAATAAATGGAAATTTGCTAATTAGCAAATGTATTATTTTACTGGCTTTTGCCTACCACCACCCTGTAGTGATTGCGCTGTTATTATAGTTACACAATGATGCATTTAATGTAAAGCTCTTGAAATAGTTTTTATCACTGCCAACATAGTAATCATAGATAATTGTAGCATGGTTTTTGAGCCACCCTTAAAGGGTCAGTTTGATATTTTTCAACCAGACCTTTTTTTTTGCCTTTTGTATCTAACAGACTACTGGGAACAACAATTTTTGAAATTGGTCAAGTATAAAGCAAGAGCCATGCAGCCGGCTGCTGTGAAGGAAGTTGTAATGTAACTATTTGGGGGATGATTTTGCCACTGACAGGTTCAGATTATGACTCTAAGTGTCTGACAACAATATGTGAAGGTTCCCTACAGAGATGGACCTTTTTGGTAAGAAGTAAGATCCTTTTTTTTTTTATCACTAAGCCCACCAGACTCCATTTAAATACAGTAAGATTATCTTCTTAAAACACACTTCATAAAAAGTCGACAGAAACAAAATAAAACTCTTAAAAACCATCTTGGTTTGTCTTTCCACTGCTGCAACAATCACAAACTCTGGATGGTTAAGATAAACCCTTAATTGAAGTTAGAGGTAAAAATATGCCCGAGCTTTGATTATTTATTTGGAGTCTGGTGGCTTTGGCGATAGCAATTGAAGGGCTGTTTCTGGTTAAACAAAAAGGATTTTACTCTCTTACAAAAAGGTCTGTCTTTGTAGAGATCCTTAGAATACCAATCTGAGCCTGTCAGTGGCAGAAACAAACACTTTTAGTGGACATAAACTGACATTGCACACATGGCTTGAGTTGTTACGTTGCAGCCTGTTTCATTAAAAAAAAATTGTTGTTCCCATCAGTCACAACTTAGCCTTTAAAGGTACCCTGTGGAATTTTTGACCGCAGTAACAATGTTTTGATGAGTGGGACCCCATTTTGTTTGGATCTCAAGCACACAAGCCAATGATTGACGTGATACACATTCCTGCTAATATTTTCTCATTATAACACTGACCATCACGTGGTGGGAATACAGGAGCACAATACATGAAAGAAGCAGACCTCAAGTTAGCTAAGATGGATGTAAACAATGCAGATTTCAAATGTATACATAAAAAAATAGATTGCAGAGGTTTTATGAGGAAGGAAAGGCATTCAGAACGTTGTTAGGCCTCAAGGATACACACAATGCATTATGATGACTGACTGTTAATGGACTTTTGTTTATCTACAAGAGAACTCCACAGGGTACCTTTAATTTCTCCATGCAGTAAACACCCAGGCAGGACACCTACTAACTTAAGCAGTTCCAAAACAAAAAAATAACAGCTTGTTATAGAGAAAATGAAAGAGTAAATATATAGCCATTAATTTATCCACTTTCTGTGCTGACATTCTCACCACTGTCATAAATTGAACACTATATCTGACCATTTTCTGACACTGAACAAAGAGACTCGGAGAATTCTGGCTCATTAAACTTTAAGATGGCAGGAGGCAATAGGCACACCAGGACACCTGAAAGGGTAACCTCTTTCATACGGGAGCAGAATGACCACTCTGATATCTACAAATAAAAACCTGAACCTTCCAGTATTCCTAAAAAAACTAAAAATCAATTTAGAGCAGTGTGAAAACCAAATCTAAAAATGCATCTGATTAAAACATTACCAGCCTGGTTTGACCCAAAGAAGTGTAGTACGGCTGCACTCTCAAACTCAGTGTCTTTGCTCCTTGTTTGTTCTGTCTGCACAGGTGAAGTCTGAGTATGCCCAGCTCAAAGAGACCCTTGGTGCTGTGACGCAGGAGAGAGATTTAGCCCTGTGGGAGAGGAACCAGCTCCAAGGCAAACTGGAGAACCTAGAGCAGGTGCTCAAGGTGAGGACGCCAGCTCCAAGGGCAGACTTGACCGCAGAATCTCTCAGTACTGTGTGCATTTCTAGTTCAAGTAGTCCGTCTATCCCGGGATCCTAATTCAGGTGTTTTTATGGAGCCTAACCCTTTGCCAGTACCCCTTTTCCTACCTGTGCTACACTGCCTCCATCTGGTTATCTTCCGCTATACTGTCTAATGTCCCTGACATGTCTGTTGCCTTCCAGTGTCGTGTTGGGAGGTCTGACCAGGAGCTGTGAAAGAGTAGAAGCTTGGAGCAGTCTGCCCCCCCCCTTCCCTCCTTTCCTTTCCTATTTCACCCTTTCATGTTGTCCTACCTTCCCTGACCTCTCCCTCCCCACCTTCCCTGTCCCTTCTCCCCCTGCTAGATTTATAAGGTATCACTGCTACGTCCATCTGTTAGGGAGCAGTCCTGTTCAATCCCATTCTGAATGCTTTCTGTCCACCTCAGTGGCTGTGCTTATCTCTCCCTTTATCCGTGGGCTGCTTACCAGACATACGAATGGTCACCTGGCTATACGACCACAGCACTGTGGAATGTGATTTTTGCATGAGGCAGGACAAAGAGTTTGGCTTTATGATGACGGGAGGGGGAGGAAGAGGAGTTACAGAGACTGGGTCACCTTTCATGATGATAATGTCACCCACACGTTTGATGACATTACCTATCTTAGACCTCAATTTTTACTGGCATGAAAATGTCATTTGCTTCTCTCACCTGACAGTGTCGCAAGTATTCACATATAGTGGGAGCAGTGGTGTGACTGGATGACACGGGCATATTGTGCTATGAAGAGCCTAGCATTCAGTCCCTTGTATTGTATGGCTTCTTTTGTTGTTATGGATGACCACAGACAAGTGAGCACGCTACGGAGTTTGCTCACCCTTTTCATGTAACGTAAAACCCTGTATTGATCACGCAAAGACAACATCGCTGAGGACAGCTTTTCAAACAGTCCACCAGACTTCTAACCGTAACCAGACTTCTAACAGGTATTGTGTTACCTAAAGGGGGCAGCAAACCTGACTGTGGATTGATGTTAGTTTTTTGTTCACACAGCAAAGCATCTCTAGTCCTCATCCATTAGCACCTTTGTGCAAAAATTTGATCTGATCTCTCCCGCAGATCATTCGACATAAACTGTTCCCACATGGCATTTGCTGTGGCATAGTTTATGTCTTGTTTTTAAGGGTTTTAAAGGTCAGTACACTTGTTAACCAGCCTCTGTATGTGTGATGTGTGTGCACATGTAACACCTGTGTTGTCTCTGAGTGTGGAGTCGAAGACTGGAGATGCATTTTGTGTTGGCTCAGTGCCATTGGATTTTAGTTCCACTAACAGCAGCCCTCTTTATGCTCCCCACCCCCGACCCCCTCCACAATCCTCCCTCCTGGCTCTCCACCCCTGCACCCTCTGCGGACAGCATATGCGCGAGGCTGCGGAGCGGAGGCAGCAACTAGAGTTGGAGCATGAGCAGGCCTTGGCTGTACTCAATGCAAAGCAGCAGGAGATTGAAGTTCTTCAGAAGGTAAGGGAGCTCAGGTTATATAACACTTTCAGCACCAGAGGTTCAGGCTTTCTTGTTTGCTCAGCCTGCACCTGTGTCATAAGTCAAAGAGAATTTGTTGAGCGCTTGCACAGTCCAACAAAAGTCAACTCACCTTTGCAGGGCAAAGACAGATGCTCTCTATAGGCTATAACACTCATCATTTCCATCACTGGCACTACTGAAGCTCTCTCCTCTCAGCCCCATCCTTCAGCTGTCTGTCACTCTCCAAACCCTGGGTGCTCACCATTTCAGGAGCACTCCTCTTGTTTGTTACAAGCTAGCAAATCAAACATTCAAAACTCAGAGTAGATATGACACTTTTTAGAGTCTTGCTTAAGCAAAAATTGCTGGCCCAGGCCATTTGATGGTCGGGCTTCCTCCTCTGTGCACTGGAGCTGACTGTAATGTCAAAGCAGGCCTAGCAATGGCTGAGATTGCTGATAGTGTGAACGTGATAGGAATTGTCACCAATGCCTTCTCTAGAAACTGTGTGTGTATCCTCAGTGTTGCTGTTGCTGCAGTGTTGCTCTAACTTCACAGTCAGCCTTTCACAGGCAGAGTTCTCAGCTTTTTTCTCTCATTAACAGAAGCTCATTACTGCCTTATCTTCCTTCAGACACTGGCTGCTCTCTGCATTCTCCCAAATTAATTGCCTGCAAAGTAGATTTATGAAATTGCAAAGTCCACAGATGCTCTTATATTCATGTGGAACACTTGTTTTTCTCAACAGATGTTTCTAGTTCCCATAAGAAAAATAGCATGTATTGTGCTATGTTTCTATACAGCTCAGTGCTTCTATAGTACCCAAACCTTATTCCTCCTGAATGCACCAGCATCCCTCATTTATTATAGATGGAACATCTTTTAAAAATTTGTTTACAATGATGCTTGTTTGCACAGAGCGTTAGTCAAAGCCATTTTTCTCAAACATAACTTACTCATCCATTTAAGCACACACCCTGGCAACACATTCATTGTTTGAATGACCATCTACAGTAGATAATCATTAAAGATATTCCGTTACTATTCTTTCCTTCTACCCTAAAACCTCCTTTTATCCACTGTAAAATACTGTGTATACAAATTGCTGACATTTTGCTAACAGATAACAAAACACTATTTATTAGAAATCAGTTGTTCTTAAAAGTTCTCAAACAGTAGTTGCCAGTGGCCGCACAGGGCCACTTGCTGTGTAGACTGTTGTTTAAGAGCAGGGGAGAAGAATTGATTTCCAAGAAAACCACTCTTTCATCCAGATGTGAAACTACTTTAAAGTTTTTTAATGAATTACATGCTCATGGATCAGTGCATAGCCTTGGTTACTCACCAATACCCAGTCCAGCATTTTAGGCACTATCAGAACAACTCTAGTAATCATAAAATCAACAGAAAATGTAGCAACCAATCTGTTTTTTGGAGTCAAGATTTCAGGGATTGCAGTGTCAGGACAGTTTACGTAAATGAGGGTCTCAGACTCCAATTACCAAGGGGCCAGTGGCCAGGTGCCTTCCTAATGGGGGCACTTGAACACCCTGTGTTACTGGAGAATGACAGCTTTCTGTGTTGGAACAAGTTGCATTAAAACTCCTTGGAAACAAATTGTCCATTTACCTTGAAACTGTCTGTGCTTCACATCAGTGTTTCTGTTAGGTTGAGAAAGAGCCATTAGGATGTGTGGTGTGCTGTGAAGAGTCCTGTTGGTCATTGCTAAAGTGCTGCTGCAACTATACTGCACAACATGTTGATTGTTTGCTGATTTATGAGTCAGACTCTGTCTTGGCTGGCACTTGTAACTTCTTGAAGTCTCAGCTGGTTGCATGGTAACTACTAAGGGCAATAATTGTTTTTATACTAGTGGATTAAACACATGAGATAAAGTGTGTAAATATTTAGAGTTGCTGGTTGGTAGGCAGGTGAGTTATTTTGTCACTTACAGTCTTTGTGCTTAGCTCCAGTAACTAAACAAGTGCTGACAGTAGCTTCATGTTAACAGACAGACATGAAAGAGGTATCAGTCTACTCAGCAAGAAAATGAATAATTGTATTATTCATATGTTGATTTCAGCTATTCCTTTAAATGCTAATTAAGAGGCAGTTTCAGCACCATAGCTGGTGTTCTAACAGATGTTATAGCTGGAGGAGGAGCTTGCTTGAAGATGGAATGATTTCAACCATTTCTATTTTGGGGAAAAATGAAATGCGAAACACTTATTTGTGGGCCAGATGTAAATTCTTGTATGGCCCGATCTGGCCCCAGGCTGGTAGTTTGAGACCTCTGGTTTAGATGCTCTCAGGCAGGTCTTCACAGGTAAGTGTGGTAAACTGACAAATGCATAAATGCTTCCTTGATTCTGTTAACTTTCTTGCATGTACATAATTGTTATATGTTGCATAACTCGCGCTTTGACCATTAAATAACCTTAAAGAAACATAAAATATAAAAGGTGAAAATGGTGCAAGAAAAGCCACAATATCTTGATATCTCTTTAAAGTAGAAATAGACAAGTTTTTTGCTTTAACTTGACTGTGATAGCAGTGCTAATACTAATACCACTTGGAAATCCTAGGGGGGAGGAAAGTTGTCTGTTTCCACTTTAAGTCCAAATTGCTCAGATCAAGGCTCTGTTGGAAAATATTAATGTGAGGTAAAGAGAGAAACTGCTGATAAGCTTCATCGTTGCCTCCCATACTGCTGACGGAGATAGTGGCTTTCTTTCCAACCATTTTCACCCTGAGCACCAATGAATCAAAAGGTGTTTGTCTGTGAACACCCTTTCATTGGTGTTTTAAACTGAAACTTAACTGCAACATAAATGACAGTGAACTGAAACGCTGCACCCTGTATTTCCCAGGCTCAGGTTGAGGCAAAAAAGGAACATGAAGGCGCTGTCCATCTGTTAGAGGTGAGCGTCTGGACTCTGGGGGTGGGTTGACTGTGTGTGTTTATGTGGTTGCTGCTTGGGGATAAGGGACTAGTCAGCCCTGGGGCAGATCTGTGTTTGCCTAGAGCCATTTCCTGCTCTTTTGACCTCACTACCCAAACCTTTATGCTTTTTTTTTTTTTTTAAGTTCTTATTTTTTTAAGATATGAATCCTAGGCTAAGTTTATAGATTTCTTTTGAAAATACTGTTAAACTGACATGTGAGTGACAGATTTAAACTCAACAGAGATGTGTAAATAGCCGTTTTCAGAAAGGTGAATAAATCGTAAACAACAAAATGTCATTATCTATTATTTCATCTCTCTATTAGCATTGTAATGAGGTGATGCGTATGTGTGAGTTTCAAAGCAGATTTCAAGAGTGTTGTGCTTTCAAGATGCGTATGAGTGATCACATGTGTAATTGTGCTTTATTTCTTTCCTACATCTCTTTTTACTGAATGGGTGTGTGTTTATGCTTATACAGAACCACTTGGACAGCATGCAGGTATTTCAGAATTGTTTTTATTTATTTATTAGATCTTTTTTTTCCACTTTTCCCAGTATAGTCAATAATACAGTATCCCCATGTTTACTTTGGCCAAGGGGGAGTGGTGATGTAACACCACATTACAAACAAAATTATTCATCATAGTCTAAGTTTAATATTGATCATAAACATGATGAATATAGAAGTGCTCAAAAGGTAAAAGGTAACAGAAAGCATACATCAGTACAGAACTAATCTGATGTGTGATCTTTGCTTTTTGGTTTTCAGAAATATTCAGGGCTGCCTCTTTTCTTTACTACCCGCTCAGCTCTGTTTCACATTTCCCATCAAAGCAAACTCGCAAGCGGAGAGCTTTTTGAAAGTCTGGAACATGACTGACAGCATAAACTGGAGGTCTTTCTGACTTGATCATAAAGAAAAATTCAGCGGCGCTCGCTTAACAATTGATGAAAAGATTCAGAATATGGAGCGACTTCAATTAAAGAGGAATGCCTGGGGCCGCAGTGACCGACCTCAATCCCACATAATCAAAGCCCAGCAACACATTGAGGTGTGCAAATTTAACTTTATAAGACCAAACGCGTGTTTAAAGTGTGTGTTTAGATGTGAACAAATAGAAATATCAAACTGCAATAAATGAATGCAGATTAACTATTTGATTGGTAAAATAAATGTTAGTAAAAAGTCTGGATGTCCTTTTGTATTCCAGATATTTTAAATTAAAAGCTTTCATCTAGAGCACATAAACATTAGTCATTACATCTGTAATATTGATGCATACAGTAGATAGTAGCTTTCTGAGTGTATAAGAGTGTATTGTTTTAAAAAGGATCACATCACCAAGCAATGACTGTGATCCTTTTTCGTTGTAGCATTGCATGTCTGTTAGTCAGCATGTGTTTTTAAACCTGTCTACTTTCCATACAGCTGAGAACTGTATGATGCTATTAAAACTAATACCTCTTAATTTACTAATTCTATTTCAAACATGCAGGACTTCCTTCGTTGTGTGTCTGCTAACAGCATGTTATATCTAGCAACAACATGTGTGCATGGAATGGACTCAGTGTTTTAACAGAAGAGCATAGGCAGCACTGTACAGTAGTAGCAGGGGGTGTTGCTGTGTGTTGGGCAGTGCTAAAAAATTCCACGGTAGCTTCAGTGTCCTCCAGAACATCTCCGGTTCAGATTGTTGTCAGTTTGAGATTGAGAAGTGATTTTTGATGATTGATCATTTAACTTGAAAAATGAAGCTATAGCACCTGGAATTTCCTTTATACCTGCCCAAACAGTGATGTTCAGTTTGTCAGTGTTAGTTGGTACAATTAAGTTTTCTGCTCTTAAAGTATAGGGCTGGTGATATTTTCTATATTTGTTATTGCAAACAAATCCCAGGAAAAGACCACTACCTACAACATTTACTAACTTCCCTATTCTGTCTGTGACTTTCAGCTCTGAGTGCATTTATTCTCAATAAAAAATTCTGGTAAAGAAAAATCAGTGATTTCTTTCAAAACACGGGATACATGTTAGAAATACCTGTAGTACTGAATCATGGAGTTAGACTGTCAGAGTGTTTTTCACCATTTCTGTGTCCAGGATGTTTGGGTGGGCCTGAAATCATGGCTCGATGACGCACTGGAACCATTCATTCATTTTTTTATAACAGCTTCTCCTGTTAGGGGTCGCACGGGGCTGGAGTCCATCCCAGCTGACATTGGGCAAGAGGTGGCGTACACCCTGGACAGGTCGTCAGACTGTCACAGGGCTGACACATAGAGACAGACAACCATTAACGCTCACATTCACACCTACAGGCAATTTAGAGTCACCAGTTAGCCTAACCTGTATGTCTTTGGATTGTGGGAGGAAGGGGGAGTACACGGACAAAACCCACACTGACATGGGGAGAACATGCAAACTCCGCACATAGAGGGGCTCATAACCCCCACCCTGGGTTCAAATCAGGGACCCTCTTGCTGTGAGGGGACAATGCTAACCACTGCACCACCGTGCCCCCCTAGAGCCATCCTTAAAATAACTCTTCCCCGCTATATACAGACTGTGTTATTACTAAAGTTAGAGCGCATATCATCAGTGTCATGTTGTCAGCCCCCTGTGTGTGAGCTGTGAGTTTTCTACGTCCCACAAGCTCTCTTAGCTCGTTTAGTCCAGTAAATATATGAATAAACATCTCTCTTAAATGCCACGAGTTTGTCCTTTGGTTCAGGGTGTGTGTACTGTCTACAGACTGGGTGTGCTACTGTGTTAGTTGCTAACGAGAGTCCATCACTTTGCAGTGGCTCGTTCTTCAGCTCAGTGACTTCAGTGGATAAGCCAACAGTATCTATTTTTTCACAGTTTTGAAACCTAATTTTTTAATTATCAAATTTGGCTTGGTGGTTAGTAGCACATTTGTCTGTGGTGTGAGAAACTCAGGACACACATTTATTTTTGTTTTACCTGGACTTTGAAATCAGTTATAATATATTGTCACACATATACATTTCCAACTGTAAAACCCCCCAAAGCAAAACAACACAAAAAAACAACTGGAGAAATTCCCCAAACCAGCTGGGCACTGTAGTTTCTAGCAATCGTTACTCAAACACAAGTAAATAGCGCATTTACTGGGGACTATTTTCAGCTGCAGATTAATACACATTTGGTGTTTGGTGTGATGTACAGTGCAGTATGTGGGTTTGACTTCAAATAAACCACATTGCCCATGTTCACCATAATAAAGGAACATGTTACCCAGTGCAACAGTGAGTCTCACTGATGTGTTTTTAACAGTAAACAATGAAGCTCTGTGGCCCAGAAGAATATCAGGCTTTGGCTACACAGACAGAACTTTTGTTAGTAAGACAAAATTATTGTTGGTTTGGTCTTTTCAAGGGATACCTTGACAATAACAAAAAAAAAGAAAAAGAAAATATCATCAGTCTCATCCTCTAAGACTCTGTGCAGTTTGGGTATGCATACTGCCTTGACACAAGAGGCTTTTCTATTTTCAGTACTGTTAGCACTAACTGTAGTTGTGCATGTGATTTGTATACCGTCAGTAACAGCTGAAGTCATTTCAAGAGGTTTTTCTCTGTAATGACCAGTCCACGATATAAGTCCTTATGTAAATCTTATCCATGTTCTATTTGTGTGTAGACAGTAGACGTATTGCGTCGTATACGTACCTACTGTACTGTATGTTTTTCTGTGTGCAGAACGGTCATTCCTGCATCCTGTGATTTCCTTATTTTTCTTCTGTTGTTTTCTTTTGTTTCCCATCCTGTCTCTCCCTGCCACTGTCTGTCTGTCCTTCTTTCTGTCTTTCTCTCTCGCTGTCTCCCACTCCTCTCTCGATGACTCTCCTCCCTCACCGCCATCAGGCCAAAGTCCGCGAGCTGGAGGAAAAATGCCGGTCTCAGAGTGAGCAGTTCAACCTCCTGTCAAAAGAGCTGGAGAAGTTCCGGCTCCAGGCTGGGAAGTTTGATATCCTCAGCACTGAACCCTTAACTTTATGTGAATCTCCTGGGTCGCCCAACAAATCCCTCTCACAGCTCCTCAATGGACTGGCTGCCCCCATAGGAAAAGGTAAGTCTATCATCTTATTGATGCTGTGATGAAGTTATTTCATGTGTTAGTATTGAAGCATAAGTATTTTGCTTAAAAAAAAAAAAAAATTATAATATATATATATATATGTGTGTGTGTGTGTGTGTGTGTGTGTGTGTGTGTGTGTGTGTGTGTATTGATTTGCTGTCATATTTTCAAGTAGCTGAAACTCATCTACATCTCAAGTTAATAAATAAGAGGCCACCAAATTAACTTAGCACATTAAAATGCTGTGCAATCAAATAAATGTGTCATTTCTCTCATGTGAGAGCTGCTGGCAGTAAGTCCACACTGCACATATTGGAAGAGGAGTCAGTTCCCTCACAATGAGATGGAAAAAATGACAGCCAAAATTAGAAGTTGAGTGGCTTCTGACTTAATCCGCAGTAAACACAAACTGTTAATGAATTAATCAATCAATCACAGTGAGAAATAGCCTGGAGCTGGCAAAACTTGTTCTCGGTTTGTTTTTGACTCGTTTTTGTGAATACACAAACGTTTCACTAATTACAACTCTTGCAATCAAGTTTTACCTTATTTATTTATTGATTGATTTATTTTACACATTATTAGAAACAGAAGAGTACAGTACCTTGAGATATCAAGCTAAATGACACCTGCTGTAATACAAGGTTAAAGTTTTAAAGGGACGGTTAACCCCAAAATCAAAGATGCGCATTTTTCATCTTACCTCTGATGTGTAGATTACTGTGGTATGAGCTGCAGAGTGTTGGTGATATCGGCCGTAGAGTTGTCTTCTCTCCAATATAATGAAACTAGATGGCATGTGAAAAACTCAACAGCAATGTCTCTTTTCAGAAATCATGCCCTGAAACCTGTACTATGAAGCCAGTTCAACTTACCCAGGATATCTTCTTGTTATCTGGTTTGACTAATCCTAACATTGGCTGTCTGGATAACCACTACAACAAAGCTGATTATCAACCAGTTCAGTCAACTCTTAGTTTTGCTATCCAGCCACGAGTGTGTTCATGTAAGAAAGGTGAGGTTGTTAATTATGAGCGACATCATCAGAACCATGAATGAAGTAGGCTGCTTCATATGACATGATGAAACAGTAGCAAAAGTGTTTAATCGATGAGACAGAAACATGTCAGTGACGCTGGATGTAAATGACAATCTGTAATCTCAAAACAGGAAATCTAAAAACATTGAAAACACTCCATAAATGGACCGTCATCCGAGACTTAAATTGCAATCAGGTATCACTGAGCTATGGGCATATGTGACATTAGTATAGGGGATTTCTTGCTGTTTAGTTAGTTGGTGATAATACTTCTCTGCATATGTCACATAAAACACTTTAAAATGATGCCAGACTGTTTCTGCTGCTGAAGTAAAGAGTGAAGAAGTAGTTAATGCCTGATGAGGTTTATCTGACTGAAATGTGGCATTTATAATAACAGGAGCCAGTTAACAGTGTGTGGATTATTTTATTAATAAAACATAATCTTTTTTTCCTAGTTCTCATCATGTAGGTGTCTCATGTTATTTTGAGCTGCAGTGATGGAATCAGAGTGTAAAAGTAGCAGCACTGTCACTATGGACTAAAATAAACTTTGCATAATTCCAAATCCTGCTAAAATCATGTGTTTAGTGTGTAAACGATCTCTCCATTTGTTAGAAGCTCTGTTTTAAAACCTTACCTTTCACTCCGGACTTTCGTCCATGGATACTTTTCTCTTCAGTGATCTGATTAGTCAGAGGTCGGGCCGTTGACAGCCTGTGATCTGATACTCTGAAGTTTACCTGCTCTGGAGCAGGTTAGCTGTTCAGCATAAGTTGCTGAGGTGATTTATCCCAGTAAAAAGAGAACCAGCTTGGTAGTACTGAAGACCTAGAGTTAACCCTGAAGCTACTTTGCTAACTTCAAATCCTGCTTTGTTGCACAGGCCTCTGGTTACTCAAGATAATTAACAGACCTTGTTGAGAGCAGTTTTATGCAGGAACTATTTTCTTTCTACCAAACTACACCTGCCAACTGTATCACCACTCAGAAGGAAGTATGCATCTACTGCTAGCTCACCAAGCACCTCTGAGCTAGCTAACATTACAGCTCAGCCAAGGAGGACGGCATTAAAATTTACATCTCGGGCTGTCGTGAGCCTCTCGTCCGTGAGTAGATGCACCCTTCCCTCTGCATGGTGATATGTTTGGCTGATATGAAACTTCTCACAATAACTGTGTGTGGATTTCCTTTTAGTAACCACGTCATGATTTCTGGAAAGAGACATCCCTGTTGGGTTTTTTAAAAATGTATCTGTCTGGCACTTTGATCAACACAAGCCAGGTGCCATCTTGTTCCATTATATTTGATAGAAGGCAGAAATCTCTACATCTGATATCTCCAACACATCAAAACAATCTAGAGTGATAAAAAGCACTGCTGGTAAGATGAAAAATGTGTACTTTTGATTTTGTGGTGAACTGTCCTTTTAAGTTTCTGTTGTGTTTTCTGTATCTCTCTGCCTGTCTCTCTCTGTTTTGATCACAAGTTTGATATTAGTTCTGTTATATTTTGATGTGAAAATCTAATGAGAGAAGTTCTGTTTGTTCCACAGGCAATGAGGCTCCAACAAGCAGATCTTTGATATCTGAGTTCATTCGACCCCTCCAGATCAGTGGAGACAAGCCCGAGCTCCTCTCTGTCAAGCCAACATTCCTCACTCGCGGTCGAGTCAGCAGCCCAGCGCGGGCTTTCCTCTCTGAGGTGTGTGATAGTGTCTAATTGTGTCCCATATGGCTTTCGCTTTGTTGCACATTACTCCATTTACACTTTCCATGACATGCACAAGGCAAGACTATTTAAACATCCGAAATGACGACGTGTGACAGCAACAGAGAGGAATCCCAAAGTACTGCTTCATCCGCCCTTTTTACCCAAATTAAATCCTGTTGTGGAGTGTCACCTAAACAGCATTTAGTGAGCTCAACTCAACAGTGTTAGATATGTTACTTTGCCTTTGTTAGTTTTTAGAAGAAACAGCAGTTTGTCACAATTGTGGGAAAAAATTGCTTCTTCATTTTAATCTAAGTAATGTGTTTGGGCTGAACAAGAGAAAATCCACGCAGCAGGTGTGCAGGGGGCCTCCTGGTTTCACACAATTTAAGACTGATCAAAATGTTTTTAGTGCACAGGAGGTGAAATGTTTAAACAAAAGACATATTGTGCATGTTGTTTTTTTTTTTTCCAATTTTGTGGAAGACATTCAGCGAATCACAGAGCACAGACATGGGGATATACAGGCCCAGTATTTTTGGTTTTACAGTGTCATACTCAAACATATAACTATATAACTCAAATTAGTTTATTTGCTTCTTCATTCTAACTTACGAAGTTTGCCACTCTATTTTTCTGAGTATGATATGAAAGGTGAAAACACAAATAGATCTCCATGCTGAAAATAGGGTTGTTATTATTGTCTTTTTGTTGGGTTTCCTAGATGGACAAAGAGCTCAGCTCAACTACCAGGTCCAAACCAAGGTTCACGGGGAAAGTTCGTCTGTGTATTGCTCGGTACAGGTACGTAGACATTACACAAAATTACTTATTCACCTATTCACCACTAAACAGAAAAAATACACAACCTGAAATTTGTAATCAAGTCAGTGTGGGATGAGACACTGATTGTTTCTAACAAGTTTGTTAAAGTCCTTATTGTGCTTTAATTTTGAAATATTTTTACGTGGTTTCAATGCATTTTCAGAGTAAATGTTAACAGGAGCTTTGTGCTAACATAACACAAACCCTCAAACAGCTGAACATCCTAAGAGAGGGTGATAATTAACAGGAGAGGTGGCCAACAGTCTTTTACACACCTCTTTACAGTCAACAGAACTGGCTGCACAGTGTGGACAAGTCATGGACAAATCTTACTGAGACTATTTGCTTTCTCTCACAGAGCTTTAGGCTGAAGATGATTCAGTGTTTCTATCTCTAAAGAAAATTACCTGTCAGCACAAAAAATAATTGGAATCCTCAGAGCACAAATATGTGAAACAGGGCCACAGCTTTCAACCCACACTTTTCTCAGCACTCTCATATTTGTAAAAAAACAGAATAAAAAATAAAAAATAAAAACAAACTTCATATTTTCAAAGAAGCTCTCAGCAAGACATTATCCCTTGACATACATATTAGAGGATTGGAGTGGTTGACATGGTACACAGTTAGTATTGAAGGTGTGTAGATATAACACCTCTGCAGATGAATTGCACATTTTATGTTTTTCACTGTAGTTACAATCCTTATGATGGGCCTAATGAGCATCCTGAGGCAGAGCTCCCCCTGGTGGCAGGGAAGTACCTCTACGTTTACGGGACGATGGATGAGGATGGCTTTTACGAAGGTCTGACCTGCCTTGGTTTTGTTCAGTCTTTTCTATTTAATATCACCACAATACCAACTATCTGCTTTTTGTTTCTCAGGAGAGCTGCTGGATGGACAGCGGGGACTCGTCCCGTCCAATTTTGTGGATTTTGTCCAAGATGAGGAGACACCCTCTGTCCAGCACAGGGACACAGTGGCTAAAGAACCTGGCTACCTCAACCACAGTAGCCTGGGGCCTCAGAGACTGAAAGTGGGCACAGGAACGGGAACGGGCATAAGCAGCCTGCTGTCTGACAGTAAACTAGACTGTCTAAGCACCAGCAGCTTGGGCATGGACCTCCTGGGATCCTCCAGCAACGGGACAGGAACCTTGGATGTCAGCATTGACGAGGTCGGTGAAGACATTGTGCCTTATCCCCGCCGCATCAACCTGATTAAACAACTGGCCAAGAGCGTGATTATTGGCTGGGATCCACCTGTGGTCCCACCAGGCTGGGGCTCCATCAGTGGCTACAATGTCTTGGTGGATAAGGAGTTACGCATGAGTGTCCCCTACGGGGGCAGGACAAAGTCCCTTCTTGAAAAGCTCAATCTGGCCACCAACACCTACCGAATCTCAGTGCAGAGCATCACTGACCGGGGCCCATCGGACGAGCTCCGGTGCACTCTGCTCGTGGGAAAGGATGTGGTGGTGGCACCTTACTACCTGCGGGTGGACAGCATCACGCAGGTCTCTGCTGAGCTCTCTTGGATGCCCAGCAACAGCAACTACAGTCACACCATCTTCCTCAATGGTGCAGAGTACGATATGGTCAAGGCGGGGGGCTACAAGTACAAGTTCTTCAACCTGAAGCCCATGACAGTTTACAAGGTGAAGGTTGTGGCGCAGCCACATCAGGTGCCTTGGCAGCTTCCGATGGATCAGAGAGAGAAGAGGGAAATCTCTGTGGAGTTCTGCACTCAGCCTGCAGGTCAGCCTCCCAAACATTACTCACATCTGTTCAGTAAAGCACACTCATGCAGGGACTTTTTTCCATGTGATGTATGGTTGTATAGTCACGGCTAGACTGGGATATTTTTAGCCACATGGCTCCAGGGATGGCAACGAAGCTGTGTTGGTTGGTTGGTCAGTCGCTCTGTCCACTGCTTTCGTCCAGACTAAAATTTTACCATTGGTACAGGTATCCATGGTGCCCAGAGAATGTATCCCAATAACTCAGGAGATCCCTTGACTTTTTCTCTGGCAACACAGATTTGTGGTGAATTGTGAACTATCTGAACAATTGGATGGATTGACTTGAAATCTGGTACAAACATGTATATCCCCCTCACAATGAATTCTAATAAGCTGTGTTCTTGGTGATCTTCTGAGTTTTTACCATCATAAGGCCAAATTTTTAATTTGTGTCACCTTAGTTTATGACCAATCCCCTTCGGCCTCAGTTGTACTTTTTGTTTAGTGCTAATTAGCAAATGTTAGCATGCAATATGGAGAAAGTGATTATACATTATACCTGCTTAAAATCAGCACGTTAGCAATTAGCTGTGGCAATTAGCTCAAGGCAGTGTCCAACTTAGGTAAACTCACACAGAGTCTGAAGTGTGGCTTTTAACTCTTTGTCTTGTTAAACTGCTGAAATTGATTTTAGCTGAAACTGACTTTTATTTTTAGTTGTGCTAGAATTTAACCCAAACGTGCATTAGGTAATGTTTGGCTGTTTGGAAGCAGTATAAACTCATTGAGGTTAACTTATGGCAAATAGTTACTTATGTACACATCCAGCAGACACATTACCATTCTTTTGGATGCATGTTTTTTGGCCATCTGGCAAATGTTAATCCAACATTCCTTTCGAGATTCTTTTATCTCTTGTCAATACCTGAGAAAAATATCTGTCTCTTTAGCAGCAAAATGCTCCACTGTGTTTATAAGCCAGTCTTTATCTGCTGTTTGGTGCTGGGAAAGTAGGTTCAGTGGGTTTATCAGAGCTTTTTCACTGAAAACACAATTGCTGGTTGTGGCTGGAAACAAGTTTGACGAGAGAGCTCAGACTGAATCAAAGTGTTCGTTTTGTTAGTGTCTGCAAATGGAGTTAGTTTGTAGGTTTTGTGTAAAAAGCGTATTCATGATGAAGGGCCAACGTTGCTCTCATGTCCCCCTCCAATCTGATTGCCGTTCTTGTCTCATATTCTGTTTCAAAGTCATCTGATATTTCACAATGAAAGCCATCTGATAATTTACATTCAACACAGCAATCTATTTATTTACTCTGCCACACGCTTCAAGCCCAATACATTTACAAACCTGACAAACATCTCAGCCATTTTCATTTTTCCCCAGCCACTTTTAGATTGCCCTCAAGGATTTGTGTGTGTGTGTGTGTGTGTGTGTGTTTGTGTGTGTGTACTGCTGTGATAAGACACATGCATGGTAGGAAAAAAAGAAAAGTGCAATGAGAAAACACTGAAGATGCATTTGCAGAGTGGAGCTTTACCACTGGAAACACTGTCTCTGGGAGCCAAATTAGTGTAAATAGAGAGCGCAGATCTTTGGGATTTCCTCTCCCATGAGGCACAGTGATGCTTTGCTGTTGCCAGCGCTGACTTGGGTCTCACAGCCTGACTGTCTAGCTACAGGAAATCTTTTAAAGTGAGAATTTAACAAGAGGTATTGTCTCCACAGCCAGCTACATTCATGGCTCTGTTGTGTGTAACTCTAAAGGGACAGTGTAGTTAGCCAGTTGTGGGTGCAGATAAAATATGGTTCAGACATGTCATATTGTTGCTTTGTATATGACTACATTTCCAGATGGGATTGTGATTATTAAACCTTTACTTGACATAGAAAAGAGAACAAAACTCCCAGTGACTCATTTACATGCACAAAATATTCCACTTTCTGCTCTTATTCTGAGACAGTATTCATACATATTTATGTCATATGTTTACAAGACTAATGAAAATGAATATTTCACTAATGATCACATTTACATGCAGCTGTGCATGCTTCTAAGAAGAAGAATGCTTCTGAAACTCAAATAATACTGGTATATCCTATATGTCTTATTTGATAAATGCAGCATTCGGAAAAAGGCCAAATTCAAAATGTTCAAATGGAATATGCTGTCTATATGACCCATATCAAATTCAGAATACTGTTATATTCAGAATGGAATATTATTGTGTGTGTAAACAGAGTCACTGTTAAGGCACTGGGATAAGATGGAGGCCATTTAGGCAAGTGGGACATAAACACAGAGATTATGAAGTCAAGCACTGAATGGAATAAAGGCTGAAAGGGAGTGAATGCAGAAAAAGACACAGAGGTAGAGGGAGAGAAAGAGGGGGAGGACAAAGAGGCGCTGAAGTTTAAATTGACATTTCCCGTTGGCAGCTGACGAGCTAACATGCTGAGAGTTCATTAAATGATCTATCTATTGAACATGTTAATTAGAGGCGTCTGAAATAGTGTCAGTATCGGTGGCGGACAACCATTGTCAATAAGGAGGGCAGTGTCTAGAGGCACTATATCAGGCTTTCACACTTAGCATGTGTTCTTCAAACAAACAACTTCATCAGTGCTTAGTGAAAGCACATTTTTATTAATATTAGTCACACAGAGCAGCCTCCAATTCCCTGCCTGGAAATTGGGGTCTGCTGTTTGTGTCCAGTATTAATGAAAGTGGCTCCACTGAAATATTCATTTACACTCATTTGAGTCCTCAGAGGAGCTTGTTGTTTATGACAGGCGTAGTTTAGAAATGACAAGAGGAAATGAAATCTCCAAACAACCACTGCTGCTGTTCTAAGACTGCGCGTGTTGTCTGCTGACAGTCAGCGTAGAAATGTGATTAAGATTGTGTTGATGGAGATTCTCGGACACACAAACAGCTGCATGTTGCAGCTCCAAGATACTGCTGACTGCATCTGCTCGCTCTCTCTCTCACTGTGTGACTGCAGGGGAGCAGCAGCACCGCACAGATGGGTATGTTGTTTAGTATGCAGGCAGCACTGACAGATTGTGGAAATAGCAAACTGTGTTTTTTTTTTTAATGCTCCATAGAATATTGTCAGCGAGAATCTGGCAACAGGATATCACTGTACATACATTTATGGCTGCATGTTGACAAACGTGGCTTTTTCAACCAATGTAACGCCTGTGCCCGATGCGCATATGAATGAATCTCAGGATACACATCATGAACCTGCACAGAGATGAGCATAAATACAACAAAATTATCCTACAAATTACAATATTTGAATATAATAAATTTGACATTCAGCTGTCAGTGGCTCAATGTTTCACAGCACACACCAGCTGGCCGTTTCAGGGAAATTGAAAATGCTTTTAGGATAATTTAGAATTTAGTATACATTGTGTTTTTAATACAATTCTTGGTAATCCCACGAGGGTAGGCTGTATATAGTACTGTGCATGTGAGACATATAGACTGGGAACAGCCTTGTTTCATACCACTGTGAAATGGTTATTGAATAGCACAGTGGAAAGTCCATAGCACCGAGGTCAGCACATTATTTTTTTTGATCAAATAGGCAGAAATGATTTAGCTGCTGTTGAGCTGTCTTTTTTTTCTCTCCTTATCCAGTGTGTGTGTTGTGCTCCCCAGGGCCCCCTCTCCCTCCCCAGGAGGTGCAGGTCCAGTGTGGTCAGACGCCGGGGGTCCTGCAGGTCAGATGGAAGCCGCCGCCTCTGTCGTCTTCAGGAACCTCCAACGGTGCCAGTGTGATTGGCTACGCCGTGTGCACAAAGGGACAAAAGGTACCAAATGTCAGAACAAGTCTTTTTTTTTTCAGTCTTACAGTATAGTTCTTAGAAAAGGTAGCCTTTGCCTTCCTCAGTGGTGACTTCTATGAGTAGTGCTCTATTGCCATCTCCTGGAGAAATGATATAATGCTGATATCCAGCCTTGGCATGGGACGATATTAAAATTTCATGTTATAATTATACTGGCCAAAATAATTGCAGTATTATTCTGATAATCATGAAAATATGCTTGAAAGTCTTAAATGGCACTAAAACATACTGGAATCACTTTGTCGTACATTTTGTAAAGAAACAAATAGTTTGTTGCATCACAGAGAGGACACACATCTTTTTTAGTGAACATCCTTCATAGTGAAAAACAATAAACAATCTTAAAAAGGCAGGCTTTTTTTTTTTTTTTTTTTTACTATTTAAAATGGCATCATCTTCTTCGTTTTGGAGGTTGTTGTGTATGCAGCCTGTTTTTGGTTGCCCAGCACCTAGTTTAGGTGCTGCCGGACATGATATTCATGATTATCTCGATAATAAAATTTCACCATGATGAAGTTACTGCGAGTGGTTTCTATCCTGATCCACAATAAAATCATATATCGTCCAATCACTAATCCATCCCCCAGAGATGAGCATCACTAAAGCTGTAACTTTGAGAAAGAAAGTCTAACTGGCTCCATGGTAGTGGTTCAGTGTTACATCCCTTTGGCACAGTGAGCTTATGTTGTTATTGAGTGTGTGTGTGTGTGTGTGTGTGTGTGTGTGCAACCATGATAGTATCCAGTTTAATCTTAAACCAGCTGAATTTTTCCAGCAGGCTAAGTGCTTTAGTTTAAGTTTAAACATGCTCACCTGGTCCGTGTACATTTACAAATCTGTGTGTTATGATATATTTTCAAGGATTTTTATTTTTTAATACTCAGCCAACAGCTATGAGCGCTAGAAATGCATATAGTTTGTATGATGGTATGGTTACAGAGTGAGTACTTTTGTATGCTGACATTCTGAAATGCCCTTTGGTAAGGACTCTCTGGTTCCTTTGTGAATACAGATAGCAGAGGTCTTATACCCCACAGCAGACTATGTGACCGTGGAGTTAAACAGGATTCAGTGTCTGGAGGCCAGGGAAGTCATTGTAAGGACGTTATCAACACAAGGAGAGTCCCAGGACTCGCCTGTGGCCGTCATCCCGCACAATCTGTTGGGCTCTCCACGCCTCTCCCACAGAACCACTGCGCCTCCCCACCCTATGTCCCACCCGCAGCCCCACCCGGTACACTCACAAACCCATCCTCCTTACCCGTCGACGTACCCCCCCAATCATCCACAGCCCCAGGTGCAGCCTCTGCCTAGAGCCCAGCCCCACACACTGCCCCACGCACAGCCGCATTCGCAGCCCATCTGCCAACCCCCTCCTCATTTCCAGCGCCACCCCATGCCCAAGTCCAAACCGTTAGCAAGTGCCAGAGAGCCAGAAACCAAAGAGCATGAGGTGGGACTACGGACAGCCCAGCCGTGGGAGCGATCCCCCTCTCCGCTGCCTCCCATGCGTGGACCCAACTTGGAGCCGCCGCACTTTCAGCCACGGCGATCGCCCTCTCCTCAGAGGATCCTGCCACAGCCTCAGGGAGTCCCCATCCCCAACACTATCGCCAAGGCCATGGCCAGGGAAGCTGCCCAGAGAGTGTTTGCCGAGGGCAACCGGGTACGTGGTGATTCAGTTATATCAATCGTCACAATATTATATTATAACTGTAGTGATCTCTGATTTTTCATAATGTAAATCTGATTTTTCATGATGCAAACAGGAATATCTATCAGATGAAAAGGTGATTTTACTTGTGTCTAAAAACCAGCCTGCTCTTAAAGCTATAAAGTATTGATTTCAAGACAGAACTGTTGGTCTCTTATGATTAATGATTATGAACCTACATTAGCAAAAAGGTGAACATTTAAATACCTCACTGTATTTTTTCGTTTTGTTGGAGAAAAAAACTGGTAGTAGGTATGTCACACTTAATTATTTGGATGTTTTTTTTTTCAGTATAAATGTCAAACATTTCTCTTATAAGGTTGAGAAAAGGAATATCTTTAGTGAGCGAGGCAACGCCTTGCATCCACTCAACTCTGATGAGGAGGAGGACGGCTACGACTCTCCTCATGCGAGGAGAAGAGGAGCCTCGGTGGATGAATTCCTCAGGGGCTCAGAGTTGGGCAGACAGGTACTTTACAGAAAACACAACAAGCTGTGCTCAGACAATCAGAAAATGTGAATCATGTGTCTGGGAAGAGGGAGAAATCTGTACCTACATATGGGCAAAGTCCAATTGAATGAAATCAAATCAGATCCAAACATATTAATTTAGGCCCTTCTTATTGAGTATTTCTGCATCTGTTTTCCTTCAAGTTTATACTTGTATTTCCCAGAATCTTGTATACATATTTTTTTGAATAAATACTTCTAAGGGAAAGAGGACAAGTGTTAAAAAATCCAGTTGTAAACTGAAAATTTACTTTGGCAAAACATTTGCATAATTTTAGTGCACATCGTGTAGCTATACAAGAGTTTTCAACCCCCACACACACAGCTATATGAACACCACTTCCAGGTTTGGATTGGAAAATAACCAATAGCTGTAGACTTGTTTAAATTTATCAGTATTGAAAGCTAAAGGAATCTGGCAAGCCAACTGGAGTTTATAGCTGTCTGAATCTTTAGGTGACATCTTTGGTATTTTGACGCCGGGTCTACACGGGTCTTGTCTGCGCCCATGTTAACCAATTAGGCTGTTCACACTGGACACGGTGCTGAGCTCCCTGGCCAGCTCACTATCTGCAGAGATAGTTTCAGCTTCCAGTCTATTTTCCCTGTGGACCATGACTCAGTCTAGCCAGAAAATGTATCAAAAATCTGTTATTAATTATATAAAGGATATATATCATGTAAATGATCTGATCCTGCCCCTCTTCCTGCTGTTCTCTCAGTTTCATTTCCCCGATTTTATGCCCATGATGAAATTTGAAACTCTAGAAATAGCTCAGTATCACCGCTGTTTGTGATTGTGTTTTTTAAATTATGTAGGCGTACTTATTCCACATATTTATCACTTGTGTCTAAACAGGGCGAGAGAGATGAGCAGACGCATATGCACACACAATCAGACAGACAGACTGACAGAGCTCTATGTGTGATTAGAAAAGAGCAGAGGAGCAAAAGAGATTGCTGACTGTCACAGGCAAATGGGCTTCTGGTGTGAACAGCTAAGCTACTGCTCACACAACAATTGACATATCGTGCTGCCTCCAGAGAGAACCTGCTGTGAGTCTCTAGCTTCGACACTTTCCTTTGCCTCTTTGGTAATGGTGACTATTGCCACCTTATCCAGCACCAAAGATGTCGTCAAATAAAATAATATAAAACTTTAAACTGGCTGATCTCTACCTAATTCACTCACTTTCATCTTTCTCTCTCTCGTTTCCCTCAGCACCATCACCACCACTACAGCCACAGCGAGGAGTACCACACAGAGAGTAGCCGGGGCTCTGACCTGTCCGACATAATGGAGGAGGACGAGGAAGATCTTTACTCTGAGATGCAACTGGAGGAGGGCCGCAGACGCAGCATCAACTCTCACAACACTCTTAAGGTACATACTGCACACCTTCAATCTGTAGTGGCCAGGGGGAAGACAGAGGACGGAGGGGGGGACTGGGGTTTAGGGAGGGAGGGTCCTGCCACCTTCAGAGGTACCTGCTCTCTCTCACAGGCTCCACAACCAGGCCCGTCGTGGCTTTGCCTGGCTGAGCTCCCCTGCCTTGTGTTAGCTGAGTCAGCCTCCCCACCCCAGCCTGCTCCTACACCCCCGCCCCTACAGCACCGCTTTAGTCAATCAGGGCTGAGCTCATGGGAATGGCCGTGTAAACATTACTGTAGCGCATGCTAGAGGGGAAGGCTGCAAACTGAAGGCGTAATGTTTCATTATGGTTTGCATTGCATTTTGATGCTCTTTACACTGCACCAAAGGAGTGTTAGAAGTGTTCAAGTCAATTGTTATACTGAAGTGCAAATATTAATACTGTGCTGTATCTGAGGGTCATGGCATATCAGGTGCATATGGGAATCTCATTTAAGTGAGTACTTAAATGGAAATATTCACGTTTGTTTATGTCCGTCATGTCGTAATGTTTGATTTTTCTACTGTCGATGTAAATGTTAACATTGTTGGTACATGATCCTGTCTTCATTTGGTGTGTCAGTGGGGACATGTGGATGTACAGCCAATCTGCCGTCATGATAAAAAAAAAACATGTTATGAGAGTGAGGGTTAAACTGTAGTGGCTGTAGTGAAGTTAATATAAAATCTTCACAAATTTGGTCAGGTTGTCCCTGTATTTGTTCAGTTAAATGTGTACGGTAATGTGATGTTCATGAGGGGTAGTCATTAGTGTATCAAATACACCAATGCTGCATCTCCTTTTTGCCATCGCCATCTATTTGTAAATCTCTGTTGCATATCATCCATCACCCTTTTATTTCTGTAAAAACATTATTTTAAAATATGTATAGTAATGAAATAAGCATTTGATTTAGACATTGTTAAGAGTATAGTGTTAGAGTATATAAGTGTTAAATTTGCTTCTGCTGTTGTTTTCTGTGAGCACACTGAAGGAAGTTCTGTATGTTTCACTACATTTGAAATTGTTGGTAAAAAAGTGTCCTGATACAGTATGTCCTCAGCAGCTGATTGTTCCACTCACTCAGCTTCATGGTGTTAATTTTCTTATTCTTTTAAGATTTATTGATTAATTTTACCCACACTGATGTTTTCATTTATCCCTCACCCGTGGCACCAACTCAGCCTGTCACTTACTTTTCGTTTGGATATTTCTAATTTCTCACGAGTGAAATTCCCTCTTCCACATTCAACCTCTGTGCCCACACTCAGTTTATCAGTTATCACTCCACATTTGAGCCTTTGAGATTCCTGTTCAGAGCATGCCATTTCCTCTTCACGGAATGAGACTGCATGTCTTACTACATTGCCACAAATAACTAATTCTGTCTTTATTTTGTCTTTCCCCCCCATTTGTTCTATTCACATACTGTGTTGTTTCCTGCGTGTTCTAAAACCTCCGAAAAACTTTTCAACCCTCCTCACAAAAAAATCTAAACTGAACCTTTTGAATTGAACTGATTAACTGAACTGTGAAATGGTGGAACTTTGCCTCCTGTTCATGACCGAAGGCATATTACAAGCGTCAGGACTTAGCCGAGGAAAGAGACTGCTGGGACCTCCAGAGGGAGGTGGTGAAGCAGAAGTCGCTCCGCAGCAAGCGTCTCCACAGCATCCCCGAGGTGGAGGAAGAGTCGGACTGTGTGGACAGCATGGGCCAGCGCCTGTGCTTTGAAGACGGCGGGCGGCCGGGGACGCCACACACTCAGCGACGGGCGTACTCCCAGGACGGCCACATGCACAACCATCTCACCCCCAGCAAGAACTCACGCCACCTGCAGCGCCAGCGCTCCTCCCCTCGCTTCACCGACAGCCGCTACTGCTACAGCGCAGACGACCGCAGCTTGGTACGACCCAACCGCCAGAACACCAAGAGTCCTGACAGTGGGTTAGACTGCGGCAGTGAGGAAGAAGGCTCTCTAGGCCGGGGTTATCGAGGGTACTATGCTCACGGGAGCCCCATGCGGGGACCCGTTCACATCATTCACTGTGAAGGCCCGGTAGAAAGGCGTGCACTGGCCATGGGCCGTAAAAGAACTCTGACCCGGCAGTGCAGCGTAGAGGAGGAGTACTCTGACATCCCAGTGACTGCAGCCAAGTCAGTACACACAGGTGACTTTAGGAACAGGGAGCACTTTGGGCCTGGTCGGGATGGTGGGCCGCGAAACTACTCCAGGGAAGGGGCCCTGAGCGAGGGCAGGCTGAACGAGCTGGACAGGGTCTATTACAGCCCCCACAGGGAGGCTAGGGCCCAGTCTTTGTCCAGGCTCAACCGGGACCAGCCGCTGGTGTGTGATTCAGACTTTCTGCTGTACTTTCCATCAGCAAGCTGCAGCCATTCTGTTTCCTTAATGTTGTCTGTTTTTTTTATGATTACCCCCTTTTTTCTTTTCTTTCATTTGGCATTTTAGTTTTCATTTGATGACCAGTTATCACATGTTCATGGTTGGTCTGATTTGATGTTTTATTTTGTGTGAGTTACTTTGCTTGTACTCAGAATGTCAGGTGGATTTTAAAGTAAAGCTTTCAATTACCTAAAGGCCATTTAACTACGTTTTGACTTCTCATGTCTTTGAGGGGAAAGGTTCCATTTAAAGGAAAGTCTCTGTGCAGTGCATGGGGACGTGCCGCTCCCGTCTTTTCCTCCCCTGCCCCTGCCTCCCCTCTGCCAGCTGCCGGCTTCATTTGTCGCTCTCCATGTCTCGCTCTCCAGACCGTCAATGCTCCACCTTGTGCTTGGAGCTTTATCTCAGCATCTCCCACCTCTCATTGCTTCAAACACAAAATAAGGCCAGGCCATCAAGACATCTGCAGCCTGCAGCGATTCATTTAGCCTTCAGCTCATACGCATCATCTCTTACTTGTCTCTTTCTCTTGTTTCAGCAAAAATGGTTGTGTTCATCATTGTTTTTCACATATTAGATGTTGTGATTGTTGTATACAAAGCCCCAGGCTGATGCTGTAATGGCTTTGCTCGTCTAACATCTTTATCCATTAGTACTCACCCTCCACTTACACTCTTTCTTTTCATCCACTCTTTTCATTCTTTACTCATCATTTGTGTCTTGTGCTGCCATTTGCTTTCTTCTCTCATCAAGGAGCTGACATGCACAGAACAAAACAAACCAAACAAATGGTCTTTAGCTAAACATCTGACCCGTCCTGACCCCCCTCCCCTCAGTCCATGTTGTTGTGTTGGGGGTTGATTTGATTTACTTGTTTTGATGGTTTGTTGGGTTTCCTTATTGTTTTATAGATTTTTTTTTACTATTATTTTGCCTCCCTAAGGACAAATGGAAATCACATCATTTGCTCTTATGGTTTTTCAGTTGTTTAAACAGGATTGTGGGATTCTTTTTTAAAAGACTTTAAATGTTTACTTCAACATGCAGGCGACGTGCTGTTCTAACCTCTTGTCTTCTGTTTTTTACTCTAAAGATCATTGGGAACTCACCATCACACGGAAGTGCTGATCGTCTGGACCACTCAGGGAGGAGGCCGGTTCACATCGGCAACCCCCCTCAGCAACGGCCCATCCCATCCATTGGTTAGTGAGGTCACCACATGAGGAGACGCGTCATCCCCACCTGCAGGGCCACTGATGTTTGTGCTATTTATACCATGTGTTTCCCTTACCCATGTGAGCTGAGCTGAACATCTCTCCCATAGAGCTTATACAACCACGTAGAACCCTTATTTTGTGGGGTGTTTGCACACCCTGTAGCTGTCCATCCTCACAAGCTGGATTCGCCAAATGTTCACATGCAGTTTTGCAGGAAAGTTGTCCCAGATATACTCCCTATGCCTGTGTTTACTGTGGGTTAACATGTTTACATGACCACCCAATTTGACCTCCCCGCAACAGTGCAAGCATTGCTGTTTTACACCCAGTGACTCCAGAGTGAAACCTGTTGCCTTGTACACCCCTCCCACCTCAGGGCAACCTCATCATCCTACTGTCTCAGCATGAGTGAATGGGCCATGGGGTAGAGCAGAGTGTGTGTGCGGGGATCTCTGACCGTAACGTTGTGATTGGTGTCTTCTGTAGAGATCACCATGGACAGTAACAGTGAGGGGAGTGAGGGGAACCTCTCACCCGTCAAGGAGGATGTTTACTATGGCAGTGTAGCTCGGCGCAGGATATGGCGATCTATGTCCTCAGAGGATCAATATGGTATGTGGTGCAGCTGACAATTCACCTTGACAATGACAGAAAAGGCCAAGAATCGGTCTTGAACACATGCAGTGTTATGGTGGTCTTTGTTCTGTGCTGGACAGTTAGCTGCTTTGTTTAGTTTTAGCTTAGCTGAATAAAGCTGACGGGGGAAGACAAGACTGGCCACTTTTCCCGTTTTTTGGAGAATGAAAATCCCTTCCCTGTATGTACTCCTACACCTTCAATCCCAAGAAACCCCAACTCACTCCTACTCTTCCCATTCACCCTCCATATCCAGGCTTCCCTCCCACCCCACTGCAACTTAGCCCGCCCTCCTCTTCCTTAGCTTCTCTGCCTCCTCTTTTCCTTCTCCTCTCGCCTTCATGAGCCAGTAGCCCGTTTGCTTTAATTTTGCATGACCGTTAACAAAACAGTGAGAAGGAAAGACTGTCTTGTTGGTATCACTCGGTTGCACAGTCATTAACTCTGCTGCCATCAAAGTAAAACCCGTTTTACACCAATAAAGCACATTTTACATCTTTCAAAGCCACATTTCAGTTGCTTAGTTAGTATTGGTTGCAATATCTCTGAGCCATCATCCAGACTTACAGTCTGCCATTGAAACATTTAACATGGTGATCCATGAGAAGCATGGGGAACTGATATCAGGTTCATCCCTTCCCCCTCACTGATATCTACGTTGCCAAGAACAGCCAGGGCATTTGATGTGTTATCTCCCTCGGGAACGTGCCCTTTTTTTGCTGCACATTGTTTCCAGATGTGGCCTAAAAGCATGACCGTATGCCTGCATTTGATGTAGGAATGATCTCATGTCCAATTCAAGGAAAGCATGCATGTTAATCAGCCTCTGTGAGATAAGGCAGTGAAACAGCAATGAACAATAGTGCAGTGTTACTTGTGTCCTCCTGGTGTGCACAGTCATTAAGTTTTCCCCTTGCACCCCAAAAACTGCTTGACATGTGTTTCCTGTCTGTGCTGTGTTGTACTGTGTGCTCTGATGTTTAGAGAGTGTCACGCCAGCAAGCAGAGATGTGTGAACGAAGAACCCGGCTACTATTGTAGTGAGCCTTTTTTTTTTTTTTTTTTTTTTGTAAAAGCATCTTTTGCTTTTAGTGAGTGAACACAACAAGGAGTTTTGTCTTCAAAGTGACAGCGATTAAAACTAAAAGCACAATTATCCCATTCGATTTCTGGCTCTTTTTTCACACATGCATCTCATCGCCCTCTCCCCTGTCAGCTCTAACAAAGAGACATCTTCTGCTCTCATTGCCTCTACAGCCAGCGTGGCTGTATAAGGCTGGTAGTAGCAGCAGAGGCCTCCTCTATGTTTCAGACGGCTATGGCGGGCGAAGGCACGGGCGGGGACGGCGCTCCGCGGAATACTATGAGGAGTCAGAGCCGGAGGAGATGACCCGTGTGTTTGTGGCTCTGTTTGACTATGACCCCATGTCCATGTCTCCCAACCCCGATGCTGCTGATGAGGAGCTGCCATTCAAGGAGGGCCAGATCATCAAGGTGGTGGCTTTATTCTTAGACAGTTTGTTTCTGGCTAAAAAATAAACTAGAAAGAATGATACTAGATTTTGTTATGCTTCTTCAAAGTGTAGTAATCTTTGCCAATCCTAGCTGCAGGTTTTATGGTATCTGTCAGCCCAGTCTTTATTTTAAACCAAAACATTATCTTTTCTTGACCATAACCAAGTGATTTTTGTGCCTAAACGTTACCACATTAACCACAGTGTTGGTAAAACGGAAAGTTTCATTGTATACGCTTTATAATAATGTGCAAATGTAGCGTGCAGAAACGTACAATGCCAACATTTTTCTGGCGACTGGGTTGTGTCTGTCCTTTCTATCATGCTGCCTGTCACCCCCTGACGCTTTGTTGCTCCTTTAGGTCTTTGGGAACAAAGACACAGATGGCTTCTACAGGGCGGAGGTCCGAGACCGAGTGGGTCTGATCCCCTGCAACATGGTCTCCGAGATCCAAACAGAGGATGACGACATGATGGATCAGCTCCTAAAACAGGGCTTCCTGCCACTCAACACTCCTGTGGAGAAGTTAGGTGAGACAGCATTTCCCCTCAGGACCGCCTCACATTCTTTTTCTGACCTTTGCTATCACACCCTCTGTATCTATCTGACCAACTTAATGCTTTACTGAACTGTCCTTTACTGACGCGTTTCTCCTTTTCTATACTCCTCGCACTTAATCCTGTTTTTCTGCTTTCCTGTGAAGTGAACTGTGACCGTTTCAAAGATGGCCGCTCAATAAATCGCAGGTCCAGAAAGTCCAAGAGAGGTCTGTGTCCAGCGAGATGCTCTTCTGCTCTCTGCTTCATCTTCACTGCTTTTTTCACTTTTCACTGATTCACCTGTGAACTGCTTTTAGCTAATTTCCACTATATTTGCTGTCACTAAGCATTCCCTAACTACGATGAACATAGGAATAGATTATCTTGCAAGCCAGATGATCAGATTGAAAAGTTTGTTGGACTTGCAGGGGTGTCATATTATTGTCACTGGTCATCAGTAAATTGTTAACATTATCCCCACTGACTAGTTTCTTGTCTGTCTTTTATTACTTTTCCTCCTCATAGAGAGGAACAGACGGAGTGGCCGTCAACATCCAATGTCGACACGGAGAATGGTGGCTCTGTACGACTACGACCCCCGAGAAAGCTCTCCAAACGTTGATGTAGAGGTAGTGACCTCCTGTGGCTCCAGCTTTTCACTTTGTCTTGACCATTCTCTGTCATCATCATCATGTAAACAAATGCATAAAAGCAGTCAGAACATAACATATTTTGAGGTGCACAGGCACAACGATGAGGATGTTCAATGTGTTGTTAAGTCAGCTCAGATTTTAAAGGAATAGTTTGACATCTTGGTAAATAGGCACAGTCACTCTGTTGCTGGGTTAGATGAGAAGATTTTACTCTCATGTCCATTGAATATTTGACTTAATTCCCTGATAGCTTCCACCATCTCTGACGCCAGTTCAACATGCTGAAACTATAATTTGGGATAACCAGACGTGCCCAAGGCCAAGAAATAGTCTGGCGTATAACCCTTGCTCTTTTACACTTACGTTTTTGTACAGATTAAATGAAATATAGCGTGATAATTTGTGAGCTTTAGAGGTGATGGTAGGCAGATTTTGTCACAATCAGATAGAACCAGACTAGCTGTTCCTCCCTGCTAACCATCTCCTAGCTGTAGCTTCATCTGAGTCGTATCGATCCTCTTATCTAGCTCTTGGCAAGAAGATGTTAAACTATTCCTTTAAGTGAGATTCAGGGCAACATACACAGGTGAGGCTAAATGAGGAGTTAGCATTGTGTAAGCTAGTGGATTGAATTACTTTCCCGTGCTGTTTTTTTTTTTTTTTTTTTTTTTTGCCCCATCCCCCCGTTCACTTACTCTCACCTTTCTATTGGCACTGCCACCGACACAGTATGAGGGCAACAGACTGAATGAGGAGGTGAGTGAGGGTGAGGAGGGTCCGGTACTGTCTGCTCTGTGTGTTTCCTCCCCCGTTTGTTGGAGTGCAAACGAGGAGAAGGGCTTCAGATGACTGGGCCACGGCCCCTCTGTCCCTGGTGGTCATAAAAACAGCCCCTCATGCATTGCCTGAGCCAGCATCTCCCCTCCTCGGTTTGGTCTTTTGTGTGTCGACCTGTGTCCTACATACTGTACATATGCTCTGTTTGGTTTGTGTGTTCTCGAGAATCCCGTAGGACAGATGTGCCCAGTGTGTTGCAATCCTGTCTTCAAAGTTCCAACATTTGATGCATTTACAGTTGCAACAGTCCGTCTGCAGAGACTGAATTGACACTTGTGTTTAAGATGCATCACATTGATTTGGAGAAGGAAGCACAGCATTTCAAACTCATCAAACCCCAGTACATTTGATGTTTTGGAAAGTCCTCTGCACACCTATGCTGCTGTACACAACAAGACAGGTACAACAAGCCAAATGTATCTCAAGGCTCTTTCTTCTTTGACAGGCTGAACTGACTTTCTGTGCCGGTGATGTCATCACAGTTTTTGGTGAAATAGATGAAGATGGCTTTTACTATGTAAGTGTGAAACTTTTCTATTTCCACATCTGTTGAGCATCTGTTTTGTCTCCTGACTATTTAGAGCAATCCATCCTTCCAGGCGTTCGACAGTAGGTGTAGTTTTACATTAAAACTTATACAAAAAAATCTGTACAAACTTACTCATAGAGTTGTGAGGTGGGAGGGTTCATTTTGGGCATACAAGGTCCCACAAGAAAAAGAGTTGTTTATTTTCTGCATTGAGAAAACTTATGTTTAAAGACTCCGAAGACTTGTATGAAATTGAATCATCACTACAAAAGATGAGCATATGCTTGAAGGAACAGTTCAAAATCAAAAATACATATTTTTCCTCTTACCTGTAGTGCTATTTATCAATCTAGATTGTTTTGATGTGAGTTGCTGAGTGTTGGAGATATTGGCTGTAGAGATGTCTGCCTTCTTTTTGAATACAATGGAACTAGATGGCACTCAGCTTGTGGTGCTCAAAAGAAACTCAGCAGCAATGTCTCTTTCCAGAAATCATGACCCGGTTATTCAAGATAATCCACAGACCTTGTTGTGAGCAGTTTCATGTAGGAGCTGTTTATTTTTTTCACCTGTCAACCATATCACCATGCAACAGGAAGTGTGCATCTACTCATATACAAGAGGCTTGTGACAGCATGATGTAAACAATAATGGAGCTTCCTCAGCTGAGCTGTAATGTTTGCTAGCTCAGTGGTGCTAGGTGAGCTCGCAGAAGATGCACACTTCCTTCTGCACAGTGATATGATTGGCTGTGTAGTTTGGTAGCAAAAAAAAAAATTAGTTCCTATATAAAACTTCCTATATAAAACTGCTCACAATAAGGTCTGTGGGTTGTCTTGAGTAACCTGGTCATGATTTCTGGAAAGAGACATTGCTGCTGTTCTATTTTTGGCGCTTTGAGCACCACAAGCTGAGTGCCATCTAGTTGTATTATATAAGAGAGAAGGCATCTCTACGGCAGATATCTCCAACACTCTGCAACTCACACAAAAAAAATCTAGACTCACAAAAAGCACTGCAAGTAAGCAGAGAAATATGTATTTTTGATTTGGGGTGAACTGTCCCTTAAAGAAAGAGTATGGTTTATTGATAAAGACACAGAGGTACACGCCTGTGTACAGCAAAGTTAACCACAGTTCCTAAAGAGCTGTTCTGTAAGAAACAACCAATCACTGAGCTTAAAAGTCTGCTGTGTGCTTCGGTAATAGCATGCTGAATTTGATAAATTAGGCAATTATGAAGTAGTGTTTTGTTTTCTGTTGTAATGACAAAGCTCTGATTCATACTGCTGACTGGATTCTTTGCTATAGCAATGGTGGCTGTGGCTCATGGGTATCGTAGCATTTAGAGTTAAGCACTTTCTAACATTCAAAACTGATTAAATAAACATATCTCAGAAATAAGGTACAGGTAATTACAACTGGTGTATAACCCCTGTATAAATAATGATAGAAATCCATTTCAATGTATTGTAAAATTATCCAGGAGAGTTAAAGTTGGAAGAGTTATTTGGTTATCTGGTTCTTGATGAAAAGCTGAACATACTATCTTGTGTTCATGAAAACTTGTCATTTCAACAGTTCCTCCCATTTCTCAACTCTACTGCAGCTTTAATTTAAATTTCCTGAGCACTTTCTCAAAATATGGGGAGAAACTGTTTAACTATGGGTAACACTGAAACTAAAATGCAGCAGAGGTCTCACTGTCCTCATGTCCTCCGCAGGGCGAGCTCAACGGACACAAGGGACTTGTTCCTTCCAACTTTCTAGAAGAAGTGCCTGATGATGTAGAGGTTTTTCTAACTGACTCACCATCTCGATACCCCCAGGACACTCCTGCACGGATAAAGACCAAAAGGGTACATGCTCCTTCGCAGTACTAGCCCTCTGTCATCCATTTACTCTTTTCAGTTCCCTCTATCTCCTTTAGTACCGTGTCTGTGCGTGTGTGTGTCTCATTGAAGTACAATGGGATTTCTGACTTTGGAGCATTACACTGTAAATAAATAGATGTCTAAGATCTATGAAGAAAAAAAAATAAAACTTTAAGACTAATACTTGACAGAGGTACTTTTATTTTTCATGTTTACTGCTGTGAAAGGGGGGGAAGTTCTGCATTGTATAATACATGGATCTATTGTATTCATAAAGCATTCTCAATGAGAGTAAAACAGAGGGGGGAACACTCCTGTGACTTTTTACTTGTTCTGTCATGTCTTGAAAAACAGCAACACTTTTTGCACATGCATATTTAGCATTCTAACAGATGCTTTATGAATATATTCTGTGTTTGATCTCAAATAATTTCTAATAGAGTAAATAGTTTTGTTGTACTGAAAGATGAACTATGTAGTCTGTAGCTCAGCATGTTCTATAGTCCAGATGCATGAATTCTTGAACATTTTATATAAAGATAAGTCTAGTGTAGTACAACTTTTGTATCTGCTCCTGAACGCCTTGTTTTGTATATTGCTTTCTTGTAAAGTAGCACGCAAAGGTCACTTAGCCTATGTTGCCATTCAGAAGTAATTATTTATTAAATGTAAATATGTGATGTTATTTTTGCGTTAAACAAATAATGCAATTGTTAAAATATTAATAGGTGTCATCAGATATTTCTTTCCTTGTGTTCTAATTTGCCATTGTCATAGTGCAAACTATTGAAATGCCATCACCATATTTTTTTATTTCTTTTCCTCACCCGCTTGGCAAAACAGAAGAAGAGTGTTCATTTCACACCTTAAAGGCTCTGTTTCCGTCACGTAAGTGAGCAACTGAGGATACCAAGATTACGCCCCCTCGTCTAATGCAGATGACATGGGTACCCTTAGTTTCTGGTATGCAACATGTATACTTTATATGACATTCCTTTAGTGCTGCTATGCCTTTAGGTAGTTTTAGGATTCTCCTTTGTTTCACCAAAAGTTTCAATACTGTTTGTTGGTAGGAGGCAGTAACCCTAGCCAATGCATTAGACAAGAAGTATGGTATCTTCAGTTGTTTCTCTGAGTGTTGTACATGACAATGTCCGTCTCCTGCAATAAGTCTCCTGCTGTAACTCATGGTAAGCTAAAAGGCCATTGTTGTACCTTCAATTCTCAAAAGGTTCAGTCACAATTAGTGGTAGTAACATTTAGACTAGTGCAGTATGACTGCTGCTTCTGAGAAAGAAATCCTAACCTACAAATTCTATGCAAAAATCCAAAGAAAAGCATAAAAATCTTTGATTTGGTTTTGAAGCTCTGACGTAATTTGGCTTTTTGCTCCGGCCAAATTTCAGCCCCTTATCTTGTATGTAAAGCATAATGTGAAATTTTAAAGAAATTCATGTATGAAATTTAAAAACACTCCAGTTTGGTCAAATCTGTTTGCATTTTGGTTATGTCAACTAATCAATCAATTTAAAGTGAGACTGGAACTTTTGCTGTGCAAATGACATTACAGGATAATGTGGGATTGTAACAGTACTATGCTAAGTGATGCTAAGTGATGCTAATGCTAATCAGCGGTGAGTCACAAGCAAGTCTCAGGTCTTTGCACTGATGTCTCAAGTCGAGACTGGCAAGTCCCAAGTCAGGTCCTAAATCCCAACCTTTGAGTTTCGAGTCCTATAGAAGTCGTAATGTGCGCTTCACCAAATGTAATGCCATTTTAATATCAGAGTAATAACATATTCAATTTACAAAAATCAGGAATGCTTTTTAGAGTTTGTATTTATTATTATTAACACAGTTTGTTGGAAGTTGTTGTGTTGCCATCTGTAATTTTTACCTTGGGTGTTTTGCATATTGCAATTTCTTTAGTTTTTGTGCGTGAATTAAGTCATCTTTGGTATCATTTTTTCCAGCTGACACTCATTAACCCAACAAGTTGTTCATGGCTCTCTCCTGCAACTTTACTGGATGCTGTCAGATTGGTTTGAACAAAGCGTAATTAAGTGTTGACTTGAATGAAAAGTGCTGGTAGATACTTTGGATCAGGAAATGAAGGGAAATAAATTTATTGGAGTGGAGTCACGAGTCATTGGTGTTATATTTCAAGTAAAGTTGCAAGACTTTTTTTTTATTTTGTCAAGTCTATAATCAAATTTGTGACTCGAGTCCACACCTCTGGTTATCATACTCGGAGGTTATCAAAGCCCTTGTGTGCATGGTGCAGTTTTTGGTCCTTTTTCATTTGTAAGCAGGACGTTTTATTCTCTCAACAGTTCCACAGTCTCACTTTAAACTCAGTAGAATACATGACTAAAAGAAGCAGAATGATTTTGCTATGCCACATGATCTGGTGTTTAAAACACATTGCACTTACAGCCTCATATAAATGGAATCTTTGACCATGTGTCTTCCCAAAGTGCAATTTAAAGGAGCCTTTTAGCTCATGATTACAGAAAAGGAATAGTGACTAGTAGTTTCTCTGTAACCCAGTTGTATCAGTAAATATCTCTCTCTCTCTCTCTATATATATATATTTAAGGGGAAAGAAAGTGAATGTGGTATAAATATTTCCCACCTGTCCCAAACTGCAAATGTATCTGTTTATGTGAGAGGAACTGCCCTGCCCCTGATATTCACTGTTGGGAATTGTTGTCACCTTACATTGATGTGGAAGTTAGTGAATGTCATGCGTAAATTCTGTGTTGTAGCTTATTCCTAGCAGCTTCATACAAAAAGAGAAAAGAAAAAAAAAAAAACACTTTCTACCTGACAGAGGGAGGGGAGGTGGAGGGAGGGAGTGTGTATCTATGCTACACAGGACAACATCCAGGGAGCTAGACTTCAGAGCTATGGTGGCCCTGCTGAGACAGAAAGGACTTAAGAGAAGGAGGGGAATAGTGACTGGAGGTGTGAGAGACGGCTGGCTTTTTAACACCCTCAACTGTCCCTTACGGGTCTCCCATTAGGTTCCACTGGACAAATCGGGTCCGCCCAGAAGAACAGGCTCTCCCACAGTGCGTCCACACATCCCTGGCTCTGGCCCTGCCACCGTGGGGCCCGGCAGTCCCATCAGGGCCCCACTGGACATGTACTCCTCCAAAAAGAAAAAGGGACTGCTCTCCAAAGGGAAGACGCTATTGCAAAGACTTGGCGCTGTAAAATAATTCCTCAACATACTTGGAGAGTGTCATCCACGTCCTTGTAGTGTTAAAAGAAAAGAAAAAAAATTGAAACTTAACAGTGGACAGGTGGCATTTGTGAGCTTAGCAAATGCTTTATTCTTGTACATCTGTTGTATACTACAATATTTGTATTTTGTTAACAGTATCAGCTACATCATTTCAGTAACACATTTCATATTATGATCCCGAGACCTCACGGTGTCGGCCGATGTAGTATTGAGTATCTTACCTCCAAGTCTCTGATGTTTTGCTGTAGACCGAGACCGGGCCTGAGGCATTCTCCATTTTGAACCTGGTCAAGTCTGATGGCACTTAACACACCACATTGTGAGCCTGACCAGTGTCTCTGTGCGCAGAATGTCACTCAAACACAGAGGGCTCAGTTAAAGCGCCGAAGAAAAAGATGGACTTGCAGGGCCTCGACTTGAGCTTGTTCAAAACAGCCAGTCGCATAAATTGTACGAGAGGTTTGCATGCTTTACTTCAGCACATTCCCTCCTGACCCCTCGAGAGTGCATGCAATGCGACGGGCTCAGTGTGGAACCTGGAGCGTGCAGTACTTTAATACGTCACAGCTGACTTGCTGTGTAGTATACTGTGACAAATCAGAATTAACTCTCCTGCCCTATCTCAACCACTTGTGATAAGAGTCCCCCCCCCCCCCACACAAACACGTCAGACACCTAATAGAACAAGCACATACTGTACCTACTACAGGGTCTCTGCATTGAAATCAGCCTGAGTAGATCAAATCTCCATGTATTTGCCTTACAATCGCACAATGGTTAGTACTTTGCCCAGTAGAGTGCAGTCCCATGCCTACTTTTCATTTATGTTGGTACTTCATAAAATCTGTTTGCAGATGTTAATCCTGACTTGTGCTGTGCAGGGTATTGTGTGACTGTCGTGATTTCCATAGGACCAGAGCTTACACATAACCGTCTGAGACTCCTGTGTTGACATTGTCCATCATCTATAGATAAGCCCGAAAAAGAAAGTCTTTTTAATCTGAAAAAAACACATGGGGAAAAAAAAGTCCAATATTCTCTCTGTATACAAACTCCTGAGGTTGAGTGAATGAAGGGACTTTTTTGAGTTTACTGTTTTTGATGCCACACTGATGCACATCTGACTTAAAATGACTACTCTACAAAGGAAACCGTGACATAAACAGATTAAAGAACAAATCTGTGATATAGCATCAGCAAATGAAGTCCTGGTATTGTACTGCATTTGATTCATAACATGCAACACTTTTGGGCTTCACTCGAAGACTAAAGGTTTGACTGTTTTCACAGTAGTTAACAGTGAGACACAAGGCTACCTCTACGCTGCCCCTCAACCCTTCTAACCCAAAATCTAATAGATCTGAAATATGTTTATTCAAGCCAATCTGTCATTGATGCCTGTTCAGTGTGTCCCGAGTTAGGTTGGTGCAGGATACAAGTACTGTATATCAATATATATATCTATATATCTATATCTACACCTTAATGTAGAGTAGTGAATGTATGATGAATTGAAAGCCAATGTATTTTCAAAGCTGCCCAAAAGGATTGTGCAGATGTCCGTCTTTGTGCGTGAAATGAAACAGTTCACCTTTATTTCCTTACACATTGTTTTCCATTTCATCCTCATGTATTTAAAGGAAAAAAAAATCTAGCCTATTTTTTCTACACAAAAGAGTTGAACTGAAACTGCCAAAAAAGAATGTATGCAAAACATTCTGTAATACTTTCTGTACAATTCTCGGCCGAACAGCCATGTTGACCTACGGTAAACTGATGTACACCTTTTCCTATTTATGGACCATGTCTTCAGACATTGCTTCTATTCATTTTGAGTGACTGTTGCTCTTTTTGTACTTTGTCCATTTGTAAAATTGTTTTTAAATGTTTATACTTGATTTTCAAACTGCCTTTTTTGTACATTTAACTTTATAATCAAACAGTGCAAGCTTTCCCCATGGTGTCTTGAAGACCATATTGTTTTAAAGTCTGCAATTGTGTGCTAGCTTTATGATAAGAATTATCAGCCTATATTGATGGTTACAAATTATTGTGTGGGTGTGCATGTGCAATCTTTTCTAAAGAAAAGAAAACTAAACAAAAAAACATCTAAATAAATTTGATATTTTGTAATGTTTGCATGTGTGATTTAACTATAAACAAAATGACATACAACACATTTATTTATTATTTAAAACAAAAAGCTTTATTCAACTTAAGTTGGTTGCAAGTTTGAAGTGAAAACAATGATGACATTATCAGCTTGGATTAAGTCTCACATCCAAGTTACTTGTGACATTTTACTTTACTGTGCAAAACTCAAGTGCATTTTTAACAGGGGGCATCATGCATTTCTACTCATTTTAGCAAATATGCTAGCATTTGACGTCTGAATGAGTCTTCAATCATTAGACTTAAAACATGTAATACGAGCCTCTTGAACTGCGTAACTCAATACACATGGCTATCTGACGCTAGAGATGCAAACAAACTCAGCTTTGGCTAAACTTAAAATTTCAACTGAAGAAAATAAAAGTTTACAACTAGTTCTTTACAAGGAAACTTAACAGAGTCAGAGCCAAACAAATTGCTTGTCTTTCTATCCTTACAGGTAGAAGAGCAGGTTGTTCAGTTGAATATTGGGCTCCCTGTGGATGCTCTGACCCACAAGGAAAGCCAACTTGTGGGCGTACTGGCAGGGAGCAGGCACTCGGATGATCCCCTAAAGCACAAAGACAAAATCAAGTCCAACATGTCAGTTCCTTCTTATGGTTTTTTTTTATTCCTGGCATTGGCACCAATCAATGCATGAAAAGTAATACAATAAAAAGTAAATTAAACATTTTACCTTCAAAAGGTATGCTACTAGCAATGAAGGAGTCAACCTGTCATCTATTCCTTTTTCATAATTTCAAGGAGAAACAGGAATGGGTATTGATAGGATTTTATTGGCATTACTATTCTTAGATACTCCTTATTAGTTTGGTTCATTAACGACTTCTCATTATTAAATGATTACTTTTTAAAAAATATATTTTTTACAAAATCATTTCAGGACAGGACTAGATTTGAATATTTTAAATACAGCTACATCTTGTTTCTAGAGCAGCAGCAGCTAAATATCTTACTGGAAACAAATTTTAAATGCCAATAAAACATCATATTTCTGACATAAAAATACTGAGTCATGTTTACAAAGAATGAAAACCTCCTGTCCTCTGCTGCTGATGTGATTCACCACCTGCAGGTACCGCTGGTAGAGGACGAAGGGCTGGTTTGTTTCAGCCAGCAGCTAAGTTTACAAGAATTTGCCAAATTTTATGATATGAGACAAACTAAGCTTAAGAGTTGGACTACAGACGCTAAAGTTTTAGCTTGTTTATAACAATATGCCATTAGCCTTGAGAATGCGCTGTGCTTGTGTACAAGATGGCAGCAGAGGATGAGACTGAAGGCAGAGCAGATTTAAATACTCCTTTTCAACATGTTTACACGTGCTTGTTGAACAGGAGTATTGATAAAGTACTGGCTTTTTTAAGGTTTCACTGCATTTACAGACTAAACCACATCGGCCTGTAACGCTTGGAAGGATGCAGGGCGAGGAGTAGTGTGGTCCAAGATACTGCACATCTCCAGAGTGGAATGTAGAATACATCAAATCACAAAAGTCCACAGCACACAGAGACACTAAGGTTTCCCTCCAATTTTAAGTTCATCTGAAAACAAGGGGCTTCATAAACGCCCTGCAGTGCCTCGTCAAAGTAATAAAACTATGTCAATATATATTATATATAGTGTGACCAGAAAGAGAACAGAGTCCTCTTTCAAATGAACTGACAATGTGAACACAAAAAGAACTGAGTCCCTTTTCTGTTGGTCCATTTTAAGAGGATTGAGTTCAGTTTGTTTAAAAAGGACTATATGTGAAAACACCTTTAAAGTACAGATAAAACAAACATCGGAGCCTGACAATACTAGTCTTGTCCTCTAGCCGAGGAGAATAGGTTGCATCTTTAGTTACGACAGTAAAAAAATAACGGGGGTGTGGTAGTCTGAACTAAGATAGCAAAAACTGTATTGCTGCCCCCACAATGGCAGCACATTTTGTTTTCCCCTTCACAATAAAACCCCTGGACATAAACATTGCACCACTGAATGCGCACAATTTGAAGCAAATTTAAAAGAAATAAAAACGCAAAAATCTTTTTTTAAAAATTTTATGCATAAGCGGTTAAAAAAAAAAAACAAAAAAAAAAACAGACTATGACAAAACAAATACTTCATTTTTGATGGAAAGTCATCTGTAGATGGAGCCTTTGCACGCATGACGCCAGCCTACCTGCCAGTTGTAGTACATGTGGCACAGCTTGTAGGTGAGCCGCTGCATGTGATCAGGCTTCAGTCCACTGGTGTCGTACACAACGTTATAGTGGGTCGGGGAAAGGCTTCCACTGCGGACAGCCTGGCTCACGATGTAGAAGTCATACCTGACAAACAATGGTTGTAAAAGTTAACTACATACATACATAAATAAGTAAGGAGACGCAGAACAGCTAATAAATACATACCACTCTGGGCGAGTGACATCAGTGTCAACGACGGTGCCTGGGGGAGGGTTGGTCACCTTGCCATGGCTGAGGGCGAAGAACCTGGAGATGATGCGCTTCTTTACCACCACCACACTCAGCTTGGGCCTATGAAGAGCAGATGGAGAGGCTCCTTCAAAGACTGGCAATTTACAGTAAAATTTTAGTCTTGTTCAAGTTATTTTAGTGTGTAACAATCCAATGTGTCGACAATGTTGGTGACAAACAGCTTCTAAGTGCAGCTGGTTTTTTTTAAAGGGCTTTTAAAACTTTGGACAAGAAAAACTTACATGTAGTCTTGCCCCATGGACTTGATTGAGTCCATGATCTGTGAAACCTCATAGTTGACCACGCTGTGCAGCTGGCCATCTCCCACTCCATCTCGGTACACAATGATGCGTGATGGCAGGCAGTTGTTGAACTTCAGATATTCTTTCAGTGCAGCTGGAAAACAAATACAAAGTCATGACAGTACTGCCAAAGATTGCTAATAGAGAATTAATATATTTGTTAAAATAAAAGCATTTGTAGAAATACGGAAAGCAGCTTGCCACTTAGGGCTTTCTTCAGTCCATCCATTATTTCCTGGCCTCTGTGCTGCAGCACACACATTGAGAACCACCTTGACAAAGAAATCAGAAATTTCACACAACTTACTGGCACTGAATCAAAGATTGGGAGGTCACCAAATAACTACTGTGAAGCAGACTTGTGTGGCTGTTAAGCACAACCTAATTCAGGCTACAGACAGAGGTACAGGATGGAAAGAAAATGTAAAAACTAACCTGCTCATGGTCTGGTTGAGGCTGGCCACTAGAGCTCCAATGGACCTCTTCCCAGCAAGAGTGTCGTGGTAGCAGTCAATGCCCACAATCATTAGCTGTTTGAGCTGCACAAAGAGGTGGGACGAGTTAGCAGCGCAGCGTTCCAGCTCAGTCCCAAACAAGATCCATCGGCACCTCCCATTTGTAAAAGTCTGTTCACCCCAACCTTTGAATGGACTCAGAAACGAATGCATTGATTTTGTCTCCTCTTCCTTCAGCATTGGACACAGACACATTTATGGTACACATTCAATAACCTAGACCTATGGACAGCTCAATAAGTAACATATGGGTACATATTAGGGGTGAGTCTGTACACACGTTTACACGTTAGAGATCATAAACGGTTATGAAAAATTAGTACACGAAAAACATTTGTTTTGGGGTTTTTTTGTTTTTTTTTTTAGGGGGGAGGGGGTGATACTAATTGTTGACTAACTGTGATAGACTATGAATATGACAAGAAATGGTCTGAGACCGGGTTTGGCAACAGGGCATTAGCCTCCGTGCTCTGTGACTATTAAAATGGCGCGTTCGTTAAGGGGATCGTTTGCCAGTGGGCTACAATGAGTAGCGGGCCATCAAATCACAGCATCCGCGGTGAGAGGACACGGAATTGTTTGCGCTTTTACGCACGGGTCGGTGAAGTGGCGCATGACTCGTGCTACAGACGGACGGACGAACCACCTATCTTGGTGCAGCTTAAAAACAGGTAATACATCTGGCTACTTCTTTCCCACATCAAATATCCACGATTGTCTAGACCGGCGTGCGTAAAAGCGCACACAATTCCGTGTCCTCTCACCGCGGATACTGTGATTTAATAGCTCATTGTAGCCCACTCTTATAAGACCCAATAATGATAATAATAATAATAATAATAATAATAACAATAATGTTACTGTGGACCTATATGCCATGCTTTTTAATAAAATTAAAGAGGAGTTTGCTGAAAAATAGGTAATGTCAGCCTGAATTACTCACATACGTCCCCGGTGAAAATCGCTGACATGCATGGGAAATACGACTTACTACTATATACTACAGGCTCGCCATAGCTTACTGTCAGGCCTCAGGGACCAGAATTCGGAGTGGCGGCCTGTCACCATTGGTTAAATGGCCCGTTCCATTGGTATTGTTTTCCCACAACACACCTAAACTTTTAATTTCTTCAATGTACACATTTTTGTCCATGTGACTTACAGGGACTTCCACACTCCACAGCTCTCCTCCCATCTTGCAGGCCATCTGCAGAGCGATCTTGGTAGCCACAGTCATTAGAGCCTGAGGTCGGCTGAGGGTACGGGAAACCACACACTGGCTGGGAGTGGGGCATTCCACACAAAGGAACTTCTTGACGGTGTCGTACTTGTCCTTCCGGTTACTGGGGAGGACCACCACCACCTAACATAGAAACAACTGGAAGGTCTCATTCTGCTTTGACGACACGGCTCATCACTGTGCTTCCAAAACACAACACACGCCACATAAACATGGCTACAATACAAACATTTAAGTTCATCCATTGTTCACAAGAAATGTCACAGCGCAGAGTAAATAAATAAGCAAAAGGGAAACTTATGAAGGTGATCTCTACTTCTGTGTTTCTGCAGTATATATGCAATCACTAACCATCTGTGTTTGTTTTCCAACATTTTGCTGCAGGGCTCTGAGGAGAGACTCCTGATGGTCCTCATACTGGATCCTGAATTAAAGGACAGTTAGAATAATTAATTGACATGACCACCCAAACAGGGCTGGCTAATTGAACCAAAATACACAATAACCATAATTTACTTAGACAGCAAACTGACAAGGGTTAAATTTTTTTTTTTTTTTGAAAAATATTGACCTTCAATTAATAATCTAAAAAAAAACTGAACCACGTGAACATATTCTAAGTACCTAATTTGATAATTGATTGATGCATTTGCGTTATCAAAGAAAGAAAAAAAAAGTCAAAATTATTATGCATTAACTTTTTGGATGCAAATAATGTTTCTTTACTCCTCTAAGAGTCCTCTAAGTTTTAGCGAGGTGTACTTAACAGGCAACTGAGTGCATTTAAATGTATTTTACACTCATTATCGACTGTCAGTGACAAATTACTTTTTCTGATGCTGAATATAAAGCCTAAAATTCAAGGATTTCAGGCACCAGCTTGAGCAACATAAATAACTCTTTAGGGTGTTTTTTGTTGCACTGTTCCTATGCTAGTACTCACATGACCGCTCTTTGAATGCGGATACCGAGTGGACCACAGACTTTGCTGAGGGTCTGCAGGAGGGACTGGGCTTCATTGGCATTACGATGGGTGTAAAAGATGAGCCAGCTGTTCAGCTGAGGAGAGCTGATCACTGGCACTCCACGCATCTCCTTGGCCCAATCAGCTGCCCAGGGGTCGTACTCATACTAGGTGACAAAAATTATCATGTTAATCTCTCAATTAAGTTGACATAAATAAATCAATTTAAATGTATATAACCACAAACATATTGTACCGATTTTGGTCCCTGGAAAATCCTCTCAGCTGGGAGGACTCTGCCTGTCAGACTTAGGAGCTGCTTATCAAAGTTGAGTCCCCACTTATCCAACTCTGCCTGTGCATCACTATCCCTGTGAAATAAATATTAGCATTTAAATCAAAGCCTGGAATTATGATGGCTGAAAGTGTTGACAGGAAAATTACTTAACTTAATTAAGCATATGAAGAGACCAATTACACAAGCTGTTGAAGTTTTCCAGTGAAAACAGTAAAGAGCCTTCATGATCGATTGAAAGATAAATAGATAAATGACATTATCTAAACAGGCAAATATAGTTATTAGGGCTGGGCAATATGACTATGTATGATAGATATATTTTCAAGCAAGACAGAAATTTAGACAACACCGTTTATATTTATATAGGGTCAAGTTACATGTACCAGTGTGCATCTCTCCTGTCTAACACTCTCCGCCCCACTCACTCACAAGTTCTCCAGCAACACTAAGAGATACAGTAATGCTACTCTGTTTAATCTGTGTGTTAATTAGTCTACAGTGCGACACTGGTCATTATGTTGCACGTGCTACACTAAATTATTCTGTGAGATGAATGAAATGGCCACAGTAGCACATGTGCAGTACAAAGCTGTTAACCTTTGACGAATAGCCCTTGTGAATTTTACAGCTTCTGCACCCTCAAGTAGAAGCTAATAAGGACTAATTAAAATCTAAGCCTTGAAATCACATTTACGCTACCATGTGTTGATGTAGATCCAGGTCAGCGAAAGGGATACAGGGCTCAACAATAACGATTGCCCGGGGCAAGTAAAACTCAAGGTCAGGCATGTAAACTAACAACTCACTTGCCCGATCGGGCAAGTTGCTAAAAATAGTAAAAGTTAATAACTAATTGATAAAATAAATGTATTTTGAAACATGCTCTTCTGCTCTGATGCAGTTGTCTCTCTGCCTGAAGTCACAGGCACACGTTGTGTAACAATGTCCTGCCCACAGCCCCCAATGATATTACGGACGCTTCATATAATAACATAACAATATACTATTTATGGTGTTATGCCATCGTGTCATTTCTGTCTTTACCATGGTCACACGTTAAGAATTCTCCTCTGCTCTCTGTATCGCACGGCGGAGTTCCGCCACACACACAGGTGAGCACGCTAGAGCGGCTCGGGCCGCATTTTCCTGACCAAACCTGACCCCGAGCCCGGTGCAGTTTGTCAGCTGACAAAGTTATTGAAATGGACAGTGTGTAAATAACCATCAAGAGACTGCTGTTACGCACAGGCAAACAGTTGCTCGCACAGCAGGGCAGCATGGCACTCGTGCTGAGCCTATGTTGCGTTCAGGCGTTGTCACGTAAATAACTTCCAGCACTTAAATAGGTCATAGCACAAAACAGCAGCATGTCAAGTGACTTTTTACTTTATTATATTCAATACAATTGTATGTTCCTCAATCTTGAGACACCTCATATGTAAGCTAGACAGACATTTCACCTGCTCATTACTGTGCACAAATGTACTGTATGTACTTAGTCCTAAAGAGCCCTTCTGGTGCCAGTAGATACATAGAAACATCCCAGCAGGCTGTGCTTTGCAAGCATACAAAATGTTTCACGCATGTGAAAATTATTTTTCATGCGTGTGCTTCACCTCCGCTGCTACAACTCCATCCTAGGGGAAACACTGCTATGTGCGTTTTGTGCAACAGGTGGATGTGGTAGTCAACTGGTAGAGTAGAGAGAGAGCTAAGTAGCGTTGAAGTACAGTAGAGCAGGGCAGAGAGATGGAAGCAAAATATATTAAACCCGGTGTTAATACAGCAAAACTGGCAAGAGGGGTGAAAAATAAATAGAGGTGGGCATGGCTCAAGTAGGGCCCAAAATTATAGATGGAGAATGATTGACAAATTTTTCACTTTAAGCCCTGACACTGTCATTTTTGTGTAGGAATTAAGCTACAATACATGACATATGTTGTTTTAATTAATAAATACGGTGTGAATAAAGATTACATAACATAAAAATAACTGCAGTCTTTGTTATTTGATAGCCGCTTAAATTAAACAATTTTTATAGGGCAAGTAAAAACTGACTTTGGGCAAGTAGATCTCTGACCAACTTGCCTGACCGGGCAAGTGAAAAAAAACACCTTAGCGTTGAACCCTGGGATAGTTTTGATTTTTTAAATTGGGGTTGCATGAGTTACTTATCTGTAATCAGTGTGTTATCTACAGTAGAGGGCATTCTGGGCATCCCCCATTTGGAGAAGCAGACAGGAGTACTGTCACTGAAACTAAACAATGTACTGCTGTGGACAGGACAAACAGGAAAACAAAAAATATAATTACATATATTGATTCAAGTTTATGTTACTTTCAGAATTATTTACCACTTTGCCTTGCAGTCAACCAGTCCTTTCTGATGGGGAACTGAATTGAAATGTATCTATACTGTCTTCCTTTTTCTCTCTCTGAATACAGGACCTGCTGGTCTTGTGCTATGCTTTCTTTTGATTTTCACATTGGCTAGTCATCCTGATTAATTTGTCTTCTGATTAAATTGGAACCGTTGAAACAAGTAATTGGTTGCTGGCAGACACTCTGTGCTGCAATAAAATGGTTAATCAGCAGTGCCGTGCACTGTAGAGCCGATGTGCTGCTGGTTCTGCTGGCCTGAAAAGAATATAATGTCTATAGCCTTACTGTTGCGTACAGCCTTATAGACTGAGCTGAGTAGTGATGGGCGGGTCGACCCATAACCCGCGGGACCCGTAAATGGACCTGCGGGTTGGGCAGCAGTGATCGTCTGTTAAATCAGTCTGTAAATGATATTTTGACATTATTGGCTATTACTGTCATGGCATCCGAAGGCACAGATGCGTTGAGGTGACTTTAAACAATAATTTATTGTACAAAACGGGGGAAAAACATGTTGACAAAAACAGTTCCATAAGTCATATTAAATTCAAAAGATAACAAAAAAACAGCTACAAGTTAGAGGGAATAATGATAAAGTGGTAAAACTTGGCATTGATCCACGGCCTCAGACAGATACGCTCAAGCGTGCCGTGTGCACAAGCTCAGCTGGTAGGCTATACTATATTTTCACATTTTTAACAATGCCATTTAAAAGTTTTGATTTTTATTGATAACCTACATTTACCAACAACAAAAAGACTACATTGAGCACCAAAAAAACATGTAAAAAAAAAAAAAAAGAATATTGAATACCAAATTTTCATAACAAATACCTACCCATAGAAACGAATATTCGAATATCCGATTATTATATTATAACTAGGTTAACTCAGTGGCACACTGATTATCACCTACTTCTGTATGTTGGTGACAAATCTGGTGAGGCGTCCCTCCCTCTGCTCTGGGCTCAATCTGGTGTGGCTGCTCAAGTCCTTCATGATGTTGAAGTCAGCTCGCATCTTGTCAGTCAAGCCTGTGAAAGACAATGAGTGGTAATTTAAAAGATGACAAATTATACCGAATGGGTATAGTTCACCATGGCTGACATCTGAACAGATTAACTGCTGTCACCAATAACCACTTAAAGACTTGAGTCTGTCTAAAAGTCAGGGATGCACCGAAATGAAAATTTGTGGCCGAAGCCGAATAATATTAAACGCTTGGCCGAATACCGAGTACCGTTTTTTAGTTTTTCATTAGTTTTTGCAGATGAACCCTCTCCAGATTAGTGTTGTCACGGTATCAAAATTGGATCCCACTGTACAATACCAGTGAATATATCATGGTTCTGAGTAGTATCAGGATACCACAGCAAAAATGAGGCAGATGTGCCTTTTGTCATTTATAAAAAGATAAATCACTTTTCTATGATACATCAATGATATTTCAATGGAATAAATTACTTATTGACTTATTCATACTTTAAAAACAGCATCAATAAGTGATTAACATAGGGGGGATCAAAACAAAATAAATAAATGAAATAAAAATCAACCAGCCACCCTCCTCCCCTGACAAGTAAAGAACAGTCCCTTCATAAGTAAAGAACAGTCCCTAAAGTGCAGTGAGGTTTGTGGGCTGTTACCTGCCACAAAGAGAGCAATGTGAACGGCTCGTTTCTCCTCTGATACGCCACATACTGTGTGGCGCCATGGCTCGGCTGTTCAGGTACTTTTGGGCAGTCATGACAACAAGTTATTTACCTGGAGCCGGACTTCTCCGTTGCCGGTAAGCCGTTACCATGCGCCACCGTATTTGACAGGAATACGTATTCCTGTCCGTGTCTGTGACCCCTGTTCAACCCAAAACCAGCGGGATTTGCCGTTTCGTTTCTGTTGCTGGTTGAAATCTGTACTCACACAACGTGCTGAATGATTTATTTTGCCCGGACAAAACTATTTTTAGTCGCAAATGCGAGTGCGGTGATAGACAGAGTAAAATATCGCCACACTGCCGACATTTTACTCCGCCTGTCACCGCACGCTGTTTGATTGCGTTATCAAAACACGCTGCTATTATTCGGCCTCGCTTTTCACTTATTCCACTGAATGTGTGTTTTTTTGCAATATTCGGCCAAACATATTCGGTGCACCCCTAATAAAAGTGGGTTTAGTTTCAGTAAAACGACCTCCTTATAATATACATCTATATTATACTGCTATAGGTCAGGGATCTTCAATGTTTTTCAGGTCAAGGACCCCTTAGCTCATAAACAGATGGACCATGGATCCCATACTATTGACATTTAAGAAAACTCAAGTTGCAATTAAAATAATCAAGTATTTATTTGTCTGGTCTCATTTGCGCTTGCATTTAGCTGCTCAGTCAGATGCAGCTATAGCATGGCACCCACTACACTTTCACTGGTGGTTTCTGAGGTGCAAGGTGTGTCAAGAGTCTCTTGCTCAAAAAATTACAAAATGATCCATTATGCCGCACAAGAATGTCTGTACACTTGGAATAATAATACAGCTACTTAGCCAATATGTTTTAATAGTAGGTCAATTTTAGCTCACTAGTTTTCCTCGCTGTTATCGACAGTAAGTGCAACACAGCCTGCAGTAACTGTAAGGACCCCTTAGGGGTAACCGATCCCGTGTTGAAGACCCTGGCTATAGGTGATGCAATAAATGTCTAAAATGTTGTGTTTAGTTTGAATCAGCAGTCTCACACTGGAGAACCACATACCTGTAAGGTAGCACAGCTCTGGGATGAGCATGGCTGGGCCAGGAGGAGGACCTCCAACAGGACCCACCTTCTTCACGTGGCTGATCAGCAGTGGCTGGTTCAAATCACTGATATCCAAGCTATATTGCTGAAAACGAAGAGTATGAATGTTTAGATGCGGACCAGAGTAGAAGTCCATGAATAAAGTTATTAAGAGGTATCACTTAATCGATTTAGCCTCGAAATTCCATCTACACCTCCTCACAAGTATTCCCCATCAAAGTTAGAACTACAGTTGGTAACTTTTATAAAACAAAATGTGTCACTAAATGTGACAGTTAATCTGTGAAAAAAAACCACTCATTTCCTTGTAGCATTTCTAATGGCCTTAAAGGGAAATTTCGGTTTATTTCAACCTGTCTCCTATAGTCCTAATTTTGTTTTAAGTGACTAGTGACATAGAAATAATAGTTAGAATGTTAGCCGTTAGCCTAGATACAGCCGGGGCGCATTAGTAGCGTCACACATGTTAAAACGTAAGTGAACAGGCAACCTTCAAGTGCAAAGTTGAAAACAAGCTTTTTTTCCCCCACAAAGACCACCTCATATCGTTAGGATAAATGTCAGAGAACATACAGAAAATGACATGTAAACGTGTTGTCTTACCTTACCGGTGTGCTGCCGTGTTTGTTTATCCCTCTAGCTCTGCTTTCCAAAGCGCGGCCGAAATATATCTCGCCAGCTCTAGATAAAGCCCAGCTGGATACTAACGTTACTCCAGGTGGAGGTGTCTCGTCCTCGGTCACATCCAGACCTTGAAAATAAGGCTGCAACCGGTCCCATTCCTTGCAACAGAGGTATTCCTCTAGTGTTGTCACAATACCAAAATCTTTGTTTCGGTACCAATACTAATATGAATTTCGATACTTTTTCTAAGGATAAGTCCTTTTGGATACAAACCTTTAGAACAATAAATAGTAGGGGTGTAACAGTACAAAAAAAACATGGTTCGGTAAGTACCTTGGTACAGACGTCACAGTTTGGTAACTCAAATGTCCCACCAAGTTTGTGTTGTCTCGTGTTGTCTCCCTTTGCGAGGCAGAATCTGCAGAATTTGCAATCTGTGCTCCAATAGGAACAAGAAAGGCATCCGTGTGCATAATTGAGTAAAATAAATTAACTAAATTAATGAATTGAATCAATTTCAAAGTACCGGTATTTTCCAAATGCAGTATAGCACCGTTTGGAATACTCTAGTATCGCGGTACTATTTTAGTACCGGTATACCGTGCAACACTACATTCCTCACAGGTACACCACCTATCTCCAGAGCTACGCAGCCTTGCAGCAGCCATTCATCCTCTACCTGTTGCGCCTCTCTCTCTCCTCCTCCGTTCTTCAATTTCACAAAGTTCTTCGTCAATGTATCCTTCCAGCTGTTGCTGCTTGTTCAGGCACGCTATGAGATCGCTGCTTGTTCTTGCGATATTACGGCTGCGCTTTGGAAAGCAGAGCTAGATGATAAACAAACATGGCAGCACACCGGTAAGGTAAGACAACACGTTTACATGTCGTTTTCTGTATGTTCTCTGACATTTATCCTAATGATATGAGGTGGTCTTTGTGGAAAAAAAAAGCTTGTTTAGTGGACTAACTTTGCACTTGAAGGTTGCCCGTTCTCTTACGTTTTAACTGGTCTGACGCTACTAATGCGCCCCAGCTGTATCTAGGCTAACGGCTAACATGCTAACTATTATTTCTATGTCACTAGTCACTTGAAACAAATTTAGGACGATAGGAGACAGGTTGAAATAAACCGAAATTTCCCTTTAATACATGTAGCTGATAACAATCAATCCTATCGTTTGTTTCCTTCTTTGCCCAATCCTTATTCAGAGTCCTTCAAACTGAGTAAGTTATGTTAGAGAGAGAGAAAGAGAGAGAGAGAGAGAGAGAGAGAGAGTGAGTGTGTGTGTGTGTCAGTCTGCATCTGCCAGTTCAGAAAAGTAGATATTAATTATTGTTCTAGTTAACACCAATACTTGTATTGAGTGCATGACACCTACAGTCTTGTAGTAGTCCCTGAAGGAAATGTCTTTGTCTCCCCTGGTGAATGTGTTCTTGGGAGTGTGATCCCACGCGATATCGTCAACCCTGTAGGTTTTGTTGTTGTACCTAAAAAAATTCAGAGGCAGCAAGAGAAGGATAACCAATAGTCAATACACATCACTCTAAAGCCCAGAATTATAAAAATGCAAGACGTGTGCATTTTAATTCAAGAATGTGTGTGAATGTGGCTCCTACTTGGTGAGGACAATCAGTCCAACAAGCTCCTTGGTGCAGATCTCAGGGAAGCGATGCTCTCCAACCTTCGGTCTCAAGCTGGCCATGAAGTCAAGGACTGTCTCACTACGCAGGACCTTGTGGCTCACGTCAGTACACAGCATAATGGCGGACTCGTACTGCAAAATGGTGGTGGTATAACCTGGCCAGATGGTCAGTCTAGGACAGACAGACAGGGTCACTGTTTGTCATCCAAATTCTAATTAAAAAAAAAAAGGTTAGTTCCCATCACTGAAGACCGCCCATTAGCTGATCTCCGCTACAGCTTCTCACTGGGTTGAAAACTGTCTACTAGGGCTGTCAAAATTGCTCAAAAATGACGTTCCAATATTCCTTCTAAAAATAACTCACAGGTTCGAACCATTCAAATTTTTTTTCTTTTCGCATTATGTCCACAAGAGGGCAAACTAATACAAGAAAACATGCTTGTATATGTATTAATACAAGGAAACATAACTACTTGTAGGTATTTTTATTTCAACATAAACATCTTTGAAAACATTTACATACCTACACATTAAAACACATAAAACAATTATCTATAACATTACGTTATAAACGACCGCGGACCTCTCGCTCGCCCCCCCCCCCGACCCATCACGCCAGGGCCACACCGCCCACGAAGTGCTGCGAATGGCCTCGAAGCACCGGGAAGCGAAGCCAGTTTCCTTTCGGCACCCATGTTAACCGATTGTGTCATCCACACCGTGGCTGGCTCGCGCCCTGCAGCGATCGTTTCGCCGTCTGGTCTATTTTCTGCGCAAGCCGCGAGCGAATGTGTCAAGCAGTGCGTTCAGTGCAGCGGCCCAGGCTAGGGTTGGGTCTGTTCTCGGTAATACCAATTTGGTCCGGTACTCCGTCTTGGACCGGGTTTTATTTTTTGAGACCGACCGGACCGCATACTCGCGCAGAACGTACGCGGAGCGGACGCCGCGGAGGTCCGCCTGGTAAAAGTTGACGTCCACAAGCCCTGTGCGTGCAAAGCACAACTGTGCGGACTCCTCTCCGCGCAACAGTGTCCCACAAAAGACTGTTCGGCATGTATTTTTCACATCACAGGGATTTTTCACGGACATTTTTACACGGAGTCCGCTCCGCTTATAGTATGCCTGAGTCTGTGAGCGCCTGTGTCTGCCTCTTCACCAAGCGCACAGCAAGCAGGAGAGAGAGGGGGGTGGGCAGGGACTGAGCTAGGAGGTGCGAGTGCGCATGCACCTCTACTGTAGCCTGGAGTTTGTTTAATAGTGACGAGGAGTCAATAATGGCGGACAATTTAGTCTCGAAATTTAGTCTCTGGCGGACAATTTAGTCTCGAAATCAAAGAACGCACCACTCTGGCAACACTTTGGCTTTGAGCCAGACAAAGGAGGCAACCCTTGTTTGCACTGATCGAGTAAGCTGCAAAATTTACTTGTAAGGAATAAAAGAACTTGTTACTGTCACTCTGTTGTCCTAAGGTCGTTTTTTATTTTAAATGAGTCAACTGCGCCCCAAGTGGCGAAAATCCGGTATTACTGACTTGATGCCATTTTTTTTCAAAAACCGGACCATTTTTTTTTTTCTCATTCCGACCCAACCCTAGTCCAGGCCAACACCCACTCGCAAAGAGGACAGCTGCTGTGGTGTTTTTCTTCCCTCCACAATCGAATATTAATTTTCACATTCGAAGGTCCTTTTTTTTTTTTTTTTTTCAAATTCGAATTTAGAATATTCGTTGACAGCCCTATTGTCTACTGAGATCATAATTTTAGCCTTTAAACTAGGGCAGGACAATAAAATGATAATTAGATATTTTCCTCAAGCGCGATAAGTGTTTGATACATTTTTAATATCATTAAATCACCTATACACCTGCAGAGGGGGCAGTAATGCACCTTAAATGCCAGTTAAACCATAGTTGTCATAGAAGACCAGTCACCGATCTAATGCGCACGCTAACATTATAACGTTACGTTCAATACGCTCAGTTATTTTCAATATGATCATTTTGACCACGATCACAGTGCTGGGCTTCCCCACGATTGAATTCGCCATGTAACATTAGCTACAGTAGCTGTACAGTTAACTTCTCTGATGCTAACATTACGTTTTCAAGTTTAGATGACTGACTAACTGCCTGTTATTATAATGATATGGCATAAACTTAGGTTTAATATCTTTACTTGTCCATGAACACGATTTCTGTGAGTCGTGTCAGACAGATTTTCATCAACATCAAAGTGTATCTTTTACAGTTTTGATTGAGAACGGCAGAAATTACATCCTGTGCATTTAAAACTTGTACAAAAATATTGTTGAGATTTTTCTTTTGTTGATACCGTCAGCTAAAACGCTTACAAAATGTTTTAAACAGTCTGTGCAGATCGTTTGACATGCTGCTTACCAGAATTAATATATGTCTATTGTTGACTATTATTTTTAATCTACCTCCGATCTGTGAAATCTAATGCTATTTGGCGAATGCTTGGTGAACACTTGATCATTAGGGATGCATCAATATGGCTTTTTTTTTCAACCGATAAAGATATTAAAATTACCTGCTTCTCATGACCAATAACCGCTACAATAACTGATAAAAGAAAAAAGCAGTGTATAACCTGTAGTTTATGTACACGCGGGTGTAAGAAAGGCTAAGATGTTGTGTGAACATATGGATTTAATATTCCATAGCCCTCACTGAACCAAATCAACCTGACATCACTATTGTGAACACAACAAAAGAAAAACAGTCCTGACACATTAAATATGGCTTAATAGAGACAGTTTCAAACACAAGTACGCAAATTGGCTTCACTATAAATCGCAGAACTGACAAACACTTGTCTTTATCTGGATACATTTCCCCAACCAATACAGCATGCTAACGTTATTAGCACAAGTCCACAGCGTTTTACATTGTATAAATTAGCCTAGTGTCTAGCGATCTTTTCCTCTTCTCATAAAACCAGGGACAACAGCAACATGTAACAATGGTAACGGCACTCAATGTGGCTCCAGTACAACAATTGTCTTATACTGAACATGTTTTCCAAGCAAATACAACATGCTAACGTTATTAGCGCCAGCCTAATTTATTGTTTCTTGTCTGTAAAATAAAAGTAAATACAAGTTCCGTTTCCACTGAGGGAAATGGTGTTGATACACAGAAACTGAAAGGTGGTCTGCGTCACTGCGACGCTGTGCGTGAGGGTGGGCGAGTCCAACTTTCTGTCAACAAAGGGGGTGCTTTGAAAACACCCCCATTTTCACAGATAACTTAGCCTGCCCCCCCCACCGCAGGAAAAAAGGGATTAATCCTGGAAAGCTATTGATGTAGCACTTTTCTCCTTATGAAAGTAATACGGCGATTATTCGACTAATGAGAATTTGGTCGGATGAGAGCATTGCAACCAAATCAACTAGTCGATCAGGAGACTACAGCCCTAGGGTTAACGGTTAGAGAAATTATGAAGTATTGTTACTGTGTAATTCTCTGGTATATCAGTAAAGTGTATAAAGTACACTGCAGGGTGAAGTCTCCACTAACAGAGAAAAACAGTGACAGTTGTTGAATGCGCACTGGCAGGTCCGCATAACACCTGATGTATGAAGTGTTTATATTGTCATGCTGCATTTTTACAAAAAACACCCAGGCACCGTCTCACCGTCCCACGACAGACTAGACTACAAGTACCAAGTACAATAGTGATGTGCTATTGATCATTTTTAATCATCCATATTGCCCAGCCCTACTTTAAATCCTGGGATAACTCTTTAATAATAATAATAATAATAATAATAATAATATCAAAAAAATAAAAGGTATATTAATAATAACGAATATTCAACGAATATACAACGAATATTCTAAATTTGAATTTAAATTTGGGGGGGGACGGACGGACGACAAAACACCGCAGCTGTCCTCCTTGCGAGTGAAATTCAATTCGAAAATTGCACAGAAATTCTAGCACAAGCCGGAGCACTTCCGTTCACATCAGATGCGCATTTCTCCACGCTGGTCGACAAGCGGTTCTGCTCCCAGCTGTTGTCTCCGTCACCCGGCTTGACACATTCGCTTGCGGCCACGGAGCTGCGCGGTGTTTATGACACAATCGGTTAACATGGGCGCCGAAAGGAAACTGGCTTCGCTTCTCTGCGCTGGAGGCCATTCGGTGTGGCCTGACGGATCAGAGAGGCGGGGCAAGCGAGAGGTCCGCGGTCGTTTATAACGTAATGTTATAGATAATTGTTTTATGTGTTTTAATGTGTAGGTACGTAAATGTTTTCAAAGACGTTTATGTTGAAAGAAAAATACCTACAAGTAGTTATGTTTCCTTGAATTAATACATATACAAGTATGTTTCCTTGTATTAGTTTGCCCTCTTGTGGACATAATGTGGGGAAAAAAAAAATTGAATGGTTCGAACCTATGAGTTATTTTTAGAAGGAATATTGGAACGTCATTTTTGAGCAATTTTGACAGCCCTTGTGCAAGTATAAATAGACAATATTAGATTCAGTGGTAAGTTTAAAGATTTGTACAGTCAGAAATGCGTATCACGCAGAAGAGCTTGACTCATTTTAACAAAAAAAAAAGAAATTAATAGATGGATAAATGTACTTAAATAAAATACTCGTGGCAATCGAGACCTCCCAAATTCAAATTTTAAACAATTTATGACTTTTATGGCCTAATATTCATAAAATTTAAGACGTGTAAGACTTTACACAGACCTGCAGACCCCTGGTTATTTTACACCCTCATGAAGGATCACATCTTAAAAATACACCATAAATCTTAATACATACTTTGAGCAAGATACAGCTGTATAATTAAAAAAATATTGGGAGACTAATAAATATACTTGTGCTGTGGGATGTTGAGTGGATCCTTGGGGTTGTAGTAGTTGCGTCCAATCTGCTGCATGTTGAGAATTCTCAAGATCCTGAGAAAATGGAATAATACCAGCAATGAGACATTTGGAAGTTTCCCAAGATCCAAAATGCTGTGGTGTACTGTTATCCAAGTGGTAAATTGGCAGATGCATTAATAATTTCCATCCATACAATACTTTTTTTTTTTTTTTTAAAGACGATGTTTTACCTTCTGAATATGATGTTGTAAAACTGAAGGCACGCTGGTGATGTGGGTGGCAGTTCATTTGTTAGGGTGACGGTTATCTGAACCTTTTCTCCATGCCTGGTCTCGCTGTGGAGGACAGTCTCCTACACACAAGTTAAGACAATGAAGTTAGGAAGGAAAACAATGGGGTTTTTTGTCATAAGGAAGCCAGGTTTAATAATTTACGAATCAAGCCTTCCATCCCAAAGAAGTTGCCATAGAACCAACGTAGTAATATTTTTGCAAAGGGGGAAGGCTCTGCAAAATACCCCAATTTTGGACAATGTCAAAAGGCTATTTGCTCACGCTTATGTCCACAGCCTGACAATGTGATAATTTTCAAGTTACACTGATCCTCCCTGTACAGCAATATCAGCTTTCAGTGTTAACTTTAGCCTAGTGGGGTGCAACCTCTTGGACATGTGGACTCAAGTGAATCCAACAGTGTGATGAGCCATGTTTATTCTTTCTTAAATTCCTTATTCTTAAAGGAATACTTCATTGTAAAATGACCGTTTGTATATCTCTTAACTCATGGCGTCATTACATTGAATTCGTGAATAAAACTGTTTCTTTCTTGCATACTTTCATGGTGAACAGAGAATCCAAAAAAGATGAATATTTCTCATGAATTTAAGTTACTGGGGACAATGTTTGACAACAGCAAACCCATATAAAAACATCTGTTTACGAACTCCCACATAAACTCTTACAGTATAATCCAAGTTTTGCATATTCAGTCATGTTCTCAGTGCTTCCCATACATGTTGCATTACTTTGCCTCAGCTCATTCTAACCAGGACTTAAAGTGAATCTTATCTATGCTTTCACTTTAAGTCCCAGTCAGAAAGGGAATTTCAGGTAACATGGCATAAATATTTGATATATAAATGGTCATTTCGTGGGTGAAGTGCTCCTTTAACAGGTGTTAAGAAACAGTTGTGTCTTGTTCAATATTTTAAGTTTTAGTTTACCTTGCTGTGCAACCTGTGAGGCAAAAAAAGCACAGCCCCATCAAAACTCCATGCTGAGCCAAGTGTTTCCTCATGCTGAAAGAGGAGGGCAGATCTCAGGCGACGAGCCTCCATTGGTGGTTTGAAGTCCACATGGTACTGATACAGCACCCACTGAGGGCGGGACAGGATGCGGAAGTAGTTTGCCCTCAACTGAATAGCAGAACCAGATGTTCCTGAAAAAGTACAAACACAATTTTAGGGAGTAATATATCATCCTCTGGACAAATTATAAGGTGTACATTTGCTGCATATGTTAGTGTTCATTACTTTTATGAAATTTCATTAATTTCATAATGACTGACCAGACTTTGATTCTTTAACATGCTCCATAGCCTGCCTGGTGTTAATCCCTGCATCGTGAAAATCTCGGCGGCGTCCACCTCTTTCTCCCAGCTTCACCTGCTGAAATCCAGCTGAAATCTGTAGTTCAGCTAATAAAAACAAACTGAGACAGTCAGGACCAGTGTGTGTTCACTGCCATGCAACATTCAAACTTAAAAAATATAATACATTGTATGAGAACAAAAATAGTTTGGACACTTCATAGTCCTGTATGATATGTTTTTACATATGATGTATAGATATTAATCATATTTCCATGTAGACTTTCAAAAGTAAAAATAACCAAAATCCATTAACTTAATAAAGAAATGCAACATCACTTTGTGTTTGACTGTACCTTCTGCTGGAAAGGGTCTGGGAGCAACTTTCTGCCTCCCTCTTCCAACCAACTCTGACTCAGTAGGTGGAGGTGCCACTGGTGCAGGCTCTCGAACCTTGCTCTTCAAGAAAGACAGCCAGTAACTTTTATATGTATTGTCAGGCACACTGTTCAAACTACATCAAACATACCAATATTCAATTGTCAGCATGGAGACCATTTCTCCTGTTAGAATACCTCAAATGGGAACAGTAAGGTCTACAAATCATCATCAGTAAACGGGACAATTACTTTGATGTTACCTTTTACTGCTGAGCACCAAAACTGAAATTACAGTCAAAACCTTTGCAAATAAAGCCATAAATATCTACACAACTACACACAGGGTTCCCACGTATTTCATGGAAAATAAATAAATAAAAAGAAAAACATTCTCATGACTTTACAAAGACCATAGCAAAACTCTACTGAAACATAATTTCAGCTAGTGGACATACATGAAGGGAGAGACAGACCACAGGAAGAAAATGAATAAACATGACGTTATGTGATGATAAACAACATACTATCACATATCAATAATGCACGTAATAAATCTGCCGTTCTGTCACATTACCTGGAAGGTTATCCATGAAAGATTCCTGTAACAATTTCATTACACACCACAAAATTCCATGACCCTTAAAAGGTTTTTTTTCTAATTCCATTCTTATCCAGGCCTGAAAAATTTAAACTCAAGGACTTTTTGGGGTTTTCCATGACCATGGGAACCCTGTGAACAGATGCCACTAAAGGTACACAAGCAGCATTGTATTAGTAATGATAATTGAAAAAGGTAGATCTGACCATGTTCCTAAGTAATCATGAGTAACACAAGGTTTACGTTAAGGTAAAAAGGTTAACATTAATTGTTATGTAAAATTATCCAGTGATTACAGTAAGTACTGCTCTTACCGCTCCAGGTGCAGCGGTCTCTTGACCACGTGCTCTGCCTCTTGATCTAGCTCGTGCCCGGCCAGTCATTTTCCAGTCTCAAATGAGGCAGCTGTTTAAAAAGAATACCCTGTCATTAATGCAAAATTATGAGCAAACAACTAACTTAAACAAAGACGTTGGAAAAAGATTTTCTGACAAGCCTAAATGGTGATTTCAACAAGAGTTGAAAGTCTAAAAATACCCTAATTAATTACCGTTACTAATCTTTCTACAAACACTTAGCCATCACAATAATTTAGTATCATAATTAATATAAAAACTTACTAAATCTTAAAGTTACACATAAAGTTAAATGCTTTCATCTCACAGACGGGATGGCGCCCGCTAATTAAGGTGGGCCAACTGCGCAACTACCTAACCAACCAGCCTAGCAACCAGCTAGGCTAACGACATTAGCTAGCTAACGATAGCATGCTAACAAAGGTTACGGCCCAAACATTTTTTCCCCTTTAGCAGGATATGGCTAATATATATTAAATTATACTAATTTAGAGTTAGCCAATTTAGTAATATCGGTGATACTTAACATTAGGTTACAGTCCCATGTTAGTAAACCGATTAGCAATAATGGTTAGCTTAGTTAGCAGGTAAGATTGTCATGAGCATGATGGCTGGAGGTGGCATACAATTAATGTCGATTAGCATTAAATCTAAACTTGGTGAAGAAATCAGACTCGCATAAAAAAATCTTGCCAGTAGCAGCGTATGCTGTATCAATTTTAATTCAGACATATGAATACTTACTTGTGAAGAAAATTTCTTTAAAACTCTTCTTCTCAACGACAAAAACCTCACCACAGGTGCTGCCACGATGTAGAGAGCAATTAAGTCATAGGACTTTTCACTGAGGAAATTAATACGCTTGTATATTTTCTTTTTTGACTTTAACCAAATACTTCTTCAGTTTACACAAGGTGTAGCTATTTATAAAAGTTAATTTGTTCAGAATTAATCTAATAAAGCTGTTATTGGAGGGTTGCTAAAAATCAGTTATCAGAAATCCCTGTGAACTACTTTTTTAAGCGCAGTGATCCGTTTAACCTTGAGTTCATCCCATACGTGTCTTGCGTCCACGTTCCCCGCACTTGCGTCTCTGCCACGCGGTCTTAGCTCCGCCCTCAAAAGGCACGGTGAAGAAGGTTTGGATAGTTCTTCATAAATACCTAGTTGTGAATAAGGTTAAGGAGGTGTCCGTCAAAATTATTCATAAATATTACCCTGCCAAACATTACATGCAGAAATACAAAAAAAAAGGCATCAACACAAACTGCTCTTTCTGTAATGGACATTCATTTACACCCTTTCTGGCATCATTCTCACACCAAGAAGTTCTGGAAGGAGTACCAAAAAAGCAGACAGAACTTTTTTTTCTTAGTTTTATCCACACACGTAAGTTTAGCAATAATAAACCTCATATTGGTGTCTTTCTGAAAGATGTGGAATTTTTAACAGTGCAATCTCAAAAGTGAACACTAGATGTCAGCAAAGCTCGTACAGTAAATCTGCAGACTTCGGCTGTGAGGGTTTCCAGCACCTGCTTCACTCAGTCCCTGTATAAACTCAGAGCTCTGACTATGACTGTGATTTTTAAATCAGCAATGAAACAGACAAATGTCCAGTTGAGCTTGTTTAGGCAACAGCTCAGTCTGAACCACAATAATAGCATGAAAACTGACCATTATTTACCAGTGACATCAACATGTCACTTTGACATTCAATGGTTCAGTATATGTATACTTCATAACTTGTGTGCACCCCACGTAGAGTTCTCTCTGGGTTCTGGGCTTGGGTTTGATTCCAACTTGTGGCCCTTTGATGCATGTCATTCTCTCTCTTTACCCCTTTCTCTCTAGCTGATGTGAAAAATTAATAGTAAAGACTTAATGAAAAATTAAGCAAAGGCTGAGTAACCTGCTGTGTATACTGTAAATGTTGAGTAAGCCTTAAGGAGGCATGTAGGCCTGTAAGTAAGGGCTAAATGGATTCATGCTGAGGGTATGAATGAAAATAAGTATGCCCATGATTTTTTTTCCAAAGTAGGCCTATTGACCGACAGACCAAAATTGATTGACTGTATTAATGAATGAAGTATTGAGATGCTCATGATTTATACAATTACGACATGAGGGCTTTCTTTAAGCCTAAGAGGGCCTTGTGTATGGAGCTGCTATTCCTTTTCTCATCAAGTTTAACTCATGACCATGATGAAAAATGAATGATTCAGAATGTAAGTGTTAAGAATGCTTTTACAAAGTAAAAAAAAAAAAAAGTCCTCCTATGCACTTCTTTTAAGAGGCACCTGATCACAAGCTATTATTTCTTCCCAAACTTTCCCTCTCTTCTCCACATTCTACCATTTGAAACTGAACTTGGCACCTCAGAGGGCATTTTTAGGAAGATGTACGCAAGTCTTTCATGTCTGAGATCTAAGAGTGATTACAGATTCAGACCTGAGGGACCAGTCTGGGAGGACTCTGCTTCAGTCACTGTTTACCTGCTGGAAGAAGACTGAGGGGAGATGAAGAAAAAGGCAGGGACATCAGTGTCATCAAGCCTGATTGTGGCATAAAAAAAGGAATGTCACACTGAGAGCCACGTAAGACAGAGATTCACTGGGGTGTATGTGAATATCAGCATCTGAACAATTACAGGTTCAATTCCACATTATACACACATAGTAATACATAGTCATGTTGTCAACAATATGAGCCTGACACAAACGTGCCAGTACCTTAAAAGCTTTGATTAAAAAATAGATGTTTTTTTTTCTTTTTTTTTCTTTTTTTTGTTTTTGAAAAACAACAAAGGCTATTGAAAAAGAGTCCGAATGAAAGAGAAAGACGAAAACGTGGCCAGGGAGTGGGCTACAAGCTGAGCAGTGTGAGGCTGAGAAAGGTGCACCCTGCCAGGGACGTTGATGAATGCGCTTCAGGCTTCAAGCTCGCCCTGCAGCCCCCAGCAGTGTGGATTCCACGCTTACGCTAATCATGCTCTGTGAGATACTACGGCCCAAAGCTGATGAAAGGAAACATGCAACACAGTTAGTATATCAAACTGGCTGCATTTCACAAAATACACCGCCTTATTTCCGACGTTATTATCATCACAACCGAGGACGTCACCATCACCATCTCTGTCAGGAACATGCTTCTTTATCGATAGTTAGTATTTGTCATAGACTGTATGGTATTTGTATGATATTCATAGCATTCAGCCTCACTTCCTGTGTCAAACCCTAAAAACAAAACAGGATCAAAGCTTCCTTTCTACATAAATCACAGTGGTCCCATTAAGCTTGAACTCCTGATTGCAAAACCAGAGCAAGAGAGGATTCGGAATAATAAGGATCTACCGTGCCATGATATCAGTAAGCGGGTTAGGAAAATTAGATTATTCGCTCTCCTGCCGTGGAACCTAATCTGCTCTGCATCAGTGTGTTCCCCCTTAAAAAGACGCAGGCACTGCATCACACACACAAACACATGCACACACTTGCACCATGGGTTTCTAAGCCCATGCATGCAGAATAAGCAGACAGACCAAGCATACAGTGTGTTCAATTTAAAGCTAACTGGCATTGTTTATAATGGGGACAGAAATGGCCACAATAGTTTCCAGCTTTGTTAGCGATGGTACATAGTTGGTTTTGTCACATCACTGAGGTTCACTTCCAGAAGCTTCATTAACAAGCAGATTCTGAATGAAAAATGCCATAAGAGATGGTTTTCTTCCCCAAAACATTGAAGTTTCTCCTGCATTTATAGATCAAAGCGTTTGTTGCCCTAAATAATTAAAAAGCCATTAATTTGTGCTTGATACAGATGAAATAAAAAAAGACAAATTAATTAAGAAAGATTTTCTGCTGTATTTTTATCTACTGTGTGAAATGGCACTATGCGTATTACAGCTATACAATTTGTGACAACATGACCAACCTTTTATGGCTCATAACCTACACTTCCTGCCTGCTGATTAGTAAGAAACTGGTATTATCCAAAGCAAGTGGACTAACATTAAGTGATACAAAGTTGTTGCTGTTTTGTTTTTTTACTGAATAGCCTAACACTGTACTTTTGAAATATATTATATTATTTAAGGTGTAACAGTACTGAGTCAGCCAACACGTGTGACATTAAATGAACCTGAATAAACTCTGTCTCATAAATGTTCAGTGTGTGTAAGTTAGGGGGATGTATTGACAAGAATGGAATATAATAAGTAATAGGTATGTTTCCTTTAGTGTGTAAGCACCTAAAAACAAGAATCATTGTGTTTTCTTTACCTCAGAAAGAGCCGAAGAGGAGGAGAAGAAGAAGAAGAAGAGAGCGGGTCCTTATCTATGGAGTCCATAATGTTGCACCACCATGGTTCTACTCTAGTCCAAAATAGACAAACCAAACACTGGTCTGATAGGACTATTTGCGGTTTTGTGTCAGCCACTGTAGTTAGCAGCCCCTTTGCAATAAGCAGTGTTGGAAAAACATTGATTTGTAACATGAAACTGCTTTATTCAGTGTTTTGCCAGTTGAAATCACCTTATCCATTTATTTTGGAGAAGAAGTGACCTCTGGGGATAATTCGGTTCCAGTTAAAACCTTCTGAACAATGAACAAGAATTCTAGTCAGAAGTTTCAACTGGTTGCAATCTGCAATTCTCACCACTAGATGCCACTACATCCCCCTAAATCTTACACACTGCTCGGTTAAGGAAATTAATGTTTCCAAGTTAAAGAACAATTTTTCGCTGTTTACCATCTTCACCCGCAGTGTAAACAGGAAGTGTTGCCTATCAGCTACATTGTACTATTGTACACATTACTATTACATTGTACTATTTTTCTGCACAAAACGGACAGATTTTGAATGAATTGGTTGTTTTTAATCTCAGTCACCTTTCTGTGTTTGTTTTTGTGATAGAACACTATGATCAACACACAAGTCAACTACCTAAGTAACTAATTAAAGTAATGCTGGCTTAGCTTATGGCACTGATTATATGTTGATTTGTTGTTTTACCAAGGAGTGCTTCATATTTACTGAATTTGTTCCTTGCTTTTCATGAGGAAGCTAAAACTCAGAACAACCAGAAACAGTCAGGAATAGAGAACTGCATGCACGGAAACAGAGAGACATCAATGTGTAATTTTACAGAGCAAGTTTTTAATTGACACTTTGACATGTCTACAAATCTAACCACACTGTTGTTGTTGTTGTTGTTGTTGTTGTTTTTTTTTTTGTTTTTTTTTAATGCAAGCTGACATAGACAGCAGAAGGAATGCTCGCCAGTCTTGTCATCATTGCCTACACCTTGCATGATTGGCTGAAAAGAGGCCACATGAGAAGAGATGCATAGATTCAGATGTAGGATCCATATTTTGCTCTCCTGATCCTGGCCACATCATCATGTGATGCCATTGGGCCTAAAAAAACATTTTCCCATAGACTTACACAGCGAAAAAGAAATCTGTAAATCTGTGGTTAATATTTTTTGAGCGTCAAAACCCCTGCAAATCTATCAGAATTTGATTCATGAAGTGTGATAACATCTGAAAAATTTAAAAGAGATGGATTATTCCCATTCAAGTTAGCAGAGCGCTAAAGCAGAAGTAGCCAGCTCGGCTGGCGAAAGTTTCTAATGCGCGTGCTATAAATCTCCTTATATATCCATGTCCTGATCGTGTCGCAAAATGAATTAAAATGAGACAGCACAGTCTAAAACCATCTAGGAATAATTAGTGCACAAAATGGTTATGGCATTATGGCACTTTTGGCATTAATGATTGTACATTGTGGAGAGGGCACAATTATCACACAAATAAGATAATTATTGTACATCTGGAAATGTTGGGTATGATACTTTCTTTCTTATCCACATCTTTCAGCAACACTTTCTATTAAACCACATTCAAAAAATCCTGCTCACTATGGCTGAATTGCTGTATATTAAACCAAAACATTAACTGGGTTCACACATTATCACCATCCTAGCTTTCTAAATACAGAGCACCTTTTTTCATAAATGACTCAAACCCCTTATCTGCACTTCCTGCAAGCCCGAGCTCCAAGGACATATCCCATTCAAGTTCCATTTATTTGGCAAATATAGCTTCCTGTTCATTTGATAACAAAAACCTCTGGCTTGTAACCTTGATTTGTTGAGAATTATTTGTGTATACAGATACAGGAAATCTGGAGAGAAAAAGATTTGATCTAACAGGCATGGATTTCCTCAGCGAATAAAGTAGAGGTAGAAACTAAAAGTAAAGTTAAAAAAAGACAGTCATTTGTCATTTTGCTGAGAAAGGAAGTAATTGCAACATTTGACTGGTGCATGAAAGAAGTTTTTAAAATGTTATGCTTATGAATATGCGTGGTGAGTTCAAACACTAGCCAGCCCAACTTTTTTCTTGAAGAGGCAGGGGGTAAAGACAGCAGCAGGAGGAGGAGGCCCATGCTGACCATAGCAGAGTCTTGCGGAGGCAGAGCCCCCTTGGAGCCAGCCTCAGTGAGGATGCCATGTGATCTCTGAAAAGTCAACAAGGGTTGGTCCACAGCTGGGCTGCAGGAGAACAGAGAGCAGACACGTAGCAACACCCTCCTGCTGGGAGCAGCCGAGGAGACGGAGGACTCACAGGCTGCTTGTGAATCTACTGTAGAATTCTTCCCCTGAAATGTGAGCGGACAGCGGGGAGGAATCTTCCCCAATTCACTTTTCATCATTACAGAAGCAATTCCTATTTTTAGCGCTCATTTTCTAGTTTACATACATGGTTGGATGCTAACCCTTGGACTTGTGCATTTTGAATTCTTCAACAATAAATATCACGCTGTCTCTGCCAAGCAAACCCAAAATCCATCTCCTCTGTTGCCAGAGAGCCACCGCACAATGGGAGCCCTGCAGATTTAATTTCCACAAAAGATTAAGTTGCCTTCTGCATCACTGAAACTTTCTGGGGGTTTGAAGTTGAAATCTCAGCGGTTATGCCTCTCTTTGTCCGAAGCATTGGTTTGAACAAAGGTGCAGTGAAGCATCAGCAGCAAAGAATCTAATAAGCACAATGTGGGAATAAAGCAGAGGGGAGTGAGCATCAAAGGCAGCCAGGCACAGCATGACTGGCATCGGTCTGAACTCCCAACCTAGGACACTCAGCATGCTCTTCAGCAACCACCCCCTTTAGACCAGTCCTGGGCAGTAATTAAAACCATCATTCCCACTGCCTCAGTATCTCATTAGCCACAGGACCCTGGGCTTTCATCCTTGCTTGTCCAAAAATATCACAACTCCACAGCAGCAAAGATGAGTCCCGCACAACCACAACACACGTCTGTGACACCTCTGAGCTGAACAGAGCATTATCTAACTATCATCCAACTCCAAAGAACAGTGGGAGATCACACGAGCCTCTCTCTTCATGTCCACTGTAATTATTATTGCACCTAACAGAGATGATTTGGAGGGAAACTGTCACCCTGCTGTTGGTTGATTAAATCTACCTGTGCAGGAAACACAGAATAAATACGAATATGAAAGAGTAAAGCGAAATGTAACTGTGACACGATTGCTCTGCAGGCAGAAAAGAGTGCTTTGTGTAATTTTGTTTTCAGCTGCAAACATCAACCGGTGTTTGCGACTAAAACCCATTAAAAAATGAGGACAAACTGATACATTTGAAGCTCCTACGCTTTCACTATCAAAGGGAGGATTTGAAGTGGGCGAGTATTGGTTGCAGTGGTCAGATTTAGTACTTTGGCTGTAGATAAAAAGAAACTCTTCTTCCCATGTTTAATTCAGTATGAGCCATGACTAACTCATGTAATATACTGGCCCTCTGAAGTCAATCGAGAGGCTTCTTTGCCTGCTTTGTGTACTGCAGACAGAGATGAATGTGTCACTGTATTTTGACGGGGATGCAGGTCGGGGAAATACATTGGGATGGGTTTATTTTATTCCCTGGTAAATCAGTTCTTTATTATAGCAGCAGTGCAGAGCTATACTAAAACCTTAATCCACCGCATGTTATTAACCTACTTGGCATTAACGTGCCAGGCTGTTTTAGTGCTTTCAAATGACAGTAAAGAGCTAATGCAAAAAGAAAGGAGAATCATTGTGTTTCTTTCAGGTAAACAGTGTCCTAGCTGTCTTACAATGGACTGTTTAGAAGTACATGTCGACTGTGTCCTAAACCACAACAGCTAGCTCTGCGGAAATGATGGGAGCATCTATAAAGTTAATAAAAAATTCCAACATGTTGCATAAGAATTTTCTAAATTATGTTATGATCCTCCATTGTATAGTTGCAAAACAGTTGCAGCACCCAGATGCCCCACCCAAACATATAAAGCAGCGGAAGTCTGTTCCTAAAGAGTGCTGTTACATCCCCCTCACAAACATGCCAACTACCCCTCCTCCTGCTGCACAAGTGTGTGTGCATGTGTGTGTGTGCAGTATGTATTTCAAATGGAGTCTCCCCCGTTCTTTGGACATGAGAAGCCTCTGATCTTTCAATGACACAAAGACTTGTGCAAGATGAGGATGAGCTCTCAACCTTTGTCAACATCCAGTCTGGATCCGCGGCTCTTTTAATAACGGCGGCACATTGTTTATGTGAGTGTTTGCTCAAAAAGGCCTCGATGCCACAAAAACCTTTTTAGACTGGGTCCCCATTTCCTCCTCGGTGCCATTATGAGTCAGTCGAAATTAAAACCCAACCACAAGCTGGTTCTCAGCCAAATTCAGCTAACTGACTCTCTCCCGCTCTGTTTCTTTGAGAAGCCTTTGATGTTAGCAGGGGGCTTTTGCACTCGCAGTGATGGTAACGAATGATACTTTAAGCGATTCTTTTTTATCCGGCGAGCTTAATGAAAGATTAATGGGTTTGATATTTTCCCTTGTTTATATTTTATTCAAAAAGTAAGCCGTGGTCCTTGGAACCTGTTAAAAGCTTCTTGGTAATGATTTTATGGATCAGTGGAAGACATATTATGGTCTTTGGCTCTAAACGCAATGAGAAGTGTTGATTGTCTTCTTAGCAACATTATCTGTACATGAAAAGCATTGACCTTGAGTGCAGTGTTTGTCTGATATGAATGGAGCACACTGAAGCCGCGGCGCAGACATGTTAATTTCCATACGTCCTAATTCGGCTGGCTGCAGACGCCCCATTTCACTCTATTTCACAGCTGAAAGGATAAAATGATTCAGACTCAGTGGGTTTTGTAGTGACAGTCTATAGATTTTCCCCTCCAACATAAGATATTGCTTGTTGAACAGAAGGGTAATGAAAGATTTGATCATACAGAGGAAATGTACAGCTGATTGCTAATCAGAAAAGAGTGTTTCTCCATTTTCTGATTGCATATATTTGTTGTTAATATTCCAAAAGATCCAATGTCAGGCAAACTAAAATATTCCAAGCTATATTTAAACACAGCAATTTATGCTATATATTAGGGTTGGGTTGCAGTTACCAGTCTTCTGAACGGCCCACTCTCAATGAAAAAAACAGTCATATAGGTTGACTGTGAAAGGAGCTTGCTCTGAACCATACGTTTTTTGTAAGGTGACGTCCTGTAGTACCTGTAGTAATTATTACAGGAGCAGAGGAGAAAGTGATGTGACACAGGATTTAAAGCTGGCGTGTTGTTGCAAAATGATCAAAGAAACCCCTATAGAGTGGGCAGGAGGGGTACTGGATGGGTCAATCAAACACAGTCCACAGGACTTTCATCCAGGAGACCAATGTTCATGTGTCATGTTATTAAAAGAAGTCAGTGTTGACTTCTTTTAATAACAACATTTCCTAGTACGCTATTGTGTGTAGCATGCTACATTAGTGATGTATGTGACGTCTCATGTGAGGTATGTTATGTGACATATGTCATGTTACATTATTGACGAGAGTAATGCCAAAACAAGATGTTTTCCCCAGACCTAACTACATAGTTTTGTTGCCCAAACCTAATCATGTAGTTTTGTTACCTGAACCTGGCCACGTAGTTTTGTTGCCCAAACCTAGCCACATAGTTTTTTTGTCTAAGCCTAACCACGTAGTTTTGCTGCCCAGTCCTTGTAGTTTTGTTGTCCAAACCTAGCCATGTAATTTTGTTGCCCAGTCCTCATAGTTTTACACCCAATCCTAGCCACATAGTTTTGTGGCCTAAACCTAACTAAATACTTTTGTTGCCACCACATAGTTTTGTTGCTCAGTACTCTTAGTTTTGTTGCCCAAACCTAGCCATGCAGTTTTGTTGCCTAAACCTAATTACATAGCTTTGTTGCCTCAACCTAACCACATAGTTTTGTTGCCCAATACTGTTAGTTTTGTTGCCCAAACCTAACTACGTAGTTTTGTTGCCCAAACCTAGCCACATTATTTTGTTGTCCAATCCTCATAGTTTTATTGCCTTAACCTAACTACGTAGTTTTGGTACCCAAATCTAGTCAAGTCGTTTTGTTGCCCAGTACTCTTAGTTTTGTTGCCCAAACCTGGCCATGTAGTTTTGTTGCCTAAACCTAACCAGATCTTATTGGAAGTCAGTGGAATTAAACCTATTCTGTTCAGTTATAAGAGAGTGTTGCCTTTAGTAGTACTTCTCTGAAATGGTTCAGTACTTGTTTGTGACCTACAGTATGCTTCTACATTTAGAGCTTGTATGATTTCCTCTCTCTGTGTTTTCTTAAAGATCTTGAAGAGTCTTTTCCTCTATGGAAAGCATGAAGAGATCTACATCAAAGACTTCCTCTAAACATTATTTTTAATGCATTGGATTTGACTGATCAAGCATTTTTGCTGCTTTTATTGGATGTATTCAGAGGAGGTCTTTTCCATTGTGAATACAGTAAGGATCACACACCAGCGATCTTTACATGAATGAAAGGGATTTTTAAAAAATAATATGTGAAACATATCCTCATTTGAAGTTGATTCATTCGTTGCCTAGTTCTTTCTTGCTTTGTTTTGTTTGAAGGGGCACTCCACTGATGAGGTTCAGTCTACTTTTCATGAGGCAAACTGTCCTCTCAAGAAAAACAAGAGCATCAGTTGTTTCAGCCAATGCTCCAAAACAACACAGCTGTAGAAATCATTTTTGTAGCCACATAGTAGGCTTAGAAAATGTTGTATGATAAACGGAAATTGAGCATGATAGGCCTGTTTCATTCTCATCCTGTTCCATCGAAGAATACGATCAGTTGTTGAGATGCTGACTGCATCAGTGTCTTGGAATATTTGCTGATCCTCAATAACTCTGCTTTGTATCACTCATGCAAGCAAATAGCATTGTTGGCTCTGACTGTGTAAAATAAAACTATGCACACATTTCTGAAACCTTGAAGCTCATGTATCAACACTAAGACTCCAGACTGCTAAACTCCTAAGTACTCAAATAGAACTCTAAATCACATTTTTTGCAAAACTCTTAAGCACAAATTGCATCATTTTGTTCACCTGGAAAACACTGACCTTTAAAATGATACACCTTTGTTACAAGCTGGTCTGACTCACATCTCACCTAACCAAACGTAATTGGCAAAACACACCAGTGATGTGTCAGAGTATTACGGAGGCCTCAGGTGACGTCTACTGTGATGGTAAAACATGAAGCAGCATGGAGAACATAGTGACAGGCCTAACAAAAATGTTTCTTTAACAGTCAGTTCAGTCAGCGTCTGTTAACAGTAACAAAAAACATTTGCTTTGTTACCTTTTTGTATTTGTGTACTGGTTTTATATATCATCACATCCCCAAAAAATACATTCTTATCATTTCTGACAGAGTGTTTCTCATTTTACTTACAGTGTCATTTCAGTTACTGCACATCTTGTAACAATTGTGTATTCATAGAGCTGGGAAGCTGGGCTGTGAATTTAGCCCAATTGGAGCTCATCTGATAGAGAAATGTGCATTTTATCCAATGCTGATACAATGACTGTATCAAACAACATTTATATGATATATTCACAGTGTTGTATTAAAATATGGCAACAGTCTTTATAGTATACTGCCTATTTTGGGACAAAACCCCCTAAACTTTAAAAGAGGAGAAAAAGAAAGCATTTTCCACATCATTTTATACATTTGAATCTGTAATATAGCCTCATGAGTAAAAACAAAATGATGGTAGTGTTTTAAATTAATCACACCAGTGTTTATTTGATGCTCTGTAACAGATGTGCATATGATGTAAAATGAACTGTGTGTCATTTGTGGAGTTATGATGGAATGGTTAACTCCCAGTTAAACCCAGTTTTGTGTTTGGAGCTTTAGAGATTAAAGCTACAGTTTCAGGAAACGTGTTCAAACGATTGGGAAAACTGTAATCACCATCTCTTTCTCCTCTGAAAATAACCGTCTTCTGCCTCCATCAAATGGTCCTCTCTCAGTTCTGCAAAGATAGAAGTAATCATGGGATAACAGTAAACCATCCATTTTACAAAATGGGAGCAGAGAGTGACTCCAAATTACAGTAACTGTGTGATGTGGTACAGTACTGTAATACAATGCATTTTATCAACATATGTACAATAGAGCAAACAGCTACAGTACATGAACGTGCTGTAACAGCAGAGAGTACAGCACTCCAAAGGGGCTGTACTCTTTATAGAGGCTGCTGTGAAGCCTGTTCACATTCGGATGCACTCTTTGACCAGCTTCCCTCACTGACAGAACATGATCAATAAGAGTTGCATGAATCTTATCTGAAACTACTTGCCTTCTTGCCCTTCCTCTTCCACGTCCTCTCCTGTGTCCTCTTCCTCAACCTTCAGGTGTTAATGGATCCACAAAACAGGTGAACTGACTCATGGCCCTTTTATGTATCTAGGCTATGATTGATGCGTCAACAGTTTTGGCTCTCAGTTTTTCCATCTTGGTAATTGTGCGTTGATTGAGTTCAAGCTTTGATAACTTGAGTTAATGATACTGAATGCCAGTGCTTTCTAAATGAGCACATGGTGGAGCCAGTCGCCAGCAGAGTTTTTCATTAACAGCTCAACAAATCTGAATCATGTGTGAAAGCAGGGAATAGTGTTTACAGTTTTGGTAAATGTGTCTTTCCTTTGGTAGATGGCGTTATGGTTTAGGATTTTTAGTTAATGGGTCAATTGTGTAAGCAATCGAGAAAAGCTGAAAAACTCTGTTTGTTTTTGTTGTTTTCTGTTTTTTTTTTTAAATGTACTCCCATGATACTTGCCTACCATAACCAATTTGCTTCCAGCAAGCTACCTGAGGCTGTGATGGGAAAAAGAAACTCATTGTCTCTCAATGAAAAACACGCTCTCCTCGAAGCTTGACAAATGTGAGTCAACAAGATGCAGCAGTGAAACTTGGTGTTCCTCAGGCTACCTTGTGTAATCTACTCAAACAACAAAGAAACAGTCATGGCTGCTGGTGATGGAGACAGAAAAGCGAATGCACACGGTGAAAGCACCTGAGGTTGAAGCCGCAGTCATCAGGTGGATTGATAATGACTGGTCATGTTATGCCCCCGTAACAAAACAGCTGTACTGTATTTTGAAACAGTCAATAAAATTCCATAAACAGCAAAGCTGTGCGTTTCATTACTTTATATTAAGCAGCAACCTCTGAGGCTGAAAACTGAAGCCAACACAGAAGTGCCAAAAACTGCAGTTCATCAAATGGCCACTTGAGGCTGGGTTCCAAAACAGAGTAAATCCTCATAGAACGCCATGTTAAAATGCCTAACATTACAGCAAAAATAAAAATGTTTACAGCTTGGTACAAAAAAAAGACTTTTGGTCTCAATAGCTAACATCATAAAACAGTTTAATTTTTGAAATGGCAATGTTGTCCAGCCGAAAAAGTTGTATACTGTCGTCTGTGGCTAACAGACTAATAGAAGACAATATCAAGTTGCATTATGAAATGTAGAATCCAGTGTTGTTGGAGCTTGACTTAGCACATATACATATACATATACATATACATATATATATATATATACACACACACATTATATATATATATATATACATATATGACGTAAAGCAGGGTAAAGAGTGGCATTCAGTGAACTTACATTCACTTAAATCTCCATTAAATACCATTCTGACTACTAAAATGTTTTATACCCAGACTTACTATGGCGGTATACAGCACACCATGTACTGAATTTCTCCCTTGAAAACATCTGTCTGCCAAAAATATGAGAGGGACATATTCCCCAAATAAAACTTGGATAGATCTGGTCCAAGACGCCGGTTGTGACACATTTTGTAAAGAACCTAAAATTTCCCTTCAGAGGGGGATGTAAACAAGAAGAGTGGCATAGATCTATATCAGCAGTTGTGACCATTATTTCCTGTGGTCTGGTGCTTACTGCTTTAATGTGTACAGCATGAAGGACTGTGTTGTAATCAGGAACCCACAGGACCTGTAAAGTACCCACTATAGTCTGACTGCCACAGCCACAGGATGGATGTGGACCCTAAAAGGCAGACTGCAAGTGTGTGTTTGTGTTTGACGGTGTGGGAGCGCCTAAAGAAAAAAGAAATAAAGTAAAGGAAGGGGAGAGCATTTAGAAGGGAACAGTATGTTTCTGAGTGTCAGGGCCTCCTCTGGCCCTGAGGCTATAGTAGTCTCTTTCTTTTTACTTTCTCTCCCTCTCTCTCTTTCTGTCTCTCCCCCTCTCTCCCTCTCCCCAACCTAGTGCTCTGTGATTTATGCCTAACCTCTGTAATTACAGTGCCAACCGCAGCAGCCGTCAGGTTCAGATAGGGTGAAGCACAGACATGCCCCATCACCTGAGAGCAGCCACTCGCCAGCCCTGCTGTTAAATACAGCTGCAATTTTCCCTTCAGCCTAATCTCATTGACATTGGCTCTAGGAACATATTTGTGTGACAACAAGACACCGCAGCGCCAGACATCAGTCAATTGTTTTCCATTAGAAGACATAGTAAGGTTACGGAGAACATATGCTGTGCAGGGGAATCAAATTAATTTCTGTTGATTGATTTTTGCTCTTATCAGTGAGCTTTACTTGTGGTCATTTTGCTGTGGTCCATTACTATTTAACAGACCAGTGTGGGGATACAACAGTAGCTCAAAGTAATAATGTGCATGACACCAGCTCACTTTTAACAACAGTGCAACAGTCCTTCACTCCAGCTGTGGGATGAAATATGATTGGCGGTTACTTGGACTTGGTGACCTGCAGCATGGATTCACCACCTGACCCGACACGTCCTTGGATATAAAACATCCTTTCAGATCCCACAACAGAGAGGAAATATATCTGTTGCCATGTGTTTTGGGAAGGGAAGCCCTTGGAGTTTCGGAGCTTGCTCTTCTTTGCACTGTATATGTATGGGGATGTCCATGACACACCAGGCATTGTCAGTGGACAGAAAGCTCTTCTTTGGCAGCCCCCTCGGTGAAGCAGCACGATAGAAAGTCAGAGAAAGCAAAGAAAGAGACGAAGAAAGAGAGAATGTGCCCACATGAGTGTGACATACTGCTGCCGGACTGATTTGCTCACCATGACAACCGTGCAGAGGGGGGCGGGGGGCCGGGGGACCCCCTGGCTTTTCGGCCCGGCACAATGCGGAGAGGCATGGCTGTCTTAACCTCAGTGACATCCCCGTTGTCAGCGGGTCAAATCCTTGAATATCAATGAACTGACTCAGTGCCCCTTGCAGTGGTCCTCAAAAGTGTCCGACTCACATAAGAAGCTCTCGCTGTCCTCTCTGACCTCTCCTGACCTGCTTCCAGCCTCTTGCCGCATTCAGACCAGAAAGACTGATTCCACAGGGTTAAACAACACTTAATCGGTGCACATGCATTCCTGCCTTCCAGTTTAAAGTCAGCTCAGTTAGTTTCTTGACTACACGGAGCAGCGATTCCCAACCAGAGGCACTTTTACCCCAGAGTACACTTTTGCAGCTGCTGGGGGTTGTGTGGAAAGATTGTGGAGTAGGCCTACTAGCTCAGCTGATTCTAATAGAATTAAAATAATTGAAGAATTTGATGCTGATCTTTACTAAATTCACTTTCATAAGAATAACCAAAAAGCTGGCCACAATAGGCTGACTGAGATTGAGATACATCTCAAACTAACGTGAGACGGTTGTAACCACAGACTGTATAAAATAAGGTTGTGACACATTAAAGCCATCTGTTGCCAAAGAAACTGCATGAAAACTATTTAGCAACAGAGAAGAATAGTCAAAATAGTTAGCTTTAAGTACTTGATATGTGGTTTAGATTGTTAGCTAAGAGAAGATACACATTTGAAACAGTTCGCTAGAAGTAACATAAACAGCTGAAACAAATAGCCAAAATTAATGGATAAATGATTTACTACAAGTAATGGATAAACAGTAGAAATAATTAGCTAAAATTAGCTAAAATAGTTGAAATAATTATCTGAAAGTAATGATGGATGTTTGAAAGTTTAAGCTTTAAACTTGACCAAACCAATTTAAACACTGACTATTCCTCTGTATGACAACAAAATATTGTAACAATATCTACTTTAATGTAGTGTTACTAAAACCTAAAGGAAGAAATTTGGAAAACGGAAACCCCTCTCTGTCCTAAGCCCCTCCCACCAGACAACCATGAGTATATGCGCACACTTCATATAGTACATTTACTTCATTTCCAGTGTGTTTGTTTAAACTTACTTCACTGTCAAGTTGCACACAGCTCATTCAGTCAGCCCCTGCCCCGCTCTTTCTTTCTCTGTTTATTAGACCACAATAGAGACAAAAATTAGCTTGCCACCCCATGGTCTCTCTGCCTCTCTCCCCCCATAGACTGCTTTGCTGGGAGGAGAGCAGGCAGCAGCTTGGGAGAGGGAACTTAGGACAGTAGCTGTAGCTGCTTGAATTTAGCTAATGCTTAACCCCCAGAGCCAGGTGTCACCCTGGGCTGGTGGCAAACAGCAACCCCAGGTCTAACCTGTGTAATGACAGCCACAGAAATTTTGCTGATCCGGCAGAGAGTAGGGGCTGTCTGCTCCTCTGATGGTGGTTGGATTCGGGGTGCTGGGGCTGCTGACTTGGGGTCCATCTCCTGTGCTGCTGCTTGCTCTCCTCCCAGTAAGCTGGTCTGTAGTGGCAGGGAGTGAGGTGGAGGACACGCTGTGATCAAGGCACTAGTTAACGTTAGATACATAAACATGAACTTGAAGCTGCAGCCATGAGCCTTTGGCTCTAATTCGCAGAAGACTAAACTATTAACAACATTTCTGAAATTTTCTTTTAGACTAGTCTGTTTGACTGGTCCATCTTCTATTCTGGGTTGCTGTGCATGAAGGTGCATGATGGAATAGCAACTATCCCTGCAGGATTCTCCGTCATTGATTCAGGCTGTCACTGGAAGGGTGTGTATGTGTATCTGCATGTGTAGAACAGCCAATAGGAACTCCCTCTCTCTGAAATGAACTGTGATTGGCCAAATTCCCCTATCACGGCCTAGATTTTCTAAAGCCTGAAAAGAGAGCCACAGGGAGGAGCAGACGTCTAGTGTTCTGTCAGTCCCCTTGAATTACAATATGCTCAAAATTAAGTATGGAATTGTTGCCCAATGACTCAAATTAAACCATCTAACCCAGCTTTTAAGAGGTACTGCCCACTTAAATGTGCCTTTTGAGCTATGAACAAAACAATATGACTTTGCTATTATGAAACACATAAATGCTGGTGTTAACGTTGACAATTTTAAAAATGATGCAGTTGGTTTAGTTAGGCTCAGAACTTGGGGTGATACGTTGGGTTGGGGGGTGTGTGTCAGATGTGAAAGGTTGGGAACCATTGTCCTGGAAACACTGTTGATAGCAGACACAATAGACAATGTAATTCATACAGACAAAACATATTTCTCAAGCACTCCCAGTACAGGCCGCAACCAGAGTGGCATTCCTATGACAGCACCACCCATCAAACCAATCCCCATCTACATATAGTCATGTGTTTCCTGCCTAACAAATATTTTGCTGTCTGCAGCACTGCTCCTTTATCTCCTCTGAAGAGCAGAAGAACAGAGGCTTTATCTTGGTGTTGTGAATCTAGCCACGTTGGTTCAAAGTGTTGTCCATGACCCAAGGCAATAATCAAACAGAGAGCTAAATTTAGTTCTTCATTTCCATGTCGGCCGTTCTTTCTTATGATACACTGTACTGTGAACATTCATATGCATACTGCACAGGTGTTGTGCACTAAATGTGTGGACACATAGTTTGCATGCTTTTGTGCAGCACCCTTTACCACAGAGTGCAATGGCATGCCTTTGGCTCGGGCCTCTCTTGTACTTAAGACAGCTGTTTTATGGACTACAATCAGTTTTTTTATTTGGCAGTGTAAATGCTCACATCTGCTCTTGGAGACTTTGACATGTTGAATAAAGTAAATCTTTTGGAAACTCTCCTAGCCCATCATAACTGAAAATACAAGTGCATTTTATTCAAGTGTTGACAAGTTTACGAATATAAACAAACCTCGAGCCGCCTCAAGTCTCACATCAAAAGCTCAGGAAATAAATTTCAGTGTGAAAAAATGCCTCAAAGCAGGTAAGTCACTATGTAAATAAAGACAGCAGTGGGGCAACAGTGTTTCAACTGGATTGTCATACTTCAGAATCACAGATTGGCCCTTTAAGTGGGCCGTTATTTTCCACTCAGGCCAGATAAGTGGGTCCTGACCCCTTCTCTGTGTAGATTAGCTGCTGCTGCCATCACTCCCATTACCATTATCAGGACCAGACAATCTGGCCCGCCACCAGTGTCCAGGAAACCAAGATTCTTTTGCCATGCTATAGCTTGATTACTCAAAGGAACATGTGCACTGGTATCAGATACAGTCGCAAAACCCAACAATAAAGTCGTTTATCATCTCCTCAACTGTTCCTCGATACTTACCCCAAATTGCTTCCAGTCCTGTCACTGCATAAAGCAAGCTGGGAGCAGAATGGGACATTGTCTTGGACCGCTGTAGACCGACACATGTTATGTGTTGTGCGTGCCCATTCCTATTAACTTGATGCCCCGAGAAAAAAAAGAAATACTCTGCAATCTGCAAGGATTTTTGCCATGCTGAAGAGAATGTGGCCAAAACCTGAGCAATAAAAACACAAGCAAGCTAACAAGCAGTGCTGTTATTTTACCTTGTATTTAACAACTATATAAAAACAAGACTTTGATTGTGCAGATACTAAGTCACTGAACACCACAGCTGTCTGCATAAACAAACACTGTATTATTTTTGTAAGCTTCTCCCTGCTGTCATCATGTGTTCATGGTTTGGAGGAACTCTAATACAACTCTTTTGTGCATGTGCTGTTTGTAGTGGTGGAACAAAGTACATTTACTTAAGTACAATTTTGGCTTAGCCTGTTTGTAGGCTACTTGTACTGTCCAGTAAATGTGCAAAACATTAAATATGTTCTTAACATCACGATTGTAAACGGGGGGGACAGCTAGACTGGCTCTATTCAAAGGTAAAATACACCTACCATCATCTCTAAAATCAGGAATTTATTACTGTTGGACAGAACCAGGATGGCTGCTTTCAACTATTTACAATCTTTATGCTATGCTAAGCTAAGCTAAGCTATCTGACTGCAGGTTATTGATTCATGTTCACCATAATGAATGTATTAATCTCCTTATCTAACTCTCAACAAATAGATTAATTTAGAGCAGTTAAAATAAGCTCTACTTCAACCAGCTACAACAGTAAAAACCAGGTCACCATGTTCACATGTCAGCTATAGCCTACTAATGCAATATAGAATTATAATAATATAAATCAAGAGAAAAAACATAAATAAAAACGCACAAGGGTCATGCTGCATAATGACCCCTTTTATATTTGATACTTGACATATATTTTGATGATGATACTTCTTTACTTTTATTTAGAGTGTTTAAATATACTATGAATCACATTTTTGTAAATAGCCTATGAGTCTCATGAATGGTTTTATAATTGGAGAATAAATCAAAATTAAAGCTGGGGTAGGCAGTTTTATTTTAGAGTCATTGTGGAAAAACCCCATAATAAACCTAAAGCATATTGTAATTCAAGTGGTCTGAGAGAAAACTAGACTCCCCCTGGTTCTGTTTTTAGGCTTTAGAAAATCTAGCTCATGACGGGAGAGTTTTGCCAATCGCAGGTCATTTCTGAGAGGGCGAACCTATTGGGGATCAGATAAGCATGCACATCCCTTCAGTGAAAGCCTGATCCAATGGGAGAAAGTCCTGCCAAGAAATATGCTTTTCCAGCTTTGACAACAGCTGCCTACACTGCAAAGCAACCCAAAAAAGGAAGACAGACTTATCAAAAAGAGGGTCTGAAAGAGAGATTGACAATAAACAGAAAAGAAGACATGTCAATACCAGCAAATCGTTTCAGAGATAGAAAGAAAATGTTTCTAATCGTTTAGCCCTCTGCTAACTGGAACCAAAACCTCACGTCTGCGGCTTCAAGTTCATGTTTATGTAGCTAACGTTAGCTAGATCCTCTAATCACAGTAGGCCCGTTTCCACTGAAGAAGTTCCTGGTACTATTTGGGGGACAGGAACTACAGGAACGTCCTCTCGCTCAGCTCTCTCAACCGCCGTGTCTCCACTGAGAGAGCGGAGTACAAGGAAGGTTCCTGTAAAGTTACGGGCTCTGGATGTGACGTAATTGTTGCGCGACCATTTTGACCGGGGCGGTGTAGGGACGTTGTTAGCTGTTAGCCGATAGCGGTGTCTGTAATAACTCAGTAAATGGCCCGTGAAAAAAATATTTTTTCCAGCAGATGTCTTAGTTACAACATGATTGAGCTAACTGGAGTAGTTTCATGTCGTATCCGACATCGGGAGGCTTTTAACAGATGCTGTTGTGAGCTGTCCCTGTCAGCTGCAGCCACTACTGATGCTTTCTAGACATCGAGATAACTGAATAAATACCACACATAGCAACACAAAACTGCTTTGCTAGCTTAATCCTGTTGTAACTAAGATATCCGCTGGAAAAAATATTTTTTTCATGGGCCATTTAGTGAGTTTTTTTTACATGGCGGCGGAAGCTATATGAACGAGCTAACCCTCGTCTGCTGAGTTTTAAAAATGCCGGCTATTTTGTAGCTTTCTGTTCACGTCACATCCCTCCTTGAGTATATCCAATCAGCACCAAGTAATCCCCAAGTCCCAGCCAGGAGTCTTTCGGGGCCGTTCTGAGTACCTACCCCGAGGCAGGGACTTGTTTAGCCCCTGTAAAAGTTCCGGAACTCTGTCCTTAGGGGGTGGTTCCTGCGGTGGAGACACGCACCAACGGCCCCGGCCCCATAAAATTACCCCGAAGTTCCTGCGGTGGAAACGGGCCTATTGTGTCCTGTGCCTCACTCCCCATAGCTACAGACCACCTGCCAGGAGGCAACAGCTCCGGACACGGACACCCATGCAGCAGCTGCAGCAACCGGCATCAAGCCAGTGCAAACACCGGCCCTGAGGGACTGGACAGCCTCGACTCCCCACTGGATTAGCAAACTTTCTGTTGCTGCCGAGTGGCCAAATTTGAGCTGCTGTAGTCACCTACTGAGGGTCTGTTCCCGAGCTGCTGCCTGCTATCCCCCTGGCAGAGCTATCCACAGGGCCAGGGAGTGAGGCGTAGAGACTGTGGGGTGGCTAGGTAGCTAATTCTTGTCTCATATGTGGTCTGATAAACAGAGAGAGAAATGGCGGGGCAAGGAGGGGCTGAGCACATGTGCTGCACGCCACTCCACAAAGAAGTAAGATTAAAGAATTCAGTGTATGGGAAACAGTGGGCTACTGTATGAAACATGTGCATATGGTCTACTGGTGGAAGGGGGGGGGGGGGTGGCGGGGGAGCTTTTCCTGTTTTTTGCCTACCCCACCTTTAAACAGTAGCTAATGTGGTTATAATGCATCTTTTAAGTAAGTGTATAGGTGTTTTTGATTAACAATTGTACCTGAAGTCAGTAATTTATTACTAAAGTAGTAGTATTTGTGATGCTGTTGTGTATCTTGCTGTCCATTGCACTGAGTTTATGTAAAAATAGTCAAATGTCTGCATACAGTACATTCTGCCAACAGGGCCAGGATGTTTTCTCCAAGTTTATGTGACAGCTGATTGTGTAGTTTCCTTTCATGTTCTCCCCCTCTGTGCCATCTTTCTTTGTTAAGTTTGCTGAGAGTGTCTTTGAACCACAGGCATTTTCTCCCAGCGGTGTTCATGAGCTCTGCCAGATCCATCATCATCTCCTCTCCCTCTGTCTATCCCTCTATAGCTCCTATACTGTCTGTACACTCACACACTCCAAAATATATACACATGTAGACAGTCTCCCGTTGTGCTTGCTCTCTCCACTCCACCATCAATCCTGTCACTGTCTTCATAACAGCTCTAAGAAACACCACTTACATGCAACAAACAGGTGCAGGTGTCGCAAACACACGTACAAACGCAGTCACACATACATGCAGTAAAATACATGTATGTGCACTATGGGATGTAATTTATGACGTTGTTTACAGTGAATCATTGCATCTGAATAAGCTTGTTTGTGTGTCTGTGTATGTGTGGGGGTGTCTGTTTGAGAATGCCTGTAATTCTGCTGTGTTTTTAAATGATCACAGCTCTTTGCAGTGTGGATTAGAAAGGTGGCAGATTAGAGTCTGCTGCTAAATCACCATAGCGAAAACCTTGCTTCCAGCTGACACCAGACTATTCACATCGCTCTAACCACACAGTCTCTTGCCTTCTCAGTCACGTTGCAGCGCATGGGCGCCAACGCAATGCTTCTTTCTTACATCTGCAAATGCTGTGTTGAATGTTGCATATCCATCATTGTGATGGTGGCGAACATGTGCATCACAGTCTTGTTAAGTTAATAGTTTGACATTTTGGGAAATGTGCTCATTTGCTTTCCTGCTGAGAGCCAGATGATAAGACTGATGCCACTGTGGTATCAATATTCTCATCTACCTCTAGGGAAAAAAGCAAATGAGAATATTTCCTAAAATGTTGAACTTGTGCTTTGAGGATTAAAGCTGGAACTTAATACTTTTGTTCTGTGTAGTTATTCCACCGGTGTGTGCAGTTTTGTCTGGTAACAGAACATTTCAGCATTTCAGAGTAAGTTTACAGTGAGAGAGACGATGATGCTGCTTGAAGTAAGGTTAAGTCTTGACGAGATATTCTGGTCTGATATGGTTTACTATCTGCTTAAAATCCCCTTGCACCTGCTATTTCTTTTCCATAGGTTTAACAGTATTTAGTGCACAGTAGTTTCCCTTAAATGTACTGCTCTTGTAAAACAAAAGTGAGTCAAATTGGGAATGTGGTTCTGAGGAAAATTCCTAAATTAGTTCTCAGAAAATATCTTTGATTACTAGCCACTAATTGTTGCTTTTCTCATCTCTCATATAGTTTGCCAGCTATCTGTGTGCCTGCTCTCACATGCATCGAACCACACGAGCCAAAATCTAACAAAAAGAGAAAGAGAGAGAGAGCCAGGCTTAGGGGGAGGAGGCTAGCATACAAAGAACAATGTCTGAAAAGTAGCAGGAGTTGCCATGCTCTTGTCTGTCTGATGTTGCATTCAGCCTAACTAGTCCTCCGAGGAAGTGTGCCGCTGCCCTGCTTGTATGCAGGGGGAGTGTCTGTTTGCACAGGTCTCTGTCAGTTAACACTAATCTGCCTGATCTCCACCTCAAAGTCACTCACTTCTCCACATGCAAATAAACATATTCAGTCCTCTTTCAAACCAAAGCCACTATCAAACACTTGTTTGATCAGCAGAGGGCCTGCGAGGCAGTTCATTATGCATTTGAAAAAAGTGCCCTGCCTCCGCCTTGCGGGGAGAGAACTCATTGTTGCCAGGTTTTTATGTAATTACTCTCACCTTCAGCAGTGGCTGGGAACAACTGCCTCCACAGCAGACTGAGGTGTGTGTCTGTGAGTTGTTAGCATGGCTTGTTACTGCAGATCGGGCATATATACTGTACTCTTACACTGCCCTAGATTCTTTGCTATAGATCAATTCAGAACATGAAGCCCACCCACAACTCATTCAACCATAATCCTCAGAACTCTGGATTTATGTACCAGAAGAACTTCAGGGATGAAAGTGTGCTTTCACTGCATTCTCTGATAACACTTTGGTCTGTGAAACTTGCAGCTCTCTCAGTAAAGTTTTTTTTTCCTTCAATAACCCTCTTCCTCTGAGTTACTTCTTCAGCAGGAAAACAAAGCGGTTTCATTTGTGATGATGCACTGACTATTTTTTCTTCTCTGGTACAGCCAAAGGAGGCAGAACTCTCCAAAAAGGCGACAGATTTACATTTAGAGCAGCTGTCTAATAAGACAAACACGTGCCAAGAATCAGTATGGGTCTAGCGCATTAGGGGCATACATGTTGGAAGAAACACACCCACCCCCGAGTGCCAGCCAAATTCCTTTGTGTGTATGTTGTGTGTGTGTGTGCGTCATGTATGAGTCTATGACATTGAGAGGCTAAGCACTGCTTTCCAAACAGACAGGTCTGAACTAGTAAACAGGTGCTGCTGCAGCAGCTGAGGATGAGGACATGGGGCGTCTCCACGAAGCCTGATCAAAGAGAAGCTGCCTCAGCCGCCAGTCATCCAGGCAACTTGATTTATGTCACTGTGTCAGAGAACTTTATGACTGCTTGCAAAAGCAGCAGACAAAGTAAAGGTACGCAGGTAGAGAACAGAAGCTTTAAGTTTTAAGGTTTTAGGCTGGTGATGTTTCCTCGCTGCTTTCCCTCTGAACCGGAATCAGCCTTTGACATTGCAGAGGAGGCTTAATTGTTCTGTCATTTCGACTTTATGTTTGTAATACTGCTCGGTTCCACAAAGACACTTAACATCAGCTCAATTACAGACTGTGAAAAGCTGAAAATCCTGGCACGCTGGCGAACCAGTCAGATTAAATTAAATCAAGTCATTATCAAAGGTTTGATGCCGTTTCAACAACACTGATCACAAGCAGAAGCTCCTTTTTGTCAACAAATCACAAGCCAACGCCAACACTGCTATCTCCTGCACAGCACAGTGGAAAGAATGAGACAGGAAGTGGATGAGTGTGCCGTGACGTTTGGAGATATGATGGTCTGAGATTCATCAGCCTTAGTCACATGGTTGTGGCGGGATTCCCCCGCGTTGTCAAATAAAATCTGTCATCACAAGGAACAACATTTAATGATCAGCAACACCAGACGAAAAGATGTTTCACTCTGCCGAGACGGTCCTGGCTGGAGAACCTGTGATCTGATGGTATAAGATCTATACTTTACAGGCCTAAATCCAGCAATACATACAGTTGAGTCTGATTTCCAAAAAAAAAACTTTCTTGCCTGCAATACTTTGCCCTTGCTCTGAGCAGGATTTTTTTCCCTTTGAAGAGAGGAGAAGAAGAGAAGTGAAGCCTGCTTGGCTGAAGAAGCCCTGGAGGGGGGTGGTAACTGTCATTTATATTTACAGCCTTCCCAGACACCTCGGGGGCTGTTATCCAGGTGGCCTCTGTTGAAGCTCTCAGAAGCACTCACACCTTTTTCGCAACTCAGAGTATCAATAGACACTGGCTGACTTTGATTCAGCCACATAGAGGTTGTGAGTCATGTGCTTTTGACTGTTAAAACGGGTTGGGTTGACGCTGGAACTTGAATGCCCTCCGGGATAAAGCATTACTACACTTCTGAAACTTTATTAAACCGGAGAGCACTCTCTACCATAGGTTTTAAACTCTCAAAAAAAGATTTGAAAGTGAGGCAGATAAAGGTAGAAATGGTTTTGTACTCCAAAACTACATCTTTTTCCTTTCAAATATAAAAAAGCATAACTTCATGCTCATTATGCTTACTCATTCATCAATATTCCTGCATGATGTGGTTCTGTTTTGACATACTTGTCCATGTAGCCAATAACTCTAAGTATTCATGTTTTCCTGTTGTTCTGACAGCTCTGTCAAGACAAAAACAATTGCTGTTGCTTAGATTCAAGACTAGACTTGTGGCTCTCAGAGCAAGTACCTTAAAAATTGTTGACAGCACATGGATCATTTAACACCAAACATCTCGGGATACACACAATGTATTCAGTTTGCTCATGCTTTAGAAAACCGCTTCAGTCAATATGTAACTACTTCAAATCCAGGCCAGATGCGTCTTTAGAAATGTCACTATGCTTTGCTGATAAGAAGAGATGACAGATATTCTGTAGTTTTGGTTTGCAGCGATCCTCTTTTCAAAGTCAAACCCTTCAAACGGTCTAATCCTGTCCTGAATGAGAGCTGGATTATTGTATAACCCCTTCATTGATACGCACCGACACATGCAACACAGCGAGAGAGGAGGAGAGAAGGAGAGAGTGGACTGAAATAAAGTTGTATATCCACTTCAGCTGAGGTGGAGAAAACATACAAAGGGTTTTATAAGCATCCAGTATGAAGGCAGCGGGGACTCTAAACAAGAATCATTAACAGGTGATCAAAACGCCAATGTAAACCACAGCTATGACATTTTGGTCGAATAAACACAACCATGAAGATGTTAATTTGTCCTTTTGACGACACCACCCACTTTCACTTTCCATCTTTATGAATATTGGCTGAAATGCAATTCTGCACACAGTTTCGAGGGGAAACTTTCTAATCAAATATGCATTGTCATTGCACAAATTAAAGACACCACACCCAATCTCTGAATAAAATGTGATTCAACGTGATTTCACATTAAATATTAACTCACTAAATGTAAAACTATATGCATATGACTCTGTTGCCTGAACATAAAAAGCAAATTGAAGGCCATGGACAATCCTTTTACGCCTTTTTTTCCCTCCACTTTAACTTGTCTTTGATGCAGCCACCAGGGACAAACGTTAATGTCCCATTGTTTCCTCATGAACATTTAAAAACAAGAATAGATGTGCCGCTATTTATGCTTCCTGTGTGTGTTGACTTAAGCACCAACATCTCAGGCATGGTCATTTTTTTATATATGTATAAAAGTGGTATACATTTATAAGCGGATCTAAACTGCTCATAAAACCAATCAGTTATTACTTTTGTAAAAATGTTTCTTTTTATCGCCTTGTCTCTGTCAATTATTTTTCAAAGCTATTTGGAATGCCACACCTACTGTTAAAACCAAGCTCTAACATACCATCACATTCACAAAATTACAGTGAAGGATTTAGATTTTTATGATGTATTAAAATGACCACAACAGACCTACGTACAATAGCGGGAAGCACAAGTGCTGCAATTGTTAAAATTAAACAAAAACCCAGAACATAACCACAAGCTTAATGTGGCTGTACGTGAATGGAGACTCACTCCAGCTGAGAGGAATAACAACACAGTAGCAACACACAATTGCGGCTTTACAAACATTTAAAACTAGAACGTTTTATTAATTTTTCTATAAAATCTGAAGTTTTTAGAAATATATACAAATGTTCCCTTGTGCTATAAAACAGCAAAGAACAAAAACAAAAAAAAAAGGAAAACTCAAACTGGGTGTACAAATAACTTTTCAATAATGAGTGCTTGATTAATTTATGGCATGGATTTGCCTCGTAATGGGCAGTTTTGTAAGGTCTTGAGCGCTTTTCAACAGCTGCTTTCACTCCAGTTCAAACATACATATGACACTGCCTCGATTTCCATTAAAAAGCCTCCAAACGCAGCACTCATCTCTCTGACCATTTGCCTCCATTGTCTGTGGGGTCCCTTTCATTGTCTGTAATCTGTCACTAACAGTACAAGTGTCTTTTTTTTGCCTGTAAGGAAAACATCTATTGCACATTATTCAAGTGACCCCATGGCACATCCAAATGGCTTATTCCACTCTTTTTGTCTTGGGAACAATAAGATTTTTTTTTCTCTCCACCAAGTTCCTCAGTAGGATAAGTGAATCCAGGAGTAGCAGATTTTTTTTTCTCAAACAAAGGCAGCTCTTGTTGCATGAGATGGCTCAAGACACACACAAAAAACCCACGTTGCATTATCTTCAACGCAGTTTGCATAAATAAAACATGAACCTTGATTCTTTTGATGGCACTCTGATTACAAAGTCTCATTTAGGTTAAGGGCTTTACAAGTATTTTTGGGTTTATACAAAGACAGCCAGCTCATACACATGTTGGAGGGGGCCGTGTTGGCTCATACTTAGTACTGTGCCCTTTGAGAGATGGGTGAGGTTTGATGTAAGGCCTGCTGCTGGTGAACACACTGGCAGCCTTCCTCCTCGTCCTCTTCTTAAGCTTCCTGCTGAAAACGTTCTGCCATGACTGCAGTGTCTTTGAGGTCCAGATCCACATGCCGCTGGTGATGCCCACCACCAGCAGCATAAAGATCTTCACCATGAAGATCTCAACAGCGGGGATGGAAGTCTTCATGATGCACTCATCTGACTCCGGCCCACTGCTGTCCATGCACTTCTGCTCCCCTGCCAGGATGCGCCAGTAGTCCATGTTGAGCCTCTCGTAGAAGTAGCAGGCGATGACGCAGGTGGCAGGGACAGTGTAGAGCACAGAGAAGACCCCGATGCGAACCATCAGCTTCTCTAGCTTGTCCGTGTTCTCGCCTTCTGTCTTCATGATCTTACGGATGTGGAAGAGGGCCACAAAGCCCGAGAGCAGGAATGAAGTGCCAATAATAAGGTAGCAGGAGAGAGGAATGAGCACAAAGCCTGTGAGAGCTTTGACGTCCATGCTGCCAACGTAGCACACGCCCGTCAGCTCGTCCCCCGCCACCTTTCTCATCACCAGGATCATGATGGTCTTCACAGCCGGGATGGCCCACGCCGCCAGGTGGAAGTAGCTGCTGTTGGCCTCGATGGCCTCGTGACCCCACTTCTTCCCTGCAGCCAGGAACCATGTGAGGGTCAGGATAACCCACCAGAGGGAGCTGGCCATGCCAAAATAATACAGGATGAGAAACACAATGGTGCAGCCGGTGCTCTCCAGACCCTCCTGGATAATATACTGCACCCCATTGTCTCTGTCACAGGCTATTCTGTCAGCTCCCACAAAAAGTCTGATGAGGTAGCCCACAGAGTAAACACAGTAGGACATGGAGAGGAAGATGATCGGCCTCTCGGGGTATTTGAAGCGCTGCGGGTCTATGAGGAAAGTGAGCACGGTGAAGGCGCTGGAGACAAAGCAGAGGATGGACCAGATGGCTATCCACACCAGAGAGAACTGCTTGTCTCCCCGACTCCAGTACACGTCCACTTTGGGGTAACATTTGGGGGCACAGGATTCACTTTTCTCTACAAAGTGGAACTTGCCTGGATTGCTGCACGTCTGCTTGCTGCCACTGTCCTTAAGGTGCAGGTCCTGCCCGCCCAGAGGCCGCTGTGGCCTGAAATCTGGAGGCTGGGTGTGGGAGACTTTGGGAGGCTCATCTGAGCCGTTGTTGGGCGCCTCCATGCAGAGGTTGTTTGGGTCGTTTTTGGTCGGCAGCCGGGAGCAGTCCAGAGAGTCGGGCCAGGGGAAGTTGAATTGCTCCAAGATGGGTGAGCATTTCAGCTTGACCTGCTCACACATGACTCTACAGGCTGGGATGTGGATGGACACCTGCTCTGTGCACATGGGAGCATACAGGGAACACAGGAAAAATTTGAGATGACTGTGGCATCCAAACTGTATCAGTGTGGCAAACTCCTGCAGCTTTATCGCTGCCTCTTTTTGGTCATCGTGGCCCATGAGATTTGGCATTCGTGTCATGTTGTAGCCAATGTCTTTACACTGGGGGATGTTGATGTGCTGACATCTCCCCTCTCCTGACCAGTCGGGGTCTATTGAGCTAATAGTTGAACCCCCACCGCTCCACAGGACCAGTAGCACACAGATGAGGCTCAGTTTAACAGTTGAACGCATTCTCCCTCTCTTGATTTAAAGAAAAAAAAATAGGCCAAATGTTCAGCACCACCACAACACACAAGTTTCTTTCATTAAAAAGTCAGTGATGAAATCTGATGAAAACTTACACAACTATCTACTGCAAGACCATCGCTTCCTCATGTTAGTGTTTGCAGAGTTTAATGAAAACATGAATCCCGCAGTGCTCCGAAAATGTTTTCTGGCTGCAAGTCGCGTGCGTTCAGGTCCATGCTTTCACGCGCTCAGCTTGTGGCTGAAGTGTTGGAGCTACTTGTTCAGTCTCTTACACGGTGAATATCAGTCTGTGGTGACTAAAACAGAACCCTTATGTGCTCCGATTTTCTCCCTGCTTGTTTCCAAAAGACCTACGCATCCATCCGCATGTTTCATGTCACTTTTCCGGAGTCTGTGTCTGTGCAGCGGTGCGATCTCAGTCCTTGTGCGACAACTTGGGAAAAACAACAAAAATAATTTCCTCCGGTCCTTAATGCGGCGGGGATGGCTGCTCACAGAAAAAAATGAATCACTCAGCAAAATAAGTCAAATGTATATCCACGCTGATGATAATAAACGCGTCCCAGAAATGCAGGATTATGCTCCTCCCGTAAGCAGGCAGTTGATGCGTTTGGTGGCAGCGCTCGTCTGAGCTGGTCGGAGCCTCCGTCCCGGTCTAACCTGCCAAAAGATCCGCCTTCAAAGACAGCTACTTTGCATAAGAAAGATGACACTGACACGCGGATTATTTTCAAATCGTGCGGAACAGCTTGTTCATTACAGCAGTTTCAAAGGCTCGCAGCAAACTTCCCTCTCTCTGTTTGTTTGTGCTCAGCCGCAAACTTAGACTACAACAGGACAGAAACACATTTGAGGAGAATCCCCCCAAAATGTTGCGCAATATGTCTCACAGGCGCAGTGGTCCACAGGCGCACCATAACCAGAGCTTTGGTAACTGATACTTTAACTGTCTGCACATATGTGACTGCAGGGCAAGTTTTTTATTATTATTTTCCTCACTTGCATTGCTGGCCCCTGTGAACGAAGTTGCAGAATACATCTCAGCTCCCCTAAAAAATAGCAGATAGAACAATGAGAAACAAAACATGTTTCACTTTTTACTCATGCAGTCCATGTTTTTGTGCAGTTATATTTTTTCCTTTTACATGTTTTGGACCAACTTTTGATTTTGCAATTCTCAAGTGGTCAAATATCAAATAGATGCTTACTCAAACTGAGGATATACCTTGAATAATAAGATAATCCACACTAAAACTAATTTCATGTTCTATACTGCACAGTAGACATGACTGAGCATGCATGAGTCTAAGAACAGTCATGATGCAGTTCTCCAGAGACATTCAAAAGCTCATTGATCAGTGGTGGAATAAGTAGTTAGACCCTTTGCCTTGATAAAAATAATGATACCACAATGTAAACAGACTGTTACAAATTAAAGAACAGTAGCATTAACAGAAACATATACTTAACATATAAAAAATAAAATAAAATTATGCAGAATGCCCTCCATCAAAGTTATTAGAATTCCTGTACTTGCATGAACATGTAAGCAGCATTTTAATGTTGCAGCTGGTTGACGTGGAGCTGATTTTAACCACTTCCTATGCTGTGTTCACAGTCTACTCTATGAAAATGCATCATAATTTATTAGTTGATACGCAGTAAGTTTTGTATGTATGTGTATCTGAAATCTGAACCTGCAAAGTTCAGCTGTCATAAAATGTAGTGGTGTAAAAAAGTACAGTATTTTCCCTGAAATAATGTGGAGTTCAAGTACAAAGTAGCATAAAATTAAATTATTAAATAAAGTACAGCAGGCTATTGTAATAAATGTAGTTGGTGACTTTCCATCATATTCTGTAATCAGTAACAAAATAACTGAAATATGATAATCATAGAACAGACCCTTCAAAATAATGCCAGCAAAATGAGTGCTGATCCGTTTAGGATGAAAATAATTGCTTACATGAGTTATGTTTTAGTGTGGATTCCACTTGAAAAATGATTTATTTCGTGTAATGATATATTTACACACAGACTTGTTGTTTTTGAGTAAAAGATGCAGATGGGTTTTAATAACTCAGTTCAGTTCTTACTCATTCATAGTGAGTTTCCAAACAATATTCACACACATAACAAGAGGAAAACAGTGTTAAAAGGTTTAAAACAATGGATTTATTCTGTTAGTCTGTGTGAAACAGTCTTGAACGCACCAGAACAAACCACTTGTCGAGAACAAATAAAGGGCTGTTGATAAAATCATTTCCCATTAAAGATTCGTTTGGAATTTAGTTGCGCAGGGATCAGTGTTATTCTCAGTGCAAAATTTTAAACACCACCTTGCAGTCATTTCCTGTCTTTTTCAATGACGGAAGTCGTCCAGCAAACAAATAAGAAGGTTAAATTCCTTTTTACAAATGTCAGCCTAAAGTGTTGACATTGTTCTATTGTCGAGCCCAGAGGAGCCTGCATCAATAATTCAGATACTGCTTAGCCTCTCTCACAGTGACATCTGTATTCTTACCAGATGTGGACAGTTTTAGTACTCTCATCGTTTAGCTGGGAATTCAATTTCTATCGCTGTGGCTTTTTGAGCCATAAATGAAATGTCATCACAATCTATAATGTCTTAGATTTTAGCTTATATTACTGATTTTGAATCTGCTGGATGTGACATCACAAATGCACATGCATTTATGTGTTTATTTTTAGCATCCTGGAGAGTTAAATGGACATTTTAAATCACCTCTTTATGTGCCCTCTATGAACCCTTTATCATAATCACTGATCATAAGAGACTCTCACCCCACACTGAATGTCAAGCTGCCTTACCGACACATTCAGTAGTTTTTTCATTCTTGAAATCTTACTAAGCTAAAGGTCAGAGTGTCCATGTGAGTATTTTTTGTGTGTGATATTGCTTGAGCTTGGCGATGAAATGTTCCCATAAATCAGAGAAAGATATTCCTAATTACTAAATTAAGCAATTAATCATATTACACAACAACATTTATAAAGCGCCAGTGTGTGTTCTCATGTGGAGAAAGAGGCACTAACAAGCTGCTACTGTTGGTTAAATATGGTTGATTCACTTCAGCTTCCCCCCAGAGTAAACTTTTCTCTTTTAAGATAATTTGTTATGGTTGCACACTGAATCAGTGGTGACTGATAAAGTGGATGCATGTTTACTCCGCATCTGTGTGCTCCACTTTCCTCACACACTTCAAAGGCAGGTCAGGTGAAATGACCATCTCCCCATGTGTATGGATGTGTAAAGCTCACTATATCAGATGGGGGACAAATTAAAGGAAAAACCTGAGGAACAGAGTGGAGAAACATAACGAATGCAGATGCTTCACTGCAGATGGGCTCACTGAATGGTCTGGTGAGTATGAAAATGATGTTAATAAAATGTTCTGGCCTTTAAAGCCACCTGATCTCAACACAGCATACACCATAAAATATTTTGGACCAACATGTAAGACAATGCTCTCCTCCACAGCGCCAAAACACCAAATGATATATTGTTAAATCTGTGGTTGTTTCTATGTCATGCGTCCTTTTACATCTGTCTATGTTTGTTTTTCTTTCTATCTGCTGTAAGTAGGTCTCTTTTGCGAAAGAGATCTTGATCTCAATGAGATTACCTGATCAAAAAAAGTTCCACAGACTTGGCAAGGAACATTGTACTGCTGAACAGTGTAGGCTTGCACTGGCCTGACTCCATACTGAGAGACCTGAAACATGAAGTCGACAATCAGCCATTGGTCAATGTTGACCTGTTTTGCAATGTGTCCTGCACTGTTGGAACTTGTCAGCCCTCATTAGCCCTTGTTGCCTGTTGTTTGCGTGATTCAGCATGTTGAATCGACGTCGGAGACGGCAGAGCCCATCGATGAGTGAAATCACTCTGACTGGCAGTTCAGCTCAGTGGACAGCAAGAGAAACAAAAGTGAGGAACGCAAACAAAGTTAAATGGAAACAAACTTGTTATATAAGGTAAGATTATTTTTCTAGCTATTGAGCTTTTTAGCAGAAACAATTTGTTATTGTTAGTGTATTGTTTGCTGAATATGCTTTGCTCTTTTAGCATCGGGTTGTGTTGTTACTGTGCTAACTGGCTAACTAGCCTTGAATCTGTCCTGTCATACAGGTGCAAAACATACCTGCTAGTTGGCCATTGGCTCTAGTCTTTGCGTTATGTTCAGGTGCAGCCCTTTGGCTGAGACACCACTAGTTCTTTGATGTCAATTTGTGTGTCTGAGCCTTAAGATACTTCATGTTGGTTTTGCCTTTAATTTGTTGTGCATCCGTATGTGTTAGCCCCTGTGACAAACTGTCCTGTGAGTCCTGTCTCCTGTCTCTTGCATGAGATAGACTCCAGCCCCTCATGACCCTGAACAGTTTAAGTGCTTTAGAAAATGAATGGATGGACAGGCTTTTATTAGCCTGTTAAAGCAAAACAATTCCTGCAGAGCCGGCCTACATGAGACCCAGCAGCACCAAAGTCACCATAAAACAAACCGAATACAACACATCAACACACACTGCTGTAACAAACAGCATACATAAACCCTGATGATGCATTGTTGTTACACTGAGTAGGAGCTCCATCTAGGTTTTATGTCGTATCAGACTGCTCATGGCAGAGCTGGGTGGTGTGACAGGCTGAGAGAGGAACCAGTTATGAGGCCTTCTGCCCTTTTTTTATGCATGTGAGATCCTTCAGACCTCACTCACATTACCTTGTAAAAAGTTTGAGGTGGTGAGATTTATACTCTAGCCTTGCTGTGGTCTTCATCGAGGGTGAAATACTGATCACAAGTAAAAAGGAGTGCTTTTAGTACATTTTTACAAGAGTGCTTTTTAGAAGTATTTCAGAAATGTGTCCAGGCAAGATGAGAAATCTGGCACCAGCGTGCCTAAACGGTTTAAGCACAGCATATCTTAGTGGTGGCATTTCAGCTGTTAGCGCTCAGTGTGTGGAGCAGGAGCATAAATATAGGGTATGAATACACTTACGAACACAATACCCTCCTCCTATGCAGCACATGTGCTTCTCAGATTCCACTTATCCAGCTGTTAACGTTTGAAGGGGTTTGGTCCGAACTTGAGGAAAAAAATACCTCATATTCATCACCTTAATTCAAAAAGTCAAATGCTAATGTGTTCCTAGTTTGTAGGCAGTGCCTTTAGCTGCCACGCTAGTTTGATTTCCTTACGGTTACCATTCTTTGAACCTGGCAGTGTTTCATGTTTTGTTTATATCACTTTGGTTGGAAATTCATAATGTTATACAAACCATTTTCATATGTCAAAAAAAGCCTAGCTGTAGCCGCAGCATGCATTTTATACATCCTGACCCCTCACAAAGACAAGGACAACAGCTGACATGTCTGCTCCGTCCCTCCCTCTCCACTAGACCTTTGTTATGTAGCTGATATGTGGAAGTACAAAAAGAGATGACAGCTTTAATGTGAAGAAGAATAATGTAATATCAGTGTGTTCCCAGAGCCAGGGCTGGTTCTGCTCTCCATTTACTGATCACCCAGCTTTCAGGAAACCCTGTCTGGCATATTTTAAAGCAAATATCTGCCCTTATTATCGCTGCCTTTGGTGTAATGAAGCTGACAAGATAATACTGTCACACAGTCTAATAAGAAGACACAGTCGACTGGTTTGTTGTAATTCATCGCCTTTGTTCTGTTCTCACTCCTGTCTTTCCTCCTGCCGCCCACTCTTTCATGATTGTTTTGGTCATGATAATATCTCTTTGAAAATGAGAAGTAAAGGGGACGAATCAGGCCTGTTCAGTCTTTAGCATCTGTAGCCTCAGCAGCTACTGTCCCCCCCCCCCCCGTCTACCACCCCCTGTTTCATATACGGCCTCTTCTATAGCTCATTCCTACTCACACAAGTGCGTAACACACACACACACACACACACACACTCTAACACACAGCAACTTTATCTCATCTTTGCAACCACAACAGTATGATGAAGGAAAGCAGCGCAGCTCCATCTCTGAGAAATCAGCAACTGTGAGATAATTCTGTAACTAATAAAGTGAAAGGAGGGGGGGGGCCTTTGATGGCTGAAGCTGAAAAGATATTTTATTTTTTTGTGTGTGGGATTTGCGATGTGTGATTCTATGGAGCGAGCTCGCTCCCCTGCTGCTAGGCTCTGGCTGGAAGCTGGCCCCCCTCTGGCTAATGTTATGGAGAATCGGAGGAATTTTATGGCTGTCTTTTCCCTCAGCCCCCTTTTTTCTTTTGTTCCCCTTTGAAGAATGACTTTAGACATTTTATTTACATATTTAACCATGGATGAAAGAAATGAAGGGTGAGGAAGCAAAGCTCCTTGGGTTCTTAAGGGAATTTTGATCAGTAAAAATGAGTCGAAGCTAATACATTTTTGTTTGCGTAGTCTGAAATTAGGTGGGCATCAAACACGCCACTCTGATGCTGACATTTCTGAAATTGACGCCATCAGTTCTTTGATGGGGAAACACGATCCGCCTAAACCAACTCTGTATCAGTAAGAGTAATCATAGTATTTTCTCTTAATTGCTGCGGTTGGATGACTCGCATGCTGTTCCAACATGTGAGGTATGCTATGGGAGAGATGGGGGACGTTTTAGACATGTTTGGCATTGTTGTCGGCGTTGAAAGGGCATGTTGATTAAACGTACGGGTGGGGTAGGGCTATAATCTTCTTAACCAAGGCCCTCCTCTTCTCTTTCAGAGGGCACAATGAGAAGAAACAACACACTCAGTTGGAGGTGAGACTATTTGTCCACATGCCCTGCACATTGTCCAAGGATCCTGTTCTCCCTCCTGATCGTATGCATTCAGCGTTTAGCTCAGGATGATCCTGTTTATCAACATAATCTGTTATTTTCTCTCTTATTGCCACTCTGCAAACTGTGAAGGGTTGGTGCCAAAAACCAAAAAAAGATGATGGGAAGCATCTGAGCATGGACAGTAAGGAACATAATAGTAAAATCATGTTTTGAAAGGATAATGCTTGAATATTAAAGCAAAAGTCTTTCCTATCGCTGTTTTAAAGATCTTTTTTTTTGCAACTGTAGGCAAAGATAATTCTGTGAAATATCATTCATGGTATTTTTCTGTCCTGTTTGAAATGTCTGAGCTTTAATAAGAGCGCCAGTTTTAGTAAAGGGTCAGACATTTTGAGGAAACGCATATGAATCAAGCAATTAATAATTGAAGAGCCCTGTCAACATCAAAGCCTGCAGTATTCTTTGCTCATATGGTTTAAATAGTTCAATAAAGTAACTTATTAATGAGGACTAATTTGTCTCACTCTTCTTTTCACTTTGCTCCATTAAAAGCTGCTTTGTTTCACTGCTGTTATTATGGGTAGAGTCCCATCAGTTGAAGGTTAACCCGCTGACCTCATTCATTGTGTATTGTGGTTGATAAGAGGAAGTCACTGCGTTATTGCAACCTTTCAAGTGTTTATAGAGTAGATTAGTATAATTATAAGGACGGTTAGCCTTTATATGAGCGGGGAAGCTGTCAGCCAATCTGCAATAAACAGCGTTGTAAAGAATTTTGTTTGTTACGACGCCCAGTAACATCTGGGCTAAGGCTGCTTTGAAACAGCAATATTAGTTTAGTGGAGTGTTCTTACATCATACTCTTTCATGTGGTGGTCGTTTAACAGCAAAGAGAAGAGGAAGGGAGGAAGAAGTGGTGGAAGAGGAGGAGGAGGAGGAAGAGGAGGAGGAGGAGGGGGAGGAGGAGGGTTGTTGGAGTTCAGCAGCTTGAGACGAAGCAATGAACCAAAACAGTAACAGTCAACTGCTTGAAAAACGCATTTTTGTTTTAGAAAGTCACATCAGACCCAGCGGAGACGTTTGCGAGATCTGGTTTTGCAAAGTTCTTTAAAACACGAGAGCGATTAGTGGTCATTATAGATGTAGGAGGGGGGGGGGGGGGGGTGTAAAAAAGTCAAAAACATTTTATTGCCTGCATCGGTGAAGGACGCTGATGGCAATATTATTACCCGAGGTCCTCGTGGGGGCACTTGAGTGTGAATTGCTAATCAGGAAGGCCTTCTCTGGTCTAATCCCTCTTTGAGTGGCCGGCCCGGAATCAGCGCGTCTGGGGAGACTCCCCACTGCTTCTGGCTCTGGAGGTTCCATTCAATAGCACAGCCCTCCTGTCCCATTCCCACAGTCCCCTCACACTGTGCATTGCAGCCATGCATGTGCGCACACACACATGTGTACACACACACACACACACACACACACACACACACACACACACACATATCCTCCTCTAACCAAATTAGATTAGACCCTTCCCTTTCTCCCCAGCAAGGCGCTGGTCTTTTCTCTGCCCGGTCATTTATCCTACCCCCTTTTGTCTCTGCTTTATAAAAGAGAAACAAATTCCCAAACAACTCCGCTCCTAAGAATGTACTGGTTTGGAAGAGGATGAGGGAAGGGCAGACATCTTTAGCAGACCTTAGGTGATGCTATAATATCACCATCCCTTTGGTGTGTCAGCTCTAATGATGTGTGGGGGAGAAGAGTGGTGTGGCAGAGCAGTGAGAACAACGCCAGCTGTGCATCCTGTCAACCTGTTACCCCACAACAACACTGAGCCATTTCTGACAGCAACACTAAGGATCTCTTTATTGTGGCCCCCTCGCTAACATTGTCCAACATTTGCTCTGCTTGGCCGTAAATCCTCCCTGACTAGAATAGATAAAGTGCAGTTGGCGAACTGTCTGCGTGAGACGTTGTGCACCAGTGTGTCCGAGTCCTGCAGTATTAGTTGTTTTGATTCGTTGTATCTTTATTCCTTGTAAACCAGTAATGGACACTGACGCATATAGGCAAAATAAAGGCCTCTTTTGAAAGGGTCTTTTGTAAGAAAGCCCTGGTGGAAGCTTATTCCTCCTGGTTCAATGTGCAGCCAAGCTATCCCAAAAGCAGCAAATTGAGATCAAAGCAAAATTAAAGCTGACTCGTTCAAAGCAAGATAAAAATGTGTGAGCCTGCAGCAATATTTTCTCTATTGATTTCCTCCTTTGCTTGCACTCCGTGGGACTGTGCTGGCTGTGCTGTGCTCAGCGCCAACATCGGAGACTCTAAGGCTGCTGCAGGGAGAAAGGAAATGACTATCGATACAGACAGAAAAACACTGTCATAATGATCAGGGATAAACGGATTTCACACAGCGCTCGAGATCTAAGTGATTGGGTAACTTTTCATTGCCATCCAAATCTGTTTTCACTTTGCATTAAGACACAGGGAAGAATAATGAGAACATCTAATGGCAAGCATGAGAGTGGCATAAAGAGCGAGTATGGGAACAGCATTGTCTTGTGCTGTTATTAGCTGTGATTCTCTGGATAGAAGCAGGCGTGTTGAGCCAAGTTTTGTCATTGTCTTCTCATCCGGTTGCATGGATCTCTTTTTTAAGGAACCACATGTGGAGCCTATCTCTCTGAAGTTTATTTAGATTCGCAAGAACACTGAAGAGTGTCTTTCACAGACATTTCTCTGGCCGTTTTTTATTTGCTTTTATGTTCAGCGCTAGTACAAAGAAACAGGCACAGATGAAGTTTTCTCAGTGCCGCACAGCAGATAACTGCACATTGGAAAGTTGTCAGCTTTAATTAGAGAGAGCTAGCTCCAGTGTGATGTTCCAATAATAACACAACAGCAAAGAAAATGTCTTTGTTATGTTGAGCTCAAATCTGGGTAATTATGGGTAATTTACCGACGCTCTACTTGCGCTGCAGGTTGTCGGCAAGGTGTGAAGGCATGAGTGAAGGTTGCAGGTGAAGGATTCAGCTCTGTGTTTGAAGTCCTGAGAAGGATTGACAAGCCTTGCAGTGAAACCTGAGCAGGTATGAAGACAAGCTGGAACAATCAGTGTCTGCAGACACCCCAGACCAAGAGTGTTTCTCTCTTTCTGATGTAATTCTCCTCATGTTGGATCTTTACACAGTCTTGCACATCAATCCTTATCTACAGTAGAACAATGCAGCAAAAGATGTCGGAACGCTGATAAGAAATCTATAATGTCTGTCAGTCGACACTGGAGGCTTCAACGACCTGACAAAATATGAAGTCTCTTTGTTTTTCCGCGTCTCATGCAAGAGTGCATTTGCACATCTTTTACGCTCTCTTCACCTTTCTGTTGTGAAGTGTAACACCTGGGCGAGCTGAAAAGGAACATGAATCAAGCTGAGGAAAATGTCTTTTAATCTGTTTCAGATATTGTTTCATAGCTGTAAGCAGTCTTACCTCATCTGTGAAGCTTCCTCTTCAGACAGAGGGATCACTGTATCTGTAGGCATTCCTCAGGCTCAAATATCAAAACAGCACTAAATAACCTGTCATTCTCCCTGCCCTGAACATAGACGTTGCTGCGTGATCAAGCTTGTGGTCCATGTTTTGAGGGAAAATCACCTTACAATGGTACAACCTCTGAACTTTAAAGGTTATACCGTTGTGGAGTAACAGACAAAAACAGTGTAATACTTTCTGAAAGTTGAGGCGTAATCTGGAATAAAAAAAGCTTTTATTAAGTAATCTTTATATCTACAGTTCTGGATGCAGTAAACTGCCTCAGAGATAATATAAATGATAGCAGTACAAATATCTTGTTTTCGCACATTTCAGCCCTTGTCAGAACGACAGCTGTTGGTAACCCAGTTATGGAATGTGCCTGTGGGTTTTTTCTTCCCTCCTCTTACACTCTGAGCAAGTGTAATGGCTGTTTGACTTCTAACTGTTTGGTGTTCAAGAGATGTCCCAGACAGTGATATCAAAGTTAATACCAAGTGATTTCCATTCCACATCAGTGCCTCCTGAGTGATCGCATGGGGAACCTGTGACAGATCCAACACTGTCAAAAGAAAAGCCACCACAACAGTCAGTCAAAACTCGTCCTGTTTGACACACATTTCATATATCCTGTTTGATATGCTTTAGTTTTATCTCCAAAGTATGCGGAATATATATCTTTGGGGAAGGGCTGTTTTTACTATGATTAAACAACACATGAGACAATATGCATTTATCTCCATCTATCACACAAACGCATATTCCTTTTACTGCTTTATAGGTCATGTAGACGAGACCATCGCTGCCTCTTGTTACGCGGATTTTGAAACAGAGGCTTTAGTAGAGAGATTTAAAAGCAGTTTTATTGGGGATGTCTCTGATAAGAAGCCAGTGACTTAAGCAAAGATGAAGTGCATGCTGAGTGTTTAAAGATGGCTGTTGTTACGATGTACAAGAGACCAGTGCAGATTGGGTGTGACAGACTCAGGCCAGGTTTGAGCTCTTAAGCTCGTTAGCAAAAGCATTCATGGACGAAAGCTCAGAGCTGTTCTTTGTCTGCCTTGTAAAACCACTATTATTTCATTTAAAACAAAGTTTTGTATTACAAACTGTCATGGCAACCCAGTCAAGGGAAGTTCATGTCTTTGACTACAAGTGTGTTCAGAATTAAACAGATTTTCACCTAACTTTATGAAGTTGAGTGAAATGTTTGCTGAAATGCTGGACAACAATCTGTATACAGTGGCTGCTGCTATAGTGACTTCATGCATGTGTCCACATAGCATCTCTCTTTGGCAGAAAGCAGGGTGCTGGGGAATGCTTTGTTAAAAAAAAGTGCCACTGCACTTGAGTTTTGTTTCTATGACAACAATATCTTGACATCAACATTAGCTAGGTAGCTAACGTAATGCTACATTAGAGGTCTGCAGTGGAATTGGGATTCTGCGTGTGCCGTGGGACCAACTGCAAATCTTGCAAAACAGATCTGTTTTATCTTTGCCCCGGGCGGGAGTGGGTGTCAATAAAACAAAACAAAACAAAAAAAAATGCAGGTTAATTGACATAAAGGACGGAGACGTCAACAAGTGACATGCAAAAGATAACATATATGTAATAGCACTGAATCCCTGACACATCAGAAGAACTGTAATTATGAATGTAATTTTGCACTACAACATATTTTGCTACTTATTACCGTCAGTTATTCATTCATTTTCTGTAACCGCTTATCCTGTTAGGGGTCACAGGGGGGCTGCAGCCTATCCCGGCTGACATTGGGCGAGAGGCGGGGTACAGCCTGAACAGGTCGCCAGACTATCGCAGGACTGAAACACAGACAACCACTCACACTCACATTCACACCTACGGACAATTTAGGGTTACCAATTGATCTGCATGTCTTTGGATTGTGAGAGGAAGCTGGAGTACTCAGAGAAAACCCACGCTGACACAGGGAGAATATGCACACTAGCACAGAAGGTCTCCCCCACCCATGTATGGTCAGAATGTTTGCTTGGTGGGCGGGAGCTGACACACACCCTGTGGGAATGGATGCCAATAGAAAACAGTGCGGGAGCAGGAAGTGATGGTAAGAAATCCAGCAGGAGCAGGACAAGGAAAACAGTCCCGCACAAGACTCTTCATTCTTAATTACACTGACAGAGAGTTAGCTATATAGTTAAAAACAAGCTTATAATATGTATGGTGATAAATGCACAACACACACCAGCAACATTCAGTGTTCTTGCCAATCTGCCAATCAAACATCTGCAAATACTTTTTTTCTGTCTTTGTTGTGATAGTTTGATACAGCTCAGGAAAGACAGTAAATAAAGGAGTGGCAGGGACAACAGCAGTGCCAGTTGTTGTGAAAGTCTCTTTTCACAGTGTAGCACGACATAACTGCTGGGCGCTAAGCATTTTCTGTAGACAGCTGCATGTGACCATACACACTCTCTCCTGTCTAGGAGAATCTGAAGACGCCGGCACTCAGAAAAAAATGTTATGTTGACAGAGGCCCTCAAAACAATAAATATGTGGAAAATAAACTTTCTTTATGAGACTTAAATGGGACAATGGATACCATTGTTATATCTGTCCCATAAATATAAGACTACAGCCAGCAGCAGCTTAGCAGCAGAGCAAACTGGGGTACGGGCTCTGTCTAAAGTTTTGCTAAGGTAAGCTAATCTGCTCCTAACTGTAGTTCAATCAGGAGAGACACGTTTTTATGGTAAAAGAATATTTGGGATGGAGAAAAATGTGAAAGGGTGAGCATGAGAATGGTCTACCTGATTGAACTTATGCTGAGCTTCATTTGAGACAACAAGGGAGGCTGAACTTCCCCTAAAATGTCATAAAAGATGGGGCATCGGTAGCGTAGTGGATAGTGCCAGCGCCCCATGTACAGAGGCATTCGAATCTGGCTTGCAGCCCTTTGCTGCATGTCAGTCCCCACTCTCTCTCTCTGTCTCCCCATTTCACACTCTGTCCTGTCATTAAAGGCAAAAAGCCCACAAAAATAATCTTAAAAAAAAAAAATCATAAAAGAAATGGACAAATATGCACTATTGAATTTACATTAACATAAGAATTTACATTGCATTAAACGTGCGCTAGGATACGTTTAACATCATGACTATGATGTTCAAACGTCAGCTGTTTATCACCAGTTTTCAAATGCAACCTCCCTGCCATACATTCCTGTGTCAGCACGGTGGACGCGGAGCCTCCAAGCATTCCTATGAGACAGCACTGAGCTGTTTTTTTTTTTCATGCAGCAAATGCGATAAAATCATCACTTCCAGGGAGGCTCAGCTTCCCTGGGACCTAATGGAGCAGTAGGCAGGAGAGGAGGCTTGATGTATGCATGATGACTGGAGTCTAGGAGTTTTGCTGTGGTTGTATAGCATGAGTGTGGTTGAAAAATAGCTTCAATTAAATGTTCCTTTTATATGACAAATTTTATGACGTAAACCAGCAGCCGCCACTGCTCCTCATCTAAATCTCCCCAAGACAGTGAATAAGCATTAGCGCTACCCCAACTAAGAATTATCCTGGCTGACCAATAGTTGTCATTTAGGGCCATTAGTCAGCTAGTCGCCTGCATGTTTATGATATTAATTTAATTATTAAATTATATATTTTGGGCGGGGCAACACAATGATTTCAGTTTAAGGTGTGAGAAAGAATAGTATCAGTAACATTGTTAACACTGTGCTACATTACAGAGAAATACAAAACCGTACTAATGAACCTTCATTAATATAGGCCTATATTTTATCTACAAGTGCACATCACACACTGAGCGAGCCGCCTGTTAAAGATGCTGTCAGCAAAGCAGTAATGATCGTGCTAGTGGCTAATGGGTCATGGTCACTTCCTGTGTCTGTCCTTTCAAATTAAAGTCCCACATAGGGCAGTCAGGTTAGGTTTTGATTATTTTATACATATTTTTTTTTTACATATTTGTTTATTAATTTGGACTAAAGGTGTAAGTAGACTGACTGTGTTTCATCTGAACACCACGTAACTTTGATATTTTTTCATTGATGTTCGTGTTGTTCATGTAATGGACAGTAAACTGAGATGTGTTTGTGTCTGTTTGTGCATGTCGTAACCTCTTTCTGCTGTAACAATCTATATAACCTCCAGATTCTTCCTATCATCTACCAGATGTTACCACAATGATGATGTGTGAACATCACTAGAAGGACAGCAGCCTTTTCCATGCTTGCATCCAATTATTATTCTGTTTCATCTTCACTACAGATGTTGAGAGGATCTGCGCCTTCATTCGCCTGAGAGCAAGACCAAAAGGAGGGTAAAGCAAACTTGTGTGTCTCAAGTGCTGTCTTGAGTGTCAGTGCTGTTGACAGTGTGGGTTCAGAGTCAGCAATGTTAGCTGTCTAAACAGGGTGACAGCGCACGGCCCACTGTAGTGCAAATGGGTCGGCAGGAGTGAAAATGGACACCAGCTCGGCTGGACCCCTGTCCTCTGAGAGTTGACACAACCTTGTCGGTGCCCCCCCTTCCAAACACCCAACTCCTCTCCCTTGTGACGACTGACACCCTTGTCCCCTATCCTCTCGCTATCACCATGAAGAATAGGACAAGCTGTCACCACCATGGCCCTCTCTGTCTGGACAAACAACTGCAGCCTCTCTACATTTCAGTGTCTGTTTCTCTCTCACCTCCTCTCCCTCTGTGTTTTTAACAGAGAGGCTGGTGTTTCAGGTTCAGGATGTTTCCATTAGCACCTTTTGGTGAAGCCCTTTCATCCAGCCGTCACAGCCCTTGTGATCTGACCACGGTTGGGCTGTTAACCTGCCGCTGTGACGATGTCAAAGAAGACAGACCCGACAACACTGGGAGGAAGTCCTTAGTTCAGCAAGAACTCCTTTTGTTTGCTCCCTCTCTAATAATTGTTTGCTCTGCTGTCTGGAGGTGTTTGTTTATGCCTGTTGACATTTGGCTCAGTGTTGACATCTGATATGTGTTAGCAATATCTGTCATTCCTGAGTGCAGTACAGTCCATGGTGAGATGTAATGCTTGACATTGTTGTTTTGGATCAGAAGTATGAGGATAACATTTCTTGTTGGCATCCTTACAAGCATTTTATTTTATCATTTACATGTTCACACAGTATAGCAGAGTCAGAATAATCTGTGCTCAACTGGTAAGTCACCACAATCTCTCATTCAGCATTTCTTTTATCAGTCTTTCTGAGAAGTGTCTGGGGTTTACTGTTCATATTCTGATATAAATTAGGATCAGCTACTCCACCTGCCATTAAAAGTTAAAACCTTCCTGATTTTCACAAATGATGCAAAATCACTTCATCATATTTGGTTTCATCATTATTATTTCATTATTATAATAACTTCATCTATAGGTGCATTTCCAGCCACCATTTTTTTCTGCATGAAGAAACCTGAGTAGAAATGCCTAAAGTAGGGGGGAGAAAGATATCACAAAAAAAGTTTTTACATTGGGTGGAAATTGGTGTATCAATAAAAGCAAAATGCAAAGAAGTGCAATAGAAACAGATTATGACTGCTGTCAAATAGTAAAAAAAAAAAAAAAAAAAAAAAAGACGTATTATGTCTTTTTCTAAGCACTTTTCCTTGACCTCAATTGAAAACAAGCATGAAGTCAAGGAAAGATGTGCAAGTGAATTCATAAGAACCAAGGAAATAAAAAACTGCGGTGCTGAAAAATGGATCACCAAAAGTGCATCTTAGATACTTCATCCTGTGCATTCTTACCATGTTGTTTTATGCAAGCTATATATGCAAACAACCCAGTGAAAACTAATACTTCATTACAAGGTTGAAAAAGAAAATGAAATATATGCTGCCAGTCACAAAAGGGAAATAAAATGGTTGCCATATTGAGAATAGTTTGTCACACTCACCCTCCTGTTCACGCATATTTATCAACATGAATACAAATTGACCCTTCATTAAGTTCCGCCCCCGGATGCAGACTGGCCAATCATAATGTAGCATCGGGCTGGCTCAGACCAGGTTCTGACAACAACACAGCTGTGCTCCATTAGATTTAATGCAATGGTTTAGGATTTCCTTCATTTTTAGGCTGGTTTAAATTTGGAGCTAAATGTTGTGCCTGGGGCATATCATGTATTAATAATACTCATTACCTGGAGAGGTTGGAAAAAGATTTCTTCCCTGTTCCAAAACCAAAATCAAACCTTGAAAAGTGTAGGGTTAGCTAGCTAGCTACTGAAGGTATAGCCTACTGAATGTATACACATGCTGCTTTTGCTTTTTAATGATTATAACAGTGAAAGACTGACCCTGCTGTACAGGAACCAGTGAAGGGAAGCTGGGAAACTTTGCTGTGTTTCATCGCATTGTGGACAGATGAACATTGTTTGACTTCCCCCAGGGATCCCTGCCTGTCTGGTTGCGGAGGTCCTGGCACACCTGCACACACTGGGATGCCACAGTGCTGGATCAGTATCGGTCAAGTTTTCCTTTATATTCATTGTCTTCTGTCTCAATCACCAGTGATGTGGTGGTTCACTTTTACACTGTGATCTGTAGCCTATAGTTCGGCTTTAGCTTCTAACTAACTTTATCTTTTTAACTTGTTGTCGCTGCTGAGTCAGTTTGACATCCTGGATATATCCTGCAAGCACATTATGTAGAACCCTCTGTCTGCTTCTCTCTGAAATCACTAGTTAATTTTTCTAAAAATATGATAATATTTCTTCAAGGAGTGCAGTTAGTTACAGTGTGGGCTCCATGCTTACTCCGACAGCTTTTTGGAGCCTCACAAAGGGGCGGGATCTAGCAAAAGGTTAGTTAGTGTGATTGTATAAAATAATAGCTGGATTTATGTAAGATAGGCATGTTTTTTTTTTCATGAATGGCTGAATGGTGAATGGTCACTTAAAATGTTGCTGGCAAAAAACACTGTGGGATGGCATTATCTCCTGTCTTTTTGTAAAGGACAGTCCACTGTACCCTATGCCAAAGAGATAAAAGATGAAGCACCTTTCTTTAGCATAGAGAATTCGACCAGCTATTATCATGGTGGCCACTTCAAGACCTCTAGGTCATTTCACTCAGTTGGGAACCTTCCTAGGCAAAAAAGCAGACCTGATGTAGAAGAAGCATGTGACTTAAAACGTCTGTTGAAAATTCAGCTCCACTAAAGAGACTGAAATAGCAACAAACAAAAACATCAAATGTGTGTGATGCGAAGAGGAGGCTGTATACTTCCTCAAATGACAAAATACGTGCAGCAAATATGTTGTATTTCCAACAGGTTTTCTGTATTATTATGTCATCTCATTGCACCCTCTTTTTCTGCATTTTAATAGCATTTAACTGGAGCATCCAACTGTGCATTAAATCTTTTTTTCTTCTGTAGATTTTCAGAAAATTTGGTTAAAAATTTCACTACATTTGGAATGAAACATGTCACGTTTCTAATGTTTTAGCTGTAATCTCTGATTCTGATGATGATATGCTCTGCTGAACAAAATTATTATTACAGACCTATCTCAGCTAGACACGGCTTCTTGACTTGCCCATGGACTTTGTCCAAACTATATATAAAGATGCGTCTGTACTTCCTCCCAAAAATGTAGCCAAAATATTGTGGATACGTGTGCTGCCGTCTTGCCCTGGTGATGTCATTTCAAGCCAGAGATTGTGCTGTGGCAATCAGGAAGCGGAGCCGCAATATCAAGGTCTTGCCTGTGCACCTGTCTGACCCAAACATGAGCAGTGCCACTGATAGCGAGTACACGGATTGGCATTCGCAGCTGTCAATCATGACGTCAAACACCTTTTTATAGCATCAAATAACTAATTAAAACAAAACTTATGAGATAAACAAACAATTACATTAGTATGATAAGCACTGTCTAAAATGACAGAAACCACCTCTGAGAAAAATTTATAGGCCATGTACTTTGTTTTTGTTTTTTTGTTTTGTTTGCTACATCTTCCATCTGCTAACATGGAGGGGGCGATGTTTATGACCTATACTGCCACCAGTCACCACGGGGTGACAGAGATATTTCAGGCTCACTTTCGGGGAGCTGTCAGGTCGCAATATGCCCTCATACTGTTCATATGATATCTAACGAATTAGCAGCCCATGAATGACATTGTGTACTTAAGATAAAGTAACGTACTTAAAGTAAAGCCATGTAAGCTTTACGTTAAGTACAACTAAAGTTACCTTAGTAAGTAAAGTTACTTTGGTTAGGTTAAGAAAAAGAATCAGGGTAACAACATACTTTAAAATAACTCAAAATTCACTTGGTTTCACATGGTTCTGAACACTGGTCTTCTGGGGGTAAGTCCTGTGTTGTCTGACCCATCCACCACTCTTACCTGCATCCTTACACAAACTTTTGGTCTTTATAATACTTCCTTCTCTACTCCAATCACAGCCTTCCGAGTTACATAGGTTGTACACAAATAACAGGCTCATGACTACATGGTTTATTTACAACTGTGGTTCATTACTTTTCGTACGTATACATACAAATATGAGAACAGCCTGCATGTCATCCATCTGTATATACAGGCACTGATTTTGTTAAGCTGGTCATGTTTAAGCTGAGCTGTCTTGGGCTTATGGAAAATGATGTTCAGTAAAGTTCATTGAAAACAGATATATTGAAAGCAATATGAGAATGTTTAAAATAAAAAAAAGAATTGTCCTTGAGACACAAAGAGTGAACCACATAACATTCTGTTGAATAGTTTTATGTTCCAAGGCCGGGTTTTTAGTTATTAATGTTTTTACAAAGCTCAGTATGATTTTGACTGATGTTTTCTGGAATAGAATCTAAAAGTTACAGTTTCACTTTAGGTCTTTATAGTCACATGTGTTTGTGGTAGAGCTACATTAGAAACGGATTAAGCGTCTATAGTTATGAATAAGCCTGGCCTCTGCAGAGTAATGTGGGCTTCAACCAGTGATTTGTTCCTTGCCAGACACTTTATCTCATCCTCATTGGCATCTAATAAGTCAAACCATTAAAATGATTAATCAAGTTCTCATTGAATACCAAGGGACATACTTCAATTGATGGGGCAAACAATTAATGGCATCCTGTTTATTTGAAGTGATTATACTGGGTTTGTTCCCATCTGCCTCGTGGGAGGAAGTGGCGTCCCTGGTGCAGATGCTGTTTGTCAGAAGTCAGAACGGTGAAGCAGCGAGCCAGCATGCAACAGAGGAGATTCAAGCAAACTGAAATAGAACAATGGCTCTTCCAAGCCTGTATCCTATTTCATAGGGAACAATGCCTAGTTTGTGGCACTTTTCCATACACATGAAAGACAAGCCATGCTTCTATAGCTATACACTGTACGCATTTTTGTGATATTTTGGTTCCATTTGTTTTGAAGTGTGTTAGGGGAAAGACAAGCCTCTGCATAGCATCAAATGCTTCACTCACTTTAAAGGATTTATGATGCGGATATAATCATTTAGTTCCAGACTGTGTTTTAATGCCTATACGTATGGTATATTTATGATTGGCTGCTGCGCCTCAGGCCCCTGCCTCATACAGTAGGCCCAGGACTGTTTGAGCAGCAGCTGCAGTGAATGACTTTACTTTTTATCCCAGCATTGTTTTGCAGTTTGCACCTACAGCTGTTTTTGGTATATTACAAATAAGATTAAATTCAAGACATTAAAAGGAGTCAGCACTAGAAATAGTTTAGTGACTGCTCCCATCTTTGTGAGGACCCCTCTGGCCAAACTGTGGTTTCAGGGGACTCCTCCTCCACTTATTGTCCAATGGCATGATTGTTTGTTGCCGTTGCGGTATTGTTTTCACTGTCACTTTTTGATCTTGGTTTATGGTCCCAGATGTTGGCAGAGGGGTGCAATCCCACAGAAAAGACATTGCAGGGCTGCGTCTGATGTTCTCTGTGGTGTAGTGCTGCTAAAACAGCAAACACAGATTCCTCCCACTAAATCACCAAGCAGCCATAGGTCTGCACTGGAGAGAGATGTGGCCTGAGCCCGTGGCAACCTGTTTTGTTAGCCAAGTTAATAGCTTTTTATTGTTTTGCAATTGTTAACATAGATTCTGAGACACAGGAGATTTATATATATATATATATATATATATATACATATATAAACATATCTACCAGTAGGTTTAGGCTACAGTTGTGGATGGTACCTGTTTTTCCACAGTGTGTATTGCAGGTACTGTTGCTAACACTGTTGCTAACGCTGGGAATCCTGCACTCATTTCCCCTCTCTAGGTGACTTCCACCTCCACTCCTCTGGTTGCTGTCCGATTGATGTGAGGAGGCCACCCTGGTCTTTTTCTGCTTCTGTAAAGGTTAGGAGATGTGAATGAATCAGTTCTGTGTGTGCCCAGGGAAGAGGCAGCACAAAAGCCTGTTGTGGGGGGTGAGATGGCCCCAGTATAGCTTCTTACCACCAATCAGCAGTGATAAAAAAAAGAGGAGAGGGAGCCAGAGGCGGCAAGGGGAGTAGAGCTCCTCTGTAATTACAACATGGTCTTAAAAAGCAAATACCAACCCCTAGCAACCTCAGCCGGGAGACAGAGAAAAAAGGGGGGGAAATAGTGGAGGGGAGGGGTAGAAAAAAAATAGGCAAGGGGAGTTAAGAAGCGCCACAGAGAGCGACCCTGCAATGACCTCGGCTCTCCAACAATCGTCCCCTGCCAGCTGGAGCCAGGGTTAGGGGCGAGAGCGAGGGGCCGGGCAGGATCCCCTCCGATTTATGACTGACTATAAGGCCCCTGAAAGAAACCCAATCACCCAGGATTCCTGCGCAGCATGACTCTGGCTGGAGAGAATAGATAGCCCAGGAGAGTGTGGGACTGGGGCTTCGGCGGCAGAGCCAACGGCTCATACACAGGCACTGACACAGAGGGCCACTTTACCAAGGGGAGGGCCAGTGGGCACTGGCTCTATTATCTGCAGCTCTCCGCATTGAGCATGATATCATTACACTGTGCCGACTCTAACCTCAGCTGCGTTCAACGACTGCCCAAACTCATCCTCTGAACTCTCTTTGTCCAACATATTTCACAACCTGGATTTACATGCACCCGGCTAATTGCTCTATCTGTCTAATTAGTAGAAATTTAATGGTTATTAAATTTCAACCTGCTATCAATGTAGAGTGGGAAAGAGAGAGGCAGGCTGAGAGTAGGGCATGAAAAGAAAGGGAGAAGGCAGCTGTCTTTTAAAGCGGGGTAAGCCGCGCTTGGAGCTACCCCGCTGATCCATTAGCATATCTGAATGATCCTGTTCCTGCACAGCCACCACCACGCTGCAAGGTGGCACATCTGAAGAACGCGCCCTTTGAATGCGCTTGCAAGCTGGGGAAACTCTTATTTTTCAGCCCGTTTGAAAATCCGGAGACAACTTGATGTTTGAGAAGCCAACAAAAATAAAAGAGGGAGAGAAAAGGGGAGAGGGGAAGAAAAAAGTTTGAGGTTTTGAGGAGGACAGAGTTTTACAAGCTTTTTGAAGCTGGATACTTAATAATTCACTTGATGCTACAAGCAGCAGTGAGGCAGTATGGAAACACACTCATGCATGACAACAGTTTTCATCGCCTGTGCGTTGTCAAAAGAAAGTGTGTCACAACCCCTGGTTCAGGCAACAGAAATGTAGTATTTTGTGGAAAAGTGGCATTTCAGGGATCCTCAAAAGCAAACCAATGTTCGACAATGGATTTCAGTAATTGTGCTCACGAAATTTAAAGAATTTAGTCCAGCTTAAATTGATAATGTGAGCCACTGGCTTTACCTTCATGTTATCCTCTCACAGACTTTCACAAAACAACTAAAATGATTCTCAAGTGGCTGCAGCTTCATGTTCAAAGCACCATTATAATGCACTGACACTGAACCACCCGCCTCACACTGCAAAAGAATTTGCAACATGTAAATAATTATTAACAAAGTGTTACCGAAAACAGGTTTGGCTGGATGCATCCCTTTGGTGAGACACACCCAGTATGTGTTGCACAAGTAATACAAGCGGCTCTGAATGTGAATCTGAATGTTTTGAACGTATAATATATCTGTACATTCTGATCCTGATCTTATTTGGTAAATGTGTCAGAGCTTAGGGTTTTTTTTCTTCCCCCTTTTTTTTTTTTTTTTTTTTTTTTTTTGATCAGCCTTGAAGTTGGTCTCCCCTCGGCCACAAAGCGGGCTTCTATTGACTGGTTCCAGGGAGCGTATTGATGGTTCCATAATTTGGGCACAGGAACACAAAAAGGCTGACCCCCGCTGGGCTCAGCACGACAGCCCAGTCAGCAGGGAGGCTTGCATTTATTAGCCTGGGAGAGGAGCTCCTGCAGAATTAAAGCACATTCACCCACCCATTGATCTCTGTCATGAAAACAATACTCGCCTCCCTCTCTGGCAGCGAGCTAGGCACTGCGCGCTCTGAGGTAATTCGGCGGCCATAGAAAACAGGATGGCTCACACCCTCGGGCTCCAAGTAAACTATTTGAAAAGTGAGAGGAATAGGATAAAAAAAAAAACTAAGCCATATTAGATTATCAATCCACCTGTCCAATTGTATTATGCCATGAATCAGGATGAATGGTGGCTGAATATGAATGCAGCTGTTGTGTGTGTGCTTCCAGGGTGCAGAAACCAGTCTTTGTTTTTTTGGCTGTGTTGTGACATGTTGAATGCTACTTTATGTGCCTCTGGAGGATTCTGAGCCCAGGTTTCCTCCATTTTACTGAAAAGCTATCTGTGGATTGGAGCATAGATCAGCTTTACACAGCTTACTGAACTTGTTTTTACTTTTGGCTCAAGCATTATGGTCATATGAGAGGTGCAGCGCGTGGTTGCATAGCTTCCGTCTCTCCAAGGGATCTTATCTGCTGGCCAGTGGACAAGAGTAATACATGGGATACAGGCGAGGGGGAATTAGGGCAGTATGTTCCAACACTGTGAGCCCCCACCATCTTAGTTTCTCTTAATCCACTGATAATGGCCTTCATCACCTCCAAAAATACCAGAGTCAGTCACAAGGCAGAAGCATGCCTTCTAGTATCTCCTATCTGTTAGCGTGCACATGTGCGTGAGTAACGTGGTTCGTATGATATCTTCTGAAAATGCACATACAAAAGTTCATGTGATATCTAACGAATTAGCACCCCACAAATGATGTTGCGTACTTATTGTAAAGTTGCGTACTTAACGTGAATACAGGTTTAGGCGGGTAAAGTTACGTAGGTTTGGTTTCGAAAAAAAAAAACATGGTTGGGTGTCAGGTTAGGACAATGGGATGACATACCTTAAAATAACTTAAAGTTCACTTAGTTTTACACGGTTTCAAACACCAATCTCCTTGGGGATTGTCCTGTGTCATACGTAAAGTTAGGTACTTAACGTAAAGTTACGTAGGTTTAGGCAAGTAAAGTTATGTAGGTTAGGTTTAGGAAGAGAGACATAGTAACGACATTCCTTAATATACTTAAAGTTCACTGGTTTCACACAGTTTTGAACACAGGTGTCCTGGGGGAAAGTCCTGTGTTGTTTAACCCTGGCTCCTTACATGGACTTTTGGTCTTAATACTATTTTCTTCTTTACTCCCGTCAGTGCATTGGTACACGTACAAACAATAAGAATAGCCTGGTGTGAAACATAAACCCTGAAACAGCTTAACAGTTAAACCGCACAGCCTCCCCACAAGGATTCATAAAAATTGAGTTATCAGATAATGTTTTGGTCTGCAGGCCTTCCTCTGGACACACAAGAAACAACTTTGAGGAAGCTACGAGGGGGAGGGCTGCACCGAAACTCTCCTCTTCCTTTGAGTCAGTTGTGTGTGCGTGTGTGTACACGGCCCTGACTGTTGACCTAAGGAACTAGCAGGGCTTTGATGCTGCCCTTAGTGGCTAGCGTCCAAGGAGCGGGGGCCGTCTGGACTGTCCGGTCAACTCCTCACACGCAGGCCGCAGTGTCAACACAAGACACAAGAAGATAGGGAATGTCACACTTCACACATAGTTGAAAGCAGTGATGCGTCTCATTATGCCACCTAGAGCTGCTTTTGTCAGCTGGGGTTTGATGTGTGGAGGGGAAGGGCTCAGGGAGACGCCATGGCCTGGTATGGGGCCTGCCGCTGCCACCTTTGAAGTCACTGTCGGGACAAGGTCTTTCATATTTGCAGAAAAGAGAGGAAAACTCAAGGGATGGCCGTGATTGGCACACTGTTTTGTTAGCGCAATAAATGGCGTGAGCTAATCACCATTTGCACCCGCCCTGTTCATCAACCCTCTTGCAGCCCCAGGAGTTTTAAAAACAGTGCTTTGCAGGCACTTTTTTGGCTCCTCAAGCATGAAACTTCCTTTAATCTATTCTTACTCAAAAAGCCATTCAAACATCTTACATAAATTATGCTCTTAGCATTAGAATCAAAGGCGAGCAACATCTCCCCTCATGCTGTCAGTGAACCTTTTGATGGACAGATATATTGAGGCTTGCTTTATGGGAAGCATATGCGTATTGTAATTCCAAAAGCAACTTTGAAACTCGACTGCATCCCTCGGTTACAGCGAGAATGAGCTCCTAAACACTGTCATAGTTTCCCTTCATTCATTTCATGTCAGAAAAATACTGTCAAAAATGTTAACAGGACAGAAATCTGAGCAATGTCTGCTGCTCGGTATATCAAACTAGAGCACAATGGAAATTGTTCACTTTACCTCAAAACTGTGGGATTCAGTGCATCAATTCCTTTCTGCATTAAAGGAGCTATATGTAAGAAATCTAAAGCAAATATTCGTAAAATCATCCTAATATGTCACAGAGATTAAGGAATAATGTTCATATAACATACTGATCTCACCGACAACAACAGTGCAGCCAGAATATTCGCATTTAAAAAACATTTTTACAGTCCACAAATCATGTTTATATTTTGAATTTGTGTTTTGGCCCGTTGCGCCACCCACCGCCATCTACCAGTCACACAGTCAGTAGAGTCTCAGCATCAGTTACAGTTACGACTGAGCTACAGCAGCACGGCAAGCAGCATTAGCAGTGTCCCAGTACATAGCATTAGCAGCCGGCTCCTCCTCAACTGTATCTCGGCAGCAGCGTTAGCAGCAGAGAAGCCGGACTTGCTCGAACGGTCCGCTGGAATACCGAAGATCAAGGACGCGGCGACGCAGCCCTGCCACGGCAGCCGCCTGTGGGCAAACAAATCAGTCTCCAGCGTGCCGCTGTCCAGCAACCTCGAATCTGTAAGGGAGGGGGGGCGGACACGATTCGCGGCAGTATTTTGAATTTGAGTGCAGTAATTGTTTTGGCCACATTCTTACATACAGCGCCTTTAACATCCAGATATGCTTTTTTACATTTGCTGTAATTAAAAGTAAGTTACATTTCCCTCTAGGCACACTGGAAGTTAAGGCTACCAGTACAAAACGTATTTAATATACACATGTACATACACTGACACATGTTAGGCTATGCAAATGCATACACTAAAGCCATATGTATGAACTATGACCTACTATTCTGTATTTCATACTCACTGAGCAGTTCTCAGTTCAGGTTAATTTCTTAAATCATCACAGAGCATTCCTGCTATTCCTCCTAATACTATACTATTATCAGTTAAAGGAATAGTTTGACATGTTGGGAAAAACACTTATTAGCTCTCACATTTGTTTGTTCCATAGATACATAGACACTTCCATGCAAATCAGCATAGCAGGACTGTCAGAGTGGCAGCCAGTTTTATGTGTACTGTTGGCATTGCAACTGTTGTAGCAGGCCGAATTTAATATAAACTTCCAAATGACAAAATGGCCGTTGGGTTGAGGTTTCACAGTAATGACCAAATGAGCAGTTGAGTAGCCTTATACGTTTTCAAATAGGAAGTTCATTACTTTTAATATTACCATTTCCCTTTCTTTCATTGGCATTAATTGCATGTTTGTGACAACATGATGCATCATTACTGTAGCTGCCACAGATGAAAACAAGTGAGCTGCTCAGCTAGCAGCTGCTCAGCAGACAGTTGAGAGACAGAGACCGTGGGGATAGATAGCATAGATCAACATATTTTTATATCTAACATGAATTAGGGGTTTATTTTAACCAAACCAGAGCTTTTGATTGTTGGAACAGTGGACTATCTTCCCAGATGACAAACAAGACTGGCTACAATGGTTTTGGCGAGTTTGATTTTGTTTCTGTCTTAAGTCCCATTTATACGACAATGATTTCAACCGAAAACGGTAAACTTTAGTCGCATTTTGGCCGGCCCTTTACACGACAGCAGCGTTTTGGGTGCCTGAAAACGCAACGTTTTGAAAACGGCTTCCAGAGTGCAAGTTTTTGGAAACGACACCGTCTCCGTTGTCATGTAAACCTGCAATATGCAGTTCCTCTGAAAACAGAGACTTGTGTGCATGTGTGCAGGCGCGTGTTGATTACAAAGTCACACCGCCAACTACTGGCCTGGCATGTATACTACAGCGTTTTTGGTCGTTTTCACGGATCCGTGTACACGGCAATAGTTATCAAAACATTGTCGTCTGAACGGGAAACTTCTCTCAAAATGAAAATGAGAAACGATTCCGTTCATGTAAACATGGCCTTAGTTTGAATGCAGTTTCACTGGGAGTTAATAAGGTAATTAAGCTAACATTAGTCTCAGTTCGGTGAAAGAAAGAAACAAAGATTTGTGGTTGTATTTTTCCCTTAATGACAAAAATGCATGTAAAAATAAGTGAAAATGGAGTTCTTAAACTAGTGAGTGTGACACACTTTACAGCCCCACTGATGTGTGTTATCACCTAGGGATGAGCAAGTACACCATTATCTGTATCTCTACCTGTATCTGTTCAACCAACTAAATTATCTGTATCCATGAATGTATTTGGAATGGGTGGGGTTTAAACCAGAAGTGGGTGTGGCTTAAACAGGTAATGGGTGGGACCAAACCAGAAGTTGATATTTTAAGCCTGAAATTTATTGGAAGTTGCTATGTTTATTATTTATTAGAAAACTACATACAGAACAATGTCAGGATTGAGTTTCAGATCAGTTTTGCTTACAAGAGTGAGAACTTAAACACAGCTACAGCCAAATAAGGATTTTCATCATCAGTATTGTCACATTTTGCTCGTTGATACTTACCTTACCTGTACCCGATACTTGTTTTGTCCAAGTACTCGGCTAGTATCACCATAACAACTAATAAAAATTGCCATTTTCTTTGTACTAGTCAAATGACCGTGGCAGACAGTTCAGTGTCCAGGCCAGGCTAGCTAGGGGTTAGCTAACGCAAAGCTCACTAATTAAGACTTTAGCCCATATCTTGTTTAAAAAAACAAACAAACAATGTGTAAAAACAACAGTTTGTGACTTCACAGGGGTTATGTGCAAGACAGTTTCTTGGCTGTAGCTTCCCCCTGTCTTTATGATAAACTATATTAGCAGTCTCCTGGCTGTAGCTTCATATTAGATGGACAGATAAATGAGACTAGAATCAATATCCTCATCTAACTTTTGGCAAGAAAGTGAATGACTCTATTTCCCCAAAAGTGCTTCTTTAATTAAAGTATTTTGCGGAATATTTACAGTTATACCTGTGAATATCTACCCGACCACTCACATCTGCAGAAAGATGCTTTTCAAATAACCTTTCTCTCTTTATTTGGGCTCCATGCTGCACATTATTTGTGAGATTAAAAGCCTAAGTGTTCCTCCTCTTCCTGCCTTTCTTTAGCGTACAAGTTAGTTCATTGTATGGAGTCTTTATAATGTTTAACAGGAAGAGCATCCGTATACTACATTAAATATGCTTTGTACTCAGGATAAAAAGTATGATCCTTCCTCTATATTGCAAATGAGAGGAAGAGAACTTAGTGGTGTTGACTACACCTCAAACCGCCATGGAAGGTCATGGTCAGGGCCTCTCTTTGTAATAAACACAAGGCTTCTTTCATAAACAAAGGAGAGAGAAGAGAGGGTGTGTGTGTGTGTGTGTGTGTGTGTGTGTGTGTGTGTGTGTGTGAGGAGAGGTGAGGGGTGGGGGGTGTAAATAGACTCTGTTCTTATCTTTGTTCAAATAGAGTGGAAAGGGAAAGTCAGAAAACACACAAAAGGGAGAAAGGAGAGTGGAAACAAAGCCAGGTACAAGATAATGACAAGGTCAAGTGTGCGCTCAATGGCTCAGTTCAGTCAGAGAGCGATAAGGCCCAGCCTGCTGACAAGGTGTGCGCAGCAGAGGGGAATGGGAGGTCAGGTAGGGCTCTGGGGATAGTTCCCTCTCCCACACACACACATGCACATACACACACACTAAGTAAACTGGAACTTCAGTTGAGCACCTGTCTTTGGGACTGCCAGCTCTCCAGCACCACCTGCTGGACAAGTTTGCAACACAGCTGATGAGTGGACAATGTGAGTGACCACAATTCCAGCTCAGATGATGGCAAAGCAGACAAATTCAGCCTCCCTAAAATGAAAAATGTCTAATCTTCAGCTGAGTATCATTACCACCAGTACAGGGGTTCTTATGGATGCTACAGAAAAAGGATAGACGAAAGTTTAATTTTATCCATCATGGCCTTGCATACATCATACCCCGCTGTCTGGAGTCCAGTGTTGTATAATGACAGCAGTGTGGGAAGCTTTGAAAACTCACCAACCAAAAAACAATGCCGGCTTGAAAGGCACGCTGCCAATGTATTCATCAAACCATTTCCTGGAGCAACTCCAACAATAACCAACAGTTTGACTGCAAGAATTCTTGTCTCGCTTTGATGTTTAAGTTTCTTCTGTTCCTGAGAGTCACATCACTGGCTGAGTGAAATTTAAAAAGGCACAGAGCTCCTCATCCGACGTCGAGCATGACATTAAGTATGATTTCAAACGACAACAAATAAAGTGCGAAAGGGCTGCAGGCTCGCAACTTACTTTCACGGAGCATAAAGGATAGGATTAGTTGAAGGCTATCTCTGATGTGTCACTCATCTCCAGGATAGAGGAGAGGGAGAACACAAGATAAAACGTCTTTTTGGTGGACCAGCAAAGCCAGAGAGGAGAAAGAGAGATGGAGAGATATGCTTCAATAGATATCTGATACAACTGATCCAGACACTGACCCTAATCCTGATCTGGAATTCTGATCTCATGGATAAAGGGATAAAAAGCCTGTGAGGTGGGGGGGGGGTTCAGGAGAAAAGGGAGGCCTTGGACAGATACTCAGAGGTGGGCTGAGTCAGTGGGACGTCAGGCAGCACTTTGACCGCACCGAGCCTTGAAGATGCGAGGGGCCCTCATCCAAGTCTCATCTAACACGGCCAGGCACGGGGTGAGCACTGAGAGAAAACACCAGGAGAGTGGGATTGAAGTGAACTACAGGGAGCTGGCTGGCTGTGCTGTTGTGACTGATAAAGCAGCGAGTCAGCTGCTCTTTGCTTCTCTTCATTTGACTGTGGAGTAGTATTGTTGGAAGAAGAACTTAGGCAGATAATGCAACTGTATGAGTAAATGGAGCATCCACTATTAAATCTTTATTTTCTTAATTTTGGAATAATAACCTGTTTGGGTGAAGTCACGTAATTTGGGAACAACAAGAGCTAATGAGAAATCAATACAAATAAACAACTTTGCTGACAAATAATAATGAACACCAAACAGTAAGATTGCAGATTTCGTCATCTTCTTCCCTGTTTTTTGAACCACACCTAAGATGGCTTTTGCCTTTTCATTTTCTTTTACTTTAACACTCTCCAAATATACTTCACTCCACCATATCAGTAAATGCTTTAGCATGTTGTGATCACTCCCTGGTAAACTAGATGGACTAGAGGTGCTACCCCCACTACAGACCGTTCATTAGCATTTGATGTCTGGATCATTTTTCCCTTATGGCCCAGGCACACCAAACTGGCTTCAGAGAACTAGTAGTGACCAAGTTCATCTGCTGCATGGCATGACATCGCTGTGTCTCGGCCAAAAAAGTTGTACACAGACTTCAGCCTATGGTCAACCAGCTTGTACGTTCTGCGCCAGAGGAAATAACTCTCTACACCAGCAGATGGCGGGTGTCTATAATCCTTATTCAAAAAGGGAAACCAGAAAACCATCTTGATGCTACTTAGCCAGTTAGCATATTGAAAATACAATCAAATGTTGAAAGAACAGAGCATTTTTACTGAGCGCCAGTGAGCAATAACTCAAACCATTATGAGACATTTCTGCTAAGGAGCTCAATGGCAATCAAAAAAAAGCCAACTGGGGGCAACAAGGGACAACGGTGTTGGACACACTGCACCAACGAGGGCAGCAGAAGCTCACCAATTGCTCAACTTTGACCATCAACCGACCATCGGCTTGGTGTGTCAGGGCCTTTATATTTGGCAGTTTCTGTGCCCTCCATTTAGGGTGGCGCCCAAGGTGGCCGGCTGTGTCGCCCATAGAGAGATCTGCAACATGAGATCTTAAGTGTTACTTTATAGCTTGTCATGTATCTCTTCTTTATTTCTATTAAGAAAATATGTTGCCAAGTAAAATACTTTGGAAACTTTGGACCTGAGAAGATATAAAGAACTCCTGCCTCACTCAGATGACATGTTGAGGTAAAATGTGACAGTTTGTTTACTTTTTGAAATGGTTAAATCTATTTATCAGCTCTGTCATTTTTGAATTAAATCACTAATGTAACATAACTATTCATTAGGAAAGATACTGCAACTTTTCTGCCATGCTTTCCCTGTTCTTTTGCTACCTGTTTCCTTAGTGCCATTGTCTACAATGGACATGTGTGTGTAACAGTGATGGCTGATTCTGGATTACTGTGGCTGACATAGACTCATATTTAATATTTTTTAAGTGACAAAAAACAAACTAAAAATAACTAATATGACACAGTAGCATAAGATTTTAGGGCACCTGGAATTTTCACTTTAGAAAAATGTCCCATTTTACCTGAATGCATTAAGTACTCACTCAAAACCCTGAACCATGAAAACGTCTGTGCACTGTAACAAAAAATGTGATGATACATCGAACAGTTAATGAAACATCCTGCCTTTGTTGTTATGCTCTCATTGTTTTTGCTGCAGCACTCTTATCACTAAAAAGATAAAATCAGCATACCACATGACTCACCTGGCAAGTTGCAGCGATTACAGTGACTTTTTGTAGTCATTGGTTTGCCCACCCTAGTTATCTTACACCAATAAAAATGACTGTTTCATTTACAGCAGATTTGTTGTAGCAATGCAACAACATGTTCGGTGACTGGCTGCTAATATTTAAAGAGCCCCAAATGTAAAACCTTATTTGTTCTATTTTACCTGACGTCCCAAATAACATGACATCTCCCTAGTCATATCAAGTGAGCACATTTGGAACATAGCGTTAGGTGTTATTGTTTTTTGACAGGGCTGTGGGAGTATGTCTGAAACAGACACTTAAGAGTAAAGAGGTTTCCTTTGAATGTTTTCATCCAGGGTTTACATACAGAGATCACTGTATTCATAGGGACAGAGCATGATTTAACTAATCTGTTTTGCTGTAATTTGAAAAACAACCAAATTTATTTTAGCTGATATTGCCATCTAGTGGTGACACTGAGATATTTGATTAATCATCATTTCTTCAGGTCCATGTCACGGCAGGTAATGAAGGACTCCAGATCATTTCCTTGGCTTTATATCATGGAAATGCACCAATGCCAACATGTACCAGACGACAGCTTGCTTCCAGGAGGAGGCAGTCTTAGGTCAGAGATTGAGGCTTACCCAAACACACACACACACACACAAAATCCCTGCCAGAGCCTCTGCTCTGTGTGCGAAGGATTAATCGGCTGTAGCAGGGGCCCTGATGGAGGGGGAGCCGAGCGTAGAGAACATGGCTGGCCCCCACTCTATCAATCAGACGACTCTTCTTCTACCCAAACCAAATTGACCTGCCGATGCATCGGCCACGTCCAAGCTCTGTGTGGAAATAAATCACATTGAATCAGAGGTAGGTACCTGTCAGCTCCACTGAATGCACCATCCCTCCCTCTGCTCTTCCTGGATGGAGAGTTGTGTCTGCCTGCATGGCTTGCTACCTCACACAGGGCAGATTGAACAGCTCACTGAACTTCACATGCAGACAATTATGGAAAGAGCTTTTTGAATGTATGATGGGCTTTGGCTGGGTCAGTTATCATGTGTAAATTTATTCTGACGCAGTTGTGGGATTAAGGAGTTGTTTATTGTGCAGTGCATTCATCAATTAATCCTCTTGTATTATCCATTGGCTCAACCACAGCCGTAATAACCATCTGCAGTAAAAACTGTCTGTAGTGGTCAAAGGCAAGTGTAAAGTAGAAGTTTTGAAATCAAACTGTAACCTCCTCCCCTTGAAAGAGAATAAATTTAGGAAGATTTGTCTGGCTGGCACTGGTGCAGAGTTGTCGATATGTCCTTGCATCAGTGCTGACAAGACAAATTCCCTGACTCTCATTGTACTTGATGAATACAGTGATTTGGAGTCTAATTCTCATTAGAAATACAGCCACAACAGTGTTGCATGCCTCCCCTCATCCTTCAGCTGTCCCTTTATTCCCCCAGTTGTAAAATCCGTTCCAGGGGCTCTTAGCTCCAGGAAGTTTCACAACATGAGCAATGGTGTGAGGGGAGATAATGTGAGGGAGGCCAGGCTCTAAATCTCAGTTCTGCTCATCTCCTCTCATCCTCCGGTTCACCTACGCGGCCGGCTGACAGATGACACAGTGTGCGGTCCAGGCTGCATCTCTGTTCCTGGGTCATCCATTGCTCCCGGAGTGATAAGTGGCTCTGTCCTGGTGTGGCTCATCCTGCTGCATACACAGTCAATCACACGGGCAGAGGCAGAGTACAACAGCAGCCTGTGGAGGACAGCAGAGCAATAACAAAACTCGAGGTGACATCTGTATCCGGCTGTATCACCTGAAGTGACAAAAGGACTTGCTACTGTAGGTCCAATGAAGGACTAATGTGTTACTTCTGCTTTTAACACCTTAACTGCTAATGAACCACAGTTTCTAGTTCTGTTTGTCAAGTTTAACGAAATTAAAGTCATGAGGATCATAAGCACTTAAGAATACACACTGTAACACAAGTCTAAACTTGTGAAACAATGCTTATAAACTACATATAAGCATGGATTAAGAGATTGGTTAGTGAGAGAATTGTATGTTTGTGGGCCAACACACTAATCAGTGCCTAATGTATTTCCTCAGAGGGTTGGTTCACTCAAAATAGAAAAACACATTGTTTTCTTAGTTATGACCAGACTTTTTCTTTTTTTTTTTTTTTTGGTAGTTTTTATTGTTGTTGTTATTTTTTAATTTTTATTTAATTTTTAATTTTTGTTTCTCAATTTAGTTTAGTTTCAGTTAGTTTCCAGAGTGGCTTTGATATCTTTATTTGTTTATTTAATTTTGTCTTATGTTGTTTTGGTATTAGTTTATTAGTATTATTGTTATTATTACTATTATTATTATTATTATTATTATTATTATTATTGTAAATTATAATACGGGGGTATTTGTTAGGGGCAAGATATAAGAAATTCAGAAAATGTATTACAGTACAAACAAAACACTTTGTGAAGGTAGTTGACTCACAGTACACATCCCGGTCTCAATAAACAGATGCACCCATGCCTCCCAAGGCTTGTTAAAGGGAAATTTCGGTTTATTTCAACCCGTCTCCTATCATCCTAAATTTGTTTGAAGTGACTAGTGACATAAAAATAATAGTTAGCGTGTTAGCCGTTAGCCTAGATAGAGCCGGGGCACATAGTACCGTCACACCTGTTAAAACATAAGTGAACAGGCAACCTTCAAGTGCAAAGTTAGTCCAGTAAACAAGCTTTTATTCCACAAAGACTGCCTCATATCGTTAGGATAAATGTCAGAGAACATATAGAAAACGACATGTAAATGTGTTGTCTTACCTTACCGGTCTGCTGCCATGTTTGTTTACAATTTAGCTCTGCTTTCCAAAGCGCGGCCGAAATCTCACGAGAACAAGCAGCAATCTCATACCATGCCTGAAATCTCGCGAGAACAAGCAGCAACAGCTGGAAGGCAGAACCGGACAGTAGCCTGAAAAGTTCGTTCATTTATTTTATGAAAGATTTCTAGAATAATGGCTGACTTTTTGCCAGACTTCGACTTTGTGGAGGAGGAATTTGATTTTGCAGAGTTTGATGGCCGCCCTTATTTATTTGAGCCAGAATACACTGAAGAGCTTCGTGAAATTGAAGAACAGAGGAGGAGAGAGAGAGAGGCGCAACAGGTAGAGGACGAGAGAAGAAGAATGGCTGCTGCAAGGCTGCGTAGCTCTGGAGATTGGTGGTGTACCTGTGAATGCTGTGCCCCAATGCCCACAGAAGAGGAATGCCTCTGTTGCAAGGAAAGGGACCGGTTGCAGCCTTTTTTTTCAAGGTCTGGATGTGACCGAGGACAAGACACCTCCACCTGGAGTAGTATCCAGCTGGGCTTTATCTAGAGCTTGCGAGATATATTTTGGCCGTGCTTTTGTTTTCTATATGTTCTCTGACATTTATCCGAATGCGGTCTTTGTGGAAAAAAAGCTTGTTTAGTGGACTAACTTTGCAATTGAAGGTTGCCCATTCACTTACATTTTAACAGGTCTGACGCTACTATCTAGGCTAACGGCTAACATGCTAACTATTATTTTTATGTCACTAGTCACTTGAAACAAATTTAGGACGATAGGAGACAGGTTGAAATAAACTGAAATTTCCCTTTAAGTTGGCAAATTTGACCAAATTGAAAAAGACTAAAACTAAAGATATTTCCTGTATATTTATTTTATTTTATTTTGTTTTGTTTTGTTTTATTTTATTTTATTTTTCATTTATTTTATTTCATTTTATTCTATTTTATTTTATTTTTGTTTGTTTTGTTCAGTACGCAATATTGTTTCAGTCATGGGACTGAGACAGTGGGCCCCCCCAGGCACAGATATGCAAAAGACCCCACCACTTCTCCTACATATAGACAAGACACACAGACTTTGTGACGGTTTTGCCTCTTTTTTCATTGTTGTTTTGCAATCATTGTGCATCTCTGTCTCTTTGCATCTCTGTGTTTTTTTTATGTCTCCTTGTGGTCATTTTGGGTCTCTTCCTGCTCTGTTCGTGTTAATTTGAGTGACATTTTGCAGGTGAAGGCCAGGTCGGCCCCGTGACAGTTTGGGCCCCTGACCCTGTAGACCCATGCAGTGATTCATCCATGGTTAGAAGTCTAGTTTTATTTTTATTTTAATTTCATTAACTAATTTTTTTTTCAAACCTAGTCTTACTTTTTAGCTTTGTTTTAGTTAAGTATAATAACCTTGGTTTGACTAGTGATATGCAGCCATTCAGACAGTGTTTTGCCTCAGTTTTGACATTTCTGAGGTCTCTTTCACAAACCCCAATACAATGGAGGCAAAGCAAGAATTTCATTTCTCACAGTAAAAGCATGGAAAAATGACATAAAAAGTCACCCGTCACTTTTCTAACCAGAAAAATGTCCTTATTACTGATACTCCACATAGCACACTGTGGATTACAGATTAAATAGGAGTATTTCTTTACTAGACAGTGGTTCAAAATTTAATTTTTTAAAATGTAATATAAGTGTATTGGGGATGTGGTGAAAAATCTCAGGAACTAATATTTCAACAACTATGCAAATAAAACCAAAAACTCTCCACATGGCTGAGTACCACTAGAGGTATGTCAGAATTCTTCATTTTATTTTATTTATTTATTTGTAATATGGGTGAACTGCAAACCATCAACGTCAAACTCGACACAGTCACAAAATTGTGGATACAGATACGCAGTGTGAAGTTAAATGGATACAACATGGCAGTAACACTGCCGGGACTATGGCTTTGATTCCCTCTGGGATTACCCTCACTAGAGACATGTGCACTCCTGGCACTGTGAGATGCTCTGAATAAAAGTCTGTGCTAAGGCGAAATCCCCAGTCACACACACACACACACACACACACACACACACACACACACAAACATACACACACACACACACACACACACACACATGCGCACACACACGCTTCACAGGAGATAAATGAAAGGAAAATGAATGCAGTCCAGAGCTGAATTCATTTTACATCCCACTGCAAGCTCAACAAGCAGCAAGGTGCAGCCTTGGAGCACTAGATGGCAGCACAACCGCACCACTGCACTGCCTCCTAATTGAATATTTTGACTTTCACACATTTCACCTGATTATTTCTATGACATAACATGATTACATACAGTGTCATATCTGTCCATTCACCTGCTGTTAGATTGACATGTTGCCTGGCCCAAAACTCCTCATGTGTCCTCCCCAGCAAGAAAAAAAAAATCTAATAACATGGCTGGCTAACTGCTCAGCCTGCATGTCATGCTGTTGTGAGCTTGCACGAAAAGAAATATACATAAATTAAAGTTGAGCTCTGACATCAACTCATTGGCCTTTTCCTAAACCACCCTCTGGAGATGAATAAAAAAAACGTCTGACTTTTGGAAGAGAATATTCGTGTTAATCCTCTGGACCTGATCACAGTTTGCCAGGTAATTCCTGGAACTTGGCACTCTATCAGTGAAAGGGAAATTGGGCTTAGATGTGGAGCCCCTCTGGTCCTGCAGAGTCTTAAAGAATGCTGAAGGGGAAGACTTGGAAGTTTGATGTTTACAGTCTGCTTTACTACTTAGGCTGCTGTTTCTGTTCAGGTGCAAGAATTTACTCAGAACTGAAACACATGCACTTTTAAAAATATTTTTCAGCATTAAAGGTTCAGTGTGTAGGATTTAGGGGGATATATTGGCAGAAATGGAAAATAATATAATAAGTATGCTTTCTTTAGTGTATAATCACCTGGGCATAAGAATTGTTGTGTTTTTGTTACCTTAGAATGAGGCGTTTATATCTTAGCAGCCGCTCCACAGCGAGAGTGTGAGAAAAACACTGAGTTTTTGATGTGAAACTGCTTTATTCAGTTTTTTTACTGGTTTGAATCTGTTTGTTTAAGAGAGAAGAAGACCTCTGTGGATAACTTAGCTCCTTGGAAAACCTCCTGAATGTCTTGATCTTCAGTTATGAGAGAAAATAGGTGATCAAGTGCTAGGCTAATGGCTCGTTTCTGACAAGCTGAATAGCATCAGAGAAACACTAATTTGTAACATGAAACTGCTTATGCTGTGTTTCCCAGTTTATTTATCCATTTGTTGTGTTGGAGAGGAGGAGACCTCTACGGATGATTCGGCTCCTGGTAAAAACCTCCTGGACAATGAACACTGAAGGAATTCAGCTGGTTGAAATCTGCATACACACCACTCGATGCCGCTAAATCCCTCTAAATCTTACACGCTGTTCCTTAAATCAATGACTAAAGCCCAGCAAATAACAACAGAAAGCAAACTGCATTCAAATGTACATAGTCTTGAAACATAATCAAACTTCCATGTATCCAGGTCTCCAAGAATCCAGTGGCCATATCCGAACAGAGACCTATCCATATTGTGTTTGTCAATGCAATGTCCAGTGTTGGTGTATACATACATATGTGACTGAGATTCCTGCCCATCATGATTCACTCCATCATGGCTGACTGTACTCCCCAGAGCGTGAGGGAGAAGCTTATCATCTGTCTCCTCATTTCATGCCCTGTAGCAAGCAGCCTTCAGCTATGGAACAAACTCAGGATGTAGCCATCACTGACACACCTTCATTGCTACACAGGAGACATATAGGGGAAGCAGCGGGCACAAATCTAATCATCATATTTAAAAGGAGTTTTAGGTGTGATATTCTTACAAAAATGTAACCTTTCCGCTGCAGCGTTTTCAGGATAAGGTGAGCTGGCTACAACCTTAAAATGTGCTGTAAGCTGAGATAACCTATCCAATATCAGCAACTAATGAGGCAGAAAGAGGAGCTGGAGCAGACAGACACTATCATTTCAGCTCCATACGTTTTCTTGTGCAAGATAAGCTTTGTCAGAGGTCAGATACTGTGTGATAGTTTGACCAATTTTCAGCACTATTTCTGGGAACGACTGTCGATTTGATGGCAGCTTGGATTGTCGGCCGTGGTGAATGAGCAGCTGCAGTGCTTTTGGCTCACAGGGGAAATCTGTTTGGGCTGCCTGGAGTTGAACTGCAGAGCACTTTTACTCCTGGTGAGAAGATTGCTCTCATGTTTTATTGAACGTCGCCACCGGCACCTCTCATCCTTGACAATCTGATTCTACCAAGGTCCACCTCATGACCTTAATGTTCAACCAATGGGGTGTTGCAATTCACTCTCTCTGACCCTTCCATCAACCTCATCAGCCTCATAGGTCCTTTGGGTAGCATTTATGGGCCACTCTCAAAGTGGATTGATATCTGTGCTACCTGCCTGCATTGTACTTAACTGTCCTTGCACTTAAATAACCTGTCATTTTTGCCCTTTAGTTCAGTTCTCCGATTGCAGACAAGGCTTGACATCACTTTATCATCTATTCTTGGTTCTCTTTCACTGTTAAGGTGCGCAGCAAACAACCTCCTCATACTGAGTATGTACATGTCCTTTTGGCAAACATATTAAATTTGGGTCAAGGCCTCTCAGCTTGCCAGCAACTGAAATAAGAGTCTGTCTGGTCTCCTTGTCTGACCTCCAGAGCTGTCACCCAAATTGTATTGTAGTAGAGATTTAATCCACTAGAGCTGTCATGGAGCCAGTGGTGCTGCCATAAAACAGTTCTCTATTATCCATTTTACCACTTAACCTCTACACAGTTTCAACAAAAGAGAAAATACAGAGGAAATGAGGAGGTAATACGTAGAGATATTCCTTTACAACCCCAAGATGAGAAACTTCTTTCAGGGCATCTGTATAACAAGATTAGAAGTCTACAGCTATACCACTGTCAATGTGAGCCTGTACTTCTGGCACAGCAGAGCTAAATGCTAAGGCCAGCATGCTAACATGCTCACAATGACAATGCGAACATGCTGATGTTTAGCAGGTACTAAGTCTACTTTATTTAGCATCTTAGTTTAGCATGTTAGCATGCTAACCTTAGCTATTTAGCACTAAACACAGGGCCATGAATCAAAGTTTCACAGGTGGATTATGAGACACTATGCTCCTGGGCACTGTTATGCAAGGGGCCCCACCATCTCTCCTACACAGAGGCAAGATACATAGACTTTGTGGTGATTATCCATCCCTTTGTGGTTGTCATGTGTCTCTTTGTGTTTTTGTGTCTCTTTGGGGTAATTTTGAGTCTTTTTTTGTTATGTGTCTCTTTGTAGTAATTTATGTCCCTTTCCTACTGCACCCCCCCAACCCCCCCCCTCCCACTAACACTCATTATCATCTGGCCTTTTAATGTCATGAAAAAGGTTACAATCCGCATTCACACCGGGTTAAATGACTGCAGTAGTAACGGATATTTATCAGCTCCAGCTCCAATCAGCTTCAATGGAAATACAATACCCAGGTAGAAGCACTGATTTTCCCTTTTGCAATGACAGGCCGCTACAAAATCCTACCCATCTCTGCCCAAGCAGCACTCAAAAATCATTCTAAATTTAGTTTGAACCGAGTTTAAGAGACTGACTGAAGAAGTAAGACTTACAAAAAAGGAGTAACCACTGTAACATTTTCACTGACCACCATAGAGTTTTCTACTGTTTACTAACCTGTTTTTCCAGCCTGTCCATAACCTCAAACACAGCACACCAGGGAAAAACATGCTTCACAGGGGATTAATGAAAGGAAAATGAATGCAGTCCAGAGCTGAATTCATTTTGTGTAGCTCTGGTCTACAGGCAATAGGAAATAGCCCATCACCTATTTTTTATGGGTTTCCCATATTTAAAAAAACAACAACACATTAACGTGCTAATTTGGTGGAAAATGGGAATTACTGAAGTAATTTTGTTTCTCTTTGAGGTCATTTTATGTCTTTTTGGTAGCTTTGTGTCTCTTTGTAGTCATTCTGTGTTTATTTGTGGTTGTTTTGCCTGTTTTAGGGTTATTTTGTGTCTCTTTAGCCCTTTTCAAATAGGAATTGTGCAAATTTGCAGGAAAGCCCAATCAGTCTTCTTTCAGCATTGGCAGTATAAAAACAAAATCAGGAAGTACAGCAAAATACTGCCTGCCTACTTTTGTTCATACGGAATGTGCCTTTTTCGGGACAATGGGGGCGTGAGCAAGTAACAAAACGTGTAGCTCAGCGTGTGACGTAAACAGGGACATGGGAGTTAAGATTCTCTCATAAGTTGGCGGTCCTTCACTGTTACTGTCATTTGACGGTTAATGGCTTCTTCATTTGCGAGGGCAATTCCTTGTCTCCCCAGTTGCTCATCTTTACAGTGTCTCTCAAGTTTGCATTTCCCTCGTGCTATTAGCTGCTCATTCCTGCTATCAGCTGTTTCCTGTTTATCCACCGCCAGTGGCTCGCACGTTCGGCGTCATCAACAGCTCCTCCCACAAGTCATCAACAGTCCCTCCCGTGGTGGAAGGGCGCCTTGGTTTTTTCAAAACAAAAAGGTTCCGCCAATACAACTACCCTACGAGGTGGAAAATTGGGCACCTTGGATCAACTCGCCAATCCGGATCTGTGTGTCGAAACGCTCGCAGCTTGCCTGCAAAACGACGCAAAATTCGCTGAAAATCTTGCAGTGTAAAAGACGCTTTTGTGGTTATTTTGAGTCTCTTCCTGGTTAGTATGTTTTAATTTGACATTTGACTTTTTGCAAGTGAAGGCCAAGGGGCCGCCTGACACTTTGGGCCCCAAGGCCTGTGCCTAGTAGGCCCATTCACTAAGCCATCCATGCAAAATGCACATAGACTTATTAGAATTTTGACCTAATTTTGACGCTAGATGGAAAGTCAGGGGATCCCCAGAGTGATTACAATTCATTCTGAGGGATACATGGATGTATGAACCAAATTTATGCCAATATATCCAATAGTTGTTGAGATATTTCAGTTGAAACCAAAGTGTGGATGGAGCGTCTGACATTTCCATACATACAGCCATGGTGCTAGCATGACTAAAAATGTATAAATGTTAGATGAAATAGATAGATGAGAGGATCGTAAAGAATTTTCAATGAGATATCTCCGCTTTATCGTGGCCTGAATAGTGGATCACTGATCTCATTTCCCCTACAACCTCCTTAAGATAACTAAACTGGAAATTAATGAGATGATTGTTAAAACATGAGGATTATACGCCTCACAGATGATCTTGGTAGGAGACAAACTAACTGTTTGATAATTGCCTTACATGTATTCTTTTCTTCTTTGGTCGCTACGAGGAAACAAGTTTCTCGATGTCGAGATCTTATTATTGTTTTATGTCACTATTGTTAACATATTTCTTGGATAATTGTCAAGAAGGCAGCCTCCAGTAAGAATTATTTAGTCTCTCAGAGACATCAAAGCTTCCTCATTAGGAAATAAAGAAAATATGAGATAGAAGAAACGTTTGTATTGTAGAGCGAGGAGCAGATTTTACGCAACAACCTAACATCTGGTTTTCACCCAGTCAGATTCCATCTGCTTTCTGCTTTTTCAGACAGCTGTGAGACGACACAAGGAGATGACAGATTTTTTGTTTAGAAATTTTGCTTCGGCTCAATGATCCTCAAGTTTCTATGCTTTCACATATCTATTGATTCAGGGGGAAACAGAATAAACTCTTCCTCAGAAAGTTTGATGACTTTTTGACTGTTCTCTGAATTGAAGACATCATTTATAACTAGATACATAGTATTTAACTGAAATCCCCTCTTGGATTGCTTAATACGTCCAGAGAAAAAAAACACTGCAACACTGACATACATCACATATCTCAGTCACACTCAGCCCAGATTGGACGCTTTTTTCTTTTTACCCGAGAAGTGACTCAATTTCACTCAAAATGCAAACAATCCTCAGTCGCTTCATGCATTTTGGTTATTTGTCAAGACATGTAAACATCAATTCAGTCGTCAATCAAGCGTGAGAGCCAGTCTTCCTGTAAAGTGGCTGTTGTCACTGTGTTAACAGTGTCTGTGCTTGTGTGTGTGTGTGTGTGTGTGTGTGTGTGTGCACTACAGTATTGGCTGTGCAGAGGTCTGCAGAGCCCTGTCCTGCCTGCCTTAGTGTGTCTGATTTCTCTGTTGTGGTGGTGGGATTACTCCGGGGATTAGCAGGATACTGGCAGCACCCATCGATGGGACAGAGATGACAGTTCCCATCATGTAGTCTCCCGCTTCAACCCCTCGCTGCTCCCCGGACTTAAAGCGGCACAAACAGCAGATTACATGAGTACGACAGCAGGGGAAGAAGTCACACATCACACAGTGGAGATTAGGCTGAACAAACTCTTCTTCGGCTGCCTGGGGGTATTCAACCCAAACATGGAGAGCTGTCTCTCATGGCCCAGTTTGGGCTGGATTAGGAAGCTGCAGACAGCATTTCTCTGCACAAGAGTTTGGAAAAACAACTATTGGTATGCTATTCAGATAAAAGAGTGAACTTGTGAGTAAATTTGCTGTTGTAAGCATCAGTATGTCAAATCAAGAGCGTCAGCAGGACTTTCATCTCTGTTTGTGTGGCTATCACAACAAGAAATGATTCTGTATTTCCAACAGCCCAGTGGCCAGAGGAAAATGTTGGCATTATACATCCCTGCAAACCACAAATTTGTTACATTTGTACAATTCAAACGAAGCATATCAACATTTCTAAAGTAACATAATACATGAGCTAACTTTGCCATCTGGAGGTGGAGGGGATGGTGGATGGCATGTCACCTTGGCATGACACTGCAGACTGCTGTTCGAGACCAACATAAACAGTGTTATGTAGCTGGTTACTGCTGTATTTTCAGCAGCTTTTTAGCCCCAAAAGTGGATGTTTATAAGCAACCCACTGCTGTTTTTCCACTGGCTCTTTATTCCCCAAACATGGGTGTTTCTGAGCTTCTGTTAAGAAACTTTTTATTGACCTGTCATTGTTTTCCAGCCGGGATAGTGGCATTAAATATGAATGTTTTTCTTCTGAGACATCACACTGTTTTCAGCTGGAATGTGCCCTCAAAACTGGGTATTTTAAGCCAAAAATGATCTTGTGGTTTTTGTGCCTAAACCTAACCACATGTTAACTGCAGCATTGTTGAAACATAAAACATATCTGGTACATATTAACATGCAAATGTAACATAACCATGGTCTGCATAAACACACAATGCCAAATTTTCTTCTAGTGACTGGGATGCTTCTAAGGACTTCACAGTATCTAACACACGCACAGTTCATAATTGGAATCACTTGTAAGATCCGTCTCAATGCATGTGTGTGACTCTCTCTTGCAGAGCTAACCAGTGTGCCTCTAAGACCCTGGAGAATAAAGACAGATCCTGCTCCTGTGTGTATTTCAGCCACATGAGCTTGTGTTTGCTCAGGACTCTGCTGTGTACCTTACAAATTTTACATACTTGCAATTAATATTTGGAGAGCAGCTAGCGAGGGAGTGCAGTGGATGCTGTACAAGCGTGTAATATGAAAAAGCCTGCAGCCGTCTTCTTCCTATTAAGGACACAGAAACCATTTTCTCCGTTATTCAATAGGAAGAAACTTTCAGCATCTCAACGATTTGTCTTTTGCCATTTTATCCACTGTAGAATATAATAGAAAAAGTGTGCTTTAGCACTCTAAGTAGAGGAATTGTTATCCATGGTGGTTTGAACAATGCACACTCTTTGAAGGTTTAGTGGGTGAGAAGGTATAGATAAATCCTGCTGCAGGTGGGAGCATCCCGGGCTGTAATTGCATGTAGTGTAGTGTAGTGTACTGGCATGGTTTTAAGAAGACACTGCTTGATCTGAAGCTTGAGTGGGTGTAGTGAGGCTGGTTTCATACTTATTCACATTTCATTTTTATTTTGGAGTGCAGTTTGTTTCTGTGTTCAGTCGTAGCCACCACCACCTGCAAAATGCATAAGGTCTCTACCAAACAACAGGCCTTCCCCTGTTCCCCCTATAGACACTTTGCTGCTACCAAGCTCTTGTCACTTTCGTTAACCCAGTTTGTGTGTTACTGACTCTGCTAAAGTCCTGTTTATCCTGGACCATTGCCTGCAGATTAGTACAGCACTCTTCATTTGGAAAAAAATAATGAGTGTTCAAAATCACCGTGCCTAAGTTCTCATGAGTTAATTAAACACCTTCAGCAGATTTGAATATGGAGCCATATTTGCAGAGGTGTCGATTTATCCACTGAGAAATGTCACCACTTGTACACTCAAAATAACTCTCAATTCAAAAAACCTGTCAACACAGTAAAACTTTCTGTGAACACAACTTTCGGGGCGGTTGTGGCAAAGATTCAAACTTCATTTTCGAGATCAGACCCATTCCGCATCACAAAGCCAACACTGGTGCACTGGTGTGATTTTTAACACTTAGTCTTCCATGGGAGAAATCTCTTGTTAGGAGTGCTAATGTCTTTCAGTCACAAAGTCGCAGAACTTTCTAACAAGGCCCCTTTTATAAAGTATTCATAATGTAACTGATGGCTTTATAATGGCTGATAAACCATATGCTGATGTATAGATTTGCAATAACCCCATTAATAACAGTGTTTGGGTTGCCAGGCTGTGGAAAAAAAACTGGTGTTTATTCTCAAACTTACTTTGCCTTTTATCTTGCTTTTGTAGTTACTGAAGAAAAGTACAAAGACAGTTGACCCGGGACTGGCCCTAAACTGTTAGGGACCTAAGCAGGATTTAGTTTCGGGGCCCCCCTGAGTGTGACATGTTGCCGCTTCACATGGCACTGAACCAGCTTGAGTCAGCATTTGTCTATTACCCCCATCCCTATAAATTGTCCTCTTAAACCAGCCTCCAAATGTAATTTATTTAACTTAAATCACAGGCTGTCGAGGGATAGCTTGTGAACATACTTATCCCAGTTTGTGATTTTCATCTGCAAATTAAGATTTCTTTTTTCTACCACAGAGTCCTGGGAGTGCTCGTTCTGTAGGTGTCACAGTTTTACATTCCTGGTCACTGGCTCTTTCCTGCATGCGCAGTCACTCCACCCTCAGTCAGAAGTTTTTCACTCACCCCATCTCTCTACCTGTCCTACTTGACAACCAATCACCTCTCTATACAGTATTTGCTTAAAAAAAATCATATGTATTTCATTATTGTCTTGTGTTCATTTTTTAAAAAAAAAAAAAAAAAAAAAAAACCTTTGTGGGGGGCCCCTACAGTCCAGGGGGCCCTGAGTAACTGCATATATTATTTAAGTAGAGCCGGCTCTGGTTTGACCTTCTGGAAAAGCGCTGCAGAGCCTCTGGACCACAGTTCTTTTATTGACTAATTATTTAAGGAATAGTTTAACATTTGGGGAAATATGCTCATTTGCTTTCTTGCCAAGAGTTAGATTAGAAGATTGATACTACTTTCAACGTGAGAGTGGTATCGATCTTCTCATCTATTTCCCAAAATGCTGAACAGTTCCTTCAACATTGCAACAGCAGAACTGATGGCTTATTAGAAAGTGAGAAACTCATGGGTTTTTTATTAAAAGATTACAAACTTTTACAACAGTATTATCACAAAGTAGAACCCAACAGCATGCAGTATCACATATTCATGACCATAAATACTCTACTCATGACTCTGTATGTTCAACCTTCAGTGCTCGGTAACAATGTTATTGTAAAGATATGCAAATTTTAGTGCCCTCGCTCTCTGAGTTTGCAATGAGAATGGGAAACATTAGAGCATCGTGTGTGGCTAAATGCACCTCAGCAGAAGCTAGCGTTATCTGTCAAACAGAAGGATGATGTACATTGAAAACACATTCCCTTTCCTCGTGGCGCTCACATCTATCACTGGTTTATGGCCACTCTCCCCACTCTAGCACATCTCTGCTGTGACATCCATCTATGTCAACATCCTAACTTGCATATCCGGAGGCCTGTGTTGTTTCTCTGTCCTTAAGTGTCTATAACATATTCGTGGCAGGTTTCACCATATGTTGTCTCTGCATCTGCGAGCCATTGTGGATGCTTCTCATTCAGGAATGCTGGAGGAAGGTCAGAAAAAGCGGATTTTCATTTTTTTTGTTGTTGCTGCACAGCTTAATGTCATGTTAAATGATGGGTGAATGTGTGACGCTTCTGACAAGTGATTCCCCACACGCACGACATCAGGTGACTAAAAAGGCTGTTTCCTCACAAGAGCATGCCTCTGCTATGTTAATGAAGATTCGGTTGGGAGATTACTCAGGCATTCAGCTGTCTGTCAATTCCTCAAGTCAAAACTATTTAATTTACACAGCGGGGATGTGGACATGTGGTTCTGTTGACTTTCAGCTATTAAGGCCTGCTGAATCTCATAAAATATTTGCATATATATGTATGTATGGCAAGCATTCATGTCCTCTTCATACAGTCAGTTCTGCGTTGTGAGTATGAATGTGCATGCAGCACTGAGGGTGTATCTGCACTCTACAACTTCAGCACCAGTTTTTTGGGTGGTAAATCTTCTCAGCTTTTCTTAATACACACTGTAGTTGCTGCCTCTTTGTGTGTGAGGAGCAGGTATATAGGAAAGGATCTAAATTATCCTACAGCAGTACTCCACAACGTACTGGAGCAACCCAACACACAGATGCTGCTGCTGCTGCTGCTGCTTATCACAGTGCTGCAGTGCTAGGGAGGAGCTCAAATAAGCTCACAGCAGTAGCTTGTGGCAACTTCCTCCTGTCTACAGATACTGTGGGGTTTGGTCACACTGTGTGTTGATATGTTGGTTAATCCTCTTTATTAGTCAATAAAGCCCCATTACATTTACCGCTACAAGTCTGCAAACAAGTACCTTGTTGGAGGGAAAGACGCCAGTATGTGCACCAAGTTGAACCACTGAGTTGAAAATATTGTGTTCAGTTTATGAAGGATGAGGAACGGCAGTATTTCATCCCACTGACATCTGCTTCCTGTTCCCAAAACATGCAAAAACGATGCGTTGCTCAAGTGTTAACATCACTTTCACGCAGCGCCTGTACATAAAAAGTATCTGGATACATGCATGAATATAAAATCTATCTATCAGCCTCTCTGTTAACAAAATGATCCAAAATGAGTTGAAAACCCAACATTTCTGATGCAACTGGGCTGTAAGCAATAGGCAGTCACTCACCTTTGCTTTTACTGACATAGGAACTCCTCTTAACCATCAGAGGGCACTAAAAATCCACTTGATGCTCTCAACCGCTCAGAGACCATTAGAATGTAAATATCACTGGAATTAAAGATAGTGTAATTTTTCATGGGCAATATGTAAGAAAAAAACTGTAAAAGTGCTCATATTTGGTTATATTTGTAATGTAAGAAGAATTTTCCTCTTTATCAATGTCTAAATTTTGAATGAACAGTAATAATGAGGTGAATGTGATGCAACCACGTCCTAATTAGCCTGACTTGCCCTGGTTGGTGTCATTATTGTAGTTCATGTATCCAAGGTTGCAATATCTTGGCTCTCTGTGTAAAAAAAAATCATTAATAATTTTAGGTAAACAATAATAATCTTCAAACAAGGCAACAAAACTGAATAAAACTGTGCTGTAGAGCAGTGGTTCTCAACCTTTCTCATGTCAAGGACCCTAAATTGAACCCTGTTTCATAAGATTTCACTTCAGGGGCCTCCATCTGATGAGATTTTGGACGAATGTCTACAAATTTTTAAATACAGTTGATGAGATAACTGTGGAGGAAGTGAAACCTGTAATCAGAATAGTCATTCTTATGATGCTGACTCACACTGGGCTCACTTCTATAGTAAATCAAATCATGAAAATAATCTATTTCCCATTTTACTGGGGACTCTCTGTAACTCACTAAAGGGGCCCTAGGGATCCTGGGACCCCTGGTTGGGAACCACTGGGTTAGAGAATAATAGAAATTCAAGGCAAACTTAAGTTAGTCTTTGCAAATGGCTGATGCAGTGTATTTGTTTCACTACACCATGGCCTCCATCACAAGAGAACAGTCACAAAATAAAACAAAAATAAAATATACTTCCGGTAGAGTATTAATTTATATATATATATATATATATATATATATATATATATGTATATATATATAAATGACATTATTATTAAGTTTGTATTTGTTTTGATCTTACTTTTACTATGTTCTCACAACGTCACACTATAAACACTGACAGGTGAGTCACTACAACCCTGCTTCAAATTTCCGCTGCAGATCTGAACATGTATCCTCCCTGATGGCATGTAGGTTTCACTGTATGTTAACACTGGGTCAACATACAGTGAAGTTCCACATCATCAGATTCAGTGATCAGCAATCAGTAGACACTAAATCATTTCTTGTCATCATTTCTTCTGACATAGCAGTCAAACCAACGCAGGGTTAATCCTACCAGCTGCGCACTGGACGTCGCCTCCTGAGCGGATGAACAGTGACAGATGATGAGTTTAGTGCCCTGAGGATTGCGCACAAGACAGTCAGTGATCTGCTAACAGCCGTTAACACCGCAGAGTTCCGGCAGCCGCGGCGGCAGACTGGGAGAGCGACTCAATCTGGAGGACTAGTTGAGATATTTCGTTTAGAGGGGGTCATATCGATCGAAACGGAACATTCTCTATCACACAGTCTCAGCTCGAGACTCCTCTGACCGGGCACAAAGTCTTCAGGAGACACATCTCCAGGATCGTTGCGCACAACTTTTACGCACAACTCGGGGAACCTGCAGAGGATCAGATCTCGATGCGCTGTCACCTGCAGCACGGACTACACTACAATCTATACTCCCACAGGTGTGATAATGTTAATTGTGCGAACTGCAGGAATGGATGAAACAATCCGCTCCACGCTCTGCTGAAACAACACCAAACCACGGACACTGGGAACAGCCTGGAACAGCGAGCCGCGCCGGGTGCCAAAATGAGCGTTTACTACCAGAGCTGCTGGAGGATCTTACAGATATTCTTTGCAACAATCACAGCAGTTCTCACGCAAGGTAAGTGACCTGGAAGTAATTGGTTGCGTGTTGTGGTGTATTTCAAGCTAAACTGCCCATCAGTGACGAGTGTAAACCCAGCGTCTGCCATTGAATTAACCTGGAGTGTCAAGTTGGGACTGCCACTGTTTAAGCATTCAGACTCTGTCCACACTGTAGTTAATGATAACAGCTGAAAACCAATGAGCTATTGGAGGGAACTGTCTATCTTGTACACATGTTACTGATGGGGGTGGGCCTTCTCTCAGCAGTGCCATGCCAGCAGTGAAACAGCCTTCTCCAGAAGTCTAAATAATATATAAATGTCCCCATTTGGGCCACAAACTTACATCCACAGCGATACAGCGTTTCAGTGAGCCAAACATGAGCATTTATGTATTGTGGCAAAGGGGTGTGACGGCAGTGAGTGGGATATTAAACATTTAAGATGAAATCAGTGAGGGGTAAAATACTTGATGGGTTTATATTACAACTTGAGCTGTGCCTTAATGCTCAGTACTTTGCTTCTCTTTGGGAAGTATTGCTTTCCTTCATGGATGTCTGCTAGGGAAAAAAAGCCCATTTTCACACACAGCACGGCAAACAAGAAGCAGACAATCTAAATTCCTCAACTTTGATAATGAAAAGGAAGAGAGAGACAATAAAAGCACATCACAAAGGCATTTACTGTAAAGCCTATAACTACCTCATAGAAGGCTATTTCCAGGCAATGCAGGCTGTCTGATTTATGTGGATAAAAGGATGACAAAAATGGAGACATTGTGATAAAACAGATTTTTTTTTAAAGCAGCTTTAAGAGTCTCATTGGATGTAGCAATCCCCACCAATCACTGCAAAAGCTTAAGCCTCCCCAACCCCTCTGCCTATCTTCTCCACCCTCTCACTACCCAGGCCCTTAGGGCATTACATGCTATATGATCAGAGCATCGTCTTTGGATGTTCATATAAAGCACTCCATGTACAATGAGAATATCACTCTGTCAAGAGTACTTTGACTGGACAATGAGATTTGACTGAGGAAGTGTTGTCATCTAAGTCTTATCCTGGAAAGCACCAAAGACCAGGCCTGTTTCAGAGCTCCACTGTTGTCAGCACATAATTCATCATCAAGACATAAAGCAAATGGCACTACAGCAAATCGGCAAGAGAGTCTTGACTACAGCACATAAATAAGCTACCAATGAAAAGTTTTGAACACTATATTTAATCATTTAAGGTTAAAGGGGAACACCACCTAACTTTCAGAACTCCAATATGTTATCAGTAGTATCAAACTTGTGATGTCGCAGGGTTTAAAGTCTGGAGCTGCTCCTTTGACAGTGAATGGGAGCCTGATTTTGTGGACCCACAGAATCTTTTTCTTCATTTCTTTAATAGCCAAATTAGCTTTATTCCACTCTTGTGTTCTCAGGTCTGAAACAGAAAACTTACCCATATACTGAGATTATTCCTCTGGATGCTCTCAGTGTCATCTAGAACATGTTTCCTTATTCATTGTTCACAGAGCAGATTCAGACCTTACACCCCGTGACATCACAAATTTGAGTTTTTGCAACCCGGTCTCACTCCGAAGTTGTCGAAATCCGGCACTTGGTCAGTGACTTGCAAGCGTCACACAGTGATGGAAAAAAGCCATCTTTCAACGTTGGCATGATACACAGCCAGGTGCCGGAATAGTTTAACAGCGCTTGGCGGCGCCAGAGGGAAACATGGCGGGACAAGAATGAACGAGAGAGCGCTGAAAGTCTGAGTAGGGCAAGTGACAGGAGTGGTGGATGGACAAACACCGACCTCCACCCAGGGGAGCAGTGTTTGCATCCTGTAAGTGGTGTTTGCGTCCCATGAGATTCTAAAGCCAAAGCCATCCAATGCACCCAGGGTACCTTTCACAACGGACATGAAAGATCCATGACCAAACATTGAAATGTGACGAGGTCGGAATGAGAATGTGTTGGTTTTAGCACAACTCATTTGGGAGAGAGTTGATCATGTTCACTAATATTTTTGGACTGTCCGAGACTATGGGAATAACATGTATGAATTTTGAAAATGAGCACAGTTCCCCTTTAATGCATCATTGATAGCATCTACATGAACACTTAAATTCCACTATTATTCCAAATATGAAAATATTCTGATTTCAATATCGGTCACGTAAACAGCATATTCTGCTTGGATATTCTGAGTTATGGCTTCTGGCCTGTTTACGGTCAGGCAACAGTTTGCAAGGCTGGGGTAGAGATGCATGCCCAAGTGAAAAGCCCACATTTCTGGTTGGAAGAAAAAGCACACTTACTTGTAAACATCATGAAAAACTTGGATATCAACAGGTTTTTGGACGTGCGTAGATATCGCATCGCCAATCTTTTTAAGAGCGTGGCTGAAAGATTGAAAGAGGCAGGCTGTGTTTGCCAGGCCAAACAAGTCTGCCACCAAGAAGCAAAATGGCACAAGCGTCTCCACTTCTCCATATTTTAACGTGATGAATGACATATTAGGGCACATTAATCAGAGTAGCATGGCTGCATGTAAACAGGAGTATTAATGGCATATTCATTTTCATTAGCCATGTAAACACCTCAGCAGCAATATTGTCATTTTCAGAGTAAGAGAAAAATCCAGAGTATTTTGTGCATGCAAATATAGTCAGTGTAACAGCCCCAAAAGAGTTCAGAACAGGTAGTGAACTCAAAATCTTTGTGACTTTTTGTTTAATTGGGGCCACTATGCTCCAATTAGGTGCCTGTAGCAGACACCACCTTGTACTGCTTATGTTTCTAACACATGATATATCTTCCACACCTTTTTTGGATCACAGCTTTTCCCACTCTCTAGATGCCCTTTGATAATTAACCAAAATGTTGAGAGAAACCTTAACTTTTTGCAACTTTTTAAAACATCTCTGAGAGTACTAAAATCTTGTCTTTCCTCTGTTGTGAGCCCCTATTACCTCCCAAGGTGACTGCTAAGTGTCTACATGTCCTGCAAAAGACTCAAACCTTTGTATTTAAGGACCTATTGATTCACAAACTGTCAGATCCTAATGAGACTTTCTGGTGCTTAATTAAAGGCACTTGTATTAGAAAGGTCAGCCAGGCAAAAGATAAAAAACACATAGTGAAAACATCAGTTGTAAGACAGAGTGTCGTCTGCCACAGGTGCTTTAATTAGTGTCATTAGCATCTGGGCCATTGCCAATGCTTTCTTATTTTAACATCATCAGTGTAGTGCTAGATATGTGACCCATAGCGCTAACATGAAACAATGATCAAACACCATTAACAGACAGCTTGACAGAGAAACTTTGAGACACACAAAGCTCTTTAAATCTCTCAATTACTGACATCCATTGTTGTCCTCTGCGATGCCATTGGGAGTTGACTCACTTCTGCAAGCTGTTTTGCACATATGGTAAAAGTCATTACTGCACATTAGAATTCACAGTGGTTCCTCCGCATTTTAATAGAATAATACAAAGATTGATTACAATTGGAGAAATAATGCTAAAAGACAAGTGCACTGAAAAGAAGTTGGCTGACACGCCAGTGAAAATGTTTTAATACAGAGCCGTGAGACAAACTGCAGGGCAGAAATGTAGCTCATTAGATACAACAGTGTTTTTTTATTAATAAAACTGTTGATGGGGAACATTATTTTGAAATGGATCTGTAAGTCTTAATCCCTAAGTAAACTTACTTGGATACACCACAGGACAAATATCAGCTTCTGCACTTCAACTTTTCAACGTTAAGTACCATGTTTACTCCCTGTTTCCATTGTAATGCATGACAATAAAGCCCTTATCGGACCGTATTTGCGTCATACATGTGGCCAAGCTAAAAACACACAACAAATGGGGGATATTGTACACATGAAAAGACACATATCCATTTTGAAAGAAAATCTGTGCTTGAAGTTGATTTTCTGCTTTTGCCCGAAGGTAGTGCAGTGTTAGTTTCAAATGAACAACTCCAAAACCTAATTTCATACAGGGAGCATTTTCATTTGGACACAGAAAGGGATGAACAAAGATGTGATTCAAAACATGTGATTTGAACTCTGGTATAAATGGGATCCTCTGTTTCCGCCCCTCATATAAAGCACTTAGCCTACATACTGTTGAGAAAAAAAAAATAAAGCAACAACCGAGGCATCGTACATGTTAAGTTTGCAGGAGAGCAGTCTTGGAGAGGTGGCTTTTAGAGGCAGTTGTAGCATCTGCATGGCAACACTGATGCTTTCTGACTCAGCCAAGGAGGAAGAAGAGCTCAGGGTCCTCAAAATGAGTGATTTGAGAGGTTGGAACAGCTGGTGTGGCGGATTTGCTCTCATGTTTATCAGTTGAGGGCAGGACTCTCATCGTGATGAGAGGACCATAGAAGTACAGTTTTGCTTATATTGGCTACATCTTAAATATCCAAAATGTTGGCAAAGGGAAGGATGCATCTTTAGCCTGCCATGAATCATACACAAACAGTGCCCGCAAATAGATGTATGCAATGTATGCTTGATTTAAAGAGTCTCCTTTGAGATTTCTAAAATGAAAAGCATGTGAAAAAATAACAGGGAGAGCACAGATGACCCATCAAACCCAACTGTAAAGGGATGAGTATGCATGTGAAGTACTTTGTTGCTACATTGGCGGTGCATTCTCCCTCCAGGAGACAGTGAGCCAGTTTATATTCACTCCAGCCGGAGCTGCTGCCAGCTCTGGTATTAAACAGCACATCTGTCACTGTGGCCACTGGTAGGCTTAGCCAGGACAGCCACGTTCCCAGCTCCAGTCCCTCTGCCCCATGCAGTGTGTCACCCACTCAGCGAACATGACTGACACTGTTGCCTATGTGTGGAAGAGAGACGAAGATGAAAAAAAGATGCTGTTGTCTTCCTCTGAGGATTTTGACACATGCAGTGTAATCATTGCTGTGTGAACTGTCTGACCATCATGACAGGCTCTTTGCTGGGGTGGATGAGTGAGAATGAAAAGCAAAAGAGGCCGTGATAGACGGACCTGTCATGTGCCAGCAACCATGAGAGACGTGACGACTGATCTAGACATAGAAAAGCTTCAAGCTTTCCTCGTTAGACAAATAACAAGTAATAATTAAGTGACAGTCTCTATTTGGCATCTTTTGTCATAGTGTCACAGATGCGTCTAGTGCAAGTCCATAGATCTAAATATTATTTGTAAGACACTATTGGTGTACTGAATCACTGGAATCACTCTATTTAAACCGTTTGTCAGAAAGATTTTTCACTGAATTGTTCAGTTCTTGACCTGAGCTTCGACTGCATGTATTCTTAGTTGCTGAGCTAAAACACAGCTGAACCACATATTTGATAAAATAATGGATATAGCCTCTGTAACGTCACCCACTTGTTTGTAGACCCCTGTTTATAAGCCTCAAGTTTTGTATTTCTGTTGTCGCCAGAAGTAACAATGAGATAACCCTAACACGGGCTGCTATCTATTTCTATTTAAAGCTACGGTTAACTGCAGTGGTGGCCGCTGGTCTTTCAAACAGGAGAAGCTCACTTAAAGTTTACATCATAAAATTTGTAATATTGTAGCGAGGCAGTAACTTATAAAAGGAACATTTAATTGAAGCCATTTTTCAACCACACTCATGCCATAGAACCACAGCAAAACACACCTCAAAGATTCTCAGATGGGTTTAATGGTGAAAATATGGCTTATGGAAATAAGGAACTCTAGACAGCACTCTGTCAGATGACTCTACTTGCAAATATCCGCATAGGATTGAGCTTGAAATGTGATGATACCGGTGTGTATTTCCAAAGCGCTGTCAATCACAAAGGGGTTCAGCCTTTTAGACAGTTCCTCCAATCATCATGCATACACCGAGCCTCCTCTCCCGCCTCCCACTCCATTAGGGCCCAGGGAAGCTGAGCCTCACTGTAGTGATGATTTTGTCGCATTTATCCAATGATCGTCCCACTTTGCTGCATGAAATAAACCTGCTCAGTGCTGTCTCATAGGAATGCTTGGAGGCCGTGCTGACATGAGAATCTATGACTGGGAGGTTGCATTTGAAAACTGGTGATAAACAGCTGATGTTTCAAAATCATAGTCATGATGTTAAACGCGTCCTAGCGCACGTTTAATGCAAAGTAAATTCTTATTTTAATGTAAATTCAATAGTGCATATTTAACCATTTCTTTTATGAAATTTTAGGGGAAGTTCAGCCTCCCTTGTTGTCTCAGAACAATCACCCCTGGTTAACTGTGATAAAAATAATGCTAATGCTAATTTTTGCTAGCAAAAAAACAGGCTTAAAACCAGTGAAACAAAACGTAGCCTGTTTACTGGTAAAACTGAACATCTGACTCCTTAGATGGTCTTTTAGTACAACTAAACACTGAACAAGACCCTTTAAGGTGACCAAAACGGTAAAATTTCATAAAGTGAAAACATGCTGAAATTGTGACAGCTACACCTATAGCTACTCTGAATCTAGGGTTCTGCCATTTTTCCATTATCTAACCAATGTTGTCACCATGGTAGTGACTTGTAACAGATGGCACTCACCTGTCACCCAAAGCAACCTCACTCTTAATTATGCAAGACTTTAAGCCTTACTGAAAGTTAAATGAGTAAGTTATATAAAACTCACCCCTTTGTACAGTTGCACTTACTGTTGAAATTAGCTATGAAGATCAAAACTGTTTTTTGTACCAGGCTGTAAACATGTTTATTTCTGCTGCAGCCAGTCTTAAGTGGCCAATTGAGAAACTAAAGTTTTTGGCACTTCTGTGTTGGATTCATTTTTCAGCCCCAAAGGTTGCCACTTGGGCTGAATGTTCAGTTCAGATCTCTTATCAGTGAATTGCCAACAGAGAATCTGGTTGGATGAAGATTCTGTTTGCAAACTGAAAGCTGAAGTCCTACCCTATTATGCACAGCACATATATCTTCCTGACATCTAATAATTACATACATTTTTTGGTACTACTTTGTACATCAAAACTTGAAGACATGAGAGAGATGTAGAAAGGCAAGCTTGAGTGACTTAGTGACCGTTATCATTCAGGGCCGCAAAATGAATGACTTGAATCACTCACTCAACTGAAATGAGACATAAACAGATAGTTTCACTTCAGTTCGTTCACCCAAAAGATTTGTTCTTTTGAGCCAATCATGTGTGAGCGACACACCACTAATTGTTAGCTTTGGTGTACCAGTGGGATGATAATTTGTTTGGGTGTTAGATGCTGCTGAAGCTGTTTTTCACCATGCTAATGCAGCTTCATCCATTTTTGTTCTAATCTGCAAAGTAAACACCAGTGTTTTTGTCCTTAATTCACCAAGTAGGGCAATTAGCCACCAGATAAACAGTGCACACTCAGGTCAGCAGCAATAATCTTCATAATTCTATCAAAATGGACATTTAATGAGGACACACGATGGCCGGGTGACCTCTGCTCATGTCCACTGAGACAAACACTTACCATTAAGCTTTTAAACCAGATCAGAGAATATTTATGCCGTTGGTTTGTTTACACTCACTCATATCAAAGGTTATTTTATGCACTTGTGATCAGTGTTTAACAGTCAGATAGTAATTCTTGTGATCACTGTGTACAGCAGTGAATGCTCAACTTACTGAATAATACACAGATACAATTTCAGATGTATTTCTGTTTTAGTAAACTTCACATATTATTTTACCTCACATAGTGATACTCCACCATTCTTGTTTTTTTTTCATGGAGGATCTGCTGGGTATTCACAGCCTGCTGATGATCTGCAAAGCGATTTTAATCTCAGTTTTTGATGGCTGATTTTAATCTTGTGCCAGATGTATCAGACCCCACCTTTCCTCCCCATATAGAGGAAGCTGATCATCCATGAGAGAGGTGGAACTGGGGAGGCAGAAGGAAAATATGGAAATATAACAGTAAAATATGACAAGCAGTATTTTTAAAGTACATTTTACTTCTTTTAACACTTGACACGGTAGATTTGAGTAACAGTAAACAGGTTTCAATAAGTAAATTGTATAGGAATAATCTTTCTGTGACATAATCAGGTGCCTGGATATTATTTAGGGACTGAATGTAAATTATTGGTGGTGGCGTGAAGCAAAAAAGGGGTATCGCAATTTTTCTTTGGGCTGAAAGTAGGGCCTTTAACTTTTTTAAACGTATGTTATATTTCAGCCTTGCTTTGCTAATAATTCAGTAAAAGGTTACATCAAAAACACATCTTTACCTTGCACCTTGCACCGGGGTCGTGCAATGCTGCACCCAACCTGCCACCTGTACATATGATGAATTAGTTCTGCAACCCGTCCCAACTTAAGAACCGTGGACCAATCCGAAACCATGTTCACCATGTGCAGCCCAAATATTCTGGTCAGGCAGTACATGTGAAGTGAACATTTTCTGGTCATTTCATACCTGTGAAACTAAGATATTATATTTTTTTTTAAAAAAAGTTACCTCAGGAAATACAGTTTAAATTAATGTATTTTGCTTATCTCATAATACTGAGCAGCACATCTCCACAGTTATAACGCTTGTTAGTAACACACTTGATTAAAGCAGCTCTCAAATTCCAGCTGGCACAGAAGAGACAGCCAACACACAAAGTCAGCAGTCGGAGGATTAAAACATTAAATTCAATTATTATTATTTTTATTTGAATATACGTTTCATCCAACACCTGCGATCTGATCTGCATGTTCTTTTTCTTCACCCAGAACTAAACCCAGAAATAATACACCACCCTCAAATCACCTTTTGTTTTTTGGCAGTTCACCCACCAGGTACCTGTGGGTATCCAGCCCACTGAAGGACTCTGACTTGCATTATGTATATTAAAGTGCACTTTACCATATGCAGAGGGCAACAATTCCGTCTATGTCAGGACTTTATTAATGTGAAAATCATGGTGCACATTAAAAGTTCCATTAAGATATTAAGATTTAAATTGGAGTACTCTATACGTTTTACCAATTCAAAACTGTTATATTATTTTGATATGTTGTGGGGAGGGGGTTGCAGTATTTTATAAGTCAAGAGGAGGGTTCAAAAATATTATTATCCCTGTGGAGGGCTTAACTTTTTTACAAGGTGAAACATAAGGTTCAGTCCTCCTCACACACCATTCATGTTTGTACAGTGTCTTGGCAAAGCCATAGACTTCCACTCCTGCTCTGTCCTGACCTCGGAAACTAAAACATTCTTAAGCCTCCCTTGTTGTAATTTACATTATTTCACCTATGTGTTCTGTTGCAGGAATTTTAAGGTTAAGCTCAGAGGCCTTTTAGAGTAATACATTAATGCCCCACTCAGTTGATCACTTGGCCTTGGCTGACTTTTTGTGCTCAAGTGTTAGTTTCTGAAATGCTGCTGCTATTTTTCACAGTCTTTTATTCTCAAATGGAGAAAGCGCAATTCCTTGTGTCTGTTGCAAGTGGAATTCTTGTTGCTCAGAAATGTGATACTGTGACATATCCTTGTGGCTTTTAACACGCCTTATATAATATCCTATTTTTACTTTACAGATCTGAGCAGTAAAGAACTGACTGACAGTAGGAGCCCAGTGCCTTTACCTGTCTTCTTGCCGGTCAACTATGAGGTGCGCGATGCTGACTACTTTTTCCTAAAGGAGGCTGGGCAGGACTTCATGAGGAACTCCAGCATGCAGAGTCACACGCAGCCCTTTGTTATCTTAAGAGCCAGCCGGCAGCCAGCTGTCAACGCCAGCTACGGCACTATGTCCACAGAGCAGCTTGTGCCTCTAGATCTGGTCCAGTCTGTGCAGCTTTTCAACGCTCCAGAGGTCTTTACCTTTAACTGGAAAATCCAGGCCTTCGTGCTGACGCCTCGGGTTTTCTCCTCTAAACCCAGAGTGCGGGTGCTCTTCTATGTTGCGGGGAGGGACTGGGGCAGAGGAGAGGGAACTGTGGATGAGCTACCATGTGTGACAGTGTATGCATTCTGGCAGACCCAAGAGGTGAGGGGTTCCTGTGCTATGGGAGGCGAGAAGGGAACCTGCATGGCTGAGCTGGCTCCGGCACTTGGCTGGTTTGCTCCGGGGTTAGAGGGCACCAGCAGGGAGAGGCAGGACCCCTCCGCTGGGAACCCTGTGGAGCTGTACTACCAGGCAAAACCCAAAGTCAACGGGAAGTGTAATTCTGCGGATGGAAGTCGTTGGGGTGGCTCGCAGCAGCAGGCAGAGTATGTCCCTGTCACACCCATGCAGAGGATTGGCAGCGTGCGTCTTCTGCAGGTGCCTAAAGGAATGGCAACACTTTCTAGGCTCAAGCTTGGCAATGCCATTGTTATACGGACATCCTCCAAACCACTGAAAAAGACTGATATCGCCACCTTCTACATACTCATGGCCAGCTCTGCTCAGCTGACTAACTTCACTCTCAGGTAAGACTGTGTTTTCTGTTGTCTCACATCTTGATCAGATCGTAGAAATTCATCACAAGTGTGTAGGTTTTGTTTCAACATTTGGGACACACACATGAAGTAGAGGGCTGGGGGTCCTCAACCAAACACCTAAGGCCCTGTGTCCACCAAGGCATTTTTCCCAGTTGAAAACGCAAGACACTCCTTAGGTAAAGCCCAGGTGGAAGCTCTTGAGAGTGCTTTGGAGGCACAATATTTTTTCACTTGAGAGGCTTTGCTTGCTTCTGGTTGCTATGACTTGAAATTCTCATTGAAGCAAACATGTCAGCACAAGGTAGAGCACATACTCTGGCCCTTGCTCTTGATGAGGGGAAGGATAAAGCACGTAAGAAGTGAGGACAGACCTGCCGGTCTGTGTGGATTCATGACAGGAAAACTATAGTAATGCATTTACAGTATATTAACATATATCTCTTTGATTGTTGTTGTTGATGACCATGTGTACATGTAAGATGTGACAGCTTGTCTTCATGTTATTTGTCCCTCTTCTGCTTTGACTGAATGGCTGTCTTAAAAATGACAGTGAACTCCTGGTGCACAGAAAAAAAAGTGCAGTGCTCAGCACAGAATAGTCGCTCTCATCATGCTGCTGGCATTTGTAGTGTAGCATTAACATGTAGTTCTCCCATTGCAAAGGATTAAAACAATATACTGGCCCCAGGAAAAAACACTTTGGTGGACCCGACCCCTGATTTCCTGCAATCAGGTGATTTTTTTTTCTTTTTGCACCAATTTGCGCATTTATGATTGAAATGTGTTCAATTCTGTCAGAATAGAGGTCTCCTGCTACTTTCATGTGTCAAATGCACATACTGTAAACACTGAGGGGGGGACATGCTATCTGCGTTTCCCCCAAAATCTACTCTTCAGCATACAGTCTAGTCTAAATTAATTGGTCAATAAGAATTCAATACAGGGAATTGCTGAATAACATTATTAGTCCTCCTCTCTACTTCTTGCAGGAATTCAGCTCCATCAAAAATATGGAGGAAATGAGATTTTGCATGGATTATGGCATTATCTCTGAAAATATGATCCAGGTTAACTGTCTTTCCGAGAACTGTGGTAGATTATTCGAGTCAAATCAGAAAAATACATGTCTGAGTGAGCACAGCCTGATGACATTAAGGGCTGCTTCAAGAGCCGTAGTCATTAAGGTTGACATGGATCAAATAAGGTCACATGTAGCTTGTGACTCATTATTGCTCCGCTTTAAAGGGTATGCTTGGGATTGGTCCTGTATCAACACCGTGCTGTTGAATGTGTGAAGATCACAGGGATTACCAACATAGCTCAGTTTAATTTAAGGTTCTGTTCTCATTTTGTGATGCAAAATGTTCCTGTTTGACTGGAGATGAGAGCGTTTTTGTAGATCTATCTTGAAGCAGTAGTTATTCCTCTGGAGGTCTCTGTGACCTCCTTGGTAAAAGAGGCTAATTTTATACAGATTTTAAAGAATATATATTTCCCAAGAATGACTGCCTCAGCCGCCTGACTTACTATCCCCTGAAGGGGGAAAAATACAAACGAACAAAGGAAAAAGAAAAACAAGATTTAGTCTAATCTCGTGTCTTTCTTTCAAGATGTCAGTTTGTTACTCGCCTTTTCAAGGTGAAATGATGCAACATGGGAGATTGGCACCTCAAAACTGGATATGAATTAAATGCCTCCATCTCGCTCTCACCGTTTCATTGACGGTTTTCATGGTCATATGCAGCGTAATGCCTTTTATTATCATCATCCAGACGGAGATCAAAGAGAACCACATTGCAGCACAGCGAGATTTGTCGAGGTTAGCTGTCAGCGCAAGACAAGTAGAGATTTACACTAACTTGATTAGAGACTGATTTTTTTTGTTATTATTCTAGACACTATCTGCTTTACTCCGAGCCAGTGAATAATGGACTGTCAGGAGGTGTGAAATACGTTGTCCCAGTTATTCATTTGGTATGTGTGTAGATTTGGATCATGAGTAAAGTACATCATAAATCCTTCCTTCATATGTGGTTTCACATAATGTGATAAATAATAATAAATTATCTATGTTGCCGTTTGCAGCGTGGTTGGATGATGTCCAGTGAAATGTCCTGACTTAAGAACTGGCTCATGCAGGCCAAAAGTGTGGTAGTTCCTGGGCAACAGATACAGCCTTTCCTCTCAGATTGAAACACTTTGGTACACAATCAACACTTCCTGGAAAATAAATAATTTCTGAGTCACGTCCGACTTGACTTGCAAATACATGCTTGAGTGGAGGTGAGCAGGTGAGGAGGCAGTCATGGATTATTAATGCCCTTTTTCACCTGGTCCTGTGTTCATTCACTTAGACAGTCACTTTCTCAGATCAATTGTGAATGCTGGAATAGGTAAATATTGATCTGGCCGACAGCTGTGCATGGTTGCACTTCTCCTCGTTGGGTTTCAGAGTTGAGTCTGCAGTAGCTTCTCTATAATTTTTCCCCATTCAGGCTTTTTAAGGAAACAGAGAAACATGACACTTCAGGTGTTTCTTCCTACATTTCATGGGTTGTCTGTTTGCAGGAGAGAATCGGAGAATCGTTAAATTGCATTACAGACCTTAGTGTTAATGTATTTTAAAGGGTTTGACAATGTGTTTGAATTATTTAGCTGGCTTCCTTTTCTTTCTGTCTCTTGATTTTTGCTGAAGCAATGAAGCCAAAAAAGCAATCCTGATTTCCCCTCTTCATTCTGTCACTTTTAATCATTGCTGCTTTAATTCATTTACTCAGTCACACGTGTTTCTGAACAAAAAGCAGATAGCAGAAATGTCGCCTCTCATCTGCTCCCCTCACTTTTCCTTTTCCTTCCCTTCCTTTCCATTTCTTTCTTTCTTTCTTTCTTTCTTTCTTTCTTTCTTTCCCCTACCTCTCTTTTCCTCTCCCTTCCTGTCTTTTCCTTTCCTTTCCTTTCCTTTCATTTTCTTTCCTTTCCTTTCCTTTCCTTTCCTTTCCCTCTGTTTCTTTATTTCATTTTCCTGTCCTCTCCACTCTTTTCCTTTCATTTTCTTTTTCTATTCTCATCTCTCTGTTCCTTTCCTCCCCTGTTCTTTCCTGTCCTCTCATCTCCTCCCCTGCCCTCTCCTTCCATCCCCTCCCTTCTCTTCTCATCCCCTCTCATCCCCTCCCCTTCCCTCTCCTCTCCTCTCCTCTCCTCTCCTCTCCTCTCCTCACAGCTATCACTTGGTTAGGAAGCTTTGTAGTAATTAAACATGTGCCATGGGCAGTTGTGTCTATACAGTATGAATTGGTAACTAGACTCTGAAATTATATTTTTTGCATCCAATAAATGTGACATGATACACTCGCTTCTCTTCTAACTCACACATTCAGTAACACAGTGCTTCGCTCCCCAAGCTTATCAGCACATTAACAAGCCCTGTGCATCCGGTCCTCAACAGCTGTCTGTGTGCTTTATCACTGTCTGAATGTCCCATTAAGCTTTGCTTAATACTCTCTCATCAGCATGATAAACCTGTTATTGATGTCTATAGCTGGAGTCAAGGGACATACAAATTTGAGGTCGATTGAGAAAAAGACAAGCCACACCTGTCCGTTCCTGCAAATTGAACCTGTCATTCTCAGTGAGAGTTTGATAAAGGTCAAAGATAAAGTGCTGTAATGCCATCATCACACACCCATGTGAAGGGTAATTAGATGATCCCTTCAGTGTATGCGCAGGAAGTTGAGTGACAAGACATATGAGCTCACAATTTTTCTTTTTGTTTTCTTCTTAACGGCCATTTAAAGTCAGCAATGAAGCACAATAGTTTGTCTTGTTCTGTGAATTTTATTTAAAGGCAGCAGTGTGGCAATAAATAAACTTGAACGTCTGTATCAACAGGACACTGTGTCAGCGAGCTCTTCAACCAGGGAGCCTAATCATTCATCTGTGTGACAAATAGGACTTTCACATCCATTTTTAGTGCTGTGGTGCCTGCCATCTGGCAGGAGTATTGGCATGAACGTCTCCCCAACTCCCTAAACTGCTCCATAAGTACGATAAGCACGTTGCCGATGGCTGGCCATCAGACTGGCTAAACGGTGGACATTTGCCTGCATAATTAACGATTGCATCTGTTTCCGATTGCACTGGGGTTCACCGGTGGTACAGTGGCCCTGCAGTGATGCATTCACAAAGCCAAAGATGGTAACACAAATTATATCAGGGAAGCAATTACAAACCCCATGTACTGTAGCATCTCGATAGCAGCGTCGGTGATGAAATGCATCTGGGCCAGGCTGTGTAGCTCACACAGAGAATGCAATCTATCTTGTAGGTCTTTGATCAGCCACAGTCTCTGTGTTATTGCATTAGGTATTTGCTTTTTTGAATTGTCTCATTGTTTTACTTTCCTTTGTTGACCATGGCTCTGTGATCTTTCAGATACGTTTTAAGACAACAGCAGTCCACAAATACATCAGGGAAGGGAACTGACTGATGAAGGCCAAGAGCCAACAACTTATTTGTGTACCATTTTGCCTGTGTGTGGTAGCATTTTCATGTGCATGCTTGTGTGTGTGAGTGAATCAAGAGTATGTATAAGGTGCAAGAACAGTGCCACTCATGCCTTGCCTGGTCAGAAGTGAGATGGATGGCAGGTGCAGCACCTGAGAGCTGCTTTTCTCACACACTGTCAGCTTCAGTCTCCACAGCCATCCATCTTCTCTGCCCTGGTGCCTCCCCCTGCCCACTGCCTTCTCAAGGCCTGCTAACCAAATCCATGGACAATGGTCCCAGCTCCCCACCACACAGAAGAAAAACGCCTCTTCCAGTCACAAGGGTTTTTTTCAATTTTTTTTTGTAAGACAAGGGGGGCTGAGCGAGAAAAAGCGTTTGAGATAAGTCTTCTTGTTACTGTCACTTTTTATTAGTTAAACTCTGCTCCATGCAGCTCAATACACAGAGGTGTTTCATCACAGCAGGGCATGTTATACACAAGTCATTACTAGATTAACAGTCCTCCTAGGTTTTCTCATTAATACACTGTGGATGCCATCCTGCTTACATCATTAATTATGCCGGATTACATTGCACTTACAATTCTCTGCAGTCGGCGTCAGTGGTGCAATTATATACAGAAGAAGGAAATGCCTGTTGGGAAAAGCAACACTACGTATATTGATTTTTTAAATTTCAATTCTGTGATAAGTTTTGCATGTGCAATGTGCAATGCATTATATGTAAATACAATTTTATACCTCTTTTATCCATGCCAGGGCTTTGGCTCCAGAGTTGGCAATGTCAGCCTCTCCACCACCTTGATCCAGAATAAAATACCTCAACAACTGCTGGAAGGATTGCAATGAAATTTTGGTACAGACATTCATGTTTCCAGAGGATACTTCATAATTACTTAAGTCATCCTTGGACTTTTCCCCCAGTGCTGCCATGGTGTTTCCATTTGAGTGAAATATCACAACAACTGACTGGATGGGATGCCATAAAATTTGGTTGAGAATGAATTCCAGAAACTAAATACTAATAATCCAATACAAATCCCAATAATAATGCAATAGCCTACTTTTTATTATGCAAAACACATGGCATTCCCAGCAGCCTTGTGTTTAGTGCTAATTAGCATTTGTTAGCATGTTATCACACTGAGCTAGGATGGTAGGATGGTAAAGATCATACTTGCCAAAGTCAGCATGTTAGCACTGTCATAGCATGCTGATGCTAGCATTTAGCTCAAAGCACTGCTGTGCCTCATGCTAGCGTGGTTGTAGACCAGTGGTTAACCACATTTTTGAAACGTTGAGACGTTGAAAACATTTGGGGCTCAGCCCAAACCTACCAAACCCAAAAGATTTTTTTTTTCCTCATTTGCATCAGCTATGTGCACAATTTTTTGAGCCACTGAAGACAACAGAATGCCTAAAAAATCTGTATGTTATTTGGGAACAACATGATAGATGCCAAGGAAAAAAGCTAATCATGTAGAGCCTACATCCTAATTTGTATCTAGTTGTTCTCCCACTCAAAAGAGACAACTTTTTCTGATGTTACTATAAGGTACACAACATAGGGTAGGGTGGGAAATTGGGCGTAAACAGAAACCTATGCTTGTTACACAACGCTGGAGTAGAGTTTACAGAATAAATGTTTGGCTGGCAAATCTGCTACATTTAAATCAATGTCATAGTAATCTAGGCTTCTCTTATTGCAAATCAAAGAACCCCCTCAACACCATCAAGTAAATGTGGTCTTCAATACTTATATGAATATTAGGCCAAAAGAAGAACATTTTCTTAATGATATTAGATTTCTCTTGGGAACAGCATAGATTCAGGTCTTTTGAGTAAACATTTGGGGCTGGAGCCCCAGAAGCCACCTCCTGCTCCATCCCTGCTAAGGCAAAGGTTATAGCTGCTTGCGGAAGATGAGCATTCATCATTGTCTGACAGCACACTGTGGTGTTGTGCATTCCCAACACTATATATGTGTAATATGGCTCTTGTTTTTTTCTGTACAAGGTCTAAACAAAAATTGGGATGGTGCAGAAAGGGAGACGCTATGCATTTGGAAAAATGGGGTAAAATAAAGCATGTTCTGTTACAGTACATGCAGACTGTGGATAGTGAGCAGCACAAAAAAGACAGATGTAAATTCCTTCCCCTTCCATCAATAATAAGTGCAGCAGATTACATTTTAGAAGTAGTCACAATCATAAGCTGAAAGTTCTTTTTCTGAGACTGCATATTGTGTGCTGTGTGACTTAAATTAAAAACAGAAATAATGACATGCACTTCTTTCATGTTGCAATTAACAGGGGTAACAGGGAGCAGCCACCTTCCTTCTTATTATCACTTCATCTTTCATTGTTCTTCACCAGAAGGTCATAGCCTCTTTACATCAAAACTTCCTGTTCTCTCCTTGCTCATTTACCCTGTGTTGTTGGCTCTGCTGCCTCCTGGGAAACCCTCAGACTCATAACAACGGACTGGCTTCCCCCTTCGGTTTGCTACTGTCATTCATTCTAATGTACAGTACACAGAGAAGCTGGTTTCATTTCCTATACTAATATAGAGACCATGCAACACCTGCTGTATTTGGCTCCATTTTGTACTTTATTTGATTAGAACCGCTCAGAGCCAGAAGTGCTTTAATAAATTGGAATTCTCAATTTGTAAGTTTAGTTTGTCTCCTGAGACATGTCTGCTGCAGAAACCTCTGTGGTAAAATTGTCAAAGTGAGAGGCTGGAGGCTTCTACACACATTCTTTATTGTAAATAATACGGCCATTAAGTGTCCACTGACTCTAAAACTGTGACATCCAGCAATGTGCAATCATGACCAGAAAACTTACAGGTTTTTTATTTTCTATCACCAGATGATTTCACCTTTTAGCCCCTGGTTCAACCTGTGTTAATCAGATAAATCAGCGTTGTTGTGTGCAGCTGGAATGGAAACCAGCAGCCTCCGGGGTCACAATGGCACAAGATTAAAACCACCATTGAAGAAGATACTGCTCAGTCATCCCTTTTTAATCGTGGCCTTTAACCTGTGAGCTCTTTGTCTGTTTGAACCTGTAACGGCGTCACAAATGCCATAAGATGAGCCAAATCCATTCTTTCTGACAAAGAGACAGAAGAAAAAAAGGCACGCTTTCTATCTTGTGCTCCTGTAATAAAGGCAATGTCGTGTCAGATGTTGTGACCCCACAGTAGAGATGCTAAAGATCAGTGGCCACTTGAGACCTTCCTTCCAGATTACATGCTAGATGCGCACATGCTGGCACGAAGAAGGGTTCATACATATAAGCACACACAAATGAGCACACTAAGCTCACCACAAATCCATTAAGAGGCTATCTTAAAGGGACAGTTCACCCAAAATCAAATATACATATTTTTCCTCTTACCTGTAGTGCCACTTATCAGCTAGATTGTTTTTGTGTGAGTTGCTGAGTGTTGGAGATATCGGCTGTAGAGATGTCTGCCTTCTCTCAAATATAATGGAACTAGATGGCACTCGGCTTGTGGTCCTAATAGTGCAGAAAAAAATCCATCTGAAAAACTCAACAGCAATCTCTCTTTCCAGAAATCATGACCTTGTTACTCAAGATAATCCACAGACCTTGCTCTGAGCAGTTTCATGTAAGGACTATTTTCTGTGATGCGTTTGGCAGGTGGAGTTCAGTAACAACAAAATAGTTCCTACATGAAAGTGGGGAGAGAAATATGTATTTTGGATTTTGAGGGGAACTGTCCCTTTACATTTTTCAATTAGGACTTAGTGCCTGTTGGCAGACTGATTTGTTTCATTGTGCTGAGCAGGGAGCAATGTTGCCTGTTCTTATGCCTGGTGTTCAAAGTCAGACCCTGAGCTCAGATTGCTGTTGCTCGTATCATAGATTACACCTCCTCAGAGACACATAATGCGCTCATCACTTTGTGTTTATCTCAAAGATTCAGAGATAAACCGCACGGCTTTGCATGCAGATGAAAACCAAAGAATTACACGAGGATGTTGTTGTGAGCTATTTGAGACAACTTGTTTGAGCTGTCCCTGAGTGTTCAGGCGGTCTCATCGGAGCTTTGAGTGTAATAAAGGAGCATTACTTTGTGAGAATAGTTGACCATATGGATTATTAGTATTGTTGCAGCAGAGAGGACTGGATTTTTGCATGCGTGCGTCCCCTGGCTTTACTTGATCACAGTTCTTGTGGGAGAATATCTCATTAACATTTGACCTACTGCAAGCTGCTCATGCTGGGGAAGCCCGCTGGGAAGGTGTACATGTTCAGCTGCATAATGCTTATCATTTACAAATTAGAGGCCAAGTAAACTAATGATCCATTAGTACAGTTATAAATTAAGAATGAGTGCATGTGAGGATGAACAGAAAGAACAATGTTTTCTTTGCTGTCTCAAATGCAAATGTTGATGAGGGTGGTGTGGAGGGTACAGGTGGAAGTAAGTCACAGATTTGCCCCTTTAAATCTAAAAAATATTAAGTCTGATCACTGTTCTCTGAGAAAAAATAAATATATATATAAGGTGGCCATCTTGTTACAGAAATTCTGGGTTTATTGTGATAGCCTGGACAGGTAGTTTGAATGAATAAATCAAGTATATTCAAAATGAGGAAACTGATTTTTTTAAGTCGAAGTTAAAATGTATTGCACACTGGGAAATTTGCAATCTATAATTATAATAATGAATTGTCAAAAGCAAATTCCACATCAGATAAATGTTTTAACTATGTTTGGCTAATTGTTCATATTATATACTACTTAAACTTTTGAAAAATAAACATTCATTGCTCCAGATTCCATTGGTTTTTAATATGGGACATGTCACATTTACCACATTCTTGACCTTTTCATTTCTGACTTTCCACAGAGCGACAGTAAAGAAAGGTGTGACCTTTCGTACAGCGACACCAAGTAACTCTTTACTGTGGGACATCACTCTGGATATGGGTGCAGATGGAGCCATTGCTGTAATTTGTCAGAGGAAGGCTCCCATACCTGGGAAAAGGCAAGTCTGTTCTCTTCACATTACTCTGTATGACAGTGTGTGCTACCTAAGTGTGTCTGTTTTGCTGTGGCTGGGAGTTTATACATATTTATAGCCTTAAATTGCTGTTGTCTGAATGGACAAAAAACACTCCAAAGGTCCAAAGGGAATTTTTCATGTTCTGTTGGTTGCCAGTATCTCTAGCTGATAAAAGTGGCACTATTGTAATGTATGTCCTGCACAGAGTATCAGTATTTGTCTCTGCACCTGTGGGGTAAAAGACAAACCATCTGCACTGTACAAGCCTGACAGCAGCTTACTGCAGAAGCATACTGTGTCCTAAGAGGACATCTCTAATACTCTCTAAACACAGTTTGCTGCAGGTGCTCCTGTAAAGCTGCCCCTTGTAAACAGCTAGTGCTTTTCTCCCTTTATTGTCTACTTCTCATCTGTGCTTTAATCATTTCTAAACATTTTGCACATCCGTACATTCCTACTATGCAGTAAAACCTATTTTAAGCTATGAATTAAAAGCTGCAGGCAGGAAACATAGTTTTAGCTAAACTGTAGTGAGCCATTTTCAAATGTAGCACTAAAACTATTTACAAGACATCTGCAGGTGGGTCCGATCCAACTCACTGGGCTCCTAAGAAGTACTTAACTTGCCCCATAACCTCATTAAACAGGGCTACATCCCTAACCCAACAAGCAGCTTATCTCAGATGTCCTTTCATTTTCAGCTGAGTGCATTTCATTGAACCAAGGTGTGCTGCGTTAATTTAAGAGTCAAGTCATGTAAGTGTGGCCCGTGCCTTCTGGGATTACAGGATACTTTTTAAAGCAAGATGGCACAGAAAAGACAAGCTTAAAAGTTTATTCTCCTCAAGCTTTCTCTGTCTTGCTCTGCTACCACAACAGGAGCCTTACATTAAACTTCTATTTCAGTTATTTTTATGTTACTAGGCTCTTACCCTATATAAAAATAAGACTAAGAGTCAAATTTGCAGTCAAGCTAGTGATCCTGTGGGGCAGTCCTTGGGCACAGTGGTACTTTGAGCTAAATGCTTACATCAGCATGCTCACAATGACAATGCTAACATGCTGATGAGTAGCAATTATATGTTTACCATGCTGATCATTTAGTTTTGCATATTAGCATACTAATAATGACAGTGAGGGGTCAAACTTAAAGGTCTAGTGTGTAGGATTTAGTGGCATTTAGCTGTGACGTTGCAGAACTGGAACTTCTCCTGTGTGCCAAGTGTGCAGAAGAAGTACAGTGGTCAAAGCGCAAACCTGAAAACACGTACAGCCCTATCTAGAGCAAGTGTTTGGTTTGTCCATTCTGGGCTACTGTAGAAACAAAATGTCGGACTTTGTGGAAGAGGACATGCTCCATATGTATAGATGGCTCATTCTAAGGTAACAAAAACACAACAATTAGATGCCACTAAATCCTACACACGACCTTTAATGACAAGAAGTTTCTTTATTTAGACGAGACTGTCATCTGTAAATAAACTGACTTTTAGTCATGAAGTTTTAGCCTCCTCTGTCATAATTGGTCAACACAGTAAGGATGATGCACCAATTGTTCCGAGCACAGTGGAAACTAGCATGCTAACACTAAACACAAAGGAGGTCTACAGCTGGGGCTGTGAATGCCATTAGTTTTGCAATTATTTGATTACAAACTAAAATACTGGGCAAATTTAAAATTCTGACCTGATGATGGTGCTAAGTGAAAATTAAAGGAAACAACAATGTGGCTATAATTCATCCAAAAAGGAGGTACAAATGTACCAAATTTCAATCCAATAGTTGTGGAGACACTTTACTCAAAACCACAAAATGTCAACCTCATGGTGGCACTAACAAAAAAGTCAGGAGATCACCAAAGTCATTAGGAAATATATATCTATTTATGTCCATATCTGTTGATGGTCCCTAGGATTTGGCTGGGAGGCTGACACTGCCATGGTGCTAGTGTGGCCAATAAGTTATCTAGGTGAGCCAACTGTTAGCCAACCATCCAGCCGCCTTGAAGGCAACATACGTCCAGGATAATACTATTTGAGTAGTTTTTATGCTCTTGCTTTTAATTCCTTTTTTTTGCCATTCAAGCTTGCCAATGCTCCAATAAACGGATCCATTGAGATTTAATTCAAACAGTGAGATTATTTTTGCCTCTAGAGCAGCTCCAAGAAATGCTTGTAAAACTGAGGCTCTAATCTGTGTGTGAATGCTTGGCATAGCTGGAAAAGAGCAAGTGTATGCAGCCAACTTTCCCAGGATAAAAAAAAAAAAACTATACTGATAAAAGTAGACAAAGAATAACATTTCTCAGTCAACTTTGCTTCAGTATAATCTAAAAAGAGATTCCTTCACCCAAGTACAGGGATAAGTTTAAACTTCCTGGAGCTAAACTTGTGGCTTTGTCTGACACTGACCCGTTAGAGGTTGCAACAACAGACACAGTTTGCTTTAAACATAGACAGAACTCTGACCTTATGTGTGCTTGTTATTATTGGTTTGACCTCATTAAGTTGTTTTCCCCATTTGGCGTGGATTATGACATTGTTTATCACAACCTCTTTATGGGTTAACATATTCTTTCACTCAGTCATTTCAGCTAATCCTCTCTAAAATGTCATGAAACCAACAGAACCCCTGCAGAGAGTGTCCACTGTCACACCACTGTGGGGATTTCGCTGACTTTTTGTCTTTAGCGAGCACTAAAGTATTTGCCGTATCTGTATATTAAAGCTTTTTTTATCCTCTGTCGCTGCAGCTTGGTTTGGATCTCAGTATTAAAGCGTACTCACAGACAGACTGCAGGCCATAAACAAGTTGCTGAAGCGTCATCCCCCTGCAAGCTTCACAAGAATGACTGAGGGCGTAAATAGCACGGCAGCATGCCCTTTCTTATATCTGTGCTAATGCATACTTTGGGGGATATATGCATGCTTATGTGAGTCAAGCATATCTTGTTTTGATACTTGACCAGAATGGCATTATTATCTATTAATCTCAGGTCTCAGAGCAATATGCTGAGATTATTCAATTACACTAAATCTCCGTCTTGCCCTTAATAAGGGCAGATATAATGGAGCACTGAGTGAGATGGGGGGATACAGAGGAGGACTTTTATATGCTTTGTTGTTGAGTTTGAAACTTAATGGAGGATTAACAAAATATGATTTGCAGTGCCTCCAATTGTTGTTTCTCTAATGCAGAAGGCGGCTGGTGAGCAGCCCTTAGAGGTCATTTTCACGCTGTAAAAAGCACTTACTGTGTGTCTGCACAGCTCTGACACAGATATTTATAACATGCACACACAGATGCAGTGGGTCTGATAATGTCCATGTGGGTATGTGCATGCTTATTGTGTTTTTGTCCACCAATACATCTTTTCTGTAGTTCAATTCTGTGCCAAGAAATAAAATCCAGAATACTAACTTGGGCCATGGGAGAAAATTGAATCCATGGCTAGGACACTCTGTTCTAGCTGGCATCACAGAGAGGCCATTATAAGTTACAAAGGCTTATATTTTGTTGTGAATGCAGGACGCTGCTGTCCTCGGACCACCTTTTATTCAGTTCACATTTAACAGCACCGGAAACTCAAGGGTAGGGCCAGCACAGAGAAATTCAGCTCTGTTCTTTTCTGGTTTAGTTTGTGAAGATGCCTACAGATGCAAAGTTGGGTCTTGGGTCTTGTCGTAACTGCTGGGATCACATCCCTCTTCTAAAAATCCCCACACTTTCTTTCCACAGGGCCAAATTCTTAATGAATTTTGAGGTTGATATCTCCAAAAATCAAGACGCAAGTCTTTATCATCTTTCTACTTTTCTTTCAACAGTGTGAAATAATTGCATCACATTTGGGATGCATGGTCTACTGGTTACTGCCGCCTATATAATACGTGCCTTTGCATCATACAGTAAACTAGTTCTCATGATGCATTCTGAGTAGGGCTGGGTGAGAAAATCTAATTTTACCTCCATATCGATATTGCGATAATATTGTGCTTCCACAAATTTTTTTACACAATGACATTTTTGATAAATGATCATCAGTAATGTGGATATCATGACTAAGTGGGTAAAGGCAAATAATAGAACAGCTAGAACAGTCAGTTAAGAAAATTACATCACTTTACTGTAATGTAGCCTTTAAAACCAGAAAAAGACAACACTTACAGTGTTAGGATATCCAAAATCTAAGATATCTAGTCTCATATCACAACATCAATATGTGTTTGAGCATGTAACACCTTCATTTGTTTATGAGAAACCTGAATATAATAGCTGAAGTACACTGAAAGAAACTGAGATGTAAACAAAGAATATGAATAACCTGATCTCTCTGATCTCTCCCTCATTTGTTATTCATATCCATGTAATCACACTCAGTATATCACAGCAGCAATGTCACCACATCATATTTATATACCTCTGGGTTGACAGATTCTGCTTGACTTAGATCTTGTGACTACGAGGCAGAGGTGGGACCATGTCATTGTTTTGCAAGTCACAAGGAAGTCTCAAGCCTTTGCACATAAGTCTCAAGTCAAGGCTGACAAATCTTTAGTCCTAAACTAAACAAAATGGATGTGGGGAATTAAGTGTTGACTCACTGGGAAAGTACAGAGTTAATGTTAGTTGATTTAGGAAATGAAGGAAAATGAATAGATGAGTGGCACGTTTTTAAAATAACATACTTTTTAATCTTCAATCCAAGTGAAGTCACGAGTCATTGGTGTTACAGTCCAAGTTGAGCTGCGGGTCTGTTTTGCTCTTTTACAGTCGGGTCTAAAGTCTTCAAATTTGTGGCTCCAGTCTGACTTGAGTCCATACCTCAACTATGAGAAGTATAACAGTTTGGCCCTGGCCACACTGGCTGATAATGTATCCATTCAGTTATCTGTTGTTTCACATATGATCGAATGGATTCACGATGACTAGTCCTGTACTGAGAGCAATGAGCCACAGGCTGAGGTGCAGGATACACTGTGGCATAATCACTGCACCTTTACTCAGACATGATTATCTCTACAGGAATTTAATGTGTGGAGGGGGAATCGCAGACACCAGTGGTGGAATAATCCTGTTATGTATCAGTGGCTGTGATGGAAAGATTCTGCTTTGCTGGTGCTATTTTGCATTAAGAAGAAGTTAAAATAATTAGACCCCTCACATATACTCAAAATGTGGCACTTCTTACACCAAATAACATGATATGACAACAGGAAGCTGCAGTAACATCTATTAACAATGTGATATTCTTGCTTATTTGCATTTCTGTATCAATTTTTACACCATTATTTCCAAAAAAAAACCCTTCAGAAAAACACATTTGCTGCATTGGAATTATAGACTGGCATATGTGCATGCATGGTATGCATATCTAACTAATCCTGCTTCCCATTCAGGCTGGAGAGCAGTTTGCTGGAGGTGCTTCAGATGGATTTTGAGGTGGAAGAGCTGAGCAGTCCTCTCGACAGTCAGGTGATCATATGGAGGCTGGAACTGCCATCCGCGTCCAAAAATGTAGCCAAGACTGAAGGAGCCATGAGGATCTATACGACTCAGAGAGACTTTGTTGGCTTGGCCCCTCTTGTGATGGTGAGCTCGCTGACAGCTTCCATGTCACCCCTAATCACCATTAAAACAGACATCGACATCACTGACAGTTCCGATAGCGCCAACACTTGGACTGCATCCTTTGAGCATCGGTGCATGAAAATATCATAAAATGCACTTTGCTTTGATCCATTCCTGTCTGGTTTGCAAACGCAGAAGGCTGCATATGCTTTGGATTGTTTAGTAAATGGGTTCTATTTTGAGCGGAGAGTGACCTTGTGTTGTTGACTGTCAGCTAGCTGATGTCTCTCCTCTGTGTTGTTCTGCTCTGTTCTGGCGTGCAATATGTGGTCATCCTCTCCTCCCAACAGCTGCTTCATGTGCTTCTATTTTGGTGCCGCAGGCCTCTTTATCATGCTACCTCTATAATTAATCTATGATATAATCACCAACACTAAATACGGAACATTACACAAGAGTTTACACCAATTTGAATTACACACATTGAGTCTGAGGTATCTATCACCTGGGTCACTGACTTCTTAGTGCGTCACTGTTTGCAGGGACGACGTGACTGGTCACATAAAACACTCAGTCACCTTATTTCTGTTTCTCAGTATGTGTTAAACCACATAACATAAATGAAATATGAATGATTAAAAGTTAGGATTTTTTAATACTTCATGTCATATGTCTGGGCAGCAGGTTACATATATTTCACAGTACTGTCTGCTGCATTTCTGTCATAATGGTGCCGGAGTGCTTGAAGTTATGGGGATATGCTACAGTATCCCGATCCGTGAATTTGACATGGTTCATCTCTCTTGCGGATTAGAAGCTGACCTCAGGCAGAGGGCCAAACACGAGGAGATTTGATGGTTGGCTCGGAGGGACATTAGCGCTGACTGATCACTCTGAGCCTTGCTCTGTGAACTCCATCTACTGCTGCTGCTCAATACTTCTATATAATGGCAAAAGCATCCCTGACACAGCCTTCAGATCTGTATTATTTAACTATATTGTAATGGCAGTGTAGAAAAAAAAACTACGTTCAGTTATTTCGGCTTCATTTAAACCAGTTTTACAGTTGAGGGACACTTATCCATCTGCTTCATTTTTGTACTCTGAGTGGCCAAGTGTCTCTTTAAATTTGATTCAACTGATCATTTGCAGAACTTGACCGGGCTGCGCTCCACCACTCTCATACTAATTTACACACACGACACTCAATTATTTCAACTTCATTTAGAACAGTGTGTTTTTACAGAGGACGACATATATCCATCTGCTTTGTTTTCATGCTTTGATTATCCATGCATGCGTACAAATGCACATATATGCACAAACACACAGAGTGATGCAGATGCTACTACTACTACTAATATTACTACTACTATTACTGTAAATGGATAAATGGATATTTATGTAGCATTTTATCCAAAGTGCTTTACAACTTGCCTCTAATTCACCCATCCACATCATGGATGTCTTACTGAATGGGCCTACCAGGTAAAGGCCAAAGGGCCAAAAGTTTCAGGGCCCCTCCTGGCTGACCAGGAAGAGACTGAAAATGAACACAAAGAGACACAAAAATACCACAAAGAGACACAAAGCAACCATATGGAAACACAAAATGACTACAAAGTGGCACAAAACAACCTAAAAAGAAATTAAATGACCTCAATAAGACACAAAATGACCGCAAAGAGAAACAAAACCACAAAAAGATGCATAATGTCAACAAACAGACACAAATCCACTGCAAAGTCTGTGTGTCTTGCTCCTACAGAGGAGAGGTGGTTGGACCCTTTGCACATGTGTGCCCATGGACCCATTGTCTCATAATCCACTCATGATCCGCACATATACTGTAATCACAGGCCAATATAAGCCACATACATGCAAGTCGCTGGTCAAGCTATCCCATGCAATTAGGGCTCAGTGTCGTGCTATAGGACACTCGGACAAGGGGACCAAGGGTTCAAACAACCAACCCTGCGATTAGTGGATGCCTCGGCTCCACCTGTCACAGCCGCCCTATTTGATAATACACTGAGCATTAAAGAACAGGCTGTGCTGTAGATACGAGTTTATTTTTAGTCCACGTCCATGGCTCTACTTATTTGATCATGTTTGAGCGGATATGGCATTGCTCTGAGGGACATGCCTGTGCAGAGAAATCCAAGAGTAGCTCTCCCTTCCATGCAGTGACCTGGCCATCACCCAGCCTTATCCCCCCCCTCCCCCGGCTTCCCAAAGGGGAACCTGCCTTCTCAACTCATCAGGACTGCTGAGTCACTGAGTCACACTTCATCGCCCCCGTCTCTCCTACCTTCCTCCTGTACTTGCACCCTACAGTGATCCTATCCCAAAAACCTTTTTTTTTTTTTTTGGCACTACTTGAAAACGTATGCCAAATGTCAAAAATGTAAAATGAAAATTGAATTTATAGCATATGATTTTTTTTTTTCTATGAAAGTAAGCAACATGTAATAACTTGGGCTGATTTTCCTGGCCTCTCTGCAGGACACAGAGATCCTGAATACAGCGGTTCTGACGGGAAAGAAGGTGGTGATGCCTGTGAGGACAGTGGCTGTGGAGGAAGACGGAGTGGTCACTGATGTGTCCGACTACACAGACTGTAGCTCCACTGATGAAGATGTGCTTAAGGTAGGATTTACTCCTCCTGCATCTTGTTACATGCCTCCATGTGCTGTAGAAGGAACAATAACCTTCTAATAAATCATTTTTACCTTCTTTGGTTTCATACAATCCAAGTACAACGATTTTACTGTAACATAAATGTCTTTTTAAACTATTACATTAAGAAGGCACAATGACAATGAAAAGATAAGATGTGAAGTTGCTTTTTTTGTTACACTTTTTTTACTGAAAGGGGCAGTTTCTTTCTTACCTGTAGTGCTATTTATCAATCTAAATTGTTTTGGTGTGTGTGCAGAATGTCGGAGATATTGTCCGTAGAGGTGTCTGCCTTCTTTTCAATATAGGGGAACTAGATGGCACTCAGCTTGTGGTGCTCAAGCTTAAAGACCTGAGCAGTTTCTTGTAGGGACTCTTCTCTCTCTACCAAACTACATCTGCCATCTGTATCACTGCGCAGAAGGAAGCATGGATCTACCACTATCTCACCTAGCACCAGTGAGCTAACTAACATTACAGCTCATTCGAAAGGACACCATTTATGCTCACATCTCACATTGTCACAAGCCTCTTGTCCATGAGTAGATGCAGGCTTCCTTCTGTGTGGTGATACAGTTGGTGGGTGTAGTTCAGTAGAATAGAAGTAGTTCTTACATGAAACTGCTCACAACAAGGTCTGTGGATAATGGTGAATAACCAGGTCATGATTTCTGGAAAGAGACATTGCTGTTGAGTTTTTAAAGGTATTATTTGGCGCTTTGAGCAGCAAAAGCTGAGTGACATCTAGTTTCATTATACTGGAGAGAAAGCAGACAACTCCATGGCCGATATCGCCAACCATCAGCAAGTCACACCAAAACAATCTTGACAGACAAAGAGCACTACAGGTAAGAGGAAAAATAAATATTTTGGATCCTGAGGTGAACTGTCGCTTAAATCAATTTTGCTGCAGAAGTATTGTGTAAAAAATGTTCAATCACCATGGGCAGATAGTTAACCTGAGAACAAAACAGTTATTTGCAGCAGTAAATGGAAGAATATGAGTGTTTGTCTGTTGTCTGCCCGCTCTGACGCTAAGGGCCAGGAGGGCAATTTAGAGTGGTTGTTTAAAAAGGGGGGCAAGGTCAGTTTCACGTGTGTTGGTAAGGACAGATGCGGACAAATAAGTTGTACCAAAGTCACCTCTGCTCTGTCTCTTTTCCACACCGTAAAACAAACTATTAGCTGGGCTCCTACAACATTGCCCATCAATCTCCACGACAATGAACAACCACTGAGCTAAATCGCTCGCCACAAACGACCTCACAGTCTGCCACTGTGCTCCCGTCCTGTGACTTGCCACTTTTATCCTGTGAACCTGAGCACGGCTGACTGCCAAAAGCCGACTTTGTTTACTGATGAAATTGAAAGTCAGGCCCCTGGGCCCCTGAGGTCAGAGGCTGTGAATGTACTTACTCAAGGGTAAAGTGGCATTGTAAACAAAGAATAAAGACATGCAGTAGACTCCGGCGATCTAATACGTTGTGTTTTTTTTTTGCTGGTCAAATATGTCCCAAAGCAGGTTTAGGAAACAACAGATGTCACGGCCAATAAATAAATGCAGTATTATCTTCAGAGAGTTGCTCCATGAAGAGATTCACAGTACAGCATATACAGGAAGTTCACATGTATTAAGTGCAGATGAGTATCAGTCATAAGAAAAGCAGGATTATATGAGGATGTAAAGGCCGGATGTGGACTTAATCATTCTTTTCAACCCTGTAATGTAGCCATCTTTGCTGTTGTTCTAAGCTTACAGTAGCTCTCAGTGTATTTGCTGACCAGAAAGCAGCTTCAGTGACAAATATTCCCTTTAATCTTCTTAGTCTAACAGCTTGACTCAGATATCTTTTCTCTTCTGGTGTGCCTGAAGAGTATCAAATCTGCTAGTGATAGATGGGGAAGGATTTACCTAGAATGGATAGCTCATGTGACAAAACAAAAGCAAAACAAAGTCTAATCTGCCGTGATGGAAAGGTTTTTCAAATGTGCATGAATGATGGAGAGACTTAAAAAACGTGCAGAGGCATTCTCTTTGTCAGTGCAGGATTGAAGGATTGACACTTGAACATTTTAAGCAGCGACATATTGAGCATAGATGTCTACTTAGTTGATTAATCAGGACCGTTCATAGCGTGGCAAAGCAATTTGACTAAATGATTTACATCAGGCCTGAACTCAGTGTAATGCTTGAACTTAATATGCCCCTTTGCCTTAATTAATTCTGCATACTCATTAAAACTTTATTGAACTTGTTTTGTTTGCACTAGCAAACTACTGTCACAGATGTGTCAGTCAAGCATGCATTTTACAATTGTTTTTTTCTGCCGGTCTTTAATACTATAGCCAGTGATGAAAGTCAAATCCCATTTTAAACAAATAGCTATTTTGACACCAAAAACACTGAGGGATATTCTTGGCTGCAGAATGAGACTGTGACTGGGATGCGTGGGCGGATGACACATTAAAATGGCATTCCCTTTTAAGATTCAGAATATTGTTTGAAAATGGCTCATGGAAATTCATTCAAAGATGCCTCTCTGAAAAAGAAGAAGAGAAAAGTGTCCTAGATCGTGGATGACTGGTTGACTGCTTCCACACCCCATTAAAAAAAAAAACACGAGAACTTTAGACGACTTCACTGAAACTAAATCAGTCCTTGTCAATTGTTCCATGCATGAAATTTTCCATAACAACCGTTCAAGGGCTTCAGTGCCACATGTTGTAAATCTGCTGTTTGGATATAAATCAAGCATAGGATTATTCGCAGGGAAGAGGCCTGGGCATCTCAGCTAACAGCAAGGATGACACATAGTGATGTGGTCATACTAAAGCTTAAGCTCTGGTCATGGGTGCAGGATGACTGATGCTCAGATGCACTGATGACACAAGATCCTCTCAGAAAACAGCGTGTGCCTGTGACAGCACATCGTCTAGCAAACTGTTGGGTTCACGCGAATGAGAGCGGGAATCTATTTGCTATTTGTATTCCTCCTTAGGCTATCTGTCAAAGTCACTGTTTCTTCCCCCCGCCTCCACTCCCCTGTGCACTTCCAGGGGGCTGGTGACTGAATTTCAATGCTGCGTTAATTATCCAATTTGTTTAAAGCAGTGGCTGTTGAGAGAACCAAGGAAAACCTCCTGACTCGTGTCTCAAAATGTCCATGAGATCTTAATGAGCAGTCGCCCAAACTTGCCAAGGTCACCTTTGAAATCATGGCATAATGAATGCATTTGGCTGTGAAGGACTGATGTTCAGCACTGCACCACATGAAATTTTGATTAACATAAAATTGCAATGCTGCCTCTTCCTAACGCTTCGGACCGGTGATCATCGCAGTAGTTTATTACAGGAAGCTGACATTACTATGGTAACACATGCAGTGCAAAACTGCCGCAGGGCCATTTGTTGTTGTAAGAATGGCCTATTTGTTAAAATAGTGACTTTTATGAGAATATTTGATTATTTTTTGTCATTGGTTAGATGACTAACATCTCCTTCATTGACAACAATCTCATTCTGAGTTTGATATAGACTGTTTACACAAGCGCACTTACATAAACTCTTGAACATTATCAGGGAAATTAAAATGATAAGATGTTCATGCTCTGATGGATTGTTCCCTTTATGAATTATCTCCTCTTATCCAGGTGTCAGACAGGTGCGACTATGTTTTCGTGAATGGCAAAGAGACGAAGGGCAAGGTGAAGTTGATGGTGAACTTCACCTACAGCTACCTGAGTGCTCAGCTCGAACTGAACGTCTGGATGCCCCGACTCCCCCTGCAGATTGAAGTGTCAGATACAGAACTGAGCCAGATCAAAAGCTGGAGGGTTCCTATACTGACCTCAAAAAGGTGGGTCACATCAACAAACCATTTGTCTAACGTTAAAATCTCCCCTCATTTAGTTTCTAGATCGGATTTCTAGAAGCACCCTTTAGGCCATACAAATCCAAATCATATCTCTCCAAGGGTTTAGGGTCTTGATTTCATTATATAATGTACTGCAATATCTCAGCGTGATCCAATCAAGCAAAGAGACAGGGCTGAGTGATTGGAGTATAACAGGTCAAAGCATTTACCATGTGACAGGTGTGACTTGCACGTGTGTTTCTGTGCTCATGTCCCAGACCTGGCTGGAACAGTGAAGAAGACGACAGGAAGGGGAAGGGCTGCATGCTGCAGTTTCAGCACGCCCTGGTACGGGTGCTAACTTACTTTGTGGCAGAGCAGGCGGACCCACGGGATCCCAAGGCCTATTTTCTGGGCTCAGACTGGCAGGTGGATGTTACGAGGCTAGTTCGATACTTCATGAAGGTGGAGGACCCTCGGGTGGCAAGGCTGCAGGCAGGAAGAGTGCTGTCAGGACGAGACCTGGGGATCACCACCATCCAGGTACTGCTTGGATTAACCTTGACTGAATGATCAACCTCATATCAAGAAGCAGCTAGTCAGACCCTGAATTGAGATCGGGGTTGTTTACTAAGTTCTACTTTTAATTTGATGAACTGAACTGGTCCTAGCAAGAAGATACAGTCTGAGGAACTCTAATTAATTTCCTGTTTCTGACATTGCACTGTGACAGGTGTTTTCGCCGCTGTCTGACGCAATCTTGGCCAAGACAACTATCAAAGTTGTGGATGACAAAGTGACCATCACAGAGTTGGGGGTCCAGCTGGTTACAGGCCTCTCCATGACTTTACAGCTCAGTGCTGGAAGCAATAGGGCCATCCTTGCTACCACGACCACACAGGAGGTTCTACAGAGCCCCAAACAGGTAACAGTCTGAATCCATTTAAATGTCTCAATGACCTCATGTGAATATGGGCACATATATTAATACCAGGTGTAAAGAGGGTCATTGATGAACTGTAGATTAAAAGCACAGTTACAACTGCTCCTATTTTCTTTTCTTTCAGGAAGCTTTGATCAGTGCCTGGGTGCAGTTCAGTGATGGCAACCAGACGCCCCTTGACATTTATGATCCTGCTTTCTACCGAGTGACAGCGACATCTCTAGATCAGGGGGTGGTGTCAGTGCAGGGCACGCCTCCAACTGTGGTGGCCGAGGGTGAGGGCGAGGGAGTCCTGGTCAGAGTAGAGATGTCCATCTGTGAGTCCTGCCAGAAGTCCAAACGCAAAAGCACAGTGGCTGTGGGCAATGGCAGCCTCAAGGTCAAGTTTCAGGTGAACAGCCGGCGCCCAGACAGCAATACCAGCAGCACTGACAGAAGCACTCTCAGCAGCAAGGACAACGGTAGTGACTATGGGAATGATGGTGAAGAGGTGGATGGCGAGAGAAAGCGGAGGAAGCCGTCCCAGGATCCTCCACTGCGCAGCTCTACCTCAGATAGAGAGGAAAGCGCCATGCAGAAGATTACAACCACAATCAAATCCACCGAACGAACCTTCATCACTAGCGGCAGCCTCGGAGGGGTGGGTAAGACCAGCAATTCAGGAAACCCTGGCAGTCCCACCAGCGTGGTAAATATCAGCTTGATGAGCAGCCCCAGAGACACCAGCAAAGCATATGGCTCAGACAATATGATTGCAGAGGATATGAGCAGTGTTAGCTTTACTAGCACTGTGAAAGCCCCTGGAAACCTGGTAAACTATAACAACTTTCCCACCAAGGTTGAGGTACCTGGGCAGGAGACTGCAGAGGTAGAAATTGGTGGCGAAGAAATGTTGGCCAACAGGCCGCTTACAGACTTGGAGATTGGCATGTATGCTCTGTTGGGCGTCTTTTGCCTGGCCATCCTCGTTTTTCTGGTTAATTGTATCTCATATGTTGTTAAGTTTAGGCACAAGAAGCCTCCCTCTCATGGCCAGGAGCCCACAGGGCACAGACATGACTGGGTATGGCTCGGCACAGACGCTGAGCTGGTGATGAGCGTGCCAGGCAGTCCTGTCCAGCAAGACTCCCAGACTACAACCACTGTCATAGACATTGGGCCTGATAAGTCCGCTTCTCTGTCCAGAAGGCCCAGTTGCCTGGCCTCTGTTACAGACTCACCCCTCAGCTGCGTGGGCTCCCTCAGGAGCAAACCTATGCACACCGAGTCAGTCCACTCGCCCACCAGCAAGAGGAAGAGAGTCCAGTTCACAACCTTCTCCACTCTGGAGCGCCAGCATTCGCCACATCTCCCGCCCAGGGAGAACGGCCACGGGATCCACTGGGTTGGGAAGGAAGACAGTTGTGAGGAGGAACCCCAAGTGCCCATTACAGAGCCTGGGGACCAGTTATAATACAGAGCCTGATCAGACCTCACATGTACAGTAGATGTGGCTTTGATCACCTCAATGCCTTTGTTAACTCCAATAACTGTCTAGAATATGTGAATTTGGAATTGCCCTCCTCCACATTTCATTACCTATCAAGGCCTTTTACATGTACATGTACTGTATATTATTGTTAATATTGGAGTGTGGATGCGTGTTAGATGGTTGACCAGATGGACTCTTAATGGCACAATGTTTTAAGCCACCAAATGTTAATGCTGCATGTGGATATCTACTTCTCTAAATTTTTTGCACTCACATGCTGCTATACACAGAACAAAGACACACTGAAAAAATATCCCACATAACAAATAGGCTACAATATATTGATTCCCAGTTATAATACAAAACTGAGTCTGAGAGATTTGGGTTTCACCAAAAATTTGGCTTTGATTAAACATAATTCTGATGGAAAGGCGTGTTTTCTATGGTGCAATATCCCAGACCCTTTTCTTTGTAGATTTAAGTTGATATAATTTTCTTTTGATTTGTTTTTTTCATTAAAACACTATGATCTTTAATATTGCCTTTCACTTGACTTTCTACTTTAAAGGAGCAGGGTGTAAGATTTAGGGAGATTTAGTGCTGTCTAGTGGTGAAGATTGTAGACTTAAAGCAGCTGAAACTTTTCCCGATTAGAATTCCTTCATTGTTCATTGTTCAGGGGGTTGTAACAGGAGCCGAATTATCCGCAGAAGTCTCTTCTTCTCCAAAATGCGAATGTGTAAAAACACTGGATAAAGCAGTTTCACGTTGGCAAAGCAGCTGCTAATCTGTGTTCACCTTTTTCTCTGATAACTCCAGACTTTAAGGAGGTGTTTACCGGGCGGCAAATTGTCTGCAAAGGTCCCTTCTTCTCCAAAACAAACCAACCAGGGATTAAAATTGGTAAAAAAACAAAAACAAAAACACTGAACAATGCAGTTTTATGTTAGAAAATCTGTGTTTCTGTGATACTGCTCGTTGAAGACGGGCTCCTAACTGCGGTGGCCAACGTGAATGGCCCTATCTAGAGCCAGTGTTTGGTTTGTCCATTCTGGGCTACTGTAGAAGATGGCGGTGCAACATGGTGGACTCTGTGGACCTGCTCCCTACGTATAAATGGCTCTTTCTAAGTAAACGAAAATACAACAGTTCTTATTTTCTGATGACTATACACTAAAAAAACTGACTATACTACTGACTATAATGTACTCAATTTCTCCCTAAATCCTACACAATGGACCTTTAATGTTACAGTTGTATAAAAAAATGTGGCAATACTTTCAAAAGAACATTCATGTTTTCCTTCCCAGCCCATGCCCCAAAATCAACATTTGTAACGGCAAATTACTAGAACCCTTTGTGCCCGTCTGCCCTTCAAACAAATTGAATTTTTGCTGGGCTCTTGAATGTGTACAAGCTAGTTGTTGTACTTAATTAAAAATGAATGTGCCAGCGTGCAGACTGGAATGAAAAGAAATACTGGAACAGTTTATAGCAAGAGTAGATTTGTTGATACTGTTCTGTATTTGAGGAGAAATCAAGACTTAATGGCTCTTTCAGTAATTGATTAAGTGTGATAAACAGAGAGAATGGTGATACATTTTTAGATCGCCAACCACTCAAAAGCAACCAGTGGAGTTGTTTGCCTCTTTTATTAGGTAGAATGAGTAAACAGAGTAGCCCTGCTGTTCCATATTTTTACCAAACCATAAATAACAGTACATCATCAATTTCAAATACATACAATTTATAAACACGACCACTTCTACTCTAGGTCTTTGGTTCAAAATGCTCTGTAGCATAATTTCAATCCAGCAGTGCAGATAAAACAGGACTATTTTGTATCTTTCTTAAAAAACTGGGAATAAAGACATCTGTAATAAATTATACCTCTGCAAGGTTAATGCACCGGTGTAATGCCCTACTCTTCGTCGCTCCAGTTCCTGAGAAAGTATACAGAGTGGGGTTGAATGTTGTGACCTCACGCTCAGAGCAGAGTGTCCACCAGCCGCTGGTAGGTTTCTCTCTCCTCTTTCAGGTTGTGATGCTCTTCCACGTAGAGTTTTCCGTTCCTCACCACTCTCTCTCTCAGCTCGTGATCTGACAACAGCCTCTGAGATTGATGCACAAATTCCTGGCAGGGATAAAGGCAAAAACGAGTCTCATTTTCCTGCCAAATGCCACTTAAAGCTTGCCATTGAAGTTGCCTGAAGATATGTTTTTTTAAAGCATAAAAGATAATCCGAGGCACAAGAACAGAACTCAGATAAGAGCCTGTGCGCTGATTAGTAAATACTTCAAAAATGTCTCTACACTGCCAAAGGATGGAGATATTTGTGGCTCCAGATTCAAATACGGCTGTCCAATAAACCATTTCAGTCTATCCTAATAGCTGCCACCTCTCATGTGCTTATGAAAAAAGGGACAAACAAACAAAGTGACTGCTACTGTTAAACAATACAACCGCACAAGCTGTCACATGGATGTGGGGAAGGGAAGATGAGGATAAGAATTAGACAATTAAGAAATGACTAATAGTGTCATCGCTGAGCACTGACTTATATGTGTTGTATCCACATTGCATCCTGAATCCTAGCTGTTCATCTGTGGGCCCCGCAGAGTCAAAAAAGCCAACAAAATGAAGTGAAAGTGCTTTAAAGTGTTCCTGCAACATGGTGGCCAACATTTAGTGGAGCAGAGAGCCAATGGGCACACAGTTTTAGCCACTGCCAGTCAGCAGGCCAATTCACTTCATTCAAGTGATGTGATTATGTCTGGAGAGGCTCTTGGTAGGAAACAGCTCTTCTGTATGGCCATATGAGAGCTATAAATCCTCAGCAACAGGATTAAAGCTCAACTTATGAGCAGCACGCTTATAATCACTTCACTCTTAGAGCAAATTATAGAGCTGGGCAGGAAGCGCCATTTTTCTCTTTAAAGCTTTTCAAGTGCTCGTGTGTTTGTTTCTTTTGACACATTTCTTGATACCTATACTCCTCGTGTAATTACTTTGAAGGCTTAAAGACACAGAAACACTGTCAATCCAAAAATAAGAAGGGATTTGAAAGCATGCAGAAAAGGTCTAGAGTGTGATCCACTGCGGGAAAAGTTTTTGGCTAAAAGAGGAGCACTCGCTGCCCATTGGTCCTGGCTGAGGCCGTGGTTTATCCAGCCCAAGTCGCTGCAACCATCTGTGAGAGCTTCCTCCTGGCAGCTGAGCTGAGCACACGTGACCTTCCCCTGGAGAGGACTTATCTCCACCGTTACGACAACATCACGCAACAGCATGGTGTCTTCACAGCTCCACGCTCAAGCCCTCTGTCAGCTTGCCTTAACCTATGATACTCCCCTTTTGCATCAAACCTCATCATATATCAGACTGAAAAGCTCTCATGGGAGCTCCCCACTTTGCACTTTCATGCGTGCTGCTATGTGTTGCATCACCACATGGTAATGTGGTATCTTTGCTCTGTCTCTGAGGGCTGCACTTTTTGATCCTAATCTAAGCACCTGAAGAAACATCAGCTCCTTTTGTTATATTTTATCTGCTTAGATTAATGATTAGAATTTAAAGTACAAAGTTTGACAAAATGATTTAAAGTTTTTCTTCTTAAAAATTGTGAGACTTTGAAAGATAAATCAATGCCAGGAAAAGGGGACATGCACATCTTTAATCATCCTGAGACAGTGCTGCAATACTACTTAGTATTAGTAAGTGATTTTCTGGTCGGTTGAGGTGACAGTGTATATGCAGTATATCCTCTCTGTAGTCCATTAACACAGTTAGTGTTAGAGCTTAATGGGGCTTAACGCATGTGGGGACCTGGTCAGTGTTTGTCACTGTATACCTGAGGAGACGAGTACAGCAGGCCAGTCAACTCATGCTGCACTATTGCTGCATTTCCTGGAATGTCCCTGGCCAACACGGGCACACAGAGGTCCATGGCCTGTTGGAGCAGGGAGATAAACACTCAAAACTTGCAGAGATTCATATTGTCACAGACAAAGCTCTCTCACACAGACTCATTAATGCTGTCATTATCATGAAAAAAAAAAGTACCTAAGCACCTTGGAGGTTGTACAGCTCAGCCATTCTGCTCTTCGGTGTCTTAGTTCACTTACAAAATTAACAATCTGTATCAGCTAATACCTTCAGCAGGTTGTTGAGTGAAACATGCTAACATACTAATCAGACTTTAAGCCTACTGTGGATTGTCTTAATCGACTGTGTTTAAAAGAGATTAAGTGGATTTGCAGGTTTTGCTCACTCAGGAATGGGAAGATTGGAGTCAAGCAATTAATTTGGGTAATTGTCCCTGAAGTGGTCAGATAACATTGTAGCTGAGCAAGAAACAGTGAGATAAGGACTCCTGTAAATATTCACAGTTTGAATTTTTCCAGGGCTTTGCATGGCAAATTCTCAGTTTATACTTTGATAAATCAAATTCTCATTACAAAAATATTATTCTGCACCACAAAGCATGACTTACAAAAGGATGAAATTGTGTTTAACAGCAGAATTGTTGTCAGGACGTGCTGTTGTCCAGTTACCCATGAGCCCTGAAGATGTTTACCTCCAAAATGGCTGCTGACATGCCCTCTGAGACGGAGCTGTTAACCAAGGCGAAGCACCTTTTCATGGCAGCATGAAGCTCCTGTTGGCTCCTCTCCTGGGCCAAGAAGACCCCTGCTGTTCTGCGGAAGCAGTGACAAAGCTCAGTTCTGCGTGACTTGAGGCTAAGAGAGCCGTGAATGACGCTAAAGGGCAGTGACAAGCTCAGGGCAGGAAACACAGCTGCACTATGTGTGACATGCACGGAGAGTCCAGGTGGAGTCCTAACCAGAGAGGGCAGCTTCCTGCCGCAGAGAGCTTTGTGGTGGTGGAGGCCCTTGGCGAAAATCTGAGAGATCAGCCAAGGCTTGAGAGTGGGAGGACAGATGAAAAAAAAAAACAAAACAAGAGAGGATCTTGGCACTCCCCTCAGATTTTCTTTCTGTTCATATTATGTCAAAATAAATGTAAGATGCATTTGCTTGGATATTTTCTTGTACCACATGGGATAAATAGAAGCAATAGCAGTTTTCAGATTTCTCACAGGAGAAAAGCAATAGATTGTCCGATCTCAAGTTTCCTTTTATATGATGTGTAAATGGTACAGAAAAGAAAACAAGACAGAAGGCTTACCTTTTGACAACAGCTTCCACTTCAACAGTAAATACAGGATCAATCTAAGAGAGACAGACACATCACAAAGACAAGTAAAACCTGCGTGTTTTCATCAAGGATGCCAGCAATGACTTAATCTGAAGGATGAAATAAACAATGACACAATTAATAATTTCTATCATGAGCAAATCATTCTCTGAAAATCCTGTATTTTCAGAGATTGGGGTCAGGGTGGGGTGGGTGGCCAATCTGATTAATTGCAATGTGGGATTTGCGTGCATTAGCCTGCCCACAGAAAAGTCAAAGCATAGCAATTTAGGTCAAAGATGGTGCCAAGCAAGCTGCTACTTTTTTTTTCTCGCTTTCATTTTATAGCTCATGGAATTTCTAAATGGAATCTGCTTTATAGCACGTGTGCATTAAAATCAAAGAATCTCAACTGAGAACATTTTATGTATCCTGGTGTAATCTGGGATTTAGCAGTCATTGTAAAACCAGCAGGGGATAGATCACGATAAAGGCTGCATTAGCAAACGTGAATGATTTAAGCACTGTACTAATTCTGTGTTGTTCTATGGTGAGTCAAAAGAAAGCGGAGGGGAAGGACATAACCAATCAGCAGTGGAAGGCAGGTGCTACATCTACGTTTAAGTTCATACAAATGAATCTTCGATTTTGTGATTTGCTGTTTGTTTTGTACTTTGTTTTTAAGCAACAAACATTTGGTACAAAGGCATGCTTGCACCCCAAAATCTAACATTTTTTGAATCATCTTTGTTTCATAATAATTTGCTGCACATTGTGGTGCTTGATAAAGCCCAGTTACAGAGGAGTGAGATGTGTCATCGCTGACAAACTGACCTGAATCTTCCTCTTAATGACAGATGCTGTGCAGCCAGAGCGCTTATTACTTGAATGAAGTAGCTGTGGATTTATAGTTAGTCATGACAGCTTGAGCAAAGCATGTCTCATTCTAACGTCTGTCGTTTTGGTTTTTTTGTTCATTTATATTTTTCTTTTTTAGAATTTACGGTCAATTCATGAAATCTATTCAGCAATGTTTATGTTTAACCAAAAGTGGAATCCTTAGGGGAAATCTGGTGGTCATACAAATATAAGTTTATTATAATAATTATAAATGGCTTTTCATTCCTCAGACAAACAAACAAACACGCTTTCACTGTGATTCAGGGGTGTCGAGATGAATTACACGTCTGTGCTTCCACTGAACCGTTTCATCAAACAACAACAAAGCATAGCGGAGCAAGAGGCGGCAGTCAGACGGTGTATAAGCCCCTGGCCATGTCTAATTGAGTTGTTTTTGAGCAAATCTAAAGCAGAACATACCTTTTGCCTGACACCACTGTTTGAAAGAAAGAACAGACACTAAAATACTGTACATTGGTGTCATATCAAAGCAAGTCGGGGGGGAGAGAAGATGAAGACAAACATACAGAGAAATCAATGAGTGGGAGATTGGAAATGAAATGGGGGAAAAAAGAACAGTTGTAAGAGCATTGAGGCGGCTGCTGTTGGCTGGGATACAACTTGTCTCTAACATAAAGGTGCAATCAGTTGGAAAAAAAACTTTAACAGTATATGTATAAAAACTTGCTCCTCTGATGTGACTGCCTGGCTGACTGGTTGATTTATGAATATCCTAAATCATGGCCGGCTAAGTCCAGTTTCTTTTTTCAAATAATTTGTCACGCTCAACATGAAGCCATGTAGCCTGTATATGTGCAGATAATTTCTTCAGAAATGATGCACAGTACAGAAGCATGATGGCATGTGACGGCTACAATCTGCTTCTGCTGTAATTTATACCAACACATGTCCAGATATATATGCCCATCCTTGTTTATTATAATGAGCTAGCTCTGTACAGGTCACAAGTGCTAATCTGGAGCAAGCAATACAGCAGCACATCCAGCAATCAGCCAGTTAGACACAAAATGAAACAGGACCACTACGTCTGCTTTTGACCCTCGCCCTGTTTGCAGAAGATTGCCTTTTCCTCCCAGCGCTGCCAGTTAATTCCAGCTAAACAGCTAAAGCCAGTATCTCTGCTATATCCAATTAGAGGCCGTCTGAATTCCCAGGGAAGGTTTCTATGTCACTTCAACAGCACACAGAGTGATGGTACACAGGAGACACACATGGCAAGTATAATGATTGTGTACTTACCTTTGGCCCAATAATGACCAACACATTTAGTGGATTCTCACAGTGCCACTCTGAAAGACGCAAAATAAAAGAGATTTTGTAAACAAAAACCATTTGGAAAAAATCTAGTGCCATCAGAGAGTACAATTGCCATGAGGGGGCGTACTTTGTCTGAAACAGTGTGTGGGTGAATGGTGCATGTCAAGTGGCATCTACATGAATGCCAGCATCATCAGTGTTATTCACTTCACCTGTCAGTGGTTTTATTGTTTTGGCTGAATGGTGTGCATTATGTTAGTGTATTATAATCAGTGATAAATTAATGTGTAACACTGGGGGCCATTTTAATTACTTAATAATAATATATAAGAATTTATTCGTTGATTTATATTTAAGGCCCGAGCACCTAGTGGTGCGAGGACCCTACTGAAATGCAAGGATTTTTTATTATTCTTCTTCTTCCTCCAAATGAATTGCCTTTTTGGGAGGCTTAACATACCCGAAAACTCATGAAACTTTGCACACATCTCAGAACTGGTGAAAAATTTGATATTTTAAGGGTCTTGTGCGCGGGTTCCGAAAAATGGCTCAGTAGCGACCCCTACAAAAGTTTGAGGAAACAGCCCCTGAAGCTAGTTTAACCTGCATGTATAAAACTCGGCAGGCTTATGTAACGCTCAGAGACGTACAAAAAGCCTCTTGGAGGCATGTTCTAAACCCAACAGGAAGTCGGCCATGTTGAATTTACTGTGCAATTTTGATGCATTTTTGGCCATTTCCAGGGGTCATAAATGAACGAACTAGTCCTAGAGAGATTTCATCATCGTCAATGCGTGTGACTGTGGGATGGCGTCAAAGTTAGGGGTCTCGCCACTAAACAGGAAGTACTTTATCCAGCATACATGGCCCAATCTTGCCCAAACTTAGCAGGATTGATTACAGTCCCGTCCTGAACACATCTACATGTCAATAATTAGAGATAAATATAGCACCCCCTACTGGCAACAGGAAATGTCATGTTTTAGACTTTAATGTACATCTCCTACAGAATTGACCAGATCCATCTCAAACTTGGTGAAAAAAGTCATAAGACGTTGATGACGCATTATTGTGGAAACTGTGAGTTTCTGTCGAAGGGCGTGGCCACGGCCTGGCGGCAAACTTTGATGTTTCGCGGTGATGATAAATGTTGCTGTAACTTGACTCCACGTGGGAATATCTTGCCAAAACTTCACACATATGATGACAGTCCAGCCCTGAACACATCTACAGAGGAATTTTGAATCACGGCCATAGCGCCACCTACTGGCAACAGGAAGTTACTTTATACATTCTTTGATGTCCCTCTTCTAGCAGGTTAATCAGACCCACGTCAAACTTGCTGATCTAAGTCCTTAGACCTTGATGATACTTAAAAATGAAGCTTTTGGGTTTTCATCTAACGCTGTCACCGTGGCGCCATCTTGTTCACCATCAAACACGATGTTGTTTTGAAGAGATCATGGATGCTTGAAAACTCACCAAACGTGGTATACATATCACAGGTCGCAAGTCCTGTTGTCTGATGTGGTTTTTGTGCTTTGATGCACCAAGATGGCTCAACAGCGCCCCCTAGAATATTTCAATTAAGCAGCCCCCAAAGCTGGTTTGACCTGCATGTATGAAACTTGGTAGGCACCTGTAACACTCTATCATGTACAAAAAAGCCTCTTGGAGCCGTGCTCCAAACCCAATAGGAAGTCCGCCAATTTGGATTTAATTGTGCCACTTTTGTGCATTTTTGTCCATTTCCAGGGCTTGTAAATTAACAAACTTGTCCTACAGATTTAATCAGATTGGCTCCAAACTTGGTGTATGTAAGCGTGACTACGTTGTGACCAAAAGTTATCACAGGATTTGCCCAATGTTGAATGGCGCGCCCACTGCCGAGCGTTGAATCTTGAGGTCTCGCCATGAAAAATGAAATGTCAAGCACCTACAAACTGCACTTAAGTACAGTACCACTGGTTTGCATAAAATTCTCACAACTATACTTGCTTAGTACACCATACATTTGTCTTTTGAAGCATGTGGATAGTACTATTTAATTTACAATAAATGCAATGTGAAAATACACACAGCCACATGTAGAGTTGAGACATGCAAGTTCATACACATTAATACACTTTGATGGCCTCTAGTTCCATCTCATTACCATAATTGTGTACTTAAAAAGCCACATAAAATAGAAGAAGTCTAAAACAAAAAGAAAAAGAAAAAGAAAAAAAAAAGCCATTGCTGTTGCTAATCAGTGGCAACTCTCAGCTGAATATATCAGATACATATATGAGATATCATGTCATCAAAAAAAGAAACACCATAAAGGCAAGACTCAACAAGATAACAAGAGCAAATGTCTTTGCAGGGCCAGTATAAACTGTCAGGAGAATCTCATTGCACTTCCACATAAATTTTTTAATTAGCTGAAACCCAACCACTGAGATCCAACTTCATTCCTAATTGATGAAGACATTGCCAGTGCTTCTACCACAAGCTACTACAGATATGCAGCCACAAAGGCTTTTCCATTTGGGGGTTTACCTGACATTAAGGTTGAACTGGCTGAAAACATGCCAGCAAGAAACACCCTCCTCTCTCTCAGCTGTCCTGTCCTTGTTTTATGTTTTACATTACCACAATACAACGTAAACATAAGTAATTGTTTTGTATACCTGAAAAAACCTCTATCAGATAGAGGGGGTCCTTGACTCTTCTGAGGCCACAGACCAACAGGAAGACACGCAGCTCATCCACATGCTTGCTGCTTACACCTGGAGAGAAGCCAAGCACAAAGAAAGACAGCACCACAATATCAAAACACTGCATAATGAACATCCCGAGTACATCGGCAGATAATGAAAGCAATACATCACCCAAGGTCATGAGGAAAATAAGACAGCAGTGACTAATGTGCTCGCACAATTCTCTGATCAGTGTTGTAACACTCAGCAGGGAAATAGACTGCTGAAAACAGTGGAAGGTTGCAGCCTAATCAGTGTGTAATATGGCATCATAACTACAGAGCCGCAGTGTTCGGGTGACAATTTGCTCACTGAACAGCCCTAGATTAAAATTAGCTAACCCAACATAGCGCTAACAACATCAAACGTTCTGAGAACCTTGCTTTAATTGAGAGGCAGTGCTACTAAATCGTCTCTTTTCCCAGATCATCCAACTTTCAGGATCAATCCAGAGATTAGTCAGAAACTGGCAGGCGTACAACTGCGCTCCCTGCCAACAACTACTGTTCTGCACCCAGCCATCCAAAAGCAACAGATATAAGTCCTCAACCTAACAGCAAAGCCCTGCACTGTCATGATGGCAACACATACTGGACTGTACAAGTGCCTGACTCCTCACAAATTAGGAGAACCTGCACTTTAAATAGATAACTACCTCGTACTTCCACTATAGAGTTTCTATAGTGAAGGTGGACTGGAATTACCATGACAACTGCCTGGTGAGAGAGGGTAGCATGCTCACCATGAAAATGCCAACATACTGATCAGAAGTGTTTGTTGTAAAGACCACATCCTCAACCCACAAAAATATGATCAAGGACCTTTAATTAAAGGGACAGTTCACACCCAAATCAAAATTACATGTTTTCCTCTTACCTGTGCTGCTATTTATCAGTCAGGATTGTTTTGGTGTGAGTTGTCAAGTGTTGGAGATATCATCCGTCAACTACACTGACTACATCCACCAACAGTATCACTGTGCAGAGGGAAGCGTGCATCTACTCATGGAGAAGAGGCTCATGCGAGATGTAAACATTAATGGCGTCCACCTCGGCAGAGCACAGTGGTGCTAGATAAGCTAGCAATAGACAAACACTTCCTTTTGCGCAGTGATATGGTCTGCGGCTGTAGTTTGGAAGACAGAAAATAGTGGATGAAACTGCTCACAACAAGGTCTGTGGATTATCTATAGTAACTGGGTCATGATTTCTGAACAGAGACATTACTGCTGAGTTTTTCAATTGCATTTTTTTTGTCTCTTTGAGTAGCACAATCAGAGTGCCATCAGTTCTGGCTGATCTCTCCAACACCCCAAAACAATCTAAATTGATAAATAGCACTACAGGTAAGAGGAAAAAAAATTATTTTGGGGTGGACTGTCCCTTTAACACGAACGAGAGCATTTTGTTTATCAGGTTAATATTCACACTGAGTGAGAGCAACCTTGCAGTTTCCAGCACCTCCCACCCTGAAGCACATGCTGTTCTTTTATCTCTTATTTGCCAACACGATGTTTAGCAGGTGTGATGTTTACCACTTTAACCATCTTTGGTGTGTTAACTTGCTATCATTTGCTATTTCACACCCAAACATACAGCTGGTGGGAATGTCATTAGTTTTGCACGTACCCACTCTTCTGCCAAAGTGAAATGAAATGTTGACCTGATAATGGTGCTGGATGAAAAGTTGTGGGATTATCAAAATGATTACAGTTTAACCAGAGGAGGATATGAATGTTTAATGGCACTGACAAAACATTTCAGTCAAAGCCACAAATGCCAACGTCCTGGTGGTGCTACAGTACAGGTAAAAGGATCCCACCAATGGGACTACAGTGGAAAGTCGGCAGCTTCAGGTTCCTCAGATTCCACATCGGTAAGAACCCGATTAATCCTCAGGTAATGCTCCTGAGCGTTACTGTGCTCATAGGGATCTTTGTATTTTGTTTTAATTATACTTCACATTACGTTCTACACTGTCACTATTCTTTGAGACAATGAGTTCATAATTTTTGTTTACAGCATATATCAACAGACCATTTTTCTCTATACATAAGAAACATTTTGCTCCTAATCTCCTAAATATCACAATACAACCTGATCAGGAAAATAAATGACAAATCGTTCAAATAAAATAAGGATTTCAACTCATTACTCAGAGATAACCATGCAAAATATCCCAATTAATTATCATTTTATTGAGTCTCTGATCAGACAGCTTCACAAGTCTATTCCAAGGCTGAAACATTTGACATGTCTGATGTTTGGAAGTTCCCATATCTCCAGTAATGGCCAAAACTTAAGTAAATGTTTGGACTCCCAGAAAAGACTGAATAGCTCTATGGTGCAGAGTGTTTCATCTTGTATGTTCACGGAAAAACACCAAAAGCATAGTCAGACACGGGACACACGTGAGAACTATAAAGTTGTGTAGAGGTAAGGAATCTGAAATTACTACATCATATAAAGCTCATATAAGAGAACATTTACAAAGCCATTATGCCCAGTTCAAATACGCCCAAGAAGGCAGTCTTGGTTTAAGGTTGAGGTCTGCTGGCTAAATAGAAGAACATTTATTTATACCAAAACAGCAGATGTATGAGGATATTTTAACATCAGACGATTAGAAGGGAAGTGTCAGAGAATACACTTTTAATCCCTGATCTTTAATGCTCCACAATGACCATAAGATGATAAATTATAAATGTTCAGATGGAACTGCAAGCGGTGCTGAACCAAAATTTAAGCGAAGTACAAAATAAGCTAATAATAAAATGTATTTCAAAAGTGTCTGTGACAAACCGAGAAACAAACCATTCTGAAAATAATACCACAGGCAGACACAAGCACGTGCTTAAGGCGCAGTGACAGTCGAGTGAAATCCCCTGCTGCCAGATAAGTCCAGATCAGGAGGCTGAGGCAGCTCTTTTAATGCTATTAAAGAACATCTTAAAATGACAGCGTGGAGTCTGGGCACTGACCCTGATCCTGGGAGCCGATTGTCAAAAACAGCTCCTCATCTGCGGGATGTATCGAACTTCCTCGCATTGATTCATACGGGATGAGAAGGCGCGTCAGCTGCTCACAGACACACACAGCGCACACATGTCAAAATGAGCAAGAAATTCAAAGAGATAAAAAAATAAAAATCCCTTTGGATCTCAGACATAATTCATCTTTCCTTGGGGGAGGAAAACAAAATTGTGCAAATCATCAGTTGTGCCAGCAGCACTCTTTTCTCTCTCTCTTTCTTTGCAGTTATGTGAGTTCTGTGCAAAACACATTTTTGTTCGTTTGCCTTTGATTACAGAAGGGCATTCTGAATGATCCCCTAATGCTTTAATCAGCATGTGTGCTTGCGTGTGTGTGTGTGTGTGTGTGTGTGTGTGTGTGTGTGTGTGTGTGTGCACATGGATGTGGGAGCACATATCTATCTGAACAGCTCCTATTAATCTGCTGAGTGGCACAGGGTGGTACACAAAACCGATACTGCAGGGAGTGGACAAAATAATGACAATGCCATTGAAAAAAGAACTTAACTGAGAAAATCCCATAAACTGACAGAGCTACACAGGTGAGATATATTAAAAGGGATACTTAGCCAATTTTTAATAGCTTTGTATTATAACAATGCAGATATTGTGTCTCAATAAACAATGGTAAACTTCTCTCCATCTTTCCAGTGCCCAGATCTCCCTGCTCATCTCACAGCTCAAATCTGCCGAAAGACACAAAATGTTTTGCTCGAACTGCAAACTGTGCTCCTGCATTTTCGTTTGCCTGCCACCATGGACACAAAGAGTACAGAAGCAGATCGAAAGAGAGACCCATCCCTCTCTCTTGCCCTCTCTTCTAAGGGAGGTTTCACACCTGCCCTGTTTGGTTCGGTTCAATCGAACTCAAGTTTGTTTGCCTGTGTGCGGTTCATTTGGCCAGGTGTGAACGCAGCAATCGCATCTCATTTTCAAACTGTATGGTTCGCCAAAATGAACAATGCGAGCAATATAGTACATGATGACCAACACTAAAATCAACCTGCATAGTTGTCCCTCCATTGTAACATTAGAACGTGTCGCATTTATCTTGCAAGCGTACTCTTCTTCAGTGTTTTGTTTACTTCCTGGATTTTTTCTGCATGGGAAAAAATCTGCCCAATCAAGAGCATCTTTCTCGTTCAAGGCATTTTATCTGGTCCGCTTGTAAATGCTGCTGTGAAAACACGAGCCAACTCTAGGCAATTATGCAGCTTTGTAACAAAATAAGTCCCTGATTCAGACCAAAGCAAGCGAACTCTAACTCAGCTCAAACTGTAAAACTAGGCAGTGCTGACTGAACACAAACCAATATTCTGTTATTGTGTTGCCTTTGTGTCTCCTAAAATGTCTTCAGAAATATATTTTAGCGCACTGTTTGGCTGTAATTTGAGAATGTGAACAAGAAGTGGTTCCCATACTGTTTCCTGTATTGTAAAAAAAGATGCTGAAAACAAACAAACAAAACAAAACCTGAGAATAAATGGTAAAACTGAGTAGTGCTGATCAAATATAAACCAAGATTATGTTACTGCACTGCCTTTTTCTGTATTTTAGCTCACTGTTTAACTGTAATTAGAGATGGCTTGTCATTAGCCGGAGGTCATATTGTTTCCTGCGTCAAAACAGCCAAGCTTGATTAAGTCACCCACTAGCAGCAGTGTTTATTGGTCTTGTGCGGCACAGTGCATTCTGGTAGTTGTAGGTTTCCTCTTGATTAAAAGCAAATGCCACAGCCCTTTTCCTCTGTTTTCTCCGGTCACGTATCACCAGTTTAAAAGTATTTGCATCTTATTACTGCATAGACAGCCCAGTTTTATGATAAGATCATTTTTCCAACAGTGAAATCACTTCTTAAAGCCAATAAAGAGGATCGATAATCAACCACACTTCTGTATATGTGAGATTTTAAAGCAGCAGAGAAAAAAGTTTGTGATTTCTCATATCTGAGAAATCTGAGGAACTAGTTTCCTTCTCTCCACATCAGGACTGCATGTACAGATAAGCCAGATATCGGAGGTGAGAGCCACATTTTGGTCAGTCAAGATGACTGGATGAATTATACATTACTTAAAACTTTATAAAATGGAGCTTGACGCTTGCTGTCTTTAAACAACACACACAAACAACCAATACATATCACAAGAACTGAGTTTGAGTAATAGTGCCTGTGACTCAATACTTTGGGGTGAGTATTGAGAAATGTGTCTGAAATCTCTTTAGCCGGAAAGCACATTGCATCTTTTTCTTTGAGCAGAGACTATGTCAGTGATGTATTTTTAATGTGCACACACAACCTTTTTTTGTTTCAAAATGAAGACAACAGTCTGAAATCTCATCATGGTAATATAATGACCAGGGAAAATGAGGCAGTTTTCAAGCAAGACATGCCCCCTATGCCAAAAACACTGTTCCCTGATCCCACTATAAGATGATAATAGGCATCACACTTGACATCTAAGCTGCCCTTATCATTTCATATCTAGTAAAATTGAATCACTTCATACACTGAAAGCTTCCTGTGTAATTTATTCAATAGTCATGCTATCCCTTGAGTATCAAGTAGCTGGACAAAGTAAGAACAGACCCCCTGCTTGTTCCCTCTCATCCTTCAGTGATTCAAAGCATCACTGCTCACTCAACAGTGCTGTTCTTCATGTATGCCCCAACCTCACAAGGCACACAGCAGGAGCCGCAAACAACACAGAGTGTCTTTCATGGACTGACAGCTTCTGGATCCCAGTGCTGGAGTCTGTGCCTTTGGAGGGTACATGACACCCAAAGGAAAACACAAACGCACATGCAGTGCAGTCATGTATCTTTAGTCAGGTAGCAGCGTTGCTTTGTCTCTGTTATGTTCACAGGTTAAGTTAATTTTATAATGTGCAACTACAACACTGGGCCACATGGAGTATTTGTAACACTTAAATCTCCGCACACATTCATTTGAGGAACAGTTCACCCCCAAATCAAAAAATACATGTTACCTGTAGAGCTGCTAATCAATGAAGTATGTTTTGGTGTGAGTTCTAGAGTTTTGGAGATATCGGTTGTAGAGATGTCTACCTTCTCTTCAATATAATGGAACTAGATGGCCCAATAAAATACATTTGAAAAACTCAACAGCAATATCTCTTTGTCATTCAGTTTCATAAAGGAACTATTTTCTTTTTAGCAGACTACACCTGTCAACTGAATCACTGCACAGAAGGAAGCGTGCATCTATTCATGGACACAAGTTTCATGCTTGTGACAGCATGAGATGCAAACATTAATGGTGACCTCCTTGGCTGAGCTGTAACATCAGCTAATCTGACCGATAATCACTGAAGAAAATGTGGTGGCGGGACACAGCCGCGACAAAACAGAATTATTTCATTACTCAGAAGGCTACTTTCAGCAGGTCAGATAGTACTATTCAGGTAGATGATGATGACAAGGAGGAGGATTAGGGACACACACAGAATGTGGAGGACAGAGAGGGAGGACAGCTCCGCCCCTTCAAGCAGCTGTGGTGCCAAATGTAAAACAGACAGGGAGTGGTGACAGCCAGATAGGTAACTCCAGTGGAGAGAGGCAAAGAAGGAAATGTGTCTTTTAATTTTGTCACATATTGCGAATTTTCACAATGCATAGATTAATAAAACGCATGAGAATCAGTGGGCAAGGTTTCTGTGCATAATTATTTTTTTCGGATGACGGATTAAAAAAAAAAAGCATCCAAAAAAACTGACTTAGTGTGCAACAGCCTTTAGAGTGAGCTAGCAGTAGATGCAAGCTTCCTTCCTGCAGTGATACGGTTGGCAGGGGTAGATTGATAGAAAGAAAATAGTTCCTACGTGAAACTACTCACAATAAGGTCTGTGGATTATCTTGACTAACCACGTCATGATTTCTAGAAGAGACACTACTGTTGAACTTTTTTGCCACTTTCAGCCCACAAGCCCAGTGCCATCCAGTTCCATTATATTAAAGAGAAGGCAGCCACGCCTAGGACTAATATCTATAGCACTCATCAACTCACTCCAAAACAATCTAATATTGATAAACAACTGTACAGGTAATAGGAAAAATATGTATTTTTGATTTTGGGTTGAACGGTCCTTTCAAGATAACCTATATACAGAACACAGGTTGCTGCAGGAGTCACTTCTGTCAGACTGTGTTGAAAAAGTGAAAAGTGAAAACATGATAAAACAAGTAACAAAGTAGGTCATCAAAGTTCAAAATAAAGACATCTAGATCTAGTCTTAAACAGCAGATAGCCAAGATCACCCAATGTTTAAAAAGTTTTCAGTTTTTCTGAAAACTTAAGCATAGTTATCACCACAAAAGCACATTTACAATTGTGTCTCCAGTAAAGTCTGCAGGATCATTTTATTTGAACGTAGCTCTCTGCCTTGGGGTCATCCTTATTACATACAGACACAAGTAAAAGCACAGAGGTAACAGCACTGTGGCACGGAATATAAAACATTTTCTTACTGATATGAAATGCCTCTGACCCACATCCACAAAAAAAAAAAGACTCAGACAAATGAACCCAATCAGACAGCATATATGCAGAAAACAGAACAATGTTTACAACTCTACAAGCAACTGTGAGTCAGATTACACTACCTTTCATCACATCACAGAGGAAAACCACAATAGTAGTGACTCCTATTTCGAGTATAACAAATGGAGAAGTGACTGTGGGCAATTAGTATTACTTGCACCGGTTGTGAAGCGTGGTGACAAATGGCCCCCGGCTGGAGAGCTATTAATCAATTGTTCCTCTCTCTAGTCAACTGTGCTCTATATGAGCACTAATGTACCTGGGATGGACATCATCTTGCAATGTCCAATTTAAAGTCTGGGCTGTTTGTGGAGAGGATGTTTGGAGTAACAGAGCATATTTACCAAGCTGTTCCAAAGGGAATTGGAGGATTAAAGAGGAGGGAAAGGGGAATTCTGCTGCAAACTCTGACCTCCCTGACCATCACATCGATGCATCTCACACAGCACAGAGTAAATTTATGTGCTCTGATTGGTACTGTTCAGGATGGGGGTATATAAATGTACTCCCCATCGTGCTCCCAGTGGTGGCTCCACTGCACTGCACAACACAACACAACACAGTCTATGACTAATAGAGGTGAGAAGTACACAGTCTAGAATATAGCAGAGGGCTATTATGTACAATAGTGTTTCAAATATGTGGCACATCTGTGTATCGCGGGTGGCATAAAACCTATTCTACAAGGGAGCTTAAATTTCAGTGTGCAGGTACCCCTCCATTTTATTGCATCAAATACTGTATCCAGCACCTGTCTCACTAAGGTTTTGTGGATGTGTACGCAACTATGCAGCTAAAGCTTGAGACACAGCCTTAAAATTAGATGAGACACGACTGTCAGTTTATAATACTTAGATCAGACTGACTCAGCGCCTGACCACAATGTTGCTTTCCATTAACAAGTTTTTGTTAAAGAATGCAAAATATTAAAGGGCCAGTGTGTAAAATGGGTTGAAAACAGTGACATCAGTGGCCAAATTCTAGATTGCAGGGTTCACTCGCTCACCCCTCCCGTCGGGTAAATGACGGCGGCCTCGTAGAGACAAAAAGCCTTGCGCACGAGTTTTTCAGGAGTAGGTCTATCTAGCAACGAGGCGTATGTTTATTTAGAAATCTAAGCCATGTTACGATATTGTAATGAAACCCTCACGAGCAGGAGACCAGAGGAGCGTTCGAGAAAAAGGCCCGTTTATTTGAGCACTCCAGAAACTCCGGTAACACTCCAGGGGGTAAAAGACTCCGTCCAAAACTCTGACTCTTCTAGCGTAACACACACACTTCATAACTTTACACACATACTCGTTTACCATAGCGAGTGGGGACCCCCCCTCCCCTCTCTGCTCAATCTCCAGCCCACACACTGACTGACAGCGTAGCCAGTAAACAGAGCTCAGCTGTTTATTTAACCTAGCGATATCTCGGGACTATAATAGCTGCAATGGACGACTTTGAACGCAATTTTGAAGAGTTTCTTGTAGTGGACACAGACCCAGAGCCATACCTGTTTGAGCCGGAGCATACAGATGAGGAACACCATGTGTTTGATGCTGAGCGGAAGAGAAGAGAGGCTGAATGCACAGAATGGGATTCGGTGCTACTGCTACCATTGTTGGGGAGATATATCATCAGGAGGAAAAGCGCTGCAGAGAGTGCATCACAAGGAGTGAAGTTGTGTCTTCTTTTCCTCGCAGATGACGGTTCAGGTTCATTCTCTCCTGTTGCGTGGTAAGTGTGGTCCATTCGCAAACTTTATAACTAAAAAAACTTTTCACTACTCTCTATCGACGAACTACTAACACTCTCTGCTGTTTCCTCCTCCTTCTTCCTTCCTTCCGCTGTCTTTGTTGGTTCATTTATAGACGCGAAACGCGTTCTCTGGCTGGCTGGATTGTCCGCTTGGTCTGCCGTACATACATGACAGCGCAAGATGGCGACCTCTCTAAAGCAAGGCCTTTGCTATATATACAGTACAGGCCAAAAGTTTGGACACACCTTCTCATTCAATGCGTTTTCTTTATTTTCATGACTATTTACATTGTAGATTCTCACTGAAGGCATCAAAACTATGAATGAACACATGTGGAGTTATGTACTTAACAAAAAAGGTGAAATAACTGAAAACATGTTTTATATTCTAGTTTCTTCAAAATAGCCACCCTTTGCTCTGATTACTGCTTTGCACACTCTTGGCATTCTCTCCATGAGCTTCAAGAGGTAGTCACCTGAAATGGTTTCCACTTCACAGGTGTGCCTTATCAGGGTTAATTAGTGGAATTTCTTGCTTTATCAATGGGGTTGGGACCATCAGTTGTGTTGTGCAGAAGTCAGGTTAATACACAGCCGACAGCCCTATTGGACAACTGTTAAAATTCATATTATGGCAAGAACCAATCAGCTAACTAAAGAAAAAGCAGTGGCCATCATTACTTTAAGAAATGAAGGTCAGTCAGTCGGAAAATTGCAAAAACTTTAAATGTGTCCCCAAGTGGAGTCGCAAAAACCATCAAGCGCTACAACGAAACTGGCACACATGAGGACCGACCCAGGAAAGGAAGACCAAGAGTCACCTCTGCTTCTGAGGATAAGTTGATCCGAGTCACCAGCCTCAGAAATCGCAAGTTAACAGCAGCTCAGATCAGAGACCAGATGAATGCCACACAGAGTTCTAGCAGCAGAGCCATCTCTAGAACAACTGTTAAGAGGAGACTGCGCGAATCAGGCCTTCATGGTCTAATAGCTGCTAGGAAACCACTGCTAAGGAGAGGCAACAAGCAGAAGAGATTTGTCTGGGCCAAGAAACACAAGGAATGGACATTAGACCAGTGGAAATCTGTGCTTTGGTCTGATGAGTCCAAATTTGAGATCTTTGGTTCCAACCGCCGTGTCTTTGTGAGACGCAGAAAAGGTGAACGGATGGATTCCACATGCCTGGTTCCCACTGTGAAGCATGGAGGAGGAGGTGTGATGGTGTGGGGGTGTTTTGCTGGTGACACTGTTGGGGATTTATTCAAAATTGAAGGCACACTGAACCAGCATGGCTACCACAGCATCCTGCAGCGACGTGCCATCCCATCTGGTTTGCGTTTAGTTGGACGATCATTTATTTTTCAACAGGACAATGACCCCAAACACACCTCCAGGCTGTGTAAGGGCTATTTGACCAAGAAGGAGAGTGATGGAGTGCGGCAGCAGATGACCTGGCCTCCACAGTCACCGGACCTGAACCCAATCGAGATGGTTTGGGGTGAGCTGGACCGCAGAGTGAAGGCAAAGGGGCCAACAAGTGCTAAACACCTCTGGGAACTCCTTCAAGACTGTTGGAAAACCATTTCAGGTGACTACCTCTTGAAGCTCATGGAGAGAATGCCAAGAGTGTGCAAAGCAGTAATCAGAGCAAAGGGTGGCTATTTTGAAGAAACTAGAATATAAAACATGTTTTCAGTTATTTCACCTTTTTTTGTTAAGTACATAACTCCACATGTGTTCATTCATAATTTTGATGCCTTCAGTGAGAATCTACAATGTAAATAGTCATGAAAATAAAGAAAACGCATTGAATGAGAAGGTGTGTCCAAACTTTTGGCCTGTACTGTATATATACAGTACACACACACACACACACACACACACACACACACACATATATATATATATATGTATATGTATATGTGTATATATATATATATGTATAAAAGCATAACTATAAGGCTACGAAAACCAAACGAATTTTATTTTATAGCGATTATACACTTGTATAAACATATTAATGGGTAGAATATTCAGATTCAGATTGACAATAAACCATGCCAAATATTACACACTGGCCATTTAAGCTAAAGTACAGTTAATTAAAAGTATGACAAAACCTTATCACATTTCACAATCTACTGTTCAGCCCTTCTATGACAGGGGCAGCGTACCAACCAAATCTGTCAAGACTCATGTGTAGCCATGACAGTTGACAGTGCTTCAAATATGAATGTTTCTGCAAAGAAGCTACAAATTCTAACATGTGGATGCTTCACACACATCTGTATTTGCTTATTGTGGATGATCCGCAGACTTCCTTCAGATTATTTTCGCTGGGAAATATTTTCTGCTGAAGGCAAAATAAACTAAATACATTAAGAAACCTGAAAACTGTCCACAGTCAGGCCTGTAGATTCTTACGTCTCACATTGGACAATAGCTGGAATGACAAACAGCTGAAGCAGTAACAGTACCTGAGCTCCTCAAGAAGTCAGTCCAGCAGAATTTCTCGCTCACCTCCGTCTGGATACCTTTCAAATAACACAGACAAATAAAAGGTAGACAGTTCTAGTTAAGTGTGTGTTTCAATGTTAACATCCATTATGCAAAAGAATATCAATGTGGTTTTCAGTCAAAGGAACACTTCACCCACAGAATGACCATTTGTACAGCAATCAGTCACGCTGTGTTACCTTAAATTTGTAATGAAAACTTTACTTTTCTCGCAAACATGCATTTCGCTAAAACTTTTAAAACTGAACTCAAAGAGAAACTTGGAAAATGCGCTCTCCAAAGCCAGACTCCAATACTAAGATTTGTTAGTGAAAATGCATGTGTTTGGGAAATACTGAGCGTACGGTTGGACATATGAGACTTGGATTATACTGCGTGAGTTGCAGTATAATCTGCATTGGTCCCCAAACAATCTATACATCAATCTGTTTGCTGTTTTACGTAGAGGCGTGCAAGAAAAAAGTTTGCTTCATAAATTCAAGGTAACACAGCGTGGCTAACTGATTAACAGCTGGTCATTTTGTGGAAGTATTCCTTTAAAGAAATGAATGAGTATATCAAGAAGTTTTCTTTCTAATTTTGAACTTTGTGATGTGACATGTTCCAAATTAGACACATCAGTCACATCCAATGTTCTTCATAATCTCTATTCATATCAGACTCATAGTGTTTGTATAAAAGACTTATACTAATCTAACCTGTATGTAAAATAAACAAAATAGATTTCATGTATTTAAAAACATTATCTTGCGTGATCCACGTCAAAGCACTCCCGTGTGATCACTATCTGGTAACAAGCATAAAAATTAAGCTTTCGCTGGTCAGGGATCAGCCATGCAGCTGGTTCAGGACTCTCTAATCTATGAGGGGACCTATTTGCCAAACAAGGCTACTGGTGGGAAACAACATGGAAGAGTGATTTGGGCTGTGCTACGTGGCACAGTGGCCGATGGCAAGAGCAAATACAACTCCGTACTGCAGACAGCATGATAATGGAAGAAAAAAAATGTCAAAGCTGATTAATGCAACACTTCAATGGCGAGTCAGGGATGCACAGCATCAAGCGAGGATATTCATCCTGCAGAGCTTACCTTGGGGCTGGACATAGATCTTACTGCACTGGGACAGCTTTGGAGAAAAAAAATCATTGAAAAAGTCTGGTTAAAAACACATACCAAAACATAAATACAAAGTGTTTTAAAATCCATCAGTAATTACTGGTAGTGTTTGTTTGTACAAATTATATTTGATTATAAGTAACTGTGCTTCTTTCTCTTTAAGTCTGACAATAGAAACAGCCAATTAACACTTGTTGTGCTCCAAACGTTTTTAATCAAAATCCAAACTTTAAAAAGAGAGTCAGGAAAGCAGTTGCTAAGATAATGGGGGTGCTACAAAATAAATCAGAGGGGATGGAAAGGAAATTGACTGGATGTTATCACACTAGATTCATCCCCTATGTGTGTTTTCTGTCACAATAAAAAGCGTGGCGATGCCTCTCAGTGCCTGTCCTGTCTGCCTGCTGTCAGCACTAAATGGCAGAGATAAAGCATGCCACTCGCCTCAATCTGCAGCCCACGGCTAGAATCTAATCTGAAAATAAAACACGATAATATTGTTTTAATGCCAAACTATTATGGGGCAGGGCAGGATATTGTGTTTGTATAGTAAAAGCCCTTCTGTTGTATTTATTGAAGCTGTCACCGCACTGCAGTCTGTTGATGCGCCATAAAATGTAAACAAAAAACTGTGCACTCACTACTTGATTCTTCATAGTAGCTTTGTAACGTTAAATTATAAAATGTCACCTATGACAGTCTTGTTAGTTGCTAGGTTTATGTGGGGGTGGTGGGTTCAGCATAACACGCAGTCATAAACACACTGATGAACCATCAATTAGGCACATACAGTACAGACATTTTTCTAGAACGGGTAACAGCTGTATGCCACATGAGACACAGATTTGCACATGCAAGCATCAGTGCTTATTAGATTTAAACTACAGCACTTTCAAAACACAAAAGAGTAGAATCATACCAAAAATAACTCTGCCTCTTCTTTCAGTTTGTCAGTAAATGCAACTGCAAATCTGATAAAAAAAAAAAAATGAATAAACACTTCATTATCACCCCTGTGAAAGCCATTTGAGTAAAACAGGACTTTTCATTGCTGACAGTAACTTTTAGCCTTTTACAAGCAATAACAATTTTGACAACAATAGAGGAAAAAGCATTAAAACACAAGAGTCTCCAGGCTGAGGCTGAGTACATGAGAGCAGAAAAACTGCTTGTGGTTTGAAGGCAAAAGGATTTAAGGATGGATCAACCAAGAATACAAAGAGGAAAACAAAGGAAATGTAGAGCAAAGAACAGTGGGGAGATATTAATTTGTGCGCGCGTGAGCGTGCATTATTAAATGGGCCAACAAGCTCCGAGTGGTGGCTGAATATCATGATCAAGGTTTGTGTGAGAAGGCACAAGCAGCAGGAGGTGCATGGATTCAGATGTTTGAAGTCATGAGACCTGGATCTTCCCAGCTCTCCCAGAAGGCAATTATCCCTTTAGATGGATGCCCTACCAACTATTATCATCATTATAACAGAGATACCTGAGTCTGACGTTAAGGCCCAGGGCGGCCCCAGCATCACAAGGGGTCTTAAAGGGATATTACACCAATAAAATGATTATTTGTACATCAATCACTTACCCTGCGTTATGATGAATTCCTGAAAAAACTGTTTTCCTTGCATGCCTCCATGGTGAACAAGGAATCCAAAAACTGAGAAAATTCTTGATGCATTCAAGTAAAACGGGCTGTGCTTTACAACAGCAAAAACCTTATCAAAATATCTGTTAAACTCTCACACAACTCTTGCAGTATAGTCAAAGTCTCATTTATCCATGCATTTTTGTTACAACCTTATTATTTAAAACACTTCTGCCACAGTCTCATGTGTGGAGCGTGCCTGGGTGAGCACATACATATGTTGAACTCTGCTTAATGGAATGCAGGAGCCGTGCTACTCATACATAGGAGTGGGAAGTACTGAGCATATGACTGGACAAAATATAAGAAAAATATGATTATTCTGCATGAGTTGTGAGAGAGTTTGTAAACGGATGTTTTTGATATAGCTTTGGTGTTGTTAAATGCAACCCTTTTTACTTCAATTCATCAAGAATTTTCTCAGATTTTTTTTTGTTTGTTTTTTGTTTCATCATGGAGGTAGGCGAGGAAAACAACCTTTTCTTCACAAATTCAACTTAACAATTTGATACACAAATGATCATTCATGTGGGTGAAGTAGTCCTTTGAGACTTAGCCTCCTCAGTTTTATTTTCTGCCCACTCTCTTTAGGCTTATGTACCTACAGAAAAATTGCAAAAACAACAGCCGTTGCATGCACTAATTGTGTATGCATGTATGTTAAGGCCATGCTGGCTATAGTACTGAAACGCAGTGAAGGGAATTGATAGAGGGAAAGAGAGCAGCAAGCCACAAACACATCCTCTACACACCTCCCCTTCACAAATTTTGACAGAGAATCATTCATAAGTTGAAAATATATTCAGCGCTCTGATAGTTCTACGTTCGTGTGTGAGTGCTCTGATTAATAAATGTATTCTTTAATTTTGAAACAGTAGCCTTATGCTGTTGCTGTTGTTATTTACCCTTCCTGGGGCTACTGAATAGTGAAATAGCTGAATTTTATTTTATAAACAAAACTGCCCTCTTGCAGTTTTTAACAGTCTCAGTCACTTTGTCCTGGTGCCTGGTCTGGTGCAGGGCCAGATACTGACAACACTGTGTGCACATTAACTTTTCAATGTTAAACTAGGCGAGAGGATAATACACAACCTGCACAGCTGGAGTTAGCCTGCATACGTTCACCCTCATTCTTTCATGCCAGTACTCCAGGCACTGGAGGATGTTGTGAGAATCTAGTCCTTTATTTTACCCACAAATAATTGACACCCTAGTCAGTATGATTCAAATGCTTTGAATTATTTCAAGTAATGGTAAAAGATATCCTCTACATTGTGAGCGTCATGCATTTTTAAAAGTAATATCTACAACATTATCAAAAGGATGAATGCCATCCTTATATTTAAATAGGCCACATTTGCAGTGATTTGTGGCAATATACCATTTATTGGGCTTGAAAAGCTATAAATAATTTGTGATTATGTCCATGATAAAGGAAAAACGTGATTCATTCGAGTTTATTTTTAATTTCATTTGCACAATTTCAGATTAGAGATGTAAAAGGTCACAATTACTTCCTGCCTGCACTTCATGATGGCGACGTCTGCATCAAACCTCTCTAGAAGGCAGTAAGTAAAACACAGTGTGATACATTTCTAACATATTTGGCACTAATAATGGATGAAGTGTGTGTTATTATTATTTTGAGACAACTGTACGACCACATTTATATCACACAACACATAACTTGTTCAAATAGATGCAAGAGGTAACACGTCTCATGACATCTTATTAGTTGCACTTGTGCTTTTCCTGCTATGAGATGCTAGGAATGCTGCTGTACAAACTGTCTATTACATTTTCTACAATCATATAGTAGGTCTAATTCATAGTGGTTATTAGCACAATCTTTTCCAAACTCATTTTTAAAGAAGGCTGAGTGATGTGTTGACTCGAGGAGTAAAATACATGTACTCAGTTTGGAGCTATTTGTACGTCAATAGGTTAAAATAGTTTGCAGCAACATCACCTGGCTTTCAGTAGCACCTGCTCCATAACCACACGCTTCTGCTCAACTTTCACATCTTCATTTATATCTGTTCCGCCAAAGATAACGCCAAAGGGTACTTGGATGTCTGGTGTAAAGGTTAAACAGAAAACAGAAAAGGTCCTGACATTTGTGGGACAGGTAGCAGTATACTTGTAGGTCCAATATTATGTTGGCAAACACAAATGACTGCAGGCATGGAGATAAGTAAACAGATCATATAACAGCAAGGATGTTTACCTAAGAGAAGTCTGCCTGCTCTGAACAGATGAATTGCCAGCGCACCCTCAAATGGTGGGTTTCGAGATACTAGGTTTGCCACCTCATCAGGGGACTGAAACTCTGCTGCATCTCTGAGCTCACATGTGTGTCCTGCTGATTCAATGTGAGACCTGAAATAAAAGACACATGACTACGGATGGCAGGAAGGCAGGATGGTTATGTAAAGTTACAAACATTAAAACTATCTTTAAAGTCTTGAACAACAGTCAGCAAATGTGATGATGGCTTCTTATTGTTTATTGCTTTCTACCTACAGCTACCTGAATTATGTTATGGCTGATAAGTCATTGTAAAGTAAGGTAGACAGTTAAATCATTAGCCACTGTACACTAAAACAAACAGCTGTATTTTTAAGTAGCCCTGGTTAACAGTTAACTACACTGCTGTTTCCTAATGCAGCTTTTACCAGGTAAATAATAATTAGCACCAACTGTTGTAGCTAGCTACACTTAGCAACAACGTAAATTACCTTATTCTCTCAGCTGTAGTGTGGTTCCCAGTTTTAGGGCTGAGACAAGCAAGAAAGAGTAATTTCATATCTCCTCTAAAGGCTGTTCTGACGAGTTTCCTAGGTTAGTTATCATGTAAACTTTAGTGAAAACCTGTTGGAATAATGAAGCAAGCAGAGCCTCGATGTGCTGTTTGCTCGCTAACTACAACTGCTATCATATTTCCTGAAGTCATGCCTGCTAGTTGAGACAAAGCTAGACACGAGCGCCACAAGGATAGCTCATTACTGAGTTGGCAGTGCGACGCAAACTACCCACGCTTGAAATGTTTACAAGTCCGTCTCCTATATGATCCCCTGGAAACACATGACGGTAGCACATACTTTACAGGGGACTGCTGGCCCATTTCAGTGTTATGTCTCGATGCTATCATTTCAAACCGAGTAAAAAAAAACGATCCGTGACACGCTAATGTGTACTGACAAGCGTGTGAATGCCAGAATCAGCGATAACACACAAAAAAGAAAAAAAAAATAACCGCACTATCACTTCCTTCTCTCGATGGTACGACGTCTGCGTAACCGGAACAAACTTCTAAATCACAGGGATGGGCTGCCCCGGCTTTACTTTGCAAGGCACGTGGGGGAATTTTCACTTATAGATCGTCTCCGGAGCAACGCAAGTGTGGCCGTTTGTTGACTGTGAGCTATGTGTCACGCGACAGTACTGTGACACTGTTTTTTTTGTTGACTTCCAGTTCTCCTTTGACAAAGTACTGATTCAAGACGAGACAAAGTAAAACATTTAGCGGTACGTATTATCTAGGTTAATGGAGATAACTGAGGACCGGTGGGACGTGTTGAAATAACTAAAGGTAACGTAAAAACAAACTCTTACCAAGCTATCGTTATGCTAATGCTAGCTTACTTAAGGTTTATAAGTTACTAGCTAAGTGCTTGTGTTGCATATGATAAGAGGGGGTAATTCAGATGTCGGCACGGCTAACGTTAGCTGTTTTCTCCGTGTACATACTGGTGACAATGTTTAATTTACATGTCTAACCCTCTGTGTTTTCTTCGTAGGTTTGAACTCTGAAGTTCGTAATAAAGAATAACTTAAACCATTAAGAGGAGAGAATGGCTAACAACAGGGATGCCGGTGAGAGCACCCCTCTATTGGACTCAGGCTCTGGGAGCAGACCCCCAACACCATCAGTTTTCCATGGCAGAAGACTAGCATGTGCAGCCATCCTGCTGGCCGAGTCATTAGAAAGGATTGCATTTTACGGCATCACTTCCAATCTGGTCCTTTTTCTCAACAGTGACCCCTTTTACTGGCAGGGCACCCAGGCGAGCCAGGCACCTCTTGTGTTCATGGGTGTCACTTACCTGATTTCTCCATTTGGAGGCTGGCTGGCGGATGCGTACCTTGGGAAATTCTTGACAATTGCTTTCAGTTTGATCCTATATTTTCTTGGCATGCTATTTTTCCCTTTCATTTCAAGTGATGGCACCAGGATACAGCTATGTGGACAAGAGGCAGCGTTTCCTGTGCAACCTGCTGAGTGTCTGAGCACAAACGATACCGTTCCAAACAATGTAACCTGCCCTATTCGTGACCCATATTGTGGCCCAGTCATCTATGGTGGCCTTTTTTTAGTTGCATTGGGCGTGGGTACTGTGAAGTCCAACATCACTCCCTTTGGGGCAGATCAGGTAGAGTATGAACAATATTATCTTCAGATCTCTAAGTTTGTGTCAAGTAAATAATGTTGAAAGTAGACACGGGGTTCGTCGTAGGCTAGGAGATGTTTAAATACCATTCATTTCCTGACATTGGCCTGTATTAGATTGGGTATGCAGTGTGACATCGTGGGGGTCAGACATGTCATGGGATTTCTTTTGCACCATGACAGTTCACTTAGATATGCATGGCCTTGAACATCATGGCTACTTATACATATTTCCACTATAAAGCTGACATTTTAGAGCACAATATAGAGCCAATGACAACCCCTCTCTTCCACTCACTCACAGTAATGTATGTACACACACACACACAAACACTCCAAATGATGGCAGTAAGAGCACGTCTCACAGCCTGGTGACAAGTAGCGTCAGATTATCCAGAAGACCCTGTCAAGAAGCAGTCACAGAAATGGGAAAGTTCATCAATGGGGTCTTTGTTTTTCAAAATAATCTGGGTAAAACCTTTCAAAGGGAACTGGTGGGGTGAATATGATTAGTTCTTGAGCCCACTACGCTTATTACAAGATTTTCACGTTTTTGTCAATGCTCCTTTTGATCCTGTTCAAACACACAAAATACACAACATCAAGCAAAATCCATACATTAGAGGGAAACAAAAGAGAAACACAGAAATGGATACAACTTAAAGCAGCGCACAGCAGACGAAAACAGCATTAGATGGAATAAATCAGCTACATTTTGCTGGTGCCAGTAATTGTCAACCAAAGGCAATTATAAAACTTGACAAATATGTTCCTTTTTTATGAGTACTAAAGATAATATGAACTGCAGAACTCTAGATTAAAGTCCTTAACAAGTGGCAGTGGGAGCTCTTAATACTTGATATTTGCTCGAATTGAGTTAAATAGAATATTTTCTGTAACATGCAGCGTGGTTTCTGTCTAAACAACAATAATTGCACCTTCTTGCGATTGCCATAGTCAGTGTGAGTATTTTTTTTATTAATTAATATGCAGCTTGATCATTGTAATCATGAAGTAACAGATTTACTGAGGCTGCTGTTGCATCTGTGAAGGCAGCTGGTGGTGGATAGATCTTATTGAGACATGACATTAAGGCAGGTTACAAAGGGTAGGAGACTGTAATGCCACTGTCTGCCTTTCTTGTCCTTTTATGAATCACTGCAGATGTATTGTCTATCAGCCTTTGATCACTGTAATATTTCCTGATCATATTCTGTATTTGATGGAGGGTCGACAATGAATGATAAATTAGATGTTTGTCTTGTCCTCACATGACTAAAAGCTGGAGGGAACACATCCACTTATGCTGATTGATCTTGTGTCAAAACTAAACGTAGGAATTATAAAAGCACCCTGCTCAATGTATGTATTATTTTGAATGCGCTGTAATGCAGTTCTCTATAACACACAGCAATCAGGTGGTCAGTGTGAGAATGATGATGAATTTCGTAACTGACGCTGCACAACTGCAGAAACAACTCCAGGAAGATTTACGCTCAGCATTGGCTTGTGAATGCTGTGACATTATCTCCTCACTAGTTAATTGTAGCTGTACCGCTGCATCTTTTGTGCTCATATATAAAAGACATATCCACTTCATCACACATTGATAAAATCTTTTCCTCCAGCGGGGATAACTGCTCGTGGAATGGATCAGTGCCATTATGAGAATAATAATATTTGCTTGCATAGACATTTGCCAGAATTTATTGCAGTTTTGTTAAGCTAATGGTGTAGCCTATCATAGCAAATTATGCAAGCAGATAAAGAATAAACAAAAAGTTGCTGTTTATTTTGGTTATCCTTCAACTAAGATAGAAAAGAATCACGCCTCTCCTGTTGCTTTTTATATTCACCAATTTCATATGGCTGTAGATGCAAAAAGATTTCACTGTTAATTACATTTTTATCACACTAAATACAGTCATTTTCATGTGACATCACATCCCCTCTGAGTTTCAGCTTGTGATCATTGTTCCTCTTTATGTAGTGCAGTTTGTCTTTCTGTCCTGTATTATCAGGATTTTACATTTTGTTGACAAATGCACCTGCTGTTAAAATGCATAATAGTTGGTCTTCCTGGATTCATTTTCCTCATGTGACATTGAAAACTTGCATATCAAAGTGCTGATGAGCACACTTCTTTTATAGCTGACAAATGCTGCTAGCTGACAGTCAAACTAGTATGACATACAGCTGTAAAAGTGTTCAGAGTACAAGGTCTTATCTATGAGACAAATCTGTCTTTAAATTCTCACTTTAGTGAGATGAATGTTTGCTGTCATCTTGCATTTTTAGGTCAAAGACCGAGGACCAGAGGCCACGCGCAGATTCTTCAACTGGTTCTACTGGTGCATCAACTTAGGAGCTATTCTGTCTCTGGGAGGTGTGGCTTACATCCAGCAAAACTTCAGCTTTGTGCTCGGCTACATTATCCCCACTGTGTGCCTCGGGGTCTCCTTCCTGGTCTTTCTCCTGGGCCGTACTGTCTTCATCACTAAGCCTGCTGATGGCAGCGCCTTCACAGATATGTTCAAGATCCTGGGCTTCGCCTGCTGTTCAAAGAAACCAAAGGAGCCCAACCTGCTCCGGTGAGAACGGCATGTCACTTCTGTGTGTCAGTCATTTCAAAGGATTTTTTTATGTAGTGATGGGAAAAAGACTACATAAAACTGTATTGTCAGGCAGTTAAAGCGGTAAAGTCATTCCCTCAATGACAAACAGCACGCTGACAATAACTGTGTCGCAGCAAAGCATTCATCAATCTCAATGGGAAGGCTCTTTCCAACAGAGAGGCAAATATTTTTTGTTCATGACAAAGTTAAGTGGGATGGTGACTCCAGAGGAATAACACAGCTAGGTGTTGTTGGTAGACCTTAATGTTAAAGCCGCCTTTGATCCCCCCTGTATAATTCTTTTCTGAAGATGAATGTCCGGGCATTCATCTTCATTCCCTGTGGTGAAAAGTTATTCTGAAGTGCTGTTACTTGACTTTGAACCAAAGTAGCACAATTGGTTCAAAAACTTAACATTGAATATTTTAAGTTGGGCAATCCAGCAGCCTTTCAAGAATTCCATATTAAGACATTTTCTCCAGAGATGTGGATTATAGGCTTTAGAATATAGTTTCTTCCCTGTCTCTAGAAGTGCTTTAATTGAAGGGTAAGATGTTCACAAAAAAGGCTGATTAAGTCTCACACAGTTTATAATAAGAGTTTGTTTATTTATGTTTATTTTGTGCTATCAATCACACTGTAGTTTTAGATAGTATTTTAAAGGTTATTTTTTTCTCTTTTATCCCCACGAAGCAACAAACCAACACTACTTGACAGTGCCAAAGTGACCTTTGGAGGAAAATATCCAGAAGAGAAAGTAGAGGAAGTGAAAGCCCTGGTGAAAATCCTCCCAGTTTTCTTTGCCCTTATCCCATACTGGACCGTATACTTCCAGGTAAGGTCAACCTATGAGTCATGTTTAACGCAAGATGAAAAATATAAAGCAATTTAATGTGGGACTAAAAGCTTTCTGGATGCAGATATGCACCCGCCATGTGTTAATATGTGGGTAGATTATTATCCGTTTTAGTACGGGAGAAGAATGGTTTTGCACCAGGCACCCTGGTGGTCATGAAGTGGAGAATTACTGCATGCTGAGACTCTAATCTCCTTATTGTGTTGCAGATGCAGACAACGTACATCCTGCAGAGCCTCCATCTGAGGATTCCTGGTGGTGAGCCGAACATCACAGCTGACCCCCACAAGGTAACCTAAAAATTAGACACTCAGTGCTAGTACTCGTTTCTTGTTTACTTAAAATCAATAGCAATGGTGTGGTGACATGTAATAATTTTGTTGTGTTAAATACACTAGTATGTAGCTCTATCCTGTCTCTTCATAAGTAGGTTTGAACTAGATTTTTCACTGCTGAAACTAAAGGAGTCAGTAGGTCACTGACACACAATGGTAGGCAACAGCTGGAGGCAGCAGCAAAGGTTGGTAATACCTTGGGGATTAAGTCAGAACTTTACTTCACAGACTAATACCTCGCAGATTAGCAACCTGGCCGTGACTGTACCTCTCTGCAGCAGCGCCTCCAACTGATTCTTCCTGACAAGTGTTGCTGCTGTACCAGTGTCTCCCTCTGACAGATTGTATGTTAGCTTCTGTAGGGCTTTGATGACAGAATCCCCCACGGTTACACCACATGATATACGGCTCCTCAAAAATCAAAGGTTTAAAGGTGATGAAATGGGAAAATACTAGGAAGTGTAGTATGTATAGTGCGCCTGTTCTTTTTGAGCAGACAGTGAAGCGCACTGACTTCATGGAAAGGTGAAGTGAAACACTTGCTTGAAAACCACACAATCTAACAGAGTGCTGTATATATGGCATCTATATATATTGCTACATCTCACAATAATACTCACACAGAGACATGTGACGGTGAATCTATCTGACACAGTTTTGTTTACTTACAACCCACTGTGTTTAACTGTTTATGAAATACATCGGCATTTTTTTCACCCCTCCTTCACAGACTATTTATCTAGTATCAAAAACAGAACCAAGCCTTTTCTGCTACCAGCCTCGACACTTCTCAACTTCAAAAGGGAAGTGAGATTAGATGCCTCTGTGATTTGCTCCCTCACCTCACCTCACCTGACACATTTCAATGACAAAGCTGAAAAAATAATGTCTCTTCAAGGAAACAGAGCACAAAAAAAAATAACTCAGAGTGGAAGGCAAGAGTGAATATGTTGTACTTTATTAGAAGATAAGATGAGATCCTGAGATTACTACTCCAATGTAGCAGCATGTATTTAATGTCTCTGTGAATGTACAGTAAATCTGTTTTCACTATTTGCATTAGTACTGGTTTAAACTACTTTTTGTAAAGTGAATGTATTTTTAATTTATTTAAATTTGAAGCTACAATTTAATTTATTTGATGCATATAAAGAAGTGGTGGCCACCTTCTTGTTTATCATCTCTAAAGTTCCTAACCTGAGAACCATGACATGAGGTGTACAGAACATGTGTATGTTAGTCAGTTTGAGGAAGTATAATGAGCAGAACATCATGCCCACCACGAACCTGAGCCTGCCGGGACTCCTCCTTCATTCATGCCAGGCTTTCCTTGGCAAAGGAAAAGCCTCCCTTTTCACTCTCTATCATTTTGAATATGATAATGTGCAAACAAGGGAGGAAAACAATCTCTAAGGAGCTGCGTATAGATTGCCAGCGGTTACGCCGAGAAATGGAAATTCAATTTGAGAATAAATGATGCTATCAGAAGTGTTAAACCAGAGACACATTGGGAGCTTAGATGGTACTTGAAATTTGAATTGCAAAAAACATCTCCAGCAGTTTGCAGTCTGTCATTGCTCACTCAATGAAATATTGTCTTAACTCGTAGATTCCTTGTATGCTCATAGTGGATTTTCCCTCCGATTGATATTTTATCCCGTCTGTTTGCACGGTGTAATTATTCCTTTCATAGATTACACTTTATGGTGCTACGTTTAGAATGTGTGCTGAAAAATTGTACTTTTAATTCAGTCAGATACACTTTGTCTTGTATGCAACTATTAGAGAAGCATATAAAAACTACTTATGATAATATAAATAACACCAACGATAACTCCTCCATTTACTTACTAGTAATTTATTGATTTAAATATGTGCTATTTCTACTGTGAACTGAAGAAACATTTTTCATTTCATTATGTTTGATTTTGACCACCTGGGGGTGCCAAAGCAATATCAACCCCAAAGTGTACACACTCACATGCACACTCCTATACACATAAACACTTTGTGACCTGTGTTGCAATGCGCTGACATTCTCCTTAGTTTTTATGCTTTGTTGCTTTTTGCACACTTTTACCTCATCTTTCTCCCCTGGATCCCCCCAGATGACGTTCCGCTTCCCTGCCGCCTGGCTCACCATGTTTGACGCAGTGCTCATCCTCATGCTGATTCCCCTTAAGGACAAAGTGGTGGACCCTATCCTGAAACGCCGCGGCCTGCTGCCTTCGTCTCTGAAGAGGATTGCAGTGGGGATGTTCTTTGTTATGTGGTCGGCCGTGGCAGCGGGTGAGTGCAAAAACAGACGTGTTCTTTCTACGCTGTCACATAAATTGGCCAAACAAACACAAATGAAACAACAAAGTGAGAGCTTGTAGTTAATGCCACATGCAATCAGTACTTCAAAGGCAATGAGCAATGCAGCTTTAGTGCCACAGCTACACTATTTATTCATTCAAATCCTAAATGCTGTTTTTGTAGAACTTGGTGCTAATATGGCAGTTCCTCACCAACAGTGAGAATACAGTATTTTTGCTAAAGTATCTTTTGATCAGCTCTATGTATGATTAACAGGTATTTGGCTAATCCTTAATGGTTGCTTTTACTGTGTTTCTCTTGGTGCGACTCAGCAGATGGTCTGTCACAAAAGTATTAATTGTCCCTGAATCAAATCATCACTTTCCACCTGGCAAGGGAAAAGCAGCCCTAGAGTTTTGCCTTTCCTCCTCGCCCTGTGGAGCACAGGGGGAGCTGTGGCATCTTACTTTTTGGTCCTGAGTGACTGCACCCGCATGCGGCAGCACTGCTCAGTCCCATTCACTTCTAGACTGTGGATTATTTTGGAAATCAAGTCTCAGCCAGGCCTGTCAGCGGGTGCTGCTGCATTGATACATCCAGGCTAAAATGTTTTGAGAGAGACACGCCTGGAGGCAGGAAGAAAGCAAATCAGTAACACTCCTGAGGATCAATGCACATTATATTTTCCCCAACCACTGCCCTTTCTCAGATGCACAATACATCCTCCACATTGAATACGAACATGTTCTGTCATTAGTGACCTTTTAGATATTGACTGGTGCGCTTCAGCCACATTGCCAATTGACTGTTAACGATGCACTGAATCAAATTTGACAACAATTGTGAAGGATAATTACATTTTATTGTGAGTTTGTTAAATATTTTGTTCATACAAATTAAAATGAAGATAAATGAGGGTGTAATGAATCTACAGAAGTTCAACTTTCTAAATACAGAGAATAATATAATCTGATTAGCTCTGCCATTATTAAAGTTAACCCCTAAAGCCCCTATTAGAGGTCTGTGCAGTCCTGTTCATTATTTCAAATGATTTTTACCAAGTGCTCCTTGAGTCCAGATCGAAAAGCGATTTTGTATGCTGCATGAGCGGCCCCATGAATGCACTTTGCAACAAGAACACTGGAGCCGTCAAATAAGATCATACTTACTGTAAGTGTCATGTCACATTCCCAAACTGGTAGTTGTCTTAATCGTCATCTGCATAATGAAGTTATTAATTTCTGCCTCTTTGTAGTCGTCTCTCAGCAGAAAATATAAAGGCAGTAGTATATAAATGTTGTTCAATATCAAACTAACAAGAAGCATTGCAGTTTTTTTTTTATGGTAAAAGCTCACCTTATGACACGAAGAGCCTTTTTAAGCAGCTCAAATCCAAGTTCATATATTATGAGTGGCTGATTTATGCAGCTGTATGTACAGTAAATGGTGAGTATAATCTATAGGCTGAAGTTAAACGGAAGAGCACCCATCCAGCTCAGACAATACAGGACAAGACAAGACAGTTAGATAAGAACAATTGCAACTTTACAAACAATACATCACTCACAAAACATCATACAAAATGTACAATATATAGTCTTGGAAAACAGTTGATTCCATACAGAGGTTTAGAAGAGTGATCTCATGATTGGTTTGTCTTGAACCATGTGTAGTTTTAAAAATACTGAAACATCTATAGAGGGAAATTGACATCCATTTGTCTTCGTCTCCGACTGAGAGTGCAGATTGTCCAAAATAAGTTTTCCTAAATATATCCAAGCACTCACCTCTGACTGATTCCTTGGCCTCCCTATCGTTTTTCCTGCAGAATGACACATTGTTTAAGTAGTGATGGCACAAGAATATAAAGTAATTTATACATCAGGCACATATCTGCAAAAGAAAGAAACCTGTCAAATATCAATAAGTTATATTTTTGAATATTGGTACAGTGATGAAGGCTACTTGTTTTTTTGTTAAGAATTTTGTCAGACTGTTTTTATGGGTAAGAGAGAGGAAATGGTGCTGGACTAAATTCATCCTTTCGCCTTATTTTATATAAACATGGAGAAGAAGAGATGGGGAAAGTTTGCAGACGGAGAGTACTCAGATGTTCTAGTGAGTTATTAAAGCCCGACTTAGCCCATCAAAAACATCCTTTTCAATCACAGAGATGCGGTGAAAGGTCTATTAACCAAATCTAATGTGTCTACTTTTCGGTTTAAAGTAATATTTTCTTTTCAGAGAACATGAGCATTCCTGGGAGGAAAGGTGCTCTAACATGTTCATTTTCTGATGTTCAAAAGCTATTCAGGTATTTACTTTTCCATTTGGCTTCTTGAAAGAAAGTGCAATCCCTGCATTTGAATTCAGACTAAATGAATTCTGAATATTGCAGAAAGCAATTTTGAGTCCTGGGAGTGGAGAGAAAGGGTTTATGATGGTGCACTGGTGTGGCCATTGGTCACAGAACAGTAGGTGAATACACAACTAGTGTGCAACACAGTTCTGACCTGGATTTTAGGAGTCAAATCAGACAACTGGATAAAATCTGTATGGCAATGGACTGTGTAAAATTAGTTATTTAGATATGGTATTAATGATAGTGTATCTGCACAGTGTTTTAATAATTATTCATCCAAGAATAATGTGCTGAGCCTGTATGCTGTTTATCCCCAGCACTGCCTCACATTAATACAGTTACACGCATTGGCTCCTGGGAGCTGCCTTACAGTGTTATTACATTTTGAACTGCATTTCCTTCAGCTGGCTGTCCGCGTGTCCTCAGTGCTTATCTGCATCTGTCCACTAGCTGAAATCATGTTGTGCTCAGAGACTGACAGATGGAGAGCTGTGAACAACCAAGTGTGACATCCTTTGCCCAGAGAATAGCCAGTCCAACACATCGAATTGTCAGCCCAGCCACTCTGTGTCCACAACATTGGCCACACCACTGCTGTTCAGAGTTAGAATCACTTTCATCACTGCGTGCAACAAATGCGAAGGAATTTGTCATGATGTCATTGGTGCGGCGATATTTCACAGAGTTTCATCGCACTCGCTGACACGCGTGGCACAAGGACAGCTGGACCTCCCTTGTAGTGCAAAGGGACAGCTGAAGACATGCTGTCAAGCGGACAGTGCACTGTTTCTGATCTGCTTTTCATTTACGCACAACAGTCCCAGACTTAAGCCACATACTGGGGCCAGCTCTGAAAAGCTGCGCTGACATTGCTTTTGAAGAGATTTTTTTTTAGCACATTTTTATCACATTCTCTTAACTTTATAATCTTCTTTGGCTAAAACTCAATGGCTTTTAGGTGTCCAAAAGCATCTCTATTTTTCATAAAAGCTGGAGCACAGTTGCCAGGGATCACACTGGGCTGTCTGATGTGTGACGTTTAGTACGGGAAAAAAAAGGCAGTAGTGTGTGTTTATAGTGTGACTCTTGCTCTTGGCAGCCCAGTAGCCACACTGCCCGAGATGGACGGCTGGTATTATAGGATAGCCGGATTACAAGGCTACAACTCCTCTCAAATACAGCATTAAGTGTAGTTATGATAGGAGGCTGTCTCTGGGAGTTATCTGGAAATAGCCGCTGGTTACATGATAATAGCTCTATCGAATAAAGCTTTTAGCAGGCGGCAGCCGTTGATGACAACTGCTTGGGTCTTATTATTGAACCGTCTGCACTGGTCCATTTCTAACTGCCATAATATGGAGGCATGCAGATGTGATCTTAATTAAATGGTAGGGTAGCCGTAAAACTAGTTATATGCTTAATGGAGTGTCACTGAATCCTCTAACTCTGGTAGTGTTTAGCCGTTTGTTGGTGTCATGGACTTTAAATACAAACACTTGGCTGTTTTCCTGACTGAAATGTACAAGTCTTAAGATTCAACCGATGCCCTTTTTGCATTTTTTTTCTTTAGTTAAGTGTACTGTATGTTGCAGAATTTTAGCTTATATACAGTACATGTGTGTAGTGGTTCTTTTCTTTTATGTTTTTGAATACTTCCTTTTTAATTTTTCCTTTTTCTGGTCATGGAAATCACGTTAACATAATACAGAAATGCAAGTAGTGTATATAAATATGAGCCCCTCCCCCCAAGGCTCAAGAAAGAGAAACTACAAACAAAAAAAAGAGAGAAAAAGAGAGAACTAAAAAGAGAAGCATGGGGAACCACACAGGAACATCCCATTTAAATACACAGGAAACAAAAGCCTTTTTTTGAACACAGTGTAACAGTATGCACATACATCTGTTCAATTGCTGTGGTAAAGTGAACATTCAATGAAAGTAAAGTCTTCAACAAAGTCCATGAAAAGGCTCCAGGTTTTAAAGGAGTTCTTGCAGGCTTTACTTACTTTATATGTGCGTTTTTCTGAAGGCAGAACAGAAAGCACCTCTCTTAACCACTGTAAGAATCACGGGGCTTTATTTGACTTCCAGTTTAAACGAATAAGTCTGCCAACCACCAGTGAAGCAACCACTACAGCATTAGCTTGCAGAGTTATGACCTTTCATTTTAGGGGTGGGATACCAGAGAAGACTGTGTTGTGTGCAGTGTTTTAGGACAAATCTTTGTCCAATTTTTTATTACGTTTACCCTCTGATAACTTTGCATTTTTTCCTGTTTCTGTCCCCTCAGGTATTTTGGAAACCAAACGCCTGGAGATCGTCAAAGCAAATGGTACCATTGACCAGGTGCTTGGCAACGTTACCTACTACGTGGCAGATTTACCCATATGGTGGCAAGTTCCTCAATATGTGCTGATAGGAATCAGTGAAATCTTTGCCAGCATTGCAGGTACAGTTGTTTGACATCTCCATGTGTCTCATTTGCAGCGTGGTCAGGTAGACGTGATGATTCAGACTGAAAGTGAAATACAGTATCCTCCAGTGATCAGCCTCATGGTCTGAGCCACTCTGAATGGATTATAGGCTAAAAACTGTTGTGCCCGTTTTTCTTGTAGAATACAATGAAGACTAATGTGAAAACTGTTTTTGACCAGCTTGTTTGATTTATTGCCTGCACCAGCTTAATGTGTTTGGGGCTTGTAGTCCAGAGTAAATAGCCCAAGAAGTCAATCGATAATTGATTATCCTGATTTTCTCACACTACTGCAAGACATTGTTCAGTAATGGGACATTTTATAAATAAGGTGTGGATAAAGTAACCTTTTAAAATTGAAAGGATGATGAAAGCTGTGCCTTCGGCCAGGCCAGTGACCATCTGCACATTAGCGCTCTTCCTTTGCTTGTTGTCCACACAGATACACTAGATAATAAGATGGATGAATGCACAGACATATTCCTAACACTGTAACATGTATCCCCAAGGGTAGAGCCACAGAGGCAACACAATTAACATCATAACGTAAACTTTTCACCTCCATGTTCAGTCAGCTGGTGTGTTGACATTTACCACTTTGAACTTAAATATATACCAGCATATGAAGTAGTAATCACAATGTATGCCATGCCTTCTCTCCCACACACACTTGCACTCAAGAGAGATGATACTGACAAATTGTACTGACATGCTCTCTAATGCTAGTTCAACTCTTAATTATCCAATTAGTGCTGACACGCTGTTCATAGGGACGTATTACACTTGAATACACAGAATATGATGATATGTTTAATTATCAGTCCAACGCTTTGAGTGTGCTGACAGTTTTACTTGCATGTAGACCAAAGAGGCAGAGAATGAGTCTTAAACATCCTTATAAGAATGCTACGTGTCAACTCCCACTTTCGGAGGCATTATCCTGTAGACTCTGATGGCTGCAGGAACAAAGGAAAAGTCACTTGCTTTCTGTAATGCTGCGTAGAATGGAATCAGGGAGATGGTAGATGGCATGGTGGATATCATTTCAGTGGACGAGAGCAGGATGGTAAAATTAGGTGAGGCCGGCAGAGAATAACGGCAGTGGCAATGGTAGACTGCGTTGCCACTCTTACTTGAAATATTTTTACTTTTTTCCATTCTTTGGGATGGAATTTACAACCTGAAATTAAGTAGCTCCGTCACACAAAGCAAAAATGTCGGTGATCTGAACAATACTGGTCATTACTAGAAAAATTACGTAAAATAATGAAGACAAAATTATTTTATTTAATGTATTTCATTTCAGTCTTTGCAAACAATATGGCATCTCTATTGCAACATATCATATCGTCATGCATGTTTCATTTAACTCTCCTGCCATTCAGTGTTTGTTTGTTTGTTTTTCCCATGCCGTCCAGACGGTGTTGTCTGTCTGCCGTCGACAGTTTGATTCCTTGTAGCAGCATAAACCCAACAGTATGTTACGGTGGTCTGGCTCATTGATTTGCAAGAATGTCCACAATGGCCCTGCACAACCAGAGATATTGCTTTATTTAAAGGGTATAAAAAATTCTGCAGGTTGACTGATCTCTCACTGTAGAGCACAAACAAATTCTGATTCATCTCCATCGGGATGGCAGCCAAAGTTCCAAAGGTAGATATCTCAAAACCTTTGCACAATAAGCCAAAACTATCTGCATGGCTCAGTACCAATTGGAGTGTGACTTGGGTAAATTAACTCTTTCTGAAAGTCTTAATTTTTGTAGTAACCCTCCTCCTCATTCATTATAAGAAGGTGCCTAATGGTTCCTTTGTAAATGGCTTCTGTAACAGAAGATAGGAGAATTTCTTCGGGGGAAAAAAAAAATCACAATTCTAAGTTTTTATTTTCAGCACTTGGACCAACTTCTCACACCAGGAAGCTTGTGAATATGGCCCCCAGGTCTGATTTGAATTTAAAGTTGTATTACTGTTGCTGCTCAGATGATTCATCCCAGTAAATATCATCCGAAGACACATGCTCATCAATACGAGGCCACCCATAATCGTTCACTGGAAATGTAGCAGTGTTTGCTCTCCCCAGAGAAATAGATTCCCTGTTCTTCTCCGGGAAAATGATTAAAAAGAAAAGCATTGAATCAAAGCAGGTCAGAATAGTTCACACCGGAGCTGACAGCCGCAGACTTCTTTTTGATACTTTCAGGGTATCAGCTGGAAACTGCTCAGCAAGCCAGCTCGTTTTTTAATTCTTTTTTGAGCCCTGACCTAAACACGAAATGCCGTTTCATTAAAAGCTACGAGAAGTAAGGCCATATTGCCCCAGTAATACAATAATGTGACAAAGTGAGAAATTGCTCTAATGTTGTATCAAATTGCGGCTGCAGAATCTGAGACAAGAACGGAAGCAACATCAACAGTATTCTGCTATATTAAAAGAGGGGAGTTTGTGTGTGTGAAAAATGATATGAAACACTGCAATGTGGCAGCTGTGGGCCATTTTTATCTTACACTATACACACACTAGAAATCTGCCTTGTATTGTGTTTATCGGTTTTGTGTCCATAGTTTTTTTTCTACTCTCCCTACATGTCTTTTCCTCTCTAGCCTCTACAGATCATGGCTTCAGGCCTCAGTTATCTCAGTGAATCGGGTTTGTTAAAGCCTGGAGCCATGATTGAGCCATTCTCCTATTACTACGGGTCATGCTGTTGTAGGCCCTTCGATATAGCACTTGCTTTATTTCTATATCAAGAGTGAAGATTGAACCATTAATATTTAAGACTTTTTTTTCTCCCCCCACCCCAGTGGAACGATTATCAAGCCAATCCAGTCACTGCAGGGTGTTTGTACGAATGAACATTCACATTCGTCATCTTTAAGTTTAAAATCCATGGATATTGAAATTTGTTTAATAAGCCTGGGTATTATGAAGCCCTTGAACAGAACTCCATAAGGCTTCTATAAAACACTGGATTTTGCACAGAAAACTATCAGCGTCCCTATGAAAGTCAAATCCAGACATAACAAAGCTATAGGGATCCTTAAAATAAACTTACTCTCCTCTCTCCCTCCGTACCATCCCACAGGGCTTACTTCAAGGAAATTGGCTGACAGAATTGTGACATATGTCTGGTTAAGAGGAGTATTTCCCCTTAGTCTTCTTCTGTTTGAATAAATCTGTTTAAAACCTCCGGTGCCGTCAAACTTCCTCGCTGCAATCCCCAGTCTTGTAGTAGGATGGGTAATTCTTTGCTTGTACACCACCAGAGTTTGTCTGCTTTCAGGCAATAAGAATATGCAAAAAACTTTTGCAAAATGATTGCCCACAGTATTTTAATTATGTATTGCACTTTTGAAAATGTTAAAGGCTAATGTTTTTTTCTAAGAAAGAAAAATCACCCCTCTAAGGATGCCCTTGGGAGGAAAACATGATATATACATTTTACATTCCATGCCTTTTTGTGGTTTTATTTTTTTTCTCAGTAACTCTGCCCTTTTGGTTGAGAAAGGTCAAGCTCACTTTATTCTGTGAATTATTTGTTGTCACAGACAGACAAGAGCTGGGTTAAATACAATATTATGATGTTGTTCAGTTCTGTCCCCTTACTTTGCAGAGCTGTATCTGAGACCTCAGATACATCATAATGTTATGATGTTGATCAGTGCTGTCTCCTTACTTTGCAGAGCTGTATCTGAGACCTCAGATACATCATAATGTTATGATGTTGATCAGTGCTGTCTCCTTACTTTGCAGAGCTGTATCTGAGACCTCAACAACCTCAACAACCTTTGCAGTCTCCTGTGATATGCATAGCTATTGACCAGTGGGTTTTTTTTTTTTGCTATCAAAAGGTTAGCTTAGGATATAAACAAATGTATCGTTCTGAACTTTTGGAAAGGTCATTCACGTTTTCCACTGAGTAATAACCTTGTGTTTGCAATGCTCTTATCTCATCCCTTTTCTTCTGAAGCTTTTTTTCCCCCCACAACGAGCACAGGTATCTGTAAGGAAGCCGTTCGTCACATTAATTTGTGCAATGTCCCCCTCCAAGGAAGGTCTTAAAAGGCAAATGTATTTAACAGCAGCTCCCTAATCTCTCCTGACAGATGTAGCTATAGGGCCTCATTTGAAAAATCACATGTTTGAGGTGCCATGAAATTATCAATGTCAGCTTGCAGGCAGACAGATCTCGAGGCAAAAAAGACATATTTGATGTTTTTTTTCTCCCTCCTCATCTTTCTTTCTCTTAGGTCCCTTGCCCATTTTCTCACTCATTTTTTTCTTTCATGACACAGTAAATACTGAGTGATGTGTTATCCAGAAATAACTGTTTTTAAGACCAGTACCAAGCACAGTAGATACCCAACAATGGCACCACAGACCAGCGCCACCATGGAAAATTAGCTGCCGAGGAAGCCTTTTTGTCTCACATGCAATATACTAAGAGGGAAACAGTCCTGTAAACAAAACCCATCATGTTACATAGATGCATAAAGACAGATTTATACCCACATACATATTGTTATCCTGTTTGCTCCACTGTCACAGACATGAGCTCGACAGTATTCAGGCAAAGCCCATAGATAGCGTTATAGCACTAGATAGCATTATAGCACAGGCTACATTACACTCTAACTGGCTGTAGCATCTTATGCTTTCTCTAAGAGAGAACACACATTTCACCAATTCTTAGATCCTTACACTGGCATTCAGTTGAATATAGAATTGACTTGAAGGCCCTACTTATTGTCATTAAGTCATCCAGTGGTCTGGGCCCAAAATATATCCCAGATATATTTGGGAGTGAAAGCTGCAGGGACTGGTCAGCTAGTGGTGTCCAGAGTTAATTTCAAATGTGGTGAAACAGCTTTCAGCCATCATGCTGCCCAGTGCCCACCACTGGAATCAGCTCCCCCTGGAACTAAGATATGTCCGAACTGGCGCCATTTTAAAAACTAAGCTTAATACTGTTCTCTTTTCCACAGCCTTTTATTAATCAGTTTTATAGTACTTTAATTTATTTTATCAATTTGGGTTTTAAACTCATCTCTTTTATTAAACTTCACTGTGCTTTTATGTGTTGTCTTTTATTCTATATGTTTTTATGCTTCCTTATCTTTTGCCGGTAAAGCACTTTGAATAACCTTTGTGTTTGTTAAGGTGTTATATAAATAAGCTTGCCTCACCCTGCCTTGCCTTTATGTGCCACAGCTCAGAGTATATAAACTGGTTTCACTGTTCTACACCCTACGTATTCCACAGCAATTCAACAAATATTGGTCTTTTCACTCTTTTTTGTTGCAGGTCTGGAGTTTGCCTACTCTGCAGCCCCAAAGTCCATGCAGAGTGCCATCATGGGGCTCTTCTTTTTCTTCTCCGGGATTGGCTCCTTCGTGGGCTATGGTTTGCTGGCTATTGTCTCCCTCAAGGAGATTGGCTGGATGTCATCCCACAAAGACTTTGGTAAGAGAATACAATAGCTTATACACTTACACACACAACACACACATTCACAAAACTTCCAAAAAACATAACAAATTGAAACAGCTATAATCAATATTTTTACAATAACAACGGCTCAAATGGCTAAATGTAATGTGACGAGTTGCTCGCGATGATGAACCCACAGAGAGTTATCACCTGACCCTGCTGTACTTGTGAGCTCAACTGGGCTTTACAGCATCTTTCAGCTTCTTGTTTTGGTTTTCTGATTCGCAACTTTACTGTTTTGGTTCAGTTTCACTGCTCTCATGTCATTATGTACGGCCTCTGCAGGCATCCGTTTTCAACGCTCTAAAAATCCCCTCTACACTACCTGCTCAGTACCAAACAGGCAAAGTTAACGACTAGGTGGGGAAAATAGTTGAGCATCCAGCAGCTAAAGAGCCAGATATTTCCCTCAGGAGTTGGTGGAGACTAAACAGAGCTTAAAAGAGAGTAAATTTAGACTTATAATCAACAGGTGGTCAGAAACACTGTTCCATATGAATGCTAATGTTGCTCTACAACTGATGGAGGTGTTAATGGGCAGCTGTTTGCCATATTATATTAAAACGCAGCAATATGCCAGTGTTGTAACAGTTGTTTCCAGCTGCCCTAACAATCACATTTAACAGGTTTAAAGCTTAACAAACTGTTTTTATTTATCAGTCATTTCCACCTCTATAATGGGACTCATGACTCTGCATGTGAGACATGAGATGATTTTTTTCCTGTGCTTTAACTTAAAGAATGATGCGACTCTTCAAAATATCTCCTGTACAGAGGTGATTGATCTTTACTCATACAGTTTTCTTAGGGCTGTCCATAATCCCCCTGAATTGAGCATTACAGCTGTCAAGCCTGCTGTTAGATGCTCACTGCATGTAGAGTGCACTATTGACTTTGCACATTGACTGTATGTATGGACTCGTAATAGAATTGTTGGTATTGATTCAGAATGCACAAAGTTTTTTTTCAGGGGCGTACCTTAGGAATGCTCATAGCTTGCGCTGATTTAAAATCCACTTAAAGAGTTTGTAAATTAAATGCGTAGGGGTGGGGGGGATGGGGGCAACACCCTGTGCAGTTCTCTTGTTTTAAGAGGGTTTCCCATAATAAATAGACATGTCAGCCCAACGACAAAAGGTTTGTGTAAATCTGTCCAAGAGGTAGAACAAATAGCACGGTGGTGGCAGCAGATGGATGGGCTCCCTGGCGAGAGGAGGCTCCCAACCCAGATGCACTTTTCCCTGAGCATGCGGTAAATAAGCCAACACTGTAAATTGTTTACCCTCAAACACCTAATAGCTCATTAATACAGTGTGCCGACAGGTAGGGAGGTACTTTTGATGATGTTAGCACTGGAAGATGCTTGGCACGCTTCATAAATCCATCCTTTGCTCAGCCTTGCTTCACTCGAGGGGCAGTTAAAGTAGAGCTGGATTGCCTATAAGACTTCTTTTTGCTTTCCAAAACAAGTCATTTAAAAGGTGAGCTGCAGAAATGGAACAAAACATCCTCCTGGCCACTGATAAAAGACACACAGCACAAAGCTTAGGCATTAAGTACAGTCAGGAATCATGCGGTTTGTTTTTGTGGCTGTTTTTCACAGTTTGTTGGATGTTAGCTTTTTCCACATCTCATGGCTCTCTAGGTGGAATGGATTCAACTTATTTCCATGGCTGCAGGCAAAATGGTGTGCAGTAAACAGCATCTTGGGTGAGCTGTGCTAAGTTGTACTGAGCTATACGGGCCTGAAGACAGATGAGCAACATTAATCACAGGCTGGGGGTCTGATTACATAGCCCCGGATCTCTTAAGTAAAGCTGTCCCTGGAGCGTTACATGGAGATGGCACTGCTAGTCTGGCATCACACTGGTGGATGCTCAGCTCTCCTGTCATGCTGTCGTTCTGTCTCTCTTTGCCTTGCACTGACTAATGTTAGTCAGCAGCAGTAAAGTGTCACATGATGATTCCATCAAGTCAGCCCTTTGTTATGATATTACCAGCAGGTTTGGAAAAATCAGGTGTCAAGTTCTTGGTCTGGTTAAAACAGCAGGGAAGGTTGTCCCCCAGGGAGGCCCACACCTGATACCCCATGTGATAATTCGTTCTGGAAAGAGTTACAAACATTAACTTATCCCCCACTCAGTTAAACCTATTAGCAGGCAACTAATGAAGGACTGATTAAAGTGTAGGAAGGCTGTCTGTTGGATTTAACTGTTGGATGCGTTGCTATTGTGCGCTTTGTTGTTGGCAAGCAAGTGAGATGCATGTGTAATTTTAACAGTGTACATGTTTTAGTGAGTAGTGCATTTGTTTCTGTTTAGGCAAGTGTTTGGAAATGTGAGATTTTATTTATTAAGTGTATCTTTTTGTAAAAATGTGAAGGATATCAAGGTGATACTAGTGGCCCTAAAAAGACAGGGACTCCTTAAAAACTTGGTACTTCACCCGGAGGTGGTGTCTTACATCCTAATTCACACAGTGTTGTGTGTGCACGTTTTCATCAGCTTGCATTGGGCCATCACATCACTTCTTGGATAAGCCAGCAAAACCGACAAGATTAACTGTACCATCAAACAAAGATGATTTTTTTTGGTGATCATCTGTTTACAAAGACACACTTAGATTTTTAGTCCTTGTACTTCTGGCACGGCTGCATTCGCGACTATCGTTAGACTTCCCTGCAGATTTTCAAATGACTTTTACCTCACTGCTGATAAATGCTTAACTTAACCACTATAACTTTATATTGGACAATGGTTACAATTAAATAGTGCTAATTTTTATTGGCATTTCGATGGACTAAATTATGTCCAACAATAAAAATCCACTAAGATAGGGAGTCTGTATTCTGATATCAGTGCACCTTGCATCAATAAAACCCCAGTCCAAACAGTCTTACAAGACAGACTCTTATGGAGCTTTATCCCTATCTTTATTCAGGAGAGTGGTCTATCAGTTTGAGAGCATTATTTATTGATTTCACGTTCAAAAACCCTGCCCTCGCACTCAAATGGCCTCTGCTTGCACTTGGAGCTACTCTGTTTCTGCTCAAACTGTGTGCTCGCACTCAGATACCATGTTGCTTGCACTCAGATACCTTGTTGCATGCACTCAGATACCATTTGCTCGCACAGATTTCCTGCTCGTGCTTTGGCTTTTCTCCTCGCGCTCAAACTGTTTCTGTGCGCTTGTGGAATTTCTGCTCTCAGAGGCTGTTTACACGTACACGGTGATTTTGATAAACGGAGACATCTTCCTTCATTTGTGCCCTTCGTTTACACGCAAACGGAGATTTCTCCTTTGAAAACGAGTCTTTCTAAAAATTCCGGCCAGAGTGGAGATTTTGGAAAACTCCGGTTGCGCGTTTGCATGTAAACTGAGATAAAGGGAGATAAACGGAGTTATAGGCAGCCGACGTCACAGTATGTGCCGGAACTTGCGCCTGTGTCAAAAGTGCGACCTATGTTAACACTGGCTACATGGAGGGCTTTAATTTTAAAAAAATCTGTGTGGAGCCGCAAAACATGTTTGAGCCTTATAATCAAGGTAAATAGCCTATTAAGTTTAAATTAGCGTATACTTATGGTCTAAATAAGCATTTGTTAATATGTTTTACCACAAGGTGGCCACTGTGCACTATTAATAATTATCTGGTACTTACATTTTGCAGAGCTGGCAGTGAGAGCAAACAAATCTGTCCACGCACTACTACATTCTCTATTTTATTCAATTTACTTTTTTGGATTTGGCATCCATAGCTAACCAGCCACTGCTATCGAGGTTCAGCAACATTTGGATTCATAGAATGAATTTCCATAGACTTCTTTTCTCAAAGGCTTAAGGAGCCACTGGACAGGGGCTAAAGAGCCACATGTGGCCATGTGTATATAAATATATATATATATATATATATATATATTTATATATATATAATATATATATATATATATATATATATATATATATATATATATACAGTACAGGCCAAAAGTTTGGACACACCTTCTCATTCAATGCGTTTTCTTTATTTTCATGACTATTTACATTGTAGATTCTCACTGAAGGCATCAAAACTATGAATGAACACATGTGGAGTTATGTACTTAACAAAAAAAGGTGAAATAACTGAAAACATGTTTTATATTCTAGTTTCTTCAAAATAGCCACCCTTTGCTCTGATTACTGCTTTGCACACTCTTGGCATTCTCTCCATGAGCTTCAAGAGGTAGTCACCTGAAATGGTTTCCACTTCACAGGTGTGCCTTATAGTCCGGAGATATCGCTAGGCTAAATAAACAGCTGAGCTCTGTATACCGGGTACGCTGTCAGTCAGTGTGCGGGCTGGAGATTGAGCAGAGAGGGGAGGGGGGTCCCCACTCGCTATGGTAAACGAGTATGTGTGTAAAGTTATGAAGTGTGTCTGTTACGCTAGAAGAGTCAGAGTTTGGGACGGAGTCTTTTACCCCCTGGAGTGTTACCGGAGTTTCTGGAGTGCTCAAATAAACGGGCCTTTTTTCCGAACGCTCCTCTGGTCTCCTGCTCATGAGGGATTCATTACAATATCGTAACATGGCTTAGATTTCTAAATAAATATTCACCTCGTCGCTAGATAGACCTACTCCTGAAAAACTTGTGCGCAAGGCTTTTTGTCCCTACGAGGCCGCCGTCATTTACCCGACGGGGTAAATGACGGTGACGGGGTGAGCGAGTGAGCCCTGCAATCTAGAATTTAACATGAGCTAAACTAGCTATCAGCTAACGAAAGATAACGTTAGCTGGTGGGGACATGTGCTATATACACCCAGTCGTGCCTCGCCACTCACCAGGAACCTCTTTTAACGGTCACAGAATAAACAACATAGCTATTTTCTGCCAATTTATTCCAGTTAGCTTACCTGAAACCAACTGCGATGAGATGCTGTGTCCCGCGAGCTCAGTTCCAAACAAACACCGAGGAGATGAAATTCTGCCTTCTGTGGCGACTTCCGTATGTGGGCAGGTATATTCTACGGCTCTGGGCCGACCCAAAGCCAACGTAACAGAGACGTTTGATGAGCTGGGACAAAAGAGTATTAACTTTAAAGATATCATATATATATGGCGCATGTGTGTAAATTAACAGTCCCTTTATTCCAAAAGTTGTAAAGAAAGCAAGAGAAGAACATTTAATTTACAGGGCTTTCCCTGGAGGGTGGGAGTGGATGAACCCGGTTAAGGAGTACCCGCCCGGACAGGACGCTGTAAAACTAAGGCGAGCGCACCCACAAGGAGGCAGGGATCATTTCATTGGTCAAGAGTAAATGTGGCATTCTATTGGTTGGGGGATTTTGACAGGGTTGTTACACAAAAAAATCCAAGCGCGGGGCAGAAATCTGAGAGCAGAAATTCCAGAGCACAGAAACAGTTTGAGTGCGAGGAGAAAAGCCGAAGCTTGAGCAGGAAATCTGTGCGAGCAAATGGTATCTGAGTGTGAGCAAATGGTATCTGAGTGCAAGCACACAGTTTGAGCAGAAACAGAGTAGATCCAAGTGCAAGCAGAGGCTATTTGAGTGCGAGAGCAGGGTTTTTGAACGTGAAATCAATAAATAATGCTCTCAAACTGATAGACCACTCTCTTGAATAAAGATAGGGATAAAGCTCCATAGACTCTCAGTTTCCATGTATACATGTGGGAGACTTAATATACTAATTATAGTAAAACATGAATAGTATATTCTGTATATCCTCATATTTGTAATGTGTATTATTCAGCCTATTATGCCTAATACTACAAGCTTTGTAAATAAACCTTACCATACATTTACACTCACAAACCACACCCATCTGGGTTTTTAGAGTCCCTCAGAAGGAATCTGTTATTGGTTCAGCTATTCTGTTGAGTTGTACATAATGAAGCACTATAAAAGTAAGCCAATAACTTAAGGGAATTTTCCATTTGAAATATTTAGCATAGTGTATGCAGGTAATCTCCAATTTACACCTCATGCACAAGAAAGGTTTCAACATTAATTCATAATGAGAATAATTTTAGTTTCAGCTCTATTGTAGGCATTCATCAACTGAGAATTAAGGTTCCAGATGTCAACATAACAACTATAAGAAACGTTTATAAGTTGCATGTGTAGCATAATCCTAATTGTGAGGTATACGTGCAGAATACAAATTAGCACCATCTACTTGCCAGCCACTAGCACCAATCACAAAATCTATTGAGTGGCCTGTAAACTTTAAACATTTACAATCCATTCAGCCATTTGACAAGAAAGTTAAATTGGCACCCTGTTAACATGTGTATGTTTGTTATGTGCCTCACAAACTCATTTAATGAAGAACATTACCAAGGAAAAAGCTGGCTCTTCTAAGTTCTCTCATGCCAGCCTCTTGTTCTTGGAGTTTTGAGTCTCCATAAGTGAATGTCTTTCCCATTTGGCGTGTCGGAGTGAACAACCACATGTGTGACTGAAAGCCCCATGGCATCAGTCTGCAAAGCAGTGGTGAAAATTGTTGTACAGTACTTTCAGCCACATCTGCTCTCAAACTTAAAACATCCTGAGCTGATGTGTTGAAATCATTGATCCTCCAAATCCCACAGCACATCGTTTCCCTCTATGGTTACATCTGGTTGAGTAGTCATCCATCACACTCTTTTATTTGATATTTTTATAGGCCCGGTATATAACACCATCTCATCCTTTCCTGTCAGAGGCTGCATGAAGCCGTTTTAACCACATAAGCCAAGTCAATCAAAGATCAACCTTTGCCTTCTTCACAAGCATTATCTTTTACACATGAGGAGCTTTTTGTCTCTAGAAAATGCCTTTTGTTGCATTTAATTTTTCTCTGCCATTGTGTGAGTATCGTTCACTCAAAGTGAATGTTTTTTTTTTTTTTGTGAGCTGCACCTATCACATGACGGGAAATGGCCTTTTTCTTTGACCAGTGTTCAAGTCCTGACTGATCTTATATCAGATGTCTGGGACGTGTTCAGACATCCAGAGCGAGCTGACATTCGCACATCCTGCTCGTGAAGTGTTGGATCACACTCAGTGAAATGTCAATGTTTTAATGGAAGCCTTTAATGTCAGATTCGGCAAATTTAACATGAACTCTTATTCTGTCTGAAAGGGCTCTATTTGAAAATGTAATTTTTGGTGTGCGTGTTAGACATGTCAGAGGCAGCGGAGGGCACGTAGAAATAGTTAGCATCTTGTGGCCATTTATAAAATTCAAGCATCAATCATAAACTTTTTATGAGCGAGAGGGGAGCTGCAGAAAATAACTATATTTATAACTGAAACAAACATGCATTGATTCCCTCTCTGATTTCATTCTGAGGCAGAGGATGGCATTGAATGCACTGAAGCATTAAAATGTTGGGTCGTTGCACTGAAGGTCTAGATCAATTGATCCATTTTCAAACGTTAAATTGATATTGACCCGTTTCATATGGACTCACACGGTCTGCTCAAACCCACTCGCAGGTAAATTGTCCTGCAAGTGTACACCACTCAGATATTAGATGGCTGACCCCTTCCCCTGGTGCATTCAGTGTAATCACAACATTTACTAACTCAGAGCTGTAAAACAGGACCAAATGTGGAAATCTCCAGAAATTGTATAACAACGACTCTTGCGCTCTGATTGGTTTGCACTATCCTCCCCCCTTGCTAAGAATTTGCCTTTAAAATAACTGTCAAATATTTATGGGGCTTCATTAATGTGTTTTACAGCAAGTCCTTGTTTAGTCTTTTGCTGCTGTAATTAGCCTTCCATATTTCTGAAAGTGGTTAGCAGCCAAGTGTGCCCTGGGGGGCGGAGGCTGAAAGGAGGAGGTAGAGTCTAACTTAATGTATAATGAAAGTAGAGCAAGAACCATTACAAAACTGAAACCTTGCACAATTTCCCAGACTGTTCTAAAAAAATAGATGTTGCTTTTTTTTTTTGCCAGCCCTGTTTTTGTAATCCGTGGGTCCTAGTTAAGAGAAGTTTTTAAATCAGAAACAAAGGTTGAGATCAAGTCATCGGTCAGAATAATCCTATGGCTGCAGTAACAACATTTTCTTCAGCAGAGGAGGAAAAATGCCCTAAAATCAGGATTTGTTACATGCCTCATGCTGACTTCAAGTGCCTGCTTGAGAGCAAACTCAGAGTGTTGTTGTTGCTCTAAATCCTGCACTTATTTTCATACTGTCCATTTTCTGCTTTAAACAGATCATATTTTACTACATCCTCTGGATATTCCCTCGACATAATTTGTATGCTGTGTTCCTTGTTTTTTTGTAAGCGATACTGCTCTGTTAATTAAGACTGCAGAGGCAGACTCTTGGTTTACTATCTGTTAAGGGGAATTATCGATTGAAAATACAAGCACCCTTGCTGCAAATGCACTTCCCTTTTCCTCCCGTGCTCTCCTGTCAAGCACATTGTTTTGCACTTCATGAATTATTCAAACACTGCTTTGGTTCTTGATTTTTTTTTTTCTCACAATTTAAACTTTTGACCAGATTAAGACGACAACAAAATTAGTTAAAACCGCGACGGAGGTCAAAGTGTCAGGTTTTCCATTTGCCACTCATTTCATTAGTGCTCTGGCAGAAGTTCACAGTCATCAGCCAGCTCTCTGTTTTGAGATCAAAGGTTTCAAGCTATAGAGATGGCCCAGTGAACAGGACAGTGTTTCTTTATTCTCCTCGATTTCTAATTATCCACAAGACCATGCACACAACAGAAGAGACTGAAAAAAGAATTATTTATATGCACGGTACATGTGGTAACTTTACAGAGTATGATCTGCTCTACTGATTGCAAGTGATCATGCAAAGCACCGGGATCCCTTGTTTCAAATGACTTAATCCTGCTCTTTGATCAGCAGCAGAGGACGCCCTGTTAAATCATGCACAAGAACATGAAGGTTTCTATGATAGTTGGAGATACGTTGTGACACTGCTGACACTACTGCAGTGAGTTGGATGTTATACAGGCCTTTGATGTGAAACACTGGCATGTTTTAATGACAGCAGTTACATTAGCATTATGGAATCTAATTTAGTTAAGTTTATATGTAATGTTTTGGCATATGGGCAGATATTTATAGAGTATCATCGCACTTTACACTATGAAGGAACAATATTTAGCCTTGGTTCCCCTTGACCTCTTATTTCATTCATAGATTAGGGTCAGTAATATAACCTTAGGATGCCAAAACTGGTCGGTCTAGACTGAAATATCTCAACAACTAATAGATTGATGACATGAAATTTTGCAGAGACATCTATCATTCATAGAGGATGAATCCTTAATACTTTGAAGGTCCCTCCACTTCTCCTCCACCAGCTTGTCAAAATTTAGAAACAATTTTTTTTTTTGCTGCTTTATAATTTTTAAATGATTTCCTGAGACGTTTTCTGGAAATAACTCTTTAATTTGGTATCAATTATAGGGGAAATGCACCTGAAGTTCAGTTAGTTCTTTTCCATTAAATTAATTCTAGTTAATTGCTAGTGTAACCAAGACAGTGTTTTAGTCAGTGCACAGCAGTCAGCTAAACATGCCAATAATTGTCTATGGACAAACAAACACTTGAACATAGTATATGGAGAATTAAGTTTTCAGTAATAATAACAACTGAATATTTATTTTGGCTTAATATATTGATATTTGTTTGGGTTAAAAAGAAGGTTTACTTTAAAGGACAGTTTTTCTGTCCAAGAAAATGTAAAATGTTGTCATGCTAACACATTTCGCTAAGTTGCTGAGCATAGTACACATTAAACCTGCTAAACATCTGCATACGTTCAGGACCCTATTTTCTTGGTGGCACAGTGACCACCATTACAAAGCTGTGCTGTGCAACATTTTAAAGCAACTGCAAGGAACCCTCATTTTGTGTTGATTTTGGCAGCCCCTGTGGTCAAAGGTGGTAGTGTTTCCACGAGCAACACCAGATGTGAAACTGGCTAACGCGTGCATTTGTTTCAGAAGCAAGAGAAAGACAGAATCACCTTCTTTTTAATGCTTTTTTTTTAATATAAACAGCTGTTTGCAGAATGCATAGCAATGAGGTAATGTATTTGTTTGTGGCTAGGTAAGATTAATAACTGTTTTTTGCCTTCAACATAAATTTAGATATTGATGTAAAAGCACGTCTTGTGATGTATTTAATGAATAAAGTAGACATATTGCATACCTGTCTAGGAGGCAGATTTAGAATCAGTTTTGAATCCTTGAAATTCCCGCATTTCTCTCTATCTATTGAATAATCGACCAATGTTAATGTTAATGCTTATGTAGGTTACATAGAGGCATTAGTATTTAATGGAGACTTTTCCATAATCAATTAAAAACTCCTTGTAGTTGCTTCAAGATGCAAAGTAACCATCTACAATGTGAAATATAGTGACTGAAATGGTGAGGATTGATGATCATATGAGCTGCTTCACCATCTTTTATGATGATATGAGCTTTGTAATTATAAAAATTAATCCTCATTGTGCTAATTTCACTGTTAAAAAACCCCACACCACCTGCTTCTGACTGCAGATGTTTGGTCCTGTGTGCTGCTCTGCACCATCCAGGCAACAGCAAGATTTCCTGGAGAAGCGTCTTTCCATTTGTTGAGCTATTGATATCATGCGTCACTGTGATTGGAACAGCTGTTTCAGAGCGATAAGACCAGCGATATGACTGGCTGAGAGTGTATTTATTAATCACCACACCCTCTGATCTATATTGAACTTCAGCCAGCCCCTTGTGCACTTTGCGCTGCTGCACATACATGAACCAAAATAGCAGGTGCGCTTGGAGACACCCACACAGTTCTTGCCCCTGGGACCTACCGCTTTGCACTTCTTTCTGAAAGGGTTTGTGTACGACACATTCAGCTGTTCAAGCCCTGGTTTGTTTCAGTACCTCAACTGTGCTGTGTTTTCCCTCCAAAAGTAAAGTCTTAACAAGTTTTAGGAACTGCAGAAAAACAGTACATTGTGGTGTACCTGCATCACGATGACTTTATTACAAAATGATTCAGTCCTATTGGTCTGTAAGCATCATCTTGACCCAGGGGGCTGTTGACTTTAAATTGACATGTGTAATAAGGCTGTACTTGAATATGCGCATACACACACACACACACACATTTACTGCCATGTGAATAGGCAGAACTTGAAATGAGAATTGCTCCCATATATAATTAAAATCAAGCCTATTTCTCTTTCTCTGGTTCTTTATCCGGTGTGACAGCTCCACATGGAGAAGCTAATGGGAGCTTTCCGAGGATTGCTCCAGGGGCTTCACATTTACTCATTTAACGATAATGTAGGATGTAAGCTATAGGTATCTCTGTCCACTTGTGAAACTGTGCCTGACATGGAGCCGTTTGCATAAAGGAAAAGACATGGTCTTGAATATGTTGTAGCAGAAAGAAAAAAAAAATTCCTCCTCTGCTCTGTGTAAGGCACCCTTCAACAGCCAGCTCACCCCGAAATGTCTCCTCCTCCTCCAGTAAAGTAGTAAACAGCCTCATCTCATGCTGTTTGCCTGCAAAGTCAATTGGTCTGCTTGACATTGGTCAAGAGGACAAAAGCTGCTCTAATGCCATTTCAATTGTCTCCATACTTGAACAGTGGAGAGAATTGTTCTTGTTTCTCCCTTGGTGTAAAACCCTAGCAGGGCGAAAACAGGATTTGTTCAGAGCTTTCCTCTTGAGCTTTGTTGCTGAATGAGGACGACCACTTCAATCACAGCAAATGTTGGGACAGTTAGAGTTTAAAGGCTGCTGGTTGAAGTCTGCAGATCCAGAAGGAAAAAAATGGGTGGCTTGAAATTTACTGTATGTCCTCAGTTGTGTCAATCTCAGCACTGTTTGTATGTCTTCCCCTCCATCCTGTGCAGAAGTCACACAGCAAATCACAGTGGAAGCATCAGTTTATTTTTTCCTCACTTTTATTGCATTTTCATTCCCACGAGGAAACAAATCGTCCTTTAATACTGATAAAAGACTCCCCGGCTCGAATCACAGCTGAGGGCCCATATTGCTCTGTTTTTTTCTGATGCTTCAGTCCCCCAATCATCAATACCGCCTTTCTGTATCAGCTCAGAGGACCGGGGTCAACTGTCTTCGCTTTCAGAAGGTCTCACCGTGGTGAGATGAGAAGTAACAAGCCCCTCCGCTGAATCCTAATTCCTGACAGCATCGCGTTTCCCTGCCATGCTCACTTCAAGCCCAGCTTTTATGTCTCCTGAAAACACAGCAACCTGCCACACTTGCGAGCTCGTGGCCGTTTACCTTTGCCTTTGGTATTCTTTCAACACGTAGCAGCACTTTTTGATAAAAGAACCCTCCTGCTGTCGGCCTTCTGAATATGTCGCGACTGACACTTTTGTTCTCCAAATTTCCATATTTGTCATTTTGCCGTGCAGCTCGCAGTTTTCAAACATCACCTGAATGCCAGTCTTGCGTCTCAGCTGTTTGGAGTCTTAGCTAAGGTGTGACATACTCTATTATAGTAATGTCCTTGTTTTCTCTCTTTCCAGGCAATATCAATGACTGCTCTCTGCACTACTACTTCTTCCTCCTGGCTGGGATCCAGGGCGTCACTTTGCTGGTCTTCCTTATTGTCTCTTTTAAGTATGACAAGCAGAGGGCCAAACCAGGAAGCCAAAGGCAGAGACATACCTCCTCTTGACCTACACACCTCCCCATATCCCCCTCACCGTACCTGCCTTTTCCAGTTGTATCGCTCAGTGCCCAAAGATCCTGTGGAGGAGGTATTTACTAATCAAATCCTACAGATGTTTGGTTTACCTCTGTCAGTCACAAATGATCTTTTCATGTTTTGTATTTATGTTTATTTTAGCTTTTAACTGGCAACTCTTATCCTGTTTTTATACCAATGGTTTTACATCACTGGTGCCTCTGAGAGTATAGAAATGAATGTGGGAGCCATATTTGAATCATGTCTACTGCACTCCCTCACTCCTGTGTGTTTACTCCTGTTGCCTTCCTTTGATCATTTGCACTTGACTTGAGGAGTGGTACCATAAAAAATATGATATCAAGATATTTTCAAATCATGAACAATGCTCAGTTGTTTTTATAGTTAGGTTTTTACTTTTTTTTTTTCTAACAAAGTCTTATTTTTGGACTTAATGTTTTTGCTAACCATTTTACTGACCCTGGTACGATACATAAGTATTTAAATGATCTCTGGACTTCCATCCACAGTCTGAAATTTGTGCATTAAATGTGCTTGAGTGTTAGCATTATTTCTTCATCATGTTTACCCCTGTTTGGCTTCTGGGGAGCTTCAGATACCAATGCAGTAACATTATTATGATCACGTTAAATGGGAATTTGTTTTAACTCAGAGGGTAATTTTTATGTGCAAGTGAAATCATTGCTGTTAGTGTAGAGACAGAATAGAGCTTTTGTTTGAGGAGAATACAAATAAACACACGTAGATTTAACTAATCTATTATTCAAATCTAATACTGAGAATAACAATCTCCCACATTTGTTACCACTGCCTGTGATTACATACTGTAAATCCACATAAATCCATCTCATAAATCTGCTATAAATCCTCAAACAGAACCATACATGAATAATGAGCTGAACTCCTCGTGCTAAAAATACTCCATGCCTCCTATGAAGCTTCAGAGCAATTTTTAATTTCTGGTCAAGCTGCAAAACCGCATGCCCGCATGACAAACAACTAATTAGAAGCTAACCTTAAGCTCAGCAGGCAACCTTGAGTACAGCTCTTAGAATATCCCCTGCATTAACACTTGGACGTGATAAGAACGCAGACTTATTATATATAAAAAAAATGAAGAATGTAGCACATTCTCATTGACATCTTCTTTATATTTAGATTTAGCAAAAACTTTTGCAGTATTTGTTGTCAGGGACGTTTTGCAGTGTTATCGTGGCTTTGCAGCTTTGCCAGAAAATCTTAAAAAAAAAAAAACAGTTTCTGTTTTGTTGTATTTATTAGACTGTGAAGCATTTGTTTTAGCTTTATTCTGTTAAAACAAAATGCTTGTGTGTGTGTGTGTGTGTGTGTGTGTGTGTGTGTGTGGGTGTGGGTGTTCCTTCAACTCTGAGAATAGGTGGAGCACAAGGTACTGAATTTTATTAAAACTCTCAGGGCTCGAGGAATAGTGCCGAGTGACATAACTCTCCAGGAAATGTAAAAACTGCCTTTGGGAGCTCAGAACTGTGTTTACCCTGTGGTGTAAATAAAGTTACATTTGTAACAGCACATTAAAAGCAAGAAGCCATCTCACTGACGGTATGTGACTCCTGTTAGAGTGATTTCAGTTTGTGTTTAATTGGTCGGATAAATGGATGTTCCTTGTTTTATTGCATATTTTATATATACTTGCTTTGTCAGTTCAGTCCTCATCAAAAAGATTTATTGCGTTTATTTTGGAATTATATTCTGTTGTCATAATGCTGCAGAAATGGAAAATTGTTTTGTGGTTATATTTGTTGCCATTAAAGTTTATTAAATTGAGAATTGGGTCTGTCATTTTCAGCTGTTGTCTACACAAGGCTTGACTTGCAAAGCTTGTGCAGACATCTGTCACATCACTTTACCTGCTGTAACTTAAAGGGATATTTTGCCAATTTTTGCCCAGCTTTTTATTATAACAATGTGGGTAGTGTGTGTAAATGAACTGTGGTAAACTTGCCTTCATCTTATCAGTGTCTGGTTCTCCCTGCTCATCTTTGCTGGCTCTAGAGCTGTTGCTCAAACTCATAACCCCCACCATGAACACAAAGGGTATTGAAGTGGATTGAAAGAGAGACCCACCCCTCTCTTTCTTTCTCTCTCAAATGCAGACTAAACCCAGATAAAACGTTAAATTAAGCAGTGCTGATTAAATAAATACCAAAATTCTGTTACTGTATTGCCTATTTCTCGCCTAAAATGTCTCTAGAAACATTTTAGTGCGCTGTTTTACTGTAATACGAGAATTTGTGAACAAGATCTGGGTGCCATACTGTTTCCTGTACTGTAAAAAGAGAGGCTGAAAAACTGTAATCAAATGGTAAAATTAGGCAGTTATGATCAAATAAAAACCAAGATTTCATCACCTAAAATGTTTTCAGAGACATATTTTAGTGCACTGTTTGGCTGTAATATAAGAATTTAATATAATGTAAGAAGTTTCCTCTGCTTGGAAAAGCAGTTTCTGAAAAACAACGCTAAGCAGTGTTGATCAACTGCACTGTTAATTCAAAAACCATTTGTTACAGCGATATTGTTCCCTGTGGAAAAACCAAACTCGCATTACATCACCCATCAGACCATCTTTCCAGCAGTGAAATACTTCTTTCAAGGTATACTATGCAGGATTTTTCTAAAAAAAAAACAAAAAACAGATGTAGTGACTGTAGATGTAGTGTAGGGACACAGAGTTAAAAAAAAAAAAAAAAAGCAAATATAACGTACAAGAATTAATCTGGTACTGGCTTTCACTTTTGCTGGCGATGTTCTCAGTAACTGACACTCCTGCATATTATATTTTTAACAAAGTAATTTTCTCTGTTTAAGGCAACTTTGTTACAGGTTGTGCAGTCAGGAGTTATTCATATAAAAGAAAAATCAGTAACCTAATTGTTATATTCCACAGTTATACATCTGTAAGTTTACTTCTGTATTCACAAGTATTACTGAACAAACATTTTCCGCATCAGAAAACATTAATAGCTTAGAGTGACAACATGTTTTAAATTCAGGCAGTGGCGTGACCCTGTTGTTTAAATGTGAATCACGGATTGTGCCTTTAAAGCCTGCCAGGATGCTTTCATGATTAGGGCTATGGTTTGTTGCTCCTAAGGGAAACCTAAAGTAGACTGTGTAAATGATTTATATTACAAAAAACACACCCTGTGGCAGACTGTTTGGAAAGAGGTTGCAAACACAGAGGTGTAAAGCCTCATTTTGCATTCCCATTGGGGCAGGCAGTATATTTCTTCTTAGTTTCATCAGACACAGATTGAAATCAACACGTCATCCCAGATCATTTTTTAATGCTAAGCCCTCACAGCCATGAGGCTCGGAGAGGGCCATTTCCTGTTTAATTTGGTCAGAGAGCCCACACAGCCGTGACTGAGCAGACAGCTTGATGTTTGAAACCAACACAATGCCTCCGGGTCATAATTCTAGTGTGGCGGCTTGTTTCTCACGTTGAGAGGAATTTCTGACACATCGAAGTGGTTATGGAGGCAGAATTGCAAGGCAATAACACTGAGATATATAGTTTTGGTACTGACCTCCCAATATTTTAAGTTGATTTATTGGCCAGGCTTTAAGCAAACAACACTGCCTCGGAGAGAGCACCTCCAGCATACATTTATACCTGCTACTGTTGTGTTCTTCTTTTTTCTTTTTTTTGTGAGCATGTTCTAGGAGCCAGAGTAATGCATTGCTTCTGGAGTTTATAGAGTTCTAAATCTGACAGTATATATTTTTTAACCAGCTGAGTAGTATGGCATGGGTTAGGAGTAGGCACTGTATGGCGATGTCGGTCCAATGGTCCACCACTTTTGGCCGGCCTGAAATATCTCAGCCACTATGGAAGGATTACAAGCCTACCAGGCACAGGCCCAGGGGCCCAAAGAACCAGTGTGTACAGGGGCCCATTTTCTGATAATCCACCCCTGTATACAACAATTGGATAGATAGCCATGGAATTTTGTACAGACGTTCATTGCCCACAGAGGATTAAGTCTAATGACTTTAGTGATCCCCTGACATTTCTCTCTGCCTGTAAAAGGTACAATTTTTAAATTATCCTGTAAAAGAATTTAGATGGATTGGGACAAAATTTTGGACAGACATTCCTGGTTCCCAGAGGATGCATTCTGATGATTTTAGAGATCCCCTGAGATCAACATTTGTGCTTTGACTGAAATGTCTCACCAAGTACTAAAAGTCTCCCTGAGGATGAATTGTAGGCTTGCAATTTCAGTAACCCCTTAACTTTTCATCTAGCACCATTATCAGGTCAAATTTTGTGTCCAACACTTTGGTTTATGACTAAATACCTACAAAAAATAATAACATTTCCATCATACTTAGCTGTACTTTGTGTTTTGGACCACAAAGTACAAAGTGTTTTGGATTTATATAGCGTTTTTCAGGACACTCAAAGATGCTTCACAGTGCTGAAAATGCCAAAGAGCAAATGTCAGCATGCTAATATACTGTACTAAGATGATATTCATCATAACGATTATATCTATTAATATCAGCATATTAGCATCAGCATTGTGAACTTGTGAGCATGCCGACGTTAGCATTTAGCTCGAAGTCAGTAATGTACAGACCAAAATCAATATAGACCAAATCACAATGTTTGTTAACAATAACTTGGAGGTAGGAACCCCTGTGTCATGTAGCTACATGAAATGGCGCTGAGCAAAGGATGACAAAACTGATGAGTTTTTAGTGACCTAAAAAAAGGCCCACTTAGAAAAATCGACATCAGTTTGAGTGTGCGCTATATTTAGAATTCATTCACCACTTTACCTTGCCATTACACAGCAATTTCCAATGAGGAACTGAAGCTATTACATCAAGGCCACCAGATTCCATTGACAAAAATAGTAATTCTTATTTTTTTTTACTTAGCAGAACTGGGACCCCTGTCCACAGCAGTACATTGCTGAGCTTCTGTGCCAGTGGATTTGGTTTATAAGATGCTGGTAGTTTGCCGGTTTCACATTTCTCTGCAATTCAGATCAATTGCCAGTTGTCTACATGTAAGTGATTGTTGTTAATGCAACATCACAGTGATTCAGTCACTAGTCTCACAGAGGTGCTACGGCTACAGAGTCTTCATCTTGTTTATTATTTCCTATCAGTTATGTGCCTGCAACTACTCTGAGATTTAAACAACATTTTGAATTAAATGTCTGTACAAGCTGAAAGACTGCCAACATCATGTAGTAATGATTAAGACTGTAAACATGAATTATGACTACAGATTTCAGTCAGTGGCATTTACTTTCTCAAATACTTATACAAGAAGTGTATGGACATGATGTTAAGTTGTAAATTTTTAAGAATGGTCGGTGTGTGTGTCTCCATGTCCATTATGGTTATTGCCTAATTAAGAAAATTTCTCATGCTGTACGTCAGACAATTTTCTCCCTCCCATCTACTCTAAATGACTTTTTGGGGGCATGTGGCAGTCTAACATAATCTACAAAATGCTAAGCTGCTTTTAATTGTATTACTGAGTCTTACCTGTGTAATGAGCGCCCGGCAGATGCTCCAGAAGATGTTCCTCCAGTAATTGGAGGATTAGGAGGTATCATCACGTTAATTAAGATAAGCTAATGCAGACACGTTTAAGAAAACGGCCAAGCAGACAAATCGCCCATCTCTAAGTACCAATCATTCGCATTTACAGTACACAGACCTAATTATCTTGTCTGAGCTGTCTTTGTTGGTTGGCATCCTGGGGCCTTTATTTGTGCAAGATTCCAGCCGGGGCAGTGTTGGACGAGAGACAAGTTGTTTAACTCAGGGTTTATCTGTTTCTAACATGCTATCCTTAATGAAGCCATGCTGCAAATACAAGCAGTGAAGAAGAACACCTATACGTACAGCCTCCAACAATCACCTGTTCCAGAAAATGTGCATGTCTTGTCACTTGAAAGGTTGTTTTTTTTGTAGGCCTGAGCACGTCGGCAGGTTAAGGTTGTTCATTCAGACGGATGATCTGTGAAATAAGCAACCGTAAAATGTGTTTAACAGCGTACATCCATCTGGATTTATGGCACCAACCTTGGTTATTATGTGCAGATCCTGTGGTGTAGAGCATCTTATTTGTACAGAATGGGGCTCGACTCCCATAAAACAGTACAGGTATCAAGATATATTTTCTCAGCCACACTGAGGAATGCCATTCGTGCTGCTTGGCATATCTTGCCCTCTGACCTTATATTGTTTACCAGCAGGCAGAAAAATGCCTCGACCTGTCTCTGGGCACTGGCTGATATGTCGCTCCCCTGTGCACGTTGCCCCGCTAGTCCTCCTGGGCCGATATATCTAAATGACATGGCTGGGTACTCACCTCATGCTGCTGAAGGGCTTCACTTGGTACTGTAGTTGTTCATTGCCTCTGGCTTTTTTAGTCATCGCTGACACTTTTTATGGTGCATGTATATGTGCATATGTTTATACTGTGTGCGAGTTTGTGTTTATATCACATTTCAAGAGTCAAAACCTGACTGTCCACTGGTGTTTGCATCTCTTTTCTATATCTATCTTTCCAACACACTGGTCTCCACAAATAGTTTATTTGCAAGGACAAACTTGGATTCAGGCTTAAGGTTAAGGAATAAGGCTGGTAGTTTTCTGTATTTCTCCTATTATCATCATCAAATACCATTAAAAGAAACCCAAAGTATGATATTCCTTTGTGCCATAGACTACCATTATTGTTTAAAAACCATTAAAAACACATCAGTGAGCCACAGTGGGAGATATTTTACTTTATTACAATGAACAAGGGCACTGTAGTTAATTTTGAATCAAACCCATGTACACTTTCCTGCTGTTGTAAATGCTCACTGGAGCAAAATTGTGTTTGTTAATGTTAATCCACTGCAGGAAGTAGTCCCCAACAAATGCTCTACAGCTTCTTTGCAAATGACTTCATACATTGGTGCTCTATCCAGATGGAGGGCAGGCAACTGGAGGCAAAGACTACCAACATTACTCAAATGCCTATGATCTGCGCTGTTTACGGCAGTTCCAGGCCACTTTAAGTCCCGAAAATAAGAGGATGTAAAGGGGACAGGTAAAAAAAAGAAAAACAAAAATAACCCTCCGTCTACATTCGGGAGGAGTGGAGTCAGCAAACGACAGATATTAACATTACAACGTTGTGTTAGTTGGATGCAATTACGATGTGAGACCTCTGGGAATGGTCGACCTAGTGGGTAGAAAATAGTAGCGAAAGTTAGCTAACGTTACCTAGTAACATTAGCCTGACAATGGTGCATCTATGTACAAGGTTGAAATATAAAAGACAGTTATACTCAAGCACACAGAAACAAGATGGCAGTCGTTTCAGTCATGGACCCACAGTTATAGTCCACTAGATTCTAGCACGCTTTCCTTGGCTCGCAGTGTAACGTCAGTAATGTCAGCAGGTTGAGGTAATTTATAAGGATGATCATGTCCACAGAAAGTTGTGGGAAAAATCACTTTTCTTCATTTTGTATGGATCACACCCAACATGAGTTTCCAGTATCTGACAGTGCCTGCTGCCTGAAGGTTCATCCAATCGTTTTAGTCACTTCCTTCGATTTCCAATTCAGCATTCATGGATTTATCACTTCCTGCCCTCCATCTGAATTCCGTGCGTCATACAGTCATGTGATTGCAAACAAGCTTTAAAATCCCCCTTGAGTAAAGTTTGCTAAAAAACTACATTGCCCAGCTGTTTTAAGAAATTACTTAGTACTGTATTTTTTTAAAAGAATAAAAGAATATATTTGTGACCTATTTTTAAAAAGGATTCACATCTTCACATTGCCACAGACAGAGAAGGGAATTTATACAGTATTGAGAGATGGACTCCTTCACTGTAGGCTTTTATTTTTTCATTATGTTTCTTGACAAAAAGAACACTATAGAATAACGCCAGCTTAATTCTGCAAGGTTAGAATAAGGTCAAGACTGAGGTAAGGGGCTCAGCTCAATGTAGCCAATAAAGAGACCGTACAAGGCTAGTGAGACAGGTTACCTGTGTGTGTGTGAGTGTGTGTGTGTGTGTGTGTGAACATTTGTGTTTGTGTTCTTGTTCTCCCACCTCCCGCTGTGGTGCACTGGTCAGGTGGGAGATTGTGTTTACAAGACACAGATTTGGCACGAGGGTGTTGTTTATGAACGCAGTTGTCTTTGGTTCCCCGCGGCTCCATCTGTAAAAATTGGTCAGACCGGAATGTCAGGCTGACCTTGTCGGCTGCTCCTTCGTTCCTCTGCGACAGCATGTTTGTTGTGTTTAGTTGCTGTAAAACTACTGTGAACTGATTTAAAAATGAATTCAAAGGAAGCAACATAAATCAAGCAGCGAATAATCATTTGGAAATTGCGAATACAGGCCCGGCACATTAGGACCACAGGGAGCACAGCCAACCATTAGTGTGAGTTTGTTGGTCTCACATCATCAATTTAATTAAAAATCCATTTAAGATGGAGGCCTGGGGAAGGCTTTTTCTTTCCTTTCAGGGAAGTCAAGACATCAAGGCCAACGAAAATGAGTCTTGAGTTACCATGCTCCAAGAATGGATGTGAATACAATCATTATATCTCCTGTGCCACCACATCCCAGCAGGTGTGAACACATGTCTAAAACCGTAGCCCAAGGGGCTGGAGACGGTGGGTCTTTAATGGGCTGTTCTGCTGCTACCTGAAGAGGCTGAAGCCACCGACGACGGTCACAGAAAGAGAGTCGCAGTGGTGTTTTAATTACACAGGGCCCTCCATCAATCATGCCCCTTGTGGCTGACAGTTAAATCCCTCCTAGACCTGCACTGGCTCTCCTCGTCCTTCACAGTCCACAGGCTGAGCACAGCAGCTATGGTCCCAGCACACAGCACAAGCTGGCTGCACATGGACCCCGCTTCAGTCCCCTGCAGCCACCGATAGAGCCACAGAAGCAGGAAAATTACACAGGAGACAGCAGATCGCGCCCAGAAAAAAAAAACAAAAACACATTTGAGGACAGAGCAGAAACGGAGACGCAAGAGTGAACACAGGGTTTTACCTCTGTATATGGGCATGCATGTATAATGTATAAGCTACGAAGCTGATTTAAAAGTTAACCTGATGAAGTGTGGATTTAGTCTTCAAAAGGAGAATGGCAATGCAATACAACCTAATATTTTTAATAGGCTTAGAACAACCATAATCAGAAAAATATTAATTTAACATTTTTTTGAATACGCCTTTGTGCTGTTGCCATGAGATAAATGAGAGGATTGATACCACTCTCGTGTGTATGCAAAAAATGATGATGCTAGCACTAGCAGATAGTTAGCTTAGCTTATTTTAGCACACAGACACAAACCAGGCCCCCTTGGTGCAAATTTTTCCCAGTGGCCACTCACGGTACTGCAACAAAAAAAATCCTCTATGGCCTTGAAAGCATTTTCCCCATACACCACCATTGTAAAAGACACGTCCGTAAAACTAACCACAGGACACCTCGAACTGCAAACAAGGTCAATTATGATTCTTTCTATCATACATTTTAGAGCCATAGTGGTTTTATATATGTAAAACCTTCCCCAAGCTGAGAAAAGCTATTTAAAATCAGTGATGTCATCACAATGTAAAGTCTATGAGCTTGCAGGCAGGGTCAGTGAGAGAAACACTACTGCACATATTCAGTGAGCTGCATACCCTGGAAATAAACCCAGAAGCTAGAAAACTTTTTAGGCATATGCGCCAGGTGAGCAACTCAATTGGATTGAATAGGCGCCATCCTGATGTCCGGTATCTAGTTATTATTAAAATCTATGCTGGAAATGGGGAAACAGCTAGGCTGGCTCTTTGCAATGGTAACAAAATGCCAACCAGCCAAGCCCCCAAGAAGAGAGCTGGGCTTTAAAGCAAAGCATTAACATAGTGGTTAAAACTGTAACTACGCCGTCCTGGTCCATCACATGATGCCATGGGGCCCAAAAAAGACTTTTTTCTATAGACTTAAATTGTGAAAGAGTCGTCTGTAAATCAGCGGATACATTTTATGAGCATCACAATCCCCACAAAATGATTCGTTTTACTAACAAGATTTGATTCATTTGATCTGATTACATTTTTGAAAGTCTAGCAGAGCCGCACAATTAAAGGAGAACTATGGGCATAGTTCTCCTTTTATGGTCTAAAACAGTCCAAAAATATTAGTAAATACTAACAACTCTCTCCCAAATCCAAGAGCTAGAGTACTAGAACTGTAATTTGTGATGTCATTATGTATAAAGTCTGGAGCTGCTCCATGGACAATGAATTGGGAAAGCTTTTTTCGATGACACTGAGAGTGCCCAGGGGAATGTTCTTAAGTACATGGGTACATGTTCTGTTTCACAGCTGAAAACACTACAAAAGAATAAAGCTCATTTTGTAACGTTTGAATAATGAATTGAATAAACAAGATATGAAGTATTAGTAAAGGTTCATTTTGTTACCTTTGGACAGAGCCAGGTTAGCTGCTTTCCCTTGTTTCCAGTGTTTAAGCTAAGCTAAGCTAACCAGCAGCTAGCTGTAGCTCTATATTAGGCCTACTGTACAATAAAGTGATTGGTATCATCTAACTAACAGACCTATTTCTTAATTATCTTACAGCTCATCATGGCTTATCTTTTTTTATTTGGAATCTATTTGTTGTTTTTGTTGTTGTTGTTGTTGTTGTGGTGGTGTCCGGCCAGTGTCTTGGATCAGCATGCAGTGGATTAACAGCAGCACCGCAGAAGTAGAAAGAGAATCAGTACACAAGCTTCTTGAACTGATAAATAAAAGTAGCAACAGCCACTAAAGTTTCATACAGGTGTCTGGAGGGGTTTCATTCAGTGCTGACTGTTGACATAATCTAAATGGCATCCTCTAATTACACTCAAGGTAGTGCTACCATTTGCTTAAGTATCTCACCTCCCTTCTTTCGAGCTGATATCGTGAGTGTTGCTGATTAACAGTCTGATCCACGCTGCAACAACAGTTAACATAATGTGAACATTTCTCTGCTTGATGGAAAATAATAACACAAAAAACGCAATCAGCCAACACCACTGTGATGATAATAACATTCACTGAGCAAAATGCAATTTTTCAGCCGACTGCCTTTGTTTAGGAAGTTTTCAGAGATGATTATTATTTGTGCAATTATCTGAATAATAAAAGATCCATTTCCAAAAAGAAAACATTTCCCACCTTGCCTGTAATTATCTTTTTGTATCCAAACTCTCCCCGAGAGATGGAGAACACATTTCATCCCAGTTTGTCCATCAGTATGCTTTTCCTGGAGGCTATGGGGCAGAGGTTAACGAGACCTTAATTGGCATTTTCTTCAAAGCTTACAAAACTTTAAACTGGGGAGTGGTAGTAGGAAATGTCACATTACCATGTTGTCCAGCGTTCTAGTTTAAAAGCGCCTTCTGGCTGTCATGTTAGGGTACTGAGTTCTAATGGATGAGATGAGGGTATTAATGGCTGCTGCCTTCCTCCACCGGCCAGCACTAAAGGGGAGCAGCTTGTGTTGCGGCCTGTGTGTAAATTACATCTCATAAAATCCTCTTAACAAAGATGAATGTGTAATTGGCTCCCCTTCCTGAACCACAATCCTCAGCTGACCTCAGAGTTTAAGAAATGAATGGCCTTGTGATGCTGCGGTCAATAAAAGCTGATACACGCTCTTCACATTGTTGTGTATTTCTTAAATGTTATGAAAATACAATATACAGAGCAACAATACAATGCTTTGGAGACTGTTCGGTATATACATAACAGGTCTTCTGCCGTGTTAAAGAGGATGAGAATGAACCGGAAAGTTGTGCCTTTTTTTTTTTTTTTTTTTTTTCCCCATCGACATGCAGAAATTTCTTGTTGCTTGCTTTGGCCTTTCCAGAACTCTTCCACAGAATAAGGATCTGGCGAAAGAAATTAATATCCAAAATGTTACAAAACTTCCAAAACCATTTAATTTGCACACACATTCGGGACATCTATCTAGTCAGGTTACTGTTGGTTTTAAAATCTACATGTTGTCTGAATATTACAGGTTGTAGTTGCTGCAGATCAGTCCTGGGATCATTCTATCTAAACCCTGTAGTAATAAAATGATGATAAAAAGGTAATCATCTGATAAACAAATGAAAAAAAGGACCAACTGACGTCCTCATTTATTGACATATTTATCCACTTGTGGAATCATGATAATCCTCTTTAATTTAATGACCCTTTGGCAGTTTGGGGTGAAGTCAATTTCTGGGTCCGGTTTCTGTCCAGACCCATTTTCCTCTGAAAGGCATAAGGGTGAGTTTGTTACAAGTGCACACAGTACATTATGCCACCTCTTTTAAAGCACTGTCATTTAACCTTTCCATGTAATTGCGCAACTCCTTGGAGTCTCCCAGCTCCACGTCTTGGCACACCCACTTAATGTCCTGGCTGTGGCTTCCAGTCAGTGTGTTAACTGTGGGGTAGCTACTGTCTGAGGGGATGGTGGTGAACGTGGTGAACTTGACTCTCTTCCTCTTGGTGGTGGGTGAGTCCCCTTTGCTGTCCTTGGCTATGCACCCTGAGTCTGCCGCCCGGTGGACTTGGCCCTGCACATTCTTCTGGGCCGAACCTCCGTTCAGCAAGTGGCTGCCCTCCTCGAGCCCACTGCTGGAGTCCATCATGGAAGTCTGTTCCTCCTGCTGGGGCGACAGGCTGATTTGGCTCTCTAGCAGCTCTGCCTCATTCCCCAGCCACACCCAATCATGAGCGTGATTCATGCTCTCCTGGCCCTCGATTGAGAGCTCCTTGTGACGGTATTTCAGAGTATAGGAGATGCAGTTGATGAGGAATACAAGGATGGCGAGGCAGAAGACGCCCAGCAGGGCGTACATGCCGATCTCCAGGTCTGTGAGCCCACGAGCTGTCTGAATGAGGTCATCGTCTATATTGCGGCCACGGGGGAGGTCCACTTGTGCAGGAAAGTCAGCAAAGTCAATCGGCATGTTCTGGCTACCATCGTCTGAAAGTTTATCCCCATTGGGTCTGCGCATTATTGCGCTTCTAGTGGTGGTGGCTCTCCTCAACACCCCATCCTCCATGTCAGAGATGGAGCTGCCGTAGTAGTGGGTGTCAGGGCCGGTCCTATCCTGAGATGGGGAGAGCCTGCCTCTGTTCTCCATATCGTCTCCATCGGGGCCATAGTCGCTGCTACCTCCCCTTGAGCTGTCACTGTGACCAAACTTCACCCTGACGTTGCAGTTCCCCGCTGCCAGGATACTGCGGCGCTTGAACTTCTGGCAGACCTCGCAGACAGTCATTTCCACCCTGACCAGCAGGCCTTGGCCCTCCGCCTCTGTCACGATGACAGGCCATTTCCATGAAGGGTTCTGCTGCACTGTCACTATCTCCTCATCTAGGGAGGTGGCCGTCAGGACAAAGAAGTCAGGATTATACAGGTCTAGAGGAGCCACGGAGCCATCGCTGAACTGGAGCCAGGCGCTGATCAAGGCCTCCTGTGAGAACACACACACACACACACACACACAAACAACAATATGCAAAGAGAGAGAGAGTGAGAGCAAAGGAGAAAGAGCAGTCAGTGACACACAGACATGTTGTGCTTTTGTAGAACAAATACATGGAAACAATGAAACACACTGCAACTAGCCTTATTTCATCAAGGCAAACTGCAACAGATCAAATTGTTTTCAATATATTAGCACTGAAACTATTTTGAAATTGCAAAGGCTCTTTGTCAGATAGTTAGAGCATCAACTAGATGTTGTTCAGGTATTGTGTAATATCCTATTGCTTGTTGCCCCTGGCTTTTACTCTCAGGAGTGTAATGACTTGGTAAAAATGAGAACCTAATTATTTGCATTTAATGTTCCTTTTATCAATGCATTCATAGACTCACAATAACCATGGAGCATTATAATTGCGGGAGACATTTTAGGTCCAATACAAGCTCACTTAGTTGCATAGTTGTGCTATCACAGCGGCTATTCTTTCTAAACCGAAGAGGGATGCAGATTGGAAGACAGACGGAAAGATCAAACAGTTACATTAAACATTGTACATGCGAGTGAGGATTTGCCATACATAGGCATCTTAAGGCCTTCCCCTACTGCAGTTTCATTATTTGCCTGTTAATGTTGCCGAAGGACAAATCCCCAAAGGCGGATCCCCACAGTGGTCTGTCAATGCTCCCTAATTACTGACACCAGAGGACTTACAGTGCAGCGCTGCCTGCTTATCTTCACAGTGTGCACGTGGAGATAGGGTAGATAAATGGCCTTCCTATCCTTCCTTAGTTGGAGGAGGAGGAGGAAGAGGAGGAGGAGGAGGAGGAGGAGGAGGAGGGGGAGGGAGTAGAGTGTAAAGGATCAGTTCAGAGAACTTGTGCGAGGGCATGATGGGCAGATCAAAGGGGCCACAATGAGAGTAGCCAGGGCAAATGAGAAAGGGAAGCAAACAGAACGGCCAAGTTTGGGCTGTAAGTCATATTTTGGTACAGACGCTGTGGTGTTGCTTTGCATGCTCTGAGATTAAGCTCCCGTTTCTATTAGCTGCCCAAGGAAACACATTCTGTCACACTCTGGCTTTCAGGCCTTGGAGTTAAGAGGGTTAGGGATGGTGTGCAACAAAAAAACAGACGCGAGTACACAAGCACATGCGCACTCACACCTTTCTCTGATTGTAAAATTGCTCATTCAAGGACCCTGATAGTGTGAAATGGAATCTGGAAGTAAGTCTTTTGTTTTGAAAAGCACAGTAATCACGGCTGCAGAATGCACATTTTTTGGCTTCAGTAGATATATAAAAGTCTGTCTTTCATCAAATGGCTATTAAACCATTGAGGAAAAAATGAATGTGCAAAGAGATAATAATTACTGGTGTAAAACTAATTAGCATCATTCTCTGTCTTAATCAGACCTGGCTAAATTGTGTTTGCTAATAATTACTGGTCTTTGTTTTTAATCTAACAGATTAGAGGCTTTGTATTCAACCGTGCTGGCTAAGACAGACATGAGCTATTAAGCAAAGCTCAATTCACGTCTTATTTTTATTTCAAATTGCACTTCAGCTCTGTTATATATAGAGTTGCAACAATTAATGTCATTATTCATATCTCCTCGCTTGTTCTATTTGATTAACACCTCAGAACCTATAGATATTCAGTTTGCTACAAATATGACAAAGCAAAGCAGCAAATAATCACATCTGAGAAGCTGGAGCCGGCAAACGATTAGACTCTTGGCTTGAAAAATCACTTAATCGATTAATGGATCATCAGAATAGCTGCTGATTAAATTATGTTGATGTATTACTTGATAAATCAACCAAGCGCTGCAGCCCTACTTGTATAATTTATGTAGAGTATCCCGACCTGTTTGGGGCTTTGCAGAATCTCCTGTGTGGTCGTGGTAGCCAGGATGGCTCTGTTGCTTCCTGGACTGAGCTGCAGGCTCATGGAGAGGCCCGTCACCAGCTGGACCCCCAACTCTGTGATGGTCACTTTGTCATCCACCACTGTGATAGTCTTCTCTGCCAGGATTGAGTCTGACAAAGGAGACAACACCTGGGAGGGGCAGAAGACAGCAAATAAAAAAAAGACATTTTAAAGGAGATATATTTGACATTAAGAGCATATCTTTGAGAACGTTTACATGGACACGAATAACCCGTTTATGAGGCTTATCCCGATTATGGTCACATTTGAGATATGCTGTTTACATGAGCACAGAAAAATTGGGCTATTCATATTCCCCATATACATTATCAACATTAGTAACTGATAAAAAACGCTTAGTGAGACAGAAAATATTAAACACTGCACTACATTTTTTATTACTTGATAATGGCTGAATTCTTCTCTGCTTAGATGGCCAACAGCTGTCTGCTCTAGCACCAACCATCACCGTCTCTTTCAACCACATACACAAATTATGTAATGAGCTAACATTATTTCTGAGAGGAGCTATGCTTATGCTATCACACTGTCCTCTACACTAGTGTCAGCCTGTCACTGTCACTACCACTGCATAAAAAAGGGAAGCAGTGGATGAAGAAAAGCAGCCTCTTTCATTGCCATAAGACAATACTGCTTAAGCTGCTGTCATTGTTTCTTTTACATCACTTGGCTAAAGCTGTGACTGTGCAGGTAGTCAGCGGCACCCAGTAACTGGGACAAGGTGTCTACATGCAACAGTGTCCCAGTTTCTTTCAGGGTACTCCAGGTAGCATATTCAGCTTTCTCATATACATGATAAGGTCTTCTCAAGGTTTTTGAAAATGAGATATGGTGTTTACATGCCCAAATACATAAACACAACGCTCCAAAACCCCAATCATAAACAGGTTATTCATGTCCATGTAACACACTCAGATTCAGAGTCTGAGCAGGGATTGTCTGCACACGGCTCTCAACATGGAGGTGGCTAAGTTGGTTAGCACCTGGCGCTAACAGCATGAACAGTGGTAATGTAGGGGGGAACTGAAGGGTGGGCACTACACTTTAAGGACAATGCTGTTTCTACCACAACAACAAACAGAGAAGCTCGGATTACAACACAAAAGTAGCGTGACTTTATCATCAGCCATTACTCCACTATATCTTTACATGGCAAATATTTGTTTGCTGCTGTATTTATGCTTTGAATGTACAGAACCTTTAAAAGGAGAAGTTAAAGAGTTTGATTTTCTTCCACAACATTCCCCTCAAATACATGATTGTCAAGTAATAACTTGTGACATTCTGGTACGATCAATTAAAGCCATGCTACTCTACAATAGTGACTCAACCCATTGTATTGCCTGCTCATGAAAGCCTTTTCATTTCCTGCTCTCAACACCCAGGGTTGGGAAGGTCTTTCCCAGGAGAAATCAGCAGCGAGAGCAAACATAACTGAACAGAGAAAAAAAACTACCTATAGAAACTTCATCAAGAGGACATCCGGAAGCAGAAATATATCAACGCTGGTCACACGACTTGATTGACAAGGGATTCCTGTCAGGTGGAATGCAAAAGCATCACATCAATGAGCACTTAGCAGAGGAGATGTCAAAGACACGAAAAAAAGCGGATTAAGACGAGTTATAGGTGATTTAAGAAAAGTGTTTCATCTAACATAAAAGGCACAGGAGCCCCTGCGCAATATGCAAAACCTACTTTTTATTTTATCTCTTTACTCAGGCTGTGTAGATCAAACAACAACTGGAACTTGGCTGCCACCCAGCCCCAGTACCTCCTGTAGGTAAGAATCCATTCCCTTTGATTAATACTAGTAATCCAGTGGAAAGGCACACTTTAACCCCAATTCAGAAGCAGGAAGTCTAACTGTATTTATGATGAATGCCATGTGTGGCATGTGGGACTTTCTCTGCCTGCATATCTTTATAAACTTCTCCTCGTGCATCAGTCTGTGTGGTGCGTGGCACAGCTGTCAGACCTTTGCGTCATGTTTTCCGGTTCGTGCTTGTTTTGTGAGTGCGCGGATGTTTTCACGAAGTTGAAGACACGTCTGCACACAGACAGACGGATGAGTCCTCGACACCAGGGAGCAGATCCCACTCACACTGATGCCATTAGGAGGCTGATATTCATCCAGTTAGCCTGAACAGCATGACAAACCAAAGGGCCGAGGGGGAGGACCCACTCACTGCTGAGAGCCCGCAGAACAGGCCGTGACACACCAGTAAGCACCTGTCTGCACTAGACAAAAGGATGTACCAGTGGCATCTGTTATTGTCACTGGAATAAACCATATGTTCAAATTCCTACAGTTTATTATTCTAACATGTACTTGTGTTCACAGCATGCAAATACATATGGTGGATATATTTTTTTAATTTAATAAATCAAATACTTTTAATGTTTCCAATTTGGTGATACTTTATCAGCGATTAAATCATTACCATATTAATTTTTAGACATCAGAATAATTGCCACATTATATTCTGTAATTACTAAAGCAGATCTTTGCCCGGATCATCAACAGGATCCAGTGCCCTCTGCACTGCATTTTACATCATGAGATTTTGGAAGAAATCTGTACAATGACTTGATGTCACAAGATCAGACGCAGATGGAACCTTTAAGAGGTTCACACAATGGCAGATGGTTGAATAACTGAATTTATATTCACTGTCAGCAAGAGCTGCTTCTGGATTGTCCTCTTTCTTTTTTTCAAATCGTTGCTGGGGAGAAGGACAAGTGGCTAGACCTTCGTTGAGATCGGACACAACAGGATTCATGGGAAATATGGTCTTAATGTGGGAAGCACTAGCACAAGTGGGATGTTAAAATTGCTAGGGCACCCTAGCAGCTGAACCATTAACAATAGTGCAAGCCTGAGACGAAGGCTACCAATTATGATCTTTTTTTAGAGACTTTCAAATTTAGAGGACACTGCTGAGCTAAATAATAGTTCAGGTTTGTTACAATTTTGGTCTTATTTTTGCAGTTTTAGCCATCATTTCTATCAATTATGACAACATTCAAGTAAACGCTCATATGGAAATATAATATATGACATATCTGCCACTCCATCAAGACTGATGTATGCTTAGATATTATTTTTTAAATTAACTTTTGACATACATGTGTGATTCACTCATTCATTCATTATCAGTAACTGCGTATTCTCTTCAGGGTCACAGAGGGACATTCGGTGAGAGGTGGGGTACATTCTAGACAGGTCACCAGACTATCACAGAGCTGACATATAGTGAAAGACAACCATTCATGCTTATATTCGCACCTACGGGCAATTTAAAGTCATGAGTTAACCTAACCTGTATGTCCTTGGGCTGTGGGAGGAAGCCAGAGAAAATACAAACACTATACATAACATATATATGTCTGCAAAATAAGCATTTGTTATATATGCACATACATTAAATAAGCTATATAAGTAAGTGATAAGTGTAAGTCACTAAGTGTATGGAACATGTACACATTACGTTTCTTATAAATGGAATTTATATATGTGTTTAATTTGTATATTATATATTTATAGGAATACCGATATGTTATATGTATGACATATGTGGCAATAAAAGTCATATATGGCAATAAAAGTCATATGCATACATAAACATACACAACTGTATGGATTAGATATAAATCTATATAAGAAGTTCTGATTTCTAATAGGTTTCATATATACTTTGTACATATATGTACATGTATAGGCATAGTATGCATGTACAGTTTAAGTAATAACAGTACGTTTTGGCTAACCTGAAGACTTGTTTAAAACCTCTTTGAACGACCGACTGTCATGTCAGCTTCATTTTAGCTATGTTGCCGCATTTCTAGATCTGGGCAAATAACTTGGTGAACACAATTTATTATTATCAATAGGAATGATGTCCAAAACTATCAAAAAAAGACCCTAGCTTTAATAAACTGGAGGAACTCTTAAAGCCACAGTGTATAGGAATTTCTCCCATCTAACGCTGAAATCATATATTGTTTTCAAACAGATGGCGCACTCTAGCGCTTCACTGTTTCAAACACATATTGCAACAACTGTATCCGCTGTGTACCAAAAAGCTATTATAACATTGATGAAACCATGTCACCCGATACTACATGGAGTATTCATTCAGGCTCCTACACAGACACACGCAACGCGAGTTGACAAACCCCCTCCTCACCATGCTGGCTGTGTTTACAACGTAGGACTGTTGGGGCGGATGTAAATTGAAACAAACCAATCACATCTTGTCCTTTGACAACTTACAAGTGGCTCAACCTCACACACCTCATCCCTCTCCTCGCATTACTGCACCGCTAACAGCTGTTAGTGGCCAGCAGCACTACTGCCGCATAACAAAGTCCCACTCTTTGAGCATAATGCAGGATCATGTATTATGCAGCATCACAAGAGACGGAATCCTCGTCGCCAAGAAAGTGCAAAAGGGAATAAAAAAGGCAGTGTGACCGGCGAATTAAAAAAAACAAGGGTCAGCATTGGGGTTGCCTTTCCCAGGTGGAGAGAGCTGCTGAAGGAGAAAGGTAATACAATCACGGGCCAGCGCTAACAGCGGCTAACAGCAGCTAACAGCTAACAACGGCGCAGGGATGCGAGGAGAGGGATGAGGCTGTCAGCGACTGGCCGCTAACAGCGGCTAACAGCCAACAGCGGCGCTGGCCTGTGATTGCATTACCATTCTCCCTCAGCAGCTCTCTCTACCTGGGAAAGGCTACCCCGATGTGGGCCTTCGTTTTTTTAATTCGCCGGTCACGCTGCCTTTTCTATTCCCTTTTGCGCTTTCTTGGCGACGAGGATTCCGTCTCCCATGATGCTACATATGCATGATCCTGCATTATGCTCAAAGAGTGGGACTTTGTTTCAAATTTGCCAGGTAGCGAAGCGCCTCTTGCTCCTCTCCTTCAGCTCCTCAGTCACGCAGTGCTGGCCTGGCTCTCAACAAAAACGCCGAAGGTGGTGCTGTATGTCCCTTGCTGGCGGGTGTATTCTCAAGATGGCGAAACGTAATGGAACCCCACAGACGACTTACCCGCACAATGTACAAACAAATCCGAAATTCTCCTTTTACGAGAATAAGTCAGATTATTGGTGGAGGTAATAGTACACCAGTGATGACATATTTATGAATGCAGGCATCAATTTTTGCCAATAAACAACTGAAAATGTTACACAATGTCCCTTTAATGTAGTTACCCTCTCGAGCTAACACATGGCCTACCTGGATAGTGGTCATCCCCATGTCCAGTCCCACCAGTATCCTTCTGTCCAATAGCTGTGCAATCTGGGAGTCCTCCACCTTCAGGAAGTCCCAGACCAGCTCTGTGATATCCACCTGCCAATCAGTGCCCAGCATGAAGCTGGTCTGGCCTCGGGGATCAGCTGACTCTGCTACAAAATGGGTCAGGACTCTGACCATGGCGTGCTGGTATTGCAGGGTGCAGCTCCGTCCTCGTCTGTCCTCATCATCCTCGTCCTCACTGTCCCGTGTGGACCTAGCAACAAGTAAGAAAAAAATAAAAAGTTACATTACAGTAATTACAGTAATTGTTGGATGGATTGGAAACAGTCATGGTGCCCAGAGGATGACTCCTAATAATGCTGTTGATCCCAACTTTTCCTTTAGCACCACCACTAGTTCAATATTTGTAGGTTTTAGTGAAATTATTCAACATCCACTTGATGGATCGCCATGAAACTTGGTGCAGATATTCACGTCCCTCTCAGGGTGAGCTAATGATTTTTCATCTAGTGCCGTCATCAGGTCAAAATGTTGAACTGCAAAACTACTGATATTCACCTCAGCTTTAGTTGTACTTTGTATTAAGTGCTAATTAGGAAAGTTCAGCATGCTAACACTCTAAACTGAGATGGTGAACATGGTAAACATTACATCCGCTTCAAATTTGCTTGTAAACATCATCACTCTGAGCATGTTAGCATGCTAACGTTATCACTTTGAGCCATGGATGTATGACGAAAACTGGATACAGCGCTGGAGGCGAGGCCCTGTTCAATCCTATGAAAGTTGCTCAGTGGCACATAAGGCCAAAATGGTTCAACTGCTGCATACTACTTAGATGATTGACATTGCTTTTTCACTGTGTGGCCCACAGAGCAGGCGCACTAGATTTCCGGCGGCTGAGCTGGCTACACTTCAAGTTTAATGCTCCTGTAACCTGAATGGGGATAAAATGATTCCGTTTTAAAGCTCTAACAGACTTTCCAATTGTAATCAGACTAAATGGATCAAAATCTCTATGGTAAAACAAGTTAGTTCGCAGGGGTTATAATGCTCCAAAAATGTATCTACTTATGTACAGAGATCTCTTCCTCCATATTAAGTCAATGGAATAATTATTTTTGGGCCACAGGTTATCCCGTGACGGATGCAATTACACTGTTTGGCCCCTACTAAAGTGGCTTCAAAGCTTAGTGCACTACCTGGGGGCTTGCTTTGAGCATGTTAGCATCCTGGTATTAGCATAGAGCCATTAATATAGGCTGTAGACTCTTAGTCTTGTTCATTATGAATGCTATTTCAATTAAAACACTGCAGAAAGTTCACATGTCAAGCTATATAACATTCTGTAACGTAATTGTAGGCACTTGGCGGTTATTTCTGTGTTACAGTCCAAAAAAGGCAGGATCTCAAATAACTGTGCCATATGCACACACTGTATTTGCTAAATAAATACTTGATAGATGAGAAGAGAAAATATCAGCTCTGCATTGATGTGTGGTTTGTGGTATTTTCAGCAGCATTTAACTTTAACTGATCTCTGTCAAACGTTCACACACACACACACACACACACACACACACACACACACACACACACAGAGCAGTGTAACTCATACAGGGATGTTTACCCGACAAAGATCAAGTAATGATGCAATGTTGTTGATTAAACCTCTAAGAGAGGATCAATCCAGCGTATGGCTATCATTTCTCTTTTTCAGTGTCTCTCCCTCAACATTCCAGAGCACCTGGTCTGGGTTGTGAATGTGCATACACCTCCTTACTGCTTTACTTAATAGCCTCCCTCATTGCTCTGTTGCTAGCAAATCTAATTTTATTACTTTAGGCAACAAATCAGCCAACAGAGGCTCAGCTCTTTCTCACCAGGAAAATTGCTTTCAGTATGACAAACTGGGTTTAAATGGTTACAACATAGCTGCGATATCATTAGATTTTGCTCATAACTGTTGTTTTTTTTTTTATTTTGCTTCAACAAACAACAGATGAAGCACCATAAGATATTGAGAGAGCAATGTTTGAACGGTTGATCTGGGAGAATAAATGCTGTTACAGCTCTTCAGTCTTACACTGGGGCACAGTTGGGACACTTTAAAACAGAAAAGTGCTTTGTCAGCAAAACTACTAATCATATACTGCACTGTAGGCTCACACCCGCCTTTCTGTCTAATAATTGCCATTTGTTCCACTGTCTCTCTCTCTCTCTCTCTCTCTCTCTGTCTCTCTCACACGCACTAGCAAAGGTTGCGATCACGATAAAGGGTAGAGGAAAATAAATTAATCTCTTAAACTGTTTTTCTTGAGATTATCCGCTCTGCTTGTCTCTTTTCTGTCTGAATCCCGTGAGAAATCTGACGGCATGCGAAGCTGTGGGAATAAAGATGTTAGCTGCACGCTCCAGAGAAAAGCTGTGAGTACAGTGAGATTTGGAGTTAAGGGCTTTAAACCTTCGCTGGCAGGGCCGATTTCACATGCAACTTAATGACAGATGTTCTACTGTGGGTATTGTAGGAACACTGAAAGAAAACCTTTAGTGATCCATGCATTTTTGATAAAAGCCTGAATTTTGACTGAACTGTGGTGTCCAAATAAAAAACCTATTGTTTTTATATTCTCTATTGTAATTCTTGCAACCTTAAAGACCCTTAATATCATATCAAAATATTCATAATTGAAACTTTCAGCAGAGGGACAAGATTTTGGCATTGGAAGCATTTGGTTTCTGTTTGTAGTTCCAGTAGGAGGTAGACTGAATCACAATGTTCATTGATGATAACTTCCATTGATGATAACCCAACCCGGTGCAGGTACCTGCAAAAAGCTGTGTAACAGGTTAAAAATATGTACATAAATATATAAATTCACAGGTTTGGGCATGGGTGAAATTGTACTACAGGAAACTGAAGCCGTTATCTCAAAGTCACCAGACTACATTGACAAAAACAGTCATTTTAACACATGGAAGTTGCTGGTCTACTGCTGCCTTGATCAGTTGGTATGTAAGGTAAAGCAGTGAACATATTTCAGATAAAGCGTACACTTAAACTGATTGTTAATTGTTTTTAAGTGGGTCTTTTTAGGTGGCTGAAATGTATTTTGATGCAGCCCCCATTCACAGCAGTACATTGATAAACCAAATCTACCTGAATCAGAAAAGCAACACAGTACATAACATAAGCACAGCAGAAATGTCAGATAGGTCAGACCACTGTGTTTAACAATATATCGTTAAATGTGACAGTAATGGCTAAAAAAGGTGACAGAAACAAGTTGATGATTTCAGATATCTCCGCAATTTAGAAGGATTGCCAGTTGTCTACCCCAAAGTGTTGGCGTGACGTCACAGGGATTCGTTCTATCAACCAATTACGTTTAAGCGGCAGACAAACCGTCCATGTGGAGAGGTGAAATGCATTGGCCGAAATGCAATCTCGCAACCCATCAGCTATCATCTGATGGCGAGTCAGCTTTTTAATAGCTTTTTAAAAATATATCTGCATTCATGTGCCCATATCTGTTTATAAAGACTAGTCGATATCTTGGTCGGGTATCTGCTGGCTACACTGGATCTCTCAAAATATTGGCTGTTGTTCCCAGAGGCTTACCTTTGTCAGACCAAAAGCTGATGGAGTGAGAAAAACAGGAATCTCAAATGTCAAATAACCAAAACCTGCAGAAAATAGTGTGCCCATGTCGAATCTCATGACTAATAGTAATAAGTTGATTGAGAAATTAGTTCTCAGAGCTGTTATTGCTAGCATGGCCAAGCTGCCCTGGGACCAGGGTTGCTGGAGTATCTGATATCCATGGTCCAGTTTGGAACTGAAAGATATCATGAATAAGGACACTGTCAGATTCACTGTAGTTTTGGGAGCACACAACACGAAGTGGGAATAAATGGATATCAGTCTTGTGTCCTCACTCCAAGTCTTATCTCTGTACCATACCAGACTTGGATGGATGTCTGCAGATCAGTTTGTAGATCTGCTGTTTGTCCTGCACCTCACTGCAAACATGTCTGTGATTTGTATTCACACTTCCAAGTTACATTTTTAACACTATTTTAAAACCGCTTGTCGCATTAGATTAAAATAGCAGATCGGATGTGCCTAAGCGGACACTACATGACACATTAGATGCATATTCATGAATGCTAACTCATCCACTTCTGATTTTTATGTCATCTTTCACACAGAAGTGGAACACAGCATCAACATCCCAGACGAGGACAGGGTTATTCTAGTGCTTCTGGTCAGTAATATTCTTACACCTACCAAATGCTTGGAGCTCCCTTCCCTGGGTTACCTTACTCCACAATGGCTAATTAAAGGCCAACCTTCAAATTCACATATAAACAAAAGAACTACCTTCTGCATAAAGCAAAGCATTTTCTCAGATATATTTCTCATTCCAACTGACTAACAAGGTTTGTGATTCATGCTCTTGTGATCAAACATTCGTTTTGCGTTTGAATTTATCTTTTAAATTTCTGTTCTCCTTTCATAAATTCCTGTTCTCTACTGTCTCTACACTCATTTACATTTTACATGCACAAGGAGAAAACCATCTGCCAATGATTTCAGTCACCATCTTCCAATTATTCCAACAGCAGTAATTGAAAGTTTCTCACCACTGACTGCTTTGGTTAAATCCTTTTGAATCATATTGTGAGTATTTTGAGCGTAAACATAATTTGTTATTTGACATTCACGGCCAATGACTTGACAAATGGCACTGATGTTACAGGAGTATGTGCTGACATATTGACTGAATCAGCGTTTAAACAGTATATTTATAAGGACATTTATACATGCAGGTATTAGTCAGATGTAATGGATTCAGGAGTAAACAAGCTGATAGTGAAGTCCAACCGTTTTAGCTGCGGTATAAATCTGATATGCCACTGCTTGTGCAGCCATCTCAAAATCTAATCTAAGGTTAATCTAATAAACAAATCACACTCAGCGCCGAGAACAACCTGCTTCACAAAGCAATTTTTCTTTCCGCTTCATTCACTTTCAGGCCCACTTCTGACTTCAGAGGAGATGCTGCATATTAATATGTGTGTGTGTGTGTGTGTGTGTGTGTGTGTGTGTGTGTGTGTGTGTCATGCTTATTTTTGTTGTGCCCCGTGGATCGTGTGCCTGTATTTGTTTTGGCATTTTGCTGCATTTTATTTTCTGCTACAATAACATGACGAAGGTCATTTGGACAGAAATAGGCAGTGCTGCTTCTATATGCAGCTCTTGCTGACAGTGCTTGATTGTTTTTTTCATTGTTTGGATCTTGTAGGGAATTCAAGCGCAAGTTTGTTTTACAGTAGAAAGAGAACAGCCAACTCAATATTGAAAGTTAACTGCAAGATATTTTTTAAACACTATAAAACAAGGGGGAAAGGAATCTTGATGTACATATCTTGAAAGACATGTTAAAGGAGTGGTGCTTGCCTGAGTGCTACGCCTACACTTAGGTTTGCTGTCTGCAAAGGCTTATCTTGTCCCTGTTTTGGCAGGGTTTAGGGAAGGAAGAGGTGAGTCATAAGGCAGTGCCAGTCAAAAACTGTGTGAAGAGTACTTTTGAAACTATCCAACTTACATGCCTGATGTCTCTTTATTTCTCATTTCTCTCCCCCCCTCCAATGTGGCCCCGACTTGCCAGTCTGGCTGATAGAGGAAGGCCCTGCCACTGTCGCTCAGCAGCTCACTTCCTTGTGGGCTTATGGACGGTGGACCGATGCCCGTTCTCACCAACAGGCATAGCGCTACTTTGCAAGGTCACGCCTGTTATCCCCTGATAAACAAAGACGGGTGAAAGACGGAGAGAAACAAAGCTCTTTGCTGCCCATCAGCAGTGGCGCCAGCGTCAACAATGACAACACAACTCGGCCTGTCCCCGCTGATAAAGGCGTACCAGCGCACAGCTGGGAGAGCAACATCCTCGACAAGCCATGGCATTAGTTGAATGCTGTACCTCTGTCAGTCAAAATAAGAGGGGAGCAGGGATAATTAGAGTAGCCACACTAGTGCGTGGGATGACTCCAAGTCCAACCTCAACGCTTTTCCAGGAGTAATTACTGCAGGTAGGCTGATAGCCGCTCCATCAATTGATGGATTTCAACAGTTGCAGAGAAGCAATGCACAGCAGCGTTGGCAGAGGTGCTGCTAGTGATGAGGCCCCTGGGGAGAGGTCTGACCTCCAGGCAGCTCTAATAATGTTCTGTTCTACTGACGACTAAGAGGCAAAATGGCAGGCCACCTTAAACCGGTCGTAATGACAAGCTGTATTGCACAGGTCAGCCATTTTGTTATCAGCCAAGAACTGTCAGCAGGACTGAAGTCAGGAGGAGACAGGTGGAGTGGTGTTCAGTCACACGTCTCATCATTATCTTATCTAAGGCTGCCATGATTGAAATCGAATACATCACTCGGGATAAAGGCTATTCGTTAAATGAAACCAGTGCTGCTGCAGAAGTGGACAAAGGGCTTTGATCTTGATCTTTATGTGATACCAACAGGAGAGTCTCGAAGCACTATTGTTGGAGAAAGAAAAAAAAAAAGTGTATTTATAAATGAAACTTGGATCGACTCAAATTAACATTTGCGGCATGACCCTAAAGCTGTTTCAATGGATAATTGGAAATTCTGCCTGAATTACACATTGCACGGCAGATGACACAAAAAACTGAAGAGAGAAAATGAGCCCTTGGCAGAATGTTGATTTTTATGCAAAGAGACAAAAAACAAGTAAATGTAAAGTAAAGACTGAGCCAACTAATAGTCCATCCAATTAACCAAACAAATACTTCCAATTAGTTTTATTTCTCTGGTTTAATCTGATCCTGAGAGATAGTGAATAAGATACAGGATACTTAATCAGAGTCTGTTAAAGGGGAAGACCTAAGAGACCAGAATGTCCTGTAACTGACAGTGTTGAGTGTTGCTATTAAAATAAACTAATAAAATTTCAGTTATAATATTACAGTCACCCTAAAACCAAATAAGTCATTACAACCTTACTTTTGTTGTCAACCCCCTTTTAATTTAAAATCCAACAATCAGTTTTTTGGATTCTCTTTTTGTCATTGGTATGCATGCATGTCACAAAACAAAGATGGAAACGCTTCCATTTAGTGGCTGGAAATATTCCTATTACTCTGGTTTCTTCAGGAGGAAAGATGATAAGAATGTCGTTGTGCCAGGTAGTGGTATTAAGACTCTTTCCACTCTGAAAAACACAACCTCAAACTGCCTGAAACACCTACTATAACCGACAACACAACAACGTGAAGCACCCCACCAAAGGTGAGCCCTCCTCCAGTGGCATAAGGTCCTTACCAAGGCCCCAGTGCATGCTAGTTACTAGTTATAAGGTGCCCGTACACTATTGGCAACTGTTTATGAAAAAAGCCAAAGGAATCTGATTTAGGGAGCTTTGCCACTTTTTTCCACTTTCATTTGTTTCTCTCTTGTCCCTTCTTACGGCCACTTTTATGGCCATAAGAAAGGCATGACAGCTCGCTGGACTTATAGATGTACTCGTCAGTCTTGACCGATTTTACGCCTAAACTACCTACTGTATCTTAATGTCTTGTCACATGATCAAATAGAGCAGGGGTGCCCAAATACTTCTCAGTGGAGGGCCAAAAATGAATCAGGGTGGAGGGTCACGGGCCAAAACTAGACATTCATGTTGCAGTGCATTTAATTAAATGACTATGATATAACTATGCAAAATAAACAGTCATACAAAGTAATTTAGAAAATGAATAACATTTCTGTTTATTGAAAGCAGAAAAATAATAAGTACCAGGCCTATGTCTCTAAAAACATGGGACACAACATGTCCCTACAAGACCAATATATTACAGTCTCCACTGTCTTGAACAATCATTTTCAAATAGGAATATAATTGAACAACAGCTTTAGCTTTTTAGTCTTTTCTTGTAAATCACTGAACTGTGTTTACATTAATTTCAGCTGAAACATTAACCATACAGAGCAGAACACGCTCCAAAGTGCCAGACATTTCACGCCTAGGCCTCCAATACATTCATCACTGCTGACGGGAGCTAAACAGCGCCACCCTACCCTCAATGTAACACATTGCTGATTTGTGGTCAGTAGAGGAAGTGCAACAATAAATAAATATTTAAAGAGATATTCCGACTACTGGCAGCGGGAAAATAATAATTATTTAATTATTGAAAATTTGAGCATGGGCCGCGGGCCAAAACTAATCGGTCCCCCAGCGGGCCCCAAATTGGGCAGCCCTGAAATAGAGACTTGACACTAGGCAACATTAACATAGAAATAACAGATTTTCAGATGGGTTTAAACACCTGAACTGTACTGTACAAATTGTGAAAATGAGCTATATGGCTTATGGAAATAAGGAACTCCAGACGGCACTCTGTCAGATGACTCCACTCACAAATATCTGCATGGGACTGAGCTCGAAATGTGACGATGCCGGTGTGTATTTCTAAAGTGCTGTCAATCACAAAGGGGTTCAGCGTTTTAGACGATTCCTCCAATCATCATGCATACATCAAGCCTCCTCTCCCACCTACTGCTCCATTAGGGCCCAGGGAAGCTGAGCCTCCCTGGAAGTGACGATTTTATTTTGTCGCATTTATGCAATGACCATCTTGCTTTGCTGCATGAAAAAAACCTGCTCAGTGCTGTCTCATAGGAATGCTTGGAGGGTCCGCGTCCACCGTGCTGACACGAGAATGTATGGCAGGGAGGTTGCATTTGAAAACTGGTGATAAACAGCTGACATTTGAACATCATAGTCATGATATTAAACGTATCCTAGCGCACGTTTAATGCAATGTAAACTCTTATTTTAACGAAATTTTAGGGGAAAATCAGCCACCCTTGTTGTCTCAGAGCAATCACCCCTGATATATACTATAACTATATACATATGTAAATATATATACAGTACAGGCCAAAAGTTTGGACACACCTTCTCATTCAATGCGTTTTCTTTATTTTCATGACTATTTACATTGTAGATTCTCACTGAAGGCATCAAAACTATGAATGAACACATGTGGAGTTATGTACTTAACAAAAAAAGGTGAAATAACTGAAAACATGTTTTATATTCTAGTTTCTTCAAAATAGCCACCCTTTGCTCTGATTACTGCTTTGCACACTCTTGGCATTCTCTCCATGAGCTTCAAGAGGTAGTCACCTGAAATGGTTTTCCAACAGTCTTGAAGGAGTTCCCAGAGGTGTTTAGCACTTGTTGGCCCCTTTGCCTTCACTCTGCGGTCCAGCTCACCCCAAACCATCTCGATTGGGTTCAGGTCCGGTGACTGTGGAGGCCAGGTCATCTGCCGCAGCACTCCATCACTCTCCTTCTTGGTCAAATAGCCCTTACACAGCCTGGAGGTGTGTTTGGGGTCATTGTCCTGTTGAAAAATAAATGATCGTCCAACTAAACGCAAACCGGATGGGATGGCATGTCGCTGCAGGATGCTGTGGTAGCCATGCTGGTTCAGTGTGCCTTCAATTTTGAATAAATCCCCAACAGTGTCACCAGCAAAACACCCCACACCATCACACCTCCTCCTCCATGCTTCACAGTGGGAACCAGGCATGTGGAATCCATCCGTTCACCTTTTCTGCGTCTCACAAAGACACGGCGGTTGGAACCAAAGATCTCAAATTTGGACTCATCAGACCAAAGCACAGATTTCCACTGGTCTAATGTCCATTCCTTGTGTTTCTTGGCCCAAACAAATCTCTTCTGCTTGTTGCCTCTCCTTAGCAGTGGTTTCCTAGCAGCTATTTGACCATGAAGGCCTGATTCGCGCAGTCTCCTCTTAACAGTTGTTCTAGAGATGGGTCTGCTGCTAGAACTCTGTGTGGCATTCATCTGGTCTCTGATCTGAGCAGCTGTTAACTTGCGATTTCTGAGGCTGGTGACTCGGATGAACTTATCCTCAGAAGCAGAGGTGACTCTTGGTCTTCCTTTCCTGGGTCGGTCCTCATGTGTGCCAGTTTCGTTGTAGCGCTTGATGGTTTTGCGACTCCACTTGGGGACACATTTAAAGTTTTGCAATTTTCTGGACTGACTGACCTTCATTTCTTAAAGTAATGATGGTCACTCGTTTTTCTTTAGTTAGCTGATTGGTTCTTGCCATAATATGAATTTTAACAGTTGTCCAATAGGGCTGTCGGCTGTGTGTTAACCTGACTTCTGCACAACGCAACTGATGGTCCCAACCCCATTGATAAAGCAAGAAATTCCACTAATTAACCCTGATAAGGCACACCTGTGAAGTGGAAACCATTTCAGGTGACTACCTCTTGAAGCTCATGGAGAGAATGCCAAGAGTGTGCAAAGCAGTAATCAGAGCAAAGGGTGGCTATTTTGAAGAAACTAGAATATAAAACATGTTTTCAGTTATTTCACCTTTTTTTGTTAAGTACATAACTCCACATGTGTTCATTCATAGTTTTGATGCCTTCAGCGAGAATCTACAATGTAAATAGTCATGAAAATAAAGAAAACGCATTGAATGAGAAGGTGTGTCCAAACTTTTGGCCTGTACTGTATGTATATACATATATATATATATATATATATATATATATATATTATAGTTATAGTTATAGTATATAGTTTATTCATGGTTTTTCTAGTTCTGTAGAAAAAAGCATAAAATTTTGTTATAGTTTGCTACTGACTATTTTACAAAAAAAAAAAATCAAAGCCATGACGATTTTGCATTTGTGAGGGTATATAGCCTGTAGCAAATGGCACCATTTTTGATTTAATGTGAGTTCTTCTTTGAACAGAGGTGTAGTTCTATGGTGGCGATCTGAATAATTCGCAAGGCCCACCCCATGGGCCCCAGTGCATACACACTGCCTGCACTGTCTATATTTACACCGCTGTCCTCCTCAGCAGTGGTGGATGGTTTTAGCCCTGCAGTGACTAAACAACCAAAACTGCATTTTAATCGTGGACAGCTGCAGGCCACAAGCAACAGAGAACTAATTAAGCTTGTGAGCTGGATAAGTGGTGGATGAAATGTTGCCTATCTTCATGACTGACTTTAATCTTTCAGACAGACCCTTGGGAAAATACCGGTCACAGGCAACAGAAGAGATAATTTGCAAGCTACAGTATCTAGCCATAGCTGCACCTACAGGAGAAATGACACAATTACCAATTTCAGAGAAGCAATATGGGATGTAGTGTTATGAATTACTGTTGGCAGGGAGTATAAGCACAGGTATGATGTTACTTTTCAAAACAGTAAGTGTATGTGTAAGTATGTGTGCAGCACTGTACCTCTGGCTGGTGGCCATGATGGGAACCCTCCACCCTTTGATCTGGCTCAGCTCCGTGTCTGACACCTCAATCTGGAGGGGGAGCCGAGGGATCCACACGTTGAGCTCCAACTGAGCGCTCAGGTATCCGTAGGTGAAGTTCACCATCATCTTCACCTTGCCCTTCATCTCCTTGCCATTCACAAATACATAGTCGCACCTGTCTGACACCTGCATGAGAGGAGAGGGGAGGATTAAGGGAGACGACATTTAAATTGAAGCTTTCCTGACGGTTGCACTAGATGACTACACAGTGAACTACACAGTGCAATGTACTGTACAGCGTACACTGTGGCCTGGGCTCTCCAAGTTGATTATAAGGTTTACATTCCTCAGCTCCCCACTGATACAGTATTCCTGTAACTACTTTGAACAAGATGAAAGGTCCTGTATGTGCTCCACACTCAGGGAAAGGGGGAGGGGAGGGGGGCAGCGAGGACATCTTTGAACCTGAGGGAAAACAGGTCGTGGTCTGCTCTTCTATTATAGTTGTGCCTACAGCTAAAAGAAGAAACCAACAGATGGAAACTAGTAAGAGGAGAGCAGTTGTCTCTTGATAAAATGACCAAAATTCAAAGCCATCTGTTTCATAAATTGCCTTGCAAAAGGAATGAGGGAGCCAAATTTGTGCTATCGGAAGACACAACTCCTTGTTGCTTTGGCTCATTCTCTCTGAAGCCCCCCCCAAGCTTCTTTCTATACTCATACCAGCATTTGATTATTGCCCAGAATCCTCTCTTTCTCTGTCTCTTTCAAAGCCTTATGCTATGGCCATGCATGCACTACAAACACTCAACATATGCAAATGCATAAGAGCCAAAGAAGATTTCAAGACAGATATCCAGAATGAATGCACGCACACGCACACACACACACACACACACACACACACACACACACACACACACAAAGGTTATTAATCAGTATGTCTTAAACAGAGATACCCAGCTTTTTTTCTGGGCACTTTGTCAATCCTATTGATCCCATCATATAGCAGACTACCACAGCTGAAACCAGATGGAATTAGATGGTCTGGGGAAATATCTTTTTTTTCCGACTTCCAAGTTATTTCTCCACTGCGAGATAAAACCATAAACAGCCATTAATCATGAAGCTGTGGCAGGGTATCCTCTGTGACCAAGAAGAAAACTTTACGTTTGACAGATACCATAGCTTTGTGTGAGCTCCCCCCACCTCGCATCACCTCTACAGTGGTGCCAGCACAAGAGAACCAGTGTTCGGTGTGAATGCTTAGGAAAGAAATTGTTTCCTGGAGGGATTCATTCATTTTATCAATCACTCATTAAAAGTAGAATATAAAGGATCTTTCGGCAGTTCTTCAATAAATCAAGATGTAGACTATCATTTAAAAAGCACCAGTTTTCCTCTGAAAATTAAAATCTTTTCACCTCTGTGACACTATTGTGCACATTTTTCAAAAGAAGATAAAACATCTTTTCTGACACATTTGTAAAAACAGCATCTACAATCTGAGGGTGGGCGAATTTCTATACCTTTCTTTTGTTTCCCCAGTGGCTGACTGACATCTGAGGGCCAGTGTTGAAAGAGAAAAACTTTTTCAACAAGCCCACATAACGTTCTACCATTTGTAATTTAGGATATTTGTCGATTTACAGCTTTCAGCGTTTTGAATGATCTTGCTGTTCACTTTGTATTGCACTCAAACCTGGAAGCTAGCGAGCTAGGCTAATTACTCCACTTGGAAAGCAGAAGCTAATGTTAACTGATTCCAACTAAACACTACTTTTCAGTGTTTTCAGTGTTTGTCAACACCTGCTGTGTTGTCAGCTCCCACTCACTCTGTGCTGTGTTTGTCCCACATTACAAAAAGGAAGGTTTACTGCTTTTCTTTCATGGCTCCAGCTGTGGTAACGGCAACTGACCAGACAGTCAAAATTCTTGAACTAAGCTTCTTCTGTGTTAGCCTACACAGTGACTCGAGTCACAACAAAGGAGTAGCCTAACATATGGAGTCACAGAGAAAATGTGGGGAACTCTCAAATCAAAGATGAGTCTTAATAGCTAAAAATGTTGGGTCCCCAGACAGTTAACTGACTGTGTGGCTGGTCGAGTTTATGGAAGTCCATTTCTGTCATTGTGATCAGGATGAAATATCCGATAAGTCAGAAGTGGCTGTGAGGTTTTCCAGGTCGGATGTAAAAGACTAAAAACAAGGCTTTCAAAGAAATTATAATCTAGTTTATCTTTTGGGCTGATTAATAGACTAGAGTCAAAAATGACTGCAACTCCCCCTTCTTGGCCGCTGCCTCAAGGAATGTGGGTATTATTATGACTGTGAAGAGTGGATTCATTTAGACTGACATATTCATCTTGACACAGCCAGGTTTCAGTGAGGCTGAGTAAATCAATATGATTATCTGATATTAATTCGTTTACTAACACTGCTTTGGATGATAGAGACCTGATATTTAACAGTCCGCATTTAATTCTCCTGTTTTGTCTTTCTGTCACAGAGGAGGTTTTAATTTTTATGAGGTTGTTATGCACAGTCCTCTTTGTTTAATTTTAGATTTAGATAATTTAGGTGGTCGGAACACACACACTGTTTGTATAACTCTATGAGTGGGTAACTGCACTAGAAGCTCAGAGAAGCGTGTAAGACTGCGACTCTGATTCCTGGACTCAACTATGGGTTGTCAGGGTTTTGAATTACTAATGAACTTGGCCAGGTCACTACATATGAGAGCAGCTCCATCCAAAGTGGGATGAATGCCATCTCTCCTAATCAGACCAGGTTTTCCCCAGAAAGTTTGCCAATTATTAATGAAACCCACATCTTTGCTGGACACCACCTGGACAGCCAGCGAAAATATTTGCAGGTAAGTATTTGGGATTTTCATGCTGTTTTCATCACACACCCGGTGTTTAAAGATGTTTTGTGTATGGTTAGAAGACATGCATAAAACTGCATTCATTACAACTAACTTTAAAAGATATTTATCCTTTAGTTATACAACAATACAAAAAAGTTGGGACGCTGTGTAAAACTTACATTAAAACGAATGAAATGATTTGCAAATCCATTTTGTTTAAAACCTATGTTTAGTTGAATACAGTCCAAAGACAAGATATTAAATGTTCAAACTGATAAACCTTATTGTTTTTTGTTAATATACACTTGATTTGAATTTGATGCATGCAGCATATTTCAAAAAAATTTGGGACAGGAACATGTCAACCACTGTGTTCCATCACCTTTTATTCTAACAACACTCACTAAGTGTTTGGGAACTGAGAACACTCAAAAATTTCTTGCAATAATGACTTATCTCAAAAGAAGTAAGAAAGAAGAATTCTTACAATAATGACAACAATGAATCAACTCGTTATTTTGAGAAAGCCTCTCATAATTTTTAGATATTGAGTCATTATTGTGAGATAAGTAAGTCATGCCTACTTCTTTTGAGACATTTACTCATTATTTTAACATGCTAACGTATCATTTCAAGACACTGAGACTTTATTTTGAGAAAGTTTCTCATTATTTCAAGATACTAACTCATTTTAAGAAAGTTTGTCATCATTTTGAGATGCTAACTCATTATTTTAGATACCAACTCACCATTTCAACACATTAACTCATTATTTTGAGATATTAACTCATTATTTTGTAAAGGTTTGTCAAGACTGTTTAAAATAGAAATAAATAGAGGAGATAGTAATTATTTTGAGACACTATTATTTCAAGAAAGTTTGTCTTATAAAGACTTAGAGAATCTTTGATTTTTTTTTTTGTTCATCACATTGGCAGAGAAGGGCCTCCACAGAAGCTATAGTGATAGGATGAAACATTTTTAGTGTCTGCCAACAAACATATTGCACCAATCAAATAGTGAAAACATTTTGTCACTTGGGACCAAAAATCCACACCCCCTGCAAAACTTTAATATAGAAGGAGCTATCACAGCAGAAAAATAAATGCAATGTTAAAGATATTTGTATTTATTCCTCAGCAAAAATACATCTCAATTTCAGTTTGAGTGGAAATGTCTTTTTTTCAGCAGAGGCAACCATTTTGTAAGTAGCGCAAAAAGGTTTCCATGCCAACATCAAGCTATCAAAAGCAGTGGACTTTATAACTGAACACTGGCCTGAGCACCAGACAAAAATCTCTGGAAACCCCTGCGAGAAAGCTGAAAAGCAAGCTGCAGGGCATCCTTCAAGGCTACAGCCAACCATCAGAGAACTTCTGTTAAAGACGGCACAAGCCTTGCATTCTCAAGTGGACACACACAGGATCAGTGGATATTTGCTCTACAGCCAATAAAGAGCACAGAGCATACACAGTAGTACCTTACTTGTGCGCTAATGCCACACGACACTGCAGCGTAAAAGGGACTGACAGAGTTGCTTAATGAAGCTTTTGAACATTTCTACAAGGGCGGTGTCGCTCCCCTGGCTACAGTCAGTCATGGAGCAGATTGGGCTCCGTCAGGGCTCCCGGTGTGAGAGTGTGTTTGAACTGATAAAGATGTCAGAGGAGTCCCTGCTCCTTATCAGCTCCCTCATTGTTCGGCACTTTCTCTCTCACTGCACTCAGCCGGCTGACACTGAAGTGCCTTTGACAGCCGGTTTCGTCTCCGACTTCTCTCACAAGTTCTGCAACCTGTCCGCATGAGCAGTAGCTTGCAAGGTGACATCACCTGACAGGGCACCATGTGAGGCTCACTGACCAAATCTAATCATCCAAACAGTGATATGGATGATCAATAACATAAGCGTTGCTGACAAATACGTTTATCACATCGGTCTTATTTTTCTTGCCAAATTCACAAAAAGCTGAATGAAGTCAATGTATTTGTAGTAGGAGTAGTGTAAATGAGTGTGGGATTTATTAACAAACACCTCTGCTACAGTATGTCCCATGACAGGCAAATGAACTGCCTGCTGGCATTTCTTTGATCTATTCCCAGACAATCTAAGCAGAAACAATTATAAAAAAACATGGCAGCTGACATCCAGCCATCCCAATACATTACACTGACATGCTCACACCTTCCTGCTGTGCTGCATCATTGGCCGACATAGCTCCAAATCAATATTTTAACATACAAAGACACCCCAAATTAATCAGTTGTCCCTTTAACCCCTCATACACCCTCCCAGCAGGATGTGTGCTGTGGCAGAAAGAGGGTGGTACTGTCTCTGTGAATTACACACTCTCTGTCATTCTGATTCACAAAGTATCATAAACGTCCAGGAGGATCCTCTGCCACATTAATCAGACGCATTAGGCAGCTAACGGGAGAATACTTACAGAGGACATTAAGGCTGTCTCTGGATCTAGCCCAGGAAATTAACAACTCACCAGACAGATACAATCCACGGCAGATATGAGCGATGGGAGTAGGGGGCATGAAGGTGGGGTGAGCCCGTCTCTGGCTTGTACACAGAGTTGGCTTGACAGAAGCAATTAAGCCGCTCAGACTCCTCTGCATAAGCTACAGCTCTCACTTCAATGCAAGGGGAACGTCTGTATGTATTCCAATAACCCTGCTCCATGGAAGCAGTGGTTATAAGAGCCCACTCATAGCATGACCTTAGATAAGCACAGTTCACGGTTAACAAGGAGACGAAGGATTTCCACTTGAAATTCATTAATACATATCTGAACTGTGGAATATTTTTGTGCTGTTGATGTTGCTGTTCCTCTTTTTTTGTGTGTGTGCAATTGAATTTTTTTTTCTTAAAAGAATCTAGAAGTCAAAGGTAAATTCAACATGTGCTTTATGCCAGAAAATGGGAACATGAAGTACCCAGAGTATGTTTGGACTTTTAAAGAGCCTGGTAGAAATAAGCAAAATGAAACAACTGAACACAGTTGTATGCATGTGTACACACAAGATTGGAGGTGTGCTTGTGTGTGTATGTGTGTATTTATAGCACCTGTTGTTGTGTCCTATGTTGGTAAAAAGTATCCTCTGACCTAAACAAATCAGTTATCAGTAAATGATATCCTTTGAACTCATATTTATGTATTTATGTTAGTATCTTATTTATCAATTAACTTTTGTGTCTTGATTCTCTATTATTTTATTTTTCTGTTCTTTTTGTTTTGTCTATGATTTGTAACTCCACAATAACTGTATAAAATCATTTCTTAAAATGCTAACAAAACATTAGAAAAGAAATAAAATGACACATTTAAAACTCATATTTAACTCGTGTAAATTTAAAGCTGCAATAACTGATTTTATGGCCACTTGAAACAAACTATAAACAAAACTAATTGTCATCTTTAAGTCAATATGATGATGCTGTCAGCTAACACTTGCCTGTTCACACATCCAGCAGATACAGAGCAACATATCTGATTATTTAAAGTTGTGTCTCTGGCCAACATTTTCTCTTCTTTAGCTCCGTTTTTGGCTTTTGGTATACTGTACTTTGTCTATTTTGAGTCTGATGAAGTCACAGTAGTGTCAAAATGTTGGTCTGTTTGCACTATCAAAGGCTCAATAAAGGTTGCCAGGTCGTCAGGTAATCAATCTGTTTCAGTCCCTTTGCTACCTTGAAAATGTTCTGCCCTCGACCTGAGAAGCACCTGATTCAGCTGCACATGGCTGGAAGATGCAGGCGAACCCTTTTTAATATGGAAATATCTGGCTAACTTTGTCTGCTTGCGTGTTGAGAGTGGAGCAAAGCAATAAACAGAGTTGGGTAATAATTAACCGAGGGTTTGTCAGTACAATCCTTTGTTGATAAAAAAAACAAACAAAAAACACATTCATAATTTTGATTATATATATATATATATTATATATAGCTGCTTTAAGTCTTTGTCCTACTGTATCCCAGATATACCAGCAGCCATACATACATACATACATACATGTCAGACAAAATTTGGATAAACAAGACAAATCTCCAAAGAAGTTTAAAAAAAAAAAACCTGTGACCTGAGGTATTTATTTCAAATCCACTACAATTATAAGGCCACAAGAGAGTAGAAGCATCATCTAATGTGCACAGTGATTCATTATTCAGGTTTAACGTCACTTTGCCTTTTCTTCTCACTAATTCCCCAGGTCAAAATTAAATAAATTAGTCATGTTTACTCACATGATCAGGGGCTATGATTAAAGAAGAACTTCCCTGAGTGAACTGCCGTAAACACGCAGCATGAATGCTCTGACCCAGAGGTCTCAACGGCAGAGCTGTGGCTCTTTTAAACTTCTTTAACTGCAATTTAATTTCTCTCTGGAACTCACTTAACCATCCCCAACTCACGCGTCAGACATGATAAAGTGGATCAATGTGGCAAAATATCCTCCACTGCTTTAGGTTCTAATTTAGTTTTATTACTGCACTTTAGTGTAGATTGCTTGAGTTTGATTTGCTGCATCCTACCATCCTTTCTGATCTTGACAGGTTCAAACAAGATTGGAGGGAGCCCTCGGCACAGTGGGGGGCTGTTTCTACCACAGAGCAACATCTCAGCCACTTAGAGTTGGAAACAGACCTCAGACAGATGTGATTTTTCTCCCTGGTTTTTCATTGTGTCAGTCTATAGATTATTAAGAGGTCATTGAGATTCTGTTGGAGAGCGACTTCTTCTTTTGTTTCGGAGAGCAAAGCCACCAGGGCTCACCTTTATAATACTGTAAAGGACTTTTTACTCTGTGGTGCCTTGTGCCCTAGGTTTGAAAGGGGCTCTAAAAATAAAGGAAAACTTGAGCAACCTGTCAGCAGTCACAGCATATCAAACACACACTTTCATGTTGTTTGTTTATCCTTTCAGGAGGATTTATATAGATGTGCTAAACATAGAAAATCTTCTCATCTTTCTCATTTTTAATACTCACAGTATTGCTCTCACATGAGCTCTAATACTGTGTCTGTAAAACATTACCTGCAAAGTGTCAGTCAGCAATAGCACATATTTGTTTGTTTTTCAGTTTGTTTGATATTAACTAGGTATTACAATTCAGTTGCTCTAATAACCAGGATGGATTCATAAACAGTCTGAAACACTAAAAAATCTTACTAATTCAATTATTAGCATTGTCTTCTAACCGCTTCATCCTCTTGAGGGTCGCGGGGGGCTGGAGCCTATCCCAGCTGACATCGGGCGAGAGGCAGGGTACACCCTGGACAGGTCGCCAGACTATCGCAGGGCTGACACATAGAGACAGACAACCATTCACGCTCACATTCACACCTACGGTCAATTTAGAGTTATCAATTAACCTAGTCCCCAATCTGCATGTCTTTGGACTGTGGGAGGAAGCCGGAGTGCCCGGAGAGAACCCACGCTAACACGGGGAGAACATGCAAACTCCGCACAGAAGGGCTCCCACGGCCGGGATCGAACCGGCAACCCTCTTGCTGTGAGGCGAGAGTGCTAACCACCACACCACCGTGCCGCCCCATTATTAGCATTGTAATTAATTAAATACAAATTAATCAAATATCAAATTTGAATTTTCACAAATTAGCCTCCCACAAATGGCGTTATTACGTACTTAACACAAAGTTAGGTGCTTCACGCAAAGTTACGTTGGTTAGGTTTAGGAGAAGATACTTGGTTGAATGTCATCATGTTACGAACTTAATGTAAAGTTACGTACTTAAAGGGACATTGTGTAACATTTTCAGTTGTTTATTGGCAAAAAAAGATGTCCACATTCATAAATATGTCATCATTGGTGTATTATTACCTCCACCAATAATCTGACTTATTCTCATAAAAGGAGGATTTTGGATTTGTTTGTACATTCTGCAGGTATGTCGTCTGGGGGGTTCCATAACGTTTCGCCGTCTTGAGAATACACCCACCAGCAAGGGACATACAGCCCCGCCTTTGGCGTTTTCGTTGAGAGCCAGGCCAGCGCTGTGTGACTGAGAAGCCGAAGGAGAGAAGGAAGAGGCGCTTCGCTACTACCCTGGCACTACTGCAGCATAACAACATCCCACTCTTTGAGCATAATGCAGGATCATGCATACGCAGCATCACGGGAGACAGAATCCTCGTCGCCAAGATAGCCCAAAAGGGAATCAAAAAGGCAACGTGACCAGCGAATTCAAAAAACGAGGGTCAACATTGGGGTAGCCTTTCCCAGGAGGAAAGAGCTGCTGAAGGAGAAAGGTTACGCAATCACAGCTAACAGCACTAACAGCTAATGGTGCTGGCCGCTAACAGTTGTTAGTCGCTGTTAGCGGCGCAGTGATGCCAGGAGAGGGATGAGGTGTGTGAGGTTGAGCCACTTGTCAGTTGTCAAAAGACAAGACGTGATTGTTTTGTTTCGATTTACGCCCGCCCCAACAGTCCTACCTTGTAAACACAGCCAGCATGGTGAGGGGGAAGTTTGTCAACTGAATGAATACTCCATGAAGTAATGGATGACATGGCTTCATCAATGTCATCATAGCTTTTTGGTACACAGCGGCTACCATTGTTGCAATAGGCGTTTGAAACAGTGAGGCGCTAGAATATGCTATCCGTTTGAATGCAATATATGATCTCACTGTTAGATGGGAGAAATTCCGACACACTGTGGCTTTAAGGTCAAGGTATGGTGGTAAGTTTTAGGCAGGTAAAGTTACATAGGTTAGTATAAAGACAAGAAACATGGTGATGATGTACCTTTGAATAACTCAAAGTTTACGTGGTTTCAAACACCGGCCTGAGGGTGCGGTCTGAGTCACATACTTTTTCTTTTCACTTTTTGTAGGTACTGCAGCTGCCCTTAAGCAGCTGTCAATGGGTTGTCAAGCCGTCATCTGTTTGTGGCTCAGTTGATGTGACGTATTGTCCACTGCATAGAAGATTGTGGGTCAGACAAACAGAAATGCATGCTGACTTGCATTGCTGGATGTAGTAGAACGTCCTGGTATTTTTGGCATTTGACATACTATGTACTGGGATGTACTAAATCTTTTCCAGGTTACTATTTAGTATAGTAGTATGGGTAGTGGAATGCACAAAGTTTTGCTCTGTATACTGGTTCCTGCTTTACTCCCATCAGTGCATTGGTCATGTGATCCCAGCCTTCCTGATTATGCTGGTTACATGCAAATTCTGATGCATTACTTTTCGCAGGTGTACATACAAGCAATGCATGAGAATAGTCTTTTTAAAGTCAGTTGACGGCAAGGTATTTTTATGATAGAAGAGAAACTTCCATCCAAATGTAACACAAATTTTAACATCATTATCAGAAAATCTGCAAATAAAAAGTAAATCAATATGTGTCCAACATTATGGGAATATTCAGAGTTAGATGCATTGAGATAAATAGTTGGTGGTGCTCATTTTCCAGGCCACAACAAGATGGTGTAATTGAAAGAGCGCCAGTCAAACCTCAGGGAGCGACACCACTGTAGAGAAAAAGATGGCAATATGGCATTCATGTTTGCTTTATTTATCAATTTGAGGAAGGTTACTGTCTCCTCAGTGGTCTACACAGAGCTGGACGGAAGCGCAAGAAATATTTAAATCTCCATTGCACTTTGCTGCTATTTGCTTTTCATAAATACACCAACTTTTCCACCTCTTTTTTTATGCATAAATTGAAAATGTACGTACACTGAACAAAAATATAAACGCGACACTTTTGTTTTTGCTCCCATTTTTCATGAGCTGAACTCAAAGATCTAAAACATTTTCTATACACACAAAAGACCATTTCCCTCACAAATATTGTTCACAAATCTATCTAAATCTGTGTTGCTGACTGCAGGAATGTCCACCAGAGCTGTTGCCCATGAATTGAATGTTCATTTCTCTACCATAAGCCGTCTCCAAAGGCGTTTCAGACAATTTGGCAGTACATCCAACCGGTCTCACAACCGCAGACCACGTGTAACCACACCAGCCCAGGACCTACACATCCAGCATTTTCACCTCCAAGATCGTCTGAGACCAGCCACCCGGACAGCTGCTGCAAAAATCGGTTTGCATACCAAAGAATTTCTGCACAAACTGTCAGAAACCGTCTCAGGGAAGCTCATCTGCATGCTCGTCGTCCTCATCGGGGTCTCGACCTGACTGCAGTTCGTCGTCGTAACCGACTTGAGTGGGCAAATGCTCACATTCGATGGCGTCTGGCACATTGGAGAGGTGTTCTCTTCACGGATGAATCCCGGTTTTCACTGTTCAAGGCAGATGGCAGACAGCGTGTGTGGCGTCATGTGGGTGAGCGGTTTGCTGATGTCAACGTTGTGGATCGAGTGGCCCATGTTGGCGGTGGGGTTATGGTATGGGCAGGCGTATGTTATGGACAAGGAACACATTTTATTGATGGCATTTTGAATGCACAGAGATACCGTGATGAGATCCTGAGGCCCATTGTTGTGCCATTCATCCACGACCATCACCTCATGTTGCAGCATGATAATGCACGGCCCCATGTTGCAAAGATCTGTACACAATTCCTGGAAGCTGAAAACATCCCAGTTCTTGCATGACCAGCACACTCACCGGACTTGTCACCCATTGAGCATGTTTGGGATGCTCTGGATCAGCCTATACGACAGCGTGTTCCAGCTCCTGCCAATATCCAGCAACTTCGCGCAGCCATTGAAGAGGAGTGGACCAACATTCCACAGGCCACAATCAACAACCTGATCAACTCTATGTGAAGGAGATGTATTGTACTGCGTGAGGCAAATGGTGGTCACACCAGATACTGACTGGTTTTCTGACCCCCCCAGACCTCCCCAATAAAGCAAAACTGCACATTTCAGAGTGGCCTTTTATTGTGGCCAGCCTAAGGCACACCTGTGCAATATTCATACTGTCTAATCAGCATCTGGATATGCCACACCTGTGAGGTGGGAACAATATTTGTGAGAAATGGTCTTTTGTGTATATAGAAAATGTTTTAGATCTTTGAGTTCAGCTCATGAAAAATGGGAGCAAAAACAAAAGTGTTGCGTTTATATTTTTGTTCAGTGTATAAACAGGTGAATGAAAACAAACACACAGAGGCTCACTTCTCTCTCTGGTTTCATTCTACTGACCTTGACCACATCTTCGTCCGTAGAGCGACACTTGACCGCTTCAGAGACATCGGTAACAGAGGCGTCTATTCCAATGGTCACAACCTTTACTGGAACAGCCACTGTCTTCCCAGTCAACACAGCTGTGTTTAAAATCTCTGAGTCCTAGAGACAGAAAGAGAGAGAGAAATCAGCACAGCAATGGCAGGTCTCTAATCCACTCAGTGACAGACAATCAGTGATTATTAGCTCAGAAAGAATAAAAAAGCTTCAAGTAGTATTGAAAATGACCTAAAGAGGCTTTTCACAACCACCGCTCAATTAGAGATTATTGGGTAAATGGCTGTGAAATCAGAAGCACTGCTGGGAGGAAGCTAATGACTGATGGCAGTTGGTGAGCACATTGTCCGGGACAGTGTTACAGCAGCTAAATATACATGTTTTTGTCAATTAATCTCGATTGTGCTAGGTCCACTGAGCACCTTGGTGTGTTTGGTCTCCTGGAAAGAATTTCCTCACTTTTTAAAGGTGAATCCCGCAGTATTTTATGTCCACTGATTTCTGAGTAGATACTGTTGAGTTTCTGTGTTGAATTGCTAAATATGAAATTAGCCATAACTACTCAAGGGTTGTTCTAATTATTGTGAATGTAATTATCGGGATGAATACAAAACATTCCCCTCACTGCCACGCTCTTCAGCCAGCTAATTGATGAAAGTAATTAGCATAACATTTTGGTTGGCTAGTCACCAAAATTACAGATCGCCAGATAGCATTTTGATTTTACTCGATTATTGACAGGAGACAAATGAAATGCTTAAAGAATTAGATATCCTGTAGGGAAATTATTCACGCCCTATTACATGGGCATTTTTCTATGAAACATTTGCTTCTCTGCTCAGACACATCATCAGTAATGTAACATAAAGTTGCAGTGTTTCTGTTGCTGGGGTTGATCCTGCTTTTATTCATGTAGTGCTGGATCCACAGCAATTTGAAGGCACTCTCTGCAGTCTCTGTGGCGGTTGTGATTACCCTCCTCTTGTGCACGTGTAATTGCCTAGTAAGAGTACTGCCAGGAGACGTCTCAAACTCTGCCTCATTTGGAATACATAGTTAATGCCATTTTCTACCTTCAATATGCTTGGCCTCTTTTCTCAACGTGTGTGTGAAAACTCTTCAGTTCCAACAAACTCTATCCCCCCGAAAAAGCATTTACCTTCCAGACCACACGGAGGTTGGGTGGGCTGAAGAGGACATCACAGATTCAAACTCATCAATATATTATAATCATTAATAATAATAATATATTTTATTGATAATGGGCTTTTCTGAAAGGAATTTCAAGATCAGTAAACAACAAAAACACAAGTAATACAAGGTTTATTACCACTTTAGTGTAGTGGACGGTATGCACAGGTATGCGGGATATACCCACTTCTTCTGGCTGCTTATAGTATACCCATCTATCAGCCAAAGAGCCATTTACATATATAGGAGAGTATACCCACTTACTACCTGGTAACCTACAACCTAGCAGCACACCCACTTCGTCAACTACCACTACAGCACTGACCAGAAAACATACTGAGATGAAATGTTAAAACAATACAACAGGTAGTAGCACGAAAATGAGATAAAATATAAATAAGTCAAGATCAATACTGCTCTACAAAAGTTGAGAAAAAAGGTTTCAGGCTCACCAGCAAACTGTGTGCCCAAAAGTTTTTATTGCCTCTATTTTACAGGGGAAAAAAAACATTAAAAAAGAAAACCTACATAACACCTCAAAAATGCACATACTGTGCTCTGCATGTGGATAATCTTCATGGAATCCAAGGAGAAAATGCACATCAATTCTTAGTTTCATTATCGTCATTATGATCCCAGTCTCACTCCGAAGTCGTCGACATCTGGCACTTGGGCAGTGACTTGCTGCGTTCGAAACCAACGGCAAAAGGCGTCCTTCAACGCCAGCAGGATACGCCGTCGTTATAGTTAAATGGCACTGGCGGCGCCAGGGGGAAATGCGGCCTAAACCCAACCGTGTGTTTGTTGTTGAAGGAAAAAAAAACGTCAATTTGCAGTGTTTTACCAACGTAGTGCATTTATTTTGAAAGAGACTATATGTAAACTGAAACTGAAACTGAAACTGAAAAAAAAACTGAGGTGTATCTTTAAAGAAGACAGTGCATGTAACAGGCAGAACTTGACACGTTATTCCAGAACGCCAACAACCAACGCACCCAGGGTACCTTGCAAGTTGCATGTGGACGTTGAAAGTCCACGTCCAAAATGTCAATATGTGATGAGATCGGAGTCAGAATGTGTTGTCATTATACACTAATGAAAACATAGTTATGGATATTATATTCCATTTCTGAAAAAAAATCCCCCTTAATCATACACTCTAGACCTTTGACCACACCAAACCACAGTTATTCCACTTGTCAAAGTCAAAAGCTGAGACTGCTACAGTACTCAGTGCACAGAAATTATAAAGATAATTTCTATATGGTAAAAGAGAAATCATAAAGTCAGATCTCAACTCAGTTTTGACTAAATACACAGTTACTTTATGAGCAGAATACCGTGTATTCAATGTACTGTATGAAAAAGATGGTGTGACTTGCCAGGATTCAGTCAAGAACATCCTGTGTAAATTAATACTTGTCCGTCAGCCTTAACTAGGCTCTATGTAAAAAGCACCAATACTGCAATTTGGCCCTGGGCTGTATTAGAGGTACCTCAGCGGTCTAGACAGCCTTGGATTTTAAGTTCAATGGCACAGCTTCATCATTCTGAACATACATCTTAACCTTTCATTACACATGCACACAGACTCACACACACCACTATTGTCACAGAAGATAATTGGGGCCAATTAAGAGAAGTTTGAGATAACTTTTTCTTTCTAAAGTCACATATGCACATTGGATTGTCTCTTCTGCCTATTCAGCTCAAAGAGCTCTCCAATTACGCAGATTGCTATGGAATTCTGAGCAGTTCAGTAAATAGCTGCCGTTGAGGTCAAAGTGTATTTTCAATACTATACGATGAACATGGACTTTTTCCTATAGGGGAACTGAAATGACTTTCTTTAGCTAATTGTACCGAGTGACAAAGGCCTCTCATTATAAGTTGTTTTAATTATGCTATTGGGATGCTCTTACACAAAAGCCCTTTTCTGATTCCTTTAATTTTCATGGGCAAGACCCCCAAGACACCTTTTATTTTTTTGGCACTGTATTGAAACACTGAAGACATTTCAGTGCTATTCTATTGACATAGCTACTATTACTTTTCTTTCAACGGGGAAATCCGGAGTAATGCCTGTTGAATAAAATGTCACATTTGTTTAGAGCAATATTGTTAAACCTGACAAGCGCAGACAGGACCAATCTACAGTGCCTGACTTCCTGTCACCACATTCATGTGTATCCCATTGTCACCAGGGAAGTACACAAGATTTGTACACTGCCCTGTTAACTCGGTTTCTAAAGACTTCCTCCAGTGTTTGTGAGCTTGTGAATCTGAGTCATTCAAAAAAAGAAAAAAAAGAGAGCAAAGGAGGATTAAGTTTGGTTGAAAGGAGCCTGGCCGTTTGTAAGCATCAATTACTGAGACCAGTCAGCTTTGGAGTGAAATGATTATTAGTTGAGCCAAGAGATACCAATGAATCACAAAAAAACACTTAATCTTCAAATGGCTTTTCATTACAATTTTATAGACTGTGACAGTGTTATATAGCAATATAAACCCTCCTCTCCCTGTGCCTCTGACTTTGATTCAATTCCCCTTAAAATCGAGGGTTGCTGTAAATTAATTCTGTGTCTGCTGGGATTCCTCCATTTCCAGAGGGTCATCTATAATACATGATGGGGTAAATGGTTGGGACCTGGTGAAAGCAGGGGCTAATGTTAGATTACAGCAGCTGGAGATGACCCAGCAGGTTGAGAGCTGCAGAGAACAGGGCCTGGCAGTAATAAGCCACAGCGGGATCCCACAGTGATGCATCAGTGGTCCACACACTCACACATGGATGGCGCAATTAAACACAAAATGGAGACCAGCGGTGCACATCAGCAGCATTACTCAGTCATTTTACCATACTCTGAAAAAAGATGCTATGAAATTTGGGCCTGTGAACTGCTTGGTGGAAACAAGGCTTTAGAATTGTTAAGTACTCTCTATAGCTGGCTATAACATATACCACCTTAAAAAAGGCCTCCATGGGAAGCAGGGGTAAAACTGAGTGTTGATCAGAACAGACATATATGTCAATCAAGTACTACATCATATTTTTTTGTCCTTCACCTCTCTGTCTCCTCTCCAGTAAGTATACAAAACATAACGAGATAATAATTACTATATTTGTAGAGCACTTTCCTTGGAGAAGGAATGCACTAATTCTCTTAAAAAAGTTTCTATGCGTGCAGCCGGCTTTGTACTTCATTTAATTCTCATCTGTTGACGCAGGTGTTTGTGCTTTTCTTACTAGCCAATCTGCCCCTCAAGTCTCACGGATTTTGTTCAATAATCTGTGGGAGAACTGCCTGTCTGCTTTATCAAGGATCTCTCTGTTAGCATTCAGCACGCTGCTGTGGCTGGTAATGTGCTCTGGGCCGTAATTTCTGCCTGTGTCTCGGCTGGATCTGAAAATAAGTGAGATTTATGGTGTCAGCCTGAGTGACACGGGCAGCATGAGAAGTAGCGAAGCTGCTTCCCGTCCTGCTGTAGCGATTAGCCTCTGCTTCTACCCCACGCTAACACATCCACATTCTGACCTCACCATCCTGGCAACAGCAACAAATGAACAGGTCAAGCACAGTGTTGAGTTGGGGATTTTAGGGCCTGCATTATTCATAGTGCAACAGGGAGAAGTGAGGGAAGTAAACACAGTGTATGCTTCATGTGTAAACCTATTTCTGTCAGTCCCATATTGTTGTGGCTGTCCTAAAACCAACAAGCTTACCAGTAAACCCAAAAGTACAAATCATGTTAGTTAAAAAACCTGTAAGTCAAATCTGGTGTTTTTACCCCCATGATTAATGGCTTGACATTGGACGCAGGTCTCTTTATGATCTTAAATGTCATTTCTAGAGCAACAGAATTAAAGGAGCCATGAAATATGCCAATCGTCAACTAATCTACTCTGAATGAAATATTCATAGTTCTGATAAACATTTTCATCCCCTGGTGATGTGTACGTGTAAGGAAACCAAAATGGGAGTAGAGGGATAGTGAATTATATGCTGTAGACATTAAACGCCACTCAGACAGTGTCCTGAAGCTATTAAGCAGACTAAAAGAGACATGTCCTTTCATCAGCTCTTCTCTCCACATTGTGCAATGCTCAATGTGGCACTTCCTCCCTTCTATTCCAGTGGGCGTTTAATTGGCTAGAAGGGAGAAACATGGAGGAGAGTGGGAATAAAGGCCTTGGTAGCACCATGCAGAGCGATACATCACTGCATGACAGCGCATTGAAGTGGTGGGATGATTGTGAAGCCAACACGCTGCCTTTTAATGAGGGTCTCTCTCTTGCTCCCCTCTCTTCTCTTCCCACTCTTTGCTCATCCAACAATGAGCCAGTTCCTCTCCAGTCTTCCCCCCTTTCCCTCGCTTCTTCCCAACTGGCTGGATGAAGGTGGCAGCAGCGCGTGACGCACAAAGAGCCCATCGCCAGTGAGTGGCAGTGCCCTGTCTGGGGTACATGTCGGTCAGAGATCTGATCTACTCATTACCGTTGGCTATGGTTGGAAGGGAGGAGATTAACTCGATGGCTGCTTTGATAGTGGATTTGCTCCAGAAAGTGTCACTTTAAAAGGAGAGGTAATGAGAGATCATGGTGAGGATCACATCGACAGGATGAACTGGTGCCTCGGAATTAGCAGGCATGTCCGGGGACACTTTAGTATATTCCTCATTCAATAATTGAGAGACATTATAGAAAGGGCACTCCAGTCCCTGTCAAAGTACATTGTGGAGGGACCAGTGAATGAACAGGATTTTTAGGCTAATTGCTGTTATAAATGGGTGTATTGTGGCCCGTGGCACTTTTGTGGGTGTAACTTTTTCTAGAACCCCCTATAGTTCTTTCTGAACTTTCTTTTTTTTTTTTAAACTTTATGCATTTTTACAAAATATTTACCTATTTACGATAGATACCTGGATGCAAATACGTTCTACCTGGGATAGTTCCATAATAAGCAAGTATGGAGCATTTGCTCAGAAAAAGTTCTGAACCTGCACTTTCATTAGCTGACTTAGCATCTTCTTCCATGTCTCTCAATCACTGCTTGGCCTCCAGCTGACCAGTAACATCCAGTCATACACAAGCAGGTGTACAATGGTGCCATTATGACCCCGAAATGTCCCCCTATAACTCTGTTAATTTGCTCATGTCAACACGTTTGCTGCCACAGCTCCCTCCATCACCCCAGTCTCCTCTTAACGTGCTAACTTTTTTGGGTTATTCATTTAACAGAAATAGAGAATATTGATACCACTCTCATATCTGTACAAATAAGTAAAAAAAAAAAAAAATCTGCTTCCCAGCAACAACATCATAGAGATAACTGTCTCCTGGTTGTAGGTGAACTCTTCCTTTAATAGAAAGATATTTTAAATATTTTTGCTTCTGAAAAGCCGTCTGTAGACAGGTTTTGCAAACTAGCGTTTCGCTACACTGAACACAGCGCACCTGGTTCTTCTGCATAAATGTACAATTCTTATTCTACTGTGATGTCCATAGAACTAAACTAAACTAAAAGGATGTTGTTGTTTTAAGTGGGGTTGTATGAGGTACTTATAGTCAGTGTATTACCTACAACTGAGTTCAGCTGGCATGTTTCAAGTTTGGAGAAGCAAACAGGAGTACTATGTACTGCATTGCAGGGGTGTGAGCAGCAAAACAATTTTTAGCCACTTAAAAAAAATCTACCTAAAAAGATTAGTATCAGTTTGAGTGAAGACTATATTGAGAATGTTTTCATCGCTTTACCTTACCTTCAAACAGCCCTTTCCTTTGATGCTACATTCTCTTTGTGGTACGCATCTCACTCCTCTGACCCGTTAAGTCTCCCTGTAGAAAGGTGGTTCTCTATACTCTGGTTTAAGTTATCCTTTTGTCTCCACAGTGAGCAGCATTTCCTCATCGCTGTCAAACCACTCATTTGTTTTTTTAATTTTTGTTTATTTGTTGTTTCCTACACAAATTGATGAAAGTCTGACCTAAACAGCTGATTTGCTGCGTAACACAGTGCACAGTGTAGGGATATTGAAGTGCGTCAAAGGAAAGGGACTATCTGATGGCAGGGTAAAGTGATGATAATATTCTCAATATAGCATCCACTTAGAATGATATTAATTGTTTTTGGTGGGCCTTTTTTACATGGCTAAAATATGTTTTGATGCTGCCCCCATCCACAGCACTACATCATACAGCTTCTGTGGTGGGACTCCTGCCTGGTTCTCCAAACTGGGGGCACACAGACCGCCGTGTACTAGGTGTAATTCACTGACTATGGATAAGTACCAAATACAACCTCACTTCAAAAAATCTAAACTATCCCTTTAAGGGGGGATTAATTCCTCCACAGAATCCTCACTGCTGCTCACATTCAGAAACGTCTCTAAAAAAGCAAAGCCCTCTCTTCAAAATATAAATGTATAACCTTTTGCTTTAAATATTGAATTTTGACTAACTGTGTCTCTGACTGAAATAAAGAATAAAGCATTTTACTTCTGAATGTCTGACCTCAATTTGACTTTTAATGACCGAGCCAGTGCGACTGTGAAGGCAGCGTGGCAAGAAAGAAAAATTTAAAAGACAAAATGGCCCGAAATGATCCTTCCTGACACTTCTTACAGCACCTGAAGGAAAAAGTGCTGCATAAACTTTAACAGAAACTCCTGGTCTTATAGTGGACTCAGTGGTGGGCTGATTTATGTTGTTTTATTGCCCTTGCAAACTTCAAAAGAAGGACAAACAATGACGTTTCAATTAGAGCTCCGTCTTCACACGACAGCTCACAGACTCTATTGATGTTTTAGTCACACTGTAATGCTCTAAACTGTAAATTATTTATGAGTGCACATGATATACGGGTAAACTTTGACTGTGGGGAACTGTCACAGTGACAAGCTGCTGACAGGAAACAAACCCTCACAAATATTAATTACATTATGAGCTGTCCCTGATTCCTTAGTCTACACAGTTGTTGACATGAATAATTCATTTTTGACAGTGCAAAGAGTCTATCTAAGTGTCTATCTTGAAGGTTTTATTTTCAGAGGAGAAATAGAGAATGTGAAGGAAGATGTTTTCTGCGTGGCAGGAAATAGTATATGAACTGCAGTTATAGTGCTCAGTACTGCATCCATTCACCTTCAGGGTATTATAAACATGCCTGTGGAATAGTACATTAACAGAGGGCTTATTAGTGTCTGTGCTTTCAAGATAAAGTTAGGAATTATCGGGGGCTGGTGCTGGAGGGACGGAGCAACCCTCTAGAGTCCAGTAGCCATGAATTGTACCTCATGCTGTGAAAAGGAGCTTGTGAATAAAACATGGCTGGACCCAGGAGTACAATATTTTACGTTTATAGGACGAATCCCCTGCAATTCTCATGAATACCATACCTGTAATACATCTAGATCAATGGGTCAGAAGGGAGGAGTGGGTGTCCCTGATGAATTTCAACACCAGTCAGCTCCAGAAGAATCAAGGTCAGGCACCAGGGACACAACCAACTCTCTGTTCACCTAGAGATGAGCGAGAGAGCTGCAGGGGCTCGGGGGATGGAGCTGGTGGGTGCTTTGACTGATGCTGGCTCCGCTATTGTGATGTCTCACTGGTGCCCCTGCTGTTTGCCCATTGAGCTGGGGCCCGGAGGCTAGGAAGGCAAGGAAACAACCCTGCCTGCGCCAGTCTGCTCAATTTCAGCCCAATATCTATCACACTCAGCCGATCGATGAAGAGTTCTTCACCAACAGCCAACCATGCCTGTGGGGGATGACCTCCTGATCTCTGGTCTGATTTCTTCACCCGGCTCTGATCGAGATCCATACTGGCAGCTTAGCTTGGCTTAGCTTGGCTTAGCTGCCCTCTGGACACAGGCCTCTCTCAGCAGGCACAAAGGTCAGCTCCACTGTAGAGTCTATTACCGCTAAAAAAAATACACACATTCCTCTCAAACCTCAGTGGGCCAGGATTAAAGTCAGAATGAATAGAACTTGGCCAGAGCGTGAAGTGGGATGTTAACAATTATGTGGAGATGTGAGATATGGACGAGTGCAGACCTTGTCATTCTGAGATTGATCTGTCAGGCTGGATCCTGCCCTTCACTTCATCCCTGCTTCGGTTTTTTTTGCCTTGCTGTACAAACTATTTTCGCCATAACTGACAGGGTTAGGAGAACAAAAGGGCCTGCGGTGACGAGGCTGAAGGTTCACAGCATTCAATTAGAGAAACTAGAATATAAGTGGTTCCAAAGGGGTGCAGGTCTTTGCCATCTTCTGTGGGCAAAGCAAAAATTAACTTTTACACAAATGCTTGAACCACACAATGCATTGTGGGTCATTTTCTGAGAATGGTAACGGCAGAGTAAACAAGTGATTTGACCTCGCTACTGGAGGAGCTTTCAAAAGCATTGTGGGAAGGTTAGCTTTCTTAACGGTGACTGATAATTTCCTGATGTCGCCATAATGAGCGAGCTTTGCAGAAATATGTTCTGCAGCAGCAAAATGTATTCATCTAAAGCTCTAATCACATACTGCACAAGGGAGGTTGTGCGAGTGTGTGTTTTAAAAGGTAACAAACCCATCCCACTCACTTCAGGCCTCTCAATTATTTCAAGCACTTCGGGGTATATCGTCTTCCTGAGTGACATTAGAGGAATTTGCTATTAATCCTCCGCGTATTCGTTCTTTCTGAAACCAACTCCCAGTGTGTGGTAGTGTCACGAAAAGGTACAGCAGTTCACCTACTCATTTCCTCACTTGTTAGCGTACAGGCAGTCAGAGTAAAAACGAGCATCAGTACTTCTGCATGCCTTTTATATTCTGCAATGGCAAAGGAGGTGAGGAACATGAAAAATGTTTAACCATCCAGCGCCAAGGACTTCGATCGTGTTCTGGATTAAGTGACCATTTGTCACAATCTGTTGTCCTAATTAGCATTACATGTAGTACGCCACATGTGCATACTGCAGCAGCCTCAATTAGTGCTACCACTTCATCATCAGCCTCCAAGCTGATGTAGATGCTAATGGATTGCTCGCTTGGGGTCCATCCATCAGCTCCTTATTGTAAACTGAATGACTCCTGCTATGTGGGGGAAAATGCTATGTTTTTATTCTATTCCACTGGAACAGCAGGGGCATGCAACAGAGACTCAGCACTGGTGGAGCTGAGGTTATTAGATGACTGAAATCAGGTGCTTTCAAGCAAGGTGTACACTACATGCTGCTTTGATAAACAGCTTGCATGATATTGCCTGTGTCCATGCAGCATTTCTGCAGGATTAGCTGGCACATAAGTGCTTATGTCTGTGTGTCTAACTATGCATTTGATAAATGACTCTCCAGATTTCACTTGCCTGGCAGAGAAGATGTGCATTGCAACGGAGGGAATGGAATCGAAAGGAGTAAAATGAAACATTCATTGGAGGATGTTGATAGATGGCTTTATCATGTGAGAGCAGAAGTGGCCGGAGAAGGCCGGGGTGATGATGTATTGTTTAACGATACATTGGAGCGGTGCGTGAATACAAACGGCTGCTTTCATTTCTCCTCATCTCTATGCCCGCGAATGCTCGCGTGAGTGAGCACAGTTTGGTGTCTCGCCTGGAACAGGAAGACTGATGAGTCCAGATATGATGTATGCCCTGTCCTCCTGCTCCCTCTCCATCACCAGGCATCCACAGCATGGGTAATGATGATGAGGGCAGCCTGGACAGGAGCGTATTACTTCACGATGGTGAAAGATAATGGACCAGCCTCCTACTGTGCGGGGGGAATCTGCTCAGGCATCCAATTACTGCCTTTAAGATCCATCTCAAGATGACCCAAAAAAACACACAGCTCTTTCACACTTTAAGTGAAATGGAGGATGCCAGCAAGAGGAGGCGGAGGGTGACAAGGGAGGCAATTAATCTACATTGTTAATATATTAATGTATGTTTGTCTGGAGACAGCAGAAAAAAAATAGAGAGAGAGAGAGAGAAGAGATGGAGAGAGAGAGGAAAGGAAAAAAGGTGAAGAGAAGACAAGGCGGGACAGGCAAGCAGTATTACAGACGAGAGAAAGAGTTCTGAGGCGTTTACTCGCTCTAAACTGACTAAAACTTTTGAATACTCTTTTCATTTTCTGCTTTTGAAATAATTGCTGCATTTGCAGAACTCCTGCTTCACGGTTTGAAAATGGTGACAAAGTGGTGAGCGGCGCTCTGAGCCCTCCCAATGCAGGTGGGTCTGTGGCAAACACAGGAGGAGCCCTCTTCAAAGGGAACAGAGAGGAAAAAAAGAGAGTTCCGTCTTTCAAAACGATGTCGCTGCTTTCCCAGAGGTGTCACCCATGGCAGAGCCCATCACTTGGCTGGGAAAATGCAATAAAAAGACCTTTTTATAATAATCAATTCCGGCAAGGGCACAGTAATTTAGAACACGACACAAATGGGCTGGGAACAGGTCTGAGGAGCCATTGAAGTAATAGGCCATAAATGTGATCAAACCCAAAATAAGCTTCCCATTTCTAATGGTCATTAGCGTTATTGCATTACAACCTTTAGAGACACGGTCAGTTATGGATCCTCGTTCAGTTTATGAGATTATTTCTGGTCAAAACACAATTATGGCAGCTCTTCCATTACGACAAAATACAGTCTAGCTTATTAGACTAATTAGTGCTAATTACAGATGAAAGGACCTTCTAGAGCAAAACCACAGAGCTGTTGTGTCAACAGATGCCTTCAGCATGCTCTGTGAAGTCTCCCCTCTCAACTTGATTAAAAAGGAGTGGAGAATTTCCCCGTGTGTTTCTCCCTCTCCGCTATCTCCGAAAACAACCCCTTTTCCCTTTAAATCTGTCTCTCCTCTGCCTCTCGTTTCTTCTCTTTCATCTGTAACCTTGATTTACCGTCTAGATCACGAATCACAACAAGATCCACTGTTTCTAAAAAATACAATAATCATAATAACGACAAAAGCACTATTAGTTCACCTTCTGAGTTACAGTACCATAGCTACAAAGGCAGCTACACAGAAATATCTGATATTTTATGATACTGACGTTGACTGTCTGCGATGTGATATTGCTAACACCGTTGATCAACACTACAGTCTGCAGCACCAGCCCACAGCCATGTTTTTTGGCTCTCAGAGATCTTGATTTTTTTTCTCAGGAGTTAGGGGGTGAAACAATAGAGGCATAAACAAGACTGAATATCGAACTTGCATTCAACCAGTGGTGTGAAAGAGGGGGCGTCAATGTTGCTCTGTTTAGGGGAGTGAGTAATGTTTAAAGCTTGCCAAAAGGGATAAATCGACATATTTCAGATCAGTTGCTGAATACTGACTAACCACAGGATTTAAGCTTCCACTCTATGACAATCTGTACCAAGGGCATCATTTCCACTGGGAACGAGGGGAACACGTTACAAAGCAAGTTTTTGAGTTTCAAGGCTGCCTTGTAACATAAAAACCTGCCAACAAGGCCAGCATATAAAGATTTATTTCCTCATGTAAGGTTTTCAAATCTGAACCTCAGAGTAGTGGAAAATGTATTATAGTCGGTCAGCTTGTTCTGTTTTTTTCCCCCTGCTGTACATCTGGAGAAGACTAATGATTACAGCCAACAGTCTGGAGCAGATACAGTAAAAACATGATGTTGGATCTGTACTGTTGTAGGCAGACATCTTGAGTTATTAGTTCTAACCACTTCTCTTCTTGGTTTTCCCCTATGATATTCCCATATTGCATGGTCGGTGTTCCCCCTTAAAAAATCTGACATTTGCATCATGAAAAGGAAAGTTTACACCAGTAGCTGCAAGACTCCGGCTAGGACAATCATTAAGGATCCGAAACCACCCAGATAACGGCCCTTTCTCCCTGTTGAGGTCGGGAATAAGGTATCAGGCAGCACTGAAAGGCTCAGGGAGAGCGTCTACCCTCAGGACACTAGTATCCTAAATGAGGACACTGCCTCAGGCTACATCCACACTAATAGGTTTTCATTTTAAAACAGTGTTTTAAAATGAAAACGATCTCCATACACACAAGTGTTTTAGCACTCCTTCAGAAAAAATATCTGTCCATACTATCCTGCCAGAAAACACATATCAAATGACAAGTCACAGACACTTGGCATGTGTGTACCAGTGTAAACAGGAAGCAGACTGTCTATACCGGAGTTGGTTGCTTAGTTACAGTCAACACCACTGAGGAAAAGTAAGCCCAGATTTCTTTGCTTGGACCGCCGAAGAGGTGGAATGTTACTGAAAGTAACATAAGTACAAGGCAGAGGTGGGACCTTGTTTTGCAAGTCCCAAGTTAGTCTCAAGTCTTTGCCGTCAAGTTCCAAGTCAAGACAGACAAGTCTCTAATCTAATCCTGCATCTTAAGCTTTGAGCTGGAGTCCTAAACAAGCCATAATGCGTTTGTCATCAAATGTAATGCAATTTTAACATCTACTAATAGGCTATAGTAATACAGAGAACTCATATATTACATTTTTGAAAACCATGGATGCTTTGGAAATTTGGATTCATTTACATAAACAAGTTTGTTAAAAAGTCACTTACATAGGCTAATGTTAGCTAAGTATTAGCGAACTATGTTAATATTAGCCTTGACTTACCGTTACTTGTGCATCTTCAAATGTCATACAAAGGTGGAAATTGTTGCATCTCTGTTTTTAATTTTGCACAGTACAATTCCTTTTATGTTGACCACCACATAGTTTTTGTTGGTGAATAGAATAGAATAGAATAGATAAGCGTTATTGTCTGTCCCAACACTGGCAGAAATTCTCCTTTGACAAGGCTCAACAATACACACGATTCAAACTCAAACACATTTAACACAAATATAAAAAAGGACTGTTAAAACACCAACTGATAAAAGCAGGTTAAACTGCAGTGTCTATTTAGATTGCTCATGGTGGTTATTGCAGAGGGAATGAAGGATGTTTTTTTTTCTAACTGGTGCAATGCTAATGTTAACATCATGACATCAGCATTTGTTGATTCAGGAATCAACAAATCTTTTAATCTCTGATCTTGGGGGAGGGTATCAAGTTATTTCAAGTCAAAAGGCTCAAGTCCAAATGAAGTCACGAGACACTGGTGTTAAGGTCCAAGTTGAGTTAATAGCCTTTTTTGGTTTTGTGAAGTTGAGTCTAAAGTCATCAAATGTGTGACTCAAGTCTGACTCAAGTCCACACCTTTGGTATATAGGCTGCAGAAAACATAGGTGGCAACATAGTGGAGGGGTACCAATAGTATAGGAGCCAAATATGTTATTGGGAGGTTTGCTTCTAACTGTGTAATTCACTGTGTGGGCACTGGGGGGTGCTGTGCTGTCACCTGGTGAGTTCAGGTATTTTAGGATGTGACCTCACTATGATCATCAGGTGTTTGACCTGGAAGGGCAATGGTTTTTGACCGCTGGGGCGCTAACTGCCGGTGTTTTCTTTGTTTGATCAGTTGTCAATAAATCAGAATAAATGTTCGTTATAATGCATCAGAAGACCAGCGTCCGGACTCCCTTACTGAGCATCAAGAACGGTAACGTTAGGGTGAGAAACCAGTAAGTTAGTGAGGCGCGTCAACCAGGTTACTCTGGGTCAAGCATCTCAGTAGCTTGAAGTATAAGACTTAGCTCCTATAAACAGTATTATCCATGGCCAGAGGAAACCTTTGGCAAAGTAAGTACCCACACAAGAAAGACGAAACCATGAAAGGTATGTTCTGGCTTGACACGTTGTGACTGATAGTTGAGACGTGAAAGTACGTGTTTGGAAACGCCGGAGTAGAGTGGATGTTAATGTAACTTTAATTGCAGCAATAGTTACGCCTTGTATAACAAAAGCATATTAATGTGGATGTAGCCTGAGACTACCCCCCTCCCCCATTACACTTCTTAATTCATCTGAACATCCCAATAAGTTGCAACCCTCCCCTGGTCTCAAAGTCACTTCCCACCATCAATGAAGCTCGTCACTACTGGGCAAGTGATTATCATCACATATTATATATGTATATGAAGTCTTTGCCACATCTTCATCTTCACTACTCTATTAGTGACTTCAGTTCTCTGTGCAGGAACCATTTTTTTCTATTGGAATCACTGATTTTGTTTTCCCTTTGGTGGAGGCAAGGTGGTGATGGGTGGGTTGTCGGGGGGTGGTGTGTGTGTGTGTGTGTGTGTGTGTGTGTGTGTTTGTAAGGATGGTTGACAGCACTGCTCTTACATTACCTTACTTCCTCTTTTCTATCAGCGAGGAGTGTAGCGGGGGAAGGGAGAGGAACTTATCTGTGGGCCTTTCATGCCACAGTGATCCCAAGTAATCTAATTCAGCCTTGCTCTTTCTCGCTTGTGTGCTTCTCTCATATTGGTGCATGCAGATTGCAAAAGCCTTATATGCTTGTGTGTGTGTGTGTGTGTGTGTGTGTGTGTGTGTGTGTGTGTGTATAAGAGTGTATAAGAGTGAAGGAAAGAGAAAAGGGGACAGAGGGAGACAGACAGAGTTAATGAGTTCTGAATGTGTCTGCATGTATAAGTATTTGTGTTGTGTGTTAAGTACCGTAGCTGGAGATGCTGTGCACCTTGGGAAGTTGTCTGTGTGGGAGAAGCACTTGGAAGAAAATGAAGTGGAGAAGCGAGGAGAAAGTGTAGAGCTGAATGGAGGGGCAAAATAAAATGAAATAAAATTGTCCCAATCAAAGTCTTTTCAGTGAGAGTCCAATGACGAAAATGTTTGAAATGTTAGTATCAAAGGTATGCACTGATCAGTGAACCTGATCCTTTTCAATACACAGTATCCACACACACTCTGACATGATAGCAGCTGCTTCACTGACTCACTGACAGGTCCTCTGAACAGAATAGCAAATCAAGGTAAGGAAGGGAGAAATCAAGCCTTTCGGTACATGCAGGGCGTGCACACACACACACACACACACACACACACACACACACACGCACACACACAGTATATCATCTGTTTTAGTACACATGAAACACTATTCATCGTTATCTCCTGAGAGGCTTCTGCCTAAATTATCCTGTCCCTAATTGATTTAGCCAAGTTTAGAAAATAATTGTTATATCAGGTTAATTGAAATTGATTTTTGTCACTGTGAAAAAACGTTGCATGATTTATAGAGAGCCATTAAAATCCCTTCTTCTATGTAAAATGAGCAGAATATGAAGAAGCAGACAGTTTCAGGAATGATTTAAGAGTGAATCTTACATTTTGACAGGATGTGCACTCATTCACAGAATTCATTTTGACACAAAAGGAAGTATTTGTTCCTCAGTCTTGCACAGCAGCCAAATAAAATCAAATTAATCAAATGAAGATTTTATTTAAAATGGAATTTTCATTCAGGAGACAATAGCAAATTACGATTTGAGATTTTAGGCACACCAGGCTTTCAGCTAACTCCTACGTAAATGGCAATAGTTGATACTGAGAGCAATTAACATTGAATAAAGTCTGCGTAGCATGGGAGGGAGGGGCAGTGGATAGGTCAAATAAAACTGGAGTCTTACCCAGGAGACCACAGTTTGTGTCCTGTGTAAAAATAAAAGTAAATGATGTCACCTATGTATCTACGTCCCATGTGAAACTCAAAGGCAGTGTTGTTTTAATGTAACATTATGCATATATGGGTCGTAGCTCACTAACTGACATCACGTTACGTAACAAACATACTTATTTTAACCCAAAACATGATCATTTCTCAAAACCAAACAAAGTAGTTTTATTGCCTGAACCTAACCACGATCGTTTCAACATCAATCACGTTACAATGTGTGTTCAAGTGTGTGTGACATGGATACACTAAATGGTGCCCTATGCATAAGACATGAGAATCCCAAGGGCATGACAGAGTGTTGATATTTGATGACCTGGGAATCAGAGCAGGTTAGGATATATGCCTACATTAGTGTTCTACACTACAGGGCACTGATAATCAAAGCTATGCACAGGTAGTCTCGTGCAGCCAGACCTATCCTCAAAGCGCTGTGTCCATGTCAGAGAATGGTCTGGAAAAACACATTATCATTCTGCTATATGGATTTAAATGCTTTGGTTTGTTTGTATTTCTTTAAACCAATCACATCGCCTCTGGGGATCGCTGAACCCAGGATGCAGCAACAGTGCAAAATAGTGTTGGGGTGGGCAGACTTGTTTAGGTGGAACCTTTGCTTGTGGGGTGGCAAGCAATAAAATGCAATAAAATGCCTAAAAGAAAATGACACAAAAAAAACAGTAACAGGGGTATGTATTAATGTGGATTGTGTGATTTAACTTTTATTGATAAAACTGGCTGTTTAAGAAAATGGATCAGTGTCAGACATTAGAGTCTAGGCATTCAGAGGTTGTTTAATTTGCTGCAGCTCTTTATAAAAATTCACCTCAACAACAAAGCAGGCACACCTTATTGCAGGATCCAAATCAAAGGTTAATTGCAAAGGCTTAGCCCTCTACTGGACTCTAGGAACAATATTCTCCTCCAATCACAAGCATGCACTCGCCCACTGAAATATGCATACACAAATAGTAGCTAGCCAATCAAGACGTGCCTGCCCCAATACTTGCTGAGGCCAGAGTATAAATAGGGGCTGTCTCTCAGTCTCAGCATCCATTATGGACCCTCCTCTTCTCACACAGGCTCCAGTCTTTACTGGAATCTATTGTTACAGTGGGTGGCACCCAATGAACGAACGCCCTATCACAACATAACACTGACCAAGCCATACTGATCCTGACCAGCTAAGGTTAGTCACCCTAACCCACCTTCTTCTTTATAACCTAGGCTGCTTTGGAAAAGTAGGAGGCCCCAGCTAAACCAGGCAGTATGCAACCAAAGTGGGTGGAGTCATGGCTTAACCATACAGGGTCAAAAGACAATGGGTAATCACCATCCCTGAAGAGAAAAAGGATGATGATGCTGTCATACAGCTCCTACTGTATATATACTGTGGACAGGCACGTCCTGACTGGCGGGCTATTACCCATGGAGTCCGGTAGAGGGCAGAGTGTGTGTGAGATAGAACATTGTTAAAACTTGCCATTTTCAGGATGTAGGTTGTTAGCTCAGAGGTTGTTGTTGTTTCCTGTTGCGAAGGTGATTTGGAACGATAACATGCAGGAGAGAAGAATGTCAGCCTAGATCAGCCAGTGGCAGACTTTTAGCCCCAGTCTACATCCGGTGAGTCAGACTGCACAGGAACCTCTGTAACGTCCCTGGCCCAATGTTGTTCATAGTGACGTTGCTATTATTTAATAATGTAATTTAGAATATATTTAAACAGTTTTAAAGCTCCTGTCTCACAAGGCCCCTGGTAGTCCAGGGTCCGGGACTTAAGCCCCGGTAAGCCTATACATTAAGGGGTCTATAAGTAGAGACTTTGCAAGATAATCATGCAAATCATCTTTAGTCAGAGGAAGGTGTGAGAGCCAACTTTATTTTCCTAGAGCAAGGAAAGCAGGCTGTTGGTACATCAGTGACATGAAAAGGATGTGAAAGAAGGAACTCGAACAATACTGCAGCATTAAACATTGCTTCAATTATCCTGAGAATGGATCAGTGGGTGAGATGCGCCGTATTCCTCTGAATCCAGGAACAGCCACCCACATGCATCTATCATCTACACAGCTACGGGCAATACTTAGAGAATAACACTAACACAACAGTCAGGTCTGTATCATGCAGATCAGAAGCACTGAAATAGAAATGAATGCCATTTTAGTCAACATAAATTGATGTCACTCATTTGTTTCACCTGAATGTTCTGATCTAAATCAGAAGCGGTGCGCTATGGGTCGCTGAATAAAGCTCTCTGTGTGAAGTTCTATAGGGGGAGCTTTGGTTAATCTACACAACAGAGCACCTGCGCCTCGCTGAGGGAGACACACAGCTCCAGGCATACCCTCAGGCCAGAGCCAGACTCTGGATCCCATCTGAGGCCTGCTGGGAGCTGCAGACGCTCTCTTCATGCCCCGCTCCTAAACACAGTCTGCAGGCAAAGACCTTCGTTATAGCTCTCACTTCCTTACCTACGCAGCAGTGAGTAAAGGACATATTTAGACCCTTTACTTAAGTAAAAGCATTCTGTCACATGTAGAAGTCCTGCCATCACAAGTGGATTTAAGTGAATGTTAATATCAGCAAATTACACTGTAAATATGAGAGATGTAATTACAAAGACGTGCCCCTTTTAGAGTGTTACTGTGTACGTATTATATGGTTGGATTATTATCACTCATGTAGTGGCATGAATGCAGCATATTAATGTTGTAGCTGGTCATGGGAGAACTAACTGTAATTATTTTATGGATGGTGTACTGTTGTAGGAGGTATTCATAATTGGTTTGGGTGTTTTATTCATTCTGGATATTTCTCTATTTTTGGACAGCATTTTCTTTTGCTTGTTTTTTGTTTTGTTTTGGGCAGCACCACACAGGTTCACATAGGCAGGGGGGTAAGGGACCAGCATGCACTCAGGTCTACTGTTCTTTGTAAAGTACTATAATAAATTGGATTTTATAAACATTTGGGATGTGAAATCCTAATCTGACAGAGTGGTGACCATAGCTGTCAGAGTTAAAGGTCCAGTGTGTAGGATTTCAGGAGATATATAGTCAAAAATGGAATATGGGGTAATAGGGGTGTAACGATCTTTTCGGTGATCAATGATCCAGTATCATAGATTCACAGTGACATCGATCTATATCATCATCTTTAAGATACGCTTTTATTTTGAATGTCTGAGTCACTGTCAAACAGCAGCAGGCAGATGGCAAGCAGCCAAGAGAAAGATGATGGGGATAACGTTAATTTACTTGGGAATACATCAGCCAAAAAAAATGTTTTGTGGATGAACCTTGACAGCTACTACTGAGCTGAATTTGATACTTATATTAAATGATGTTGTTGTTAATCCATGTTTTACAGCTGTTGGGAGAAGTTTGCCGTCAGGGTTTTAGGCCAGATAGACCTGACGTTTTAGGAAAAAGATGATGGTTTGGTTTAAAATGTAAAGATTTCTTTCTTTCTGGTAGAAAGCCCTGAAGGTTAACTTATCCCACGTGCTGTTTTATTTGTGTTCGTGGAGTCGGTTAAAAGTAAACTTTACTGCACTTGAGCAGTTACGGTTACTTATTTATGTGTTGTTTTATCTTTTATGGACACAAGTCAAAAAAGAAAGGGGTGGCAGCTCCTTTTGTAACTGATTGTGTTATATGGGTAGGTAATATCACCTCATATCGATCGCAGGCCCCTAAACTGTATCAAATTGAAATTGTATCGTGGCAGACTTTGTAATATCGGCAAATATCGTATCATTTTCTAAAGAATTGATATAATATCATACTGTACGTAAATTACACTTACATTACTCATTACCTGTGTACATGTTCTTTCACTGCTTCCCACTACTGGTTAGCAGCATCTGATGTCAAACAATGCCACACACACATTTGTAGCAGTGTTGTTGCCATGTCAGCATTTTATTACTCTAAATATGCTGTTATCAATAGTATTTCAACGTCAGGGAACTTAGCAACATTTACTCCACAAGATCAAAAAGTAAATATCCTGCTTGCTATTCAAATGTTTATGTTACTAAATTCTTCACTGAAGATCTGTACAACACCTGTGACCAGCTCTTGGATACTTAAATCTTTCTCCCTCAGCCTGCCACCACTCATGATTAAAAGTGCAGCAATTCTCAGCCATTTTCAATGCAAATTATTTCATTCATGTTCTGAAAGAAAACATCTGCAGATGTCGATTCAAAGTGTAAAATTAAAAGAATATGGTGGTCCTTCCTTCACATTTCAGAGTGATCAGAGTGCAGCCATCTATCTGGGTGTGGCACTGAGCTGGAAGTGGAATCACTCACCATGGCCAGGGGCACGATGCCCGCCAGGTCTTCCTGCGCCAGTTGGATCTCCGTCTCAGCCTCTTGTGTGGCGGCACGACTGGCCGGGTACTCCACCTGCCAGGCCATCCAGCGGCTGCCCAGCGGCTCTGGAAAGCTTTCCATTTTCAGATCCACCTGGAGCACCCTCTGAACTCCCATCTCAGACCTGCCAGGGAACAGAGAAAAAGAGAGTGTCAGTGAATGGTTAAGCAGGTGGCTGTGCAGGAGTTTGAGAAAGAATAAGGGCATGTGTGGATGTGTGTTCATTCAGCCTGCTGTCTGCTCTAATGACGACCAACAGTAAAGGCTGATGAATGTGTCTGTGGCTGAAATCTATGGCATTTTACCAGCTGAGATTCTTCAAAATGTCAAGTCCCTTTGTGTTTGCCTCTCTGGTCAACCCTCTGCTTCACAGAATAATACAGCAGCCCTTTTACTTTATTCCTTTCACACTTTTCCACAGGTGATGTGCACTGTAAATAGAACCCATCATCTCGCGGTCTGGTCCTCAGAGCAGTTCAAAGGAATGCTTCACCAGGCATCACCCCCGCTAAGGCATTGATGGTCGGGTTTGTCACCGTCGCCCTTGTTTGCCGTTGCAGAGCGTAAATATACGACATACTTTGGCACGATCTACGGCAAGCCTGAATTTAGTCAGACAAATGGAGAGCGTTGATAATAAAATTTCCCGTGGCGTCATAAGCCTCTGGTGCCCAGAGTTTAAATATAGCCTGGAGGCAGGAAAGGTCAGCCTTACACGGGAGCCGGAGGAGATGGGAAATGGCACAAGATCTGTTAGCCACGTCTTGCGTGTCAAATGGCGGGACTCGGGGCCAATAAATTTCATGCATGGTCTCTGTGGCACACCGGCACAAAACAGCATCTTGTAATTCGCACATGGCGAGGGGGAGAGAGACAGAGAAGAGGAGAGATGAATAAATCCACATAGTTTGTTTGGAGAGGAGGGCACATGTAACATGTAGAAAATACTGTGAAGCATGAGGCAGACAAAAAAATCTTTTAAAGGCAATCCAATAAAGCAAACAAAATGTTACCAGAGAGAGAGAGAAATTACATATGAAGTACAGTTTGGAGAGACAACAGAGCAAATGTACAACAGTATAAATTATGAATAGGGGACTAAAAACAGTAAACAATAAATAATAGAAAGTGTTTTATCCACAGCTCATATTCACATAGGTCTGACACTATTTCCACAACATTCTCATATTATTCAGCTTTATTCTGAGAGAATGAAAGATTTGTTGCGCAGCAGAGCACAACAACCCAATTTTCACATCCAACAGAGGTGTGTATGAATAATTAAGATGACAACCAAATAACTTGTGTCACATTTCATAACAGCGTACCAATCAGAGTACCGAGCCACTGAAGGCGTAGTACGACATCATGGACTTACATAACCGTCCCACAATGCTGTGTGGAAAAAAAGACAGATGCTAATCTCAGACCGGTAAAGTCACGAGGAGGTTTATCAAGCAAACAAAGTTAACAGATGATGCGCTCAATGTCCAGAATTAAACCTTTGAGAGCTCCAGAGTCAGCGAGCGTCACACAGGACCTGTGTCAGCCATCAGCCCAAATGGCCTACTTTCTACAGCACAGTGTGACTTACGCTCTGGCAAACATCTCACACTGTAGGCATGCAACTGTATAGACGGGCGAAAAGAATGAAAGTGAGTGCACAGCAGAATGGTTTGATTATACTGTACATTTACTCCCAAGTACAGAAGCTAAACTCACACCCTCACAAAGTTAAAGGGCCTCCAGGAAAGACAGAAAAGTTGACTGTTATTAGTTTTTTTTTCCTTCAGAGATGTCAATTATTTCCCTCCTCGCATGATCCAGTTGGCAGAGTTTAATAGCAGCTGCGGATGCTGTGAATTTTATGAGGTTTTTATATTTCTTGCTATAATAAAAATGCCAACAAAATATTGAGGTTATACAAATTTACATTGTCGGGTAAAAATAGTCCCTCTGCTTCATTTTAACATGCAGACATGCTGCTAATTTAGCATTTTTGTGACAGAAATACCCAACTTCAGAAGAGGACCTGAAAGGATGACAGCAATAAAAAAAAAAGACAAGGGCCAGTGAAGGGCAGAGACAAATGGGAGTTGAGATCAAGGACAAGAGTGGAGATGTGCAAACTATCATTTCACTGTGGCCATTCCTGATGACTTGGAAATGAATGGAAACTATACGGTGATGCATGGACAGTCTGTGTGTTTATGATTTAGTAAAAATCGTGAAAGCTGCGACCATAATAAATCCTATATTCATGGGGAAAGTGGTTTATTTATAGCATTTTTTATGACGACTCTTAAAAACCAAAGCTGCTGCAGGTTGTATATCTATCTAGACGATAAGTTGTAAAGCAGATGGCAAAAAGACGGAACAATAAACAAACATTTTTGGGCTCTTTACCTCACGTAGAAAGCCTGGCATCAGTCCCCTGCTTGACTGTCTGTTGTACTTGACCTCCATTGACATGCGTCATAAAATGAAACCTGACAGAAACATGGGTGTCAGGGCGAACGTGGCTCAGACATTGAGTCGCAGACATCGACCACATAGTCCAGCGTGTCATCGTGAGCCGACCTCCCCTCTCCAAGTCTGCTAATCACATGGCTCGCTGGGGGAAACTGTTCATTTCTCTGTCACTTCCAGCATGGGGTCTAATTCAATTAGCAACAAAGGGCCTGTGGATGCGTGCCACACAGCTGGCCTCAGCCTGATAATTATCTGTAAACTAGCCGTGGTTTGACTAAATCTGAGGCCAGACAGATGACCGGAGGGCAGCCAAAGGCAATAGAGAGGGGCTCAGTAGATAACAGGCCCGAAAGTTGGAAGCAGCTGGCCCTCTGGCTTCAGGGACCCAACTGGAGAGGAAATCAGACTTGACAAGGTGCTGCTCGAGACCGCTGACAACTGACTCACTGAGAATAGCAGAGAGATGGCTGCGAGGATGCTGTTTAGGCACATTCAGGATGCCCATTAATCACAGCGACACTAGCGGATCCGTAGGACCCGCAGTGACACCCAATAAAACACAAGTGAATAGCTTAGCACCGTAATGTATCTGTTTAAGATGCTATATGTAGCATTTTTATACATCAAAATGACAATGTAAAGCCAGTGGTTGACATTAATAACAGAGCTGACTGTGAGGACTAGTGACAGTAGCCTTTTACACCACTTGTATTGTCAGTGCAAGAGTTTTTAGAACATTTCAAAGACATTACCATAAACCCTGTTTGCTTCCCGTCACGAAGAGAACACCTTAAATTTACCCAACAAAAATGTGAGTGGTATCAATCTTCTCATCAAACTCTTGGCAACAAGCCACATAAGCCTCAAAAGTTCCAACTTTTACTTTAATCATTTGATCTATAAAATGTAAGAAATGATAAAAAATTGACCATCACAAATGCCAAAAGCCAGTCTTGTCTTGAAATTACTTGTTTTGGCTGACAACAGTCCAAAAGCCTAAGAAGTTTTACCACGATATATGACAAAGAAAAACCACAAACCCTGACAACTGAGAAGCTGGAACAGAGAGTGTTTGACATTGTTGCTTGAAAAATGTCTTCAACAATTAACCCTATGAGACCCATGGGACCACAAGCGATTTCCACCGACATCACTGTCTTTAAGAGGGAGCTATCTGAATGAAAATTGGTTTCTATGGATACCCTCAAGTCTCTCATTTAATGATAAACTCATTTTATGCTGGGCCCATGCAGTTTGGGGCAGAAACCATGCAGCTTTTGCATGGAGTAGAGATGTATTCAGTCATGTATACAGTCTTTTCTAACTGAAAAGCCGAGTTTTTGGGTTCAATAAGCCCGATTTTATTTATGTGTCATGATCGTAGTCACCATAGTAGTAGTGACAACATTTTTTAAATCAGACCTCACTGTATAAAATGACCTATTGTGAATTGTTGAATAATCACATCAGAGGTATATTGACAATAAGAGAGTTTCTCAGCAGTTTCTACAATAGAGGTGCTCACCATCCAATCACAGAGTAGATTTTGCTATGGTGTTACTCAAGGTCTTAGTGTCTTATTTTGGAGGGATTTTTTTCTGATATTTTTATTAAATCTCAAGTCATCAAAAATGCACATCAACTCTAAAACTGCTGCAACAGCATATGAGACATAATTCGGCATGGTGCTGGCCATCATATACTTCCGCCATGATGTTCTCAGCCCCCATACACCATCAAAGGTGCCTAGCCTAACCAAGACACATGGTTTATTTCATATTTAAAAATGGGTATATTGTATAGGTCTCAGAAGGTTAATCAATTATCCAAACAGATGCTGTCAATCAAACTGATCATTTGACTAATAGTTTCTAGCCTACTTTGAAAATATAAAAAGGCTAAATACCCACAGCAGGTAGTGTTCAGGTTTACTAAAATAATTTCACTTGGCATAACATTCTCAACATCCTCCATGTCCTTTTCAAACATGTCATCAACAAATCCAAACTTCTATTGTTCAGCCTCTGTCTTCACTAATTACACAGTCTAAAAAAGCTCTTAGCAGAGGTGATTCACTGCCATCTTATCTTGATGGAGCACGTTAGAGAACTATTGAATTTAGTCTGCAAGAAGGTTAAAGAAGGATAGATTTAAATGTCAAAATGAATAAACAGAAACAGGACAAAGTTATTGGAGGAATTTCCCTTTTAACAGATTTCTCTAGAGAAAGAGCTGTAATTGAAAGAGCCTCTATTGTTCCCATTATCAAACTCACTATGTCATTGTGACACTCTTGTTTAATCTCCCCCTGATGTGATAGGATCCGTGTGCCCAATGTCTCACTCAATGGGGATTAGAGAATAAGAGAGAGAGATAGATGGAGAGGCTTTGTGGGATAAATAAAGTGACATTTTCAGGTCCAATTTCTTCATTTTTTCAATGTGTTTTCCAGACATCGTTTTCATATTATTGTAACGTTAGAACAAAAAATGATGTCTGACAAAACATTCAAATCTCAGGCCAGACTTTTGTGTGTTTTATGTATAAATACATAGAATAAGGTGTTGAGTACATACCACGCAGGGCCATAACAAACCTCAGCAGAGCAGTGTGTAATGCTGCTGATTCAGAATGGCAGATGAAGATGCATAATGCAGGTTGCTGGAACCAGAGGAGATGCAGACCATGACAATGTGAGGCAGCTGTGTGTGTGTGTGTACGTGTGTGTGAGGGGGGCCTCATGCAAACTCTAAACTACTTGTGGAGGAGAAAAAAATAATCAAATTTGTGGCTTCAGTGGTGCCTGAAAGCAGCACCTTGAAGCTCTGCTGTTCTCATGCTCCGTCACCTGGAACAGCAATAAACCAGTCAGCACAATGAAGCCCTTACACACACATACACACATGCAGCCACCCACACACACACACACACACACACACACACACAAATAGCTATGCATACATGTATGTTCATACACAGTATACACCGTACCCAAGAGCATCCATGCATGAATCTGTGCCTACCAACACTGTGGACCTAATCAGCTCATACTAGATGAAGTTTTCTGAATCTAACACAAACATCAATATGCAACAAATGCCTTGACTATTAAATATAAAGGGTGCTACATGTGTTTGCATCTCCACAACACCCTCCACTACATGCAAACGCTACAGCTTGTCAAATGCACAATGCAGCATATCAGTTTGTAAATGCAAGTATTTCTATGCAATTGTGTCAACAAGCTCATTTACACCAGTGCCTTCTCCTACAAACGGCATCAGTGCAACAATGAGAAAGCTCCCCGGGTTAACAGACTGAAAAACAATCCCATAAATCAAGTTGAAAAGTTGAAAAGCTACAATGACGTAAAACAGAAGAAAGCTTTAATGAAATACAAATAGTTGCAGATTTATTTTCTGTCAATGGATTAATAGACTAATCATTTCCACTCGACCTGATTTTGTATTCAAGCTGCAAAGAACACACAAAGTTTCTGTATTCTCATGCTGCATTGTTATTAATGTGAGGATAATGGGTCTGATTAATAACATCTGACCAAAGTGTGGTGCCGCATGTGAATACATTTTCAAACTGGCTTCTGTGGCTATTGTTTTTGTTTTACAACACATGCTGATGTAACTATTGTTGCTGCCACACTATTACCAGGGCCGCAGCCAGGAATTTAACAGTACAGAGAAAAGTCTGACAGTTCCTTTCTCCACATTTCTGTCCAGTATTCAAACCCAGAAAATATATTTTTCTGCAACTTTTATCTTTCTACTCATACGGTATTTCAAGCCTTTCACAGCTGATGGAGAAATGTGAATATTTTAATTGATTCATGTTTTTGGCCTCAAACTGTCAAAGTTAAGAATTTGGACTGTAATTGGAGAATGTAAACTCCTCCTCAGGTTGTTTAAAAAAGAACCCACATGCTTGAAAAAATACTAAAGCTATGACCTTAATTGGGCATGTTCAGACCAAATTATTCTGGGGCCTCCCTGAGAGGAACTGTCCACTGGGGAGCTCCCTCAAAACCTACATACATTCAAGGGCTTTCTCTTTATGTTTGCATTCACACCGCTAACAGGAGCGCTGAGATGGTGTACGCTGACCAGCAAAGAGCTTTGATTTCACTTTGATGAGTTAAAATCACGTTGCATTTCTCCCAGACTTCACTGTTGGTCCACTGACATTATGAGCTGTTATTTGTAATTTGTGTTGTCTATTTTTTCCACAGCTAACAGGTTTTGAGAAAAGGCCATTGCTGGTGCTGCATTGGCTGCATCTGTTTGACCAATCAACGTACACTTATGCCACTCAAGGTTCCTCTTGTGACCACCATAGTACTCCTACATGCTGGGCACACGTGAGAATTTTCAAAAATAATTTCAAAGATATTTATCATGGAACAGTCTAAGCATGACAATGAATAGCTTGTGAAGTCCGCCTCAAATTTGTCAAAGCTGTGTGTGAATTCCAGTTCTCAGCCTGAGGGGAGCCCATTACAAGTGAATTATCTGGGGCCAGTTCCAACAAGCATCCACGTCAGAGGTCAGAGCCTCTTTTTAAGCCTGATTTCTGTGAAAGTACCCATGCTGCTCACAGCGTGCGGCACAATCTCTCTGCTGAGGGAGCCTTGACCAGAGACCAGAGTCCTTTACTGGTCACATCATCATGGCCCTCTGATTAGCCGCGCTGCAATCAAAGCAAAATCACTCAGACCCTGAATGTATTATAGTCACGGATGCATTCATAAGCCAGAAGACAATGCAGACAACAGTGAAACTAAACTGCATTGATTTGAAAAGTTAAGAGAGAAAACACTGCATATGGATAGACTGGAGTTTCCATGGATACTTATTATGATGATCATGTTTTCTATCAAGCTAATTTAGAGCGAGGAGAGCTGTACAAAACAAATGTTGAACTTCTCCAAGTCAGGCAAAGGAAACTTGAGAACAAAGCTAGGTATGGTAAGTCCATTAGTATCTTCATATACTCCAAAGAATTCCTTTTCCCAGTATGTTTCTGTGAAAGTACACGAAGGGAGACGGGGGAAAGGAAAGAAGCCAAAGGGTGGGAAGTGGGGGTTGCGGAGCTGAGAGGGAGCATAGGAGGAAAAGCACCCTCAGATGCCTATACCCAGCGGACCTTTTCAATTCAGCCTTGTCCAGAATAGAAAGAGAGATAGTGACAGGAGGGAAAAAAAGGTGTAAACTCCCCCTGAAACACTTTCAAATAAAGGGAAGACAGGAATGAGAATAACAGTGATAAATGTCAGCGAGGTGTAGCTGCCTCTGTGGCTTTGGAGGTTCATGGTTATTCAGAGATACATTGTATGGAGTGGCCACAGGAGAGTTGAACCCAGATAGAAGAGAGAGAGATCGGACAAGAATACAGACAATTTAAGATAAAAGAGTAGGCAGGAGACTGGATTCATGTGATGATTCAAAAATAAGTGCAATCCTGGCAGACAGTGAAAACAACAATGGAGATGACATATATTTCAGTGTATTAATTGTGGAGTCAACATTTGAGCCAGTGTGGCAGATGAGAGTGAAAAGAGGATGTTTATTTTGCTCCGTTGGTGCTCCATGTGCTGATCACCTAAAAGTAAAAAGTACACACCCTTACAATAAATCAATTTTTCAAGAATCGCATTCATAGAGGGTTTCCAACTGATTTCAAGTATTCCTCAGCTGAAAAGTGTCAGTATAGAATTTCCCTCTAGGTAAGACACAAAGTAAGAGAAGAAAAACACCAAATTCTAAGCACCTTTTTTCCCCTTTCACCTGACAGCAGCAATACGTTCCTGCAGTCTGAGTGCTCTCCAGGATGTAAGCTATAAAGATCCCTCTGTACAAAGTGCCTCCTGACGGGAGCCACCAGCGCCCAACATTAACTTGTCAATATGACATTCAAAACGGCGCCAATTTTACATTTGATTAAACTTTAATAGCAAGCCACCTCCAAATGTATGGGTTTGTGTTGGGTGTGTGGGCGTATATACATTCAGCTGGGTGTGTGTGTGTGTGTGTGTGTGTGTGTGTGTGTGTGTGTGTGTGTGTGTGTGTGTGTGCGTGTGTGTGTGTATGGATCCATGTGTGTGTATTTCAAACATGTGTTTCTTACATGAAAGCTGCAGTGAAAGTCTGGTGATACAATCAAGCGAGCCAGAGCATCCCTCATGTTGCTATCATTTCCTCCAAGATACTAAACCAATACCTTTGATTTATGGCCCGTCGACTGACATTCATTTACACACCTCTAAACTGGCAGAGCAAAAGTAGAGGAAATACTAAACTGGGCTGTTAAAAGAGGCTCTCTGTTTTTAAATGCTGTTGGGAATGTGGCAATGTGATTAAAAAAAAACAAGAACGTAGATTCTGGTAACACTCTTTACAACAGGAAGCATAAATCTTTTAACACGTCCCTGTTTTGGCACACAAATTCTTCTTGAGTACGCTCCACACTGTCATGCTATAAAATAATCTCCTGAGCATGTCCAGTAGACTTTGTACAGCCGCCACTGATGTTGTACGGGGATACAAATAAAATATTTAAAGAGGTAAGCATTGTTGTGAAGTTAAGTGGTCGATGAATTTGTAAGTACTTTGTTGCTTGAAGTTAACCCTGAGGTAAATACATGTTACATCCATCTACTTTCCTCATTAATGAAACACACTCCACATATTCAGCCAACAAGTTCTTCAACTCATATGCCTATTCTGCATTAGTTTATGGTGGAAATGTCTTTCATTTTAATTTCAGCAAAATAAAAGTCCTACTTTCATTTTTTTTAATGGGGATGACAAATGCACATGTTCTGAATACTGGGGGAGGGGGGTGTCCCCTGAACCCCTGAATTGTGCTGATTATAAAGGGGTTATATCTGAATAAGAAGTTTATATGTAGAATATAACATTCATTCTGTTTCTTTGCATCTTTTCATCTTTCTTTTGGCTTAGTCTTTTCTCACCAGTCATAAAAAAACATGTGAACCCAATAAATTCCAAAGTGTTTGTTTTACAGGAGATGTTTATTATCTACTACTTTCACTTGTCTTCAAGTAAGATACATGTATTCCGGTTTAGAGCACTGATCTTGAACCCTATTAATCTTCCCTGTTTGCATCCGGTTGGATACCCTTGCTGCATTTCGTTCCTCCTTTTTCTCCACTCATTTCCTGCCGTCTCCAACTGTCAGCCATAAAGACATAAAGCTCTTAAAAAAATAATAAAAATAATGCTATGATACAGTAAGACACTTTCAAAAGGTGTTCTACACTATACTGCTTTGTTCTTCCCAATAGGCAAGAAATACATTCTGGGAAATGTAATTTCCATTTATCTTATTCTCCAGGAGCTCATAAAAAAGATTGGGCTGTTACATTTCAAATAACCTACAGTGCCTGAATTAAAACCCGCTTTTAATAGGCATCGGATTCCCTTTAATTTAATCATTTATTCTTTGCCCCTTTCTAACGTGCACACAGAGAAAAGGGCTGAGTACTATTAATTATACGATTATAATGAACCACGGGCGCAAACCGAGTGCTTCTGGCTTGTGTGCATCAAACCCAATAAGGGGATCAAATTTCCGATTAGCTTAACAGTGTTCTGCAGCATTCATCAGCTGAAATATACAACTCCCACACACACACATTCACTCGCTGCTCCCTCTCTCTCTTTCTCCTTAGCTTGTCTCGCTTCCTCCCAGAGTCGTGCAAACTGTCACACACATGATTAAATGTACATGAGAATTTAGTCATTCTAAATAACTAAGTGCCTTACATGGCCTTGAATTGGACATAGAAGGGCTTTTGTCACTGCTTTAATTTATATCGCTTAAATCATTTACTGCCACTTCAATAAAAATGTTTAGTTGGCAGGTTGGTCAGCCTCTGCACAGAGACTAAAAGACAATATTTTACACATACATTTTAACAGTGCAATAATACGCTGCGGCAAGAAAGTAGAGACACTACATCTCCAGACAGTCAGGCTAGTTAAAAGTCAATTTGTCTGGGGAGGCATAAAGAGGGGAAGGACGCTGGATGCAAAAGGTAGAAGAGTGTCAGGAGGGGAATTTTCCATTATTACATTTGTTTCTTAACTTGCTCCAGATTGCCTTGAGGGAAAAAGGGTGCAGTCTTTTAGCCCCGGCTCAAACAGTGGCATATCAATTCCCAGACAACAAAATCTCATCTTGGAGCTAATGAAATGCACCATGCCAACAACTGTCTAATCAAAACTAAATGCTTTTCTGCAGTGCAACATCATTAGAGTCCATCAGCTGAAGTAGGCTCCATGATGTAATGGATCCTAATGACAGTAGTTATCATCACCGGTGACCTCAGACCTTTGTGCATCAGACATCACTTCCCAGTCAGCTGCACTCTATATCTGTCTCATTCATAGCAAAGCCATTTAAATAGCAAATTGCATTATAATAAATTGCTACTTGTCCCGACAGTTACACTCAATTTTCCCCACATCAAAGCACTCATCTCAAGGCTGGATAACAGGCATTAACCATAGGGAACAGCCAGCAAAGCTGCTGATAACTCATCCACACACACACTAGGGGGCAGCAGACACTGAGCCCTTGGGCACTGATGCAAATGTTTGTGCAGATAAACTCTCCCTCCTCCACCACCTCCTCCCCCCATCTACACACTCCCCCTGGTTGATCTGCAGGGTGACATCATGTGACCGTCCGGGCCTGCCCTTGCACCTGCAGGTGCTGTGACACTGGCAGCGCCTGTCCTCCTCAGAAAAGTCCTTAAAGACCCACAAAACCTGGGGCCCTTTCAGCCTCACCACCGTTGGCATGGCAACAGAACCTGGAGAACACACAAGAGTCATTGACCAGAGGCACCCAGACCATCAGATCAATGGTACTCTATTGCAACCTATGCTTTACCCACCTCCTTCCTGCTTGTAGGACGTGTAAAGTTAAGCTCCAGCTCTGTGTGATACAAAACCAGGGTGAAAGAGTCGGGGGAAAGGATCAGCTCAATATTACAGCATGTGTTTCGCAAGCAGGTCAGTGGTAAATAAGGACAGCAGAGCCAGATGTCGAGTTTGCTGTAAGAGCAGAGCAAGATCTGTGCCAGCATCTTATAAAAAGTAGTGCAAAGATCTAAATGGGGCCGTTTAGTAAAGGTGGTTAAAGTGATGCCAGCAGGCAAACATGCAACACACACACTGACGTTAACTAATGCATGTACACCATATTGCCATGTACGAGTATTTGTCCGCATGTCCACACTTAAAATTTACAAGTGGCACTCCTGCTGTTTCACATAAACATGTGTGTAAACAGAGCTGCTTTGTTTGTGATAATTACAGTGCTGGTGAGGAAGTGATGCGGAGGCATGTGTGGGCATGATTGCCTTGTACCTCAGTCTTAATGCAGTGCCATGGCTCAGAGAGGTGAGAGGCAGTGATGGAGAGTCAGCTCCTGCACAACTCCTACCTTCCTCCTTATGAGATCCATTTTAATTTGGAGACTCACAATAAATCTACGTGACACCCACACACTGGCTATACTTTGACATTAAAAATCAGTTTTCCCTTTAGCGTACATTACTTTTCATGCTCACCTGGTAGTCAGACCGGCGTCCAAATGTGCTGAGGGTTTCACACATATTCTCATTCCAAGAATTCTTGCATTTCACTGCACAGTTTTCACTGATTATGCAAATTATAGAGTGTTTTCTAGCTGTCAAACAATAAAAGTTCAGTGCATTAGCAGTCTGCCGGAAAGGCTACCCAATAATCGCAAATGGTCAATTTGCATCCACTTTGAACAATGGAATGAGGATATGACTGCTCATTTACTGTGAAAGCACAGTAATTACATCACAGATCCTTTGATTACTTATTGGATTAATCTTGAATCAAAAATATTATTGTAAATTTATGGATACAAACGTGAAAAGATAATTAATAGTCTTCATTACAGTTTGTAGACTTGAAGAAAATTCATTTAACCTTGCATGCACCAGATCTGGAGCTACTTCACTGCTCTCAGCACTCAAAATCAATCTGCATCAGAAATAAAGTTAAACAGAAATTCTGAAGCTTTTCTCTTCTGTAAATGTCTGCGAAATCCCAGTGTACAGGAGCATTAGTGCTGCATGTGGTAACATTGAAGGCCTCGCATCAATTAACAGTAAGATTAGTTAACATTTTGGATTCCTAAAACCTCTTAGCAGCTATCACGCACTCTAGGAACTGAACCCATGGACTCCAATGGCCATTTTTAAAACACATGAGTAGCATTTTACAGTCTCAAAGCGCTATATCAGCACCTCCTCCCAGTATACACCCAACTCCCAGTCAGGAGTGCATTTAGGTATTAAGCAGAATTTAGCCTCCTCTTATGCACCATTTAATGAGCTCAGTGCTAAATTACTACCAGAGCAATTACACACACATCAGCCCTATATTCCCCAACACACCGCATCCATCAACAGTACGAATCCAGACAGGCCTTTCCATAAATCAAACTGCATATTTGTTGAAATCTGATAAGGTCCATACAGAAAAAAAATCTCACCGGTGCACATAATACACATATCAGTAGGCTTACAGCAGCAGAATTTCTCATTGATCAGCAGTTAGAGAGTGTGATGTGAAGGGCCATCCTGGCAGAGGAGAAATTATAAAGCATTTTGTAACGGAAAAACTGCCTCCACACACCCAGAGGTCCGTGTGCAGAAATGAGACATTGATCCATAATTGGAAGCACTCGGTCATGAAATCTAAAGACTAATTAAAGAAAGAGAGCTTTAATGGCATCCATTTACATATTCAGCACAGTCATTCAATGCTGCCTGCTGACTTACAGCCTGTGGGAGACGGAGGGCTGATCTGGAGGCTGTGAGGAGTTCGACTTAGATCACACTGGAATAAAGACAGGTGTCTGAAATGTCTGACTGCATCAGTGTGAGCTGCTTGTGCGACATGACTAAGATGCTTTTGTGGCTGTGTTGCCACTGACAGAAACATCAGCTATGAAAGACCAGCAGATATGCATCAAGGTCTTTTTAATGACGCTTAATCATGAATATAGTCTTGGCACAAATGGCAGTGAAGGTAGTGAAGTCATCCGGAGCTTCTGTGCCTTTTCAGTGTGACCTCCATAAGCCAAGGACAGCTTCCGATGCTTCACTATCACCTGAGGTTGAAACTTAAATCACTCACATGAATCTTGTCCGTGTGTGCACACACGCCCATGAATCTGTGTTGAGTGTTTGCACGTGCAAGCTCAAGGAGGAAGAGGTGACGTGTACAAAGTGTGGCATCTCATCTGGAGGCATGAACATGTCGGCTGGTTCCTGCTGTGATGAGGCACTGAGGGTGCAGCTTCTGATACCCCCGTGGACCACTGAGGTGTACACAGGGGCCTGATTACGTGTCAGGGCTGGTAAGTCCCACTTAACAGGCAAGAGGAAAGGAGCAGCCTGTGGTGGCATCGTAGACTTTTCCTTTGCACGTTATCGGCTGGACGGAGTTCTGCTTTCAACCTGTTAGGCTGGGAATGATAACAGAAGACAGCAAAAGATTGCTTGCCAGTGTTGCCACGCACAAGTGCTGTAGTGCAGACGAGAGGATGTGACTTGTACCTTCCCTGTTTGTCTTCTGCTTGATTGAATCTCCTTCTGACTGAAAGCAGAGCTGCCATTTGTGTTCCATGTACTGAGTTCTTCAACATCCCTTCCTTTTTGCCCCCTTCTTGTATTTTCTCCCAGAATACTGTTTCTATACCTTTATTAAAAGCCCTGGGCCTGTTTTAATAGGCTTATTTAAATATTTCTCCTGTGCAGGTTAAAGAAATGAGACAGCTTTGGTGCCAGACCAAGGCATTTCTTTAAGTGGAAGAGGCTTTCCATATAAGAGCCAATCATTATGAAGGCCAAGCTAAACTGAGGTTAATTGGAGCCAACTGCAGGCCAAGGTTTCTTTTGCCTATTCAGTCAGATAAATCTGTGGGGAAGGAGCTTTTGTGAGGAATTTGACTGATGATATTAAAGACAAGTGGAGCTTATTCTTGCTGCTCGGTTGTTGCTCATCAGAGGAGAGTGCTGAATGAGGCAAGCCTCATTGCAATGCAATCCAAAGTGACTGAGTGCTTGTTCGATAGACACTACAAAGACGTAATTAGAAGAGAAACAACCAGGATGTTTGTCAGAATGCCTGTAGACAATTGCATGTTTACATCTCAAGCCACTTTGCCTCCCTGGCTGAGTGCTACCTGCAGCGAGCACAGCAACAATTTTGATCTAACCATGGGTCTAAAATGTGTCTGACTGCTCAGAAAACATAAGGAAATTTCTACAGAGGGTAGGGTCATACATTTATTTATGGGAGGAGAGCACGGGAAATAAATCCATGCTGTGTTTATTTGGGGCTTTTGTTTCACACTCAAACATTTCAAAACAAAACTGAAAGCTCGTGATCCTTCACAGAGAGAAGATGTAAATGCAGGGAGGAGTTGGTCTGTCTTATCCAATAGTGTGGTTAGCTGGACTACTGTTTACATATGACATGTCATAAAATCATCCTGTTTTGTAATTTTTAAAATCTACTTTCATGCTTGAGATTACAGTCCTCAAATATTTTGTAGTGTATCAATAATATATTTACTATTTACATGCTTGCATGTAAGTTAAGAAGTACAGGGAATACTGGGTAAAGGCCAAAACACACCGGCGGCATCATATGACCGTGGTGTCATATGACCGTGGCGTCATATGACAGCGGTGTCATATGACCGTGGCGTCATATGACAGCGGTGTCAAGTGCTGCCCCCAACACACACAAAAAGCGTCGCGCTGCGGGGCGTCAACCGGATTTCTATTGCACACTCCAGTCCGCTAGGTGGCGGTACTGGTTGCCAACCGCCAATTAGAACAAAAGACGAGGAAGAAGACGGGGTGCAAGAAGAAAACACACAACGCAGGACGACCACGACAACTAGACAATGATGGTACATTGCTTATTGTAGTTGGCGCCAAAGTTCTTCTTCTCTGCTGTTCAACAGAGCTGGTACTACGGGAGCTGGGAAGTACAAAATAGTGCTTTTTCAAGGGCGGTGATGCTGGAAAAATAGGACAATAGCATACAAACAAATAGATAAGTATTTTAAAGCTATAGCTGTAGCTCTCAGGCATAGATGTAGATTTTGTAGGGGGATGCAGGAGACCCGTTCGCCTCAATGTTAATAATAACAATTATAATTTTTATTTATTTATAGGCGCCTTTCAGGACACTCAAGGACACTTTACAGGACACAGTAAAAAAACAAAACAAGTAGCAATGTATCCATAGATCATAAAGTCAAACAATTCAGTAATATTCAGAATAATAAAATGGCTAGACAAAAATCCTAATTATAAACACAATATACTATACTATGTATTTTGGGTTCCGGTTGAGTGAACGCTGGCGCGACTGGCTGCCGCTGCTCTCCGGTAATCTTTAAGTGTTTTTATGGTTTTATGGCCTCAATGTGGCCTGAGTGGACTATTGTGATAGCACTTTGTGGGAGTTGAAGCGTCTACCTGCGTTTGACTACCGATCCAGCTACCGCTCCTGTGTTTTTATGTGCTCGCTAGCCAACACTAGCCTACCTGCTGGAAGTTAGCACCTGGCCACAGACACGATGTGGGCCAGCAAGCCTCTCATCTGGTCTGCTCTTATCTGGACTTTCCTGTTGTTTCGCCACCACCCGATGGCAGAACCGCTCCGGTATACAGCTGCAGAGCTTCTCTGGATCCGCTGGTATCTGCCCGTGCCTTCACCGCTGCCGCCGGTACTGCACCACCACCTGGACATCGCTCTCCTCCCCCGCCAGAGATACATCCATCGTGGGTCTCGCAGGAACTTCAATCATGACAACTCCTCCACAGCAATAAAATCCTTCTGGTCCACTACTCGTCGTCCTCTCAGAAATTCCGGCAGGGTTGCGGATAGCCGTGCATTAGCTAGCCTGGCTAGGTCGGCTAATGCTAATGCTACCATCAAGCATGACAACACCACTGTTCATTTCGGTCTGCTCAACATCCGCTCTCTTACGAGCAAGGGCCATCTCCTTCAGGATCTCCTCACTGACCGTAAGCTTGATTTTCTTTGTTTAACTGAAACGTGGCAACAGCCAAATGACGTTTCTCTGCTTAATGAATCCACACCTGCTGGATTTGTTTACATCTGCCATCCCTGTGGCAACGGTCGCGGTGGAGGTCTCGCGGTAATTCACCGTGAGAAGTGGAAAGTCCTGCCTGTGTCAGTCTCTGCATTCAGTTCATTTGAATGCACTGTGTTTATGCTGCCTGGACCCTCTCCCACTGTCGTTGCCACTATTTACCGACCCCCTAAGCCCCACACTGACTTTTTAAGTGACTTTGCCACTCTTCTTACACAACTTTCCACTCTGTCACCTAACATAATACTTCTGGGAGATTTCAACATACACATTGACAATAAAAATCTGCCCCTCACCAGAGATTTTTTATCATGCCTCGACAGTTTTGGACTCCATCAGTACATTGACTTTCCGACACATACCAAAGGACATACTCTGGATTTACTCTGCTGCTCTGGCCTCACCCCCTCCAACTGCACCCCCGACAAACTTCCCATAACGGACCATTTTGCACTCTGCCTCTCTGCAATCAAACCTCCACGTCTCATCTCATTCAGGAATTTAAAGGACATTAATGTTGACACACTCTGCTCCAAAATTGACAGTATCTCAATCCCGGATTTTCTTTCCAACCCTGATGATCTTACAGCGCTCTACAACAATGGTTTAAACAACATCCTCAACTCTCTTGCCCCACTGAAAACTCGGACTGTTTCCTTTTTATCATCTGCACCTTGGTACACCCCTGAACTCCGGACATTGAAAACTAAAGGACGCCAACTGGAACGGCTCTATTAAAAAACTGGACTCACAATACACAAAAACATGTACAAAACCCACATTCTTTATTACAAAGACTCCATTGCACACAGTAAATCTGCTTATTACTCCGGTCTCATTACATCCAACGAAGGAAATACCAAATCACTTTTTTCACTACTCAACAAGATCCTCCAGCCTCCCCACTCCTTACCCCCCCACCTTTACTCTATTGACACCTGCAACTCCTTGATGCTATTCTTTAATGATAAAATCAACTCCATTCATCAGCACCTCTGTTCACACCCTCCTCCTCTCTCCACACCCGAACCCTTCCTCTACAGTCAGCCCTTTTCCTCCTTTCAACTCCCAGATGCCTCTGAAATATCCGACCTCATCCACAAATCTAAGCCCTCCACATGCCTGCTGGACCCTATCCCCACAACCTTGGTCAAATCCTGCCTCTCCTCTCTGCTTCCCCTCATTTCTGCCATTATCCACTCTTCACTGTCCACCGGTATTGTCCCTTCAGCTTTCAAAACTGCTGCTGTCACCCCAATCCTGAAAAGATCTGATTCAGATCCCAACGACTTCAATAATCTCCGCCCTATCTCCAACTTACCTTTCATCTCCAAAATTCTTGAAAAAATAGTCTCCTCCCAACTTCACGCACATCTCACTCTAAACAGTCTGTATGAACCCTTCCAGTCTGGTTTCCGTCCACGTCACAGCACTGAAACTGCACTTATCAAAATCACCAATGATCTCCTCACTGCAGCTGACACCGGTTCACTCTCCATTCTCATCCTCCTCGACCTGAGTGCGGCCTTTGACACCATCTCACACCCCATCCTCCTCAGCAGACTCTCCTCAATTGGCATCACCCACACCCCCCTTCACTGGTTCCATTCTTATCTCACAGACTGCACTCAGTTCATACAGCTTAAATCTTTCTCCTCCGACCCTTCCCCAGTCACCACAGGTGTGCCCCAGGGCTCTGTCCTGGGGCCCCTCCTCTTCATAACCTACCTCCTCCCCCTCGGCCATATCTTGCGCAAATTTAACATTTATTTCCACTGCTTCGCGGATGACACCCAGCTCTACCTCTCTTGCAAACTTAACTCCACACTCCCACCCCCCTCCCTCACCTCCTGTCTTTCTGAAATAAAATCATGGTTCACCTCTAACTTTCTAAAATTAAACAGCAATAAAACTGAATTCCTACTCATTGGCACCAAATCCACCCTATCTAAAGTTGACACCTTCTCTCTCTCCATCGACATCTCCTTAGTCTCCCCCTCCCCTCAGGTTAAGAGTCTGGGTGTCATCCTCGACAGTACACTATCTTTTCAATCTCACATTAATAGAATCACCCGGTCTGCTTATTTCCACCAGCGCTCCATCAATCGTCTCCGCCCCTCCCTCACCCCCCACACCACCGCTATCCTCGTCCATAGCCTTGTCACCTCCCGCCTTGACTATTGTAATTCACTCCTCTTCGGCCTCCCTCAAAAGTCCCTCCATAAACTTCAGCTGGTTCAGAACTCTGCTGCCCGGATCATCACCAAAACCCCCTCTTCCCACCACATCACCCCCGTCCTTCAGCAACTCCACTGGCTCCCGGTTAATCAAAGAATCACTTACAAAATCCTTCTGTACACCTACAAGTCTATCCATAACCTCGCCCCTCCTTACCTCTCTGACCTCCTGCACGTTGTCACTCCATCCCGTGCCCTCAGATCTTCCTCCTCCCTCCATCTCACTGTACCTGCTGCCCGCCTTAGCTCTATGGGGAGCAGAGCTTTCAGCTGCTCTGCTCCCCAACTCTGGAACTCACTGCCACCTGACCTCCGTAACTCTGCCACCCTGCCCATCTTCAAATCTAAACTCAAAACTCATCTGTTCACACTTGCTTACTCTCTCTAAACTGCTTCACACGGTCCCCCCTCCCTTTTTGTTGTTTGTTGTCTTTTATTTTGTATTTTATATCTTTGTTTTTAAATTTTCTGTACAGTGACCTTGGGTGTCCTGAAAGGCGCTTTCAAATAAAATATATTATTATTATTATTATTATTATTATTATTATTATTATTATTACTACAATATAAAATAATCTTAAATAATAATCTTAATAAAATCATCACCAATAAGTGTGTCTCCATTAAATCAGACTGAGTATGCCAGCTTGAAAAGGTGTGTTTTCAGACAGGATTTCAAAGTGGAAAGGGAGTCAATATTGCGAATGTCATGGGGGAGAGAGTTCTAGAGGCGGGGGGCAGAACAGCTGAAGGCTCTAGAACCCATGGTAGTCAAGCGGGCAGATGGTGATGTGAGTTGGAAAGCAGAAGAAGATCTAAGAGTACAGGAGGCTGTGTAGATATGAAGGAGTTCAGACAGGTACGAAGGGACTTGATTATGAAGGGCCTTGAAGGTGAGAAGCAGAATCTTGAAATTGATGTGATATTTAACAGGAAACCAGTGAAGTTGCTGGAGAACTGGAGTGATGTGATCTGTGGAGGGGGTTCTGGTTATCATACGGGCAGCTGAATTCTGGACCAACTGGAGTTTATGAAGACACTTCAGAGGAAGACCAAAGAGGACAGAACTGCAATAATCAATACTGGATGTAACCAGAGAATGAACGAGGATGGCTGCGCTGTGAGGTGTAAGTGATGGGCGAAGACGGTTAAGGTTTCGTAGGTGAAAGTATGCAGACCGAGTGACATTATTGATGTGGGCCTCAAAGGACAAGGTACTGTTGAGGATGACACCCAGACTCTTAACCTGAGGGGATGGATGGACTTTGGAGTTATCAATGGTTAGAGTGAAACTGTTGGGTTTAGCCAGAGTAGATTTTGTACCCACAAGAAGAGTCTCAGTTTTATCACTGTCTGAGGAAGTTGCATAAAAGCCAAGATTTAATATCCAGTAAGTAGTAGGGATGTAACGATTACCGATATTACGGTAAATCTCGGTTAATTTTTACACGGTAAGAATGACCGTTTACGTTTAAACTAATTGCATTATCGCGGTGGATTATCAGGATATGTAATAACAACCCCATTCAAGTCTCGCGATGCAGGCGCTGCGTGAATGCGTAGCATGTGTAAACACAAAGAATGAAAACATGGCAGAAGGTGGTGATAGCGGCACTCGGGACATTCCCCCCCCAACTAAACGCACAAAGTCTGAGGTCTGGGCGTACTTTGGGTTTCTGAAGAATGCCGAGGGACAGCTGGTGGAGGACAACTATCCTGTGTGCAGAACATGCAGAAAGAAAGTTGCTGCAAAGGGTAGCAACACTACAAATCTGCTGGATTATCTCCATGACCGTCATCCACAGCTTTACAGCCAATGCAAGTTATGCTTTGCAAACGTCAGTTATTGTGTGAGGGACTTCGGTTTTACTGAGATTGTCATAATGTGTAACTCTTGACGTATACGGGACATTTGAGCCGTATCTGTCCTCCTAAACGGCGACTAGGTTTTCCGTTTTCGTTTAAGACACTTAGGAGCTAGTACTAGCTGAGTAATGTTAGCTAATAGCCGTATTAGCAGCTATGTTGCTAACTGTTTCAAAACGAAACGGAGCTGTAAACACTGAGCAGAGCCGACAGAATATAAACCGACGTAACGTAACGCTAATTGAGATCAACTATGATTGAATCACTGTGATTATGGTTATTGTATGGCGAGCTAGAATCAATATAGACGGCCAGTTATGCTTTCTCGACATAAGCGCAAGGAAACAACATAAAACGTTGCCGTGTTAACCTTTGACCGAGAGCATGCACTCCTTTTGTCGTACAGGTAATCCTCTGACTCACATGCACACTTCTAATGTGTGAATTATTCTGTGTAATGATGACCATTGCCCTTAGGGTTTTTATGGTTTCCCCTGCACATTTGTGATATCTATTCTATATATTGTAGGTTTTTTGTTCTACTCTTGCATTGTTTTGTTTTATATATATTTTTCCTGTCGTGCTATATAAATTGTTTACATATTTTGCTGACTGTTAAAATGCACCAGACAAATAAGCTTTGTTCCTGTAATTTGTTTACATATTTTGTTCATTTAAAATAAAATTTTCTGTTGCTGTGCCAATCCCTTGCCCCTTTAATGTGAAAGTTTCATTTTAATATAAGATTTTGGCTGTTAACATTTTAGTATGATAAGGAAGTTACAAGATTTAGTGAAGTTATTTCAATATATCTATTTTTTGGACATTTTACAGCGCTTAAAAAAATATCGCAATATTATCATTTACCGTGATAATTTGGTCACTATAATCGAGACATCAAATTTTCCATATCGTTACATCCCTAGTAAGTAGTCAGAAAGGGATTTGGGGGGGTGAAAATAGGCCTGGTGGATAGGTAGAGCTGGGTGTCATCAGCATAACAGTGGAATTGAATACCAACTTTTCTAAAGATATGGCCAAGTGGTAGAAGGTAAATGATAAATAAAAGGGGACCTAGGGCAGAGCCCTGAGGAACACCACTAGTAACTGGGTAAGAGTTGGATCTGAAATTTCTGATTTGAACAAAATGAGTTCGGCTGGAGAGATATGACTTAAACCAGTTTAGGGCAGTGCCAGTGATACCAGTAGTAGCTAATCTTTCTGGGGGGATGTTATGTGAAATGCTATCAAAAGCTGCACTTAGATAGAGAAGAATGAGAATAGTTAAAAGCCCAGAGTCAGCTGCCATTAGGAGATCATTAGTGATTTTGACCAGAGCTGCTCAGTGCTGTGACAGGAGCGAAAACCAGACTGAAATTGTTCAAACAGATTGTTGTGGCTAAGGTGAGTGTGGACCTGAGCTGCAGCTGATCTTTCAAGTATTTCAGAGTGGAATGGTAAATTTGAAATTGGATGGAAGTTGCTGAAATTGTTAAGATATGCAACAGGTTTCTTTAGTATTAGAGTTATAGCAGCAGTTTTGAGAGACGTGGGTGAGGGAGGAATGTGCAATCACAGTTATTAAGGAGGAGAGGGAAGGAAGACAGGTAGATGATTTGGATTTACGAATCAGACCAGATATCTCAGCAGCAGTCAGAAGTTTAAAACTATATAGGGAAGGCACAGGGGCAGCACAGAAAAGCTAATCAGGTGAACTTTAGTTAGTGTTGATAGATGTGGTCAGCTGCTGGTGAATATTTTAAATTTTGGCAGTAAAAAAGTTGATAAAGGTGTTACACTGGGCTGTAGAGAACAGGTGAGGAACAAGAGTATCAGGTGGCCGTAGAAGATTGCTAACAGTGGAGAAAAGGGATCGAGTGTTTCCTTCACCTGACTGGATTAAATGTGCATAATGTGCTGATTTAGCTTCAGCTTGAGCATCCTTATAATGAATTAAATGGCTAGTGTACATGTCTTTATGCACCACAAGGCCAGTTTTAGCACAAAGGCGTTCCAGGCGACGGCCTTCAGCTTTAAGCTGGCGTAATTCTGGTGTAAACCAGGGGGCAGAGTGGGTGAAAGAGACAGACCCGGGTTTTCATGTGCATTTGCCCATTTCTCCAATTTAAACATAAAAGGTAGCAGAGGACTTCTATTTTGACAAAATTAAGACATTTACACATAAACTGTTGAATGATTTGTTGCAGAAAAGGCAAACACTGGTGCACAAAAACTCACTTGAAAGCAGAAAATTAAGTGTTTGATGCTCAAAATTTTCTGGCAGAGGACCTCCAGACCCCAGGTTTCATATGTGTCCACCCAATTTTGAAAAGAAACCTATGCCTTTGTACTGAGGAACACCCTTCTCTCTTCCTGGCTTAGCCTAATGTCTTGTTCACTAGTAACAATGATACACTGCACACTGTAATTAATTAGGACTTCATGTTTTAAAACTTTTTACAATGATATTTCCAAAAGCTATTTTGGTGTAAGGACATAATTCATTTAAAACAATTTATACCATAAAGTTGTTACCCTTTTATTGCTTAACCCCTCATGTAATGTTTTTTTCCACTTCTTGTCATCTTCCTGGTATTCATTTAGTAATTAATTAATACGCTGTATGTACATATCACTTTGTTGTTTGTTGTTATTGTTAGTTTGTTAACTTCTATGTAGGATATCAGTAATATTGTTAAAAATAACAACAAAAGAAAGGAACATAAGCTGACTTGTAGGTATGACTCACGGTGGAGCTGCTCATTTTGTGTACAACTATGTAATTTAATCTAAAAATGGAAGATTAATATATATAGAAATGTGTTGACCTGGAAAATAGTACTTTTACTTGTTATGTGAAGGACTTTAAAAAGCAGTTTTACTGTAAGTAACCAGACACACACACACACACACACACACACACACACACACACAAACAAAAAAAGAAAACCTCTGGTAATGCAACACTCCAAATGCTGGTAACCATGATCTAATCCTCAGGAGGATTAACCTCTAAGAGCAGGATATACACTCATAAACCTTTATAAATCTGAAACACATGAACTCTCTGGGACACATGCAAACCTCAATCTGTCTCTCCACTGCACATCTACTACACAGCGCTGGCCCCAAACAAATTCTAATGGACAGTATCAGCCATGGCGTGATTTGAGTCTGTCTGAGCTACTATGCAGTCCAACTGCTCCTTATATCACTGACAAACTAGTTAGGTCACTATGTGATGCCGATGTGATGTATGAATACGTTTTCAGCTTTGACAGTGGTTACTATTGCAACTTTACACGTGGTGCAGATGTATACAGTGCAGATCAGACCATCCCTATTGAGTGTTATTACTGTCTGATTGGTGAACTGGGGAAATGTGCAATGAGGCACACTCGGACATTATTTCACCATATTGTTTCCTTGGCCGTGGAACAGAGCAGTAGCCTGAACAGTCAGATGTAATCTGGGCTGACTGCTGTAATCAGCTGGCTGTCCTGGGGAGACACAGAATATGCCACATCTCTGCTCTGGTGCTGATAAAGGAAACCAAGCCACATCTATTCTATTAGGTACAATTTGAATGTTCCTTTCTCATCAACCCTACAATATGGCACCTAATAACAGCCCCAGTGTTCACTCCGTCTTGATAATAAAAAAAAGAGAGAGAGAGAGAGAGAGCGCATCAGTAAAAAGCTGTGACACGTCTGGGCTGTCACATGCGAGCATTGATCACACATCATTCCTATCATTAAGAGATGGCCAAATAAAAAGAGCAGTGTAGACAGTTTTGTATTGGTAAATACTGCCAATGAGGCTCCAGTGAGAGTGTTTACAGTAAATGGGGGCCAGTGGGAACAGAGCTGATTCATTATTAAGGGTGTTAGCATTAAGACTGTCAAGTTAACATTCCTGTTTGCCCCTAATGTAATTGGGGCGTTTCATTTCAGCCTTGATTTATGCAGTACGATACAGCATTAAGCAAAAAAAGCGTGCGGCTCATTCTTAGAGCTGATGCACCTTTAAAAACAACCTGCAAAAATCAAGAGGGTTAGGCAACTAATTTCAAATCAAATTGAATTCACAGAAATAGGATTGACCTATTCAGGTACCGTACGTTACTGAATGTGAAAAGGAAAAACAAGTCTCCATTTCTCTCACCTTGCCACCTTGTCTTAGTGTAACAAGGTTTTTTCACATCTCCGCAGCAAAGCTGGCAGGCACAAATGTCTCAGACACCCAAAGATATCAGAGAAAGAATGATACATCCGTGTGTTAATATGGTTACCATTTTTTCAGGGTCCTTGGGGACTGGAAGAGCTTTCCTAGGTCCTTTGTTTCATTGCAGTTTTGCAGTAAATGTCACAAACTATAAATAATTATGTTCTTAAAGGTTCTCTAGACTTTGAAATTGAGATAAATTGTGAGGTCGCCGCCAAATCTCACCCGTTATTACATAGCTGCATGATTTCTTTCCCTCTGGGATCCTAACTGTTCACATTGATGAGATTTACAAGCTTGCTTTAGAGAAAAAGTCATGTATCTTTATAGCAAAATTAATGTACGTTGAATTTAATCATATTAATCCGAACTCTATGCAGATTTGATTTAATGTAAAACAGGCCACGATGAGGCTGTTTGAAGTTTGGAAAATTAAAAAAGATATTTAAATATATATGCCCACCCCATTTACCCCCTCCCCTTCCCACTTGGACCGGCTCTCTAGTGAAGTGGCTATAATGAGTGGACTGCCTGCTGTCCCTTTGCTGGGTGTGGTGTGAGGGATTAATGAAGTGGTGGCTCACAAGGGAGATCCATCTGCACCCAGACAGTCTTAATGAACTACCAAGGCCCAGACATGGCACTTTTACTGAGGCCTCCACTTATGGCTTATGACATGCTGAGGAAGCAGGACTGCTTTTGTTTTGAATGGGCTCGCCTTTAATGGTGACAAAGTGAACTTTTCAATCTACCAGAGTGCACTTCAGCCAGTGTTATGTGTACTACACATAGCAATTTTGTTCCTTTCTATAGGGACTCATTTCGATTTCTTTGATGTAGTGTGGAACCATCACTGGAAATCTCAACCTGCCAAAGAGAGGGTGTCATGTTCCCTTCACAATATGATGGAAGGTTAGAAAATTATCTGCATATATATGTGGCTGTAAATGCACTCTCACAACCCAAGACTGTCACCTCCTATCATGCAGGCTCATACATAGTCAGGTAAACCTAAAAGAAAAAATATTCTCACATTATTTGACAGCACATCAATTATCGATTAAGTATGTATAGCCTGCCCCCTGGTTACTGTAGCACGGCATAGGAATTTATACAGTGTGCATTAATAAATTAGCAGATCTACCACTAAAAATTAACAGTATGTTTTTGAAGACAAAAGAAGCATAGAAGAAAACAAAAGCAGGCTCTTATTTCTAGTCAGAAACCACAGATTTCGTTGCCTCAAAATAACAACTAAAGTTATCAGCTTTCGTCGGACAGCTGTCACTAGCAGATTTCATCAGCTGCAGCGAGCTAGCATCAGCTATTATTAGCACCAAACTATGAGTTGGTTGAAAACCCAGTCCCCAGCTGACCTTGTAATGTTTCTAGTTGATTTAATTTAAAATAAGAAGCCTATAAAAAAGGTTTAACATATGCACTTGATAGTGACATACTTGATGTCAGGCATAAAGACTAAAGCAAAAAGGCAGCATCCTCACCATCTGATGATCTATTTAGAAAAAGTGGAAATAAAAGAGTGGCTTTGTTCATGTATGGACCTTTTATATTGCAGATATTTTGGCTCGTCATAGCAGAGCAAGAACAGGTGTAACTAATGACAGTAACAACATCCCTTTTAGAGGAATACTTTACCCCCCAAATAACCATTTGTATATCAGTTACTCACCCTGTTTTATGTTGAACCTTCTGAAGAAAAAGTTGTTTTTCTCGCACACCTCCAGCTAGCGAAGAATCCAGAAGTGACAAACATTATTGATGAATTGAAACCATGGAGGACCAGGTGTAACCACACCAAAAACTACATTAAAACATCTGGTTACAAACTTTCATACAACTCCTGCAGTATAATCCAAGTCTCAGTCAGAAAGGCCTGACAGTAAGGTAATGCAATGTGATTGGAAAGCACTAAGTATATGACTCGATAAATGATACTTTGATTATACTGCAGAAGTTGTGTTAAAGTTTGTAAACAGATGTTTTAAAGGTCTAGTGTGTAGGATTTAGAGGCATCTAGTGGTGAGTTTGCAACACTGCAACCAACTGAAACTTCTCCCTTGTGCCAAGTTTGGAGGAGGACTATGGTGGCCGATGCAAAAAAATATGATAATGCAATTGGCCCTATCTGGAGCCAGTGTTTGGTTTGTCCTTTCTGGGCTACTGTACAAACAACATGGCAAACTCTGTGCAGGACAAACGGCTCACTCTGAGGTAACTAAAACAGAACGATTCTTAGTTTCAGGTAGTTATACACTAATGGAAATATAGTTATGAATATTATATCCAGTTTCTGTCGATATATCTTCTTAAATACTACGCACTGGACCTTTAATATAGTTTATATAGCTTGAAACAAAAATAAAGTTTTCTTCAAGAATTTAACTTAACATGAGTAATGATATACAAATGGTCATTTGGGGGTTGAAGTATTCCTTTAAGTATCCCAGTAAGGCATGAAAGTGAAGAGGCATGCATATAAGGATCTCCTGAATGAAATGCAGCCATCATTGATATTACACCTGTGCTTTTCAAAATCACTGCTGTGGAAAAAGTCTCTTGCAAATGTTGTTTGCTCCAACATAAACCATGGATGGTTTGGTGCTTACAAGAGAATATATTAGTATATAAAGAATATACCACTACAATATCCTGAATAGCTGTTTTTTAGCCTAATCTGTGGCCCTACATGCTCTAATAGGTAATGACCCATATCCATACTAAAATAACACTAGGTTTATTTTTAGCATTAGACAAACACATTTCTGCAATAGTAACAAAAGAAGACCAAAGAACAAACTTCTTTGGTGCAGAATACTGTCCATATTAGATCTCCATATACACTGTTTCAGGCCTGTCCTGCCAGGTTGTGAGTAATGAGCTATGGTTGGACAGTCCTGGTTCAGGGGCAAGTTTAGTGAACAGTTGAATAATTTTAAAGAAGAACATCCACTTCATTAATGCATATTTTTTAAAAGCCGTCAATAATCCATCAATTAATTACTTAGTCTTTAAAGTAATAAGGCGCAGCATTATCCCACAGTATGAATTTGATGATGAGGGGTAATTTCAGCAAATTCCAGCACTTACTGGAGGTCTTTATGAGCAACTGTTTTTCCTAAAAGCCTTTGTTATTCGGTCTGATTTGGCAAAAAAAATGACTGCAGCCTTAAAGTGCTGTGTGTGACCCAGCATGCAGTACAACTGGAGCAGATCTGGCTTTTCATTAAATCATATCATGACAAAAATCCCGGACAGCTATTAATTCATTACTGCACACTCAATAGATTTCTGTCATTGAATTGAAAAGAAATGACATCTGCTTATTTGGTGGTGTTTCCTTTAGGGTGAATTCAGCTCTGTTATTTTTAGTCAAAAGCCCAACCTGTCTTTACTCTGTAGCACCCCTTGATGAAAAACTGTCACCTCAGTATTGCTTTTATTAGGCTAGATGCTGCCGGTCTGGGATCGTGTGCAGGTTTGCATTACCATAGGAAGATTCCAATGTCTGCAGGGTTGAGAAACACATTCAGAATATGCCACACCTCTTAAAGTAATGTTTTATGTGATGAATAAAATCCATACTGTTTAATGAAATACTGACAGAAATGTATACTATGTATAGCTGTAAAGTAGATATGTTAGTTTGATGCTTGCATGTCAGAAAGAAGAAATAGCAATGTTTATTTATTTTCTAAATGAGTATTCACAGCGAGTTGGGTGCGGTTGGAGCATCAGCTGTGAATGGGAAGAAAGGAGCGGCTCAGCTGGCCAGGGTGAGCAGTTTCAAGTGACTGAGTGAAACTGCACATGGAGTACACCTGACCCATCAGTACTGCCATGCTCTCATGGCTGCAGTGGGACTGGGCTCATGGCACACGCGCACACACACACACACACACGCACGCACGCACGCACGCACGCACACACACACACACACACACACACACACACACACACACACACCGGCTTCAATTAGCAGTCCCACACACATTATTCAATGACACTTAGATGCAGTCCACAATCCAAGGTCCAGTGGCAGCGCCAACCATCCATTTGTACCGAGGCTGACAGTCTGAGCTGCGATTATAATTTTTAGTCCAAGCATGTCTATGAGTGTGTGTCAAGATGAAAATCTAACCTCAGTGCAATCATGAGAGCAGCTACTGATGACATAAAGTATGTTTGCTGGTGTCATTAGCTCACTTCCTAACAGCTGCTCACCCTGGGCGGCTGAGCCCATCTTATCCCTCCATCCACAGTTTTGGCTGTGCAAGCCATCAGTCGTGATCCTGGCCACTGTGGGGGCCCCAAGCAAAGAAGCCCATCAAGCCTCTGCCAAATGCATTCTGAGTACACAACACAACTGTAAATGGTATTAAAGATGTATTTTTTTTATTGCAAAGTCAGATTTGAACTTGAAATGGAACAATATATTTATTCTTAAAGTATAAAATAAATAAAATATATGAATATGAATAAATATAAAACACAACAAACTCGCACACGTCACCATCACACACGCTCTCTCTCAAACGCACACAGACAAGGGGCCCCACTTAAGGTTTTTATGGGCCAGCAGAGATGCAATGTATAGCGCCTTTATGGGAGGTTTATGACAGTCTGAATATCTGGAATATATTTTGGATGTTTGGGAATGGTGCAGGAAAACACATAAAAGTAGCTCATGATCGATAATTCATCTTTTCAAACCTGCTATCATGTATTTTAATTATTCATTCAGCTTTCCAAGAAAGCAATGTGTTTCCTTGGCTGCATCCCAGCGGTTAAAGTGTCTGTGGTTGGGTTTGACTGGACGTGTAATGCAGGAAAGGGTGATGATTAAAAGAAAAGAAAAGCTGGAAAATTATAAGGGCAAATGATTCAATACCAAAGCTTAACCTTGAGTGTGCTGCAGTACTGTAATTGTAGCAAACCATACTTTTCATTAGTGTGACTATCTAGCATGTTTCTGAGCACGTTTTCAACAGAACTTACTGTACCCAGCACAGCTGTGTGCACAGATTTTTAAGGATAAGGACAAGTAACTACAAATCAGAATCCCCAAGAAGTTGCAGTGGTCACCCGTCAAAAAAAAAATCATACTTTTAAGAAGAGGGGCTCTTAAGAATACTGTAGAAACAATGTGGATAAATGGAAAATTATGTTCATCTTGTTGTTTAAAAAAAAAAAAAGAAAATGCTAACAGGATCCACATTTGTTTGACCTGCTGCATTCACACACCTCATCATCCTCCTATTCTCAGGGAAGGAGCAGAAAAGAAGAAAGCGGGCTGAATGACAGCCCAACAGATGAGATAGCTTTGTCTAATCCCTTTCCAAAAGAGCTTCATTGAAATGACTGGGAGCGGGGAGGACAAGACGAAAGAAAAATTGGAGCATTGTGTATTGTATAGCCATCACGGGGCGTCTTTGGTCTTCTCTGTGAAGTGACTTTGACAGCTTTGGGGATTAAGGAGCAGTCCATCGTACACGGCCCAAACAGCAGGGATTAGACTAAATATGCTCACTCTTGTCTCTGGCTCCTTCACTTAGTAAATCAATAAAACATGATTTTTCTACTGTAACGGCACACGTGTGTGTGTGTGTGTGTGTGTGTGTGTGTGGGAGAGAAGGTGAGGTCGTGAGACAGAGCAGAGAGAAAAATACCTATATAAAGGGGTAGAACGGCTCCGGAGGCGAGGAGGAGCCAGCTGCCAAGCGTCGGTGCTCGCTGCTGCAGTTGCTGAAATTCCCCTTTTTATGTTGTTCAAGATGCTGCAGCTCCTCTTACAGCCACGCACAGGCATAATATATTACCTCCATGGGAGAGTTATTGTTAAAGGCCAAGAATTCGTCTTGGACAAACTCGGCCAGCCCCCTCACATATTCAGATCAGCAAGTAGCGTTTTGGGATTTTAAAAGCAAATTTTATTCCACAAAAAAAAAAAACACCCTTAAACATGTTCATGCATACTGTTTTTCCCATTTACATTTCCAGAGAAACTGCTGACACCAGCTGCCAAAGAGTACCAGGATGACTCTCAGCATTCTGACTTCTTGCTAAACTTATAGAAAACCAACATATAAAATCATATGTAAAATACAGCAACAACAAATCTGATAAGAGAAATAATTTCCTCCAAGTAGCAATGAATGGGCTCTTACACTTTCATGCATGTTGGGGTTGCTGGCGGTCACTGGTTGACTTGGCTGTGTGCATGACTTAGATGTTTCCTGCATGTAGTGCATGTAGTGTGTTGATGTATTGCAAATCGGGCACCACTTCCTCTGTCCACTATGTGGCACTACAGAACACACACTAATTATACGTCATGTTGCTGTATGTCATGTGTAGACCACAGCGATTAAATTTCTTGTAAATCGGATGATCTTTGCCACATATGGCTGACTTCCTGTTTTCAGTAGGTGGCGCTATCACCAAGAGTCAGGCGTGGACAAATCTCAGGCCTAAACTCTTATCTGGCATGTTAAATTTGGGGCAGATTCAAGTAGGCCCCTGTGTAAAGTCCAGTTACAACAGCTTCCTGTGTTGTGTAGAAACATCAAAATTTACTGTGCAGCCACGGCATCACTGTTTCAAAAAACTGGCAATCTTCACATTAAAGCATTGTCAAGGTTTTTAGGCTTTTCTGACTACCTTTGGAGTCGAATCTGGTGAACACGCTAAGAGAAGCACATCAAAGTACAAAACATGTCACTTCCTGTTGCCTGTAGGTGGTGCTATGACTAACTCAATAATGGCATGTAGACGTCTTCAAGCTGGGACTCCTACCAAACATGAAGTTCAGGGCAGATTGGATCATTTACCATGGAGTCGTAAACCACTTCCTGTTTCTGGCAAATTATAAAAATTTGATGCCCCACAATGGCCACACCATTTGACGAGAACTCAAACTTTTCATCTCAAAGGTCTTTAGATGGCACAGATAAAATTTGTTGTCCATCAGGTGAAATATCTTGAAGTTCATTAAAGTATGACCCTGTGTAAGCAAATTTGAATTCCCAAGGATAGCGAAGGAACAGCCACCCTTACCCAATCTTACCCTAACCCTTCTCAATCCCACTGCACTTGCCTAAAGCTGACCACTCCAACCAACAAAGGCAAAGAGAACTTGCCTAACATGGGGAGAGTAGGGCGGGTCATTGCTTCACTATCCTAGGATTAAATGGCAAAAATACTCTTGCATTGCCCAGTTAATTTAAAATGGCTGACTTCCTGTTGGGTTTAGGGTATACTGCTTGTGATTTACATGTGGGGTGGCACGGTGGTGTAGTAGTTAGCACTGTCACCTCACAGCAAGAGGGTTCCTGCTTCAGTTCCAGGAGGGAGCCCCTCTGTGCGGAGTTTGCATGTTCTCCCCATGTCAGCGTGAGTTTTCTTCAGGTACTCTGGCTTCCTCCCACAGTCCAAAGACATTCAGGTTGGGGATAGGATAAGTGGTGACTCTAAATTGCCCGTAGGTGTGAATGTGAGTGTGAATGGTTGTCTGTCTCTATGTGTCAGCCCTGTGATAGTCTGGTGACCTGGGGTGTACCCTGCCTCTCGCCTGATGTCAGCTAGGATAGGCTCCAGCCCCCCCCCCCCCCCCCCCCGTGACCCCCAAGAGGATAAGCGGTTACGAAAATAAATGGATGGATGGATGGATGATTTACAAGTGCCTCCAAATTTTTGTACATCTAGGGGTAGTGTACCACAGGGGCTGTTTTGTTGAAGTTTTGTCGGGGGTGCTACTAAGCCATTTTGTCACACCTGAGACCCATAAAATAATATTTTTTTCACCGCCTCTAATTTTTTAAGTTTTAAAGCACCTTTAGCCCCTCAAAAATGTGATTCATTCAGCAAAATAATAATAATTCCTTCAGTTCCAAAAGGTTCCTTGCACCAGTTGGTGTCATTATCAACACATTTTTCACCCCTATATATTTTCAGGCAGGCAAAAACTTCCTGTTTATAAGACTGAGCTGTCAAAACTTATCATATGAGTGAATGGAAGGTCTGAAAAGTAGTTTGACTGCGGAGGCGACTTTGAGCTCCTGGGGCAGCTCCTGTTTGAAACTTACTGTTCATAAAGTCAAATAAAGTTGTACTGTGTGCTTTGAGAAGTAAAAAATATTAAGCCCACGTAAGAAAAAAGAAAAAACTTACACACACACAAAAAAAAACATGCCACCGAGATCTAAGTGAAACCATCAGCAACCGGCATGACTGTGCTGCTGGTCTCAATGTAGCTGTGCAGTATCACACAATAAATGGCTGTATGAGATGTCTATTAAAGAAAGCCTTTATTATCTGGTTCTGATTTTATAGCTGTTCAAATGCAGGCACATATATCTTTGTTTAACGCACTGTGTGCACTGCAGTTACACTATAATCATTCCTTGTAGTGATCCACTAATAGCAGCATGTCTAAATAAATCAGTGGACTAACAGATTCAAATTACATATGTTTCACAGGCTGCTCTACACTTAAATAACCCCCGCACAACTTTGATTATAAAGTTTGCGATGTCAAGTGTCCTGTTTTCTTAAGGGAGTGGTTTAAAAATTGCTAAGTGGAACGAAAGCTAAAGAGCAAACATAAGTGGAGCTTTACTCAGCCTCAAATCTGCCTCTAATCCATAAAATTACACCTGTCACTAGAAAGTTAGATCTATTAAAACTACTTCCTGATCCGAGAAGGAAAAACCATTAAAACACACAAAGGCCTTCAATCAGCACTTAATTAACACAGCAACCTTTTTCCCAGTGCTGGCAATCACTTCCCTATCTGCCAGATTAGTTTAAGGACGTGAATACAGATAGGAAATGGCCAAAACAACATTGAGGATATGGCAGGGGAGAAAATAAGTAAAAAATGAAAAAAGAGAGGGATGGAGAGAGAGAGAGCGAGAGAGAGAGAGAGAGAGAGAGAGAGAGAGTGTGAAAAGAGGGGACGCCGCAATGGTCTGTTAACTTCTCCCTCCCCACAGAGGTCTCCACAGACATATCCGATGGCCTTTATGTCAAGTGTGTCATTTTAGCAGCGGGAACATCACTTAAATAACCACTAACACTGTACATTCCAGTGCCTGTGTATCTCTTGCAAAATGTGAACAATCAGCCAAAGTAATTTCTGAAATGATGGACATGTAAAGGACTGTAAAAAAAGTTTCAGGAGATTTAGCCATGACAGCCTCAGTGATGACTCAATGTTTCAGAAGGACAAAAGTGAGAGAAAGATAATTTGTAGCAGCTGTTAAATGCAAGTGAGGCTTCATTCTGTTATGAAGTCTAAAATCTAATCTGTAAAAATTATATTTTAGAAAGAGCACACACTTTTTTTAGCAGGAGAAATACCTCTGCTGTGTAAACTCAATGTGATAATAGTGGCTTTAGGAGAATCAGTATCAGTAAATCAGTAAACAACAGATGAATATACAAGTCTTCAATTGAAATATTAAAGATACACAAACAAAGCTGCAATAAGTTATGTTGTTATATTAATATTGGAAAAAATGACAATGAGTAATGTGTGAAGTGTCACTAGTACTGTTAAACCCACAGAGAATTATCACACAGTTTCTGCAGTTTTCTTCAATTCTTCTGGGAATTTTAGCATCTTTAGGCTCACTGGTTTCATTTTTTTCTTCACCACTCTTGTCAAAGTTATTTGCAATGGGAGCAGTCTGGTATTTTGACGAAAAAAAAAAAAACCTCTGTAAACTCACTGCACGCTACCTTTCCCACACCAAATACCAGACAAATAAAGCTAGCTGGTTGGTGAATATATTGAAGCAGGTAACATTCCTTATAGTTCCCTCAGGAGTTGGTGGAGACCAAAATAGAGCTAAAAGGAGTAAATGCTGGACCTGCATCCACCAAGTGGGCAGACAAAGAACTCCAAACAGCCAGGCAGCCATGTTCCTACTGCAACGCAGCCACTGGGGCTCACAGAAGCCTCTCTACTCAATGCAGTTGCACTTGGTGAAATTGTCCCTCCTGGCTCCCTTGCAGTCAAGATGGCAGTGAAGATAACAAAGCTGGGTGGGGAAGGGGCATCATCTTGTAAAGTGACTTACTTTAGCGGATCATAAAATAACGTGTATGGAATTAATCTTCAGATGCTTTGGTTCAAAATGAGACCAAATTTGGATGTCAGTTTTTAAGCCATGTCAAAGGCCAACATGGGGCCTGCAACAGATGGTAAGGCTTCTTATTTTGCCTGTTGCTGTCAGGCTACCCTCTGCTATGTTATTTCGTTACTCACTTAGGACTACTTCCTCCCGTGTAAGAAGAGTGAGGAGCCAGCAGTCAGTGACAGTATGAAACAGTCAATAAAACAGGTTTTTCAAAAGTTTTGAATCAACACAACCACAAGAGGTCCTTAAGCATATAGTCTTAAATGTGCACATAAAATATTAGGCTGATTGGTCCAGTAGAATGTGAGATTAGCTGCAGGCAGACAGATACACACATTCACACTCACACACAAGGCCAAATGCATGACCCCCTCCAGACCTATGCCTGACATAGTATTAGGCAAGTTATTGCTAGCATGTTTGCTGTATTAACTTAATAAGGTAGTAAGTAATATGTCATGTTGTGTTTTACTTCATATCTTATCACTCTCATCCCACTGTGGAGAGATAACCAATGGGAAAATCCTCCAAAAACTTAAGGTAATTGAGGTAATTTATGTGCTGACCTTTGCTGATCATAGCCGGACTCCTTCCTGCGGCAGTGGAGAGTCACCACTCGATGGCCTTCACTCCTCACATCCTGGCTAACTATCCACTGAGTAGGATTGCTGGGACGAGCCCCGAGAAACGTCACTCCCTCTTTCAACTTCACTCTGTGGAGACAGAAAAGACATGTTTATGAATATATCAGGCCGAAAGAAGCTCCTCATTTCAGTGAGTCATTGGATGTATCGGGCTGATCCATGCACAGCAGCTGCGTCCAGACAGACAATAATTTTTTCTTTTTTTGTCATTTTGTCTAGCAATACATTATCCAGATGGTTCACTGCACTGCCTCATCTTCAAAAGATGTCCCAGCTGTTATCTTGGTTTTGATCACACTGCTTTTCTTCCCCAGCAGGACGACTGGCTGTTTTAAACATGTGTGTTGTCTCATGTGTTACCCTGGTCAATCAAGTAATCAAACCACGGCAAACACCTGCTATTTTAATGCATAGCTTGTATTTTCTAAACAGTCTGATAAGTGTTGTTGTGCATCTTTGCTAAAATCTCATTTGTTGTGACGGCAAACAGAGCTTTTTTAAAAATTAACTAATCAGAAAGTAACTCTCTCTGGCACGTCAGGGTCTGCCATCCACAGTGAATGTGCTGTTTGTTGTAAAATGAGCGTGCTGTGTAAGTGGGATGTGACCATCCCATTATGCCACTCCTTTCCCTCCTTTACCTCCCTCAGTAATAGATTCACTCTCTTGCAGTCTGAAAAGGACATTATGAAAAGGTTTCTTTGACTGCAGCAAAATTACAGCGTCAATGTCCTTGGCTCAGTGGACTACAAAGGAGGGAAATGCCCAAGAAAAAGAAAAGGAAATGAAAATCTCCCTTACAGGTAATTCATATTATAAAGTATATAAACTGTATCCACACAGAGTGATCTAAGGGCAAAAGTGTTGACATAAAATAGATTTAGACTAATGTTCCATAACATGTGAACTGTGTGATTTTGTTTGAGGGTGACAGCAAAGTTCCAGGATTGAAGAGAAGACTAAATTATAAAAGAAGGCCCAATCACTTTCCCCAGCCAATCCATACCAGGTTGGCAGATGAGACCAAAGATAGGACTTTGCTTTCATCTTGAATTTGTTGCTCCACTTTAACATGCACTATGTGATTGCCTGTCTGTATGCCAATGAATATATCTGCCCTCTCCAGTCAAGCTCCTTTCTTTGATGTAATGTCATGTTGTGAAGGGGGGTTATATGCCAAGTGAAGATGGGTAATGTGACAGATGGTATGCTTCCCTTGGAATGAAGATAAACACTACACCTAGGGGTCAATCAGAATGTGTGTGTGTGTGTGTGTGTGTGTGTGTGTGTGTGTGTGTGTGTGTGTGTGTGTGTGTGTGTGTGCAAGCAACCATCTTTTTGTGTTGTTGCCTTTCCATTATTATTTGATGACTTTTGCCAGCTGCTTCACTCTCTGTTGTGTGTGTACATGAATGAAGGCCTACTGACATTTATAGATTTTGCTACAACATCACATATTAAGTCTAAGGCAAGACCAGGCGACAAAATATATTTGTCATTTCAGTATAGGCAATCATAGAGTCCAAATCATAGAGTCCTAAATTATTGCCATGATTTGGCTGAGAAGCATCAGTACATGTTGGGCCCCGTGCAATATCTTTGCCTCCTTTTTACAACTTCTGTGACTTGAGGTGAACTGTGAGGTTAATCTTACACCTGAAAACATCAACAAATGTTGCACTTATGAATGAAAGAAAACCTTGAGCCATTCATCATCACTCAGCAGTGAAGTTGGTTCCGCCACAGTCGGAAGAAAGAGGGTGAAAGTGTGGATGAGCAGCATACATTTGTGTGCGTGGGGTGATGTTGAATTCAAAGGTGTGATTACTTCAGTGTTATTGCTCCTGTTCAGCAGGTGATAGTGACTGAAGAACGGCATAAACAAATATGACGTCATGAGGCATCCCAAATGTTCCATTGGTTTTCTTCCACTATGACCTATAAACTGTATGTAATAAGAGCAATAGCTACTGTGACATCACTCATTAGTTTTGTTAGTTTTTTGCCAATCAAGAGGTAGCCGGACCCCAAGGCATGCCCTGCTTTATCATCTATATTTTACTCTACATGGGACCATAATTTACTAAATCAACATCATGCTGTATTGAAGAAGACTTGAAACTAGTATTTGAGCCCATAAACTCATTAGGAAAAGGTTTACTGATGTAATAAAACAAGCAAGAAGTAGGGTCATTTTCTCATAGGCTTACATATAGTCGGGTCACCCCCTGCTGGTCATTAGAAAGAAAGAAGGTTTAAGGCACTTAAGGCATTGGCTTCACTTGTTGCCGCTTACTATAACCACAGTGCTTGAGAATATTTGGCAATTGTCACACCCAACAATCATTTCTGCTCCATGGGCCATTATCCAGCAGATATTGTGCAGCCTTAATTTGGCATTAAACTATAGAGCGAGTTAAGAGGATGATCAGATATTGCTTCAGTAATGTACAGTGAATACATTTTTTTAAGAAGTAGACTACAGAAGTAGGGACGTAAACTATTGTAATATAAATACAGTACAAGTTAAAGTGAGATCAATAGCTCATAATACAAAGCAGCCACAAAATATTTTGTCTTTGCAACCTCAAAAATCCTCAGTGTTCACAGTGAAGTTTCCTAAAATGCTATATTTATATTCCCTTTCATCCTCCTCTGACTGAAAGCAACAACCCCAACTTGTCTACTTTAGCTGGGACAGGTGGAGGAGAAGTGGCTACACCAAAAAGTAAATTACAACACTTCATCTTCACCTCCTGCAAATCCTGAAATGCACAGAAAAATAAAAGCTTACAATGTCACTCCAAGGGTGGATTTTTTTATTCCCCACTCAATGGAAGATCCACTGTTCAAGCCAGAGTGAAAGGAAGTGCTGAGGAGGAACTTACTGGCAGTGAGCATACAACTGTAACACAAAGAGCTCATGCACAGTCCTCCTCGGGTCCCAGTGGGAGCAGCGGGGTCTTGTATCTGGTTTCTTTACACTTCAGTGATCAGGATGTCTATCAGTGCTTTCCAGAGAGGCTTCAGAATGTTTTAAACACGGTCGAGTCTCAGAGGGGAGCCAGTCATTACTCCACAGACCATATCCGAGCTTACTGAGAAGGTGTTAGAGTATGGTTGAAGTGTCTTTTATTGACTTAATGGTCAATTTGGCCTTGTAACCAGCCAGCGAAGGAGTCTCCTGCAGGTTAAATAGCAGTCATCCAAAGCTAGTGACTATTAGATCCATGTTGTAACCTCAGTTAGTGAATATATGCCTTCAAATAAGCCAGCTTCTAAAAATATACCAATTCTCATATTCATCAAAAATGTAATGGGAAATGTAACTGAATAGTTGAATATTTACTGAATTCTTTTTCTTAACTACAAATCTGAGGTACTTTACTTAAGTATTTTCATTTTATGCTACTTGCACTTTTACTCCATGACATTTAAGAGGGAAATACTGGACTCTACTACATTTATCTGAAAGCCATAGTTGCTAGTTACTTTTCAGATCAGTATGCATTATAATACATTAAACTGCTAAATAAGTACTTATACTCATTTTGCTTACTTTAATAAGATTTTAAATTCAGGGCTTTTAGTTTTAACAGAGTTTTGGGGGGAAAATAACTATTCAAAGTATTCAGATACTTTACTGACATGGAAGTACTAATACCACTCTGTGAAAATGCTGTACTTCATGGAAAAGTCCTCCAGTGAAAACCTTATTTAATTCAAAATTATGTTTCAGCAAATTATAGTCTAGAGTACTCTGCAGAGCAGAAGAATTAAGTTGCATCAAATGGAAACACTCAAGTAAACTAGAAGCAGCGCCTATCTTGATTTTGCACTTTAGTACAGTACAGTACTAATGTTTACCATGTTTACTGTCATGGTTTAGCATGTTAACATGCTCACATTTGCGACTACAAGTGAGGCTGGACAAATTAAAAATTTGACCGGATGATGGCACAAGATGAAAAGTTAGAAGATCACCAGAGTTGTTACAGTTATGTCTTCCTGAGGAGGACATGAATGTCTGAATCAAATTTAATGGATAATTCAGCCAATAGGTGTCGAGACATCTCATCAAAACCTTGTGGTGGTGCTAAAGTGAGACAGCCAGGGACAGCCAGGCTATCACTGAAATCATCCTGATTCATAGACTGCTGACCATGAATGTCTCTACAACACTGGTGCCAATCCATCTTGTAGATGTTGAGATATATCACTGGATAGGTGAAAACTCTGCTGAGTGGTACTCTGCTGGTTGCATCACAAGAAAAGTCAAAAGATTACTTTTTTGTGATGATAGGAGTCATGTCCTGGAGACCATAAATGTCAGGACCAAATTCCATGTTAATCCATCACATATTTGTCAAAACAAGACAGTACAAAACAAGATGTAAACAAACTGGTGTTGTTAAGAGAAAGGCCAGGGTATCGCCAACACCTGTAGAATTCATTCTCTGGGAATCATTGATACATGCACAAAATTTCAAGGGCTTCCATCCAAAAGTTGTTGAGATATTTCAGTCTGGGCCACAATGGTAGACCAACACACCATCTGACAAAATGACTCTGCCATCTTTGGAGCCATGCTGCCAGTATCGCTAGTAAAAAAAGTCTTCTACACTGTACAAAATGTGTGATGCTTCAGGTACCTGCATCTGTATGTTTTTCTTAACTTTGCTGTCTTGTACACATTTAATACAACTAAACTGTATCACTCTGACTCGGATAAGTCAAGGGCATGCCAGGCAGCCATTGGGTAGAACTCTCCTCAAAGTCTGACAAGCTGACACTCCCCTCAAAAATGAAGGAAGAGGGAACACTTTATATCAATACACCTGGGCTCTCCTCGGTCTCTTAGTCGGTCTCCTGTGAAGCTGCGGAGCTACAATCCAGACTGAATGTTCTGAATACCAAGTATTACACAACTAGAGGGGAAGTAAAGACACAACGACCCGCAGAGGGAAGAAGGGGAACAGTGTAAAAAGGCGACAGCGTTTAGCTGACAGTTTAAAGTCACACTAGACGCAACTCCTCAAAACTGTCAGAAATCATAAGAGAACCTGACGAGTATTCATCGGCGCTGTCATAAGTCTGAGCCAAGCTGAGCGGAACAAAGAGAAGTGGATGCAGGTAGTACAGAAGCAATCAGAGAGCACAGAGTGGTCCACTCCGGATTCTTATGCCATTTCATGTCATCATGAGTCCGTTTTCTTGGATAAAAAGGGAAGAAAATCACGCTTCAGCTAAAGTGTATTATATTCTCTTATTCTTTTTCTCCCTCAACGCTGTCTCTATGCTCTCTCTCTCTATCACCCATCTACACTCACACCTGATTGTATGTTTGGACTCCACAGGGACTCCCTTAATAAATAGGGATAAGATAAGTAGGAGAGCTTCTTCTCAACAGGGCAGTAAAAGGGGTAAACATTTCCGGGGTAAATCCAAAAACACTGAGGCTTAACGACTACGGGAGTCCCCAGCCAGTGGTCTGTGTCCCATGACACTGGCTACACTCCAGTTACCTCTCTGGCCTATTTCCACGTGGCTCTGTTGGGCTGCTCCTGGCTCACATGCATCAGGGGGTTTGGTGAACTATTCTGACCATTTCTCTTCACTGACTCCTCTTAGGACCAAATGCATCCACAATCAGCTGCTCCCCGAGGAGGAGATTCCTGTTTTATTGTGCCATCCCGCCTACATAAACAGTGTGCAGAGAATGCAACAGCTCAGTGGGGAACGGGGGAAAAGAGAGAAGCTGCAGTGTGGGGGAATGGCAGAGAGACAGCGGGAGGACGGTACTTTGTGATGGTTTGTGGTTGACGGCTAATGGAACAGTGTAAAGCACCACACTCATCTACGAGTCTGCTGCTTCACAGACCATAACTGCCGCAAGAGCAGACACCGAAACGAACACACACACATACACATACACAGTGGCAAACGAAAAATAAATCGAGCCAAACGCCTACACTCCAATTCCGAACAACACATCAAAACAGGCTTATTTTATTGCTACAATGTTCAATAAGACATGGAAACTTTTGCAAAGTCATAAAAAAAATCTAAAAAAAGAATACTTTTAATGTTTTTTCGGATTTTGTGTTTGTCTGTGTCTGGAAGCGTACGCAGGGTGTCATGTCTTAATACACTGTGGTATTATTGATGGGTTTACCCTACCAACTCTCCCTCTTAGCTATTAGACAGCAGTGAGCAGGAGTGTGAGGCTGCTTGCTTGTGAATGTATGTATATTAGGTAGCCACACTAGCTGCATAGCTCAAAGGGGGGCATTATCAGCCTGTCGATCCACTACTTTAATCTAGACAGCAGTATCTCAACATCTATTGGAAGGATTGCAACAAAATTTGGTACAGATTTACATTATGCCAAAACAAGTGACCCTTGACCCTTGACGTTTGAACTAATGCCACCAGAAGTTCAAAATATCTATATAAATTGTCCTGTAAAAATATCTCTGCATCTATTACTGTAGATGAATTGGAAGAAAAGTTTGTCCAGACACTTAAGGTCAGCCAGTGTGTCATAATGACTTTGGTGATGGTGACTCCCTGACTCTTCCTAGAGTTTGTGGAGGACTGCACTTATCAAGGCAGCCTTATTAGCATGGAGAGGGGGAGGATGTTGAGGCAAGTTTGGAGGCTCAGGCTGTGTATATGCAATAGCAATGTCAAGTCTATCTGAATGTGAGGTTCTGAATGTTGGAAAAAAAAACAGAACTGATATGAAAAGTGAAGCATTCCACTATGGGTGCCTGAGAAAGGGTATGTGTCTTCTTTAAGATCACAATCTTGGAGTTCTACAGAGAAATCAAAAGCAAGAACATCAGCACTGGAATAAGGCAGCAGTGTCTGTGATGGCTGGGCTATGTGCTACAAAAGGAGTAAAACTACACCCCAAATATTGCACTGAGAGAAAGGAAAACCTGGAAGACCAAATCTGACCTGACACAGAACTGTGATGGACAGCAAAGGAAGCACATTTTGGCCAATATCCCTGTAGGGTATGAAGAAAGATTACATAAGCAAAGCACCATTATGAGGTTGACATTTCTGGTTTGGAGTGAAATGTCTCATGAACTATTGGATGATTTGTTTCCCCCAGGATGAACTGTTATAGCTTTAGTGATCCCTGAACTTTACACCATTTTACATTCTAAAATGGAGCATGAGATGGATAGGCAGGTTTGGCATGGCATCGGCGGTGAGGCAGCCGCTGCGCTGGACCATCGTGAAAATGATTCAGTTCAACAGTCCATCTATGTCCCAACCCCCACCTATGGTCATGAGCTTTGGGTAGTGAACCAAGGAATGAGTTCACAGATACAAGCCGCTGGAATGAGTGTCTTCCGTAGGATGGCTGGGCTCAGCCGTAGACACAGGGTAAGTAGCTCAGGGTAGAGCTGCTGCTCCTTCATGGCAAAAAGGGGTCAGGTGAGGTGGTTTGGGCATGTGATCAGGATACCTCCAGGACACCTCCCGTTAAAGGTTTTCCAGGTACATCCAACTGGTAGGAGGCATCGGGGCAGACCCGGCCAAACTCTCATCTGGCCTTGGAATGCCTCAGGAACCCCCAGAAGGTGCTAGAAAGGGTTGCTGGAGTACCTTGCTTAGCCTGCTGCCCCCGTGAAACATCCCCATATAGGAGGATAAAAATGGATGGATGGATGGATGGATGGATGGATGGATGGACAGACCTTATACCTGGTAAGCATCTACATGTTAGCATTGTCATTGTGAGAATATTGGCATTTAGCTCAAACATGCTGTGTTTAAGTATGGCCTCTCAGAGCCAATAGAGCTGCTGTAGACTCTTAGGCCAGCTTCATACTTTATGTGTCCGTGTGTGTCGGCTTTGGTCTGCATGACGTAAATGATCTTTCAAGCAGTGATTGACATGCGTTAGAGAGTTCTCCTGGCTCTTATTGGTTGGTAACTCTCTCATGTACGACCATCAGGTTGTAGTGAAAGTTTCACACAACATGTAATTTGCTTTTAAATAAAAATTACCTACTGTAGCTTTAAGGTTCAGTTTAGAGAAACAACACAAGTGCTCACATTTATAAAGTACTGTGAAAAAAACGTTGAACACTAAAATTGTTTGAGTAGTATGCAGTACATAAGTATGCCATTTTAAATGCAACCCCAAGCTTGTTTGATTTTATTTCCTTTTCATAAAGGAGAGAACAAAAGAGTAAACAAGGACTGCTGATAAGACTCCATGTAGGTAGGAGTTTAGGTAGATAGAAAAACAGTGAGAAAGAAAAGGAGAAAGGCGGGTAGGGGAAGAGGCTGAGCGCCTGAGTCAGTGTGTTTGCAGGCACAGAGCATGACTGTGCACTCTGCAGTTACTTAAATCAATGTCAAGCTGCTCATCTCGTCCATTCAACAGGGAGGGAAAACAGATACTATAGATTACAAGAGACCAACTTGTGCAGCATTCCTTTGACGTACAGGGGCTCAGAGGCTCTGAACAGTTAAAATCGTCTGAAAATGTTAATAGGAAAACAGAGTGACTGAAGTATAATGCACTGACACAACACTTTTGAGTCCCTTTATGAAAACTGTAATATAAGCATAAGGCAGGGACAGACTTTCAATGTCTGCTGGCTATCAGCGTGGTCAGGTAAACATAATATCTTCAGTCTATCAGCCTCACATCAGCCTTTTCTCTTAGTATGAATTATTCATTTGCTCCATCTTTGTATGCAACATAATGTCAACATGAATGATAAGAAAGCATTTAGAATTCCCCACCTGTATCTGTGTAAATATTAGCATTTATTACAGCACAGAGACAGCAATATTTTAGCTTTTTACTTTGTATAATAGGACTGTTTTAGGAAGTGTTACAGCCTACCAGAAGTGACTCCATAAAATTGGCCAATACAATGCAGTGTATTAGATAATTATGTGCCTTTTGCCCATGTGTCAATAGGGGAGCTACTAGGTGCCAGTAACATGCTCTACCTACACTCGCAGTCATTTCCCCCACATGCCAGGAGACACATTTCATTGGCTTTTCATTTCTGAATCACACAGCAGAGATTACAGAAGTACCCATTGTTATGCTGAGTGGCCATAAAAGAGAGGGGAAACACATTTTGTATGGAGATCTGTTTGCCAATTACTCCATCTTTTGTGTAGACACGGTGTGAGCAACGAGAGGGGAGCATCGAAAATCCCATTTGAAGAATTCATATGATTGCTATCATGGAGCGCAGATTTGTGGTGTTCTCGCAGAATGTGTCCACCTAATTGGATTTTCACGACATTCAAGAGCACAGCGAGAGGGGGAAAACCACGCAGGAGGAGGAAAAAAAGCAGCAGAGAGAAAAAGAGAAACAGTCAATAATACTCGGATGTGAGATAATTTAAGACTTGGAAAATATTTGCACAGCTTTCCCTCTCCTGCTTCATCAGATATTTTTTTTTCCAATCAAACCAGACTCTAATTTAATTCAACAACTTCAAGAATGTCTCTTTTTATTATTGCAATATGACTGACTGCAGTTAGCTAGTTTGAGGGTTTGTGTAATAGTTCCTCTAGCCTGTAAATCACAGCATCATCCCTTGTTGGAGGATATTACAGTGTATTTGAGAGGAGCTGATTTAGAGTGAGCAGGTAGTGGGGCTCAACAAAGGCTGCTGGAAAGTGTGTATTCCTACTCTTTTTCTGCATGGGGGCAGGCAGGCAGCCGCAGGCTAATCTGCAGATGAACGTGTGTGTGTGTGTGTGTGTGTAGGTAAACACGATGCCTTCTTTTTGAGCACAACAGCAAACGCCCTAAAACTCACACAAGCCAGGCACAGGAAAATGTTCTGGCAAACACACAAAAACAAATGTACACATGCACATATGTATTCATGCATGTATGGCTTACACATGTATGAACACACATCCTCAGACAAATGCAGAAACTCATAGGAGCCGGCCTCTGTTAGGCTGTGATGAAGAGATAATGTCACAATGTTGCCTTTGGCAATAGAGATTAACCCGCACACTTGTTTTCCTTCTCTTTTTTGCTTCTTTTCATTTCATTTCCAGTTTGAGAAAATAGGGGGAATAAATAGTTGCATGCCCAGAGGAAATGGATAGTAAATAGGAAACTATATTGAAGGCTCTGGCTCTGCCACTCACACATCGATGTTTCATCTCTGGTGTGATCCAGTGTGTTGGTCAATGGGTGCATTACATAAAGGTGAAGATCCTAAATCCCCAACAAATTGCTTCAGATCATAGGGGTGCCTTCTCTGTGTCAGTGCTAAGTGAAAGGTGGTGGCTCTAATTTTTTTCTATTAAAAAATGTGCCTCCAGTTCCAGAGTTCGTCTCAGTCAAACACGTCACCAAGTCATCTCAAGTCTTTCAGAGCTCCTAGGTTACTCTAGTTACCTTATATGACAAAAAGGAGTCTGCATGCGCACCTACAGTATTTGTACTGCTTTGTAAGTTAGTTAATATTGTTCAGCCTCTTGTACACAATTAAGGCTACATTCTGGCTGAGGAAAAAAAACAAATCGCTTCCAACTGCAAGTTGTCTCTTAACTGCAACAGTAAACTGGTACGCTGCCACAGTGAAAGGTATAATTATTCTATGTTGACGTAGTGATAAATTCTGCTTTTCTGTTTTTCGTCTTGCAGATTATATATTATTTCAAAATGTCAGAGAGTGTTTCTTTTGGAAATGTTGAATTAAATGTTCCACACTAGAAATGAACAGGCAACCAAGCGGTGAATTAAAAATCTTAAAGGTATACTTTGCAGGATTTCCCTAAAAACAATGTATAGACAAAAGTAACCCCTCTCAATCATCACTTATGACCCACTAGAAGTGTGTGACAGTGTATTTATCTGCAGAGACTCTGCCCACTGCCTGTATTTTCTTATTTATTATTTTTTGGTGTTGAAGACATTGCTGGGTGTGTAGCCCCGAGCAAATAATAGTGTTCAGGTGAGGTTGGGACTTAATATGATATCTTATGAAAGTGCGCATAACAGTTTGTATGATATCTATCAAATTAGTGCCCTATGAGTAGTGTTGTCAGGATACATACTTGGCATCAAGTTCAGTACTGCTTAATGTAAAGTTACGCACAGGTTTACGAAAGTAAAGTTATGTAGGTTAGGTATAGGGGAAAAAAAGCATGGTGATGAGTCAGTCCTGTGTTCGTTTGACCCATCCAACACCCCAACTTGCCACCTGTACTTTTACTCTTTATACTACTGCCTCCTTTATGTCTGTCAACACATTGGTCATGTGATCACAGCATTGCCGAGAACATGGGTTATACACAAATTACTAGCTGATCACTACGCATGTTGGAAACAAATTGTGTTGCATTACTTTTTGTAGGTATACTTACAAACAGTGCTTGAGAACAGCCTGACCAGGTGGTAGCAGCATGCATCCAAGAGGAAGCTACAAAAACACCACCAACACAGCGCCAATAAAACACAGCCATAGCAAGGCAAAACACCAATTGGACAAAGCTGGTACCAAGATGGAAGTGAATTTGGAGTTGGCTTTTAATTTCACTGGCGAACAGTAAAGGAAAGGATGAAGAGTTGGCCTGTTCTCTGTTGGAGAGGTAGATGCCGGCTATTAGCTTAGCTAGCTTGCATAAGTATCGGCTTTTCTATTAAAACAAACGTAATGTTCCTACACTACTATAGTAGTTTGCAGTGTATGTACAAGCAGTGCAGAGAGGAGGGGCCAAGTGTTAATGTTGTTTTTACAAACAGTAACCAACAATTCCAACATAGTATAATGTTAGAAACCAAGGAAGGTATTTCCCATAACCATTATGGAAAACATCTGTTTTGCCATCAAAATTACATCAAAAGTCAAAGCTCGGGGAACAAAATGCTATTTCAGTCACCAGGTTATGCCTGTAGTTGCAGTAATGGTCACTTTGCTTTGCTGGAGTTGAAAAATGCTCCCCATCTAAAACCAAAAAACATTCAGCCTTCCACCTGAAGTATACCGATGCAATATTAATACAGCAGGTGTCCATCAACAGGGTGGATGGCAGCTGTGGAGCCAGTGATGGTTACTGACAAATAGAGACCTGTATGCACTGACACACTGATGTGAAGCCATCATGGCACAGAGCTGTTGTCAGGTTGGGGAGGACAGGATGGGTGCTGAGGGAACTGGGTCCTTCAGGGATAACACAGCATGGCGCTGGCTTCCTAACCTTCCTCCCAAGCCCAGGGTTATTTACACCAGCCAGGAGCTTCTGTCTTCTTTCACACATCCCTTCATCCAACCCCCCCACCCCCATGTCTCCCCTTCCCAAGGGGGTACGGGAGTTGGTAAAAGATAAGCTTTGTGTCGTGGCAGAGGCAACTGACACCGCTTCAACAACATGAGGATTTAGCCTGCGAACAGAGAACTAATGCCCTGCACGTGCGGGGAATCTCTGATACACACCCGCACCCATCTGCTCATGTATACCTAAACATGAATGGAAAGGCACAGGTTTGCACACATACGGGATACGCTCACACTTGTGCAGACACATTCACTGAGTGAAATAAGCATAACGGAGGCACCCAGGAGTTCACACAGAGACAAACGGGTATACGCGCACAAACACACACACACACACAAACACACACACATATACACAAACACACACGCAATGAGGTAATGAACAGCCTGCTGCAGTAAACGACTCCCGGCATGGCTTACTCTAATGCTCACAAAATTGCTTTTAATTGGTGGAAGAGAATAAATCAATGCAAACCATGTTTAGAATACTGGCAGAGGGGAAGAGGAGAGGAAAGAGTGCAAAAAAAAATGAACAGAGAGGAACAAAGGCTGGAGTGTGCAGATCATCAGACGAGACTGCTCTAGAAATGGAAAAATGTTACAGCACTGTGTTGTTGACAGTCTTGTTGCTTGTTTCCCACTCTCTCTATACCCTGGTGTTACATGTGAATTGCAACTTTATGTGGAGCTAGTAGACTCTAGATTTGAGCCGACTGCAGGGCCATATCTCCACACAGTGAGTCAGTAAGCCTGATAAGTAGTGGAGAATCCTCAGAGAGGCAAGAGGCCCCCGGGAGTCCTGTGCCTCGGCCCCCCTCGTCTCACAGTTGCTTTGATGAAAATTAGCTGTCAGTCTGTGGCACTCATCTGATCGACACAACTTCATCCGCGGCTCACTGACCTTTACAGAGAGAGCAGGGGAAGGACGGCCGCCCGTCTCGCACGGAGATCAACACACCAAGAGATAAAACAATAACAACCACAGAAGCTCAATGAGATGACACAGCAAAGGGTTTGACTCCTCACAGAAAGACAAGACTGGAGCCAGGGGGGGCTGAGGTGTACAAAAGGATGTGGTTGTGTGTATGTGGTGTGAGTCTGTGTTCCAGAAACCAAAAGCAGTGGGTAAGAACACCAAATTGCTTGAGGGAGATAAAAGCCCAAACCACAGGCAAGAGGGACAGTGCTTTACCGAAGACGAATCAAATTGAAGTCAAGAAATAGATTATAATCTCCTGTATGTCACCGTCTCGTTACCAAATGTTCACAAAATGAAAATTGCACCTTTTTCTCTTCAGTTACTCTGAAGGAGTTGATATGCCTTAAAATATTCAATTTGCAGCCTCACCAGGTAAAATCCATTAAAGCCAGCCAGTAATGTCAATTAAATTAGGGCTGCTTCGTATAAAGCATGGATTCCCTGTGCCTTCAGCTGAGTGGCTCTGCTGGCACCTTGTTTGTGACCACAAGGCAAATGGGATTAGAAGGAGACACCGGCCGCTAATGTAACGACACAACTTTCCTAATCATGCAAAACCACAGAGAGCCACTAACGGCCTAATACAGCACAGAGAGAAAGCATTGCAGTCTATTAAAGACTCAATTTGTATCTGGAAAATTGGCACCTAAGTATCTGAAACCCTGTCATCCTACTGGTACTTGTTTACGTATCGAATTAGGTGGGTTCAGGACTTTCTCCAAACCTAAAAGTTGACTGCGTGAACACAAGATTTTTTTTCGTCTAAAGCCCTGAAGTTTTCTCTGACACTTTTGAAATGGAGGTATTAAATTAAAGAATAACATTTAGATCATTTAGACATCATGCATGGTAAATTCCGTCGTAAACCCCTTTGTTGGAATTCCACAATGATATCTGGGGGAGCCCTATTTCTCAGGGGTGAGAAGGTGGGTGGCTACTGCACACATGCACCAGCATACATGGATGCTCCCACCTACGTACAAAAATATACATTCAATAGATTGCGGTTCATACAGAGAATATTTAGCCTCAAACAACAAAGCAACAGAATCATTTTTCAACATTGCAATGTTTTTTTAATCCCTCTCCATGGTCAGGAGACACAGGAGAGACTTTGTTTTGCCTCCAGGGCTGAATTCAATGCTCACTTTAGGGCTAACCCTCACTTCATCCAGCAGTTTGGAAGCAAGACACAGGAACTTTAGGAGGTCCTTCGGAGCTGCAATGTTTATTCACAGACATATTGAACTCTAAACTGTTCAAATTTCTACTGCCTGACAGCTTCATTCCTTATTTCTTCTCTGTTCTGATTGCCAAAACACGTCTGCCCTGAGCGCATCCATCGTTACTCTCTCTCGCTCAACCACACAATTGCTGCGCCCTGACCTATTCCTTCAGACAAAACTGATCCGTGAGGTGGCCAGTGACGTTGGTACAGCAAAAGGTGGGTGTGTATGTAAGGGGCGTGTATTCTAATTGATGGTTAGATTTTGACGAACTTTGAGCATCAGCCAAAAGGAATAAGGTCCGATATGGCCAATAGCATTGCTTTTACATAGCAGTTCCAATCATGCTAACCTTACTAAATTCTATTGTACATTTCCCCTGTGTTTTACCCACACTTGTGGTTGCTAAATTCAGACCATGTGCAAGATGCCACATGGATTTTGTTATGAAGTTTGTTTTCATCTGTATGGTTGGTAGATATTCTAAAGATAATAAATCATAGAGGAGCATGTAAGTACATTTTTACCTTGGGGTAGTTTACAAAATAATCTTATAATCTTAATGCACTCAATGCTATGTTCATCAGCGGGTTGCTAACTTTGTCTGCTGTTTTGCATTTAAAATACTGTACAACAGAAACATAGCTGCTTGCTGCAGCTTAAAATGATGCTGATGAGAGCCATAAGACTGAGCCAAAACAGTGATTTGGGGCCACAAAAGCAAAAGAATGAGTTAAAATATGCTAAAATGATCCGTAGAGCTAAAAGAAACTGTGTTGGGTAATAATTATCTGTGTGTTTGTTAGTATGAGCAACTACTCTGACACATTATGTAGTAATTTGTTTCATTTTTTAAATAAAAATATGTATCAGTGCAGTTTTAACTCATGGTCCATTTACTGTCTGTTTTCTGCAGATTTCAGTGGCTCTTGGTGGTCTTTATTGGTGGTTGCTTGCTCAGCTTTCATGGATATGACGCTGTGTACATCATGTGTCTGTAATATGGAACTTCAGAAAAAGCTAGTGAGTGTGTCTTGAGATAAGATTACATTATAAAAGTAATTACCATCCCTGCCAGCCAGTGTAGTTGTATTTGTAGAATCCAGGGAGTGTTTTTAAGTTGTTGTCAGACAGTCCATACTGACCTTGAAATGAGTGAAATAACTCACCTTTTTTTCCTGTAACCTTCACTGAGTACAAAGGCTGTGACTGCATTGCTGACAGCACTACAGCTAAACTAGGAACTCCAGTATCATGTTGTTTCTGTTTTTGGCTTTTGTCCTTCTCATAGTGGTGATATCAGCCTGTTACAGTGTACAGTAAATTAGAGGTTTTTCCCCCTGAAAATAATTCAATACTGGACTATGTTTGGCTATCCTAAAATTTGGCTGTCAAGAACACTAATATTTTCTAACATGATAAAATATCACTAATGCCAGCTGCAGATGAAAGACTGCCATTCACAGTCACAATGCCCCTCCCCCCACTGCTGCCTGAAACCAACAGTACTGTATGTCATTTTAATCGCACTGCTCCACATGGAGGACAATTCTTACCTAATGCCAGAATTACGGTGGGGTGTGCTGACCCCAGTTATATGACTCAAAGGTCTTCTGCAGAGTTAATTATCAACACAGCTGACGGTGCCCTTGGACCTTGCCCTTGACAACACATTACTCAGTTGTGATTGACAGATGACACAGCCTATAACAGGCTAGGTGACACTGTATTGAAGTGGGCAGCAGAAGTTGTGTCCTTGTGCTGTGTATGTGGTCGGAGAGCTGAGCAGAGCTCATGGTCTCACCTGTCAGAGCAGCAGCCCTGGAGCTCTTAAGGCACAAGGCTCTTTCCCATCTCACCAGGGACCAGTGTCCTTCAGGTTTCTCACTCTAACACACACACAAACCCACACACCGGCAATGCAGTGTGATTATAAATAGAGGAGAGGAAAAGCTCCATATGGACTCACATGTGTTTGCATTGTGTTTCACCTGCATATGCATAAACATTTGATTTTTATATCAAAATTAGTACCACAGACATGCTGCACCTTGGTTTCTACTTAATAAAGCACAACTATGCTGGTCTTAAAAAACACAGCTGAGACAAAGGTAATCATCGCCACCAGGTTTCAGAATACCTTTAAAAGAAACATCTGCCCTCAAGCATCTTACAATCTTACATATTTTACATAAAAGCCTGGCAGCAAAGAACACAGGCTTCTTTCTAGGCCTATGTTGAGAGAATTCCACCATAAAAGAGGAAGAAACAGACTTAGACCAGTTTCTTCTAACATCAGCAGCCCGAGACACGTCTTCAGAAAGACACATGGGCCACTCTTTTATTGCAAGATTAAAAGGTTGTTGCAGGGCATTTTGGGAAGTGTAAGAAAACACTGACTAAAATGACAGCAGATAAATTATCCTGACAGACAATAGGTAGACATTACTATAAGTCTAAATATTATTAAAGCTACAATAATCTTTTTTTCACTTATGAATAGTCAAATGAATATTGAGCATGTGTGTCGCTCATGGGGACAAATCCACAGATACTTTTCAAACAACTCTGCAGCATTGCTTTTGTTTTAGGATCCCCATCTTTGTTTCCAGTGGCAACAGGCAGCTTTTTTAATTAAAAAGGCTCTAAAAACTCACTGTGTGTGTGCAACAAACCACACACTTTGGCCATTAAAGAGACATTTTACTCAAGAGTTGGTGGAGACCAAATTCAAGCATAAAGTTATCTTTTTTAACTTACCTACATACTGTAAGTTGACCACAATCCTGACTAAAATTAATGTTATAGTTGCTCTGTGTACACTGTGGGTCTCATTCATGAAACGTGAACAGAAGAAATTTGTGTGTAAACTGTTCGCAGACGGAAATTTACGTGCATGTCCGCATTCATCAATATTTTAGTAGCTCCGATCTTTTCGTAGCTACTAACAAAATCTACTCCTGCTCCTGACCACTCGTAGTGCTTGTGTAAATTTAGTAAAGCACATAAATATTGCTTGTCACTATTGGAAATTACAATTTTAACTCGTATTGCGCTCTGTTATGTACACAATACACAGATGCCTTTGAAACACGTAATCTAAACATGACAAAATATTAAAAATATAACACATTTAGTTAAATTAGTTGGCAATTAGCAGGTTTAAGATCCAGATGAGGTTCATGATTGTGAATTATCTCTGGGGGGGTGGGCTTTTTGATCATATGAATGAATAAATCTGATTTGAAAAACGTTTAATTTACGTTGTATAAAACAGAGCTTTAGGCTATTACGATTCAAATAATTTGAAGACGATGCATACAAACTGCTGTAGGCTATATGTTACCCGTATCATTTGTTAAAATAAATGTTAAATAGCTCATTCCCACTTCATTCAAAACCCCAAAAATGAATCTTCTGTTTGTTTGGTGACCGCTGTATTTTTTTGTGTGTGTGCTTATGCGTTTCTTTGCCTCCAGTTTCATATCAAACCATTTACGCTTCACCTCTGACATGGTGCTTTGTACTACAGAGACAACATTAACAGCATCTGTTACCTCCCTCCAGGCCCTCGCTTTGCCTGTCCCTGTCACACCACTACTAACTGAAGAAAATAAAATGTTTTTTCTGTCCACTTCACCCAAAAGTATTTCGATCTCCGCTTCAGAAAAATTCTTTTTTCTTTCTTTCTCTTTTTTTCTTTGCACCATGACTGACAGGTCGACAGGATGCACCTACACCTCCTTATATGGTGGTCATTGGCTATTCATGGACGGGGATTTATGCTAATTGCTGATTACCGGGACCGCGCTGTCACTTTACGATGGATTGGCATTCATGATCATACACACATGTTTACGATCAAATCTGAGTTTCCCGCAGCGTTCCTGAATCCGGAGTAGGTTTTTAGTAGTAGGCTTTTATGTGCAAATCTACACACAGATTTACTCACTTTTCATGAATGAGACCCTGTATGTTTAAATAAGCAACTGTTTGCCAACATCTTCATGATGTCAACTTTTTAGTTGATATTAAGCCATGATAGCATTGACTAAGCTTGTTACACCGCCCCCATGCCAAAGAAAAACACCTATTTATGGTCTTCACAAATGTCAATGCGGGTGGTGTGCAGTGCAGAGCAGCTAAGGCTAGATAACCAGTGGAGACCAGAGGGCGGGCAGTGGGCACTATCTTTTTGCAGGGTAATGTGGCTAGCCAGTGCTCTGTCAGCAAAGCCAACAGAAAACAAAATAGGAGGCAAGACATTTATCACAGAACACGGGGGCGCCCCCTAGCTCAACAAGTATATTCCGCGCCCCATACAGTATAGACTGAGTCTAAGTCTAGGCTAAGTCCTTTGCAGTGGCCTGGGTTCAAATCTAGCCTGCAGCCCTTTGTTGCACGTCGTTCCTTCTCTTTCTCTCCCCACTTTCCTGTCAACCTCCAGGTGCACTGTTACAAAAAGTCCAAAAACTAATTTTTTAAACCTCTAAATGGATAACACTTTGAAATGTGTTGCTAAAGCTCACTTAGTCAATGGAGCACCAGACTAAAGGCCCTGACACACCGAGCCGACAGTCAGCCATCAGTCAAAGTTGGGCCTTTGCTGATGTAAAGGCTGATATGACTGGGCCTTTACACTAATAATATATAACCATACACAATATCACAATATGAAAGCACTTCTTGAGACCCCACAAATAGATACAATTCAGCACTTTTAATACAAGGTCAACTGTTGTTGGCAAACTTACTCTAGTCTCAGGTATTATACAACACTGCTGTATTTATCTACATCTATCTTCTGAGTACAACCATCATGGGCTTATATTTGTCTCATAGCCAGGCATTGAGCTCATTTGTACACAAACTACCATATGAATAATTCAGTGCCTTTTCTGATACAACAATACAGACAGGATCTATACGTATGTACGAGGTGATAGAGGACAGAGAGACGGGGTGCTGAGCAACAACACAAAGTAACCTACGCCATCCCCATCAACATACGCAGGCACAAACACACTAATACAACAAGATATCCAGCTCCCAAGACACCAGATCTACTGCCAACACACCTGACATTATCACTTAAGACAGCTCCTCTCACATGGCCTTCATCTCCGGGAGTCACTCTTCCCTCGTCATCAGTCTCCTGCCATACTGTATGTAGCAGGAGCAGTTAATGCACACGGCAGTCGGCAATGTCTATTAGTAAGTGGGTGTCATGTTCTATGTGGATTAAGGATGCATATTAACTGATGCTTATTTCATGGCTAGTTATTTCATTGACAGGAGTGTGTTATAATAAAGAGGCTGATTTATGACCATCTGTCTCTGATTACTCAGTGTCATGATGGGACTGAGGAGATGAAAGGAAAGGAAAGGAAAGGAAACGAAAGGAAAGGAAAGGAAAGGAAAGGAAAGGAAAGGAAAGGAAAGGAAAGGAAAGGAAAGGAAAGGTGAATACTGTGGTACTAAGTGTTGAGTTTCCATTTTCCACTCACGCTAATGTGTTCTATCTCTTTAAAATCCAATGGCATTTCCACACTGTTTCTGTAAGCAACCTCCATTCCATCCATTGTAGATACACCAAAAAGAACACCTACAAACACACACGTACACACTCACACTGATTGCTAAGTGCACATTCACAGTATGCTTCATTTCACCTTAGCTAAGGCTGTTCACTCGGCACACACTGTGAGTTAATGAGACTGTGACAATTAATACTGCATGTTTACAAAGTGCCGATGTCGCTGTGAAATGTCTGTAAAAGATATTCTTCTCCGCAAAGAAAGCAAGGTATTCTTAGAGCGTGTGTGTACATCTCTGTACAGTGGCAAATTGCGGCAAATAACACACTTCACCACAGTTGAAGGAAAGGCCACAGAAGAGGCTTTACTCTTGGGAGCAGATGTGATCAGTACATTTACAATGAGCAAACACGTCTCTGTTTGCCACACGTCTAATAAATGCAGCAGATCCACATTACAAACTTTTTAGTTGCAAGATAGCGACCTGCCCTTCTTGTATGATATCTAAAGGTGGCAAGGTGCCCTGCATAATGCTCACGTCGCATTACAAAGCGGTGTGACATGAATACACTATCAACCATCTGCCTTTTAGATACTTGCTTTGTTGGAATTTTATTCTAGGAGTAAAATGGGGCTTGAAATCACCTCTCCAGAATATGCGGGATGGGGTATCTTAAAGGGACAGTTCACAACCAAATCAAAAATACAAGTTTTTTTTTTCTTACTTGTAGCACTTTAGATTGTTTCGGTGTGAGTTTCTGAGTGTTGAATACATCAGCTGTAGAGATGTCTACCTCCTCTCGAATATAATAATCCACAGACCTTGTTGCGAGCAGTTTCATGTGGGAACTATTTTCTCTCTACCAAACTACATCTGCCAACCATATCACCACACAGAAGGAAGCATTCTGGAAGCCAGCTCACCTAACACCACTGAGCTAGCCAACATTATAGCTGTCAGAAGCCTCTCATCTATGAGCGGATGCACCCTTCTGTCTGCATGGTGACACCGTTAGCAGGTGTAGTTTGGTAGAAAGAAAATCGTTCCTACATGAAAGTGCTCACATCAAGGTCTGAGGGTTACCTTGAGTAAATAGGTCATGATTTCTGGAAAGATAAATTGCTTATGAGTTTTTAAAAGTGTGTCTTTCGTGCTATCTACACTAGTCTGAAGAGAAGGCAGACATTTCCACGGCTGATATCTCAGACACTCGGCAATCCGTACCAAAACAATCTAGACTGATAAATCGCACCACAGGTAAGAGGTTGATCTGTCCCTTAAAGCTATCTCTGCTTTCTGTCTGCAGCAAGGAAACAGCACAATTCAAGTTCTTTATTAAGCTGCCAACAACTTAAAACACACACATCAGAAGTGCAAACAATGTCAAGGCCTCAAACATTAGAGACCCGACAGCGACCTGCTTGTAACTGCGTTTTGGTTTCCCCGACTCCTTTGCAGTGTGAGACGAGTGCTGCAGTTTGTGCAGAAAGATATTGTGGCATTTTACCAAGGCTCAGGAGGATGGATATAGCTGACACTCGCGTCCTCTGCTCAGCGGCAAGGAGATGGGGACGTCACAGAGTAAATTGCCGACAGAACAGGAAAGCTGAATCCTGTGAAATTTGCATTTTAACAGCTACAGTACACAAAAGTGTCAAGAGCCACTGCCATACAAGATGATACACTGAAAACCAGGAAGAGGTGAGGGAGAGAATATGTGGAGGAAGACTGACTGGTGGAAACCGGTGGGCGGCAGATATCACATGAGGAAACATCACAAAAGTTTTTACTGTATACGCTGGCAATTTTACACCTACTGTATTCTCTTTACTTACATTAACTGTCACAGAAGACAAAGACTACAGCAAAACCACTGCATGCGTACAAGTTGGGGAATATATAGAGCCAACAACACATGACAGCTTCTAGACTGTAGGCGAGCAAAGTTTTCCTCACAAAGGGTGAAATGTTGTTGAAATTATACAGTTTAAATCAGGATTTTATTTAGACTGTCAGTTTAAATTGTTTCATTTCGATGATTTAAAGACATGAAATGTGACTTTTCTGCCAATAAAATGTCTAGAAATGACTAGACCAATGTTAGGTTTTTTGTTGAGTTTTGCATTTACATTATCCCAAATGTCTTCGACAATGTTGAAACTCAAAGAAATCTGTACTTACTTTAAGGACATAGTTTGTGTCATTTGGTCGCCAATGTAAAAAGCTATAATAAATTGATGCAATTTTTTTTTTTTTTTTTAAGATATTTTTTGGGGCTTTTTAGCCTTTAATGTATAGGACAGACAAGCGTGAAGGGGGGAGAGAGAGAGGGAGTGACATGCAGCAAAGGACCACAGGCTGGAGTCGAACCCAGGCAGCTGGGGCAACAGCCTTATACATGGGGTGCCTGCTCTACCACTAAGCCACCGGCACGTCAAATTGATCCAATTTTAAGCCTTACTTTTACGATACACTTTTTAGATTTTGGTTGTTTTTAAAGGAGCTATATGTAAGAAATCTAAAGCAAATAGTCATAAAATCCTCCTAATATGTCACAGAGATTAAGGAATAATGTTCATATAACATACTGATCTCACCGACAACAACAGTACAGCCAGAATATTCACATTTTAAAAAAAAAATTTATGGCCCACAAATCATGTTTATGTTTTGAATTTGTGTTTTGGCCTGTTGCGCCACTCACCACAGTTTACCAGTCACGCAGTCACGTAGTCAGTAGAGTCTCAGCATCAGTTACAGTTACGACTGAGCTACAGCAGCACGGCAAGCAGCATTAGCAGTGTCCCAGTACACAGCATTAGCAGCCAGCTCCTCCTCAGCTGTATCCCGGCAGCAGAGTTAGCAGCAGAGAAGCCAGACTTGCTCGAACGGTCCGCTGGAATACCGAAGATCAAGGACGCAGCGTTACGGCCCTGCCACGGCAGCCGCCCGTAGGCAAGCTAATCAGTCTCCAGCGTGCCGCTGTCCAGCAACCTCGAATCTGTAGGGGAGGGGGGGCGGACACAACTCGCAGCAGTATTTGAATTTGAGTGCAGTAACCTTTTTGGCCACATTCTTACATACAGCGCCTTTAACTATATGTTTTAACTGGATGAAAAACTTTAGTAATCAAAGGTCTAGATCAGATTCAAAGAAGCAAGCTGAGCAACCATTAATGGCAACTCATCTCCAGCCCTACCGTTTAGTGGTAGGGGCAGCAGATAGCATTGGAAAAACACTGATTTTTAAATGTGAAACTGCTTAATTTAGTGTTTTTTTCTGGGTTCATTCATCTAGTCTGTTTATTTTGGAGACGAAGAGACCTCTGCAGATAATTTGGCTCCCATTAAAAAATCTCCTGAATGTCTGGATCTTAAGTTAGAAGAGAAAATCAGGGAGCACACATTAGCAGGATCTGGGCTAGCAGCCCCTCCAGAATGAGCCAAAAAGGTCGGGAGAAATACTACTTTATTCGGTGTTTATAATGATTTTAATTATCTGGTCCTTTGTTGGAGAGTAAGACACCTCTGCAGATAATTTGTCTCCCAGAAAAAAACCTCCTGAACAATGAACACCAAAGGAATCCAACCTGGGAGAAAGTGACTGCAGTGATGGCATTGCTCTGTGTTTCGTTATTGTTTTGACTGAGAGACCCCCACAGGCAAAAAATGTAATTTAAAAATGCCCTTGATTCACCTCTTCAAAGTACCAAAGGTGAGACAAATAATTAACCTGCGAGTGCAATTGTTTCAGTTGCCACTCATTGTTTCTAGTTTCCCAGTTGTACACTTCTGAGATACGTCTTACCACCCTCGAATCTGACTGGATGAAGAAGCAGCAGCTGATTCTGCTCAGGGTTAAGGCTAGGTTAAGTAGGTGACTGTAATCTCACCAGGCCAATGTACAAAAACATCACATTATATAAACTGCATTGACTACAGAGTATCAAAGACACTCTATTCTTCAAATATAAGCCTACAGATATACAAAACACACACAGAACCACATTTGGACTCATTTCAGCACACACAAATACTCTAGCCTGCTATCAGCTGATCAGCTGGTGGGTAAAATCAGGAGCTGGGCCTAGACTGATGGATACAGGTATACAGGCCCCTGCCACTCATCACTGCCCTGCTAATGAGCTGAAGAGGCTGAATAGAGCTGGCACTTCACCCTGCAGCGGATCGGACATGAGAGCAGGTAAAAAACTGTAGTGCCTTCTTGAATGTGAAAATGTCTCAGTAAAAATATTGTTTAAAAAAGTAGCTCTGACCACGACTTTGCAGTAGTTGCAATCTTATCTTACTATATCTTACTATATAGTGATGAAAACTCTGTCCGTCTGTCTGTGTGTATCTGTTCCACGTTTTTCTCCTCACTGACTTGGTCAATCCATGTGAAATTCGACACAGTGGTAGAGGGTCATGGGAGGATGCGAATGACGCAATATTACATCAATTGGCCAAAGGGGGGCACTATAACAACCAACTGAAATTGCAAACTTTGAATGGGCATATCTCATGCCCCGTATGTTGTACAGACATGAAACTCTGCACAGAGACGCCTCTCCTCATGAGGAACAAATTTGCCTCAAGAACCCATAACTTCCGCTTATATAGTTTTTCCGCTCTGCATGAAACTCGGCAAATATAATCTAGGCATATGACCACACATAATCTTAGGGGACCCCTCCATTATTGACCCGATCAAACAAAATGGGGGCGCTAGCTAATTTCTTATCTAGGCCTAACCACCATATCGATTTCTGTTATGTACTTCATGGAATTGTCGGTGGTTAATTTACATTACATACAACATTTTAAAGTTCAAGTTTTGTTTTTTTGGGGGAAGCATTTTTTGCCTATATTTGACAGGACAGTGAAGACATGCAGCAAAGAACGAAGGCCAGATTCCAACCCCCACTGCTGCAACAAGGGCTAGTCGCACCTTTCCCATGTGAACTACCAGTGCGCCCCACTTTTAAGTCAATACAACATATTAACACTTTAACTATCTGCCTTTCAATGTGTATGCATATATATACATATATATATATATATATATATATATATATATATATATACAAACACACACACACACACACACACATATATATATATATATAAAGAGGAATACACTTCTGCCTGGCTCTGATATTTAGAATTGATAAGAATATTGATTTGATCATTACTTTACATCTACATACATTTTTTTGAAGGAGCAAACAATTTATTAACCCCTTATAATGAAATCCAATAAAACATCACAAGCCACAGCTTCAAAAGTTCAGTGATATAATTTTGTAGCCTTGTTAATGCACAGTATTTGTCTCCTATGAAGACATATTGTATATAACTTCAACTGTGATTTGCTGTATTGTCATTTTTTATCTGTTTATGTACCAGCCTTTGCTTATTTGTGCCCACAGGAGGAGTTATATGTCGACAAGTACATTAACAAACCCCTTGTACTTGCTTACAACTACACTACAGTGTGTTAAAAACACTTTATTAAATGTTTATATAGTGCTTATCCAGTAAATGCTAAACAGCGAGAGCGTAAGTAAAGTTTACTGCTAGTATTTATTACTGCTGACTTGAATTGCAATATAATAAACAGGGTTTTATAATTTCCTGCCATTAAATATAGATTCAGTTTTTCCTCCTGTCACTATCAATTTAACTAATAACAAAGCTCCTCTCATGCCGCATGCTACTTGTGGACTTGCAGCATGCCCGCAAGTACACATTCATCATAGCAGAAGGGGGGACAATAATTTGTCAGCAGAGACACAGAAACAATTGAATCTGTTCCCCAATCAGACAGGATGTGTTCTGAAGTGTATTGATAGTCTCTCTCTGAGAAAGCCACAAACAGAAAATGACATCAACGCACTGAAAATGTCCCAGCACTCTACAGTGAAGTCATTCAAATGCAGATGATTATATTTTATCAATAATTTTAAATTCTACTACTACATTTCCTATCAGCACATACAGGGCGCTTAATGCATCCTCACTGCCAACCAGCCTCCTCTTAAATCCTCAGGCAGTGCTGAGTGCTTTAGTTTCCCATCCATCTAGTCTGCAGACCTGCATTTCACATTCAGCTCCCTTTGTTCTGATCTTGCTTTTAATGACTTGTTCCTTTTTTTATTCACACTGGTAAAATAAACAACAAATCTTCCAGGGATACCTTTTCTAATTACTGTTATTCAATCTGAGGGCCATTTTGCCTGGAGGGTTTTGATGCTTTGCCACGGTAAAGGACACCTAGTAGAGAGGTGATCAAAAAAAATCCATAATCTCTTTTCTTTGCCCTCAAGGTGACATCTGTTTTAAAAGAACTCTAATCTGAGCTGATATAAAAGGACTTTCAAAAGCCATTTTACTGGCTTTTGTGGTGTGTGTGACTGTGTACTCACGCTGGTGTGTGTGTGTGCGAACTTCCCCTGATGTCCTCTGTCCCACAGAGAAAAAAGCAGAGCAAATGATTATGTGAAAAGGTTCCTCCGAAGCATCTACACTGGAGGAAAAACAGCTCAACTCTCACCCTGTTTCATGAACACCATTATGTCGTTCCTACTGACAATGAGACAAAACACTCGGATCTACTTACGTAAGCTTTGATACTAATTATGATGGTCACTAAGCCATTCTTTGCTTTCTCTGGTGCTGACAGTCGTTTTAGCCTATTTCATCCCTTCTGGTGTTGCATGATAAAAAAAACAACCACTTCATTATTATTTTGGAAATTCTAATTAGCTCAAAAGATGATGAAGATGTGAACTTGGTCTTGTTAGAGCACTTAAAGTTTGAGCATGGCCCGAGGTATCATCCCAACCCAAACAGACAGCAGGCTCCTCTCTGCCTCAATCTGTGGATGAGAACGGCTGCTAAACACTGAATGCTCCTAATGGCATGCAATAGCCTCGTCCCTGTCTCTGTCTCTGTCTCCAGCCAGCTGGTACTCCCTCCTCCCTCCCTCTCTCCTGCCCCCCTCCCGCCAGTGTGGGACAGCTATCTCCCAGTATCAGCTGGAAATGTGATGGATGACAGGTGGAGGGAGAGAGAACAGGTCTCCTCAGAGCCCGTCAGGCTCACTCCCACTGCCCATTAGTCTTCCATTTAGCCCAGCACTGGGCCAGCCACCCTGATCACACACACACACTTGAATTTTCTGGTCAATGATGAATCCCTAACCTTCCTGCTGCAGGGTGGGCCCACAGGCTCCTTTCACAGGAGAGAACGAGGCCACCACGGTTCATCTCTCTCAGTCTTTAGCCACTCAGACCAACCACTTTGCTCCGCTTCTTCTTCCCCTCCGTCAGATAGTGCCTAATGCTACAGGAGGAGCTGTCATATTCTTAATGTCTGTCTATGGTAGGTATGTACTGAGGAGGACAGGACTACTCTCTGCAGAAGTGCATTGTAAAAAGCCAAACCACAGTGAAACAACAGAGCAATTCTGGATTTTTAACTTGACAGTGAGAAACTTGGGGTCAACTGTTTTCATATGTTGTTTTTCTCTTGCTTTGGCGCCAATGGGAATGTCATAGAGATCTTGCTGTGCACCAGCGATTCTCCTCACAGATGCTGCTGGAACTGTGATATTGCAGCCTGTTGGATAAACCTTGGGTTCATTGATTAGGCCTGGGAGAACAAGGGGGGAGTGACAGGCAGAAAAGATCACAGAGAGCCTGCTGAGAATTGATTGTTGGTGCTGATCAGCTCCCTCCTGCAGCCCTAACAAGGCCCAGACCTCTGACATCTGCCCCGGAAAAACTCATGTTGAACACAGAAACATTGACATCGAAGACACCAAATGACCAACTAAAGGTTGTGACCTTTGGAAATGCCAGACGGTTGAATAACATAACCAAATTTGGAGGTACACGTAAAATGCCAGAGTTCGGCATCTGAGTGCTCAGATCCCGAGGTGTTGGGGTGAGAGTGAGACAAGCTGGAAATATTGAACAGACTCTACCTCCAGTGGACTGAGAAAAACAAGCTGAATAACGCTATTTGATTTGAAGTCAAAGTTAGCATTCATGAGTCAATCAAGGTGAGATACATCTCCATCAATCTCAGAACCCGGCGACTATCGCTCTGATAATGATAGGCTTCTGGGGGCAACTGCCAGTATTTTGGGGGGTTCTGGTATAGTCAGTGAATATCTGGGCCAAGACTTCCTCTTCCCTGTGCCAATCATTGTTTACAGTTTGATTAGCAACTTCAGACAGGTCCAGACAATATTTCTGCTAACAGATATCTGCATATGAATGCATATAAATTGGAAAAAGCTAATGAACATTGACATTGTTCGATGATAGCCAATGGGTTCTGGGAATGTATTTCAGCCAAACCATTACGCCTCTTTTGCTCACCACATGGACTGTTCACCTGAAGACAACCAACACCCATTCAAACGTGATTGGTCTATACTTCTCGGACTACAAATGAACGCCAGAACCTCAGATACCAATTTTTTTTTTTACCTCTGCTTCAGATTCTGCAAACATATGCAGATATCTGTTTATAGAGATTACATCTCCATCAAATCGGTCACTTAAACAAGAAGCCCAAGCGCCATACTGTACGTGCAAGCCAAATATTACATTATCCTACCGCAACTTCCCGGCATACAATCTAATCTTTAAGTCATTTCACGTTCCATCTCCATATTCCTTTTACGAGAACGGGGTCTCCTCAGGTTAATAACAGTTTCTTCCAAAGATTGAAGTTCCTCCTCTTTTTCCTGTAAAGATTATTACAGGAAGAAAAGGATGAAATGTAAATAAGGGGGATTGCATTTTGATAATGCAGAGCTCTGCTCCATTTTCATCTCGGGACCAGCTGAATGTGGAAATGGTTTATCAATATGGTATACCTGACAAAGGAGAAATGGATATATTTGACACACACATACACACACACACACATCCTCTTTAAATAAGTTTTGCATAAACGTGTTGAGGAAATGTGCATTTTTGCGACTTAAAAGTATTCCCATTTTCTCATTTAGTGCTTTTTTTATATAAAGTTAAGCCTCACAAGGGCAGAGCATACTGTCACTGGAGACATAGGCCCAGCATGGTGCTATCTATAGACCCTATCAGACAAGCACATCACTCCTTAAATGCACTGGCAATCTAAGTTCTTGTGGTCATGTTTGAAACTGTTTGTGAGGGTGTGAGTTTTATCTTGCAAAGCAGTGGAAGATTGAAAATTCAGCTGCACCTACAAAATCAACATGTGAGGAAAAATAAGAAGTAAATGAAATCCAAATTGCACCTTTAAGGCCCTGCGGGAACTGTACTGGATTGGGTGCAAACAGGCTGAAGTTATAGATAGTCAGCAATCAAGCTGTGAAAATAAACAGTATGTCATTTTAATCACTGAGGCAGCCTGTGTGAACGATCTTCTTCCGTGATAACATTATTTCACAAGTCACCGCTGTTCTTCACTGTTTTGAGGAGCAAAGAAAAAAAGGGTTGTAAATTTTCCTTTATCATGCAAGTGTTGTGGCTCTATCAGCAGCAGCCCTGTCATGCTTTAACAGAGTCAGCATGGAGCTGTCCATAACGGAGACCTGTGTTTGAACACCAAAAGATTTTTGTTTTTGTCACAAGTAGTGATTTGGCAGAAGTGAACACGACAGAACATACACAGCCCAGCAGATAACAGGCCTTGTGTTTAGCTGCATCAATACAACAGTACAGGGGAGGATGTACTGTATCACAGTGGTGTGTAATGAGTACTGTAAATCCATACTGTTAGCACACAGAGCACTGTAATGAAAAGCTGAAAATAGCACCACTAAAAGCTGCATATGGTATGAATCCTGGAGAAAAAAAAATATGGTTCATTTATTAGTTTATTAATTTCACAGTATGCCACTACTTTTTCATTTCATACCTCCTACACACTTGTCATTAGATTCTATAATAATTCAGGGCTCCTATAGTTTCAGGCAAGTTAGATTTAAAACTTCTGAAGACTTTTTATAAGCTACTTATAATGAATTTAAGACCAATTTTACAATAACCAAAACTGAAGACAAAAACATGACATCAATTACTTAGGGTTAGGGACAAATTTCACCCCAAATGTTCACTGTAACATAAAACTTTTTTTTGTCTCGTAGCTGAAAGGTGGGTAGAGCAGAACTGGGAAATACCTGATGTTTATTTATTGTTTATTGTTCATCTGGGTCCTCATTAGTTGTTACCAAGGCAGCAGCTCCTCTTCTTGAGATCCATGCTGAGAACATGATATATGCACATATATTTCACATACATGAATACATAAATACCCCTCAATCACCAACCAATTTTTTTTCACCGTATTTGTTCTAGGTTTGGGCAATGTAACCTGACCCCTCCTCACCTGTCTTGTTTTATGGTTCTGTCTGCTCTAGGATAATGTTATTTTTGAGTATAGGCTGTAGTTGGCAGGTTTTCTTGGCAATTTTTTTGTTTCTCACTCAGCATATAGGATTCCACTGTCATGATTCCCATCATGCCGAGTTAAAAAAACTTTTTCAACATACACTGAGCCTTTTGTGCATTGCATGGTACTGATAAAGTCCTTCTCCCCATATCTTAACATTTATGGGAATTTTGAAAGATTAAATAAAGACATTTTAACACCAATTAAGGCTTGCTTTTCTTGTGTTGCAGTATCATAGAATATAGCAAATTTCTGAATCAGGGGCGTTACTTGGAGTTGAAAACATCTGGGGCTTTAGCCCTGAAGTGGTAACAATTCCATGTGATTTTAACGCATTTTGACAAAGAATGAGCACTCGTCTTCTATCATTGGGTTGCCCAAATTGTTGGTTAAAACCTGTTAAACCCGAAAGTCTCCCAACTGGGGGACTTTGAGAAAAACTTTGCAAACAGTGTGAAACAATGCACTAATCACGAAGAATATGCTGCACATCAAATTAAACAGCAGACCCTGGGCTACAAGGCTGTATAAACCCTTTTAACATGCCCCAAACACAGCTCAAACAACAACTTGTCATATTTCGGGCTCTAACCCGATGCCACATTATGCAAAACACACAGCATTCATCTCAAATGAAAGCAGAGACACTGCTCTTTCCACACATATGCGCCAAAGCACTCTACACCAAAGCATCAGAGAGATAGAGGCCAAAGAACAACAACAGAAATTGATTCGCCGAGCCACAGTTGTAAAATTTCTCTAACCGTTGTTGTTTTGCCGTGAAACGTTAATTCGGCAACATAGTACATTCTGGTAGATTAATTAATTTAAATGATAAAAAAAAGTTGTTTTCTCCACTCTTAATATTTGGGACACACAACATTTGGAACAGATAAATGATCACGAGGAAGTGCGCTGGAACATAAAGAAATGTGTACCGTATCTAAACAGATTGAGAGAAGGGGATTGAGCAGTGACAGGCAGCAGGTCCAAGCGGGGGAGAAGTCACAGAATGTGAACACATTCATGGGTGGGAAGGCATTAGCAGCTGATGTCACAAATGCGGGTGGCATCATGATTATTAACTGTGCATAGCCTCAGAAAGGTATGCACAATGACTCATCTGCTTTTTTTGCACCCACACAAATGTGTGTATATTGCAAACAATATACACACATAAAACACACATAAAACAAACATGCTGATGAGAACACTCGCATAAATTCAAATACGTATGCACACATTAATGTCTTTCATTACATCTCCCTGTCCAGGTCTGATGTGATGTGTAATTATTGCTCTGTTAACATAAAAAAAATAGAGTCACTACTTTGCCTTTTCCTGGTCGCTGCTGGGTCAGTACTGAGAGTTCAGCTCGCTAATATGTCATCATACAATTCATACACAGGGCTATAATCAAGAGCTGCACATTTTTATACACCAGAGCAGTGAATATTAATCCGAAGAAAAGCCGATACAGATGTATTTAAAAATCACTGGAAACTCGGAGATGCTTTCTCTGTGGCTTCTCCCCCAGCTGTAATCTGAATGTGCTTTTAAAGAGTAAAGTGCAAATAAGGATAACATTAAAATAATGTGATCTTTGAGGACAGTAGTTAAAGGGCACCATGAGTTGCATGGCTTTCTCATGCCACATCATACTTTCTCTCCACTACTTTTCAGAACTTCTCAATCCACCACATCTATTTGATAGCTTTGGATTCTTTACAAACTCTATACAAAACTTATAATGAGCTTACCTTTTAAGAAATAATGCAATATAGATTACACTTCCCAATGGTGTGTAAAATACTCTGAAATGTGCTTCACCTCAGATACTTCTTACTCATTAATGAATCGGTAATAATGATCTAAAGATACATTAGCATACATTCACAGGGGCCATTTTTGCATACTTTTATTTATTTTGATAAAAATACAAGCATGCAGACAGAGATGGGCAGCACTACAATTACATTTATTTTTAGCAAAATACTTTCAGCTATTGTGTTTGTGAATTTGAAATACTTCATGATTTAATGTGCCCATTTATTCTCAGATAAGACAATTTTTTATCCCCAGGATTAAACTGTAGAAAAAAATGTACAACAATTAGTCTAATCACTGTATTTGACTAAATGCAGGTGAATCACATGTCATATCCTGTTAGGACCAGCAATACTAGTTATGAACTACGTGTTTCATTTGTGTTCCCCTGGACTGCAGTGTTCGGGGATACACAAAGGAGAATACTTTTTTAGGTTTTTATCAGCGGGAAAACCCACCTACACTGAGTGGATACTGTCCGCAGTGAAGAGAAGAGGACCCGGTATCAAAAGTGAGTCAACCGTCGGACCATGCAGTGAAAATTAGGCATTTTTGACCTACAGAAACCACCCAGCATGCACCCCAGTATTTGAGGATTTCAGGGTTGTTACCTTTACTTCTAAGATCAATTTAAAAATAGAAATAAAATTCAGAGTTCCTCCACTACTGCATTATACCATTAAATTTAATAGTGAAGGTTCCTCTTATTTCTGCATTTTCAGCTGTGTGAGCTGGTTTGTTTCTGTCATGCTTGCTTTAATTACTAATTTGTATTTTCCACAAAGCTGCAGAGTATTGAGTTTGGAGAGAATAAAGGAGTTTCTTGTCTGAGGTCTGAGTTCTAGTGTAACATCAGCAGGAAGAGTCAAAACACTTATTTTTTGACACTGGTCATGATTGGTGGTCAGTCGCAGGGGAAAGAATAGCTGTGAGAACAAAGACCCACTTCACCTGTGGCAGAGAGATGAGTTGGTAGCTATGGAAACACAAAAAAACACTATCCATTATGTTTGGATATACAAGTATTTAGCGTAAGCTTTTAAGTACAAGGTTTGATTTATACCTTAACTTAAAGGACTTCCTGCATCTAAATAAACATGTGAATGACGGTGCAGTGTTTCACGGCCACTGCATGTAGAAACTGATGTTAGTTATTTCTATCTCATGAGATTTTACAGTAGTATCATGCCCTTGTGATGTGCTTGTTACTTTCACTGCATAGCTGCTAGGCAGGAGAGAAAAAGGGAAACTGTATGGAGGCATAATGGCGCTCTGCCTCAAACCATTGATTTGATGCGGGTCTGAAGGGGCGAGGCTACACTGGGGGACTGTGATCACAGGGGGCTGTATCTCTGTCTGTCTGTGGAGAGTAGAGCTGTTACTTGGTTCACGTTTTACTATCCTGATTCCTGGATGCAGCCCGATACACACTGGTTGACACACGAAGTGGGGATGAATCTAGTAAAGCCTAGATTTGAAGAGGTTTCCAGCAGGGTTTTGGACAGGGGTCATCAGAATCAGGACAGAGATTATGTGGAAAATGTCAGATTGGCAAGGCAACCTGTAGGCCAAAGAAATCCAACTGTAGGATCATGAAAATGTCAATGAATTTTTTTTTTTAGGCTGTCTGAGAGAGAGAGTGGCTCCAAGTATTTGTAACATTTGGGGACTCTGGATTGGCACACTTTTTTGGCTACAGCAGATTTAAAAAGTTGTAAAAAACCACATCTTATTTAAATTTAGGTATCAGAGCATCTGAGCGGACTGAAAAAATTTTCTCACTCATGGAGCTGTTCGTTCCCTCTGCTCTCCCACTCCAGCTCACTTGGCTCAATATCTCTCCACACTCAACTCAGACTTCACCCCACTCCACTCAGATCACTTGTATTTTAATTTTAGCTTGTATGACTTTTCAGTTTCCTTCTTTTTTTTTTAGATTATTTTTGTTGGTTTTTTTGTCTTTAATGACAGGACAGAAGGTGAAATGGGGAGACACGGAGAAAGTGGGGACTGACATGCAGCAAAGGGCTGTGAGCTGGATTCGAACCCGCGGCCGCTGCAGCGAGGCAATGCCTCTGTACGTGGGGCGCCGGCACTATCCACTACACTACTACAGTTTCCTTCTGAAAGTACTTTGTAAACTCCATTGTCAAGCTCATGGCAGCCAATTTTGGACAGAAAATAGTGTGCGTGAGCAACACTCAGATGCATTCTGGGCCATTTCTGCAAACCACAGATATGTTACATTTGCAGGTTTTATCATATATATAAATACACACACACACACACACACACACACACACACATACATATATATATATTAGGGGTGTCCCCAACTAAGAATTTTCATAGTCGAACCTGATTTGACAGATTTTTCCTTTAGCTGACTGTCGAATCATGTTGTTTTCCCCCTCACTGATTAATGAGCTCATTTGCGTCAGTTTCCGCTCCAGAGAAAAGAGCAAAAACACCCAAATAAACAAATTCAATTCTTCAGTTGGCATAATAAGATAATAATAATAAAAGTAAAAGGGTTATCATTTTATCTTTACCTTTATTCCTTTCACTTCATCAAGGTATGATGCTCTAGATGAGCGTAGATGCGCTGCAGCCTCATCCATGTCTTTAACAGGAGTCGTTTCTGACTTGTCAGAACGTGCCATTTCATTCACAAATATACATCCAAAAACATCATCAAAAGGTTTAGAAACAGTTTTCCTTCTTTCTGACTTCAAGTTACTTCATTAATCAACTCAGGTTCATACAAGTTCATCCACACAAACCGTGCGTCACCACTCTCAATTGTTTGGCCATGTCGGACAAAAAGTAGCCAAATAAAAAATCAGAGTCTATCAAGGAAACAATCAGCGGTGAAATTCGTTTCAAGACACTTCAGGCAAAAGAATAATAGGACATTCTCATCTCCATCCATCCTTTTCCTTATCACACTCATTAATCACCGTAGGCCTCGATGCTGCTCTGATAGTCCTGCAGCGCACTCACTCACCTCAGCTTATGTGGATCGAGCAACTGGGTGATTTATTCATGTGTAGTAAAGATTATGCCTACTGATTAAACGCACGCATCATTTTCAGTTTTTTATTAATAGAAATTAGGCTGATGTTTGTATCAAAATAGGCTATATATCATGATTTACTAGAAAATAAATACATTCTATGTCAAATTAAGATGTTCAGCAGCAGTGAGCACCCCCATATAGTCAGAATGGTAAGGTCTTGTTTCATAACCACATTTTGTGACAATTCGACGGCGAGACTGGCAGTCGAATCAGACTTCTACGAATCGAATCACCGAATCATCGACTATTCGGGTTCACCCCTAATATACAGTACAGGCCAAAAGTTTGGACACACCTTCTCATTCAATGCGTTTTCTTTATTTTCATGACTATTTACATTGTAGATTCTCACTGAAGGCATCAAAACTATGAATGAACACATGTGGAGTTATGTACTTAACAAAAAAAGGTGAAATAACTGAAAACATGTTTTATATTCTAGTTTCATCAAAATAGCCACCCTTTGCTCTGATTACTGCTTTGCACACTCTTGGCATTCTCTCCATGAGCTTCAAGAGGTAGTCACCTGAAATGGTTTTCCAACAGTCTTGAAGGAGTTCCCAGAGGTGTTTAGCACTTGTTGGCCCCTTTGCCTTCACTCTGCAGTCCAGCTCACCCCAAACCATCTCGATTGGGTTCAGGTCCGGTGACTGTGGAGGCCAGGTCATCTGCCGCAGCACTCCATCACTCTCCTTCTTGGTCAAATAGCCCTTACACAGCCTGGAGGTGTGTTTGGGGTCATTGTCCTGTTGAAAAATAAATGATCGTCCAACTAAACGCAAACCGGATGGGATGGCATGTCGCTGCAGGATGCTGTGGTAGCCATGCTGGTTCAGTGTGCCTTCAATTTTGAATAAATCCCCAACAGTGTCACCAGCAAAACACCCCACACCATCACACCTCCTCCTCCATGCTTCACAGTGGGAACCAGGCATGTGGTATCCATCCGTTCACCTTTTCTGCGTCTCACAAAGACACGGGTTGGAACCAAAGATCTCAAATTTGGACTCATCAGACCAAAGCACAGATTTCCACTGGTCTAATGTCCATTCCTTGTGTTTCTTGGCCCAAACAAATCTCTTCTGCTTGTTGCCTCTCCTTAGCAGTGGTTTCCTAGCAGCTATTTGACCATGAAGGCCTGATTCGCGCAGTCTCCTCTTAACAGTTGTTCTAGAGATGGGTCTGCTGCTAGAACTCTGTGTGGCATTCATCTGGTCTCTGATCTGAGCTGCTGTTAACTTGCGATTTCTGAGGCTGGTGACTCGGATCAACTTATCCTCAGAAGCAGAGGTGACTCTTGGTCTTCCTTTCCTGGGTCGGTCCTCATGTGTGCCAGTTTCGTTATAGCGCTTGATGGTTTTTGCGACTCCACTTGGGGACAGATTTAAAGTTTTTGCAATTTTCTGGACTGACTGACCTTCATTTCTTAAAGTAATGATGGCCACTCGTTTTTCTTTAGTTAGCTGATTGGTTCTTGCCATAATATGAATTTTAACAGTTGTCCAATAGGGCTGTCGGCTGTGTGTTAACCTGACTTCTGCACAACGCAACTGATGGTCCCAACCCCATTGATAAAGCAAGAAATTCCACTAATTAACCCTGATAAGGCACACCTGTGAAGTGGAAACCATTTCAGGTGACTACCTCTTGAAGCTCATGGAGAGAATGCCAAGAGTGTGCAAAGCAGTAATCAGAGCAAAGGGTGGCTATTTTGAAGAAACTAGAATATAAAACATGTTTTCAGTTATTTCACCTTTTTTTGTTAAGTACATAACTCCACATGTGTTCATTCATAGTTTTGATGCCTTCAGTGAGAATCTACAATGTAAATAGTCATGAAAATAAAGAAAACGCATTGAATGAGAAGGTGTGTCCAAACTTTTGGCCTGTACTGTATATCATATCCACATTATTTAAGTGACAAAATATATAAGCTGACTTTTGTCGTCTGGAAGTGAAGGGAATGATGAATGGTGTGTCACTAAGGCAAGTCGCCTGCCAGGCAGCAGACCACAGTTGGAAACCAACAACATGGGTTGTTTTTTGGGCGACCCTTATGTGAGTGTGAAGCTGTGTTTGTGGCACCAAATCTGGGTGTTTTTCAACGACACATCATGGTGTATACAAACTGTATTTAAGCCACCAAATCTAGGTGTTTTTCCAAGGGCACACCATCAGGAGAGGCAAATGTTTGGGGCCCCCCCAAAAGAATTTGGGAAAAGGGGCTCCCAATCAACACTTATATTGGCACATTTTTAAAAGACAATTACTAACCCTAACCCCCACAAGCCTTCCATAAAAGCACTACAGTGCACCATCACTGCCCCAAAAATGCCCCAAGGAGTACAGACATTCTTTCACGTGGGTCACGAGATACCTGTGGGATTTCTGCATTATGGGACTCTGTTTTTCTGTTCATCATGTGAGAGGGACTTGACAGGAAAAAAAGTCAACAATATTAAGTAACATTAAATATCAGTTTATTTCCACAGAGCATAGGAAGTATATGCCTGTAAGTATGAGCACACATCTTGTTTTGTGTCAAACATGTGATGTAAAATGGATCATTTGTTAAGATAAAATTAGCGCATTTGCAATGCTAATTTCTGTAATGGTGTGTTAATGGTAATTCCTGTCATGTGTTAGCAATGAACTGAGTTATGTGACATACTATTGCAGCAGTTGTATTCAGCATTATGCCATAATGATTCAATATGCTTAGTTTTTTTTATATGACTATGCAGTCCTAATATGAATAAACACTATATACTTTATTTTTTTAAAAACGCAATATGGAAACAAGATGGGACAGGAGTCATTCTTCCTGGATTGGGACAGGACGGGACATTTTTTTGTGGAAGTGGGATTGGACAGGAGTGGAAATCCACTCCCATGTCACCCTCCACTAAGTAGACCCCGCTCCAGCTACCTAATGACTTTGATAGATGGGCTAGTTGGGCTTTATTGCCTGGGTCCCCCCAGAGTATAGGATCACTATTGTGTTCCTTTACCTACCTTTCCCTGCTTTCCAGTGGCTTTTGTGCCACCAAATGTGGGAGCTTTAAGCCAAAACACAATCTTGACTATAAATAAGAGGGATTTTTGTGCCTAAATCTAACCCCAACTTAACCACAGCATTGTTAAGAAACGTAAAGTTTCGACATATCAACTACAAAATAATGCACATCTTTAACGTAGCCGCGGTTTGAAAGCACATAGTATACAAACATTTTATCTGGCGATTGGTTGTGTGACTGATTCCAGTTGAAACAGGAAGGATCGGGAATTAAGGCAACACTCCAAAAAAAAATCTGCTCTTCTGCTCGTGCTCCTTGCTCACTTGTGCTCCACTCACATGCTCTGGCACTTATCTATAATCCATGTTAAAATGCACAAATTGCTCAGTTGCAGCTTGAAGTCTACAGCGTTACGATTACAACCATAAAAGTGTAAAATAAGTTTTTCTTGAACTGTTCACAGATAAAGTGACAGAATGCACAGACGGATAATTTAAACATTCTCTCATTGATCTCTGAGGCAGCAGCCTGTTCTCTGTCTGACTTCCAACTCAAAGCTTAAACTAGAGAGACTGAGCCAGAGGCCATCTGCGAGATGTTTCCCCAGACAGGACAACACTATGTAAAATGTAGTTCATATTCTTGATGAACAGATGGATGATATACAAATGTGCAACATGTTTTGTTTTTGATTAGTAAAGCTGCAACAGACACAATTTACAAGCAGCTGTTCCCCAACAATTAAATTCTTGGTTGTTTAATTTGCTGTTTTGTAAATGTTAAAGAAAAAAAGTACCAAAGTGAAATCAGCTGTCCTTAAAGGAATAGTTAGACATTTTGGGAAAAAACAAGTTTGGATTCTGGATTCTGGATGAGAGTTGGATGAGAATGATTCATACCACAGTCATGTTAGCTTAGCTTAGCATAAAGACGGGAAACAGGGGCAAACAGCTAGCCTAGCTCTGTCCGAAGGTGAAAAAATCTGTCTATTCCTCCCATTGTATCTTGTTCATTTAATGTGTACAAAAATCAAACCAAGATTCCAGGAAGTGACTGTGTCTGGTTAAAAAAAAATCCACTTATAAAACTGCAACGTGTCATATTCAAACTTTGGTATTAACAGATTAAATGAGGAGGACACAAAGAGGTCATTTGTGAGCTTTAAAGATGGATTTTGTTATAATTGGACAGAGCCAGGCTATCTGTCTCCATCCATTTCCAGTCTTTATGCTAAGCTAACTCTGCTGCACCTACAACCACTCTAACTTCATATTTACCACACAACCACTCTCTCATTGGCAAGAAAATATAAAAGCATATTTCCAAAAATACCCTTTAAGGACAGACTGTCATGGGGTGTATTCAGAGATAAGGCATCTAAAGAAGTTTTAAAAAAAAAAAAAAAAAAAAAAAAAAAAAAAGCATTCACATACAAAAATGTGGTCCTGTGTCATCCAAATGTAATCTACTAAGCATCTGATAAAGTTGATTGCACTTCTATGCGCTGGAAAGATAATCCTCTTATTTCTCTCTGGATGTCAGAGGAACGCAGTAGCAAGAGAGCCCTCGAGAATCACTATGTTTCTAACTGCTGACTACTTTTTTATTTACTCCCCATAACAGCGAGAATGCAGCTAACTGAGATAATTAGCTACTGTCAGTGAACAAGTGGCTACAAGTGTCAGGGAAGATAAAATAAAACCAGTTACAGTGCCAATTACAGAGTTTTAACCGCACATTAAAGTCCATGGAAATGAATAAGGAAACCATTCCATTTTGTCTTATTGTGTTCTCTCCAAGGAACAGCAGTAAATCATATCTCTGTACTTTCCGACTGCTAATAAGCTGAGCATCATTCAAGGCCTAATGGACGATACAATCAAACTGAGCCAAGGAGTCGAGGTTTAAGTGTAGTCTGCGTGACATACTGTATTTCTGGGGGCATCACGAGAGAGACAGATGGATGTCTCTTTTAGCATATTTTATAAAATCAAATTAACCTCTCCTCTCTACATCCGCTTTGCCGTAGATTGTGTTATATAATGCATATGACCATGGAGGAGTGTATTAAAATAAATCTTAGACTGCTCATCTATAGTAATAAATGGGCATTCATTTAAAAAAAAAAACAGCTGTATATAAAGATTAAAATCAGGACTTTGAGATGGACAACTATTATTACTACTGAATTATTATTACAACTACTGAAACTGCACGCTAACAGTCTAGCTTTGAGACTGTAATTAACAACGCTTTGATCATGTTTATGCTTAGAGAGGAATAAAAGGTGCAAACGAGAGTGTAGTAAGTAAGTAAGAGACTGGGGACTGAATAAGCTGACCCATTAATTAGCACCGAATAACAGATTGAATGAATTATTGTAATTTAATTCAGTCATTCTACAAAGAAATAATTACCGCTGTATGTATAATGTGGGGAGCGGGAAACGTATTGTGATCACTGAGGCTCTGTTCTTGTCAATATATTCCTCAGTGGTGTGAGCTTGGCCTCTATTAGCCTTCCAGCGGGGTATCTGATTGAGAGGTTCAACGTATTTAATATTCCTCAACATACAATTAGCACGCCAATCTTACCTGTAAATCAGGGTGGTAATAAAAGTAATCAGAGGATGAAACAGAAAGATAAATAACATTAAATGTAAAATTAAGATTATTTTTGACTTATTAACTCAGCTCCTGAATCCATGGAATATAGATACATATTTTATTTTTATTTTTTTACCATTGACTCTATGGAGTTTTATTTGTGTCTAAATTGTGAGCAGTCAATGGCACGTTTTAAACAGAAAAAAGCAATATATAAATAAGTACACATGCACATACAGTATATAATCATCCAGTCCATTTATATCCAGTATTCAGTATTTATTTATTTGCATTAATTGTATAGTTTATGATCTAAGGAACATATGTACATGTTGTACATATGTACATATGTATTGCATACATATGTATATAGAAATTTATTTTTTTTATTTTATTATTATGATCGTCATTGGTAGATTTAGTTTTTACTAAACAAAAATATAAATGCAACACTTCTGTTTTTGCTCCCATTCATTTAAGCGAAATATTTAAGATTTTTTTCATAAGTTCAATGAATATATATCTCTCAAATTATGATCGCAAATTTGTCAGAAAACGTGTTTGTGAGCTCTTCTCTTTTTTCCAAGAATAATCCATCCACCTGACAAGTGTGGCATATCAAGATGCTGATTGAAAAGCATCGTTACTACACAGATGGGCCTTGAGATGGTCACAATAAAGGCCACTCTAAAATGTGCAGTTTGATCACACAACACAACGCCACAGATGTCACACGTTTTGGGGGAAGCCTGTCATTGGCATGCTGACTGCAGGAATGTCCATCAGTGCTGTTGCCCATAAACTGAATGCTCATTTCACTACCATAAGACGTCTCTAATGTTGTTTCCCTGAATTTGGCATAACATCCAACCAACATCACAACCGCACAAGTCAGTTACGATGACAAACTGCTGTCAGGTGCTGGTGGTTGTGCAAATCAATTGTTGCATCAGTTGTTCAAGTGGCTGGTCACAGACGATCTTGCAGGTGGAGATGAACTGCAGTTGTGATGTTGGTTGGATGTACTGCCAAATTAACAGAAATGACAGTGAAGACAGCTTACGGTAGTGAAATGAACATTGAGTTCAACTGCTCTGGACGTACAACTAAAGCAGTGCTCTTGCTGTCAAGGCCTCTAAACTCAGGAGCAGTCTCCCTGTTGAAATGCGTCTTGCAGTCTTACTGATTTCTTTTACGTTGCTAGTAAAAAAATTTTTTTTATAAATCTGCTTTTTTTTAATTAACTTTGTTTGTTTGGCCTGTAGCTTTTGGGGGTTGGGGTGGATTTGTATTGTTTTGTATAATCTGTGGAACTCTTTGTAACCCTGTTTTAAATGGTGCTCTATGAATAAAGTTATTATTATTCAACATTACGATGTTTTGACAAAAAAATCTAACAAAGAACCATCAAGCGTGGCATTTCCCTCTTTCTTCTTTTGCTGCGGTGTTCTCATCTGATCACATTCGATGCGTCCACAGCGCCCACTTCAGTATCAGACATCAATGGCTACTCCCACACGGAGACCCACTCAAGTATGCACACATTAATTGTTGCACACATGAAGCATGGGGCACAGTTTGAGGGGAGCCTGCTGAGAGCTCTACAGTGTCAAGGTAAGATAACGTCCTCAAGAGAAACCTCTGTCTTTATGTAACTATATCATAACTTATTTTTTAACAATAAATGCTTGTGTCTCTCTTGCTGAACAAGTTTTACTGTGATGCATTTGCACTGTAAACTGTAATATTCTAATTCTAAGAACGGAGCCATAAATATAATGCCACACAATATATACTGAAAGTAGGCATCGAGTTGCAAAGAAAAAACATTCCCCTATGTAACAAGTAAGCCAACAGTATATCTGTGTTGCTGCCTAATTATATATGAATGCTATTCCTGGGTGTGCAATGCTGTATTTCCACAACGAGAGAGAGACTAGAAGGAGCCCAGGCAGATGATAGGACCCCCCATGGAGCTGTGTGGGAACGATGGGGGGGCTGGATGTGGGAGCTATGCACCACTCTGCTCTGCTCTATTACAGCACTGCCACCTCTCCGTGTACCCAGATCTTGGCAGTGGTGTTTGTTAACAGGACCTCAGTGGGCCGCTGGCAAGGCCACACACTCCAGCAGCTAATAAAAATGTAACAAACATAATGGGACAAATTCAAATCGGCAAGCTCAGCGTAAGAGACATCGATGTTTGACACCTTGTGGCACCGTCGGGCTGCCTTAATGAAAACGTGAGGAGACTCCTCGCCACATGAAAACAAAATTAAACATTCACAGTGCTGTGCATTGCTTTCTGCCTTTCTTTTTCTTTTTTTCATGTGTATTATTGCATCCAAGGGGGCTCCAGGAAGTCTCCGCTGTTGACACTATTAGCCACTTTAACAGGAAAGAAGACAGTTTGTTTTTGGAAATGCACAAGCAATCTGCTGCAGGTTGCCAAATCACACTGCCACCTCTCACAGACTAAAGATAAACAAACTACAAAGAAATTATTCATAATGACTAGGAGACATCTGACAAGATTTATTTAATGCACGTTTGAAGCTGCTCTCTCTCTCAGATACGTTTAGTCTTAATCATCTATATCTGCTCCCCGGAGTGCTTCTTTCTCCCACTTTCAAATGGAGAAGCTGTTTTAGGAAAATGGCTTATGGCTTCAATGCCTGCCAATAAATGACAAGGCGTTTTCTTAGTCTTTCATCACATATTCTTCCCCTGCAGAAGCACCCCAGTGGCTGCTGATTCAGTGCCTGTTTATAGCCAGCGATGATGGCTTTCAAATGAGATTGCACTATAATGAATCGGATATGAGTGTGTGACCACTGAGTTGATCTGTGTGTGTTGTGGTCTTATACTTAAGCCAGCTTCCATTTATGCTGCTGTCTATTTTTCAACCTGAGCAGTCATTCATGTATTTCTATGAAGTATTAGATCTATTGGGATTTTTGTCTCAAGACATTAGTAGTCCACTGCGTCAGGTTTGGAGCAGCTTACATGGTGAGATGTACTGGAGTACACTTAAGTACTGCACTTAAGTACTGCAGCTGTCTGACAGATTTAGTTACTTTTCAGATTTGTCTTTCATACCCTTCCTGTCTAGTGAAAAACCTGTTGCTCAGAATTTTGTGATTTTGAAGTTTGAACTGAAGGAAGTGCTCCTTTATGGGCTGAGAAAATTCAGGCTCTTAGAATCAACATTTAAAAACTGGATCAGCTGAAAAACTCATCGTCACAAAGCAGAAAACAGGGCTGTTTTTCTGAGCTGATAAAAAGTTGACTTTAAAGATAAGTAGTTCTCACAGAACAGAAATACTACAAACATATGAGGTTGCTGTAGATTAAGCTACCAACAGTAAATAAAATACCTTAATCAACCATAAACATCCACAGAAGTAAAATGCAACATATACATTCATGCAGCAGTAAAATCAAATCAGAACATCATATGTAATAGTAAAACACTGACAGGAAACATTTTTCTGCAGAGTGAGGAGCATTTTCACAGAGTGGACTCTTGTTATTTCACTTAAAATGTCTGACCTTGACTATACTGACTTGTATCTGTGCAGAGTTTGTCACTAGAGATGTGTTTTCACATTCCTTTACTGAAAGGGGCAATGTCAGAGATTCCAACCTCGGCCAAGCAAGCTAGATTAGGGTCGTCAGTAATATGAAAGCCAATCGCTGTTCAATATACAGTAGGAAACACTTACTGACATGGGGACATACTTCAACACAACACCAGCAAGGAAACTGTTTAAGCTCATCCTGATGACGTGAGCTCAACATCCTCTTTTGCCGTCTGTATCAGTCTGGACTCAGCGCCGCCCCAAACATTTTCCAGAAATTTGGGGCCAGTTAGGGATCCTCAACTTCAACAGCCAGGCAGGGACTGCATTGTGGTTGATGATGTAAAATGTAGGCCACAGCTTGCAGAGCAGTAATGATGGCTCCCGAAGCAGCAAGCACTAACTTGTCAGCAGAGCAAACACAACAGTAAGTAAGTTACTGCAGTAATACAGTGAAAAACAACAATTAAACAGGAACAAGAGTATGCACTCAGGGGGTTTCTCCTAGAGGGAAAGAGGATTTCGCCGTTTTTCTGAGTGGATCTGGCAAAAGCTTGATTTATCAACTGGCTCCATTGGTGATGAAGAACACGTTCCCCGGTGTTTTGTTATGCTGATTGACTGGAGGAGTCTGTCTGTCAAGGTGAGCACTCCCGCCTACTCCCGCACCAAGTCCAGACTGATACAGAGAGCAAAACAGAATGTTGAGCACAGAGTGGAGAGTTGGCATTTGCAAAATGAAAGTTTTGATAGCAAACATACAAACAGACACAAAAACACAAACAGTTTTTGGATGTAAACCAGATGACATGAATATTTTTCACTATTTTCTTAGGTTCTGTATGTAAAAGAGAATGTTTGGATTTTTTTTCATGTCTATCTCAATACAACACTCATACTACATGTAAATTAAAAGGATTACAGGTCACTGTAAGCGTCCCTTCTCTTCAGTCTGGAGAGAAGGGACTGGTATGTTATGTAATGTTTTAATGTAGATAAGACAAATCAAATAGGTATCTTTATCCTGATGATCACGCGTAGATTTATTGCTGGTGCTCGGTCCCACCAACAAACCTACATGCAACAGGACATATTGCTCATCTCAGCAAGGACACAGCTTGTCTGTGGAAACACAAAGAGGGAGTCTTGCACTAAAAAGAGTTTGAACTTTGGAAGACACCCACCAGATTTGGCTAACTGCTAAAGCCTCATATTAGCTTTGGCTGAACTTTAGAATGCATTTTTGCACAGACTGAGGACTGTGGATGTTTCCCCCCATGTTTTATGGTGTGGTCATTCTGTGAAGGAATCACATCACGATCAGCATGGAGAGAAGAGATGACTACAGCAACCCAGATGGCATGTGACTACTGTATTAAGATAGACTTCCAAAATCGAACCTATCCTTTAATCAGTAATGAAAATAATCATTAGCTGCAGCTCTGATTCTCTCTGAAACAGTATGCAAATCTACATACTGTGCATATGCTATATATAGACAATATGATGACTTATAGTCAGATAAGACGGTTTTTGACCCTTGTTAGTAAAATTATTTTATTCCATTCTATTCTATTTCCGCCTGTGCTGATATTTTAGGCCATTGCTTCTTGCATATATTAGTCACTGTTGTCCATCAGCACGCATAATGAAGCGTAATGGTAGATAATTTGTTCACTGATGCACTGCCTTGTAAAGACGAGGCAAATTGATTCTATCACAGTTGCTCATACAGTAGTTTTAGTATTCACGGTGCGAGCGTGGCACGGTGCTCAGACGTGTCAGCATACATGCACAAACACTTCTGTACACAGACAAACATGTGCACAAACACTTCTGTACACACACAAACACGTGCACAAACACTCCCGTACGCACACAGACACACACGCATACACAATGTGATTGCAAAAGGCTGACAGTTTTATTGAAATCTGTTTGCAAACAAATGTTTGGTGGAGTGTTCTCCAAGGGAGACAAACGATTAAACAAACTGCATGCAGAAGGCCAGCAGTGTGAATCAGGCTGGCAAACACGTCAGCCGAAAACACGCAAACAGTCACGCGCATGTACACACAACACACCTGCCATACATCTGCATCACACACACAAACACACACAAGCATATTAGCTCAGCTTCCATATCCTTTTACAACACACAAACACACGCATACAAGCATAGATGAAAGTACAACCACAGCAATAACAGTTATTATCTCCGCACTGATGACAACACAGAATTTTGAGTCATTGAAACCAATTTTATTCCAATCTTTCCCATTTCAGCGCCTTTTAAGGGGCAAGGTAAATGACGCCCAAGGCAGCGAGATCAAACAAAGAATCTTTTAGAGACACTTGTTAGACCTGAATGTAAGGTCACTCGCAAATGCACTCTCGAGGCACTACAAATCAGTTTAGACAAAATGAATTTATTGATTGCACAAGAGTCTGTTGGAAGATGCAGAAGAGGGCGGATATTTTAAATTTTCTTTTGGATAAAGGGAAGATAGTTTGACTTTTCCAGGAGAGCCCAAGCAGGCCTTTTATCTTTTTGGCACCCTAGATTAATGTTTTATTTCAACCTTCCCTGTGAGATTTATGGCAGTTTTGAGAAACACAGTGCAAGAAGACCTTTACATTTATCAGTTAAAAGAATTCATTTTTCACTAGCCATACCCACTCATCCCTAAACTTTATTCTGCATCATAACAGAAAGCAGAACCACACTGGGGTGTCACATAAATTTAATATAATTCAGCATCACACATTGTGAACTTGTTCTAATCAGTGAAGTGAAATGAAACATGATGACCAAGGCTGTTTACAGTCCAATAGGTTTTAATATTACAGACTGGCTGACAGACTGACCTTATACATAATACTCAACACCACTGTCTGATCTAAATCATATTCATTTTTATGATTTGGATGGGGTAAAATGAAAATAATGCAATGGTCTCGCCGTGCAGAACCCAAAGAGCTGCCATCTGTGCCCACTTCATTCACTCAGTGGCAGTATAAAAAAACGCATTTATTTAGTTTCTTACTTTTCCTGGCTGGAATATTAATTTTGTTTTGTTTGCTATAAATTAGGATTCTTTTTTTCGGTTCTGATGCCTATATGATGAATATTGTGTTGTTAATTAAAGAGAAGTAAACCATCTTAGGTTCTTTATGCTTTGCCTGGTTTAGTTATTAATGGTCAAACAAGCTGTACCAATACTTTTGTCTTAGGAGTATTTTAAGATGGGGGAATAAGTGTTGTAGTTTTTTCTCTGTCATGGAGAGGAGTGGGAACCCCACTGATTTTGCACATCAGTCTATTAACAGATCTTAAGGATTATTGCATGTTAATAGAGAGCTGTGCAGTGTCTGATTAATTAAAAAAACTAAAGTGTCACATGAGTCAGTGTCAGTTAGGGCTGAAGACTACAAGTTCAAAAAAAATCTGGGGGTGTGTAGCACAGGGCTGAAAAATGAAGCCAACAAGTGCCAAAAACAGCAGTTCCACTGATGGCCACTTGAGGCTGGCTCCAGAAACTAGTCAATCCCCATTGACTCCCATGTTAAAATGCCCAACTTTACAGCAGAAATAAACATGTTTACAGCCTGGTACAAAATGAGTTTGGTGTCTATAGCTAATATCCCCCGTACTGACAACCGTACAGGGAGTGAGTTTTTATACAACTCACCAATTTACATTTTCTTCATGCTCAAAGTTAAGTCTGATTAAGGTCTGGACTTTGAGGGGACACTGTCTTTGAGGCAAATGGCTGAAACCAAAATGCCAAACTCGAGGCTTCAGAGTGGGAGTCCAAAAACGAATAGGTGACATCACACTGGCCATGTGGATTTTTTTTCAATCTGTGGTGTGAAGTTATAAAAACATTAGCTAACACCAGACCTCTGTGGCCTGTTCTTCATCTGCTTGCGGTTAGCAGCTCAAGGTTACATTAGCGACCAGCTAAAACACATTTGACATCTCCCAATGAACTGTTGGCAGTCACGAAGAAACATTCTGCTGCATCGATTTGGATCTTAAATTTTGAGTCTGACAATGTTTGAACAGGTGCAAAGCAAAATTGCTTACATTTTTAAAAAAAAAAGTGAAACATAAAGTTTTGCCCCCTTCCCATTCCACTCACAACTCAGCGTGTCCTCCTCTAACAAATTTGTGCCCCATGAATGGTGTGGTCACATTACGCACTCAACTTGATGCTACATACCGAACAGAAAATTACATATGTTAGATTTAGGAAAGGAAATATGGTGATGACGTACCTTGAAATAACTCAAAGTTCACTTGGTTTCACACAGGACACAAACACCGGCCTCCTGGGGGAAAGTCCTGAGTGTCACCCTTTTACACTGCCTGCTAAAGGCAGGGAAGTCACACCATTATTCTGCCTCATCATTCTGTACAAAAGGTGCACAATCGTGGAACAGGGGAACAGAGCTGTCTCGCCTTTAAGCCAGCAGTGAAGATAATGACAGTGCAAAACCAACAACCAAGAGGACAGAACAACTGTAACTGTGCGTTCACACCAAACGCGATGGACGCGATGAACGCCACAAGTTTCCATTCAAAATCAATGTAAATGACGCGATGACACGCGATGTCGCTTCGGGCGACGCGTTTCAGGCGATAAGAGTGATGCGATGAAGCGATGACGCGTCCATTGCCTCATCGCGTGTGTCGCTTCAGCGTTGATATCCAACCATTCATAAAGAAATTATAAGCAACTAACCGGAGACAGATGGACAGGCGCTCCGCAGCTGGGATGGAGCGCCTGTAGTTGATGTCCAGGCGGGAGATCCTCGCACCAATACAGGCCAACAGGTCCTCAAACTGGGCCAGCATCAGCCTGAAGTACCGCTGGAAACGACCGTCATGCAGACGCAGCTCTTGCAGGAGGTGATGATATTCACCCAGCTGTGTGCGTTTCTGGTGGATATTGTGAACCCAGACACGGCGGCGTTTGGGTCTCCGATCCAAATCAGATGTCCACAACAGGTAAAGAGCAGCTACGGTAGTTAACTCAGCCATGGTTGACGAGAAAATAGCGGGAGGTGAAGAAAATTGCGGGAGGAGGGTTGCGTCATCGCGATTGAAGCGATGATCAAAAAGGTGACATTTGTGATCAAGCGACGCGATACTCGCGTTACGGGCGATGACATAGCGTCCATCGCGTTTGGTGTGAACGCACGGTAACATTTTGACGACGTGTTATGTGTGCGACCACCAGAAAGCAGCTGGCAGGAGTTAGCAACTAAGTATAAGAGGAAGAGGAGCATCCAAAATGTCTGCAGACTGGGAAGACGATGAGTTCCTGGTGCCCCTTACCCTACCAGAAAAGGACGAGGTCAACTGCCATAAAACAGGGATGGAAAATGATTGTTATTGCCATGGTTTGCCATTGTTATTGTTAATAAAGTTTAGCCTGATACTTATGTCACACAAGAGGCCGACACTGTCGTGTTAAACGTCACACCTTTCACACTTATTTTGCTTCCAGAATGCTTGCATGCTTTTTAAAATCACAGGATGTTTGACCCATCCACCATCCCAACCTGACTCCTCATGTGGACTTTCGCTCTTTACATTCTTCTTTACTGTGATTAGTGCATTGGTCACGATTGCAGGTTTCCTGATTACGTTGGTTATACAGAAAACACTGGCTCATTATATACAAATTCTGATGCATTGCATTTCATAGGTATTAGGGCTGTCAATGAATATTCTAAATTCGAATTTAAATTCAAATTTGAAAAAAAAAAATGGACCTTCGAGTGTGACCTTCGGCTTGAAATATTTGCTCGCGGCTCGCGCCGAAACGATCGCTGCAGGGCGAGTGAGAGGTCCGCGGTTGTTTATAACGTAATGTTATAGATAATTGTTTTATGTGTTTTAATGTGTAGGTATGTAAATGTTTTCAAAGACGTTTATGTGGAAATAAAAATACCTACAAGTAGTTATGTTTCCTTGTATTAATACATATACAAGTATGTTTCCTTGTATTAGTTTGCCCTCTTGTGGACATAATGCGAAAAAAAAATATTCGAATGGTTCGAACCTGTGAGTTATTTTTAGAAGGAATATTCAAACGTCATTTTTGAGCAATTTTGACAGCCCTAATAGGTATGCGTACAAATGGTGCATGAGAACAGCTGGCTCCAGTGGTGTGAAAGTGCTCCTTTACTTCAATACAGCAGGGGGTGAGCTTTTTGTCTGTAAAATACTAAGAAGTGAGAAATACAGTATGCTAGGGAGAATGCCTGCTCTTGTGCAATGTTGTGTTACTTAAATCGACTAATCTATTGTTAAAATGATGGCTGAGCCTGACCAGGGAGGACAATGCACATGTAATGACCCTCACTGTACAGTGACTCATGCTGTATGGCAGCACTGCACCAAAACGGAAAATAGAGCAATTTCCCTTTGTGCTCTGGGTTTTTTTTTCTTTATGCCACGAGAGACTGCAGGAGGAAAATATCCTTTAAATTAATTTCCTTCATTGCATTTGATTTGCATATGAACCATCTAATACTGAGAGATAATAATGAATTATCAATGACATATAACAATCTTAATTGGTTGTGCGGTGATACCAGAAAACATATTATGATAATGAGTCCAACTATACATAACTTGCATATTAAATTTAATGGCCTCACTCTGCTAAGTGCCTTTTCAATGTCTTTTCCTTCAGTCGACTCCCCTGCAACAGTGCAGAATCTGCTGGTGTGCAGAAATGTCTTCATTCTTTGAAGACATTACAGCGAGTAACTCCTGCTCATGATAAAACAGCTCTACAGTAGAGTGTGATGTGATAGGGTTTCTCATCCAGCACAGTGAAGCAAGGAATTATCAAAGAAGGAATACAGCAAAGGAATATACTGCTGCCAAAGACTTAATCCTGTCTAATCCAGCTTTGTTCACAGTAATTTGTATTTTGATGATGTCCTTTGACATTGACAAGACATTTTAAAACCACCATAAGATGTTATGTATTATAATTCCCGGTATATTTAGGAAATCTTCAATCTACAAGATTTATATTGCCTGGCATTGAAATGACTGCAGGATGTGGAGAATTGATGGACAGTAATTAACTGTTTAATGGCGTAATGTTATGGCATTATTGCATCACCTAGAATTTCTTACTTCAGAGTTTTTAGAATTATTTTTTAAATAGATGATGACTCCTGTCATTTCATGGTAGTTTTCTCCCAAAAGATTATTTAGTTTAGGCAAAACCTGTCTCCCACTAATTAGATTTACAATGTGACTGGTTTCTTTGCCAAATACATTTTAAGGAAAATGTTATTTCTGCTACTATAATGAGAAGTTTTTTACTGCATTGCAAAAGTGCAAGACTGTGATGCAACAGACCAGGGTTTGAGTCTTGTATGTGGTTAGTTTAGGCAACAAAAGAAAATTTGATTTGATTAAGGTAAGGTAGAGACTGTGGTTTCAGTTAAATGTTAATAACATGTTCTGTCCCTTGCCTCAAGTCACTGTTAAGTTTTTTAGTATTTCTTATTTATTTTTCTTAAAGATATTTTTGGGGGGCATTTTTTTGCTTTTAATTGATAGGAAAGCGAAGTGTGAGGTGGGGAGAGAGAGAGGAAGTGACATGCAGCAAAGGACCACAGGCTGGAATTGAACCCCGGCCGCTGCAGCAACAGCCTTGTACATGGGGCGCCTGCTCAATCCACTCAGTCACCAACGCCCGGGTTTTTCAGTATTTAACCAAGACTGTGATCGCTCCCTAAACTTACTTCATGCCAAGTGCAGATTACATGATATCAGCTCAATTATAGCCAGAGCCAACTGTCCTACGGTCTTGGCTTGGTGCACGATATTCTATCATTTAATCCCGTGTATTGAGTCATAGTAGACGACCATCAATGCTGCATCTGGGATGCCTTACGACATCCCAACAGAGAGTCTAGCATGTTTAATTTTTTTGTCTCTCAGAACTCTTCCCATCACATCCGTCACTTTGACTGATAGGAACACAGAGCGACCTGCTGCCATGGACAACTGTACTGCAAAAACACCCCAGCCTTTGTGATATTTCCTGTAGGGACTACCACGACAGAGTAAAAAAGGGAAAATGCTGGCGTGAATTATAAGAGACACTTCAGCAACGCTGTGAGTACTGCCATTAGCCTCAGCCTAGCAAAGAATGTTAAAACCTTCATAATGGGGAAGGACTGGGTCGACAAACATACCATAACATTCACAGATAGTGGCTGGGCCTTTACTTACTACTGCAGAGGGTACCAGCTTTACTTTTAAACAAAGTACACTGGACACAGGCCTTTATTCATAGACACAGGCCTATATTTCTCATTTCCTCTGTATTTGTTTTAATCTGCTCCTGTTTGCCCTGTTAAATTTGATGCATCACTTTCTAACACTTCCTCTATCTTTTTGAAATTCAAAGCTCCTTATTATTTTGATAGATTGAATAGCCTGCCTGTTTTTCCATAGGAAACAATATGGCGACCAACCGGTAACAAACAATCTTGAATTACAGATAAACAGTAAGCTAAAATATGTTTGTGAAAACATTTTTGGGCAAGATATAAGCAGCACAGTAACAGATTTTTTTTCGGCTTTTTACAGTTAGACCAGAGTTTGGTCTGCGTTTAAGGGTCGATCTGCTTCTATACTCTTTGTGTCCATGGTGGCAAGCATTTGTGAATGCGGAAGTACAATCAATGCTTCGAACAACAACCCTAGAGCCAGCGAAAATCTGCTGGATGGAGGGAAGATTACCAAAGTTAATTTCCACATACTACCCACATTGTTATGATACAAAGCTTGCAAAGAAAGAATCCCTTTAAGTGCTACAGGCCTTAACATAGCAAAAACTTTCTTCGAATCATGCTTTAGCTGCAGATAAACTGCACAAAAACAAATAAAACTCACTGTTAGTGAATATGTAACATTCTGTATGACCTATATGTGACTTGTTCCTGATTATTTTTTCAAAAGCAAACAATTTGCAAACCTATGATTCTCTAAAAGCTTATTTGCTGTATTATATAAATATAGTTTTTTAGAGGTTTCGAGTGAGCCACGTAGATCCTAATGCATCTTGTCTTGTCATAAATTTAGTTTGTAAATGATGATAGGCACAAGGCTTTTGTCGTGTGAAACAGCATCTCTACTCTCACTGTAAGATTAGGGTCCATGTCACTGGTTCAATAGCCCATTGGTTCGACATCCCATTAGTCTGACTGTCCGCGGTGCTGAACGGCTCGCAGTGGGCATATGGTGCGCCGCGACCGGCTTGGGGCGGAGCAGGCTCACGGCTTATGTGTTTGTCACTTTCTTTTTCATTTTAACCCACACCATGATCTTTTCCTGACCCTAACCAAGTGGTTTTTGTGCCTAAACCTAACCAGACCTTAACCACAGGGCATCTTGATGATTTCCAAACGGACTTCGGAACAATGAGTTTAATATGGTCGGAACAATGGGATGTCGAACCAATGGGATGTCGAACCAATGGGCAGTTCCCAGATTAATGCTTTATTTCATAAAAGTATGTACATTTTATGATGTTGATGGAGGTGGTCTGTTTAGGGCAATGTGGCCAACCTCTAAAAACCCACAGGGAACCCTGTATGAAAGCAAATGTTAGACATGATCCTCTTGATCTTATCAGCAACTGAATACTGCTGAATGTTAACATTATCTTCCATTTAAAAATGCTATTGAATTTATAGCAGTGAAATATCTGACTTTGAAAACAGTCTGTCTGAACTGATATGGTTTAGAGTCTAGTAAGTATTTTCAGGTGTAGCAGTCCTAGTTTAATTCAGACACCAAAATTCGAAATAAAAACTTTGAACTTCAACATTAAGGCTGCCTGAAATCAATCTCTCTCTTATCATGTTATGCTCTGTCAGTCACATTATCCAAGTAGAAGACCTTATCCTGATACTGGTGGCAGGAAGTTTAAGTATCAAATTGTTTTTCTGTTTTGTTTTTTTTCAGTATCTTACTTAACTTACTTCAAATAATCCAATTTTAGCATATACAGTACAGGCCAAAAGTTTGGACACACCTTCTCATTCAATGCGTTTTCTTTATTTTCATGACTATTTACATTGTAGATTCTCACTGAAGGCATCAAAACTATGAATGAACACATGTGGAGTTATGTACTTAACAAAAAAGGTGAAATAACTGAAAACATGTTTTATATTCTAGTTTCTTCAAAATAGCCACCCTTTGCTCTGATTACTGCTTTGCACACTCTTGGCATTCTCTCCATGAGCTTCAAGAGGTAGTCACCTGAAATGGTTTTCCAACAGTCTTGAAGGAGTTCCCAGAGGTGTTTAGCACTTGTCGGCCCCTTTGCCTTCACTCTGCGGTCCAGCTCACACCAAACCATCTCGATTGGGTTCAGGTCCGGTGACTGTGGAGGCCAGGTCATCTGCTGCAGCACTCCATCACTCTCCTTCTTGGTCAAATAGCCCTTACACAGCCTGGAGGTGTGTTTGGGGTCATTGTCCTGTTGAAAAATAAATGATCGTCCAACTAAACGCAAACCGGATGGGATGGCATGTCGCTGCAGGATGCTGTGGTAGCCATGCTGGTTCAGTGTGCCTTCAATTTTGAATAAATCCCCAACAGTGTCACCAGCAAAACACCCCCACACCATCACACCTCCTCCTCCATGCTTCACAGTGGAACCAGGCATGTGGAATCCATCCGTTCACCTTTTCTGCGTCTCACAAAGACACGGCGGTTGGAACCAAAGATCTCAAATTTGGACTCATCAGACCAAAGCACAGATTTCCACTGGTCTAATGTCCATTCCTTGTGTTTCTTGGCCCAAACAAATCTCTTCTGCTTGTTGCCTCTCCTTAGCAGTGGTTTCCTAGCAGCTATTTGACCATGAAGGCCTGATTCGCGCAGTCTCCTCTTAACAGTTGTTCTAGAGATGGGTCTGCTGCTAGAACTCTGTGTGGCATTCATCTGGTCTCTGATCTGAGCAGCTGTTAACTTGCGATTTCTGAGGCTGGTGACTCGGATCAACTTATCCTCAGAAGCAGAGGTGACTCTTGGTCTTCCTTTCCTGGGTCCGTCCTCATGTGTGCCAGTTTCGTTGTAGCGCTTGATGGTTTTTGCGACTCCACTTGGGGACACATTTAAAGTTTTTGCAATTTTCCGGACTGACTGACCTTCATTTCTTAAAGTAATGATGGCCACTGGTTTTTCTTTAGTTAGCTGATTGGTTCTTGCCATAATATGAATTTTAACAGTTGTCCAATAGGGCTGTCGGCTGTGTATTAACCTGACTTCTGCACAACACAACTGATGGTCCCAACCCCATTGATAAAGCAAGAAATTCCACTAATTAACCCTGATAAGGCACACCTGTGAAGTGGAAACCATTTCAGGTGACTACCTCTTGAAGCTCATCGAGAGAATGCCAAGAGTGTGCAAAGCAGTAATCAGAGCAAAGGGTGGCTATTTTGAAGAAACTAGAATATAAAACATGTTTTCAGTTATTTCACCTTTTTTTGTTAAGTACATAACTCCACATGTGTTCATTCATAGTTTTGATGCCTTCAGTGAGAATCTACAATGTAAATAGTCATGAAAATAAAGAAAACGCATTGAATGAGAAGGTGTGTCCAAACTTTTGGCCTGTACTGTAAATGTTTTTGAAATTTTAAAATCAGACTTTGACTGATTGATATGTTGATATGATAGTTATATTTTTAATATTGGAATCTTTCATTTGAATTTGTGAACACACACACACTTAAAATTACAAACTGTGAGAGGAATTCAAACCAAATGTTTTTTAGAAATTCATCACAGTCAGAGAAAAATGAGAGCTTGTATGATCCAATTAAAATAAGATCTTCTCATAAGCATTTGGCGAGCACTGTAATTACTCCACTTCTAACGTACCTTAATCTATCAGGGGCATATTTTTGAACACTGGTACACTCTTAACTGGATCTCGCCACCTTGGCAGAAATACCACGCAGATGATGGTGATGCATCTTTAAAACATGCAAAAATTAAACACTTTGATCAAAAAACACAACAGTCTTTTACATATTTATTCAGTCAGCCTTCTCAAGAGTTAAATCATGTCATTTTTCTCAAGTGGACGATAGCTTATCAAAAGGAGAGAGGACAGGAGATAGAAATGTACTCACATGTCAGGACGACTCTTGACAGTTATGAAAGCAGCAACTATCTGACACTCCACACCAAAATCCTTTTAGATACGAGCAAAATAAACTATAGTAAAATAAGTAAAACTTTTCGTTTCTGAGTGACACAGCCTATTAACACAGAGGAGGTCAAATCAAATCAGAGCCCATCAAATTAAAAGTAGCATGTCAAGACAGAAATACCCCAGCAATGCATACCATGCTGAGCATCCACAAAGTACTAAATTGGCCAGATGATTGGCTATTAAAATATGTGAAATTAGCTTTTCATTGCATAACATCTATCGCAGCATGAGCCTTTTAGCATAATGGATGAGATGAAGGTGAAAACTGAATCAGAGAAGAGGAAAGAGTTACTGAAGGGCTCAGAGGCCAATTTAATTTCATTCTAAATTTGTCCTTTTTTCATCCATGTGCAGAAAGAAAGTGAGCATTCTAATCCAGATATGCTGTTTACCTATGCTCGTGCTGAATGAGGTACAAAAATGAAATGTGAAGGACTTGGATTTTTCTGTTAAATGTACAAAACTGTGGCTCTAATAAACATTTAAAACTAAAGTGGCGGAAGGTCTGTTTGACAGATTTCACAGGATCATAAGCTCATGCTGCATTCAGGGCTACACAGCCAACAATGGCTAACACAGAATTGTGTCGTACACAGATGATAATGATGTTGTGAATATAGAGATCAAAGTCTTCTCGCTCTGGTGATTAAGCGTCCTAACAAATGCATGTATGAGGACAGCCTTATCACCTAGGACCACACAGAGGCCTTTCCATATCTGCCGCTCTCAGATGGCCAACCTGTGCCCGCCATGCGCTGTGCTGCCAAATAATAAAAACACCACAGGCATTGCCTCTGTGGCCAGCCTGGCCTGTTCATTTGCCTGATGAAAAAGAGTTTCTCAATTTAGAAAAAGAAAAAAAAAAAGTTCCCAATGCCTTATCACCTCAGGACAACTACTCAGTAATTAAATGAAGCAGAGGAAGGACAAAAGTCTGGAGAATTTGTTTGGCTTGTTAAAACTTCACATCCACTGTGAACGTGTTTACCAAAGCTCCAATTCTGAGCCTACGGCACAATTTATGTATCTTTTTTGTTAGCTGGGTAAATGATCTTCATTAGTAAACAACTGGAAAAGGAAAATAAGAGTGGAACAGCTTTATATAAACATTAATAAGTTTCATTTTAAAGTTGCCTCAGTGCCTTTCACCTTGCCTAAGCAGAAAATACTCCTATTCAGCATACAGCTTATTTTCTTTATACGCAGGTTGACAAATTGGCTTGACCCCTCGCTGCAGCTTCTCGGAAGGTTTATAAATGTTCTGAACCAGCGTGATTAAGATCGGCTTCAGTCATTACACTAATGGACATGCATTTTAATTAATGACATCCTCATTTGCATTGCATGTTAATTATCTAAATCATTTTGTCTCATCTGTTCACTGTAATTAGTACCTATCAACAGCTTCACTGAATCAAGCTATTTCCAAGAGATAACCCTGCCACTTTCCTAGTTCACTGTGACAGAAATGCTTGGTTACCTGGCCAAAGTTATTACGTTTAAGGTCATATAAAAAATTAAAAAAAAACAACATAACTTTATAATCTGGTTGGTATGAAGTTGTTATGAAATTAAAGGTTGATTATGTAGAATAATTATTAAAAGCTATAATTTTTTAAAAATAATACATCCACAGTGCGTTTAGAGGGGTGCAGAATAAAAGTATAGCATTTCCTTGAAAAATTATATTTTGTCTGAATTAAATAATTTTATAAATTTTGACGGGTTCGACAATGACGTCATGTTTACATCGTACCAGCCAATAGCGGCCGGGCATTGCCGGTTGCCAAGTACGGTCTCTATGCTCAGCATAATGGAGTCTGGATGTCCAGCAGCTGCTTTAGAGCCCCGGGGAACAGTGCGTTATCCATCCCAGCAACAGAGTGACCGGAGAAGGGCAAAGACGAGAGTTAATATTGGCAAAGCATTTGCTTGATGGACTCAAATAAAGGATTCCCATGGCATAAGAACGCAGGCGGAAATGGCTACTTTTCTCCTCGATCGGGAAGCTAACTCACTTGCTAACTTAGCTAATGTTACCTGTCGGCACTGATGGTCAATTTACTTTTTCAAGATAGATTTAACGCAAGCAGGCTGCGATACTGCTTTATAAACCGTGATTATGTGAGACTGTCTCGTGACAATCAGGTATGAGCGGTGCGACGTCAGTGGTAAACAACAGACATAGATCAACAACAGATAACATGGAGTGCAGGAGAGAGCAGGACCATGCAGCGTTTAATGCTTGGAAGTACCGACATTACTTTGATTTTGACTCGGTAAAAAGTGACACAAACATTAGCGTCTGCAGTGCACTCTGCGTGGTAAGAAAACTTTTATATACAGCGAAACATCCCACCTCAAATATGAGCAAGCACCTAACAAGCTGGCACAGGTTAATCTCACTGAAAAACCCCCGGATCCCCCCACTGACATTTAACCATTTACACTAATCTGATGTTTGTAAAGTCTATAAACACAATGACTGAACAAACATTATTATTTCTGTGTGCACATTTTTGTAATTGTGGTTATCTATTAGGTCTGATGTCGTCCGTTCCTTGGTTATCATAGATTAGCTGGGCTAAACAGTAGCTGTTAGCAGTGTTTGTAATAGGTAACTCAGTAACTCTAAACAGACCGTGAAAAAAAATTCCAGCGGATTTCTTAATTACAATATGATTGAGTTTAATGAAGTAGTCGCCAACCCAACGTGGCCCGCAGCAGAACGGGGGCTTAAGCCCGCTTCATGCAGCCACTGATGCCTTCTAGACATTGTGATTTCCCAAAACTGAATAAATACCACACATAACATCATGTATATATATAGACCTATAGCTAGGCTAATGTTAAATACTGTTGTAAAATTAATTGATTAGTCGAAATTAGTCATTACCCTGTATGATTCATCACTTGACATCTGTGCAGGCTGATGGCTTCACACACTTGGCATCGAACCTGGCAACATGACTGCTGAATTATTTTTTGTAGTTGCAACTACGATCTAGACACACTAGATGGCGGTATTCTGCTCATTCTACATAATCAACCTTTAATTATTTACTTAATCCATAATAATTAAATGTGTATGTACTATATTACAAATTATTTCTGTGGCATGAAGGGATAAATTACCTATAGAGAGAAAACTTTTTTGTGTCAAGCTGTAAACATGTTTATTTCTGCTGCAAAGTTAGGCATTTTAACATGGAGGTCTACGGGGACTGACTGAGCAAGCCTCAGGTGGCCACTGGAGGAACTGCAGTTTTCGGCACTTCAGCACTGGCTTTGTTTTTCAGCCATGGAGGGTGCCGCTTCTCATACACCTGTCCAGCCCAATCTCAAGCAATGGCATTGATCTCGAGCACACCAACTGCCGTGCAGAGCTGTCAGTGATTACATCACACTCCTTTTTATAGCATCAAATAACTAATTAAGCCAAATTTAGCCAGCAGGGGGAGATGTTTTAGCTTCACTTTAGGGGAGCAGTCACATTGTCCATCTTTATATACGGTCATTGGTGCTGACTTGTCATTGTTATATGGAATGTGTGATGGTCACTTGACTGAAATAGTTATAGAATTGAATTGACAATAGTGCCAGGAGCGGATTTTTGTTACTTATTCACTCATTCTGCACATCCGTCTGAGAAATGATAATGAAATCACTTTTCTAAAATGAAGACACATGCCTTCACAGATGTAGTCATGTGCTAAATATGTGTGAAAGTAAAGTTAAAAATCCAACTTTCCTCTAACTTTCCATCTCTCATCACTCGTCTGGAATTCCAATACAACCAATCACGCAGTAAAGTTGTTGTGATTAGCCTGTGTTTACGTTGCTGTTGTCAGACGACTCCACGATCAATACTGATTTGATCAACAGTCTCCGTGCAGAAGCACAGGAATTGCTATTTACCTTGGTTAACAAGTGGTGTTTATGAGCTGCGGTCAAATCATTATTTCATCCTCATTGAGTTGTTTGATATCAGACAATGAAATAAATAAATAAATAAATAAATAAGTCAATGTGAACAATTAATTTGTGGTTATATATGAGACAAAGCTCTGTAACAACTCTGTGATGCCCAATCTTAGTGTTTGCTTATAGAAAGAAGAGAAAGAAGAAGAGATTTAACCATGTTTCAGTGTGGATATATATTAAAAAAGAAAAACTTTAGTGTCAATAGTGCCTAAATCTTTAAGGTAGACTGAATTTGCATGAGTCAATAGACACCAGCTGCATTTCCACAGTCTGAGACTGAAAGAGAAAGTCTGCAGCCAGACACGGCACAGAGGAACAAAAAGAAATTTCTTACCTGAGAGTAAACATCTCCACAGGAGAGTAGGCTGACACAGTGATAAAAGCAGAGACAGTTTCCCTCTGTCTCATGGGTGTGGCAGGCACCATGACCATAAAGTTATTATCCAGCCTGTGTTCAGCGAGGGGTGGCGGAGTGGGGTTCTGGTAGAGCCTCACGCCACCGATCCTCCGCAGCGGTGTGGAGGTGTACGAACCAAACAACCCTTCCTGGCTTGAGCGGATGAAGTTGTCCTTCCTGGCCTCCTCTGAGTGGCACTCCCCTGCTTCTGTGGACTGCAGCATGTAGTAGAGCTCCACTGGCGTGCCCTCAGAGACTTCGAGGTTCCTCTGGCGTCCCGGCACCACGCTGGGTGGGCTGAACCAGCTGGCCAAGGGCTCCAGCTCAGCCACGCACAGCCCCAGCCCCCCCTTCAGCTGGCAAGTGCCACGCACCTCCTGGGTCTCATGGAAAGCAAACATGTGCACGCAGGGCAGCTTGTCAATGGTACTGTAGTCGTCCCAGTCCCTGCCTGCGACATAAAACAGCACCTGGACTTTGGGCTTGGCCAAGTGAATCCTGGTATTCATGATAAAGGTCTGAACCTTCCAGTTGAAGGTAAAAACAGACGAAGCGGGAAACGTCCCCGGGCTCTGTAGGAGCTCTAAAGGGACAGGCTGCTCCACAGAGAACGGCCCATAGCTAGTGTTCATGGAGGGCAAACTTCTGGCCTGGTATATGAAGAAGGGCTCAGTTCGTGACATCAGGCTAGAGTTCCTCATGAAGTCCTGGTTGGCTTCCTTCAGGAAGAACGCCAAGTCTGCGTTGAGCACCTGGTAGTTGACCGGCAGGTATGTGGGGATGGAGGAATATCTCTGTAATCCCTCTAAGACTCGACAGTCGGCTACTAAAAGACAGAAAACGAAGTGATGAGTCAGGGCAAGTTCACTCGCTGTACACAGACAGTCTTTAAACAAAACAGAAGCTTTTGCTATTTGAATCAGTGAAAACATGCACTACGCTCTCATGGTAAAACGGATGTGTGAGGGTAAAGCTTAAGTCCGACTAACGTCCAATGGTCACTTCACTGATAGTACTGTGCTCCTATTCACGGTCACAGTTAGGCACCCAAACTACTTGGTTATTGTAGGTTTAGAAAAAAATAATGTTTTGGGTTAAACTAAGTACGTTTGTCATGTAGCTTAAGTTAGGTACATAAGTACTTAACATAAGTTAACTTTCATGCCTTGAAAAGCAATTGGTTAGGATGATGTAAAGACAATGGCTTTGGTTCAAAAGATCACTCTCACATCTCGCAGGAGGTTTGTGAATCTGGGTTTATCATCGAGACACAACCTGAATTCCTCCCCACTAAAGACTTTGTGGCTCTTTATACTACTTCACCTGACTTCCTCCTTTGTTCCCATCATAATTACTCCCACCACAACAGGGTGTCATCTAACAATAGGGTTGCAATAATATGCTATTTGCACAGATGTGAGGGGGGACAGTCTGTCCTATTCATAATATATGTTTTCCTACCACTTACAATCTCTGCCTCGCTCAAACCATTATGTATCGCTGGCAGTGCAGATCAGGTTGTGAGAAATCTGAAGCGTAGTGAAGTGTTTGTGTACTGTAAATAAACAAAGCAGGACAAAGAAAAGACCCAGACATATGGAATAAGTACTGAGAGTTTTTCTATCGTATCATAATTAGTGCTGAAACAATTAAGCAATTAATCAAACGATAAAACAAAACTAATCAGCAGTTTTTACAATCAATTGATGAATTAAGTGTATTTGCTGGTTCCAGCCTCTCATTTGCTGCTATATCACTGTAAATAAAGGAAAAATGGGCTTTGGACTGCTGAACAAACAGTAAAGTCATCAGTCTGAGTCAGGGCTCATTAATACTACCCAGCCCAAAGATATCTGTGTGCAAAACTGACTTGCTAAATTTTTACCTTCAAAAACATATAAAATTACAAAAATATAAAATATAAAATTTACTCAGATTGTCGACAACATCATCATCTATATCTAACAGTAAGACATGTTACTCTACATTACTTTTATTTTCAAATACTGACTGCATACACTGCAAGTTTTTTTTTCCTCATGTATAAATTACTGTTGTAAATTCTGCTACTGCAAACTGCCTTGATGAGAATTAGTTATTGTTTAACAGTATTTTTTGACCATTTTGACCAAGACATTTTATTTTTAAATGCAAAAATGACTAAAATCCACTGGTAAAATAAATAAGCCCCTCAAGGCTAATTTGTAATTTGTAAAATTGGGCAATATTTGGATAAAACTCACTTACTAAACTTGCTAAACTTGCTCGAGTTTTCATTTTGTGTGCTATGTGAAACTTTTAGATCAAGAGTTGTGAACACTATTTTGTGTAAAGTGTGTTTTTTGAGTAAACTCTGCCATGCAAACTGAGCCAAATCAAATGTGAAATATTGTAATATTGTACTTAAGCATTGTAGTTTCAAAAAGTCATTTGTAAACCCACTGGAATCCAATTAAAGTTTGAATAATAAGGCCCATGGGGGTCCGGTGCCGCAGGGTAGTTGCCTGTTTTGCCCGGTTGGTAATCCAACTTTGGTCGACCCTCAACACTTTTTTGGTACTGACAGATATGTGTCCACACCAAGTATAAAAATGTGTCAAGAATTAAAGGTTACCACTGAATGCCTTATAAGATTCATAATCTAGTTTTCCACCCTTTGATCAGATAGCTCCTGATGGAAATTATAACTTTGCCAATTTGATTTTATGACGGCAAAGTACTTGTACCTGCATATGTTTTTATGCAACACTGAACAATTGAGAACATCTGCTTCCTTCCACATCAAGATTTTGGAGAAAAATATCTTTATATTGAACCTCAGCACATTGAAACTGACCAAAATAAAATCTGGTAGGAAATTCTGAATGAATCAGTTATATATACAGTACTCTGTCAAGGGTCCGGTAAAAGGGGGGGATGTTATCAGTTATGTTTAGACATACAAACAATTAGTATGACTGCTTACAAATTCATTTAACATCATAATCACAATTAAGCCTGATAGGTGCCGTTTAGCCCCCTTCAATGTTAAGAACCATCTCACAGTACAAACTCCTTTGTCACCGCCCATGGCCCCACTGGTTGAGAAATAGCACAGCCCACATAAAAAAAAAAGATTTAATCACAATAAGAGTAGGCTTTGACCTTCTTCTCAAGAGCAATCTGCTGTGTGATTACACTCCCTCAGCATACCCCCATCTTCTTGCAAGCTGCCAGCGGATTTCTTTCCTCTGATCACCCGTGTAAATCAATGTCCCAACAGTTTACAAATCAGACAGGGATTTGTGATTCATAGTGCCCCTCATGACCTCAGTCCTGCTGTCCCACTGGGGGATACAAGGGTGCAGGCAGGCTCTAACCCTCAACCCAGGGGCAGCATCGGTGCTACTTACGGCATCAGTTAGCTGCATCAGAGTAAACACTCGAATCCGGGCCCTGTGTTTACGGCAGGGAACACAGACTTCTGAGCAGCAGAGCACCACAGAGCAATTTGTATTTTCCCTGAACAAGCAGGAGCCTTGCGTTGTTGGTTGGCAAGAGCCGTTGTTGTAAACGTGGCATTGCGCTGCCGACAAATGAAAAGCTTGATAGTCCGGCAAGACAGAACAGCGAGGAACAAAGTCATTCTCTGGGTCCCTGGGTAGTAATGCTACTCTCACTCTCATGTCTGAGCCCCAGTGTCTCAGCTAAAGTCAAAGCAAAGTGCTCTCTCCACAGGAGTACGCTCTTTAATCCCTGTGTTGAAATGAGATTTACTGTTTTCACAGCTGACAAAAAGGATTTAAATGTGCGCACGTGTGCTTATACAAACAAGTTGCAAAATAATAATGCATACATATAGCTCACTCCTCATACATATAGGCTACAATACATATTCAAATGCCTATGAAAGATTTGATGTGCAGGATTTAAAGTAGGGATCGACCAATTATCGATAATATTCGGCATATTTATGATAATCGGCATCGGCGGTTTTTTTCAGCGATAAGCGATAAAATACGTTTATTTTAAAACGCGCTCCTCTGGCTCTGATACAGCCTCTCTATGCCTGAAGTCCCACTCTTGGCTGTGCAACAATGTCCCGCCTACAATCCCCACTGATTGGTTACACAAGTGATAGCCAGAAGCAGACTGCTCCATGAGCCACTGCAACAGAAAAAAAAAGATGTAGCCTAATCACCAAGTCATCAAGTGAACATGACCTGGAGCTCCTTTACTTAATAAAAAGAAGACGGAAGTTAACTCAAAATATAACTGGCATGAGTGCCACAAATGTAGAAAAACGATTAGCGCATGGTCCACTAGCATAATGCTAACATATAATGGAATTCTTCATAGACGCACTCGCAGAAATTAGCATCGGCGCCGCAACGGCATTACAATGACAAACAATAAAGTGCAAGTGAGCAACTCTACATAACATAAGCAACTAAACTCAGAGCAATACATGTGTTATACTTACAGACATATGTTTCCTGTGCTCTATTAAACTTTAACTTTTTTGTTGTGCACTACTGCAAGTCTGCATATTCTTCTTCTACTGAAAAGGTATAACGACTTAAACTCAACTCGTGCGCCACCTAGTGGTGTGGTGGAGCCACTGCATCAAGACAGGCGGCACAATTAGGTATACATAAATATATATATATACAGTACAGGCCAAAAGTTTGGACACACCTTCTCATTCAATGCGTTTTCTTTATTTTCATGACTATTTACATTGTAGATTCTCACTGAAGGCATCAAAACTATGAATGAACACATGTGGAGTTATGTACTTAACAAAAAAAGGTGAAATAACTGAAAACATGTTTTATATTCTAGTTTCTTCAAAATAGCCACCCTTTGCTCTGATTACTGCTTTGCACACTCTTGGCATTCTCTCCATGAGCTTCAAGAGGTAGTCACCTGAAATGGTTTTCCAACAGTCTTGAAGGAGTTCCCAGAGGTGTTTAGCACTTGTCAGCCCCTTTGCCTTCACTCTGCGGTCCAGCTCACCCCAAACCATCTCGATTGGGTTCAGGTCCGGTGACTGTGGAGGCCAGGTCATCTGCCGCAGCACTCCATCACTCTCCTTCTTGGTCAAATAGCCCTTACACAGCCTGGAGGTGTGTTTGGGGTCATTGTCCTGTTGAAAAATAAATGATCGTCCAACTAAAGCAAACCGGATGGGATGGCATGTCGCTGCAGGATGCTGTGGTAGCCATGCTGGTTCAGTGTGCCTTCAATTTTGAATAAATCCCCAACAGTGTCACCAGCAAAACACCCCACACCATCACACCTCCTCCTCCATGCTTCACAGTGGGAACCAGGCATGTGGAATCCATCCGTTCACCTTTTCTGCGTCTCACAAAGACACGGCGGTTGGAACCAAAGATCTCAAATTTGGACTCATCAGACCAAAGCACAGATTTCCACTGGTCTAATGTCCATTCCTTGTGTTTCTTGGCCCAAACAAATCTCTTCTGCTTGTTGCCTCTCCTTAGCAGTGGTTTCCTAGCAGCTATTTGACCATGAAGGCCTGATTCGCGCAGTCTCCTCTTAACAGTTGTTCTAGAGATGGATCTGCTGCTAGAACTCTGTGTGGCGTTCATCTGCTCTCTGATCTGAGCTGCTGTTAACTTGCGATTTCTGAGGCTGGTGACTCGGATCAACTTATCCTCAGAAGCAGAGGTGACTCTTGGTCTTCCTTTCCTGGGTCGGTCCTCATGTGTGCCAGTTTCGTTGTAGCGCTTGATGGTTTTTGCGACTCCACTTGGGGACACATTTAAAGTTTTTGCAATTTTCCCGACTGACTGACCTTCATTTCTTAAAGTAATGATGGCCACTCGTTTTTCTTTAGTTAGCTGATTGGTTCTTGCCATAATATGAATTTTAACAGTTGTCCAATAGGGCTGTCGGCTGTGTATTAACCTGACTTCTGCACAACACAACTGATGGTCCCAACCCCATTGATAAAGCAAGAAATTCCACTAATTAACCCTGATAAGGCACACCTGTGAAGTGGAAACCATTTCAGGTGACTACCTCTTGAAGCTCATGGAGAGAATGCCAAGAGTGTGCAAAGCAGTAATCAGAGCAAAGGTGGCTATTTTGAAGAAACTAGAATATAAAAGATGTTTTCAGTTATTTCACCTTTTTTTGTTAAGTACATAACTCCACATGTGTTCATTCATAGTTTTGATGCCTTCAGTGAGAATCTACAATGTAAATAGTCATGAAAATAAAGAAAACACATTGAATGAGAAGGTGTGTCCAAACTTTTGGCCTGTACTGTATATATATATATATATATATATATATATATATAAAGGCTATGGGCAGCTCCCTGCACTTTCCATTTTCATCTGCTGTTCATTGCTGTACTCCTACAGTTCAGTGTTTTACTTATTACAGTACTTTAAACCTCATTGAGCACTTTTATATTTTCCATTCATTTGTTTACTTGTCAAAGTTTTTTTTTCAAAGTGCTGCTGGCATCTCCCTGTTTCATTGGAAAAATTCTCAGAACAAATATATGCTTAATTGCATGTAAATGTAGTGCTTTGTCAGTGTTTTTTTTTTTTTTTTAAATTCTGTGTCAGCTATGATTTTTACAGCAGACATATATCAGTTGTAAATATCAGCTATCCGCATCTCTGTTTCATAATAATCAGTATTGGCATCGGCTCTGAAAAAAACATATTGGTCAATCCCTAATTTAAGGTGGTATACTGGCAGTTTGTGTTCACAAAGATAACCACCGCCATGTTTGTACATTTGTGTTTTTGCGTCGACCACTGTTAGCAGTCCCCCCACGACATTTTTTTCTTTCTTTTATGTGACACTGTTTTAATCAGTGTTTTAACTGATATAAATCAGCGGGTTTGTTTTGGAGAGGAGACCTCTGTGCGTAATTCAGTCCCTGGTAAAAGCCTCCTGAACGTCTGGATCGTAACGTATCAGCTAACATAGGTAAGCACACATCAAGCTACAACATCTGGTGCTAAAAAAGAAGCCAACAGCTTGGTTTCTCTAATGGCCACTTGAGGCTGGCTCCAGAAGCCAGGCAGCCCCCATAGACCCCCATATTAAAATGCCCAACTTTACAGCAGAAATAAACATGTTTACAACCTGGTACAAAAAAAAAACAAAACAGTTTTGGTCTCTACAATTAATTTCCACCTTAATGACAACTGTATGGAGGGTGAATTTCTATGTAACTCAACTCTCCCGTTTACATTTTATTAAGGCTTTAAGTGAAGCATAATTAATTGCGGGCTCCTTTGAGTGACAGGCTATTTGAAGACTCAGATAGTGACCTTCTCAGTCAGATCCACCCCTCACTCTTCCATAGTGCCATTCTCTCATCTAAATATGGTCACTTCTGGCTGCAAAATACCTAGATGGTGACGGCTGAAATGCCAATGTAGAGTCCAAAAACCAATGGGTGACATCGTGGTAGCTACTTCTTTCAGTCAAAAGAAATACTGATTTGTAACGTGACCGGAAGAGGGAAAGAGGAGGAGACCTCTATGGGTGATTTGTCTCCCGGTAAAAATCTCCTGAACCTGAACACTGAAAGACTTCTAACTGGGATAAATTTCAGCTGGTTGCAATCTGCAATCCTAGATGCCACTTAATCCCCATAAATCTTACACACTGTTCCTTTAAGTTACTAATTTTGACCAGATCCACCTTTCTGCCAGATTTTAATTGTGCACCATAGAAAGGATTTCAAAAAATGAAATTCTAAAAGGTTTGTGAAATCTCTACAAGGCTGTTCTGCTAACATTTGACACCAGCAAACTAGAAAAAAAAAAAGACGCAGACCAAATAAATGAGTCTCTGTTTACAACTGCAATGCAAAAGCAGGCAGAGGAGCCTCTAAGAGACAGAGCTTTGTCAAACCACAGCGTGTACCTATCAAAGGAGTTATTTGAATTAAAGCAAAGCAATGAGGCACATCTTGTGTACAAACAAAATCTAAAAGCGCAGTCAGCTCATCATGAAATGAGCATCTATTCTAGTGGAAAGGAGGAAATGGAACAGAAAATGGAAAATCCAATACAAATTAGGATCTTGGTACATCTGCACCAAAGTGTTACTGTGTCAGGTTGTAGAGCAGACACACAGGATGTAAAATAATTACATATGGACACTATCAATCAACAATCATTGATAAATGGGGTTTAACCAGATGTTGATTTGACTTAAATGTAACTCAAACTTCAGTTCAGTTTTTAAAATGTCTCTAATCCATGCTTTGTGTTTAATTAAGATAATCTTTTCGGTGTATTTTAGTGTGTGCCCCCAAACAGTGTGAGCCAGTTCACTGAGCAGCAGCATAAACATGCAAACCTTGTTTAGGACCAGTGCCTGAAAACCGACACTGAATTTATAAACTGGAAAATAATCCTATCTCCAGACAAATAAAGCCTGGAAATCTCCAAACCCAGATCCAACATAATCAGAATCAGCAAGCCTGTGTTATGGATTGGAATTAATAAATCATACAATGCTATTTCAAGATGAATCGCTCCCTCCTTTGTTCTGGGGAGGAGAAATTGAAAAACACAGTACAAACCTACTTTTCAAACTGCAATCGTTCTTTGTTTTTCCGTGCAGCGGGGGTGTGCCTCAGATAACTGGACCCCCCTGAGAGGATATTGCTCTAGGCATTTCTGTTTAATAAAATCATTCTTTTAGAATCTGTGTGGGCCCTCTCCTGCTGTGGCCCCTACAACTGGCTCACTCTGTCCCCAGGGCCTGCTTTCACTTTACTTCGCTGGACTGTATATTAGCAGTGTTAGCACTATAACAATAGTGTGCAGCATAATTATCTGTGTTAAAGGAGCTCTATACCATATTGAGAGCATTTATACAGCAGCAAACAACTATTTGCAATGTAAAGATATAGTGGAGTAATGACATCCTAATCAGAGATTGTTATGGGGTCTCTGTTCATTCATTCATTCATTCATTCATTTTCTGTAACCGCTTATCCTGGGCTGGAGCCTATCCCAGCTGACATTGGTCGAGGGGCGGGGTACACCATGGACAGGTTGCCAGGCTATTGCAGGGCTGACACATAAAGACAGACAACCGTTCACATTCACATTCCCACCTACGGCCAATCTAGAGTCACCAGTTAACCTAACCTGCATGTCTTTGGACTGTGGGAGGAAGCTGGAGTACGCAGAGAAAACACACACTGACATGTACATGCAAACAGAAAGTGTGCTTTAATCCAAGCTTCTCTGTTTGCTGTTGTGGTAAGTCACTCCACTGTCTTGCTAATCACTGCCACTTTTCACAGTACTCATATGGTGGTGATATCTGGACACCATTTTTATGGAAGTATACCACACACCCTCCAGTTGTGTTCCCCTGTTAACACCATTAGAACTGATGGTGAGCCTTCAGGAGGGGTCCAGTGTCTTGCCCAAAGACCCTTCAATACGCAGACTGGAGCAGGGAATTGGACCTCTGTCGAGTCATTTTTAAGGCAGAAGAAACAGAAGGTAAGCAGTAACCACTATAGGCGTTTCTCTCAAGATGGCACCCCGTGCCCCAAAAGTTTATACACCGTGACGTCAACTTCACCTTCCATAGAATGATTAGATTTTCCAAGTAACAACATTGGCAGTCACCCCAGTATTTAGCACTAGATTTTATCTATAAAAAACTCGAAAGTCAACCTCGGTCACCACCAAATAACTGTCACTGTATGAGCTGTGTGATAGTGGTAGCAACTGCTAGCTGTCGTAGCAACAATAGACCCCTTTTACAGCAGACATTCTGACTTGTCATAGCAGGAAAAGCACAGGTGAAAACCAGTAAGTGTCCCAGTAGGCTATTCCAGTGAGCCAGCATGCACACTACATAATACACTCCCCAGTAGCAATGCACTGATGGTTGTCATTAAATACACCCCGGTGCTTTTCCATCTATGACATGTCAAAGTGATATAAAATCTATGTTGTATCAATAACTGCAGTTGGTCTGTGGTGGATGTTGTATTGTTAGGGAATGTTAAAAGATACCAAATTTGCAAATCAGATCTCTTCAACATAGGGATACACATAACTTTCAGGCGGCAGAGAAAGGCAAAGACATAAGAAAAATAATGATAATTCAACTGAGAAAAATGTCTATTTCAGCATACACTTTATGATCCACATCATGTATAATTAAATTTCCCTATTGTGTGGCATTAAATCGTAAAACGTTAGGCAGTATTATGCTGAGCTAGATAAATTCAAATGTTTGAGGCTCTTTCTTCATTTCCATTTATTTTTTTTTAGAATAAAAGGGATCCCCCTCCTCCCCTCCTCTCTGTAAGGAAACAATACTGAGGCTGTGTTTTCCTCATGGAACAGCTGTCAGGACCTCTCGCCGATGAGACAGTGGTGATTTCAGCATCAAACAAATACAGCTGATGGTTGCTTTATTAAACGTTATTGGTAAATGGGCATTATGAAAGCACTGTATATCTGCACATAATTACTTATTTTGATTTTTAGACGGACTAGCGATTGGTTGGTCCGTTCGCCACTTTGGACCAGACTGAAGTATCTCATTAATTTTTGTAATGGATTGTCATGAAATGCTGTACAGACATTCACAGTTCCCAGATGATGTATCCTAATGACTTTTAATGATCCTCTGACCTTTCCTCTAGCGCCACCATAAGATTGACATTTGTGGTTTTGAGGGAAATGACTCAATTAAGACAGCAGTGGACAGACTTTAGTTCTGGTCCTTACGCAGCTCAGTGAAAAACAATCTTCAAGTCTCATAGAAGAAATGGATTTACAGTCTCTGTCAGCACTGTTCTAGCTGCTGTGTAATCTAATTTCTAAGGCAGTATACAAGCGTACAGCATGTAATAGCCTTACAAAAATGTTTGTTCGAATTAAATTAGTTGTCACTTCTATCCGATGCCACACTTGCACATGCAGTCAATTTAAGCTTTTGAGTTTCTAAGGTTTACAGTTGGGGGGGTTTTCCGTCAGACACGACTGTGTAGAGGTGTGCAGGGGAGAGAGACAGGTCTCACATGAGTGCTAACTAGCCAAGCAGCACCCCTCCTATACCCGGCCTCATACATGCTCACTCATCCTACCACTGGGGCTCCACGCAAGGATATGTAGAGCTGGAATAGGACTGGCGGAGCGAAGAGCAGCCTTCACACTTGCAGAAGCTGAGTAAATGAAAAGCCACAATAGAGGACACCGGGGAAGGAGAGGGCGCGTTCCTGCTGTCCACTCCTGGCTGTAATAATATGGGTGGACACAGAAGTGAATGGCTGCCCGAGTGGCTGCCTGGTCGGTCTTTATGCTTCATCACACACGTCAAGACAGACAAGAAATGAGAAACAAGGACAGAAAGCTCAATAGGAAGTAGCAGAAGTAGATGGTGAGCAACAATGAACAAAAGGTGGGTCTTTCAATCTCATTTATTATTTTTACCCCTAACCCTTTTTCAAGTGCCCCTTGCCCCTCGAAGCAGAGCTACAAAGGGGAATGGTTGAAATCTTCCCCCCATGAAATGGAACAACCCTTCAAGACCCTGATACCTCACCAGAAGGAATCGATTATGTTTATGTAAGCAGACTTCACTATGGCAATAACAGTATTACAAGCCAATCACTAGCATTTTTTTTTGTTATGCTTGCTATAAAGAAAAGGACAGTAACATACTGAAACAACATTAAGCCAAAATGACAGGATGGTTTTTGTATTTTTTTAGATTTTTATCAAGGAAGGAAATGCATTTGTGGGTTTCTTTTGTTGCTTGCAATGATTTTTCACAACTCTCAATTTGGAATGTGCTTCTGAAAAACCTCCGTTTGCAAGGTCATGTCGCCTTACACTTCACCCTACCCCTCCATCCCAACAATAATCAGGACACCCTATTCAAAGATGTGAGCACACAAAATGGAGGGGTAAGGGCTAAGTGGTAGGTACAAGGGGTGTTCTGGGATTGAGCCTCACTGTGATACCTGGATTCTCTTAAAGGGTTCAATTTTTTACTAATCTCTTACTCAAATATCACATACAAAAGGGTTCCCCTGACATTGGTAGTCTCGACAGAAAACAGCAAATCAAATACAAAGCTGCTGTTTGTTGAGGTTTACAATTACATTCCCTTTGACCCTCATCCTGACCCTAAATCCTTCTGAGCTTTGTCATGAATGCCAAACAGGACAGCCTTAAACATGAGGGATGACGGGAAGCTCTCTAGTCCCGCTGAATTACCCACATCATATTTCTCTCCATGTTCAATTAATAAGGGCTATTGAATTTGTGACCATGCGTCAAGAATAATAATTACAATATTTCCTTCAGGGATCATTTGCAGATGATTTATGCTTTTGAGCCACCAAGAAATTCAAGAAAGAGGGACTGGAAAAAGAATCAATACATGACACAGTATGGTATTACTTCATGCCAGCTTCCATAGAAAAGAAATCATTCAGGCAGATAGAGGTCTGTGGAGTCCGCCCAGCTGATAAGTAAGAGTCATGGAGGAGGGATGCAGGGATGCAATACAAAGTTTGGAAATCTTCTGAGGGTATACGCTACACAGGTGACTCTTCTTTATCGAGGAGATGAGCTGAATTCAATGCACAATAATTGCTCTTGATTAAGGGTCAGTTTAAATTAGTGTATGAGTGTTTGTGTGTGAGTACGTGTGCATGTGTGTACTGGCAGGCTACTGAGGGACCTGCTGGGGATGTTTGTTGCCTCGCCTCTAATGGATGGCCACATTTAAGACGCTAAGAGCTAATAAAGAGTAATGGGCCTGTGGCTTCACTGGGGAGGAGGAAGAGCTATTTTGAGTTCATGAGAGAAAGCATCATCTCGGGGATTAAAGAGTATCGACCGACAAAGAGTAAACACTGCAATGCCGTGCCGCTGGCCTATTTGGTAAAGCTGTGGATGGAAGAGACGGACCCAAATAAGCGCCGCTGTTAGTGGCTGGGAGGGTCAGCAGGGATGTCATTAAGGGATGCTGAGAAGGGCCTCCAGGTGCTGTGAGGGGGCCTGGTATGTCTGGAACAGTGTTACCACAGCAGGACACTGCAGACATGGGTGGCAAGAACCCTGAGCATCCTGGGCATCCTGCGGGCAGAGAACAACACCTCCTTTGTGCCATCCAGTGCACATGGCAGGAGGGGAAAGGGTGCTGAAAGCTTTTGGCTCGGGTTGGAAGGATGAGACAAGCACATATCTGTGTGCCAATCAGTATTCCCGCGGCCCCTCCGGACTTCTCTAAAACATAAACTGGGCTCCTTAATGAATCTCTTCCCCTCACACTGGCCTTTATTGCAAAACGATATCGTAAATCAGGCTAAATACAGAGGCATTCGCGGGGCAGAGTCAGTCGGCCTCTTTGTGAGTGCAGAGGGACATTTAATGGTGAGTGAGCTCTGTTAGGACAAGGGAACAAGTGGATACAAATCCAGCCAGGACTTATTGGCCACCTACTGATTAGAGCTGGGTTAGAAATGACATAATTACACAGCAAATAGGATTATAAGGAAGATTACACAGCTATTGATAATAATCAGTAGATCACTGAAAAATAGAAATTCAGATCTGTTACTGTAATTCACTTTGCAGTGTTCTTCAACTCTATCACTGCTCCCCTCTTTAAGTATTATCACCAAGAAATCCTGTTAACACTGCACCAAATTAAAAAACCAAAGAAAATCAAATTGAGAGAATATTCAACACAAGCAAAGCAGATTGATTATGGATGGCGACGCCCGTCTGTGATTTTGCGGCTTGAAAATGAAGCACTGCGCCTCTCCAATGAGTGTGAGGAATAATAAGCGGCCACCTCTGATAATGGAAATGGGTGTGAATCAAGCCAAAACATGTTTTCCTCCTCCCAGGGTCAAGACTCATCAATGCAAACTTTTTTTTTTTTTTACTAATATTAACTTCAGAGTTCAGCTATGGTCCACTCACAAAACTCTCTCAATTTGTTACCTAGAATTAGTTTAAGCCAAAATCGTGAGGCTTTAGAGGGTTTGCTGAGGAACCTGGGGATGATAGCCGTAAAATCCGTAAGTTAATTAAATCAGTTTATATAGTCAGTACAGAGGGAAGATTCTCCCCCCAAATCCCTTTATTTATAGCAAGGTGTGAAAAACAGAGCTAGTAAATGAAAGAGTTCTGTAGCACACTGTCTCTGCATGCTTAAGTGCCTCCTTATCCAACCCTGCTTCTTCCCCAAATCTACTGGTAAACCTCTCCCCAAGGTCACCCACATATAGCATGATAAATTTTGCCTGGAGCTCTCCTGACAAGGCTGAATCCCTATAAATGCAGCCACACTGTGAAACTTGGCTATGCAGTGTTTATGAATCTATAGGCTTTTCTCTAAGTTCTTTTCTAAGCTTCCTCTTCTGTGTTGTACAGCACCAGACCTTCGGTTCACTGCTGATGAATAGACGATAACTGTGCTGATAATTGACCTTGATTGGATAATACCTTGCAGTACTATTAGACTGTAAATGCTTATTATGGATGTCTTCATTTGAAACTGAATGGTGTGTTCGGATAAATTGCCGGGCAAAATTTGGAGGCGGTATCAGTGTATTCAGCGTCAACATAAAGATGTGAATGGATAGCAGGTGTAGCAGTCACTCCGGGCGATGTGAATTGTCTGCTTCAACTGAATGTTTTATCTCGAGCAAGAAATTGATAGTTATGAAATTCTAATCATCTGCACAAAGCAAGCAGCAGAAAGTAAAGGGAATGATGGAAAATTAGAAATTAACCACTTTAGAGTTCCTGGTGAATACAGAATCAGTCTGTCTCAGCCGTAAGTCAAACATGTGGTGTGTGTTGTTACAGTTACGGTCGAACTGTGTGTGAACCGTCATGCTAAGGGAAAAAAGCCACTGGATGTTTGTGGCTGAAAACATTTGAGCTCTTAAATCTGTACAACACAGAAAAACAAAAATTTGCTTCGGTGTGTATCTACATGAGTCCTCTTCAGACAATGGATTGCTTTGAAGTGTGAAGTTCCATCATGTGATTTGGCAGCTGGTAGCCAAACATAAACTGTGTCCTACTACTCCTTTACTACATTTAAAATTGCTATTGGATTTCCAAAATTTCTGTCTGAGTGACATCAGTGTGTTTCCTATATCATTTCCTGTTACTGTACTTTTTTTTGCCTTCTTCCCTTCTCTTTTTTTTAACTGCTACAGGGCACATTGTCAATAACCTTTGTGTACTTCATAGTGTGGAGGTATAGGATAAAGCTATTGAGGGCAGAAGGTACTGTGTGCTTTCCAAAAATCAAACCTTATATAGAAACAATGAACAAAGTTGACATCACATAAATGATCATTATCCAGCAATCAACTTTTCAGATTGTAAAAATTCCTTACCACATTGCGAGTGGACACAGTTATGAGCTTTCTCTTTCCCTTGCAGTAACTTTGGCTTTTCCCACCCAGAAAATGTCAGCATAATACCTTTCTGCAAACTATGAATATGTAACAATTGCACATTTTATACGTATCATATTAAAATTTCTAAAGTGATGAAGTATATGAGCTGACTGGGACGGTGGATGGCGAGTCACCTAGACGAGACAGCTGCCAAGATGACACAAACTGTTTGAGACCAACAAACAGAAGCGTTTGTTGTAGCGACCCATCTGTGTCTTTCCAGTGGCTTCTTAGACTCCATACATGGTGTATTGGGTTTTGTAGCTGTTGTTTTCTAACTGAGACATTGCTGCTTTTCCTGCCAGGATTGTGCACCCCAAAGTGGGTACTTCAAGGCAAAACATGATCTTCTCTTAATCCTAACCAAGTGTTTCTGTGCCTGAATTTAGCCACACGTTAACCACAGTGCTGCTGAAATGTAAAGTTTCAATGTATCTGCTATAATAACATGCAAATGTATTGTATCCTTAGTTTGCAGAAAAGTACAATGCCAGCATTTTTTCAGATGACTGGATTCTGAAGGTCAAAGTTTCCAATCATATAGTCAAATACCCAACATCTACAGTATAGATTAGGGCAAAATTTGGTACACTTGGTGAATCTAAGTGAATTTGGTGATTCTGGGACTTTTTCTCCAGCACCATCATTAGGTCAAAATTTCAATTCGTCCAATACTTTGGTTTATGACCAAACATCTGTGAAAACATGCTATTCCAATCAGTGTTTGTTGTACTTGTAATTTTGAGTACAAGTGAAATGAGAGACTACGGAACTTCATCATGCCAAACACAGCTCCATGGCCTTGTTGCGGTGGCCATGGTGTAGTTAGTTAATAGCTTTTTATTTAAAAAAAAAATTGTATCCAAAGTCCAATCAAAAAATCCCAGTGGCTTTTGTTGCAGGAATCAGGGTGATGTTAACTTACAGGTTGGCCTACCAAAAATATGTCATCCCCACAGCATTTTACAGGCAAGTGACATTTACTTAAGCTAAGTCAAACTTTGCATAGTCTGCACTAGATGATTCAATCTAAGACCTAAAAGTCAGAGTAGATTTTAATATAAGATTATCTCACTGATTTATACACACTGTATCTGCAGTGCAGTCAACCATTTTTGGCATAGCAGATTAAAAATGTATTAAGTTTTGCAAAAGCTAACAAGGTGTCATTTTCTTGCCTCATTTCAACTAATGCTAAATAATAATAAAACTTTCATGTTGTCATCGTTGTAGGACTAATTACAGCTATCTTCCAAGGCTGCTGACAGTTAACCTACCACAGCATAGCAGCATACTAATGATAGTATTTTCTTTTTAGCAATACACTGGTGAATTATGTGTTTATCTTCATTATCTTAGGACTGTAGTGGCTACAATAATAGCAACGGTTGATGTTGCAAGCAGTACAGATGTCGTCTTGTTCTCTGCACTTATCTTTTCACCTCTGAAATCAGGTCAAGGTCCCTACTTTCTGCTCTTACTCAGCGCTGCACATTCTGTCCTAAACTGTACCAAGGGACAAAAGAAAAACACAGATAGAAACTTTTTTTTTTTTAAAAAATCACACACACACAAGGTGTCTATAGCCTCGCAATCTACAGACATTAAAGTGTAAAGTACACACGCACATCATCATTCTCTTGGTAACATGGTGGGTTTGAGGTGGGTTGTGTGTACATGAATACATAAAGCAAGGTCAGTGCAGTCTCGAGTAATATACTGTATATACCAACTCTTTTATTCATTGGAAATATAAAAACATGATGTTTTCTTTCCCTCGACAGAAGCATCCATTCATTCCACACCGCCTCGTTCCCTTCTGAAAAGAGCTTTTATTGTGGCTCCAGATGGACTGGCTTTAAATCTGCAGTTTAACCTAAAATCTGTCAGAGTGGGAACTAACTCCATGAACAAGTAGATCTATTTTGGGCTGGGAAAAGAAAGCTATTAAAGCAAGGAGAGAGAAATGTTTCTATTTCAGACTGGATCAAAATCTGTTGGTTTAAGAAAAAAAATATTTCAAACTAGCAATGCGATGGGGCACATTTTGTTTTCGAAGCCTCCCTGTCCAGCTGCCAAGCTGAACTTAATTTCAGTCACTGACAGCAACTCAATCTGCACGCCAGCAAGCTAGTCTGTGGGAATCCTAGAAGACTGTAGACGATTCCTCTTGAGCCAGCTCCCCAGACGTGGGCTTTCTAATGTGTTGAAAAAATAGGTAAGGAAGCAGAAGCTAATTATAATTTTAGTTCTACAAACATTTCTTGGATGCAGGGCCGCTCTGCAGAACAAAAAAATCTCACTGTTAATCCTCGGTAGGCCAAGTTAAAGCACCACAGGTTTTCCTGGCGCACTAATGTTCGACTTAACTCCTGTGAAAAGCAGAAAGGAGGAGGGCAGCCATGATTATGAAGCCTTATACTCTGTGCTGTTAAAAAGGAAAGGGAATGGAGGGTAGCCTTGGTGCAATTTAATTAACCCTGTTAGCAACTACATCGAGCTGCAACATGAGGGTTGCATGACCTATCACAACAACCAATGGAGTCGTGGATTAACGTTACTTTTCGTGAACCTTTCCAGCTTATCTATCGGTACTGTAAACTGTCCTCAAAAAGCTTGTTACAGTATTACAAATTGCAACAGTGCTGCAACATTTCTTTATAATTTCTGCCCGACTGTAGTTGTAAAAACAAAAGGGGTGGCCTACCTTACTGTCATATGAATGTAATCAATACAAAAATGTTCACTGTAAAAATTATTAATAAACAAAGTAATGACTTGTAGCAAGTCAGCCTCCCTTTTGAAATATATAGTTCATGAACTCCTGCACATAGAACTTTTCTGTACCAACATCCAACCTGGTCTCACTCCCAACTCATCAAATACTAACAAGTCAGTGGCCCTCAGGGATAGACACCGACATACAGAGGCACCCTTCAGCAAGAGGTGATGCACCAGAAGGCATTTTTTGACGCTCCAGACAACTACTTTCCGAGAGAGCCAAGAAGCATAGAGCAGGTGGGAGGGGAGGTGGTCAAACAAACTTTAGACTTTCACCCGGGATCCCATTGTTTGTTTACCCTGTGAAATCAAACGTAATTTGAGTTATTTTAACAATGACATGTGCTAGTATGTTTCGCATGCTATGCTAGTGACATATATCACGTAACATATGTGACGTATGTCACACAATGTTTCATTATGTTAATAATAAAGGTACTTAATTTAAGTCAAACCATGTTTTCTTAAAACATAACCACAGTGACGGACTCAGGATGTTTGAAGGGCAGGGTCGAAAAGGAAAAAAGGGCATCTACTGCATGACATGGGGACAAGAGGGCAGCCAAAAGGGCACATCCGCTCGTTTCATCCAATAGGGCACATCGTCTTGTTTTGATCTCTCAAGAGGGCAGCCAAAATGGGCACATCTGCTCGTTTTTGTTAATCAAGAAGGCAGCCAAAAGGGCACGTCCGCTTGTTTTCATCATTCAAGAGGGCAGCTGATAGGGCACATCCTCTCATTTTCGCCACTCAAGAGGGCACTTTAGCGCGGCATTTTTTCTTATGTGTCTGTCACCCAACAACTGAGTGTGACCAGCACTGTTACGAATGCCTGGCTGGAAAAATAAGTAATAAGGGAAACAGCTCAAAGCTTTTGTAGTAGAAAGACAAATAACTTCAATTTCAAACATATATTCTTACTAAAATCTACTCATTGTAACATTAAAAACACATAAAACAACACTGTAAAACCCACAGCTGCTGTGGTCTGTAAGCTTACGCAGCCTGCAGTAAATATGCTAGCAAAGTAGCTCACTAGCAGTAGTACTACCCCTGCCAGTCACATGGTCCCTTGAGAAACATTTACCTAAAAGTCCAAAAATAAACTTTAAAGCAATATGAAGTGTAGCGGTATTACTGCTGATAATAATGATCTCTGGCCTTCTGGGATGTCTCCGCATATCTTCCACAAGCTCTGACATTACTCTGAAAACCAGTAAATACTCAGGTGGGAGAGTATATAATCACCTATTCCTTATCAACCTCAAACTGCTCCAGTGGAGTCTCTCAGCCTCTATCAGACAGCTGAGGTTATGGTGCTTCCAGGTGTGAAATATTACTAACTGTATAATACAGCTGCTTCCCTTCATAAATTACATGATGCACTGAAAAATGTTCTATAAAAACATCATCATATTAACAGTGTTGCAAAAAATCTGTATGCCCACTGCGCCCGAGACAAGGCAGTGATATCTTATTGAATGTTTTACTAAAAGAGCTGGTCACATTTGAGAAGTGGAAGGTCCAACAACATGAGCATAACCTGCAAGAACATTTCCTATTACATGCAATAGCCTTTTGGGGCTGTTAGCAGTACTGTAATTTGGCTTTCATTCTCCACACCAAAGAATTCAGCATTTCAGTTCAGTGCACGCAGGGTTCACGCTGCCTTATTCATAAACAAACCAAGCATGAAATCACATGGGACTGACAGCTAACTTGCTCATTGGATGATTCTGGTGACTTGTCATCAGCGCTACATACTGTAAAACCTGTGAGGGGAAAAGAAAACAGACCTTATTCAGACGACAGGAGATGATGAAGCTAGATTTATGTTCTCTGTTGGTGTGAACATCAGTGAGCTAATGAAGAAACATGAAGATACAGTGGGAGGGACAGTCAAGAGTGCAGTGTATCAGGTGAATGTGTCTATGTGGATATCCAATATCAATAAATTCTGTCACCGGTCCATGTTGCTCACATCACACCAAGCAGAGCTGGCCCTCGACTTTTGGGCCCTAGGTGGATTTGTTTAGGGTCCATGCTTATTGTAACAAGTTGCCACTTCACATGGCACTGAACCAACTTGTGCATTCGCTTAAGCAAACATAATGTATAAATGAAGTAAATGTAAAGATTAAAGTGAGACCTATTAGCCACAACACTGTCTTTAAATAGATTACAGTAAATTAAGTATTTGTCTATTACCCTCTAACCTTATGAATGGTCCTTCTCAGAGCCTTTTGCTTGATCTGGGAAAGTCTGAAGCGTACTTTGGTGCTATAGTCTCACTGAAAAACATTGAATCCCACCTGTTTTTATATGTAAGATGTCAAGATAAAGGATATGACATGCCCAAAATAAATTTAATTAAAATGTTAACATAAAATTGCCTAAGAAAAGGGCAAAAATTCTAGTAACAGGTAAATGTAAACATATTAATAGTGTAAGTATTTGCTTTAGTAGCCTACTGTCTGTTATTTGTGGCTGATGCAGCATCACCTCTACTGACAACATTTACCTGTGAATTATAGATAACAATACCTTTCCCCCAGATTTCCTTTAACCCATTTTCAAATACGAAATTGGCCCACTATTTAGCCTAAAGCAGAGTTTGACTGAAGATTGATCAAGCCCTCAAATTATAAGTATACACAGTGCTGGACCTAGCACATTCGCAGGCCCCCACACCACCCCACACCCCCAAAAATTATTGTATATATTACAAACAAGAAAAAGAGCTACTACAAATCCACATGATTGAACAATTTAGCTTACAAACAGTAGTAATAAATTATAATACCAGAACACAGTATGTGCAAATTTGCAGATTTTATCTTTTTTTTTTTTTTCCTTTTTTTTGCACTGCACCCCACATGGCTTTTTCTCTTGCTAGATTTTGGTGCCCCACCCCTTTGTATGGTGTCTATGAGGTCGCCTATAGGAAGATCCACCACTGAGTATACAGAACAGACAACAGTCCGTCCAGAGCAGTTAAGGATAGTCTTGTCTTTTTTTGATTTTGGGGCTTTAATTCAGTGATTTGAATCAGCATTTGAGTAGATAAAAGGACACATACATGGAGAGAAATCTCCAACCAGAGTGAGTAGAAAACATTGTCATACCACCAACATTAACGTGATTAAGCCCTACTTCAGCGCTGAGTTCTGTGTATTGCCGCCGCTTGGTTATTACAGCATAGCTCTATTTCTTACAACATGAAGAGATATACCAAAAATAAATCACAAGTTCACTTCCCAGTTCCCTCTGTGAAATTGTGTGCGACTCCAGATCCCTTATCAAATAATTGATAGAATTCCTATATACCCTATGCTTTCAGGTTTTATGTACTTTGAATGCTTTTGTGTAAGACGATATGCACTTATGTTTTTTTGCCTCTTAGTGTCTGTCTCAGAGGCGAGCTCGTGTTTACTTTGCCGTATCGCAAGAACAGTCAGAGAGTGATTCTTCAATTCTCATCTGTCTTCATTCACAGGAGGCTGCCGTCTCAGAGATCAACCCACCTATATCTGCTGGTCAGCTCACAATATATTTCTAGACACATTTCTCATTCAGACAAAAGTTGCCTTGTCGACATGCGGGTCAGATCCTGAATATTTCCTTGGATGAACCACTCTGGCTTCCATCTCTGAAAAGAGCAGATAAGTACAACACCTGACATGCTTAGTTGTTTTATAGGTCCTTTCTCCTTATCATGCTGCCCTTTTTCTCACTGCTTTTCCCTGTCCTTTGGCATGGATATTGCTGGAGCGGTCATGCTTGCTTCAAGAATGCAGGATAGCAGTGTTTGTGTGATAAAATGCACAAAGAAGTCAAAGCAATATACGCTTGTGTTAGTTCCAGACAGGCTATAATAAATACAACCCGACAGAGAAATGCCGTATGATTGTGGGAAGCATCAACTGGCAAAAAGCTTGCGGTTTCTACACTCTTGTGGGCTAAATTACCCATCCTACACATGGCATGTGCAATTAAGGATGGAGCACAGATTACATCACTCTGAATTTCAGTATTTGCCTTAGTCCCAGAACATCTAATTACAGGGCCTTCACACAACAATCTTCAAGGTTCTCCAAGACTACACAAAAACAGCATGAAACAAGACAGCAATAGTAATCAAATGCAACCCAGCAGGGCAAGGATGCACTTGCCAACTGCTTGTTTGCACTTATCTCTGGCTTATGCAGGGGAATCGTTAGGCTGTCCTCTGAGCGAATCATATTAAGGCCTCCATCATACTTCTGCGTACCACTCTGCCAAATCGATTTCAGAGCCAAAACGAGATTCAAATCAAATTTTGATATTGTTCTGGCCACATTGTTCTTATGTGTACCATATACTAGAAGACTTTTAAAAGACTCAAGTCTGATACCCTCTCACCCTCTCTTTTACGCCAAACTCCCTTCAAGAAATATGACATCCTCTATTTTATTTTGCTCTATTTTAGTGGGAAAAGACCACAGGGAAAGTGAGGAGAATGTTTCAAAAATAATGATTTCTCACTAAAATAGGTGCTGGTTGGTGGATCAGATTCACGCCCAAAAAAAAAACGACACAGGAAATTGTTTACTTCACAACCTCCACCTTTTCTACGGTGCAAGAGAACCGAGATTTGTCTCCTCCATGTTTATTGTCTAAAACCTTTAATAAAACTCAAGACTGTATTTCAACACTGGAAATACGCCTGCAACAGTGAAATCACTTGAAAAGTCGTTTGGTGTAAGGCTGGCATTAAAGGATACAAACTGCCATATGACTTCTATGCTGACAAATTGCTGGTATTATTATTCAGATCCATACAACTCTTTTCTATACTGCTGTAGAAAAAAATGCTGCGGGGCTTTTAATGGATGCAAAGACATCACCATAGTAGCCTCCCTCCACCGCCTGCCAATAAAGGTCAGAGTCAATTCTAAGGTTTTACTCAGCACTTTCAACACTGTCAATGATCTGCCTCCAGCCTGTCTTTCCGAACTTTTAACACAGAACCCTGAGTTCTCTTTCATTATTTTTTTCATTTTGTCTTGTATTGTAATGTATTTTTATGACACTTTATGACATCTTGCTAAACAACAAGACGACGGGTCTAAAGCCACGTTAGCGGCTCCGGAGGCTGTACTGTTGCACAGCTGTGTTTTAAGTTAAGCGCTATATGCTCACATACGCACAATGATAATGCCAACATGCTGATGTTAAAGGCCCTGACACACTGAGCCGACACTCGGCCATTGGTCAATGTCGGGCTGTTGGTGAGCATCTGCCACCCTCGTTTTTTGGTGTGTCCTGCACTGTTGGCACTAGTCGGCCCTTGTCAGGTATTTTTTTTCTTTTTCATACATTTCATTTTTCGGATGATTCAGCATGTTGAGAGGACGGAGCCCATCGGTAAGAGAAATGTCTCTGATTGGCAGCTCAGTGCAGGAGAGGAGAAACAGCTGAGTTGAGCCATTGAGCACTTGAGCAGAAACGGTTCATAGTTGTTTGTGGCAACATCAAGTTGTGTTGTAAATGTGCTAGTCTTTATATACAGACTCTACATTCAGTGAATGTAGAGTCTGTAAGCAAACCCCGGAGATCTTGCCTCCGGAAGAAGAGCAGAAGAGCCCTGGTTTCCGGTGCTAGGCTGTTTGTAGTCCGCGTGATATTGACCAATCACACTTGAGCCGGCTGCAGTTGTTGCCAGTTTAAATGGTCCGTGCGGTGAACTAATGAGACGGAACATAATTGGCGTCACTGCAAACTCTGAATCCATCACAATGCTTTAGCATATTTACTTATATATAAACAGAAGTCGGAAATGGAAATTCGCCTCCTCTGCCCAAATCAAACCGGAATGCCAAAAAGTCAGGGGTCTGCCCCCAGAGGCTGTATCACCGTCTGCCGGAAGTCAGACACCGAATACAGGTGATGGGTTCCGAGAATGTAAATGTGCTAACTGGCTAACTAGCATCTTGAATCTGTCCTGTCTGTCTTACGATTTCCCTTTTTGAATGAGAAATAAAGATTACTGCTGTCTACTGGTTTGGTGTGTCAGGGCCAGGAATAAATTAGTTTTGCATGTTAACATAATACCATTTGCTAATTAGCACTTAACGCAAAGCTCAGTAAAGGCTGATGGGAATGTGATTAGATTATAGGTCCTGTACTTATGAACCGAAGTACTAGACAAATTAAAATCTTCACCTGATGATGGTGCTCCTGAAAAATGAGTGCAATCAAGGTGAAAATTAATTTCTGTTCCAAATTTCAAGGCAATTGATCCAATAGTTGCTGAGACATTTTACTCAGAGAGATCACATCAGTCATTGGGATTCATCCTCTGGGAACCATGAAATCCTGTACAGTATTTGATGGGATATCAGTCTGGGCCAAAGTGGTGGACAAAATGACACTGTCATCCCGAAAGCCATGATACTACTGTAGTATGGCTGCCAAACGTGATTATGATATTAATATACTAATCCAAATTCTAATTCTGTGCAGGTGGGAAAGACAGCATTCAGTGTTGCATTAACATCCTTATACAATTTCATTTCCATATTTGAATTAAACTGTAATATTTTTAGGCTAACCCTTCATTATTATTGGGGTCATTCTGTCTCGGCTCGGTATGGCTTCCTCCAATGTGTGTGAAATCAAGGGCCTTGGGGTTAAGAGGAAAATCTGCAGGAGCAGATAGCGATTCAGAACGAGCGGTGGCAGGATGTGCTAACTGCCAGCGCTGCCCCTCCTGGCTTGGGCGACACCACTGAGCACCACAGGGCCAATGAGTCACTATTGCCATGCTGTCTATGTTGTGACTGGACAAATCTAATCCTCCCTCGTGATCGGCTCACTGTCCCCTAGCATGAGAGAAACAAAGAAGCATGAACATTCCAGGCTGCCAAAAATCAATGACTGCAGGCTGCTGCACAGCCAGAGCAAGATGACGGCATCAAATCATTGCTACATACAGTATGTGGCTAAAGATCAGGACAAATAAATATAAAGACAATACTTTTTAGATCCAGAAAGTTAAAGTGCATAAGAGGACTTTTGTGCTCCTTGTCTATGAACACAGTCACGCTGACTCAGGGAGTTCAATTGAGGGAGTTCATTAAGTTAGAGCCACTCCTGCCAGACTAACTTGTACACTGATTGTACTCTGAGGTGGCCATTACTTTCACACTGATTAGGCAGCGGTGATTGTGTCAAGACTGATTGTGGACGCACACATACACTGGCATTCCAATTACACCAAGTACCATCTAGCCAATGGTCAGAGTGTACTTCAGGCCATTTACATTTAACTGAGTTGTAGTGAATGAACAAATGATTGCTCTGTAGAAGTATTTCTGTCCAGTATTGGCTTTAAAAATCAAAGCAGCAAAGAAACATCAGAGAGAACAACAGCCCATAATCAGCCCCACACATTTGAAAGTGATTTTAACTTTCTTTCACCCCACTTGGTCTTATTTGAATGTATATTGACAGATGCAGCCTACATATATCCAAATGAAACACTTGCACTGGACAGGTCAATACTGATTTCCTTTTTACATTAACACAATATTTCTATATCAAAGGTATACTATAGAGGATTGGTAGTTACTGTATTCCAACAAAAGTGAAAATAAAAGCCAAACTCAAATTCACTCTCGTTTGATGTTTCGCCTCGCTATATTTGTGGGGGATTTCAGTGCGTAGATGCCTGCTGCTTACAGTTTGGCATCTGGTCGCTACCTTTTTAAAAATCCCCACCTCCCCTGAGCACTGCAGGGGTACACATCCACAAATGTCCCGAGCACAGAAAATAAGAAGACAATAAGAGTATACAGGCAGAAGGCAGAGTCTCTGCAGAAAATACACTGCCACTCCCTTCTAGTGGGTCATAAGTAATGATTGAGAGGGATTACTTTTCCAAGTCTGTACGTTGTTTTTAAGGAAAATCCTGCATTGTATACCTTGCACAATGAATGGTGATTATGGGTAATGTGTAAGCGGTCACTCATGGTGACAAACCAATTTGACTCTGCTCCCCTCAGAGCATTTTAGCATCTTAAGCTCATTTTGGTTTTACAGCCCACAACTTTTGATTCACTCTCACAGCTCTCACCAACCCTGTTTGAGGTCACGTCCAGCTGTTTTCCAGAAAAACTTCTAACAAACCCTCTGCTCACAACCTGCTCAGCACAAAACAACAGACAGACAAAGTTGGCAACTGGCTAATGGACATTGTAGAGCATTTAGCAGCAACAAAGGCAGCTATTTCCTGCAGGAGTTTGTGGAGACCAACACAGCTAAAAGGAGAATTTGCTGGTGGCCTGATATACGAATTCAAATAAATGCTAATGTTTCTCCGTGTCTGCTGGATAGGAGGCAACTGTTTGCTAACAAGTTTGCCATATTAAAGTAGGACTGAACCCACAAAATGAAAATCATGTCGTGTTACTTTGAATTCATGAAGAAAGAGTATTATTGATTTACTGCGTGATGAAGGACCAAGTTTCAGCTGCTAAAACTTTACTATATAAACTAAACTGTTCTCTTTTTTTTCTCTCACTTTCTTAGAGAAACTGTAAACTGTAGCTGTTTATACAGCACGAGTTGTGTGAGATATAGTTTTACTGTTGTTAAACGTGGTCCCAAATCATTTAATAAATCAATATGTTTGCCGTTTTCCACTGAGGCATGCGAGCTCAAGATGACTAACTGATAAAACGGGTCAATTTGTGGGTGTATTACTTTAACTCTATAGGCTGATAATATGTCAGTGTTGTATTTACAGCTTGCTATGCTGCCCTCTAGTGACTAAAAAAAAACAATCCATGCAGATTCAAAAAAATAATGACCCAGATAAATACTGTTGGACATTTTATAGCTGAAAATATATCCGTGCTCTTTGATGGACAAAGTACGTAATTGTGACATTCGTATTTTTATTTTTACTTTATTATTTTTTGGCCTACATTGCAATAAGCTCATATTGACCAGTATGTCGGACCAGACGATTTATCACTTTGGTTCTACTGAAGATTACTGCATTGCAGCAGGCCATGTAAACTAATCACAAAGAACTCTTAAGTTATCTCGTCATGTAACATTTAAAAAAATACAGTACGTAATGAAGGCTATATGTGATGCTGATGGATGAAATTACCTTTTAACATTAATACAAGTTTTACTTGAGTCTATCTGAAGTGATTTGCTTGGATGGCAGCTGTCTCATATTCTGTAGTGCAGTATTATAACAGAAGAATTAATGAATACTAATAAAGCAACTGTAAGCCAATGCTGTTAATAGTAAAAACAAGAGATAAGCACAACTATGTGTCTGATGATTCAGATTATAATGACAATATTATCTTGAACAGAAACAGTCCTCAGTCAAAGTGAGCCACCACGGAGCTGAAATTGTAATCTGTGAATGTCATGCTGATGTAAAGCCTAGAGCTGCTTTACTGATAATAAATATGTTGATTACATACAGTGATTTCTCTTTACACCCAAAAGACTTTTACATTAGATTAATGCTCTTTGTTTCAAATTATAAAATGTGCTGTGTCAGAGGCACCTTTCCATCTACCATAAGTCATTCCTCATGCGGCTGTACATTGGTTTGCTGTCACAGATGAGAGGGCACAACAAACTCCCCGGTCGTGTTCCAGCTGCAGCAGACAATAGTGATTATTCACAAACAGAACGGACTGCTCAAGGGATAAAACTAATATATTTAAAAATTAAAATTCAATGGTAGTTTTAAGGCTGCTGTTCGGCATTCTACTGCATGAGCACACCACTCTGAATCACAAAGAGGCACACGACTCCCATTTTAACATAATCTCGACAATCAATCAGCCACACCACAAAGAAGTCAATGGGCCTTGACAATATGTACCTGTCAGATCATTGCCTCTAATGCATTAAGCTCTGATGCCTCTGATAGACAGTGACAGCTCCACACACAACCAAGTGCTCCACTCACTCGGATGTAGTGACAGCCTTTTGTCCAGCCACCTGCCTGTGATTACTCAAATCAAAAATGCATAACCAATTGGAGTTATGGATGCATCTCCACTGACAGGAAGGAAGCAAGAGACAGCTAAGGAACAGCACATAAAAAGCTGTGCTATGACTGTCTGGAAAAACAGAAAACATACCTGTGATACAAATAATTCTCCACAGACTGTGTGATTTTACTATGATGATTTTTTAAATTAGCACAAATGTTGATATTATTTTTTTTCTTCTATTCATATCTGTGCTTGCAAAGACAACCCAAACCTACACTGTAAAAGTAATTATGTGTATTCCTATTGTTTGAGCCTCAACGCAGGATATATTACATTAATATCTTATACCGTGGGATGCTGTCCTAGAAGTTTTTTGTTTCTGGAGAAAGCTCCCAGGCTAATGGCGCTTTATTAATGTATTGAAGTAATAAAAACATAATCAGCTCTCACTCTGGTGTTTTGTTTTGGTCTTTTGAATATCCCGTGATTTAATAGCATCCACATTACAATAAACAGTGCAAATATATTTTCTCTGTCCTCTTTCGTGCAGAAAGAAAATGCTCAGCTGTTAAAAATAGCAGCACAAACATTTACAGTAAAGAAAGAGGTCAGGCGACAATATATAAACAGTAAATGCATGGAGTCGTTTTAAGGAACATTTTCTGCAGACAATAAAGCATCATATCTTGACACTGTTGAGACATCTCAACAGTGTGTAAGTGTGTATGGGAAAACTAGTTCTTTATTGTTATCATGTAGCAGAGTTTGTATTAAGGCCATCTGAGCATATTCTTGCTGGAATATGTCCACATCTTGGTCTACAAACTTTTATTGGTGTTTTTTCACAGTAGGAAGTGCTGCTATACTCCGTTCCAATCATTCACCAGCTGCAATGATGATGCAGAGACGTACACAGCATGGTCAATCCAGAAGACCCGCATATGCTGACCAGTCAAAGCGGACTAGGCTTTTTCAGGCCGCAGCCTTGAAGAGACAGGCACTAAAACAGAGCCTTTCAGGCAGAGGGCATTCACCTCAGGTGTTCCAGCACAGACAGTGTGAGGAAAATAAGGTGTTTTTTTCAATGTTAAAGCTGGTACATATATTTTAATAGAAAACCAAAATACAAGTATGAACCTGAAACTGAGCATAATAGGTCCCCTTTATGAGCTTAAACCATAATTAACAAACTGCATTCCAGTGTCTTTAATCAAAGCTGTTGAGTACAGGAACAGAATCACAATTTTTTAACAGAGTATTATTTCTTTTAATCAGTATTCAAAGTAAAAGAAGAGTCTCTTAATTCTGTTAAAACTATTTCTTTCACGTGATCTGTTTAGTAACTTTTCAGTAAGAATTTTAGCCATGCAAGCAGTAGGACTTATATGGATAGCAATGGTGCTTTGGTCCAGGCATTCATGGCTCCCAGTGGCTGAACCCTGACGCTTTTATGATCCTCTATATCTTTATATTGCGCCACAAGTACATCAGTTTCCACTAATCCAGTAAAATATGTCAACACAAATTGATAGATTTGCACAAAATGTTATACAGACATTCACAGTCCCCAGAGGATTATTCCCACCGTCTTTGGTGATCCTGATCTTTCCTCTAGTCCAACAATGAGGCTGAAATTTGCCGTTTTGAGTGAAATGTCTTAACAACTACTGCATGGATTGACATTCAATTTGGTACATGTTGTGGTGCCCAGACAATTAATTGTTTAAATATTGGCGGTCCCATGACTTTTTAAATAGCACCACCATCAGGTCAAAAGTTTAATTTGACCAATACTTTGGTTCATGACCCAGTGTCTGCAAAACTAATGACATTCCCATCAGCTTCAGTTGTACTTTGTGTTTGGTGCTAATTAGACACAACTAACACATGCTGAGCTTAGATGATGAATGCGGCAAACATCACCTGTTAGAGTACCAGTGTGTGGGATTTAGTGGTATGTGGCATTAAAACCAGGGAAAACACTTAATAAAGCAGTTTCATGTTACAAGTCAGTGTTTCTCTAAAGCTGTTTGGTTCATTGCAGACGGGCTGCTAGCCCAGAACCTGCCAATGAGTGCTCACCTTTTGGTCTCGGTGCTCACCTTTTTTCTCTTATAACTTGCGATCCAGACATTCAGGAAGTTTTTACCAGGAGTCAAATTATCCGTAGAGGTTTATTCTTGTCCAGAACAAACAGACTGGTGATTTAAACCAGTAAAAACACTGAATAAAGCCGTTTCACATTTAAAATCTGTGTTTTTCTGACACTGTTTGGCTCATTGCTGATGGGCTGCTAACTACAATGGCAAACGCAAAAACACGCAGACTCAAATGACCCTATCTAGAGCCAGTGTATGGGTTGTACGTTCTGAACTACTGTAGAAACATGGCGGTGCAACATGACGGACTCCATGGACAATGACCCGCTCCTTGTGTTGATATAAACGGATGATTATAAGGTAACAAACACAGCAATTCTTATTTTTTTGGTGATTATACGCTAAAGAACATATATTTATTACATTAGATTTTGTTTCTGCCAATATATCACCCAAAATCCTACACCCTGGACTTTTTAGCATCAGCATGCCACCATAGAGAATTGCTCGCACAGCTTCAGACTCTTAGCCTTGTTTTAACTTTCTTCTGCCACGCAGATTTTCTCCATTATGAGTCCTAAATCTGATACCTAGTAACTCTAAATTAAAATTGCCAATGCAGCCCGAGTTCATGATAAACTGTAAATTCACATTCAAGCATGAGTTTGAGACAGCGTGCAGTCTGGCACGCGCTGCTGGTCTCTGGTGTTTTCCCTCTGTTGCACCACACCTAGTCGACGCAGCGCGACTGGAGCACACAGTCTGGCTGTGAACTCCCCCAACAGATTTATGAGGGGGAAGTCCTCTATTCAGACACAACTATCCACTGATGAGAAAAGCCACAAACACTGCATCAGCATGTTTGTCAATTATTACAATGACCCCCCCTCTTCGGGCACACACACACACACATTCACAACCCCTCCCTTTAAAGCTTTTACGCAGATTTCCTCCATTCACCTTCCCTAATCGTGAAATTTGATTAAATTGAATGTGAGATCATGGCAGTTATAGAGAGCCAATTATCACAGGGCAGATGTGCTTTCTGGGAATATTATAGGACATTACACTGATGATATGTGAATTTATGGGGGCAAAAACCCTTTTTTGACTCAGTGATTGGAAAGCTACAATATATGCCTCCCACACACACTTTAAGTATAATGAGCATGAAAGAGCCGTACAAGAGATTTAAATGAGAGTCCACCTACTCAGTGTGTTTCATAAAACGGTCATTAAACAAACAAAGGTGCACAGTTTGACACACAAACCAAGTGTATAAAACATTTGTGATGGTTGGCAATTACACAGCAAAGAAGTCCAAACCCAGCTTACGTCGTGCTGCTACTGTGATTTTCTTTTCCTTTCTCTCTCCATGAAGAGAACTGCGAAAACACCCGAGCCACGCCAAAATTGGATTTGAGAGAAGGGGAAAAATCTGCCTCTTTTTATCAGTGTCCTCCCTCAGAAATCTAAAAAGTGCACCACAGTGTTCTCAAAGCGTAGCCTTGATAAGAATACCACCAAGCCAGGGTTTTCTTCTGTTCTGCTCTTGTTCTTTGATCCGTGAATAAACACCATAACTGAGCTAACGCCAGCAAACCAGCAAAATGACACTACATGTCTTCATCCAGTGGAAGCTTACTTAGGACAGAGACTCATTTAAATCTTAATGACCATATGCTTCTTATACAAGTATAATTGATGAGCTGTTAAAGGTTTGAAACAGGATTTAGGATTAGTAGTTCTCAATGAGATTCTCAACGTATCCTTCCAGTGCATTATGATGAGGAGCACAGTCAAAATGAAAATTGATGAAATCAGGCCTTGTGGTTGACAGGCGATCATTTCAAATTCAACAAAAACCATCCAATTCAACCTAAACCAAAGAGACGCATATGACAGGAAAAACAATCTACAACCATTTTCAAAGCATGAAGACAGTCTATCAGCATTGTGCACTCCCTCAGCTGGAAGTTAACATGTTTTTGCACCGCTGAGATTTCAGACTGAACTCACACTTTATCTCACACACAAACAACTTTCGGCCCATTGATTTGAGTCATACTTCTCTTCTCCGGCGAGTTTTTAAAACAAACCCTTTTTCTGTGCATGCAGCATGTCACCTCTCTCTCTCTCATTTCTTGGTGCTTGCTCGCTCAAGGACATGAGTTGCAAGGCTTAAAGGACTGCCAGGGGCAAAGAGAAGAGGATCTGGATGTGTGCCACAGCGCTGGGGCACAGGACCACAGCAGTGGATCTTTCTGAGGACAATTACAGATAAAAACTCTCCGCTGAGAAAGAGCCTAAGAATCTCTGCCGGGTTGATAAAATGTTGGTGTTCCTAAAAAAAAAACCCTACAGGACAAGCCCAATCCCTTGATGGGGATATAGAAGCATGAGGACAGACACACTGTGGGGACATAAGACGGCATGGGCTGTGTGCTTAGTACTTAAAGATGTAGACTGAAGGCTATCCTTGCTTGATCCCCTTTTGGATCTTGTTAAGCTCAAGGATAAGACGAAGGGAGGGAAGATTGGATATTCCACTCAGGAATCCCAGCGAGGTGTCTCACTGGAACACACCTTGCGGCTTCAATTAATAGAGAGGACAGACTTTATAAAATATGAGAAATAAGGCCAGCTCTCTGAAAACAGAGAAAGACCTTTATTCTTTATCTTCTCTTTATCACAATGGCATTTTATTCAGCAGATTTTCAGGCAGTATTTTAGGTCCTCCTTCCCTGATAAAAATTCTGCCTTCCCAAACAAAGGATATCGTCACAGTCGCACCAGAATACCAGAAGGTTCCTCTTCCTAATTATGGCTTCATTGTGCTGTGCAGGCATTTTTTGAGCACGGATTTGATCCTCTCATTTCCTGGAGTGTGTTATCAATTTTCATCACTATTCACAGTGAGAAGCTGTGTCCTGCAGCTTTATGACACACAATGCTCAATTAGGATCATACTGTGTATGGATACTGAGAAGGCCTTGGCATATGGCAAACATCATTACCGTACACTTCAAGCCAGTGAGTCAGCACTCATAACAGAGGCGCTGTCAAATCAGAGTCATCCTCTGAGCTGCGAGGAAGAGGCACAATCAAGGTGTATGTGCACAATAGATGTGTCAGATGCAGTTTGAGAGTGTTTAGCACAGACTCTCTGGAAATGCATGACCTCTGGTTTCTGTAGGAAAATGAGCATAGGCGTTCCTTTTATTTTGATCATAACTGACATATGAGTGGCTGTGGGTTTTATGAATACAATCACATGATGATTCTTGGCCTCAGGGCAAAAAAAAGGCAAACACAGCCACTGAATAAGAAAGATGTTTCGGGTGCAGTTGATATTAAATTGAATATTTGCAGCTGCAATGCTTAACAGATCTTTTTGTAAACTCAAAGACATAGTGTGTAAAGTTCTATCTGTTTAATAAGAAAGATGGACAGGTATTATCCAGAGAGAATATTCAGGATGGTGTACAGAATAAATTTTCCAAATAACATTTTAGGTTAAACCCTTTCCCCACAGGACAGAAGGGATCCATTAGCCGGACCACCAGCTGCCCCCAGATCTGAACATTCTGGCTGCAAGGCAGCCAAGGTAAAAGCTGCTCTCTTCCTTGTGACACTAAACCACTGATGCAAAGTCATGTGCAAATTTACATTATCATCGCTTAAGCAAAAAGTCAGATAGATAGAGAAAGTTATGCAAAAAAATAATACTAATATCCGTCCACAACATTGTCACAAATTGTGTCATATTGTGATGTGAGCCATGAAGATCTCTCACTACTGCAGGTCTCTGTAACTTTTCCCATGAAATAATGATGGCCTCTGAGATGAATTTTGATGTAATAACCTGACAAGCCAAGAGGTAATAAAGCCACAATGCTTCAGCCGCACAAGAGAATCCCTGTCATATTGAAATATTCATGAGATAAATGTTATTTAAGGCCAGAGCTGCTCTAGATATGTTGCACAGGTGCAGTGGGGTTCTTCATCATACATAATGTATATCTGAACAGTTATGAACTCTAATTGTTGTCACAGAGTATAACTTAATTAGATGCCATGCAAAATTACACAGTGTGGCACATGTACTCAGATATTCAGACCCCTCACACAGCAGTGACTCACATGATGTTACTGCCCTGCGTCCCCCTGTGTCTCAGGGAGGATTTGTCCCTTAAACCTGGTTTGAACTCGTCCTGTATTTTCGCTACAGTTTCTGTTGAACTTCTTTATGTCTGGCTACATATTCTTTGTAAGTAACACACATTTATTCAGTTGAAACAGAGGGCTAGGTAAATAGGCTGACATTGTGCTTACCTCCAAAAAGTAACACCGCTGACTGAAGCGCAAGGATATGCAACATGTTTCTTTGAGCCGTTAGGCAAACAAGAATCCCCCACAAAATTGTATGGAAGCCGAACTGGCTTAATTCAATGGAAAAAATGCATCGTTATTAAAAAATGAAAAAGCATATTCTCTGGTAAAAATGTCATGCCTCGTCCAGTCATTTGCAAACGCTAAAAAATCATAGTGCGCGCGCAAAACAATTCTGAAAGCCCTTTCACTCGTGTCTTGTCTACTTGTTTTTGTCTGCAAAATTCAAGAACTGAAGAGAGGGAACTTGCGCGCAGCTTTGCATCACTCCTTGAAGCATTTTGGGGAGAGAAAGACGCTTAGACGCCTGATAAAATGCGTAAACCCGGGGTGAGACGTCTGTTGTGATTCATCATCACAGTGACTCTCAATGAGCTCCGAAACAGTTTCCTCCAAAATCAGCAAACGTTGTCAATCCCTCGTCCTCAGTTGGTCAGTTTCTCTGCTCTGTATCCTCCGCATTACCAGGCACCAGAAGTTGGCTACCATGCAGTGCGTAAAGTCCGACACTTGGGGACGAGCAGAAGCAGCTCCCAGCCGGCATCGTGTATGAAATAGCCTTATATATAAAAGTAAATAAGTTCACACTGCAACGCAGATTAGCTTCCATCCACACCCAGGCAGTCCTGAGCGCAACTCCAGCAGCAGCAGCAGCCACGGCAGAGCGCGCAGAGCTCTGATCCCGGAGCCAAATACTCAAGCTGCCACTTGCAATTACACTTTGGCACCAAGTGGCTCAAATTTTGTGCGAAAGTCCGGTTTCAAGCCTTCATCTTTCGATGTTTATGTAGACGGGCAGTAGGCTACAGTTTCAGTGGAGCCTGTATGCACTGACAGCCGTCCAATGCGCGTCGAGAGGAGCAGAGGAGAAAAAAGCCTATAGCTGTGACAATAACTGGCACTGGCACACATCGGGAGGCGTGTGGCGCTCCAGCAACACACCGTTCTTCACAGGTAGTGCTAAGAATACACATAAATATTTATATCAAACACTTTTGACCGATTCACATTCAACCCAAAGGCATCTCCACTCAGTACCGTTCATCCTCAAATGGGACGCGTTTAACCAAAGTCATAACCACTCCTTCCTGAATGCCTTACACTTTCCCACCGTCACCGTTGCCCTCTGTGGTCAAAAGGAATGACTTTAAAAGTTGTTATCATAAATGTCCGATTGGTTGCATGATTGCGCCACTCGGCAGGCACTAGTGACCCCGTGTGGCATGGGAAGTGAACTGAACAGAGCTGCTCAGGTGTGAAGGTGGAGGACACAAGGCAACAGACACTTAACACTGTGGGCACCATAAAGATCCAATTAGAAACCGGCAATTAAAGTGACCGACAGGGACAAAATGCCCAGTGTGATTAAAGCATGTTAGTGGTGACGTCTTGCTTCCGCCATGTTGTCCTGAGAGAGAGGCAGTCTGTTGCTACAGTGAGATCTGTAATGAGTTCCTAGTGTCTTTGTCACGTTTGGCCACCATTCATTCATTCATTCATTCATTTTATGTCCCATACTTATTCCTATTCAGACCCATGAGAGACATGCGGTCTGTCCAGTGCCGGACCGAGCACATTCAGTGCCCTAGGCAAGCCTTCTCTGGTGCCCCTCCACCCAAAAAAAACCACATATATAATCTTGTAGCTATTTATTGCAAATAAGAACAAGAGCAAATGAGAAACACTAACACTAATACATAACTTTGCCAACAACCAATAATAGTAAATAATTACTGAATAATGTGCAAATTTACAAAATTTGTCTCTGTCTGTTTTCCTTTTTTCCATCCAGGTCTTATTTATTTTTCTACCTTTTTTTATTTTCTCTGACTCTCACTCTTGTTTCCTGTGTCACGTTAGATAGGATGTCAGACTACTTACATGGAAAAACAGATGTGGGGTTAACGTGTCGGTAAGAGTTACGTCCTGGTTCTAAGGGGACTATATCGAAAGTGTTCAGTGGAAATGCGGATTAATACTCTTCACAAACACTCCGCTCCACCCTACCCACCAGTGCTTTAGCATGATCCGTCTATGATGATCACTCACTGATGAACACATGAAGGTGAAGTGCATCAGTGCTACCACTACAGACTGACTGTTGGCATCAGATATCTTTGAATCTTTTTCCCCTTATGTTAAGTTTTTTAAATTGTATGTTTATGTGTGTGTTTTGGGGGCGGGAGGCGGATTTTGGCACCTCGTCTAAGGTTGGTGCTCCAGGTGGCCGCCTGTGTCACTTACAGGAAGATCTGTCCTATCCCAGCATGCATCTTGATTACATGTATTGCAGCCTCCTTATATGTTCTAGCAGCCTACCTGATGATTATAATTTCTGCTCCATGGCTATTACATCTGAGGCTGCAACTGCAAACATGACTCTACACAGTGATCATGTTCATGTTTGCAGTTTCTTAATTTAAATGAATTTGTTGTGAGTTTGTAACGTAATTGTTGCTGCTGATGAATTCCTCAAAATTGAAACCATTTCAGCCCAGAAATGAAACAAAATGTGGTTCATTGCTGTAATCTGTTAATTGATTAAACTGTGTGCCAGATTTTTTTTTCTTTTTTTTTTTTCGTGCAGGCCAGATGGTGTTGTGAAGGAAAAGATAAAGAAAGATCCATGGTCTCTAAATACAGAAATATCAGATGAGTCACCCACCAGTCTAATAATTCTTTTCATGAGTGTTTGTTTCATTGCTCTGCTTGTCTGCCATGCTGTGATCACTCGAGGACCTAACATTGGTTTGGTTTGTACTTTGATTGGGAGAAAGATGCTCATGCTGTTTTGAGATGCATGATTTTACAAAAGCAGGCAATGTTTATTAATCAAACATGAATCACACAACAAAGCAACGAATAATAAGCTAACCATTTTGGAAGTGAAACTGTATGTGTACAGTGTAATAGCACTTGATATGAACATATAAATGCATCCTTTGACTAAAAGTACACCACATGCTGCTTACAGCAAAAGCACCGATTTTCAATATTTCAGTGAAATGCATATGGCTTCTAGGCTCTATTTAAAGCTCAGTCAGTTTGTGACTGCTGTCAAGCTAAACTAAGGTACATCAGCAAAACAAGTTGTAGCAGAAAAGAAGTATCAGAACCTATACTTTCACCCTGTATGCAGAGGTCATGTCTAACAAACACCTATCAAACAGAGAGGAAATCACCCGTTTATGTTTAAACAGATAGAATCTGTGGATACTACTCTGATTAGTCGCCGTCAAATCATAGTCATAGCCACTGCTTCTGTCCTAATTTCAAGGCATCCTTTCTCGTTGATTCCAAATCCCGTTTTTATCCTCAAGGAGCTGAGCTTTTGCTTCCTCCTAAATGTGTGCAATTTGATCGTGGAAACAAATCCACTTTCGTACATCTGCAGAAAGCATTAGATGTGGAGCTGGGGGGATGGACAAAAGTGTTGGTGTAGAGCAGTCACTTCCCTCGCTGTAATGGTGGGCTGGAACATCACTCACACAAAGGCTGGTAGCTGTCCAAAAGTAGCCCATCTATAGCCTGACACTCAGACAAATCCCTTGAAGCCCACGCTACACTGAGGTCCGTTCAACAGCTGGAAATCAGAGAAAGCACCAGACAGAGCCTGAGCGGCTTGAGTTACATCGTCTGTAGCTGCAGGTCATTAAAAAAAGTAGCCAGACTCCTCTAAGTCCTGCACATGGTAAGCCCATTTCCTTAGCTGCTGTAAAAAAAAAAAAAACCTCACACACCAGCTTTCTCCTTCCCAAAGATGATAAGACACATTGGAAATGTGGGAGTTTTGTAAAACAGGTAGAGCAGTTTATTTGAAGAGATATTTAGGATGCAAAAGTATACGTGACTGTGTCTTGACACGTGACTTTCAGATCTACAGACCTCTCCAAGGACAGGTCGTAAGACTTTGATGTCTGAGGAAAGGTCTCAGGTCTTTGATGACTTGAAAAAGATCTGGAAGCTTTCATACCTTGAACATAGAGCAAAGACTGAAATGTCAGACACATGAACATACAACATAACTCACTTTCCACTCTCAGACACAGATAATCATTTCTTACTTTGAAGTGGTTGGCAGTTTAGTTTCCTGCAAGAGCACAGACTTTCTCTCAAGAACACGACAAACAATTGTTGGTATATAATGTCTATATATACATCATATGTCTGTGGGATATTCAGATAATAAGAATACCATATGGGTGTGTAAGAACACACTACAGGCTGTGTTTTTGAACTTTCCCACTGTCACCTCCTGACCTTCAGTAGGTCCCAGGGGAATATACCATCCTATCCTCTATATTATACATAATGAATCGTCCCCTGTGTCTTCTTTTGGGTGGTATCCTTCATCCATGACCTTAACCAGCCTCAGTAGCTTGTCCTCCAGTCAGTTGGTAGACAGGAGGCCCAAATTCATCACCACCTTTCATTCCCCTCCCCTGGCCTATCTGATCTATGATAGCATTAATAATAACCGCTGCAGAATGCCCTGTCGCCCTCTGTGCCTTGCCCACTCCCTGCCTGCGCAGATTACCACCAGCCATTCACAGCCCATTAAAACTGTATTTACTTATCAGCCTCTCTGGAGCCGTCACTCTGTTTTCAAGACTGATGCCCAGAGGGAAGGCAAAGAGTGACCTTCCTATAGCCCACAGTGCTGTAAGTCACTAGTCCCAAATGATTTGTCTCTTATTTCGCTGCCTAAACTCTGGTGACAGCAATGTTTGCCAAACAAACAATTTAATAACTCTGTAAACAGAATGAGATGGCTATAATCAACATTTTTATATTAAAGGAATAGTTTGATTTTTGGTTCAAATGTTTTTGAGTTTCAAATGTTCATTTTCTGATGAATAGTTACATCTTTTTTTAAGATATTTTTTGTCTTTAATTGATAGGAAAGTGAAGCGTGAAGGGGGGAGAGAGGGAATGACATGCAGCAAAGGGCCATGGGTTGGAGTCGAACCTGTGCTGCTGCGGCAACAGCCTTGTACATGGGGCACCTCCTCTATCCACTAAGCCACCGACGCCCCAAATAGTTACATCTTTATATATATAAAAAATTGATATAACTCTCATACCGGTCCATTAAATATGAGGCTATAAACAGCAGCTGGTTAGCTGAGCTCAGCACAAAGACTGGAAACCGGAGGACAAAGTTAGTCTAACGGTCACTAAATCAACCTACCAGCACCTCTAAAGCTCACTAATTAACACATCAAGTCTTGTTTGGGCCAAAACCAAAGTAAAATTTTCTGTTATTTGCAACACAGTTTCATAGATGTCTGTGTTTCAGGGGGGGAAAAGCTCTTGAAACTAACTGTAAGTTAAAGGTAACATCAGAAACTACCTTATGAATGTACAGTAGAGTTACTTTTTCATCTCAGAACTTAGAGGGAATGAAAAACAGAGCTTAAAGAAGTGTGAATTGAAATCCTGGTGACCAGGAACAAATCTAACTAAATGCTAATGTTGCTGTAAATCTGCTTGATGTGTAAATAGGCAAATGTTTGCTGATGTGTTAGTCATATCATCTTCATACCGGGAAGCAACCTCCAGGGCTGAAAAATGAAGCATCCAGTGGTGCAGAGGGTACAGCAGGCGTCCCATGTGTGGGGGCAGGGTCCTTGCCGCAGCAGCTGCAGGTTCAGTTCCAGCCTGTGGCCCTTTGCTGCATGCCACCCCCCCTCTCTGTCCTCCCTGTCATGCTTAAGTACTGTCATGTGAAATAAAGTCAAAAACCTAAAATATAATCTTATTAAAAAAAGAAAAGAAAAATTAAGCCAATGTGAAAATGCCACAAACTGCAGTTTCTCTAATGGCCACTTGAGGCTGACTCGAGGAGCGAGTCAATCCTCATAGACCCCCGACTTTACAGCAGAATTAAACATGTTTACAGCCTTGTACAAAAATATGGTTTTGGTTACCATAACTAATTTCCCCATACATGACAAATGTACAGGGAGTGATTTTTTTTTATTACTCACCAATTAAGTCTTAGAATTATACATAATTAAGGGAAGGGCCACTTTGAGTGACAAGCTGTCTGTAATGCGTCACCACGGTTTATGATTTAGATCCACCTCTCACTCCTTGACAGCTCTACCCTCTCGTCCAAATATGGTCACTTCTGGCTCCAAAAATCCAAAATGCTGATGGGAAAAATGCCTAAATGGGAGTCCACAAACCAATGGGTGATGTCACAGTGGCTTCTACCATCACATTTATACATCTTATGCTTCAAACCAGTTAATATATCAGTGTTTCCTGCGGTCCTTAGTGGCCAAAACTAATTTAACTGCAGGTTTAATTCAATGCACTTTACACAGACATTTTTTGTTACATGAAGTGCTATCAAGCAATAGTGACCGCATATAATATTTCAATGCATTGCTCACTTTGCCTTTAAGTATGTAAGCCGGAGCAAAGAGTTTCCTATAGTTGTGGTTTGATCGGCTGCGTATATGCCATTATATTTGACTGACAGTTGAGCAATCATGATAGCATAAATGGGACAAGGTGAACTCTCCTTATTCTTCCTTCTGCAGACAGTTATTTCTTATCAGCTAGAATGTGTCATGGTCTACTTTGGGTGTGCTTAACTTCCCCTGACCTTTAAAAGGGCTGATTATTTCCATCCACAATCTTCACTCAGCAATACGCTGCCAGCACAAAAGGATATTAGGCCCAGACCTGCTGGTCTGATAATTCCAGCTCTCGGTATGGAACTGAGGGGAGACCAAACCACAATGCCCTGCCACTCTATTATCATTTCACTGCCTCCACCTTCACCTTCACCACTGCTATTCTATCACCTTTCACCTCACAGGGTGTGCAGCTTTTTCAGGAGCTGAAGAGTTCTCCGCGTGGCCCGTTTTATTACATCTTAAAAGTACTTTGTATTCACAGTAATTAACTTCTCTTTCATGCATCACCCTCCCGGGACAAACCACACAGCTTTGCATAGCCCAGAATACTTTGTAGCTGTGTAAATCTCCTTCGAATTGGGAGACTCCCCGCACCTCCAGCTCCCCTGACAGCACTATTTGATAGAAATAGAGAGAATCTCAAAGGGGTACCAACAGGTCTAAATGTTTAATAGATTCTTATTTTACTTGTGGTAATCTCGTAATCAGAGGTTCGCGGGGGTTACATCTATCTCCTAGGGAACAAATAAAAGTCTTATTGTGTCCTGCTCCCTTTCACCTCAGGAAGAAATGTGAACCAGATAAATGATGGCCTTGTTTCAAGAGAGACTCAATCTATTGCCAACGATTTGTGGCCAACAAAGTAATTTCGATAGCGTTCTTTGTATTGATAGATGGAGCCTAAATTTGATAAAGAGCCAATTTACTCATGAGGGGTGTAAGAATGGAACTGCGGTTATCTTTGCTCTTTTTTCCGTCTTTGCCTCAACCCTACCAATTCAGCTCAAAATTAGATGGAAAGAAAAGGACAAACAGCACAAAGGGTAATATTTTTGACAAAGCTTTGCTACTAATCACTTCCATTACTTTTCAATACCAATAATCCATGTGAGTTGTTTCATCACACACACTGTTGAGAGAGGTGACTGTATCAATGTGAAATGTTTGTGACTTTGTGAGTTCATTTTTTGGCTGAATGTTTAGCTTTAACAGAGGACCAAAAAACAGTACACCGGCTCAGCAGTTCAGGTCATATTAACTTGTGCATTTCCTCTATTTCCTCAGAAAGAAAACAAATTAAAAAGCCGTTTCAAACCTTACATTTTGATGACAAGTGGCACTGAAAATGCAATGCTTGGTGAACAACCTTGACACTTGCTGTCCCATGGAGATGTTCTGAAACTTCCTCAAGAACCTGCATGAATGCCAAGCCTCAGAGCTAAGGGGAGCCCTGCAGCTGGGATACATTTTCCTCTGTTTTTTCATGGCTAAACACCGGATGTGATGCCACCTACTGTTAACGTTGTCTGACAAGAAACAGTATGCTCTTGTGACCACATGGTGGAAAAGGTACAAATTAACTTCAGAGTGCAAAAGAGAGACTGTCTGCTTCACCGGGGAACCCCCCGACAGGTGTGTGCACAAAGACTTCAGGCACTAATCACTGGCAGATTTGTAAAAGGTGAGGTAAAGTAGATTATTCATGAGCACATGGCTCGAATATCCAGGGTGAATTGAGCGTGTTTGGAAAATATCCAAAGAGACTTCAGCCACATTAGGGGGATTCTGAGCAGGCCGCCATCCGTTCAGGGAACAATGCTTTATTGATCGGGTGACTTGAATGTGAAAATAAAAAGGTCTTGAAAGTGACAAAATTAATCAAACCTTGATTAAATTACTGCAGTCTGTTTTCCACTTCAGCGGAGGAGCTCTCAGTTTGGTAAATGAATTCTCCCAGAGCTGTTTGTTTGCATTGCCCATGTCTACATTTACATGATGGCTTATGTTTGCCTCCATGCGTGTGTAAAACCGTGCACTCATGCATGTGCTGTGTAATAGCAGATGTGTCCCACTGATTCTAAGCTCAAAGAACTGGTGTGTGGGCCTGTGATGCACTGCTGCCACCTAAAGACAGAGCTTGAATCAACCATTATTTGGTCAGCAATCATACATCATACTGTTCTTTACTGATACACACAATACTGCGGCCATTAAAATTATTCCTATCTTGTTTATTTATTACTCTTCTAACATCTTTTTTACACATTTACACAGATTATGCAATAATCTGTTTCCTGTCCCTTATAATTACAATACAGATACAGTATGATTTTCATATAAAGTGCTGGTTCAAACCCTATTATCCAAACATCTCATATTTACCACATCCTCTTTGTTATGATACAATTCACCATTCAAATAAAAAGTATTTCACTTATTTTACTTATGGTCAGGTCACGCTTTTAAGAGGGATGTGTCAGTTTAACTCCTGTGTCCTCCTCAATAAGACATAATGCATTACAGTATGTCAGCAACAACATATGCTGTGTTAAAATGCACTGTCATTAACATACGCTGTGCTCGAAATCAGACTCACGGATGTGATAAAAATGACATCTTTTGTAAGAGAGCGCTCCTTGGCGGCTCTCAAAGCAAGCCATCTGTCACCAAACCCAGACACGGCAGGGGTTTGTTTGCTAAACAGGACAAAGGCAACTGTTATCAACCAGATGCTGTCAGCATAATGGAGCAATTGTCAAAAAAAATCTGAAAGCTGCTGTCTTGGACTAATGTACCATATGGACAAAGTACTTTTTTGTTAGAACTGTTGTTGTTGATGGTGAAATATCTTGTTGGTCAGATGTTGTCAATTCATCGAATTTAAAATACCAAATGGCAATCAATGACTTCATCTCTGTAAGAAACAGACATAATGAAAAATGGGCTGTTATTATGGTTTGTCAGATGTGTGATGGAACATGTTTGTGTTATATGATCTGTGAAATTTGACATGTATAGTCATTTAACACATTATGTTATACAAGGAAAAACTGTTTCATTGATTAAACTTGCTGATTGAGTGGCTTAATTACTAACAGGGGGAATTCATTTTGTCTGACATATCTTCATGGTTTACATTTGGAATGTCTGTTTTAAGGGCAATGTTTTTCAAATAGTATGCTATTTCCTGTGTATCCTTTGTAAATATCCAAGCTTATCACAGCAATTTTGATGGTATACCTGGCAATATGCCTCCGGGCAAATATTGTGCTATCTGCCAGATGTTGCTGAAATTTTTATGTGTGGTGTTGGTGTAAGCTCCACAGGTGAGCACCATTATTTTAGGACACCCTAACCACCCACAACAAGTAGTACTGAGTAATAATATTAGTATGTTTGTTTGTTTGTTTGTTTGTTTTGACCCTTCCTGAAGCTAGCATTGTTTTTCCTGGAGCCTCCTTCACTGTCTTGCAGAAAATGCATGACCCTCCCTCCCCCATAATATAGGAATTAGATTTTTAAAACTTACCCTTTAATGTTTGAAAATAAAAAGTTAAAAGTTGAAGACAAAATCCAAATTTTAAATAAAATGTAGAATAAAGACATTTTTATGAAATGTCACTTTTTTTCTTAACCCCCTGAGACCCTGTGTCCTCTTATGTGGACATCACATTTTGGGTTTATCAATCATTCTACTTAACTTGGACCTGTTGTCTTCGTTTGTGGACACTTTTTTGTGCCATCTAGTGATAGTAAGAGCACAATACACTAATCCATGTAAAAACAAGATGGCAGCCATTTCTGCTAAGTCAGTCTGCTGCCGATCCTGACACAGAAGTGGACAAGTCCAAAACCTGATCACATTTTATGGGCTGAAACTTGTTTATTTATGATTTAAAATGTTTGTAACTTCATATGGCAACAAATTTGATCAGTTTTAGCAACAGTAACAAGCTAAGACACTGTTAATTAGGAAGTACTCATTTGAAGACATTGAGACTTAATTGTCTCATTTTAGGACACTGGGACTTCACTGTTGTTGACAGTGTTCAGGTTTTTATACTTATTGGGTCCTACTGGCCAAACAAAAGTTGGGTCTCTCAGGAGGTTAGGGATGTATCCAAAGAAAATCCAATGGTAATTTCTCATTCCACAGTTTCTGACTATGATAAAAGGTGTAATTCTGGTGATTTTTGAATTATTAAAAAAATGCAAGGCATGTTTTTTTTTTTTTTTTTTTTTTTTTTTAAATCTGTGGCACAATAAACACAAAATACAACCATTTAAATTTGTATGCCCCTCCCTTAAGCGAAAATAAAAAATATTAGTCCCTCCTTTGTGCTTAAAAATTATTTGAGGTGCCTCCCCCCTTTTGAACCACCCCCTCCCCCCTCATAAATAACGGTCACAAAGTACAAAGTAATTGCTACTCTATTTTTTACACATAATGTTCCCTTGAGAATGAAAAACTAGCCTACTGACATCCCGGTAAAAGAAAGATATAAAGATCTGCCTCCTAATCTCTGCCATGGATTATTAAACGTAATACGTATTATTAAAAGTAATACCTCAGATGCCCGTTTGCTTACTCATTTATTCACGGTTCTCCTTGTAATTTTTAAACTGGACACACCTTCTTCTGTGCAGAAAAGATTAGCTATTTTCAAGGACCGAGCGTAAAGAGGAACCTTAGTTATCGTTGTGCTTTACAGGGGAATGAAAATACTGTCGGACCATTGAGTGAGTGAAGCTCGAAGCTACCTGTTCCGACGTTAAACGACTGACGTGAGTGTCCGAGTGAGTTTCCGTTTACTTTCCTTGTACAAGTAACGTATCTCAAACACTTTAATTCAAAACGTAGCATTTAAATAAGCAATAAATTTAACGTTGGATATAAGTGCTAGCGTGACTGTGACGTTAGCAATTGTCCTGCTAAGTTAGCTAACTGGCTGTAATAGAACTTTGTTCTTAGCCCATAAGGTCGCGTGTTAGCTGGTTACCGTGATGTTCAGAGTAAAGTGCCTGGTCGTGTTAGCACAAATGAGATATATTCATTAGGATAATATAATATTCTGTATAGAGTTGCAGAGCGTCAACATTAGCAAGCTAGCGTGAAGTGTCACCTGTTTTCAGAAAACATTTGTCAGTTTAACTGGGCTTAAGTTAATTAAGTTAAGTGAGTTGATGTAAAGTGAAGCTCTGACCTGTATTCACATGTACATGTTGGCAGGTATTGACTAACGGGAGCTGTGAAGAGCGGAGGAGCCATGCCTTTCCTCCATGGGTTTCGTAGGATCATCTATGAGTATCAGCCGCTGGTAGATGCTGTCATGTGTGTTGTTGGACTGGAGGAAGGAGATGGAAGTCCCGAGGAGAGGTAATACTAAAGCCACAGTATTATCTGTTTAATTATGCAGTTGTGTGCATAAATGTGTGCAGTATGTTTTACCACCAAGTACAGAATGCATTTGACAGACACACTGGTGGCATTTCATACAGTTTGAATGAAACAGTGCTGATACCTGCTCTTGTGTCCAGAGTCAGAGGCCCTGAGGATGAGCCGGGTGTATGCAGCTCTCTGGCGGAGCTTCTGGAGCGGGAGTCCCAGTCTGAAGTGTTTGAGGAGGGCATCAGCTATGCTCTGTTTAAAGTGGCAGAGCGGGGGCTGGTGAATGCGGCTGAAATCCTTCTACGCTATGGAGCTGATCTAAACTTTGAAGGTGAGAAATCATATGTGAGTGGGCTTTAAATTCAATGTACAAGCATTTAATGCAATTACAAAGCATCTAAAATTGGAGTAGCCAGCCAGAGCACTTGTCCTGCAGTGCACCATGTATAATGCAGCATTTCTGTCACTATGAGTTTACAAGGGCTTGTTTAAAAATTCCGTGTTGGGTGGGCTGTATTAATCATTTTAAACTGAAGTACAATCTTGTCTTGCTGGCAATTAATACTATCACTGAAAATGGGTTTACTTGGTTACACTTCCTCTCCATCTAGGATTTACAATAACAAGAGGCGTATCATTTCTAGTAATAGACTCCAGTTAAACAAGTTGATGGCCACACTGAAGGTGACTACAGATGTAAATCTTTTTCCCAATGGGACATATATCTCTGCCGTGCTGGCCAGTAACTCACTTTCTACACTAGCTCCCATCATGCTCCAGTTTTATTGGGTGATGAGTCTCTGCTACAAGCACAACAACCCCTCATGTGAATTCATAAAGAAAATGACATGACAGAAAAAGCATGCATGCACCTGCCATTTTTTTTACACAAGGAGCTGCATACTGTAAATTGAGCAAGTTGTCATCCATATACACTTGAGAGAAAGTGCAGCATGTCTTGTGGCTGCAATGAAACCTGCCAGGGCTCTGCCAGATTCTGCTGTGGTGACCTCTGGTGGTAATGAAAATGTCTTTCCCCAGGGACATAATTAGGGGATCCTAAGCAGAGGCAGAGGCTGCTTCATTTATCTTTTACATTTCTTGAATGCCTCTTTCCAGCAAGTTAACACTGACAAATTCTCCCACATAGAATGCAGAATGTTCGAGTTTCTCTATTCGTGTTCAAGTATTTGTCATCGTTTGCCTTCATGTTTAAGAATAGATTTTGCCAGCTATCTGACAGGCAGTGTGCTGAAGCAAGAGTTTGTATAGTTATGACAGTTACAAGCAGTTGTATTTATTTATTTATTAGTTTATTTGTCAGGGACAATGTAAAAAAAAAAAAAAAATCATTGTAACAGGTTACATCAACATGAAACAGATGTACATTACAACATTAACATTAGTTAATTTGAGCACATAATAGTAACATTCTCATACATGTGACGTGATAATATAAAATTACAATATTAACATCACATTTCAATCATTTTACATGTTTTCCTTATGTATATGTGCATGCATGTGATGGTAGGTTTGTGTGTTTTTTACGATCAGATTGTTTTTTTTTATTTCTGTTAGTAGGGCATTCTAAAAATGTATTTGTTTTTTGAGAAAAGAAGACTGACTGATGGTAGTTTGCATTGTGTGACCCTGAAATTGCCATTTGCTGATCCCAGAGTGGCTCCTCTATTGGTATTTGTTTTTGTGACATATGGACAAAGTGCAGACAAGGCGAGATTGTTCATGCATTTAAAAATCAATTTGATAAAAGAAAACTCGATCAAGCTGTTGTAACTGAGCAACTTGAACTTTTTCATAATTGTACAGTGGAGCCATTTCATTTGTTTTTGATCCATTATTTTCAGTGCTTGTTTGTATAGTGACAGTTGACCGTTTGGCTTGGCTCCATACAGTAACACAACATGATAAATGTGAAAGTATGGCATGCGTGAATAGTTGAGCTGCCTTGAAGGGGAGCTACGCCCATTTTCAAAATTCATACATGTTATTCCTGTGATCTAAAACAGTCCAAAAATATTAGTAAAAATGAACAACTCTCCCAAATCCACATAGATTGCTAAAACTCAAAGTCTGGAGCTGCTTCATAGACAATGAATTGGGAAAGATGTTATAAATGACAGTGAGAGCACCCAGGGAAATGTATATGGAGTATATGGGGACTTTTTCTGTTTCAGAACTGACAGCACTATAATATAATACATCTTATTGCCGTATAAAAAGAAAACAAACATTCTGTGAGTCCCCAAAATCAGGCTCCCATTCAATGTATGTGGAGCAGCTCCAGACTTTATACTTGATGGCATTAGAAGTTTGAGACTCTACCTCTCTGAGAGAGATGAAACATGTTCACAAATACTGATTAAACTTTCCTAGGCCATGAAATAACATATTGGAAGTCTAAATTTTGGTGATGCTCCCCTTTAATGGGTATGTAATGCCATATAATTGTAAAACAGTTTATATTCTGTCTTGTATCTTCATCAAATTTGAGTTGGGAATCCAAAATGACACCAAGAAATTTTAAATCACAGACTTCCTTTACTTCCTCTTGATCTGTTTTGATTGTAAGCCTGTCTTTTGCTTTCCTTCTCGTGTAAAAACAAATTGCCACAGTGTTTTTAAGATTCAGATTGAGCCATTGGGATACCGCATCTGTTTCATTTGTTAATATCTGCTGCTACACAGGGGATTTTAGATTATATATATAAATGGCTGTGTCATCAGCGTACATTTGAGAACTAACCATTTTGTACTTAATAATCTGGACGCCAATCTTAATGTGTACATGAAAGAGAATTTGTCAGTATTATATACAGTAGATGCACACAATAAGTATCAATCAGTTCTTGTGCCACTGAGAAAACACAGTCAGGTACAGGTGTCGTTCTGTTACACGTAAAACTGAGAATTAACTTTTAATGTTTATTATCTGCTTTTATACTGTATTGCTGCCAGCTGCAGAGGATGAGAGAGCCTAAAACACAACAGCTTGAGAAAAGACTTTCAAACATTCACCAGTATGTTAACACATATGCTGTCTTTAAGGCACTTGGTAAATATATAAAATACAGGAAACATTCTTTCACAAAATCCCTTCAAACATATGCACTGGGTTAGAGCCAACAGACCACCATAGCCAGCATTATACAGCAGGTTGTGTCTGCCCAGACACATTTAGAGAAAATGTAGTATTGTCAGAAATCATCTGTCTGATTTAGATTTAATCTGCGTGATGAGACTCAGTTTGTTTATTATGATTTTTTCTCCTCTCCAGACCCTGTGTCTTACTACAATCCTCTGCATATAGCAGTTTTAAGGAACAGGCCAAACATGGTGAGGCTGCTGGTCGGGCACGGAGCAGACGTCGAAAAGAGAGACAGGGTGAGGCAACTGTTGAACTTCATGATTCAGGATTCATGTCCTTTTTTTGTTCTTCTGTTTTCCTCTGTAGTCTTACATGTTTATGTAAATAGAGTGCCCCAGGAATGAGTTACAAAACCTGGAAATGAGTTAGATTTTCACCACTCCTGGTTCCCTTATCATGAAGTCAAAAGGTTTTTTGGATGGGTTTTTGGTTAGATGCCTGAAATAAGGTCTGTAGTAAAGACAAGCTTTAGAGACTTTCACGTTTCGTTCTACGACATAAAATACATCATTAAATACCCCACTCGTTTATTTTGATGCTTTTGTGTGTCTTAAAAAAGGCGGTTCCTAACAAGTTGCTAAATGACACTACAGAACGTCATCACACCGATGTGGCTTTACATCCGTGCTGTGGGAGCGACGTCAAGTAATGTGACTGTGGTGTAGTTTGTTTATAGCTTTTCACCTCTGGTGATTGCAGTTAAGCTTCAAAAATCATAAAAGTGTTGTTCATTCATGAAGATTATCTTGCTGAACATTGTAAGTAACATGAATGTTCATTTGCCACAGAGCTAATTTTTTTGAAATGATCCAAAATCCAATCAAAAAATCCCATAGGCCTTTTGACAAGAGAACCAGGGCAATGCTAACTTCCACGTTGGCTGACAGAAAAACGTCATCCCTGGAGCACTCTGTAATGTCAATGTTTCTTGGTAGATCCATGAGAGCAGTCCTTTGGATCTTGCCAGCGAGGAGTCTGAGAGGCTCTCCTGCCTGCTCACCCTGCTGGACCTGGGTGCTGATGTGAATGCAAGTGATAAAAACGGTAAAGTTACTTCGCCTGGCATAATTCAAAAATGATAATTCTGTCACTCAATCATTTTTCCGAAAACTCATTGCTTTGGTTTCGTCTCCAAAGGTAAAACGCCTTTGCTCCATGCCTTGGCTAGCAGCGATGGACTCACTGTGCACAACACAGAGAACATCCAGCTTCTACTTCAGAGAGGTACTGACTGTGAAACACCCGTCATCTTCACTTTGCCCTCTTGTCCACTTTTGGTCATTCAAATATCCTCTCAAACAGAATCACAGTCAAACCACTACAGTTAGAAACTTGAGTTAGTATGCATGCTTGTGCACATATGTGCGTTCTGAGATCAAAGTGAACTGTCAGTGCTTGTCAGGCCAAAATATGCACATACAGTTTTTAACATGAGTGAAAATGGAGCAGAACCACTCCTGTGATCCAGGCATGAAGCAATAACAAGATTTTTAAATGCAGGATGTTAAGATTTCACATTATCATTGATCTCCTTAATATAATCGTAGTTTCATGTACAGCATTACAGCAGGCGGCCCTCATGTTGACTTTGCCTCATGATCTTATTTTCTTTTAGGTATTTACAACCAGTGTACCCTGACACAAAATGGCCGCACTGAAACCAGAGTATTGAATATAAGCCAGTGACATTAATATTCCTTATAAAAGAATTAATATGCAGAAGAGTTGCATACGATCACAGGCATTGTTAGTGTTAGTAAGTCCTCAGATTTCATAATGTTTGTTTTTTTGTTTAGTTTTTTTACAGAGCCAGATCTTGTAAAGGGAATTTTCTCAAAAGTAATTTTGTGCTTGGTTGGTATCACAATATTACGGAATACCAGGGTATTTAGAAATCCCGATATGATTTTGACTGTACCATCAAAAATACAGAAGCTTGCATTACTATTAGAGTCTTACTGAGATGTTGTGTCGAGAATATATTGTATGTAGTGCACAGCACGTGCCACCAGATCTAAGTCTTTACTGGTGGAACAGGCAGCTTAGCCGACAGCAAGAGGTGGGGATGATGTTACAGGACTGTAAACAGCTGCAACGGCAGAGCAAGACCATGGGTCGCCAAACATTAAACATATATCATGTAACCCAGTGAAATTTCTGGAAGGTATGAAAAAATAGATAGCGCCCAAGCCTGGTTCTACAGCTAGACAGATTTACAGTTTTTCAGAATGGGGTCTCCGCTGTGACTGTCACAAACATAAGTGCCCACTCTACATTAACAGGCAGCAGCGAAGCCAGTTCTCAAAACAGCCACAAAGACATCATACACATGTATCTTTCTGTCAGTAACATCTGAAAACCAAGTATTTAATGAAAAAAGATGACATCTATTTACTTGCAGTCTTTGGGGGGGAGCTTTGTCAGGTTTGAAAAGATACCCATGATGTCACAGGGATGTCATCAGGTGTATCTCACCTTGGAGACTTCAGATTTTATAACAGAAAGCCTGTGTTACAAACTGGGGGTGTGGAGTTGAAAAACATCTCGTTTACCAGACAGAGAGGGTGTAATGAAAGATGCTATCAAGATGAATTATAGGAAATGTTGGATCCAGTGTTTTTTAGAGTATTTAGTCATACTAGCAACTAAAAGAAAGGATATCTCATATCCTAGTTCTTGGATTTCTACCCTTCCTTTTTTAGATTTGATTAGCAAGTCCCTCTACTTTATGGAAGTACTATAGCGCTGGGATACACCTTTCATGTACGCAGCAAAGGCTTCTTTTAAAAACAGTAACCAATAAATGCTCTATAGTGTTGTTTGTTTTAAAAGGGACCTAAATCATTACTCGTTTGTCAAAAGAGTCTTTGATTAATATTGTCTGTTGACACATTTTCATTATTTTAATGACACTATCGGAGGCACATTTGCTCTAATGTGCAGTAATTAACTGATTTCAGTTTGATGTGATGTGTTTTGAGTGATGCTTTCTTCACCACAGGTGCTGACGTTAATGCTGCTACTGTAGACTGTGAAACAGTCGAGTCATCGTTGGTGTTTCTGGTTAAGGAGGCTCTTGAGGCCAGTGCAGAAGATGCTGCTGAGATCGGTAACTTTTGCTTGAAAACCACACGGCTGCTGCTGGCTCACGGTGTGGACCCCAGCTGCTGTCTGAACGAGGATGGCGAGCCCTCCCTGACACAGACGAGCCTGGAGCACTTTGACCTGCTCTACCCTCTGGCTGTGCTCTTAATCCAGAGCGGAGCCTCTATGGCTTGCACCTATCATGGCGACTCATGCTGGTCAGGTTACAACCTCCTTTTCCAGCGGCTCCAAACAGCCCTGCAGCAATGCCCTGATCAGAGTCACGCCTCCGAGCTGCTGGAGCAAGCTGAGGTGTTGCTTGACTTGGCGCGAGTAGATGACCCCATGCTGATTCATCCTCTTGGGCCGGAGCTGCCTGTGCCCGCTGGGGACCCTCACCCCTATGCTCAGGCTCTGGTAGACCTGCACAAACGCACAGTAGAGCGTGAAGCGAGCCCCCCTGCTCTGCGATGCCTTTGTAGAGCATTCATAAGGAGCCATCTACAGCCTTGGCCCCTGGAAGACAGAGTCAAAGCCCTACCATTACCAGACAGACTGAAAGACTTTATTCTTCCTGAGCACACATATACACCAAAGCCTGGCTGGGAATGCTTCAAGCCCCAACATAGCCAGCGCTGATGATACAAGCTACTGGTTGGGTTTCTACCTGAAATCTAAAGTGAAAGACTGAGCAGGCCTGTAATAATTTGAATACGTTGTCTGAGCATTCATCGATAAGTGCTCCCTAACAAACCATTGAGGCCTTTGTGTAATTTTTATTGTAGGCTAATCGTCTGTGCCAAATTTACAGACATGTGTGATTGTTTACTGGAAGACGTTAAGTTATCTGTGCAAATTAAGTTTTCACTGCTATGATTAAACTGCTGTACAGTCCAGTGAGTCATATCAATGTGGAAAGGGAGCCGCAATACAAAATAAAATCCACCAGATGGCAGTGTTGATCTTGCATTTCAACAGCAGCTCCGATGTCAGGGTCAAAGATTTAGTTATTCACAGTGCAGCCTATTTAAGTTGTTCCAGCGCAGTGGGCTCCATCTATATTTTATCTCCTCAACATGATGGTGGTGTATTGTGGAAATTGTGTATCTTCTCGCTTAATGTAAGGGTGGACCAATAAAACAGCTATGTGTCTCACAAAGTGTCCAGGTCGCCTGTTATATCCTGTAATATCAGTTTGACATTATTTTCTGTTTTTCCACATGTTACTGTTTGTAAGTGACCAGGTAGTGGCAGTGCAGTGCTGAATGTGACTATCAACCTCATTGGCTACCTGTTTATAGTAGAATAATTGCTTCATATTTACCTCATGGTTGTGTTCATACACCAAACATCAGTTGAGCGAATGCTAAAATAAAGAAGCAGGAATAAAATGCTACAAAACTGCAGGAAGCCTGTAGATGTTTTGACATGGTTCCACTGTGACATAATGTAGCTGCAATGGCTGCTGGCGTGGAAAGTTTTACCGAGCATTCTTAATGCTGATGTTTAAATTCAGATGAATTTAGGGCCCCTTTCCTCTTTTTCACATGTACAAAACCCCACTCTGTACATCCCGTCTTTGGAAATAAACAAACAGTGCCTGGAAGAAACATACTGCGATGGTATGGGAACACCAAAGGGTACATATGTGTTTGCGTCCATGCGTGTGTGTGTGTATGTGTGTGACGAGCAAACTAAATAGGACATTGTGTTACACAACTAACCCCTTCCTGACATTGCTGAAGCTGGAGTGGCTCCAAGGCTTGCAAGCGCTCCAGCTCCTCTTGGTTATCTAGGTCACAGCCTCTGAGGAGAAGAGCCTCAGCAGCAGCAGCAGCAGCCCTGCATGACACACGCTTCACTCTCCTGTCTGTCTGAATCTCTTGACAAAACCTCAACACTGGCCCTGGTCGAATGAGGGAGTGAGATGGGGAAGGAGGGAGGGAGGGAGGGGGTTGCAGGAGGCAGAACAGTGAAAAAAAAAAAGTTACAGAGACGGCATATGTGGAATGGTTGTGAGAGCGCTCATGGAGGACACATGGAAATGGAAATGGCAACGTTGGATTACATTTATACAATACACTAGCTGCAGGAACATAATCCACCCAACCAACAATCACAACACTGGGAAGAAAAAAATACAGCCTTCTTCCATAGAGTCCAATCCCTTCTTGTAGAAGGTGATAGAATAGAGATAGTGGGGGGAGGGCTAAGGCAGTACTCTCCATCCAGCATTTATTGGAAAACAGTGCGAGTGAAGCTCGGTACTGAAATTAGTTATTGATCTATTCTCTCCCTGAAGCCCATGGGTCTTTCCCACCACACCTGCTCATTCTCTCACAGCCCTTTCTTTCCCTGCAACCTATTGTGTCTCTCAACCTCTGCTTCACTAGCTTCTGCGCGTTTTTGCTGGTGTTGTAGGTCTGTTATTTTCTTCGAATCATCTTGTCACATGAAGAAGTCATTCTAGAATAAGATCCTGATAGTAACATGATATCTACCAGAAAGTTTGGTATTTACAAACTAAAATTATAATGTGTTTTGGAGGGCAGCAAACAGCTTTAGACTGACATAGTAACAGTTTTAAATGCTTTATAGGCAGCAAAGTATACAAAACAATTCCAAAATAGACTATTTTGAAATGAATAGCTTATATAATATCCCTGGTATGTTCCCCTCTATTCAAAATTCTTTCTTTCAGTTAGTTACTTCTTTAAATCATCTTCAACAGGCAGTCCACAATTCATAGGGGGTCCTCAGAGGTATTGTTTGGTAATTTAATTTGCGTTTGTTTGTTTTATTCCCTTTGTATGCCTGAAAATACACATTAAAGGGATAGTTCAGATTTTTTGAAGTGGGGTTGTATATGATATTTATCTATTGGTAGTGCATTACATACAATAGATGTCAGTTGGCACGCCCCCAGTTTGAAGAGGCAGGCTGGAGTCCGACATGGAAACTAAGCAATGTACTGCTGTGGAGGGAGTCAGCAACAAAATGTATTTTAGCCACCTAAAACAATCATTATCAGTTTAAGCGTACGCAATATATTGTCAGACAGTAACTTCCAACAGGAAAATGAAGCCATTACATCACTCTCTTCAAAGCCAGACTCCATTAAGAAAAACAGTGATTTAACATTGCTGAACACAGCAGCTGCTGGCTGTCCTCTGCCTCAAATTGTTGTTTTGGTTGTGTTATCGTTTCACTTTGGCATGTAAAGGGGTTAGTTCAGATTCACCTCTCTCACAATAACACAAAATAACTAAGTGATCAAAGCAGTGATAGAGCAGCAACTCCCATGTTTAGTGAGCTAAAATTACTGTTTCTTTTCAAAGGAGTCTGGTGGTTTTGACGAGTGCATAGATGGGGAACTGAGGCGGCTTCCCCGTCAGAACGAGCTGTCTGACAAACAGGTAAAGCAGTGAAAATACTCTCAATATAGCATACACTTAAACTGCTGTTGATTTTTTTTTAAGTGGGACTTGTTTTAGGTGGCAATGTACGCTTTGTTGGTCACCCCCATCCAAAGCAATACATTGCTGAGCTTCTGTGTCAGACTCTGCTTCTCCAACTGGAGGCATGCCGACTGACATCTACAGTATGTAATACAGTGACTATGGATAAGCACTCCGTTCAACCCCACTTTAAAAAATCTGAACTATGCCTTTAACATAAATCCAACATTTTACTAGCTAAAATAATTTGGCCTATCACTTTGCAACACCTGTACATGCCAGCAAGGCAAACTAGTTAGCTAAGTATTACACACTGTTGAAACATATTGGCCAGTTAGCTGTATTATTATTGAAAGTGTACGGACATTCTTGTGAGGCACAATGGATCATTTTATAACTTTTCAAGCAAAAGACTCATCTGAAGTATCGATATATGAATCTGCCAATAATTATTGTAACAGCTTAGTGCTGTATGCACCATAAAATGGTATGTTTATATTGTAAATGGCCACACTTCTTGTTATTGTAGGCCCAGTTGAATATGCAACTCAATTTTATAAAATACATAGTATGTAGTAGGGGGCCCCTGCTCCGTCTCTCTCTCAGCTAAGGGGTCCTTGGCCTGAAACACACTGAAGACCCCTGCTTTAGTGAATTTGTTTTCCATGTTAAGCAATGGTTTGCTATTTTCATTCATGGTCTTAACCAGTCCCTGACAGCATCATCATCATCTTCAGCAGTACAGACTATAAAAGCTTCATGTCATACTTTAGAAAACATAAAATGCAGTACAAGGACATTTATTACCAAATGGTAGAGTAGATATTTTGAAGGATGAACTCAAAAAATGTCATTTTAATTGATATCACTTCATAAAAGTAAGAGGCTCTTTAGTGAGATAGAAATGAACTACTCCAATGCAGCCATGAGCATAAAACTCGGAGAGATAATCCAGTTTTTATTTTATAAATCTGGACAATAAAAGCTTTAATTTGGAATTCACTTGAATTATTTCAAAAATAATGTTGTTTTCTTTCACATTGGTGCTTGTTGGCTGAGTCTGGCCCAGACCTTTTCATTAACCACCACGTCACCAAGTGAAAGACATTGTGGTGTATACTAGGCCTTTTCATCTATAGAGCGCAGCCTGCGCAAAATGTGCATCTTCTTGTCTTTCAGTAGACATTGTCTAGACACGGGATGATTGCAGACATCACTGAACACTCAGCTGCTGCCTGAAAACCCCACGGGAGTTGAGGTGGACTTTGGAGGGAAATGGCCAGCAGTCAGTGTAGGGGGGGGTGGGTGGGTGTAGTGGGGGGGTCACACGCGCACCCCCTTTAGATTGTGTGTTTATGTGTTTCCCAATACATCTACAGAACATGCTGTATTTGTTTGCTGGTGTAAAGGCAAGCGTGGACTCAGATCCGTGTGTGTGTGTGTGGGAGAGAGAAAGAGAAAGAGAGCGCAGACGTTGAAACACACAGTGTTCATAACCGCAGATGTGGTGACTTCATCAGAAAAAAATGCACCCCATCCTATTGCTCTGCTAGCGTTGATGGAGCTCACCGAAATTAATGGCTGTTAATGTGAAGAAGAATAAAACCAAACTCTCTGGGTATCAACACTCTTGCTTGCTTACACACAGTATATTTTATCTGCTCTAACGTTACTGTTGTTTGGCTCAGGCAGTGCTAAATGTGGAGCCTTGACTGGGTGTGTGTGCTGTGGGGGGTGTTGGTTGGTGTGTGAGAGATGGTCGCAGGTCGCCGGGTTCACCTAGGGCATGGGACTAATCTCAGTGGGGGTGGATTGGATGCAGGATAACTGAATCCTGTTGGGACAGGCCACCTTCGCATTCTGCTCCAGGTGTTGGTTCCTCCTTTAGATTAACACATACTGACTGTTGTGCTCACCAGCCTGTATCATTGGGCTTAATTCTGTAAGATTTGTGTGTTCATCTGTTTGCTAGATCCATTTAGGTGAAAGCATGTCAAGATTTAAATACATAACTTGTTGGGAAAGGGTGAGAGATTTTCATTTTCACAACAACCCTACTTCTTTCTCTACTTTTATACTATCTTAATTGCGTAGATACTATACTAGGATGTGTTTCTATGTGGCAGTAGTTTCTGTTAATCTTAGGTGTTGTTGTTTTTCAAATCTCTTTGGAAAGAAAACTGCTCCAACAAGTAACCACATTGCCTCACAGTGAACACAAAGCTGTTCTTGCTCTTTGAGGGGGGAATCATTTGAAAGCGCAGCACACCGAAAAGTTACCGTTCCGTACTCCAACTCCTATTTTAGAAGCACACGAATCCACCACCCTCTACATTTCTACAACTGACGCCATTTCACAGAAATTCCAGACAACTGGCGCCTGAGCTCTGCCTCAAGAAGGACATGATGAATAGGACACACCCTTGGTATGCTAGTGAATGGTAGAATATATGGCACACTGCAGTGTTACAGCCTAGATTCATTACAGCCTCTCTCTTTCCTAGCTTTTTAGAGTGTCGTTTTCTCTGCCTCTTCTCTCCCCCTGCGTTTCATGCTGCTCGCCTATTTTTAAAAAGCTTGAATTTGAGTGAAATGCACTGAGGCACCAGTAAGGCGAGCTACAGCTCTTTCCAGCGCTGGTTCCTGATCCACCTCTTTGTTGTGGTCTATGCATGCCTGCTCTAGTCACATGACTGCGTTTCTATGGCAACTCGGGTTTGAGTAATCATTTGCGTTACGACCTTTATTCCCTTGAGGAAAGGGGAGGGGGAGGTTAGACTGAGCCTGTAGAAAGAGGGAGCAAGAGGAAAGAGAAAAGAGAGGCAGAAGGGGAGCGGCGGAGAGGCACAGGGAAAGAAAATAGGCAAAAAACAGCGGCTGTGGAGGGAAAATTTTGCTCTTTCTTGCCTTTATATTTTGTATTTCATCTTTTTCTTTCCACATGCAACCTCTCCCTCACCTTATTCAGTCGTTAGGGGAGAGAGAAAAAGAAGAAAGCCTGCCACTAAACACTGGGTTGTGTGCTTCAGTTTTACCATAATATCTTTTGTGCTGTGACTCACTCTGTGACTAGGACAGACGAGTGAGTTTGGTTGGAGAAGCAGGAGGCATGTATGTTTCATAAGGGCCTACACACACACACACACACACACACCTCCCCTTCACTTCTTCTCGGAGGAAAAGCAGTACTGTGCCACATGTGCAAGTCTCAGCAGAAACAGATTCTGTATGTTCCTGTTTCTTGCTCTCCCGGCTGCGTTGTCATGGTTACCGAGCTAGTCCACCAAGGCACGCAGCTCCGCTCTCTCTCCCTCTCTCTCTCTCTCTCTCTCTCTCGCCACCGTTGGGTGATTCAACCCATCAGTTGGGTTGTGTCATCTCCTAGATGGAGTTTCTAGCTCCCACATCTCCTAAATGGAGTTTTTCAGTTTGGACTTGTGTTCCAATTGGATTCTAGTTTGAGAAAATGGAATAATTGTGTGTGTCTCTGTGTGTACGTGTGTCTGTGGCTGTGTGTGTGTGCGTGAGTGGGTGGGTGTGGGTGGGGTAAATGGGTGGGTTTTGTGGGTGTCTTTTACCAGCAGTAGGGGGATCCAGCATTGACAGGAGGTGGGCTCGACTGGGGGGCTGGTGATAGACACTATGGGGGTTGTGGTGGAGGTGGTGCTGGTGCTGGCTGCTTCCAGGTGCCTGCGACTGGGGCTGAATATGAATGAGGGGGGCCCCGGTTCTCCAGAGATGGCGGCTGGGGAGAGAGCTGCTATAACCAGAGACCAGTGGAGCCTGGCTGGTTGAGAGGCCCCCACAAGCTGCTGACAGGAGCTGGAGCTAGCCATCACGTTAATTAGCGTTTTTACTCTAGCAGCGGCGAATAGGGGGAGTGGGTTAGAGAGAGGGATGTGGGGGTGGTATATGACTCATAGACACAGTATGGTTTATTCATGATGGAGGAAGGGGATGTGTGTGTGTGTGTGTGTGTGTGTGTGTGAGAGAGAGAGAGAGAGAGAGAGAGAGGAAACAGACATTTGATTTGCGTGTGTGTGTGTGTGTTGCCTTAGTAGATCACTGATTGGCACCAAGCCAAGATATTATTATGTCTTGAACATAATACCAGGCATTCATTGTTATTTTCATTGAGGTTTTTTTCTCTAATTTTACAATACACACTGAAATGAATTCTGTTTATTTGTAACTAGATCTGTGATTTTGTACTACATACATGTAGCAGGACATTTTACACAACACACGCTATGATAAAGACGATGCGAGCCACAGACTGGGAGCTGTTAACATTGTTGATTTATTTCAGTTTCTACTGTTACCGAGACGTTATTGATCACAGGCTTTTGAGGCCTGTCTGGGAAGCATCAGACTGATGAAATGGGTTAAGGGTGCCTCTCTCATAGGTGACCTGACCTTGTCTCCTCTGCCTCAGCCCCTGACAGTGATCCTCACCCCCCTGAGGGAAGAGCGGGATCAATAGTTTGGTCTTTTACCCACACCAATCACCAGGACTCCCCATCCAGGTCGAGCAGAGCTGAGGAGGAGAAGAGGTGCTGCAATACAGAGAACATTCCAGAAGAAGCGTCTCCTCCTCAGTCTGTCAGCTTGCTTCATGCCAAAGCAGGGATACGAGAGCTTGTGTGTTTGTTTGTGTGTGTGTGTGTGTGTGTGCATAAGAGGGTGTAAGGGGGGGGTTACATTACAGCTATGCTATTGTCTAATTGTCTCCTCTTATCATTAGTGACAACCATGACCTCTGTTATTGGCATATCTGCATTCTGCCTGCACTGCAGAGCCTCCACCACACTACTCGCAGCGTTTTCTCTCCCAAGAGCGGCAGGGCCCATGCCTCATAAATACAAACACAATCTCTCCTACACCTCCTGACTGCAGGACAGGACTCCACACATATCTGCCCGTGGAGCGCAGCCCATTTGCATACATATTAAAGTGACGCCTCAGAAAAAAGGAAGAGAGAGAAAGAGGGGGAAGGAGGGGAGGAGGAAGAGGGGGGAGAGAGAGAGAGAGCGGGTATATGCAAACAAGGCTTTCATCTAATATGCAAGAACCGGCAATGCTCTGGCATAAATCTGCATCTGAGCCCAGGCAAAGAGAGCGGAGCCCATTTGACAGTAAATGGGCTAGGGATGGCTGTCAGATGCACAGGGGAACACTGTGTTACCCCACAGAGAACGGGGGCGATTGATCAGTATGGCACGTCACATATAGCAAGAACTACAAGGTAACAATAGCACATGCTAAGTGAAACCTATGGATGGTATAAGAGGAAAGTAATGGGGGATGGATGATAGAGTATGTCAGGAAATTATGGAACGCTTCAAGAAAAGTTTGGGGTAATATGTTTGTTCTATGTTTGGTTTTAGTGTGAATTAACAAATGAGATAAACCATGTTAATTAGTGAACTTTAGAGATGCTGGCAGGTGCATTTTGTTACCTTTGGACAGAGCCAACTGTTTCCCCCTGTTTCCAGGCTAGGCTATGCTAAGCTAAGCTAATGGTTCCCAGTGTAAGTACCGAATGTGTCCGGGCTGCCAGATTTGTCTGGGGTCCTGCGCTAACTGATGATGTCACACATTATGACTGGCTTTATGGCAGTCACAAATCCTGATTGCTTGTAGCCGTGGTTGTGGCTGGAAGTTTGAGGAAGTGGTTGTAGAGAGTTTGAGAAAAGATAATACTTTAATACTTCATTCAGCATACAGCTGAAGAGAAAACTTTAGATTTATTATTTTTATTTCTCTTCTTAAACTCTCTACAACCATTTCCTCAAATTTCCAGCCACAACCATGGCTACAACCAATCAGGATTTGTGACTGTCATAAAGCCAATCATAATGTGTGACGTCATCAGTTAGCGTGGGACCCGGACAAATCTGGCAGAGATGACAGAGGTATTAAAATTCTCATTTAGCTCTCAGCAAGAAAGCAAAACAGTATATTCCCATGCATAATTGGCAAATATTAGCATGCTGGCATGCTAAACTAAAGCCTCACAGTGACCACCCTTACAGATGCCTACCACTACAGCGCACTACTGCAATGGCAGTTGGGTGCTTCACTAACACTAGCAGAAGTGCAAGCTAGCTTGTAGCTGCATACTGTCACAAGACAATGAAAATCACTGAAGTTACCAAAGATTTCTATATATGTGGGCAATTTACCAGTCGTCTGAAATTTGATGGAAATGTCATTCCAGGCCCAGTTTTACTTCTGGTTGTCATTACAGGTTTCTAGCACTGTAACATCTGGGTACTCAGACACTAACATTTTCAGTTTCTGCTTCGGTGGTGTCCACTATTTGATCAGCTAAACCAGACAGCAACCATCAGAGGTTGAACACGGTGAAGTCTGAATGGCAGAGCAGAATCTATGCACGTTGAAATGGCCAACAAGTGCTTCACACTCCCACCACCATGTTGGAAACCTCTTCACCTCTGCCACCTTTCTTCATCGAAAATACTGGAGGCAGCAAGTTACAATACGGTGGTGTACAGGTTAAACAACACTATTTAAATTGAGATTTCCATCAAGTTATTTCCATGGTCTGGGAAAGTTCAATCAGTATTTGTGAACATTAGCTCTCAAAGCCAGGAACAAGAGAAGTAGCCTAAGTATCAAACTTGTGATGTCCTCAAGTATACAGTCTGGAGCTGGCCCATAGACAATGAATAGGAGCTTTATTTTGTGAACCTACACACCATTTGTTTTCTTTTTTTAAACAGCAATGAGCTTAATTCTATAGTTGTGTTGACATGTCTGAAACAGAAAAAGTTCCCATATACTCAGGACATTACTCTGGGTGCTCTCAGTGTCATCTATAACATCTCTCCCAATTCATTGTCTATGGAGCAGCTCTAGTGATTGACATGACATCCCATCATCATCACAAATTTGAGTTTTAGCTCTCTATCTTTTGGATTTTGGAGAGAGTTGCTCATTTTTCCTAATATTTTTGGACTGTCTCAGACAATAAGGGAAAAAATGTGTGAATTTTGAAAATAGGCATAGTTCTCCTTTAAGTTGGTGAACAGCTAAACCTTATCCTTGGTAAACATAAACATGGTAGTACTTTCATAATGAACATCACAGCATGCTAATTAGTACTTAGTGAAAAAGCACTGCTGTGCCTTAAGGTACAACTGCACAGAACTACAAGTGTAGCTATCTGTTTCGCCATTGGACACAACCAGGCCAACTGTTTGCCCTGTTTCTAGCCTTTTTGCTAAGCTAAGCTAACTGTCTGTTGGATATGGCAACATATTTTTCATGCAGACATTAGAGTGGTAGAGATCTTCTCATCTAACTTTCAGCAAAATACCAAAAAAAAAAAAAGTTAAAAAAAATTCCCAAAATGTTGAACTGTTCCTTTAAAAACACACTGTACTGTGTGTATGCTACATGATCGCATTAGCTGTTGTAAAGTATGTACTATTCTCAAGCAGGCAGTTGTTAAACACTTCTAGAACATTTTTGCACAAGCAAAAGTAGAGCGCATGATGGCAGTGCTAAAGCAAAAAAAGTGCACTGGTGAAACTTTACTTACGGTCTTCAGAAACTGGAGTTCTGCCATGAGCTCTGGGTTTCCCCTAACTCTGTGAGTATTTCATGTTGGACACCCTTGAACTCCCTTTCCTGTTTTCCTGCCTGAGCATGTCGCATTGAAGCACGCCATTCTGTCTGTACAGGTGATCTTACGCACAGGAAATGGAAACTCTGAATGTGCGTGTGTTGTGTATACATGTGTGTGTGAGTGCGTAGTGTTTGTGCGTGCATGTGAGCGAGTGTTGGAATAGGGTTGGGGGGGGTTGGGGAGGGGGGGTTGAAACAGGATATGTTGGGAATAACACAAAGCACAAAAAGTGTCACATGATCTGAAACACAGGGTTGATTTATTTGGCTTCAGAAAGAATCTGTTGCATGTGGTTTGGAGGAGAGAATGTTTTCCTTCTTTGCTCTCAGTGTGCTCAGACACAACACATGGAAACATTTTCAGAGAGGCCATGGGTCTGTGAAAAAAAAGCTCCAGACATTTTATTTCTTCTCCCTCTTTTCATAGCTTTTTCGGTTCTTTTTCTTTTTTCAAACCGATTGAATTACATACATCTGCTCGCCACATGTAGAAATATCCCCCTAATGAATATTTGTGATTCACTCAGGGGTTGTTACGTGCAATTAGTAGATACGTTAATAGTTTATTTTGGTAAGAATCAACTGTCAGAGTGGTGTACCGAGTGGTAGGCTCTTCCATGCAAGTGTGGCGGGGATATATCAATGAACATCCTATTTACAGCCTCTATTTCAGTCTGTAATAAATACACTTCCACTCACATGAGACAGTTGCAGGTCTGCTCTATTGTCTGCCATAAATATGCTGGAAGGGTTGGTTAAATATTGATAACACCAATTTTCTGCACCCCCCCACCCCCACCCCCACCCCAAACCCCACACACCCTCTCTCCATCACCACCACACACACAAACATGTACACACACACACACACACACACACACACACACATCACACACTCATACCAAACCCCTCCCTCTTTCTCTCCCTCTATCTCGCGGTTATTTCACCCTCACAGTAACCTTGCTTATGCATATTGCATATGTAAATAAAGTACCCCGCCTCTGAAGTAATTGTGTGCATCTTCTACAGAGCTGCATATCTCAGCTCTGCGTTTAGGAGGAGGACGCACTATGGAAAGGCTGAATTCTCTTTGTTTAGGCGTCGATTCTCTTTTTGTTTAGACTCATCCGCCAACTCCAGAAGTATAGATTTATTGATAAGAAAAGTGCTGGAAGAATAGTTTTTATAACTCAGCTTCTCGATTTCTTTAGAGTTAAGAAGGAGTATGGGCGGGGCTGCGTCCCTTGTCTAGGATTTCTGGCAGATATAATTGTGTCTTAAATTCTTTATCAACATAAGGAGTATGACGTTAATATACCATGCCATATGTAGGCTGAATACTGATGAATTAAACATAGCTTAAGTGTTAATTATTTTAGATGAGGTCATTCAAGTTGCTGGAGTTAATTGGCATCTTGCATCATTATTATTATTTTTGTTTCAGCTCATAACACTCTCTCTCTCATAGTAACAATTTAATTATATTTAACTTTTAGATTTATTTATCGTCAAAATCAAATTTACTGTGGTATTTTCATGTCTTTACAAAACTCAAGAAAATAGGATTGCCTTGTTTGGCTCAGTTGAATGACTTAAAAATTATAAGTGGCCAATGCTGGTGAAGTTTGTATAGTTTGTTGTCCTAAATTAGGACCCCAGAAGCTTAAATATGCATAAAAATTATAGTGCTCATTTTCCTTATCAAAAATCCACTGAAATATTTCATTGGAAAACTGCATTGTGCTGTACTATGTCATCAAAAACACTGCATGTAGTGACCAAATAAATTGAAACACCTGCATAATGTAATTCTGATGTCTGATTATTTTTGGCGACATTTATTACATTTACTCACCTCTGTGGCACATTGTTAGGTTGTAATTTGTAATGATGCTCCACTGAACGGAAGGTATGGAAGGTGTTTCTCATATTTTGTTCAAATCATTTTAAAATCTGAAGGAAAAACAAAATCAGAAACGTGAAAATACACAACAAAAGTAGGATTTACAACAGAAGTATTGTGTCCGTTAGAATTACAATGTACAAGTTGGATGTGTGGTCATTCCTTGTATAACTATTCCTGAATTGTACTACGCTATACTTAGTATAAAAACATAAGTGTATATTCCTTGTGATATCTATATCTGTGTGTTTCTTTGTGAAAACAGATCTCCCCTGGAACAAACAGAGACTCTTTATCCGTCCATCTAGAAGCTGAAATCACAGTCTTAGTTACAGTTTCAGATTTGTTGTCAGGTAATGAGACTGATGCAGAAGTATGGAGGGAAAATAAATTAATAAAAACAAACCACTGTTAAATGAAAGTATAACATCTGTTTGATCTCGCTCCATTTTTATGTGCAAACACATTTTATTCAGAACTTTCAGCTTGACATTTCCTCATCACAACAAAGATACTTTAGGTATATTGTAGTGTATTACCCATACTGTACTGTACTACGCTATATATACAACTTGCTGGCATCTTGTTTCATTGAAGTTATCATAGTTACCATGCCCATATTTGTTGGAGATTAAGAATCAAAAATCTCATCACAAAAAACAAGTATCTTGAACATTTTACAGTCAAAGACAAGTTAAAGATCAACGATGACAGAAACTGTATCTGAAAATACTTATTAAAATACTTTTTTTTTGCCATTTATAAGTTTATGTCCTGTTTTTTTGTCAGCCAAAGGCATAAACATCATATTTTACCGAATGTACAATGCACATTTGCAGTTTATAAAAATTGGCCAAATGGCAAAGATGTTTATTGTTTTTTATTATGTTTATAATTTCAGGTTTAATCCACTAACACGGAGCAATTTTCATCACTATTTAGTCTTAAAATTGCAAGTTAATTTCTCCCCAGTTTTTTATGCACACTAAAATCATCAGTTGTTCTAAAGGACACCCCCATTCCTTTCATTATTACTGTATGTCTGTTACATTTAACCACTAACGCCTTCACTGTCTTCTAAGCTTGGTAAGATTACTCCAGTCAACATGAGTGTGTGCAAGTACACAGCAGTGTCTCCAAAACTGATACTAGGTCCAATTGACATTTGGTCTGACCTTTGGTTCTGTCGCTGACACACTATAGGTTGTGGTTTCTCTCCAGTGATGCTCAATAAAACATTCGTTACGGTTATTATTTATTTTTCCAGTGTGACATTTTGGCATCTACCCCCTTTTTTCCCCCGACTTTAATCTCACTAGCATTGCCATTTAGCCACTCATAATGCGAAACATAATCCAAAACCTGATATACAGAGTTGTGTTAAGCGCACTGGCATCCTTTTTGCTTTTAAGGTAACAGGTAGACACTATATCAAACCTCTCACCTAGACACATTGAGTTGAAATAGTGCTGATAATCCAGAATCTTTGTGTCAGTGTGAGTTAGACAGTAATAGTCTTATGGGAATACTGTATATCAGCCTGAAGAGAGGCCACTCATAAGTACATAATTACATTAAGTTGCCATACGTTTTAACTTCCCCTTCTCACTTAATACCATTATAGATACTTTAAGTGAAATTAAACTAATTTATCTAGTCCTATTCTGCACTGTACTACATTACAAATGACTGAATTATACCCTAAAATGTGACGCTGTGGCACGCTGTACCATAAAACATGATATCAATCTGCTCTCTGCCATTTAAAGTATATCCCAGAGAGAGCACACATGACTCCAATTTACACCATTATCAGAGCATGATAACCATAATAGTGGCTGTCCTCCTGATTCACGTATTTGGCAGGAAATCAAAGTCATATCCAGGTGTTCGGTATGATGTCAGCCATCTGCGTGTGTACACACAAACAGATGTGGGGCACGGATGACAGATAATCTCTCTACAAAGAGCTTTTACCTCACACATCTCAGTGCGGTGACAATATTTCTATTATCAGAGGCAGGTCTAATGACATCACTGTCAGGTCCAGACAGGACATTCATAATTTACTGTGTGTGTGTGCATGTGTGTATGTGCATTAAACCCATGTACTGTATGTGTATATGAATGTATTTAACGTGGCTTTTGAGGGAATGCGTGTGTTACTTAATATAGTATAGGGCAGGATAATATAGTGTAGTATGTGAAGTGAGTAATATAGTAGTCTATGTTCCTCCTGCTCTGTGTGTTCTGTGTTATTTTGGGGTTAGAGTTGATGCTTCTCAGTTCAGCTGCACACAGAGGAGCCATGGCCCTGCTTCATGGAACAGTCATCCAGAGGATCTGAGGAAAGTGGAAAATGTTGACATTTTCAACAGTGCGATCACAACCTACCATTTTCAGTTTGCCTTCATGTTGGTTTCTTGATTCTATGTTCTCTATACTCCAGTGTCGTTCTAATTTTAAGAGTTGGTGTTGGTGACATATTTTATTTGCTCTTACTGTCATGTATGACTCTGGAAGGCTGTTTGAGATGCATTTACTTGTACAGAAAGAGCTCTATTATTTGGTGTGATATTCCATGCTATTCTATTGCTCTCTGCTATATTCTTTTCTGTTTCTCTCAACTGAATTCTATCTATCATTTTTCATTCCTCTCTAGGATATTGTATTAGATTCTGCCATTGTATTACTTCCTACTATTTTGTTCTATTTCATTGCTATTGTAATCTATGCTATTCTAGTTTATCGTATTCTATTACTCTCTTGTATGTTCTATTGTATTGACATTGTATTTTGACACTAATACTTTCTGATCTATCATTTTATATTATAGTATGTTTTATTAGGTTACTCTTAGATTCTACTTTAATCTGTTCTTTACTATCACTCTCTACTATTTAATATTCTGTTACTCTCAATGGTATTCTATTTTGTCATTCTCTCCTGTATTCTATTCTACTGTAATTACTAACTACTACTCTGTTCTACTCCTCTCTTCCTATTCTGTTTTATTCTGCTCAAATCTTTTCATTATTCTAATTAATTCTAATTTCTTCTATTTCTCCCTGCTACTTATTTTCTTGTGTGTTTATTACTCTCTAATGTGTTCTATTCTATTCTATTCTATTCTATTCTATTCTATTCTATTCTATTCTATTCTATTCAGTTACTCTGTACCCTATTATATTGTATTACTCTCTTGTGTGTTCTATTGTATTCTATACACTCTTATTGTATAATACTCTAATATGTTCTATTCTATTACCCTCTATTCTAGGATACTGTATTCTAGTATGTTCTGTTCTATTCTATTCTATTCTATTCTATTCTATTCTAGTAAGTTCTATTCTTTTAGCCTCTATTCTTCTATTCTACTGTATGCTATTTTATTCAGTTACTCTTTAGCCTATTCTAGTGTATTGTACTTTAGTACTCTCTTGTATGGTCGAGTGTATTCTACACTCTATTTCATTGTATAATAATATGTTCTATTCTATTCTATTCTATTCTATTCTATTCTATTCTATTCTGGTGTGTTTTGTTAGGTTATTATTAGATTCTACTTAATTCCATTCTATACTATCATTCTCTACTATGTTGTTTTCTATTCTCTTACTCTCAACGGTATTCTATTCTGTCATTCTCTACTGTATTCTATTGTACTGTAATTATTAACTACTACTCTGTTCTACTCCTCTTTTCCTGTTCTGTTTTATTCTACTGTAATCTATTCATTATTCTAATCCCTTCTATTGCTCCCTGCTACTTCTTTTATATGTTTATTACTCTCTAATATGTTCTATTCTATTCACTTACTCTGTACCATATTATATTGTATACTCACTTGTGTTCAACTGTATTCTATACACTCTATTTTGTACAATATGTCTCTATGTGATCTTTTCTATTCTATTCTATTCTATTATATTCTATTACTGTATATTATATCATATTCTGTGTTCTAATCTGTTCTATGCTAGGTTCTATTATATTACACTCAATGCTATTATTCTCTAGTATGTTCTGTCCTATTACCCTCTATTCTGAGATACTGTACTCTAGTATATTCTGATGTATTCCTATCTATTCTATTCTATTCCTATCTATTCTATTCTATTCTATTCTATTCTATTCTATGTTCTGTCTATGTTCTACTGTCTTCTATTCTATGTTCTGTCTATGTTCTATTCTATTCTATGCTATCACTAGTATGTTCTTTTCTATTACCCTCTATTTTTTATACTTTGGTATGTTCTGTTCTATTCATATCTATTTCTATCTGTTCTATTCTATTCTATTCTATTCTATTCTATTCTATTCTATTCTATTCAGTTACTCTGTACCCTGTTATATTGTATTCTCTCTTGTGTGTTCAACTGTATTCTAGACTCAATGTTATTGTATAATACTCTAATATGTCTCTATCTGATCTATTCTATTCTATTCTATTACTGTATATTATATCATATTCTGTGTTCTAATCTGTTCTATGCTAGGTTCTATTATATTACACTCTATGCTATTATTCTCTAGTATGTTCTGTTGTATTACTATCTATTCTATTCTATTCTATTCTCTGTTCTGTCTATGTTCTATTCTATTCTATGCTATCACTAGTATGTTCTTTTCTATTACCCTCTATTTTTTTATACTTTGGTATGTTTTGTTCTATTCATATCTATTTCTATTCTATTCTATTCTATGTTCTGTCTATGTTCTATTGTGTTCTATTCTATTCTATGTTCTGTCTATGTTCTATTCTGTTCTATGCTATCACTAGTATGTTCTTTTCTATTACCCTCTATTTTTTTATACTTTGGTATGTTCTGTTCTATTCATATCTATTTCTATCTGTTCTATTCTATTCTATTCTATTCTATTCTATTCTATTCTATTCAGTTACTCTGTACCCTGTTATATTGTATTTTCTCTTGTGTGTTCAACTGTATTCTAGACTCATTGTTATTGTATAATACTCTAATATGTCTCTATCCGATCTATTCTATTCTATTCTATTCTATTCTATTCTATTCTATTCAGTTACTCTGTACCCTGTTATAATGTATACTCTCTTGTGTGTTCAACTGTATTCTAGACTCAATGTTATTGTATAATACTCTAATATGTCTCTATCTGATCTTTTCTATTCTGTTCTATTCTATTACTGTATATTATATCATATTCTGTGTTCTAATCTGTTCTATGCTAGGTTCTATTATATTACACTCTATGCTATTATTCTCTAGTATGTTCTGTCCTATTACCCTCTATTCTGAGATACTGTACTCTAGTATGTTCTGTTGTATTCCTATCTATTCTATTCTACTCTGTTCTACTCCTATCTATTCTGTTCTGTTCTGTTCTAGTCTATGTTCTGTCTATGTTCTATTCTATTCTATGCTATCACTAGTATGTTCTTTTCTATTACCCTCTATTTTTTATACTTTGGTATGTTTTGTTCTATTCATATCTATTTCTATTCTGTTCTATTCTATTCTATTCTGTTCTATGTTCTATCTGTGTTCTTATCTGTTCTGTGCTATGTTCCTTTCTGTTACCCTCTGCTATTATACTCTAGTAGTATGTTCTATTCCCATCTATTCCTATCTGTTCTATTCTATTCTATTCTATTCTATTCTATTCTATTCTATTCTATTCTATACTTGTAAGTTCTATTTAATTGCCCTCTGTTATGTTATACTCCAGTATGTTCTCATCTGTTCTATGCTATGTTCTATTCTATTACCCTATGTTTTTTTAAATATTCTGGTATGTTATATTCTATGTTCTATCTGTCTTCTAATTTGTTCTGTGCTAGGTTCTATTATATTACACTATGCTATTATGCTCTAGTATGTTCTGTTCTATTACCCTCTGTTCTGTTCTATTCTATTCTATTCTGTTCTATCTGTTCTATTTCATTCTGTTCTATTCTATTCTATTCTATTCTATTCTATTCTATATTTGTAAGTTCTATTTTATTGCCCTCTGTTATGTCATACTCCAGTATGTTCTAATCTGTTCTATGCTATGTTCTATTCTATTACCCTATGCTTTTTTAAATATTCTGGAGTGTTATATTCTATGTTCTATCTGTGTTCTAATTTGTTCTGTGCTAGGTTCTATTAGCCTATATTACACTCTATGATATTATGCTCTAGTATGTTCTGTTCTGTTCTATTACCCTCTGTTCTATTCTATTCTATTCTATTCTATTCTATTCTATTCTATGCTCTATCTGTGTTCTAATCTGTTCTGTGCTAGGTTCTATTATATTACACTCTATGCTATTAGACTCTAGTATGTTCTGTTCTATTACCCTCTGTTCTATTCTATTCTATTCTATTCTATGTTATATATGTGTTCTAATTTGTTCTGTGCTAGGTTCTATTACATTACACTCTATGCTATTATACTCTAGTATGTTCTGTTCTATTACCCTCTATTCTATTCTATTCTATTCTATTCTCTATCTGTGTTCTATTCTGTTCTATGCTATCACTAGTATGTTTAATTCTATCACCCTCTAGTTTTTTTATACTTATACTGTTCTGTTCCATTCATATCTGTTCTATTCTATTCTATTCTATTCTATTCTATGTTCTATCTTTGTTATAACCTGTTCTATGCTGTTATTTTCTATTACCCTCTATGCTTTTATACTCTAGTATGTTCTGTTCTATTGCCCTCTGTTCTGTTCTATTCTATTCTATTCTATTCTATTCTATTCTATTCTATGCTCTATCTGTGTTCTAATTTGTTCTGTGCTAGGTTCTATCACATTACACTATGCTATTATACTCTAGTATGTTCTATTCTATTACCCTCTGTTCTATTCTATTCTATTCTATTCTATTCTGTTCAATTCTATGTTCAATCTGTGTTCTAATCTGTTCTGTGCTAGGTTCTATTATATTACACTCTATGCTATTATACTCAAGTATGTTCTGTTCTATTACCCTCTGTTCTAAGATACTATACTCTAGTATGTTCTGTTGTATTCCTATCTATTCTATTCCATTCTATTCTATTCTATTCTCTGTTCTGTCTATGTTCTATTCTGTTCATGCTATCACTAGTATGTTTTATTCTATCACCCTCTATTTTTTATACTTTAGTATGTTCTGTTCTAGTTATATCTATTCCTATCTGTTCTATTCTATTCTATGTTCTAATCTGTTCTGTGCTAGGTTCTATTATATTACACTCTATGCTATTAGACTCTAGTATGTTCTGTTCTATTACCCTCTGTTCTATTCTATTCTATTCTATTCTATTCTATTCTATTCTATGTTATATATGTGTTCTAATTTGTTCTGTGCTAGGTTCTATTACATTACACTCTATGCTATTATACTCTAGTATGTTCTGTTCTATTACCCTCTATTCTATTCTATTCTATTCTATTCTGTTCTATGCTCTATCTGTGTTCTATTCTGTTCTATGCTATCACTAGTATGTTTAATTCTATCACCCTCTATTTTTTATACTTATACTGTTCTGTTCTATTCATATCCGTTCTATTCTATTCTATGTTATATCTTTGTTATAACGTGTTCTATGCTGTTATTTTCTATTACCCTCTATGCTATTATACTCTAGTGTGTTCTATTCTATTACCCTCTGTTCTATTCTATTCTATTCTATTCTATTCTATTCTATTCTATGTTCAATCTGTGTTCTAATCTGTTCTGTGCTAGGTTCTATTATATTACACTCTATGCTATTATACTCAAGTATGTTCTGTTCTATTACTCTCTGTTCTAAGATACTATACTCTAGCATGTTCTGTTGTATTCCTATCTATTCTATTCTACTCTATTCTATTCTCTGTTCTGTCTATGTTCTATTCTGTTCATGCTATCACTAGTATGTTTTATTCTATCACCCTCTATTTTTTATACTTTAGTATGTTCTGTTCTAGTTATATCTATTCCTATCTGTTCTATTCTATTCTATGTTCTAATCTGTTCTGTGCATAGCACAGAACAGATTAGATATAGTATTATATCTCTATGCCTTCACTCTCCCCTCTATTTCACTGTATTCTGTCACTCTGTTTTATTTATTGCAATTATCCTACTGTTTTAATCTACTCTTGTCTATTCTATCCCTGTCTACTTCTGTATGTTCTGTTCTTTTCTTGTTTGTTCTGTTACTCTCTGATATGTTCTGTTCAGTTGCACTTTACCATGTTCTACTCTATTCCATCCTATTGCATATTATTGCTCTCTACTAGTTCTATTCTTCTACTAGTTCTATTATATTACCAACTATATCCTCTGCACTATTCTGTTCTACTCATCTCTTTCTATTCTGTTCTACTCTGCTCTCTTCTTTTCTACATGGTTAATAATTGTGATGATTTTTGTCCGCACTGAGATTTAAAAAGCTCTGACCACATTTAGTGAAATGCAGCATGCCCGCTCCTACGTGCATTCTGAATGAGGCTAGTAGTGATATTTGCGTATAACAGAAGCACCGCCTCCCTCCCATTGGACAATGTCTACGTGAGGGCGTGGCAAGGAAAGATGAGAGTTGCAAATCCATGCCCTTACTGGGAAGACATGGAGCGCTATGGACACAGTCTACACGAATCGAGTAGGAATCTCAACTAAAGACATACATATTTCTTCTCTGAGGAAACAACCGATTTGAGAGACTGAGAGCAAAGAACGGGTGGCCCGGTTGAGGATGGAGTGTGCATTTGACGCACAGAATCTGATCTCCATTTCTTTGAGGAAAATCCAAAGCTCCAGGACGCAGAGAGGAGGCATCAAGCTCCACAAGAACTTACTGGTAACGTACGTACTGAGAAACGCCAGGCAGTTTTATATGAGCAAAAACTTGTCGCAAACGCAGAGGATACATCAGTATGAGGATGTAGCTGCGGTCCGTGAAAGGCAAGAATATTTTGAATTGACTGGGAGCTTAACGGAGTTCGCCGATGACTTCTACTGCAACTTTACTGGGGTTGAGTCGGACACTTGGCACTGCGGAGCGCACCAGCCCAACGGCCAGCCTGCAGAGGTGGCGCACCAAGACGCATCTGCCTGCGCAATGGTTTCACCAAGTGACTCTGACCTCATGGTTTCGGAAGCCTGTTGGAGTTGTGCAGACAAATCCACCTGGGAGTTACCTATCCCAAACGCACAAGCCAACCAAAAGACTGTCCTGGACTTGGACACGCATGTGGTGACTACTGTCACGAATGGATACTTCCACTCAGACTGTTGCGCGCAGTCAAAACAGCCGCAGGGCGCGCAGTGCTACGCTAAGAAGCGAAAGATGGACACAAGTTATCATATTGTTGATCCAGAGTTTTATTTGCCAGACTTTGGGCCCGTGCCATGTAAAAGGATGAGGACTGATGATGATTTACATTCAGACTCGGAGCAATTGGACAGCACGAACATCTCCAACCTGATCTCAGTGTTGGGTTCAGGTGGACTATCTGAGTTTGTGAGTTGGCAGCACACGGACATTGAGCAAATATTCGCCGCTCAGACAATTTGTTTAAAACATACACTGTTAACAGGCAGCGGCTGGACCAGAGCTATCGAAGCATTTTGACTTGTATGATTGTTTTTTTCTTTGTATCGTTTTATTTTATTGCTTTCAAATAAACCATGACACGACTGCAATCCTCTCTCTCTGTTATTGAAAAATGTTGATGAAATGTGATTAAACAGAGCAATCATGTCCATTTGGGATGACTTTTGCACAGCAACTTTTCTCGTGCAGATTCATATAATTTCTTCACACAGTATAAATCAACTGTACCTTTTATTTAAACCTTATTTTCTGGGTATTCGTCTGAAGGTGCTGGAGACTGTCTTTGGTTTGTGTTTCCTGAAGAAATGAGTTGACGCTGTTTCTCTGGTAAGATGTTGGACGAGCTCCATCATGTGGTCAGTGGAGATCTGTGCAGCCTCATGCATCAGATCAACGCAGAATATCATTCTGTAAATGTATTATTTATATCAGGGCCTGCTTTTGTTAATCAATAAAACTAACATCGTTTAAAAACACTGATGTATTGGCTTTAAATCGCAGCTTCAGATGAATTATAGCTTATCATCATAGATATAAGCCTACATATATGGGATTCATAGTGACCTTGTATTTATTCCACTTCTATCATTTCACCAATCTAGTGAGATATCATATCTATAATTCACGACTCTGCCATAACTAAAATGAAAAGATAATAGTTTATTAATGGCTCGTGTGGATAACTGGAATCTATTATTTCTTCTAATTAATTAAATAGTATAAAGAAATGAGGCAGCTTGTTATCGCTGAAAGATTTTGTGTCAGATGCTTTTGCAGCAGCAGGCACGCATGCACCAAACTCCACCTGGGCAAACAGAGTGTTAGTGGAGAGCCCGCAGTTGTCTTTGCTCGTCGGGTCCGAGGGGGGCGGATAGCCGAGAACACACGGTGTGCTTGTCCTTGAGACATGACTGCCCGAGGGTTTCCCATCTATATTCCCGGGACAGCCAAATACTTTAGCGCGTCTGTTTGACAACATGCTGGGCGTTTTAGTCAAGGCCGCGGTGAGTGCATTACTTTTTCAGTCTACATGTATTTTAAGTGCGTAATAACAAACGCAGCAACGTTACGTTTGTTTGTACGGCATCAGCACAGGGGAAGGGGGTGGGGCGCTGTACGGGACAGCAAATACATGGCATTGATAAGTTAAAATATAACTTATGTCTCACCGCAGCAGGCTGCTGGTGTGCTCTCTGGTAGGAAACGGTGTTAATTTAGAGCGTCATTTAGCAGCCCCGCTGTGTGACATTATGCATAACATTAGCTTAGCTTTGCCGCTAGCATAACAGTTAGCTTAACATTTGCTGCGCATGCTGCCGTGCAATGACACCAAAAGAAACATTATCATAGTAGTGTTATTCGATATATAGTCCCCACTCATTGTTATCATTCTCCTTATAATCTCTGCTGTAGCATAAATTAATAAAAACAACGCTGCAACACACAGTTGTCATAACGTTTTATTTTGAAAGCGTCTACCGGAAGTTCTTCAGTGTATCCTAGAAGCCTGGCACAAATGAAACAATCTGTCCATAAATGTCAGTGATTTATATCACTACTTTCATTCAGTCACTCCACTTTGCGATTAATCTGAAGAGATTCCACCCACATTTATTTTTAAATCGTATCATCACTGTATCAGATAACGACTCTGTATTGAAAACAACCAGTCAGCATGAGGGCCCGCATCTTGCTTTTCATGTGTTTATTTTAGCCACCATTTCCAAGGTTCAGCTGTGTCAACCTTCTATTTATAAGCTGGCAGAGTGGAGAGCAGCACGTCCACACAAATAGTATGACTGCCTTGCCCAGTTGTTTTGGTGTCAATTTTCACAGTTTGACTCACCACACTGTAAACGATATGGCTTTGCAAATAATTAACAATCTTGTTAACAACACTAAATCACGTTCTTAATTAACCCATTCGTTTTACTCGAGGTTTCAGTTGCATACACTTACAAGATGTCGACACCTGGATTCACAGACAGCATCAGTCAGCTCTTAAATCCAATTAATCTCCTGGTCTGACTTGTGAGATTATCACTACACACTTTGACTTTCATAGAAAGGTAGCAAGCCTACAGTATTCCAGTGTAGTTAGTTAAAATATCTGAAGAACATGGCAAGGTTGTGAGATGATGGGCCCCTGGGCACAGATATGTAAAAGGACACCCTACCTCTCCTACACAGGAGCGAGACACACAGACTTTGTAGTGGTTTTGTCTCTTTTGTTGTTGTTATTTTGCATCTGTTTGTTGTCCTTGTACATCTTTTTGTGGTTTTGTGTCTCTTTGAGTTAATTTTGTGTCCTTTTTTGGTTGCTTTGTGTCACTTTGTGGTGGTTTTCCCCTTCTGTAGTTCTTTTGTATCTCGTTGTGGTCATTTTTATGTCCCTTTGTGGTCATTTTGAGTCCTGGTCAGTTCCTATCAATTTGAGTCACATTTTGCAGGTGAAGGCCAGGAGGGGGTCCTTACACTTCGGGCCCCTGGGCCTGTGCCTGGTAGGCCCGTTCAGTAATCCATCCTTGCTGACAAAAGAACAGTTGTGACACTTTCTTAGTGTTAGACATTATTGTTCACTGTATGAACAGCAAAGGAGAGTTGTGCTTATTAACACCATGTCTTCCAGCTGCGGCCTGGCATGGTGAAGCCATGTCGCCTGGTCAGACCAGTGACACAGATCCCAGAGAGGTCACTGGTGGACCAGAAGGGTTTACCGAAGCTGCCTGTGCCACCCTTGAAGCAGACATGTGAGCGATACCTGGCCGCTCTGGAGCCCATTGTCAGCGAGGAAGAGCTGGACCACACCCGACAGCTGGTGAATGAGTTCCTCAAGGGTGGTGTTGGAGAAAGGTTGCAGAAAAGCCTGGAGCGAAGGGCACGCAAGACAGACAACTGGGTAGATATCTGTGTGTTTAGCTGAATATTTCGCTTTAAGTCTTTAATCTGTACAAGCAATGGAAAAATGTATAAAAGCATAATATAGCCTGCTTTCTGACCACTGTATTGTGTAGCTGTCAGAGTGGTGGATGCAGTCAGCCTATCTAGACTGCCGTATGCCAGTGGCGGTCTATACCAGCCCAGGGGTTGTCCTGCCTCGCATGCATTTCCAAGATCGACAAGGACAGATGAGGTGAGAAACCGGGATCATCAGTAACTTAGCTGTTTATCTTATGGAACAAATGGTCCCAAAAAAGAAGCACCAGTACCTCTAATGTGTTGCTGTATATATTCCTTGGGTTCCCATAATATCAGTTAAAAACCTTACTTGTCTAGTTCTAAGCACACTCATAAAGGTGTTTGCAAAAGTGATTTACATCGTGTTGAAGTGCAGTATAAACAAGCTCATTTGAAACAGGAGTTTCAAGCCGACCTTGCCTCCATATGCTAGCTATTTAAAGCACTTTGGGCGCTCATAGCATTGCTCAGCTGTTTCTGACTACTGTGACCCATGGGATATGCAGTGAGCACAGTGGCCCCAAAGAGGAAAACTCCAGTGAATCCAGTGTGAGTTTCAAGTGTGCCAGGTACAGTAGGCAGTGGCACTAGTAGGTCATACTTGTAAATATCTCTTTTCAGAGCTGACTACTGATAACTCAATGTTGTGTGGTCTGTTCACCACTCATTTGAACATTAAAACAGCTATAGAATCATCATATTTTTCTCAATAACATACAATGATGTCTTCTGTGCAGGTTTGCTGCCAAACTGATTGCAGGAGTTTTGGAATTTAAAAAAATGATCGACACGTGAGTTTGCCCGACACTAATACAATTATCGCACTGTTTACAGAGAGCTCGTGAACACCATGATTTTCAGTTGGTTTACAAAACTGCCAGTGTATAACGTGACGTGCTGTGTCATAGTGATACCCTGCCTATAGAGTACCTGAGTGGGAAGCCGTTGTGCATGGACCAGTACTACCAGATCCTGTCCTCCTGCCGCGTCCCTGGTCCCAAGAGAGATACTGTTGTAAATCACACCATCGGAAAAAAGCCTGTCACTCATATCACTGTGGTCCACAACTTCCAGGTACTCTAGATGGCACTGCTGTTCTTCTCCTTCTAGACATTTCAATAGAAACTGATTTTGTAATCTCATTGTCATTGGTGCAATACTGGATCTGTGGCTGATTTAACCTGACCTGGCCTTTCTTTCCAGTTCTTTGTCTTGGATGTGTATCACAGCGATGGCACCCCGCTGACAGTAGACCAGATTTACATGCAGTTGGAGAAGATCTGGAATTCATCTTTGCAGACTAACAAGGAGCCGATTGGCATCCTCACATCACAGCACCGCAACACCTGGGGAAAAGCCTATAACAATCTGATTAAGGGTGAGCACAGCAGAGACAAAAGCTTGCAAGAAAAAGCTCATCATCAATAGATTTATTCTCTATGTAAAATCAATCTCACTGAAGAATCTAGACTATTTGTGAGAAAATCTGTTGTGGAAAAATGTGATCTTAAAGGCGGTTATATTCCTCTTCAGATAAGACAAATAAGGAGTCAGTCCGTGCCATCCAGAAAAGTATCTTCACAGTTTGTCTGGATGCCCCGATGCCACGTGTGTCAGACGAGCTGTACCAGAGCCGTGTGGCTGCCCAGATGCTGCATGGAGGAGGAGCTCGCTGGAACAGTGGCAATCGCTGGTTTGACAAGACAATACAGGTCCGTTTGAGACAAATGACTTAACATTAAAAAATGATTAAGTACTGCAGTGGTGGTGAAGAAATTGAATGTACTTATCAACTGTCCCCAGTTCATTGTTGGTGAAGATGGCACATGTGGACTAGTGTATGAACACGCACCGGCCGAGGGTCCACCCATTGTGTTTCTCATCGATTTTGTTGTTAAATACATGTAAGTTTCCTCCCAATTTTGGATGAGTGTTGTCCCCATTTTCAAATGGACTAAGTCTGTCATATTGTCTCAACAGGCAGAGAAATGAAATAGTACGCTCTCCCATGGTTCCCCTGCCTATGCCTCTGAAACTGCGATTTAACATTACACCTGAAGTCAAGAGAGACATTGAGAAAGCAAAGCAAAATATGAACATGTATGTAAAGTGCAGTTATTGTGATTATTGGCTCCTCATTGATGTCAGACATTTTGTTTAACTCACTTTTTTCTTTGTTTAATCAGAATGGTGCATGACTTAGATGTGAAGGTGCTTATGTTTTCGCATTTTGGAAAAAAGGTGCCAAAGAAACATAAGCTGAGTCCGGATGCTTTTGTGCAAATGGCGTTTCAACTGGCCTACTTCAGGTAAGAAATCCCTTTTCTGTAGTTGAAAATGATTTTGGAGATGGACAGATGGTAACTTTTAGACAAATAAATAACTTTTTTTCATATTTGCTTAAACAGTCACTGTTTATTGACAGTAGCGTATGAGACAGATAATTTGTATTATATGATTTTTTTCACAGATTATCTGTCTCACGTACTACTGTCAGGATGTAGTGAGTGTTTCAGCAAATATGACAAAATTTAATTTTTTTTTATAAAAGTCACCTACTGAACCACATCGTGTATAATAACATTATATATCCTGTGTGCTGTTTTTGAATTCCAGGATGTATAATATTTGCTGCTCCACATATGAGAGTGCATCGTTACGTATGTTCAAATATGGGCGAACAGATGCAATCCGTGTAACCACTGCAGACTCATTAAAATTTGTCGAGGCAATGCAAGACCCAGCTAAACAGGTACTTTTAAACCACTATAGTTTTACAATAAATGTGTGATTTAAGGCATGTAAGCTGTCAGACTGAGCAGTAAATGTTCCCAACAGAACACAGAGAGGCTGGCGCTGCTGCAAAAAGCTGTTGAGACACATAAGCAGAGCACGTATGATGTAAGAGCTGGAGTTGATCAACATAAAAAAATCTTTGTTTCTTTACACCATCTGATTAATTTCAGTTCTACACATTAAACTTTTCTGTTTTTTAGGCAATTCATGGACAAGCCATAGATAGACACCTCCTCGGGCTAAGGATGCTGAGTATTGAAGACCTGACCTCCATGCCTGAGATATTCATGGATACCTCATTTGCTGTGGCGAACCATTTTAATCTGCTCACCAGCCAGGTATATTTGTATTGTAGAAAATCAAGTCTATTATTGCTGAGCAAATGATTATTTTTCCGTCATATTTGTTTGCTTGCCCTCATTTCTGCCATCCCCATGTCCAGGTTGGCTCCAAGACAGACTGTGTGATGTGCTTTGGTCCAATGGTGCCAGATGGCTACGGAGTGTGTTACAATCCCATGGACGAGCACATCAACATCGCCATCACAGCCTTCAACAGCTGTGACGAGACCAACGCTGCCAAGTTTGCCCAGGCTGTAGAGGATGCTCTGTTGGACATGAGAGCTCTCCTGGAAGACACAGCCACAGCCAAGCAGTGATCCCACACAGGAGCCTGGCGTTGGTGTTAGTGTCCCGCCAGGCTGTACGGGAGCTGGAACTGAAGCGGTGCCGGAGTCAGTGGCAGAGCGCCACACTGACATAACCGCACAATGTACTGAGTGTGCTGGAGCCGAGGGGGAAACCTGTTATCAAGGGATTGTGGGAAGTGCAATGTGTGAATGCATATGTGATGAGAAGCAATCAGTTCTTTATGATGGAAATTCTATATTTTATTATGTTGTGTTATATATAAACTATCAAACAACAAAATTTGCCTACTGTAATAGTATATATTTTTCTTTATTTATACTTTTCTAGTCCCTGGTGTAGAATGATACTTCTCACTTGACTTAAAGATATTGAGTGCTTTGGTTTGTTTATTATTTATATCAGGTAAAAATGATCAACGTATAGGAATGAAAACCAGAAGAAAGTATTTAGCTTAATAGAGGTTAATGGCTAGAAGTTTATGGCTGTTACAAAAACATAAGTATTTCATGTCTAGTGTGTAGGATTTAGTGGCATCTAGTGGTGAGGTTGCAGATTGCAACTAACTGAAACTTACGTGCCAAGTGTGTGGGAGAACTACAGTGGCTGATGTGAAAACACAAACGAAATGGCCCTATCTAGAGCCAGTGTTTGGTCTGTCCGCTCTGGGCCACTGTAGAAACAACATGGCAGACTCTGTGGAATCCTACACACTTGACCTAAACTAAAGAAATGTAAAACATACATTTCAATATAGTGAAACTAGTTAGTTTCTGAAAATACAGAATATTTGGTATCAAAGACGCATAAAGGCATATTCAGCTCGGAAGCTCCCTTTGGCATGCAGGTAGCGTCCATGAAATTCAATCTCAGCCATATTTCCAGAGGAGTGCCACTGAAACAGCTGCTGGCCTTTAAACACATTGGTCTTTAAGACATCCATGTCCCGGATCTGTACAAGAAACACAAGACAAAACAGTGCAGCAGTCATTTCCCTCACACTTTTGTTTCCTAAGTGTGCAGCATACTGAAACAATGCGTGTTAAAGCTGGTCCGCACCATGATGTATGTAGACTGGGAGTTGGTGGAGTTGAATACTAATCCTATGTGCAGCGCTTGGATTCTGATCTTGACTGAGGGAGGGGCGTTGATAAGGACTCGACAGGTGTGGTTGGTGTTGGATGTTGTTGGATTCTCAAAGACACCAGTTGGGGAAAACAGCTGGATGTCACAATCTGTGGAGCATAGACACGGTATAGTTCATCCCAACAAAACATCCTTAACACCTGTATGGTCAAATGCAACGACCAGGTAATTAGTATATTAGGTGATTAGTACAAATCTGGTCAGGTGCTGAATCAGCTTAAGTCAATTTTTAGGCAGTTTAAAGTGCTAAAATGTTGTCACCTCCAACTTTATAGGTGAAGGTGACAAAGTAAAAGCACAGAACATCACAATTTAACACAATATAACCTATTTTAGCTGAATCAATGCCACTCTGACAATTAGGGTTGCCACTAACAATTATTTTCATAATCATTTAATCTGCCTGTTATTTTCTCAGTTAATAGATTATTCGTTTGGTCTAAAACATGTCAGAAAATGGTGAAAAATGTCCATCTCAGTTTCTAAAAATCCAAAATGATGCCTTTAAATGTCTTGTTTTGTCAGTCCATAACCTAGAGGTATTCAGTTTTCTATGATATTAAGCAGAAAACACAGGAAATTCATATTTAAGAGGTTGAAAACACAAGTTTTATACCATTTTTGCGTAAAAAAAGTACTTAATGATTGATTGATTCTTGTTCTGTCTCTCGATTAATTAATGAATGAACTAACTGTTGCAGCTCTACTGACAGTCACGACAAGGAAAGAACATTTTAAACTTGGCAATATTTTCAGCTTCACTGTATTTATTGCAGAGTTTTGTATTGGATTGCATTAGACTGTGCAAGTGTTCACAATATTGCATACACCTCTCCAGATCTAGTTTTGAATCTTTATGTTGCAATAGGCTCACACATTGGGCTCAGTTCACCTACACTTGCATCCATTCCAAAAAGCAAGCAAAGCCGTCTTTCATCCAAACTTTTGAGATGTAGGATGTGTTAGTGGTCTGAAAACTAAAAAAAAACAAAAACGTTCAACTCACCCCCCAGCTCTGCATGTGCTGACCACACAAGCACTCTTACCCTGATGGTGGCTCTTCTTCGTGTTTTTCTGTGAACTGAAGGTAAACACAACCCCGGCCCCTGGGGTGAGCAGGTTTTGACGCACCAGCAAGACGTTGGTTCTGGTGGTCAGTTCACTGCCTGCTACCTGCTCGCACTTCCTCACAAATGCCAGTCGATCGAAAAATGCAACATATTCCTCTGTGGAAACACACGCACACAGTGACAGATGTTTGTATAGTTGCCATAGTCACAACATAGGACACGTGTCTGATAAAACTTACTCTTTCTGCAGTTCAAGGAGCCAGCTTCCACTTTAATATTAATGACCTCATCCAGGGGTCGACCTATGGATACCATGCAACGACCAGTCACGTCTTTTAAGTCCACCACGCCAGACTCCTCCAAGAGTAGCTGCCCACATGCACCTGGTAAGAAGCACACACTGTAATGATAATCCTGCAGCTGCCTTCAGCTCCTCCTGAGAATGGGTAGTCAATGTGTACTAACTGGGTTTAGGGGTTGGGGTGGTCGTTGGAGTGGCCTGTGGGACGGTGACTGCCTCTGTTGGACTTAAAGAAGGATGGTCCAGTGGGTGCTGTGGCATCACTGCAGTAGTAGCGTCTGAGGTGGGTGGCACATCTCCGCAGCTGCCTGTGTAGCAACCCTGGATGGTGATGGGTTTAGGCATGTGCATACAAAACAGAGGGCTGAGGGGGTCCGGCTTAGAGGGGCCCATGCAGGACACAGCTCTAGACTGGATCCCGTAGCCGCAGGGCACTGAACACTAGATAAGGAAGATACACACAATAAACAGGACTCACATGACAGAAGAGAGAGAAGCATAACAGGTAAATATGGGGTTGCTTTTCTCGGAATAAGGAGCGGAATTAAGAGGAAAGAAACTGCTCTTAAAGGGCCACAGCCCCGTGTCTACAAACTAAACACTTTAATAAGAAGCTATGTGTAATTATAAGACTTTTTACTTTTTCTCCAGTTCCAGACATCAATAGGTATCAGTTATTCCCATACAGTAAAAATCTTCACTACTTTTTGTCAGTGTTACATTATCACTGCATGGTAATGAATAAGAGCAGACTGGTTCGGAAAGTCTGCACCGCATTACCTCAACAAAAAATGATTGTGGACTTGCTCACTGTGATGAATCACCCACCTCAAGCAAGTTTCGAGACTCTGCTAATAAATGGAAACTACTTGATGTCTGGGATGGTGGAACAATAACATTTATACTTCAAAAACACAGTAAACAGATTTGTATAACGGCTACCTGTGTTGTAAAGTAGATGTAATTTGAAGGAAGTGGCCAAAAACATGCAAAACCATCATCATGGTGCTTTAAAATGGGATGACTGCTTAATATTGAAGACAGTAATAAATCACGTAAATTCAATAACAAGAAAAGGCCCAAGTGTGTTACTTCAAGTACTGTTTGCAGTTATAATGTTTAGATTTTTACCAATGGTATAACAGCTAATATATTATAGTATAATTTATTTCACATTTCCACTCATGGTGTCTCATTTTATTATTTTGGCCTTATTATGTGGGCTGCAACTAGTGATTATTTTCAGTGATTATGAATCTGACAATAATTTCTTTGATGACTCAATCATTTTCTGTATAAAATGTCTGAATATAATAATAAACACAGTAGAAACAGTAAAGCCTCATATTTGAGAAGCTGGAAGCAGACATATATTTCTGCTTGAGAGATGATTTAAATTATTAATAGCTTATCAAAGTAGTTGCCTATTCACTTTCAGCCAATAGACTTAACAATTAATCAGTCCAAGCTGATCATCATGTTCCAGTCCATGTGTCGCCTGTGAAATGTACCTGGCTCCATGGTTTCACCTCCCACCTAAAGGTGCACAACTGCACCAGGCAGGGCACTGTGGTGGCAGGTTTGACAGCTTCCCGGCAGCTCTCCTCCGGCACCACGCTCTCCTTGCCTTGGACAAACTGGACACAAGATACGGTCCTCTGAGCTACACCCAAATCACAGGATGCTGAGCAGGGCGATGTGCTGAATACTTTCCACCTGGATGAATAACAGAGGTTTTTAAATCTTTTTTTTTTTTTTTTTTTGCCTGTGCAAGAATTAATTTCAGACGTGTGTGAGTATTTGTCTGTGATTCACCTTGCCGGGCAGCTGTGGTCGTTACATGAAACCACTGCTGTGGGTTTGGGAAAGTCACTGCACTCTGAATCCTCCACCACCTCCTCCTCCCCTTCTGTTTCTCTGGCACAGTACAGCACCCTGTTGGCCACCCCTCCTCCACAAGTTACACTGCAGACTCCTTGCTTAGAGCGCCACCTGGTTGAAAAAATATTTGGGTGCTGTAATTTTCAAACCCTTATTTCAAACGACACACCTTAAATTTCACGCTAAAGACAAATATCAGATTGTACTATGCTATATGCATGCTAAGTATAATGTCTCACACGGGGGGGCAGGGAGATGTGTTGCAGCTCTCAGACTGAGGAAGAGGTTTGGTAGAAGCATCACAGTGGACGTCAGTCATCCTCAGTCTGGTCTGGTGGTCCATGCAGGAGAACCACACCTGCAGGGTTCCTGCACAAGCATCAGGCTTTGACTGACCTTATTCTATGAGGACTTACTGTTTCTGAGTGATAGCGATTATATTTCTTAACTTACCATTGCCACAGGTTTTTGAGCACTGGCTGATAACAGGACTCCAGACATACACAGGAGCCTGTCTGGAGCGTGGCGACACCCCAGACTTCAGCAGGGCCTGTTCCTGGTCAAGAAAGACTGTTTAGACACACTTCACATTTTGAATTAAGAGTGAGATTTTAGTTATTTTCTGCTTTACCTCTCCCTTAGATTCCCAACCAATGGGACAAACATCGGTCACACAGGGCACAGAATCAGGTGGTCTGATCTGCAACGAACAAAAGCTCTGATCCACTTCAACATCCTGACCATTCTCTGGCCGGATGCATGACACAACTTGTTTTGCCTCCCCTGGCCCACACACTGCTGAGCACTCCCCTGGCTCTGACACATGCCATCTGTGAACACATAAGTTAGTTTTCAAACTTGTGAAAAATATCTTCATATTCTGTGGTCATAGGAATTTATTTAACCCATGCACTCACGGTAATCAATAAATACCTAACTGCATACTGCATACCTGGCAGGGCAGTGTTGCAGGTTACATTTTTCAACAGTATTCGGAGCTGTGTCAGCTGAGCATTCAGAATCAGGAACCTTAACCACATCGGCTCCATCTTTCTGAACACATCTTACAGGACGCACTCTCTCTCCTCCACCACAGGAGGCACTGCAGGGCCCAAACACCCCTGTATCCCACCTGTGAAACAATAAATTATTCATGTATAACCATTTGTGCTGAGCTGTGTATCAGTCCAAAGGGGGAAAACAGTATGAACTTAACCTGGGGGGACAGGGTGAGAGCTGACAGCTTGTGTGGAGCGGTACAGGTGGAGGAGGTGTTTCACAGTTGTGTTCCTCCAAATGGTTGTTGGTATCCTCATCTATACAGATAGATACGTGCCTCTGTACACCTGTAGAAAGAAAGTAGCTTAGGGAGGGCTGTTTACCAAACAAAACTGCATGTATGCACAGTTAATCATTTCAGTGGACATTTGCTAATGAAAACATCTGCGATCGGAACAATGACAAAATAAATTTGGCATATTCAACACTGCAGTACCCTCATAATAGACAGAAACATTAAGGATGGGATAAAAGCTTCTTTAAAAGGTCAGTATTGCTGCACATTATTATACAAATGCCTCGTCTCATTTGTAAAACCCACTTGCTCATAAAACAAGAGTGCTAAGGCTAAAATGTGCAATCAGCCTGTGAATTTATAATGACATGCTGGGTATTCTATTTGTGCCTTTTGATATGGTTAATGATTAACAGGCTCTTACCTGATCCACAGGAGACAGAGCAGGGTGTTGTGAAGAAAGCCCATTTCCCTTTTGGTGTAATGCCCGTCAAGTCACTGTTTCTGGTTGGTATGTAGAACTGGTAGCTAATGTTTGGATTTGTTTTCTCTCCGTATTCTTTTCCATATTTGCGATAGACCTGACAAAGGCAAAAATAATGATAAATGTCAGATGTCGCACAGTTTTACGACTTGATTTCTGCACTTGATTATTCTTAACATTGTATAAAGATGTAATATGTGATTGCTGAAGTTTTCAGTTTTCAAAAGTTGAAGGAAGCCCACCAAAAGAATGTAAAAAATGACAGTTTTTCTCTCCTGACCTGTATGTTTATCTCTTCTGACAGCGGCCCTGGCAGCAGCAGCTCCTCCATCTCAGGCAAAAGGTCAGGGGTCAGGTGGAGACGGTAGTCTAAGCGATAATCATCCAGCAGGGAGGGATGGGTCATATTCAGTGCCATGCTTCCCATCCCGGACACAATGTATCTACCCCCAAACATTACAGCTGCGGACACAAATGCCAAAAAGTTTTAGAGTTTTAGATCCTGTTAACCATTTCTGAAAAAACATAAATCTCTGGTAAAGTGATGACGCTCACCCATATGAGTGAACAGAGGTGCCGTGTTGACAATATGAATCTGTGTGGCATTCACTGGCAGAGTGAGGAAGGTGGTGTACTCTGAAACAGAAAGCACTTAATTATAACTCATGGAAGGTAATACAGGAGTTAGGACTGCTTACTAATCAACCTATTGATTATTTTTGCAGTTAAAACTACAGTTGGTAACTTTTAGAAAAGTAACTTTTATCACATTTGCTTAAACTGTGAAACCAATGAAAGCAGAGAAGCCCCTAACGCAGCTGTCAGTCATGTCAGTCATTCTCCAGACCTGCAGTCAAACTGTCAAACTAGGCAGTGCTTATAAAAAATAAATCAATATTCTATTACTGCAATGCCTATTTCTCACCTCAAATGTTTTCAGAAACATATTTTAGTGACTGTTGAGTTGTAAAATGAGAGAATTTGTGATGTGGCCAGTGGGTGGTGCTTTGTTTTGTCTCAACTTTTTCCAACATGGCTGCCGGGGTCACAAACGTTCTCATTTTACAGCTAAACAGTACACTAAAATATGTTTCTGAAAACATCTAAGGCGAGACAAAGGCAATGCAATGACACAGTCTTGACTAATATTTGATCAGCGCTGCCTAGTTTGACAGTTTGAACGCAGTCGCAGCTGTGATCGACATGATTGACAGCTGTGTTAGAGACTCCTCGGCTCTGGTTGGTTATTTTCATTCAGGCTCTTGTAATTAGGCCACTAGGAGCCAGAGGAACATATTTTTTTCACAGACCATCTGTCTCATGTATCACTGTCAGGATATAGCGGCAGTTTCGAAAAATGTTTTTAAAAAAATATGAAAAAAAAAGTTAGTTATGTTTATTTCATCTGAAAAATGTCTTATTTAAATGAGTAATCAATCATCAAAATTATTGTCAGGTCATTTTCTGTCACTGAATGTGTTAAATAGCTACACACTGTAATTTGCTACCTCTGGCCCGACCACCATTGTAGGAGTCAGAGATCAAACTGCAGGATGATCCGTCTCCACTACACACCCCACATACATCCATCACTTTCCCAGAGTGCAGCACACCATCACAGCCAAACAGCTGACCAGAGACAAACAGCACATTTAAAAAGGTTAGAGTACAACTAAAATGTGAAAGACTAAGATTGCATCTGCTTTGTCATCTTCTCATTCTTCCTTACCTGGCATTTCCCTCTGAGACAAGCAGCTGTGGAGCCAAAGGGAGGCGGGCTGTCTGGCTCACAGCGAGTCCCGTCCACAAACTGAGAGCCACGGCTCACTATGAAGTTCTCTCCTCTCGACTGGCACATATATCTGCACTGCTCGTCCCCTGGTTACGATGAGAAGAGTTCACATAAGGAAATGTTAGAGATAAAAGGTTTTAACCATTTATATATGGAAAAAAAATCTTTAGGCCCACCTTGTGCGAAGCCTATAGCAGGGATCCAGGTGTAGAAGGAAGCAGTGTGTGGTTGCAGGTAAAGGGGGTGGAGGTCTGTTTGGGAACACTGCTCTGCCATGAAATCCAGCTGGGTGCTCTCACATGGCTGCAACAACATGTGTGGTCAGAAAATGATTTTCTTTTTTTTTTTTTTAACTTTTCTGGCCTGATAATGGCGTCTGTTTGCACCTTCAGCCCCAAAATCACAATAGAGGCATTCAGGGCAGGACATTTTTCTTGATCTAAAATTGATTTTGAGAATACCTCACTTTGCCTCAAGCTCATAGTCTTATTTTTAAATTACTTCTTTGCCTCTAATTCTTTGAATTATCCTGTCAATGCCTTTGTTTTTTTAGGCTTGTTACAGGAGTGCAGGCTGCAAACTGCTGACAAAAGATCATTGAAAAGTGGGACGATTGTGGGTACAGTGATCCTCTGAGTAAATAGTATTGACCTACTGTACTGTGGAGGCCCACTGCAAACAGTAAGAACTTACCTGCTGGTGACAAAGTTCAGCTTCAATATCCGGTCCCTCACAGTCATTCCCTCCAAAAGCAGGCCTGAAAATCAGACATGACACATACGGTCACACATTCAGCAAGTCATATATAAGTTGTACACTTTGAAACAGCCTAATTACATAAAGTACAGTCACAGGATTTAACTATGCCTGATACTTTCATCCCATTTGTTACCTTGGGTTATTGCATTTCCGCGTGCGGTGAGTGATTCCCCCACCACATTTCCGTGAGCAGGGCGAGAACTCAGACCAGCTGGACCAGGAGCCGTGCACCACCACAGACGAGCTGAGCTCATCTGATGACACACAACGCCCCTTCAGACACCACTGGAACAAAGGAATGCACCTCATGAACAAACATATTTGGGCCTTCTTTTGGTAGATAACACTCAATGATTCAATGGGGGAATGATTGCACCAGAAGGCCTCACTGATGATGCAGCAGTACCTGATTAGGTGCACACTCTGTCCCATCCAACAGTGGGACCAGGAGACGTTTGCAGGAGCTGTCATCATCAGGGTTAATGTGACAGGACAGGACACGACAAGCTGGCTAATGGAAAAGGAGACCAATATTGCAAAAACGACTAGAAATGTGGTATATTTTTGATGTGAAATGCCACCTGGTGGCATCAAGCTGCTATAACATACCAGGTCAGGATTGGTGAAAGAGCAGGCTCTTGCAGTGCTACCAAAAGCTATACGGCACTGGTCATCAACTCCATAGTACAGACCAGGCTTCCAGTCTTGGAGGGAGCCTCCCAGTGCAGGCAGGTCCTTCACACATTCAGCTTTTCCTTCACTGGGAACATTAATATAAGTGACATCTTATCATCAAGTCCAGACTACAGCAGTTTTGTACCTTCACTACTCACTAAGTTCATACGCTTAAGATGTAATCAGGTTTTAATCAATTTCGAATCTTCCCATTATTACATCAACCTTTCTTAAAATGTGAGAGGGGAATCAGTTAAAACAACCTGAAGTGAAAACACTAATGACTTATAGATGAAATGCCCTTTCAACAGTCCCAAGTCTGCATGATAAATGAGAGGCACTTTCACGCACATCTGCTCTGAACAGGTTGGCCCACCTGAAGAATGTGAGCAGCTGCTGTCTGCTGCAGGGAGACCAGGTCAGATCCACACTGTTGTAGCCTCCGTCAGAGGCCATCATGAACCCACTCCTGCTGCAGGTGTTCCCTACTCCGTCATGGTTGATTCCAAAACTGGGTGAAAGGAAGTTAAATATAAAATGTGTTAAATTTATGTTATTTTGTGGATGTATTTACTGAGATGCATTATTAAGAAACCTTAACGTACTTGTAAGAGTTAGTGGTAATATTCAAAGTTTTCACCCTATTTTGCAGTGAATGTATGAAAACTTAAGTGTTATAGCTGCAACTAACGGTTATTTTCATTGACTGTTAATCTTTCAGTTATTTTCTCTATCAATTGATTAGATTTGGTCTTGAAAATGATCGAAAATATTGAAAAATGTCGATGAGTGTTTTCCAAAGCCTACGATGACATGATGTCTTGTTTTATCCACAACATACAGCTTATTGTCATAGAGGAATGAAAAAAAAAATTAAAATATTCACATTTAAGAAGCTGGAATGAGAGAAACTTGACTTTTTTCCTTAAAAACAGATTAATCAATTATCAAATTTAGTTGGCGATTAATTTAATAGTTGACATCTAATCGAGTAATCATTGCAGCTCAATTGAGAATCTCCACTCCAAAGATTTGCTTCATAAAAACTGTCTGCTAATCAGGGCCCAGTATTGTTATTGTTCTACAGTGATTCACTATATTCTTTTAACCAAGCTATAGATTTGAGATTGCTATTAGATTTTTAGTTGCACGATAAAGTTATTTCTTAATAATTTCTAAGAACTTTCCTGGAATGAGCCATATCATTTGGTGCAATTATGTGGAAAAAAATTAACATCCTTAAAGAAAAAGATCCCTACAAATACAAGTAAACATACATTTATCTTTTAAATCTATCATTGCACTTTCATTTCCATGTGTTTAATTGTATGCTGCATGTTGTCAAACATTACATTTTTGCATGTTTACCTCACTGTGAACTCAGAGCAGCGATTAATTTTAATTAATTCGTTGAGGGCACACCAATTAAACACCATCTCTACTTTCCATCTAATTAGTGCCAAATCACATCTTTAATTCCAGGAAACTTGGAAATTATTCATAAAATGCAGCCCTGTAAAAGAAAGTGTTACCTAATAAGGTTCATGAGCTGCAATGTAAACTTTAATCAGATATTGTAGATTCACTGTTGGTCCATGTGTCTGCTTTACCTGTGGCCAATCTCATGAGTGATAGTGATCCCCAGGTCAAAGCCCGTGTCCTCTGTGATCACACAGCTCCAGTCACTGGAGCAAGCCCCACCCAGCTGTGCTACGCCCCTGACCTGCTTGTTCCCATCAGGCAACTCCAGGTCGTATCTGTTTGTGATGGTAGACATATAGTTAAACACGGTTTGTTCAGTCATAAAATATTAGGAAAATTTCTGTTTACGATACAGCCAGCTACATCTGGCACACCTTGTTATGTATAAGAGGAGATCAGCGTGGAGTGGGTCTGTATCGTTTGGGGGGTTTATCCTTCTGCCCCAGTCACACACACTTCTGAGAGAGGAGGTAATGTTGGGAGACATTTGGATTTCTGGCTAGAAGAGTGACCACAGGAACAAAAGTAAGGTACTGATATGTAGGTTAGTCCGCCATTGCTGACACTCAGAATCACTCTGGAAAACAGCATTAGCTCAGTGCCTGTGAAAGTTTGAATTACACAAAAGCTAAAGGATTTTAGATTACTATTTTAATATACTACTTCTAAAATCTTCTCATTTATGAACTTTACTCTACATTGAACTTATAACATGGGGCCACTTACCTCTGGCTCTGTCAGGATGATCATGCGGACCAGGTGCACCCTTGTGTTGGCTCCCAGGGCCATGTCTCTCAACAGCTCTGAGGCCTGGGTGGAAATTGAAATTTAAGTCAGATGAATATATTTCAGGATGTGCAGAGTGTAAAGGGACTATAGCATTGCAGTGCACCCTATAAGTCTGGCTATGTAAACATTTGAACATACAACACGTGGACTGATTTTTCTCTCTAATTGTGTTACATTTTACTTACATTAATTATTTATTCATTAGGCTACTCTTTATTTCAGCCTTCAAGTGCTGCAAATAATGTTGGTTTAAGTTTAAGAAGTTACAAGTCACATCCCAGCCAACATTTGAATGTGGGGCCCATGTGGGTAATAGATGGGCTGAATATGGGATTGTCCATGCCACATGCCCACATGGGTGGGTTTACCCGTGGGCCCCACATAGGTTACGCTACGGCTACCTGGGTATGAGCCCAAAATGCGCATCTAATCTAGTCTAATCTAATTTGATCTAATCTAATTTAGTCTATTCTAATCTAATCTAATCTAATATAATCTAATCTAATCCATGGGTAAACCCACCCATGTAGGCAATTGGAATGGGGCCATTATGGAACCCACTGACAATACCATAGCCTCCTGAGACCCAAACTTTTGTTTGGTTTGCATTTTTAATTTCTCCCAGCTATTTGGAATCAGCAGGACCCAATAAGTATTAAAAAAAAAACAAAAAAAAAACAACACTGTCAATGATATTTAAATCCCAATATCCTAAAATGAGACGATTTCACCATAAAATGTGATCAGGTTTGGACCTTGTCCACTTTTGTGTCAGGATAGGCGGCAGACTGGCCTCGCAGAGATGGCTGCCATTTTGTTTGTACATAGAATAGTGTATTTTGATCTTACTACCACTAGATGGCACATAACTGTGTCCACCGAAGAGGACGACAGGTCTAAGGTCAAGTAATCCCAAAATGGCATGTCCTCATGTGAGGAAGTGCAGTCACAACCGGGCAAGGCCAAGTAGTTTGTGAACAGCAGCTTACAACAATACTATAATTATTATCACTTTAACGTGCTTTAAGATTAGAGTAAAATGAGATTTAATTTTCTTAAGTTTTACATTGTAAATGACTATTTCGGGTTTATTAAAAGACTTTACATGATTTAGGCCTAATTAACGGTGACTACATCTAGTCTACATACAGTATATTGTGGTCTGTTCTTTAATTTAGATAGGGAACTACCTAACATGGGATACTTTGCCTGTAATTATGGTAAAGGTTAAAGGTTGGCGGAGTGATATGATAATGAGGTGATGTGTCACGATTGTTGTGTTCAGTTGTCCCTCTGTTGAGATGGACTTTAAAGTGGACCAAGTTACGACCCTGGAGTAGCTTTATAATTCAGTAGCTACAAGTTTATAGTTAACGCCACGAGTAACCAGCGCTACATTAGCTTTACTGTACCTCGGCACAGGTAAAACAAAGGTTGCGACTTTAAATAATCACTGTTTTAATCCTCCACCCGTCAAGCGTGCTAACTGACCCAAATCAAGCACACCTGCGATACGTGACCAAGAGGTGCGCGCTAAGTCTGGCTAACATGCTAAAGGCTAAAATGTTACCTTGGCTGAGGTGTGTGAGGCCTTTCTGCTGTCACAGTTTCAACTTAAAAACTTCAAGGACAGCAGTGGGACTCGCAAAATGACTTCCAGACAGGTGAGTCTGCTACAACACTGACACTCAACTGTGAAAACTCTACAACCCCTAATTACTGTATCGTGTGTGTTTGTGGCTGGAGCTGCTGTGGAGTTTTTATCTGGTTGTCTGCTCTGGTAATGTTTTCCTCTGTTTATAAGTGGTGGCATCTTAAGTAGCCAAATATTGCTAATAATAATTTGTATTTATTTTAGGTAATTCTTATTTAATTGTCTGTATAAGTGTTATCTTTGCTCTGTTTAATTGTAGTAAGGTATCACTGAGAAAGGTGGTTGTATAATTAAAAATCATTTGTTTGCACAGGCTGCAAAGTGGCCTCTATACAAAAGGATTATTGTTGGTTTGGAGACAAGAGCTCTGTGTTGTGATGTGGATAGGGTAATGAACTTATTCCCTTTAGACTGTAGCCTAAATATGTTCTATAATTGGGTAGTTTTGTCAGCGGATGCCTGCAGGTTACCTTAGAAGGTTATAAAATATCTTAAAGTTTATAAATATTATTCCTGAGAAGTTATTAAATGTTCTTAAATTTGAATTTGTGAGGTCTTAATTATCACATACATTTTATTTAACTTCAGTTATCCTTCTTTTAACTTCTTTTTGTCAAAATAAGTCAAGCTCTTCTGTGTGTATGTCCACATTTCTGATTTTACAGATCTTGAAACCTTCCACTGAATCCGATACTGTTATTTTACTTTATACTTGCACTTACCCATCAGCAAAATGTAGAAAAACTCATTATAATAACCATTTTCCTAAATAAGACATACCTCTGCAAGGGACCACATATATAGACTACTACTTACCGGCAGTGCTTTCATAAGAAAAACATGATTTGTCCCAAAAGTAGCCTTAAAATTGGTTTAAAATTATCTTGAAAACCATTTAATATAGGTGTCTAATACTGTAGACACCCTGTATCACATTTTTAAATGTACTCTATGTATATTTTTACTTTAACATTTACCTAAAGTACATTTTAATTGACCTCCTTTTTACTTTTCCCAAAGTAAATTTTTTTTTACACAAGTAACATGTAAAGTATGTTGTTGGGTAAAAATTTCAATACATTTTTCCAGATATTGTTTTAAGGTACACAAATGGCAACCGACAGAGCGTAGACTGTTGTGCTCAGACTTACAATATTGAGGTTGGTGAGGATGTATCGTTCTGTATCCTGTTTGTGGACCTGCTGCACATCAGGCCCGACCACCACCAGCAGTTCCAGATGTGTGATATCAGGCATCAGAGCTGAGCGTCGCTGCCGCTCACTCACTGTGAACAATAGGAAGACACTGTCTAGACATGTACTAGTGATCTGCTTATGTGTATTGTACCTGTTTTTGTAGTTAGTTTTACAAATACTATAAACTGGTGTTTTACTGTACCTATTACACTTCTTTACACCATCACAGAGAGAAGTCTTCAAACTGTTATTACAAACTGTTATTACAGTTAACCCATAGAGAGACATACCTGAGGCATCAGAAGAGCCAGGAGCGGAAACTATGTCTCTTTGACTGGGGGAGTGATGAAAAAGCTTAAAGAGGACACAGACAATAACACCATTTTTAGATCCTTCACAGCAGCTTCAAACCTGTGCAGCCAAATTTAGATCTGTAGCCCAAATACTGAATGAAAACACAAAACTATTTTAGAGCTTTTGCTTCTTTTTGAAGTCACTGCCATGTAAATCCAGGAAAATACAGTCATGACTCTGGGCAGGTCGTGGGTTTTCACAGGATGATAAACAGTTTAAAGTTGAAGAGTTCAATGTACTTTGCAGAAGTCCTGAGCAGCGGAATCACTAACCGCAGTGCTCCTGTTCACCCGTAGCTTTCCACCTACCCCGTCCAATGGAGAACTCATTAGAGCAGCGAAGCCAGGCCGCAGTAACAGCAGACAGAGCAGAGTCGTAAAAAACATGTTTCCCCTCTCTTCCTGTGCGTCTACCTGCTCTGCTTAAACACCAGGACAATATGTGATCCTCCTCTTCAGCAGGACAGAGCCCAGCCAACAGGGTATGAGTAACGTGTTTATGTAAACAGTAGGGACAAAGTTGATGAGTGACACACGTCATTTGCTATTTTTTTTTTTTTTTTTCTAACTTTGGGACCAATAGGACAGCTTTTCGTGGTTGTTTTTTTTTTTTTTGTACAATGACTACTTTGTCTCATTTCTTGCCTTTAGTCACCGAGCAAAGAAAACTATCACAGTCCCTTCTGACTTCTTGTGTTTGAAACATTTTGATGATGAAAGAGAATCAGAGATGGCAGCTGCATGCTTTATTTAGTAACCAAAATCCACCTTTGGTTCCAACCCATATTTATATTTAGGCCTTTCACAGCTGCAATCGCTGCTGAATTAATCCCAATTATCATAAGTAATGTTGCATGTTGTTGCCTGTTGTAGCCATTGGAGGGCAGACATGATCCTGCGGTAGGGCTGAAGGAAACTGGGAGGAAGAAGCACACACACACACACACACACACACACACACACACACACTGGCCCACAAGAGTGTAACAACATAACATCCCTTATGTCCATAGCAGACATAAAACCTTATCTAATGCTAAATTGCTTATTTGGAAGGCAGGAGATTCACAGTGGAAACAATAAAACAACAACAGTACAGCTAAATCTGACAAGCTTTATCCTCTGGGTCATGACTATAATTATTTTCCTGTACTACTTAAACTAGGCCAGATGAGGGATTTTTCTCTCTAGATTCAACTAATAGTTGTTCTTTTACTTTTAATAATAAGTTGGCAAGGAGGTAATTTAAAATATGTGATTATGCTTTTCTTCATTCTTTGCTTTTGATGATATAAATACAGTAAAACTGGGCCCTAAAGATTGCATCCTACCTCTAACACAGCGAGCTCAATGGGCAACATTTTCCTCCTGCTGTGATAATGACACAAATGTCCAGAAAAAGCCAGAATATTCCACCTTTTTAGATAAACTCTCCAGTGTTGTTTCACCATGTTACTAAAAAGTGTTTGTCCTCTCTTTGTTCTCCTCTCCATTCCCCTTTCCTTCCTAAGGGGGTATAGTTTATCTCCATAAAGCTAGGATTCAAGCCCCATCTGCCATTAGTCTGCCAGATATCTGCCTGTTGTCAGTCTGAATTAACAGCTGGGTGTCAAAGGCATTACACCAGCATCGCTGCTCCACTAAAACCTCTATGCCCTGCTGGATTTACCGAGCACAACAGACTACAATAAGTGTTGTTGGATCCTCATGCCCATGTCTGTTCAGTGGAGGGTAGGGATTGTATATTTATGATCCTAAATTATATATGTCGAGCCATATGGGATACTCAAGTGGGCACAACAGATGACGCCTCAGGGAAATGTTATGTTGTTTGGTTGCAGTTGATGAAGAAGGAGGAAGTTGCTCATGCAGCGAAGTGTTCTGTTAGATAGTTGCAGCCACATTTTTGTCGTCATTCTCTTGCAACTATATTTTATTTAAAAAATTGATAATGTCTTCCAAACCTTCCAAATGGTTTCTTTCCTTGGGACAACCTTTTGGATGGACATTTGGCTTACTGCATTTTGTATTGTGAAGCTCAACCTCTCAGCGGTTCATTCTGACATGCATTTATGTAGAGTGGCGCCGGCTTGTACATAAAAGGTTCTCATTCATCTGTTGCCCTTTGTCAGTCCCTCCATCTGTCATGCTGTTGTCAGAGAGTCATGTGTGCAAAAACTATAAATGTTAACCTGCCTCTTTTTGTTTGAAAAATGTATGGAGCATAAGCTATATGCTAGAATTTTACTAATTTGTTTAAAAGGAAAGTATCAAGGACGCTACTTGAAAGGAGCAGTGTGTAGGATTTAGTGGCATCTAGTGGTGAGGATTGCAGCTAACTGAAACTTCTCCCATGTGCCAAGCATAAACTCCCAGTTAGAATTCCTTCAGTGTTCATTGGTCAGGTTTTTTCCGGGAGCCAAATTAGCTACAAAGGTCTCCTCCTCCTTTAAACCAAACAGGCCATGTGATCAAAACCAGTAAAAACACTGAAAAAAGCAGTGTTATATTACAAATCTGTGATGCTGTTAGCCCAGCACCTGCTAATGTTGGCTCACCTTTTCTCTCTGATAAGTTAAGATCCAGATGTTTAGGAGGTTTTTACTGGGAGCTGTATTATCTGCAGAGGTCTCTTTCTCTCCAAAATAAACGGACTTGATGATTTAAACCGGTAAAAACAATAAATAATAAAGCAGTTTCATGTTACAAATCAGTATTTCTCCGACGCTGTTTGGCACACCACAAACAGGCCGCTAGCCCAGCACCTGCTAATCCAAACACTTAATGTGTACTCAACCTTTTCTGATCCAGATGTTTTTGCCAGGGGCCAAATTATCCACTGAAGGCTCTTCTTCTCCAATACAAACAGACCATGTGATTAAGACCAGCTTCACGTTACACATCAGTGTTTCTCCGATGCTGTTTGTCTTGTCGCAGACAGCCCAGCACCTGCTGATGTACGCTCACCTTTTTTCTCTGACAACTTCAGATCCAGACGTTCAGGAGGTTTTTACTGGGAGCAGAATCATCCACAGCAGTCTCTTCCTCTGCAAAACAAACAGACCTGGTGATTTAAACTGGTAAAAAGACTGAATAAAGCAGTTTCACGTTAAAACAATTTTTTTTCTGATGCTGCTCTTCTTGGTCGGTCTGCTTACTATGGTAGCCGACACAAGACTGGCCCTATCATTGTTTGGTTGGTGTGTTCCGGGCTGCTGTAGAAACATAGCGGTGCAACATGGTGTACTCCATGGACGAGGACCCACTCCCTATGCAGATATAAACAACTTGTTTTAAGGTAATGCGACCAAAACCGTTCTTATTTTCAGGTGATTATACCCTAAAGAAAACATACAAATTATATTATAGTCCGTTTCCACCAATATTTCCCCCTAAATCTTGCACACTGGACTTTTAAGTAGCAGGCACGGAAGTCTTCCTAAGCACAGAGTGGGTGAAAGAATAATTAAATCTCTTCGCTTTTTTCTCTTGAAAGTTATCCATTGTCTTGGCTAAATCTAGCACCCCTTTCATGTCTGACTCACTGAAGCTGCATTTCTGCTAGGAATGTGGCTATTTATAAAACTGCCAAAGTGATGGATCAGATGTTGAATCTAAGTTAGAGCCATACATAAAAATATCACCACCAAACATCCGTTTTTCAAATATATGGATGTTCCTCTGAATCGTTAAGTGCTTTGTTTATGTATGAGCAACTCTGTCTTCAAGTTGTAACATAAGAAAACCTGTAAACTCAAGAATATTTCCTCCTGCTGATGGACTCTTTACTACCTCCTTGTGTTTTCACAGCTAATTAAGACAGATATTGTGTTGACAGTATATTGCCAGCCCTGAGATGATGACTTTCCAGCCTGTAATGCAACACTGAGGGTGCTAAAACTCAGTGGCACTACAAAATATACAGATATTTTCCAGGCAGTGGTTTTCTCCCAGTAGTCCTCCAGCTGTTTTGGCACATGTCAGCATATAATGGTGATGCAAAGACGCTGCAGGGGCATTTAATGATGCCCCTGTGCTGATGATGATTTAACGATCATGGTGTGTGTGTGTGTGGTTTCTGATAAATGGACAAATATCTGCAAGTAATTACACTGAATTGTTTTCAGGGGAAGCGCTTTTGTAATCTGGGTTTGAATGATAGGAGGGAGAAGGAGAAATGACTCAGTATTTGATGCTCTGCAGTGGAAATACCAACTTCCTAATGACTGTCATATAGCTAGCAAAAAGAGTGGTAATTGGTAACATATTTTACTGTGGTCTCCAGACTGTGGTATGCATTGCATCTTTCCTTGTGACATCTATCAGTGATAAAGCTACAGGGGAAAACAAGCTTAATTCACGGTATTTCTAACATACAGTTAATTTTTTATGTGACACTTATACAGCCAGAATTTATGGAATTAAGATCTACTTTATATCTTTACTTTAAACTAGGTGAATTAAGTGAGTAATCTGAGTTTATTTCACTTTACCCACTGTCTTTGACTACAACCCATTTAGCTAGAGTTAAAGATAAATCGTGTTCCTAAAATAATCTCACCTGCTTTCAGGTTTACAGCATAAAAAGATTAAAAATGTCCATTAATTTACCCCCATTTTGCCTTGGCCTCTTTCTCCTGTGCTCAGCCTTGTTCCCTCTATTCCTATGAGACCACTGTAACTGCAGTTGACTGCAATAAGGGACTGCAGGGAAGGGCACTGAATACTAAGATGGCCAAGCCACACAGCCCACATTTAGATCCAACCCTCCCATGAATGGGCAGAAAGCTTCTATTGGGCTGTAGAATGATAGTGTTGCAGTTGTTAATGGGCAAAGGCTATAATTGAACATCTGTTGGCATGCGGCTGATGAGACCAGAATTTTAATAAGCTGCACATGGAAAGGTCTGACTGCAAAGTTTGGACACAAGTATGAGCAACATGAGTAGCAAGCATGAGTAACCAATGTGATAAATTGAGACTCGTGGGAAAAATGACTTGGCATTGCGCCCCTCGAGTAGACTAATAAGCAATCAATACACGTGCAGACTGCAGAGCATTCATCTTTTGCTTCAAACCAATGTTTCTGTCCTTCTCCCTTAGCAGATGCGTAGTATATCTGAAATCATTTTCCTCTTTCCCATGCTGCGGTGTTTCTCTGCTGGCCTTGTGTGCTCCAAATCAGTAATTATAGTAGGCTATGTTTAGATAAACTCAACCTGAATTTTGCTGCTCGCTCAAATTGACATCCCACTCTCAAGCTTTTAGACTTCTCTTCTAGTCTGGGACTTTCAAGATACCTGACAGATTCATGGCTACCGAAATAAAAATGATTGCAAACCTTTGAAATAATTTCTGATCTTACACATCAGTTTAATTGTAATGTAGAGTACAACTCATCTTATGAATGTCTTCAGCTCTAAAGGGAGCTTTTTAAAGTCTGAGGAAATTACCCTGATGTCATCATACGGGATAAGCTTGGGCTTGCCACTTCAAATCTTAAACAGAGAGTCTGTGTCAAGACCTTGTGGGTGCAGTCTGAAAGACTTGGGCATTTACCAGAGACAGTCAAAGGAAGGGCACGATTGAGTTGCATTATGGGAATAGTAGTGTTTTTGGAGCCTTGCCTGTATTTAAGTCCGTAATAAGGGTTGTCTTAGTTTCTGCTGCATTGATTTTGACTGTGCATTTTACTCTCATATCTCTTGTGAGCCTCCTAACCTCATAAAAGTGTAATGCTAAATTCATGGAGAGTCCCTTTAAATAGCTACTTACAGGCTTTAGACTTAGCTTAAACAATATGTCATAGCCTACATAACAAAAAAAATTATAAGTCATTAAGCAGACGTACCTGAGGCCCCATGAGGATAGAGATTAGTTAGGTTTCTAATATCCGTAAACCCCTTGCCATATAGACTAATTATAATGACCTCTTTGTACAACAAGCTAGGTTTTAAAAGGGGATGCCACCTAAATTAAGAATTCCAGTATGTGAATCCCATGGTCTATAAGTTCAGTTAATATTTGGGAACATGCGGCACTACTCTCTTAAAGCTAGAAACCAGAGAAGTAAGCCCCAAACTTGTGACGTCATAGGGTATAAAGTCTGGAGCTGCTCCATAGACAATGAATAGCCGCCTGATGTTATGTTTGTTACACCCAGCTGAGCTGTATTCTTTCAGTTGTGACATTGAAAATGTACCCATATACTCAGAACATTCCTCTGGGTGCCCTCAGTGTCATCTATAACATCTTTACCACTTTGTCTGTGGAGCAGCTCCAGGGTTTATACCCTAAGACATAAAAAATTTGAATTTCAGCACTCTAGCTTTTGGATTTGAGAGGCATTTATTCATGTTTCTAGTGTTTTTGGACTGTCCTAGACCATGAGAAAAACATGTATTAATTTTGAAAATGGGCGCAGTTCCCCTTTAAGTTGATAATACACATCATTACACACATTGGTGCAGTGATCAGCTAATTAAAAGGTAAAGTACCTCCAGTCATAACATAATGATAAACAAAAAGAAGCTATTTATGAGCCATGTGCACGCTATCCCAGACATAAACCCTCATACATCTAAAAATTGGGCACACAAGCTACCTAAAAGTGCCATATCTGCCTTTAAACGCTGCCCCGAAAATGAGAATCTGCGTCTAAAAGTGTATGCGGGGACATAAACACTTCACTATACGAGATGACACGTCTCAGGGCTCTTAAGGCACACAAAGAGTCCTTGTATGACCACTGGTACCTCGACGTCAGCGTCTCTGTTGCACTGAGCTGAGTTGGCCAGCAGCAACGTCACTCCCTGACGGCGGCATCAGAGCAGCACGAGCGGCCATCCGCGCAGCAGCGACTCGCTCCGGAACTCGGCGGAGGGAGACAGCGTTGGACAGCGGCTCTGTGCTCTGGGACTGACTGGACGGCGACTTTGTGCTTCTGTGGCTCAGGTAAACCACGAAGTCGCTTATGGTGGAGACGCTTTTGTTCATTTCAAGGTGAGTTTTGTGTGTTTTTTTATTTAGGCAATTCGCTATAAGGAACAGCGTGGGTACCAAACGTTGCGAGTACAATGACTAGCAAGCTGCCTGCACTGTAGCTGTTGTCCTGTAGCCATAAACTGTGTGTTGCTATGGCACTGCCAGGCAACGTCCCACCTGCTGCTGCCGCGACTATATGTTTCTGCCCTCCTGTCAACCTAAACAAAGATGAATATATGGAAACAAAGCACTCTTTTGTATGTTTTAATTCAGCCATTCATTTGTTATGAATTTAAGTGTGTGTGCGTATGTGTTTTAATTGTGCTGCTTTCTTCTAGCCAACTGTTTTCATTAGACCATGATGGATAATTTTTAGACTTCAGTTACAGTTGTTTAAATTCCAAGCAGTTTAGTAATACCTTCTGCACTTAACCAACACTCCACATTGTGCCTAGTCTGTGGGCTATATTCAGTAGCTGTAGCAGACAGTAGAAAGGTCGCTGCCTGTTTTTGAGTATTTTTCCAGTCAAGTGCTCATGTGTCTGTGGCTCTAGGTGACAGCACAGTCCATTTCCACTAGAACACAGCAAATGCTTGGCATTGCCTTTGTAACGGCTGTCTGTTTATTTTCATAGTGTCTAAGTAACACCCAGGACCACAAGGCTTGAGCAAACACAAGATGGTGATTACCAGCGTGGCATCCCTCAGAAGGACATCACTGGCCATGGACACGGAGAGCAGATGTTTGCAGTGAAGGTGCCTAGTGCATACAGTAGCTTCCCATTCTGTGGCTCATACACAGCTGCTGTGGTTAGGCATCAGTGCATGCCAACGCGAGGCCCGTGATACAAAGAAATTCCATTATCCCTCATCTCCTGTCTGCTCTGACAGAGAGGAGGAAATCACCATACCATGCTGTCGTGAGTCCAGGAAGGAGGGAGAATTATGAGTCAGAATGGAGAAGAAAAGAAAACTGTCACTCTTCAAATCCGCCTCTAAGCTTGGTAGACAGCTCACACACTTATTTTAAGAGCACGACCAGATCTCTTTTCAGCCGCCATCTAGAGCTGTAGGACTATGTAGAGACCTTGCTCCTTTTTGCTTTCCATAAATTATTACTGAAACCTTTTACCTTTTCTTAAACTGTTAGGTCTGTATACATTCCAGGGATTAGAGTTAACACTCTGAGTGAGTGCAAAGTACAGCAGGGTGCATCCAAAGGGAGCTCTGTTCATTGTGTTTTAGTTTACACACCTCCTTATCTCAGCTGTCAAGAGGGAGGATTCTTTTCTACAGTAACTTACCCAGAGCAATAGAGATAGTGGTGGGAAAGGAGGGGTGGGAGGAGTGAGAAGAACAGAGAATGACTGTGAGGGAGTGAGCGTGTTTAACCCAGCCACTGAGTGACTCTTGTATCCAAGGACGAAGGTAGCAACGCATCCAAACGCCACTCTTCGCCCACGGACTTGCTATGAAGAAATGAGGCGAACACATAGGCACTCAGCGGCGCTCATATAGACTCAACAACCTGTCCGGCCCCTTCTTCACAGGTCCCCTGGGGTTTGACTCGCCTGTCTGGAGTGCCAGGGCTGATGACTGAGCATATCATGACGGCAGCTAGAGTGAACTACACAGTACGATAGAGTAGTACTTGAATGGGAGTTTCTTTTTTTTTCTCTTGAAGAAAACAAAAGTGTTTCCTGTATTTCACCGGTGTCATTGCACCTAAACTGGCCCACGTTTGTGTATGTTTTTTGGCAGAGGACCAGACTGGAGAGGAGGTAGTAACAGGTGCTGCGTGCCAAGGTGGATTTGGAGGTGGGGAGGAGAGCTGAAGATCATGGGTAAATCAAACAGCAAGCTCAAGCCAGAGGTGGTGGAAGAACTGACAAGGAAAACCTACTGTGAGTACCTTCATGTCTGTTTCTTTTTGTTTCTCTTGAGAAACATTCTTCTCAGCTAGCCTGTATGAGAACAACAGCACATTGTGACCAAAGTAAAAGACTATGCAGTATGTGATAGATAGCTAAGATTAATAATCACATTTTCCACCCACCATGTTCCATACAGCTGTACAGTAAATAACCCTGCCTGCTAGGATGTATTGGGATTCCACATCAGTTTCTCGTTATCGACAGAACAGAGCTACAGCTAAATGTCAGCTGGGAATAAGCTCCCCGTTTGATTTAAATTTACATTTTAATGTTGTGTAGCAAATTGTGATTGGTGAAGGTCTGGCAAAAGTTGCAATCAGCATCTTTAAATCACGCTGAAGGGATTTATGAATATGGAGATGCTGATGTTGTATCAGCCATCGAGCTAGGGGTTTTAGAGACGAGGACGTGGTTTTATATGCAGGACATGGAGCCTCTGTATATTTTTATTTGAACAGAGACAGAGATAGATACAGAATATAAACGGTTAAATTACGGCTGTGCTTTACATGCCAGAATTCTTAATGGCATTCCTGCAGAGTCTGACAGAAATGGTGGGACTGGTGGAAAAGTCAAAAACTGGAGTGAGCCTGCAACATCGCAAGTACATGTGTTGTTCCTGTTGATTTATCAGGACATTGCATATACTGCATTTGCTCTTCTCACTTTGTTCACACTCATTTATTCTTTGATGATCTCCAGCTGAACAAAAAAATATTTTTTCCCCCGCCTACAGTTTTCAATCAAATTTGAGCAAAGATCACATTCATAATTATCACAATGATGTCTCTTAGGAAGACACTGTCTTAATCATTTGCATGTTATTTCTGGAACCAGTGTTATTATTGTTATTATTTAAGCAGTACACTGTGCAGGTGTGGGTGGGAGTTGACATCCATTGGCTGCTTAATGACAGTGTTATTTGTGTAGTGGGTCTCTCTACAGCAGAACCATGGAAGGCTGTTGTGGCAGGAAATTGCTGTGGAGGAAGATTGGGCTCCGTGCTGGGCTGTTTGCTGCTGTCCTCTACACTCTCTCTCTCTCTCGCTCTCTCTCTCTCTCTCTCGCTCTCTCTCTCTCTTACCCTTTCGCCCTGTCTCCTTCGCTTTATCCCCTAATTGCCCTCTTTGAGCTGGGAATGGAATAGTATAATTAGGATCTTATCTGGTTAGCATCGCTGAGAGGGGCACCAAGCTTTCTCTCCCAGCATGATCATTCTCCCTTTCTCTGTTGTTGCCTGACTTGACTCTTATCATTTCTGTTTTCCTTCATCCTGTTGCCTCTTTCTCTCGCTCTCCCATGAGAAGCCTTGTCTGCCATTTTAGTCTACACTTTCCTTTGGTTCTTGACAGACTGGGGACTTAGTAAATTTCTCTGTCACTATGTGTCTTCTTGTTTCAGTGGCAGAAGAGGTAGGGTGCTTTTTTCCCCAGCAGATGCCCTCTGTGTTAACAGGCAACCGACAAGGCCAGGCCAGACATAAGGCCTGTTTAGTTCAGAAGATGTCTGTGTGCTGCTTTGCTGTAGGTTTGAAAATGCCTGCATCTTCAGAAGAAAATTACTATGACCTCGTGTTTAAAAATAAAACACTTTCTGATCAAAGACAACACTGAGCTGTGCCAAGGCCCTCGCTAGCCGGTGTTTTTCCTGCTCTTAGTGAAAACTGTGGAAAATGGCTGCAGCTTCACCTGTACTTTAAGAGAGCTTAATTCAAACCAGAAATTCTTTTCCAAGTGACTGTTCTGGCATCAAATGGAAATGCCAGCAGTCCTATTAAAATGTCTGCAGGATTTAGGCGAGGCCCATGTAATGGCACGACGATTTTGTAAGTTGTCAAAGCCATGAAGAGGCTCAAAGTGACAGAGTGCAAGCTGGATGTGTGGTAGCAGACCCTGCAGGGTCAACCAGCTGAGTGGGCCCTGCATTCTCCTGCACATGGGTCGATTGCATTATTGCCCGTTGCCTCTGACCGTCTTATGTAATAAAATGTTTTATTAAATCGAAACCATGGTAAATTGCCTCAATTTTTGACTACATTGACTTTTGAGGCCAATTTAATGGTAGCTTGGCTTGGCTGACAGTCGTGAGATTGACCCTGACATTTATTACCCAGGAAGGGGTCACACGATGGATTCCTTGGTGAAATGCAGAGCAGAACAAATTGAAGGCAGAGATATATGCAGGCGAAGACTACCTGACCTGGCCTCTCATTGATAGCCTCTGTATGATTCTGCTCATGTGCTGCAGCAGTCACATCGTGGAATAAATATATAGACCTCATGGTCAAGTGTTGAATATATTTGTCATGGATATTTTTTTCCTAACCAGTGCAGTATGAGGGCGTTGGACATTTTGATAATTTAATTCCTTACTGTTGTGACAGGTAAATGTCTAGGTTTGAAACTTGCTTTGTTTCTCTGGTTGTATGTCTTTGCACTAACTATGACTATGAGTGGCTCAAGGTTAAATATTATAGTAGAAGAAATGATTGACTAACCGACTAGCTGTTTGTGTCATTTATAAGGCTGCTGCTTTGCCCCGGGCCCAACAGAAGTGGTACAGTAGTAGACATCCTCAGACTTACAGTGGCATGAATGCAGAAAGTCTCTCTCAAAGGACCACCTGGTTAAACTAATGCTATTGATTTCCAGCCTTTGTTTTCATTAGCAAGCCAAAGGGCCAAGAGGCTGAAAATTGCTGTGGTTACTTGAGAGAAAGTAAAGAGACGAGGGAGAGCCATGAGGGATTGGTTGATTAGATACTGGCAGATAATGGTGTTTGTGTGTGGGCATGATAACACATCCTGCCTCCTGAACTGTTCTCTTTCTTAAATCTGTGGCTGACCTTCATTCCCTCAGCCTTGCTTGTCTTTTTGTGGCTCCCTGGAGTGTACTCCCACTTGTCGTCTACTATTCTGGCCAGCAGAAATTATTATTCATCTCCTCTGATAGTATGCGAGAGTGGATTCATACAACACTCAACGAAACATGGCTATTTTCCAATAATTGCATGTTGACACCGTGGAGTAGTTTTGGTAAAGTCAGACGATGTGTGAAAGGACTGGGCCAAGATGATTAACGATGCCACTACTTGGCTCTTCTGTTGTATCTAACAGCAAGCTACTCTTTTTCTAGGACAACCAAAGTTTTCCTCTAAGCTAATGTCACTCTTTGTTTCTCTTACAGTTACAGAGAAAGAGGTGCAGCAGTGGTAAGTGTGCATTAATTTTTAATGAGATTTTTCTTCCATTCCTGATGTGGCTAGTCATATATTAGCAATTGTGTTTTTACTGGCAAAGCTCACCGGAGTAAGGGGGAGATCTTATCTTGACCCACTTGCAAAACCCACTGGTATATATTTTGCCCAGGATTTGGTTTCTTGAATCCATGGATAGTGTATTTACATTTGGTTTAATAGTTGATTTGAAGCCATCTCCCTCACTCTACCCTGAAGACAGATGAGTTCTGAAAATAGAATGACTTTGAAGCCTTACTGAGACTGAATGACTTTGAAGGCTGATAACACCGATACAAAACATTTCCATGATGCATTCCTCAACAACCTTTTTGCTCCATTTGCAAACGGGATGTTTGGTAACAGAAGAACCTGAGGTCATGAGGTTTCACTTTCGACCGCTTAATCATTACATAGTCACTGAGCCTCCACAAGGTTGTTGATTAGTAATCCTCTCTGTATGCATATGAATATATATATATTTATACAGAGAGATACCTCAGGTCCTAAGTCACAGAACTGTGGTGAGAGTGATCATTACTGTTAAGGTGTGAATTTCTGAATGTTTGTCTGAAGGCACAGTTCGACAGCTGCTGGCACATGGATAAGAGACAATATATCTTCATTTACAGAGATGATTCAAGCATGAGCGCAGTCATTGCTTTTGTTTGCTGCATGCCACTCTTGGGCTATTGTTTCCTTGGAAATGAAAAACAAAGCGTGGCGTATATCAGAAGAGTGAGCACTGTAATAAAGTGATCACTCCATGTTCACACTTCAGTTCTCCTGCTTTGGTTTTGCATTTCACGACCTAATTCTGCATGCATGAGAAGAGCTCTGCCTCCTAGACGCTGTTCATGTCCCCTGTTGGGGGGTTTACAGGGGGTTTACTGCTGGGGGGAGGCAGGGCACATTCACAGCAGCAGCATCATTGGATATCACTGGGCATTGACAGGTCAAGAGCCTCCGAGCGGGCTTGTCTCTTGGGCTGACGGAGTGCACTGGGGCAGAATACCCCCTTAAACTCCCCAGCCCCCACCCCCCCGGCTGTGCAGCCAGCTAGCTCACCATCACTCTCACTGTTTTTCACAGCAAAGTTTGCATGAGTCCTCACTTGAAGATCAGCAGCAATCAACACGGCTGAGTGTGAGGGATGAGAGGGAATTTTACCAGGGGAAATGCCAGATGGCGTGTAATTAGAGCACAGGCACAGACATAGAAGAATAAGCGGGGTTAGATAAATGCCTGTGTTGTGCATTAAATTTGTTCCCCTTCCTAATTCTCCTCTAAGGGAACATCATTAGTATGCTAGAGGCTCACCTGAAATCAATAACAAAATGCCATAGCTCAGTGATGTTCCTGCCAGCTAGGCAGGAGCAAGAAAGACATCCTGCACAACTCTTTAGCAAACCACCACGGTAGATGCCAAGGAGCAGGAACCAGTGCCAGTAATAAATACTTAATTTTCATGCTGGCCCCCTAGTGTGGTCGGATGCACAATGTCACGTCTGCTGTGTCCCTGCAAGCACAGTGCGTAGTTGTACTGTTACACTACTTCAAGTACAGTCTGACTGTGTGTGTATGGGGGTGTATGTGTGTGTGTGTCTTAGTGTCACCAAGTCAGATTTCGTGTACATGATGTGTACTTGGCAAAAATAGGCAATTCTGATTATGAAGCTGACGTTGGGCAAACATGTTTACACTGGTACAGTCATTGCCTTTTTTACTCTACCCATGTACTGTAGATATGTCTTCTGCTTACATAAATTAACTGGTAGTATATTAAGTATGATAGTAGCCTTAGATGTGCATTACTGTATGCCTGATGAAGCTAATAATTGTGACTGGCCGAAGAGGGAAAATAAGTATTTGATCATTTAAAACTGAAAGTGCAGATTGAAGAATTTAAGCCCGACTGATATTGACATTGGTACTTCAGAGGGTAAAAATCCAACATCTATATATTGGCTGATGTTTTTTAACAAAATTTTACCGAACAGTTAGGATACGAATCCTTTTAGTTTGGTTATTGAAAATGAAAAAAATGGTGCCAGGTTTTAAGAAGGAAGAAGAACGTGTGGAATAAACAAGACAATATCTCTGATCTTGATGCATTTAAAAAAAAAGTCTCTATGAGTCTGACAGTATTATAGAAGTGCAATGCTAACATGATGGAGTGCTCTTATAATTCACTGCTTCTTTTTCATTTGCAATAAGTCCTCAAGGTGCTCAAAAATTGTAATAATCGGTCACAGAAAAGAAATTTTCAGGCACTCTCAGGCAACAGTCTACTGTATATTTAAGGTGTACTTTAGTGATTTAGTATTGCATTATAAAGTTGAGTGACTCATAAGAAACAAATTAAAAAAGCAGTCAAAATCAAAGGAGCAGAGGCCAAGACATCTTCTTTATATATATATATATATATATATATATATATATACTTTATTAATCCCCAAGGGGTAAATTCAATTTACCATAATGTAACTCAAGAGCATCTGTCATAGACCTAAATGCACACTTATTTCAAATGCCATATCTCCAGTTTGTAACATAGGGTTTACATTTTTGTTCGTTTTGTTTTTGCCAAGATAATTGTGATGATGTCATCAGGGTTATTTTTAGACTGTGGAAAGTTTCTTCAAAGCCACAGAAGAAATGTTTTCAAAGGGAGTAGTACTCCTCATGCCAAACTGAATTTCACATGTAAAATTGGTTAGGTAGGTATTTGATTTTCAGTTTTCAGATTCTGATGTTTTGAGTAAAGACTATAAAACCTATAAATAAATATAAATCGTAAATCCTTACTTTGTTAACATGCTGCTTCTGCACTGCTGTTTGACAGCGTTCTGTCAGGTGTTGTCTCGGATTTGGAGCCTATTATTATAAGCATTTATGTAGGTCTATAATTTATCCATGATAAGACAAAATTGTCATAACCTGTTATTATGTCACAAAAAGTGCATAGATAGGACTTTGTTCAAACAAACCCCTTGGCATTACAAACATGCAAAAGGCACACCAAGACTTTTGGGAAATATTTATTATTAACAAAAAACAATACAAACAACAATATTGTAGACAGTAGGTGATTTGATGGGAGATGCCAATACCCCTTCTTAGCAAACTGACCAAAATGTATCCCTCTTGTTAACCTGCCATCACTCTCCGTCCCCTGGGTCCCCTCCCAGATGTCGTCCTATCCAGAACTATAACCGATAAATTATTGAGGATTGTTAAAGTTTGAAGGAGCGTTTCTATTTTAATCAGTGCAGCATTTTAAGCCTGGGTTTAGTGACCAGGAAACTCAGACTGTGAGACGTAATGCTACTCAGCCAATCAAATTTGTGCCTTCAAATAAGCCTTGCAACTCAAGTGAGATGCAGACATTGGAGAGATAAGATGAGTCAGAGACATTAGAGAGATACAGAAGAAGTAATTTCACATTGCATGTTCTAAAGAGAGAAAAGTAAACAGCAAAAACAGAGCTTATAACCAAGACTGGACAGACTCTTACATGTTCATCTTCCCACGAGCAGATCAAAACCAGTATGTCTCATCATATGTTCCCAGACCTTGGTGGTTTATAAAAACAGCGATGTGACGTGCCACTACGAGACAAAGCACCGAGCTTCTTTTTAGCAAACATACCCACTCAAGCCTGAACTAAGGGCACAGTAAATAAAATATTTTAAATGGTGCTGAATCACTGAATCATTTGTCCAGCAAATGATGGTAGAGTGCCCTTTTAAAAGCCTTTATTTAATCAAGCATAATAACGGTTTAAAGTGCAGACTTGTTTTGACCTCACACAGTCTTAATCAGAGCTCTTGGACCACATTTATGTTCTCTGTGATACTAATTGATTTTTATGTATTAATTTAGCCTTCTGTCATAACGATGTTGGATATAGGAAAGGTTTTTCCAGCTATTATTAATGTCAACAAGTTGAGTATTGGAGTGCAAATTAAATTTTACTTTGTCAGTCTTAAACTAAAATTGGCTGTTTGACCCGCCTGAAGTGTCGCCACTTATTATAAACCTTATATTGTGGATTTTAAGATTCTGTTTCTTGACAGCTGTTGTTCACTGTGGCTGAACCTGTGACACAACTTATTTGAATATTTTATAGATGCACTGTTGTGTTTTTGCATTGAACAGTGTATACTGTACACACAGTACACACACTATGCTGTACAGTGTGCTAGAGTACCATTCAGCTTTTTGTGTTGGTTGCTGAATATAATTTTCCATAGTCACACATTAAAAATGACTTAAGAATTCAGGTGAAATGGGTCAGCTTTGGATTATGATATGCATTGTGCGCCCTGCACTTTGAATACCAATTAGATTGTATTATGCATTATAGCGAGCGAGGCTTTCATTTCCCTCCATATCTCCACATGATTCAAATGTGAGAATTACATGCTTCTGCTCTCTTCTCGCCTCTCTTCTTGCTGAACTTTTTCTCAGCTGCTCCTCAAAGCGCCTCTCCATCTCAGTGACTGTATGGAGCTGGCTTCATTATCTCCAATGCAGATTAAAAGTAAAGAGTTTAAGAGGAGCGAGGAGCCAGTGTGGAAAAGATCTGTCCTGGCCTTCATTCTTCATCAGAGCACACTCTCTCTCACTCTCTCTCTCTGGCCGTAATTACAGCCCCAGACTTGCTCTGAATCAGAGACGAACATGCAGTGCTCCCTTGTGTGAATGTGCGTCATTTTTGCTGTTGATCAAGAGCAAAAGCTTTTTGCAATGCTTTTTATAAAAAGAGTGCTATTATTTCCCTGCTTTTCCCTTCCTTCTCTTACTTTTCATCTAGTATTTATTTTTGTAAAGGCTAAAACTCTCTTCCTCGCTCCCTGACCTGTTACAGTCTAGTCAGACTTTAAGGCTGCTGTGTTCCTTTATGAAGATGTACAAGGAAACTGCGCACCTCTGAGTGACTGCGTTTGAAATTGCCTATGAGATGCTTCTATATTTAGGTTAATAGAGATATTAAGGCGCTCTCTAGATATGTCATTTCCAGGGGGCAAGAGGAAGCTCTCAGACTTATCTATCAGCCATACATATTATCAAAAGAGGACTAGAGAGTAATTTGATTAGAGTTAACCACTCTGGGCTCGCTATTGGATTAGGGCGATCGTCTTATCTGTGAATGAGACAAATAGCTTTGCACTTTACCTTTTTGATCTAGCGCATTCTTTCAAGCTGAATCAGTAATGACTGCTGTAAAGGTGAGTAGGTGACTTCAGTCTGCCATCATTGTTGCCCACTTTTATCTTGATTATCATTCACTTTGCGCATGCGTGGCGTCACTGGTTTCCCCGCCACTTCAGTCCGGTAAAACACAGCTTTTAATCCAGTTTCTCGCTTCTTTTATTAACGAACCACTTGCTCTCAGCTTTTATTGTATGTACTTTTTAAACATGGACTAAGGTTTTAAGCCATCGGGCCTGTGGTTGTCACGGATCATAGACTACTGCAGAAGTGAACGTGGAAGTCGCCAGCCGAACCGCATTAGCAAGGTGCCAACTTTTAAAAATCGTTTAACTGTGGGAGACCTACAACTCACCACCTGAAGCGGACTGCCCCCTTAAAATTGGGGAAGGTCCCCTTGGTCATTTCGGCCCCATGACCGAGTGTAAAAATTTTAACTCACCTCCATGTGTTGATAGTGTGTCTCGGGGAACGGATCTCCAGCACAGGCCGCAGGTATGTTGGCGGTGTGTGAGTCCTGCCTCCCAACCCTGTCAAAACTGAGGGAGAGCATCTCCGGACTGCAGGCCGACCTCAAGGAGATGGAAAAGATCCTCCTGGATTTTACCACCGTCGCCACGATCCAGGCAAAACATATTGCTCACCTGACGGCATCTGGCGCTGGTGACCGGAGCATGATGGCCACGAACACCACCACCCTGCCGTGGACCGGCTCCATAACCACCGGAACTCCGACACCAGCACTAGCCGAGTCCCGCTGGCACCGCCAGGGAGCCAAGCCCAAATCATCGGCACTCTCCACCTCCTGCCTTCGCCCCGTGGAGCCGCAGCGCTTCATCATGGAGGGTGGAGCGGGAGCACCGGTGAGCTCAACTCCACACAAGCCGAGGGAGCCCTGGTCGGTGGTGGCCAGGGGCTCTGGGGCTCGTCCATCTCCTCCTCCTCCTCCGCCTCCGGAGCTGCCGCTGGACAACAGGTATGACATCCTAAGCCTGCAGGTGTTCCCTCCTGTGGATGCTTCGTCCAGCTCGCCTGTGGAACCTGTAGGCCTACATCCAGCTGGCCGTGGCTCTCACCAGTCCAGGAATCGGCATCTGCTTGTCCAGCCTGACCCCTCCCCTCCATCCCGGTCAGGAGGAACCGCGGCCTGGCGCCACAAACATCGGGCTCCATCCCGTCACCGTCGTATCTCCAGGCAGTCGGAGGCGCGCACTCGGGAGCAGCGCACCCCCTCTGTGCTAGTGATCGGGACCTCCATGGTCAGGCACGTGGAAGTGCACAACGGCCGCACCTTCTGCCACCCTGGTGCCCGTGTCAGTGAGGTTGCATCCTCCGCCCTCCAGCTGACTGCACGGCACAGCTCGGCCTCCACGCTGGTCCTGGAGGCCAGTATCAATGACCTCAGGAACCAGCAGTCAGAGGTCCTCAAGCAGGACTTCATCTCCCCGGTGGACCGCCTGCTGGACACGGGGAAGCGGCTAATTATTTCCGGCCTGCTTCCCCCCCTCGTTATGGTGACATCACCACCAGCCTCCTTCATCAGCTGCACCTGTGGCTGAAGGGATACTGCCTGTCCAAAAGTATCCCTTTTGTGGACAATTTTATAGCTTTTTTAAACAGACCCCACCTTTTTAAACGGGACGGCCTCCACCCAAACCAGGAGGGATCATGGCTGTTATCAGTCAACATTGACCTGACCATCCGATCCTGCACCACAGCCACCTCCTGACTCCACCCACCTCCACCCTCCTCCACTACACATTGCACCACACACACTTCTCCCTCAGTAGCACCTTCTCTGCAACCAGAAACACAGGACATTCACACCATAAAAACTATCATTACACTTAGAAAGTTGAAACCAAGGAATGTTTTTAGACCTAACCGTGTTTTTAACATCCATTTGAAAAGTCACGAAGAGCGCACGTTCAGCACAAACATTAAAATGGCAGTGCTGAACGTGCGCTCACTAAACAAATCTTTTATCATAAATGATTTAATTTTAGACAATAACCTAGACAGTATTCTCCTTACAGAAACATGGCTTGGCACCGACGCACCTGTTGTTCTCACCGAGGCTTCCCCACCAAATTTTAACTTTTTATATTCTATTAGGGGAGGTAAAAGAGGAGGCGGAACTGCATCGGTAACAAAAACCACAATGTCCTCAAATGAAGTTTCTTTTAGCAGTTACACGTCATTTGAGCATCATGCTTTTGTTTTTAGCAGCCCTCCTATCCTTTGCATAACGGTTTACAGACCACTCCAGTACTCCACTTCTTTTATCAGTGAATTCTCTGAATTATTATCAATCATTCACTCCACCTACAACAGGATTTTAATAACTGGTGATTTTAATCTACACATTGACAACACCTCGGACCCAGTATCCAGAGAATTTTTAAACCTCTTAAACTGTTTAGATTTTAAACAACATATCACGCAGCTGACCCACAGCAGAGGCACACCCTGGACCTGGTCATAACCTATGGCCTGTCCGTGGGTGTCCTCTGTTGTGGATCTGGCTGTGTCCGACCACTTTTGTGTTTTTTAACATCACCAGTTTTAACCAACAGGAGGCCCCGGTGAGAACAGTGAGGAAACGCTACCTAACTTCTGAAGTGGCTGCAAATTTTATCCAGATTTTACAGAGCACTCCTGCAGAGATTTTACCAGCACCCTGTGATTTTATTTTGGACAATTTTAACAACAAACTCAAGTCAACACTGGACTCAGTGGCTCCACTTTTAATCAAAACAATTAGAACAAAACCTACTCCCCATGGAGAAATCAGGAAATCAAACAACTGAAAAGATACTGCAGGAGTGCTGAGAGAAGGTGGAGAAAATCAAACCTAACAGTCCACTACAAAATATTACGTGAACATCTCAAAACCTACAATAACGTAGTCAAACAGGCAAGAATTTCCCACTTCAGAAAACTAATTTCTGACAATAAAAACAATCCCAAATTCCTCTTCTCCACAATTGATATTTTAACAAACAGTAATTTTAACAGATCACCTAAGACAACAACCAATGCCCTTTGTGAGGACTTTGCAGACCACTTCAGAAGTAAAATCAATGACATCAGATCCAGTCTCTTATCACAACAGATTTTAACTGTCGACACACCTGGATCATTGCTTTTACCTGAGGAAACACTGGAGAGTTTTGCCCTGGTTGATGCGAGGACACTTGGTCGAGTTTTCTCCCAAGTAAAGCCCACAACCTACCTTTTAGATCCAATTCCCACACCATTTTTTAAAACATTTTATGGATTCTTTGAGAAACAGCTACTGTACATGGTGAATTGCTCTCTTCAGACAGGTGTCTTCCCGGCCTCCTTAGCGGTGGTGAGGCCCCTTCTGAAGAAGAGCAATTTAGACTAACATTCTTAATAATTATCGACCTGTATCCAACTTACCATTTTTAAGCAAAATTTTAGAAAAACTGGTTTTTAACCAAGTAAATGATTTTTTAAATACAAATAACACTTGAGAGAAGTATCAGTCTGGTTTTAGGATGAACCACAGTACAGAGACAGTCCTTTTAAAGATTTTAAATGACATCAGGTGCAATTTAGATAACCATAAACTCATAGTCTTGGTACTACTGGATCTAACCGCCGCCTTCGATACTGTAGACCATCACATTTTATTATTAAATAGACTGAGGCACCTGGTCGGCCTCTCTGGTACTGTTTTTAACTGGTTCGTCTCTTACCTTACTGATCGACACTTCTTTGTAAGTATGGATACATGTTCCTCAGGAACCTCTGAGATAAAGTTTGGGGTCCCCCAGGGGTCAATTTTAGGTCCAACTCTTTTTAATCTCTACAAGCTTCCTCTGGGGGACGTCATCAGGAGGCACGGCATCAGCTTTCATAGTTATGCTGATGATACGCAACTGTACATCGCCGTGTCTCCTGATGACACAGGGCCAATTGATGCCCTTTTAAACTGCATTTTAGATATAAAGTCATGGATGGCAGCGAATTTCCTGCAGCTCAACCAGGACAAAACAGAGGTTTTAGTCATTGGTCCTGAAGGCCAGAGAGAGAGACTTTTACCAAAACTACAGGATTTTAAACCAACACAATCTGTAAAAAATCTGGGTGTGATTTTTGACTCTGAGCTCTGTTTTATTCCACATATTAAAAACATAACAAAGGCAGGTTTCTACCACCTTAAAAATATAGCCAGAGTCCGCCCGTTTCTCTCTCAGGCCAGCACGGAGGTGCTGATGCATGCTTTTATCTCCTGTAGGTTAGATTATTGTAATGCCCTGCTCTCTGGTCTTCCCAAAAAGAGTATCTCAAATCTACAATTATTACAGAATTCAGCTGCACGAGTGCTGACGAGGACCAGAGGGCAGGAGCACATTACACCAGTTTTTAAGGTTCTTTTATTAGTTTTTAAATGTCTTAACGGTCTTGGGCCTTCTTATTTATCTGACCTGCTTTTACCATATCAACCCTCGCGGACCCTGAGGTCCTCCGGCACCGGCCTTTTAACCATACCACAAGTTAGGACTAAAACACACGGGGAGGCGGCATTTAATTATTATGACCCCCGATTGTGGAACAGCCTGCTGGAGAACCTCAGAGCTGCAGAGACTGTTGATGTGTAAAAAGAGGCTCAAGACTCATCTTTTTAATCAGGTTTTTAACTGATCTCTGTATTTATCTATTTTAAATTCCTCTTATAACCGATTTATCCATCTATTATCTATTTTTTATTTATTTTTTATATTCTTACCCTTCCTCCTGTTATGTTCTTATCTCATTTAACCTTTATCTTTTGTTATTTTAGTTAGCCAGTAGGTTTTAGTTTTGATGCATTTTATGTCTCTGTTTTAGATCATTCTTACCTAGCTACTAACTCAATTTTATGAGCTAAATAGCTTTTTGTTTGTTTGGATCTTTGTTGTTTTTAACCTCTGTGAGGCACTTTGTGTTACTGTTGTATGAAAAGTGCCATATAAATAAAGTTGATTTGATTTGATGTATTCTCAGTGCATTATAAATTATATTTTCAACACTTTAAGTGGTGTCTATCTGTGCTTTATTTTTCAGGTACAAAGGCTTCATTAAAGATTGTCCAAGCGGGCAGCTGGACGCTGTGGGCTTTCAGAAGATATACAAACAGTTCTTTCCTTTTGGAGATCCCACAAAGTTTGCCTCCTTCGTCTTCAATGTATTTGATGAAAATAAGGTTTGTAATCAATTTAATATATTTTGTGGTCCTATTACAAGGGAGAAAAATATATTCAACCACCTTTGGTACCATAAATTGACAGTGGCTGTTTGTCCAGGGTTGCTGCTAGATAAGGAACGTTATGTTAAAGGGGACCTGACATGCTCATTTTCAGGTTCATTCTTGTATGTAAGGTTTTTACTAGAACATGTTTACATGCTTTAATGTTCAAAAAACACTTTATTTTCCTCATACTGTCTGTGCTGGAACACCTGTATTCACTTTCGGTCCAAGATGGGTTCGTACAGCACCTGTCTTTAAGTCCGCCTCCTGAAAAGCCCATTCTGCTCTGATTGGTCAGCTTTTCCAGTACTTTCATATCTACCCTCTCTGCACCGTCATCACAGCTTGGGAATGACTGTAACAGAGAATAGCGGCAGTTTGTTACTGTGAAAAATCACTAATAAAAAGCTTTTAAACATAATCTGACATGTTCCAATAGGAATATGATCTAAAATCTGGGAGAAGTTAACAACATCAGCAACCAAGATTACATGTTTCACTGATGTTAACATGTAGCTTCATATAGCAGTGTAGGCTATGTAATAGAAACACTTGAAGTAGTGTGCCCAGAGCAGATGCCTATATAAAGGAAACCAGCACACTATGACGTGATACTGTAGCCAGAGTAAAGTACAGTACAGTTGGAGTGTTCAGAACAGTAGATCACTGTGGATCAGTTCTACATGCATTTACATCATTATTTGAAACCTTGGCCATGTTTAATATGAACATCCAGTATTGTCACACTATATAAGACACAAAATACAGAAAAGCATAATAGGTCCCCTTTCAAAGCGACAGTGTCTGAGGATAGAGCTTATCTAAAGGTCCTTCCTTGAGCCAGAGGTTGCACAGAATAAAAGGGCAACACGGTATAAAAATCCTTCCATTTTGAGGCTTTTATTATTCCAGAACCCTGTTTGCCTTTTTTGAAAACTAAAATCTGTCAGTAAAAGGTTTAAGGACATGTTGGCCATATTTTTATTCATTTTTGATAACTGTAAGGTCAGTATTAATAGAATCCTATTATATTTTGCATGCATTGGACATTCACATCAGAACACTGCATACATAATGTTCTGCTCTGACATTGTCAACATCATAAATGATTCTATCCTTTAATAAAAATGCATAAACAGAGAGCTGAGGATGAGTCACAGCATCAGTAGTAACACATAATTGTAAGCCTTAGTTTTGTGCCAGAAATCAGTTTCCAAGAGTGGATGCCAATTTATTATTCACAAGGTGTATATGCATATATTTTATGGAATGAAACTCCTTCCCTGTTATGTGGGCGCATTCATTAAGGATTTGAGGATATGTTGAGAATGCACATTTTAACAAGGCCAAAGTGTTACATGCAACATTTGTCTGGAGCAATTCGTCTGATAGCAGATGTAGATTATTCAAATAGTGTTTAGGAGGACAAACTGTAGCAGAACAGTTCCTGGGATATTGGCGAGCCCCTGGAGGTTTATTGACTCCAGTTAAGAGGCTTTGTGTCAGGAGGATCAGACAGCCCCTCGGTCTGATGTTTATCTGTGACCTTCATTAGCGTTCGGCACCCCTTAGTCAGAGAATGCATTGATCTTAACAGTATTTATGACTTATGCAATCAGCAACGCATGGCTTCAGCATTGTCTGGCTGGTCAGATGTCTGGTAGAGATAAAGTGAGCTGACCCCAGGGCCATGAAGAGTGCTTGGCAGTTTTATAAGAGTAAAGCTACAGGTAGGCAGCTGTTAGAGCAGAATGCTCTTTTTTTGATGCAACACAATCCTTGGGTATCCAGTGAGAATATGAATTGACCAAAGCCTGAAGGCACCACTGCCAAGATGTTGATTTATATGCATTGCTTGTTGTCCACAAGCTGTTGTTTTCACTGTAGTGAATGGCGTGTTTTTTATGCAGTGCCTTTTAATCGTTTAATTTGAGTAAGTCTCACGCAGTTCCTTGAGGCTGGAGGTCATAACTTGATGAGTCGGTCTGAATTAGCGGCGTTTGAGCCACTTTGTGCTTTGTTTTACATTTGATTACTCTCCACTTTAGCAGATGTCTCTCTGCAATGCACAAAGTGAGGCCTCAAAGAAGAATGCTAAAGGCCACCATTTTTGGAGGGTAATTGGAAATTTTGAGCTTCTGTGGTAAGATTCAGTGCATGGGATTGTAACAAAGCCTGGAGGAAATAAGTGTCAGAACATTTTCTACCTTGTCGAACAGAATTATCTGCCATGCCCATTCATGATGCGGAATCCTTAGAAAAATGTGAAAATGTCTTCGCCCCAAATATACAGTGGTTGTTTATGTGCTGCAACTTTTAGATGAGGAGCCAGTCGCATCCATCTTCCTAATGACCACAGGTGACATATTTCAGCCTCAGGAGAGAGCCAGGTGCAGGGCAAAAAATAGCAGCTGACTTGGAGCAAACGGCTGGCCTGGTTTTCAACAGAATACAGCAAGGACATCATGAAAGAACAGCAAGGAGCTCATGAAAGTACAGCTACAGCAAGTGTGAAGCAAGATGCTCATCTTGTCTCCGGGCCATTTCCTCTCCCCCTCTCTCTCTGCCTTTTGCCACTCTGTAGGATGGACGCATCGAGTTCTCTGAGTTCATCCAGGCCTTGTCAGTGACTTCCCGGGGGACTCTGGATGAGAAGTTGAGATGTAAGAGGATGCACCCTCTCCTGTTTTTTGACATTTAAATGACAGGATTTAGGACTGACTGATATGCATTGCATATGAAAGGGGACTGCTGGGTTCCGAAAGGACAGTAAATAAAACATTATTAGCAAGATACAGCAGGCGTATGCAACCTGGGGGTCATGACCCAACATGTTGACAAGCTTTTTTGATATAACACTAAAACACAAATATAACACTCAAGAAAACTTGCAACTTTAGGTGTAATCAAAAGTTTTAAAGCTGAAACAAAGTGTCATCATTATTTATATGCAGAATGACTACAGTCATCGTGAAAGGCTGCTGCCAGTCTGTACCCAGCAATTACCACTTCTAAAGAAATGAAACTTTGTGTGCTTTGTAATCCATGAAAAATATATAGTCTTAATCTCTTATTTTACATAATGAAGTCACAGTAGCTTTTCAGTCTTTCCTTTCAAAATGTACTTCAACATCTTTTTTCATACAGGGGCTTTTAAATTATATGACCTTGACAATGATGGCTACATCACCCGAGATGAGATGTTAAACATCGTAGATGCCATATATCAGATGGTGGTAAGTTTTACCAGGAATCACACATAAACATTTGAATTGTTTGAGTGGCAGAGACTGTAATGATTTAATATCTCAGGGGAACACTGTGGAGCTGCCAGAGGAAGAAAACACACCAGAAAAGCGAGTGGACCGTATTTTTGCAATGATGGACAAGGTTAGTATTTTAATATCGAAATAATATCAAAAGACTTTAGTAATGAAAGATAATGTGCTAGCTTCTGTGCCATTTGCTGTTACTTTCTGCAGTTTAATGTCAAACTTTGCCTGACACTGATACAAGTGCAGTAATGATTATAAGTTTAATAAAGGAACTGAATCTGCCTTTGTTGCCACCCTCAGGGCTTTGACATGGACACTGTTAAGTTTAGAGCTGTAAGCTGTAGTCACCACAGCGTCACTAACACCGCCTGTGGTCTATAAACATCATATATAGTCTCCTCCGCCACTAGCCCTCGGTGCTAATGCCCTCAGCCCCAAGAATCTACTCAGCTTCAGTGAAAGCTGAGACGCAGCCTGCATGGGTGTGTTTGTCAGCCCACTACTGCCAAGATCAGCCCATTGGACTGGCTGTGCAGCACAGCAGCACTTAGTGATTTGTATTGGCAGAGTGGCTACCATCCAAGTGCACTGAAGCAAAGATCAGTCCAACAGCATAGAACAGGAGTAACATGATTTAGCTTAAGAGGCTGTTTTGCCCCCTGCTGGTAACACCGTGTTAAAGCATTGAAAGATTTGAGTTTGATTTTGTCTCATGTTCCTCTTCCAGAATGCAGACGGGAAGCTGACTCTGCAGGAGTTTCAGGAGGGTTCAAAGGCAGACCCTTCTATTGTGCAGGCATTGTCTCTTTATGATGGACTTGTGTAGCAATGTAAGGTGAGTGGGGTATTAATGAGCTAGTACCTGCATACTTCTCTGCATGGGTATTATCAGTCTCAGGTCATGCTTCAACTCCAGGATAATACCGTCTAATTCATCAGAGTAAAGAATAAAGGCAAGGAGACTCAATCCGTGGGCTGAAACTAAAGTGAAGAAGCCACTTTCTGCTCCTAGTTTGTTCCTATGAATTATTCAAAATGGCCCACTTGTTTGCTGGCAATCAAATAGTCTTGCAGTGCTGAGTGAAGAGCGAGACAGCCCTCTGCTCTCACTGCCTAATGTAATGCACCGGCCGCTGCCAATTGTTGCCGACATCCTGCTCAGCGTTTTGTCAACTGTGAAGCGAGCTCGTGAAGACATATTTTAGTAATGCAGTCGCTCTGTTTAGTGATTTGTCTTGCATGCTCTGAGCACACCCACATTTCATGACACCACTTACTGTCATCTATTCAATGGTGATCATTCTCACAACTCCTCAGATGGATCCAGCCCAGCATACACGCGCCAAATCCAGCACCATCACACCTGCAAAGGGAGGAAGCCACATTTAACTCGCTCACCCAGAAGTGGACTGCAAACTTTAGTCGCACAGCCGTATGGCATGCGTGTCGATTAGCTGTTCGTCTGCATTTTCGGATTGTAAACAAATATATCCTCTGATGTGACGGAGAAGTCAAACATGTCAGCAAAACCCTCAGTCATTTATCTGTGCTTCTACAGCTATGTGGCACCGCGTACACCCCTGAGTGTTGTGGACTGTGTACGAGCATTTCTGCAAACGCAGTGTTGTGGTTTTCCCATGGACAGTCTAAGGAACTGAACTCCCCCCTGAGATGTTCGTGTGCGTCTTGTTCACATACTATAAACCAGAGGATGCACGTGAACCGCTCAGAGGAACTGTGCTGCTGCTTCACCACCACATGGAGAAACTCGAGACCCGGGAGAATCTGGAAAAATGTGTTACTTGGTGATAACGTGAACACTAACTTAAAGTTACAAAGCAGTATAGTGTATATTGTATAATGTAAATAGAACGGTAATTTATTTTCTGCTTTGCTGCATTTATGGGAATTTCCTCATGAGTATGGAATGAAGTTTTATTTTTTATCAAAGGTGTTGACATGTATTGCACTGTATTTTTCATTATTGTGGGATTGTTTTACTCTCACATTCTGAAGTTTCCTTTTCCTGAGAGAACAGGGTTTTTATTTGACGAAGAGTGTTTGAAGGAGTTTTTTTCTATGGAGTATTTTACTATGTTTGCAGTCTCTGCATCCTTTTGTGTTTTCACTTCCCCGTTCCCACTAGTGTCTAGTGTCTGCAGTGTCGCACAGCCACATCCTGAATGACATGACCAAGCAACACGGCGACTTCTCACAGCTTGCATCCAAACTGAGGCTCATTATTTCTTTTGAGAGCATCTCACTCCACCCTCAGCGCACACACAAAGCCCTGGTCATTGAGAGGCACAAACAGACATCAATTCTGGTTGTAAAGATTTTTGCGAGCTCCGTGGTTGCAGTTGTCCACTTTGTATTTGTCCTGTGTGAGGCCAGAGCATGTGATGATGCCTTTTTTTCCATTCTTGGATTGTTTTAGTTAACAGCATTACGATGTTTTATCAGCTTCACTGATTTTCTGCCTTATGCAAATGAGAATTTACTAAATGATAAATGTCATTTACCTGTTGATTAACAGTATAAGAGCACAGAATAAAATGCATTTAAGTGGCTAACTTTTCTATCACTGCATTCTTAGTCTTTGTATTTGACATTAATGGAAAAGATGTGTTTGATTTTTTTACATACAGGATCATTTAAAGCAGCTGCTCTGTTTAATGCACAACTGGAATGACTGTTGCTGACATGTGTATTTGCAAAATGTTCCTTATGATTGTTAATGAATCATGTCCCAAGTCAATAATCAAAGACTTCACACACCCGACTGCATTCAAAATTTGAAAAGATGATTAGTCCAGTGTTGCACTGACCTACTTCACTTTTAGGGAATAATGTCATGTTAAGTGTGTGTCATGCTTTGAAACACAGAACATGCCAACTCGCTGTGTGGTGTAAGCCTGCACTGTTTGGTTGAATAATGAACACTGAACTGCATAAAACTGTGATGTCTCTGCAGTGATTTGGTGGGGGGTGGGGGTTAATGAGGCTCTGTGGCTTTTGTGTGGAGGCTGCTGGGTCCTGGGCCTGCTCAGACCTGCTTCCTGTTTCCTTCTCATCAAGGACAGATGCAAGTGATATCAAAAGGAGGAGGAGGTCAGGAGGTCTGGAGACTGCTCTGTCCTTTGGGTGCATCTTTGATTCCCGTACAGAAATTTTAAATGCAGCAAAAAGAGAAATTAAAGCTTGTGTCAAAAATATTCTGGGTCCCTACCACTTATTTTGGAAGAAGACACTGAATAATTTAGGTAAGATCAAGGCTGACTTCCTCTGTGAGGTCTGATCTCCCCAGACAAGATGCGTCATAGCTAAGCATCAAGTGCGCGTGAATAATATTTAATAATCGATAATGTGTTTCTATCCAGATCAGATACTGTACACAGTGAAAAGGGAAAGTGACATTTCTGCGTGGCACGTCAAGCTATTCCACCCATTCATATGCCAAGGGGAGATTTCAGGGTGGGCTATGTATAAAATTAGATTGGTGTCAGCTGAATATAAACGATGGCTATTTATAAAAACGAGGCTGTTACTGAGACAATGTTCTCGGCATGTCCAAAATACAGGCTCCAGACTCTGCTGGTAATGTGCGCAAAGCCGTTAAAAACGACGTCTGTGGGGGCCCACCTCGATTATGGAGAAAATTGAATTGAAGGGGGAATGCTGGATAGGGTTAAAGCCTGGAAGTCACAGTGGGGTCGTGGTACACACACACACACACACACACACACACACACACACATACACACACACACAAAATCAGGTTGGGTCTCGGGAACCTTTTAATACCCATCTCCGCCCCCGCCCGCGTCAGAGCTCTCCAGGGGCTCTCCAACACAGAGCCAGTCCACACGCTCCTCCAAACTTTACGCACGGATGTACTCCTGTGGAAGTATTTTACTCTGGATTTTAATGTGTTTCAGCTGAGCTGTATTGTTCCAGATATCGTTTCTACCGATTGGAAGCAGTCCCAGACTTTGCATAGCTTTGAAATCTGAACTTTTTTTTGAAACTTTCTACAACTTTTTAAATTGTTTTTATGTGATTCGCCTCATTCCAGCAGACAGATGCACTAAATCTTAGAAAAAATGACCGTCTTATTAAAGTGCCTAGTCTTGGCGCTCTGTGTCGGCGCGCACAGGCTCTTGGCAGTCCCCCGGGCTGAGGAGGATGATGGATCCGGTGACAGCGCCTCGACCCTGGCCTTTGTGTTCGATGTTACCGGCTCCATGTACGACGATCTGAAACAGGTGATAGAGGGCGCCTCACGGATCTTGGAGAAGACTCTCAGCCGGAGGACCAGACCCATTAAAAACTTTGTCCTGGTCCCCTTCCATGACCCAGGTACTTTCTAACCAAACACACTTCTCCTTAAAATGCCTAATTAAACAATAGGCACATTTGCTGTGAATGTTTAATCATGAGTTTTATTATGTTGTAAATTAATGCATATAAATGTAGCTTTATTGCAGCTTTAAAAATCAGCCAAACTGTTAAATTGTGTTGCCAGGTTCAGGCAACACAGCAGCCTATAGTCTTCTTTTTGTATTATTACAAGCATATTTGTTACATTGTCCCTGATTTTATATTTTCCTGTAGCTGTCATTTATGTAGTTTTACTTGAAAAGATAACAGCAAACTGCAACACACCTCAGGACCTGTTGCACATGTAGTCCATAGCTGTTTCACTCCAAGTCCACTTGGACACTGGAGCAGCACTTTGAACTAAACTCAGGAATATTTGAGCTTTTACAGTGAGGAGTCGGTGGGACAGGTAAGGCTCCTCACCCCGGGCATCTGTCCTCTTAATATATGGGAAAGCTGCAGCTTGAAAATAAGAGTGCTCTAATGGGGGGGAGGGTGTTTGAGCACTGATGAGAAGCATATGCTGTCTGCTTTGGTGTAATTACCCCCAACCCCACCCCTCCCTCACCTTCATCCAAGCCTCCGGAAAACTCTGTAGCACCCCAGTTTAGCCAGTCGGGGGGGGGGGGATGGTGGACTCAGGCTGCACTAACACCACACATTTTGTCTGTGTTTAATGCGCCCTGCCCTTGGGGACCTTGTAAACTTCCAAGATTGCAAAGAAGCCATGGTGGCTTACAAAAGAGGCATGACAGTGCTGTCAGAGTTTTACAGTCCCTCACGACGAGTAGATGAGGACTTGAAAGCCTCCGCTGTTGGAAAAATAGATTGTGAATGAGTTAGAAATGTCATCAGCTTGACACATGTCTGCATGCTCAGTATCATTAGTCTCACAAAGATACTTCAAAATGGTATTTGACAGTCAGAATAACAAGCTCAGACACACAGAAACCACGAGGCTCCACCCTACCTGATAAGGCTCTCCTTTGTAAAAACTATAATGAAAGGCTTGTGTTTATAGACAGCAGAGTTCTATAGCAAAAACAAAGCGTTCTCTGTGTATTGGTTAATGTTAACTGTTCCAGCAATTGGCCCCAGAAGGCATCCAAGCAAGTGTCAGGCCCTGACAGGTTCTTATCCATCATATTGGAGCCTGCTGCTGCTGCTGCTGCTTGAGGAAGTGGCCCGAAAGAAAACGCTGACTACAGCTGCAGAAAATTATTATCGCCACCCGAACCTTGTCCAGATTGTAGCGATTTGTGTGAAACACAACCTGAGCATTGTAATTTTGTCAGCGAACGAATCTAACCACTCTTGTGCCGTGTGGTGCATGTGATTGATATTCATGTCTTGCACAAAAGCTACAGGGCATCACTCTGGTCCTGATAAATTAGACTGTGGCTTATTTGGGGTTTTGATGCTGTAGATGCTTTTTCTCTGAGCAGAGAGGCAGAGCCACTGAGAAGGAACAAGTAAATTCTTTGTTCTGATGTAGTTGTTTTGTTGAGTTTGATGAAAGAGCCAGACAAGTAAGACCTAAGCCCTTATTCTTTTGGGATGAATATATTTAGGCATGCACTATTTTACAACAACCAGAACATCTGTTGTTAGATGGTTTGAATTTGTTCATTTGGAAAGTGTCTGTTATGATGTACTACATTTCCATCCTTGCAGATATCGGCCCCGTGTCCATCACCACCGACCCAACGAAGTTCCAGCAGGATCTGCAAGAGTTGTTTGTCCAGGTGGGAACCAGAACACTTAAAATAATGATTCTATAGCACCTGGGACCACTGTATTGTTCCTCACTAATCCCAGCTATAGCTGTGTAGACTGACACAGTTTAAAATGAGCCTACCCAACCTCTACCGAGCAGTGGGTTAGTCCCTGTGACTACAGGGGAAATGAGACAATAATTCTCCAGTGTAGAGAAGAATCATTAAGTCAGAAAATGGACTAAGCCAGTGGTCACACCAAGAGTAAGGCTGTAGTGATTGGTATTGATTTGAGCAAGGGTGCGTTTTCATTTGTATAAGGCATGTTGTCTCATTTCTTCTTTCAAACGTGACTTAGTGTAGCTTTGAGTATGTTTAAAATGTTTCTGTGTCATGCTTGCCATAACCTGTATCTCTCCTAAATAAACCACTCTATTCCAAAAGCTCAACTATGTCTGAGTTATTTGAGTATAAAATTAGTCTGAATGAAATTTGAAATAAGATATAGACTCGATTTCTTAAAGGAATATTTAATCACGTGTAATTCTGTCACCCAGGGTGGGGGTGACTGCCCTGAGATGAGCATAGGAGCCATAAAGAAAGCCTTGGAAGTTTCCCTGCCTGGATCTTTCATCTACGTGTTCACTGACGCCAGAGCCAAAGACTACCGCCTGAAAAGAGATGTTCTGCAGCTGGTGCAGCTCCGTCAATCACAGGTACAGTCCTAGAAAACTGAAAAGGGTTGTGATGGAAATTCTTCTTTGTCCACAGCTACAGCGTATAAAAATGGTAGAAAAAACATGTATGCAAGCATTTCATTAGTCTTGTTTAACTGAACATGAAACATGAAAATGGTTAAATGGACAGTTTGCCCCAAAATTTAAAAAAATACATTTGTCGTCTAACCTGTAGTGCTATTTATCAGTCTGGTTTGTTTTGGTGTGAGTTGCAGTGTTGGAGATACCTGCTGTAGAGACATCTGCCTTCTCTCAAATATTATTGAATTAGTTGGCACACGGCTTGTGGTGCTCAAAGCACCAAAAAAGTACACTTGAAAAACTCAACAGCAATGTCTCTTTTCAGAAATCATGACTCAGTTTCTCAACATAATTTACAGACCTTGTTGTGAGCAGTTTCATGTGGGACCTATTTTGTTTCTCCTGAACTACACTTGCCAACGCTATCACCATGCAGAAGGAAGCGTTCATCTACTGCTACCTCACTTAGCTAAGCCGAGTAGGACGGCATCGGTGTTTACATCCTGCACCAGCACAAGCATGAGCCTTTGTCCATAAGAAGAGAAACGCTTCCTTCTGCACAGTGACACTGCTTGTGGGTTTAGTTCATTGGAAAGAAAATAGTTCCTACATGAAACTGATCACAACAAGGTCTGTGGATTATCTTGAGAAATCAGGTCATGATTTTTGGAAAGAGACATTGCTGTTGAGCTTTTAAAATGACAACACAAGTCAAGTGCCTTCTAGTTCCATTATATTCAAGAGGAGGCAGATATCTCTACAGCCAATATCTCCATTACTCAGCAACTCACACCAAAACAAACTAGACTGATAAATAGCACTACAGGTAAGAGGAAAAATATGTGTTTCAGATTTGGGGGTAAACTGTCGCTTTAAATCTGAAGGTTAAAAAAAAAGTCCTGGCCCTCAGAGTTTTAAGTATCTTTGCATTTACCATACGCTGTAATAGGAATAAAAGGAATCCCGTGGCATGCTGTGAAAGATCTACATTCCAATGAAGTTCCCCCAACACTCAGCAGAGCAGCGGGAAAGTCTCTTCAAAGTTACTCTAGTCTCAGCCTCTCCGTGAAGCATGACAATGAGCATTAACGTCACTTTGGAGCCAACTGAAAAGCAAGTTTGTAGAAAGCAAACACCGAACAGTAGTAATCCTCTTAACTCTTCCTGCCCCCCCTTCGTTCTCAGGTGGTATTTGTGCTGACCGGGGACTGTGGCGACCGCTCTCAGCCTGGCTACAGGGCCTACGAGGAGATCGCTGCCACCTCCTCTGGACAAATCTTTCACTTGGACAAGCAGCAGGTTAACGAGGTGAGAGCATGACAGAGTACATGGCACTACAGTCACCAAACGATTATAAACCTGTACATACATAATAATTGATTTTTAAAAGTAGAATCCAGTTGTTTATATCTATATGGAAAGGGTTATATCACCTAATAACGGTGAACTGCAGGAGCAGTGGAGAGACAAACCGTACTTGACCCACTGATGTAATAATAGCATTTCATTTAGTGTAATCAAATGATTCCAAAGCTGATATTAAACTTCCTGTTCATATGATACTGGTGAGCGACTCTTTTATATCGGAAGCAGCATGTAACAGAACTCCTGTCTAAGAAGCCAAAGACAGCAGGGCTCACTTCCCCAGCAGACGTAAAAGAAGCCAGAGTTTCCTCTGGAAGAGACACTGGTATCCTGCATGTCAACACAGGAGATGGCTGGGCAGCACTGAGCCAGAGCCAACGGCCCTGCACACTGGTGGCCCACTGAACCTCTGAACTCAGATGTGTTTGTGCGCGTGGGTCTGTTTCATGTCAAGTCATGCTTGCATGTAGCTAAACATACAATGCTTGTGTGGGGCGGCTCGGTTCATTATCACTCCATAATCCTGCCAGCTGTTTAAGGAGTATTTGAATGTGATTTCTGTGCTGCAGTATTAAGGGAATAGGAGACCAAATTCACTCTAGCCCTCACACCTCAACCCCAGATGGCTTTGTGCTGAAGTAGCCCCAAGTATTTTGACGTATTCTTAGTGTACTGTTACATGTAAACATGTGCATACTTGTGAACACATTTTTCTTGGATCCTTACTGAATTAATGCTCGTCAGTCGTTTTTTTGGACTGGTGTGATTATAGCTCTTGGGTGGCATGCTTTTACCGAATTAATGCAAATCCTTTAATCCTTAAAAACCTCAGAAGTACTACAAATCTAACCAAAATATTCCCCCTTAATAGCAGTTTAATAAAGTGCGGCCGAATCAAAATATACAAAATCTTTTTGTGGTCTCTGGGGAAAAGAGTGGAGAGAAAACAGGCTGCTTATTTTACTCTCTAATCCCAGGATATGATCTGTCACGGCCTCCCTCCTTCCAACACAGCTGCCCCAGTGGACTTGGCTCCAAGTCCTCAGACAACAGCTCATTGTCAGCTCGACATATCGCACTTTTAACGCTTTTTTTTTTTTAAATTCGACCAGTTATAATCAACGACAGGATCTGTTTACAAGAGCGTGGATGAGGCAGCTCTGCTAATGTGCTGTCAAACTTGGACCACGATCTGTGCTCCTCGTGGTAATGATGCCACCCTTAGTCATCTGTAGCCTGAAGCTGTGATTGAAAATGAGGGCTGTGATGTTTTAGCTACCACATAATGTCCGCTGTGATATCTGCTTACAGACAGAAACAGGGCTCTAAATATGCATGTAATGTAGATGCGGTGTTGCAGCACAGAATTTGGCCAGTTGCTGTGTGTTTCTACTAAGCAAGCTGCACAGACGCTAAACTCAAATACCTTGAAGAGTCATTTATAACATTGCCCTTATGGTTTTCTCATTATGTGAACGCAGTAGTGAGTTAAGGGGCAGGTAATGGTTGTCAGATGTAAAGTGAAATCCAGGTAACATTTATCCACGTCTTCCTGAGTGTGCGAAACAAAGGCACCGTTTATGGTGTAGCTGCATCTCAAATACAGTTCATTTGTGACAGGCAAAGCCTCGGCAGGTGTGTTGAAACTCCCATTGAGCAAGAACAGGAGGTCCATCTGGGACTGATTTGCTCTAGTAGCTTTGATTTGTAGTGGGACATCTTCCCGCAAATGTCAGCAGTTGTGGTGTTTAAGTCTGGGTAAGGACTAAGCTGACCCCGCCCCACTGGGAGGTCTGGAGTCAAGCTGTTGTACTTAACAACTGCATGGCCATGTTATTCTTCAGCAGGTAATGCACCTGGATGACTGAGGGGAATACAGCATCACCCCAGCCTTAGCTAACCCTTCTTCTGTGGCCCATCTGTCATGCTTCTAAGAATAGCAGAGGGGGGTCCTTCCTGTAACAGCCCTGTAAGCCCGTTCAACTGAGACACGCCGGATGAGGTTTCACAGGACTTAAGATCCTCTGCATTCCCAGTGGTTGAGACAGGGAGTGGCCGCAGGACTCAGCGTGCTCCTCCAGACCTACCGTGGTCCGGAAAGCAAGCCGCCCCATCTCTGCACACCACTTCCTTTTATCTGAGTAATGCCCACTCCTCTCCGCTCTCTTGCATAAGAAATAGACACTATCCTGGGGCAGATGTAGGTCACTTCTTCGCAGTTTCCTGCTCTGCTGGTGATGGCTGAACATGTGGCAGACATTACAGCTGTTTCCAGTTGTAAAACGAGCCAGAGCAACCAGCTGCCGTCAGCACCCAGTGGACGTGATAGACAAAAAGCGGAGGAGGCCTTGATAATTTAATTATCAAAGGCTTTCCTTGTTTCACGTTTTTGCTTGTTTTCGTAAATGTCTTAAAATGTGTTGCCATTGGCTCCGTCTCCAAGGGCCCCGCTGAAGAAATGTTTTCAGTTTGTTAGACGCAGCTCAGCCATAATGCCTCTCCATATGAGGTCAAAACAAATACTAGACAGCAATTGCTTGTTAGGCATTTGGAAGACGGAAGACGTTTGGTCCATTGTGGCCACTGAAATGAGACTGCAAAATATCAGTGGGTTTTTCTGCTTCTGTTTTCATTTTAGAGAAAACAAAAGGAAAAGTGTATTCAATACCATGATAATGATTATACCTAGAAGGTCAAGCACCTGTCAAAACTGAAATTCTATATTGTGAGTTATTTCTCTGGAGGGCCTCTGAAGGACATGATAGTCTAAGTAATGATTGTTTTTGCCATTAAATATAATCAAACTGTCTGCCATTATTTCAGACTTAGCGTAATCTTTGCTCTGAGTGCTGCAGTGACTCACTTAAGAAGTGAGCTCCTGCAATCCTAATGTGTCACCGCCTGACCTCGTCTGGCTGCTTAAGCTTAACCGGTTCCACAGAAAAGTGGGAAACAGGCAGCCGTTTCTGTCCGTAAATGATCCCACACATTTGTCAGGCTGATACTGTGAATATACAGTTAAAGTGTATTTCTTAAACAAAGGCACCACTACTTTCTATTCCGAGGAACAAGCCTCATGATTCATGAAAGTTATGCTGCAGGAGGGGGACTGCTGCCCGACAGACTTCCACCGTGAGAGACGCTCCTCTGGGAATACATGCTTGAGAGTGCAGAAAACTGTATGTTATCAGTTTGACAGTTGAGCTGTTTCACTTTTCCTTTGTTTAGGCAAAATCCCTCTGAGAAATACTTTTGCGATGAAAGAATAGTCCGAAGACAAAGAGCAGCCTGCTGGGCTGCTCGCGCAAGGAAGGGGTTCATGGGGGCTTTCAAGGAAAGGCCACAATCGTGTCCTTCCTGTCCTCGTAGTTGAGAACGGATCTCTGACAGTTTGTGTTTGACGGGTCCCAGCCTCATCCACCGGCGGATGTGTTTCCATCAGTGTGACATGTTGCTCTGTTTTTCTCCTCCCACCAGGTTTTAAAGTGGGTAGAGGAGACAGTGCAGGCCCTGAAGGTCCACCTGCTTTCCTCCAACCATGACAGTGCCCAGGAAAACAAGTGGGAAGTGCCCTTTGACCCCAGCCTTCGAGAGGTCACTGTGTCACTTAGTGGACCAGCACCGCAAATTGAGCTCAGCGATCCATTCGGTAGACAACACATTTATATGTTTTTTCCCCCTGCCTGATTAATAAAAAATATTTTCCACGCCCACAAACAAGGGAAGACATATTTTACTTTGACAAGTTCCTGTTCTTGTGTTCCAGGTCGCGTAGTGGGTGTAGAGCAGGGCCTGAAAGAACTGTTGAACATTCCCAACTCCGCCCGTGTCGTCAACCTGAAGTTTCCCAGACCTGGGGCTTGGAAACTGAAGGTACTGGTAATGATCCATGAATGTGTTTCTTTGAGTGTTTTATAGAGGGTAGCTAAATACAGTTGCTTTCTTTCTAAAGGTGAGTTGCAGTGGCCGCCATACACTGAGGGTCACAGGAGTCAGCAACCTAGACTTCCGAGCTGGCTTTTCCAGTGTACCAGTTTCAGAGTTCAATCACACCAGAGAGAGGCCAATAAAAGGTGCCCTACATGTCTCTGTTAGCTTCTTGTGTCTTATTTGACTGAGAACACGTGCAGAAGATGACTTCATCATGAGCTTTCTTTCTCCCTCAGGACTTCCAGCCCATGTTTTACTGAAATGTACAGGCCTGAAGCCTCCAGGTCAGCTCAGCCATGTGGAGCTCATGTCAGGCTCAGGCCGCTCCCTACGCACCATCCCCGCGCCTCTGCCCTCTGACCTCGGCCAACAAGGACTGTGGAGTCTACCAGAGTTCCGCACTCCCTCCCAGAGCTTCTTCATCAAGGTGACAGGCAAAGACGAGGAGGGCTACCGATTCCAGAGGCTGTCCAGTGTCTCCTACACAAACATCGTTCCAGGCAAGACCCCCCCCCCGCCAAAAACATCTCACCAAAGCCACTCCGCTGGGTCTCTCACACCTCATCAATCTCTCTGTTGACCTTTAACCTTTGTTTGCTCCCTTGAGTAGATCCCCCAGCCGTGAGCATGCCTGAAGTGGTGAAGGGCTTCTACATGCAGCCTGCTGTGATCGGCTGCACGGTGGAAAGTGACATCCCATACAGGCTAAGATTTACCAGAAGTGGGATTTCACTTGGAGAGGAGAAGTTCTTTCAGTGAGTCGTTCCTCTATTCACTCAGCACTCTGTAGCTTTTGGCTCGCCTTCCTTCAGATGCTGCAGCTTAATTCTCCCATTACCTGCTGTAAAATACACTGATTAGGTCACTCACTGCACTTACCAGTGAGCATGTCTGTGAAGCATTAGTGCTGCTTGACTGATAAGTTTTATTGGCTCATCTGTCGGGATACATGTATACACAGTAAATTTTGTGAACATTACATATTGGATTGTGTCATCTTGAAAAATTAACAAAGCCCTTATTCTCTCTCGGTGTTGACGCTCTGCTTTGAATTAAATTCATGAAGTGAAGCTGACTTGTGGTGAAAACTATTCCCAGTGTGTATGTGCCAGAGCTCCTATTTGAATGTGACGTAGAATGGGATCATGTTGCTATTGTCATACTCCAGTGAACAAACCAAGTGTGCTTTTGTGTCAGGAATTCTGCCATAGCATCATGGGAGATTGCCCACGCGTCAGCTGAGGATGAAGGCCTGTATGAGTGCATAGCGCAGAGCAGCGCAGGACAGGGACGTGCCTTAACACACTTGACTGTTCGAGGTATGTCACACACATGTACAACAAAGTAAGCACACACACCTCCTCAGTCATCTTGGCTACATCCATCACAGTCAGAAGAAGGCTTTGAAACGAGTTCCAGACATTTTTATCTCAGATTCATGGCTAAAACATCAACATAATACAAAGCATGCCAGCACAAACATTTGTATGAAAGAGTAAACTATATTTGCACTGTTTGTTCTCCGCTGATAACACCAGTTTGATGTTTCGGTTTTGTTTCCACTAAAACAAGAGCCTCCTCCGGTCCTGAAGCCTGCAGTGAATGTGACTTCCTCTGTGGGAGGCGTGGCTATGCTGTCCTGCCAGGTGGAAGGCTCCATGCGCCACAACTTGACCTGGTACAGAGCGGGTCGTATCATCCGGGCCCGGGCGGGGAGGGTGAGGCTGCTGTCTGACTCGTCCCTGCAGATCAGTGGGGTGCGGACTCAGGATGCTGGGGAGTACCACTGTGTGGCGACCAATGCTCACGGAGAGAGCAGAATCAACGTGTGGCTCCTCGTCCCAGGTACGGCAGGACAATACCCTGCAGGTCATCTGCTTAAACACTTAACACACCAGGGGCCTCGTGGTTCCTCTCTGGCCCCCGTCATCTGTTTTCCATTAATGGATTAACCTCCTCTCAGCCAGATTGAGCCACTTTCTCATCAGAAAATGTTCCTAATCAGCCAGAATTGATGCGTGTTGAAAAGTGTGGCTTCGACTATGGGTGCATGCTCACATGTTTGTAATGAATTTCAAAAATAGCAAAATAAATGTGAAACTCCTGTACCAATGATGTCAGACCTGGTATGTGCCAGTAATTGCATTGTAGCCCACATCATCAGGAGTTTACTGTTGTTAAACTTGTAATAGGGAAGTTATAAATGACATCATACCGTGGTGACAAGGCCTTGAGTCATCGACAGCTCTTTGCCTCTGTTTGACTCCAATTGTAGAGGCTCCTTCTGTGGTAGTTCACCCCCAGGGCCAGGCTTTCTCCCGAGGGGACGAGATCCGCCTTGTCTGCTCGGCGTCCGGCTCCCCTCCTCCCCAGCTCTTCTGGAGCCATGGAAACATGTTCCTCACTAATCGGCCGAGGTAAGGGAGCTCTCAGCCCACTCAACACCTCCGGCACAGAGGACTCAAAGAGTCATTACATTCCACTTTAACGACATGCACGATTGCCACATCTTGTTTGCATCACTTTGGAGATTTACATCTACTGATGTAAAATCTTTTTTCCAAACCACAAGTACTTTATATGCCTGTGTAAAATACATATTCAAAGAAAAATTCCTCTCATGATACCCAAGAATAGCAGAAAGGATTAGAGGTGAATTGCCAATTTACATCTGTGCATGTAATCATGGAGAGTCAACAAACATGAATTCTGTCTATTGTGTGTTACAGGCTAAGTCTACACCAACATGGAGTTCTGACCATTAGAGGGGCCCTCCCAGAGGATGCTGGGAACTATACATGTTTGGCCACAAATGAGGCTGGGAGTGCCTCTCAGTCTGTGTCACTTACTTTTGCAGGTAGGTAAAGATGTTGAAGGTAGTAATGTAATCCACCATTTAGAGTCTCATCCTTTTTTAAATATCTGTTCAGGATTATCATTTCTGTTAACATTCATTTTCAGCCGAATGAGGCAGTGTTTTCGTCTGTGTTATTGTCTTTTCTTCAAGAGCATTTGTTTTGAATCAGTCTGTGAATGATATCCAGTCTGAGCTGTGCACCAACCCTGAGTAGATCACAAGCGAGTGTGGCCACATGCTGCCCTGTCTTCCACAATAGGATATTTCTCCCCTTATTTATGTGAGCGCTGACAGTTGTGGGCCTGAAGTTTCAGTCATGGCATGTCAGTTAGTGGTTGACAGAAACCCCAATACTGATGGACTGTGGCAGCCTCTTCCTGGGGCGTGCTGGTGTTATACACACTTTTGTCTCTGAATGTCATTTTTAACAACATTGATCTGTCAAGGCAGCAAGAGCCTTGTAAGATAGATCAGCTCATCCTTTCAGCTCGGCTGTCTGCCTGTTTCCAAAAGCATCTATCCAGCTCTACTGAGACAGAATGTGTGTGAAATATTACCTTAGTTTTTATATTTTTTTCAGGTTTATCCTGGGGCTTTTAGTGATTTAAGCTGACATTACTTTACTATACATTTCTATAAAATAAAAATTCTTTAAGAATACACAATCAAACCACGTCCCATGCTTACTTTTGTATCTTCCAGAGGTTCCTAGAATAACAGTGGCACAGCAAATCGTACTTGTATCTGTTGGTGGTGATGCGACTCTGGAGTGTCAGGCCACAGGCATCCCCCCTCCCCTTGTTCACTGGTTCAAAGGTAAGTTAGGGTCATAAACAGTGTGTACATAAAAACAACGGTCAGAGACTAATGGACTTGTTTTGTGTTGTTTCCAGGTGAGCTTGAGGTTGGCTCTGCTCCTTTCGTAGAGCAGGATGTACACCGCGGGACCCTTCACATTCGAGGGGTGCAGGAGGTCGATGCTGGTCAGTACAGCTGTGTGGCTAGCAGCTTTGCCGGAACCTCCGCTGGTACTGTCACTCTGGAGGTTGGAGGTGAGACCACACTCCGGTGTTCCACACAAAGCTTTAAACACACGGCACTTTAGCACTCAGCGCTTTTTCTTGCACTTTAGACGTCTCTGTATGTTTCTGTGTTGTGATTGTTAAATGTAGTCCATGTCTGTTTTATGTGATAGAACTGTCATTGTGATGATGTATCCCTGTGATGATGTTTTTATCTTGTCCTGTGAAGCAATGAAATGTAGCACTGTGCCCAAGATGAATTTCCCTTAGGGGACAATAAAGTTTACCTTACCTTACTTTACCTTACCTTACATTTCTCTCAAGATTTACATGACGAAAAAATTCACTCTTCCCTCCACAGCGGGCCCATTGTTCTCGGAGGCACCAACTGACACGACAGCTAACGTAGGGGAGAACATCACCCTACCCTGCGTTGCCCGAGGTTTCCCGCAGCCTACGGTGACCTGGCGCAGACAGGACGGCACACAGATTCTTACAAGGACAGACGGCCACAGTAGAACAATGCAGTTAGAGAGCGGACATCTTCTAATCCAGAGTGAGTTGTCCATGAAACACTATCACAGCAAATAGCTCTGGTCTGCAGTGCAGGCTTATACAGCTTCATGGTTGCCTTGCACTGACCGGCATGACTGAAATTTTCTGGTGATTTTATATATATATATCTAGAAGAGGTGCAGCCTTTCATATTGAATTTAGCTTTTCTTAAGAGAGGAGGGGCAACAGGATGTCACTGCTGTCAGTAAAGTTACACAGTAAATAGATGGCTCTCACAAAGTGTCCATCCTGCTGAAAGCACATCTTCTAGTCTGTGAAAGACATACCTTAAAATACTGCCACATCACTTTAATGCTGTTAATAACTCTGCAAGTGTTGGTGTCTCTTTGTCCAAGTATTTCTCCTTCATTGTGAAATTTTATTCCCATCAGGACAAGGGGAATTTAATTGTGAACTTCGGAGGTATTTTAGCCCTTAATATGACTTAATCTTGGCCACTGAGGGTAATCCTTTGTGCTCCTGAGACTAAATGTTTATAGTGTGTGTGTAATGTTATATTGGAGAGGAACGGACATATTTGCACGGGCTGCTCCTGTCACTGTTTCCATTTGTGGCTGCCGTCTGACCTAATTAGCTCAACCTATTACAGATGGCTTTATTTATTTGTTTTTTTATTTTACCTGCTATTGTTTCAGAAAATGTCTCTTCCCATATTGTATCACACACAAACTCCTCAACCCCCCACCCCCTCTACTTCTCACTTTTTTACTTTAATGCCTAATGTCTTGTCATCACCCATTCAAACATCAGCCTGACTGTCTAAACACAAGAAGTGAATCATATGTTGATGTTCCAACATGTGATCTCCAGAGAATTCAGAGTGGGACGTGTGTCAGCAGGCTGGCAGCTGAGGCAAACCCATTAATCCCATTATATTCTATTTTTAACTCTTAATTACAGAGCAGTCAAACTAATAATAGCACTTGTTATTGAGTAGAGGACTAATCTACTATTAACATGGACTTATTTTTCTGGCTAAGTAGTTTTCTTTCTCAGTAAGTGTGGAGATGCTGCTTATCTCAGATGTATAGGTTGTGCTGTTTCTAAAGATGTTGATACAAGTTTGCTCAGTGCTGCTTTACTTTGTGTTTGACTGCAGGTATCTGGCTGGATGATGAAGGGCTGTACATCTGCGAGGCCAAGAACCAGTTTGGAACCATTACAGTGGAGGCCAGAGTTAGTGTCACTGGACTGGGTAGGCTTTTTTAAGCTCCCTTATCTCTCTGTGCCACAATGTATTTTAGAAACAATGGCAGCAACTCCAAAGCTGACTATGGCCTTAAAATACCCACATTTTCCTGCTCTTGTTGGGTATTTATGTCACTTCCTTTTCCTGCAGAGCCCCCTCTCCTGGCCCAAGGTGCCCCACTCATCACTACTGGCATTGGTCAGTCCCTGAGTATCCCATGCATGCTGCTGGATGGAATACCTCTTCCAGAAAGACACTGGTACCAAAATGGAAAACCTGTAAGACTGAGTGGTATTAAACTTTCAAATACATACAGTACCTCACACAGATGATCTTTATGCTCCTGTGAGACAGCAGTTGTTTCTCTTCTGCACAGGTTCAGTTGAACGGGAGGATGTTTGTGAGGAGTGATGGCAGTTTGTACATTGAAAGAGCCACCCCAGAGGATGCTGGGACATATGTCTGCACTGCAGTGAATGTAGCAGGCTCCATGAACATCACAGTCAGCCTGGAGGTCCATGGTAAGTTCAAGGATCTGTCAGACATTCTGAAATCTTATTTGTTTTCTTGCCAAGAGTTAGATGGGAAGATCAATATCTCACCCACGCTGACTATGACGCTAGAGCCAGCAGATGATTATCTTAGGTTGGCATAAGGACTGGAGGCAGGGAGGAAAGGCTAGGCTCTGTCCATTTTTACATTTAAGTATGCATTAAACAAACGGGACAAAAGTAAATTAGTGAGCTTTAGAGGTGCTAGTAGGTGGATTTTGATGCCAGTTGATTTGGTTTATGGCCAAATACCCAATAACATTTAACTTTATGTTATAACTGCACACATACTAGATTCTAACATTATATTCACAACAGTGAAATTACATTTCTCTTTCATTTTTATTTTCATTGTTATGTCCTTTTGTTGTTGGTAATCTTTAGGATTATTTTGTTTATCGAAACAATTAATATTCTTATTATTACTATGCCACTGGTCACCAGTTTCTTGTATGTGTTGTCATCCATCATTGCAGCTTCTGAGAGCTGTCAATCAGCTGTCAAGCTGTGGTCTGTTTTGCTTTGTCATGTGACGTGTCTTCCACTGCACAGAGGATTGTAGGTCAGAATAGCCCGAGAGGCATGCTGGCTTGCATACTGCAAAATACGTTCAGATGTAGCAGAACATCCTGGTATTTTTGACATACAATACACTGGGACATAGCAGATCTTTTTCTGGCATACTAAATAGTTTGGTACATAGTATGGCTATTGGAACACACAGTTAGTCTTGTTCCATTCTCGGAATCCATTGGCTGTATTCTTGTTTTATCTTCAGACTGAACCAAGCTAGCAGCCTCCAGTCTCTATGCTAAGCTAGGTCTGTCTAACATGGCTTTATCTTTATCTTTAGCATACTGCGGTGAATGTGTAGCTAGAGCCAGCAACCCATTGGCTTAGCTTTGCATAAAGACTGGAATCTGGGGCTAATGAAGCTTGCTAATGAACACGTTATATATTTGTTGTTTAAAACCTTTAAAATCTCATGTGGTGTGTGTGTTTGCCAAGCTAACTGGTTGCCACATACCCCAACACTGCCAATTTTGTAACTCTTACAATCATCTAACTTCAAGAAGGAAAACTAAAAGCCAGTTTCCCAAAATGTCAAGCAACTCCCTGAATACTTCACCTACAAAATGACCACTTGTAAATCAGTCAGTCTTGGCCTTGTTACCACTAACTCTTAAAGAAAGCATTGTTTTTCTTGCACACTCCATGCGAAATGGCGAATATATTGATTTATTGACTGATTGATTGTAGCTCACTCTTAACAACAGTAAAATGTGTGCTCAGTCCTACAGACACACAAGTTTTGCAGAAAAAAGCTTTGAAGAGGGCATAGATAACTTCAAGTTTTAAATAGTGTGGTTAGAGCGGAAATGCATGTTTTTTGGAAATACTGAGCACACAACTGGATAAATGAAACTTGATCTATACTGCATGAGTTGTGTGAGATTTTGTAAACTTTTTGCTGTTGTTAAACATGGTGCCCAGTCAATCAGTAAATCAATATGTTCACTGTTTTCTGTGGAAGGATGTGTGAAAAACAAAGTCTTTGTAGCTAACTCAAAGTAACACAGCATGACTAACTGATATACAGATCGTCATTTTATGGGTGAAGTTATCCTTTGAGTTGTCATTCCTCGTTACGGTTTCCTAATGCTAGAGGTTTGGACAGTCATGTCAACAATGTGCTGACTCAGCATGGAAAACAATACGTCACTGACTTGACCACCTGCTGTCATCATAGTGAGAGGGTTCATTTATTGCATGCTTTGATGAAAGGGTCTTTTTGTTCATAGGCGCGTAATGACAGGCAGGCCAGATTACGGTTCATCATCGGTTTGTAATGAAGAAATGCCTCAAGCACTGACATTGCTGGCCGGCTAAGGCCTGTGATAATGCTGTGGGCTTGCTTCTTCATGGCCAGTCAGACAGCTGTGTTTTGTGACCTACTTCTTCCACAGTGCCCCCTGAGATCAACGCCGGTCCGTACCACTACATAGCTAACGAAGGCGTAGCCATCACACTATCATGTGAGGCCAGCGGAGTTCCCAAGCCAAATATTGTCTGGTCCAAGGTAGGATGTCACACTCACTGTCAAAATCTACTTATCTAAATGATTGCTTTGGCTGCATCCCACAAATCCATGCATGACTAATTGGCTACTTCTTATTCCCACAACTTTATCTAGTGAGGATTACACTTGGCGTTCATTCATCTTAAAATGAATCATCATTAAGACTTTGTAAATAACGGTGGAGTAATAGCGGTATCAAGCATGTTACAGTCAAACAAAAGATCAGTATCCAGTTAGGCAGTGGTGGTGGGATCCTCAATTTTAAGCCAACCAGTCATCAGTAGGCTTTTAATGTAATCAGCACCAGCATAATGATAGTGATAATAATATTAGTCATCTTCATCTAATGATGCATTCTCTTTACTACTTTAAAGTAAGACGTGCTTATTTAGAATAACACAATTATTTCAATTTGATAATTTTCTTACTGTCATCTAACAACAGTTTCTCCTTTCGGCCGTATTTTTATCTGATTCCTCAGAACACTCTAAAAATACCACTGACAATAACAGTTTGCAATGCAATCAAGATTTGATTAACCTGACCAGGAAGGATGTAACCATGGCAACTTTACCATATTGCAGCTCGACTGTGAGAAATCACTCAGGATTGTAATTGTACCTAGGAATCTATTTAAAGCCTCTCTTGCAACACCTTCCAGTTCAACACTTGAGTTAAAAAAAAAGAATCACATCAAGCCTCAAAGGTTACATAAAACCAGGCTGAACCGGTGCAAAGCCAACATGCTTAATTCACCCAGAGTGCAAACCATGAACCTTATTATCAAATGTTCTCACTACATGTGTCATACAGTGCTAGAGCTCCGCCTTGCTGGCTGTGACACTAATTACAGTATGATCATATAAGGCATCTAATGACCTTTTTACCAAATGATGAATTACACATGTACAGATGGATTTTGTGACCTCAGTCATTAAAAGCAGTGATTTGATCTGTTTCACTGAGGAAATCAGACAAAAAATCATGCAGAAGTAAACACCCCGCACATCACATAGCTGGCTTTACTAAGTGAGGTCAACATACATATTGTTGAACTGAGCCATTTTTCTTCTTGCTTTCTCCAAACATTTTCAGAGTAGTACTCTGGAGTCAAGTAAATTTCTTCTCTTGTCAGATAAAAGTGAATCTGTAAAAGCAATTTTATGTTCAAAGCAAGTGCGTGTGCAGCAGGATGCATTCTTGCATGCGTGTATTGGGGATAGAGAGTGAGTTAAAGGGGCGCTCTGTAATTACATTAGACATCAAAGGTTAGCCTGTAAACCTTAAACCAAGCTTAGTTTCCCCACGCTGTTGTGTGGACAGCTTTTATCCACGGTATATTGTGTCTGGTCTTACGCCTGCTGTTCCTCCAGGGGAGGCAGCCTCTGCCAAGGGACCACTCCTCTCTGCGGTCTGACCCTGATGGATACCTCCACATCCCCCACCCCACCACTGACGATGCAGGCATCTACATCTGCACCGCCACCAGTCCTGTGGGCTACGCAAGCCGAGAAATCCAGCTCAGTGTCAACAGTAAGGCAAATAAATGTTCCACCGCAGTCACCCAAACATAGCAGTGTTTGATTTAACAAAGGCTGACCTCTGTCGACAGACTGTAATGATGTTTCACTGCATGAACATTTTTAGAAATACAAAGCAGGTCAAGCGTAGAAACTACATTGTATTCTTACAACTTCTCTTTCTCTTTTCCAGCCACACCTAAGATAGTGGGTGTGAGTGGCCATGACAACATAGTGAAGATGGCTGCAGAAGTGGGGACAGAGATTGTTCTCCCATGTGAGGCCCAGGGGAGTCCCTCTCCACTAGTCACATGGAACAGAAATGGGCATCCCATCCCCCCCGTCACAGCTGGGTAAGTCTTACCTCACTCTGGCAGTGATGCAGTTAAATTAGTAAAATGTAATGTAACAAAAGTTCTCACCATACCTCTCATCTGACTTAGCTAACATCTGACTCAGCTCTTTACAAGGGTCTCTGACTGATGCCGGCTGTCATTCACAGCAGCTGTTTATGTTTGGAGTCCATTTAGTGATGAGTTTTGAAGGGCAGCAAGGCAGAGGCTGCAACAGTCTGCTGGAGAACTGTGTGCGGGCTTCACTCATTGGCTAAAGTGAGGAGGAACATCTGGTCCCACATGGTTCGCTGCTTTCTGGCTTTCATGTGTGGTCACTCTGGGTGCAGACAAGGCTGGCTGACTGGGGACACAGACTGCATAGATGACAGATAGATTCTCCGGGCCAGACACCATGCCGAATGGTTTTTGGGGGTAGATAGAAGAATGACGAAGTGGGTTGAAAGCTGCGGTGACTCAGATACAGTATGACTTGTGTGGGGCCAGGAAGAAGAGAAAGGTGGGGGTGGATGGAGTGGGGGGTGCCAGGAAGAGGGGAGGAAAACGAACTGACAGAGGAAGAGATACAAGCCCTGTCTGCCTGATGTTCAGATTCCCTGGGGTGCTTCGGCAGTAAAACAACATGCTGACTCTTTACTAGTCCTGTCTGATGAGAATAACACATCTCTGTGAACAACCCCCACAACAGGCCATGCTTTGCATATGCAGGACCTGCGGAAACAAGCACGCTGTGAGGGAGGGAGATTCATTCTCTCTTACTACGCCGTGGGGTCAAAGGAAATAGCCAGGGGGTGCTGATTGGTGAAATAGCTTAAATCAGTGGGCGGTAAGATTTCTGCTGTAGCTAAGTAAAAGGTTAGGGCTCACAAAAAGACAGAAAGGGGGATGGATCACAGAGCTGTTTAACACTCAGTCAGTGGATTTGTTCGCTCTAGAACCTAATCCTGACGAGACCAATTTGTCCCAGTTAGTCTTTGTGTCAGACTGTGTACACAGATGACTTGACACCAGTGTGGGGAGTGATGGATGGGGGAGAGGGGTGGTTCGTGTCCTGTGTGCTCGAGCTTGTGTCAGCCTTCACTGTGGCATTGCCGGGCTGCAGCGCTGCAGTGTGAGCCGCTCAGACCACTGCAGAGGCAGTCATTTGGTTCCAATGTAGCTGCCTCTCCTAAGGCTGTTTGAGGAGGTGGGGGAGCGACATTACACCATATGTGCAGCTGAAATAGAGAGCCCTTTGTGCCTCAAACCCATTTCTACTTACAGGAACGTGTTATTGTTAGAATTCAGTTGCTTAGCAGACACACTTATCTCAGATAAATCACAGAGGTGTGTTTACATTTGCATGTATTATGCATTTATACAGCTGGATAGCTTCTGGTGCAATTCAGGTTACCACACACCCCTATAAAGTTGCTGACCTACATTTGCGTACTTTTAACCTACATTTAACTCCTGCTTTTGTTTTTGCTGCAAAGTATGTTTTTGGAGTGGAGGGTGGCGCATGTGATCGCCTCCATCTGTCCACTTGTTTGTCTGTGACAAACATCTATAAAAGGAAAAGATGGTCTGGCCTAAACTTTGCTTTCCACATGGTTGTTCTCAGAAGGATGAAACATATTGACAATGGAGGTCTGTGTGACCCTCCATCCAGCGCTGCCATCAGGCTCACCTTTTGATTTCAAATAATCTGTAGCCTGACCCTTAGTGATAAACACACAATAACTGCTGTGCACATTACTGTTTCCAACACAAAGAAATACATTGATTTTTGTGAGCCTATCACTTTTCCCATGGCGATGTCACCAGGTCAAGCTTTGGCTACCCTTTGACAGTAAAATTTCCCTGAACGGTAACTGTGAAACTAACAACTCACTAGAGATTACTAGGCCCTGGCTAAGGTCCACGCTCTGCTTAGTGCTTTCTTGTTTATAACTGTCATCCATCACTGGATCCATTTTTCTTTCCTGCAACCAAACAACGCAAATGCAGGGACGCCATTAACAGATTTACAATTTATCTCAACTCTGTATTGCTGTCACTTTCTTCCATGCTTTGTTTTGTATTTAGAGCTCAGAGATCAATTTAAAGTGAAGCAAGACAGACCTGAATCTGTTGAAGAACACAACGCCCTGGTCAAATTCATATCCAGAGTTGAGCAGCTCAGTGGCGACAATGGAGGCATCGCCAGTACAATGGACACTGTAGCATTATGCTCCATTCTTTTCACAAATTGCTCAAAATGTGCACATATTATATAATAAATTTGCATACTAATGAACCATTTTATCAATGTGCCTTTGGCAGTAGCTGTACTGGGAATACACTGTCTGATTCTGTTTACAGGAACTGTTTTCATCGACTCATCTACTAAAAAAAGAAACCGAAGCAAAGCTGTATCTTGAAATGTGTCTTCACAGACACACAAATATCAAGGTTTACCAATACTATAAACACTAGGCAGCCTTTATAAATATTTCACTATTTATGTGCTCATATAGATGTATTGAAGACAAAATAAGACACTAGAGGAAAATATAAATAATACACGTCCTTTCCCAAAACTCAGCGGCTGTAGATCTTCAGTGACTCATAAAATGTTGTGTGTTCTCCATCCCTTTGTCCTTGACCCCTAACCACTCCCCAGGTTCACTGTTTTGCCTTCAGGCTCTCTGAGGATCACTGATGTGCGCCTGATTGATAGTAAACTGTACACTTGCACTGCAGAAAACCCAGCAGGAAACGTGTCCCTAAGCTACAATTTACACATTCAAGGTAACTCTGTGCGGCTTTATTAGAAAGTTGAACTAACATAAACTTGCATTTCATTGTGAACACATCACGTCTTACATATGTAAAATATATGGGATATAAGTAAATAGGTGTGTAACTGATAGGGTGAGACACGCATTTAGGATATTTGTTTTTGTCCTCAGCTAAGCCCAGAATTCAGCCAGCACCCTCCCTCCTGAAAGCCCTGATTGGCCAAAGGGTGACTCTGCCATGTGTGGTCCAGGGAGAGCCAAGCCCTGAGGTCAGTTGGTTTCACAATGGACTTCCTGTTGGGGTCAAGAACACCACACCCCTCAGGATTCAGCAGGTTGGCCTGGCTGACCAGGGCACTTACCAGTGTGTGGCCAGAAACAGCGCTGGACAGGAGACTTTGGAGATCAAGCTGGAAGTTCTTGGTGAATATCTGCAGTTCAGTTCTTAAAACCCTGTTTGTTGATTTTGAGAACAAGCAGAAATTAACACAACTTTACACTATATACAGCATTACAGCATTGTGAATCATGTAAGACATATTAAAAGAAAACATTTCCTAGCTCTGGCAATATAAGGATTTATATACACTGACAGTGTCCCAGTTTTAGCTCTCCCAGTCTTTAGAGGTGTATTCTTTTGAGGCACAGTAGCTCCATGCTGCAAGAGGATAAGGGCCCTATTATACTTGATAAAAAATAGTTTGTACAGTGTGTTGTCCAACTACGTCAGAAGTCGGAAGTATCTGTAGTTGGCCATTCTTAAGGGAGGAGTGAAAAGCAAGCCATCATAGAGAGGAGGGATACGTGATATGGTTAAAATACGGGCATAGTGGCACACATTTTCAGACAGTCTCTCCTGGAAGACATTTGTATAGTTGAACCCAGTTGTCCACAGAAAAGTGACAGAAAGTAAAAGTAGCAGAATTGGAGAAGATGAAACCTTGGCTCCTGTGGATGTGACTATGGGATTGTCAGTGGGGGTGTCCAAGGCTACTCTGTTGTACGACAAGCACTTCTGACAGAGTATACAGATCCCTTAAGCAGAACTCACTGTTGTGGTTGATTGTACTAAATCATGCCTTTTGCCAGAGGTGATGGGGTGCCACAGGGGTCTATTTTTGGTCCATTACTATTTACATTATGCATAAATCACATTATTCTTCCTGAGCAGTACTCCAATTCCTACTTTTATGCAAATTACACATTTATCTGCCCCTTGCTCCACTCCCAGGATCCTGCTCATCTTCAGTCTGACTTTGATGCTTTCCTGAAATCCCTGCCCCTAAGACCAAGTACATGTGTATATACTAACCTTGGCAGAGCTAGTTTGCACCTTTTAAATTTAATGAACTTCAGTCAAGAGTTTTTCTTTCCCCTTAGAGGTTTTTAAGCTGTGCCATCTGATGTTTTTAATCACTCTTTTCATTACTTTTATTAATTCCATTTGCCACTTGATTGTTAGTTATCTGGCTTCAGAAGTGTTGTTTTTGTATGCTGTTTGTGCGGCCGTCTGGTGAGTGTTTTCAGGCTCCTGAAAAACAGATTTTGATCTCAATGAGACTACCTGATTAAATACATTGGAACATCTTTTAATCATCCAACTAATACTCATTACACTTTCAATTTACTATTCACTGTGAACCAGCACTTAACATGTTTTTCTGTTCTCACAGAGGCCCCGTCCTTTGCCGAACCTGGAGATGCCATCATGGAGAAAGTAGCAAACAGCAAGGTCATCATCCCTTGCCCTGCTGATGGTATGAAATGATTCACGCGAGTCAGCCTGAGAAAACTGAACTCAATCAAAGGTCTGGTGTTTAGAAGAGACACAAGCTTAAAATGGATGCGTCTTTTCTCAGTTGTTTTTAGGAATGAGAGAAAATTCCACTTTAAATGTAGGACAGATGTGTGTGTTCATGCACCATCAAAGGAAGATCTACTGTCAGTGTAAACTTTGAGGTATCAAACCAGAAAAAAATCCCCTTGCCATCTTAAAAGGCGCATCCTCTTTTTATCGCTGCACCCAAAGGCACGCTGTTGTCTCTATATTTTACTATCTCTGACTGTGCGAACAAGGTAGCGTCCTGGAGGGACATGGGGAGCTTGCTCTTTTATGGAGACACATTGAGTGTCTGCCGATGCGCTAATGGATACTTGCTCTCTGACAGCCCCTGCGAACAGGTATTGTTTGTGTGTAGCTGTCTCATGGTTACCAGCACGGTAAGAGAAGGTGAGGACTGTGTCCAATGTGGAGCAACAGCTGGAACATCAGTCTGCCTGCTGCCTCAGTGAGCCACATCTGCTTTCCTCTGCGTCGGGGCCTGCTGGGAGAGGAATCCTAATTACAGGCTGCTGCTGGCAGATGAAGGACAGAGATGTCTGAGGTGCACCGTGAAGCACAGGAAGAGGAAGATGAAGCCACACTAGCCCACCTTCCATCCAAGTCATACCAGCAGGCAGGCAGGCCGGCTGTACCAGGCCACAGAGGGCTTTCACAGAAATGCTTGATGCTCTTGACACCCCAGAGAGGCAGCCAGAGGCAGGAAACACGGATCCCCTCATTGTTCTCTTGAGATCTATCTGTATGAGGGAGATAAAGCACAGTCTCTGCCAGAAGGATATTATTAATTCACCAACAAGCGCATTGCATTTGATAGAGGTAATTATTTGAGAAACACATGGAAGAGATAATCTCCAACTTCGTCAGCCCCAGCAAGTAAATTCAAAGTCTACTAATGAGATCTGTTAACATCTAAAGCAGAACATCTGTATGCATTTCCTCCCAGCAATGAGATAATGAATTTGCTTAGAGCTCCTTAACTGTAAACATGTGTTCGGAGAGGCAACGGACGATAACATCACCTTTGCTGGTGCTGTGTGTCCTGCGGTTAGTATTTTTTTGGATTGAGGAAGGGCACAGTGTTTGATTTCCCTTCCTCGTCCATGGTGTTTGTATATGTAACACCTCTGTAAATAGACAGAGCCGTGGCATTTAGATCCCCTACACTCCACTGCTCTTTTATCATAGCTTGCTTCTCTGTCCTTGTCCTGGCGAGTCTGTTGTGTTCACTACAAAATCCTCCACTTTTTCCCCATTCCACCTTTCTCCTCTTGACCATTTCCACCTCTTTTCCACCCAGCAATCCACAGAACACATCTGTTTCAGGCTCCTAAATGTACACACCAGTGCCTTTGAACTGCTCCTTCGACCACTCCTATTCTTACTGCTTGAGACTCTCAGTGTCTGGTAATAAATCTTGATGCTCGTGTTTTACATCTTACATCTCACCAGCATACTGTGTCTTACTTTTTTTATGTGACTCTGACCTTGAAATCTTAAGCTCGCAGGCTACAAGGACCCATTTTGGCAATGTCTCCCCTGCTGTCCCACTGTCCAACAGATAAATGTAGAGCTGGCTTTTTCTAGTCTGGGCCGCCTGCCCATTAAGTTCCCCCGTAGAGGAGCAGAGAGATGGAAGTAACTTTTCTTTCTGTCAGACGTGATCAATAAAGCTCAGTTCATACTTGCTCACAATCTTTCTCTTGTCTCCGCACCTGCAGGTTCACCTCATCCCAAGGTGCGCTGGTTCAAGAACGGCCTGGAGATACACCCCGAACAATCAGAGCTTTCTGTGGCGAGGGATGGCGCTCTCATAATTAGCACAGCGTCTGCCAGCCACAGCGGGGACTTCAAGTGTGTGGCGACCAATGAGGCAGGCTCTGTGGAGAGAAAGACAAGGCTGAAAGTGAATGGTGAGAAGTCAGTTATCTCTATTTCTCTCCAGCCTAATATAAATACCTTAAACTGAACAGAAACATTGTGCTAACACAAATCTTTTGCACTTCTACAGTTCCCCCAGAGATCCAAGATGATGGGCAGCCACTGAACCTCACTGTCACCTTAAAGCAGCCTCTCACTCTGGGCTGTGATGCTTTTGGGATCCCCTCCCCAACAATTACCTGGACTAAAGATGGTCATCCTGTGAGTACTTTCACCCTGAATTCCCATTTACAGTTAATGTAAAATGTGGGCTGCATGTTAATATACCTTGCTGATACCTAGTTGTACAATGCCACCAAGTGGTCATTGTTCTAATTACAATTAAAAACAAAGATGCACTCAACTGATCTCTGTATGTCCAGGTGGACAGTCCTGGGGTCTATCTGCAGAATGGAAACAGGCTGCTGAGAATGTATAGAGTTCAGCCAGAACATGCAGGAAGATTTGCATGTACAGCTCAAAACTCAGCTGGGGAGGCCCGCAGAGAATATCACATTGTGGTGCAAGGTGAGCTCATAAACCAGCTGTCACTGGCTGACACTGATATTTAGTACATAAAAGAAGAAAGTGGAGGAAGAAACAGATGTACGGAAACTAACTACATTAAGTAGTAAAATCTCCTGGAGAAGCAGTCTAAAGCCCCCAGAGCAGTTTAACTGTTTAATTAAATTTTAAAGAGCCCCTCCACTAAAAAATGTCTGACCTTGATTAAACGGACTCGTGCCTGTGCAAAGTTTGTCACTAGAGAGGTGTTTTCACATTCCTCTACTAAAGGGGGCGATGTCTGTGCACTGCCCTAAAATCTGAGATTCAAACATACGCCGGGCAAGTGAGGTTTGGTACACCACTAATACGAAAGCTAGTCACTGTCTAATAGTCATTTTTATTCAACGAGGGAACAGACATCAACACAACACTGGCAAAGAAAATTGAAGCCTCCAGCTCAGAGCGGACTTATTACACATAATATAAAATTCTCAGCCAGACAGAATATATCTTTCTGCAAACTTTTATTACACCTCTGGTTCTTAATTACATAATAACAGCGTGAACACAGTGTAACTTCATAGCAGATATTGTTGTGTTTTACAACCATTAAAGCTGTGTCAGTCACTGCCAGTTAGCCAACAATCTAACAAACAATGTAAACAAATAAAAGATGCTCATCTGAGTTGGAATCTGACTGAGGCCCAAACATGTATGGCTGGATCGCTCCTATGTCACCCCTGACGCTAATGCTAGCTTTCTTGACGCACACTGCTCTTTCACCAGTCAACCTGGCGCTAATCTCCCATAGCTAAACCTATCTCCACATTTCATTTTAGCACTGGAGACAGCACACAGTGAAACCTAGCATAAGCAATGGGGATGGAGGCCAGATCCAGAATTTCTTAATGAGTTTATATATATATATATATATATATATATATATATATATGGGAAAACCTTATAAAACAAAATATTAATCATAGCAGTGTTTTTACATCTTTAAAAATGTATCTGTAGGGTAACTTTAATACTCCACTTAATGTAGCATACGTCCTTAAAGTTGTCACTAACCATTAAAGTCAATTCTAATAACCTCATTAACTGATGTTCCTCCGTAATCTGAATGATTTTAAACTAATGTAAATACTATCTTGCTCCGATCCCATAAATACTTAAAACCATGTGAACTAACTGATGTATGACTGGTGTGTTTACTCCATTACAGCTCCGCCAGTGATCTCAGGAGCATCCCGACTGCAGGAATTAACTGCAGAACTGGGCCAGGAGGTGGAGTTTCAGTGTCGCGTTAGTGGACAACCAGCACCCAGAGTGGAATGGAGCCGCGATGGAGAGTGAGCATCGCTCCAACAGTTTATTGACGTGACATTCAGCGCCACACACCCATAGTATTGATCTGATCCTCCATTCCTTCCTCTCTTCAGGGTTCTGTCCCGTGATGGAGACCCACATGTGGAGTTTCTGGAAGATGGCCAGGTGCTGAAGGTGAAGTCAGTGAGACTGAGGGACCAGGGGCTTTACCAGTGTCTGGCCAGAAACAACGCAGGAACTCAGATGCGCCAGTTCAGACTCACAGTGCAAGGTCTCTATTCTAAGACACATACACTCAGAAAACACACTTTCCTGAATTCAGCTTATATTCCAATCTGTTTTATTTCTCCACAGACAGAAATAAAACAAAGATGACTATATATCCTTAAAAAGTTATCAGAACATTAAGCTGATTTCTTTTACAAAGCTGCTGTGGTAGCAGTGTTGTTTTAACAAAGAAAGTAACTGAACATAATATTTAATTTATGTGTACACCCTGCTTTAACAGTTTTATAATTTGACTTGCGTCACACTACCTGGTCTATGAGCACAGACTGAATTCTCTTCATGAAGGGCTCTGGGGATTGCTGTGTCACCTACTGAGCCTGTGCTGTAATTGCTCAGAGTATTGCACACTGCATTTCTGTTTTAGAAGGTCTCCTGCACAAAACAGACCAATCCCCTGAGGATCTATTCATCCCGTGCTATGTGCCAGTAAAAATCTTACTAGCTCTTAAACATTAACATATTGTTGGTATTTCTCTCCAGCTCCCCCCACCATCAAGGGCCCAAATGAGACCTCAGAGGTGTCAGTGGTGCTGGGTTTCCCCACAGTCCTCCCCTGTGATGTCGAGGGCTCACCCACACCCAGCATCACCTGGCTAAAGGACAACCAGCCTATCGTGTCCAGCCCCCAGTCGACATACACCCGTGGCGGGCAGGCGCTGCGACTGGGTTCAGCGCAGGGAGACAGCACTGGCCTCTACACATGCAGAGCCACGAATCCAGCCGGCACCGCCATCAAACACTATTCCCTGAGTGTTCTAGGTAAGAGACTTCTTTGCGACTTACATGTTAAAGTGGCTGAGACAGAACTTTTAATGAAACACCTGTTTTTTTCCCCCCTCTCATCAGTCCCACCACAGATAGAAGGCGACCCTATGTCCTTAACGTTTGGTGGTAAGGAAGAGAAAGTACGGATCAATGGGACTTTGACTCTCTCCTGCCTGACCAAAGGTTTCCCTGAACCCAAGGTTAATTGGTTCAAAGATGGACAGGTTAGTTTGTCCTCACAAGCTCTGCATTTCTTAAAACCACAAACATATACTTCTAAGGTGATTCAAACTGAACAAGTTTACCTCTATCAGCCTCTACTGGCAAGCAGAGCAAATTGCAACAGCCTCAACAGAATTTACATCCTCTTGCACAAGCCACCTCCACAGGTTTTCTGCTATGAGTAATTATAGCAATGATATAGAGGAAGAATGCAGTGACTAAATGTCGTGACGTATAATACTGTAATCATTTTTTCTTTACCTACATATACTTTAATGTGTAGCTTGTTGTTTTTTGTTTTTGCAACATCAACCATTCAGTATGTACGTGTGCTTGTGTGCATGTTCAGCAGGGCCTCCAATAGGGAGCAGCAGAAAATGCATAAGGATTAGGTGAATTTTAAAAATATACAGGCCTGAAATTGTTTTAAAAGCCAGACACCTGCTAAATGTTTGTTGTCCCAGTAGTACGTATTATCCAACTACTGATACTTACACTAACTTTTGAAGTGAGGCAGGAAAGTGTTAAAGAGTACTCCACCAATTTAGGATTGCACTCCTTTAACATTGTTTGCAACTGCCATTTAAAAAAAGGATCAACATCAGTGCAGCAGAATAGAGATATCATCTTTTTCATTCCCTGCATTCTTCTTCAAGTCAAAACCTGGTTCCTGCATTACAGACAATGCAATGCAACCCCCAACAGTTCAGTCAGAGTTTCAGGTGTGTTTTCTAAGTCCTGTAAACAGACTTTGATGTGTGAGATCATTGGTGTTCCCCTTTAATAACTAATAAATAGCATTCACACAGACTGCTATTAGGAGGAATATTCCACTTTGACTATACCATCTTATGTATTTTCTTTCCTTAGTTGCTGACTGGAACCTTCCATGCCGGCATTCAGGAGAGTGGCCACATCCTCGTCATAGAGAACGCAATGCTGTCCCATGAGGGACAGTACACCTGCGTGGTCACCAACTCTGCAGGAGAGGACAAGAGAGACTTTCATGTCACCATTCAGGGTGTGTTCAAGTTCGGTGTCGTTTCAAATTAAAATGCAAATTTATTTTCTAATGCTACTGGAATACTGTTGGAAGTGACCTGACACAAACATGCTCTCATCTCGCCAGTTCCTCCGATCTTTCACCGGGTGACAAATAGAGAAGCATCCTGGGGTCTAGGACACGAGGGTGATGATAACGAGGACATGATAGAGAAGAGGGAGGTGGTCCTGGGCCATCCAATCAGCCTGTCCTGTGAGAGTAATGCCATCCCTCCTCCCAAGCTCAGCTGGTACAAAGATGGACGGAAACTCACGTCTGCCGATGGAGTGGTGCTGCTTCCAGGTCAGAAGGAGCTCCTTCCTGTGTGATCTCAGTAAAAAGCATGACTGGCTCTTCATGTGCATTGATAAATCTTCTGCTGTGTGTTGGGCTTTGTCCTTTCAGGTGGACAGGTGCTACAAATCGCCCGAGTGCAAAAAGAAGATGCTGGAAGGTATACATGTCAGGCTGTTAATGAGGCTGGAGAGGACCGCATGCACTTTGAGCTGGAGATCCTAAGTAAGCAGGCACAAAATTAGGTAGTAATTAAATGTGTGTAACTGGAAATGATGCAACATCATTTCTGTTGTCTTTTCCTCCTCAGTCCCGCCTGTGATCATGGGAGCATCTGAGGAGTTTATGGAGGAAATGGGAGCAGTGGTCAACAGCTCTGTGGTCCTTCACTGCGATGTGACCGGGCACCCTGCTCCAGTCATCTCCTGGCTGAGAGACGGGCAGCCGGTGCACACAGACACACAGCACCACATCAGTGAGGATGGGACTCAGCTGCAGGTTAGTCAGTGCTGACTTTTAGACAAACACCAACTTGTAAACAGATTAATCTATTACTGTGTTGTATTGAGGATTAACACTTTAATCCCACTCTTTCAGCTCCTCAGTGTCCAGGTGTCAGACATGGCTGGGTATTTGTGTGTGGCTGAGAACAAGGTTGGAACAGTTGAGAAGCTCTTTAGTCTGACAGTGCAAGGTAAGAAAAGTCCATTGTTTTACATGTAATCAGAGGGACCAGTATATGTCTTTTACATATTTTATAATGGATGTTCTTTTATGACTTAGTGTCCTCTAAGTGTGCAAAAACAACTGTTGTATCTCTTTCAGTGCCTCCAAAAATAATTGGCGTGAAGGAGGAAGAGGTTAGTGTAATTGAAGGCCACATGGTGTCGATGCTGTGTGACGTCCAGGCGTACCCTCCTCCAGAGATCACCTGGACCAGAGATGGGCAGATCCTCCACTTCAGCACGGGCATCCACATTCTACCAGGTCAGACCTCGGCCACCAGCAACCCCCAAATAATTCTTATGTCAAAAGCATTTCCTTTGTTTGAATCTAATAATGGCACAGATATTACATTTGATACTATAGTGTATATATATATTTATATTATAGGTGGCCAGATGCTACAGTTGCCCCGGGCAAAGCTGGAAGATGCAGGGCAATATGTATGCACAGCCACCAACTCAGCCGGCCAAGACCAGAAGAGTATTGTCCTCAGTGTTTATGGTGAGAAAACACATGGTGACACCATCTGCACAATTCAGCTACATATACAGATGATCAAATCTCAAAACATTGTCTAGGCTAAAAAATGTGTTTACTGCAAGCCAGCTGTGACCGAGGATAGTTCAGGAGTGAATCATAGCCATCCTGAGTGAATCAAACTGAGATCATGCCCTGTCTTCATGTGCAAACCATCAGTCCTGCCCACCCTGAAGCCTCGTCTGGATGCTGAGTCAGACTTGGTCACCCCGCAAGTTGGCTCCTCGGTCACACTCAGATGTGAAGCACACGGTGTTCCTGAGCCCGAGGTCACGTGGTACAAGAATGGGCTGCAACTGGCCGCAGGGAACGGGCTAAAGATGGATCCTCATCAGCTGGAGATCATAGGAGTTCAGGTCAGGAAAGAATTGTTTTATGTCACCCATGTTTGAGGCTACAAACAAAACACTGCAAGAGGTCTTTCAAGGACTTAAAGTGGCTCACAGATATTTCCAGTCTTTACACGCTAACATATTAAATATATGTCATAAATATTAAATTTTCGCAGACTTATTCCATCACATAGACTGGATGAGACTAGGACAACTGGAGACATACAGTAGCTGCATATGTGACAAGATACAGCACTTGCCCTTTCTCTGACCGTGTCTATTCTAACTTAATTTACCTGATTCAGAGCACATGCACCAGCTAGCAGAGGAGCAAGGAGACAAGTCCCGCAAGTCCCGTCTTCGCTTATAGCCCGTCTTTGCTCAAAATGCCCCCTCCCTCACTACAACGATCTTCTTTTTTTGGATCCTAGATGGCAGATGGTGGCACTTACACCTGCAAAGTATCCAATGTGGCTGGACAGGTGGACAGGACATTCAGACTGACTGTTCATGGTGAGAATACCTATGTTGTCTTTTCAAACCAACACCGTAAACAACTGTTTTCAAAAGGGAGCAATCAGGATGTTTGAAATGATAATGCAAATGTATATCTACAGTTCCACCTGTCCTGGACGGGCCTCTGCACGAGTCCCTGAACTACACCCTTGGCTCACATGTGGCTCTGCTGTGTGAGGCCTCGGGGGTCCCTGTGCCGAGCATCACTTGGCTCAAGGATGGAACTCCTATTGGTAAGACACAGGCCATGATAGGGAAATTGGAATAGTACACGTCACGTGTGAAAGCTAGTGTAAATGAATGTGTTTGCTGTATAGAGAGCAGTCTGCAGTGGCAGTGGTCCGTTCGCGGGAACAGGTTGGAGCTGGGGCCCCTCACTCTTTCTCATAGTGGCACATACACCTGTGTGGCCAAGAACGGCGAGGGACACACACAGAAAGACTACACACTCACAGTGCAGGGTAAACTAGAAATTTGAGCAAAATGACATACGTTCACCCAGAAAATTATACATATTACTCATGAAAGGAATGATTTTCAGTGGCATTTAGCTGTAATCTTTGTCCCACTCAGTATCGCCTACGATCCTGGACTCTGAACACCCATCTGATGTGAGTGCACCCTTGGGAGAGGAGCTGACCCTGGAGTGCAGAGCAACTGGAATCCCCACACCACGCCTCAGCTGGCTGAAAGATGGAGTGACTTTAGAGGGATCAGATGCCCGTCACATCACGTAAGTCATTCACATTCCCCTTTTACTGCCCAGGCTTTAAATGCACACAGAGTATGATGGTAATATTAATACATTTTATGTAGCTTGTTCAACGCTGCTGAATTTGTTCCACAAGCAGCACAGGAATCGATCAACACCATTCCCTAGAGGTTTTGGAAAATGAAATATTAATCATCTTTGTCAGAGATAATGTGCATGACAGAGGGATGTGTGAACGGACAAATGGAGTCATTTATAGTCCCTTGCCTAATTTCATCATGGGGAATAGTAAGCGCAGCTGTTTTACAGCTGTTCAGCAGCTTCTGTGGTCATTGCAACCACATCAGCCAGGGAAAGCAAATTTCTGTGTGCGTGTGTATGTGTGTGAGAAAACCGTGGGTCGATGATGATAATGATGATGGGAAAGTAATACTTATGTTCAGAGGTGGGGAGGACAAATAGTTTAGACGGGAAAAATGGAAAAAGTGTCATGGTGTTAATATGAAAACATAATGAGTATTTGTAACCTGGCAGTGTGACCCCTGATGGCAGCACGCTAACATTACTGAGGCTGAGTCCCGAGGATTCTGGGACATACACCTGTTTGGCTGCCAGCCCAGCTGGACAGGAGAGCAAAATCTATACCCTCTTCGTCCTAGGTCAGTATAAACATTTCCAGGGGTTAAAGCAAGAAAAAATTTTGTGCCTGAAATGTGGAGCACGGAGGATTTGTGTGCCTGAAATCGGAACAGGGGGCTTGGTGTTGCGGTCACAAAATGAAGAAATAGAAATGTATGTGTTGCAAAGGAACGTGTTTATTATCAAAATGAACAAAAAGATTATAGCTTTAGTAGTTACTTTTCAGATTAAACTTTTATAGCATAATGAGTTTATAAATAAAGATTAAACTTTCAGTGGTTACCAGACTTTTTGACTTATAGCTCCTACATCTCTTTTTTTGCCTTTGTGCTATTTATTTTTAGAAGCTAAATCATTTAGGCTGTTTGCAAAATTGTATCGCGCTTGATGTGAATTAAACAGGCAGTTACATCGAAATTTCGCCTCTGGGCAAGCATGTCGTCATGAGCATGAAATGGATCATATAATGTTGTGGTGGTGACTTTAAAACTTCAGCATAGAGGATTTTTATTGCAGCTTTCGTTTCTGTCTGGTTTCTGTTACCTTACCTTCAAAATTACCGCTGGCTTACCGGAGCATCTCCCGCTCCATCTGTGCTCTGTGTCTCAATGTGACATGATGTGAAAGCATGCACAGGCGTCAGTGTTGATTGGCTATCACTTGTGCCATGTAACCAATCAGAGGGGGCTGTAGGCGGGACATTGTTACAAGCCCAGTGCAGTGGTGACTGCAGGCAGGGATGGCGAGGGCTGTATCAGAGCCAAAGGAGCAGTTGTAAAATATATATATTTGATCGATTATTGATGAAAAAACGTCCGATGCCGATTATGGTAAACAGTAGGTTGTGTTTACTTGCACACTGTGTGGCTAAATCATTTTCCCGGTTCGCACATATATATATATTTTTAGGGGCAAATGCGAGTGAAATGCTCGCACTGCAGAGCACTTCTGCCCGTGCTAGACAGAAACTTCGCCACACCGGAAATCAGGCGCTGCTGGAAAACTTTAACCCCTGCATTTCATATGTTTGTGTGTGTTGGTGCTTAAGTTTCTAAGTGATGGTGTTTTCATTTGACCTGTCACAGTCCCACCATCCATCTCTGGTGAGACAACTGCCCCCAGAGAGGTGCAGGTGACACAGGACAGTGTTGTGACTCTGGAATGTCAGACGACAGGAAACCCTCCACCTCAGATCAGCTGGCTGAGGAACGGGAGACCTCTGCTTCTCTCTCCTCGCACACGACTCCTATCTGGTGACTCTGTGCTGAGGTCAGTTTAGATGAATATAAACATGGTCTATTGTAAACAGATTACGTGGTTATAGGTGAGGTAATGCTAAGTGTTCCCTTTCTTTCTGAAAAAGGATTTCTCCTGTGCAGCTGTCTGACTCTGGACTTTATACATGCGTGGCGCGCAGTCGGGCAGGTCTTGCTGAGCTCAGCTATGATGTCCAGGTCCAAGGTACACTCATAACAAACCACCTACTGATTTTTTCCCCTAAACTGTTTTTTTTGGGATCTGAGGGTTTCACACAGATGTGTGTTTGTGTGTGTGTGGCCCACAGTGCCCCCTGGTGTGGATCATGTTGAACCAGTGGAGCCAGTCACAGTAGTCCAGGGGTCCTTGGTGACATTAACTTGCGAAGCACGTGGCATACCCCCTCCAACGCTGACTTGGATGAAAGACGGCCAGCCACTGTCCCTTCACCGTAACCTGCTGCTGGACGGACAGGAGACACGGCTGCAGCTGCCTGACGTGGCGCCTTCAGATGCAGGCCTCTACAGCTGTGTGGCTAGTAATCAGGCTGGAAGCAGCACAAAGAGCTTTAACCTCACTGTACTCGGTAATCCCAAACCAAGCTGTATATTTAATTTAATTATTACTTTATTAAGTTAAAGTCATGATGTAAACTCCTTCAACAACTGAGCCAAAAACATTCTGCTTTCTAATCTAGAGCCTCCAAAGATATCCAGCTCCAGCTCTCCAGAGGAGCTGACCATAGCAGTGAATAGTCCACTGGAGCTGGAGTGCTTTGCTGTGGGGGTCCCACCTCCCACCCTCAGCTGGCTCAAAGATGGTCGCCCATTAGAAGGAACTGATATTGTCCAGCAGGATGGGCACTTTATCAGAATTAGCAAAGTTCAGGTAAATTTTAAATGGACAGTATCTGATAGTTTTGCAAAGAATTTACTATAAAAACATGCACACAGTAGCTGTGAGTATATGCACTATTTAAAATGGGTGATTATGGTTTAACTTAAGGAAAGTACAATTTGAGGTTTTTGCAAAGTTCATCTTGTTAAAAAAGGCACTTTAACATTTTAAGTCTTTTCATGCAAAAACAAAAGCACATGAAACAAAGCTGGAAAAAATGGGTTTACCTGTAATTCAGTCTTCTTAGTAGGTTGTTTACATTTGTGATGTGCATCATAGATATAAATAGCAAGATAAGAGTTAAAACACTTTAACTCTTATCTGTAAACCCAAAATTAAATCGACAAACAACCTGATGCTGTTGAACCAGGATAAATCCAGGCAAATACAACATGGTTATGCAAGAACCACTCAAGCTAATTAGTGTTGTCTCTCTAAAAGGTCGAGGATGCAGGTCTGTACACCTGCTTGGCCAGCAGCCTGGCTGGAGAGGATGGGAAAAACCACTGGGTCCGAGTCCAAGGTGACATAAGCTATTCTTTTATGTTGTACAAGTTAGAAGAAATATATCATGTCCATCCCTCTGTCTTTACTTCCTCTCTTACTTGCACCTGGGACTTGATGGATAAAGCTCTGTGTATACTCTGGAGTAAAAATCTGTGTTTGCACAACACACTTGGTCTTGCATTAGCGTTTTCCTGCTACGGTCACGCAAAGTTGTTAAGCATGCAATATGACGTATATGCAGTTAACAGGACATTTTCATGTTTTGATTGATGATACATTGTGCAGCATCCTTATCCCACTTCGTCATTTGTTCTACCTTTTTGTTCATGTTAGAATAAAAAAGTTTCTATAAATATAATAACACGCAATGCTGTTGAGACATATTAAGCTGTTGAGATTAATGCTCTGAGTAAGATTTTCCAAAGTCCTGATAAACCTTTCTTTGATTCCCAGCTCAGCCGACTGTAAATCATGTGTGGTGAAACACACATTTTTACAGCACACCCTCTTTTATAAATGTTATGCTCTGTATGGAAAGCTGTATTTTTTTAGTGCAAACACATGATTTTTACATCTGACCCCTGATCTACCTCCTGACTTTATCTGTTCCACATGGCCACACATTTTTAACTAACTCATCTCTGTTTAAAAGGAGCGCTTCAGTCATATAGGAACTGTCACGTTTGTCAGTCTGGGTGCTTAAGTGTGCGTCACCTCTGGAAACTTTTTGTAATTTGTACATTTATGTCTACAGTTTAATAATCAGTGGTTGTGTTTCAGTCCCACCAACCCTCCTTGGCTCTGGTGATGTGAGGACAGTGACAGTACCAGTTAATGGACATCTGACCTTGGAGTGCCTGGCTGACAGTGACCCCCCTCCTGATATAGCGTGGTACAAGGATGAGGCCAAACTGCAGGTACAGAGTCATCAAACAAAGCAGGTATTGGACTAGAAGCAATCTCCTCTGACTCACACACTGTCTTTGTTTTCATACCCTCATCCTGTTATATTAGCTGGGTAGTCGTATCCAGCAGCTGGCTGGCGGTCAGTACCTGGAGATACAGGAAGTCAGGCCTGAGGACAGCGGCCAGTACAGCTGCGTGGTCACCAACATGGCTGGAAGCACCAGTCTGTTTTTCACAGTGGAGATTCTCTGTAAGTCACACCCTCAATGATAAGATGGTTTAAATACATTTTAAATTGTTCTACAAACTAAACCCAAGTCACTACATTAATACGTCACTTTTTATTTCCCTAGTACCACCTGTAATAAAGGAGAGCAGCTCAGTGGTGACCGCACATGTCGGCCAAGATGCAGTTTTACCTTGTGAGGTTGAAGGTGACTCTTCAGCAACAGTCATGTGGAGGAAAGATGGCTTCCCTGTAACTCAAGATAACAAAAAGTAAGTACAAAGCTTTTGTTTTGTTGTAACATAACTCGAGAAATCTGTCCTTCTTGTATTTACTTTTCCAAGTGCCGACAAAAACAGACACAGCTACATACAGTGGTGTCTATCCATAAATTAAAGGGACAGTCCACCCTCAAATCAAAATAAAGATTTTTCCTCTTACCTGTAGTGCTTTTTATCAGTCTAGATTGTTATGGTGTGAGATGCCAAGCGTTGGATATAGAGATGTCTGCTTTCTCTCGAATATAATGGAACTCGATGGCACTCAGCGCCTTTAATCTTTTGTGATGTGATGTGTTTCAGGTTCACCATGTTGTCAGAGGGCTCCTTGCGTGTACATGGGGTTCAGCTGAATGATGCTGGTCGCTACTACTGCACTGTGTCCAACCAGGCTGGCTCAGATCACAGAGGAGTGGATCTACGAGTGTTTGGTAATTATAGAAAAGGAGATTTAAAAGTGAATTATGACTCTGGTGGTGCTTTTTCTGTAATTCTATTATCAGTCATAGATTCACATGTTGGTTCTGGTTGTGATTATCATCAGTTGTCATGCTTCAGTGCTGTTTAGGATATCTTACTGTAAAAACACAGTGAAATACAGTTCTGTGGTCAACACCTGACCCTGTTCTGTCTCCTATCAGTGGGTCCTTCAATTAGTCCGGGTCCCTTCAATGTGACAGTAACCACAGGGATTAGAGCTGTGCTGAGCTGTGAGACAACAGGTATACCCCCACCTACAGTATCCTGGAAGAGGAATGGCACGCCACTCGATATCAGCCAGCAGCCTGGTGCATACAGGTACATACAGGACTGTCTCTGAATACACAGTATGCATACATTATAGATCACACGGCCATTAAAACATAAGTGTGCTGTTCTGTTCAGGTTACTGTCTTCTGGGTCCCTGGTCCTTTTAACACCGTCCACTGAGGATGAAGGTTACTTTGAGTGCACTGCTGTTAATGACGTAGGAGAGGAGCGCAGGGTCATTGAGGTCATCCTGCAAGGTACTGACTTTCAGCTCTGTACAATAAGCACACAGCAGACAGCCATTTCAAGTGATTGAAATGATGACTTTGCTCTTTTAGTCCCACCGTCTATTGAAGATGATGTCACGACGGTCACGGCTGTGAAAATGTCTCCTGTGGTGTTGCCTTGTCACGTACAAGGACGCCCTGAGCCCACTGTCACCTGGACCAAGGGTGGAGCCAAACTGGGTGCCAGAGGAGGAAGTTATCGTGTCCTTCCCACTGGTAAGACGTAATGTCTAAAGGCTCTTTATATTAATATGTCATGGTCTACTGGAACAATAATGCCACAGGGAAATTAATATGTGTGCTCATTACATGTGACATTAAACTATGTATCTTTGCACTTCATTACAATGCAGGAGTGTTGGAGATAACTGCTGTTTTGCCAAGCCATGCTGGCAGGTACACATGCTCAGCCCGCAACCCAGCTGGAGTGGCTCACAAACACATCTCTCTCTCTGTGCAAGGTGGATAGCTGCATATTGCTGCAAAAATACTATGTGTTGCAACACATGATGAAACATGTAAACACATATCACATTTTGTTCCCTATGTACTTAGAGCCCCCAGAGATTAGGCCAATGGCAGAGGAGGTACAAGTGGTGTTGCATCATGGGACCATTCTGCCCTGTGAGGTTCAAGGATTTCCCAGACCATCCATAACCTGGCAAAGAGAGGGAGTTCCCATAGCAACAGGTAATGATGTATAAAATACAAGCACAACTTTGAGTTTATAAACACATTGTTACTTTATGTTATTACATGGCTTTGTTGAACACTTTCTACGGTCTGTTATTTCTGAGGTGCACACTGTTGCTATGAATAATAGGCTGTTGCTGTGGACACAGTTCTGAGCATAAACGCTTAGCGGAAGAAATCAAATCATTTTGAAAGACATATTTTGTGCCAAATTATTGATGTCTTTAGTAGGTAGTGTTATAATAACCAGGAATTGGTACAGCAAGTGGTCATTTGGAGGATTCAAGATCCCTTTGCTTCACATCAGCATCCTGTGTCACTCTCTTGGGTCATCACGTAATAATTATCTGCTTGCTGTACATTATCCTTTACACAGATGCTGGCACTGGTGCTCACATAGGCATTTAGCATCAGTCATATTCATGGAAAAATTCATGTTGAAGCGACCTATATTGCTGTTTTTAATATTAATATTCACTACATAAAATGAGGTCCATGACTCCTCTCTGTGAAGACTTTGCTAAATACATACTTTTAACATTTTTACAGACTGCATAGCAATCTGTCAAGCCAAGTAGCTCTCACTGGAATTCATGGGATAGGGTCTGATTTTCTGGCTGATGTGATTATATTTGACTACAGGTCACAGGCTTGCTGTTCTTTCAAATGGAGCTCTGAAGTTTTCTCGTGTGACGCTGGGTGATGCAGGGACCTACCAGTGCCTGGCAAAGAGTGATGCTGGTGTGGCTGTGGGTAGGACCAAGCTAGTCCTCCAAGGTAACGTGCTTTTGATCTCAAAGTTTGGAAGAAAATGATGGTTTATCTGTGATTATTCCTCATAGGCAAAGTGGTTACTCCTAATTCCTAAAAAAATAACTTTGTTAGACATTTATAAATGGATTAATATTTCCTCATCTCATGTTTCCACAGTTCCACCCGTGCTGAGCGTGCCTCGTGTAGAGTACTCTGCAGTGCTTGGCCAGCCAGTCAGTCTGGAGTGTGTGGCTGACGGACAGCCTCAACCTGAAGTAACTTGGCACAAGGAGAGGAGGCCTGTGGTTGATGGCGCTCATATACATATCTTTGCCAATGGAACCTTGGCAATAATTTCTACCCAACGCAGTGATGCAGGCCTCTACACATGTACTGCCAAAAATCTTGCCGGCAGAGCCAGCCACGACATGAGGCTGGTTATTCAAGGTGAGCACCATTTCACACTCTGTTAAGACTGAATGTAGCTGCTTTAATGGTTCTATTGATAAAAATTTTGCTATTTTCAGTGCCACCCATGATTCCTCCTGCTCAGACAGACCTGTCAGTCATTCAAGGATTTCAGGCACTGCTGCCGTGTGCTGCTCAGGGCTCACCAGAGCCCAGAGTCACATGGGAGAAGGATGGGGCCGTTGTGCCTAACCTTCCAGGCAAATTCACTGTCCTGAGATCAGGAGAGCTGATCATCGAGAGGGCTGAGGTTAGCCAGCCGCCCCATATTCTTCACTACATTATGAACTACATCTCTGTCTCAATCTGATCGTAATAATAAGTCATGCTTGATTTCTTTTCACAGCCAGGGGATGCTGGCGTGTTTACATGCGTAGCCACTAATGCAGCAGGCTCTGCAAGACAAGACATTCGCCTGTCCATCAACATGAGGCCTGCCTTCAAGGAGCTGCCAGGTGATGTAACCCTGAACAAAGGGCAGAGTCTGGCCTTGTCCTGCCATGCTCAGGGGACACCTTCTCCTGTCATCTCCTGGACTGTCAACAACAGTCCTTACTCAGGTATGAACTTCCTCACATAGTGAGCCGCACAGCAAGTCAGTACTACCAAAGTATTATATTGTCATTGTGACAAAAATTATATTCAAGATAACCCCTTCTGTTGATCAGGGTAGCTTTAAATAGCAATTGAAACATGTTTTGCACTGACTGATCAAACTGGGGTGTCTACAGGTTATAACAAGGTAAATTCAAGACTTTTAAAAACCTTGTATTAAGGGCAAACTTGAAATGGAAATACAAACTAAAAGTGAAAATATACTCTTTCATGTCAGTTCAAAATGAACAGTGAGCTAAAATGACTTGTGATTCTCTGTGCTTAGAAAAAATACACTAACAAGCAGGCTGGCTATCAAGACCTCAGTTTAATGATGCAGACTCATCGGTGATCTAATTGCACAGAGGGGCGAAGATGTTTCCTGTTGTTTAAACACTGAAAATTCTTGTGGTGACATGACTAAAAAACATTTGAGACCCACCCAATCTGGAATTCATACTTTTTTAAAGGCCTTTTATCTGTAAATGTGTATTTAAGACTTTTTAAGGACCTGCTGCCACCCTTTAACATGTTCCAGGTTCCACTATTGATGAGGCTGGCAGGAGCTCCGTGCTCATTGACAACGTAACCACGAGTGATGCAGGGACCTACGTGTGCATAGCAGAAAACAGCGTGGGGTCCATCCGAGCGCTCTCATTTGTCCGTATCAGAGGTGAGCTTCTTGTTAAGGATTAGTCGGGGCAACTAACTTTCTTCAGATACTGATAACATTTTGATGACCTTGTAAAACCATGCTGTGTCTCCAGAGCCTCCCGTGTTGAAGGGTGAAGCCCATATGTCTCAGACGGTCATCCAGGGTGGCTCTGCTATGCTCGACTGTCCAGTCCGTGGAGACCCCAGCCCAGTCCTCCGCTGGCTCCGGGATGGAAAACCACTGCTCCACTCCCTCAGGATGCAAGCACTTCACAATGGATCTCTGGTCATTTACAGCATCAGTGTAAATACAGAGCTCCTTTTTTGTTTTGCCCTTTATTTGTTCCATTTTAGAGCAGTGACCCTCTCTCTAGGCAAGTTTAGTTAAACCAAGTTTGAGTGATTAAGCCCTTTGAGCTACTTACATCTATAAATGTTTTATGTGTTGGAGGACAATAGAGCAGTATTCATCCAACCCTAGCTCCATCTGCAGTCCCCTTGGGTGGAGGAACAGTGTGTGACTGTCCCGCAGCGTCCTGTTCCCACCTAAATCAGATTCACTTCAGTCAGAGAGGCTAACAGCATTAGCAACGGAGGGAGGAGATGAACAGAGAGCTGGATGTTCCCAGACTCTGCCCCTCTTTCTTTAGCCTGTAACCTTGTTAGGTCTCTAACTGCAGCTGTAATTGCACAGCCTGCAGTTGAGACTTTCTCACAGGCGGATGACTGTCCTTCCCACAGAGCACTCTAATGTGAAATTTCCTCTCTCTGGTCCAATAATATCTATTATGACGAAGAATTCAATGGAACTGCCCAGTGGAAGATGCTGGCTTTCTTTGCTGTAATGTCAGCGTTCTTTCAACATAAAACTATATGTGATCTCAGTTTTGTCCTGGAGGTTTGTGGAGACATCAGAGGAAAATTGTTCCTCAGAGTGCCAACTAAGCCAAACTCTCCTCCTCTACCTGTTTGATGTACAGGCTGCAGATGAAGGGGAGTACCAGTGTGTTGCTGAGAGTGAGGCTGGAACAGCTGAAAGGACCATTGCTCTCAAAGTTCAGAGTGAGTTCTGTGTTCATAATTATACACATTGTCACAGGATATCAAATTAATCAGAAAAATACAACCACGCATGCCAGTAATAACACATTTTTGTACATCTCAGAATCTGGCTTCCCTTTCTGAGAACTAATAACTAGTTTATATAACTTTTCTGTAAACTCCTTGGTTTTTTTGCAAAAAATCTAGACTCACAGCTCTACTGTCCTCTCTTCCTCTTTCTCTAACACAGTCAATGGAGGCTACTCGACCTGGGAGGAATGGGGTCCATGCAGTAGCACCTGTGGACAAGGCTTTCAAGAACGAATCAGGCTGTGCAACAACCCGGAACCAGCCAATGGTGGTCGATCATGCAGCGGTCCCAGTATCGACTCTAGGAAATGTCAAGCTGGTCTCTGTCCAGGTGCTAATTATTTTTTTCTGGACCTTCCTTTACTTTACCTTTTTACACGTTTAAGCGTCATTACATATTGCAACTACTACGGACATAATCTCATATGGTCGTAACATATGCATCGTCATACTCAATGCCTGTGAGTACACCCCTCCCATTTTTGCAAATATTTCATTATATCTTTTCATGGGACAACACTATAGAAATGACACTTTGATATAACTTAAAGTAAAGTGTCAATATTTTGTGTGCCAACCATTATTATCTAGCACTGCCTTAACCCTTTTGGGCATGGAATTCACCAGAGCTCACAGGTTGCTTCAGGAATCCTCTCCCACTCCTCCATGATGACATCATGGAACAGATGAATGTGAAGACACCTTGCGCTCCTCCACCTTCAGCTTGAGGATGCCCCACAGGTGCACAGGTGAGTTTAGGGCTGGATACATACTTGGCCAGTCCATCACCTTCACCTTCAGCTTCCTCAGCAGGGCAGTTGTCATCTACTAGGTGTGTTTTGGGTCATTATCATGTTGGAAAACTGCATTGCAGCTCAGTTTCTGAAGAGGGGCGATCATGCTCTGCTTGGAATTCATGTTTCACTAAATGAACCGAGCTCCCCAGAGCCGGCAGCACTCATGCAGCCCCAAACCATGATGCTGCCACCAATATGCTTGACTTTAAGCAAGGGACAGTTGTCTTGGTGCTCTTTCAGCATGTGTGGCACCTTGGTGAAGAGCACCAAGACAACTGCTGCCAGCTCTGGGGAGCTCGGTTCATTTAGTGAAACATGAATTCCAAGCAGAGCATGATCGCCCCTCTTCAGAAACTGAGCTGCAATGCAGTTTTCCAACATCATGACCCAAAACACACCTAGTAGATGACAACTGCCTTGCTGAGGAAGCTGAAGGTGAAGGTGGTGGACTGGCAAAGTATGTATCCAGCCCTAAACTCACCTGTGCACCTGTGGGGCATCCTCAAGCTGAAGGTGGAGGAGCGCAAGATGTCTTCACATCCATCTGTTCCATGATGTCATCAAGGAGGAGTGGGAGAGGATTCCTGAAGCAACCTGTGAGCTCTGGTGAATTCCATGCCCAAAAGGCAGTGCTAGATAATAATGGTTGGCACACAAAATATTGACACTTTAGGCACAATTTGGACATGTTCACTGTGGGGTGTACTCACGTATGTTGCCAGCTGTTTAGATGTTGATGGCTGTGTTTTGAGTAATTTTCAGAGGAAGGTAAATCTATACTACTATACAAGCTGTACACTAACTACTTTAAGTTATATCTAAGTGTCATTTCTATAGTGTTGTCCCATGAAAAGATATAATGAAATATTTGCAAAAATGGGAGGGGTGTACTCACTCATGTGAGATACTGTATGTGTGTACAAGTGAACAGAATATTATGAAGGTTACCTCACAGACGGGGTAAACATGCCAAAAGGACATTTCCATCTGTAAGCTATATGTGTTCTAACAGTATTTGGAAAGGGATACCTATAGATGAGACGTATCCAAAAATGTCAGTATGTTATGAGTAATTACAAATTATTCATGTGCATGTCTGATAATAAAAGGAGAAACTCCCCGCAAGACCAGAGGCAGCCTGATAGGCATGGTGAACGAGAGAGAGTTTGGCGTGTCCTACCTGGAGGCCAACATCACAGACAGTGTTGAGGATGGGAGCAGCACTATGCAGGCACGTCTGGACAACATCCCTCCCAGTGTGGGTGAGTGATCGCATGTTATATTCCCCTGGGGTGATGTCACATGTTTGGAGATAAAGACCTTCATTCTAGCACCTGTTGTTGTACAGCAGTCTTTGGTTGGACACAAGTGTATAAACAAAACTGTTGGTCAGTCCAACATGTTATTGAAATAGACTCCAAGGTTTAGTTAAAGTTGCTAACTTTTTGAAATTTGCACAGTATGGGTTCAGCAAGCTTTTTAAGACAAACCTTTCAGATTTAAATTCATAGGATGCAACATAGGAAATGCATCCAATCTAACTTTAAAATATAGGCTTCTTTTAAATGGAAAAGTATGTATTAATTATTTTTTGAGAAAAACAATATCTTTTATTTTACTCAGTAATGACCTGCAGTTTCATGGAAAGTTTGGAATATGTTCTGTTCTTTAAGAGCTAATTTTTGGGATGTGGTCCTTATCCTGTGTAGGCTGTACGCACTGTTTTTCTGTGGTTCTGTAAGAGGCCAGGAGTTGATGCTGTTTCGTTGTAGGTCCCTTGTTGCGGGTGTTGGTGTCTGCTTTTGCTCCCATCTACTGGACCACTGTGCTACAGAGCGGAGACACCAGAAACGGCTACTCCTTCACTGAGGGCCAGTTTAGACAGGAGTCTCAGCTGGAATTTGAGACTGGTAAGTTTTGCCCCACATGAGTTTTATTATGTAAGCATGTCAAGAATGAGTGTTAGCTAAAGGATATTTAAAGCTGTTGATTTATTTAAGACACCATTTATGTGAGTCCTGCATCAGGTCAGGTACCCGGCAGGTGACCATGAAAAGGTGACTTGCAGTTGGGATTTTGTCCTAATTTGTATAAGATTTATTATTATGACAATTATTGAAACACATGATTATTATAGGATCTGCGGTTTCAGGTCGGGCCACAGATCTTGTGTTGACAGGTCACGTTGCAGAACTCATTGGTCCTAAGTGTCAGTGGCAGGACAGATGCAGTATTGCACATCATGGTGCCGGGGAGGATTTTACCCCCCCCCCCCCCCCAAAAAAAAACCAAGACTGTTTGCTTTGTTGTTCTATGTGTATATGCATGCAATTGTTTTTCTACTTTTTATTTGTTATTATCATTATTCTATCAATATTCTATAAATATATTCCCTTTATTCCATCTTTAAACATACTTAAAATAAAATTTTAAAAAAGTGCATATATATATATATATATATTAAATCACCCTCACCCTCCTGTCATACAAATACAACAAAAACTTTTGTATAACTTGTGGTGAGTGTTTGCAGCGCCAACACACACAAAAATGTAGACATAAGTTTTCAATTCATCAGTGTTTTTTCTGTTGTTGTACAAAACAACCAGTAGATGGCACCACTCACTATCACTGACATTCATGAGTTTACACAGGAAGGCTGTTAATTCAAAACAGTATCATCATGCTTCCTTGTACTTGTAAATGAGTGTTTTTTAAATCTCTCTAAACAGGGGAGATCCTCCGTTTGACCCATGTTGCCAGAGGTCTGGATTCTGAGGGAGTTTTACTGATTGACATTGTAATTAACGGATTTGTGCCTCCTTCATTAACATCATCTCATCTGACCCTACAGGTACGTTCACTTCTGTCATTACATTGTGTATTTAAAGACCTCTGTATCTCACTTGAGAATATACTGACGTACGTGAGTTCCTCTTCCATTTCTTTGACCCAATTTCTTGTGCGTCCCGCAGGAGTTTGATGAGTCATATGTGCAGACGGGCCAGGGGCAGCTGTACTCGTGGTCATCACAGACCCACCAGAGAGGAGGAAACCCCATGGTGCTGCGCTGTAATCACACCATTATTTATGAGGGCCAGGAGGAGCGCCAGGGCCCTCTGCTCCAGCTGCTCAAGGTCTCCGGGTTGAACAGCGTGTACAACATGTTTACTCTCACTTTGGACTTCCATATCACTGCCAATCTTCTCATACCAGGTCTGGAGAAAACATACCGTGATTTAAAGATTTGAAACTTATCACTGAAAGTATCACAACATCACATAAAAATACTGGATCTGAATGTTCAAACAGCTATGAACTGAACTTTTCTGCTTGCAGATGGTTATGGAGACACATGCCCAAAAGGTTTCGTTCTTGACACGGCCTCCTACTGTGCTGGTATGCTGCTTTCCCTTTTTTATGCTTCATTTCTCTTTGAACATTTGTCACTGTACAGTTTTATTATCATGACTCGATGTGTCTTTATTAGATGAAGACGAGTGTGCACTCCAGTCTCCCTGTTCTCACTCATGCAACAACATCATGGGAGGCTTTTCCTGTGCCTGTCCCTCTGGCTTCACCATCTCTACAGAGACCAACACATGCCAAGGTGAGACAAAAAACAACATAACATGCTAAGGTATTTGATTTATTACCATATATACAATGGTAATATCCTAGTTAAAGGGACAGTTCACTCCAAAATCAAAGATACATATTTTTCCTCTTACCTGTAGTGTTGTTTATCAACCTAGGTTGTTTGTGTGAGTTGTCAAGTGTTAGAGATATCAGCCATAGGGATGTCTGCTTTCTCTCAAATATAATGGAACTAGATGGTACTCAGCTTTTGCTGCTCAAAGCGCCAAAAAAGACATCTGAAAAAATTCAACAGCAATATCTCTTTCCAAAAATTATGACGCAGTTACTAAAGATAATACACAGACCTTGTTGTGAGCAGTTTTATGTAGGAACTATTTTCTGTCTACCAAACTACACCTCCCAACCCTATCATTACGCAGAGGGAAGCTTGCATCTACTGCTACCTCACCTGGCACCACTAAGCCAGCTAACGTTACAGCTCAGCCAAGGAGCACTGTCACAAGCACGAGCCTCTTGCCCATGTGTAGATGCACACTTCCTTCTGCGTGATAATATGGTCGGTGGGTCCATTTTGGTAAAAGGAAAATAGTTCCTAGATGAAACTGCTAACAACAAGGTCTGTGGATTTTCTAAAGTAACCAGGACATGATTTCTGGAAGAGACATTGCTGCTGAGTTTTTCAAATGTATTTTATTTGGCGCTTTGAGCACCACAAACAGAGTGCCATCTAGTTACATCATATTTGAGAGAAGGCAGACATCTCTACAGCCAATATCTCCAATACTCTGCAACTCACATCAAAATAATCAAGATTGATAACTAGCACTACAGGTAAGAGGAAAAACATGTATATTTGATTTGGAGATGAACTGTAGCTTTAAGTAAAGGAAAAACCATCTGTTGTGGTAATTGTAGTATTTGGCCTTATACTTGTTTCACTTCATACCAGATATTGATGAGTGTTCCCAGGGCTCACACATGTGCCACTACAACCAGCAGTGTGTCAACACAGTGGGCACATATCGCTGCCAGGCCAAGTGTGGACCAGGATTTAAGCCCAGCATCACAGGAACCAGCTGTGAAGGCAAGTCACTGTTAAATTGTCTACACGTTTCACAAGGAGGCATAACAACTTATCCTCTACTGTAGCTGTAGACTGGGTAACATTTAAAAACTTACTAATACCAGTGCTCTTAAAGTGATACTGCTACCCACAGAGTATTTCGTTCAATATCCATAATGTGAATGGACTGGTATGTAGTATAGCCATACTATTGGACGTTTTGGTGGCATCTCAGCACACTGGACTGTCAGTGCCTTCAAATACGCTGCACTTAACCTCACCACACAACAGACTATATGGGTTGTAGCTGCTTCTACTGGAGGTGTCTGTGAGCTCTGCACTGGGGACAGTTGGTGAAAGTCTGCCCGCCAACACACAGTGACAGAGCTAACTGTTAGCCACCACATGGCTAAGGTTACTTAATGGTTATATGACAGAGTCGAACCATGTCAGTGTCAGTGTGAGTTTGTTGGAACCATTTAATGGCTTTTGTTAGCCGGATGTTAGCTGCTGCTGCTGCTGCTGCTGCTGCTGCAGCATTAGCTCAGGCTAACCAGGTAGACGTTGAGTTGACCATTTGCCAGAGGAAGGCAGCTCTGGAGACGACAGCAATAGAAAGTTTGCTGATACAGAAGGGAGACAGGATGGTCAGGGATCAGATCCCCAGCATAAAAAGGACTAAATGCAAGTATTGTTTGACTGGAGATGTTTCGATGCTACTTGGTATTTGGTTATTTTAGTTGATACCTTAAAGGTATCAAGTACTGATACCCAGCCCTAGTACTTGTTGTCACCATACCTTTTCGTTGTTTAATTCAATTTCATTTGTTACTGCAATAATCAATAAAGACAGATCTCATTTTCTACACACTCCAGCTCATACAATATGTTGGATGTCTGCCGAAGATTAATATAACCAGATGTGTCAATTGTGTGTTTCAGATGTGGATGAGTGCCAAGAGTCTGCTCTCTCCCCATGCCAGCATCAGTGTCTCAATTCCCTGGGCTCCTTCCGCTGTCTCTGTCACCCTGGATACCAGCTATCAGGACATCGTTGCATTGGTCAGTCACTTAAACTTGGTGGTACTCCCACACGTTATTCAGAGCTTAGGAAAGTCTTGGAAATTAAGTCATTTCAAATCAAGACATGTTAGAAAAGGATAACTTACAGCTCTGTTGTAATTATTGCATTTTTCCAGACATCAATGAGTGCATGAGAAACGTCTGCCCGGCTCACAAGGAGTGCCGTAACACAGAGGGAGGATACCAGTGTTTCGACAGCTGCCCAGCTGGCATGACCAAATCAGAGAACGGAGCCTGCATGGGTTAGTGGCTATCATACTTTGTTTTGTATCCACCTTTTCTAAGTGCTAAATGGAGCATTTGACTATACATTAATCATGACTTTAGTCATTTGGAGACACAGTGTCGACTTATTTATACTCTGAAGGGCTCATAGAAGACAACACCTGTGATTTCACTGATTAATGAATCCTCAGACACGTGACAGTTTGTCAAATGACCCAGCATGGCCTGCATGAGTATAATAAACAGGGCTGTTGCTAATAATGCTGGCAGCTTCAGCAGAGCTCTGCACTGCATTTTACATTGCATAACACCCGGTCAGATTTCACAGGATTGCTTTAGGGCACATGGAGCAAGAGTTCACAGCTTGTTCTTCACAAAAAAAGCTCAAGTGTTTTAAAAGTCTATGAATTGGTAATCAGAGAAAACCTTTGACCAAAGAGCAATAAAGATCCTCTTTATAACGGGATGCAACACAGTTTATGATAGTGTGATCTTAATTATAGAAACTCAATAGTCCGAATAGCATCACAGGTGTGAGACAGAGGCTACCAGTCATCTCAACCATAAATTACTGTTTTGTGTTTTTTTTTTTTTTAATTTTACCAAAGGTATCACGGCTATCATATTTTTTTTAACTAAGATTTTTTTCTTTCATTTTGATACTGTTCATCAGAAGAATTATAGCAGATGCAAATGTAATGATGAGATTTGTGCTGATGCATTGTTAACTTCACACTTTTCAGATATTGATGAGTGCCAGGATGGAAGTCACATGTGTCGCTACACCCAGATCTGTCAAAACACAATCGGAGGTTACGGATGTGTGTGTCCCAGAGGTTACCGATCTCAGGGAGTGGGCCTGCCATGTCTGGGTACGACTGCTGCATCAGTGTTGTTATATAACTCTTCAATGACACTTACACATGAGAATTTATCTGAGCCTTGTTATACCTCTCAGACATCGACGAGTGCCAGCAGACGCCAAACCCTTGTGCCTACCAGTGCCGCAATGTACCTGGCAGCTTTAGATGCCTGTGCCCTCCTGGCACTGTGCTGCTTGGAGATGGGCGCTCCTGTGCAGGGCTGGAGAGACGGCAGACCTTCACCAATGGTACCAGAGTCAGGGCAAGGCTCCGCCCACAGCTGGTGTCGTCTGTCGGCAGGCCGATCCTCTCCCGTACTCACGGAGTATCTCGCACCACCAGACAGAGCTGTCCTGTGGGGTACACCAACAGAGACGGCACATGTGTTGGTTAGTGTGCATCAAAACTATTAGATACAGCATTCAAAACAAAAAAGTACATCCACATCATCATATGTTGTTAACCTAGATTGTCAAATGTTCTCGGTATAGATGTAGATGAGTGTCTGCTCAGGAAGCCATGTCAACACGAGTGCAGAAACACCATTGGCAGTTTCCAGTGCTCATGTCCCCCTGGTTACCAGCTCTTACCCAATGGCAGGAGCTGTAAAGGTAAGATGTTAACTGTAATTGCATAACTGTCATCCTCCCTATAAGGGCCCTGAACACCAGGCCAATCAGTTGTTGGTGAATGTCGGGCCATCTGTGAGCATCTGTCACCCTTGTTTTTGCTGTGTCTCGCACCATTGGTCCCTGTCAGGTTTTTTTCAGCTGATTCAGCATGTTGAATCTGCATTGGAGTGAAATAACTGATAGGCAGTTCAGCTCTGTGCACGAGAAGAGAAATAGAAGTGAGGACAGTAAACAAGAGACTAAAGTCAAGAGGGAGTGAGATGGAAAACTTTTTATATTAGGTAAGATTATTTGTTTAGTCACTGGGCTCTTCAGTAGAAATGGAACGGAAAATAAGCTTTGTTATGTCAACGTTGGGTTGTTAATGTTGTAACTGGCTAAACAGCGTCTTGAATCTGTCCTGTCGGTCTTCCAGTTTCCCTTTTTGAATGACAAATACAGACTACTGCTGCCTGCTGGTACGAAGAGTTATTTCCTCTCATGCAGACGCAGAACATATGTGGTAGTTGGTTAGTTTGGGGTATGTTCAGTGTAACTCTTCAGCCGAGACACAGGCAACATGAGGCACTGCAACAGTTGGCCTTTGTCGCACCTAGTTCTTTGAAGGTTTGATGTGTCTGGGCCTTAAATGATCACAGCTGATCTCCTTTCTCTACCTCTAGACATCGATGAATGTGTGGAACAAGGTATCCAGTGTGGACACAATCAGATGTGTTTTAATACCAGAGGGGGATACCAGTGCCTGGATACACCCTGCCCTGCATCCTATCAGACTGGACGAAACCCTGGGTAAATTGCAGTGTTTTAAATGCAATAATCAGGCTGTAGATACTGTACACATGCAAGCATATTTTTGTGGCTATAAAATGTCTTAGTGCTAATGTGTCAGCGGCACTTTCCTCTTTCCTGTTGACCTTTAAAGGACGTGCTACAGGCCTTGCTCTCTGGACTGTGCCACGGGAGGCTCTCCTCTGCTCCTACAGTACAAACTGCTCACACTCCCCTCTGGCATTCCAGCCAGTCACAATGTGGTACGACTGTCAGCTTTCTCCGAGTCAGGCGTCCTGCAAGAGCGTACGTCTTTTACCATACTTGAGCAGGAATCAGTGACGGGGGCACTGGGCCGAATGTTTGGCATCAGAGACGAGGCAGGCAGGGGGATCATCTTCACCCTGAGAGCTCTTAACAGACCAGGACTAGTGCGCCTCAAGGTGCAGGCCACCACCATCTCGCTGCAGGGCCGCATTACCTACCAGAGCATCTTCATCATCTACATCTCCATCTCAACGTACCCCTACTGAGCCTCTATGCTGCTTTACAAATGACTTTGCTGCCCAGTGGCCTCTGGATGCCTCTTACTCACAAGGCAACTGCCCCAAAACCCTGTGCCTTGGACACATTAGGCCATGCAAATAAGCTCTAATATACAAGAGAGGGTGGACATGGTTAGTAAGTGCATCGCTTGAAGATATGTACCCCCCTCTGAGACTGAAATCTCAAAGTGGGAAAAGTCCTGTAAGAGAAAAGACCTTTTTTCCCCAAATGCTGATTAGATTTTGTTGAATTAAAGTGGAAACAGACAACACCCCCATGTTTCCAAGTATTATTGGTGCCTGTGCTGCTGTCACAGAGACAACTAGATTGCTTTCTGTTTTCTCAGAGTCTAATAACTTCCAACGACACAGGAGACATTGCATTTTGTTTTCCCACAGTTACTTTGGTATTTCCATTGTCCGCCATTTCCGCTACTGAGAACAGTAGCTGCAAAGATACTCACTGGGGAAATCACTGATAGCTACCAGGGAAAACAAAAGTGCTATCTTCTTCTTGTTTTGGTTGCACAATCGAAGGTATAACTGCAGCTGAAGCAGCTACATGACCCACCCCATCTACATATCAGTCCACAATCAGCCCCTTTGCTCTTTGGCCTGGAAGCAGAAGTCCTAACATGTCTCTGCAATGGAGCTGTAAATTGAGCCTTCGTTTTTTCAGGAGATTGTACCCTGTGTCAGACAGGACCGCAAAGTGAAAAAGAGGCTAACAGGGAACCAATCTAAACACACATGGTGTCATTGTTCCATAGGCATTACATTGTGCAATCAACATTTACTTCATAATAAGTTAAAGCAAAAAACTTGTCTGTTTCCACTTTAAGCAGAACCTACTCTGGTGAAAAAAATCTGAACTGACGAACATGCTGGATGAACAATTATTTTGTTCATTTATTTACTATTTGGGGAAAATCTTTCTTATCAGTATCTGAAAATGCAGAATGGAAAAAAATGTAATGTCAATCAAGCACTGAAGTTATTTTGTATCCATCAGGAACTACCACAACTTTTTTTATGTTCTGCTATCTATCATTGTTTGTTTAAATTTCTATCTAATTCTGGGACAGATTTATTCTCATATGAAAATATGTTTGCAGCCCACACTTGAAAATATAAGTCTTTCAACAGTTATGAAACTGTACAATGTTTTCCCTACTATTTTAATTTATTTAAGTCATTTGAACATATGAATGGTTCAAACAACCTCCAGTCCTAGAAGGTTTGAATTAATAAGGATCTACTAGCTTTGTGATGACAAACCTTCAATGGCACACTGTAACAATGGCTTATAGCTAGCGACATTGTTTCATCTATCGTCTGTGTTTTTATACTCTTTTTATAACACTTTTTATCACGTTTAAAGTTTAAAGGTGCTAATCTGAATGTACTTGAGTATTTTAAATACTCACCACAGAGTTGGACTGCACTTCCAGTTTCTGCAGTGTGACATTAGCTACACAATGTCATGTCTTTCCTGCATTCATGACACATTTTAGTACTCATTTCAACAAAAAGTTGGTGTTCAGTAATCAAACGTGTCATTAATGTACAAATCTGAGAAGGGAAATTATATTACAACTATAAAATGCCACAAATTGCAGTAAAAATGTTTGCTCTACTCCTGCAGATTAAACACACGTTTCCTTGTTGCTGTAAATGAGTGTCAAATATTTGTAGAAATAAAATGAACACTTTTGTTATTGTCTGTTATTACCATAGCATAGCCTCAGTCAAGCTTGATCCTATCCTGCCATAGACTCTAGATTAACATTTTATAAATGGCATATTGCAGCTGACAAAGAAAACTGCTGCAGACAGTTATTAATCAAGAGAGGAGCTGATGCACAACAACTCAGGAAAAGCAATTTGGCCATCAAGTTAATAAATGATGCATTAACCCTGAGAACTGACAATCTGGCTTTTAGATCATTTCTCCTCTGCCCTACTCTGACCCGAACCCTCAGTTAACCTTAAATCATTTCCTTCCTACTCTGTTCTGAGAACGCAGTAAAGTGGTTGATGGTGTTGTCTCTCTGACCTGTGTCTTGTCAACCAGTCTTTGTAGTTAAATGTATAAAATGTTCAGTGTTTGAAATAGCTGTTTGCTCACTCAAAAGTGCTTAGCATCAAAGCCAAAAGCAGACTGACTTCTGATCTTATAATGTGCTTAAAAATAAAGATTTTGACATTTACATTGATACAATGCCAGAAAGTCATATCACTGGTTGGCTTGTTTACTTTGGAAACATCTGTAATACATGGTCTTTGGCTCAGGTAGTACCTCAGCTGCTCAGTAGATGGAGCAGGGTTTAGGTTGTTGTCAAAATGTCTCAAGACTGACTAGAAGATCAACTGTTGGGCCCTCAGTGCTCTGGGTGTATTGTTGGTCTCTTAGCTGTCATCACTGTCATATGTCGAGCTGCTGTTTGTAATAACTGTCAACGCTGAGTAGATCGATCTCCACAGGAGGGAGTTTGAACAACATTCCACTTAAGGCTCAACTATACTCATTTTAGGTCCTACAGTTGATAAGTCCATTTCAAACATTGTGACTGTCACTGCCCACATACTGCCATGGCTCCTTTACGTTGGCATGGACACATCCACTAGACACTGACTAAAGGGAACTGGAGGACAGCGGTCTCACGTGGACCTCCACTTTTCCTTTGCTACCTTCCAATTCACATCTAATTTCCATCCAATCTCCTCCCAGCTGTTCCGCAGTAACTCTTTGTCCCTGTGTCCAACAAAGTAACATCATGTCTAAATGTTTAAAGGAATACTTTGACCCCCAAATTACCTTTCGTATATCAGTTACTTACTTACCCTGTGTTACATTTAATACGTAAAGAAAACTTGTTCTTCCATACCTTCACAGTGAATATAATAAGGAATCCAAAAAGGAAGAAAATCTTGATTAATCAAAGTTATAGGGATCCACGTTTAACAAAAGCAAAACTATATCAAAACATCTGTTTAAAAACTCACATTACTCATACAGTATCATCCAAGTCTCATTTGTCCAGTCACATGCTCAGTGCTTTCCAGACAGATGATGCTTTCTGCCAGGAAAGTGAATGGAAAATTGAAACTTAATCTATGTTAAGCAGTATCTTTACCACGACAACATGAGTTGCTAGCCAACTGTTGCCTTGGTCAGTTAATTTGTCTGTGTTATTGTGTGACTTTGGTGTTTTAAAGGGCGAGTTAAGACTTGAAGTCACACAGTGACATAAACAAACTTCCGATCGAGGCAGTGGTAGACCAGCAGCTCCTGTGTTTAGCAAGGTAAAATGACTTTGGCGCAATCCCAATACCCCCTCTTGTCCACTACCCCTCGCCCTTGCCCACTACCCCTTGGCCCTCAAATGAAGCAATGAGAGGTAGGGGTTGGAATCTTTCCCTAGGAATTGGGACACCACTCACTACGTCACTGCGTCGGTTACATTCACACATACGTAACTATTTTAAACAGAAAGCTGCGAGCCATCTACATTTCCAACTGGCATCTATAATGGAGTCTCCAGTTAAGTTCATCCTACCGATCACATTTGCTGTATTCATCATGCTTCGTTTGATGACACGACAAGGGACTTCTGCTAGCTAGCTAGCTAACATTACGAGGCAGCATAGTTAAACTAGCTGGCGTGTTATCGTAATGTGAAAAATCCAACAATTTTGCAGAACAGGACAGATGTCAGATAGTGCGAGCTAGCTAGCTAGCTAACAAGCAACCTGACGACGGTAACGTTAGCAATGTATGAACTTTTTTCCCCATCTCTTGCTCGGTGGTAGCCATGGCGACGTCTACCCCTCACTGGCAAGTCAGCATCTGAAATCCCTTGCTCCGAAGGGCTAGTTTCATACCCACTACCCCTCGTTATGCCCCCTACCCCTACACGCAAAAAGGAATTGGGACACCCCTACCCCTCGCGGGAACACGCAAATCTAGGGGTATGGCTAAGGGGGGGTATTGGGATGGGCCCTTTGTCAATGGAGTCTGGCTTTGAAGTGAGCGTAGATAAGTTTCACTTTCTGCCCAGCTTCCTTTCACAGAGGGTGATCTGTTTGGGAGGTACTGAGCATACGACTGGATAAATGAGACTTGTGACTTGAGTTGTGTAAAAGGTTTTCAAACTGATTGATATTGATATACTTGTCATTAAATGCAGTTGCGGGTGAATTCAGTTTAAGAATTTTCTCAGTTTTTGAATTCTTCAATCACCGTAGGCTTGTGGATACAAACAGTTTCCTTTACGAATTCAACGTAATACGAGGTGATTAATTCATGTATAAATGATCATTTGGAGGGTGAAGTTTTCCTTTAACATTTCTGACCAACTTGCATAATTGCTAAAAAAGTTCTGCCATTTTTAAAATGTCTTCGTCTTGTTCTGTGCTTGTGTCGCCCTTTAACTACTGGCTACACTGCCCCCATGATTTTTTGTGGTACTGCTCCATTTCATCTGCACTGTAAGCTTTCATAAAACATGCTCAAATATGGAGAACATGAATGAAGAGTACGGACAGAAGTCTGTGTCTGTATACCTCTCTAATGCTGAACATTAATGAGCCTTAATGGATACACTCATTGTTACCTGACAAAACTGTTCACTCACATAAACACCATTATTTGAGATTAGGTTATTTTTGGACTCCAGTGCCACGTAACTGACAAGGTTAAAGAGCTTGTACAGTTTGGCATCTGTAAAACAGGATTTTTTTTTTTTTTGCTGTTCATTTCCCTGAAATGACTAATAGAGAGGGTCATGGAAAGCTGACCTGAGCTGAGCTGAGGGAGTGTGTTTGTTGATGCTTCACTGTTGTGCGAGTGCATGTGTGGGGGACGTTGCCTGCAGTTGTTTTGATTTTTGCTGTTTCTGTGATGTGGTCATTAGCTTAGCTTGGATGTTAGGAATTACCAGGGATTGTGAAAGAACAGTTTATAATACTGTATGTACTTGTTGTTAGTGAGTTACTACTCTAAGTTGTGAATAAAAAGTCAGCTTGCTTAGGTTTCACTCACTTTTATGATTAAAGTATCCATCAAACAATACCATAAAATTATTACAATCGTGAAATATATATAGATCTGTGGCAGAGAAAATAAGTCATGCTGTGGCTGTCCAACTGCGGCCTTGAATTCAATATGGGTTCAATGTAAGTAAAAAACACAAAGGATTTCTGAGCTACTTCCTGATGACTGTGTTTCTAAACAAACAGCCATTAAACGTAATTCTTTTTGACTATGGTACATGTGAGGCTAATTAAAACAGTCTGTGCTTCGTATTTAATATCTCTGAACCATACGCACTGACTGAAGCAGCCAATATAACTTTAACAGATACATGTGAATAATAAGCAGTGCTTGCAAATAATCAGAATTGGCATTAAAAAGAAAAAAAAGAAAAAGAAACAAGCATTGCTTTCCGAGAAAAACAGCAGGACAGCACACCAAACTGGAAGCTAGTCAGTCATTACGGTTTCATAAAGCTTCCCAAATTCCCTGTAACACATGAAGTACACTGTGGGGCAGACTGCAGGCCTTTTCCTCTTTTCTATAAAACACAAAGTATTAGTGGAAATGAATGCTTAAGGCTGAGAGATGGCTACCAGTAACATCTCCCCTACTGCTTTACACAGTCAGGATGTCAGGGGAATTGGGGACTTACTGTGCTCCACTCACTAATGAGCACAACACTGCTGCCTATTAGTAGGTATAAGCAATGGAGCAAAGAGCGTCACCATTATTACCAAATTAAACCTTCAAACAAAAGAATTCTTCAAGTTTAAGTCTTGTCAAACATTTCACTGTGTCCCAGGTTCTGTCTGTGATCTAATGCCCTTTCATATGCCACACCAGGCATTGTTTGAAGTCAGCATTCTTTCACAGCATCACAAAACATTCGAAACTCATAGCTGCACCAAGCACGCATTTTCATGCAAAATCATTTTGTATGATTTTTTTTTTTTTTTTTTTTAATTATTTTTGTGAGCTCTTATGAAAGCCTGCACACTCTTGTGGGAGAAAAATATTTGGACAGACCTCCATTTCAGCTGTTTCTGCCTGCAAAAATATGAAATCCTTTGTTCCAACTGATGTCATAACTCCAGTACATAGCTAGCTTGCTGCCAAAATGGGAGAATGTCATATCAAACAGGTTTCTCAACACTGACTATTGTATGATTAACATTGCGACTGATACATCAACAACCAAATAAAGAACAATATGGCTTGAGATTGCCTTTAAACTGGGATATGATGAAGATGGTAGCTTATGCAGTTGCTAACACTTTATACAGCTAGAGTTAGCATCAAATTTGGGGTGTGATTAGTTTATATACTGTGTAGTTAAAGAGACAGGCCTACTGTGCAGGAGTTGGCTAAAAATTTAGCCTCATACAGAAGTAACCCCTTTCAATCATCACTTATGACCCATTAGTAATGTGTGGAGGTACATTTGTCTGCAGAGACTCTGCCTGTAGTTTCTTAGCACTGTAGCACTCGAGTGAGGTGATGTTTTCTAAAAAGGAAGCAGCCAGGTACGAGATCTTGAGCAGCAGGCATCCAAGAGACACAGCACTAAACAAAACAAAAACAAAACCCAAACAAACACAAATATAGCAAGGCAAAATGCCAAACATGAGTGATCCTGAGGTTGGCTTTCACTTTTGCAGATGAGCACTTTTACAAACAGTAACCAATAATCCTGCATAGTATATCATCTGGTCTGGATGGGTTTTTGTTGTGTGAATATTTCTGCACCACATTTTTGTATCGCACTGGTAAGTAACAGCTTTAGCTGATATTTTTTACATGAACAACTGGTCAAATTATGATGTGTACAGTGAACAGTGAACAGTGTCATTATTTATCACTAATTCAACTCACTCAATTTCCCCTTAGCTCTATGGATGACACTATCCCCTTCTGAGCACACTGCTTTGGTTCTGCAGCTGATTTTGCTTCACTCTAATGCTCTCATCAGAATTGTATCCACATGCAGGGAGCTGTGAAAAAATATACCGTAAATTACCTGTCCAGCACTTAACAGCACAGAGCTAGAGTAAGCAACTAGCTGGTGATGATAGTGAAGTATTTAGCTACTAAAGAGCCATATGTTTCCTTCAGGAGTTGGTGAAAACCAAAGCATCTGTGTCAGTACAAGAGACCCTCAGAAAGAGGAGAAATCAGGGGCACCTGGATGATGGACAGTTCAAGGCTTATTTGCACTGAGGACAGTTTAATAGTCTGCTGTCAATCATTGGGCCTAATAATGGTTGGTAAAATAAAGGCAATTACAAGGCTACAACAAAGGCTATGATCTGTTCAGATATGTCTTGCAGCTTGCCTAGGGCGACATTGAAAGTAAGCGCACATCAGAGAAGTTTGCCTTTAGACTTGTCTTTTCAATTTTACCCAAACCATGACTGTTTTCCTACACCTAACCATGAAAGGGCAAATTCCAAACAGCAAAGAGGCCAAAGTTGGCTTTACACGAACCATCAACAGTGAGCAACCATTTGTTGTCATCATCACCACCAAAGAAGGCCTGCCTCTTAATTCTCCTGATTGGACAATGAGATAAACGGCAGTGATTGGGCACTCTTTGGCTCTGAGTTGAAGTTTTTCCAACTCAAGCCCAGCAAGCAAAATGTTTCACAAAACGCTGCCCTGGGCTGCTAAAGAACGCTCTGTCTGACTGGGGCATATATATTAGACTTATATCTGTCAGATGGTCTGAAACCCGACACCAAATGAATGTTAGTGTTGCTTTGCATCTGCTGGATGTGTACAAGGGCGCCTGTTTGCTAACACTTAACAAGTAGCTCAGCTGCCCACAAATGGGTCTCCGTCTTAGCTCTGGCATTTAGCAGCTACGCTCCTCAAAGTGGTTGCTTTTTAAGATCTGGGGAAAACTGCATTTTCCTACTATACATCTTGGGCTTGGAGTAAACTGCGAAAAAAAAAACACCCCAAAACTTTTATATCCATTAATGCATTTAAGGGCACCATTAAAAATGTGGTTATGGAAGCAAGTGGTTGTTTTTCTTGAGAGACCACTGTGTTAAATCGCTGTTCCACTGCTTTATTGTGAAATTTTGGATGTCATGTTGTATATGTTGTGTTTTAATATGCTGTGATTTTGCACAGCTACTTGGCCAGATCTGTCTTGTAAAAGAGATTTTTGATCTTAATTGGATTTCCTGGTAAAATAAGGTAAAAATAAAAGAGTAGTTGATGCAGCTTTTGTTGCATTGTCTTGGTTACTGTTTTAAAAGTCAATGAATTTGGAAATGATTCTGTAGCATGGCGCAGTTGAGTGTTGTTTGGGTTGTGGGGCTTTTTAAAACATTGTCTCGCTTTTCCAGTATCTGCTGTTAAAGAGCAGATTAAGATATGCCATGTAACAATAGGAGCATGAAAAAAGTTACTTTAAAAAAAGAAAAAAAAATTAACATGATGTCAGTTTTTGTTCACCCAACAAGTTGGATTCGGTTTCCCAGACATTTTTCTTTGACACTGCACAAAAGGGCTGTCACTGAGAACGGCTGACGCAAACCCTTTTTCAATCCAAACCAGTAATGAACATGAGTAATGCCTCAGCTTCAGACTGTCATAACTCTACAGTCTGTAACTAAGTGTGGTGAGATTGAGTAATACTATGATGTGGTGACTAAGAAGTGATGGTAAAAGTGTAGTTGAGGATGTGGAGAGCCTGTCAAAGACTCCATGTGCAAGGTCAAAAGTACGAGATACACAAGACACGAGATAGCGAGTGTACCTGTGTTTGCATCATAGAGATGGTCAGTGTTTTACTTCATTGCCAGATCATTACAAATGTCTGTGTCAAGTTCAGAATTGGCTCTGTGAAGTTAAAGTGAGCTTTGAGTACTTGTTCCACCGGCTGTAGTAACAATCACAGGCCCTTGTCCAGTCCTATGTCCCCTCTATGTGTGTGTGTGTGTGTGTGTGCGTGTGTTTGTGTGGAAGCATAAGTCCTGCCTCTGTATTAACTCACATAGGATGAGGCCAAAAATGTAAATGTAATCAGGGTGCACACTGCAGTGACTTGTGTATGAATATAAAGATCTTGGCAGCGTGTTTTAAAGCCATTAATAGAATTCGCTAGCACACACTTAGTCAACATAGCACTTCAGTGTGGAGACAAATTTATGAAAGTGAAGTATATTTTTCCAGATGACATATTAGGTTTCTTGCTTCATACAGTTGCACTGCCAATAAACGTGATAATCAACGTACATATGTGGCGCGCTCTTACCCAGAGCATTACCCTATGCCCTGCTGGAAATAACGTGTGCACAGATGAAAAGGATGCGATGGTAATATTTATTTGTCGCCATGGCAGCAGTGAAATATACAATATATAAAAGTCTTGAGAAAAGTAGGCCAGTGGAAAAAATATAAGTGTTGAATGAATGCAATGCGATGTAATTTGTGTGGTAAAAGCTGGGAGGTTATTTACGATGCATGCGCGCTAATTTTTCACCTTGGTGTTGCAGTTTTGTATCCGTGTTGTTTCTCTGATACAGGCTGATCGCTGGGGCAGTGACAGAGTGTGCATGAGCTCATGGAGATATGCATTACAAATATGAAATAGTGCTTCAATGAAGAACTGCTCTCAAGGCTATCACCCCTCTCAGTAGGGCAATAAAAAACAAGCACACTGTGTGGTATACTACTTGACATCATTCTCTTCAGCCGGCTTGACAATATTTCCTGCACACGTAAGGGAACAGCTTGCCAAGAACATCAATGAGTTTTGGACCAGTGTTTACCCTTTACGGGCCCGTATAAGACTTCATATGGCTGTCTGTAGAATGTGCAGCCAATGATATCATTACTATCTGCTGCTGGGACAGTCGCGCTCCGCCAACCACCCACAGTGCTCCCTCACTCTAATAATTGGCATCAGGAAATGCGGGAAGTCACCAGCCTGTCGATGTGTGGGATAACACTTTCATGTGTTCTAAACATGTTGGCTGGAATGTAGCTGTTGTGTGTGTGCATGCGCCTGCTTGACTTTTCATGTGGGCCAGACGCTGACTTCATCGCCACGCTTACCACAGTAGTTCCATCCATCCTGCTTCCCCATCCGTCAGCCAAGCTCTGCTTCCTACCATTACTCCCAGGGACTGCAGATGAGGGGAAAAAGGGACGGGTATCAAATCCTACCATTTTGTAGCTACGGGTGGAAAAGAGGTAAAAGAGACCACCACATGTTGAAACAGAGAGAGCCCGCACAGTTCTTTGGTTGCATTCCATACAAAGTCTCAAAGCTACTGTTTTGGGTTCGATTCTGCGGTTAATATTATTCACATCGGCCCAGGCACTACGGCACAACTACAGACGCCAGGTTTGCTTGTTCCTCACACACATTTTTTCCAAGCAAATTGACTTTCCAGGCCCCAATGAATAAAAACTATTATGTAAGCCTTCAGAGACAATAAGACAATCACAGCAAACTGGTAGCATCGGGTAGATGCAGAGACTGAACTATAAAGTAAGCGTGCATAATTCAAAACAACTGTGCAAACTGAGTCTTATGTTACAGTTGGCAACTTTTATGAAAGTAACTTTTTGTCACATTTGCTGAACCTGACACTATTTCCTGACAGTAGTACACAAGAATGTCTGTGGAAATAATCATGTGTCTCCTCCTACTGCTTCTGAGGACATTTTGTATAATCCACAGCAGCTGAAAGAAAACAACCTATCAGAGCAGATGAGTCTCTGATGCAGCTGATTATTGTGCTAATTCTTGCTCATGAACTGCAGTCAAACTGTCGAACCAGGCAGCACTGATCAAATATGAATCAAGATTCTGTTACTGCAAGGTGACCTCTAGCTCACCTGGTAGAATGTGCGTCCTTTATAGACTGAGTCCTTGCAGCAGCCCGGATTTAAAAATAAAAAATTAAAAAAATTGTGTTACTGCATTGCTTATTTCTCACCTCAAATGTAAAATAAAAACGATTTTCCATTTTTGCCGGTCTGGAATGATGTACTTGCTTAAAGCTGTTTGTTTTAATGTATACTAGCTGAACCAGCATTTGTCTTTATGACATGCTCTAGCAAAATAAAAGGTAGCCTACATCACTAATCCGTACTGACAGCATCACAGTGCTAAAGCCAACTTGTATTGCATTGGTAATAAGCAATATGACAAGGTGATGAACAAAATATTATGTTTGTTTATGAATGGACCAACAGAGACAACAGTGTGTGACAGGCCATAAGCCAAGCACAGCAACATAAAATGAGATCAAGTTTGAGCAGAGATGGGAGAGGAAGAGCTGCACCCACTGTTTGTTTACTATAACATTCATGTGTTTTTTGGGCTGATGAGACAAGACACGGCAGAGTTAGTCTCTCAAGAAAATTAAAACTTGACCAATATGGCAACACTTTGGATTTGAGGCAGACAAAAGAGGTGTTCTACCTGGCTGCAGGCAACATGGTGCATCATTTAGCACTTAACATTTTTCGGACACCCTTCTGTGTATAGGCTACCTGCCACTCACACTGAAAGCTCCGCTATGGACGAAAAACGGCTGATTCATGAAGATAAATTGAGGAATTATCAACACTTATTTCACTATAAAAACCTAAAAAAAAAAAAGGTGGCAGTTGACTGGAGGGAGTTTGCCAGGGAGCTGAAAACCTTCTGATAAGGTAAATGGCCATCGTTACAACAAGCTGGGATACTTGCTGGTGGCTATATTGAGTGCCATTTCTAGTAAATGTCATAGTATAAAACACTTTTTGTTTTGAAATGTAACGTTATAAATTTAGGAAGATAGCAAGTAGGCTACTCACCCACCTTTTTAGTGGTTACATATCCAGTCTGATCTGGAGCACACAGTTGATAGGCCTACATGGTTTATTTACACGATGTGACAGAAGTGCATATTTAATGTATTCAGTGAGGACAGAGGGCTCTGATGTGCGATGCACAGTGATAACAGCACATTTGCTGTTGGGGCATAGCGTCATTATGTTTCAATCGGGAGCGACTCCTGAGTCAATGTGTATATCTGGTCCAGCTCATAATATCAAAACAACTTAGAAAAAATTTACACATGCCCAACCCTACTATAAATTCAGAAAATTTGCTCTGGCTTGACAGTTTTCAGCAGTGGCCAGGCTACAACCGTCCTCTTTTTACAGTTACACAGTAAACTTAATTATGTTTCTAAAAACATTTGAGGCGAGAATTAGGCAATGCAGTATCCTGAATCCTGATTCATATTCGATCAGCGCCGCCTAGTTTGACCGCAGTTCACAAGCAGTGACTGACATGATCGACAGCTGTGTTTGAGACTCCTCAGTTCTGATTGTTTTTTTCATCCAGCCACTGTAGATACTAGCAAATGCCATTTGAAACACTATGATTGTCTAATATACTACTGTCAGGATACTGTGACATTTTCAATAAATTAACTTTTTTTTTTTTTTTTTTAAAATAAAAGTCACCAACTACAGCTTTAAGACTTGCACGTTACATACAACTATCAACACAGTTAAAGCTGCTGTAATCAATAACTGGTTCACCCTCACTGCTCTCCACTCAGCAGCAGCAGGCAGCTGTTTTCAGCAAAGAAGGTCTTCCTCAGCACCAAACAGCACACATAGGGGAGCATTTAGCACCTAAAGAGCCAAACATATCCCTCAGGAGGTAATCAAGAACAAAAGAGAGCTAGATGGAAAGTGAATATTGGACCTGGCCTGAACAACACAACACTAAATGAATGCTAAAGCTGCTCTGTGTCTGTGAGATGTGTACTGTCCTCACGTGGCAAATAAATCTCTTAATGCAGGTTTAAGTAAACAAGAAGCCCCTAACAATATGACTATTGCATCAGCAACTCTGCAACTTTCCCCTTCACCACTTTGATTAACAGTTGACAAAGGAAGCACGTTTGCTGCCCCCTCAGGATATTTTGCGTCCGCTCCATTAGTGAAGCCAAAGCCTCCATTTTCCAGACCCGCAGTTGTTCACTAATCACTCTGCTGAGATTTACTGCCCTGTTGGACAGGTAATTGTCAATCCTGCTCCAGTGATTACTCTCAGACACAACCCATGCTGTGTAGGACTGGTGGTAAAGAAGTACTTTCTCACGCCAAAGCTGGAGCACCTTAGGCTATCTACAAAAATACCACTGCAGCAAATAGTCATATGCTACATCGGTAGTTAAAGAAAGACAGTGTTTTTGCAGGTAAACTGTTAATGTCTGTCCATAATGTTCCCCATTTAAAACTATTTGGTCAGTTCTGTGTTACAAAAATGTATGTAAAAATTAAGAGTACAAATCAAGAACTGTTTGTATTATATATACTGTATATTTCAGGTTCTCCTATACATGCTGCTTTACAAGAATGCACATACAACATGTGTGTAAGACAGGGACAAGATGGAAACCATCCTCCAAACTTGAAAAAAGGAACACCTAACCACACTTGTGTTTCCTGTTTGCAACCAGATGCCCCACCAGCCTCTGTCTGTAATCACACACTTGTAAAAATGACTTTTTAAGTCCAAGTTGTTCTTTTTGAGTGCTTTTCGACAGCTGTTCTCCAATCTGCAGACGTTTACGTGACGAGTGTTTCTCAACTTCAAGATAAGCCTTAATATGCAAATACCTTTGGTGCATCAAAACCAGCAAGTCGCAACTGGCAGAGTGCAACACTCCTGACACTCCATTCACAGGCCTGGAACGGGATGAGATGGAAATATCACGGTCATAAATAGTTTTGCAAAGCAGAGGTAAAGGGAAAGCCAAAAACAGCCCTGCAACTGTCTTGATCCACCCACACAGCGGCTGTGGAGTAATTGTGGTCATGACTTTGAATGACCTGTTGCATAATGATTTGACTCGACAGAGTAAAACTCAGATCTCATCACCGAGAGGCCACGTTGTAGACAACACTTTTAAATCATTGATGACAGGTCCTCTTATTTCCAAAAGTAACAAGTGATAAAAAACACTGCAGTCATGTCGGCTTTTCCAAGGAATCTTCAAGGACCCTACTTAAGCAGCAACAGTTGTAGCTGTAACCGATTTCCCGCCTGCGATAAGAAGTCAGACACTACACAGATCATCAACAAATCTGTGAAGCGAACATAGAGAGTTAATTGCAGGCTGACATCACTGAATACACCCCTTATATAACTGCAAACACAAAATTACCTCACAAGAAAAGAATGGGCCTTTATAGTGAAACTGAAACAGTGCAATAAAGCCACGTTATACCACTTCTAAGAGTCAGTCAGTGCAGTATAGTTTTTAGCAGAAAAATTTTGGTTTCCTAAAACACATCATCCCACACTATGAGTGCTGTTTGTCTTGGCGGAATCATCATTTTATCGCCTGTCCAACGTTCACATTTTCTGCTCTGGCTCCATTTGACAGTTTATGAGTGTCTAGGATGTATTGGATCAAGACTTTTTCTTCCTGGAACTGAGAGCGCTGGTGGCTGACTTCCAAAACGATGTGACCTCCAGCAGTGTGACCCCAGGAAATGGGGTGGTACTGGAGGGGCTGACAGCCATCAATCAGAGCCAGTGCCCTGGGACACACCGTGGAGCACAACTGCAGCGTGCTCTCTGGCTTTCCTCTCAGCACTGACTATTTCATGCTTCTTGAAATCCAATACACACTTATATTTAGCTTGTCCTCCCAACATTTTACAACACGGACAGGGCCAACAAAATGCCCGTGACTTTAGTATGAGACATTAAAGTTTGTTTGTGAAATAATACAGTCCATAGCAACAAACTGTAGCTGCTTTGCAGTTTCTTTGTTGCAAATAACATGCGCTGGCACATTTAGTGACCACAGATATGATGAACTAAAAAAGACTGACAGATGAAAGTCAGCTGTGGATGATAAATCAAGACATGTTGGTTGATGTTGGAATTTTATACTTTAAAGAACCAGCTAATATAGCTCGTGCCTAGAACCTCTCATCAACTCTATCATATATCGAGGTCAGCTCACCAGTTGTAAGCACCAGAATATCTCCTGAAAACAGAGAAGCTCTGCGTTGCACAATGTGTGTATGCATGCTTTTTTCAGCAACACACAAGGCATTATCCTCTTCTGCATATCAAGACTGCATGCTCCCAGCAAAACCATTCCTTTGATCATTGCTCATTGAGTAGCCACTGGAGCAGCTGAGGATCAAGCACTATACAGTAAATCACACCTCTACAGCAGAGGAACATTTGGCATGAAGAGTGTTTGATCTAACAGACTATTCATGTCTACTGATAAAATCTTAACTTTGATATTTAGCTCAGCTGCATTCCTCCAAAACAGCAATGATCAGAAATGAGCTGCAATTTTGGTTTATGTCATATACTCAGTTACTCAGGGTAGTACAGTGATTTGTGATTCTCATTCAAATAAATGTCTGTTAAGTCACAATCTATCTCTGCATGAGGTAACACAATGGGGATTGAGCCTATGGCCCACTGATGAGAGCCCATGCCTTTGCATTATTACAAACTAGGTTATCGAGGGTGACATTCCCAGGAAAAACGTAAGAGGCAGACAATCATTAGTAAAAAAAAAATAAAAATAACATACATGCACACACACATCTACACTGTGGTAACCCTTTCATTTTACCAGTTGAAAGGCTCATAAAACAAGCAGATATAAATTAGGGATGGGCATGAGTATTTAAGTACTCGTTTGGACATCAGTATTTGTTCGAGTACTCGCTGCCGCTTCTCCCACATGTGAACATGACTTTAACACACACACACACACACACAAACATATGTATATATACAGTGGTGGAAAAAAGTTTTCGGACACCCCATGCATTTGTGAAATATTGCATTAAGAATCACTCTGAGGTCTTCAAGTGCAATTTCTTTTAGTACAGTCACAGCCAAAATACTAAATAAATCCTAAAAAAGCCATTAAAAACTTAAAATTGATTGGTTCCATAAAAATACATAAGAAATTTTGAGTATTGGGTCATTTTGGTACCAGTGATGAAGGTCGTTCTTTTTATTGAAAGACACAATTTTTGTTGCCAAGCTTCGTGTCTACATAAAGCCAGCACATTTGAAAGTTCTTCAGACACAAAAATGGCTAAAACAAGGAACCTAACGCAGGACACACGCCTGAAGATAAAGATTCTCAGCCAGGAAGGGTACAACTGCCGCCAGATAGCCAGGAAGTGCATATGCAGTCCTTCAACAATTGGATACACTCTGCAGAAATACAGACGAACCAACAGCTTGGAAGACAAACCAAGATCTGGGCGTCCAAGGGTTTCTTCAGCAAGAAATGACCGCATCCTGATCCGCATGTGCAGGCAAAACTGCCGTATGACATCACAGGAGCTTCAGCAGCAGTGGTCAAGCCAAACTGGTGTCCAGTGTTCCACCCGCACTGTACGTGGCCGACTTTTAGATCATGGCTTAAGGTCCTACAAGGCTATCAAGAAGCCCCTGATCAATGAGAGAAAGAGGTTACCCCGGCGTCGTTGGGCCCAGGCACACAAGGACTGGACAGCCAGGACTTGGAAGAAGATTTTGTGGTCAGATGAGTCCAGTTTCCAGCTTTATCTTCCTCCTACTAATGTGAGGGTACGCAGAAGGCCAGGCGAAGCATTATCTCCAGCATGTACAGTACCTACTGTCAAGCATGGTGGAGGCAGTATCATGGTTTGGGGATGCATGAGTGCTGCTGGTGTTGGTCATCTCACTGTCTGTGATGGCACATTGAACTCTACCAAGTATTGTACCATTCTCGAAACCCACATGCTCCCTTCTGCGCGTGCACTGTTGAGGTAAAAACTGGATGTTTCAACAAGATAATGCCCCTTGCCACACATCCAAGGCCAGTAGAACTTGGCTGCAGGAGCACAGTATCCAGGTCTTAGAGTGGCCAGCTCAATCCCAGACATGAGCCCCATTGAAAATCTGTGGTGGATTATCAAAAGGTCTGTTTCAAAGCATAAACCAAAGAATTTAGAAGAATTAAAAGCAGTAAGAAGAATGGGACAAGATTACCCCTGAACAGTGTGAAAGGCTCGTGGGGAACATGCCAGCCAGGATTAGAGCTCTACTACGTGCCAGTGGCAGGACTACTAAATATTAATTTGATGATGTGATGGTTTGTTTATTTTTTGTTCAGTTTTGAACACATTCTCTGTTATTTGTTGACTTTGATACCGACAATGTTGAGAACTGACATACTGAAACTGTCAAGAATTTAGTTTTGTTAGTTTTTCTTGTAAACAATAAACAAAAAAATATAATTTGTATTTGTTTGTATCTGTCTAATGAAGCCACACCTTTTGAAACACAAAAAAGATTTTTCCACAAATATTTCATGATAATATTTGAGATTGTGTAAAATTTTAAGGGTGTCCGAAAACTTTTTTCCACCACTGTATACACACACACACTATATATAAATGGGTAAAATCTTATTTCATGGTAGAACTGCCTGAAGCATATCATTGCCTCCTTGCCCTGCTGTCGCTCTCTCTTTCTCTGTTTATTATCATAAGACTACTGCAGTAGTGTGAGCTCCAAACCGGGCCACAGCTGGTGAGAGTCTGCCAGCACACATACAAACACAGTGATAGGGCTAACTGTTAGCATCACAAGGCTAACATTACCTTGCGGTTATTAACAGGTTTACATTAGAGTCGAGCCAATTCGGTGTTGGTTTAAGTTTATTGGGACCGTTAGACGGCTTGGTGTCAGATGTTAGCCTCTGCTACTGTGTTAGGTCATGCTTACCAGGCAGAAGTTAAACTGTTAGTGAGGAGAGAGGCTCAGGAGATGGTCCTTCAGTGCTGCAAAAACAGCAGTGACAAGAAAAAAAAAGGCAGATTTTTCCCATGTCAGCGTTTAATAGGTGTAATAGACATATTGAAGCCTGATAGTTCAGTAAAAGAATTTCAAATTGCACTTGTTTTCTGTTTTTGGCCAATTTATACTCCTTTTCTTTTTTTTTTTGTTAGTATTTTTTTCAAGTACTTGAGTACTCTATAATGATTTAACGTGAGTACTCAAATATGGAAGTTAGTTAAAAGGCCCATCCCTAATAAAATGTTATGAATCAATCGGCACCACCCAAGCAGCAAAAATATGCGTTAATCAACCATTCAAGCCCGACTTGCAAAGCGCCAGTTTAATGCATTATTGTGGCACAATTGTCAGGACTGAGGACTGAGACAAGGACAGAGACAAGAACTAAGCGCCACAGCGCAGTCAAGTGGAAGGTGGACTGTTGCACACAATATCTCTAACTTCTTAATAACTTACTCAAAACGCTGACTGGTCACTTTTTGACCCGCCTGCTTGAACCCGTAATATTTTCTAGTAAGCTTGTGGACCTAGTAAGCGTGGACCTGATTGTTTCTTTAAATACTAGCGCTAGCTAAGTAGTAGCACATCGACTCAGTTCATTTAGTTGAGCCACAAGGCAGACACAGGCTGTAAGGAAAATCTTAAAATCCTAAAGCCAATACCACCTCCTACTTTGTAATGATACATTCAATTTAATTCTATCAACAATGGACAATATGTTTAATGAATTCATACAGCTCATCATCCCTTATATGAATAACAGATTTATATCATATTTCTCAAGTAGATTGACTGTAAACACTGCCCTCAAGTATCCTCCTCGCCTCCTTTGTGGGTATACTATTCAACTCTAACCTCTCTCCCTCTGTTTACAGAGAGCTACAACAGAAAACTGATGCATGACCAACTTTTTCTTTCTTTTAATTTGTTGATGGTGAATAAATTGTGTCACAGAACAACTCTGAGAAAAAACAAATGACCCAATGAGATAAATTTACCTGATAACAACTACTGGATTGGTTAGAAAATCCAGTTACCAATGATGCCTCTTAGCACCAGTGGCCTTGTAATTACTATGTCTATGGTATACTGTATATTTGAACTTGACACTGTAGAAAACTGGACCCCAGTCAACATATTTCAAAAGTTCTTGATACAATTTAGAATCTTTTAGGCACACTAAAAAAAAGAAAAGGAAAAAAAGAGGCTGTTATGATTTTCCAAAGCCAAATGTAACACCGCAAATATCTTGTTTACTCTTACCTACAGTCTAAAACCCAAACTGTAGCTAAACCAGCCAAAAAAAAAAACGTTTGAGAATCTGAAAATATTGAATTTTAGGCAATTTAACCTTAAACAATTCATCTATTATCAAAATCAGAGCTGATTAATTTTCCGTTCCAGCTCTAGTGCACTCCACTGCAAACCTAACCTTTGATCAGCCAGTTCAGTAAACGTGGCCCAAGCTCCTCATGAGGACACTTGTAAGGCCCCAGAGCAACACTGTTTCCCATTTTACTCATTACTGAAAACAAAACAAAATTTTAAACTGATTGGCATTTTAAGCCAAATAGATTAGCCCAAAGCCAAACTTTTATACTTCAAAGAATCACAAAAACTGGCAGACTTAGATCAGTCTGTAAAACCTGATACCGAACTGTTTTAGCCAAGGCTGACTGTACAATCCCTACAAGCCTATGACTCGATTTTACTACTCTAATTGCTTTTCACTTTTGCAACGAAGGCTTCCCCGAAGCTAGTTCTTCTACAGTCATTTAATATTCACTGCGGGCGCTGACACAAGCTCTGCTCTTTTACAAGCACCATGCTGGTTGGGACTGAGCTGCAGTAAGACTGAAAGTGAAGAAATCCAAGCTGCTTTTCTGTATGTTTAAAGAAATGGAAAGTTTTAGGTGTAAGACTGAAAACAAACAGGTCAAGTACCCTGACCCGACTTTTACTTTGCTCTCTGGGACATTCCTCCAAAATGACCTCATAGGGGACAGCAGGCCTGGAAAGCAATAAAACCAGTCTCAGTGGAGATGGCTTTTCCATCAGCTCTCCAGCTTTCAGTGTTCAGCGCCACGGTTTAAACCTGCAGTCTGGGACCCCCTGTGGCAGCTTCAAGGATGGGGGGAATGGGTTGTAACAACTTAAACTACTCAAGCATAAACTCTCACATTTTAAACTTTAACTCTCTATTATAGTCACTACGGGCTGACTTTATATCCATCGGTAGCTAAGAGGTTAGCTATTGCAGGCAAACTGTGTCAGCGCACAGCAAAAGTGAGCTGATCTGAAAACACTGAGGCTCCTATGTATCAGATGAACAGGGAGAACTGGAATAAAGGAGTCACTCCAAACAAAAATGATTCCTACAAAATGCACTTTTTTGTTTACTTATGTCAGAAAAAAAACATTAAAGGAAGTATTAAAATCAAGTCTGTGGCACAGAACATTTCTGGGACCAGCCTCTGATAAATGCAATTGACTTTGCACAGACGAGTGCAACATTCTGTCCTTGAGCATTTTTAAACACTTCAAGCTTTTTTTTTTTTTAATTGGCAAAAATGTCTGTATATCTTTGTAATCTACTGCAAGGATATCCACAGTCACGACCAAAACTAATATCTTTAAAGCATGGAGCACAATTGTGCTTGTTTTCCAGCCTTCTCTGAAACAAATAAGAGATAGAATCATAGAATGGTTCTTTGCATGTTTGCTTAGTTAGTCATAAACAGTTAGTTATAAACAGCTGCTCCTGACGTGCGTCCAGTGCAAGGCATTTTGGTCTGGTTTCAGATTGGGGTGGAGTGGTGGTTTGGTTCTTCAACCACAGGATGACATTTCTAATAATAACAATGTTAGTTTCACAGAAGAATTTAGTGCTTATTCCTATATTACTAATGCATTATTCCAACTGCACATTCACTTTCACTGATCGAGACCTAAAAGAGAAACCACTTAAGAAACAATGGAAAAAGATAGGTTCTGTTGTATTTGCAACTTAAACCAATTCTTGTATCGAGAACAACACTCTTCTTACTGAGCTTTAAAATGACATTCAGTGTTTTTATGAATACATTTTTAACCGAACACATGAAGTGAAGGGAATAGTAGTTCATTTTTTTCTGTCACAAGCAGTTTTTTCTTCTGCCCTAAGTGTGTCTGCAAAGCTTCCTTCACCAGGGTTTGCTTTGCCTTGCAGTGGTGATGTCAGGACATGGTGGTTTGCTTGTGGAAGAAGAAAGGACATGATGCATGCAAAATTAAGGAAACATTCAGCTACAAGGATGAAATCACAGAATCACTTGGCTGAACAGTCATTCAAACAGCTCTCTCTCTCTCATCGACTTCCTCTGACTTCAGCTCAACATGCTGAATTGGTTAAACAGCCACTGATAGTGGCCTTCCGAAGCCAATGGTGCTGTACACACTGGAAAAACTACAAGTGATGGTTAGCAAAACAGGACCCGACTGTCAGCTTGTTGTTCCTGGGTACTTTTCTTAAAGGACAAAAACAGGAACTGGGTTTAAGAATATTTAATAAATCAGTTTACTGTAGATAGCTGGCAGTACATTATTTAAGTGACTCTATATACACTGACGGTGGTTTTGTAATGCAGCTATACTACATACAGTAAATAATAATTCATATATGTCACAATGAGGATATTCAGTCAGAATAGGACCTCACCATGAGGTTTAATGGCACATGTCCAACATTACCTGTGTAATATATAAATATACACTGAGAGGATGCAGACTTTGGATTTCATCCAGAGTCAGTAAATCAGCAGAACCAGCCCTGAGCCTAATCGCACTGATGATAAAGCGGATATAAACATTCAAGGTTATATGTTGACATAACACTCGACACTGTAACACACAGAGTTTACATCATCTGGGAACACTGACTGGACAGACTGGTGTAATAATGTCTGTCTGGAGCTCCGGCCATTTAATGGCAATGCTTTGCCTGGCCAGTGGAAATAGCTGACTAAATATTGGCTCAAAGTACATGGAAGCTATGACCGACAAACATTAGGTAACTGTGGTTCTTCTCTTTCAGTTTAAGGTATTTAGACAAAGAGGCAACATAATACAAGCATAATGCTCAACATTTAAAATAATCTTTAAAGCAGCACGTCCCTAGCTTATTTTTCTGTAATGCAGTAACCCAATAATTAAAATACTGTGTTCTTATCTTCAAATAGAGCTGTAATCAAGTACGGCATGTACCATAAATAGCCAGGCAAATGAGAGCTTAGGTTTGATTAACTGTCTGACTAGAGCAATGCGCTAAACCTGTGCAGAACAATAAAGCTTTTGAGTGAATACTTAGCAAATTGCTACCTTAAGATCATCCAAGCAGGGATACAAGAACAGGGTGCTTGGAAAAGAAACTTGACGCGTTGCTCTGGAGGAACAGCGAATGTTATAAAGTTTTACTTCTGAGACAAGTCAATTGACAGGCACCCTATTGTTCCAAAGTGAAACTGGCTGCCAGTTTTGCAAAGGGAACTTAATAAAATGTTTCATTTGATTGCTGTTACCGGATGATTGTAACTTTTGAGTTGTTTCAGCAGGCATTTTATGTCCCAACATCGAGTCCTCTGCAATGAAATGTGACATTTACAACGATCTGTCAAATGGACAATAATTATGACTATGTGCTCTGCCATTTGGAGGAAATTAAACACTTGGCGCTCTAAAGTGTGCACTGTTCGCATTTATCAGCAGGGAGCCAGTGACACACAGTGGGGTAGCATTTCTTTAGTGAACAGTGACCCTGGTTTCACATCATGTCTCACTCCAGTGAACGTGTGTTGGCCTCGGGCTGCTGCAGGGAGGGCGGGGGACAATCAAGATAGGTTTCCCAGGCCTTGATTCAAGTGGGGCCCAATGATCAGTTACTGTTGCTGTAAATTACAGAAATGACACAAAATTTTGTCCATGTTTGTTCAGGTCAAATGTTCTAACCAAAACAAAATCTGAGGGTCATCTCTTTCATAAACATAGCTGCAACCGAAGAAGTGGAGGAACTAAAAGACTGAGCTTACACATTCAGCAATGTTTCCAAGGTGAGTTTCCAAACTAAACACAAAAAGATTGCTGGTGTCCAAAGTAGAAATGCAGGACTGGTTGTCTGTTGTAGTCTGACCATACAGTACAAAGAGCCTGCAGATGCTCAGCCAACTCATGAGCTCAACACTGGCCTCTGAGAGCAGCCTGCGCTGCGAGGATACTAAGTGCATGCATGTGTTTGTTCAGAAGTGTGGGGTTATTAAGCTTGTCTCGTTTTCTGATGTGGTTCAGGAAATGGCTCGCTGCTCCACTTAAGCCATGTTTAGGTTTTAGCAGTAAACATTTTGTAGCCAGATTTCTCCACGCTTTGAAACTCATGGTATAAGACTCTTGTAAAGGTTCCGACAGCATGTACTCACCATAAAACTTTCACATTACGTCACTGCAAGCTGCTGAATCCAATAAACTACAGCAGGATATCACCATTTCTTCATCAATAGATCATGTCTGAAAGCTTCATGATATGAAACTATTATTTACGTCTCAAGCAGACATTTGTGCTCTAAATAATGGACCTGTGAAAAATGGAAATAATGCTCTAGTTTGGCAGCTGAACACAGGCAGGCGCAACACGATTCTCAACACATTATCTCATGTGCAGTGGAAAAAGCAATTCCCGCCTTGTGGTTCCTTTGGTTTTCTCCTGTGAAATTGGGGTCTGTCTTTAGAGCAAGGGCAAGGAGCATGCTTTAATCTGGAAAATATTACTGGGGGTGGAAGAACATGGGAAACAATAACACTAGGAGGAATCCTCTTCCATCCTCTGGGCTCTGCGATTTAAAGATATGCTTTAGTCTGCAATTTTAGCTCACCACAGCTACCCGCTTGGCCCCCTTCCTTTGCTACTCTTTTTCCACCTCCCTCTAAAGTGGGCTTTTGTCTTGGCTGTTCCATGAAGTAGAATGGCTGGAGAGTAGCTCAGGAAGTGAACAACTCCCTCAGGTAACAGTTTGGGTTAAGTCAGTCTGCACTACAATAAGCTGGCCTCGCTCCAGATCATTTTAAAGATGAATGTTCACTCAACTTTGAGCTTTCAGGTGACTCCACCATGCTCCTGTCAGTAGAGTCGTAACAGAAGACACTACTGTGTTATGAGATCTTGCTGCTCTTTGTGGAAAGCTTCCCGCGCTCAGTCAAGGACTTCCTCTTCACACATGGAGAAGTAATCAAAACATGGAGGCAAATGGAGCAAGTAGGTCTTCCTTCAAAGCAGAATGATTCCCCTCTGTTTTTGACATTGAGACAGCCAAAGCCTTCCGGCAACTGATTAACTACTGTTTTCACAGAGGAAACCATAACAAATGATTTGTAAGCTGTTGTCTAACAAAAATCACCACAGGGACAGTAAACGGAAAATCTAATCTACATTTGCTTCCTGCTGGGATGGGTTGTGGAAAATACCTCATAAAAAGGTAATGCTACTGAGAGAGTAGAAGATGTAATACTAAACAGCTGTAAACTAAAACAATCCTCTTTTTGATTTCTTCAGGTAAATTATGGACTGTTAACTGATAGTTAGGATATCTGTAGATGTGGTGCACTCATGAAGGTCCATACAGGATTTACCAGAGGTGATTTATGCTGCAAATCTGCATTTGAGGAGTGTGATAATACTTGGGTCTGTTTTGAGAAGCTACTGTGTACTGAAAGGTGGCAGAAAAGTCCTCAAACACAACTTTGGCTGTTTATTTGACCCAGAGTGATCCAAGAAAAACAGTCTGCAGCTTCAAAGTATAGCTACCCTGACTGTGTGGTCCGTTTCCATCTATGGGACCATATTGTACTCATAAAAACTCACATACCAGCTTCTAATGCACCCCGAACACAAAGGCCAACAAATCAACAAACATGCCTAATACTGGTACAACTTCACTGATCATACTCAAGCTCATTAATTATCACCAAATAATCACTAATAAACTGGCTGCCCACAGAACAACCAACAGCATGACATGCACATGCACTGCCTAATCCATATGTCATACAAGAGTCTATGTCTCGAAGTCTCGAAGACGAAAATTATATCAGACACTAGTCTGACATGAGTCGTTGGCATGAAAGAGGGTATCAATTAGAACTTTTATATTGTACTTAGGCCCGTCAGGATAGTAACTTTTGTTGAACCATATATTGTCCGACAAATAATTTTAATATATAATTGCTATTTTGAGACCATTTTATGCCACTGATATAATGATAATATAACAGCATTAAAATACATAACAGCCTTTCACAGTGCCTTGTACTTTTAATTTGTAAAAATGTTCAGACACTGGAAATGGAATGCAAAAAAAAAAATTTAACATATTTTTAAAAAATAATTAACACCTGTTAAGTGCATGTAACATTATAGTACCTTTACAGGAGTAGCCCAGAGTTACTCAGTTTAAGACATAATTCAAAAATTTGGCCAACAAAACCAAAACCAAGTGATGCCTCTTGTGACTTAGACAAGCTTAGCCAAGTTCCAGGAACACCACAGTTACCTCCATAATTCGGCTGTTGCACTGCAGGGGATGGACGGTCTGGAGCCGAGCAGTTTGCTGGTAGATTTACGGATGAAGTTGTTGGAGGGTAACACTACAGACTTTTTGGCTTGTTGCCAGGGGTTGGCAAGCTAACAGGACTAAGCTATCAGGATCGTGCATCTTCTACTCCAAAAGTGGACCAACAGCACAGAGCTAAGCTATGCTGTGTTGTCTCTGAAATGTTTTATTTTTATTTGGACTACTGGCAATTAGGTGGGGGTGATGGAGAGAAAAAAGGGAGATCACACACTTTTATGTAAACAAACACTCATGTAAAGACAACGGCCATATCGAGGTCAGCAAAATTACTGAGATTATGTCTATATATCATATGATGAGTCATTAATTATTGTCACAGGTCTAACTGTATTCCCTGTTGGTTTCCTTACACAAAAATGATCAAACAAAACTCCTCTGACAGACTCAAGACTCAATATAAGCAATAAAGACACACCTTATGATAGGGTTGGGCGATATGACCGTATACATGCGATGGTAGACGTGTCCACTGAAGGAGCAAAAATGTTTCTACAGTGGGAGCTAAACAGGGCTGGACTCTCTCTCTTGATCTTGTGATTCTTGCATGAGCTCATGATCTAGCAAATCTAGGGTTTTCCCTGCATAGAAAATATTTTGGTGGCCGCCAAAGCCGTTTAGCCCTCCGCCAATGGAAAATCCCCTCCGCCAAAGAGGGGTGTGGGAGTGGGGAAGGGAGAAAAAAAGAAAAAAATTCAAATCTCAGTGCAACCACTTATAGTTCAATCATCATGGATCGGACCAATAACGAGAGCCTGGTGACGCGACATTAGACCAATAATAATCGAGTTCTTTGATTCATCAAAGATCAAAGTAACGTGTTGAGCTACTTACAGTAACATAACAAGTTTATATAACTTTTTATTCATTGGATTAAAATGTGCTATATCGTGATATGTATCGTAATCGGGATATGAAATGACCTACATTGGGATATGAGATTTTGGTCATATCGCCCAGCCCTAATGTACTGTATTATTTGGACCTCTCTCATCTGATAGAGAAGATATGGCATCGCTTAATACATTTGCATGATCTGTAAATGCAAATGCAAAGCGGGCACCGCAGACATCACCACCTGAGCCAGGGAAAACCCTTAAGGTGACATGATTTAGGCTGACATGGAGGAGAGGAGTGAAGCTGTAAATACAGAAAACTGTAACACTTTAAATTATTGTTCCCGGGAACCCTAAAGCTTTCACTCTGAAAGGATTCATTGTTTTGAGTCTGTTGTTTTTAACTCATGGTGTCCTATGTAAGGCAGATGATTTTTATTTGTATGAAAGTTCCAAATAAAAGAAGGAAATTATCAAATATGATAAAGTAGGGTGGGGTTATTTTAAACCATTTGTTGTTTGAATTGGGATGTCCTATTAAACACCTTTTCAATTCTGCAGGCTATTCGTGATATCTTCCACATGATGCTTGTCTTATGCTATGTAGGTCAGTGTCAGGCAGAATAGTAGAGCAGTATTTTAACTGTGTTTACAGCCAGGCTGTGCTGGGAGTTTGAGGGTGTCACTGCTGCCATCAGTAATTCCATGAACAGCAAAGAAATGAGCTATGGTCTACCTTGAGCCAGGGTGCCGTTCTGATCATTCCCCAGGCGGCTCTTTCCGCATCAGTCATTACAGCCAGCAGACCTGAAACTAAATACACACAAACATAATGCATCTTCTTTTCCACAGCCCAGTGTTAACATGTCATTACCACATTATATCTCATTTGTGTAATCCCTACAAAACCAGTCATATTACAATAAATGTTCATCATACAATTGATGCTCTAGAAATGCGGCTCTCTGTTGCTAAAACTATACACATATGGTCAGTGTATTCCGTGCAGCCCCGACTAACACAAATTCCACAGCTTGCCAGACACTTTTTTGATGGTGTGTTTTACGAGATCCCATCAGCCTGTTAAATCTTAAAATATCAGTGACCATCTGCCAGGTGTTTGCATTCAGCTGGTCAACAATCACTGGTAAATCGATGAGATAAAAAACACCAATAAAACAACTCAGTGAGGTGTAAATGATGGAGGCCAGGCATGACAGCACTGATATTATTCACAGCCTGGACATGTTGTCATCATTTAAACAAATAATGATATGAAAATGTAAGTTATTCCTTTCTTACTCTGAACAATATTTTCATACTACTGTGTAATGTATTATTTTCCTTGTATAATAATTACCATCATATCATATTAGGTGGGGATTGTGGAATTTGCCCTCATTTACCAATGATATTCAGCCTTTTGCCAGCTGTTCGAGGTCAACTATCCACAGTTGTTAACATGTAAATTTCTGATTTCACGAGTTGTCAAGGCCCTCTAAATGCAACATTAGTCCTGGTCTGTGAGGAGACAGGAACTCACTGCGATGATGGATTCTCTGTAGACCGCATTATTTGGGTACCAGGCACTGTTTCAGCCAGCATTCAGTCCTCTGTAGGGTTCAAGAAGATAGTTTGTGAAATGGAGCAGCTGTTCTACAGGCACACCTTACTAAGACACTTTATGTTGATTTCTCCTTCTATTTGTCATCTAATGTCAATACACTAAGCCTAAGAATAATATAAAAGGGTGTGTTGTAACTTTTCATTCAAAATAAATTAGAGTCCACTGGCTGAGTTACTGATTAGCCTAATAAATCTTAATTCTTGGCAAAATTATTTCAATATTTATGGTGGGGTCAAGCAAACACACATGCTTTGTTGAAACACAGGGATGGAAAAAGGCCACACTTGACTGGATTTAGTCACATAAACTGGAGTGAGTACTCCCTGGGAGTTTCAGGTCAATGGCTTTCACTTGGAAAGCTGCTCATTAAGTGAGAAGTTTGCAATAAAATGCAAAGATGGCTAAAATTGAAAACAAAAGACACAGCACATGGGTCACTTTTGATTTGGCTGTTTTGCTTGTTTGTTTGTTTCATAAAATACGCACTCAGAAATCACTAAACAGATTTTGATGAAGGCAACACAAAAGATGCATCCCACCATGCGGTTCATTAAGACTCATACTGAATGGGGTGCTGTTATTTCAAGTCAAACAGGGTGGCCTAATTGGTGCAGGGACTGATTGAATTATTTGTATGGGATGCTTACAGCTGCCTTTGATTTATGGGATATTATTTAAAGGACATCAATTAACATAGAATTTTGTTGTTGTTGCATTAAGCATATATTTAGGTTATATATATATATATATATATATATATTCACCCTCAAGAGGATGAAGCGGTTAGAAGATATATATGTGTGTGTAAACTCATTCATTCATTCATTCATCTTCTAACCGCTCCAGCCCCCAACCGGGGGGCTGGAGCCTATCCCAGCTGACATCGGGCGAGAGGCAGGGTACACCCTGGACAGGTCGCCAGACTATCGCAGGGCTGACACATAGAGACAAACAACCATTCACGCTCACATTCACAATTTAGATTCACCAGTTAACCTAGTCCCCAATCTGCATGTCGTTGGACTGTGTGTGCCCAAGAGAACCCAAGCTGACACAGGGAGAACATGCAAACTCCGCACAGAAGGGCTCCCATGCCCGGGATCGAACCGGCAACCCTCTTGCTGTGAGGCGAGAGTGCTAACCACCACACCATCGTGCCGCCCCCTGTAAAGTTCCCTGTAAATTCAGGTCTGTGATAGCAGGTTTATTTTTTCAAGTCAATACAGTTACTCCTAAAAATATTCTTTACCTGTAACCACCATTTTTGTTTTAATTCCTTGCTTTCACATTTATTTTCACAAGCTTATTTTTGTGAGGACAGAACAGTGTCTCTGGGAGACATGGCTGAACTGGTTTTCAATATTTACATTTTTGTCTTCCAGTACCGGAGCTCTAAAAGACTTCCAGTCAACAGACCTACGCTTCTTCCAGTCAAGAATCAGTATATAAGGATTGTTTTGTGTCAGACCAACCATAAAGACAACCCAGCTCAAGATCAGGGTCAGACCTGCATGTGTAATGCTGGATGTTTGGTGAAGAAGAGGTAACACAAGGATAAGAAGAACTGGTTGGTCGCAAAACATACAAATACTGCCTGTCAGCCCCAAATTTAGTTATACCAAAGATTAGTCAGGAGAAATGATTTTCTGGTTTTCAGTTCTGCCTCTTTGATTCCTGAGTGCAAAGTTTGGATGTACTGCTCTTATAGAAGAACCTTATATGTATGGCTGTATATGATTTAGAATTACGCCAGCTGAATCAGATTTGGCCGTTAAATTCAAATATTCGATGACTTGATTTTTTGTTTTTGTTGTTGTTTTATTCATATAAAGTTTGGATGAGGCTCAGTCGGGCATTCAGTATGACAGCAGCATTCATGTAATACAGAAAACAAGATAACTATGCTAACAATGGATTGGAAATGTACAACAACATTTTGTTAGAGACACTGGATGTCAAAAAAAAGCTAGAAAATATGTCATCTTAAGTATCTGAAAGCTGGAAATTCACCAGTTCTCAGCAGAAGAAGGTAATGTTTTCTCTGAACCTTACAGTGCAAAGCCTCTCCTGCTCTGTGCCACTGCATCATGTCCGCGGCTCTGTACCAAACAGTAGCATGAAAGTCAAGAGCACTCACTCCCCAGGAAAATTTGGGGACCAGAACGCCCCCAGAAGTATACTACACAATGACTAGCAATTAGGAATGGAGGAAAAATTTGATTTCTCAGATGCATTGCGATGCAGAACTTTCACTAGTCAATTCACAAATGACATAAAATCGATTTTCTAAATGTAGGTTAAAACATGGTGTTGACAGAATGAAAAAGTTGGAACTCAAACATGAGGGCAGTGCACCACTCGGACAATCTACAGTGCTCACACACTAGAGTCAACCTATCTTGTTATTGACCTCAACAAAAAGCAGTGGTTGCAATTTTAAACTAATATCTCATTACATTTGCAAGATGAACATGAGGTAAAACATGAATACTTTCTGGCCATCATTTACATGAATGCAGTGGAGCAGCGATGAGCAGTAACATTAACAAACCAGACTGGCTGACCAACACATGCTGTAGCACTGAACAACCTAAACCAACTCTGTGGTGAAGAAAATAACTATGCTCAGTCTGTTTCACCTCAAAACCCTGTGCCCACTCAGTGTCTTGGCTTTCCCTGGAGCCAACCGTGCAGCACAGAGGCAGCTCTCCACTGCTAGAGATATGACATTAATAACAACACAGTGGAGCTCTCTGCTCTGCACTCACCCCTCATTTTGTCATTCTTGTACAGGTATGAAACTGTAAGATCATTTTCAAATTAATTGATTAATTAATTAATGAGCGAGATTAACTTTTTACAATGGAAAGGCTGTGGACCATTTATCTTTATTGCCAGTTATGTTTCATATTGCATTTCAGTGGAATAAGGACACCTGTGAATGGTTTGGCACACACTATAGCCTAATGGAGCAAGACGTTAAAAATGGTGCCTCTTTTTCTCTTCATATAATTGAAGATGAAATTTAAATCAAATCAGACATTTGTGAGGTTCCCAAAGAATCCTTGCTCTAATAGACGTTCAAATAGAAGTACAAACACAAGTCTTTGGCATTAAAGGAGGTATTATTTTAGCACTGCTGTATTGTACTTCCTGTTGGTTCCCTTACACAGGAAATGATCAGACAAAACTTCTCTGACAGGCTCAAGACCCTTAATAAGGAATAGAAACACTCCAAGATGACATGTTTGCACCCAAATTTCTCAGTTTGGGATATCCTATTTAACATCCTTTAAATCTTGAAGGCAATGTGTGATTTATTCCACACAATGCTTCTTTAATGCTACTTAGGCCAGTATCGGGCAGTATAGTAACAGTGTTTGATGTCGGGCTGAGCTGGGAGTTTGGGGGTGTCACTGCTGCCATCAGTAGTTCCATAAACAGCAGGGAAATGAGCTATGGTCTACCTTGAGCCAGGGTGCCGTTCCGATCATTCCCCAGGCGGTTCTTTCCGCAGGACATCAGTCATTAAAACTAGCAGACCTGAAACTAAATACACAGCTACAGAATACACCGTGTTCTCTTCAGTCCGGCAGCTTAAACCACAGAGAAACAAGCTACGAGTCCTGCTTTACTCCATGTCACACCTGGCTTGGAGGCTGGTTTGTTCAAAACTGATTCTGTTGCCAAATAAATGTCCAAGACTAATCAGAGCCAAGATGGTGACATTTAAAGAGTGATCACTGCAGCTATAAAACAAACCTGTCACATAAACACGTGGGATGACCATATTAACAGAACTGGTATCCAAGATTCATGATTTGCTCCTAGTGTGACTTGAAGATGCTAGCTTTCACTGCTATATATGTCTATGCCTGTCACAACTGCAAAACATACAGTACAATGGACGCTATATATAGTACATACGTATTATGTTGTATGTGTAATAAACTGTATTTTCTGCACTGGGACAGTTTTGTAGGGAATTCTTTGTATTTGCACAAACTATGGTCATTGGGCTGAGAAAGTAGGTCAAATATGCTGCTGACATAAGCCACACAGAGTCATAAACTTCACTGAGAGCCAAGCTTTGTGCAACCTCAACTCTACTACTGACAGCCTCCCCTGATGACAGAACTATATGTGTTTACCATGAAAACGTCAGGACTTACTGCTGTCCTCATGAGTCTATCACAGGCCATTAGACTGCTCCCTTGAAATTCACTCACACATACAACCCAGACAGACCAACTGCCATTGCTTTTCACCAGCATATTAGGTCACACGTCATTATATTTTCAAGTTGCTCTTATGTGGCACAGGCCTTTATTTGTTGTTCAGTCCTGCTTCCATGGATCCCAAATCACAACAGCTGTTAAAAAGCCTTAAACATACTGAGTGTGTTCCTTTGGATTCTTTCCAAATGATGTAAAGACGGCCCTCTTGTAAAACATGTCTGGAAACCATACGTTAAACCTTTAACACCCATGAGAAATAGGTACCGTAACCCTGATTTTTAAATTCCATGCTACAACGCATGATGTCAAACCTAATATATGTAAGATACTGAGCTGCTTTAGGGTTTAATGCTTGTTAATAAACAGGCTGCAAAGGGATGAACAACACTGAAATTTACTAATTTCTAAATTGAATCTAACACAAATAAAAAAAGTTGGTCACTTGCTACATATGTTCCCAGATCTAATGTGTTTTGCAGCTTCAGCATTGTTAGCAATATACTGTTAAATCCCTCAATGAGTTATGTCGAGTGAATTTCAGACAAGGCCACACAGGCCGCTCATGCTTTCAACATCAGACTAATGAAGTCTGAATGAAATCCTTTTCCTCAGAATTCTCACACGTTCCATATTTACTGGTCCCATTCAGTGGTTTTTGCAACAGTTGGGGTGAGCCTGACAAAATCCTGAGCCAGTCCCATTCTTTCCACTCAGATCATAAAACTCTAAATTTTCCTCCCAACAGAACGGTCCTTGTAGGTCTAGCCACCAGGCACAGTGAGTCCTACACAGTAAGGCCATGGAATAATTAAGCAAACTCTTTCCACGCCACATCACAGAGGAAAATTTTAATATTTCTATTTTGATAAATGTGTTACATGACCATCTGATTCATAATATTGCCCCAGAGAATAAACATGGCAAAAAAACAGCATATTACAGCAACAGTTTACTAAAGAGAATTCTCAGTTGTAATAGGCTTGTCACTCAAAAATGCACAACAAACAGCGAGCAACAGTAGACCAGGGGTGCCAAGGTCGATACAGGTCACCCGAGAACCATCAATCATGGCTGGCAGACAGGAACACATGCTGGCCTTGTACATAGCCATGTTTAAACAAAGCTCACTGTGGTGGCCTCACACAGCAAGCTGCTCATATTGGGTACATACACTGAGCAAAATACAACCTCATTACACGTGATACCACTCATGAAAAATATAACAGGGATAAAGTTGAATATTATAAAACGGATTCCACACACACTGTTGGTAGTGTTGATAGTTTGTACTGAACCATGGACAAATGGGAGCTGTGCTGCTTGACTTTCTTTCGTTCAGTTAACATGTTTATGTTGATGTCAACCAAGACTGGGAGTAAGGCAACTGCATTCACGTCCTCAAGCTGAGCAGCTTTTTGGTGCATTTGTAGCTTTTTAAATGTGTCAGTCATTTATGTCTTTCCTCTAAAAGTATTTGACACTGGACAACTTTAGAGCCTTCTGCAGACAACGGCCAGTCAATGAACACAAACATGTTTGTTTCCAAAGAAAACAATCAAGAGCAACACTGTTCTCTATCAATGTTTACTTTTAGGGCTGATGACAAGGGCTGGGTATCCATACTCAATACTTTAAGGTATCAACTGAAATAAACCATCAAGTAGTATCAAAAAGTCTCTGGTCAAAGGATACCTGCATCCGATCCTTTTTGTGCTGGGGGCCTGATCTTGGACCATTCCGACACCCCGCCAGATCAACAAATGAGGCATTGAAATACATCAAATGTACAAAATAGGATCACTATTGACGCACTGTTACTGTTGGGTCCCGCCCATGTTTTTTGTATATTTTAGACACTGTTTTGTGTATGTGTTTTTTGTGGCCACAGCGGGGGTGGAAACACAAGCCAAATTTCCCTTGTGGACAATAAAATTTACCTTGACCTTGAAATACTTTCTGTTGCAGCCAGCTCTAAGACACACTCCCTGGGGAGTGTTCAACATCCTTCCAGTTAACAAGAGCTAACACAGCAGCAGCAGCAGCTTACATCAAACACCGAGCTGTTTAACAGTCCCAACAAATTCACACCGACATAGCTCAATTCTGTCGTTAGGCCTATTAACAACTGTTAGGTAACATCAGCCATGTGATGCTAACAGTTAGCCCTGTCACTGTGTGTTTCTGGCCAGTCGGATTCTCACTGCTGTCCCCAGCGAAGAGCTCACACTTCTGCAGCAGCAGCTACAACCCATACAATTGGTGGTGCAATGAAGTCGAGCCCGGTGTATTTGACAGAGCTGGCACTTCAGCGTGCCGAGATGCCTCTAAAACATTCATCAGTATGACTATGCTACATGATACTCTATTCACATGAGGAGTATCAAATGAAGTACTCTTTTGGTATCAGTATTACTTTAAAAACTAGAACAGTCTGGAAGATGAAAATTACATCAATTTATTGTAATTCAGCTTTATTACAATATCCAAACTCTAAGGCAATAAAGCCTTGTATCATGATATTGTTATTATGTCAATATATTGCCCAGCCCACTTCCAGTTCATAAAATACATGTAATTGTACGTCTACCCTCTCACCTTAGATCAGTCTTTTACAGAAGTAGGGGCATTTCACGTTTAGTAGATTGCACTTAATTACTCTAGTGCTACTTCATTGACACTTCATATGGGTTTCTAGTCTAAAGGACTCCATGAATCCTATTGCGGATTTTTGGGTTTTAAGAAATGAGATTAACACATATTTTTGCACTAATATACAAATAGTTTTTATTCAGTTACTTATTTTGTAAAAAAAAACCCTCATTAATCCAGTTGCATCAAAACATAAGTTCATGGGAGGCCTATGCTGTATATTTGTGATTCCACTTTATTTGCAACTATTACATTTGTTTTCTACCCAACAGTGTTTCTACTTACGCAGGGCACTGAAGTACTTTTCCAACCAAAGCTGTCATAATGAACAACATGAGCACCAGGACAGATCATTAGATGCAGGTTAAACAGCCTTTTTCAATAAATATTTGAACATTTACAAACATGAATACAAATTTAAAAAGCTGTTCTGATCTAACAAAGATGTGTTTTAAAAAACCAAAATGCTTCAGGCTCTCTGCTCTTTCTTCACTTCCTCATCTGTGAGAGCTTGTTTAGTTTTAACTCCCATGCAAGTCGCTCTGGGAAGATACATAACACGATTCACTAATTTACCAGCTGTTGCCTGTATGTGAATTTTATTTTACATGGATATTAATTTTTATTGAATCTGACATTTACTTGACAATTTGGCCTGTTTATCATCTAATGGATGAGAGCAAAGAGAGCATTAACGTAGTTAATATAATTTAGAAGCAATTTAGAAACTCATTTTTATTTGACTGGTCACTAATTGTACTCATAAACAGAAGCTTCCCTCCTGCTAATCCCAGATGAACTGGTAAGAAATCAGAGAACTCTCTAAACATGCTCATTCATTCACCAACATAGAAGCCCATCTGTGAAACATTTCCAACATGAAGCCACTTTCCATGATCCCCTCCCATGTGGTGCTCGCAGCTTTAAAATGCATTGATTGGTTACTATTTCAATATGGGACTAACATTTTCCCCCTGACATTTTTATGATCCGTTGTTCCTCCACCTGCTGAGGATTAGAGATGGAAAGAGAACTAATCACTGCACCAACACCGTGGTTTTGGATGACGTCCAATGAGTCACTCAAAGCACTCGACATTGAAAAGCAGCTCAGCTTCCCCGCCGCTGAGTAAGAATGCCATTCACCAGTTAGCCACAAAGTCAGCTGCAGTTTCATTTAGGAGAGGAAAAAGATGGGTATAAACAATATAATAATACCAGCTCAGCATAACATGTGACGCATGAATCACATTTTCTTTGATCCAAAATCTCTTTAAGGGATTAACGTGTCAACTGTGTGTCCGGCCCTTCAGTCTGGCTCAATCTTGAATGTTATGAAATGAATTTGTCCACTTCTAGCTGGTCCAAAATTTTCTGCCAGGAACTTTGTCTCATAAAGCCAGTTGTACATTCTCACTGTGTCATCAGGGGAAACATTTAAACGCTTCCATTCACACAAGGAAGAAATTGAATCGACCGTGGAAGAAATCAACGGCCGTCTGCCTTTAAATACCGAACCTCACATGATCTGAGCAAGGAAATTATAAATGACTGTGAAACTAATATAATCCTATAATATAAACAAGGACCCTGCTCATTGCACTGATGACGTCCTTTATTATAAATATTTAGTTCTTGAAAACTACAGTCAATAGTTGCTTTCTCTTCTGCTGCTTGCATCTTTGTAGTACAATATTTTCTTTCCCAATATGAGCTACTAAATAATGCCCCATGGACATTACAGCAGCTGACATCAGGAAGGTTAAACGCTACCTATTGCAAATAGCTTTTCCAGTCTTACTACATTTGGTTAATAGTGCATGGGAACATTTCCCCAAAGCTGAAGTATGACTGTTTTATGAGATTGCCTGATAGAAAACACATGAATGCAAACTGTACGAGAGCGTGATTTCAGAGACGCACCGAGGCCAATATTTAATCTATAGGCTTAAAGGGAATGGTCAATGGAAATTTAAAACGATGCAATGGAAAACGCTGATTGTACAGTATACAAAAAGAAGGAGCACGTGAGTAGCTGCACACATAGTAGAAAACAAATTGCCTTTTAAACATGTACTACCACTTATGTAACTGCCTGATATTTAAAAACTAAATTAAAGCAATGTAGCTCAAACTTTGGTACTAGAGAGAGACATGCAACTTTTCTCATGTCTTGTTAATTTTTTTTACCCCTTCCTTTCCTATTTTATACGCATCCCAACACTTTCAGACTTTATAGTTGACACACATAAAAGTTAGTTACCATCTGTAGCATATTAGATGTCTAAACTCTAAAGGCGAGAATCACACATCTTATGTTGTAAAATAAACTCCACAGCCAAACTTAGAAATTTTATTTAACACAAAGCTACAATAAAACAACGAAGAGCTGTAGCTCAAGGCTAAAAACAATGTAACAAGTGATGAACATAGTTGCCATCTGGTGCTACTACAAGTTGGGGTGTAGACAATTACATTTCAATAGCTGACAAAGCAGTTAATACCAGATTAAGAAATACTTTTATTGTCTGCTTGAAAAGTGTGAAATAAAACTCCTAGGAAATGTTACTCTGAAGTTTCTCTGTGCACTGAATAGGAAACTATTAAAAACTAATCATCTTAGCAGAAACAGGAAACCCAATGACAACATCATTGGCTGGGGCAAAAACTTCTAATGTTATTGAAAACAGGAAGACAACACAGAAACAACAGACAGCCAGGGCAACAGTATCCAAAGCCAAGGCTTTGCTTGAGAAATTTATAGAGCATTGGCAGTACTGTCCACACTCTGACATGACGTGTTTCATATCCTTTTGTCTACCAAAACACATGGACAAGTAAGCACAGCTCTGCTTTTGAAGCCATTACGTAATTATGCCCAAGTGAGAGGCAGTTCAAGTGTGCTGTTTTGTACGCAGATCCAGCCCGATTAAGACATCTCACCTCCAGGCTATAAACCAGGGACAGCAACTGCTCACCCAAGACCTGGTTTAGGTCAAACACCTGGATCTGCTTCCTATCTGTCAGCCTCTTCCCATCTCTCGGGGAAAGCTTTCATTCACGGCCAATTAGGATCTGATGGGTGTAACAACGTGGCTGTCCACCACCACAAGAGCCATGCAGTCCAAGCCAGGAATAGTGGTGGTGGTGGTGAACCAGCGGCCAGGGGGCAGGGGGTTGGAAATTTGAGTAGTGTGTGTGCGCGCGTGTGTGTGTGTGTGTGTGTCTTGTGTTGTGTTGTGCATGCTTGTGGATCTCTTTTGTGACATGGGGAGGAGGGGTGAAGAAAGAAGGCTGTTGCTTTAAACAAGAATGTGTTCATTTTTAAGGGAGAGGGGGAGGCTCTGAGCTCAATTTGTCTGCCTACTGAAACACTGCAAGAGGATTTTTCATCATTTAAAAGCACCAAGGAGGGAGAGAGAGGGAGCGAGGGAGAGAGAGAGTGAGAGAGGTGCAGTTGAGAGAGACAGCCTCTTAGAGCTGTGAGGCAGAAGTGATGGATTCAGCCCACAGAAAAGTGACAGTCTCCTCCTAACGGGCCACAGGCAGTACACAACTTGCCCTGGACTCTCACCATTTATCAGGAAAACTACCTCCACCATCCAACTAAAGTTACCAGTTGTGTCTTGAAAGTGCTCCAACTTTTTCAAGTGGATTTTGGAACAATCTGCTCAATGTTTGCTGAAGAGTTTTTGGCAAGTTCACCTTCTGTTGGGCTAATGACGGTCTTTTAATAATAGGCTTTAAAAAAACCACCACCCTCCACGGTTGGATTGGACTGAGGTGACAAAGAGTAAGTAACTATACAGGCAGAGCGCAGAGAAGGAGGGGAGAGGAGGACGCAGGGGTGCAGCTTTCACACTTGGGATGACTTTCTACCAGGAGGAACTTCAATCAGCTCTGCCAGGAGGGCAAGGCAACTGAGGGAGCCTCGTCAATACTCTACAGTCATCTTGTAAGCATTGTGTAACTTTTCACATATTTATCTTATTTATTGTTTTGTTTATTTTTAATCTAATGAAGATGGTGCACATGTACATTACATTCACTCAAACATTTCTTCAACTTGCTGCACTGATAAATTGTCCTCTCAAAGTACAAGTACTCTCAAAGGAGAATGATGACTTTTCTTGGTGTGGGAGAAGTTGTAAGTAAGCTCTGAATCAGTCAGCCTGGTTACATTTCACAATAGTGAAGCAATTGTTTTGTTATTTTGTTCGGCTGATTGATGTCAGACTGTGTTCACTCTGAGGCTGCTGCACCTTACATAATGATTTAGTTTGATCTGTAGTTCAGCAAACATCATTCAGTATCTGTTGTCTGACTCACAGTTTGGTGCCAAAGGGTAATTCTACTTTCTGATGACTAACCGGACAGATGACTCTGATAGACTGGGTGGAGGGGGGTTAATTCAGCGCAGGGGGATGCTGGAGACTGGGCACTCTCAGCTAAGTGCTTCTTCAGTACTGTTAAAACAATTGTCAAAACACAGGACCCAAAATGGGGTAAAACAAAGTAAATGAAGATGGTGAAGTAGATGCTACACAGCCAGAGCCTTGGATAATACCTGCTGGCAGATTTCTATTCTAATATCTAAATAGTACCATTCACTTCTTTAAAAAAAAAAAAAAAAAAAAAAAAGACTATGTCAAGCGCTCTGCAGCTTCAGGATGTTCCCCTGGGCTCAAGAGGACAGGGAAGCAAGCAGTTGAATCCCTTCTTTGTTTCTGTTGCCAGGGTAGTGTTTGGATAAGGGGGCTTTGAGGTAGAATGCTGGAACTTATCGAAACAATCCCTGAGACCCCCTGCCTCCCTGTCTGACTCAGATCACAAGTGAGGTACGGAAGAACACATCAAGCGGCATTAGACACAGAACAAAACCTGAATTTGAACAAAAACCTGAACTCCCCTGCTCCATGGAGGGTCCAAACAAATACTGTCCTACACCATCAAACTGAGCAGGTAGTTGGGGTTAATCATGTTCCAAATGTCATGTTACGCGCTTACATGGATTACATGCTTGAGGTAAGAATGAGGTCACCCTCAAGGTAATGTAATAGTGCAGATTACCATGAGCAAATTGAATTTGACTCTGATCCAACACATATTGGGTGTCATGCAGGAGACTGCCAGTTCTCAGCAGAGTCGGCGCTAATTTGAACATGCAGCACAAAGCCGCCCTGCAAAGTGTCCGCTTTTTTTTCGGCTACTGACAAATTAGGTGCTGCGTAGTTGTGTTGTGATCTCCTGCTGTGGATGATGATGATGTGATTATGAAGCATTCATATAGAAAGTAGGACACTGGGAATGAATCAGGTCAGTAGATACAGTATGTCTTATAGGTGATAAGGGGAGTAGTGGTCCTGCGTCTAGAGGGTCTAGCTCTTCCCGTCTGCCACCACCATTGACTCTCCATGTGTGTATGGCAGCTCACTCTAATGAGGTGACGAAGAATGTGAGGAATGCCATGCTCACAGTGAAATGAGAGGGGCTAGGGTGAGAGACATCAGCTAGTCTGAGCAAGGCTGCCCACCTTCTAATTAATATGTGCTGAGCATGACCAAAAAGGCTGGAGCACAGTGCTGGTCAGAGACACAGTGACCTACCCGCTGCACTCACCTATCACACTTGATTTAACATTGAGTAAAGTCCACAAGGAGGAGTCGTGTAAACACAGACTTACCACCTGAAGACAGTAAAACCAAAACATTTGGTGTGAAGCAGACTTGAAGAAATCACCCAAGAGGAGCTGCCAATCAAATTAGGAAGAGAGTAGTTACTCACTGCACACTACGCTCAGTCGTCTCTAGGCCCTGAGCAAAGAGGATGTATATGACACTTCTCAACACCAGTTAATCATTGCAGTGATTTGCCAGTCAATAGCAGCTTGTTAAAGTGTACTGATGTTGGGACAATGATGAGCTGCGGGGGCTGTTAACAGTGAAGGAAGAGGAGGAGGCTTTCTGTTGTTCCCTCTGGCAGACTGGGGATGGGTTAATAACAGGCTGTCTCTGCTGGGGCAGATGGGACTCTCTCAGGTCCCTGGGATACTGAGCACAGCAAGTGTTGTTATTTGAAGACGCACATTAACGGAAAAACACTCGCAGACACGCACATTCACTCACTTGCACACAAGCACATATTTCATCACAAGCTGCAAACATTTTCCCCCGCAGCTTTGAAGTGTAGTGAAGCCTAGAGCGGGCGATTCCGGGCTAACGACGTCCAACATGGGACTCCTCTGCAGCAGGGGCAAATCACACGGCATTTCTCAGAGACAGAGCTCATGTTCCAGGGGGAGAAACCGCAGGAGCCACTGGCCAAATACAGTCATCAGCACATTACAAGGGACAGGCTCTGGGCTGCTCTTTTATCTTGGTATGGGCTTGCTTGGAAGCTATTATTAGTAATTTCTTTAGAGCTTTATCTCTAAGACTATGAGATAATTTCAGTGTTAATAGATAATGAGTATCTCTTTATGTAGTGTGAAAAATATTTATGAAACTACCATTTCTGAATCAGTCAGCATTTGCTGAGGTGACGCCATATAGCCCAGCTTTGTTAGCAGGATTAATAAAATGAAAACCCTCCTACTGTGCTGACACAAGATAGTTTCATAGTAAATTTGAAACAGAAGCTACACTCAAGTTTTTTTATATTCATATCCATCATGTTTCAACCGAGGACCTGCTACTTTCATCGTTTAACAAAATCCATGTGAGAAGCAGACCGCACATTCTTCTGTACTGTAGGTGATTTTTCATCTGGCCAGGTAAACTATAATATCAAAAGGACAGACAGGTTACAGAAGAGTACAGTGTGCAAAACCCCTTTTTCTACACAGGTTTTCTTCCAGTGAGGATAAGTGTTTACACATTCTACTCTAGACAGATAAAGCCAAAAGGGTCGAATGTGCCAAGGGTCATGTTCTTGGAGAGCGCTGCATTTCTCTTCTCCATGTCTCCAACCTAATGTGCTGGCAGCACGCCCGGATTAACAAGACAAAAACATTTCTGCTCTCTTCCCACTTTTGTGCCGATTGTTATATGGTAGATTATCTTTCACACCAGAATAGGCTATAACAAATGTTTGAGGACTTGTTAGACTGGCAATCCCGATGCGGTTCTTCAAAACCATGCCAATATAGGCACTCTCTGTAATGCTTTCTGATTAGACAGGCCCCCTTCGACTCTGGGGAGGTGTTACACAGGACCCCTCTGTAATCCAATATGCAGCAGCTTTCAATTAAGGTGCCCCAGGAGTTCAAGGCCTTGTTATCCTTACACAGGAGTTACATTCTCCTCAGAACTCAGTGGCATCTCCTAATAACACCACATCATCTACAAAAACTGCCTCCACTCATATTTCTAATAAAAAAGTCTACACTTTGAAATAGGGGGTGACACTTAGGACTCACCATAACTTTTGAGGAAAATAATGAGTTGTGCCACCTGGTCCAGTTATGGAGGACACAGAATTTAAGAGAGACTTATCTTTAATCAGATAAGGATAACATTATGTAACATCCCCTAATTAGACACTTAAGCATGCTTGACGGTTAAAGTAAGCTCAAAAGAGAAACACACATGCTTAAAGTGGATACAAACATTTCTAAAACATAAATAATATAAATGTATTGCCTTTCACTGTCTGAACACACCTTATTTTCCTGGTTTGGTAAAGGCTATGGACAGAACTGATGCAACACGATCAATATTTCAAACAGCTCCATGAATAGCATCATCTGGTAGTGTCTCAAATTTTCCATAAGCAAAGATGTCCAGGCCTGCAGAGGGGAGCAGATAGGATAGGAGTTTTTCTGTGTGTCAAGGACAAGCAGTGGCAGTGGCCCAAACAGAACCTGAGCCAGCACAGCAAACTAAACTAAACACACTCCCCTAACAGCAATGTAACTGACTAAAGAGATCAGCACATCATTAGGCAAAAGAAATATTTTTCTTAGGGGCAGCGAGGTGATTAGTAACTTTCAAACAGCAAGTACTGCATACTTTTGATAGTGGAAAGCTGATTTAAACAAACCAGGATCAAGGCCAGATGTATTTAATGAGTCACACTTTAAAGCCATGGGGAAAACAGCAGTGTGTGCTCATGCCAGTAGTGATGTGCACAGTGTATCAACCATGAGAGTCTTGATTTATATATTACACATGAATGTAATGCGTTTCCTGTTATGGAAAGGCACAGCAGCTACTGGGGTGCTCAGCGTGACAAGTGAGCGATTTTCTTTCAGATCTAATCTTTTTCGGTAGCCCGTATTCTTAAGAGCTGTAATGACCTCCAGCCCTGTCTGGGTTGAGATGTGTATGCACAGGGTGTCTGTGCCTGTCTGCTCCTGGCAGGTAATGGAGGATAGGACCAGTGGAACCTGGCGGGCAGTCTTTTTCTGGTCTCAGTAAGTCTAGCTGTGAAGGACTTCATTGATGCCCTGTCTAAATGAGTAAGGGAAACAGTTTCAGAATATGTACGCTTATACAGTTTCCTGCTAACCAACTACAAAAGTGAGTCAGTTATGATATTATTTTTCTAGAGATGCAGCGAGATGCTGATAACCATAATCTGCCGATTTTCAGCTTGATCGGCCATGACTGGTGACCAGCTGATCAGACTAAGACAGAGTCAGTCCTGTGGCGATCAAATTTACATGCAAGCGTGGCAAAATGTTTCATGACGCACAGTCGCACACAGCTACACAGACAGCAACTGACTGCAACCCGTTCTCAAAAGTTGTAGGCTACTTTATTGTAATGCATGCTGCACATGTTTTTACGCTACCGTGTTAAGCTAACTAGCAAACTGGGGTATACCATCCAAATCTATATTAATCACAGAGTTAATCAGTTGCTTAAAAGTGTAGCATAACAAGACTAAAACCAACTGTTTCATGTATGTGGATGGAAGATGCTAAAACACTTAGCTTTATAGTCCAGGAGGTAAAGTTACATAAAAACACAGAAATGGGTGGTCTAACCTAGTTTGCTAGCTAGTCTAGTTAGCTTTCTTATCAAGTAGGGTCCACTTGATAGATTTGGTAGTTTATCATGTGGTAGCAAAACGTTTTAACACTAGCAATTGAACGAAAATGAAATGGTGACATTACTTGTGCTTAAAGTAAGCTGTCAATCAAGCGTGACCTGATCACACTCCCACTATCCTATGAAATGGTTTCAGCAGCCAAATAGGCGGTTTTTGAACTGTTAAATTATGAACGTATCTGTTTTCACTCAGATTTTAGTGAATGCTTAATGAAACACTCAACTTTGATATCGTATGCATTTTTACTATTTCAAGACAAGTTTCGAGAGGCTTTGACAAAGTTCTAATATGTTTGAGTACACTGTCAATCATAGTTATTAGAAAGGAAGAAAATCTGAATCGGCAGGCCAGACTTCTTGCATCTCTAGTTTTCCCACTACAACGCAATTATGTTCTCCATTTTCTTCCCCATTCTCTTCAGGGTTTGGTGAGTTGGACACATGGAGCCCCCTTCAATGGTCCTGCTGGGGCTCCTTCTTGTTTATGGACTAGCCATTGGTGTTCAGCAGACTCAGGGAAGTCTGTCGGGCAGCAGCCATGGAAGGGACAGGACCCAAGAATTTGAGAGTAGTGAGGATTTAGAGAGGGAGTTTTTCTATGCTGGAAGGAGCAAGCGGGCTCCAGCTGACCAGCAGCAGGACAAATGCTCCTACACATTCATTGTGCCTCAGCAAAAAGTGACTGGAGCCATCTGTGTCAACTCCAAGGAGCCGGAGGCCATGCTGGAGAATCGGGTCAACAAACAAGAGTTGGAGCTGCTAAATGTGGAGCTACAGAAACAGAAGAGGCAGATTGAGACCCTGCAGCAACTGGTAGAGGTAGACGGGGGTATTGTCAATGAGGTCAAGCTTCTGAGGAAGGAGAGCAGAAACATGAACTCCAGAGTCACCCAGCTGTACATGCAGCTGCTCCATGAGATCATCAGGAAGAGAGACAATGCCCTCGAATTGGCTCAGATGGAGAACAAGATCCTGAATCAAACCTCTGAGATGCAACAGCTCACCAGTCGATACAAAGACCTCGAACACAAATACCAGCACTTGGCTTCTTTGGCCACTAACCAATCAACTCTCATTGCCCTGTTGGAGGAGCAGTGTCAGAGTCGCCCTCCCCCTCGTCATGTGCCCGTCCCTCAACCACGACCTCAGCCACCTCCACCTTCACCACCTCTCAACAAGCCTTACCAGCCACCTGTCCTTCCACGAATTAACAACCCAATCAGCAACGAGATCCAGAGTGACCAAAAATCTCTACCGCCTCTTCTTCCAACGATGCCCACTGGCACACACAGCCCTTCCACCACTGACAAGCCCTCTGGTAAGTCCAACAAAGTCAAATATGAACTTTTAAGTAACGACTTAATTTAAGCCCTATTTATCATGCATTCTTACCAAACGCACCAGTTGCCATCACAAAAAGTGGTCACAAACAAAGGATTGTGTGTCTGACTGCACCATGTTGTGAACCTCTTCATCATTTAATCACAAGACAACAGCAAATACCCACTCTTCCAGTCAAAGCCAATTTAAATACGGCCCACACATTCCCAGGGCAAAGGGCTCTCAGTGAGAACAGAAATGCTGTTGTCTACAGCCTTTTCAGATGCATATCATCTAATTGCCATGATTTAACCCACACAAAACACAAAGATATTAGCAAGGTAAATACATGTGCCTAAATGGATAGCTGGATGCAAGCCCATGGGACTCCTGAACATATGTTAGAGGATGATAAAGCTTTAAAATTGATGTGAGGGGTGTTTTGTGCTATCAGTTCCAGTGAATAGTCTGTCGCCGTTCCCTCTCATTAGGAGGCTTCGGTTTTAAAATGGTGGAAAAAGAACAAACCATTCCCAACATGACTACTGGGAGCTTTTTTCCATTGACATTTTATGCTAGCACTTGCCATTTTCAATAGGCTGTATGTGAACGGTAGCCTTTGTGTGGAACGTTTGAAAGGAGGCAAGTAATTTCCTGCCCATAGCCATGCAACTAACACCCCAAAAAGTTACATAAACCCTTAACACGGACAGAGAGCTGCACACAATGTAGAAATAGAGAAAGGAAGAGAGAGAGACCTGACAGAGCAACCGAGAGAAACAGAGGGATGGAGTTGAAAAAAAAGGGGGGGGGGGTGAAGTATGAACAGCAAGAGATACCGGGAGTCAGTGATGTCATTTGTTCCAGTTGCACCAGGCAAGAATCAGTCATATGTTCCACCAAAGCAGCAGACTTTATCAGGCAGAACAGAGCAGGGCAGGGCAGCTCTCTGGCTTGTATCTGCTCAACAGACATTCCTCAGAGTAAATGGATGGCAGGGAGTGAACTGAGAGATAGATATCATCCAGAGCAATTTTATAAAACCAAAAACAACCTTGTTACTGGGAGACAAACTTCAGGCTATTCATGTTATGTGAACACTATTCCTATGTTTGACACGTCAGGGGGACCTCATGATATATTACAACAGAATTGCTTTGTTTCCTCCTCTTTCTTTATATCTCTGGCAAACTATTGATGCACCCCTCCCCTCACCTCTACCCCTTTGTGTGACCCCTCTATTCTCTATTCATTTGTTTCCATTGTATTTAAACACTTTGTAATCCGGGCCAGTTGGCAAACCACACAAGTGTGAAAATCTCCAGAACTTAAACACTTTCACAGCCGATTGAAGCTGGGGAGCCAGTTGCCCCATGAGTGCTTTAAGTGGGTTTGGAATTTGGGGTAATATCGTAATGGCACACAGGCAAATTAGGCTTCACTGATTTGCACCATAAAATCCGATGAAACAATATTGACCTTGCACAAAATCTAGAACACATTTGTAGTGTAAATTTTTTCTCAGCAGAGGAGCAAAGGGCTGATGTTGCATAATTACTGTCAACATTACTCATTTGATTCAGAGGGAGGGTTTGTTCATCTGTAAACAAGAATCTTCATAACACATTGCAGTTGCTATCTTGTTACTTTGCACAATGTATTGTAATATTGGAAAGACCTTTTGTAGACTTACTTGCAGAGAAGTGCAGCTTAAGACAAGAATTTACAGGCAGACCTTATATTAACTTAGCCCTGGAAATCCCCTCTTCAAAACATGATGTGAGGCCTTAATATGTATGCCTCCAGTGACAATGATGTATCTGTATGTTATAAAGTACAAAAACCTAAGTGAAAGTAAGTAATATAAAATAATCCTTCACTGTAAAGCATCCCAGATGATCAAAAGTTTATGCTTGTGTTTCATCATTCAGTAGTCAGGATTCCCTTTGCCCTCATGCCAGTGTTTCTTTTGGCTGCACAGCCAGCAGCCATTTCCCTTGTGAGAGGAGCAGCCAAAGTCAATTCTGCTGTTAAAATGAGAGCCTCTGCTGAAAAATGGGATTCCCTACGGCAGAGTATAAAAACTCTTTGTGTCACTATGGCTTTCTCTCCATTTCCCTTTCCTAACTTTTGAGATACTGTTATAACTGAGGGGATTTGATATGCCATGTCATATTTATGTTCAGGGCCATTTAAGGATTGTCTGCAGGCTCTGGAAGATGGCCACACTGCCAGCGGCATGTATCTGGTGAAGCCGGAAAATGCCAACCGGCTTATGCAGGTGTGGTGTGACCAGAGACATGACCCGGGTGGCTGGACTGTAATCCAGAGGAGGGTGGACGGCTCTGTCAACTTTTTCAGGAACTGGGAAACATACAAGGTGCGATAACCTCACACCAAATCAAGGCCCTCATAGATTGGAGAGGAAGCAGGTGGCTTATGTAGGTTGTTTTGCTTCTTACCAGATGTGAACCAGTAATGAATAGGTAATTGTTAAGCTCTCAAAGTGTCTGATGCAGTAACAGCCTCAGTCACTGCCACAGCCATGACTCATTAATTCCAGCAACATCAGTTGGTCTTTGTGAATGAGTACACAGTAAAATAAAAAACGTAACATTAGGTGGTTATGTCAGGATTCCTGATGTTCCGGAAAAATAACTATGTTCTGAACATTGCATCGGAAGCTGCCTGATAAACAGGGCTACAGAAAACATCAGTTTTTCTTTTCAATGAAACTTCTTTAAGTTTTCAAAGGGAAACCCCTCACACAAGGAATAGCAGTTCACTGGTTAACATTTGTTTGCTGGCCAAAAATTCACAAGGGTCCTGATTAAATCTCAGCTAACGTCAACAATGGAGATCTTTCCAAGAGTTTTACAAAAACCTTGAAACCACATGAGATCTGCAATTGCGTAACTCATCAGAAGGGGTGTTTCCATGATTCAAAGCATGTGCAGGGTAGGGGATACCACAAACCAACTTACTGTATGACCACAGCCAGAACAAAGCAGTGAGACAACATTCAGCATGTCAGATTTCATACTATATACACTTTTTCCTGCTGTGTTTTCAATAACAAAATAATAGTGGAAATCTGGACACCCGATGCTAGCTATAAACTTGACTCAGAGGGTCCATTTATAATAATGTTCCCTGACGATAAACAACCCCAAAGAAGAGCTAAACACATAATTACCTCTAGAGCACAAGCAACGATCCTGAATCATCCCCCAGACATCCAAACTAACCATTCAAAGCTTTTCAAAGAGCATTCAGAGAGGATTTCCTAATCTAACTGATAGTGTTTTTCTTATCACTGTCCTTCACAGCAAGGTTTTGGCAATATTGATGGCGAGTACTGGCTGGGTCTGGAGAACATCTACTGGCTGACTAACCAGGGGAACTACAAATTGCTGGTCACGCTGGAGGACTGGTCTGGCAGGAAGGTGTTTGCAGAGTATGCCAGCTTCAGAGTGGAGCCTGAGGCCGACTTCTACAAGCTAAGGGTGGGCCGCTACCATGGCAATGCTGGAGACTCCCTCACGTGGCATAATGGCAAACAGTTCACAACACTGGACAGAGACCATGATGCATATACAGGTAAAAATATATATATAATGGTAGAAAATATTAAACTGGACAAACACTGGCAGGTTAAAACCAATGATGGAAATGTGTGTTCGGTGCAAAATGTGTGTTTGTGCATGCAGCCTGACAGTTTCATTTATTTTTTCAATGTTTCTAGGCAATTGTGCCCACTACCAGAAAGGAGGCTGGTGGTACAACTCTTGTGCCCATTCAAATTTGAATGGAGTTTGGTACAGAGGAGGACACTACCGCAGCCGCTACCAAGATGGAGTGTACTGGGCTGAGTTCAGAGGAGGAGCCTATTCACTAAAGAAAGTGGTCATGATGATCCGTCCGAACCCAAATACCTTTCACTAAGTATCCAAGGAACACATTCTGTACTGTACTGAACCTCTCACTAAACAAAACCTTTACAGCTCCTAAAATCCATGCAGTCTTTATCTTTTTTCTGTTGGAGTGGCACCACACCAAGCCAGATGACCAAGAGACAGATGATGCTGAAAGTGCAATATCAAAACATCAGGCTCTTTTCCTGGTACCTCCTGATAATTCAAAGAATTTGTGCTCTTCATGCATTGTTATTCAGTTCTTTTTTTGTTTGTTTTTTACCATTTTCCCTTTTACATATGACTCAATTAAGAATGTGCTCATTGCTCAGGAGTTGTTTTACACTGTTTTTGATAAAAGCCTGCTTAGTTGACAGTGCTATCCTTTTTATCTCAGTGAGAAAAACAATAAGAACCTAATTTGACAAAAAAAGGAACAGATTACAATCATTCAGTTAAGTATCCTTGAGACAGGAACCCCACAATATATATTTAGGGTGTATGTAAAGTTGTTTTTGCAGTAACAAGCAAATGAGGTTGACACAGGAAACATATCCAGTGACTTTTAATTTCATTCTAAATACATTTCTCAAATGTGTAATTTATAGGAACAGTAACATGTACTGACTTGTTATGCAGGGTTGATATTCTGGCCAGTTTTCTTAATTACAACAAAATATACTATAAAAAAATAGTGCCATTTTCTTTTCTAACAAAAAAAAAACCAAAACTGTTAATAGCTATACCTGACGTTATTAACAGTCTGCTTATGCAACATTTTATAGATCAATGAACAAAAATCAACACACCACCAAAATCTGAGGAGGCACACTCTCTTCAACCTCCTGCTTTTTTTTCCTTAAAAATACTTGTTTTAAAATCTTGAATTGCTTGAACAGGTATCCACCAATTTGCTTGTATGAATCAAGCACTGTATTTACTGTATAAATTTAGTGGTTTGTTGATGTCAATAGATCCAACACATTGCGTCTGTACATAAGATATTTGTAATATAATGTATTAAAACATGTTATGTCACTATTACTTTGCAATAAAATATGTACAGCTTGGGTGTTTTTCTCTCTCTTGGTGTCTCTTGTTGTAAAGCATATTTAATAGCAGAAACAACATCTGCCACCAATGTAACGTTTCTCCATTTTCCAAATGTCAAAGTAAGAACACATTATTTGTCTGTTATTTGCACTGTTAGACTCTTACAACTATATCACCTGTCATGAGCATGAAGTGAATGTAATGCAGTCATTTAGTGTACTCAGTGCTATTAGTGTTATATCAGTTTAATAAGCTGTATTAACTATATCCTTAAAGCTATACTTACAAACTAAAGAAAGAAAAAATAAAAGTTAGCATGTTAGCCGTTAACTTAGATAAAGCCGGGGCGCATAGTAGCGTCAGACCTGTTAAAATGTAAGTGAACGGGCAACCTTCAAGTGCAAAGTTAGTCCACTAAACAAGCTTTTTTTCCACAAAGACTGCCTCATATCGTTAGGATAAATGTCAGAGAACATATAGAAAACAACATGTAAACGTGTTGTCTTACCTTACCAGTGTGCTGCCATGTTTGTTTACCATTTAGCTCTGCTTTCCAAAGCACGGCCGAAATATCACGAGAACAAGCAGCGATCTCATACCGTGCCTGAAATCTCGCGAGAACAAGCAGCAACAGCTGGAAGGCAGAACCGGACAGTAGCCTGAAAAATTCATTCATTTATTTTATGAAAGATTCATAGAATAATGGCTGACTTTTTGCCAGACTTCGACTTTGTGGAGGAGGAATTTGATTTTGCAGAGTTTGATGGTCGCCCTTATTTATTTGAGCCAGAATACACTGATGAAGAGCTTCTTGAAATTGAAGAACGGAGGAGAGAGAGAGAGAGAGAGGCACAACAGGTAGAGGACGAGAGAGGAGGAATGGCTGCTGCAAGGCTGCATAGCTCTGGAGATTGGTGGTGTATGTCACTAGTCACTTGAAACAAATTTAGGACGATAGGAGACAGGTTGAAATAAACCGAAATTTCCCTTTAATTAAAATTTTTGTTTAGTCAACAGGGAAATTAGTCGCCAGGAACATCCCTAATCAGAACTACCTTGTTTGACAGTGAGATAGCAGTTCATGAGCAATGAAGACATGATTGACAGCTGCATTAGAGACTCCTCAACTCTGATTAGTTGTTTTTGTTCCATTCTTGGAACCCATCGGCTGTATTCAGCGTCTGACTTCCGGCAGACAGCAATACAGCCTCTGGGGGCAGACCCCGGATTTTTTGGCATTCCGGTTTGAGGAGGCGAATTTCCGTTTCTGACTTCCGTTTATATATAAGTAAATATGCTGAACCATTGCGATGGTCAGAGTTTGCAGTGACGCCAATTATGTTCCACCTTGTTAGTTCACTGCACAGAGCATTTAACCTGGCAACAACTGCAGCTGGCTCAAGTGTGATTGATCAATATCACGCGGACTACAAATAGCCTACCTTACAACCGGAAACCAGGGCTCTTCCGCTCTTCTTCCGGAGGCAAGATCTCCAGGGTTTGCCTACAGACTCTACATTCACTGAATGTAGTCTGTATATAGAGACTATTTTTGTTCAGACACAATGGATTCTTGAAAATGCCATTCGGAGCACTACAAGGAGGCAAGGGAACATGTTTTTTATTGTTTGTTTTGTATTTACAGATTATCTGCCTCATGTGCAACTGTGTGGATATATATTCAAAGTTTTAGTAAATATGACCAAAACTATTTTTTTAAGTTTCCAACTGTAGCTTTAAGACTTGCATGCTACATACAACTATAAACACAGAAAAAGCTGCTGTAATCAATAACTGGTTCACTCTCACCGCTGTTCATTCAGCAGCAGGCAGCAGTTTTTAGCAAAAAGGTTTTAAACAGCCTGTATCCACAGCACCAAACAGCACACATACGGGAGCATTTAGCATCTAAAGAGCCAGATACTGCATATGCCCTTAGGAGGAGGCTAGAGAACAAAAGAGAGCTAAATGTAAAGTGCGCATTAGACCTGACTAGAAACACAACACCAAATGAATGCTAATGATGCTGTGTGTACTGGATGTGTAAATAAGTGCATTCACATGTGTGAAGACAATTAGTGGCAAGCAAAAGAACATTACTTTTTTTCACAGACTGTCTGTCTCCTGTACTGCAGTGTGGATTATTGAGAGTTTCAGCGAATGACAAAAAAAGTTGTTGTTATTAAGTTACCGACTACAGCTTTAAGAAGCTTCTTAACTCTACCATTTAACTTGGGTGTCATGTTTATTCAGTGACACCTAATGATAACAGTCATAAAGATTCATAAAATGTAATTCATTATCATATCAATTTTCATGACTTATGTCAGCCTTAAGTATACATCTGTAGGACAGTTTGACACCACGATTTTTTCTATGTTGGTGGATTTATGGTGAAAAGGTTTTTTTGGCAATACAGATGACACTCCTATTCTCAGGTATCTTCCATTAGAACAAGACGGTGAGCCGGTGTTTTTGTGATTAATGCACGTCCCCCGAGGGGAAACTACTTTATATATAGCGGGACAGCCACATGCAGTCAAATTCACATGTAGCCTACATCATTTCCTCATTGCATAATTTTTAATGGACTACTTGTTGTGGTTATTCTGCTAAAAGTGTATTTGTCTCTCAATATATGAAAGTATGCAAGAAAAAATCTTATAGAATATAAATCCATGATAAATACCTACGTTGGCAATGTCAGATGTCATTTGGACATTATTCATTATCATTTTAATTGAGTTAAATCAAAAAAAGGATAACCTATATTTTCAATTTTAAGAGGCAAAAACTTCATTCACATTTGTTTGTAATTGGACAAAAAAAAATCCTAACATTTGAGTAAAACATTAAAAAATTAATTGTATTTAAATTAACCTAAATTTACGACAGCAATCTTCTTATTTTCTAACCAAAAACTTGGAAAGATTACTGATATGTTGACACTGAAAGCACACAGCTGACAGTAAATGTCCTCCACAATTCAGCAACCACAGCTTGTGGCACATATGCTTCTAATTATGCCCTGTAGTGCAACACCTTTATTTGTTCGCCTGAATTTTCACAAAAAAATAAAAATAAAAATAAAAAATCTTCTATGAAAAACGAAGATTAACAGAATCAAATTCTTTACATGGAGTAACAATTACCATGCCAATATGAAAACCTTCGTTTCTCTTATCTATGAGAACTGGTTGCATAAAAACATGTTGTCTCAAACACTATGAAGCACAGTGTTAGCCTATGGAGTCAGCACACCAGGGAACGACAAATGAAATGTGACAGGCTTGTAAAACTAATGCATCCAACAGTCCCCTCCACTGACAGCAGAAACCACCTTTATTTTACTACGTGTCAATGACATCTCCAAAGACAGCTGGAAAATGAAGCAAAAATGACTTTACACTGCAATGAACCAAGCTCCATTAATGTCACATTTTGTGACCAGACTTTCGCTGAGGAAGGTTTAGACAGTTTAGAGAGCATTTGAAATCAATTTCGTATGAATTCCTGTGCCTGACAGCACTTAGGACAACCTGAGATTGTCTAAAGAGACCAATTATCAACGAAGCAAAACGTGACGTGTGTATTTAAACTCCCTCGCTCCGAATAAAACCTAACATACCATGTTAGAGTTTTGTGCTGCCAAAGTTAAGATGGATGCGTATGTGATAGAAGCCAAAACACTTGTCTACATTAAACCGACAAACACTGGCTGCTAAAACTGGCTCATAAGTCAAAAGCTAAAAAGCTTTCTTCCGCATGACAAAGAGGCTTTGGATGGGACAAAGGAAGACATTCATCACTGCGACTGACACTCTTGTCAGCTGTGTTTCGACTGAAGATGGATGGGACAGTAAAATGCACTTTGTACTAAATCCTCCTGTCCTCCCAGATAGGTCAACACTATTTTATAGCAATTACATCTTAAAACCAGTCTAGAGTCTGCTTTGTCAATTAACCTTCTCGTGGTAAAACAGCGGACGGTGTTTCATCGTCTCCATAAACAGAGACGACAGACTCTTTGGATGCCGTGTATGTCTGAGGACTCACCACGATGGAAAACCTTCAGTAAGGGTGGCCTGTGCAGCCCCCACTCCTCAACCAACATGGAAAATCATGAGCTGACACAGTGCTCAGTCAGCACAAAAAGAACCGCATTTCCTGGGCCTTCGAACCTGAACCTTTAAACTGGCCTGTATTGTTGTTTCACATCTGCAAAAGTCCATGTCCTTGTACTTTCAATGGAACCATTTTTAACTTTCCTGTGCTCCCACGAATCCTTTTCACCCCACCTTCTGAATAAATGTAATCATACCAGGAGAAACCACTGCACAAATTATTCACTGAGGAGTTTAACCACTAACATTTCATGCTTTCACTAAAACCTCGTGCAGGCATCCCCAAAGAGAACAGACATGCCACATAACTTAGAATTTATGGGTGATTATTAAAAGCTTTACCAAATATAATAAACGAATTAGGGAATACATTAAAAGGCTTAAAAAAAATCTATTACATTTAAAAACAATATGTGAGCCTTGGAAAACTACTATAACCTCTATTTGGAAATCACTGAGAGCTTATAATATCCTTGAAATGAAGAGGCCAGTGCTTGTGTTCAGGATGTGTTGCATATCTAGCTCTATAAAAGGACTCCGTGAGGAAGTTGGCTTTTCCACTGTGTCCTTTTCACACCTTACAGTGGTTGAGAACCAGGGTCATGCTAGTCTTTAGACAATACAACTGTAGCTGTATGCCTCTGCAAACCAGTCAATTTGCACTTAACTTTACATCCATGTCTGTAAATACATGGATGCTTTACGCACATGTTCCCCCTGACAGCACAGAAGACAATCAGTACAATGTCAAGATTGGCACCCAAGATTAGTGTCACCAGTTTAGTATCTGACCAAATGTTCCCCTTCTGTTCCCTCTGTTCTGTTATGATGTTGAGTAATGTCCAGAAAAGTGTTCACTGTGACGTCACAGTGAAGCTGACCTTTGACCCTCTGGGTATAAAATGTCATCAGGTCATCATTTTGTTCTGTTAGTCATTTGTGTTAGGCCTAAATGTTGTCATAATTAGCGTATGAAATCACAAGTTATGGCAAAAAAATTGATGAGTTAGGTCACAGTGACCTTGACCTTTGATGACCAAATTGTAATCAGTTCATCACTGAGTCCTTGTATTCACAAGAATGAGTCAGATGAGGTCACAGTGACCTTTGACCTCTAAAATATAATCAATTTATCCTGGAGTCCAAATGGATGTTGAAGAAATTCCCTGAAGGCATTCTTGAGATAACCCATTCACAAGAATGGGATGGAAGAAGAGATATGCACACAGACTGATGGACGGACAACCCGAAAACATAATGCCTCTGGCCTTTGGCTGTCATTAGCGAAGAGGCATAATAAAGTGGGATAATTATGATTAGTGTTGGGTGGTACGAACAAAAACTTATCACACTATTTTTTAGGATTCTGACTGTTTTGTGGTATATCACGGTGATATACCACAAAACATATGACAAATTAGTCACTTTAAGTAAGTAGCCCAAGTCAATTTAAGAAAATAGAATATCAACAAATTATGTGATAGTTTTACATGATAACCTAACAGTCATGGCCGTCACAACCGCACAGGCAAACTAGGCAATTGCCTAGGGCCCCGAGCTGGAAGGGGGCCCCCAGAGACGGCTGACATTGGTCCATATCAATGAAAATATGATGGAACCCCTATAGACACTGCAACAACGACAACACGTTGGAATCCCCCCTAATGGGGCCCCCCTACTAACTGCTGCTTGCGAGTGGCTAAGTAGGGTGACCAGATGCCCCGAACAGTGCGGGACTGCACAACATTTCTGTCTCTTTTCACGCATCATGCAAATTGAGACCATGTCCCGCATGATTGGTTACCACCCATACTAGCATTGTTATGGAGCTTTATCCCTCTCTTTATTCAAGAGAGAGGTCTATCAGTTTGAGAGCATTATTTGATTTCACGTTCAAAAACCCGGCCTTCACACTCAAATAGCCTCGGCTTACGCTTGCATCTACTCTGTTTCTGCTCAAACTGTGTGCTCGCACTCAGATACCATGTTGCTTGCACAGATTTCCTGCTCGAGCTTCGGCTTTTCTCCTCGCGTTCAAACTGTTTCTGTGCACTCGTGGAATTTCTGCTCTCAGATTTCTGCCCTGCGCTTGGATTTTTTTGTGTAACAACCCTGTCAAAATCCCCCAACCAATAGAATGCCAGATTTACTGTTGACCAATGAAATGATCCCTGCCTCCTTGTGGGTGCGCTCGTCTTAGTGTTAGAGCGTCCCGTCCGGGCGGGTACTCTTTAACCGGGTTCATCCACTCCCACCCTCCAGGGAAAGCCCTGTAAATTAAATGTTCTTCTCTTGCTTTCTTTAACACGTTTGGAATAAAGGAACTGTTAATTTACACACGTGTGCCATGTATATATGATATCTTTAAAGTTAATACTCTTTTGTCCCAGCTCATCAAACGTCTCTGTCAGTGCCGTAGAATATACCCGCCCACATACAGAAGTCGCCAAGGAAGGCAGAATTTCATCTCCTCGGTGTTTGTTTGGAACTGAGCTCGCGGGACACAGCATCTCATCGCAGTTGGTTTCAGGTAAGCTAACTGGAATAAATTGGCAGAAAATAGCTATGTTGTTTATTCTGTGACCGTTAAAAGAGGTTCCTGGTGAGTGGCGAGGCACGACTAGGTGTATATAGCACATGTCCCCACCAACTAACGTTATCTTACGTTAGCGGATAGCTAGTTTAGCTCATGTTAGCTAACAGGCTACAACTGTGGTGTTTTCATTTATTTTCCCTAGTTGATGTTAACTGCGTATCTGGTTATCGTGAGCACCCGTTTTGGTTTAAAAGTAGAAGTGCCCGGAGCTGCCACCCCTGGTCCCAGGCAGGGCTCGAGACTTGGGATCCACTCACCTATGGTCCCGCCGGGCCTGACCTCCACGGCCTGGACGAATGCTCAAGTGCGGCTAGAGGAGCGTAGAGCAGCGCAGAGGTCAGACTGGGGAGGGGGGGGGGGGAGGGTGACACTGTGTATCTTAGAACGGGTGGACGGAGAGGACCGCGGAGGTCATATAGTGAAACTTAAGGATGCCTTCGTCTTCGATATGTTGTTAATGTGATTTTATGGGCAATTTATCAGTCGAGGTCTCCTCCTCTGCAAAGCAAACTGACCCGGTGGCTACAGGTAATAGCACAGTTTTGAAACCACTGTTTTTCCGAGATGAAGGACTGATTGTTGAGCTGCTGTAAACAGTTAACAGATCCCGTTATTTAACCATTTCAACACTAAATGAAGCAGAGTGACAGACCCAAAGCCTTCAATCTGGCTAACATACAGCTGAAATGCTAACAAAAAAAAATACAGTGGTGAAGTTGGGATTTGTTTCTTGAAGTTATGTGCTCATCGTCTTTTCTGTCTCTTGGAGGCTGCCAGGAGAAGCAGACTGGCCATCAGATATTGTTTGTGGAAATTTGAAAATAAAGTTTCTCAAATTGACTTTTGTCTCTTCATTGTGCACACTTAAACACGACACTGGGTAACCGTCAGCTATTTTTGAATGTTAGCATTGATTTCTTACATTGAATGGTGAAATATTTGTAGTTTGAAAGGTCCGACCTAAATGAATAAAGGTTGTAGTTAACGAAGCATATGAATATTAATATAGAAGGAGCGCCCACTGAGCGCAGCTTCTTTTATTGATCGTTTGAACGTCGCCTGGTGGTCATTTTCGATTAAAGGCCGACGTCTCAACAACGTCTTGGCAATGAGCAAACGCTCTCCCTGCTACGTCATAACGATCTAAACTTGATAAATCGGGCCAACATCGGCCAGATGTGCTATCTGGGGTGAGAGCTGATATAGAGTATAACATCACTGGGACTTGTAACAATAAAATCACTCCGCTCACAGGTGTTATAAATATACAACCGTTAATTAACCAACTGTCACACTTGCTACACTGATGCAAACTGACACTATAGCATTACACCAAGAAGATGGATATTTTCCCCAAAATGACATTTGAAATGAATTATGAGAGGTCGTCAGGAGAGGACGAGGAAAAGGAAAGCCAGGACCCTTCAGTGCAGACCTCCAGGTGTGTTTGAATCCGGCCATGCCAACATCCAGGTTTGCCAACGTTTCATCAGCCGAACTGGACGACGTTACACAGCTGCAGATCAATGTAAATACAAAGTAGTTTGTGAGTTCCTGACGTGTGTCAGAGCAATGGTGCCTCTTGCCTAGGGCCCCCAGAGTTTCTTAAAACAGCCCTGCTAACATTTGCCTTCAAATATTCAGTAAAAACTACACAAAAATCATCTCTTATTTCTTTAGTTTGTAAACAACAACAGTAACTCAGAGTGAGATTCAGATTCTGTATACAATATCAACAGTTCAACAAAATAAAATCTACCACAAATGATACATTTAAACAGCTCCCAAATACAAAAAGTGTACCCTGGGATCAATACATATAAATCAACAGGAGATTTCCTTCTCTTAAAAAATCCTTTCATAATGGAGTTGGTTTTATTTCCCTACCTGGACCTTAATGCTCTGCCATTTCTCCTCCAATCATCACACTGTAACAGGCTGTTACGCTAAAATAACTATTAAAACTATAACTATTGTCCTACTATAACTATTAATAAAAACATATATGTGAACCACGTTCATGTATATGTTTTTTTTTTTGGTCAAGCCGCGAGCAGCACATAGGTTTACATTTTCAAAGGTTTACGACAAAATCAGTTGACGACGCTGACTCCCGGGTGCATACAGCAAGAGAGGAGAGGGAGAGATGCTGTGCTGCTGCCAGAGGAGCCGCTGAATGAGTTCCCTCTGAGCGATAACTCGCTTAAAGAGTCTGAGAAGTCCAGGGCTGTTCATAAAACATTCAGGACGCCCAGGCCTAATGTTGCACAGTTTATTCCACACTACTGAAGCTGCATTGCAGCTCCATTGCAGAATCTAATTTCACTTTCAGCCATGCTTGTTGTTGCCGTGGGTAACAGTACAATGTCGATATGTCAAGTCGAAATATCACAAGTATCACAATATGATTTTTTCATGATATTAAAAATGATACCGGTATTATCGTGAACAAGATGATATGGCACATCCCTAACAACCAGTATACTAGATTCTGCAGAGCAGTAGGCCTAAATACTATACACTAACATATGCTTTTACATATTTAAACAGAATCCAGCCTCTTGTAAAAAAAAAAAAAAAAAAAAAAGCCCTTAAAACACTTTGACACCAGCAGAAACCATAAAGTGTCTGCAAACTGAATCTACATTTATCTTTCTGTCATCTCCCTTTCATCTCTCTGTTCTTTTCTCCAATGTGTTCACTCCATCTTTCTGTCACAACTTACCAAAGACTAAGACGTACTGATGTACCACAGCTAAGCTATCATTTCAGTGTCTGGGTAGCTTCTCCGTCTCTTTCACATCTATGTAATGGAGAATTCCACTGAGGTGACAGAGCTCTAACTTGAGCACAACCTACCCTTGTCGTTGTCACACTGCAAGTCAGCAAAAACACAACTCTGAACAACTCTATGAAATACTAAATAGTGAGATCCAACAAAATGCTGCCCAATAAAAACGTAACCAACATCTTTTTCCAAGTCATTTATTCAAACGACTCCCCATTACTGCTGTGAAATTATTGTGATGCATATGGGAGTTATTAAGAGATGCTTAAAAATAGAAACACATAATAATGTGGTGAGGCTTCTCTTTGGGAGAATAGTCACTTCATTGTTTATTACTTACATAGTGGAACTATTGAATTCGGGATTTTTCCGTTTTCCAAAAGCTCAGCATTTGAACTGATTTCCAACTGCGGGGATGTGCAGATTTGCTTATAGCTGCACGGCCACGTGCCATGACCATTGTTTCATCTCCTTCCAAAACGTCTGTGAGTCCTCTGCAGGGAACTTGTAAGAAACCTCTTAGGGATGGAAGACAGACATTTTCCTTAGCACAATGGAAATTTTATTTTGTAAGGTATTACTGCACTGTGTCTACTCCAGCGTCGCTGTATTTTCCTGCTTCAACAAAACTTTGTTAGCGTGGCATCCTCACTGTTAGACAAAACCCAGCCTGTGACCTTTAAGAGCTAAACTCTGTTCACTCATCTTTAATCCCACAGCTCCCTTTATCAATAATTGCACACAGATGCAGCACACAAAGACTCACATGCAAACTTCATTGGTATCTGGCATTATTTTGATAAATCCATTGGAAAAACGCTTTCAACCAAAATAATCACAAAAGTGTGCCAAAATATTAAAATACCATACAAGACTAGAGATCAGCTCGCACAGAACATGGAAAGGATCAACAGCAAAAACATTCACCAATGTATGTCTGTCTTAAAAGATTAAAATGGCATTTCCTTTCAAATTATAAAATTCTCAAAAACAAATAGTTCTTTCTGCTTATGAATCATTACTACTTACTGTCAATGCATGCTCTGTAAGGACCAAGCTGTGGTCTGACAGCTCAACACAGAAACAGCCGTACAGCGAGCCTCTAAACCATTACTGGACTGTGAGTCAAAATTACTGCGCATGGATCATCTCCAGTACAACAGATTGACTCAGTTTTAATAAAGGAAAATATGAACAACGTGAAAAGGCTTATATTGGGAAAAGGAGTGGTTTCTCAGAATCTGACAGATGTTCCTCTTCCTCTGGTTTGTGGTTAAAATGTCACGCCAACTCAACACGGCACGCTTACCCCAACTCAACAAAGCTTTTTCCTTATCCAGGTAAGCACATGTAATTATAGGTATTAAAGTGTATGAAGATTATCTACCAGTACAGACTTAATTTACCACCCTCCTCTGTGCCAAGAGTTGCCAATAGTTTACTGAAATCCCATTCGAATGGTGACATCTGAGCTTGTTTTGAATGTTGGACATTTCACAATCAGTGGTGGAATCTGTAAGAACATTAACTCAAGTACTGCACTTAAGTACAAATTTGAGGTACCTGTAGGCTACTTACTTTACTTAACTATTTTATACCTCCTGTCTGGTGAAATGTTCTTTTATGGACTGAGAAAATTCTACTTCTTAATATAAATAAACTACATAAAACCCTCTACGATCAGCTGAAAAATGAATCGTCACAAAGCTGAAAATATGCTACACAGCTGTAGATTAAACTACCAGACAGTATATAAAATAGTTCAAATAAGCACAACCCTGAACGTCTACAGCAGTAAAATGCAACATACACATTATTGCAGCAGTAATATTACAAAAAATTTTCTGTGGATGATATTCTTTTACTTGGTTGTTTATCATATTGTATGGTACGGTACTGTAAAGCACTTTGTAACTCGGGTTTGTAAAAGCGCTATAGTAATTAAGGTTATTATTATCATCACTACTATTATTATTACAAATCCAAAAGTTAAACACTGACAGGGACAACGACGTACGTACCTAGCACATTTAGTGCCCCAGGCAAGCTTCCACTGGCATTCCCACACCAACCCCCACCCCTCAAAAAGCACTGTATCATTAAATCACTTCTTAATAACTATTTATATACAAAAACAAAGGCATTTGCTGCCTGTCTCACCTAAAGGAGGATATTTTGCTGATATTACCTTTTACTTAAGTAAGGTTTTGAACGCAGGACTTCTACTTCTGGTAGAGAATAGATATTTTCAGTATAGTGTTAGTGCTTTTACTGAAGGAAAAGATTTGAATACCTCTTCCACCACTTTTTAAAATAAAACATTATAAACTCATTAAAACTGATGTAGTGAAGTTTGTTTTGGGAACTGTTTCAGGTTATTCAGTCATTACTGCAGTTTTTCCTTCTTGATGAGACCAATGATCCAGGTGACTCATAGACTTATGTAATTCTAAGTAAATTGCACAAACCTCCTCAACAACAGCAGCTACACATTAAGGGGCTGTCCACACCAACGCGGGTATTTATAAAACCGTGACTCTTTGCTCACGGTTTGGCCTTTCATCCACACATAACCGCAGTTTTGGGGCCCTGTAACCGGAGTTATTTGTAACCAGAGTCTAGGGTGAACTTTTTGGAAAAGTCCAGTGTCAGCAGTCATGTGTGGACAGGATAACGGCAGTTATTTTTTCTCGTCTCCATTGTATGACATCACAGTGTGCGACGTAAACAGAAAACAGCTGTGTTATTACCCGATCCAGTGTGTGCAAGAGACGATTTGAGGATGGACCTAAACAAAACACTGCTGCTATTTAGCAGCATATCAGCACTTTGTGGCTGTATCATACAACCAACACTACTCAGTGACATGATGACACAGTGATTCTCACGGAGCTGCTGAGGAAGAATCTGGAGTTCTTTCTGCTGAGTGTGTGTGTGTGTGTGTGTGTGTGTGTGTGTGTGTGGGTGGGTGGGTGGGTGGTGGGGGTGGGGGGGCATGTGTATTACATTGCTTGATAGTGGAATTTGCGGTGTTATGTGGACGGAGGTATTTTTATTACACCGCTTGTATGGACGCAGATTTTTTAAAAACTGGAGGCCAACTAAAGTTCCTTTTTAAAAATACCCATGCTCGTGTGGACTAGGCCTAAAACTCAGCCAAGTGCATTCACCTGCTGTATTACTTTTGTTTAACTACAAAACACACAACTGCTTCCAACATCAGCAGACTCTGTTAGTGTTCTGGTTACTTTTTAGTCAAACTGTCTGTATGAAAAGATGCAGATACCGAAAAAGGAATAGTGGGCATAGGATTAGGTAAATGGTATTGAAGCTTAGTGCTCCCTAATCTTTCCAGCCCCTCTCTATTCAAGCCAAAAATGTCCCTAAACACTGTCATAATAGCATTCATACAAGTAATTTATTCATTTTGTAAGCTCACCACCTCAGTTTTTCCCCACATCACAGCTGAGACTATGCCCACTGTCAGGCAAACATGTCCTGTTCCTGCTTTTGTAGTGATAAGCATTTGTCTCACACTGCAGACATTTGACTTGTCATAGCAGGAAAAGCACAGGTGTGACTAATAACATTAACAATGGCTCTCTTGTATTAAACCACGACCATGAGCCAAACTGCACAATACCAGGACACTGGAAACAAAGCAGCACATCATTCATTTTATAATTTAGACCTATGCGTTTGCTACTGTGCTGCTTCACAATGCCAAAAGCCATTGTAACCAGGTGGAGCCCAGTATGTTTAGGACAAACACGGGGGCACAGCAATACAATAGTATCACAGGCCTACTATTTTTATCCACATAACACAGCAACAAGTCTTCAAACTGTTTAAACAGACAACATGGCAACGTCTGGAATGGCCACGTCAACATTAGCATGTTTAGCAGTTAGCTTCACTGGAGTTTGCTAACTACTTACCGTGTTAGCATTAATGAGCCACACCTGCTAGCTAACAAGCAGCTGAATTCACAGATACTTGGTTACTTCTCATTACCTGCTTAAAAACGAACCAAGCTTTGCCAATATTCAGCTTTAAAGGGGGAAATGGTACCCTACCTGCTAGCTGCTGTGCTTCCTTGACTTCACTTTCATTGTTTTTTCCACTCTGTCGCGGCCTTGATCGCATTCACACGTGCAGCACACCTGTGCCCTGCAGCCATTGCAGGCAGGGGGATTGCGGCGTTGTGTGAGTCAGGCCAACAGGTCAGAGGTTAACTTCCCTCAACTGTCGCTGTACGCATTTCCTTTTGAGCGATTTAACACTCTCATGGTTGAGGTAGACCAGTAGTTTCCAGTGGTTTCTTAGAGAAGGAGTCCCTTCAGGAATAAACGAACCTAGTAAATCACAGGATTTTTATCCTGTGTGGGTGGGGACCCATCACCTGTTTTCCTCTTCTTCCTCACTAGCTGCACTCCTGACTCCCAGATCCCTTGTAACGTGGCAGTATTGTCTCATTCAGAGAGCAAAGGGGTAACAACATTGCGAGGAAGAAGCCAGCCAGGATGCAAGATCCATTATCCTCCATTGTGGTATGATCAATGAGGTCAACTGGGAGTATCCTTAATGCTTTAGTCAGATACAATATGATGAAGGAAGAGCTTGAGTTACTCACACATCGGCCCTATTGCAGTAATACCAGATAACAGAGGGATTAAGAAAAATCTAAAGACACAATGTGTTTTACAAAAGCCCCTCAAAATCACCCCACAGGCAGTGGCGCCTCCACAGGGGGCCAGGGGGGCCATGGCTACCCTGATACAGTTGTCGGCTCCCCCACTGCCAAAGTACTTGGGGTCAACATTACTGTCTTTAATGGGCTGTGTTGTGGTGATTTATAAAGCTAGCATGAAGCTTAGTGGTATCTTGTGAAACTAGACAACCTAAGGCAGTGGTTCCCAATTGGTGGGTCGCGAGTCCATTATGAATGGACCGTAAGTGACTCGCCAAGGTGTCAAGTTTGTACAAAAAAAACAAAAAACACACTTTATTTTGAAGTACAGCGAATTTCCAGCACAGAGCGAACATACATCGATTAGCCAAAACATTAAAACCACTGACAGGTGACGTGAACAACACTGATCATCTCATTACAGTGCAATATTCTGCTGGGAAACCTTGGACTGTGACATTCACATGGATGCCACCTGACGCGCTCCACCCACCTAAACACCAGTGCAGACCAGGTACCCCGCCTCACGGCAACAGCACTCCCCAGTAGCAGTGGCCCGACCCAGCAGAACAATGTGCCAAGCCACACCACAAAAACGGCTCAGGGATGGCCCGAGGAACATGACAGAGACCTCAAGACATCGACCTGGCCTCCAAATTCCTTGGATCCCGATCTAATCAAACATCTGTAAGATGTACTTGTACCCCACCTCACAACGCATGGGACTCAAAAGATCTGAAAGTAATGTCTTGCACCAAAGGACAGCAGCAGAGGACCCACCATGGAATGGGGGTACCTCTGGGGTCACAACACATTCCTTAGATGTTCGGTCAGATTGAGATCTGGGGTATTTGAAGGCCAAGTTAATGTCTTGAGCTCTTTGTCCCATTCCTGGGGTCATTCCTGAGCAGTTTTTGTGGTGTGGCGTGGTGCATTGTCCTTCTAGGGGGGGCACTGCCATCGACAAGTGCTGTTGCCATGAGGGGGTTTACTTGGTCTGCAATGGTGTTCGGGTGGGTGGAGCACATCAAGTAGCATCCACATGAATGCCGTGACCAAAGGTTTCCCAGCAGAACATTGCACTGTAACAATATGATCATTGTGAATCACTTCACCTGACAGTTTTTTTTAATGTTTTGGCTGATCCGTGTATTAAACTGTGTGGACCTTGAACTAATGACAAAGGAGGAATCTGGACCCAGTGATTAGACTAATGGGAACTACTGACCTAAGGCATCCACAGGCACCAAGAATGTCGTGTTAGTTTGACAGGAAGGAGGCTAAATAATGCTCAAGGGTTAGGCAAAATTTTGGCAAGGGAACAACTGACAGTCATTTTCCCTTGAAGGTCCCTTGAATACTCAACTCAAGATATCTCAATGAAGGTGGGTTTTTTCGATACCCACAAGACCCCCTAAACTTGATAAGGCTTGTTTCCAGTAAATGTTTTGTGCCCTAAAGTCAATGTACTCCTTCAAATTAAAGCTGTTATTTTATTTCTAAAGAAAAAGAACAACCAGCCTATTTGAAGAACAATGAATCACCTAACATGTGGAGATACATACCACATTAAAACAGGATTGTTGAGGAACTCAATATGTTAACTGTTCCAGTATTAGTCTATACACATCACATACTTAGTAATATTAACTGTAAAATAAGAAACCAAAGTATATCAGAATGTATTCCTTAACTCTCATATTGCCTATTGCTTTAACTGCATAATAAAATTTCAGAAATTCAGTTGTGGCTTTTGGTTTCGGTGTGCATTTTCACTGGCTCCATCTAACCACCCCTATGAAAACTTTATGAGGGCACCACTGCCCATAGGTAAAAAAATTACAAACATCAAGCTATCTTCTGGATTAAATTAATTAATAGGTCACATTATCAAACTACAAGGCACATTTTTGCTCCAGCGGCATTCCAAAAAGGTAAGAGTACATGCCTGAAATGACCCAGTCTGAGCTGTGAGATGCATAAGAAGGCTGCAGCTTCAGGACTCCGTGGGTGCATTGCTGCATGAGACAGACTGAGCCAAAGTGCAGCAAACGTGTGCAGGCAACCAAAGACCCACCAGTCATGTTCTACTTGCAAAACTGCCATAACAAAACAAATGATCATCCCGAAAGTACATATTAACGAATGTGTGAAACAGCTATACCTACCAATTATTCACTCCAGTCCAACTGGTAGAGTTTGTGTTACAGAGAGCCACAATACATCATTCCCATAGAATGCAGTTAAAGACTCCTTGTGGAAACATGACTACCTCGGGTTTCCTGGCCTTGTATTCTGTGGTTCTTTTTTATTCTCATATTCCACTGCACAGGGCAATTTAGTCTATTATTTTAGGATCAGATGTCTGCGCGGCCCTATGACGCTGCCATTTAAACAATTCATCCAGTTTATTAGAATTTTCAGCAATGAGTGACTGATGCTTATTTTGCATCATGTGTTGCAAGTATTATATGATTTACTGATCAGTAGGTATCAATATATTAAGGTATAAAAAAGCTAGATACTTTTTTTCTCAATGAAGTCAAACTGCAACATGCAGCCTGAAAGAACAGTTGCAAACTATTTAAAGAAAATGTCAGCTAAGCACATAGCTGGCCAATTTGGTGGTTTATTAGTCATTTGGTTCCCTCATGTTCTTACTTTCTGTGAAAGCCACAGACAGTGGTAACACTATGGGAGGCTGTTGCACAGCTGTGCCATTTTATGAATATATGTCTCCCTTTGGGTGCATTTTTTAACAAAGTAGGGACAGGAGCAATAACAGCGCTGACGATTGGGCAGAGAATCTGACTGCAGATGCAGCAGGGAACAGAGCCTGTTTGGTGATAAATTAATTTTATTAGCCATCTGAGACTAGAGTAATTTATTGTTTTAGATTCTGCTACTTGGCCTCTGTGACTTTGTGAATGGGCTATTTTCCACAAGCACCCCCTGAAGCAAGAAAACTCTAAGCAAAAATAAATTATTAAAGTCTCGAAAGAACTTAAAAGAGGAAAAGGTGCTGATCATAACCAAATGTAACTTAATTTTCTCAAACTAGTGGCCTAACATTTACTCAGGGCTGTTTGTATTAGTAATATTTTAATACTGAGGCATTGTGTTTTACATCACAATGGTCAATGCATTCTGAGATACATCCTTGTTTATGTTTAACTGAGTTTCTGGCACATGGGGATTAGTGACCCTTTGAGGTGTAGTTGTACTCTAGCTCCCTCTAGAGGGTAAAAGTTGCACATACATGTGCTTCTTCTCCAGATGGCATGCCTTCATAATATCATGACAGTATCATGTGAATTCCATGCATGTCAGCAATCAATTTTGCCCATATATTGGATGCCTTGTTGTTCAACACCTTGTAAACATGACTGCTAAAAGCTGGCTGAATATAACAGTATGTTTTTCTCTTCCTTTTAACACCAAGTGCGTTCCTATGGGTCATTCAAGTTTGTATGCACATGTAAAACACACATACAAATCCATTTTTGAGACACACAAAAGACAAATCAGAGCCAAATGAGCGTCTTTATTTTACAAACGCATTATTCTATTGACATTTTTTATATAATAAAAAAGCAATTTACAAGCTTAAGAACCAAAATGAAGCAGCACAGAATGATTATGAGTAAAATATATAATTTGAATAAATATATTTTATTTCATGCTATAAAATAAATTCATAAATGGCAAGAGATACAACATCAGCTCTAGCTAGCTTCATTTACTTCATAGTTGTACAAAACAGTAGAGTTCTGAGGTTCACAGTTGGGTTGTGAGGTTGTGTGTAGAGTGGACAAAACAGGAGTTGGGGTGTTTCTGCTATCATGGTTCGGTTCGTGGTCTCCAGCGCTCCCCATGCTTCAGCTCTGTGGAAAATATGGGCTCATTGAGACCTTGAGGCAGAATGTTTGGGAACCACTGACTGAGGACTTGTTTCCCCACCTGAAGAGAAGTGCACAATTATACTATGGACATTAGTAGTATGTCCAATGAGACCACTTTTAACACTATATACCCTGAGTTCTAAGTTTTTTTTTTTTCTTTTTTGCCTTGTCACCAAATACATATGAGCCAGAGACATTATAGTGCAGAGGTTAGGGAGTTGTAAAAGGAAAAGGAACAATAGCTGGACTGAAAACTTCCCCCTTGTCCTGAACAACCACAACTACAGTCTCAGTGCGCAAGGAGCCGAAGGAGACCACTTAACCTCAGCATGACCACAGATAGCCCGCTCCCAAACAGTGGCTATACAGCCCAAAAATCCCTTTCATTATTTGACACAGCTGGAGGTGCAACTCTGAACAGTGCCACTGAGTTAGATGACTGAACCACACGCTCAGTTCCTGTGTTGCAGTTTTCTGACTACCACTGGATTTTGATGAGCATTTAAGAACACCAGCAAGCAACACCACTTTTTTCCCCATTTATATATATTTTTTCTGAAGTGGAAAGTTTCCAAAGTTTCAGAAAATATATAAAAAATAAATCAATATCAAATTGTCCTGGTCCTACTTCAATTCAACAGCTCCCTGACATTCACTTTGTTTGATATATGACAGGCCAATATTTCAATAGGCTTGATGATCCCAATACACCACTTTTTTAAAAAGGTTATTGCTTTTTCTTATAATACACAGTGGACAGAAACTGACAGAAAAGCTATGGAAGACTTAAGATTTTTTTCTAAGCCTGTATCAGTGTTTGTAAACTACCTGAAGTGAGTTTATTATAAAAAGAATAGGACGAGCTGCAATTTCAAAAAGTAGTCTGACAGCCTTCCCTGTAAACACTTCCTTTTGATTACTTGTGGCCCATAATGCATCTCCCGTTCCTCTCAAGAGGTGTGGAACTAAGAGTTGACAAAGAGTCGATTCGAGTGTGTGTGTCAAGTTCAGTTGGTTCTGAAGGTGTGTGTCACGTAACTGTAGTTCATGAAAAGCATTTAAACAATTTCCCCTCCGTTCACCTGTGATAATTACATGGACTTGTCTACTTGTTTGATAAATAAAAAAAGAATCGGACTAGTCTAAAAAGCACCATTTAAGGGGTAAAGGTCCCTACCAAAGTGATTGAGGCCATCATAGCTGAGTCCCTTAAGGGTAACTACAGAGATGAACTAAACTTCCCGGATGGAGTTGGTATTTACTATCAACAAAAAAACTGTAAGTGCACAGTCGATGACACAAATACAAGAAAACTCAAGTTTTTAAAAAAATTATCCATTGGCAATTTCATACAATTTTGTGGTTGAGCAACGTGCAATTCAGCTACAGTATATGAGGGTAAGCTTTTTTTTTCTAAAACTCCAGATATTTTCAGTTTATTATCTGCTAAATACCCAAGCAGCTGTTCCCTTGCCAGATGCTCCGAGACAAATGAGAGGAAGTAGAATTTGTGTTTCTCATGCATCTCCTTCCTTTGTTGAAATGCCTTAAACTACAGTACAATGTTAAGATTGTCCTCAGTGGTTAGAGAGGAGGCATACAGTATAGTCTCTAAAACACAGGGCAACAGCTTGCAGGGAACAAGTCTGCCTCATTTGATTGTTATCAATTGCTACAAAATCAGTGAAACCTTAAAATCAGTCCATTCCATGACCAAAAAAAAAGAAAAAAAAAGAGATAAAAAGCGAAAACAGGGGGGTAGGACTTGAGCTGAAAATAACGACAAAATGAACAAGAATGACGTGAATTAATTTCTATTCATTCTTGGTACCACTTTAAAGGATGTTTGTGGCCATATTCGGTTTATAATCTCTTTTCAATCCATTATAAAATGAAAGAGGCACAGGAATCTAAGTGCCAGAATCTAAAATGTAAAGCTTGTGGCAAGGCACTAAGTTAAAGATGCCACTTTTTGTGAAGTATTCTCTCTTTTGTTTACATTGGCTTAAACAATTACAATACCTATTGCACAACGTTTATATTGTCTGCTTTTGTATGGCTTAATATATTATGTTATTTATGACTTTGCTGCTTAATGTCTTCTTAGCAAATTGTTCAAATTTTACACAACTGATTGTTACAAGCTGGGAAACATACATTCCTTGCAAATAGCAATGTCCTAGTCCTACATTAAATTAAGAACCTCTTCTCCTCGCTGAGCATTCAATTATGCAATACAGTCAAAATTTATGCTTAAAAATCACCTACTAGTCTTTGGTGTGTGAACACTTGGCACAAAAATGTTTTAGCAGTTTGTACCTTTTACTCACAAAACGTTACTTACAATGCATCTCCTTTTTTTTCTGAGTGAAGGGCAAGAATCAATTTAGTCAGCTGCTGATTTTGGTGAGTTCAGATCAGCCGTCAAAACTGCACGTCGCATCAGCGGCCGACAGAAATGAACTGGACTGAGTAAACATTCATCTAAAATGTACTGATAGACTGTGGGTGTGATGACCAAAAGTGTTTGTGATGACTCTTTGAACACAAAGATAACGGAAAGCTAGCTATACCGATTTTTGCAAAATTCCCTACATTTTGGTTCGCTATCTCGACTATCAATGAGTGAAGACGATAACCGCACATTCAGTGGAATAAAAAGGACTGCACTCTTGACATTAGACATAAGCAACAAAACACAGTATTTCTCCCACCAAACACACACAAAATAGAAAATCATATGGAAACTGTGAAATAATCAAATCCAATTCATTGACACAAATTCAGCATGGACCAGATGGGACAAAAGCATATAGCAGGTGCTCTCAAAAAAACGTATTAAACAGCTGATTGGCAAATAAGAAAGCAGGAAAGCACAAAAGGGACCACCCGGCTGAGCTTTAAATTTCCAAAATATGACAGAATAATCAATCAGGCCCTTGAATGGCCTTTTAGGTATTTACTGTGAATGCACTTTAAAACCAAAGTCTCTATAAACTAACAACACCCCCATCCCGTTTCCCCATGGTTCAAACAGTATAGATAATATAGGTAACCATATGCATGACTTGTAGCCAATAGTATTCATGTGATTGCAGAGTCTTGTCAAAGTTCACAACATTTTTATTTAGAGTAAGAAAACAAAATCACTGCTGTGAAACTAGTACTACCCTGACACTGCCGCATCAGAATTAAGACAGAAATTAGCACAATTTCTCAATGGGACAGCGCTCATCCCTCCCACCAACTCTGCAAAGTGCATCAATACTTTGGATCATCAGCTACCTCTCCTTAATCTAGCAATGCTGCATCTATGTCAACACCGTGAAGTAGGATTGACGAATGAGGAAAACTTGTTCCGAGTCTGCATTTGACCCCACCCAATGCAGAGAACAAAGATCACAGATCGACCGTCCCATCGTAAAAAGGTAGGACAGAAGGAAAACAAGGAAACAATCCCATAGCTCTTTCAAATAATGGAAGAAAAACCATGTCAAAATGGCTGAGATTCCTTTGTTCTTTCTGTTTGCATATTATTCAGACTAGTATACTATACTGATTTATGTGAACAGGTCCAGAGCTGTTCCTACTGTGCTGAGTTGACAATGAGTACTCCCGTCTCTGTTAGACGCTGAGTAGTAACCTAGAAGCCTACCTCAGGACAAAACAATTTACACATACAATAATTCAGTATAAGTCTGCCATCAGAGTATAGAGAAATACAAATGACTTCACTGTATGGACGTAACTCATCCATTACATGGATGACAGCATCTAAAAAACCACGCCTTGGCCGACAGAGTGAGATCTCCAGTAGTGATGAGAGATATCTTAAGTGTTTTGTAGAATAAACGTTATAAGACAGCAAAATCATATCTTGAAAATATGCAGGGCCATTTTCTTACTCTATTCTCCGCATTTGCCAAAAACAAACACACAAGAAAGCTAGCAAATTTAATGTACTCCTAACATAGCACCTTCTTAATCATCATTTTAACCTGGCTGACCATGAAACATTTGACAAGGACTAAGTCCCTAATCCATACAATCAGCAAGGAATATTTCCCCTAAGTATCAAGGCTTTGTGTTGAGAGAATATTCTTTACAGGGTTTGGCAATAAGATACTGTACATATACAACCTAAAACGGATTTCCAAACGGTGAACACGTCTGTGCCTGGTAGGTTCTTGGCTATGAGGTAGAACCTGGTGAGTTTCATTTAAGTTAAAATACTGTCTGTTATGAGTATGTAGTTGCATCATGAGGTATTGAACGGATATGTCACACGAAGCTTTGCACTGGCAGAAAAATCATTCCTTGTGAGTGAGTGACCTCTTGTGGCCACATGTGCAAAAACAGGTCAGGTAAAAAGGTGATATGACAAGCATCTTACCAGAGCTTTCACATTATCAATTATTGCAACATGCCTATATAACTCTGTAAATATGTTTTAAAAAACATGGAAAGATAAAAAGAGAAATCAATTGGGGGGTCTTGATTATTGGGACCTCCTCAAAAATAGTAAGTTGTTACTCCCTTTGCTTGAAAGAATCAAATTTCTATAAAGCACCCATTTGCTCTCTGCATTCAACGTCTAACTTTCACAAAATTGACAGAAACCCTTTGACACAAGAAATGTCCATAGTAGAGGGAGCTGATTCAAAAAGAAAAAAAAAGTCCTTTAAGTTGAGTTAAGATAAACATTTCTTAAAGCTTCCTTAACCTGAAGCAGGACCTAAAAATCACATCTTGATGCTTGAGCCTCCTCTGGACTGCATTTTGAACTCTCTTCCATATCATTGGCTGGTGCCTCTTCTGCATATTGCGCCTCGAAGGCCATCCCCTCAGACGTATCCTCTTGGTCCTTCTGACCTGAGCTTCCCTCCGTCCTCTCTGGAGAGTCTATATGATTACTGCCCTCTGATGCTCCCATGTGCTTCTTCCTCAGGTGCTGGTTAAGGGTGCCCTGAAATGGGAAGCATTTGCCACAGATCTGACAGTGGAAGGGCTTGTTGTCCGTGTGGCCACGGATGTGGTACTCCAGCTGGTCTTTCCTTGTGTACTTCTTGCCACAGAATTTACAAACAAATGGGGTGATTCCCATGTGCAGGCGCATGTGGCGATCCAGGCTCCCTTTCTGATTGAAGGTCTTTCCACAGTAGATGCAAATGAGTCTCTCATTGTAGGGGTACCACTGGCTCCGCAAGCTACGCTCTCGCACATCGTTCTCCAACCCTGTGGCTCCCACAGCTGATTCACTATCATCTGAGCCTGTTTTGATATGACTCAGCACCCCTGCTGGGATGGCCAAGGGACGCTTTGCCCTGGCTCGCCCACCTCTGAAGCCACTGAGCATGGAGCGGGAAGGACTGGAGTTGCTAAGGTTGACAAAGCATGAGGAGGACAGCCCTGAGTAAGAATAGGCAGCAGACTGGATGACAGGCCCGTAAGAGCCCACACTGACAGCCAATACCTGCTCTCCATCTACCAACTCTGTGTGGTAGCCATCATCACCAGCTGAGGAACTATCTGAGTAAGTGGGTCTATCGGTCTTCTCAATCTTCACATGCACATCTGTTACTTGCCCGTCTTTGCCGATCAGTTCCACTTGCTCTGTTTCTCCCTCTATGGGAGCATCATGCTCTGACACACTATCACTACTGCCTCGGTCTGACTGGCCTTCCTCTTGAAGTTGTCGCCCCCGACCCAGGCTTTTCCCTGCCAGCTCAAAGCGCGCTTCGTGTCCTGCCTGACTCTGCCGGGAGTAGTAAGGGGGGGAGATCTGGGTAGGGTTTACAAAGAGGTTGCTGTCGTTGACCCCATTGCCGCTGGTCTGTGAGTCATCCTTCTCTGGGCTGCAGACACTAACTGGGAGGCTGATCTTGGAGTGGATGCTCTCAAGGATTTGGGTGCACTTGTCAATGATGGCCTGCATCTGCAGAAAGCTGGCAGCAGTGAGGAAACTGATTATATCCTTGAGCTGCAGGGACATGTGACCTGTGTAGCAGAATGCAAGAAGCTGCTCAAACACCTCAGGGCTTTTGATGACCGAGATGGAAAGGCCGCTCATGGTGCTGAGAGCTGAGTGGTCACGAAAGTAGGGTGAACTAGCTGCCAGCACAGCCTTGTGGGCTCGAAATGGCTGGCCCTGAATGTGAACGATGATGTCACACAACTTTCCTTGCAGCCGCAGCTCATTGAGCTGGGTAAGAACAGTGTTACTGAACTCCGGCACATCGAACTCGATGTAGCTGCCGTCGTCCATTTCTTGGATATGCTTCTCCAGTTTGTCGGCTGCCTGACAGGAAAAAGAGAAAAGATAAGAAATCTTTAGATTTTGAGACAGTGCATTCACAATACACACTGCATTTTAACAATTTCACAGGTAACAAAAAAAACCTATTGTGCTGTATATGTAAAACAAATGAAACAGAAGGCTGTTTGAGTATTTGATACAGGTTAACTTTATACAGAACTGTATATGACAGATTCTACAATAAAAGCAATAATCGGGGCTCCAGAGCACGACCAAAAATCTGTCAAGTGCAACTAAACATTATCATTAGTCATACCGGTGCACCTGACATTTAACAAATCTGTCTCCGTGTGTGTATTAAATATGTGTAAGCAGCCCTGTACTCCTCCTCAAGCAACATCACAATCGTAAAACATACCCCCAGTTTAAAATGTAAGGCATTAGTGGTTGTTTTGTCATCAAGAAAAATGCTGCAGTGCCCATTACACCTGTCCCCTGCCCTGAAAGGCCCAGCCCAGACCCGACATCACTAAGCGGAAGTAACCGCTCCACCACCTGTCTCCCCTGACCCCGGTAAATGCCGAATCCCAACCCAACATCTTTGGCTTTTACTGCAGGGCTGTATGATGAATGAAATAACTGCAGTAGCACAAGTGAAATACAGCTCTGTGCTGCATGTGTGTGTGAGACAGAGCTGCCTGTTTGTTTGAGGTGAGGGTTTGTGTGCTTGTTTGTGTGTGAGGTGAAGTGATAGGGCATCACTATTGGTAGTTGTAGTCTAACATGCAATGGTGAGACAGCGCTTGGATGCTGGGGACAGATGCATTTATGAGTCAGCTGTCACTGTTTTTATGTTCATGTACTTCACTGATAAACCAGAGAATTGAACATTAACACTGGTCTTCATAATCAAATAAAGTATCTCTCTCTCTTCACAAATACTCGTGTGCTATACAAGAAGTCTGAATCCAAGACAGAAAGGGGAAATACAATAAACTACAGTGGACTTACTTTATACATTTATACTCCAGCTACAATTTTGTGACCTGTGTTGATAAACTTTCAATCTCTGTAGCACCAGCGGTATGTGCAAAAAATGCTAATGTACAGCCTTGTGCAATCATTTACATAATGAGTTAAGAAATTACCAATGTGTATGGGAGCTGACATAACAGTTAATACTTAAAAAAAAAAAAAAGTAGTATTACGGCAGTGCCAAAACAGGTGGTGAAAAAATTTGGGCGCACCTAATCTATGTGCTGATGCACCTAAATAAAAAGTTAGGTGCATCAGTTCAACCAATGTATAAAGTCTGTCTGGAGCCCAGACAATACTGAATGCACTGCAGCAAACAGCACTTTATAGGCTATATCTGAGGTGCATTCTCACCTCAAGTGTAATATATTTTGTTGTGTTTTGGTTGTTTTTGTTTCTTTTTATCTTTAATACAGGGCTTGACAATATGATAATACATGCCTTCAGACAACATAAATTTGTCAACCAAAAAAAAAAAAATCTTGCCTCAGTATTGAACAAATCTTTCGTAACCAAGTTTGAAGGATCCTTACAATGTTAATAACTCAGCCTCCTTTCTTAATGGGCTACGTATTAGTTCTACGAGTACTCGAGTACTCTAGCCCATCCCCAGCACAAACTTAACATTAGAGTGTCTGACCACTTCACTATGTTTTAATCTCAAAGATAAAAAACAAACATCTGCAAAACCAATAGTAACTGGAAACACAAAGTCATTTTGTTGTGAATTTATATCCAGAAAATGACCGACATTATTCCCATTGAGCATACATAGTATATGTTTTCATAATAGCTCCAACAGTTACCCATTTGGCAGACAGTTTGTTTGGAGCAACATATATAATGTGCAAAGGGAGTGGCTGTTTTCTGGGAGTGGCACCACTTTCACAGAATCAAGTTCAAGTAATAGAGGGTGTGCAAGAACAAGGAAGAGAATGTAATCCATAGATAGATTCTGAATTTAAAAACCCTATCTGCATATTTAATTCTTTAATCGTCAATTATTTGTTGCACTTTTCAGTGATTATTCATCCGTAGCCATTATTGCTCAGCAAGGAAATTGAGAGGGAAGTAAAGGCTATCAAACAGTTACAACTGGTTGAACAAACAGTCACAAATGAGGGAAGCTGTAAAGGTATGCTGCATTTGGAAGGGAAAGAATGAAATCTTAAGTCTCTTAGAATGCCTTTCTTAACAGCTTCTTTGATACACCAGATTAAATGTTTGTCAGTAATGACACTGACGCAACCGCTCCTGTTGGCTTTTGTTTGCCTAGTGCTTTTTGATCTTCTCATCCAACTGACAGCTGCCTCTCCCTGTGGTAAAAATCCAGTGTGTAGGATTCAGGGGAATATATTGGCAGAAATGGAATATAATGTAATAAGTATGTTTTCTTTAGTGTATCGACACCTGAAAATAAGAATCATTATGTTTTTGTTACCTTAGAATAAGCCATTTATATCTACATAGTGGGTGGGTCCTCATCCATGGAGTTCACATGCTACACAGCCATGTTTCTACAGTAGCCCAGAATGAACAAACAAAACACTGGCTCTAGATCAGGCCATTTGCATTTTTGCACCAGCCACCGCAGTTAGCAGCCCCTCCCTGAGAAGTAGAGTCAGAAAAACACAGATTTTTTTTTTTTTTTTTTACATGAAACTGCTTTATTGAGTGCTTTTACCAGTTTAAATCACTAGAGCCATTTGTTTTGCAGAGGAAACAGCCTCTGCAGATAATCTGGCTACCTTTAAACCTCCTGAACGTCTGGATCTTGAGTTGTCAGAAAACAAAAATGTGAGCACACATTAGCAGGTGCTGGGCTAGCAGCTTATCTGTGATGAGCCAAAAGCATCAGAGCATCTATCAAGCTTTGACTTAAACCTAAAGGCACAGTCACACAAGTGGCACACTAACCTTGCACAATAATATACTGACTTCAGCGGGTTCATGAATATTAATAGACAATGGCCCTGCCTTCTCAGCAGAACTAGTTAAACTGCACTTTGGAAAGCAGCGACTGTGAAATCCAATTCCACTGTACCTTCTGTGTAATTCTGTTTGTGAGAGCTTATACTTCCTTGTTGCAAAACCTTAGTATCAGTCAGTTCTCAGGCTTAACCCTCCTCTCCCCCACTCCATCTGCCCTTCTCCCATCTCTCCCCCTGCACCTCATCCTCCTCCCTGCCTGTCCCTTGCTGGCAATTCAGCATGATCTTCTGCGCATTGAGTCCCTATCAGCACTTTGGGAACGTAAACACTTTCTCCAGTTGCCAAAGCATGCCAAGACACCTGTCCAACAAACCATATGCTCCCATCCTGGCACATGAGAGGGAAAGATGTAGCAAAACAGAGAGAATCGTAAGAAGGTGTACTGTATATTATTTTCACTCCCCCATTACCAGCCTTCAAATACAGCATGTTCATACACTAAAACATATCAGTAATGGCTGCCAACAGCATTCATACTGTATGGAGCCAAGTTGAAGGGCAGCCAAAGAATGTATGCTCAGTAGTTGAGATGCACATGCTGGGCGAGGGTCACATGTTTGGCTCACGTGGGAAAAACTGAAAATGATTAAACTCAGCTCAAAACTTCCATCTGTGGCTCAAGCTCCCTGCCTGGTAATAAACCTTTTTGACACAGCTGCTTCGTGTAGGTGGGTAGAAAGGATGCTGAGTACATTGTGAGAGTTTGGCTGACCATAAGGTCAGCATAACTCTGGTGGTAAGACATCACCTAAAGCCTATAACTTAGGCATGCCACTCAAAAAAAAGAGAAGTCAATGAAAGGAAAGGGGAAAAAAAACATTAGAAGAAAAATCAAAGTCAGCGAGCAAGCATTGTATGCTTTCTTCAACATCAGCAGCATTTCACCTACTTTGAAAAACAGCTTGTGGGGCAGACCAGACGCAGAACAGAATTGCTTAACAAGCAAAGGTTGGGGGAGCAATTTCAAACAGATAGTAGAAAAACAAGATAAAAATAGACTAGATACACTAAAAGGGAAGGTATGATGTGAGGAACTCTGCTGGTGTGAGAATTACGTGCATTGTGGAAAATGTTAAAGCTTAGTGGGAGCTCAGCTGCAGAGCTAAATATTGTATGCTTCGCCTTCAGGTGTGTTCTCATATTTGATTTGAAGTAAATAACTGGAAAACAAGAAAATGCTCATCTTTCATTTCAGCCCAATCACATGCTTATCAGATGAACGCAAGTGGATAACTTAAAAGACCTCAGCCCCTACTTATTATATGTTACCCTTTTCAACAGCATATTCATTATCAAACACTAAAAAGAAACCATAACAGACTAACAGAATTATACAGTACCATGCAGTGCAGTGAAGTAAGTTTGCCATGATGACACAGTTGAGTACTTCCTGGTGACGCGGTTACGTTCAAGGCTGAGAAGCCAAAAAGGAATCAGCTAGGTATGTTTTAGAATTTTAATTGAGAAAAAAATCTAAAAGTAAGGCATTCACAATGACAGCCAAACATTATCTATCGTTTCCAACATCTGCATCCTCTACAAGCAATAAATGATGCAATCAGTTGATAGTAAATAGTTGTTGAAAGGAAATTTAGTTGAGCCACAACAGTACTCTGAGTCTGCCCTCCATAGTTCACCCTTTCCCTTGTGCATGCACCAGTTATCCTGCAATTTGTCTACCATCAACCTTGACAAATTTACCACGTCTTGTTTGCAGTGGGAACAGTGCTTTTAATGATCAGCACTAATTAGCTAGGATATCATTCTGCTACACTGCCTTTTCACCTAGAGCCACCCTGCAGTGATTCCACTGTTGCAATTACACTTGGCAATGATAGATTTTATGCAATGCCCTTGAAGGGCCTTAAACTTCAGTATTTCCCAACCTGGACCCTATTTTCACATGTTTTGGTGTCGAAGTGACTGACAGCAACAACAACTTTTGGAAATGATCCAATATTGAGCGACAGGGCTGCAGTCAGAAGCTGCTAAACAGACTCCGCGCATATGCACATTGTCTGTTTACATCCACTAGTGTTACGTGCTTCTTTTGCCCACTGACATGCTTGAATTGAAAAAAGAAAAAGTTTATTATGGGAAGGATACCTACAACGAAAGATATTTTATTTAAAGAGTAAGATCCTTTTTGTTTAATCAGAAACAGTACTGTTGCTGTTGCCAAAACCACCAGATTCCATTTAAACAGACCATACTTTCATCATTTTAAAACACACTTCATTTAAAGTATTAAGAAACAAAATAAAACTCACAGAACCCATCTTTGGGTCAACAATGGTTTGGTTGAAATAAACCCTTAATTCACCCAGTAAGATGTGAAAATATGCTGGCTAGATACATGCTTAAATTTCTGTTTATTTAAATGGAGTCTGGTGGGTTTAGTAGTAGTGATTTCAGGGCTGTTTTTGGTAAAACAAAAAGGATCTTTCTCTTTGACATCAAGGTCAGTCTTTGTAGGGGTCCTTTCCATATTTTTCTTTAGACACTTAGAATAACAATCCGAGCATGTCAGTGGCAAATCAAGCACTTCTAGAGGATGTAAACTGATGATTTTATCACCACCAAATGGTCAGATTTTGCTAATGGTAGGAAAGAATTCAACAAAGACAGCCACCATTTGCTGCTGACATGTAGTTTCAGTTTTACTGAATTCTTTAGGTAAGTTTTCTACATTTCCAAAATGTATAAGTATGAAAAATACTGTATATCACACTGCTAGAGAGTAAATAGTTAAGAGTATTTTGACTTGCAACATGCATTTAACTTTTTACCTTGTGAGTTAGAAACAGTTTATGTAATGACATCTATATCAATGATAAAGTGATAACTATTACAATATTATGGGCATGGAACAACATTTTAAAAAGGTTGCAAATATATTAGGAAAATGTGTGAAGTTTGCAAATCTACAGATTAAGGCATAATACTTGCTCCTGCTACAGACAACAACATCTGGCACTGCCACAGCAATTTCTGAATTTCCAAATTACCAGGATAAACCACAGGGCCCTGTCTACACCAGACATTACCAGCATCAATATGCTGTGTATTGCACAACCACTAATTTCAGCTCGTGGTACAAGCCAATACAGTTTCATTGCTTATCCCAAACAGAAATGGGACTATAATATAGGGTTGAATGGGTGCAAAGCCATAATGCTTGCTCATGCAAGAGTGGTAATTGGTTTGGCCCCACTGTGTTCTGACATGCCTTACAGTTAAACCATTTAAGATAGTTTCAGATGCAGTTGTCCTAGAATAATGCGTGCTGTTGGTTTCAAACTGGGCAGACTGGGAACATTTAAAGCTGATAGTAGCTTAACACAGTGCCTGCCTGGTGAGCTAGGTGAGCCCAGGTGTACAGAATAACCTAACAAGTCCCTGTACTTTGTCCTTTCCTGACATAACATCAAGTTACAATAGGTTTACAAGTAGGCTAACGTTACATTTATTGCGACATAAAGCATTGATAGTACTGCTATCTTGAGTCTTTGAGCTTAACATATGCCCTGCAAAATCCACTGTAGTTAACGTTACAGGTTAGTTTATGACACGCTGCATATACGGGCCTGATGCCATCCCATTAACGTACAGTGGGTGCAAAATAAAGCGTTTTATTTCAAGTCCTCGCTATATATTCGGTACGTTAACTTATTCATTAAGACTGGCATTTATCCGTGCTTGCTTCATCGTGCATAGACACTGAGGGACATTAGCATGTATTGTCGATCCCATCGTAAGTTACGTGCATACAGAGCCGATACAGTGGGGAGCAAATGTGCAGTCTCTCAAACTTTATTGCAAACCATTTTGCTAGTAGTTAGTTAGCAACTGATGGGGGTCTATGCGACCTAGCGGAACAGCTAGGCTATCGCTAGCTTGACCGTCACATCCAGCTGCTTTTTAGTTGTCAACCATGTCTGATTTCTACTGTAACTTATTGTTAAATCAACGTTAGCTAAAACAAAAAAAGCATCGGCTCACAGGGCCGAACCACCAACACACAGGCACCAGCTAACTAACAGCGCTAGCTATATAAGCTAGCTTAGTATCGGGCAATTATGTCAGAAAAAGCCAAACTTTCACAATGACTTCCCACTGTCACGCGTGGTGGAGTGTTTAACGCTTTGGTCAGGCTTTCTCATATTATAAATAAGCTTTAAAACATCGTATGGTATGGTAGCTAAGTTACAACGTCGAAGGCGGGTACAAACTATGTCGGCTGTCATAAAATAGCTAACTATGCTAGCTAGCTTCTGCACCCCGTTAGCGCTAGTGTAGCTAGCGGCCATCCCCTATCAGCAAATGCTAAGTAGCGGCTAATGCTAGCTAGCATTTAGTTGCTAGCGTACGGTCGCAGGCAATTATTTCCCCATTTATTTCGCTGTCAGAGTAAATACGCGCCGACATTGAGAACACATTACGGTCACCAGCCCGAGCCAAAGTTGAAGTCCATTAAACTCACCGTCTTGCAGATTAGCATTAAACGTTGTCCATTCCCCTCAGTAGTTCGCTAACACTACAGCCAGGCCTCCCCCCCTCTCCAGTCCAGATGTGTCAGACAGTTGCTGCTGCAATTTTTGCATCAACAGGAAGTGTTCTTTTGGCTCTTTGCATTCATTCTATCAGTGTGTTTTGCAGCAGCCCCTCCCTTGCTCATGTCAGTGTTATTTACTGAGACATCATGTTCTAAGAGTACGACGTGATGGAGAACATACACACGCGGAGACATAAATGTAAAGTAACCTACAGTCGGTCTCCACATTGTTTAACGTGGCTAACGTATACTCATGCCCTTATCTGCTGACTACACCCATGCCATCACAATATACATAGTTTCATCTGCTTCCAGTGGGAGGGAACACTAAATGTAAGTGTATTTAGTGCATTTGTTCTCCTGTTTTGTAAATGTTGTACTTATTTTATAACTTAAGTTTATTAAAATCTGAGATGACATTGGTCAGTACCTGTCCAGCTGTGCAGCTGCCCCCCCACTGTCACACACATAAACACGGAGAGAGCTTTTTTTTTTTTTTTTTTTTAAATAAAATTACAACATTGTCAACATTTACATTATGTTTATTATATAAGTTTTTTTGTTTGTTTGTTTCATTTAGCCTTTATATTCCACTATAAGTTAGGGTAGGGTTAGGTTATTACCAAAAAACTGAGGTATTGGACCCTCCAATAACACATTTTTTAATTGAGCTGAGTTGTGTCACCATCACAACTGCAGAGGCATTAGCTACCTCTAAACCCATGAGAAGTTTTATTCATATTTTTGTTTAGTTTATCCAGCTTTTTGTCTAATAAGAGTTTCATGGAATAAGTGGAATAACCAGTTTTTATTAACTGAAAATTGAATTTATGGAGTTCCGCATGGATGCCACAAAGGGGCGCCAGAGTCTAAATTGATGCTGAAATGTCAACTTTGCATCCCATTTCCCCCTTTTATTATAATACACAACTCTCAAAAGGTTGAAGTGAATCAGCATTACAAGGAAACTATGTTATTCAACTAATCAGATGACAATATGCCATAAAAAAGATATAATTATAAAATAATCTTAAATGATGAAGACATATCAACTATATTTATTTTTCATTTCTTTCTTTCTTTCTTTCTTTATTTTTTTTTTACCACAATAAATACCTGTTTGTGTGAGTCTTGTGTATATCAACTAACTCTGTGCATCATGATTGATAATGCATTCACAAATGAGAGAAGTGTTGGCAGGATTTCACGAGGAGCTCTGTGAGAAAGATCGCAGCATTTCTTCAAGACAGTGGAAAAATTGTTCAGATCATCTGTACGGCTTTTCCATTAATCCAATAAAACTTCAAAAATAACAAAATGTAAAATCCTGTGAGTGTAACTGTTGTGCAGGATCCTGAACAAAAATAACCTAAATTTAGCTTTTTAATGTTTGGCCATCACCCAATGTAGACTGGAGAATTGGTTATTGTAGTAATCACTTTTATGTGTGGTATATAGAGCCTCGAGAATAATAACCAAGCACTTGAAGTATAATTATTTATAAGCACTTTGCACTTACACCAAAGCTGGGTTTACATTATTATATATGTCATAATCCTTAAATCCTTATTTTATTAACCATTATGTTTGTAAATGGCAGCTTGTTTTGATTTGTGCATATTGCGACCCCTACCTGAGGCTGAAGTTCATGCCCATGTTCCACTTAATTTATTATAATAGCTGCATGCAAACATTGTAGTCTATGTGTGTTTTTCTGTTGGTAACAGAGACAGGTAAAGTCTTGTCTGCTGTCCACTGTTGGGAGCACTAACATGAAATGAATGTGAGCTGTGTGTGTTTCTTCTTTTTTTTTATTGAGTGTGAGTGACAGGTTGGCAGCTCAGGTGAATATCTGACCTAATCTGTGTGCAGGTGGGTGATCAACGTAGAGAAAGGAATCGCTTTGTCATTGCACGTGCGTCTTGTTAAACAAGTCACTCCTCTATTCTCGACTGTAATTTGCTTCTCTTTTTTCCCCCCTCTTTCTGGAGATTGATGCACAACTGAAGGTGCAGCCAAGGTATGGTGATTAGAGATGGTTTTGTTGATCCGCAGGAATGATCATGGTATTGATAACATTTCAAACAAACTCATAATCAAAGGGTTTCCTGTTGAAGTTGTAATCTTTTCTGAAATGGGGCTTTGTTAGCTCAGTGTCATTTGGTTGACCAGGAATTATTTGGCGGTAAGCTAATGGGGTTGCTTCTGAGTGGTGCAGCGCCAGGGATCGTATAGGGGCTCCAGGTGGTGTGGCCTGGGGCTCTGATGTGCTGCTCCTTTTTAATCCCAGATGACATTGCAAAATCCCCAAACCCCTTGCCCCTGTATAAGACGGTATAGGAGCAGAGACCAGATGATTTGTTTAAAGAGCACATATCATGTATCAAACTGAGGGAATAAGGGGCTCCACTGTTTCATGCTAAGCCTGAGACTATAGGTCATGCTTAATATGAAAGATAGGTATTTATTCTTTATCTGAGAAGAACATGTGTGTTTGTGGTATTAACCCCAATAACATAATAGTAATTTAATTTTTTAATAATTCAGATATTTTGGTTTTACTTTGGGGATTTATTTTAAAAAATCACATATGAGCCTGTTTTATGGAACATGTAATTTTTGCAGTTTTATTGCAATATTAAAAGCCATCAAACAATTCTGCCGCCGTCAACAAATACCACTCTAACCGCAGTTTGTTTGGTAATGTTGAATAAGTAGCCCAATGTTTAAGCTTAACATGAATAACACATTGTTTTCTATGTGTGCCAAGAGTCCCAGAATACCTTGGCTGTCAGTGCTGGGGAGAACAATGGTCTCCCAGTGCTCCTGTCCAGAAATAGTCTATAGCTCACTGATGGAGAACATATTTCCCAATAGCAGGTGTCTGAGTCAGTCAATGCCTGATCCTCACCATGACTGTAAATGAAAGGGCCAGCTCGTCCAGGTGCGGGAGCACCTCTTTGGCCCTCTCAGGTTTCTCCTTGATGGAGGAGCTTTTTATGGAAGAATGAGCAACTGAAATATTCACATTAAACTATGTTTTTATTTATTTTTTATGTTTTTATTACTGTTATCAAAAGCACATACATCATTTCCTTTAGTGCACGTAATATTCTATAGTATATTCTAAAAGTATAATGACACAGAGTTATCTACTCTGTGTGGATGACTGACAACCTTTTATTAATAATATAAGTCTTATTCTTACTTCTCAACACATAAGGTGCATGAGGGTTTACTCTTCAGTCTATGCTCTGTATCAGACAAACAGTAGAGACTTGAAAATCCTTTTGTGTTTTTGAAACTGCACTATTAAAGCAAACACAGCATAAGCTTATGAAATATTTATATACCACAATGATAGTCAGTTTGACATATCTTCATTTCATTTAAAAATCAGCTGGACTCCAACCAAAACCATTCAAGACACAACCATGAAAGCTAGAAGAGTTTTACCAGTAAGTACAATAATCACTTGCATTGCAAGGATAATGAGCCCTCAGATGTGTCATATATTTGCCTGAGAAATTAAGCCAATTTGTGGAAATGGTGGCCTGGGGTTGAGGGAATACAGAGTGGCTTGTAAAGATGAGTGATATCTGGCACAGCATGAAGAGAATGAGAGGTGTGCTGCCCGGTGCTTAGCTCAAATGAAAGCTCTGATTAGTGGAGCAAAGATCAAAATGACAGAGCGGTGGAGGCTTCAGCTGGGCCTTTGTTATTGATAAGTCTGTCATCTCTGCTGATATTGGAGCAGTAATGGCAGCTGATGATTAGGCCACTCCTGAGCTATTAACTACATTTCTTATCCTTTTACTGGGGCCCAGGAGAGCCTGTTTGAGAGACAAAGGCATCCTTTATGAAGCTGGCTCCTTAAACGGCATCCACCTGACCTAAAAGGCACAACTGTTACTGTCTTTCTGCCAGGCCAAAGAAGTCAGGGACGAGATACATGTCAGAGGTCGCGGTGTGCTGCTGTTTGAAATGAAGGGGTTCTGAGTGAGTAAGCTGCTGAAAGACGGCCGCAGCAAAATTACAGAAAATTGGCTGTTTTGTCAACATTTCATCAGCAGATTTACAGAAAGCTGACCCCGACCCTTTCTCTCCCCCTCTTTCACAAGGCTAAGGAGATTGAGTGGGTCGGAATTGACTGACAAACAAATCTCTTCTTTATTTCTTTCTCGCTTTCTCTTTCCCTCTCTCGAAGTGATATTCAATATGATCTCTTTTTAATGATCCTAAGTGGCTGAAATTCCATATCCTCAACACATATTGTTGAGGTGGTTTCAGTCTGATTCCAAGGCACACAAAGAGCATAAAAGGTAATCATGAAAATGTTTCAATTCTCCAATGAAGAGAATAATACAGCTATCATTTCTTATTTCTCAGTATCGTAGTGTAGGCTACATAGAGAGAGTACATTTATTTTAATATTTAGCTGTTAATAGACTATAAATGTACAGTATGACAGCATCAGACAATTACTATGTGTGACCTGGGAAAGATAAGAAGGGTAATATATTTAAGTCAACTTGCTAGTGTGCAACAATGACTGTATGGTGTGCACTAGATCAGTGATTCCCAACCAGGGGTAGTTGTACTTCTGCAGGTGCAAGGGAGTACATTGAAAGACTGTGGAGAAGCATAAGCAATTTGAAAAATATAAATACTAACTGAGATTTGATTAAAAAATATACCCATAGTTGGCTGTAACACTAGACTACATGTGATCGAGATTACAAAAGTAGTAAACCTTTGTTAAACAGTCAGCTAAGAGTAACGGATAAATGGTTGAGATAGAACAGAATTTGTAAATAAACTGTTCAAATATAAATGAATAAACTAAAAACATAATGGTGAAATAGATAGCCTAATGCAGGCTAATGGATAGGTGGTTAAAGTTAGCCAGAAGTAAAAGGTCTAAATAGATAGCTAAAGGAAGGCTAAGTAGGCCAGGTATTTTAGCTAAAACTAGTGGATTAAAGGGTCAAATACCGACGCTTTGGGTTGGTGATTCGATCTGACCACCACCCCAAGATGAGACTCAACAATGAACTGTCTTTCTCCAGAGTTATATTCAGCACATTTAAATAGATAGCTAAAAGCAAACTAAGTAGTTAAAGCAGTGAGCTAATAGTAGTGTTACATTTTTTGGACAGGGTTGCCATCTTGTGAGGAACGCACCTGTCGAGAAACACATGTCGTCATGTACCTGCTATGTTGGTCAAGCAATGGCATTTGGACAAATTAATCATGATATCCAACATGGATTCATATGGCTGGGCAGACGAAGGCTGGATCACAGACCCTGATGCACTACCTCCACTCACATACTCTGAATGTAGACTGTAAAAATAATGAATGTAGCTACTGTGATGTCACCCATTGGTTTGTGGACTCCCATCTGAAACCTCGAGTTTGGCATTTTTGTCCGTCGCCATCTTGGTTTTTGGAGCCAGAAGTGATCATATTTGGATGAGAGGCTGGCACTGTGGAGGAGCGAGGGGTGGATCTGACTGAGAAGTCAAGGACAGCCTGTCACTCAAAGCGGCCCGCCCTTAATTATGCGTAACTTTAAGCCTTAGTTAAATGTAAATTGGTGTTATATAAAAAAAAAATCACTCTCACTGCAGTTGTCATAAAGGTGGAAATAAGCTGTAGGGAACAAAACCAGGTTTTGTACCAGGCTGTAAACATGTTTATTTCTGGTTGGACATTTTAACGTGGCTGTTAATGGGGATTGACTGGCTTCCGGAGGCCTGCCTTAAATGGCCATTCAAAGAACTGCGGATTTTGGCACTTCCGTTTTGGCTTCATTTTTTCAACCCTAGAGGCTGCCACTTGACTCAGCATTGCAAATGATCTCATTTTTGGATTGAGTGCATACCAGAACACATCCTTTACAAGGTGTCACCCTCTTTCCACATGGTGTGACTTACCTTCACATTCTCTGAGGATTTTTCCCAAATGTCCTTGTAATGTCCTTGGGGAATTCTGTGAATGTTCCACAATAAGGTAGCTGTAATGGCCTTGGGATATTCTGCCAAAAATCTGTGAATGCCTCGCAATAATGTCCACGTAACATAATGGAAACCCAACACAATAACCTTTAGTGGACATTAGGATGTTTGCTGGATAAGTGCTTAAAATTGCTGAAATTAATAGATTAAAGGTTTAAACTGATAGATTAAAAAGATAGCCCAATGTAGGCTAATGAATAAGTGGTGACAGTTAATCCCTGGATGGTTAAAATATATAGCTAATGGGTAAACAGTTGAAATAGCTAAATGTAATGGATAGGTGGTTGAAGTTGTTAGCTAAATCAGTAATTAATGCTGAGCTAAAAGTAACCAATAAATGACTGAAACATTCAGCTTCTGCATCTCCAAGAGGTAGCAGCCCATAAATGCCATTACATTATATAAGAACATTACTGTAGCAATATCCACTTATATAATCAATAGTATTAACATCCCATTTTAAACCACTTAAGATAAAAGCGTTTGGAACGTGACGGGTGGTGTCACTGAAGAGGGTATGTCTGACAGGGCTGTACGTCTGACAAAAAAAGGTTGGGAACCACTGCACTAGGTTGCATACAAGCTTTTTTGGGTGCAGCATTTCCATCTCCAGCTCCATGCTTTGTCTCTGACCTCAGTTCAGTCCACTCTCTGCCTTTGGTATTCCCCTACAAAGGCCAACAGGAATCCTAGGCTTGTTGATTTAGCCCCCAGTGGCCGGAGGCAAAGCATCTTTCATTAACGTCTAAAACCTCAGGAATGAGATACTGGCCTCACGATAAGATCTGGTAATGCAGTAACATGGAATTATGGAAGAAGAAAATTGCCATTTTGTATATAAGCACCTGTGATCTCCCATGAAAGCCCCCTGTTCCCCGGGTTGGGTCAGTCCCAGGAGAGGACAGGGTCCTGGAACTCAATCCATCCTGCAGAGGAGAGATTTTCAGGCTGAAGGCCTGGAGCAATGGAAGGTGCTGCTGTCTGAGGAAGGTCAGAGTAGCAAGACAGTGATCCTGTGTGCCTGCCGGAGAAAATCATCTCCTACCCACAGGAGAAATGCCCCCCTTCTTTGTAGTTCTGTTTGTGGTCAGCCAATGCTTTAAGGTCAATACAAAGCATTTATGAGACACTCCAGAAGTATTGTCACAGTACTTTATCAGTTTACCAGTAAGTGTGGACAAATCAGAGAGCTGCTGTGAGAATATGGGAGTTCTTGTTTCCTCCATTGCTCTTAGAAAGGTATGTTGGCCTCGCCGCTTTTAGAAAGGTGTTTCTTTATGTGAGCCTCTGTGGAGGGAACATGTCAAGAACAATAGAGATATGTGGCATTCTGACATTTTGAAGAAGTTGGATACCCTTTTACTCGTACGCCGAGGTCAAATTCGGAGTCCTCCAGAGAGCCTGGAAAGAATGCAGGTGTTCTGCTTGCAGCAAACAGCCTGAAGAAGAAAAAAATCTCCCCTCACCATCCCTGAGCCTCCTTCATCCTGCAGTGTGTGAAAAGGCACAGGCAAAGCTGTTCACATGGCAGTCCCAATGATGAACTTTCCAATATCTCTGCTTTGCAATCTTGGCGTGTAAAGCTTATTGGTCATTTGCACATCATTGTATCAGAGAACTATCTGTTGGAAGCTAAGCCAAGGGTTTATTCATTTCATCCAAACTGGAGGTCCTGCAGGGATTTTACAAAGAAAGCTTTATCTCATTTTCCCAGGATTTCTATATATACATAACCACAAACATACGTTGCAAAAGTCAGTTGTCCTAATTTCTAAAACAAGTTCAAACGGCTGGCAATGAGCATTCAGGGTAAAACAGATCAAGTGAGGAGAAGAGGCTGTGAGGAAGGAAGAGAAAAGTCTTATTGTGGCAGAACTGATGTGTTTTTGTCTCCTCTGGATAGTTTCTTCATCACCTCTTTAAATTTTAAAGCATTTGGCACGCAGCCTGTGGCAGGTTCTCTTGAGGAAGCAGCAAAGCAATGAGGGTCAATGGTGCCATAAATCTTCGACTGTCCACTTTGGAATCAGACGTGGACACTTGAGATATGCATATTTAATAGTATGTTCATGTCTGTGTGACTTGAATGTCCAAGTGAAATGCATTTTATATAAGGGAACTGTTGCTAGATGCTAACAAGTAAGAGCGAGGCTGTTTATTCGCGGGGGGTTTGTGTTGCTGAGGGGACTTTGTCTTTTGTTTTCCGATGATGCAGAATGAATAACACACATGACACGACACATAAGTCCTGCCTTTGGGTTTTGAGCGGCCTGAGGGGGAAGAGAGCTGGCAGCCATGTTTTTGCACCTCATTCCAGAGCAATGCAATAAGTGACATAACTTTGGCCTTAAAATAAGAATGAGGCTCATACTTAAAGACAAGCTCTCTCCCTTCAACCTCTGTCCCCCCTCCACTAGATCACAGCTCCGGGTTTAAGTTCTGCGTGCCCTCGTGCGTTAAGCTTTATGGAATACACATAAAAGCCATTTTAAGTGGAATATATCGGGGCCAAAACACAGCAGGTGTTTATTTCCGTATAATCAAGTAAAAAGCCTGTTGACTTTGTCTTCAGACAAACCTGCTTTGATTTTCTTTCCCCAAAAACCAGCATGTGCTTTTATCGTACGCAACATATGAAGGACTTTATCATGTGGGCTCGATTTCATGACAACTGTATTAAGTAACTTGATCTTTTATGGTCCAGACGTATGGTGCAACAACATTCAGCCCAATTGTCTAGTCCTTGATGAAGTAAAACAACCATTCTCCGTACCAGAGCCTAAAATTAAATTGCAGTTAAGTCAAGAAAAAAACTCTCTAACATATAGAATGTAAATAGTTTCTGGCAACAGAGAAGGGTATAAGTTCAAGACAATATTTGGAGGCTAGTAGACTGACAGTAATTCAATTAGACAGGAATCCTCACCCGTTCTGTGGGTCAAAGTTATCCATGTTAATCAGTAGAGACCGGAGACATATAAGCTGCTGGTTTCCTGCTGGGGCTGCTCTGTCTGACTGTGCACTGTGACCAGGCTTTGCTTTTAATATTAAAACTTGTGTCAATACAAATTCATTATTAAAAAATGCACGTCGTTAAGAAACTTTTAGTGAAACCAATAAGCTCTCAAATAATATTGAACAATTAAGCAGAGCCAACGTTAATGTTATTACGAACAACTGTGTTTGTGGTGAAAAAGTCCTGTGAGTAGACTCTTTTGTGCTCTAATGAGTGTTTAATTTTATTGCATTATTCAGTTTTAAAATACAGAAAATTTGGAATATATGGAAAATAATATACTGTGAATAGGCAAAGTGGAAATCTCCATGTAATTTCTAAAGATGTTCTCTTGTTTTTCAATTTACTTAGAATGATATATTTCCGGATAATTATTGAAAAAAATCAATAACCTAAAATGCAAACTATAAAGCAAAATCAACATGATTACATTGGTTCACAATTTTTTAAGTCTGTCTAAAAACAATATTGACATGGTTGCTGTATTAATCCATCATGTCTGCACTGGCCATAAAAAAATATCTTGTTATGCAATTTCAGTTTATTTGATGGGGAATAAACCCCATAGTCCTTGTTCTGAACTATGGAAAAGGTTTTTATACACAAAACGAGTACTTACATTAGAATCATGTTTTGTCATGTTATCTTGTTGCAGCCACTATGGAAATTAGGAACATTTACAGTGACCAAAATGACTTAAAATTTACGTCTCACATCATTTAGAGGCCATTATTACTACAAGGCAGGGGAAACTGAATGACTATGAAAAAAGATGGAATAGATTAAAGCCAAGTTTAGACGAAGGATGATAATTATGTCATTATTTAGTTGTTTTCGGCTGTTAGTTTTGTTGTTGATTTGGCATGTCAGTGGTTTATAATGTGTTATAGAATAGTTGTGTAATTTGTGTTTGTATAGTTTAAATAAAATTTAAAAAAAAAAGGTGAAAATCATCTTGATACGTGAAAATTGTTTTAAGACAGCCTTGAAAAAATGTGAACCTACCCTAAACTTAACTGCTTTTATACTATATACTTATAATATTTATGTAGACCTATAATAGTTACCGTATGCAATGTATAGACAGATTCATAGATTATTAGCCATCCGATTTCATTTGTCACTATATAAATTTTTCCTGATGTTAAATCAATGAACCACTTTTGTTGTTGTTGTTGTTATTGTTGTTGTTGTTGTTGTGACAAACTGAGCTTTTAATTTCTGCATTTCTTAAAAGCTGGTGCCAGTGAACAACATTTAGAACATGTGACATCTATCATCTGTCATCACTCAGCCCGTATTGTTAATCTCTAATGCAACACCTCCTTATGTTGCATTCAAAGCTAAAATTGTTGTTTGCGTTGTTGTTTTATATCCTGTTTAATGCCACATCTAAATGAGGGGACTTCTTTAGTGTCGCACATTTTCTCTAATTACCCGTCTAGGTTGTGGCAAGTTGTGTCATGGTCTGGTTATTTTTCCCAGTGTGAAAGCAAAAACTTTCCTACCAAGCCTAAGTGGTTAGCTTAATAGCATTTAGCATTCAGCATAAACAATCTTAAAGACTGCAGCTCCTCTTTTGTGTCTCAGAAAGGGCTGAGAGTATTATCTGAATACTTCAAAAGAGGAAGTGGCACGGTGAATACAAACATAATGTTTCTAATGGCATTCTGAACAGTCCAGTTTGGTACCAGAGTGAGCTCTGACCATGGGAGTGCCAGTTTGAGAATGCGTCGGGACACTTTGTACCCTCGGAGGTGTCTCCAGAAAGTAATTACTTCCAACAGGACGCTGTGAGCTTAGAAGCAAATGACAAAAAATAGTAGTAGTAGACTAATATACCAATTATTAAAGGAATACTTCACCCACAAAATTATCATTTATATATCAATTACTCACCCACGTTACCCCAAATTCATTAAGAAAACTTCTCGCCTGCCTCTTTTTATGGCAGTTAATTATTGATTAACTGCCATAAAAGGGGGCCATGTTTAACAACACTACAACTATATCAAAAAAATCTGTTTACAAACTCACAATACTTCACCCATACTTCATTGATTACTCAATATGTTGAATTCGTGAAGCAAATTTTGTTTTTTCCCCACACACCTCCACGGTGAACGAAGAATCCAAAAACAGAAAATTCTTGATGAATAGCAGTAAAAAGGGGGTTGCGTTTAACAACAGCAAAACATCCATTTTACAAACTTCCCCACAGCTCCTGCAGTGTAATCCAAGTTTAATTTTTCCCAGGTGTATTGTCAGTACTTCCCAAACACTGCAGTTTTGCAAAAATACTTCCACGTTAACATTCTCATGTACGGACGACTAGCCCTACTCATATGTGGAAGCCTTTTAAAAAACAAGGTTTTAGCAAACATGCATGTGTTTGGGAAGTACTGAGCATACATCTGGATAAACAAGACCCCAATTACACTGCAGGAGCTGTGGGAAAGTTTGTAAATGGATGTTTTGCTGTTGTTAAACGCAACCCCCTTTTACTGCAATTCATTAAGAATTTTCTCCGTTTTTGGATTCTTCGTTCACCGTGGAGGCGTATGGGAAAATTTTTCTTCACGAATTCAACATAACATGAGTAATTAATAAAGTATGGGTGAATCAGTTTGGAACAATAGGGGAATATTTAGAGTTTAATATGGGTATCAACAAAATAATTTATTGGAGTAACTGAGCGTGAAGATCCCAGTTACTCCAACAGTTAGTCCTACCTGTCTACCTGCAGAACAAGTGGATGCTGTTGAAAATCGAAGAGTGAACACAAACAGAGAGAGAGCGAGAGAGAGAGAGAGGACAAGAGCCAGAGCTGTCATCCTGACTTTCAGATGAAGTGGGGGATTAGGATGGAGGTGAAAGCATGCTGAGGACCATGGTGACAGCAGATGAAGGGAGATAGCGCAAACTCTTGTGGAATTCACAAGCATTCATAGGCAGAGTTGCGGGGGTGGGGGTGGGGGGGAGTTGAGGGTTGCTACGAGAGAGCCGGAGCATTTTCAGTAATGTAAATTTCATCACAAAATGTCAATAGTAATGATTGAGTAGGTTTTTGCTGCAGAGAAAATTGCATTTCTGCAAAGATCTGAAAGGTTAAATATGCTTTTCAGATGACAAAGTCCTCCAGGGAGCATAACAGATTGTTGACAATCTCCCTCTGTTTTGAACTGTTATGAAATGTACCGTGTGTGCGTGTATGTCTGTGTGTTTGTGCGTGTGTGTATGTGTGACCAGAAACCAGGAACACCACCAGTCACCATCACTGACAACGCTGATATTAATACCAAAAATGATGTCTTACAAATTACAGCTTGTGCTTAGGATATTCATGTGTGTGTGTGTGTGTGTGTGTGTGTGTGTGTGTGTCTCATATGTCTTTTCGGGTGTTATGGCTGCGCTGGAATGTGCTTCTCAGTGTGTTTCTTCTCCTGCCGGGTCTAGCTGTGGTGGTCCCGCGGCACCAGCCATTCGTCCTTCCACAGACACGCTGACTAGGCCAGCCTGGGCTCAGGTATCTCCACTAACCTCCCCTTTGTCCTGCTTTAAAATAGGCTCTTTTGTCTGCTGTTTTCTGCAGGTCATTGTGAGGAGCGCTTCTTAGTGTCAGCTTTAATTCACACTGTAACCCTAGCCGTGATGCCTCCCAACTATCCACGCTGCCTGCCTGGCATTCAGCTGCTCCTTGGAGAGCTGAGGCTGCATTACCCAGCCCACCCCCCCACCCCACCCCACCCAACCCCAATAACTGCACCCAAGGGACAACTTGCAAACTTTGTTGCTTAAATATTTAAATAGCCCTTTAATTGACATCCGTCAGACCTCACCCAGAGCTCCGACCTGAATGCTGCTCTGTGAACATAAAAGAAAATGCTGGTGCTGTTTTTTTTATTTTACTCATTGTCTCCCAGTGCTGCAGAGATTAGATTATAGAGTACTCAATTTTTTTTCCAAGATCGCAGATCGAATATCCAAAGCTACAATTCATCACAGCAAATTGATCGGTGTCTGCTTTGTTGCAGTGCTTCTTTCTTCTTTTGAGGCCATAGTTTTTAATGGTAACAGATAAAAAAAAGTAGCTTCTTTTCATTCAAACAGGTAGATTTATGCCTTTAAATGACACCGAGTGCAGCTAAGCAGCTGGTATTGACAGTGTTTTTATAACCTCTGACCTTAGAATGAACTGCTGTCAGAAAAATAGCTTAAATTAAAGTAACTAGATTACAACAACGAAATCATGTAATAGGAATCGTCCAGTGGATAATGTGAACTAGAGTTGCAATGAAGGAAATGCACCAAAAAAAGTCAACAGCGGTGGTATTTTTCTCTTCGGAGCTTAACCTAAGGTCTCAGCTGGGGAGATGCAGCCCCCGGCTCTGTCTGCCTGTCTACCCTTGAAGAGGAGAAGAAACAACAGGAGAAAAGAGAAAAGAGGCTCATGTTAAAACAGCAAACATCATAACCTGATATCGACACTCAGCTGGGGTTCACTTTACTTCTGCGGTCTCTGTTTATCTCTCCTGGGAGGGTGCAATCTATAAGGGCTTCCTCAAACTATCTCCATTGCTAAAAATAAATCATACAGTACAGTTGGGTTCAGATGTTAAAAGAGTGATTTGGTAAAAATACTAATGTTATCCTGATATTAATTTGACAGACGATTAGCTTTCTATTCAAGGTATTTTCCTTAGTATGAAAAACTGGATATCTGTGTAGTGATGTGTACTGTGAAGGGGAATGTTTTATATAAAAAAAACATTGTTAGGAACTGTGATTACAACACACTCGTTAAGTACAAATGTAGGCATGGCACAGTCAGCTCACACTCAGAAGTAGTTTTAAACTGATCATTAAAAAGGAAATGCTGCTTGTAAAATAAATGTCTGTCATACCTGTGTGACAGCTATAATTATGTGTTTTTATAGCTATTAGGAACTGTCTTTATTGTTTGCACTGGATTATCTTTGTTCAGCGTTCAGATGAATTATTGCTCTAACTGCTAGTGCATTTATTGGGAACGATTTTCAGCTGCGGATTAATGCACACTATCTGAGACCTCCAAGCTACAGTGCCCATGTTCATTGTAATGAAGAAACACGTCACCCAGTGCAATGGTGTGGCACATTGTTATGTTTATTTTGGAACAATGGAACTCAGCAGCACACAGGTATATGCCATATCAGGATGTGACTATGCAACTATGCAAAATACTTGTCACTAAAATCAACTTTAAAAAAATGAACTGATCCTAGTGACAAGCATTTTGCATAGTCTGTTAGTCTAATTGCTATGTAAAGATAGAGTGGAATAATGGCTTCATGTGCAGACATGGGGACTCACTACCTCTGTTTGTGTTGTAATTCGGGTCTTTCTGTGGTTTGTTGTGGTAAGCTGTTTTGGCTTACCACAACATTAACACAACAACAGTGCATATATACTACTTACCAGCTCTGCGCTCATGGGGTGGTTACTGCTAATATTAGGACAGTGGCCTTGTGGAGGTATAGCCCCCACCCTCAAGTTAACACTGTTAGCCCTGTTAGCACTTTTGCTCTGTTTATGGAGTTAGTATTGTTAGCTGCTGGGGGGCCACTGCAATGTTGAAAACCATGTCCAGACAACTCATATGCTCTGAATTTCACATAGAGCCCCTTTAATAGGACCTGCAGCTATTCAGGGACTTGGTTGAATTCAAATCTTTGCGAAATACAAATCTGATGTTAATATTTTTGGATGAAATATGTTTTACTTAAAATATACAATAGCTACCAAGTCATGACAGATTTAACTGATTTTAAATGTGTGCCTAAAATGTGAACAAACCAGCCTAAACCACAGCTACTGTGGCAAAGATCTTAGATTTAGATGTAAATCAGATCCCAACAAGTAACCTCAGCAAGGTAGAGTTTCCCTCTGACAAGCTAGAGCCGAGTCTTTCAGATGGGCTTGCCGTCTTGAGGAATGGAGTGGAGGTTTGTGGGAGCTCGTCTCGGCCCAGTTCCCCTGCTCAGCTCACATTCTCCGGGTGAACCCGTGTCCTGGGGCCAGTTGGGCGGCACAGTCTCATGTCTCAAGTCCTCACAGTTCACTGGGCCCTTTAAAGTGAGCACACCCACCAGGGGCCCTCAGAACTACAAAAACTACAAACACTGGGCTGTCCAGACTCCTATCTGAGGCACACAGATGCACACTTGCATGCACACATGCACACACACACCAACTCTTAACAGCCCATTTATCTTTGATACAATGGAGAGAGAAAAGCAAAGACAAAGATACTATCTGCATTGGTTGTTAGCAGCACGCGTTTGTAATTTCGCCCCTGAAAGTCAGAGTCAGTTCTGGGCAATATTCATCTTTTTTTTTCTATGTGATTTTTTTTTTTTTTCAGAGAAGAGATCCTGAGATGGTTATGGGAGGGAAATGTCAGAGAGGGGATCAGTTTTCAGACACGGCACACTCCGGTGAACATACGCACTGAGATCAAAGCGACCCCTTTGCCTACCGCAGTGCATCCCCAACAGATCTGACAAAGTGCCCCCATTGTGTGACCCTGACCCATTACAGATAATGGATCGCCTCCAGAACCGCCCCCCTCGCAGGCCGAACTGGTCCTGCGCACAGAGCTGCGGTCTGTGCTCCAAGGAGAGCCGCGGCATGTTGATGAACACACATGATATGACATGTCAACTTTCATGCAGTGTGACAGCCTCAAACAGACTGGGAGCAATGTGAAGTTTTTCTTCCGCTTTGGCGTCTCCCTTCAAGAATGTAGCTGTCAGTTCTGTATGAATTATTCTCCTACTATCGTGATCCATCCTGATCACTCTATTGCTACAACTGTGTATTTATTATAACACGTGAGCATGTAGAACCTCAAAGACAAAGAACAATTGCCAAGTTTTGCCGAGTTCCTTCCAGTTGTTTGATATTTCTGCTGAAGCAGCAATGCACAGGATTTGGTTTCCATCTGAGCTATTTCTTTCACTTGCGAAAAAAAACCCTCCACACATCTGTGACCGCTCAGTGCTTTAAAATCTGCCTCATTTCATTTAGTAACGCAGCAGATTATTCCAAAGCCAAATGTGCTGTCGCTGTGTGTCATTATGTTGTTTGTGACCCAACTGGTCCTACTTGAAAAAACGTTGCATCTGGATAAGTCATGACATTATAAACCTTAGATTACACTGCTGTCAGAATGATCTGGGTTAAACTGTGAAATATTTATTGGGTGTTGCTTGTGTTCTGTATGCAAATTCATGCACACACCCATGCCATCCATATAAACATTTACACCCACACACATTTTGCTCTCCTACTCTGCCAGGTTCGTAGCCTCTGGCATGTTCCCAGTCCCTCCCTCCCTCATAATTACTCTGGTGATCAAGGTTAGAGCAGTAGTAAAGCACACTAACCCTTTCACCTTCTGTGAACTCTCCCATTAGTCCACCTTGGGAGCTGATGCATGGTGTCAAACACTGTCGCCCACGACAAGACGGCGAATTAGTCTTGGCATGAATCTAAGAGACAGGTCCAAACGGCTGCCGATGCCCCCGCGTGAATCAGACGCTGCTGCAGAGACAGCAGGAGCGTTAGGGGGTCAAAAATGCAGCGTTATCAAACAACTACCCCCGCTTCCCTTCCTCTGACCCCCTGCTTGGGCTTACAGAAACAGGACAGACTCCCACATTGCACCCTACCATTCTGCCAGCCCCGAGGGCTCCTCCAGACAGCTCAGGAATTCAGGATAGGGATCCGACAAGGTCTACAGCTGGGAGGAGAATTTCGACCATCCTCCGTTTCGCCCTCTTATTGTCTGGGCGCTGGCATCCCAGCGTTCCCTGTCTGGCTCCGTTGTCCTCCTGGCTCAGTGTTTTGATATTGTTTTCACTCAAGGGCAACGGTCATGTGGGTTGTGACATCTGAGTTTGACGGGAAATGAATTGCAAACAGTGATCATAATAAAGGTGAAAACTGAAAGCTGCAGTTGACTCTGACAGAAAAAAAACAACAGAGTGGATGAAGGGAGCCTTTGTTGTTAGCAAGTATGCTAATTAAAATGATATCACCCCCCCCATGCCTATTGAATATAATCCTTACAATGAACACATGATTAGTCTGGCTTTATATGTGTGGTTTAACAGCCATCTTGACATCATTGTGTCCTAAAATGCCCAAAATGAAAGTGCCAACATTGCCTGTCCAGAACTTCACTGGAGGCAGATGGGAGGACTAAATGATGGGTCCAGGGGGCTGCCATCTTTTTACACCCTGATCCAGCTTTGTCGGCTGCAGTACCTAAATTATATTCCAGGGGGCACTATTGAGCTAAGAGAGACACACTTGCACTGCCGAGCCAGAGAGAAACACTTCAGCTGTGTGAAGGCTGAGCACATGGAAGGCAAATAATCAAACCCTTACTGATAATTCTCAGCTTGGATATATATTTTAAAACATTTATACTATTGCAGCAGCTGAACTAAGTGTTAAAGTGTCACAGGATAGCCACCATCATTTGACTCAAACAACTTTGCTGATACAGAGACCTGCATTTTTTTTTTTTTCATACAGCACCTTAAGTTTGTTATGTAAAATGCTTGGTTGTGACTGTATGTGTCAGATCAGATAAACCACAGTAATTACACAATTACAAAATTCTCCTTAACTTCAGAAGATAATTGCCGTTTTGACAAGCATGACAAATCTTTAAGATTAATTTTTGGAAAAGTTATAAGTGCTCTGATGTTTCTACTCTTTGAAGTTTTATTGGGTTAAAAGAATAGGGTGTTGTTGGGACTGTAATCCACAAGGAGGAACTATATTTATAATGTGAACAGGAATAAAACAACAACATTGGCCACCGATCCTAATTTTCTATCTGGGGGACTTTGAAATTTGACATGTGAAAAAAACAACTGTTTAAATCACTATCTGAGGGGAGATAAAAGATTGAAAAAGTCATTGTCACTGCTGGATCTGAAAATCAGCTCGGCAACAGCTCGGTGACAGAATGAAAGGAGTGTTCACAGCTGAGGCCATAGTGTTGCCGTCACATAGAATTTAGGCTGTGTGATGGACAGATCCGATGGACTGGGCAGATATTAGGAGTGGGAGTAGGATATGACTGGGATGCAGATGAGGCTTGTCAGAGCTGGGGGGTGGTAGTTGAAGTAGGCGGAGGGAGGGAGGGAGGGTGGGGGTTCATATCCAGGGAGACTGGGCGAGCAGCAGTATGCAGGTGGTGGCTGGCTGGTGCTCCTCAGCTGGGCCTGCCGCCAGCTTGGCCCCTGGGTGCCCCGCTTTTGAATTCAGCCCTTTGTGCTGCCCCGGGGAGGTCAGACAAATTCACGTCTCATCATACACTGAGATAGCAATGATACAGGGTAATGACTCAGCTGCAATTTCAACCCTGTCGCCTCTGCTGTAAAAAATGTTCATCAAAACAGCTTATCTCATGTGGTGCCATCAGCTAATAGATTTCTTTTATAGGCGAAAGACATTTTAGATGAACTTATTTGCATGTTTTTAATTGTGCTTTGGAAACACAAACATCTTTTTATCTCCTGAATTACAAGTGACAGATATAAAGATAATATGTGGTGCGTGTATTTTAAATTTGAGCCATTTAAATCAAGGCAGTAATTATAATATATACTGGAGGGGACACATGCCCCTGATATTAAAAAAATGCAAAAAAAAATACAGCTAAAAATATGCAAACAAAATAATTGCAGGTAACCATGCACAGCTTTCTAGAAAAGTCATCAGCCATTGTAACCAGAATCATAAATAAACTTAAAAAAATTGCCTTTATTTGTACTACCAGTTCTAGTATTACAGTATACTGCAGTTCTGCATGTGGTTTGTCCAAGTAGTGTTGCCGTACCCCATCAGAGCACAGCTCACAGGCACATTCAGCTAACATTAATGGCTTTATTATATTATATTTGTCAGATAGCCCACATGAAGTCTGAATGAAGTGTCAATCATTCATGTTGTGCTGCATGTGTAATTTAGGTAGACAGTAGCCGCTTCCATTTATTGCATATTCATATAGTAGCTGTACTTGCTCATGATAAATCATATGTGATATGTCATATAATATAGCAAGACAAAAGTTTTTTTTTTATTTTATTTTTTGATTTCAGGTGGGGGCTCAGACTGGATTTGTTGCCCACCAAATGTTGACTCCATGGCTACAGCCTTCATATTAATCACTTTAGTGCTGTTCTGCTTGGTCCACTGAATTGACACATGGATGTTTTAATATCAAAGCAGTAAAATATTAACTCAGCACTAATGTTGCCTCATGCCAAAGTAAACTGTTTAATTAGTGCAGTTGTAATTTCAGTAAAATATGCATGCATGCATATTAATCTGACAGTAAATTGAGATTTCTTTTCTATCTGAATTAAACACTGACAACTTCATCACTGCTAAACTTGCTCGGAAAATCACACAGTCATACAGTGATTCTGCACACACACAGTATTTTATGTCTTTTTTTTTTTCTTCTTCTTCTGTCTCAGAGAGACGGGTGCGTCAGTGGCCTGGGTGGCGGCCTACTTAGACCCAGTCAGACTAGTGGACAGGCTCTAATGAGAAGCAGGAGCAGTGAGGTGGGAGTGGGACTGGCTCTAGGGAAGGGTCACATGGGGTTAACTATCAAAGATGAGTGCAAACCTATCCCTGTGGAAAAGACTCCGAAGAAAACATCACCCTGCACATGCTAAGCTCCCTAAACTGGGAGTTCCTTGGTTTAATTAATCCAAGACACAACCCCCCTACCACCCCCCACCCAAACAAAATTTTTTGCTTCAATCCACAGAGGAGTGAACGCTAACACAACTTAACGTCATGGTCACTTAGCTCGTAGACATTTTTTGGGACTGTGCTGTTCATTTTTATCAACTTTGTCTGTGTCCGACTGGAAACAGGCTAAAGCTTTAAAGTTCTTCCATCATTAGCTGATCATCACTGGTTTCTTGTCAGTGTGCTTTATGGTTTCTATAAAAAGACAAACAAAGCACAAAAAGAACAAATGAAACATTTGTGTATTTAAATATTTACTGAAAAAATATCTGGAAGAAAATCAGAAGTGTATATGGTTAACCACAGGGGGAAAAAGAAAGTAAATTTATTACTGGAGCTGGAAAGATCTGTGTGGGTACACTGAGTAACACCCAGCAAATTTTGGAGACCACATTGTGATAGACAGTTAAAACCCATCGGAAAATAATGACAGATGTGGAAGTCAAGAATTAAGTTTGTCAGAAACAGTGGCTGCGATGAAGATGTCTAGGCAGCTAATTTTTATTATAAAAATCTGTCTACTGTGCATTAATGCAACACAGACATTAAAACCAAATTTACCCCCATTTGTCAAATCTATATAAAATCCCATAAATACTGCAAGAATTATACAGTGCTATTTTTTTTTACAAGACTTGTTGTCATTTTAGGTTGGTTAAATCAGTTCTAATGATTTAACTCTAGTGTTAGCTCTGGCTGTCAGCAGCTGTCAACACAAGGCTGAATGTTTCTTCACCAAACGTAACTGTGTGTGAGCTACTGTGTAAATCTTTATCCTCAAACACATCCATCATAAAATAAAATAAATCAAATAAAACAAGTCATCTGTAAGAAGTTCATTAGCATTGTAAATGTTTCTGCAGATTCAGATTTTTGTAACAAATGTGAACAAATACTGCTGTCGACACAATACGGGGGAAACTACTGCAGTACTTCAAAAGAATTAATGTGCGGGTGGACCAACTGGCACACACATAAAAAAACAACTTTCTGTTCTTTAATGATGAGAACTACATGCTGTAGCAACACCCTCGCTGTGCACTCACAGCTACTAGCTTAATTTGCAATTGATCCTATCTCCCCTGTTCGGCTCTCGCTGCAACCCCTCACAATGAGAACCTTTCGTCACAGTAACACATTAGTTTCCCTCCACTTGTCCAGACAAGGATTTCACTGGTAATGGCCCTGTAATGGCCTACAGGTCCTTTGGCATAGGCTGTAAAGGCTATATTATTGAACAGTCACTTCTTGACTGACAATTTGTGTACTATCTGTAGAAATTGCCAGGCGGCAACTGGAACCGTCCGCTCAATCAGCCAAATTGAACACAGGACCGTCAAGAATGAGACTGATGAAAGAGTAGAAGACGTGTCAGAAGGCCAGAATCAGTTCAGCCGACAGGACTCTGTCAGCCCTCGCTATCTGGAACATGCTGGATTTCAGTCGCAGTTGCCTCGGAGCAAACAAAAGCTTTCTGTTCAGACATGCAGAATGTTTTTCTCACCTCCTTTCATATCAAAGACATGTAACAGAGGGCAGACAATGATCATTAACTGATCTGATTCGTGAGAATTCGTGTGTATGTTCAATTATGCCATCCAGTATGAAGAATGGGAGCTCTTATCTCATTACAGCGTTGCTCAGTACTGACAGTTTTCAACATTCTTACTGATCTAGACATGTAAACTCTCTTACACATCCACCTCAGATTATTGACATAGACTGGGACCCCTCCTGCTGAGATCATGCACTGTTTTACATTGTTTTTGGCTGAAGTCATGCTGAAATTCAAGCTCACAGGCATCACCTATTAATCCAGTCTGATCACTGTGATGCCATTTGCTGGAGGATCTTTGTCGTGAACACTAAAGATGGCTGGCACCTGTCTCTGCAGATGCAGCGCTGCAGCGGCACCCCCGTGTACTTTGCATATTTATGTTTTAATTGTGTTACAACCCGCATGGTCTATTAATGTTGTTCTGTTCCAATTGCTGGAGTGACACAAATATGCCGTGTTCCCCATCAGTTCTGGTGTGTATCTGTTTGCTCAGGCATGCAGCATACAAGAGAGAAGGGTGCTGCGCTATTCTGTAAGTACAGGTAACTAAAAAAAAATACCAGTACTTTGCATTAAATAATTCGTATTTTCTGTGTGAACTGTAAAGGCGTTGGATCATAGTACTTTGAGCCTCACCTCAAGACATCAGACCAGAATGTGGAGGAGCCAGGGTCATACATTTTCTTTGGAACTGTTAGTATTGACTTTGAGGATTAATGACTTTGTACCTCCCCTGATGACATTGAAGTGGTTTATATCTCCTGCATCATCCCAGACAGTTTGAACACAAACTGTGGACCAAAGGGGATGGAATCCAATGTTCCCAAGGCAAGTTGACAAGAAACGTCAAGAAGAGACATGCACCTTCAAAGGGCAAGCCACAGGCAAGGGTTTGTGGGTAGGTTTCTGCCGTGCACAATGGCAGCTCTCTGTCAGGGCTTGCTGCCTCCTCCAGAGCCTCCAGTTCCAAAACACCCGAAGAAGAAAAATCAGGCCATTCTGTCAGTCTAACTTTTGACACCACTGTGCTGCATGGCTCAAAGTCCTCTCTTTGTGTTGGGAGTTATGAAGTAATGAAACCATTTTATCATCATGTACAGTGGTAGGACACTCATGTCTACAACTTAAAGCAATAGTCTGACATGTTGGGAAAAATGTTCATTTTTCTTGTCGAGAGTTAGATGAGAAGATAGATACCACTCCCATGTCCAGGGCTGTGTATCGTTAGTCGATACTTTTAAGGTGTCAGTCGAAATAACCTTGTCCCAAGTAGTACCAAAATGTCTGCAGTCAAAGGATACCTCCATCCTGCCAAGATGCCACCAAAATGGTGGAAATTATGACTATTGTAAAACTTCAATTAAAAGCCGAACCAGAGTAAACCGCCAAGTCCTTTTTGCTAACTGGGTGTGGTGACCTAACCTGGTCTAATCTATCTGTTTAGACAAATAGATTAGACCAGGTGTGGTTGCCTTTGATACTGCAAACAATTCATTTTCATAGAAATTCTTTGGAACTGAAAGTGGTGAGAGACAAAGGCATACTGTACATGAGAAAACTATTCATCATGACCAAAAGTTTGTGATGGGAGTAAATCTAATTTGCATATTGCGGTGTCACTATGCGGCGGCCATATTGGATTTCATAAATCTCAGTAAAACTGAATTTTGAACATATTTACACAGTAGATTTCTTTTGTTTTTTATTTTTTATTTTTTGTTGTCTCATCCTCAAAATGCCCAGTCGTCTTCAGTCTCCACGATAGCCAACAGTCCCTAATCCACCTGTGATCTACTTCCTCATTTCTCAAGTAAACCCAGCCATCATCATCACTGTTTACAGCCCTGCTTTTACCACCCCTGCTGCCTCCAACACTTCCCCTCCTTGTCTAATTTCTGCCATCCCGACCACAGTGAGGTAAAGTCTGGTTAGTCTGTCTGGTCGTCATCAGAGGGCAAATATTTCCTGTCAGAATCAGAATCGGCAAGTAACTGACTAAGTACTTCATCAACAGTGAAAATTTCTTTAGGCATTGTGTGTGTTTTTGCTGTATTTCGCTCTCTATCTGCTGGACGAGATTTGGCAGTATATTTGGAGCTATGGTCTGTTTTATTCAGCAGTGCTCCTTGTTGCAATATTGCGACTTTGGCGCTTGAGGGTTAAAGTCGTCGGCTACCCACTTGAGCTACGTTAGCTGCATATATCGTACACACCAATATGAATGTTTCAGCCTTTGTTAATATGGACATGCTACATATTATTAGCTCAATAAAATTCTCAACCGTTAAGTAAATCTTACTGAAACCATGACCACCATAGTATAATTTCTTCAGATTTACTGGCGTGGGGGCGTGGTAAACAAGACAGATGAAAAGATGGTGACTTCCTGCCTCTGAAGTGGTCATAAAATCTGAAAGTGTCAGTTCCCTGAATATTTATATTTGTAAAACAAGCGTCATAACTCTCTCCCTCCTTTTCTCTCTCAGCGAATGAGGTTGGCATAGATGCCCAGTCTGTTGGAGCTAGATCAAATGAATGATTTGTAATCAGTGTTGGGCAGTACTAGCAACACGTTAAAGTAATAATATTACTTTTTCCAGTACCGAAACGTGTAACTAATTAGTAATTAAATTTCAGTAATGATATTACAGTTACTCCAAAACGAAATAACTAATTACAATGTTACTTTTGTTATCACATCACTACTGACTTGAATACAACAGACATCAGCGGACTCATTTCAATAATTGTCTGGTGCTGCATACGCACGTCAAAAAGCGGCAAGCTAGTTTGAAACAGTTACTGTAGTGGCTGGAAATATCCCCATTACTTTGATTTTGTCAGGAGGAAAGATGACGAGATCAGTGTTGCTGCAAGTAGTCGGACTAAAACTCTTTCCACTGCAAAAAACACGACCCCAGACCTCCTGTCTGAAACACCTCGGCTACTACGACAGACAACACTACAACGTGAAGCTCCAGGAAATACACCCCACCAAAGGTCAGCCCTCCTCAGCCGCAGAGGTTGGCTGTAGCCCTGCACTGGCTAAACAACCAAACCTGGATTTTAATCGTGGGCAGCTGCAGGCTACAAAGAAGTGATGAAGCTTGTGGTTGGATATATTAAAGATGAAAGGTTGCTTCATGTGGGACTCTCCCTCTTTTTGGCAGAGCCCTGGATAAATACTGGTCACAGGCAACAGAAAATCCCCAGGTAAACAGAAGCTATATCTTGTTTTAGCTACACTTAGCTACTCTCAATTTTAGGGAGATGCACAAATACCAATTTTTATGGAGTGTAACAAAAAAGTTATATAACAAGTAGTGTAATGAATTATTGTTGGCAGGGAGTATTAAGTAAAGTAATATTATTAGGCTACTTTTGAAAAGAGTAACGAGTAATGAGTAATGTATTACATTTTTGGAGTAACAAGCCCAACACTGTTCATAATTAAAATATTATTAGATTGCCTAAAATGATAGTATGTTTCATCTTATTGTGTATAAGGAATCAAAGGCCCGTCCCATATAGACACCTGTCGCAAAATGTCTGAGGCAAATACAAGTCCGGGTTTCCGGGTTTTACCGTATACTACCACACACCACTCCATTCACATTATGTGTACCAAATGAAGTACTATATTGGTGTTGGTATCACTTTAAGAGTACTGGTGTTGTACTCATATCTGTCCATTAAATACAGTGCTACTGCCAGCTGGTTAGCTTAGCTTAGCATAAAGACTGGAAAAGGGGGAGGCCTGAAGGAAACAATTTCCGCCAATCAGGGCTTGAAATCTCCACTGATTGTCTGTCATTTTTACACTGTGGATTAAACAAACTAGAAATAATGTGTTAATAAGTGAGCTTTAGAGGTGCTTAAAGGGGGTATTTGTTGCCTTTTGACAAAGCCAGGCTAGCTGTTTCCCCTTGTTTTTAGTCTTTACGCTAAGCTATGCTAACTGGCTGCTGGTGATAGACTTTTATTCACTATACAGATACAAGAGTGGTATCAGTCTCCTCATTTAACTCTCGGGCAAGCACAAAAATAAGTGTATTTCCAAAACAAGCATAATTACCAAAATGCCCAGACAAGAGAACAAGCATATTTTGTAACATAAGCGTAACTGCTCCTTTAAACACACTCATTAAACTATTCATACTCTGTCGCAAACATCACTGCCCACGCTCAAAAAGACCCTTTTAAACACAGAAAGCCACAGTATAGGCCATATCATGAATTTGGCAACGTAAAGTGTTTCACAACAGAGTTTTACTTATTCTATTTCAAGGCCCTGCTCAGTGGTTAGTGCTCAACGCCATGGAGCTGGTCACGTCTCGCTTGTCAGCAGAGGAAGTCAACAGAGGGCCTTCATTGAGGCGGGCACAGCAAATCTGATGACATGTATGAAGGTGGGGGTGAGGAACATGTGAACTCAGATACCGCCATACCATCTTGGGAGTCAGCCAGTCGGTGCCCCGAGGAAGCCCGGAGAGCATGAGGACTTCAAGATTCAGGAGCCTATTCAGACGCGCCGCAGTGAAGGTCTGACTGCACCAAGCAGGAGCTCTGAGAAACCCGAGCCTGGCGCAGAGCCGCACATGCTGATATGCACAGCAGAGAGAAGTGCACCGGCTGGGGCGAGGGCAGGGCCGAGGCTGGGATTAGGCCAGATATTACTCCTTTCAAAAAACACCACAGTACACGGCTGTGTTCGGCTCTGGTGGCTCCACTTAGCTGACTGACTGTAGTGTAATCAATATTTACTCATAACGGCCACACTGGGAGGTCACGACCTTTGCTGTTCGTGACTGGTTATAATCTTGAGTTACAGCTCGTAGATCCTGATCTATTGAAGAGTGGAAAAATTACTCTCACTGAACAATTACAGTGAGGCATTCAGCGATAAAAACACATTGTAGTTAAATTTACAATCAGTGAGAACCTGTTTTTAAAACTCTTAAAGCGTCTTATTTGTCTGTTCAAACCATCAGGCTGTTTTTTTCTACTTGTGGCAGGGCCTTAAAGGTCACGCTGTCTTTATTACACCCTACATTTCATCTCTAAATCCATCTTCATTAAACACGGAGGAGGGACAATGGCCTTCCTTGCACTTTCAACACTTAACCTCACCAGGCATGACAATATTGTAAAAGTGCAAATCTTTCTCCAAAATGGCCCCACAGTTAATAATTAAGCCCTGACATTTGGGGAGAGACACCAAAAAATCCATATGGTGAAATTTACTAACCTTTTGAAAAGCTAGCAAGAGGAGGCCGTTCATCTGCTGGTTTATTTGGGCCGTTTTAGTCCTTATAATAAAACTGTCAAAAACACACCAAAAGGCCAGGGTGGCGGACAAAAGATGATTGTTCGCAGTTAACTGGAGGAGAGCACCAGGCTAATCAATGCACTCCAAATCAAAGCTCTATTAGAGGAGCTGCGTCTCTTGGGGGGAGTTGGACCGAGAGACACAACTGACAAATGATATTCATATGTAACATTATGGATTATAATTGTTGTGATGAACTGATAATCATGTTGGTTCTTGCTACAATGAAAAAGGTCACTGCGGGGCAGAGTGACACCGACCTCTGTCTTCTGAAAATACTGATTATCAAGTTAGAGCAGGGTCACGCAGGAGGTCAAATGTGGCCCAGTGGTCATTAGAGGATCTCTGTGCAATAGTGTGCAGCACTCACTAGATACTGATTTACAGTTTTATAAAGATCTTTGGGAATCACTAAGTTGGATCTAATTTATATAAACAAACAAAAAGCCATATAACAGACTGCTTTTATAACTTGCAACCTGAAGGACAGAGGTCACGCTTTATTTTTATAGCAAATGTCTCAGAAGTCGTTGATGGCCTCCAGAAAAGCCACTCATTGGAGTCTATATAATAAATAGGGCATACATGACAGGAAATGTGCCACATACAGAATTCCTAACAGTTTGGTTAAGCCCTCGCTGGCTGTTGACTTTCAGATTTACTGTCCACGCTCCACTCTGAGCGTACACTGCGAGTGATTTATTAGCCTCACAGGTGAGTTCTGTCGAAACATCCAGGGCTTAAACGCACAGCTCTGGGCTCACCCCACCTTGCACCTCCTCTCCCCTTCAACTTCACCCAGACAGGAAAAAAAAGGAGTAAACCATGAATTCAAACTTTAACAAGCTTTCAGATTACACTGATAAAAATTCCCTTTTATATGCAAAAATGTTTTGGCGGGGGAGAGGAGTAACTCACGTAAAAAGGGATCTTTATTGACAGGATTAAATTGCTGAGTAACCTGAACTGCACTGCGCACTGTCTCCCAACTCTTGTGGTTAATATGATTGCTGCCTTTATCTGCCTCAGTGACAGATTTAATTCTCTGCTCGGGTCTGACAAACTCACATCCAGGCTGCACACCGACGAACAAAAGTTGCTTGCTCAACACTGCCGTTGTCCGATTGCCAGAGGGTAACTTTAGTCAAGGAATAATTATAAACAAGCAGGTATCAGTTAGCTGTGCATGTCATGAAGTGGAAAACACATCAGTACTAATTACCAATCACTCTTCATATGAGTAGGGTTTGACTGATTTGTGTTGTCACTGAATCCTTATTAAAGGGGAATGCCAACATTATGGGAGCATAAACTCTGCTCTGCTGGTGAGTTAAAGGACAGACTGATGATTCTAATCTGCAGTGTTACACCACTGCACCGCCTGGAGCTGATACACTGATTATAAAAGCAAAATTCATTTTGTGGACAATTAGAATGTTTGCTTGAGATTTAATTTCTTTGAAGGCCTAATGCACCTAATGTCACTTTGCTATTAAAAGTTCTGAACTAAGGGCTGTTACATAAACGTCACCTGCACTAGGCTAACTTTTGTTATTTTGAATGATAATGTTCATCTGTTGTTCCACCACATTGATCCAGACCGAACTGTCTCAAGAATTATTGGAGGGATTTCCATGGGGGGGGTACATCTGAAACAAAGGTTTGGGAGTGCATTCTGGTGATTTTTATGCATCAGTTTCTTCCTTTGCTGCATCAGTTTATGGTGTAAATGTCTTTAATTTTGTCAAAATAAAAGTTCTCTACTACTTACGTGTTTTTATTGGGGTGGACAAGGGCACATAAATATTAAGGGGGATGTGTTCACTGCTTCCCCCTTGGAAATCTACACCTAAAGGTACTTGTAGTTCCCAGATCACTCATTGTAATTACTGGTGATACACTGATTTTTTTTTTTTTATCCTGCACCATGCTGAAGTTCATATTTTTGATTTTAAGTGAAAAGCCTTCAAAATTATCATATGGATTTATGTTGCACCGATATTCTCGCTCTCCCCTCAGATTAAATTGTAGCAGTTCACACATAGCACCATTGTCAGGCCCAACTTTTACTTGCAAAAGCCGCAGAACTGCTCACATTCCCATCAGCCTCAGCTGTCAGCTTTGTGTTTGGCACTAATTAGCAAATGTAAGCACGCTAACAAGTTCAACTACGATGGTAATCACGGTAAGCATTATCATGTAAACATCTACATGTTAGCATGCTGATGTTAGCTTTTAGCTCAATGCACTGTAAAGCGTCACAGAGCTGCTAGCATGGCTGTATTTATGTTATTGTGTTTGTGTCACATCACTTGGAGCAGCACTTGGAGGCCCTTGTTTGAATATTAAACTGAAAGACTACAAATGGTAAGTGTGGTATTTTTTTCATTATTGATCTGATTATTTGATTAGAACTGTAAGTTTTTTAGTGCGTCATATCAAAAAATCTCATGACTATGACATTGCTCAATTGCTAGGTGAAATGGCAAATTGCAAAGTCCACGGTGTCTTAGGTAGGAGAGAGTGCAGGACTTGGATTCCAACATCAAGGGGAGAGGCTCCTGGAGGTTAGGAGTGCTGGCTTGTGTTAGACCTTAAGGTCATCATTCCTTCAACTAATGCCCCTGGCATCACCTTCCTCCTTGACTTCAAACACCCTGGCTACATTCCTAGACCATGTACCAATAAGCACTAATAATGCAGAAAAATGAAAACCAAAACAGATGGGCTCCAATAGTGGTGGGGATTACTGAGCCCTATCCAGGGCTCTATCTGCACCCCTGGGCGCTGAGAGGTGAATCCCACACCATCTTTTTCTCAGCACAGGAACAGAGGTAGGAGGTGAACAAAACAGTTGCAGCAATATGTTTACATGTCCCAGAAATGCCTCTGGAGAGGTTCAAATGGTCACTTGCTCTTAGACATGAGGAATGAATGTAATGGATGGCACTTGAGCCCTCCTTTGAATTGTGGCTTTTTTGCATTTTTATTAATCACAAGATTTTGTAAATTACCACTGTGAGCCAAATGTCTGCATTGCATCATTTGTGGTATTTCAGTAAAATTGTTTCCTACTGTGGGATCAATAAAGTAAGAGTAAACCGCTGTTACTACATCTTTGTTGGACCTGTGGCATGCAAACAATGTGTCATACCGTGGCAGCAGTGTTTTGTGCCGCTGACTGACACAACAAAGCAGTGTACTGCTGTGAGGACATGCTTGGATGTTTGGCTGTGACCCCTCTCTATGGTCGAAACCGCAGCATAGTCTGTCATTTGATTATGCACAAGCCCTCAAGGCTCAAAGAATATGTGTCAGACGTTGGTTAAAAAGTCTCCCTTAACAATTAACCACACACCATGGAAAATGCCCAACGAAAACACCCAAAACGCTCCCCCCTGCTCCCACTGGGGACTCGCTGTGAACTCCTGTGAACTCTGTGAAATCATGAGAAGAAATCTAGACTGTACCGAACCCACAAACGTCTGAGTGTCTTTGGCCCTGCAAAGCAACAATTAATTGGGCTTGGTTTCTTTCGAAAAATTTAATATCGGTCTGTTTTAAATGTGATGTTGAGAAATGACAATAGGGAATGCCAATTATAAGTACAGTAAATTCAAAACAATGGACATTTCAAAATAAAGTGTTGCATGGCTTGAATGCGTCACTCCCTGAATGATTTAGTGTGATGAAGTGATGGTGGGATATGCAGCCTTGTTGCTTACTCTTCTGCTACTGTCTTAGCTCACGCTGTGATTTTATGGGGCAGCTGGTGAGAATCTTGCTTTAAATTACCCTGAATAACAAATCAGGCCCTGTGTGTTTTTCATGGGCAGGGCAGGAGAAGCGAGCAGTTAAGAGAGAAAATGAATCACAAACCTCCAATTGTGTCTCAGGTGGAAAATTTCAGGATTTTGGTTATCTAATGAAAATATTGTCACTAGACTCATTTCCTATGTGGTGCCAGAACGGCAGAAGAGTAAATGTGTGAACAGTTTACTGAAGGCTGACTCTTAACTCGCCGTGAGTTTGTGTGTGTGTGGGTCTTCAGCTCGGGTTTCAGCATGACTGTTTTCATATCGAGGCCACACTTACCTCAACCCCTAAGTGTCGTCTTTGGCCGATTCACGACCGAGTGCCAGAGAACAAGCAGTGACATAGGTTGTATTCACTCATTGCCTTTTACTGTTTGGCAAATTGGAGGCTTGAGCTGAACAAAGTGAGGACAGGAGGTAAGAAAAAGGCGGAGGGGCAAAAGGGTGTAGAGTGTGGACGTATAAAATGCATCTGGGGCAAATTGTATATTTGTTTTTACCCTGTCTGCTCCCACTAATACTGTGTACCCACAGCCTGGGTGGAGCAGAGCAGAAGCCTGGATATTTTGGAAAAATGGAGATACACTCTAAATTATGAAATTAAAGGAACCATTCAAATGTTAGGAAAATATGTTGTTGACCAGCACATTTGGTGGGCAAAATGAGCATATTTCCTAAAACGTCCACGAGTTCTTAATGATGATATGTAATGAATTATGGTTACTTATTCATTATAGTCTCATCTGAGATTTCATAATTATGTAACAAAACAAAGTTCCAAGAGCAAATGACATGACTATATTTAGTCTTAAATTCTAGAACACAACACACCACCGTTTGAGACAAACAAACAACAAAACTGGTTGGTTTTTAGCAAGTCATTGTTAGATGTCTAGTGGCTTTCTAGACACAAGATGTTGGTGTTTCTTGGTGACTCGTGGCTGTTTTTCCAGTAGGGATAGTGGCATGAAAAGCAGATGTTTTCTACAGAGACATTGTTCTGTTTCCAGCAGGGATTGTGCCATGACAAGAGGTTGTTTTTTACCAACACATCGCTGTGTTTACAGCAGGGATAGTGGCACAAAAGGCAGTTGTTTTTTATTGAGACATTGCTGTGTTTCCAGCGGGGATTGTGCCATGAAAAGTGGTTGTTTTTTATTAAGACATCAGTGTGTTTACAGCAGGGATTGTGTCACCAAAAGCGATTGTTTTTTTACTAACACATTGCTGTTTTCCAGTGGGGATAGTGGCACAAAAAGCAGCTGGTTTTATGGAAACATTAGTGTGTTTACAGCAGAGGTAGTGGCATAAAAAGCAGTTGTGTTTTATTGAGACATCACTGTGTTTACAGCAGAGGTAGTGGCATGAAAAGCAGTTGTGTTTTTACCAACACATTGCTGTGTTTCCAGTGGGGATAATGGTACGAAAAGCAGTTGTTTTTTACGGAGACATCAGTGTGTTTCCAGCCGGGATTGTGCCACAAAAAGCAGTTGTTCTATTACTCCAATCGCTGTGTTTCCAGCAGGGATGGGCCAAGACATTTTTTTTGTCATCCTGGGATGGTGGCACAAAAAGTGACTGTCTTTTTTAGACATTTCTTTGTTTTCAGCAGCGATTGTGCCCCCAAAACTTGGCATTTTAAGCCACAACATGATCTTTTCCTAACTGCAGCACAGTAGATTTTGTGCCTAAACCTACCTTACATTTCAACATATCTGCTACATAATGACATGCAAATTTAACACATCTGTGGTTTGCAGAAATGTGTAATGGCAACTGCATTAGCCCTTACCCTTTTCCCTTTTCCTATGAGGACTACAATGGAAATACGATGTAAGTGTTATTGTGTTTTTATCCACCACTGTACTTGCTGTATGCCAGAAATGGGTGACTGCAGTCTTGTATTTTCCAGTCTGTAACTACATTAATGTACAATAAATTCATCTGCCTACAACACCAACAATTACAGGTTTGTGTAGTTTTAAACAGAAATAAGTACAACTACATTTAAGCAAAAATATGTGGGAGAATTTATGGTTTACTGTCACATTTCCACTTCAATGTCAGCATCAGGGCCTTCTGTCCTCATCTCTACCTAACACCTCTCTGTAAGCTCACCTGGCCTGCCCTGAAAAGGGAGAGGTTCAAACCAATTGTACTGTCTATCCCGTGCAAACACAACGTGTGCGTAGTTGCCCCATCCATGTTTACTGTAAATGGGAGCCTTTGTCGTGTCTGTTTATTCAGCCTTTCACACTTTAATGCACATATATACTGGAAACCTGATGCAAACACGTTCATTGTCCCCATAAGTCTTGCTTTTAGTTACACACATATGCACACGCACACACAAACAGACGGACAGTTTCCTGTTCAATTTGACATACTTTTCTTGCATCTCACATAAAGCGACTTCAGTCAATGAGGAAAAGAATCAAAAAGTCACAAACACCTTTCCGTGTCAGTTGGGTTTAAGCCTTTTTTTCCAAATATTTGCATATTCAAACAAATCTCATCCAATCAGGTCGCAGACTAAGACGTTGTCACTGCAGAGTGCTTCCGGGGATACTCGCCTACTTGTGTGACAAGTGAAGATAAATGGCAGTGTAACCTTGCCAACAAGTCCAACACCTGGCTGTCAGATTGAAGACTTGATAGCAAAGATATATATAAATATATATATATACACCACACTGCACTCATGCTGTAAACCCTCACGGATTTGACAATTTCATGCACCCCTTCTGCACAGGCATAGCAGCCAAGATTATTAAAGCCTGTCATGAGTGTGACATTAGGAATATAATGAGTCATATTAACACAGAACTTCATAAATGCGCTGTTTATCTGCATGGTCATGTGACTGTGCAGACAGTGGGTGGAAGCCTGCCTGGCCACATTGAAGAGCTGTCAGAGAGATGAAGAAGCACCCAGATGGTACTTCCAAGAAGCCGCCCGACAAGCCCTGAGGTTATAGGTGGGGTTCGACTCTAGTCGTGCAGCTGTATTGGTATGTCACCTGAACTTTTTGCCGACCTCACCCTCACTACATGTACATGTTTCTGCCTCAGCGTAGTCATTCTCTTGAAGACAAGTCATACATTGGAATGGTTACAAGACTGGGATTAGTATTAGGTCAACAAATAACACAATGTGCTAATGCTAATGGCTCTGTGAGGCTGTGCCTTGGCACCGCTAATTGCTGGCAACGATAAGGCTAATGTCACATCCACAGTAAAATGTTTTCATTTTAAAACAAAATCGATTTCCGTACAAACAAGCATTTTAGCACTGTTTCAGAAATGATCTCAATCTAACACGCCTGAAAACATATCACATGACCATTCACATACACTGGGCATGCATCTGCCAATCTTAACAGGAAGAACATTGTCTACTCTACAGTTGATTTCTTTGTATGGAGATAGTGAAACATAAGACCAGAGAGTTCTTTGCTTGGACCAGAAAAGAGATGGAAGTTACTGAAAGTAACGGCTAACCCATGAGTATAAGGTTGTCAAGGTGTCAGAAAACAAATTAGGAGTCGTTACAATGGAAATTTGGCAACATTATGAAGCTGCATTGGGAGTGTAATCTATTGCTGGAGGAGGCATGGCAGTGGGAAAGGAGTACCAAAACAAGAGGGATGAAATCACAAAAGGTGTGTAGACCTAGCTTTAATGTTTTGACTTGACATGTCATGACTAATAAGACTTAGTCAGGAAGCAAACATGGGTATGTGCGTCATCGTTCAAGAAAATCTCCGTTTCTGCGTCATTAGGATTCATCCTCTGAGGACCATGAATGTCCATGCCAAATCTTGTGGCAATCCAACCAGTAGTTACAAACTGAATCACAGTGACACTGTGCTTACAATAACAATCACTTCCTGTGGTGATATGGGAAATTTGAGAGCTTGTTCATAGCTGATGACATTTTCAGCAGTATTGTTTGGCGACACAGTGGTGCAGTGGTTAGCATTGTCGCCTCACAGCAAGAGGGTTCCTGGTTTCAGCTCCAGGGTGGGGGAGACCTTCAGTGCAGAGTTTACATGTTCTCCCCACGTCAATGTGGGTTTTCTCAGGGTACTCCAGCTTCCTCCAACAGTCCAAAGACATGCAGGGTAGGTTAAGTGGTTACTCTAAATTGCCCGTAGGTCATTGTTGGCGTGTCTCTATATGTCAGCCCTGTGATAGTCTGGTGATGTGTCAAGAGTGTACCCTGCCGCTCACCCAGTGTCAGCTGGGAGGCTCCAGACCCCCCACAACCCCTAACAGGAAAAGCAGTTATAGATAATGAATGAATAACATTTATAGATATACAGTAATACACAGTGGCCTAACCTATTTGATGTTTCTGCTGTGCTTATTTTATGTACTGTGCTGCTTTCCAAGTGTATTTGATAAACCAAATGTATCTGCATGTAAGCATATTTTAGACACCTAAAAAAAACAATGTCAGTTTAAGTGTACACTGCATTTGGAATATTTTCTCTGCTTTACTTTACATACTAAGTGATCAAGGTAGGAGTGGACCAACAACTCCCATGTTCTGCCTGTCAGAAATTGTTGTCTGACTGCAAGGTAAACGATAAAAAAAAAAAAAAATCTAAATATAGTGTACACTTAAACTAATATTTACATCTCTATATTTCTATATTTTTTTTCTTTTAGATGGTGAAAAACTAAAAACTAATTGAGGCAGTGTTTGCTCAGTGCTGTTTCATTTCTACCTGGTAGTTATTGTGAACAAACATTGTGATTCGGTCTACAGCATGCCGACCAACAGACTGACATTGTTATCCCTTGAGCTACGCCACTAGCACAACTGACAAATCCCAATGTAATGAGTTGAGGTTATACGTAAGCAGGTGATATTTGGGACTTGACATGGTTACTATATGAATGATCACTGAATGGCATTTATTTAATGTTATCAGGAGAAAGACATTGTTTATTCATCAAACCAGTCAACTTTGGTCAGTTAGCAACTTTAACATTTTGAGAATGCACATATGACAATGACAACAAAAGGTTTATGGTCTGTACGAAATAAATAGCAACATTGCTCATTTACAGCTTGGCTGAAGGAAAAACAAAACAAAAGGGTTAATCTTCATATTAAAAAGGCATACAGATGAGCTGTGACACTCATGAACTCACTAATTACTCAACAAAAAAATGCTCTCCTTTTTAAATAAAGCTTTTCAGTTTTAATATGCACCTTCAAGAGCCTGTTATAGTTAAATAAATAGAATGCTTTCCATTTTGTAACATGCACATCCAATTTGCCTGGGGAAAGTATTTACACTTCACTGATCCTACTCGGCCGACAAATTCTCCACCTTTTTTTTTCTCCTCTAAACAATTCTTCCTCACCACAAACTCTCATACATACACAAATGTACAGTCACTCTTGCAGACATGCTGCACCTATTTACTATTAACACAATATCTAAACCTATTGAAAGTGATCAAAATGCTAACGGTGAACATGGAAATCCATGTAGTGTAAAGAAGGAACAGTCCAAACACCACATCTTAACCGGGGCGGAGGGAAGGGTGGGGCTTACAAAAAGATTTAGTTTACAATTGATCATGCACTGTATAAATTCACTGTGTTATTTGGTTTGAGAGTGTGTAATCAGTGGCTTCAATATCTACTTGTTTTCTTTAAGTGAACAAAGAAAAGAGTAATACCTCCTGCGACAGATAAGCAATCCTACCGAATAATCTCTAACAATATTTAAGTCTTTTTCCCCAGGAATCTTCACTGTCCTACAACAAGTGGTTTTTACTATCTTTGAGTAAGCTTCAGCACATAACCAGGAGCTACTGCAAGGTTTCTTCTGTCGTGTCCATGTCGGTGTAGAAACTCCTGGCCGTCGCGCTTTAGGTTGAGATGGGGCAGTTTATTCTGTGCTGCTGTGTTTTTTTCTCCACTCTTCTCTTTCATGACGCAAAGTAAGAGTTCTGCATGGAATAGAGGCGGTCGATGGGGTTGCCCACGCGGGCCTGCATGGAGTTGACGTCCGACGATGCCATGAAGCAGTCACTGAGGCTGGTTAAAGACGTGTCACTGTCTATGTCATGGAATGCAGAATCATTACCTGCGGAGAGAACAATACAGAGATAGCCGTCAGGATTCGGTGGCAGAGGCGTCATTCAAAGAAAAACGCACCAACGCCCCGCTCTGACTATGAAATCAATGCAATCTCGTATTTGAGATTTATAGCAGCATTGGGAAATTATAATTACTAATAGTCACTTTGAGAAATTGCTGTTGTGTGTCATCACAACTGGGAGAGCTGTTTTGTTCGATATCAAAGCTCACTTTTTGCTGCCCTCACTGGGACAATTGCGGTCTATGAGGGAGCATGTAAACAAGGGGCATCCTCCTAAAAGATCTGGTTAATAGCAACTGCTTCCGCCTTTCATAAAACCTCAACATGTTATTTCTCTGGAGGGAATAGTTAACTTTATTACACTCTGGATCTTAATGATAGTGTTGCACAAAATGGGGACAGTGTTTTGAGACATATCTTTTAATGCCTTGCCAATATTGTTCTTTTCCCCAAACCAAAGGAGTGATGAGACTGGGGATTTGGGTTCTTACTACCGAGATGAACTAAATGGAGGCAAATTATAAGGAAGTTATGAACTTCAGGAAATGGTCCCTCTGGGGCTTGTTGAGGACATCACTCAGAAATGTGTTATTCCAGTTACATCCTGTGGACTAACACTTGATTGACTGATTCCCCCCCTCCTCTCCTTCTTTTGCATTTTAATTCTTTCCCGTATCACACAGAAATCAGAGACTTGTTGTTTTCACGCTTTGATTCATTAGCTCACATGGCCCTCAATCATTGTCTGGATTGTGTTTCTATCTCAAGCTGTCGGCACCGACCACATGTTTTTTACCACCATTGGAAAAACATCATCAGTAACAGGGCATGTCTCAGAAGTGGAGGCGGAGAGTTAAAACCATATTAAACAGATTTGAAAATGAACTTCAAAACCCAATAGCTTATGTTATCTCATGTGGGAGGAGAAGCTGCTGGTACGTCTCTGTGAGCGGTTTAAATCAGGGGAGCTGTGGCCTGAACACATGTCCCACGCTGGGGAGGCATGAGGTTGATCAAGGGACAGGCATGTGTGTGTTTTTTAGAGCAGGAGTGGGTGTGTGTTTTTTTTTTTCATAGAGGGGGATGCTCACCATATGGGTTCATGTGGTCCCCGGGCATCTGTGGGGGGGTGAGCCCCTGTTGGAACGGGTCTGTGCTGTAACCGTTCTGATCCATGGCGACCAGCTGCTGCTGCGGCGGAGCCAGTGGTGTGAAGGAGTTCATCATCCCCTCCATCCGATTGGACATTACCTCTGCAGGGCAAAGTGAGCAGACGGGGGAAAAACATTACAGAAAATGTCAACATAAAAAACAAAAAACAAAAAAAGCAGGGGATGAGTCTGCAGAATGTCAACGCCACACAATGGGCAGAGAGCTGGGACTGAACAGGGGAAAAACCATGACAGCATTAACAGCAGGGACTTGCTCCCTCCTGGTAGATTCCCGTTCATGCCTGGCAAGTTTAGAAACCTCAAACACACCTAAATCTGAGTTTCTGTTTTCATATCCTGCCAGAGCAAAAGACCTGATAAAAATAAAGGGAGTGTGGTGCTCGTGAGCCATAATAACCTCCAAATACCTGGATTTGTTGCCTGTGTCTATTAGTATTTCCATGGAAACCTACAGTAGTCTTTCCTGTGGTTTCTCCCACAATTCCCTTCACAAACACTGCTCTTGGCTAACTGACTTGTGAGAGGGACACAAAACTCTTGCGGCTTCATCACTGGAGCCCATCCCCCCCCGCACTCTCTTTTGCAGTGGCTTTGCAAAATGACGTCTGCCATTCATTTTGTTTGGCTTCCAGACAGAATATCTAAGTTGCGTTTGATGTGAAGTGTTCTTGTTTACACTGCGACATATTTGCAATCTGTTAGTCAATGTAATTACTGAATGTGTGAACTCTTTTCTCACAGAACATTTAACTATACTGCAACAGAGCACAGAGAGGAAAAGAAGCTCATATTTTCTGATTCAGTGTTCATACTCATACACTGATAGCTTGATGTCAACATTTAAAAGAATGTGTTGCTATGACAAGAAATACTTAAAGACCCCCCCATGCATGTTTTATTTCAGCTTTAAATAACTATTTGTTACCTGGATAAAAATTCTTTAAAGGGCAACTTCTGTATTTGTCAACTACAGCAAAACAGGCTGCAATGTAACCACTGTGGGCTTGAGTAAACCGTTAATTTACGTCCACTAAAAGTGCTTATTTTTGCCACTGAAAGCCTCAGATTATTATTCCAAGTGTCTGACAACATATGGAAAGGAACCCTACAGAGGTATATCTTTTTGTCAAAGAGTAAGATCCTTTTTGTTCAACCAGAAACAGCCAAGAAATCACTATTGTCAAACACACCAGACTCCATTCAAAAAAGCATTAATTTTACCGTGTACAGAACTAACCTATTATCACAATTAAGTGGGGGGAATTAAGGGTTTATTTCAACTAAACCAGAGCTGGTGATTGTAAGAACAGTGGAAAGACGAAGCAAGGTGACTTTTGTTAGCGTTATGTTGTTTCTGTCGACGTTCCACAAAGTTTGTTTTATGATGATGAAATTGCTGCATATTCAAATGGAGTTTGGTGGGTTTGGCAATAGCAATTTCCAGGCTGGTTCGAGCTTAACAAATCGAATCTTATTCTTTTACAAAAGGTTTATCTTTGTAGGGATCCTATCCCGAATGTTGTCAGACACTTAGCATAACAATCTGAGCCTTACTGTAACAAAAACATGTGCGTGTACGTGCCCCAAGTGGTTACAGTGCAGCCTGTTTCATAGCTACCGGCTGCGGCCCACTCACTCTCACACAATGCTGGACCATTTTAAAAAATGATTGTTTCCATTAATCTCTTAGAACCAAAAACACAGGAAAAAAAGGATCCAAAAGTTACCCTTTAAATGATACCTAGGCCTACTCTTCCAAATCACGTGTCTAAATTCCATACTGCACCATAATTGGCTTCCAGTTGTGATCTCACAAAACTTAACTTATACATACACACTGAACTCAGCAACCAACACGGAGAAGCTTTCCTCCTTCACAAACACCAGTCTGCACAGTGAGGCTAATGCAACCAAGTGGAGCAACAACAAGCAAACAAAGTGAGTGAAGGGGGGCTTTAAAATGTGGAAAATGCAAAAGGGAAAAAATGTGACTATATAGCTTCTAAAAAAGTTTCCCAGAGAAAGAACGGTGAGACAATGAGCTTCCATTGTGTGTGTGCAGGGTAAGTACAGTATTGTACCTTGGCCAAGCCTCTGAGAATTCTGTTGTTCTTGTTGTTGCTGCTGTCTTCTTGCCAACTTCTTCATCTGAAACGGAGGAGTCAGAGTTGTGAGGAACCCCCAAAACTAACATGCGCTCTTTAATTTAAAAAGGATGCTCCTCGCTGTTCACCCTGGAATGAACTGCACAGAATCTGTATCTGAGTGCACTTCATTGTCAAGTATCAAAGGTTTTCACAAGATAATAATCAGAAAAGAGGAGGGCGTAGACATTTAATGCAAGAGTGAGCGAGATTTGCAACTCCTTGGGCCTTTTTTTTTTTTTTAAACATTTGTGAAAGGAATGCAGTGATAAGTTTAACACACATAGTTGTGGTGATTTATAAGCTATGGACTCTAAGATGGAACAAGGCTGTTGAATATGGGCGCAAAATCTAATTCATCCTGTGTTAGCAGCTCTCACCTTAGCTCTCTGGTTCTGAAACCACACCTGCACCACCCGGACACTGAGTCCTGTCTCTGCAGCCAGCGTCTCCCTCACCTGAAATCATAGAGACAAAAAAATTCCAGCATCCCATGAGAAAACAAAACACTTCACAGCACACTGAAATACTCTGCCTCCTTAACATATCTTCCACATTCCCCGATAGGCACACTGCCGCTTTGATTCGCTTTGATTTCAGTGAACGTTGCATGAATGCAGTGGGCTTTTTGGACCTCTTTGGTTATTGCCTCTTCAAAGCCTTGGACCGGGTGCAGCGCCTGTTTTAGGGCCCAGGCTATGGAGGCAGCTCTCCTATCTCAGTATGACATTTGGTGCAGGCGGTCTGCGTTACACCAGCCTGCCTCAGTTAACACAGAACAGAATGCTGCTTGCCACTTCAAAGCACAGCTCTGAGGTGGTTGAGATTTTTTTAATTTGAGAATTTTATTTGTGAAACTACTGTAGGGCTCGTGGTTGGCATCTAAACTTCCATTACCCCAAATGCAGACCAGGGAAGATATAAAAAAACAGATACATTTCCCTCACAGATAACTTAAGCATACCTTTCTGCAGGGTTTTGAGGACACCTCAAAGGAAGCCTTGAAGGCCCGTCTCTGTTGAGTGGTCAGGATGGTTCGTGGTCTTTTGGGCCTCCTGGGATCCTTCCCATCATCCCCCTTCCCCGGGCCTCCTATGCCTTTCTCCGGCTTGATGTCCAACTCCTCATCGTCACTTTTCTCTGCAGAGAGTGTCATTTTTCTGTATCATCATCAGCACAAGCTTGAACTGACTACACCCTTTTAGTCAGTGACAGTCTGCTGATAAATATATTTTCGTTCTTCCCAATTCCGGGAGATTCACACACCACAAGTGCATAATCAAAGGAGACACATGTGTTTTTGATACTTTGTTATCAATTTATTACAAAAGGAAAAGGCCACATGTACGATTAGACTTACAGAAGTCTATGGCTCTCGCTCTCAGAGAGCGCGGTGAAATATGCACATTTGTCACCGAGCTGGACTCTGTGTCACATGTGAGTTATTGCCCTCAGCTTTGTCTGATTTACACTAAATCAATCTCTGATAAGAATACTACATCAAGTGCAACATGGAAAAAAAGGCAACACGAGTACATGTGGGAAATGCATCTCCCATGACACAGCAAGACGATCCTTTTTTTTTTTTTTCTTGCTCTATTTCAGACCTTAAAATAATGACAATGTTCATATGGATTGCTGGATTTTTACTGTCAGCAGCAGGATATTACAGTTTGGGGTTGTAAAATCAGTGTCATTTTTATGCTTCTATACTACGACATGCCATTAAAGCAAAAAAATAACTTGGTTTTTTATTAGATTTCTGTTATTATGGAGATGCCTGTTTGTTTATTTTTTTACATTAAAAGTGAGCTTGCTGTTTGCAGCTATTACATACACTAACTAGTACTTTATTTTCTCCCAGAACAATTCATTACTTTAGGAAAAATCCTAAACTTTAATGCAGTGATTATGAATTTCTTTGTATTTTGTACTGTACACACACTGTATCCTCAAAGTTTATCCTCTATTAAGGGTAAAGTCATAATAAGTTTGCTTATACTTTAAACTGTTGTTGCTTTAATTGTAATTGTAGTATGACATATAAATAGGTTACTTCATTCAGTGAAGAAATTCTGCATTTGAGTTTCATCACAAAGGCCACATAGCTATGTAAACACAACATGAAAAATGAATGACTAAATACCCATAAATTACCTGTCTATGTGGGGCCTAAAACAAGTGTTTCCAGATCTAAACCAGTAGTGCTGCTAATGATTTTGGGGTCTAGTGACTGTAAGGAAAGGCACACGCGATGGCTCAGTGTCTCCGGTTATCTGACTCTGATAAGTATCTACATTTCTCCTCCGAAAAACCTACATTTCGTCTGCCACATGCCGAGGTTAACCTCTGTTCATGTCAACATTTTCTCCATCTTGAAATCTGGAGACATGCACAAAAGACATGCCTGCGCGATGCACCGGGACACACAACCGAAACGAGGAAGACGCAGAGCAAATATTCCCACAAGTTGACAAAAGTTGACACAGGCACAGATGTATTTGACAAATTCCCCGCTTTTGTGCATGTTTAAATGTGAGCCAGATGGTAGTGAACAGTGAGGCTTGGCGAGATGCCTCATTGTGTGTGGAGGCTATAGGCGAGGAACACTAGAGCTGATAAGAGTGGAGGCGCAGGCTTTCTGCAGAAAGGCCCCCAAATCCCTCTGTCACTCACCATGATACAGTGATTTAATTCTTTCCAGCACCAGATCCTGCCCACGCATGGAGAGCCATTAATACAGGGTGGCTTGGCTTCGTCCTGTTTCCACTTCCTACTGTATCATAAACCGCTCCCCACTTGAATTAGAAAGCTACAAAATCAGCCATTGAAAAGCTGCAGATGGAGGCTTGTTTTAGAAGTTTTTACAGCCTGGGCTGCATGTGAGATCTCTGAATAATCTCAGATGTTCAGCAAATGATCTGGCAACTAGTTAAAGGACAAATTATTGTTTTTCTCTTTAAATATTTCTAACTAAAACCAGTTAGATTCAGCTTAGATCCAATGTGGTGCTTGTCTACATTGGCTACCACTGTGATGGAACAGAGCATACAGAATACAACACCCTGGTGCCATATGATGATAGCACCTGGGTGTTGTTCTCACTCTTGTGCGAGAGGGTGCAGAGGGCTCACCTGAGTCTGAGTCATCTGGGCTAACCGAGCTGAGTAAGTCCTTCTCCCTCTCATAGTCGATCTTGCACAGCAGCTGACCCTCCTTCAGGACAAACTCATCGCCCTTCCTCAGCTGCCGGTCACACACGCAGCAGCAGAAGCAGTTCAGGTGGTAGACGCACTCCAGGGCACGCATCACGAACTCTGTGGGGGCGATTTTCTCCATGCAGCCGCTGCACTTGGTGGCAAACATCCTATGGAACAAGAGAGAAAAAATCTTAGCTGTGCCGACAGGGGAAATTTCCTTGTCTAAAGCAACACTATGTAACTTCTGAAAAAAGAAATAGAGCATTAATAATTTTGTATATAAAAAGGTAAATTCTTAAGAAATAAAATGCTGCCTTGCATTTTTCAGTACACTCTGGAGTTTTCCTGCTTCAGCCTTGTTTGGTTTGATATAACCAGCAGCTTATGGTGGCTAATGCAAACTTTAGATAGACAATTGTGTGCAGCTACTGTAGCACTGAAACTCCTCTCGTCTTCTTGTCTCGTCTACTGTGATTTAGAATTTTCCAGTATCCTACAATTGCCACTTGTGGCCACAATGGCTACCATTCAGCAAAAGCTAAAGGGTAACGTCTGCATTTTTAGACCTGGACCCTATTTTGTTTTTGTGCCTAAGTGACTAATAGGAACAACAATGTGTTAAATTGGTCAAGTGTTTAGCAAGAGTGCTGCAACTAGCCACAAAACAGGCTACCACATCACCACTTCGGGTATATGCACACTTAACGTAGCCTTCCTTCACTAAAAGTGCTTGTTTTTGCTTCTTACAGGCTCAGATTGTTATTCTAACCATTCTCTACAGAGATAGACCTTTTTGTTGAGGAGTAAGATCCTTGCTGTTCAACCAGAAATAGCCCTGAAATCGCAAACACCAAACCCACCAGACTCCGTTTAAATAAACGGTTATTTTATCGCCATAAAACACACTTCAGTCAAAGTCAACAGAAACAAAATAAAACTCTGAAACACTGTTTTGGTTTGGTTTTTCCACTGTTCCAACAATCACCAACATTGGTTTGATTGAAAAAAACTTTTAATTCACTCGGTTAGATGTGAAAATATGTTGGCTTTATACATGCTAAAACCAACGTTTTTTTTTAAGTGGGGTTTGGTGGATTTGGCAGAGGCAATTTTGGGGCTTTTTCTGGTTAAACAAAAACGATTTTACCCATTAATAAAAGTGTCTATCTCTGTTGGGATCCTTTATATAATGTTGTTAAACACGAACAGTAACAATCTGAGCCTGTCAGTGGCAAAACCAAGCACTTCTAATGGGTGTAAATTGCAACTGGCGGAAAAATACCTAAGTTGCCCTTTAAAATTAGAATATGTAACTTCTGAGAAAAACACACTATTTCTCCTACATATGAAAAGCAGAACTTTTAAGACATATGATGGATCTTTCTATGTGACTTTATTTGGTACTCATCATTTCTTTCTGTTTCACTAAGAGTCAAGTTGGCCTGTTGATCCTGTGGGCAGCCAAGGAGGTGACTCCCTTTGGCAGCAGCTCATCTGTTAAAATTTCTAGGGTGGGCCAGCCCCCTGTGTCATTCCAAGCAAGCTCAGTCATGGGCACCCAAAGCCCCTCACAAATCTAAAAAAGAGGCTGGATCATGTTCTAGTGCGGTAATCACCGAAACCTGATGATCCCAATCAAGCCTGTGCTGACAATTTACACATTTCTTTCATATTCGTGACACTCTACAGGCATCAGACACCGTATCATGATTCATGGCTGACTACTGGGCTGCCCTGTACTCTGTTCATATTTCATCTTACTGTCTAATATTGTGCCCCTATGGTGCAACACTGCCTCTATCACCATTTCCTAGACAACACCTTCATCTTCTTTTATATCCTTTCAGGAAGATGTTTGCATTGTTTTATTGGTGACTGAGAGGCATTTAATTCGTTCTCGGGTTGTTCAGAAGAAGCCACATTAAATGGAACAAGAAGGCAGGGAGTGTGGTTGATCTTGTCCAGCCGTAAAGCTGGATTTATTAGTGGCCTCTTTGTTTGCCCTGGTCTGGAAGACAGCTGGCAACCGCCTATCTATTTGTGGTGAACATCTATTTCATTGTGCAAGGCAGGGAGGCAGCAAGAGGAGCAATTGACATCATCCTCTGGTTTCGGGACAGGGATGAGCGATAGTGATGAATATAATGTGTAAATATAAGCCGAGGGGAAACCAAAGAATGGTTTTGTTATGGTAATGTTGTTATAGGTGCCGATTGAGTACTGATACGGTGTGTGTGTGTGTGTGTGTGTGTGTGTGTGTGTGTGTGTGCGCGCACACGTGTGTTCACACATGTAAGTTCATGCGTATGAGCAGCTGTATGCACGTTGGAAACGAGATAGCGGGGTTTTTGTTGTTGCCTATGCAGCTTTCTAAAATAACTGCTTCACTATCGGATCTGATTTTATGTTATCTTAATTACATCATATTAATTGATAGGTTATTAGTGCTAGTACCATCCCTTATGATCACCACCTGTATCTGGCACAGAGAAACGGCATCTGATTTTCTTTTTAACCATCATGCAGCAGCATAACAACAGAGATATCAGAAGCTGGCACTCTCAGGGTTCATAAAATCCTTTAATCTTTCATTTATTACAATAAGTTAAGAAGATTATTATTCAACTATGGAAAAACCTCAAGGATAATCCCTTGAAAAAGAAATTTTGGCATGTTTCTCAAACAAGCAGGGTTCTGGTTTAAGTGACCTGCCAACCTGGATCTATCTTCTAAACAAACCTCCAAGTTCAGACGCTACAAAACAAAAGGCAAGAACAACACTACTCATAAAAAAAAAAAGAAAAATCAGAAATATAATTAATAAAGGGAGATCTTAAATGGACACACTTACGTCAAGATAAACTGAATATTCAGGGAGTTGTTTTTAGTTTTGAGAGGGATTAGTGTGTTACATGCTGGGATCAGGGAAAGAGGTGATGAATCTGTCAAGACAAGTTCCCAGCTTCGAACTCTAATGTTTAGCTAATGATTGCCGGCTTAGGGCTCAAAAAGAGAGCAAAAAAGTTGAGGAAATGACTTGTTAGTGCGGTTTTGATACGTCCAGGGCTCTGCATTCACCTACGACCGCTCTCTCAAATCTTCTCATCTAGATGAAAACATTCTCATTCAGCCCTCTTTCCTTTCTTCTTTCTCCTCGCCGCGTCTAATCTTGTAAGCCATTATTTTTCTATTTCCCCTCTCTGTCACTTTGCATTATTTTTGCTGCTGTAATTCCTATTCGTCCCTTCTGGAATCTTCCTGTCCTGCTTTGTCCTTGGGTCTAATCCGGACTTTCTGCCTGTTTTCAGTCCCCGGTCCCCATTCTCAGCGGGGTTCAGATGGAATAGCCATGCATGACGCCCCTTCTATGGCAACCACACCTCCACAGGAAGGCAACGGCGACTTTTCGGATGGGCAGAGAAGGCCTTTGAGAAGCTGGCAGCAGAAGTAAATCCTTCTCTAAGGAACAAGGAGAATTAGCAGGGAGCAGTGGACTAGGGATTTAACCCTACCCCTCTCCTTTGAAAGGCACAGTCGGTCCCACTCCTGCGGCTAGCCACAATCAAACAGAGGAGGAGTGGGGAGGTGGCAGTGGGGAGAGGAGAACACAAACTCCCTGAATGACACAAGCAGTGGATTGTGGAGGAGCCTAATCCCACTTTAATACCTTTCCAAGTTCAGCTGCTAAAGAATGCTCTTTAAAACAACACCACTGTGTGAGCAGTGAAGGTTGACCAGGGGGAGGCACGCCATTCAACCTCCCCAACATTACCTGATTAGTGGTTTGAGGACCAGGCCAGTGGGCCAACGGGAGACAGAGGAGATGTAAATGATGATTTTATATAGAGAAAAACATAAGGTTTGCGGAAAAGGAGCAGCTCTCTGTTGAGCTCTGCTGGGATATTAAAGATATCAAAGTGCTGTAGGTGTGAGTGGAATCAGACTTAAAGTGATTTAGGTGATCATTTACCACGTTCTGCCTCTACTTGATCCCACTGACCCATCACACTAAGATCTGTATTCACCCCAAATCCACTTTCTGGACGTTCAGCTGCTTGGGTAACATGATTCCTAGTGTCGCAGAGGCAGGCTTGACACCACAAAGAAGACCACCAGCATGACAACCCAGCTCTCGCTTTTTTTCCTCCTCCCACACCTGAGCGCACAGATCAAGTGATGAGACTCCTCCTGTGCGGATCAATGGTCGCATCTCAAGTGTCAATATTTACCCAAGGCCTCCCCACAACTGGACTCATAAATGAAAAAAAAGAGCCCATCTCAGCACATACCTCCCTCCCTGAGGAATCATTACGTCCCTCTTTTTAATCCTGTGTCCACATACCTGTAATCCCTTATCTGTTCTTTCTTGCGTTATCTATGGTTCTCTCTTCCTCTCCGTGACAGATTATCACACTGTTGAGGCTTGTAACGCTACAAGCTGTGTTTTTTAGCAAATGCACAAAAACACAGACGAGAACGGGGGAAAAAAACGAGAGCATTATGAAGAGGACAAAAGCCAACAGGGACCGACAGTTATTTTGTCTGATGAACACTTCAGCCGAGCCAAGTGCAGCTGAGAGACTTCGGCCTCTCTGCTGCTCTTCTTCTTCCCCCCTCTTTCCAGGCACTTTGGAGAACTATGCACTCTCCCTTTGAACAGATTATAGGCAACTTAAAGTGTGACAACATCTTAAGCTCTCACCACATGTTGCCAATGATTTCCCTTCTCCAGACATTACATTTAATGCTTCTGCCGCAGTGATAAGCATCAGGAGGACTGGGCGGGATAAAAGAAACCCAGAAGAATAAGAGAGAGAGAAGAGGGCCGAGGGGGTGGGGGGGGTATGGAGCTGCTTATGGTGCTTGATAATCATGCTACATTTAGCAACACGTGCAACAGTCTCACCTACTCCCCTTTTGCTATTGAACAACACTTGGAGAAACACCATAACAATTTGGAGAAGAATAGCCCGGGCTATTATGTCACCGCATCCCTTCAAAGACAGAGGGGATGAGGATTATCCAGGCAGCAGCTGTAAGCTATTACTTTGAAGATGGGCTCTCGTGTTTGAGCAGGAAACCTGTGGCCATGCCAATCACGGCAGAGGTGAGAGATGAGGCCTGGGAGGCAGGTCAGACAAGGGCCTCCGGGCAGGATGAAGGGCATGTGGAGCAATCGGTCAATCGTGCACGCTTGCGGCTTCCTGATTTAGCAGCTATATTTCATATCAGTCTTTTCTCGGCAGCAGACCAGGATATTTCCTGTTTCTTTGCTTTCAAAGCAGATGTGACACACAATAAAATAGTTTGAGGAAAAAAACTTTCATTCACATTCTTGCTGAGAACTAGATGATAAGACTGACACCACTGTCGTACCTGTTGGCTAGACGTATAGCTACAGCTGGTTGGGTCAGCTTAGCTTAGCATAAAGACTGAAAACAGCAGAATAAAAAACGTTTTAGCAATAGATAACATTTGGAGAAATTTGATTATTCTCTTTCTTACTGGGAGTTAGATTATAAGTTTGGTACCATTCTAATATCTGTTCTGTCAATATGAGGGCAGTCTGTTAGCTTAGCTTAGCTTAGCTTAGCTTAGCTTAACTTAGTGTAAAGACTGGAAACGGGGAAATAGCAAGCCTCCCAGCTGGCCAGCGACATCATTAGACATTGATATTTGGTATGAATTTAGGGTTTGATGTCAGGTGACAAAATTCAATATCAGGACAACATCTGATGCTAACGTCAATTTGACATAGAATACTGACAACAGATGACGTTGATATTTTGTTGGTTTTAAGTTGTGATGTTCAGTAACCAAAATACAACATCTTTCAAATGTCTCATGCCAACGTCAATACGACATAGAATGACAAAATTTAGTTATAAGGTATGGCAAACAAAACTAAACATCTGCAAGACATCATGATGTTAACATCCACAGCGTAAAATTCTATTATTGTTGTAGACATGTAAAATATAGTCAACCAGTCAATTTCAACTAAAATTTAACGTCTGTCTGATGTAAGAGTTCTGACGTGATATTGACGTCTGGCGCCAGCCAAGCTAGCTCTGTCCAAAGGTACTGCTAGCATGTCTAAAACTAAATAAACAACCTGAAATAGCCCGGCACATAAAATTGCAGCATGTCGTTTTTAGACTTTGCTTTTTGTACGAGATATTGTGAGTTAGTTAAGCTTTACATAGCGAGGCTAGCTGTTTCCCTGTTTTCAGCCTCTATGCTAAGCTAAACTAATGATGCTGGTTGTAGCCACACACAACACTGATCAGTAATAAGATTCAAAACACTAAATGCAGCATATAATGTATAACACAGACACAAAGGTAGGCTAATGTTATGAGTTTAAATTTGCTAGTTCCCGGTAGATTAATTACACATGATTAGATGACATTTTGTTAGCGTTCAGTTTGTATGACATTAGCTTTGTATGACATTAGCTTGCTTATTTTTGTCCCAAAGATTGTTGTAGTTGGTATTTGACTTGGCGATCTAAACGTCCTCAAGGTCTGTAAGGATCAAAATCATTAACTCACTTAAATTCTGTAATACTCATCTGTCGAGAGCTTCTCTATACGGGCATTTGTCTTATGCGCTTACTTATACATTTGTAATGATGAACGACAGATTAGACTGCTAACTATCGTATGCTTATCCTGTCATGATGCTAGCAAGCCCCAGAATTCTCCGCAAATCCCGTTTCCTATTGGTCTTCTCATCTAACCTCTGAAAATAAGTCTGAGTCTTTAAATGTAAAATTACTGATTTACTGTTTTCACATACTTAAAATAAATTTTCAACCAAATTTAATGACTAGCGTATTTCACATTCAAATTTCCAGGTGGAAACTCCTTCTGTTTGTTGTCTGGAAAGAAAAGCTGTGGCGGTGTGGAACGACAACAAACATATCTGTCTCAAAGAGGCAACAGAGGTATCTGAGCTGTTGAACAGCCACTTCTCAGCTCCTCATGAGACACGCCTGTGTGAAAATTGGCTCTTAGAAACAGTATCAAGAGCTTCGGCTTAAAAGGAACACATTTGATGCCCAGATGTTGAAGGCAAACCTTTTCAACTTTGTCTCAACATTGGGAAAATTACTTTGTTATGTATGGTCCTGTTGTCCTCTGGAAGCAGCGCAGTAGATGCTGACCACACTGGTCTAAAAATAACAACCTGAAATTAGCTAATGTGAGTGTTTGATTGGTTGCAGGGGGACAGATGAGAAAGGTAGACTCCAAAAGTTTTACTTGAACACAGTGGGTGTGCATGTGTAAATAAAAGGAGCTAAAGCATTTCCTGATTCATTCTTCCTCTATGAAGTTAAAACAAACTTTCAGTCTGCGAGTATATCACAGTGCAAAACAAAGTGGGGCCGATAACGCTGTCTCCATAAATGATCTCAGTAGCTGACCTTGTTTCATAGTATCAGCATTTCTCTTTGGAGCATAGATTCATGGAGAGTAATGAAGCCAAATAAAAAGTGCCATCCTTCTGCTCCCAAGGGCCAGCTCCAGTCAGCTCTAAAAGCTGCTTAATCACCATCCCGTGCTTACTACATTAGCATAATAATGGCCTTTAAATTGAGGCTCTTTGTTTTTTAATTAAACTCCCAGCAGGTAAAAGTAAAACACATTAACGGGAGATGTGTACACCACTAATGGCCCAAAGGTGCCTTCTTCATCACACAGCTCTGGCCACAGGGTTCTGCTTGTTCCCCGCACTGAAGCGCAGCAACCGGCTGCCTGCGAGCTCACAGGGGAGGAATGAGACGAGCTGATTGCACTTGGCATAGCAAAGATAATAGCGGAGACGTGTTCGGTGTGTGTTAGTGTATGCATGCGCACCTGCCCTACATCTCAGAGGGAACACACTTAGTAATAGCTGCTGAGCAGAGCTATCGTGATTTGTAAAAAGACACTGGTTACAGTTAGTCTGGAGCGAGGTGTTTCCAGGATCGTCTATCCCACACGTCCGCTATTGTGAAAATAAATATGGCCACTTTATTTCTATGGCAGCATGAGCTCCTACGCACTGGAATGTGCGGCTCCCTCAGACGAGTCCCCGGCCAGACAGACATCCCAGGCATATCTGTACATAACGCTATACCGCACAGCTGCACAAAGAAATCCTAACCCTTAAGTCGTTATTCAAATGATCTCATTCCAGGAGGCTGTGTGTTTCCCAGATTACTCAACACTTGAAGTACAGTTTGGAGAAGATGATGTGCTCATGTGTATTCTAACTGACTGCAAGAGCCCAAAACACATGCAAATCTTGTTCATATATCTTTCATAATTTCATAATTTTCATAACTCATGCTGCTGTCAGACTCGGAAACATATATGATAGCTACACACAACGCTACACACAGTCAAAACTGCGTGTTCATACAAAGCTCCAAGAGCAACAGCGGTATGCCGAGAATTGTCTTGCAGCATCAGGCGACCCAAACGCTTCTCCTCCACATGTGTCTGCTAATGAGTCACTAGGAAAACAGCGTGGAAATAAGCCTCCCCAGCCACACAGGTAGAACAAAGCTCATGGAGAGAAAAGGACAGTGTATTGGGCAGCAGAGGAGGCTAAGTACACATCTAAATACAAGAGTAAGCAGGCAGGCACACATGATGCTGTTTGGACAGCTGGTGTTCCTGAGTATGTAAAATGAGTGCAACATCACATTTAGGCTCAGTTTTTAGAGCTCACAACAAACAATACTCTGAGCAACAGCATCAGTGAGGGAATTATGACTGTAATTTTTTCTTTCTTTCTGGCATTTTCCCCCGACTCATTTTCATTTTTTTTTTACCTGTTCTCAAAGTGGAGTCGATCCTTAAACAAATAAATTAAAAGACGATGAATTACAAGGCTGTTATAAAGTGCTCAGCTCTGCCTTTTGTCACTCCGGTAAGTGAAGCAGTTTGTAAGGGCCATCACTGCTGGAGATGTGACATGTTTACAATGCGGTGCCTCTAAAAGCAAGACGCCAAGAACCAAACTAAAAAAAAAAATCCCAGGACAGCTCCTGTTAAAATCATCTGCACCCATTTTTATATAATACAATTCTTTCTGTTTGTCTGCCCCTTCATAGCTAATCTGCGTGAGGTGGAGCAGAGCCTGCCATTAAGGGCTTGGCCCGCTCGACGAGCCACCGCGAGTGATTGCTGCCTCTGAAAGAGCTGGGAGAGCAGAGAGAGTGATGGCTACAATAAGTGCAATGGCAATCACACGTTATGGAGGTACGGCTGACTCAAACTGCCCACAGATACACAAAGGTTTATCTTTTCATTTGTATTTTTTCTAATGAGACTCAGGAGTTGACGACAAATCATAATGCTCTGGGAGAAATAAAAAACTAGTGTGACCTCATGTCCAGATAATATGATTAAATCATGAAGTGAAGATGTAGGAACTGATTCTAAGATATTTTACTTTCTTTATGGTAAGAAAATAAATGGACTCATCTTACCAGATTCAGCGCTGGAATGGTTAAAAAACAACATTTGGATTGGAGGGCTTCGTAATTACTATTGACCCAGAGGTTCTGGGTCTAAGAAATAAAACAAACAGTAATATGAGGTGTTCTAAAGCACAAGTCTGCAAATATGCAAAGACAGGGTCTGGTGGAGAGCATCACGCTTTGGCTTCTTTTCTCCACTCCTAATCTGTGGGCCTACACAATATTAAGACGGCTTTGGAGCCACTTGTGACCCAGCTGTGCACTAATGAAAAATTCCACAGCTCTGTGCAGAGGCCAATGGAGCTTGACCCCTTTCCACCCCGAACCAAGCAATGTCCATCTTGAGGAGTTTACCAGGGCTGAAAGATACTGGATTAATAGGTAGCAAAGGAGAAAGAGAGACAATCTGGGAAAGGCTGGAAAAAAAGAAAAAGCTCCTGTGTGTTACCCCCCCTGCCTTTTTCTTCTCTTCCTCCGATCTTTAGTATTGGTGTGAAGTAAAGTGTTTGCCCAGGTTTTAATGGGCAGAAGATGATCTGGAGATCATTGTGATGGAGGCTGGTTGGATGAGGGGGCTCTGTTTATTTAACAGAGATTCAGTCTAAGCCCAAAATTAGTTTGGGGGGAGAGAATGTGAGGCAACCAGGAATTAGACGTTGTTCACAAGATCCGGATTCATGTGTTTGTGATCCTGCTGCCCTTGATTCTCTGTCTCTGCGTCTTAACCGAGACAAAAGAAAGAAGAGCAGGCATGGTTCAGTCTGCTGACTGGATGAGGATATACAGTGAGCAATTATAGAGTAATGTACACCATGTTAACTACTCACATATGTCAATAAGCAGTAGTAGTTTTTATAAGGATGTATATGTTTTGGTCTGGTGTGTCTTTCATTATCTTCTCCTTTTTCTTTGCATTTATTTATCCGAACTAAGACATAATTTAAAGAACACCCAGATCAGCCTCCCACTCATCTCTTTTAACGTTCAGATACCACACAGCCATGCAGATAACATCTAGGAAAACAGATAAGAAATTGAGAGGAAAATACACAGAGCTATAATGAAAATGCTGCCAATAAAAGAGCCTTTTTTTTTATCACAGATGGACAATTTTGAAGATAGTGAGCAGAAGAAAATCAGACATGGTGGCGGCTGCAGGACTGAAGCAAGATACATCAATTAAGCAGGATCAATACCAAACATTTCACCCAGGGCAACCTTCCCCGCCACCTTAAATTCTCATCAAAATGAATACTAATAATCCACATCTATAGGAGCACCCAAGTCACAGATGCTCTCAAATTGCCACCTACTTTTACAAGATGAGTCCACCTTTAATATCCTTGAGGGAATAGACGACAGAGCTAAATAAGGGGTGGGAGGGCGGGGTGGGTGAGAGAAAATGAAAAAGGGGAAAGCAAATGAAAAATAAACATTGTTATTGAAAGACAGGATGCTTTAAGACCCGGGGGCCAGGGATTAACATTCAGATTAGCATTCAAATAATATATTTGAATTTCTGATCAGCAATCCTCTTCAAAGAGCTAAATCCCAAGATTAGCAGGTGTTATGCTAAAAAGCTGTGTTTTTTTGTCAGGAACGTCGCTACACTAGCCAAACAAATATGTCTTTGAGTGCGAGGGGCTGGCATGGATGTATGGCTGTAACCATGGCGACTGACTGGTAGTTAGGAGCCTTGGAGAGGGGTGCAGTGTTGGAATGTGTCAAACAGACAGAGGGGCGCACATACGCCGCAGAGCAAACCAAAAACCTGCTGTTTCACTAAAGACCATCAGCTACATTATTGAGACCACCTACAAATTCCAGGGCTCTTTGGGTCGACGGGGAGAGAAAGGTCATTTTGCATCTTTATTTTTTCTTTTAATACATTCTTCCCCAATTGGTTTGATTTAGGAGTGTCTGGCTGAGGGAGTCAAACATTAAAGTGATGAATTTATATTAGAAGATCAAAAAAAATGATGTAGAGGTCTACTAAAAAATCACACTGTGTTCAACAAAATGCCAACTGGGTCACTCAGTTATGTCTGACCCCAAAAATGAAGCTCAAGTAAAATATACAACACGATTTAGCAGCACACATACATATCTTCAAAAGCAATGAAATTATATTTACAGCAATTCACTCAATATTCTCTTTTATCTACAATATGTCAGGGGAACTATTAAGCGCTAATCTGCAGTAATATTTATTCTTTAACATAATTAAACACAGATTTCTGCTACTCAGAGTTTATGCCATTTAATTTTTGCACAAATATGGTTTCTATTTACATATATATTTTCACATACTCACAGATGCAAGACCAGTAATTGTTTTATCTGAACTCTATAGAAACAAATGGGTTATTATACCCTTAGTGTTAGCTATAAATGACCAGACGTGGAACAAACTAAATACATTTATTTAAGCAGTAAGTGAAAAATTGAGGTATTGGAGGTGATTATTGCCATTTAATGCCACTTTATACTTCTGCTACAGCTGTATTTACGTCAGAGATTCAGACAGATTAAAACTACAAAACATTTTATGATCTCTGTTAAACGAACAGCATATAAAATTAGCTTCACCTTGACTGAGTGCAATCAAATGCTATTAATAGTATAGAAAATAATAATCACTTCATCAATGGTAACACTCACAGGGGCCATATTTATTAAATTTTGAGTATTTATTTCTATACTTTTTTGAAAACTTTCAATCTTTGTGGCATTTTTTAGTGCAGGTCTTTTAAATTCTTTATGTTGCGGTATTGCTACATTCACTTAAGTTAAGGATCTGAAAACGTCTCCCATCACTAGCCACGGAAGACATGTTGGTAAAATACTACAAAATCATCTTATTTGTGTGGTTATTCATCGCACAGATTCCGAGGTGAATCACTGTTACGTCTGAAATATGCAGAGCTGAAGTGTGTAAGTGTGTGTTGTCTTACTCTGTGTTATCTGTAAGAAAAACACCTGCAGCGCATAACATTTCTGTTGATGATTTCATCATTGTTATCTATGATATACATTCCACACAAGGTACAAATGAGCCTAAAAGAACAATAAATGAATTGTCTGGACTTGCTGCAACCCGCATTGTGTTTGTGTGCTTAATCTTGAAAGGGAAATTCTCTCTCCAACGTAGCAGCTAATGTTACTGTGAAAGTATTTTGTTCGTGTCTTAAAGTATTCAAGCATGCATTTTGCCCCGGGAGGTCTGGCAGAGGAGTTGTCTGATGCCCTTTCTGCTCTTTCTTTCGCTCTCTTTGCTTTCCTCTGTCTTTCCCACACACCCCGCGCACACCGAGCATTTCTCTGTCATGTGGTTGGCGGAGTGTAAAATCTCATCACTCCAGCTGGAAGGGAACAGGTTCGGCAAAATTCCCTTTTCTCCACGTGGAGCCTTTAAGGCACAGAATGGAATGGCGAAGCATGGCACGGCACGTCTGGTCTCTCCGCAAACCCAACTGACGGTGTATCTGCATGGCCCTGCGGCGCTTACCTTGAGTCAACTCGCTGGTCTTGCCACGGCCCTTTAGTGACTGCATTATGACCCCTAACAGAGCTCTGACAGGGTTTGTTTTCCCTTTGCTTTAGCTCGGGACTCAATAAATTGACACTGCATTGTAGTAAAGCCTGCAGAGATACAGGTGCCTCCACTCAGATGATTCATACATATAAGGCCTGCTTAAACGGCCTGATATGAATTCTCAAGAGAGCGCGATGCGGCAGCAGCTGTAGTTCTGCATATTTGGCTGTGAACAAAACCACTGGTGCCCCTGCCACTTATTGTACACATGATCGGGCCGATATGGATGCTTATTTGTCTTCAGATGCGATGACAATGTCTCCCGCCGCAGTGACACCCGTGGTCAGCCCTCTCAGCAAGGAAAAAGGTTTGCATTCACCCACCAATTTTACACTCTCTTTAGGTCCAGGAGTGTCTTTGTGTGCCGGGGAGCAGCCCCATTCTCTGTGGCTGTCTGAAAAAAGCAGCTGTTTCTATAATGCTGTGGCAGCACTTTATGTTGCAGAATGATAAATGAAGGGGAAGAGGCAGAGCTGAGGTGCAGCTGAAGCACACACGCAGAAACAATGGCATAGGAGGGTCTATGCACTACATGGATATGCTCTCTACGCCTCTCTCTTTCAGCCTCTGCCTCTCTGTTGCATACATACACACACACACACACACACACACACACACACACACATACACACATCTCTCTGCAGGTTAGACTCCTGCTGGAGCTCACCCATAGCCAGAGGTTATAAGAGCGTGTTGAAGCAGAGGGGGCTAACAGAATGACACGTCCCACCAGTCGCAGCGCAGACCCGGGGGAGTGAGAGGTTGTGGTCGCTGTCCCACCGGGACCTGTCGCTCCTCTGTCCTCGGGGCAGTCATCTTCCTTTCCACCACCAACCTAATGACAGAGCCCCGAGGCCTCATCACTCCACCCCCACCAACCTTCACTCCCCCCGCCTCCTCCTCCCAGCTCCACGCTCCTCTCTCCCCGTTGTCCTACCCAGGTGCCTGTCAGAGGGGTGTCTGTTCCGCGACTGGTGTAACCGTTCACATAAAGGCTGCCCCCCCTCCCCTCCTCATCCTCCCACCGTGCCTCCTCCCCATGGCCCCGGGCTCAGCCTTTCATTTTGAAGTGGCGCAGGCCAGCTCTGCACCAGCCTGGGCCCTCGGCCTGCAGCCTGCTCCATTGTTTGGCCTCAGAGAAAGACTATTATTTCAACTCAATTTACTGTGAGTAAACACTGAGTGATAAGGCCCCCTGTCCTATCCCTCACACACACACACACACACACACACACACACACACACACACACATGCTTCAGTTCCTTCCCTCCCTGACCGTGGGCTGTAATATACACTGCCAACAAATCACTGCTCTCAGCCCATTGCTATCACTGGCTTTAGAATGGAGCTTACTAATTCACTTTCCAACACAGATCAGAGGACAGGCCTCATGTGTCTCAGAATATGGCTCCGCCACCACGCAGCATTTAAAGGGGCTTGTGGCCCTATGGTGGACTGTTATAAATTTAAAGCAACAGCATTCTCACATCTTTACCACGCCATTCACATGCTAAACCAGGGATAATCAGACACAAATATGCAACTGTGAAACAGTGCTGCGACAGGTTATTAAAATGCAGAATTCCAATCCTTTTCGGCATCGGTAATATCAAAGACATATGATGAATGTCTCCTCGGATAGATCCGCTGAGCTCAGGATGATCATGATGGTAGCTTTTTGTGTTTCCCAGACAATGGACGCAGAATGACTCGTGACTCACAGCTGCAGGAATGACACATTGTGGCCAAGTGTGTAGTTAATGGTATTAAGACTTCCATGCAGCCAAAGCTGAGAGTGAAATTCTTCACAGATAAATGTCACGTTAGCGTGAGTCTGTAGCACCTCTTTTGCTTTAAAAAGAGCCTGAATACAGAGCTGTTTGTTCTGTTTTTCATTGTTTCACCGCAGAAAAGCCCTCGATCCCTCTTGTGCGTGAGGACCTGTACTACATCTTAATTATACAGAATTATCAGCCAGCTTTAAATAGCAGTCGTTTGCACTGTCTCCGCCTTATGTGGCTAATATAATTATTCGGAGCCTACTTTATCTTAGGCAGAAAGAGGCTGACACAGTAGCACAAACTAATGTGATAAAAGCTTAGCATATCACGGCTTGATTCGAGGATTTTAAAGGTAAGTGTTTATGACAAGGTAATAATGCCTCATGCAAAAGGCTGGCCTGTAAATTGGTTAGTTAAGGCATGATGGATGAGGGGGAGCCTAACCTTATTTCCAATAGAGCCTCTTGATTTCTAGAGCTGTGGATAATGAATTTGATTTAATTAGACCATCCCTCATCTAATTAAGAGTGGGAGAAATCTGACCCTGTGTGTAGTCTTAAAACAGCCGCTACTTTGAACCATATGGACATATCTGAGCACTTGCAAATTCAGCGTTCTGAAAGACAGGCGCACTTTGTTTAAGGGTCGTCACATTAGCCACAATTATCGAACCCATCCTTCATGAAATAAGTAACAAAAACTTAATCAATTAAAAAATATGATTATTGTGTGAAATAAAAACAAACTACCAGCCAATTAAGAATGGAGTTGAGAAGATGGTACTGGGGATTGGGCAACAGCTATAAAGGTCCAATTAAAGTAGTGATTCATCATCAGATTATTAATGAAGCTTGTGAGGGTCCTCTGCAGTATTGGTAATGGGCTGCTTGGCCTATCTCCCCCGAAACCCTCTGGGTAGACCTGCTCCTTACACTGCCAAGGTAATCTCTTTAAAGGCCAAGGAGATCCAGCCCACCAGGCCCCCAAAGGCACCCTTGAGTGGCTCCCACCGCCTGCTATACTCTGCGCTTCACCTCACAGGCTTGACAACTCTCATTATGGCTCCAACTTTTCTAGGCTTCACCTTGGAGAAAAAAGAAAAGAAAAAAACTCTCTCAACTTGATCATCCTGACAGCCCCGGGTGTTGTATTTGTCATCCTCCGACTAACTGGACGTGCTCGCGAGAGCCGGGGATCTGAGGAGAAATGATGTAAAAGTCTGCCTTGTCCAGGGCTAGATATCTGAAGCCAGTTCTGATTTGCTTCCGGCTCTGATGATGTCCGTGAGCATGGGGAGGATAATATCTCTCTCTGAAATATCCCAAATCAGCTGTTATTACTGCATATGCCAGAAAGCCTTACAATACTTATCATTGACAGTCCATCTCCTAGTGCCCCTTCTAAATCTGAAGAACACAACCCCATAGATGCTTAGGTAGCCAACACACTGCAGATCCAATTACCTGTAATACACACTTCAGTTTATCTCACTCCCAGTCATTATCTAAATTGCCGACATATTATTAGGGTACCTGCTTGAGGAGTGTGTGTGTTTCTCTTTGTCTCCTAATAGGGCCCAAAGGGAGTGTTGTTTTGTATGTAACCCTCAGTAGGCTGTAAAGGAATGGGCTTTTAAAACCCTTTTCCAAAACAAAGGCAGGCGGGAAGCACAGAACACACCTCACCATTATGCACCAAACACAAACGTATCTGTCATGACACGGTGAGTGGTGGAATCAGGAGATTAATTATGTGATTGTGGAGAAAAGGAGCCCCGGCCCTCAGTCGGAGTGGTCCCTCATTACATTACCTCGGCCTCCAGAGGAACCCAATTGACTTTGGAGGCACGCTGCTCCTCCACAGAAGACCTACACTGATTGAGAAGTGTGACAACTATTAACAGTTGATTGCGCATGGCCTCTACTCTGGCGTAATTCCAGCAGGTGAAAATCAAACCGCTGAGGTTAAAAGCCCATTTTTTGTGATTTGGGAGTGAGTTTCACACTCAGCATGCTCATTCAGGTTGACAGAATACCTCTGTGGTGTTGGGATTTAATTGACACTTGTATCTGAAATTCTCTTCATTATAACCATTCAGCATTTAAAGGTCCAGTGTGTAGGATTTAGTGGCGTCTAGCAGTGAGGACTGCAGATTGCAACCAGCTAAGACTTCTCTTGGTTAGATTTCCTTCAGTATTCATGTTCAGGAGGTTTTTACCGGGAGCCGAATTGTCTGGCAACCAAATGTGTTTACCTTTTTTCTCTGATAACTTAACTGCAGACATTCAGGAGGTTTTTACAGGGAGCCGAATTATCTGCAGATGTCTCTTCCTCTCCAAAACAAATGGACTCCAGTGATTTAAACCAGTGAAAACACTAGATAAAGATGTTTCAGTTTTAAAAATCTATGCTCTCAGTGGAGGGCTGCAGCTGCGGTAGACCATGCAAAAATGCCAAAGTGAGAAAATGCAAATGGCCCTATCTAGAGCCACTGTTTGGTTTGTCTGTTCTGGGCTACTGTAGAAACATGGTGGTGTAACGTGGCGGACTCCACGAGGACCACCTCCCTTGGTAGATATTAATGGCTCATTGTGAGGTAACAAAAACAGAAACATTCTCATTTTCAGGTGACTATACACTAAAGGAAATATACTTATTATATTATCTTCCATTCCTGCCAACATATCCCCCTGCATCCTACACTCTGGATCTTTAAGGTTCTCTTTCTTGACTCAGAGATTTTGTTTTCCAGTGAGTGAGTGAGTCTAAGTGAGCTCAGAAAAAAAAGCAAATACCTTAAAAACCATGGATAATCCTGGTGCATTTTATTTCAATTGAAACTGCTCTTAAAAGCAGCGGAGTGCATTGCCTGTGACCACCAACATTCCTCTTAAGATCATAGATATTAAGAAAAAATAATACTTTTAAGAGGAGAGAACCTCAAACTGCAATCATGTGAGCGTATTGGACTTTTTTGTGGAAGGACTCTCCTTCTGTCTTTGCTTAACAGCCACCGTGTTTTGTTTGATGCCGGCACTTATTTAATGAGCAGACCAGCGCTGAGACTGTCACGAGCCCACAAAGGGAGAACTGAAGGCCAATCGCAGCTCGCATCATTCAAATCATGTCCATGCAAGTGAGATGTACTCTTGACACTGGCCGCTCCTCGGAGAGCCATATATGCAATTGCAGAATAGCTGCGGCTAGAAAATGTCTCATCCATAGGGACGCTCACAAGCAATAACGCACCATATGAGAGACAGACAGCTAGATTGAATAGAGAGACAGCTAGACAGGCAGAGATCAAGTCCAATCCCGCTCCCGTCATCTGGCTGTACGCTCACAGGTCAGGCTTAGATAATCTAATTCCTGGGCTTTCCCACAAAAAGCCAAGTGCCACTCAGGAGAAGTGGCAGGGAGAGGAGAGGGACAGGGGTTAGGGAAGTGGATGTGGAGAGGGTGGTGGTGGTGGTGGGCTTGAATAATTATGAATCAGGGAGCTTAACCTTCTGGGGAGTTAATTTGAAGAGCACTGGGGATAGGGGAGTGGGACTCTTTATTTCCCTGGGGTGCCCCTAATGCCATTGTGAGGGAATGGAGAGATCAGGACACGCAGCAATATCGTGTCTGTTAGCCACCATATGACGAGCTGACCCCAGAGCCGCGCTTCACAATCACACCTGCCGTCATCATGGCTAATTTGTTAAACATATCAATAGCGCTCTGCTGGCCTTTTCTCTGCCACACCGGACCATTGATTCAGCCGCTGCGCTGAGTGACAACACCCCCCCCTCGACTTCACCCCCCCATCCTCTCCACCAACAGACACATCAAGCAGTCTATCGGCTGTACTTTCTTTTTTTTTTCCCCAAGAGAAAAAAGTTAGATGATAATCGAAGAACAAACACATAAATCAATTTAATATCTGTTGGCACTCTACAACGATTTCATGCCAATCTGCAAATTTATTACACCTACTAAAAGCCTATTTACATCACATACCGTTTTTTTTGCCAGACCACATTAACAGTGAGCAGGAGGAGACACAAACTAAAGGACGAGGGAAGACAAAGAGGGGATAGAGACACAAACCGAGGGTTAGATAAATCACAGCATGCAAAGAAATGATACTTTGCAGCCCTTGGCTCTTGTGAGGGCCACAAGGCTGGAATTCTTTTATTTGGAGTGGGGGCCTCTGTCCCAGGCTCTCACCGGGAGAGTCTCCTGTCATGTTTGCAAGCATGGAGGTTGAGAGATTGGCTGGCTAGCTGCTGGCTGGCTGGCTGGCTGGCAGAAAGAGCCTGTTGTGCGGCTGTGGCAGCAGCAGCCTATGGCAGCACAGACGTCGACATCTGGATCCAGTTTGCTGGGAGCACACTCAGACAGGCCCGACTCTGCCAAGGGGAATCTCAACCCTTTGATTCCTACTCCCATGGCCCGCTCTAATTGTCATCCCTCATTATTTAGTCAAAGGTGGAAGGATGAATCATAAACTATTACAGAGAAATGACATTTCCTGCTCCAAGAGAAATCCTCCTCAGCCTCAGCCTCGCTCCCCCTCTCGTCTCGGCTGATAAGGACAATGGATTTTATACACGGCTGGGGTGCAAACATCTCTCATCTCTGCTCGTACCATTAAGATTTGGCCGAGAGGGTCTGCGTTCCTTTGGAACCACAGACGATGGAAGAAGGGCGAAAGTTGCAGCTGATTTGATGACAGTCCTCAATTAGCGAGGGGATCTTTGCTGTCAGGGAGAATCTTTACAAAATAAAAGCCTGTGTTTAAACTGGGCCTTTGTGGTAGCAATTGCAGGGATTACTGCAAATAAAAGCAATGTGTTTCCAGCTGTAAAGTATGGTAACACAGCAGAGTGCTTCATAAAGATCTTTTGTGAGCGAATCATCAGAAATGGGAATACTCTGCATTACGAGGCTCGTAATTTATGGCTAATAGAGACAGAATTATAGCAGAGTTTATGTAAGGCGCATCTTCAGATCCCTCAAACCTGACCCCTACTGCAACTCTGAAACACCAATTCAATCCTCTCATTCAAATCTATCTCGAACAATAAATTATCATAAATCATATTTGTCACTGTGTATAATCCAAGAACCTATCTGGAAAGGTACCAAAGTAATTAGCTGATTGACTGAAGAGTAATCAAGAAAAAAAGAGGCATGCTAACAGTAATAAATTATTCTAATTCAATAAGGCTAAAACAATCTTTGAATAAATGAATGTGATATTACAAACACGCAGCACTGTAATTTGTGGTTGCTCTCATCACAGCAACAGACGAGTCAAGCGGATAATAATAACAGTAATAACAGGTATGTGTCTGAGCACAGCGGTGGGCCAAATGAGAACAGGTTTTGTTGATCTGCAGCAGATCATAGAGGCAGAGCTTCAGCACCTCTGTCTTTGATATTCTCTCTGTTTGTTTTGGAAACTCAGCGATGCGTGAATAAGTCCCGTGCTTGTGAGTGTCTGAGTGTGAGATGTGCCCCGTTCTTTACCCCTGAAGTGGAATGTGTCTTCTGCACTCTATGACACATGACAGCATCTGTCTGTCATTCAATCACTGAGCAGCGGCGGAGGATTGTAGTGATGACAGACAAGTCAATCCTTTTAAAGATAATTTCATTTTAATCTGGAATGGAGAGGAAGTTGTGGGGTAAAGTTCTTAAAGTAAAGCTCTCAGTGCTTTCTCAACCAAGACCGGCGTCATGTACAACTTACTGTACATTTGCTGGAACACTGAATGAGCAAGATGTGTATCAGCGCCTTCTCTCTCACACTGCTTTGACTCTTCTTTTTCTTTTATAGCGGCCATCATTCACTCACCACCGCCTACACGAGCCATTTTTCTGACTGAATGTTAAGCCTACCATCAGATTAAGCAGTCTCTGATTTCAGTACTAATTGTGCACGTCCACTTAAGAAGCTGACAGCCTGGCGAATGAGGAGGCTTGCAGGCCTCTGCGGCACGACACTCATCCATCACAGCCTAACCGATTGCATCCCTCTGAAGGCTCAACACGCTAACACCATTAGCTCTACTGCTGGGCATCTAACTAGCACATCACTCACGCGGCTACATGCTAACAGCATTACGGCTAATGCTGCCCCTCTAACTAACACATCCGTCATAGGGCTGGAAATCCTACGGCTCTACGGAAACACGTGGAGCCACACTGTCTCTGTCTGAGACAACCGCCTGCGTTATTTTGCCTCTGTTACTTTTGTTGCTCCGTTGCTAATGTGCTCATTTGTCTCTGAAGATGCTGAATGCCACTGAAAGAAAGTTGTTTTGATTCGGGTTTCATCCTGCCCACAACAGATCTGGGCGTACGGCTGAATACGCATGCCTCAGTGAAGGGAGCCATTCAAATCCGATTATGATTTCATATTTCACAAAGACAGTACACCACTAGGATGATTTTTAATTAGAACCAGAATCAGTAAAAAGAATGGGGCATGGAGACAATAAAATGAGGAATGCATTCATCCATGCGATGATTCTCGGGCTTTATTTAAGATCTGTGCCAATGTGCTAACAGCATTAATGAAGTTATAAAGAATTATGAGGGGAAATCAAATTTGCCTCGCCACTTGAGCGCCACTAAAATGCCAAACAATAAACTACCAGATTGCAAATTAGATCAGTAAAAATATCAAACACATTGCGGTGCAGGAAAATCCATAATTGCATTTAGTGCCTGGCCTCTCCTGGGGGAAGAGACACTAAAGATCATCAGCAGGCTACACGGGAGCCGCTATTGACAGAGCGGTAAAAATCGACAGGCTAACTAAATAAACACTCCAGGCTCCATTAAATATTCAACGGCTGAGATTTGACAGTCTAGCGTGCCTGCCTCTTCCCATCGCCTCCATTGGCTTCTCTCTGCAGCACATCTTCTCCCTGTCTCCCCTCCTCTTACATTCCCCCCCTCTCCTCTCTTCCCCCTCCTCTCCCCTGTGACTCCTGACAGCAATAAATGATGCGGTGCCTGAGGGCGCTTCTCCAGTGGGAGACCTGGAAGGATAGAGCAGGAGAGCAAAAGAAATAAAGGGGAGACAGCCTATGACCAATGGCCATTAACCAAGGACTGAGACAGGGCCCTATGACATCCGCTGACACCCCACCCCCTCAACACACTCTCATTCTCTCAGGCAGACTCACACATGTGCACACACACTGTTACAAACCTGATATACACCACAGCCTCCTCTCTCCATTTTGTTGTTTATGTTCTAATACCACAAAGACAGCTGAGCCAGGAAGCTTTGTATATATAGAACAGTAGAAAGGTGGTTTCCTCTTTCATCCTGCTAACTTAATCACAATCAAACAGTTTATCCCGTATGTTTGAAACAAAACTGGCACCTAGAAGGAGGTGAAAATCCCCTCCACTCACATGCCATCTAAACTCCTGCAGCCTCCTGACGAGATCATATGCATTCATCTGCTGTGGCGAGCCGAGCCGAGGTTATGCAAATGAGAGATGACAGTGTTATTGTGTGAGGAATATCAATGGAGTAATTACTGTTCCATGTCGGGCTATTGGCCCTCCGCTGCCGCGCCCCAGCCAGCTCGCTTCATTTCTCAGCCGCCCTCTCAGGGGAGAGATGAGCAGCGTGCTCTGGAGAGCAGAGCTAATAATGGCAGCACGGATACAGGCAGGGCTTAGACGAGCCCCGGGGTCCTGAGCCGCAGACTGCTAAACGTTGCAGGGGTCTCGGGAGAGCCCCCCAGCAAAGATGAAATGATTAAAAAACCACCCAACCTGACTGACAAGCTGACCGGCCACCTATAACTCTTTGTGCGGCGGGTCAAACCACCGGTGCTCGCTTCAATCATAACAGCGGGTGACCTTTTTGGACATTAGCTGGCTGCCTGACAATGATTCTTAGTAGAGCTTCAGAGAAGAAGGAAAAAAGCAATATTGGCAGATGAGAGGAAACGTTCCAGGTAGCTAACCAGCAGAAATGTGCTGCACACACTGACACACAACAAGTTCTTAAAAAAATGAATCAAAAGGATTGAAGGGATTTGTAAATCAAAAAAGTGATAAAGATAGGTAAAGACAAAATGATCCTGTAAGTACTTTGCTTCACTGACACACTTTGTAAGATCGTAATGATCTGGTCTGGCTTCTTTTTAGCGTCTTGGCAGCCGTCCAATGAGCAAACTCCTCTGGCGTGAAAGTGTCATCAAATTTAAAGCTCAAATTTGTTGGTGTGTTCAACAAAGCGCTCCCCTCAACGTGCGAAAGCGTCGACTGCCTGTAACATGTCAACTCTATCATCTTTTACATGTGAGAGATTGTCTAATAAATAAAAATGCTGAGAGGCCTTGAGTTCACCTGATGGAGAGACAGGCAACGAAAAAGAGAAACTTCAAAGAATGACGGCTGGTACAGGCCCCGGAGCTGCGAATTAACATACCAGGCAGGAGGAATGTTTCTCCCACACACCTTAGTAAAGCAGCAACCTAATCACTTCTCTTGTCTGAAGAAAGAAAATCTACAATTCCGCAATTGTGTATTTGTTCATAATTCACTTGAAGAAAATAAAGTTTTCAGACATGAGTGCTGAATTCCATTTGCATTTAATGTTCAGATTTCACTTATCATAAAGTAAACTAATATAGCATTTATGGACTGTACACAAATTATTAGGTGGGGGGGAAGTTGTGTATTTTTTTTTTTTTTTGCTGAAGGGATTGCAGTCTGACTTATTTTGGGAGACTTCAACCTTTTCAAACCCAATATATATTTCGTTATTACTTTTCCATTAACACAATAGAGTTAGATGTTAAAGTCTTTATGCTTTGCTTTTAGTCAAGCACTAATAATATTTTGAAATATTACAGGAAGAGTATTGCAGTTTTTTCTAAATTGAGGGGAGGGTCCACATAAAATATTAATAATGCCTACCTCGCTTATTTAAAGAGCGCAACATAAGGTTCAACCCCCTCCCCACACTAATAATTTTCACACAGTCCCTTACAGCTTTAGTGCTACAACAGACATGCAGATTTTTTGACTTTTACACCAGATACAATCTTATAATCTCACAAAAATACAACTTTCTGCACCTTCTAATATCTGAGTCATGATCTGGGGCGTTGAGCCGACAAGACAGGGGCGGGATGAAAAAGGAGGTTCATGCGCTGCACTTACACCTTCACACCATTCATTTCCAGGTCAGGTGCACCTTTCACACTGTCCAGACACCTCATACATCTTGCAAGCAAGGACCGGCTTATCTTCATACTTATCTCTCAAGTAATAATTCCTACTTAAAGCTGTAGCCTGGAGCAAATGACTGGACAGGACGGGCCCTGGTGGTACACCACTCCCACTCCTGCAGGACTACTACAGTTTACACTGAGAAAAAAACAAAAAACAAAACACGTCCGACCAACGCGGCTGTGCTCATAAAGCGGCTCAACTCCTAAAACTTGATTTAAATAGGTACACTTTGGAAAACAAAACAAAAACAAACATGATTTAACTTCCCTGAGGTTAAAAAAAGTGAAATTTATCTATTAACTTTACCCCTCAGTGTAATTTGGCGCTGAAGTGTGGGTTGGGACTTTCAGGGGGCATTCGTAAACGTGCAGCTAAAACAGTCAACTCAATCAGCCATTCCCGGTCGACGAGCGCCAGAGAGAAGCCGACCTGAGCTATACACAGGGCTCTTGTCTGACGCTAAAATACTTTTCCTTCTCAGACAGACAGAGGGCTGCTGAGTGTTTCCTCCACAAACCCAGAAACTCACTGAGAATGAAAAAGTCAAACACGATTTTCATCCAATCAGCGGGAAAATAATACAAGAGCAATATTTGGTGCCAAAAAAGATCGACTGTATATTTGTGATGTGAGATCTACAATGCTTCCCTATCTTCCTCGCTGCTATTGTTCTTTTGCACTTAACTGCCCTGGTTTTTTGGGACTTGGAGGCTGTTTTTCACGGCAATAAAAAACAGAAACCTGCCTCTCCCATGACATGGTTTTTAAATGTCATAAATCTGATTGTATGACTAACTGGCTGTTTTGTTTATTATTCCTGTTTCTTTGCTTAATGTCCTTTCAACAGAGCTTTGATCCTGCTAACCTTATGGATCCTCACCGTAAACACTTACCTTCTGAAGACATTTTTATCACCCCGAGGCTCGATGCCAGGCATCTGCGCGGAAGTGCAGCAACAGATAAAACTTGCCAGTACACCAACAAGGGCAAAGAGGACAACAGACTCTCTCTGAGAGAAATGTTTTAAAACTCCTCCATCACCCTCTGGTTATGGCTTTGGACTGTTGTGGGCTGTAGATTTGGCATGAAGCGATATCATGCATGTCTTTTTTTTATCTATCCTGCTATTTAAACATGTGACTATCCTACTATACTTAATAAAATCACCACAAACCCTCATGTTTTGGATTGCAAATTACAACTCTGATGTCATCCTCGACCATAAGAACATCACATCATCCCATTTCAAGCTTGTACAAATATCGCTGATGTCCATATCCAACCAGATAAATCAAAAGTCATGCTATTTTTGGGAAGAAAGTGATTATTTAGATCTAATTTTCGGAAATATTTTTAAACACACAAACGCACACACTCGAACCCTGCATGTCTGAGCATACATACAAACACCATAAACCACCCGTGAACACTCAGTCGTTGCCAGTGATGTTTCTTTGAGCAGGAGACCACAGGAATTGTTTATCACTGCGGATCAGAGTGACTAATCAGAAGCAGGCTGTTTCTTCTTGAACCTGTGCGAGGTCGAGATGTTTCCTCATCCCACACTGAGACATACGTGCCACGGCATGACCTACCCCTCCTCCTCCTCCTCCTCCTCCTCCTCCTCCTCCTCCTGAGCGCTTCACCAACCCTGGTCCCGGCTCCACATCCAAAGGGACGCTCTGTGATGCTCTGCTGTCCCAGCGAGACTACAAAGATCCATGCTGTGGGGGAGCAGAACACAGAGAACCGTGCCTTACTCAAGACAAATGTTCCCTTTCGTTCTGGTTTATTTATCCCACCCTTAATCTTAATAATTAGCAGATAACGCATATTCTTTCCACTCCTCTCTCGTAGCCACGAGTTCATTCTTAAGTATATCAAAGACGCAAACGAATAATTATGGTAAATTTAAAAAGAGAGAGAGAGAGAGAAGGAAACAAAATGCGATTGCTAGGCAAAGTAAGAGTTTCCATCAGCATTTGCCAAAGTACCATTAAATGTTATGGGCACATCAAGCCCCACAGAGCATGTTGGTCAGCACAGTGGGAGTATGACATCTTACACTGTGCAGGGCCTCATTCTGGACCATGCAGACGGCTTCAAAAGACTTCACCGTCAGGAAAAACAGTCTGTAGGCCTTAACCACACGGCAAAAGCGCCACTCGCGACGAGATAAATGCTGAACTGACTTACCCTTGGGGAGGATGTAACGCTTGATGCATTATAGTTAGTTACGCAACATTTCTTTGATATAAACAACAACGAGCTGATCATAATATCCATGCGAGGCCAAACGCTGTTGACAGAGAGAAACAGGCTGACTCCGACAGAAATAACGACGCAGAGCCAAGGCACTGTGATAGAAATGATGGACCTCTGTTGCCCATGAGGGATGTTTCAAAGCCGCTCGAACGCTTGTCAGTGCAGTTTATTACTTCCTTGAAATATCTGTAAAAGAGGAACCATTGAGCAAAAGAAAACTGTTTAAGAGCTGGGGGTGTAAATCTCTTTTAATGCTGCTGATCCCTGTGTTAGTGCCGCTTCCAGAAACCACTCGCTGTTTCTCCTTCCCTACGGTTCCCTCATTACGCATCGTCTAGGAGAAATGGCTACCTTTTCACTTCTCCTTCTCAAATATTGCAAAGTATAAGCGGTTTTCTAAGTTATAACTGCAGGGGCTATGTCTGCCAAGAGTCTGTCGCTTATACTTGGCCCCCCCCCCCCCCGCTCTTTATTTCTGTGGCTGTTGGTTTGGAGAAGCCATGTCACAAAGCCAAAGTTGTGACATACAGAGGCATGCTGTTGTAGTATAAACTTGATATGGATATTTGTGATACCACAAGAACAGCTTTCAGTGGATTGTAATGGCTACTGGGTGACTAACATTCCTAGTCAACATTGTTCAAGGAATTCTGACTAAAAAAAACTTTTTTTCGTTGTATTTTCTTCCAGTAAGGATAGGTTCTGACAAAGATCATGCAGCCCTCCATTTCTCCCCCAGGTTAGGTTAGTTCCTGGTGGGATGTTTTTGTGCGGAGAGGCCACTTCTCTTTCTTATCTTCCTGTCATCTCTGTGGGACGGCAGGGCACGACTCCTTCACTGGCTCCAGAACCACAGGCTTCCCCTGGACACCAAACCGCCGCTCCACACTAGATGTACTCTTTGAGAGGGTGGTTGTTTAGGGTGTGTCAGAGCTTATTAGCGCCAGAATGTGTGAAAAAACCAGAGCGGGGCAAAACACTATTTGCAAAATACGTTTTTATGGGTTGTTTCGTTCGTCTTAAGTGCCAGCAGCGCAGGGTTTACCACATGAGGCAGAGCAGGCGGACAGAACATTTGGACAATCACGAGGAAGTATGTGAAGGTCTTTTTGTGATCGACAGTTTACTTAACACTATCTGAATTTTTCTGATTTGGTTAACCACATCCCACTGCTATTTGGAGATGGATAAAATAAGTGGCACTAAACAAAATTTATACAATCATTATTTCTGGGAGGAAGTTGGTGCTTGTGTGCATAAATATTATGTTTCTACCCCCTAAATCAAAGGCTCCCATACTAACACAGTCCTGTCAGATGAACTCACATACCCCCTCATGGACATCAGCCATCAATATGCTCATTTGAATTAATTTTAAATGTGATATTATTCAACTATTAATGATACAAAACATTATTTAACAATGATTGTTAGAATTTTTTCATATAATCAGACTGTCAATGATTAGGTTGGTTTGGTTACCTTTAGCTTGCTATTTCAATCGTAAATTCATTTTTTTTAAGCATACTATTTCAACTGTGTCTCTACCTCTATAGGCAAATTATTTCAACCATTTATTTTTTTTTTTGCTTACTAATTCAAATGTTTAGCTATCATATTAAGCATACTATTTCAAATTTGTATCCACTACTTTAAGCTAATTATTTTAATGGTTTATTCATGACCTTTACCTTACTATTTCAACTGTTTATTCATCTCTTTTAGGTCATTATTTCAACCATTATTGCATCACTTATAGCTTACTATTTCAACCATTTATCCATTACCTTTAGCTAATTATTTCAACTGTTTATTCACTACTTTTAGCTCATAATTTCAGTTGTTTATTCATCAGTTTCACCTCACTGTTTCAACTGTTCATTCAGTTTTAGCCAGTAGGTGATTTGTTAATGTCTAACTTATGTCATGATTCAGTGGCATATAAAATATTTTTTGTATTTTTTATTTTCTGTGCACTCAGTTCTGATTTAGGAGGGTATATTTGCTCAAAACATGTACTGCGCTTTGTCTTGTGCTATGATATATGATGAGACATACTGGTTTTGAACTACCTATGTGAAGAACTGACATGTAAGAGTCTGTCACTTCTTGGTTAAAAAAAAAGCTCTGTTTTTCGCTGTCTACTTTTCTCTCTTTAGAACACGCAATGTGTAATTGCTTTTCTCTGACTCACTTATTTCTCCGACTGTTGCCTCACGTGTCGTCTCACCCCTGTGTGTGTATCTCAGTCACCTGAGTCGCAGTGATTATTGGAATGCACAGACTTGGCTGAGTAGCATCACGTGAGATGATTTAACGCTTGCAATTGGTCCGGACATTTCCTGGTTGCTAAACCGGTGCTACAAAAGCTGCACTGGTAACAGAGAAACGCTCTGTCAAAATGTACTAATTCTCAGTAATTTATTGGGTATAGATCAGGTTCCAGATAGGATGCCATCTGGATCTGGGGGGGTGGAGAGGGATGGCAGGTTAACGAGGGGGATGCATCACCTACTGCTTTTCGCTCATTTATCTATTACTTTTAGCTAGCTGTTTCATCTTCTCTGCTACTAGTTTTCACATCACAAAGTCTGGTGTTGAAGTGTTGTAGCAGACTCAATATGTGTTTTTTTTTTTAAATTGTAATTTCTATTTTCTTAAATTACTTGGAGCTATTTCAAGATATTTCAACATATCCACTGACATTTGCTGAAGCACCCTCTGGGTACATGTAAATCTGGTTGGGAATCACTGATTTAAAGCACCATGACATGACCCTTAACACTGTTAACTACCAGTACTGATGACACTTGAGTTTCCCTGAACACATAACAGTTACTATAATACATGCAAACAGAAGTATTTGTGGTTAACGGGAGATTGCGCAATTTGAAAACGAAAAAAGAAAGACAGAGAGGATTACTCGTTCCTATGTATAAGTTGTGGTGAGGTTAAAACCTATAATAAAATCATGAATGGCACCATGTGTGTAGATAGTCCCTCACATAAACATACTTGTGGGCAATAAGAAAAACATACACTGCGTACTGAGGCGCTGAACCTGCATGCAGCTTGGAGAATGTTAATAAGGATTATGGTTAATGTACTTATAATATTCGTCGCAAAGGTCAAGTGTGTTTTGCTGCTGTCTTTGAAGAGGCCGAAGCTTCTGCCAAGCAACACCAACTTTCATGTTTACGTTGTGAAAAAAAGTTTCTGTGTCAAATTTAACTAAAAGAAAGTGCGGCTTAAATAAGTCGGAGCCCTCAAGAGAAACAGATAGAAATTCCTTCTCTGCCAAACAGAACGAGGCTGTAAGTGCTGTAATAATTTTTCGAACATGTAAGCCATAAAGAGATGCTGATGCCAGAAAGCGTGCTGTGACCCTGCCGACCTCGCGCCTGCTGCCTGGCCTCTGGTTAGTGTAAGCAGCATCCAGCTGAAAGCTACCAGAGGCCTTCATGTGTATATGTGATGTTTCCAAGGAGAGATGGACCAATTAATCTGATTATAGTCGCAAATCCTCCGACATGTGTAGGCCTGTCTGCGACCATGTGCAGTACAGATGTGTGTCCGTGTGTGTAAGCATGTATGTACCTGTGTGTGTGTATCGGATAATGTGATCCACAGACGGAGGGAAGGTATGGGCTCCATGTAAATGCACAAAATCAGAATCTTGGCAGAGAATATATCACCCACAAGATTTATAAAATATCTTGAGTGACATTTTGTAAACATTCATCAATCTGATAAATGGATACTGGTCTTTCCAGTAAAAAATGGTTGCAAGGGAGCTGTAACTGTATGCAAATACATGCTGTGGGTGAGTGGTTGTTCCTCGGAAGTCAGAGAGCAACAGTTAAAAGTACCTGAAATGAAATACTGGGTGAAATAGTAAACCATCTGTCAAAGCTTTCGCGGTCTGTTTAAAAACACAACACCCGAGCACTTAAGGGTTTTAAACAGCCCCTTTTCATTGGCATGGTTATGAATATGCCTATTCTGAGGGTGATGCTTTCATTTTCAAGCAGGAGATCTGAGTCAGTCACAGCTCGCCGTATGTTTGTGCCACTGACTGAAGCCTGCGCTGAGGGGCGGGAGGAAGTGGAACGAGGAGCTGACAGACAGGGCCTGATACTGCACTTCCACCACAGGCCAATCCCCAGCTAACCCCTGTGCTGACAGCCAGGATGTAGCACTCATCCACAGGCCACAGCCCAGGCTCTGGGGCCCAGGAAAAGGAGAGCATGGAGAGCAGGGAGAAGGCCGGTCTGCTGATGATAGAAGGGGGTGGGAGGGTGGGGGTGGGGGGTGGTGGCTGGTGGTTTGGGTGGCACGCACCGCTTTCTGCCTCCAGAGCAGCACGACCAAGAGGAGAATCCACAGACTGTGTCGCCTGCCAACAGCATGTCCAATGCTTGGCCGAGTGACAGACCCACTACACACACACACACACACACACAGACACACAAGCGGGCACGCTGCACACACATATGGCTGCACACATGCAAGCACATTCACACAGGAATGCAAAAAAACACGATTAAATGCAAAGTGAAGCTGGAACCTATAAGATACCATATGATAAACATGCTGTGTTGAGAAACTGCAAAAACATGAACATGAAGACACATTCACACCACAAACACTCAAAGTGGCATTTTTCCTAAAACCAGATTTTCTGGTTACTTTGCAGATTAAAGTTTAAAAGCGAGACCATCCAACATAGACATAACAGATGACATTGTATTTCACTGACAGAGTGCTATTACTGACAGCAGAAGTCATGTGAAACATTCATCTAGAAAATTGTGCAGGCAGAACTAACATTTTGTGGAGTTTAACCTCCCAAGCTAGATGTAATTGATAACATGACCTCATCAAAACTTCAGCTCTCTGATATTTGTTGCGAGACAGAGTCTTAGAAGAACTGAAGACTGAGGGTCAATAAATAATGTAGTCCTAGTCTGTGTTGTGCAGAAGCACAGTGGAGTGATGAAGGCTGAGAGGCCACCGGTGACCCCGACTGCACGCTGCGAGAGGGCTCCACTCAGAGCCAGAGCTGTCTCTCCAGCTGGGATCACAACACAACGTTGGAGCTCTGGTTTCAGAGCACAGCTCCGGCCTGGGGCTGGCGCTCCCCTGTGAGCGTGGGCCTGCAGGGCCAACGTTAAGGCAGACAGACACCCTAGGGGTCAGTCAACCCACCCACTCTCAGGAGGAGGCAGCGACAAGCATAGAGGCCAAAGACTGATTGGAGTTGCCTCAGACCAAAGCTTTGCTTTTTTAACTGCTGAGTTTGGGTTTGCATCAAGCCTCAGTCTACTACAGCTATTTCTGTTCAATGGGGTTTCCAGTGAACTGGCCCCCGAGGCAAATTCTGTGCATAAATAATGTGCTATGAGGCCATGAGGTTGAATCAAACAATACTATCGGCTAGAGGAGGAAAATTTAGATGAATGGAGCAAACAACTCAGCCTTCACCTGCAGCAACACATTTTTCTTATCAAGGCAACCGAGTAGAAATCTCCATCCTGAGAGCACTATGAAATCACATATGCACAAAAACCACTTTGAAAAATCTTTATGTTTTATCCCCTTATCCATCCCTTTCATAGACACCAGATCATTTTGCAGCGTTCATGAGTCGTGGAATTTCCCGAGAAGACGTATTGAAGCAGCTTTCTGGGAAACATTAATATCCAAGCGGCAGAGGAAAGGTAAAGGGAGAGGAGAAGGGATCGGGGGTGTACAGCAGGGGGGTGAGGTGCAGACGATCAGTATCAGGGCATGGTACCTGATGATAAAATGCCTCTTCTATTGCAACTCTTTCCAGCCCCCTCGTGCACACTCTCCTCTACTGTTTGCCACTGTTTCGTGCAGAACATGACGTCTGTGTTACAGCTGTCCTATGGGACACTGGTGGTGGGTGTCTGGATAAGACTCCAAGATGGGCAGTCATCTTCTCTGCACACACACACTCCCCTGTCATCACGGCTGCACTGCAGATTCTCCACATCTGCCTTGCCTTACACCGCTTAGCCCTGCACTTACCAAGCCCCCATCATCCCTGCCTCCCTCCCACGTCTCCACTCCCCCATCAGGATCATCCAAATATTTCCCCTCGCTGCTTTTTGAAGCTTCCATGGGTCACGGGACCTCATGCACAAATCATGCTGGCTTGCCGTGGGGGGGCCGGTCAGAGAGGAGGAGAGTGAGTCAGACGTGTAGAAACCCAATCTGCACTGTTTTTATACGGGGTTATTTTTCTTGCCAAGACAGCCATCACCAATCAGCGGCTGGTTCTAAACAGCGAGTTTAGGGAGCTCTCGCAGTAGATGCCGGTCCTGGCAGCTGATTTCAACCATATTCCCCAGCCACGCCAGGGGGAAGAGACGGAGAGTAAATTCAGAGAGCCTGACAGCCTGCAACGGTTTAACACGGGGGTTAGCCCCAAATACATAGCTCTGGGTTTATGTTGATGGATGGATAACCAAATCCATCTCATTGTTTGCAATAAAACATAGATGTTAGTTTTTACACTGTGACACCACACTTGCTATGGTGCTGAATTATGATCTGCTGAGAAAGAGACAAAATTCAGTCAGCCACCAGTTTTTGGAACTTGTATTTTTCAGATGCAAGGGAGAAAAATAACAAACTCAAACACACAAGGATAATAAAAGACTCAAGTCAGCTCTACAGTGTGTGGGCACAGGAGGTTCAATAACTAATGCAGAATTTTCATAAGCCCCCGAACCAGGCCGGTAAACAGGACAGACAGAGCGGGATGAGCCAGTGTGGACCTTCCCTCCCACCTGCAGAGCACAGCAGCTCAGGGTGAGAGGAGATGCTGGGCAGGAATCTGCAAGTGCTGGTTAAAGTAATCACATTGGTTTCACTGCATCTGATCTGCAGTCTAACAGACTTCCAAACAGTTGAATGAGTAAATAAAGTGCCCCAGGGGACTCCCGCTGGAGATGGATTACCACAAGGGTGCACACACAAAAGGAGCTGAAGCCCCACAACCCGATGTGAGCCGCAGACAAAAGCCTAGCGTTGGACCTCGACCAGGGAACCGGCAAACTTTATTAATCTCATCCTAGACTGAACCTCCTGCTACTGCAACCCATGCACTCACAGACAGACGCATGCTCTGCTGTGAGCAGGTACACACTCGAAAATGACTGTGCATGTGCGATCTTGTGCACAAGCGGGTGAGCATATGTATTTGTACACGAGACGGTGTATTCATGATTGTGTGCATTTGCTTGAGCAAACATTTTAACATACTGTAGATGCACAAATGTGCGCCTGTGTGTGCATGAGTGTGTATGCGTCCGCTCGAGTGCATAGACCACATAGGATGAGTCTCATGCTCACTTGGCTGTGGAGGCCGGGTCTGGAGGGGACTAAGGGCCGTGGCATTCTGCAGCCCCATCCCACCCCGGCCCCATTCTTCCCTCTTTCTGGGCCTGACACAAATAAAAGGATTAGGAGCCCCCGTTTCCGTCAGACCCTCCATTCAAGACAAAGCTCCGACCAGCTTAGTGTCACACTTAATGATAAAAGTGCAAATCTCTGTCAGTCACTTTGGGCAGGAATACCGGTATTTGGGGGCTAATCTCATTTGATGAAGATTAAAAGGGGCAAAAAAAGGAGGACAAAGAAACATGTTTTGCCGTATCTGTACAAAAATCTACACCACTGAAATTCAGACATGCAACAGCTAAAATGAGGTGTTGAAATGTATCTTTAAAACGCAGAAAGTGAGTGCGAGGCAGTGGAAAGAGCTTAGATTAGAGACAAAGAAAGAAAGGAGCAGAGAGAGGAAGCAAGTGTACACACACACACATACACATGCGCCCACACCCTCACAAAAACCTGGGGTGTATGTAGACAAACACACTGCTCTGCCCATTCCCATGTAGAGCTAGAATGTGTGACGTGAGTGTGAGAGTAAGCCTTGGGCACACAACAGTCTGAATGCAGCACTTGCCACTATGATGCCAGTCCTCTCTAGTGTATCTGTGAAAAGCCTACGTGTTGGAAAAACATTCCAGAGTGGGATCACATATACACAGTTGGGGCCAGCAGCAATACTGCGAGCCAGCAGCAGAGGCCATGTCTCAATTTCTCATGCACGTTCGACCAGGCTGCCTGGAGAAACAAGTGTGGGCTATTTCCAAACTAGAAGAGCAGGATGACACAAACAGATAAGAAGCATTATTAAAAAAAGCCGGAGATGTGCGGAAATACTTTTGTGAATGTTACACTTTCATCCGACACACCGTAAATGATATTGGAAATGAATAATTTCAATGCAGCAAAAAATCCAGCCACTAAAAAAATGTTCATTCTTCTGATTTAAACATGTAATCTGGCAAATTGAAATTGAAAACATTTGCTGAGTGCGTGTATTCCTCGGCTGGCTACTTTAAGAAACCTATTACAGTATTTCACAGATTTAGCCAAAATCTAATTTGTAAATTGCATTTAATGGTTTGTGGTTGCCTTCCTTTTTTTTGTTATGAAGAGTTGTCATGCTGTGAAAATAAACCTGAAGGCCCGTGGACTTGGAGCCAGTAATGAAAATCACTACATTGCCGAGCCGGGGGCTTTCTCTCCGCCGTCACTGATTAGCATTCCCGATTGACTGACATGTCCCACTGGCTGCCTAACAGCCGGCTTTAGGAGATGAGGTTAAATTGTGGCTACCAACAAATTGCATGCTTGAGTTCCTCTGCACCCCTCTGCTATCATCCAGTGTAATGTGAGCACACCAGGCAGATCCCTCTGCAGATCCTTCTCCTCCCCTGCACTACAGCTCCCCCACACAAAGCCACAGAGACCTCTTTCCACATCCCTCGCCACCAGTCTGGCCTCTAAAGTGGTGATGGGCATTACCGTGGCTGAGCCTCTGTGGCTTCCCAGAGCATCCTGCAAAGTGCTTTGTGTTCCAAGTGCTGCTACATACACATACACACCAGTATACTTAAAGCCCCCCCACAAACACACTCTGCTCCCACTCATTCTTGCTAAAAAACACAGCAGAAATGCCTTTATAGTACAAACATTCACCTGATTTCATAACATAATACTTCAGATTTACTGACAGCGTCACAAAAAAACATCAAGTGAGCATAAACAGCAGCTTTTATAGATGTAGCTGGTGTAAATTTTATAACAGCACTATTCATATATACAAAGGTTCATGTAAAATGATATGTTTAAAGCAAATATTTATCACTCAAAGAGCTATTTGTGGGAACCGGAAATGACAAAAAAACAAAACAAAACAGAGAATCCAAGATGCAGCTAGTGATGCAGATGAACTCCAACAGGTCCTTTTCATGGGTCTAAATATGCCAGGGGAGGGGGGGACAGTTAGCAAACCATGAGATGACAGATGATGCATCCTCGTATGCTGCTGGGACAGGCCGAGCCATGTTGACATAAAACCCAATACTTCCTTACAGAGGAACGGGGCCAGCTTCAGCTAGCTCCTTGCCGAGCACTAAAAAATCCCAGCAAGCTGAAGCAATATTATCCGACTTAGTGTTTCTAACATTAGATTTGTCTCTCTGTAGAGGTCCTCTTTTATTTACCCAAGAGCAGTGGCTAAAGACACATTTTTATCCTTTTTAGGGAGTATTTAAAAAAAAAACAGAAAGTATGGCTGAAAGTTAGAAAGTCTCACACAAAGGCACCCACAGATCAGAGCTGCTTCTGAAATACTGTAGCAGGACTGAGGACAGTCTTTAATTAACTACAAAACTACAGGACAAGTTGACAACACAAAGTACGTCTTCTTTTTTTTTTTTTTTTGGTGTGCGTATGAGCGTTCACAAAGTGCCAGGCCACACGGGAGTGCCCTAGAGTGAGTAAAACACACACACATACTCGGTGAGCTAACACAGAAACCCAGCCGTCAGCATCTATCCGGCACACACTGCTGCAGAGTCCCAAGCACAGCTAATTAAAAAACAACAATTTCACAGGAGGGCACTCCAAACATTTCTAAAAAGCACCTCTCAGCACACCGGGGGATCGTCCAGCGTACATGGGAGGTGAGACAGGTTCTGGGAGCTCTGCTTTTATGGCTTCATCACTGCAGTGTTTTTCCTACTACTCATAGTACCGTGACCTGAATTTAATTTTGCTTACGGCGCGTGAATTCGAAAATTGGGAAAAATCTGCATGCTGATGTGTTTTGGATAAGTTACAAATGAAACACTCTAAAATAACATTTTGCAAGACAGTTAAACTTTATAGAGCATGGAGGAAAAAAAAAATCCACCGTGGAATGTGAGTTTTTTTTTTTTTTTAATGCATCAGCAGGACCCAAAAGTAGGCAGCATGGTGTATAATATAGTTAGTTAATGTTATGTTTTGTAGATGGAGCCCGTGGCAGTTTCTAACAAGGCAGTCCATTACAGGGGTGTTGTCCAACACTTCGGTCAAGTGATAGGCCTTATTACATGGCTCCTTTCAAAGCATCTGCTTGGTTAGAGGAAAGGTCTCCCCGGGGAAAAGATCTCCCTCTTCCTAATGATGTATAATTGACCTCCAAACACCAGGGCACAACAAACTCTCTCGGGGTGGTGTAATTCCACTCTACCCTTTTACATACCACCCGTCTCGTTCAAGCTTGTTCCTCCTCTACGGCTATGGCTCCCGTCCAACTGACAGCTCTGCCTATTTACCTTCAATTCTATCAAACTTGCTCTGAAATATTCTTGCAAAAGGTGCCGCTGTATTGCTGTGTTTGTCCTCTTCTAAAATATACAGCTCCTCTGGAAAAGAAGCCCGACATCTGTACATTTGAGATGTTTTTGGATCAAAAATATTCCTCATTCACAAATTTCCCATCAAGACAGGGACAATAAACACGGGTCAGCTGCACGGCAGAAAAAGAGGCTAATATGATCCAATCTTGTTACTATATAATTGCACTATATGGAGCAGGATGTGTTGAACTGTGTTGGTGGGAGTTTTAATAACACAGTACACAATAGTTTTCCCCCGTCTGCACTTAAACCTGTTCCAAAGGTGCAAAAAAAGACATGCTTGCCAATTCCTTGATTTATTATAGCTAGTGAGAGCTGATTACGGGGCATGAATCAGTTGCTGTTGGAATGTAATTAGGCACGTAGACTTCTGTAAGGCTAGGAGCTCTCTTCACAGCCCAAAGCAGTTTGTGGGCTGACAAATGCATCTTAAATGGGTGTCATAAAAGTCAAAAAGGTGCCAATTACATCTTTAAGTATCCCATCAATGCAAATGGAATAAACAAAAAAAAAAAGGGGGGATACTTGTGTCTGTGTGATGGAAGGACCCTCCAGCTAGCATTTAACCTGGGAGGGGTGAAAAAAAAAGTGGGGGAAGGAGGGTGAAGAATTAAAAGATGTGTGATGAATAACAGTGTGTGAGAGCAGGACGTCGCCCAGCAGGTTGCTGTGTTTGGCTGGGGTGATCGGACTTGCCACACAAGCTCACAGCATTTAAAATGTAGCAGGGAAAACGGGGGGAATGGTCAGTTGTGCACCAAATATGGTACTTCAAAAGCAAAGCAGAAACTAAATGCTAAAGGAAAGGAGAGAGTATTATTTGGAAGAAAAATACATCTGTCTTTGTATGTTTATGTCTGTCTTCTTATCCTTACACACACCAAACAGATTAAAAAAAAGAAGCAGCAATAAATGGACAGCGTTGTAACAGGCATGAGAAAGAGATCCTCCTCTCTGCCGGACTGTCTCAGCTTCCAGCCACCTCTGAGCCGTGACGCCGTGGCTCTGGTATCCCATAGTTACTGCTATGAATTTTCCATTGTTATCAGCCGACTACACTCCTGTCACAAAGCTGGATGAATGGCACGCATGGCAATGGATGTAACTCTTTGTTGCTTGCAAGGCATCTAGCAGAGAGCCATAATGTCCCGGTAATCGAAGTAGAATTGTTAAAAAGGCCGGACACAAAAAGCTGAAAATTTAGTGACAAGCATGAAAAGCGCTCATGCGATGAGAAACACAGGGCACCCCAGGGTCCACACAGGCCAAACAGCAACCCTCAGCATTGCTGTTACTCCTGTTCCTTAGCCTCGATATATACCTCTGTATACTGACATCACTGCTGCTTTTATGTGATAATTTACTAATTCAATTTACTAATTTATCTTACTCCATGGCTAATGGCTGCCATGCTACTTCCTGTCACAGGCCTTATTTAGAATGTAAAACTTTATTGTAATTCACAATAAAAACAAAAAAACACAAGGGGCCAATTCCTACATTATTCTCATTTATCCATAATTTATTAAATTATTATTTTTAGTGGCTAATATTAATAATGCTGTTTGTTTTATTTATTATGTTGCTGTAAATTTAAAAAATAAAATAAAATTAGCATTCTGCATTTAATCACATTACTGTGCTGTTATAATAACACTCCAGCATTTTAACCCAAAATAAATTCGATTTTTTTAAAGATGTTTTCAAATTGTGAAACTTTAATTTAATGCTAAATTATTAATGCCTTTAAAATTGTGTGAGTGTGTGTGTCTGCGAGACTCACGCGTGCGCAAATGCCTAAACTTCTCATTATTATTATTATTCTTAGTATTTTTATTTATTTATTTTACTGAATCTAAGTTTGCGTGTTTAGCTCGCAGGCATGTGTAAGTCATACTGGGCAAAAAGAAGCGCAGATTGTTTTTCATTAAAGCGTTAAATTGATGCCATGCCGCGTGCAAAAACATGTCATATCCAATCAAAATAAAATAGAATGAAATAAAATAAAATATTAGAAAATGAAATAAAATATGAATAAGGCACAACAAAAATTACAAAACGCGCTAAAATTAAATGAAGCAACATTTAAAAAAATATTTAAAGGCTGAGATTTACAGAATAAATTTGGGCTGTTCGGAAAATAAATCCAATCTGCGCCGTGGGCTCAGACTGTGTAAAGACACCTAACAGAAATTATGATTTCCATATTTTGATTGCTGCTGGTGATGATGGGAAATGCCACATGATGCTATCAGGAAAAAACCTGACAGAGAGCGGAATGAAACAACCGAGACAGTCCGCCTGCACTTTCTCGGGCCTGAGTGGGATCACATATATTTTTTTTTTTGGTGTGTGTGTGTGTGTTAGAAATGGTCCCGCAGACATAAATGTGGAAATATCGTGGGCCACTGTGACAATAAGAGAGCCAAGCACATGACAATAATATATGAGCGCTAATGCGAGTGTGCTGCAGCCAGTGTGCGCTCCACAGCTCACACTCATTATTCAAGTGTTTGAAGGAAGTAAAAAGCTCAGATTTAAGTCCTCTTGTTCTTGTTGCTCTTTCATTGATTTTTATAATTTTACAAGGATCAAATGTCAAATAAAGTGAGGCAAATAAAGCAAAGATGATAGGTTGAATTATATCAGTTATCCAAATTGCTGATTTTTCACACTGCTTTGTAAAAATGAAATTCAAAGTTGGCTGCGTTTTTACACTGATGTCACACACACACACACACACACACATATATATAAGGCCCTCAAGCCAGCCACAATCTCCACTCTTTTCTTTCTCAAATCACTGCACACCAACCAAAGCAATCTGCAGAAATGCAGGGAGACAATTGTGCTTACTGTTGGTAGTCGTGTTTGCAGTAAAGTTTCCTTTCTCTGAAGTAACAGCTGGTGGTGAGGGGCTGTTGACACACGGTGCACTGCAAACACTCCTCGTGCCACGACGAGTCGTTGACTCTCATCAAGAAGCGGTCGGAGATGGGACGCTGGCATCCTTCACACACGGATGGATGATGACAGTCAGTCCCTGGAAAAACGGCACAGGAGTTGGGGCCCGTCAGAGACAGAGAGAAGAAGGCCTGTGTCAAACATTGTGAAAACTCTACAGCGATAAAGGCCTATAGTCTAAAGAAATCAATTCAGGTGTGTAGGATTTAATCATAATAAAAAAGCAGGTTTTAATGACTGAATTTGACATTTTTACACCAACAAGGCCTCCAGGTTACATCACTCCCCTTGCCTTTAGATGGCTGGGTCGCTAATGGTGCGTTATCTTCGCACATACATGCAAATAAAACTACATTTTTCATTGTTAGCAGTGGTTTTCATGCCTGAATATGAACTTTTCATGCTCCAATGTGCCAGGAAACAAAACAGCAGTGGGCATGCACACACAGTAATGGCATCCAGACAGGAATAACAGTGTCTGACCCCAGTTCACACTCATTTGCTGAGGTTTATACTGTAAAATAAAAGACTCACCGAGCATGACTCCGAGCGTGGCTTGTCCCGATCGCAGGGGATGATCTTCAATTTTTATGCCGTCCAGCATGATGCACGTCTCGGGCTGTTCTCCCGCGGAGAGGCGCTCCAGTGACACCAGACCTGTTGCAATATCCATATAAGAACACGGTCAGACTCGACAAGAGAATCCCCGGGCACACAAAGCTGGAGGACAGGGGGCTGAAACCTGTTGAAACCGCTTGAGTTCCGTGTGACACACAGCCTGCAGCTCGGAGGAGGAAAAACTACAAAATGAGCTTAACTAGATGAAATGCAAGAGCTCGACTCAGATGCGCGCACAAGTTAGAATGTAAAGGCAGTGTGAGCCGGCTACACAGATCCCAGATGTGTCAGGAGAGACAGAAAGGACACAATAAAGGTGGAATAAACTCTCTCAACAGTCACCTGTTATGATTAGAGGACTGAGGAAGCTTTATCTTCTCGTCCTCAAGCCCGACGGGAGAAAGCTGGGTGATTTCTCTTCACCGGAATAACAGTTTTGTCAAAAAGTCAGAAAAAGAAAAAACAAAAAAAAAAAGTGACAACAAATCCAAAAATAGGAGAGTGTGTGTGTGTAGATGTCCCGGCAGTAACTCTTTGGAGGTATCAGAGACGGTTGGTTGGTTGGTTGTGTCCCTGTCGCTGCAAAAGTCTGAGATCGAGATTGAAGCGAGTGGATCCTCCCACTCGTGCATGCATGGCTACACTTTTTTCATTCCCCCCATTCACCGCCGTTGGGATGCTATTGGAGAAGAGTACAGTGCGCTGCACACAGTCCAATAACAACACACACATGGAGTCAAGCGTAAAGACGAGCACAGAGAGACAAATGATATTTTACACAGGCCTGGATTCACTCTGAAGCAACAACACCATAATATAATACATAATAACAACAACAACAACAACAATAATAATAATAAGTCACAATAATCTAATTATTACGCGTATTATGTCACGCGCTTTCTCAGAAAATAACACTCTACAATGTGATGTGATTATTTAGCAAATATAACTTAAAAAATACCAAAGCAAGACACAAACTTTTTCTATATTCACCATAAATGAATATTTAAATTCCCGTCAGGGGTGGAAAACACATCCCAGCCTCACACACACCCTCTTTGCTCTTTTGTGTATTGTTTCTGCTGGAAGCTGCTGTCCCCTTTCAGCTGATGCACCTGGCGATCAGTGGTGATAACAGCGCTCTGTCCAGCACCGAGGTGGCCTCTGTGCGAGCCGTGGCTATCCATCATGGGGTCAGAAGAGAAGCAGCAATAATAGTAATAATGATAATACTAAAAATAATTACAGGGCGGCCTGCGCTGTGTTTATTTTGCAGGTACACAGCAGCCATAAATCTTATTATCTGAGCAAGGAGCCCTCGTGCACATGAAAATCAGCCCAATGTGAGCAGGCCAATTTGAGTGAAAATCCCAAACTGCACAAATACGCATGATCACAATTATATATCACACTGTGAAATTTTACACGTCTATATTATACATGCCTACATTTATTTAGTAAGGATGTGATTGAGACGTTTGCAGAGGCCTGTCTGAAAACACACCGTGCGCTCCTTCCCAAGTCACACCGCGTGAGAGGCTCATCGTCATGTTTGTCAGGTTCTTTTAAAAGCTATAGCTGCATACACATACACAGGCAGAGAACAGTGGACAGGACGCATGCAACACAGCTCAGCTACATGTGAAACGGATTGTAAAGCAATGTTGCTGTATGTTCAGATTAACTCATGGCCTTTATTATAATTGAAATAAAAATACAACCTGGTGCCTAATGAAGACATGAGGAGATGACTGACACTATAGCAACCATACTATTATTATTGTAAATAATTAGGCATGCTATTATGGTAAGAATAAGTTGCTGGAGATTGTGTAAAGAAAAATATCAGTTATATATTTACAGAATTGTGAGATAGTCTGTAGAAAGGAATAAAAGGCAAAATAAATCCATGTGTTTCTGCAGAATTATCTGAGTGCTTGCACGCAGCGTTTACCTTCAATCCAAAGGCCTTGCTGTTGTTTTTGATGTCCTTTGTGAAGCATCAAGGCGATGACCTGTAGCCCAGTTTGGAAAACAGAGAACAGACTGTTGGCGTTGCCCTCTGCCGTTCACTCAGAGAATAGCTGAAGGTATCTAACAGATACAAGGGGAGCCAAACACACAGGAAATTACTATTTTCACCTATTGTCACCCTTTAAAAAAAAAACAAAAAAACTATATAACAATTACAGAAGTGTTTAAAGCACAAACAAACACAGTGTGAATATTAATGATATTGTCATTAAAGGACACTTGCTGTGTTACAATCAGTCCATACCTGCCAGTCATGAAGTCATCCACCCCCGGCTTAGCCGTTTTTTTTCCCCTTCTTCTATTTGCAGCCCCTCCATCAGCATGGGGTTGCTCAATTACCTCCTCCTCACACTTTATTGGATTATCTTACCACTACATTTGGAGCTTTGCGCTATCAATACAATATAATCAATACATTTTTTAAAAACATATAACATAAAGCCAGTGTTACCCCGCTTCTCCCTCCTCCTCCACCTCCTCCTCCTCATTCAGCAGTTATCGGCCAGGTCACTTGTGTGAATGAGGACATCAAACATTCATTCAATAAATCAATCCACCAACTTTTAGCCGGCGGTGTTTTAATGAGCCTCTACATGACAAGCCCTCCCTCGCCTGCTGCTATAAGGCAGGAGAGGAGGAAAGGAGAAAAAAAAGCGTTGCAGCAGGTGTGCAGCGCAGAAAGCAATGGGTCCCCTAAAGTTAAGTAATTGACTTTAAAGTAAGCAGAACTGTTGCATCCATCGGAAAGGTAAGAGACCATTATAATGCGCCATTATGGCAAGCAATGCACATTCCCGATGGCTGCTGGGATTTGGATTAGTTTTCAAAGTGAGTGTAGTGACTGAATATTAAGACGGATATAATGAGGTTTTTGAATGCAGAAAAAGAGCAATAATTTCGGGGGGGGAAAAAGCGAAAAATATTGAGTTGGCGCAAAGTTGGAAATATGCGTAAATTTGCGCACTTTTGCCTGCTTTGGATCAAAGATCAGCAGATTTCACATTGATAAAGTTTAAAAAAGTTAATTAAGAAAACAAGGAAATCTTCTACGCGCAATTATCACTGCGTAATTATGTTATTGCGCATGTTTTAATGGATGCGTCATGATAAATAGGCCTCCTCTGAAAAGATAAAGATTCACCACATTATGGCACAAATCTGACACTAAATACAAGAAATCAATCAAATTATTTCTCGACTTCGTTACATTTAAATCTCATCCAAACCGGCGCATCAATCATATTAAAATATACGTCTAAACATATAGACCATTTCCCACTTTAATTACATTTACATCACGCTGTTTATAAGCCACACAGGATCCATTCATTTTCCAACGCAGAGAATAACTCACACAGCTCACACTGTGTCAGGCCTCACACCCGGAGGCTACAATCAATGTATAGTTTCATAATAAAAAATAAAATCACAGAAAATAATAATCCTCAACGTAAAGCCATAATATAATAAATATAATACATTTAAAAACGTGGACTGTGAGAAAGGCTGCATCTATGTCATTATCTTTTTTTGCTTGAGCTGAAATGTGAGCATTTTCAATTATGCGTAAAAGTAAAGCGCAAAGATAAGCGTTTTTTAAAATAAAATAGCTGAGAGAAAATGAGAAGAACACTTCACATCCTCAAAGGAGAAACTCAGCAAACCAAAGACATAATGGCTCCCTAAATTGCATGGCTAGAGGACTTTGATAGTTAACTCACTTTGATCTTTTAATGAGTGTTTCTAAGCTCTCCATGATGCTTGGTTGTTTTTTTTTTCTCCTCTAAAAGTCGAATGAAAGAAAAAATTCAGGCTCCTTTAATTTGTTTGCAGCCGAGTTGCCCTTCAGTATCTGCACAGTTTCTCAGGTTAAATGCATTTATCGAATTGGGGGAAATATTGTTGGGTATTTTTCTTTTACCCCGCACTCATGGACGTTTGCGTGAAATCATGGCTGTGGCTGTGAGAGGGGCAGCACTGCGCCAACGGAGCCGCTGACCGGTCGCGGATCAGCAGTGACGCGTACTGAAGGTTTGCACGTCGGCGATTTGCAACGAATCCACTTTGATTCAACCTTTTATTTTCCCCTCTTTCTTTCTTTGCTATTTGAGCTGAATCTTAAGTTTCTGCATTGTTTTAGTTGCGTTCTTAAAAAAATGAATATCATTACACTGTGATTCCACTCAGGAAGCAAACAGGCAGCACTGCTGTAATAACAAATAGAGGATGAGATGCAGGGCCCCACAGGCCTGAGGGCCCCTGCATATAAAGCTGCATAACAACTGGATTTGATTTTTAATTTCACTCACAAATTGAGTCCATCTGATTTTTGTACATTTTTAAGTATTGCCTATATGGCTTATTTATTTATTTGAGTTGTTTTAAATGCACAGATGCACACAGGATAAATACTGCACTTTCTCTTTCTTCTTCTCACTCACTCACATATTTCTGCTTTTATTCGCCTGCACCACACGGCCCATCTTATACTGAGACAGCCAAAAAAAATGATACTGCAGGATAATCCCAACTCCCCCAGGATTAAGCCAAAGTATAATACAGCACTGTCAACCCATGGCTAGATTTGTTTATGTTATGATTTATTGGATTCAGCCTTTTTTCCTTTCTTTCTTTTTTTTTTTTTCACTGACAAATTTATTGAGTTCCTGACAGATGGCCTGACAGGGCTCTGTGTGACAGCGAGCTGACATACAAGTTTGAAATGTGAGTCTGAGAACTGTTTACCTGCATTTGTGTAGGTTATGTTAAGACACACAGAGCCAAACTGAGCTGTAATTTAATTAACATAAGATCTAATATTATAGCCCTGTTTCCCACCAGAGACTATATAGCACTAATAAAAATACACATACAAATGCTTAGACCTCTACTATTTATATGATCACTACTAACAATTAAAAAGTATGGCTAGACACTCATTTAAAGCTGAAAACCATAATACATGTAATTATTAAGATTTACTAAAAGATGTGAAGATATTTGGTTTGAAACCCTTAAAATCAAAAAATTAAAAAGGTGAATATTGACAGTTTTTGTGACCTTCTGAGTAAATAATTAAACTACTATAATTTATATGTTGCGTTATTAGTACATATGGACCTTTAAATTACAGCAGTAGACCTAAACAATATCCAGTTATCACAGATGTAAACATTATTATTTAAAGTACTCCATCTTCTGTTGAACTCTATTTACAATTAGTGTGAGTTATGTTTATGACTTTCAAAAAGTCTGTTTAAGTAATATGGCACTTCTATCAAATAAAAGAAGAGAGAGAGAGAATGGAATAATAATAATCATTATAACCCTTCAATGAAAATCTGGTGCAAAGGAAACTGGCTATAAGCCATTTATGTTAAATGTATTAAAATTTCTTTCTCCATTTCGTTCAGATCACCACTGCATATCAAATCACACACTCTCCACAGGAACACTGTGGTGTCATCTGATGACACTGATCCAGGATGCAGTCAGATTTATGCACCTGGTCCCCTGACTCAGTATAAACACATATTACTTCACAGTTGTGTGTTGCTATCACCTGAACCCTCTGAAGCCCACTGAATTACAATATCACCCCCTGCTGGACACAACCACACAGTACAACTCATTCTGCTCCACCACAGCAAAACTTCTTGTCACTTAAAAATAAAAATACCTAAACTAAAGAAATACTCAAATAAAATACTGTGAGGCAGGTAGAGAGAGCAGTAATGCAGGGTGTGAATATGTTATGTAATCAAAACAAAATGATCATTACTCTGTCCTTTCAAGTCACATAAATACTGTTTGTTATTACTTTGTTAAACTTTCAATGACATGCTGAATTTCTTTAAAAATTCTACAAACTAAAACTAATTATGTTTTTATCCTTGTAATAAATTATGTCCTTTTATGTATTCTATCAATTATTTTTTTCTTTATCTTAAATACTTACAAGAAGGCTTTTAGATTAATTTGTATTTCATAGATTTCCTCATTTACTTGTTTAGTTCCTTTGTAAGTCTATCTGTAATAAGAATAACAGAACAATATAAACTATATTTGGTATTTTAAATATTGGCTTGAAATGCTGTAAAATTGAAAATTTTAAAGATATAAAAGTTAAGACATATAAGTCATCCATTTTGTCAAAAAAATGTAAATCTTTGATTCAGGATGCAAATAATTTTTAATAGTTAATAAACAGTAGCTGCAATTTAATGCTGCTGAAATACCAAAAAAATGCTACTTTACCAGAAAGTTTAATTTATGTGAATTATTTTATTGTGTTTTAAATATAAGTTCTGCATCATAGTATTTGCATTTTGATTTGCATTTTGTCCATTTTTTTTTCTTCTCTTGTTTTATACTGTTGCTGTCATATATCAGCCACCCTGTCCTAATGTTATTGTTGTGATGAGCTGCACTGTACTTTTGTTAGGTGATAAAAAATAGTATATATTTAAGTTTGTGTATATTTTTTTTCCTCAAATATGTTTTTATGCACATTTTGTATAATATTGCAGCAGTAACTTACAATAACTTTTCACTGTTGGTTCAATGTTCTGCATCTGAAATGACAACCACCTTTAGAGAATGTACTTAAAGTTACAGTTATTATAAATTGTTATTATTATTTAGTTTAAGTTACAATTATTATACCTTATTATGGGGTAACCAAACAAACACAACAAAATAAAGTGTAAGCATATTATATCTATATCTATCTATATATATATCTATATCTATATCTCTCTCTCTCTCTCTCTCTCTATATATATATATGTATATGTGTATATATTCATCTTTCATGAATTTATTTGACTTGACAAAAACAGCACTACATAAATTCTATTTTTCAAAATATCCTTGTAATTTTCTCATATCATTGTTTTATAATGGTGTGTTTTTAACTTTTCCATGTCAAAAACAACATATTTTTCCTCTTATCATAATTAACTTGCTATGATTTGCAGTGTATGACACTAATTCAACTTTTTTTTTCTTGTGGTAAAGTCATGAAAACTAAAATGTTAATTGAACGAGGTCCTTTCTGAATTGTTTCATGCAATAAAAGAGAAAAAAACAACAACCTAATATCCCATGTTTTGTTAAAACCCAATGAATTCTTTTCGTTTTACAAAGGATTATCTTCAAAACATTTTAAAAAAGTTATTTGAAAGTTGGATAGCAGATGGTAACAGATGATACATTATGAAACCCAGCAATAACAAAATCCGTTTATCCTGTGATGTGGGGATCTCCCCTTCCCTTCTGTTTTACTTCACACACAGGCGATGGCCAAACAAGTCCGCATGTGAGCCTAAGCTGCTCAGACACATGAGGAACAACTTACTGCACGGGAATTTTAAAACTAAATTAAACCCTGGTCTCCAAATGTCTCCATGAGACTGTGACTTGTGACTTTGTCTAACTCTTGATGAGCGTCTAAAGAATATTAAATCTTTCCCCAACGAGAACCATTCAATATCCCTCACAGAGGTGCTGAGTGAAGGAGCTACACAGAAACAAAACAACGCTTTGCCCTTTGAGAAAAAGCTTTCAAAAACTTGGAAAGCTTTGGCTCGTGTGGAAATAAGCAACTGATATTACAGCGTCCTGTCACAGCGGGATACGTGGCATTTGTTGTTACATGACTGTTTTCATCATTAGCAAAAGTGCCTGAGCTCAAGCAAGATTTGCAGCGCCTTTCATCAGATGATCATGTTATTCAGTGGATTTGTCTCCACAAAAATAATGTTTCCTCTGACACAAAAAGTAGTGGAGGCTGCAGGAGGCCAGGAGCATGATTTTAGGATGTGTGCCATTAACAACAAGCGTATAGGCCTTTGCTACCCGCTCCTCATGAGGAATGCATAAATTCTGTGCCTGTTGAATAAAGTGCATGTGCCTGCAGACTTCTGTGGCTGAAGTAGTGAAAGATATTCTAAATACATCTACATACATACTGGCTGTGATGCAGAGCTTGAAATGAATGGCTCTGTTTGTACGGCAAACAGATATGTGAAGAATCAATACAACCTGGTGACAGCATCGATCCTGCATCAACAAAGACAGGAACAAAAAAAAAAAAACCCCTACAAATAAGACATTAATTAAAATAAACAGCAATAAAGTCAAACATCTGTTTATGTGTTTTTTCCTCAATCAAACACAGTGGATGTGTTCTGTGTGTACTGAATGTGAGAGTATGCGCACATGTATGATTGTGGGTGTGTCATTAATAGGCTTCACTTCAGAGGAAAAAGGTAGAAATCCTCCAGATGTTTTGCAGCTGGGTGGATCTGGTAGTGAAGATCTAGACAGCATCTGTCACAGGCGAACATTTCTAATCTGTCCTGAACATTAGGCAGAGAGCACTAAAAACCCATCGCTGGCCGCATGTGCCGCTCAGTTCACAATGTGCTAACCACGGGCTCTGCAGCTCTGCCTCCAGAAAGTTCAAAATTAAAATGAGAAAGAAAGAAAAAAGTAATATTTATCAAGCTGAGCAGAAGAAGCAATTTTAACTATTCCTCTATATTTCCTCTAAACTCTTTTTCTTTAAGCGGAGTGAAGCTGCTAAACTTTTTGAAAGAGAAAAAAAAAAGGCTAACAGGCTAACTGAAGTTATTAGGGCAGAGTGCCTGAGGCTAAAGACCAGCGCTTTGAACTAGAGGTCCAGCAGAGCTTAGTGAGGTCAAGATCTGTCACACAGCAAGCAGAACTAACATCACAATGTTCTGGGTGGACATTTTCTTCAAAGAAGTTCAGCTGGGCATTAAAGAGAAAGAAACAACTACACTGCAGTATAGTACATGCTTCAATTTACATTTTAGCTTTATACAATAATTTAAAAAGACTCATTTAAAGACTTGAGTTCAGAAGGCTTTTTATAAAACAAACCTACTTATATATAATATATTTACTTATAGCTGCTGCTGATGATTCTAGAAATTTCCTGTAAATTCAGACAATTATATTTCTAATTGATAATACATCTGCATTTTTGAGCTGACTACAATGTGTTTAGCTAGCATGCTCAGTTTGGAATCTGTGGGAATCGCTCCAAGCTGACCTTGATGGTCTCTAGATATTCCCCTTCCTGGGTTCATGTGCCTAGTTACCAGTTGGTCAACCTCGTGCCCTGTGAACTGACCCTGTCCTCCCTCCGAGGTTTGAAAGAAAAAGAAACCCAATCCTCCGGGGAGCGCTCCGACTAACAAGAAAACTGCTGGCCTGAATCTCTCAGAAGTGCTGTGTTTTCCCACTGGACCACTTTCAGCTTAATAAACATCTTAACTAGCCAGAGGTCCCATGGGAGCTGCTGGGAAATCCTCTGGGCAGCCAGAGCTCAGGAGCTGGCCCTTTATTGCATCCAGGTGGCTGTTAAAAAACACTGGCCGGCCCTAAATGTCCAATAAAATGCAAGTGGCACCTTCAGGGGTGGACAGGGTCAGTGCACCTGTCTGTGGACGAAAGCTCCCCTCGCTCCCCCCTGTCCAGTCAGTCTGATGTCACACTCCAATGGCGTGCCACCATCATGCCCATGGAAGCATTACTCAACAGGCCCATGGGTCCAAGTGGTCAGGGGACCAAAACCACCACATAGAGATGGAAACTGACTACAAAGACATGCAAACAACCACAAAAAGATATAAAACAGCCAAAAATAGACACAAATGGACTACAAAGAGATGCAAACAACCACAAGAAGATACAAAACAACCCAAAATAGACACAAACAGATTACAAAGAGATAAAAATAACCATTACGAGACAGAAAACAACCAAAAATATATTAAACCAATCACAAAGAAACACAAAACAGCTGCAAAGGGAGAGAAAATAACACAAAAGACATACAAAGCGACAGCTATAAGATACAAAATGACTACAAGTAGACACAAACTGTCAACAAAGAGATGTAAAATGGCTGCAAAAATAGATGAAACAACTCGAAAGAGACGCAAAAGACACTGAAAAAGTTCACTAATTGACCACAAAGAGATGCAACCTGTCAACAAAGACACGCAAAATGACCACAATGATATTTAAAATGGCTGCAATAATAGACAAAACAACTGGAAAGAGATACAAAAGGGACAACCACACGTAGATATAAAACAACCAAAATAAACACAATCCAACTACAAAGAGATGCGAACAACAACAAAGACATATAAAACAACCAAAAGTAGACACAAAACAACAACAAGGAGATGCAAATGAGTGCAGGAAACACACAAATCCTGCAAAGGGAAACAAAAAAAACTTGACAGACATGCAAAGCGACAGCTAAGAGACACAAAATGACAACAAGGAGACACAAACAGACCAAAATAAGAGGCAAAATGGCCAGAAAAACACAAAACAACTTAAAGGAGACACAAAATGGCAGCGAAGAGACAAAAAAGACAGAAACAACAAAGAAACAAAGAGACGCAAAAGAGCGACAGAAAGAAACTACAGATTAGCATGGCTGTGTCTTTTGCAGTCACTTTGTGTCTCTCTGCGTCGGGGCACCTAGCTAGATATAGGTGGGCTGGGGGCTTTTACTTCTCTGTTCCCAGGGGCCCATTGTCTCATTATGTGTCCATGGCTGTACCGGCCTCGTGGCAGCTTGTAGCACAAACACCCTCTAAAATATATGCAGGAGTCAAAGTTCATTTTCCTTTTGTCATGATGTTCCCAGCAGATGAAGTAGAACCTATCATCACGCTAATGCCAAACTAACTGCTAAGTTAGTACAATGCTACCTGACATTACGTCCAGTCACTTCCCGTTTGTTTACGACTGCTTCACACGTATGTGACCAGTGGCAGCAGCCTCCCTTCATCTGTCCAGCCCGCTTGCTGTCCAAAAGGAGAGTTAATTGTCCTGCAGGTTGTGGAAAGACCTGGACGGTGTATTGGGCCTTTGATCTGACTTGAAAGGAGTTAATTGATTTCTGTGTTACAGGCTGTGTTAGAGGGGAAGGGAGGAAAAAAAAGAGATGCTTGCTGGTCATTTCACAACATGTGCAGAAATATCTGAGAGAGAGAAAGAGAGAGAGAGAGAGGGAGGGGATGAAGAGAGAGATCACCTCACACCCGACTCCATCCTTGCTCAATTACAATAATTTGACTCACATGGGCTGGCTGCCGTGGCAGAGGGAGAGAGGGGAGGAGAGCCGCCGTGTGGGGGAGGAGAGGGGATCCCTGCTCTGGGAGATCACTCATCTTACCTCTAGCAGAGGTACGGAAAGACAGATTTGATGTGGGGCTCCCCTCGGAGTGCAGCCTGGGGGCTTGTTAAGGTGGCGGGTATGGTGAAGACCACACGGCCAACCTCTCGCTTTATATCTCAGTGGGGCACTCCAACATTTGATGACGTCAACATGGAATGAAGAGACTGCTGGAGGTAACTGGTGAACAGTGAGGTGTTGTGCTGCCTACAGCCTGCGTGTTTATGTTTCTTAGAAAATTAGTACTTGATTATTCATTAATTTCTCTTCCAAAGCTTTTCCACTTTAAGCTCATAGAATGTTTAGCCTTTCCCAGCATGCACTAGGCTGAAGGCATCACATTAGGAAGCACAATTTATATGTTTCCTGTTTTATCTTGTTATAAAAATACAAATAATGTGAACGTTCAGCTTTACATCTTGTGTCAGTGTGATTTGCTGCATCACCTGCCTGTGAGTCTGTTCACCACAGGTCCAGGTCTGGTCTGGACCTGCTTTGACAGGTTTCCTGCCTTCACTCCTTCACCTCTCTCTGTCTCTGGTCACCCCAGCTCAGGGGGAAACAGGGCTGTCAGAGGGAGAGTGGCAGGTTAAGCCTGTCTTAACACAGCACCTCAAACCACCTCATAAATACAGGCTTCCTTTTCCAATTTCCAAGCGGCCCATCCACCTCTGTCTACATGCTTACACACTGCTCCATGTCATGCACCGGGGTGTGAGTTTAAAAATGACCATGGGACATCTGGCCGACTCACAGAGGGTGGGGCTTTGATGTGCTGCTCTGCAGTTCAGCTCAACTCGGGCTGAGCTGACTGAGCCAGCAGTGACTGAGGAGCCTGAAGTGGGCCTGCTAGGTTAGAGATAGCAAGGGAGTTAAAAAAGATGCCTGGAAACAGACTCGCCATATGTGAAATGCTCCGAGACACACAACAGTCCTTAACTATTCCTCGAGCCTTTAAACTGCTGCATACCTTGCAGACGAAAAAAGGTTGTTTCCATTTCAATTTTAAAATGCGGTCTCTGAAAATCATTATTTTCCATATCATAAAGTGGAGTGAAAGGAAAAGTGAAACCATGTGAGGCAGCTTTTTGATGGGCAATGCTGGGCAGGGCTCATGAAGGAGTTGTGGTTCTGAGAGCTCTGTGCCCATCTGGAGAGTTTGGCTACGCTGCTTCTCTTAGCATGAACGCAAAACCTGTGATTAGCTTCATCTAAACACTCACATCTGACCTGCAGGGCTGACATCAGACTCCACCTGCTGATAACCGCAACACCTTGAACGCTGCTCACATTGAGCACAATACTGAGACGTTACAGTGTGAGGTGTGCACGCAAAGGGCTACATTTTTTAAGGATAAGGCTGGCAGTATTCTATATTTTTGTAATTGTCAACACTTCTCAGGAGAAGACTAAAACCAACAGTGTGGTAGTTTGTTTCTTAATACTTTCAACCCCAGCCTGTCAGTAGCACTCAGTCCCAGACCCACGCGCTCCTACTGAAGACGTAAATCTTTTAAAACAGACCAAGAACATATACTTTTATTCAAAAATTTTAAAACTGGGAATTGCAGTTTTTAGTAAGCGTTACTGAAACAGGAAGAATGGTGCTTTTGTTGGGAACTATTTTAAGTTGCACATTTGGTGAGCTAGTTAGCATTTACAGCAGCAGGACAAAGTTTATGGAATGGACTCAAAATAAACTGTAATGAAAATTTCACCAAGCGAAATGAGGCGTCTCATTGAGGTGACTTTACTAGTGTTTGTACAACAATGGAGCTCTGTAGAGGAATAAGACACTATATCCGAGTTTGGCTACACAGACAATTTGTGCTAGTGAGATCCCTCCATTACTAGTTTTGGTCTTCCCATTGGATTTTTAAATACGAAGAGAAATACAGAATATTGCTTTGTCCCTTATGTTGCTTGAATTAAATGTAGTCTAAACACTGAGATATAATAGTGATTACTGTTACTTGCAGCAAAGTTTTGCTCACATGTATAAGTCAAGAGTAGTGTTGGAAAATGGAGAGCTTTGTTTGTACAGTCTGTATCTGGATACATATGGCGCACTGTACATACACTTTGCACGCTGCAGGGAGGAGGGCTGTCAGAGCCTGTCACTGTGCTCTAGGGCATCACTGACATGAGTGTCACCTTCATGAAGGAGCGTGAAAGCTGTTCCCTCTGCAGAGGATTCCTCAGACCGTCGCTCTGATTCCAGCGGCAGAACAGAGGAGTTAACGCAAGCGCTGGTGGAGGGTTGTCATCTGCTGTACGCTTCATTAAACACCTGTGAATAACCAAAAGCCATTAGGAATTTTGGTGGGGAGAATAAAAATAAATAAAGACCTGCATTGTTAGCAGAATCCATAAGTTCACAAACTTAGCAGGAGGAGACTCTAATTAACAACGGGGACATTAATCCATTAATGAGTTTCTAATACTAATTACACCTGCGAAAATGTGCAAATGGATTCTGACAATTTAATTAGTTGCAAATGACACATGTGAGCGGGAGTGAGAAGATAGTGATGTTTTGGTATCCGAGTGTAAATTCTGCTTCTGCATGTGGCAGCAAAGTGGCAGCAAGGTGTTGCTTAGTTTGATAAAGAGAAAAAAAATGCACTTTAGTAAATAAAGTCTCCTGTTTTGGGTTATTCTCATAAAATGTGGGTTTGTGAGTATTAAAATGCAGCAGAAAAACTCCAGGTAATTCACTTTTTCTGCCTTTTTCTCTATACAGCTGTAGATAGAAGTAACATATTCTATAATTAACAATAACACATTCACAGAGCTGAAACTTAATGTTCTGTTCTACTCTTAAAGACCTGACTCAGGAGAGGAGTCACTGCTGACGTGGGCGGGCGTCTGGGGTAAAAGGCTCCTGTGTCTCGAGGCTCTGCTCGTTGTTGCCGCACGCTGCTCATGATGAACTTTGTGATGGAAAGATGCTTCTGCTGGAAAATGCACATCAGAGGGGCCTGTTTGCGTGTGATGAGGCTGCCTCTCCGTTTCCTCTTATTTCCTCCCTGGCTGCTACTCACTGTCAGCACGGCCCTGTTATTCTGATGAGCAGAAAGTGAGTCACAGCTAACAGACTTTTATGAATTAATCTGTTAAAGGATATTAATTAGCTTGGTTTATTTGGAGCATGACACTTACTGTGAGGCTATCTGAGGAAGATAAGACAAAACCCAAATTTAGAAAAAGTCATTTTCAAGATAAATAAGTTGAAAATCTTCTAAAATTTAATATGCACAGTTGTACATTATCAAAAATACTTCAAATGCTGAATCACTTAAATAGAATCCATCAAGGTTAAAAGACATTAACACTTAATCTGGATAGTCTGAGATAGTTTTTTGAGCATTTCTAAGATTTCAACAACTTATTAGATGAAATTCAACAATTCAGTTGTTTCACTTTATTCTGTAAATGTGTACGTCACAACTCATGACCATACCTACATCTTTTCAGAATAATTTAGTTGAACTTGAACTATTCAAGTTCAACATGTAGTGAATTGTGATTATACTCGAAAGATATACATAGATATACAAAGTGAAACAGTTGAATCTCAACTAATAAGCTGCTAACATGTTAGAAATACTCTAAAAAAAATCTATAGGTGGAGTATCCAAATAAAGTGTTACCAAAGATACTTTTTTAAAAATCTTAAATTACATAATATACAGCTGCTATCTATCTAAACTTTTTTTGAATTTCATTAATACATTATAATTTAAATGATTCCTTTAGGTCCATGAGTCATGCTTCAGTCCTCGTCGCTCCGTCTGCCAGGGTGTAAACGCTGGGTGGAAAGTTACACAGCAATGCTTCGCTCTGTGCTGAAGTTGTAGTGAAACTGCAAAGGAAGAAGGAAACAAAAACACTGATGAATACAAATATAATGTCAAAACAGCACAAAAATATCAGCATTTTTTAAATCATTAATAGCAAAGCAATAAAATATGTCCATTTCTAAAATTCTTGTAAAATGAAACTGACAATAAACAACTCTCTGAATGATCCAAACTTATATTAAGTTGAAAAATGTTTTGAATTAATATTATTCTCTCAAGTTGAAAGTACAGGCTCCAAATTACCCCTACAGCAAAGTGATTAGATGGTCGTCCTGAATGAAAATTGAGAAAACACAAACAAACACTGCCCCCTTGTGGCATGGCATGGACATGACTCATGGCTACAATCTTGGCTTATGTGGCATTAAAAGGCAGGAAAGTGTCATTTTAGGTGTTTCACTAATTCTATGGTGATTTTAACTCTTTTCTATTAAAAAGATAAACTCTTGGTACTCTATTAAGAAGACACTTCTGATCATGTCCTATTTTGGTACAAACCCAAATATAAGAAATGGCAGTAACTTCATTCAAGGTCAAAGTTACTGCCAGATCACGTTTGTCCCCATGACAGACCTACAGGCCATAATGTGACAGATCCACAGTAATGATTATTTCTTTGTTAATGTTGTTACAAAATTCAGATCTTCTTCTATTGGCTACATTCACTCCGTCAGTCCACAAAAATCGCTGGCCTCAAATTACCTCACATGAAAGTGAGGTATACAGATGTTACATTAGGCCAAAGAGAGCACTAATATCAGAAATCCTGAGTTAAAGTACTAGAATCAGACTCGGAGGAGAAAAAGCTATCAGTGAATCCCCAAAAACATTAGGAGCTCCCAGAAGTACTCAGACTTATAATTGAATATAATCCATTTCCCAAAATCTATTTAGAAATCCAAATCATGAAGAAATGATCAGGAGAAAGGCAAAGTTCAGAACAAAAGTGACTACAGTGATTAAATAATCAATAACAACCACTATAATTTTTGATTAGTTGATGGCAAACTCTTTAAAAAATAATGACACAATAATGATTTTGTTGTGGATGTAGTTCCACTGACTGAACAGTGAAGTTTTCTAAGTAGTGCTCACTTCCCTGAGTTAGACACTTGTATTACTGCAGCACAGCACTAGGTGATGCTGTATGATCAGTGAAATAAGTTTCCGACTCTCCCACCAGAAGCCACGGAGCCACAATGGCTCAAACCGGGTTCTCTCGATCACAATAGCACCTTCCCTGATTCTCATCTACTTGAGGGGAAGCTGCAAGTTACCCACAACCTGTCACATATCACAAGCCTGTTAGTTGTGAAGAAATCCGGCCCCCCTACCACACAAAAATTCAGTCTCAACATCTGGCACAGTAAATAAATAATCCTGTGTGCACGTGTACGTATGTGTGTGTGTGTGTGTGTGTGTGTGGATGATGGATGGGGGAATGGGGTGTTATCAGGGAGAGCATGTATCAATGTCTGCCAGTTTTATACACAGGCTGACAGGACAGTGACACACTAGAACATGGGCGGCAGTCACCCAGACGAGCCGAGCTTCATTTCCTGTCCCTGCTCCACTGCCAAAAATATGTGACATGTTGTCTTCATTAATTCCACCTCTATTTGGAGCTCTCCCTCTCACACCTCTCACATACCCCCTGTACACTACTGTCCCTCCATACATTCGCATGGCAACGCACACAAGCATACGCTGGCACACACACAGATAACTCCCTGCAAACACTGAAAGCCCATCATACATAGGTGCTAATGAAAATCTTGTCATGTGTGCACACACACTTCTCTCCACCCTAGCATACTCCCTCTGAAAATCATTAGCCAGCCGCCAACAACATTTTTCAGCAGAGCAAACTACATAAAGATGTCACTTTAAATCGCGTACTAATTAACACTTAAAAAGACACAAATTAGATATGCGTGGCTAAAAGCAATTATAATATCCGCAAGTTTTGTGAGTCATTTGGGAAATGAAAAGAATGCCTAATTGCTGGAACCAACATCATCTGAGACATGGCTTAAGTGATGCCTGTTAGGAAATGGTCTTATCTACAACTGTGGCTGTGATTACAACAGTTTTCCTCAATTACATGTGCATATGTATAATTCTTGAAAGCACATCTCTTTCATGAATCTATATTTTTTAATGGGTTTAGAAAGAGGCAATTAGGTTGTGTGCTGAAAGCGCCTCCAGTTTCTGAAGAGGGGGAAAAAGCTCCACAGTGCAGGCATGGACAGTGACCTCTTCTGGACAACAGAAGAAGAAAAATGCTCAGCAGTTTTAAGAAAACTGGGGTACAGAGTCATACTAAAAACTGCCTTTCCCTAAATGCAATATTGTGATTGTTTTGCTTTATATTACCAGAAAATGAGCTGCTGCTTGTGCAAAAGCCCTGGGTACAGAGAACACAGCAGTCATTATATTTATAGTGTAACACTGATAGAGAAAAACAAGCCAAACCGGACAAAGAAAAGAAAAAATACAATAATTCAGACACACCTCGCCTGTCCAGCATGTTTGCAAGAATATCACCGACTATATTTACCCCCCTTGTTCTGCAGATATCATCGTGGGATAATAATAAGAGGAGAGAAGTAAAAATAACACAATGGTGAGGGATGTTTCCACTTGGAAACTAATTATCAAGCTAAGCTGTGACTTCTTCCTCATCAGCCTGGCCCCGCCATTAATCTTGTGCTGTCGTCCACTTCACTAAATCCTGTGTGTTACACTATCTCACATTTACTTCATCAGCTCCAGCGCGGCTGTAATTAATGATTTCTCATGCCCCCTTCCCTTCCCTTCCCCAGCTCAGCTCACCATGTGTCCTCCTGCTAATCACACTCTCTGAGAAGAAAGGAAGGAGGAGAGGAAAGGAGAGGAAGGAGGAAGAGGAGAAAAAAAAAGACAAGAGCATATAGGATGAGCAGCCAGCCTGTCTCCACCCTGGAAAACACACATACACATACACATCCACGCCATTAATACCTTCGCTGACAATGAGCTTCATTCAGATGACCATATGACAAGATGGCGACTCTGTGTGATTTGGATAGTATGTGACAGAAGACAGAGGCAGAGTGCAGAACAGACACCCAGTTTGATGAGGGAGTGTTTGCTCTGTAACACATCTCAAACCCAACAGCACCTGTTCTTTTACAGTGGTCTGTCACTTCCTGGCAGTTCTGATACCAAGATACCGTGCTAATGAGAGAGAAGGGGGGTTGTCACTCTCTTTAAAGCGCACGCACACACACACACACACACACACACACACACACACACATATACGTACAGACTCTCGTTCTTTCTCTTGCTCTCACAAACACATGGGCTGCACACAGATGATTTTCTTCCTACAAATGCCTGCAGGCTACAGTGTTTCATCAGAAATGGGGAGGACTTTGTAGCGCTTTTATTTGCTCTGCATGATCTCTAACTTTTTTTTCCCGCTGCTGAAGATGAAGCTGATTGCAAACTTGAAAAAGTTTAACATGCAGAATCTGACCACAAAAAGCTCCCCCAAGATCTACAGCGCTGTGCGAGGTGCTAGATTGAGCTGTTTGAGAGAAGAATCGGGGAATAAAAGTCAAGTGTTTTGGAACAGGAGACGAAGCTTTTAGGAGAGAATGGCTGCCTAGCCTGGCCATGCTTTTATTCAATTGGGGCTTAGTGGAGCCAACAGGGCCTCGCTGTCTCAGACACTTAATTACAACCCCAAGACCGTTTGCTTTGCATTCTGGGCCAGCGGCGTCAGCGGCAGCCGAGCGTTGCAGCCTCTACTCACTTCCTCCTCGATCTCTGCCAGGGATTTGATCGTAATGCCCATTAAATTGACTTGCTGCATCTGAAATCAAAAGCAGGGAGAGGAGGAGGGAGAGGAAGAAGAAGAGGAAGAAAAAAAAACACGCACACACAAGAAACATGGCGGTTAGGCTCATGGCTAAGTAAGCATGCTTAAAATCTTTAATCCTCTCTCCCTCTCGGTGTCAATACAAACGGGGCTATAGTGACAACCGCCGCCAGCCAGCCAAATGGACTGCATTGAGCCAGCTCTGCCTGACTGCACGCATTCATCACTCAGTCTGGAGGAAAGGGAAGGAAAAGAAGGGAAAGGAGAGCAAAGGAAAGGAAAGAAGAGGAGAGGAAATGAAAGGAGAGCAAAGGTAAGGTAAGAAAAGGAAAGGAAAGGAAAATAAAGGAAAGTAAAGGAGAGCAAAGGTAAGGTAAGAAAAGTTAAAGAAAGGAAAGGAAAGGAGAGCAAAGGTAAGGTAAGAAAAGGAAAGGAAAGGAAAATAAAGGAAAGTAAAGGAGAGCAAAGGTAAGGTAAGGAAAGGAAGCAAAAGAACAGAAATACTAGAAAAAGGATAAGGAAGAAGTAAAAGCAAAGGAAAGGAACAGAGAGAAGAGGAAAGAAGGGGAAAAAGGAACTAATGGTTGCATAGTGGGAAAAAGGACCTGATACTATGACCATTACGTGGCCTATACTACACAACAGGTTGCGGGACAAGTAGCTAAACAGTAACTCTCATTGTAATAAACCAATCATTTTGTGTTTTTACCTCTTTGGGGTTTTTACAAAACCTCTCAGAGACCACAAAGGGCACATCGTCCAGAGCTGCAAAAAAAAAAAAAAAAAAGCAAGACAAAACAAAGTTTAAGGTTGAGAAAAAATATATATTACTCCCTACTCTTGATCCTGAGTATTTCCACAAGACTAAGCGTGGGTTTATAAAACAGCAAAGCTATCAACATCCCCAGCCACCCCGGCACCTCCCCTCCTTCCGTCTATGGAGAGAAGATGAAAGGCTTTTTTATTCTTCGCTGTATTTGAGCACCTCCACTCTCTCCTCCAACCCAGCCCTTTCCCCAACCCTCCTCCAGTTTAATTACTCTTGATTATTCCCGATTCCGTCTTGTCTGAGAGATGTTCACCTCGGAAACAAAGACACACTCACACAAGGCACAGAAAAGCGGAAAGAAGAGAGACAAAACATTCACCAGATATCAAATTTGCATGAAAATAAGCCACACTGTTCAGCCGGCAAAAAGTGGATTGAAATGAGGACTTGCCAAGAGCGTGGTGGTATAATTAGCATTTGACCAAACAAACGAGCTTCAACAGAGCTATAATTAAGCAGGCCTGTAATTAAGTGTATGCCCTTTATCATAATGATCGTGGTTAAAATGGTGTGATGGCTGCCAGTTGATTATTAATGGTGTAACCCCGTACTGCATGCATCCTGCACTGGAATCAAGGTGTCACGACTGTCAGGCTAGAGAGCAGCCCTTTGTTTATAAAATACATTAGGGCCCAAATTAACACAGGGTGACAAGGGACACAAAGCCTCTCGTTTCCAGACTGAAGGGAAAACTGCAGCTGCTCGGCTTCATTATAAAACTCCCAAATCTGGAGGCACAAAACTTGCTGCCGTTGGCTTCGACAGGAGCCCCAAATATCAAGAGGCCAAGCTTCCAACTGGTGTTCTTTTACCCACAGTCCATCAGGCCGCTGGCACAGGAAAAGGAACTCATAAATGTAAGCCGAGGCTGTTCATGAGTCATCGTTTTGGAGCTGACACTCCTTTTGGCCTTTCCTGTTCGCAGCAATATTCTAAAGTATGAGATTCTAAAATATCCCTCACTTTGACACTTATGTGACTTGCTTTCCTTTCTTCGTCATTACACAGATCCACGGTTTGGCACTTTCCACACAAGTGTAGTACAATGTGATCTTTGTAATCAAAGCATGACCCTCACCCTCATGACCACAGGGAGGCTTACTTAGTTTCTTGGCTTCCAATCTTCTCCCACAGTAAAAATGTAGTCCTAACAACTGCAGCCATGCTCGCAACTCTGTTAGACTGTACTCAGGCACAGTGGTGCTTTAAGCTAAATGCTAATATCAATAACAAAAACACAATGCTAACAGGCTGATGTCAAGCAGGTTAAATGTCTACCATGTTCACCAAAATATAGCGTGATGGAAATATTATTAGTTTGGCAAGCATTTAGTCATAAACCAAAGTACTGAGCAAATTGAAATTTTGACCGGCTGATGATACTAGATGAAAAATATGGAGATCACCAAGGTTATTACAATTCATCCTGAGGGGGGCGTGAGTGTTTGTAACAATTAAATGGGAATCCATCCAATAGCTTTTGAGATATTTTGATAACCACAAACATGCTAGACTGCTACATATCAGCTCAAAGATTGTGGGTCAGATGCTTGAGTCAAGCTTTCAAACTACATAAACTGAAAAAATGTTGTCTCAAGCAGATATTATGTCTGATCCCTCCCCTCTCACACTTTATTTCAGGAATATCAGCTTTTGCCATCACACAGAGGATTTAGACTCCCACAGGCTGAACACGTAGAGCAACGCTTTTGTTCCTCTGGCTGTCAACCTATTAAATCAGTACTGCTTCCAAGCAACCTTAATGTACCCAGATCAAACATTGAATGCAATAGGATTTGATAATTTGTTGCACTTCATCCACCTTTCAAACTGTCTGATGTGATTTATAACGTTTGTAGTATAGTTTTGTTGTTTGGTTAAATGTTGTTTTGTGTATTTATGTGAAACAGTGTGTGTCCTGGGACTCAAGACACATTTCAGAAATTCCATCCTGATACTACAGTCAAATCAAATCAAATATCAACCTAATGGTGCACTTGAGAAAAAGTCAGGGAACCACAAAAGTCATAAGTATTAATCTTCTGGGAACCATGGATGTCTGTACAAAATTTTAAGGCAATCCATATAATAGCTGCTGAGATATTTCGGTCAAAGTAACGGACCAAAAGATTGTCACTGCCATCAATGGAGCCATGCCACTAGCATGGCTCAAAAAGTGCAAGGAGAGAAAAGTTTAGCCTCCTTTTCCACTAACCCAAGGGCTGTGCAATGCCCCAGCCTTGACACCCATCTCCCTGAAGCACTGTGTTGTAGTCTTTGTCTCAAGATCAATCTCAAGACCACTCTCTGAAGGTCTCCGTCTCGTCTCAGAATCGGCTGCATTTTTACTCAGTCTTGTCTCGGTTTCAGACTAAGAGGACTAAGGATTTTATTTCAAGATCAGTAAAGACCACAGCTGCAAGGATATGACTAAATTGCCTTTTTTGAGTTTTGAATTAAGATTCTTCCATTGATTTCCGCTCTCTGGTGTTTGTTTGTATTTATTTACCCATAAAAACCAAAGGAAAATTCCCATACATAAAATTTTCCTTTGCAATGACATTTCTCATGGTACACTTTTAGATGCAATAACAGGTAAAAGTAGCACGCACATGCCCAAAAAAATTTTTATGCTAGGTGCTGGACCAAAAGGTAAGTATGAAATAAAAAGATAAAGTCCGCACACCAGAAGCTGCGCCTATATGGAGGTGTATTCACATTCACTTAATGTCTGATGAAGGGCAGGGGCCCGAAACGTTACAACAATGCATGAATAAATTGTAAGGAGCAGCTTCTGGTGTGCGGACTTTATCTTTTTATTTCACACTTTTAGATGCACACATACCAACGTATATATGGCAAAAAAGAAATGAATGAAGAGGAATCTTAATTTGTTTTTTGCTAGTGTTTTTATGGGAATGTGGATCTTTCAGATCATTTGAGGAGTAATTATGGTTTGCATGTTCCACATTTTATCATAAGCGTGTCTTGCAGCGTGGGACTTGCACTGCTCTGGTCTTGGTCTTGTCTCGGTCTCGATACACTTTAGTCTTGGTCATGACTTGGTCTCGTTGTAGGCAGTCTTGACTACAACACTGCTGTAGTGCCTTTGGATATGTGGCTATCTGCAGCAAGGCGATTGGGTAGGTCCAGTGACTTGTTTTAGCTCATAAAAACAAGTGAACAAACATGCACTGCTGTGTTGCTGGGAGCACCAACACCAGGCAGAGGCAGGCAGGGAGAATACATTTGAATCAATAGCCAGCAATGGGAAGCTGAGATTGTAGCTGCTGATGGATCTGCGTGGCGCGGACAGATGAATGCAGAGCTGAAGGCCACAGGGTTTCTTTATTGCTCAAGGATTACATTTAAAACCAGATCTCACTTTGTATTCCTCCACCATCTATACCAGAGAGGCTATCTTGCACCCAGATAAATGGAGAGGTGCGGGAGATGACTTGGTGGTAAGAAATGGATACCACGGAGAAATCCGAAGGTGCAAAGGGCAAAAATAATGTAAATCCAATCTTCTGACCAGGAATCCCACTATGAAGCATGTTGTAGCCGCTCAAATGGCCAGGCTACACTCCATTAACTCATGACTGTATTGCAGAGCAGGGAATTGGGTAGTTATTTGGCATTTGGAGTATGTGAGCGCAGTCAATATGAAAACATCTGGCAGGAATTCTGGTGCAACGACTACGATGATGATGATGATGATGGTGGTGGCGGTGAGCGCAGAGGTGGCGTTAAGTAAGGAGGACCCTGTGGCTTGAGTGATTGTAGTGTAAAGAACGGAGTCAGCACAGGCCCCGTGTGGATCATTGCCTTATTAATGGCTCCGTCAGGTGCGATGAGCAATGGCTGCATTGTCATCTCCAGCCCCTGGGCACAGATGAATGGCTGTTTCAGGGCGGGAAGGGCTCCCTCGTACGCTGGGCTGAGCACTAATCCCTCACTCTTCCATTGTTGGATGCACTGTCACCCAGGACTTCAGCAGTGCCATACATTGCATTTCCAGGGTTCTAACAGACATGGCCATGCACACAGGCATACACACACACGCACATAAACCACACCGAGTTGCGCTCCCGACACTGACTGATGGAAAAATATGCGTGGGTGATCGAGCATACCCCATATTACCTGAACCACAACTCAAGAGTAACACTTTAGGAATGTTGATGAACTTTTATTTTACACTTCACTAATTCAGCAGAATTGCATTGATCTCTGTCTAGTATGATTACTTGGGCGAATCCGTCTCGCACCTGAATTAAGTGAGGAAAGTCACAGTCAGGGCAATAATCTCCAAGTGGGAATGAGCGTCTGTTACAACTTTTTACTCATGATTGAGCTGATTTCTATTGTTTAGTACCATAAAATAATAAGGAATAAGAAAAAAAGCTGCTCAAAAATGGGTTGGAGCTTTCTCTGGAACCTGCTGCATTTCATATTCCAAACAATTGGATGTTGCCTCTTCTCTTTGTGTAGCCAGGCTAGACACTGCTATACCTTTCCTGTCGGTGTGACTCTCAATTTGAGGGTGGATTCTTTATGCAGACCATGGAAATGCTATTCTAGTTGCAGACCCCGCTCTCTGTCACCTCTGCAGATAATGGTGAGTCGATGAACAGAGAGCTGGAGGAGGACCCCCTATGCCCACTCACAGCCCTTAGCCCCTCTCTGACATGAGAAATAGTGCCCAGGCCTGACAGCATCTCGGAGACATATTGTAGTTTATTTTGTCGCCCGGGCATGCCATCTGTGCCATTCCAATAGAGGGTGTGTGTTCAGGCTGCTGCAAGAGAGAGGGCGCGAGGCTCCGGGTCCCTCAGTAGCTCTGCAGCCACGGCAGGTCATTAGTCAAATTGCCTAATGAGAGAGAATACAAATGGCCCCCTACCCTGACAGGAGGAATTTTGGAGGTGTCAGAGCTCCTGACCCGTGCTATGAGAACAGATGATAGCGAGTTGCTATTTTCAGATTCTTTTAATGACTATGGCTCTATGAAACCCATTCTTTTTCTTTTATCTTTTTCCCGCTTTTTCAAGCCCTCTAGACAGACGAGTAGGGAGAAAAAAAAAAAAAAAAAAAAAAAAAAAACTTTTCAATGTATTAAAAATCTCTCTTGCAAAAGTGGAAGTGTAACTTTTGAATTATTTAAATGTTTACTGGGGAGTCAATTAACGTTGTAAAAAGCGTGTAACACTGATACTAAAATAGATCATGCACTGAAATGATGTTGAGGGTTTCTGATAATCTATTTTTATTTGTTTCTGCCGGCTGTGCGCAGCTCGTTTCCCCCGGTCTCGCTGTGGTGTGTGCAAGCTTCTGCTGCAATTCTCCTGACAGCGAGTCAGTTAGTTTATACTAAAATATTAATTTCATCTCATTCAAATGTAAACAAATGTTTGACATATGCACAGCATCCAGTGGATGAATGTGCTTATAGTTACACACTACAGGCTGCTGCTGCTGCTAAAGCCTCAGGTTTATGGAGAGAAACTGTGAAGGGAAAAGAGAAGAGAAGCACCAAGGGAGTGGAAAGAAGTTGAATCATTTTACACAAGCTTGCCATTGTCCATTTTAATATTTTTAAAAGAAAAGATGGTACATTATCCTACAAGATATTACCTTATTTTGAAAGATTTGTGAAATGAAATAAACGCATCATCAAACATATAATAACTGTATAAAATAGCCCTTACAGTTCAGTTTTATCTAGCATTGAAAAGTTACATTTCATATGGCAAATACCAAAATAAAAATAAGAATGGAACTCTCTCAAAACATCCAAAACAAAAGCAACAAAAACAACAGATTCCAGTTCCATCTACAGTAACCGGTTTATTTCCAAAAAAAATCTCAAATATTAAAATTCAGCAATTTTGTTGTTACCAGAGGGGTGCAAAATGGCAAGCTTATGCAGAATGACCCACTTACTTTTCCATCTGTGACAAGCAGTCCTTGAAATCTGGTTGTGGGTATGGAGCCAGGAGGCAGCCCCAGTCGGGCGCTGGTCCATCAGTCTTCCAGAAAGTGGGCAGAGCCAGCAACACCTACGGTGAGTTGGCCACAAACACCGCTGCATAACACCGAATGCTCTGAGGAGGTGTGTGCATGTGTGATAACGTCTCCAATACGTGTGTGTTGTATATATCATAAATGTATGTAAGAGCTGTTTCGTGTAAACTGCAAGAAGTCTTCAGTGATCTGGTATCATCACAAAATCTGTATCAACTGTTTTTAGAAAACAGTCGGTACCAGGGAAACACTGGGAGAGCGCTTTTCGCTGGCTAGCCATTGAGAGCTCTCATGAAATTAAATGGACAATCAGACTTTAATCAGCAGCACAGTGTCTTTTAAGACATTGCCATGGCACTGGCATTGATCCCCAGCTGTGGCTGCTGGTAAATGTGCAGCAGAATGTGTGTATAAATGGGGTACGCCTCTCTGGACAAGTGTAAAAGCTGGCAGAGGGCTGACAGTAAATTGCATGTGCCGGATGGGACACAGCAGAAGGCACAATTACACAAATCCCCTCTTAATTAGCGGTTCTGTGGGCAAACTAACCCGTAATGATGCGAGGGATGTGGCGAGCCCCAGAAATCCTAACAAGAAACACTCACCAGCACTGGAGACTGGGTCATATGGCCCCGGTTCCCCTCAAGTAGCGACTGACTTGTGATCTGTTTTGATCAGTGCAGCTGCAGGAGACGATTCCCACGTCGGCCTGCTCCCCGCAACCCCTAGCCCTCGCTGAGCTACTTGCCCTCTGGACTGTGGGTAAAGCAGCAGGCCCCTGTGTGGTTGTGGTGGCATTATTAAGTTCTCCATGCTCACAGTACCAGGCAATGTAAAGTGGCATCTCACACGGTGAGTAATGAACTGTGCCAGAGTGGAAGCAGGAGGGATGACAGCCAAAGAGGCCTCCTTGGCAGCCACTAACCTGGGCATCCACCAATTTATCATCCCCTAGAACCAATCCACCAATGCTGCGCTGCCATTTGTCATTAATTATGCTAATAAGGACACCATTACTCTCCTGATGAAACAGGCGACTGTTATTAGTATAATGCATTTACAGTTTGATACATATGCATTTGCTTATTAGTTTCACTGTGTGTGGATTAGCGGGCTTTGAAAAGAGGCATTTTCATTACTTTAATTTAACAACTATGCACTTAAAAAAATGCAAGTACCACTACAGACGACTTTTCTGTACACACTAATTGACCATCATGAAAGCAAAGGAACTGTTTCGTAATCGTGGCATATCCCTTGCACCCTAACATAAAAATGGCCCCATCTATGTGAAGACGCTGATGTGTGTGAACTTTTTTTCACAGCAGACTTCATGGCTCTAAGCAAACCAGTCTGAGCAGAACTATTTAATATAGCTTCTGGGAGCCCCAGATGCCCTTTTCCAAAACGACTTCATTCCCAGAATCTCATTGTGCTTTCTAAATCACACCACAGTATGTATTAGAAGATCATTAATTACAAACTTAACAAGTCAGCAGAGCCATTAAAAGATCTTTAAGGCATATTTGACCATAAATCTCCTTAAACTATATTTAATGACTGGATTTTTGTGAAATATTTTTTATCAAGTTCTAATTAGATGTGTGATAACAAACCCTGCTGTACATGGGGCAAATGAGGGAGCCGTGACAGGCCCATCCATTGAGGCTGTCCACGTCTGGACACTGAAACTAATGGAGCACTGCTTCTATCTCAGGGATGGATAGAAAGCAATGAGGGATGAGACTCCAGAGTCCAGTCTGGCCTGCAAATGCTCAGCCATTTAAAAAGTCTCTTATTTGACTGCAATAAAGGTCCAAAAATGCCTGAGGGCCTTGAGGCTCCAGTCAAAAATTCCATCTCGATTCATTCAGGATTGATCCCCGCATACTTCATGGCACCGACACACTGGGATCGATCATGACTCAAAAATAACCTGGACAGTCCGATTGGAATTATGACATATTAGTACAGTAAACGCCTGCAGGATTTTCATGAAAGAGGAGTTTAACCTGTTAAAATCCAGAAGACATACACAAAACAAAAAAGCCTTTTAGATCACAGATTCTACATGCCAGAGACCACTTGGGTTACAGGGTCAGGGGTAAACACTTGTATTGTATTGGCAATATTGAATTGATACAGGGACGCCAAGTATCATTTTTTTTAATTATATAAATTATTAACATTGCAAATGCGAACTAAACTTTTGTCAGCCTACTACAATAATAAAAGTGAGATGAACAGACTGGAAACTTTATTTTATTTGATAAAACAAATATTGACAAAGTTTTCCTTTGGGGACATAATTCGCAGATGAAAAAAGGCAGTATATTCCAATATATTTTTTGCAATATTCAGCATATTGCAAAACCTTTAAAATTGCAATAATACTGTATCGTGACTTGAGTATTGTGATAATATCGTATCATGGGGCCTCTGGTGATTCCCACCTCTATTAGGTTCGGGTGTTTTTTAAGTTTGATTTTCTTAAAAATACATACACTCGCAAACAGAACATCCAGAATAAAAAAAATCTGTTTGAACAAATTGTCCAGCTGAACTTATTACATGATTTCCCCAAAGAAACGAAGCTTGTGTTGCGTTTAGAAAACAATTATGAGTCTATGTTTTGCAATTCCGACAAAAATGTGACAGTAGAGAGAACTGTATACGTTCTGCACAATTAGTTCTCGGCTATTTCATACTGAATTCCTCTTAATGACAGAGACAATAACTCTTCTACCTTCTTCTTTTTGTCTTTTCAGTGTAACATTTTGTTCCAAGCATGTAATTTTTTAGCCAATTGTTTAATTCAGTTCTGCAGTATTTACCCCCAAGCCTTGACACTATGCTGCTATTTGAACGCAGAAAATGCATGAACATCTCAAACATACTTACATTTAAATTAAGGCAAATTTAAACACTGTGTAGTTTTACAAGTCATCAAATTATTACGAAGAAATCCAACACTCCTTCATATCATTAGCTGCTGAGAGTAGTAAACAGTTTGAGTGTGTATGTGTGTGTGTGTGTATATACATTAAGTGTAAATACTATTCTCCTGCTCCACCCTCCTCTCGCTCTGCTTCGCCTTTTGCTGACCAGGGGAATTAAGAAGCAAAACGTGGGTTTTAAGAGCGTTCCTTTCATGTCTTGATGTAAGCTTTGGCATTACTTCAGACATCAAGATCGGTTTCATAGAAATCCCATTCCATCTAAAGTAAAAGCTGGGCAGTAAATCTGCCGATACTCCCCCATAACACTTCCATAAATGATTCATTCAGCTCGGTTTAGCTGATGCAAAACAGAATGTTAGTGAGTTGTGGATGGAGCCTGAGCTGCAAGTGGAGGACCAACCCCGCTGCTTAGTAATTTCATCAATCTCTGGGAGAGAAAGAGAGGAGAAAGGAGAAAGAAGAGAACGGCGTACACTAATAATAACTTTTGTGTCACTATCCAGAGGTCGTGTTTTTTAATCCCTCAGCCTAAAGAATTGTGTTATTCTAAAATATAACCCCAGCGGTGCAGAAGCAGTTGAGATCCATCACGGTTTGAGATAAGAGCCGGCTGATCGCCTCCCTCTGCACAGCCTCGCCCAGAACTACACAGGGAGATAAGATGGAACTTTTGTTTGAAACCTGATGAGAACCCTCTTAATGAAAGTGCGGCGCCAAAAATAATCTTTTTTCTCCATGTTAGTCAATCAAGAAATGGTGTAGTTGGGGGAAAAAGAGGAGAAAGAAAGTAATTTTGCATAATCAGTGAGCACCATCTGGAACAATTAACCAAATTCCACAGAACTCAGAGGATCAGTCATATTGGCTTATTAAAGATCCAGAATTATACAAGTAATAAATCCTTGGAAAAACGAAGCGTACCCCTGCCTGTCACGACTATTTTAACTTCAAATACAGTGGAATACTTGATAAGGCTGAAAAGAGGAGATTAATATATGCAAATTATGTCGAGCATTTAAAAGCCCCCCAACAACTGTCCCGTTTTTTTTTTTTTCTGTCTCTTATTACAGGGCTTTATGTTTTATTCATACACCAACTCACCTGTCATTTCATAAGCTATAATATTATGAGGGTATTATTAAACAGCATAAAGTGGAGCTTTAATTGGAAAGCTCCATTGCATTTTCCAATTATTTGCAGCAAATTAAAAGCAGATGCACATAGTTTAATAAGAATTCTAATATTGTTTCCTGAAAATCAAAAATCACTGTCATCCTGCCAAGATATTTTGCAAACCCAAGTTAATTTTGAGCCTCCTATTTTTTTCCCCTCCTCCTCCTCCCTCCTCCTCCTCTGAAGGATGAACTGTCTCGTGTCTGTTAATTGAAGTTCCTCTAATGGATAGGGAAATAATTGCTCTCCATATTACGTTAGATCAGGGCCAATGTCAGGATTTATTTTTGATTAATGCGATAGATATGTAAATGTATTACTTTTTATTACGTTTACCTTCTTATCGGGTGGATGTCTGCTGAATACTATATGTTGTTCTGCAGGTAATGACGAGAGACTGCAGTGCAACAATAAACCTATGTGACCGACACGTCACATAGGTTTATTTCAGAGTTTTAGACGTTTTTTTTTCCTCCTCCATCACAGTTATTTTTATCAAACATATGCTTTTTAGACACATTCCATGAATGCACGTTTAATTACCTTTAAACTATCCTGCTTTTCTGTCAATGTATGAATAACAGACCTAATTGGCAAAGGGACTTGGCACGGATCAAAGCAACGTGGTGAAGAAAAAGCAAAAGGTTGGAGCCGCTATGAAAACTTGATAACTTTTCAAATGAGCTCCAACTGTCAAGTGAAAGAGGGCTGCAAAATAAATGTGAATTAGTTTTTAATATTCTGGTAATAAATGTCAAAGCGCCTGCACATCACATCTGTACATGATGTGACTGCGGATGACAGATTTCCCAGACATGTTACCTCTCCTCCCCTCAACTCACCCGTTTTTTTTTTCTTCTTTTTTTTCTGTTGGGGTTTTTGTTTTGTTGGGAAGTGACGGAGGGTTTAATCAAGAAAGCAGGCAATTCATCAATCCTAAAGAAGGCGCCTGTACAACCCTGACAGAGCGCACATGGTTTTAGACCAACTCGAACCTGGCCAGCTGTCAGCCCACACACACGCGTGCACACGCAGACGCCCACGCACCCATACACATACACACCAGAGCTACCACCGCTAACAATTAACACAAATAGGCTGTCGGCTACGACCTCACACTTGGTCCGCGGGCTATCACATTGTTAATGAAGGGAAGTTGCGTTCTCTCACATTCACAGTGTGATGCTGAGAGGCTGATGAGTACACAGTCTCAAGAAATAAAGCCAAGAACCATCTCGGGCTAACTCCATTATCTGCTTCTTTAAAATCATGAAGGGACGCATAAAAGATAGCAGAAAGGAGGGAGTCTGTACAGCTGCAAAGGACAGTTTTCTGGAGATAACTGATGACTGCTGGCAACGTACTGTACAGTATGTGCATGTTCTTCACTGTCACTCAAACCCTGTCCCAGTGGAGGAATCACACACCCAGTGCCACAAACCACTCAGCTGTGTGTTAATGTCTGCTCCTTCAGGGCCACACTGTGCACACTTGTCTTGACTAACTTATAATATGACTGTCAAAGCAAAAAAAATGATGTATTAATCTTTTTTTTTTTGTCAATCACATACTGTTTTTCTTTTTTGAAAGATGGCATACACGAAAAAAAGAAGAGGGAAAGAAACAGCTTAGAATTAGAGACCTTAATTTTTTTCCCCTTTTTTAATATTTCCCTATGGAGTTCTATCATGTGCACTTCAGCAACTATTTGATACCTAGACTTAAAAAGGCAGGGTGTAACATGCCAGTAGCCTGGGTGTGCCTCTGCCTGAGCAGCAGGAGGAATCCTCACCACATGGTGTCTCTCTCCAGCTGGATAAAAAACCTGCCTGCTTCATTCACCTCGTACGGATCACACGCTCTTTGAGGCTAGAGCGTCTCAGCCGGCTCTGACTCTGTGGCTCTGAGGCTGTCATAGCTAAGCTCTGTTTCCTAACGAATTAGCCTCTCTTCTGTTTTAGTCCCGGAGCATTGTGCTATAGTTGAGTTTCTCTCCTTGACAAAAGGGAAGGGAATTCGTCCGGTGCAATGCACGGTACATAATGTAAGTATGGCATGTGATGGATCATCTTTGACAGCTGTTAAATGTTCTCTTGAGTGTAATGCCGTGCTCCTCTGGGAAGTCACGTTCGCTCAGATAAGCAAAGCTCTGTACAGTATCCATCACTGAGGAGATCTAGACATTAGAGCGTTTGTAGATCAAGTACCAGAGAAGCTGCCTTTTGTACACGTGGAGACGATGCTCGGTATAAACAGAAAGCATAGGTAGAACCTTTTCTTCAGACACATAAAGCTTTTTCTTGCAGTAAGATGGCTAAAAATCAGCAAGTTTAACAACCTAATGCAACTTGTACAAACTATTAAATCCCTCTAATTGTCATAAATGGTGCTGACTTGCATACATTTAAAGTGTGAAACCATTTACCTGTCATGGTGTAGCTCCCACTGCTCTGGTGCTCATAGAGCGGCCTGCTTGTCGTCCTCACCCTGGCAGAAAGGAAGCAACAATGTTCTGTCAACTGATCAATACTATTTCTTGAATATAATGGTAAAAACATACAAAATGCATGTAAACTTTATATTTGATAGTTATGTTTCAAGACACATTGTAATGCAAGAGAATATATTTAGCGTGGAAACTCCTCACACAAAGGGTTTATTTTTTATCTAAAAGCAAAACAGAGCACTGGAATAACAGGATGAATCTAAAGAGGAGAAATATGGTAAAAGTTAAACCGTGCCTCAGCTGCCCAGGGGCTTGCACAGACCTTTAACAGAGGGATTGGAGCAGGATCTTGTAAATTCTGGAGGAACTGAGAGATTCCATTATTCAAGGGAAGTCTGTTTTTTTTTCTACCGTTTCATGGCCTTGTATTACAGAAAACAGCACAGAATGCACTTTGTGGGCAGTTGAAGTTAACAAACCATATAAGATTGAAATCCTCATCAATCAAGCTATCATGAATTACACCCTGTGACTCACCCCTACGGATCGATAAATCCACAGCAAGCAGGGGGAAAAAAAAAAAAAAAAAAAAAAAAAATTCACAGCTTCGAGGGAGCTGCATAACATGACATGCTCTGAAGGTAAAATGAGCTCCAGGATGGCATTATAAAACAAATGATCTTATAATGATAATGCAAAGCAGTTGGCAATATCATTGAAAAAAGGGAACTGCTTTGATAAGAGGACACGTATGTGTCTGTTGTTAACCAGAAAAAACGAAGAGAATAAGACAGTGCTGAATTATGAAAAAATACGACAGATTTTGGGAGCGAGCAGGTGTGAAGTTGCAAATAATGAAGTGTGTATCATGTTCTGCATTTGCTCTGTTTATGGAAAACACAATAATTCTTACGAGGGGGTGTAAACTCAAAATTCGTGAAATTTAAGACTAAAGGCAGATCTGCATATTCCATGAGTGCTGTGCATGAGTTGTGGCTTCCAAAGCCTTATCTCTTTGGATGAGATAAATAAATGCAATAATTTCCATCAAGAGCAATAAAACAAGACTTCTGACAGGCTGTGGTATTTATGAGCTGAAGCCTGCAACTCAGATTTATTTGCAATGAAAGGGTCGACTTTTCTCCTCCTCATTTACATCAGCATTTGGCCATGTTAAATCCAGGCCAATGGTGAATTTTTAAAAGGTTGGCATCAATCTTGTGGGAACGATTGCCATATTCAACGCAGACTTCTTTTACCTTTCAAAAGGTTGATTCCACTGCTGAGGAAGAAAGGTACACATCTTTCAAAGAACAGAGACATCCCAAGGACTGATAGAGTGGGGGGGGGGGGATGGTTTAAATGTCCTTTTAGGGCGTCTGTGTTTGTGTTGTTAAATTAATACTCAGAATAAACAAAGACAGCAGAGAAAGTCTGGCTATTTATCTGTGTATCTGAAAAAGTGAAAGTGGTACTTAAAGCTCCACAGACTCGCTGTGAAAGCGGGGAAATGTGCTCATGAAATGCTTTTCTACAGGCAACCTCCCGGGTTGCTTTTCCCATCTGTTTGAAACACAAAACTGTCTCAATCCAAATTGGTGATTTCTAAATACAATTTTAGGTGCATTGGAGAGGGTAACATATGGCAAATCAATTAGACAACTAATTCTTAAAACAAAAACATGGCAAGTGCATTTGCTAATCAACAGCAGTGTTGGGGCTCGTATTATGTCGGCCACTGGAGTTTTGACAACAATTAATCCTCATTTCAGGCAAGGAGAGCCATATTGACACATATTCCTAATTTGAATATTCAATTACAGCGTAGTTCCTCATCAAATTATAGTAAAACTGGGAACACGGCCTGAAAGATTTACGCAATTACAACACAGATCAAGAGTCTTATGTTCCCGTGAAATCTGCCGGAGTTAAAATCATATTAGTGCAGCAAAGCAAACCACAACACTATGGACTACTTGACAACATGAATTACAGTTCAACAGATTTTTTTTTTTTGTTGTATGGTGTTCTTTAAGTTGCTCTATGCGGAATAAGGAAAAGAGTTGTCTGTTAAAAAAAAAGAGAAGAGAAAGTGGGAGAGACAGTAGGGACAGACAAGCGGAAGTCAGTGGAGAGGTAAGATGAGGATGAGAGTAATATCACTGAAGAGCCAGAGCTGCGATACAGAGAGCTGGAAGCTCTTGTTTTGACACACATCCAGCCTTTCCCGTGACAACATCTCCACACCTTCCTCTATGTGCCGACAGTGCTGCTTTGTGGGAGCTGCTTTCTCACCCATCATTATCCTCCTTTAAGCTCGGTGTCAGGTGTTGAAAAGAGGATCTCTCTGAATTTGGTGGCAAATCACCGAACAGTCTGAGCCCATCAGATCTTAGCTGATCATTCGATCATTCCTGGCACTGCTCCGCGTCCCTGCGCTTGATCTCGTCTACTTTTTGTAACTTTTCTGAACACAAGAAAGTAATGAGTAAGATTGAGCGGGGAATGATTGTTCTTCAGCACTTTCAGATGGGAGATCTGTCAGGCGACATGCTGACAGTCACCGTGTCTCTTTCTCCTCAAGAGTCGTGTGCAGTGGGAAGTCTTGGTTAACCAGCAAGCAATGAAAGCTGATACAATACTCCTGCAGAGCTGCAGCAATGCGTGGAGTGTCACAGGTAGAAGACAGTGCTATCCGAAACGTATTGATATGCATGCCAATTCTGACATTGATGACTCTCTAGGCTTCACGTGTTAAAGAAAAAGCCAACTACAGTACGCAATGAACAAAAAAAAAAGAAGATACTCGGCCTTGACATTTTTATCGCTGTACAGTTTGATTTAAAAAGTGCCCGTGTGTACAATAGCCTATTATTCTAAGAGAAATGTCAAAAACCTTGATTCTGAGTGAAGCAAAAGAAATTGCAATATTAGGACAAGGCTAATTTATGCTAGCAGTCACTGTAGAGGTCAGATATCAGCCTCAGCAATGACAGTTTTATCAGGAGAACAAATGGCAGCGTTGGCCAGGAGAAGGAAGGAGGAGGGATACTTTACTGGACACATTAAGAGGCTGACCGGATGGTGCAGGTTTTTCACATTATAAAGTCAGGGAGAGGCTGATACGGTCGGTCTTGACAGAGAACAAGCCAAAGTGGTTGACATCAAGCAGCAGCTATGAATCAAAACAGAGCTCGCTCGCCGGTTGAAACGCTTTAGACAAACTTGATAAAAAGACATTAAACACACAAGGTTCAAATGCATCTGCACGGTGGACTGCTGAACAGGCCTGTTCCCTAACAGCTTTAGTGGCTCAATATGGTGCGACAGCCTGAGCCAATAAGAAGTAAGTATTTTAGGTTTAGTGTTTATCATTGATCCTGCTTAACTGATGAAACTTGCTCAAACTGCCAAACAGAAAATAATCATTCCTTTATTAATTCCTGAGGTTTCTTTTTACGGGGTTTCTGCAGGGTCCACTAAATTAAATTTAAGACTTCCTCAGACTTTTTTAATACCACATAGAATGCAGTTTAATACCTGTTTCACAAAGATACTGGCAAAAGCATAAAAGTATGATAGAAAACCACTAAGGATGATATGGCAATCCTACATTATTATATCTCGTTTATTTTCAGCAGTACATTATATAATAATTCTTTCATAATATCATTAATTCAATTAAAGCGACCTGGAAAATGGCAGAAAATAGACGAATTAATTAACAAATTAAAACTGTATCAATATCTTTGGAGCTGCTAATCACATAGTCCACTGGTTCTCAAACTTCGGTACGCAGAAGAATCTCTGAAATATTTTTTAAGAATTAAACGTATTAATTTCAAGGTATACTGTTTGTAAACATGCTCACCAGCAAAGGTGAAGGTAAAAGTCAACCCCAGATTCACTTCCATTTGGTGTTTCACCTTGCTAAATTTGCGTTTTTTCAGCGCTGTGTCTCTTGGATGCCTGCTGCTAACTGACAATAAGTAATCTTCTGGTTAGGAATAAACCTGAACTGTCCATGGCTGAATATGATAGGCCTACGCTTGTGTATTCCAACATTGGTCACATCGGTGGTACTGGAGGTATATGGTGTTAAGAGTTTGAGAATCAACGACCTAGTCGAAAGAAAATTCCGTAAATCTGGATATTCCATTGATAATCTTAGTCATTTTTTCAAACAAAATGCCAACATTTGCCGGTTTTACCTTCTTAGCTGTACAGATCTGCTGCTTTTCTTTGACATATATGCCAGTAAATAAATTATCTTTTGAATTTTGGACTGTTGGAACTGACAAGACAAGCAAGTCAATGATGTCACCTTGGGCTTTGAGATGTTTTCACGGATGCGATAGACACGGATGTGATAGACATTTAATATCACTAAACAAATAATAGATTAATTGACGAAGGAGAACAATCCTTAGTTTCCTAGTAATTCCTAGTACTGTAGCTAGCAGTAGTGACAATAGTTGCTCTAGGTTTGATGGTGCTGACTGAAACACAATAAAGGATTACAGCCTCCTTATTACAACAATCCCAGTTTAAATCTATTGGTGGGTAGTGTATCCCGACAGCCTGCAATTGGAAAATACATCAGACAACAGGTTAGTTAACAGTAGAAAGCAGCATGGAGGCCAGTGAAAATATTACGGTGATTATTTTGTTTTGAGCCGATCACTCTTTCAAACTCAGTGCAGACAAATTTTGAACAATGTTCAAGTGCTGCTTGGACAGAGACAGTATTTTGTGGCACCCTGTCATTGCACTGTGCGGAGCTAAAATTTGCGCCTCCACCCAGGAGTCATATTTCTATCACTGGAGCTGAAAATTAGCCTACCTGTGAGTCCTGCAGAGTCATTTGTCTCTGTAATAAATGCCAATTGTAATATCTCCCATCAAATACAAGGCCAGATGTTAGTGGGCGTTGGTGGGTTTTTCTGTCCAGTCAGAGAGGAGCTTAAGACTCTTCTAGGGTATTTTTTTAGGAAAGGAATTCAAAGTTTATTGAAACTTTTCATGGGCTGCAGATATTCTGTTTGCAGCTGACAAAACTATACAAAAACAATTCAAATACAACACCTTAGCCTTGATGCAATAACTCTGTGCATCCCATAATGATGCAACACCCTGCAGTTACTGTGTACTGCAGCTCTGCACCGCTGGAAAAAAAAACTAAAAAAAAACAAAACCCAAAACCCTGATTTGTGGTGTACGTTTGTACACAACTCTAACAAGCTCTCGCTGCCTGAGGCAACTTAACATTTGAGAGGGATCACTGCAGCTTTCAAAATTATAAGGGTCATTAAAAATTTACACATTATTGACTGTATTTAAAACATCTTTTCCACTGACTGTAAAGAGCACTTAAATTTAAGAGGTGCTATTCTCCAAAGGCCATAAAGTTGTTATAGATAGCCTGAAGGAGGCAAGGAGGAGAGAATTTTCTCCTCCTGAATATGAATAAAGTATAGTGGGGTGATACTACAGACAGTCACACTGTACTACTGTACTTACTTAGGCAATCAATGAGTGTTGAAGAGCTGTTTATAAATCACCGTGTCAAACCATCTAATCTGTGACTTTAAAGAAACTACAGAAATATTTATAGCTGTATGTATGGTTGTCTAAAGTACATGTAACTACACAGGGAGGATGCCAGATAAATAGTCAAAGAACTGCCACTGTCTAAATTGCCCACAGTCCCGTCCTTATGTGTCAGTGCATTATGGATGGAAATACTCTCAAAAGAAGGCTCTCTGACTGTGGGATGAATTTTAATGTTAATACAAAAACAGCAGCCTGTGATCTCAGCAGGCATCAGGAGGGGGTGTGAGTCGCTTCGAGGTGCAATTTATTCCAACCTCTGAGCCTCACCAACTTGAAAGTGGGCTTCAAAAGAACGGAGGATTACCGGTAAGAGTCGCTAAGGCGTGCACACAGGCCTGAGCGCTCACCATCGCTTCAGCACATCAAAGATTATTGACCATCGATTTCCAAAATGTGGACAATTCACACAACTCTGCCCAGTTTGAACTTGGGTTTTGAATTCACGGCAGTCCGTTTTATTGTTCTCATCCCACTGAGTAGCCATGTGAACAGAAGCTCTGTTTTGAATACGCCTGCTGGCATCCACAGCTCTGGCCTGTTGCGGCTTTTAAGTGGCTTTTTACTCAGCCCAGCACAGGATGGCAAAGCAGAGCACTTCAAGCTGGCAAACCCGTCAGCACCCCGTGCCAAGCTCCCCTCTCCACAGCGCCGCCACACCGAAGGAGTCTCAACTGTTTATTTACAATTTGCTGTGGAAATCCCCAGTTCTTCATTGCGATAAATAATTGAGCTGTTTGATCTGGACACAGTACAAAGGGTTGCTCCGTTCACTCTTAGGCCTGAGGCGGAGGAAGCATGAGCAGAGGAGGGGACGCACACAAATGCTCCAGCGTGGCGGAGATCTTGGAGCTCTCCTCCCTTCCTCTGCAGCTGTCGCTCGCTCTCCGGGCTACATCTCCTCCTCTTTGTCTGCACAGTACAACACTCCTGTCACCGCAGTCAGAGGAGCGACCTGCCTCTGCCTCCTGGGACAACCCACAAATAGCAGGAGTTTAGCCCTCATTGAACTCATGTTCTTGTTCAGGGGATCCTGTCTAGTTAGCCTGTCTCTCCAGTTCGCCCTCGCTACTTCGTTGTCCGGCCACAACCTTTACGGCAGATTGCCCGCGAGTGATCAATTGCCTGTGTCTTCATTGTCGTACATGTGGTATAAGAGCGTAACAACTGCTCAAAAGCACGCTGGGTATAAAATAAAAAAGAGAGCAAGGAGGCAAGTTAAACTTCAAGGGGCACTGCTGAATAAAGTGGGATGATGTTACCTTGCAGTGCTGGGTGGAGCGTCACTGTTAGCTGTACCGGACGTTTCATGGGACGACTGAGGCTGAGGAACGTCTCCTAATCGGTACCATATCCCCATATTGTTCCTCTCACTGTGTAAAGATGAAGAAGAGACAAACAGCTGGTGATGCTTCATGCAAATTGGAAAATGTATCACCAAGCACGGTGATTGATAGAAGATACAAAACATCATGAATTCATTTATTTCTGGTGCCAAACAGCTCACCCAATACAGGTGTAGTTAACAAGGTGGTACTTGGACTTTGCAACGATCTGGATGTCACACACAGCCATCAATGCAGCTGCACGAGGACTGAGTTTCACGCAGAGCTTCCTCTTCCTCATGGCAGTTTCCTCTGATGAGTCAGGTGCACATGAGGGTGTTAGATAGGACATTGGTGGTTGCATATCCATAGCTGACATCCTTGAGTTTCAAGCTAAAAAATAAATCTTTGCACATTTTAAACCTCTAGGAGAAATGTATGTGTTCACAAATCCCATGTTTGCTTTGCTATTTAGTCATTACCAGTCTCAGAATAAGAGATGAGCTAATATCAGCTGCTGGGTGACTTGCTGTGCTCAAAGGGAAATAACTGGACATCGGAAAGCCACAATATCCACATGCGTTATTATAATTTTTATCATTTTAGTAGGTGAAATGACAGAAGCAAGTGAATCCTCCATCAGTTTTAGTGCACAGCAGGGATTTAAACTGGATATTCAAGATAGAAACTCATACATAATGTCACATGTATACATTAAACATGGATTCACACAAAGTAATAAAACATTAAATTACACCGTAGCCAAACAAAACATAATCTCTTTTCTTCATTCTGGCAAAAAAAACAAAACAAAAAAAAAACAAAACATTGCCATGCTTTCCTATATTGCATCTGTGCCTCGCTCATTTATTTCCCCTGCAACACTAGAAAGTGCAGTGTAAATGCAATGATAATAAAAATAATAAACAAGCTGTCCTCACTCCCCACACCAAAATATTATTACATTTCCAAGGCATGGATAGTGAGGGGGAAATACATAGCACTCAAAAAGCACTAAAGCATTGGGGAATGCATTTCATTAATATTAGATAACCCCCATCCACTCGTCCTCTCCCCAAATAAATACATAAATAAATAAGCCCCTCATAAAGTAAAGCACAGCTCCAGCTGAGATAAACAATGACTCATGATTCTCTTCTCTTGTACCTCCAGGGCAAAATGTTTATTTTATTCCCACAGTCTGCCATAAATTAAGCTAACCTGCACCCATAAAACATTCACTATCTCAAGCAAAGCTGCCCCCGAGGACCTCCGCATAAGCTGGTCGGAGAGTGAAAAAAACAAGAAGAGGAGGGGAGCGAGTCTGTGGTCGGTATTGACTGTTTACTTACTTGTGTCCAATGTTTCTTCCACAGGTGTGAAGCCCTCTGGCAATGCGTCCTTAATGTCAATCAGCTGCATGTCCACAACAACGTCAGCCCCCTAAAAAGATAGAGTGCGGGCAGGAAATTTTAAGTCATGTATGCAAATTCAACTTTTCAAAGGGACAGACAGCACGAGGAGGAAAAGGTTAGTCATTTTTTGGAGGGCTCGGGAAAGAAAATGTAGAGATAATAGAGTCAATGATTTACTAAAAGCTCGGGAAGTCTCTAAAGAGAAGGGTTGACAAAATAGCTGAAGTAATTACTCTCTAATAGCTTTTTTTTTTTTTTTTTGCAATGAGAGAATGCATCTGTGAACTTGTAATCATTCTCAACCTTTTGGCGAGAAGCTGTGGGATGATGGGAGACAGAGCAGGCAGTCTAATCAACAGAATGGGACTGGTTAAAAACAATCAGGGACTGTGTAGCTGACATTTTCAAGCATGACTCTTCCCTGCCTCCCATTACATTTTCATTTTTTGCCATAATAAATTGCAATAATACACAGCGGCAGTAGAGAGTGGGGCGAGCCAGGCGTGACTTGATGCGTCCGAAAAGGCTGGATTTCACTGCTAGTGTTGCCCGACAGTCATTACCATTAGAGACATTTTTTATTCATAGTTTTTATACTGACTTAAGGAGGAATATGGATGAATGTTATTACTATGCATGGAACCTTTTTTTAGTGTTTTCCCCCCTTTTGCTGGAGAGATTTCTTCCATCAGGGCCTGACAAAAGGGGCTTTCTACCTCCAACCTAGAGTATGATAAATCACAAACTATTTACTTCCCCCCACGTAATTCAGGGGCTAATTTTGCAGAATCTGTTTTTGTCATAGACAATTACAGTGGGAGCTCCATTGAGTGGCAGACAAAATAGCCTTTGTTGATGGCTCTGTCATGTTTTATTTGTGTCAAAGTCTTTAAAACAATGTGGACACACATTTTAAGATAATATACAGGAACTAGGGGAAGGCTATTTGTATTCTATATACTAAACTGCGGACCAGATTGAGCTCAGGCACAAGGCAGCCGCTGCCAAGTTGCCTGGCTTTTAGAGGACATACTGTTCAAAAAAAAAAAAAAAAAGACAAAGACTTGATTAAGTCTTAAAATTGAGCTGATGCAAAATGATAACAAAAATGCAGGTTTTGTTTAAACTGTCCGCATTATCTACCTGCAACCCATGGAAACAAATTAATAGACAGCCAATAGTAAGCTGCATGAGCTGAGGGTAGACAGGTCGGTGTATTTATGGCCACCGAGCAGCTGACAGCCATGCAACAACACATCAGCTGTAGGGTGCTGGCAGGAGATGAGTCCAAAAATGACCTAACAGCATTATGAGAAACATTTAAAGATCATTTCAGCCACTGAAGAGTCAGTGTCACTCAATTAGGGAGGTCTATATATAGGCTATATATAGCACAACCATGCTGAAAGTGCTTTTTGTGGAGTAAATTCTTACATAAAAAGAGGAGTATTTTTATATTCACAATTACATGTGCATCAGCTTTCAAGAATCACTGGTTGATAACCATTTTCTCTACAGGGACGCTGTTGATTGAATAAATTGGAATAGTTAAAATACAGCTCATTGTTATTTCATGAATAAACATAAATAATACCCTCAGGAGGACGTACAACATGAAAAATATCTCACCGAGCTATTATTCATCTGGAATATGCATGCAAATCCATTATATGTAAAAAGTTCAAAACTGCACTGCCAACGCTGGCCTTTTTAAATGGGACTCTCACTGATCAAAGTGCAAAGTGCATTAAGATATTCTGGCGGCAGAAAAACAGAGCTAATAATTGCTGGCAAACACAAAAAAGGTGCTACAGATGAGGTGTAAGTGTAAAATGCATAGGGAAAGGGAGAAGTTTACATTCACACTTACAGTTTCCCTGGTGAAACAGAGGTATCGAGTGACCTTGGATTTGAATAAGCCGTCCTTCCACAGGTCGGCGTCAGAGCCATCTGTTGTTTGTGCAACCTACGTGGTAAAAAAAAAGAGGGAGAAAAAAAAAAAACAAGGAGAGAAAAAAAACATGCAGGAGGTGGGATAAAGTTAATGTATGTATGCCATGAGCGTGTTGCTTTTGCCTCTTCCCTTGCATACTAGCCTTAATTAACGCTTGCCTACACTAGCGCTCCATCTCATTAGTGCTCTGCGTGGGTAAAGGAGTCTTAGCCTCCAAAAAGGTGGCTAAAAATATCATCCCTCGGGAGCAGGCTGATTAAAGATGCCCTGACAAGGATCTGCTCTAATAAGGAAACCAAACTTCAATGTGCTTCTGTGGGAAAGCAGGGATTATATTTGGGGTAAATGTGGAATAATTCTCTCTCTAAAATACCTACCGTGGTACCCCTTGAGCAAGACACAGGTAAACTGAGAACACTGCACATACACCTTAAATAGTTTTTACTGCTCTACTCCCTGTGTGGATTCTTTTCATGATTTAATGAGACAATTCTTCTAAGAATAAATTACTGTGGATTTAAAGCAATTTCATGTGTACATCTAAATAAGTCAAAACCCACACGCCTAAGCAGCTTGTCCTTGCACAATAGCCTCATTCATAGTTGTAAATGATCAGTGGAGTCAGTAAAAAAAAATAGATTGCATCATATTGACAGCATGTAGGCACCACAAGTCAAGCTCAAGGTCCAACACCACATTGCTATGTAAATGTAGGTATGCAGGGCAGAATGATAAAGCAAAACATAACCTGCAGACTGTATCGCAGAGACTCTTCCATCGTTCCAGCAAATATGCTCGGCTGAAGCGTCATGTTCCATTGGCTATCGTGTGAGAATCACCTAAATAACTGCCAGAGTTATTTTCTAAAGGGATCCTTTACAAAGAAGAGTCAATCTAATGAGGTTCATTCAAATGAAGAAGTCATAGATCTCTGCACCCACCCACACACATTACCCCCTTGACAATAATGATGAATGACCTCAGTGACTGGGTGGGGGGAAACATGGCATGGGGAGATTCATGAAAAACCACCAGTGACTAGCTGGGATGAGAGCGGAGACTAGAGTGGGGGAACAGAGATAGATAGTGGGATGAGAGAGAGAGAAAGAGCAGGAGATGAGCGGAGAGAGGGATTGCGGGGCGTCTCCAACAGCAGTTCCATGAAAGGTCCCAGAAGGAGCCTATACATCACCAGCCTCCCCTCTTCCCTTACAAGACAACCCGTCTTGGCCACTTTTTCCAGGTCAGTAGCCAGCGCATCCTGTCAGCGTAAACAAAGGGCTCGCTTTGTGAAACCCAAAGTCAAGTTGAGGAGTAACGAGGGCACAGTCCTCCTAGGAGGCACCTCAGGCATCATCCTGCCACAGCCGCCGGCAGCAAGGATGCGACGCAGCTTGAATGTGAAACGCCAACTGCTGAGCCACGGCAGAACAGGCATGTGTAAAGTTGCGATGGCTCCTTTCTAATACTTTCAAGTCTGGCACTGCATGGCTCCATCATTACACACACTTCAATGAGAAGAATGCCACATGTCTGATAAGAAACGTCATGCCTCTGATATTGAAATACGGTTGTAACATTTGATTTAAAATGCAATGACAGATTCAACTGCCACTTCCTAAAATCTAAAGCTTACAGTGATCTAAAAGCCCACCAATGAAACAAGTCTTTAGGGGGTGCTGAATACTCCTATGAAGGATCTCTGGAGACAGACACCACCAGCAAGTTACTATGAAGCCCTGAGAGACACAGCTGTGAATAAAAAGATATAAAGGCATTCAATCAAAAACCTCTGGGGAGTGAAATCAGGTGCAGAAGATATAAGAGAGGTACAGGGAAACAAGCCAGTCCCTTCAAAGAAGAACAGAAAAACTGAAGAGAGAAAATTGTTTTGGATCCCTTCTCTCAACTGGAACTAGATAAGCTGACTACTGACTATATATTAAAGAATAAAAGCTGCAGTTACTCTGAAAAAGTTATTTGACTTTCAGTAATAGTTTGACATCTTGGAAATTGTGCTTTTGGGCTTACTTGCAGAGATTTAGATGGGAGGGGACTGACACAACTCTCAAGTCTGTGCATTAAATATGGAGCCAAAGTTAGAGCTGAGGGGTGATTAGCTTAGCTTGGCTTAAGACTGCAAGTAGGGGGGAAACAAGCTACAAGCTACAAGCTACAAGCAACTCTGAAGCTCATTTTATTAACATATTGTTTCTAATGAACAAAAACACAATTTGTGTTAATGGAATGACCCACACTGTAATCATTTCTTGGGAAACAACTGTTTGTCCAGCACTTCTGCGCAGCAACTCTGCTGATTGTTTGTCAGTCACACAATAAAACACACACACAATAAAAAGTCATTCTTACATTTTTGTTTGTGTTCTAACTGATCAAACAAGATACAACATGCTCGTTTAGTGAGCTTTAGAGGTGCTGGTAGAAGCATTTTTGAGTTTTGGGGAGAGCTAGGCTAGGCTAGCAGTTTCCCCTTGCCTCCATTCTTCATGCTTAGCTAAGCACCTTCTGGCCCTTGCTGTGAACTTTGCATACAGACGTGAGAGTGGTATCCATTAGGCTTGTGTAGTAGCTGTACCTACATGCCTTCCTGAAATTGCCCCAGGGTAAAGGCTACTATATGTGATGGTATTTGTGCAAAACAAACAAACAAACCAGAACAAAAACTTCAAACACTACCTTCAAACTGAGCTACACTATATGCAATTGACCCTTTGCTAAGTCCCGTCCCCGGATGTGGACTGATCAATCATAGTGTAGCATTGGACCAGCTCAGACCAGGGTCTGACAACAACACAGCTGTGCTCCATTGACTCTAATGCAATCATTTCAGATTTCCTTCATTTTCAGGCTGGTTTTGTTGATTTCGAGCTAAATGTTATCTAAATGCTTAATGTATTAACAACACTCGTTACCTGAAGAGGTTGGAAGGAGATATAGCCTACATTTCCTCCCTCTTCCAAAACCAGAATCAAATCCTGAAATATGTAGGGTTAGCTAGCTAGCTACTGAAGATATATATCCTACTGAATGTATACACATGCTGCTTTTGCTTTTTAATGATTATAACTCTTAATAAAGGTCTACCCTACTAAGCCAAACACTGTTTATCTGCACACACTGTGATGCCACACAGCTGGTTCAATATTGGCAAAGTTTCCCTTTATATTTATTGTCTTTTATCTTGATCACCAGGTGATGTGGTGGTTCACTTTTATTACTGTAATTAGTAGCTTTTAGTTATGTTTTAGCTTTTCTGTCTTCATCTTTCTAACCTGTTTTGCTTCTGAGTGAGTTTGACATCCTGGATATATCCTTCAAACATGTTGTAAACCCCTCTGTCTGCTTCTCTCTGTAACTGCTTTTTTCGTTTTTCCAGAAATGTGATAATATTTCATCAGGGAGTGCAGTTAGTTACAGTGTGGACATCATGCTAGCTCCAACATCTTGACGGATTATCGCAAAGGGGCGGGGCTTAGTGAAAGGTCAATTAGCCTACTTAGACATGTCTTGTTGGGTTGAAATACTTTTGGCCCATAAAATAATGAATAGATAGAAGAAAAGCGCCCCTCTTGCTGGAGAACCCAATGACACTAGTTGCCCAAAGAATACTGACAGATTAGTGGGTGAAACAAAGAGGCTGTGTTAAATTAAATCATGTGGCTCATAAACATCCTTTGTAGTTGGAAGAAGTCATCTCCAGATTAAGTTATTTGTCAATAATCCCAATCGGGGGCAGAGGCATTTTTCTTTTTCACAAGTCCTGTAACATTATACCCACCACTCGCAGTTGCCATCTTTATCAGCCTAACAGCCTGCTCCATCAGTAGACTGACCTCTGGTGGCACGTGCTGTACACTACAATATATTACCTCAATACAGCATCTCCATATTAGTTTAATAGAAAGACAAGCATCTATATTTTTGACGGTATTGAAAATCATACCTTCAGGATTTCTTAATAACTGGGTATACTGTAATACCTTGCTTTGCCTAAACCTAGTATCCATCTTTTCTTCTAACAATTGACAAGAAATCAGGCTTATTACCCAAAATGTCAAACTATACCTTCAAGTACAAAGGCTCACTCAAAGACAGACAGGCTGCTATCAGATTTTTAAGCCCATACATCCTAGCTAATCATAAGCTAGTAACAGGCTTCTTAAAATAAAGTTAGATTTCAGTAATGAGTTTATGAGCAGAACGTGTCAAATGCTCAGGTGAATCTGAAATAAACACATATCCCCTTTGCAACCCTTGCACAGAGTGTGAGCGTGCGTGAGTCTACTCGTGGTGTTTGATGTTGGGTGGCTGCTGGTGCTTCAGCAAAGCTCCTGATCCCAGTGGAACAGTGTTTGATCTGGGCCTGTGCTCTCTTGTGTTGGAACAACCTGCTCAAGTTCAGAGATGTGAGCGCCTCGTATCATAGAGCAAAAGAGTTAATCAGCCCTTTGATCTGCTGTATAAAAAGTATGGTAAGTATGGTAAGCAGTAAGGAGGATTTCTAAAAGAAGTCTAGTATGAAAGGGGGAAAAAAGAAATCAATACAGCGTAATATCCTGAGACCCTTCTCAGTGCTGCATTAGCACACTGATGCTGAGTGTTGATATGTTTGTTTGTATTTCAAGTCTTCAGATGAAAGACCACATAGTGATGTTCAAAAGATGTTCTTGAAGATGGGACAAATGCATTTGAAATAGTGCTTCAGAGTCTTGAGGCCTTGAATTTTTATCTCGGAGGCTAACTCGTACTTGACTTTTTATTCAGGTATGATTTTGATATTTTATTACCTTGAAGGATATGTTTCTATTCTATTTCATTTTACAAAGGTAAACTGACACAGACTTAAATATATAACTAAACCAGACAGTATCAAATATAGGCTTTAATTTTTTTTTTTCCCCACACAGATAGGAACCAAGCCACAGTCACATCATAGAACCAGTCTACGGCCATGCTAAACGCTAATGCCACCTTGCTAACATGCTCACAATGACAATGTCAAATTATTGACGTTGAGCAGGTATAATATTCACCAGGTAGTTTAGCAAGGTAGTTCTAGCCTTGCTAGCATGGTAGCATAGTGCTAGCATTTGCTAATTAGCACTAAGACAAAGTACAGCTGAGGCTGGTGGGAATGTCAATTGTTTTTAAAGGTATTAGGACTCATTCGTAGGATTCATCCTCTGGGCTTTAGGGCTGTATGATATCAGGAAAACATGCTGTGATGGATACTGCAATGATGATATGGCTAGCAATGAATAAACAAAATTTATAAACAGGTATACAGTTTTTGTGTCTTTCTACCATAGGTTTGCGCTTCTAACATAGACAATGAATAGCCTATACACATTGAATTTAAAAACAAAAAATGGAATGCACTGCAGTGATGTTGATATGTTTTCAATGCAGTGGTGGTCCCACATGTGGTCATTTAAATGGGTCCACAATACAATTTGTGTTTTCTGACGAACTGTAGTGTTAACCTTGTGTTTGATGTTGTATGGTTCCAATTATGGATATATTCATGTACGTTGAAAATGTATCAAAAGTTAAATAAAAATCCAAATCAATAAACTTTATTTACAGAACCACAGACTGTATATGTATCTCTCTATAGAGTCTATGTATAAAACATTTTACAAATGTCCCATGTTACATGTTGTTTAGAGAGCACAAAGATCATCTACCCAGTATAATGTAAATCAGATGTAATATACGATCGTGATTTGTGAAAATCCCATAGAAACTGATTTTCTATAGATAATCCATAAAAATTTGAACAAGTTATTGTATAAATTTAACAGTTTAATGTTTTGAGAAATATGCCTATTCACTTTCATCCTGAGAAGAGTTCTCTTTTCACTTATCGAAACTATGAACAAAACAGGACACATAAACAGTAAAACTGGTCTTGCATGACCTGTACCATATATGTTAATAAAATGGTAGCCGGGGCACGTTCTGAGGACAGTTAAGCATCATGTGGTCATCATCAATATGACTCATTGCAGTATCGATCACTGGCACCATTACATTACCACAATGAAGCATTATCGCAGGAAAAAACAAGGCACCTCCCCTAGACATGCCACATGCAAATATACTAATTATTGCAGTTCAAGCGCTCTTTTGCAACACCTATATTGCACATGTGCACAAACTATCCAATATTTTTTTGAGACACGGTTTAAGGGGTATTTTTTTTTTTTATCCAAATCAAGGGTCTGTACATATTATAAAGCCCCTTGAGGCAAATTTGTGATTTGTATCATTGAGCTATAAAAATAAAACTGAGCTGACTTTAAAAAAACAAAACAAAAATGTCAACTTCAGGGTGACACTGGAAGAAAAGTCAAGGGATCAATTTAGCATCAAGCTGTTGAGATATTCACATTTCACTCTGGACACGAGACCACCTCACTGACATTGATATTTTTAGAGCCACGCTGTTAGCATGGTTAAATAAAATCACCATAATAAATTATCAGGGTTAAGTGCTACTCATTGCATTGTCAACTGTTTCAGCTATTTCAGCCAACAGCAGTATGCATAGTTTTTCTGCAGTGCTTTAGTGATTATCAGATATATGTATACTTGTTTACACTATGCACTCATTGTCTTTGTTTTGTGGCAGTGTCTCAATTTCTCAATTTGTATTAATAATACAAATCATGATTAAAAAAAACATACATATATATATATATATATATATATATATGCAGAGATATGTTTTGACACAAGGTTACACAATAAAGAAGTTTCATTTTTTGTATTTGACTGCAGTAACAGTTTCTTGATGTTCATTTATATGTCTGCAATTCATTATCTTAAGTACAAACTATTTCTAAATTTCAAACCACTGGTGAACTGCCTGGGGGTTAACAAAAAGTATTTTTAATTTACTGAGCATCTATTGCAGAGATAAAACAGTGTCATTAACAGTCAGTGATGAGCTTTTAGCCCCACAGAACATGCACAGCATTTGCACATCAGCTGAAATGTACTGGCGCACTGGAGCAGCAGTGGAGGAAGTCTGATGGGGTTTCTCTGTGTTTGTCACTACCGTGTGGTGTGTACGCAGTTTCCCTGCCAGTGGCTTCGTTCTGATGCCAACCCACCATCGTCTGCCAGACGATTAGAACAAGCTGGGTGTGTAGGGTGGAGCAGGAAGATATAAAAACTGGGGGGAGAGGGAGGGTTTCGGGGCGCAGGGTGAAAGCAAGAAGAAGTCTAAATAGGAAGCGGGAGAGAGGAAGAGAGATCTGCCCTTGAGCTTGTTTTGTGCTTTGTGTAACTCGCAAACTCTCCTCTCTGTTTAACCCTCTCCAACAATTTCAAAACCAAGAAAGGTTCACATAAAACAGCTGACCCTGCGCAACATCCGGACACATCACTATTACTGTTGAAGTTGCTGTGGTGCTTGGATATAAGGGAAACATGGAGGTAAACTGAAATGACTCTGGTGGGCATCGAGCAAACATCATTAAATCTTTGCCTCTGGTGTGTCTGTGATACTGGTGGCAACCAGCAACAATGTCAGGAAGGGAATCTTCCTAATCATCAAAGTAAACTTTATGAATAAGTCATCTAACAGCTCTAACAAAAAACACATTGGAAGGCTGCCAACATCCTGCCTGTAAGTTATGCTATACAATCAGTCACAACAATTACATGCATAGAGCTCAATGAAAAAAACTTACCAAAGTAAAAGCATATATTTCAGATTAAGATTTTTAATCAAGGACATTTTGGCGCTGTAATAACACTGGTAAAGCATTTAAAACAAACAAAATAACATAACATAATAATATTTCTCCTCATTTTTTCTTTGTTTGTTTCACTTGTGGCTTTTACAGGTAAGGAGAAACAAAAAACTTTATAGACTAAATCCAAGCTTATTAAATCAAGTTATGTGTTTCAAAATGAATACTCACAACATAGTAGCCATCAGGGGCCTTGTTGAGTGAAGTGACAACTCCAACTGCAGAGATGGGGTCTGTGGGTACCTGGCTGCTCGCGTCAGACATGTCAAAGCTGGGTTAGAAAAACAAAGAGAACCTCATCACACTTTTGGCATTCAACCAGATAAAACATACGTGAAGGATCCCCAGTTTTTGCCTACCGAAGAATTAACTTTAGCTACATTGTGTAATTCAATGCTGCAAAATACTGAAGAAGAATTGAGATAAAAAAACAAACCTGTGAAAGAAGGAACTATTTTAAATGTGGAAACCCTGAATAAATATGCAAAATGCAGATAGCAAAACAACATGAGGATTGCACCCTTCAGGGTCATTGAATGGAGAGTGGACAAGGTTTTTCTTGGCTAAAATGACCACATTATTGACTTCTTGATGAGGCTTATTAGGATCTAGAAGAAAAAGCGTCCCCCTAATCCAGGATCAAATGACAAGTGAGACCAATGACAAAAACAGCATTTGGAGACCACCCAATGACTTCACCAAATCACAAATTAGGGGGGAGTGATCACATATTTTCAAGGAAGTCCCAATCAATTGCTATCTATTCCTGTCCAAGGGAATTTTTCCCTAATGGGTATGCAAGCCTTTTACAGGGTAAGTGGCTTTGCAATTGTTCCCTTACGCAATTTTATTAGATTAGGTTTAAAGCATTCTTGTACTAACTGACAAAGTTGCTGCATTCAATCTTGATGTTTACGAAATCTATTGCAATTAAGCTGATCAAATTAGGGGATTTACTCCAGAAACAGCTGTCTCTTTAACAAATGCTGGATAGCCGTACTTATTCAAATGAAACAGGATAGCAAATTAGCTAATAGAATGAAGGATCTCTTTGTAACATTAATTTGTTCAAAATGAGCTTTGTTTTCCAGCACAACATCAAGGCTTAGAGACTCATGCAGGCAGACCAAAGAAAAATCCATCCAAATGTATTTCCAGCTCCCGAGTAAAACATCCCTGTGCATGGCATACAAACGTGAATGGTGTGTCTGTCTGTAATATTCAATATTGAGTTCATGATGACGACAGTAAACAAGAAGCTTATCACCATAACTATAAGGCAATGCAGGCATATGAGCCCACTACATAAAGCAGAATCTAGTTTTATTTGGCCTCTGCTGTGAAGTTTCTTTCGTCTTACTCATAATAACTTCATTAACTATATCAAAATATGTAACTGAGAAGCATCAAGTTGAATTGGTCTAATTTCTCATCGTGAACAGCAGCCATCACCTTAGTGTTGCCAAAAATATTGATTTATCGATACATATTGATTCTGAATATTTGAAATGGTTTTAATACTCAGTTTCCACGGTATCGACATATGGGTACCAGCTGCGCTTTCACTCTCCGTGTTATTGTTAATGTTTACTACAGTCATTCTGCTGCTCTCTGCTATTAACCAAGAACAGTTGTCCTTGCCGTTGTGTTTTATTTATCTTTTCATTAAAATTTTGAATTGTATGCCCTCAATGTCAAATTTTCCTGTGGTACTGAAAATGGTATCAGATATCAATATTTTTCAAGGTATCGAGGTTTGAAATTCTAGTATCATGACAACACTACATCAACCAATTGTTGGAAGGATGGAATAAATGCAAGTTTGTGAAAATGAGAGTCAACGTGTCATGTGTGACTACTGGATCTATACATTGTTATGGCTAGGGTATGACTTTGTTTTTGATTTTGACGCTCCCAGAAGCAACAAATGTTTTTCCTTGAGCCTCACTGAGTGACTGGCAGAAAATGCACAACCCTCCCTCCACCATAAATTAGTTATTAGATTTTTAAAGTGTACCCTTTGATGTTTGAAAGTTTAGAGTTAAAACTTGAAGACAAAGTCCTGGAGTTGGTTATTCAGTCTGATTAGCTAGAGATGGTTTCTTATTGGCCAAATTAAAAATGAGCATATAATAAAATGATTTTGATGAAATATCAGTATTTTAAAGGGAAATTTCGGTTTATTTCACTAGTGACATAGAAATAATAGTTAGCATGTTAGCCGTTAGCCTAAATACAGCCGTAGCATCAGACCTGTTAAAACGTAATTGAACAGGCATCCTTTCAAGTGCAAAGGTAGTCCACTAAACAAGCTTTTTCTCCACAAAGACCGCCTCATATCATTAGGATAAATGTCAGAGAACATGTAGAAAATGACATGTAAACATGTTGTCTTACCTTACTGGTGTGGTGCCATGTTTGTTGTTTACCATTTAGCTAAGGCTGCAACCGGTCCGATTCCTTGCAACAGAGGTATTCCTCTTCTGTGGGCACTGGGGTACAGCATTCACAGGTAACGTTACACCACCAATCTCCAGAGCTAAAGCCTTCCAGCAGCCATTCCTCTGTCGTCCTCTAACGTTACCTGTTGTGCCTCTCTCTCTCTCCTCCTCTGTTCTTCAATTTCACGAAGCTCTTCATCAGTGTATTCTGGCTCAAATAAAGAAGGGCGGCCATTGACTCTCGATGTGGAAAGCCTATATACTAACATTCCACATTTAGGTGGTCTTCAGAGTTGTTGTCTTACCTTACGGTGTATTTACCATTTAGGACAAGCAGCGATCTCATAGCGTGCCTGAAATCTCGCGAGAACAAGCAGCAGCAGCTGCAAGGCAGAACCGGACAGTAGCCTGAAAAGTTCGTTCATTTATTTTATGAAAGATTCATAGAATAATGGCTGACTTTTTGCCAGACTTCGACTTTGTGGAGGAGGAATTTGATTTTGCAGAATTTTATGGCCGCCCTGCTTTATTTGAGCCAGAATACACTGACGAAGAGCTTTGTGAAATTGAAGAACGGAGGAGGAGGAGAGAGAGAGAGAGAGGCACAACAGGTAGAGGACGACAGAGGAGGAATGGCTGCTGGAAGGCTTTAGCTCTGGAGATTGGTGGTGTAACGTTACCTGTGAATGCTGGACCCCAATGCCCAAAGAAGAGGAATACCTCTGTTGCAAGGAATGGGACCAGTTGCAGCCTTAGCTAAATGGTAAACAACAAACATGGCACCACACCGGTAAGGTAAGACAACACGTTGACATATTGTTTTCTATATGTTCTCTGACATTTATCCTAACGATATGAGGCGGTCTTTGTGGAGAAAAAGCTTGTTTAGTGGACTACCTTTGCACTTGAAAGGATGCCCGTTCAATTACGTTTTAACAGGTCTGATGCTACTATGCGCCCCAGCTGTATCTAGGCTAACGGCTAACATGCTAACTATTATTTCTATGTCACTAATGACTTGAAACAAATTTAGGACGATAGGAGACAGGTTGAAATAAACCGAAATTTCCCTTTAAGCTCAGATTTGGTTACGATTTTACTGACAGAAGCATTTGTTGCACATGATGTGTCCAAGGACCATCAGAAATTTGAAACTCCAATGATAATTTCTCTTTTTACCGTTTCTGGCAATGATAAATGGTGTAAATTTGATGGACAAGTTTGTTGCATGTGATGTGTCCAAGGACCGTTGGAAATTTGAAAATCCAACAATAATGATAAATGGGGTAATTTTGGGCATGTTTTCTTCAAAAATTTGTGGCAAAATAAATATAAAATACTACTATTTAAATTTGTATGCCCCTCCCATAAGCCAAAATAAAAAAATAAGTCCCTCTCCAGTGCTTAAAAAGTTATTTGATATGCCTCCCCCTTTTGGCACCAACCCCACCTGCCTCGTAAATAATGAACAGTCCCTTAGCTAGCTAATATCTATTGTCTCTACTGCCTATAATAATATGGGCTGTATAGGATATGGATAGGAATATCATTGTTAGTTTACTGTGATTTTAATGATTACATGACAAGAGTCTCTGTAAACACCTGACAGCTCTAAAATCGGATGAGAAGATGCACAACTGGAGGGGCACAGTAATTGTCACTGATATTTATATGTAACGTCAGGCCTGCTGTCACTGGAGCTGGTAAGCTAAATGTTGAATTAACTCTCAAAGTCTATGTTGGTGCATTAGCATGTTGTCTCTGCGTTGCATTTGACTATTTAAATATGTAGGCCTAACATAACTAACACGCCTACTGATGCTACTTTACCAGGGCTTTTGCTAGCTTAATGCTTTAAAACTTCGTACTGTATTTCACACATCTTATACCATCATTTGTATCTTTACATTTTGGCTAGGCTTCGTGAAACTCGTCAGAAAACCTCCGTTACGGGAACTGTTAAGTTGCTGACATGACAGAACTGTGTGACAGCGGTCCACATGAGGATTCAAGACAGCTACAGGTGTGTCATTTGCTTATTAAAATGTACGTTTTGCGTATTTAAAGTAATAGTTATTACTGTAAGCCCTCTAGAAAATGTCGGAGTCGTCAGGAAGTGAAACTAAAATCCACTTTAGTTGTCGTTTGGTTTTTGTTTACCTGGTTGAAACGCGTCGGTATTCCGGGTGCTGCTGTCACCAGTCCAACTCTGGACTTCACCCCGCGCCAACCTGCCGGAAGTGAACACATCCCGGTACTACTGATAATTAATGATTAACCAAAACGCAATAATAATTCAAGGTAGATTCTCCCTCTGTCTTTTTCTTCTGGGAAAACAACAATAAATTAAGCAAATAAATAAATAAAATAAAATAAATTACTTCAGTTTTCTAATTTAAAACAACTTCTGTGACACCCGCTCCCCTCATTGCCCTCTAGTATATTGTGTGTTAGTTGTATGTGTTGTTGTATGCTGCCATGCACAATCCCTTTTGGAAAATCATTTCAGTATATCCTAACTGAGGGTCCAGCTTGCTGTGAAGTTTACTCATCTGTTGATGTTTTTTATTTATTTATATATTTTTAATTTAATTTAATTTTTATTTATAGCTAAAATGACTTGCTGATATAAATCATAACATGCTGCTCAGTCGGTGAGTGCAGCACAAAAGCACTGGGTTCTCGACATCTAATTCAACAGACGAGAACATCTTATGAAAGCACAACCAGAAAGCTGTATGAATGCTAAATGTGCCAATTTACTTTGTCAGTGTGAACTATGCATACACAGAGAACAGAGGCCTGGGCCAGCAATGCAGCACTGACTCGTGGGTGTATTTCTTTGCAATAACTTTTGAGATCCAATTTAGCTATGGTAACTAAATTAAGGTTGTGCATCACTAAATGACTATCATTACATGGATGTATCTATGGGTCACGCCTTCTGACAGTTGGCTGTCTCTCTAATCATCACGTGTCATTACTATAATCAGATAAAAGTAAGATAAAGAGCAATGTATTAGCTTAGCTGTAACATTAGGATCTACATCTCCCAGAGCACAAAACTTGAAAGCCTCTTTGTAGACTGTCCAAAACACCAAGGGGCGACAGATGCTTCCCCATCGCCGAGTTTATTATTTCTACCCCCATCAAACCAATCAAATAAATTATTTCATTGTGCAACTATTATCCTAATTTATTCAAATCAAAGACTTGTTGCTCTGCTTTGTGACATGGCGCCATATGCCAGTATGGTGTCTTTATTGGGGCCACACACTGTGAAATGTATTTATGGGCTAACATGGCTGCACATGATGTGATCAGTTTTCCCTTTTTTACATTTTTATAATGCTTCTATAATTAGAGAGGAGACACTCAGAGGGAAACTGCCACCTCGCCTGACCAGCAACTTTTACCACCTCCACACTTACTGTTGATGTTAATTAAAGAGGCAAAATCTTGCCCGTGTTTGCAGACAAGTGTTAGTTTCTAATTTTAATTTGGGAAATTCTCAACAGGCAAACATGGCACTGCTCGCATTTAAAGCCTTTATATGTATTCTGAGTTTAGATGTCTCACCACTCCAGAATTTAGGTGCAATTTAAAGGGAGACACTACAGGTGAACATATTTTTATGCGCTGGTCAATTTTGAGATTTTGGGCTGTTTTGGTACTATAGCATGTTTCTTCTTAATATAGTCAGAAGTGAACATCCAAAATATCCATTTAGGTGTTTATTTGGGGAAGTTTCATGGTGATATCTATTAGTTAAAGGTCAAGTTTGTAGAATTATGTGGCATCTAGCAGTGAGTTTACAGAACCAAAACTTCTCCTGTGTGCCAAGCATGTAGGAAAACTGCGGTGGCCAAAATGTGAGTGGCTCTGTCTAGAGCCAGTGTTTGGTCCATTTTAGGCTACTGTAGGACAACATGGTGGACTCTGTGAAAGAGGACCTGCTCCATATGTGGATACATGGCTCATTCTGAGGTAACGAAAACACAATAATGCTTTTTTTCAGGTGATTAGAAAGTATTGAATACATAGTTATAAATATTTTATATCACCTATAAATCACCTACATGTCTGTCCCTAAATATAAAGCTATAAATTAGAAACAAGGGGAAATAGCTTAGCCTAGTAAGACCATCCTGATGATATCAGTCTGGCTCTACTTCTGCCCAAAACACTCACAGAAATTGCAATCCAGTGGGGCCAATCAGGGGTCTGTACTGTAGGTGACAATGTAAAAAGCCAACTAGGGAATGTGTTGTAGTTGATGACGTGAAATGTAGGCCATGGCCGTGGCTTGCAGAACAGTAATGGCAGCTCCCATAGCATCAAGCGCTAACTCAAACGTTAGTAAACACAGCAATAAGTGATGTTACTGCAGAAATACAGTCAATGACAACAATTAAACAAGAACAAGAGCATGCACGCGTGGAGTTTCTCGGAGGAAAAGACGTTTTTGCCGACATATTTGTGTTTCTGTCGAGGGAGTCTGGTGACTGTGGATGGGGTTGGCAGCAAAACATATTTTCGCCACATAAGAAAATGACCACCTAAAACAAATCAACATCAGCTTTAGCATATGCTATATTTTGAATATTCTGCCACAATTTTATGGTCTCTTCAAAGCCACAAGACTTCATAGATAGAAACAATCATTTTACTCCACAGAACACAATGAGTCTCTGGTCTGCTGCTGCCCCTTGATCGGGTAGTTAGTTTAGCCTTTCGGAACTGACCTAATCCTGCTGGTTCTCTTGTCTGCCTGTGCAAACTTGGAATGTAAGATTGATAACAAGCAGTTCTTAATGAAGGTTCAGCCATGAAGGATGCTCAGCGACATCCTCCCCGCCACTCGCCCTGTGTGTGCCCCAGGCCCAGCTGGGGCCTGCGCAGTGCTGCCGGGCAAAAGGAGAGAGGGGGAGAGACTGAGCAGAGGAGCCGTGGAGTGTGATTATTCAGTGCAGCATGCATGGCAATGAAATATAATATATTTGAATACATTGCTAAAGTTGCTAAATTTGTTGCTACACTGTTCCCTGGTACAAATCAATATTCATTGTTGTTTCGCCACTGATTGGCTGAAGGAGTTTGTCTGTCAATGCGAGTACTCCCAGCTCTGTTTGGGGCAGCAGCGTGGCCAGACTGATATAGGGTGCGAAACAGAATGCTGAGCCCACGTCATCAGGATGGTCTTACCAGGCTAGAAGTAGTTAGCCTGGCTCTATCTGAAGGTAACAAAATCCTCCTACCAGCATATGTCTCAAGCGTACTAATTATATATTATAACCCGTTTTTTTTAAAATTCATACAAAAACAGTAGTATAAAAATGTCAGCCTGTGGTTTTTTAGGGGTTATGTGCCTGACTCTTTCTTGGCCAGGTGCTGGTTACCTGGCATTCTCACAGTTACAATCTTTTTGTCCAAAATAAACAATAAAATGTGTTAGTGAGGTTTGGGGGTGCTATTTGATATTGTTACCTTTGGACAGAGCTGTTTCCCCCTGTTTCCAGTCTTTATTCTCAGCTAAGTTAGCAAGCTGCTTGCGGGAGCTTCAAACAGACATGAGAGTGGTATCAATCCTCTCATCTAACTCTCAGCAAGAAAGTGAATAAGCTTATTTCTCAAAATGTCAAGTTATTTCTTGTAATCCAAATTGTTAAAGTGTATTTGAGTATTTGAGTTAAGTGAGAATTGGGCTCACTTATTTCTGCAATAAGAGGCTGTAGCTTAATGTGAGTACATATCAGTGACAAATTACAGAAATTTACACAGTGGGAGAAAATTTTTTCCTCCAACAGTCTTACATCGTCAGATACTGTAACACCCCCCATCATCACCACCACCCACCTCACACACACAATCCTACAAACACATGCTTCCACATCAAGGTGTTGACAACCCACTGAAACAGGCATGTTCATTTTATGTAGATCTTGAGGCAGTGCTGAAGTTGATAAGATAAAATCTCAGGTGTCAGTGGAAAAAAAAGGAGAGGAAGGGGAAAAAAAAGCCCAACACATGCTCCGGCTGAGAAGAGGTACACCTGCTAAAGTAATGGTCTAATTATGGAATAGGTGATGAAACACTCGTCGAGAGTCTGGAGATATCAGCAACACATGCTAACTGTGAAAGCCATCAGCTATTACAGTGTTTTAATGTGCGGCACATCGCATGCTGAGGATTGTGGGGTAAGATGAATGATGGCTGTGGCAGATTTCTGTGGGGGAGCAGCCGGTGTAGGATGCATAGCATTACAGCTGGCATTTTGAAAAGGTTCATTAAAACCGTGATTTCTTTGTTCACGCTTTGTTTCATGTATGCTTTATGACACATCTCAGTTAAAGTCGACCCCATAAACACTGGATCATCCTTTCATGTACAAAATATCATGCACATATTCAGGTAAGTCTTAACAATGTTGTAGTTGTGAGCGGTAATCAGTGGATGACAAAAGAGCCCCTGGACCAAAATTATCCCTCAGTGGACGACTTTGCACCCAAATGATAAAAAACAGCAAAGGTTTCCTTTTCACGTGTAAAGGTCATTCACTGTGTTTTGTAATTTGCTGACACTAGTCTGGGGACTGAAGATGGAGATTTCTGTGTTGCCACCCCGAGAGTAATAATATCCCTATCTCAACTTGGGAAATCTACTGCGCCCCAATGTCCCCGTCACCCGTGTGAACCTATTATAGGCTGTGTAGAAATCTGCAGGTCTCATTTCATATATGACCCTCACCCCCCCTTCCTCCTCCCTTTTCTGTCTACACATAAAAAAAATATCCCTGTGTCTCCTGAATAGCTTATAATAACAAGCTTTAAGAAGGCCTACCCTTAGTGCCCCCATAGGATACAGCCTTGCTAGGCTCTATAATATCATGCTTTTTTTCTAATTAAAGGTCAGTTTGGTCCAGTCTCATTGTTGCCTTGGCTGAAAAATCTCCCGAAACATGATGGCTTTGCCAAATGTGATTTAATTTTCCAGTTATGCCATCTGTTTTCTTGGGCAAAGCACTGAGTTGCACAAGTTGAACATGGAAGAGCTGTCAGGTTCAGTTTGTAATTCTTTACATTTGTCGTTAAAGAAGAGGAGATGTCTTCAAATCCCTATAAATAATATATAACCTTCCAAGATCACGGTCCAAGACATGTCTCCCTAAAAATTTAGAACGTGACTGTTCCCATGCACTGTTTGTTTGTACACCTACCAGGGTGCTAATTCATTAGATAGTATATGAACCAATGTATGTGCATTTTCGTGAGATATCACATGATCCTTGAATGAGGATATGTTGCTCCCCCCCACCCCAATTCCACAATAAACATATAAAAGCGGCAGAAAACTTTTATTCTGAAAAATTAAAAGACATTTCCACCATAAATTCAGGCAAGAAGGGCAAAAATGGATGCATAAAAATCTGTCACGATGCAGGAAATGTAGTGATTTACACCCAAAATTTCCCCTAGTTTCATATGTGTCCCCCATAATGTTGAAACAAAACCTACGCCCTTGCCTATATGATGTATATTTGAGAGTGTATGCCCCTATCATGCATCTAGGGACAATCACTGTATCCCAAGTAATTTCTTTGGTATTTTACATACACTTATCTCTTACCAGCTTACACTTTATCGCTCAACTTATCGTCAAACACACACCCATACACTCACATGCATCTGTGCATGCACACCGCACACATACGCATGCATACACACATATACTTTCCTCCGTCTGGTGGGGAGTCTGGACTGCTCCGACTGACTGCGCCTCACTGCCCTTGTGCAGTGGTGTGCCAGTTGTGCCTTCCCCCATCGCTGTGAATGCCACCATCTGGTGTGCCACGTGGACATCATAATCTCCCCTTAATTACATTAGCAGTGCAATCAGTTACTGCATTACAAGGCCGGGCGAAGAGCTTTTAAATCTTGGAGGAAATCATAAATAATTGCACTAAGTACCCAGCGCCAGATGTGCGTGCCAACTTGGCCGGCATGAGATAAATAGTAACCTCAACAACGGTGTTCAATATCGACTCTGCAAACATTTTTTGGGCGGTATGATCCCCTAGTCTTTTGCTCCTGTCCCCCTGTCCTCGTCCTTTCCCCTTGGATTCTCTCACTTTGTGTGTTAAAGCACACAGAGAGGTTGGAGCCCATTGACTGTACAGTCAGCTACCTGTTGCTGCAGTATTTCCCCGCCGCAGCGTGACTGATGGCATCCAGGAAACAGTTTGTAACAAGGTGTTTCACAGCGTCACCATTCAGTCCATTACTACACCCTTCAATCATTCCTCGGTCCTGTAATTAGATGTTTCTCAGGTATCTTGTGCTGGAAATTGAAATTCTTTATGGATTCTGAATAGTTGGGTTAGGTGTGTGTGAGTGCAGGGTAAAAAGACATTACACATGATGAGCCACCGTCATGTCTTTCTCCTTGGAGGGGATGTTGCGTTGTGTTGCGTGGTGCTTTTCACTCATCTTCCTGTCATGTTCTCGGTTCCCAGGGCGGCTCACACTGACACACATCTCACATTGCCAGCTTAGAGCTCTTCCTCTTACACACTGGCTACATGGGTCCGGAGTCGATACACTGCTCAGTGGTCACTGAGCAGTAACTCCAACTCAATTTCAAATAGAAGGCAATAATTGACACTTTTCATGAAAAGCATCTTGACTCATTTTAACAGGAGAAGCACAGGTGTAACTAATAACACTAACAAGTGTGCCGTTGTGCACAAAACCACAGCCCAGGAAATGGCATAACTAAACTGTATGCAGTCACTCTTAATGATATTAAATACAGCTGTGCACTTCCTGCTTTCAGATGTCAAAGACTCTGCAGTGAAAAAAAAGTCTGTTGTAATATTCACAATTATAGGAAGAAAAATAGTAATTTCTTATTGCAGTACACTTGTTTTCTGAGATCTCTGCCAAGAGTCTTTAAAAACTTTACCATATGCAGAACAGTGTTGTTAGGATCCTTCTGAGAGTGTGCAAACATGATCTTATTACCCTGTGTCCTTTTCAGGATTTAACTTGGCCTTATATACCTCTGCTATGTAGTGTTTACATATTTGAACACTGCTGCCACTGAACATATTCTGATAATAAATGTAAAAGAAATTAAATAAGAAAAAATTGAATGAATGTTAAAGTGAATAGATTTAATCTTCTGAGTGAATTAAGAGGATTGTGCAAAACATAATCTCTACCCTCACTCTGTCATTAGTTGAGTATTTTAACCTTGAAAATGGGATGTTTCTCACCACAATGATCCTTGAGATTAATGATTGATGATCCTTGAGATCAATTATCGATGCTTAAATAGTATCAACACACTCATACTTATTGTTTTCAAAGAACCCCTGTGTTTTTTCTCATCATTTGTTCAGATGGTTTGCCTCAGAAAGTCTTGGAGAAGTGCTCCAAATTTGCTCCAAATGTGTCTTTTCCCTCTTCAAACCTACTCCTAATAAAGTACTCAGTTGTGAAAATGCTGGTACAAATAATTTCTTTAGAATGTTTCCTTGAAAACATCATCATTTATTACATTTCACAGACTGACAAACAAATGCAGGCACTCAGTCTGATCCATGACCTCCTTCGCGTGATCCGTTATAAGATTACTTAATGACATTAACCCAAAGTCAATACTGAGACCTGTCCTTTGGACTTTATTTTTCATGCTTTAATATGCTGCTGATATTGTTTTTCTGTGTTGAATTGGTCAATATGTGCGTAAATAATGTAGTTTTTCTTTTAATTGAATTAAATGGTGGAGGTTTTCTCATTGTCAGACTACGCTGATGACGTAGACAAATATTGTTGTAGACAAAATGTCTTTAATTTAAAAAGTGTCTCACTATGATGGTGGTAAAGCAAGGTTCAGAGAAACAGCTACAGTATGTGGCATCCAGATACACTTCTCTCGCTGTGTAAATAAGATATAAATTCACAAAAAGGCACCTTGACAATCTATCTCCTGGATGGAGATATTGATATTAACATGTACAATGCCCATTTCAATTTGATCACAATCTGGCCTTCAAAGTGCTATTTAAATGAACGGGTGTCTTTTCCACTAAACAATGTGAGGAGGGGAAAAAAACACAGCAGAGTGAAGAAAGAGAATTACAGATATTGACTAAATACGTCTTATCATTTATCATAATTTCTCCATCCACTTTGTCACGGCTTCAGCATTTAAGGAAGATAGATGATACAAGATGTTGTCCTCTCTTTCATACTTTCCGTGCTCTGGGAAGTGTGTCCAATATGGACTTACTTTACCTCTTTGCAATTCAGTTGGCATGCGTTTGTCAGTATCTCAACATACCGTGTATTTCTCGCATGTTTTTCTACTTGCTGTGTTTTGGGACATCTGGCATTTGGACCTTTTAAGGGACAGTTTACTCCAGAATCCAAAACACATATTTTTCCTTTTACATGTAGTGCTATTTATCAGTCTAGATTGTTTTGGTGTGAGTTGCTGAGTGTTGGAGATATCGGCTGTAGAGATGTCTGCCTTCTCTGGAATATAATGGAACTAGATGGCACTCGGCTTGTGGTGCTCAAAGGGGCCGCTTAAATACATTTGAAAAACTCCACAGCAATGTCTGTTCACAGAAATCATGACCCGGTTACTCAGTGTAATCCAAAGACTTTGTTGTGAGCAGTTTCATGTAGAAACTATTTTCTTTCTACTACACTACATCCACCAACCGTATCACTGTGCAAGAGGAAGTGTGCATCTACTCATGGAAAAGAGGCTACTGCTAACTCTGCAGGTTAAGTGCTGTCCACTGGAATGACATTGCCAAGTATGTAAACTGAATATTTGCAGTTCCCATCGTCTGGTTGAATTAACATCTTTAAAGTGCTTGAAGATCCAATCATCACTACATTGTATGTCAAGCCAGAGAGACAATAAAAACAAAAGGAACAGTCAAAATTGTCATTCTAACCTTTAAGATCAATTTACTTTTTTATGTAAACACCACAAAGCCAGACTGTTATATTTGGCCAGCTTGGGCTGCAATGCCTGCAGGAAAGCTCTACATTTTCAAAGGCTGCTGGCTATTTAGATGAGCTCTGACTGTACTGCAACTTTTCCTCAGAATGGATTTTTCAAATGCAGCTTCATTTGCTTGGCACAAGTAAGTAAATAAAATCATTCAAAACACAAACTACTTGTGATGAAACTATTGATGAAGTTTGTCTAACATATGATAGTGTGGTCAGTTTTATTTGACTATATTGCCTATGTAAAGTTGCCAGGGCTAGTGGTTACATAACCTTCGAAACGAGCCATAACCATACGAGTGCACGCCTGCATGTTCGTCATAGGTGCACTCTGACACTTAAAAGATAGTACTACACCCCTAGCTAACCTGCCTGAGCGAGCTAGCTAACAGCTCAGCCGACAAGGACGTCATTAATGTTTACATCTTGCGCCGTCATGTGCATGAGCCTCTCCTTCATGAGTGTATAGACATTTTATTTTGTGCAGTGATATGGTTGGTGGGTGTGGGTTATTTTTGCATTATGGCACTTTAAGCATCACAAGCTGAGTGCTATTATATTATAAAGAAGGCAGATAACTCTACAGACGATATCTCGGCAACAACAACTCACACAAAAACAATCTAGGTTGATAAATAGCCCGACAGGCAAGAGGAAAAATATGTATTTTTGATTTTGGGCTGAACTGCTCCTTTAACTTATATGGTATAGGAAGCATTTTATGAGCAGCAATATATCTTACTAATAACATATATTTAGAGGGCAGTGTGTCAAATTACTACATGTGTGTTTTAGTCAACTAAGTGGTGAATACATGTTACTTGGGGAGTTTTTCAAGGCGCCACAATGTCAGTGTAGTGCCATTAAGAGGCAAGGCTTTGAAAGGTGTGGCATTTGCTATTCTGCGTCCCGGTGGGCTTTATGCTGAGGTGGTCGGCTCGGCAAGGGCGACCATTAATATCTTAGAGAGAATATTCCCATGGTGAGGTGACTGGTTGGAGAAGGTCCTGCTCCAGAGCAGACACCTACAACATGGAAGTTCAAAAAAAGTGCTGAGCGTGAGCTCGGCTAGTAGCAGCCATCTGCTCCCCTGCTAACTAATGCAAAATATCCACCGTGGACAAATCTCCAGGAGGGATGTGATCTACTGTCCAATTTTTCTTCCAAGAAGGGGCTTCCTCCATCTAAAATTAATCATATCACACATACAGTATCAGACGTCAAAAGAAAAAAAAGAAAAAAGAGGGGGGGAACACAAAGAGTTATTAGTTTAATAAGATGTAGTGATGGGCTTTAGCTATCACAACAGTTTATTCCTTTGTTCTTGATACAGTGATTTTCACATCTATTATACACGCAGGACTTTGTCACTCAACTCTCTTATGTATTTGAATGTGTTGTTTGCCCTGGTGTGGTGATTTACAGGGAACATTTTATCAGAGCTAGCCAAGCAAGCCTGGTCCACCGGGGAGCCAGGCATTTTATAAGGGTATAAATAATCAATGACACTGCATCTGTAATGGCCTGTAATGCAGTTTGTTAACTCCCCCACTTCACCCCGCCCCCCACCCAGAGTGGCACGTTTGTTGCTCAAACAATAGGAACGGATTGCCACGGCTAATTGACAAGGCAGGGGAATCTCTCTTTAGCTGTCTGTCTGTCTCTTCGTGTTACTCTCACTGGCCGTGACTCCTCTTATATCACACAGCCAGATACCTTTTTGTTTTGCTAAACATCTTTGAGCCATGTGTGAATGCTTTGCTGTATGGGCCATACACAAAATAAAGGTACTTAAATTCATATTAAGTAATAACTTATGCATGCACTCGAGTCAAATTGAGTTCATCTGATTATTTTTGTGTCATTTCAGCTGTTGCTTATTATGAGCATCTATCCTAGATTAACTTTTATTGATCAATTATACACCAAACCCACAAGGGGCTCAAAACATCTGCCAAAAAAGTATAATTGTGTGACCTTAAAGGCAATAAAACTAGTACACATGTAAACCCTCTTTAATGACTGTGGTCATAGTGAATGTTTCTAATAAGCTAAAAGAGGAGCACTGTAACATTTGCCGATGCTGATATTCAAAGACCTACACACTTAGCCATCACTGTTGCATCAATGTCTCATATTTCACATATTTCCAGAGAAGAAGAAAAACACCCACCCAAAATACCAAGTATATACTGCCCCTCCTCCCCCCTCCCGCACACATACACCCACAGCCAAAACATGATACATATTTTGAGTTTTACCCCTCCCCCCAATCTCGCCCATGAGCCTCTGATTTCCATTATTATTAATATCTGCCTGTTTAATTTTCAGCTCTGTCATAATGTGTCGGCCTAAACTACAAGAGACAATCCCTTATTGATTACTTTCCCAGCAGCCCCGGCGCATGCCCCAGCTGATCACGCCTCTCATGCACAGACATCTCATGCATTTCAGATAATAAGCTGCTGCTCTGGAGTTGAAACAAATTGGATGTGCAGTCAGTCACTGTCCAAGTGAATCATGTTGCAGTCTGTCAGTGGACTAGGCTTGGATTATCATCTTACCCAAGCGAGGCAAAAAAAAGGGAGAAAAAATGCCATGAGCACCTGCCATGATGGCAGAGATGGTATATATGTGAGCATGACTCCTACATTGTTGCAGAGTTGTATATTGGGACTATTGATCATCCTGCATGCTGATTTATTCACAAAGTTAGGCACAAACATGAAGACACATTAACACTTTCTTTTAAAATGTCAACAAACTATTAGTGCCGGTCCTAGCTCATTTTGCATCCAAAGCAAGCCCCGCCCCCACCCCACCTGGCCTGTGTCACCTATAGCAAGATGTGCCACTGCAAACTATGACAAAGACAGGCACGACTCAGATAAAAAAAGTATTCAGCATATAGAAGTATAGTAGTCCTGATATCAAAAAAATCTCCCTCATCAAAAATCACATAGACAGATTTTGAGTGATTAAATTTGCTCTTTTTCTTTATTTTGACAAAGCTTGACACTTCAAACAAACATCATTTCCTTCATCTTTCATGGTAGATATATGCTTTAGGCCCCTGGGCAAGTACTATGCTTGTATAATACCCCCAAGTTTAGGATATTGTACAAGCAAAGTAGCTGGTGGCATTTAAAAAGTTCCCATGAGAAAAATGTGACAAGACATGAATAAAACAAGTCATTAGCCCTCTGAATTGATGAGGGGTAAAGGCCTTATTAGAGGCAAAAGTTTGTTTACATGACAATTTAATACAATACTAGAAAAGCTTGACACAAACAGAAGGATCAGCCCTGAAATCTCTTGTTTATGCACCGTATTTTCAGACCTGTCAACAGCTATCTCTATAGCATGACAGCGCTTGTGAACTTACAATAGCAGATGCTAGAACACCATGCTCTGTGCACATGTTACACTGTACATGGACAAGGCATACACTGTGCCAGAAACTATTTCCAACCGCAAACAATGCCGCCATTGTATTTATTTTGCTTTGGATTCTGTAACAGGAAGAAAATAAAGCATCCTGTCACCCTGGACCTGGCTACGTTTCAAATTTGCTGCACTTTCACGTTAAAAAATCAAAAAGGGAAGTTTTTTGGAGTTGCACGGGAAGACATGATTAATAATACATCAGGATTATAGAGCACAGACTGTGCTGCACTGACTTTAATAAGTCCATGGAGGGAAAACAAACCCAGACTATGAAAACAACCACACTCTCTGCCTGAAAAACATCTGCATTTAAACACCAGTAAATCTGCATTTTCCTTCTCAGCATCACATATTAGTTAGTAGCTCATGATTGAAATATACCTACAGGAAATATACAAGCTAACATATATGATTCCTTGTCTCCAATTTTTCACAAAATATATGAAATAATGGTTTTATTTGGGAAGTACACCTACAGCTACTGTGGTTCACTGCGAAAACCCTGAGAAGTAGAATAATTGGCACCCTAGTGTAAGGCTCCCTCTGTTTGGTGCCAGCTGTTTAAAATATGGATGATATTGTTTTCATTGCTGGGCTTTTATTGAGTTCCACTTGGTCCGTGCAGTATAATCCTCTGACTCTGACCTTTTCTGGCATGTGGGAAAAGTAAATAAACAAGGCACTGATGTATTTCCTCCGTTACCAGAGGAGCTGAGCAGCAGCTTTTTCAGTTGATCATATTCAGGTGTCTGGATTCAGAAAGCTGTCTGTGGCTGCCTAAGCAAGAGTGGCGAGATGCCTTTTTTCCCGTGGAACAGGCAGGGAATAATGGATGATGGGGAGGAAGAAAAAAATTTATTGACAACCGTGATCGGTGTATAGCATTTGCTCTCTATCGGCATATTCCCCCTGCTAGCAAAACTGGAGGCTGTTGACCATGAGATGTTTTAGTCTGAGCATTCTTTAAAAATGTAGCTCCGCGTGGAGGTCACAATAAAAAACTGAAAAACCAGAGCTGTAGACAAGTTAAAGAGTAATTCAAAAACACATCTTTGTGTGAATTATACACATTTGCCAAGTCCAAAAAAATGAGCAAAACAAGACGTTCCAAGCAAAGAGCCACGTTCTGGCACAAGTTGTCTGAAACAGTAAATTTTCCTCCAGCCTCAGATATGACATGTCCTGCACAGCGGCTATACAGTACGTGGACATCACACTAATCCCAGTCTCACTGCATTATTCCACTCATGGCCATCCATTGTTAACTCTTGCATAAATACATAGATAAGAAAATGATTAAATTTGAGTCAAGTCTTTCTCATTCTACACTGTCTCCTTAAATCATGCATAAATGTGATAATTACCCACACTAGGCCAAAAGGGCCCATCACTGCCACTTTAAATCCAATAAACGCCACGACCTGATCACTATAATTGACCATCTATCAGGGTCATTGAGGAGTCCAATGTTGTTAACCGCCGCTTATAATCCCTCTTGATCATTGCTAATTACAGAAAGTGGGAGAAACCAATATTCCAGAGACCCAGAGAGCAGCTGCCAACCATTTCAGAGAGTGGGGATAGGGGATAGTGGGATAGGATGTTTGAATATCAGTTAGTTTGATATGCACAACTTTAAAGGCCCTGAACACCTACTCTCTTAATCTTAATTGAATTTTTTCGGGGTCCCACATGAACCTAAAATTTTCAGCCACTGTTAAAATAGTTTTAGTTAAGTAACAAGCAGGCTGTCCTCATACACTGTTCATACCTATTACTGTGGAAAATAATGCATCATAACTTGTTTATGTATAACCCACTTAATCATGAGCCAGTAATTTGTGTAGTTCACATAAATAGGAAGTCTGTGATCACATGACCAATGCATTGATTGAAGTAAAGAAGAAAGTGGTATGAAGCCCGAAAGTCAGTCTAATTAGGCAGGTTAGGGTGGTGGATGGGTCAAACAAACACAGCTTTCCACAGAAGAATGGTGTTCAGAAATGTGTGAAATTGGTGACCTTAGAGTTATTTTAAGGTATGACCTCACCATATTTCTTATAAACATCACCTGTGTAACTTTACATGTCTAAACCTCGGCTATGAATCTTTACATATCTAAACCTCACCTATGTAACTTTACATGTCGAAACCTCGCCTATGCGACTTTACATGTCTAAACCTCGCCTATGCGACTTTACATGTCTAAACCTCGCCTATGCAACTTTAAATGTCTGAACCTTGACTACGCAACTTTACATGTCTAAACCTTGACTATCTTGACTACGTAACTTTACATGTCTAAACCTCGCCTACGCAACTTTATATGTCTTAATCTAACCCACCCAACATATCTAAACCTCATCTTCGTAGCTTTATATGTCTAAACCTCACCTACACACATTCACGTCTAAACCTCACCTATGCAACTTTACATGTCTAAACCTCACCTACACATATTCACATGTCTCAGCCTCACCTATGCAACTTTACATGTCTAAACCTCACCTACACAACTTCACATATCTAAACCTCACCTACGTAGCTTTATTTGTCTAAACCTTGCCTACACAAATTCACATGTCTAAACCTCACCTATGCAACTTTACATGTCTAAACCTCACCTATGCAACTGTACATGTCTAAACCTCACCTACACAAATTCACGTCTAAACCTCACCTATGCAACTTTACATGTCTAAACCTCACCTACACAACTTCACATGTCTAAACCTCACCTACGTAGCTTTATTTGTCTAAACCTCACCTATGCAACTTTACATGTATAAACCTCACCTACATATATTCACATGTCTAAACCTCACCTATGCAACTTTAAATGTCTAAACCTCACCTACACAACTTCACGTCTAAACCTCACCTACGTAGCTTTATTTGTCTAAACCTCACCTATGCAACTTTAAATGTCTAAACCTCACCTACATATATTCACATGTCTAAACCTCACCTATGCAACTTTAAATGTCTAAACCTCACCTACACAACTTCACGTCTAAACCTCACCTATGCAACTTCACATGTCTAAACCTCACCTATGCAACTTCACATGTCTAAACCTCACCTATGCAACTTCACACTTCTAAACCTTACCTACGAAACTTAACATGTCATTTGTGGGGTGCTAATTCGTTAGATATCATTTGAACCATTGTATGAGTATGTAATATAGTGTATAGTATGTTGTAACTCTATTTCTGTTTTTGTCCAGACTCTTGGTTGGAATTGGGCATCAAAAAAAGATGATGTCAAGTATGTCTTTGCACCAAGTACAATTAAGGAACACTGTCAATAAAATCTGATCCATACCACACCCACAACGACATTAAATCACTTTTCAATAGGTGAACACTTCATTGATAATAACTTAAACTTATATTTTTACGTATTAGTCATAATTATTTGAGCTTATAAAGGCATACTTCTATTTTTAATTAAGTTTTTGGGGGCTTTAAGGGGTATTATATTGTTGGAGCCCACCTGTGTCAGCACTAGTCTGCTTGAATTGTATTGATTGAATTTGCTTCAGTTTAGTTTTCTTTGGTAAATGAGAGAATTTAAGCTGCAAATGTATTATATTGTAACACAGTTAACTTGGTGTTGCACTTAAAGGCGTGTTAAATAGAAAAGGCTTTTGATTTACTCAGGGGAGAATGACCGTCTGGTCATGAATTTCATTTAGCCCTGGAACGTTCTGTGAATACGAGGCACACTTAGCAGTCAATTTTTACACAGATGTCACGTATGTAGACGACCTCTAATGACATTTTAAATAAGCCTAAATATGCACATACTATAAAAGCATATTGCTACCTTTTTAACTGTTCACATTTTAAAATTACATTTCCTCTGCCAGCATTTGTATTTCGTTTCTCCCAGTCTAGTATTCTAACTGTACTTTTCACTGGGGCAACAAGTCATTGAGAAAATGCACAATTTATTGAAATTTTATGGAAAGACCCTTACCCCCTTTCACCACCGCACAATTACGTAAAAGCCATCTAGCCCTTGAGTAACCCTTTTTATAGTAATTCATTTATGACTCTGGTTACAGAGGGGATGCCTCTCCTGCCACAAACACCCTAAAACATGTGTGGATGGCATGAGGATGAAATCCACAATGCACCGAAGGGCACAGCTTTCATCAAGACGTTCTTTTTCTTTCTTCATAAGCACATCATAAAATATTTCATTCCGCTTTTACAATCGACTTGTTTCATTACAAAGTTGTACATTTTATTTCCACGAACAGGAATGACACAACCAAGGCTCATTTGGGTATTTCAAAAAGCTTCCCTCCCCTTGATAGAAAACATGCCGCTCAGATGGCTCGTTTTAGCGAGGGCATTAGAGGATGGACAAACTAAGAGAAGACAGAAAACGATGCGACAGACAGAGGAATAAAAGGAAAACGAGACAAAAAGATTGAGTGAGTGGTCGAGAGCCTGCTATAGTCTCTCCTGAGATGAGTATGATGATTGCACCCACATTCCACTGCAGAGCTAAAACCCTTGGAGGCTTTTGGAATGTGAAAACCTACTTCTTCTCTCTTTATAGTACAACACTTAGGCAGCGTACCACTTTTTTTTTTTTTTTTTTCCACCCTGAACATTGCTCACATCGCTGTTCCCTGAAGCTTGAAAGCACAACATTTCTCAGCCAGCAACTCCCACTGGGACTGAAGCCCAGAGATGGAAATGCAAAGGATATGTTTTATTGGACAGTTGCAGACAAATAAATCTAAATATGTATTTTGGTCATGTTTGTGTGCCGACTGCGTCCTGAGGGAGTTGAAATGATTACATGACATAAATAACAGCGCTGTAGCATGATATTAGGTCACATGTTTACATACATGGACCTAAGGTCAGGGAAGAAAATAATTCAAACACTATTTCTCTTCTTTTGAAGTGAACATTGTTTTGGTAGCGTACATACTGTACATAGTGCAAGGAGCCCTGCTTTCAAATGTGCACAGACTATTAATGAGGGATGGAACCATACAGTCAGGTAAAATATACATACTTAAGTGGATAAAAGTCATAGCTGTGAAGCCTGCCAGCGAGGCACAAATCAACCTGTCCAGTGTGTGTGAGTATGTGTGGGTGGTGTTGGGTCACCCTGAATGAAATGGTTTGGGCTCACTGATCTGCGTGAAGGAAAGTCAATGGGAGGTGTCAATGAGAGGGCAGGCGGGGACTCCTGCAATCACATGTCCTGTGATTGACATGGCCTAACCTGGGGGGCTGTGTGAGATGTCAACATAGTGCAGCCCCTCTAATATGGCCTCAGCTGACATCCCCACATTGGATGCAGTGAGTTATGGCGTGTACGTTATGTGACCCAACCTGCATCGCTTTGACTATGTAGTTTTATGTACAGGGCAATCATGGGCTTTCATTTAAATTGAGATGGTTTGTATTTATATGTTGTTTTACATGGTGTTTCAATGGTGGATCTTCCTATAGGTGACAAAGGCAACCTAGAAATCCCTTATCCCCCCCTCTTCTTCTTTTTATTTCATTCAGAACAATTCAGACATAAGGGAAAACTGATCCACAGATCTAATGCCAGACAAAGGTCCAGTATGTTTTTTATTAGCATTGTGAAATTTTAAAAAAAATATCTAAAGTATGGTAAAACAAAATAAAAGAAATAAAAAAGCCTTCTCTGAGAGTTACAGTGAAATAATTATACCATTTTTCCTGGCCTGCTTTTAGATCACTAATCCCTCAGCATCAGCATCAGCGCTTATTAGTATTGGCATATCCATTCTGATTGATGATCTACTTCCTCCCACTTTTTGTTAAAAGTTGATGGAAAATGTCATCGTAATTTCCATTACAGAGCTTCTAAGAAATCCTCACTAGGATATTGTTTTTTGAAAGAAAATTGCCATTGTTATGGTTAATAGGATTATTACACTTTAAAAACATGTTAGTGCAACATTGTTTGGTGTTTTTATGGCTTTAAAAATGCTCTACATCTTTCATAAGGAACAGGTTCAGGCTATTATTGTGCATATATTCAATATAGTAAGCTATCTGCTAAACAGTGTTGCCCTAGGTTTTAATTCAATTTTAGTTTTTAATGTTTATGAAATACTAATATTTGAAAAATGTTTCAATTTTTCCGCCTCCCAAGACTCCACTACAATAACAAAGAATAAAAACCCATGTGCTCCAACTTCCCAAACCTGCACTGTGTCTTTGAAGGTAGAGCAAACTTGGGGGAATAAAAGTGGCGGCCCGTGGCAAACTGCACTTCAGAGAATTTCTCTTTCTGCCACATGTGACAAGTGAGCCATGCAGCTTTGCAGAATTATATATCTGTGTGTCTAATTATTTCTTTTCAAGTCCATACAATAAAAGACTGCAGACTCTTGCCTGGGCTGGGACAGCAGGAGGAGTGCCCTCCAAAATATTCCCTCTCATGCCTCTGACATGCACATCTGTCTGCACGTCAGCGTAGCAACTTTCTTAGACGTCTTTGGTTTTTTTAATGAAAGAGATCTGGGAGCTACAAATGCAATAGGTGCTGTGATGACACATTTCAAATCCATTGTGCAAATAGAATCTCTCAGAATTTCTTTTAATCTTTATTATTCGCTGCTTCAGAGTTCAAACTGCAGTGAGGACGTCAGACAATTGCCCTTCAAAACAAGGCACACCACACAGACTCTATTATAAGAAAGGTGTGGTACATAGAAACACATGCAGAGTGGGCATTGTTGTAACAGCAGCAATGCTGAAATTGTTTGCATTATATATGTCCTTTCTGATATTTCACATAAATTAAAACGTTATATTTTGACAGTTTTTTATGTTATTGAAGTGGACCATTTCTCCAGTATTTCTTGCAGTGACAGTGGCTGTTAGGAAATGCTTCTGCCGCAGTGCGGTCACAAGGGGGTAGCATTGACACAGTTGTTTAAGCCCTTTAGCAGGCAACCCAGCAGCAGGACAAACTGCCTTTGATGTAATTGAGGTCTTAGACCTCTTAGAAAAGCATATATTGGTTTGTATGTGGAAATGTTCAAGGAACAATGGATTTCCATAAGTGGATGTAAAATCGTATTTGGAGCATCCCCGGCATGCTAACCACTCTCTAAACAATAAGAAAAAGGACTCCTTCAGGATGGGACGTGTAATTCCAAAGCACTTACAGGCTGGAAATGTAATGGAATGTAGCATTAGGATTAAATGTGTGACTAAAAGATACAGACTTGACTAGTTTTGGGCCTTTCTGTGGGTGATTCATTCAAATAAATTTGTAGATATTCTCAGCTCTGTACAGCAGTACTATACATCCTAATAGAAGTCAGCAAGCAACATGAAAGCCCATCCTTTGGTCTCTCTTTCAGGGGAAAAGATTAAAAGTAGATTTCTTTGCCACTGTTTAGACTTATGAATATGATCATTTATTCTTTCACCCTTAAGAAAACTAAGCAGGATAAATTATGACCTCCAACCCATATAGATTAAGCTGTTAATTATCAATCACTCCACGGCCACATGTATTCCCCTAACTAACATTTTTTGTCTATCCATCTTATCATCCAAAGTAATACTTAAGAGTACGAGTCTGGCAGGGACTCATAAATAAAGGTTACCTATTTACATATTCAGTTTATCATGAATATTGCATACTCTGTACATAAAAATTCAAATGCAGTGTTTATGAAATATGATCATGCAGCAAATGTGAGAAGACACAGAGCACAGCCCATTCATACACTGAGGGGATTTAGAGCAGCCCTCTGTGATTAATAAAGAATGAAATAGACATTAGACCTACAGAACTTAACTCCTACCCAAAGACTTTTTGTTGTTCTTTTGGCATATTCAGAAAATTAAATCTAACGTTTTATTATTATTAAATATTTTTAAGAGCCCAGACTAAGTCTGATATCTGACAGTCTTTACATCAGGGTTATTGATGGATTAATGCCCTGTTATGTTGGTGACATATTCAAAAACCCTTACCTATCTGTAACTCACCCACACAATAATTCAGTAGAAAAAACTGACAGTTATAAAACAGCTATGCTTTATTGACTTGTCCCTCAGTGGTCATCATTTCTTCTATGTATGATTTAACATGGATATAAGTAAAACAGATATAAGGTATTGGTAAAGTCTTTAAGTAAACACATTTTTGCATCATAATTTGGTTTTCCATACCAGTTATGTTTGGAAAAGTTGATCAGCTTTGTATACAATGATGCACACAGGTTTAATATGCATTTATGCAAAGCAAAATGTCTGATAAAATTCTTACACTTACAACTGCTAAAGCACTACATATATGCATTTCCCCACAGACACACACCATATTCATGTAAGGAAAGCTGTTTGGTTTGTACTTAAAACAGCCGAGGGGAATAATGGCATAAAGAAGCAAACACTGTGCAGCAAGTGTCTCATCTCCTCTCATGAACTAGTTAACCTGAAAGAATACGATCTACAAATGTGTTTCAGCAAAAGCAAATTACCTGGGTTTTGTGGAGGGGAACTAATCTCTCCAAGCATGACACTGGACAGGAAAGGCCTCTTACTGTTATTATGATGTGTCGGCTTGTGTTAGATGGAGGGCCTTGATGGCCGCATCAGGAAGGAGCATTGAAGCCCCTCTACCATGACAGCCCCTCTGATGGATGTACAGGTGGTGGAGGGGCAGGGGAAGATGGAGGTTAGAAAGCTGGAGATGAGGAGAAGAAGGAGGGTGATATAAGGTGCTGTGGGGGTTATATACAATAGTAAATACCTACAAATGCAGCGCATTAGCAGTAGGTGCAGAACCCGAGATAACATTAGCATGCACGATAAAGCTTTCAATTGGACAGGCCATCTCCGAAACAAAATAAAGGCCCTGTGCGGTGAATTTTCAAAGCCTATTCCTTGTGACCTGTGATGATTTGTTCTCTATATGAAACAGACTGATGATAACAGCTCATTTGAAAGTAATTTAGGAAATCAAAATGTCTGTACATCAAAGTTTGACACATTATGCAATGCCATATAGATTCTTGACATTGTAGTAAATAAAAAATAATGATGTAAAACTGTTAACTGAGATGATTTGGGGGAAGGAAGTGGATTGTGGCATTATCTTTGTTTTCTTGTGAAAGTTATGTGTTTAATGACAGTTTGTCAGTCAATTTTCCTAAAAACAAAATAGCTGAATTGCTGAGTTGCCAATGTTAACATAGTACATTTCTGCAAACCACAGGTGCGTTACCTTCCTATGTTTTATGCGTATTGTATCAATAATTCTAATGTAATGTAGTATACAGGCTGACTTTGGCAACTAATAACAAATGTAGTTGTTTTTAGCAAGTCATTGCACAGTGACCTGTGGCTGTGTTTCCATCTGGGGATGGTGCCATGAAAAGTGGTTGTTTATTCACTGAGACTGTGTTTTAAGTGTACCATGATAAGCGGGTATTTTAAGCCAAAAATGATCTTTTCCTAACCATAACCAAGAGATGTTTGTGCCTAACCATGACCACAGCTTTAATGAACCGTAATGTTTCATCATATCTGCTACACAGAACCTGCAAATGTTACGCATCTGTGGTCTGAAGAAATATACAATACCAACATTTATTCTCGCATTTGGGTTGCACCCATTACTACGTGGTTCATCGTCCACAGTAGCCAAGCAGCATCCTCCGGGGTTGAAAAATGAAGCCAACAATGCCAAAACCTGCAGTTCTTGGGACGGCCACATGAGGCTGACTCCAGAAGCCAGTCTATGGCCACAGACCCCAACGTTAAAACGCCCAGCTTTACAGCAGAAATAAACATATTTACAGCCTAGTACAAAAAATGGTTTTGGTCTCTATAATTACTTTCCTCCTTTATGACAACAATACAGAGTTGTTGTTTTATATATATATATATATATATATATATATATATATATATATATATATATATATATATATATAAAACTCACCGGTTTACCTTTTATTAAGGCTTAAAATTAAGCATAATTCAGGGCATGATTTGAGTGACAGGCTGTCTGCCGATAGTGTCCTCAGCTTCACAGTCAGATCCACCCCCTGCTCCTCCACAGTGCCAGCCTCTCGCACAAATGTGGTCACGTCTTGATCCAAACAACCAAGATGGTGAAGGCCGAAATGCCAGTGCCGAACTTGAGGCTTCAAAACAGTCCATGAACCAATGGGTAATTTGGATTTGGATTAACTTTAATAATCCCCAAGGGGAAACTGGATTGCCACCATGGCCAACATACAGTACAACAATAAGACATAGAAAAAATATACATATACAATAAAGTCACCTAGGAGTGCAGTGGCAACAATAGCAAAATGACCCGAAAAAAATAAATAAATAAAAAATAAAGATTAAAAAGAATAAGAAGAGTACAAATGCAATTTAAAAGTGCAATGTACAAGGACGAGTATAGCAGCAGGTTATAACAGCAAGAGAGTATAGCTGCAATTTAAAGTGCAATGTACAAGGACGAGAATAGCAGCAAGTTATAACAGCAAGAAAGTGTCGTTGCCATTTAAAGTGCAATGTTCATAATGTCATGATAGCTAGGTCCATTATTTTTCCAGTCCATGATAGAAGCAAGTGCGTCACTGTCCTCTAAAAAACATATGACTCTAAACCATCAACTTTTCATATGCTAAGAAAAAACGCCTTGTTTTCAGCTATGAGACGAATCATTTTTCGACCATCCATTTGGGTTTTAAAGGGCATATTTCGCTTTAGACATAGGAGCATTTTCTACACCTATAAAGGAAAACTTCAATTTCACTAAATCTGGAGATACATGGTTTCTTTGGACAGCAACATTAGGTATTAAAATAGTCGTGGCTTTTCATCCCACAGCACTATCACAAGATGTAACCTGGTTACTACTGACTCCAAATGTGCATCATTAGTCTGCTTGTGTTTTTGCTACCACATTAGTAGCTTTGTTAGATTATGCTGCTGTGGGAGAAGTGCTGTAGACAGGCACTTGTTGGTGTGTCGTAATGTTTTTTTTCCCTCCTTCATCTGAGAATGCTCTCACAGCTGGGGGTGTCTTGCACACAGTATCCATACTAAAATATTAATAGCCAGTTTTTCTCCACGTCAGCAGGTTGTAATTTGATTTCTGGTTTAAGAAATGCAGTTTTGGGCGGCAGATCCCCCAGCAAACACTGGTCCCCTGGTTCCTCCTCATCTTGCTCCTTTGGGGTGTCCCGGGAGACGACGGGTTGTGGAAAGTGTTATGGAGAGAGATGGTGCTCCTCCTTGGCCTGGTAAAGATTGGGGGTGCCGACGCACAGCGGGACAGGTGTTCCGAGCTGCACACAGGGGAGTCTCACCAGGCTGCAGTGCCTGGCCTACATCCATCTCTGTACCTGGGGAGATAAATGGAAAAATGTGACCCAAACAGTCCAACATCACAGCCATGGCAGGAGCGTGTTCTAACAATGGGGAGCGGGGAGGGTTCCCCATATCATTACTAAAAATGAGGCACACTCTGCAATTAATTCTAACCCTAAATGAATGTCTGCTTCTTGCAGCATACCTCTCTGTGGCAGTAAGAATAGATTAATAGTGCAGAATAGGGAAAATAATCTTATGTGGTAGCATGCTGCACTGATATAAAATGGGCTTCAATGCTTGGCTCATTTCTTGATCAACATTTTTTGTCATCTTGCAAACCCTACTTTTTCCAGCCTTTATTGTATAAAATGGTGTGATCTTTCCACTGCCCTTTGTCTTGGAAGAAAAATTAATTCTCATTTGCATTACCACGTCTAAATGTCAGCCACCGATATTTTGTTAGACATTAGTAAAGCTGGCAGCGAGAGGCGCTGGATAATTGCACTCAGCCTAGCAGAGGGATTTACATAATTTCAGATAGCAATTAAAGAATCCTTGGGAATTTTTTATCCTGGCCTCTCTCTCCAGCTCACTCCTACAGCAGTACAAAAGAAGCATTCGTTTACATTAAGCTCCATGCTCCTTGCTGTTCATTTGCATGAAATTAAAGGTTTTCATGATCTTGAACAGCGGGGTAACATTTAAAATGCTGTTTTAAAACCCTCACCTTGGAATAATGAAACGCTTCTATTTTTTTCAGAAGGCAGTGGGAGTTCATTGACTGCCTGTCCACAGCAAAACTTTTTCATTTTCCATTCACTCATACAATATTATATGATAATGCTTTCAATTAATTAAAAATACAGCTCCCTCCCTCTTTCCAAGGTCCCCTTTCTTTTTGATCTGACCATGCCTACCAACATCGCACCTAACCTCTCACCAGGCACTTTAAATATGTCATGATGAAAGCAGTGCCTGACCTAGCACGTTCGGCACCCTAGGCAAGATCCCCCCCTCCACCCTAAAAGCTTATTTTTTTATCTTTTATATTAATTGTGCTAACTACAAACAAGAACAGCAGCTAATGAGAAATAAACACAAACAAACAACAATTTTTTTTTAATTTCATCTTTTACTATTTTTTTTTTTTGTACTGTGCTTTGGACGGATTTTGCCATTCCATTTTCTTTTACTCTAATGCTATCCAAATACACTCCACTCCACCATGCTCTAGCATGTTGTGAATGTGACGATCACTCACTGATGAACTGGATGGACTAGAGGTGGTACCTCTACTACAGACTGTCCATTTAGCATTACATCTTTTGATTGTTTTATTCTCTTCATCTTCCCTTTTTTTAAAATAATGTAATTTTTGTACAATTTTGGTGCTGTCTGTGACGCCTATAGGGAGATCCACCACTGGATGAAAGAAGAATTCAGTCAAAAATGAGCTCTTACATGAAATAACAACTGAATATACACTACAATCTACTTACTGCCTCTTTGCCAGGATAAACCGATGTGGTGACTTCTTCCCAGAGCTGCGAAGATAAACCCCTCATGTACAGTATCTTTAATTAGGTCCCTGTGGGTCCTGGTGTTATCTGCCATGCTGATTAGAGTGAACATTAACTTGCTTTAGCCCTGAATCTGATAACATGCATCGGTGTGCGGTGACAAGAGTGCAAAAATCCAATTGGACATCTTTTTGCACACAACAACTGTTTCTTAGCATATAATATTTCTTTGAGCTATTAGAAATATCACTTTAATGCCAGCAGCAGGGAAAGCCACATTGCTTTAAATCCTTCATGCCTTCTTGGTGTGGCCCGGATGACACATTTGATATGGGTATGCATCATCAGGATTAGTTAAACCAAAGCCTTCTCTTGGGAGGTCTGTGGCTCAGTCGTCCAATGTGCATAATATTACCGTACTTAACAACACTGTAAGTTTGCCAGCTCTCACTTGTGTGTTTAATCAGTATACTATCCAGTAAAACAGAAATGCCGTCACTGTAATCTAGAAAAAAAATAGTATGAATAGTAAGGCTTTGTTAAGACAATAAAGCTTTGTCACAGAGCTCTGAAATAAATACAAAGCCTCATCTGAACAATACCCTTCACACTTCTTCCTTGATTCCCCTTCCATCCTTAAAGGCATCACAGAACATTTTCACACTAGTCGTCCCACCGCTGTGAAATAAATTGTGACAGTAACTCAATATGAAGTGAAATAGCTGAGAAAGCCTTGAGTTCACTTGCGCTGACAGTGCTGTTTAATTCCATCTCGTGCCAGCCTGACATTTCTGCTGCCACTAAATATTAAACATGTGTACCCGTTTCATTTGCATCTGGTAATGAGGTGGGAGACAGCGCCCAACTGGTCAAGCCTCTCTCTCGCGGTAGTGCGTCTGTGCTACCTCCAACGCAGTCACATGGACAAGGGTAAACCAACAGAAATATTTAGAGTGGAAGGGGGCTGAGACAGAATGGAATAGGAAAAAAAGGGGGGGAGGGGGAAAGTGAAGGATAGAGCACCCTTGTGTGTGTGTGTGTGCTCTCCAGAATTCAGAAACCAGTCTGAAATGACCCGAGCTCTCAAGCAGTGTCTGCTTTGGCTGACATTTCTCCCTGAATCTTTTAAGATGCATCCCTTGCTGCAAAATGCATTAGTGGAGAGAGGAGAAACAGAGGCACAAGAGGAGAGGGTTAAATGTGATTGCTCTAAATGTCATCACATCTTCATAATGCAATATATATTCATGATCTGGCAGTCCAGGAGGGCAGACATCACAGTTGTGCTCTGTAATTCAAATGTTTTATCCCAATTTTGATTCGCCATACAATTCTGGGCAGACATTTCAAACCAGGGTGTGCATCTGTTTTTTTTAGGCATAATACATTTGGATGGACCGGTGGCATCTGAGGAGAATGTGGGTGTTATTGAAAAGGCACTGGGATGCTCACAGATAAGGCGAGCTGGGTCTACCACTGCATCTGTTTTATCTCAGAAACTGGCAGTGCTGGATTAGCATTCAAATTCCTTACTCAAGGTGGCTATAATCTATATTTATACATTAAAATGGCACAAGTTACTGTGTGAAACGTAACAGGGGTTACTCATAGATATGAACCATAGGCTGTAAAGATGGACAAAACATCTCTACTTCCTCCCACTGTTCAAAAACAAAGCCAACTTTGAGTTTTTTTAGTTTGGCCCATGCTCCTTCTGCTAAGAGAGAGGGGGTGGGGTTCATGACCTGTACTGCAGCTAGCCACCAGGGGGGCGATCGAGATGTTATAGCTTCACTTTTAGGGAGCTGTCATGCCCTCCATCTGTATTGCTATGAACCCACCAAGAATTATCAGCAGACTTAGTTACCTTCAACTACATTAAAGGTAGCATTTAAGTGTATTTCAAGTCATTGTTCTAGTTATCTGGCAACTTTACTTTTTCTGTGCACTGTCACTGCTCATATGGAGTTCTTTTTGGCCACCACAGTGGTGTTTCCAGGAGAAAAGCTCTAAAAATTGACTGTACGCTGGCAGCAAACAGTAGACAGACACAATAAGTGACTAGCTAGTAAACACTGTGGAGCAATTAGCAGCTTAAGACCCAGATATTTCTCTCTGGAAAAGGGCAGTAAATATATTGGACTTACATTCATGAGGTGACCAGAAACATCACTCCAAATGCTTGATACAGCTGCATGATAAACACTGTTTGCTAACAAGTTAGATTTCAACTTAAAAGGTGGCAACCTGTCAGTGCTGTGCTCACAGCTTATTTCTGCAGCCCACAAGTGTATTGCTAGTTTAGATATAGGTATGCCAGTGTTACTCCATTACAAGTAATTGCTCTACATTTAAAAATGCATGTACGTAATATCAGGAAAATAACTTTATCATCGATGCATTAACTTGTCAGCATTTGAATGTTGTAGCTGGTTAAGGTGAGGTTAATTTAATAATTTTTAATCACGGTTGGGTGGTTCAATCAATAAAGATCTATATTTTGTAAGCAAACTGTATGTTTTGTTTGTAAAGTCCTTAAATGCAAAATCATTTGTACTTTGTATTGTCAAATGTGAGTAAAGAGTACAAATAAATGTAGTGGAGTGGAAGAACAGTATAAAGAAGCATAGAATAGAAAGTAGTCGAGTACAGTAGTCTACAGGTACCTAAAAATTATATTTAAGTACTGTACTTTAATGTAGTTTTTTTTTAAATTTTGAAACCACTGCAAACCTTATATAATAATAAAGAATATATAACAAAAATATATTTACTTGGACACCGATATGTTGTATGTGATACTGATTCTTCATTGTTCTTCTCGATGTTTAGAATAGAAAAGTCAGGTCTTCTGATGTTGCTGAAATGAAAGCACAATATTCCCTTTCCTCTGTCAGACTCTGGTGACAGTGTACAGCCATAACCACTTTGAAAAGAAATCAACACGAGTGTGAAGAAACTTTACACATTCATTTTACTTGTATGACTTCTTAGGCATGTTTTTTTTCCCCTTTGCAGCCAGTGTGGAAAGGAGATGTACTTCTGTCATTGCCCTGTTTGGCATTGAGTTCTGCAACAGTTAAAGTTTAGAGACACCCTGCCTCTCTACGAGGGCTTGTATTGCTTTCATAATATGTATCAGATATGTCACAGGAAATCAAACCTTGATCAAAACCAAAGCTGACTGTCAAGGAGAAACAGGGAAACATCAAAGAGCTTACAGTAGAAAGGGATGGTTGAAGTTGGGTGTGTGTGGTAGGGGTGGGGGGAGGTGTGTGTGTGTGTGGGGGGGGCTTCCCACTTCTTGTTAATTCTCCTCATAAGAACTGTTAAGCACATTCAGCAGTCATCGGGAATTGTGTCCACTCCTGGGCCTCCGGTGGGACTGCGTGTCCTGAGGTTTACTGTTGCTAGCTTGTCATGTCCACGTCAACAGCACTTATCGCCTTCTGTCTGAGCGCTGAGACATTTCCCAGGCATTTAGCTGCCTGTTTGTCTTCTCTTGATTTCCCCTCCAAATCTGTCACATATAGTCTTCACCTGACACCTCACAGAGTGTTCCTCTCTCAAACACTGTCAAAACAGGGAGATCCAACAGGAAGAGATAGCAGCAGGGAGCCACAGATTGCCAAATGTTATACACTGATCAGGCACTGCAAATAATGACCTGTGTAGGCAAAAATGCTTCTGGGATCATTTACTTCATCAACTTGCTGACTGCTATCCAAATAAGAAAAAAAAAATGAACAGTTTGTGTTCACAGTTTTGCAGTTCATTTGGACTCTGAATTATCAAGTGCTGCTTTATCCTGCTCGCACATTGTACTGGACGTCAATAACACAGAGTCCAGAGTTTTCACATCACCAAGACTTTCTCTGTCCTTTTATTTCTTGGAGTAAGAGCACTGGCATGAAAACAATGCACTTCACAGTGAAGGCCTGGCGTCGAATCAAATGCTTCTCTTTGGTGCATTTTTCTTTCCCTTGCCTTTCTTCCCTGGTGAAAACCCTTCTATTATTTCAATAAGCTCTTGGTTTTAATACATTATTGATCTTAAGGTTGAACTACGGGCCACTGCATTACCAGGATTCTAAAGCCCATCATGGCATGACACTCATGTACTTGTGAAAAATTATACCAATTATGAAATCAACCAACAACTACCTCAAAAAGCAATCAATTGTCACATTGGAAAGCATCTTGTCCCACAATGCTATTGGCTTTGTGGTTACACAGAAGGGGTGGGCGTTGGATGTTTAATGACTTCCAAATACTGATCCCTCTCTTTTTTTTTTCAAACACTTATTACTATTCACTCTGAGATGGTTTTGCTCCAAAGCAAGCTTTCGATTATGTTTGATGCTCCGTGTTGAGCCGTGTTCCAATAAGACAATAGCATTTGCCATTGATTAGCCTTAATGAGCACCGGAGGCTCAACACCACGTGCACTTAAAAGCCTGCATTAAGGCTATGAATTATGATAAGTATACTATATACCAGTGCATTAGCAAAGGATGTATTCATTCTAATTCTGCAAATGCCACAAAGCAAGCTGAGAAGAGAAAGCCATTTCTAGAGCCGCTTAAATGGGTGGGGGCCAGGGGCTGAGTGCTTGCGGGGTCAAGTGCAAGCCATGTCTTTGACAGTGGCTGCCTGCCTGTGTTTCCATATCACAACGTTCAATCATGCAGTGCCCTCATGCAGAAACCTTTAACTCAATGCTCATAAATGCAGGGAAGCAAAGCTTACTGTCTGCTCCAGCACCAGCAACCTCTGTGGAAGTATTTGTTGTGGTCACAGGGTATTTGTCATTGTTTTGTTTTTCTGCTTAATGTTAGAAGATAGTGGTTTTTTTATGTGCCGATAAAAGGTGCACATTAAAAGAAAATTCCACCCAGCGCTCTCCACAGAGCACAACATGCGGTATGAAAAGCTACAATTAAGGTCACCTTTATTGTTTCCAATCTGAATCGCCAGTGTGACATCTAAATGACATTTTAATGAAAATTTTAGACAGGTTATTTTGAATAGTTTCCTAAAAGATGCAGAAGGTTGAGCAGTGGTGAATTGCAAGTGTCTTTGGGGGGAACGGGGTGGCTTGATGGGCGCACGAAATCTGAGCCAAATAAATGAAGTGGAGATGGTAATACAGTGTGTTATAGCGGAGAGTGACAAGCCCGTTCCTCCCATGAAGCAGCTGAGCTGGCATTAAACAGACAAGACATCCCGTTCAGTCAGTTATCAGCCCAGGAATAATGAAGGAACAGGCCGGCAGACCAGGACGAGTCACCCTAGTCAGCCAAGTGGAGAATTTAATTTCGTGCAGGTTTCTCTGCAGCCAAGCATTTCCCCCATCGGAGGTCCACTGGTGCTCGGGTGAGCGTGGACATCTCAGTGCACCCCACTCCGAGTCTCTCCGGCACTGACAGAGACATGTGGTGATGGATTTTAGAGTGGTTGGGGGAAGAGGGTGGACTTAAGTTTGGGTAGGTCTGTTAAAGAGGGGAGAGAGCGATGACAAGCTAACTTCAGAGCAAAGTAAAAAAACGATCAGTCGTGTTCCTCATTTTCCAGAGTATGAGTGTATTATTAAATCAAAGACAGTGAAATGAGAAATGGGTCCTGTCTGACCCAAAGATATGTAGGAAGGAAATAATATTGTCTGTGCTTCATGTTACCCCTGCTCCACCAACCGCCACACTACCTAACATGGCCACTTGGCCACTACATTTACTATATTTAAATGCTTGTCTTACTTCTAGTTGTGCTTCTAAAAAAGTGAACATTATAATATCTTAGGGGAGAGCGGGGCCAGTTAGGACACTTTTGTATCAACATGAAATAGCCTTCCAATTTTCACCGACTACTCAAAGAGAAATTAAAATAATTTGATCTCTTAACAGATACATGTGTTTGCTAACAATTTATTTTACTTTTATTTTTTAGAGCCAACCACAAATATTGAAGATCACAATTTTGTTAGAAATCTTAGAAATCATGCTGTTAAGTATGTAAAAATACTCATACTAATATTAGTTTGAGTAGTAGTTTGAAATCTCTCAAAAGGGTAAGATTCCCAAGCAGATCGTCTTGTGGTAGGTTTTACTTTCTGCTCTCAGCAGTGCACATCAAGATGGCAAGCATTATCGCTAGAGAAAACATCAGAGCCATTCAGCCACAGGATACACGTTAGAGCCTCAGTCAGACCCAGATGATGAGTCTGTTGTACACCAAAATTGGGGAATGGTAGACATATCAGAATGGTAAGTGTAGTTAGCATCATTTATTTCTTAATGTTGTTTGTTAGCTTGAAAGCAAACTGGCAGTTACTGACAGTTCGTGTTTGTAAGACATACAATAATATCTGTTACCATGGGGTTTTTGGTAAAAACTGCACACCATAATAATTACTGTCAAATCTTTAGCTATGCTAATGCAAGCTCTTGATCTCTGAGGTGTCCCCTTTGCCGTGGAGGTTTTAGGTATCTTTGCCGATGTTGTCTCGCAGTCTGTTTTCCCTTCAATTTGTGCTTGACTTTTGACCTAAGTGATCTAGCTTGCTTGGGATATTTTGATTCCCATATTTTAGGAAAATGCACAGACATTGCCCCAACTCCAGTAGAGGAATCTGAAAACACCTCTTTAATAACAAACTTTGCATCAGCTCCTGAGGAAGTGTGCAGGTCTTTGAAGCCAATTCTTTTTGGCCAAGCAGTTGAGTTACAACCTTGGCGTCTGTCACATGAAAACCCCTGGCCCAAAAACGCTTTTTCCCATAGTCCTGTGAAAGACATGTCTGTAAATCCGTAGATAATTTTTTTTTTTGAGCGTCACAACCAGAGTTGGTTATATTTGATTACTTTTTGCAGTAATGAGTAACCTAATGCATTAGTTTGCTGTTTGAGTAATCAAATACTAAATAATATTTTCAAACAAGACATCAGTTACTTCCATTACTTTTAGAACGCTGGTCCTTCAGCTCCGAAACAGCAACGGCTGTCGTTTGGTTCTAATAACGGAGATAATGTTAAACCTATCAGTCTGAAAGAAGCCACAGAGCTCGTGGCTCGCTATGTGGTCGGAGAAATGCTGCCGCCGTCTAAATAGGTGGAGTAGGACTCCCTGACAGACATATTTCAGACTCAGGACTTGCATTATGCCTGGTACACGCTACACGCTGGTACTCACCAATTATCCCTGGTCGTCTTTCACGGCGTGTGTGATGTCATCGGGTTATTCTTGTCCTGTTTTTATTACTTTGACTATTATTTGAGTCACTGCCAGAACTGTGTCAGTTCCATAGACTGTATAAAAATATGTGCCAGCCGACATGTTGTTGTAGTCACCTAAAAGCGTCAGCAGATGGCAGGAGCTACATTTGAAGCGCCATATGTAAACTATCAAGCTACTGTATCTTCCACAGGAAGTTTTGATAAATGTTTCAGAATAAAAGCCTATTTATAAAATGGAGGGATTCTCTAGCCGAGGTTATACGGGGCTTTTAAAATAAAAAGTCAATATATAAACACACAGAGGGATTAATAAATAACGGACCGTCTATAATGTAGTTTGTTTCAAATGAAGCTGGGAGCCTCTGCAGTTGTGGTGAGTAAAAGCCCCGTCGCTATTTGTTAATGTTATTACTTAATGTCCGACCGTGAGGATGTACCATTGTTTGCTAGCTTGATGCTAATGACAGTAACGTTAACTCAGCGGGTTGACAAAGTGCCTCTGCTGTTTCACACCATCATTTCCCCCTTTTACTCTGTGTGGTAACATCCCTAGAGGAAATATTAAAAATGCTGGCAAATGTTGTTGTCATACAGTTGTCTACGGCAGCAGATCGTTCTGTGTTTCTACTGGTCAAAGTGACGGCTGTGATGGGAGAATTGGATCTCAGTGAAGGACAAGTGGTCCATAACTTTAATTTTGGAGACAAAAAAATGTAGGCTTAGCGCCCTGTGGTCCATTGCCCAAGAGGAAATGTAGAATACTCAAAAGTACTTTAAAAGTGCTTGAGTTACTTTTCTCAGGGAGTAACGCTGGAAGTACTTTTCAAGTAATTAAGTTACTCTACTCAGGGAGTAACGCAGTAAAGTAACTGGTTATTTTTTTAAAAAGTAACACAGTAACGTACTTCGATTACTTTTAAAGTAACCCTTAACCAACACTGGTCACAACCCCTCAAAATGACTCATTCTACTATCAGACTTCGATCCATCTGGTCCGATAACATGCTGACAGTCCAGAAGAGCCACAAGATTGAATAATTTAATCCTGGTACAGGTTAACAGAGCGCCAAACCCGAAGTAGCTAGCCTGGTAGCCAGTCTCTACTGTGCTTGCTCTATCAGCTCGATGATGCTGAATCAGTACTGATCATCCATGTAATCTCATATGCACCATTATAATGTTTTCGGCTTTTGTGCCACTAAGCAATTTTCATTGGAATGAACAAGGTCCCTCCTCCAACACTGTATCCATTTCTCTTTATACATTCATGCTTTGCACCAATACCATTCAGTGTAGTACATGTCAGTTATTTTAGGGGACACACACAATAAAATCACATTTTTGAGTTGAGCAGGACTTTGAATGCAGGTGAATGCAATGAAGGGATTCCATGTTGGCTTTGTCTCTCTTGCTCACTGAACATCATAATTCCTCCCCAGAGGTGTTTATCTTGCTGGCTTTTGTGGTCACATGACCCCCCCTGTAGATTGTAGAGTATATCAGCTGAATGGTGAAAAAGCTGACAACTGACGCCCCTAGCCTCTGCCCGCTACCTTCAGATTTCCATGTCCTGCAGCCATAGCATCTCTGTGTGTTCTTGCAGATGTGTAAGGTCTTGCAGGCATGTGGAACACACTGGCGACTTCCCAGCACAGATGGCATTCATGCTTTGCTTTGCTTTGCTTTGCAGTAAGAATCAGACTTTCTGGTACAATTACATCAATTGTGTTCTGAAAAATGTAGGTCTACTGGTGTAGCAGAATAGTGCCATTTTACACATTTAACACAGTATACTTATTGCTATGCAGCGAGCATGAGGTCAGGTGTGAAATTATTGGTGGTGTAGTTCTCAGTAGAGAACACTGCTCTTTGCTGGGCAGATCATTGGAATGTGAAGCCCATTCATTCCCCTCCATAGACCTGTATTTCTAATAACCAACCTTTGTTTGAGCCTGGCAACACTTGGCGGTTGTCTGGTGTGACCACTTTGATGTTTAAAAAAGTGAAATATGAATACTTTGGCTGTGTGAAAACAACACTTTGCCAATTTAGATCGAACAGGCTGTCTCTTGGCACTACCTGCATTAAAGGCATTGTGATCTATGAGGCAGCCATTGTGTGTATATGAATAAACTATTCATTAAATGTCTTTTAACAGAGATGTGTGCCAAATAAACAGCCAAAGTCTGGTCCAAGTCTGTGTAACCAAAGCCAGTGGGAAGGGTAATCACTACGGTTGGGTTTAATGTTTTTTTTCTTGGTCTTCAATATGCCCTGGACATACAACAAACGGAAGCCATCTTACTCCCTACACTTCATGATCAAAGACAAATAAATAAGATTTCAGTGGAATCATTTTTTATTTGTAGAGTTAAGGAGAAGTCGTAGCACAGTCTGTTTTAACACCAGAGTAACATAATAAAACTTTAGAAACTACAAAGCACAAACCAAATATATACACAAAATGCATGGCCAGTATTAAAACGTATAAACAGGGTTATAACCTGCTAGCACTCTGAAACTGATGACTGGTCTTAAAACAGGGAGTTACGTTTAATAATTAGCCTCTGCTGTTAAATGTTTCTGATGCTGCTGAAGGTTTATTTTCCCCAGTAATATCTGGACATACAGTCATAAAATAGATCAAAACACTTTAGTAAAATGATCATATTTCTGCCTGAGATACTCTAATATTGTTTTAGATAAAGGAGTGACAGATAAAAAAAGAGGAGCCTATATGCTGTTACAGGTCAGTAGAATAATTTCATTATTCCAGGGCTCTATTTCCACTGGTTTTAAAACAGAGCTTCTAACAAATGGAGAGATCGTTTACACGCTAAACACATGATTTTAGCAGGATTTGGAATTATGCAAAGTTTATTTTAGTCCGTAGTGACAGTGCTGCTACTTTTACACTCTGATTCCATCACTGCAGCTCAAAATAACATGAGACACCTACATGATGAGAACTAGGAAAAAAAAGATTATGTTTTATTAATAAAATAATCCACACACTGTTAATTGGCTCCCGTTATTATAAATTCCACATTTCGGTCAAATAGACCTCATCAGTCATTAACTACTTCTCCACTCTTTACTTCAGCAGCAGAAACAGTCTGGCATCACTTTAAAGTATTATCACCAACTAACTAAACAGTAAAAAATCCCCTATACTTATGTCATATATGCCCATAGCTCATTAATACATCGACGTAATTTTAGTTTCGGATGATGGTGTATTTTTGGATAACGTTTTCAGTGTTTCCAGAGTTTCTGTTTTAAGATCACAGGTTGTCGTTTACATCCAATGCTAATTTTACTGTCTCATAGTTGCAGACAGTCTCGCTGCCGTTTCATCACATATCATATGAAGCAGCCTACTTCATTCTTGGTCCTGATGATATCGCTCAAAATTAACACCACCACCTCTTCCACATGAACACGCTTGTTTCTGGATAGGAAAACCCAGAGTTGGCTGAACTGGTTGATAATCAGCTTTGTAGTAACCATTATTCAGACGGCCAATGTTAGGGTTAGTCAAACCAGATAACGAGAGGATATCCTGGTTAAGTTGAACTGGCTTCATAGTACAGGTCTGGATCTGTCTGTCTTGTTTAATGCATTCAGAAACCAAAGTTGTGGTTTTACCGGGGATCATGTGCTGGTCTATTTCCTGGCTTTGAGTACTGACTTTCTAGAAGACTTCATTCCAGTAAGTGTTTTTTTTTAACTTTTGCACTATAATTCACATCTATAGGGAATGTGAGTTCAAAACAATGTAATAAAACAATATGTTGCTCTGGTATTTATAGCATAAACACTATAAGTTAGTATGGGCATGTTGAAGAGTGTCTTCTCTTTAACTCTTAAGTGTTTCCTCCCACAGTTGCCAGCAAGGCACAGAGATTTCTCACGGTTAATGAATCTCTCATAAAGCAGAATTTGAGACAATTACTGTACACGATGCCACTGTAAATTACCCTTATTCTGCGCAAGACAATTTGATATGTGTCGAATTGTTCTTATGACAGCCTCCTCTCAAGCCAAGCACTGGACACAAATCTTACCATTCAAACCTCTCCAAATCATTGTTCACAGTGGCTGTGAGGGTGTTTTTTGTCTACAATGTGTGACTCAAGTGTCTTCAGCACAGAACTGTCTTTTTGTCAGTTAGATCATTTGGCTACTGGCAGCTGTAAACTCCCAAGAACCTAGCCATGCCATTTTTTACAGAAGAGGATTTCAGGTTGTAACTTACTCTCTAATTAAACCATTTTATCCCCTTAAACTTGACATCCCTATCACATTTCTGACTTTAAACAGTGTACATAATATACGTAATATACATTATTTCAAAAGAAAGCTGACCCTGAGTATTGCTCCCAGCATGCAAATTTCAATACTTCCACTAGCTTCCTTTTGATGAGAAACTTGTGGAAAAATATCTTTTGCTCATGCTGCTGTATTGAAACACTTACATACGCCTATATATAGAGTTTATGGACATGTGTCTTCTTCTATGTGTAAGTAGCAGTCAAAATGAGGAGGAATTAAGCACTGTAGCTTCCTTTGCGACAGTCTCAGAGGCTTTCTGTCTGATGCTTGATCATGTGTGCTTTCCGTCTTTCTGATGTCAGGGAAAATATCATCTCAGACAACAGCAGAATCTTTCATAAATGATCCCATAATCTGGGATCGTGCTTGGCTTTAGAAAAGACTATGGCTAACACTATCACCTCTCTCATACATTCAATATTTCATCTCGCTGTGTAGATAACGGGACTGTTCTGGCAAATATTGATCCTATCTGGGACAAATATCACAGGATTAAGGAAGTTACTCAGATTTGTTCTATTAGTAGTTATTGGACTTCTTTTTTTATATGTGTAAGAAAGGATAAGACAAGACATGATACTTGAAAGGGCCTTCTGTGCTGTGAATCTGTTCAGCGGTGTTGCTGCCAGGGCCAAGTCACAGCCAAGCTTTTGTGGACAAACTGTGTTTATACTTTTTGTGTGTGAAGGATGTATATAAATCTTTAGATAAATGTATTTGCTTGTTAGTCTGGTTTAAACTGTATGTTTGTGCTGCAGATGAAAGACTGACTTCACACTAACAGTGACCACTCATTTGGAAGCAAACCAAATGCCCATGGCTGTAAAGACCTGCCCAGGGTTCAGGTTCTTAAAGCGGAAATAATTGCAGAGGTGCACGCTCCATTAAAAGCAACTATTTAATACAATAATCATTCAATTAAAAATCCCTTGTAGCAGCTGCCATACTTGATTTGGATCAAAGGAACATGTTATTTGTGGTATGAGGCAAACTGTTTAACCAAGGGCCACAATCTGGTCTCTCTGCAGAGAGAAATGTACCTGCAGACGGCACCATTTAAAAATATGCTCATAATGATTCCTTGCTTGGATTCTTAGTTATAATGAGTGTTTTTTTGCCACATGATCTATGGTAGACCGAACTCCGTACTGCTAGATTTTTGCCAATATCTGCATGCAGGAGAATATCATTGTAAAACTGAGTTTCAGTTCTGAAAGATGTGGGAGGCAGAGCTGTTCTAGAGGCAGAAAGACTTTCACTTATTGAGATAATATTATTTAAACTGTGTTTTATTAATATATATGTCTATGATTTTTTTTTTAGTGTCACTTATTAACATGTGAGAACATCAACAAGCAGATGCTTGAAATGGCTGGTAGCTGGTGTCTTGAGTTCAACATTTGTCTGATGTAAAAAGCATTACACGCTTTGAATATAATTTCAGCATAGTTTTTTCCAGCTAACAGTTGTTGTTGTTGTTGTTGTTGACAAAGAGTCCTTGGAATAGATTTAAAATCCCATTATCAAGGCTGAGCCTAAGCACAGAGGGGGCAATTAAAATGTTCAACCATCCATCCATCCATCCATCCATCCATCCATCCTCCTATTCGAGGCTAGGTCTTGGGGCAACAGGCCAAGCAAAGCACCCCAGACGTCCCTCTCCCAAGCAACATTTTCCAGCTCCTCCTGGGGGACCCCAAGACATTCCCCGGTCAGATGTGATATGTAATCCCTCCAGCGTGTCCTGGATCTAACCCGGGGCCTCTCACCAGTGGGACATGCCCGACAAAGGCATGTTTAACCCATGAAAATAAAACTGCCTGTGCAGATTTGAAAATGAACAATGGCGGTAAATGCAGACAAACTTAGACTTAACATTTTGTCTGCAGGCAGCGTTCCTTGCCAGATTGCACCAAAAATGCACCATCACGACCTGTGCAGCATTGCATTGTTGTTAACATAGCCTATTTAATTCTGGAAGCCAAGTTTTTAATGGAACATCATTAAAGAAATTAGTCAACGACATACTGCCCATTCTTAATCTACTATGAAGTGGAACCAACTTTTACTTTGTTTGACTATTTCTTGACAAGACTCTATCTGAAACAAAATAAGACAAAATTCAGTTGGGATCAATCAGATGTAGGCGTCAACCCAGTTGCCAGAAGAAAATGTTGGCACTGTGAGTTTCTGCAAACCACAAATACGTATCATATCAATGAGAAAGAGGGATGGTGGATGCCGTGTCACCTAGGCAAGATGGCTGCCAAGCTGCAGACCACTTTTTGAGAGCAACAAACAACAAAACTGGTTGCATTTTTGTGAGTCATTGCTCTGTTTCCAGCAGCTTTTAAGGTACCAAAGGCTGGCATTTTGTAGCAACCCACTGCTGTGTTTCCAGTGGGGATAGTGCCACAAAAAGCAATTGTCATTGACTTAGACATTGCTGCGTTTCCTGTTGGTATAGAGTTTTTTTTTCCCTTTGCTGCTTTTATTTGAAGCCAGAACGTGACCTTTTCCTGACCATAACCAAGTGGTTTTGTGCCTAACCCTAACCATGATGTGTAAACAACTATACACACAACTACAAAATAATGCCCAAATGCAATATATCTGTGATTTGCAAAAACATACAATGTCAACATATTTTCCTGGCAGCTTGTAGACATAGTATCTACTTCTACCAAATACTTAAACATAAATCTGTAAATTAAAAATCAATTGGACAATTGTCTTCACTGCTAAAACTCTTTTGTGCACATAGTATAGCATGCATGGAACAGTCAATTGTAACAGGTTCAATTGTTTTAGGTTCTGGTGAAAGCATGCTGCAAGTTATCAGTAGACTAACAGAAAAACTACAGCAGTACATCCTTGGCCTGCCTCTGATCTCAGATTGAATAGTTATGTGTCCACTTGCCTCGAGACAGCTGGCTTTCTCCCAAACAATGTGGCAACAGAGAGAGATGGGCAAAGAAAAAGCAATATAGTCATATTGTAGCCAAAACATATTTATTTTAGAATATCTATATGATGTATGCTGGAGTATTATCTGTATATGATGCAGTATTTTATATGACTTTACAGGGTAAATTGTTGCAAAGGATATGAATTATTTTAGACAAACACAAACTAGAAGTTTCAGAAACAAAAGAACGTTGCACCCGTTTTACAGTTACTAAACCAAATGGCCTTTCAAATGGGAAACGTCAGACATTATGCCGCTGGTTTGCATGCAAGCCCATTCTTCATTACAGAGAGATGGCTTTGTGTTTTTATCTTGTTGGGTGCAAAGGAGCACATTACATCGAGTCTTTGTTTTATTGTGTTCAGCAAATTAATAAATGGGAAGCACAGTGGGAAAAATAGATATGAAAATGTGTACTTTGCATTATTGAAAAGCCCATCCACTAAAGGTTACCAGCAGCTATTGTAGTACAATCTGTGAAATGTAATTAGAGTGTGTGTGAGAGAGAGCAGCGCAGATAAAGCTGCCTCTGCCATTATGGACTCCCTCATAACATTTTGCCTCCCCCTGAAACTTATTCTCTCTGAACTAATTTTGCATGACATATTGCATTTCTGCTTCAGCTATCATGAGGCTACCTGTGAATTAAACTGGGTTTGCAATACAGCAAATTTCCAGATTACATTTTGGACATGCAGATATCTCATATTTGCCATGATTTATTAATTTAAGCCAGACAAAACTCACAACATTACTTACAACTGTTATTGCTGTTATACGCTCTATGTGTGCTGATATGTACGATATGAGATGGATAGAGAAGTGGAAGAAGTGCTGGGATGAAGGGAACAGAGATTGCTTCTTGAGGGAATTTAGAGACAATGGGAAGAAATATGAATATATGAAAACAAAATATTTTAATTTAAAGGAACAGTGTGTAAGAATGGGGGGGGGGGGGGTTTAGTGGCATCTAGCAGTGATGATTGCAAATTGCAACCAGCTGAAACTTCTCCAGGTCAGATTTCCTTCAGCTTTTATTGCTCAGTAAATTTTTACCGGGAGCCAAATAAGAGGTCTTCTCCTCTCCAAAGATACTGATAAAGCGGTTTCACATTACAAATCAATGTTTCTCCAACACTGTTTGGCATGTCGGGCATTGCCGTTTAGACACACAGAGCCAGATTGGCGAGTTGATCCGAGGTACCCAATTTTCCGCCTCATAAGGGTTAACATATTGGCAGAACTTTTTTGGTTTAAAAAGAATGAGGTGCCCTTCCACCACGGGAGGGGCTGTTGATGACTTGTGGAAGGAGCTGTTGATGACGCCCACGTGCGACCCACTGGCGGTGGATAAACAGGAAACAGCTGATAGCAGGAATGAGCAGCTAGTAGCAAGAGGGAAACACAAACTGAAAGACACTGTAAAGATGAGCAACTGGGGAGACAAGGAATTGCGCGCCCTCCTTGTCCTCGCAAATGAAGAGGCCATTAACCGTCAAGTGACGGGGACGGTGAAGGATGGGCCGACATATGACAGAATCGCCAAAGGACTGACCAGCCGTGGCTTCCCTCCCACGTCACTGTTTATGTCACACGCTGAGCTACACGTTTTGTTACTTGCTCACGCCCCCCCATTGCCCCGAGGCACATTCTGTATAAACAAAAGTAGGCAGGCAGCATTTTGCTGCAGTCCCTGATTTTGTTTTTATACTGCCAATGCTGAAAGAAGACTGACTGGGCTTTCGTGCAAAGTTGCACAATTCCTATTTAAAAAGGGCATATGGTTTCTAGATCCAGTGTTTGGTTTTTCTGTTCTAGGCTTCTGTAGAAACATGGCTGTGCATCATGGTGATCTCTATGGATGAGGACCCACCAGCGATGTTAATATCATCAGGTCATTCTAAGGTAACAAAAACACAACAATTCTTATTTTCAGGCAAATATACCCTTAAGAAAATACACTTATTACATTATATTACATTTCTGCCAAAATATTCCCCTGAATCCCACACACTGAAACTTTAAAAGCTTCAATTTGTGCTGAAATAGCTCCTCTATATAACAAAATTGCTTGTGTTGGTGTCAAAGTGGAGGGACAGATTAAATGGAAAAATCTAATTGCTGATGGATATCACTTATTGTAATAGCTGAGTAGTTCAATTTAAATACATTAATCATCTCTCTACCTGAAAGTATTTTAAAATCCAGTGAACTGCAGTACAGACAGGAAACAAAACAATGCTAGACTTGAGAGAGCAACAAACACTGAACACATGGGTCATTAGGTCACGGGCCTGTTAGCAGTAGATGTATAGAGTACATATCCTTGTTAATTAGTTTTAACTTGTGCATATAATACTAATTTATTTTGCTGGTCGCACTTTGTTGGCAAATGTGATTGCTGCCTTAATTTTGTTTTCTAGTGTAGACAGGTTGTGTGGAGGTGGTGGGCGTACAAAGCACAGGACTCTGACACCAGAATCCAGAGTTCACATCCTGAGGCCTGTATGTAGTGAGGTTTAGGCAACAAAGGCACTTTGGTTAAGGAGGGAAAGATTGTGACGTCAGTTAGACATTACTAAGGTGTAACTTTTTCAATATTTAACAAGAACCACTATCTATCCTGAACCTTAACCAAGTGCTTTGTGCTGAAGCATATCCATAAATAAGTTGCATCGTGCTTTAATTGCTTTGAGTGGATATTATATTACAAGAGCAGAAATACAAAATATGTCATTAAAAGTTTTGCAAATAGGTCCACTATGAACATTTTCCCCCTTGGCGTATATGTTAATGAATCACATTTCATTAAGTTTGTAGGAAACTTAATCCGTACGGCATTATGCTTTTTAAAAAAACATAGCTGCTCTTGTAAATAAGCAATGGGGAATTTAAATCCCTACATTTACTCAAGTACTTAAAGAGTAACCGTTAATTTTCAACCTGGGCCCTATTATCCCATGTTTTAGCATCCCAGTCTCATACCGACGTTGCTGAAATCCAGTGCTTGGGCAATGACTTGCGGTGTCAGACACTGACAAAACAGCCGCCCTTTAACATCAGCGTGATACGTGGCCGGTCACCGTTATAGTTCAATGGCGCTTGGCGGCATCAGGGGGAAACTCGGTGGGACAGGAACGACAGCTAAGGTGACGAAAGTCCGTCTAGGGGGAGTGCTTGACCGGCTCAGATTATTGTTTTGATTGTCTGACAACATTATTGAAAGAACTGCAGGTATAGACCTTTTTGTGGAAGAGTGAGATCCTTTTTGTTTAACCAGAAAAAGCCCCGGCATTGCTTTTGCAAAACAACGCAGACTCTGTTAGCAGGCACGTAGCTGTTTTATAAAAGGTAAGAGTCTCACTCCTACCACTATTTTTGGCTGAGATATACTGTCTAGAAAGTGGGATCATAACTTTCATGTTTCATATGGCTTTATTTGGTGATACTTTATGGTATTTCTGTGTCAAAAACATCAGCTATCATAATCACACCTGATTTCAGTAAGGTACAATGTTTGAAGCTGGCTGAGTGTTGTTTGATCACTGATAGTACTGTTTTGAAGCAGAGTGACCGACTGCCTGGATCTTTTCATGGAAAAAAAACACTGTAGAATGGTCATACTTTGAGCAATCTTCTTCAAATTTGAAGCAAATGTTCATTGATAGTGTGCTTACAACCCCACAGTGTCATTTACCTGCTCAGATGAAGCCACAGACAGTTATTTATCCTGAAAATCATTTTTTTATTTTATTTTAGGCAAAATCTTAAATTTGTTACTGATTTCAGAGGCCCGTTACTCTGTCTCTGTATCACCTAAAGTGTTTCTGATACTTTCACAAGAAACTTCAGGGAGTTTTCTTTCTGGCAAGACCTCATGTATGCATGTAGTCAGAGTGGTTCAGAATCTACAGTCATTTTAATTTGGGTATGTCATTTTAGGCATTTTTGCTACAAAATGGGGGTTTAAATGCATACTGATGGTCTGACAATGGCATGGCAATTTTTGCCATTTCTGGGGAGCAGTGTTGTCAGTGCTGTTTTCTTGAGCAATGCACCTGCAGTTAAGATACATATGACTGGTTTCTTCTGAACATCATCTTGGTTTAAAAACTCAAATTTTTAAGTGCTAATTGTCATTTTATTTAGCTACTGCAAACTGAAAAAAAAACCCCCATTAAACATATGTCAAATTATATTAAATCAAACGTCCTTTATTTTTATTTTCTTAGGAGACCGTAAGACATGGTTTACAGTGTCTCCAGACACTGGTTGAGGATTTTGACAAAAAAAAAAAAAAAATTGGAGTGCTTTACACATATTTGTGACAGTTTAAAATAAGAAAACAATATGTGATCCCATTTACACGTAGGTTAGGGGAGGTCGTCCATCACATAATGACCCAATGAATTTCTTTTCTATGCTTCCTGTTCTCAGATAAGCCAGCTCTTCTTTTAATGGTGCCTCTCCATGAAAAGAGTGATAATAGAAGCCAACCAGGCCAAAAGTTGAGCAAAAAGGAGAAATGATTAAGGAACCTTATTAAAAGCAACCTTGTAGATTCAGACGCGTGATGGAGAGCACATTATGAGGCCTGATCCTTTTCAAATGACACCACGGTTTCCCGAACACGCCGAAAAACCTGATTAGGGTGACAAGCACTGAGTGATACTGCAAACCTGTTAATAACATGAAAATTAGAAGGGGCTCATGCAAAGAAAGGAGATTAATTTAGCTGGAGTCCATCTTGCGCAAATTGCGAAGTTGTGAATATGTTTTCAGATAATGAGCCTTCCTACTTGTCAGCTCACTTGTCATTTTCTGTAATTAATGTTAAGGAAGACTCCTTCCTGATGGTTCATATTACTCATGTACCAGGAAAATTTCTCCCCAGAAATAATTTACATTTATTATCATCAGTCTGTTTGTGTGGTTTATTTCACAGTGGAGTAATTTATTGCAGCACCATTTCGCTCGCCTTGATTAGTCACTCGTCAGACTGAGATGTAATTTTTTTTCCTTCGTATGTCTGGTCCATGGAAATTGAAAGTGTTTGTGGCTCAGCGTGGTACCTTCTCAGCGAGCACCTTTTACTCCTTTTTCCTTTTATTTGTGTTTGTGTGTGTGTGTGCGTGTGTGTGTGTGTGCGTGTTTACCTCCTCAGTCTTTGGGAAGCCTGCCTTTGCTTTTCATATACACACATATAAAGATTTTGCTCTGTTATACTGTAAATCTCAAATACACAAGATACAAATATAGTGGATGTAAAAGTTTATTAAACACTAACAACTGTGGTGACTAGCTGGATGGATTTTGAATGTAATTCTTCATTTAAGACTACATTAGGCAGAGAATATACTCAGGATATAGATGATGCCTCACCAGACCTCATTCAAATACCATGCATTCCCACAGAATTACAGAAGTTATATCTAACAGTACATTTGCAAATAATATTTTAATTTATCACACAGTACTGAATGTCTGTACAGCACTGGGAATAATGAAATTACACATTTGATTTCTTTACACACTGAAGTTTATTCCCCTGAGCCCCCACAGATAGCAAGCAAACAGATTTACCCCACTGTGGTGTGACCATAACTCAAAGAAATATTCATTTAAGACAGATATTTAAATCAGCCTTTCTTAGCTACTAAGCTTTGCTTTTCTTTGTGCCAGTAAATTTATAAGCCCACTTCTTAAATGTATTATTCATCCAAGCATGTAAATAATGCATGCCTGCTTCCACAGTAAATTAACCCTTTACCTTACCAGGGATACAGGAGTCATTGTTTTGAAAGGCAATTATGTCATTTAATTAATGTTGTAATTAATACTGTAATTAGCTTAAACACCCTGCAACCGGGTGCCACTACTAAGCTGTCTTAATTAAATAGATTGAACGCTTTCATATCTTTTTGCACTGTCACGTTGCAGGGTACAGAGAAATATGCCGTCTTATTTGCACATTTCAGTACAACTTTATTTCGAGACAAACAAGCAGAGAGAAGTCATTCGCAGATAATGTGCGTAATAAAAGGGAAAGGTTATAAGCTTTCTGGCTTTAAAGCCTCTCCTCACAAAAAAAGTCCTACTTTTGGCCAATCATTTCTAAACTACCATTGTAAATCCTCTCTGTGTCTGTGTAACCTGCTCGATCACAAATTTGATACTCTGTCACAGTGGGGAGTCATTGTCTGCTAAAATTATGAAACAAAATAAATCCAATTCCCAATTCGGCTTTCAAACTAAAGGTAAGGGAGCTGTGCAAGATCTGTGCAAGCCTGTGTTTTATTGCTGCGGCGAGAGCCGGCAGACAGCTAATCCGCTAGTAGAGAGTTTTTATCCTTGCCCAACCTGACAGTGATAGAAAGTGTTTTCCCCAAACTAGAAAAATAGTTGAGAGAGGATGAAATAGCAAAGAGGTCAGTGAATACTGAAGGATTTCCACTCCACTCAACTCAGCTGGCTGCAGGTCCGGCTTTGTATTCATGGGCTGTGAGCATCTGTACAGCTCATCTATTGTGCATGTGTATGTCAGGATCATTTTTGAAGCCAGGCGCCTCGGCACTACCAGGAAGCAATAAGGAGGAACTCCCTGCTTGTAAAATTAATTCCCCTTAGTATGTCAGAGTGTGGCTGAAGATCCTGGGAGTTAGTGGGGGGAGATATAAGCTGCTTTAACACACAAGATTTCTGTTTCTGTGGGGGGTTTGCATTATATATTTACTCTCAAGATGTAAATATTGTATCAAAATTTGGAAAGCATGAATAATTGTAACATATTTTAAGTGAATTTGCGCCCTGTATCACGTGTACATCAGTGGATTACGGCTGGCTTTCTGTTTGGTTGCAAGTGATTTTATCAATGTCATTAGACCATTCATTGAACTAAGTGAGGAATCCATCAAAAGCTGACAGGAAGCTGTAGACTAATGGCTGTTAGGCTGTAATATTCTTTAATATGATTTTTATTTGCCTTAATTTCATCTTCTTTTACACAGGTCCCAAATCGGTAGAGAGCTGCTGAGCACCTGAGCATATTTCTACAGCTAACAGAGATGGGTTTTTACAGGAGCTTTAGTCTCCACATGGATTTATTCTGGCACGAATCTAAAGCTCTCAGTAAACTGGAGTGAGGAGCACATTGTGTGACAATAGCATTTCACTGCGGGGACACATGAAACAAATTAGGATGAGTTTATATTATGTCTATGGTGGCAAGTGGGACAGCAATTTGTGCACACGTGGAGCCTCTGCACCCTGTTTTTTTAATCTCTTCATACTGCTCTGCATTTGGAGCCACCTTCATCATACACTCCAACACTCCAAATTAAAAATAGCTCAGCGGGTTTCAATTTTGTGCTGACACAAACCTAATTTTACACCTCCTTTCAGTAGTTTCCCCTGTTCTTACACTTCATATCCTCTGAAACAATCAACCGCGGTCCTGAAATTGCCTGAAACATAACAAAACAAATGAAATGGAAATTAATTTTTTGCAACAGGATTATCTACCCGTGCGACTATTATCTTTCCCTGCTGTTTATCTGGAGCAAAAGGAGGAGATAATTTTACAATTAATGGCAGAGGATTCAGAACCCTACTGTAATCATTAGATGACACATCTTGAAGAAATAGCCCTTCATATTGCCTTACCCTGGGCTTCAATAATCTTGACCCTGGGTATTAATGGATGAGTTAATGGCCTGCAGAAATCCTTTAATTTATGCCAGGGTGAATTAAGAATAAGTAATGGATTCTGCTTTTCAAAATGTCCAGACAAGGCATTTCCGTTCAGCCTATCTGAGAAATCAAATTATCATATTATCTCTTTGAATGGGTCTTCTGAACCCATATTTCACGATATCTGATGGAAATAGTTTTGACATTCATTACATGACTCTTGCTTTATTGTGGCTTGCTAGTACATGCTATGACAAAAGGGGATAATGATTTTCGTGCCAGCGATGAAGAGAATGGACGTGGAAAAAAAATGGATCAGAAATGACAAATCAACTTTCAGCATCCTAATGTAAATACAAATGTAATTATGGAAGTGAAAATTGCTTTGACTCTCTGGAGAGAGGCCACTACCCTTTAGCCCTTTCTCTGCAAAGAAATCCACAGAACATGTGGTGTTTTTCTTTTAACAAAGTGTTTTGTTACTTTAAGTTCGTGTTTAAAGATGCTGTTAAACACTATGGATGGTAGCCTTTGGCCGCTGTCTCATCAAACCTACACATTATGATTATAGCTTTTATAATTCTTAGTATTTTACTTCTTCACTTCCGTTGTGATTTTTCTTTTTCTTTCTAGTGATTCAGTGTGTTATTATGGTTTTGCTTGGGCATACATGATCAACTACGTTTGCATGTTCAGTAGCTCATCTGCTTTAAGAAAATGATGTATATTCTATAAAAACTCTCTACTTGTAATTAAACAAATGTTTTGCCACAAACTGAATTCTAAAACAGTCTAATTGGACCCTACTCACCCTTTCGTACACTTCTGAAGATGTTTCTGCAAGCCTGTGTCACAGTTACCCTCTGGTCCAAGTCAGTATCCACCATCAAACCTTTAATATTGAACAAAACTTCCAAAGTTCTGGCCGACAAACCCTAATATTTCTTCTTTCAGTATGTTAAATCGCTTTGATACTAAAGACTATATTCATTATCTTTATGCCAGTGTTGTCCAAACACTTGATGCAGTTATATTTAACTATATTTCACTACCTTTAAGATGTAAGGCATGTCATCTAAATCCAATACTGAAACTTAACATGTTCAAATGTCATTTTCTGAAAAAGGGGCAGCAATACACAGTAACATCTGACAAAGGTTAGTAAAAATATTAATGTTTACTTTATATGTAGGTAAAGCAAACATGATTTAAGACTATAGTTATATTTCCTTTTTCAAGGCAATTAGTTTCCTTTTTTTCTCCCAAGCAGACCTATATACCTATACATCTATATAATTTTCATTGTGTTGTCAGTTGTTGTGTTTTGTGCTTGATTTTAGAATAAAACAATGAAAAATATTTCATTTTAATGCTATCAAAGGACAAAAAAATGGAAATTAGCTTTAGATAAACATGCACAAGCCCACATTTGAGTAGTACTTATATTCTGCCCATAAATGGTGATGAACAAAACATTAGACCCATCAGTGTCATGCAGTCAAATACAAAGAAATAAATGCATTAAAAATAAAGTTGCATAGACAGTACAGACAAAATATAAACACCACAAGCTTTACAAATGTGCAGTAAGATTTATTACAGGGCTGTTATCATGGATTGCATTAGATGGTACAGGTGGCTCTAATAAGCTGATAGCTGAGCGTACATTAATATACTTTAACTTTTACAGACACAGAAGCACACCTCTACACCTCTCCTCCATCCCACCCCTGCCTGCTGTGCCCTGTGGATTGAAGACACTCTGGGGGGGCCTCCCATGCAGCCTCCGCTTATGGCCAGTCCTGCATTTTTATTGGATGATGTCATGCATGTGTCACGGCGAAGGAGAAGTTTCATGTGAGCCGTAACACTGTCAGGGAGTTGTCCTGCGATGATGAAGTCATCCATACACTTAGGTGAGACGCTTATTTTTCTTTAACATATCACTTGGCTGCTCAGGTTGTACAACATCCTGTAAGTGAACCTGAGCCTCCTCGACCCCGGAAACCCACCGTACACACACACACAAGTACGAAACTCACACATACTCTGCTGTCAAACAGCAACACAACACTGGCAGTTATTTGGGGTTTGTTTGTAATCTTTTCGGGCGCTTTGTCAGGCAGGCGCAGTGATATTAGTGTGAGTGCACAAAAGCCCCCGAGTGGTGTCACGCACAATTAATGTCCCCAGGTAGCAACTCCATTAGTCTTATGAACTCAAGTCGCAGTGGGGAATGCTAATGGTGGAGGTGCCGTAGGGCATTAGGAAGGAGTGCAGCCAAAGCTACCACTTTACCCTTCGATTTGACCAGCGTGCACCTCCATCTCACTTTAGAGCCCTACAACCAACACCCCCCAACCTCGACACTTTAGTGAGACACACTGTCAAGTAGCAAGCAGCCTCTGAAGAGTCCATTGGCAATGTGTGCCACTCACTCACACAGCTGTGCGCCGTTCCTTTTTAATGATCATTTATATGTCCCAGGCATCTTATCCAAATGTCTCCAATTACATAACAGTGCCATGTATTGTGTCACTCCAGTGGACCCTTTGAAAGTCCATATTTTCAGTTCTGTGTGACTTGTCAGCTTTCATAAATGTTGACTTCCATCTCGGCAGCCTCAAATCCCACATGCTCACGTGACCTCCTCCACTACAGATCCCCAGCCTGACCTTGCTGGTGTAGAAGCAGTGAGCGGTTCATTTGATCTAACAGGCCTACAGCTGAGCTAAACCCAGCGGTGAGGCCTGCCTGCCTGCTCCCCTGCTCCATGCCCGCTCTAGCATGGATGTATTTAGGAAGCCTGGTAGCTACCTTTACATCACAGCTCAATAGCATCATGTTGCCTGCGAACCTACATGTCAATTCCGTGTCACACAGTCCACGGAGCGAAAAAAGAGGTAGAGGTGGTCTGTGATAAAGAGCGAGCTGACAGAAAGCAGAGCGATAGAGAGAGAGAGAGAGAGAGAGAGAGAGAGAGAGAGAGAGAGAGAGAGAGAGAGAGACGCTGGTAATTTTGGTAGAATGAACCCACATCACCAAGCAACCCCCACCCAGGCATGAAAAACACAAGCCTGCCATGACAGTGACTGCAAAACGGAGAGAAGTCACTTTGAGCCTATTCACAGCCTTTATTACATTATCAATTACAGATTATAAATGTACTCCACATGGTCTGGTTCTCTGTGCCTTACTCCATCATGTTGTGCCGTCATCACTCAAACTGAGGCCCACACGGGAAGGCCGGCGGAGCTCTCAGGTTCCTAGGCGCCCTCTCACCGTTGCTATGGAATGCAGTGGCTGTTTTATTGCTTGTGGCAGTAATTGCACTTACATTTGACGGTCTTTTGTTGAGATAAACCCCACAGCTGGCTCTCTGTTAGCCCCTGCTTCAAGCCAATAGAGTCACAAAGCTCTTTAAACAAGTGTCAACATACCAACCTACAGCTAAATGCATCTTTTACCTGCTGTGTGTGTATTGTAAAGATATGTGTTTTCTTATAAGTTAGTGATTATTTTGCATTAAAGCATCTGCCGCAGTCACTCACTGGAAATACCAGAAAGCAGCTGTTTGAAGTCCACATCTTTGATTTTACGGCCTTGCCATGAATGAGCCAAGCAAGTGTTCTTATTGATTTGCACATTAAATATATTAGTAATAAAACAACATCCTGCTGCAAACCAATTGTAAAATCAATAGTAATTGGAACCAAAATATTATGAGTTCTTGGTCTGCAGTCTTATTGTCTCTGTAACTGACCAGTGAAATCCTGTATGTTTGTGTGATAAATGCGATAAATATTGATAACAATATCAAATGAATGTATGGGTGTAATTCTGAGAGCCTAAATATAAATTGAATAAACTCTGGAAAGATGGTATGTGATGGAAAAACAGGAGGTTGACAAACCAAACCAGCGCTGAACTTGATGAACTTGTACAGCAAACTCTCATCGATTGAAAGAAAATGAGAAAATTTGAGACGGTTTGGAAATCAGATGAGATCACACTTAATAGGAACTGTTAGCACCTGAACACCATATCATAAAATCTGATGTTATTGATTCCCCGGCTTGGCTCTGACTTGAGTCAGTAGTTTGTATCAATGAGCAGAGGATATCCAAAGACACTTTCTAAATATAATAACTTGTTCACATCCACGGGTGAGGAAGTAATGCAAATTAACATCACATAGGTTGTGACCACAGCATTGACATGTCAACACCTTTTAGGTTGATATGGTTGACAAAGAATTGCTTATTTACGCATCCAGCAGATTAAAGTCAACACTCATTTGGAGTCATGGTTTAGTCCACCTGCAGATATGAGCCCAATATTCTCTGTCTTTTGCTTAAGTTTTTTTGTGGTTGGTTTTCTTTTTCCTTTTTTGGGAAACATCCTTAGCTGCTAAATGCTCAGCCACATTCACCAGCTGGTCACTAACTGTGTCTGCTGTTTGGTGCTAAGCTGCCCCCCACATTTGTTTTCACATTGTCATTTTATACATTGTATTTATAAAAATACAGACAATAGCAGCTTTAATGTGGAAATTCACAAGTTTTTCCTTTATCTTATCATTATGAAGTAAATGTTGACTGCACAATGTAATGGCATTAGAATAACAACACCATCTGTGTTTAGGTTGGTTGACAAGAAGCCTCATTTTACTTTGCAATTGTATCTGCAACTGGGTGCGACTTCCCAGAAGAATGCTAAATTTACAGCACAAAGGAGATGTGTCAACTATTGTACAACCAAAACACAAAGAGGATAGCGCTTTTGTATTCCCTGCTAGCTATCGGTAGCTATTCCCTAGTTAAGTAAAGAGCAGCTTTGTAAGTTCTTTGCAGTTACTATAGTAGTGGAAGTAGGATGGTGGAACAACTGAAGTAAACAAAGAAACTGGTAGTTGGTAGGCTCTGAGGAAAACAATGGCGCTAACAAAAATACCATTTGGAAACACTGTCGGGGGTTATTAGGTACCGTTTTTGCGATTTGGTTGCTAACTGTCTCAACAATGGGCTAATTTGTTTACAGAAATTACAGCGAAATATCATTATTATATTAATGTAAGATTTAAATGTATGTCATCAATGTCACTGTAAGAAATTCTTTGTTGTGTCCACATTAAATGAACGGTTAAAAACAAACAACAACAAAAATAAAATTGATTGAAATTTTGGAAAATATGCTTATTCACTTAATCGCTAAGAGTTAGAGGAGAAGATTGATACCACCCTCACCTCTATAGTACATCATGTAGGCCTGTTTGAAGGCAGCAGTCTTAGCTTGCACTAGCTCAGCTTAGCTAGGTAGCAGAAAAAACAAAAGATAGTTTAGCACATAACCCCTGTTGAACCACAAATTGTCTTTTTTTTGGTAGATACTCATCAAACAAGCTATAAAATGCTAATTAATGAGCTGTAGGGGTGCTGATAGGGTGATTTTATTACCTTTGGATGTAGTTAACCTGGCTGTTTCCCCCTGTTCCTGGTCTTTATGCTACGCTAAGCTAACCAGCATGTGGAAGCCTCATATCTAACTTTCATATCTCCCAAGATGTTGAAGTGTTCCTTTAATGTTGAGATAATAACTGTGTGATACAAACAAATTGTAGCCTGTCAGGACCTATCAAAACTTATGAGCAGTAACCAGGAATTATCTTTAATGTTTTAATATTCTTAACACTTCTGGTAGAAAACTGTTTTATATATTATTTCACATTTTGCCTTCTACTGTCCTGCCACCACACCTGCTTCCACATTCACAGAGCCAGACTGGCCCAGCATGAAGGATGACTTGTAGTGCACTGAACTCCAGGGAAACAAGCCGCCTCTCCTGTCTTGTTTGTTTGATAATTCAAGAGTTTCTGACATCAGTCTGCAGCTCAGGACCACAGAGAGCTGAACTCTCTGCGGACAGCACCACACCTGCTCCCACAGCAAACATAGGAATTTAACAAGTGCATGGTTTGTTTGATAATTCAAGAGTTTCTGACATCAGTCTGCAGCTCAGGACCACAGAGAGCTGAACTCTGCAGCTTTGTCATCATCAGTCCCACCAGTAAAGCAAACATAGGAATTTAACAAGGGGGATTTTAAACAACAATGCAATTACAGTTTAGTTTACAGTATGGTGCTGTAGCATCACAGTATGGTGCTGTAGCATCACCGGTGTTCACCGGTGAACACTAAAGATACAATTCTGATTTGGCTACGTAAGCCAGATAGCCACTGTAAAGCAATACAAACCATAAGCTTTACAGTCTTGCATGACATAAATACACATATACTGGAAGGAGAATAGTCTAGCATGTACACTATGTCAACATTTAGCTAAGGCCAGTTTAGAAAATATATTTCCCAGTTGATCATTTCATGATTTATTCCAATTTCAAGAAACCGATGACATGTTTCAAAAGTCCACTAAATGCCATGTTACTTCTATTTAGGGTCTCAGGATTTAAATACAAGAATTTTCGCCTTTATCAGTGATTGGTGTTGGTGCCGAATAACATACAGGTTGCTTTGTAAAATCTGGCAAAAAAAAAAACCAAAAACAAAAAAAAAAAGTATTTGTTCATGCATAGCCCATATAATACATAAACACAGCTTGTTCATACTCCCAACTCATGGAATACCAAAGCTTGTGATGCCCCTCTGCTTCTGATACCAATGCACAAGGCACCATTTTGTGTCTGTATGAGATGCACCGAGCTTTTAACTAACTCCAATGTAAACAAATCTGTGGCAAAATGAGATGCTCAGAACAACCAACGTAGAATAAATACTGTTCACTTGGGAAGAGTTCAGGGTGGCTGGATGGGTCAAACAAACACAGGACTTTTACACAGGAGACTGCTGTTTGTGTCCTGTTTGAAAACAAAAGTCAGTGTCATTTTAACCCAAACCATGATCTTTCCCTAAACCTAACCAATATGTTTTTTTGCAAGAACCTAAAAGTTTATTTTGAAAAGACGCTATATGCATGTAACAAGCAGAAACTGGAACACCCAAAATTACATTGTGCTGTGCTGGGCCACTGACCAAGCGTTGGTATGTGACGAGTTGGGTGTGAGAACTTGTTAACAAAATGTGAAACACGAGGACTATCTATCTATTTTCCATTGTCTCAGGTGTGCGCATACACACCACACACACACACACACACACACACACACACACACACACAGAGGTAGATGACTACTTTATCTGTTTGTTGAGGTTTCATTTGTTGCTGTAACTTCAACAAGTCACATCCAGTGGCTCTGCATTGTATATTTCTGAATGACATCATGGTATACAGTATATGAGGTCTTACCTTTTAAAACGACACAATAAATAAACAGTATATTCCTCTTACACAGACCTTCCTGCATATAGCACAAATAAATTCCTCCTCAGAATGACAGATGAGAATATGAAAGGCAACATTTACTTTTTACCAGTTTGGCTCAAATACCAAACCTGCTATTTACTCAGTGAACAATGTCAGCGGACTCAGGCACATCACAGACTGGACTGGACTAAATTTTGATGGATGTCAGTTGGGACTGCTAGACTTCAAGTGAAAGCGGATATGTGACATTTACTTACAGAGACTGCTTGCCGGCAAGTGGCAGTGTTATGTAAATAGCACACCTGTCCGCTCGTTGACGTGCCTGGCTTATGGAAAATCTGTCTTTTAGGGTCGAAATATTGTATAAGCATAGCATTTTGTACCATCTGTGAGAATATTTGGTAAAGGAGTGTATGAAAATGATTAGGGCATGTTTCACTGTTAAAAAAGAACAAGGCCCTACCCAGCATTACTAATATTCTCTTCAGTCCTTTGACTTGGAAAAACATCTGCAGCTCTCTCCCCACATAATAAAAAGGCATCAGACTTTTGAGACCATATACCCTGATTCAAACCTCAAAGGTTCTGTGTGCAACATCTAGTGTATTTAATGTAACAGCAAACCGCTATTTGCTAATATAGATAAAGCGGAGTAATAGTGTCCTGAGCAAAGAATGAAGTCATGCTCCCTCTGTGTGTGTTGTAATCTGAGCTTGTCTGTAGTTTGTTGCGGTAAACCGGTCTGGCTGCAAGTGTATGGTAGTGCATATGTGCGTTGGCTAGCTCAACACTGCCGCTTTGCACTGTGCTTATATGGAGGTCTGAAGTCATCGAAATCTGGCGCTTTGGCAGTGACTTGCGACATCAGAAACCAAATAGAAAAGGCGTCCTTTAAGGTCGCCATACGCAGCCAGCTGCCACCATAATTTAGGGTGGGACAAGGACGAAAGTTAAGGCGGCGAAAGTCTAAATGGGGTGGGCACATCCTGTAAGATTCTAAAGCCAAACCCTGTTCTTTTTTCTAAACCTAACCACTTGCTTTTGTTGTTGAAAGAAAAATACGTCAATTTGTGATGTTGTACCAATGTAGTACTTTTATTTTGAAAGAGACAGTATGTAAACTTTAAATTTCCTGTGAAAACGGAAGTGTATTTTGAAAGAAGACAATGTAACAGGCAGAACTTGACACAGTGTCCTAAAACATCAACAACCAACGAGGGCTGTCAAAATTGCTCAAAAATGACGTCCAAATATTCCTTCTAAAAATAACTCACAGGTTCAAACCATTCAAATATTTTTTTTTCCGCATTATGTCCACAAGAGGGCAAACTACTACAAGGAAACATACTTGTATATGAAACATAACTACCTGTAGGTATTTTTATTTCAACATAAATGTCTTTGAAAACATTTACATACCTACACATTAAAACACATAAAACAACTATCTATAACATCACGTTATAAACGACCGCGGACCTCTTGCTCGCCCTCCCTCTCTGACCCGTGACCACACCGCCTGCGGAAGCGCTGCGAATAGCCTCGAAGCACTGGACTGTGACCGGCTCGTGCCCTGCAGCGATCGTTTCGGCGTCAGGTCTATTTTCTGCGCGAGCCGCGAGCGAATGTGTCAAGCTGGGTGACGGAGACAACAGCTGGAACAACAACAACTGCAGAACCGCTTGACGACCAGCGTGGAGAAATGCGCGTCTGATGCCAACGCCCCCCCCCCCCCCGTTAACACTGTTAGTTCTGCCAGCATTGTTGCCATTGTTTAGCACTGTTTATGGACTTAGCACCATTAGCCATCTCCATGTTGAACACTGGTCCAGACAACTGGTCCTTTCATATGTGAATAGAATAATGATTTTCATTATATCCACGTTAGAATTTTTGAATTTTCAACAAACATAATGTTCCACTTTTGCATTAAAGCCTCTAAATAACAGTTATTACCATGAGTGGATAAATGAACATACAGGGTGCTGACTCTGTGGCTGCCGATGAACCAGGGCACCAAATTTTTGCTCACACCTAGATTAAAAAAAAAAAGTCCAAAACAATAAAATAATGATAAAATATGAATCCTAAATGCAAAAGACCCTTATCTGCTTTCCCTAAAAAGTCAGTCTATCCTCCATTTAGCAAAAAGAACCCACAAGCAAAAGAAAAAAAGATTCTTCACCCTTTTCCCCTCTAATGATTTTCCCTCAGTCAAGTGATTTAAATTATATAGATATTTCCACCATTAATTGTTAAAAAAAAAAGCTTGTTTCTTGAATCATTATCTTTCAGTTGACAGCATTTAATAATCCATAAGTCAGTCAGCCCTTATAGTATCTATGATAGCAGCGATAGTACCTATGATAGCACCTGTGATTGACATATAATGACCTACAACGTCAAGTGGCACTGCTTGATTTTCATCCCTGCTCTGTATAGCTGTAATAATGTGTATTAGCATTCCACTATGGCATTAACAAAGACAAATGCTGTCATTCTCCATCACAGTCACTGTTTGATACCGAAGTACAATCACTATCACTTCCTTCTCCAGGTTCATCCTCTCTTTGAGGAAGAGTGAAATATGAAAAAAAAGCTGACAAGACGGTGATAGATCACAAGACCATCAATTTCATGATGAGTCCCTTCACAAGTGAGCCAGTCAGAGAAATTTACATTGTTAATATTGTGTAATAACCTACAGCACAGGCATGGGATAGCAGATAAAACAAGAATGGACTTTTTACTTTTCTAGGCAGTGAAACTGTATCGCCTTTACTCCATAAACAATGAGCTCTCTTTGCTGTAATGGCTCTTAGGTGCCCCACTTGTGTCTCTCTAATTACTTTGGTTTCATCAGGTCCTACAGAAATCTGGTGAAGAGGAAAATCCATACTCGATAACAATGAAAAATTCATATTGTTGTTTTTTTCCCATCCCTCTCTGTCTCACTTTCTCTCTCCCCTCCTCTCACTCACTCACTCACACCCCGCTCTCTCTTATTCTGTGATATATTTAAATGTTAATAACCATTCATTCCTGACACCCTATCTACCAAGCCCCAAGTTTAACAGGAAATCTATTTAATCTGAAGAATCTCATTACACGATCATGGCAGCAGCTAAAGCCCTGACTATTGTCGATAGATGGGAGGTAGGAAGGGGTGGGGGGGAAGAAAGGAAGGGCTCGCAGAGAAAGAAGATGATGCACAGAGAAAAAAAAATGAATTCAGGAATGGATATTTAATTTAATCATTGTGCATGAAGCAACATAAAGGAGGCATAAAGACTCTTGCTTCTTCCTTCATTTGAGAAGATAATGATTAAATGTTTTCTATTGTGCTGTACAGCTGAAAGGTTTAATCATTCCCAGAGCCGTAGAGAAGAGGCAGAAAGAGAAAAAACATCACACCCTTTAGTGCATTTGACAGCATTCTAAATATGAACTTCTTTTAAGGCCATTAAAAGATTATCACTGATTTAACAAAATGCCTGTTCAGAGCATTAGCCACAGACGGTTCCCCAAACCCCTCAGAACACCATTCTCTGAGCTTCTATTATCTCATCCACCCAGCACTATTTAATTTCATTTCCATGAATATGCAATGAATTTAATTTTGAACACTATTTTCATCTGCTCCTGTAATCACAAAAAATGCCAGTGTAATTAGTTTCTAATTACTTGGTGTAATTGTTGTAGTAATCATTTTAATTACCCAAATGCAGAGACATTAGATGCTAAAAGGAAAATAATCTGCTTGTACCTCCTACTGTGTCTCTCATTCTCCAGAGTTTGATATCTAGATTTTGACATGGACTGCTTCACAGTCAAAGACAGAAGCAATAGAGGGGCTGCTGTGTGTGTGGATGGTTTATAGCACATGATGGGGAGGCATGTACTGTATAGGAGGGAATGTGAGGGAGAGAGTGAGGGAGAGACAGAGGCAGACAGACGGGACCAGACTTACATTGTAGCATCTCTGCAATCTGCTCTGTGGAAATTTGCATGCCCCGAAAAGCCATTAAGTTAAAATATACAGTTATTGTACCTTTCTGGGACCGGCGCCATACAAATGCTTATTGCATGTGCTTATAGCTCAGTCTACCAGATGGTAAATCATGAAATTTTATGAAATTATTGCACCAGTGAGGTGTTTTGAAAAGGAGCAGCTGTGAGGGAGATGGGACATTATAAACACTCACAGGTGTTCTGTCTTTCCCCACCGCCAGCCACAACATAAAAAATTAAATTATAAACAAACCAGCAAATGTTGTAATCTCCTTCACAGATACACTACTTACAGGAGAAATTGCTCAAACTAAGCAAAGAATTTAATTTTAATTTGCATAAAATATTTATTGTGGCTAAGAAATTTCATAGCAGGACCCGCTCATCTGCCAAGTTTGGAAATTGCCGAAATGTACATTCCACGAGCATCTCAGTGCCATGGATGAAGATCCATTAGGGAAGGCTCTAATGGGCACTTCACCCAAGCACATATGGGCAAGTACACCTAATAAGAGGGAGCTGGTCAGTGCCAAACACCACAACAAGCTTGTGTTTCTCATTAAGATTTTATTCCTTCCTTAGTATTTAATTAGCTAGTCTAGCACAGGGACCAAGGAAGATAGCTTCACATCCACTATGTTGCCACCTTCCAAGTCTCCAAGATGTAAACTGGAGGTCTCCCGCTCCCTGGTTTACAAGTAGTGTATCATGTGAGTACTTGTTGCTTGGAATAGAGTCTGATTCTCTGCAGAAACCCGGTGGCTCTGAGGTACAATGTGCAGACTTGGCTTGCCTCAAAATCGACTCATAGCTAACGTGCAGATGCAGATGCAGCTTTGCCTCGTGCTCAAGTGGGATTTGAGGCAATGGCCGCGCTCACATATTTATCCAGGCATGGCCTCAGTTACACAGATAAACCAAAATTGACAGAGGTGACACAAATTTTAGAGCTGAGTGAATTATTTTGTCTGTATCTCTTTACACTGTATGATTTTATGGCACATTCTCTCATATGGTTAAAGGCCTCAAATTAATGACAATTATCTTAAAGGAACAGTCTGACATACCAAAAAGCATACTTATTCACTTTCTTGATGAGAGTTAGATTTTTCTGTGAGCTATTGGGAGCAGATGGTTAGCTTAGCTTAGCATAAAGACTGGAAACAGGGTAACAGCTAGCCTGGCTGTGTCTGAAGGTAACAAAATCACCTCTGAGTACCTTTAAATACTTCTACACACTGTGGGCAATTTTTTATTGCCATGAATTAGCACGTCAATACCTTTTTCTGAACTTTTCCAAACAATGGTTTGTATGATATCTAACAACTCAGTGCCCCATGGATGATGTTATGTGCTTCATGTAAAGTTGATTGCTTAATGTAAAATTATGTAGGTTAGGTTTAGGAAAAGAATATTTGTGATGACGTACCACAAAATGACTCAAAGTTCACTTGGTTTCTCACAGTTCCAAACACCACTGTCTCAGGGCATGAGGTCCTTTGATTTGTGACCCATCCACCAATCCAACCTGCCTTCTCATGCAGTCTGCTTCATTCTTTACTCCTGTCAACACATTGGTCAAGTAATTGTAGCCTTCCCAGTTTTGTGGGTTATACACATATTACTGGCTCATGATTATGTGGAATATATCAAAAACTGGGTGTATTACTTTTCATAGGTATACAGGTATGTACGAACAGTAAATAAGAACAGCCTGTTGTGTGGAACACCAACACAAAGGCTCTGCCGACCAAACCAAGATGGTAAACTTTGTTACTCCATTCAACCTTAACAAAGGCAATGCATGCCAGATCCATTCCTTCCTTTCTTACCTTTCACAATAAAAGTCCTAGACTTATACACTCTGTAACTGTTTACCAGAGGGAACTCATATTCCCTCAGAGCCTTTCGCTAAAAGGAAACTATACAACAACTTACCTCAGACATCCTCTGAATGTTGTACAGAGCTCCCTAAGTGTGAAAACAACATGTTGCGATTCTACGAAGGATTATGTGCCTAAGCTAAACTAAGCTTACCTGCTGCTAGTGGTAGCTGGTATTTACTGTGCAAGTGTGAGAGCTGAATCAAGCTTGTCTTGGCAAGAAAGAAAATAAACATATCTTCCAAAATGTTTATTGTCAAGACCATTCCTTTAACAGCAGGCGCTTGACATTTCCAGAGAAGTAGGTGAAAAACAAATGTTTTTGATTTTGAAAAAAAAAAAAAAAACTCTCTCTCAAAACATTAAATTATAGTTAATGGCAATCATCCACCTCTGTGCTCTAAGAACTCAGTGTCACTCTCAGTTGTTTTGTGGTACTTCACCATCATTTACCCATTAAAGCATTTTCATGGACATGTATTTATTGTGTATGACAGGGCCTGTAACATATTCAAATGTGATGCATGTGTATTCTTTCTCTGAAAAGGCTGGTGCCTGGACTCAGAGTTGTGCTGCAAGGGTAGCTGGGATAGTCATGCATATTCAAATCCACTGCTGGACATGGCTGCCCTAAATAGGCGAAGAGCGTGCAGCACTCAAGGGTGGTTTGTTTTCCATGTGTTTTTTTCCCCCGTCTTCTTCTTCTTTCAAGCACCCCCAGCACATTCTGATCAAGGCCCTTCCAGGCATTTATTTCACATTAGCTGTAGGCCCTGCACGCCCCTGGTACCCATCAGCATCACAGTTGAATGGAGCAGTGCATGAAAATCAAAGAAGCCATGTGATTAAACAACTTTGGCCTTGAATGGAAAAGCTGCACTCTATCTATCTATCTATCTATCTATCTATCGGAATATGAATACATTATTTAATGTCACACTGAATAAAGCTTGCATGTGGTTGCACAGGTGTTATTTTTATCCCCTGATCAAATATTGAAGGCTGGCACCTTGTGCTTCTTGACAGTAAACAGGAAAATGACAAGCGAAAGCCAGGGACTGTCTCAAAAGTGAATGCAAATGGGTCGGGGGAGATTTCTGTTTTTTGTTAATGGCTTTTCTGGACCACATACCATCGTATACACAACCACCAGTTCCAGTTGTAAAGAAAAAAAATGTTGTTTTCCACTCAAAAAATGCACAATTTTTAGCTATTGGGGAACTTGACACATTTTCAACCAGCTCTGTGTCATCACAGTGTTGGCAGTGTGTGTTTATGAATGGTATTAGTCTTTTCCCTGTCCCACGAGTGCCCAGAGCTCCCCACACATCTGCCAGTAATAGTCTGCTATCTATCTATCTATCTATCTATCTATCCATCTATCTATCTATCTATAAAACTGTCTTCTTGAGTAAAACCAGGAGTTTAACAAGGTCTAACATCCCATGATTACTCTGTACGAATCTCAACCAACTCAAGAGTTATTGTTAATTTAATTGCAGCTGCATTATATTTTAGCCCTGAGGGGATAAACAAGGACACAATTATTCTCTGAATAAACAAGTTGAAATGATGTATAGAATAAAATAGTACATGGCTGATCCTTTAGGAAGAGAAAAGCACAAAGTGGCATTTGTTTATGGGGTTTTAAAACGGAGCAGCTTCTCACACCACCAAACAAAGCCTCTCTCCAGGAGAATCTCATTATGACTTGTAATGACAAATTCAGCCTTTGCAATTATTTGCTGCCATTTCAAAGCTCTATCTTGTGGCGAGAGGGTTCAGTTTGTGCTTGGCTGGCCATAAACCTGGTGAGGTGGTGCACCAGGCAGGACAGTGATATACTTTCTATTGGAAACATTGCTGACAAATGAAATGGTGTACATGGGACATCACTGCTGTCCTTGTCTCGCCTGTGGGAACCACTCTCTCACTCACACTGCAGACCTTTCGAAGTAGTGCGCAGAAGTTTTTGAGGTCTTTAACATTTCAAATATTTAGCAAGACGATAGAAACTCTCTCACGAATAAAAACCTTAACAATACCCGTGGAACATGCTAATGCGAATGCAGAATATGGTAATCAAATGTGCTTGCAAATTACCTCAAACTCATCAACAAGAGCTTTTAATGAAATAACATCCTTATATGAACACTGGGAGAGAGTGAAAAGTGAGCAATGGCTTTTCAGGGTAGTTTGAATTTTTAATTGCCTGTCGGGAGAATATTAGATAAAGCTTGATTAGAAATAAATTGAAAATCTCTGCTGAATGCATCTACTGATAGACACACTAAAGGAGACGGGCAAGGAAGGCAGGACACCCATAAAAAACCTGAGGAGACTTTGGATGTTGATTGATTTACTATTTATTAGTGTGTTTTTCCCTTAATATGTTAATAACCAGCTTTCACACATGCACACCGCAGTTACAGTACGTATGGTCCAAAGTGAGTGCTCCCTGATATCTGGTATCTACAGCGCTTTTTTATGCACTCAGATCCGAAGCCAATTTATGTACACATAGTAGTGCACATTAGTCTGCAGTGTCTTATACTGCTGTAACATGATGATTTTGTTGGACACTGATGGCAGCCTCACTGCTCTGCCGCTCTCTTCATGTACATATGTCTCTCTCGTGCCGGTTTCTGACCTTTGACTTCTCATCCTGATTTATCCTGCATGTCTGCAGTCATCATTGCTTCATGGGCACTGGTAATACTCAATTAAACCCAAAGGTCTACAGGATGAATCAGACTGGGGGGAAAATATTTAAACTCCAGTTATATCATTTCCACCTCTGCCTCACATAAACCTAATGGCCAATATCAATACTCCAGTAACTTATATATTCACTTAACCACTGATAACAGCAGTGAGCACCACAATTCTCACTACTGACTTTACTGGGGATAACAAGAAATTAACATAATCCATATCTCATGGCTGTTTGTCTAGGTATTTGATTTTGCTGCTTACTTCAAACTACACACCTTATACTTTCTGTGACACTGTAGTTAGTCGAGTTTGTGGCAAATAATTTTGGAAGCTTCTGAAGAAAATATTGTGACAGTACAGTGTGACAGTGTTTTTATTTTAAACTGATACCATTGGTCTCTAACTTTCAGAGAAAAGCAAATATTTTCTCTGCCTTTCTGGTAGCTATTGATTTCCATGAATTTAATAAATAGTTTTATTTTGTCAACATTGCTTTATTGTGTGGTGAAGTGCAGACGGATTTAGAACCGCTGCATTATATCACAGAGCTTTCATGTTCTGCTGAGGAGCTTCGACACCCCAGATGGCGAGGGTCAACGGCCAGAAAATTAAACCCAAAGTCACACCACGCGTAAACGTGGAGGCTATGAAAATGGATAATCTGCTAAATTATTGTAGACTAGAGACCATCTTGCAATGTGATCGCTCCAGCCGTGATACAATAATCTGCATCTTAAAATGAATGTGGGCCAGGGGTGTAAAGTGGGGAGGGGGCAATGGCCCCTTACCTGCTTCCTGACAACCTGCGTCTGCCCCCCTTGCTCGGACCACATCCATCTTCGAACTTGACCTTCACTGTGATCTGAACTACACATCTGTGAGGTTTGGTTACTGCATCTTGCATGGTTGTGACACTATTGCGTTGACAAAATCTGTCCACAGAAAGACAAACAGACAGATCTCTAAACACCTGGCAAAATACTAAACAGTGCTTCTGTGGTAGTTCCAGCTGCAATCAGTGTAACTGGGTTGTTGCAGCTGGTAAAATTTGATTTAAAATATAATGTAATATCACAAAATGAACATTTGTTGACAGGAATATGATACAGTCTTGCTTCTGCCCAGTCCCTTAGAACTCACGTTTAGTGTACAAGTAATTTGAAACAGCAAATACATTTTTAAGGGGAACCTAATGGTGAGCAAATTATCAGTTTCTATTGACATAATGAGGGAATGTTGCTAATTTACATACCTGCAAATTTACATACCTGCATATTGCAAAGATTTTGATGCTGAACATATCAGCAAAACGTTACATGACAATGTATTTCATTTGTTTCCCACCAAAACAGGCCATCTTGCAATACAGTATCCACTTGTAATGGCTACATTCATTCATAATCGCTTATCCACTTGAGGGTCCCGGGGGGGCTGAAGCCTGTCCCAGCTACATCGGGCGAGAGGCAGGGTACACCCTGGACAGGTCACCAGACTATCACAGGGCTGACACATAGAGACAGACAACCATTCACGCTCACATTCACACCTACGGACAATTTTAGAGTCACCAGTTAACCTGCATGTCTTTGGACTGTGGGAGGAAGCCAGAGTACCTGGAGAAACCCACGCTGACATGGGGAGAACATACAGACTTCGCACAGAAGGGCTCCCTCCTGTAATCCAACCAGGAACCCTCTTGCTGTGAGGCGACAGTGCTAACCATTACACCACCATGCTGCCCAAAATGAAATTGAATGAAATTAAAAATCTTCTTAGACATTTACATTTAACCAAAATCACAATCTTTTCCTGACCTTGACCAAAAATGCTTTTGTTGCCCAAACCTAACCACAGAAAAGAGTCTGGACACAAACCCTGAATTCACAAGCCCACATTCTGTATGTCCGTTGCCACCATATATGGACATGCAGTACCATATATATAAACAATACACATGGATATGAGGTAAATTATCCAACACAAGACCATAAAAAATTAGGTCAGTTGGTGAATTAAACACCTTGAGAAGACATTGTCATCCAAACAATAAAGAAAACACCTACAATATAATTACAATATAAATCAAGAACACTGCCTATAATACTAACAGTAACTTTGTCAATGCATACGTGGTTTTACTTTTGAACCCGGGGAAACGTGAATTCGAATCTCTGTCATTGAAAATGATGTTGAATTACCATCTGCAGTCATAGCTGACTGTTAATGGATTTATAAAGGTGTAGAGACAATAAAAACTCTCTATATTAAGTCAAATGTTGCTTTAGGTCCATTGCTCAAACTCCTCCTGGGGTAATCTCTCTAATGATTATTTTCAATAAAAGAACAGCAGTGAGGGAGACCATCTATATGAAATAACTACTTCCAGATAACAGAGGCCATCACAGTGACAGGCGGGTCAAGAGGTCGGCAGACTGCAGAGCATGTGCAGTGGGCTGTGTGAAATAAAGGACACAGGGGACACTGGGCTCGGCTCATCTGACCAGCCTCAGAATATAGGCTGTTCTTTACTCACAGCACAGAAAACAGTATAAACAAACCTGGGATGAAAATATCTACATGCTGTATTGTGCTGGGTTTAACAGAGTGCAGACACTGCTATTGGTTAGGGCTTTGAAGCACTGAGAATATGCAATACTTATTATTATATTACGATTGTGGTTTTTTTAGAAAGCGCTAAAATTGTGCAACAGAAGGCACCAGCTTCAGAACCATCACTGTTAGGCAAGTCTACTGAAAGAAGGCAAGTGTTTTCATTTATTTGGATCACTCTTGGTACACTGTTTATTGCTTGTTTTCCCTCTATATTGAATTCTGCCCGAATCCAAACAGCCAGGAAAAAAAGCCACAAAAAATGTAAACTGCTTATTTAATCCTGAACATCACAGCAGCTGCATGAACAGAAATTGCACAGTGAGCGTTGGTATGTGTGGAGGAAAAAAAAGATCTATTGTTGAAATGTGTCTGTGTTGTTTCATATATCATTGATTAGACAAAATAAAAAAGCCATAACATTGGGTCAGGAGAACACAGGGCATGGGTGCTGACATTCTATCACAGCAGACACATATTGACTGGCGCTCTGAAAGTAGTCACTCACTCATCAGTGTGAGGCAGGCTGATTGAGTTGCCAGCAGCCACTAAATGAGGCCTCCATCCACTGTGGGTCGAAATGAACTGCAATCTTTTCAGACCTTGTTGCAGCCGAGAGACCAAGTGACTGTGTGTGAGAGAGAGAGGGGGAAGGAAAGAAAGGGAGAGCTTTAAAACCCTGGGGTATTTCAAATAAGTTTGAAAAAAAAAGAAGACATGAAAAGAAAAGCAGCAGACTCCTGAGTCAAGATGGTCTATGTGTATTATTTCAACCATATTGTGCTCTCTTTGTGATCTATACTTGCCCTACATCATTCTCTCATCAAACCATGCAAAGACTGAAGAGTACAATCGGTCAGTATAAGAGTCCGTCTCGGCACACTTTTGCATTCCTCCTCCACATCTTTACCCTCAGTCTAAACTTGAACTCTCTTGGTATTGCAAAGACAGAAAGCATGCAGTTAATTATGGCTAATGAAAGCTTGTTTGAGCAGAAGAGGAGGGGTGTACATTAGGGGGGAGAGAGTCAAGCGGCTTGAACCAGAGGGTTCCACGCACAATTTGTTTGAACCTGGGTCCTCCTCACTCTCTGCATGCTAATTTACCTTGGGGCTGCACCGCCTGTTTTTAAATATCGTTAATTGACTTAAGAGCTCATCAACGTGCTTCGTCTTCATTAGGTTAATGAAAAGGCCCAGTGTTTATTTTTCGTAACAGATTGTGGCAATGACATAATCTAATCGGTTACTTCCACTTCCTGAAGGATTGAGTCCTTCTGATGTGAGCTGTTGGAGCCGTTCAGATGTTCTATGTTTGTGGGTGTCTGTCTCTGACAAAGCAGAGACGGGGGAGGAATTAGAATAAACACATTTAGCCCTTGGCATGAATCTATGTTGCCCTTCTCTAATCGACAGTGTGAACTAACAAGAACGTAATGGTAGTTTTGATGTGTGGGTTGTCGGGGAAGGCTGGGTGAAAAAGAGGGGACAGCCTCTGAAAATGGGAGGATTGCAGATTTGTCTCTGTAATCCTAATGGCTTGAAATAAATCAGCCATGGTGGAATGTCCATGACCCATGTCATGAACCTAAGGGGCCTTGTAGGATTTTGAGCAGAAAAAAGAAAATAATTCCTGCACTTCTAGGGGCGAGTATGCACTCTAGGACTGTAGGCTGCGATAAAATGAGAATGCAACTGGTGTAAATATTCATTTTGACATTGTCAATAAACTCATGATACCCAGTTTTCTCTCATGCCTGTGCTGTATGAATTTCAACCTTTTGCCCAACCCATAGATGGTAAAAATAAATATATAATGAACGTAGCTAATGTAACATCACCCTTTGGTTTGTGGACTCCTGGTTTGAAGCCTCAGGTTTGGCACTTTGGCTGTTTGGAGACAGAAGTGACAATATTTGGGAGGGGGGGGGTGGCTGGATCTGACTGAGAAGCCGCGTAGTTTTAGGCCTTTATATGATGTAAATAAATTAGTTATAAAAAAAATCCACTCCCCATAGAGTTGTCATGAATGTTGAAATTAGCTGTGGAGACCAGTACCAGGCTGTAATCATGTTTATTTCTGTTGTAAAGTTAGGTATTTTAACATGGAGGTCTACGAGAACTGACTGGCCTCTGCAGCCAGCCTCAAGTGGCTGTTCAAAGTACTGCAGTTTTTGGCACATTTTTCAGCGTCGGATGTTGCTGCTTGGCCTGACCAAGGCAGTGAAATGGGGCAATGGCTGTTATAGGGAAGAGCTTAGCTAAGGGTTTAGCTAAGCCATAACTGCCACTGTCCAATTGTACATTACTTCCTACATAAGCAACTGTAGCTAGGCATAGGAGGCCTGTCAAGTTTTCGGAACAAAGGAAAAATGCAAGAAAGGTGTGCATATGGAACCTACAAATCTGACAGCAGATGCCCTCAGAGTTTAGAGGGGGGTGTTATATTTTTGCTTTTCCAAAGGTAAATACACAACAGTAAAGATGTTGTTGCTTTTGGAATAGTATGGAAGACTTCACTCACAGCTAAATCCATCAAAGATCAACAAATACTTGTTTGTTTGCCCCAAGGTAAGAAGCTAACTAATGTTAGCCAGTTTAGCACACAAACATAGTTGAATACTAATAAGTTACATATGTTTTAATACTAAGTTAGGTAGATGTATACCATTTGAGGTTGCTTGCACTTTAAACAAACGTTAAAAGGGGATTTTGTAGTTTTGCTAGCAGTGAGCTAAAACATGTAATATAGTCATAACTGAATGTTACCTTAAAATAGCATAATATATTGACTTACTTTGCTGTGCAAGAACATTATTTTAGCCGTTTGTCCTTTACATTAATTGTCAAGACATGGGGTGTCTGATGCTCACATTCAGAGCTTTTACCTCACTTTTAATGTCCTCTTCATTCACAATACAATTTGTGAATGTAGCTCTCAAATGCATATTGTAGTCCTTTCTGTCTACTTTTCTTTAATATGTCAGAACACAAATTTGCCATTATTTCATTTGGAATATTTCTCACTGTTCACTGACAGGTGTGAAAAGCTTGACAGGTTTGACAATAGTAACCCAGGGGGTCGGGACTTAGCCAAGGGTCTGCAAAAATTAATTAATAGAAAATCTGTGCGCAACAACGATATTCAAGTTAAAATCTCTGCATTTTCATACAGTCAAACCCCATTAACTCCAATATTTCAGCAATATTCAGCACATATGCTCTCAGTAATTACCTGGCAGTCCTGTACAAGATTCAAATTGTCCACCTACAGACAAGGGATTCGAAGGAAATGTCACATGAATGTAATCTTAGGGATTACAACTTTAAAGTTATGGAAAATGTGATTATAAGATATACTGCAGGTCATGTGGTTAAGGTGGGGTTAGCGTTGGGGACTAATCAGTTAAGTTTAAGGTTAAAGAAAGATCATGGTTATGGTTAATCAAAAGGTGGACATAAATTTTATGTCTGTGACAGAATGCAAACCTTACACTGTATGAAAATCAGACATAATGCAATGTTTAGAGGCATGCTACCTGCTATGTTAGCCCTGAACATTTGCATTGGACATACTGTCCAGTCATGTCATGAGTTGTGGAATAGTCCATTATGGCCATAATTCTAAAGGATACTGGGTTGATGATTTTATAAATATCATCTCATATCAGCATTAATGTTAATGAAGAAAACAAAAACAAGTGAGTAACTTCATTAAAAATTCAGAGAATATTGTCAGGTTATTAGCAGATATCCCGTATCGGCCTTCTCTCTTTGTAATGACCAAGGATTTTAAGATTTAAATGCTATACTGTAATTTAACCCCTGACACCCTTCTTGCATCACTGGGATACACATTTTGTCAGTTGCCCTTAAAGGGTGAACTCTGGGTGACGCAAACATACAAAGCCAGGAGGCGCACACATTAGGTGAGTAAGTCTGTCTGAGCTGCTGTAACACTTAGGCAAAGTGTGCTGATCTTCCTCCTGAGGACAGTAACATTTCTAGTGGTGTGGCCCATAAAGAGTGACATGGTGGTAAAATAAATCACTCCCCCGACCCCAGACCCCCCCACTCCCCATCTCACCCCCCACACTCCCCCTGCTTCTTACTGTCTAGGCCATGTGGCCATCAGAGGGCTGCAAAAGCTCATCAGCGAGAAGTTGAGAATTCTCCCAGGAGCTGTTCTGGGGTCAGCTCGGCCTCCTCACGCCATAAACAGCTCCCATCTCAGTCAGGTTCATCACTAACTGTTTCCCCCCGCACTTTTGCTCACTGTCCATCCTTGCACTCCCTTTCCGTAGCACCCAATAGCAGACGTTTCCAATAAATCATTTGACCCCTCCTCTTGCCTCTTGTCTAGGAGCCCCTGTCTGTCCCCGACTTGGCCCGAGATGATGCGTTCTGCTGAAGTCACTTAAATAAAAAGATCGCAGTGGGAGACATAATGTGTTAAAGTAATAAGATGGTCTCGGGCAGGTCACGGCCCCTTTCCCTGCTCCAGTGCTCCTGTGGAGGCTCTTTGAGTTAATGGGCTGTGGTCAGTGCACTGGTGAGCCATAAAGGCTGCCCTCCGAAACTACAGCCCTATTCAGAACAGGGGATCCTCCAAAAGCCACTAACTGGCCCATCTAGATAACAGCACACCCAGCACTATTTCCACAGTGCATCTGACACTCCCAGGACCTGTAAATCTCTTGTATTTATCATCTCCTCTTGTACCTCTCCCCCCTGACTGCCATCCTTACACAACTGTCCTTCAGTGTCAGCTGTTAGCTGGATTTCACTGTTTGTCTGGTGAAATGCAGAGACATGAGTTTCCTTCCCAGCACTTTTCCAACTCGCCTAAATGTGCCTGTTATGATTTGACCTGGATCCAAGCCATGCATAATACCCTTTTCCATTTAAATCTTACCATAATGAATAAAGTAACAGTGTGTACTAATTAATTAAAATGGAAGTATTAAGATTGGAAAGCTATAACAAATTATCCTATTGCATTTCTACAGCAGGTTATTTTTGTGATGGCTAGTGTGACTTCACCGGGGTGTGCAGGCTCGCTGAGCGGAGGGAGTGACCGTTAATGAATGTAGCTTAGGGGATTAATGAGAAGAAGCAGGGGACGTGTCATAGAGAAGTGTTCTGGCATCATGACGACGACACCGCAGCCCCCATCCTCGTCTCCACTTACAGTGATTACATGTGAGCCCCTGTCATGTGCTATAAGTGGTTTTATGAAATTGTATTAAATGCCATTGTTTATGCCTCACTTTTCACTTCCTCATTGCTCTTCCACTGTTTTTTTGTTGCCTGCCCTTAGCACGCTTCATTTGAGTCTCACTTCAGGTTTCATCATCAAGGCGTTAGCATGTTAAGTCAAATTAACCAATTTTTCGTCATGCCAGATTTGTGGAACCTCACATTTTTTTTGGCCCACTAAATCCTTTTGCTTGTGAATGATTAATTTGTATGCTTCTCTATCAGTAACAACAGCAGAGAATAACTAGCTCAAGTAACCCATTTGCTGAAGCAGGTGGAATCACGCAGCAAAAAACTTGCACTAATAAAGTTTCTGTTCATTAAAGCCTGTAGAACAATCCAATTGTTGACTCAATGGTGACAAGCTTTAGAGCTGAGGGAAAATGAGGACTCGCACCAGTATTTCTTAATGTGTGGCTCGGTCACAGTGGTGGGCTGATGAAGTTAAGTCAGATGTATATAAGACCCAAATCAAACAAACATTTATAGCTTCACTCCGTCACAGGTCTGACCAATTACTGTTTAATATTACTCCAGAAAATGCCTGATCAAAATGCACTTTTTATGCTAAATGTCGAAATAAAATATATGAAAAAGCAAAAACACCAGCAGAAATGCTTAAAAAATCAAACATGGTTTACACATTTTAGATCTGTCTATACAATATTTACCTGATGATAAGAGCAAGGGCATAGGTTTTGTTCCAAAACTGTGGGGTTGGAGTTGGGGTCCAACAATATAAACCATCAAGAAATGAATAAAAAAGTGATGCACTTCAGAGCAACTATAATCAGTATTTGTATAGGCCAGTTGATTATCCTGATGAACCAAAAGCAAATTATCAACAAACTACTGTGGATCCTTCAGCTCTATAGAGCATTGTAGCACCCTTCACCTCATTGTTTTGGTTTTCTGACCAACAACATTAAAAAATTTTTGTTTTGTTTTCAGCAAAAAGTTCGAAAACCCAACTTAATGCAAAGTATCTACCAGTTTGTCATCTCATGAAATGCACATACGACTCCTATTATATCTAATAAAATAGCACCACACAAATGACGTTACTTACTTAACATAAAGTTTTGTACTTAACCTAATGTTATGCAGGTCATGTTTAGGCAAGTAAAGTTACTCTGGTTAGGTATAGGAATAGGAACATGGTTGGGTGTCTTTAGGTTTAGGCAGTTAAAGTTACTGTAGTTATGTTTAGGGAAGAGAAAAATGGTGATGATAATGTACCTTAAAATGACTCGAAGTTCACTTGGTTTCACACTGATTTGAACACTGGCCCCTTTGGGGAATATACTGGGGGAAAGTCTTATGTTGAAAGTCCTCTGTTTTGTGACCCATCCACCACCCCGCCCTGCCTCCTTATGTGGACTACTTCCTTTTTTACACGCATCAGCAAATTCGTCATGTGATCACAGCCTTTCCGATTATGTGGGTTAAACGCAAATTGCTGGCTCATGATTATGTGGGATATACACAAATTGCTGGCTCATTACTTTTTGCAGGTATTATACAAACAGTGTATGAAAGTAGCCTGCATTTTGCTACAAATATAGCAGTAAATGACAGAGCGCTGAAGTTAGCAACTAGTGGGTGACCATTGTAGAGCATTAAGCAACTAAAAAGTCTGCTATTTCATTCAGGACTGGGTGGAGACCAAAAACAGAGCAAAAAGGAGGGTAAATATTGAACTTACGTGCACACGGCATGGCCTGCAAAACCACTTGAATGCCGATGTTGGTCTGTATCTGTTAACAAGTTCCCCATCAACTTAAAAGGTGATAGCGTGTCAGTGTTGTGCTTTTTTCGCAGCTTTTTCCTTTGCCCCCAAGTGGCAAAAAATTAGTTACTGCAAGTCTAAGGGGTTCTTAATCATTTCCAATAATAGCTAAACGTCAAAGCAAACAACAAAGAATAATTGATATTTATTGAACCCAATCAGTTTTTATCAGCTGAAGGTTAGCAGTGTTTACATGTGTTTCTTAAACATTTTTCACTCACTATCTTCCCCCCTGTGTGTAACATATAGACACACACACCGATACACACACAGAAAGAGAGAGAGAGAAGCACACTAGACAGACGGGCTGCCTCCCCCCAGCATGGCTATAATAACCTCCTGGTGTTGGAGCAGACTCTCTGAGAGATATCCTTGAGCCTCACCTCCATCTCTCTAACAGGTCACGCCGAGATCCAGGAGATAGTGAGCTATAGTTAAGGTCCAGATCTGCTATCTGGACTTGAGTGATGGAGGAAACCATGTGGCGACATGTTTATTGTCACCCAGATGGTCCACAATGCAGTGGCTTGGCGAGCCACATCCGTCCCTAATATAATTCATGGGGTGGCACCATTGTGGGGTGACTGATAAGGCCTTCACTTTGCCCTGCACTGGTCACTTGTCTCAAGGAGACTCCAAAGAAACTTCACTTTGTACAAATGGTGGCCAAAATATCTAATCCCACCAAGGGTTGCACTTTAGCGCTAAAACTCGTAGCGAGGTTACAGGGCTGAGAAAGGCCATTTATAATAGGAGAATTCTCTCCTTACCATTTGGCTTCTCGGAAGAATTCTTATTTACAGAGGAAAAGCAATTCCTTGCGAGACAACAGTGCAGGAAATGTAGAGTAGATGAGAGAGTCTAGAATAACTCAAGCCCACCCAGAGTGGGACTCATAGGCAGTCGTAGCTGTCCACACAAAATTAGGCCCCCAGAGTCTTTCGCCTTGGCATGTCAAAACATTTTGGCACCTTCAACTTAAAGAATTTCACTCTGCAGTAAAAAGGCGAGAAAATGTTATTCTTACAAATTATTAAATTGTGGTGCGTTTGGTGACATTTTGATAGTGAAGGACACCATCAAACACACATTTCAACGGGGAAGGTTAAATGGAACCAAATGCACAGAGGAGAGCAGTGTGGCGACTGATGAGGAAGATCAGAGGAGATCAGCTCGGTGCTGCGGTGACTCCTCAAATCTGTTTCCCATCAAACCATCGCCGTTCCGATCCTCTAGAGAAATTTTCTCTGACAAGGAAAATGTGTATAACTGCATAAAGATATTTAGAAATCTGGTCACCATTATCATGGCATGTTATCATTCTGTGACACATGACTCATAGATGTGGTTCCCCACATTGTTCACGCTCACAGAGCTATGAGCTAAAATTGTAACACAGCTTTTAATGCCTTGCAATATGCAGAATTTATTTCATCTGCATATGAAAGATGATGAGTATATGAATAGCACTGTTGTCTTTAAAACTGCAAACTTAAGCCTCTCAATAGTTTGTTAAAATATCTCATGAAACTCAAAATTCAAAACTGCAATACTGACATGTTGACCTGTAGTGTGTTTTTTCATACAATTTTATCACAATCAGTCAATCAATAATGTAATCCATACATGCATATTTCAAACATGTGCATTTGTCCTCCCGATAAAACATTAAAATAGCAGAGGACTTTCGTTTTGACAAAACTGTAGACATTTACACCACAAGTCGATGCAGAAAAGACACAAAGTGGTGCATATAAATTCATCAGAATGCAGAAAATTAGGAGTTGATGCTCATATTTTTTTGGGCAAAGGACACCCTAACCCCCTGTTTCATATGTGTGTCCCTCAGTGTTGAAACAAAACCTACACCCTGGATGCAATGCTTTAGTTGCGTGACTATTATGCAGTCATGTGTTGGTTCAGCTATAGGTATCTTCAAATTCAAGAGTACGTATCCTGTAGATATAGCATAGATTCAAATGCATATATTCGGTAGAGGTATGTGTATGCCTCAGGTATACAGTATGCCTGCCTGTAGAAATCATCGCTGGCAACAGATATTGTGTGTCTGTATCCATGAAGCGCTTCACAGCCATCTCATATACTTTACCTGATAAATATTAATATTCTCCTTGTCTTTCCGTATCACCTTTCCTCCCTTCCAGCATCACCTTTTGATTGTTTCCAAGCTACTGCTGCGTTAACAAAACACACTAACACAACGGCAAAACACACCGAGCGACCTGAAAAATAGAAACACCTGTTATGATGCAATGCGGTGCAACACAGAAGTCCTGCAATGAATACTTCCCTACTTTAATTGTTTGTGCATGGGCTCAACTCCATGATACAGTCTGAGAGATGGTTTTATCTAATTGCATCACAGTGAATGTGTATATAATCATATTTGTTTTTTAATTTTACTTCATTTACACAAAAGAATCTGGGGCATCAGAGGTCAACAAAGGTCAGCAGTTAAATTTACATGCTGTGCTTCACCAATGTTGAGCATGATATGGAAAAAAAATGTTCACAGTTTACCTGCAAATCCATAGATTGTGACAACTCCATTCCAACTAACTGAGTTTGGTGTGAAACATAAAGGGTGGTGTGAATAGGACCTTACACTTCCTTGCTCTCCTCTTGGTCTGAATTGCAAAATGTGTTAGAGTGTAAATCTACTTTTTCTTTACTTCTTTTAATTGCATTGTTAGATTGTGTCTGAAATGAGCATGCAAACAAACATAGGTACAAATATTTTATGAAAGGTCACTGTTAACAAACATAAAAAAAAAGGAAAAACACAACAGGAACTGCTAGATTCAGCTGCCCACGTCGTGCAAGTGTAAATACAAGGAGCCAGAGGACGATACAAAGCATTTTACACAAACAAAAAACTCTGTTCATGCACTAAAAATTCAAAAGGCATTCATAAGTGGACGTCCAATCTCCATCATCAGCCGGGGCTTATTTTTCAGCAAGACCAATAGTTGGAGTTCTGCCTATCGAAGCAGCATCTTTATTCGGATGGAAAATGAATCCTCAAGGAACATGGCCAGGCGCTTTATTGTGTATGCAGTGTGTGGCCAGGTTCAAATTGGCAATCAATTATCCAATTAAGACTGACAGAAATGCACATCAGGAATTCCAGCCCATCAGTCCAAGCTTCTGATTGGAACACGATTAGAGGGACTTAATTAAACCCTAGGTGCTGGGTGTTTAAACATCATTTGTGCGGCGTCGGAGGGCTTGGAAAATATAAATCTGGATTCTGGATTCTCCACACTTATCCCAGATACAGAGGAGAAAAGACACGGAAACCTGTGAAAAAAAACCACGTCCCTTTCACTCCATCCTATATGTGATCATGTTCTTTATTCAAAGACGTGCGAGGAGCATGGAATTGTAAAATTAAAATACATGCCCTTGGGAAGATCAGAAGAAAGAGGTAAATATTTGTGAAAATTGCACAGTACAATGCAATAACAATAGCGACCATGATATTGTGCCACATTAGTCTTAAAACCATTCCCACGGTTTAGCGAGCTCTGAATAATTCAAGGACATACCATACCATGGAGAGCCGTATAAGTGTGATGTGTAGAATGAAATGCAGCTTGCCTCTGAGATTCTTAGGGGTATTTTCTTACTTGGCCAACCTCTCCTTCTCCTGTGTGGTTGTTTAGTGCCTGTATTGATTTCTGAGCTGTTTCTTCCTCCTATGTCAGACAGTGTGAAATGGAAGGCACTGCATTTTAATATTGGGTTGTGAATTAATCATTTTTTCCTGATAGCAAAGCTCAGCTCTGTCCCTGTAGGAGAACACCTTATCACAGCAAATAGGATTCAAAGGGAGAGGAGCAGTATAATCCACAGCTAATTGGATGAAATGGCTGTGCTCTCTCCCTCCTTCCAGGGGCTAGCGTCCATGCCGCCCCCTCCACAGGGATCTTGGAGCCACCGAAGAGGTTATTACAGTTTGTCCTAAGGGAGCATTAATACCTTAGCCCTTGTTCAGACATGCAAATAATCTAATTCAAGGTCTAGCTAATTAACAACTTAGCTACAGTAAAGATAAAGAGGCTCAATAATAAGCCTGAGCTTTTCGTAGGAGGGCAGTGTACCACCTACCTCAGATACACCAATGTCACAAAAACAGGAGGTGCACTTGGAAATTAGCAAACAACCTTGTATTGTAATGAAAAAGAGGGCTTTGAGCAAAAAGGAGAACAATTACCATGAAAGGCTGATGTGACTTAAGGGACTGTATGAAAATTATTAAGGAGGGGAGTCTACATTTTTTGGTGGTGGGGGAGGGTCTTTAGTGATTCCACATTAACTCCCCAGAGAGCATGTCATTTGTCACCATCCTTTGGCAGCGTCCACCTTCACATCATTCTGTGTCTTAACAGGAGGGGCTAAAAGAAAGGTGTATCTTCTCTTAAGCAGAGCCACAGTAATGTAAAATGAGTCAAAAAGTGTAAATGTGTCATGTAAAATAAATATGAAGCATCATTTTGTTGTGTTTGCCATAATTCTGGCAATTGCTCAACTGACTTCTGTTGTGATTTGGTCAATTCATAAAAAATGTTTACCATCAAGGATATACTTTGCAGGATTTTTCTGAAAAACAGTGACTCACTAGAAGTCTGTGGCAGTGTATTTATCTACACCACGTCTGCACGTATTTAAGAGGAAGCAAAAACTGCAGCCTGGTAAGAACATCCTGATGATTTAAGCTGAACATTCTGTTTCACTCTCTGTATCAGTCTGGACTCGGTGCCACCCCAAACACTTTCAGTGGGTGGGAGTACTCGCCTTAACAAACTCAACACTGGAGAACATCTTCTTCATCACCAACGGAGTCAGTTAATAAATCAAGGTTTTGTCAAATCCAGTCGGAAGAGCGGTGAAAGCGTCTTTTCCTCAGAGAAACTTTGCGAGTTCAAATTTTGTTCTCATTTAATTGTTGTTATTGACTCTACTTCTGGAAAAACTCCACTTATTGCTGTGTTTACTCTACTAGCGTTAGACTTAGCGCTTGTTGCTTTGGGAGCCACAATTACAACTACAATGCAGACCCCGACTGGCTGTTTACATTGGTACGGATCCCTGATTGGCCCCAGTGAGCGAAACAGAATGTTGAGCTCCGTTATTAGACATAGCACCAGAAAAAAAGCAAATATAGCAAGCAAACAAATTTGTGGTTGGCTTTCACTGGCCATACTTTTTTTTGTTTTCTTTGTTATCACTTTTCTCACCAATTAGTATATACACATATAGATAATATGGACATACTAACAAATACATAGAAGGCAACATAGAGGAAAAATAAACAGAAATACAATCATTTGAAAAAAAGACAAACTTAAAGTAAAGAAAAAGATAAAGAGAGGACAAACTGAAAAGCGAGAGGAAGGATGGAAAGGAAAGAAAAATAAATAAACAGAGGACAGGATTTTTGGGGGTTTGGATGCATTGCAAGTGAACGTTGCAGGATTTAGGAGTTTAGTATTTAATGGTGCACGGTGGTGTAGCAGTTAGCATTGCCGCCTCACAGCAAGAGGGTTCCTGGTTCAAACTTAGGGTGGCAGAGTCGAACCACTCTCCTCGTCTCAATGTGGCTTTTCTCTAGGTACTCCAGCTTCCTCCCACAATCCAAAGACATGCAGGTTTGGTTAATTGGTGGCTCTAAATTAGGTGTGAATGGTTGTCTCTCTCTATATATCAGCCCTGCTGTAGTCTGATGACCTGTCCAGGGTGTACCCTTCCTCTGAATGAATGAATGAGTATTGATAATTCTTTGTTGTTGCGTTAGCTCACCTGCAGCAGGATAAATCTGAGTATTGCTGAATAGAGTATATGTTATTGTTATATTACTGTTCAAGTGTTTTTTTAAGAGCTGATTGTTGTTCCATTGTGTTAGTAGATCAAACCATTGTGAGACGTTGATTTTTTCCTACTTTTCCAGTTTAGTAGTATTGTTTCCTTGGCAATAGTTAGGGCCACAAGTAGGGTTATTATGAGTTGTATTGAACACATGTTGATATATATATCCAAATCTCTGAGTATGCATACAGAATGGCATAATGAAATACTACAACCAAGGAATAGAGATAAAAAGGTGGTTACTTCTTCACAGATACTGTAATACTGTTTACAAACAGTAAGTGAAAATTCCTGCATAGTTAAGCAGATGTACAGTAAAGTAAAATAAGTCAAAAAGGACAAATGTGTTATGAAATGTTTGCAGTGATTTTAGCAATTGCTAATGTGACTTCTTTTTTGATTGATGAAAAGTATTTTCTCCATTTTACACTCTAATTTAGGGAACACAATCTCAAATTCTCTGTGCACTTTTAGTTATCAATGGGAAAATTAATTGAACCAGTTATTAATGCTACACTATTTAAGATATTGTGGGCAAGGTGTTGCAGTCTTTCTCTACGTGAAGGGGAGGCTCCAAGGGACATATTAAAAATGCTGGGGAAGTGATTGCTTTTTTAAAAGATTAAACATAACATTCACCTCCCGCCTCCCCACCCTGGTAATTTTCATACACTCCCTAACAGCAAAGCATGATGTCCAGCTAGACTGAAGGTATATTTCTTTCATATTCACACTAGTTTATGTATCCACTTATCATTCCTGTTGTTTAATGAATAAATGTTTAAGTCATGTATGAACCTTGGCCGTTAACCCCTGGGATTCATGTGCTCACAATATGCAAAGTGTGATGTTTTCAGTGAGTGATCAGATGGATATGTCAACATTTTTTTGACACTTAAGTCTAATAAGTGTTTCTCCTTGAGTGCTCATGCAGCAGACTATGGGCACTTATTTGAATAGCCTCTGTAGGCTGTTGTCTCATAACAGGGAGCAGAAAAATGGAACATGTTTTAAGGCATCTCTGGCTTTTCCAGGGTAAAATGTTAATCCAGCTTTAGCAAGGTTACATGGTCAAGGTTGCCAAATTACCAACAAGCACTAATCACCCCTGCCTTGGAGCGAGTCTGGCTCAGAAGCAAACACTGTGGAACATTGCTCCCAGCCCCTGCTGAAATGCCTCGCCACACTCACAACCACGCTGCCTTTCCTGTGTGTGAAATTGTGATTTACAACATCAATTTACATCTGCCAATACCAAATAACTTTTCCTTAAACACATGAAGTTTCTGCTCCAAAGGATCTGTGTTCTCCCTCTGAGGTTGTTCAAAACACACGGTAGGTGTATTGTATGTATCAGACTTAAACAAACATGAAGATCACTGACCTTTAAAAATTACCATCAAGTGAGGATCAGCATCAATTAAGACGGAAACATTTCAGACTAGGATGTATGCACATATACTTTGTTTATATTCTTTTTAAATTGAGCATAAAAAATATTGTAAAAATGTGCTCAGCCAGAATAAAAGGATTGACATTTACAAACGTATTTCAACTGATATACTGCCATCTTTGAAAGGTTCAAGAAAAAGCAGTAACAAAACATTACTACCTACCATATATTCAGAGTTTTGTAGCGTGCATACATTTGCGTACATGCATGTGTGTTTATACATGCACGTATGTGTGTGTTTGCCTATGTGTGTGTGTGCAGCATTAAGTTGTTCTCTTCTCATCCGTGGGATAACCATAAGGAAGGTATTATAATGACCACTTACGTTCACCCTCTAGCAGTGTTCGTAACGACTGATGAGGTTTGTAATTTGTTCAATATGTTGTTAAGTAACAACGAAAAGGCAAAACAAACTGTTAAAGAGTGAGGCGGTCCTCGCATCACCGGCGAGTGCCATGAAAAGACGAAACCCAACAATGAATAGTTATTATTGTAATAATAGCAAGAGATACTACTAATAATATCTGTGTAGTCAGAACTTGATAAATATTGTTCCTTTGCTCAATTATTGTCTAGAAAGTATTAAAAATGCATCAATGAGCCACTGAGAGAACTTGTACTTAAAGTGAGTCCTAATGCCAAATGTGTATCAATCCGCAATTAAAAATAGTCCCCAACAATTTTACTATTTACTCACATCTGAGACATTTTTGCACCAAGCTACAGTGCCCAGCTGTTTAAGGAAACTAGATAACCTTTAATGAAAATAAATATATATATTTGTGGCCCCCCTATAGACACAACGACCAACCACAAGTTCTGACATCACAATATCATGATGCATTTACAGACAAGGCAATAATCTGCACATAATATACGTATGCATACTATATTGTGCTTAGTATGTCTATTAGTGCCTCTTATTAAAAAAGTATTATTACAAAGGGTTAATGAAAGTATAGCATAAAATATGGTATACCAAGTGTTAGAGTCCAATCACTCTTTTTAATAGCTTTGTAGCGGCCAGAAAATCAAGTATTCATGAAGATTGAGGAAGATGATCCAGTGAACTTCAATTTAATTGGTGCAAATTAAAACAATCCATCTTTTGCAGCTGTCTATCTATCTGCTATCACCACTTCATTGCTCGTCTTGCACCTTGATTACAATTATCTTTTAATAGCAAAACTTGTCAGCAATTTCTCTCCCTTCTGATTTACGTCCCGGCCCAACACAGCGTTGTTCCACTCATATTATTCATGTTTTAGTGTAATGCGGAGTAAGCCTCCACTGGGCAGACGCAAGATGTATTGACACCATCACCTCATATCTGCTGGGTGCTGTGACATATGGCAAACTGTCTCTCCGCAGCATAGGCTGCAATCCTTCCCCCATTCATACAAAAAGAGCATGTTTGCATGCCTGGGGTTTGGTCCCTGTAGACGAGGCTCAGAGTGAAGTACATCAATGGATTACAAAATAAATGCATATGCAGACACTATTTTTTGCAGTGTCCAATAATGGTTCCAGGCAATTAGACCGAAAGATGACACTCTGACTTTTAATTTGGGACAAAGTGATCTCTCTCTCTCTCTCTCTCTCTCTCTCCTCTTTCATCCTCCCCTGCCTCTCACCTGATATGCTGAGCTAAGGCCTTTCCAAAGATACATAGCTGTAGTCTTATTTTATCATAAAATGGGATCTTGCCATTTCCTTGCAATGACTGGAAGTTGAAATGCTCGTCTTAAGTGACTTAAGATTTCATAGATGACACCGGTGGTGGTGCTTTGGGAATGGAAGGCATCAATAGCTGTTGAGCTAAGCAGAACGTAACATATTTGCAAGATCCAAGCAAAACGGCAACCGAAAAACACAATAAAATACCGTGAGGAGGTAAGAACAAAAGCTCCTTTGTATTCAGTGTAAGCCGCCGACTCTCTGAAGCCAAACTGAGTTCTAATTTTTGGAAATCAAACATAAGTATTCCTCTGCAATAGTTTGCAATTTCCAAGTGAGGCCAGAGCAAGTGTCAGAACAACATTCATTAGAGAAAAAATTGATATTTTGTCTAAATCTTCCTTCCAAAGTATCAGCAGCAGACTCATTGTTGCAGCAATAAAATATATCCAAGTCAAGAGTTTCAGCATTTGAAATTGCTGGACATTACAGCAAATGAGCCATGCATGGGCAATAATCAACAGAGAGATGGAGGAAAACAGAGCAAATATTCATACTTCACAAGACTTCATATCAAGATATGTGATCAATGGGGGAAAAACTTTGCTCTCTAGTATTTTATTGCCAATAATTATTCACTTACCAAGCATTATAGATCCATTACACTCTTACAATTCCTTATAAACTGGACAATTAAAAAAGGCACTTTAGGAAGGTAAAATAGGTGAAGAATGAGAATACAAATTTACGACTGACAGTGATTTTTGTTGTGAATCTCTGTTGGTGAATTTAAGTGTTCAGCTCGCTAAAGAAAAAAAAATCTGTTGGTGCTTTAGGGAATTGTTCGGCCATTTCCACTGTGCCCCAAATAAACTTGGATGTTCTCCATCCATCAGGTGACTACATGGAGAGCTGACCTGTCATAAATTCACTCTGTGGGGATGATGACAGGGCTGGAGCCAATCTTCATGAAAGAATAAAAAAATGGCACTAGGTTCCCATCCCCCTCACTCCCTGAGCCCCCTTCCAACCCCAACTCACCCTTTACCCTCAGTACTGAAGCACCCTCGCTCCCTATCTTTCTGCCTATCTCTCTCTTTCTCTCTCTCTGCACTTACATGGTTTTCTCTCTTTCTCTCTCTCTCTCTCTCACCCCCTTTTCTCTCCATGGGTAAGCAGGTAATCATGAGCTGTCACAGAAAGGTGACCCATTAATGTGATGGATACGGTGTGAAAAACAAATGGTGTGAAACGTGTGGATTGCTGTCCTTACTGCACCTTGGCCTTTTGTTCTGTCATATCAATATCCACACAGGGCCTCATTACACCGCTGCACTACACAATGAGTGGAGCGCCAGGGTCAAGACTGCGCCACGCTCCCTTTGACTGGCTCCGACTGGGCTTTTCAGCTCAACCTCACCCCAAAGGACTCCCAGGTAAACAGGAAGAGGGGCAGCCTCTGGAGCCAGAGACAGCACTCATCATCCCAGGCTAAATAAGCCACCCCCCCCTCCTCAGCAGTCCCGTATCCATCAGGGGCCCTGACTCTGCTGCCTATATGTGTCTGCAGACAGTGCTGACAATAATTACATGGAGAAATCATTGAGTTTCAGCTGATGCATGAACTGATCGTTTTGTCCACTTAGGGTTTATTTTGAATTCCAGCTTTGGTCTTGGGAGCGTGGATGTCACTTGCATGTCTAAAATATTAGAAGCTATCTTTACGTCATGTCTACAAGGTCAAAAACATCTATTTATTGAATGCAAGCTGGCGATGTCGATGTTTATTGTTATTTTTCCCTGAAAACTTTAAGCTTCCCCGGCTATAGATCACATTTTTCCCAGACAATGGCAGGTCACATAGTGATAATTGAAACTCTACATTGCCAGACTGTGTGAACAGCAGCACAAGGATCAATAAGTTGGACTTATATGAATGTGTATGGACTCCTAAATTGCTTCAGGCATACTGTAAGATGGGCACTTAGATTTTCAAAGAGCCATACTGCCAGTCAAGGTCAGGAGGGGAGGGAGCTGAGCTACTGCATCACAGTCCTGGCCTAACCCTGCACTGTCCATTACACTTCCCACACTGCATGGTCAAGCACTTATTAAAGACCGAGGCTAATTCCACTGCCGGGACCTGTGATCCACAAAGTAACAGCTAATTACCAATTAAGAAATATTATGGATTACAATCAATTGATTTTAGGTGCAGGATATAGACTTATGGACCCTGGAGAATCTTGAGAGTTTCTCTGTGGGCTTGAAATTTACTGTATGCAGACCAGTTTTGACAATTGATGATCCATGCAAATGCTCATAATAAAGAAAAATAAGGAAATATAAATGGATTTTAAATGGAGAAGCTGTGAATGGTTTCTTGTCTACAGTTATAAGGTAGTGGTAACACACACAGCAGTGGTCTCCACATGAAAGCCGGTACAAGAGATGTCGATACACCCTCTGTGTTCCCCCTGAGGTCTACAGTGGTGGTCTAGTGGACACCTCAGATGAAACGCTGGAGACTCTATTAAGGACAGTGGTTACGGGCCACAGACTAATCTAGTATGACAAACTGGAGGTGTCCTGTTATTTCCAGACCCGGTGATGAATCGAGGGCTGTAGTCCCCCATGCTGTCATGTCAGAGTGGAGCTGAAACAGATTGAGAGGGAGCCGACAGCAGATTGATGTTGCAGGCTTCTTCCCTCTCCTCTAAAACACACAGAATCAGTCCATTAGCCCTCCTCCCATTTGCCTATCATTTTACACAGGCAGCTGCCCCCACATTCAAATCTGAGACTCACCTAGGGGCTGAACCAAACACATGCAGCAGACCGGTGATGTCTTAAGCTTCCCTGTTTCAGGATGTATTATTTTCGTTTTTTTTTTTTTTAAGATTTGTTTTTATTTTTTACATCGTACAACTATTTCTCATATAATAATTATAATATCTTTTAAAGCATATAACTGTAAAGCTAGCTTGTTCCTACCCTGTATTACGACCCACAGGGGCTTTTCCTAAATTAGTTCCCCTACTGGTAGCAGGAGATCAAAACAAAAACAACAAGTAAGACCATTAAAATCACAATTTTAAACATGTGGTATATGTAAAACAGGTGTAGGCAAAAAAACAAACACTTGGCTGGGTTTGTAAAGATCACAGTTTGGGTTAACATAAGTTAAGTACATGTTAAGTACATCATGTACATGATGTAAATAACGTTATGTACTTGACGTATGTTAACGTGATGTATTAGGGCTGAGCGATACAGACAAAAATTCACATCTCAGTATTTACAAGCTGACCGGCGATATATGATATCTTAGAATTTTCTAAGAAATGGGCCACATGTCTTCAGTTGCAAGTCAAAGCCACATTTGAGATGTCAAAAGCACATTAATAAAAACAGAAAATAAAATGCAAAGACAGAGATTTGTTTGTTTTGAAATATACTGCTGCACAATATGTAAAAGAAAATATATATTATACAAAATAAATAGCAGGGCTGTACATTGACATTTTTGCACATAGTACTGGAGCTACAGAGGTTTAAAAGTTTGCAGCACAGGACACAAAACTATAGCATGACTATAAAAGTATCAAGTAGGCCTCAATCCATATTGTCTGAAGCAATTAAACATCTTTGTGGGGGAGTTAAAATGTCGTTTTCCATGGCCTTGTTATTTATTTAGGCTACTAATCATATTAATACACACAACATCAACAGAGAGGCTGAGGAGGAGCGAGAGACACTGTACGCATTATATATGTCTTATACTTATATACATCTCTTGTCGCTGCACTTTTTTAAACAGATCTGTCGCCTGCATCCAGGCGCTGTCTCAGTGTCACAGAATAGACTACAACTACCAAGAAGAACGGCGATGTGCTATGATGTACCTCACACATGATCTAGCAGCGCAACATTGTACTGCATGTATGCTACTGTGGCCATTTCATTCATCTCACAGAATGATTTAGTGTAGCACGTGCAACATATAGACCAATGTCGCACTGTAGACTAATTAACACACAGATTAAACAGAGTAGCATCACTGTGTCTCTTAGTGTTGCTGGAGAACTTGTGAGGGAATGAGTGGGGTGGAGTTGTGCAGAGTGTGTTAGCGACGTGTATAAATATGTACATATATACATCTGCACATCTATCTATCTATCTATATATAGATAGATAGATAGATAGATAGATAGATATAGATATATGTAGTGTCTATTAATTATTAATCTACTGTAAACACATTGCTCAATCTCCCCCATTTCTACACTGTCCTCTGTCAAATATATATTTTTTTTTTTAAATCTTCAAAATAAATAAATCTGTATAAACAGCAATTTAGTTAAGTTATAGTGGTGGTTTTACAAACCCCCCTTTCAACTGCAATGTGTAGTTTTTACACTTGTTTTTTTAAAGATTAAACAATCACAATGTTGGCAAGCTTTAAACTTTGGACAGGGCTAGGTGAACTGTTTCCCCTGGTTCAAGCTCAGCTAACCAGTTGATTGTATCATGATTACTGTACAGACATGAGAGAGGTATAAATCCTCTCATTTAACTCTCGGCAAGAAAGGAGAAAAGAGTCATTTCCCAATATGCAATATTTCTTGAACAGAAAAAGACCAACAATGCCAGCCATATCCATATGTTTAACTGAATGTTTTGTATTGCCTCTTTGATGATGCCAAGAAGGAATCCATTTAAGTGCTACCATTCAGCATTTACTTAATGTTTTGCAGTGTAATAAAATTTGAAATCATTCCACTTAAATGGTGACTGCATGCTACATTTTAGAATAAGTTTCATGTAGTTGACTGTCCTGTACAACCATTGAGCACCCAACTCTAAAGCAGCCTGGTCTCACTCTCAGCTCATCAAATATTGACGTCTGGTCAGTGGCCCTCTGCATCAGATACCAACGCACCGAGGCACACTTTAGCAGCAATATGAGACACACCAGGTGGTGGCATTTTTGAGTCCACGTCTGGAGGGCGGCAGGGGAGGTGGATGGGTTAAATGGGTTTGTTTTCCATGTAAAACCAAAAGTCAGTCGAGTTGATTTAATAACAGTGTAGTGTGCTAGTACGTGTAGCATGCTATGCTAGTGACTTATGTCACACAACTGTACATTTCCTGTGAAAATGGGAATTTAATTTGCAAAGAAAGGTATGTAACAAGTGATAATCGACACACTGTCACTAAGAGTCCATAACTGATGCTGTAGGGGTACTTAGAGCATCATCGTTTGATGTACACGGCCACTGACCAAGCGTCAGTATTTGGGAGTGAGAATGTGTTTGAAAATGTAGGAGGCTATAATTCTGAATTATTTACACTGATAAAAGAGGGAATCTTCAGCCAGAGGTTAACTATGGTTATCGTTAATGGAGGAATGAAGACAATGACAGTGCTCCATAGTGGGTCCTGGTGTGTCTATCTACACTTCCCCCCTCCTCACCCCCCTCTGCCTGCGATGACCGCATCCCCACTGTAATGTACCTGTGTGTGTGAAGGACATCCCGACCGGCAGGGCTATCACAGACACAATCTCACAGCACTTTAATAACTTTGAGAGCGGTCAGCACCCTGCGCTTTAATAACACTCCCTGTCAGCTCACCCCACACTGCGCAAAATTGTCTCGTTGGAATTCTTTATGGTGGAGGCCAAAGAACTCTGGTGATGGGGATGGAATATAGCCACGATCAACCCGCTTCTACCTCTAAATGGCTTTCCAAGAGTATGTTTTTATCTTTGGCTCAAAACAAACAGGAGAGAAGACAGGCACTTGCTTTATGACGCAGCAATAAGCTTTTAAAATCAGCACTGTCATCTTTTTTAAAAAAAGGAGGCGTTTTCGTTGAGCTTGTTGAAAGTTCACTCAGTCATATGATAAAAATGTCAGAGCTGGCATAGCTGTTGAATGCACACGGAGACACACTGAAACATTTTCCAACAGAACGCTGTTATCAATAATGCTAATCGATAGGTTAAACACCTTCTTTAAAGGCTAACTTTGTTTTTTTTTAACTTGGACCCTATTTTTCCATGTTTTTGTGTCTTAGTGACCAAAAAGACAACAGTTTTTGAAATTTGTCCACTATTGAGAGGGAGTGCTTCAGCCAGCAGCAGCGAAACAGGCTGCAATGTAACGTTAATGGGCAATTGTGCAATTTATGTCTACTAAAGGTGCTTTACTTTTTGCCACTGACAGCCTCAGATTGTTGTTATAAGTGTCTGACAACACAGAGAACAGGAAAGAGTAAGATCCTTTTTTGTTTAACCAGAAACAACTTCAAAATCACCCTTGCCAAACCCACCAGACTCCATTTAAATAAACAGTGATTCTGACCATTGTTAAAACACAACTCATTCAATGTCGACAGGAACAAAATAAAACTCACAAAAATGTCTTGGTTTGTCTTTCCACTGTTCCAACAATCACCACTTAGGTTTGGTTGAAATAAACCCTCAATTCACCCAGTTAAATGTAAAATTATAGTGGCTCAATACACGCTAAAATTACTGTTTATTTAAGTGGCGTCTGGTGGGTTTGGCGAAGGTGATTTCCAGGCTGATTCTGGTTAAACAAAAAAGATCTTACTCTATAACAAAAAGTTGTACTTTGTAGGGATATTTCCATTTTGTTGTCAGAGGCTTATAATAACAATCTGCACATTTCAGTGGCAAAAACAAACAGTTTCGTGGGCGGAAGTTTAAGTGCAGGGTGGCGGTATAGTGGTTAGCACTGTCGCCTCACAGCAAGAGGGTTCCTGGTTTGATCCTAGGAGGGAGCCCTACTGTGCGGAGTTTGCATGTTCTCTCCATGTCAGCGTGGGTTTTCTCTGGGTACTCTGGCTTCCTCCCACAGTCCAAAGACACGCAGGTCAATTGGTGACTCTGAATTGTCCGCAGGTGTGAATGGTTGTCTGTCTCTATGTGTCAACCCTGCGATAGCCTGGCGACCTGTCCACGGTGTACTCTGCCTCTCGCCCAATGTCAGTTGGGATAGGCTCCAGCCCCCCCGCGACCCTCAAGAGGATAAGCAGTTACGAAAATGGATGGATGGAAGTTTGCCCCTAGTGGCTATATATTGCAACCTGCTGTTATGCTGCTGCCAGCTGCGGTGCTCTCACTCAATACTGGACCAGTTTCAAAAATTGTTGTCTCCATTAGTCACTAAGACACAAAACATGGGAAAATAGGCTCCAGCTTGAAAAACACAAGTCAATAAGAGGCTGTAATAGAAGTGTCTCATCCAAACTTTAATTGGGACGTTATTCTGTCGAGCAGTAATATATGTCCCCCAAAAAATCCTGGCAAGGAATCGACCTATACATAAATTGACAAATATATTTGTGTCAAATAAACACTTTTTCCAAGTGTTTGACCCTCTGATGATCTTGTTGTTGTGTCATTGGTATCAAGTTGGTAAAATAATCAGGAGTATTTGAGTTGCAGTCACATTACATGATCGAAGTTGAACGTTTTCAGTTTCCTCTCGCTGCCATTTGGAGCTGCCGACATGCAGAGTTGCCTGGTGTAGCTTCAGTGTTCTTATCATTATGCAAATATTTGATTATCTGTTAAGGGAGATCACAGCTAGTAGCTTCACAAATGCAGCATGTTTATCTCCAGTATACATATTAAAGGAAAATTCAAGCTGAGCATGTGAAGTGTAAATCACCCTGTGCTGCACACAGTGTGCAGTGGCTGTGTTTCAGAGCTAATGATGGGCTCGGGCTGTGTTTTTGTGATGCGTCTGAGATTATAGCTCTCTCCTGCAGCAGTGGTACTGCGTTCCTGGTCATCACTGCCTAGTACTACTGATTAACATAATCAGCCAACATTAGTTATTCATGTGATGTGCAGAAGCGCTCGGGGGGTCAAATCTTTGCCCTGTCTAATAACCTATGTTAAATATTAAAGAAGTACATGGGCTGCCTGATTTACATGCCTCTCATCCTGCCTTTAGATGCAGGAGTAGTAAGAAAAAAATCACTCTAGGCCTGTGGTCCATTACTTGGACCAAAGATAAATATGTAGTGTGCTGAAAATGCATTGCTTTGAAGATCTGAGGACGTGCTGTTGTATTATCACAATGCACAACAACTGTATCCAATACTAGATCATGTGCGAGAGCTTATATTCATGCAAACTGAATGTGTGATCATACTTACAAACCAGCCAGTGGTAGCCATCATTTCCCCACACAGTTCCTCCGTATGTGTGTGTGTGTGTGTGTGTACACGGCATAAGAGGCTTTTTCCACTCGGCTTCATCTGACTGTCTGACAAAAAGGACCCCACTGGGCATGCATGAACTGACTTGCTGCATCTTTATGCCTCACATTTCTTGATTAAGAACAATGAGCGCGAGAGGCTAGCCAAGCGTTGAGCTGCCCGTGTTGGGTGAGGCGCGCGCCGGGTGGAGGGGGGAGACCCTATGGGCTGCAGAGAAGGAGGCCGGCTATGAACCCCGAGGAAGTCATTAGGAGACCAGTGACCTCACTGGTGCAGAGCTCAAAAAAAGCTGCCCACTGGCATGATGTCATACTTCACATGTCAGCCTTCATCACAGCGACACAGTGAAGAGTCCCAAACTGTAAGAAGTACATCATGTACCTGGCAGCTTTACCTCAGTTTGATATACAGCAGTGGCCTCACCTATGAATCAAGCAGATGAGCATCACCTGTAGCGCTGTAACAATGAGCAACACTGTGCTGAACCAGAATCAGTGGAATGTAAAGTATATTAATCTCCTAAGGATGCATACATACAGTGCATGATGTGAAGCACAAACACACACAGGATTCCTTGATGAGTACATCTGGGTGATATAAAGAAACCTGCCAGTTACACTTATATAACAGCACTACAATAAATACATTAATAAAACCAAACCCAGGTACATTTTTCCAAGTGCTTATAAACTTTACAAAAGCTAAACCATAATAGCTTCAAAATACATTTAAAGGCTATTACATACCTGGTAGTCTTTATTTCAGGAACTCAGCTATTCTCTATGGGAGTTATAAAAGTCTCCAGGCCTACAAAATAAATACAAACACATCCACAGCAGCAGGTGGATCTCAAAGGTGGCACTATATTCCAATTCCAGATTGGGCCTTTAATGACAACTTGCACTCTGGAAGTGAATGGATGCACAATTTATCACCCATATTCCCTCACCCTGTAGGACCAGGAGGACCAAGCGTGTAGACTAATGAACTGCAAACTCTCCTCTAGGCTTCCCTTTGTAATGATGGAACTACTCAGGGTGTTCTTTTTCTTTTTTCTTTTCGTCCTTTCTTTTTTTAATTTGGTCCTTAAGAAAATAACAATCCTCCTTGGCCCCGCTCATTACTGCTTGGCTGCGGTGACCATTAGGAAATGAAAATAACTTTGCTCATTTTGTGGAAAGCAGAGGCCTGTAGGCTGAGGGTCTGAGTAAAGAATTGAATTTCTAAATATAACTTGGGTGCTCACAGGCGGCTATGCTCTCACATAAAAGAATGGTGTGATGGGTTAGTTTACAAGGCCACTAAATTGCAAATAGAATCATTGTTTGGTGTGGAGCAATGAATAAGAGATTTAAATCAAAACAAAAAAAGCTTCATTGTGCATTTCCTCATTATCCTTTCGTGGGCAGAGCACAAGCTTCTGTGTGTGACTAAGTGAGATACACTGTGGTGGAAGCATGATTGATCTCACTCAATGGTTTTAGTTGGTTTTAGCCCACTTGATGTAACTAGTGGGCAAACACAGTGAGTGACTACAGCCACACAATCCTCCTTCTCCCCATGATGCTGCTGTTGTCAGGAGACAAATTTAACTTCATATGTGGTGCAAATCAGTCAGTCAGTCAAACATCATCACAGACACACAGACACAGATTTACAGAGCAGCATTAATTTCCCAGCTCCCATAATCCTTAATGCCCATAGTGAAACCCATTTTGCCTGGACTGTACAAATGCACTGGTGTATTGTGGAATTTAATGGATTGCATTGTTCAGCACAAGGGTACACATTGTAAAGAGAACAATTCGCCATATTTTTAAGAGATATCTTCCTATCAAAGGATTTCTTTTTGTTTGTTATATCTAAAGTCCCCACTGAGGAGCCACAGAAATGGGTCAGGCAGAGTTTTTTTATTCTAAAGTCTGAAATATTACTCTGTATTAGGCTGAATGTTACAGAATGCTGCCAACTAAAACATAACACCACCATCGTGTACCAAATAAAACAAAGTATTTTATGATTCTTAACAACCCTAATCATTTTCATTGTAAAACAGTACATAGCAAAGCAATATATTGTATATAATCAGTGTATTATTGTGCAACTATTTGCTATGTTTTTAGTTTGTATTCAGTTGCTAACATTAAAGCAAGCTTACAGTATGTAATGTTTGCTGAATAGGGGCCACTATAGGCACAAGAAGAGATTATAGAGTAATAAGACTGCTTGAATAACACAGTAAAGTATACTGGTTCTAAGGTGGGGACAAGGTCTGAGGGGGCAGTGCACCCATATTATTAAACCTACCCCCACGCCTTTGGTCCCCCAACTGTGATGAATATTTTTGTACATCTTTCACCCCATATTTATCCCAAGAGAGGTGCAATTGTAATTATTCGTGGGCAGTGATAGATAAAATGTACATTAAGGCTTCTTGTGTTATATGTGTCTCATTAGTCTTTTGGAGAGCCAAACCTACAGGGGGGCGGTGGTGGTGGTGGTGGTAAATACCAATTGTGCTTAATGTATCTGGTACCCCTAAAACTGCATGTGCCCAGCTTGGCCCCCATATTTGAAATGGTCTAGAGCCACCACTGGCAGGTAGGGAGAGGAAAATAAAATGGTTTGAATTCACTGGATATAACACTGTGACACTGCACAGAATCTGCTCTTGTCAATATATGTGTTGAAAAGTGTTCCGCGCAGTGTTAAGGGAGCGCGGCGCACAAGCATGAAGTCTCACAGCGCTCGTACTCCATCGATTCTCTCACTCCAAACACAAATGTGGTGGCAAGCCCGACGTCTTTGGCAGAGACCAATGTCCAGTGGTTACTGGATGAATGGGCCACAATATTGCACTGAGTGAGTGCACTCCCACATCGAGGCCGGACTGCTGTTTAAATCAAGCGGGCGGTCACACTCGATGTGTACATCACCACTGAGGCATGGTGAGCAATGAGACGCCTGTACAAGGCCCCTGCTGGCCTATTGCAGGGCTGGACTGCTGAGGCCCCTGGGCTGCCTAATCAAATCTGAAACCATCACATTCACTGGGCTCTCAGGCAAGGATGCATGCAAAAAAAAAAAAAAAAAGACTACATCACCAATCATACCCCTCCCCCATTGCTCTTAAATACCACCATTAGGAAGGCATTACAAAGGAATATGTAAGTAATGGAAGTATAACATTTCATTCTTTCTATTGGTTTCCCATCAGGAAGCAGCTTTGTGGTTAAATAGAGGTTAGAGAAATCGCATGGCACAAATCTGCTGGTCGATCCATCCGCTGCAAAAACACTTGTGATGCACAGTACAGTATCTGTATCATCAACCATATGCAGCTGATAACTACAATCTCTAACTTTCCAGACCTATGAAATTGATGTGTTTATTTAGCGTGTCCAAGCCGAGGCAGAGCAGTAATAGCCTTGTCTAGGGGGCGAAGATGGAATCCCGTCGCTTTACCATCGATGTAGGATAATGGTTTCCTTTGATGGAGATTTGGGCCATCTCAACATAATTAGGCAAGCGTGAACAATGATCTCCATAAAGTGCAGAGTACTAATTAAAACAGTTCAGCTTTACAGCATTTCAAACATGACAATAAAAATAACAAGAGGACCCAAATGGATAGCACACTGTGCCAATAGTTCCAAGGAAAACACTGTATCAGATATTCAGAAGGCACTGAATTCACTCTAATGGAGATATGACTGAGCAGAAAAATACATAATTATGCAAAATAATACATATGTATTGAATTAATCTCAGTGTTTTCCTTTTATCTCAGTTTCTCTAATGGCTTCTGTTAGATATAAACAAATTGTAAGATTTAATCAGAAACAACAATGAGAAAAGTTAGTCGCTTGAAACTCAAAAGTCTTGACCAAATTTATCAAGTAGTATGAGTCGGTTTTTGGTTTTTAAATGCATAACAATAATATACAAGTTATTACTTAAACACTCTGACTGCAAACTGTATATTATGGTTGAGTGTTGTTTACTGCTTTGACCTTATTTTCTCTCCTAATTAACATGTTTCATAAGTGTTGAGTTAAGCACCATTACACGGTAGCCTTCTAAGTATCCGCAGTCCATTAATGCTTGCCGTCTGAAAGCATTTAAAGCTCAGAAGATCAGAATAATAACAAAAAGGTTTCCAATTGTGTGCATGCGCATATGTGTGTGTGTGTGTGTGTGTGTGTGTGTGTGATTCAAATAGCCAGTCTCTTGAGAGGCGCATTGATTCCTAAATGAATGCAAGGCTAGAGAAAAATGGATTTCTTCCTTAAGATGTGACTTTATATCTCTTCTTTAAATCCCTGCAGCACTGTGTGCATTTGATTACACACTGAGATGGAGGAAATCTTTGCATCTTTATAAAATATTCATTGGAGTGGATGGGTGAGGCAAGGCTCTGTAGATGGTTGCTTGGTGATGAAGGAAATCTTTGGAAGTTCAAGTGGATAGAAGCAGAATTTGGTGTCTGCTGTGTAAATCACATAAGTAGGTCAGGCATTTTAACGCCAAAACTGCTAAAAATCTGTCTGAATTTTGTACTGCTATTAAAGATATGGTACAAAGTATTTAATGAAGTGCCCTCTTTGTAGGCCTTTAATAAATGCTGTGCATCTAGTAAATGAGCTGATCGAGTGATTTACTGTTGTGAGATTGCTTTTGTTACAGCATCTTTCATCCATTTCATACTGACAAGAGATTGATTTAAGATATGATCGTGATTAAATTACAGCTGGATCCTTTATTACCCGCTTGGCAGTCCATGGACTTTGTTGCCAACATTAGTAGGAGCCTTCTTTATATTCTCCAAGCCCATGTAACCATGTGGTGACATTCCTGCAATGGTCACACATTTCCAGTTGATACAGCTCTCATATGTTTTACAACCAATGTGCCAGTCCTTATGTCCTCCACTAACTATCTGTGAGCATTTCCCCAACCTGTAACATGTGCAAAAATACAGAAACAAATACATCCACAAATTGGGCTCAATACAGATTGTTGATCAGATAATTGGCTGATAAAATGAATGGTGAGTAATGAGGTCTTAAAACACAAACGCCAAGGCAATTAGCTCGCGTTCTCAGAGGAGAGCATGCAGTTAGTTTTTTTGGCATGGATACGCAGGTACAGTATATCTCTGATAAACTGAAGCTATGGGCAGCTAAAAGTTAGCATAACAGTGCTGTGGAATGGGAAATTGTTGCTGACCTGACATCCTGCCTCATCTATTTAAAAAGAACACCTCTAAAGGGGCAGTTCATCCCCAAATCAAAACTTCTCCTCTTATCTGTAGTGCTATTCATCAGTTGATTCTAATGAAACTAGAAGGCACCCGGCTTATAGTGCTTAAAGTGCAAAAAAAGAGAAAAAAAAAATAATAATAATGTACTAAAAAAATGAGAAGTGAAGAGAAAATTGATAAACTCAACAGAAATGTCTCTTTCCAGAAATCATGACCTGGTTACTCAAGATAATCCACAGGCTTTGTTGTGAGCAGTTTCACGTAGGAACTATGTTTCAAACTTCACATGCCAACCATATCACTACACAGGAAGGAGTGGCATCTACTGTTATTTCACTTATCACCACTGAGCTAGCTAATGTTGCAAGGCTTCATCTCATGCTGCCATGAGCACAACCCTCTCGTCCATCAGCAGATGCAGGCTTCCATCTTCGCAGTGATACATTTGGTGTGGTTCGGTAGAAACAAAATAGTTCCTACATGAAACTGCTCACAACAAGGCCTGTGGATTATCTTGAATAACCAGGTCATGATTTCTGCAAAAAGACAATGCTGTTGAGTTTTTCAAAAGTATCTTTTTGGTGCTTTGAGCACCAGAAGCTGAGTGCCATCTAGTTCCATTATATTTGAGAGAAAGCAGACATCTCTACGGCTGATATCTCCAACATTCAGTGATTCACATCAAAACAATCTAGACTGATAAAAAGCACTGCAGGTAAGAGGGGAAATATGTGTTTTTGATTTTGGGGTGAACTGCCCCTTTAAGTTGCATATTTATGCAACTAAGAGAAATGTCATTAGTCCCAACACCATGTACGTGTGACTTTATGTTAAAATGTTGATAGCCAGTATGCAGTATGACCACAGATGCATTAACCTCCCCTATCTTTAAGTACCCTGACTAGCTAATAATTAATACTTTTCAATTCAAAGTATGACAGAATCTGTTCCTACATTTTTAGTCAGGGTTTCCTTTGTTGAATTTAAGGCCTTGCATTTGTATGTAACAATCACAAACCGGACACACCAACAACTGAAATATGTTAAGGCCGGTAAGTATTTGGTGCTAATCATTATTCTGTGGTCCTAATGCAAATCCTGTGTGTGTGTGTGTGTGTGTGTGTGTGTGTGTGTGTGTGTCTGTGTGTGTCTGTGTGTGTGTGTGGTGTACCAGAGGTTTTCAAGGTAAAATAGGCAGTGAGTGAAATTTTAAATCCAGTCATACTTGGCCTTTTCAGAATGCCAGAAGGTGTCACTGTTCATGCAACTCTTCCATACTTGATCCTGGAAAGTTGAAAGCACCCTCCTGATACAGTTTGTAAAGACTGTGCATGAATTACATTTGAACTCATGGTGTGGGATATAATATGGGAAGTTATCTATAGATTATCAATTGCCTACTTTATAGCATATTGAAGCAAACAATTACAGTTTAAAGATTGTAACTGTCCAAATCAATACTTTGTGTATCAATTAAAGACATTAAGTACTTACTTTGTTGGGGGCTATATTGTTACAAGTAAGCTAAGGTACTAACAGTATGATGAAGCCATAAGGAAACACATTACTCTTCCGAAATCACTTTCAAGAATGCCGTGTAATCTGAGCAACAAACAAAGAGCTGATGCGATAGAACAGCTCTGAAAGTAAAAAGCAAGAAAAAGAGTAGACGGAGCAGAAAAGACACACACACACACACACACACACACACACACACAGATTGAGTGGAGGGACTTGTCAAAGGACTAATACCCCTTGCTTGGTATCTTCAAAACTGACTGGATGACAAACATGTCTGTCAGCGCTGTGCCAATATAGTTTAGGGCCTCTCGTGATGGGGCACACACCCAATGACAGAAGCGGGTCATTTCCGTTCCCTGGCATCATAAATCCACCGTCTGGCCCCTGTCCGGCTGCTGATGCTGCAGAACACCACACACGGTGGACCTGTCGGAGCACCGTGAGCTACTGCGCTGTCCCTATGGCACGCACAAACACACACACACACACACACACACACACACACTGCAAACACTCTTTACGTAGGAGTAGTTGTGACCAGCATGCTGTCCCATCTGCTCTTGTTTGACATCTCAGGTGAGTGAAAAAAGAAATTGTCTCCTATATCTATCTATTTATCTATCTATCTATCTATCTATCTATCTATCTGTCTATCCTTCGTTATAGCTTACAGAGCATCTTTCCGCATTTTTTTTTCCCTTGTCAAGGAAGAAAGCAAAGCTGCCATGCTGTGGTTCACTCGTCCTTTGTGCAGAACCTGACACCTCATACTCCTGTCTGCAGTAAAAACTGCACTTAATATACAGTAGCATAGCAAGAATACAGTGCAAGCACGTCAGCTGGGGGATGAGGGATACTGCACGTAATATATTCATGTTTGCTTAAATCAGGCTCAAGGTTAAAACAACACCTATTTCTCTTGGCGTCACATCTCTTTGGCAGAACACAGAGTTTCGATGTGCCAAACATGACACCTCCACTCACTAATACACGAGAAATAAAGGATGAATGATAAATAAATCTGCATTCCCACAACCTTCCGCTATACACCTCAGCCTCGTGTTCTTGCTCCTCTCCTAGACAGAAATGCAAATAGGTCATTGAGCTTCATCCCCCTTTCGCCCTAACATGCAATGACAGTCTTTAAATTCCAGTTTGATGCCTCTCCCGTACAAAAAAAAAAGTATAGAAAACACTCCCATTTAGCATGAAAAGGTATTAATGTTCCTCTGCGTAAGGCTAGGGATCAAAATATGTGCTTTAGGGAAGCCATGACCGCTTTCAGGGAGCCATGGCCAGGGTTGAGCGGAATGCTAAATGCCATACATCCTCAAGGTTATCTCTGAAGACAGAGCCCTTTTGGAATCTGCCTCTGCTTTATTTTCTTGAATGCATGCATCAAGCCAGCAGAACGGAAAAAGATGAAGGTGACTCCTAGAACGAGTCAAATGCTCGCTCTCTCTCTCTCTCTCTCTCCGTGCACACTGCCTGGTGGTTGTAGGGTGTACACCTCGCTGTGTCCGCAATGAATGGTTGTAATTTGGCGGGGTCCATACCAGTCGGCACGCTCTCTCTCTGTGCCGTGTGTGGTTCTGTCTGTGGACTGGGATTAGGCAGAGGTACAGTAAGCCAGGGGCTAATACAAAGCACTTAAATGTGAAAAGTGTCATTTCCATCCCCAAGTCCCTGAATATTGAAATTAGGTCATCAGTGCAGCAGAGGCCAATTTTCACCCTCATATATCATGGCTGCCCCTGCACCCAAGGTCTCATTACACCATACATGGTCAATAAGCCATTAACATGCAGCAGACAATGTGTAATGTTCGCACAAAGACAATGTGTCTACTGTACAGCAACTGTAGTGAGTCACTGTTTGTGCTATACAATAATGCAGGGCAAAAATAAACATTTTACAACATGCAGGAGGAGAACGAACAACCATCACTCGGAGTATTTTGGATTGTTTTGATGCTGGTAGCCGTTTGGAAAGGAAGGGAGACGCTTTTGTATGCAGAGTCCTTTTTTTCCAACATCAGTTTGCCAGTGTGATATTCATTTGTTGGAAGCTGTGCTGCATAAACAAACAACGCCCAAGGCTACCACTGGCTGGTTAAACAACCACAGGCTGTTTTCTCTTTTCTCCACCATAGCACATTGTAAATTCCTTGTTGGACCACAACATGCTCTGCTATGTTTATTTAACAAATAGCCTACATGTACTGACAATTTTCACATTAGAATATTTACACCTTAGATGAATGTTGTGCATGTTTTATGCACAGGCTTTGATTAATTAATAAAAAAAATATGTGTCGAACATCATCTGAGTATGATAGTGGAATTGCTTTAGTGATGATTGAGCGGCTTACACTGCACCTCCTCTCTAAGTTGTAATGATATAAACCTTCCTTTGTTTGTCGGCATCCTACATTTCCTCTCACCATTACCCTGCAATAAACCGAAAGGCATCAACATTCTTCTAACAAACCAAAGGCAGATTGAGGCCCCTGCCACTGCTGTAACAAATGGGGCAAATCATTGTCACAACCCATGTTTCTTTCTGCTTTAACGTGGTTACACGACTGTGCTGGGACATTTATGGACTGCCTGATCCAGTGCTGGCAGATTAAAACAAAATCAAGCCAAACCGGTTTAAACCTCTCCTGTGACGAGTCTCCCAGCATATTGTACACCAAAAAACAAACATTTTATTAACAATAAAACATTGTTTTATTTTATTTTCTCGCTCTGATTCAATCTATTTTCCTCAACATTTTTTTCCCGAGTACCTTCTTCCTGCTTGTGAAAATGGGGTTTGTATTGATGAGCTGGGCCCAATATTGATTTCCCATCATTCCTGGTGTGGACATTTTCTGGTCTATTATACTACAGTCGCAGCATATTCCCCTAGCAGCCGTAAAGTGGATATATGGACAACCTGACCTTGGCAATATGGAGATAATGAAATATCCTTAATGACCCTTCCTGAAAGATTTTACAGGCTGGACTATAGACTGCCAACCCATGTACAATAATAGTTAGTGGAGGAGGATTTTAGAGGCCCAACTAAATCTACAGCTCACTACATGTATTGGGAGGACTGTTAACTTGTCTATTTTACTAGGTTAATGTAACCATTAAGGGCACACAGTTATATGATGGTAGCTAATATCAAAGACTGGTTTATATTTAAGGGCAGTGTCAGCCATTGATCTCTGACTCAGACCATTATGAGAGAGAAGAGGAAAACATGATGTTTAATGTGAGAATACATAAGCACTGTATGTGCATGGAGCATGATTTGACATTGGCAGCAAATATGATTTAAGTGGAGGGTGTTTATCCTTAGCAGATGTTTTCCAATAATAACCTCATTTTATTTCAACATCTACTATTTAGCAGTTAAGTAAACACTTAATGAATAGCTAATACCTCACATATGGTGTTAATAGGTTAATGTTGATAACAGTATAACTGTAACATGAAAAACTCATAACTAGTGTATGAATAGTTATATATATTTAATAACACGGAAGCCAATAACATACTTTTGATCAAATAGACTTTTAGCTTCAATCATCTCTTCTTTCGGGATCTTTTGAAAAATCGTTTTTCAGTTTAAGTTTGCACAACACTCACCAATATAAACATATTAACATTGCGTTAAATATCCATCATCCATCATCATCGTTGTTCATCATCAAAAAGTTGTGTCAAATTGGAGTACTCAATTTCTTTTATGACCTGTAAAATAAATGAATTATACAGAGGTTTTTGTGTGTGTTGTTCTTGCATAGATCTAATTATGTTTCTTTCACCCTACTTAAATAATGACCACTTACAGAGTTATATCCAGCTTATTATGTTTTTACACCTGCCTATATCTTAGGAATGTTATTAGTTCACCTAAAGCACCCAAATGACCACCACTTAGAGTAAGTTATAATCACATGTTAATGCATTTTAACAGTGAGTATAATACATAAAATGATTATAATGTATGCCAACTATGAGAATTATAATACACCATGATTCTTTCAAAAGGATGCCAGTAAGTGACCAGTAATAATGAAGTACCACAGTATGATACCTGAGCTTGTAAGTCACTGTAAAATACCTTACAGTGTGATGTGATTATTGTTGTAGCGCTGTCTATAATTATACAGTGCTATAAGCAGATTATAACTTATCATAATGCATTATAGACATGAGCTTCATTAAAAGTGTTACCAACTTTTTATGGCAGCTATACTTAACCATTTTTCAGATATTATGTGTTTGCAATACAATCACTATGTATATTTATGTTTGGCAAGATGTAAAAAAGTGTGTAGGCTATAGAGAGTTTGTGACCATCATCAATATAATTAGTTTCATTTTACTTTAGATCCCGGTTCCAAGATAATAAATGCTTAACAAGTATGTTTATACTACATTAATGTATTTACTGATAAATGTAGTAACATGATGCATAGCCTACACTTCAAGAATTGTTTCCATCATACAGGATGCACCTTACTGCTCAGCAAAAATAAATAGCATATTTGGTATAAACTACATCGTACAATTGCACACTTCTGATAAGTCACTTATACCTTTAATAAGCATGTTTCAGTATTTAAACCACACAAAATGCAGACTTTAGATCAGTTATCATTAAGGAGAATAAATAGTCAACAAAATGTACAGTGTGAATCAAGTTTACTGAATTATTTGGATATCTTAGTTGTCTGTTTTACTGATATCCTTATAGTTTGCTGGAGCTGTGTAGTACTTAATCAACATTTAATATGTGACTGTGCACATGTGCAAATCATTTGTAGGTACTCTAAGAGCTTAAATGTGTCATTGTTAGTTGTTAATAATGATAGATAGTACGTGTCCATTATTATATATTGACCTGTAACAACTAACACACACATTGTGTTATATAGCATTATTAACTGTTTGCAAACATGTACAGCAGGTTTAAAGCTGTGTGTAGATGTGTTTAAAACTAATTAAAAAATGATTACATATAATTGCAACTATGTTAGACTGTGTTATCAAGCACGAGTGATTATGCTTCATTGGAAGCGTTATAATCATGATTATAAGACTTTAATAAATACTTCCAAATACCCTTATGCTAACAACTTATAATCATAATATATGAATGAATTTTAATAAACCATTTATGAATTGTTTATATAAGGCCTAAGAGTGAAAAGTTAGGATAAAATGTTGCTATAATTTCAATAATTTCCAAGACTTGTCTCAAACTGCAGCCAAAGAAAGAATGAAGGGAGGAACGTCTGAACTCTAGTCGTACTGTAGGTATTTAGGTGTCAGAGTTGGTTAGGCGTCAGCAGGTGAAAAAGGGAGATCATTATTCACATGTCACGCTGACAGTTGTTTCAGAGATTCGCGCCGATAGCAGCTGATAATCATCCCCAGAGCGAAGCAACAATGAACTTGCCCTACCACTCCACTGTCTTCAGAACACTTCAAACATGCTCCACTTCAAACACAAAAGCAGCCATCTCCTTTGATGTCATTGTCAAAAAATGAGTTTTGTTCCATCGCATTTAAACTCCACCCCCTCTGCTGAAACCTAGACGGAGACGTGCGAGAAACAGATTTTGAACATGAAAAGAGCAGCTGTGTTGTCTGATACAGCCCTCTATCCTCGGGCTGCCATACTTCTCCCCTTGCCTCACCAGCATAGGAAATACAGTCAGAGCTTCGCGTTGCCACAGTACATAACCTTTATACAGTATTATAACACGGAGCCACTCATGTTAATGTGCACAATGTTTACAGAATATATGGCACAGAATACACACTTATTAGTAATTCACTGCCATGTTATGCCACGACTGCAAGAATCTATGGTAAGCCTGGGAGTGTAGTTGAAATATGCAGTATTTCATCTCCAGCCAGCAGCTCTTTGTACAGCTCCTTTACTAAACGGGACCTGGTTGCAGAGGCAGCTGGCTGAGCATGTCTGCTCCTGATGAAATCTCACTACAGACACGGCTGCTTCATAATGACTATAATCACAGCAGATAAGCAACTAGTGCATGGGAAAGAGGGTGGAGATCAGAGGGTGAAAGAAATAGAAGGAGAGAAAAAGTAATTGAATCTTTTGGAGGCACATTCAGATGAAAGCCATTGGCTGTGTGGGAGATGCTTTTCAGTGAATGACATTTAGATTACAGAGGTGCCCTGTTCGCCATCACGGTCAATACCTCCTTCTTCACAATAGCACTCCTAAGTCTCAGCAACGCTGCTCTCAGAATAAAGAAGGTGTTTCAGCAGTGATGTGGATTTTGGGGATACGGAGTTCACTGTGTGGATATTCTGAGGATTTAGGAGGGAAACACTGCTGCTGCATTAAAATACAAGAGTTTCTGTTATGGTTTCTACAGTAGGTTATCTGTTTTGTTCATCATCGTCATCATCATTATTATAACTATCATCATGATGCCCAAGCTCCACCAGCACTGTTGTTATATTCACATGTAAGGATATTCAGATCCTGCGGTCATTTGAAATATTCATTGAACTGCCTTATCAAAATGTAACCCACGGCAACTTTCTCCCCGGCACCCCACCCGCTTTTATCCCTTCTATCTCCTGTATTGACACAGACCAGCATATTCCTAATATTAGAGGGATCACATATTGCCCCGGTGACACACTTCAAATGTATCTCAGATTAATGATATATCACGGCAAGGGATCTACAAAAACCATTAGTAAGCCTGACACTTTGACATCAGATTTTAAAAAATTTCCAAGTAATCTTTTTGATTTATGAAAGTGTGTCCAGGTTCATCGGGAGTGATTCCAGATTTATCACATCCTGGTTAGAATTATTAATGATTTTCAATTTGTAAATCTGATGCTGCCATGTTCGGAGGAGCTCCGTGGAATCACCAAAGGCTGATATCGGAGTCCGAGCTTTGCTCCTGAAGCATGATTACTTTATCAAAATATTGCTACCTATGACTTACATTTCACTTATTTTCCACTCCTGCAGAGCCATTCCCCGTCGCCATCATTTCTCTCTCCTCACGTACCACTGCCACACACATTTTTCAAAACACAGCTTCTAAACACCAGAGCAGCCACCGCTTACGTCGCTGCTTGGCTAATCTTCTGAAGTTAGACGTTGCGCTATTAGTTCCGAGTTCCTGACACATGCACTTTTAAGGACCTACTGTGTCAACATGTCAAATGGATGTGGCGCCCAGACAGCTGTACATTGCAATCTTTCTCACTGTTGATGAGAAGCACAGCCAAGATCATCATCACTTTCCAAAGATAGTCAGCTGTGTGTTGATGTCGAGGTTTGCTGTGATGTCATGTCAATGCATCAGTACAACTACTTTACTTCTACTTACACAGTGACTGGGACCCATTCTGTGTGAGGGGTCCTTTGTGTGGCATATGCCCACTCAGACATGAATAAGACTGGCACTTTGCAAGTAAGCACTATGACCACATAACAAGATGTATGGGTGTGACACCTTTTGCTGAAATGTGCTTTTTCCATTGGAGCCACTCAGAACAAACAAGTTGACGTGGACAATAAAAATAAAAAGAGCTCGCAGCTCTGGCTTGTTCTGTGGCAACACCTCAGTAATTACTTTAAATGCTCAACTCCATAAATAATTACAGGATGACGGTTTCGCCAGCATTTCCTGCTCGCCGCTGTTCCTTTTCTTACGTCTTTATGGTGCATCTCGCTTCAAAGGGAATCAGTGGATGTGTGAAACTGTTGATAACCTTCTTCAGTCCCTGTCCTGTTCTCAGATAAATACAGCCCTTCACCACATCCATGATTCATTGCTGATAGTGCCAACATGAATGTGTTAGTAATAGTGTCTCTTTACTTATTCAAAAGACTCAGCTGCATTGTTTCCTCCACTGAATACCACTGACACTGTGCCAATACCAGCACTTATAAACTATGTAAAATGAAGTAATAGCTTATGTCAGTGGGAAATATGCTTATTCTTGATCAGTGTTAGATGAGAAGAATGGTACCACTCTCATATTATAGCTAGTTTAACTCCGCTTAGCATAAAACTGGGAGTGAGGAAATAGCTAGCCTGGCTCTGTTCAAATGTAAAGAAACCAAAACAGTTGCAGGGTAAACAGCGAAAACTTGGAGAGGAACACACTGCTCCTGACAAAAAATTAGTCTAACCCCGTGACAAAATAAATAAAATGAAATAAAATAAAATGATATGTTAATACATGAGCTTAGCATTTTGGTGCTGATAGGTGGATTTTGTTAGCTTCGGACACTGCCAGGTTAGCTGTTTCCACCATAGGCTGTATAAAGATACGGACAACTCGTCTCCTTTTCCTCCTATTGTATACACTCGCTCAACTCAGCGCCATTGGCCCAACTCAGTTGCTGTCAATCATGATGTCACACCCCCTTGCATAGCATCACATTAATTAAAAAAAACTTGAATTATCATCATCATCAGCGTGAAAAGAACTACCTAAAATGACAAAAACATCTTTGGGAAAAATTTATTTGACGTCTACATTAATTTTTTAGCTTGGCTCATGTCTTATCCCCTAATGTAGAGGGGGCGGGGTTTATGACCTATACTGCAGCCAGCCACCAGGGGGCAATTGAGATGTTTAGCTTCACCTTTATGGGAGCTTTCATTTCATCCATCTTTATCTTTTCCCCAAGCCGGTTTGACATATTGGCCAAATGTGTAACTACAACTGCTGGGTTCATCATGTCATGCCATTTTTCCCCCAAAAAGACTTCTCCATAGACATTGCATTGAGAAAGAGATGTCTGTAAATCAGTGAATATATTTTTTCAGTGTCACACCCTTGTGAAAAAACTTCTTTCACTATCAGGATTTTATCTATTCAGTCTGATAACATTTCAGAAGTCTAGAAGAGCCGTGCAGTTTTGTCATTTTACCCCCATTCAAGTTAGCAGATGACAAAACTGCATAAAGCTCAGTCGGCTGGCAAAATTAAGTTGCTTAACCGACAAAGTCTTTAGTGGGCTTGCTGTGGGCCCAGTGATGTGGAAGATCTGGAGAATTTTACACCTGCAAGTTGAAATTGTCTCCAACGCTATATCCAGTTTTCATAAAACCATGGTTTCCCCTAGTTTGTCTATACACTAACCTAACCGGCTGCTAGCTCTAGCTACATAATTAGCATACAGATATGAGAGTGGTAGTCTGATCTAACTTTTAGCAAAAAAAAAAACCAATAATCTTAAAAATAATAAATAATAAAATACTGAACCACTCCTTCAACAAAGCGGTGGCTTTGTAAAAAAGATGCACCTAATATAAAGCTTGGTAACTAATACCTTTCCTCAAACTGTTCTGTCATGTTAACCATCACCAAAATGTTACACAAAATTATGGCCCTTATGACTCCATAATGACCTGTCTTCCTCCACAGCCCATGCACACAACAATCATCATGCTTTTAAATGGTGATTAAACTGGAATGACTGCAAAATGTGAGGACCACATGAGCTTACTAGTAAACAAACAACTTGGCATTTATTTCTCTACTACAGTTCTACCAGAAAGCCCAGCCAGAGCACGGCGTGTTGCACACTGATGTTGGACCAAATTCACTTACTGAGCAAAAGTACACAATATTCGCTGTATTAGTCCCAACACTGCCTGCTGGGCTGCTGGTTGTGCTTCAAAATCATAGAAGACAATGAAGAAAATCTGCCATTTACTTGATGCCACATTCCAGGTCTTTGTGCTCTTATTTCACACGGCTGCTTTTCTGCTTGATCAAGCTGATAAAATAAAGCATGCAGTTTTTGCAGGTAAATTGGTTCCAAAATTAATAAATGATAAACTCTCTAAAAATAACAAAACAATAATTCAACAAATGAAGGCAGATGCAAGCAAAACTGAATTGTTTTATTGCACCGGAAACCATTTCCCCCCGTAATGTAATAAATGTTTTGTGAGATTTTGCGCATTGCAATAGAGTCAGAGTGCCAAAATGTGAAGTACTCTGTAAAAGATGAATCTCATGTTTTCTTTATTGCCTCTGTATTAAATTACCTAAAGACAAAACAGCAACCATGAAATGTGAATAATCTAAAACTAGAATTTGGGGAAACTCTTTATGGAAAATATAAGCCTCATAATTGCCCCCTACAGAGTTTAGATTTGGTTATGTTCCTAATAAGTTAGCTTCAGCTTGCTAATATGTTGCTGAAAGAGAACACAGTCATTGCATGGATAAAACAGCCTTCATATTAAAAATAAACTGAGAGTTTTTATACAGAGTCAGTTGGGATCTCCTGTTTGTGAAACTTGCACTGCTAGATACACACTTCATAATGAATACAAATATCTGATGTTGTACACATCTTAAAGCAATATGGTTTTCTTGCTGAGACTTAGATGAGAGGATTGATACCTGCCTGATGAATATAAAGCCAGCAGCTTATTAGCTAACAGAAGAAAGAAGCTAACCTGGCTCTGTCTGAAGATAACTGAAAAAAAAAAAAAAAAAAAAAGTTGCGATTTTACAGGGGTTTCTTGGCCAAGTGCAGTAAAGTCTCAGCCCGTTCTCACCCAGAATTAGTCAGATAATTTGTCAGTGGACCCTGGCATCAGACACAAGGCACCCTTTGCAGTGGTATAATAAGCACCACGGGGAGTGACTTTGTCTGAGGCAGTGGGCAACAACCTAACTCATCAAATCCTGCCATTTTGTCAGTGGACTTCAGACACCAATGCACAGAGGGACCCTTTGTGGCGGTATGATACACAGTGGCAGATTGTGAGGCCACTGCCAATAACTGTATTATATAATGCAAGAATGGTTCAAACATACTCTGGACTTTCACCTGGGAGCTTGGTGTTTGTTTCCCAAAAACTTAAAGTTAAAGGAGGTATTCTAATAACTACATAGTGTGCTAGTATATGTAGCATGCTATGCTAGTGATCAAGGGTGTAGGAATGAGTTTAACATGTCGGAAACTTGACAGATCCGTAAATGGTTTGAGCAGAAATATGTATGCCATAATCAGGGATGGGCGATGTCACTGAATGGTATATAAAACAATTTGTTTTCAAAAACAAAATGCCCCAAGTGGTGAAAAGGCTGCTTTTTTTGGTTTAATATTTAGCATCATATTTTTTTCTAAACAAAGAAAAGCTCATTTTAGCCCTTAAGTGGTTCAGAATGTGTCATTTTAGCTACAAAGTTAACTTCAAATTATTATTTATATTATTCTATTGTAACAACATATTTGTTCTCAACATAAACAGACAACATATCACATGATTTACATGTGTTTCCTATGTATTCTCTTAGTATACAGAAATATATAAAGTACCACAGATCTTATAATCTGATACAGGTACAGATCAGTGCTCAATACTAGAAAGACTGACACTAAAAACATTCACAGATCTAAAAGTATGAATGCATGTATTCAAATACATGACTTACACACTCTTATCTATATGCACAACATACAAAAATAGCTAAAAAATATTTTTTACAAAGAACAGAGAAAATTCTTTCATTTTATAAATGATACTGAGATTTGGTGATTTATTTCTATCAATTACTCTTTTTATATCTCCATCTTAATTCATGAAAAAATGCAAAATAAAATACTTTTAACATATCTCAATCAGTGACGATGATGTTACTGATCACTTTCAAACTGATTGATTAATTTATTTAATAAGCCATTGATAATAACATCTGTGGCAGCTAAGCATGAGTTTGAATATATCACCTAACCATTTATATAGCACATATGACCTACCTGCAACTCTGAAGTGCTGTCTCTCCCTGCCTCGCCCTCTCTATCGTTAGTTGCCAGCTGAACTTCATCTGATTTCTAATATGAAAGCAGTTGACATGAATAAGGTACAGTTAGAAAAATACTGATGGAAAAGCCAAGAACAAGTGAAAAACACACAGACAGACTAACTCCTTTCTAGATATTGGAGGTATGTACTTGTTTTCAAGTTACATGAGTTAATAGAACAATCCTGTTGTTTTACAAAAACCTTAGATATTTAGTGTCAAATCGCTTTTTTCCGTTATTGGAAAGTCGCCAGCCAACATCAGCTAGTAACGTTAATAGTAGCCTAACAACGTTAAAGTTTACCTAGCAAGAGTGTACAAGTTAGCCTAGATGTTGAATCACAATGTCAGCTCAGAATCAACAGGTCTAGACCGAAAATATGATTATCCTCCTGGACAAGATTATTACCAACTCACATTGTCTTTCTTTCATTTCTTTCCCATAAGAAAGAAAGCACTGAGCTGCTGCTGTCATTTCAGCTTGAACCTCTGTCGCCTGCAGGCCGCTGTCTCCCGACTCTCAAACACTCAGAGGCGGGGGGGGGGGGGGGGGGGCCGGGACATGACGCTGTGTTGTGCTTTCAAAATAAAAGCAAGTGAGTTAGAGATTTCAAAATAAAATATTTTTCTTCTCCGCGGTATAGTTTTAGTTATAGTTATGGTATCCACCTTATTTTTCACGGAAACACGGAGGCAAAACAGAACGCAGCCAGCTTCCGTGTTTTTTTGTGCGACACTTCTGGTCCAGCACTCTTGACCACTGTGTAAATGGCCTTGCTGTTTACCTTGTTGAGTTTATGCTATATATATATATATATATATATCACATTTTTCACGTCACTATATCACCGTTTAGACTAATCTGATGTTTGTAAAGTCTATAAACACAATGTCTGAACAAAAATTACTATTTCTGTGTGTGTAATTAATAACATGGTTATCGTAGATTAGCTGGGCTAACCATTAGCTGTTAGCCATTAGCTGTTAGTGGTGTCTGTAATAACTCAATAACTCAATCGGTCCCTGAAAAAAATATTGTTTCCAGCGGATGTCTTAGTTACAAAATGATTGAGCTAACAGTAGTTTCATGTCGTAGCCGACAACGGAAGGCTTTTAACAGATGACTTCCTGATGTTAGCTTTGCTGCTGCTGTTAGCTGTCCCTGTCACCTGCAGCCACTGATGCTTTCTAGGGTCCATGTCATTGGTCCAACAGCCCATTGGTTCGACATCCCTTTAGTCTGACTGTCCACGGTGCTGAACGGCTCACGGCGGGCGTATGGTGCGCCGCGACCGACTCTGGGTCAGCAGGGAAAGGCTTGAGGTGGAGCAGGCTCACGGCTTATGTGTTTGTCACTTTCTTTTTCATTTTAACCCACACCATGATCTTTTCCTAACCCTAACCAAGTGGTTTTTGTGCCTAAACCTAACCAGACCTTAACCACAGGGCATCATGATGATTTCCAAACGGACTTCGGAACAGTGGGTTTAATATGGTCGGAACAATGGGCTGTCGGACCAATGGGCAGTTCCCGCTTTCTAGACATCGTGATTTCCCAAAACTGAATAAATACCACACATAGCAACACAAAACTGCTTTGCTAGCTCAATCATGTTGTAACGGCTGGATGGTTGATGCGTACATGCTGATTCGGGTGCTATCAGAGCCGATCCGCGCATCACTATGGCTTAATGATCAACTCAGTCAATTAAAACAACCCGTCCTGTGTTAGGAGTGTATGTCGCTGACAGAAGGAAAGAAAGAAGGGGAAAAAAAGACAGAAAAGCAGTGTACACCTCACATATTTATTTCTCACAGTTGCGCACACGTTTGGCTGGCATGCAGAAGCATCCTCTGTGTGTCGAGGGTGCGAGCCGCAGCTTCAGCTGCTCAGGTAGAGAGGATGTGTAGCCCAGTGTGTTTTTTCGCTGATTCGGGTCTGCAGGTTCTCTGGTACACTGGAGACGGGGATCAAGCGATTTATTCGCGTTTAGAGGGAATTATTTTTACTGGCAATTACCGGATAACGGAAACATGGGCACAGTTATCTATATAAAATACACAGACTAACTAACTAACTGATTGACTAACATAAACAATTGAAAATTGAAAAAAATTAGCTTGCATTGTTAGCTCCAGTAAGGGAAAGCATGAGGGAAAGCGGCTGACCAGAAGTCACACACAAAAACACGGAAGTTGATCACTATTTACTTCCGTGTTTGAAAATAAGGTGGATGTCAAATGACATATGTCACGTGATGTGACATTATGCTCGTAACAACTGTACTTATTTTAACCCAAACCATGATTTTTTTCTAAACCTAACCACAGACTTCTGTTGCCTAAACCTAAAAATGAAGTGTTTACCTATGTTGTAATATTATTTTGAAAAGACGCAATGCATGTTATGAGCATAAATAGACTTGCCATCCTGTCCAAAATTGACGCTGGAAGGTACCTAGTGCATCATATTTTGATGTGTAAGTCCACTGACAAAGCGGCAATATTTGACATTGGGATGAAAACATGTTGGAAGTCTCTGCCAGTGCCCTGGCAACCTCATGGTGACAACAGCAATATGACGTGTAAATAAGTAAGCTTTAGCATTAACGGTAGGCTGATTTTGTTACCTTGGATCAGAGCCAGGCTAACCATTTCCCTCATTTTCCAGTCTTTATGCTAAGCTAAGCTAACAGGCTGCTGGTGGTAGCCTCATATTTATTTGGCAGGTAGCCTATAGAATGGAATAAATGTTTTCATCTAACCCAGGGGAAGGTGCATATTTTCCATAATATCAGTCCTTTAAGAAAGTGTCATGTTGTATATTATGAGGTGTTAAATATATGCTAGGTGGAGCTAACGTGGAGAGAAACATGCTGTAATAGCATGGTGTTTAAAGACAGTTATATACAGATAAGATATAGATAGATCATTATACATCATAAGAACAAGTATTTATCGTATTTTTATTATCTATAAACAGCCAGTATCAAAGCTAATTTGATATGCATAGACTCAGTGGTGTTAAGGTAGTTGGTGCGTTAGTCTGAGTGGGTGGAAGTTTGCTGCAGAGATCAGCCTCTCATTGGGCGGAACGAGCCACCTGCTGAATTCCCACCCTACCACCTCCGGTTGTGTAGCAGTTTTCAACCGTTAGCAACACGTCCCTTACTAACTTTTGCGGTGTTTGATCTTGCGGGGATGTAGCCATTTTTTTGCCATAGTTTGCGTCCTGTAGGTGATATTTTTGTGGGCGTGTTACACCAAAACCTGTTTCCCCCCGGCAATATTTTTGCACACGCACCGTTGCTGTGGCACCGCCCAGAACGATTGTGATTGGTTGAAAGAAGTACAAGCAGCCGGGGCGTTTTTTTCTCCAATCTCAAAGTGAGAGTTGGCCCAGCCAGACCTTTCTTTTCTTGAGAAAGGTCTGGTGAGCGAGACTATTGATGCGTATACCCTCCACTATACTACTGCATATAGCCTACTATTTTTTAATATAAAAATAAGGTGGGGAGAGACTTTCTTTGATGTCTTGAGGTCAAATACAGTCAGAAAAGTTAAAGTGTTACCAATCAGGGCAAATGGGCTTTCTGGTTAATTGGTTACTTTTATTTTTGTTTCTTTTACAGTTGTTTGCCAATTGGTGAGTCAGTGTGATACAATGTTTATTGCTTTTTGGTAAAGAGCCCAGGGGAATCTGTGTATCGCAGGGGAAGTAATTAACAAAGATAGAGGGGTGGCAGCAAAAGAATTTCAAGTGAAATGACGGCTGACTCCCCACCATCAGACACTTACATTTTCTTCTCTGCTGCTAATTCTTGTGTTTCTTTTTAATGTTGTCCTGGAGCACAGAGTATGTTTTACCTACGGTATTACGTTCAAAGCTATTTTTAGCTGTCATAGGACTCTCATGTTATTATTCTCATAGCGTCAACTCAGTCAGTTCTTTGGTCAGAATGCAGAGAGGGTGATTTTGCCAAACCTCTCATCCCATCTCCATTATGTGTGCTTGACTGAGGACATATGGCTGTTAAACCTCAAGAGCTGCCCACAAGAAGGCCATAATACGTGTTACTCTGTTTCACTGTGTTAAAGCTTAAGATGATGTAGACACGCTTATCTGCTCATTATGACCCTGGCAAAAGGAAAAGACAATCTGAGCCATAAGTCACCGCTAAATCTGCCTATTTTCTGCAGCTACAACCTTTGCCAATCACGGCTACTCTTACAGCGTATCATTAAGCATTTTCACCCCTTATTCAATTTTACTTTGTAAGCATCAAAGTTACATTTAATTTTAATTTGTGTTGTAAAAGCCAGATGCTCAGAGAAGGAACAGGGACAGGTTGATTCCTCCTGGGGGGTGACAATGGAGAAGGGAAACATGTTCTCACCAGCAGTAAAATCCTGTTTAGAAATGGGGTTGTAAAGCTAAAACAGCATCATATTACATTTTGGGCAGTGTAGAATTCTGTCTATAATGATGCCATATATAATGTTTCTTCTATTACTTCACATTTCCTGAAAAATGCATATGAAGGGAGACAGTGCAACAAGCAAAGGCTATATTTTACATTTGGCTTAGAGGCAAACAAGAGTTTTGTAGGCACTCTAGGTGGAATCAGAGTGTGAAAATCGTCTCTCTCTCCCTGCCAGTCTGTGCAGTCCTGACAGGCTTTGACAAAGGGAGCTGCGAGCTAACAGACTTGACAACAAGTGCCTGCGACAACCATACAAATTAAGGATGACTTATGATGAAGTATTGTGGTCTGAGAGGCAAGACAGAAAGTACCAGGACTTAATTTGTGTCAGACTAGCAATGATGGTAATGAATTCCTGCGGTTGGGTTGGACTCGGTGCCAAGGTCCTGAAAGTCATGCAGTGAAGATGCTGCATGTAGATTCCAAACACACAGCGCAGGCATTTATTGCATTAAATGTATTCCTCTCATTCTTTTATGTGAACGGTTTCTTCGATTTTATGTCCTTGTCGATTTTGTAAATACCGTGCAATTTTTGGTCATAGCTCTCTGACCACAATTTTCAAGTTCATTTTATGCTGTAAGGTTCTCAGGCTTATAGAGGCTGATCATTTTATCCATACAGTAAATGACCTTTTATTGAGAATGTCAATAGGAGGATCTGGTTACCTATGTTGAGGGAGAGGGAAGAACTTAATTGCTCCCAGTGAGCGCAGTCTGAGGACTTGATTAGACCTTCAACCACTTCTCATGTTTTTCATTTGTGTGGTGACGACCTTCCTCCTGACTGAAATCAGCCCGGGCTCATTCCATGTCCACTGCTCTCTGGAGATTCATGCCCCAGTGACTCCAACTGGCTGCTGACTTCATTCTGGTAAAATGAAAAGGAAAAAAAAAATCTGTTAACTCTTTAAAAAGCATAGAGTTCATTATATATGTTCTGAAAAAAAGGTCTTTTATTATTTATCTCATGACCAGCAGTTGGTTCTTTGCAACACAGATACAATCTAAGTGCCACTCATGGGCTTAAATTACCTAAAAACCTAACCTAATTTGGTACAACTTCACTCAAAAAAAAAGAAAAAAAAGTGTATTTTATTTTGGAATAAAAGTCTTTAATCAAACAGCCAGTTCAACCAAATGTGTATGACATATAAAAAACACTGAACTCTGAATCTTGACAATTTGTCATTCGTTGCTTTTAACTGAAAATATGATTGAATTTGCATATCTTTCTAATGATATGGTAAAACATGTTGATGGCAGGTAGAGCTGTCTTCTTCTAAAGCAGGTTCTGCTATTTTTATTAGATCAAGGACCTACAGCCACACACAAAAAAGAGAAGAGAGGGAAAAAAAACAACAGTAAAAAAAAAAACAAAAAAAAAACGGAAATCACAATTATAGCGCTCAACTGACCCACCTGCCATTAGCAAGATGAATTAGCTGGGTCCATGCTAGTGACAACAGCTACAGAGGGAAAATGATCCTGGTGCCTCATAGACCTGGGCTCCCAGACACCACCAGGAAGCAGACAGGGGCCGCTCGGACCCCAGAGACCCAGAGAGAGAGAGAGGGAGAGAGAGAGAGAGGGAGAAATAAACAAGATAAACACATTTACTAAGGCTGCGATTGTGTGGAAGAGTGATAGGGGTTTACTTCTTGTGCAATAAAATAAATTATGCAGCACAGTGGTGCAGATTGTAGCAGAGATCAGCATAGTATCCACACTGGTTACACTGCCTTCTGAGGTGATTCTTGAGGCACTTTAAAGCATAATGCAGAGAAATGTGAAAAGTCTCGAGGGGTTTTTGATGAATGTGAATGTGCACAGTGTTTTCTGAATGCCACTCCCCGATTTACCAGTGAGCTTATAATTATTATTTCTGTGGTTTAATCGTGATAATGTCAGTTTGTCAAAGGGCTGCTGTTGCAGTTCACAACATACTACACAGTTGGTGTCTGTGACTAAATGACGTTTAATCTGAGCTTGCTTGATGACCCTTGTCTGATGTTCTACTGTAAGGACCAATGCACAGGGAAAGTCTGACTGAATAAAAAAATGTATAAATAGAATGTACAATTCATTAAGTAAATACATATGGAGAATATTTAATTTTGTGCTGTATATAAGAAAAACATGCAAACATGACAAACGTGGTGTCATGTAATTTCCCAGAAGAATTCATCTGGCAAACAGGAAGTTATGTGTTACAGCATCAGCAACAGTAGTTCATATCTAGATTGCTGAATCCTATTTAGGCATTTTAAATATCAAATATCACCCATAACCAGTAGGCGATTTGTTAATTTCTAAATAAACATGGATTTCTGCCAATATCTCGATTTTAGGTCATTTCAGGGTTTCGTTTGATTTGAAAGAAACAGTCTCGGCTTTCAGAATATGAAACTCTTATCATCAAAGTCAGAGGACAAATACAATTCGGAAGCTTGTAAAGGCATGCTGACAAGCTAGCAGCGAACATTTCAACCGTGCTCTGGTCCTACTCGGTGCCACTCACCCTCCCTCTGTCCTGCTATGTTTCCCTGAGATTAGGACTAAAAGGTTTAACATTATGGTAACAAGGCAGGGTCTGGCACAGTGTGTTTTTGTCTTATTTCAAATAAAGAAAATCTTGGCTTTTAGAATATTAAAACCTTTTTAAAGTCCAGTGGCAACCAGTTTGGGTTAGTTCTAAGCAGCTTAGCATCACTCAACAAAATATTACTTTAATGTAAATGGTCAGACTTTTGTCAATATGGACATGTTGCACATTGTTAGCTAATTTACAGTAGATTCTCCACAGTTCAATCGTTAAATTCAATTTACGAAAATCATGAGCACCAAAGTGTAGTTCATTCAGATTTATCTGCATGGTAGTCTCATGGAAGTTGGAAACTTCATGGAAGTCAATACAGCCGTTGGGTTCCGAGAATGTTGGCATGGTAAAGAAGAGAGACGTCAAAGTTGATTCCCTACCTGAAGTCCTAACATATGTCCATTCCATGATTTTCCATATTCATTTAGTTTGTAAGGGTCACTGATCAACGTATAGGCCTTTTTCTCAAAATCATGGCCTGGTGACCATCAATATGTAAAGCAATGTATTTTGATTAATGTTTGGAGTACAATAACAATACTGATATCATTAGAAAGCTAAGAATTTCGTCCTTCCAACGGTGTCTGGGTCTAGACCCAGACGAAGAGTGATGTTAACCATGGGGATGCATTTTGGTCATTTTGTGAACAGGGGTCACTGCCCATTACACTATTCAAGCATGAGAATCCCTTGTCTCCAGTGCTCCCATAATAGTTCTCCTCAAGATGAGAAAACTGATCTTCATGTGTAAAAATCATTGGTGTGCCCCTTTAATAGGCATACCATATGTGTTCTCTATAAAGCTTCCAGACTCCTTACCTACCCACCAGAACTACATCAAGATCCCAAGATGCTTATAAGGAGGAGACACACATTTATGAAACAGCAGAATCAGTAAATTTTTGGGAAATGAAGGGAAATTCAATCCACCTTTATCCTGTAAGTGCCACTTATAGCCACATGTTTCCTTCAATGGACTCATCACACATCTTCTGATCACAACCTGTGTGCTGGGAGGAGGACAGCAGCATGGTTAGGATTAAATCATACACCCAAAGCAAACACATGATTTCGGCGTGGCCAAAGTTCACTTTAAAGACGTGAGTGTTCATCTCAGAAAGCTTAACAGCTGTCATTTGAATGTATACTGGCAATTCATAACTGCAACTTCATGTCTATAATCCCCTTACATGCCTGTTATTTCTCTTACAATGTGAGGGATTGTTATGGGGACCAGATGTGCAGTGAGGAGGGTGGTGGAGGATGTTGCCCAAGGGCTGATTTTTGCACATCACTGGATTAGAGTGACAAAATGCCCAAATGATCGGAAATCTGTTGTTATAAACACAAAATGCCCACATAAATGCAAGCTCACTTTAAACGTGTTTCCTCTTCCTGATCTCCAATGGTCAATATCTGTATGCTCGTCAGGTTTGATAGCCAGGGGTGGTAGAATGACTGATGGCATGTAAAATATGACATCATGCCAGTGGGCAGCTTTTTTGAGCGCTGCACCAGTGAGGTCACTGGTCTCTTAATGACTTCCTCAGGGTCCAGAGCCAGCCTCCTTCTTTCCTCTCCCCATCCACCCAGTGCATGGCCCGTCACACTTCAGCTCATTGTTCCTAATCAATAGCTGAGAATAAAATACGAAGAATTAATCTAGAATTAATGAAGTAATACAATATTATTCCATATTTCACACCACATTGAGTGAACTTAAAAAAGACATTTATGATTTGATTGTGTAATTATGTAATCACATGCATCCTGATAACTTATATAGGATTAAATGTCCCATTCAAGCCCCAGTGAGAGACAACGGCGTGATGGTGTTTGCCAGCCAAAACTCTGGGTGCTGGACAAATATGTCCTCAGCATAACTGCCTCACATCTGTATTTGTTCTGCTCTGAATCATAGGTGGCCCAAAGCTGTCTTGATAAATAGCTACTCCAGGCAAGTATGGTGTATGCTCTCTGACACTATAGGTCACATAACCTTGTTGTCGGGACTAAGACTAATGCAATGTGAAGTGTCAAGTTATTATACTGAAACTAGACTGTGGAGCGGAACCTGAGCTACTGTGGTGATAGCAAGTAGGTGAAACAAGGCAAGGTGAATGTAAAAAGGTCATAAAAGGAGGAGATAGCGAGCAAATGAGAGGGTATGGAGGGGAAAATATTCGACACTAAGTGGGTCTTGTTGGTAGTGAAAAGGGGCACTGAGGTTCTTGGTAGTCGACGTAAATCATAATTGGCTGCTCCGAGCTGGAGCGATGCAAAACACAATGCTGACTTGGTAGTCGCGCATGATGCCAGGAAGGGAATGTGTTTGTTTATTTCAGGAGAACTAAATAATGCAGTAATAATCCTCCTCACCATGTCTCCCGAGCAAATGCCTCAGCACCTGTCAAGAATTTGCAGTATGTTGTCTATTGAGAGAGTTGCAAGAAGAAAACATGTTATTATTACAAAGCCAAGTAAACTAAAGTAATTGTCTGCAGATGGCAAAAACAAGCCACAGCTGTTAATACAGTGTGAAACATAAGATATGAAATATAAATGTAGCAGCGAGGGACTGAGAACAAACTGCATCAGACCAAAAGCTAATGACTTCCCATTACACAATGTAGCCTATAGCCACACTGCACCAGATAGTGCATGGAGGAGGGAAAATGTGTTGCAAAAATTAGTTGTCATTTCAAGTGATTACCAGAATCAAAGCAGCTGGGTGCTGGATTTCAGGTCTGGATTGATTTCAGTAAATTACAATTTTCCACAGCTTTTCTGCTGAGAGAAGAATGAGAATATTGATACGACTTTCATATCTGTCCTCTAAATACAAAACCACAGCCAGCAGTAGGTTAGCCTAGCTTATCTTAGTTTAGCATTAATACTAGAATGGGATTAGGGGAAACAGCTAACCTGGCTCTGTCCAAAGAAAAATAATCACCCTACCAGTGCTTCTAGTTTGCTGCTCTCACTGAATAAAGGTCAACTATGAAAGCAGCTTATTACAACTGTTATTTACATTTATTGTAAGGCAGCACATTCTAGTGGCTGTAGTAATTGTTAGGGGAGAAGAGGCGGAAGCACTAAGGTGAAGTATTGTGAAAAGCAGCAAAGTCTGTGTTGTATAAAGATGGAAGAACTCCCTATAGGGTGAGTGGGAGGTGTGGAGGATGGGTCAAACTAGTGTAGGACTTTTACCTAGAAGACTGGTGTGTGTGGCCCAAAGTCAGCAGTGACTTCTTTTAAAAATAACATAGCACAGTAGCCTATGCTAGTATCTGTAGCATACTACACTAGTTACGTCTGTCATGTGACATACAGTACATGACGTAGTGTTACTTAAAAAAAGAACTTATTTAAAGCCAAACTATTATGTGTTTTCTATCCTAACCACCTAGTTTTTTTTTCTTGTATGCTTTGACCAAACCACAAACTGTTATAACAAAAAAAACATTTCAGAATGTTTATGATGTTCATAATCACTAGGACAGTGATATACTGTATGTTGTTTTGGGGATGGTCGTACATGTACTCTTACATTATAGAGTTTTTGTTTAATCTGTGCAAAAACTGAGTGTAAAAATAACCAGGTACCATTTTACTGGGATTTAGTGCAAAAGCAGCAACTTCCTGGAGTCTCCATTGGTTGCTTGGCAATGTAAATAATAACAGGAAGTTACAACAAATAGTCCATCTTACAACCCATCATAAATCCATATCCTCTCTTTTTGGACATAGCCATTCTATCTGTTTCCCTGTTTTCAGATTTTATGCTATACTACCTGGCTGCTTGTTGTTGCCTCATATTTAGTGGTTTGGTATGAGAACGATCATCTCATCCAACACTTGGAAAGAGAACAAATACCGTAAAACTTCAGTTAGCAGCCTAGTCCCAATCAAACGCCTAGTCTCTTTTACTAGCCTTGTGTGGCTTCATATTTTGACAAATAAATGCCTGTCTCAATTAGACGCCCTGTGTGGTTCTTTACATGTATAAAATCATATTGTTGACTATCAACATCAGCCAGCATTAGTTAGCTGCTTAGATAATGCATATAAATATAAATGTTTACACTTTTTTCAATATGGAAATGCTACATATCGTTAGCTTGGTTCATTTCATTTTACTGAAACCATGAGCACCAAAGAATACACTAACCAGCAAAGTAAACAAGAGAGACAGAAAAAAGTGGTGACTTCCTACCTCTGAAGCTGTCATAAAGTCAGAATATGTGTCCATTCCTCGATGACCTGTAAGTTATTCATATTGCTTTGGTCCTTAAATGTCAACCAAGTGTTTTTATATAAACTAATGCAAGTTGTTTTAACAGGATAAAGTGGTGTTGCGTCAGTATGCTGAGTGCTGTTATCCTTGGGTGTTGTGAAACAAATGTTACAACATAACACATAATTGATGTTATTCAAAGCCGAATTTTTATACAAGTTATATTCATAGTGGTTCAAAGAAACAATTCTGTTGTATTTTTTATCTTTGCTGAGCCAAAGTTTTGTGTAAAAGGTGTTAAGGGCCTGTCCCAAATGTAAGGTTGTTGAGTTCAGTGATTTAAGCAAATAATAGCCTGGGCTACTAATTGAAGTTTACCGGTAAGTGTATTTTCCACTATGTATAGTATAATAATTCCTTTTAAGGTGTGCTCAAGCAGAAAGTGAAGATAATATTTGCTTTGCATTTTTCATGTGAATTTCATGTGAATTTGTGCAGCCTGTGTTTATTTGCCCCAGACAACGTAAGCTAGATAGCAAAGAATGTACCAACCTTATGTTTGGGTGTGTCTTTGTGTCCAGCTCACCCTTTTTACTCAAGTCACCAGAAAATTGAATTATTTTTGTCATTTTTCTGAATTCTCTGTCCTTAATTCTGTATATTTATGAAGTAGATTAATTAAGCTCAACTTGAAATATTTAAAATGTGATGCTTCTTCTGTCATTTGTGCCAAACTGGGCAAATTTGCATCAAATTTTTGCACCTTTCTATTGACTTTGTATGCAGTCAGGCTGCTCATCACAGTCTGAAAACACCATATGAATACAAAGTAAGACACACCTTACAAATGCTTTTGTCTATGGTTGTGCTTGGGTCTAAGCTTTGGAGAGACTAATATCTTATTTAATTGTAATTATGATTTCATAATGCCTCCACAGTTGAAAAACTATAGCACAAATAGCAAAACACAACCACTACATGGCTCACGCAGACAAAGACACACAGGAAAACACACACAGAAGCATCTTACTCCCCTGTAAGCAATGATCTGTATCTGTGCTGCTGGAAAGAGGCACGGAGACGATGGGTTAGGTGCAACTCCATTGTGAGCTCATTTCAGAGTCTAGTTGCACTAAGAACAAACGACTGCTCTCTGTAGACTCTTGGAGATATTGCTGAAACAACTCTTGTGTTGCAGCAGTAAACAGTGATGAGGGTGAACAATAAGGTTCATCCAGATTATAAACCTCAAATATAACTCTGACTGTAGAGTTCCTTTAGCAGCTCAAAACTACTCTGAATACTCTCTGAAGCTTTTGATAATCTTTCTCAGCATGTTGTCATCCTTCTTTGAATCATCCCACCTCAAGCATAAGAAAATGTAGCAAAGGATATTTAACAGGCCATTTTATGTTTCGGAGAAGAAAAAAAAAACACACATCAGAGGCATCTGGTCAAAAACATGTTGTCACTTTAGGTAGACTTGTCACTTTATACCTCTTTTAAAGCTTTTACATGAATTTAGTCTGTTGTCTAGTGTACTTATTCAGTGACCCACTTGCCAAAGCTTGGATAATAAATAGGTTCAGCTTGCTTTATCTTTTTTTTCCAGAAGTAAACAACAGGATCATTTGTTTTTGAATGTCAGGATGTATATCCAAGCAAAGACAGGTAGACAGAGACAAGACACACAGAGAAAGAAGAAAATAAAACATGAGACAAAAGCTTGGGTGGTTTTTGAACACAGGACATTGAATTTACATGTTACGCTTAAGATCTTTAAGCAAGACAGAAGAAGCCAAATACCCAAAGCACCTATTTACAATTGTACATTATGTTTCTCTCTAGTTTAAGCACCCTCAACCCACAGATATGTGTCATATTCGTATGTCATCACCGGATTTTTCTCTAAGCAACAGGGTCATTTTTCATGCCACAGCCGCTGCCCAATCACAAGCTGAGGCTGCACCCTTGACTCAGCACTCGTTTTACCGTGCCCTGCCAACCTAATCAAATTTTTCCATCAGCCCTAACAGTTATACAATTGTCCATGGGCATGCCCTGCCAACTCTTCGCTGACATACCATGCACCGATACCAAAAATTCACTGTTAATACCCATGGCCTTCCAGAAATGTTGTCCTTGAGTTTTCTTGAGAAATGTATGAGACATGTGGAGCCCAGTGAGTGTCTCAGATACACTGACACATACAGGTTGTCGTGGCTTACATTCTGAACAACCACTGAAAAATATTTATTTTACTTAAACCAACAAGACAAGATAGGCTAGTAATCATTTTGGTAATAATATATAATTTCAGTTCCTTGTGGGCATGACAAAAATTAGATGATAAGACTTACATGCAGTGATGGGTACATTAGATATGCGCCACAATTAACTTTTAAACAATGAAAACATAAAAAACCACAGTCACTGTTTCTCAGTAGAGTGCACTGTATATGTGTCATGTCAGACAAGTGCATTTAATGTATTTTCTTTCACATAAAAATTGTAAAGCATATCCTAAAAATATTTTTAATTCTACATTGTTTTCATTTTTGCTCACAGTCTTCATTGCCTATGTCAGTGAATTGTTACGTATGTTGGTGCGTTACCAGTGCCTATGGATGTGGACGTGCACATGCATCCTCATTTGGGTGCACAATAGTGCCCAAAATGGGGATGCACTCATACAAACATTGCTCCATAGCACTACCAGTGGTAAAAAGTGCCTCAGGGTACCTTTTAAGTACCAGCATTATTTAACAACAGGGTGTGTATGCAACAGATAGGAATCCCTTAGTAGAATGAATAACGCATGTATCGTCCCAACTTTGCACTAACTGTAAACTGAAAAGCCGTTTGTGAAGCGATATTCCAAATTACCATGATTTAGTATCCCATATTATAATTTATTTTAGCAACAACATGCAAGTAGATATTTCTTAGATTGAGCCAAGGCCGTAGCCATGGAGTCAACATTTGGGGGACCAAATTTGCCGAGGGGTCTGGGGGTATGGAAGTCAAAATATTCGAAATTTGAAAGCTTATTTCCTACTTAATTATATCATATAAAATGACCAAACATAACTATAAAGTATACGATGACTATGCAATGAATGAAAGCTACTGCTGTCTACATGAATTACACATGCAGCGCAACATAACTTATTGACACTTTACTCAGACTTCTGAGCTATCTGACATAATAAACATGATAAATAACATAATAAAGACACTAACATTAGTTGAATACACCTGTGAGCTGGGTTCTGATGGGGTACGGCAACACCATCTAAACAAACTACATGCAGAACTGCAGCACACTGTAATGCGACAACCAGATAACAGTGGCAATTTGTAAAGTTTATTTATGATTAGGATTACATTTAGCAATGATTACTTTGGTGATGCGGGGTTGCCTGTCACAGAAAAGCTAATAGCATATGTTTTAATTCACATTTTTTAATCATTATATTGTATGTGCTGCCCCCCCCCTCAATTATATATTATAATTAGGTTTGAGTAACAATATGTTTTTTAAATGTTAACCTGTAAGTCTACATAAAATAAGGCACTCAAATCACAAATCACAAAATATTTTTGGCTCAACATAAACCCAGTAGTTTTTAATGCAACGATTTTTTAATGTGGTTAATTTTCATGTATTATATTTAGTTACTGAGGTTAAATGAAAATCACCTGAACCAATGTATTAAATTCAGCTGTGGTTGAATCCATCTTCATGTGGTAAGCCACCCAGCTGCTCCAGTCACAGCACCATGGGAACATTAGTATGAGTGTAACTGGCACATGAACCACTTTCAAGTAGTGTGGTATGTTTTCAGGGTGTCAGGTGCCATGTTTGCATTAAGTTAGTGTATGATATCCCTGCCTCTGAAACACACCTCCCATTATTTTTTCATTCATAGAAATGACACATGTATTAACACATTTGTTTCTTAAGTAACAGTAAGAAATAGGTACAAACAAGCAACCAGATGCTGCACCTCTGTAGATCAGATGAATTTAAGAGCTGTCGCCACAATCAGTTTTATATATTTTGTGGCTTGTATGAAACTGCGCTCCGTACTATAGGTTACATCTATCATCTGCCTCTGTGACGTGCACCTGCTTTGTAAGTTGTGCAGTTCAGTGAGTGATGATACGCTTGGCTCAGTAATGAAGTCTTTATGAAGCCAAATTAGAAAGGTCCAAACCTTAAATAAAAGCAGCCACTGATTTAATAAAGTTACATGATATAATTATTGAATTTGTATTGTGCAATGTGTGTATGTGTGTGTGAGACAGACACAGACAGATACAGGTCCTGTTTTTTCGCTGTTTTCTATTTTTTCATGACTTGGTGTCAGTATATTTGAGCAGCACAAAGGCAGCCCTTGCTTGCTGACACGCGTCTGCTAAGAGGTAAGGCAAACATCTGTCTCCTGTCACAAGCCTTCACATGCTTGCTTTTGCCCAACAAGCTATGATAAGCCACCATCAGTTCAGAGATGAGGCTGCGCGTGATTGTAAAGCAATCTTCAAGCACCAAAATGGGCGAATGGGCTGAAATGAAATTGAAAATGAACTTCTAAAGATGTAAGGTAGAGGTAGGATCAAATGTTAATTAACTCCACTGTTTTAAGCTCAAAGGCCACTCAGGACTCATCCCGTAATAGCAGTCAGTGCTGCTGAAGAGATCAGTGCAGGCAGTCTGTGGTCCATTATACTCCTGCTGAGTAAATCAAACTACTGTACATGACTCTCAGGCTCATGTCTCTGGCTTTATGAGCATCTCATGAAGCAAGCTCTAACAAAGCAAAAACCATTATGCAAAGGGGATATTCCAAAAGAAATGAAATAGCATGTTAACTAGATCTGTTGGATAGAAATTAAGGGGGAATCAGGGGTTTTCAAATATATTGCTCACAGAGAGGCATCATTTTTATCTGTGTAAAGTCTTCACAAAGCACATCAACTGACTTAAGTACATCTTACATCTTACAATTAAAATAAAGCAAATCATTTTAGATCAGCATCACAATTCAGTAGTTGCAATCTCACCATTAACTCTTATTCAGATGCAATATGGGCTGAGTGCGAAAAAAAATGTAAAAGGGAAGACAACCAAACTGAAGGGTTAATTGCAGTCTTTCCCACTGTCCTGTCACTGGTAGTTGACATAAATCATTAAGCACAGTTACACTTGGATAAGAATAAATTCTTGTCTACTACTCTGGTGAACAAATAAATTGTTCAGACTTGCTGCTTTAGATCTCTTGGCAACCCTGTACTTTAAGCAGTATATAAACATTTAATAAATGGTTTATCACACACAAGATTTACATGTTTATTAATGTATTTGTCAAAGGTATAATTCCTCCTCCTGTGGGCACCCATAGTGGAGGCTGGTGTATAAACAGACAATAGATGATATGGTGAAGCACTGTTGTAAAATATACAATATGTCTCAGGAGAATGCATAATTATTATATAAACACTTAAAAATGTCTTTACTTCTGAGTACAACTGTGTTATGGTGTGTTATAAAGGACTTAAATGCCTAAGTTCTGTTTATAAATGCTCAATTGGGGGAATTAAAGTCAATTTTTTGGTACCATTAAGTGTAATCTTGGCACTTCCTATACAAACCACATACAGAGGATCCATGCTAATAATAAAGGCAAGATTTGAAGATAAGTGCACAAACACACACACCTTACAATGCATTACCCACATTTTGTCAAAACTGATTCAAAATACACAATTAAATGATGCCTAAATAGTCACATTGTTTTAGAGGCTTTTACTTTCGTTATTCTGTAACTGTATGTGCTTCTCTCTGGCTCTGAACATTGCATCTGTGTCTAAAATGTCTGTCTTCTTCATTGGTAATTGATTTGTGCTTGACATTTCAGATACATATTAGACATGTGCACCCAAGTCAGGTGCAGATTGAAGTGTTTCAGTTGTTGAATCATCCTGATCTTGTTAGCTGTTTGGTTTGAGAAAGTATAAGAAACGTTGTAAATTAACTGATATCAACTTTTGCAATAACCTGCTTTCTTTAATATCTCCCAGATTGCTTTCTAATGAATCATAATCTATTACGTTTCTGTTTTTCCTGATGCTGTACATATCCCAATCTTTGTTCCAGGATCAAAGCTACAACATGCTGCATATTGTCTTGGATATCACTTATTCTGATTTCATGAAGTAGCTGCAGACAGTAATGATGTTGTAAGGGTTTTGTGTGTATGCAGAGTCACATTTAAGAGTGAAAAATAGATATGTGCCAGCTTATGAATTTCTGTTTGAACCTCCTACCAATTTAATTTAGCGATAGTGTGATGCAATTACAGCTTTTTACATTTTAATATAAACAATCTCTCTGTTGAAATACAGCATAACATGGGTCTGTGAACAATGCGCTATAAGCTATAAATCAAACCGTGAAAGAATTACATTTTATATTTAATCTAATATGAACTCTACCTTAATAATATAAATGATATCTTTCTCTAATTTAATTGGCACTAGCTATGTGCATATTGCTAATATAATTCTGGATTTCCATATTTAATGATGCATGCTTTTCATGGTGAATTTTACTTAGAAAATGTCGTCTTTAATGAACCTTAGAAAAATCTCTAATAGGCATAATCTCAGAAAATGTAACTTCTTTATTTAAAAGGTTCTGGGGCCAATTTTGCTGAGTGCAGTACTTAAAATCCAATAGTTGAAGTCTTGGGGAAGCAAATGTATCTATTTGTAAAGGAAGAATGAGCAAATAGATTGTAATTCAAATGGCAGAGTACAGCAGCGCTGGACTTCAAACTCCAAATGCTTTCATAATTCCTGTAAGAGGAAATATGCATGCATATGCACACTTCATTTCATTAGAAAAGAATGACCTTAAACAGCATTATATGGAGCAAACTAGCTTGTACAGATGCACTAAATGTTAAATAAAACAACAGTGAGCTGTTGCAAAAACTCCCTTGAGCAGAATTCAATCATTATTAAAAATGATAACACCAAATAATTGTATGCAAAGTAGTATAAAGTTTCTGTTTTGGTTTACCTCAAAGGCAGCACTACTCTTTTAATCTAAACCGCTATGAAGAAAAGTGTCTCCATGCATCTGGACATGTGTGGCATGGGTGTGTGATATCAGGATAAAGATATGATTTCCAGAGAAAGGTGTTCAATGAAGTTCTGCACTGGTTGAGTGGACAAATATGCTCTCCCGGGAAACCGTCTGTGCTTTGCGCTTGAATTAAACTCATGCTATGCTGTTACATCTCTTTTCTCTTTTTACTGTCTATCCACACCCTCACGTGGAAATCAAACAAATACTAAACACACACAAACACTTCAAATTGGCCGCACATTGTGAGTGGTGATATAGTGTCCAAACACACTGCGTTTAAGTGGTATTTATATAGTCAAAAATCCAGCGTCCATGACTGAGAGACATTAACACCGGACACAAGCACGGGAGAAAGACGGGAATGAAGAACTCTGCTGAGAAAATGAGAATAAATGGATGTCAATCTCCATGTGGAATTGGTAACCAATGATCCATTAAGGCAGCCTTTCCACAACAGACAGACAAAATAGCCTGAATTAGAAGTGCCTGACATTTCAGTTAATTGCGCTAACCATGTCAGCTCCACAGTAGCTGCAAACCAGGTTAAGTCTTCACCTTCTATTCACCATATGAAACAGGAGCAAAGGCCTTGTGCAGGGCTGATATGTGCAGGGATCACTGCATGCAAATGATGAATAAATTAAGTGCAACAGAGTGGATTTATATTTGATAAACGGGTGGATAAAGCAAATGTAAGCAAACACTATAAAGTTGCTTAAAGCATACATGTAGTTTTATCTTTTATGAGCAGGAACAAATCATCCTATCATCCTAGGATGATGCAAAAATTGGCCGAGACCCCCTTGCCCCCACCCCCACCCCGCCACCCCCCAATTGTATTCTCTTATTATTTATGTTTCTTGCTTGTTAGCTAAGTTGTGTACTTGTATTATTTCTCATAAGCTCTTGTTCTCGTTAGTAAAAATGATAATTAATATAAAAGATAGTAATATTTTTTGAGGGGGACGGGGGCCGCCAGGGGGAGTTTGCCCAGAGTGCCAAATGTGCTAGGTCTGGCACTGGATGAGGACAATATATGTTATAAGAAACAGCAGATGTACAGGCTTAAATAAATTTGTAGTCTGCGATATAAAAAGAAGCGCCAAGCCTCTTCTCCTGACCAACAAAAGAGAGCACAACTTGCTGTCATGAAAGCAAAAGGTTTATTCATGTTTGAAATTACACAACTACCACAAGGAAGACTTTTCAGTCCAGGGTGTAGTCTGGTTAGAAAGTAACACTAAACATCTTTAATACATTAGAATCACTGCCACAAATCATTTGTCATGACTTTTTCAGTTTCAGAATCACATACAATAGAAAAAAGAGAAAAGAAGTTTTGAACCCTGTTGAACAGAGCTGGAAATGTACAGTTCTGAATACTGAAACCTCTATGCATTACATTTTTTATAATGATTTTTTTTTCTCTTTTTTTCCCGCATGATTTAGTAACAAGATGAGCAACATTCAAAATGTTTTTTTTTCTTCTTCTTCAGTATTTACAACAGTTTCACTGTTTGGTGTTAATTTATCAACAATGTTCATCGCGCCGTCTCGTAAAAGCCACAGACCAACAACTTCTCCTTCGCCCCCCTCCAACACCCCCCCCCTCCCCATCCCGTCTCTTTTTCATGGTATTAATATTGTTATCATTTTCATTTTTTTATTTTTGTCATTTTAATTTGCCGTACAGCAACAGCATTTTATTAAAAGATTAAAATATACATTAGATTACATAGAGGATGAAGAGTTTACAGTGTTACAAGATGTAATCAAATTAACTACATAAAAACATTAAATAAGGGCAAAAGAAACTATGGCGGTGATATTGTTTAGAGGTAGTAAGTGAGCACTCTAAGCTACAGAAATGTTGGGAATGACTGGTTTTCATGAATTTGAATGAGGTAATAAAGCTGTGTATTGATTGGTGGGATGTATAATTACTCTTAAGCTATATTATGTACAACTTTTCCCTGTGTAACGGGGGCCTGCTCCTGTGTGTGCTGCGAAGGAATGATCTACTGTTTGTTGATAAGCAGTACAAAAAAAAATGTTTACATATGTACATACTAAACATCAAATTATAAAATATGGAATGGTGTCATGTTATAGTCAAGCAATCAATTACACTTCTTTATGTTCCAGAGTTTGAATAGCCATTTCCTTCTACTAATGTATACGGCTGTAAGGCAAAAATAAATCTTGAAAGTAACTACAAAGCTGCCATTGAGCTGTCAGCGGTAGCATTGTCGAGTTGCTGGACAAGATTGCGGGCACATTACAGTCAAAGAAACAGCTGCTTTAATCTATGTATTGTAAGAACTGAAAGAGAATCCAATTATCAAAATGGGAAGTGGTAATTAAATCAAGAATCAAACAAATGGCCGTTTAAAATGTCACATTAAATGCGCGAGTGTCATCCGGTACTTTAAGTTCAGAGGAGCTAATTATCCTGAAAGTTTACTGAGTATTGTACGTGTGTGTGTGTGTGTGTGTGTGTGTGTGTGTGTGTGTGTGTGTGTGTGTGTGTGTGTGCGTGTGCTTACCCCTACGACAAACAAATAAGAGTATACATCTGATTTATGAAGACAGAAAGAAAACACTGAACGATCAGGAAACACTGGGTGTTAATGATGGAGGATGTGTGTGGCGTGGTTCTTGGGAAATTTGAAGGTACAGGAAAAACCAATCTGTCGTGAAAAGTTTTTTCTTTTTGTATTATCCTCTGCAGTTGCCAGTGAAAAGAGTCCATGCCCAGCTCGAGGCGAAGATGCATTAATAGCGGATCAATTCGAGGTATCGGAGTGCACACTTCCGGGTCCTTCTGTCGGAGATATTACAGAAGACGGAGTCGTTGCATCTTGCCATCCCCCATTAGCCTGGGACACAAATGGGAAAAGGTTGAGATTACAATCACACACTCTGCAACATGAGCTCAGTACATTTTTATCCCCAAAATGTAACACAACACTCCAAAAATGGAAATGAGACTTATAGATTCTGGTTGCACTCATGTGTCAACTGATATCAAAATGTTTTACATACAACGATGCTGTGTGATTAGTCTCCGCATTACAGTAGCATCAGCAAAGAGGCTCTTGGAAACAAATTTGTCTCGTGTCCCGACCAATGGGAGCGCTCCCTGAAATCAGTGTCTAAGCAGATTTCGGCAGCGGCCGACAGCTTGTCGCTACATATTCTCCTGTCAGTCAAGAAGAGGGAGGGCTCGGGCCGGGTGAGGTGGGGGGAGCTGAGTGAAAGTGACAGGGCAGGGGCCTCTCCAAGAGAGCCAGTCTTAGCCAGCCTGACTTTGCTTTGCTCCAGGCATGACCTAGCCTTTACTGGATCCTTCTACGTCACCACCAACAAAGCTAAAGGTTAGTCTATGCTAATATATCTATGCGGAACTTTCAGGTTTGTCGCTTCAAAATGAGAGCCACAGTTTGGCTCATTCCAGATATTTTATTACCATTATTTTGTTTCTGATTCTCTCCTGTCATGGTTGCTCAGCGCCGTCAGTTGCTGTTTTAGTAGGGATGATGCTGAGCTCTGGTGAGCCAGTAGGCACAGGTCTACACTGCACATGGAAGTGAGAAACCTTGTGAGAAAGTGAAAAACGCTTGATCCTGGTAGGAGCTGACATGTCTAAAGAGCTTATAGCAATAAGGCTTCAGCAAAGCCAAAATGACACCAAAAGCATTGGATGCTGGCAACAGCCCCCACCATTTGTTTACACAAAACGTGCTAATTCTTTTTCACACAAATAAATATATATATATATATATATATATATATATATATATATATATTTTAATTTCAAGTAACACTGCTGCAGATCTAATACCTTATTTTTGATGCTTAAGCCTTAAATAATATTAAACTGTGAATATGTGCGCCTTTTACCCAACAGGCATAACAATATGAAGAGAGCAAATACTGAGGTTGTGATCCAGTGCGGCGAGAGAGCGAGAAAGAGAGAGCTGTCTGACACTATTTCTCTCTCACTCTCACTTTCTCTCTCTTCATCCTCTCTCATCAACGAAATTAATCTTTACTCTGATAGCTTCAGATTGCGCGCTGCTTTACAAAAAAGGAGCCATATCAAACCTCATCAAGGAAGATGGAATTCATGTCGGGAAAAGGGCTGCGGGCAATCACATGTTCATATTTTATCATGAAGATAAGGCTATGGAAAATTCTGTGAAGCATTTCAAAACAGCTAAATGCAACAGATACCGTGCGGTGGGGGGAAAAAAAATTGGGTTTGACTCTAACAAAGTATTAAAGGTGTTTATTTTTATTTCCCCGCTGTGTAATGTGTTTTATTAAAGACAACTTTTAATCATATCAGGTGACAAAGTGACAAGATGCTATGTCTGCTTTGGGAAGGTTATGTCTATCTGCATCTGCCATGAGTGTAATGCAATTTAATGCACTGCACCTTCATGGAATGTAATTAAAATATAACAGCTCATTTTGATAAAAAAAACAGTAACTAATTTCACCTTTGCTCAGTAACTCTACTTACATTTAACCCATGTGGACTATACATCGTGTTCCCCCCGAGAGCATCATTGTATCCTGCCGTCTGACTGATAACATGGCGCAGGGTATCCACCTGAGGGAACAGACAAGGTGGACAAGCTGGTCAACTCAGTGTCTCAAAGCAGGTCAGCACTAACTGTAAACATGCTCAGTGAAGCAACAGATACTGACTAGTGTGAAATCACAAAGGGACTCCTGAGACAGCACATTTGTAACACAGCTAATAGATTTTCTAATGAAACAAAGGCATACTGACGTTACTAGCATGCTCAGATCTATGACATCCTCTATTATGGCTATGAAATAATAAACAAAAGCATAAGTTACAATAATATTACAAATATGTATGTTTAAAATGAGCATTTATTTTACTTAAATCATGAGTAAGCGCAGATTTTTTTTCTGCATGGTTGCGATTGTGTTGTGCAGCTGCGTTAAACTTACAAAATGGAAGACATCAACAACAAACGATAACAAGATGAGACAGGAAGATAGCAATATAGAGAATACAGAAAAAAAGGGGAAAACACAGTACCAAAAACCCAATACCAACCCAAGAGTTCAAGTCAAAGCCAAATGCATTCACAAAAATGTTTAGATGTTTGGAATAGTAACCAGGAAATTGCTTTGCGGCATGATAGCAGTGGGGTGGGATTATATTTTGGCTGCCAAAATATTCCATCCAAAGCGAAATAGTCAGTAAACACTTTAGTCAATCGGAGGTTATGGGAGGCCTCGCTGTTGTAATTTGAACTGCCCCCTTCGCATGGGCAGCGTGTTTTTTTTTTTGTCTTATTTTCTATTTTAACGTGCTTCAGACTGCACTGTGGATGGCTCAGTACACAGGCAAGACAAGGACAGCTCTCTGCGCTGGTAGTCAGGAACTGTCCCTGATTGTTGATCCTACCTGTGACTGTACATTGGCTCCGACTTGTGCCCCTTGGTAAGAATCCCCATTCAGACTCTGCATGCTCAAGAACATGTCCCCAGAGTTTGGGAGGTTAAAAGAACCTGAAGAACCTGGAAAGGGAGGATGTAAGTAGCTGAATACATGAGAAGGCTATAAAGGGAGAGCACAGACACACACAAATACACACACACACTCACCACGCACACGTCTGCATACACAGACCCAACTCAAGCAGACAAATACACTGAGGAAAGACTCCCATAAAGCAGGCAACTACAGGGATGAAAGAAAGTAGGGAAAGCAAAGAAATAAACAGAAGGGGACGATATGCAGAGGGACTGAGGAGGATCTTTTTTTTCTAACAAATGCAGTAGACACAATGAAATGAAAATCACACGACACAAGGGGGAGGTAGGGGGCCAGTTCTATATGTGGTTGGTCGCTTAAGCTCCCAATTGTTCCACATCACCTACTTCCAATCTAACGTTGGCAGGGAGGTATCACATGGTAAATGACAAGGACAATAAGAAGCTTATGAAAAGACCAGTACCAGTAAACATGTTGGTTAAAAGAGTGTTTTTGCTCTCTGCAGAATCCAGCTGAAACTCTTCATCTTTCATCTGGAATCCTGGGTGCAAGAAAAAGGGACCACTTCATAAGCTTACCACACCCCGACGCAGGTCAACCTAGTCCAAACTCAGCATTACATCACTCATTAAACCGGACTAAACAGGCTTCCTGTTTTGACTCTTATTCAATATGAGCTGCATATAATGCCATTCTGACATAATACTATCACTGTAGGTAAAATGCTCCCAGCAAATTATGCGTCATTTTATTTAGCAAAAAAAAAAAAAAGCACTACCATTCAGTGGGGCTACATACCATTACATTACAAATGACAGGAAGTTGACAGAAAGTCAAGGGAAAACAAATCCCACTGGCATCCTTCTGAATTCTCGTTTTTATTTATTTATTTTTTCATTTTGCCAAAAATACATGTGTTCTCGGTTCACAAGTCAGGAACGCTCTCTTTATGCATGAGTTTGCTTGGCATCAACCGTCTTATAGACAGGAGACACTGTGATCCCCAAGCTGGGAGCAGAGCCTGTCACTCTTGGCTGTGTGAATCGTGCATGAGAGAGGAAGGCAGGTAGGCAGCGGGTTAAGGGCTGAGGTAGAGGGCAGATCTTTTTTTTATTTATTTTTTTGTCTATATGTAGGAGTGCCTACCGGAGTTAGGTGTGGTAGGGGAGTTGGCCTGGCTGTTCTGCACTGCAGCGGCTGCAGCGTGTGCCGCATTTACAGCAGTCTTGGCAGCATACAGGTTGGCTTCTTCCTGAAACTTGCCGATATTTTTCTTGTACCGGATCCTTTTGTTGCCAAACCAGTTGGATACCTGTGTGGTAGAGCAGAAGGAGGAGGAGCAGAGGAGTCAGACGTCAAGCAGCCACAGCACCGTGCACTGAGCAGTGTGATTGTTTCAAGATGTCATGTTTGGGTCCATCAAGTACCCAATTCCCAGCCCCTGCAGTAATGTCCGCCGGGTACACAAGCTAATTAAGCCATAATCAGGAGCCACTTGTGTCTTCTCATGGATGGGAGCATGACATGCTCTCGGATCTGTCTCCTGACAAAACTAAAACACAAGGGGCTCCTATTGCACAGACACTTAAGTCAATGTATTATATATATTTCTCATATCAGGGCTGATATCATACAAATCCTATCATGTCCCCGTGTGAATATATATATGAATGTTTATATTTTACCCTCTAAAGAATCCTCACTAATTCCAGATCAGTGAGTCTAGGTGATTGACACTTTATGTAAATACAATTACAATTAGTTCATTTAGGCGATTTAATTTTATAAGACAGTAGCAAATGCAGCCACAAATAGTTTATTACATGTGAGGCAGTATGTCAAAATTAACATAAACAGAAAAACAGAAAACATTGTAAATATCTGTGTTAAATATTTATAAACTGTTGATCTTAATTAAATGTACATAAACGCTTTCATTTTGAAAACAAGAAAACATTAATACGGCAATGTGTGTGTGTGTGTGTGTGTGTGTGTGTGTGTGTGTGTGTGTGTGTGTGTGTGTGTGTGTGTACAAGCATGCTCAATGATTCGGGGAGCAACTTTTGTTTGTAATTATCAAAAACAAGAGTTAGAGGGTAAAGACCTGCAGACATGTGAGGCAGTAAACACAGTTTGTCGGGGCAGTCGGTGTTAATTGATGTTTTTAAAGAAAAAAAAATATTTTACCAAAGTAGAATGAAACTCTGAAGGTACAAGGAAGTTCAAATTAATGTCTGCAAGTGTGTATATTCAGATTTAGTGCAGTTGCAAACGCTCATTTTGTTGAATTGAAATGATGACACCCAACATCAGTCAGACACTGAAAAGTTGGGGTGAACCTTATGTGTGAGTGCTGGCTCTGCAATAACAGTGGAATAATAATGAGATGATGCTTGTTTTTAATGGTTCTATAAATTAGAGTGTCTTGTCGCTGTGCCGCTGCCCCCCTCTCAGGCCCTGCAGCCCACGGCTGGACCAGCCAAAGAGCAGCTGCCCCTAATGACGCTTTATTTAATTTCCACCCATGTGCTTAAATTTTAATATCCCCAGCAGCCCGCCAATGCTGTGGCGTAAAAACTGACTGGATTTGCAGGACATCAGATCATTTCTATCCTGCACGTCTCTGTGCTCTAAATCTTTAATATCTAGGCAATTAAAATTAATGACCATTCAGGCGAGGCCCACTGTTGGCAGGGTTTCCTTGACATCAATTGTTTGATGGGTTTACCTAGAGGTTAAACTAACAAGCAAGGTTTAATTGGAAGCAATGAAAGCCCTGGCCATCATCCTTTTTACTTAACCTGCTTATGGTGGATTGTGGAGCCAAAGACGATGCAATATTCCCTCTGTTTTCGACAGCTCACAAAGTGCCCACAAACCCCCCGAAATCATAGAAAATGTTTTCTAAAGCTCATCAGTCTGTTTAATTTAACAAAAATGTTTGTGCAAACAGTGTATTACACACAACTGCGTTTATGTCAGCTGGGGTGTTTGCACACGAAAACATATTTGTCTCATTAAGCCTGAAAGTTGACAGTGGTAGATAGACACTAGATTACTTTTTTTTACCAGGTACGGCAGTGATGTATGCTTATTCTACCATTATATATTGAAATGTGATGATTTCAGAAGTTAGGAACGATTGAAGAATAAACTTTCAATACTTTACTCTGCTCTTGTCCTTTCTGATGAAGTGTGTTATGACTGTATTCTGCCACTATATGGTGTTACAAGCCTGGACAGACTCAGCAGTGTTGGCATTGAACCCTCCGGATGTTACACCACCCCTTCTCCGCTCTACAACGCACTTCTCTCTCCTGCCCACTGAACTCTGGCTTTAGTGATTCTCAGGTTCAGCTAAATATTGAACAAAATGCGCGGCACTGTAAGGTGTGGAGCACAACCCAATCTACAGAACTAATTCCCTTTTATCTTGTGGCAGGCCATGCATTCAATTGACTCCTATGTGTGGTGAGAGCCAGGTTCTGAGATTGAATTACCTGACATCAGCAGCCTCAAAGGCAGCGATTGTATAATGACCATGCAGACTCCTTGCAAGAGCCCAATGCTGTTGCCTCCATCACTGCCCACTAGAGAGGCCACGGAGCTGTAGTTAATAATTCAAACTATTTCACCCTATTTCAGGTCAATACTCCTCACTAGTCAATGTAAGGCAATGCATGGTCTGTCTATGATCTTAATATATCTGAGCTTACAATGCCCTGAGCCTTAAATACAAATACAAAGGTGGGCTCACTAGCTGTGATACCATCAATTATACAGGCAGCATTAATAATGAATGAGAGCTCAAGTCTTAGCTTCTCTAAATTCACCATGATCTGAAATATTGAAAAGTGTCGCTCAGAAGAAAAATGTCAGCAATGTGAATGAGTCTCTGCGCAGGAATGTGCCTTAAATGTTGAGGACATTATATCAAATATGGCCTCTGTAAACCCTGACACAAACGACAGCCATCCAATCCCATGCCTTCATTCAGGAGCCCAGCACAGCGCATGCAGAGTGACAGAGGGAATAACACCGCATCCTGCATAATATATCATAATGTCAATAGCTCATCGTACTTTCAGGATTCAGCATTACAAGTTAGGCAGTGCTAGGAAAGTTTATCACTGCAGCATTTAGATAAAACACTGGATTTGAGCTGCAGGGATCTCCTGAGGTAGAGAGGCTTTGCTCTCAGGGAAGTCGACTGTGCATCACTTGCATTTTCAATGATCCCTGTTGAAATGATGCAGGGTGTTTCGTCAGCGATGATGTATCGGGCAAAGTTGCGGATTGCTATTGGCATACCATTCACGACGGATGGTTTTTACTTAATGAACCGCTCGTGCAATCAGCAAAGCCCCGCAAAAAAAAAAAAAAAGTATTTTGTGGGTGTTTGAAAAATTACTTAGCCGAGGCCCTCAGAGTGGCCGCAGCGAGCAGCGTCTGACTCTGAAAGGCCGGGGCCACGGTGAGGGATAACCCACTTACGGCATCACGTCGAGCCTCCGACTTTGTTACTCACTTAAAATGAGCCAAAGCACTAAGAATAAGTCAATAAGAATGTCTGCCGTGGCCTCAGTCGGTCGAGGAGTACGCCACTAATGGGGCCTGAGATGAGTTCAAGTGAATTTTTAAAAGCCCTCTAATTTCTGCATAGACTGATTTGTTCTCATGGGAACTGGATTGGTGGCCTGTGTTTTTTTTTTTTTTTTTTTTTTTTTGCCAGGCACTCAGAACACAGAGTGGAGCTCCATTTGTGAGTGTGAGGGTCGGTGGCCGTTTCTTTAAGCACTACAAGTGAGTGGGGGGTAAATCATCTCAGAGCGCAGTTTGAAGATTGAAAAGACCACACAATTAGTCGACGCTCTACAACAAACAAAAAAATAAATAATGTGGTGAACAGTAGCCAAAAAAGTAAAATTTCATGTGACACATTTGTACACACATAATATGGTGAGAACATGGGTGTAAGCTTAAAAAATATGGATCAATTAAATCTGTGTTCTTGTGTGACTTACAGGTGGGATGTAAATGCTGATTTTCCACTCTTTTTTTAAATGTCAATTCAAACTTGAAACACTGTAATTCATAACATTAGCATTGATCCAGTAGTGTGAGGGAGGGAGGTTCTGTGCAGTGGAAAAACTTGTGAGGCTATTACATACATGAACAGAGGAGGTACAAAAAATGAAAACAGTGGATCAGGAGAAGTCATGACATACCTGTGATACTGTGATGGTGCTTCCCACCCCCTGAAGGCAAAAAAGAATGGGCTTTTACAGTATCTGACTCTTCATGACTACACTCAATACCCCCTCCCCACACAGAAAAAAACACGGCAGATTATTGTATAGATTCACGTTTCTGTGATATAGTGTCTCATGAGGACAACCATAGAACAATAGAGTATCAAAAAAAATCTAGATAGTAGTCACAATCATAGCAAGAAAAAGAGAGCACAGGATAATAATACTCTGGATGTGGGGGTTAGGTGTGAGAGATATTGCCTTCAGGTTTACCCAGCAAGCAGGCTATGCTATATATAAAGTGGGAAAATATAACTGTGAATTAGCAGAGAATCCTGCAAGGTCACTTGAGCAGCAAGCATACAAATAAATAGCCGGTATCATCTAGTGTTTTGAAGCACCAGACTTAACTGCTTTTCTTAAAGTAATGGATGATGCCATTTTTCTTCCCAGCTTATGACCTGAGCGACTGACCAGGCAACAGAGAGAGCACACATGGTGGATGGGAATGAGAGGGGAAAATGGCAGGGGACCCAGCGTTGTGGGGCAGAGGGGGGCGGCTAAGGAAGGACAGCATAGTGCTTTGATTGAGGCCGAGATGATATAGGCCTCCCCTCCCTGTGGCCCTGCTCTGACTGACTGGGACCAGCCTTGACTGAAGCATCATTAGGCAGCCACAATGTCAAGGTTAGCTAAGGACATTGTGTCTTGGTGGTGTGACCTACGGTAACTATCCCTCTAGGCTTTCCCACCCTGATTACCCACCAGCTACTGTTAGATGAGCACTACCCACCTGGGAAACTGTGATGCTGCACTTCTTGGCCAGCTCCTCTTTAGCCTCTTCGCTTGGATACGGGTTGCTGAGGTGCGAGTAGAAGTATTCGTTCAAAATTTCCGTCGCCTGCTTGCTGAAGTTTCTCCTTTTCCGCCTGAGTGGGGAGCACAACGAGAGAAAAAAGGCCGAGCGAGCCTATTAGCGGGGACCAGCATTAACTCATCCATTTGGATCGCACAAATTGCACAATCAATCTCACACATAAATGGTGAAAATAATGAGGAATGGGGCTCTAAGGGCCCTCAGGAGCAGGATATCGTGTCCTGCTCCAAGAGTCTCGTCAACACACAGAAGAACAGACTCCGACCAATAAACTGACAAGCACACAAATAAACGCACACACAGTCACAAAACACATACAATGTTTAATTTGGTCTGTTGGTCTCCAATCTCCAGTCCAAGCGTGTAATGTGCAGAGTTTAGTGCAGCGGATGGGTGGGCTTTGTGATGGAGCGCAAAGCCCAGTCGGAGTGCATCTCGGTACATTATAGAAATCACGGCATGCACAGTTGAGCATTGTTCCTGAAGTGCCACAGCCCCAGGGATCTCCAGTAGAAACAAGCGAACTCTAACTAGATCTGGGTCCCCGTCCCTCCCAAGGGCACTACTTATCATGTTGTTGAGCATTTGCTTATTTTTGCCTTGTTTACTGCGCTTCACACAGGCAGTGGGCAAGCCAATGTGCTTCCACTCGGCTTGTTTGGCCCGAAACTTGTACCGCTCTCCACCGAATGCCCACAGTGCACCACACTGTTAGTGATTAGAGTAATCCACAACACCTGCTGATGACCTCCCCTCCATCCATTACACATGACTCGGCCCCCATTTCATTTGGTCTTAACTGTTCTCAGGTGCGGGGCCATGATAGTCTTGGAAATGGATAATGCATGGAACATGGACATAATTAAAATCATGCATCTCTGCGGTGCTCATACTGTGTGCTGTGCCAGAAAAGTGGGAGAAAGAAACAAACTTTCTGACCTGCACACAGTCTAAAAATGACCTCGCCCACTGGATTTGCTTATATGGGTCATACATAAGCAATAAAAGTTTCCAGATACCAACACACACACATACACATATATATGCTACACGATCCACTGACCTGGCATCAAGGAATCTGGAGCGCAGGATCATGACAGCTTCACAGGTGCTCTGTTTCAGTTGCATCTGGATGGAGCTGAATTTACGGTGAATGATTCCCACCATGCGCTCAATCTCTTTGGGAGAGATGGGCCGCGTGCGAGACTGTTCCCTCAGCAGGTTCATCACATGGGTAGTGAATTCGTTACATGCCTGCAAAGTGACATAGAGACACAAAGTGCAGCCAAAGTGAGTTCTACAAATGTCCCAAGTCACAGCAGTGAACTTACAAAAGCTCTTTGACTGATATTCTAAAGTTGTGCACATTTTTCATAGCGGAGGTTTATTACATGAAAGCTCTTTTTGTTAAAAGCTTCCACAGAGTGCCCTGTTTATATATCACAGTGATGACATAATAGGTGAAGTCATCTCTGAATATAAATGCAGATTTGCAATTTGGCTTGGCCCTAATGCAAGGCGAATTTAAACAGCTTTTCGTTAAACCAGTAGTTCATACATGATTAATTAGAATAACTCATTTACGTAGTGCACACTTTAGCTCATTACTCTGAGTAAAATTCGTTAAGTATTTACATTTAGATAATTAAAACCTGGAAACACCCTTAAGAAAGATGCATTTACTCCGGGCAAAGTGTTGTGTGCCCCCGCGTACCCACCTCCTCTCTCAGAGAGCACCGAGTAAATTAGTCTAATTTACCTCACCGGCTTGCTGAGGCATCACTGTTACACCTTCTATTTTCGCCCATAATGCCTGTGTTTAATGGCGAGCTCAAAGTGCTAGGTGAAGGAGCTGATCATACTTTCATTTAACACAGATGACTAAGGTTCTCCTCTGGATCTCTATAATCAGCTACAACACAGTGAATAATGCTGCAGTTTTTTTCTCCCCAAGCTGATAAGACATTCTCCCCTATCATGCATATTCTCTGCAATTTTCTTGCTAATGCAGGGAATAAGCTGTTCTGGGTGTTCTGAAGGGATGTGAAGTATAAAGTACAACTCAATAGGTCCATTTGAACGCAGATTGAAATTTAGAATAGCTGTTAGTCACATGGTTATTTAAACCTTGTGACTGTGAAAGCAGAACAAAATTGATATAACTCTCTTTTTCTTGGAAGTGGTGCATGGAGAGCCAAAACCTGAATCCTGATGCTGTTCTTGCAAAGACTCCCCCTCACCTGTTCGTATTTCTCCAGCTCCGTGTGGTAGATCTGTCTGATCTGGGTGAGTTTGGCTCTGTAGTCGGAATGTTCAATGGAATTGTCGGCCGCCCCGCCGGAGGCCGCGGCTGCAGCTGCGGCGGCAGCGGATCCGCCGCCTTTCTCTGGTCCCGCCACGCCCTCTGCCAGCAGCATGTTGTCTAGGCGCATGAGCTGGGGGTCTGGGGGGTCCTCCTCTTGGGCACCACGGATGCTGAGACCTGCAGCAACACACAAAACATGGACAGCGGGTAAGTTAATGTCATCCAGTGACATTAAAACTGGATAAAATACTACCAATGATGAAAAATTAAACACATCAAATAAGGGCAGGCTGGATTGTTAAGAGCAATTAAAAGCATTATGTCTGCGTAGTCTGCTATAGTGTGATGTTTCCCCTGCAGGTATGAACTGGGTGCCTCCTGTGTATGTGCCGTGTTCCTGTCGCCCATGTCTATGCCTGTTCTCTTTTATTTACACACTGCGCTGCACACTGTGTGTACGGGAAGGCTGACATGACAGCAACATCCATAAACTGACAAATGCTCAATGGTGAAGTGGCACTTCTACTCTGCGAAAGGATGCTAAACAGAAAACTATACCTCCAGTGAGTGTCTCTGTCTTTGACACAGTGAATGCTGGGAACTCCAAAAAAGTAACCTCATTTCTATTTGCTTATGAGGTTTGAATCTTGTATTATTTTACTATCCAGATTTTGCAATATTCTAAGAAGTAATAAAAATGTGCTGGTGAAGTCAAAATCTACATACAGCAAAATGAGCACGGAGTCAATTTTATGTAAACTGCTCATTCATGAATTCGCTCTCAGACCCTGCTGTTTATTTCCTCCGGTTTTCTGTCTCGCCGGTCTGTCAGCAAGTCGTAATCACCCAGCAGATAGCGTACATGCACACCTTGATGCATTGGCAATGCAGCCACAATGCCAGGCTTTACAGAGAATAAACAAACAAAAAAACACTGCGGGTCAGAATTACAACAAAAACAAGCTGGAGCAATCCACTCTAATAAGTGGATAAAAATGTGGCTCAATGGGCAGTAAATACTGAGTGGCTACTCGAACGTTATGATTACCAGAGTTGTTTCAATTCAATAATCCCTCCCGCAATTCAGGGATTTTCAACAGCTCATTACAGCTTCATTAAGATATGGCCAGCCACTGGATGCTAAATAAGAAGATTAGTGGCTCTATTGTGTCAGCCAGTAGGCATGCAATCAGAGGAGCCCTTTTACCATGCTTTGACCGACTGACCCTGCACACCATCCACAGGAGGAAATACTAGGGGGAAAGCGCTCCTTTTCTTCTGTCTGTCTTCCTACAAACACATTCCTGAATAAAATAAAATAAAAATTAGGAAACACATCATTTTGTAGCCACTCCTCTGATGTTTTCATCTCTGTTTTTGTTCGACTGCAGCGCCACTGAAAAACAAATTTGCCTCTATTTATGGATCGGCTGGCTTTGAGTCTTTTAGGTGTAATGGTGTGAGAGGAGTGGATGAATGTGGCTATTTGTGTTGGAGACATTGAGATGCTGGACAAGGCTCCATCAGGCTTCGCAGAGCCAAGCCATCCATGTGGACAATATGCCGCTGCTCCACTAACCCTCATCCACATCGCACTGCATCTGCGCAACTCCACCCAAAGCTCTCGTTCTGGACAGGCTCGACTGTTTCTATTCCAGTTTGTGCAGCACCAAAACAAAATGGCACATGATTCAAATGTTGACTGACCAGACGCCTGGCTACATATCTCAACATGCTCTAATAGCTGGTGGTTTGTCTGCCACTACAGCTCATATTTTCCTAATTCAGTATTTACTCCCACTCTCTGATTCAACTCAAGCTCAGCAGGCTGCACTTGCCTTTGTGCTGCGGGTGGTGGTAAGTAGGTAGGCATGTTTTTCATGTCAGGTATATTAAATATAACTCTGGGACGCAGTGTACATTTCCACACCAAACCCAGTTGTCACTTTCACTCCACTCACTCTATATCCAGGGGAAATGCAGCTGAGGGAATTTACAGGGCTTTTCAGCTAAATGGGCATAAATCACCGGTTTCATTCAAACTAAATAATCACAGGCCATAAAGAGCTACTAGTCTCTTACCATATATTACCACAAAGTTCCTGTGTGCAATAATGTGGCCATTCAAAGGAAAACAGAGCGAGACATTAGAAAGTGACATGTAATCCTGTTAGTCCACTGACATGCGGAGTGGCCGTGACATTTTTATCATACGTGTCCATTTCTATTTGGGAAATCAGCGGGATAAAAATGATTACTGCGCTGCCCTGAGAAGCAGACGGCCCCTGCAGGAGTCCACCAGGGTGTATTTGTGCCACAGCGGCTACGCCTGGCCATTCATAACGCACACGTTGGGAGGGATGATGCGTCTGTCTCAAGCACAAAAATTAGAAAAATAAGAAAACATAGCCTAGAGTAAAAAAACAATAAAATAAATAAATAAATATATATATTTTTTTAAAACATGTATCTTGCTGTGCACCTTTGTTGGAAGAGCTACAGATTGCGGATTCACTGTCTAAGCTCGGCATCATCACACGACTTCCACAAAATAGGCTCCAGCGAGATAATATCTTTAATTTGCTGTGCGGTTGACAAATCTGTATAGTAACTTGCAAAGCCACAGTCACATTCTAGCACTGCAATGCTGCTTGCCTGCTCAAATCTTTATCCTGTTTTTGTCTGACGATATGGGTATTAAAACAAGTTTGGGCACCCGAGTTTAGCTCTAATCCACCTCCACAGTCAAAGTGGGATTAATCTCAGTGCAAAGGGAAAGTGCGGGAGTCGTGTCACCTTGGTAAAGCCTGCGAGCAATTGGAACTTAAGAATGAAAAATCTATATATGGTCTGGTTATTTCACAGGACTCTGATGATGCTGGCTCACTTAATTACCAGAACGAATTTAATGATGTAAAAGAGAAAAAAGAAAAAAAAAATCTGAAATTGTTATAATAATGTAACATGTCCTTAATCTGCCTCGTTTGTCATTCGACAATACAGGTGGAGTAGCTGGGGAGAAAGCACTTGCCTATATGATTGTTCCTCATTTCTCCTCTGTGGCTGAGACAAAAGGAGACACTGTGATTAATCCATCCCTATCAGTCAGAGGTGGTTCTTCTTTTCATTTTTTACAGGTTTCACCGTCCGTATCAGATCCGAGGAAGTAACAAATTTGACAGATAAAGACAATGCAGCCCTTTTCTCTCATATACTCTCCCCTGTTCTCTGTTTATAATCATTTCCGGTTCTGGGCTGTTGTCTCGTACATCATTCCCTGCTTGAAGCCCTGACAGTGATCTGAGCACTGCCTCGGGCCGCTCTCCTTTCCTCCCACCTCTTTTTCCCCCTGTGCCCTCTTTTATTCTGTGGGCTTAGCTGACCTTTGGCCCGCTGCTTGTTTACTCTCATCACTGAAGTGTGAGCAGGAGAGCCATAAAGGCAGAGCCCTGCTGGGTTAATGTGGCCTGCTGAAGAGGGAAGGGGTGGCTCTGGGCTTCTCCACCTCATTCTGCTGCACTGAATGCACTGTCAGATGCCAGACAATACACTAGAAGAGCAGCGCTTTTGTGCAGATAAAGCCAGAGATTTCTCTCTTTCTGTATTTTTTTGCAACACTTTGAGATACCAAAATGTTGCTGCTTGCTGTAAAGCCTTGCCTGTTTAACTGTGTTTGACGATACACTCTGTTTCTCCACTGTTTCCAAAACATCCTGTTCATTACAAGTAACCCTGACCTCATGCAGCTCCTCACCTACCCAGTGCCTCCAGTGAAACGGCTCCGGCCACGTATCGACACTCTGTTCATCTAATTGCATTGATCCGCAAAGGTCTCCCAAAGCTAACTAATCGAAACAGAATTTATTTTCTGTCAATATTTGCAAAGGTCATCTCTCTTAAAGCCGTGGAGTAGACGGTGTGAGCAGAGAGGCGGCTCGGAGGAGGAGGAGGAGGAGGGGGAGGACCGTGGCATCTAGCCTGTTACTGAGGCTCGTCCAAGGTGAGCTTTAACTCTAGTTTGGCACTCAGGATCCAAGGCTTCTAATCCACCGTGTTATTAAAACCCGCTGCCAAAGCAACACACTAGAGACTACAGAGGGCTTAGAGTATCCATTTCACAAAGAGGCCAGTGTCACTACAGCCGCGTTCCACGTCTCCTTTGACTTCATATCATCTCCTTTGTCGTGGCGCCTGGATCAGTGACTTTCAGCTCCAGAAGCGGGGAGCTGGATCAAATTACCATTGAAAATCTTTTGTTCTGACAAATGAAACATAAGGATCCTCTTTCATCGACGTTCTTAAAGGCTTTTTTAAGCTTGGCCTACATCCACATGGCACAAAGAATCTGAGAGAATGCCTGCGGGCTCTCTCTAGCATGTACAGTAATTAACATGCCATTAACACATTAATACACATTAACTATTCCCAATGTTAATGGCAGAGTAATTACCATACCTGATACCGCACTGTGGGGAAGCCAAAGCACATTTGCCACTTTGTGTTTCACTTTCTTTGTTGAGCGAGTTGAAAAGAATCACTTGGAAAGATGGCTCAGTCTGCTTTTCCTCTGAAAATATCAGTGTCAGTGCATGTGTCTGCCTAACCCAAAAGGAGCTTTTACACATATAATGTAGCTGTTCTGATTTGACTAAAAACATACCTGAAAGGAGGAAAGTTCTCATTGAAATCCACTAAGGACTGGCTTTAGAGGTGAGGCTGAAATACTGGAGGGGACAGAGTGTCTGGTGATTAAATGCGGAGCAAAAGAAGGCAGGGAATGGGCCCTAAACTGGGGAATCCCTGTCTAGAATGATGATGTATTTCCTCCCAGTGCGGTGAGTGATAAGCTAATCAGCCGCGCTGACAGTGAAGTGTTACAGCCCCTCAGTGCTAGGTCAAGACTTCTCTCATCATACACCACCAGCACACACTAAACAGACAGCACACGGAGGTGGTGGTGGGGAGTGGCTCTGGTCAGAAAAGAAGATCTCTGTCAGTTCAGGTAGCCTTTGTCCCTCGATGATGATGAGCCCACCCCCCAACCCCATTCCCCCTCCATAAGAGGAGGCTGTGACAGCGGGGGCGAGGGGCGTGAGGGGAAGGGGGAGGGGGAGGGGGCTTGCCACTCTCGACCCACGACTCCAAGACATGCGGGGAAGCGGGGGTGGGCGAAGGGGGTGGGAAAAGACAACCCAAACAAACATCTTGAAGACATTTTGCCAAGCACACCAAAATTAATCACTGTCCCATGGTGGCACTGACATTTGTGGGAAGTGACACACAACATGACAGACTAGAGGGAGAGGATGAAAGGAGAGTGAGGGAGGGTGGGAGGGCTGGGTAAACAAGAGCCACTGTCACTCGCTGTGATCATGCCTGCATGTGTGTGCGATGTGTGTGTTTATATGTGGACGTGTGAGTGTCCCGCTTTGTTTTACTGCCCTCTAAGACTCAATGTGGGCAAACGGCCAAGTGGTGTAGTGATGGCTGACCAGGCCTGGCGGTGGCGGCCGCACGCAGCGGTTGGGGAGACTGGCCAAATGAGTGGACAGGACCTCCGCTACAGATCAGCACACTGACTGACCCTACAGGACACATACAGCATGGGGCTCCAACATAGGGCTCACATGGTTCACATGGTCTGCTAGTCACAGAATGAGCCGCAAATCGCTGAGACGCTTGTGTGTTATTCAGGCAGACATCCCAAATCTAAGATGAACATACAGGAAAATATACTCAGTAAAACAGTCAAAGAATATTTTAATATCTGTGCTGTAGGTAGACTTAGACTGTCTCAGACAGTTATTGTGTCTCGTGTTTCAATATTTCATTTTATCCTCTTATATTGTGTTAGCATGTTTTGCTTATTTCTTTTCTTCAGTTTCATTTTATATTTCATGTACTGATGGTCTTTAGCTGCTAGCCTCAATTTGCTGCAAAGGTAGGCTGATTTGTTATTCAGACCCCAAGCAAATAATGCAAATGTGGCACTGAAAGCCACTTATGAAATACCCAAAGGCAACTAATCACTCCTCCTCTCGTTCCAGCCTTTCTGCAGCCTCCTAATTAGAAGATGGAGATTGCATGAAACCAGGTCACACAGCAGGTCTTGTACACACCGATAACCAGGCAAATACGCAGGCAAAAACTTCATCCAGACACCAAGCCAAGCATGCATTATTTTAAAGGCTAGAGGTGAAAAAATAATGCTATTCACGTTATTAATCCCATATATTTCACTGTATGCTCCCAAAGAAAGGATTTAGGCTTGAAGCATTTTGCGTATGTGTTCTGTTATTTGTGTGTTTCTTTGTGTGTGTGTGTGTGTGTGTGTGTGTGTATCTGTGCATGTGCATACGCTCATGTCTGCATGTGTGCGTGTGAAGGCTACATGCTCGCATAAACAAAGAAATGGCATTGGTAGCATACAGCCAACCATGATCCACTGCCAGAGAGATTATTCTTTGCAGTGGCATTTCTGCAAGAGAGTTGACAGTCCATCATTTAGATTTTGCAGTGTATCCACGAAAAGGCTGCATTGCCTGAAGCAGAAGGAGCTGCTCTTTCCTTCAGTGTCTTTTATAGAGGAGAATTCAGCTCCAAATTGTAAAGCCAGAATCCTTTGCTAGGCTGTGCTAGCGTGTAAGGACTCTGCTACGAGGCAACTGAGGTTATATCGGATAAGGCTGCTCTTGACATGCTGATTCTCCGAGCATCTCTGGGACTGCTAAAGCTCACAAAAACACATCCTCATCCAGTGTCTTAGGTTTCACGCATCCGAACAAGAGCGCTCTTTCTGCAAACATCCTGAGCCTGATGTTGCAGGTTAGGTCTGCAGAGTGCAGTGCAAGGAGTGGCTGTGCGGATCAGGTCCGGGGCCAAACAACAGCTTGTGACAGAAGCAGGCCAAAGAGGATGTTGAGACACGCAGAGACTTAACAGGCAGCCGGCCTGCCATCCACTCTTTTTCAGCTCTCCTTATACTCAAGACATCACTTCGGATCCATCGCAAGTCTCTCAAAGAAACATGGCAAGAATAGAGTCTCATATTACCATAAGAAAGGAGTGGAATAATTGTGGGATTTTCAAAGCAAATGAATGATCGCTGGGAGAATATCATCTCTCTCCTTTCATTTGACCAGCTGAATCCTTTTATTGCACACCTACAGATGATATGCCACCTTTTTTCTTTTTTTGTTGCGATACCCCACGAACAATGTAGCAAAAAAAAAGGTTATTTGGTGCTAATTATTCCCAGCATGTACTTTACACACCATTTAATGAGTTAGACTGGAGGCGTGGCCATCGGCTGTGACTTGCTCGCCCAGTTATCCAAGATGAACCGTGCAATCTCCCTCACGTCACCCCTGTCATGTGTACCAAGTCCCCGCCCGCATCCAATTCCCTGCTAGGGCTTCACTGGAGCAGAGACGAGGCGCCACTGAAGCAACACAACAGCTCCCGTAGCGTCTCCGCACACCGGCAAGGGAGGGGTTGGAAGTGAGGGGGGGTGGGGGGGTGGGGGTAGAGCTGGGAGCTCGCTCTCATAATTACAATAATTAACAGTTGCAGATTTAATTGGAAGGGAAGGCATTAACAGGAGGAACATTGTGGCAGTGCGTGCAGAGGGAACCTTTGCTGCAAGAAGCTTTTGTCTTCTCTGTACCTAATGGTGCCTTGGCTGCGGTTGGCGAGTGCTGACACAACACAACACAACACAACCGAGCTGAGGGTTCAGACGGTGGGGCTTGTCAGGACTCAGACTGGAGGCAGATAATTAGGTGCCAGGTTAATGAGAGCACAGGCTCTTGATGGCATTTGGTTACTGTATGTGGGCAATTAATGACTTTGTTTTTGTGTTTTTATTGCCCACTTGAGTGGAAAACATAATACATTATTCACCTCAGGCCTGTGTGTGTGGTGTGTGATTGAGTAGCAGTGACTCTGGCTAAAGAATTTCATTCATTGTGGTGGACGGGGTTATTCAAAACAATGCAGTGTACTATGTGGAGTTAGCAAAATGAAATCTCAGCTCAGTCATGGCTACTGCGCCGCGTGACCTTTTCAGAGCGTATTTCCTCATGTCAAGCAAACATTGAAGTTGCAGGTCAGGAGCAGGACAACATAGCCACAAAAACACACCAGAACAAAGAAACCAAACCCTGTGGCCATAAGTGTTCAGTTAATTCAGCGTATCACATTTCATAATGTATTTGCGAAATTCCGTACCCCCCAAGAAAAGCCCCTGCTTTCATTCTAGAGGATTTATTGGCAATGAATCCACTGAGAGGTCTTTAGACATCCTCTTCTTTAGCCCAACCGCTCGACGCCTCCTATTTTGGAGTTAGTTGTTCTCTTGCCTGTGGTGGCCAATTAGAGTGCTATAAGATAAATGGGCACCCACAACTTTGATGTCCATCTTTTTAATAAGCTTTGGTTAAGATGACATCTGTGTGAAAGAGTTCAATATCTTCACAGTGGGAGAGAAAAGAGGTTTATTCTAAAATGAAATATCATCTAAATACTGCTGGAGGTTTAGGCTGGGTGGGGGGGATCACAGTGTTGGCTGTGACTCTGGTGCTGGCATTCATTATCTTCCGCTGCAGTTGTGCAGATTAGTCAGCGAAAGATGATTTTTAGTGCCTCCTGAAATCTATGCTGTTATACAACTGGATCAGCCTCAGCATAAACAGAAAAAAATGTCTTTTTTTATGTAGTATTCAAACATGTTTGCCAGTTTTTATACACTTTAAAAACAGAGGAAGCCATTTAATTAGCCTAAATAGAAACAAAAATGATTCAATGTTACACATATGTAGCAGTAATAGAGGAAAAGTACAGTCTAACAATATCTAAAATGGTGGGGTAATAAAATGGTGCATGTGTGTATGAATGTAAGAGAGAAAGAGAGGTGCAAGGAGAGCATATATCTAACCTAGCCTGCGGACGTGCTCCTTTATACGTGTGTGTAACTCAGTCAGGAATAATGTAAATGTCTGGAGAGTCTTAAGACTGAGGCCCGTATAAAAGCACCCTGTTTCAGGCTAGTAAAACAAGTCAATAAATACAGCGGAGAAGCCGGTGCTGTCTGCTGCACTCTCCTGAATGAAAACAGAGGTGAACTGCTTATTTTCAGTCTGGCACCAGAGGTTGACAGCGGCATAATGGGCGCTCATACATTCTGACTATCACTCGTCACAAGCTATATCTGTCAACATTACACTCAAGTGCATTTTTGATGTAAAACAAGCGCTTGCCGGGAGGAGTATTTATGACTTGATGTGGTCAGCTGCTAAATGAACCCGATGCTTCCTGCAGCAGGGGCTGACCACATTATAATGTTTTTTTTAAAGGACTTCTCTTTTCTCACTCGAGTCATCAGTTTGTCTGTTTGTTGATTCTCACAGACAGAACAAACACTAAGCCTCGGTAGGCCCGGCACTTACTGTACGAGCAGGCAGATCCTTTCCTGCCTGTGCTTCCAAATGGGAAGCCGATGACACAGACTCACAGAAAATGGAAACGCCATTAGGTAGGCAAACACTTCGCTGCGATAACTGTTACCTGATTACAGCGGGAAAGCGCAGCCGTGGTTCTCCTTTTTTTTCATACTGTGTCAACACTTTGGGAAAGCAAATATTTCAGTGACTACCCTCCCTGCGCTTTAATCCATATGGTGCATTCTGTTTGTCACCACAAACTCCCAGGATGGGTTTTTCAGAATGGGAAGAACTACTCTTATACAAGCAGTGGCTCACCTGCTCCGTGCTACACAATGAATACACAGAGGTCACACACCATATCACACTGGGGCCAGCGTCAATCCTTTATTAAATTACCTAGCTATCTTATTTTCTGTCACTGCACTGATATGAGGGTTATCTTTTTCATTTATGTAGCGGATTTTCAGGGGATTATGCATTAAAGATTAAGGGTGTGTATACCTAACACCTCAGCACAATAAAATGCAATACCTCAGACGGCGCATGGCTGATGTGTGTAAGGCAAAAGGAGGTGCTATAAAACAAATCTTCAGCAGCCAGAACCAGACAGGGTTTATTCTCCTCAGACAATACAAGCTGTGACTATACAGAGTGTTTCAACCCTAAAATACTGTGGTAAGCAATACAAATCCCTTGGACAAAATGAAATGTATTAAACATGTGGATTTCATAAATCTCCCTTTCCTCGGTCTGGGTCAGAGGTATATTCACTGTAGAGCTCAGCAGGCACTTTTCCCTCAGCATTGTTACTCTGAGTCGCAAGTGCTCCGAGTGGTTTCAAAATGAATGTCAGCAAAAACTGCACGTGTACAGCAAACAGCAGATTCTCACGGTAAAACGGTTCAAATCACTTACCCCTGCTACTTTATAAGAGTATTACAGTGGTGTAGGGATTTAAGGGTCTGCTATAGAAATATTACAGCTGGAATAGTGAACTAGCATCTACATTGTAGATGTGAAAAGATGCTCCAAAGATGAACAGTTATGTATAGTTCTCGAGGTTCACTCTCTACAGTGCAGATAGTGTCAAAAAAAAAAAGCCATTCGGATCCAAGCACAACACTGTTAAACACCCAACTGGGATGCCTTTAACCTTGAGTAGCATACCAAAGGTAGAGGCAGCCTGGGGCTGTGGGGGGACTGGCTACCACAACTCCCAGTGCCATGCTGTTCCACAGTGGGGGCCCAACATGGCCAGATTGCCAGAGAGGCCGGTAGAGGTGGTGCTACAGGAGTTAGCAGGAGCTGATCATTCATCTGCTGCAACATTCATTTAAGTTGCTCCATTATCTATTTGTTTTGTTTTCCAACACAAATCTTTCGTGGTCACCTCGCTGAGGAGAAAGGTCGCTCCGCGTTTCACCTTGTGGGTGTTGGAGCATCTGTTGGTGGCTTGTTCATGAGACATTCCCACTAATTATTTAGCTAGCGTGATGGATAATCTGTGATCATTAAAGATCAGAAGAGCTAAGAAAGGATTGGGAGTAATTATCATTGCTCTGTGGTTCCCACTAATAAGTGAAGGGCTTTGGAAAAGCAGCAGTAGCATGGATGCACAATTAAATGCTCCGTCTTTTAAATACTCCACCAACAGCAGGCTCTAGTATTTTGATCTGCTTCAAACTAAAAGCTAGTAAACAAACTATGAATGATGTATGAATGTTATACATAGCTCTGCCTGGTGTGGGGGGCCTGGGAGAAAAGATGAATAAAAATGGAAGATAAATTAGTGTGTGGAAGGATATTCTTTCCCTCAAGCTCACGTTAGGGCTGAATCAAAACAAATAATGAAGCCTACAACCTATGAGTCACTTCGATCCTATTGTATAATTCAATCATTTTTGTGACAGCTGACTATTACTTCATCATCGCATAAAGACAGATTAAAAAGTTGTCAAATTAAATATTAAAGAGGGACTGCAGGCAGCAGTGAATTTTTAAAGGAATAACACAGATTGGAGATGAAATGAGGCACCTATATGCATATTTTATGCCATAGGGAATGAATGCATACATTTTCCTCCAGGCCACCTACTTTGTAATAAAGAACAGCGAGTGTATAGATGTGGTAATGCAGCACAGCGGAAATGATATGAAAGAGAAATTGGTTTTACATAATGATGTCAAAAGGAATATGGCTCTGCATGGTCATGCGGAATAAAGATAAGATTCTCTTTTCTCCGTGAGTGAATATTTCGTTAATGGTTTCTTCATTTCCTTAAAGAATAAAGAAGTCAAGCTTTGAATGAACCTTGAATGAGGTTTCTATTGAATGAAGTTAACATTTATCTTTCAATAGCAGGAGAGATCCACGCGTGGAGCAGAATACCGAGCGTAAAAAGCTTTGTCATCTGTTGAAATAAAGAGAAAGTGACAAGTGACAGTAATGCTATCACATTTTCAGCTGAAGGAAGGCTTGAAGAGGAGAACAAAGCGGTAAAAATGCGACGCGAAGAGGGTTAAATCTCTATGAAGAACAGAGAGGAGGGTGCATTTCACAAAGTCAGCATCGATTGGAGTAAACAATGACGGATCAATACACACATAAAAGGACCCCTCTAACAAAGACTCGCATGTAGATTTCATATATCACAAACAGAGGATGTTTTCTCAAGCCTGTTGAATTAGCAGCACTGACCCTTTTTTATTAACACTGTTTTTTTTCCCTCCTGTTCAGCACAGATACACTCCTGTGTCCACACACACTTACTCATGCAATAAGCATCATTGTCACAGAGGCTTCCTTTCCAAATGGTTCAGCCTCCACCATCTGCAGGCGTTCCCAGACACACCGCTTTGAGTCTGCCATAATGATGCATGACTAAGTACAGTTAAAGTGTTGCAGTCTGTTGGCAAAAAGCAGTCAAGCACTTTGCTATAGTGTCACTACGGATAAACCATACAGCTGAAGGTTGACGATGGATAAAAGGCAGTGACAGGCCTGGTGATGTGACTCTGTGTGTGCGAGTGTGTGTGCTAGTGTGGATCCACATGCGTATGAGAGGTTAGAAACCATGGCACAGCAGATTTGTAAGTGTACTTAACTAGGATGTGAAATAGGGTTGGACACAGTGAAATAAAATGTTGTGCTGGAGTCTGTTGGAAACTGGGACACGGTTTAAAAGTTATTCCCTCTGCCAATAAGCAGGCATCTCCCTCTGCTACTGTGGGTTTAAGGGAATCACAGCCTCACAGATTTGCTAATATTGTTCGTCGCGCACGTTTCTGAAAATTGTCAGCCGGCACAATATGAAATCTTCAAATGCAGCACATTATTTTAACAAACTTGTTTTTCTTTTCTTGCTGCATTTGGAGTCTGTTGGCTGAAAAACATCTTATTTTGGGATTCTTAATTTAGAGGAGCTCATTAGACGGAGTGTGTGTTCTCTCAGTCCAGCTCTTCTTCGGCAGAGCACTGTTTATTTGGCCTTGCACACCCAACTTCTTTGGTTGAATTCAGCAATAAGGGACTCAAGCCTCCCTCTCAGCTCTAACCCAGTCTCTCTCCTCATTTCACTGTCTCCTCCACTCCTCTTCAGGGTAGATATTCAGCGTACAGTGAATACAGAGGAGACAAAGAACTCTCCATTATACTGTACTCTGTTTGCCAAAGTCTTTAGTGTCAAAACGCTCCGCAGACTTTGTTGCTGCTTTGTCGAGTTCACCGCTGCAGCCCCTTTCATGTAAATGATCTTGAATGTTATTTTCTAAAGAATGCATTTTAAAGAGAAATTCTCATTTCTGCCTCTGCATCTTGTCACAAACCCTTTTCTCTCCTATCTCCTCCCCTCTCCCTCTCTCTCTCCCTCTCTCCCTGCTCCCTCCTGCCGCAGCCGTAGACTGCATAATTGATGCAAATACTGTCACATGTGTCAGGAGTGGAGGCTCTTCTAGTTTACTTCTGTGCTACACTTTATCGGAGAACATTAAGTGGAGAAAGCAGCCTCATGCCAGGGGTGGAAAATCAGCTTGTCAGTGGTCTCATTCACGCAGCCATTGCTTCGGGATTGTTTCATCAAGGTGATTGAGAACAAAAAAGTGTGGCGGCAAATTCCAGCTTACGTTCAGGAGGCCTGCCACATACATTATTTATATTTGTTGCCCACCCATAGTCTCTCCAGCCATCTGAATACATCATTGCCTAATTCTCAAATATTTCTTCAGATTTCCTCCTATTTGTGCTACATCCTTTCCACATCAACCACGCCAAACCATTAGGCTTGTAGAGCACACTTTTTTTCTGTGTGTGTGTGTGTGTGTGACACAGACCTGAAATTATGGATAGCAGCTTTCAAGGAGTGCTAGGGTCTGATGGGAAAGCTGTAATGGCTGTAGAGTGACTTGAGTGCAGTCAGAGACAGAAACAGGATTTCATTTACAACAACGATACAGGAGGAATTATGTAAAATGGTAACATTCCATGCCATTTAATGAGCCATATTCACTAATGTCTAAGTCTATGGTCTCGCAGTAATAAAACGCACCGCCTGCCAGAGCTCGCCTGCTACACTGTTTCTGTCTATTTCGAGCTCTGTATGAAACAATGGTGCATAACAGAACAGGCAGACATTTGCAGTTCTTTACCCTGCGTGCTGAATGCTCTGCCCTCAGACAGAGTGAGGCGCTTGTCTGCTACCCTCCCCTCCTCCCACCTCCCTCTCCCATGCTCTCCCCTGTCCTCTTTTTTTTCTGGCCCTAGTCTGTGCTACAGATTAAGTGACTTGATCCTGCAAACATCTGAAGAATTCAGCTCCACAAAGGGGTCACACAAAGGCCAGGGGATAGCCTTACAGGTCCTCCTCCATTAGCAGATCCACAGAGGTGTCATCAGGAGGGCTCTGCAGGCAACAAAGACGCCTCAAAAAGAGCAGATTGCCAATTGATGTTTATCTCTGGACTCATTATTAAAACACTCACAGCCTGTGTCTACTTGGACATTACATCTCTGAAATTAATGGGAAAAATTGATTAGCCTTGCGCCGTGCACATGTCACGTGTGATGAGTTGCATTCGACAGAAAAAAAAACAACAACTTGGACTGCTAAATGGAATCCTGCGACTCTGCTCTACGTCGAGTCTTCACAGTTTTTTCGCAAAAACAATTTTTTTTTGCACAAACAAGTTCTCGCTTGTGAACTGCAATCCTCACGCCAAGTAAAGCTGCAAATGCTGACTGTCTCTTTGTTCACATGTCTCTTGATATAGACAAACAAAAAAAAAAATACTCCATATTTTTTTTTTTCCAGCATTCACAAAGAATATCTGGGGCTCCTAGAAAAACATTTCAGCTGTAATAAGCTTTCTCCATGAGAGTCTGAAACATTTCAGAGGCCTCCTTTGAAGCTCTCACTGTGTTGACTGTTCATATATAGACAGTGCTTGGAAAGCCTGAGCGCCGTATCACTGTAACCTCTCAGTGCTTCTGCATTAATAATTAATTGCCAATGTGAGTAAACACCACTGTAGATACAAGAATGCCCCTAACAACACAAACTCTGCTGCTCCCACTTAAAGTTGTACGCTCAACAAATTTGGATGAATCTCCAGATACATGCTAATGTTGCACATAAACTGCATTCTGTCACATTTATCATGGAAAACAAATCCAGCAGCTTCTGTGTATATATCCAACTTTGCAATTTAACCATTTTTAGCAAAGTATACTTGGAATAATTTGCCAAATTCTGCAAAAACCTTCATACAGGAGATTCAAGCAGGTGGTTCTATATTTCACTCCGCAGCCTCCTGTGTAGTCAGACCTGCTCAGGAGAAGATTTGGAGGCGTTGCTGTTGCGCAGTTACCCTTTAGCTTACAGGCAACATGCTGTGAGTTTACGGCTAACACAACCTCATTTATATTACTTATAGTGAGGAATGTATGTGTGCGCCCTGTAGAACATGCTGACCTTGTCACTGTTAGCAGCATCTCCCCTCGTGCTAGTGAGGAGCCTTGCTGGCGTTCAGGTACTGTTACCCAACCGCTCAGTGGCTTCCTGCTCGTGTTATACACAAAGGAGAAGCTAAGGGCCTCTGAGTGTGACAGCAGAGCCGTTGCTTATTGAATGGCTGAGGAACATAACATGCCCATTGAGCTCTGATTAAAAGATTTCATTACATATACAGGGTGAGTGCATATCATAGCAAAAGGCAATATCTGGTTGTGTATGAATACAAGAGAAATGAGAGGCAATGCAATACATAATATAATGCAAACACTAATCATATTACTATGGTTGTGTGTGCATCACCAATAAGCCTTATTTAGCTTTTGGTGGTGGGATATGACCGGCTATTCAGAATTCAGGAGCAAGTAGAGCGTCTTTTATCTTACTATAAATCCTCATTATTTCTAATAGCACTTCTGAAGGCTAAAGAGTAGAGCAGAGCATGTTCTCTTTATTCTGCAGTCACTGACAGACATGGCCAAGCACTATGGGTTAATGTAATATCACAGTTGGATGCCTCCTCAACTCACTTACATTCCCTGTTAGCTTAAAAGTCCTTCTGTGGAAAAAAAAAGAGAAAGAAAAAGTATGCAATGCATGAAAGGAGGTGACGATTGTGGGAACCCATAGCGGCAGCTGGCCAACAAAAACTCGAGTTATGAGTTACTGCAAAAAATCATATTTCACTGGGCCCCATAACAGAATCAGTGTGATAGATTAAAATCACATCAAATGTTTTCAATCAAGCAGTACATTATTCTAACGTGATAAAATAAATGTCAGAGGAAAACAAAAGGCTAAAAAATTCACATCTGTGATATCCATGGTCCCATTTTGTCATGGGGAAACGTTAGTCTAAGAATAGAAAAATGGACTGTAAAAAGTCCATGGTTCATCTACTGAGACTGGCATATCAATTAGGATTGTGAATAAGAGTGTAATTGAAAGCAACAGGAGCAGAAAGAAGCGGAAATTCATCAAGGCAAGCATGGAAAAGCACAAATGAGTTCCGAGTGAGACACGGAGAGCCTCGTCCCTATTCTTCTGCTCCGTCTTTTGCCCAGAACAGACCCACCTAATCTCTGCCACCATTACCAAACAATGAAATCAGCAACCAAAACAACTCTGCCTGCTGTAGTTTCCTTTAATAATTCTAAGCAGGCTAATTGTTTTGTTAGAGGTACAAATAGATATTTCTTGGACTTGTCTTCCCTTCCAGCCCCAGGAGATTCATAAACTTGGTGTTAACAGCACATTGGGTGCTAAAGTCTGCAGCCTCAGGGGCCCCAATAAGTGGTAAATCTAGCTTTATAAAAGTGAGAAAAAAGGAGCTCGTTGTGTAGCATTAACCAATTACTGTTAGCTCATCAGTCACAAGCTGTTGAAGTGGTTCACTACCTCTTAGCATGTAATTTTGAGCAAACTAGGAAATCTAAGCGGTGCTGAGGTCAGAGGTCACCTTGCTGGGACATTTATAGTTGGGTTTTATTGGGTGTGCTGGTGCTCTGTGCCTGCGATTGCTTTCCAGGCCTGGCTTACCACTGAAAGGTTCACTGGCCAGCAGCATCTGTGTCTTCCTATACTCTTATCTCTGCTGGCAAGCAGACACACACTGGTGCAGGCCTGCCACACAATCACTGCACCGCGGCTCCACTGTCACTAAATGGCACGTTCTCTCAGCCCCAGTCCTCCCTTTCCTAGGCACGGGCTTCTCCAGCTGCAGCCTAATTTCCTGTGACTTGCCTAATTACTGTAATTAAGGATTAATTGCCATTAATTATTCACACATAAGCTCATCGCAAATCATGGGGTAAATGTCTTATGAAAGCTGCCATACAAGCCATGTATAAACACACTAGGATGCTCCAGGCTGCTGAATCGATCACTCAGCCCTCCAGCAAATCTCCACGCCACACTTAGGAAAACAGCGATAACTCTCCCCAAAATCAACAGCCTATCCAGGTGATGGAGGAATCAATTCACATGCTTTATTTGTCTCAGCTACATTCGCCTGCTTCCAATAGTGCTTCCAGGATCTCCAAGACATGAAGCAGACAGAGAAAAATGTCTATGGAATATGCTGTAAAGTTTGGATAAAACAGGGTGTGATATCTCGGAGCATAAGACAACGGAAAGGATAAGGATAAATGAAGGCTAATTCTACTTTAATCTACTCCTGTCATCTTATCCTTGCTGTTAGCAGCATAAGAATCCATGTGATCTGCTATCACAGCAAAGAGGTGAGCAGTGCTAGACCTAGCTCCTTCGGAGCCAAGGGCAAGCTTGCAAAGCTCCCCAACCACCCCGTCCATCAAAAAAAAAAAAAATAAATAAATAAATAAAAAGAGAGAAATCAACACAACTTTGCTAACAAACAATAATAAAATAATCCTCGTCCTGGTTGGCTTTTGCTTTTCCATTTTCTTTTATTCTAATATGCTCTCCAAATACTCTTCACAACATCATACCCAGAAATGATCTTGCATGTTCTGACTGTGATGATCCCTCACTGATAAACTGGATGGACTACGTGCTCCCCCTACTACAGACCAACCAGTAGCATCAGTTCTTTGGGATCACTTTGCCTTTATGTTGGATTGTTTGGAGGGGGTGGGGGGCAAAACATCTACAGACCCTATAGGCCCCTATGTCAATAGGAGGATCTGCCACTGGAGGCAAAGAACATGAAGCTCTGATAGAATTTGTCATGATTAAGGTCATTACCTCTAAGACTGGTAGGGAATCTATTCACATGGCGCTTTATCTTTCATTGTTTTCTCTAAATTCTTGGAAATCCACTTAAGCCTGAGAGACTGTTTTTGTACCAAGGAGAAACATGTCATTAACCCCCAATGGAAGATGCTGTTATCTCTTTGGGAAAAAAAATATGTGATCAGTGACGTCTGAGTCTGGGACCTTCTGGCTTTTGGTGGGAGAAAAACTCAGACATATCATCGGCAAATATTTACACTTGCCAATACTCTGATGATTCCCAAGCATTTTTAGGGAAATAGTTGTTAAGGCTTCAGCATCATAAAATCATAATAATGGCCATAATGTAAATCTGCTGAGTATGAAATGTCTTCCAGGGACCCACATGCAAACAGTATTTAAAAATGAGACATTTTTACAAGGCTTTAAATCAGCAGTGGAGCCATGTGTTGATAGAGAGAGAAAAAAAGAAGAAGTAAACTGTCTGGTGCTTCACCCCAGGTCTGCGAGACCTCACAGTAACGCCACAAACTCCATTATAATATACAAGACTGACAATTATTTTCTGAATCCTGGTGGGGTCCCTGCAAGCTGCTGCCTCAGCAGCGACATTGTGCGCCACATATCCGCTTCTCCATGTCATTCTCTTCTATAAACACTGGTCACTGAGTGAGAGGTGGATGGGACAAGAGGGGACTAATTGTCGGACCAAAGGCAGATGTGGCAGATTAATGCAGGAAACATCTTCATTTTGGGCGCATAAGTTTGTGTGTCTGATTTAAACATTTATGTTAATGGACCTTCTGGCAGCTCTTTAATGCTCTACACTCTCTTGTAAACAGCCTCTTTGCAAATCCATCATTGGGCCATCCTGCAATGGAAAAAAAACCCCAAGCTGCACAAGGAGAGGGGAACAGATAACACCATTCCACATCAAGACAAGGGGATAACAAGACTTCAGACTTACAGAGGCGGCTTGAGCCAATGCTGGCAGAATTTCCCCTGATCAGCATTATTGCAGCCAGAGTTTAATTTATAGAGCTGAGCCAGTCCTGTTTTATGCGTTTGTTAGATTAATGTGCAGTCATACTTTTTTTTCCCTGCTATAGTCTTTGATCAAGTTCAATTTATTGGGATTAACCTGAGGTTCAAGCGTGGTCTATGATCCATTTCAAGTCATTACAAGAAGCCTCTATTTTCTCCTGCTGTGACTGAGTGTCCAGTCCTTATAATTAAACACAAGTTTAAACTGTCAAATCTGTCCTGCAATTATGACGATTCTTTAATGACCCTTTGCTGTAACATATTAATGTCTTCTTATTTTGAGCCAACTTTTATACCTTTGACTTTGCACCAGGCCCCTCAAATTAGCATGTGTTAATTGTTACCTAAAAATGCAGAGCAGTGCTGTGATAAATACTACTTTTCACTGAGACACAAGAGAAGTGCCTGATTGTGCCGTGGTGTTAATACGGAAGCATGTTGTACAGTCAATGTGTCACCGCGCTGTGTGAGTTACAAGACCCCACAGTCTGCGCAACTTTCCATGGACCCTGCTGCCCCCACGCATTTCACACTCCCACCTCCCTCTGTGTGACACCTCAGAGCACGCACATGCATCATCGCGTCATTGATGCCTAATTGATACTTCCCTATTTATTGTCACCTTCCCTCTCTGTCAGCTGACTCGGTTCTCCGTGTCGCTTTGCATTTATGGACTCCCGGCTGCCTTGATCTCGGTAATTAGAGTTTATGTGCTAATTGGTGTAAATACAAAGATGGGAGTTGCAGGCGAACACTTCACACCGCGGCTATAAATTGTGGCTCTGATAAGTGTGGGTTGCAGTGCTGAGGGGATAGAAGTGTCTCTAGGAAACTGATATTTCTGTCACCAGCCCTCATCTGTCTTTACACATTCAAAGCGCAGTACAGCTTGAAAAATATTTGGACAGCTTAAGACATTGTTGCATGGCCTGGCTTAGAAAGTCTCATTTACCTCTGAATGTCAAATGTCATAGTTACTATTTCAAGACCAAGTTGTAAATTTAATTGTCAAGACATGAAAGTGTTACCATTATGGATTAAATGAAATATAGTTCTGCATTTTTATCAGATCTGAAACTGCTTCCTTTGACTAAAGTAAATCAGACACTATATATATATATTTAGAAAACCATGGCATGCAATTACTCATAGAAGCCTGCAAACCTTTCAGTAACACCAGAACCTTGTCAACTTGATTTCTGGTACTGTTTTTCAGTGTATAAGTTATTCTTTGATGTCTTCAGAATTAAAAACATGTTAGTTTGCCTCAATTATGTATATCGGACCGTTACTTTCCAGCAAACTTCAGTCTTTAGAACTCCCATTTAGCTGAGATAAAATGCAAGTTTGTAGCAACGCTGAGAGGAAAACCTGTAAACACAATAATAACAACTGCGTGATGCTTTTGAGTTGTAGGTATCTTCATGATGACTGTAACCTCTGACTTTAATAATAATAATAACACATTTTCTATTTATGGCATTAAAATGCAAATGTAATTGTGCATGAGAGCTGTGACCATGAATACAGACTTACACGACAAAATCACCCTGTATAAAAAGGCCAAAGACAAAAATGTTGGTAATGTAGTTGGCTAAGTTAATAATGGCAATGTGTTCTCATCCCAAATCGTCATTTATTGCTGCTTTGTCAGTGAATTTTTACTTGTAAATATGATGTGATAGGTAATCTCCTGCGTCTGCTGTTGACATTCCAGGATGGTGTGTCAATTTACGTTTGTTATGTGCATTGTGCCTTTTCAAAATAAACATCCGTTTCAACAGGAAATGTAGAGTAACTGTGTATTATATTGATACAGTCTTATTCACAATAAACGTACAGCATGTTTGTTTTTACATGTATTTCCTTAAGTTTAGACAACAAAAGCAAGTGGTTAAGTTAAGAAAAAACATCGCAGCTTAGCTTAAAGTAAGTACGGTTGTTACTGACATAATGTTAATGTCGTGATATACGTCACTAATGTAGAATGAAAAAGGCTGGTGTTTGTTGGATTTGTTGATAATGGTGGTAAAGATGCCAGATATCAGTCTGTATTTACATATTGTTATTACAAAAAGCAACCTTTAAGTGTTAACAGAAGATTAGGTCATTCATAATCTTAAAAATATAATAGTCTTGACAGCACAGCAGGCTGCTTACAGAAAAAAAAATACTAGTAGATTTAATGTTTTGTGATTAGATCCTTTGACAGCTAAAATAACATGAGTTCAAAGCCAAACACTAAAAACAGTCTGTGTGAGTCTCCCATTACTATATAATATGTTTCTTAAGCCATCTGCTTCAAAATGCTCCATTTCACTGAAATGTAAGACACAATTATGCAGATATCAAAAAGCAAACTTTTGCCCTGATTAAAATCAGGCTTGAACCATGTGCTTTTCACATGCAAACACGCAGATGCATGTTCCTTTCCCCCCTTTTCATTTTCAACTTGGTTCTTTTTAAACTCCGTGTTGTCAGCAGATGTCCTTCTAACGGAGACAAAGAAAATGAGAGGGGGCTGGATATCATCAGCATAGAAATGAGCCTCCTCTCGATGCCCCTTCTAAGGCACAGCCACAGCGCCGCTCCAGCCACTGCACTACCTTTTCAACTTGCAAATGACAGTGTCACCAAATGCTATCCTTCCATCAATCAAGTCGAGGGGGTCATGAATATACAAAAGGCAAAGCGGAGACTGGCTGCCTCCCGCAGCTCTACTTGGCCCAATTATACAGGCTCAGCTTTCTCCTGTGAGCTTCCACTTTTTGTTTCAGTCTAAAGGGTACAGTCCTAGGCAGCCCCAGGCTTAATCAAGGTAGGTCACGCATACTGGACCTCTCAAGTGGACTGCAAATGCAAGTTAAATGTGGACACCAAATGTCATCTTTCTTTTACATCATTACTGCTGGGGGGCAAAGACAGCAGGGGTCAGTTCTGCACCCCTATTTTCTGTGCACACTCTGCCACATCCCATGTACTGAAGTCCTCCCCTTTACCCAAACACAAGACCAGACCACTAGGCCGCTGCAGCCCCCTCCTCCCCTCTCTCTGCGGCAGCCTCCTTGCCCCTTTCTTTACCCCAGCTGTCAGATCATAGTAGTGAATTAGCATTCTAACGGATACGCCTCAACCCGGGGATGAATTAGCACACAGGAGTAACTAATGACCTCCCTGCTGAAAGTGGACCTTATAGTCCATGGCACAGCTGATCAATACCATCGCTTCAGCTCAGCTTATCCTCTCTTCTCTTTTTCTGAAATCCTTTTACAGCCTTAAAAAATACACCAAATTGTTACAGGAGCCACATGTTTATGCTTATTAAAATATACATATAATAAAAAAAAATCAAAATAAAAAGCTTGAAACTCATCAATACACCTGAATGGCGACAGCTGAACACAAAGCACATCAGTCAATAACGTCTCATTGTTACATGTTCATTGTGATGGAGAATGTAAACAAGGCAAATCTATGTGTTAATGTAAGTAATGTTAACAGATAGCATCAATCACTGAATACAGCGATTGTGTTCTTGCACTGTGTTGACAAAGCGTTGCGCGAGCTGACTAATCAATCATCTCATTAAAACTGATGATTCTAATTGTTTTTGATGAGTGTGGCACTGATGCAAAGGTTAGGACCATTTTGTTGCATTGAAAGCTGACTGAATGTGTTATAAATTTGTCACATAAAAGTGTGACACTGATGAAGCACGACTGGACTTTCTCGCCGCACCACTTAAAGAATGACTTATTTGGGAATAAACAAACTACATAATGGCCATTTTCTGCCACAGACAGAGAAGTCAGTGACAGTGCATATGGCAAAAACATGAAAAGAACTCGCTGTCAGGTTTGTTTATCAGAATTTAAGACCTTCTCAAAAAAAAATTTGCAGATAAAATATGTTCAGGCTTGAAATAGATGCGACAAGCAGTTTTGAACAAGCTTTGATCAGCTTTTTTGATGTGTTAATGTGTCAGCTGAGGCGCAGCAATCAAGCCACAATAAGTCTCGGAGGAGTGTGAGAAAGCAGAGGGTTAATGTGGGCCTACGGCTGAGAAAATAAATTACTCTAAATATGTAAGTGGACGTTGGAATGGGCCCTGTAAGAGCAGAGTGGGTTTGGGTAAACCAACAGTCTGTCTGCAGTAATTTATAGACAGCTATGATAAATACTATTTGTCCATGACAGTCACATGAAATAATAAACCATGGATGGCGATAAACATTACTAAATCCTGACACTATTGATTTATAATGTCTAACAGTGACATCAAACCAAACAACTGACAGAAACAATGCCAGGGCTTTAGGAGCAGTTTGTCAACTATTAATTCTGTCAAAGGGGGTTTCGCTCTAAGCCGAGAGAGCTTGTCTTGCAGTTGTCAATCCCTTCCCTGGAAACGACTGCAGCACGTCCGCGGGTAAGGGCCCTAGGCACTGCTCCGTTAGCCCTAATTACCCCCATCCCTGCTTTGGCAACGACAAGACCAGCCTCTATTTAAAATGCATGTTAATTATGCAAATTATTAATTGGGCTGGTGCTTGAGGATTTGTGTTTATGCCCGGATTAGAGTTAATAACTGTATCAAGCTACGTTTTAAGCCTGACCTATGACAAGTAATGCTGAGGTGCTGAAAGGGATATTTTCCAATACATTACCCTCTCTTCTCTTCCAAGTCCATTCCCCATTACAGCAGGCTGAATAAATGACACACAGATTCTCCTACCTCGCAACAAGACCCAGACAGTTTGGATCTACACCGTGCGCTGTATAACAACATACCACAGTGCTCTGTGAAACACTCTCGTGGAAATACAGCAGTTTGTATTTGCTGGTAACTATGCACACATACGCGCACAAAAGACAGACCCCTGAACACACACACACACGCACACACACGTACACACACGGTCACAGATAAACAGTTGAGGGTCTTATTTCACGGCAATCCAGGACTAGCTGTCAGGCTAATTGCACACACCTGTGATGGGGACCACACATGCTCTGTCACCACCTGCCATGGAGAAGAGTCAACAACAGTCTGCACTCTGGTCATCGAGTTATCATCAAGTTCAAGTAGATATCATAAGAAAGCCAAATGTCTTGTACTCTGTTCCAGTCATAAAACCCTTTAAACAACATGCTCAGTGGTCATACTTGTTTGTAGAGATTTAACAAGTTAATAGTGCACACAGCAATAACTCTTACTCTTACACATACATATCTCCAATTTTCGCCTTATACATTCATATGGACTGTACTGTATATGTCCCATGTAATTGCGACTGTGTTCATTATGGATTTGCCTCAGCTCCACATCCTGTCTGAGCTTGCCAAACCTTTGGGAGCTCTGGGAGCGCTCGCTCGATAGGGTTAAGCTTGAGTTTGTGTGCCGACAGTCATGCATGAACTAGGAGCTGCTACACTATACCCAAGAGGTATGAAAGGAGTATCAACTGCCAAAACCTTGGCATTAGAAGACCAGATAAACACTTCATTTATCATTGTGTTCTCTCTTTTTTTAAGGTTTTTTTTTTTTTTTACAGTCCACAACACAATGTATTGACGTTTCACACTGATTTGATGGTTTGTAAGTGGAAGGCTTGCCATGTACTGTTGACAGTTTTAACGTGAGTGGTAGCCTTTGATATGATCAAAGGCTCCAGGTGAAGTTTTATATTGTTGTCAGATACTGTTAGATAACTTTTGCTATCAGCATTAAAACATTAGGTAGTTGTATTACGCCTGAAATGTACCTGAATTCTGTGCTATCAAGCTAAAACAGCTAGCTTACTAAAACTGTATCTACTAAAACAGTTTGCTTATCACAACCATGGATGTATGAAGAGAACTGGATCAAGTATTGGAGACAGGGCTCCATTCGCTCCTATGACAGTTTCTCTATGGCACATGAAGCCAAAAAAGTATCCCAATAGTGAGTCATTTTGCGGGGGGGTTGTGACACTCAAAAAATTCATTCACTAATTTACAGACGCTTCTTTCCCAATGTAAGTCTATGGGAAAAAGTATTTTGGGCCCAATGACATTGTGTGACGGATCCGAGGTTGTAGTTACATCGTTTGGCCACTTTGTCAAATTAGCTTCAAAGTCTGGTGCCCTTCCTGGGATCCTGATTAAAACAGCTAACCTAACAGCTAAAGTTAGCTTACTAAAATGGTTTGCATATTATAAAAGCTTGCATACAAGGCTTAAAATAAAACTCTGTCATCTAATTTCCATCCAGTGTTTAAACTCCTCAACAACAACTTAACATCATTTTGGAACTTTTTTTTTTTTGTTGTTGAGAAAATCAGACTCACTTTATTAAACAATAAACAGACTGCAGAGGGTGTCGTCCCCAGTGCCAGCCAGTCAGCAGTCTTTCCACTTCCTGCCACGACTGAAATGGTTAAGGGCGCATTAAGCTGTTTTGCTCAATGGCCCTTGACCAATATAAAGAAGTACTGAGATAGCATGTTCTGATTTATGCCCTGTGAAGACATTATGAATGCATGCAAGCACATGCATGAACACCAACCAAGTCACTGAAAAATAAGAAAATGTAATAAGATAGATAGATAGATAGATAGATAGATAGATAGATAGATAGATAGATAGATAGATAGATAGAAATAAAATGAGGCTAAAAGGGATGAAGGACAAAATCTGTAAAATTGTAAATAGACTTTCCATTTATTTTCAACACAACCTTTTGTTTGTTGGATCTAAATTATAGCTTGATTAAAGTCTAACAGAGGGCTACAGTAAATCCTGTGTGAATGTTTGCTGCAGTTCCTCTAAAATGGGAAATATTGATCAGTATGATTTCCCTGGGTACTAGGGAGCTGTAGAGGAAGAGTGAGGGACATTATTTAAGGGACATGGAGCCTAAGTTGAAAAAAAGGGAAAAGGAAAAAAAAACCTGACATTATGGTCCATGCCTTGAAACATGACTTAGTCTGAGTGGCCTTTGATGGTAAGGCGAAAAGGTAGTTCATCATTGTCTGCGTGGGAACCAGGGGGGTGGTTGTCTTGTGTTGATTTTACATTATTAATTTGAGGCACACAAGGTCATTGGGGCCGCTATAGTCATGAGAACCAGTTGTTATCTTAACACAGCTGTCGGGCTGAATCTGCATTGACTGATTATGCCATTGATTGGTAACACTGTGAGAGGGGAGCCTTTAGGATACTGCTCTGAAGTCAGAGCCTTTGCAATGCTATGATTGTCTTTTGCTACAGAAAACATCCCCTCAAAACTGGCCTTATTATCTGTATTTTACAGTCTCTGCTGCGATAACTAGCACTGTAGCTCCAAGACTATTGTACAGCCATGCCTCAGACACCTTCAATCTGCTGTTAGCAAATCAAATGTAAATGTCAAATTGTTGCAAACATATGCTAATGCAGGAAAAACCTCATGTGTGAGGGTAAGGGGGGTAGAAACTAAATAGAAAATAAACATTACAAAAACTGTGAAATCTTAAACAAAGGGGGTTGAATCCTGAGCAGCTGGCATGGAATGAACTCTTCTGGAGAGGGAATGCCAGTTTCAGAGCGCCCCGAGCATCGATTTGGAGCCAAGGCAGTAAACAGCTTTTATCAGCAATAATGATGGCATAATCCCAGCTAAAGAGGAAAGTAGCATATGGTGCAAAGCTTACAACTGCAATCCCAACAAAGTAGGGGGGATTTTCATCACTTTGTCCACTTGAAAGACACTCTGCCAATTCATTTTTTTTTCTCCTTCCAAGGATCATAATCTACACAGTAAAATTAACATAACTTGTGTAAAATACAGACATTTTTCTCATCCATTGACTCTGGCTCAGTATGATTTATCTCCATAATGTTTAACTGTACTGCAAACACTAATGACATGTACACATCATAGTACATACAGGCTTTACAAGGTGACAAGCATTGCCATATGAGCTACCAGGGAGTCACTGTCCAACATAATAATATTCTGAATTTGATCATGCTCATATAAACAGTATATTCCGTTAATTAAGCCTAATTCCAAATTTAGCATTTTCTGATGCGCTGGTATTAGTAGAGTTTTTGGAGCATTCTTTGGACTTGTATATTGATATTGACCCAACTGTTGGGTCACATGGCATCTTGCTTGTTGATGGTCAGGGATTTTTTGTACAAAAAACAACTTTGCAACAGTTTAAGGCAGGGGTAGAGATGCATGTCCAAAAGAAAAGCCAACATTTCTAGTTGTAAGAAGAAACACATCTACTTTTAAACATTATGAAAGACTTCGATAGATTTTTGGATATGCGCAGATATCGTGACATGATCTTTTCAAGAAGGTGCTTGAAAGAATGAAAGAGGAAGGCTATGTTTGCAAATTTGAACAAGTCCACCATCGCTGGAAACTGAAAAAAAAAAAATCTTGGCACAAGCGACACCTTTCCATATTCTGACATGATAAACATCATGTTATTGCATGTTATTGGAGTATACACAGCTGAATGTAAACAGAATATTAGTGGAATATTCATTTTCATTAGCCAGCATAGTAAACAGCTTAGTGGGGAGAATGTCTTATTTAGAGTAAGGGTAAAAATTGGGATATTTTGTGCATGTAAACCTAGCCAGTTATTCTGCATTACAATCCTATACGTATGAAGAATGGCCATAGAAAGCAATCCCACAGCAGCAAATTAAAAACGAGTTTCAAACAGTGCATATAGCTGCCACCTACGCTGAAATCAAACAATCTTTGCTGCGACGTCTATATTTCACTTGTCAGTTGTATCCTCCTTCATTAAACCTATCAAGTCTTCCTTTTGATCACACAACCAAGGCCAGAAGACAGCTCTTTTCCAGGAAGAGTGCAACGCTGCCAAGTAGCACTCTAGACTGGCTTCAACCTCTGTCATTGATTTTCCTCCAAGCTGTGACCATTCATTGTTTGTGACATTCTCCTGTCGGCTCTTTAACACCCTTCAACCAAATCAATTTCATATTTTTGTCAATGCCTTGCAACTGCATGAGCCAGATGGGAAGGGACGTCACATGATTTAGGATGTCGATTTTCTGGCAACAGTTTTATCTGCAGTTTTTACAAGACTTAGAATGCTGGCACGATGAGTTTATTTAAAGACATGTAAGACAAATAAGCTGGCGTGCATTATTAAAGAGATGAAACAAATAGTCATTAATCAATTAGTTGATTGACAAGAAATTAAAAGGCAAATATTTTAGTAGTTGTTTAATTATTTTTTATGCATTTTATGCATTCATTCATATTTTCAGATATAGATGTACACACAATACTGCAAACATTGACAGTTTAACACAGGGATGGGCAATATATTGATATTATATTGATATTGTGATATGGGACTAGATGTCATCTTAGATTTTGGATATTGTAATTCATCTTAAGACATCTTAAGCAATGTCTTTTTCTGTTTTTAAAAGCTGCATTACAACTTACTAAACAGTTGTAGCTATTCTATTATTTGCCGTCTATTATTAGACATCATATCCACATTACTGTTGACTATTTATCAAAAATCTTATTGTGTAAACATTTTGTAAAAGCTGCAATTGTCAACTCAACGCAATATTGACATAAAGCTGTTTGGTCAAAAATATTGTGACATTTGATTTTCTCCAGATTACCTGGCTCTAGTTTAGCAGTGAAACCTTATAATTGCATCAACTAGCCAACAAAAGAAACTGGCTTGTACATTGTCAGAAAATGGTATTACTGATGACAACAGCAATGTTGATATAGAAGCTGAGTGTCTCTGTATCATTTCTGTTGGTTTTCAAAATTCCAAACCTATTTATAATCAGCAGTAGTAGCAGTAGTAGTGGACATGTCAAAGTGAAGCCAAACAGCAAACTTCTTTATTCCTCAACTCTAACAAATGACTAAATTTATTTATTTATTTACGTCTTCATAAGCCTTGCAGACCATCTAGCTCTGCCCTCTATTATATTTCCAATATCACACACTAACAATGACAACAATAATAGCACCAGTGACCTTGACTTCCCGTCTGGACTCTAAGAATAATATTTGATAGCAATATTAAGTGCAACAATAATGAGATGAATATTCCCCATTTAGTGTAGACAGCTTTAGGACAAATTCTGAAGGGAGAGCTGCCTGCTGCAGCTACATGCTGGTCACTCTTAGTTGTCAGGGCTGATTTATTGCCTCCTAGCTGTTCAATTTCACATTTTGTCCTCGTCATATCCCCGACTCATGATCATTCTGCACTGACCCTTGTAGGGCAGGCAGGGAATATTGATAAAACAATTATCTGCTTGCCGTTCATTTGATTTTCCATTTCAATTACGGATTGGAGGAGGCAAAAAGAAAAGATTGCAGCATTGATTTTTTTTCCCTACCTTACAACAGGAAGGAGGCAGGCTTTGATGGGATGCTTTGGTGACATGGAATAGAGGCAGGGGAAGTGGGCAGTAGCTTTAGGCGCTATGCCTCTCTTTTGCTGTTGCTTTGCTTTATGGACCGTTTGTGAATTAAGTATAATCTAGCATAGCCGACTAATGGTATTTTAAAATGTATAAAGACATACAAACATTCTGTCTCCTTTTTTATGTTATTCCATACACATGAATCCAATTTGAGTGAAGGTTAACTGACTGATTATTGATTTTGACGATTCAAATGTGATGAGCGCAATAGTCCGGGCATGTCTCTGTTGGGAACCAGCATGTTCACGCTGCTGCTGACCTGAGGTAAACACTGTATGTGCCTTGCACTCTGGAGGCCAAAGGACCCAAAGGTCATAGCAGTTTGTCAGCGACACCATTCCACTCTCTCCCCCTTTCTGATGGTCTGCCACTGTCTATTTGTCACTCTTAAATGACAACAGAGTTGCATCATACTTGTTTTTCCTGCAGCACTGACACAATGCTCCACCACCTCTACATTGTGCAATATTGCACTGTGATGGAAAGCATAGTGTGGGGACGATTTGAAGGCAAATACGACACAATCACAGCTGTAACAGATAAAGAAAAAAAAAACATAGAAAATACAGTAAGAGATTCAATTGGGGGAAAGTGCATGTTAAATGTTGAGTTTCTTCAGAGCAAGCCACGTCAAATGAATCCATTACCACATAAAGTAAATAGATTCTTCTGTAAATGATTTGGAACATTGGTAATGGGTAAAGACCTAATGGGAATCCTGGTAAAATAGCCTTTGGGGAGCCTGGGAAAATCTGCCTCAGTGAAGTGGCCGGCTCTTGGCCAAAACCCTGTGTAGAGGGGAAGGGGGGTGGAGGGTGGGAGGGGGGGGCATAGACTTCACACAGATGACAGAAAGTGAGAGAGGGAGAGGGAGACAGACAGAGAAGGGTAGGAGAGAGAGCAAACTCTCAAGGAATCTCCACCCATGGATGATGTTAAGTTCCACTGTTGAGCATAATCGCGAAAAAATGCTGAGGACTTGAAAGGGCTGATGATAATGCTATTGCTGTCCAGTGATCCAGCACGGTCACAGGCAGCAGCAGCAAGGCACAGTGCTGTACTACTTCCTATACTGCAGTCCGCTTCGGCGAACACGGCGGCTCCCAGGGGATTTCACATGGCTGACCTTAAATAAGTTTGGCTTTGATCAAAGTTTAGCACGATCGGCCTTGCTTGCTACAGATCAGGGGATCAGGGAGATGAGACCTGGGCTAGGAGGTCCTGGCAAAGACTCCTTCCCAAAGCTCCAGTGCACCCTTCCAACACCGGATTATGTTGGGCAATTAAGGTAATGAACTGGCTAACGTAACAGCGCATAATGATCCTTTTTATCCTCGTTCTCTAAGGTGCCTCTTGTAGTCTCTCTGACACATCTTTCTCTGTATCACTTAGAAACAGTTTTGAATTCTATTTTGTGTCCTGCTGGTTGGCGTTCCCAATACAGGAAGTGATATCACAGGTAATTCAAGACAAAAGAAAGCAGCCATGAGGTAGGGCTGTGTGTAAAACAGACAGTGATCAGGAGTACAAGTAGAACAGTGGCGCTCTTGTACGTGGTTAAGGCAGTAAGGAGAGGCCGGAAAAGTGAGCAGAGGATTGGTTAAAGACGTAGAAAGCACCTGTGCGTGCATTTGCCTGCACTGGTGTCCATACAAGTGAGCGAGCAGGCCTCGCGTCTATCTGTGTGGCAGTGAAAGCCTGCATTCCAGTTCCCCCAATCAACCTCCCACCCCATCAGTGCACAACTTGTCTGCCTGCTCCCTTTTCATTTGAACACATTTTCTAGCCAAAAATTTCACTTCAATCTCACCTCATCTCTCCATACTACATTAACCCCTGGCAATTGCCTTCCAAATGACCCCATTAAGCTGTAATTGCCTCAGCAGGCCTGCTCCCTCGCTTGTAATTCTGTGCAGCGAACCCACCAGACGTTCCCCCGGCATTGTTTCATGTTCTGGCTCCCATCAGCCAGTTCAGACGCTGACCCTCCCCCCGCCCCCCCCTTTACTCCCCACCTCCTCTCTGTCGTGGCCGGAGCTGTTGGTGCTCACCACTAGCAGTGGCACTGGCAGACTCTCCTCGTCTCCACAGTGAGCTCACACAGGAGGCGCCGTGCCCTCACTTCCTCCTCACAAGCTACACTCACTGTCAATTACACAAGCACATACACTCACTACAAGAGGCCTAAACAAAATAAACCTCGACTTGGCTTTACATGACGTCATTCGGCTGTCTTTATTCCATAAATACAGCACATGCACGGTGCACTTATCTCTCTGACTCATGATGAATGTTAGCAACAAAACAAGATTTGTTTCTTTCGCTGTTCAGAATTTCTCTTCACGTGTCAATTACTGAATTAATTGTGGCATAATATTTGTGTGTTAACCCGTGATTTCTCTCTTCAGTTGTCATTAGGATGCTGTTGGGTGCAGAGAGTACAGCCTGGCGATGACACCCGCCATGGCACCTCCCAGCACAACTTCACCTTTTCTGTTCCCACTAGGGAGCTGATGTCAAGACTGCTCAACTTTTTGACGAAGGCCTCCGCGGATAACTAACGCACAAATGCGGATAGGTGGAGAAAGCGATCTTGACAGTGATGTATTGCAACTAGTTGCAGGTGTCAAAAAGAAGATGCTCTGCCAGCCATTGGCGTGCATGCTCTGTATATATGCATGCATGCACACGTCTGTGCCCCTGCATGTTTTTTTCTCAATGCACGTCCCTCAGCACATCGCGCATGTGAGTGTGTGTGCTCGCCCGACATTTGATGTGTGTGTGCACATGTGCCTGTTTATGATGCCTTTAAGCCTTTACATGTGACCTGCGATGGGGGGACTCGGACTAATAATCCATTCAACACTCCCTTCATCTCAAGCAGCACATCCTCCCTGCCGCCCATAACAGATTGGTTTGCTCATAAAGGCTCTGCGCTGCCACAGACTCACACACTGCCTCTGTCTGCTAGTCACCCTATAGTATAATCACACCATCTTCAAACATATATCTTTATTCATTTATAAAAAGCTCTTAAGGAAAGTGGTACAACGTATCAACAAAATACAGATATATCGATATTCCTTTTTTTACACTGCAGCGATTTCCTCTGATTTGAAACGTGGTTTCTGAATTAATTCTCAGCCTGAGATACACAAGCTTCCTCTGAACACACAAACCTTCAGAAATGCTTTAGATCATTTCGTTCTCTCGTTGCCCGTTTATTTAAATTCATTCTTTTTCCTAAGCAAATGTTCCCAGGAATATCAAGGTGTTTTTGTTGCAAAGCTCTAACTGATCCAGGGGGATTTGCTTCCAACAGCCTGTCTCTCCCTCGCCTTTCAACACAAAACTCCGTGCTCCAATCAAAATGAACCACCAGGGACCCCCCTTCCCTCCCCCCTGAGCTACGCCTGCTCCGAGTGCTGTGATAGCAGCCTCTCTGCCATTGATCGCGGAGTTTAGCACAGAGCATGCATGCCACCGTTAGCAGAAAACAAAGACCTCTCTCCCTTTAATAGTGGCGCACGCCGTTAATGCAGCTAACGTCTTCTGTTTTCCTCCGCCCTGAAGAATGAATGAAAGAAAGCAGATAGCAATTAAAAAGGTTAACTAGGGTCCACGTCGAGTCACAACTCATCTTTTTCACACAAATCTTTTTACCTCATAAACAGATTGATATTGTTTGGAGGTGCACATTCACTTGCCACAAGTGATAAAAACATGCATTCATGTCTTACTTATAATTGTGTTCCACATTGCAAATCTAATTGTAGACACTGAATTCAAAAAGGAAACACAGCTTTATTGATCCACCTAACACAGACCAGGAGGATCTCATGAATTAGGAATGAGATAAATCACCATTAACCCCAGAGAACCCAGCTTGTGGTCGACCACTGACATACCGCGCTGATCTTTTTTTTTTTTTTTTTTTTTAATAATCAGGATAATTCTTCCTGGCAAAGTATAAATATAACTCTTCAATGAATACAGCATGTGTCTGTTTATTTAATCAAGGGCTGATTTACTTGTGACAGAGAATAAATTCTTCTATTTTCTGTGAGCCTCTATAAAATTGCCATCATTTTTAATTAATTCTTAATTAAAATATATTACACCACAGCTTCTACCCATCTCTCTTGATATTCTAACATAATCAATTCAGAACCATTTACATATCATTAATTAAAAGCTTTCCTCTCTCATCCTTAAAATCATAATGAGGGCCGATTCCTCATTAGTAACCTATAAGGGAGAAAATAACAATACAGTAGAGAATGGATGGCGCATTCCACAGTGAGTCCTTTGTCTCTGAGTTTCTGAAAAGCATTTTTTTTTTTACGCTTCTCAATTGGATTTAAGAATTACTGAGTCAATTTTGTAGACTCAGTGAAAACAAGTGAAGCAACACAGGCTCCCTTAGTATTTATTTGTGCCTCCGTGCTGCTTTAAAAAGTAAAACAAAGTCAATCATTGTCATCAGTTGTATCGAATTTGGACTAATTTCTATTTAAACTGCAAAGAGCTACAAAGTTGAATTTATCATTACGTGCTTGCAGCTTTTTCAAACAGTGTATGTTCAGGAAAAAATATAAATATAAATGAAAAGTTTTGTCATTTGAAAAAAAAAAATCCTTCAGTTACTGTATACACAAATTTGATTGTGTTCTCTAAATAATACACCTGTGAACAATGATGCTGGACTAGAATAAATAAACCTGCTAACCTTGGACTTTGTTTACAATGAGCCTGCAGGAAAAAACAAACATGGCAGTTTGAGTAATAAACAATTCTACATGAATATAAAAGCCAGTTCAGTACTTGTTGATGTGCCATCAGACTGCATAATTCAATTTCAGTGTACGTTTTAAGTGCACCTATGCAAACGACGACCTAAGATCATTTATTATCCAAGACTTAAAGAAAGCCAACACGTGCGTACTATCTTTCCATCTTGAGCTCTCTCTTAAAGAAGAGTAATAATATCAAGTAATGATAGGTATTGTTATGCCGAGGATCAGGCATATCCTGATTTTTATCGGCTGTCTCTCACAGGTGCTCCGGCGTTACTTGTCAGGACTGCATGTCTGGGTCTTCCACATGTCAGATAAAAATCGCTGCACTTGGTGTTTCGGCAGCCTGACAGCAATTTATTTGAATGTTTTGTCACACTGGTGTTGGTGCATTTTGTGTGGGCTGCTCACCGGAATGGCAACAGCTCGTAGCTTCCTGACACTTGTGCGCGTGCCCACACACACACACACACACACACACACACACATGCATACGCTAACACACACACACACCTGGACTACCACAAATTCACAGATGCATATGTGCTGCATATCTACACTGGATAATTAAAACCTGTGTATGAAAAAAAATAGTGTTGGTAAACTGAATGTGTTCGTTAGTATATAACACCCAGGTGACACTACATCGTTAGCACACTTTCAAAAATATGCATTTTCATTTACACCTCCATGACCACACACACACTACCCTATATGAACCCAAAACAAAATGTCACAAGCAGCCAGTAAACAGGCTATACCAAGGTGAAACTGGAAAAAATATGTTATACATTTACATGTAAACCCGCTTATTATTTTTTACTTTACAAAGTAAAGTCCAAATAAATAACAGCCTTGATTCAGAGCATGTTAAACACAAACCTCGCTGCAATCTTGTGATTCTCTGCGCTGACATGGAATATTGAGTAAGTTAATGAAATCCTCTCAAAGACAGGAACTCTATTTTTACACCATGATAATTAAAGTACGACACAGTTATAATTTACAGCCCTCGCTTAATTGCATAGGAAAAGTAAAATGGGAGAGGTCTATGAGAGGAGATTAAAAGTGTGCCTGTGTGTGTACGTGCGTGCAAGAGCGAGTGTGTGCGCGCGTGTGCCTTTTCATTCAAGAAGAGTGAACGTAAAAGAGCTTCCTGTGCATCTAAACAACGGGATTGTATCTTTTAGCATCGTGGAACGTATCAGAGATTAGGTAATGAAATATGCACTGTCCTATTTTTCTGCTACCAGGCCCTTTGACAAATCGAGTACAATCCAAAATCTCCATAAATCACTATTAAAGACAAGTATATCATCACCAGCGCATATATCTTCCCCAGCCTGACCTGTAGACTAATGAGAAAAGGCCCAGACTATCTTGTCTGATTAATTAATTCAAAATGTCGGCTGTTATTCAAATGTGAGGCTGGTGTTATTTGAATAACACTTGACAGCGACGCCTGAAGAAATAATTTCTGGTTTGTGAGGCTGCTGCGGCATTACTGATGATGGCTCATGGAAATGTTAGAAGCCGAGGAGTATTTTCTCCCTCTTCGCCGGTCCTCTCGCTTTCCCTCCCTCACCTTCTCAGTCATGATAGCTCCAAGAAGTATTTCATTACTTCAACCCCCCTCCACCCCCCCTTCACAATTATGGCTCTTACTGGTTTTTTCCACTGTCTGTCCTTTCTCTGTGTTTGTATTCCCTCCCACAGCCAGCCCAGATCTACAGGGCAGCGCTTTGGCTCTGCAAGAGACATGCTGGCAAAGAGGAAGGTCATGGTTTTTACAACTGCAGCTCCCCAATGCTGACAGCCCGTTCTGCCAAAGTGACACACTCTGTTTGGCTTTCCCACGTTCATAGAGCTCTACAGCACTTCGTCTTTATCACGGAGCACACACACACACACACACACACACACACACACATTTAATCAGACTCAGAGCTGCATTTCCTGTCAATGTGCAACAAAATGATCACACGTACAGACGTAATCACAAAATATCGCAGCAGACAGAAGTGGAAATTATCCTACTCGCTGGTGCATTTTTCCTTTTTCTTTTCTTTTTTTTTTTTTTTTTTTTTTACAAAACCCAGTGGATTGGGGGTAGGAGGAAAAAAAGGCACTGGAGAAAGAAAACCATGAAGGTACGTGCTAGGGCCTAGGGGCAGTGCACACCCCTCTATCGCTTCCCTCATCAAGCATGGATTCTAATCAGGGCTGGGGAGATATAAGACGCTCAGTCATTAAATAAATTAACTCTGCCACTCCATGCTCTCCTTCAGCACCCGTGAGAGGCCCGCCGTGCTCTGCATACTTACAGAGGCTGCGAGCTTCACGCACCTCACCTTCACGCCACAACCTAGCAGGCCTGTCATCTCACACACACTCAAACACACACACACACACATACACACACACAGGTTAAGAACTAATCTTGAATATTTAGAGAAGGAGAGAAACCACACCCCCTGTCCCTCAACAACTGATGTTCACATTCACGTAGAAAGCTTTTACATAATTGCATTGAAAGACCAAAAACAACCTTCGGGACATTTCCTGCAAAGCATGCAGGTGTGCCCTACAATTTTGCACAAAGAAATTGAGCGATAAATAATCTCTGAAGACCAATGCTGATTCACGGGGTCGGTGAGACGGCGTAGACATGAGGGGTTTTTTGAGGATCTGTGCAGTGTGCTGCCATTCATCAAGAGGAAGCAAGTGCAGTGACGAACAGTAAGAGAGCTCAGTGTCGGCTCGGATCACTGACACAAACAATCAAAGCTGACACAGTCTTCGTATAGCACCTGCCACTCCGGCAACACAAATAGATCAATATGAGGGGGAACTCATTCACTGTTTAAAACTCATATCCCTGCACCCACATCATCTTCCAGATGTAAGAAAAAGTGCATGCTTAATACATATCAATCACTCTGACAGAGGAAATGCTTATTTGAGGAGCCAACGTGAGGCAAATACGCCGTGTCAGCAGAATGTCCGTTGTCAAAACTTGCCATTTGAATTTTTCAACGGCATTGTGCGGAGACAAATGTCCTTAGAAATCCCTCACATTGCAATTTATATCATTTTAATGCGTGCTTTAATTCTCCATTACTAAGAGAGGAAGTACCTGGGAGGGTGGAAACACATTAGAGAAAGTAAGAAATGAACAGAAGGGTCTGGGGATCTCTCGAGCAGACACAATTAAATATTCATGTGTCTCCTCCTAGGACACAACAGATACAGATCATTATCATGGCAACAGCACACCACCATTTTGTTCACACGTTTGGCTCCGAATCAATGTGTATGTATGAAATTCCATATGAAAAGAAGACACGGTCAGATATTAACTTAATTATTAAAATTAGAACTGCATCTTTTTGAGTGCAGATTTTCACTTCAAATGATCCTGCATGAGTTCTGGAAAAATATATCTGTATTTATCAGAGTGATATTCAGGCTATTAATTATTACAGTTGAAAATGTGAGTAGTGAATAACAGGAATGATACACAGGTGTGTGTGTGTGTGTGTGTGTGTGTGTGTGTGTGTGTGAGCCACATGCCATGGGACAATACACTGACTCCCAATGTTAGTGAATCATTCCAAAATTCATTACAAGCGCTCGGCCCTTTCCTGCCTCCTGCTTGAGGAAAAGGCAAGAGAAGAATAGCAGTAATGTACTCTGGATGACCTCCACTTTCTAAAGAGAGGAGAAACCTTTTTTTTTTTTTTTTTTTGCTTTTCAATCCCCATCAAAGAGGAGCAAAAAAGGAGGGACAGCATTCCCCTGCTCGCCGTCATTAATCATAGCTTTCTGGGAGCAAGCGCATATTAATTTCTGTCATCCCAAACATCATTTGGTATTGTTATGCCACGGCTTAGTCCTCATTCACCAGCAGACGCCGGCCCGTTCCTCCTGGTTTGAGGGAAGACAGGGCCTGTGTGGCTGTGTTTCAGAGCAAGAGGCCTTTATCCCTGGGGCTCTGACACCAATTAAGCCATTTCACCGAGAGACGAAAACAGGGCCCGCCGTTTCACTGTAACATGAGCCAGCACCTAGCTGCTGGCCCCTCGCCATCTTTCCATTACTTCAGACACAAGAATATACTTCAAGGACTTCAGAATATAAAAAGATGGGAGCGGATGGTCATACTTTACTGACCGCTGCCAAAGTTACAAAGGGAGGAATTTTCAGGTGTTTCACACTGATCAGCAGCAGCAGCAGCAGCAGTCCAGCCTCTCTGTCATTAGCTCCAGTAACACCGCTACTTTAAATGATTCTACATACATATTTATATTCACAAACAACAACAAAACAGTGTGATAGTATTTTTCCACAACTGATAAGAAAAATGCTCAGTGTGCATTTCTCTTTATATCTTTCTTTTCCCCACAGTTGCCTTTTGGCAGGCAGCAGAGTGGAGCTTGTCTTAGGGCTAAAGCAGAATAATGCAAGGTTTGTTATGAATTAAATATTAGAAATCTTAACACAGCAGCCAATAAGAATTATTTGCCTTATTAAAGCAGCAGAAGACGCTGATTAAAATTTCATTGCATTGCAGTCTTTTTCCCATTTCTGCCTTCAATATATCATTGTAATGTATGAAACATGTGGAACAATGGCATATGGAACAATGGGAAGAGGGGCTTCATTTCCAAGCTCGCAAATGAGGAAAAGACTCCTTTTTTCCCCCTGTTTTTGGAAAACAATCTTGTATAAAGAAAAGAAAGGTGACAACAATGTGTCATTCTGTTTTCATCGAGTAACAAGCTGCAGACTGCTGCGGTGTCAAAATATTACAAATGAGATTTAAAATGTGTACGTTTACTGACTTCTGCCTCTAATTCTTTCATCACTTCATCTACGGAGATCCATCACCTGTAGGAGTAACAGCTTCACACACACATGACAAAACAGTCTAAAATACAGGCATTTAACTGCCTACAGAAAAATGTAGAAGTATATCTGTCAAAAAGATTAAATAGAGGAAAGGTTACTCGAGCAAAAGCGGAAAGCAGCGATGAAGGCAGGATTGTTTTCAGTGTTCTTGCACTCACAAATGATAGGTCATTTAGTTGTCCACATGTAATGTGTACAGAGTAAATGAACATTGTGGTGTCTACTGTCCCATGAGGAAAACTCTTCCCTGAAACACTAGAGCTAATGAAATAGGGACCTATAAATAGCAGAGTCATTACTGAGAGAGGACTTGCTTTGCACCAGTCTTTCACTCTAACCCTTTTTACACTAATAACCGGCTCCATGGCATTACATGGACTTGGCCATCGGGTGACACAGTAATGAACATCATGACACAGGAGACTCAGGGAAAAGTTAATGTTTAAAAAAACATATATTTTTTTTAACTTTAAACACATACAGGGTATAGCTGAAAGCTGACATACACCCTAACCTTTACCCTATCAAACATAAGAGCACTAAAAGATCATTTTAACTTTTGCAACTGTGTGTTTCATTAACACATGTTGATTTAATTTTGTTTCTGGTGCCAAAAATCACTGAGGAAGTGCAACTTGATTTTTATTTTTATTTAGTTTTTTTTTTTAATTATTCATTTTTATTTTATTATCATTATTATTATCATTATTTTGGTTAATCTGCTTCATTGGATGAAAAGTGTAAAATATGATCTTTACTCCAAGCAGTGGAAATCCCACATTGCATCTCCTTAAAAAAGGAACATTTGGTTTAACTATGCCTAGCAGGTCAAAGGTCTCTCACTGTTTTGACAGAGAGTGCAGCCTCAGTGATGCATGAAAAAAAAAATCCTCGCTAACTCGTGCCGACAAGACAACAAGTTGTATCGTTCACGTTTAATCTATTTCTACAGGGGGTCATAGTTTGAACTGGCTTCTCCCTGTCTGCTTCAGGTTTATATTTCTACATTCAGCGACAGACAGACGCCTCCAAAAGCAAAAGGGGCATGCAAAGAGTCTCCAACAGCCACGCTCCTACTGCTGTAAACTCATTTCAATCAATCCTTCCTTTTTGCATCCCAAGCAGCCTCTGCTGGCTGCCACTGCCTGAAGATAACTATTTCACCACCTCTGTCATGCCTAATTAACAACTCAGATGTACAATTCAGAAATTTCGCAATTAACCTACTAAAATATTGTTGGAGGATGCTAATTGTTATGCCAGTTGCCATAAAGACTCATTTGCATAACGTATGTGCAAAAAACAATTATGAGCTGTTGATCGCGCAGGAGCCCGCAGAAAGCGCTTGGAGCGATGGAGGGGGAAGCGAGGGAGACGTTTGCAAGATGGGTGCTCGTGTGTGCAGATGGAGGGACAGCACTGAATCATCGTACAAAAAACCAGATTTGAGGAGCCGTGCGTGCAGACACCAGGCAGCACCGGTGCAGAGGCATCTATCTCCACAGCACAAAAGCATTTACCCTTCCAAATGAAACTGATGTGTACATTCTTGTTTTTTTTTCTTTCTTTTTCTTTTCTCCCCTTTCCTCTTTGTCTGGCTTCTTCTTCTTTTCATCTTTGCTGATGGGGAAATGGAGGGTATTTGGGAGCTACTTAGATAATAGCCACATCTTCCCCGGTCCCCCTCGTGCTTTAGAGGAGGAAGCACTAGTGGCCCTGCCATTGAGCCAGTCAGGAACCCAGCTGTGCGCGAGCCATTCGGCACAACACTATCTAGTCACTGCAGCCGCATCACTGGGGCTCTCTGAGACAAAAAGCAGCCAAAGTCAATTGTCTCTCCTGCTGAATAGCTTTCTGTTCTCTGTCATGCATTTACTGGAGCTTTTTCAGCACTGAGAAAAAACCCATAAGGTAGAAAAATAACGTGGAAATAGAAAATATTTTTATGTTCCCTGGCCTGTAAGAAGGAATTGTTATTTTTAACCGCAGCTGCTATAAAAAATTTAATTAATAAATTAAATAATAATAATTATTATTCTAACAATTAATATTATTATCAATAATAATCATGATAATAATAATAACCTTATCATTAATATTATTATTATTAATAATAACAACCCAATTGAAATGAGTGGGGTCATTAACTTTGTCAGGGAACATTGAAATTAATGTTTCCTGTAGATTTCAGAAATGCTTACCTCCTCAGTCCTAACTCTATTTACTCCAGGTAATGCTTTTAGTCGGCCTTGCATGTGGTTAATTACAGTCTCATCCTGAACTGTATTTAATTAACACAGTCTTTCCTAGCTGAACGTTACATATAACGTGGACGACCCATAAACATACATGAAAGCACGTTTAGCCGCTTTCAGAAGCCAAATCAAACGTGTGCAACAAAACGCCGACATTGGCTTGGACTGTGAGTGTAGTCCCTCCCTAATCCACTGCTTTAAACACTGGATCGGAGCATTTATCAGGCTGAATCTGCCACACACTCTCTCTCCCTCTCTCCCTCCCCTACCTCTCCAGACCCCCTGTTTCTGAACCTGATGAGTCAAAGGTCAGGAAAACAACAAGTCAATACGCAGCCAAAAGAAGCGCCATGCAGCTGAGAGAGCTGTGGAGAAGGCTAAGCCTCTCTGTGGCACTCCGTGATTTAGCCTGTAATAGTTTTCTGTAATCTCTTTCTATTGATTAAACCTCACATCAAAGAGGAGTCTTGCTACAGAACCTCTCTTTTCCTGGTCAGAAATACCATATGGAGGTAATCTTTCACCTTTGTTATTCTTGCCGCTCCCGCTGCTGCTGCTGCTGTGAGCCTCTCTTCCAAGCATGAGAGCAAGACAAGGGAGTAGCCAGCAGGATAAAACAAACCCCAGCGCAGAGGAATAACTGCAAAACTCATCTGAATCGCAGGCAATTTTCACTCAATGCATTCATTGTCTCCTCGTGCAGCCTGCAGGGGGAAAGGTACGTGAATGTAACCTTTGTCCCGAAACACTTAGAAATGTGAGAATGAAACATTTTAATTGTCATTTTTTAAAATGTATGTTCTTAAAGAGAAACATCACACACTGAAGGACAAAGAACTCCATTCGCCGACCAGATCTCAGGTTTAGCTTATCTAAATGCAAAACCAAGAAAATTTTGGGGGGAAAAAACCCTCCTGCTAAAAACACTCAATTTAGTGACAGGCAAATGACTTCATGCTGCCACTTAATCTCATTTCTTGCATAATGCTCTCTAATTAGCATATCAAAGTGAATTAATACTTCTAGGGCATTAGCAATGCAGAAATATGTTGTAGCTCTACAATAACAAGTTAGAAGAGAGCCAGAAACTTCCAAACACCCTTAAAAAAGGCTTCAGAATATCTCACTGTTTCTAGAAAATGCATTTCTTAACTTGGACAGGGAAATCAAGAGTATGACCGTTCTCACCACTTTGATTTCGTCTCACCATTGATCACAAAATAACACTTTGAACATAAACACTAAAAGCTTTGAAGCTGAACCCTGAACTCACTATTCATGCGCTCACTGGACAATAAGTCTCGATAACATGATACATGTGCGCGGTAATTACACCCATGATTCTTGGACCGCTTTCAAATTTATTATTAAAAGTCACTTCCAGCCAACTGGTGGATCCCATGGCTAAAAGACAGCGGCCCCTGTGCCATCTGAACGGACATGAAAGGGGCCAAGGAAGCCCCTGTGAACGATGCCACAGGAGCCAGTGAAAGGCTCACTGTGTGCTGGAAAAACAGGCCGGTCAACAAGGCCACCAGACCAGCTGAGCTCTGTCAATGGCTAAGAGGGGGAGGCTGTGACTCTAAACCACAGGTTAACCATGCACACACACATACACACACACACACACGCTTGTTCTCCCTCTCCTCCTCCGTTTCATCTCTTTCTCACACACACTCATTCCGGGGAACATGCACTCTTTCACACACATACATGTGCTATATCTATTTAAATTTTGCAGATGCCACTTTGAGTCATTTAAACTCAAGAGCTTAGTTCAAAAACACTCAAACTGGAGACGTCACACAAGTTTTGACAAACGTGAAATTAGAAGTTTTAGTTTGAAGTTTTAAAATAATACCACTTCTCTAATATTTTTCACACCGAGGTCGACAGCACGTTCCACTGATGCAGCAATGTTTCAGCGCTGGTAAAATGCTTCTAAATCAAATCAATGATTGCACACAAAATAAAAGCTGGCATCTTGCATGATGTGCGATCTGCATCCTCTGGTTTCTCTCGCTTGGTCTCTTTCATTGTCTAAACTCAACAGGCACACACACACACACACACACACACACACACACACACACACACTGAGCAGAGCACCTCGGCTAGACTGTGGACCCTCTGCCTGCCCCTGTGGACGCCACCTGTGTTGGGGAAGTTCATAAACTTTTATGATCTCTCCCAAGCCAATTTCCTCATAAACTGCACAAAGGTCACAAATCTGACAAGGTTTGCTAAATTACACCAAACGGGCAGCGTTGTTTCCTTCATATTCTCACATTTTCTTTAACTGAGAAAAATACATTACTTGGAGAATAAAAAGTGATGTGCAGCAGTTTGAATATCTGAGGCATCTGTGCAGCAGCACTTTGTCTCTAGTTTCAAGAACAGAACAATCACACAAATATAAAGTATAATAAATATGGTCTGTGAAGAGCTGTTATCTCTAAAAATCAATTTTGTCTTCATTTAAGAATTTAAAGAGATGTAGATTCTGATATGTCCCATACACACTGTGGGGAAAGTGTAGAAACAGAAATCTTTCTGCTCTAAGGTGCCTTTAAAAATATATATACTACAGCAAAATTTGAGCTAAAAGAAAAGTTATAACACACAACATGAGCAATAATTTCAGCTGTCTCTCATATATGTGTTAATGTACGCATAGACTGTAAGTTTTCAACTCTATTCATAGAAATCTGCAGAGGTGATGCTTATTAAAAGCAACTGCACAATATGCAACAAAATATTTTTTCTTTAAATACATTTTTTAAAATATTTTTCTACAAGCTGATTCTCTTATTTGCATTTAACAATGTTTGACTGCCCACATTTGTAGGACAGGAGTCTGCATGCAATTGGAATACAATTATTGATTGAGAGTGTGGTTGCCTCCATACGTTGAAAACGTGGCAATTGTTGTCAGGTTATAAAGCATGAATTCATTGTGATCTCAGCTATGTAGAACATATGCTACGGGATTTCCCCATCCTGTTCGGTGCCAGGGTAGTGAGGGTGAAAGCTGGAGCGCACTTTCTGTGTAAATCCAAGCAACCAGTGCTGGTACATGATGCTTCTGCAAAAACAGTGGAGGGGGAGAAAAAAAATCTACCTTTGCTATGACAACAGGATTGTTTCTGTGTGGCACACTGACATTTTTTTTTTTTTTTTTTGGAAAAGTGATTGATTAATTTGGGCAGAGGTCCCCTGTAACCTGGATGCAGGCTGCCATCGGATCACAGGGGAGGTAAGAATGTCTGTGTGCGTCTGTATCGAGGCTCCACTATTGTTTTGTCTTTGAGTTCACACTGAAATATTTGATACACATAGATCTTACCTGTCTTTTCTTTGATTTCACAGAGAACGCTGAAGAGTGCTGGTTTCATTCTGTGACAGTTCAGTCCATGTTTCCTGTTTCAGTATAAGACAAAATAAAATACTGAAATAAATTCACTGAAAAATCACATGGAAGACATTAACAAGTAATTTTTTTTAAAGATGTTAAGTGTAGTTGTCACTGTGTCATGCCTTGCAATGTTCCAACCCACATTTCTCTCAAAAGTTACATTTGCTACTATACAGTAAAAAAAATTAAAGTATGTTTGGTTAGACTGAATATAAATATAACACCAATTGACAACTAATTTAATAGTGAGCCCGTTGACATGGATCTCATTTTCTCAGCACCAGCTATAGCTGTGCAGATATGAACATTTACTACAGCACATGTGTGCACACAAACTTTCTGCACAACACAAGCTCACTCAGGTTCACGCTGGCACACAAGCAGTTTAAATAAAATGCTGTTGTTCCCTCAGTGACAACTTTCTCCTGTGTTAAATCTTTGCGAGGCAGTAAATACACCTCAGTGTATGATTATCATTAAAGCCACTCCAGCCTATTGTTATGCATGGGGGAGTTAAGTTAAGCGGGCCACATCTCAATAATGATGCGTTCAGCGTTTTGGAGGAGGGGGGGCGAAGTTAATAAAACATATAAATCAACCAACTTTGCTTGCGCCTCGTCCAGACTTTGATCAGTTATGGTCATTATTTGATGGAGAATGTCACCAATGTCTTGTTTTCTTCCGTCTCCGTCTGTCCCATCGTGTCCATGTGGAGGCGGCAGTGCCATGCCTCCTTGTACCGAGTGGCCGGCCAGACTGACACCGCCGATCGACTGCATGATCCGGGCTTGATCGTCCATAGTAGCCGCTAAAGAGTCTGTGCACTGAGCCACACAAATTGAAAAACTCATATACGAAATCGGTTATAACATATGCCGTAGACAAGAAGGATGCACGGCTGTGGTTCTTCAGCGGTAACAGAGCACACACGTCTTTTAAAAAAAGCCTAGTGGTGATGTTTTAGCGTAAATATTGTGTCCAAGTTCTTGCTGTCCTTTCGCTTTTTTACGCGCGGTCCAAAGTGCCAAAACGCGTGTCTGTGTTTGTACAAAAATGCATAAATCTTGTTTCTTCTTCTTAGCACTTCTTTGTCAGAATTGACGGTCCATCGTATCCCGCACGAATCCTCATGCCAATCTGTCTTTTCTCTGGGATTTGACGGCTGGTACAGACAGAAACGCTCCTTGGTGATCTCTCATTTATTAGCGCTCTTCATGGGATTCCCGGCGCATTCCTCTTCCAAAATGTCCAAATCCTGCTAGTGAAGCACCGTCAACAAAAAAAATATCCAATGTGGAAACGTGTAAACAAATAAAAAAAAATCTCGCAGGTGTTACCAACTATAAATGTACAGAAATGATTCCCGCGACAACTGACAGCGTTAAAAAAAATACACAATCTGCGGCATAAGGTGTCCAAATGTGACTATAAAAAATATGAAATGTACAAAAAAAGTTGGGAGATTTTCTGTTTTAGAAAAAAAAGCGAGAAGAAATTAATTAGGATACAACGCTGTATAAAGGCGATGCGCAAAAAAATATCTTGCCCTGCTGAAATTTATGAGCTCCAGCCTCTGCCTGTGTGTGTTTTATGTTGTTTGATGGCAGCGGTAGTGAGCGATTGACAGTGTGCCAATGCCACTCACTCAGTGCAGACGTGTCAGAGCAGGGAACAGGGGTAGAAAAAAAAATAAAAAAATACAAAATACGAAATGAAAATGCACGCTCCGCCCTGCAGAGGAGGGGTCTATATTCTTGTCACTTCTCGCCTGAACACCGAAAAACAAAATGTTAAGAGCTAGTACTTAGGATGGTGATTATATTGATGAAAGCACGGCAGAGTCCCCCTCTCTCTTTCTTGTTGCAGCGGCAGCAGGGTATCCTCGTTTCCTCACGCGTGCACGTGCAGCAATGTGCATATTCTCTACCAATAATAAAGATTTAGCCCTGCAACAACACAGGCAAATGCATAATGAGAGTTTTTATACAGTTTGATGTAGAACTGCATAGTCCCTTGTAAGCCTTGGTTCAAGCCAGGCAAGCAGTAGACATGTTTATATTATTGGAAAGTAAAGCTCCTCGACCAATCGCAGGCCAGAATGACGAAGACTGACGATCCACGTGTCCTATTACTGGCAGATGCATGATGCTCAGAGCCCACCCACTCCATCCCTCCATCTTCACACCGCTCGTACAAAAGGATGGGAACTTCTGATTGGTCGTTGCCACGAGTGACATCCATTGCACAAGCAGGCGGCGCTGCTCGGTGCTCCTCCGCAGTTGCTATGGCAGCAGACAAGTTGTTGAGCTGGATGCAAGGCAGCAAATATACTGTGCACCTCTACAATAAGCATCTAGAGTGTGGATTTATAAAGATAAAGAAAAAAAAATTAGGGGGTTGCCTTACTTTTTGGAGATAAGCATAAAGAGTGAGCAGTTAAAGGCAGGTTTGTTTTTTTATACATTGGAGTTTTGCAGAAAGACACCATGTCTTGCAAGAGGGCATGTGCAAAAAAAGGTTTACATGCTGAACTTTTTATTTGATATGAATGTGACGATGACCACAAAGTCACAAAGTCAACACAAACAGCATTAAAGGACAGTTTTGCAGCTTTATGTACTGTTTGCTCACATATATCCTCCAGCAGCCAAAAATAACCACTGTGGATGTCTTTTCTCTTAAAACTAGTCATCAAAGAATCAATAAAAGTGTTAAACTGCCTAAAATTGTACTTGAAGAAAAGCGCCATGATCAGCATTATCCCTGGAAAATCTGCTAACTGTCTGCAACACTTTTCCACTTTTTGGTTTTTCATTTCAGTCTCATTCCGCCTCTCTTCAGTCTCTTTTTGAAGTCGTACACTGACGAGCCAAACAGAAGTCCGTCCTGACAAACTTCATCCTCACAGGCCGCAGTTTACTCTGAGGAACCTGATCTGCTGGGGGAGAAATAACTTCACTGTTTTTGCAGGCACCAGTGGCGGTGAGCGCTTTCTGTGGAAATTTATATAAAAACAAATCTCCATGTTTCAGAGGTCATGTTGTTGGCGGTAGTTTTATGCAGTCTGGTGGATGTAATTTTTTTTTTTTTTTACATGCAATGGTGTAATGTTTTCACTTTTAAAGGCACTGTGTAGCATTTTTGTGATCAGTGTTTATGGATTTTATCAAAAATGTTGTCAACAAACAGACAGACAGCAGGCTTTACTGGCAGTCTGTAACTGTCCCTGTGCTGTATTTTACAATGGCTGCCTTTGGATCAGACTTGGCTTGGAATCTGCTTCACTGCTTGACAGCAAAATAGAGGAAAAGAGAAATAACTCAAAAATACACTATATTTTATCCTCTTCAACAAAATTAAGTACAAAAATAACCACACTTGCAGGGTGACACTGAGATTAAGTGTAAGCAGAGCATCATCTCTACAATAGAAAGGCTTTTATTTCTTTAGGGTAAGGTATACAGTGTTTTGACAGTGATGTTACACATACAGACAAACATGATCTCCAGTTGTGATTGATAATGAAATACATTTTTGATTCAAATTCTATTGAATTAATTCATTAATACAAACATCTTATTTCTTAATACCGACTTAAGTGTACCCATTGTAACACTGCTTGATAACGTAAGTTCTTCCTGGTCAGTGCAAAGTATAGATAGATCACTAACCACCTGGTCTCAGGATATGATTCATCTTTATGAGTCAGAGCTGAGTGACTAGATTAATCTTCAGAAAAGTATGAAACTTTTATTAAAACTTTGACACAGTGAGTCACTACTTAAAATAACTCTTCAACTCTCTTAGTAGCAAAGTAGGAGAACATGATCCCGCTGCTCAGTTTGCAGGCCAGGATGTAGCTGATGAGTCAAAGATGTCCCAAAATAAATGAGCAATAACATATAGTAAATGTGGTAAATTTAGTTTGATATTTATAATCAAAACGTATGAATACATGTAGTTTTATTAATGAAAGTCTCAGCATCATGTAGTAGGATTAAGGTGGTCAGTTTGCCATCGAAAGGTACCTTGAGGAAATCACTGAGGAAGTTTTATGACTATATGTGTTAAATTCTAATATTAGAAATCACAAGATCACCGCATGTGACAAAAAAAATCCAGATTGTCTTTAGCAGTCTGTGTGGTTCTGCTCGTTCATTTGACCTTGAAGTATCGGTGCAACACACTCTTGAGTTTAGTGAATGGGAGTCCCAGGTCTACTGCATTTATCACTGAAATACTGAGCTGTCAAGTCACACTACATACCTGTCAAGGAGGGCTCAAAGGTACAGCTCGGGCTCCTCTCCTCTGTTGCAGTGCATGATTCTTCATTGCATTGCATAGCAGGCCTATTCACCGTTGTTTTCAGCCATATGTCAACATAATTCATTTCCGTATGTGACAGCTCCCTACAGTAAGACACTGTGGCGCTACTAGTTCACAAAACCTTGTTTACATAACCAAGAGGTTTTGCTCTCCACTGTTTTTTGTACATTTCATTTCCGAAATCAGATTGTCGAGAAAAAAAAGTCCTGACAGTGCTGCAGGTCAGTGTCTTTGAAGAGGAATAAATTACATGTAATTTGACAAGTTGTGTCCACATGCACTGTACATTAGGTTAAATAAAATGACAATATTTTTACAAATGAGCTAAGCGAGGCATAGGAATTAGCACCTATGAGTGTAGAGACAACACTTTGTCATCATGCTTCTCATTGTGACATCTGAAAAGACCCACAGGTGCTGTAGAAAGTGACTGTGTTGTCATATTTCATTTAGGCATCCTTCTGCAAAGCTGTAATTGCCTAATTAGCTTGTTAATTAGGAGATTAGCATTTACTGATAGAGTGGCTTGCTCTGTTGTGATGAGAGTAATACAGATTAAGTGAGAAGTTATGGGTGCATGATTTCACAATTTCACTGTCCACAAAGGGGTCACAAATCATTCAAAGATTTGTGAAATGGCTGCGTGTTTTACATCTGAAGATGGTGTTTGTCTTTTCTCTGAGCTTCCTCGTATCAGAGTTGGTACTGGAGACGGTGGAAGAATGTTGGAGCCCGGTGATGGCAGCCTGTCACACGGCAGCAAGATACCTCCTGGTTTGAGTGTCGCCTGTATGATCCCCTGTTGCTCGGGGAGATTGGAGGAAATGACCGAGCAGACGGTGCCAGAGACATTACTAACCCAATTATGAACAGTCTTTCATTTGGTTTGGATACTTTATTCTTATTTATTTCCTGGTATTTGTCGCTGGTGTGTGTGCACTTTGTCTTCATTACGGTTGCACACGAGAAAGCAGAGAGAGGGAGCATGAATATTTGTTGAATCTGCTCCTTGGTTTCGTTTAGTAAACTAATATCCAAGGAATGGTGCTTTTAAAATTCTGATGTATGTTTCAGAGTTTAAAATAGCAGGTGTTGCGTGTTGCAGACTGTGGTGGCAGAAGCAACCAGATCCTTAACTTAAAGGTGCAGTCAGTGATTGATTCTAATGTGAAACACGTTTTTGGCAAATTTAGCAAATATCTCCTCCCAGTCTGCTGTCCATTGTGTGTGTGCTGAAAAAAATATCAGGTGTTCAAATACAGCTGTGTAAATGGGAAAAAAAACACAGCGTTGCCTGGATCAAACCAAACAACACTATTAAAGCCAATCAGCAACAGCGGACATTCGTGCTTGTGCACTGGAAAAAAGAAAGGCGGTGGATGTATAGAGCGAATCAAGATGTTAATTTACACTAACTTCTGGGAAGAAAACTCCCTGCATCATGTTCATAGAATGAAACTGCACTGAACAAACCCTGCTTCAATTGGTTGGTTTTAGCCACCAAAAAAATAGCCTAAAAAAATCAGTATCAGTATAAATAAATGCTATATTTAGAATATTACATATATATATATATATATATATATATATTTATTTAGAACAATGTTGAAAATGGTCTATTAAGAGAAAGGCAATCGGGACAGTATTGTCAATCTATTTGTACTTGTTTGGGTGCGGACATCAAACATTAACAATCTCTCTGCGTCCACCTTTACGAAAAAGCAGCACAACAGTGTGAAGAAAACTCCATTCAGCAATATTTATTTGAAGTATCAAAAGTGCCCATTATGGATAATCAGGTTGAGAAGGAGCAGATTCTTGTTGTTAAATCTACAGCAGTGTGTCATATTTTACAAGCTGATCATGTGTTTTGGATGTAAAATATTAATTATAATGCAAAGTGAGGAGTAACTGTAGCTATGAAATACATTTAATAGAGTAAAAAGTGTAGTATTTTTCCCCTGACATATAAAGCAGCAGTACAAGTACCCTTAAATTGTACTTAAACATAGTGACTTGAGTCAATGTACACTGTTAGATCCCTGCACCACAGACTGCATGTATAGTACTGTGCTTGAAAGGTAGATAACTATGTAGGAAATATTGCATCTGCTAATGAGTGTAGTTAACTCCCCCTGTGGTTATTAAATCATTTCAAGTGTTAGTGTGGGAGGTAAACTAATAAACTGTTAAGAATGTTAAATGCACAATTAGAGAGTTGATACATCTCCAATGTATTTGTGGGACAGGAGTGAATGTAGCCGGTGACTTGGTCTGGAGCGGATGGAAAAATTTAGGGTGATGAAAATCCAAAGGGGAGTTCACCATTCCCTGAACTACTAAGGTCTAAATGCCTGTAATCAATATATTACACCTACTGTAACTTCAGTGTACACTTCATCCATGTGTATACCTGAACAAATGTAAAGCAGGATATTCATTCATTCATCTTCTAACCGCTTCATCCTCTTGAGGGTCGCGGGGGGGCTGGAGCCTATCCCAGCTACATCGGGCGAGAGGCAGGGTACACCCTGGACAGGTCGCCAGACTATCGCAGGGCTGACACATAGAGACAAACAACCATTCACGCTCACATTCACACCTACGGACAATTTAGAGTCTCCAATTAACCTAGTCCCCAATCTGCATGTCTTTGGACTGTGGGAGGAAGCCGGAGTGCCCGGAGAGAACCCACGCTGACACGGGGAGAACATGCAAACTCCGCACAGAAGGGCTCCCACGCCCGGGATTGAACCGGCAACCCTCTTGCTGTGAGGCGAGAGTGCTAACCACCACACCACCGTGCCGCCCCAAGCAGGATATTCCTCAGGAAAAAAAATCGACCTTTTGACAAAGTTTTAATCCCAGGAGTGAAAAGTATCATATCTAAAGAATCTGATTCTTTAGGAAGTCAAGACAGATGTGAGAGATCAGGAGCAGGCAGTAATCAGGGGGGGAAGGTGAGAGGTACACAGCTACACTGCTCGCCACGATCAATCATACTATACTTGTCCTCCCTCAACTCTCTCGCTGATACTGTCTCCACTGAATGCACTTCTCTCTTTGCTTAAAATTATTACACAGGCCATAAACCCAGAGAGGTGAGTGTCCTGCTAATGTGGGTCCATGTAGTGGTTGCAGTAACCTTTAAGATTGGCCAGCGAGTTGCGGCGGCTTGGACACGGGCCATATATTGTGGTCAATACCAGAGACACGGATTGACTTGAGGAGGCATTTTAAGGCCTTACATTTTAATTGACATCCAGGCTGCAGCCCAAATTGATTCTCAAGCATGGAATAAAATCCGACCTTGATTGCAGTGCTTTCATTGCAAAATTCACACTCACTTGGCAGATTACTAGACTTTTTATTTGACAAAAGACTGGAGGTAGTTACTGGGGAAAGGGACAACCAGAAAATGGACAGATGGATGTAAAAATCTTCAGACAAAATTTAAAAATTCCAGTCAAACTAAAATATCAATAATTAAATCTTTTAATGTTAATTTCTTTTGAGCATAAACTGCTTCATTTTTAAAGTTAAAATTAAATCCTAAACTAAAATGTGTGCCCATTTGTGAAACTGAAGTCTTCATCAAACCGCAGCAAGCCTACACAGCATCGACTTTAGGCTTTATCTCACTACTTTATCTCCTTCATATATTTAATTGTAAAGATTTAAACATTAAATTTTACAACTTTATTTCTCCCTTCAACATCAATTTGTCTGGTAATGAAGAGAAAATCTCTGAAGAGGTCAGAGTGTAGTGTGTCTAAATCACTGTGGCCAGACTGCCCTCAACTCAGCTTGAGTATTGACATTATGCCAGCTATGACACCATAACTCAGCCCACTGCGATGGTCATTTGATAAATGGTATCATAAATTGTTGACAAAACAATTTGTGATGTATTATGTTACCGATGGGTTGTACTGCTTATCAAATCAAGTAATCTGGCAGGGCTCTCCATTCATCAGCAAAATGCAAGCGCTCGCTGCAGATAGTGATGACTTTGTTGCTTTGTCGACATACAGTTCAAATGTAGTGTTGCTGGAAGCAGCGAGAGCAGCTAGCACCAGAGTTTCATTATTTTTATGAGGCTCTCATGGAGGTGCAGTATTACTATCCCTTTTCTCAACTGAGGTAAATAGTGTAGTATGAGCAGTATATTGTGCATTGTTCAGAAATAGCTTGTCTTACTATCTAAAACTGGCATTGTTCTGAAAATCTTTTGTGCATGAAAAAAACAATAGTGGGGTTCAAAAACATACAAATCACATCCTGGATAAAATGTAATGAAAAAAGAACAAAAGGAAGCATAATGCATATTTTGCATGTAAATCCTGACAATGTTTTCACCAGTGACAAAAAGCTAAAGTTTGACATTTTGAATGTTTTGCTTTCTTGCAGAGAGTAAGGCAGGTTTATCTGTGACATTTCAACAACAAGGCAATTGAGAGTGCTTTACATAACACATAAAAGGCACTGAGAAACATAAGACAAAATAAAAAGTCAACGTCAAAAGACAATTCTTTGACCCACAGGAAGCCAGTGTAAAGATCTGAGAACTGGAGAGATGTGGTCCACTCTTTTGGTCTTAGTAAGTACTTGAGCCTACACAGACACATTTTTCTGATATATTCACGTGGTGATAGCAGGCTGATTTTGTAACTGCCTTAATGTGGATGTTAAAATTTAGTCCATACTCATCTGTGTAGATATGTAGGATATTTTGCTGTTTTACATAATATGAGCAAGTAAGTATTTATATGTTAAACAGAAGAGGCCCCAAAACGGAACCTTGAGGAACTCCATGTTATTTTTGCTCAGATGTGTAATTACCAATCAACACAATGTCCAATCAACATCCCTGTCCTTCAGATAGAATCTGAATAGAGAGGGGATGACAATTTGCAGAAGACCTGATGCCATGCAATTAAAAAAAACCTTTGAAAGAGGCATACTGGTAAAAGATCAAGGCAATAGTGGAGGTAGCTTACTAACAGCTGGATTTTTTAAAGGAGGGTTTTTGTTGCTGAGCATTAACTAAGAAGTTTGATACCACTCTCATGTTTGAACAGTAAATTTTAAACTACTGCTAGTACCTGGGTAGTTAACTTACCACAAACACTGAAAACAGAAGAAGCATGATATATATCTATATCTATATCTATATCTATCTATATATATATATATATATATATATATATAACGTGAACTTTAAAGATGCAGGCAGGTGAATTTGAACTTCATTCTGACCATATTGTGTGGTATTATTTGTCCCAGCTCTCAACAAGAAGGTGAATAAATGTATTTCCAAAAATGTTATTTATTTAATTTTGCACACATTACTGCAGCATAAAAAATCCAACAATCCAATGACTGAGAGACAGCCCAAAAACATCAGTCTTTTTTTATGACTTCTTCCTAATTCTTAAGTAGAAACTCCTATAATAAGCTTTTAATAAGCTTCTTCCTTCTACAGTAATAAGGTTTACTTCTTAATGTTTCATTCTGACGTGATGACACACATGTCAGGCAGCAGTCAAGGCAGTTGTTTTTCCCCTTTCCAAACATTTGTCATCCTTTATTTCTCATGAAAACATGGCAGATAGAAAATAATCCTATTGTACATAACAACTCAATGGTGAGTTCATTAATGTTGGAGTGCTGACAAGCAGTGGTGCGAATGTGACCGTACTCACCAATAGCTGTCTTTTTTTCCTCTTAAGTGTCCTGGATGGAGAGCTCAAAGACAAGAAAAATGAAAACAAAAAGAAAGCAAGAGAGAGATCAGGTGCGTCTCAGCAGTCAGCCTGGTTTGTGTAATCAGGAGCATTTTAATAAATGCTAAAAGCAAAATTCTTTATTTTTAGCTTCTTATGATGTCACAAGATTACACTTTTTATTGTCAGCTTTCTTCAAACATCTCCAGGTGAATATATCTGTCTGTGTCCCGTTCGTCTTGTTAGCAAGGCATTCATGTGAAACATACAGTACAATATTTATGAAGCACACCACTGTACAGCCTGTGCTGCAGCCAATTTTCAGTTGAAATATTTGATCTTAAAAGCCAATGCTCAATAGAAGCCTCATGCTCTTGATCAAGAAACAATGTTGTGTCTTTTCATCATGCCGCTCTTTGCTGGAAGTCGCTTGTCCATCCTTTCTCTGACAGTGCCATTTCTGTTTGGCTGGCAGTGGGCGACCCCTGGGCTTCAAAGATACATTGAAGTTCTGCAAATAATCTGTCAAGCATGGAGACCAATGACTATAACAACATCTGTCCACCACATCTCAACAAACCTCTTCATGAATGTGCCGTTTGTTGTTGACATGATGGAAAATGCTTGTTGTCATCAGAGTATTTTAGCATGGTGAAGACCCTCCAACACAACCGCTGCTTATTCCTTATCATTGTTTTAATGCAGTTTGTTGGGGAAAAGGGATTAGATGACCCACTGGTTTGTGACATTTAGTATCCACTATCTCACTGAGGAGGCGATGGGATTTATGAAATGGGTCATACACATGCACATGAGTCTTACTTAAGCCTCCCGTTAAAGCCACATGACCTTAAGAGAGAGGGAAACGTATCACTGGAAAATGCTAATGTGGTGCATTTGGTGCACATTAATTCGGTGCATGAATACGACACATATTTCACTTCAGGAAAAAATAAAAATGGAGCTTTAGAGTGATGTGTTCTTTTCTTTATCTTAAACATTAAGGGAATCTACTCTTTCGCAATTACATGTAATTTGTTAAATGGTGATATCATCATGGCTATAATTATTTTTCTTGTGAGAATATGTGAAATTAGGGGAAATTGCTGATTTGAGAGGTTTTCAGTGTGTCAGCAAGAGCATCTTCAAATTCAGTAATTATGTATGTCAGTCTGGCAGGAAGGTGGAAAGTGTGAGTGTGCTAGAAGAAAGGTGTTCAGGTTTTCTTTTAACAGCACTGTTAGATATGCTGTGGATTCAAATCAGCGGCACCTGACGTAATATGTTTGGTAAAATTTGTTCCACATTTTATCTCAATTTTCTCTCCCGAGTTGCAGCGCTGATTTCTCTGGAAAGTGTACCGCACTAAGATCTCAAGGTTAATGCTTCTCAGGAGCCTTTACCTCTGGCCTTCTGTGCAGATCACTGCAATTAGGCTTTTCACTTGTGAATTAAAACTGTTTGAAACGCAGAGGTCAGCTTTCATCATCTGACCGTGTGCCCTCAAAGAGAAAGATAACACAGAGTTCAAAGGTGTCGTATTACAGGGCTAGGATTATAGTGAATTCTGAGTGGTGAATAATTTGATGTGCACCCTCTGGGTTTTGACTGTTTTTATTGCAAATATGTGCACATATTTGGTGTGCTCTACGGGCCTTTCATTCTGCACTAATTTGTTGCCTTGAATGCAACTCAGTCCCCTTGAAAATACGTATACTACTGAACATAATTGTTGTTAGGGTTGTTCTCAGTGGAGACATTTTTTCTCAGTGAACAAAATATGTTCCAGTCTGGGGATCATGGAATGGTGGTGGACGTCAGGCACACAAAGCGCAGGGCTCTGATACCAGTGATCAAGGTTGACATTCTTAAGGCCAAAACACACCGGTGGCGTCATATGACGGCGGCGTCATTGACAAGAGTCAAGTGCCGCCCCCAACACACACAAAAAGCATCGCGCTGCGGGGCGTCAAACGGATGTCTATTGCACACTCCAGTCCGCTAGGTGACGGTACTGGTTGCCAACCGCTTTTTCAAGGGCGGCGACGCTGAAAAAAAATAGGACAATAGTGTAGTGCGGCGCGGCACGTCGGAGCGCGTCAAGCCGTCGCCGGTGTGGGTTTGTAAGTAGAAAATAATGGGGGTGGCTGTTTTGACGCGCGTCGTACGGCGCCGGTGTGTTTTGGCCTTAAGTCTAGCATGTGGCAACAAAACACTTTGGAAAATATCTGAACAAGACTTCAATCTTTTCTTGGCATTAAAACAGCACAGTTTTTGAGTCAGTTTTTTTGAGTCCTTTTAGTTTTTCGAGACTTGGTGAATGTCCAATACTCGGTCTCCTTTTAGCTCTGTTTTGTTCTCCACCTTCTCCTGGTAGAAATTTCTAGCACTGTGTTTACTAGCTAGTCTCTAACGTTCTCCATGTATGGTTTGATGCTAGCCAGGTAGTGTTGGCCTACAGTACAATGGGTTTACAAACCATTTGGCTACGGACAGCTTCCCATTGTTGTTTTTTACTACAACTCTTTTCACATTCAAGTAGTCATGTGATTCATTGTTAATATATAAATGTTGATTACAGATGGTTTAACAAAGTGCTGTTTATGGAAATCCATATCCTCAAAAAAGTTTTTTTTCATGCTTTAAAGTTGATATGATTGGATACTGCAGGAAAACAAATAAACATGTTGATGCATTTTGTTCACAGCGTTTTGCGACTTAATTAAAAATGTTTCTTTATTATGTTAAATGCAGTGTTATTAAGGCAGAATTCTGTTTTTCCCAAAACTTCTAAAATCCTCACCAAAATGCAACCACATAGTTAATTTGTACAAATAGTGTTTTACCATTCACATAAAAGTTATTGTTAGGCCACGACCTCTAGTGATCGTAGCACTTATGACGGGAGCAAAGGAGGAAGTCAGATGATGTAGTACAAAGAGCAACAAAGTCTGCGTATGGATGGGTCAAAAAACAGAGGACTTTGACCCAGGAGACCTCTGTTCGTGTTCCATGTGAAATCGGAAGTCAATGTTGAGTTGATTTAACTACGTAAAATAGTTAACGTCGCTTAATGTCATGTGACATACAAGACTTACATTACATGACAACATAGCAACCATGTGCATTTTAACCCATACCATGTTTTTCCAGAACCTAAGCAAGTAGTTTTGTTGCTTAAACCAAAAACGTTAACATGTTTAAAGCTGTGACTGTTCAGAGTCATGTACAACCTATTCTGTTATTTAGGCATAGTTTTCTGGGGGAATCAGGGGACATGTCCACCTCAATATAGAATATATTTTAGAATATTGAGGGAAGACTGAGGGGGAGCCTTACAGGAGCAGAGGACTTTTACTTTGAAAGAATTAAAGACATTTACATCATAATGGGGTGGCAGTACCTCAGTCCATCTTGCCTTGGCTTGGCAACCGGAGGGTAGCTGGTTCAAGTCCCCATACGGACCAAGTATGGAGCATGCACTGGTAGCTTGAGAGGTGCCAGTTCGCCTCCTGGGCTCTGCCAAGGTGCCCTTGGGCAAGTCATTGAACCCCCAACTGCTTGGGGCACCTGTCCAAGGACGCCCCCTCACTCTGACATCTCTCCATGTAATGCATGTAGAGGTCCTGTTTGTGCATATATTCCGGGCCTGTGTGTATAAACAGAGTGGAAAAATTGAATTTCCCTTCAGGGATTAATAAACTATATCTTCTTTTCTTTTTCTTCTTCTGACACAGAAAATGCACCAATTAGTTTTTCAAAATTTACCAAAATGAATGCCCTTGCATGTGGCTGGTAGTGGCGCTATTTTTCTGCGGGTCCCTTGAGTCATATGGGTCGGGAGACTTGTTAAAATTTGCAATATATAAATGTCAAATTATTGTTAATATTTTTATAAGTGAACAGATTGTCAGTCCAGACCAAAAACCCTTTTAGAAATGGTTTAAAAACAAAAGGTAAGTCACACTGTACATATGAACACAGCATTTGCCACATTTGTCTTCATTTAAAATGAAAAAAAAAAAGGATAATGTCTTTGCCTAAAGAATTAAAAAAAAGAGCGGTAGCCTAACTGACTGCAACATAATGTTAGAAAAAGTGATTGATGAAGACAACGTTAATAGGATTGACTTCAATTGCAATTAACCATGCTAACCATGTGTCTATTGATATTCTGAGAAAACGGTGCACATTGCAACTCAATGTATTGGAGGGCTGCTTTGGAGCTGAAGATGGAGGAATGTTGCCTGTGTGAGGAGAGATAGCACAAATAGTTGTGTTGATCAGGAACAATTTTTTGCCATTTCATTGTACTGTGACATATCTTTCATTAAGGTTTAAGCATTAGATTAAACCAGATCCAGTATCCAATAGTAATTAACTTGAGTATATCGGGAGGCCATTATTCACATTAAAGTAACCTTTTAATAGCTGAGCCTTTAACTCCACTGCAGGTAATGACTTTAAAGAGTGCTTATTAAAAGAGAAATGGTAATGAGCTTTAATAAAGCAGAACAACTTTGAAATGAAGAGCGCTTTTCAATAGAAAAGGATAGAGGGATTGGACCTGTGATTCCATTAACGAGACTAATGATTCTTTATCAGCCCTCTTATGTGTACATGGAGTTAACATTAACAGTGATTGAGGACGGGTTTCAGTGAAAAGATGGGCCTTTTCATTGCCCTTTAAAAGATCAGATAAGAGAAAAAGAACTTTAGTAATTTAAATCATTGAGAATTGATAACACAAGTCCTACGACCTCAAAGTCAGCGAGCGGAGCCAAAATCTCCTTCAGCACTTATGGACTGTAACAATACAGTACATCTGTAATTATAAAATGAATCTGTCTCATTATGTGTGAAAATGAACCAAATGAAAGGAGTAGATTAAGTGATACGCGAGTCAAATTTTGGCTTAGAAAATATGAGCTATCAAGTGTTTTTCAATTTAAAGATGTTCTGTGTGCTGCTTTGAAACGTGAAGAACAGACTGCGGGGAAGCTTCATATTTGCATGAGAACAAACGTGTAGATTTGAATATATATTGTTTTGATAACAGTAGACCTTTAGGTTTTCATATCACCATGGAGTCAAGAGTGAGAGAGAAGCCAAAAGGCAACAAGGTAGAGAAGACAAAGAATTAAAGAAATACAGGGACAGAGGGAATGGAAATAATTAAATCAATCTTTGGCGAGCAGCTGGAGCAGGACTCCAGCTGACAACAGCACCTGGGTGTGCAGCACAGGCTGCCGGGGGCTGCACACGCTTCACCCCCCCTCACCACCACCACCACTACCCAATGCCCCCCCTCCTCCAAAGCCCCCTAACGGCCCCCGGCCCCTGCTGGAGCTCTGGCTGGTACCTCCAGCCCTGTCTCCCTGTTTTCAGACAGAGGCAGCGTCGTCTCTCTGACGCTCGCAGACTAATTAAAGGGATGATTTGTGAAACGCCATCTTTTTATTCAATTAATCACCAACACAAAGCCATAAAAACCCATCATCTAAAAATATTCTTGTTGGTTTGCTGTGTACCTAATAGATTAAGGTACATTAAAGAAGTGACGGGATGATCTATTTTAAAACATGGCGCCCGAAAAGGTTGGCAAACCTCCCAATATTTTTAAGGCCTGTCAATCCATTCGGTGTGTCAGCATCACGGCAACAATACAAACGACTCCCTCTCGCTATTAGTGACAACAACTTGCTCCGTGTTCGTACATCACTTTGCTTTCTTTAAACAGAAGCCAAACACACGTGTCTAAATGAGTGACTGTGCAGATCTCAAACAAATGCTTCCCTTCTTCCATGTTCCTCCTCATCTCAACATGTTTTAATTAGTCGTGAAAAATGAGTTCATTTGGAAGATAAATAACATGAGCTGTGCATGTCTGTTTTTGGTTGGCAGGGCTAAAGATGGGTGTTTTTCACTCCAGTCTCTCACAGAGGAGAGATGCAATTTGCATAGCTTACGAAGCTACTTAAAAAGGAGCACTGATGGTTTTATAATCCCTTAAAATAATATTAAATTATAGAGTATACTGCAAATAACACAAGTGTTTGTAGAAGGGATTTATTGGAAACATGCTCAAAATATTGCCATATGCGCACTGTAATCATGCCCAATGCTACTTGATTAATGTTAGTAAATGTTAGTTAATGGCTCCATGCAGTGACAAACAGGAATACTTTTGCTTACTTGTTTCTGTCACTGAGTTCATCTATGAGGTGTCAGTACAAGCATGTTTTAAAAGTAGCTCAAGTATTTGGAGTTTTCTGTTACTACAAAGCAGCATCAAGATAAAAGTTAAAGATAAAAGAGCGTCTTAAAAGGCCAGTTCATATTAAAAAAATTCATAACTCCGACATCCAGTATGGTCAAGGCACAGTGCAGTGTTTGAGTTTTTAATTGTTTCAGTTTCAACTTGCCTTCAGTGAAGTCTTTCAAGTGTTTCCACCTTGAGGAAATGCCTGTGGCTCTCTTCTGCATTTTGCCTGGGAGCGTCTTCTTTATCCGAGTTCAACCAGCAAAAAAACATCCCACATTTTGTTTTGAAAGTTTCTTATTTCATCTTTATTTTGCAAAAACAACTCTACCACATGCAGAAGAAGAAAATTACACATATCATCAATAAATATTTATTCAGCGGTTGTGGTGAGCAATGGGTGTGAACTCAGGTGTAATTTGGTTTCAGTCTATCAAGATTAATTTTGTCAGGAACATGATGAATGCAATGCGGGGCGACGCTCCGATGCATCAGTGTCATTCCAGATGAGATTTTTCACGGGAGTTGAGAGTTTCTAAGATTAAGTGCGGTATTAGTCAATGTTTTTGGGATAAGACTTCACACTAATTTAGTGAAGAGCAACAACCTGCAGAGGAGGCTCCATTAGCAATGACAATGAACTACAGCTCTGGTGGGAAAATCTGATTAACGCCGCTTGCTGGGATTGTGAAGTCGTTTCGCTGGTTGGGTGATAATTCCACATTTGCAGGAATACCAGCTCATAAAGTGTCTTTGTCCATGCCAAAGTCTCTCTTTACTGGAGTATTGTCATATTTCATGAGTCCCCACTGTGGTTAGTTTTGACACTAAATTTATTGATATGTCAGGGGGCTTCTGTACAGCAACATATCTGAAAAAGAGGTATTTGTTTATGAGTTCAGAAATATGTTAAATCTTATATGTGAAGCAGTGTAATGTGCCAAATTTTAAACAAAAGCAGGAGGCAATAGGAAATATATAGTGTGTTAAAGCTGTAAAATCAGTGTGTTTTCTTAAAATATCCATCCTCATCAGGACACTGAACACTTACAGCCCGAGCAAATCTTCCCTGCTCTGTGTTTTAACTTTATTCACAATGTAGGATTGACCTTTCACTACGAAATATCTCTTCATTATTCGCCTTTTCTCGAGGAAGTTTCTCTATTGAGATCAGATGTTCTGAATATATAACACTGACAAGCTGCTGTCAGCATTGATTTCCATTTCTCCCAGAAATATGGTGTTGAAATCCTCTCCAGGCAGATAAGTATCTTTACACATGACTGCCAGATTTGATTGCCTTCTGTAAAGGGGGCTGTATTGGAGTCACTCTCAATGCATGCCACAGTACATTGTATTCTTCTTCTGTTATGCCATACTATGCCCCTCGCAGAGCCCTCATCTAAATAAGAATATTTCTTCCATGCTTGGCTGTCCTCAGAAGGATTGGTGTGCAGCAGGGCTGAGTTGTTGGATGTACGGTAAAGGTGGGGGGGATCCACTCTCTGCTCACTGTAACGGAACATGTGACCTTACCAAACTGGAGATGTCGGCTTGTATTGCTATAAGATGTGTTTTTTTATGTACTGTGCACTTAGGATGTCTGTTTTATTCTAAGACATGCCGCCCTGTATAAGAACCAAACCAAAGATCAACCTTTCATAGGAATTGACTGTACTTATAGTTGCATGAGAGGTTTATTCTTAGTTTTCTTTTTGATTTGTGTCTCTGAAGGTGAATCCAGTTAAAATCATAATCCCCCGACCACATAGGAATGCTAAAATACACATAGGAATGCTAAAATACTCAATATTTTAAATGTTACACAGTCTTGCCAGTTGTAAGATCTGTGTGTAATTTATAAATAATCAGTGTTGGTATGTAACCAAGAACATTTACTTGTAAGCACTGCACTTTAAAATATAATTTTGAGATATTTCATGTTACTATTTCCATCCTACGCCACCTTAAGCTTTGTTAACACTCACGTGAGACACCGTGGTGTGGACCTCCATAGGTAGCATGTGATCTATGACCACAACGTGCTTAAAGATAGTGTCTTTTTTGAAATGTATGGGAAATACTTTAAGAAAACAAGCCAGCAATCATTTTTTAGAAATCACACAAAGAGGATCCATCACCCAAAACACTTATTGCCATTGGCCAACCAACAGATGAGCAACTTAAATCCGGTTTAACAAAGACTGAACTGCAGATTGTATGATTTTGTTTTTCATCTAAACATGTTGTCTGTTTCAATATGTTCGGAAATGCCAAGGAGCGTGCAAACAAAATATTCTGTGGATAGGCAAGAAGCCAACACAAAGAACCAGGCACAAAGATTAGGCTACCTTGCAGCAGTAGTTAACACAGATATTGCATTTGTGTACTATAGTTATTACTGTTGCTTACATCTTAATTTGATATTATTTAATATCACTTTGTTTTTCTGTGGGTTTCAAGTCTTTCTATGACCATCTTTTAGCCTTTAGCCATCTGTCCCCACTGTGATGGTTATTTCTGTTCAAGAATTTAAAACCATTTGTCCCTTTGGTCTCTCAAAGGGACAAATGGTCTGTACAGGTCTGTACAGGCAAACCTTCTCGGTCAGTCTTCCCTGTTGAACTAAAAAGCGTGGCGCCTGCAGGGGGCGGCTAGTTACAAAAATTTAGAGGTGCATGACCAAGCGCCACGACAACTTTCAGAGCCTTCACCCTTGAAGCGAAGGGAGTGAATACAACATTTTCTGGTGCATAAACCTTGCACCAAGGGAGAAATGTAAGGCTGCAGACACATTTCAACTTGCATATATGACATGCCCCTGTGAATCCCAACACCCCGACAAATCACGCCCATCACTATTACAAGACAAGCCCAGCAATGAGACAGTTATCTGAACCCTGTTCGTAGTGAACAAATATGAGGCGTAATGTAGCAGTAATCCCCGTAATAATTCATTATATAGAGAGACGTGATTCACTGTGTAAGTAAGGAGATGTAACCCTTACCGTTACCTGTACCCTAACCTTAACCACCTCTCTTTTAATAATACCTAATACCTCATAGTTAGCTAAATGCTAACTTAGCTTTTTTTGTCAGGGCTTCTGCTTTCAAACCAAGGAGCGAAGAGGGATGATCATGGACTGACATGTAGGTATGGTGGGTGAGGCATGCAGCTGCTTCAGCTGCAGCTACAGTATACTTACCGAGGCCACTACAGTGAGTGTAAACCATGCTTTATACTACTGCTTCACTTCTGCTTCACTTCACATAAGAGAAAACACTGGACCTTTTTGCCCCAAAATGTTTAAGTTGTTAGTTACTTAAAGATTCAGATTTTTATAAAAACATATGTTAAAATGATGTGACCAGTTGTTATGGATTAAACGATAAATAATGTAGTAAAAACTTTCTCCACCTTGAACACCTACACCTTTAAAATGCTGCTTACATGTTAGTAATAATACTCCAATAATATATTTGAGTTTTTCTAATAACACATAAACACTTTTACTGTACATTTTCCGTGCCTGCATTTTACTTGTAAATGAGTGTTTTTACACGGTGGTATTTGTACTTTAGCAAAGGAAATATTTTCTTCTCCCACTGCACATGGCACATGACAGCTTTATGAATGAAGGCTACAACTGAAATGCCCCAATTAAAGGAAATTATTGAAATAAATAAGACAATAGTTTTGAGGCAGACATTCCCTATGATAGACTGCTACATGGCCTTTGAAAGTAATTAGATCTCATGATTATTCATCTTGAATCCAATTTATATTCTGATTCACACAACAATGTAATCTTTCTCGTGAAAAACAGCATGTGCAGTTAACAATACAAACTCTCAATGGCAATTATTTAGACACCCTATAGACATTAATGAGCGTGCAGTTAGCCATTAGACAGAGATCTTGTTGCTGCGCTGTGCATCATGAAACGCCTCCCCATTTTGCATGTTTGGGTCAATACTGAGTGCCAAAGATGAATAAATCATGGGATTTTGCAAGTATATTAAGAGGAATTATTTGAACCAGAGAGACTTTAAAACATTCCTAACATGGTTACAACATTTATACTGTACTTAAATGTTTGTTTTTTTACAATATAAAAAACTGAATAAATGTTGTAGACATTCTGCTCTCATCTAGGGGAAGAAAACTGGAATAAAATGTGATTAGAAAATCAGAGATTTTGATATGTGTTCAATGCTGAGAGCTATGTACTGAATTTCATAGTGTGAGAGCGGTGATGAGCGTGGTATGTTGTGATGAGGGGCACTAGGTTTGATGGTTGCTGCTTCACACAGTGCAATAATAAATTTGGGGCTATGGGGGTCTGACATTGTCTGCGCTCAGTATAATTAAGCGGTGCATTAGAAAGAGGGCTGGAATAAAACATGAGTATGTAAATGCAGCCTGGAGCTGATGTTCTAGTGATTATTACAATGCAGATAAAGCATTTCTCACAACTGCCTGTGTCTACTGAAGCCTCCAAAAACATCTGGACCTTTTAATTGAAAAATGGCATGGTGTTTCGCTGTGCTGCTTTGTGCTAAGTGAAGTCAACAATTAAGATGAAAATGTAATTGATAAGAATTGCATTGCTTCATTATTTGGTGTTCTAGTCAAGAAAATTGATTTATCAATTATTTACAGGTCACAGAGCAGAGGCCATGCATTTCTGTTCTCATTGCATCATCACCTCAAAACATACAGCTCAGAGCTGAGAGCATCTCTGGAGCTCCTCTACATGAAATCAATCATAGCATGCATATTATGTTCAAAACTAATGACTTTTTTGTGTCGGTATTTGTATACATGTTGGAGTGGGATGCATGGTTTGGGTTTTTACTCATGTAAGTGTTTGATTATAAATGTGAATGGATGAAAAAAAGAGCCAACCAAAGATAAATACATAAATAAATGTGAAATTGAAAGGGTACAGTGTGCAGTATTGACAACGCTGATATGTGTAATGATTTTAAAACAAAGGTGGTAAAAGTAAAGATGAATTGCAATCTGAGTTTATTTATATATTTATTTATTGATGACATTAATTATAAAATCTACTGTGAAAAACTTGAATCAACAGCAATAACAGTGCAATGATAAACATGTTAATGTGATGCCAGTATGGCAGCGTTTACACTGGTGTGTGCTTAAATGATAAACACACGTGTGTCAGCTGTAAGTCAGGACTGTAACCTAGCTTGAAATCAGACTTCAAGCTTGATCTCTCTTGGCTGAATTTTAATTCCTAACCCAATCACCAGAAAACTTGTTGGCATTGTACATTACTGCAAAGCACAGATACATTATATTTGAGTGTTACTATATTCGATACATTGAAACTTCACATTTCCAAATTTTTTGGGTTAACCTGTGGTTATGTTTAGGTACACAAACACTTTGTTAGGAAAAGATGAAGAGGTTTTGGCTTAAAATCTGTGGTTATGAGGGTACAATCCCCGCTGGAAAAGCAGGGATGTCTACATAAAAAAACAACCACTTTTTTTGGCACCATCCTCGCTGGAACCACAACAGCAGCAGATCGCTAAAAAACACCCACATTTGGTGGCTAAAAAGCCGCTTGAAAAACAGCGATGACTTGCTAAAAACAACTGGTGTTGGTGATTGTTGGTTTCAAACAGTGGGTGCGGCTTAGTCGTCTCATTCCACCTCTACCATCCACCATCCTTTCCACGCCCTGATGACAAAATCAGCTCATAAACTACGTCACTTTTGAAAGGTTGATATAAAACATGAACCGGACAAATGTAACATATTCATGTTTGGCAGAAACATACAATGCCAGCATCTTCTGCTGGTGACTGGGCTCCATTAAGTGTTGCTGCTGTGTGGATGTTGAAATTGAATGATTAGAAGAGTATGTACTAAAAACTGTTTCAAACCAGCGTGTGTCTTGAAATAAGAGACAGTGCAAATGAAAAATGCTGCAAACCTACGTGAAAAACAGAAAAACTGTAAAGATTTATTAAAACAACTGAATCCCTTAACACCTTTTTCCATATTGGAAGAATCACCTACGCCTTAGACAACATCACATATATATTCTCCTTGCTGAAGCTATATGATGTTTACACTGAGTGAAATCTAATAAAAGACTTCATGTGTTTTATAGCAGCACCATCCCAACAAATAGAAATATTCTCAGAGGTCCTGTAAATCATTTTTGAAAGATTTGATGTATTTGGTGTCTTTGGGAACTTGAAATTTAGGGAGTTTTAACAAATTCATCATGTTCTCCTTCGTTCATCTGCTGCTGTGAGAAAAAGTACAAGCTGACCTGAGGGATTGTGACTTTTTAAAGGTATCAGAAGACACCAGTATGGGAGTAGTCACATGTAATTCTGCATATACCTGAGCCTCATAAGTCACTGAGGAAAAAAATGTAAGCATAAAATAAACAACAAAACTCAAGACTATAATCATGTGCACTTCATTTTCACTGTAACATTTACACTAGCTCCCCTCTATGTGCATTTATGTTGAGGAGTCCACATTTGATCTGAGCAGAAATAGTGAGTCCGGTCTTTTTGATGCTCGGCGAACATTCCTTCATCCTCCCTGTCTGAAGTCTCTAGATTAGTGGGCCTGGGGCAGAGGCTGTTCATCTGCCAATATGGCACCAGCCTGAGTGATGGGCATGTGGCGATGTCACTAATGATCAGACCATAATGATTCGCTGACAGGGGAGGAGAGCAATAGATTGTCACTGGGGGTTGAGTTAAAGAGGGGCCCTAATGATCTGCCTGCAAACACTGCCGGAGCGCCTCCTATATCACTCCATCTCTTTACTATATACCACTCATCAGGTTCCTCTCCAATGGAGGGAGCCACTGTGTTGTGTCTCAATGCCATCTCGCGACGCACTGTAAACATCTGTCACCTCCGTATCTATATTTCATGCTATTACCTTTTAGGCCTTGGGCTGCGAGCTGTAAGCCTCGGGGTACTTGATTTCCGCCAGCATGAGCTTTCAGTGGAGGAAGGATCAAGTCGTAATCATGGTGCTGCATGCCGGTGTTTTAGCAGCGGGTGTCCTATATACCAACATCCCAAGTGGTTCCAATTCTGTAGCACTCAGCGAAATGAAGAATACCTTATGACCTCTATTTTTATCAGATGCTCTGTTACCCCTGTCTCCCTTTTCTGTATCTACTGTAGTTCTTAACCTGCCGTGAGAATAAATCTGACAGGTTAGAACGTATGCAATGTATATATTCAGAACATTTAAAAACTGAGAACATTAAAGCCTCATCCTTTTCTTTCAGGATATTATAGTAATTTGGAGCAGATGACTCCATTTGCTGACTCAATTAATATCCCTTTAATGGTGTTTTCTATCGTTTGGCAGAGCACATTTACAAAAACTAAATATTGCCATGGAGAACAAAGTTTTCTGATTATAAGCTGTGATAAATCCAACGCTGTTTCACTGTATAGAGGAGAAGTTATTATATCAGTATGATTTTCTCTTTCTTTTGTTTGACATTTAAATAAAAATACCAATCAGACAAATCCAGGGAGATAATATTGGTGATAATATTTCCCAAAAAAACCCAATAAACTGATGCACAATTAAAGTTGTGGACAAACCTCACTCTGATCACTCTGGGTGGAGAAAGTACTGCTTAAAGGGTGTGGCTTTATCAAAATGTATAGGAAATACTTTAGGAAAACAAGCCAGCAATAACTTTTTACAAGTCACAAAAAGAGGATCCATCACCCAGAGCACTTTTGGCTGTTGGCGCACCACAGATGAGCAACTTTAATTCAGTTTTACAAAGACCAAACTGCAGATTGTATGATTTTTTTCATCTTATTTATCTTCAAACATTAATGTTTCATGTTTATATTAAATGTAAAACGTTTTGTTCCTTGAGTTAAACACATCGCTCTTGTCCATTAAAAAGAGAATAATGTTAGTTTTACCATAACACTATCAGTCTCAGCAGGACACTGGTGTCCCACCTACTGTTTGAAGCTTGCATATGAATCGGTCTATCTTACCTTCAATCCAAATATCAATAGCTCTAGTTTGGGCAGAGTTTTTGATTTTGAATTTTTTTTTTTTTTTTTTGAAAACATATCCAATTGTAATTATTCTGGCCGATATTACAGTTGCAGTATTGAGGGGAATTTTTATTCCCATTTTAACTGAAAAACATAAAATCTGATGGTGTGATTTTTGCAAGCTAGGATGACGAAGATGTTTTCTAAAGTCTGCAGAATGTGATGATTCCTAATGCATGACGATATTTAATTTACTGTAGTTAATCTTTAAAGTCTTTATGTTTTTATGCTGTCTTTGTCTGTGAACTATCCCGTGAATTTTGTATTGCTTTCAAAACATCTTGCCAAAGGACTGCAGTTGAAAATAAGCGAGCTGGCTAACACTGGCACATTTAAAGATTGTTGATTAATGTGTGTTGTCCTCATAAATGAAATAAAGAACAGTAATTTAAAAGGGCATTTTGACACACATTTGCCTTTAACAAATATTGCACCTTCTGCGATTTGAAAATTGCAGTGGTCCATATTGCGATTTTGACAAAATTTGGTAACTGTTGTAATTGTAACCCATAATTGTGTGTCATTCAATCAATCAATCAATCAGTCAATCAATTTTATTTATAAAGCCCAATATCACAAATCACAATTTGCCTCGGGCTTTACAGCATACGACATCCCTGTGTCCTTAGGACCCTTGCAGCGGATAAGGAACTCCCCCAAAAAACCCCTTTAACGGTGTTAAGGGCTATAATGTTATTATAGCGAACAAATCAAAATGTAAGCATTAAAGTTTGGTTGTGTCCTATTCTATGTACTGGTGAATCTGTTAAGACTTCACTGTTGGTTTTGTTGCTTTTGTAAATGTTTCAGATTCTAACAGTGGACACCTGAAATCAGAATTTCAATGACATGGTGTTTACCTGAGTAAAAGTTGCTTTTACTGATTTTTGTTGTTGTTGTTGTTTTACTTTTGTAGATTTTGTCAATTTTACTTTTGGATTCTGAAGCTGTTTTGGGCCCACAGTTCATTCCAGTGTCACCACAACCTGTCATCTATTTTTTTAAGCTAATTAGCAACTTTAAGGGGCTAATAAAATGAAAGTAGCACAAATCTGGGTCTTACTTGTACTGCTACTTTAAAAAGATAGCTACAGTCTGGTAGAGGCTCATGAAAAAGGTGTGGTCAGTTGAAAAAAGGGAGATATATTTATGTTATGTAAAAGGCAAAGATGCAAAACATTATTTTCTTTTTATGGATGGGGCCATTAAAGGGTTAACAACACATACAAGTGTCTACTTTTCACCATATTTCTTTGCGAACACATGGATCTGTACTCCGCACTTATCCATCACACTCCCACAGACAGCCGTGCGGATTGAAACATTAAGTGCCTCACATGATCTTAACTCACAGCAACATTTTCAAACAGCGGCAGCACTAGAGAACACTTTAACCCCATCAGTGTATTTAATTATGGTTGGACTTGATTCAACGCTCATCCTCTCAATATTATTTTATCTCATTTAAGGGAAAAAATGAAAGGTGGAGAAAAAAGAGCGGCAAGTACTTTCGTAATTTAAGAGAGTGTTAATGAGTTGGTGCTAACCTTTCTCAGTTATCCATCATCCGGTAATGGAGGCAAGGATCCCTTTTCCAATCTGCTTCATTAAAAACTTTCTATTAAATCTAAATATGACGCCACGTACTGATGAAATTAATAGAGTTTCTGAATGTCTAATTCATCCTTATGGTGCTAAAATCCTCCTTGAACATTTTAACCGCATTGATTTTATATGAATATTATTTAGGAAGACAGAGGTCCTTAAAAGCATGTCTGAACAATAAAATGCTCAACCTGAATTACTTGAGACTGAAGTTGCATCATTAGCATTAAATTTATCATAGCTGCTGTATATTAGAGTGGATTGTTTGGAACTTTGTCAATAGATGTCTGAGCTTTATGGCTGAGGGGAAAAACAAACTAAAGTAAATTCTCAAGTCCTGTTTGAATGGACAAATGGCCTGAGGTTACAGGGACACTGTATTCCTCTTTAATGCTACAAATCTGTTTAAGTGCAAAGTTTATGGGGCAGATAAGGAGCTCTTTGGCATCAGAGGTTACAGTATTTACCATATCTTTATGAGTTTGAACACAGCACTTGCCCCAGTGTAAACATCTCCATCATATCTTCTTCTTTACAGTCTAGTTAATACCAAAAGCATAATTAAATTGAGAGAGAACACTTTAAAAAAAATGGTTTATTAGAGGACCTTTGTTGTTGTTGTTAGTTTTCTTTTTTTTCTACTTTTCAAAAGTAAAAGTCCTGCATTCAGACCCCTACTTAACGTATCATCAGCTAATTGTACATTAGGTATCAAAAAGTAAACATGTTCATAGCACAACAGTATGGACCCTGTCAGTTTTATATTATTGTGTATTATTTTATGGTATTATACTTAGTGATGTGTTCACATGTTAGCAGCATTTAAATGTGGTAGCTGAAGGAACTGACTTAAATTGCTCTAAATACTGTAATTGCTGGATATTTAATTGTTTCAGCATTTCTCGGGCCAAAGACTCCTTAGCTGAAAGGAGCAGGGACCTCCGAATACATATATTAAATTGAGTTGCATATTAAACTGGGTCTACAATAATATGTAGGGTGGCCTGAAGTGCCATGTATAAACAATCCTTTGTATGGTGCATACAATACTAACTTATCTTAATGATAATTATTGAATCTTATATTTATATATCATTTATTCATTTGACAAGAGTTCATGTGTAACAGTTAGCCTGTAGTGATCAGTGTTGTGTACTGTTGATTAAATGGGTTTGATTAAAAAAAAAAAAATTATAATATGAAGGATTCTTGTTAATGTGCATTTCAAGACTGATTTAAATTTTTTTGAAAAGCCATCAAACAATAATTTGCAGTACTGTGAATAAATAAATGCAGTACTGCAGTAAATGGTTTTTTTTTTCACATTTCAAGACTGCAATTTACAAATGCTTAATAGCTAAAATGAGCTGGTAACTTTTATAGAAAAACAAGATTAGTTTCCTCTGAGCTGCATTATTATCATTATTATTATTAATTACTTGGTTAACTGACAAATAACTTGGTCTAAAAAAACAACAACAACCCAGTATTGGGAAGTGACCATATTTTTTTATTTATTTATTTTATGTCTTAAAGTATCATGGGTGGAGCGATTCGACTTTAGAGGAGAAAAATGAAAAAGAAAAAAACAAGGTGGAGTTGCACTTTGTGTATTTAACTCCCTTTCAATAAATTATATATTGCGAAAAAGTGATGTTACTGCTTTTTCTGAAAAAGGGGAAATCCTGTTGATTTAGATTAGCTCCAGCTGCCATAAATGCATCACATTTTGACGTGATTTCCATCTCAGAAATAAAAAAACAGACTTAAATCATCCAGTCAGTCAGGTCGCAGTAATATTTCAACTGACACACCCAACAGAAAAGCTGCATTCAGCAATGTTATTTCAATCACCAGTCAGCATCCAATACGTCTGTGTGTAACACATGCTTTAAAGATACATCCTCTTCGTAATCTACATTAACTGATTTATTCTTAGTCTGAGTTATGGAGAAGACAACAAACTCCTGAAATCCAACAATGTAGAATCTCTAAAAGAACTAGAACACTAGAACACTCCTTTTTTGCCACATCATATTTCCATTTTCCCATTTCCACCTATTCCCTTCAAATGGTTGTTGGCTTGAAAACAGCCTGGCTATATCTCCAAACCAGATGTGTGCAGTTGCTGTGTCAATCCAATACCTCCAAACTCCTCTTGGACGATATGGAAAAGTGCAGGAGGGCAAATGGTGAAGTCAGAGATTCCCCCCTCCCTTTCTTGTCATAAATCATGCTTGGCAGCACAGAATAAGCTACTTCTAGAGACATCGCTACTGGCACTATACCCATTGCCATTCATCACCTCCGAGGAACTACAAAAAGCTAAAAAAAAAAATTCACCACGAGCTACCCATGTAACCTCTGGACCAACACCACCAACATTAGCAAAAGTGCATTCCTCTCTCAAAGAGAAGGCAATGTTTGCCACCTATACAATCATTCCTTTTTATTGCCCGTGTGGCCTTTTGGAGAACTTAACAGAGCTAATTGCTCTTCATTTACTCGCAGGGATGGATATAATCTAATGAGGCATCTGAGACGGAAAATATGACGTTCTCAGATGGAAAGATTTTTCAAAGCGTAAATCTCTTCTTAAGTGTCGAGTGCAAAGTTAAGGACACTTTTTCTGTGGTGGATTTTTTTTTTTTTTTTTGGTCTTTTTAACTTCATGAACTAATCCTGACAGCCTATAAAATCAAATCCCAATGTGTCTCTTAGTTTCAGAACAGTTTTCTGTATTCTCTCCATTTTTTCCCCCCAGTAACCTTTTCTAAAACCCTGCTCCCAAATTCAGAGGCATTTTGTGAACTTTCATTGTACTTTTGCCCCGGTGTGCACAGTGCAATACAGAATATACCAGCATGGGAGAGATGCACGCAAGAAATGATGTGCCAGACTCCCTCTACATGAACTAACCTTTAGCCTGCACCGTAAAATGACTGCTTTTTCATTTCCCTCGGAGGGATCTGACGGGCATGGCAGTAATGGCGCTGATGAATGCCAGAATAAACAGACGGTGGGAGACAAGACAAAGACGAAGATGAATGTGTCTGAAAGGTAGGATTCTTGGCAGGTCTGAATTCAGCGAAAAACCTGGATTTCATTTTTGGAATCATCTGTTTGCATGAAAAGGACTTCCAGTGTTTGTCCAGACAATGGTGCACTTTCACATGCTTTATACACGGGAGTTTTGGCCGTGTACCACAACAAATTAGCCAAACTGGTCATAGACAGCCCAAGTCTCCCTGTCCCTCTCTTTGAGCATGTGTTTTTGTTTATCTTCTTTGATTCACCTGCCAGCTTCAGTATGACACAGCTTTGCCCACCGTGGATACAAATGGTGAAGGCAGAAAAAAACATTTGTGTGTCCAAATGTGTTAATACTGCACAGTTGGAATAACAGTTTTGGATAGAAAAAAATCTGCTGAGTGGATTATTCCACATTTGAACAGTTCAGTATTTACAATTAACTCATCAGTTTGTTAAAAAAAAGTGCTGAAATTGACTCAGATTTCCGCACTGCTTTCATGTTCGGCTTCCATCTCTGCTTCTCTGCACACTGCCACCACATCCAGATACTCTGCAGCAGACAGTGGCTGCCCCATGCGCCATGTATTTATCTAAAAGTGTTTCCCTGTAGCTCAATACTGTAAATTACCCTCCCTATCAATCTAGTGCTGAGCTTAGCAAGCTAGATTGGACCACAGCTTTATTTATTACCTACGGTATTTATTTAAAATATTTACATCAGTGCACATTAGCAAAAAGTATGATCTGTCATGTATAGATGGCTAATCCCAACTTCTGGCACGGAAGGCCATTAACAATAGAGTGACAGCTACTCTTCATCTTTTCACACCTTTTTAATATATTACTTAAGAGCAAGTTTAAAAAATGATCAGCCCTCATTTTGAGGTTTTTGATAAATTCATTCAGACTCCTGATTCTTCATCAAACTTAATGACGGCTCCCCATCAGCCTTCCAGCATTATTTAGCGTTTATAAGCAGTATATAAACAGCTAATAAACAATCATACAACTGTAAGCACAAAAAGGACATCTGTAAAGGTCCTTATACGACAACACCACGTCATTTTGAAAGCCATAATTTCCAACAACTCCATGACCATTTCCCTAACATGATCTTATCCCTACTTTTCATATTTTGCCACTTGAGAAGAAGCCCCAGCATTACTAAAATGAAGCCTGGGGCAGCCTTTTGCGTGTCTTCATGCAAAATGGGTTGGCAGTAGAGATCAATGGTTAGGATTAGGCAACCAAACTACTTGGTTATTGCAAAGAAAATATCGCAGCTGATGCTAAAAATCACCAAGCTCTCCTGGGTCAAAGTCTGTTTGTTTGACCCATCCACTTCCCCTCCCACCAAACCTGAGCGGACTTTAACTCTTTTTAAACTACGTCCAATGCTCTGAGCCTCTAATGATGATGCAAATGGGTTTACAGTAAAGTTGGTGGAAAGCCTAATGCATCTCACATAGATGCTAAACAACACAAGCAGCATATTTTGACGCTCTGGGAGTGAAACCAGGCCGACTGCTTACTGCATCGGGCAAAGCATGTGTGCAGCACGTCGCTCAGCAAGTTCTGACACTGCATGCTGTGGCCAAAAGAAACGAGGCAGCCAGCCGGGTACAGAAGGCAATATTGAGGAAAAACTTTCAAAACATTGAGTGTGTGTGTTGGTGTGTGTGTGTGTGTGTGAATTCCCTGAACTGTACAACACAAGCTTGCACTTGTATTTAAACCTCAGGAGAAAAGCCCTGTTTATGAAACATGCCTCCAACCGAGTAGGCTTATCAGGTGTGTTTTAACAAGTAGCTTGCAGGTGGGCAATATGTGTAGCCTACATGATAAATATAGTTTGTTCTATGGTTTACAACATGGGACAGATGCATCTTTATTGTTGGCAACAACAAAATGACGTAGAAGTTTTGAAAATGCGCCTATTTTGCTCTGTCCTCCTGGACTTACCTGAACACTGAGTCACATGTGCGCTGAACCCAGCAGCAAGCACAGCTCAAATCATGTTGTCTGAAAGGGCTTTTAGAGTCTGTTGATGTATTTGTTTAAAAGATCCATAACTTATTTATCTAATCATATTATGCTGCTTGGGCAGAAGCATTGGCGCAGTAATGCTAGGGGCAGCCTTTTGCTTTGTATCTTTATGCAGAGGATTCAGTGGTAAGAAGGGGTTAGTAGTTAGGTTTAGGCAACAAAACTACTTGGTTACTTGGTCAGAAAACGACTGTGAATGTTACTAAAAAACAATCAGCTTTCATGGCATGAACACCACAACCAGTGTTGTTGTGTGTGTTGTGTGTGTCTCCAACACTGGTCTCCTGGGTCGAAGTCTGGTGTTTGTAAGATCTACCCACCCTGAGTGGACTTTCACGTTTTTAGTATTAGTAAGTCCATTGCTCTGAGCTTCTAATTATGACACAAATGGGTTTACATTAGAATTGGTGGAAAGCCCAGTGCTTTTTACATAGGTGCCACCAGGAAACTGCCTAAGTGGCGTATTTGGACGCCCTGGGTGTGAGACAAGGCTGAATTATTGATAGTAGTATGATACAGCTGTAATCATCTTAATTTATATGTGAATGATTACACAAGTACACTAACAAAGGTTCAATTCTTGACACATTTGAAATAGTACGTTAACCAAAGGGGGGAAAAAAAGAAGAAATAAATGTCTTCTTACTAGATTTCTTTCAGCCACAACTGTATCAGTTTGCTCAGTTGTCATGTATTCATAAATACTTGATTAATAAATATAATTACAAAATGCATGTAATAATTTATTACAATAAATATCTACAATTAATTGATTCATAAATTTAAAAACGATGCTCGCTTTATAGGAAGAGTTAAAGATGTTAAACTATACATCACTGAACATTTAAAAATGCACATATGTAAATTCAAACAGTGTTATCAAAATACAACGCTAAGAATCACACATACACAGTCCTCCAGTCCTCTTCATACAGGTCTTATAAATTACATTCATCATTGGAGAGAACTGTAACCAGATATTAATCAAAATGAGCATATCGAGTTTGGACCTGTTGAAAATATTCTAAAGTCTTTCATCAGTATTTTTGTTCAACAGTTTGAAAGCATGCATAGCATTATGCTATGTGTGCTGGAAATGCCAAAGCATTCCTTAATGTCTTAAGGAGAGTGTTACAGAAATGTATGCAATATGAGACAAAATGTATTTACTAAGTGTTAAAATTTTTACCGTGAAGGAGAAATCACAGCTTATTCATGAACGCTTCCTTAAAATTGCCCTTCACACGTCTTCCCGAGATAATTCACCTGTAGCTCATTGAACCAAAAAATCGGATTCCTCCCAGATACTTGACCTTACAGAGGACTTCCACTTTAATTTGCATTAAAAATGTGAAATATAGATGGATTTACAGTGACAAATGTTCTTGGATTGGTTTCTGCAGAGCAATATGAAAATTTACAGTTGGCATTAATATTAATGCATCATTATCAGCTGTCTGATTTCATAAATAAGTACAGCAGTGTCAGGTCTGGTATAGATCACTTTGGATAGGGCACACTTTGCAAAACCACACTTTGTGAATTTAATTGGGAAAATTGCAAATCAGGTAGTCAGCCGTATAACTCATTGTCACATTTAATCAATAAACTTTGTAAATCAACTCATTTAATTTATAAATGATCTTATATAGATCAGGCAACCAATTAAACAATTAGCATACATTTAGCAATTAATTAATTTAACCATTAATCACACCATTACAATTCAAATCTTAAGCCAGCAAATTTGGGAGCAGACGTGCAGGCTGGCGTTGGAGCAGTACATCATGCCTGGGGAGTGCAGATTGTGACACAGCGAGATTTACTGTGCTAAAAATCAATGCAATTAGGAGAGAGGCTGGAAGCTGGCCTGGGGTCCAATGTGGTCTTTAGGACATTTTTGACACACACACAGACACACATGCACTTGAAAACTTTTTTTATTTTTCGGGACACACTAAGGTCATCATTAGCAGCAGTAATATTGAATAGCCACTAAGTACTACATAAAATATCTGAAGCACTGCTTAAAGGTGCAGTGTTCTGCATTTTTAAACATCAATTTGTCATTGTCAAATTAATTGTGACACCTTGGTATAATTACCACAAACAAATGAGACAACAGTCCAGATGATTGGTTGCCCCTGTCTCACACCACATTTATTGATGTTCACGCTTATCAAAATCAAGACCACATTTCCCATAAACCCCTTTGCTAGAGATGCCTCTGCTGTGGCACAAGGTGTACATGTTGCCATCAGCATTTCACTCTGTAAAGTCTGTTATCAAGAGGAAGCTTTACCTCTATCTGTGTCGGAAGGACACAAGACCTCAATTGTTTTTATTGCTATAAAGGATTTTCTGCTAAAGATGTTTAATATATTTCATACTGTGCGGTGTTCAGAAACTTGTAATTCTAAAGTAACAAATGGGGTTATATATATGAGCAGGACACAAGAAAAAAGAACTTAAAACTGTTTAGATTTTATATTTACATACACCATTAAAGCAGCAATAACCCACATTTGGGAGCACTGGAGGAAGCTGAAAAGTCAGCATTGGCTTATTAAAACATCCAGTAGGCAAGGAATATCTTTAGCATTTGTCTGGCCAATACTGACTCTTGATAAGGCAGATGCTATTTGCACCAAGTACCAAACAATGCTGTTTGCACCTGTGGTGTAAAAGGCCAATGTGGCTACTTACACCCAGGTGTATATTCCTAGGCATCCTAGCAATATCAAAATATGACGTCTATTCATCTGTTCTGAACACAGTGTGCATTTAGCAGCTTTATACATCATAATAATGGAAAACAATGAGTGAATTAAGTCTAAAAATACATAGCATTAGCCACTTTTACACTGCCTCTCATAGCAGGAATTTAACACCGTTAAGCCATCTCACCATTCTGTGTAAAACATACAATCACCGAATGGGGTGACAGAGTTGTCTTGCCTATTAGTCAGCAGTGGAGGTAACAGCACTGAACAGCATCTATGTTAAAGGGACGGCTGGCAGGATGGGATCATAGGAGGGACATGTATAACGTTTTGACAACGTGTTACATGTGTGACTCACTGTAAGGAGATTTAAAGAGCAGCTGATAGCCGTTAGCAGCTAACTCAAAGGAGAAGAAGAGGGCAAGATCAACCCCTATCTAACAGGGATGGTATCACATGGTGTCACATGCATCACACCTCTTTTGTTTCCACGATACTAGCATGCTGTCTCAAATCACACACTGGAGCGGCATGATGCCCACGTTGCTTGGTGCTGTGTAAAAATGCAAATGCAGCATAATAAAGGGACTTTCTGGCAGCCCTTTAGCACGATCTTTGTGGACAAAAGGCCACTTACTCACACAGGACTGAAATCCCAGTCTCCTGTGTGAAAGTCCTATGCTTAACCCATTTACCCACCACATCTTTCTCCCTTCATGGACTCTTTATACTCCATCATCTGACTTTCTGACAGTACTTTTGTAAGTTTTTCCTCTCAAATTTATCACTTCAATCTCAGAGAATATTTGAGATTGGATAATACTAGACCTAACTATGACCTCTTTGCCATACTACTAACCGCTTCCGACCCCAACAGGCTTGCTTCCGTCGATGTGACAAGTACTAGCCAATCACAGTATGCAGCAGGATCCATAATGATGGATCGCAGGCCAAATACATGCAGTGTGACTATTCTTGTCCGGGTGCACTCTATAAAATAGACGTGCAAATAATCTCACAAGAAGAGGTGGCACCAGTGTGTAAAGGCCTTTAGCCTGCTTAATGTTTCACTACTTTCAATATTCTAGTAACTAACTTTGCGTGTCAGCTGTAGCTAGTGCTGAGCAGGTAGCATATAATGGGTTTATTGGAGATTTGTTTAGTGAAAACTGCTTCCTGCTGTGTCTGGAAACAAGGTCAATGAGAGCTTGAGAGTCAAAGTTTTGGGCCAGAAAACCAAAACAAAGAGCTAAAATATGTTTAAACACAAAAACTGAGATGAAATAATTTTCTGTAGGTGCATCACTTCAAGTGAGCCCTTTCACATTATACTTGATCCCTTGTTTTGTTTTGCTTTGTTTTACGCAGCTTTAAGAATTAGCATTAGCACTACCAACATGCCATATCTTTTAACAAGACTTTGAGAACATTTCCGAGCAGCAGCCTCACCTCCACACTGCAGCAGAGGGAAAGGTGAGTTCAGCTTTGAGATGTTGTGGAAAGCTGCCCTCAAACACAGGGTTGAAGAACTGTCCGGGCCTCGGGTTGCTGATTGTCTCATCTGTCTTGGCTAAGTCAGCAGGATGTGACAGCCGCCCTCTCTCTGTTACCCGCTGACCACTGGGCTTGGCATCCTCTCCACTCACCTGCCGTATCACCGCCTCCGCCATATCTCTATTCCTCGCCTCACTCTCACCTCAAAGTCTTTGCAGCAAGAATGAGGATCAACGCCTCGGTGTCAAAGAGGAGGGATGTAGGCTAACAATTTCTGACTGCGGACTTACAAGTATCGGTTCCGGGTGCTGACTCCTGTTTGTTGGTTTCTGATAATACTCCCAGTCTGACAAAGTGACAAACCTTCACTTTAAAAGTAAGTGAGTAATCAGATGTACTTCCTTCAGTTCACAGAGAATGCTGTTTTATTTTTTCTAAAAGTAATAGTTTTTAGAGGAAAACATTCCTGTTTTGTTTTGCATGCACTGCATTGCCATAAGTATAAAATACTGTAATACTTGGGAACTAGCCAGCCAACTCTCATTTATTGAGTTTTGTAGTTGGAGCTTCCTCTTCATTCTCACTGAGCTGCAAACTCTCACTGTCACAGTGGTTGTCTTTCAGGTTCCCTGTGTCATCTTGTCACTCCTACAGGAGCTGTTCATCATATACATGCCTGCCTGTGTTACTGTTCTTTTTTTTCACTGCAGGATGTCAAAATAATATTATGGTGTGTCATGTTTGATTACTGTGCAACATGAAATATCATTTTTTTTAGGAAGGTTTACCTTGTCAGACACCCATATGTATCAGCTGAGATTACAGTATGTGTTTGATCTTATCTGCATGCGGTCTATCAAATTTGACAAAAGTGTACATCCGTTTCTACCTGCAGTATATTTCCAATTTGGCAAAATTATGTTTTACTTATGAGCAGCATAAAAGTTGCAAATTGTCTTTGAAAACCAAATTCAAAGGGAGATTTGATATTTCACATCTTAAGATCTCATGCTCTTCTTCTTCTTTTTTTTTGTGCGTATTTCATTACAGCCCCTTTTTACTCACCACAGTCCTGATCCCAGACTTGAAGCAGCGACAAAATCCGGCTAGTCAGGGATAACAGATGAGCGCAGATGAACAGTGTCAGGTAAAGTGCTGTGAAAGACATTTAATGTGTTTTATATCAGTGTGTCTGAATTGTCCAGGAACACTTGAATCACTCAGTGTCAACCAAATACGACGTAATGAGACTCGCCTCCTCTCATCTGAAGACACATGTCTCTCTGCTGTCACTCAGGCTAAGGCAGGAAAAAGGGCTTTTTCGAGCCTTTTGAAGCACACGGGCTATATGATAGCACTCCGCTTTGCATCAGGAACTGCTCAAGCGGGATTATTTCATTACGAAGTCTCCCAGAGAGAGGACAGAGGTCACACTCTGGAGCTCATTCAAACATCTGGAGTTCAGGAACATAAATTATTAAATGAGGCAGCAATCTGGATTGAGACACCTAACTGTTTTTCATGGTGCACTTGAAGGTTTTTTATTTCCAAAGGCTGAAAAACATCACATTTTTTACCCTATTTTATGTCTACCCAGCTTGAGTTGTTGTGAGCAGTAGATTAGTCTTGGCTATGAGACCCCATGCTTGTGGTTTTGCTGTGCTTCTTCCACTGCTATGACACAGCCCGGCCTGACAGGAGAAGGTCTGCTAAGGAGCTTTTTTTTTTTATCCCAACGGGATGTTTCTTGATGTCTACTTGGAAAACTCTGAGTTTCCTCCATTGTTGCCAACACAAACCATTGGTAGGCAGGGTCCAGTGGTGTCACTGACTATAAAAGAGAAGCGGTATGGGGGATGTTTTGTTGTTCTTACCAAGGCTGCGATGGGGGTAAGGAGGCTGATGAGGGGAGGGGCATAGCCTAGCATCTTAGCCTCCTTTCAGTTGTCACAAGTGGAAAAGAATCGACTTTGAGCGGAGAGAGAGATCTCTAATTATCCCCACCTGTGCCCAGCTACAATGGGAGGGTCGAGATGAAGCCATTAGCTGTCTCTCCACTGGCACCACCAAGAGTTTGTATACATCTGTGTCTTATTTTCTTTTCTGGCACAATCAGTCCAGCAAGCTAAGCAGGCATGACCGGATTTGGCAAGTTCCAAGGACTTTGGCAAAGTTAGACAAGGAGGAAGCGGTGAGATGTAGAGAGGGGGATGAGCTGGCATGGACTCTGTGTTTGCTTTCTCCCCTGCCTGTTACTTGAGCTGGGTGTGTTGCTTGGAGAGGCTGCTGTGTTGGTCAAAACAATCCGCCGAAGGAGACACGGAGAAAGTTGCAGGGAGAGGGGTGAAAATGCGATTAGATGAAGCTCCCTTTGCACGTTAGACTGCAGAGCAGCATCTGTAATTTTGGTAACTAGCAGCCTTTGCACTACCCAGGTTATCTCTGTCGTGCGGGTGCTGTTTAAGATTATTGGGATACTTAAGCTCACCTCTCATTTGACTCATAGTGCTTGATAAAAAAAGGCTCATTGTGATTTCAGTATTGTCAGTTTTGATTAGCTGAGTCAAGCCTTTGTCTGGCCCTGCAAGTGTGCATGTTGTCAAAGCTGTTTACGAGCAATGACCAGATATGAAGCCCAGACTATTGCGGTCATGTAAACAGCCACATCTGTTTGAACCCACCTGCTCCCCGGTGCTTACTGGCCCTGTAAATAATGAAATAAGTCCAGCGTATTACTGGATAAAAAACATTATAGCAGCATGGACTTTACATTAAATGACACAATAATTAATCAGCATTATGAAACAAAATATTAAAGTAGAAGTCTTTGCATACATACTATATGGCCACTTCTTCAAAGCTATTTTTTTTTCCTCAGGCGCAGCTATGTACATTCATTCATTCAGCCCCTCATTCATTCATTTCCATCTTTATTTATTTATATATCTCCCTGAGTGTTTGTTTTCATTTTAGTCCCTTGAACCTTGCCACCCTGTGTGTGACACCCGGGCAGTGAGCGAAGACGAAGAGGCGGGCTGGTTCAGAATGATCACTATCATTAACATTCACGGGGGGTTCACTTATCATCCCTGACTGGAGGGACATGGCAGCCATTATGAGACGTCCGCAGGTGGAGCGCCATGATACATATTGCATCTTGCCACAATGGATTTATGTATTCAGTAACAAAAGAAAAGTCTAATGAAAAAATACAGAAGGCAATCCTTTATTCCTCGCTCGACTTCAAGTGAGGCCACCATGTCCTGCGATGAGGAGACGCGCGGGGGAATTCCAGGGCTGTACACTGACCTGTCACTCAGGCTGTGTGCAAGGGGCCACACTATACTTCACGCTGGCCCCATGCTTTATCTGCAGCACATTGGTGCTCTTAACCCTTATCCTAACCCTTCAGAACAAGGACCTGGATGGACAAAGGTGTGGTGGTTATATTCTTTTTATTTCTTATTGTCAACAAATGCAACAAAAAGACCCAAACCAATAATGAATTGGTTGTCTGTGTATCCAATAGCTTATTCCTCTGTGCCACAGAGCTCCACTGTTGTCCAAACACTATTAAAAACACATCAACGAACCACACCATTGCACTGATGTTCCTTTATTACCATGGACACACACACTGTAGTTTATTTTGACTCAGTATGATATAAATGCCATAAATATTACTCCACGACCCAAATTGTCCCAGACAAATGCACTATTTATCATGTTTGAGTACAGGCTGTTCTCATGCATTGTTCGTATGTTTTCCTCCTAAAGATAGTACACCAAAATTTGTACTTACTGCACATAAAATGAGCCTGTAATATCTGAATAACCACATATTTTGGAGGGCTGTGATCACATGACCAGTGGGCTTACAGAAGTGAAGAAGGGAGTGGTCCTGAGCAATCAGGCAGGTTTGGGTCAAAAACACAGGACTTTCACCCAGGAGGCAGGTGTTTGGCTCCATGTGAACTCTGTGTGAACTTTGAGACATTTTATGGTACGTTCTCACCATAACCACAGTAACTTTACTTGACTTAATTTGTGTCTTCACTGTGGGAAACAATGAGCTTGGGACTCAGAAACAGAAAATGGTAAAAGACAGAATGACACATTGTTGGTTTGGGACTTTTCATGGTATTTGTTGACAATAAGAAAAATGTAGAATAATGCCGGCTTAATCTTCAAGAAATCAGTTGAATCATAACATTTTCATATGAATAATATATATTTGAATTGCGCCTTTTGGCAAGCATATCCCATTTTGATCGTCCTGGTCACCAAACACAGTGATACCTGGGTTTTGGTTGGACTTTTGCTGTTGTTTCTGCCTTGTTACATAAAGGGCATTTCTTCCTGCATTGGCACTGTGTGTGACATAAAACATGAGGTTCATAATTATCCAATATGAATGCCATTCTTAGGGATACTGGGCTGGTAAAAGCACCATAGCACTGGAAGCATTGTTTCATTGTAAAGTGATCTCTTGAAACTGCAGGGAAAAAACACCCTAGCATTGACAGCACTAAAATAATCTCTCTCTTTCTCTTTATTTAGTACAATATCCTCCCATGATTTGCCTGATATCAGACAGAGCTGTCAACACTACATTTCCATCTTCGATCTGACATTACGTCTACTCTAACTGATTTCTGAGGGGCATCCGATTTTCCCTAACCATTCCCTGGAGGCCAACATATCCACCTGAATCTAACGTTATTTTAAGTCGACACTGACGTGTAACCATGCCAACATACCGGCCTTGCCAGAATTTTGAGACTGAAATAAAAAGGAACTATGATGCTGGGCGATGTAGAACAGCTTCGATAGCAGCGTCTTTCTTGTCCGTACCTATAGCCATTTTTGCCACTACTCCTCATTAGTTCTGGCGCATAGGATGACAGTGGCGTTAGTCTCGCCTGTGGTGCTGATTGGTTAATCATTATTTTCACCTCGTGGCACTCACTGGATCAGTTTTGACGAATCAGTCAACTTGGTGGAGTGGGCGGATTAAAAAGTCTGGACACAGGCAAACCATGAATCATTCCTCATTTTGTTACTAATTTTAAACACGCAATCAATGTGTGGAAGTCTTATTAATCAGCAGAATGTTTACTTTAATTTAATATTTGATAGACTATAATGGATGCAAGTCTTAAATTATTACTTTGCATAAGGAAGTGCTTCCAAATAAAACAAAACGGTACTAAAAGTGAACAATTCCATGACAGATTTCCTTATGCTTGATTAAAGACACAATTTCTATTCTGAAATTTCCATGAGTAGAAAGCCTCCCAGACCAGTAATAACCTAATTGGAGAGAAGCCTCTAACTAGTGTTGCTCCTCTGTGTCTGTGTATAAATAGAGTCTATAATGGACCGAGGTGTGATGCCATCATTCATCTCTGCTCAGAAACACTCCAGGTTCAGGTCTTTGCTCATTTTCCTAATGATGCTCTTGTTTTAGGTATGTTTTCACTTTAAGGTTTGTAAGATTCCAGCTTAATGGATACTATTCATCACAGGCTTCTGTACCCAAGTCCAGTTTACCCAGCAAACTTATTTGACATAACAAATTGCCAAAATGAAAGGCTCCTCAGCTGGGGAATTGGTATATTTTTCAAACCAATAGGTAAATGTGTGGAAAAAAAGAGCACGTCCCAGTCCTGTCTTTGAGGTCAGTCTCCATTTCCTGCTCAGTGTGAGTGTTTTCTCTGCTATGGTTATATGATGGTTGCAACATCACTGACAAATGAATCTATTGTTTTCTAATTTACTTAACATGGCTGTGTAAAGTGCTTTTTAATTTTAAATGTTAATTGACTAAAAGAGGCTTTCAGTGCCAAATTCCATTGGCACCAGATAATGGGAGGTCTCCTAAAAAAATTGCGTCTTTTGGGAAGCATATCCCATATGATAGCCCCCGGTTATGCCATGCCTTTATGTGGTAGATTACTCCCTGGCTGTTGCCCAAAAAAAGCCTGCTTTTTAACCACTGCTTCTCCCATTTGCCTCAGGATGCTCATGGGCTGGCAGGTTGCACAACACATTACCATCCTGCAGCAGCTCTTAAAACACATTTTAGCCCTGAAACACAGCTGGCATCTTGGCCAGCACTGCTGTGTTGGGCATGGAAAGACCAAACGTGGATGTTAGAGCGAAATTAAAATGGAACCCAGTTGGAATAATGAGAGTGGATCTATGCTGCGGTGTTTGTACGCTTCTCATTCCCAACACATCCCCTGTGCTGAACTAACAACTCTTTGCAAGAGCAGGCTTTGATTATTTCAAACTAATTTGAAAGACATTATACATTTGCGGGAAAGAGGGAGTTCACTGTAATGCAGTGCGTGAGAGAGTGCTCACATGCATGGCTGCCTCTGTGTGCACGAGTGTGTGCTAGCTCATGCCAAATTCAGGGTCTATGTGTAGAGTTATGTGTTGCTAAACATCACTAAGATCCAACAGCCCAGTGTGATGCCTTTGGTTTCCAATCTCATGCTTCACGCCTGCTGCCCCTCTATCATGGATTCTTATTTACAGGCAGGACCCTCGCTGAATCCCCCGAGGAGCAGATGATGTGCAGGTCTAGGTAGAGACCATATCCCATGAATACTGTCCCTATCACTATGAATACTATTCAAGAGTTCCAGTAACTGATCCAACTAGCTTTACTATGTGCAGGGCAATGAATGCTGTCAACCTGAAAACCTTTTTACTTCAGAATGAGGTTATCTCACATGTGAGTAGATGTCTATTGTCAGTTTCAGGAACCACAGTCAGCTCGAACCCTGCAGATTATTAATCTCTGTGATATAAATGAACTAATGGCATTGACCGATTCTTTTTCTATATCCTGGAGCTGCTGTGGTTTTATTTAACAGAGCGTACAACTCTGCTCCACATTCCCTCTTTTTAAATGCATCATAAATTATGTCCTATCTTTAAACCTGCCCAAAATGAAATGTGCAGGAGGAGGAGACAGTAAATATGAGCTGTCCGGTGCTCCTCTTGTCCATGTCATCAAGATGAGTGCATTCAAAAGCACCATGGGAAAGCTAATTGCGGATTTCTAGCCCAGAAACACAGGCCTTCATAAATATTTTCTAAAATTTATTTATTGTTTTTAAGGATTGTACAGCTCATGTTCTCAAGACGAAGATAGATTAATGCTTAGAAGGTCGTGCAGCGGCGCTCAAACACAAAATAATGATTTTGACGTGGCTAAATAAGTCACTTGTCACCCTTCACCATAAAAACTGCTGTGGAATTTCTCTTCTACACTGTAGCAGAAACCATAAAGGTAGATCTATTATCCTACAAAAAGTGTTGGACTTCGGTGCCCTAGGCAAGCTAAACGTGTTCCTAACCCTAATGAGAAATAAGCATAAATAAACAACTTAGCTAACAAACAATAATAAGTATAATATGTGCAACCGTGCTAATTTTATCTCCTTCCTTTTTTTGTACTGCGCCATGAATAGCTTTTCTTTTCCATTTTCTTCTCCTCTAATGCTCTCCACTTACACCCCACTCCACCATTTACTTTTTTCTCAAATCATAAATAAAAATACTGACTAAAAATACAAATGGCAGATAAAATGTTGATAAAATTGTGATAGAATTTGGATTGTTTACCATGGATGTGTGATGTAGCTATAATACATAAGATAAAAACCATACATTATAATAGTTTGAATTTATATTTGTTTATACCATGAAGTGTGTAGGATAACAAGTTATATGTTTTTTCAGAATATACAGTCTCTGAATACTGTATATGTTACAAAACCTTTGCTTATGTGACCAAAAAAAACACATTTACATTATAGTGAGAAGACACTTAAGAAGACTTTTTTTGTTTGTCTTTTCTGTTTTTTTAAATTCAGAACCAAATCTGAAAACAGCTCAGTCTGGCACTTGGTTGTTGAAAGGACAGTGATTCTCCTGTATGAGATTATAGATTTTAAAAAAAGGCTGCAGTGAGTGGCGCTGCACTGATGTAGAAGAGAAGAGATGCATAGTGCAGAACTTTAACAATGGCACACACTGTTTTCAGCATTCAGATGGATGCAGGAAGTTTGCTGAAGTAACCTGATGCGGTGGGCTGAAGGTGGATATCCCACAATGCTGCAGCCCGCCACCTCCCATTGTCTTGATAGGGGAGCAAGAGATGTACAGCGGCCTCAAATGGAGGTGGCATCTGGTGCCCAATTTGTCATGCCTGAATTACCCAGGAGCTGATAAAGGCTGAAGTTTTAATAAAAGTTGGGAGCAGCAGATAGCAGGGTGAAGGACACTGATGAAGTGTCTTGGGGCCTATTTCCAGCTAGAGATAAGAACCTACAGAGAGAGGTGGGTCGAGGGTCTAGCGCAGTGTGATAATACGCTGATGCTGAGGAAAAAATAAAAAGTGCTGTTGAAATGCAACACAGCACACATAATGGAAAAAATAATAAATAAGCAAATAAATAATGATGATGATCTAAACGAGGAGAAGCCAGGGTGGAGGCTGTGGAGTCCTGAAGCGTCTCTGCCTGTAATTTGGCCACCCGCCAGCAGCCATTGCTCACCCTCAGCTGCGACGGCAAGCTCCAGATGTGCCAACGGCACGTTTTGGATTTTGCCAGCTGACTGCACCGTTTGATAGCCCGCTCTCTGGATGCCCATCACCGGCCGCAGAGATAGAATTAAATGATGATGATCTTCCCACAAGTTGGGTGAGGAAACAACGCATATAAATCTTGATTTCATCTCAGCGTGAGAAGTCTTTATCCATCATCACTCTTAATGAACAAGTCATTAGCCGCGATGAATGGCGCTCTGGGCTCCTGCTCGCCACTGCTGCTTTTGTTTGCAGCTTTCAGGGGCAACTTCCTGTGCCCTTTGAGAGGGTCAAACTCATTTCTCCAGATGTGGGGTAACCTCTCTGCTCCTGGGGTGGCTGCACACCCATGTACTAAACAGGGCCTGGAAAAATGAGGATATACTGAGAGTTTGTCTGTTTTTGCCACATTGTCTGTTCCTCAGCAAGTCTCTGCATGCAATATCATCCGGAGAAGCACATTAGCAAACTCGGTGGCCGCCTATTATGGTAATTATATGTGCACAATCTTCCACTTGATGCAAGCTTGCTATGCAAACAGAAAAGGGCTTTTTGTTGTACTGTAATAGAAAACTACTGAGGAGATGTAAAAACCATGCTGTGCTCCACAGCTACTCTGTTATACAAATGTATACCATCGACACTGTGATTACACAGGATTTCCTCTGCATCTACAAACTTGATCAGTCTTTTATCTGAACTGATAATTCCTGTGTTTGAAATGAATGAGCTGCTTGTGTGAACAAGATTTCTTCAAGACAAACATTTCCTGGGAGCCTTCGTTTTTATTTACAATCACTGTGCCGCTAAGAGCATTGTTAAAGAATTTAACAGTGTGCACCATATACCCCGAGGCTACCCGAATCTAAAACACCTACATAAAAGTTGGATGAAACTGTTGTGATCTTCTCCTCCTCCTTCTCCTCTGAAGTACAACAGTGCTTGAAATATGAAAAGAAGGAACGCATCAATCCAGCTGCACGGCAGTAAATGTGAAGAGATAAAGGTTGACACCAGATAATTGAAAATATCTGGCACTAATACACCAGAGTCTGTGTTTGTATTTGAACATAAAGGAGAAGACTGGCATGTGACTTTCCTTGTTAGTGACAGCTGCCATGTTCCCCAGTCTGCAGGGACGTACTGTACTGGAGCATTCATCTGACTTGTACAGTATGTCTGAAGTTCTCAAATCCCCCGAGACACATCTTTACATGTTTGATGATTTTCCTGAAGAGGTTCCAGTTAAATCTTTTCAGAAGTTTTGCGCCTTGAATTCCCCAAACGTTTAAGTCCTAGAAATAACAGAGGGACCAAACACAGAGTGAAAGAGAATTTGTAGAAGCAACTATTTTGCCCATGGGATTCTCTCTGCCCTTTTTTAAGACATTATAATTTCAGTTTCTAATAGCAGCGCGCCCAGTGAGCAATGCTCCCACTACACTGTGGTTTCCTAGTGATCAGTCTAATGCTTCAGTTGATGAAATAGAAATTTACTGATGTTGTGGATACGCACCATATTTATCTGTGTTTCCAGTTTCACCACGCGCTCAGTATAGGTGCAGAAGTGAAATACCCATTACTGCATGTGTCAGTGTCATAAACAATAGCGTCGACTCCTCGGAAGGAGGCAGGGCGGTAATGGAGGCAGTGCATCAATGTTCAACACAAGGTCTGCAATTCACACCAGGAGAACACTCACCTGAGCATCAGGAATGCTGCTCGGAGACGGCATTACCACGAGCAGATGTGTGGAGGAAGACCGGTCTGTAAAACCAGCTCTGTATGGAAGCACAGGAGTTAAAGGGTCAGTTCACTCAAATCACACACACACACAAAAAAAACCCCACGTATTTTCTCAATTACCCCTCATGGTATCTAGTGATGTAGATAATGTCAGTTGCATTAGCTGAGGTTTCGAGATAACTGCCACCGAGTCTTGTCCCACCACAGTAATATAGTGGAAGTGAATGTAATATCATTTGTGGGGCTGAAACTGATAAACTCAACAGCAATGTCTCTTTCCCTGGTTTTCAAACATCTCACTGAGCACTGTTTTTTTAATGTTCTGTATAAAATTATATGGGTTAGAATTAAAATCACAGTCAAAACTGAATGTGAGTTGTTTGTTTAAACAGTGGATGTGTTATGAACATCTGAAGTCTCAGTGTAGGATAAACCTCAGCAAGTTCGACCAAAACTATCGGCATGTTTAGATGGGTAAAGTGGCTCTTTAAATTGATAAACAACTGTAATATTGGTGTGCGTGTATGCAGACTGCTTTCACTCACTGCTCATATGTATACCTACAAAAATTAATGCACTAGAATCACGTTATTGTGAAGGCTGCAGTTACGTGACAAATGCGCTAACAGGAGTAAAGAAGGAAGTATAAGGAGCGAAAGTCCATGTAATGAGGCGGGCTGTGGTGGTAGATGTGTCACACAAACACATATCCTGTTAATATCCCATATGAAACCAAATTAACTTCGAGGTACACTGTCATGTTATGTTAAGAACATTACTTTACGTTGAGAACGCACTGTGACAACACCCAAACATATTTCTTTTCCTGAACCCAACCTACGTAACTTTAAGTTAAGTATGTAATGTGAAGACTCCCTACCACCAAACCACTAATCCTAACCTAACCAGTAGGGGCGCTAATTTGTTTGATATGATACAAACCAATATATGTGCATTTTTGTGAGATATCATATGAACAGTTGTATAATGATACGTCAGGCTGGTCTCGTGCACTGTTTGTTCATTTTCCTACGAAAAGTAATGCACCAAAATTCATACATATCCCGCATAATGATGAGAGAATAATTGTGCATTTTGGAAAGTTGCGATCACGTGACCAATGTGCTGATGGGACTACAGAAGGAAGCGGTCCTGAGTGGTCCAGTTAGAAGGCAGGTCAGAGTGGTGGATGGGTCACAAAACACAGGACTGGTGGAGACTGGTGTTCAAAACCGTGTGAACTCTGAACTCTGAGTCATTTTAAGGTATGTCTTCGGTTCTTTCCCTAAATCTAAACACAGTCACTTCACTTGCCTAAACCTGACCTTTGTAACCTTATACGTTAATTGCAGAAATTTCTGTTCAAGGATGTGATATCATTTGTGGGGCACTAATTTGCAGGATATCATACAAATGTTTGTCTGTGCATTTTCGTAGAATATGATATGAACCATTGTATGAGGATATGTTGGTGTATGTAGACTCTTCTTATTAAAGAGTTACTTTCACATTTGGTTTGCACTGAGGCCTTGCATACGCATAATATGTTTCCTTAATCACAAAACATTTACAAACATAAAAACTAGAAAAAAACAAAAAAAAACCCATATTATAAACAGAGATATTGGATAAAGCGAGATACCCCACTCAGCTCACTTCCTGATTCAGTGACATCAGTGCCACGCCCCCATAGGAGACTTGCGGCAGCTCTGAATGTATTGTCGTCAATGAGGAAAATGAACGTGATCACAATTTATGGTCAATTCTTTTGCCTTATAGTCACTAAAGTAAATATTGGGTTCGTTTTCCACAAGCCACACATCTTACCAACATTCTGACACTAAAGCTGCATTTTTAATCCGCACAGATCAAGAGAAAATTTGAAAAACTTTGTTTGAGCCCTGTCCGTCTCAGAAAACAAGTTCTCGCGAGAGCTTGTGATCTTGATAAACAGGCGGTAAAATCACAGTTAGCTTACAAAGAGTTATTTACCACTAGTAATAAATAAAAAAATGCCCAAGCTTTGTGCAGCAATAGGCTGCAGTAATAGGAAGAATGCATTTTCATTCCACCTGCTTCTCGATCCGCATACACAGACATCCACAGAGTCTCTGTTCAACGCTAACCACGCTCACTTAGGAGACAGGAAGAGTAACCATTTTCTTAACATTGGATAAGCCTACGGTGGGGTACCTCCTTTATCCAATATCTCTGTTATAAATCGTGTATTGTTTACATCCATGTTTGCTACTTTGCAGTCCACTTTTCCTCCGCCTTTTGCGGGTGTAACTGGTTAGTACTCTTGCGTTGAGTATATTAAATGATGACCCATTCTAAGTCACTGTATGGCTTGAACCCACATTTATTTCGGCACTGGTGGTGGATATAAAACAAGAAAATCAGCCTCCATAGCTAGCTCTCATTCACAGTGTAGCTCAACATATTGAGTCCAGAGACAGCAGACTGTAACAGTTAACATAAGAATAACATCATAAACTGACAATGCATATATAAAAAAATAATATTACATGTACCTGGTGGATATAAAGAAATTCAGCCTCCACAGCCAGCTTCTATTAACAGTGCAGCTCAACATACACGTAAACAAAACGAAACAAAACGCATAATGCTTGCTGCAAATCAAACAGCAACACCACCTGGATTCACCGCTACTAACGGCTAACAAGCTAATAAAGTTACCTACACAGTAACCTGCACAGTGTTTTTGGGAGCTTTTATGGCACATTTATGGCAAATAAAACACATGTTTAACAATAAAAAAGTAAAGTACTTTGGGCGGGGCTTAGCTGAAGTCAACCTACCAACACAGCAGACTGTTACAGCGCACGGGGTGCACCCGTGAAATCTGAAGGGGCTCAACAGTGTAGCGTTCAAGTACACACAAAAAAACAAGAAATATCTGTGCTAACTAATACATCTCAACAAACGAAAAACTAAGACAGTAAATAACACAATAAAGACACGGGTTAACAGTAAATTAAAATCAGTGCACCTTCCATTATGACAGAAAGACATCTTGTAATTGGAAGTGGGATCACCAACTTATTTACTCTGTTACATGGGCTTATTGTTATGTTTCTTGTTGCGTTATGGTCACCAATTGTTGGTGTGGGAAACTGTGTACAGGAGTGTGTATAGAACTGTGTAAATGTGATACAAACAGAGAGCAGGAGCCCACTCATAAAAACACTGCTTTGTAGCACTACTTATGGTCAAAATTCTGCAGGCTGCCTTTAATGATATACTAACAATGAGGGCTGTACCTGTGAGTATTGTCAGAAATGATTAAGTATGTTTTCTGTAATTTTAAAATAAACTTTCCATTCATTCATTAAAATTAAACTTAAATTTATTACTTATAAAAATCATACATACATACAGTATCTCTGACATTAGCTATAAAAAACAGGTTTTATTGCAGAACATGTATCCAGTCCTCGACTAAAAAATGAGCCAAAAGAAAACTACTGTGAAACTTTAAGAGGCTCTGCTGCATATGCGGTATTTGGAACATTTATTTTGATCCTCCACTTTACAGGTCAAAAAGTCTTCTTTACCTCGTCTCAGCATGACTGCATCCAAATTCAGCGTGGCCATTTGAAAATGAATAATAGAAGTGCTAATAGTCTTCAAGGGGTTTAAGTTTATAAAGCAGTTACATAGGTCTCTCATGACCTGCTATGTGATGGTGCCTGAGGCAGAAAGTGCAATTACTTCAAAAAAGAGAAGAAAAAAAAAGTCTAGCACAGAGGGGCTCCCTAATCTTTGGGAAAACATATTTAGAAGTTTTATTCAGATCATCTCAAGTAGAGAAACAGGGCTAAATTTGAACGGATTCCTATGTGACATGGTTTTTTTTCTTTGTTTTGTTTTTTTTTAGTGGCTCTGAGCTGAGGAAAAATGTTAGTCTATAGGATTTGTTACAAAGTTCCATTGACCCATATTGTCTTTATTAATTCAACCTCTTTTCCAAAGTGGAAACTGTGGTTGTAGCTCAGGATGCATCTTCACCCAATGGAAGTGGAAATCTTAGGAATAAAATACAAATTGTCTCCTAGACAGTAACGAGGAGGTGAAACCTTCTAGTCTTCTTAGTCATTTAGCACAAAGCAATCACACAACAGCAGACAGGTAATACATATGACTTCCCATACAGTCTTGAGGAAGTGCAAAGATACCAAGTAGTATCCAGTAGTGCAGCTTGAATATGTGAATATGGCAGCATGATAAGAGGCTGACTGTGTGAGTGCTGCCAGCTCATGGCACCTCTTCTCTTTGACAGTCTGTCACTCCTCTACCCCAGTGGTCATATCGGCAACCTTTCCCTGCTGCACTCGGTGTCCTTGACTTTTGTTTGGTAGCAAGCTGGATATTTTCCCGGGGGACCTCCCTCAGCTCATTCTGCTGCCCCTGGGACCACAGTCTCAGGTGAAGTTGCCAAATTTTTCAATGTGAGGTGATGAGCTGTGGGTCATTCTGGTCTTACTGCTGCAAAAGTGAGCTCATTCCTGTTGACCCAGGTAACAAATCACTTATTTAACAGTGGTAGCTAGTAATTTTTTACCACTTCTGCTTATATACCACAATGCAATGTCGTCTCTACTGCTTAATGTGCACCAAAGAAGTCAACATTCTGCTTTGAACCATTACTTTGACTTTATAGGCTACCTGTAAAATATTGTGCAATATAATACCACGGCATCTTTCAATATGATGCATTCCATAATTGCTGTAGCACAAACTATGGCCTCAAAAAGTGACATTAGCTTGGAAGAAGAAAGTTTAAAAAGAAGGTGTTTTAAGAACAATAGAGGTCTAGTGCACTGTCGACACTTTTACTATCAAAAGAGCAATTTTTGACTCAGAAGAAAAGGATCTGGAGCCCCCCAAAATGCTATTTGAGCCTTTGATGAAGGTAACACAGCCCTTTAAGTCTCAATTTGCCTATCAACATTGCTAATAGGCCTAGATGAGCAGTTATTAATTAATATGTTTTAGCACAGGGTGGCTACTCAGGGCTATCGATGATTATTTGCTACCTTGCAGTATGGGCAGTGAAAGCAAACAAATGTGTATACACACTATTAAATTATTATCTGTAGATTTGAAATCCATAGATAGCTGAGATAGGGAGAGTCAGGACTAGCCCCTACTATCAAGGTTCAGCAAAATTTAGAGGAAAAGGAGCCTGACTACAGATGTATAATGCACATTTTACATAGTTGATGATATGTTAAACTTTTTTTTAAATTAATTTATAGGCTACATATTTTTTTTTTAGATATATATTTTTGGGGCTTTTTAGCCTTTAACAGTTAGGCTGACAACAATGATGAATGAAAACTACAATGTTAAAAAATAATTATTCATTTCCATATTATTTTTGTCAAAGCCACAAGGAACCACTGGAGAGGGGCCACATGTAGCTCCGGCGCAGCAGGCTGCTTATCCCTGGTCTAGTGTGTAGGATTTAGTGGCATCTATGGATAAGGCTGAAGAGCTGAAACTTCCCCCATGTGCAAAGTCTGTGGGAAAACTACACTGGCTAAAGCAAAAATGTGAAAGACCCTATCTAGAGCCAGTGTTTTGTTTGTCCATTCTGGGCTAATGTAGAAACAACATGGTGGACATGAAGGACCCACTCTGTATGTAGATATAAACAGCTACTATGGTAAAGAAAACACAACAATACTTATTTTTAGGTGACTATAAACTGACTGAAAACACAATTATGAATCTTATATTGCATTCCTTCAAATATATGTCCCTTAATTTCACACAATGGACCTTTAAAATAAAACATTAAAAGAAATGATTGAAAACTAAAAAAATAAATAAATCTTTTTTGTTGTTGTTGAAATATTTAAAAGCACTGCGTGCTGACTCTGAATAAAGCTTGCTGACTGATACAGTTTGGTTGTTTGTCATATATGCTTTTGATATCTGAATAAAAATAAGAAATCTTGTCTCTGTGATACTGTGAGCTACAGCACAGTTGTACAGCCATAAGCAGAAATGCAGTCCTTCAGATAAAAGACACTGGTACTGTGAGTTTGATGGCACACTGGATCCAAGGAGCCTTTTTTTTTTCCCACAGAGCTGTTATTTCCCTGGTTTAAGGTGAACGTAATGCAGCTGCTGATGGGTGTTGTTGGAGAGAGAGGCAGAGCGATACGGTGATGACTGTGGCCTTGTCAGTAATTCAGAAGATCAGATGACACTTCAATAGAAGAGCCGGAGTGTGGGGTGGAATTTGAAAATTGAGTTGACAACACCAACTATAAAGGCGTTATGGTCTCTGGTATTGGTCTTTAAACGGCTGGTGATTCTGTTGTTGAACAATGTGCTTGTGAAAGATTGCTCTATAGAACAGCAATATTGCCTCTTGTACTTAAAAGTTCTGGCTTTAATATTTTGGTGTAAATTGAATCACGGCACGACGGGGAGTCTGAGTAGGTGTGGATAAAGTCTAAATGTTGCAATTCAGCTTGGCCTGTGCGGCGTGATAAATGCTCATATTAGGTATTCAGTAATTCTTAAGAAAATAAGTCAGGAAGCAGCATTTTTATTCTTTAAGACCATCAAAGAGTGAAATTGCATAGAGATTATAAAGCAGCAGTGATGCAATATTTTCAAGAGGTGTGAACGCGCTGGATTTAAACAAAAGCAGCTGTGGTGTAACATTAGCATTGCGCTATCCTGTCAAGATTTTCCGTTTAAAGTGTTATTTTTCACCCTCGCAGTTCTGTCTGATTTAAAATGGTTTGGAGGAACAGTCTGCAAATCCTCCTTGAGCGGATTACAGCTGAGGTTGGAAAACTTGGGGCAATTTCATGTACTTGCTAAATTGCATAGATATCAGTGAGTCAGAGGCATATAATACTGTAAAGTCCATTTTCTTGACTTTTTTTTTTCCTCCACTAAAAGCATCACTGTGACTTTGTTGCCTCCATTTGCTGAATTCAGAAGTCCATCTAAAACATTTTGTCTGTTTATATCAATTGTTATTAATAGAAAATGTGCATGCATTTCATATAATGTTGTATTATGTGTGTGTGGTCCTGTATTAACAGAGCTGTGAGCGTTCTGCATGTACTAAGAGTGTGTGATTTTCTAAAGGAATTGCATCAGCTTCTGAAGAATGCCTTTATGTTTCCAAACCCGGCTCTTTAACACACATTTCAGAGGAGGGCTGTCAGCTTATGGCATATTAGCTGGATGGGTCTGTTTCCCATGGGACACGAGAGGCTAGCTTGGAGGGATCCCAGGGAAGAAATGGAAGACACACTCTGTGAAATGCTTTGCTCTGTCATTCCAATTCAGCACAATAAAAATCAAATGCAGCTTGGCCACAGACCACAGCTTCACCTGGAGCCTTCCACAGTGCAGCACCAGCCTCAGACGCTGTACAGATGCTGTAAAAATACTGCTGTCCACACTCATTTTATACTTTATAAAACAACTGACTATAATTGAAAAATAAGCATTTTCCTGCAAAGCGATGACCCATAACTCACACACTGCATTCACAGCAATCTAAAGCAGATAGTGTTTATGGTTTAAATAGCGTTTGAAATAACACATTTGATGTTACTGAGCTTAAAATTTCTGTGTGTGCAGGGTAATTCTGATGCTAAAATGAAACCAAAAATCAAAAATTTTAGATAATACATCTGAATTTCCCTTTGTTTCATTTATTAAAGGCTCATAAAAGAGTTGTTTTATTACATCTTTTTATTATTATTTTCTCAAAGCTGTACTTTTTAGCCGCGAAGCTCTCGGTCAGCTCCCCGTGTTGTTTTCTGCATTGCTGACTGAGTACAGTAAAACAACCTCCGCCACGCTACTTGCCCTTATGGACCCAGAAAAACATGAAATCAATACTGCATGCATTTCAAGCAGGAAAATTCTGTTATTGAGTATACTGCTATATAATGGTTTCCATTATTGACATCTATGAGTTATGAAATAAAACCTAATGCAATGAGGATGAGGAAAATAGTATTTGAGGGTTTTTATTGGATCAATTTAAAGGCAGACCAGTGCATTCTGATGACAATAAAATGCTAATCTTGTCCCGTATATACAACATCAGAAAAGGTTAGAAAAGTGCAGCGGTATCAAAAATGTTAACACGAGCAAGCGTGAGAAATAATCGTGGCGTCTACTGGCTTGTCTTTCTTGATTTTTGGAGGGAAATTCTGCTGGAATTTAACCTGACAGTAGTGAGTGTGATGGGTAAGGTTCACCAAGCGTAGAGCGATGGGCTCGATGTAGGAAAATATTTTTTCATAGATTATTTAGGTAGAGGAAGTTGATGTGATAAATGACCAAATAATTAAGTTATCTCTTTAATCCATTTTGCTTCTTCTGCCTTTGACAAAATAAGTCTGGTGCATGTTTCTATCTTTAATCTGCATTCAATTTCATTATAATCATCTCCCACATTATTTGTCACGCAATTATCGGGAAAATCCTGATGTGTGTTTAACATTCTCTTCACAAAAATGTGCCTCTTCACAAAACAGAGCTTGTGCATACAGTAGTCAGTGGGACTGTGCTATTGATGCAGCCCTCTGAACATGGCTGATCTCAGATGACCCTTCCTCTTCCCCCATTGGCCCCCCACCCTCCCCTTTCTTATCCATTACATGGGAGCTGAATGATGGTGATTTGGTTGAGGCCCAGTGAGTGCCTGTAGAAAATTGGTTGGTTGATAAAAACCCTCCTATCAAAGGGGGCTACTTTCTCATTTACATTTAGATGAGTATTGATTATTTATTTACTCAGTGGAGTGGGATTCTTTTCCAATCTTATCTCTCGTCTGTGCCTGTCACCTGGAAAAAAAGAGATAGAGTTCTTGACACCGCACTAAGATAACGGCATTTTGTAGAGCAGATAAAACTTAGAATGGTGGTCTCTGCCTCTGTGTCTCCCCCTTTTTCCTCCTACCCAATTTTGACGGAAAAGAGAAAGTTTGGAAAATTAAAACTGATAGCCCTTGTTCAAAAGGGGGGGGGGGGGGTGCAGGTGAAGGTTTCTCAATTTGCAGGGGGAACAAGTCAAATTGGTTGTCCAGATATGGTCGGGCTGCTTCCACTGGGAGAATTCTTATCTTGGTTGTCTCAATAGTTTAGGATTTCTATCAGATATAATGTAATATTGTTTGATAATTGTGATGTGAAACAGTACTGTATGTTTAATCTGATAACCCCTACAATAAGATTGTATCACACACTGCACGCTGAGTTACATATGATCCCACTGTTTGCAAACTGTGTGGAAATGAAGCCCCTGGACGTGTCTGTCATGTTCTAAGTGCTAAACTCTGGTGATGTTTGGCTGGTTGAGCTGGGGATTGGTCATGCATTGCCAATGAGTCTGGAGGCTTGTGGCAGCGTGAGGAGCTTTGCGAGACTGACTAAAGGTGTTTAGGGTGGGAGGTGCAGCATGTGGGTGCTCTGTAGGAATTGGGAACCCCTGACAGACCCTGCCTCTTCTTCTCAGCTCTTTGATGGAGAGTGAAGAGTCTCTTGAGGTGGCCTCTGTCAGCTCTACTCCTCCTCAAAGCAGACACGCGGCTTCAGCACAACACTGCCGCGCCTTCTCACCCTTCACCCCCTGGGCCACTCCCATCCTCTCATGGTCACTTTTCATCTCCTCTGTCTCTGAGCAGAGGATGCTGCCACATGTAAATGGACTTGTAATCACTCTATTTAGAGTGTATCTAATGGGGAGCTTGCATATGCTTTGACCCCGGAGTAGATCAAGGTTGGCTGTATGCTGTAGGTTGGCACTGTGAGCAGAGCTACATGGACAATGACTATTCACTACTGCCTCACAGAAGGTGACTTATTATGCTGCTCAAGGATTACAGCCCATTTTTCTTTGTTAGCCAGTCAGTCATTAGCCTAGTTACACATCTGGATCCCCACAGCAATTTAAGGATATGGAAGGTTCCCTCAAAAAAACCTAATTAGTCCAACTGGAGAGGAGCATCTTGTTTTCGTACACCCCTAATGGATTGGACCAAGGTCTTTTGAAATGCAAACCCATCAAGGAGATTGGTGAAAACAGCCCCCACCCCCCCAACCACCCCCACCATGCCTCAGAGCAAATATCCTTACTGCTAACCTGCTACCTTTGCTGATTTCTGAAGCTAATGCAGCTTTCTGCATTAATATTATTTCATACATCAAAAGACTCATTAACAGATGTAGCTTAGCATCTCTTGAAAAGGCAGCCCCATCACATTATTTGCTAATTAGCTTCTTTTGATGGACCTGTGATATGTTTATGGTGTCTTTTTATGGTGTAATTGACTACGAACTTGATGTGAAGACCCTTCAGCTGCATGCATATTCTTACACTGACAAATGTTTTTTTTTGTTTGTTTTTTTTTTTTTTTTTACACCATCAGAACATTTAGACATTTAGAACATATTCACTGAAAATGATGAATGAACTTGGACACGTTGCTCTGTAACAAGTAGGAGTATAACCATAAAAATAGCTGCATATCATCTGCATAACAGTAAAAGAATAAAATGGGACCAAGAACAGAGCCTTGTGTGCTTCATCTGTACACATGATGCTATTTACCTTCCAAAGCTTACTAAAGTCCCTGATGAGTACACAAAAGGGTGTAAGCTAAAATCACAACCTGAAATAAAAAACAGATTTTTAGTTTGTTTAGCCCCTTTCCCACTGGACAAAAGCTAACTAAAACCCACTAACATCTCACTTTTGTCTCTACTGCAAAAAGTTACCCATTCCCAGGACAAATGACTCTGCAGTAATAATGGCTGTTTATTGGGTCCAGCTCTAATCGGCAGTGATGGAAATATGGCACCTGGTTGAGCATTCTAAGTTTCCCCCTTTTATGGCTTGACCATGAGAAATTTCTGCAATTCTCTGTCATCACAACCACAAATTTCATCTGTCTTCATCCAAAAAATACTGTACAAAGTTACTCTGAATTTATTTTAAATAAATAACAGATTTTTTAAGAGGAGTAACCACTTTAACAGTTTCACCTGCCTCCATGCTGCTTCTTACTGTTTACTAACCTGTTATTGGTCAAATGTGACACACCAGAAAAAAACGAAAAAAAAAACAAACAAAAAAAACCCCACAAATGCATACTAATCTATTGGCAATAGGAAAGCAGACTGTGCCCTAGTTTTAGTGGGTCTTCTCACATTAAAAAAATCCATATGTACGTGCTTATTTTGATGGAAAAGGGGTATTTGTGAGCAATGAGAACTGTGGTTAGACCTAATTTCTTTCATTTACCTTTGGATAAGGAAAAACTGCAATTTTTGTAAAATATATTATCATTATTAGTAGAATTTATAATGTCAGAAATGTTCACATTATTCTCCCCTGCAGTGTAACCTATAATGAATGTTAGTATAATTATAATGCATAAACTTAAATAACTAACTGAATCGACAGAATGTCACGTTAAAAAAAAAATCTTAATTGAAGGGTTTTTTAGCATTGTGTCAGGAAAAAAAGGAGGGTTATGCATATCTGCTCAAGGGTGGGTAGTCTATATCTCTCACAAGAGCAAAGGAGTGCCTTTTAACTTGATCTCATCTCGAATATTATGATACTTAAGTCCATCAGCAGCAACAGAGTTGGAGCCTGAATCCAATTCACTCATTTTATGGTTCTTCTATCCTAATCGTTTAGCAGCTCCTTATTCAAAAATAGAGAGTGGCTGTTTTTTCACTATATTGTTATGTTTACCATATACACATTATTTTAAAGTGTAGGGGGAGTGTGTTGTATGTTTTTTGTAAGTCAGGGTCTGCCCAACCCAGTACTTTTTGTACAGTCCCTTAGCTCAATCAAGATCAAACAGTACATAATGAAAATTTGATGCAGTGGGCAATCTGTGTCACATTTTATTAAAGAGGCAAGTTTTTAAAACATGTTTGTCTGGATTTCCAAAAACTTTTGCAGAGGTTTAATAATATGATGCATGCAAATATGCTAAATATTTTGGTCTCACTTACTGTGTCTATTTACATCTTGGTATAGTGCATAAATGTTATGCCGTAACGTAAACATGCCAAACATCACTGTGTCTCTGCCACACGAGTGCTTTACATAAAGCCTATAGCTGGGCGTATTAACGTTAATCAAGGTTGTCAGATACTTGCCGGGCGGGAAAAGAGGGCCAACAAAATTCAGAAGCTCATCGTCAGTCAGCCTGTCATATCGCTCAGATAAGTAAACAAGCCACAGTCTCTTGTAACTAACCCACATTACACTCACTGTTTTGCCCACAGGAGGAGACCACGCATGTGACTGGAGCTGTGTGACAAGTTGCCATGTTGTGAAACCCAAATGTAAGTGACACGAAGCTGCACTACATTTCATGACCACACACATTAAGATCTCGGTTATCTTTTCCCCTTTTCATTTTAATCTTGTTATTTTTTTTACTTGGTATTATAAAGTATTCACAAACGAAAAAATGTCAGCACGCATTCAGCACACTGAATCATCCAGACCTCTCAGAGTGCATATGCGTCTTGGCATTGTTACTATAGCTGTGAGAGAAGAGAAGTGAATTGGTCTATCAGCTTTCCAACAACAACAGAGAGTGAATGGCAAGGTAAGTACAGCACAGACTTGGTTAGCTCGCTGATTAGATGACAGCCTGTAAGGTTCGGTCAATCAAGCACGCTTCAGAACTGCTCATTTAAGGCTCTCGGTTAGAAATGACGTTTTCAGCTATCCCCACTGGAAAGCACAAATCCAAGAAGAGATCTCATGTTTCTATCTCTTCCTTGAGCTTGTTGTAACAGGAAGATGAGACCAGGGAATTTCTTCCAACTTGTCAAATTCAGCTGCAGACAACAAGCACAAACCCGTGTTTATCTAATGCAAAGACAAGAAATATTATGTTATTTGTTCAGTGTTGGAACTAAAACAATAAATAGCAAAAGAAGGACTTTGTATTTGATGAGATGAAACAGACCCTATATTCTAGATTTATTCTCTTGTTTTAATGAGTCGACATTAAGTGAATCACACACTATTACATGACAATTCAGGGCTTGTTTTGTTTATTGTATTGTTGAGTTGATATTATTAATGTTAATATCATCAGTTGAAGTATGATGCCTTAATAATGTTTAATTTATGATTTTTTAAATGTTGCCCATGTTCATGTACTGTTGATAAATTAGGGTTTTAAAAAAAAAAAAACCTTTTCAAAAACCAAACAGTTAAGGGAGCAGTGTGTAAAGAATTAGGGGAATTCCATAGCAACTAGCGGATTGCAACCAAGCAGCAACCTCCGGGGCTGAAAAATGAAGCCAACACAGAAGTGCCCAAAACTGCTGTTCTTGAGGTTGGCTCCAAAAACCTGGCAATCCCCATGCAAAATGTTCAGCTTAACAGCAGACATAAACATGTTTACATCCTACAAAAATGGCTTTGGTCTTTATTGCTAGTATCCCCATTCATTCAACTGTGCAGGGATCTGGGTTATATCTCACCCATTTGCGCAAAATTAAGGTCGGGGCAGCTTTGAGTAACAGGCTGTCTGTCAGTGTCTTCGGCCTCTCAGTCAGAACCACCCCTTAGGCCTCATTTACACTACAAGTGATGCGTTCGCATAGCCTAGTGCTCACGAAGCGGGCCACAAGCGTCGCGGCAGCACACATGTATTCACACAAAAACTGAACAGACACGTCGTGCCCGAACAGTTGGTGGCGGTAGTGCACCATGTTTGCAAATCTCCAATAAACCCCAAAGAAGAAGAAGTGAGTTTGGAAGCCCAGGGTGGACAGGTTTGTGCGCGTGTGATTATTCCAATGCTTGGAGAATTAATATTTAGCACTACAAATGGGAAAATTCACGAAACATGTGCCTGTCAGGTCTTGCTTGGTCGCAACACACACAAACTCTTGTTTTTTGTTGAATACCGCGACCATTCGCTCGCGACTCACACAAAAAATCAGCGTCTCTTCTATTTTCGAGCTTGCTCGCGAAAGCAGCGCAACTCGAGCAGCGCGTAGAATGAATGCAGTGCGAATGCTCTAAACTGTTAACATGCTCGTTGAAATGAAAATGCGAGTAAACAGCTACTGTTGGTGAGCGCTACGCGAACACATCGCTTGCGGTGTGAATGAGGCCTTACTCCTCCACAGCTCCAGCCTCTCCCCCAAATATAGTCACTTTTGACTCCAAAAACCAAAAAGAAAAACCCCCAAGATCCAAAAATCCAAGATGGCGACGGCCGAAATGCCAAAATGGGAGTCCACAAACCAATGGATGACGTCATTGTAGCTACGTTCATTACTTTTACAGTCTATGATTGCATTCAGCTGAAACTTCTCCCAGTTAGAATTCCATCAGTGTTCATTACTCAGGAGGTTTTTTACCAGGAGTCGAGTTATCCGCAGAGGTCTGTTCCTCTCCAGAGAAAACTGACCAGGTGATTAAAACTGGTAAAAACACTGAATAAAGCAGTTTCACATTACAAAACAGCATTTCTTTGATGCTGTTCAACTCATTGCAGACAGGCTAGCCCAGCACCTGCCAGGTCATGCTCACCTTTTTTCCTCTGATAACTTAATATGTGCTCACCTTATTATTATCAAGACGTTCAGGCGTTTTTTTTACCTGGAGCCCAATTATCCACAGAAGTATTTTTCCGATGCTGCTCATCACAGAGGGGCTGCTAACTACAGTGGCAAACAAAAAAAAATCTCAAATGGCCCTATCTAGAGTCAGTGTTTGGATCGTCCATTCTTGGTCACTGTAGAAACAAGGCAGTGCAACATGGCGTATACACCACAGATGAGGACCTACTCTCTATGTAGATATAAACGGCTGTAACGTTACAAAGACACAACAATTCTTATTTTTAGGTGATAATACACCAAAGAAAACATATTTTTTATATTATATTGCATTTCTGCCAATATCTCCCCCTAAATCCTACACACTGGACCTTTAAAAAGGTTTGTTTGCTCACTGCTGTTTAATAAAACGTTTGTTCCTGTATGCTCTACCACTGCAGCCTTTTGCAACTCTTTTTTCCTGTAACCAAATACATTTTTATTTTATCTTTTTTTTTCTTTTGTGCGACCAAACTCTTGACAGGTGGTACTGTAGACTTGGATTCTTGCTGCCAAAGTTTTGTGAGCACCAGAAATTTCACCTTTGTCTCAGATTCCCACAACCCTTTCGCTTTCTGCAGAGTAACAGGGCCAGAGGTTGGGAAGAGGACCTGTCTGAGGCATCACTACCTCCATTCCTCATGGCTACATCTGCCAGAGCCTCCTCCCACCTGTCTGATGCTGCTGAGATTTATGTGGCTGTATAGGAGGAGGCCAATCCAGTGTGCCAGGCCATGTGTAGGCTTCTTCTTATACTGACAGTTGTGTGTATGATACTGTGGCTGGCTCTCGGTGAGGCTTGGCCCAGTGTATCTGAAATCTGTCATAAGTGAAAGCTTGAAAAGGTTAGGACAGTTCAGGGAAGATAAATGGTGAATTGGGAGGACAGCTGATGTAGGAACACAAACACTTCAAGACGATGGAGTGAACTGAGGCCTCCCTATCCCACTACACACTGCAGTGAGTTCCTCCCCGGCTTACCCTCGTACCTGCTGCAACCAGTATTCATCCATTGTGTGCTCCACTAACAGAAGTTTCCACTGAGCAGGCCATTCGCATGAGCCACTCTATTACTCTCATCAAAACAAATGATAAAGAATGGTTATTGGGTTTTCACAATGTCTTTTGTATAATAAAGCTCGTTAACTGCATTGCGCAAAACAAATGGGCAGAATAATCAGTATACTTATTGACATTGTGTCATTTCTAGTTAGAGCAGGAAGAGGACTCTCACTACGGCTCCAGGCTTCGCCTTCTATCTCTCAAGAGGAAGAGCGCTAATGGCTTCTGAAAGCAGGGATCGAAGGAACTCATAAAGCTCTGCAGGATGAGACGAGAGGAGGAAGAACATTATTAATCCTTTTTCATCTGAATACACGATGCTCCGTGCTGCACGGCATCCAGGCTCAAGACCTGTATTGTGCCGTATCTCATTAACTGATTGCAGATGGCGTTCTTTACGGCGGACACTTAAGAAGTCAGCTGGAGAAGGACTTTAACAGTAAACTTTTAAAGATTTCAGGGATGTGGGCTGAATTTATGTCTTAGTCTAAAAACTAAACAGCATTGTAGTATTGTTTATACTAAGTGGTTCAATCACATTGAATTTCAAAACTCCAAAACTAGTAAAAATGACAAAATATAATGTATTTTGTTTAACCCAAGCACATTCAGAAATGCATCTCATGTTACGTTATTTATTATTTCAAGCACATACAGCACAAGTGCCCAGTATAAAACCCCAAAAATGTAGTCACAGTGGTAAAACAACTGAAGACAAGAACATTGCAACCAATAACTGTGTCTCTTGTTGCAAGTACTACAAAAACAATCTGTTACAAAAAGAGTTCCCATTTGTAAAACACTTTCTTTTTCTTAATGATCATATAATGAGCAATAAAACATGAAATGGACTTTGCCTTTAATCTGAACTAAATCACTGAGCAAACAAAACCTTTCTCTTCAGGGAAACAATTAAACCTGTCCGTTTCGCAGCTAATGTTAATGTGCCTGAGCGTTACTGAACAACTGCCCACTCGATATGTTTGTAATTTAGACAAACCATCTTTCCTTTTAGCACTGAGTCTCATGAATGTTACACTTGTTTTTGAAAAATAGAAAATAAATGAATCATAAAAAATGAAAGATTTCACTTTACGATCCGCTGTTCAGTCAGAAGTCTGATCCAAAGACGATCATTTCAGCTGCCGCCCAAGAAATAATTCACGCATAAACACTCGCAAAGCCACAGTGTGAGGTTTTCTACTTCCCTTATGTCTTATACCTGCTGCTGAAGGAATAGTCTTTACCATCAGCATTTTAGGAAACAGGTTTATCCCCTTTCTTGCCAAGAAAAGATTAATAATCTTATATCTGCATGGTAAGTATGAAGCTACTGCGAGGCTGCTTAGCTGCAGCACATTAGCTTAGCCTAGCTCAGACACATATTCCTTCGTAAAAATAGTCGTATGTCATTTTAACACTAAAACAAATGAGATATAACGTTATATTTATATTAAGTGACATCTACAGGTGCTCGCAGACTGATTTTGTTAACCTTCAAACTCAGTCAAGCTAGCTATTTCCAACCCATTTCCAGTCTTTATGCTAAGCTAACTTGCAGCTTCATATCCACCTTGCATGCAAACAATTTCTCATTGAACTCTTACTGCATATCCTCCAAAGTGTCAAGCTATTTTTAAAGCATATCCTGAAGATTGTTTTAATGCTCAGCGATTACATTATCTAACAGTGTTAACTGCTCCTCTGCTGTTTTAAATATTACTCATGTTTCACCCCCTGCTATTTTATATTTGCTAATAAAATCTGATAAATGGATAAATCAAGTGTGTGTGTGTGTGCGTGTGTGTGTGTGTCTATGTGGCCTCCCAGGTCAAACTCACGGCGAGCGAGCTGCTCCGCTTCCCCGTTATTAGGCAATGATTGACAGCTGTCATGTCTTCATCACTGCAGACTGATATTTGTCAGAAGCCATCTCTTTGACAGAGGATCTGAGGGTCTTCTCAGCCAAGAGACGGCTTACTGTATGACTGCCTCAGCGTGCTGCGAGGCTTCACCTACAGGAGAGCGATGCCTGTAATCAGCCTTTGCAGATGAAATTATGTCCGTATTAATTTACATTACATTTTGTCATATCAAAGTACAATATATCTTTTTTTTATTATTAGCATTACGCATTGCACTTTATTGTATCATTTGATCATGTTGTTATTGCTGCAGAAGCAATGTAGCGTGAACACACAACTGGATTTACAGTGATGATTATTAACTTGAACTACATTATTTGCAAGGAAGACAATACACATACCTGTAATCTGTTCCTGCATCAAGGTTGTTGTCTGATTTTTAATGATGCATACTTTATAATTTATTTAAAAGTCTATCTTTCACCACTTGGCTGTGCTGGGTGTTTATCATCATTTATCATCTGCATCAATCTGCCCGGCTGTAAAGAACCATGCTGGGAGAATGAGTCTCGGCTGTTACTGTTGCTTTGTACTGCTACCTTAACAACCCAATCAGCTGGCCCCCGCTCTCACTTCCCTCATCAATGCAAGCTCCGTAATGTATGATAGAGCTATGATTTATAATCCATGCTCAAAATTAAACAGCATAAATTACTCTTATTTACTCTGCAGGTGATAAAGATCCCGTCAAATAATGTCACTTGAGCATAATTTTTATAGAACAAATGAAATTTGTTATCAGGGAAAAGCAGGTCAAGTTCATCAATTAAAAGTCTACTCTTTTTTTCTCCCTTCGCCGTAAATGGTCCAGTGCTATTTAAAATGATTGATTTTATTATTTCTTCATTTATTAAAGTACTACGTGAGGCTGTAGCATGAGTAATCAGGACAACAGAAACTGACTCAGCATGAATGTCTAAAACTGGCACCTCACAATTCAGCAACTCAGACTCGTCTTTATGAGTGATTTGACCACATCCATTAGGCACAGCACACTGAGGAGGTTTTTCATGACATTTAAGATAAAAATTCAGGAAGAGTGACATTTCATGTTTGAAAAAGAACCTATTTAAAGAAACATTCTGGTTCTACTTTGAGTGCAACACAGATGTTAAGTGCTTTTATGTCTGTCAAACCTTTGGGAAATGACTTTGTGAATAATATATACAGCAGAGGGAAGTGGAAGGATTTTAATAAATGCCTTGTCACTTTCTCAAAGCATCCCATAAATGAGACAAATCTATTTTTACGTAATGTATTTTAAATTTTCATTTTGTTATATCTATGTATTGCGAAGTGACCCAATGAGATCAAGAGCCGAAGGGGTTAAAATCTGTGCTACTTGGAGTGTGTGTGTCCCCCCCCTTCCCAGAAAAGGGATGAGGTCCCGGGGAATGTTTTACAGATAAAATAAAAAGAATCAGGAGAATGAGGGAAAGAAGAGAAGTTGAATATATATTTCATGTGATAAGAGAAAGATGAAGCGCGAGAAAAAAGATTCCATTACAGCTGCGACAGTTACAAAACTGCTGCTCTGTGGAGTAGCCTCTGTTGAAAAGATTGATGCAATAAGGACTGACCTTGGCTTGGAGCAGGAGTCGGTGATGTATGTATGAGCATCTCCCTGCTAAATGGACCCAGATTTGTAGCACTAATATACATGGAAGCCCAGTACCAAACTCGCTACGGCTATAAATCAACAGCCACTTTGGGTGTCATTTCTGGTTTATATTCTACTATTGTTCTGTGCTTTTAATTCGTGTCACTGCCATCTGTTCATTTGATGCAGTTTCATACTGTATGATTTGGCTGTGGAGATAGCGCATAGACAATCCCTGTTAGACCATCAGCGTAGATTAACTGCACCGGGTAAATTCCACTGAGGCTTTCTCTGAGTCGTATGTAAATAGAATCTGAATTGAGTGAAATCTTTACACGTTGAAAAAACTGAAATATAAAATGAAAACTTTTATGGTTTGTCAGGAACTCTGCAGGGAAGTGGGCCAATATAAAAGCCACAAAAAAGATGAACAGTAAGAAAATCTCCTGTTAAACCTCCAGTTAAAGTGCTTTATATTCAAGTCCAGGGTGCTGTGGATTCACATAAATTCTGTTTTATTCGCAGTCGAACTGCAAGTTTTACTGAAAGCTGTGACTAAATTAAACTTTTTGGTAAAATTACCTATAATTGAAAACTATTTCTTGATGTACATATGTACATCTACTTAATATCAAGTCTCCCATTACAAGTTATTCTGAGGCTAGTTTTTCCTTGTCCACACCAAGGGTCTAAGGACAGAGTGTGTCATATGCCGCACAGACTGTAAAGCCCTTAGAGGCAAATTTGTGATTTGTACTATATGAAAAAAAGTGACTTGACTTGACATGTTATGCTAGAGCTTTTACAGCACATACACTGTAGGAACCAAAAAGGAAATCAATGTACTTTAACCCTGATATTGTGTTTGGGTTCTTGAAGTCTTCGTTATCACCTGAAATAAACATACCTAACATTGTTTTTTCACCTTTATACTTCAAGCCTTCTCCTATGTTTGTGAAAATTTCTAATAATCATGATTTTAACGTGTTAAAGAAGTCTGCCACAGAAATGTTACATTATTTCTGTTTGGAGTCTCGGGTAAATTCACAAAAGGATTGTGTAGCTTCTGTGGCCGCTAAACCTGAACACAAATTACATGAAAAAAGAAGTAGTGTAATTCCAAAAAGATCCACAAGGGGTGAAATGCACCCCTAACTGTGCTACCAAGCAAATAGTATCTCGGAGCTCCTGCGTTATTTGCAAAATACACATATTTGGCACAAAATGAGCCCCTTTCTATGCAAATTAGCCTCACAGCAAAAACAGTCCAAGTCACAAACATCAGTGCTAACTTTTGAAGCATGCTGCTGCACTTCGCCGGACAGGACCTGTAGCATTGTAGCATGAAAATTTTGGTCTTCTTTTTCTCTCTGCCATTGTTCTACCTACTGTGCTCTTTCTACTTTACCATATGGATAATTGCAATCAGAAAAGGGCAAACTGCTCTCAGCTATAAAACTTTATGACACACTTGTGCTTTAATATCATTAGAGCAATATCTTTCATGAATCAGACCTTGAGACAGGGCAGATAGCAGTTGCAAGTGACGCATATAGGCTGCAAGCCATTCTTAGTGAATTCAGCCATCAGAGACACCAGCTGCAAACAGGATAACATTATGTACAATTCTTTGTTTGTGTCTGACTTTTTGGCAAACAAAACAAGTATATATTTGTCCCTGCGTAGAGCATATAAATGAAACGTGAAAAATGTCCTTATTTGGTGTAATAATATTCCGCCATTTCCGTATTTTGACATTTTCATCAAATGTGCAAGCCTACTGCTAAAGCACTAAAGGTAAGTGTTAACACTTCCATACTTTTCTACATACTGGGTTTTATTAAGGTCACAAGATAAAAATAAAATACATCGAGGAAAAGAAAAAGTACATCTACAGTATTTATCAGGGCCGTCTTTAAAACTGTATGCTGTGTATTTGTTGTTTTACATTCAAGTTAGACTTCAGCGAGTATGACAGCCAGGTAGTGTTTTATATGCAGAGAGAGGTGCACTGAAGGAACAATGTGACTGATTAAAGGAGTCATTACCAGACTAGATTAGATACTGGTCAACCCTGTCCTCATCTGCAACTATAATATGCAAGGAAGACTGAAAAGGAATCTGCCACAAAGGACCCATCTAAGGACCCCTTACTTTTGAGTCAAGTGACACCATAAGACGCAGAGAGCAAACCATGGAAGATTTTTACACTTTTACCAAAAAGAAAAATAATAATCAAGATTTATTTTGAGAAAACTCAGTTATTAAAAAAGAATAAAACATCGACAAGACTCTCAAGAGCAGAATTCAACACTGTTATAAAGTTCTCAACAAAAACTTTTAAATTCCCCCCCACATGCCATAACCTTACATTTCTGTTCATTCCCGGCACATATAGGATAATACTTTCTCCTCCTTTGTGTGTGTGTGTGTGTGTGTGTGTGTGTGTGTGTGTAGGGGGGAAAATACATTGACAGAGGTCAAAAAGGCCATTTTTGTTTTCTCGTTTAAATCCCTTGGCAGTGTTGCAGGACATTGTGTCTTAAATTGTGTACATCACCCTAAACCTAAAATCATCCTCCAACCGCCTTTAATAAAGCCCCCGATAAGTCCCCTTTCATCCCATGGCCGCTTCAATTTTAGTGTGCCACCGAAGTTATTTAATCAGCGCTGCAGTCTCCCATTCACAGTGTATTACCAATTCTGTCTGCGATCTTTATCAGTGCAGTGATGTATGTATGAGGCAGATGTTCCAAGAGGCAGAGGAAACAGAGGCCATGAATGAATGAATTATTGGGCTCACGAAAAGGAGCTATAGATATAGAATTTTGAGCCCTGTAATATGTTTGCTTTCTCTCCCTTATCTTGCCCGACAAAAATATACCTTATCTCGGACTGCTGGGGTCTGCATGAATGTGGAGCCTCTCCAGATCATCCTCTTGTTCAATTTCTTTGTGTTGCATCTGGATAGGTTGTTGCTGTTTGTCGGGGCTGTTTGCTGTTGTGTTGCTCCTCTGCACGTAATTCAGGATGGGATCTTCTGCTTTGTTTTGTGTCATTGCAGCTGTCGGTGGAGGTGAGAGGAGCATGGGGAACTACTTTTGATAGTGAGTGCTTGAGTTTATGCAAACACAACGTAGTCACCAATCTAAACACACATAAGACACACTCATGCAAAGCCACACCCTTCATTTTGCCACACACATAAACACACACGTCCTCCCTGTGCCCCAATCTGGGCGCCTTGACAACAATAAGACACAAAGATGCCAAATGTTTTTCCCCATGTTTCCTGTTTTGTGAATTTGCAGTGAGTGTGTGGAGAAAGGAAAGGGCATCCACACACACACACACACACTTACACATACAGCTGCGAGCCAGAAATACACTAGGCTGCTGGATAATGAGGGTGGACAGGGCGGAATTATCACTTCACATCACAATAATATTATCCTTCTCACAACTCCCGCAGCATCTTCCATGACGGTGTGACATTTCCATTTTACTCGAGTTTAATCTTGGTCCTCTAAATAAAACCGTAGCCTACAGGCCCTTCCCAAACTGACCCAGTCCCATTTTAATCACATGGAATTAAATAACTACAGTTTAACACTGTACTTGTTCTGACAGCAGTCATGACAAGTAGTTTGCACAGCAAACTTCCCCTCTAGTCAAATAAAGAATAAAAACAAAGTAAATGGAAGCTAAGGATGACAGGAGTGATACTTACTATTACTGAGAACTATAGTCAAAGAAAAAAAAATATAAGGATGTGACTGCATTATTATTTTTTTCCCAATAAATTCAGTTGCAATATGTTTTATTTTGTAATGCAGCTACCAAAGTATGTCATGATCACAATAATTTTGACAACATGCACTGTACTGTTTTTAAGCTGGTTCAACCTAAAAAAGTAAGTTTCCCTGCTGCTTTAAACATGTGATTTTGTTTAGATTGTTTCTTTAGCAACGTAAATTCAACCGGCACTTCAGAGCAGCGCAAAAAAGCAGTGAGCACATTTTGACATATTTGGCAAACAGTCTCTTATTTCTCTTATTTACTCTTATTTACACATCCAGCAGTTACAGAGCAACATTATCATTCTCTGGCAAATGCAAGTCCAATATTCACTCACTTTTAACTCTGTTTTGGTCTTTACCACCTTCTAAGAAAAAAATCTGGTTCTTTAGCTGCTAAATTATCTGCTATGTTCACTAGTTGCTAACCGTGTCAGCTGTCTGGTGCAGAGTAGCTAGCATACAGTGAATATTTAGAGCGCTTTAGTCAAACACAGCCAGTGTTGGGTAAGGGTTACTTTAAAAGTAATCAAAGTACTTTACTGCGTTACTTTTTTAAAAAAGTAACCAGTTACTTTACTGCGTTACTCCCTGAGCAAAGTAACTCAGTTACTTTAAAAGTACTTCCAGCGTTACTCCCTGAGAAAAGTAACTCAAGCACTTTTAAAGTACTTTTGAGTATTCTACATTTCCTCTTGGGCAATGGACCACAGGGCGCTAAGCCTACATTTTTTTGTCTCCAAAATTAAAGTTATGGACCACTTGCCCTTCACTGAGATCCAATTCTCCCATCACAGCCGTCACTTTGACCAGTAGAAACACAGAACGATCTGCTGCCGTAGGCAACTGTATGACAACAACATTTGCCAGCATTTTTAATATTTCCTCTAGGGGTGTTACCACACAGAGTAAAAGGGGGAAATGATGGTGTGAAACAGCAGAGGCACTTTGTCAACCCGCTGAGTTAACGTTACTGTCATTAGCATCAAGCTAGCAAACAATGGTACATCCTCACGGTCGGACATAAAGTAATAACATTAACAAATAGCGGCGGGTCTTTTACTCACCACAACTGCAGAGGCTCCCAGCTTCATTTGAAACAAACTACATTATAGACGGTCCGTTATTTATTAATCCCTCTGTGTGTTTATATATTTACTTTTTATCCGCTCCGTTGTCTTTGTAAAGTTAACATATCGCACCGTCATTTCAAACTCAACACTTGTTTCAAATTAAAAGCCCTTTATAACCTCGGCTGAGAGAATCCCTCCATTTTATAAATAGGCTTTTATTCTGAAACATTTGTCAGAACTTCCTGTGCAAGATACAGTAGCTTGATAATTTACTTATGGCGCTTCAAATGTAGCTCCTGCCATCTGCTGACGCTTTTAGGTAACTACAACAACATGTCGGCTGGCACATGAACAGACACAATGACTTAATAGTGAAAGTAATAAAAATAGGACAAGAATAACCCGATGACATCACACATGCCGTGAAAGACAACCGGGGATAATTGGTGAGTACCAGCGTGTAGCGTGTACCAGGCATAATGCAAGTCCTGAGTCTGAAATATGTCTGTCAGCGAGTCCTACTCCACCTATTTAGACTCCACCGTAGACAATGGCAGCATTTCTTCTCCACATAGCAAGCCACAAGCTCCGTGGCTTCTTTCGGACTGATATCTCTGTTATTAGAACCAAACAGCTGAGGGACCAGCTTTCTAAAAGTAACGGAAGTAACTGATGTATTGTTTGAAAATGTACTTAAGTATTTGATTACTCAAACAGCAAACTAACGCGTTAGGTTACTCGTTACTGCAAAAAGTAATCAAAGTTCTCTAACGCGTTACTTTGTTACTTTGTAACGCGTTATACCCAACTCTGAACACAGCTGCCTGTTGAGGCTGAAAACAATGAAATGAAACTAAATACAAAGCTGCAGAGCTTCAGAGTCAGTGATAATACTCTGTAGGATCACTATGAGTGATCCCTTTTACACTGTCACATTGTTTTCACAATATAATTTGATGCATTGTCATTAAAAAGAATGATCAATTATAGCCTCTTAACACTTTTATTCAACACTTAAGTTGAATTAGCTAAATTAAGGAAAACCTATATATTTATGTTGAACTTATAACAAGTTTTTGATTCTTGCTTTATTCACACAGATAGCCTACAGCCCCTACTGTGTAATTAAGAAGGGCTGCTCATGCTAACATTAGTGCTAAGTACTAACTAATTGTTTGTGGTAAAGTACAACCGATAGCTGGAATCAAGTAAGTAATAGTCTCCACATGTTCAGAACTTATGATGTAGTCCTATGACTTCAGTCACTTTTCTCAAATCCCTACTTTTTTGTTCTGTCTCTGTACAGAGCTGACATTGAGACCAATACATTCTCACTCCAACCTCGTCACATATTGACGTCCTGATACGATGTGAAAGGTTCCCTGGATGCATTGGTTGTTGACGTTCTGGGACACTGTGTCAAGTTCAGACTGTTACATGCATTGTCTCCTTTCAAAATACATTTCCTTTTTCACAGGAAATTTACATTTTACAGTCTCTTTCAAAATAAACACACCACGTCACTACAACAATGCAAATTGACGTTTCTTTTCCTCCAATAACTACCACACGTGGTGGGGTTTAGAAAAAAAGAACAGGGTTAGGCTTTATAATCGTAGGGGACATGAATACCGCTCTCCCGGGTGAAAGTTGGATCCAACACCCCTCCTGCCTGCTCTACAAGGACCGTGTTTCCCCTGATGCCGCCAAAGCGCCGTTAAACTATAACCGCAACTGGCTGCGTATCATGACGATATTAAAGGACGGCTTTTTTTGTCAGTGTCTGACACCGCAAGTCACAACCCAAGCACCACACTTCGACAACTTCAGTGTAAGACTGGGTTGTTGAGTCATACAGCTCCGTTCATCCTCAATTTCTGATTCTCTGTGACTTCAGGAGAATGTTAGCACTGATAGGCTTTCACAACACAGCACCACGCACATTTTTTACTTGAGTTAATCAACTTGAGCGAATTTTTTTTGTGCCAATGAATTTGCGTCTGTTTGCGTCGCCCAGTGCAAGTTCGTGTCTATCTTTGCATTGACTTTGACTGTAATCATGCCACAGGAAAAATTCTCTTTGCATTTGGTTGGAGCACACCTTTACTGTAAAGTCTAGAGGCTGCTGTCTTTTACCTCTTTGAGGAGCTTTATTAGCAGCTAGTTTATTTGGCAAATCCAATACAAACAGTCCAACTTCTCACCAGTGCGAGAGCAGGAGAGACTACATTGTATTTTTACTGAAATATGTCAGTGATTCTTTCGTTATGTTGCAGCTGTAATAATCACCACTGTGTTATCATTGTGATGTCAAACATGTATGTCAGACTACCCTGTTAGTTTGACATTCTGTCAGTAATATGATTTCTTGGAAAGACGTGACATAAATATAGCCTCGCATGATATTTTTATTGGCACCTTTGAGGGTTTTTTTTTTCTTTCTTTACAGGTCAAATAACACCGCAAGAACTTCCATTTTGCATCTCTTGTCAATTCAAATGCTGTGCATCTCTCCCTCTGAGCCAGATCTCCTCCTCCATCTCATTCCTTTGTTGCACTGGGGCTGAACACTATGTTAACCTAGTAATTGGCACTGGGCCTTCCCCATTATACGGCTTTCTATTGAGCCGTTCTACATGACTAGTTAAAGAAGATGGCATGAAGATTAATGAAGTCCAGCTAATACAGGAGGGGGGTACCTCTCCAACACTTTCACTGAGGAGATAGCAGAGACCAACAACAGTCTGCCCCCAGCTCAGCCGTCTCTCTACACCTTTTTTTTTATATTGCCTGTTTTAACCCGTGAACTCTGGACCTTCCACTTGTGAAGCAAAGCCACCACAACGTCCTATTTGATTGATGTCGCTACAGCAGTCCGTCTTTTCCCTTTGAATTGAAAGGCCCAGCTCCAAAATAGATTTTCCAGCACAATTCACACTGGCTGCCAGTAGATAGAATGGCAGGGCAAGGCTTTATGCAGTTTCATTTAAAACCATGAGGTAGCTGACGTGTTCATTCACTTTTGGCAAATGCCCCCTTTGGATAAGGTCTACAGTCTTCACTTTCATATTGTCTGAGAGGGTTTCATTGCTGATCTGGAGCTGTGAAATAGTAACGCATAAAATGTGCCCTCAGTGTTAAAGTAGGAGTAAAAACCAACAGACAAAAACACAACAGAACTGTAGAGTACCTTTAAGAAACACTAGCTATAGAATGACCTGTGGACCTGTGATAAAATGTCCTGACCTCAAACCTTATTCTTTATTTTTCTCTCTTTTCATTTCAGTGTGATTGATTTAACTCAGTGTATTTTCCTGTAAAATGGCAGTCACCATAAGTGGCAAAATATTATATTTTTTATTGGAATGAGCACTTATTACTGGATCAATTGGATTTGCATAATTTGAAAAGCTCTTAACATGCATTTCCTTTTCTTTTTCTTTTCTTTTTTTGTCACTTGGGGACAACGGAGTAAAGCAGTAAATACAACTCTGAGATATTGTCACCTTTTAAGCTAACACATTAGCAAACAGTTGCTTATTTACGCATCCAGCAGCTGCAGAGAAACATTACCATTCATTTGAAGTTGTGTTTCTGGCCATCTGATGAACGTGTCAAATAATCAATCACCTTTTAGCTCTGTTTTGGTCATTTACTACTCCAAATTGATAGTCTGTAGGCAGGATTTTACAGGCTGTTTTTTGGGATTGTTGCGGCCTAAAATATTCTAAAAAACTGAGATGCACGTTGCAATGTTTATGGTCATTTTTTTGGAATGAAGTTGTTGGGGGCAAGTGAAATTGTAAAAATAGAGCTCATCATTATGTTGGGGGTGTGGGGTGGAGAGGTAGCTGCCGTTTGACACAGTATTGAAGGGCCGTCACTGTGACCCGCTCTCTTTCTCTCTCTGCCAGGTTAGTATGAGCTAACACAGTAGCAGCGACTAACTTCTTACACTGAGCCATTTAGCGGTCCCAGCGGTCTCACACCAACACCGAAATGGCTCAGCGATGTCACTGAACCTGTTGCTAATCATCTGGAAACATTAGCCAGGTGATGCTAATAGTTAGCCCTGTCACTGTGTGTTTGTGACTCTGTCACAAGAAGATCAAGGAGGGGCTCAGTGAATTAATATACTGCTCACAGCTCTAAAATCAAATGAAATCTTATCCACTTTATAAAACCAAATTTGTGGTAAAGTTGCGGTGATTGGACAAAATTACAAGAATGTGCAAAAGGCATGGGGTTGGCTGAATTTGCATTAATTGTTGCGATCCCAACACAGTAACATCCTGATTAGCAGAAAAGGCTCCAACAGACTAGCTAGCCACTTAGCTTTATGTTCCTTCAGATCAAAATCACTGCCAATGGGTAACCCTAACCCCTAACCCAGTAATGGAAGTGCTGGCTCTGATGCTAAGGGAACATAGGACTGAGTAACTTTGTCTGTGCAGTGTTTAGTGTTGGGCAGGTAATGTACAGTGGAGTTTTAGAGCTTTTTTGCTACAAACAACTCCCTGATGAGAGACTAAGACTGAACTCAAACATCAAAGTTGCAGTCCGTAAAAACTAAAACAGATAGAGAGGCTACAAAAAGACTCCGCTGAGAAGAGAGACACTACAGTCGGTTAATAATTTTCCCTTCGGGTTTGTCATACTAGTGACCCCTTTCACATTACACTTAGTCACTGGATCTATTGGTGAGGCAGGAATATTGATTATGGCTGCCTGATACTTTTACGACATTGTTGTATTTACCAAGCGAGCATATGATGTCCTTATCCCTGAGAGAAAAATAGAGAACGGCACACCTCATTGCTAACCATGACCGTGCCACGTTGATGGCTTCGTATACACCAACACCCCAGAACTGCTTAGATGCAACACTTGTGAAAGGTTGCCTGCAGCTTGTTCTTTGGGTGCTCTTGTAATCAGATAAATTAACCAAAGCTATCAAAAGATTGCAATAACACTCAACGCTGCCATAAACCTAAGAGCTGCAACTGTGGCGGGAGCTTTATGACAGACGTCACTAGAGCACGCTGATTTATTTGTGCACCCCTGTCCTATCGATCTTTCCTACGGAGGCCTTACTCTGCCTCTCAAGAGAGACCTTTCAAGCGGGTTCTCACCAGCAACCATCAAAATCAAGTCTAACGCACCAGGATATTGAATGTGCATTTGTGTGTGTGTGTGTGTGTGTGTGTGTGTGTGTGTGTGCATAAGTGTGTGTTACTGCTTTGCTTTTATGACCCCGGACATGTGACAATGGGTTGCTTTTTTTTTTCATTCATTTTTTTTTTTTTTGTGGTGTATGCGTGTATGTATTCCTCTGGTGTTTGTGTAACATTAGTACATCAGGAAAGAACGCCGCTAATGAAATTAAATAGAAAGCATGTGTGGGTAGCAAAGTGACCCGTATCCCGTTTGTGCATGTAATCAATATTATAGCTTGGCCTCTCTCGGTTGTTACTTTAATCAAGAACAAGCTCTACCTCTCTTAATCGCTTGGTCCCAAGATGAATGTTTCACAAATGCTGCTGAACATATGCTTTGATATATGCATCTGATTGGTGTATATAATATACGAGGGCTTTCTTTTTCAATTGGTTCCAAGAAATCTTATAATTTGGATGGCAAATTTCATTAATTATTCTTATATATTGAGACCTTTTAAGAATCTCTCTTTTTTCATAAAGACACCTTTTTGCCGTTTTAATCATAAATGAAAAGTATGACACATAAGGGCACCCAATCATATGGTACATATTGCCTCATCCTTTTAACAAATATGTTTCATAGCCCTATTAAAAGGGGTCTTCATCTGTCCTGTCAAAAGGCAGCCTAGCAGGGTTTTTTAGTTTAATTACACTATCCAATTAAAAAAAAAAAAAAAAAAAAAACTGAGCCGCATTCTGATCCGCCTCTCCTTGGGTTTGAGTGGATATGACATTTACAAGGCTCGCCTTTCAAGCAGACAATGGCGTGATTGATGAGGTGCAGACGCTATGAAGGAGGCGATTGCCATGTGGAAGCAGTGCTTAGTGCACTTTGATTTATTTATCATCTGTTTCTAAAGCAAGGCTGGCTGCTCCAGGTCTACGCGCTGCTAGGTGAGGCTCCAGGAGGACTGTAGCCTTGATGCTCCGTGCTCCAGGTTTAAACAGCAGTGGGGCTACAACATGACACTTTAACATAAGAGGTACCCCTGTAAGACCCTGAGTGGCAGTATCTTAAAGAGTATCAGGCCTCCAAATTGTTGTCCTCATTGTGCGGTGGTGTTGAGTCCAGTAAATGTTGCTGTTATTGACATTGACATGCTGTGGTCAACCAGCAGGGGCCTCTTGTTAGCTGACTCTTGCTGTTTTGTGTGTTTAGAGAATGATTAATTCATTCAGTAGGGAGAAAAGCTGGATTCAGTCCACAGACAGATGCTGACGAGTGAAAAAGAAAGGCTGTGAGCATGAGTATACATTGCCTTTATGTCAGAAGTCCTTGATATAATATTAAAAAAATAAAACATATTTCCACTGTGATGTTGAAATGTTTTGTGTGGGTCATTGGATTTCTACAGAATTATACCACAGCTGTCAGTAAGACTCCAGTGAGACATCTTGTTAGAGTCCATTTTTAAAGACTTCAATATCACATTTCAAGTGGCTTTTTAAGAAACAAAACCATCCTGAAATATTTTATCCAAAACCACACTATCAAGACTTTTTAGCCCAAATTCAGAGCCTTGTATGCTGTAACAAAACTCACTTTTCTAAAGGAGACGGTAACATCTTGATTGGAACATCTTGAAAAGCGCAGCTGCATTGAAACTCAGTGAGGCGTGCTCACTCGCTGCAGCAGCAGTACCAACCTCATCAGAATCCACTGATGAACTTAGCCTCTGACATCTCTCTTGTCTTCACACTTGTACAGCGATGGAGTCAGAATAATTTAAAGCAGTATTTCATTTTTCAGCACGTATACCTCAGTTACGGGTTCACGAACAGTTAACCACCAATCCTGGCCGCCTGAGGTATCCATAGTGATGTCTCTCAATTGCTCTCACTTTGAAAAGTAATTACAAAGGGTCACACTTTTTACTCGATACAAAATGGCATCATGTGACTGAGAAAACAAGAGAATCTTTATTCTGTCATCTGCTTTTCTCGTTTTTGAGAGCTGGAAAACAAAAAGAATGAATGTGACTATATTTAATATCAAAGGTAAACCGGCGAGTGAGCATGATCGTTTTAACGTCATTAAATGTCCAAACCACAAGCACCACCAGCACAGAAAACATCTAAAGCAGAAACTCTATGATTTCTCAACATTATCTCCTTCATCCCGATCAGGCTCGGCGGTGATGGGTGGCACTGTTAACTCAGCGTGATGATGGTCAGCCCTTAGAGAGGGAGCAAGGGTGAGCCACCTTTGTTGTTTATGTGCTGCCTCCCTGGCAGCCTCCTCCATACACAGACTGAAGGGGGGAGTCAGGAGACAGATGCTTAACGACTCCCTCAAGGCCACGGCTCCGGCCCTTATCTCATCCCCAGTTTGTGCAGGTTGCCATAGTAACTGACCTGAACACTTGAAAGGATGAGTAACACTACAGTATATATTGGCCCACAAGCTACTAGAAGAATTTATTGAACACATATACCAATAAAAGCCTGACGTAATGTTGGGTTAATGCAGTTATAATGCTCACTGCTTAGTATTACTGTTTGTACAATTACACATGTGCATTTTTCTCCGCTAAAACAGCTGTAAAATAGAGCAAAAAAAATAATGCACTTTGTATGAAAACATTGTGCTACAATATCCCCATGGTCAGTAACTGTATCCTGGTGTTATACTTTTTAAATCATACATTAAGAACTTGTTTTGAGATGTGACATGAAAATTCACATCCACACAGACTCCATTATCTTCCACATCATGTGATTTTAAAAAAACTCACTCAAGGTTGCAGCGATTTCTTAAGATTTCCACAACCTGATTAATTTTTTCGAAGAAATATGACATTATGTAAAGAGCTAGAAAAAAAAATCTTACACATATTTCAGGTAATTCTTGTAAAAGTGCAGGAATACAGAAGTTGCCAATGAGCAAACAGTGAGAATACGCTGCACCCAGAACAAATCTGACATCCACACTGAGAGGGACGACATGTTGGTGACAGGTCGAGAACTTGTCACTAGCTTTATTTACGTACCTTTATTTAGTTAAGTTGTTCATTATCAATTAATAAATTCAGTGTTAACATGCAGCTGCTATGGCACATCAGGCTGTAATCTATTTATTATGGATGACTGACAAGGACAAAGTCACACAATAAATTATCCTATATAAGCTGATACCAAATTATTGTATATTTATTGATAATTATTGTATAACAACTTGACAGTACATTTCCAAGAGAAAATAGAGATTAAATTACAGCTATATAAATACTACTCTATAAGATGATATTCTGCCTGTTGGGCTTACTCTTGCACATGTTCAGTAATGCCGAGAAAAAAATCTGCAGTGTGTTTGTCAGCAGAGGTGTCCATTGTGTAGTCGCAGACTGGGCCTTGAAGAAGAGACTAAACTAACAAGGACTGGTTGCACTGTTGCTGGTTGCACCAGCATGTGCACCATGGTGATCAGACAGGTGTTTTGACATCTCCCTCTCTCCTCTCAGAGAAACATCTGGCACTGCTGCCAGGCCTAATTGTAACAGTATTTTGCAGGCTGTCAGTAACCTGGACACTAACAAGCAAAACAAAATTATAATAATGATGCAAGTAAAGCCTTTAAGAAGACCTATGCTACACATTTCTGGGAGATGTTAAATGTATTTGGCTTGTGATTATTTATTTTGTGTTTGACTTGCCTGACCAATTTGAATTGTTTATTTTATACATCTGCTTATTGCTGTTTTTCGCATACATTTCTCTTTGTGTTAAGGTCACTTTTTTAAATAGTTGGCACAACAGCAGCAGTATATTTTGCAGTAGTTTGGTGACTTAAATGTTCTCATTTTGATAGAAAAGACTGAATTTTCTACTCTGAAACTGAGCTATCTGCAAAATTCTATGCTATAAACAGCCAGTTTAGCAAGTTCACCTCCTCTTCATACTATATTACTGCTATAGCTTCAAAGGTTACCATAACACAAACATAGAGACGTCTATTTGAAACATTTCTGACGCAATACTGTGAGCATATTCCAGATTGTACAAAAATAGATCAGCCATTGCTGTTTCCTGTTTCAGCTGTACATCTGGACACTGCCAAAGACAGACATGTGACTGACACTTGTCTTCTCACTTTACCCTCCACTCCTTAACCCTGTCCACCCTCGCAGAGGTGGACAGTTTATGACCAGCAACCACATGGTCAGATGTCTCCTGTGGATGTAATGGATGCCGGCAGCCTGGACAGCAGCATTTCCATATATATATATAGGGACAGAAAATGTGGTTATATATATGCTGAAGTTGATGCTGCATTTTAGTGGTAGAGTTTGGGGATTACTTTAATGCATACATTAAGTAAAACAAAGCACTGCATTTGCCATTAGTCCCTATGGTTTCTACTGTAGTGCATGCATATTTATTTTACCATCAATGCTAATTTAAAGATAAAATTATGCATATTGTAATGCTACTTGTTGTTTAGGTTATTTAGATCAAGTATTATAGTCTATTAAAAATGTTAATAATTTTGTTTTAATGATATAAAACTGCACGTTGATTGAAAAAAAAACTATTTAATAGATACTAAAACTAAACAATGTTTTGAAAAACATAAAGACTAAAATTAACAGACTAAACAGGGCAAAATAATATCTGATATTTGTTTAATTGTTTAATGAATAGTCATTTAATTTGACTTTGTAACCATGCTTTGTGTTGTTATCAAGCCTGACTGAATGATGGCCCAGTTAAATCAAACATTGCCAGTTTGCCCATAAGATAGCATGCTATACAGTCATTACCATACATTTTAGAAATGACAACATGTCAGTCAACAGGTGTTTATAGCAGACTGTAAACAAAGCCCCACTTTTGATTGACACTGCACTCTGTATGACTTTGATTATCCCATAATACCACAGACCCTGAGTGTACGGGTGTGTGTGTGCCTGTGTGTGTGTGTGTGTGTGTGTGTGTGTGTGTGTGTGTGTGTGTGTGTGTGTGTGTGTGTGTGTTCTTTGACAAATAGAGAATGAACAGTTTTATAAATGTAGACAAAGGGTGTTAAGTAGAACTGTGCCAAAGAAATTAAATGAGTACAATAAAAATGGTATGAGCCATTTTACGAGTGACAAAAGATGCTTACTTTTACAGCATCCAGAGGACAAATTCCTGTGGCAATTGTAAGGAACAATTACTTAAATAATTGGGCTTTCAAAGAAAAGATTGATTGTCTAAAAGCTGTTTTCTGTGGAGAATCCATTAGGGGAAACCATTTTTTCTGGCTCCTTGACATAGTGTTTTTATTAATTTCTACTCGCAAAGATGCATGATTCTTTGGGGTTTTTTTGCAGCTCTGTCGCTGGCCTGTATGATGAACTATGCTGCGTGGGGAAAAGTCATCAGATGAACAATTTAGATTCAACCTCTGATTTACTGTGGCTATATACATATATATATTTCTCAAGAACAAATTTTCTCTTTCAACTTAGGGAAATGCACTGAAATAAATGGGGGCAGCGCCACTGGATGCTCTGAGATAACTTTGATGTCTTGAATGCAGATAGTGCAACGCTCTAAGTGTGTGGTGGTTGTTTTTTTTTTTTTTTTTGGCTGCAAAAGTATGGCATCTTCTTTATATTCACAAAGCTTAATTAGCACCTATTCAGTACATGCTTTTCACACTGCGAGGAAAGGCGAGGGATGGGAGGCTGCTGAAGGTTATCTCCCAGACAAGCTGCTCAGAGACGCTGCAGCCTCATTCATAGTCGACCACGAGGCACATCAGCCAGGTCGTGCCCCGTCATCTTAAACCTGATTTTATTCTGTCTCATTTTAAAGAATATATTTCCTCACCTAGATCCCATTTTTAGGCTATATGCGATAGGCTCTACCCTTGACTTTAATGTAATACTGTAAGTACCCAGATGATTGATTCAGCATCTCCAGTGTAGTGTGATGAGGGGTTGAGGGGGGGTTTGGATGTTGTTAAAAACGTATCACGCTGGTGGGATGATAAGGCGTCTCCCTGAATGCTGTTAATGTGAGGGGGGCCTGTGGCCATCTTGAGTCCCCCTTCTGTTGTGCTGATGGGACGGAGCCACTGCCATCTGCTTCCCATCCTCCCCGTTCCCCCACCCATGGACGCGGCCGCTCTCCGATGCCCTTTCATCCAGCACGCCCGCATTGTCTTCCATCTCTCCTTCGAGGTCATGCAGTGTGCAAGTACAATAGCCTGAGCAGCAAGAGTGAAACCAGGCCTTCATCCTCTCAATGTGATAAGATCCAGCACAAATTAGGAGCGGGCTCTGCAGTAGGTAACATGTGTTAAATATATATGAAAAAACAACACAATAAACATGATGTTATGAGTTGTAGCCTACTGCTAATATTTAGGAAGCAAATGTGAATTACTGGCCAATCCTGCAGCTACATGCATCATCACATGACTCCATAAACCTTGGGGCTGATAGAAGTGATGGTGTGCATGGTAGAGTATTATGTAAATGGGAGGAGAGGGAAGTGTATTCCAGGAAAAAAAAAATCGCTTTATTTATGTGTCCTACATCTCAACTTCTATTTCAATCATCCCCCCCCACCCCCAACCCCCCCTCCCTCTGAGAAGGGACCTGCAGCTTTGCTCCGGGGCAGTCTGGTCCTCCTGTGACTGACACCCTCCACTGCCGCCCCCCCACCAGGATGCTTCACACACGACCTGGGGGGCCCGTGTAGAATTAGCTTTAAAAGTAGGGCACAGATAATTGTCTGGACAAGAAAGTGTATCAGTGCTCTGTCATGTTCAAGTTCCTGCCACTCAGCCTCATAAGGCTAATCCTGGGGAACTACCTCGCGCTGTAGGGGCAGAGTCGCTCTGCTTTTTGACTTATTTCTCCACGCTGGTACATACATGTTAATGCACTCCTCAGCCCAAGGCAGCTGAATATAATTAATATGTATGAAAGGTGAAAAAGGGAAGAAAAGAGGTGTTTTTGATTAATTGTTCCTCTGTGTTGGCTTTACCATATTAATAACCAGGAGGATTAAGAAGGTCAGGACTGACCTGGTAAACATTAAAATTTCATGGAACTACTACACATAGCTGACAGTAAAAAGACAGTAAGCATACACACGCAGGCTCTCACACTGGCATGAATATAAATTACTCACACAGCGTAACACCAACCAAATCTGAAAAGTGTGCTGGGATGTCATTAATAATAAACAGGCAGGCTCCCATTTATTAGAATAGTGAAAAGTCATGTTTTCTCCAATGTGGCCTATTTTAAAAGTGCGTCTGTGGGAATAGAGGAAGCGCTCTGTGCTTGTGTCAGAGCAGGCACTCCAGGTCCCTGCTGGGAGGAGGTATGGCTCGCGAGCAGCTGAACACACTCCTCATTTTGGTGGGACAGCACTGGGACAAATAGCAGAGGGAATATTTTGCAGAAGCTAGATTTCCTTTACACTGTGTCTCCATTGTGCTTATCATGTAAAGATCTGGGATTTTATTAGCCATGAAAATGTTCCGTATATTTTTATGCTTTAAGCTATAAAATGTAATGAAAGGGGAACACCCCACGGTGCATAAAAATTGTTCAGATTTTAGCACAGCACTGTAGGATCCAGCTGATACAAGGCCAAAGGGTCCATTTTTATCTTTTGATTCTCGCATTAACCTTCCATTAAAAATTATCTATGTTATCATCACCCCAGATTTAGCCTAATAAATTCCAGTTTTATGAGCCATCTTGGAGGAGAATTATCATGATGTTATAGTTTAAGTAACATATGTTCCAATTTACTGACATCTACTGGATTTGACGCGGCATCAGCCATCCATTCACATCATCATCATCATTTCATGGCATGAAATTCCCTGCGATAAGTCGCCTTTGGATTTTGGTGATCAAGCAGCACATGGAGCCAGAAATGAAGGGGACTGGTGTAGAAATGAATGGGTTTTCCATGCTTATTATGATCATGCAACATAATGTAGCAGAGTCTCTTTAAATAAGAAAGGAGACAACCACTGCACTGAATAATGTGTCCAATTTTCTTTGTGAGAATCCAATTTGTCTGTAATGCTGAATCCTTACATTTAAGCACCTTATTGAGTGGAGCCCTATTAGCAAAAAACACAAGGAAATTTCAAGTGATTAATGTTGTAAAATTGTTTTAAAAAATCATTTCTGTTTGTGCTAATACTTTATTTCCTTTTGCTGATATACTGGACAGTGTGTAGCAAAGGCATAGCTGTTGTATTCAGTGACTCATTTTGCATGAGTGGTAATTGATGGTTGATATATAACAACAGTCAAATATTTTCTGAGGTCATGGGAGATGTTTGGCGTCTCTAAGGTGTTTATTGCCAGGTTTAACCGGTGGAGGTTGACAAATGCAGATGTAAATCTAATTTTTAAAGGTTAATGCTTTAGAGAATTCAGAGTCGTAAAAAAAGGAGTTGCATTTATAAGTTTTCCTTTTCCTTGTGGGAGGCTGATAAACTTTGCTCCATGCTCACTCGACTCTTTAGTGGCAATGAAAAGAAAAATAATTATTTTCTTGTGTTATTTGGATGAAAGAAAATGCAGACTGTATAATGTCATATATCAAATACAAAATAAATATTTATGCATGTGGTTAATGGTAATGATTTAGACTGACGGCTTTTAATTTTTCATTTTTACAATGCACTGATGACAGTAATAAGCCATGGTACTGTAGAGAGATGAGTCATCCAAATGTGACAAACCTGGAGTGATATCACTGAATGTCTGACACCTCTACGCAGTGTGAGCAGTAGCCTTTCAGGAGGTCAGTTGGAGTCAGATGGTGGAGGGGAGACTCTGGGGCAAAAAATTAAGCTTTTCTGGACAGCTGCTGCAATAACGTGAATAGATGTCTTCCCCTCTGCAATTAAACCCTCCCTGATTACGTCTCTCTGGCTATCGATTGGAAACTTTCACTTAATAACCACTAACATGGTCTCTTATCTTAACCCCAAGGTCTAGCCTTCAAGGACTGACTGCGCAGAGATTTATGTTTGCTTCCTTAGTGACTCCTCCGGGGCATTGTGTCATTTCTGTATTCCAAAGTGTGGAGAGGTCTGTTGATTTCTTGTTAAACCACATTATTAAACACTGCGCTTTCCCAGTTTGCAGGTCAGATCTTTTTGCAGAAGTGCAGTGAATAAAGGGATGAGGGGATGTAACTCTATAACTTTATTTGATTGTCATGGATTATAAGTTAGGTATAGTGAAAAAAAAAAAAAAAAAACTGCATTAACTGCTGTTAAATGATTTCACTTATGTAGCTCCAGTTCACTGCTGCTGCTCTGAAAACCACTCCTTAAGACTCAAATACATGTTTCACTCAGTAACACTCAGTTCAATGGCTCTCTACGTGAAACCTAAACATAGGGTACTTCTGTATGCTTACGTTACTGTAAAAGGAAAATTGCGCTTTCATGCAACCTGGTTCTTATGTTCTTAGTTTTTACGGTTATAAATAACCCCCCAGGTTAGCTAAAATGTAGCTTATTTGGAAGAGCAAGAATTAAAATGAGTTAAGTATTACCCACTTTTATACAAAGGTCTGGGTGAAAACATGATTCTGATTGGCTGAAGGGTGTCGGTTAAAATATGTTAATAGACACCTATTAAAGCGAGATTTATACTTGTGCGTCAGCTCTATGCAGAGCCTACGCTGTAGCCTACGCATGTGGCCTAAGCATGTGGCCTACGCCATTGTGAGCATTTATACAGCGTAATAACATCGTCACATGATGCCTGCCAGCCCCAAAAGAATTTTTCCATTGACATTCTGGTGAAAGCAATGTCTGTAAATCAATGGATACATTTTTTGAGCATTAGTTTCTTTCAAAATAAATGCACTACGTCAGTAGAACACCTGACGTTTTTTTTCCTTCAACAACAAATGCACATGGTTACGTTTAGCTCACACTTACACGCGTTTGGGTTTAGGAAACAAGAGGAAAGCAAACACTGGCCTCCCGGGTGAAAGTTGGTGGTTGTTGGACCAATCCACTGATCCACTTGCCTGCTCAAGTCGGACTTTCGCCTGTTTAACTTATGTTGTTCACCCGCCCAGTTAAATTAAAACGGTGACTGGCCACGTTGGTGCCTGACGCCGGAAATCACTGACCAAGCACCAGATTTTGACAACTTAAGAGCAAGACCAGGTTCTATGGACTCATACAGAAGTAATCCCTCTGTATCATGTATGAACCAATAGACATGTGTGGCGGTGTATTTATCTGCAGAGACTCTGTCCTCTGACTGTATTATCTTATTTTCTGTTTTCGGGACATTTATTGGCGTGTAGTTCACAGCCAATATCAGCGTGCAGGTGAGGACAGGACTTCATTAAAAGATAATAGCAGCACATTCCAAAATGAGAGTGAATCTGGGATAGGCTTTCACTTTCACTCACAAGCATTGAAGGAGATGGATGGATGAAGAGCATTGGGCTTTGGGAATGGTAGGCGTTGCCAGGGGTCCATGTCATTGGTTCAACAGCCCATTGGTTCGACATCCCATTAGTCCGACTGTCCGCGGTGCTGAGCAGCTTGCAGCGGGCGTATGGTGCGCCGCGACCGGCTTGAGGCAGAGCAGGCTCACGGCTTATGTGTTTGTCACTTTCTTTTTCATTTTAACCCACACCATGATCTTTTCCTGACCCTAACCAAGTGGTTTTTGTGCCTAAACCTAACCAGACCTTAACCACAGGGCATCATGATGATTTCGGAACGGACTTCGGAACAATGAGTTTAATATGGTCGGAACAATGGGATGTCGAACTAATGGGCAGTCGAACCAATGGGCAGTTCCCGTTGCCGGTTAGCTTAGTTAGCTTGCTTAAGTATTTTAGCTTTTCCATTGCGACAAACATAATGTTCCAACAACAGCAGTTGCTTACAGTGAACAAGCAGTGCAGGGTGAACCAAGTTTGAATGTTCTGTTTACAAACAGTAACCAACAGTTCCTGCATCGTATAAATCATCTGTTGTACATATGTTAATACATTAACACATAATCTGCTCATAAACTTTGTGCTGTTGTGACACCTACAAATGTATGATCACAACTGTAAAGTTGTTTGATGTATTTATTTGAGAAGAGACCACATGTGAACATGTTTTTACAATTGTTGTGAAGTAGCTCTATTGAAGGTGTAGTTGCTTACTGGCGACACCAGGGGGAGTATCGACCCAGCTGAACGCTAGTTGTAGTAAGGCTGCGGGAGGCTTCCGTACCTCAGACAGAGAAAGGCCTGCTGACTGAACACAGCTGACGTCTCCTGTCTCTGCTTTTTGTGTAAAACAGGTTAGTAATGTGTGTTTTACCGTCACAAAACACACCTAAGGACTCTTAAATTCTTTCTTGTTTCGTTTTGATGAAGTTTGGTGTGAAAAATAATAGTTTTGGTCGAGTTAAAAACGTAAAAGTTTCCAGCCCACTGCAGTGACAAGTTATGCTAGCTCCCCTGTGAACAGTGTAACAAGGTATTGTTCTCTTTTGCCACTGAAGCTCCTTGATATGTGTATGTTACTACAGTTGTTTAAGTGAAGTAATATGGTGAATAGTATGGTTAAACAAGCAAAGTTAATGGTTTGTTGAAAGTTATCAATGAATGTTTCTAATCATTCATTCAGGTCATGGTAAGATACAATTTGAATGGTACTGGTATGACGCTGTAACTGAATGTGAATTATAGTGCACTTTAGAGCTGTATTTGGTAACAGATATTTATGTGTAAAGGCAGATTTGAACATTCATAAGCAGTTATGTTTGTTGAGTGATTTACTTTATCGATCTATGTGTGTTAATGTAAATGTTAAAGTGTGATATTGTGAATATGAAGGAATATTGGGAAGTGGAATACAAAGTTTTGTGAACCGAACAAAGACTGAAACAAAGAGAAGAGAAAAGAGATACATTTTGTTAATAAAGACAGAGAGCGGCCTGCCAGACGAACGCAGCTAACGTCTCCTGTCTCTGCTTTTCCTGTGTAAAACAGGACGCCACACCTGTTTCAGGGAGCACAAGATGTGAGGCCTATAACCCTGTATTTAAAACTTGCAGTCATTATGTTAAAAAAGGAATTGCATGAGCAATGCTAACGTGTAGACTGGAATGTTGTTTGATAATTGTTCAATAAGTGATGACATATGCACTCTCCATTGTCATCTTTACAGTATGGCAAAGATTCCAGAGCATCCACCACAAGCCCCCAGGAACAGAGCTTTGAAGGTAATTTGACATAGTGGCTAGATCGTGTAATTATAACTTTTGGGTCCATAACACTTTGCTAGCTGGCCCAAAAATCCTTTTTCCCATAGACTTACATTATAAAAGATGCACATTGTAATATTTTTTTAGGTACATCAACTTCTCAGTATGAACACTTAAATAGCCTTTATTTAAATAATGATGCCCTAACAGGTATAAATTTCACTAAGAGCCGAATCCAGAGTTATTTTCCTACTGTGATTCCTGTGAGTGAGCCTGAGACCAAGCGGTTCGGAGGCGGGATTAAGGGAAATGCTATTGCATGTAACTTTATACCTCGAAGTTGAACTATCATAGAAATGGACAGGGCCCCGCCTCTTACACTGTATACAGTTCTCTTTATACATTCATGATCTAGTATCATGACTCTCACGCTGTGATGTTTGGATCCAGCAGTATTGACAGTATTGTTGAGCTGGGCCCTTGCAAAACTACTGTGCTGTGTTGCACATATAGAGCTCCACAGCAGAGTAACTGGGAAATTGTGTTTTTTAGGGGTGATCGGCAGCATTTGACAAAACTGCAGAAACACAGACACTAATATCCAGGTTGAAAATCATTTGATACATGCTTGTAATCTGTGACATTTTGAAATTGAAATCCTCCAGTATTCAGTGCTGACTGAATCTTTCCAAAAAATAAAACACTGATGCACAGGAAGTGATGACTTATTGTCAGCACAAAATAGATAAATAGAACTGTGACAAGAGCAGCGATATTGTCTGTGGCTAAATAAAGAGGCCCACCTACACAAAGTGAGAACTCATCGGAAGAAAATCCACAGACATCACTGTTTCAAAACAGCTCACCACTGACCACTTATGATTTGTATTTTACTTGTCATGTTGATGAATGTGATTTAAGCCAGTATTTACTTTAAATCCTAGCATGATAACAAAATAACACAGGGGATGCTAAACTCCTCACAGCCTTTGATAAGCTTGCCATGAAACAATAGAAGCGCAGTCTGGCTTACGAGAGGAAAAAGTCACAATGCGTGTAAATGTTTCCTGGGACAGCTCCAAGCCGCTGTTTGCTCAAAAAGCAACATTGACTTGTATAAAAAATTCACCCTTCACAGCTCACGCCTCTGAATCATACACCTGTTTGGTTTCAGCGTGCCAGTCTTCCTCACTCGCTCTCTGCTCAGCCATGTGAACACAGCGCAGGTTGTCCACAGTACTGCCCTCAGGCCCCGCAATGTGTTCATAGCCCGGCTGGCTGGGTGGGTGCATGCAGGGGAAGAGAGAAGAAGAGAAGGAGGGGGAATTAAATAAATAATAGCATGGCCTTTCTCTGGGTGAGTAAGCAAAGAGGGAAGCAGAGTTTCCAAGTGGCAGACATGGTGCCCTTTTATTTTCCGGAGCTTAGAGCCCATGCTCTTTATGGTAAACACAAAGCTTAAGATGATACAGTATGTTTGCTGAGTGCAGAAAAAGCGCAAAGACAAACTGTACGATCAAGGAGAAGATCTACCTCAACTATGGTTTGCATTTACGGAAAAACTAGTGTATGAATTTGAATGTGAAATAAACGCGAAATGGTCATTTGAAGATGTTGAACATAGTGGGGTATTATCTTTTGAACTACATCTTTCAGAGGGATAGATGGTTTGTTTTCTGTTCTCTCTGTCTGGTGTCTGATCTTCGGCTAACTGCTGCATTCATCAAAGGCCTAGTCAGACACACAGAGACAATAGCTAATGAGTAGAAGCTCCCAGTTGGGCTGATCCGGGCTTTGGTGCTCCAGACAATGCAACAACATCTGTGCTGCTGAGTGCTGGTGTGTGCTGACAGAAGCATCCCCAGAGAGAGCGGGGGGTGGTGGTGGTGGTGATGGTGGTGGTGGTGGTGGTGGTGTCGTCTTCACATGTCCTGGACATACAACCCCCCCTTACAATCCAAGCCCTCTCATCACCCATCTGTACATGGTCTCAATGCAAGGAGGGGATGGGCGCAGTGAAACGATGATCCATTTCTCACCCAGGTGCACCACTTGCACAAAACGCCAAACACCAACTAAAGGAGCATTTGAAATGTCAACAGTTTTGAGTTACCACTGGAAGAAAGAGAGAGATGATTTTTCCAGAGTGAGGAGGGAGGGGAGGAGGAAACAGGTGTGGACCTCCCTGTGGATAGAGCTCCTCAAGGGGAGGGTTAGCCATGACTGGGGCTGGATGGATACCTCCCCACAGGGAGAGAGGTGCACATAATTCAGGGAGGATGCCGGTCTCTCCCATATACAGAATTAGTTATGTTGAGCGGTGACAGGCCAAGCATGAACAATAAGATCCCTATTCGCGCTGGAGCATTACGTTACAACGTTTAGGGGAGTATCTCATTGTAAACATGCAGGTAGAGATAAAGCAGGTCTAAAAACAGGCACGTCTGCACACTCACTCCCACCAAGGCGGTGACCCATCAGGAGGACAAGGTGTACCTGGTAATTAAAATGCAATCTCTGCTGCTGTGCCCCCTGGAGTGGCAGTGGCAGCGGACTCACCCAGGAGCCTGGGGGCGAGAGGTGCCACCTGCACTGCCACACCACCTGCGCCACCACTGCCTCCCTTCATTAAGCCTGGTATTTATACGAGCGTCTGCCCCCCCCAACAGCCCTGGTCTTCACGGGCCCTGGTAAGGCAGCGCTTTATTAGAATTAATGTGGCACTTCAGAGGAGAGTGTCAGTGTGGCGCGTACCGGGGTGCCAGGAGAAAGAGTCCCCAGCTCTCCTCTGTCACATTGAATAAAGGCGCCACAGCCAGCCCAGAGCTGAGATGAGCGTGGACAGCACATGACAGAACTGTTTTCCAGGGCCAAGGGAAAGCAAAGTATTCTTTATTCAATCTGTTCTCATGTTTACAGGATGAGCTATTATATTGTACATGGAGAAGATCAAAGCCTGGAAGAGAACGTAATAGCGCGAGACAGAACGTTGTGTCAGGCGTTTAACAAAAACCGGACATTCGACAAAAGCTCGCCGGAGAACACATGTGACAGTTAAAGAAAATTAATATCAAATGGCCCCTACAGTCGGAAGGTTTAGCGGAGCCTCCCTGTCGTTCTGCTTTGAATGATGTAATTGTCAACGCGATTGGGTCTCGATTTAATACATCACACACATGACACCCAGCTTTCTCACTTTACATGTTGCTTTTTCACCCGTCACAAGCTTTAGAGGGCAGCCAAGACTCTACTTCCTGGGGACTGATGGCGTAAGTATCACATTATAAACCAGCACTTTAATATGGGCCAGTAATTAGAAACCAAAATTAATCTGAAACAAACATGATTTAATAAAGTTCCCACATGAGTCATAGCGCCGTATCTTTGGCAGGATTGTCACAAATACTTTTGCACTTCTTCACACACCAGGAAATAAAACAAAACTGTGGCATTTAGATGCATTTAGTGTCTAATATCTGCACGCAGTGTCACTGCATTTAGGAGGGAGTTTGTAAGAGTGTGTTTCAGACGTTGTTAGCAGTGTGTTTGGTCATCTCTGCAAGGATAGATGGAAAAGGAGGGGTGGCTACACTGATGCTACTTGTAGTCGGGCAGCAGGGGAGGGCATTAAAACCTAGTTTGCATCACTCAGCGCCTCCAATTAAACACGAATAACCAGATACAAGTTCCTGTCTTCAGATGTGTTTTATGAGCTCCTGTGCAGCAGGGGAATTCTCCAGAATATACTGTACATCTCCCCGCAGTTTGGCGATCTCTACTGCACGCCTCAGTTCATTAGTGTTAAAAATGGTAAGCATTTTAGAGCCAGATGTACTTTTTTAAGTCTTATTAGCTTCAGATGATGTTGTTTAAGGGGCATGTGAGGCTTCCAATTAAAGCTGTGGAAAACTAAAACAGAAGTTTCTCTAATATTTTTTTTTTCCTTCCTAGAGTTAGATGCAACTTTTTCTAAGCCATGGGCCTAACTGTTAGCACCCTCCTTATCAAAGGCAGACATCAAAGGACTTCTGCAGCTTCTGCACACACAGCTATATTAATCCTTAAGACAAAATCTCACATGCTGGACTAGTGAAAGGAACAGTTCGATCGCCGTTTGTTGATGTTGTCCATCTTCAAAGTTGCTTGAAGGTAACATAAGTGGAGATGTAAATCTTGGCAATAGAGTGCACATCTTAACTTTGACTCACAAAAACAAAATGTGACTCCATTACATGTCACGTTAATGTTGCTCAGTTGCTGAAGCTTTGAAAATGTTTTTTAAAATCTGTACTACTTCAGAGCTATTTAAATTTGTCAGCACGACTTTTGGCCGGCTCTACTCTGACCAAGACACAGCTCTTTTGGTGCTCTAATTCTGTGCTGGGCCCATTCTAATGGGTTCATCCTGAGCCACGGCAGAGGCAAAAGCCCTTCAGCATCTCCCAGCACGGGGAGGAGGTGCACCGAGGCCGGGCCATGCTGCACTCCCAATCCCCTTACAGTGCTGTCACTATTCATTCACAGTCTGCCCTTCCTCCTCGCGCCACAACCTCAACAGGGGCATCGCTCATGATAGAAAACAATGAGCATGATTTGTGAACTCTCGCCGTCTTTGTAATTTCATCAGTGTAATGGGATTATATTTCAAATCACCACTCCTTTGTTCATTACACATTTAAACTCCTCTGACAGACAAAAACTTAAATAAAATGTGCATGTCAACCCTGGTTGACTTTGCCTGCTCCCGCACTTGATTAGACAAACAGTGCACCGGGGCTGCGGAACGGGGGGAAATAATGTGCTCATTTATTCATTTTTCAGACAAGTCACAATAGATTTTTAACGACCAGTGTCTGACCTCCCTTAGGTACTTCTTGCTTAGGGGGGTTAATAAAGCTTAACGCTGTGGCGCTCAAGCACCACGGCGAGGAGCAAGCTGAGAAGATGCCTGTGATGAAATAAAGACAGGCCCAAATCAAGAGTCTCCGAATGCCGGCTCCAACCCCAGAGAGAGGAAGAGAAAGAGGGTGTGGGGGTGGGGGTGGCGGTGTTGAGGGGGTGAGGCTGGAGAAAGAGACTGGTATTCCACTTAGATTCCAATTCCACAGGTCTCTGAGGGACAATTAAACCAAGTGAGGAAGAAGTACTCTCTTTTCTCAATGCACTGGGGCGTGCATATTAGACGCCGCAACCATGGTGATACACTCACACACAGAAGAGTCTGCCAAGATTTAAACTGGGAAGCTTGTAAAAGCTGCTCTGAAAACTTCACGTTGACATTTTAGAACACAGAGAGATCTCTCTGAATAGTCCTCAGATTTAATGTCAGAGCCGCGCAGTTAAAGGATCTCCTCTGAGTCATGGCAACATTAAAAAGAAATGTGTGTTTGCGAATCAAGAAATTGCGTAATTCGTGGAGTTTTAAGTTGCATGTTTGCGAGCCTTATTAAGCGAGCATCCAGGCGGCTTTAGATGTGGTGTGTCTGGGGAAAATGTCAAAAGTTTGGGCTCACCAAACACACACACACACACATGCACACACAGCGAGAGAGAGGGAGCCTGTGCAGATGTGCTGCCACTAGACATCCATCTTGTTTTGCTGCTTAGCTCAGTGCTCTATTTGTCTGAATCTATGTCATTTTAGCTCACTCAGGTCAACGGCAATTCAACCTCCTCTTTCGTCTGAGGCACTTCAGAATCATAATGTGATGCATGTGGGATAGGAACCTGCTAAACACAGTCCCTGTCACTGCTCAGACATTGCTGGATATAAATGATATACGCCCTGTGCCTGCCTTCCCCATTCGGAGCCACACTACATCCTGTCTCCACCTGTCCATGATCACTACTTTGTGCAAACGTTCTCTCCCACACCCTCTCAGGTACTGTTCGTGATGTGTCACGGCATTAGACTATAATCACACCTCCAGAAACGGCAGGGAAAAAAATAACTCTCACTGATCTGGAAGAAGAAATAGTAACAAAAGGATTTGTTCAGAACAGTCAATATTTCATACTTTTTCTGGGCTGAGCCTTGTTTCTCTCCTTTTAGTTGGTGCAGCTCTCTGCTGGGCGCCTCTTGGGAGCGGAGGAAATTACATCCTACCTGATAATTAGCAAAGTTCAGAGCAAACTAAAATCTGCCCCACTCTCTTAGCTCCCCACCACTGGCAGCTTTCTCTTAGCAACTAATTAAGTCCGCCTCTGAGGTTTTCAGACAGCAATGGTGCTGGATGCTGCAACAGCAGAAAAAAAAAAAAAAAGAATATAAAAAAAAGGAAGAAGGATGGAAATGAAGAGTGAGAGTTCATTTTTTATTATGTTTTTCTGTTTCATCTTTTTATACTGACAAATAAAATATGACAATGGTATTCCTGGAGGGAGTATTATTATTTCACACATGGATGCATTCTTCAAATAGAAATAACAGTGTTGGCCGCCATTACGCACGGTAGCAAATAGCGAAGCGCCCTCTGTCCATAATGTTCTTTAATTATTATAATGTCATCATCCATATCCGGCAATGTTGCATGAAAAAGAAACAGCAGAGCACACCGGGTATTAAATGCAAATCACTAATCTCCACACAGTTGAATGAAATCACACCACACAGACAGCATTATTAGTGATGTTATCGTCACTGTTGCAAATCACACTGGAGACTTCCTATATGAGACTTATAGAAATGGGGTTTGATGCATGTGTTTTTAGCTCCACATTATTCATTTGTGGTTTAAATAGCCTAATAAGCCTCATCATTTTTTACGAGTTGTCCCGTTCATTTTTAAAGCTAAGAGAGGTGTTGGCAGGGCGAGCAAGGAGAACAAATATGAATTTGTAAGAAAGTCCGTGATTCAACGACCAAAAATAGCTAATTGTAATCTGTCATAAACCTTGAGTTAAACACTTGAATACAAGTTGCTCATTAGAGACGCTTGAGCCACTGGGCCGCTGATGACTAGCAGTGTAAATGGAGTCGGTTTTAAAAGGCAACTCCAACAGCCTCCTTGATAAGGCTCTTGGTTGCACTGAGACTGTTTGTGATGTGCAATCCATGAGAGACGGAGGAAGCAGGCAGGCAGGCAGTCATTATTTTCTCCACAATTACCTGAAGTCCTTGATAACGAGCAAAAAAAAATGCCATATAATTAGAAAAACACCAGCAACACCATTATTGTCAAGAGAACACAACAGTATAATGAAGCAATTATAAATGAGCAGCTTTGTGCTTGTCATTAATTTCTGCTTTTAAGGATGTGGAGATGAAGCATGGCTAAACGTCAGAGGGAGCTGAGAGGATGTTTAGGTGGGTTAGGCTACGAGGAGGAGAGCACTCTGGGGTGTTTCGTGTGTGCGCGTGTGTGTGTGTGTGTGTGTGAGGGGCTGCGGCAGAGACAGAACTGCTGGTGATGAGTCCACCAAGTCTCAGCGTGGACAAAATGTCCACAGGGGGACACTTTAAACACGTTATAATAACCTTCTATCATGCGAGTGCAGCTTAAGCTTTCAGTCTGAAATGTGTGTTTACAAATATGCACAGATGAGGACACGCAGGTTCCACTGCGGCCACAGACGGCCAGATATCATCACACCGCATTCAAGTTGTTTATTTTGCATCAAGTGGAAGATGCTCGGTTGCCAAATGAAAGGTAATGAGGAAAAGTACATGCTGGGTGAGGAGCTTGCCCTTTTCACATATCATCACAGAGATTGATCTCTCCTTCCCTTCCCCTCACTCGCATCCGGTCTCAATTGAGAGATACTACATTTGAAATTCATGCATATTTTCCTTTGAAATGTATACTGTGCTCCTGATGCAGCCGCGCAATTAGGTAACATGTTGCATTTCATTAAAAAAATTTCCTCCCGACCACTGAGTGGATTAGAGACGCGTTTTTTTATTAATGAGCCTTTTTCCCCTCTTTGATTTCTCCACGTATTGAAATGAGTGGAGACAAGCTGGAATCCTAGTTTCCTCCTGATGTGTCAGGGCTACTGTGAGCTCAGTTGTTTGCCATCTCAAAGGCATCACACAGTCAAAAAAAAAAAAAAAAAAAAAGAAAGGTGAGCAAATAAAGACAGTGAATGAGTGAAGTCACTCCACTTGGTATACACTGAGAGTGCAACTCCAAAGCTTTGTCCTCCTCAGTTAGAAATGCCATCTTATTAACACATCCTACAGCACACTTCATCACATTGTCTTGAGAAGGCAATTGTATGGAAGGGGCAATTAGGACAGAGAAGCTGTGAGGTTGCCATTATTTTAGAATTTAATGACCACGCAATACGGAGCTAGATGTAGAAATGAGGGCTACAATACTACAATTATGCATAATCTGGCAGATCTTACCGCACCCCCCACACTCCTCTTCCTTTCGCCTTGAATAAATTTACATGGAAATGCATCTCTGCCTAATTTATTCAGAAAAATTAGAATATACATTACAAATATTTCCATAGACGACATCGGCAACATGCGGTTGGGAATTTAATGACTTATTTCTTTGTATTCATGCTTATGGATTAGGTCGGGAGAGGGCACCCTCCCCAGGCAGTTTTTTTTTTTCTGAAAGAAAACAGATAAATAATTAAACACAGGTGTATATATTGATATTTATATTCACCTTTCATTTTCTTCCAGCTGCTGTGCCATTCATTGTATGGGAAAGGAAAGCTTAAGAGAGAGAGAGAATACACACTGAGGAAATGTGTGCTCTGTATGTGTGAGTGTGTATATATGTGCTGTGAAAACCAAGTGTGTGTGTGTGTGTGTGTGTGTGCCACTTGTAGTGGCAAGATGCATGACTCTGGACACAACCCAAAAGCAGGGATTATTGACATGGATGCTCCACCATTAATAAGCCGCCGTATCCTTTGTGTTCGGGGTCGCCATTGCTGCAGTTAACTATAACTTGTCAAGGCTGCTCCAGCCGCACAATGCGTACCTCATGCATCTCCTGTCAGCAGGCATAATTCCTGGATGCTGGCACGCCGCTGATTTCTGCATAAGTGATGCGAGCCTTCTAGTAGAGTTAGGAGCACGAGTCTTTTGCCATTGAGAGATGTTCATCATTCTTGATCTGGCTCTGTCAAGACCTGGTGTTTTAGTGCCTCTCACGATTAGGCAGAATTGACAGGCCAAGAAGGCAGTGAATAGCAAAAATGTGTGGAACTAAGGGGGTGTGGTGTAGGCTGTAGGGTGAAGTGGAGTGTGGCCGCCATTTAATCTGCAATTTATCAGTTTAGGCTGCACCATGTAACATCAGGGAGATTACATTCCAGAGAGAAGGAGCTCTATCTCTCCTCCATCCCCTCCTCCTCCCCTATCTCCTCTCAAATGCCTCCTAATGTCGTCTGACGGCAGAACGCCGAGGACAAAGAGAGAGGACTGTCTTTATTGTCACCATTATTGTTTCTGAAACCCTTAATTAATATATAGCATTGTGGACTCCTCTGTGAGTAAGCAATGAAGTGCCGGTGACAGAGAGACGGAGCATAAGAGGTTTGCTGCAGCGAGACAGGCTGCATCTTTTATAGAGGCCGTTTGTCATAAAGAAAAAAGTTGGGGCTGGATTTAACATGCACAAGCACACAGACTGCACATAGATTCAAACACACACACACACACACACACACACACACACGCTGCCATTGACGTCTGCACATGACCTCTGACAACACTGATCACGTTGGGCCAATAAATGCTTAATTGCCATTTTTCCGTTGGGCTGCTTTATTGATGTCATTTCAAAAGTGATTAATATGAACTGTTAACTAGCTGTTGCATTTAGCACTAAACAAAACTGAGCTGGCATGTTGAATTGTATTGATTTCTGTATTATTTTATATTTCTAACAATGTGGGGAGATAAAATTCAGTCCAAAATGTGCTGTTATCAAGGGCGCAGGTTTTGTTTCAAGACTGGAGGGGACACATATGAAACAGGGGTTTGGGGGGAACTTAATTTCCTGCAAACAAATGATTTTTTTATTTACTTACGTGTGCCTCTGCTGCATCAATTTATGGTGTAAACATCTTTGATTTTGTCAAAATAAAAGCCCTCTGCTACTTTCATTCTTACAATGCACATGTTCTAAATATTTAGGGGCGTGTCCCATGGGGGCCCCTGAAATCTATGCCTATGATTTTTGGGCTTCAGTGTCAACCTACAGTGACATTATACTATCTGTCTTTGCAACTTGAAGTCAGTGCATCTTAAGTAAAATGTTCTGGACCCAAGTATCAGTGTATCAATGCTCTCTTTTTAGGAAATCAAACATTTTTGCATTTTGTCCTAATCAGCAGGACACTGGTGTTTTTTTAATTTTATTTTTAATATTTACACAAATATCATAGTCAAATGTATCCAAAATATTTTCTCACCATTTGCGCTCCTTGCACACTCTCCACGGTGTTTAAAAGGGCCACTAACAAGGTCACTAACTCTATTAATATACACTGGTGGAGTATACCAACAGCATGCTTAGCACTCCGGTTTTTATCTCTCATTCTGGGAGGGCAGAAATAGAAATATGAAGACACTGGCTTACAGGAAGGAAACCCATGGCAGCCTGATATTAAAATGGTTCAGGAGTCAAGTAGAACAAGTCAAGTAGCTGCGGGGCAAACAAAAGAGAGAGAAAGAGGAGGGAAAGAACAGGTCATTCTTAAAAGCTAATGGACTGTCAATGGTCATATTGCATTATATCGAATATTATAAAATGTGTTTGCTTCACGTGACGACTGCGCTGTTAATCATCGGCTTTCTATTATTTAACCAAGATTATTGACTTCCAGTAAAAAGAAACAAATTTTAATTTAATTTGCATATGTTCATCACTGCAACAGCGAGTTTCCAGTGACAATATTGTTTTTCTTTCAAAAACTGGTTTCAGATTTTCAATTTCTAAAATCACACGCCCCTCCACACATTCTGTTTTACATCTTTTCCCTACATCTCGGTAACCTTTCCAGCGTGGAGTCCGTCTACCAGCTGCTGACATCAGAGCTCGCCACCGCTGCAGCGTACAGTGCTGTCCACCAGATGGACTGTAGCCTGAACACCAGGCCATGCAGGGCTCATAGAAAACACACTCCTGTGCCTGGACGTACTGAAAAAGCAGCCACTTGTGCAGCGATATACACTCAACTCTCGATTAGGTATTTGTGCATTTAAAACCCAGTGGATACACAGTGCACACACACACACACATTGGTGCAATTTATTGCTTCATGATCCCCAATAAAGCAGCCTTTATTAAGCGAGCCTGTATCCCAGGGGTTATTTTCCAGACATTCCCTGGAGGAAGTATGACCCGCTACACTTATCTGCACAGCCTCTCTCCAGCGACAGAGAGCTTGATCCATCCTGAAAGGGGGATTGAACTCTCACAAGATGAAGACATGACATCTTCGGCTTACTTGATGTCAATGATAGGACAGCTCACTTGTAGATCGGGCATGTTGCCAGCCAGCTCTCCCTGGGTCCTGAACGCTGCCTCTGAACAGAGGCCAACGACACAGATGACATCCGGGGAAGCCCGTCACCTGTTGCTTAAGGACAGAATAATCAAAGTGGGTCATACCGGGACGCTGGCCTCACAGTGTGTGCAAGGGCTGATGTGTTCATCTGATTCGTGTGTGTGTGTGTGTGTGTGTGTGTGTGTGTGTGTGTGTGTGTGTGTGTGTGTGTTTCCTAGACTTGTCAGGGCAGCAGTGAGAGCTGAGCCCTGAAATCCACCCCAGTGACAGAGATCATCAGCATCAGCAGCAGATCTTCAGCCTAGATCATGTTCACAATGAGAGCTGTGCCAGGCAGTGACACCACAGTACTGTCCAGTTGTACAAAAAAATGCTGCCTGCCAACACATTTATGAAAATGGATTTAAAGAGTTCCAAATCAGCAAATGAGTATTATGCAATATGAGAATTTCTCAAGGCAATAACAAAGGTCATTTTAATATAAACAAATAACTTTATTGATTTACATGCATGCAGGTAAAATACATGTTATTGTTGCCCTTGAGGGATTTTTTTTTCCCTTACGATCCACGCTTGACACATCCCTAACAATATTGCTTAATTGCAACCTCAATGAAACACGCGCGCTCAATCAGGGAGGGAGTTTACTGTCGAATTTATGGAAATGCATGAAAGAGGCCTGTGTTAGTTGTAGGGTACACCTGCACTTGTCAAGGTACTCAAGTACGGCGGGTAATTGGCTGTTGATTGCTGCCATTAACATGTGATGGCTAAGTGCATCTAATTCCTGTTCTATTTCCATGGTTCAATTTGATGTCACCACCCACTCTTTCTCTCACAGGTGATTAGCTGTGCATGTGGAAATTGTTCTTTTTCTAATGATATAAGCACAATATAAGGAAAGGAGTGGTAGCCTCAGAAGCACCATTGTAACTGACACCTTTGCTTAATTGATATCCTTTGTGGTGAGCAGTAAAGAAAAACACGGGGAATGTCATTTATTACTACGTCTCCTATTTTAGACTGAACCCACTGGGTTTAACGCCACAATAAAAGTGCAAAGGGATGCAATAAGCCTAACACACATATCTGTCCTTTGGAATGATGCTATAACATGTTTGGGTCACTGGACTCACTGACTCACTATAGCAGACTCCTAATGAAGCAGATCTTTGCTGTTATTTGTTACAAGACACAAATCTCCTTTGTCTTTGCAGTTTAAGCTGAAATTATTAGAGAATGGTGCCCACTTTTACTATTTGCATCTCTTACAGTAGCACCACCCCAGGGCACAGAGACTTGGTATCCCTTTGAGTTTTAATCTCCTCCTCCGCCTGCATCCTTGCGGCTATTTCATTTAAGTTTTAATATGTGTATTTGACATTTTTGTTCATTTGCCCCCCCCCCACACACACACACACACTTAATTTAATTGACGTGCTGCTGCCTTGTGTTGTTTATTCTGTCCTTTGTGGAGATTTCCCGCCACAGCCCGCAGACTAGTCCCAACGAGATATGTACATATGGACCTGCGCCGTGCAGCGTGTGCGCGTGAGGGGCGGAAACAGGGCGCGCGCTTGTGTGATGATACTTTTCACATCATAAGAAAATAGCACGCGGAGCCGTCATTAAAATACCATTTTAAAGAGGCAAGTAATAGAAAGTATTAGACTTATTTGCCTGCGCATTTGTCTTAAAGTGTTTTATATGTCTGTCCTGCTGCTATTTAGATAATAATGGTAATAATAATATTTTTTTTATTTGACGAATGTCCACAATGAACAAAACAGATCCAGTTCCAGACAGCGAGTCCCATTGGTTTTAAATGTCAAGCCGTCGTGCCCCGTGGTGTTCTTTGTCTGAGCCGCTCTCAGATCAGATCTACACACCGTCGTCGGGAATGGTGCGTCTGCCATCTGCAGGACACGGAGGGCGAAACACACACACGTACAGTGGGCAGCATGTACATGTACTGTCACCGAGGATACCAGGGCTGATGTTGTTCCTGCAGCTGCATGGTGTTATGGTTTATATGGAAATCCGGGATCCCTGCTTTAAATACATAAAGCCTAATGCCTCCTTGCATGGGTGTAGATATCAGGGGGGTACGTGGGGGACATGTCCCTCTCTGTATGTAGAACATGTGCATTTGTCCCCCACAATAGATTAAAAAAAGAAAGTAGCAGTGGACTTTTATTCTGACAAGATTTAAGACATTTATACCATAAATTGATACAGAAAAATTCACCAAATAAATGTTAAATGCTCAGAAATGTTCTGGTGGCAGACCCCCAAACCCTGATTCATATGTGTGTGGCGCCCCCGCATAGTAAAAATGAAACCTACACACTTTGGAAAAACAAAAATATTAATATTCCAGATATTGTTACACGTGATATATAATGGTGTACTTCAGGTCATGCTTGGACCACTTCACTTTTACAGATCTGTTGCCAAATTTTAAATTTGCCTGTGGATTATTTTTCACTTGTTAACAGCAATTGTTATTCTACTGTAAAATCTACTGTTCACCAAAGTCACATTGCTGTATAAAGTTAGTGGGAGCTGTATAACGAGGCCTACAGGAAGTCAGTATGTGTGATTTCATGATACCATCTTGTCCGATGTTGAGCTGCTGTATGATACAGTCACTGTTCCCCCTCAGCCAGGAAATACCAGACCAACGTGTGAAGTCATGCACGAGTCCCGCTGGACTGATCATCTGTCACTCCACAGCCATCTGGGTGAGACCTCAGGCCTGTTTATGTCTTCAAGCAACCGAACAACATCGATATAAGACTCAGATGAGTCTTCTTCACTTGATCCATCTGCCATCACCTGTAAAACAAACTCTGCACCGATACCTCGTCTAATTTGGGAATCATGTTACACCTCACGTGTGTGTGATGTCTGCGCACAGCTTCGTGTTGCCTCTAGTTCACTCGTGAGGAAAGTATGAGCCAATAATAACGCAGCATGTGGAGCAGCGTAAGACAAAAACAAAACCAAGCCTCCTTGTATCTCAAATCAGCTAAGTGCCACATAGTCAAAAGATCCAATCTCCAAATCTGGCCTATCTAGCCAATGGCTTATGCAACTAATTAACTTCACACACCAAAATTTGAATTTAAATTAACAATTGCGAGATATCATCAGGGGACACAAAGCACCCCACGAAGAAGTTTATGATGAAAAAAAGATGAGTATTAGAGGAGGCAATCGGTGAAGTAAGGAGGGCTTTTAGATGAGGGGATATCTCCAATTACAATCCACCGTACACTTGTCAGCAGTAATGAAATGTTTGCTGAGAGGTTGCTATTTGTGGCTGCTAGATTGGATGATGCTGCTCCACTGCCCCCACTAACAATTATATTCCACGCATAAATTTCCCCGCCATCTCTCCTATTGTGTGAACTGTCGGCCAGATATACCTACAACTGTCCAAGAAGTCACGGAATAATGAAACACTATTGTGTACAGCAGGTATGACATTCTCCCACTGCAGCGGAAATGTATCTCAAGAGAGAAAAAGAAGGAAAAAAGGAAAAACTTCTGCTTCTTTTATTGTTTTTAAAGAATTACATAATGCATTAATCACAGTAAAGACAAACCGGCTTTCCCCGCATGTCATAATTGTGCAAGCTTACAATTAAATGTAAAATTAGATGTAAGATGTAAAACTCTCTTTTTATTTTTTCTCTGCTCAGCTTTTCAACTCAATTGCACAGGGAGCAGAGCAGTAAAGCTTTGAAGAACAGACACACTCTTCAGTCCGTTAGCTTGGCACCACTGCCCAGTGGTTTGCATACAATCAGAGCTAAAGTTACAGTTGCTATCACAGTCATATGTACACTTGTGGAAATAATCTGCCATTTTGATCACTGCTCCGCCGAGGTCATCTGTAACTGCTGCGAGCGGCTGAAACATAAGCCAGGTCCAAATAATTTCATCAGATTTGTGCAGTATGTATTTCCAATTAAAGTGACATCACATAAACCTAATTAGTATAGATGCAACCTGCAACTTGATTTTCCAGTGCATGGTTTTCTCATCAAATTGATTACAGAGACTCTGCGAGGAAGTGTACTGCACATACGAATCTGGTGCTACTGTAGGCGGATATAAAAATGCATTTGTGATGTTGCACCTAAAAAGAGCAACAGTCGGGCATTTGACTCCGGCTACTGCGACGTTATTCTAATCACAATATGTTAATGTTAAATGACTGCAAAGGCCAGGCATAATGACATTTCAAAAATGCCCTGCTCCCTGTCAATTTTCTCAGGAAAACACATCTGTTTTGTGCAAAATAAATCATCGAGTTCTGATATGCAAGTATCACAGACACAAAGAGAAGCTTTGCATCCTCTTGCAGGTTCAATTACTGGCCTGTAGGCAGATGCTAATCCTATTCTACGGTTTTATCATGATTGAGAATGTACAGACCATTCAATGACTTCATGCAAGAGGAGGCAGAGGGTCAACCAATCACACGATCGTCTCACACGCACTCACTAGATAAAAACCACACTCACGTACTACACCAACCACTTTAGCATAAACTGCAAGTCAGTAACAAGTCAATAGAGTTGATTATTTGCTCTTCTATCCTACTGTGTATTGTGCTGTCAGGACAGTCGCCGTGAAAAGTAATGGATTATCGAAAACTATAATACACGTGGCACGTCTGTGCACAAAAATGAAGCAGAGGATTTCAAGAGAGGAGAGGGGTTTTAGTAATTTCTGGATAATTAAAGACATGCTTGGACTATATTTGGAAAGATACAATGACACTGGGATATCACAGCACGCCAAATTGGGGAGAGAACAAAAAAAATAATAAGTGCACATAAACACGAGTCCCTTTCTTGAACTTATGAGGAGGTAGAGAGCTAATATCCAATAGTTCACTAATCGGCCCATGCGGACACGTGGCATCTCAGGTATAAGATTAGAAACTAAAATGTCTTTGTTCGCTAACAAAGGCTTGTGTTAATTAAGGGTGACGTGAACGAAACGAGCATCACAGCAGGTCAATATCCGACTCTTCCCTCCATTCCCCTCACTGTTTTATGATTTCTTAGCAGTGCAAAATAATGATCCAGTACTCTGTTGTCAACCAATGCAGGACAGTCGTAATCAGGCTCATTGGTTTTCAACTCTGAGGTAGGATCTAGAATACCAAAGGGGATATTTGTTCAAACTCAAGTGCATTAAAGGGACTGAGCCGTGACAATCAGTGATGTGGAGATGCTCACGTTCCTGCAGCGACGGCTGAACAAAGGTTTCCTAGTGAGACGCGGCCGTCCCACTGGAGTGTGTGTGTATGTGGAGGGGTGTAGGGTAGGGATAATGTCTATGCTGGGTTAAAAAATAATAGTCAAAAATAACTACCTGTACAGAGCGCCCCTCGTCAAAGGCACAATTTTCAATATTTCCATAAATGCCACCGCTACTCTGCGTATGAGTTGACCCTGTATCGTTACCCACCAGCATCCCCACCTACTCGTCACTAAGGTGCCTTCCTAACTTTTCTAGCAAGTTCATTATAGTTACACTACTTGCCTTGAATGGGCATGATATGCATTCTTTTAAAATTAGATAAACAAAAGCATTAAATAGAATTACAGAAATAAATACACTTTTTATTTCATATAAATATGTGGGCCCTTACGTCCAAATTGTCACTGACACACGTGTTTTTGGGAATAAGATGAAGTAAACAATTCATGAAATAAGCTGCCCTACTTGTTTGATACACTTACCTTATGAGTCGTATGGTTATTGTGAACTGATCCAAGTGTTTATGAGTCGCTAAATCCCGTCAATAAGTATCACGCACTGTAAATCCCCAACGTTACAGTGCATTTAATGAACATTATATTGTAATTTAACTGGAAGCCCTTCCCTCTCACTCAGGGGGGGGGAATAAAAAGATCAGTGATCACATCAAGAAGTCTGGTCCCTTTATATAGGATTATCTTTTAGGTTGATTTAATGTCATATTGGTAATTGTGTGTGTATATATAAAATTTCTAATACAGACCCCAAACGTGAAACATGATTGAAGAGACAAAAAGGAAAAAATCCAAATCAGGTTCAGAGTTAACATCTTGCCAATTTTTCCCCCAAGGCCGTTCCCCCCCCCCCCCCCCAACACGGCTTAAACCTGGATTTGTCCACATACATACAGTAATATATATTTTGTAATCTTTCAACGTCTCTGGCTATGTACAAGCTATACAAATAAAGAGCAGGCTGATGGCCAGGTTTTATAAGCTCTGCAGAGGGAGCAGTTGGTTGGGAAGTCTCCCAGTCTCCCGGCTCCTTCCCCCGCAGTCTGCCCATACAGGTGGCTGTTCTGCTTCACTTGCGATCGTCGATGGTCTTAATGAATTCCACCGCCGCGGTGAACTGCATCCACCAATAGCACTCCTCCCCACTCAGCCGGCTGGCATAGAAATTATTGATGTACTGAACGGTGGACAGCAGGCAGGGCGGGTTTGCCTGGAGGGGAGGAGATGTAGGGATGGGCCCACATTAGCCGCTGAAAGAACCTCACGCAACACCGTGCGGATTACAATCATAAATATGTAAATATGTAAAATATATCCACACAGGTTAGCAGATAACAGTCTTTATGATGCCCTGTAGTTACATTACAGTCATTTGGGGAATCATTTTCTAATTATCATTCTTAGTCTTCATTTTCAAGTCAAGTCGAGTGATCAATACTGAAAAATTTGTTTAAAAATACAGCTTACTGTGTGTTCAAGAAAGTGAGGAAATATGAAGCAGCTTACCCTTATGAGGACAAAGACAAGCACAGGGACAAAGTCATCTGCTCCAGGGACAGAGTCTTCATTGGCCAGACTGAGGAGGTTCATGATGGTGGAACACATGCGCAGTATACACTGGACTTTGTCTCGTGGTGTCTTGTATGCATTGATGGTCCTGATCTCAGACTGTGCAGAGGGCCAGGGAGCCTCCTTCAGGTAAACCTGCAACCAGGAAAGTTAAACACAAAACTCAAACAATGATCAACACTTTTGAAGCTTCGTGTTCCAACAAGTCTGACTTCCTTCTCCACAAATGCGTGCAAGTGATGAAAAAAATGTCAGAAAGACGATACCTCTGGGATTTGCAGAGCTTTATGATTGGCCGTCACAACTTTTGTGAGCCGCTGGATATGTTCGTGGAAAAGCCTGTGAGAGACACAACAACTCAGTGTATGACAACAGTCTGTCCAATCTGTGCAGCTGCTCAGCTAAATACTAATATATTTGAATCCATCTCTCAATCTGGGTTTCTGTGATTGATTAAGTGGTTTCAACTCTTCAAAAGAAAACTCACAAATCAATCTCCCTGGCTTGATAGAAATTGTTAGCTGTTAAAATGAACCTTCATGGTTTATAGAATCATACTTCCTGTATATGCTTCACACAGAAGCTTTGGCACACATTAAAGCTTTACAGCATTTTCTGAATATGTGACATCACTTAAAATGATTTGCATACATGTAGTTGCTCAATAACATGGACCTCACCAACATTATTTTTGCTACAACATGATGGCAGTATGAAGACAGGGAATGCCCCATTCTAAGTTAATTAAAAGTAAGGAATTTTCACACCAGGACAAAACCACTTTGATAACTTTGTCCATACGCCAAGGCATGAGAAAACATTCTTTCTAAGTGTTAAAATCTTTACAACATAACTGAGGTAAACTGGAATACTGCCTGGTGAAACTGTGTGCTACTGGTGTGATTCCAGCTACTCACTGGTCTCTGAGAATATCTCCATCCTGGTTGGGGTAGAAGGCCAGTTTGAAGATGCGGTTCATAACGCTGCGCTCGATAGCCATCTGGGCGTCCTGCAGCTGGTCTTCGCTAGCGTACTGCCAAATGGCATCACGGGCCATGGCGCCGTACAAGTAGCGCAGAAAATCCTCCACTGCTGCTGTCTTGTCATCCGCTGCTGTGCACCCCTGGAACGCTGGAGGGGAGCAGAGAAACAACAGATGTAACACCAGCACAGGACGGAGCTGCAACCTCGACTGTGCATCTACAGGATTGTTTTAGGTGATTTAAGTGGAGCTGGGAGGTGATGCTTTGTACAGACTTATAGGCATATCGAATACTTGTAAATATATTTGGATGTTAACCATTATAACAATAATAATAGTACTAACTTCATTTATATCACATTTTTTATGCTTAAACACAAAGGGCTTTCCAGATTACAGAATGGCAAAATAAAATTAAAAATGAAGAAACCACCTTGTATGACAAACCAGGGTGTCTACAGGTATCAGACAATTAAATTTAATGCTTTTTTGAGACACTTAATTATTGCAGGTAAGTACTATATGTGGTTTGGGGCAGAGGTAAGTGTTATGTAGGAATTTGGTTATTAGAGTTAAGTCTACATTTTGCCAACAGGTAAGTGCAAGTATGAAGTAAAATGACTGAAAGAAATACAAAAAGGGATACATGAAATTAGATAAAATGTTTGTGGTAGTTACGACCTCACAAATTCAAATTTAAGACTATTTAATGACTTTACGGCCTTACTGTTGTAACATTGAATTTAAGACAGTTTAAGACTTTTTAAGGACCTGCAGACGCCCTGCATACAAAAATTAAGAACATGAGAGCACATATATCAAACAGCTGATGAAGGTTTAAGTAAAGTCATACATACATAATTAGAAAAAGAAGCTCATATAAAGCAGGTAAAATTTAAGTAACAGAAATAATGATGTATATAGATAAATAAGATGCAGATATAAGAGACGAATGCATATAAACCAGATAGAATGTCAATAAACAAATTTTTTGGATTTAAATCAAATGAAGTGCGAAAATATATGGAAGTCCATATAAAAATACTAACATTATGACAAAACAAAACAAGCACACTTTAAATATGTAATAACAGTTAAATGGAAAAATAAAACTAGTGTTAAATCTAGGCCTTCTTGCAAAAGAGAGTTTTAAGGTGGCATTTCAAAGCGGAGTTTGCCGATCTCACACTAAGGGGAAGTCTGTTTCAGAGCTGACAGACCATAACCAAAATTGCACAGTTTTGATCAGCTGATCTTTGGGGCCTGGCTGGACTTTAAGAGGTTAAACATTTTTAAATATAAGCTGGAGCTAGGCTATGGATGGCTTTGTAGGTGATTAATAAAACATTCAAAATGTATTCTAAATGTAATGGGCAACTAGAGCAGTTATTCTAAAATTGTGATGACAAATTCTTCCAGATTTAGTTAACAATCCAACTACAAATACAATTGTGAGACTGAGCAATAGTTTAAACAGGTAAAAACAGAGTTACAGTTGTTCAGGCATGATTATAATATAATACAACAGAGGGAACACATCTCTAGTAATGGGGCTACCAAGATGTGCAGTGATTTCATATTGTCAATTTAAAAGGTACACAACAAACCTCCCCATGTTTGGGGATGGACTGCCTCTATATTTTAATGTATATCTTGTTTGATTTGATATTGATAAAAGCATTGTAAATACTGTATAAAATGGAAAAGGCAGCAGAAAATAAGATGTCAGGGAGGTCAGGATTCTCTCTCCTCCCTGCCAGCTGAAGGACAAACACGTCCATTACCTTTGATGAAGTCAAGCATCCTGGACTCCATGTGCTCAAGAAGGAGCCTGACACAGACGGTGGTGAAGTAGCGGTTAGCTACCTCCTTGTCTCTCAGCACCCTCTGGAGGAGCCTCTCCAGGTGGGCCTGAGAGGTCTGCAGGCCCTGACGACACCTGGTTAGATAAGCGATGTATGGCGCCCGCTTTCTACAGGAAACACACACACAGAAATTTGTGTTCTATTATTGCCACTGTACTGTTGTCTACATCTCTGTGGTAAACAAAGTAAAGATAACAACATGAGAGACCCATGGGTGCTCTAAGTGAGCTTGCATCGACTCTCCAGATCTCCACAGTTACCTGTAATCCTCCGCAATGGCAGCCAGCAGCTTCCTGCAGGTGCGTGCGTCAAAGCGGCTGACACAGCGCGTGGTCTCCTGGATCTGGGCCATCTGGTTCTTATCCTGAAGGTTGATGGCCTCTGCCAGTTGGACCTTCAGGAAGCAGACGATCTCATTGTCTGAGAGAGAGAGGACGACGGGGAGACAGCATTAGACAACGCCACTGGCCGCTCAGAAAGGAATGGCTGGCTGCTGTAATCTGATCAACCTGCTGCCTCTGCATGACAATGTGACTGATGGCCAAAAAGATCTAGTCTTATGGTTTTACTTATGGTATTATTTCACAGGATGTCACTGCTACTGTGCTGATGTGAAGGTGGTACCCTGCGGGATTGCTCTAAGAACGTTTCACAGGTCCATCTTTATTTTATGCAGCATCGGAATACTTGTATCTTTCTGGTAAAATGTTGGCCCAATATTAATGTGTGTGGTTACACAAGTATTATTAATACACACGGTGGTTTAATAATGGGATATTTTCCTGACACCATATGGGAATTCTCTTTTAACATCCCCCACTTTTTCAACCTTGCCCCAAACCTTGGAAGGTGAGTCACAAGGTGAAGGTGGTACAGATTTGGTGTCTTGCTTAAGGACACTTTCAGCAGGTTGGATGCCTGCCAACATTAAGGGCTTGTGCCCTGCTCCCTGTGGAGACATGCGACAAAGATACCTAAAGTCTGGTAGATAGTACCAAGTTCACAGTAGCTCTGAATTAATACACTCTAACTCTTATTCTATTTTCAATGGACTGTTACGATCAGTTTATACATTATTACATGTTAGTACAGGAGCACTACTACAGGACAGGTTGAGCACAGATGCACAAAGACTGCCTACCTTCAGAGTCCATGTGGTCAGGCAACCCATTTCGTGTGGTCGCAGGAGCCATGATGGGCAGAGCAACTGAGTCTGCAGAACACAACGCCAACCGCAACTTCTTCTTTGCATCACTGGAAGATACACACAAATAAAAATGTAATTAAAAGCAATGGCCAAAAATATCTGCTTAGACTGAATGCAGGGATGCCACAGTGAGGAAATGTTCTCACTGGTTAATAAACTGATGACAACACCTGTGTTTGTGATTAAACTGGACACATCGTCAACGTTCAATATCTGTAGTGCACTGTGTTAAGTTACTGCTAATGCAAACCAAACATTTCCTACTGCTGCAGCTTCACATTCAAAAGCACTGTACTGGTGAAACAAGAGTTGACTTTATTATGAGGTAGTCACAGGAAATGCAATGTGTTTTTCATTGAGCTTAGCACTTACCGCTACCGTCCATCAAAAATGTGTCTACAGAACGAGACCAGAGCCAATTGAAATATTGCAGGGAGCAGTGGAACAGGAGCAGCAGGCACACTGAGCCATTACACGAAGAGCTGCAGGAGACAAGCTGCACACCTCCACTTTCTTAGTGATGTAACTAACTCCTTTTTGCTTTCACAGATTTCTATTAGGATTAGGCTTAAATCCGAAATATTGCCAAATAGCCACTTTGGCTTTGACACCAAATCCTCTGCCATCGTCGTGTCGGTCAACTGTTCTCAAATCTGACTCCTGCTCCTCTGGTGCTGCTGCAGTCATGAGTATAATCTGTATATAACCTGAACACTGTAAGACCCTTAACATCGACTACTGCAGCGAGCCTCATCGTTTGTAAATTGCGGTTTGAGAATTTCTCACCTGAAAGAGAACTTGGAGTCATGCTGCTGTGCTGTCTGGCTGGCTGAGTCTGGGAGGTCATCTGTGGAGATGTTCTGCAGAGTGTCTTCTCTAGGAGAGTCGTGAACGCTGTCCTCAACACACAGATCTGTCAACATGAACAAAACATGGCAAATTATTCCATTTATCTGCTGCATCTGTATGTAATAGCAGTATATAGAAAAACAAGTATCTCCTGACCTCCTGTACCATCGTAAGAAGCTCCGCCTGTGGCTCCATCACTCGGGCTGGTCCTTTTGATGTTCCTGTACTTGTCCAGGATGTCTTCAGCTGCCTGTGCTTGAGAGCTCTGTCTGGGCAACGGGTCATCTGATAAACCCATTAACACACAAGATTCATTAAAATTAAAGCCACCATATAAGATTTCTGTATTTTGTCCCCAATCAGGAGCGTAATTAAACAGAACCAGGACAGACCTTGTGGAACACGCTCCGGGACAATGTCGTCTTTCTCGTGCTTGTCCCTTTTCCGAAATGCAGCTATGGGCGCTGTAGAGGAGAGGCTTGCAATCAGTGCACTGACATCATTTTCACAATCGCTGGATGACAAGCTGATTATGAGTCGCCTGCTGACAGCCACTTTGGTACAGTTTTTGGTGTATTTTCATGGTTGGTATTGAGACTAAAAATCTCAATGTAGGATGTATGGCATCATACATTCCCCAAAAAGTCTAGTGTCAAACTTCACTGAAAAAAAAAGCAAAATAATATTGAAATGGTGATTTTTTTTTCAAACCACTGGTTCATAGCAGAATATCACAAAGTTCCACTGTAAGTTATAAAAAATCCAGTGGATAAAGATGTACATAGGCCCACTGATGTTTATCCTTTTAAAGGTATTTTTCAACCTGGACCCTATTTTCCCGTGTTTTTGTGCCTAAGAGACAAGAGTTTTTTAAATTGGTCCAGAGACCACAACAGCCGCAGAGGCAAAACCGGCTGGAATGTGATCTCTATAGGCAACTGTCAATTTAAGTCCACTAGAAAAATGTAATGCTCAGACAATGTAATAAAGCCTAAAGATATTATAAAATTTGCTCTTAACTTGATTGAAACCCAATAATGTAATAACTTGTAATAACTACACATCTAACCATAACCCCAAAAAATACTGGTTTGCTTTTTTGTTACTAGATTTATAGTTAATAGCAAATAGTAAATAAATGCATTCAAACAGTACAACCAAACTCATGCAATGTATTTTTGTTTGCAGGATAATCATTGGTATTTATTAGGTTATTTGGTCTGTAAACCCCCCTCTACCAATACTCATGCCAGGCAAAGGAGACACTTCAATAAGAATCACTGTTGACTCACATGAAAAAGAACATTTCACAGTGACTGAATCGACTGTTTTTCCTTCATTGCTCGCTTGTGTAACGTTCGCCATCTTCTGCAGCTTTTGCCATTTTCTGATGGTTGCTAACCTGAGATCCACTCTAGTCTAATGTACGCTCCCTGCACAAGGACCAGTCAGCATTGTTATGGGCGGATTCATATTGATAGGGATTTTTGTTTGATGCATCTTTGCCTGGTAACAATGTCCCATTTGTCATCTGTTCTAAGTTTCAAATACGTCATGAAGCCTAGAGTTTACATTGAAAGCATGACATCACTGTCAGAAGTACGTGTTTTCAGTTAGTTCAGTTCATCTAGTACAGGAAAGTATAGTGCAGTACAGTGCGGTACAACACTTTGTTTACTTGCACAAAAAAAAAATCATATTTTTTCAATTTATGACAATATCCATGAAAATTATTTCACAATTTGTTATGAGAGAAAAAAAGACCCACCGGTAAAAATGTTATTACAGTATCAGCCAAGACATGTTATTACATTATTGGTCAAGTTATTATATTATTGGGTTTTATGACATTTTGATCAAGTTAAGTCCAAATTTTATTACTTTTTGTGTGTTATTACATTTTCAGGAAATGATTACATTACTGGGTGCTACATGGATCCCTACAGAGAAAAAGGACATTTACCTTTCGCTGATCTGGTCAGTTTGCTAGTGTGTATAACCAAGTCTCGCTCAAGAAGAAGTCTTGCTGTGAAATCTTGCGGACTTTTCCACACAAGCAGCTTAATATTCAGACATTAAAAATCTTTAAAATAACACTAAGCGACGGTTTCTGTGCTCCAACGTTTCCACCATTGCTTTTCCTGTATTAAGTCACCACTTGTGAGATTTCAGAACGAGAATTCTCCTTGAGCGAGACTTTGTCACAATAACAAACAGACCAGCAGAAGGAAAAAAAAAAATTCATTTCTCTGTCGGGTTTTTCCATAACGTTGTGAGACACTAATAACCTGAACCTGTCAGTGGCAAAAACAAGAACTTTAAATGGGCGTAAATTGATGGTGCATAATCGCCAGTAGGGATTACACTGCAGCCTGTTTCGCTGCTGCAGCTCTCTCAGTACTGGACCAATTTCAAAAACTGTTGTTCCCAGTAGCCACTCAGACACAAAAATATAAAAAAATAGAGTCCAAGTTCAAAAATATCAAAATTTCCCTTTAACCCAAAGGTGCAAACAGGACAAACAAGAGAGACACAGGGTCTACAATTGAATGACACACAGAGAAAACACTGGGTGGAGTGTCCACACTGATATTCTGTATTCTCCATATAGTAAAATGGTAACATACTGTAGCAAAAAAAAAAAGAAAGGGTGTGACAAAACGGATGCATGGATGAGGAGTGTGGGCGTGTGAACTCAGGCTACAACCATGTCACATCACAGCTCTACAGCTCTAAGGCGAACTCTACAAAGCAGCGTGGGGACGAAGCCGCTGGCCCCGGCAGTAAAAGCTAGCTGAATGACAACAGCGTGGAAGCGTTACCTGGGACATCACTCTCAGCCGTCCAATACAGCACTGTGAGGAACACAACAGACAGGGTTGGCCTTTCACACACAGGCTGCCGCTCTGATGGACAACTGACTGTGCGTCACCATGCAGAGCAACAGGACAGACACAATGGACTCTACAGAGGTTTGGCTGGAGATTGCTGGTTTAAGCTTCACGGCTCCTTACTTCCATGTGCATGCCGTCCTCCATTTTATGAATATCAATTTAATGTTTACTTAAGAAACATCATTATCTCAAAGAGTAATAAGCAGTCATTCTGTGTGGGCACAGCTCATTATTTCCCAGACAGATGTATGAGAGATGGTTGTAGAGTAGGACTGCAACAAGAGATGTGTCATCTATCAGTGCTGATGACAGAAAGGTCTATCTAATGACCATTAGCCGCTGGCTGACAGCACTGCTGGGAGGGCTACAGCCATACAATCTACGCAGCTAAAGCTCCTCTGATGACTGATTAGCTTTGAAAAGTCTATATAAATCTGCAGCCAGTGAGACGTGAGAGAAAAAGGACTGGACACGTCTCTGAGGTAACTTCAAACAACAAGAAACATGATTTTCCAACTGGAGCATCAGCAATGGAGTGGACAACATGGATCATCATTCTCTTTCTCACATTATAAATTGGTTTTCGCTCTGCTCTTTAAAGTGTGATATTTCCTGTCGGTTGTGATTAGGAGAACTTTTTTCTAGCAACAAAAATAAAAGGAGCGCTGCAATCAAACAGATCACTTTTAAATGTATAGAAGTTGTTTTTTTTTTTTGGTTTAGAAACGACAACATGCTTAAAATGGCCTGGTGTTTTGGTTCCTTACCTTTGGGAATGGCTGACACAAAACGTTTCTTCCACCATGGCCTGTTGCGATCAGACTTCTCATCATCACTGTCTTTCCTGTCCTCAACCTTTGGATGAGATTACCAAGAAACACTTAGACACTAGCAGTTGGATTATCACACACAACAGCTAATTCTAAGATGAACCTCAGCGACATTAATAAAAACACAACTGTAGCTGCTTACCTCCCCTTTCAGGGAGTCCTTGCTGGGGGATGAGGACGGTCCTAAGGCGAAGGCCCCAGCAGGGTCACGCTCTTCGGCCGCGACCCGCCGGTTAAGGCCGGGGTCACTTGTGGGCCGGCGGCCTGGGCACACGATGTCAGAGCTGCGGCTACGGACCAGCCTGTCAGGGAAGGAGTGGCGCTGCTTGGTGTGCTCCAGCTCAGCCTGGGCCAGGCAGTGGGGCGTGAAGAGAGAGTGGCGCGTCTCCTGCCCCAGGGCACTGGCTTCAGGGATGGGAGGATCGGGGGGAGGGTGAGGGGGCCTGGCGTAGTGCACTTTGGGCCTCACTATTGTGCCAGTGGAGGAGCCTGAGGTGATAAAGGAGAAGATAAGAGGGTGAGGAAATCTGAAAATAAATGATAATATTTAAACATCCCTGTGCACTTTATATTTGTATCGCTTTAATGTTTGAGTAGCTTACTAACCAGCTCACTGCAGGCTCCACAAAGACTTCTCTAAGCAGATATTTGTACTGAACCTTTTTTAAAGCTTTAAATAAACTAATGAAATCCTGCACACAGGTTTACTAAGAGGCAGTTCTGTGGCACTTGTTTCTAAAGAGCAGCTAAACATTATTATACCTGTGTAAAAAAAAAAAAAAAAAAAAACACCTCAAAAGTGGGGGAACGTGCTTAAGAGAGATGTTAGTGGGAGATGAGCCCTAGGTATAGGTAGGCCACCTGTTTCAAGGGTAGACTCTCTCTCCTGAAAAGCTTCCAATGGCAGCCTCGTGCCATGAGCACAGTGGGATGAGGGGACAGTGCCAAAGAGCCTGGGGTGAGGTCTCTCAACCTGTCATCCCTTCACCTTGCCACAGACACAAAGCCACGACCATTCCTCTCTCACACTATTCCCACCTGCGCTACAACACACAATGCACAGGAACAAAGACGGCGAAGAATAATGCGGGACACTAAATGGGCCAAATGAAATGACATTTAATTTGCGCTTCTAATATGACCAGTAATTGGGCTAAGGTGTGTGTGAGGGGCGCGGGCGCTCTTTTGGTTCATTCCACAGAGCTCAAGCTGTTCTGTGAGCCCGTGACATTAGGGTAGGGATTTAATGATACTTATTTCTAGCTCTGATTGGCTGCAGAGCATTCTGGGAGTGCAAATTACCTTCACCGGAGGAGAGGGGATCGAACATGGCCAGTAAGGAATCGGCCTGTGATGGTGGAGATGTCAGATGGTGTGCTCCTGTAAAAACACAAGAGGATACCAGACAATTAAGAGCATTTACTAAATTAACCGCTGATGCACAAATTCACATTGCTGTTATTTTAAGAAATTGTTTATAACTTTAGTTAAAAAGATAATAGCCTGGTGATTCCCCAGCCATGCTAACAAAGAATATTTAACTCTACACTGTAACTTTGCGCAACAATTACAGTTGCTGAGAACTAAAAGTGATTGAACTTGGTGGCAGCTGCTGAAGCGACAGGGATTGATAGCTTTGGCTTGATGCTGTTTAGACCAGATAGACACTGGACTGATGGCTTAGCTAGCCTAGCGGGAATGTGACACTCTCCTACCGTGGCCTGACTCCTCCCCATCTGGACTGGTCACAGAGTCCTTCCCTCCAAAGTCTGAGCTGCACTCTGACCGCAGGTCCTCGATCTTGTTGGGGATGTCTTCTGAGGTTGCGCTGATGCCTGCAGCAGCAAATAAAACAACACAAAAACAGTTGACATTCAGGACAAAAACAACTCCATATCACCTCTACAGTAAAATACTTTGGCTTGTTGTGCGTGTTCAATGTTTCAAACAAAAGAGTATATTTTTTTTCTCTTTACAGTATGCTCTCTCTCAGATGGGAACCCACTGGGAACTCTAAATTGGTAGCGTAAGCTCCCATGGGTTAGAGAAGAGACACAGATAAGAGCGATCATCAGATGCAGACTATCCATCGGCCGGATCCCACAGGACGTTTTCCTGTGAGCTGAGCCACGAACATCACCGCTGGCTTCTTAATCTAGGATACTACTTCATGCGTGTCAACATAGCATGTCCGCCTGAGCCCACGGAAAAGACAACCAGTATAACCTGCGTTACATGGAAAATGAACACTGACCTCATTACGCTGGTTAACAACCCTGCCAGCAACATAACCACTCTACACAGAATCAAGGAGGGTGGGAAACAGCAGTTTATTTAACCAGGACCTTTTTAACTTGTAGAGGACGAAAGTGACTCAAATCAGAACACTGTTTTAGTGAAAGAGTGAAAGTAAACCTAGGTAGACAAAGCAGATGTTAGAGAGGAAATGAGAGAGAGTAGTTCAGATTTATACCTGAGACGACACTGAGACCTGGTGTGCTGGGTCTCGAGCTGACCTCTCTGACCTCTGTGTCATCAGAGGTACTGCCAACCCCTGAGCAGCTCTCCAGCTCCTGCAGGCGCTCCTCCTGCTTCAGGTCTGGTGCTTCTGCAAAAGGACCCAAAGGGGGAAATATACATATTAAAAATCTCTCTTTAGAAAAAAAAAAAAAAAAGACATGAGACAAGAATGTGTGCATTTCTCGCTTGAAATTTGGATAAATTTAAAAGAAACTTATGATTCACTGTACTCATGGCAGTTTGCAACAGATGATGGTCATTCTTTCATTCCCCCCCCCCCCCCGTTACGATCATTGGGAACCAAGTGCGCACATATGCATGAAATCAAACAAAACATACATTATCATGTCTTATAACTGCCAAACCAAACCATAAAGCTAGTACGGCCAATTCTTTGGCTGCCCAACGGAGCTGTTGGGTCGAACCCAGAGGCTCCATACTAACAGCAGTACTCATTTGCATGCTCGTTAGTAATAATGTGTTGGTGAAGTGCTCTTCAGAGTGTAGTTTTCTGCTGCCTAGCCATGAAACAAGCGGTGTACTCGAAGCAAGCCTCCGATCGCGCTATTACCGAGCAGAACAGGAGCAGCAAACGGAACAAAAAGCAATCAAGACACTCATGCATGTCATTTCTGCACTGCACATATTGAAATGGTGTACTACTTCAATTAACATGAGGCCCAGGCTTTTCAAAGAAACACTTAACGCTGTTAATAAAGCACTCTACTGATTTTCACAAAACACTGGTTTTCAAAAGGGGGAGTTAAGCACATAATTTCTCATTAATAAAAGGTTCGGACTGTATGTTCAGTTTGTAAGAACAGACAAAGAAAGTATTATCTATGATTTATAAGACTGTTTTTGCATTTGGATTGGCACTGACAACTTATTTAAGCTCATGCCCTGCGTGAATAATGTCGTAACAATACAATATGTAGAGACCAGTCTCAAAGCAATGCGATGTTAAGTCTCGCCAGATAAAAACACTGACACCGTGTAAGCTGACTGAGGACAGCTGCTGTCCTTGTGCTTCCTTCCCTACTGCTCCACCACAGGTGCAAACACACCTGGTGGTCCCTCTAAGGAAACCCTGAGCTGCCTTTTACTGGCACGCACAGATCTGCCCTGAAAGACAGGCTAGTGCACACAAATATGATGACAGATGCACGCACACATTTTTGGTATGGAATACCGTACAACCACACCTGGTGTCCCAACCCCCACTATCACTAACAAACATAAATATGCATGCATACACACACGTGGATGAATCTGAGACTGTCATTGAGATGAGGTGTAAGAATCGAGACAATAAGTGAAGCGAAGAGTCGACAGAACAAACCTAGCTTCCTACCTGAGTCACTGGGAAGGACCTCCACGCTCCAGGCCTCGCTTGTGGTCTCTGAGATGGTGGAGCCGTAGGGGTCCAGCAGTACTGAACCCGAGCCAGGAAGACACAGCAGGCTGCCGAGCATGTTCTCCGCAGCTGCCCCTGAGAGCACAGAAACAGAGAGAGAAAGAGAGAGAGAGAGAAGCAAAGAGTTAACCCCCTTCCACAGCATGAGCCAGCTTTCAGTTTTTTTGTCTGGAAAAGTAAATCACCTCTAGAGTCGCAAAGTCATCTTGAAGGCACCTTTTTGTGCTTTACCAAGCCTCTATGTAGTGTTGTGGCACTACTGTTGATGCTGTAATTAGTTCTAATGAATAATTCAGATTTTCAATATGAGCAACATATGAAGTTGAGAATGCCACAACAGAAATTATGCCCACAAGATAGCAAATTTTATATGGTAGCTGGCTTAGGGGTGGGCGATGTGGCCCTAAAATAATATCACAATATTTCAGGGTATAGACAATCATTAATTTAAGAACACAGAATTGCAACAAAATAAGTGATATAGTTTTACATATCAATCTGACAGTTTGCCTTCAAATATTCAGTAAAAACTCAACAAAAATCATCTCTTATTTCTTTAGTTTGTAAACAACAGTAACTCAGAGTGACAGACGATTTCTTTCTCTTTCAGTAAAATTCAAATGGATCAAGGTTAATAACAAATGAATCCATGCTTTCTCTAAGATAACCAAAATTCAAGGGTTAAAAAATAACATGAACCAGCATCAGTAACTTTGGGTTAGGGTCGATTTTGCCAAAATGCTGTAGTACAAAACAAGTCCTTTTTGTCTCTGTTGAACAAACTGGGAAATATCTGCTGTTTGCTGGCGAGTATTCTTGGCGATTTTGTGTTTCTTGTTCTTCTTTGATTTCTATGGTGCCCAGTTTGAAAAACTTTTAGCATAATATACATCAAGCCTTGTATGCATCATCTTATACCAGTTACTGCCATGAAGCTTAATGATTAAATAGCCAATCTGGTTGAATTTTTACTCTACTCATTTTACAATTCAAGCCGAGAAAAAAGGGCGGCACGGTGGTGTGGTGGTTAGCACTCTCGCCTCACAGCAAGAGGGTTGCCGGTTCGATCCCGGGCGTGGGAGCCCTTCTGTGCGGAGTTTGCATGTTCTCCCCGTGTCAGCGTGGGTTCTCTCCGGGCACTCCGGCTTCCTCCCACAGTCCAAAAACATGCAGACTGGGGACTAGGTTAACTGATAACTCTAAATTGTCCGTAGGTGTGAATGTGAGCGTGAATGGTTGTTTGTCTCTATGTGTCAGCCCTGCGATAGTCTGGCGACCTGTCCAGGGTGTACCCTGCCTCTCGCCCGATGTAGCTGGGATAGGCTCCAGCCCCCCCGCGACCCTCAAGAGGATGAAGCGGTTAGAAGATGAATGAATGAATGAATGAAGCCGAGAAAAAAAAAGATTCATAAAATTATTTTCCCAATGACTTTGCATTTTTTTTTTTTTAGACTTTTGGAGGATTGATTTAATACATTTTAATATAATATAAATGCCAATCTCAACTTCTGAGTTAAAAGGGACATTTTTAGATCGCTAGTTTTAATCGACCAACAGTTCAAAACCTGAAGACATCCAAATGTCCAAAGTGGAAGATCCTCTAATATGAGAGCTGGGACCAGCAAATGTTTGGCATTTTTTCCTGATGAGTGACTGAAATGACTAATCTATAAAGTTTTCTTTCAATCCACTTACCAATTAAGTGAGTAATTGTTTCCGCACTATACTGTACTGAATGTATTGCTTTCACATTATATCTTAATTAAAACCTATCTCATTACTTTATACAGTATGCCTCCTGGTCTGACTTTCACACAACATTGTGTAATGGCCAGAGATAAGCAAAAACACTAGAAACCCCTTCTCTGGATGGTGTGTGGATAGCGCTTCAGACACAGTGAGCTTTGCATACAGACACAGAGAGAGTTGGAGGTTGCGAGCATGTCATGCTGGGACCCACAGGCACATATACCACTGTGCCAAAGGTCAGAGGTTAATGGTAATATCTCACCCTGCCCCGGCCTCCAGGGCCATGACTTTGAGCTGTTGATTAAGCCTAGCATTACTCACAACCAAATTACCGCTTTGCCTACCCTCCCACAAAGTCCTCAGCACGCTGTCCCTCCATCTCCATTTGGGAGGCCGTGGCTTAACAAGGTGGAAGAATGTGGAGGAGCTAGCAGGTGTGAGTTGGAGTCAGTGGCCAAGGCTCAAGACCAAAAAGTCGACCTGTGGTAGCCGCACCCCCTGGTATGTCATGCTTCCACTTCATGGCACACACACACCACGAGCACACATGCGTGCCAGCACCCAGGCAACAGTGTGTACTGATGTTGGCGGGGGCAGGGCTCTCATTGGCGGTGGGAGAGCTCTATCCCGCTGTCCGTGTTTACAGTCTTCAAGGTAGGGGCGCAGAGTACTTGTCTTTCAGGTGGATGATTAAATGAGTGGCACAACAAGAAGTGAAACAATTAGAATTTCTGCCTCATTATCATGGTAATCTTATCAGTGGGATAATGAGGTATTAATGGATATTTAATGTGCATCTCATAACCCAATCCCTTGGAGAAAACACATAAGGAAATCGCTGTAAATTCACTTAATGATGGAAAAGTCCCCCAACGCCATATTCCGAAGAATGAAAAATGGTGGATGCAAATGAGAAGGAACCAAGGTCAATAAGACTGCAGGGACTGAGTGAATGTCAGAGAGACAGAAGGAGAGAGAGATGGGCAGGGGGAAGGCTGTGAAGAAAGAGACTGAGGCAGAGGAGACAGGAGGATGTGGGTCTGAATAAAACCAAGACTCAAATATGCTGTCTACAGCTGGTTTCACATTAGATGAACCTGTCATTTTTACAACCTGTGTCTTAGCGTTATAGCTTTGGCTCAGAGTGCAGAGGCTGAACTTGCTCTCCACTATCTGCTGAAGATGTTTATCTTTTTTTATCAGCACGTTATGATTATGCAAGTACTTATTAGATACTGCCACCGCGATAATACAAGCTAATTTCAGGATGTACTTCCAGGGACATGAAGAAAATAACTTGTTTTGCCTCTAGAGTTCATTTTCTATTTTTATGCGTCCATTTCCCAAGTGTATTTTACCAACTGGAAGATAACTGCATATGCAGTGAAGTCTTAGAGTCAGTGGCAGCAGAAGGAAAACAGACAAACATTAAGAAATTGGTCATTTTTGTTTCATCCTCAAATTCAGAATCAAAAGATGAATATTACCAACGATTATTTAGTGTTTTTTCTTAAAGGTTTGGCGTGTAGGATTTAGCAGCTTCTAATAGTGAGGTTGCACACTGCAACCAACTTAAACTTTTCCTGTGTGCCAAGCATGTAGGAAAACAACACAACACAAAAACGCAAATGACCCTATCTAGAGCCAGTCTTTGGTTTGTCTGTTCTGGGCTACCGTAGAAACAAAATAGAGAACTCCATGGAAGAGGACCCGCTCCGTATGTAGACATTAACAGCAAATTCTAAAGCGGGATTTATACATCTGCTTCGAATCAGTGCCGTACCCTACACCGTAGCCTTCCCAGAAATGTAACTATAAGTCGCAGTAATGCAGACCTCCTGTCTATTTTAGAATATGGAGGGTGGACTGGTAGCTGAAGAGGTGCCAGTTCACCTCCTGGGCAATGCCAAGGTGCCCCTGAGCAAGGCACCGAACCCCCCAACCGCTCGGAGCGGCTGTCATGGGCAGCCCACTCTGACATCTCTCCCCTTAGTGCATGTATAGGTCCAGTTTGTGCATGTGTGTGTTCAGACCTGTGTGTAATTGACAAACAGAGTGAAAAATTGAATTTCCCCTCGGGGATTAATAAAGTATATAAAATTTAAAAAATTAAATTAAAAATTAAAATTAAAATGAAATTAAGTCTGGTGTGAGATTTATCCTTAGGAGACTTATACTTCGGGATTTATCCTGGCTTCAAATGAGCAGAGGAAATCTTAGCTCATCGCTAGGTTAATTTATACAAATGTAAAATGCCATAGGCTTGTGCTAATAATGTTAGCATGTTGTATTTGCTTGGAATACGTGCTTAGTATAAGAACATTGTTTTGTCAGTGAACCTTGTGAGCTGTAATGGAGCCAAATTTTGTAACGTTACCTTTGTTAAATGTTGCTGTTGTCCCTGGTTTTATATGAGTAGAGGAAAAGTCCGCTCGAGGCTAGGCTAATTTATACAATGTAAAATGCCATAGACTTGTGCTAAAAACATTAGCATGTCATATTGGTGGGGGGGAAAAGTGTCCAGCAAAAGACAAATGCTTTGTCTGTGAAGTACAAATTCCGTTTAAAGCAAAGAATGCACAATGATTCTTAGTTTCAGGTGATCCTAATCTAATGAAAGCATAGATGTGAATATATCTAATTTCTGCTAAGATATCCCCCTAATTTTTACACACTAGACCTTTAAATACAAAAGCATAAATACTAGGATATATTGTGTTTCTCAAACTAAACACTGTTTTAAGTTAATATTTGGTAGTAAGGCAGAAAATTGCATTACAGAAGTGGCACTGAATTTGGAACATAAATGACAAATATCAAACATCTACCTAAATACATAACAGTATATTAAACCATGTGCACAAAAACAACTAGAAACACTGGCCTATATTTTACTATCGTGTTGAAATAGGTAACAAATTAACTGACGATGTGAACTTAAATGCTGAAATACAATTCAAATTATTTTTTTCAATCACAGAAAACTCACATGAAAAGATATAAGCATTGCCACTAAATGCAGTGCATTTCTTCATAGTGCCTGAGCTGATCTTAAGACCTGCCTTTTGATGCTATTTCACCCACACACCACAAGGTGGTGACATTTCCCTAAATCTACTTAATCAACAGTCAAGGAAGCTCCCTGTGTGCAGAAAATTCATCTCATAAAAGGTGCTATAATCACACAAGCTGTGCAGATTAATCAATTTGATTGCTAATGCAGGGCTTGAATGTGTGCAATCACAGGTAAGAAAGGCCCACCTGCTATTTCCTGCAGCCGATCTTCATCCATGTTGGGGTCAAAGTCACTGCCGAGCACGTCGGTGCTCCAGGTTTCGCTGACCGTCTCAGAGATGTCGCGATCATCTGTTAGACCCATCATGTCTCTAATCTCAAACTTGCGCAGTTTGTCATCCAGGTTGTCCTGAGTAGTAGCTAAAGGAGACATGCAGTGTGTTGGACAGGGCCCGCAATGAATATCTTTCATCTATTTACAAAACTGCCTTATCTGGAAAAGCATTCAGACATACACCCACACACATACCCTGTTCATGCTCCAAAAGCTGTAGAGCCTCCACCCCGTTGCTCCCTGATGGTCCGGCTCCAAGCTCAGAAACAGACTCTCCCTCCAGGTCCAGAGATGACACAGAGTTAGAACGATTGGATGGGCCTGAGGAAAAAAATGTAATCAGTAAAAATCCACAGGGTCAGTCAGTAATTCAGTCAGCTGTCAGGTCATAGATCAATTAAGACCTTGTGACTTTTATATGATAATACTTTGAATATATAAAATAAAAACATTGCAGCACATGGATTAGTTATGTCTCTGCTTCATGTGTCATCAGACTGCAGACTGACCCTCTGAGATGCCTTCCAAGTTGTCACTGCAGAGGGAGAAGCGCAGAGTTTTGTCTGGTTTACCATGCAGCTTGGTATCATCAGCATGGCCATCCCCCTGGGCTCCATCAGCCATCTGCAGGTTCAATACCTACAGAGCAGAACAGAGAGGAAGAGCATACATTAAAATATATCACTTATGTTTGGTTGCTAATTTGCTTTGCAAGTTAGCAACCATGAGTCATTCTTGTTAGGGGCATTTTCTCACTCAAAGACAGCATGAGACAGTTAAATTTAGATCAGGGGTTGGTTATATATGAGATAAAAGGTTTCTTATCAGTTGTATAATAATGTAAGCACACACTAAGCACTGCAAAATGTATGACACAGACTCTGGGAAGTCTTACTCCCCTTCAGTGACAGGAAAAAATACGACATTAAATTTATCACATCATCATCTCTCCTGCAAATGACTACATTAATTCAAGTCACATTACCTCATTCTCTGACATCATCCCAGGGACAGACTGTGGGCCAGTTCCTAGTGAAATCACCAGCACCTCCTCTGGCATCAGCTCCTGTAGGGACTCTTGGGAGCTGGCCTCTGCCTCCCCCTCCTGGGCTATGTTGGTACGGCTGCGGCTGCGAGCAGCTGCTGGTTGGTCGGTTGGAGGGAATTAATAGGAAACTGTTATTATTTGATTGTTACATTCAGAGGACACTAAAAAGAAGATATAATGCTATGTTTCAAACCCAAAAGTGTTCAGGAATGAGGAACTGATGCTTAACCAAACAGTATTTGTGAAAATGAACAGCTCTGGCCTACAGATTAAAACTACAGAACCAACTCATCTGGTATGTCACACCAGTGTGTTGCCTCTAAGTGCTATTCATAAGTTTGAGAATGACTTCTAAATAAGCTATAAGTCAAGTCAGTTTCACAAATAAAAATGTCAAATTTTCCTTTTGAATGATTTCCAATTCTTTTCTTATGTAGCTACACACTGGTGTGACATTGAAGACAAGTGTATCTCTCATATTTAGATGTTAGACAGTAGTAGGTTAATAATAAAGGCTCAGCTTTTTCAAATCTGAAAATGGTATCATCACAGTTCACTGGTTAAGCTGAAAACACACACACAAGCGCATACACAGCTTTGCTTTTGTCTCTAGAAAACCAAAGACACTATATACGCTGGATTATTTGAACAAACAATTTTAGCAATACAAGTGTGTAGAACATCGTAACACTTACTTTACATACACATGTTAACATGTTCACTCTTGATATAATTTAGTATGTCCTGTGCTGAAACGTGGTACTATGTGCATGTCCAGATACCAAGTGACCTGCTTTCAAAATGTGTCTGGGATTAAAATAACAGGCCTGACATAGTGAAATACTTAAGCAGCACATGACATTCATGCCACTCTAAAAACCACTCGGACATTTTCCATTCCTGTGTGTCTGTGGCTGCAGCACACAGCAGTGGTTCTTTAGCTCCATCCACTGGATACACTTCAAAAAATCTGATTAAAAAGAGCAAGTACAGATACTACACGAGTTCACCAAGGTTGTGAATATGCATGGGCTGTCTAGTACCCACTTCTCCAATCATCTCATAAGAATTACATGAAGGCAATGAACACATTTGACCACATTACACTCATCCTAGAGAGTGTTTCCTTTTCTATACAAGTGTTATTATGAGCAATGCTTCCAACAAAGTATAAAGAGGGAATTAATGGTTTAAAGAAGCTGGTTATATCATACACTTTACAATAAAACACACGTTTTTTTAAGATCTGACAATGATTACGTTTACATGCACATAATATTCTGTTTTTTGCTCTTAAGCGGTTCACATGGCTAATGAAAAGGAATATTCCACTAATATTCTTGTTTACATGCAGCTGACGTGATTGCAATTGACGTGTCCTCACATGTCGTTTGTCACGTCAAAACATGGAAAACTAGAACGGCTAGAGCTGCTTGTGTCAGGATTTTGTTTCCCACCATTTCCTCTGTTTTTTTACTTGTTCGACAGGTCAAACAGAGCCTCCCTCTTTCATTTGTTCAACCACTGACTGAACAGGCAAGAGGTCGTGTGTCACAGACTGCGGTAAAAACACCAGCTGAGACACATATTCAGAATGCGCTGTATTCATGTTTAAGGAATACTATTAAAACCCAAATAATAGCGGCACATTCCACATGTCTTAATAGGAAAATGCTACATAAGGCGTATTTCAGAATATCAAAGTGGGATATGCTTTGAATGACCCATATCAAATTTGTAATATTGTCACATTCAGAATAATAGTACAATATTAGTGTGCATGTAACCGTACCCACTGAAACACTTTACATCCTCCAATTTGTTTAGAAACACAAAGAGCCAATATAACCACTTAATAACCACTTCCTTGATATTATCACTATAATTCATGTTGCCCTGACTTTCTCAGAGATGAGTGGATGCCATATGTGCTATCAAGAACAAAACCACACCATCAGAGAGCCACCATCATTGTGGGAAGTAACTGCACCAGTGTCTCCCTTATTTTGACCATAACTCAGGCACAGACCAGAAGAAGGAAAGGTAAGATTTTTCCCCACTCTACCTGGTAATGAAAAGCCATATTCCGCTGAATGAGGAAGCAAAAAGGGGAAAACTTAGAAAACGAAATGAGTGGAAAAACAACATTTCAGCTCTAATAATGAGCCAAAGCACTGTGCAAGGCAAAGCAAGCATTGTGAGAGAGCACATAGACAACAGCAGTGCTAGGTAACAGTGGCGAGGCAGGGAGGTTACTATGCAGTTAAGAGCATGGACTAAATGAGTGTTATCTAACACGCAAGTGGGTGAAACAACAGTTACATGGGTTAACTTCCACTCCAGCTGTACCACGACTGACGGGCTACCCACCAAAAGGGGTTACTAATGGAATGTGAGCAGACAGAGTGGTGGTTGTGGGGTCCCAGGATGTTATAGCAGCTAAGTGTTGTCCTGGTCATTCAATGGCAGCACAGGAGGAAAGGAGAAGGACAAGATTGGGAGTTGGAGAAAGATTACAAAGTACATCTTAAAATGTTTAAAGTATTTCAAGTATTAAGTCAAGATTGTGTGTATAAACGTCATATTTCAGAGTAGCAAGCACAAGTGGTTCATTTCTAATTAAATGGGTGTTGCTACAGCATCATTTGTCTTGAGAATGCTAATGAAGGTAGTCTATGCATCTTTTCCATCCATTCCAATTAAAAGGAGTTCATTTATATTTGGTAATTTAATTGGTTGTCATTTCTGTAATTGAGCCTCAATCCAGGCCATGCTAATTATCTTTATAACAAGCTGAGAAGAAGCTCATTAGCTTCCTATAAAACACAGGCCTTTCACTAGTCATCACCACTCAACTCTACTTGTTTATTTTGCTTCTCATTAGGCAAAATATTACACTTCTGTTCTCTAGGTCTTGTTTCAAATTGTAGAATTCCTACAAAGCAAAGTATCTTTCAGATCCTCACGTCAGGAAATTACATGAGGTTGCATCACTTTGAGAACATCAATACATCTTTTTTAAAAAGAGGCAGGAAGACGGAGGCCTACAGGCCATGGAGTTAGGTAGGTACCTATGGGGAGCCTGTTCTTCTTGTTGGCAGGAGTGGTAGCCGGGGAGAGCTGGGGGGTGTTGGAGGGAGTGAGCTCCAGACTGTTGCTCTTCACAGTTCGAGACTGGGGCACGTTGGCAACCAGGGTCTCCAGAGCCATGTGCTCCTCCTCCCGAAGGTGGTCCCCTGCCATCACGTTCCGCACAAAGTCCACCTATGCAGGAAGTAGGAAGTATTATTCTTGAGAACAGCACAATAACGCAATCAGAAGTTATTCTCAGGAAGATTTGAGATGACAAGTTTGCACTTGCCAAAGTTTACATGAATCTAAGCTGACAGAGTTCAGTGACATAAGGTATTTTGCAATGAAAGGAGGGAAAGAATCAACACAAAAGCCAGAGACAAAAATAAAAGTCACTTGAGCTGACTTATGTCCTGACCTGAACGTCATATTGTATTATACATATACCATACTTTAAAGTCATACTATGATTATGAGGTAAGTTAATGCATAAGCTGTCCGTCCTGCCAGTTTCCTGCTTCATTTGCAACTGATTCATATTAAATGGGCACCGACTATCTAGCCTAGTTGTACCTGTATGTAGATTGCCTTGACACATTACTTAAGATAAATTCTCGCTACTACACGACTTTCAAAGTCGTCAAAATGCTGTATTGCTTATACTACACAGCCTGTTGTTTTGTCATTGTTAGTATTATGGTCGGTGTGGATTTCACACTTCATGACTGAGCAGGGAAAGGGGGTCACATAAAATCTTTCACCTGCAGGAATCCCCAATGAGTATGTCATTTGATGCACAGGTCGAACAAAAAAACCTGGGGTGTGGGGGTACTTTCTAGAAAACATCAAAGTCAAAAAGTGACAAAGCAGAGTTCAAAGTTACTAGGCTAATACCATATGGAACCATTGCGTGCAATAGTCCACCTTCCACCTTCTCTTTCCCTCTCTCTGTCACTCTCTTTGTCTCCCTTAAACACACACTTTGCAAAGTGCCACAGTGTTGCTCGTCTCTGTCCTTAACCCATGTCTCGTGCTCTCACTGGCTGTAGCTCGCTAACAAAGTTCCAGACAGATTCTGATATTTAGCCACATATCTGGGGGGCGTCTGTGATGCATCGTTGAGCCTCTTGGCTCAGGTCTTTGAACAGTTCACAAACAGCGCTTGAGCACCGATTTGCAAGTGGTGAGCCAACACTGAATTGCCTTGGATTCTGGGGCTTTTGTCAAGAAGCTCCAAAAAACTGTCAGTCAGCGCAAAATCAAGGCTGAAGTCGTATGGTGTGATCTATGCTTTAGAAAAACAGGTTTGTCACACGTCTATGAAAGCTTTCACTCACTTGTGTAGCTTGCTATTGAAAATGTGACCTACATTGTCATTATTGAACTGCTAATAATTTACATGTTAACAGTGCAATAATCATAATCATAATAATAATAATAATACTGACATATGGGCAAGCACAGAAATGGCAATTAGTCACATGAAAACCATCAACAACACTGACATGAGGACATGTGCAGTAAAGATATTGCACAGTTGCTCAACAATACTACAAACTATGCCTGAAAAATTAACTATAACATTGAATAAACATCCAAGTGTCAAAAACACTAAACATACTGAGCATTTCCCAAAGGATGTTTACTGCACAGATTTGTATTGTAAGGCATTCTTGTTATTTTGTCCATTGCCTGTCCATGAACTCTGCATTGGAACATTTTAAATACTTGTCTTAAGGAAATATGATAATGTATTTCACATCACCTTGTCTGCAGAGACTACCTCAGAACCTAAGGATGTATGGTTCCTAAGTTCTACCCTGTAACGGGTTGGCAGCACATAATGACTCAAACTTTCAAATTGTACGCTGATGTTACAGTTGTATATCAATTGAAAAAGAGCCTACCAGCACCAGCAGCTGATTATGTGTGATATAGACCGCAGTCCTACTGAGGCCTTCCAAAAGGTTCATTGAGGACATGGGTGGGGTCTCAACTGCTCTTCCTCCAATCACCACATCCAGAAAGGCAGCAACACAACTCTGCAGACAGAAATGAAGAACGGTAAATAAGTAAAAGGAGAGAAATATGTTGCGCTCAGGCTGGAATCTAAACATCACAACGGTTTACACACCTTATCAAATTTAGACAAACTGCTTTTCCGCCTTGGGTCTGCATCATCATCAGCCATGGCCAACTGCTGCAAAAGCTGCCCCACCTGTGCAAGAAAAAATAAACAACATCAGTCTTCACTGTAAAATGATTCCAATGTGTATGATGTGTAAACAGAATACACGCTGTAGCACTGACCTGCATTAGATTGAAGCGGGCTACTTCATTGATGGGGGCATCTGAGATGATACCATACTGCTCTGGGTTAACTATAGCTGGGCAAATGAAGCAGGTCAGCAGCAGGTCTGTACACATGGTGCGCACCTCGCCCACCTCAAGACGCTCCACACATGACAAAGTCTTGTACATCTGCGACACAATCCAACGCAGGCTGTGGGGAAAGCAGTAGGTGTTCTGCTTCAGGTAACCAATAAATTTGTTGACCAGAGCCACCAGCTTGGCCTCATTGGCCTCCACAGCTGCCTGCACCCTTTGTTTGTAGCCCTCAGAGCCCTTCTCTCCGAAGCGTTCCTGCTGGGCCGGAGTGAGGCGCTCTGTCACCTTGGCTGGGTCAGTCTCCAGGTGGTCTTCATCCTCCACCAGCAGCTGCATAATGGGTTCATGGAGGGTGGCAGTGAGGAAGAGCTTGGCTGAGTACAGGCCCTCAGAGAAGAGCTTGAAAAGGATGCTGAAGGCACAGGTTCCCCGTCGCAGTAGGCGGCGAGGGTTGTCACTCTCTTTCAGCTCAAACTCCACCAGGTATCGCAACACCTGTGGGTTGGCAAGTAAAAAAGTTGCACCAGATAAGAACATCTAACTGATAAGCTAGTAAACTGTTTTGCAAATGTGTAACACTAGAGATGGGTTACACTGACCTGTAACAGGTAGCTCTCATCCTCCTGCATAATACAGTTGCCATAAAGAGAGGTGAAGACTGTATGGGTGACTGACTGGGTGTGCTCTTGGTTCAGCCTCTCGCCTGCCACCAAACAGGAAGCCACCAGTCTAGGGTTCTCCCTTAACCTGGCCAAGAACTCGCCATAGATCGTCTCCTGGAAGCCCAGAGTCTTGTAGCCATCAACAAACTGGGTGTCTTCCAGCATTTTGGCATGTTGGCAGCATTCAGCCGGAGAAGCCTCCGCACTGTGGAACAGAGTTTTTCATTACTAAGGTCCAACACATAAAATCTCTCCTATCAATAACTACTATCATTATATACTGTAATTTTCTCTTACTATGAAAACCAGATCTCACCCCACCTACAGACACAGTGGGTTTTAAGGTCCAGTGTGTATGATTTCTACTCGCACAAATGGTATACAATATTCATAAATATGTTTTCATTAGATTATAATCACCAACAAAGAATGGAAGAGTTTCCATGACCTAGAAATGAAATGTTGTCATCCATCCTTACGGGCCGCCATAGATAAACGAATGTGCGGGAAATCCTGCACTTCAACATTTCAAAAGACTCTGCATACTAATTGCTAGTGTGCTATAAGTTAAGCTACAGCGTGCCAGTTTTGGCACGCATGCCCAAGGTTGCTGACCCCTGAGCTACCACTCTGAAAGCCAAAGTGTATTATAACTGCATGTCTGACCTGGTGAGAATGAGACGATCGAGGTTGATCCTCTGCTGCTTGGCGATCCATGCAGCCCGGTACAGCCTCTCGGCTGTCTTCAGCACATCACTGTTGAGCCTCTGGATGAGCTGCTTCTCCGACGCTACATACAGCCGCTCCTGCTTCAGGTGGTGGGCCAGAGTGTGGATATCTGGCTTCACCATCTTCACCAGCTCACACAGGCAGAGAGGTAAATGACTGGAGCACAAAAGGGACAAGGTGGAATAGAAACGACTCAGTGAGGTAAAAATGTGAAACTACACAAAAGCTCAAATAACATTTTAGAAAATGTTAGAATAAAGTCACATTAGCAAAAAATAATTTAAAATTCCTTCAGTCAGCTGTCTTAAAGGGGAACTCTGATTTTCATGGATAGTAGAAATATTCATAACGTAACCACAGTTGTATTATGTCCCGTGGCTCTGCAGATGTTTTGTCAAGCCTGAGAAAAAAACTGTGATGACTTCAAACCATCAGTATATTAAGTGGTTAGTCATTTGCCAGAAATTTTCACATCAAAGTTGATAGTCGATTATTATTTAAGTGGGTCCACTCCATTTCAGTGTGCTGGTGCACCACTTAACACAACATGGTGAGGGCAGAGAAAGCTGTTGAAATGGAGTGTAATGTGTCAGCCAGCGGCAGCAACTACGAAACTGTCAGCTGACAAAACAAACAAAACCGTCTGCCTACAGGACAAAAGCAGTGGCAGCTTTACTAGTTGAAAAGTGATTGCCTGCATTAACAGTAATGTTCACAAAACTCACTAAAATCTAGGACCAAATCCAGTGCATCTGCTGGCTATGATATCCGTCAAATTGTGTGTGTGGTAATAGTGTGGACCCAGTCATTTGTCGAACAAACAAAAAAACAATCTCTGGGTTTAGCTTCTTCAATGAGTGGATTCATGGTTTTCTAGTTCTATATCACTGTAGAGTGAATATGTTTGGGTTTGGGATTGTTGGTCAAATAAAACAAGACATATGAAGACATCTCCAGAAACTGATGATTTTTTGTTGTACTATTACACTATTATAACTAGGGTAGAGTCAAAATATGACAACCTCTATTGCTTCACCATTAATCATCCATTTTTTAATCTGTCTCCTATTTTATTAAAGTGACTTATTAAACTGCCTAAGTATCCCTTTAAGATTAATTCTAAGTGAACTGGAAGGAATTTTCCTGTCAGTTTTTCAGGACGTCAGTGTGTAACTATCTGGCACTGGATTGTAACGATGCAGTGGGACTATATGGAATGTGTACTTGTCTGTTACCAATGAAACATTCTAATAAATCAAGCTAGCTCTCACTCTGAACTTATCCTATCCCTAACAATAAAGCAGGTCAACTTACCATACTTTTGTCTTTAACAAATACTATCAGTACTTATTATTTGAGCTATTTTGCATTTAACAGGAAATGGATCTAGAAGAAGCAGGAAATGGTTCCCTTTTCTGTAAAGGGCTATAAGCTCACACATGATGCTCGCGTCATGCAAGGGAAGTGATCATTTGTATTCCATGTGCTTCACACACACTGGCCCAACGACAACAACAAAAGCACGCTTTTCACAAGCTTCAGGAGACGCTACATAGCAGAATATGCAAATCGCTCTCCCTTTTCCAGATATACACGGCCAAGACATACAAACCAAGCTGAGTGCATGAAATTTGAATGATTTCTTGGTGAATCCTTTGCACAAAAGCCTCTTTGTGGCTGCTTGCAAACATAGCAAACACAGATTTAACTGTGGAGTTATGGCTCCGGGAGGAGAATGAGACTAGACTGAAGAAAACTGCCTCGGAGTGGGAATGACTGCAAGGCGCTGTCATTGTTCACAAACTAACAGACAAGCACAACGTTAGAGCTGATGTGTCTGACAAATCAAATTGGTTATGCAGATTTAAACTCATAATGATAGCCTCCACACTGAACTCCTTGGCAAAGCAAGACTAAACAGTGACAACTGATCTCCAATAACTGTGATAGATTGTCATCATATTTGTAAAACAAAACAGAAAAAAAATCAGGTCAAGTTTAAAGATGCATTTTAGTTAAATATCACTCCAATAAAAAGAAACATTCAGTCTGTTATTATAATGGTTTGAGAGAAAAATTGATATTTATTTCTTCACAAGCTACAGCTGCTCCTTATCACGTGAGAAAATGATGGCTGCCTGAGTGCTGCAATCAATCCCAAAAAAATAACAGACAATCTCACAAGCAATTAGTCATTCAGTTATTTATCAGGAAAGATATCAAACATTTGCCACAAACAGTTTTTGAAATGTGCTGTCTCTATTATTTCACATTATTATTAATTGCATTATTTTGGTTTGCCTTTGATGGCACTTGTAACTTGTTTTTTATTTCTATTATTTATTTTTGACATTTTTAAGACTAAAGAGCTCAAATAGCTAACCTGATCATGAAAATAACAACGCTCTACTCTAAGTCCCCCTTTTTAGTATTTATAGAGCAGTATATAAACATTTAATGAATGTTGAAACAACAATAATGTATTTTTTAAGCAGCTTTAAGTAGGATTGCACAATAATACTGTTATGTCATCGGTATCGGCTTTAAAATTAACTATGAGAATCGGCCAGCATTCTTTTTCTCATTTTGCACATTGAATGAATATCTAATACACTGAAAAGCACTGTATTTCATGTCTCCATCTGCTGGTGGGACATCACGATAAGAGTATGCATGCATAATATGATAATTCCACTACAGAAGAGATTTGAAGATCACTAAAATCTGGTGGGGGTAAAAGTGGATATTGATATAAGTATCAATTAATTGCCAAATAAGGTTTGGTGTATTGGCATATAGGATATTGGCAAAAACTCCAACACTGTGCATCTCCAGTTATAAGTGTTCATGAATGCACTTGTCAACAGCTTAAACTCCTCTTGTGGGCCCCATGAAGGCGGGTATATAAACAGATATGACAATATAATCAATAACAGATGCAATAATATAAAATATGTCTTCACAGGATTGGTTATCATTGCATCATTGCTGACACAAATACTGTACATTATAAACTCTGACAGATGTCTTTATAGCTGCTTACAGATACATTACAGTGTGTTATAAACCATTAAATGTATAGTGCTTACAACTGTTAAATAATGAGGGTTTGAAGTAAAATGCTACCAAAATAACTATTAGTTGTGGCTCATTCTGGGAATTTGTTGACCTGGTTTAAAGGACATGAGGGTATGTAGTGAGTGGTGGCAACATGCACTGGGTTTTAACTGGGGCTAATAAGTAATCTGCAGATTATTTTCTCTATTTATTGACTAATTGTTTAGTTGGTAAAATGTCAGATATTAGTGAAAAATGCCAATCACAGCTTCCCACAGCCCAAGGTCTTAAAGCTGCTTTTTGGTCTGACCACCAGTCCAAAACCCAAAAAGATTACGTATATCCTTCTTAGATATCTTTTTCCATTTTACATCTGAATGAGCTGACAGGTAACTGACTCACGAGTACACTCAGGGTGCGCTTCCACGTATACACTCATCGTCTTGAATAAGCACATTCCACACATACTTGGAAGGAAGTGAAAAAAAACAACTAGGATATTAAGTGGCTGGCAGAGAGGTTAACTGCCATTTGTCATGGCCTCCTGTGCCCGTCAGCTCCAACACATTCACTGCGTAAAGCCACCTGGTGAGTCAGTCATGGAGAGCACTGAGGAACTCTAAAGCAGAAGAGAAACCAAACAACAGACAGTGTAAGGGAAGGCATAATCTGCAGCCCCCGGAGTCGTGTGAGAGTGACCGTAGTTGTGGCTGGACAGATACTGAGTACTGTTAACATGAGTGACAAGAAGACCATTCGTTCAACCATAACATCAGTGTAAGCACTTTAAATATAACAACAAGGTAGCATAAGAGACAGGAGGAGGGGGCAAGACAAAATTGAGTATTTTAAAATACCAGGGCAAGTCCAATCACTTAAGTTATCTAATGACAAAGTTTAAAAGTTCAAAATTATTTTTAATATGCTAGGCACAAAACAGCACTACTTTATGAAGTTAATATCACAGCAAGAGAGTAAAGGTGTTTGGAACGCAGCCCACTCCTCCCACACACATACATAGACCGACCAATGGAACAAAGTTCTTTTTATAGATATTCAAAGGATTTCACTTTCTACAAAAAGGTATTCATGTTTCTGAGCCAACATCCTCTTCACACTTCCCTTTCAGATAATTCCTTACACTGTTCAGTAAGCAGGTACTGTCGACCAAGAAGCTCACATGAGGTTTGAGAGTGACCTTTCCCACCATACGGGCTGGGTGCTGAACCTCAGTACTTTTTGAGTACTACCTGAAACGTAGGTAGGTGCGCTGGAAAGTTTTTTTTTTCCTCCAGAGGCTCTTGAACATATGGAAACAGTCACTGATGATAACTACACAATGATTATTGTGTTTACCATATTTTATGTACTCCTGTACCTTTCACCAGTAAAAAAAAACCAAACAAAAAAAAAACCTCACAGCCCTATTCCACTCCATGGAAAACAATCAATGAATAAAAGCTGGCATTGGGTATTTGGTCCAATTGTCAAAGTTGGTTAGTTGGGGAAAGTTAGGTAGAGGCGAGCATTACTCCTCCCAGATGCATCTTGCCAGTCTGGGGGTCAAAGAAGTGACTTTCTGACCACAACACCCACTTCTCTAACCGCCACTGCCCCAAAGGAATTTCTAACAATGTCTACCCGCTCTGACAAAAGAAGCTGTCATGGTGGCCCAAAAAAGACAAAATAATACACACATGAGCTGTGTCCCACTTCAGTGGCAGAGTCTTCCTAAATCCATGTTGATATACCAAATACAGTATAGAGGCCTGCTTCATGTGGCTCCTCCTCCTCCTCCTTCAGTTGAGAAAACAGTGTTTAAGCTGGAAATCCTAAATAAACTCTGCTGCATCAGCGTGGACATGTAGTTAATCACAGGGCGTTATTTGGAGGCTTTATGAATAAACAGTATTTATCATTAACACAAATCACTATTTACCAGTTGTCCATCATGTGCTGAACTTAAATGTGATGACTTGTACTATGAACTTAACCCAGTTTACCAACAGGGGCTGTCACTTTACCTGTTGTCCTGAGGACAACTTCCTACTGTTACAAGTTTTTAGGCTCACCAGCTGATGAGGAGCACCACAGTGCACCATTAGTTTTGGTCTCAGCTGGGACAGACAATTTCAACTAGGTCAGAGGTACAAGTTCAGGCTAGCTTTCAGGCCCTCTGACGGACCCATGAATGTGGCTGAGCCATGTTTTGTTGCCCAAGACATTAAGTCTACATTACTGAGTGAAATAGCTCCAAGGAAATTACAGACATTTCACCTAAGAGTAAATCCTTTCAAATGTACAGCAGCTGTCATAACAAAACGAGGCAAACAGAACATACACAGATTTGCACATAACACCAGCTTTGCACTTCGTTATCCTCTTAAATTACACCAACTTGCAGTCATATACTTCGGTGACTGCAGATTCTCAGAAACGGTATGGAGTAAGGTAATACATAAGGACATGAACTAATGAAGCAGTGACTGCAACACATATAAACCAAGCATCAGGTAAACACCAAGAGACGGAAGGAGACAGTATGGCACTGTATAAAGAATATTAATGCTGTCATCTAGGCTATTTAGAGTTGGGTATTGGTATAGACTGATATAACACTTTATCAAGTAGTACCGAAACTTCTCTGGTTAAACAATACCTGCATTTGATCCTTTTTGTACCCAGATCTAGGAAAAAATGACTTTTTGGATGGTTTTACTAATGGTGAATCATCGGGAGCATTCTTCAATTTAACATCATGTGTGATTGGCCCACTACCGCAGCAGCTACAACTCATACAGTCTGTGGTGTGGTGAAGTCAAGCGTGGAGTATTTGACGGAGTTGGCGATTTAGCGTGCTGAGATTACATCAAAATGTTCCAAAGTATGGCTGTACCACACGCCTGTGGCGTCTGGTGGCAGTCTTTGCAACTGAATGATTCCATTCACATTATGGGTATTAAATCAAGTAGGGAAAAAGGTAGCAAATTAGGTGCTCAGTTGGTATCCGTATCACTTTGAGGGTACTGGTATTGGTACTTGTATCATAATTTTTTAAACAATACTCAGCCCTACATCTGTGTCAACTAAAATGACCACTGGTGTTGTTGATCACCTGCAAAACCTTCAGTACCGTGCATCCTGACAAAAAAGGATCTACTTCAAACTAATGAACGAGCCTAGGATTTATGAATCCAGATACAAAACAACAAGCGTGCAATCCCTCAGTCACACTTCAACTTTTGAATATGTCATTTACTTTCTGTTTTTCTGTGTTTTATTATTATTTTTGCTTCCTCAATTTTCATTTCGATATTATGTTGTGCCAAGAATTTGTTTAGTAGCAATCGGGAAGCCTTGTACTATTTGCATATTCGAAATAAACAGTAGAAACAAAAACTTAAGTCATTCCACTCTCAAACCATAAAGTAAACTGACCCCATTTCCAAGCAATCTGTACTTATCACTACAGAAGAAGAAAGTCCTGTTGACTGAGCCTCAACTAGAGCTGATTAGGATTTAATCACACAAGAGTGCGTTCTGAAACTGACTTCTGAAACTATAACGTAAAGGCATGGTTTCCTGTGTAATGTGGCATTTGGCAGGAGGCAAAAATTATTAGTTTTTTTGTGGTAAGCAGATACAGAGCTGAGGAATGAGGAACGTAATGACTAATCTGGGTTGAAATTTATTATTATTTTCAACCATTTCTCATTTATACTTTAGATCTTGAACATATTTTGTCTGACAAACAGCAAAAACACAAACATATTTTGTTTTATGATATAAAACAGAGAAAAGCAGCAAAACCTCACATTTTACAAATGGTAACTAATAAAAGTGTGCCATTTTAACCTAATAAAAGCCTTCACTTGGTTTTTTCTATGACTAAATGCTACAGTAATTATCTCTGTGCTATAAAGAGTTAATGGTAATATCAAGTGTTTAAACATTAATGATGTTTTAATGGCAGGACGCTATTATAACCCATGGCCTTACACGCCTTAACGTTACAAACACTGAGTCAGTGGTTATGTTGTTACAACTTTAGCCCGACATTCCCTTCACAGGCTCAATGGGTGGGTGTGGGCACTTCTGACACAAAAAGCTGAGACATTTTAACGTCCTGCTAACGTTAGGTTGCAAGTTTATAGTGTCCTTGATGTGATGGGGTACTAGCCAACCGAGATTTAGCGAACAAATCGAGATAGGTTGGGTTAAATAAATGTATATTACCGCTTTCTAGGTTACCTTGGCTTAGACTACCATCAGACGAGCTGAGAAACATATCAAACAAACCACGTAATTAATGTTGGGTCAGCTAAATGTTATGAAGGAAATTGACACAAGCCAAAACACCCAGGTGTTAGCTAGGGTTACACTCTATCAGTCAAGACGGTCTTGTGTTTGCAGTGATTTGAGAAGGAGCACAGACAGCAAACTGGTGAGCTGGCTAACCTAGCAGTAGCCTGCTAACGTTAACCAAGTTAAACTCGGCTAACGTTTGCTAGTAAAGCAGGGTAAGCTAACGATAAGCTAGTTAGCTGCGTTAGCTTTAGCTTTAGGTTGCAAGCTCCTGGGTGACAAAATGTGATCGACAAAACGTGCTAACATGAACTCAGCAACTTACCAAACGGAGTTAGCGCGTTCTGGTTGTTCACTATTTCTCTAAACACAGCCGATCATCAGATTTCTCGAGTCAGAGGAATTGTTTGTTGGCGGTTAGCCGTCTCACACTGGCTTCTGCAGGAGCGAACAGTGCTGTCATTTGCTGTCATCACGAGGAGACCTGCGCAGCCCGCATGCGCAAAGGCTTGTTAAAGGAAGCTTTCCTAATATTAAAAAAAAAACCTGGCCTACCACATCATGTTATTCCTGTATTCCTGGTGTCATTTCTGACGAATCATACAGCCGTTTTAAATGGAAACTGAACATTATTGCCCAATATTTTGTGATTTTTCTGTCACACGACTACTTTCGTGGCATGGATTAATGTTTTGTTTTATTTTATTTGTAAAAACTAAATTTGGTCCACTTGTATCTCTGTGCCTGCCTAAATAGCCTACATTGGCAAACTATAACTTTAGTCTGTATGGCACAATATTGAAAATTGAGCTGACAAACATTGAAATTAATGCTTCTGCAGTGGCTGCACCCCATGTTGAAACCCAAACACTGAAAAAACAATAGGTCATCCTCTCTCTGGTTTTTACATCTGACTGAAATCAAATTAGTTATTATTCCTTATGATTGATCTTCCTGTTTTGTTTGTTTGGGTCTGTGTAGACCAGTTATACAATTTTTACTCTTTTACTGTATTTTAGGGTTTTAGTTTTGTGCACATAATGGGTTATTTTCACATTTTCTGTATAAATAAAGCTGGCTTATTACGGCCACAATCTGCAGCTCTCTTACTGTACTCTGCTGGATTTAACTGTTACAGAAATCCAAGATGAAATCATTATAGGAAAGATTTATGCTAAAGGTTCACATATTTAAGTCTGTCTTAAAATCAATCATCAGGTGCCTATATGAATATTGAATTGGCTTTTCTAGCTGTAATCATTCCTCCTGTTCATACTGGCTGCACAGAGATCCCTTAATGCTCACCAGTGTATTCAATGAGGGACAAGTTCCACAGTCTTTGTTCCATGCAAACATTCATCCATTTATTTATTATCCATAACTGCTTATCCTGTTCAGGGTCACAAGGGGCTGATGCCTGTCCCAGCTGAAATCAGATGAGAGGTGGGGTACGCCCCGGTCACGTCACCAGACTATCACACGGCTGATGCATAGAGACTCACGCTCACACCTACAGGAAATTTAAAGTCACCAGTTTACCTAACCTGCATGTCTTTGGATTGTGGGAGGAAGCCAGAGAACCTCAACAAGGAAACACTGTTTGAGGAAACACAGAAAAGGAATTTTACACTGAATGGACTGTAGCACTGGATTATATCAACTTGAATTATAAAGTATAGTCTGTTGAAACCTCACATTAGCTTCAGATTAACATTGATGTATATATCCATTTAGGAAGCTTGTTTCACACTTGAACATGCAAATCTATCCATTAATACTCCAGTATATGCATAAATATTATTACTGCATTTGAATGCAACTGTGACAAAACCCACATGAATTAATCAATTTAATTAATTCATACAATTACATGTAATGAAAAAATACAAACACTAATACCGTCAACGCTTGTTTGTAATCGAATGAACTGGAACAAGTTCTTTGAAGGGCCACTAAAGCAGGACACCTGAACCTCACCCCCTGGCAGTATGTTATATTACAGTGCAGTGCAACAACACAGGCAAAACAAAAAGTCATTTTCCATTTTTTATATTTTGGAGGGAATGTTTTCAAGTAAGGACAGCAGAATGCAGTTATAGGGGATATTGATATGTTATAACTGAATAAAGATACTGAGTCAGTCAATAGTGTGGTCACACTGTACATGCACTAATGTAATGAATAACAAGGCATAAAAGCATAAACTATATGTATAACTATATGTATATGTATATGTGTGTGTGTGTGTGTGTGTTCCAATCCAAGCATTTATGGACATGATGATGGGCTCAGGGCTGCTTGAATATAGTTTAAAGAAAGTAATACATGCATTCTTCCACTAGGTGGTGGTCTAATAACAGAAGAAGAAAGATACTTCAGGAAAATCCTTGAGTAAGCAGCCTTTTACAATAACACCGTCAGACATGTTATTGCACATTCATAGCTAGATAAATAAATAAAAAATCCCAGAGCATCAGCCAATTAGAAATCCATACCAGTCCCTCAACAGAGAGGATAATGAAACGTGATACCTTATTTGCCACATCTATTTAAAAGGTGAAACTTTAACAGTGTGCTCCACATCCCCTCCCCACAAAGCTGTATTTACTACAAAAGATGACAACTGTAAACAGACATCATATGTAGTAACCTTAACAAAATGTATTGATGTTGAGAGAGTGACAATATCAATATATTCAGGTAGATCAAGGGAGGAGCATCAAAAATAATGACACTTGATCAATAGCTTACAGTTTCACCCTACTTGTACTTTGGGTTTTATTCTAGATTTTGCACTTAATACAAAGCTAAAAAATAGTTATTTTTATTTCTTATGTAATAGAAATAATCTGTTTCTAGGGAGAAGGTTAATTCCTCTTATTTTTCTTATTCTTATGTTGATAAATATCATGCTACGGGACCTGAAATATTTTTACCCTGCTAATGCCAAATAATGAGTACTCTGGAAGAGAAATGCAAAGCCACAAGGTCACTCGTTAAATTCCATTTATTATATATTTATATATGGGTTATAAACATCACAAAATAGAAAGTTGAGGAAGGTCTTGCACAAAGATATATATAATCAAGTAAAAGAGCAACCTTAGATTAGTCAACAATGGCAATGGAAGCAGGCATATCATTACATCTGGGATCAGTGCTGCAGCTGTGTTAGGAACATTCTTATTTTATTTATAATTTATATTTTAGTGCAAACAAAGTCTTTGCAGCTCTTGGCTCCAGGGATTTATTCAATATTAATAATAAAATAGCATTTTACAATATAGATGTTAAGGTTGCTCTTTTATTGCATATTGTTTAAGAACATACTGTGATATTAGTTACAATAAGGTCTCAAGGTCATGATGTTCAAATGATCTAATATTCAATATATAATATACCTCTTACATTTCTAAGCATCAAATGGTATCTCATTAACATAATAAATTTAATTATAAGCAATATCAATATTAAAATACCTGAATATAAATAACATGCTTTGAGCAAAATAATTGTTCATTTACAGTGGTAGTTCAAACAACCTAAGTTAAGAGCTGTCAAGCCTTTAGAAATAGCTAAACCTATACATTGCTTTGTGTCAAATGCATTTATTTATTTTTTTTTCGACTGAAGGCCACTTTCAAACAAAGCAATTTATACGAGAATGACATCAAGTCTTATCACAAGATGATTTAAGTTCCAACTAAAATTCTTAATGAGGTGGGAAACAAATAGGTGGTTTGATTGTACTTCTTTGTCTATCAAACACTAATTAATATAGCAATAATTAAAAAAAAATACCCACATAACTACATTATACTTAGGAAATAATACTTAAGTACTAATAAACAGTTGTAATATTACAACCACTGTGACAAGGTATAATATAAACTTCTGATATAACATTTGTTGGAGAAATCAATAGTGGATGAATGTTACAATATGAGACCTGGCTGTGCCTATTATTATGTGGTGGCAATGTAATGTGTACTTCATAAATATTGTGTGCTTCATACATTGTCTTCAGAAACTGCACAGATCATACATGTTCACATCTTAAACACCTGGATAACTGGGTTTGTGCCTAGTCTACATGCAGGCTATCAACTCTTCTAAGTGCAACAGGATCAAAACAAGCCAAAAACAACATAGGGCAATCTTTAAAAGTGTGTGTGTGTGTGAGTGTGTGTGTGTGTGTATATATATATACTGTGCATCTTTATGTGTGAGTGTTTGTGTGTGTGGCGACAGAAGAGAGAAATTTGAGAGAGAAAGACAGAAAGAGAGATTTGTCACATATATACACATACAATGTTCAATTTGCTAAACCACACCATGTATTAACAGTATTTACATTTAGTGTAGCTGACATCATTATCATTACTATTAGTGCTGTACTATATAATATCATCCAGGAGATGAGGGGTACCTACCCAGTCCAGTGTTCTTGGCTCGGACGCAGCCATGATCATGCACATAAACTGTTTCCCTGTTCTCTTATCTATCGGGTAAATTGTTGTCGGAGTGAACCTTTTGTTGCTCTCCACAAACTCACACAGCTGATTATAGATTTTGGGATACTCGTGACGAAGGAAGACTCCCCTGGTCCTGAGCTCACGCTGGATATTGACAAAGCACACCTCTCTGGCTTTCCTTCCCTCCTCCCCCTCCTTGTCAATGTCCGGTGTGCCTGGAGGCGGAGTGAGGATGAGAGTTTCCATTTCGCTATCCTTCCTGAGTACCTTTTTGTCAGGGCTTGAGGAGGCCAAGGACACCTTTGCATATTTTCGTACTGTTGGTGCTTGGACCCTTGGTGAAGGTCTGTTAGGCACTAGTTCACCAACAGCTACGGATACATTCAGAAGGAAACATTCACTGGGGTCATACTCATTACCTGCCTGCTGCAGTTCCTTGCAGTATTCGCCTAGGTTGTCCTTGAAGCCATCCAGCTCTCTGAGAGATAAGTATGTGGGAGACATGAGGAGGCTCTCGAGCCCAACTTGGAGGAAGTTGTCAGCTGTCTCCGGATTAGCAAAACCCAGAAAGAGAACGCCTCTCCCCCTGGAGAGGTAGCCAGCTTTAGCAACACGAGAGAAGGCTTTGTGGATCTCTGAATTCTCTCTGCAGAACTTAAGAGTGTGTCGACACACACTGTTCACACGGCCGTACAGACAGGTCTCTTTGTGGATCTCCCAGTCATCCCTGCGACAGTTTCGTGAGCAGTAAAAGGTGTAGCAACTGTGACATGATTTGAAGTACAAGCAGGCTTTGAACATACTCTCAATCCGGTTGCACTTCTTGTTAGCGCACACCATGGTGTCGTCTTCGTCTGTGCTGTGGTCTGGAGAACATTCCTCTGCACTCCTTTGTAAAGCATCACACCCACTATCAGGGTCTTTGATTGTGTCAGGGCTGGATTTAGACGACGGGAGCTGTGTGTTCAGACATCCTAAGTTTTCAAGTCCAGAGGATCCCCTGTCTTTGTCGTCATCTTCAGTAATTAGTTGTTTCAGCTGGTCTAAAAGGTCTTCACTTGACTTTCTGCTGGTTGGCGGTTTGTAATCAACAACCAAATCAGCTAAGAGTTCGTCCAGTTGCTCTAGACTCTGCTGGAGGGAGAAATTGTTGTGTTTCCTCTCTTTGGTTATGTCCGGTGTATTTTGTGGCTGCTTGTGATGCATTACTGTCGGAGATGGTGTCTTTTCGTCATCCAACGTATCCCAGCTGACAGAGTGCACCTCACGCCGCTTGTTGTTGGCTGCACATATGTCATTGTCTGTTATGGTGATCTCAGGAGTTACAAACCAGTGTCCACTCTTAGTATTCCTCCATGGATTGCTTGAGCTCCTCTCTAATGAGGTTTCAGAGAGCGAAAGGGCAGCGTAGCGCCTAGGTGAACTTGAGAGGTTAAGTATAACAGGTTGAGATGTAATGTCAGCAGCTGCTGCTTGCTTTGCTTGGTAAAACAGGTTCTCATAGCTACGTCCACGAGGAACAGACTGCTGTCTGTCATGCCGTGGATATAGAATATTGTCCCAAGACTTGGAGTGGTTTCTGACCTCTGCTCCTAGTCTACTTGTCTCCACAAAGCTGTTAGTAAACCACGGAGGTATACTAGGGTCTTGTCTTACTCTTGGTGGTGTGTGCTGAGAGGACTGGTTAGAGTAACCAGATATACTTGAGCGATACCAGTCATCTGAAAAGGCCTGAGACATACGAGGGCGTCGACGACCCTCAGTATGGTATGGCCTTGGTGGATAGTACTGCTCCTCAGGAGAGCATGGTTTGGAATAAAACAACCGTGAGTTACTCATATGGTATGGATTGAACCGGGTGTCCTCTCCATAGTAGGACCTAGACAGTGGAGTTTGCGAAAAGTATGATCCTGCCTCACTGGTGGAGTAAGGCCTACTATACACAGAGTGTGCTGGCTCTCTGTTGGTATAGTTTTCTGTGTAATATGACCTGACAGGGAGGGTGTGAACCCATCGGGTCCTTGGATCATACTGACTAGTCATTGTACTACCATGGCTGGTTAGACTGGACCGGTCATCCTGATAGTATGCTCTAGAATAGGGGTGGACTGGATACCTAACAGGGTCCTCTGTATAGAAGAACTTGGTTGGTATGTTAGGATTTGAGTAAGCTCTTTGTTCTTGACTCAGATACGGTGCTGTTGGTGATGGCATTCTGTGTATGTCTAGATGCTGGTATGAGATGGGAGACATGCTGGTGGTATAGTGGTATCCTTGTCTAAAATCTCCACTGTAGCATTCGCTCGGAGTGGGCGTTGGTGAGGAGACAATCTGTCGAGGTACATACAAACCTCTACTGCTACTGGCCTGCGAGTATCTTTGCCAAAGATGATCAGTCCGTACATTGGGAACCTGCCTAGATGTGTGCTGCAGAACAGCAGCATCTGGTTTAATGTCCACACGGCATCTGACATGAGGGGTTATGGCTGGTTTATCTGGTTTATCCTCTTCAAAACAGTCTGAGACATAGAGAGGAGACTGAGGCTGCAGTTTGATTGGATGCACCTCATTCAAAAAAGCCCTGTTTGAGGGATAGGATTCCCGCTGTGTTTCTGAATTCCTCAAGGTATCCGACGCAGCCTGAGGTGTATCCCTTGCCTTCCTGGCTCCTGGAGGAGACACTGAGATGGGCACAGGAGTAAGGGTGGACTTAACTCTTGGAGCGCTTCTAGATCTTGTTCTCTTTTTAGAGTCTGACCAAGTAAGATGGCTGGTTTTGTCCTGGGTGGTTTGCTGCTGGAACTGCCTGGTGTTGAACAGATCAGGAGATGAAAAGCGAAGGTGCCCCGATTGATCTAGTCCATTCCACATTAGATCTTTGTTTAATGTCTGTTGCTCAGCCCTCTTATAAGGGTACTCCATTGAGGAAGAGAAGGACTGGGGGTCATCCAGTGACTCAATAAAGTCAAAGCTACGGCAGTGTCTTTTGTTGATGATTTCTGGTTTGTCAATCATTTTCAAGTCACACTGCCGCGAGGAGTGGAGGGAAATAGAGTTGTCTGTGATGGGATTTAGAGTGAAGTCCCGATATAGAGTCGATGCCAGTAAATCAGGGGGGTGCGTTCGTGTCATCTTAAAGGAACTTTAATACTCTCCATTCAGTGTGATTCAAGATCAACACAGCCTGTGGAAAGAAAGAGAGAAAAGAAAACAAATACACTTCAATGCAATTCAAATGTACAGATGTGAGGTAAATGACAGGCAGCTGTATTTTAAAGCATCAAAAATGCTGAATCAGATGTAAGTGAATCTGTACAAAAACAGTCTGACCACATGATAAACCTGTAATGATGGCTGTGTTTAAAATTAACAGCTGTAGTTGTTCATTTACTAACCAAGTTAATTCCATGCCAACAGCCACAATACAACTTTGTATCTGAGCAACATGACAACCATTCATTATTTTTGAAATATTGAGATATTTGAGGGGGCACTTTGTCTACAATCAGACCACAAAAACTGTCGACATGAATTTTAATTAGCCTGGAGACACTGTACTAAAATTAGCTGTTTACATGATCTTGCACTTCTAACTGAGTTTGTATTTAACTCAAAGAAAATGCAAAACAAAACTTGCATAATACCAAATTGCAAGTAAAAGTATTTATTTAATTTCATGTAAAAACCTGTTTGGAATCATTAAACGTTAAACACAATTGTAGACAATAATAGTAACACTATTTTAAGGTGCTTTTGATAAAAAATATAATCTGAGACTAATTGATTGTTGCATTACTGCAGCATGTCTTAGTTTTACCACTAAATCATGAAACCTATAACCAACTGTATTACACAATAAAGACCTCACAATGTTAACAAATTTACAGTATAAAAAGTTAGTTTAAGTTTCAGTAAGAGGCCTTCCTTGTTTTTAATTTCAAAAAGAAATGTGTTGCAACAAACCATTTCTGTTTTCTCCTGTCTGAATTATTCACTTCTTATGAATAAATAATATACACACAACTGCTGTCAATCTCTGCTTGAACATTCAGAGTATTTTTTTAAGGTCTTTGAATATTTTCATGGACAAAACGAATCCGTTTCAACAATGGATTTATGTGTCACACACACATGGGCTTCCTTGTTGGCACCCACCCACGAGCTAACCCTGAGTTACCATCTGTTCATCGTGATGGGAGAGGACTGACCAGCTATCTCCCTGTCATGTCTCCACAACACACCTAAATATCACGTCCTTTTACACATGACCAACCGCGACAGACAAACCAGCACTGTTTTTCACTGCTTTGCATGGTACCTTAGAATCTTTTGTTTCAAAGACAAATTATGGGCTACCTGTATGTGTTTTGCTGTCCTTAATGACAAGAAAGCAGCTATAGTTGCATACAAGGATTATTTATGTCATTTAAAAAGACTTTGATTTGAAAGACAGATTTGCATTTGTGGGTTTGAGTGGGTAAAACTAATACGAATGAATACCAGATCACATAGTTTCCAGCAAGATTGATCACCTAAATTTAGGACACTAAATTTTATACAATATCCATTTTTGTCCTCATATTTATCTTCTTATTTATCCAGTTACAGGAACTTCTGTGTCCTTTTGCATTCATGTTATGGCTAGCTAGTGTTTCAGCTGCACAAGTAATTCAAGGTATCAATCAAACAACTGTAGTAAGGAACTGTTTTGTAGTTTAAGGGCAAATTTCCCCCTTTTTTCAGATGCAGAAAAATAATATTTTCCCAAAAGTTGGCTGTCCTTAAGAATCGAGGTTACATACTGCATTATTACCAACTGCTGTATCACTGTTGGGACCAATGGTCACTAATGTCTAATTGATAGCTGACTGTCATTATAATATGAATACTATCTGGGACTCATTCTTTATCATTTGTGCCAATATAGCAGTCATAAATTCATTACTAATATCCCATCAGTGGAGAATATGCAAATGATGATGGGATTAGTACTGAGGTTTATACTATGCCACTAAATAGGAAAGAACTTTCTTAATCTCATTTTACTTTCAATCTTCCTTTTAAATGGATGAGGTGAGGTGTCAGCAAGATGGCAGGGGCCTTGATGAGACTTCATTTTATTACACAGCATAAAAAATGACCTAATAACGTGCAGGATGTGAAGAGTGAACATTCAGCGAGGAGCTACTACCACAATCTATCTGTCTCAAACAGCTACCCAGCTTTAATACATCAGTGGATACGAACAATAGCTCCACATCACCTTGTAGCAAATTATGTTTTAGGGTATTGTAAAAATAACCTTGAGTTCAAACAGGAATGCTACAGTATATAAATGCTGAAAGAGATTAATAAAATACCAGAATTAATTATGTAAGTCTACAATAGGCCACTGTTGACATCACAACTGATCACAACAGACACACTTATAAGTCCCTGTGGAAATATTAGGCTTTTTCTGAAGTAAGGGGTTAATCTGTTAACAATCTAGGACAAGAAGACGAGACAAAATAGCACATTTGTTTTTAAAATTAGAGGACAGGGCAAGAAGCTTGTTCTAAATGAATGCATTCTTTCCTCTACTCATCCTCATGGTCTAAAGGCCTTAGGCTGTTCTTGAATAGAGGGACCACACTTTCCTGCACAAGTATAAAACCACATGCCACATACTGTCTCCATGGCTACAGCACACAGCAAAGAAACCATGAAACACTCCTGGAGTTGCACACGGAGGGCACAATTTCACTCTGGAAAAAAATGGACTCACAATCAATATGAATCGCTTTAATATTGTGTGTGTGGGCAAAATCCATCTGTGACACACAAGTGCGACTTTATATTGACCTAATGAAAGGATGCAGCGATGATGCTGCTATTATTCACAGTGCCAAAGGCTGTATTTTCCTGATGATGAGGTTATGGCTCTATATGCGGTCTAATATTAATGGGCTCTTATTTATTTGCTCGCCGGTTTGTAACTAAAAACAACTTCGCAGGCTGTATTCTGCCATTATGCAAGATTTTGCAGACAATAACAAATGTGATGCGGATTCGCCTGAAAGCTCCCCACGGGGCCATACCGAGGCACATCCAGCCTTGAAGCGTTACCAAATACTTGCACTAACGCACTTCGACACCCCTTTTATTTTGGTGCTGCGGCACGGACGGCCCTCCATCCTTTGTGGCTGACCTGATGCCTTTGAGCCCGGAATGACATCATTTGCGGAGAAAGACAGAAGCAAAGCGGGTTCAAACCAGGACAGAGCCCGCCGGGGGGAAAGGGGGTTGGATGAGTTGGGCTAAGTTTGGATATGAAAGATTTCGTGAGTGAATGAGGGGCCTTACCGTCTCGCCAGTGAGTGGATCGGATGCGGTGGACATGGTGAAGCGGCAGCCTGTTCTCCGCGAGGTGCAGCTTCACCCCTACCGCACCTGCTGTGAGCCTCCCGGAGCCGAGCACTCGTCCTTCATGCTGCCTTTACATGTTGTCCACTTCACTTCGATGCTCTCACACTCGCTTATGGCTTTGTGCGTGTGTGTGTGTTTGTGTGTGATGGAGGGGAAGGAGGAGGTGTGTCTGAGGCTGCGCTTGTGCGCGTGCCTCTGGAGGCGTGGTTGTGCGTGTTTTTATGAGGAGGGGAGGGGAGGAGGGGCTGGGGGTGTTGGAAGGAGGCTGAAGTGGGTGTTGAGTCTCGGAGCAGCAATGCGGTCTCTCCGTTCATCTCGGTACATGGAGCCCTGAGGACAGCTGCATGGGCATTTCCGGGGGAACTGTCGGTCGTTTGGTGTTCCTGCAGTGTAAGCTTTGTAATCAGCTGTCTTCATCAGGAGGCAAAGCGAGTCTGACATTTACATTTTTAGAAAGTTTGCAGACAGACTAAATAAAAGCTGCCTGCAGAATTGGGCCTCTCCCACACTTCACTGGTCACTTCTGGTCTTCCTCCTACACTGTTGCGCATGCATTATACATGCCGATGAGAAAATTGTGTGTGCCAATATACTGAGATTTAGTACTTCATTATTATGGAAGTGGAAGGCTGCAACAGGATTGTTTGCATCATGCATTAACCCACAATCACACATTTTCTTGCTTAATCAAATAATCTAAAAAATGTCAGAAAATTGTGAGAAAAAGTTGTTATAATTTTCCATAGTCCAATGTGACATCTTCAAATGCCTTGTTTTATTCAACCAGCAGGCCAAAAGCCAAAGACAGTCATACATAGATCATGTAAAACAAAGAAAAGCATTCAGTTGTTGCTGTTTAAGGGCCTGTTTATCAACACTTGACTTGTGTGGCCTCCTCTGTTGATGGCCTGGAGTCTGGAGACCAGCTCCCTTGGTGCCTCAAGAAATCCTGTTGCACTCCTATGGAAATCTCCCATGATGCAGCATGAATTCAAGACAACACATTGTCTTTGTTGTTTTGCAGTCTTGCAAGATTAAAATGCTTTCCTTGTAGCCTGCCCTGTGCCACACACATTTGCCCCATAGTCTCACCTCGCCACAGCCTCCTGCATTGTCTGAATTGATGATGGGGACAGCTGGCTGTGAGCCCCAGCCGGGAGCATGTGACTGCCACTGGAAAACTGCTTACTGAAGCACTCTCACGGCAGATAGAAATCACTACGGACGAACTGTGCTGATCGGGCTGAAGATCGCAATGATATTTAGCTGTGACAGAGCTCATTTTGTTACAGGAAAGACAGCTTTACACGTGCGTGCTCACAGTTGATGATCACCATTTTTTTCTTCTTCTGTTATATACTCTTCCTGCATCCTGCTTACAGAACACCATAGCCAACCGAGACTCCATCTGTGACATACCACGTGTATGAGATATGATTCAGAATGACAGTACAGTGGATCTCACATTGTGCAGCATCCAGCATCCCTGAGAGTGGGATCTATCTGAGCATGTGTGACTCACCCTCTCCATCACAGTGCATTGGCATCAGTTTGTGTCAGCTGTTGGTTAGCAGGCATAAGTGTCTGTCAGCTGGCTGCTAGCAGGTGTCTTAGGCACCTTGTAGGCTCCGTGGAGAGGAAATCAATGGCTCTCTGTTGATTAGAGTCCCCTCTGACAGGGATCAATCAGGATTATTCCACCACAAAGTAACAACATTAAAGCGGAACACGGCTTCACTCCGCCTCCACTGCTCGAACAAGCTTTCATGCTGCTCTGACATATCAGCCATAATGAGCCATAAGGAAGAATCTGGACGTTCTGCTTTGTTCTTACAATGCTCCGCGCTCATGCTGGCACAGTAAACAACCTCCAGTTCCCCAGCTGTCTCCAATTAACTCTATGTAAGATTAAGTGACTCTCGACAAACTTTCATTCTGATTTCTGTGTTCCCATTGGTGGGAATTACATAAGAGATGCGAGGATGCTCACACAGCCAGGCCCCATTGCTTACAAAGTCCAGCCCAAAATAGCCAGTGTGGCAGGCTGATACAAAGCAACTCTCAGCTTCACTTATTTTGGACTGTAATGATATGTCAGAGGAAACAAGGAAAACACATTAGACAGCAATGTTAAGGCAAACACACTCAGCTTGGTTGTTCAAAAGGAATCCCCAGGGAAGCTAGGGATGTTGTCCACGGTCCCTGCGGTGGTAAATATTTCACAAAGCCAGAATTAGACCTCTTAGATAGACATATGTCTGAATGTGGGTGGTTCCTTCACACCGAACAGGACCTTTCCATGCCTTGTATAAAATATGTATACTCAGATTCAGTGGACTTTGAGGGAAGAGAAATGCAGCAGTGGTGAATCTGAAGACTCAGTGGGAGATGCACCCAGTCTTCCCTTAATTCTAAATCAACACCGATTAAGTCCTAAACAAATTAAACCACTCAATCCTCTCCTTTCAACTGTCTCGCCCCAGACATGATTTACAGTTGTGGCAGTCCGTATAGGGCTCACTGGGACCACATGTTTTTGTGAGTACTAAGTACTTGGATGCTCTTTTGGCTCAACAGGGAATCGAAGAATCCATGTTGGCGTTGCTTCTATTCCTGGTGGATCAGACTAGATTATATTCAGCGGATTTCTAAGCTTTACCAGAGCGCACTTGAGTGACTGGAGGCACTCTTACTAGTGTCCTCATGTAGCTGATACTGCATGTTGTACCCTTAAAGTGGCAAATGTTTGCAAAAGATCACTGCCTAAAGAAACCTTGACCAAACAGCGTGCTCTGCATCTTGAAACATGAAGAATAGAACAAAATAGAATAGAATAACAATTTGAATGTAATATCCTCATGCTTAAATAGCTAATTATGTTTACTTTGGCTGCACAAAAAAAGAACATTCCAATCCACTCCAAGTAACACTCATAAACAAATTCATGTACAAGCCAAACCATTTGGGAGCGGTATCCATGGTAACCCACACTGAGTAGGAGCAAAAGAGACTGAATTGATTTCAAAGGGAATGAAGTAAAGTGCTGATGGGAATCTTCCATGGAGACCATAAAAATCTACGTCACGAGGATGAGATGAAGGGAGGTGAAAACTGCTTATAAACCTTCAACAATCTGCAAACACGCTGCAGGAGGGATTGAGCAGTGCAGCCTCTCATCTACTGCACATTTAATGGAAACAAACAGCGCTGATGTCTTTTCTGTCCCAGATTATCTCCAGCAGAGATTGACAATTTAAAGTCAACATAAGGTTTACCATAAGGAGAACCCCCTCTGGCAGCCTCACGGTGCAAATAAGACAGGAAGAAGGACTCATGTGGGCACATTCTCAGATCCTCCTCTCAGTACATGTAGGTCAAAGTAAGAATAGTGTAGATATTATTCACAGCTGCACTGAGCAAACACAAACTCCTCTGTCCCGGTCTCTGGAGCCACAGTAAGACATCCCATGGCGAGTCTTAATTAAATCTTTACTACACGCTCCTCTCTCATCCTTCATCATCTGCCATTTTGGCTAAGGATTCACGCAGTCATGTGTGCGAGTTTATTAAAGGGGAAACACATTTGGAACGAAGAGACGGGCCTTTCGGTGGGTGCAGTTTCTTTCCGAGGCCTCCTGATGGTGTGAATTATTTGTGGTTGTGCATTTGTCACTATGATATTGTTATGTAACTGCGCAGAGACAGAATGCAGTCGAATTACATTTAGAGAGTTTCATCAAAATCTGTGATTGAGGTCAGCAGGAGGTTTTATAATGCAGGGCTGTCATTAAGGTCCTGCTATTCAAGACTGGACAGACAACAAATCTTTTGTGCTCTGGTTAGGAAGAATCAACGAGGTCCTTCTAAATATGGATATCTCTCGCTCTCTATCTCGCAGCAGCACAATACTAAGCAGTACTGAGTTGCACTAATTGTGCAGGGCTGTAGGCCATGTATAATAGCTGTAACAGCCACTGTTTGTCATTCAAAGCCTACTTTTCTGAATAAAACAACTGAATTGTTCACTTTCCCTCATAAAAGAATTGCTGAACACTGAGATTTATTCAGTTCAAGTATTCGACATGAATGAAACAAATGCGGCATGGCCCTGGTGTCTGGATTTTTTCCCACTCAAATCCTGTGTAGTTTGCACGTCCACCCATCAAATTACATGTGCAAATCAGTTTTGACACTTAATGTATGTAATTACCCATTCTGGTTGGCAGTTGCAGCCATCCAGATGCACCTGTGCTCGCAGCTTCTCCTTGCTGTTTAAATGGGTCAGCTCTAGAAATATCCTGGCTCAGAGAAGAAGTCGTGAGTGCCCCTCCCGTAACAGAACAAGACCATTGCTGGCAATACCCTTGGATTCTTTGTTTGTGACCTGCAAAGTCATAAGAGTTGTATTAGGATGATTACACAACACTTCAAGTGTATGACTGTTGTGGGAAAAATCACAATTTTTGTTGTTTTCTTGTGAATGGATGGCGTAGTTTGCCAGATAGTGATAAACTCTCACCAGTAACAGCCTGCTGTCCTCTATCAAGATACTAAAGTCACTCCTTTTGCTAGTGTGGGCAAAAAATTACAAAGTGGTATGTGTGAATGATGCTGACTTACTAAGCTAATGTTAGATGCCAAAAAAAGTACAATTAAATCATCTTCCGGAACATGTTCAACATGAATTCATGTCTTTCCTGATCAGATGTGCGTCTGAACTGCTAACCAAACCTAGATTTGTTAGGAGAGAATGGTATGGCCCGCTGGGCAGCTAGATAGGAAATGCAAGCAGGCAGACAGAGCTTTAAAAAAACACAGTGACCTTTTGTGAGGGAGCTGCTATATAACATCCTGCTTGCAAATTGGATTTTGCACTCCAGACACTTTTGTCTGCAATGAAAACTTTCAAGGTAAAACGAAATTGATCCATTTGGTGATTAAAATTGAGCTCACTCCCTCGCTGCATAAAACCATCCAGCCAAAATATTTAGACAGTGCAAGTCATTTTAAAGTTGAATGAGGGAGAATATCTGGATTTCAAAGCATTTGTTTGTAGATGCAGTCATTGATTTGTACAATGAAACACAGTCGTTCTTTTGACCGGGGGATGCATAATACTATTGGCCTGTCTCTCAGCTGCAGCTGCTGCACTCAGATTTGCAGCCCTAATGAAAGTCCAAAAGACAGTGCAACATAATACATGTGTGTTTCCACCAACACCATGAATTAGGCCTTTATGCTAAGGAGAAAAGATAGGCTCAAGTATGATGAGTGGCATTCAGGGAGCCTTTTGTGTGTATGTGCCAGATTAGTTTTGTTTAATAGGATTATGCACACATTGATGTTTATGTTTTCTGTGTGATTAGGACTCAAAATCATGTAAAATGTATGTCTCAGAAGACACAATAATGAGACCTCTTTGCATTTTAACACAAAAGAAGACAAAACTCCAATAAGAAATTTAATTTCTAAAATAAAATTAAGATCCTATTCAGTTGGAATATAGCAGTGAGCATGTGTTTATTGAGTTTTTGAGAGAGATGCACTTCCAGTTTTACAATTTAGCTCATGCTCCTATGAGATTTGAATGCACATACTGTAAGTTGCTTTGATAAAAGCATTTGCCAAATAATGTAATGTAATGTAATGAATAGCTCTGATCAAACAGTGGGGACATAAAAAGGTATACTCATTACACAAGTGTAAAATGAATTATGTAACCTGATTAATCTTGTACAGAATTGTAGGCTCTCATAGTCAGACTGCAGTCCCACACCACCTTGTGGTCACATTAGTATGACTGCTATTACAACTACTGCAAAACACTGTTGAGCTGAGCAAAGTGTTCTCAGTTTACAGTTTGCAACATACATCTGATAGCATGTTTTATTGCTTTAGAGATGTTTACAAGATCTAGAGACTTTTTTCAGCTTCTTCCTGACCTCACATTTTAGATATTTTTTTGCTTGCTACTATGCACAATACTAATAGCAGAATGACCTGTTAACTAAACACTGTCAAATAGAGACATGAGCACATCAAACACAGTTCCCACCTGTATAACATTCTATTCCAAGGTCAAAATTATTTTTTAGATTTCTTGATATGGATGCCAAAAACAATTTCTACCCTCCAACCCTCGACATTGGGGGAAAAAAGGACGACAGAAGAGGAATCTTTCTTCCAAGTTGGACAGACATGATTAACTGAAACTTAAACCCAAAAGAATGAGCGTTAACACTGTTCTGTATTCAGTCAATAACAAATACAACAGTTATTATTGGTCATAGACTTTATTAGACATGTGCATGTTTTAATAACATACTCATTTTCACATAATATAGCTACATTGCATATAACATCAAATATTTTTTTTTACATTTAATTCAATAATCCACCATGATTTACAGTATGCAGTATCTTATTTTTTGATTAACAAAAAACCTCAGCTTTTTGATTCTTGCACTTACATTTATGATGTACGTTTTTGAATCTGGCAGGCATCGACTGATAATCAGTTCCACTCAGATTAGTAAGGATTTAATCTTTTCACAATGATTATACAATGCATTTAGAAAACAATAAAACCAAGCTGTAAGGAAAAAATGTACATTCACAGTCAGATATATCCACTATAAATAATGTAAACATTTTCAAAAGAAATGTGTGAATATCAAAAACATAAACGCGTAAATCTACGTCTTTGCATTGGTGTCACAGCTCGTCCTGTCAGTCTCAGGAACTGCCTTGGCAAATGGTATGTCTTAATATGGCCAGCAGGCCTCTGAGCGACAGTATGACATTTTTCAAAGTTAACCATCCATGCTAATCGTGATGGCTCATTTTCATAAATTACACACTCAGTGTAACAATTACACAAAGCTGCTCTTACTGATTCTCTTGGCGTTAGGCTGTGCCACGATAAATCTGACAGTAATGTACTGACACTGAGTCACTGTAAAATTTAAAAATGAAGCCCTGAATCACTAATGCATAAACATACAAGCCCCACATAGTCCTGCCTTAATAGAAACAAAGAAGCATGTAGAAAATAATTGAAACTAAAAAGCACAAAGTAAAAAAATAAAAAAAAGTTGAGAGACACACATAATATCAACAAGCACAAATAGCAGCTGGGGATAAATGTGACAATCTGCATCACTCAGAGCTCTGTACAACACATCTATTTGGTTTGACCAGTTACAGAACAACATTCACACGTTTATGCACCATTGAGCACAAGGGGTCACTGTGGCTACACAAAACACAGGCTGCATGAAGACTCTGCAGGGGAACCAGGACTCCTTTATACTTTTGGCTATTGGGCCATCTCTAAAAAGCATGATATTGCCATAACTACGTCGACATTCGAATGGAAAGCACTCCTTCTGGAAGACATTGTTAGTGCCTGGAAACAGAATAGTTTTTCCGTAGTGATCAAAGAAAGGGTTGTCAGTGCGAGGGAGGAGTTCTACTACTACCTACTGCAGGGGTGCATCCCACAGTTGACATTCCTATACCTTTACATTATTTCTTTACTGTATAACCTCTTCTTACAGACTATGAACCCATTGAAAACTGGGAGGCATATATGGAAGCAGGAAGTCTGCTGCACTGTATGATACAGACTCGTGTTTGGAGATACTTAAGTGCAAAATCACAATGCATTGACTACTGTTGAACCTTAAAATCAACCTAACATAATCCTCTAACTTGCTGTACATCCACTAACTTCATGGCTGGTTTACAGTCAGACGCTTTTTCATTCCATTTCTTTGAAATCAAGGGATTATGAAATGAAAGTGTCTGTTAATAATCTAGTTTTTCACTAACTGTACCTGAACAGTTGCAAACCCTACGCTGTATCCTGCTGTACCGCACCTACCACAGACACAGCAGCACCCCAGGGTGGGAACACCGAGTTGTTGCTTTGTCAAGAGGCAGATGAATAAACCTGAAAATATAGACTTCATACATCAGTCAGTGTCACTGTATTCAAGTATAAGTTTTGCAGTATACTCTGTGTGCAAATGCATCTGAAATTATAGAAACATTCTACCTCATTAAAATGCATGCTCTTCCTTCATTATTAGTAAACAACCACGATAAAACTGTAATGGAAGACCCTCACCCACATACAAGTGTCACAATCAATTGGACATCCCTGAGACAACTCCATTTGATCTGACGTTCTTGTCTGTGTAAGGCATGCGTTCAAGGTGGAGAGCTTTCGGGCGTTTGCTCTTGTGCGACAAAAAACGGGAGGAAAAGTGGAAGCAACAACATCCTCACAACATCTACTGGGTTACTCTACTAATTCAACTACATGTGACGACACAGTTACAAGCGCCAATGTCAGGGGTTGGAAAATGCGACCATTGCCTCCTGTTGACATGCAGCTAAGACATCACCATGAGCGGTCAACAGCTCGAACAGATCTAGCATTAGCTAACACTGGACATTCTGTGTGTGCAGCTGTGCTGAGTTAGGGATTGTACAAAAATTAGTAGGGGTGGAGGGGGTAAAAAAAAAAGTGGGGTTATTGTTATTTTTATTTTTGCAAAAGGGAGGGTTGTCTGACTTTTTTGAGAGATCAGTTGAGGGTGTTTAATTTTTGTCATATGTTTGTGTGATTACTTATGGAAAAAAAGATAAATAGTAAGTAAATCAAACAGGTGGTTTTCATTTGTGCCATGAAGGAGCATTTTGCCATACGCAGAGGATGAAATAACAGTTTATTTCGCAAACTCTTTATTCAAAAATAGAGAGTGGCTATATTTTCATTATTTTGTTATGTTTACCATAAATATATTATTTTAAGACATTTAAAAACACTAGGGAGTGCCTTGCTTTTTTTATAACATAAAATATTTGATTCTGCACCCAAATAATTTTTGTACAGTCCCTTAATTGATTTGGTTGTTCGGCTAACCAACCACAACTCAAACATAAAGATCACAATGACTTTACGGCACCAACAAACAAGTGGGAGCAATATTTTGTTGTTTTGTTTCTAACTTTTGTGTGTGTGCTCATGCATATACAGACTTTTTTTGTGTTTTGTTTGTGTGACACCATGAGTAGATGACTTACTTAAGCTTGAGGCGAGGCAAGGAATGTTTCAGATATCAGTGCCTAAATTTTCTGTGTATTCTACTTTTTGTTCATTTGAAAAGGTTTTAAGTATTTAGGCAGTGGGTGTCAAGTGTGTACATTTTCATTTCAGGGTCAATGTACATGAACTGGAGACGGCATCCTGTTGGTCCTTGTTGGTTGGGGGAATCTGTCCTTCAGTTTGCCTGTCCATCTTTCTGTCAGTAGGAGGAGGAGGAAGGGGGCTTATGCCGTCTCAGTCTGAGAAGAGACTGGCAAAAGATTTGCGTAGATTGCGTATGGTTTCAGCCTTCACCTCGTCCTGGCTAAGGCTGGCTCGTGGCGCTGGGGTTTCTGGAATGTTGAAGGTATTGGTAAGAGACTGGGACTTGCTATAAAGAGAAGAAAATGGCAATAGAGGAGAGGAAGAGGCTATTAAAGTCATGCAGCAAACCCATGGAATGAAAAGACTGGAGCACGGCAAGACAGAGAGAGACAGGAGAGAAAAGGCTCAGTAAAAGATGATAAAAGCGCATTCCTTCTCTATGGTCATTCAGTATCCCCTTATCATCTCAAATATGATATGAATAGTGAATGACTTTACAGGATGCAGAGATGCATGTTTGTTCTTTTTTTAAATCAGGGATTGAGGACAAGTGTTTTATGTCTCCATTTCAAGACAAGAAAGCACAATGCAATCTGATTAATATAATCTAAAATTAAGATTATGTGAATTGTCTGTGCATAAAACCTAGCCTCTGTATGTATTGAACAATCATACAGACTGTTTTGCAGCTAAATTCTCAAATACAGATAAAATGTAAGTATACATTGCACAGCTTTGATAGCTTCAGATCAGAATGAGCACTATAAGTTGTCAATAGTAGTAACGAGCCTATTTTTGAGTTTAGTTTGTCTTTTTTGAAAACACAAATCTGTACAGTATTACAACAGGCTATTATTTTGATTATATGTAAACATTAATGAAATACTGTATGTTCCTTATAGTTATCCTGTCTCACTTTAATTTTGTGGCTGAATGTGTATCAGAGGAAGATTCAGTTGAAATTACTTTACATATGGCAATAAGATTTTATATCTTATTTGTTTTATCAAGAAATATTAAAATCAAGAGACAAAATTGTTATTTCTATGTCATAAATGAAAAAAATAAACTACTTCTAAAAGCTCAATAATACGGAGTAATACGCTGCATTAATAGTTATTTACATTTTTATATATGAGAAAACTCATTTGAAAGTAGGATTTAGAGACTCTGGTAACCTTTGTCCGAGAATATGCATTGTGACAGATGTGGTAGATTCAATATGGTGAACAACTGCAAGCCAGCTTGCTGTTGTCTGAGGACAATCTGAAATGTTATGTTTTGTGAAACTGTTGCCAAAGGACTGAAAATGTAAGAATCGATAAATCATGCACATTCAAGTGGATTGTTTGTCAATAAAGAGCATGAATAGATTTCCCATATGGCATGCATATCTCAGTGCAGGCAAAAAGTAGGAAAGGATCAGCTCTAAGGTTCAGTTTTGAAAAATGAGAGGGAACTGATCCCAAATCATTTATCATAAGCAATTACTTACTTTAGTTGTGGAGAGCCGCCCATAGCCGGGTTGTCCTGGCTAGGTTTTTGTGGGGGCTGAGGCTTTTGCTGCAGTGGGGGTCGTCCGCCTGGGCCCCCCTGGCCTTGAGCAGCAGGTCGGGGCTGCTGGGTAGTGGGTCCTCCAGAACGACCTTGCTGTCCAGGAGCCCTCTGTTGCTGCGCCCCTCCCTGTGACTGCTGCCTAGGGGGCTGGGCAGGCCTCTGCTGTGGTTGGCCTGTTGGAGGTTTCTGGCCAGGGCCTGCAGATTTCTGCTGCTGGGTGACAGACTGTTGCCTCTGAGCTTGAGGCGAACCTCCTTGGCTTCGCTGAGGAGAGCCCTGACCAGAAGGAGGTCTCTGGCCTTGAGAAGCTCCCTGACCTGGTGGCCGTGGCTGGCCTGCAGGTCCTTGGGTAGCCTTAGCCTGGGCACTGGGGTCACCAGCAGCAGGGTTCACAGCAGATTGCTGGGCCTGTGCAGGAGGCTGGCCTTGAGGCTGTGGGCGCTGCTGAGGTGGGGGGCTTTGCTGTGGACCACCTACAGGAGATAAACAAAAGCAGCAATCACATTCAATTGCTTTCTTAACATGCTTGCTTTTTCAGACTTAAAAATAAAGATAAATGATTTCTAAACGAAATCAAATGGCATCTTTTAACCCAGTGTTTTGTGATTGTGAAAGATCAAGTTCTTACCCTGAGGTGAGGGGCGTGGTTGAGCCTGTGGAACTTTGGGCTGTGAGACAGGCTGAGGAGACACTGCTCTCTACAAAACAGACAGTAGTTAAAAGGGCAAATGTTTATCACATAACAAAGAAAGAAAAAAACAGTTAGAAAATTATATTTAGTGGAAAAAATATATTATTGTCTTGATTTGTTCAAAAAAACATTCTACTGCAAGATAGACATCTAGAAGCCTAGCATCAAGGATAATTATATTAGAGACTCCTCTGCTATAAAAAGTATGGGTTCACAGCTTCATAAAAAGTCATGAAACATTGCAGTAGTACTAAATGATGTCAGTTGAGGATGTTTGAGTCTTTCTGGCCCTTCAGGTCCATTGTCACGTAGATGATGTCTTGTATTGTCTACAATCACACCACCTCATCTCTACAATTAAGTCTGCGGTGCCCCAAGGATCAATGCTTGGCCCATTACTATTCATTTTTATGTTGTGGCCAGAAATGTGACAGAAATATCCACTTCTATGCTGATGACACTCAATTATATGCACCTATTAAGCCTGACGTCTTTTGTTAAACAGTTTGTCTGATACCTCAGACTATGTCAGCTCACTCAATGAACCCGAAAATACTGTAAGACTCACATGCTGAGTGTTAGTCCGGTCAGACATAAACATCTAGTTTCATAAATTGCCATTTTGATGGCTACAGTTTCGGTGTCAGTGTTAAAATATTAGTGTTATTTCTGACCTCTTTCTATTCTTTGAATCAATAACATTTTGAAAATCATAACTTTTTTTTTTTTTTTTGCAACATGTCCACAGTATTAACCATGCTGTCATATGCAAAGGCTTCGCACAGATGGTTCCACCAGTTGCCTTGAGATTGGTCCAAATGGTAATGCTACAATTCTCAGTATATCAAAATAGTCTGTGCAATGAAGGGCCTATGCTTTGATATTCAAAGCTTTGTGTGGATGGGCACCACATACTCATGGACATGTATGTATTTTACTATGCATTCACTCATTATCTGTTAAGACTAATATAATTTGCATTGCACAGCTGTTATCGCCGTTTCCCTTTACTCAAGTTTTATGCCTACTGTTCCAGCTGCATTTTCTGTCCTTTCTTTTATCGTAAGATATTATGAGAAACCTTGTGTGTAACTGTGCAGCCTAAATAAAAACAGACCTGACCTGACATATTTTTTCAACAGAAGTGTGGAAAATACAGAAAGGTGGAAGATTACTGGGGTCAAAAAAGAATACTTTTTGGTTTGAGAGCAACTGTACCTGCTGCCCTGCTGTGGAAGAGCTTGTAGTGCGAGGAACAACCAGGTTCATCCTGGAAATCACCAGCTCTGCAATCTGAATGCGATCCTCATCCTGCTGGTCCCCAATCAGTGGCATCGAGCAGTCATCAACCTAAAATCCACATATGATGGTTTTAATGGATTTCCCTTAAGGTCAGAGACATATGATTTCCTGATATCATTATACTGCCATCTAGTACCTCTATAATGTAGTCCTTGCCATCTTTACCATGTAGAGCCTCTACAGCGCAGATATCCAACCCTCCAAAAATGTCAGAGCAAGAGTCCACCCACATTCTGTACCTATAATAATGTGATAAACAGAGCTCTTATAGTACAGTGAAACATTATGGGATTTACAATCTCATCATCATCTCTCATCATAACTCATGAGCTCTTACTTGTCTGACATGGCCACCTGCTCAAGCATAGATGAGCCAGTGTTGGTCTTCCAGTTGCCAGAAATTGATGTTCTCCTGTTCGTTTAGAAATGAATTCAATATTTAACAATTTTCATTTGTTTTAAACATATACTGATGTGTCAGCTCTTTGGTAGTAGTCTGAAACTCACATGTAAGCTTTGTAATTGTTGCCAATCTTCTGGATGCGGACATCATACTTTGCATCAATGAAGGGCTCAGATGTGGCGTAAGTCTTGGTCAGTGCCACAACACTGGCAATATCTTGAAAATCATATTGATTGTCCACTTTCACCTAGAGCAGCAAAGGTAAAAATATAAATATACTAGCATATATTGGTCCCAGAAATACTGTGTTTACACTGAATTGCATTAACCCTTGGGCACTCCAGTACTACCTTTCCCATTCCTGAGTGAGCATGGCCCATCTTTACCACTACAGGAAACCGAGGGGAGGTAATCTGTAACAAGAGCATTATCACATTATCAATTACTCAGATTTCTTATAAATGAATTCATCATGGTACTCTAATTATTAAAAAACACATTTTAAATGCATTTCAATCAAACAGAAGTGACACACAGCACCCCTTCTCTTTTTTCTTCAAGAGACTCTGATTCATATTGATGTCTTGAAAACCAGCCCAATACTGTCAGCCTGTGACTGCAGGGGTGGAGATGATTGCTCTGCAGCAACAGACTCAGTGTAACTGTACTGTCACAGACTTGGCAGACGAATAATCAAAAACTCTGCCTCTACCCAGAACGAAGAAAACGGGACACTCCCCAGAAAATTAGATTGGATTCAGCTGCTACATGAGATGGAATATTGACATGGAAGTGAATTACCTTCCTAATATGTGACCCGTGCAGAGGGGTGACCTGTTTGTGACTCTTTAGGGGTTTAGCAGTAACACATACCCATCAGCACAAGTGGGAAGGGGGAGGGGAGATAGAGAGAGAGAAGGAGAGCAGATGGCAATGGACTCACCATTTCCTTGTGGTTTGGATAGTAAACCTGCTCTATCAGTGGGAACTCCTCTGGGCCCAGTTGCTTGAAGAGTCTAGACATCTGAGCGAACTAAAATAGACACAAATATTCAGGATGGATCATTTGTAACCAAAAAATGATGTATCTATTCAGATACATTTAATGTGCAATATGTTTTCAAATTAACTAACTGAATAAAACTTACCACCCATGGCTTGTCACAGAAATTATAGACAGAGTGCAAAGTGTTAACACTTGGCAGTCCAGCATACTGCAGACCAATCACTATATTCCGGTGGTCTCCATTCTTGTCCATGCTGAAGGCATGCTGTCTGATCAGCACAAAGTCTGGCTTAAAGGATCTGTGACAGAGGACATTAGCAAAATATTAAACACATTGCAAAACAAACTGAGCAGTTATGAGGCCATGTCATTCAGGTTATAAAGGAATTTGAGCAAACTTCAACATAACCTCAAATTTGCAGCAGCACTGCAAGCTTAATAACTAGAAATACTTTGCAGAGTACTTACTTAGTAACCTTATGCCCACTTCTGATTGCATCAATGTCCACATTGTAGGTGCCCATGGAATTGACCACCAGACTGATTTCAGAGAATTCTGCCTAAAAGGACAACGTCAAGGTCAATTGAACACCATACAAAACACTAGTATCCTGATTATAGCAAGAGGATGGGAATAACCACATATTCTACATGAGCCAGGTTGAACAGGGTACACATACAAGATGGCAGACTTTATCTGAAGTGTGTTCTACCTGTTAAGAGGCCACAGGGGAAATAATGGAAACGACAGCGCAACATGAAGTAGAGAGACAAAAATAGAAGGCTAGGAAAATGCCTCAGGCAGCGGAAAAGATCTAAAAACTTTCAGGGTGTCCTCAAAGTGCTGCTGGGTGCATTACAGCAAAACTAACCACCTACACATACTGTATTAATAAATATTCTTAAGAGGCTACACATTATGGTTCACAAATTTACCAGATTGACTATTGGTGAGTTCTCAAACAAAACAAACAACTGATTCATCTATATAAGTGATTACACTTAAAAATTTGCATTAGTCAGTCTGGCTTTGTGGAGGCAAAGTGTTTCTCTTAATCAGGTGTCACAGAGCACACTTCAGCGTGATAATGAATGCAGCATCTCCCTCTCATAGCTATCAATACTCACTCAGTAGTAAACTGGACCCTGGGACATTTATCATTCTAAAGGCTCTCTGTGAACGCAGTAATAGCTCCCATTGTACTAGATGATTCATCTGTTATTTACTGAAGAAACCATGAATCATTGGATGTTAGTATCAAGCCTGTTGTTGATCAGTGCACCTAAAATGCAAGTTGACATATTAGTAAGATTTACCCAACGGAATGATTCACCAAAGGACTTAGAGGTGACAGTGCCTCAGAAAATAAAAATGTGAAAACCAAAACAGGATCAAAGTGAGGACAAAGGATGCATAATATGGGCAGAGGGACATTTTCCATGGATAACAGCTAAAACAATCAGCTTGTCCTAAAATAATGCAATGCCTTCAGCGACAGAGGAAAATAACCCTACTTCTTCAGTTACCAGTTCTTCACATGAATAGATCAGACACAATTTTATTTTCTAACAAAACACAAATAAATAATTTCCTCTGAAAGACTGATGCAACATCCCTTCAACTGAGGTCCACAGTCTGGTCACAATGCTCAGTAAAGCTGGGCTGGTTTATTTTTAACTAGTCGAATCACTGTCGTCTTTATTTTACATGTTCCCTGTCCTCCTTGTGGGGAGTAAAGATATACACTAACACAGAATAAAGCAAATAGTTGCATGTGTAAAACCTACCTGTTCCACCTTGATGTCAAATTCACCGTGGACCTTTCTTCCTCTGAAGACCTTTACCCTGCACGTGAAATGAGGATTTGAATCCAATTTGTATCCAGACACGAAACATGAATTTCATTTTGCAAATGTCTCCTGTAATTGACAGCTGACATTTTCTGCAGCAACATTTCAAAACACAGAATATTTCTGGAAAATGAAAGAGTGAGTGTCAGATACATAAAATAAGACGACATCAAGGGAACAAAATGCTATTTTGCCACAGATACAGCAATCTATTAGTGGCAGTGCTGCATATTTTTAATGCTGCAACTGCTGGATAAGCATGAGGATCAAGCAGTTCAGCTGTTTAGAAGGCACTACGCAGCATAAACAAAAAGTACAGCTACATTAAGTAACATTATCATAACCTACCTGGTGCACATAAGGACATAAATACTGGTCTATGCATTTTACATGCACCTTATTAAGCATAAATATCCACATCTCCTGACTGCTGTGATAGAGCAGGGGAACCAAAGGGCCTCTGTGCTGTAGGGTTTTGATGTTTTGATGCACAGATCTACATAGTTTATTATCACCAAGGGTGTCATCTTGGGACAAGAGCACAGTGTTTTATCACCTCTGCCTTGTGCGCAAAGCTCCAATGAGCATGCATAATGTATACTGGTGAGGAGGCTTGACTAACCATATGCATGCATTTTTCTGCTCAATATGCTCCTACACCCACTTGACTTGAAAATACCTTCATCATCATGGTGGCATTAGCCCATACCCAGTACACTGGCCTAATATTGCAAGATTATTTCGACACGAGCAATAGCTGATCGCCAAATGAAAATGGCTTCTCTTCCTTCAGTCATTTGCGCTTTTTTGCCATGGCACTATCAGTACACAAACACATCTGCAGGGTGTTTCAGGTCCGAGCAACAAGCCACCGGCCTTCACACGTGATATACCTCACGGCACTGGATGAATCATATGACCTTCTAGATGTTAGGGCCACTGCAACCCACGGTCTGGCACACATTTTTGTCTAGACGAGGCACCGCGCTGGCAATGCGCACTGCTCTTACCAGTCGGTTTGCTGGTCATCGATAACCAGGAGGATCTTGGCACTGCTGGTGACTCCTGCTCTATCAGCTGCCTCGGATAAGGTGGCAGCCGCAGCAGCTGTGGTCTGTTTGACAGCATTAGATATGGATGAGAAGAAGCTGGAGCCTCCACCTGCAGGCTGCTGCGGCTGGCTGGCGGACTGGCGCCTCTCCGTCGGTCCGGGCGACACTGCGGGGCTTTGCTGCGGCGGGTCGGGGCGTTGGAGATCGGTCATGTAGCCATTGGGCAGGTTGGACATGAAATTGCTGTCCGAGAGTCGTCGACGCAGGTAGTTCATGATGGAGACTTGTTAAAATGACGGAAAGAGGGGTCCAAATATCCTCCAACTGGATGCGACTTACAACTTGGTGTTCAGTAAGAAAACGGAATGACTAGGCTACTTTTCCATGTGCAGAGACGGGGATCAATGATTCCTAGAGAGGAAACAATGTGGTATTAATCAGGTGCAGATTTTTAATATCTGATCACACAAGTAAAGGGATCGTGACTGTGTAGCTTAAGGAATTAGCTCAGGTAAAGCAAACACACAGCATCACAATAACAGCTGAGAAAATAAGGGTCCGCAGGACTGACTCAAACCAAATCAATTATTTCCAAATGTATCTGATGCATTTTGTTAATAGACCCACCTATCAGAGTAGACACTGTTGTAGCCTGATTAGTAGTAACTGTGATAACAAGAGATGATGAAAGCCTACCTGGGAGTGTATCCAAACTGATCCGCCCCAAGGATGAGGTGATGATGCCTAATTATTATCTACATATAGGTGACTGTCATGTCCTCTGTGCAGGCGGACAGGCCGTGCATCGGGCTTAAACCTGTGAAATGAAAGCTACAGTCCTTCCTGCATCACCGCCGTTCTCCCCGTCCTTACCCTCAAGCCCTAGTTTTTTCCGTCTGCCCTGCGTCACTCCCAGTCATCCTGAGGGAAAGGAGTCTGCAAGAGAGTCAAGGTTGATAAAGTGCAGGACACGACTTCCGGGCTTTGCTTTCACAATAAATGCACAATGACGAGGTTTTTGTTTTAAATTCATTTTGAAAGCCCAACTGATATTTAGGCTCATACATTATTAATAGTAATAGGCCTAGATTTAATTGCAAGGAGGGAGATTTATTTCTCTATTGAAAATCAAAGTACCTTTTTATATTATCACGAGATAAGATAAGACTTTATTAATTCCACACTGGGAAATTACCACATCACAGCAGGTCAAGAGAAGCAAGAAAAAAGTGATTGTGTGATAATTAAGGATAAAAATGCTACAAAAATACAAATGAGATAGTTTAACACAATATATACACTTTTACACTTATAGACCTGCAGATACTGTATGTCCATGTGTGTAGTGTAGTATTTCTTACAGGAAAAATATAAATATTATTGTACAGTCAGTGGTTGAATATTGCACAATAGTAAAATGCATGATGTGTGTATAAGGATATGAACATATAAGTACATGTACACAGACCATTTTAATTATATATATATGACATAGTAGCATTATATAATGAGAGATATACGGATACGTGTACGATATCAGCAATATAATAATAATCTTCATTTATAAATAGTAATCTTTATTTATAAAGCGATTTTCAAAACAGTTACCAAGTGCTTTACATGTCAAAAATTAAAACAGACAAGACATGAAAACAACAATTTTAAAAAGAACTGATAAAAACTTTTGGTATAAAAACTGAGGAAATAAAAGACATTTTAAATTTTGCCTCTTTATGTTTAATGCCATTGTAAATTGAAATTTATGGGTTTGTGGCATATTAGTTGTACAAAAGAAGCACTTTGAACAAGTCACCTTGAAGTCGTAAAATAAGAAAATCTTAAATTAAAATTATTTTAAACTGCATCCCTAAATGAATGTATTTGAAGACGTGGCAGTTGAAATCACTCAAATATCTTGCCATTGTTTTAATGTAAGGGAGTATGATTACACTTCCGGTACTGTTCAGCCTGTGTTTGTCTGACTTGACACAGCTCTGTGTTGGGATATGATGGTGGTGCTGATGAGAGCAGGGTGACAGGGGCGTCGCTCACTGTCAGACATGAGCATGCTGTTGACTCCGTGGGGTGCTTATGGGTGTTGATGTGATACTGCATCCTGTTGTGTTCAATAATGCAACAGTGACACACTTACTGCCTGCCTTTCTGGCCACTTACACAGTGTGGTACTTTGGATTTTCAGCAGAGTCAGTGAGAGATGCGCCATCTGTTGGTGACACCCAGAGTCAGTGATAAACACAGACCCCCGGGGAGTGTTGTGAAGGAAGGATGTTGGACTGTAATATCTGATTCTTATTCGCCCCGGTGCATCGGTCAGATTGCATTTGAGTACTCTTATTTCCTTAAGATTATACATATTTATAAGTGAATAAACCATCTTACTTAGTTCAACCTTAACAACAAAGGCTTAAACATTTACAGAGGTTGTCATAATCAAACAGACACACTGACATAATATTTAAATGCAATAAGCAGCAGTTAATGCTGTGAGATAGCACCAATGAATATTAAACAGTGAAGTAAATCTAATTCTCCTTAAAGCGCGCCCTCTAGTGGCGAAATCTACTATAACTTGGCACAGAGCTCAAGTCTCACCCTCCAAAACAGACTCTACAGACTCTGAGCTGCCCCATTATCAAATAAACAATGAATCTCACGAAAGGAGCACACTAACAACAGGGAAACTAAAAATATACAGACACTTATATCACTTATTGCTACAATTATACAAAGGAGACTGCGGGAGAAATTGGTTATACAATCAGTATTACAGATTGCTCCAAGACCGCATGAATTATCAAGAGCTAAAACTGGAATGCAGCATAAATTGTACATGAATATGAAAATGAGGTGAAAAGGCACACTTCACCCACCAAACTATGACAGGGGAATAATGATTCTGCACTTACTTTATTAGACGCACATGAACGCAAAATCTACAGAATGATGACACAGAGTGCAATTAGGAGTCTGAAAATCCGGGTCCACGTTGCCTGTACATCTGCCTAATGGAAAAAAAGTCCCACAATACTCTTTGGCTATGATGTTATAATTGCCTGTCTTAGTTCTGCTGCTTATTATTTCTGGGCCTGTTTTTACAGCTGCCCCAAATATGCAGCATGCATATTTATTCCACAAAAAGGCCTGATGACTAATCCTCACTGGTGTCAAGGGCCTCCTCTAGTGGCACAAGCCGCACAGCTGGTCATGTGTACAGCCGGTTCTAAACACGAATCTCTGCTGACCACACCATTCTGTCCGGCCCTGGAAACACCACCCCTCCCACAGGCCAGAAAGCTCTTGGAAGTTGCGGATCAATTATCATCACCATTTGGCCGATTGTAAGGGGTACAGCTGCATGATGCCACTTTTGACGGGGCTGTAGATTTGGTAGGTAGTCCCTGTGACTGTGACCAGAAGTGGTCAGCAAGGATCTGGCTGTATCTCCAGTGACGCTTGCTTAGCTGTCCTGATGCAGGGTATCTCACATGAGGTAGTGTACTATCCCATCAATCCATCAACAGGAGGTTTGGGGTTACTGGATCAGGGTCAGCTCAGTTGGAGAACACATACCACAATGGTTTTGCCTTAAGAATGCCCTCCACTTCACTGAGGACAGTTATGAGCACATCCTCTGTAACTGTTTGTGTGCCGATGACTTTGTAGAGTCCTGACTTGATTAAATGGATTTCTCTCTCCGATGCACAGCCAATTTGAGGGGCAGCCAGTGGATTTTAGTGGAAAGATATCTGTTGTTTGGCCAGTTGGTCTTTCAGGTCTTGGCTCAGGTTTGTCTCACCTTGTTTTCCCCAGCCTTGAAGTTTGCACCCTGATCTGAGTACAGTTCTGCTGGGGTTCCTCAGCAGGCAGTAAATCTTCTCAGTGCCATGAGAACAAATCAGAGCTGATGATTGTCAGGACGTCTAGGTGCATGCAAGGTGTAGTTATCTTTTTTCATTGCATCTGCCATTTTTGATGAGGAATAGCTTGAAGCAATCCATTACTGTGGAATGGAAGGGTAGCTTTGAAAGTCTGAGCCTGGCAGGTAGTAGATCAGCCATATTTTTCTGTCATTGGCACTCAAAGCATTGGTACTGGTTGCATGCCTCTCTTGAATGCAATACCCTTAAAGTGCAATGCAAATACTCTTTCCATACCCGGATGGCAGACTTTGAGTCATATTCCTGGATTAGGAGCTTGGTTATTGGATGACTGGGATGGAGAACAACTGGGTGGACAGCAGACTCCTGAATTCCTTCAGCTTGCCTAAGTCGGCCTCTCTCTGTTCAGCTCTGTTATCTTGTCAAACTCAGGGGCTAAGGTGAGGATATGGCTACTTGTTGGCACAGGTTTACCAGCTTTGAATAGATTGTGTTCATCACAAAAACTGTCTTGCTGGGCCTTATGGAAGAGGAGCATTTCTGCATTACAATAGCTGAAAGCAGAGTGTTTACCATCTTCACCAGCCGCCCCCTATAATTCCCAAACTGTGGCATCCAACAGCTCACTCCAGGTGTTGAACTGAGAAATATCTGGTACAGCATGGTCAGCATCAATGGTAATGATACTACAGGTGACAGATCTCTTGAGCTCAACAGTGTCATCTGAGGGACCGGAAGCTGGTTTGACTGGCCAGTCGCTATATGTCACAGTAGAAATGCAGGACCTTGGCTCCATCGATTAGGCTGAGCCAACTCTGTCAGCTTCTTACCTCTGGTGAACACTGCCTTTTTTTCAACCATCAATATTTTTTTTACCATCCAATTAATTTTATAATTTATCACGTAGTAGAATGTATGAATTAGTTTAAAACAAATTTCTTTAACTTTATTGGCAATTAAGTATCGATTGGGTAGAAGCCATCCTTATGGAGCAGAGCTCTTACTGATTTGTTGTTACTAGAATTACTGGAAAAACAAATTTTGCCTATTGGAGTGTCTGATGGAGATATCAGAATCAGAATCAGAATCAGAAATACTTTATTGATCCCAGAGGGGAAATTGTGATTTGTTTGTCACTCCGATGTAAAGAATAGCGAATTAGAAGTGTGTAAGTGCAAAGCAATGAAATAAAATAAAATCTAAAATATATATTGTCACTGTGCTGAGGTTGTAAGTGTAAAATGTTAACTATAATATATACATCAATAGAATAAAACAAGAATAGAATAAGAGTAAACAGTACAGTTATGTGCATGGCACGTTGAATAAATATATACATACGTTTAAGAGCTGAAAAATATAATATTACACAGTTGAATAATTGCACAGAATATTGCACTCAACAGATAATTATGACTTATAACTGCAGTAGGTGAATGAAATCCAATGCCAGTCTATTGACTCAGAGCGGCTGACACTGTGGGGGACGAGTTGTGCAGGTTGATGGCTGCAGGCAGGAAAGACTTCCTGTGGTGCTCTGTGGTACATCTCAGGGGAATGAGTCTATCACTGAATGTGTTTACTTTGGAAACTGCACTGCGTGGTGGTAACTGAACCAGTGAACACAGCAAGCAACACATTGCTGAGTGAATTTCTTTAATCAGCTGCATAATGCCTGGTGGAGAGTGAGGTATTATAGGCTGTGATGCTGACAAATAAAAATAATGACAATAAATAATTTTTTTTTTTAGGGTGTGAAGGATATTGGAGCTTAAAATATTTATTATATTTTTTCATATTTATTCTATTGCAAGACAATACAAAACACTAACAACAACAAAGACAGTGATTACAAAAGTGAATATGGGGACAAGGTAATCATTGGAAAACCTCTGGAACGGGTCATCAGGGAGGGTGGCAGGATCATTATTGCATCTTACAGTTATTGATATGAAGTCTGGGCAAATATTCTTTATTGTTAAAACTGCTGTTTCAGTGTTATTACTATTATTATCGTGATTGCAGGTGGGTTGTGTTTATTTACTTCAAAATGTCTGGTTAATGTCTGGTACTTTATACAGATTAGATAGATAATAGATAATTCATCTTTTTCTGAAGGAATTTATCACTATTTAATGAATTATTAGCATTACTGGTGTTCATTTTGTGCAGCTCCCTGCTTCACATACATATTGCAGTGCAAACACTTGCACCTTTATTGAAGAGGACCCACTGGAGGAATTACTGTTTCTCATTTGGGAGTATAGGGGATTGTGTTAACAGCTGGTTTGACAAAGTAGAGTACAATTTCCTGTGTCTTGAAACAGAATGCAGTGACCAATAGTTAAAAATGTACACTAATATTTCAATTGAATGAAAAAAATTGCAGCTATTCAAACTACAAACTGAGATACTGTTGCATCGCCATGATAAATTTCAATTTTCTAAATAAAATAATGAGAAAAGCACATTTTCAGCTGTTTCCGGTACATACTTGAGAATAATGAATGCCACAAAACAAGAAAAACACAGTGGTGCCAATTCCAATCATTTTAAGCCCAGATTCCTCACATTTCTAAAATGTTTACAGTATATAGAATGTGTTGGTGAGCAAACATGTAATGCAATACTGGTTTATAGTAAAGAGCACGTTGCTATTCTTGATTTCTTTTTTCTAATGCATATGTAGTATGACTTGTTATTGCAGTGTATGACTTGGGGAGGCACTGTTGGCCTGAAATTGAGCTCAACATAACACATCACATGCATGTATTCACAGCAAGTCCTTCATATGTGCAGCTCTTTCTCATTTTTGAATCAGTCTTATTTACAGCTGCCTTCTCCCTGTTAGGACAGTAATCAGTATTAAATGGACTGAAACAGGATAATATATCAGCCAATACAAGGGCACCACAGAGAATCATTTTTATTGATTCTCACTGCACTCATCTGCAAACATTATCAATCATACTCATGATAGATATATTTGTATATTATATATAAACATATTAATTACACTCTTAATAATTTTTAGCAGCACCAGTGTCACACAGTGTCTGAGTGAGTGGCCTCCAAAGACTTTCTACGTGAGGCCAAACTCCTCAGTATGCTCAGATTGTTCTCATGGCAGCGGCATTTTCAGGACTTAGGAGTCTTTGTCTGGCCATCAACAAAAGCCTTTGGATTACTGGTGAGGCAGGCTCACAGTACAGCTGCGTGCGTGTATGGGCAGGTCAGTGGAATGACTGGAGCTCCGGTGGGCTAAGAGCTCGAAAAAATGCAGTTTGGTGAGATTGCAGATTAGGAGGGAGGGAGGGGAGACGGACAGGTGTTGATTCCATGGAGGGAAACAAAAGGCACACTTCACTTTCTGCATAGCTTGGGGAGAAATCTATCAAAAAAATGATTCATGACCAAAAAGGTAATTCTTGTAGAAAAGAAAGTGTTGAATAAAGCAAACACTTCTCCAGTCAGTGTGGATTCTATGATCCTATGACATTTAGTAACTCCACTTTCCACCTTTGAGACTGGTCTACCTGTGAGCTCATTCCGCCTGTAGGACAATAACAACGCTGAGTGAATGAGGGCATTTGATTGGCCCCTACAGCAGCCAATCTGAATGCAGGGAATGAGTCACAGGGAAGCTACTGCACCTATCTGCACTCACCTGATACTTTACCTGGCTGAGCTCAGACCCAGCATCTCATTACCTTTCCAATACAATCTATAACTGAGGCTCATTGTGTCCTGTAAGCTCCGGCAGTCAAGGTGTTCTTCTGTATTTGGCTTCACTCAGGCAAAAACAAGGAGCCATGGCTGTGGCTAACTTCCAGTACATTACCCGGATGAGCAGTGGCTTCAAGGTCTACATTTTAGAGGGTAAGTTTGATTATTGCTTTTGTTTTATTGCCTTGTGTTTCGTGACGAGAGTTACTACTTGTTTTACCTTGATCAGTCTCTGCTGTAGTTAGGCTACAACACTTTAAAATATGTTGATATGTTTAGATCTTGTGTCATGGCTCAACCTTATATTATAGTTGTGTCCATTACATTGGCATTTACCCTTGATCTTCTCATGATATTTATGTAGATATCAAATATGAAGAATCAGATGTGGTGACAGTCTCGTGGAAGTTAGACACTAACAGCAACACTTAGCTTTTAAAAAATACTTTGTGAGTAATCCTTATTCATATGGTACAATGTAGCTTTTTTGTCATAAATAATAGATAGGTAGGGATCATACAGGGAATCTATCTAATAAAGAATAGAGGAAGCTCTTCTTAATGCATATTGGCTTGGATTGGATTCTGTAACTTGTATTGTCATTCAAACCCACACTGTGTTTCCAATGGAAATCCATACAATCAGAGTAAACACAGCCAAACAGAAGGTCAGGCAGCATTTTCCCTCTGCTAACAAGGAAGAAATATCCATGCCCGAGGCATTAGAAAATCAGCATAGGTGTGGTTATACCTGCCCGCCCCCCTCCTCCACAATGGCACACTGTGTGAAGGAGTAGCTCACAGGTGTTAGAGTGTTCTGCCAGTAGGAGTTGTGGATTGGAGCGAGCACTTGGGGTGTGAAGACACGGTGGACAACTTTCATTGTCTCTCAAATCAAAACACATAACCACCTCATTGTTTGATTTCAATAGATGTCATTGCAGCGTCTTTCAAACTAGTGAATGGTTGATTTGAATACAGTTGAAGGAGCTTTGAAGGACTCATGCCAAATCAGTCTGGGTGATCACATGTTAACAAAGCATACAGTCAAACAATGGGCCACAGTCTAATTATGCTGCCATTAGATTCTCAAACAATTATTTGTGTTTTGACTGTATGCATGACAGTTTTGAACATGTGAGCTTACTGATGTGAGCCCCAAGAGCAAATTGATTTAAACTAATATTCCTGATGCTCGGACTGAAATTTAAAAGGTGATGGCCCTGCCTTCGTGAAAACACTGAAAAATCATTTTGTGGGTTTAACTTGCAACCTGATTATACAGCGCATTTCATTTATTCAGCACACCAATGACATCACCAGCTCCTTGTTGATGTGTTTCAACTTGTGTCATTGCAATAATCCAGTCTGTGTACGTGAGTGTTCACAGTGATGGCCTTTTCACAAATGGTTGCCGCCCAAATCAGGGTCGTCAAAGACTAAAAGCTGTTAGATGTGTGGCACTCTGTCCTAACTAAACCTGTTGATTGTGCCCTTTTGGCTGTGTGATAGGGCTGAATGCCAACATTATGCAGAAAAACAACATTTACCGTTAGCACTGAATCAGCTGTGTAGTGTTGTAACCCTCGCTGATCAGGTAGATCGAGTTCTACAACTTAACGGAGTTTACAATTAACGGTGGCCCCAAAAAAAAAAACTTTCCCACGAATAGTAGTCATGCAGGTCAATGTCATGGATCAAAACAAGCAATTACTCATCCCTGAGTGTCACACACACACCATTGTTACTGTAGTAAAATCATCAGTGCCAGTAAATGATTAGTGTTCCAGCAAAAAGGCCAAGGTCAAACCCCTTTTGAAAGCATCTTATTCAAATTCTACATTTTATTATTTTTTTCAGGTCAGCCCCATCTCAGGAGCGAAGACAGATACAGACATTTTGCAAACGACCGAGCTCGAGCCCCAACTGTGCATCCAGTCAAACGCAAGCACAGCCACGACAGAGGTCTGACATTGGAGGAAAGGTTGGTGGAACAAGCTTATTCTTGTTTACAGTAGCACTTTAACATTAAAATGCCGACCTATTGAATGCAAATTCTGTCAGAGACGTGACATTTTATGTTGAATAAACATTTCAGGCGAGAGCGGGCACTGAGCAGAAGCAGTGGCAAAGCTGTCCAGAGAGCAGCACCAGCACCGGCAGTGTTCAACAGGCCACAGAGCCCCACATCTACCTGGAGTCCAACACCCAGCCCCACCAGTCCTCTGCCTGCCCATGTGTACTACGCGCCAGTTATGGATGAACCGCTTGCCCTCATCAAGAAACCCAGAAAAGACCCTGAAAGCACAGAGGCAAAGACTACGAGCTCTGCTACCACTCAACTCCAGGTAATTCACTTTAAAAACAAGTGCACCATGTGTCCTTAGCGTGTTCAGTGGCATTTCCTCAAAGGTCATGGTTATTTGAGAAGTGGCAGCACTATATGTCTCTTTGTAGTCTCAGTGTAGCTCTAGGCTACCCACAGGAGTGGTACATCTCACATCTGTAGCAAGTCAATCCAACAGCGCAGGCATTCTTCTTCCAAGAGTGTTTACAGGCCTAAGCTTGTCCGCGCTATGCAATCCAGCCGGATTCGGAAAGAAAATGTGAGCAATGGAGGGAGGAATTCCATCAACAAGACCAAACAGACTGCTCTGTCTTTGACCTGCATATGCCACCACACTGGGAGTGATCTGACTTTCATGGGCAAACCCAACCAGTTTAATCAGTTCTCAAATGATTTTTGTTAGTGCACAGCCAGGTTTAGGTGATAGTACAAAATTTGTGGGGTTAAGAGAAAATGCAAAGAAGGGCTGCTGTGTTCTAAAAGCAGTAAAAAAGTGCTTTCTCTGTGTCTTCAATTTGTGACCCATCCTTTTTTTTTTCAGATGCGCCCCTCTGTGATCACTTGCGTCTCCTCATCAAGAAACCCCTCCTGCAGATCTGAGGTCCACAGGAGCCCCTCATCAGGTCAGTCTCACAATCTTGTGAATGAGCTCATCCACCAGACGGTCACTCCCTAATCGTCAGGCACATGTCATAATGTAGATATCCACTCACTTTTCCTGACTCACCGAGGTGTGTATTTGACACTTGTTATTCGTCATTTCCCTTACAGTTGTTTCCAAATCCAACTATGACCACGTTGTTGAGGAGCATTTCCAGAGGAGCCTTGGCCTGAACTACCAGAAAGCTCGCTCCCAGCAGCTCTCCATCAGCGTGTCTGTGGACGACCACTTTGCCAAGGCTTTGGGAGACAAGTGGCACCAGATTAAATCCAAGTCTTCCTCCTGTTCTTCCACACCTCCCAGCAGTCCAAGTGTCACTCACTCCCCCACCTACAGTCTGTCCCACAAAGATTCCACCAGCAGCTCATCGCCCACTTCCAGCCGCTGGTCTGTCAATTAAAGCAGAAACGGCCTCTGATAGAGACTGTGACTTTTAACATTTCACTGCGTGCAGCTCTGCTTGGCGAGCAATGGAAATGCCAGCGCTTGTGTTAAGAGGGCGAGCTAACAGATGCAGGAGTGCTGTCACTTTGGACCTCCATGTGTCCGAATCTAAGACACGCTGATGCAGATGAATGTAGCAATAATTGGGATGTCCATGTTTTGTTACATTTCTATCCTCTGCTTGTCGATAGCATCTGAATACCTGAGATAATATAGATGGTGATGTGGGATGATTGAAAAAAATCAGCCAAATAATCCTTAACATTTCTTTGATTTTGTGTCATTCTGTTAATGCTGCCCGAATGCCACAGTTTCATTGTACTGTATTATATTTATGTTCTGATAACATATGGGTTCCTTATAGTCTAAAGGACTGGCCTGTCTGCTGTATAATATTGTGCTTGTCAGCTGTACACAAAAGAGATTTTTAAAAAGACGTTGAAACAATAAAAATATGAAAAATCCTTTAACAGCTTTGTGCGTTTCTCATTTGTAAAAGCATGTTTGTTTAGTGGATTACAAAATAAAGACTGAATTAATTTATTCATTTTTAAAAGAATTTCTTTCGAAAGAGAAGCTGAGGATTAAACCGAATAAAACTCACTTTAAAATTGCAGGCTGTGAACTGACGGACACTTTGTACGAACTGGGCAGGGTTCACCAGACAACCTAATTTCAGTAGTGAGTCAGTGTGCGTCTGCAACACGTCCGGTGCATACATGCCATTTACACTGAAGGCTGTTACCACACACCAAGTGGAAATTAAATGGGTGCATGAGCAACACGTTTGGGACTTTTTCCTGTAAGTCTGAGGGAATGTAGGGTGCATGTCCCAGCAGGCACCAGGGCTTGTGTTCTGACATTCCTGTCTCCTGAGAAAATGACTCTGTAAGATCCTACAGATCCTGTTTGGCAAGGGATAGGAGGGAGGGAAGAGGGGAAGGAAGGGTTGGGCTAATATAGGCCTGAGCATGAGAACCAGCCGAGCTCTTCAGTTACTTATTTGCATGTCCTATCTTGTCTTGCTTTTAATATGATAAGCCACATTAAAAAAAATTCCAAAGCTCCTGTCTTTGAAATTGCAGAGCTGGTCGATTTGAAAGAAGTGGGAAATAACCTTAATGACTGACAAATTAAACAGCTTGGGAAGAAAGTTGTAAATCAAGAGAGGGAATTAGGGGAAATGTGAATTGAAGGGGTTTTTATACTAAAACTGTTAAGGTAAATCATTAAAATTGTGAAAGCTAATGACATTGGGTGGACTGAGTTAAGTCATCTGCACAAAACCTCTTAAAATCCACCTTACAGTAACATAATGTTTACATCATAATGTGTGCAGCAAGTCTACACACACAGGAGCAAATAATGACCAATCTGCTGGTTATAACTTTTCCTTAGAAAGTACAGAAACTGGTATTTCCCTATAGAGTATATTCATTTTCCAGCGTAACCTGAACAGGGGCATTGCTGCCATCTTGAGGCGCTCAAGTAAACCTTAGGCTGCTGACATTGCCAGTGACAAATGGTTTCATGTTGCATGGATGAACAGCACAGACAACTAAAAACACAGCTCTGCAGGTCAACTTGTTGTTGAGCAAGGAGCTGGAGTACTTTGCTAAAATCACCACTAGGAGGCGACTTTATAACAGGCGTTTATAGCTGCATATCACTCTTCCTTATTCATAAACTCATAATCCCCTTCACATTTTATTTGACAGTACAAACATGGGATTAATGTGTCTGCCATTGCTAAGAAAATAATGTACTCTATAATTCTGCAAGGAGTGAGTCTATGTTAGTATTAATTTTGACACCATTTTACACTTGAAGGTTCTTAATGTTAATTTAGATATATGCAATTTATATACCCTTGTCTGTTTGTAGATTTGCTCTGTATTTGATGCACTGCAGTTTTATGCAAGTCTGATGCAGTTTCAAGCACTGTTGTCAGCTGAAAGTGGGAGTTCAAATGATAAAAAACAACTGGCCATGAGAATGTTAAAAGAAAAAACTTCTCAAGCTGCTGCAAAACAAATGCACATTGTCGTTTCAAGCAACAATAAAAGATAATTACCATACTGGATACCTCAAACAAGACAGAAAACAACATTTAACTCAATTTGACTGTGGCAGTAGTAATTAAGGATGCACCAGAGTACAGAAGATTGGCCGAGCCCTCTGGGAAAGTTCTTTTACTTTGTCTGGTCTGTCAAAAGTTAGATCACTGTCAATACAGCATGAAGCATTTTGTAAATAATTTAAATTGCTTGCTCTAATCTCATGAGAACATGATTGCGTGGAATGACAGTGTGTCTGTTGTGGTGGAGTGTATGATTCATTTTTAACGGTTCTTGTTCAACCTCTTCATGTTTAGATGATCAGAGATAATCTAGGATGATTGTTTGAACAAGGATTGTTTGGTTTCAGTCCGCTGGATGTTCACAATCCCAAACTGGCAGTTTTATTCAACCTACAGTAGTGGATATGATATGAAACATGCCTGTTAGAACAACTTTATTCCTACTGTTAATGCAGCTGTGTAACTACAACTAGACTGTCTTAATAGACAACAAACTCTTACAAACATTACAACATAGTTTAGTGTTAGTTAAGAGGTACAACATCACATCACAGCTCTCTTTCAGGATAAACCAAGCAAACCAACTTTCCAAATCTTTTTAATACAGAACTCAGATGGAAAAGCATCTGAAAAAAATGCTGTAAAACCTCTGCATTGCATTGCAAACATGGCAACTGTGGATATGTACTGTAAGACAAGCAGGCAAAAGCAGTAACAGTATATTAGTATTAAAGTTCTAATACTAGTTCTTATCAAGTTCTTATGAAATGTTCTATATCTAAAACCTGAAGTTGAATAAGGCCTCGATTCATGTTGGAGCTCCATGTATACGTATACACATATATATATACATGGACATAATTGAAAGCTTATTTTAAGCAACCAAAGAAGCCGCCAGATTGATACACAAAAGAAACTGTACCATGACTCAAGTGGTGGGTGGACAATAGACATTTATCCAGGATGTGTTCAGCCATGGCTGGATTATCAAATGGGCCTACCAGGCACAGGCCCAGAGGCCCAAAGTGTCAGAATGCCCTCTGGCCTTTACTTGCAAAATGTCACTCAAATTAACATGTACCCACCAGGAGGAGACTCAAAACGACCACAAAGAGACACAAAGACCACAAAGTGATGCAAAGGAACTGCTAAGAGACACAATATTACTTCAAAGAGAAACAAAAACGCAAGGACACACAAAATTACCACAATGTGGTGGAGGTGGTGGTGGGGCCCTTCGCATATCTGTGCCCAGAGGCCCATTGTCTCACAATCTGCCCATGCTCTTAGATGTTTACAGCTGCTGGGATCTTTTTCTTTCAGATTTGTTTTGACTGTCTGAGTGTGTGTATAAAGGTGAGGATATGCATTAGGCTATGAGCTAGTTCACAGCTCAACTCACAGTGTGAGTTGTCTTGTATCACAGATATATACAAACTAATGAACAGAGTGAAAACTGACATTATTATTTCAATGTCTGTAACACTATTTTGCACTTAACAAAATGCAAAAGGAAATCTGAAACACATTTTTCTGACATCAGTTCACCAGCATGAACTGATGTCACCATCACATTTCTTCTCAGCAGAGTTGTGAGTCACTTCCGTTTGCACCCGTCACATGCTTTGGAGAGGTCAAAATATTCCACACATTTAGCGTTTGTGTGCACGGGTTGTCAGATGTCACAAAGCCAAACGACATCATCTAACAGGCACTAAATTAATGAGTAATGAAAGGGAACTCATCAGCAGATTTGGAGGCAGTGTAGCAGATCAGAAAAGAGTCAATTCTGCTGACGGTGACGGTGGCCTGACAGTCTTGTGGGGTTTCTCAGTAAAGCGACTGGTGAATAACAGGTTGATCAGTAACATAGGTTGAGACTGTTGCTTCACATTCTGCTTAGATACACTTGCTTAGTGAGCTGTACACATCACCTGTGGTTCTCCACTGTCTAAACTTAAGTTCAGTGTCTTCATATTATGGCAGGGTCCATTCTTCTTTGATTGGAATTTGTGTCTTTGTCAGAGAAAGTTGGACAAGGACAAAAATACCTTAATGACCCTTTAAACAAGTGTATAGGCACAATAATACCCCCAGGCTGCAGTGCACATTACACACCTCCACAGGCCTAGCTTTTGTTCCAACATTAGGGGTGGGACATACGAAATGTAGGTGTCAGGACCCTCCAACACTTAATTTCTTGACTTTTTATGCACCAATTTTTCATGAAAATTGTTTCAATTTTGTCTTTGCCTATGCACACTTCAACATAAAATAGCTGGATGGCTGAAAATTAGGTATTTTTATAACCTCATAATATCAGGTTTGGCCAGTAGGAGGCGCCAGAGTGAAGGACATGCTATTAAATAAAAGGATCTTCACTTGTGTTCACTATTACATATCTGACTCAGGTCCTTATTGATAGATTTTGCCCATCAGTTTAAGCTGCACATGCGCATTGTCTTATTTACACGAGATAAGTCAAACTATACATAGTTACCAGGAATATTATGGAAATATAATAACCCCTGATTACCATAAACACACTGTATCCTGAAATATGTTTCTTTAGGAGCAACAAGATATATTTAGGCAAAACAATAGACATTTGTGTGCCTCCGTGGTGGTGAGGAAACACATATTTTGGGGGATTTCAGGTTCATATGCAGCAAAGCAACATAATCAAGGACAACTGTAATTATTCCTCCCTGCCAACAAACAAGCTAAACATTAGCTTTAGGGCAGCAGTGGTCTCATGACCGGGCTGGAAAGGCGTGTACTCACCCAGCTCAATATATAAACCAACCTCCAACAGGAGCCTCCAAACAGTACAGACCCCCCTCCTCTCACAGACGCGCATACTGTAACATCCTCTCTGTTTGCATTAAGCTCTTCAAGCCCGCTTCTCACCTCACAGCAGGACACACAACGTGTGCAGGAGCCAAACGGAGCGGAAAACTCTCACTGTGGTCTCACATGTAAGTATTTTTAACTATTTTCCTGCCTCTTTCTCATTTCTCCTCTCTGTGTTGTCGCTCTGTTTGAATTATGCAAGAGCAGCTAAGGAGATTAACATACCTCTATTTTCTATACTGATGGTGAGTTAGTTAACAATGAGTGAAAAGGCCAATTATTCTCAGCTGTTTAAAGTTTTAAGTGGATTTATGTGTGGTTTTACTCCGCAGTGGAATTTCAGAGGGTACTATAAAGTGACGCACACTGTGAACCTGTTGAATGTTGCCACACGGACACATTTAGATAAGCCAGATAATTACAGTGGTGGGTTTCATTACAAATATGGATTTCTTTTAATTCAAATATTAGCTATTGCTGGTCCAAATCTTAGAAAGTCCCATTAAAGCACTCTTAAGATTAAATACATGTAAAAGTGCAATAAAGTTAGTGCTGTTACGTCACTGATATACAGCCTACGTCCAACATGCGTCCCCATATGGAAATTAAGACCATAATAAAAACACTCTATAACAAATTTACATAAACAAGCCTTAAAATATGGCAGCATACTTTATTTGACAGAGATTTATGCTCATAAAACCTGTACATTGCATAATTTATGAGGGTATTCTGTCTTCTTCCTGCTTTTGCCAAGAAAATAATATTGTTATGTCATGTTATGATTCACTCATCTCACCACAGCTTTCTGTTCAGGCAGATAACGCCATAGTAATGTTATGCTCTAGCGAATTGGATGCCAAATTTTAATGTGGTTCACCCCAGTAATGACTTACTTCTGATATAAAACGCTTTATCACAACCACTTCCTTCTGCCACAGCATACTAAATCATGCATGCAGAACAAAATGATGCATGCTGTTTGGTCTCGTCAGCTAGTTTGGGATTTGTTAATGTGTAACTTAACTTTGGTTTTGAACCAGTTAATAATGTGTACTAACCTCTGACTTGTGTATTTATGTTTTTTTACAGTGTGTATCATCAGAGGCTCACTGTCACAATGGGTGTCCCTCCCATCTCTAAAGCCTGTCATTTTATGATGAAGCCTACTTATAAACCCCACATACCGAGCTAGCAATACATTTTCTTCCCATTAGTGCTTTTAGAACAGAAGTAAGAGGTTTTTAAATCCATTTTGTGGTAGAAATTTATTAATAAACACAGATTACCAAATAAGTCACTGATACACCACAATAAATTGGCTTTTCTTTTTTTTTTTACACTCTGATTGTTTAAATTAAATTGAATTGCAAGTAGTGATGGATACAACTACACTAGCAACCCTTGCTGCGGCCACCACCGTGGCTCTGGCTCAGTCTACCATGTCAGGCTACTTGTGGCTGTTGGTGGTAGGCTTCATCATTGCTTTCATCCTGGCTTTCTCTGTGGGGGCAAACGATGTTGCCAACTCCTTCGGTACTGCAGTGGGCTCTGGCGTGGTCACCTTGCGTCAGGCCTGCATCCTGGCCACTATCTTTGAGACAGTGGGCTCAGTGCTGCTGGGGGCCAAAGTCAGCGAAACCATCCGAAAGGGGATTATTGATGTCCAGATGTACAATGGCTCTGAACACATCCTGATGGCAGGATCGATAAGTGCAATGTGTGGTAAGCACTCACATACATACCTATGTGACATAAACACATAATGTCACATAAATCTAAACAAGATATTTGACCAGTAAATTTTCAGATTGTAAGAACAGGCTTGCTGATGTTTTTGTCCTACAGGCTCTGCTGTGTGGCAGCTGGCTGCATCATTCCTGAAGCTCCCCATTTCTGGAACCCACTGTATTGTTGGAGCCACAATTGGCTTTTCCATGGTAGCCAGAGGTCACCAAGGGGTCAAATGGATGGAGCTACTGCGCATTGGTGAGTATACGCTGTAGTATCTCTTGAAGATGTAGTTGGTAACTTTAAGAAAAAATATATTTTTTACTATATTTGATCAACTTTCATTACATCCTGACAGTAGTACTTGAGACAGATAATTTGTGAAAAAAATCATTTTCCTCCTCCTCCAAGCGCTGTAAAGGCCCTGATACATTGAGCTGACAGTCAACTGTCAGCTAATGTTGGGCCGTCAGTCAGTGTCCCTGGTCGCTGCAGTATGTCCCGCACCATTGGCCTTCATTGACATTAGACGGCTTTTTTTCCATTGATTCACTGTTGGCACCCAACAGTGAATACAATCACTCTGATTAGCAGTTCAGCTCAGTGCACAAGAGGAGAAACGGAAGTGAGCAAAGTAAACAAAGAGCTAAAGTCAAGCAAAGTGAGACCAAAACAAACTTGTTTTATAAGGTAAGATTGTATTACTGTAGCCATTGAGCTCTCTAGAAGAAACGGCTCATGATGGTTTGTGTTATTGTTAACTGGCACAGATATCGTAACTATATTTTGTTCTTTCAGCATTTGATTGTGTTGTTGATGTGCAAACTGGCTAACTAGCATCTTGAATCCATCCTGTCAGTCTTCTGGTTTCCCTTTTTGAAGGATGATGACAGACGACCACTGTCTGCTGGTGTGGAAGGTTATTTTCTCTTACCCAGATGTAGAATGTACATAATGGTTGCCCTTTTGCTGAAGTCTTTGCAGCATGTTCATGTGTGTCTTTTTGGCCGAGACATGGCGATGTGAGGCGATGCAGTGGGGGGGGTTTTCGTTGCTGCTAGTTCTCTGGTGTCGGTTTGGTGTGTCTGGGCCTTAATGGCATGTGCAATCACGCCTGAACGATAACAACCAATTAGAGCCAAGGAGTCACAGGAATGTCAATCATGTCATTTACAGCCACTGACCTGCGTTGACACTGTCAGACCAGGCAGAGCTGATCAAATATGAATCAAGATTATGTTACTGTAGCACTTTTTTCATCTCAAATGTCTTAGGAAATATATTTTAGTGTACTGTTTAGCTGTAAAATGGCAAACGTTTGTGACCCGGCTGCCATGTTGATAACAGTCAAGCCAAAAACCAAGCAACACCCACCGGTCAGAGCAAACGCTCTCATTTTACAGCTAAACCGTACACTAAAATATGTTTCTGGAGACACTTGTGGTTAAAAAATAGCTAATGCAGTAACATGATCTGGATTCATATTTGATCAGTGCTGCCTTGTTTGACAGTTTGACTGCAGTTCAGGACATGATTGACAGCTGTGTTAGAGACTCCTCGGCTCTGATTGGTTGTTTTCATTCAGACCACAGACTATATAATGATGGACGACGTGTTTGTGCTTCCTCCCACTGTACAAAATTAAAGTTAAAATGTCCCTGATATGGCCGCTGCCATCTTGCACTGGAGGCAGAGTCTGCGCAGTAGCGATCTCCACTGTATTTAGTTTCCGCTCATACATCCGCCTGACTAATCACAAGCAGCGCCATTGATTGAAAGCACAGCATTTGGCACACACAGCTGACAATCATGATGTCAAACCCCCTTTTTATAGCTTCAGATGTCGTCTGTACTGCTGTCAGGGTATAGTGACAATGTCAGCCAATATGACAAAATGTTATTTCTATAAAAGTTAAAAGTGTAGCTCAAAGCTCATTAATCAATGTTCTTTCACATATCTTTTGCTATCCAAAGTGGCATCCTGGTTCCTGTCACCTGTGCTGTCTGGCATCATGTCAGGAATTCTCTTCTATTTTGTTCGCAAATTCATTCTGAACAAGGTAAGCCTTAAAACTACTACTACTACTACTGCTAATGATAATAATAATAATAACGTGGATTTATATAGCACCTTTCAAGGTACTCAAGGCCACTTTACAGAGTAAGAAAATATAAATAAATAGATAAATAGGCAGAGTGAAAGTGAAAATAAACAAAACAGAAACAGAATAGCAATGATGGTTGAAGATGAGTGCACTGGCCATAAGCCTTGGTGAACAAATGGGTTTTCAGCAGTTTTTCGTAAATGTTCATACCAAAAGTTCACAGGCTAGTTTGGGGAGTGGAGAGCAGACCCTGGTTTTAGGACCATAGGTTCTGGGATGGGTTATAGGGGTGGAGGAGGTCAGACAGGTACTGGGGGGCAAGACCATGGAGGGATTTTTAGGTGTCCGTCCTGCCTGTCCAGGGCTTTGTTGGGCACCCTGGGGCTCCTTTGCAGAAGTCCAGATGGGAGTTGATAAAGGCATGAATAAGGGTCTCTGCCATGGAGTCAGAGAGTGATGACTGGAGTCTGGAAATATTTTTCAGGTGGAAAATCAGATTTACTGATGGTTTAGATGTGAGAATAGAAAGAGAGGATGGACTCCAAAATGACAGCCAGGTTTCAGACTTCTGAGGAAGGATGGATGCAACAGCTATCCACAGTGAGGAGGAGCTCTCCACCCTTGTGGAGCAGTGCCTTGGGGGCCACAACCACAAGCTTTGTTTTGTTGCTGTTAAGTTTGACTAGGTTTGATGACATCCATATTTTTATTATATGCATTCAGTTGACAAGAGACTGTGGGGGGGAGTTCAGTGGATGATTTGGTGCTGAGATACAGTTGTGTGTCATCAACATAGCAGTGAAAGCATAGACTGTGGTGGCAGGTGATCAGACCAAGGACGAGCATTTAGATGGCGAAGAGGAGGGATCCAAGCACAGAGCCTTGAGGCATGCCTTCGTTGACTGTTTTCTATTGGAGAGATATGAATGGAACCAGGAGAGAGCAGTGCCGGTGATCCTGATTTAGTCAGATAGGCAGTTGAGGAGGATGGTGTGGGAGACTGTCTCGTAGGCTGCTAAGAGGTCTAGGAGGATGGCCAGAATCAGCAGTGATGAGGAGGTAATTGGTGATTTTGATGAGGGCGGTGTGCGTGTTGTGGTGAGTTCTGAAGGCAGATTGAAGGGGTTCATAGAGTTCATGCCTGAACATGTACAGATGGGAGGGTCTATTGAGGAAAGAAAGGTTGGAATTCAGGCAGTAGTTATTGAGGTCATCTGGGTCCAGAGTAGACCTGGCCTTTTAAAGAAAGGGGTGACTGAGGCAGTTTTGATGCTGGAGGGTACCGTGCCAGACTCCAGGGAGGAGTTGATAATGTCCATCATGATGGGGCAGATGGTCAGTAAACGTGTCTTGAGCAAGGCTGTGGGCATGGGGTTCAGAGAACATGTGGAGGCCTTGGCCCTGGTGACCAGCTTAGCAATTAGATGACCATCCATGTGAGAGAAGCACTAGCCATTGTAGATAATTGATAAGTGTAATTGTAAAATGGAAGTTATCAGTGGGGAGAGGAAATGCTAATGCTAAGAATTCAAAATGATTCTTACTTAAAAGTGCATTGTTATTATTGTCAAAATAATATAGAAAAAGTATTAAAAAGTGAAAGTGCTAATTCTGCAGAAAATTGTGACTGACATATTATTAAACATGACATCATTAGATTTTTAATGCTGATGCATCAGCATTGAAGCAGCAAAAGTTTTAGGTAGTTTAGTCCAATGGTTACCAACCTAAAGTTTGAGCCCCATCCAAAGGGCAACAAAATAAATCCATGGGGTCTTAAGATGATTAATGTTGTAGGAAAGAAGAAACAATAAAGTTCTGCTACACCCTTTTCTTAAATTTAAAATACTGGATAACTTGACCTATTTGGGCTTAAATGAAACCATCTGAGAAGTTTCAAGGGGAAATATCTCTTTGTTGGAATTGCTAACAACCCTCTGCATTCACTCTGATTTCCACAGGCTGACCCTGTACCCAACGGCCTCAGAGCTCTTCCTATCTTCTATGCCACAACCATGGGCATCAACCTCTTCTCCATCATGTTTACAGGAGCACCGCGTAAGTACCATCTCCACGCACCACACCTATGCTTCTTTTGATTCACACAGCAGCTCTTGAAAGCCCTGGCGCAAGATGAGGTCTGACTAAATGTCACTGGAGACACAGAAGAGAGTTGATGACAATCATCTTAGGACAAAGTAGGTGGCAAAAAATTAAGAAACATTTGATTTAAAGAGTTTTAGACTGCTTTTGTTTTGGTAATTTTGGACTTTATTTTGTCAGCCAAAAATGCATCAGCCCTGGCATATCTGTCTGATGAACTGTTCCTTTCAAGATAAAACCAGTGATAAAATGGTCAGACATTAATTGCACAAAATTAAAGCCACCACACACAACAAAAATAAAGTTAAACCAGCTGAATGGGGATTTGAGAAAGATTCAACTATTAAATGGACAATTTCCACTCCTTTTTGTTTCATTTGCAGGATTGAACTTATCAAGAAGTCAACTGGCCTGGGCCCTTCACTGAAGGCTGCAGGCCGGTGTGTGTGGGTCAAGAGATATAACACACCATAACTCCTGCTATGCAAAATTGCAGCCTAATACAGCAGAGTGCACTTCTCACACTGATACTGCACACATGTTCCAGCCAACACTTTATTTTCTGACATAGAGATACAGAAAAAACATTACTTTGTGTCAACACTGTTTGGCTGCACATCCATATTGATAATGAAAGCCACTGCTTTTACTATGTGGCTTTTTATTGTTGTTAACCTGCTGTTGTCTACATGAGCAAACAGGTAAGTTGTGTCTGTGAGGGAAAATTCAATATTGTCATACTAACCTGCATTCAGATATCTAATTCTGGCAGTTACAGCAACAACTGTGTTAGCTTTAAAAGACGTGAAATACCAGAGAATACTGAGTGTATAATCACTGGGCTGCCAGACTGTTCTTCTGATCACTATCTGATCGGAGGAGTGTGCACTCCTGCTGATACTAGTGTCTGTACACGGGCATAAATTTAGTCAGTGCAGGTGGGGCAGTTACACTGAGGCACATCGGGTGAGGGGGCCAAGAGAGAATGGGTCCTCCAACAATATGTTGGGCAGGAAAACGGGGCCCTTGTGAGTGAGTCACATGGCCACCTTAAAAATAGGCCCGCGTTCAAAGAAAAACTAACATTAAATTAAAAATGGTGCCATTACTATATATGCCTTTGAAAGGCGAACCCATCTACAACAGTAGAATAGTCTGTAGCAATATAACAAAATATGTTCATATATATGCTCACTCTAGACAAACTCTAGATAAACTATAAAAACTATTCAATTAAATGAATATGAATATTTTCGTAGATATTTTTGTCATATACATATATGCAATGTGATCATGTGACAAGAAAATAAGATTATATGTTAGCTAGTTTAGGCACATAACAAGTAACTAGCATGCACTAGGGTCCTTCATAACGACGCGCAGTGGGGCCCGTTGTAACTACCTTATGCTACTGTGTCTGTAACATTGATAGAGCAGGTCACTAAAACATTTTGACCATAGCTCATGAAACAGAAAGAGTAATGATTACTTTGGAAAAGGGTCAATATGTCAGAGACCCATAAGATGTGACAAAGTGTCTCTAGTAATTAGGCTAGGAATGTTTGAGTACTAACAGTTTCTTATCTCACTGTTTGGAAGGGAGCAGCATCATTTGTGAATAAATGGAAGAAGCAGTTAAGTTTCTGTTTGTCCTTATCTGAGACAGACCTTTCTCTCATGTCCCTGTCTCATGTGCACAGTGCTGGGTTTTGACAGAGTGCCATGGTGGGGTACCCTGTGCATTGTGCTGGGCTGTGCCTTCATCACAGCTTTGATTGTTTGGTTCGTTGTCTGTCCATACCTCAAGAAGAAAATCAAGCGTGAGTAAATCTTCCACTTTCGGACTCACTTACAAGTGCATTTTGAATGAAAACATATTTTATGCTTATGAGTAAAATAGAGGGTTTTTATATCATTTTCTATGCTGGGTGGGATGTTTTGTTAAGCTTGTATAAGTAAAATGTGACATACTTGATCTCAGCTGAACACCATACTGTACCTCAGGAGAAACAACTGATGCTCCCTGTGAAACTCCACTAATGGAGAAGAACTCCAGCAAACCTGCTCCAGCAGAGCAGCCCTCAATACGTCATGACCCTCAACCCCAGACTCCTCCAGCAGACACTCAAATGGTGGCATTCAAACTCGGAGGCTCAGAGGAAGCTGACTTGGACAACAGTGACATGGAAAACAAAGACCTGGACATCAGCAATGGTGAGTCGTTTGAACGGTTTAAAATGAATTATATTATTTACACTTTATCCGACTACATTAATCGCCACAGCAGTGATATAACTGTAAGGAACGCTGACTAAGTTTATTTATTCTCATAGTTTTGAATGGCAATATTGGCCCCATGATGATCACTGATCCTCACAGTGGACGGTCCCACACGATCCACAAAGATTCTGGTCTTTACAAAGACCTGCTACACAAGCTTCACAAGGCTAAGGTCGGTGACTGCATAGGTGACAGTGATACAGAGGAGCGGCCCATCAGGAGGAACAACAGCTACACCTCCTACACAATGGCTATTTATGGCATTCAAGGAGATCCTAAATACAAAGACCTGGATGATGGGCTGCAGAGAAGATCGAGGGTGGACAGTCACAGCAGCTACAGCTCAGCGCTGACCAATGGGAGTGTAGTCCAAGAAGAGAGTCTGACTCAGGAAGCTGGCATGGACCTTGGTCTGGAAGAGGATGAGCTTGAAGTCGACCAACCAGCTGTCGCTTTGCTTTTCCAGTTCCTGCAGATACTCACAGCATGCTTTGGCTCCTTTGCTCACGGAGGGAACGATGTCAGGTAGGCAAGGGTGGTTTTCTCTTTAGGAATTTATGTATGTGTTGATTATCCAGAGTAGTTACATAAACTGTTTTTTTTAATTTTTTAATAGCAATGCAATTGGTCCACTGGTGGCTCTCTGGCTTCTGTATGAGAGCGGCTCTGTGATGTCCAACACACCAACACCCATTTGGTTGCTTCTTTACGGAGGAGTGGGTATTTGCGCTGGACTCTGGGTATGGGGACGAAGAGTGATGCAGACCATGGGCAAAGACCTTACACCCATTACACCATCCAGGTATGCCACACCTTTATATTCTTTAATAAGTAAAATTAGGATGTATCTGATAGTCAAAGTGTACTAACATATTTTATTTCACTTTAGTGGATTCAGCATTGAGCTAGCATCAGCACTCACAGTTGTTGTGGCATCCAATGTTGGTCTTCCTGTCAGCACAACCCACTGCAAGGTAACAGAACTCAAAAGTGTGAAACTTCAACCTAAATAGATGAATATGATAATCAAATGTAGGTTCAGTTTGAGCATGTGTTATAAAAGTGTTTTACATCCACACAGGTGGGGTCTGTGGTGGCTGTTGGATGGCTGCGCTCAAGGAAATCAGTTGACTGGCGTCTGTTCAGGAACATCTTCATCGCCTGGTTTGTCACAGTTCCTATCTCTGGGCTGATCAGTGCTGCCATCATGGCTCTCTTCATATATGTTGTTCTGTGAGCCTCACACTGCCCTGCCACACTGTTACTTCAACTGACAGACTGCTACCTACAGATTTTGTTCGACTGACTGACTGACCAACTAAACACGTTGTTTGGTCCTATTAATGCTTTTTATATGATGCAATGTCACGTCAAGGTCAAGCCAATTATATTACCTCACAGGAATATGTCCATGAATGATGTAGGATCTAATAACACTGTTCAAACATCCTGTGATCCCTTTGTATATTTGTATAAAAGCAATATGTATTATAAATCAAATAATTCACTTGTGACTGACACCATACAAATAACAGTTATATTCTCTGTTTGCGTATCTGGATGTAATAAAACAAGGAGTTGCTTGATTTGCAGGAATTTCAATGTATTTTACTCACTATTAAACATTTTCCACTGAATCTTATTTAATGTGTGTTTGGGGAAGAGATGGGTCAGTAAACACAAACAAACAATACATGGACGAAAACTGAAATCTTTTCCTACATTATCATTTTTTCCAGCATATACCTACTGCAAAAAAAAAATGCAGCGGCCCCTGCTTATTAGTACACTGAAAAGTCCACTAGGTGTTGCTTTTGCTGCAGCAGCCACCACAGCTAATGTTGAGTTTTAACACTGTTCTCCCGAGTGTATTTACCATCTGCAGTAGGTTTCTTTTTTAAGATTCTGTGCAAGTTCATTTCATAACCATTGTAATTTATGCTGTAATTTATCATATAAAAACTTTAGTCTGCTCAAAAGAAATTATTTCAGGGTGCATTCAAATTACTCTCCTGTCCATTTACTTTTATTTAAAGCCTGTAGTAGCAACCATTGTAACTTGGCCAGACTATAAATGCTATGGTATACTAGTCAGTGAATCATGAATCAGTGGTATTATACTAGTCAAACTAGCAGAGCTATCCATGAATCCATATCACCCAGATAATGGTATTTTTCTCCCTGCTGACGTCTGACAGAATGTACCAGATACCCCTGACCAGCATTGAGGAGCTCGGGTGGACTGACGGACAAACAGACAGACGAACAAATGAAAGGAAGAAAAACAAGTAGGAAAAAGATTTTAGCTACAGATTGTTCCTCAAAAAATATTAATTACTCACAAGCACCCACTGAGCAATAGACGGATATTAGACGTCTAGTTATTTTTTAGACCTAATTTCAACCGTCTGGATTCTGTCTATTTTTAGACGGAATTTAGACGTTGCACTTTAATCCAGTATTCGATAACTATTAATTAAAAAAACAACTGTAAGGTGCATAACTGATCTCCAAATACTTAACTAAAATAATAATGATAGCCGTTGAGCGATATACAGTATAGTATAGATATAGTCTACATTTAGACGTCTAAAAAACTTTCATTTCTATACCCCTGATAGACCAATTTTAGACTAGACGTCTAAGGAACATTTAGACGTATATTAGACGTATAATAGACCTAAAAATGCTCGGTGGGCATTGAATTCATCACTGCTTGTGCAACTTTAATACATCTGACTGACAGGGATGGTTTTGGAGCAGAGTGTCCTGGGTTTGCCCAAGGACTGTTGCTTTCAAGTCAGGTCAGTAAACACACAATGGTACAGGCTGATGCATGCCGAGGTATGTGTTATTGAAGAGGCCCTGCCTTCAATTCCGTAAAAATCATGCGCAAAGTATTGTGGGTGCTTAGTGCCCGCTGAGGATACAAATTGTCCTTGAAAATTCTCTGAAAGAACACCTCAGTTTCAGCAGAATTCAAAAGACCCTTGACTTTGGAACAATACATTGGTGGGATTCAGTGACGTAGCCTCCTTGAAATTTAGCTGTTTAAGGATCCTTCCTTGACTTTGAGAAGCACTAGACTCATTCGAGACGAGCCAGGCCTGCGCAGAATCGATCATGGTGATCGCTGGACATTGCACACCTGTTAGATTTGTGTTTGTTTGTGTTTGTGTGTCTTTCTACACGGTGTTGTTGGGTATGCATGTTTTATTTAAATTTACCTTACTGGCTACAAACTAAAAGCAAGTCTGCAAGGTTTTGTTTTTTAATACAGCATGTGGTCCCAGTTTGGAAGGCCAGTGGTCAAACAATGCTTCTCATGGGTGGTTGGGTTTCACAGTAGCTCACTTAAATTAATGCATCACAGTTTAAAGCCCCTGCTGTTTGTGGGAGGGACTTTGATCACCCATTTAAGATCAATTAAAACCAGTATTTTGCATGATAGTGAAAGTTTTTATAGTCACTTCAGTGCCACAGGAGTGAGTAAAATAGAATGGCACCTGGAAATGTTATGAAGAGGTTCAGGGACACCAGCAACACTACAAACTAAAAACCCCACAGCTCCCATAAGGGTAGACATAAGGTCTAAAATGTAAACAGGGTGGTTGACAAGATGTATAAGGTAGAGAAGGGGTCTGTATAGTCTGCCATGAACCATGTCCTAGCAACCAAATATGATAATTTAGAATAGATGAGGAACAAAACAAAAGAAAACCTCTTTGAGCAATGTCTGAACTGACATTTCAAATGAAGCCTCATGCATGCATTTTGGCCTTTCAGTCCTATCATAAGCTTTTATTCAGGTAAGTTAAATAGGAGGTTATTACCCCCCAAAAAAGAGGAAGAAGAAGAGGAACAAAAACAAACAGGAAAACCAACAAAAAAGGGGAAGGACAGAAAACAACAGAAGAAGAGAAGGACCACAACAAAGAAGAAGAGGAACAACAACAACATAGAAGAGCAAGAAGAACAAAGGAGAAGAAGAAGGAGGAACAACAACAAGAACACCAGAAGCAGAAGAGGGAGTAAGAAGAGAAAAGACGACAACAAAAAATGAAGAGAAAAACATGACAGAAGAACAACTACAAAAAGAAAAAAGAGAAAGAAGGATTAAAACAATAAGTGAACAAACAACGAAAAGGAAGTGTAAGAGAAGCAAAGAAAAGTCAAGAGGAACATCGAAAAGAAGAAAGAATGAAGACAACACAGAAGAAGAAGAAAGGTGAGTCACCATGAGTGGTGGAAATTATGCTGTTTAGTCCATAGTGAAATAGGTGATGTTCGCTCCCCTAAGAGTTAATATCTTAATGGAAAAGTCTGAGCGTTTAGAGTGTCTTGCTATTGTTATTCACACTTAATCAGTTTCCCCTATCTCTGACTGGTATGAGGCCCAAGTACAGATGCAGCTTCATCCTCAGTGGTCCTGTCTCCCCATACCCACGACCAATGAAACAGCCCTACTCCCAGCTGAGGAAGCAGGTGAGCAGCATTCCGTCATGTGACATGTCAGCTGATAGTAACAGAAATGTTGATCATGGTGCTCAGCATAAGTTCAATCAGGAAGACTTTCTGTGTGCTCATTCATTCACAATTCTCTGCCTCCCACTCCCACCACTTCCTCTAATCTGCTGACTATGAGTGTTCACTCTTCCAGTTATCCAATTAGACTTTGCCACGATCTCTATCAGCCAATCAGGATGCCACTATAAAATTTTAAATCTGCTCTCATCTCTGCTGCTGTCAGCTGTCATTTTAGGCATTTTTGATTGGTCGTTGGACCATAATTTCTGTTCGTCAGTACTGACAGTAATTTCTGTTTGGTCACTGGACCTTATTTTACTTACATGGTTTTATTTAAGGTGGTGTAGTGACCTTAGTTTGTTCAGTCTATAGACTTTTTATTTCTGTTGTTCCTTGTTGACCTTTTATTATGTTCTACATTTAGACTCCCCAGGTCACTAGGACCTCACACCAGCCACAGTATTTTCAGTTTGGTCATCAGACCATTAATTTCTGTTGCTGACTTAATTTATGTGGACACTGGACCTTGGTCTTTTTTTAAACATTTTATCCAAGCTGGTCTTCTGACCTTGATTTCTGTTTGGTCTTATGACCTTTTATCTTGCTCAACACTTTTTCAGCTCTCCTTTCTGGTATATCACCATTATTTCTTTTGTCACAGCTTATTTTATCTCTCGCTTTAATAATATTTTAATAATATTTGGTTAGAGCTCAACATGTTTCCATACTCCATACTTTTCAATGCTTATTTTGCATCTATCATCATCTACTAGATAATGACTCCCTAGCTGTCATTCCAGACTTATTCTTACCACACGTTTCTCATCAGGGTTAAATTATCGTATTCAGGGCTTATTTCAGTCATATACTTAATGGGCATATATCCATTTCATAGTCTTTCTTGTTTTGCTTTATGTGTGTTTCTGTTTTTGGGGCACTCTCTATTCCCTATTTGTCTATGGATTAATTACCTGTTTAAATCATACCATCTCAATGGGGTCTAATCGCCAAAGAATTTTTACATTTTTTCATTCTTATGTGCACATTTTGATCAATATTCTTTTCACTATAAAAATGAGTCTCCCAAAATTAAAATTATGTTATTACCAGTGGTGGAAAAAAGTACTGAGATTTCTACTTAAGGAAAAGTAGAAATACCAGTCTAGAAACACTTGATAATAAGAAAAAGTCCTGGATTCAAAATGTTACTTGAGTATAAGTTCAGAAGGAAGACAGATAAAACCCAACAAAGAGCAAGAGTTAGCACAAAATAGAATAGGAAGAACAATAACAAAGAAGAGGAAGAAAGAGGAAGAAGAGCAACAACAAAGATGAAGAAAAGAAAGAACAACACTAACTAAAGAGTAGAAGACAGACAAAAAAAGTAAAGGAAGTAAAAGAAGGATGAAGAACGATAACAACAATAAAGAGAAAGAAGAGTAACAACAGAGAAAAAGAACAAAAAGAAAGAAGGAGGACAAAAACAACAAAGAAGAACAGAGATAAAAACAACATCAAAGAACAACAACACCAGGAGAGAAGAACACTGATTAAAACTAGGAAGAGGCGAAACAAAAATAAGAACATGGACAACAAAGCTAAGGAAGAAGAAGACAAAGGAAAACAAGAAAGAAGAAAAAGAAGAACAAGAAGAAGAAAGACAAAGAAAAGTGATAAAAACCAACAAAGAGGAAAGGGAAGAAGAACAAAAAAATGCAACAAAAATAAGAAGAGGAAGAAGAGAAACCTGAGAAATTGGGAAAATTAAAACTAAAAATGAGGGCAGCATAAATATTAGCATGTCAACACTGCACAAAGGTCACCAGACCCAGGGGTGAAGTTAGTTTAATATTTGATATCTACCATTTTCCGAGGCTGTTATCTTCAATAGCTAAATATCAAAGCCTTGATTTCACCAAGTTTTTGTTGGAAAGCTAATTTAGGCAGATATTTCAGTTTTAGTCAACTCAAAATGATTAAAAATGCTGATGCAGTTGAGAGAGCAATGAACTGAATGTCTGTCCAACACACCTGTGACTATAGGAGTAGTTAGGGACCATATGCAGAAGACCAACAAGTCCAACAAGACCAAAACAACAAGTCGAACCTTGAAGCAGATGGGCTACAGCAGCAGAAGACCACACCAGGTGCCACTCCTGTCAGCTAAGAACAGAAAACTGAGGCTACAATTCGCACGGGCTCACCAAAATTGGACAAAAGAAGATTAGAAAAACGTTGCCTGGTCTCATGAGTCTTGATTTGTGCAGCCACATTCAGATGGTAGAGTCAGAATTTGGTATAGTCAACATGAAAGCATGGATCCATCCTGACTTGTATCAACGGTTCAGGCTGGTGGTGGTGGTGGTGGTGGTGGTGGTGTAATGGTGTGGGGGATATTTTCTTGGCACACTTTGGGCCCCTTAGTACCAACTGAGCATGGTTTAAACACCTCAGCCTACCTGAGTATTGTTGCCAACTGTGTCCATCCCTTTATGACCACAGTGTACCCATCTTCTGATGGCAACTTCCAGCAGGATAACGCGCCATGTCACAAAGCTTAAATTATCTCAAACTGGTTTCTTGAACATGACAATGAGTTCACTGTACTCCAATGGCCTCCACAGTCACTAGATCTCAATCTAATAGAGCACTTTTGGGATGTGGTGGAATGGGAGATTTGCATCATGGATGTGCAGTCCACAAATCTGCAGCAACTGCAAGATGCCATCATGTAAACATGGACCAAAATCTCTGAGGAATGTTTCCAGCACTTTGTTGAATCTATGCCACGAAGAATTAAGGCAGTTCTGAAGGCAGAAGGGGAGCCAATGTGGTACTCAATCAATTCAATCAATCAATTTTATTTATAAAGCCCAATATCACAAATCACAATTTGTCTCACAGGGCTTTACTATGGGGTGCCGTTTGTAAAGTGTCTCATGCTGAAAATAACATCAACATTTTGCCACATTTAGCTTCAAACAATGTTTAAAAAAGTATTGTGAATTTTTTAACGTCACCTTTTACCACATTTACAGCAGTATTTGTTAACCTAGAAATATATTAAATAGTTAAATCTAAACATTAAATGTGGCACCTAAATGTTAAATGTTAAATCTAAATATTAAATATAAATATAAATATAAATGTTAAATCTAAATGCTAAATATAAATCTAAATGTTAAATCTAAATGTTCTGTGTGAAACTAAATATTTAGCTAATATGCAAATTCACACTACCGGTCACCGGAAGTACCAAAATAAAATCTCGAGATGGTCAGACTGTGTTTATAGAATAAAATAACGAATTAAAACCAACTTATCGGGGGAAATGAACACTTGAACATACATTAACATGATAATAACTACCTAAAATAACAAGAAACATGTTTGGAGAAATTTTTATTTGATGTGTACTTTGAGTTGTTAGTGTTCCTTCGGAGGGACTAACAACCTAAGCTAAGCTAACAACCGTTAGCTCTTAGCACCGTTAGCAGTGTCTGTAATGACTCATAAAAAAAAATATTTCTTTCCAGCGGATGTCTTAGTTACAACATGATTGAGCTAGCAAAGCAGTTTAGTGTTGCGATGTGTGGTATTTATTCAGTTTTGGGAAATCACGATGTCTAGAAAGCATCAGTAGCTGTAGCAGCAGCAAAGCTAACATCAGGACGTCATCTGTTAAAAGCCTCCCGTTATCGGATACGACATGAAACTACTCCAGTTAGCTCAATCATGTTGTAACTAAGACATCCGCTGGAAAAAAAGATTTTTTTTCACGGACTGTTTAGAGTTAATGAGTCACCGTTAACGGGGCTAACAGCTAACGGTTAGCCCCGCTAATCTACGATAACCATGTTATTAATTTCAGAATGTGATAGTAATGTTTGTTCAGTCATTGTGTTTATAGACTTTACAAACACCAGATCAGTCTAAACGGTGATACAGTGACGTGAAAAACGTGAGATGTGCATATATATATGTAGCTAAACTCCGCCGGTTTTCTACCTGGAAGTATTTGTGAACAACAAGGTGATTCCCTGCAAAGGGACACTAACAACTCAAAGTACACGTCAAATAAAATTTCTCCAAACACGTTTCTTGTTATTTTAGGTAGTTATTATCACGCTAATGTATGTTCAAGTGTCCATTTCCCCCGATAAGTTGGTTTTAATTCGTTATTTGATTCTATAAACACAGTCTGACCATCTCAAGCTTTTATTTTGGTACTTCCGGTGACCGGCAGTGTGAATTTGCATATTAGCTAAATATTTAGTTTCACCCAGAACATTTAGATTTAACATTTAGATTTAGATTTAGATTTAACATTTACATTTACATTTATATTTAATATTTAGATTTAACATTTATATTTATATTTAGCATTTAGATTTAGATTTAGATTTAACATTTAACATTTAGGTGCCACATTTAATATTTAGATTTAACTATTTAATATATTTCTAAGTTAACAAATATTGCTGTAAATGTGGTAAAAGGTGACATTAACACTTTTTTAAACATTGTTTGAAGCTAAATGTGGCAAAATGTTGAGGTTATTTTCAGTGTGAGCCACTTTACAAACGGCACCCCATACTTTACAGCATATGACATCCCTCTGTCCTTAGGACCCTCGCAGTAGATAAGGAAAAACTCCCTGGTACAAGCAAGGTGTACCTAATAAAGTGGCTGGTAAGTGTATTTACTGCCGGGTAGCCTAGTGCTAAAATAATACTATAATAGTACATCAAGAACCAGAATCTCTGGAAATCTAGATTCCATAGCAGCTTCCTAAAAGCTGAACACTAGCTTTTGTTTACTGAAAAATGAGTTTCTTGTGAAGGTTTAGTAACACCAAAAGGCCACATGATGGTGCTCTTGTCCAGATAATTGATGCCGTTGGTGGGGTCTGAGGTTTAGGAGACTTCCACAAACTGGTCTCTCCCATAATCACCACTTCATTAGTAATTTTCTTTATTGCTCAAAGGTAAGCAACCTATATACGCTGAGGGGGGTGCCTTCGACTTTTCAGCTTTCATGTGCAGAGTAGCATGAGATATGAAGCTGACAAGTTAGCCTGTTTCACTGAGCCAAAATAATAGTATACCCTGACCTTGAATGAAGGAGAGTATTTCTATTTTTTTTTAAGACCTTCGTTTTCTGTAGCTCTGATAAGTTTGGTTCTTTACTCCTCCATATGTCAAAACAGTCAGACTGCACTAACATCAACATTAAAGCATTTGACCTTTCCTTTAAAATCCTCTGGTCAGTAAATGTGGGATGGGACATATAGGATCACGTTGACAGGTTTACCCTTACTTAATTACAAGTCTACAAAACATACATTTCATATATGAATGATCTTTCTTCTACAAGCTGATTTTAGAGCTGTGAAGATCAATAGCAAGGGGCAATATGTTTCATTTACATATTCAGTACAAGACAGAGAAATGTTGGATGACACTTTGTTCATGAAGGATTTAAATACAATTAGTGCAATTTATGCATGTACATGCATAAATCAGCATGTGTGCTATGTCATTTTAAAACATGTGAAGAGCCACACATGTTGTGCATGGATGCATAAAAACATGTAGGTTAAATGCTACATTTACTGCATTATGAAAGGACAATGAAAATGATAAAGACCAACTCTATATCCAGCCTACAGGCCAGGGAGGCATTATCCCAGGGGTCCTCCTGTCTGCTGAGGATTGCAAAAAAATCCTCATTGTTTTCTCCCTATTGCATGTACATTATTTTGGCAGCAGATGGTACTGTTGTCCCATTGAGCAGGATTTTATATGAACCCGCTCAACTGTCATACATACAGTATGCTTAAGCCCTGAACAGGTAGACCTTGATATCAGGTAGACATTACATTTTCTACAGAATATGTAATCTCAAGCAACAGTATCAATATTAGTCACCCATGAAATCACCTGTGAAACTGTAGTTCAAACATTCGATCTCTCTGCATACTTTAAAAGCATCTGCAAGTGGTTGAATTTAGGAAAAACTATCCATGTGCTAAAAAAGAGATTGATCTCGGGACATAACAATGATCATGGGTAATTTCAAGACAACACCGATTTAACTGTCCAGTCATCCCTATAGAAACTAAACACAAATCAGAATCAAAATGAGATCCCACCTTGGCTAAGTGTGATAGGCCTATTGATTTAAGAAGAGATACACCACTGCTCCATCCAACCTGCACCATCTGATGCCAATATAGCCATAGATTCTGAGTTGACATTTAGATTCTCCTTTATAGCAAAACGTAGCCCACAAAATAAGCATTTGTATACCAACTAATCATGCTGTCTTAGCTTGAATTCATGGAGAGAACTGTGTTTTTCTCGCATGCCTCCACAGAAAATGGCGAACATTGATTTATGCAAGGCAAGGCAAATTTATATAGCACATTTCATACCCAAAGGCAACCCAAAGTGCTGTACAGATTAGTCAAGTCAAAGTTTATTGTAGCCCAATCATAAAAGCATGCCTCAAACAGCTGTACTGTAATAATGTAACATGTCTAACAACAGAAAACTACATCAATACATCTGTTGACAAATTCTCATATAACTCACTAAAACCTAACTATTGAAGTCAAAGTTATGTATGCCAGACTCCAATACTAAGGTGTGTAGCAAAAATACAGTTGTTTGACAAGTAGTGAGCACACTACTGGGAAAGACTGCATGAGCTGTGTGAGAGTTTGTCAACAGATGTTTTGATATGATTTGCTGTTGTTAAACTTGGTTCCCAGTCAATCAGTAAATCAGTATGTTTGCCATTTGCCATGGAGGCATGCAAAAAACACAACATTTTCCTCACTTAAGGTAAAACAGCATGACTAACTGCATATGGCCATTTCGTACATGAAGCATTCCTTTAACCACTATTTCATAGAAATTTTGGACAGGATGCTGACTAACAGTTGTCTTCAAAGTACCTTTGGCAATTTTAGTCCCACATTTATCACAGTTACTTTGGAAAACATAATAGCAGGCCATTGTGTTACAATCAAGCCAGCCCTATTAATTTGAAATGCTTTATCTTTTCTGACAGGACCCAACAGCATTGAGCTCATAAAGTCACGCAGAAACACCACAGGCTAGAAAGCTCAGATGCAGAAAGCATATTTTAGATGTTCTGCAGTGACATGATCAATTGTTTTTGACATGTAGCTTTCTCATGGATTCAGACACTTGATTAAACCTCATTATCATAATGCCCATGTGAAGTCAGTGTTGTATTAATGCTTCTGCCAAAAGTTAACAATTTCATCCATCATCCATAAACAAAATTGTGATGCTTTGCTGTGCATACTGGTGGTAGTTGATGAACAATGTTTTCCAAATGTCAGTTTTTTTTTTATGTTAAGCTGGTGGCCATATTATCTGACCAGAGAATTCACCTCCTTCAATTTCAAAACATACGCTAATATCTACGTTTTGTTTTTGTTTTTAGTATAAGGGGACTACAACTGCATTTTGTTTTGCAACACTGTGTTGTACAATGACAATAAATTTACCTTGAACCATAAATAGGTTTTGTGTTATTCACAGTTCTTTAAACAGTTCTGTTATTTTGCATAAATAATAAAATAAAAATATAATTATAATTATAGGCTAATTGTAATAATGATAATAATAAATGAGCAAGTAAATAAATCTGCACTCTCATTTCAATTAAAGTCACAATTAGAGTCAAACAAGGCTTGGAGGCCTGGGAATCAACCACATGTTCATCGACTTACATAGAATAAAACCAGTATTTTATTATTATTATTTTCATACTTATCAACACCAAAGAGAAAAACGTGTATCTAATCAATAAACTCTATAGATAAACTGTCTTCTATGCCAATATAAAATTAAAATACCCCCCACCCCCTTCCAATGATGGTCACAATGTCTAAATACATTTTTGAGAAAAGTGTGTTTTTATTTATTTATTTATTAATGTATTGTGTGTTTATGTTTTTATGCTAACATAAGCAGCGCCTCGTCATCTATGCTTCACCGTGTCCTCTGAAATCACATCTCAGCAGGGATTTTATTTTGAAACCATTTCCCGGAAGTTGTTTAATTTAATCTTGTTGTAATTGACGCTTTGGGTGATTTTCATCGGCTAACCATACAGGTGCGCCTGGACATTTGTGCGTAATTTGCGGGCGGCATGAAATGCGTGTTTACTATGTGACTGCGTGCTGTTTGGCGTTACAGGCGGGAATGCGCGTGCACGGCGGAATGGCTCTGTCTCTGTCACACTGAAAACCGTGCAACTGGGGCATGTATTCACTTTAACACAGCGGACCAACAAGCTGGTGTAGTCTGTGTGGCTGATTCACGGGGAATAAAACGACGTCTTGGTCTTCTGCAATAACACTGGATTACAGGTGCTGCAGGAGGTGGCTTGGAAGGAAGATTTTATTTTTAAGGATAAAGGAAAACGTACAAATCACAGATGTGAGAGGCAGGTGCTTTCCGAGATTTGCACCTCGTTTTTTTCTGATTTTTCTGATTTTCGGCCGGAGCCTGTGAAATGCAGCCTCTACCTGACAGATGTGTGGCACCACAACTGCAGCCTACAGGTCTGTATCGCCAGGATGGATTTCATGCGTCTTGTGCCTGCCTCGAAAAACGTTAAGTATGAGCGATGAGATTTAATACTAGTGAGGAATCACAGAAGCAACAGAGATAATATCCCGTGCTTTGCATTCACAGCACCTGAACAGCTTTGTGTTGACAATGTCTGAGTGATATTCTGTCTGCTAGGATTATGATAGCATCTGGCTGTTTATGTACTCTGCTCTGTCCTCTCCACACAAATCTGATGACAACCACTATTATTTTGCTGCTGAACCAGCTCATACACAATTTTTTGTCACTGCACTGTAAGTAAACAGAATTGCCAAGAGGTGCAGTCCATTAATGGGACTACAGCACAGAACTGGTTAGATATATGCATGTCCTCTGAAACACTGCCTTACTGTTTAGACATAACTCGTGGGATAAATCACAGCTTCTGTTTATCAGTGTGTTTTTGCTCCTCATCTTTTGTTCAGAGAGCGTCTCCTGTCTACCTGCTGCTGATATGCTGAGGTCGGCTGTGGAGGACTGAGACTGCCACAGCTGCAAATCTCATCATCATCATCATCAACGTCTGCCACTTCAAACACGACAAGACACCAGAGGACTGAGGCTGCTTTTGGGCTAATCAAAAAGCCAGCAGTCACAAAGCACCTGTGGACGATGACTCCAGCAGAGCTGCTCGCGTGAAAGCAGCATGAGATAACTGAGGAGGACCATACTAAACGCTGATTGAAGCTTTTTCCGTTTGGCGCTGATGAAAATGTTCCAGTGTGTCAGCTGACTGACAGGGTTGCAGTGCTGTTCTAGCCCGGGACATAGCCAGCAGCTGAAGTGCAGACACCACAGAGGGGATGGCTCGTCCAGGATCGGGGTTGCTGGTGCCTGTGAATGGGCTGGGGTACCCTCCTCAGAACCTGGCCAGGGTGGTGGTCTGGGAGTGGCTGAACGAACATGGGCGCTGGAGGCCTTACAGTGCTGCAGTTTGCCACCATATTGAGAATGTACTGAAGGGGGATGCCCGGGGAACAGTAGTCCTGGGGCAGGTGGATGCCCAGCTCTCTCCGTACATCATCGACCTGCAGTCCATGCACCAGTTTCGACAGGACACAGGTAAGAGACGTGGCGGTTTCCTGTTTATTTACTTAGCTGTCACAGATGGGGAGGTGTCAAGGAAAGAACAGATGATGTCGTCATAAAAACAACAGTCATCACGACATCAGTAGGGTGTTTACCCAGTTCCGTCATCTTACATAGGTACATAAAAGAACTGTGTTGGCTGTCCTCACCACAGATGATGTCATATTAGTACACAGGGACTGATAAAGACGGAGCGAGCCTTGATGTGGTTGCTACACAAATCTTATGTAACTTTCAGGGGAATAGATGAGAGTCCTGAATGCCCTGTCTGCTTTGGGATTTATGTAGATGAGCCACAGGTTGAGCTTAGAGACGATGCAACATACAGGACACAATGATGACAAGTGTAGCAATGATTTATTCATTCACGAGTGCCTTTATGCGGCTGCTGGCATGCCATGACCTTCCCAGAGGTCATGTGTTGGATGGGCTGTGCATTCATCAGGCAAATGAGTGCTGTAGCTCAGTGCGACACTCCTCACTCTTCTCAGCTGATTGCATTCATCGAATGTGGTGTCATTTAGATGTAAGACTGGCAATCGCAACAGTGGTTGGTAATAAAGTTACTGTACACAATCACAGTAAAAGAGAGCATGCTCTTTAACCATCAGTTCACCTCAGGTTTTTTACTCCACACAATGGAAAGTAGCAGTACGTGGTTATACATTAGATGCTGAAACAGTAGCCCAATACATGTAAACTGTTGACTGGTAAATAAAAAAGTTTTTATATTAAATGTGTGCTCTGTAGGAGAGCATGAAACCAGCATTATCCAGAGTGAGGCATTGATTACCTCTGACTATAACATAACAGTAGTATAATCATAGTTATAATGATATGTGAAAAAAACATGTCCCTGTAGAGTTAAAACCACCAAGCACAGCCTTTGTTTGGTTGACTGTAATTCTCTCTGATGACTGCTACCTTTTTAAACAAGACCAGATGTTTTTGTGCTGTGCTCCACCAAGGCTCAACACACTCTCTGTGTTCATCTCTGTGTGTGCATTCACCTTCCTTCTGTCCCAGTGTTTGAAGCAAAGATATGGGGGAGGTTTTAGACATCTGTTAGAAGCAGTCTCAGACAAATCTCAGCTGCCTGAATTATTCTTCTCGTCCTCTGATTCAGCGACACTGTGTTAGAGCCAGTTATGAATCAAGCTACTGGATGTGACTTTCGTGTTCAAGGGACAGGTTGGGTCTGCGATAAAAAACAATGTTTCATCGCATCATTGATTAAAATGAACTCTAACTGTAAGTCAGAGATGAGTCTTGTCTTTGAAAGCGTTATGTAACATCTGAGCATCACAAGCGGTACGGGGTGATACACATGGGATGTACAGAAGGTGACCTCACTGTGTGCAGATTTGCATTATGTCACCTCTCATTAATTTTCAATGCTTCATTTACATTAGGTTAAATGCATTTTTGTGGATTTAGTTACAGAATAACAAGAAGTACAGCTCAAATTTGTAAAGGTCCATTGAGTAAGTGTCTGGTTATGAAACAAAATATCAAAATGTAATTAAATGTTTCTCTAAATGGTAAAAATGCCCACAGCTGTAATAACTTGAAGTCATGCATGTGCATTCTTGCATGTGTGTTTTTATAATAGCCCAACTGCAGATGGGCGTTTTAAACTAGCTCAGGCTTTAAACTCTGTGGTATGTGGCATTGGGCGAAGTCATGTACTCGCCCCTTTGAAAATAAATATGAACATAAAAATAATGTTAAAAAAAAATCAATTATAAACAGACTTTTCAAACTGGTGTTTTATTTAAAAACTCATCATCATCCAGTCCTGATATCACTTATGACGCCATTGTTGTTATATTACTGCTGTACATACTGGAAACAGGAAACAGACTTTAGTAGGTGCTGTACTGATGACACATTTAGAGGGACATCTTATTATTGCATCATCAGGAAAATTCCAACATGTCGACACCAAATAATATTATGTATTTGTTGTTCCATAGAATATTTAAGTCTGAACGAGGTGTGAAGGCTATTGAAGGGATTGAAAAGGCCTGGAACCCCACATGAAAAGTATATTCTGTATATTGATTGGCTATATACAGCACATAGCATACATAACACTTGATATATTAGTATTTCTCTTTAACTTATGAAGGAAGAATTTTCTCTTATGTTTGAATTGCTGAATAAGAGAGTGACAGTATTTCTGCCTGACTGTCAGGAGGGTTGTAGTATCAGGAGACGCCTGGCTGGACTTCTGCTGTTTTTGTTGGTGTCTTCCTCTCTGATAGAACATAACACAGAGCAGCACATGTGTCTTAGGTTGACTGGCTACGAGATGGGCCACTGAGCCGTTTGTCAGCCATTACCACGGCGCTGGGGCTAGGCCCTGACGTTTATCGGTCCTCTTTGTGCCGTTCGGCGTGTTACCTCCCCCCTCGGCTGGGATAAACCTGTCACGGCATTGCCTGACGGACAGCAGCCTGGACACCAGCTGCCTCCTCTCCCCCCTCTTTCCTCCTCCTCAGCATGATCTGCTCCTGTCCCCAAACATGAGCAAACCACTGCCAGGCCACAGCCATCGATCCGAGCTCCCGCGAGGCCTCGCTTCCAGGCTGTAGTGATGTTGTTACGCCGCTGCTTACACACAGGGCCTCAGTGAGTTTGTTTTAGCATGGATTGTGATGCATCTGTTTCACATCGGTTGTTTGCTATATTTGTAGCTCAGCAGGTCACCCACAGCCACTTGCTCTGTTGCAGGCTTATGGAGTGTCCCTGTGGGGAAACCCCATTTTGTCGCGGAGCCAGTGATCTCGTCCTCTGAGGCTGTTTTTTGGCAAGAGTTGGAACGAGAGTCGAGTGTGCTCGGTGTCCCCTGTGTGTGTATATGTCCTTGTTTCTGTACATCTGTGAGTTTGCTGATGACAGTGCACTCTGCCAGCTGTGGCAGCTGTGGTGTTTGTGTCCTGTCCCTGCAGGCTGTGTGGGGGTGCCCTGCTCCTCCTGTGGGTTTGGGAGGAGCTCCTGTGGGTGGGAACCAGGCAGAGTTACTCTGACTAATGAGACAGCAGCTATAGTTTATCTCCATGGCTCCCTCTAATCAGAGCATCATGACGACAACGCACGCACCACAGGCGATGCGGCAGGGCCCCTCTCTGTGGAGAGCAGCCTAAACACATCTGTAGTTAGTTGGCATTAAAAAACACAGGGCATGGAGTTCATAATACAACTTCTGGTGAAGAACACAAGTCTGTGGTGAAATCCTGAACCCCAGTGCTTTATATATACAGTATGACTGAAGGCTTAGAGGCTTATATATAGTGTGGATGAATATCTGGCTGAAGGCAGGGAGAGGATTGGCTCCCAGCCAAGAAGGATCGATCCGTTCTCCTCCCCAGAGGGGCGTTTGAACCTCTAAACACTGCTGTGGACTGATCCCCTTTCACTACACCCACTCCCATAGCAAAACACATAGGCTTATCTGCCATCTCCATCATATACCAACACTTGTGGCCTGTCTGATGGATTTCACACTGCAGCTATTGCTTCTGCTGCCTGGCTTTTAAGCATTTACCTCTTCTGTATTTTCTCATATGATGGAGTGGTGGCACAAAGCACAGAGACTAGCAAGTGCGCATTCATGAAAGATAGCTAAATCGGTGATGTAACATCAGCACCATTTAAAACTTGGATATTATTTTTTAAATGAAGACAGATTCTGTCAGTATGGCCATGTTATTGCAAGAAGGATTTACTTTATGGCAAGTCGTCATTAAAGCACAGTAAAAAGGTTAAAAGATGAAAAACAACAGAAGAACACTTACATTGACCGACAAGGTAATATTAAATATACTGATATACTAAATTGATTGATAGGTGCAAGAACCTGTTCAGTTTCTCTGTAGCATTTTCAACCATGGCGAATGTGTCTTAACTTGAAATTACATTGAAGTAGGGGAGGGTACTTTAATTTTGGCTTCACTGGGCAAAAATCCCATAATAGACTTTAAGCATATTTTAATTCAAATGGACTAAGAGAAATCTAGACTTTTGCACCTCCTTTTGGCTCTGTTTTCAGGCTTTAGAAAATCTAGTCCGTGACGGGAGAGAGGGCGTTCCTACTGGCTACAAATGCAGATGAGCACGCACGTCCTTTTGGTGAAAGCCTGATTCAATGGCTGAGAGTCCTGCAGAGAAATTTGCTATTCCAGCACAGCAATTCAAACAAGGAAGATGGACTTTTCAGAAAGAAATTCTAAAATAGACCCTGAGAATAAACTAAATAAAACACGTCAGTATCAACGTAGCATGTTAGAGATGGATGGAAAATGTTGCTAATAGTTTAGCCTTCTGCTAACCAGAGGCAAAGGCTCATGACTGTGGCTCAAAGTTCACGTTTATGTAGCTAATGCTAGCAAGAGCCTGTAATCACAGTGTGCTGTCTGCCTCACTCCCCGCCATTACAAACACCTCACCAGGACAAAAATGGGCAGTGGCTCCAGAGACCGGACCCCCACCCAGTGGCTGTAGCAATATGAATCCAGCCAGCACACACCCCAGCACTGGGGGACGAGACATCCTGACTCACCGCCAGTCGGGGATGTCCATTTTCTGCCGTTACAGAGGTCAGACTCAGCGCTGCTGCTGGCCACCAAAGGAACTGGAAAGACTAGCAAATTAAACTGCTGTAGTGGGCTCAGTTTTGGTGCTAGAGTGATGAACTAATACCATATGAAACTAGACAATCTAAGGCATCTTTCCATATCAGTTGGTTGTGTAAATAGGCAACTGTATGCTGACAATCAACTTAAAAGTTGAAATATGTCAGGAGTTGTAGCACAGTAACATCTGTTATTGCAGGTTTAAATTGGGAATGTTTGATAGCCAACACAATGTGGACTCACTGACGTCTTTGGTCACTGTTTATAGGCTATTCAGGGCTATGATTTGTAGTAGCGCACCACAGAAGTTGATCTCCTAGCAACATCAGCCTGCAGATGTCAGTCAGCTGTTGCCAAGGGAAACACCCATCCAAAGTCTTATAGTTGAGATATATTTTCACAAATATGTCCAAAAGCTGTTTCATCACATGGAAAAATAGCTGGTGTCAACACAGCTCAGATTTACATACACAAAATAAAATTTCAGTTAAAATCAAAGAGACAGCAGGTAGCGTGCAATTTATGTCTGAGACTATTGTGTTTGTGTTCATGGAGTTGCAAAGGCCAATGTAGTTGCTCAGCTCTCGCTATTGTGAGATGGCCCATGTGTGACTGCAGAGATAACCCCTATCAGCGGCTGTTGGCTGCTGTGTTGCCGGAGCGGGGCTTTGTTTGTTTTGGTTCCACAGGCGTGAGAACCTCCTCTCCCCTGGCCTATTTCCCTCGGCTAACAGCCCTCTCTGACTAATTACAATGAAAAACACCCGAAAAACAAAGAAGAGATGGTCATGTTCTCATGTCTGTTTTGTGTTAAGCTGACAAACAACAGAAGCTGTGGTTGTGGTTTGGACGCAGCTTGTAAACTTGCAGAGCGTATGTAATGCTGCAGGTCGTCAAAGAGGGCGGCGCTTTAGTTTTTTGTCTTTCTTGCAGTTTTGCATGTAGTAAATGTGTGTGGGAACTGTTTTGGTGGTCTGTGGGAGGAAGCTGTAAAAAGGATTCCCGCTATGTACGTGTTAAAGGTCAGGTGCTGTATGCATCAGCTCTGACTGTGAAATCCCACTTGCGTCAGAAGAAATCAGAATGAGGAAAGAGTGGCGCCCGAAGGCTCTTAAGTGTACATTTAGAACAGAGACCTCAGAATACAAGTAGGAATACAAATCGTGACAGAACCAAGCGCTTTTATATGCGTCTACAAGTGGAGCACATGTGCACACATCAGCAGCACTGAGGTGTTTGCTGACACACTGAGTTGTTTAGCACTGTACACTGTATGTTTTTTTTATGGCCTGAACATTGTAGGACTGCTATTTGTGCTTGATGTAGCTCCAAAGAGATACCATGTTCAGTATACTGTATGTAAATGTCTATAGATATTTAGCAAGTCCCTCCTGACCACATCCTGTCATGTGGACCAAATATGAACAGACATGACATTAAAATAACCAAGTTATTTTCTCTTAGAGGTTTTTGTAATTAGCGCTATTTGTCAGTGAAGGTCTTTAGCAAACTCAAAATGGTGCTTGCTAAGGTGTCACTGTACACGGGGTTTCATCATAGCTCCAACCAGCTGGCTGAATTCCACTTGGATGTCGGCAGGAAAGGGATTGGAGCGGCGCTGTGGAGAGGGAGGGAGGGGGGCTGACAGAGGTGAGGAGAGAAGGGGAACAGAGGGAGAGGTGGAGCGTTTTCCTGATGGAAAGTGACAGTCAGGGTGGAGGGAGGGATAATAACACTGAAAAGACCCTCAGCTGTGCACATTCCCCTTCTCCTGCAATCACACACACATGCGTACAGCTCTTGTTTCGCCATTGTGAAGTCTCACATCCGAGGCCTTAAAGTGTGCTTATTTTAATTAATCTGACCATATTTTTGTCAAGTGTCTGACTGATTATTATATTTTGTAAAATATAAAGAAAAAAGGCAGATGCCAGAGTCCAGACTAGAGACATGATTTTTTTTTTCTGTCGAGCAGCACAACAAACACAAGAAATAATACAAGTTTCTTTGTTTGTGCTGACATGAAACGTAGGAAATCAAGCAAAAGCATATTTTACTAGTTCTACTCAAACAGTGACTGAAATATCTACAATTAAAATTCACAAAACACATTTTTAGAACTATACTTTTATTTATTTAGGGTTGCAAGTGAAAGTTATTGTAATTATTGTTCAACCTGTCAATTATTCTTCAGATTTTCAGCATTTAGTCTGTGAAAAAATACAGAAAAATACCCCCCTCAACTTTTCAGAGCCTATTTGATGTCTTGAAATGACTTGTTTTTGTTTAAACAACAGTCTAAAATCCAAAGATGTTCCACTTACAGTACATCAAACAGACAAAAGGAGCAAATCCTCACATTTTAGAAGCTGGTAAAAGCAAATGTTTGGCTGTTTTTCTTGATAAATCAACAGTTGTCGGAATAAGTCGTCTGTGCATTCATTAAACTTATAATTATTACAGCATTATGCCTATTAAATCCTTTGTTTCACCCTTGTAAAGCATCAGTCGGGCTGCTGTTCCCTCTTCAGAGCAACCTTTGTTCCCAGGGTTGTAGTGCTTTGGTCTGCTCTGTCCACTTCCTTATTGCATTACAGTGATGAGCAGGCTGTGCAGCTTCTGGCAGCCTGCGGCGATGGTAGCAGAAGCGTCTCTTCACATCTCCTTTTAACTTCTGATCCAGCGAGTCACCACTTTTAACTTCTAAAGTGGATATCATACTCTTTTATCAGGGAAGCAGCTTTAAAGCTGCTCTCTGCGCCGCTTGCTTATCAGGGCGGTCTGGGAGGTCAGTCAGATCGTAGCTTGTCGTCTGCCCCGGCCCATCAGCATGGTGCTGCTAGAATAGGAATGAAGCATCATCCCTGAGCTGTTTGGGTAAACTATCCTCCATCTCCTGGTTACACGTCTCTTTTTGAAATGTGTCTTAATGTTTAAGATGTTGAATAAAATTCTGAAAGTACTCTCACACTCCTCCCCCAATGATGTGACTGGGGGAAAAAAAATGAATGTCTGCAGGAAAAAAAAAAAAAAATGAATGTTGACCCATCTGTTGTGCGGAAAGAAAAAATAACTATAGCACACAGGCTCTCCGGTATACAAACCAGATGTTTGGTAGCTGTCATATTGAAAGGGGACAGAGTGTTCCTGCTGTAACAAATGTTGGGTCTTTGATCTACAGGAGTGTGTGGTCTAACATTTGCAGAAAGCATCGTTTGACTGAGACCAGAGCTGCACTGACGCAACTCAGGCTGCCAGCAGTTGCAGGGAGCCAAGCTCAGAGCTCCCTTGATCAGTCTCGGTGAAACGCAGAAACACAGTGCAAGACTTTTTTTGTTTTGGTCTCAGCATTTTCACTCACTTTACAAAAAAATGCACCCTTAGCCCACTTTAGTGCAGCGGCAGCAGCATGACAAATCGCTAAAGCCGAAACTGGGATGGCTTTCTCAAAAGCATCTTAGTGGTAAGACAGTCGTCATTGTTCCAGTGTAAGCCACTGTAATGGCCCAAAAAGATCTTACTAGAGTCTGAACACACAGGCAGGATACACATCTCTGCTGTGAGCTCGTTACTCAAAACATTCTGTGTGAACAACTGAGTAACTTGGTGCAAAGTCTTTTAAATATCCTTTCACTGCGTATGGTTTTTCACAGACTACTGTCCCCCGGCAATACAACTTTATTTAACTCACATAGGGCCATTTAAAATGAACCTATTATACACACAAAAGACAAACTAAATGACATAGGGAAGGACATTTTCGGCTTTTTTAAGTCACTTCAGTGTCAAGGTTCTAGGGATAGTGACCCCCTGATTTGGCATATACGTAGTTATTATCAGATGAGAACGTTAATTTGTCCAAACCCAGCAGCCATAACTGGACTTTGCATTTAGTGCTAATTAGGAAATGTTAGCATGTTAACGCAAAGATGATGAACATGGCAAACATTAAACCTGCACATCAGCATGTTAACATTGTCATTATGAGCATGTTAGCATGCTGACTTCAGTGTAAAGCATTGTCCAAGTGCAGCTGCTATTATGGCTGTAGATACTTCTTTCTCACATCAGTTAGTGCTGCTGAAAACATAAATTGATCAACAGAAAATCTTGATCAACATAATCTTTAAATCTAAATTTTTAAATTAAAAAAACACTAAAGTTCATATATCAAGTAGGGGTCAGAATCACCAGAGGATCCACGATACAATATTATCATGATACTTAAGTCGCGATAGAATATGATTGCAATTTTAAATATGTTGTGATATGCTGAGTATTGCGATAAAATATATTGTGATATACTGTGATACATTACCTTTTTTAACTGTGCATTATTTCCCCAAAGGAAAACTTTGTTATTGTCTGTTTCATCTAACAACATAAAGTTTTCACTTTGTTCATCTGACTTCACTATTTTTTGATGCAGCCGCAAAATGTATCTAGAGAAGTAAAAAGGCAATTGATTATATTACTCTAGTAGACCACGTAAAGTTTAACTTGTATCTGTTATATTAATAATTTATATACTAAAAAAATTGATTAAAAAATATCATGATACTATGCTGTATCAATTTTTTTACCCCATTCCTAATATCAAGCAAAACCTGTAAACATTCAATATTTAAAGCTTCTCAAACATGAAGCTTTGTGAGTTTTTAAAGGCCTATCATTGTGATTCAGTATCTATGGGTTTTTGACTGTTAAGTTTTTTGCACACCAAGTCTGTATTGCGAAAATTTGCAATGCAAGATGCTTCTCTTTAGTGGAGGTAACTCCATGGCTGTCGCTAGTCACTGTCCACGTCTTACATTTGGCATCATGGCTACCTGAAGGGGCTGAGCTGTCCTCTCGCTCTGTCTCTCTGGGACCTTCATCCTCTGTTACATCTACTTCCATGTCATCATTATCCACCTGAATACTATTATCTGACCTGTTGAAGTAGGCTCTCTGAGTAATGAAATGTACTGTGCGCCCTGTTTCTCTTTCTGATTGTTGATATAGCTATGTGTCCTGGAGGTTATGTGACATTTTCTTTACTGCCCTTTATCAAAAAAAAAAAAACCTCTCTAAAGGCTTTTGATGGATGGGAAAATTGCAGAAAATTTAACCTGTTACTAAAACTTAAATGAGTTTCTGAGTCATTGTTTAAATGTGATTGACACAATATGAGGTCAAATTTATTTAAACATGTAAAAAGTACAGACTTGGTGTACAAAAGGCTTTTAGTCAGACAAAAGAGCCATTTGAGGACTACATCTGGTGCCCTCTTAACTTGTAATGCCCATTTTTCACAGTTTTCTGGTATTTTAAGTCAAGAAAAATATTTAAACAATTACTCAGTTCATCAAAAAATATATAATACTAATCATATATACAAAACAATTAATTGCAGCCCCTATGTCAACTGTTCTGTAATGAGTTAATGGTCCAATACTAACTGCAGCTGTAGTGTCAGTAGTGCTACAGCAGTATATCCAGGACATGTAATAATGCTCATGGTTGATTGCAGTTGTTTGTTCTGTGGTTTTTGTATGCGTGCGTTCTTAATGCAAAGTCACGGGCTGTTGGGTCTAAGGGAAATGAGAGGAGGAATTACTGCGACAAGGCGTGGGACAAGCACATGCATGCACACAACACGCTGACATTCCCTCACACTTCTTCTTTTCAGCCATACAAAAACATTCACTTATTTTGATTGTTTGCAGCCCTGGCACTCGGCTGAATATCAATGCGAGTCTCGCTCACTCACCCTCCTCTCCTCGCCTCCTCTCTCTGTGTCACCTGTAAGTGCTTCTAAATCATCGTTCCTGGGGAGAGTCCAAGCCCTGTGACTGGTCAGCGTGAGGAACATCCTGCAGTAGCCTGTGAGGTGAATAATACTTGCCAGGTGCTCCTGGCAGAGGCCCCTCCAACCTTCACTGTTGCTCCTCAAAGGAGCTGCTCACACACCATCACTTTTTCAGACATTTCATTATTAATGAGAGCTTGCAAACTCTCTAAGGATTAATATCACTGGTGCCTCAAGGTGAATTTTTAGCAGATTTCAATGGTAATAGCTTCCACTCTGTTCTGCCCTTTGTGTGGATGCATTCAGTCAGAGAAACATTTGTCAATTCAAAAGGGAATAAAGGTCACTACAGCAATGTCTGTTTGATTGAAATGTACGTTGTTTAAGGCTAATTATTTACTACTTCACATGGAGGTCTGAGCCAATGCCTCCCACCAGTGATATTTTCATCAGAGAAATTGATACTTGGAGTAGCGGACAGAAGCAGAAAAAAATAAAAGAAAAATATTGTTGGAGAACAAGAAAAAGCATGAAAGGGTCAAAAACACAGAAAATCTTTGTGAACTTGACAGATGGGAAGCTCCAAGTTGTCATTTTCATTCCTGTCCTTAAGATTTTGAAAAAAATAAAAACCTCAGAATTAGATCAAATCAATAAGGTCTGGTGATATGTGGCCTATTTAGAGCCTTGTGTTCATGAAATAATAAATAAATGCAATATCCATGCAGTCATGAGTTAACTATATCCATTGAACTCCGTAAATTGGACTACTTACACAAGGTAAATAAAATTACCTGCCCATCACCTCATCGAAAAAAACGGTCTTCATGTGTGGCATAGTCAATATTGGGGCTCTTTGACTCCTAAGCAGCTCCTCCTTTGTACAAAATACTAGCTCAACTCAGTTTTTAGTTTTAGGCAAATAAATGTAAAGGCAGGAACACTGCAGTAATAACAGTTTGTATCACCAGATGCATCCAAACACTTTGTTAGATACAGGTTTACCTCTTTCCCAGTAAAAACTTGAAAGCTAATTGGACTAAATTGCAAGCTAAAAAAAAGGAGGTTAGTTTGTGTCTTCAGCACTCTGTGGTCAGCAGTTGTTCCAATCTCATAGCTCTGCTGCTGTCGCGTGAGAGACATGTGCAGGACACTGGATGAATCAGGTGGACAGTCAAGTGCATAGTCTCAAAATATTGCTAAAAATATTAACTAAGTCCTTCCTTGAGAATTGTGCTAAATATGTGAGAATTAGCAGCTCTGGAAGATGTTGCATGTGATACAATAAGTAATCAACAAATAGAGATTGAAAAGGTTATGTGTTACTTTCCAGACAAAGTTGTTGCAACCCAATTTGTATGTGATGTGAAGTCCCTAAAATAAATGGGTGGAAAAAAACAGGTACTTTTGCATTCTCTTGGTAGGCGGTGTGAGGTCATGAGCCGCCAACTGATAAACTGTGGTCAAGAAAGCCGGCAGCCAGAGTCTGAAGTAGTGTTACTATGCCTCTAACAGAGGCGAAGGTCTTATATGCATTTCCTTTAATGTTCTTTGTGTTCTTTTATGAACATAATGCTGACATTATTATTATTATTATGTTAGTATTTACTCACATTCATAAATTACACAGAAAGAACATGAAAGTCTGATGATTAAAATGTAATTGACTCCTTCTCCTTCACTGAAAAACTCCAAACTACAGTAGTGATGATGTCACAGAATCAGTCCGTATGTGCGTGTGGACTCAGATTCAAGTGAGCACTGAGAAAATAAATGTGCAAACAGCCTTCTGGTGTCAAACTCTGCACAAACATTATTCTGCCCAGTGAAGCCAAAACATCCAAGTGAAGTAACAATAAGCAAAACACATTTCGAGCTGAGGGGGTCTTTAAAGTCACAAACACTCACCTCTGGTCAGCTTGAAAGGTAGGCGTTGAGTTTACAGTGGATTCCAATAGTGACCAGATTTAACACTGCAGACGAAAAGCAGCAATGTTTTAAATTCTCAAGCTTCTACTGCAGCATGTTATACGTCTCGGCCTCCCAGTTCTGCGGTCAATATTTTCCAAACTGTGATCATTTCTCCAAAATACAGTTAAACACACTGCCTCCAGCTGAGCTTCAGATCTTCAAGGTACCTCTCAGCACGTGTCTTTTGGGTGGTGTATAATTTTAAGCCCAATAATCCCACCCCCTATGAATGCAACATAACTTGAATTTCAAAGTTGACCCTCATTCGTTCTGGAGTAATTAAGCCTTCCAAGAAAATCATTCATGATTTATTCACCATAGTTCCATATACATTATGTATGTATCTTGAAGCTATTACAGCCTCGAGAGCATGAAGTCATCTGCTTGAATGGATTCTATCCTGTAACCAAGCTTTCATTATGACACAATATCAGAGGGTCTACCTTTGATACACAGTTTCCCGTAACAATATCATTCACATTTGAGCAGCTCTCAGTGACCTCTCTCCACCGCAACCGAACAGATGACTTCTGAAAAGTGGATTTGTGAAATGAGTTTCTCTGCAGACTTTGACCCTCAGAGTCAATGTACCCTTGTTACACCTCTGTAGGCTTTGATAAAGCCCATCAGACTCATGTTCAGGCTTTAAGCTTGATAAAAGCTTTTAGCGATCCAGCAGCAACTTTCCAACGAGGACATGACCCTGATTTCATTCCAGCCCCTGACATTTAGCCTCGACAAGCAAGAGTCGGCTCCCTGAATACCCTCTGTTCCTCCTAATAGACCTTATAGTCAAATTCGGGAAAAGTGCACATGATACAAATACAGCAGTGAAAATAATTGAGCTATTAAGACAAGCTATTAATACTTAAAAAAAAAAAAAATGAACGTCTCTGCATTAATTTTGTAGTATGAACACAGAGGAGATGTGATTACACTTGTGATTCAGCAGGGAAAAGGTCTGGGCCTAATAATAAAAACTCATTGGGAAAGTAGGCTGCTTAAGGAGACATTGTGTTTGTTACGATACATGGATAAAACATTTCTCTCTCTGCACGGTGGTCTGATGCCCTCTGACCTCTCTCACACTGTGTCCACTTTACTGCTGATAGAAGCTGACCACTGTAGTCTGGCACAGAGACAATTTACTGTAATGTAGCCAGACGTTTCCCCTGATAAGACCTGACTGTGTCTGACAGCCATGAAGTGGGTTATAAAAGCCTGTCTCAGCAAACTCATTTACTGCATGCTGTTCATCTCAATGAGTCAGACTCCTTTTATTTGTCAAATGTAATATTCTGAGCAGTTCTTTCCCTCTAGGTGCCTCCCACGAACAGCCTTGATGTGATGATGTCATTTGGTATAAATTGGTATCTTTGTTTTTAGATGTCTTGGTGTATTTTAGGGGTATTTCTAGTTTTTTTCCAGAAGATTCTTTAAGATATGATCCACACATTTTGTGTATGATAAGTATAGAACATCCACACAACCACCTACAGGTCATATAGAAGTGAGTCAGACAGGTATGATGTCCCGCCACACAGTCAGAGTTGAGGTGATGGTGATGCATGCATGAACATTCTTGCCCCTTTCTAGAGTCTGACCTCGTGCTGCCGTCATCTGCTGAGTTCAGTTTGTGTTCGGTGACGGAGTAGTGTACATACTGTACACCTTATCCACTGTGATTGATTCATGATCCAGTCATGTAGCAGTTAGTGTTGCATGTACAGTGTGGCAGAGGTCATCTTATGAAGAACCTCGTGAGCTATTACTCAAAGTCTCCTCTGACGTGGGGCGGCCATCATTCAGCTTTGTGCTGAGCAGGCAAAAAGGTCTCACTGATGTACAGTCTGTGGTGCCGGTGTGACGGCTGACATGAAATATCGTGTTGTCACGGATGAATACTGCACTGTGTCAGGGTGTGGGCTTAAACGTGTGTGTGTGAGTGACTTTTCGCTTATATTAAATAGAGGTTGGTGCGATGCAGTCTTCAGTGCAAGGTCAGCTGTAGGGCTAAGTGATGTGTTGGTAATCATTTGCTAACATGACATCATTAATATTAATATCACATTAATGTTGCAGTGCAATATATTTATATTGATTTGGTACACTCTCTGATGTTGATATGTGTCACGAAATAATAAGTAAATCTACCAGGTGCTCAAAGTTAACTTCAACAAAATCATCTTCTGGCATTGTGAAAAGGAGAAAGCAAACTACAAAAAAACAACCATAACAATGTCTGGAAAATGTTTTACTTATTTCACAGAACAGTTTTCAGCAAGAATATTGGAGTGGTGCGTGGTTAATTCTAGTTGATAACAAGGAGCTCTGTACGATGAATCAGAGGTTGTCTGTATGTGGCTCTCAACATGGAGGTGGCAGCTAACGGTGCTAATGGTCTGAACAGTAAGTGGCGACCTCTGGGGCTGAATAAAATAAAGCCAACACAGAAGTGAACTAAAGAACTGCAGTTCTTTAAATGGCTGCTTGAGGCTGGCTCCAGAAGCCAGTCTATCCCCATAGAAATGGGGATGCCCAACATTGCAGCAGAAATAAAAATGTTTACAGGCTGGTTAAAACCAAATGGTTTTGGTCTCTGTAGCTAATTTCTCCCTTCATGACACCTGTACAAGAGGGTGCGTTTATTTTTATAACTCAGCTGTGAACATTCTATTAAGGTTTAAAGTTACACATAAATAAGGGTGGGCTGCTTTGAGTGACAGGATGTGTGTCGATAGTGTCCTCGGCTTCTCAGTCAGATCCACCTCTCGCTCCTTTACCATGCCAGCCTCTCACCCAATTATGGTCACTTCTGGCTCCTAAAAAACCAAGATGGCAACGGCCATAATACCAAACTCAAGGCCTCAGAACAGCAGTCCACAAACCAACGTCCATTATTTTTAGTCTGTGGTGAACAGTGCTGATGGCGTTAACAGTGCTAAAAATGGCAACAGTGTTGACAGGGTAACGGTGCTAACCTGGGAGGGAACGAAAGGGTGGGTGCTACACTTCCCACACCATCCTGATATCAGCAGTACCCACCATGTGAGCGCAGTGCAGGGGGGTGGCAATTAGCTAGCTAGTGGGATCCACACACAGGGACTTAAATGCACTAACATGCACATGCAGCTAAACCGCCTGTCACAATGACAGAGAAGTCCGGATAACAACACACACAAAGAGCTGACTTCACTCTCTGCTCAGGATGCCATTACTCTATATCACAACATAACAAATAGTTGTCTGATGCTGTATTAATGCTCTGAATGTTGTATAGAGCACCTTAATATGACACAATAATCTCTTGAAGGTCTCTAGACAGTAAAAACTAAACATGAAAATGATGTAAAAACTAAAATGATGTCCAAATGAAAACAATCCAAACCCTGTCATTACTATTTATCAGATTTTCACACTTCAAGTGAAATAATGTCAGATATAATTTGTTGTACAGGGTCAATAAAAAAAATAGATTAAGTCTCTATGGCACACTAAACATCCATGTCCACATTCCCCTTTCCCCATAAAAACCTTAACTTCATCTGACTTGTATCAAGTGAACTCTGCTCACTGTAATATAAGTGTGGTCATAAAATCAATGTGGTTTTACGGTACATTGTTAATCAAGTTGGTGCCCATTAGTTACCCTCCACAAATTTTTAGATTATTTTTACTATTCATACTAAAAATATTATGAGTTTTGAGCATTTCATACAACATACTGATTCAAATTGTTGATCTGGTGCATGTTACAGGCATCTGATTTTTAAATGTTCACATTCGAGAGATAGTTTTTGGTTTTTTAATATGTTGTGCTGTGCAGTATTGCTTGGCAGTGCTGTGTTCACATTGGACTGATGCCAGCGTAAGAGAGCTCCGTAGCGCCCAGGCATAAGAAGTCATCAGTTGGCAGCTGTCGGGGATGGGAAGAAATGTTGTGATAACATTAAAAAGCCTCTGTAGTGCACGGGGGATAAGCAGGCAAGAATCCCAGAAAATTAGCAAATGTCATACCTCAGAAGGAAACGTTGAAATGTTGTCAAGAGCTGCATCGACCAAATAAGCTGTCACTGTTTTCAGTTTTGTCAGACGGTGAGCCAGATCTGCTGTCTTTACTGGGAAAATTAACATCACAGGATTTTGTTTTCCATGTGTGAAAGTGACTCTATCTGCTAACTAGGAACCTGTTTCACTGTAACCCTGACACTGCTGCTTGGCAGTGCGGCCTGTGTCATGTGTAGCCAAGGCTGCAGGTTCGTGTGTGTATATGGGTGTGTGTGTGTGTGTGTGTGTGTGTGTGTGTGTGTGTTATAAGCAGTGCCTGGAGCCGTGCCTCCTACTCCCTTGCCGTGGTGACGGCACGGCATGGCGCTGACACGCTAACGAGGTTCCTGCTGGACGTGATGAGGCTGAAGTGGTGTGAAGTGTGAAGTGTGCGGTTGTGCGGCGGAACACACACACACACACACACACACACACACACACACAAGCAAACTCACCTCTTCAGCATGTACCTCTTCTGGTGTTCTCTCTCTCTCTCTTTCTCTCTCTCTCTCACACACACACACACACACACAGTCATATGTGCGTGAACTGATTACACACACAAAGTGAGTCAGAGAGCATCCTTGGCAGAGCCGAAGCTCCTCAGCTGAGGACGGTCACGACATCCATAGAGTCAGAAGGTTGTTTCAGGGTCTGTTGCTTCACTGCAGTACAGGAGCTGGCAGGTGGACAGGACTATAACTTCATTTTCTCAAGATTTTTTTTATCCACTGTGTCTTTTTTTTTGTTACCCCAGTAACTGCAAACTCTGCACAAGTGCACGGTAACTGGCCAGCTCCCTGGGCCGGGCTGTGGGAGAGTTTGGAGTTTGAAGGGGCTGAGGATGAGGATGGTTGCAGTGGGAGTTAAGCCACTTTTCCTCACCACTTTGTCTTGCTGGCAGCAAAACTGTATTAGCAGGGCCTGTTTTACTGCAGTATTCACTTTCTAAGCTCGGGCAGAAGTGAGACATCCTCTTTTTTTATTGTTATTTGGCAGGAAACCTCCGCTCATCACATGCCTCCTTCAGTATCCACTCCCTCCCTCCTTACATACTCACGTAGCGTTTCTTCTCCTTCTTTTCCTCCCTCCACCCCTTTGCCTGGCCCTTTTCCATCCTCTTATCTGCCCCCTCCATCTTCATTCTCTTCTGCCTCCTCCCTGTCTCCTTCTTTCCTATCTTTTCCTCCTTACTTTTATCCTTTCCTCTACCCTTGTCTTCCTTCTTTCCTCCCTTTTCTATCCCCCCTTATTTGCTTTCCTGCTCTCTTTTCCTTCTTCTCCCTCCATCAGTGTCTCCCCCTGCCTCCCAACCAGCGGCAGCTCCCCCACTTTTGTTCATCCATCACGTTTGCCGACAAAGAGGACAAGGACGCTTAAGGGAATCCAAGTCGCTATTCACTAGTGTAGCCCATCATAAAGAACTGCATTCTGGGTAAAACGAAAGTGTCATCTCAGTATAGAAAATGAGCTTTAATGTGTGATTTTGTGAGAAAAGAGCAGGGGAGCTGCGATATTGTAACGTATAATGCTGTTAAACCAGCTTAATGCCAGACTGTCATCCTCATTATTATGGTCTCTGATCTCTGGGTATTTGTTAATGAGCAGATAATGCTCTTACAGATCTCGCCAACTTTGATGTACAGGTATGACAACGCCTTTTGAGCAGGAGAGTTTTTACATCTAAAGCCTCTGATACAAGCGTTCAAATGAAAAGTTCACTTCCTATCATACTCAAATGCTGTACTATGAGATCTTTTTTTTTTAGCCAGATGTTTTCTCTCAGTCTGTGATGCATTTTTAACCACTCTGCAGTATTCTGTCTCTTCATCATCTCTAATAGCCAGCTTGGGTGTATTGTTTGTGAAGGCCTTTTTGGGAGATGAAAGTCCTTCTTTTTCAAGCTGTGCTCTGGGGTTTATGTGAAAACATCAAACGCGCTTCAATTATTTTATTTCCCCCATACTGTAGAATTTATTAGCATATTCATCATGTGTTCACTATTCATGTGTAGGATATTATGAAGGCTGTATGATGATAATTCATGGTCTGTGCCTGCGCTGATGCCGCGCTGCTTACAGCTTTGTAGGTCTTTTGTTTGAACAAAAGTTGATTAACTGTTAAATTAAACGAAGAACAATTTCTGCCGAGTGAAAAATCCAAAACTTGTGCTCCAAATCACGTTTTGACAGAACAGAGCTTATATGGAAGCCTGCATTCATGTGTATTATGAAACTGGGGAGGAGATGCAGCCAAGATGGCTTCATAATAGTAAGAAATTCTTCAACAAGACTCGATGGGGAGTCAGACTGAAAACCTCCTTGCATTAAAAAAGAGTAGGGGGCTGTCTTGTTTAAGGTAACAGAGAGACACTGAAATCTTATCCAGGAGGTCCAGTTTAACTAACAGACTAATTTTAGATAACTCTTGAGGCTTATCATTTGCCAAACACGGCACAATGGTTTGAGGATTTTACAACTCCTGTGATAATTGCAACTGTTAATTTATCTTTCATTGCAAAGATTGTCAAGTAAACAGTAGAAATAGTGCTCGCATTACAAAGTTACCAGGAAGGAATGTGCGCGTGCATGTGTTTGATTGGCCAAAACAGAGCCTTACTAAATGCTGGGCTGGATTATCAATTGGGTTTTCTGGGCATGGGCTCAGGGGCCCACGCCACTTGGGGGCTGATACAAACAGCCAAAAACAAACAAACAAAACAAAACAAATCATCTCTCCCAAACTGACTGTCAGCCAGGTATCCAGGCAGGCTACAGCTACAGTAGTTCAACAATGAATGAAACAAGCAGCAGAAGTGGGCACAGCAAACTAAAGAGAAAACTAGAAAAAGAGGAGAGGAAGACATCAGTGTCATGAAGTGGTCCATTAACTGACACATTTTTTGTTCCACCAAATCATCCTTGTTCACGTTAAGGAGATGAGGAGGCTACCGTTAGCAACACTCAACCTGAGGCTAGCTGTAGCAGCAGCTCACAGTCACAGTGGTTTTACAAATCATCTGACCCAACACTGTGGCCGTGGAATGAGAAGAGATCTTAAGACAGACAGACATAGGGACGGCCCCTGGAGAGCAGATGAAGAGAACAGGAGTGAGACAGCAACGTGTGTGTGTTCAATGGAACATAGTATTTTATAATGAAAAAGCAAAAAGGCTCTGGCTGCTTTATTTTCCATTTGATGTCAGACACTTTCAGGCTTGTGTAGTAATAGTTAGCCTACTTTCAATGGATACTTTCAGTGGTGGAATGTAACAAAGTACATTCACTCAAGTGCTGTATTGTAGGTACTTACACAAAATTTTGAGGTTCTGGTAATTTCCATTTTCATGCTACTTCATACTTTCTTTGTCCTTTGTGTAAGAGTTTGCATGCAGGACTTTTACCTCTAACAGTATTTTTACACTTAAGCATTGCTTCTATTACTGAAGTAAGATATCTGAATTCTTCTTCCATCACTGGTTACTTTTAATTTTCCATTAGAACTATTTTGTATATGCCCTGAATTATGTATTAGATTATTAAAGAAAGAAAAAAAGCCTGACAACCACACCATGTTGTCTAGGGCCCCATCAAACATGTGTGCCTTTCGTAGACCTTTGCTGCTAGCATGGCAACCAGGAAAAGTCCACCACTGGATACAGTTTAACTGTTTGTCATTTATTTGTAAACATACAAAGTACATTTTTCATGTATGTATTTTATAGTAGTTACTCTTTCTTCTGCACCTATCTCATCAAGGCAGCCATTTTCTGTTTTACTTTCAACAGTTCTTTAGAGAAGGATGACCTCTCTGCTTTGTGTAGCTCAGTGGATCATAACAACGAAACAAACAACATAAAAGGTTTTCTGGTTAAGTAAAAGTGAGAGTAGGGTGAGAACAATGCTGTGGTGTTCTGTGCCATGTTGTTCAAATAACAAAAAGCCACTGAAAGGGGAGTTGTGTTTCACACGAGCAACAAGCTGTGGCTGCATCTCTGTGGCTAGAACTCAAGCAGAAATTGATGTCTCTGTCTCTGCTGCGATGAATCTGTTCTTGTGTGATTGGTGAGAGGTGTTGCAAATTAGTGAGTTTAGTTTAGATAGAGGATCTTACGTTTTGTTGTTGTGTCACCTCCAAATTTACTGAGGATAATCAAAATTTTACTGTTCTACTGTTCTGTGTATTTAGAGATGTGTTGGAGCAATAGGCAGGAATGTACATAATGTTTGGGCACTTACGAGACAGATTTAAAGAAGGCTTGTCAACATCGAAGCTAGATAAATGTCTTTCAAACTCAGTGACCAGAGTTTCCTACAGTTTGTGACACAGGCTGTTGCTAAAAACTCTAAAAGTCTCCAAGCCTAAATACCCCCAATGACATCATCAGGGTATGACATAATACAACTATGTTCATAGGCTAAATAGTACACTCTGGGATGAGTAAACTGAACTTGAGGTGTAAAATCAATTACTTAATTTTATAATTTAAGCAGCAATGCTAAATATTCTCTGGTTCAAGCTACGGAAATGTGGGATGGTCATCGTAAACAATGCCAATGATTGGAAGTTGTGTGCAAATGTTGCTCTAAAAATATGACACAAATTGGCCAGATAGAGGAGCTGTATTTAAGGCCCAATAACTCAGTTTTCTTTAACACCATACCCCTCACATCCCAAGTCCCAAATTCAACCAACAAGTGCAGCTCAATGTGGTCTATGAAATACCTACAAGAACCATTAAGGTCTCATCAGGAAAGTGAAACCATTTAGAATTTTTTGAAAAACACATTTTTGACATCTCCTCTTAAACCCCAGGTCCAATTTGTACCAAAATTTCTGTGGATCATCGCTGGACCAACTTTATCAAATGTTATCAATACTTATTGATACCTCATTGTAGTTTGAACATATTTACCACTGAACTTCAGAGGGGAGATGGCTCAGCATATAAATAGACCAAACCCCACAATCGTTCGGCCAGTCATTACAAAACTTGCAGGATATGTCCACATAAGTACCTTAAACATACCATGAAAAATGCGAAAATGGGTGAAGCATAACACAAATCAGACTATAAATCAGGAGTTGTTTGTCTATCATTTTGAAACTTGCAGGATATGTTGAATAATAATGTTGAACCACGTGTGCAAAATTACTTTGAAATCGCTTAATAGAGGGCGCCACCAGATAAAAACAATTGCATTGGCCTTTTGCAAAATCTGGCCATAAATCAATCACCATTTCTACAAACATCACGAAACTCTAACTAAGCCATTGAACCATGTCCCAAAATGTTTCTGCAACAGACCAATAGGAAGTGACAGTGTTGCCAAAGAAGAGCATGGCCCAGCACTGATTATGACATAAATGAATGAGCATCTGTCCCATTGCATCAAACCTGTTGGTTATTCTTAATGCAGGTATCATAAACTGTCAGAGGTCTTGATGCTACCCAGCTTTCAAGTTTTAAAGGTCTGTGCTGGCTTGAACCCCAGAATCGCCGCTTGCAGCTATATTGTTAAGTGGACCAGTTTCAGGGTTTTGGACTGTTGGACTTTTAAAGATGTCACCTTGGACTCTGCACACTTACGTAATGTGTTTTTCACTATTTTTGGACACTCACATTCAGTATTTAATTGATCAAATGTAAACAATGATGGAGAGTTTTGTTGCAGCCCTAGCACACAGTCATTTTCTGTACTCCTCAAATATTTTTTCTCTGCTCTGTATGTGGCGTCTCTTTTCTGTCAGAGGTCTGCCTGTTCTCCAGCAGAGACCACAGATTAACTAGCTTTAAATACCTCTCAGACAACACTGAGCCTTATGATGCTGGACCTGTTACTGGCCTCTCTCCTTCTGTAGTTAAAAGGAAAAATGCAGCACTATGTTTTAATAGGATCAACGCAGCCCCGGGGAAATTGATGAGGCTTGGCAATTATAAGGATATATTATAGAGCTTGATCCAGGCGCTTCTCGTCCGCCTTTTCTCCCACAGCAGCAAGGCAAGGGAGAGCATTAAGCGCAAGGTGATGTGGGCCTTAATTCAATGACACAAATTTCTGCTCTCTGTCCAAGTGTTGAGCGTCGTGTGAGAGCAGGATGAGGTCCAGTGAGTGACAGAGTGGAAAATGTGAAGAATGGCTCAGCGAGACAGTGTTGGTGAGGAGCCAGGAGAGACGGTGGAGAGCGAGGGGAAAGCTGGCGTCAGCAGCAGATGAGATGAGTGAGTGGAGTAGGAGTTGACTCTGATGGCACTGTGCTCAGGGAAAGGAATAGTAGGAACGTTCACATACAGAACCCCCCCCCATCCTCCTCTCACTACTCCCAGCCCTAGGGACGGCTTCCATGACAACAAAACCTTTCCTTAGTGTTTCTGTGACAACAATAGCCTGAATCTAATGCTTTTTACCAGCAGCTGTTCAGGTGCTACCTGTGGTAATCAGGTGCACGTCGCTGGCTTTTTCCATTAAGGGTGTTTCCATCACGCTTTCCTGTGTGACCACAGAAGTGAGAGGAACACACACATCAAAAACGTCTGACAGATTTCGATGGGATTTACTGTTCAGTCACTGTGTGGAGTGAAGCAGGTTTACTCCCTGATAAGTTTTAACTGAAGAGAAGTGAATCTGGTCCCTCAATGTGAAAATTTTGCTCCTATTTTCATATCACTTATTTAATTATTTAAATGCAGCGCACAAGAGTAGATAGTAATAACCATATAAATGTTGAAAAGCATTATTTTTGACTCACTAAAGGAGTCTGCAGCTCTGCTTTGAAGTTAAATTACATCTTCAGGCCACACTGTATATCTTTAGAAGTACAATATGTGCATTAATTACGTTGGTTAACAGTTGTGATAAAAGCATCAGCCAAAATGAAATACAGAGCATCAGTTTGCCAATCTGCTCCCTTTTCCTCCAGCAGGCCTCTGAGGGCAGTCAAGGATGTTGCAATTTAATGTTGCATGTCCTTCCAGTTAAAAGAGTGATTCAGATAGGCCTCCCTTCACTTCCAGAGGAAAACAAACCAATCAAGGATGGAGACTTGCACAGCCTCATATGGCGAACAGACTGCAGGAAATTTTACCCCCAGCTAAGATGTGAGAGGGCAGCCAAGCTCACCCTGAACCCACCTGGCCCTGTGTGACGGCAGGGTTAGAGTCCCACTGCGAGGCCTGATGTGACTATACATCACACAGCTACAGCTCACTCGAGGGGAAACATACTGGCACTGGGCAAAGACAGCTGGAGGACATCGTGTGAGAAAGGACAAGGGAAGTGAGAGGAGGGCAGGAAAGATGGCTGCCAAAGGCACACAGGGTCAGACAGGAAGTGGCCACTCTCGCTTAGCTTCCTGGTAGGAAGAGCGTAAGAGGTCACAGGGAGAACATCAACAACTCAGGCCCGGCTTTTTGGCAGAGTTAGGTATATATACCGCAGTAAATTACAGCGGAATGGGAGGCAGTGTGCAGAGTTTCAGGCTGTATGTTTTGACTAAAACTTCCCACTTGAGGCCCCAGGACTCCTGTGTTGTTGTGCCCTCTGCTCTTTCCTCTCCAGACCCCTGATCAGCAACCTGTGCAGTCCCTGCTGTAGAATGCAAATATTTAAGGAATTATTCTGGGTTGTTTGAATTTGTGTCTTTTTTTGGGCATCACTTCACCTGGTAATGATAATGCTGTACTTATGATGTATTTAGATGTGGGAATGCAGCAAAATCTCTAAAAGGAGGTCAAACAGGGCAAGAAACAAGCGTTCAGACAATCAGACAGGTTTTAAAGAAACACCCAGATTAGCCAAACTAATTTAAGAGGAGAAAACAAAGGTGTAAAGTAATATTAATACCAAAACTGTACGTTGTAAACATCCAACAGATTTGGGTGGTGAACTTTAAAGGCATAGTCTGACATTTTGGAAAAGTGCTCGGAGTCAGAAACAATTAGCTTGTCTTAGCACAAAGACCAAATAGCAACCTACAGGGTTACTGTACCAAACACTTTCGGTATGGCACCTTTGAAACCAAATATAACCCTTCAGACATGGTGGCTATACCCTGGCGTTTCCATCGCAAACAGTACTCTTAAATGTGGTTAGGGTTGTTGTGCTCCTTCCAGGACTCAATCTATTTCCTCATTACTAGTGACACAGAGGGAAGTGGGCACCTCATTTATCGTCCACAGAACGGGGTTGCATGCTGACATTTTCAGAACAAGATAAAACAGGCTGCAGTAGGGATATTTAAAATTGCAGGTTTGTGCATTTAGTTCCAGCTTTCGCTTTTTTTTTTCTCAGAGTGTGGATTAGGATATATGCAGTTCACATAATCCGGTTGAAATTAATATATATAAGCACCTGAAGATCCACTGATTGCTAAGTGTAAGTCATATAAAAACAAGTAATCAAAGTTGTCACATTGAAATTTAAGGTGTACTAATGGATTCATATCATGTCAACTCACGCATTGAGTAACATTACAAGTTAACATTCCACCTTAAAAGTTGCCAGCAGTCGGCCCAGTGAATGAAGTTATTTTTTTCCTCAGAATACAGCTGCTGCAAGAGGCAGCAAAACACCCTTTCATTTTATAGTTACAGTTTACCAATAAAACTCTCCACAGTATGAACAGTGGTTACATGAGCCTCAAAACCAGCCTCAACTCAGCCCTGAGCAGAGTGACCGTCCGCTATTGACCAATAAATGGACTGCAGTGTTCACAGCTCCACCTTTTAGTACCAGATCTGTGTGCTAGGTACCCCAACAGAGGAGTGACCAATGGTACTGAACGGTTCTGTTGGTACCATCCACAAGTTGCTACCACAGCAACAATGATGATTATGTAACATATCTATGGCCAAAATGCCAAACTAAATGGATTCTACAGAACAGGTGACATCATGGTGGCTATGTTTCATACATTTCATGAGAAAGCCTGAAGACAAGCAGAAACAGCTAGCTTGGCTCTAAAAACTCACTTATTAACATGTTTTAGCTCATTTGTTGAATTGATACACAAACATTAATGTAAAAAAGACACTGTGCGGGTTTAACAAGAGAGATATAACTTTTCAAAAATGTCAAACTATCCCTTCGATTTGCTTGTAGTATTTCAGTGTTGATTTTAGATAATCTGGCTAAACTGAAGGCTTGTTTACAACTGGCTGAGTGTCCAACTTTATTCAGGCAGTGTCGTTCTGTTCATAGATCTCAGCAATTGTTTCAGTGACTTCAAATATATATCTGATAGAAATGATGGCCCAAACTACTGAAATAAGTTACAAATTGTATTAAACTGGAATTATCCAAGATACCAAGATACATAACACTGGTCCGTGACAGGCCCAATCTTTAGCCTGATTGTTAGAGGAGTGTTTGAGGATTCTGGAAATACTTTCAGAACAGCAGTAAGTGTTGTCGAACAACCTTCTAGGTTTTTCAAAAATCAGCGGGTATTTATTTTTTGGAAAAGTGTGTGCTTAACTCTGCAACTCAAATATAATAGTAATACATGAGACTCAGAGACTGGGTGTAGGTCTATGAATGCTGAGCAAAGCTCTGGCCTTGCTTCACATTAAGAAATCTTCACTGCCAAACACCCATCCCTCAGAGTCCACTGAACTGTTTATAGAAAATCTTTCAGCTGAGCACATTTGATGCATCAGACTCCATCTGAGCTCTCGTGAACAATTACTACTACTAATAGGCTTTTAAAGGGAGATACTGTTTATCTCTCTTCACCAAAGTTGAGATGTTTAAATTGATGCCTGGGCGTGACACACCTGCACATGTTTATACATTTATGAAGCTTCAGTTAAACTTACCACTTAGCAAGACTGTGTAGAACTGTGTCACTATTGATCGTGGCCAGAAACACACAGCCATGCTGAAAGTGTCGGACCTAATGCATCCCTCAGGAGCCGCAGTGATGAAGTGTTCAGACGTGTGGCTTGCCATCCAACGCTACGCTAAAAGTGCAGAGAATATTACTGACTTCCGAGAAATCGATGAGTGTTTTATTGTGAAATCCATTAAGGAAAATCATTGTTATTTTCATTATCATCCTTAGAGAGAATACATGAAATCAAGCAAGCAAGCTGTGAGTAGGCACGGACGCAACTGGCAGAAAAAGTTGTGCATGGCTGACTGAGTGAAGACGTGAGAGACACAGGCAGCTGGCTCACTGAGCAGTCATCTGTGAGCGTGTGTGTGTGTGTGTGTGTGTGTGTGTGTGTGTGTGTGATTGTCAGCAGCTCCAAATGAAATTAGCCATCAAGCCGAGTCCTTTAGCAGCAGTCTGCAGCAGAGACTCAAGGTCAGACTTGCTGATTCTGCTGATGCATTTTATTCTCCGGAGCCAACACCGGGCTGCCGGATGAGGGGTTACCGCTGCCCACCAACCCCTCTACTCATTCCCACATCCATTCATCCTGTGCACACGCTCCCTTCCCTCCATTATCACCCTGGTCCTCCCTGGCAGGGGAGTGTGCATTTACCCGTTAAATTAGGTGGGGGGGAAGGAAGGGGTGACGGTCTCTGACGGAGTGCCTGGATACCCTTGCCTACGTGCAGCAGGGAGATGGATAGGCTAAGGTGTCCTGATTTCCCATGTGACTACAGTAATTGTGTTATAATGGAGGTGGGAGCTGAGTGGCCATCAGCAAAGGGACAGAGGTACAAAGCTACCGGCTTTGCGTCCCCCTCCTTCCTGTCGCCGTACAGAACAGTAGACTGCAGACTGAGACAGCAGGGGATTGTGGGTATGATGTCTGAAAGGCCATGCTCACAGTTTTAATACAGTAAGAGTTTCTTGACAGGAGGAATTTCACTTGTGTGTGCACCCCAGCTTGTTACAAGTTATGTTTGTATCTTGAGCCTCTGACTTAATGCTACAGTTTACAACCACTTTTTCCCTTGGGCACATAGCGAAGTGTTACACCTGATCTCCATCAGTTGGTCAAGTTGCTGTCTCAACACTTGCTAGCTCTTTTGATGAGCTTGAAACTGAAGCAGCATTAAAACTACATCTTGCCTCAGGCTAATGTCACCAGAGATTAATCCACCAATGCTTTAAATTTACAATATTAGAAATCAGAAATTAGAGTCATCTAATTTAATATCAGTGGATAAATCAGTTAACAAATAAATGGGGACTCCACTGATTTTACATATTAAGTTCAGTTTACTATCTTAGCTTTTTACAGAAATACAAACTGTAGGTGTGAAGTTTAAAAGATTCAGGCGGGGGAGGGGGAGTGTGATGAAAGATGTTTTCCAGTTGCATTAAGATTTAGGAATTTTTTTGGAGCTTGACCCACATTAGAGACTAAAAGTCCATTTCCTTTTTAATCTGTTTCTTGCTTGTCGCCTAACTTTATGTAAGTGACATACTAAATTGCCGGAGTAAACTTTTAATGACACTTTTAATTAATATTCAGGCAGCTTTCAAAATGAGAACCGCTTTCTGTGGACAAACTAGTTAATTGACCTGAATCTGTAATGCCAGCAGAATTGTCAAAGATGCAGAACGCAGACAATCTGCACTTTAAAAATGCAATGACGTTAATTCTTCTGCTCATGTATCATTAGGAATATTTTTACTCCCTTCAGTGTCCTGCTCATAGACATGCATAGTAACCGACTATAGCAACTGTTTTTTTGTAATTGTCCTCATGTTCTCTCCTCTGTCCTTTGCTTTCAGGCACCATGAGACCAGTGCAGAGGAACTTCTACGAGCCGTCGTCTGCTCCAGGGAAAGGCGTGGTATGGGAATGGGAGAACGACAACGGCTCATGGACGCCGTATGACATGGAGATCTGCGTGACCATCCAGAACGCCTATGAGAAACAGCACCCCTGGCTCGACCTGACCTCTCTAGGCTTCTGCTACCTCATCGACTTTAACAGCATGTGTCAGACCAACAGGCAGAGCCAGCGCAAGAGACGCCTGCGGAGACGCATGGACCTGGCCTACCCGCTAATCATGGGCTCCATCCCCAAGTCGCAGTCGTGGCCTGTGGGAGCCAGCTCTGGCCAGCCCTGCTCCTGCCAGCAGTGCATCCTAGTCAACAGCACGAGAGCCGCCTCTAATGCTATTCTGGCCTCCCAGCGGCGGAAGCTCTACGGAGGGACAGCGGGCAATGCGGGCGCCACAGGAACCCTCGCTGTAGTGCGGCAGAGCAACACCTTTGCTGGAACCTCCCTCTGGTCTCCGACATCCGCCTCCTCCGGCCCTAACAACAATAACATAAGTATGGGAGGTGGGCAAGCCAAAGCTGAACAGGTGCAGTTGCCACTGTCCTCTGCCAACTTCCCCTGTTCCCCCGTGATGCCATCTCTTTCATCCGCCCATGGCCACCACGCTCTCACCATCAACGGACAGAACAACCTGAACCGGCCGGGCACCCAGCGTATTTCCATGGGCACTGCCAGAGGAGCCATCCCACCAGGGTAATGATGTTTGCAAACACAATCATTTATCCCCCCTCATTTTCTAATTTGGATTTTCTGGAGTCTGCAGCAGCCTGTTACTTGTTATAGTATGAGGATAATGCTCGGATTCGGTTGAATTTACAGTTCAGCCGAGGCAATGGGAGGATATAAAAAGCAAAGAGACAATCTCCATTTCTGCTTGTCTGCTTCACAAAGCTTCAGCCTGCATGTGTGTGGTGTATTGTACTTTGTCATTTTCAGTCTTTATTTCTCTCTCTGCTGATTTACGACTGCTCTCTTTAACGTGCTGATCAATGGATCTGCAGAAAAAAGCCTCGAGTCCAGCTGATTTTACTGAGGAAGAACCCTTCTCTTTCATATGTGTGCCTGCCATGGTTACTGCTCCATAATGAGCTTATGTTGGCCCCAATAGGCGTGAAATACTGCAGCTTCTCTGGATCATTCTGTTGCCTCTGCTTTGAACTAATTTGTTACTATCACTCTACGCTGTGGTTGTTGTGTCATGGGATGTGGAAAAATATGACAGTGTATGTGGAATATCTGTGTGTGTGTGTGTGTGTGTGTGTGTGTGTGTGTGTGAGAGACCATGTCTTTGTTTCGTGGTGTGGGTGTGTGTATGCACGGTCAGGCATGTGAAGCGGGCTCTGGTGTAGCTGTGGAAACCTATTTGCCATGGAGGCAGAGCTCCACTGGGGAAGAATGAATAATGGATCAAGGAAAAATGGGAGCTTCAGCTGAGCGCTCTGACCTCAGAGCAATTCAGCGAAAGGAGCTGAGGAAAAGATGTGTGTCTAGCGTTGTAACCGATACTTCAGTCCCCTATCCTGCTTTCTTTTACTAAAATAAACCCTCTCCTGATCTAATTTGATTCCATTTTGTTCTCGCCGCTCATGGGGGGAGACACACTTACTGCATGTTTGAATAATACCGTCCTTCACCCAGGCACACATGCTTTCACTTTCTGTGGCCTAATTCTGTGTCACTGAAAGGAAACGTATAGGCTCATCATAGCAGGCTATGACCTTGTTTTATACCGCAAGCAGGTGGAGAATGATGTGTCTCTGTGCAGAGGTGTATATGATACAGAAAGCCAGCATGGAGTGACCCATTCAGGGACGTTTTGTCGGTACTTTTAAGAATTCAGTGAAAGCTCAGGTGAGCGTGGAGTTGTGGATGAAATGTGACTTTTTCACCTCGCAGCACAAACGGGTTTTGCAGAGACAGAAAGAGCGAGAGTGTGAGAGAGGAAGAGACAGGGGGTGAGGTAGAGTGTGTCGGTTCCCAGGCGAGTGGCTCGACATACAGGATGAGTGTGGTTAACATACACACAGCAGGACATGAGCGCTCACACATACAAACACACACACACTAACTGAAATGTGAACTCGCTCGCGCATTCCCACAAGCGTGCTTCAGACAGATAACAGAGGAACCCACACAGAATGTAAAACATCAGATCTGTTTTTCACACACCCACACCCCAATAGAGCTGGTGCTGGGTGCGAGGAAGGTTTATGTTGCTGCCTTAGGTACACAAACAACCATACTTAAGTCTATTTGTGCTACATTCATGTATTGATACTTTTGATTTTGAAAAAAAAAAAAAAAGATTGATTTCATTTGTGAATAAGCCAACAACGTTTTTATGACCTTTGTACCTTTGTATAATTCAAATATTGATCTTTCTGGTATCTGAAGAAGCCACTGGTTGTGGGCTATAAATGGTGGTGGTGGTGGTGGTGGTGGGGTGTTGCTTCATGCATCTGTCTTGTGTGCACAAATATTAGAAGTGGCACCATCTGCTGGATTGTGTAAACACATCAGTTTATCTTATTACTGCGTTGACACAACCCACTATATCACTATCTGCCTTTACATGTTACCTGCTATAAACTGAAGACCTGTTGTGAAACAAGGTCATGTATGGTAACGACAGATGTCAGCTGCTATGGATTTTTTGAATTATTGAGCTCACACTCTGTTGCATGTGCCCGACACAGGAAGGCCATGTCACGTATTTACTCTTGTCTTTACTGTAAATCTAGGGTTTCCACTTAAGATTATTTTCATTAGAGAAGTAGCAAGTTCACACATTTTAAAAGCGAAAGGATGATGATTACATGAAGACATGAGAATTATGTTTGTGTGAAAGATATTATGAGGTGAAATGAACGCAGAAAGAATGTCACAAGATCTCTGGGGATTTTTCTCATGTCTTTTTTTGTCAGCCAAACCACTTCCTCTGTGCACTCTCTTTATGCACATTAGCACATTTAGCTGAGTTAAGACATGCGCTGCATTGTCCTCAGACAAAAGGAATAAAGTGTGTGTGTTGGCATGTGCATGCTGCCGTCGGCTGTGTTTACAAGCTCCGCTCTGCTTGTGTTAAGACTACTCGTCTTGAGTGGTGGCTGGAGGGCTGTGTGTGGAGTGCAGAGATCATTATCCCTCAGTGGGTTGCTGTACCGCTCTGCTTCGGCGCTCACCACAGGATAAAAATTAATATTGAAATTAATGAATAAATCATGAGCGCTCATCTGGACCAAACTGATGCAATTTGGATATTCTCGGTGTCATTACTGCTTATTCTCAGGGCATTTCAGGTGCAGTGTAAAGTGCATTACCCATGTTGTAACCCTCCCTTAGCATATCAGGGGAGAGGGCTTGCCTCTGTCTCCTACTGCTCACATCAATATGCAATTAAGCACTCCTGGAGTTCTCTCTCCAACCCCCCTCTCACTGTCTTTATGGTGCATAATAAACAGATGAGGAGATATTAGTCCTCCGTCAGCACTTTCCTAACTGGGCCTAATGTGGTCTCTCTATTTGGGGAATCACATCGCTCTCAGTCTGATTAAGTCCTCGAGGCAGGCAGGAGATTCTCCCAGGAAAGGACGGATGATACAGAGCAGGAGACAGAGGAGGGACGGCGACCCTTGCGCCCTGACCTGACAGGGGCCATAATTAATGTGGTGATAATGGGCTAGGTATGTAGGGGCTGGATTTATCACTTAATTGCATCAGTTTGAGGTCAGATATTACAGCATTAGACGTAAAAAATACTACCGCAGGAGATGGAAATTCCTCAGCAGCACACGACTGTCCTCTATCAAAGGTATGAGTGTAGCCAGGCGCGATTGACAGAAGGGAGCGAAGGAGTGAACGCGGGTCAGGAGGAAGAGAAAAATTAGAGCTGGCAGGGCGAAAGAAATGCAGAGGTGACGAGGTTCAGTCTGGTTCGCAGATCGCGCCCTGTCAAAACTTGAGCACTGGAAACAACAATGTTGTGGTGGAAAGGCCAAAGGTCTGCTCTTGTTTACACTGACGATGAGGTATAATTGCATGTAAGATGTGAGCACGAGCCAACGCAGGACCATTGGATACTCTCTGCATTGACTTTCTTGGCATGGAAATATAAGATCAGTAATGATACTGGATTTCGATGCACTCCCGGTGGTGATGATGGTGTTTTTAGACAAATGTGATGTGAGAGAGAGAGAGGGAGAGGGAGAGGAATAAGGAGCAAGAGGGAGGAGCTAGAGCCAGAGTTAAACCCTTAAAATCATCCAGCATTAGAGATTGTTAGCAGAGTATGAGGAGGTGGCATATGTCTTAAACCACAGTGCACTAGACACAGCGGGGACAGACAGGGTCAGTGCCTCAGAGGTGCACATTTCTTTAAAAAAAGAAGTCAAGAAAAGAGGTTAGCAGCACGCAGAATGAGATGAAGGGTGGCAGCTGCACCCGGGCCACAGGTTGACTGGCTGGTTTAGGGCGTAGTCTTGCATAGGAACAATTTCTGCAGTGCACAGAGACGTAATCACACGTTTTACAGACATGATGAAGTGCAGCGCAATAGGAAACTGCTTGCAAGATGTGGATCTATCTGTCTCAGTAAAAATAAGCCATGAACACAGTTAAGATAAGTGCATTAGCTTGTTTCTTTCCATCCAGCAGATAACAATCATCAGAAGCTGCTGCTGGTTGTTTTTTTGGCGCCTGTGCAATCACACGGCAGGCAGCTGTTTCACCAACATATGCATATTTATTACGCAATGCACTCTGTGGCTGATGATTGAGATATTTGCTGGAATTGGAAAGCAATAAAGATGAAAAGCATTCCTACTTAATGTTATGTTATGGATCCTTGACAGCTCCTCTGAAGGCTTACTGTGTGTGGACGGCATACAATGTGAGAGGGTTTTAAGGGCTCTCATGGTGTGTGCTGTCTCATTTCTCCTCCTAATGAAAATTATTTGTTTGATCACAGCGCTCTCACTGAACAAGCTAAATTATACATGCACTCATAAAGGGAGGCGTCTTGTTCATGGTGTGTTTTGATTTGATTTAGACTTAAGTGCATTTTAAATGAAGGAGGAACTCTCCCACTGGGCAGCACCCAATTTTGGTTTATTAAGTATCAAATTCTGCCAGTTTAGCCAAACCTGTTCTACTTTTCATATTTCTGTTTGATAAGGTAATGCCACTTTAAACATTTTCCTCAGCAGTGAAAACAAACAGAAAAGCTGATACTGGTGCTACAACTCAGCGATGGGCAGCTGAGTGCCTCGACATATCGACTGGTTGGGTTTTGTTACAAGCAGCAACTGCAGCTGTCAATTCTTCTGCTGCGGTTGAAGGTGCGAAATCACTCCCTGTAGTCTTTGCTTTAAACTAGATCCTGCACCTAAAATCAAACCTTTCTCGGTTTCACACCCCTGAATTTGACATTCTGAAATAAGGTGTTCATCGCACATCAGAGTCTTTTAATTTATTTTGACTCACATCTGTCGAGCATGCTACAGTAGTCATCTGATCCCGGCCTCTGCTTCTCTGGTGTGAGACACAGTGTATCTGAGTCCCTACCAGAGATGCGATAGGACACATCAGGCTCAGCCAGGCCTCGCGTCCTTTTTCGTTATTGCACTCAGCTTATTGAAGGGCTTCCCCTGGCACAGGAACAGAGGCTCTCGCTAATATCAAAGCAGTCTCTTTGATGCGGATTTGTGAAACGCCTGAGAGCTGCAGGGCCAGAGTCACTTCATGGTGAAAGAGCAGAGATTTAGAAGTGTATGTACAGTCTGCGTGTGTGTGTGTGTGTGTGTGTGTGTGTGTGTGTGTGCGCGCGTGAGGTTGATAAACTGAGATAACCAACAAGTGGCTCAGTGAGCAGCGCCCTATTTACACCTGTTCATTTCATGTAACTTTCATGTAGAGCTGGACAGAATGTATCTAAGACATAGACTGGATAATGGACTGGCTTTGACATCACCCATCAGTTTGTGGACTCCTGTTTTGAAGCCATAAGTTTGGCATTTTGGCCATCGCCATCTTGGATTGTTGGAACCAGAGGTGACTCATGGTATGTGGAGGAGAGGGTGGAGCTGTGGAGGAGTGAGGGTGGTTGAGCGACTTGAAGTAGCTGAGGTGAGGCCTCGCAGACAGCCTGTCACTCAAAGTGGCAGTGCTTTTAATTATGCACAACTTAAAGCCGCGTTAAAATTTAAACGGGTGAGTTATTTAAAAATTAACCCCACGTACAGCTGTCATGAAGGGCGAATTAGCTATCAAGACCAAAAAAACATTTTTTGTGCCAGGCTGTAAATGTGTATTTTTGCTGTAAAGCTGAGCATTTTAACATGGGGGTCTATGAGGACTGACTTGCTTTTGGAGCCAGCCTCAAGTGGCCATTTGAGGAACTGCAGTTTTTTTGGACTCCAGCATTGGCTTCATTTTTTAGCCCCGGTGGTCTAAGAACATCTTCTCAAAACCAGACTCAGTCTACAGGAGTTTGGGACAGATTTATTCCCAAGACTCCAGACAATAAGAGGAGAAATTGGTCTGGTAATATTCAAGCAGGCTCATCGGGGCTGCCCAGATAATTTCAAACACGTTTGACATTTAGAATTAAAAATCTGAATGATTACAGCTATGAGTACATCAGTATGGAACAGCTGATGGTGTTGCCAAGCAACAATAAATATTCTAGCCTTTGAGGCTAACATTGGCTAAATCTCACATTGAGCTCTTGCTGAAGAATGAACAACTTGTGTTGACCGCGTCTCCCCAACCATGTCCTCATCCGGACTTGTTTAGCCTTCTGCTTTTTTTTCTGTAAAGCATTACAGCAGGTTGTTGCACCATGTCAGCCTCTATAATTTTTACATCTGCTTCCCCATGAAATCAGGGGAGGTGGTGCATTCATGCTCCCTCTGGCATCATTTTAATAATATCCTGTGGTGTGTGATGCACCACTGTTTTCAAATTTTGTAGTCAGTTTGACAGTAGAGAGAACATCTGTCAAGTTTCTCCTTATGTGCAGGATTTTAAAACTCCTGTAGTCTGAGCTTGGCATAAGCATTTTAGTCCATTATGAATTTCACCCCCAGTGGTGCTGTGGAGCATTTTTACAGTTTGTCCCTGTTTTGTTTGTTTCTTTTGCATACTTATAAGGATACACATAACTTTATGCAAGCACGAGCCAGCTGCAGACTGCACATTACTGCCAGAAAATAATGAAAATATATGGTGGGATGACAACAGATTGATCCGAGTAGATCAACAAAATGATTAATCCGCATTCTGCTCAAAATGTAATGTTACTGTCAAATAACTAAGGTTTGAGCATGCAACTAGCTAGCTAACACTAAGTCCATGATGAGATTTGTTTCTACAGATTTTGAATTAAAGATATTAATTTAGTTAAGTTATGCTAATACAGCTAATTTAGACTCCTATAGGAAAAATATCTAGCTCTTATGCTGCTAAAACTTCCACTATGTTCACCAGGTAGTCGCTAACTTTATCTGTTAAACAGCAACAGCTATCCAAACCCAAGACACAATCATTGGTGGAAACAGAGACTGCACTAATTTATAGAAAGATTTAAAAGATGCTATAATAATATAAGAAATTCTGCACCTAATAGCTTCTGGATGTTCAAGATACAAGAAGTGACCCGGTGTAAATGTGGCCCTTCTATCCTGAAGCTAAGATTTGACTTGATGTTCTGGAGCTGACTCACATCCAACTCGCATCTCATGGCATTTTTCTTGTTGCGTCTTTGCTTCAGTCAAATGTGATTCAAAACAAGATATCAATTGCAATTGCAGTTTTAATGAACCCAACATTTCCATCCTATGATTTAACTTCGTATGTTGCTGTTAGTTGACTTGTCATGTCATGACACTAAAGTATACTTTTAACCTGAGGAAAGAAAACTTGTTCCTGACTTCTGCTGCTCTGTGGCCCTTGCTGTGGGACGCTGGTTGAACCGAGGCTCCAGCCTTTTGAAAAGAGACTCACTGACTTGTGTGCTCATATTAATGCCTCAAGTGCTTTTGTCCGCTCTGCTCCACAGATCTGGAAGAGTGCGCAAGTCAACTGTCTTTGTCGTCTGTGTTTGCCGTGAACTCCAGCCTCTCCAAATGTCATCCTGAATCAGGCTCTGCTGCAGTGCTTTGTACATGAGTCAAGCTGTCTCATCCCATCGCAGTTGTCTCTGTCTCTGTGGTGAAGCACATGTGACATTTTAACTTGAGTGTTTTTTGTGGCATGCAGAGCAGAACGAGCTGCTGTTCTCACTTTCCTCAGTGGTGGCATCACAAGCAGTGGCGCGCGATCAGGACAATTTAGCGGCTATTTTAGAGGTCATAGGGCCATTTAAAGGAATATTCCACCTTTGTGTAACAATTACTCACCCCATGTTACCTTGAATACACGAAGAGAACTTTCTCACAAGCGTGCACATTTACATTTCTCTGCTTGTGCGTTCCATTGAAATCCCGCCTCCCAGTTCGTTCATTGGCCAACAGTTCTGCTGTCACTCCTCCACCCCAAGCCTGACTTCCTGGCCAGTGAACAAGCTTGGAGACAGAATTTTAATGGAATGCATAAGCTGAGTTTAAATGCACACGCTTGCCCAAGCGCACTACTCATCCATGCTTGATACTGTTTATGCAGAAGTGTTTTATATAGTAAGGTCTTAGCAAAAAAGCATGTGTTTTGGTACTGAGCATACAACTGATGTGAGAGTTTGTAAATGCATGTTATGACATGGTTTTGCTGTTGTTAAACACAGCCACCATTTTAACCAATTCATCAAGAATTATTTCTGTTTTTGGATTCTTTGTTTAAATGCGATAAAAACAAAGTTGTCCTTATGAATTCAAGGTAACACAGAGTGAGTAATTTTGAGGATGAAATATTCCTTTAAAGAATGTGAAAAATATATTTTTTGTTCTTTAAAAAAGAATGGATTGGCACAACATAAATCACCCCTAGCGAGAGAGAGGAGATGATTAGTGTTTTCCTTTTTGATGTCTCCCAATGGCCACTAGAGGTGGTAGTATGACTCTGAATGAGTGTATAATGTGGGCTAGTCACTTTCTGTGGCCATGAGGTGCTTTAAAAACACCAGTCCAGAAAGTCATTTTTTTATTTCCTTTTGTAGGGTTCCTGCTCTCCCAGTAAAGAACCTGACTGGATCTGGACCAGTGCACCCAGCACTAGCAGGTTAGTCAATATTCATTATAGACCATCTGCTTAGAAAACAACAAAGAAGAGTGTCTTTTTGTGTTCAAACACTTGATCTTGAAAGACGCTCACAATCAGTGCTTTTTTCACTCTTCTGTGTGTGTGTATGTGTGTGTGTGCTGTCCATATGCATCAGGTATGACAGGTATCCTGATGTGCGCTGCAGGTCTGCCGGTTTGCCTGACTCGGGCCCCCAAGCCCATACTGCATCCACCACCCATCAACAAGAGCGACATGAAGCCTGTGCCAGGGATCAACGGCATGCGCCGCAAAACCAAGAAAAAGCACCTGAGGAGAGGTAAGATGGAGGGAATCAGTGAGATGAGAGGAGGAAACAATATGAAAACAAAGAGGTGGAAATGCTACCATTGTATTTTATAGTGGGTTAGCAAATGCATTTGAAATGCAATGATAAGAGGAATAGACCAACCATTGTTTCCAGATCAGCTCTCTGTAAGTCTGATATTTAGCATGTAAACTAAACCAAAGCTGTTTTTTATTGTGATCAAGGCTCCATAATTGTTCTGTAAATGTCTCCCATTTAAGCTCCGTGAGGCTGTTTAAATCAATCTAACCTCACCCAGGGTCACTGATGATTCGTTAGGAAAGCATTCCTGTACCTTTCAAAATGCTCCCATAAAATGTAATGATGATTGCTAGTTCAAATTTATGAGCAAATGCGGTGAAAGTGTTACTGTAACTCTTTTATAGGTGTCACACTCCATGCAGATTGACAGAAGCCGTCGTAAGGAAAGTAATTAACAAGGGACTGTTCTACTGAGCTGGTTTGAGAGAGGATCTGGTGTTTAGTTGGGCGGCTTTGTGCTTGAATAACTGCTGGTCGATGGAAGCCGTGGAAACCGCCGGCCTCCCAAGAGAGTCTTTGTCCTAATTGATCAGTGAGGCTGCTGGGTTTTCATCTCTACAATGTAGTTGTCCTCTTCAACCCTTCAGAGCAGACAATGCAGCAGCACTTTATTTTATGGGTCCTCATAGTTTACTATAATTTACTACGAAGGAACTGATATGTGATTGTAAATTTATAGGAACGTTCCAGCAGAGGATTATGTCTCCAATTTAATGATAAATAAATAATGACTAAATATTTAGCAGACTTTAAATGGAGCAGTCAATTAATGAAAACTCGTCTGAAAATCATTTCTGACTAACTCAAGACTCTGCAGTCATGCTAGCAGCTCTGTGAGGCTTTAAGGGCCCTGACAGAGCCGACGGTCCGCTGTCAGTCAGTGCTGGGCTGTCGATGAACTTCTGTTGCCCTACTCTTTGTGGTGTGTCCTGCACCATTGGCACTAGTCAGCCTTTGTGGGCTGTTTCTAGATTGATTCAGGATGTCGATGTCAGACTTGGCGAAGACTGTGAGTGAAATCACTCTGATTGGCAGTGGAACCATGCATGTATAAAGAGACCTGGTTACAGCGTTGGAGGCGGGACCCCATTAATTCATTCACTACAGTTAACTCTCAAATATGGTTATCAAATACTTGTGACAAACATAATGGAGGCAGGATATCTTACAGTTTAGCAATAACCTTTATTGTCAAAAATGACATCAGTACACTGAAACAGTAAATTTCACTGGGAGTTTAATATTACTTCAAGCATCTTTAACCCCTTTTACACTGCCTGTTCAAGGCCGGATTATTGTGCTGTTATAACGGCGTGCTGTATATAAGATACGATCATGGAATGGGGGGCAGCGTTGTCTTGCCTTTAGACCACCATGGGAGGTAGAAAAGGTGCAGAACGGTGTCTGTATAAACAGGACAGTCAGCAGGACAGGATCATGGGTGGCATGGGTGTGACATTTTGACAATGTGTCATGCGTGCAACCCACCGCAGGAGATTTAAAAAAGCAGCTAATAGCAGTTAGTGGCTAACTCAAAGAAGAACAGTGGCCGTAAAGGTCCGCAAATTCAGAAAACAATGAGATTTGTGAGCTTTTTTTCCCCCCAAGCAGAGGGTGACATCAGCCTCCATATAACAAAGATGGTAAATGATTGTCATTACCATGTTAATGCCATTGTTAGTGTTTGTAAAGCGCTGCCGACACGTATGTCATATGTCACATTAGAGGCTGACGCTGTTGTGTTTCATGTCATGTCCATCTCTCCTCTTTTTATTCTGTGATGCCAGCAAGCTGTCTATAACTCCATAAAGAAGCAGCATGAGGCGACTGTCATTTTGTTTCTGTGTAAAAATGCAAAGAAAAAAAAAAGGCATGAAGAAGGGACTTTGTAGCGGCTCTATGTCTGTTTAAAAGAGCTTCTTTTCTACATTATGTCCTATATATAAATAAATAAATAAATCTTTTCATCATGGTGTATATGGGACAACATAAACACCATTACCAATATAACTGTGATAGGCCAATATCAGCCGACAGATGTATTGGTCAGGCTCTAATGAATAGTGCCAAATTACGTAGCTCTTTACAAGAAACTCACTAGAAACTATTAGGAAATTGATATTTTATAATGTGTTACCAGTGACACTGTAGATTGACAAAGGAGGCAGCAGCCAAATGTGCAACCTGTGTGTGCTGCCTGCAGACAGAGTGTGAACTCAGAGATACTGGACAGCTGTAAGGAAAATGGAAATGTATTTTTTCTTGTGCAGAGAGATTTGGACTTATTCTGCTCTGCTGTCTGTACAGAAAAAGGTCAGACAGGCTTTTGATCCGGCTAATGAAGCCATCACATAGCAATAGCGTAAAATGCGTAATTGAGTCTCTTCTGTCTTTCTCCTCCTTTTTTCTTGTTTTCTCTCCTCCCTCTCTTCACAGCTCTCTGCCTCCTCTGTCTTCCTTATCCTTTATACCTTAACATTTTTTTTTTTTTTTTTTTTTTGTTCAGTCAATCTCTCTCCACCGCACTCCCTCCCTCTGTTCGCTGCCTTTCCCTCAAATGAACAAACAAAGGCTCCGGGGGAAAAGAGGTTGCCTGTAAGCGTATTAGGGGTGTAAGCTGTGGGTGTGCTCTCAGCCATGCTAGCCTGGTTGCACATGGGGATTATCAGAGAGAGTGGGGATGGCTGGGTTGTTGTGTGCCAGTTTGAAGGTGACCTCCTCTTCAACATCCCAGACATGTATACTACATTCACATGCATACTCACACTCTTATCAGAAAAAAAAAAGTGGGGCTGCAGTCACGCTCAGGCCAGAGCTGCCACTGAAACTGATGAAAGTTTGTCATCCATCAAGATCTAGCTGTTATTCTCTTGTGTTCAAATGACAAGCAAATGCCATCCAGTGGCCCATCTTTCCCTTTTTCATATTTACTTGTGTGATACATGGGTGTAAGTAAGTGGCAGGATTGGCTTTTCTTGAATGGTCATCTCATTTTTTTTATGCTTTATTCTATGACAAGGCAAAAACCCAGAGGACGTGGTGCGAAGATACACAGAGAAGATTAAAGTGGTGCCAGATGAGGTAAGAAAAAGACACAAAATACACACACACACACACACACACACACACACACACACACAGATGACTTAAAAGTTTTGTCCCCACCGAGAGATGCACTCTGTGACCGTTTGATGTCCTAACCGAGTGTGAAAGTCTCATAAATACACAGTCATGTAGAATAGCAGCTGAAGTATTTTGGTTGGCTATTCCAGGACTGTACCATCTGCATGGAGAGGCTGGTCATGTCGTCAGGCTATGAAGGCGTCCTGCAGCACAAAGGCATCAAGCCAGAGCTGGTGGGCAAACTTGGCAAGTGTGGGCACATGTACCATCTGCTGTGCCTGGTGGCCATGTACAACAATGGCAATAAGGTGGGTAAAAGCTTGTGAGCCAGACGATGTTATGATGTCACTCTAGGCTCAAATTATAAACTCGCGATGTCTTACCGGATTGCATGGCACTGGCATTTGATCGGCCTTCAGTATTGTTGTACACAGATGGGGATCTTACACAGTCTTACCAGATCAGTCATGCCGGTCTTGACAGCACAAGAATTTTATAAATTTTACTCATTTCATTTCAGTTTACTTGCATGGAATACAAAGCAGCATGGCTCTAAAGCAGGAGAGCCAAATGCAAGCAGATTTAATGAGCAGCTATACCAAAAGTTGGTCTAATGATATCAAATGAGTCTATCAATTACTTTTAAAAAGCCAGATCACACAAACAGCACAATATTGTCTCACTTACCTCTGGTGGTGTGTAGCCATGTAGGCAGTTTTGGTTTTATTTGTCCTGGTTTTGAAATAACCCCCTTTGAGATTTCTGCTTTCACCACCTGTTGTGGCAGTCACAACACTGACAGACATATTCCCTCAATAACATCCTGTCAACAGTTTTCTTTGATAATTAAATAATTAAAATTATTTTAGCTCCAGTCTGCAATCCAGCATGTACCATCCGCACTTGCATGAGAGAAGATAGCTCTCCAAACCAGCAGACAGTGGTCGTCTGTAATCATCATTCCAAAAGGGAAACCTGAAGACCCTCATGACACTAGTTAGCCAGTTAGCACATTATCAACACAATCCACTGTTGAAAGAACAGAGCATATTTATCATGTGCCAGTGAGCAATAACACAAACCATCAGGAAACGTTTCTATTTATGACCTTAGTGGCTGAAGAAAAATCATCATACTTTTGTTTCGGTCTCACTTCCTCTTGACTTAAGCTGTTTGTTCACTTTCCTCACTTCCGCTTCTCTTCTGGTGCACTGAGCTGAACTGCCAATCAGAGTGATTTGATTCACCGACAGGTCCTGCTGTCTCTAATGATGATTCAACATGCTAAATTGGCTGAAAAAATTGACCAACCAGCCATTGGTTGAAAAACATTGACTGATGGCCGACTGATAGCTTGTTGTTTCAGGGCCTTTAAGCTGCTAAATTTTCCACTTGGTTCTCTAGCCAATTGCTAACTTTGTCTTTCTGCTGTTTGGTGCTGGGCGGTTAACATACAGTGTGTTTATTTAAATTTGTTTTACTTAAACAGCTGCCTGTGGCTTGGCATGAGGTTGATGAGACGAGTGAGAGTGAACCAGAACATTACATTTGTAGTATAAAACCAAAACAATGAGCTGAAATGCTCTGTAGATCTGAGGGGAACTGCAGAGTTGGGTGGTCATTTCTTTGTGGGTTCATCATCATAGAGGAGACCTTTCACATTACAAGCTGTCATTTGATCATCATTGCAATGAATATATTGGTAAGAGCAGCTTTAAAGGTCCAGTGTTGAGGATTTAGGGGGAAATATTGGCAGAAATTGAATATAATATAATAACTATGTTTTCATTAGTTTATAATCACCTGAAACTAAGACTTGTGTTTTTGTTACCTTAGAATGAGCTGTTTCTGTCTACATTCGGAGCAAGTTTTCATCCATGGAGTCTGTCATGTTGTTTCTACAGTAGCCCAGAACAGATAAATCAAACACTGACTCTCGATGGGGCCATTCACCTTCTCACATCAGCTACCGTAGCTCTCCTACACACTTGGCACATGGAAGAAGTTTCACTTTTGCAACCTTACTGCTTGATGCAACTTTATCCTACACACTTGATCTGTAATGGGCAAAGCACTGGAAGATTTGCATTTGCCATAGCTGCGAACCTCACCGCTGGATGCCACTAAATCCTGCACACTGGACCTTTAAATACGAGTTTGCTCTCTGAAGGAATACTTCATCCCCCAAATCATCATTTGTACATTGATTACTTACCCCATGTTACATTATACTGCATGAGTTGAGTGAGAGTTTGTAAATGGATGCTTTGATGATAATTTTGTTGCTAACACAGACCTCTTGTGCTCCAATTTATCAAGGTTTTTTTTTCCTTAGTTTTTAAATTCTTCTTTCATCGAAGGCATGCGTGAAATATGAAGTTTATTCCCCAAATTCAGCGTAACGCGGGTTGAGTAATCAATATACAAATGATCATTTGGAGGGTGGAGTATTCCTTTAAGCACCACAGCCTGTATGTTATTCATGTCCATTATTTTAGAATGAAGGCAGAAATCTCAGAAACAGATATGTCAGTATGCAAATAAAACTAAAACTTTATGCATGTGTAGATACCACGACAGATGACATTAAAAATTATTTGTAATTTGGGTGAAAGCAATCTGACACACAGCAAAAAATGCCAATGTCATCTTATTGTATTATTAATGCCATACCATTATATTCTTTTTTTTAAAACAGGATGGCAGTCTTCAGTGTCCAACATGCAAAACCATCTATGGAGAGAAAACAGGCACCCAGCCTCCTGGGAAGATGGAGTACCACGTCATTCCCCACTGCCTGCCTGGCTACCCAGACTCCAAGACCATCCGCATCGTCTACGACATTCCTGCCGGGATCCAGGTCAGAACCGTGTCACCTCACTAAATCCGCCATGCTGCCTTTGTGCCCTGATCCACTGTCTCTTCTCTCTCTCTCTCTGTGCCCTTTCTACTACTGCAGCTTATCCGCTTTAGTTTGACGGACGGTTATCAGTGCAGGAAGGTGAGGTGTTGTGGCTGTGTAAGTCACTGGGGAAACAGCATTCTTAGAGATCACACAGTGGTTCTGGGCAGACATAGATTCCACCATCTACTAATTTGCAGGTTTTTTTTAAATAATTAATTAATCATTTAGTATATATCAAATAAACAAGTAGATTTTTTAAATAACAACCAAATGAAGGTCATTTTGAATTTCCATCACATCGCAGTGGAGAGGAGTGTGTGTTTTCGTTTGTGTTGGTGAGATGAAAAGGTTTCATATTTCATCCTGACTGCTGAGAGGAGCTTTAATAGAGTCAATAAACTGACTTTTTTCCACCAGAGGAACAGGCTTTAGTGTCCCAGTGGACAGAGAATAGTGGGGATGACCTGACCACTCAGGTCAGCACAGAAGCACTATCACCAGGGAACATCTCTGCAGGTGTCCTGCCTCTTTTTCTCCTTTCGCTCCTCAGTCCACACTCTAAAGAACAGTTTTAGTTGAGTTTAGAAAGGTAATATACAGCTCTGTAAAAGGCTTAAGTGGCAATCTTGGGGATTCCAGCCCTGGTTGATTTGGTGACACCAGTAGTTTGTGGTGGTAACAGCAAATGCAGTTTAATGATACCGTGATCTGATTTTACACCGCACACGACATGCATCTGGGGACAGCAGGGAATAGTGAAATTGGCTGGTTACCTTACTCAGTTCGAAGGTTTGAGGTTTGCAGCCTCTCGCATGCAGCTCTCAATCTAACAGCTCACTGTGGCTGCTTCTTTGGTTGATGCTCAACCGCAGTAAGTGCTAAGTTCACTGAAAAACACTGTACATTTCCTGTGACTCTTTCATGATCAAAGTCAACTCATGTTTTGCCACTAAAATGCTTTTAATGTGAAGCTGCAGCAGGAGGAAATGTTTGCATTAGCAGCAACTTTACACAACATGTTTTCATCAACATCGCCACAGTTTACAATACTACAAATCAAAAAAATATTGCAATACTTTCATCAGTGGGCCATAGGCTCAGTCACCATTGTGATACATTGTTCATAGTGACTAATGACCTTTGTTTAAATGCAAATCTTTGAGATCACCACCTGAATTGACAAAAGCAAAACAACATTAGTTACAATCACTAAATCACTGTACCTTCAGTATCTTTTCGGTACCTGCTTTGCATTTAGATGTTGTTGTTGGTCTGCCTCATTGTGCTCCATGTTTTTTCCACTTAAAAAAGGCAGGAAGGCAGTCATTGTAAAAAATGTGACATTTTAATTTGCCCAATTAGTGTGCCTATTAAAGGCAGAAAACCACACAAAAGACTTGGAATAACAGCTACTTGTTTGCAACACAATTTAAACCTCACCAGCAATACAGAGCATGATGTGACTAATTTGTCACGACAACTGTATATGATTCCTTCATTAATAGGGGTGGGCGGGGTAATCTGCAGGAAGAGTTGACAAATATATTTGGTGACCAGTACATCCTCTCTGCCCTCCTTCAGAAGCCCCTGTGGACATATTAGGATTTAATCAAGCATTTTTCTCACAGCAAATTTCTAAAATATGATACTTGAAGAGATAATTGGATATTTACACTAGCATGTCTCTCTAATGATGAGGGCCAAGCCATGCGGACAATAAAGCTCATCCTGTGGGTGCTGTTGACATTTCTCACACAGTTAAGTCGTAATTGGAAGAGAAGGAGTTGTAACGTTTGTTTTTGCTTTTGACATTTTTTTACCAGACCAATGAGCACCCCAACCCCGGGAAGAAGTTCAGTGCGAGAGGGTTCCCTCGACACTGCTACCTCCCTGACAACGACAAAGGCAGGAAGGTAAGCTCTTACACCAAAACTAAAGGCTCAACAAACATTAAAACCATGTGGGATTCCAGTGCTCCCTGGTGCATAGAATTTCTTTCTTCAGAGGGGAAAGCTTTTCTGCTCTACGGGCAATCTGCGTGTGTAGATTTTGCTTAACGAAAACTTAAAGTTACTTATGTAACCCTGGTTCTCTGAGTAGCATGAGTGAGCATCAGTTTATGTTATGAAAGAAGACTTACCTTGGTGTTACCTCCTTCTTTCTACAGAGGAATAACAACTTCCTTCTCCACCCTCTTTTGTCTCTCCAGGTCCTGAAGCTGCTGATCATGGCCTGGGACCGACGCCTCATCTTCACCATCGGCACGTCCAGCACCACCGGTGAGTCGGACACAGTGGTGTGGAACGAGATTCACCACAAGACAGAATTTGGCTCCAACCTGACCGGCCATGGCTACCCTGACCCCAACTACTTGGACAACGTCCTGACAGAGCTGTCGGCCCAGGGGGTCGGTGAGGAAAACCTGAAAGACTGATTGCCAGCTGAGCTGGTACACAGAAACACAACCCACCATGCCCCGCCGTCTCCCAGAGAACAGGACGCTGCATGACGGGTCAACAAGCAGCCGACAAGTCTTTACTCCCCACAAACAAAAACAACCTGCAGAAGTGGTGGCACAAGAGCAACGGAAGCAAAATAAATGACGTGGTTATGGTCAATATTTTGATTTGTATAACCTAAGAATCTCCCCTTGCTGTCTCTTGATCCATGCCTTGAGCATGTTGTGTTCATGCCAAATTTTCTCAGAGGGTTGAAGAATGTAAAGACAAGGTGAGATTTCAGATTTAGTAAATGGTATTTAACCCCTTAGTTTGAAACTGAAACTGTTCCTCTGCACTTGCTGAGGGGCCAAAACTATACAAAGGCATATTTGTAAATGCTGAACTCCAGAATGCATGGCCCAGACTAACGCTGCATAATGAAGGTTGGGCGAATATCAGTAGCAATAGGGTGAGGTGTCAGTAGGCTGGTTGTTGTTTGATATTGTGAAGAGAAATTTAAGAGAATTTCAGCATTGTGAATTAATCCAAATGAACTGATTATATAAGTTTCCCTTTTTCTCTAACTATTAATTATTGTTCTGTAACAAGTGGTGAAACTAGGTTTTGTGATTTGAAGGAGGATTAAAGCTTTGGTGATTTGACTGTAAAGTTGCACTGGGCATCTCTGACATTTTCCACTTCTGATACCTTCAGTCAGTTGTTCTGTAAAATGGAAGTGTGCTCTGTAGTGCTTGAAGTAAATTACAGAGAGATAAAGGCTATGAAATATAAGTGTTTGGTAATAAACGTATGTTGTATGGTTAACCTTGCAGACCGGAAAGGAGGAGGTGTGAAATAGATGAAACAAGCATCTTACCAGTCAGTTTGATGCTTGTTACAAGGTGTTGTAACTTGACAGGCTGAGGCTGTGAAGCAAGATCTAATACTCCAAGGTTAAACTCATTTGTTTTTTTGACACACTGATGACGCTGACCTCTGTGAATATAAGGCCTGCATTATTTTTCTCCCTGTTGGAGGCAAACCCAGGCGTCGGCATGATCCATCATGCTGACCATACATGAGGGGCGAGTGTGTGATTGCGTGCTCTGAGGCAATAATATGCTGGCGTGGTCCTTGAGGAGAAAAGCTGAACATGTTCCTCGCACGTGGACGTTTCTTTCTCAAACACCAACAGTTCTCCCTTGGAGATCTATCACGGGCTCGTGCTCGCCTGCAATCCAAAAGTCTCTGGTGAGCTTGTTTGCTGCTGGGCAGTGCACTGGGCTCCACTGCTTGTATAGCGAGCAGAGAAACATCTTATTCCCTGTGTGAGCTCAGTCAGTTGTTAGGGATGATCCTGATGTATGGCCTCACCCCCACTTTCCTCCTCCTCCTCAGCAGCAATAGCGGTAGAGAGCTTCATTCTAGGAGCCATGCAAATGTTGGTTGAGTGTGTAGTTTGCTTGGAACTATTTTTCCTATGCTCTCCTCTTTGCCCCTCAGATATTAGGCCCGTGAGGTAAAGACTTTTTGAAGGTCCTCTGTGGAGATCTTGTGCTGTTTCTTTCCTCTGAGATAAAAGATAACCCAGTGCTGCATAATTCTCCATAAATATATCTGATCAATTTTAATGAGTGGGGGTGTTGATGTAAGGTTTATGGTGTGGGCACCCAGCTGTGAGCTTAATTTTGGAGTGAATCATAGTCTTCCATAGAACTTGGCAACGGTTTTGTTTAATCAGTCGTTTCATTTTTAGGACAATGTTTTCAATTGCAACTAAATCTGTGTTTTTTTAAGTTGATGTTTATAAAGCGGCTTGCAATGCTTTGAAAAATATATATATATGATATACATTTGCAGATGTGATATACCTTTAAATTCAAGCTCAATTTGAGTCGATGGTGTAAGTTTAATTTATTTTTATACTCTTCTATATAGAAAATATAAAGATACAGACTGGCCCACATATCTATACACAGGCACATGTTAACATGAATACATAAAATCTGGCAAAGATGAATTTGCCAGTATGTCAGGGACTGTTGAAATATGTACGACATGTTATGGACGTCTTATATTACAAGTAGTCTTAGCGTATGCTGCTGTCGTTACCTTAATGTAGAATCTGTGTAGTTGATCCCCTGGGGGACTCCAATAAATACAGTAAATGTGTCTTTATTATTGGTGGGGGAGTTTTAGCAGCATGAAGATGTCCGTTCCCCCTCCCATATGGGCCATTTCTCTTTTTCTACTCGTCCAGAACGTGGGAATGGATGCAGTCAGCAATCTTTGCTCAGTTTGAAGGTGAAGCGGCATGCCTGGGTTAAATAGAAGTCACAAATAATATATGGTGTTTGTTTTGGCTAACTGGAGCAACAGATTGAACCTAAGTACACTGAATTACATTTTTTTCAAAGGCCCTTCTATGTCTTTCTCCAACACACAGCATCATTTTACAGCTAGAACAGTTACATAAGATGTGTTGATTGTGTGTCCTTGCTTTTCTAAAAGTCTGTTCTGACATACAGCCATGCATTATTCCCACGAATTCAACTGCTGGATGGTTTGTCCAGTTGTTGCTTATTCACCTTAAAAAAAACAGGAAATGTAATGTACCAATGTCTGAATCTAGCCAGCAATGTAAGTTGCTAGGTAGCAACAGAGATTAACTATCTCTTTAAGTGTTAAGCTAAAGAGGATATTTCAAACATTAGCTTTTTTTGCTGCTTGTGCAGCCACGAGTATGTAATAGTATCGATAAATACTCAAAATTTAAACTTTTTCAGGGGCTTTCAACCATGTTTCTGTGTAGGATGGACTGGGGGGCAATTGTAACCTCTGAAATTGCAGCAATCAGGAGCAAGACAGAGCCATGACACTCTACACATGCTCTGCAATAAGGTTAGGTAAGGCTACTTTATTTGTACCAGTAGGTAGATTTGGTTTGTAGTACTATACAAGGCATCCTTATTGACGCACATTTCATAAACACTGTGGTGATCCCTCTCTGTCTGCCAAAGGACAACTGATGTCTCATACTTAATAGGATTAATTACACTTATTTAATTAGGTGTAAAAAAAATAATAATAATAAAAAAATAAAAGAAGAAGTAACCAGTGTAACAATTTCACTGGCCTCCATGCTGCTTTCTGCTGTTTACTAACCTGGTTTCTGACCCGTCCATCTGCACACGTGCAAATGTTGGTGGATAAAGGGTGAAACATTGATTGTAAAACCATTTGATGATGCTAACAAGTAGAACACAGATACAAGTAACCTTCATAAACATTTCATCCAAATAGTTCAAGGGGTTTTAGTGTAATGACATCAAAACCAAAAAACAAAAATGTTACAATTGCTCCCGACCTCCCCTATTCTCTCTTTAACTTTTGGCACCTGCAGTGGCTAAAACAGACCACTAGAAGTATTTGTGATTTCTGACCCAGGCGTTGAAAACAGTTATTATTTGTCCTGTTCCATCTCGAGTTTTCTCCTTCACAACCTTTTTGACTCCCTTTATAATACAGGACAGCAAGAGAGAATGCTTCCAACCTATCAGGGAATTTTATCCATGTTAAATGAAGTTTCATTAACCAGAGAAATCCAAATGTTTGCTTCTTCTGCTTTTCCTTTCCATGTGTCGGCCTTGTAGTATGAACGATTGCAGGCCCTTTAGACTTTTCAGGTGTGTACAGACTTATAATGACGAATAAAACCTGGTTTGGTAGGCTGTTTGTCTGATTAAGAAAGAGAGAGATGGTGTTTATGCAATTTACTATTTTTAAGGTCTTATACATGATTTATGTGTAGCAAGAAGGCAGACATTTTTTTGTTGTTTTTAAATGACAATGGATGTTTTCTTTATGGGGTGCCTACCTCCAGGATTCTAAACAAAGGGGTCGCGATCCGAAGATGTTCACATGCTATGTATTAGAAAACATATATTTTTGATGTCTTTTTTTGAATGATGATTGTCTCTAATAGAACAATTACATAACATTGCTGTATTACTCTTATTAAGATTTATTCCATACTATTTTCCATTTGAGTAGAAGTGGGATAAAATGACTTTTATCCCAACATATGAAGTATTTAAAGTTGTACTCTCTCATAGTGTCAACTGCAAACCGTACTTCTGTCTCTAAATGATACCTTAACATTTATACATATACTGTGTGTTTGTATCTGTTTGTGCGAGTGTGCGTGAGTGTGTGTCGAAACGGATCTTAGGTTCATGTCCTTTAAAGATACAGTAATGTTCTCCTAGAGGTGCATGTTAACCAAACTGTGAGCAAGTTTGTTGACAACGACATAGCTTTTTTGCGTATGAAAACATCATAGCTTCTTTAGAGATATCACCCAGGTCTCCTGGTGATTTAGCACTGTGGTTTTGCATCTTACTCCAGTTAGTTAGAAAGGTTTTTCCATCTGTTGGATTTGATTTACACACACGGGGACGAGGCAGCGTTTGGCTGCTCTCCTCATTCTTTCAACAACATGTAAAACATCAGAATGTTTTGCATTTGAAGTGCCCATTTTAATTGACATTTTCAAATCATGATTTCTGTGGTTTGAGTTCTCTTAAGCGGTGTCTACATATTGCTATTTAAAATGGTTCACAAAGAGAAATTGAGATCAACTAAAAGCAAGACATAGAGACATTGATTCAACTATAAAGGGCTTCTTAATCTATCGGTCTTTATTGAATTGTGATGACCTTGTTGCATGTTTGTGTGTTTCTTGTGGAAAAATAAATGTACCCTGGACAGGGGTAGTTTGTTTGACCTTTTGTCATCTTGGCTCTCCCTCGTTTTTTACCCCCCACTCTCTGGCATGCCCTCTTTCATTTAGCTGCACCATTTCCTTCTCCTCGAGCAGCTCTGTGCTCTACACCTCTTTATATGGTTATAAATGAGCTTTGCCGGAGCCGTGGAGTGCAGCAGGAACCGTTCTTGCTAGTAGTAAATTTGCTTTATGGTCATTTTCTGTCACTGGCTGCTGTATGTTGGTGCTGTGGTGAAGAGATGTGGTCGGTGCATACTAAAGCAGGCTGTTCACCAAGGGCCCGCAGGAGATCAGCTTCCCCCTTCAACACAGCCCTCTTTCCTTCAGCGTTGACCCAGCAGCTTTGGGGTCAGTTTCCTGTTAGCTCTGGTACCTAACCCCCCTCCTCCCAGCGCTCACCTCTCATGCCTAATGAGAGAGCTGGAATGGAGACTCTGCTGCATCACTGCAGGTAGGTCCGCTCTCATTAGCATTTAAATAATGCCGGGAGGAGGAAGGGCTGCAAACATTGTTTGTGTGGCATAATTTAACATTAGATTCTGACTCTGTTGGATTGTAAAGTCAGTGGTTATGGTGGTTTGATTAAATTATTCATTTGAACAGAGGGACAGTGTGGTAACCATGATACTGTGAGGCTGCTCTGGGATCTGTCAGACACATAATGACATTTCCTGTAATACCATGAATGAATGAACGTCATTGCCTGCGCTGAGTCAGACCTGGACGTAAGACAGAAAATGAGATACTTAGTATTAATAATTTCTGTCCTTAATGTATTTATAATGAGGTGTCATTTTTGTTTTCCTGGGTATAAATTTGACACCAGACTCATTAGCTGAAATAGTAGTTTACTGAATAATACAGTTGTGTTTAGTTCACAGTAACAATCCACTTGGAACAAACCATCATGGTGTATTTGCAAAATAAAATACAGGCAGGTTTTTTTTCAAAATAAAAGCCCTTATTCAGGGAATATATCGAGTTCACAAGCAACATCTGATGTTTACTCTAGTTTTGTTGGTGTATGAATATCGGTTGTGTACTATAGTGTTACATCTAAAGGCAGGAAGAATCTTTACTGCACACATAAATATGCCACGGCTCTTCCTCTAAAAGAAAGACAGCCACTACAGTAGCTGGACCGGAATATAATGTAAACAGCTCCAGAGGCAGGGTGGCCTGCTGAGGCTATCTGAGAAATCCCAGATCTGATCTCCATTACACTCACTGACCTTCTCTGTTTAAGGGAAAGACACCGAACACTACTCGCTCTACAGGAAATGGCTTTACAACATGTCTGTGTACAGTTTGTGTGTCAAACAGATATGCAAAGAAAATTGTGTGATTTGAGTGCTTTGAAATTCAATCCTTTTTTTTACCTTTTTAAAAACAAATTTGGCATCTAAAACATATCCTGACACCTGTGAGCCGAATATAGTGGCACCAAAATCTCAAGAAAATGTAAACTTTATCAAAAGGGACCATCTCACATAATTGTTACTTCTATTGTCTCAGTCATGGACACTGAGAGGTGAGAACCAGAGGGACATAGGTTGACATTTTACAAGCTTTACAAGACAGCCAAAACTAAAAATGACCATACTTTGTCCTGAATACATTTATCTAATTTAATCTTTAATATCAAAACTTAATAATGTGGATGACAATATACTTCATGAACAATATTTTGACATTTTGAGGGACAGTAATGTGCTTGAGGACCTTCTTTATCATATGATACTCAAGAAAAAATGCAGGTGCTCTCGAAGAAAAGGGTCAGCACATTGGAAGACAAAAATGAACTTCAGGCGCTCGTGTGGAGCATGATGCAACAGATGCATTTGAATTAAGTTAAAAAGCCTTTATATCAAAACATGGCTGCTTACATTAAAACACCAATTGGTTTTGACTCTATGGTCTTCGTCAGGGTGCAGAAATTAAAAAAGAAAATTATATATTCCCTCATTTTTTAAATAATTTTTGACATATTCCCTGAATACGGGCTTTTATTTTGAAAAAAATGCCTGTTTTTCTGAGTGCCTGAAGTTCATTATTTCTTCCTATTTTGTCATTTATTTAAAAAAAAAAAAAGTGAGTAAGTGCATTTATGTCCTTTTTGGCCCCACAAATTTCAGTGTGTTCAGTGTTAAGCCTTTTGGTTTTTTATTAACAGTTCCTTTTGGCAGTAGAAAGAGTTCATCAAGAGCTTTCATTTAATATATGTATGTGTGTATGTATGTATAACTAATTTCTGCCCAAAATGTCACTTACGCCTCTCTGGTTCTCACCCCTTATTGTGAACAGGTAAATATTACTCTTAGGACTTTAGGTATGGCTACAGTACATCAAGTGTAAGGTCATTTTAAATATGCAAATTACATCAGAACCAAACAATTAAATTGACTGGCCATAGCACCAAACAAAAGCACATTGTTTTGTATAAAGGGACCAAGCAACATTTAAATTAATATTCATTTTTGCTCTGTACAGGCTGCGTTTTACTGTGGCATGTGCACCAGCGTGTAATAAACTCGTGTCGGTATGACCTATAACGTTAATGTCACTGCTACATTGCGACCATGGTGATATTATTGAATTATCTCAATAAAATACAAAACGTTGATAAAAGCAATATCAAAACACCTTACATTCAGGTACTGTAGATTACACTACAACAAGCTTTTTGCATAAAAATGTGTGACCCTGACTGAGGTCCTGTACAGTATCTCAAAATATAAAAGCTTCTTTTCACATTTCACAAGAGGATGCAGGTCATGCAAGAGATTGCTTGTTATCTACATAAAAAAAAAAAATCAAGTCAGATCATGCTTCAAAGTCCCTCGCCCTCCCTTTATCGTTAATATTATAATCTCTCCCCGGCGCTGTTGAAGTTGGTGGCACTCAGAGAATACAAAAAGATTCAAAGTGGCAGAATTCCCTCTGCTCTTTACAGCGGGAAATGTACTAAAAAGCTGAAAGAGGCTGCACCCTGTGGCCACTTTTCTCTCTGACAATCAAGAGAGTGAATATGTGATGCTCACGTGTTGGTACAGGATGTTGCCCCCCCACCCCCCACCTTCAGGCATTAGTAGTGGATCCCAGTCTGTGTGGAGTCTAGGGATTCAGAATGACACTGGTGCCGTCCTCTTTTTCTCTACGCTGGAAGGTGGCGTGAGCTTGCTCCAGATCGTCTATCACCGCCAGCAGTCGAGCAGCGATGTTCTGACCTGGCTTCATCTGCTGAACGTTGCATTCTGCTCCATCTACGAGGCAGAAAAGGTACAGTGCTTTCAAACCAAAATAGATAACCAAGGTGATAACATAAGGCCAAACACATAAATAAAAATCCTTCCACCGTGACAGAAAATGTAGTTTAGATGCAGCTGCAGCCTCACCAGGGTGAGAGTTGATCTTTGCCTGATTGCTGGATGTCTGATCAGCGTCTGGCGTCTCCAAATATTTTTTCCTGCAGTATCAGTCAGAAACATTAATCATATAAAGGGCGTTAGTTTCATTTCAACATTGGGGAGGGCACATATTAAGCAGGGGGTTTGGAGGTCCTTCTCCAGGATATTCGCATACATTCTGACACCTTATTTCTTGCATCCTGGTGAATTTTCATGCACCGATTTATGATGGAAATATCTTTTTTATCTTATTTCTTTTCAAAGTAAAAGTCCTTTGCCTTTGCTGTACTAAATCACATGTTACTGAGGGGATATGCTCCCTGCCAGCTTCCCTCTCAAAAAATCTACATCTATAAATCATATGATCACAGATTATTCTGTAGAAGCTGCTTTGTATTTTCACAGTTAAACTCATTGTTCTGTACTGTCAAGAAGCAGCAGAGCAGTGACTTCCTGTGTTGCAACATTGACCTCTAGTGTACAGTAAATTAACTGCATCCAAGCTGAGGACGTTTACAGTGTTTTCTCCACCAACCTGAGTTTTTCTTTGCCCTGGAGCAGCTGCTTGAATATGGTCTGCGACTCTACGTCAGGATCCAACGGGTCACTCCAGTCACCCAGAGTCACAGCTGAGTGGGTTCTACTGCAGCCTGTAACTGAGAACCAGTCTCTTATTGAGCAGTGCTGCTCTACATGTGAACCTCACACAGGTAAACTTGACATATCTGTCAACTTGACAATTTGATGAAGGTTTCATAGTATAGTTTTTGTACAAATAGCAGTGTGGTGGCAATTATCACCCAGGGAACACACATTGCATGAACGATAGCTGATGAAACAATTCTGTTGTTCAGGACCGTTAAAAACCACACAAGAAATCTAATCAGATGTAGCCCTCAGACAGTGACTAAATGTAATTGGTCAGAGAAAATCACATTATGATTCTCAGAGCTCGGTCTCCACTGACGCAACAAAAACATGGCAGCTACAAATTGAGGGTTTAGTCATTAAATATGGATCGCCAGGAGCTCAGTCGCTCTTTGAAGCCAGCTACAAGTTAGTCGACAAGGAGTGAAGTAATGCATGTTGATGGACAACACTGCTTATGCGCTGAGATGCTGATGATCCTGCTGGGGGCGTCTTGGGTGTAATTCAACCCATTTGTAACTGTAAATCTGGGCTGCATTTCTTATATGAGCAGTGCAATAAAAATAGGTTAGGTTGTAGGATGGTTAAACTACATCCTGAGCCCTTATAGAAAGATTTTAAAGTCTGCTCAGCTATCATATAATAATAATGATAATGATGATAATAATAAAAGCATGGATTACCAGCCCGTTCGGCCTGCAGGCAGCAGGTCCATTTGCCACTGCGATGAGCCCCTGGGTGGAAAGAGGGCAGCATGCGCTCATTGTAGATGCTGACTTTCCTGATCGCTGACAGCCACTGGTTCAGCTCATTCACATTCTAGATAGACACAAAGAACCATTAACTTGGTGGTCTATTAAAGCCATACTGAAATCAAAGCAGGAAAAATCTTGCTATTCAAAATTATTTAACTAAAAATCCCTCAATAATTAAAGTACATTTTAATTAAATTATATGTTTTGTGTTTTACAATATGTCAGCCTCAATCTTCTGAAACTATCAATTAAATTAAAAATGTGATCTTGTTGTATTTGATCTCAACTCTTCATCATGAAACAGCCAAATATCAACTGGAAAAATAAGATAATTGTACGCTGCAAACTGAAAAAGGTAAAGAACTTTGTTGGTGACTGCCAGGTGTCAGTACCAATGCACCTTGCACTGGATGTACATGGTGTGCAGCTGTCCGTCGTTGTCCTGGGTGATGACCTGCATTACATTCTGCTGCTGAAAGGCATTTTCGTCCACCCTCTCCACGGCACACACGCACTGAATAGGGATCGAGGAGCGCACCTGCAACAATCCAGCCACAAACCACCGCATCAATTAACACAAGTATGCAGGCTAGTAAAGATGGATCCTGCTTTTGCCTCAGGTGGTGTGGACTACTGTAAGGCGTAAATGAAATAAAAGTGATATTTGATCACAGAGCTAATTAATGGAGTGGTGTCTAATACTGAGATATTTTGCACACATTACCCTAAGAGGAACTGTGTGAGACAAGGAGGAAGTGAAGATGAGATCAGCATCGCAGGAAAGGCCACTTTAAAGTGTAAATCAGCCACTTCCAATGGGAGCTCGCTTCTCTGAGACTGGAGTGCTCCAACATTGAGGAAAGGGGCCAGGACATTGTCTGCAATCTGATTTGCAATGTTAGCATGAATATCCACAGCCTTCAATTACCCCTCGCCTTTATTCCAGTCACACAAAGCCGGGACTGGCTCAAAGAGAGAGCTTTTTACTGGGCTGGAGAGAGCCTGCTCCCCTCTCCGTCTCCTTCTCTCTCTCTCTCTCTCTCTCTCTCTCTCTCTCGGTCTCTGGCTGGTGAATGAGAGGAGATCATTATCACAAGGTTAGGCACCACATGGTAATAACACTAATGATGTTGTCACAAGGAGATCAACACAAATACAATGCATTGAGCAGGGGATGACTGAAATGCTTCCTCTTTTCATGAGCCAAGTCGATAAACGTCCTTCAAAGAGCAGACACGGTGAGTAATACATCGTCAGAGAGCATATCAGCTCCTAATAATGGATGAGTCACTTTCACATGACTTTGATTCAAAGTTTACTCAACTATTTTTGGCTCGTTTATAGGACAAGGAGAATAAATTGGCATTTATCTGGCAGACATTGTGTTTTGATCCAGATGTCACAGTAAAAGACAGATTTAAGAGCACCACTTAGCTACCAAGCCAAATGATAAAAACTTGAAACAGAGGCTGGTTGCCAAAAGTAAAGTAGATAAACATAAGGAAATATAAACAATATAAAGCTATAAGCCACTGGTTCAGTACCAACCTGCCAATCAGGCGTCTTGGCGTAGGACAGCGTCTCACTCGTCAACCAGAAGTAGCGTTTTTTAAAGGCAAAGCGGGATAGCAGTTGGGGTCCTTCTGCCTTGTGTTTTTGGAGGTATCCCTCTTTCACTGTGACTGAGGGCATGAATATAGCCCTCTGTGGCACCTCGGACACTGCAGGATGAAGATGAAAGAGTTTTTTAAACAACACGTGATGGTAAAGCTGGGCAATATAGCAATATTATATCGATAATGTGATATTAGAATAGATAGCATCTTAGATTTCTGATATCCTAATACTGTAACTGTTGTTTTTTTCCTGTTTTTAAAGGTTGAGTGTGTGAGATTAAGGGGAATATATTGGCTGAAATGGAATATAATATAATAACTATGTTTTCTTTAATTAAACTAGTTTATGTCTACATGGGGAGGGGGTCCTTGTACAAGGAGTCTGCCATGTTGCACCACCATATTCTTACACTAACCCAGAACTGACAAACCAAACATTGGCTCTAGATAGGGCCATTCACGTTTTTGCGTCAGCCACTGTAGTTAGCAGCCCCTCCACAAAGATCCAAGCAGCAGATTTTTAACGTGAAACTGTTTCGTTTAGTGTTTTTATTGGTTTAAATCACAGTGTCCATTTGTTGTGGAGTGAAAGAGACCTTTGTGGATAATTTGGTGAAGACACATTAGAAAGAGCTAGGCTAGCGGCCCCCTGGTGGCTGGCTGCAGTATAGGTCATAAACCCCGCCCCCTCCCTCTTAGCTGAAGGGACATGAAGCAAACTAAATAATCAAAGCATTTTTCTAGGTATTTAATGCTGTAAAAAGGCAGTTTGACATCATGCTTCACAGCTATGTGTGCCAATGTGCTGCTTGTGATTGGTTGGACAGGTGTATGGGCAGGTACTCAAGACCATGGAGATGGCTACTGAGCAGACTCTGCCTCCAAATGATGTCTCCAGGCCAAGATGGCAGTGGCTGTATCTGGGATGTTTTGGCGTCATGTTAGTACAGTGAGAGAAGGTGGAGATGCATTGTCCATCTTTATATAAGGTCTATGGTTAAGTTTTAGTTGTTTGCCATAAGCAACCCTCACCGATAGATGCCACTAAATCCTACTTACTGCTCCTTTAAAGGCTGCATTACAGTAAAGTGATGAAATTTTCTGAACTTTCCAGACTGTTCTTGTCATTCTGTTGTTTGCCTTTACCCACTAAGTCATTATATCCACATTAGTGGTATTCATTAAAAATCTCATTGTGTATATATCTTGGGAAAGCAATAGCCAACCCTTCAATATCACTGGAATATCGCTATCGAGGTATTTGGTAAAAAAAAAAAAAAAAAAACCAATACTGCTATATTTGATTTTCTCCATATTGTCCTCTCTATGTTATGGCATGTTTACGCATGTAGACACAAGGTGGTGCTGTGACAGTAAACACTGTTTCATTGTTAAACTGCACTACAAGTCTTCATTTTCAGCACTTTGTTATTGATGGCAACTCAGCCTCCTTCATTGCCACGTGAAGGACAGCTTCAAAGAGGCATAACAAGCGTCCACTTCTGTCCAACAAATCCACCTGAAGAGCATTAAATGTCAAACTGGCCTTTAAGAGAAAGGAGTGGGTGTGACGTGCAGGAGGCGGCTGAAACACGATATATCAGAGGGGGAAGAAGTTTCACAACAACAGCCTCACTGACACATGACGGTAAGAAAGCAGCCCAGCATGTTGGGTAACCAGTGTGGCATGTACAAACGCCTGCGGCTTCTCACTCCAGCTCCCCGCCAGCTCGTTAACCATGTCATCTCTTTTCTAAGCTTGCACCTAGTGATGAATATTTCACCGCTACCATATCGTTTTGCTTAGTTGTAATGTCAGCTGGGAGCTTTTACGCTAGCAGCTGGCCTGTGGCTGATTAGCTAAACAGTATGACATGCTTCCCTTTTAGGATTAGTGGTGTGTTTACTATTGCCAGCCTTACCGATGTCGTGATCTATGTCAATCAACTTGTCCAGGAAGTCTTTGACGGAGGCCACACTGCGCAGGATGATGGGATGAAGAGGCTCCATCCACTGCTCCTTTCCGTGACCCAGCTGAAGGCCCAAGTTCCCGACACTTTGCAGTGCCTGCCGACCACAAAGACACAATGTTCAGTCAACACTCACATCTTCAGCACATCAAATCCCCCAGTAACTGACAGAACTCAGTGAGTGACTGCATATCTCAAAGTCTGAGATCAAAAGGGTCCCTGAGGCCAAGCATGCTGTGAGGCCCTTTGTCCAGCCCACACCTGGCTTAGGGCGAGGAGGAAGTCCCTCTCTAGACCCCTCTCTGATGCTCGGCTTTGAACCGCAGTCTGGTTGCAGCACACACAGAGGTAAAAATAGCCTGTTCCCTTTCTCTGTAGAGGACCCATGGCAACAGCACTTCAGCACCATGGACAGCAACTACAGAACCCACACGTCGAAGAACAACGAGGTTTCACTTCTTCGTCTTCTTCTTCCAATATGTGACTATGACACTCTAGTTTAATGATATCGAGGGTGTTTATGTTGGCAACAGTCAGGGGTCATTCAAAAGCAGAGTGAGTTATAATCTTCTCAACGCCTTTCTTGCCAGTCACAACATTTTTTTTGTTTGTTTGTTTTTGTGGTGACATCATTCTTTTTAGATTTGATCTATTTCCACATTGAACTGGATGACTGAGCGGGACATAATGTGAGAGGGTATTGATTAAAGTTTATGGCACACAATGGCACTGACAACAAATCCACACTTGGTGTTGTCGGTAAAGTAATCCACAGTGAGACATGCTGTGTCTTGAGTTTACTTAAATTTTTCATTGACAAAAAATGACTCCTAACCTCTGGAATGCCACAGCAGTGTTAAAAGGAAACAAGATATTTGTAGAATAACATTTGAGGGTATTATTGATTATACATATATTTATATTTTACCTATTAAATCTCCCAGCAGTACAGTTTTTATATTGACATAAAACTAAAAGCTACTTTGCACAGATATTGCTGAATTAATGGCATTATGTAATAACTTCGCTAGGTGACAAAAGAGAAACAGCTCAGTGCTGTGTTATTATGGAGCATCATTGCCTGCACATATAGCGTAAACACTGTATGTTACGTTCCTGCTTCATATTTATTTGTTACACTTGCTAATTAAATTTTCTCACTCTTGGTACACAGCATGTGGTCTCCCATCCTGTGCATTTACCTCTTTGCTGTTTTATCTGAGCTTGAGTGTGATGTCAGGAATCTGGAAAAGTTATTTTTGGAAGTGTCTGTGTGTCTGTCCGTGTTGCGAAATGTACCTTGGCCAGCAGTAGCAGCGTCCTGCTTGTACGCGTATCGGCGTGCTGATCTCTCAGCTGGAACAGTTTAGGTGTAAGGATGGCAGGAGCAAAGAAACGCAGGAAAAAGAATCCACTGATGGCCAAATACTTCACATCCTGTAAAAATGAAGTCAACAGATGTGGCTGATTATATAATATGAAATGGCAATGTAAAAATGCTCGAATCTCAAATACACAAGCCCTGCTGATAATTTAAAATGCCTCGAAAAGGTGTTGACAGCTGCTTTTCTTTTGTGTGTTTTGCTCCAGACTGACCTCATTCTCAGGTTCAGCAAATTGCTCCTCCACTCTCTTATGTAGCTGTTTGAAGGCCACTCTCATGACAGGAGGACACTGGTCGACTGAGCCCACGATTGATTCAATGATGCTGGTTAAGTAGCTCTGCAGCATCTCCACGCTGCTGTCCCGCACCTCTGCCTCTGACACGGCACCCTTAAATGAAATCCGTCTTCGGAGAGAAGGACAGATATCGTAAATGACTGAATCTCCCTCTGTCAGAAAGGTTAGAGTGCCTCTTAAAGTATAACTGATAACCTCTCTGTTTGTGGATATGTCATTACATGTGAGAGTGTGTTATGAGATTGAGTGTGGAATTGAAGATGTCCAGAGAGATGAAGACAAGAAATGGTGACAACAAACAAGGTGATGGCAGGCAAATCTACTGCAGACTCAGAGCACATTAGATCCTCAATCTCCCTCCATGTCAGAGATAGACATCTCAGGGGGCTCATAGCAGTTGCCAAGCAACAGCCTTCCCCCTTTTTACATTCCTTTTTTCCCATTTTCTCACATTGATGTCTTCCTCTCAGGGGTGAAGTGTAAAGAAAGTGGGCAGTCTCATGTGACAGCTTTTCCATTTGACCATTTTAATACAAAGTTTGTGAACTACACACAGGGACCTACAACCCCCACTCGTCATCTGTGGCTTAAGACGAGCGCCTGTGAGGCAGATCTGGACTATTTTTAGGTTACATTAAGATTCATCAGGAATTGTTTTAGGTCTGTTTTACCTTGTGCGATTCAGGTCGATCTTACACGGGTCCAGCTCGATGTACTTCTTCTCATCAAAGATGCGGTTGATGATGGGCTTCAGCACCTCGTGCAAATACAGCATGCCAACAGCCTGACAGCAAAACAATACCATATGCTGAAGACATCTCATTTGCATCTATGCGACATGGATTCTTTTATAAATGTGTAAACAAGGCACGGCATGATGCAGCAAGGGGAGCATGAGACGTGTAACTAACTCAGTGTGCATTTAATAAAGAAAGGGAATGTTCAGGAAGAAAATGGCAAAGATGGCCAAAAGATTATAAATAATTATCAGTCAAAACATGTAAAGACAAAAGAGCAGAGAAAGTTTCACTCACCACCCACAATTTCTTACAAAACGAAACAACAGATGCTTCAACGCACCTTCATGAACTGTTCCATGGCCTTGGAGGAAAGTGAGTTGGACCGAAATAATGTGTTTGGATCAGCTATGAGAGCAAAGAAAAAAAAGATTAATTGGGTTTGTACTAAATAATAACATAGTTTATCACAGCATCCCCATATAGTTTTAAATTAAATTAAATTAAAGTAAAAATATACACTGGTGCTGACTATGAACCACAATGTCCCCGGTTTGCAGCATGTCATTCTCACATCTCATTTCCTATCATGTCTCTACTCTCTGTCTAATAAAGGCCCCCACAATGCCCCAAAAAAAGACACTAAGTTTGATGTATATCTGAGGGCAGAAATAGCTCCCAGTGAATGTAATGAAGCAACATTTAAGCTCTCACAAAAACCCTCATCAGGCACATAATCATGCTTGATAAAAATCTCTGGCATTGCTTCATTAAATTCACTGAGAGCTATTAATACAGTGCGTGGATCCTTTGTCTATTTTTTGCCTTCAGTTCAGGCATTTGGTCTGGTGTGCTGAGGCTTTCAATTCTGTTTGATCTGTGTTTGAATGCCAAGAATTGATCTGCTATAGAAACACAGTGCTCTGTTGCAAATAAAGGCGGACTGTCCTTGCTGTAATATCACTTAAATCCTTCAAGGTGGCAATGCTGAAATATCCACAGCGACAGGACTGGGTTGCCAGGTAAAATATTTTGGTTTTAAAAATCGGGGCGTGTGAAGAGATGCAGAGTTATGATTGCAGCCCAGTGGGGGTACAGTATTTTTCCCCCCTTGTCTTTACCCCTGTGCCCAACTTTAATGTCTGGCTGCTTGCGGCATCTATTCCTGATCAAGCAGTTACCGTTTGGATCATGTGGAGTTGCTATGGAAACATAGGCACTATGCTTATTATCTCAAACTACACCAACAGAACCCACAGACCAGAGCACAACTCTGTGTGAATTAGCAATGGGGATGTGGTGCGGAGGCAAAAACATGACTAATACAGACCACAGAGAAGCCATGAAAAGACCGTTGGGTGAGTAAATAATTGGCATCAGGGAAGTAAATATAGTGCTGGTAGACTTGAACTGCCCACACACAGAACATGAATGTTCAGAGACCTTGATGTCAGTTCAGAGTTTAAATAGAAGCAGCTCTCAGAAGGTCTCTGGAGACAAATGGACAGGTCCAAACTCTGACTAATATAAATACTGACTAATAGGGATAAATTTAGGTCTTACGCACACTGTGTTATGTAATCACAGTTTTTACATGTGGAATGTTTTGAGCTACAACAACATTTTAAACGGTGCCAATGTTATTCCTTTAATCTTACTGGTGTTGTTGACCTCACGGGTGTTGAGATAGTCCAGGAAAGGCACCACCAGGCCCTGGCCCAGGTAGATCTTCACCAGAGTCATTGCCACATCCTGCCGGCTCTCGACCGTGTTCACCTCCTCCAGCATGGTGAGTGCAGTGCTCTCCTCCACCTGGTGAAAAGACGACTCAGAGTCAGTCATGACCAGGTGGCAACCTACAAACTGCAGTTCCACAAACAGCCACTTGAAGCAGGCTCCAAAAGTGAGTCAATCCCCATAGAACCCAACATACAACAGATATGAACATGTTTACAGCCTGGTACAAAAAAACAGTTTTATTCTCTTTAGTTAATTTCAACATTCATGACAACTGTAAAGGGGGTGAATGTTTTTTATAACTCACCTGTTTACTCACCTCACATTTTATTAAGGCTTAAAGCCACGCATAATTAAGGGACAGACGCTTTGAGTGACAGGCTGTCTGCAAAGCGTAGCTACAGTTTATGAGTCAATCCACCTCCTACTCATCTACAACTCCACCTTCTCGTCCAAATATCCAAATATCACTCCTGACTCCAAACAAAACAAGATGGCAGTGGCCAAAATGCTGAACTTGAGGCTTCAAACCAGCAGGTCACAAACAAATTAGGGACATCATGATAGCTACGTCGATTCTTTTATACAGACTATGGTCATGACACGCTGCTGACACGGGCAAATAGTTTTTCTATCGTCTATCGTCGTAAGAAAACTGGTGATGCTGACCTCTGTAGGGGAGATGACTGACTCCACCAGAAGGTGAATGAGGGGCTGATAGTACACAGATGGCAAGATCCGATCCTCCACCAGACGCACCTTCAGACGCAGCGCTCCCAGCTTGCCTCTGGCAACAGAGGAAAATACCACAGAGTTAAAAAAAAAAAAAAAAAGAGGGGATTTTCTGCACACCTTAATCTTATCGTGAGGTAAGCTCCCTTCTTTAAAACATATCCTGGAAAAGAACAAAAAACGGTCTATGACAGTACCCAGAATATTTATGTGGAAAAGATGAATATTTCAAACAAACATGAGCTCCTGGATTACTTTGTTTTTCAGTTAGTGAGGACAAGCAAGGACATCTGATTTTCTGTGGCTTTGTTTCTTGTTTCTTCTTTTTTGTACTGAACTTTGTATGTAGGAAGAGTAGAAAATGGTTAGACTGTTTAATATAATTGCATGTTTTTTTAAAAAAGATATACTATGCTATTTTGCTTAAAAAACTGTATAGACTCATACAGAAGTAATCCCTCTAAGTCATTACTTATGGCCCAGCAGAAGTGTGTGACGTGGGTGCCCTCTGCCTGTATCTTCTTATTTCCTTCCTAATTCTGTACTTAAAACACTTAGGGGTGTGTAACACCACAGCACGCAGGTGAGCACAGGGCTTTATAACAAGGTAGCAACCAGCTGTCACATACCGTAAGCAGCAGGTATCCAAGAGGCACAGTACAGAACTGAAGAGAAACACCCACAAGAGTGAATCTAGGGTTGGGTTTGGCTTTTACTTTCACTTTTGCTGGAGAGTGTGTTTAAAAACACAACTATATACAATTTATATATAAAAAAGATAAGACATTCCCAACACTACATTAAGCAAGTTCACATAAAAAGACATAATTCAAAAAACTGCACCCACAAACAAGCTGGGGAGCCAGTGGCCCCACAGTCTCGATGAAAACCTGGCTGGGCTCAGCTCAGGGTTGGCCAAGGTCTGGATAATACCATTTTCTGATACAGAGAGCCTGCACATATATCGATATATAAGATTTTGTATAGGCACACCAACATTTCTAAACATCTGGCTGGCACTACACCATTGTGGAACAATAATTGGGAGTCATTATGGTCAGGAAAACTGTCAGAGGGATAGTTTTAACAGACAGTCCCAGAGGAGTATCTTGCCATTAGATATTTTTTTTACAGTGGCAAAAACAGATCTCAAACCAGCTTCTACTCAGCAAGGTGCTGCCCCCTTCAAAAAAAAAAAAAAAAAAAACTACCTGTGCGTCATTTCCTAATGAACCTCTTTGACACTATATGCTTTGGCGGTTCACACAGCTTTCTCTGTTCTAAAATTATCTCTAAGAACAGATGCTATCAGAGACCTGTAAAAGTTCATTTAAATGCATTACAGAAAGCACGACGGGGAACAAACACTTTCCTTGAGAGCATTTTAAAACACTAATGGATTTGAGTCTTAAAAGTTTCCAAGAGCACAATGCTTGTCTTTGTTACACAAACACACAAAGTTACCACATTGGACAAACAAGCACACCCATAATACTCACCCGGCATCAACCTCATTGTTTCCCAAGGGAAGCAAACGAAACCAGCCCTCTAACGGAGGTGTCTTGTGCAAACAAGCAAAAGGGATTTCCACCTGTGGAAAGAAAGAACAAACAAGGATACGGTATCAGACAGGAGTAATAACACATTACGGACTGATATGGTGAGAAATGCAGAACTTCCAGGCGAAGCATAATTTGTAGTGATCATAACACCAGCATGAAATCAAATCTGAATCGGTTATTATAATGATGGCATCCTCACCTTTCCCAGAAAATCATTCTTGCCCACCATGTCCCAGTCCCAGACCTCCACAGTGACAGACCCCTCCTCACTCAGCTCCTCTGGATCCAACTCCAGCTCCAGGGTTTCTCCCCAGTGAGGGAAACGGGTCTTCTTGATAATCTAAAACCCAGCAGGGTGGAGTGTTAGGAAATCATAAAACCTTACAGGTGGACAGTAATGTGAAATAAAATGACAGACAATCAAACCACCATCAAGTAGAACATGTAGTTCTAGCTCCACTGAAACCAATGCACAGTGTACACCCACGCACATAGAGCTCACCGAGGTCTCTGCACTGTGATTGTTGAAAATAACTCTTGTAAAAGGATCAGAGGTTCCAGAAATGTCTCTTGGAGCCAAGTCCCTGTAGGTATATCACCAGACCAAAAGACAACAGAACTGATCAATGCACTTGAAATGCTCAACAAACTCCTATTACCTGTTCTGCAAATCAAATTAGCCAGGAACAACAGCAAAAAATCACTGCTTTCCACTTGACCTTATCCCTTCAAACTTGATTCACATTCATTCGCGCATGTTTGAATAACACAGTGTCAGGCTCTGATTGACATGCTCATTAGTGCCCTGCCTGAGAGGAAGAGATTGTAGCCTGGGACACACAGATGGGGCAGTAAGTGGTGTGATAGTGGCAGTATGACTCAGGAGGGGAGTGTGGAGGCCTGCGGGGTGATGGTGATAAAATTTCAGCACAGACGCAGCGATGACACTGCCAGGCCTCAGCTACAATATTTTAACTTCTGACTGATGACCAGTTTAATCATCTTTAAACTCAAATACACATGCCCTTAAAGTCTACCTACCCTTCTGGTAACAAGCCTGCTACTCTAATGTTTAGGCTATCGTTGTTGTCCACTACTGTATCTCTAAATTACCTCATTTTCCTCACACTTTCACAGTGGCAGGATTTATATTACCTGGCTTCAATGACTTGACATCGCAGGCTGAGCTTCTCTGTATCTTTCAGTAGCTCCAGACTCAGATGGATCTCTCCCTGGACTTCGTCATCAGGGTCAACCCTCGTCAGATTCAGCCAACAATCTATTCCTGACCATATCACACAGAGAGACATTATTCATTAAAACAACACTCCTGTCAGCTTTATGGCATCACACATTAAGAGAGGATAATGAACACTGAAACTAGGGGAATTTTGAGATATCCTAGAGCGGAAATTAATTTAGAACTGACACTTTTAGCAGATAAATAGATTAGCTGATAGACAGAAAAAATAATCTGCAAGTACTGTGATAATTGATTAATTTTCAATTTGCTCTTTTTCAAGAGCAAATTGAGTATTTTTAGTATTTAGAGTGCTGATGGGTTGTGACACCCCCGGAAATTTTTCTGGTATATAGTATAAGTATACAGGCTAGTTGGACATCATATCAGTACCACTACAGTTAATATTTTAAGTTCAAAATAAACCTGTTTTAATGTGGTATACCACTACGTGTTAGGTGAATAATTTCTTCAAATAGACTGGTTGTCCTTTTCCTTATAAAGACAAATATACAGCTTTAATTTGAAGGAGTACACTGATTTGGAACATGGAATTTACTTGGAAAAAGCCCTCTTAAATTTAGGGGAGACTCAAAGGACCTATTTTCACTCACGTATCTTGAGGTGAGAGTTCAAAAGACCCCTTTGAAAATGGCCATGCCAGTTTTTACCTTGCAAAAATTTAGCCTAACTTTGGAGCATTATTTAGCCAATATGCTGATTGGTACGGATGAATGGCAATTGTATCAGGAGGCTGTGGCCCCCTCTTGGAGGGGCCACTGTGTATGGGGGAAAACAAGCTAATACATTTGTATTTGATGGTCTAATTAACTAATGACTAATTGCTAAACATTATGTATTTGAGTAAGTATATAGGCTATAATAATATAGCAAATGTTGGGCAAAAATGTCTGTAAGGCTTGCGAAAACAAGACAGGGTGAAGGTAAGCACAGTCAAAGAAAAACTCCAGTATAGTCCTTGACAGTCTGAACAACACGTAACTGATGTGCTATTGTTTTGTCAGTCACATTCAATGTGTTCTGTTTTATCATTTCAGAAATATCACACATAAGAGAGGGTACAATGTCAAGGCCAGGCTGTGAGAATATTCCTGTGAGGGAGTAACTGACTCATTGTACCACCATGTAGCAATGAATCACACAAGTGAAGGCCACACCAGGTGGCTCTCAAGAGAGACACATCAGTATGCAGCAAACATACCACAGTAAACACTTTAGGCAATTTAATAAAACTACAACATCATCAGGACATACCATATTTTAAATGCCGTATGTCTGGCCAAGACAGTGCAGAAAGTGCGAGGGTTCATGCTGAGGTAAACAGTGTGACTAATTTCTTGAATGTGAAAGCCTCTGTAAGAGAGCCAGACATTAAATGGGTTGGAGCCATTTGAAATGCTTTGGTTGTTATTTCACAGCGCTGCAGGCTGCTGCACAAAGGGATGGTTTGTAATGCACAATGAGAGAGAAAACAAGAGTTTATGTAGACAAGCACCAGGAAAGCCACCATACTAAGACATGTATCAGTGAGATTGCTGATTTCATTGCCCTGTGAGTTTACACAACTCAACCCGACCCTCGAATGCATGTAAACACGTCAAACTGAACATATGAGAGAGCACTGAGAAACATTCCCAGAGCCTCCGTCTCGTCAATCACTCAGACCTTTGACTCAGTCATGGGAAGCCGTGTGCGTTTAACCTCTGAGCTGTGGTCATGCACCCATCCTGTTACAGATTTGTTCAGTCATACCTTTAGATTGGGATCCAATGGCTTCTTTGGTCAGAGTTATCTTTCCAATAACATCATCATGGCTGTAGAAAAAAAAGATAAAAGGAGAGCTAAGATAAGAACTATTTAAAATACTATCAAAGTTGTTTGATCTTGCTAGGGTTAAACAGGGTAAATTTGAAGACAGACTGATTATAGTACTGCTGGTCACGAAAAGAAGAGAAAAAAAAACGACCTTTAATCACTCAATCTGGACGACCATCTGCCTGGTGATGTTTGTTTATTCAAAGCTTGGAGTTTTGTTTTTCCCAAAGCATTTAAACTGTACATGATGTTCATGTTGGCTCATTCAGAAGCCAAGGTAAGCAGTCATGACTCGGAGGACGATAAATCAACTGGCAAACTCTGTAATAATTTTAATACAGCTTTGGATGGCAGCATTACCCAATCGTGTCCTCGTCCATGACAAGAAAGGAGAGTGAATGGAACCCCATTGGGAGGTGCAACGTGTATTCTTCACCCCAGAAAGGACTGAGGTTCTTCCACACTGTGGCAGTCCTGAAAAGAGAGGTTTTACATGCTTAATAACCATACTCACATGCATGTATGCAACAATAGTGATGGCAGGAGACAGAAACTGTTGTAAATGTGGCAGCTGTATAAACCCTCACTTTGTAAGTGTAACTGAGGGTAGACGGATTATAAATGCTTTTTTGAGTAATATGCAAATATGACTCTGGTTTGGAATCTGTCCAAGAGATCACAAGATGATTCGCAGCAGAGGAAAGACGAAAAAGCCACTGGTTTGCTTTACCAACTTTTATCTCAATTATGCAGTTTTGTGATATACTGGATAGTTTAACTTGTTTGGGTCTTTAAATTATTCAAATGAAACAATCTGGGAAATCCTACTTTTTTGGATCTGTTCACAACTTGCATTATTTTAAGGGATCATTATGCTAAAATAGCCAGCGAGGAATCAGTGCTGTGCACCAAGGTAAAATGTCCTGCTTAAAAACTACAGAAGGCTGCAAGTGGGATTCAGTAAGCTTTCTGTATATGTCATTTCATGAGGAGTCTTGAAGGAATGCTTCACCCACAAAGTATTATTTGTCTATCACTTACTTGTCACGTTACCATGAATTATTGAAGAAAACATTGTTTTCCTCATGTGCTCCCACAGTGAACAAAGGATCCAAAAAGGGTAAATATTCTTCATGAATTGAAGTATTCATGGTCTGCATTTAGAGCCCGATCTCACTACGAAATTGTCAAAATCCGGTGCTTGGGCAGTGACTTTTGGCATCAAAAATCAACGAAAAAAAGGTGTCCTTAAACATCGGCATGATACACGGCTAGTTGCCGTTATAATTTGATGGTGCCCGGCGGCGTCCGGGGGAAACGCAGTGAGACAAAGATGAAAGTTAAGGCAGCGAAAGGCCAAATGTGGTGGGCAGCAGGTGTGGTGGATGGGCCCAACAAACAGACTTTTACCCGAGAGAGTGGTGTTTGTGTCCCGTAAGATTCTAGAGTCAAACACTGTTATTTTCCTTTACCTAAACCACATGTTTTTTTGCCTAAACCCAACCATGTGTGTGTTTTTGTTGAAGGGAAAAAAAGTCAGTTTGCGGTGTTGTTCTGATGTAGTGCATTTATTTTGAAAGAGACTGTATGTAAACATTAAAATTCCTGTGAAAACGGAAGTGTATCTTGAAAGAATGTGACTGTAAAAATGAAACTTGGATTATACTGCACAAGTTGTGTGAGAGATTGCTGCTAGTTTTGCTGCTGTTAAATGCAGACCCTAATTACATTACTTCATGAAGAATGTTTGCCTTTTTTTGGATTCTCCATTCACTGAGGAGACATGAGAAAAACAGTGATGTCTTCACCAATTCAAGGTAACATGTGGTTAATTATGTAATTTAGAAATGGTTGTGTTTGCAGCTTAAGTGGTCCTTTTTATTTTATTTAAAAAAATAAAATAAAAATTTAAAGCCAAAAAGGGTTCTCCTATGAAGAGAAGCAGGGCTGTGTATCAAACCTACATGCTTTTAATATATCATTTGAAATGTGACCATATCAAAAATGTCAATTCCTGAAAGGTGGCACTACATGCCTGATCAGATTCATATTACTTTGGCAATCAGTTCCTGATTTATTTATTTTATTATTTTGCCAATTTTAGATCATCTGAATAAAAACATTTTATGAAAAAAACATATTATATCCTATTCCTTAGAGAAATATATTGAAAAAGTCATGTTTTAGTATCAGTACTAATCATATATCATTAGGATTAAAAGATTTAACCTATCGTGTATTGTTACAGCCCTTCTGTTTCTGAAATGTACTGTACCCATTATTCCCCACCACAATCTACCAGCCACATCATCCATGAACATCACACTCGAGGAGTCAGTTGGCCAGTAACACTACAAGTACCAGATAATTAGTGTGTGTGTGTGTGTGTGTGAGTGTGAGTGTGAGTGTGTGTGTCTGCAGTGAATCATTGTGCCGTTTCCCCTAAAGTGCCAGATGGAACAATATCCTCTAAATTCACCCTATGCCCTTGCACACAACAAACATTTTTTTTCCAAAGAAATCTGGTACTATCAAATAGCACCACTTGGAAATAACATACTGTACTATATCCTAGCTGATGTGTAAAAAAGGCTTCATAAAAACTGAATATTCTGGAGAATGAAATCATCTGTACTTTTGTATTCAAACTGAGAACACCTCTGAACCAGCTCCCAGCATTCTCCTTACACCAGGAGCTCCCTGCAATAATTGATGCACCCTCTCCATGGTTACCTGCGGGTGTTTTAAAGGCCAGACCAGTATCAGGTTCACTGTGTTGGAGGAGCCACGCTGTGGACACCACCACCACCCTGATCATACACGCTCCACCCGGGTTTACATGCGCAAGGTAGCGGGAGCTCAGACAGAAAACTAACCTATTGCAAATATCCCCACTGTGCAGATGACAGATATTCAAATATGAGCAGTGGATGTTTTCCAGCTGCAGCTCTGTATGAAACATGTATTTTAATGCATATAATATACAGATCTTCATTTATAGCCTAATGAGAGAGAACTCACCTGGCCACAACTTCATTGTCAACTTTTACAATGCAGTATGGATCACTGGTTCCGGAGCTTAACAAGACAAGAGAAACAGACAGCATGAGATATAAGAGCATAGTCAATTTGCCTGGTGTTAGCCTTTATTTTAATTTCCCGTTGTCTTCACTTATAGTGCGGTCAATCCGAGTACACAGACTATCTCACCTCTAATTCCCTCAATTAATTTACAGGAGACAGTGCACCAGAAATTAGCGTTTCAAATGTAGCCGTAACTTTTCTCGTATCTAATTAACCTGACAAGTAGCAATTAAACAATGCTGAGGCTATTCCAAGAGATACAACCTGAAGCACATGCCATTCAGAAATTACTCACACGTCTTTGGCCGGGAGGTTCCTGCCCTCGACAATTCTGAAATAAAGAGATGTGTTTTTGGCCATTGTTGAGTCGAGTGAGCTAATAATCCAATTTATCCTATGTTCCCATACGCGCTCTTATAAATAATGCTCTTCCCCTCCGCAAGTGAGTTTTCTTCATTTCATGGCACCTTCGGCGCGTGACAGCGCACAGCCCACCAGTAGCGCGCGACACAGGCGCGCATGCAGCCCAGTCAGTCCAGCAGCTTGCACACAGTGGGGCCACAGTGTGGGCAGCTGGACTGTGTCCTGGCGTTGTCAGTCTTGTGCCAGCTCGTCTTTTAAACGAGACAAAGGGACGAGCCGTCAGAAATATCCATCCTGAAATAAACAATCGAACAAACTGCAGTCACAACAACAGCACTGCATGTTGATTTCACATCTGACATCGTTCATAATCTGTTAATAATTAACGTTTATGCCTTTTTAGATACGCGGTCGTGCTAATTTATAATACCGGTAAATGTATGGTCATACCTGAGTGTCAGGTCCCCAGGAGCGTCCTGACTGTGATACAAGGCGCCACCTGGTGATTATATTGAGCTACTGCACGCGCTATTTCAGACAGGCATCTTGACAGACAGCTACTAGGGGTCCTCTTCGGAGTGGATGTAAGCTAACAGCTACAAAACAATCACTGTCTTCCAGTTAAGTAGGTTTTTGTTTATTTTAACCGTGTTTTTTTTTCAGTTACGAACACATTCAGACGCAGTCAACTCTCCGATAGACGACCAACACATCTGGTTTCTGTGAACTTTTAGCTCTGAAATAATTAAATTAGCCCAATTTAGTACTTTGAGCTAACGTTAGCTTAGTGTTGCCCAGAGCCCCGTTGCTGTGTTTCCTGTTAAGGAGATGGATGGTTATCCCGGAGTCATCGTCGGCGATTCTACAAAACATCAAGAGAGACATTACTACCTGTTATCTGAGCTGCAAACCTTAGTCAAAGATCTACCAAGGTAATGTTACATTGCCTTTAGGGAAGACTTACCTCACAGAATTCAGATGACCACTTATCAGATTGAGCTACAACGTCAGGGTCGTTCAAAAGTACATATTGACGATTATTGTTTGTTTGTTTTCCTCCATGGTTAGCTCCTTCCAGCAGCGCCTGTCCTACAGCACGCTGGGTGACCTGGCTCTAGCACTCATAGATGGGACTGTCTATGAGATTGTGCAGGGGCTGCTGGATATTCAGCACCTGACAGAGAAGAATCTGTACAACCAGAGACAAAAGCTGCACTGTGAACACCAAGGTTGGTGCTCGGCTCTCTTTTGGAAAAAGATGCAGTGACTAATGGGGCCCATTCCAAAAAGCAAGCCCATGTAACTTAGATACTTGCTGACTAAAAACAGGAAGCCACTCAAATCAAGAACTCCCTCAAATACCAACCCTGCTCTTTGGAACAGGCCCTAAGTGTAAAATTGTAATGCAAATGTTGCTGTCCTGTTTGACCAGTCATTCCTTTTGTGTGTAGCACTCAAACAAGATCTTGTACGAAAACACAAAGATGCCCTGCAGTCATGCAAGTCTCACAACCTTGCGCTTCTCAAATCCAACCAGCAAGCAGAACTAGAGGTAAGGTGCTGAAATTCCAGTCTCTCCAATCTCTGTTGTTGCAAATGCTTTTTGGTTTGCTGATACTTGTGTGCTGTTTCATCAGGCTCTGGAAATTCGTGTGCGGGAGGAGCAAAGAATGATGGATAAGAAGATTGTAGCAGAAATGGATCAAAAAGTGATAGACCAGCAGAACACCTTGGAGAAAGCGGGAGTCCCTGGATTTTATATCACCACTAATCCTCAGGTTAACATATGCACCTGTCTTCTCACTGGGTAGCATAGAAAACAAATGCAATTTGCGATGCAGACAAATGTCCAGCAGGTGGCAACATATGTCCTAACTAATTGCTCTAAACCTCTTATGTGTCACTTCAGGAGCTGACGATGCAGATGAACCTACTTGAATTGATCCTCAAGCTTCAACAGAAGGAGTCACAATCTGGAGTCCTTTGAGAATGAGGCCTCGTAGTGCCAGAAGAGGGGAAAACAACCACTCAGTGCCCACAGACTGTGTATGCTCACAGTCCAGTAATTGTGAGATGCATCATTAACAGTCAAAGTGTGGCACTTGACATCTGTTGTTATTGGTGTAATATTCACCATTAAAACATGCAGGAGAAGGCCGGTTCTCGAGTTCATAAGTAAGATGTTTCCAGTCCTGGAAGAGAGCCTCGACAGATCGTGACTACAAAGTTATAAAGCACTTAACTGTCACTCATTGTGAAATTAGAAAGTTGATGTGTTGTGGATCTTTTAGTACTGAGAGCGCAGACTCTGCAAGAAATTAAATAGTAAAGGGTGAAGATGTTGCTTCAGGACACGGAGATGGCTGTAAGTGGGATTACTGTCGTGGTCTTCCTGCAGTGAGATGGTCTCTCCGTGATGCCTTTGCCTGAAGTGTCAGTTCCAGTGTTCAGGCTCTGTTTTTAACACTTTATTGTTAATTTATTTCAACAGTAATGTAATACATTTCCCACTTTTTCTTTTCATATTTTTGCTACTTTGTTGTGAATCGTGTATTTTTCTGTTCAGTTTGTTGTACATGTGTATCAGGGGTGCACGTTAGATCTTGAGCTAACCCCTTCACAATTACATTGATATTTTTAAAATGCCAGTGTTGGTTGATGTTTACAGTTCCACATAAATAAACAAATCAGCAACACTGAACCATTGAATTACTGACAGGATCAAAACCAGTATGGACAGAAGCATTAAATCTTTGTATGGGTTGATTTTTCAATTACATCACTTTTTTTTGTAAAACAAATGCTTTGAAAGTGTCAAAATGTCTTTGTCTTTTGTAAATGGTTAAACAAAACTGAGCTCTGTTAACATTGCTGTAAATCTCTCCCAGTTTAGTATTTTCTGTAGCACTGTATTAGAAATGAGTTTACTGGAAGGCTGCCACTGCTCATCACCCCATGTAGAGCTGGTTAAAACATGCACCTGTTCATTCATTGAGTAACACTGGTACACCCAGGCCTGTTCTGTGTTAAACCGATATGGATATGATCATATATTTGTTTGTTTAATCCCACATCCCACCTGGACTATAATTTCTTTTTGTTGACATCTTTACATCAGGTGAACTATAGGGCATCCAGAATGCTGCTGCCAAGTCTTTGGCCAGGTCCCAACAACAGATCTCATATTGCATCCATCTTCTTCCTACTAGCTACTGACCAAATTTAAGATTTTTATGACCACATATAAAGTCTCCATAGTCAGGCACTTGACTGTACTGTAAAGTTACTGTGCCCCATATTTCTGGGTGGCCTCTTTGTTCCTCTGCAGGCCCTTGAAAGCTGCCTACTGGAATATAAACAAAAACGTGCTTGCCTTCAGGGGCATAAATATAGCCTGCACTGGGGTCCAGAACAGAGAGCAGACCCTTGCAAGTGAATCATATTGCCACCTCAGAACTTACATCCTCGTTTTAAGGAGGAGTCATGTTAAACTAATTTGATGCAATTTGCTGCTCCCTCAAAAAGCCAAACCCAACTCTCATGGGGTTCATTTTGTTTGGTAAAATAGTCAGTAGCAATCTGTTGCATATGAACTATAAAAACTATTCAATTAAATGAATAATGTCTAATTTTCTTTGGTATTTTTGTCATATACAGATAGAAAATAGTGATTGCTGGCTAATATGTATGCTGATTATCTAATGTCAAGTCTCTGAACAAAAGCTAGTTCAGGCACAAAATCTGCTTCATAACTCATAACTAGTGTCCATTTGGGCCCATGTTAACTACTCTCATGGACACTGAGGTCACATCTATCCAGGCTGGCACTGTATTTTTATGTTGTGTATTGTATTTGCAGAATTTGACTGTAATTTTGTTTTTATGACATTCATTTGTCACTTGAAGTATATGCAGGTACTTTCTTAATCTAATTATCTACCCATGATTTTCAAAGATGTCTAAATTTATAATGAATGACCGCATATAGTGAGGGTCCGGGGACCCTCTGGGACCCCCTGCTCCTGTTAATGTCCTGTTCTGCTGTATTATTATGGGTGGGGCGCAGCGGGGAAGCCCTTGGAGCATAAAGGTGACTGTGCCTTTAAGAAGCAGCCCAGGCAGGGCATGTTGCTTTTATTCCTCGGCGCACCTTCTGTTCCATCACCAGACGATGCAGCCCGGCAACTTCTCCCAGCACCGGACCTGCCGCAGTACAAATGAGAGACCCTGAACAACAACGGTAAAGCGTCTATTGTAGCCTATAGCTTGTGTTTTTACTGAGCTTTCTCTTTTTGCACTTACAAAGGGAATCCTGTTAAATAATTACACCTGCTCACGCACGAATTGAGAGTGCGATGTCGCTCAGCATATCCAGTTCATCCAGGAGAGAGGAAGTCTGATGACAATCCTGTGTTTGCATCTGTTTCCATTTTGTTTTAAATTATTAATTTGGCTTTGAAACAGCGTCTGTTCTCTCCACGGTACGGTGTGTGGTTATGGTGATTTGACTATGAAAATGACTGTGTAGCGTGAGCGAATCGTTTAGTTTATTGCGGGGGTTATATTTCTAGAGGGGAATAAAACGTTACGTAATTATAACGGAGGCGTCCTGTTGTCGCCATATGCCTATCGAGGGCAGGAGTCGGATGTTGCACCGCCTGGACCGGGAGGATGGACACTGGGTCCCACTGATGAAAAGCTTAAACACGTTGATGGCAGTCGGACAAATCAAACATATATCCTCTGTGTGTCCAGTATCTGAAGCTTTTGTTTTACACATCAGCGCACCCGCTGCCTTTTAGATGACGTGGACTGGCTGGCCGCGCACTTAGTGATGAGTGTGCCACATATGTAGGCCTCGTAGCCAAATCTAGATAAAATACTAGATTAAATTAAAGTGCTAAACGGCCAGATCGACTACATTTAAAAAAAAAAAAGGCCTACTGAGTCGTGCAGGATTAATTTGGGATTGTTTTCATTTCTTAAATATAATATAATGCAAGTAAACATGCTGTTTTTATAACTACTCACAAAGCAAAATACTATTACCATACTGCTATTAACATTTAGAAATGTAACATTGGGGTCTACTGCATGAAAGAGTTTATGAGATCCAATTTAATGTCTATAACCAAGCTTTACAAGATGTTTACTTTTTCATGCTATAGGAATTGTGAACATTGTGTCCAGCTAAAATATCAACATAAAGTGCATTAAGTCCAAATATTATGCTGTTTTTCTTGATCTGACCTGAATGTGAAATACACAGCATACATGCAGTATTTTTTCCTGTTTTTGATGCATTCTTGGTCAATATTGCATTTATGCTCTGTCCCGCAGGTCATCTTCATAGACAGGTAATGGCTCCAGTGTGACTATTTTCATCACCATCCTGCCCAGCTGGCCTGTCTAACTCCGTAGCTATGGCAACTTGTCCAAGAGGCTGCACCCCAGCGGTGCACCTTTGTCAGAAACTGAACCGACTCAAGACACTGGATGATGACATGATGGCCACATCGCTGAAACGCTGTCTCTCCACCCTGGACCTGACTCTGTTGGGGGTTGGTGGCATGGTGGGCTCCGGGCTTTATGTGTTGACGGGAACGGTGGCTAAAGACATGGTTGGGCCCGCTGTCATCATATCCTTCCTTTTTGCAGGTTTTGCTTCTCTACTGGCTGCCTTTTGTTATGCAGAGTTTGGAGCACGCATTCCCAAAACAGGATCTGCTTACATGTTTACCTATGTCTCCGTGGGAGAGGTCTGGGCCTTTCTCATTGGTTGGAATGTGATTCTGGAGAACATGATTGGTGGTGCTGCTGTGGCACGTGCCTGGAGTGGCTATCTGGACTCTATTTTTAATCACGCCATCCAGAACTTCACAGAGACACACATTATGCAGTGGAACGTGCCCTTCCTTGCCCACTACCCTGACCTCCTTGCAGCAGGGATTCTAGTTGTTGCCTCGTTCTTCATTTCCTTTGGAGTCCAAGTGTCCTCTTACCTCAACCATATCTTCTCCACTATTAGCATGGGTGTCATCATTTTCATCCTGGTATTTGGCTTTGTTCTGGCTGAACCAGCCAACTGGAGCCAGAAAGAAGGAGGTTTTGCACCTTTCGGGCTTTCTGGAATACTGGCGGGCTCAGCCACATGCTTCTACGCATTTGTGGGCTTTGATGTGATTGCGTCCTCAAGTGAGGAGGCAAAGAACCCACAGAAAGCTGTTCCCATTGCTACTGCAATCGCCCTCGGACTTGCAGCAACAGCTTACATCCTGGTCTCCACAGTGCTCACGTTGATGGTACCCTGGCATACATTGGACCCCAACTCAGCTCTAGCAGATGCTTTCTTCCGCCGCGGTTACAGCTGGGCTGGAATTGTTGTGGCAGTAGGATCCATCTGTGGTGAGTGTCAATCTTTAATTGAGGAGCACAATTTAAATGGCTGTTAGAAAGTATAATAACATAGATGTGGTAGGCATGTCTGTTAGCAGTAGTATTGATTACACAGCGGAAGTGTGGACTCGAGTCAGGTCCAAGTCACAAATTTGATGACTTTAGACAAAATCAAAAAAGATTTGCAAATTAACTAACACCAATCACATCATAACTTCACTTAGACTTGAGCTGTCTGACTTGAAAATACTTGATACTTTCCTCAAAACCCAAAGAATAAAAAGTATGTTACTTAAAAAGTGTGCCACAAATCAGTTCATTTCCATTTTTTCCTGAATCAGCCTTACGTTAATGCTATTCATTCACAGCAAGTTGGCATTTAAGTTTCCAGATCCACTTTGTTTGAACCAATCTGACAGTGTCCCATCAAGTTGCAGGAGAGAACTATGAAAAAACGAATGTTAAACTATGTTACTGAGTGCCAATTGGAAAAATTTAAACCAAAGATAATTTCGTCTGTGTCCAAAAACTATGTGATGGTCAACAGTAAATGACTTGCAGTGAACAAAACATGGGGGTCAGAAATTACAGACCAAGACCCAACAACATCTAACTTCATTTAACATTTGAAGTCATACAAAGAACATTAAGTAGAAGACAATGCTAACAAAGCAAGCTAACGCTTAGCTAACGTTGCTCTGTTGTTAAAAGGGCTTTGCATTTGGTGAAGAGCGCCCTTATGACTTCCTTAGGGATTCGAAACTCGGGTCTTGAGTCAGACCTTGCTTGTTTTGACCTGGGAGTTAAGTGCAAAGACTTAAGACTAATGTGTGACTTGCAAAACAATGAATCTGTTGCACAGTGCTGTATTCTGACTAATGTTCTGATAATGACTCTGTTCCCATTTCTAGCCATGAACACTGTGCTGCTCTGTAATCTCTTCTCCCTCCCTCGCATTGTGTACGCCATGGCAGATGATGGGTTGTTCTTCTCCATTTTCGCACGGGTCAACCCCGTCACCAAAGTCCCTGTCAATGCTATATTGGTGTTTGGGATCCTCATGGCCACCATGGCCCTCATCTTTGACCTGGAGGCCTTGGTTCAGTTCTTGTCCATCGGCACCCTCCTGGCGTACTCCTTTGTGGCTGCGAGTATTATTGTGCTGCGCTTTCAGCCTGACAAATCCAGCTCCAAGGGAACTGCGTCCACAACCCCCAACCCTATTTCCGAGCCTTCCCCTGCCCCCTCAGAGTCTCAGACCATAACTGAGGACACTGAGGAGCTGAAGCAGTATGAATCCTTCTCTGACAAACTCCAGTTGGTGGAGAGGCAGGCAACGAGAGAGCGGCGCGGGGTGGGGCAGCTGAAGGCCTACTGGGAACCATACCTGGGCAGGCTGCTGGGGGACTGTGAGCCAGGTGAGGTGGTGGCCTTCTGCGTGCTGACTCTGATTGTGAGCTCGGTCTCATTCTGTGCCGTGCTAGAATTTGGAACTAAGCAGCTGCAGCTGCCACTCTGGAGCTTCACAATGCTGCTGGTGATTTTCAGCTTGGCGTATGTTCTCAGTTTGGCGCTCATATGGATTCACGAGCCACAGACCAACAGCAAAACATTCCAGGTGAGCTCCTTTATGTTTCTTCACAGCTATAACACAACTCCATGTGTAAGGTGGTGATTGAATACTGGTCTATTTCACTGTCCCTGTAGCTTCAAACAATGTTTAAAAAAAGTGTTATGAATTTTTTAACGTCACCTTTTACCACATTTACAGCAATATTTGTTAACTTAGAAATATATTAAATAGTTAAATCTAAATATTAAATGTGGCACCTAAATGTTAAATGTTAAATCTAAATATTAAATCTAAATCTAAATGCTAAATCTAAATCTAAATGTTAAATCTAAATATTAATTCTAAATCTAAATGCTAAATCTAAATGTTAAAACTAAATATTAAATATAAATATAAATGTTAAATCTAAATATTAAATCTAAATCTAAATGTTAAATATTAATGCTAAATATAAATATAAATGTTAAATCTAAATCTAAATCTAAATATTAAATCTAAATCTAAATCTAAATGTTAAATCTAAATGCTAAATCTAAATCTAAATGTTAAATGTTAAATCGAAATGTTCTGGGTGAAACTAAATATTTAGCTAATATGCAAATTCACACTGCCGGTCACCGGAAGTACCAAAATAAAAGCTCGAGATGGTCAGACTGTGTTTATAACGAATTAAAACCAACTTATGGGGGGAAAATGAACACTTGAACACACATTAGCGTGATAATAACTACCTAAAATAACAAGAAACATGTTTGGAGAAATTTTATTTGACGTGTACTTTGAGTTGTTAGTGTCCCTTCGGAGGGACTAACAACCTAAGCTAAGCTAACAACCGTTAGCTCTTAGCCCCGTTAGCAGTGTCTGTAATGACTCATTAACTCTTAAACGGTCCGTGAAAAAAATATTTTTTCCAGCGGATGTCTTAGTTACAACATGATTGAGCTAGCAAAGCAGTTTTGTGTTGCGATGTGTGGTATTTATTCAGTTTTGGGAAATCACGATGTCTAGAAAGCATCAGTGGCTGCAGCAGCAGCAAAGCTAACATCAGGACGTCATCTGTTAAAAGCCTCCTGTTGTTGGATATGACATGAAACTACTCCAGTTAGCTTAATCAAATTGTTTACAAATACTTCCAGTTAGCTTTAACATCTTCCCGGAAGTATTTGTAAACAACAAGGTGATTCCCTCCGAAGGGACACTAACAACTCAAAGTACACATCAAATAAAATTTCTCCAAACACGTTTCTTGTTATTTTAGGTAGTTATTATCACGCTAATGTATGTTCAAGTGTCCATTTCCCCCGATAAGTTGGTTTTAATTCGTTATTTGATTTTATAAACACAGTCTGACCATCTCGAGCTTCTATTTTGGTACTTCCGGTGACCGGCAGTGTGAATTTGCATATTAGCTAAATATTTAGTTTCACCCAGAACATTTAGACTTAACATTTAACATTTAGATTTAGATTTAGCATTTAGATTTAGATTTATATTTAGCGTTTAGATTTAACATTTAGATTTATATTTAGCCTTTAGATTTAATATTTAGATTTAACATTTAACATTTAGGTGCCACATTCAATATTTAGATTTAACTATTTAATATATTTCTAAGTTAACAAATATTGCTGTAAATGTGGTAAAAGGTGACATTAAAAAATTCACAACACTTTTTTAAACATTGTTTGAAGCTAAATGTGGCAAAATGTTGTTATTTTCAGCGTGAGCCACTTTACAAACGGCACCCCATAACATACATCTAAATTATGTTCAGCAGTTCATCACAAGTAAATTGATACATTTATGTGAAGTCACATGTTACTGCCATTAAAACTACATTGATTATGATTGGGTTTTGGATCGTGATGTGTTGTTGTACAGGTACCTTTGGTTCCACTGACTCCAGCTGCCAGTATCCTCATTAATGTTTTCCTCATGATGAAGCTCAGCCCTCTAACCTGGATTCGATTCACCGTATGGATCGCTGTAGGTAAGAAGGCACCAGAACTCAGGCAGAAAACATTGTAGCTGAAGAAAACCCTTTCCTGCACTGCATGGTGGCACTGGGTATACAACCTCCTCCCTATACAAACACTGCCTTGCATGTTGTTAAGGTCATGTTTCCAAAGCTCACACATGACCTAAAGTGAGTGTTATCTCAGTAAGTAGTAGAATGCACTGTCATAAAACCCCTGCCTTCTGCTGCTAGTGGACTTAATGTATAAATGTTGCATCATCAGATTAAGTGAATATTTTCTGCACTTCGAGGGAATAGAGAAAGTTTTCCCTTTCTGTCAGCAAATCTCTGAGGATTGAGATGGTGGTCAAACAGCGTTAATACCCTGTCAGTACCAGGGTATCACTGTGGAAACATGATTAGCTCCATTAGGTTAAGGCTTCTCTGGAGCGGTAAACCGTTTAAAGGGTGCTGTCAGAGTGCACCAAGTTAACAAGATGCACTCGCATGGAATATTACACACGACAGGGTGTTAGGCTTGGCTCTCGCCCTCTTTCTCACAGAGCATGTTTCCCCAGAGAAAGTAACAACCACTTACCTTCCACAACAGCCAGCGAAGGAAAAAAAGACGGGATTTCGTCATTCAAATCAGAGCTTAGGTGGAGTTAAAGCCAAGAAATCAATAGTACATCAAAAAGTATATATACATTGATAAAATTACAGGTTTCATCTGCTTTAGTCAATGTAAAGCTTGTGACATATTAAGGGCAAGTTAAAATATATACAACAATAATTTGATGGATTGCTGTGACATTTACACACATTCATGCCTTCCTCAGGATGAACTGTATTAACATTGATGATGGTCTTACTTTTTATCCAGCACCATCATCAGATTAAAATTTATATTCCCATCAGCCAATGTTAGCATGTTTATTTACTCTAGTTGCCTAGTGTTGGAGATATTGGCTGTAGAGATGTTGGCAACACTTTATTTGGAAAGTTCACCTACATGTAGTTTATAGAGTACTGGTTACATTTCAACAGCTTATTAGCTGAGATGTGACAATTTAACGGTTTTTCTTTGTCTCTAGATGTTTATCCATGTGTATGTGATAATTCACTAGATATTCTTAGAATTATTCAGTTAAATTCTAACTATTTACTTAACCTATGCTGCTGACTTTCAGTAAATAGTTCAAGTTCTAAAAAAAAAATTCTGAGAATATGCAGGTATATTCATGACTTGTCACATATACTCTATAGATAATCTGAAACAGAATAAAGCGAAACAGCTGAACTGTTAAATCTCAACTAATGAGGTGTTGAAGTTTTACAAATACGCTGTGAAATATATACAGGTGAACTATCCAAACAGTGTTACTGATGTCTGCCTTCTCTCAGTATAACAGAGTTAGATGACACTCAGCTTGTGGTGCTCAAAGTGCCAAAAATCCATTTGAAAAACTCAACAGCAATGTCCCTTTCCAGAAATCATGACCTGGTTCATCAAGACAATCCACAGACCTTGTTGTGAACAGTTTCATGCAGGAACTATTTTCTACTAAACTACATTGACCAACTGTATCACTACGCAGAAGGAAGCATGCATCAACTCATGGACAAGAGGCTTGTGACAGTGTGAGATGTAAACATAAATGGCATCCACCTCGGCTGAGCTGTAATGTTAGCCCGCTCAGCACGCTCAGCACGTGCATCCTTCTGTGCTGTGATACCGTTGGCAAGTGTAGTCTTGTAGAAAGAAAATAGTCCTTACATGAAACTGCTCAGAACAAGGTCTGTGTATTATCTTGAGTAACATGGTCATGATTTCTGTAAAGAGACATTGCTGTTGAGTTTTTCAAATGCATTTTTTGGTGCTTTGAGCACCACAAGCAGAGTGCCATCTAGTTTTGTTATACTGAAGAGAAGACAGACATCTCTACAGCTTATATCTCCAACACTTGGCAGCTCATCCCAAAACAATGTAGACTGATAAATAGCACTACAGGTAAGAGGAAATATATGTATTCTTGATTTTGGGGTGAACTGTCCTTTCCAGCTATAACAAAAAGATTAAGTAACCAAACATTTGTGTGATCGAAGCTTATATCAGTCTTTTTATGGGTTTTATAGCACATATAGTATATTGATTGTACCAATAGAGAATAAAATATGTAAGCCATTAACATTTCACAAACCAAACCTTTGTATTATATGTGGATACTCTTTACTCATTGCTCACTTCTGTTCAGTGCCCTGCCTTTAATGTTGAGTCATTATGGTTACAAGTGTTTCGTGCTGTCCCTTTCCCAGGTCTGCTTGTGTATTTTGGCTATGGAATCTGGCACAGCAAGGAGGGCAAGCGGGAGTTGCAGCCCAAAGACATGGCCGCCCGGTATGTGGTGTTACCCAGCGGCAGCCTGGTAGAGACAGTGCAGTCTGTCCAGCCTGATGGACAGGTGGACACCTCGGCACACCACATCTCCCCCTCCACTGCCTCAACAGCCGAAGAGAGCGCAGGAAAGAGATGATGTGTGACCAAACATAGTCATTACTACTGCCTGGTATTGTCTGTTGTCTCCAACTCATACGCTTTATTATTACTAGTGTCCTCTCTGTGTCTCACTCCCTTTAGCGTGTGACTGGCCTGCCACAGTTTGTACTCGTTGCTCTGCTAAGCACACCACAGGATGGGATGCACGCTCTCTTGTCTCGTTGTGAAGCATATTTGTATATCTTGTAATACTCGAATGTACAGTAGAGAGCTTAATACTGTCCTGTGAACTCCTAGCATCAAAGTTATATCCTTTAAAAGACCAGCTCTTCTCTTGCAACCTTGCCAGTCTGTCCGAATCCACGTGGTTATAGGTTATATATGGTGCTTTCTTTGTGACAAATGTTTAATTAAGTATACTCAGCGGATGTTTTTTATACGTTAACACGGATCTGGAGCTGGAAAATCAACATTCACCAAAATTGTCTTTTTTGTTTTTTGGAAGATATCATTTTGAGCATATCAGCATCATATGTTGCATGTGGTTTTCTTTTTTGCTTTTTGTTTGTTTGATTTTTTTAGCTAAGCGGAGGAATGCACAGATTTTTGTGAGTTTATATTTTTGCCTTTTTCTCACATTCTCCCAAAGCCTCAGGAGAAACAACTAATAGTTTGGATCCATCTCCTCCTTCTGGTACTCATAGACTGCCCTAAGTATAGTGGTTTCTGACATATTATTTAATCCCATATTCTAAGATATATATTTATTTTTCTAGTATTTCCATTGTTATTATACTATTATACAGATCTTTTTCCTGTTTCTGCCTTTTCTCTGTGTTATAGTGTCTGTTATACATTTTTTGCATGTACCTCTGTTAGTCTTCATCATTAATATGTGTTCACCTTTTAAGTGGCTGCTAACTCTTCAGAGCTTCACTTAATCTCCTAAATCTGATCCCATGACCCTGTTCTTTTTTGTGTCACTGATCTTGCTCTTGTGCGGTCTTTTTCTCACGCACACTCAGACGGCAGTCCTTTACCCCTTTCTCCCTGTTGGTACGAGATTAGAAATCAAAGCACATATAATATCGAGCTTTTATTTTATTGTGATTTCCAGAGATGACCTGAGAGATAATTAGATTAGTGGATATATAAACCAAGCACAATCCTACTGAATGGAAATCTTCACACACAGGGTAGAAAACTGGCATTCAGGCAGACATTGGTTGTTATGTTAAACCCGGGATGTGCTCCATCTCTCTCTGAGGCCTCTGTAATCCCAGCAGATTTGTATTAGTCCATGTTGCCAGTCTGCAGTTTGACCTAGATTAGAGAAAGGCACAAATGTGAGAACACTCATATCATACAGATAACATTCCCACAGCCTGCACTTGTAAACAACAGTGTCAGTAAGTGAACGTGAGGCTTTGTTTTCTATTACGTAACGTATGTAAAAAGATCCCAATGAATTCTGTTTTTATTTATTTCAGTTTGTGTTTGCATGTTACATAAGGAACCAATGGCCTTAAACGTGATAATCGATACAGACTGATTCCCAAAGTTAAAGTTATCAGTTTTATTAAATTTGTTGTTCATTTATTTCTCTGTGAGATAAAACTCTTACACAGGACGTCATGCTTTCTAGTTGTTAAACCAAAACACAATCGTGGAAGAGAATGTAGAGTAGGAGGCATTCTGGCAGAATTTCAGAGAATTTTGTACAACTTTGCACACTGAAAACTATTGTCTGGTGATTTCTTTTTGTTTCACAGTTACGCTTTGGATGTCGGGGCCAGTGACAGATGTCGATACCGTGGTGCTTTTTTAGGCTGAACGTTCTCTCAACACTTTCTCTGTCTTTTTTGTGCCAGGAAGCACAGTTATAAATGATCCAGTTCTTTTCTTACTTCTGAATAGTATTGTACTCTGTACTTGCACATTAAGTTCTTGAATCTTTCTGTTATAGTGTATGTCTGTATAAAATGCAAAAGACTGTGTTATGAATTTAAAAAATAAATGTTTTGAAGCAGCATTTACAAAAATCTAAATTGTGGAATAATCTGATTGCAGCAAGTTTTGAAGTTTTGAAAGTTGCTTCTAAGGTGTTTCAGAAAGTCTCAACCTCACATATAACACATGTATGTATTCATATAAAGAAGAAGGAAACTAAAACAAAAGACAAATAATTCAACTTGGAACCTGGGCCTAAAGGTAATGAAAGTTATGCACAGAATTTCAAAATGACACAGAATAAACCCCATATAAAACTAACTAAAGTGAGGTAAATGAAATGACACATCAGGTGTTCATTCAAGTAGTACTGGGCAGAGATCAGTGTTTGTGCAATTAGTAATATTATTTGCAGTCACTCCCTCATACTTGGTCACTATCTTACATCATTATGAAAACACAGACACAAGAACAAATAAAAGATCTGCTTGACTGTTTACTCTGACACAACCTAAGTCTCTTGGGCGCCATATTAGACTCAGATTACACAGCCGAGTTTGTTGCATCTCAAATTACCGCTGCAAAGCAAGCCTCATTAAGTGTGCTGCAGAAGCAAAGATGACAAGCAAGTGGTGTTAATACACATCGATCTACAGTATGTGTGGTCTAAAGCTCAGAGCACTAATGAGACCTATGACTGATTATCTTGGATGGACTGAAGTAAAGGTCTGTGGTGATTCAGCAGCGTATGAATCCTGTGAATCGTGAGAGTACTTGCGTCTCCATGGAAACATCCGACTCCCCACCCTTGCAAGATGGCATATAAAGCTTTCGATATATTTGTCTCCGTGTCATTGTCTGTGTGACACTTAAGGTTGTACATGACATGACCACATATTTACCCAGAGCCATGTGACTCAACTGCTGTGAAGGCTGTCCATTCAGATACATCCAGGTTTGTTTGAGAAGCATCATATATCCAGAAACATAATGTGCAACAGCTACCAATGCCCTATTTAAGCAGCAGTAAAAGAACAGTCCTCCTCATGTTTATCCACAGTCAGTTTATTATATTGAAATCAATGAGAATGTAGTGGTAACGGTGGTATTCCACTGTAATAAGTGTAAACAGTGACAGTGTAAAACTACAAAAAGTGGGTATGGTATAATTTACAATAAGACGTCATAATGTTGCCAGATATCCTTCTACAATGCTGTGTTCTTTCTCTCTCCAACTGCAAAAGCATCTTGCATTTATGCATTCAGTTTAATTTTTTCCTCTGATTTAAGCTTCTGGAGTGAGAGAGGAGAGAACCACTGCGTGTTTTTGTATAGGTTTTAGCAGCATTGGAGCCTGTGTTTAGGTGGAGGGTTTGAAGGTGATATTGCAGGGACAGGGGGGAGGCAACAGCAGTGGACACATGATCCCCTGACCCAGCTGACTTCAGACCACTTTCCCCTCGTTTTCCTCCCCTTCCTCTGTGACTGTAGCCCAGCCCTGTTGCACTGCAGCTCTGCCTGTGGGACAAAGGAGATAAAAGGTGATGCTAGAGAAATGGTGTAAACATGTATACTTAAAGTTCCAGTGTGTAGGATTCAGGGGGATATCTTTGCAGAAGTTGTATATTATAATAAGTAGGTTTTCTTTAGTGTATAATCACCTGAAAATACGAATCCTTTTTTTGTCACCTTAGAATGAGCCATTCATATCTACATAGGTAGCGAGCCAGAATGACATGTTGCACCACTATGTTTCTACAGTAGCCCAAAATGGACAAACCAAACACCTGGCTCTAGATAGGGCCATTTGCATTTTCGCGTTGGCCACCATAGTTTATAGCCCCTCTACGACAAAAGCATTGGAAAAACAGCTATTTCAGTCAGGAAGACCTTAGTCAAAGAAAGCTTTATTCCAATTTGCATATTCCTATGCAGAAGGCCTCTTCCTTGCACCTATGTAGAAAGCCTAAGGCGGCGGGAGCACACCTCTCTACCCTTCTGTGTACCTACATGAAAAGCCTTAAGGCTGAGAGAGCACACCTCTCTGCCCTTCCATGTGCATAAGAGGAAAGCCTGAGGCAGAGACAGCAAACCTATCTGCCTTTCCATACGCCTACATAGAAAGCCTAAGGCAGGGAGACCAGCAGCAAAGACCCCCCGGAAACAGAACAGAGCAGCATCAGTGAAAAACAGAATGACATTGATAAGTCAGATACAGCATGAAAAGGAGGAGCTGGGGTGGAGTCGGGTTGCAAAGCGGCTTGCAGAGGAAGCAGCAACAGTAGGCAGGCCAAAGCAGTTTAAATAGGGCGCTCTGAATGAGATTTGCCAACTGGTTGCATAGAAAGCAATCATGTGATCTATCAGCTGACTCCCTTCCATCAGTCAGCTGCTCCATCAGTTGAGTGGGCTGTTGATTGGGTGCTAATTTTTTAAAATGTGAAACTGCTTTATTGAGTGTTTTTACCAGTTTTGATCACCTAATCCACCTGTGTTGGAGAGGATTACACCGCTGTGGATAATTCAGCTCCCGGTAAAAACCTCCTTGAACAATGAACCCTGAAGGAGTTCTGACCAGGAGAAGTTTCAGCTGGCTACAATCTGCAACCCTCACTGCCAGATGCCACTAATATCCCCCCTAAATCTTACACGCTATTCCTTTAATGTGTTTAAAAGTGCAATTTGTAACAAATCTAACTTACAACTGACTTGTCTGCATTTCTACTGGTGTGCTGGGCGGAGAGAGGCTCCAAGCCTGCTGAGGTGAGGCTTCCTGTTTAGGAAAAAGACACAGTATTAATATAATTTTCAACATCCACAAAAGCAGCTGAATGTACCTCCTCTTTCAGGTATATTCATGTGTAATACACATTAATTTACATATTTTCACCCGTCTTACCCCAGTGGCATTATTTTGTGCTCTCTCCCTCAGTTTCACAAGGCTGGTGTGCAGGGTAGTGTTTTCCTGCTCCAGAATTTTTATACGAATGATATTTGCCTGCAGCTGTTGCTCCATATCCAAAAGCACATTTCCTGTACCTTGGAAATATGAAATGAACAACATGTAAAAGCTTAGAACATGACTACAGCACTAAAAAAGGAAGTAGCTGGGAAATGGCTGTATACAAAATTACTTTTTCAAGTACTGCATGTAGGTCTGTATGTGTGTATTCCACAGAGAGAGCTGGTGCTCCAGAGGAGTGTTAACACTGCTATGTACATTTAGGTAATTAGGTAATGTAGATGACTTGTGCAACACCATACTATTAAATAGACAAATATAAATAATAGCTTACTCTGTGGTTGTGTATGAGCAAGAGGGCTGAGCTCTGGGAAAGCCACCAACAGCCTCTCCCTCTCCTCTAAAGCTCGCACGTGTTCCTTCAGCTCAGCCACGCTGTTCTTCAGCTCGCCTACGTGCATCTCTAGTGTCTGCTTCTCCTTTTGGAGCTCCAAACACAGGTCCTGTTGGAGAGAAGCATCACAGCATGTGTCCCTGGGTTTCACAGTCTGTATTATGAAATGCTGGGTATTTGGCACTAAAGAACTCCAGTATAGGCTACCTGCTGTTGAGTGAGCTGCACCTGCATTTGTTCCTTCTCCTCTGATATCTGCTGCAGCTGACTGTGAAGGTCGATCTGTCTCTCCTCCCTCTCTCCCAACTGCCTCTGCAGCTCTTCACACTCTTCATCCAGAGTGTCAACTCTCTCTAACAAAGATTTTTGCTTTGCCTGCATTGACTGCGTGCACAAAAAAAATGTAAAAATCTATTTGAATACTTTAATGTGACTAATTCATGGGTTTAGCAGTGTTTGTCCTCACACTGACCTCTTGCTGACGACAGGCGCTGTGGTACTTGGCACTCTCTTTGTGGAGATGGAGTTGAGTTTCAGAGATCTGAATCTCCAACTGCTGGATCCTTTGCTGTAGTTTACAACAGGTCTCTTGTTCTATGTGCAAGGTCCTCACTTTCTCCTGTAGCACATTCTTTTCACAGTCTACCATACAGTAGCAAAATCCATCATACAGTGTATCAGGATATCTTATAAGAGTTTATTTTGATGCAAATATGAATATCCTTACCAAGTGCCTGTAATGCATCTTGCTGTGCTGCTACTTTCTCTTTCAGTCTGGAATTACTCTCCTCCAAGCACAACATCTCTGTTATAACGATAATAAAAAATATAGTAGTAAATGTAATTTCAGTGATTTCCCGTCATATTTATTTGTTAATTTTCTGCACCTCTCTTGAGTTGTTGTTGCTCCTCTTGTAGCCTTTGCTCTGTTTCTTTCACAGATCTCTGTGCTTTCTGCAGTGAGAACTCCAGCTGGACTGTGTTCGCTTGCTGTTTTTCCATTTCTTGCTTGAACTCTTTCTGTGTTCTTTCCAGCTGAGACTTGAATCTGGCCCGTTCTGCCTCTGCTGCCTCTAGTCTGTCTTTCAGAGGCTGCACGGTACCCCGCACATCCTGAAGATGTTTTGCCAGCCGGCGCATGTCTCTGACCTGCTCATTGGCCCACTGGGTCACGTCGCCTGCTGTCATGTGTCCCAGCTCCAGGGTCTCCTCCACAGCTACTAAGAGTGGCTGCAGAGATGAAGGCAGGCTCTCACTCTGGAGCAGTTCCACCAAAGCATGTCCTGTTTTTCTCACAGTGGACTGTGCTTGGTGACATGCATCACAGGGAACAAGGGATGATTCAAAAGTCTGGCAGCCAACGTTGTGGCTGTCAATTTTAGGATTGCACAGGGCGTTGTGGGTAGCACTGGAGGGTGCATGATTGTGTGGCAAAAACTTAAAGGAGCTTGTTGAAGACTGAGCAGATAAGCAAGGTGTGCTTGTGCTATTCTGGGAGGACAATGATGACTCTGTCTCTGTTTCATCACAGTCAAATGTCTTTGCTTTTGTCTGTTTCTTGATGTCTTTGTAGGTCTCCTAACAGAAGACAGAAAGCATAAAATGTAATCAGATTTATCAGTTCTTTGTTAATGTGTTGTCATTCCTTTTACATTTTTTAATTAAGTAATGTGCCTACCTTGAGGTTGGCAAACTGAACTAAATTACTCCAGTAGTTTCTGACTACAAGACCAACTGACAGGCATCTTTTCTGCGGGGTTTGTTCTCTCCTGTGGCTGCACCTACTTTGCTCAACATAAGCATTGAAGCTTTGTAGAAGAAGCAGCAGTCTTGTGCAATGAGAGGAGAGAGAAAAGACAGGTCCTGTTTTAGTCTTTGAGAAACATGGTATTTGTTAATCTGATATAACATTAGGTCATGTATTACCTGTCAATCACCAACTCCAACAGCACAATGTGGGAGTGCTGATTGAATGCATCCTCCCCATCCACAAAGTCATATTGCTCCAGTAAAGCTACCATGTCCAGATTACATGACAACTTATCAGGGAACTTCCAGGAGGAAAAGGGGACTGGTCCGGTTCTTGAAAACACGTCCAGAATCGCACCTTGAAGGTCGACGAGGTCTTTCCGGAGACTATCGATACAGTCCTGACGACCCAACAACTGACTCATGTCTGACAAGTTAGCTTAGGCTAATTTTTCTGTGTGGCAAAGCAATAAAGGGGAGTGGGTGTAGCTTGTTGGCATCACATCACCTTGGCAACCTGCGAAAAGCACTTCAAGTTCCATAATGCTTTGCGGCTTGTATCCGGAAGTAGTACGTCTCCATTGGGTCAACGACAGCGCGACGCAGTAAGTGTTCAACTACAGTAAATTTAGACTTTAAGTTGTACTACACAGTATTCAGTGCGTTGTATGTGATATAAGTGGTGTTTTTTTAAAATACACAAACTCTTCTTGTTGGTTGGGTGTTCGCAGGTTACCTCCAGTTTGACAAAGAAGACACAGCCATGCCGCCTGGGCCTGTTCAAATTGTTCAGCCGGAGCCCAACAACAAGGTGACGATACCGCTGCTAATGTTAGCAATGTAGCTAACATACTGTTTCTGTGGGGGGAAGCTAACGAACAGTTAACTTATACTTTACATTACTGTGAAATTTCTCGACGTATTTAGTGTAACTTACGTAGGTGGCGTCTGTTTTAGATAATCACCACAAAGTGCAAGTCTTGTTAGCTTGTTAGCGTTCCCCGAAGTAACGAAAAACGCAGTTACATGTTTTGAGATAGCTACTGAGACTTTTGCCATCATTATAACTCAACGGAGGAGCAGAGCAACTTGGTTTGTTGGCTAAGGTTAAATGTATTGAAAATCCACATTTGGAAAAACTCAACAGTGACGTTTCTTTGCAGAAACAACGTTATAGTTACACAAGATAATTCACAGGTGGAGCTGAAACATTAAGCGGTTATCATAACTTTTCTACCACAAATCGACAATAATCCTCTGTGGGTTGTCCACAACCCGGATATTACTTTATAGAAAGGGGTATTCTGTTGGGTGTTAGGTTTATTTCAAATGTTTATGGTGCTTTGAATGCCACAAGTCAACTTACATTTCCTCTATCGAACTGGGATGATAGGAAGAGCATTACCAAGATTTAAAACCCTTCATATGAAATTAAATCCATATGCATGGCATGATATTGCAAGCGATAAAGCAGAGGGATTATTTTTGCAAATTGGATGAAATGTAAGTTTGAGTAGTTTCAAGTTTACATGTTTGTAGTGAGCTAGGAGTAATGCATGATTTGATATTTTTTTACTTATGCATATTCAGCCTAACAAATGTAATGTTTGCCAACAGAATGATGCACCATCAGAAGAAACCCCGGCCACTAAACCCATCGTTGGTATCATATATCCACCTCCTGAGGTCCGAAACATAGTTGACAAGACCGCCAGCTTTGTTGCCAGGTTGGTTAATCCATATGTATCAGTCTTACCATGTTTTATAAAGCTGCAATCTTAACTGGATTTCATGCCTATGATTAAACTAATTTCTTGTCATTTCACAGGAATGGACCCGAGTTCGAAGCAAGAATCCGTCAGAATGAGATCAACAATCCAAAGTTTAATTTCCTCAACCCTAATGACCCCTACCATGCCTACTACCGTCACAAGGTCAATGAATTTAAGGAGGGCAAAGCGCAGGAACCATCTGCAGCCGTGCCTAAGGTTATGCAGCAGGCCATGCAGCAGTCGCAACAGCTTCCTCAAAAAGTAAGATATGGCATTTCAGTCTGCTGTCTTTTATTTTCATTTCTTATAACTGTTAGTATTCTTTTTTATGACAACTAATATTTTCTGTTTGTCAATAGGTGCAGTCACAGGTGATCCAAGAGACCGTCATCCCCAAAGAACCACCTCCTGAGTACGAGTTCATTGCGGATCCTCCATCAATCTCAGCATTTGATCTGGATGTTGTGAAGCTCACTGCGCAATTTGTTGCTCGCAATGGTCGCCAGTTTCTTACACAGCTCATGCAGAAAGAACAGAGGAACTACCAGTTTGACTTTCTGCGGCCACAGCACAGCCTTTTCAACTACTTCACCAAACTGGTTGAGCAGTACACTAAGGTGAGCTGACAGATTGTGCCTCTCTGATATTATAATTATTCTGCCTGGGTGGCGATGCTTAACTGTACCTTGATCTTGTCTCACAACATATAGATTCTGATCCCTCCCAAAGGTCTTCTGACCAAACTGAAGAGAGAGGCAGAGAATCCAAGAGAGGTTATGGACCAGGTAATCCCCTTAAACTGTGACTGTTTCTCAGAGTAAGCATTTAATAGTGTGTTGCCCGTGTTAATCAGCTGTCTGTCTGCACAACTATCAGGTGAGGTACCGTGTTGAGTGGGCAAAGTTCCAGGAGCGTGAGAGAAAGAAGGAGGAGGAGGAAAGAGAGAAAGAACGGGTGGCATATGCCCAAATTGACTGGCATGACTTTGTAGTGGTTGAGACAGTGGATTTCCAGCCCAACGAACAAGGTAATATTGCCACAGATATTATCATCTTTAAATGTGCAAAACCTTAAATAATGCATCTATTTTTGCGTCTCTATTTCCCCAGGCCACTTCCCCCCACCTACGACACCAGAGGAGCTTGGCGCTCGCATCTTAATCCAAGAGCGCTATGAGAAGTATGGAGAGAGTGAGGAGGTGGAGATGGAAGTTGAGAGTGAGGATGAAGATGATGAACGGGAGGTTAGGGGTGAAGGCCAGCCCTCACAGCCAGATCAAGACACGCAAGTGCAGGACATGGATGAGGTAAGAACAGATGAAGTAATTCATCAACTGCGACTTGTAAACTGTCCATCCTTGACCAAATGCAGGCCCTTTTATTGTTTTATTGAATTCACAGCGATATCGCTGGTTGCCTTCTTTTTTATGTCTTATTTTCCTTTTCCGTACAAGTAAATTGACAATCTGTGTTTGCTAATGTCTGCTTGAAAAGAAATAAAAGACAATAAGTGCTGGTAACACGATATCATTATTTGCCACCCCTTCTGTTTTCTTCAGGGATCTGATGATGACGAAGAGGGCATGAAGGCTCCACTGCCACCAGACAACCCTATGCCACCCCCGCTGCCTCCAACTCCAGACCAGGTTATTATTCGCAAAGACTACGATCCCAAAGGTAACACTCGCTTCCTTAGATGAGGGAATGCCAAGTGTGTAACAAGCTATTAATCTGTGCAATGTGTGTTAATCTCATACTTTTTTTTTCCTTTCAGCTTCCAAGCCTCAGCCGTCAGTTGCTGCTCCAGATGAGTACCTCATCTCACCAATCACTGGTGAGAAGATCCAAGCTAGTAAGATGCAAGAGCACATGCGCATTGGTCTGCTGGATCCACGCTGGCTGGAGCAAAGGGACCGCAGCATCAGAGAGAGGCAGACTGAGGATGAGGTCTATGCTCCTGGTCTGGATATTGAGAGCAGCTTGAAACAACTGGCTGAGAGGCGTACTGATATCTTTGGTGTGGAAGAGACAGCCATCGGTAAGAAGATTGGTGAAGAAGAAATCCAGAAGCCAGAGGAGAAGGTGAGTACAGATATGGGTTTATATTACACTGTGTGGTGTTAAAAGAAATCCTGAGTTTAATGAAGTTGTGTTGGTTCATTTTTGATCTTTTCATGTTAACAGGTTACTTGGGATGGCCACTCAGGAAGTATGGCTCGTACCCAGCAGGCAGCACAGGCCAACATCACCCTGCAAGAGCAGATCGAAGCCATTCACAAGGCCAAAGGACTGGTGGGAGAGGATGACACTAAGGAGAAAATTGGCCCAAGCAAGCCCAGTGAAATTCATCATCAGCCTCCCATGCCCACTCCAATCACTTTGCCTAAACCAAGTCCCCCAATGACGGTGCCTCGCCCACCCCCCTCTGTGAGTTACTTTTAAAAACTTGTCATTGGTAAATGAATTAAATTAAATAATGAAACAGCCAACTTAAGTATTCTTTGTCAACAGGTTGCACCAGTACGCACCACTCTCCTGTCCGCTGTACCTGTAATTCCAAGACCACCTGTGGCTCCTGTTGTGCGCCTTGCACCAGGACAAGTCATAGCATCAATGCCTCCCATGATTCCTGCTCCCCGCATCAATGTAGTCCCCATGCCGCCATCAGCACCTCACATCATGGCCCCCAGACCACCTCCCATGGTTGTTCCAGCTGGTAAGATGAAGGTCTCCAAACACCTGACATTTGTGACGACCCTCCTCCCATACTCTAGATGGTTCTCTTGCTGGTTCTCGTTTGTTGTGTTGTAGGAGCTAAGAGGAGGCTCATTTGTCACAGCCCAGGAGACAAATGAGCTTGCTGACAATAATGATAACTTATTAACAAAACATAAGTTAAATCAAACAGTACAGCATGTATCGTCAGTGATCAGTAATGTAGTGCATGTGTGGGTGCGTAGCAGTGTGTGTGGATGATAAAGAAGAAGAATCCAGAGCTGTCCTCAGGCTGAGAGAGTAAGACTGATGACTGAGAGAGAGGTATTTATACCTAGGTGTGGCTCAGCTAGCCATAGAGAGTACTGAGAGTACGAGAGGAGGGTCGTCACACATTTCACTGACATTCAGAATAACTAAGCATTGTTTTGGAAGTAAACTGAAACTTCCTCACAGAAAGCTCATTTTAAATTAAAATAACTGCTTTTTCTACCAGCATTCGTTCCTGCTCCTCCAGTACCTCAACCCCCGAGCTCTGCTCCTGCACCACCAGCCCACCCACCCCCACCTCATGAAGATGAGCCAGTCAGCAAGAAGATGAAGACAGAGGACAACCTTATTCCAGAGGAGGAGTTCCTTCGTAGGAATAAGGTTTGTTAGAGCAGTGAAATGTGACTGGTTTAATTTCAATAGTTGATGCAATCGGCGGTCGGAATGAAGACAACATCCAAAACGCAGCATTCAAACTTTTTTGACAGGTCTTCAAATATACAGTGTACAGACTAACAACCAGATCAAAGTTATGTATTTGAGTGCGTTGGTTGAGACACTATATCCTTAGATTTCACTGATAAGCCAACCTCTTCAATAAACAAAGTAGGTTTAGTTGTAATAAATATGGTCAAACTACTGATTGAGCTTGCAACACCTAAGTTCATCCTACTCTCTCGCTGTCTTATCTTGAGCCTAATTTTTTTTCCTCTCCAGGGTCCTGTGGCAGTCAAAGTACAAGTCCCCAACATGCAGGACAAGACCGAATGGAAGCTGAATGGCCAAGTGCTGAATTTCACTGTCCCACTCACAGATCAGGTATGCAGATGTTGCCTTATTGTCTCCCTCTTTTTATTGAGTGTAAACCTACTACATTCTCATAGATCTGCAAATGCAATATCCCCACAGGTGTCTGTTATTAAAGTCAAAATTCATGAAGCTACAGGCATGCCAGCAGGGAAACAGAAGTTACAGTATGAGGTAAACTTTTCCTTTGATCTCTTTTTAAACTTCCTTTTAACCTTTTAACCGGACTGATTCAATAATGCGATTTTTTTTTTTTTCCCTTTTTAGGGCATTTTCATCAAGGATTCCAACTCCCTGGCTTATTACAACATGAGCAACGGCTCAATCATTCACTTGGCACTGAAGGAGAGAGGTGGAAGAAAGAAGTGAGCCATGCAGCAAGGAGGAGAATATTTTACTTGTGCATGTTTTGTCACACATGTTTCCTACTCCTGTCATGTTATTTTAGTTGAATGATACTTTCAGAGTTATAAAGCGCTTTTCGTACAGTATGAAAAGAGTATGTTTCTTAAATGTTGACATAGAATGCTAAATGAATTATACTTCACCCTGACTGGAAGGCATGTCCTTACACTGTTGGTTCAACTCTTGATTTGTTCATGATTGATATACAGTATTTGGTGACTTGTAACGACAAATAGAGCCGCATTATGCGAAATAAAATAAATTAAAAAAATCAATCTGCTGTTTGTTGCTTCATGATGATGTGTAAGGTTAGCAGCTGATTTGTTAGTAACAATGCAGGTCACATGCTCTGATGCACAACCATGTGCACTAAAAGCACAGGATTAGTGGTGTAGACTAAATACCACAGTGACTAAATAAGTCTACAGTAGACCTTTGGATGACACAGCACAGGAGAGACGTACTGCATTTTTCCTGACAGGAGATGCACTTCCTGAGGCAGCCACTAGGGGTAACCGTGACATGAAGACTGTAAATCCAGCCCAGGACGGCAGACAGGGTCGAGGTAAAATCTGTCCAGCACACTCGGGATGACAGGACAGCGAGCCAAGACAACGTTTACCGAGAACATGACAAAGTAGACAGTTTACCAGCTTACATAGTTAATGGCTAAATATGAAATACAAGCTGACGTTATATAGCGTTGGTTTGTCGAAGATAGGGTCATTGTAGAAATAGTTTTGGGCTGTGTTTGCACTAGCAGTTAAGGCTAACTTTACGTTAGCAGCCCACCATTAGCTGGCTAATGTTAAGTCTGGATTCAAGTTGACCTAGCTAGCTAACGCGTAACCTAGTTAATGTGGCTTTGACAGTCATAGCGTAACGTTAGATAATAATTACAGAGAGAGCAGTAGTTGGAAAGTTTAACTCGCGTCGAGAAATCATGGCGTCGATGCTGACAACATATGCAGAGGAGCAGTTTTGACTTTGGGCTGTCAACAAGCTCGCTGACGTTAGCTGCCCTGGCTAGCCAGCTAGCTCTCTCGCTACCATGGCCAAAATAGAGAACGGCCGTCAATCGGTGGACACAAGAAGTATCAGGACTATTAGCAGCAGTCACATTGACGATGAAAGCTCTTTGGGATCAGACTCGGAGATCAATGGATTCACCAGCGACAGACAAACCGATAAATATGGATTCATTGGTGGGGCACAGCAGCATACGGAGGAGTCGTAAGTTTGTCTCAACTCTGCACTGATTTATTGCCATTGACTTCATGTGTGTTGCCTTGTCTGTGTGCTCGCAGCTACCAAAAATATGGGCAGTATATTTTTTAATCTGCTTGCGTCAGAATTGAGAACAGGGTTAGATTGTAGCAGTTAATCTAGTTATGATTACATACCACATGCTGTGTTAGTGTTGTCTTGGTGCCTCTGTACAACACAGCTCCCAACCAGCTGCGTGGCACAGTGTGTTTTTAAACCCAGTGTTTGCCTCACACAATATGCCAAATATAAAAGCCAGAGGCAAGCAGATTATGATTGATGGACTTCATGTTGCATGATTCTTCTTCTTTCAGCCATATAAACCATTTTCTCATAGAGATATACTGGCCTGTTCTTTTGTAGGAAAAGCTGTAAAAGCATTTCACACTGTGTTGTTGTTTTCATTTGAATCAATTTATTCAGAGCCTTCAAGGCATTTTGCAGTGTTTTTTTCTAAGGCCTTTCTTTCTTCCCGTTTTTTTTTTTTTTTTTTTTGACTGGGGGCCCTAAGCCTACATTATAGCACTGAAATAGTGGAAGGAGTGAGTGAAAGTTGTGCCAAGCACTGGCTGGCTGGGAGCTTCCTGTTTTCTGGAGTTTTGGCAGACTTGGAGCCACAGCTCTGGTGCCCCGTTACTAGAGGGCCTCTTTTGGCTCACAGCTTTATAGGTGGTCACAAACCCTGGGTTTAACTTACACTGTTTGGCAGTGATTGAAAGTAACTCACCATTGCTTAGCTGGAGTGTAACATATTGTCGATCCCCAACATATAGCCTACAACTTTTTTTTAAAACTGAAAAAGGGCAGTGCCAAGTTTAAAAAAAGCAGTCTTTGAAGACGTTTTAACCCTACAATTACAGGCTTGTGCCGATGAGATAATTACATACCTTCGTAAAGCATCAGACCTCATTCATAATGTAGGTTAGACTCGCCTACGTTTTCTTTTTCGGCTGGAGAATATTATGTGCAGTCCCTAATTTTTCTTGCCTGTAAATGTTTTGAAGTTGAATTACATCATGAGACAGTCAAATCCCCACTGCAGATCTTTGAGCTTAAACAGGCCTTGCCATTATATCAGCTAGATCTGTGTTTGTGTCTTTTATAGTCCCCTCAAAACAAGGTTGGTAGTTGTTATTTTTGACTCAGTGCACAGTTTACTGACTGCATATGAGCGATGGCCACCCACGCAGATCTGATGGTACGAGCAGAAGAAGAAGAACAGCCTGTCTGAGGATGTTTTCCCAACATACTGCTGCTAACATCTGCCTTTTTTAAGTTTATCCAATTAAGAGTTTTATTACAGACTTACCTAATTGGAAAATATGCACACCTTTTTCAGATACCATACATTCTCATTTGGTTAAGTGTCGATTGAATGTGAAAAAATTGGAAATTTACTTATCATTTTTCCTCCGTTGTGTCTCCAGAGCTCAGGATTTGCCTCCCCAGGTGCTCAGGCAAAGGGAGGTGAAGTGGTTGGACATGCTCAGCCACTGGGACAAGTGGATGATCAAGAGATTCAATAAGGTCAGCACCAAATTCACTTCCACAAAATGTCAACCTGCTTGCTTGTATGTTTTGTACAGTGCAGGCCATGTGGATAGGCCAGATCTGAATTTGCTAATTATTTAAAGAAAAGCCACTATCTTAGCTTTACCACTCACTGTCTCCAGGCAGCATTTTTTCAGACCTGAGTGGTTTGTATACATGATCAGACAAGGCAAATGACATTGCTCAAGTATTTGATTGCACAAAGACAACACGTTTGCAGAGACATTGTTTGCAGCTTCACTTGTCGAGCTGGTTCCGTGTGAAACGCTGTCAGCAATTCAGCACAGAGTTGCTACTTCAACTCATTTCCATGAGTCAGCAGCAGGGCAGGACACAACCCATCCCTTTATCATCTCGTGCACCATGTGACAAATTGACAGTCTCAGATTCAGGGTGGGGCTGTCGTGACTTCCTGTGAGACAACCATGTAATAAAGGTGCTGTGAGAATAAAGTATAGCTGTATTTAAATGCAAGACAGCTTTTCAGTGTGGAGAGCACCTTATGAGACGGAGAAGCAGTCTATTTGAGCTGCAAGTCTGTTAAATACCTGAGAAGGTCAGGGTTTCTGATCCCTTATTTTGCTTCTTTGGTTCACAATAATGTTACAGCTGACTGTCCTTGGGGAAGTGTGCCAGTGTCATATAAAACAAACAAACAACAGAATCCAGAAATGGTAGTTTCAGTGGTAGTTCAATCGATCTATTGTGTCATAAATGGCTTGTGCCTCCTTATGAAAGATTATAGCAACACCACTACTTAGACACCCTGTCGGTGTTATGAAGAGGATGTACAGTTGTGCACCACTGCACACTGTAACTAAATACAGTTTGGGTACATTAAAGCCACTTTATTCATTCTTCATTCAGATTCAAAGCCAAGCAACTTGTGGTGTGTAGCATTGCACTGGAAAACTTATGAATATCAGACAAATACATGTCAAATACATTTAAGTTAACCTGGGTAATCATTTTCAATAGGTGTTTTTCACAGCTGATAGTGAGCTGTTGCTCTGGGGTTTGAACAGATAACTGCATTGCACACATGCTCAAGAAGAGGAACCAATACCAGCTGAAGGATTCAGTGCTTTTACCACAAACTGTACATACTGTTCCAGGCTTTCTTGCCTTTGGCAAGCCATTATCACACTAGCCCCTTTTGTTTCCTGCTGTCTTTGGTGATCCCTTGTTCCACTGTGGCTCAGGTAAGGCTGCGGTGCCAGAAAGGAATCCCTCCTGCTCTCCGAGGTCGTGCATGGCTCTACCTGTCAGGGGGGAAGGTGAAGAAAGAGCAGAACCAAGGGAAGTTTCAGGTCAGAGAGCTTTCAGTTTTACTTCCTCTTTAGGGGTTCTTTTATGCCGTATTTTAGGCTCACAACATTTATAAATGTCATTAGAAATTGTTACTGAAACTCTGGCCATGCCACCAGTGTTTTTCGTTTGTTGAGCACCCTGATGTGCTCTACACAGGGCTGCAGCCAGTAAGTTCAAAATGTAAAAGTCTAAATGTGAAAGCACACTGCCCTTAGTGCTGTTAGTGTCATAAAGAGATCTGACAATCTCCTCTGTGTGCTTTGTCAGGAGCTGGATAGCCAGCCTGGGGACCCCAAATGGGTTGATGTGATTGAGAAAGACCTCCATCGACAGTTTCCATTCCATGAGATGTTTGTGTCACGGGGAGGACACGGGTACGCTGTCCGACATGATGTCACATTACACACTGGAATTAATGTCATGGTCCTCCTGTTTGACAGTCTATTTGATTGTTTAACTGATTTGTGTGTTGGTGTTGTGATGCTCTGCAGGCAGCAGGACCTGTTCCGTGTTCTTAAGGCTTACACTCTGTACAGACCAGAGGAGGGATACTGCCAGGCTCAGGCTCCCATTGCTGCTGTGTTGCTTATGCACATGCCTGCTGAGGTACGTCTCTCCACCACAAACACCATAAAACTGCCGTGCTTGGCGAGTGTACCATCACCATATGTTGGTAGGTTTTGAAATAGTGTGTTGGCTGTGGAATTATTGGTTGTCTGGGCCGGTGCTGAAAGATACAGTTCTGAAGGCTTGTTAATGTTTTAGCCTGTAAAAGTGAAATCCACCCGTAAATAGGAATCGCACATGCCTTTTCTATCACATTTTACAGCTCTCTTTTAATTTCTGACCTTGAACAAGTCTATTTTTAAGCTCAACAGCACAGAGACAGACTGTACAGATGATGTCATCTGGAGATAAGTCCCGGAGCTGCTCCAGAGACCGAATAATATTTTAACTCTTAGAGCATTACGACTTCAGTCATGGTGACTCTTTTGGGGTGGAGATGTAGATTTTCTAGCAGAGCTGCAAAATTCGTACAAAAGTCTCTAACAAAATTCTACAAACCCTGCTCATTTCTGTTTAGTATTTGTAGCTTAGTTGTTAAGCTTTGTAAATGCTGTCTACTGGTCTCTGCCACTTTGTTGCCTAGAGAGGCAAGTTTATTGATCACAAAAAAATGTTTTGATATGTCAAGAGGAAAGTCCTCTGAAACATTGTTAATTATACACATTCCATGATTAAAGAATACAAGTTGTAACTAGTTAAAGGAGCTGTATGCATCATTCAGAGCATGTCTGTAACCTTTTTTACACAGAGGTTGCGCTATAGGGCCGCTACTAGTCTCTTCTTTATGCCACCTTCACATTTTTACATAGAACCAAACAACAGCAGCATCATGCCGCCCCAGTGTGTGATTTCAGACAGCATGCCCTCATCCTGGAGGGAAAAGAGACGTGATGGGCGTGACATGTAACACAACAGCGCAGCCTCTAGTGTGGCATATAACATAAACATCACCATCGCTTTGTACACAACAGTGGTGACATAACATGGCAGTAACAACAATTTACTGTCCCTGTTATATGGTGGCTGATTTCGCCCTCTGCTCAGAGGGTAAGGAGCTCCTGGATCTCATTGTTTTCCCAGTTTGCTGGTATTTTCACCTGCTTTTCTTTTTCATCGAGTTTGTTGCTTACTGCTGCTAGCTGCTTTTTAAATCTCCTGGTGGTGGGTTGTACCCATAACACGTTTTCGAAACAATCAGAAGGTGGCTGCTACGCTTCCATGAAACCTGAAATCAGTGTTAACAGCCGTATTAGGGCAATGCAGAGTGGCGGCAATTAGCTAGGCCATGGGATACACATGCACTAACATGCTAACAAGCATGGGCTACAACGCACAGAGAGCGCTAACTTCATTCTTTGTTCAGGAGACTATTATCCCACTATATCTCTACACAGCAAATTGTTGTTTGCTGATACATTAATCTAAATAATCTAATCTAAATGTTGCATACAGCTCCTTAAAGAGATACTTTGCCAATTTACAACCAGGTCTGTGTCAGTGCAATGTGGGCAGTGTGTGCATATGAACTGTATTTGACCCCAGTCCCAGCAGCTGCAGAAACTCCCTGCTTGTGCTGTGAGCAAGAGTCTACTGGATGACACAGAATGACGCATTTTGTGTCATCCCTGATATGTTTAATGTTATTTGGCAGCAGGGCAGGGAGCTTCGGGAACTGGTAGCACAGGGGGTTCCTTCACACTATTCATCTGCACACACTGCCCACACCAAAGTGACACACACCTGGTTGAAACTCAGCAAACAGTGCCCTTCAATTAACCAATCAACATGATGAACATTAAAAAAATGTAGAGGATTCTGATGCTGCTGACGTGCTTGCATCCTAATAATATACATAATGTAATGATTTAGTTTCTCATATTAATTTTACAGTTCTTGTCTCTGAGGTGTGAACATTATTTTCTCTTACACCTGTATGTTATGCAACACACCCAGAGTTTTTTTTACAGCAGAATAAAACAAGTGGCTAGATTTTAGCTTTTATTATCAAAGTCAAAATTTCCAGTATTACCTGCCTCTCATGTGAACACGAGGAAATGAACGGTTCCACTTAGTTTCCTGACATCATCTGTATGTGTTTCCACAGGATGCCTTCTGGGGGCTGGTCCAAATCTGTGAAAAGTACCTTCCTGGCTACTACAGTCCTGGCTTGGTGAGACTGACACACATACAAGCATGCGTGATGACATCACATTTCACTCTATTCATTTCAGGTGTTGGACGGAGGAAGGAATATTACTTCATCTGACTTAACTGTTACAACAACTATAATCCAGGTGAACTACCTGGGCTGTGGCTGTGATTACAGTAAAACTGAATGCATTTTTGTTGTTGCAGAGTGTGCAGTGTGCATGTTATAACTTAGTGATGAAATCAATGGGGCGTTGTCAGTCTTGTCAGACCATAATTTATCATTGGATTACTTACTTGCTTACACATTTTGCCTGATGATTACTGTTCAACATTGTTTTGTTATTCTGTGACTGACTTTAAATAGAGACAAGACTCACTAATGAAATGTTTCCTTAGAAAAACAAACAACAGCACGATGCATTTGGCCAGGTTTATTTTTAATGGATGAACATCCACGTGTGCATCAGGTTTCAGCCCCAACAATACAGAGTACAATGGCTTTTGTTTTCTCCGTTAACGCTTCCCTACCTGTGTCTCCTTCAGGAAGCTATACAGTTAGACGGAGAGATCCTGTTCGCTCTGCTGCGACGTGTCTCTCCACTAGCCTTCCGCCATCTGGAGAAACACAAGATTGACCCCATCCTCTACATGACTGAATGGTTTATGTGTGCCTTCTCCAGGACACTGCCCTGGGCCTCTGTGCTGCGTGTCTGGGACATGTTCCTCTGTGACGGTAACAATGGCTTTATAGCACTGTATTTGCAGTAGTGCCAGATGTTGTAGAACTTCTTCACACTGGTGCTCAATCATGTGGCTCTTCTCTTCTTCCCAGGAGTGAAAATAATCTTTCGTGTGGGTTTGGTGCTGCTGAAGTGTATGCTGGGGACCCGGGAGAAGCTGAAGGCTTGCCAGGGACAGTATGAAACCATGGAGCTTCTCAGGGCCATCGAGACTCGATACATGCAGGAGGGCTTCCTCGTCCGAGAGGTAACAGCAGAGGAGTAGCAAAATGGTGTAGCGACACGGGAACCAGAATGCATGTTCCAAGTCACTTGTTGGCAGGTGTTCACCTTGCTTAATTGTCCATGTATTTGCCAGCTGCAGAAGGAGTTAGTTGAATATATCCATCAAGGGCTGAGCCATATAGAAGAACACACATAATACTTTAAATATTTTCCTGTTTCATCCTCATTATATTTTTCCTTTTGCTTATCTACTCTGGAATGCCAGGTTTTGTGTCAACACACATTATAGTGTATTGTAATTTCAGTATGGTTGGTTTTTTTCAGCTGTTGGGTAGCTGTTTACTTGTATAAACAACCTAAATCTACCTTAAGAAGACACTATGGGTCTTACAGTTCGTGTTGTTTTGGATAAGTTAGAAAATGTGGCAGAACACAAAATAATACCAGATGTTTTTGGTTTTGGAAGATGCCTTACAAAGGTCCGTCTTTGTTTACGTCCTCCAGCACAATCTGTCCAACTACAACTAGCCAGAGACAATGACGTGTGTGAGATATATTTGAATGGAATGCAGTAGTTAGAAAAAGTACATTTAGAAAAAGCAAAGGCATCTCTTATTTTTATATCATAGAATGTTTCTCCATAATAGCATTTCATATGGCAGGTTGAGATGTAACAAAGCACATACTGAGGTTTGTGTAGGACGTGAACAGTCTTTGTTACTGACAAGAAGTCCTTTTACACTGGGATAATCCTTAAGCGATGTAGTAGAGTGTTGTGTCACCCGTGAACAGTGGGTGTTTAGAAATGCAGCCAAGGAAACGGCAGAGACTCTGTGAGCGTGAATTGAAGTGATAGAGACAAATTGACCAGAGTGCTGGTTGGTCAGTGTCTGGTTCCTGTGCCAAGCTTTGTATGAGTCTCTGTCCAGGCTAACAATACCGCCTCTTATATGAAGCGTTGTCTCGACTGTGGGTGACCATGCATCCACAGCAGCCCTGAGGCCCTTTGGCATTTACTGACAAAGTTCACATTTTTAACACAATGGCCAAACATGGAAGGAACTTGTTGTATGTTTCAGCAAGGGCTTGTCTTTTTCTACACATTTCCTTTGAATCTGAATATGCCTTTGACCTGGTGACATGTCTCTTCCTGTTGCAGATTCTAGAGGTGCCAGTGACGGCACGAGATGTGGAAAGGGAGCATCACACCCAGCTGAAGCGCTGGAAGAAGAACCGCGGAGAGCTGAACTTCAAATCCCCGCCAAGGATGCACGGCGCTCGGATCATCATGTTGGCCGAGCCGCCAAGGCGCCAGGACCTGCAGCAGAACCCCACCATTGTACTCGAGGTGCCTCAGCCCACGCCGCAGCTGAAGAAGGGCAAGGAGGAAAAGAAAAGCAAGAAGAAGAAGAGCATGAAGAAATCCCAGCAGGTTGTGGAGATCCCTAATCCTTACTCTCTTCCCACTGACGTTCCACCGCCACCTTCAGAGCCACCAGCTCCACCTCCAGTCATCAGCGAGACGCCACAAACCGTGCCACAAACTGTGCCACAAACCGTGCCACAAACTGAAACAGACCCACTTCACCGGCAGCAAGCACCTCCTACAGACCTTCCCCCTGCCAAAGAATCTCCTCTTCAGCGATCCACACAAAGCCTTAGCAGCGCAGAGCAGGATACATACCTGTAGCTCTACAGCAGTCAGTATGTGTGAGCGTGTGTGTGTGTGTGTGGACGAAGCACCAGCACCCTTCAACAAACCACCAGCCAGCCTTGCCAAGGTCTATTATTCTAATGTTGGACTGTTTTTGTATTCATTTATTCATTGTAGACACCATTTTGCCTATGATATTATTGATACACACTAAAGCATCTTTGTTACGTGTAAAACTACGTTGATGCCTACGCCATTTTTCCATTTGAAGCTGATGTTACCGCCTGTTGATGCTTGACGCTCTCATTCAGACCTTAAAGGTGCAGTCAGTCTAATCCAGTACACTTTATGTCAAATCCAGCAAATACCTCCTCATGGTCTGCTAGCTGTCTGTTCTGTGTTTGCACTGGGGGAACAAATGTAGTGTGCATACGCAGCCCTGACTCTAAGTGGTAAACAAAGCGAGCCACAACACTACTTTAGTCAATCTGCGATAGGTGCGTTTGTGCTTGTGTACAGGACAGGAGAAAGGCCATGGATGTGAAAGGAGATACATGCTAATATGCTGAACTCCATAGCTCGAATATCCTCCAGAATTGCTGACTCCACCTTCAAGTCTTACGCTTCATTTATCCTTTTACGTCTGTGCCTATGCAAGCTGGTGCTGGCACCCTATGTGCACCCCCAGGCACACATAGTATCGCAGCAGATTGCTTGCAGTTTCACACAGGAGTGTTGGGACCAGAAGTGCGTGGAAACCCCACCTCCTTGCACTGATGTCCCTCTGTAATGTCTGTGATGGGTTTTTCAGGAGGTTTCTCTGCAGCTCCCTGCGAGCCCCGCAAGAGAGAGACGGTCTCTGTGGGAGCTCTGTGCAGGCTTTTCCACAGAAGTATGTATTAGGCATTAGTATTCCGTTTTCAAGGGAGACATGTTACTGTTATTGGGAGCAAAGTCATTTCCTCAGTGCAGTGTGGTTTCAAGGTTTAAATGGGACTTAAGGAACAATGAGGTGCCACAGCTTATGCAGTTTTTCTATACAGTGAGTTCATTAGTAATACTGTGCTGCAGTGGATATAAACTCCTGATACAACATCCACGCTTTCAGAGGTCTTAAGCCATTATATTTCATTAGGGTTTTTGTCCACAAGAGGGCAGCATGGCAGAGGTTTCAGCTGTTACATTCCCTGTTAGTACAGCTGATCACAGCAGGGATGGGATTCACTAACTTTGGGAGGTATTATTCTGAGATTGAGCTTCTGTTTTGTTTTGTTTTGTTTTTCCAGTTAGGAAACTTGTGCATTTCATGTGTTATATTTTCATTCTTTGAATTGCAAATCATCTTCCTGAATCCACAAGTGAGTCACACCACACTGTGTTCATTCCAGTCTTTTCCTACAAGCGCTATTTATTGAAAGAACAGTTGAAACATGAAATTTGTTGTTTGTGCATGCCCTGCTTGTACACAAATGGTCACTTTTTTGCAGAGCCTGTTGAATTGATGTGGTTTATACTCCGATAATCACTGTGCTAGGCACCTCCAGCCACTTTAAAGCAGCAGTAATTCACGTTACTTTGGCAGCAGAGAGGAGAACGCTGGACATTCCTCACTGTATGACACATTCCTGCCTTGTTAAAAGCTAATCAGTCTGAGAGATGTCTCTTGCCAAATGCAAATCTGTATAAGGAATGTGTTTGTGCATGTGTTTCCTGTGACATCTTGGACAGTGAGTGCTTGCAAATCACCTAATGGTGCTGACCTTCCTTTTGGTGTTACTTAAATATCCAGTTGGTGCCAAGGAGATCTTGTGGTTCAGTTTTGTTTTTAATATTTTGCTAGAATTTCCAAAGCAGATCAAGACTGTGTTGTTTTGAGATGACCTACGACTGCTACCGGTGACGAGGCTTATTCTCTTAGTACAGTCAAGGAATCAAGTGATTTCAAGGTTTTTTCAGAGGGTTATTCGTAGCATTTCTCCCTGGTTTATTTCTTTGGGAAATATGGAAACATGCAGGGGTTATGTGGCCTTCTTTTCTTTCAGAACATATTGGACAATCTTTTTTTTGTGACAGTCCAAGTCTGTTTTCTAACTTTCATAACAATGATAAAAGGTAAAGGGAGTTTTGACAAGCAGAAGCACACATGTAAGATGTGTTTGTGTATATAATTATATAAAAAAAAAGTCTGCTAAAAATGCATGTTGGGTCAGATATAAAAAGCAACAGGGTTTAAAAGGATAACACGATTTCAAGCAGTCACGTGCCTGTATGCAATAGTTTTTTAGTTGCTTATTATACACACCTCACTTTTTGCAGATATTTTAATTTAATGCTCATTGTGTAGATACGACATGTAAAATAACAATTTGTTTTGTAATGAAATCTATTTTTCAGTGTATAATGCTATATTTTATTGAGCAGTCAGAAACTGCAGAGGGGACATCTTTAAATCAACTAAAGTGTAGGACAATTTATTTTAGATCAACATTTGTAACACTAGAAAAATCTGAAATTTGGGAGTAACTTTTGCAAGTGAAAATGTTTGTCATACTCTGAAGACAGATTGGTATTATTTTACCATCACATTAGGATAATAAAAGAGATGTTTGACAACCATGGGGCAGTATGCATCATCATGAGTTTAAATTTTACAAATAAATTTTTGTGTAAAGCCAATTTAAAACCTCCTGTGTCATGTTTTATTGACTACCATAAGGCAGGTAAATGTCACGTTTTCACCACCAGGTGGAGCTCCAGAGTCATTGCTCTGAAATGAAGCAGTGGTTTACTGGCATGGTGTTGTGGCACCCTGGGGTGGGGCCAAAAGTTCCCCAAGATGTGTTCATTTATATTTTTTACTGTAGGTTTTTCATGTTTCACCACATGAAAAATTAAAAAGATACGTGCATGGCATTTTTGCATTACTATGTCAGACACATCAAAATAGAGGACATAGGCAATCTTACATTTGAACAGCACTGTTTGAGATGCAGTAGGTTAAGATTGGTGACAGAACTTTGAATAATATTTTTGTTGTTCAAGTTCTATTTGCCTGCGCAGCAACATAACTTAAAAACAGTCGGTTTCTTAATTTCTTATGTTTTATAACTTTTATATTAGTGGGGCGGCATAGCTCAATATTTTTCTAGAATCCTTAAATTTTGTGATAAAAGCACCAAATTTGGCAGATGTGTTGACATATTTAGAACAAATCTGGACATTGCGGCATCAGAAACTCGCCCCCTGGTGGCCAGAACAGGCAATTGAATCCTATCTGCCCTTGGGCCCATCCTGTTAATTGGTGGAGCCAATGGTGGTTAATTTTAGTGGATTATTTTTCTACAAATACCCAGCATTGATACATCTGTGCAGTTTCTTCACTTACACTGCTCTGTGCTCTCTAGTGTTCAGATATCCTGAATTAATTGAACTAAATCTATTTTCAAAATGCACATGAGAAAAAGTTTAAAATCTCCAGAGGATAATATGCATTCAGTGTGAAGATTGAAAGAAAAGGAGTATTAAATAACCCACTACCAATTTCATGGCCTCCTGATTATAGTGACAGTGACACTGTAATCTATGAATGTTTTTCCCCCTTTTTTTCTTCTTTTCTCATAATAGTCAAGGCCTTGTTGTAAAAACAGCTCTATTATTAAGGTTCCACATTGTTGCAGATGGCTGCACTAGTTAAATATCATATGTTCAAACTGTTACTGTGTAATTGTTAAGTATGTTCACTGAACATTGTTAAATGGCCTTATAAATAACTATAAATCTCACCATTGTGTTGGATGTCTTTAATTTACTATTGTCCTACATTAGAATGAAACATATTTTTCCGTTTAACTGGTCTCTTAATTATACTTGTGGTGCTGAAAACATGGTAACAGCAGTTTGGGGGGGTGCCCAAAGTGTTCTATTCCAGTATATTAAGCTATAAATGTACCACATTTGACACTTTTATCGCAAAACTGAACAATTTTTTAGCTATGCCACCCATTTTATTAGTTTGCTAGCAGAATTATACAAAAACTGCCTGACCAATTTTCACAAAATTCGGTGGAGGGATGTAACACATGCCAACTTAGAATACATTAAATTTTGGTGTTGATCCAACTCAGGGGGCATGTCCATGGGCCGCCCACACGTGGCCGCCCATTCCCTTCCATTCATTTTTTGGATGAGGGTTACGCGAAACTGTCCAACTGATTTTCACAAAACTTCAAATGGGAGTGAATCTGGGGTTGAATTTTATTTTTGCTGCCACGAGTAGTTACAAACAGTAACTAACAATCCTGCATAGTATAGCCTACCTTTCAGATAATTCTTATAACAACACACAGTGTTACACACATGCGTATTGTGAGTGTGGGCATGGGGGATGCCATAGTTCAAATAAAAAGTTTGAAATTTTGGGACATGCGCTTATTTGTCTTGCGGAGAGTCAGATGAGAGATATTGACTGTTCACCACTGTTATGTTTATACAGTGAATATAAGCTGCATCCAGGAGCTGGTTAGCTTAGCTTAGTACAAAGAGCTGTTGGGAGAAGTTTGTCTCTCAGGCTTTCTGCCAGAAAAGGAATTTTTGGTGAAGGTTAGGAAGAATAAAAATCATGATTTAGGTTCAAATGAATAGATTACTGCTGCAGGCAGATTTCTTGCATGGGCGCACAAAGACAGGAAACACCAGTCTAGTTATCAACAAGTTATACAAGCTGTAACAAGTTAACAGGTTATATCTCAGCTGTTTAATGTATTAAAAACCTGTTATATGGTAGACTGTTCTTGATCTTCATTACTGAGGTTTTGAGGTGCTGGCATGTGGATTTTGTTACCTTTGGGCAGAGTCAGGCTAGCTATTTCCACTGTTTCCAGTCTTTATGTTTAGCAAAGCTAACCAGCTGTTAGCTCCGTGCAGCTACACATTTAGCATACAGCTATTTTTAGTGACATCTATTTTTTCCCCATAACTCTTGACAAAAAAAAAAGCGAATAATATTTCGCAAAGATGTGGAACTTTTCCTTTAAAACATTTGGAAACCACTGAAGGTGTGGTACCGCAAGGTACTAAAATAGGAACTTGGTTTTTTTAACTTCCTAAATAATGATGATTAAATCAGTTTCATTATCACTGTTAGTATAATGACTCTGCAGTGATTCATTTTTATGTCCTCCACTGTGTAATTCTGCACTGTCAAATGTACATGAGCATGACGAAAGGACTACATGGTACAAAGTCTTATCAAATGGGAGTCCATGGTCTGGTGTACATCTGTTTGGGCACTCTGCTAATGAAAAAAAGATAGTGACGCCACAGTGGGAGTGTATCCATTCATGACACAAATATGTGACCTTTTTCCTTGAAGGCTTCTTCTTCAGCTACAACAGCTTCGCTCCTAAAGAGGTCATTCCTGGTCTCTCTCCTCGTTTAGGCTAATAACAGGTTGCTGTTCTTTTCTTAATTCTCTGTTTGAACTGCCAAATGCCTCTTCTGCCACCTCGAGGTGTGGGATATTTGCAGGTTTTGCCCGAGGCTTGAAAGAGTTGATTGCAAATTGCTACCTTGATGACCTCACAAGGCGTGCTAACTCGTTTCTAATCGTCCAGCAAGCTGCAGCTGTTGACCTCTGGTCATCAGGGGCTCAGAGGAGTGATTTCAAGAGAAGGCAGCAGGTTGTGTGATGTTGTTGGGGATTGCCATCGTATTTACACGTACTGTTTGTTTTATATGATCAGTCTAACTGCTGGTTGGCTTGGTGTGTCAATATAATTAATATCTCACTTGAAAGAGAATACCTGTCAATAGCTATTAATCATACTTGCCCACTGTGTCATTCCACTCAGGCCATTATGGACCATTATGGGATCTGTTGACGTTTGCCCACATGAGGCACAGCAATGGTTAATGGTCTAGGTCCCAAAGGAATGCATGCACCGTCACGCTTTCCCTCTTTGCATCGGACACCTGGTCCTCTTTCAGTGCCACCGTGCCATTTACATCTCAAAGGGGGACGACCAAGAAGGCTCTCTCTGTGCTCCCTTCCTTACTCCAGAAATGATCTGATTTATCTCTTCATCAACGGAAATATATGCCTTTAGAGGGCCATCCCGCCTCTCTCATCCCCAGCTCACCGAGATGGGAGAGGGAGCAGTAAAAAGAGAGACTTGTGGCCCTCCGTGTGATCCCAGACCCAACGGACCCCTGTCACAGTGCTTGATTCATGTGATGCGGGTGACTTTTTCTCTGCTCCCAGGCTCAGTGTGTTAAGGCACAGAGGGGGTGGATGGCATAACGCAAAGCAAAGGCGCCTGTGTTCCTGAGGTATCCGATTCCCACGTTTGATGGAGCATGACAGGTTGGCTCAGGTCAAATTAAAAGGCCGCAGTAACAAATATGAGGGCAGACATTGTGATCATCTGTGCAGGTGAACTTTCCGTGGCAGTGGGAATAAAAAGTTATTTATTGCAGCGGGGGAAAACATTAGTCTTTGTGGCATTATAAGGGAGGGAGGGGATCCCTGTGCGAGAGCCAGGGTGGATAATTGAATCATCCCTGTGTTGTTCTTTCAGTGTGGACCTCTTGTGTTCATCTGCCAAAAGGAAAAGCCCTCACTTTTATTTACCTCTCTTAGCTTTATGGATGACTTTGTTCTTTTCCACATTACTACTGCCCTTTATTTCTACAGCACTGTACGTCATGAATACTACTTGTCTCCAGTCTCTGGCCCTGCCATGACAGCCCTCTTTCCAGACATAGCTTTGTAAATATACTCCATCCTCTGGCTCCTGTCAGCTATGTCTGACCACCCTTAACAAAGAAGACTGTTAAAACATTAGAAGGCATTTATAACATTATTTAAGTCTGGAGTGGTGCCTTCAGGCTCAGATATTCCATCATGTGATATACAAGGCTCTGTGTACCTTGGAAATGTAATTTTGGCACCTATGCTGTTTCCACTGTATAATTTTGCCTCCATTTATGGTCTACTTATATAAACGCCTAATACTTACCTGGTAAATTTAACATGGAATAACGACCCAAAATCCTCCTGGGTGCATTTAGCAAAGTACTTTAAATGTCATCACAGTTCTCATTCCAGCTATTCCCAGTGGACACACACCCCATATTAGGGACCGTATGAAAATTATTCAGTGCTTAACTTTATGTTTGACTTTGACCCTCCTCAGGGTTATTATTATTTGGCGTGTGCCCTTCCCTAAAATAGGAAAAAAGCAACATCCCACCCCCTAATTTTCAACTGAACCCTGATTTTAAATTTTATTATGGAATAATAATTTTCACAGAGCCCAAATTGCCTTCAGGTGTAAAATTAGTGATCACCAAAATGATGGGGGAAAAAAAGTACAAACATGTTCTGGTTGCTTCTCTCTTTTTTTGAACATAGAGCTACAACATGAAAAGTTATTACCACCCTCACTGAATATATTACACGCATCCACACAAACACACACATATATACTGGTCACTGTTATCTTGTACTTTTGACCTTTGACCTTTGACCTCTGACCCCGCAGATGTCACTGTTTCTTTCATCGTTTCCCACATAAAATGAAACACAATAAGCAGTTGTTATTTAGGATCAATATTCAGCTGTAATGCTCTGTAAATGTTTATTTCTTTACCAGTGTTCTGACATTGCATTGTGGGAATATTTCAACTACATATTAGATTAGATGAAAATATTATTATGGTTTAACTGGACCCTCTCCAATGTATGTACAAACAGGGCAAAGGCTGAGGGGCTTCAACAATGTTGAACTTTTGCCTCATGCAATAGTAGCACAAATGTTAAGGCATATATAACAGGACAATATATAACCCTTTGAACGCTGCAATATAACTGATCTGCCATTGCCTACATTACATTTTGGCTTATTGTGACGTCATTGCTTAAAGTTTTTTCAAATGCTTCATATCCCTGAAATCTACACAACCTAAACTAAAATATTATGTAAGTCAATGAGCCATAATAATTGATTAAAGTATTGAAATTGTGTCATTAAAAAAACTAAAGCAAAAATCAGATGTTTTTCTAACCAGATTTTTCCGGGGGGAAAAAACACAAAAAACATATTGATCCAAAGGATTTTTAAATGTTGAAACATAAACAAAATATTTCTTAATGCATGTAATCTAGTTTTTTATGAGCAGAGTGCAGAGTGCAAAGGTGTTGTGATAGATATATCATCCAAGCCTTGTTGCGAGGTTTGCACCACATGTAACGTGGCAAAATGACACTATTGCAAGCGTACAACATAATGACACACAGACAGATGCCTTAGCTTTCTGCTGTGAAAAGAATGACTGTTCTAGCTGTTGTGGTTTTTATGTTAGATCGATATATACCGGATTATGCAAACAGCAATCTTCTTAGGCCATTGCAGGAAATTCCAGCAGAATTAGGGCAAAATACAAAGTTATAAAATATAGTAACACAAGGTAATGATGTGATGCCGCAGAAGACAGAAGCCTCAGCTTCCTGCTGCAAAAACAATGTTCAGTCCCTACTTACTATAAAGATCCACATCCATTGTTCCAAACCTGACATATTGGTCCGATTAGCAACTATAACATAAAGCCCTCATACAGACATGAACGTTGTCCTCTGCATATGCCACAACACATGGTGCACACAAAAGGCATGTCTGCATTATGACAAAATTTATGTGACTATTATTATTATTTTTTTTTTTGTTGTAGTATATCTCACAAGAAAAAGACATGGGGAAAAAAAAATCAATGCCATCCTTCCTTAAGCAAAGGAAAAAAAAAAAAACCTTCCCCTTTTCTTATCCATCCACCATCCCTCCCTAACCATTTTCATACAGTCCCTTAGCAGAAGTTAAAAATTTCAGCCATTAAATGGTTTTAGGGGGTTCAAATCACATGAAGCAACAAGGCCGACTCTGTCAACTGAGATCCAAACATGCAGGTGAGTGGTAAAAAGGTAAGTGAGGCATAGTAATTGTGTCTGCTAATTACCTGCCTGCTGCTACGCCTACAGGATATTTTAGCTCCGAACGATGGGTGTGTGGGGGTTATGTGGGGGTAAGCGCCGCACACCTGCGTGGCTGTCATACACCTTGAGGAGTTTTAGGCATCTCATTTAATCTCCATCAGTTGTCCCCCCAACCCACCCATCCCTCTGACCTCTTAACCCCCTACATCCCCTGGCTCAGCAGTGCCAGAGGCATGCACAATTACGGCTGTGAAGTCTTGTCAAGTAAATGAAGCGTAAGCAGCAGCTCCATTTTTCCTGACACTCGTGGAGTCTGTTGACTTGACAAAGTCTTCACTCCCTGCTGGTGGTTATTAAACATGTCACAATCATTTTTTTGATAACCTTGTGTTCTGGTGGGCTTTTTTTCCCACAGATTCACTCCATAATGAAGACAATGACACAACTTGAAGTTACTGGGCCCCCATTCACAGCTGGATCCTCATTATCCCCTCATACCTCGCCACTGGCTCCTGTCCTCTGCTTTTTGGGTGGCTCTGATAATCAGTAATTAACGGAGCCAGGTAGAGAATTAGCTGTTAAATGGCTCTCTCTCTGGGTGTTTGTTTACTTGTGTGTATGCCTGCGGAGGCTCCTGGCCAGTGGGTGATGAGTTACAGACACAGATGGTGGGCATCAGCAGGCTGGCTGGGGGCAGATTAGCAGCCTCCCATGTCTGAGCAGCCCCGTCCCAGCCCGCTCCCACTCCCACTGAGCCCCAGAGGAGTGCCTGTCTGTAACTCTACTCGCTTTGGCAAGCCTCATGTGTTGATGGAGGCCGACCATGGGCTTATCTCGTCTCATTCCACCGTCAGTGGGACTAGCAGGCTCGGGGCTCCCAGAGAGAAGGGGCGGGGTGTGTATGGTGGGGTGTCTGGTGGGGATGTCTGTGTGAAAACAGCCTTGTTTTGAAAAGGTAATGCTGTTGCCTTTAAGTGGCACAGATTTTGTAATTAGAAGTAACTTTACACCGCTTAATGGAGCCTTATCTAAATGCATACTCATTTGCACTTTTATAGCATAGCATCTAGGTATTGAACCTTCTTTTTTTCATTAACTACTAAACCTTTTAATGATTTATAGTCAAAGGTCTGGGCTTTAACCCTTTATGGGCTCATGTGTGGGACGGCGGCTGCCACATGTGCCACCTCTGTGGGGATGTGTTGGTAATCCCCTCCTCCGCTGCATGAAAAATGCCTACAGTGCAGATTTTGCCATGATGCCACATGTATGGTACACTGGACAGGAAGCACAGTTCAAACAGTCCAAGTCAGAGGTCAGCCAGATGCGATGGAGAGGGCTCAGGAGGGGGGAAACTAGGCAGCCTGTAGGTTAGTGTTCGGGGGCCTGTTTATTTTATAAATAGTGGGAGTAGATTAGTATTGGAGCCAGACTCCCTCAGCCATATGGGGAGGATGTCCTCTGTATTTGGAGGCTCTTAACAAACCATTGTGTTCGTGGTTGGAGACACAGTCACTGGCATCATTTCTAGTCACCACTAATGATGAGACGATGTTGTTGCCAACACACGTATAGACCCAAGGATGCATGGTCTGCACCACTTCCATTCTGGGCATAATAGAGCATTGAATGATTGTATTAGTAGCGCCTCACAAGTTTTGAGTCATTAGTGGTGTTGGCACATGCAGACCCTCGTCACCGCTTAGCTGGGAGGCAAAAACAGGAAATGGATGGACCCCCCCCTAACCTCAGCGCCAGTCTAATGAATCCTGCTTGAAGATGTTTGTGTGTGGCTCATCTCCTGAAGACTCACAGCCCCTTCCTGCCATTGTTTGGGTTTTTGTGAGATGCAATGGCAGTAAGGTCTCTTTGATGACTTCAACTGTCATCACTCGGCTGGACTGATGGGTCTCTCTCGACACAAGGATTTACGCAGACACCCCATTGTTTGATGGTTTAAATGATCTCCCCCAAAGCACCTAACTGTACCACAAATACATATATTTTAGGACCGAAGGCCCCAGTGGGAAATCAAACACAAAACCTGGACATGTTTTATTTGTGCAGATCTATTGACCGGCATAGTACCCCTGCCTTCCCATCAAAAGCCAAATAAAACAACAGTTAAACAAACCTTTCACATAATTTATCAACCTTCTGGCTGAGAAATATTTTCTTGGCTGGCTGCTAAAAAACTGCTCCCGACAGTGATGCTGTCAGCCAGATGATCTATTTCACTGTGCCAGGACACTGCAGCGCTGCTGACAAGCCTGCTGCAGGGAAATATAGCTTAAAGGGGAACTGCGCCCATTTTCAAAATTCATGCATGTTATTCCTATGGTCTACAAGAGCCCAAAAATATTAGTAAACATGATCAACTGTTCCAAATCCAAAAACTAGAGTGCTAAAACTCAAATTTGTGACATCATAGGGTATAAAGTCTGGAGGTGCTCCATAGACAAGGAATTGTGATAGGTGTTACAGATGACAGTGAGAGCACCCAGGGGAATGTTCTCAGTAGCCCATACGGGTACATTTTCTGTTTCAGCACTGAAAACACTACAACAGAAATAAGCTCATGTGGCTATAAAAAAGAGAACAAGCATTCTGTAAGACCACAAATTCAGCCTCCCATCCATTATCTATGGAGCAGCTCCAGACTTTATACTTGATGACATCACAGTTTTGAGCCTTACTTATCTGGTTTCTGGCTTTGAGGGAGAGGAGCTCATGTTCACAAATATTGACTGAACTACACATTGGAATTCTTAATTTGGCTGATGGTCCCCTTTTAGGATGCGTGTTGTGTAGCCTACGTAATCTTCTGTAGCAGCAGCATATTTAAAACTCCTTGCTGACGCATCACTGGCTTCCAGATTTTATACTCTGATGTGCCCTCAGGCCCTATTTTACATCCAGGGCAAAGAGGTGCAAAGCACAGCACTGTCATTGCTACTTTCAGACCAATGCAGTTGACATTTTTATGGCCAGCGCCTACGATGTCTAAGTGTGCTTGCACCCATTTGTGCACCCATGGGCATGTAGTTCATAAATGAGTTGTGGTCTGGTGTATTGTTGGCCTATTGCTGTCCAGCTGCCGCTCTGCACCATACCCCTTATTAACAGAGATGCGCATGCTTTTACGCACGAGTATAACTTCATTAATTATTATTTCAGAAGTTAAAAGTTTGATTCTGTTTCCTCTGTCAGGTTTATAACTACAGTTTTGAGGTTTGCTGCTTAAATGTCTCGTGATATTTGCAGCAGTGACATTACTGCTATTACTGCATTACTCTCAGCAGAAATCTTCATTTCTCAAATTTGCCAAATCTGCTATGTTAATAACACTACACCAGGTGCAAGCACACCTGGATTTCAAAGGGAATGGAAGATGACACTCTGATTGGTTGAATTCATGTCACATCCAAGACACACCTATGAATAATTAGGGGACTATTATGCAACCCCTCTGCCCTTTGTGTCTTACTTGGCCACAGATTAGGTTTAAGTTTCACTTTTAGCTGAATATTTCAACCATTATCCATCAGGTGTACTTTTAGCTTGCTGTTTCAACATCTCTTCTAATTTGCAAACTAGTTTTTATACACCCTCATGGTGTTTAAATGTTAAGTGACTCAGCTGGTGTGAGGTATGTACTTTGCATTAACTGTAAACTTAGTCCTAGTTTGTATCTTGCTGGTTATTTCCTACAGACTAGCCTATTTGGGTTTTAATTTCCCTCTTTGACACTGATACTATCAACAAGCTTTAGACATATCCACACAGCAGCTGCAGATGTTGGGGACCCCTGGGTGGGAATCTCTGACTAATGACCAACATGATGACACAAATTTCTGGATATGATGGTGATGATGGTAGCGAGTCACACTGTCACTCTGAATGCTCCTGGTGGATTTATTGATTGAGAAGAATCAGTGATCATCAGGGACTGCTGCTATTTTGTAGAGACGTGTTGCAATAGTTGTGGAGCCATTCTCTGGTTTGTCCTAAATCAGACAGAACAGATTCCCAAGTCAGAGTGGAGGATACCTCCTCACAGCTTGTGTTATACAGACCAGATGAGCAGAAACCTGAGCGTCACTGAGCAGGAACCATAAAACTAACCAATAATTTTGATGTTCAGCTATGTAGATGGGGCCTCTCTGAAAAAAAAAACTGGCCCTGGAGTCTAGCGCTGTGAGGAAGACAGGCGTACAGCACATGAGCAGGGTAGATATACACACTAAGGAACACAAAGCAGGTTTGTTTCCCATGGAAAGAGCTCGAGTTTAGCTTTTCTGTTATTTACAATGAGCTGTGGTGATGAAACAGCAGCTCGTGTATCAGCACAGAGGGTGTTGTGTCTTCAGAGCTGCATGGACAAAGCCCCTTCATCTCCAGGCTGGGATATGATTGAGAAGGATCAGGGCATAGCGGTGGGACTTGTTAACACTAATGTTATGGACCGCTGGCCACAGGTTTCCGTTTTAGCCAGCGGGCTGGATCTGGTTGCCAAATATTGTTGATTTACACTGGATTATAACGCACAAGGATTGATTGTTGATTAATTCTGTTATGCCAGCTCGTGTAGGCATTAGCAAAGGGTTCAGCTGCAGGACAATTCCAAACTCCTTAAACTCTTAATCTTAAATATATGTACAAGTCTTACAGGTGCACGCTATAGGTGACACAGGTTTCTTTATGTAGCACAAAAAGCATCAGTTGAGTTGGTGGATCAGTGAAGGATGAGGCTGAAAAGCTGAAATTACAGGGATTTAACAAAAATAATGCCCCTATATTTATTTAACCCTCAGTTCCTTTACTTAGCAGTTTTTGTGTCTTTTATGTTGACATAAATCTGTATTGTAAATTCATAGCACATCATATTAAGCAATCACTACCAGAGGTGGGACCAAGTCATTGTTTCAAGTCCCAAACATAGATTTTAATAATAATTAGATACTGGGCGCCAAGATGGCATCAATTTAATTGCCCACTTGGTGCATATACCAAAAAAGTTTTCTAATTCCAGGTTTACTTTCAGAGTATGTGGCCCACTGAAAATGCACAGTAGTGTTCCACCCGCTGGCCCCAGCCGCGAGTTCGTGCTCAGCTCATAGAGGTTATGTTCTGATGATAGATTTTTTAAACCCCTTTTCTCAGCTTGAGAAAAGTTTTACATATATAAAACCACCATTGCTCAAAAATACAGAACAGAACATCAGTTATAATTGACCTGTTTTTTTTGTGATATCTCTTTCACAATGGTGGCCTATGAGGAGAATGCTTTGTGGGCTGCAGGGGATTTTTTCGTTGCAATACCGCAAGTGGTCACTGGGAAAAAAAATTCTGCAGGAGTGAACAGCTTTCCTAGGGGCCTGGTCCCAAGTCAAGACTGACAATCCCAAGTCCCAAACTTTGAGTTTTGAGTCTCAAACAAGTCATAATGTAATGCCAATACTGAATTTACAAAAATCATGAATGCTTTGCAAAATCTGTATTCATTTGTTAAAAAATTACTTAGCTGTGAAGCTAATGTTAGCTAAGCATTAGCTCGCTAACTATGTTCATATTAGCCTTGACTTACTGCTCTTTGTGCAACTTTAAATGATGAACAAAGAAATTGTTGCATTTCCATGTTTATTTTTTGAGCTGCACATTTTGCATACTGTGTTTCGGTTTTTTGTTGACTACCATGTAGTTTTTGTACACACACAAAATCACATTTGGTATCATTTTTTCCAACTGACGCTCAGTGATCTAACATTAGTTCTTCATGGTCCACTCCAACTTGATTGGATGCTGCTAGATTGGCTGAATCAATCAAATAATCAATCAATAATTTATTTGACCCCATCAGCCCCTTTGATTTATCCACTGTTATTTAGTCCCTTTTTGTGTCTTCTGACATCATTGGCCGCTGCTTAATCATTGTCCATGTTTGCGAATGCTCCTGGTAATGCATGGTTTCTGGTTGTTGAACAATTTAACTGTCAACACATCCTGACCTCAACAAGAAGGCCACATGGCCACTCATCCTGACAACAGGGAGCAGTGATTAACAGGAGAAATCGTCACACCAGTCCCCATTTACCGTAAAGCACATACATATCCTTCTCTTGCCTGCTCTGTCAGTTCAGGATATAGAAAAACAGCCTCTTGGTCGAATGGCTCTTTCCAGGATTTAGCCAAGCCTCCGAGAATCAAAGGATATTACAGTTCCTGATATCCCGTTGGAAACTGATCCAGCAAGGAGGTCGTCCAGTTTATTTTCCAGCGCCTGTACAATGGCTAACAGGATGCTTGTTCAGCTGCTGGTCATTCTTCTCCATCTTTCCTCTATGTTTACTGTAAACTCTGTTTAGATTTGAAAACATTAACCTGGCTAGCTGGCAGCTAGCTAGCTAAAAGTTGGCAGAAGAAGAGTTTACAGGCTGGTGAGTTGATTTCCTCATCCCGATGAGTGACTCAAAGCCACACGCCACCACCCTCCAAAGCCAACCACAAGAAGCACCACCAAGACTTGCAAAAAAGACATGAGAGCCTAAATTAAGCAATTCAGCTGAACTGACAGAGAACTGACTGGACTCATTCACAAGGATATGGGGAATTAAGTGTCCACTTGCATATTAATGAATTAATGTTAGTTGATTCATGAAATGAAGTGATTCATGGTACACTTTTTAAATAACATACTTTTAAATCTTTAGGTGTGGGGAAAGGTATCAAGTATTTTTAAGTCAAAAGACTCAAGTCCAAGTGAGGACATGAGTGATTGGTGGTGAGTCCAAATTTGCGACTTGAGTCTGACTTGAGTCCAAGTCATGTGACTCAAGTCCACACCTCTGGTCACTACACAGAATAGGTTACATCACACTAAGATACATTAACATATACTTTCAAAGGAAGAACGGAACAAATAATTGATAGCCTACTGACAGGCTAATGTCGACTAATTATCTAACTAGTGAAACTACAATATTTGATCAACCTTGATATTCCTGACTGGAAGTCATACTTCACCCATGTTTTAACTTAATTTTAATGTGCCACATCGTTGACTTTTGAACTTTACTGTAATGAAAATAAACAGCCTCTTATCTTAGATGTAACCGGAGTCAATGAAGCCACATAAGAAGCACATCTGGAGTTTGGGCTTCAGCTCAGGTTTTGTTCGTGCATTAATATGAACTCATTATGCCATATCATAAATCTTGCTGCAGCCATGATTGCATATGTGTGCTGTTATCACCTAAACTAAACCCCAGATTTACACATACTCCAGGCCTCAGATCATGATAGATGTAAGAACATGATTGCTGCAGATGAGAGGAAAGCACTAATTCCTAATCACTGAGAAACACATGAACAGATGAGTGAGTCAGAAATGTTTTATTGAGTTTGCCCTTTGCATTTAACCACAATTATAAGGAGCCCGAACAAGTAGATATGGTGCATTGCTTTTATTAACTAGCAGCTGAGCAGGGTCAAATGTGATTGCACTTTTTCAACATACCAAGTCCTTCATTTCTGCTATTTGATCTGTGCTTTTGAACGAAAGTTATATAAGGAGTTTGGCCCTGGAAGACGGATGCATGAGGGAGTGGGGCCCTGAGAAAGAGGAGTTATGCTGGGATGGCGTGCAGGCCATGTCCGCCATGGAGATTAGAATGGAGAGGAGAGAGCAAGCAGGCGCTGCCAGCGATAACAGCAGGAAAGATAATAAAGGAGAGGGTGTTTCCTGCGAGTGCTCCCTCAGGAAAAGTCCTCCTCCATTCACTACCATGGGTTTATTGTGGACTAGATGCAGCCTAAATCCTCGGACGCCATCTTGAACCGATTTGCCGTAGGCTTGCAAATCAAATAAAACTTTACTGATCTTTGGTATCACAGGAAGGGAGGGGATTGCAGTCCATTTAAAGTACATACTGTAAATACAGATGGACATGCATGCATATATACATGCACACACACACACACACACACACACACACACACACACACACACACACACATCTAAGCTCTGAAGATCCCATTGTGTGTGCAATCCTTCACCCTAGTCAAGACAAACAATGGTCTTGGCTCCTAACCGACAGCCTCACTGACTCAGATGGTTGTTGTCCCTCTCCTGATGCTATTAGCTATTGTCCGGGTGTTCCGCCCGTCTCGCTCTGAAGATGAACCCGTGTGTGATTCAGCTTTGGCCTCTCCAGATGTCACAGGTGCTCTCAATTTCAACACAAATTAGATGCTCAATCACGTTGTTTCTAACTTCTGTGAACCCCCATCACAGGGAAGCGTCACCACCAATAGTCTTTAAACCTTGAGTGCACTGAGGGAAGCTTTGTTTGGCGATGCCATGTTTCCAAGCTGTTGGTTCCAGTTGAAAGAGCCACTAGGAACCAAAGCATGCCCCGGCTGACTTTTAATCACACTCACCCAGGCACTGGCTCAGTCACAGAGTAGCAGGCCTGTAATTAGATGACAATCAGCCCCCCTCTGGTGCACATATTGGTGGCTGATGGGTGGCCACAGAATTATTGATCAAAGACACAGGCACAGGAAGAGTGGGGGGAGCAACAGGCCTGGTATAGAACTGACTGTGTGAACAACAGGTGACATCTTACAGGGTCATATCTACTCTGGCCTGCTGTGAATAATTATATCTTAGAGGGAATTTGCCACCCAGGGAAAGCTATACCTGAACAAAGAAGTCTAATAACAAAGGGCCTTTGAAATTAGATGAAGATTACATGATAAGATGTAATGAAACTGACACAGAGCCAGTACAAAAAGTAGGCTGTTAATACTGGATAGTATACCCTGAGTTGAAAATTTGCTAACCCCTGTCCCCATTCATTAGCCTACTGTTTCTAGGCCTGACAGGCTTTCTATTTGCATGGCATTTAATTCATTCTACAGTGGAAAAGTTGCAGAGTTACAAACAAATTCTCAATATTTTTTAAACAATATGGGTCATTGATTTCCCACAAATGCAGGTGTTTTTATTATGAACAGCAAAATGACATGAAATGACAGTAGCAGATTTAATTAGCTATAGCTAGCTGGCTAATTAGCGCTACCTACATGAGTTAGTTTACAATGTTGTCTCCTGTGGACTTTATAATGTCTCAAGCTCACTTGTTTTAAAACTAGAATACTGTAAGAGCAGTCTTGAATATAAAGTTGATGGCTACGTACATGATACAAAAGAAGAAAAGGCTAAGGCTAAAGCTGCATTTCCAAGGTGAAAAATTAACATTCTCACCAGATAATGTTCCATGAGGAAGATATAAACAGAATTGACCAGGCCCAAGTCCCGCCCCCCTTTGTTTGACAAAAAGAAACATGGCATTGCCGGTTCCACTTAGCCGGGTGCCACAGCGTTTATTAGATAGTTTCTCAGAGTCAAGCAAGATACTTTCAAGAAGCCAACAGCAAGGACCGCAGTATGCAATGCATGACGTTAACTTCTATGAACAATACAGTGAAGAAGACGGGAGAGGTAGAGAGTGAGGATGACAAGACTATCAATCCACATTGTTCCTGCAGTGTCTGCATTCCCTTTTTACCCTTCTGGGATCAGTAAAGTATCCCATGTATTTATTACTGAATACATAAAAATGTAGTGCTTTTATATAGTACTAACAACCAGCACCACAACAAAATGAATCTTTTATCTTTCTGTCCTGTCTTCGATTTAACTCATCTCAAAGGTATCAAATATTTTCAAGTCAAAAGGCTCAAGCCAAAGTGAATTCATGGGCCATGAGGTTTTAATGTCCAAGACCAGTTGCAAGTCTTTTTTCATTTTGTCATCACATTTGTGCCATGACTCAAGTGCAAAGGAGCATTCTGGCACAAACTGGACCATTCGTAAATTCAGAGCCTCGTTGGAATGTACCATTCTGTTATTCAGAGCACCACACTGTTGGAGACGCAGACTGTACTCTGGGCACTCTGTCCGGGGAGATGGAGCAGCAGAGCAGCAGAGCAGCAGAGCACATGAACGCAGCATGAATGTGTATATAACTTTCCATAACCACTTATCCTCTTGAGGGTCGCAGGGGGGCTGGAGCCTATCCCAGCTGACATTGGGCAAGAGGTGGGGTACACCCTGGACAGGTTGGCAGACTATTACAGGGCTGACATATAGAGACAGGCAACCATTCACACTCACATTCACACCTACAGGCAATTTTTAGAGTCACCAATTAAACTGCACGTCTTTGGACTAAGGGAGGAAGAATATGCAAACTCCGCACAGAAGGGTCTCCTCAACCTTGGGTTCAATCAGGAAACCTCTTGCTGTGAGGCGAAAGTGCTAACCACTACACCACTGTGCGGCCCTGTATATAACTTCACACTTGTTAATTAATGCAGAAATAGAATGCTCTGTTTCTTTGAACAGCAGGGTTCTTATTTTAGTGTGGAGCCTCAGATTGAATTGACAAACGCACTCCAAGTCTGTGACAAATTTGTGATTTGAGTCTGAGTCAAGTCACAAATGACATGAGTCTGACTCAAATTCGTGACATGAGTCTGACTCAAGTCCAAAGACGCATTCAGAAATATCCACTCTGAGTGTTGGAGTGCTCTCTGGCACAAACTGGACCATCTGTAAATTCAGAGTGCTGTTGTAATGTACCATTCTGTTATTCAGAACACCACAATCTGGGAGCAGTAGACCATACTCTGGGCACTATGTGACCTGAGCTCACACCTCTGGTAGTAAGCTAGTTAGGTGGACATGATAACATTTGCAGCTTACATTGGAGCAGACAAACATACTGTTTAATCCATCTGTTTTGAAGAGGCTCAAATAAGACACCACTCTCCAAACTCTTTATGTATCTTACTACAGCCTCAAACACTATCACATTTGCGTGTGGAGAGATATAACCTTGCCTACTTAATTGTTGCTAAGCTACAATGCTGTTTTGGGGAGGGGTTTAGTGAGCAGTCAGTAGACTGATCAGTTTTCAGAGACATATAAACTGTGGACACAAGTAATAACCTGAGTTCCCTTTTTGCAAAAGATTAACTGCAAAGAGAAAAAAGCAGTTACCTTTAGCTGTGTGTTATCTGATACTTGGATGGATTTACTAAATTGACCTTTAACTATTATAAATCCCACTTGGAGCTATATCAACATGAACTCCAACCTGTCTAGTTAAATCTCATCAGTTACTGGTTGTTCCACAGTCACACACAGGCCAGAATGTCTAAAATACAGTAGCTCATTCAAGTATGAATAATCCAGTGTTGGTTGGATGGACGCAGTGGCGGCGGCTGCAGCACACGTGTGTGACTGCCATGTAACAAGGCCCAGGTGATGTGGAAGTGGTCCAGCTGGGTCCAGATCTCTCTTCTCCTGACCTGTCTGTGTCAGATATCATTCTGATGTGATGGGTGAGGCTGCGATGGTCAGACATGGAGGCCCTCCTTACCTCTGAGGGGAGGTGAAAATGTCACAGGTTGCAGATGGTTGAGTGGGAAGAAAAGGAAATATGCGCCAAAGCTCTTTCTTTCAGCCCCCCTTCCTGCTTCCAAATTCATTTATTCAACAGTCATGAAACAAAGAGGATTCAGGTTATTAAACTGTAATATGTGTTGTTCCTACACCCCCTGAATCATTTACATTCCCTCAGGATGTCTTGAGAGAGCCGTGTGTAAATTATGTCTCCACATGAACTGCATCATATGAGATACTGTGTGGCTGGTGGGTGTGCTATGTGGTTGTATGGCATACAGCCCTGCTCTACAGACCCAAGGCCCCTCAGGAAGTCATAGGGACTGGGAATCCACTCCGTGTGACGACAGGAGCAGCCTGCCCGGACACTCACACTGTACTCTGCTAATTACTCCTCTGTTTGGGGCCTTTAGTTTACAGTAGTGAAAACAGTAGTGACTCTTCTCAAGGTCCAGGAAGAGACTTTATAGCTCTTCTGATTTACACCATGACTAATCCGGTGTTTGTCAGGAGAGGAGCTAACAATCTGTGGCAAAGAGGGAGAGTTTTTTTCCTGAGCGACTGGCAACACAGAGACACAGCGTCTCGCGTGAAAGCCTTTTGAAGTGTCTCTGCCTTCACCTCCCCACACTGTGGGATACCATGCACTGTATCCCCTCTCATACATGTGCTTTGACTTGCAGAGCTTCCCATGCTGACACAATTATCCCTCGGTAATTCCCCTGCTTGGTAAAATACTTGTTGTTTTGGTTGATGCTCGCTGTCTGCGTGCCTCGTGCCTGTGGATAAAAGCCAGTGGTTTCTCCTTTTCTGCTTTTATGTGGGAAAACCATGTGCTTAGATCATGCGACCTCTGGCTGGAGCGTATTGGGACCATTACTCATGCATTATGTTATGTGTTTTGCTCATGAATGGTATCACCATATCAATGCACACTCACATACTAGTGGTTTAATCATCCCTCCCCTGCTTCCTCTTATCCTTGAGGTATTTTTGGGTCATATAAAAAGTCATCACCACCCAGATCTTTTTGATCTTTGTTGACACTTTGTATTTATAGTCATGTTAGACATTTCACAGATTACTGGCAAATGATGGCAAAGTGATAAGAATGTATAACTCAATTCATAACTTAAAGAAGAGTTGCCACAGGATGAGTTGTACTGGATGTCAGTTAGCTGTCATATATGACAAAGAAAGGGAAGTAATCTTCTGATTAGAGAAGCTGAAACCAGAGATTTTTTTAGCATTTTTGAAAAAATAACTGAAACAATTAGTCGATTATTAAAATAAGTGCAGATTAATTTTCTGTCACTCTAATAATCCTGTCAGCTCTAACTAAAACACACATAATGCACTGCACAGGTTTCTGTCCTGGCTGTTGAGTAATGATACCATAGTCTCTCCTTCACCCCGCTGTGTCTCTCTTCTCTTCCTCTCCATTGCAACTCCCATTTTCTCCTTATGAAAACAGGAAGAGGGTGTGTTTGGAGAACCAGAGTCTGAGGAATCAAGCCGTTCACCACTGACTGACCGTAGTCTTTGTATACGTGTGTGTGTGTGTGTGTGTGTGTGTGTGTGTGTGTGTGTGTGTATGCATGCCAGGATAATTGCTTTCAGGGAGCCCTTGAATGCCTTACCCTTGTTTCTCCAGCTCTTCAGAGATCTGCAGTGTTTGCTTTGGGCATTGTGCCCCAAAGGCTACGTCTGAAGCCTTGTGTGTGTGTGTGTGTGTGTGTGTGCGATATGCTACCTGAAACATGCCGCTGCATGTGGGCCTTGCACACATGACCATATTACCAACTCATATGCAAAGTGTCAGCAAATATCTGCATGCTCACATGAACATTTTTCACTTGCTGGACATCATTTAGCACACTATAGTTAAATTCTCTGTATGTGGCTCGACAGGTGCTCTTTCTCTGGTTGAGCGGGGGCTACTGCACTGTTGGGATGTGCAGAAATGTGAGTGCAGCATTGCAGGCAGGGTACCAGCCTGGTGAAGCCCGATCTGGTGGGGATTAGAGGTGAGCTGTGCCTTGCCAGTTCCCCTCTCAGCAGGAGCTGTCATGTCGGGTCATGGCGTCATGCAGCTGAGCCTCACTCTCATTGGATGCAGGACAGAGGCCAGCGTCGGGTCACACTGCTGGCTTCTGCAGCTTTTACTGAGCATGCCCTCCTCAAACACAATGTACGACAGCCAGCATACATGCGAACTGACAACCCAAGCCTGAGCAACAAAAGAAAAGAGGAAGGCTGAGGCTGAGGGCGTTCTCTGTATTTACAGGGCTGTTGGACCGAATCAGTCTGGCCGTGTCATAAGAATCTGGGACGTTTTTTTATCTCTAGATTTTTTTTGTATTCTAAGATATCTAAAACTGCAAATATTACAAATTACATTTAGCAACTGGGAGTTGTGGCAAAGTTGCAGAACATTTCCATAGAGCATGGAATGTGCATGAGTAGTTTTATCACAGAAAATTTACTTTGTACCAACAGCATTTTGTGTTTAAATGGCCTAGCTCTGCAGATAATTGCATGCTGGTGGTATTTTGTCTGATAAGATGTTCCTCTGTGAAAAGTCAACAGGCCTCCCTCCTTGTCTGCCCTGTGGTGCTTGTTAGCTGTGGAATTTGGTGGGTCTGTCCACGAACAATCCAGGTCAGATAGACGCTGAAGTGGAATGAAAGATATGTGGTAACTAAGAGTGTTGCATGGGACAGAGAGATGTATGGAGGAGAAGAGGAGTTGATGTGCAAGATGAGGACATATCTGACTAATTTATGCACTCCCTCCAAACAGCATGTGGAGCATTAAAATTTTGTAAACAAATTTGTAATTTAATGCCTCATATCCAGCTGTACAGACGACTGTAGTGAGAATGAGTTGATCTGCAGGGGCAGCTGGCTGTAACTTCAGAGGCTTTCAGTCATGACAGACAGCAGCTGGATGGCAGAAAGGAAATCTCAGCGTCTGCCTTTGAGACCTGCTGTATCTGATCTAAAGAGGAGTCCGCCTGGCGTAGCATCTCCCGAACAATAACAGCAGTAGTGGTCAGGCTATTAACAGAACCATCCCTGCCTGGGCCAAGTGCTGCCTCCTTCTCCTCTACTGTATCCACACTTACAATGTAATGCTGTAATCCTTCCTGTGAAATTTATTATGAGGACTATAAATCTTTCCAAGCCTGCCTCTCATTTCCCCCCTTAGAAGCGCAGCTGGGAAGACCCCGAGTTCCTCTTTCCCTTTTTCCTCTGCCAGAACAGCAAAAATGTTTTCTCTGATGCCCATGGTGGCCTCTGTCGCTCCTCTGCTGCTCAATGAGTCCAAGAAGCCAAGTTCCTCCAACAGACTGGGTCACACTCTTGACCCATATTCTCACTGTATTCCTGCCAGAAGGTAAACTCTAATCAAGTGCCTGAAGGGGATGAAAGTCTGGCGGGGTTTAGTGTTGATATGCATGCAGATGGCAATTAACACAAGACTGGAGCCTGATGAAATGTATCCTGCCGACTCTACCGCCAGGATCTTTGACTGAAGATGAAATTTTGTACAGACATTCATGTTCCCAGAGGAAGACTTCTGATGACTTTAGGAATCCCCTGACTTTTGCTGTAGTGCTACCAGAAGGTCACAGTTTTCACTTTTTCTGTGAAATGTGAAATTAATATCTGCTCAATGGACTGACACAAAATTTGGGACAGGCGTTCACTGTTCACATGAATCCTTAATGACGAAGCCTTGTAACTTGGGCGAAACTCTGACTTTCCTTGGATTGTCATCAAATGTGGTGCAGATATTCATTCCCCCCTCAAGATGAAGAATAACGCTGTGCTCATATGGAATCAAGCAGACAGAGGACGGACAACATGATCAGGACTTCTGCGGAAAAACAAACAATCTGATGAAGGGCAGGATGGTAAAATGAAACATGCATGACGATATGTTTCGATTGGGGATGCCATATTGTTTACAATTAATGGGATAAAATATGTTAAATAAAATTATTTTGTGTTTATCATTTGAAGTAATTTTTCTAGTCATGACCAGTAATTGTCCAGATTGCCTCTGTTTTTACCTTGTGAGAAGTGGCTGCAAAACATCTGGTTGTAAATTCTGTCACAGAGGACAGCACAAAAAATGTTAAAATATTTTACCTTCAAGATGCAATGGCATCGACCATTCCTGTTGCCGGTATTCTCTGCTGGCCTCACCTAATTTTACCACCCTGCTCTCGTCCACTAAAATGATATTTGCTTTGACATCTGCAGTCTTCCTGATACCATGTGATCGCAGGATATCTTTGTAGGGAATAGCCTCAGCTGTTTTTTGTGTTTATTGCCAAGTAGAAAAATGACCACGCTAGCATGCTAAACCAACATGGTGGACATTATACCTGCTTAACATCAGCATGTGGGTATTGTCAATGTGAGCATGTTAGCATGCTGACATCAGTCTTTAGCTCAACAACCTCACAAAGCTTTAGTTGTTTTTTAAATTATGTTATTCTGACACTCCCTCAAAGGTCAGAGGTCAAACCTGAGTAATGGAATCTATTGCCTGTATTGATTGCAGTGTGGATCTGTTGACCTGGGCATTGTCTACATCAGCCTCAGGTTCAACAGCCTGACAGGTTAAGGTGAGAACGGTCAGTGGTGCTCTGTCACTTACTGCTCTCTGAGGAATGTTACATCCGCACAAATGCATGCCTGGAAGGGGCCCTTAAAAGCTATACAGTCCAAAGTCAAAGTGTGGCATAAATTTTACTAAATTCCTTCGCCTGACGTGGTCAATTATGTCGTTGTTGTACAACAGGGGAATTTGTGTTACGACAAGTGTGATGACACGGTCACGTTAGAGCGTTATTTTGAGTAACCTACTGTATGTCTGTATTATAAACAGTAATGCCTGCTGATTTAGATAGTGTTGAAAGAATAAGCATAAAAGGAAAGCACTGGTCTTTCTTATGTATGCAAGCACAATTTATCACCTCTGGGATTTTGGGAGGGAAGTTCCTTCATTCTTGAGACAGCGGCACTGATGATAGCCCAACAAGCTGAGATGTTTACTGCTCTTGTGCTTACTTGTTATATTTAATCTTTCCTGTTTGTGTCTTGATGCCTTGAACCGATCCCCATTGGGGTTTCTCCCTTTTTTATTGATGGCACTTCAAGAGTGCCAACACAGGAGCAAAGTTTCATTCTCATGCAAGGTCATGCCATTTTTGACATCTATCCACAAACAAGGTCAAACACAATAGACTCGCCGACACAGTTTCTCAGACCCCGGAGTTCACAGACCTGCCTTCCAGATGACCAGCTGACCACAGGAGAGTTCAGTCTCCAGACCCTTTGTGGTTTCCTCTGACTGGCCAGGGAGAATACATCACTACCTCCTGTTTACACTTCTCACTGGAGGCCAAAGAAAGTGATGGAGACTGCAGAAAAAATGCCTCAATACAGCAGGGGGCACGCACGGCAGCCTGTTTTTAGACTGGAGTCATCCTGCTATTGTGGGTGCTTTACCCAAGAGTGGTATAGAGGTACACAGAGGAAGAAACCGAGCGCACTGCTGCACAGAGCAATCAGCGCCTTCAGACCAGAGCTGATGAAGGATCATGTCTGCAAAGGAGGAAAAAAAGCCACCCTGACCTCTGTGCGCCTGGAGGCAGCCGCTCTACACTGTAAAACATTCCCAGCAAGACTATTAATGTAATGTGAATGTTCTGTTTGGGTGAGTTTCAGTGTGTGGAAATAGTATTATTTGATCCAAGCCGACCACTTGTTGAAAATTAAGATCTCCATGAAAGAAGCTAAGATAAGAGTCACTTGGAGATTTTGGCTGAGGTTCCCACATTGTTTATTGTACGCAATTCCAAATTTGAATCAGTGAGTGCCAACTGAGGTGTTTATCAGGCTGTGTTGTCTGGGGTGGAAGGGCAGGGCGTGGACCTGTTGTAACCTTATGTCTGGCATATGACGGGCTGGTCTGGAGTTGGAGACAGATTTGACCAGTGCCCTCCTCTCTGCTCCAAGGAGGTCCGGCTGACTGATGGGCTCTAATCAGCGGCAGACAGACCTGCCACAGGAAACATCTCCCCATCACGTTTACGGAAACCAGCACTTCTCCAGAGGCCCGCTGATAGCCGCAGAGGGAGAGGGGGAGGGAGGCGAAAAACAATTGGATTCTCCCTCATTTTCTGCAGAGAAAATCAGCAGACTGTCCACTGTTCAATGACCAGAATATGATTTACAGGCCTGCTGCCAAAAGGCGTCTTTAAACAATACAGCAACACAGAGCTTGATTAACTTGGGAACAATTGCCAAAAATGTATTTTGGGAATATGTGACTTGTTGATTTCCCACTGCCATCTGTTTAAAATCCCTACAACTTGCATTCTCAAAAAGAAAACAAATATGCTTATTTGCCTTCTTGCGGAGAATGAGATGAGAAGATTGATAGCACTGTCACTTTACAGTAAATATGAAGCTATAGCCAGCAGCTTAGTTTAGCCTAGCACAAAGACTGGATAGGGGGAAACAGCTAGCTTGGCGATACAACGTGTCAGTTACTGAGCTTTAGAGGTACTTCGAGGTGGATTTTGTTACCGTTGGACAGAGCTAAGATAGCCGTTTCCAGTATTTATGCTAAGCTAAGCTAACTGGTTGCTGGCAGTAGCTCCATATTTACTGGGCTGACATGAGAGTGGAAACAACCTGCAAGTCTTGGCAAGAAGAAGTGCGTATTTCCCAAAATGTCTATCCAATCATTTAAATCTCACAGAGGTAGTGCAAATATAACAACCAACAAAAGGCCATTTCCTATATCCCCTATTACATTGCCTGTTCAAGGTGGGAACTTCGCATTGTACTCCACCTCACCATACTAAATAAAGGTACGATCAGGACATTGGATGACAGAGTTGTTTCAGCTTTAAGCCAGCAGCAGAGGTAACAGCACATAATCAACGTCTGTGTAGCCCTCAGGATGGGACGAGTGTGATGTTTTGACCATGTGTTATCTGTGTGACCAGGGCCGCCCCTCCCTAAACGCAGAACACGCACTGTGCGTAGGTTCTCATCTTCCATGGGGGGCCACACTTTGCGGGGGGACGCATTTGCGCATATGCGCAATGGATGCACACATGCGCTACCGTGAGGCGCGCGTAGAATCAGCTCGAGGAAGGAGAGAAGAGACCTGACCGCCCATGCATTGCTGCAATGATTAACAGAACTCGACATCTGAACAATCAGAGGTGTGCGTCGGCAGGCACTTGCAGAGCTGCAGCAGGTGAAGAGTTGTCAACATGTCTTCCAAAAGAGCCTCAGGAGTATGCGCGGGGACGGGAGGGCGGGCGGGCTCCATGGAGGGGGAGACCCGAGCCTCGGGGGTATGTGCGGGGCCGGGAGGTCGGACACTCCCAGAGAGGGGAGAGGGAGAAATATAGCTAAATAAGATGAAAATAGAAAAAAATGATTAAATAGGAAAAACCTGTCTCCCTCTTTTATTTTATTTTCAGTGTTTAATCAAGGGTGGAGGATTGAGGTGGTGGAAGTTACTTTCTTTTGATGAGTAATTGATGGCTATTTGTGACTCAGATTTGTTTATTTATTTATTTCAGTTTGAAGTTATTTTTATTTAATATTTATTTATTTATTTCAGGTTGAATTTTTTATTTTGTTTGACTCATACAGCCAAACTATTGTATCTACAGTTCATTTGTTATTGCCAATAAAGGTTGTCAAGTTAAATAGCAAGTTGTTGTACGGTCATTTTGTACCTATGATACATTTGGGATGGGGGCCTCCAAATAAAATTTCGCTTAGGGCCCCAATTTGGTCAGGGGCAGCCCTGTGTGTGACCCACTGCTGGTAAATCTAATAAGCAGCTAGAAGTAGTTAGCAGCTAACTCAAAGAAGAGCGGCAAACAAAAATGTCCACAAACTTGGGACAGTGAGGTTCGGGAGCTTCTTACCTGCCAAGCAGAGGACGAGCTCAGCCTCCATACAATAATATATGTTTATTCTCTCCATGTTAAGCCATCGTTGAACATGTCACACTAGAAGCCAACGCTGTGTTACATGTCACGCCTCTTTTGCTTTCAGAACAGCAGCATACTATCTAAAATCACACACTCAGACAGCATTATGCTGCTGTTGTTCGGTTCTGTATGAAAAAGCAAAGCTGGAGTAATGAAGTGTCTTCATTGTTGCGCTATTGCAGAATCTTTAAGTAAAAAGGGCTTATGTCAATTTAAGCTAAGCAAGTTCTTGTGCATGATGCAGGGAGGATGTTAAAGCCAAGATAAGGATCACTGAAAGTCTTTGGCATGTTAAAGGGAGTTTCTCTGATATCCATGTAGTAGTACATGAATGTAAGTAGAGGTTTCCTGCCTCGATGCACACCATGTTTGCTTGTTAGGGACACAAAATAATAACACGTGCAAGGTTTGAATGTAGCATGTGTTACTTTAAGTTAGGTTTAAGTGTATTTTTCCTGCTGAGCCCCTGTTCTTCATGAGTGTCTACAGGAAGCACCTGACCTGTCGGATTTTGTTTTGCGCTTTGTATCCTGGCCAAAGGGCTTTTCTACCTCTGACAGGTGAGGCATCTTTCCTGCGAGACAAATCCCCCCCCTCTCTGCATGTCAGGATGAGCGAGGTGATGAGTCGCCATTCCCTTTGCATATGAATAGACCGATCAGTCTGCCATGTTGGAATGCTGAGAGCTGTTTGCCTTTTGGGCCCGTGAAAGCTTGTCACTCCGTATTGTGGTAGCAGAGATTATCCCTGAAAAGAGCCTGGGTGTCCTCCTTTCTCATCCTTCTTCTCAAACTCTCTGACCTTGATCTTGCTGTCAAGCAGTCTCCTGCCCTCTGCATGGACCCATGCAGTCACACTTGCACAGATGTGAGGGGGAGGATGACTAGCCGTTTAATCAGTGGTTTCAGTGGGACCACAATTAACAAGTTTTCCTTTTTTTGAAGCCATCATGTCAAACTTTTGTATTTAGGTGCTCTGTTCAGTCAGATATCACCTGTATTTTCTTCAACACAGTTTTACATAAATGTGCTGTTCAGTCAGTGGTCTTTGCAAGCTCAGGAAGGGAAGGTAAGAGAGCAGGTTTAGACTTGCCCTCTCAGCCTTCATCCTAAAGGCCCTCAGGGTTGTACCCACTTTAACCATCTGTTTTAAAACACACTCAGTTTCCATGATACTCATAAAAACAGGTACATAATGGTCCTGCTCAATATACACATGAAATACCTTGAAGTTCAACTGAAATGCAAAATACAGTGTGATCTTTCGAGATTAACCCGTAGAGCAAGGGTCACATACAGGGGCACTGCTGGTTGAAGGCGCACCACCCAAAACAAAGACCAACAAAGGCAGGAAGGGCTGAGTCGCTGAACCCTACACCCATAGCATCAATCGTATGCATAGAGTGTCAGTGCAGTATGATGGGCAACGCCAAATGTTTTTCCTGTTTTAGTCTTCCCTCTCAGGGGATTCACCGATCATACACTCACTTGGGGTCTGCATTGAAATGTAAACACTCTCAAATCATGGCTGTGATGCGGATGTTTAGCTATCAAAGGTGTAAAGGTGTGAATACATAGTTTTAGGAGGCAGTTTTGTTGGACTGAGGCAATTGTCACTCACTTTGTTCTTCTTGGCTGCAATTAGCGGAAGACTTTGGTTAAACACAAGAGGGAGGGTCCTGGTTTTAAACCACGCTAGCTACATAGCTCTAAAGACCCAGACACACCAAGCCGACATTAAAGGACAAGCGGCAACGAAAGCCGACTGTTGCATCGCCTCCATGTCCCTGTCAAAAAGTTGCACTTGAACACATCGTAAAGGCTATAGGCGACAGCCAACTATCACATACATTATTCGCCTGCATGAGGAAATAACTCTTCATTCCAGCAGACGGCAGCAGTCTGTATTCATCATAGACCTTCATGATGCTAGTCAGTTCGCACAAAAAAAACCAAACTAAGGATATTTACCATTTGCTAGTGAACATTAACACAAACCATCACTAAGGGTTTCTGCTAACTGGCAGATACTTTCCATAACAGGTTAGTTTTGATCTCACTCCCTCTTGACTTGAGTCATTTCTTTACTTTCCTCATTTCCGTCTCCCTTCACATGCAATGAGCTGAACTGCCAATCACAGTGATTTCATTCACTGACAGGCTTCGCCAGGTCCAACACCAAGTCAACATGCTGAGTCGGCCAAAAAAAAAGAAGCAGTCAAGGGCCAATAGTGCGGGACCCATCCGTAAAAACTAGGGCGACAGACACTCATCACCAGCCCAACATTGACCAACAGCTGATCATCGGCTTGGTCTGTCATGACCCTATACGGATGACGTTGGTCCATTGGTCCGTTGGTCCATTGGTCTGTTCACCCCTTTGGTTCAGTCTAAAATATCCCAACAGCTATCTAATGGATTGCTATGAAATTTTGTGCAATCATGGTCTTCAGTGGATGAATCCTGAGGACATTAGTGATCCCCTAACGTTTTTTTTTCCAGCAACACCATGAGGCTGACATATTTATTTTTTGGAAGAATTTTTTTTTTTTTTTCTGTAGTAGTAATTTTTGAAATTTGATACAGATTTCCATGTTGCCATTAGGACAGTCTTGGAATCCACCGGCTCTTGTCTGACAATGACCGAGCCTCTGAGGACAACTGCCAATGTTTCAGTGAGATCCGGAAAAGCAAGCGGATATTCGGACCAAGACTTCCTCCTCCGTGTGTCTGTCATTTCAACTAATTTCTATAACAGATATATGCATATGAATGCAGATGATTTTTTCTTTTTTTTTAAAAGTTCATTAAAAGTGAGCATTCTGCCTCTCTTCACTGAGTCTTTACTTACCGCTCAAACATGTTTGGTCAGAACTATTTGGACCACAAACAGACCACAAATGCTAACCCTAACCAGAATGCTCCTGATACCATAATATTGTGCCATTGCCTTACTTACAAATATCTGTTTAGAGCTTAGCTTCCTATTAGGATGAATCTTAAATACTTAAGTGATCCCCTGACTTTTCATCTGGTATCACCATGACATAAAAATTTGACTTTAAATACTTTGTTTATGACCTAATACTTGTAAAATTAATCACATTCAGTTTTACTTTGTGTTTAGTGCTAATTAATACTAGCATGCAAACACACTGAAGTAAGATGTCGAGCATGGTAAACATGACTTGCCTGAATGATGCCTTACATCAACATGTTAACATTGTCATTATGAACATGTTAGCATGCTAATGTTAGCTTAGAATTTCCAAAAAAACTCATAGAATTGTGCATAGGAAAAGTGACAGAACCAGTGGTATGAAGAATGAAAAAGAGATTTTAAGAGAGACGTTCAGATACTAGCTGTCTCACCTCCACACACCTGGCCTGTTGCTGCATGAAGTGGACAAGTACAGACTCACAGAGTTACTAGAGTGGTTGTAGACTCATCGTTTTTAAGTGTTAACCACACTGAAACACAGCGTAAGTGCGATCACTCAACAGTACTGCTCCACTGTTTTGTGAATAGCCTGGCTGTCACAGTTGGACCGAAGAGATCATATTTCAAGATGGTTCTTCCAGATTGTTCAACAGTATTAAGGCCATATGGAAGCCATGCATATAACGACATAGCTGCAAAGATTTGTGGGGAGGCATGAGATCAAATCATATTTCATATCCAGATCAGCATTAGCCACAGCTATTGCACCGATTCCTTATGCTGCACTATCCACTACTGATCCATGTGCAGTATAATGTTTAGATACTATATATTAATTAGTCCCATATATGTGGAAGGTTGTCACATTAGATTGATGTTAAACTAAATGCTGAGTGTTTTTTGTGGTGCTTAGCAGTAGATTAAAGGAGTGATGGTGTTGGGGTGGCAGAGATGTGGTCTGCAGCTGTTTGTTTCTGCTAAATCATAGCTGGAGGAGTGTGTGATGCAAACATTTGGCTTCTTAAGAGATCCTGCTGCCAGCCAACACATATGCTGGCATCATGGCCACCCTGACGCCCAGGTCGCAGAACATCCTGGGAGCTCAAAGGATTAAAGGCAGCATAGATGTTGTTTTATGAGTCAGGATTCTAATTATGAACTTTATCATAAGGCCTTAGCATCTTTTTCTGCCACTGTCATGGGCAGATTATGGGACAATGGGCTTCTGGGCACAGATATGCAGGTTGTCTTATGTCTCTTTATCATTTGTAGTTGTCCCCTTGGTTGTTTTGTGTCTCCTATAATCCGTTTTAGTCTCTCTGAGGTCATGTTGTGTCTCTTTGATGTGATTTGACTTCTTTATGAGATGATTTTGTGACTTTTTAGTAATTATGTGTCTCTTTTCAATCATTTTGTATCTCTTTGGGGTCATTTGTGTCTCTTTGTAGTTGTATTATATCTCTATGAGGTCACTTTGTTTGGTCTTTGAAGTCATTTTGTGTCTTTTTTGGTAATTTTATGTCTCTTTGTGTTTTTTTACCCCTTTTGTTGACATTTTATGTCTCTATGAGATGGTTTGCGTCTTTTTTGGTAGTTTTGTTTCTCTTTCTAATCATTTTTTGTCTCTTTGAGGACATTATGTGTCTTTATGGGAGATTTTGTGTCTCTTTGTAGTCACGTTATGTCTCTATGAGGTCCTTTTGTGTGGTCTCTGGAGTCATTTGTGTCTTTTTTGGTCATGTCGTGTCTGTGGTTGTTATACATCATTTTTGTTGTCAATTTGTGTCTCTTGGCAGTTCTCCTCCGTCTTTCTTGGTCTTTTTGTGTCTTTTTGTGGTTATTTTGAGTCTCCTCCTGGTCGGCATGTGTTAATTTGAGTGACATGCAGGTTAAGGTCCGGCGGCCCCCTGAAACTTTGGGCCCTTGGGCCTGCGCCCGGTAGAGCCATTGAGTAATCCATCCATGGCCACTGTCACCTGTTTTTGAGTTGAAAATGGTGTTCTTACAAGATTAAAAATGTCTTCTCTATTCATTCATAATGCGCAAGGTCCTATTAAATCCCTCAGCTGTTTTTTGAAGCCCTAAATCCTTGAGCAAGATGAAGTGCAACAACATGTGCTGAGTTGCGGGCATGTGGATCAGCCCATTTTGGAGGCTGAAATAGTGCAGGGCTTTGTCCAAATATTTTCTTAGAGTCCCAGCTTCTTTTTGGAGGCACTTAGCTTTCCCACACAGGGCTCAGAAGAGTGACACATGGCTTTGACATTGACTTTAGGCCTGTTTTGGGATCGTTAAAGGCCAATTTGTCAGCATTCAGCACGAGGCAGACACTGAGATGTGTTTCACGGGGCCTCACATCTGGACCTTTTGTGTTTTAACAGTGTCCCACTTCCTCTTTTAGAAACCTGAAGTACGTGTATAATGGGAAGGCCACGTTCCACAGCCAGTTGGTCTCGTTTCATTAGCACACTCTGGCTGCGGACTCTCATTCAAATGCAGCCTATCCCTGCTGGCTCAATCCTAGCCTTCTTCCTCCAGTCACATTCTATGATAATAATCATCAGTTGTAATGAGTTAATGTAATCATCAGCTGTCCCCTGACAGGAAAAGAATTATATCAATGAGGGGAAAGGCTTGTAGAGTTTAACATGAGTTGTACAGTAAGCAGAAATTGAGAGACACACAAGACGAAGCCAAAGGCTGGTGTGGCAATCAGTCACCGTGAGGGCAGCCTGATTAAAGGAAATGGACTAAGTGGAAACTTTGAATGTGTGTTTTCAGTAGTGTTTTCGGCCTGTCTGGGTGATAACAACAGCAAAACAGATGCTGAAACAATTAGGGCAAGTGGGAGGATGTTTTTACTCCCATTCTGCTCCCCCTCCCCTCCTCTCGCCTTGTGATTGCACATCAAAGTTGTCGACAGAGTGTTAATGTTGATTTTATTGTTTGACTCCTTAAAGCAGTTGTCTGTTTTTAAAGGAGCTGTAGCCTCTGGCAGCTGAGAGACCAGACAGCCTCAGAATAGAGCCGTCCCTGCAAAGGCACAATGTCAAGTGGTGGAGTCTACTCAGGCACAAACAAACCAACAGTTTCAGGTCTGCAAAACTGTTGTATAGGGGTTCGGTTGTCCTTCCTCTAAAACAAGTTTCAGTTTGAGGCTGTCACTTTTTGCTGAGCAGCAACAAAGGGTATTTACAAGATAATGGCACGTTGAACTTGCCAGCATTTGCCAGGAATATGTTAGTTTTGATGCTTCAAAGTTTCTTTATAGTAAGGATTTCCATCCAAATGTAATGCAGTTTTCTGCCAGTCAGTGCATTAAATACAGAACATGGCAAAGTGTCTGTGACAGAAAAAAAGAACCATCCACCCTGTCACCACCCCATGTTAAATATGGTCACAAAAAACTATAAATTGACAGATAAGTACAAGTAGAAATGAAAACAAAGTAAGATAAGATAACTAAGTAAATAAAATGAAGTAAAGTGTGGAGTATGAGGATCATTACATAAACATGTAGCTTAGCTGTAATTAATTATACCAGATAAATACTTGAAAATACACATACAATTGCAATTGATAATAGCTCTAATAACAAATAGGTGAAATAAAGATGGCATATAGTAGAGGCAGCATGTTATGCAAATTTTATCAGAATTTCCAGAAAATCTGCAAAGCAAAATGCAAAATGATGCGGGTATCCATCCCCGATGATAATATCAGGAGTTGAGCACATCAAGATAAACAGTTGGTGGTGTTCTATATTAATTTGATGAACTTGACATCTGCTCTTAAATCGCTCTTCTCTCTTCTCTCATCTCTTAAGATAAAGGATCAGAAAAAGTTCCTCAAATTTTTTTGGATGAAAACTCACCAAAGCAAAAAAAAAAAAATGTCTGTTTGAAGTCACCAAACTTACTCATTAATGTCAGTTTCACAGAGGCTATGCTTCCATTAGCCTCTATAAGCTACTGATCATACCAGGCAAAGTCAAACTTTCAAACTTTAAGATGCATAGGCGCAGATTTTGGGGGGAACACAAGGGACATGCCCCCCTCAGTATTTAGAACATTTGCTTTTGTCCACATCCAACAGCAACATGGAAGTAGCAGAGGACTTTTATTTTGACATTGACACCATAAATGTATGCAGAATAGGCACAAATTGGTGCATAAATTCACCAGAATGCAGAAAATTAAGTGTTGGATGCTCAAAATTTTCCCAAACCCAACATTTTATATGTCCCCCCAGATGTTGAAAAAAATCTATGCCCTTTATTTCTTATTAATTTGAAATTATTTTGTTCTTTAGATCATTTAAACATTTTTGCAAAATTTGGCTCCACCTGACCCACCTGACAGCAAAATTTGTGTCAGCACCACATGAAACACATAAAGGAAGCGGTGATGCACTGTCAAGGCAATTTCACTCACACACACACACACACACACACACACACACACACCCTATAGTTTGTTTGCTCTGAGCATGCAGAGGGCCGGCTTCGTCTCAGAGGTGACTGATTTACAGTTTGTTGCTGTCTGTCAAACAGCTGACAGATGGAGAAAACAGCGCTGCCTCCGCCACACTGTCGCCACTCTTAGATGCTTTGCAGTTTCAGCAGTGGCAAGAATGCCGAGGACCGCTCCTTAAGTTTGATGGGAAGGTTAACGGCTACCATAAAAGTGTAACAGTAGAGCATAGGCTTTATTGTTTTGTACCTGTGATGACCATTGAACTGGCTAAATGTCCTGTTAAAGGACTGAAACCAAAGTATACCTACATGGTATATAAACACAGCTGCTCGGTTTTGAATGGGCTTTTTAAAACTCTTGGAAAAACAATGTCATACTTGGTGCTGAAATAAGAACAAAAATGTAACACAGTGCTTGATGAAATGGCAGTAGTAGACGTCATTTTGGCTGTAAATCGTCTGAGATATAAATAGCTTAGATATTCCTGACATGCTCATAGTGTGGGACACAACTTGTTTCTTATTTTAGCAGTTCTTATAAAAGGCTCCAGTTTTGGACTTTCTGAGCTTAACTGCCATAAACCTGTTTGCGTTTTTGTGTCCTGCTGCATGGAGCACTTTCTTAGGCCTGTAAATCATATAATGAGTAATTTGTGGTTAAAAACTTAACAATTAGAGCCTCTGATTTTCTGAGATTTGAGTTTATGGTTTTGCTCGCCACGCATTTTTGTCAGGCACTCCGTCCTGGTCTTTCTCAGTGCCAGTCCGGTCTGTGACAGCTCTTTCATTCCTGCCCTGAAGGAAATGATCGGATGACAGACAATAGTTTGGCTCAGACGTTGTGAGACTTTAGATGAAAAGTCTGCGACGCACCTGGTTTTCACATGGGCTCCTGTTTGGGTTTTCACTTTGACTTCTCATAACAGGGACAGGATTTAGGTTTCTGTGTGTCTAGTTTAAAGGAAAGCAGGCAAGAATCATACAAGCATGGTGGAGCTTATTGATTATGAGAGCCAGACATTTCCTGTCACTTCAGAATAAATCTCCTGGCTGAAAAATTAAGAATAAGAACCCGACTCTAAATAAACAGGTAATCTTAAAAGCAGGCCAGATATGATAATTTCAAATATCATATTAAAACTTACACTCACATGCAGTAAAGATGAAGTGAAACTACTGTAGCAGAGTGAGTGAAATGTTAATGTGAAGGGAGAGACTAATTTCCTCCTAATTGAGCCATGGGGTTTTTGTTTTGTCAGGAGATTTTGGGCCAAATGGAGTCAGATTCCCACAGATCTCCTGGGATGATGGGAGGGCCGGGCTGGAGTCTAGCAGAGCCTGGAGATCCCAGCAGTCCCCCCGGCTCCTTAATCCCTGTCATTAACTCCACTACAGAGAGAGAACTGGCCGGCCTGCCAGCCACTGCCCTCTCATCAGCCCTGTCCTTTGTCCCTTCATTTCTCTTCCCTCACATCCTCTCTTTCATTAGACTCATCTCCCGCTTCATTATTTTCTCCTGTGTTATTGTTTCCTACGGTTTCTACAGGATTTCCTTCCTGATCTTCCCCAGTGAGCGCAGGTGAAACATAAATCTTAAGTGTTTCACCTGCACACTTTGTGAGAAAAAAAGAAACAATTAATTTGTGAAGTGAAAACTGACAAGATATGAGGAATTATCTTGTCACTTTTCTTTTACTTTTCATATAAACAGCAATTTGACCTAGTTTTACAACTCAATAAAAACAATAACAAGATCAAAATAATATTTATCTTATGATTCCATCACGCCTTATCTTAAATAAATAGCTTACCTTATGCAGCTATAAAACAAAAGTCTGACAAAGCATCTCGGTTGGAGAGGACAAACTGTCCTATTATAGCACATCCTGTGGTGCTTGCTGTTTTGGCCATTGACACACGCACAGTATAGTGGGAGAGGATGGGTCCGGGGGTGGTCCAGGGTCCTGAGAAGGGAGAGGGGAAACACCTTGTGACCCCCTTGTTCCTGACCAAGCTACTGGAGGAGACAACAAGGATGGACGAGCAGAGAGGACAGCTGCCTCAATGTGGGTCAGTCAGTATTTGTTGGCTTGCATTTAACATCATGATTACCTGCCTGTGAAGTGGTAAAAAATTCTTATCAGGTTAAAAAGTATCAAACAGTGCAGATTTAAGCTAAGCAGATGCTAAAATGGATGTCACAATAATCCTGTCCCCATTGTGCACGTGCTGTTTTGTTTTTTTTTCTTGGCAGACGTGCAGTAAGGAAGGTAGATAAGTAATAAATAAACAGTCAGGACTGTGTTTCTCGTGGCTACAACAGTAATCAGCTTGAAAACACGGCTGTAGTTTGGTCTGGCCGGGCCATGTTTGGGTTTTGATATGGATGTCAAAGCCAACTGTCTCCTAGACACAGACAGCATGACTTCTGCTGCAGATAAAGCCTCCGCCATCCAAAGAAAACTTTGCTTCAAAGTGCAATGCACGCAAATGCTCTATTTACTGACACAGAATAAATGTTGAAATTCTGTACAAGTTCAATTAGCTGCAATTAAATGCAGAGTCTCTTTGACAAGCCGGGCATGGCTACACATTTTAATAAAATAATGCCGTCCTCAAAGAGACACCAGGTCTGGTTGCTATTCATTTTTACAGAAATTCTTTAGATGTATAAAACTCTTAAAGCCCACCAAATCATCAGCTACCTACTCGGTCTGATGTTAGTCAGCTGCTTAGATCATGCCCTACAAATATAGCTAAATGTTTTAACTTTTGTCAATATGCTGCACATTGTTAGCTCATTCACGTCTTTTACAGGACCTTTGATCACCAAAGTATATTTCATTCAGATTTACCAGTATGGTGAAAAAATAATCCAAGTTGTGAATATGGCCATTTGAAGTCCATTGCTCACTGTCTGCTAACTTTTTTCATCAATCAAAGACAACACTGAGTTCCTTCTCACTCTCGCCAGAAGCAACAAGCTCTTAACGCATTAAATATCTCCACTGATTTAGCATTGCATGCCTATAATATTGTCAAACTCATAATGGACAAAAAAGTGTCAAGGTCTTTGCAGCAGACCTCGAGATAACATCTTTTAATTCCACAGATTCTTTGGCTTTGTCAAAGCCTGGCATCTACGTTACCCACAATGCAGCTTGACCACTGACAAGTCGTTCAGAGGTTTGTCGTTCAGAGGTTTGGATGTGTTATCCTGGTGCAACTAATGAATCTGCAAGCTGCTGGCTTGAAGCAGAGATTACGAGTGGGCTTTAGACAGTGGTCGAATTGTTAATTTTTAACAAGGGGGATGCAATGTAGCTTTGATTTTTTTTGCGTGCACACATAATCAAATGTGACAGCACAGATGTGCAAAATTAATCAAGATAAAGAAAAATGGCATGACCTATATCTGCTGCCTTTAAAAAACACAAATAATGCAGTAGTATTGCTATTGCAGTACAGACAAAAAACATTTTAGAGTTTAAATAAGAGTAGTTCTGAAATAGCTGTGAAAATTAATCTCAGAGTCACTCTTATCCTATAGACATTTCCTTAGCCAGTTATATTCTCTCCTTACCTGTGAAGCCTTGGACTGATAATTGGTGCTGCTGTCAGGTCCCTGTCCTGATACCTGCCTGGTTTCTCCCTGTCCCTTTTCTATCTATTGCAGTGATATAGATAATAAATGTGCAAAGCAAAATTCATAAATACACAGTCACTTTTGTGCTCTAGATATTTTCTCTCAGCCAGTCATAATCTCTTCTGTGAAGACCCTGCATGGTCATCCTTGCTGGCCTCTGGTCCACTGCCTCCTCCCTGACCCTGCTCCTTGTATTGTGGCAATACAGATTAAAAAAAAAATGTGCAAAGCAACAGTGAGCACAATTCTTATCGAGGAGGAGTGGGTTTATTCCTGGCATGAAACTAGCTAGCAAGCAATTTAACATAGGTAACAATAACATTGTGATGGTAATTTAAGTGACATCAATCGAGGCCACAAAAGGACTCATATAGGCAGTAGTGCTCCTCAACACATGCAAACAGACTCTGATGTGTAAAATCAATGGAGTTCCCCCTTAAGTGGAAAGTTTCTTTCCCAAATAGTAACGGGACTGTCCAAAAATGATAAGGGGAAAAGGGTCAGAGGACAGGGAGGGTTATATATTATTTGTTGAAGGGAGGGTTGTCAAAAACTGTTTGGGGAGCAACAGCTGGCCCGCCGTCAGAGGGTGTCAAAGGGTACAGACAACCCCCGCTCAAGGCCAAAGGGGGCCCATGAAAAGGTCTATGGCTGACCTTTAAATTGAATCAAGCACAACATTTTTCTTACTGACTGGAATAACTGACAGGACACTGACTGACAATTTATATGTATTAACATTAAAAATAAAAATGCAATTTTATAATTAAGATACATTTCAGTGTGCCATCTGATACCCACCCTCCAGTGCTATCTAAATTTTGGCAAGGGAAAAAGGAACACTGCCATTTTTCAAAATTACTTCTGCATACTGGTCCCTAAACAGTTTTGCATTTCCATAAATTGGGTACGACTGGAAAACTGAGAGCTGACAGCTATATAGTACGCACGTTATTTCAGTTCTGCAAACAATTTGACTAATATTTGATTAAAGTAGCATTTTTTCAGTTATGATTTGATCCCATGATTTAATACCTTGTAATAATTTCCTATGTCAGTGTTTGATTTTACTTTTCTCTAATCAGTCATTGGAGAGCCTTTTTTTTTTTCAGAAAAAAAAAATACAAAATGCATGTGGAAATATGATTGATTGGATTATAATTGCAGGAAGTATAACATTTTGCAAAGTGATACGGGTGGGGGTGTGGAACAGGGGCCCACTTTGAAAAACGTTGTCCCCCTGCCAATATTTCATAAGGGCTGGTCTGAGCAACAGAGGGTCTTTTAACTTTTTCTCATAGTAGATATTATATTTTACTTCATGTTCATTTTTTGTGTGATTTATTGCAATGTGTTTTTGAATTGTCACATGAAAACCGGTGTTTGTGTGCCTGACGGCCATATGCAGAGGACTAAAATCCTGTCATATTTTAACAGCTGGTGGCAGTGTGAAAATTACTGTGCCTGTAACATATAAAGGTTTTACTGGGTTACACCCTCTTACATGTATTAATGGTGGGAAAATCTGTTCTGTTATATTATTTTTGAGCTATTATAGACATAGAATTATAGTATTTTCTCTCTCATTCAAGAAGTAGGTCTAAGCAAAATGTATTTTCAGTGCTACGTGCTTATTTGAGAAACATTATGTTAGGCCTATCACTTCAATAAAATTTCAACAGTCCATAAACAGTAAATCCAACAATATTACAAGAAGACAGTACACGTACAAAAAAATCTCCCAAATCTCTGATGAAGAGCCCCTTCTGTATAATTTGCATGTGTAGTAACCTATTTTAGGATAAGTGATGACATTTTAAAAAGCACCCTGAGTACAGGTGCATTGCTCATTAAGAGAAAAGTGCTTAGAGCGACAAAAATGAAACAATAGAGCAGCCTTATCAGCACAAACATTTTTAACGATTGGGTGGAGGTCTCTGGTCAGTTCAATGTTGAAGTCAAGAGTATAGGCGGATGTGGGGAAAAGATAGCCGTTGGCGATACGGCTGACCTCGAGCTTAAGGGTTTAATTATCACATACATCACAGCACAATGCCCTCTGGAAATTATTCACAATACTTTCCATTTCACTCTATGAGAGTGCATTTCATCCTCGTGTGTTCTTGTGATGTCTGATTTCTTATTGCACTGAAAATGCAGACACGCACGAGCAAATTGTCACATAGGAGTAGCAGACACACGACACGGCCAGTGATCCTCAGATAACCTGCAGTTTGACAAGATGCTCTGCCAATTAGCAAAGCCCTCAGCAGGAGCAGTGCCCTCGCACATCTGAGGGAGTGGCACTGGCTCCACGGCACAGAAGTGCGACGTCGTCTGACACAGCAGAGTCGGCACTTAGCAGGCCGACGTGAAAGGTGGCTCACAGTTGGTTATAAGATCTGACTTAATGGAAACACAAATAGGAGTCCAGTATGAAATATTGTTATCTATATTCAACATAAAGTGCACTTGGGGACCAACTTCTCTCAAATGACACCACGCTGTGACCCTAGACTTCCTGTGGCCCTGGTCCCTCTGGTGCCTCCGCGTGATTTGTGGGGCCTGCTGTAGTGGCCACAAATCAAGGAATGGGGGTTAATCTGTGTGCTGCTATCAATTTTTACACTTCAAACAAACCCTGGGTCACAGATTACACCTTCAATGACTTATCTCCACCTCTGACCAGACTGGAGCTGACATGCGCCCATTACAGATGTCCCTCAAGTCGCCTATCACTGACTCCAGTGAACTCTGTAAAGATGAATATCACACACCTCCCTCTCTTTAAAAAATATCAGCTGCTACAAATCAAATGATAGCAGTAACTTTTCACTGGAGGGGCTGCTAAGTATTCAAGACATCCCTCAGCTGTAATGGTCAGAGTGAGACAGAAGCAGTCATATCACAGCAACAGGGTCGTTGGAGCAGCAGATCAAAAGCAGTCACAGCTGTGGCAGGGACACATGTGTGGTCCAGGCCTAAGAGAGAAAACCTTGTGACACAATGCAGCTATAGGTGTCGAGGTAGCTCTGGCGATACGGAAAAAAAATGTGACCCAAAATCAACTTCTGGTCAAAACTGACACTGACTATATTTCACTTGTATTTTATTTGGAAAGTAAATCCTCACTCCCATTTGAAGACCATCCTCCCACCCCCTGCAAAATTGTGCTCAGGATCAGCCGCAGGACTTTATCTTGGCACCTATAAAGGCTCCGATTAACAAGTGAGGAGGTCCTCTGAAGATATCCAAGACGATGGTCTAATCTGACCATCTGTTTCTTATCTACTCGCCTTTATTTTTTAAATTTGCAAATTTATTTGTCTAAGGGATAGCGGGCCTGCAAGCAGCAGGCGGCCAATCCTCTCCCTGGGGTATAAGGTAGAGGTGGGACCCACCTGGTGTGTGTTTGTGTCAGTGTGTGAGTGCGTGTGTGTGTTGTTTTCTGAGCTCAAGGATCAAGTACAAGCAGAGTAAGCTCAGTGTATTTTTTTTTTATTATAACTAATTTGAGGAGGATCACCACTGTCTGAATTTTTTGGCACTCAAATACAGAATTGTGTAAAAAGACGCAGTGCGGCAGCTGTGTCTCCCCAGAGAAGAGACTGGGCGTCAGCGTCTCCTCGTTGTGGACAGAAAGATAAAGTCTCTGTTGGACTACCCTCAACTCTACTCTGTGTAGTCGCTCGCTGCAGGCTGATAAGCTATGACCCAGAGTCCCTCCTTTCACCAAAGACATTTTTCAAAGTCGGTGCATTTACAGTGTAATACTCCACATGTAGTAGCTGCCTGTTATCGCCACTAGGAGGCCTGTTTTAGATAGATAACCCAAACAAAGCTGCTGTAAATAATGTTCAGCGCTTTGTTCATCACTCTTTGTTTCACTGAAGGTAATTCATTTGAATTGGCTGGTTGTAGTTCTGCAAATAACAGATCTGGTAAGCTGACTGAATAGTTTGTCAAACTGTTGTTTTGCATGTTGTTGTGCTCAGTAAAGCTACATTTCCATAATGCAAAATCAAGTCTTTAGGTTGGGTGTCAATAAATCTTTAAAAAGAAATTTCTAAACTTTTTGTATGTTTTAGTCAAGTCAATTTTATTTATACAGCACATTCCATACGACAAGCGTAAACTCATGTGTTTAAGATACATCATATATATGACAAACATAAAATATCATATAAGGCAGTAAAGTATGACATATAAAAAACAACCAGGACATGATAAAAGAAAACAAAATAAGACTATTATTATCATTATTCTTAAAAAAAAAAACATGATGACTTAAAGCACCATGAGCTGATTGAGGCTTGATTTTAGGTATGAGTAGACCTTCATGTGATGATAAGGGATCTCTCTGGTGTGTCAACATGTCAGCAACATAGAAAGGAGCTTAACCACTACAACATTTACAAACAATTATAAGTATTTTAAAATCAGTTCTTAGTTGTATTGGGAGCCAGTGAAGAGAAGATCAAATAGGAGTTATGTGGAGTTATGTGTTTTATTTTTGGGGCAGTTACTGTAATAATATACAGTAGCCTATATAAATTATTGTCTCATTTCTTGCTCTGCATTAACTCCTTACATGACACGATCAGCAGTTGAATTAATATTGACGGAAAGGATTCAGAAATAGATAGTTAGCACAATGATGGTGTCAGTGTGAGTTGTCCTTTTGTTTTTGTTTCAGACCGGTGCGTTTGCGTGTCCCTTTATCATGGAAATAAATCCCTAGACATGAGAATTGAATTGACACATCCCTCTGCCTGCCCGCTGACGTTTAATCTGATCTTCAAACAGTTTGCAATTCACTGCCGATCTAATTACACTGTCATCTCAAGGCAGCTCATCTAACTGCTGATATTTCTCTGTGGAAAGGACACAGCTCATTTACATATTACAGTGCACTTTCTTTTAATATCCACGGGCAACAACTGGAGACGAAGTGTGCAGTCTGCATTTTTAGGAGCCGTTTAATAGTGATTGTGGTGTAAAACGAGGTGCGTTCAAATGTCCGGACCTGTTCCGCACACCAGCAAGGTTCACCTCCTGTGAGGAAATCGCTGGTAAAGTCATGCCAGAGATAAATGTAAAGAGGCAGGGTGGTTAAACCTGACCAACAGTTCCGCTGTGTTTATATGATGACATTTATTCCCTTCAGTAACGGACAAACACTGATTAAATCAACTTTTGAATCAGCAAACCTATTATTGTTATGTGTGCTCATGATGGCCAAATGAAATGTTCTTATTGATTTTGGTCTTCATTGCAAAAATAATATTAACAGTAAGTTGCAAGAAATAAAATTTTAAAATAATGCACTGATTGATTGGTGTTATTTACCAAATGCAACAGCCTTAATGGTGGTTCCGATGTTTTTAAAGGGGAACACCACCTAATTTAAGAATTCAAGTATGTATAGCCTAAGAAAGTTCAGTTAATATTTGTGAACATGAGCTACTCTTTCTCAGTGTCAGAAACTACATAAGTAAGTCTCAAACTTGTGATGTCATAGGTATAAAGTCCATATGAATAGGAGATTTTGTGGACCCACAGAATGTTTGTTTTCTTTTTTATACTCAAATAAGCTTTATTTTATTGTAGTGTTCTCAGTTATGAAACAGAAAATGTACCCATATACTCAGAACATTCCCCTCAGTGCTCTTAGTGTCATCTGAAACATCCTTACCACTTGGTACGTGGAGCTGCTCTCAGAGTTTATACAGTACTTTATGGCATCACAAATCGAAGTTTCGCTCTCAAGTTTTTTCATGTTTACTTATATCTTTGGACTGTCTTAGACTGCAAGGATAAGCATTTTGAAAATGGGCATAGTTCCCCTTTAATATTTGGAAGGTGTGTAATTTAATTTTGGCTTTTCCTGAAAATACTTAATGGTGATTATTAATTGTGCACAGAAAACATCTGTAATGAGGGTTTGAACTGTCAGCAAGAGGAGCCCCCGTCCTCCAGGCAGAGAGACGGGCCCCACCAGCAGAGGTGAGAGAGAGGAGGGGGGAGGGCTGAGAGATGTTTTACTGGGGGAGAAGGAGAAGTAGGAGGAGGAGGAGGAGGGGGTCGTCCTGGGAGGGAACCATGGGTGTGGAGGGCCGAGTTTAAAAAGGCAGACAGCGCCAACAGTCACTCACTCTCACACACAATCTGCCCTCTCCTCCAGCTCCCACCAGCCGTCAGCTCAGCAGAACCTACAGCTCCTCTGATTCTCTGATTTTTGCTTTGATTCATCCGAAGCGTTGGAACTGTACAGGACTCAGGATCTTTTAATTTCTGAAGACAAAGGATTGTTTCCACTGCAGTATGGAGACCACCACTGGGGAATATGCTGATACCTATGACTATTATGATGACAATGAGACTGCCTGTGACTTCTCAGAGTGGGAGCCCTCTTACTCCCTCATCCCGGTCCTCTACATGCTCATTTTCATCTTGGGCCTGTCAGGTAATGGTGTGGTCATCTTCACTGTCTGGAGATCCAAATCTAAACGTCGGGCTGCAGATGTCTACATTGGAAACCTGGCCCTCGCTGACCTCACCTTTGTTATAACCCTGCCTCTCTGGGCCGTCTACACAGCGCTGGGCTACCACTGGCCCTTTGGTGTGCTTCTGTGCAAGATCAGCAGCTATGTTGTTCTGGTCAACATGTACGCCAGCGTGTTCTGCCTCACCTGCCTGAGCTTTGATCGCTACCTGGCCATCGTGCATTCTCTGTCCAGCAGCAGGCTGCGCTCTCGGGGCACCATGCTGGCATCCCTGGGTGCTATTTGGCTCCTTTCTGGCCTGCTGGCTGTGCCCACACTGCTCTTCCGCACCACAGTGAATGACCTGAACAGCAACCGGACCACATGCGCCATGGACTTTAGCCTGGTGACCATGAACCAGAGGCATGAGTCCCTCTGGATCGCAGGGCTCAGCCTGTCCTCCTCTGCTTTGGGTTTTCTCCTACCTTTCTTGGCCATGACCATCTTCTACTGCTTCATCGGCTGCACCGTCACACGCCACTTCAACAACTTGCGCAAGGAGGACCAGAAGAAGAAGAGGCTGCTGAAGATCATCACCACACTGGTGGTGGTGTTTGCCATCTGCTGGACACCCTTCCACGTCCTAAAGAGCATGGACGCCCTCTCCTACCTGAACCTGGCCCCAAGCTCCTGTGGGTTCCTGCGCTTCCTGCTGCTGGCTCACCCTTACGCTACCTGCCTGGCCTACGTCAACAGCTGCCTCAACCCGTTCTTGTATGCCTTCTTTGACCTGCGCTTTCGTTCCCAGTGTCTGTGCCTGCTCAACCTGAAGAAGGCTATGCATGGCCAGATGAGCTCCATGTCGTCCACGCTCAGTGCCCAGACTCAGAAGTCAGAGATTCAGTCTCTGGCCACCAAGGTGTAATGGGTAACAGGAAAGGTGGAGCGGGGCTGCGGGCTGGTCCCAGCTCCAACCACTGGAACACTTGTAAAAAAAAGACTTAATGTGTCGTTTGTACAAAGCTGGTAAGCTGAGATGATGAACTTTCACCACTCACAGTCATGAAATCCATAATTTGTTCCTCCTACTCTACAGTGAAGGATGTGGATGCTCTGTACGTTGTGTGGACTTGAAGCTGGAGCCAGCTGGCTGAGCTCCATAGCTGCTTTGTTCCTCAAATTCTCAGAGAAAAAAAAGTCTATTTTTTTGTTTTGTCTCTGCAAAAGTTTTCATTTCTATTGCGAAAGAGGGCAGAATTATGATTTTAGAAACACACACTGATGTTGGGAATTGTAAATCAATATACACAGAAATCTGTTTACACTGGATGAAACATAAAGCTGTACAGTATTTTCATACCATAGCATTTTTTTCTTCTCTCGTTCAGATCTATTGCTGTTTTGTTTTAGAAGCACTTGTTGAAAAGGTGTGCGAGCAGGGAAATCAAACAAAGCAGCATGTCCTCTTAAGAGCTTGTTGTTTGTGAAGGTAGGAGTCTACAGGAGGGAGAGGGGGGCGTAAGAGGAGAAAAGGTGTTGCGGCTTAATTATATAGTTTGTGGAGAGGAGACGGGGGGCAGACAGGCAGATGGCAGTTGACAAATGTTGTTGGGGAACAGGAACGGGGTGGGGTGGTGTGGGGTGGAGACGTTTCACAGTGTAGCCACAGCACTAAAAGGGGGACAAAGGAACTCTGTAAATAAATGTTCCAGTTTGATGTATATGTTTTATTTTTCGACATCACTGTAACTAACTACTGTATTAAAGATGTTGTTCTATGAACCAGATCTCTTAGATTCATTGAATGTATGTGTGTGCGTGTTAAAAGCTTTAAAAATGTCATTTTGAAGGTGGAGAGGGAAAATTTGCTGACACAAAATGTAAATATTTGTACTAAAGGGGGTCTTTTGAAACTTAAACTACAGTTTTACATCAGTTTCATTCCACCATCCTGTTGTTTCAGTGCTAAGTATCTCCAGAGGGTTAAAGCTTTGTTATGAATGTTTTGAATTTGGTTTACACCTTCAGACTAACAGATCTCTAATCTCTATTGATTCACAGCCAGTATCCAGACTGTAACTGGATTATGCAAAGTGGCCATCATCCTGAGTGTGTATTCGATACTCAGTTGTGACTTCCATCAGCTGGGGTACTTCAACTGTTTGGTGACGCAGTCCTGTGGGTTACAATCAAAGGTTTTTAAATCTGAAAGGCTGTATTTATTTAAAACCAGCAGAAGAAGTATTTTGAGTACTGTGTTTTTAATCAACAGGCAAGTAAATTTTAACGTACCTTTGATTCATGTAAAACAATGTCACATAAGACTATCTATCAGCAGGAGGTAAAGCCAACTGAAGCCCACATGTTCACTGTATAATAGGGTCATTACCAATGAGTGACTCTTCTGAGGGATTCTTTGATTTGACAGTAATGAGCTCTGTTGGACATAATCACCATTTAGAGATGGCGGCGGAGGGGGGAAGTGGGGCTCTAATCCTGGCAGAAGTCGGGCCACCGAACAAGTCAATATTTGTCCCCACTGACAAGTGATTGCAGTTAGAGCGGTTGTTGGGGTGCGGGGCGGGGCTGGCGGGGGGGTTGATGGGAGGAGGGCGTCTGACTGCAGATGCTCAAACACTCTGAGTGAAGGATTTTACTTAGGAAAAAGGAAAAATAGAGAATGAGGTGAGAAAGTCTGAGAAGAATCCATACCAGTTTGTCTCGGGTCACACTTTAAAGTAAAAACACGTGAAATGGCGAGAACGTGAAGCTGATTCATGTCATCTTTGTGTGTGAGAGATCATGTGTTAGTTATTGTCCAACCTGGCAAAATGCAGCCGATTTGACAGCAGTGGAGCATGAAGCAGATCACAAGATGGTCTCTGTGATGGATGTGAGGGCCTCGGCGTGTTCAAAACACGCTGACAGAAACAGGACTGCTTAAACACGCAGATATTCCTCATATAGTTCAGTTAGATGTCATTTGGAAGGATTTATGGGAGAGCCCATAACAGGCTTTTACAGCATCATTACAAGGACTACAAAAAAAGCATTCATCCATCATCTGCTTCATCTTTAAACATATGAGTTTGACAATAAGACAGTGGACTCAGGGTGGAATCAATCATGCATGCCGGACTGGCCAGACTTGTTGTTATTGAGATGAGCTGGGCTGACAGCTTGTCTGATGCTGTTAGCCAGCAAGTCCACTTTGGGATAACTCACCCAGAATACCAGCTGAGCAAAGCACCAGGGGTGCACGGGGGGACACTGCTGACACAAAAACAACAGTTGCGTAGACCACTGAACGCACATAAATGTTGACTGAGTTCGTGTGTGGCCCGTGTGACCTGTTTGCATGTGTGGATGTTTGGGTGTGTGGGCTTTACAGTGCTCCCAATATATTCTTAGAGGGAGTTCAACCATGTTAACCCACTGGTCCCTTAAAATGATTATTTTTTTCCTCATTAGGAGAGAGGAGCATGACCACAAACACATTAATGTTCCAGTTTTGGTTGTTATGCCCAACAGCTGCCATCTCTACTCCAAAAATACTGCACAATATACACACTGTGCAGCTAATTTCGTGACATAAATGAGGCACATTCACAACTTAATTCTTCTAGAATAACAACAGTCTCATTGGATTTTTTTTTAAGATATGTGTTTGTTTTACTGTCTCTATTTGATGGACTTTTTGTCATATCTAAAGACCAAATTAGATTATGATCCCTTTCCTAAAAGACAAGACTAGTGATACTCTGTAATTCTGTTACTGTCAGCAGTAAGACTAAAACCAGCAGCTCCTGAAGATGTAAACCTGTGATAACTTGTCTCAGATGCATAGTTTTATTTTTAAAATGGGCTAAATTATTTCCTAAAACACCTGGGCACTGTAGGTTTTATCAAATGTTACTCAAACGGAAAAAATAGTGCATTTGTGGAGAACTATTTTCAGCTACGCACATTTGGTGTTCCAGTGAGTATTTACAGCAGCAGAACAGTGTATTTTGGTTTGACTTTAAATAAACCACAGTGCCCAGGTTTATGGCAGTGAAGGAATATGTCATCCAGTGCAACAATGTGGCTCACTGATGTGTTTTAAGTTGTATTTTGGACAAGAGTTGAGTTGTTGATAATATAAAATATAGAATCTCACTAGCAGCACCATCACTCTGCATCTCCAGTCTGAGTGAAATGCATTACAGCAGCCAACATAGGTGTCTGCTCTGAGTGTTGTCATCAGTGTGAGCTGCCCCACCCAAATGGGACATCAGAACCAAAACACAACTGCTCGCCTCTCCTCAGATCTCCCTGCTGTTCCATCCCACCCAAGCAGCAACAAATGCACTCTGTAGTGTGTGTGTGTGTGTGTGTGTGTGTTCATATGCACATGTAAACAGAGATCTGACACATTCCACGGGCTGTCAACGCTAACCCTACTTTCATTGTCGCATTTGTCCACCTGTTGCCAGACCATAACACACACACACACACACACACACACACACACACACACACACACACACTTACACACACAAACACACACACGATCAGCTCCCCTTTCCTTTAATCACTCCCAAGACAAACAGCATTAGCTCGTGGAAATGTATCACAAAAGAGGCAGTTAGAGAAAGTATCTCTCCATACAATCCATCCATTAGCTGCAATAACACTGCAGCGCAGAGTGAGGGGAGGGGAAGAGGTGAAGGGGGTTGGGGGTGGTTGGAGAGCTTCACTTATCATCCACCCAAAACCTTTGTCTGAAAGATCAAAAGGACCTTTGGGTGTTACTCTCCCTGCCTGCCTGTTCGTCTTACCTGTGAATCTGGAGCACAAAGGGCCCCAAAAAATCAGCAAAGAGGACTTGGTCGGGGGGGGTCACTCAGTTTTTTATAATAAGCAATAAAATAGGTATATGACGACAAGATGCTCTGCCAATGTCTGACCAGTTTGGTCAGACATTGGCAGAGCAAGGTTATTTCTCTTGAGAGATTTCCATTTTTATTTTAGTTTTTTCACTTTGCGTTTCTCACTGGTTTGATGTGGGCAGGGCTCAATGGAAAAAAAGTGATGTCACATAGGTCCATGAACCAATCAGTTTGGCAGCATTTGACTCAAAACTAAATGACAGTTATGGGGTTGCATGTTTATGTTGCCAACACCAGTTGTCAATCAGCTCTTATGAAACCATCCTCAGTTAGCTGATCAGTTCGATTTTTGAGTGTTGACAATTAGTTGAATATTTGATGCCACAAAGAAAGACATCAATTTCCTTGGGCTCTGAAATGTTTTTGTTTTATTTGTGCTTTGCACGTCATGAATATTTTCTCAATCTAACTTTCTATTAAACTAATAGCTCACCATTTTGGGAAATATGCTTGTCCGCTTTCTTGTGAAGAGGTAGATAATAAGATCAATACTGCTCTCAAATCTGTCAGTTCAATATAACGCTGGAGCAGCAGCACTTAGCTTAGCACAAAGACTGGAAACAGGGGGAAACAGCTAGCCTGGTTTTGCTCTTTTCAAATGTAACAAAATTTGTCAGCCAGAAGTTTACAGATGTTGCCTAAACACATGTTGTCACCATGTAAGTTCTCAAGCATTGATAAAAAGTTGCTTTTACTCAGGTAATTAATAATAAGCATTCATCTATGCTCACTGCATTTTACAAACATTTTATGTGCACTGGGTGGATGCCAGTTTCCTTAAAAACCCAGTTAATGTCTGCTGAAAAATGACCAAGCGTGAACAGGTGGGATTTTGTATGAGGAAACGTCTTTTAAGCTCTGGATTGACAGCTTTGTGATGAGAAACTGTCCAGAGGATTAAGGCTCACACTGTACTGTTAATAACATCAAGTGTCTGAGTCTGTGGTGGTCTGAGTATGAACCCAGCACCAGTCTAGACAGCAGAGCCTCTGCTCCACCAAAACAAGTAAATCCAACCTGATGCAGAAACCTGGAGAGCAGCAGTCTCGCTCTGTCAAAACTGACCCCCATCCCCTCCCACTAATTCCAAGTATCACCACTTGTTTACAGAATAAACACATTGAATGTAAAGGATTTCTTTTTTCAGTCTTTACTATCTGACTGATGTCGCACCTCCCTTCCGTTCAATGAAAACTGTTTCCTGAATTTAATGAACTGTTGGCTACAAAACAAGCTAACATGTTACAGAGCGCTACAGATCTTAAATGTTCATTATCAAAAGATGATGATAGGGCTATAAGAATCATGAAAAAAAAATGGCCAAACAAAAGTGTGTGCTCACTGCTGGAAAGAAGGTCTTTTCATAAATCTGAGCTGTCTATGCAGGAGAGAGATGCAAGTACTTTTGAAGCTGGTGCAATATGACCAGTTGAAAAACAGAAAAAGGGCTGAGGCATTTGCATTTGCTCAAGAGTTAGAAAACCTACATCTACCGCAATGCACTGCATTGCACCAGACCAATAAATGCTTCCACTGGTGGGTGACCGTGACGTAATGCAAGCTTGTCTGTTTTTCCACAGGAAATAATATGACGGCCAGCTGGTAACAAGTGATCTCAAATTATAGTAAAAAAGTTAAACTTTGTTACTGAAAACATTTTGGGTAAGAAATAGGTAAGTCCAGCTTTAGGAACAAACAAAGGAAATCAGGAGAACTTTAGATTCCCAGGGAATATGACCCAAGCATGTTCACGCACACATACACATACATGTACATGTACAAGAAGACGCCCATTATAAAAGCATTAGAAAGGTGTTTGTTCAGGGCTGTTTCACTGTTTTACTGTTTTGCTGTGTAGACTAGTATACTGTTGTATGCTGAGTTCTGCGATTAAAGTAACCCCGTTGGCTGTAACTTTTCTCTGTGGTTCTTTGAGTCTCTTCATTTCAGTGTTTGCTGAAGTTGAGCATTTTCCTTACAGGTGTCAAATTATTGTATTACAGCTTAAGGGTGCAGAATTTTGAGCTACACCCCTGCAAAGAATTTATCAATCTGCAAAATAATTGACACTAAATATAACTTTTAGTGTCCCTGTGAAACTGCATAAAATGGTTCCTAAAGAAATGAAGTGGAGTGAGAAAAACAAAATGGAAATATTCAGTTTTGTTAGTTCCACTCATGTCTAATACTTGTACTTTTTGGTTTTCCACCCTCCCTCAGAGCTTATCTTGTGATCTTTTTGATATTCATGCTTCTGGGTGTAAATAAAAACAAGTAAATGCTAATCTTTTTCCTCATATAGTTCTACTAATATTCCTTCTCTGTTTTCCTTACTCTATGCTGATAGTGATCAATGGCATTCCACAGCTCATGGAAACAGAGTGAAATCACCACAAATCATGTCTCACAAAAGTGGCCACTCAAGTATCCAATACACACCAACACTGCAGTCTCTCTCCTTCACTTCCCCCCTATATTGTTGGCTGTAAATTGTTACCATGTCTGCTCTAGAATCACAATTGAAATCAGCTTGTGTCAGTAATCCGTCTGGTTTAACCTGGAAGTGGCCTCTTGCTGTAATTGTCCAGACCTTGAGAACAACGGCCTAGAAAAATACAGCATTTACATGAGATCAGTGTTTTCATGGTAATGTCGTTATCTTTTGGCACGTTTCAAGAGGCGATTAGGAAATGTGGGCTTTCAAATGGATCTCCCCCAACGCCGCCTCCCTGTCATTGTTATTCACTGTTGTTCAGGGTCACATCCACTCCACCCGTTGGGGCACTAACTACATCTGATTGGGGGGCTGAGAGGATTTGAGTCAGCTGAGAAAATATATAAGAGGATCTACAGTACACTGTTAAGACTGGACTTAAACTTTAAACATATGTGGATCATATGTGGCCATGTTCGTGTGCATCTATTCATCTGTCTATCTATCTATGAAAAACCATGAAGCGGCTGCATGGTGCATAGTAATGAGCCCTGCTGCTGGTGGATATCGTTAGGCGAGAGATGCTGCTTCCGAGGACAGCGTGGCTTGGCCAGACCTGAATGTGCTGGGCTCTCGTCCCCTCCGGATACGGTCGCCCAGGGCCCATCATCCCTTAGACACAAAGATTCTCTTCACATCCTTCTCTATCCCGTCCATTGTGAAGGCCCTGCCTCTAGGCACACGGCTCCTGTGGCTGCTTCAGGGCTAAATGCATCTCCTGTCACTGGCTGGTCCCAGTGCCAGTTCAGCTGCTGGAAGTACTCAGGTGCTCAGGTCTCTGAGAGTAAATATCAGAGGTAAACTACTGGGTTTAGCTCACCTTTCTTGCGCAAGTCACACTTATAACTCTCATAGACAGGGAACAGGCACTACACTTGCTGGTGGGTGTTTTAACCCATTTTTTGTCACTCATCAGGAGCAAGACACTGGCACATTTTTGCAAGAAAGAAATGGACAGATATAAAATAGCTAAAAGTTTAGTCTGCATCAGTACATGAAGTGATCTTTGTGTTTGTCAGGGTGTTTAAGACACAAATTCCTTCCTAACCAGGTAGAATCAGCATCATGGTGATAAAATAAACAAATAATTAAAAAAAAAAGATAATTTGCTAAAAGAAAATCTTGAATCTCTCACTAGAAAGTCACTAAAAAAACAAAATGGACTCAAATGGTGCTGCATACTCTGCACACTCCCCTTCATCTTTTCATCACAGTTTCACATCCTCTTCCCTGGGACCTGATCAGTACAGCAGCAGTCTGCTGTTTGGCCACTGGGGAGCAGCAGCGGACTGCAGAGACTAGCAAGTGGGGAGGTTACCTCACCTTCCAGCTGATGTCGAACCTCATACTGGTGACTTCATGGGTCAGTTATCCTCACTGTCCCACCACAATGTTGATATTATACAGTTTGCTCAATGGTAAGAGTCTTTCCAGTCATTATTGAGGGTCATGTATGAATTTGTTACTTTCTAAATGACTGCTGAACACTTCAAATTTTAAATTTCAAAAATTGTTTCATGTTGCTACACTGCAGTTACAACATGCACTTAGTTATAAAAGTGATTCATCACTCTGTATAAGCATAGTGACAGGATTCAGCTATCAGGATGGGATAACTTGTAAGCACATATAAATGAACTGCTGCCATCTGTTGGTCAGGTAGTACAATTACCAAAATATTTTTTCTCAAGGGTGAAGAGTCATGTCACACTGTGTACTGGAGCAAGTTTCCTTTTGAAAACTTTACAGCTGATATTATTAACATTTTTTTTTATACATTCTTATTATTATTGATTTACAGATGGCCTGGACTGTATATTAAGATGGCATGAGGAATATTGACCCCAGCTGAACTTCTTGCAGATAAACTTTTGCAGCAAAATGCATTGACTGTATTGAAGTGAATGGGAAATCTCCTTTCAAACTCTCACAAGACACTTTATTTTTTACCATTATAATTGCCATTTCCAAACCTACTTTTTATTTCTACATAAAGTTAGTAACATGGCTGCAAGTGCTGTTGTAGTAACAGCCCCCTCAGCAAATCACAGACAGCAGTGTAGCAGGTACAGTAATGGTTGTAACAAGCAATAACAGACATTCATGATCCTGGTTTGTTCTCATGACAGCTGCATAAATGTTCAAGATTTTCTTTGTCTCTCAAATTGAGTCAGTCTCCAGCTTTAGCTTTTGGCCGGGCAGGCTTTTTGCGCTGATACAGCGGTGGGCAGGTTGGAGGGAGTGGCTTGCGGCACTGGCACGGCTTGTTGCCTGGGTGGGAGAGCAATGGATCTCTCAATAGAAGTCGAGAGCTTTCGCCCTTCGAGGAGTACAGTGTCTCCGATTTGGCGCGTGGGCCAATGATGACAGGGGCACACGTTTTAGGGATGATGGTGGTCATGGTCCGAGTCAGGACTCTTCCTCTTCTGGCCGCCAGAGAGGGAGCTGTTGGAGGCTTCAGTTTCTTGTCAGGACCTTTGCCCTCTTGCTGCTCTCTGGGATGCTGGAGATTGTGGGATTGCTGGCTCTGCATCTTACACTCCAAGTCTTTCAGAGCCTGGTCGATGTAGGCCTGCATTTCTTTGCGCACCTGAGAAATCTGCACTTCAAAATCATCCCTTAAGGCTTTTTTATTAGCCTCGAGCTTTTTCTCAAAAACTGCACACAGCTGCTCTTCCTTTAGTTCCATCTCATTCTTGCTCTCATCCACCAGCCCTTCAGCTTGTTTCTGCTCCTCACTGCTGACATCCTTGCCCTCTGGGTCACCGTTCACCTGTGTAATCTCAGTTTCTCTGTCTTTGACTCTTTGCACCAGCTCCAGTATGCTGCTCTTTGGGGCCCTCACTTGTGATCTGATCTGGTTACGTACCTGTTGGAAAACAGACTGCACCTTTGCTTGTGATTCCTTTTCTGCTGCAACGTTTTCCTCCGAACGTTCATCCTCCAGACCAACAGAGATCTGCCCCTCTCCTGTAGCGTCATCCTGCTGTTGCTTCTGCTGTTCACCATTCACCAGTATTTGTGGATTTGTTTCAGATGATGATTCACTCATTTTTATTTCTTGGCTTGACAGCTGTTGTGCTCCCTTGGACTGAGCTACTACAATTATGTGAGGAGTGGTGGCGTGGGAAGGACCTGATTCACGGAGGTGTGTGTCCTTAGAGGGACTGGATACCAGGGGATTTAGACCTATAGTCTAGTGTAATGCAGCATGACGTGTGAGGTAAGGTTTGAAACATTGTGTGAGACAACAGCAAGGCAAGTTAATCTAGATCAAAAATAAAAATCTATCAAAAAACAAAATCAGCATTTTGAGGTAGATGAGACCATTAAAAACCCTGGAAAAACTGCTTCTGCTCTAATAAAGCAGTACTTAGGTGTATGTGCAGCTCTCTCCAGTGGTACTTAAGATGATCTAATAGCTGTGATTATGTAAATCAGCTGAAATTATTTAATGCAGCATGTTGTGTTCTTCTGTCTGCGTGTGTAGTTGCATCCCATGACAACTGTGAACCTCTTGGTAACAGCATGAAAAACAAAGATCTTCAGGGACGGTTGCAGTGGGAGCACTGAGGGGCGGGATCATAATTCTCGTTAGTGAGCTGTTAGTGGAATGTGCTGTAACACACAACTAGCAAATATGTAGTGTTTTAGTAAAGCTGTTCATATATTTTCTGTGGAAGACTATATCTTTGAGATAATAGTCTAAAATGAATGAATAGATGTTGAGATGTTGTAAATATGTGAATCCCCAATACACTTAGTAAACACAGTTTGTGTTTGGACTTATTGACTTAGACTCAGTAACTACTCAGTAAGATGTACCACTTTACAGTTTCCTGCTGACTTGGTCAGTCAACAACAGTCAATCAAACAATTGCAAATGTTAAACTCAGGTTATGGGATTACTGTAGTTGGGAAATTTAGGTCAATGGTATGATTAGATATGATTTGCAGGGAAAAATTAGAACTTCATTAAACTCCAATAACTCCTACTGGAGTCTGTATTTGATGTAGTGTTGTACTGCTGCCCCGGATAGCTTTTGCCTTTTCATTTTCTCCTACACTAGTGCTCTCCACATACACTCCACTCCATCACTTCCCTTACGTTCGATTACATTTGAATTTACACTTCATTTACATTACATTTCAAAAAAACAAAATTAAAAAACTTTGTTTCATTTTGTTCCGTGGTTGTTGGGGTTTTTTTTCCGCTTTGTTTTGTTTTCTGAGATTTTTTTGTCAATTTTGGTGGCCCCCATCAAGATGGCACCTTAAGCAGCTGCCAGTGTTGCCTATAGGAATATCAGCCACTGTCCGTACAGATACAGCGGTGGTAGAAGTCACCTTGGTGGCTTGTGCTTGTTTTGGGGTCACAACGTGGTCAGTTTACATGCTTCATTGATTTAGGGGCAATTATTGTTGCAGGTATATATATATATATATATATATATATATATATATATATATATATATATATATATATATATATATGTTAAAAGTCAGAGAAAAAGAGAACGTTTCCATGCTTAGATTGTGGTAGGAGCTGCAGTGATTCTTTTAAGAGCGGTTTAATATAATCAGACTGCTATTTACTCTGAGGCCTACTCCTATAACACACAGTTAAAAAAGATTTATATTCAGTATCTCGATATGGTTTTATCATTAAAACATTAATCATAGAGAAAATTATAGTCAACAACAAAGGTACATGTTGTTTGTGATTCTCAGGCTGTGATACTGCAGCTAGAAACTAGCTGTAAATTGATTTGATGCACCTTCCAGTGTTGTATTCAAGACCACCTAAACCGAGATCAAGTTATGACCAAGACCAGAGTGTATCAAGATCGAGACAAGACCAAGGGGGTTGAGACCAATTCAAGACCACACCTGCGAGTCCCACACTACATGACACACTTGGGACAGAATGTAGAACATGTAAACCATAGACACTCCTCAAATTCATCTGAAATGTTCACATTCCCATAAGAACACCCACAGAAAACCAGTAAGGATTCCTTTTTATTCACCCATTTTATTGTAATACTGTATCTGTGTGTGTAATAATGTGTAAAAAATCTCTCAATAAAATAATCTAAAGGTATTTTCAGAGGTAAATCTTATGTGTGGTAATTTTCCTTTGTTTTCTTTGAACAAACAAATACAACCCCTAAGCAGTTGAAATCAACTTAACCACCTTAATTCAACACTCCTTTGTTGCACAGCCAATTTAGTGTTATCCCCACAGTCGTGGTCTTGACCAGTCTTGAAATAGTCCCTTTGTCTTTGTCTGAAGTTGAGGCTGAGACAAGACCAACAAGACCAAGACCTTAAACACCTTAAAGTGGTCTTGAGACAAAGACTAATCTTAAGTACTACAACATTGTGCGCACTAAGGCTTACTCCTATATAACACATACACAATTTTTACATTCACTATCAAGTTATGATTTTATAATGGAAATGTTAATGATAGAGAAAAATGTAGTCAACAACACAGGTACATGTTAGTGTATGTGGTTCTCAGGCTGTAATACTGCAGCTATAATAATAATAATAATAATAATAATGATAATAATAATAATAATAATGCATTTTATTTCTGGGCGCCTTTCATGACACTCAAGGTCTTACAGTGTAAAATACAAAGTAAAATACAATTAAATACAAAGTACAAGATAATTAAACATTTTGCAACAAACAACCAAACAAATCAGTTTAAAAAGCAAACAAAACAAGGATAAACAAAACATCTACCCACTCAAAGAGAGAAGGAGAGCCTGAACAGGTGAGTTTTCAGCCTGGATTTAAAGTGTGGTAGTGAATCTATATTTCGGAGGTCAGGGGGGAGTGCATTCCAGAGTTGGGGAGCAGAGTGGCTGAATGCTCTGCTCCCCATGGTAGTGAGGCGAACGGAGGGGACAGTGAGGTGAATAGAAGAGGAGGATCTGAGGGTGCAAGCAGGTATGGTGAAAGGAAGGAGGTCAGAGAGGTACAGAGGGGCGAGGTTGTGGATGGCCTTGTAGCTCAGAAGTATAATCTTATAGTGGATGCGGTAGGTGATGGGGAGCCAATGGAGCTGCTGTAAGATGGGTGTGATATGACTGGTGGATGGGGTCCTAGTGATAATACGGGCGGTGGAATTCTGAACCATCTGCAGTCAATGGAGGATTTTCTGGGGGAGACCAAACAGGAGGGAGTTGCAGTAGTCAAGCCGGGAAGTGACAAGACTGTGAACCAGTATGGCAGCGGTGTAAGGTGTGAGGGAGGGGCGTAAGTGGTTGATGTTGCAGAGATGAAAGGCTGACCGGGTTATATTGTTAATGTGGGATGAGAAGGAAAGCACACTGTCGAGGATGACACCCAGACTCTTTACCTGAGGGGAGGGGAGGATGGAAGAATTGTCAATCAATATGATGAAACTTTGGGCTTTGGCTAGAGTGGATTTAGTGCCAATTAGTAACATTTCTGTTTTATCACTGTTTGAGGAAATTGCATGTGAACCAGGACTTATTTCATGAAAGCAATCAGTAAGGAATGAGGGAGGGAGGGTGGAATCAGGTTTGGAGGAGATGTAGAGCTGGGTGTCATCCACGTAGCAATGGAAATTAATGTGGTTTTTACGGAAAATGTGGCCAAGGGGGAGTAAGTAGATGATGAATAGCAGGGGCCCCAGGACAGAGCCCTGGGGCACACCTGTGAGGAATGGAAGGGGGTGTGAGGTAAATGATTTCAGCTGAATGAACTGAGTGCAGCCAGAGAGGTAAGATTTAAACCAGTCAAGGGGTGTGTGATGCCAATAGTATGAAGTCTGTCCAGGAGAATGGTGTGTGAGATGATGTTGAAGGCCGCACTCAGATCAAGCAGAATGAGGATGAATAATAGACCAGAATCGGCTGCCAGGAGGAGATCATTGGTGATTTTAAGCAATGCAGTTTCAGTAGAGTGGAAAGGACAGCAGAAACCAGACTGGAATTGTTCATAAAGATTACTGCAAGAGAGATGGGTATGGAGCTGAGAGGCAACGGTTTTTTCAAGAATTTTTGAGAGAAACGAAGGTTGGAAATAGGGCGGAGATTATTGAGTTTATTGGGATCTGCACCAGGCTTCTTCAGTATAGGAGTAACAGCAGCTGATTTGAGAGGTGAGGGAGCAATTCCAGTGCTGAGAGAGGAGTGGATTATGTGTGTGATGAGAGGGGCCAAGGAGGAAACAGTGGCTTTGACTAGAACAGTTGGAAGAGGGTCTAATTGGCAGGTTGATGTTTTGGCTTTCTTAATTAGATTAGAATTAAGATCAGGACAGGTAGTAGAGTGAATGCTGAAAGTGACTGAGAAGGGAGCAAAGAGGGAACAAAGGAAGATGGATAGCAGTTGGGAACAAGCTGTTGATGGATATTTGTGATTTTAGTAGAAAAAAAAGGAAATGAGGGTGTTACAGAAGGCAGTAGAATACATATGGGGAGGAAGTGAATCAGGAGGTTGTGTGATATTTCTGAGCACAGAAAAAAAAGAGCTTTAGAATCAGCTTCATTGGAATTAATTAAACCAGAGTAGTAGGTGGATTGGCTTGCTTGATACAATCTTTATAATGAGAGATATGATTATAATACTATGGATAGTGAGACCAGACTTTCTACAGAGACGTTCAAGTTGGCAACCTTTAGCTTTAAGAAGCCTGAGAGTGGGTGTAAACCACGGTGAAGAGCGAGTAAAAGTTACAGATATAGGTTTGAGTGGAGCCATGTTATTTAGGAGATTGTTGTTATAGTGAGAAACCAGTTCATCCAGGGTAGAAAGACTGCCTGTAATAGGAAGACAAGTAATAACTGATATTGCAAAAAGATTGGTTTTGCAAAGTGGTATATTAACACTGAAGGATAACAGCAAATGGTCAGAGAAGGGAACAGTGTCTGCCTTGCAGCCAACAGGAACAAAACCAGAGCAACAGATTAAATCCAGAGTGTGTCCAAACTTCAGCTGTAAATTTATTTGATGCACCTTTAGTACAAACGTATGGTCTAGCTTTCAAATAAATCTTAAATCTTATTTTTAATAGTACTCTACATAATAAATGGAAACAGTTAAATTATGGAATCTCAACTAATAAACTGTAAAAATGTTACAAATACTCTGTAAACAATCTGTGGGTCGACTATCAAAATAATGTGTTACCTAAAGTGCACAAATTGAAAGCCTGCCACCTGCACTTTAGCACCAGCTGAAACTCATTAATTCAACCTATAATGTCCTAAAAACAGAGTTTAACCACTACAAATGGATTTTAGATGCGTCACATTTTTAGGTGTAATACAACAGCCTTGTGTCCTTCTCTGTAACTCTTCAATTGGAATAACCCTAATTATTGGAATACAACATGTGGAGGAAGATTGACAGGATGGGGCATTTTTTTTAAGGTTCATTCCACTCAACCCCAGCAAGCCAATGAGAGTCCTCCATGAGTGCGCCTCCTCTTGCCACTAAATACTAACATATGGTCTTCACATGCCCGTCCTCTAGGAACAAAACATCTGTAATTTCAAACATGTTTGGACAAACATTTTTTATCCCTAACAGTTATGTATGTGTTGTTTTGTATTTGGGTTGCATAGTGAAGTAGGGAAGCTGTTAAGTTTGCAAAAAAAAAAAAATCAAGGTATATGTATTTTAGATATGGCATTTATTGTAAGCATCACAGTCAGTTGCATTGAACTGACTGTGAATTAAGCAATGATGAGGTCTGATCAGACCTGTGATATATTGATGTTTTTCCCAACTAATCATTGTGCAAAAGTGCAACGTGCATCAATACTCCCTCCTCCTCCTCCTCTTCCTCCCCCTCCTCCTTCTCCTCTTCCTCCTCTCCTCCTCCAATATCTCCTCCTTACTGGTGGGTGTGGATTTAGAAACGTCCTTCTCTTTAAAATTCAGAGGCTCTTTGTAAATTTCATTCTGACAGTCAGGTCAGGCTACAAGGAGCAAGATGGTGAGTTACCTTTCACAGCTGAGTCATTTTAGATGGATGATTTTTGTTACCTGTGATAAGGAGACCTTTGTCAGTGTACCTGAGCATGGCCGTTCTTTTTCTTGGTATTGTAATGACTTTAAGATGTGCTTTTTTGATTACAGACAACATACACAGATAAAGGTGAAAAGGTAGGTAACCTAATCATATGCATTGTACTACTGAACAAAGGTTAATAAGTGATGTTGCAGTTATTGGTGTTAATTTTGCTACATACTGTCTTTCCCTTTTTCTTAACTAATTAACTTGCTGCGACAAAAGCTTAAAAGTAAATCTTCCACCCATGATCATTATTTCTTCTTGTCTTTAGCATGAGCAGGGCAGATTCCTCTGCTTTGATCACCTTACATTCTGGGTTGGAAATGCAAAACAGGTAAGTGAACTCCTAACTTTTTTAAAATAATTATTATTTTCAAATGTATTGGTTTTTAACCAACTTTTCACACAGGTAGAGGGGTAGACTGTACATTCAGCAAGGCTATTGGTTCCCCAGAGGGGTGGAGGGGACACAGCTTGTAAAAACCCCAGACCACATACTAAATTTCCCACAGCACAAGTTGTGTCAGGCCTCAACATTCACCAGGAGATGGAGCTGTCAGAGAGTTTGAGGCCAACCTGTTTCCTGTTTAATTCACTGTACCTTCACTGTGATTTTCTGCTGACTAAAAATCATTGTCTTCAACAGGCTGCATCATATTACTGTAACAAGCTGGGATTTGAGCCTTTCGTCTACCAGGGTTTGGAGACTGGCAGTCGTGAAGTGGTGTCTCATGTAGTCAAACAAGGCAAGGTAAACGATCCTCAGTCCGGAAGTAACAGTACACGTCATCCTTAAGACCAGAGCAGTGAGAAAATCACAATAACAAAACTGGCAAACACTGTTCTGTGCAAGTTGAATTGGCATTTGACTTTTAGTGAGTATACTTAATAGAAATTAGTTTAACCCAATTTCATTACTGATCTCATAATGTACAGTTTAATTGACCAATGTGGATTATAATGCTAGCTGTCAAATAAATAACTAAATATAATACATAACTATACTGGACTCAAACGGTTTCTTTGTACAGAGTGAATCAAATGATAGAGGAGGAGTCAATGTTTTCAATTTGTGTTTCACAGATCATTTATGTGTTCTCATCTGCCCTCAATCCTGGAAACAAAGGTACAGTACTTATCAGAAGCTGGCTCCTCTATATTTTCAAGTAAAAAACAATGACTCAAAAAACAGTTATAAAAAAATAAAATAACTGTAATTTTAAAGTTTTACATGAATTTTTCACAATTTATCTGGCATTCACAAGTAAAATCATTTTGAAGATTTTACAATTTCCAGGAATAAAATTATACATACATTGGTTTGAGACTTCAAAAAGGAGAGATGTCACAATGCAGATCACTGGATTTTAATTCTTGCACGTATTTTGGGAGACTATCTACAAGATTTTTATTAATTATACTTTAATTTCATGATTTTTTACCTCACTATTTTATTGTTTCAAGTAAAACTTGTATGCATTTTTATGTCTAAAATACATTTTTACACCTTAAATATCCTGCTGGAAGAACACTGAGCTCCTGTCATTATGTCCTTATTATCAATAAAAACAACTGCATAAAGATATTCCTGATATATCCTGACATGCTTTCGTCAAATAATAGTAGTGTGCACAGTACTAATGTACATCGCGGAAATATTACTATGTCATTCCTATAGATTTGGCAAAGTTCAATTAATAAAACATACAGAAATACATTTAAATCATTACTTCATACATTTATAGTGTTTAAGATGAACAAAGCATAATTGACTTTGTGTGGCTAAAGATTTTTTCTCATCTTTTCTCAGAGATGGGAGATCATTTGGTCAAGCATGGGGATGGAGTGAAGGATATTGCATTTACAGTGCAGGACTGTGATTTCCTTGTGCAGGTAAAATAACAGGGTTTCATTTAAATGTGCATTCTCAGCTATTTCCTAACTCACTATTCACTTTTGAGGTTACATTTATTTGCTGTATGAAATCTGCTGGATTCATGTTTTCACTTACCATATATCCTGATTCACAGAAAGCCAGAGAGAGAGGTGCAGTCATTGTAAAGGAGCCCTACACCCTGGAGGACAAGTATGGTAAAGTCAGGCTGGCCGTGCTTCAAACGGTAAGACAAGTCACTCAGTATGAATTTGCATTGATTATTTTAGTCACTATTTTGATTTAGCACATTTAAAATGTCCTACATTGTACACTTGCCTTTGATTGCTGCAGTATGGTGACACCACACACACATTTGTGGAGAGGAGCGGATACAGTGGGTTGTTTCTGCCAGGCTTTCAACCCCCTATATTCAAGGATCCTTCATTAGCCAAACTGTAAGCGTACATATGTCGTTATTATGTTTATAAGGTGATCAAGTCAGAAGAATAACTATATGTCTGTATGCTCCTGTTCTCCCACACAGGCCAAGTGGACACCTGAACTTCATTGATCACGTTGTGGGAAACCAACCAGATGATGAGATGGTTCCAGTGGTGGAGTGGTAATGGACTTTACTATTTCTTGTAGTGTTTAGAGGCTTGCAACACACTTGCTCTTCATGTCTCTGTGTCACGATCGAAGGGTGTCTGATTCTTACATAACTCTGTTTTTCTTTTTCTTTTTGGCACAAGTTAGTGATCAGCATGACTTTGCGTTTTTTAAGTGGGTCTCCAGTAGATTTCCACATCTGGATCTTGTTTTTACCCCATTATCTGGCCATGAAAAGGCGGGGAAAGGCAGCTCTCTAATTGAGCAAGCTCATTGGTTGATCCTGGAAAGAGGGGTGTAACACAGGCTGGAGGTTCTTTGGGGAGAGGAACCACATGGAGCCGGCTCATTAATCAAAAAGTCACTTTTTTATGTTTATTAGGCCGCAATTCTTCGATTCTCATGTAGCTCATGAAATAATAGTAGCATCAGTTCGAGGCATGAAAACAAAAGAAATCTTGTGCTGGCTGTGCACTGAGGAAAAAAACTAAGCATTTAAAATGATTCAACATGGGGAATGTTAACACTACAAGAGACACTTTATGAGTGTTTGGCCCACCATGTTGTTTGAACTTGATCTCTGGTTCGTGCTCTAACAGGTATCAAAGAAACCTTCTCTTTCACCGCTTCTGGTCAGTGGATGACAAGCAGCTTCAGACAGAGTTTAGTGCCTTACGCTCCATTGTTGTGGCAAACTATGAGGAGACTGTGAAGATGCCCATCAACGAGCCTGCCATGGGAAAGAGAAAGTCTCAAATCCAGGTATGTTCTTTACACTCTAACAGATGCATGGACTCCAAACAATTCACTTGTGCATAAACTATTCAACAACATTTATCCTTGTCCTACAATGTCACTCACAGGAGTATGTGGAGTACTATGGAGGACCTGGAGTGCAGCATATAGCCATGAACACATCTGATATCATTACTGCAGTAAGTCTACAAAACGATTTGGCTTTGTATGTAGATGCCCAAAAGCAATGACAATATAACCCTAACCCTAATCCTAATGCTCTGATGAATCCCTGTTTTCCAGATTCGTAACCTAAAGGAGCGTGGGATGGAGTTTATGAGTGTGCCAGACACCTACTACGACCAGCTGAGGGAGAACTTGAAACACTCAAAGGTCAAAATCTCAGAGGACCTGGATGTTCTGCAGGTCAGAACTAAGATCATACTTCAACTATTCCAATAATGTTACCTCAACTTATATATCAGCCCATACTGAGTACTAATCTGAAAGCATTTAAAAAAATTTAACAGGTGTATACTAACTCTATATGGATGTGAAATGACTGTCATAATTGTTGTCTGGCATGGCTTAGGTTAAGCCCTAAACCGGTGGGATTTTGCTGTGTAAAGTATTGCCAAATTGCTGACATTTTGCCTGCAGTTAACGTTGCACTATTTACCGGATATCAGTTCTTCTTTGCAGCTCTGTAAAAGTAGGTGCCAGTGGCTGCACAGCAGTACTTGCTGTCTAGGTTACTGTTTTAAAGCGGCAAAGAAGAATTGATTTCTGGGAAAACTGCTGTTTCATACAGGTGTGAAGTAACGATCCACTAGTTTAAGCAGTACTGGTGTTTCCTGTACTGATGTCGGTATTGAAACAATTCTAGTATGAACCTCATGTTTTCATGTTTGGTTAAAGCAATAACTATATGTATGTCCATATCTAGTAACAGGTGGTGGTGCAGATGCAGTGTAGTGCTTTGGAAGAGCTTTGTCTTTGTCTGCATCAACTGAGTGTATAAAAAGAAAACATACAGAGCCAACTATTCAGCTTTACAACCAAATGAAACGTTAATTACAATAGACAAATGTTATCTTGTGATCTCACTCATATCCAGGAGCTGAAGATCTTGGTGGACTATGATGAAAATGGCTATTTACTCCAGATCTTCACCAAGCCGGTTCAGGATCGTCCCACCGTGTTCTTGGAAGTCATTCAGAGACATAACCACCAGGTGAGGACAACCTTGGATACACAACAACTTTTACAAGGAAAGAGAAATTACACAGCACATGCTTCTTTATCTCAATTTAACATCTGTGCTGTGAAGATGATTGACTTTGCTGCCATATCAGTAACTTAAATACATGTTTTATCCACAGGGCTTCGGCGCAGGAAACTTCAAGTCTCTTTTTCAAGCCATCGAAGCAGACCAGCATGCTCGAGGAAATCTGACTGTCCTGACACCAAATGGAGTTTCAAAGGACATGTGATGCCAATGTTAACATAGCTTTAGAGTTTTGGACAGTCTCAGTAACTAAACTTTACTATGCTACTACACTGTCTGTAAAGGGTCCTGCTTACTGTTTCAGAGTATTACAATGTAATAATGTTCTACATCGATGCTCTAATACAATAAGAACACACAAAACATGTTTAGCAAAGTTATTCTTTAATTTTTGTGTGACTTGCATGTTTTATCACAATAACATTTAACTTACATGTCAAAAAAGTATGTCATAATAATCTGTCCTGATGTTGGTGAAAGATCATCTCATGAATTAGTATCAGTTATCAGGAATACATCACAACTTAATAATATTATGCAACACTTTCTCGTATATCTTCTTAAGAAAACCATAATCATTCATACAAGCTTGACTCAAGCAAAACCCCATTTCAGCTCTCATAAATGAAAACATTTAACTATACATGTTTGTTATCATTTGGACAATAAGGTCAGCAGACACTTTATTGTAACAGTGCCCCTTTGCACGACGTCTGGAGTGCCTGTGTTGTGAATTGACAATTGCAATGTGTGAAACAGTGGTTGCCATGTCTTCATAAACTGTAATGTACAACCAAATGTTTGTTTTAACAGTCATTATTAGGTGGCGCATTAGCATTTCATGCCAGACCTCCACTGATAAAGTTCCAAGAAGTGCTCTGTTCTGTTCTTGTCCTAAGTGCTGTTTGGGACAGTTTATTAAATCATTATTCACTGAGCAGCACCACCACTCCTCTGCATTTTTATAAGCTGCTGTATAGCTTCCTGTTATTGACTATACAGTTTTTAATAGTATTAAAATGGCTTTTTTGAAACATCTTCAGGGTCTGTGTTTATATTGTACAGTACCTCAGGCAACTTTGGCTCTTGACATAATCAGGACAATTCATAAGAGACTAGTTCAAGGAGCCCCGGCAGCTATCTGCTCCACACAAACAAGGAATCTTGGTCTCCTCAATCGGAAACTTGTAGTCGTATGTGATCTCTTCATTGATGCTTATGGGCTGCCGGGAGTATATCACTATCTTCTTCTGAGACTCCACAGTGATGATCTTTGCATAACAGTTAGGCTGCAAAACAAAAAGGTTGTTTTGCATTAGAGAAAAACTACTCTCATCTGTAGTGCTATTTATCAATCTAGATTGTTTAGGTGTGAGTTGCGGAAAGTTGGAGATGTCTGGAACTTTTTGTCACTCCGCATGTGGTGCTCAAAGTGGCAAATACATACATTTGAAAAACTCAACAGCAATGTCTCTTTCCCAAAATCATGAACCAGTTACTCAAGATAATCCACAGACCTTGTTATGAGCAGTTTCATGTAGGAACTATTTTCTTTCTACCAAGCTACACCTGACAACCGCATCACCAAGCACAGGAAAATGTATTTTTTGGCACATTTGGCCATCTTGTTCCATAATACTCAAGAGAAGGCGGACATCTCGTCAGCTGATATCTCGAACACTTAGCAACTCACACCAAAACAATCTAGACTGCTAAATAGCACCACAGGTAAGAGGAAAATATGGATTTGATTCTGACATCAATTGTCAACATATTGATCTTATTTAACACTTCAGTTTCCAGACACAGCACTCTTACTCACATTGCAGCTGTGGTTAATAAATCTGGCTAAGTTCCCACATTTTGTAGCATCAATGATGGTGTCCTGATCAACCCGGAATAAATAGCTGCTCCCAATGCCCTCCTCCTCGTATCTCTGCTCCCTCATGTCAGCAATGACCTGAGGAAAAAGAAAACAGATGTGCCTATCCATGTGAGTGTTGTTTATCATTGTCACCCTGCTCACACTCCTGGAAAGTACCCAGAATAACCAGTGGGTCCCAGTGGGCCATTGGTCCAATCAGTGGAAACAAACAGGGGAAAGGCAGCTTGCCTAAAAGCATGTAAGTGACATTTGTTACAAATGGCGGGTGCATTATACAGTATGAATGTATTTCCACGCCTTGTCATTTGTGTGACTTTGTCTTACCTGTCTGATGATTTGGCCCACATACTCAATCACCATCTCGTCTGCTGCGATTGGCTCCATCGCAAACAGGCCCCACTCATGAATATGACTCCGGCTAAAACAAATCCTCTTCTTTCGGAACTAATATATATAAAATGACAAAACAAGACACATGCCATTTATTAACATGTGCCCCAACTACTGCAAATTCTGATGAGACAGTTTACTCCTCTCAGGTCATCACTCAAATTACTGCATTCTACATAACCTCTTCAGTTGAGTGTGCTTATCTTTACTAATAATTCACTTACCTTCAGCTGGTTGAACTTGACCAGGTCGCTATCACAGCTGAAAGAGGACAGCAGCCGACGCTGCTCAGACCTGAAGTCAGATCCGGCACGCAGTGAGGTTGGTTGTTGGGCTGGGATGCACATTCCCTGCTGAAATATATGTTGACATCAAGGAGGTTAAAAAGAAGAGAAGCCACAGCGTCATATTTTGTCATATTCTTGGGGTACAACACATGCCCAGTAAAATCTGATCTGCAGTTGCTAAATGGCTCAATAGCTGGTGCACTATCATGGAACATGAGGATGACTGTTTCGTTTCGCTGAGGCCTCTGCAGTCGGCCTTGGGTTGGAATATGTTTTATATGTGCAATAAAGATATGGGTGAGAATTACAATTCTGCAATTACTGAAAAGGCCTTCAATGAAAGACAATAAACAAATGTTTTCTATATAAAAAATTCTATTGTATATCAGCTGCCATCTGTTCGAGTGTACCCAAAAACTTGTCAGGCTGGATGCACCTAAAGAGCTCTGATAAGAGTCAGAGAGCATGTCACAGCCTTCATTTAACAGCCTTGGTTGACACTGAGCACTGAATGGAATAAACTGGGAAATGAGACTTGTCGATACCTGAGTACTTGTAGATGGAAGCTCAGCAGTCAGCTTTGTGTTGTTGAGGTATTTCATTTTATCTTTTCTGCTGATTTTGTAGAATCCTTCACTGCGAGCAGAGCCGGTCCTGTGCTTTGGCAACCAGGATCTGAGCTCCTCACTCCCCTCTGTAAGGACTTTGGTCAGTGCATAGCAGTTAAGGATGTCAAGCGCTGAATATGATTTACAGCAAATAAGGTTCCAAAATTATCGGACTTAATTATGTATAAACTGATGTTTCAATAACAGAACTTTCAATTCAAATCAATTTACAGTGTTGGCTGTAAGGGTTTGGACTTTTTTCTAGAATATTAGAATTTAAATATAACATACGTAACATAATACAATTAATCTCGGTCATTTGTTTATGGTTCAGTTACTTAGTTCACCTACTATTGACTCATTTAGATCTAATTTAATTTCAACATGAACCCCAGTTAAAAAGGATATGAGGGTGAGGTATCCACAGGGTGTCACTGATCCAACCAAAGCCATTATCCCGTGCTTGCAGCCTTTCATATGTACACCGCAGCAGCCTCATATCTTCTTCATCTAGGCCCTTCTTCCAAACACTATTAAGTATCCTCTTCTCCTCACAGGGTGTACGCCACCTGTAAGGATGCCTGTGAGCGGAGTGAGTGATTCTTTTCAGTGATCTCCGTTGATGATGGTTCCTCCTCCTCTTTAACCTCCTCCAATTTAGTCTCCTTAATAAGGACGTCTCTGTCTCTGTCCTGTTCTCATCATCCAGAAGGCCAGGTACATTCTCCAGCCCCTGCAAGGGCCTCAATCTCCCACCTGAACTGATCATGCCCTTCCCATGATCAGAGTCAGATGAATACTCTGAGAGGCTGCATACAGAGGACACTGAGATGGGGGAGCCTTCTAGAGAATCATTTAAAAGGGGATGTAAGGTCGTCACCATTTGTGTTTTTCTCCTGTGGACTATGGCTCTATGGGGTAGGATGATGTCTCTCCCAGGAGTCTTTGGGGCTGTGATATATGGATTGCTAGACAGGGATGGCACAGGAGGTGGGCTGCTGACAGTCTGGCACATCATTGTGCTACCCTCTGACATGGTCGTCTCTCTGCCTGGTGTTGCTGGAGCTCTCCCAGAGATGTAGGAGGTCCATCCACATCTATCCTCTCTACCAGGAGTTTTGGGCATATCCTGGTATGATGGGTACGAGGTCAGGGGATCAGAAGGAGCTAGGACGAGCTCAGTGCCTGTTGGAGAGAGGGAGAGGACTTCATCTGCAGAGTCCACACTTTCCAGTTCAGCCACTATCCCCTTGCCTGGTGTCTGTGGTCTTTCCACCTCCTCCACAGCTGGGGATGTGGGCTTGCTTCTTATCAGAAGGTCACGGTCGCTGTCCAGCAAGCAGCCAGTAGGAGTGAGGGGCCTCAGGTTTTCTACGTTCCCTGGTGACTCTTCTGTCCATTCAGGGCTCTCCATCTCTACATCAAGGTGTGGCTCCACTGCTACACAGACAAATAACAAGAAAATATCTTTTTAAAAAAATCACATTTTCACCACCATTTTCTCCCCCCAGTCATGGTCCCCAGAGGATGAATTGTAATAATATTAATCCTCTGACTTTCTTCTATTGCTTGTCCAATACTTACATATACTTAGAATATCTGCTAAAAAATACCTGCAACAATTATGACATCCCCATCAGCCAAAGCTGTAGTTTGTGATTAGTGCTCATTGGCAAATGCTAGCATACTAACATGCTAAGATGGTGAACATGATAAACAATACACATGCTAAACATCAACATGTTGACTCTAAAAAACATTACAATCATGCATTATAATCATGCATCTTGAGGATAAATTCATTATACTTATTTCAAACAATAGCTGCAAATGCCTTTACCGTTGATTTTATTCCCATTAGGGGCCAGAAAATTGGGATATGATAGAAACTTCTTTGAATGCAAATTTAGCATACAATTTTTGTCTGACGTCAAACATTATTAGAGCTGTCGTCATGCTGTAAACTATTTCCATCTACCGCTATACAGCATGCTGGACATACCACCTGGAAGTCCTATGGGTGACGGGGGTCGTAGATGGTCCTGGGGTTCGCTGGTTTGGAGCTCCATCATAATATCCAAGTCACAACAGGCATCTTGTCGACAGGATGCGTACTGGTTCTCAGCAGTTCCCTCCCTATGAAATGGATCTGCCCAGTCCTGCAAGCCCAGCTCCAGCTGAGCACCAGGGGTTAGCGGGGCTGAGGGGGTGACAGGGGGCTCCAGCTCCATCGACTCCTCATCTGATGATACGATTATACACTCACCACTCCCGTCACCGTCTTCCTCCATGTCTTCATCTTCAGGACTGAAGTCAGAGTAGGACGAGTCCTCAAAGCTCTCTGAGGAAATCGAGTCTGAGGTGTTGAAGTCTGATGAGTACTCACCTTCCTCTGAGGAGCTGCTCTCTGAAAAAGTCTCTACAATTGAAAAAAGAAACAAAAATATTTACCTATAGGAACAGAATTATTTTTAAGTGTTCAAAGTCCTTGTCAATGACTTTAACATACCGCTATCTAAGCACTGCACTCCATCACTACTTTGGACGATGTCAGCATCTTCATCATCTGTGTGTTCTTTTGCCAACTCCTTTTCTTCCTCAGGATGATCACTGTCATCACCATCATCATGATCATCTCTGTCACACTAATTAGACAATGAAGAATGAGAATTAATACCTTGTATAGATTTTGCTAAAGTTGTATGAGGACAATTAACTAATTAACTATTTTCAACTCTTTGTAACCCACCATGACCAACGATGCTGCTTATGAAAATACATGCCAGACTTTTATTTCAAGGAACGATTTAATTAATCTCAAAGACATCTTTTCTTTTAAAAACTGAAATTAAATACTGGCTGCACACTATAAGCCTCTTTTTGTAGTTCCACTACTACTTTTTGTGCAAAATCCCTTTTTACCAGAATTTGAATATCATCATCAGCTGGTACAATAGTCTCCACTTTGTCTGAAGTTGTTTCTTCATCTTGAAGTGTGTTATCTTCTTCTTTCCCTTCATCATCATCACTGTCAAGCTCATGTGGTCTTGCATGTCTGCGTTTGGCTCTTTCAAGTCTCACTGTGTCATCCTTCTGTTTCACATCTACATGGAAAGACAGCAATACAGTTGATTGAGTTAAAGTCTAGAACCAAAAAGTGTAATTACATTGTAAATTAGGGTTTATTGCCTTAAAAGCACTGACCAGAGCTTTCATGAGTAGAACACGACATATTTTCTGTCTCTTCTGATGTAGCAGCATCATCAGCTCTTTTCTTTTTTACCTGCATGACAATGTTATTTTACATTACATTACGTTGAATGCCAGTGTGCTTCATATTACAGTAAATGGAAAAAAACGGAAAAGTTTACCTTGAAGGATGGCAGTGGAGGTTTCCTGCCCTTGCTACTGACATGCATGAGGGGATTTATTAGTTTGTTCCTCTCTTCAACACTTGCGGCTCCACTTTTCAAAGGAGAAACTTGTATCTTAAAAATAAAACATCAATAACAATGAACCTACTGGCTCCAAAAGAACACAGATTTTTTTCTTCATTCATGTGACTTCATTGACCACTGTATGAGATAATAATGGGAGGTAAAGAATTTACCTTTGTTTTCTTCTCTTGACTGTCCCACCAGTCCTCAAACGCCTTGAAAGCGACCCCTTCGATCATTCTACGCATAATGTCCTTCTTAATGATTGACTTCAGTTCTTCCATGATGACTTCTAGAACTTTTTCTACTGTGACCTTATGAGGGTTTTCCCGCACAAGCGGGTAGTCTGGTGGTGGTACAAAGGGGTTAAACCTGGGAAAAGGTGGGGTGGGCCAGGGTGGTCGAGGGAATGGTAAAGGTGCAAGGCCATGCCTTGGAGGATTCCCTTTATCCAAAGGACCTGGCGGCTGCATGGGCAAGGGGTATGTGTGCACAAGGGGTGGAACAGAAGGTGGCACCAATGGTGGAGGGGGTCCAAGAAAAGTTGGTGGGGGAGGAATCGAAGGAGGACGTAGAATAGGGGGAGGAGGAATGGGGATGCTGGTATGGTGGCCTGAAGGTGGGATCCAGCCTGGAGGTGGGATGGGGATGGTGCCATTTGGCAGGCGAGGAGGAACAGGTGGAAGAGCTGGGGGAAAGGGAGGAGGGGGGAAAGGGAAAGGGGTGACTGGTGGGTGGGAGCACCCAGATTTAATAGCAGGAGGAGTTTTGGGGGTAGGGAGTTGAGTGGTGCTGTTGAGAGAAGAAAAGGATGGAGACAGGAGAAGGGGGGCAATCTGTTTTGCGGGTGTCAGAGCTCTAGGCAGTCTGTTATTTGAGTGCTCCTTATCTTCATTTGCTGTATGATACTCCTGAAAAAGACAAGTAATAACTAACTTGAGGCACAACATAAATACCTTTACATAGATATCAACATAATAACTACTACTTTTATTATCAGGATGGTGTACGTAGAGATCAAGAGGAATTACCTTTAGACATGAGAATGACCGGACACTTTCTGCCTCTTTTTCGTTGTGTACATGAGCTCTGTTTTCAAACTGTGTGAAGTCAGATGGAGACTGGGCATTTCTTGTCAGAAACAAAACAGCCTGAGTAGTTTCATCCTCTTCAGTTTCAACCAGTGATGCTGAATTGATAGTCACCAGATCACTGTAGGAGCACTGGCGGCTGGTGGTGAAGTCATAAGTCTTTGTGCAAACAAGCGAGTCATTTGAGAAAGTGGAAGTATGAGTGGAGCAAGGCGAAGTTGGGCTGTCCTGAGAGTGCTCATCAGCCGCCAAAGTCTTTCTGTCAAAGTATGAGGGGTCAGTAATCTGGCTGTTTGTCAGCAAATTCTCTATGCGGGAATCCAAACTCTCTACCTCTGGCTGAGGGCTGCTAGAGGAACAGTTACCAGCAGATGGAGATAACTCTGTTATGCATGGATGATCATCAGGAGGGGGGGATGCTGCAGCCTGCCGGTCAGCTGTGAAATTAATGCTCAGGATGCTGAAAGAGTTGCAGTTCCTTTGTAAAGTCTTAGAGGTATCAGTGACCATGTCTCTAGACTCCTGACAGGGGGAGGCAAGGTTATAGGAAGGTTCTGTATTACTGGGAGATGAGGATTGTGCGCTGCGACCCCACAGTGCAAACCGCGGGCTGCCACTTTGTATTTGGGCAGGGAGGGGGTGTGGTGGCTGTGGTTGGCAATGCTTCAAAATTAAAGTGACATCTGAGACTTCACTGGATCCTCTGTGATACCTCGCAGGCCTACGATGACAGAGCTCTTGTCTTAAAGGCTTGTGAACACTGTAGGTGGAGGGCTCCCCCTGGAGGACTGGAGTTGCCTGAAGACTTGAGTAGCAAGAGTCCTGGGAGAGAGGAGTCGCAGACAAGCAAGGAGTGCGGGGGGTTCCCTGAGAACGTGGTGTAAGCCCAAAGCTGCAAGGTGTATCCTGCCAAATACTGGAATAGGCTGTGTCCAGAGAGAGGGGTGTGGCGATGCTGGTGGGGCTCGAAAAACTCCCCTGTCGCTGCATAAGTGATGGATGATATAAAGAAAACAACAGCTGAGAAATAATATCCTTAAAAAATATCTAACAGCTTGTTTATACATATTGCATATACAATTACTTCACTATTATATGCAGCTTTAAAATATTTACCAGCAAAGTGTCGACTGAGCTTTGAATAGCTCGCTCACTGCCGCCCACTGGCAGCGTCCAAGGAGTATAAAGGCCACGCAAGAGAAGCTGGAGATATCGTGCTCTGTTTTCACCTGAGGACGGGTGCACATTACAGTTAATCAACAAATTTGTTATCAAGAAGTTTACTTTCATTTTATCATACATCTCTGTGCACTGCAGATGAGAGAGCATTTCTTTGGGACTATGGTACAACATAAATAACCAGAACACAACATTTATGGGGCACAAGTTAAAATAGTGCAAATTAAACACTAAAAACAATTATTTTCAGTTAAAGTTATACTTTCAACACATAAATATACAAAATATTCCTAGTTACCTTTAGGATCAATTTCCACATGAATAACATTTCCCATCACTGACGTCTGATGGAGGTACTGAACAGCGTCTTTTGCAGCCCTCACTGTGTCGAAGACGGCCTTCGCAATCCCTAAATGCTTCTTGTTCTTGGGGTTGTAAAATATTTCCACTTCTTCAAGGTTGCCATATTTACTGCACATGTGAGTCAAGAAGGCCTCCCTCACATTGTCATTCAACCTGGAAAAGGTCACTTCTTTGGGAGGAACAGGGCCCACATACCATTCATCAACCTGAGAGGAAATAAAAAACAACAGCTAGTGTTATTATTAGAAGTATTATTATTCTTTTCATTATTGTTATTATGATTATGATGGTGACTGTAAAGATGACCTTAAATTTAGATATCAAAAGGTCAGTCTTGTTGCATTTGCTCCACAGGCGGCAGATGCGGGGATCTCTGACTGCCTCCACAGGAAACAGACCTAAGTCCTCCACCTGTTGAGGGACACGACACCCATCATCATAACGGAAACATATGTGTCTGTTCGGCGCAATATTATAAGGGGGGTACTTGTTAAAAAGGGGTTATTAATGAAGAGACAGACAACAAACAGATATTTAAATATGCTCACGGGTATGTTAAACTGTTGTCCATCATAACGGTACACTTTGTACAGTCCTTTTGTCAATGCAGGGTCAATTATCAACTTGCAACTTCTCCAGTGCTGAGGCGGCGTCTCTCTCTCTGTACTTTGTCTTTCGCTTTCCATTACATTCGTCAAAACCTGTAAAATACAACAAAACACACGCCGTATGCTAACATCTGTAGCACGACAAACACAGCCGTTAGTTAGCTTACATTAGTCCGTCACTGGAGGTTAACACGCCCCGACAGGTGATGGAGAGCATCACCTGTAGCGTTATCCTTCTCTAAACGACAACAGGCTGTAACATGAAACATGTCGAAATATTTCAAGAGAGGTCTGACCAAACGTTTTATCTCGCTTACCTGAACCAAAGTTTCATCCTTTGATGGAGCAACATTGTGGAAAAGCTGCTGTGATTTTCGGTGTTTTCACAGTTTGTCGCCCAGGTTGAACAATGGATTCATCCGCCAGGAGACAGCGACGGAATATAGATCCGTCAGTGAGGCGGAAGAATACAAAAAGTTAGAGGAAGGTGGGCTTACAGGTGACAGGTGTGAGGAGTTTCTGTGCACTTTTATTACACAATAATTTGTAAGAAACTCAAAAAAAAACATTTTAGATTGAAAAGTGCGTGCTGTAACATATGTATTACATCATCACATTATTATTAATTAGCATTTTGACAGAAAATTAAAAAAATTGAAGTGACATAGTAAAGTATATTTGTATGCATAATGAATCTAATCATGCATAATATGAAAAATTAAGTAAGCACAGGCCTAATGTTGACAGTATAAAAATATAAGTAAGCATTAATTGCATTAATATGCAATATGTATAATATACACACATAAAAGACAAGATAACAGAATACAATCAAATATAGTGGCATAGAGTTGCATTGTATAACTAAAATGATTGCCTTCTGGTCGTATGCATCTACCAACCAAGTTGCAGTTACAGTTTACATCCTTGTCTCTTCAGACTTGTGTAGCCATGACAGTTGACAATAACTCAGATATGGATATTGCTGCAAGGAAGCTGCAAATTCTGAAACATGGATGCTTCACACACATCTTCAACCCGGCAGCACAGGAGATCTGTGCAATCAACACAGTTTCAAGATTAATGTCACCACTTATGGGGCAGAGTAATGGCCAGAAAACTGTTTTTGCAGAACATTATGATGTCACAGTCAAGTCCACCTTTGACCTTTTGGATATAAGGTGTCATGAGGTCATCATTTTAATTCTATTAGCTATTTCTGTGAGATTCTGTTGTAAGTAAGACATGAGTTCTTGAATTACGGACAAAAATGTGTTTTGTGAAGTCATGGTGACCTTTGCCCTTTGACCACCAAATCTGAGCAGTTCAGCCTAGAGTCCAAGTGGACATTTGTGCCAATTGTAGATGTGCGGACAACCCGAAAACATCATACCTCCGTGGAGGCATAAAAACGTAATATAGATAGTGTGTTATATTATTGTACAGTAGTATATTGTTGTGGTTATTTGCAGCGACAATAGATTGAGATAATAATTAATGTATAGATACATTGATTAGTTACTCAAAAAGGTATTATAGCTAATACAAGTTATATTAGAGGTTTAAATACTTGAGATATTCAGACAGAGGGTGGAGCACTGTATTATGCAGCACATTATGGGGTATCGAGGTGTGAGTTTCCCAGAAAGCATTTCCAAATGCTTTGATCTGTTCATACAGCCTCCATGCTGCTGCACAAAAGATATTCAGTGACTAGCTTCTGCGGTTTCCGTTTATCTCTGGGTTATCTCTACAGTGTATACACTGCCAGGACCAGCAGTCACTGCAAACATCCTTCCTCGTCTGTCTTTCACAAAACATGACCCAGAAAGGATCGGGAGCAAACAGATGTAGCACCAGTCAGCAAGAGGAATTCAAGGTTGTTATTTTAGGAGACAAGGGATGTGAGGAAACATCGCTGCTCACAGTTTACACTGAAGGAGTCTTTCCAGAAGTTAGTAATGCACACTGTAGGTCAGTTATACCTGGCTGTCTCTGCAGTATTTTCTGTATTTTGGTGTCAAAGTAGGTATGAATGCTTAAATTTATTTAAATGAAAAAATAAACAGAATAAAGAGATACAAAAAATAAAAATTTTCTTTCAGGAAATTGTTGCATCTCTGTTTTACACAAGTGTTAGGAAAACGCAACTGGTCAGGTACACCTCTATGACACTGCAGGTGAGGTCTCACTCTACTGACACTTTTGACCTCACCTTGTTAAACAGGTCTGAGGAAGGTGAGCTGTCATTTCACAACAGGTTGAGATCAATATAATCACATGCCTTATTGTCGTTAGTCAAAATAAGTTAAATGCTACAATCATGTTGTTCAGAATGACCTGAGAGTTTTTGTTTTTAATTGTTGTTTTATTTATTTATCTTTTTTTAAATTTTGTCTGTCACAGTGCTAGTACTGAATATGATGGACTTTGTCATTTTAAATGCAGGTTTTGATGTTGTCAATGTCAGATCAAGAGCATGGGCAGATGTTGTTGGTTTGCATCTCTTTTGTTGTCTGTTTTGTTGTTTTTGTGGTTTTGTGTGTCTTTGTGGTCAGTTAGTGTCTCTATGTGGTTCCTTTACACCTCTTTGTGGTCATTTTGAGTGTCTTCCTGGTCTGTAATTGCAGTGATGTTTTGCAGGTGAAGGCCAAGAGAGGCGCTGACACTTGGGCCCCTAGGCATGTGTCCAGCATTCAGTAATCCATGGTCAAGGTTGGAGAAGGATTAGTGGTTGGTTTAATTTCTTTCAGTTTTAAGTCTATAAGAAAAATAACACTTTCTCAATTTATCAAAATTTGACTGGGATGACCTTACATTTTGACCTATGCATCACTTTGCAGTTTATGCTCCCAAAAATACCACAATGTAACTGTGTTCAGTGTCTTTCAGTGGTACCCTGAGGTGTAACATTTTTGTGATGGGGTGCCCATTGTCCTTATTGGGTGTAAAGCAGACCTAAAAAAGTCCTGATCAAATCACATATACTCAGGTATCAAGCTACACAAACTCCTCTGGGATCAACTATTAGTGTCACTGGATAGAGCTACATGAAAAGTCACACATTTTTTTTTCACAATTAATTTGTGGGATTAAAACCCTATTCTAAGCTGGAGTAGAGGATGAAAAGGAAATGCTGTGCTGTACTTAGAGTGCTCGGCCACATACAGGGAAAATGAGGACAACTTATTCACAGAAGCAACGAAACCAGCGCTTAAGGAAACAAGAGTGGTGGAAAAAATAACAGAGAGAAGAGTGTGAGTGCTTTGTTGTGCTGCTGCAGGCTCATGACTACTGATTGACAGTACACTCAAACTGCATGTCCGGACACCTTTCCTGTGTGGTTTTCCTTTTGATATCAGAGTTTAAAATACATTCAATATGATACATTCATTGTGTTTACTTGGGTGTTTTTCCTGGTGTTTCTTTTATACATGCAAATAGTCAAAAACTTAATTAACACAAAATTCCCAAAATATCTCATATGTGTTTTATTCTCAAACAGGCAACAACAACAACAACAAAAAATCCTGGTGACTGTAACCAGGTTAAAACACCACACGTAAGCAAAACTTACAATAGCGCATTTACTATAAAATCACTTTAAAGCTGTGCATTGACACAAGCAGTGGAAACTCTCTATATACAGTAACATACACTGGGTTAAATAAATAAACCACAACAATGAACCGAAGAAACATGCCTTTCATTTGCATGCATGTGTTTCTAAACGAGCTGCATGTGGAAATTCCTATCAGAAGTGTCCCAGTGTGTGCATCTGACATGAATAAACCTGCCTTCATTTAATTCCTTGTGAAAAGCCTTACAGAAACACCATCAACAGTGCTTTGGAGAAGCAAAACCACCATTTAACTAGTCTGTAAGTTACTGACCCCTGATGACTCCTTGTTCTCTGCTACGTGTCACAGAGATATTATCATCTGGTCTGGACAATTTGAGTGCAAATTTTGGGGGTAATGTCTACAGAAACTTTACCATGACTCAGTATAAACCATGTGTAGGGGGTGGGTGTTACAGATATTGCAACAATAACCACAGCATTACCTTGATATAATTACAGCATGTTACAATTATGGGATATGATATACTATGAAAATGTTGTCACGACACCATCACATGAGAGAATGATAAACAAGGATTGTCGTACAGCTATAAATATGTGCACATTTTTGTACCAACGTTACAGCAAAGATGAAAAAGAAGAAAATGATCAAACTTAAGTAAAACTATTCAGTAATGTGCCGCAGGACAAAAAGAACAGCCTATTTTCCACACTTAAACAATCTGTAACCTAAACAATGTGTGAGCATGCTCAAACTTGTAAACTATGAAAAGTACAAAACATTTCCAATACTCACATGCGTTGTAATAATACATTCAACAATACTTCTTCAAAGCAAGTAACCATTTTCTACAGATTACAAAAGCGACAAGAAATCAAGCAGTTGAGATCGATTTTACAGAACCCTTGCTATAAAAATATGTGCACAGCGACAACGCAATTTGGTTAATAACACTCCCTGACTAGCATTTATATCTTTTTAAGAAGTGTTCTTTTGCCTCGGATTGCACACAAATACTGTTGGACTAAAATGTTTGTTTTGTGAAGTACCCTTAAAGTGTTTTGTTTAAAACTTCATTTTCCTATGAAAATAGATTCCTCATTAAAAATGAGGATTCTGCAAATAGTAAAATGGAAATTGTTCAGAAGACTGAAAAACCTAGGTGTGGGAAAGGGAAAGGAGCAAACATTTGACACAAACTAGAATAACTGGTAACTAGGGGAAAATAAAAAGCTCCTGAAATCAACCATTCAGTCCAATAAACGTGTGTATACAAAAAAAAAAGCACTAAGACCTTATAAATGTTTCAAAAGGATGCAACTTGTTCCATAATTTTGGTTTTAAAGCATGCATACAATGAGTCTAATACAGCTGTCATTTCAGTCAGACAATTTGTACAGTGAATATGAACATCCGTGTTGGTAATAACGGCTTGGTAGTGCTCCCTATAAAAGCCTAATTTACAGCCAGGCAAACATGAGAGCAGGGACGCTATAAGAGGCCAAGTGTGTGCAATTTAGGGGGATATAGTGGCAGAAATGGTATATATTCATAACTATGTTGTCATTAGTGTATAATCACCTGAAGATATGAATCATTGTATTTTTGTTACCTTTGAATGAACCATTTATAAACATCAGTAACAGAGGAAATCTTACACACTAGCCACAGATGGATGCTGTTGTGGTGGTCAGTTATACAGTATGCCTCCATCAGCAGCACTGAATAAAATTGTGACAGCTCAAATCTACCGGTAACAACACATGGAAGCACAGACGGAGCAGCACCATTATCTGTCTACCTGAGCTAAAGACAGGCTTCACCACAGAGTTGTTTCACATGAATCTAACAAGAAGTTCTGGTTTGGTTGAGCCATATTTAAACAAGGAAATGCACCTTTAACTTAGTCATTGTTTTGGTTTCACGTGGAGCTTCCTCAGGGCAACAATATAACCCAGATTTTCCTTGTGCTGGTGAAAGCAGGTCCTCTTCTACACCACACAACAACATCTTTTCATCACTACAGTAAATCTGTACAGTGATTTCTCGCTGGCTATTTAGCTTTATAAATGGGTATCACTCCAATTCCTATGATAGTACACTTAAGTGCAGGTGTCCTGAAGTGGCTATATCCCTTATGCATGATGTTAGACAGTGATTTGATATGTCATAATTCAAGCCACTGAAATAAGTGCCTGAGAGCAAAACATTTACCTATAAGTTAAAGGTAAAATTACATTTTTTTCTTATATATAACAGGTAGAAATTTGTGAACATGTACTATCCAAATGTGGACTGAGTCAAACCTACAGCAACTCGACAGATTAAGCGTGTAATTCCATAAGAAGCATCTGAGCACAGTTCATTAACATAAAAAATAAAGCTTTCATAAGAGATTTCACAATAAAGGCACTGTTGAATGTCCGCTACTGTTGTGTGCCAACTGACTACGATCAAGGGAAATGGATGGCGGCCTTCAGGTCGTCATTCTCAGCCCTGTGGTCCAGCTGGTTCTGGAGCTGAATGACCTGCTCCAGCTCTCGGATCTGCCGGTCTGTTTTGTGACTCACCAGCGTGCGGTAAAAGTGGACGGCGAACATGATAAAAACGAGTCCAAACGGCACCATGATGCAGGTGGAAGCGATGGCTGCGGCCTCGCCGGAACTTATAGTACCATTGTTCTCGTCGGTGTTGCTTTTGAGGGGTAAGAACTTCACCCAGCACAAGAGCATCACCTCCGTCAGGAAGAGGAGTGTGCCGATAACTGTGGAGAAAGCCCAGGCCAGCTCTATATGGCGGTGCATGCGCTCGTGAGGAGACTCGTTGACGGAGTTGAGGTTGTGAACATTGCTGACAGCCTCGAGGTTAGGGAGGATGCAGGTGCTGATCATTAGGGCAAAGAGGTGTACTGCAACCAGAACTGTGGTGCAGGCGCTGAAGGCTATCAGCAGCCCTGGAGGATATTTATGATCCCGCTCCAGCTGTACCTCCACCATGGCAACCTGGGGAAAACACAGGAAAAATGTCTCTTCTGTACTTGATAACTGAATATGACCATATTTAACATATGACTATGCACCTACCCAGTCAATACCATTTTAACTTTTTAACTCAGACTGTAAGTAAGTAACACAAAAACAAAAAGGTTAGTGTATGAGCTCCCATTCAGAGGCTTATGCAGGAATATGGTTATTAGAGTGAGTTAGGTTAATCTATATTTTTTACCAACAGATAAATGCAACTATAAAGTAAAAAGACAGTATCAGGTTCAGTGGTAGCTTTAAAGATTTGTAATATCAGGTATGTGGAGTTACACACAGAGGAACTTCACTTATTTTGACATAGAAATTAGGAAAAATGTGTGTGGCAATCAAAGGTAGAATTTAACTAAGTATATTTACTCAAGTTTAGTACTTAAGTACGAATCAGACTTTACTTGAGTATTTCCATTTTAATTAACTTTACACTCCTACTCAACTACATCTCAGGGGTCAATGTGTACTTCTCACTCCAATATATTTATCTGACAGCTTTGGTTACTTTTCAGATTACAGTTTCAGATCCCCTTCCTGTCCCATGTATCTCCAGATGTGTTGATTATGAATGTTTGTGATTAAGTGAAGGATAAAGTGCTCCTTTATTTGTTGAGAAAATTCTCCTCCTTCTTAAGCTAAATAAACAACTTAAAACCTGCAGGATCAGCTGAAAAAATGCATCGTCACAAAGCTGAAAACAGGGCTGTTTTTCTGACACTGTGAAAACTTGACTTTTTAGCAATAGGTGGTTCTCACAGGACAGCAACCATACAAACATAAACTATATTACAGAATATGTTGCATTGCTGTGGATTAAACTACCCAACACTATAAAGGAGTTAAAAGGAGCAACTTAACCATCTACAGCTGTAAAATGCAACATACAAATTAATGCAGCAGTAATATTAAAACAGTACATATAACAGTAAAACTCTGACAGGGGTCATTTTACTGCACAATTTTACTTTTACTTTTGATACTTGCTGCATTCTGCTTATAACAATTGCATGTCTGTACTTGAGTAAGATTTTAAGTGCAGGACTTTTACATGTAGTTGAGAATTTTTTTAGAGAGTTGGCGCTTTTACTGATGTAAAGGATCTAAATACTTCTTCCAACACTGGTAGCAAACAAGACCTCACAGATTCAAATTTAAGACTATTTAATATGTTTAAAGGCCTAATGATTAAAAAAAACTAATAATAATAATAATAATAATAATAATACATTTCAAGACTTTTTAGGACCTGCAGCCACCTTGTTAAATTTATAAAATTGGTGCTAATTTGCAAATGAAAAATAGAAACGGACATATATTATTATTATTATTATTATTATTATTATTATTATTTTCATTTATACAATTCAAACTGATGTAAGGAAATGAGAAAAAAATGTAAATGTGACATTGATTTTGTACTTGAAAATGACTGGCAAAAATGCATTTTTCTCAGCTTTTTTGTCTGAAATGTTGTTTTTTTGCTTGTTATTTTAAATGAAAATGCACAAATTCAAGTGTTGATAAGAAAGAAATGGAATAAGATAGAACTAAATTGAGTTTTTTTGGGTTTAAAAACGCAAAGTCTTCTCTTTAGTTTCATGTATTTACTGTTTACATATTCATATGATAAATTATTTAGTGGATCTTGAAAGATGAGTGAATATGATCCAAAATGCTAGCAGTGGCTGACAACTTAAAAATAATACTCTGGCAGGGAAGATGTTAAGACCCCACAAATCCAAGACTATTTAACAACTTTTAAGGCCTGATATTTATTTTAAAAAGTTAAATTCAATACATTGTTTAGACTTTTTAAGGGCCTGCAGACACCTTGTTAAATATGTAATTTGTGCTGATTTGCACGTTTAAAAATAGAAAAAAATGCATGTATTATTATAATTATTATTTATTTATCTATTTATCTTAAGAACTGTGTTGATGCTTCTGCAGTGCTGCTGTGCGGTCTACTTGTTATGGCGGAAGTTTAACCCAGGCTTGAGGGTGTGAGGACAAGCCCTCTGAAGTTCACATACTGTTTGTTTCTCTTGATCCGTTATCGTCGCTCAATGCCTAGAGATGCATCATGCAAAGGCGCACATGGTTAACCGGACGAGTTTAATTTAGACACTGTGACTTTTCACGCAGTTTATTACACCGTCCTTACAGGAAACAAACACTGCTTAGTGGTAAATATTGACGCGGGGAAGCCGTCATTAGGCCTGTGAAGTGTCCATCTCGCCACAGCCCGTGAAAACAATCATCTGCGTCACATAGATATATGCGGTTCATACCCACGGCCTAAATTGAGTTTGCATTCATGCGGTAACACACTGTGTAACATGAACCAGTGAAGTGAACTTACCATCGCGAATCCGGACAGCAGGGCTGAAGTGCGGCTGGTGGCTTTTAACTTGGCTCGACTCAAGTACAGTTTTCTCCATGACAGAGCCTGTAACGAGTGCTCGTTCAAACTCATTACGAAAGTTGCTCCAAGTTAGTGTAGCGGCGACTTTTACAAATATGGAGATACAAGCCGGATTGATTTACAGGAAGGCAGTCGATGGAGTAAACAGATGAAAAGCACAGGCACTGAGTTTGGTTCCGAGGAGGTTAAACATCTAATAAACAGCAGATACAGAGAGCTACCAGACTGTGTCAAAACTTTGCTGCAACAGCTGACCGACTGTCAGAGTCTATCAGGAAACACAAGATACCCACAATCCAATGCTCTCCAGGCGCTGCAGCAGTCTGCCTCCTTGCGCCAGTAATCCGTCATGAAGCTGAGTGCTCTTTGCCTTTATGAATATGTCATATCTCCAACACACACCCAAACTGTACTAGCCACACATGTCCATCTCTTAGTGGCTCCTTACTGCTGCCCACACTGACCTCTGTGTGTGTGTGGAGATGAATGGGTTCACTGTCAGGATCAAGCTGGTAAAAATTCTGTCAAACTGAAAGTCTGAGCAATTAGGCCAAAATATAGCCCACAAAAATTTTACTTAAGTCTGGTCATGCATTTTGCTTTAAACTGCCATTAAAGTTTTGTATAAACACCACCAAGGAGGAAAAATACTGAACAATTATTTACACCACAATAGTGACATGAGTTATTTTTTTTATTCCTGTATCCCCTTTACAACCATAAAGTGATATTAAGCAGTCATTCATGAACTGTTTCTATACTACAGTAGACTGACAGATTTATTAGCCAATAATAATTAAAATAGACTTGTAAACATACAATAAAATTAAACACATAATAAAGCTAAAAGCTAATTTCAGTTGTGGAGCTACTGGAGCACAGGAGAAAGTTTGAGTAATCTCAACTATCACTTGAAGGATCAGAAGCTTCTCCCTCTGTGAGTGCACACGTCTAAACACTTCTACTGGAAACCACTGTAGAGTGAGTAAACAGGGCATGCCACAGTCCTGCTGCTGCAGTAAATACTGTGACATCATACAGTCTAGCAGTCCTCCACCACCTGAGGGCAGACAAGCACAAAACATCTCAGACAGAGAGAGTCAGAGATGGAGTTGCTTTTTAAAAATAGAGTACAATGAGGAAACAGTCTAAAAACAGATTGTGTTTTATGTGTGCTTCCCGTTACCGTAGTGGAAACTCTCCTCACTGCATATTCATAAATACATAGAAGAAGTACCTTTTTGTAGGAGAGGAACCAGGGGAGGCCTCTCGCGAAAACAGACGTACTGTTTGGTCCATCATACAGCAACACCATTTCTTATAGTCTGAAGTACAAATTTTTACTAGTTAATTTATAAATAATGCACCTGGGTGGTGCTGGTGAAAAAGCATGCATTCACTTCCACAGAGACCAGACAGATACCTAGCTGTGGGGCTTTTGGCTTAGACAAGTTCAGTGAGGTGCTTGAAAGCCCTCAGTCAATGACAGTACATTGCATGTACTGTGGTATCACATCCTGCAGATGATGCAGCTGTTGGTGTTGCTCTCTGAAGTGCACTCTGATCTTAGTGTGCAGTGTGAACTGTTCCTGTTCAGTAAACATGGAGGAAATGGACTTTAAAACTTAGAAATCATGCTATTATATGTGGAGGTACTCAAAAGATTTTGGTCCATGGCTCAGCAGCCATATATGATAGAGATATTACTCAAGATGCAAAAATCCAGTTACATGTTTTAAAAGCCCTATGTCACTCTCGCCTCACAGCAAGAGGGTTGCCGGTTCGATCCCGGGCGTGGGAGCCCTTCTGTGCGGAGTTTGCATGTTCTCCCCGTGTCAGCGTGGGTTCTCTCCGGGCACTCCGGCTTCCTCCCACAGTCCAAAGACATGCAGATTGGGGACTAGGTTAATTAGTGACTCTAAATTGTCCATAGGTGTGAATGTCTCTATGTGTCAGCCCTGCGATAGTCTGGTGACCTGTCCAGGGTGTACCCTGCCTCTCGCTCCAGCCCCCCCCCCCCCCCCCCCGCGACCCTCAAGAGGATGAAGCGGTTAGAAGATGAATGAATGAATGAATGTTTCACAGTTCAGGCTGCTCACACAAACTGCCTGTCACAGACTAATTCTTGATACTACCACTAGATGACGCCAAAGTAAGGCATTTTAACATGTAAAACGTGTCATGTGACATTACATATAAACAAAGTGGCTTTCATGATTCATTACTATATCATCATTATTATATCATACAGTCCTGAGTAAGCCAGTGACACATGTGTTGTTGTCTTGGCTCTGTGTGCAAGTACACTGGATCTAAAACAAAATGAGGCATCACTTTCAGGTTACAGTGCTGTCTCTAAACTTTAATTTATTATATTTATACCAATCTCAGATCAACAGTGTTTGGTAATTGTAAACATTTAATATATAAATAGGTCTAGTCCCTAAATTTCAGGTGCACAAAATGTAATTGGCAAATGAACAAAATTATGTCAATGTCAATGTCAATGTCAGCTTTATTTATATAGCACCTTTAAAACAGCCAACGGCCAAACAAAGTGCTTTACAGTTATCACACATCATACATGGCAGCTATCTTATACAAATAACATGAGGTCCGTGACTCACCACCAGACACAGGAAATAATAGTGATACCTGTATTTAAGCTCTGGCTCATTCGCATCAGTCGGGGTACAACACCTGCACAGGTGACTAAACATTGCACTGTTTGGCCATGAGGCTACAGCATGTATTGACTTTCAATGGTTATTACTATCACTAAACCTAAATCACATGGTCCAGTGTTAAGTAAACTGATTCAATGTGTAGATTTAACCTGTACTCACCCCCTCTCTGACTCACACATACCACTAAAACCAGAAAAAGCGAAGACGGACGTGTGTAGGAGGGAACCATCTTGCGCTGCCTGTTGCTCTTCACTTCCTCTTGCACCGATGTTGCTATCAGGTCGCATCGTTGCAACGTATACGAAGGTACTAGCCTCGCCAATATTTTTTTTTATTTCTTTACCTTTTACCGTATTTTACTGTTTAAAGTATTACTTATTATTTAAAACACGTGTATAATCACTTTTATCTTCCCTTACGTTTTTCGGTTGGCGTTTTTTTTCCTAACCGGAATGCTGAAGGTGCATTAAGTAAGCAGGAAGTTGATGTTTACTATGTTTCCCATGGTTCCTGAACACAGCACAGTGAACATTGCTTGCAGCTGCCCGTGTCGGTGTGGTGTGAAGGAGGGGGGAATGAGCTGAGCTGGAGGCTTGTTCAGCCATGTTAGTTTTCTCTACTGTTCACAAACGATGAGACAGAGGAGCCATGGCCTTGTCATTGAGCGGAGACGATGAGGAATATGATTCAGAGTCGGAACAGGTCAGAGCTCTTACATTTCATTACGTTATCTCTGTGTATGTGTGTGTGTTTTTGTCACAGTGTGCCGGGTGAAAGAAAGTCTTTTGTGAGCAGTGTTTTTCCTCAGTGGCTTCAGGTTAACATCAGGGTTTCACCCGCTTCTTCTTCTTCTCTGTGTCCAGTCGGGTTAAAAGGAGAAAGGTGTCTATTTTAAAACCTTTAACAGCAAACCCCGTGATAGAGGTGAATAGGTCGCTAAACATTGTGTACCTAGAGTCAAATGGACTCCGACTGCTTATTGGAATTGATACCATGCCCCTTCAGACACACCATGTCCTCTCCTCCTTGGACACCATCTATCATGTTAGCCACAACTGACCCATTTTGTGCTGACCAACTCTTAATACACAGTTTCCCTCTGTTATGTTACACACTCGTGGCTGTGCAGGATCTCAGTGTCCTCTATGTAGCTGTAACACCATGCAACTTCTTAATGCTGGGATTTACACATGTACTCTAGCCACCCGTATGTCCTGTGAGGAAATTGCATAACGTTATTTGTGATTAATTTCCTCACACTTCCTAAACTTGCCACTTCACTCTGTGCCTTTAAGAAGGCTTTAGGCAAAGAGTTGTCCAGGCAGGGACCAAGGAGGGGGATGGGGTGAGGGAACAATGAAATGGCTCTACTTCTGTTGCTTGATAGTTCCCAAACTGGGGTCCAGTGACCCCTCAACCCCCCGGCTACACAATGGTTTGTTTGATTACAGCTGTATGTTGTCCCCTTGTTCTGCACCAGGAGCATGTGTAACTTTAATCAGACATCACACTCAGTATATTGTCTTATGTAAGGACACATTTTTGATTTGTGGTATGCCTTTACAGTGGGGCACACTACATGAATGCTTATAACAGGGCTTGTGGGATATTGCATAAGTCTCCACAGGACACTTAGCTTGTTAAGCACAAAAGAAATATGAGAAGTGCTGACACAAGAGCCAGGTCCTTGTGCTTACACAATGTTTACACCTATAACACCCACTAACACTTTCTCACAGAGGGTATTTTGACCTATTCTGTAGTGACACATTGTTGAACACAGTAACTCACACTTTGTTTTATTTGTGTCGGGGACCATTGTACATGAGCAGCAAATGATGAGTCTTGTGACTTCCTCCCACCGAAATCCGCGCTGAGTCAGAAGACTGCGCTCAGAATATAGGCCATGTTTTTGTTCACAGACCTCAGGAACCGATCCCAAATTCCTGACATATTACTGCATAGAGTTACAGTAAAGACAGGCCAGCTGATAGTTGCTTCGGCGACCACGCTCTGCAGAGTACTCCTTGTTTGTATCCACAATTTTACGCCACTTATTTGCTGTAATCAGTGTGAAGTGGCAAGGTAGAGATTCAAGATGTTCAGGGAATGGATGAAATGTCGACAAGTTGTCGTGATCAAAACTTTGCTTTAATTTAAATTGCTTTGTTCAGAGGCTGGCTTTTAATATGATATTAGAAAACAGTTGTGTTAGACAAGGTCAGGAAAATAATGAGGCAGCTAACTAAAAAAACAACAACATAGTGTGATGATGATGACAGTCACATCCACCCTGCAGCAGCAGCCCTTCCTTTGATGTCTCCCTCCCATATTTCCACGGTAGTCAGATGGATTTATGGAAAGCTGTTAGATGGATTATTCCGTATCTCAACTAAATTCTCAGTCGGTAACAGCAGGGAAAACACAACCTATTGTGCTGGAAAGACATACAAATTAAAAGAAACTCAAAGAAGCATAGATTTTAAAAACAAAGTCCTCCCAAGGGGAAACAAAAATCAGGACAGTAATGATCTGCTGAGATGGTTTGTCACAGTCAGCAGATTCAGGGCTGGTTTCTCTTCTTTTGTTTGAGTAATAATATCAATCGTAAAGTATTTGTCTAGATTGTCGTTAGCCTGAATGTCTTGCTCCATCTCTGTCTTGGTGTACCTGTTTGACCTGTCCATAGCTTTGTTATCTAGAAATGAGCATGCGCTGAATTGCTATGCAGTAGTAGTAATCAGTTATAGAACAAGACTAAATGACATCAGTAAAGTGCTCACAGCCTCACACTAAATTATAACCTCCTTCTGTGAGCTTATTTTTATCCATCTCTGGCAGTCTTCTATTCAAACAGTTGCCACCAGCAAGGCAAACGTGTTGCCAAGGTAACCTCTCCTGCTAGAACAAGAATCACTGTAATGGTCTATGATTTGTCTTATTTTCATAGCACTTTACAGTTCTGCCATGGCAACAGGCGAGAGACTAAAAATAACTGTGAGAAAATCACAAATGTGAAATTGGGATCATAAATTCAGGGCTGAGGTGTGTGTGGATGTGTGTGTGTCTGTGAGGGAATGTGTGTGTATCTGTGTGCAAGATGAGTTTAATCATCACGCTACCTTCCCTCTTATTTACTACCGTGAGTCACATGGTGGGTCAGGGTGCACTTTGATTATATAAAAGCATGGTTTTTATCCAATAACTTGCACAATCATTTCATTTGATACTCAGATTCTCAAACCTAAGGCTGAAACAAATAGTCAGTTGATAAGGCCATCGTTAACAGCAAATTAATTGTTTACTGTTTTGATAACTGATTCATCGTTGAAGCATCTGCGGGGTCTAGCTTCTCAAATGTGAGCCAGATGAATACATGAAAATGTAAATGTTATAATTTGTCAGAACCTTACAAATCTAATTTGTTTCACTTATATGCCAGCATATGTCTGGTGTCCAATAGTCAGCCTGTCATTAAATGTTAACAATAATGCTTGGTGCAGATGCCAGGCTAGTAATTAGCCACTAAGCAGCAGGAACAGCCTACTATAACTAAAATAATTAAACCAGGCGTATACCTTATGATGCAACTTATCAGGCATCATTTTGATATCTGTCCTGATGCTCAGTGTCAGCAGTTCAGTACAAATAAGCTGACCAGTGTACAGAACATTTCACCCATTACCTTGCTTACAGGCCCTTGAAACAGTGTCGGACATATTTGTTGTTTTCATGTATAAATTTGTCACCCTCCCCTGAATAATTTTGTGGTCTTTATCTAACATCTCATCTCTGACTATTTGTCTTGCAGCAGCGTGCGGCAAACCGTCCAAAGCCCAAGGTAGGGACATCATCAGCTGTTAAGCTGCCGTCCAACCGCAGCTCATCCGGAGCCAGACGCCGGAGGACACGATGCAGAAAGTGCGAAGCATGCCTCCGGACCGAGTGTGGAGAATGTCACTTCTGCAAAGATATGAAGAAGTTTGGAGGGCCAGGGCGCATGAAACAGTCCTGCATTATGAGACAGTGCATTGCGGTAAGTAGTTTGGCTTATTAAAAAAGTAGCACTCGTATTTTTATAAATCATTGACACACATCTTCTACAAATATTTTAACGTACTGTCACAGTTCTTCTTCTGCCTCGCAATATGGTTCCTGCATGCTCTTGATGTTTTGCTCTCCATCCATGCAGCCGGTTCTGCCTCACACAGCGGTGTGTGTGGTGTGCAAAGAGGCAGGGAAAGAGGACACACTGGAGGAAGAGGAGGACAAGTTCAACTTCATGCTGATGGAGTGCTCCATCTGCAACGAGATTGTCCACCCCAACTGTCTCAAGGTACAGAGGGCGAGGCTGGGAACAGCTGAACAACTCCACCTAAGTCATTTACTGGGTGACTCATTTCTGTTAAAGTAGTGTGCCAGGAATCCCAGGTCATCCTAACATAATGCGAGTGACTCAGACGTTTGGACTGTAGTATCTGAAGGTAATTAGATGTGGTGTTGTTTACATAACACTAAGCACACTCATCAGTATTATGTGGTTCAGAAGTTTATATGGCACAAGTGTGACACCATCATGTTTGAGGATTTGACTCCTGCCACATGCTCACGAATACAAGTAGTTGGAAATAAACATTTACTGACTGACCAAAAAACGGCTGAAAAGGATGTGAGACAGTAGACCTTACTAGTTGCAGTGCTGAAAGCATTTGAGGTAAAGGTCAAATAAAATGTAAAGCAGCACACACCCTGTTTGTAACAGTGTCAAAAACACAACAGGTTGTTGCTGGTACAGGCTCGGTCAAACCAGTTTTATCAGACAAGCACTGTCTAGTTGTTTGGCAGCATGCAACAACTAAGTTTATATATGTTTCTCTTTCAGTTTTAAGGCATTCAGAAATGCATATTTAAGCTCCTTAAGCAGGAGTCTTTAACTCTACTTCCCTTCTCTATTTCATGTATGAAGCAAGAGTGTGCCTGTGAGCTGAGGCTAGACTGTGCTGACCTGCCTAACAACCACACGTCACAACAGTCACTTTCACTTCCCTTGTCTCATTTGTGTACTGTACATAGGACACCGTTAAAACGTGTTGTTCTGGTTGAAATCCAGTTCAGTTTGTCGTTGTTTTATCAGGTGAGCGATGCCTCAGGAGTGGTGAACGATGAGCTACCCAACTGCTGGGAATGTCCCAAATGCAACCACGCTGGCAAAAGTGGGAAAGTGAGTACAGAGGATTTAGATTATGCAACAGCTTGCTAAGGGTGTGTTGGAAGTATTTTGTTTCTCTGAAAACAGTAAAACAACCTACTACTAAAGTTTTTTTCTAAGATTTTGGTTATGACTCATAGATAACTGTTGCTGTCCTTGTTCAGTGTTGCTGTCAGTATTTCAGCTTATGTGTGTTGATTAGCTTGCCACTTCCTGTTTATATTTTTCTGGTTTGTGAAAGTCGTTCACATGTGACTCTGTTTGTCACAGAAGCAGGAAACCACTGACGTAACACATGTTTTGTGTTTTGATCACAGTGACTTTATTGAGCTTTAGGTACACCGGTAGCGCAGTTGTTTTTCCTGGTCGCTATAGGCTAAAGGTATAAAGTTGTCTCGCAATTTTTGTCCCCCTTGGTATTGAAGCAAAAAAGGGGTCCAGGGTTCAAGTACGCCTCCAACCTCCCTGGCTCTCTGCTGAGGGAACAGAAGCCTGTGAAGGAGGAGGGGGACGTTTCTTCTGCAGCTAAGAGGAGACCAGACAGAGAGGAGACACCTCGGTACAGACCCGAGGAGTCTCTCCACCGACAGCCACCACTGCTCTCCCCCAGCAACCTGCCCCGGCCCAGGCTTGAGGACAAACTGAGGAAGAAGAGGAAGCTGTTTGATGATGATGAGGAAGAGGATATCACTTTGAGGAAGAAGGTTTGATTGCCTTTTATATTAACACAGTGACTGACTTTATATGACATTTTAAATGCAAGTGTTTGGGGCTAATTCCACTTTTCGTCCTGCAGGAAAAGTCTGATGAGCCCTATTTTTCCAAACTTCTGCACCAAATCAAGACAGAAGAGGAGGACGATGACGCATATGAGGAGGAGGATGAAGAAATAAGGGACCCTCACTTCCGGGGTGGTGTAGAGAGGAAAGGCCGTTTTGGAGACGCTGAAGACGAAGAGGATGAAAAAGACTCCAAGAGTGTAATTCTGAACCCCTACATTAAAACGCCTGTTGGAGACAGCGACCAGTCTCACTGCAGCTCTCCGCAGGCTGGCCCCAGCAGTGAGGGTGGCAGTGAGACCCAGGAGAAAGGGCCACGTCCAAAGGCTCGTCGCAAGCGGCGTTTGCCTAACAGAGAGTTGAGCCGAGAGCTGAGCAAAGCACTGAACCAAGAAATCCAGAAGACTGAGGACTGCCTGGCCAACGAGAACCGCCAACCCCTCAAGGTGGAGCCGGAGACGGAAAACGAGGAGCCCAAGAGGTTGTTCCACAACGGCAGTGAACTCGGGGATCAGAGGCCCCACCTCAAGACCAAAGAGATGAACGGGACCCCCTGGGAGCTGCGCCACTTCTACCCGAGTCAGATCACTCCACTGGGCTTCAACAGGAGCACTCCAACCAACCGGCCGGTGCCCCCACACTCCCCACCCAAGTGTGTCCAAATGGAGCGGCACGTCATTCGACCCCCTCCGATAAGCCCGCCTCCTGACAGACTGCCTCTGAAAGATGGTAAAACACACGTCATACAGCGCGAGGTCTGGATGAAGATCTTTGGCTATCTCACACACAAGGAGCTGTGTGTCTGCATGAGAGTTTGCAAGACATGGAACAGATGGTAAATGCACAGCACACACTTCACTCAGCATGTTTACATTTGTGTTTAACATCACAGGAAATTGCAAAAGAAAAAAATTGCCGCACAGGATGCACAAACCTTTGAAGAAATAACATAAAACGTAAATCTTTCCCTCTGACGTCTAGGTGTTGTGATAAGAGACTTTGGACAACGATTGATCTGAACCGCTGCACCTCCATCACTCCACTCATGCTAAGTGGGATTATCCGCCGACAGCCAGTTTCCTTGGACCTCAGTTGGACAAACATTTCCAAGAAACAACTAAGCTGGCTCATTAATAGATTGCCAGGTACTTAACTATGACAGATAGATGATCTATAGACGAGTAAATGCTCTCTTTTGTGCTGCGCTTGTCCTGCATCACTATTTTAAAGTGCTCTTGCGTCTTTCAGGTCTGCGAGTGTTGAAGTTGTCGGGGTGTTCTTGGGCGGCTGTATCTGCACTCTGCACCTCCAGTTGCCCTCTGCTGCGCACCTTGGATGTCCAGTGGGTGGAGGGACTCAAAGATGCACAGATGAGGGACCTTCTTTCACCGCCCACAGACAACAGACCAGGTAAATTGTGGATGACTAAAGAATAAGCACTGCCATGGATCGTTTTTTTTTATTTCTGCCTTGCATGCGAGAATGTATGAAAGCAGTGTGATGCCTCCTGTATGACGACCATTACTGATTAATTCACTGAATTTAGACTATTTGGAGGGGACAATACACAAAGTGAGTAAGTGGCTAGACTTTCCTGCAGGTCATGCACATTTTGCCCGCCCAGTTCAATCTCAAAATGATCGTGCCTTTTTTGCAAGACAGACAATTTTCACTGAAAAAAAGGTATTGATGAGATTCTTTTCCTCCTTTAGGTTTAGGTGTTGGGACAGCTTTAAATAAAGTTTATTTCAAGTAAAAACATAATGTAAGGGACTCCTCACATATAGCTTTTAGACATCCAACTATCATTCACTTCTTGACAAAATACATAAATTGATTAGTGATGTTCTTTATGTGACCGGCTGACAGGTCAACTGGACAATCGCTGCAAGCTAAGGAATGTTGAAGACCTGCGGCTGGCGGGGCTTGACATCACCGACACATCTTTGCGTCTCATCAGTCGCCAGATGCCTTCTCTGTCCACGCTGGATCTGAGCTATTGCAACCATATCAACGACCAGTCAGTCAACCTGCTGACAGCAGCGGGGACCACAACACGAGACTCCCTCACAGAGATCAACTTGTCAGGTGAGAGCTGGGGTCTGAGCAAACGCAGTGTGGGAATACACAGCAAGGTGGAAAGGCAAAGTTCTTCCCCCATGGGACCTTGTTTCTGAAAAAATCATGTACAGTAGTCAATGGCAAGAGACAAGAAGATCATTGCAAAAGATAAGTTTGCAAGTCAAGAAAGTCACAGTTTGTCACAGTACCATTTAGCTTTGTGTGAAACGTAGTCAACTACATCTCTCATTTTGCACAATACACGTCACTAACACCAACAGGGCCACTACCTTGGCTCAAATATAACTAAATATCTTACCTGATTTGTTCTTTCCAGTGAATCCTGGTCTTTTCAATCAGCCAGGAAGCAAAAAAACGAGCAAGACCTATTGTTGGAGTGAGTACATCCTGGTACAAAACACACAGGCACTGTAGCTTTCTCTCTCACTGAAGCTACAGTGCCTGTGTGTTTTGTACCAGGATGTACTCAAACGAGCAAGACCTATTGTTGGTGTGAGTACATCCTGGTACAAAACACACAGGCACTGTAGCTTCAGTGAGAGAGAAAGCTATGACATCACTTATAAGACTTGTGTAGTCTTTCTAATGTTTTTTCAGTCTTATATTCCAGTTGTTTTATTACAGACTGACTTTCATGACTTGTTATCCTTTAAACTGAAAAACAAAGTGTTATCAACGACACAATTCAAACAGGATCAAAGGATTATTTGTCTCACATTGGTCCACCTGACAGGGCGGGGCTTCACCTCTCTAATGCAAAGGTTCCTGAGTTGTAAAGGAGATAACAAACAGGTGTGATACAGCAGGAAGTGAATGCTGCAACTGGGAATTCCCCCAAGTTTTTTCTGGGGAACCAGTCGCTATGTTGACTTGTTAAGCAGATCAAGTTGTGTGCATAACATACTCAGTAATCCATGAAGTCTGCAACAGATGATGTGCAGACACCAGAGTTGAAAGATAAAAGAATAAAAATTATCTGAAAAGAAAGGAAGCTAAAGGCAGAACAAAAGGATGCAGAGTTGCCTGGTTCAAATCAGTAGTATGTTTATGTCCCATAAGTAAATTTGTCCTGAAGTAGTAAAGTTGTGAGTATAAACTAAGCCACAGAAATACCACTACTGTACATCAAACTGAATGTAGTTAAAGGTGAAATTTGCAGCTGCCTGCCTTGTTGTAAATAGGTTGTAAATGAACTGCCTACAGGGGCCGTTTTTAGTAGACCCCACGGGAAAAGGCAGGATCATGTAAGAGCGAGGCATTTGCTACATATTTAGCATTTGTCCTACTTACATAATCTACACACTCTGAGATCTTGTACTTTTCTTGACGTTACACAACATAAGAGGAGGAAATTAATTGAATTCTCTCCACACATGATCCCTTTTAAATATCATGCTTGTGACTGATTATTGCTCCTCTCTGTTTCCCTGTAGTTTGTAATCGGGTCACAGACCACTCCCTGAACTTTTTCAAGCGCTGCGGAAGCATCTGTCAGATCGACCTCCGCTTCTGCAAGCAGGTGACCAAGACGGCGTGCGAAAGGTTCATCGCGGAGATGTCTGTGAGCGTACCGTTTCGACTGAAAGAGGACAAACTGCTGCAGAAGACGAGCTAGTTATGAACAGGACAAAAATGATCGAAAAACTGTTTGCACTTATTTCAACAAGTTTTTTTTTTTTGTTTTTTTTTTTTTTCTTTTTAAACTGGTTCTGTGATGAGTCTCTGAATCAGTGGAGGAGGACGTTTTCCTGGATGGAGATCATAGATGGACTGAGGAGGTGACACACATTCACTGGACAGATAAAGAGAAAACATCATGCATGTATTTGTGTTGCGATTGTACTTTTATAGAGACGTGCTTGTAATTGACTGTCGGGTTGTTTATTTTTATCTTTAAATATTTGAGAACGCAGTATTTTTATACAAGCATCATTCCATGAGTTTACAGTGTCTCAGGAGCTAAATATCAGAGACTGTACAGCATGTGAACTGAAAACTGTCCCCATCCTCAGTTTGCCTTCATACAACAGTGTCTTCTATGTGCCAAAATCTGTATTTGACATTCAGTATCAGACAAAAAAAATAACCTGTACAGAAATAAATATTTGACTAAATTATCATAAATACTTCCCAAATATTTAGAATGTATTTCAAGAATGATAAAACAGAGTAAACAAATGTCATATTCATGTTACACCCTCATGTCTTCACTTACTTTAATACTTTTATGACTGTTGAGTGTTGTGTTTGACAGGCTTTTCTTCAACATTTCAACATTAATTTATTGATTTTGTTTTTTTTTTATAACAGTTTGTATTTATTCATTTATTCAGTAACTTGACATTGATGTCTCAGAGCTGGGTCAAATAATGCTTGCAGATAATTTATCGGGGTGCTTGTGCTTGTGGCAGAATCCAGTTTGGGGAGTTAAACACCCAAAAGTCAGTGGCAGTGAAATTGCAATTTTGTAATTGTCACAGCAAATGTGTGACTGACAATTTACTTCACACTGACTTTATAAAATGCAGTCAACCCCACACATCTGGTTCTTCACACAGGTTTAAGAAAGACTTTTGCAAATAACTAATTTGCATATGTTTAAATAATAACTCCATACAGTAGGTGTTGTGTGTATTTTGGGGTGTGTTGTGCTGTAATCTATCACCTCAGGTGAATGTGATAATGTTTATATTTGTAAATCCAAAAACGAAGTGCTAACATGCATTAAAAGAATTTCATTTGTACCATCACTGAGTCTTGTCGGTTTTCATGTGCTAGGAAATATTCGAGAAATGAATGCAGATGCTCCGTGCAGGTGCACTGCATGGTACGATGAAGCAATTAACATCCAATTGTGCTCTGTGGCCTGTGAAATGCTGAGTTGGTGCTCTCCGCCACAGTTATCAAAAACACCAAATGAGGGAATATCTTGGAGGAATGGTGTTCATCCCTCCTGTTCCAGATTTGTAGCATCAGCACTCTCTGACGGCAGTAGCTCCCTTCAGTAGAACAGTGCACCACGCCATATATCAAACACTGCTCAGGAATGGTCCAAGGAACATTACAAAGAGTTCAGGCATCAACCTGACCTCCAAATTCCCCAAATCACAACCTGATCAAGGATTCATGGGACATGCCTGTGCCCCAACTCTTGGTCCATAGGACTCATAGGATCTGCCGCTCTGGTGCTAGACACCACAGGACACCGCCCAGAGGTCTTGTGTCAATGCCTCAACAGGTCAGAGCCAAGTGCAATGCAAGATGGCCCCACTGTGGATCTGGGGTGCCTCTGGGGTACCAGCTGGTCCCACAGATGCTTGATGATTGGGATCTGGGGAATGTGGAGGCCAGGTCAACGCCCTGAGCTCTTTGTCACCTTCCTCAGACTATTCCTGAACAGTTTGTATGGTGTTTGGTTGGGTGGAGTGAGTCAAGTGACCTCCACATGAATGCCAGGACCCAAGGTTTCCCTGCAGAACATTCCATTGTGGTGAAATCATCAATATTACTCACTTTACACAACAGGGGTTTCAGTGTTTTAGCTGATCAGTGTATATAGTGTGTGTGTACTGTGGATATCAGAGTGGTTTATAACCATGCCACTGACCTTGGCTTTAGGAATGGTAATGTCGACATGTCAGTCAGTCCACTCCTTTGCTCCAGGCTGAAATATCTGATAAAATATCATGACATTTTGTAGAGACATTTCTCCCTTGTAGAATAAATGCTACAGGTGAGCCTCTGACTTTTCCTCGAGCGCCACTGTGAGGTTGACATTTGTGGTTTTGATTGAAGTTTCTCTGCAACTACTGGATGGACTGCTGTGAAATTTGGTGCACAAATTCATGTCCCTCACTGGATCAACTGTAGGAACTGTAGTGATCCTTAACCCAAGACAGCGCCAACAGTACATTTGAGTCCCTGCAAAACTAGTGGCATTCTCATCAGCCTCAGATGTACTTTGTCTTTGAGGCTAATTAGCAAATGCTATAGCAACTTTTATAAAAAAAAAAAGCTTTCTGTCATGTTTGCTGAGACAGATTATCTGTGAAAAAAAAAACATGTTCCTCTGGCTCCTCCCAGTGCTGCTAAAGGGACTCTCAAGAATACACTACACCTGAACAAAACCAGTTCGAGCCAGGAGTCTTAAACACTGATAAACAACCACCAGCAATGAAAATACTGCTCATCCCTCAACTGCCAACAACAGCATCAGCAGCAAACACAAGTAAACCAAAGAAGACCAACACTGAAAAGCAAGATAAAAAGACAGTTAAACCGTGCCCGAGATAAATCAAGGGTAAACACAGAGCAGATTTTCCAAGGTAGAGCGAGCTACAGGACCTGAAATGACTTAAGACCAAAACTGAAGCCATGCACTTGACTTGGTGAGAACATGTGTGTTTTGTATGCAGTGGATTTGTGCAAGTGCCATTAGGAGAACTGGGAAGAGCCAGAGGAACCTTATTTTTTCATGGATTAACTGTCTCAGTTACTACTGTCAGGACACAGTGACAGTTTCAGGAAATACGACAAAGCATCGTCTTTTAAAGCCTAAAATAAAATAAAAACCTGCCCCAAAGAGTCTGATGTTAAATTTTTAAATTGTCCTAGTCCGAAACCCAAGGAATCACAATATCAAATGGAAACAGTGCAAGTCCTCACATTTGACAAGCTAAACCAGTAAATGTTTGGTGTCTCCGCTTTCAGAATGATTTAGCTAATCATCAAAATTGCTGATCAATTTGTTGATCAGTTAAGCATCTTTTTATCTCAGCACTAATTACTACTTTATCCAAGATAGCAGAGGGACACTGCTTGTGATGCACGAGTAACAAAAACAGACTTTAATTAAAATCTTTAATTACCAAAATAAAAAGTTCAACATTCCCAAATACAAAGACCAAACCTTGCACACAATTACACCCTCTCTAAAGGAAAAGTGCAACCTGCTCAGCTACTGTTCATGATTGTAGGGGACATCTTTACTGTAATAGCAGCAATGTTGACTTTGTGTGGGTACAGTTCAGAGCTGGAGACTTCGAAATGAGCAGGATTGGGGTGAGAGAAAATAAAACAGGGACGTTTTATAGGTGGAGAAGATGAGGGTAGCAATGTAACTGGTGTCATACAGGTTCTCGTCATGCTCTGGTTCAAGAGGGACAGATAGTTCAAGCAAACCTATGCAGATTAAACACACTTTTTAAAAACCACTTGACAGGAAAACAGAACTCTGTAATAATAACCTAACCCAATCCCAGGGAGATTTCAATAATCTGATATTACACAATTTAAATCAAATGGAAAAAATATAGATATATACATCTCATATGGATCATTATATGCAAATGTACATTAGCAAGTCATTATTTCTATATACTTTCTATACCACAGGTGTCAGTAAACTTGTAACTATGTCTTTGAATAGTTAGTTCAATACATTACTCCTACATAAGAAGAAAATCAACTGAAAAGCATTAAGACACTTCATTCCACTCCCAACAATATACGACAAAACAAAAATAAAACAAAAACAAAAACATTCAGAGTTTCACATCCACAGTTCAGCTGGAGAACGGGGAAGATGGTTGGATGAGTTAGCACCGGTTTTTGTCTTTTGTCTCCACTCAAGTGCAGAGACGGAGGTGACAGCGGATGTTAGCTATTGCTGTAATGACAGACTTTGTATGACTATTTCAATGTGTAATACATTACAATATGCGCTTCTATAACAAAACAAGTAAATATAATCAATAATGCATCAACTTCATCATCAATCACCAACATCAATCAGCAATATCCTCGAGTCACAGCGGCAGAGGACCTGCTCATTTGTAGACTGAGTAACACTGAGTTTCACTTGAAAAGAAAACACAAGATCAGTGATTTCTAAGTTAGTAACCTTCCAAATATCACCAGTCAAGCTTGAAGGGTAATTTTGGTGTTTTAAACCTGCACCCAATTTTCCCATTTTTTTGTTTTCAAGTGAGTAAAGGGAATAAAAGGGAATAATATTTCTTGAAATTCCCATAGTGTTCAGTCAGAGAACTGCAGCTGGCGGCCACGAAACAGACTGCAATGTGACCACTCGGGACAAATAAGCACCGTCAATTTGCATCCAGTAGAAGTGGTTACTTTTGCCACCGACAGGATCGGATTATTTTAGGTGTATGACATTATTATGGAAAGGTTACCTATAGAGATAGACCTTTTCGTTAAAGAACACGATCCTTTTTGTTTAACCAGAAACAGCCCTGCAATCGCAAAACCCACCGGACTCCATTTAATTTCACCATGTATAGAACCAGTATATTTTCACATCTAATTGGGTGAATTAACTGTTTGTTTCAAAAAAAAAAAAAAAGAATTGGTGATTGTTGGAAAAGTGAAGAGACGAACCGAGTTCTATTTGTTTCTATTTACTTTGAATGAGGTGGGTTTTACAATGATTAAATTGCTTCTTACTTAAATAAGAGTCTGGTGAGTTTGGTGATGGCGATTTTAGGGCTATTCCTGCTTAAACAAAAGGTCTAAAAGGTCTGTCTCTCTCAAGATGTTGTTGTAATGTTGTCAGACACTTAGAATAATAATCTGAGCCTGTCAGTGGCAAAATAAGCACTTTTAGTGGACATAAACTGAGGGCGCTAACATGCCCTGAGTGGTTATATTGCAGGCTGTTTCAGCGCTGTCAGTTGCTCAATACCACATCAATTTCAAAAATTGTTGTTCCCATTACTCACTTACACACAGAAACATGAGAAAATTGGGTCCAGGCTGAAAAATACCAAAGTTAACCTTTAAGTACTCAAGAATTAATTAGTACAAGTGCTACCTCAGCCACCGTTGTCACTGTTTGCAGTGGGTTGTGAGCAGTGGTGCATCAACACACAGTGTGAACAAAGTGCTTTCTGTTAAGACGTGCTGAGAAACCAACAGCCGCACACTGACCCACGCAGTCGGGAGGGGAAAAAATGGGTGAGAAGTATAAGGGCATGACCCATTATTTGGCACCTTGTTCACTCGCCCTCTTTCCTGTTGCGAGGTCCAGTGTGCGCCTATCCTTGGTGTTACTAAGATATGTAGTCAGTTGCAGCAGTTGTGAAGAGATGTGCTCTTAAGCTACAGTTCATAGGCAGATCTGAGGGTGATGAGTTGTGTTTAACAGGACTGCACGTGGCTGAGTGCCACACATTCTTTGCTTTGAAAAATTGTAAGAAAAGCAAAACAGACACTTAGGAATGAACACGGATTAGAGATATGTTTACTTGAGGAATGACTCAGGAGGGTACGATCCTACGCTCTGCCCACTGGTGAAACTGAAGTCAAATTCTTAAGAAAAACACGTTTCTCATAATATTTCAATGTGCAAATAATGTGAGAGTTTGGGGAATACAAACATGGAACATCCACAAAAAAAAGTCTTTTGGGGAATCGAGGGTTATGAGCTGCATGGTTGATTTAAGGTACAGTCTCAGTCTGAGCTGCTGCTCTGAAGCAGGTGCTGTGGTGTTGCAGGGGTGCATTAGGACTTGAATACATGCACGGCCCTCACGACGTACTGCCTGCAGATCGGGCACTCGTTCATCCTCTTCCCGCACTTGGTGCAGGTGACCATGTGACCGCACTCCAGGAGAACGCAGTCAATCATAGCATCCATGCAGATTCTGCAGAGGTTGTCGTCGTGGATCGTCAGCGGACCCTTCTCACCGTCTGACAGAGACACAGAGAGGTGACTGGAAATGTTAGGGAACTGCTTTAAACACAGCACAAAAAAACAGAGTAGTATCTCATGCACTGAGGAGGGACATGGGGCCAGCAACACGCTCAGCAGCTTAATAAAACACATCGTCTTATCAAGTGTGCCTTATCTCGGTAAGGTCATGCTCACAATCTCCTCAAAAATGTCAATGTCTGGTTATGGCTATGTGTCAGAGTGTTTCTATGACGACCGAACAGTCTTTATCACTGGAAGTGTGCTGGTAAGGGAGTGAATATACACAGCTGACATATTGGAGTACTCAGTATGATTTGCTTCACAGGTTGAAGCGCATGAATAGATGACAGAAAAAGATTGATCTCATGGTAGATCAGTGTTTCTGGAGCATGACAAAAAAACCTGAAATGTTTCAATTTTGGTTCTTAAAAAAATGCTTCATACATTTTCATCTTCAATAAAACAGCCAGAGACGGTCACAGTAAATGCCATTTGACATGAGGACCACATACAGGGATTTCACAAAGAGGAAAGCTGGATCACGAATGAGAATGGATTCACAATGAATACAGATGTGGTGGCAAACACTGTTCGTAGGATGGAGAGGCGAGTCACGGGTGGTGCATGTGACCACGGCAACAGTGGCGAAGAATCTATAAGCCTTACCTCCGATGGCACCGTTGCAGATAGGAGGGGGGAAGGCCACCACTTTAGTGGGGGAGGGGTAAAGCAAGCGAAAGACATAATATCGTGATTCTGAATGAGGAAACTCTCTCCTTGTATTCAGTGCAACCTAATGTAAATTATTACCTTAAGTACATCATATTGACAGAGGAAGCAGAGATATTAGGCTTTTATGGTTAAAAACAGGATGTGGTTTCCAATATTGACATGTAGGACAGTGTGCACACAGATGATTGACAGCTTACCTGTGGTTACAGTACTGCTCACATTTTCCACTGCAAGGAAAATAAAATCAAAATTACTATTGTAACTTGCAAGCAAGCTGTGTTCAAATACAGCCTATTCTCTGTCCAACAGATACATTCTATAGTTGGATTGCAACGGTGTGCGATTACATGGTACAATAACCGTCTTAGAAATAATCACACTTTCACGGTATCATATTATATGGTATTACACAATTATTATCAGTTATCAAACTGGTGCAACCCTATTCTTTAGTATATGTAATTAATTAGGGCATTTTTATAGCCAACATCGTTACAACAACATTAATACCCACATGATTTCCTGTTCTCCTCTGTCTCCCTGTACAGTCTGCTGACACGCTCCACCAGCTCCCACTTCTCACAGCACCCTGAATAGTTTACAAAGTTCCTGGCCAGGATCTCCTTCAGCTGCCTGACAGACAGGCCCTCGATGTCCCTCAAGCTGGAGATGTCCGAGAGAGACGCCCTGGCCCGACGTCGCGTCTGAGGACTGACCTAGGGACAAAATAAAACAAGACGTTGAGATTCCCATGACAAACTTGGCAGTTTAAATGACCTTAATATTTAATTACTCAGCTGCGTGCAGAACAGTGGAGTCTGGTAGCACGTGACACGCAGCGACAACAACTGTACTCAGGATCATTAAAAATGTAAGCAGTCGGTATAAAGGTTAGATTAAAATAAGTATGTCCCAGACTCCTCCATGTGTTGTGTTTCGTAAGAATGCACCACCCAAAACTTAATGCAATTAAAAATCTCTTTTTTTCATGATGCATCATAAAAGGAGCTTATTATTGCTTCTTTTGTGCAAAAAGCACTTTCTGACTTATATTTAAAAGTTTGAAGTATATTGACTACAGCAATCTGCAAGACACTACAATTTTTGCAGCAAGGGGAGAAGCTGTTTCAGAAAGCATGCTTGGTAAAACTCTCATGTAAATTGTGTTTTATTGTTTTTTTCATTCAGCCAAGAATTTTTAAGCATTAGCTCCTCATTGTCAACCCTTAAACTGCTTCCCTTGCACTGTAAAAGTTGCAGCAGAAAATTATATATAAAGCTGTGTCACCAATTATTTCTACTTATACTCCACTATCAATATTCAGCAACAGAAATGCATTCATCAACACTTCACATATGATATGTCATTTCATAATGACAGCAGGGAATTTGGTTAGTGACATATTACCTCAGGAGTGTGTTCACTGGGGTCCAGGTTTAAGAGAGACACAGATGTGGCATCGCCAATATCCTGCAACACAACAGCAGCAACACAAACATTAGTGTTCACTGCATGCAAGGAACAAGCCTGTTAACTTGGGATCAGGATTAGATACTCTTCAGACAGCCCATTGACACCTTGGGAACAACAATGTCTCGTACCTTCCATTCATAGCAAAGCTTATTGCTTCCTAAGCAGGCCAAGTACAAGTATTTATAGTGGATCCTGGCTGCTCGGAGCTTAGCTCCCTCTTCAGTGCCTGTTGATGGCCTCTCTGCTTTCTGAAATCCTGATCACTTTCTTTTTAACAGGCTTACAAATTGTAGTAAAGCCAGAATGAAAGGATGAACAATAAACCTCAGTTGGTTTCTATATTTGTCTTCAGTGGCATGCCAAGTGGTTCCTATAGACTCATAATTGACAGCTCAACAAACAGTCGGCCTAATGTGTTGACATGGTGTATTAGATCTGAACAAATAACCTACAGACCTGTGGAAAAACACTTGTGAGGACTCTTTAGAAGTGTAAGCTTTTAGGTTAATGATTTTACCTGCCAAAAGGTTTTAAGACTGAACACAGGCTTCTGTGCCTCAGCAAATAATAACAAGTGTATGGCTGATGTGTTTAAAGCATGTCCTGACCTGGTTGGTATCAGAGCTATCACTCCTGCTGAGCTGCTCCTCCTGAGAGGCGACAAAAGCAGACAGCTCTGAGGCTGATTGTGTGGTGGAAGGGGTCGGCGTATACAGGGAACGCGAGTGGAGGCTGCCCGTGTCATGGTCATCCTCTTCCTCAATGCCTTGGTGACACAGCACCAAGTCCACCAGATCTTCTTTTTCCCTGCAGGTATCGGTGGGGATGTTACGGAGCAACAAGTACTGACGCAGGTCCCTGACTCGTAGGCGCATGAGCCGTGGCCGCTGAAAAGCTGTTGCTTTCAGCAAATGACATGTGGCACAAATGCGCAGATTCTCCTGAAGCACGGAGCACAACGAGCAGAAGCTCTTCTTGCAGTCGCAGCAAATATACTGCAGAAACAGAGAGTGAAAAGAAAACAACATGATGGAAATGAGGCAATTTGGGAATTGGGGCCTCTTCTACCATGTGTTACTGCCAAAACTCCCTCATAAAAGAACACCGCAATTGTCATAAAAATGTGGCCAAATGTTTCTATTTAACCCTTATTTAAATTTTTTATCATTAAATTGTAAAATGACATAAAAACAAGAAGAAAACATGGAGAGACAACATTTAACAAATTACTGGAAAGCGTATCAATGCCAGCAGAACTTTCCTGCATTTTTCAATCACTCACATCTGCTCTGCCTCTCCAGGCGAGGAGTCAGGAGGCAGCTCATTTCTTTTAAGTGACAAACATCAAACAGTAATAAATGCAAGACATGGGATTAGACTGGCACGGTGAGTGAGTGAAGCACAGGGTTCAGACAGAATGAGACCCAGAGCCATACATGAACATGAGCACACAGTGAAGGTATTACAGAGCAAGTATGGTGTCCATCTGTCTCTGCAATCAGCTAGAACGGCACAGCGTTTTCATTAGAAATGAGTGGCCTCTGGGTGTAAATTAAATTAACTTTAGCTTTTTTGTTTCCACACACCAAAATATTGTTTCAGCTCTGCAGAACACAGTGGTCAGTTGTGCTCTGCTTTACACATGTGCTTTACCATCTGAGCATTTCCTTCGCATCAATGACTGAAAATTTCAGAATATTTTTAAACTAATCATTAGGATTTTATGCTTATCTGGGCTTAATTAATTTGGCTTTTAATTTGAGATTCACTGGCTGGACAAGATTAAAAATATGATCAGCTATTACAAATGTAGACTAGAAAATGAGAGTAAAAACATGCGCTCTATCGACACGCCAAAAACAACTCAGTCTTCCACAGCCAAGTACAGCAAGTAATTAGTACCTCTGTCTAAAATATTCATCCAATATCCCCCACTGCTTCTACACATGCACCTTAATCTTCTCATTAAATCAGCAAACCAATTAACATGCACTGGCATCAAACATACACATCCAGACACCTACCTTCCTCCTGAAGACTGAGAAGGCCTGACCACAGGCCTTGCATACAAGACTGGGACTCCCTGAGCTGGTGGGCGGGTATGTGGAGTATCCCGCACTGGGGGCAAATCTGAAGGGTCCAGCACCGGCTCCAAACCCTGGCTGCTGGCCTCTGACGGCCCCAGTACCCATGACTTCATTCAGCAGACCACAGCATGAAGCCCACATGGACGAGGCCCCTGCCTGACAACGTGAATGCACCTATTATTTCCCATCTTCACACTGATCTCATTGATGGATACTGGCAGTATCTTTAACATACATGCATCTCTAACAGCATCATTCATGCACATGATTAACACAGAGACAAGTCATATTATTATATGTACAGGGGCCACACATGGGTGTCTATTATAGATAACATATCAATAAACCATAAACCATAAACAGCAAAACAAACCGTGCAGACGGAGAGCAAACACCTTCTGTCAAAACACAACACAGACAATGAAGCTAGCTACATTGTTAAAATATGTTGATAACCAGCTGACATTATGTTGCAAGAAAGCAGAACAATAACTACACGTCTATGTATTTAAAAAAGAAAATACCAGTATCATTGAATGCTTAACATTACAGTTAACTCGACATTTAATGACAGCTGTCTGTCCAACCTTCGTGACAATTAGCTAGCACAGGCTAGGTACCATAACGTCAGCTCAGCCTGTACAGCGACATGAAGCATTTCATTAGCTAACATTAGCTAGCTGCTGCTAGCGGTAGTCTAACCAGAGGTAAAAATGAAACAGAGGCTTAGTAAAGACAACCACACCTTCATTGCAGCTCCGGCGTGTCTACTGCGAAGGATGAGACTGACGGTATAAACATTGCAATGTGGAGCATCACTTCTTTAATTGCCTGAATGCGTCTTGGTGTGATGAGAGTTACGGTCGAGACTCGAGCGCTGCTGCTGCTGCTTCTTCTTTCTGGAGCTGCTGCAGCCTGCACACAGCCTCGTTGTTTTGCTGCCCCCTAGTGTTCATGTATAGAACTGGAGTGTAATGCACTACCCAGTCTGAATCTACCAAGACCCTGAGGTTATGTCCTCATCCCTTGTTGTTTTGTGGAGGATAATTCAGACCAGGAAGGATTAAAATATTACAATTATAAACCTCGATTCAAGTATTTGTTGACTCAGTATAGGCCTTAACAATCTTACATTTTGCAGCTACACCCTTCACCTGATTTCTCACCCTTCCATGTTACTACATCTTTAAACCTAACTCCTACTTTCTGGGAGTGATACTGAATCACAAAATCAGCTGGAAACCTCAAATAAGTCACTCTCAATCAAAGCTGGGAGGGAGCACTGCAGTTATGGGAAAATCAAGACACACACTGGTCCATGAATCACTATATATCATCTACTGCTCACTCATTTTACTACATTGTAATTACTGTGTGAAGGCCTGGGGTAACATCCATGAAAGCAATTTATATACATTACACATATTTAAAAAAAAAAAAAAAAAAGCCACCAGGATTGTGCATAATGTAGGATATAGAGAACACAGTTTTAAAGTCACATGCACTGAAATTCTGGGACTTGATTAAATTTAAAACAGTACAAATAATGTACAAAGCAAGGAATAATCTATTTTCGGGAAATATTAAAAAAAAAGTGTGACAGGGATGGAGGATATAATTTAAGAGGAAAATTAACTCTATAAAGCATTGTGTTCAACCTTGAAAGGATGTGTATTTCAGTGTGTGGGGTGGATTTATGGAATGGGTTAAATGTGGAGTTAAAGGGAAACACAACTATAGAGTACATTAAGAAAGTAAGAGTCATTACACGGCTCTTCTGACAAACTTATGAGAATTTGGAATCCACTCTTGGAATATACAAAAGACTCTATACCCCCAGTTTCTTGATTTATTTTATTTTATTTTATTTTATTTCATTTTTTACATCTTGTTGCCAATCACAATAGGATGGACCCTGATTAAGCCTTCATCTTCTAGAATTGCCTGTTCTTTTGCAGGGTTTGTGCATATCTAGTTATCTGTATATATATATATATATATATATATATATATATATGTAGGTACTTGTGCATATGTATACCCTTTTTCTTATTTATTTTCCTTTTATAATGCTGTAGGCCTATAGCAGTTTATATGTTGTTTAAAAAAAATATATATATGTTTAAAAAAAATATGTACAGAGAGAATATTTAGGAGATATACAGACAAAGAGGGTTGATGCTGATGGGTTGATTTATTTATTTATTTATTTATTTATCTGGGCTTAGTTGAGATGGGGTTTGTAAATTTAATATCTAAGACTGTTGTTTATTTATCTATCTTAATGGTTGTAAATACGTTTTGGATAGTTGTTGACATGTTCCTTTTAAATTAGACGAGACTACTGAGAAGGGGGTAGGATTATATAAGTGTACTTTTCTTCTTACTCCTTTTTGAGCATGTCTGTTGATGTTTTGTTGATTTGTTTTTATTTTTCAAAGTAAAGTCATTCATTCATTCAAATCCAGAAACTCAAAAGGCAGGCTTTTGAACAAGGGCTCACTCTGTATTTTTTTTTTAATTAATTAGCTACCACAATTCTAAATTTTGTTGCAAAAAAATATGAAATCCAATTTATCTGCAAATGTCACAGCTCTATCTAATGCTTGAATTCTGCTGGCTAAAATGTGGCAGTGGCAGAGTTTATGTTAGCCTGTATGGATTTACAGGATGGGTCGACATACAACTACAGGCTCTTACATTAACTACTTTAATGTGACAAGGCTGCTGGACAAAGTACATCTGTTTAAATTTAGGGGCTGAAGTCATAATTTGCCAGTTGCCAAAGTCTAGATATGAAACTTGTTTTGTTTAAATGACTTTAAATGATCAAGGTGGTAAGCCTGTAATTGTTTTTGTGTTGAGCTTGATTTGTTTTATCATAAAAGGACACACGTCGCGCTTGGCAGTACAGTTATAGGCGCATATGTCATTAAAAAATGTTGACAGCTAGCACTTCCGGGCATAGACATATATACATATGTCTATGACTTCCGGGCTGCTCGCTCCCTCTCCTTGAGCGCGCCAATAACAAACGTCTCCACCTGATGACGTTGCCGACGCGTCACCGTGTTTTGAGTTTCAGCGCGTCTACAACAGAAGAAGAGTTGAGTCTCGTTTACAGTTTAAGTATGGAAACTAGCGCTAATGTGAGTCTTATGATCATGTATGAGGATGAGTCGGTGGATGTTCATTACGGAAACGGAGCCCAGTTACAGCTGTCACCGTGTGGCTGTGAATTCATGCTGGTACAACCCTCAGACCCCTCCGGACATCCTCTGCAGCCCACTGAGAGAGTCCGACAGAGGACAAGGTTCACCATCAGCACTTACAAGGTGAAAACATCAAGTGTCAGCCTTTCTTTACAGCTGTAGGCTGTTGTTCGCTAGGATAAATGTACACAGCTTGGTGGTCTTCTGCATTGCACATAGGCTCGCTGTACTCTAAGTTATGATGTCATTTTACAGGAGTTCATGGTAGCTGCATTGGCATTTAGGAATAAATATGCAGGTCGACCATATCTGCCAGAGGAGCTCATTCCTGCTGACCGCAAGAAGGTACCAAGAGCTATGTCCTCACCGCCTATTAGTCCCTCACATTATGTTCACTCAGTGATATCTGTATGTGTTGCATTTCCTCCTGCAGCCTTTTTTCAGCATCAGCTCAGACGTGCAGTGGCCTGAGTGGTCCTCTTGTGATGCTGAGCTTGGACCTGGAGGCCAGACCATCATCAGGTCGGAGAGAGGAGAAGCTACGTTGATGCTGTCGCCTTCAGGTGAAGAATTCTCTGTGGAGTTCACATGCAGCCTCAGTCAGACTCAAAATCAGCGCAGCAGCTTGCAGGGTTTGAGCAGAGACGCGGACATTAGTCCACGCAGTCAACAGCAGCTTGTGAGTGATGTGACCTGTCAGACCACCAGTGATGAGACCAAAGAGGTTCACCAGGGAAGAGGAAGCAGAAGGAGTGAGTCTATCAGATCAAGGTCCTGTTCTCCTCGGATTATCAGCACTACTCAGCCAAAGGTAACGCTTCCTTTTAATATTTCTCTTAGTATATATTAGCTTTGATTAAATATCTTACTTTGCTTCTCAGCCTGAGGAATCCAATCAATCCACCACAGTGGTCCAACATCACTCCTGCTGTGCCGTTGACCCCATCTGGTCCTACCCTCTCTCCTTGGCTCGCCATCTCTGGACAGCTCGTCTCTCTAAACCTAAAGATGTCAGACCAGAAGGAGAAAGCGACCTCACCCAGGAACAAGGGAGAACAAACATGTCAGACATCTCCACTGCAGAAAGACAGTCTCACCTTCCTCGGTCGTTGCCTCTCACATGTGCATCACCACACTGGCACAGGTTGAATGATCAGTTGACTTGTGTGGGAAAAAAAAAACAAAACATGTGGATTGTATTTAACAACCGGCTGAAGTGTCCTTACCTGTGTATTTAAGGTGGAAGGTGAAAGACCCCCTGTCCAAGAGAGAACATTCAGAACAAGATCTTCCAACAGAGCTGGTGAAAGTGATGTGGTGTCAAGGAGTCACCTACAGGTAGGTACATGGGTTTTCAGGGTTAACAGGGACCTTAAAGATCTTTGACATTTTGTGTGTGAGAATATGAATTCAGGAGCCATATTCACAAGCATGGAATTTCACAATCTTATTTTCCAGGCCTGGAAAAGTCATGACATTAATAAAAATCATTGAAAGTTTTGGAAAACTCATGGAATTTTGTTTGTAATGAAATTATGCCTGAACTTAGGGCTGCACGATATATTGTTTCAGCATTGACATTACCATGCGCAATAGTCGCATCAAAAGATGCGCAATGTCAAGCAAAGCAAATGACCTCAACAACTTATCTGATGCTTGATAATAATGGAAAACTTTCACAGTTCTCATTCTCCATGAATTACACCGGCAAAGCTCTCTGCTTTTAGACGTGACGTGCATATGTGACACAGTGTAGTGTTCGCAATGGGAAATGAGAACACTACACTATGTCACATATGCACGTACGTCTAAAAGCAGAGACGTCACGTCACGTCACGTCACGTCTCTGCTTTTAGATGTGACGTGCATATGTGACACAGTGTAGTGTTACATATGCACGTCACGTCTAAAAGCACGTCACGTCTAAAAGCAGAGACGTCGCGTCACGTCACGTCTCTGCTTTTAGACGTGACGTGCATATGTGACACAGTGTAGTGTTCTCAATGGGAAATGAGACTTTCCTGTGTATGTATGTATGTGTGTCCTCTGGCTGCCCATAACTTATAGGCTCGCAAAAGGACAACCAATCATATTTTTTACCGTAACCGTAACCAGGCTGACAAGTGCATGCTTTTCCAAAATGATAATTTTATCATTGATCTTTGAAAAGTCATTGAAAGCTTTTGAAACTTAGTCCATGAAAATGTGTGGGAACCCTGGTCCTAGCTTAGGAGTGATATAGAAAAATTCTCAGAGCAGCTCTGAGTAAGGAGAAGACAGAAACCTTCACTGTAGTGAGCAGGTGTGGCTTACAACTTTGCCAGGTATGACACATTGTTTCAAAAGATGTAATTGGTTGTCCCTTTGTGAGCCTGTAAGTTTTGGACAGCCAGAGGAAATGTGATGAACACACACAATAAGAGAAAGCACTGTAATTGTTAGTGTGATCTGATGGAAGAGACAGACTCAAGTCATTACTGCTGCATTGTTGCATTTCTCTAGCTGCCAAATATCTTAGTGTTGTGATCACTTTCATTTCTGGCACGTCTCTGATGGGATTGACCACACACATTATCCCTGCACCATCTACACTGTAGCGTTTCATTTACTCACTGTTGTTCAGTGTTTGGAGAATATTTCTTCTATCTCTTTGTCTTTCCAAAATCTTCTCTTCTTAAGAAAGTAGTAAGCTTCTTTCTCTCTACATCTATCTTTACCAGGGGTACATGAATACACCTAAACATGTAAGGGACACATGATATATTCAGCTACATTGTGCCTACCTTTATGTCCCCTGAGTAGGATACTGAGCGGGGTGGTCTCAGTCATAGAGGTTTCCCCGGGAGATGGATCAGTCATTCGGTCTAATGGTGTCCTTAACACTTATTATACCCATCACAAACCTGAGCTGCTGTCAGGGCAGGTAAATATTAGTCTCTCATCATATAACTATAATAAAGTCTAATGTACTATATTTAAAATAGTATCTGTTTTTTTATTTTGAGCTACAATACAAAGCCTTGGTCATTGTGGTTGTCTCACAGGTGAAGGAGGTAACATACCATCTGAACAACCTTCCACCTGACGTACCTGGACAGCTGTACTCTGTGTGCTCTGTTGTGAGTCGTGCAAGCAGGTGAGCCACTACTTTGTCCCAGTCTGATGAATTTAACAACTTTATTGCATCAGTCCCTGACCATCACGCCGCTGTGTTACAGGATCCTCACTTGCCACAATGAGGCCAAGGAATCGCTGAAGCTTCCTGCCACACCCAGCTGCTTGAATGAGGTCAAAGAAGAAGTAGTCACTGCTGATATTATTATAACTGAGTATTTGCACAGTGTTCAAGCTACTGAATTTATTGAAATGTTGTTTCCAGGGAGGACATGTTTCTAAACTGGCGAGGCATGAAGAAAATCTGTTCGATCTTGTATCTGTTGAGCAGCATGTGAACGTCACACAGACAGTAGAAAGTCGGTGAGTTATATTTTTCCGACCACTCCTTTGGTATTTTATTTTTAAATGTTATATTTTAATGTAATTTATGTTACTTTGCATTTAATTTAGGTCAGAGCTTGTTGCTGCAGAGCTGGAGAAGATAAAAAGATTCAACTGTATCCTTTGCACTGAAGGGCTGTGCACATCATACATTGCAAATGACCCATTCTCATATCAGCTGGTATGCTAGTTACATGTACTCTCAATGCGCATAGAAATCAATGAGGAAGATCGTACATGCTCTTTAACATCCTGTGCCCAGTTCTGCTGGAGAACAACCACCTGCTAAGAAGTGAAAAAGGATGTGTGAAACTGGAAGGTAGCTCTGCAGAAGAGGTGACTCATGAACCAGTGAACGAGAACTGCATCGCTGAGGCTCTTCAGAAAACATCCAAAGCCATTCAGGACATCGATGCTCTCATATCCGCAGCCACGCTGACTTGAAAGAGTCCTGCTAAAGAGAAAAGTTTAAGAAGAATCTTGGAAGAATCACCAATATAAGAGATGCGTGTCGAGACTGAAATAAAGATCATTAATGTATGTTGATACTGGAACATCGCTTTTTGCTTTTTGCAATTGCTGGAGGTTGTACTCAACTACACAGTCAAACTCTGGCACAACTCCAATAGCATTCATACAGAAAGTGTTTTCCCAGTTGCTAATTACCATGTATTTGTCACCACACAGTCCCTTCCTGTCAGGGTCAGAGATAAGAACTTGCAGTGGTGCAAAATAGCTTTAACACCTTGATGTTTCCTCCCTACACCCATGACAGATTGTGGTTATAAGTTTTAAAAAGTGTCAGTATGATATGCACTATTTAAGTGTTGATGTAGGTCACTACTCAAACAAGCTGTGGTCGTGTGTCGGACCATATGCCCCAGCTGCAATAGTATAATTTAGGGCAGTGCTGACAGCCCAAAAAAGGCTACAATCAATTGTTTCTCTAAAATGTTTTTATTAAATGATTAAAAAAGGATAGAAAAGACAACAATAAAAATAATACAAATATACTCAACATGCCAAATTGTCTTTTTATTCATGTTTGCATTCTTCCTCTTCCAGCCCCCAAAGCTATATGGAGTCAGTAGTGGTGTCTTTTTTTATCTGCATTTTGTGTTGTAACCAAGGGACACAGGGTTTTCATAGACTAGTGTATCATTTTATGTAGCTGTTACATGACTTTTATTCTCTATATTTGAATCCCACTGTGTCTTTCTGAGTGGTTGTTTTTCTTGATGAATGTCAAACATTTGTATATTTTTAAGATGCATGAACAAACATCACCAGCAGCTGACAAAAGTTTGTCTTAATAAACTACTGAATCATTCAAGTTTCATTTCTAATCAGCTGATGTGTTAGGGGGTTTTACAGTCATCTTTTTACAATTATAAAAGCACACAGCAGTGGCCTTTTCTCACCCAGTCAAGAGTCAAATACTTCCTTTATAGGTGGAGCATTTTGTTGGAGAACAGCTATATCACACAGCCTCTGGCCACACAGATCTACACAGAACTCCATACCAGAATCAAAGATCGAGTGAGTGGTAAGAGAAGATTTTTAAAGCAATGTTTTTATTGAAATTCCCATAGTTCTCTCATCTTTTAGCTTCCTGAAACTGTAATCTGTAATCTGTAACCTCTCTTTTGTTTTGTTTTTCTGTCTATAATATGTGGCAAAATATAAAATGAAGACAAGCACAAAGTTTTTCTAGACTAGACAGTATTTTTTTTTCTTCCCTGTATAGGAAAGGCAGTCATACATCTGAGGATTGATGGCTCAGTTCAACACAAGTAGCGGCTCTGTGCCAGATGCTTCCTATAAATATTCACTCCGACAAAAGCAGTGCGCTTTATCCTGTGTTGCAGAAAAAATAGCTGCCTTCGAGGGGAATCTATCAGGTGTTTTCAACACAACCAGCAGCACACATGCGCACATGCGCACACATGTAGGTATGAAATCTGCAGTGAAAACAAATACTGATATTTCCCACAAGAACAGTGTCACTCTTGCTTCCACCATGGCAAGGCCAATTTATTGCAACAGAAAGGAGATTACAGTAATGCTGAAACCAGAGACCCGGGAATCAGATGTGCCATCCTTCCCCAAAGTGCGCCAGAGCACCAAACAGTCACTGGCACAGCAAGACATGCTTACCAAAGAGCAACGTTTGATTAAGGGCAATGTTAGGGTGGAATACACCATCAGCTCTAAACTCCCCAAACTTTATGAAATGCAGAAACCTAACTACATAAGTACACGGGGACCCCGAAATAAACTCCAAATAGGCAGCGTTGACCCCTCTGTTACTAAGACTGTGCTTGTTCTGGGAAGCCCTCCGACGAAGCCTAAAAGGCCTCCAAGTGTTGACATTCATCGATTCAGAAGGAATCTTAAATGTTTAAATAAAGGTAAGAAACTGTTTTAAATGCTGCATCACTGCCACATATGATTATTGCTTCTTCAACCACTGTAATGTTAACAAATGTTGTAGCAGAGTGTTCAGTAATAGAGAGTTGAATTAAGATTTTTGTGTGACAGGACCGGGGATGAAGATGCCACCTTCTGCTGTTCCCTCACATCTGCATCCATCTCCATCATTCAATCATGCAGCTGCTTTGTAAGTCTCCATATTGTGGAGGTGCTGTGTTGTAGCAAATCATAACGCAGGCAGTTTACTGTTAACATTGCCTTTGGATAGCGGCTTAATCAAACTGTGGATTTCGGCTTCACAGTTGCAGCACTTTGCCTGCTGCTTCTCACAGGAAGCTGTTTGTCAGATCCTCACTAATCTCAAAAATGCCGTTGAAGAAATTTCATTATGCACAGTTGCAAAGATAAAGTCTGTTCCAGTCTGTCCATAAAATGTTTGAGTTGACAAAATCTCTCTCTGACCATAATTAAGGAGTCAACAGTTGGACATGGATGAGAGCTATGAAAATGTTGGCATCAAGAAGCCTCCGCCACTCCCCCTTCAAGGTCATGCCTTATTTTATGTCATAATTTTACTAAATAAATCTGCCATTGTATGAGTCAGTCAGGTGGTCAATGTCTTGTTGCTTTGTCTTCACAGAACATCCTTCAAAGAGGACAGAGGTAATCCATTCATCCTATTTGACTGCCATTGAAACTAAAGGTTTTTAATGCAATGAGGGAACAGTGTTTATGCTGATTGTTGGTTTTCATCAGTTTGATCTGTTCAGTCTCCACAGGTAGATTTGAGTGATGGCAGGTAAGAAAAACTTGATGATAAATGGTAAGAATCAGGCAGCAATAAGGCAATATTGTGTTATGCATATACAGTATATCATGTCTTATCTTTCCAAAGGATGGAACAAGCAGAGAAATCTAAAAAACACCAAAAAAGTAAACATGGAAAAGATGACGCAAACCACGGCAAAGTCACAAAGAAGAAAGAGGCAGTAAGTGCTTTCAATAAATGTGTGTATTGAATAAAGTTTATGCTCAAAAACTGTTTTGATGCAATGATAACTATGGTAATCAGGAGCCAAAAGGAACCATCAACCCAAAAGAAATAAAACATCATGAAAGAAAGGCTAAGAAAGAGAAGAAAGAGAAGAAAAAGAAGTTCAAGGTAAGAGTGCAAAGCCCACACTCTGGATTTACCCTTTTTATTTTAATTTAATATACCAACACATTTAGAAACACTACCACTGTGAAACTGATAATTTCCTACATTGTGCAGATCGAGTAAATAACTGACATCGCCTTATCCTCAACTAGATCAAAGGACCTATTCACACAGTCAAGAAGGGGAAGGCACTCGATTGTAAAGGAGCAAAATCAGACTTGTCTCTGAATCAAGCAGAAATCACTGAAGTGGTCCAAAATACAGGTAAACCAGAGGGACAACTGTGCTCACTATCAACAACATGTAGAAGAGAAAGAAGAAAAGAGAGTGACAGGCATGTAGGCGGGCCTACACCATACAATCAGTGATCTATATGTTGATATTCTTTCAGATGTCTCTGTGATGACTGAGGCTGTCACTACAGGCCTGGATGATTTAAACGTGAATGAGGAGACTCGGATGTACTGGTCTGAAGCAGACGTTTATGATGACATTGGGGCGCTAGATGTGTGTCGGTACAAAATGCCCCTGAAATACTGTTTAAACATCTTCAATGGCAAAAATCAGTCACACATAGTATCTCTTGCTGACTTTACTGATTCTCTCCTTTTTAGTTGGTTCAGCACACAAATGCGTAGGCTGTTTGCATTGCTTTGAAGTCATTTGTTAAAATATGACAGTATGATAATCTCTACACAGCCATATTTTTTCTCCTGTTATGTTTTAGAGCAGTTGGAGAGAATGATCTTTATGTCGCTATGGATTATCAAGACACAAGGTTGTACTGGTTTTGTATTTGTTTTCAATGGGTGGGTCAGACTTGGATATTCATAAATGTAGAAATCTCAGTTGGTGCTATGAGATCTGTGTTTAACCAAAAAATTAAGATATTTTCTTTAAAGGAATGACGTATTGGGTCAAATTAAAGGTGTAGTGTGTAGGATTTAGTGGCATCTAGCACTGAGGTTGCAGAACCAAACCTTCTCCTCTGTGCCAAGAGTGTAGGAGAACTATGGTGGCTGACGTGAAAACGGGAATCACCCTGTCTAGAGCCAGAGTTTGGTTTTGTCCATTCTTTGCTACTGTAGAACAACATGGCGTTCGCTGTGGAAGAGGATGTATGTAGAAAGATATGCACGATATGCTCATTCTAAGGTAACCAAAACACGGGGATTCTCATTTTCAGGTGATTATACACTTAAAAAGCATAAATAGGAATATTATGTAGCCTACAGTTTCTGCCAATTAATGCCCATAATGCTACACACTGGATCTTTAATAAATGCACAGGAAAAACAACAATTTACACCCTTAATACTTTTAACAGTGCAAGTATCACTATTTCAAATAGAGAAGTCCTTTTCCAGTCCACTTCCACTGTTTGACAGTGTAGATTGTTGTGTATAGACGACACCTAGTGGTTAACATGATTATCACCACCATCATAAACTGCTGCCATGGTCAGCTGCCATGCTGAAACCTTGAAAAAAAAATCAGTGTAAAGTAATTCAACACAGTAACTATCTTTATAATCTACTAATGAATGTATCAATGATATCAATGATCCATTAACTTCATTAAAAATAAATTAAATACACAACATATAGGTCTGCTTTAACCACACCTCACTGCATCTTCATAATGCTTTCTCTCTTTCCCCACCAGACTTTCTTCTCTGCCACAACCACCCATAGATGAATGTAAATATGTCCACATTTCCTCTAATATTTTGGCACTCCGGAGGTCATGACAATATAACATGAGTTGTTTTTGTGCCCACAGGTGATGTTTATGATGTCGTTGATTGTGGATGATTATTTTGAGGAAGCTGATTATGATGGCACCATAGACAGGTATGTCCTGGTATCTCTAATAACAGACCAGCAGACTGCGGTGGAAAATTACATTTATTGTCAAGTCTTGAGGGAGGAGTGTCCTACTTCTGATTTAACAACATCTTATATGACAGCTGTAGTTACTGGTTACTCTGCATATATTGATTTTACATGGAGGAAAAAACATAAGCTACTAATAAAACATGATTTACTTGTTTCATTTAAATCCATTCAACTGATCATAATTCTGCATATAACTTTGAATGCAGGACTTGTGCTAGTGTGATAGTGTATATTTTACATTGTGGTATTTCTACTCTTACTTACGGATCTGAGTTTGTCTTCTACCACCACAGAACATATACTGTGAATAAATCTAATTAATTTAAATGTTTTTTTTTTGTTTGTTTGTTTGTTTGTGGGGTTTTTAGGTCTACAGACTGTGTCTATGAAATCGACTAATCTGCAATAATGACTGTGACCATGTGAAGGACACAGACCAGAGCCCTGTATCATGTTAGTGCCATACATTGATATGCAGTGTTTGTACTTTGTTGATGAATCCATTATCTGTATCAGTCATTTACTATTTTAATTATTGTGTACATTGTGACATTGGTGAATATAATGCTGCAACCTACTGTATCTAAGACTATGTGTTATTACATTTAGTAGTGCTGAGCTTCTGAACAGTCACCATTACAATGGTGACATGCTCTTAGAGATATGGATAAGTCACTGGTTGGTAGATTATTTGGTTCAGGAAAACGTGTAAATATCTGCATTTATTTAGTAACTTGTCTGCACATTTAATAGACTGAGTCATCCACAATACCTTGTGAATGGTTTGTTGATGTATACATTTACTGTTCGAATTAAATACAAATTGATGACTGGGTTTTGTGAAGTTATTTTGGGAAACTATCTTGACCTCTATTTTAAATGACAATGTTTATTTTTTTTTCTATAATCTTTATTTTGAACTTTTAACATACATTGTGAGCAGACACAGAACATGAACAGCATTATACACATACGAATGAAGCACTGAGAAAACAAAACTAAAAACAGTTCCAAACAGAAAAAGACAGCAACGTGAAACAAATCTAACATAAGTAGTAATTAGGACGCGAGTGACTTGTGACAAGAGGTTCACTTTAAGATTTTAAAGGGAGTACATATTGTTTTGATAGCTTTTTTGTTATATGAGAAAGCACTTGTTTACTAGTGTTGCAATTTTTTCAGAAATATGAAGTTGGTTTTTTTTTGTGGTGTGAATGTGAACTTCAGCAAGATTTAATATTGGGTTACCACAAAACTTCAATCAAAAGCCTAGTCCAAATCAAACACCCAGTCCCTTTTACTAGCCCAGTGTAGCTACACATTTTGACAAATAAAGGCCCGTCTCAGTTAGACGCCTGGTCTGGTTGCCAAGCATTTTATATTTTAATGTAAGTTCTTTGAATGTACAAAACCAAGTAGTTGGCTACTTCAATTATTTGTCCATTCCTTGATTACCCTGTAAGTTATTCAAATTCCTTTAGTCTGTAAGGGTCCTTAAAGAATCAGATGGGTTTTTCATAAAAAATTAATCCAAGTTGTGAGTATTGTTATAACAGGATAAAGTGGTGTTGTGTCACTATGCCGGGTGCCATTATCCTCCAGTGTTGTAACTCTCTCTCTCTGATGTGTTGTCTGTCAGACCTTGACAAATGAATGATTCATAGCTGATATATCAAATGAAGCCTAATTTTTATATAATTAATATTCATATTGGTTTAAATAAACAATTTGATTGTATTTCCTGATCTTTGCTGAGCAACAGTAATGTGTGAAAGTAATTATAGGCCTGTACCATATAGACGCCTGTCCCAAATATAGGCCCTTTGATTTCAGTGATTTTAGCAAATAACAGTCCAGGCTATTAATTGTAATTTTCTGGTAATAAGGAAAAAATACATTAATTTATTTGTCAGCGTAATCGTAGCACCCAAATATAATATTTCTATAATAAGCAGTAAAATCTGGGATAATGTCAGCTATTAGTTTGGTAATATCTTTCCATGGCACATACTGAAAATTACAAACATGCATTTCACAAAAAGAGCAATTTAAGCTCCTACAGTTATGTCACTCTTTCTGTTATCCAGTTCCACTGGATAGAATCTGGATCAATTTAAATACAGCATATATTTCCTTGTTTGTCTGAAGAAACTTTTGTGGTATAAGGTCAAAACTTTCTTACAGTCAATATCACCAACAAAATTACTCCAATAAAATGTTGCAGCAGGAAAAGAAACCATGTCGTCCTGAAACATAGCCCTAATTCTAAAGTTCCTACATTCCTAAAGGGAGAGCAAATCAAGCAGTGACACTGTGAAAGGCTAAGAGACTATTCTTTACTTATCAGAGGAGGGGTGTGTCTGGGGTGTGACTTCGTCTTCTTCTTCTTCTTCTTCTTCTTCTTCTTCTTTTTAAACCTCCCCAAAGTTACAAATATTTTTCCTTGAGCCTCCCTGAGTGACTTGGTGAAAATGCATGATGTTCCCCTCCACCATATATAAGTTGTTGGATTTTAAAAACTGACAATTTCATGTTTGAAAGTTAAAAGTTGAAGATGAAATCCTGGATACAAAAAGCCTTGGATTTCCATTCTTGTCGTGCATGCTGGCTGGTTAGTGCAAATAGTTTATTTCTGGCAACATTTTAAATGTAGAATAAAGATAAAGACGCTGATGCAATGTCGCTATTTTAAGCTCAGATTTGGTTATGTTTATTTCCTGACTGAAGCTTTTATTGCACATGATGTGCCCACGGACTGTTGGAAATTTGAAAATCCAGTGATAATTTCTGTTTTTACAGTTTCTGGCTGTGATGAACAGTGTAATTTTGGCCATTTTTAAAGAAAACATGCTTTTGGGTTTGGAGGGCATGTTTTCTTTAAAAAATCAGTGGTGAAATAAATACAAAATACAGCCATTTACAGTTGTACGACCCTCCCCTGAGCTAAGATAAAAAAAAAAAACTTAAGTCCCTCCACAGTGCTTAAAATTGACTTGATGTCTCCCCCTTGTTGCACCACCCCTCCTTTCTCATAATGAACAGTCCCTGTTGAGCTCATTCTTCACTGACCATAAAACAGTCGCCAGATCAGATGTATGTTTTTCTCCCTGGTTACATTAGAGGAGGATTAAGGAGGATCCAGCTGATCTCAGGTCTGTGGGAGCTTCGCTGCGGCTTTTGTCGCGACGACCGTCGTTGTCCGATTTCTCGCGAGAATCCGCGAAGTTTCCGGTGTTGTGTATGTTCCTGGAAACATGGCGGCCAGCTTCCGCGGCCGTCCTATCCGGAGTCTTCGGATGCGAGGTAAGCATGAAAAACTCGACCCAGTGCGAGCTGTAATTGAGGGATATTGCGAAACTAGATTTTCTCAGGCACGTGATGACCCCGGCGTGATCCCTCACCATGTCCGCTGTGTGTGTTTTTGACAGGTCGGAATGACAGCGGGGAGGAGAACGTACCGCTGGATCTGACCAGAGGTAAGCAGAGCTTCATCACATCACCCTGAAAGCGATTATTGTTCAAAATGGATGAGGAGCTCTTCTGCAAACACTAGCCCCGTGAAGTGAAGACCCCGTCAGTCCGTGCTCTTGTCCTGTCATTGTTGTTGTCATCTCGTCAGTTTTCCCTTTCTGTTTCGTCTAATAACATTGCTAGCGATATCATAATAACAGGCGGTAGCGAGCTAACTAACTAGCTGAGTTAGCGTTAGCTAGCTGCCACAGCTAACCAGCCATGACGACGCTCTGTTGTTTTGATTGGTGTGAGTGGGCAAGATAGCCTGTTATTTAGCCAACCAACCATAAGTGCTGTAGTCATGCATTGGTCATCGCTGGCTGTATGAGAAATCTGGTTTCAAGGCTGTTCGCTGAGCAGCGTTTAGACAGCGCAGGGTGGTTTTTCCAGTGGCACACTGATACACAGCTGCACAGGCTGGTCAGATTTACTCCTGCAGCAGCAGCAGCACATACCACTTTGTTTACATGGCTCTCTGTTCCAATCTCTGGGATCAAACAACCAGCTGATTTTACGACATAATCGTGTAAACCATTGGAGGTATTTTGCACCCAAAATGGCACATGAATGCATTAAAAAAAAGCCAGCTGTGTTTTAGGCCTGCTGACATGATCCAAGCCCCCTACAGAAGGATGGTGTCTACTTAATCTGTGAGCTATTTCATTAGCAGTTTGCAAAATTACTATGTGTAGGATATTAGTTAACCTCAATGTTTCATTCCAAGTCAGGATGAGTGTGCCTATAATATTGGTGGGTGTCAGAGGAGTTTTTGTACAGTCCTAAAGCTAAAGATTAAACCATGTCTGTGCCCTAAGGTTCAAGATCATGAATCCCCAAATTAGTATGCAAAGCCCATGTCGACTGTAGTGCATACACATTCCTACATGGGACACATGCTCAAACTAGCCCACATCCATTTGCATGTACTGTATAGATAGATTCCCATCACTGCCCTGTCAGCTGTCTGAGTGGATGAAAATGCTAATCAATGCTTGTTTAATTTATTCAAATCCCAGAGAATTTGGTTTAGTAATTTTCTCTTATAGAAGAACATTTGTACATTTTGTACTAGTTTACGTAGAGTTATTGAAGTTGTTTGCAATAGTCCAGTATTTCAAAGCTCTAAATTGTTAGTACATGTGTTTACAACATTATTTTGACTGATGACTAATATTGAAAGAGTGAAACTAAATGTGGCTCATCCTCTGAACTTTGTTGCTGAGGGGAAAATATTGCATTCAATTCAATAAGCTGGCGTTTTCATAGTTTCTACGGCCTTTATCTTTTTGTTGAAATGCAGTATCTGGAACTGGTTTCCATGCAAACTAAACTACCGGCAAAGCACGGATTATTGCCAAGAGAATACGTTTAAAAGCCATTTGGTTTTGGTGAAAAACATTTAGCATTAGAGAAGCACATTACAGTTGAAAGGAACTGAAAACAAAGAAACACTTCCCAGCTCAAGTCTTGCTTTTACTGTCTAGACCTTGTTTTGACTGTACACACCAAATTAGTTTGACCAGCTAAACCAACTTCCTTCCTGCAACACATAAATTACAGTTCATCGACTGATATTATGGCAATATGGCTTTAGATGCTTGTCTTAGTTACATTGTATTTCCTTTTCTTTCCCCGGCAGAACCGTCAGAAAACTTCCGTGAAATCCTTCAAAATGTGGCCAAACCGCACGGAGTCAGTAACATGCGAAAACTGGGCCACCTGAACAACTTCATAAAGGTAATGCTGCCCCAGTGTTTTCTTTGTTAATCCAGGCAGTGTTGACAACACTGAGAATTAGTGAGTTGGTTGTCTGATGACTGACTGTCTGTTGATTGACTGACTGTTTAGACATCTGTAAAGATTGACTAGCTGTGCCCCCCCCCCCCCTCCTCTGTAGTGTCACCACTAACCTCTCCTTGATCCTCTCCTCTTGGGTGTAGCTGCCAGCAGGCCTAGCTGTGCCTGTCATTGTGACGCTGACAGTGAATGTAAAAGGAGCTCTAGGGATGGGAAAGCACTCTGACCTGACGTGCATCAAGAGCAGCTCTCTGACTTTGGAACCTGAGATTCATGATATTTGGTTAGAAAATCTGGAAACTCTTATTTTTTTTTATTTCTCCAAACTAACTATTAGTCTGTTTCAATGTGAGCGCTTTGTGCACGGGTGATAAACAGTCTGTCTTGTCTCAGTTTTGCACTGCAGTGTTGATGGTAAACGTAAAGATTACTGGGTACAAATTAGCATAAATCTCACACATGTCAAAAAAAGTAACTGGATTGTGTGTGCAGGTAAACTGAAACATAAAACAAGTGGTCATGGACAGTCAGAGGCATCAAAACAGAGGTTTAAAATGCAGAGACCAGGCTGTGTAACTGGGCAGTCTCTGTCCCATGTATCAGCAGGTGACGGCTTTGATGATTTATTGTTTGCAAATGAAAAAAAAGAGGAAGAATGTGAAATTTAGTTTTTTTTCTTATTGTTTTGGAGTTTTAGTTCTGATAGAGAATAATTTTAATGCTAGGTATTTTTACATGTCAACAGTGGTTTTAAGATGTGTTTTTCTTAGTGTGGACACAGTCCGTGTCAGCCCTGTGGTGGACCGGTAACTTCTCAAGGGTGTTTCTCTGCCTTCCTCCAGCCACATGCTTACATAGTCTTGAACCTTTGCGTTATTCTGAACAGGAAATTCAGAAATGACTTGCAAACTGCAAGTTGAGTATGACAATGACAATATTTTTGCCCTCCATCACCTCATTGACACAAACCTGGCCTCAGATTCCTGCCCAGACATTTGCCGATTTCTCCCGAACGACCCACCACCGTAATCCAGGTCTGACTTACTGTCATGGACATATTTTGACCATTCGATATTGGCTGTGCAGCTAGTGAGTGCTGGCCTTCAGATAACTGCAGCTGGCACTTAATCAGGCTGAAGCTACACCTAACTCTTTTGTTTACAACTGACAGGAGGGTAATAGCCATGACGTGCGTGTGTCTGTGTATACGTCTGTGAGAGCACCGTGCCTCTGATTCCTTATAAGGGTTCCAGGACAGTGAGGGTGACCTAATCCCCCCAGAGAGTGTCACATGCCCCCCTCCCCGTCTCCTCTCTCCCCTCCTCCTGCCTGCTTGAGCTCTGACATCACAGCTGGTTTAAAACAACCCCCTACTCACCATGCCTCTCATCACCCATCCCATCATGCTCCATCTCTCCTCCTGCTTTCCTCTGTGGTATATGAAGGGGAGAGGAGATTTACGTCTAGCTTTAAGGAGGACGTCACACAAAAATTACCTGTTTAATTCACTCATCGGCTCCCCTGCTGCTGCATCGGGACAGGCAAGGGTAGACCGAACTACTATGATGGAGTAGCACCGATTCATTGGGAGCGCTAGGGTGCCTCAGGGTGCCTATAAGAAAGGTGGCAGCTCCAAAATGGCAGCATCCTTTGCCCAAGGTGCTCATTGCTTTGTGCATGTAATGAGTTTCAGACTGTGCTGTTGTTAGCTTTGGCTCACCAGTTGACACAGACTGTCGCTGAAGGCTTATTGTTTTTATAATGAACTGCGTTTGTGTACATAGAATTTGAATCTTGTATACACCAGCTGTGTGTGGGCCTCTGTTAATGATGGAGGACCTGTGGTGAGGGAACTGCTTCAAGTGGCAATTCATGCTAAAAACAGGGTCCATCGCCTGGTGGAGTCCAGAAAACAGGAACAGCTTGTCAGGCTATGAGCAGAAGAATACAACAGAACCTATTGCCTACTTTCTGTTATCACCCTCTATTTTCATACAACCAACAACACATTCATACAAGCACATTCACTCATAAACAACAAGTGTTGAAGGTGACACAAGCTGATACCCTCTACTGGACCTGTGGATGTGTTGCCCCAACGTTTTCGTGATTATAACCTCCATCTACCACAAGTGAAAGCATAACATTATCCAGTCACGATTCACCTACTCCAAACGAGTCAGCATGTAACAGACAAGTGGAAAAATACAACAAACATACCTGCATGGCTCCTGCAGCACCCTGCAGGAAAGTGTTGTAGTGTTTGTTAGATTGGATAGTCACTTAGTTTAATGCCTTTTTGACTCGAACACTGTTAAATACTGAGATACTCAGGTGAGCTCACTTACAAACACCTTGAGAGGCTCTAGTTGTACCATAATGTCCGTGTTACGCTTAGTGTTATCCTTGACCAGAGCCATGCTAATGCATTCTTTGTGTCAATCATCAAATTCAGTTTTTGTTCTGTTTCTGTGTTGCAGCTGCTATGCAGCATTAGCCACCGTGAGGAAAACTTTGGGTTTACATATGAAGAAATCATCATCTGGTGAGTGTGGTCAGCAACCAGTAGTTCGTTACTTTTTATCAACATCCTCTCTATTTCCAGTTGTTATTTATGCAGCCAAGTGAAATAGTTTGTAAGTCAGATCCTGTGCCTGATCAGCTGGAATATTTTGCATTTTGATGCATTTTTAATTGAAAATCAGCAGGAATCAGAAATCATAATGCTTATATCTTGCTTCATGTCCCAACTGCAATGTTGGACTCATCTAAATGTTTGATTTTTGAACTTCTAGCCTGCGACTAGCTCTACTGAATGAGGCAAAGGAAGTGCGTGCTGCGGGGCTGCGGGCGCTCCGCTACCTCATCAGAGACACCACTGTGCTTCAGAAGGTCCTCAGACTACAGGTGGACTATTTGATAGCAAGGTGAGATCCTGCTTAGACCATAATCAGTTTGGTGGAAGAGTACTCTCTGGCTGATTTTTCATTTTGTGGGTCAAAAAAATATTTTTCACAAGAAGTCAAGTAGTTAGCCCACGTGTTTTCCTTCTGCTGACACATTTATTTGTCTCCTCCTGGCTAAAAGGTCATGGCTAATTATGCTTGTGTGTTTGTGTAGATGCATTGACATCCAGCAAAGCAATGAGGGGGAGAGGACTCAGGCTCTAAGGCTAGTCCGAAAGGTAAGACCACATGTATTTTTTTATTTCTATACCTTCACTGTCTTTCTCTAATTAATTGCTGGAGAAAGGTGCCCTCTGCCCTCACAGCTCAGCCTTAGCGCCAGCAGAAAGATCATTGGGTTAGCAGCAGTGTCAGTGTGTGGACTGTTTGCATGAGTCTGCAGGCGAGGTTATTTATAGCCCTTTCTGTAGTTTACTGTAAACTCTCTTCACACATACACACTCACATTCATGTACACACAAACGATACACATGCACACACGCATAGAGTCAGGGTCTGATTTCAGAAGAGGACTATTGGTCATCAGACAGTAATACAACCCCCGTGTTCATTCCATGACGTATAGCCTGGCCTCTTATCATGAAATACATTTCTGTTATCACTCCTTGGATTGCAAACTTAGAGATATGTGACCCTCCAAATATATTCAGGTACTGTTTAGCATTTCAAAAATACATCTTCTTTTTCTAGAGTTCTAAAAAAAGGGCCATTAAAAAAATCATTGTAGTTATTTTTCTGCCTCTGTTTGTCCAGACTTGTTTGATGGATGACTCATGTTTTCCTCCTCTATCTCCCTTGGTAGATTATCACTGTCAATGCCATGCTGTTCCCCTCCTCTGTTGCAAACTCTCTAATTGCCGTGGGCACTGATGGACTACAGGAGAGAGACCGCATGGTTCGCGCAGCCATTGCCATCGTATGTGAGCTAGGTGAGTAGCTGGCCTTGGTGTAAAAATGACCATTTATTCTGCACACACAGTGCACTGTGGTTTCCCTTGGGAAGTTGCGACGTCAGTGGGCAGGAGCACCTCGTAAAATATCTAGTTCAGGGTTTCCAGGGTTATGAAATTCCTGGAAAAGTTGTAAAATTAGAAAAACTCTTATGATTTGGAATGAACACATTTTTTGGGAAGAGTTTTGGCTATTGTTTAAAGTGTTCTCATAAAAAACCCCAAAACATGTCTAATGTTATGTAAAATCTGTTTCTTGCATTACTAATTTAAAATCTAGCGTTGCGTTGTTGAAACGTCACACGATACACAGACTGGCATTGTATGATCGCCAAGGCCGCACCCCCTTTTGGAAAAAACAAATGTGCTGTAACATGAGGGAGAAACACGAAAATGCTGAAAAGTTGTTGTGTAGCAGATTAATTGAGACTTTCAACACTGAGATTTAGACACGTAAGATTCATGAATATTCATTGTCAGTGTGGTAAACAGCTGAATGATGCCGCTGACAGTTACTAAGATAAAGTACGATAAGATAAACTTTATTACAGTGCAGTGCAGTAGGAAGATAAAAGTTGATAAGAGAAAAATTGCACCTGCCCTTTGGGATAAAACAGGAGAGTAACAGTATAAAAATAGACCTTGTAAACTGCTTGATAATAATACTACTACTAATGGATAGCTAACGTTAGCTTGAGTGGAAGGCTGCTGCAGTACAGTCGTAATATACAGCAGCATCAGACTGTTGTCTCCAAATAAATCTCAATCTGTAGATCAAACAGTTGGCTGTTAACAGGTTTGTTATTTGCATACAATACTAAGCTCAGCGATACCTGGTGATTCAAATATGTGATTGAATCAGACATCTATGCATGTATAGATGTCTGGATAAGCAATATCCAGCCACTGTGTTTGGTCGTTGATACACTTGGACAAGGGAAGACTGAAGGGACATGATGTCGATCTACCTTAGTTTATTAAGGTATCGTGTGCGCTCTGGTTTAGGCAAGGTCGCAAAACAATAATTAGACATGTCCACATACAAAGATTTGTTCAACAAGAAATAAATGCATACAAACTTGTCAAAATTATAATTCAAATACGTCATATTGCGTTGACACCTACAGGATCTTTAGTTTCTGTCACCCAAAAGGGGTGCAGCCCTGATGTTTTGCAAACTAACCATATGTGCCGGTTTGGTCTACAAGCAGTGGACACACAGCTAGGTGGCAGCAGGACTGTCTAACAAGCGAGTAAAGTTAGCAAGCACTACCCGTTTGTTTCCACAAATGCCTTGGAAGGCTGTGACATTATACAGGCCTACTCACTTGAAACTACATAAATAAAGTCATGGAAATGTGGTATAATATTGCGTAAAAGTTTTGAAAAATATGTGTGAACCCTGCTAGTTTGCTTTGAACTTATCTAAGAAGCCTTTAATATTTCTTTGCGGACTTTCTGACTGTGTAGCCCTGAAGAACCCAGAGGTGGTGGCCAAACGCGGAGGCCTCAGCACCATTCTGAAGAGTGTGATTGACTGTCAGCTGAGTCGCATCAACGAAGCTCTGATCACCACCATCCTACATCTACTCAACCACCCACGTACCCGTCAGTACGTGCGGGTTGACGTCGAACTGGAGGTACACGCACGCTCGCACACAGACAGATATGAATTGAGTTGAAGCTGCTGTTTATAAATGAGCCAGTGTGCTGGGAGTCATTCCAGTCAGGATTAGTGGCCGTAGGTTGCCCGTCTCTTTCCCATGGAGCTTACAGTAATCAGTTACAGCAGTTCTCTAAAGCCTCATTGTCTGTAAACAGACACCTGGGACAGATGCATCTCATCACCACCAGTCATAAAAGCCACATGGATGTCATATGAGATCAGACGCAGGTTCATTATTACTGCAAGATGTTTCGTGGGCATATTTAAGAATGCTTCCTCTTCATTTTCAAGAATTAATGAAGAGCTCGAAGGTCTGTTGTGTTTTGTACTCATCCATGTCTTGTGTGTGTCCTGTCCTCCAGCAAATCCTCGCGCCTTTCACAGATTTTCACTACCGCCACAACGCAGACACGGCTGAAGGGCAACTCAAGTGAGTGTGTGTGTGTGTGGGGTATGAAGAGTGTCACTGTTACAGTAGAAACAAAAAGATAGTGTTCTGATGTTCCCTCTGTTTACCGTTTGCTGTGTTCCCATATTGGTAACACCATGCGTTGAGAAAGTTGAGGGTTTGTGTTGTGTTTTTGTGGTATGACCTTTGTTATCAGGGCTGCTTGACTCCAGCATGACTTGCCTGAGGATGTGAAGCAGGCTAAGTCACGATAATCCTTTAAGTTACTCTGAAAGATTTGCTTTTATATGAAAAGAGATTTTTTTGTTATTCCCCTTCAGTGCTTTTTGTTTTGCTTCTCTGGTGTTGGTTTGATCCTTGGTGAAATACTTTCTAGTGCTCTGTGAGAAGCACCATACAGACAGGGATCATAATGATGCTGTGTGTATGGAACATGGTGTTCTATTTTTAATGTGTGTGTGTGTATGTGTGTGTATGTTTTCGTGTTCACAGGGAGGACAGAGAGGCCCGTTTCTTGTCAAGTAGAATGGCCATAGTGGCAGCCTTTCGCTCCTGGTCTGGTAAGGACTTTTGAGTGTAGTAATAAATGTAGTCATTTAAGTGAGGATTATATTTAAAAAATAGACTTGTTTTTTTTCATGACTGTTGAACGTAACTTAACGTCTCTTCTTGTCTCTGTCTTTACTCAGGGATTATCAACCTATGCAAGGCTGGAAATTCTGGGATCCAATCTTTAATTGGTTTACTTTGCATACCAAATATGGAAGTTCGGGTGAGTACTGAAACAGCTACGTACAAAAAATAAGTTTATGAACACAAAACACATGAAAAGCTTTTGTTAGTCAGTTAGTGGTAAAGACCTAATTGATAGATGAGAAGATTTTGTCCCACCAGCCTTCATTTTGCAGTTTAAAGGCCCAAACACACCAAAAGCATCTAACACATTTTTGTGTTAGCTTTTTGAAATACGCCTACTGTTTGTAGTGGCTTAACACGCACCACAAGTGGTATGAGGTGCGTCAAACTGCTTTGACACCTCTACTGCGACCTTGTTTCGATTCTGGGGCGTCAAAGGAGGACCCAGCAACCAGAGTCAGCGAGGTAGCGAGGAGAGACTGAGAGGCAGACATACAGTGAGAGCATACAACATGTTTTGGGCAGCAGTTGACAGCTGATGTTAGCTCCATTAGCTTAGCATAAATCTTTATGAACAATATAGTTGTATTTCTGCAATGCTTAACAATAACAACTACCACTGCAAACAGCATACTACAGATGTTAACTGCTGTGTTGTCACATGTCAGATACGAAAAATAACATAAAAGCTTAGACCCTTGGTAGGTACATTAACATAACAGACCCACCTTGTATCATCATGAATGTTTGCTGACAACTGCTGGTCATCAAACTTAACTTGCTACATAAACCTAACGAAAGAATTTAATTAAGGGCTCTGTGTGTATGATTTAGGGAGATTTAGCAATATATAGGGTGGGGATTGCAGATTGCAACCAGCTGAAACTTCTCCCGGTTAGGATTCCTTCAGTGTTTATTGTTTAGGAGGTTTTACCAGGAGCCGAATTTTTCACAGAGGTCTCCTCTTCTCCAAAACAAATGAACCAGGTGATTATAACCAGTAAAATACTGAATCAAAAAGTTTCATGGAATCGACCTATCTAGAGTCAGTGTTTCGTTTGTCCATTCTGGGCTACTGTAGAAACATGTTGGTGCAATATTGCGATGTGTATAGACCGGGACCTGCTCCCTTTGTAGATTTAACAGCTCATTTTAAGGTAAGGAAAACACTGTTTTTCTTATTTTCAGGTGATTATACACTAAAGAAAACATTATGTTATATTATATTTCTTACTTAATCCTATGCACTGGACATTTAACATAGTATAGAGTTGTGATTAGCTGTGCTTTACGTGATTTTTACCCACCTGGAAGACCAGATGTCTGGTCCCCAGTGGCTTTACTGGTGTTCTACTGCCAACCAACTGACCAAAGCATCAGCACAGTTGCCCTCCTGCCTCATGTAACGATATACACTACTTAAATAGAAATGTATAGAAAATCAATGGGGTATCTGTAAAGCATACAAGCGTGTCCCTGGCATAATTTATATACTAACCTTTTTCCAAAATACTGCTGGTTCTGTGGTGTTGTAATTGAAAATCTGATGCCTCCAGTGCACCATGGGAGCATCAACTGACGTGTGTCAAATGATATGTATCAGTTATGGCTCTCAGTGCGTTTGGGCCTTTAGTGTTATGTTAGCTCTAATTTCTATGGTCAGCAGCCTGACCTCCTCCACTACACTTAATACTGGTGATGACAGGGGCCATATTGACCTGTTTTTTGTTTTTTTTTGTTGTTGTTGTTGTTGTTGTTGTTTTTTAGAGTATTTCAAAGTAAAAATAAAATGTGTCTGGTTAGAGTATCAGCACTCAGAGTGAGATATACCCAAATCAGATATTATCACTCGGTTTCCAGTTGATTCAGAGAAGAACTACGGCTACCCTCGAGTAATTTGAGTAATGTGCTACACAGCCACAACACTGAGATACCAGAAGCTCTTTTAAGCACTCACAAATGTAGTTTGTGCCATATCAAGTGTGTATCTGATTGCACTAATGTATTTTGCCCTGCAGAAAGGCTTGCTGGAGGTGTTATATGAGATATTCAGGCTCCCTGTGCCCATTGTAACTCAAGACTTCACTGAAGCTCTTCTAAGTGTTGGTGAGTGAAACATCTTTTGTACCCTCAGTGTTCTTTTTATACTTCCTCCCAGCATGCTGGTACCTAGTAATTTGTGTGTTTTTACATACAGTACTTGATATGTAATTGCAGTTTGGCTGTGTGGCCTTGTATGATCATGACAGAAAACATACTCCAGAGTTGTACACTGAAATGCCTCGGTACTCTTTGAACTCAAATAAGGCTGTGTGTAAGCTTCGCTCTGGTCTTCCTCAGACCCTGCCAGGTTCCAGGACACATGGAGACTGTCTGATGGGTTCATTGCTGCTGAGGCCAAAGTCGTCCTTCCCCATCGGGCCCGCTCTAGGTGGGAGATGAAATGAGAGAATAGGCTGAAAACAATTTGACAAAAGTTCAGTGTTAACATGAGACATGAAATCATTTTTGTGTTTGCTTCATTAGGCCTGATCTGATGGACAACTACCTGGCATTTGTTCTTTCTGCCTTCATCACCAGTGGGCTGTTAGAGGTGAGCTGAGGCAGACCTTTAAACTAACCTCTATAAAAAAACATTTAGCTTGAATGGTTTGTAGTGGTATCACACACACGATGTGTTCTCTGATTGTCCTATGTTATAATTTAACACCATGTTGCGATTAAACCATATTGTCACCTTTGTAACTATAGGGTCTTGTCGAAGTTGTGACCAGTAGCGATGATCAGCTTGCCGTGAGAGCCACCATCCTCTTGGGAGAACTTTTACACATGGTAATGTTAAAATGCAAAAACTATATCTGACACTTTTATTTTGGAAAGCTAAAAAAGTGTTGTTTGCCACCCTGAAATGAATGTTTGTGCTAATGTGCCACAGCAAAATAAATGTTGCATAAGTCTGGAAGATTTGTGTGTTTTGAAAAGCTGCCTGCGGCAACTGAGTTATCTGGATTCTAATACTAAAATGAATCTTCTCTCTTTTCCTCCACCTGCCTCTGTCTTGTTTAGGCAAACACCATCCTTCCCCATTCCCACAGTCACCATCTGCACTGCCTCCCCACCCTCATCAACATGGCAGCCTCCTTTGACATCGCACAGCAGAAACGACTGTGAGTACTCTCACACATGCGTGTCTGCTTTCCCGTACAAAAATCATTTACCAGAACTGTATATTCTTTCACAATACACTGCACTGAAGTTTAAACGTACTCTCTGTCATAAAGGTACACTGATGTAGTAGCACTCTTGTAACAGTGAACACAGTACAGAAGTGAACTGTGGACATTTTAAACCAAATTTCTGAAAAATCCAAACATCCCCCATGTTTATGGTTGTTCCAGTCGGGCAAGTGCAGCAGTCAACAACCTGAAGCGTTTCCATGAGAAGAAGAAGAAAGGTTTGAAACCTCACAGCCTTTACCTGGACCACATCATCCGCAAGTCTGTGTCGTCACATAGCCGAAGAGAGTCACACTCTCGTGTCCACAGGGACATCTACGTTATAAAGGTAAATATGAATATTCTTTTCAGAGTCTAGATTTTAAGTTTCTTCCCTCTGTGCCTCAGCAACATATTAAAGTAGTTTAAAGGAATACATATAGGGGAATATGCATCTTTGCCATCTTACCCACAATAGATATCAAATTCATCTCTGTGATTAATTTAACCTAGCACAAATGCTGAAAAGGGGGAAATCACAAGCTTCTATCACAGATCCATAAATGTTTCCTTGTTTGACTTCCAAAATTCAGATTCTGTTTGCTAGTAAGCCAGCCACCAGTTCATTTAAGGATTACCTGGATGTTGTTTAGAGTTTGTAAAATGTTCAAAGCCAGCTGTTGTTACTCAGCAAATGGCTTCAGTGTGTAAACTAACTGCTCCTTAAATCGCAATTGACAAAGCCAGGCTAGCTGTTTCCCTTTATTTTCAGTGTTTGTGTTAAGCTTAGCTAAACACACCTAAGAGCCTGTGGTTTACTGCAATTTTAGGACAGATGTGTTGTTTGGCACAAGGTGAAGCAGATGTTTTAAATAAATAAATAAAATTGGTGCAAGTTTATTAGCATTGCATTATAATTAGTGCTTTTTACATTTCACAGTATAGAAAGAAAACGGTATCTTCGTATTTAAATTTTTTACACTGTCAAATCATATTTTTCTGTGTTTGTGTTCAGGACACGGAAGAAGCACTGATGATGAACCTGAGAGACAGTCACATCCTCAACCACAAGCAGAACCTGGAGTGGAACTGGTTGCTGATTGCAACTATCCTCAAGGTCAGGTTCTTTACATGGAACACCAAAGTTTTGTTGTGCTTTTTTTTTCTTTACTAGTTTAAAATGTTGTGTTTCCTCTCCCAGTGGCCACATGTAAACCTCAGGAACAACAAAGATGAACATATGCATAAGTAAGACTTCATACCCTTAAAACCCAGTGCAACATTTGAAATAGTTCAACATATTTCTCTGATTCCTTATCTTAAATACATCTTTATTTTCTGTGTGCTGCAGGTTTGTGCGGAGGCTGCTGTACTTTTATAAGCCCAGTAGTAAATTGTACGCAGGGCTGGCGTTGGATCACCCAAAGGCCCGACAACTCACTGTGGTTGGCTGTCAGTTTATCGAATTCCTCATGGATTCCGATGAGGTGGGAAAAGTATGCACTTACACACAAACACACACATTTCTGTTTTTACCTTTAGTCATTACCTGACTGACCTCTCCTGTTGTCTGCTTCTCTTTCTCCTTCCACTGTCACAGGACGGCCAGGGTTACCTGGAGGACCTGGTGAGGGACATGGTGTCATGGCTCTCCTCGTCCTCAGGGCTGAAGCCTGAGCGCTGTCTGCAAAGCAACGGCCTGCTCACCACACTCAGCCAACACTACTTCCTCTTCCTGGGGACGCTCTCTGCACACCCACAGGGAGTCAAACTGCTGGAGAAATGTGGCCTGTTTCAGTGGTGAGTGTGTAGACATAAAATGTAAGTCTTTGTTTCATAAATTGACAAATCTTAATTAAGTTTCTGTCGACAACTCTTGTTTTCCGTTTTTGCAGCCTGCTGAATCTTTGCTCTGTGAAGAACCAGGATGCTGTGCTGAAACTTGCTGTATCCACACTGGACTACAGCAGAGACGGTCTGGCCAGAGTGATCCTCTCCAAGATCCTCACTGCTGCTACTGATGTAAGACATCCACAGGCATACAAGCAAAACAGATTGTTAGGAAGCAGTGATGGGAAGAGAAGCACAGTTTTACAAATTGTTTATTACCCCAGATTGTTTAAAACATCAGACATCACATTGCAGAGTCATTAGATACAAAATCATGCAGTCATCACTGCATTGTTCCACCTACAAGATCTGCATTCTAATGTCTCCTCTTTCTCCCACAATGCTTCTTGTCTTACTGAGCAGACATGCAGGTTGTACGCCACCAAACACCTACGTGTGCTGCTGCGTGCAAGCGTGGAGTTTTTCAGCAGCTGGGGCATGGAGCTGTTGGTCACACAGCTTCATGACCACAGCAAGGCTGTGTCCATGGAGGCCCTGGACATACTGGACGAGGCTTGCGAGGACAAGGTGAAAACATCATGCGTCACATAGAGTATTGTCAGTTTACTTACATAGTGTTAATGGATACATTAATATTAATGTGTTAAAATTAGGGATGCACACTATCCGATATGCAGATATTTACTAACTTATTTTGGCCAATTGAAGGTGCCAATACCGACTTATGTGCATATTTTTTTTCCACCTAATTGCAGTTTATTACTGTAGTGGAATTAACACATGATTCCTACTCTTATTGCAACGGTGCTCTGATAGATGCAGACAAAAAATACAGTACTTTTCACACTTTACATTGGGCAAAGTAAAAAAAACTGCTCTAAGTTAAATTACATGTAAAACATGCAATATTTAATTTTATGTAATATTTACAAACATAACTGTGGGATTCATCCTACTTCAACAGGTTTGGCTGATGCTCTTGCTGAGATAATCCTAAAAATAGTCACAACTGGGGCAAATTGACACATTTTGACTAATTGAAGTCTCATGATTGAAGTGTCATCTTCAGTGCCTGTCATATTCAGCAGAAATGTTCATTTTTGGCTGATGTTAACATAATCATTTTAAAGCCTTTATATGCTGATACTGATGATGTGCAGATATTATTGTGCATCCCTAGTTGAAATACTCATAGATTGAGTTGATGGTATTTGTTTGACAGCAGTGTTGTGTGTCCACCCTCCTTCTTGTCTGACTTGGTATGTTGCTCTGGTTCACAGGCCAACCTCCACGCTCTCATTCAGCTCAAGCCAGCTCTGTCCCACCTGGGAGACAAGGGCCTCCTGCTGCTCCTCAGGTGGGTGTTTACCATTACAGCACTGATTACCAGACGTGACTTACAGTATTTGATATGTTTCAGTCTTATGTAGCACAGCAACCTTTCTGAATACGCTGTACATCGTGTTTGCACCATTTAGGTTCCTGTCCATTCCTAAAGGTTTCTCCTACCTCAATGAGAGGGGTTACGTCAGCAAACAGCTGGACAAATGGCAGAAGGTATCATCAGGATAATGGCATACAGCAAAATAAATTCACATTTACAGTTCACTGTCTGGCCATTATATAATAAGACCACACTCGACCAAAATGCCACTTTGATTGCAGGAATACAACCTAAAGTACGTGGACCTGATAGAGGAGCAGCTCAACGAAGCACTAACGACCTACCGCAAACCTGTTGATGGAGACAACTACGTCAGACGCAGCAACCAAAGGTGAGAAGCTGGAGTTTTTTATCACCTGAGACATCACACTGCAGGATACACTGCAGCGTTTATTTGTTAGGATACCCATTAGCTGTGCCCTGAAGCACCACTAATCTTCCTGGGGTCCACATTTGAAAACACAAATGGCAAACGTAAAATATATATGAGAGAACAACATTAATATATGTGATGTGTATGCATGTATGTGTATGAATAAAAACTTAAGTAACTTTCTATATATAGTTTGCAGCAAAAACTACATATCCCCAAATGCACAGAAGACACATTGTTTTCTGTATAAATTTAGTCATTAACAGTGGCAAAGAATTACAGACTTTCATTGCTCTCCATACTTAGTTAGTGTATTCTTTAGGAAGTGAAACCGACCTTCTGTTGCCTGTCTGGTGGTGTATGTGTATTTTACTGTACTGTTATGATGAAGTTTTGATTTTAAAACTTTACATGTTAAAAGTAGAAGTGCAGAAATCATCCTGTCCTCAACTTTTAGCCAGTTAAAATGGAGTCTGTGTCTAATTTCTGTGTTTGTGTCTCCAGGTTACAAAGACCAAATGTCTATCTCCCTGTGCACTTGTATGGTCAGCTGGTCCATGATAAGACAGGCTGTCATTTATTGGAGGCTCAGGTAACTGCTGCAGCTTATATCTAGGTCGTTCCACAGCACGCTCTGTTCTTTCAAACGTGTCATTTTCTTCATTAATTTCCCTCGGGAGCTGTGGGTTGTGCAGATTTAGCAGCCTTTCTTCCTAATGTCTGTGTTTTTACATTTGTCTCCAGAGTGTGGTTCCTGACCTCAGCTATACAGTTCGCTCCCCGATGCTGGACACCTGGGAGGGCATTAAACAGCTGAAGGCTGCTCTCTGGGCCCTGGTCAGTATCACTTGCTGTCAAGTTATGTCACCTATGTTGCCATAATAATAATGATAATAGTTACAAAGAGATGACTCTTAATTGTGTGTAATGTTTTCGTTTCAGGGCAACATTGGCTCTTCAAACTGGGGTCTGAATCTCCTGCAGGAGGAGAATGTCATTCCTGATATCCTCGCATTGGCTCAGCACTGTGACGTGCTGTCAGTACGAGGGTGAGCTTATCATTACTAGTTTCATCCAACTCCCCAACACTTTCTCGACTTATGACACTCTGTAGGATTCTCTGTAGAAACGAATCAACCAGTTGCACATATTTCTGAAAGTACATAATGGGTTAATAACAGAACACATTTGTACATTTAGTGTGTTTACTAACTGTCTTTTTCTATCCACAGGACATGTGTTTATGTGCTTGGTGTGATCTCCAAGACTAGGCAGGGTTGTGAGGTGTTGAAGCAGTATGGTTGGGATGCAGTCAGACACAGTCGCAGGACGCTGTGGCCTGTCACTCCAGAAGAGGTCGATGCACAGCTGACCTCTGAACTCTCCTCAGTACCAAGCACGCTCAGTCTGAACTCTGAATCCACCAGCTCGCGCCACAACAGTGAGAGCGAGTCTCAACCAAGTACGTAGGACTTTGTTTGTCTGTGTTTATTGCTAGTGTGTATTGACAGTCGAAACAACTGTGCTAGCTGTATTTATGATGTCCCACCATCGTAGTATTCAAGTATTTTTCATGACAATTATGGTATACTTGAGCCCTCTAATACTCCTGTTGTGTTCTTATTCACTCCTTGTGCTCTCAGACATGTACATCCTGGACGATGACAAGTGTGATGTTCTGGACCAGTCAGATGAGCCCTCTTTCTATCTACACTCCAAACCAGTCAAAGACCGCAGCCCCTTCACAATTCTGGCCTCTACACGCTTCGTACGCACTCGCTTCCTCAACTCCCTGTCCCTCCCCAGCAAGAAGCTGCGCTCCACCAGCGACCCCAAGACCCCATCCGGCTCTCGCACCCCTACTGAGCTCAAGACTGGGAGTATGAGGCGGAACAGGACAGTGACGGAGCCCTCTGTCTACAGCCCAAACCAGGGGGACGTCTTCACCCCTGTGTTTAATGGCAGGGGAATGCCGAAGAGTCCCACAGTAAGTCTGGAGACATCCTTTGTCGGGACCAGGGGGGGCTCTGAGGAGCAGCTCGTGGACGGCAGGCTGGCCAGGGGAGGAGGCTCAGGCCTTGGACTAAGTGCTCTTGGAGGGCATGGGGCTGTGGAGCACCCCAGCCGGGAGAGGGAGCAGAGCAGTCGAGAGCGTCTAGCAGGAGACGGTGGCTCCTCATCCAGCGGAGGCAATGTGGGAGGAGGCGGAGGGGGCGGAGGAGGTACGCAATTTAAAAGCCGCAGTCAGAGCTTTAACACGGACACCACAACCAGCGGCATCAGCTCCATGAGCTCCAGCCCCTCCAGGGAGACTGTTGGAAACCCTGAGCATCCTGAACCCGAACCCGACTCCTCTGACTGTGTGAGCCTCAACACAGTGGTGTCGGCCAAGACTGTCAAAACGCTCTCTTCCCTCACCCCGCAGTCTGAGACCAACCACATGTCCACGTCTAAGTCCTCCACTGTCTCTCTGGTACCGCCCGGCTCCTCGCACACTCTCCCCCGCCGAGCTCAGTCTCTCAAGTCTCCTTCAGTAACAACCATCAAGAGCCTGGCTGACTGTAGCTTCATGTACACCAGCCCACGAGATGCACTGGGCTACGCTACGCTGAAGAGGCTGCAGCAGCAGAGGATACACCCGTCTTTGTCTCACAGTGAAGCGTTGGCTTCACCAGCCAAAGACGTGCTGTTTACAGACACCATCACTATGAAGACCGGCAGCCTGGACTCCAGATTAACACCTCGCAGGTAAGTCAGCCATCGCTGCGGGGACAGGGACTGAAAGCATCTGCGTCTGTTTTTCTTTTGTCTCCATGAATGTGTTTATTACTCATTTCAAGTTAAATGTTTGTCACATAAATGAAAAGATGTGCATGTACTCATCCAAGAGAAAAACTCAAACATGTCTGCATTTGTGCTGCTGTAGCTAAAGCAGCCATGTGCTTGGAGCAGGGCTCTCTGTTTCTGTCTAGCTTGGCAATGACAGGTGTGAGTGTCTTTTTTGTGCACCCTCTATGTCTGTCAGGATATCAAATAGGAGGGGTACCTGTCCAGAGCCGAGCTCCTTAAGTCCATACCGCAGGCTGTCCAGAACAATTGTACCGCGGTGGGTGGACCAACCGACAGTGTCCTCAGTAGAGACGTACCTTCTAGCACCGATCCAAACAAATATGTTCTTGCTGCTTTTACCTGAGTAGAAACTACAGCTCTATATCTGCAGATGTTTTGCTATTGCTTTGACTCCTGTAGCCCCCAGTGTAAATAAGCCCCATGTAGATTGGTCAGTTGCTGGTTGATCCCTCCACTTAGAGCTGTGACCCTTCATAGAAGTGTAACAAGCAAAGAGCTAGAGAGAAGATAGGTGCCATATTATAGATGTGGCTGTACTGTTTGTTGTGGTATAAAAATCCATTTTAATTGTCAAGTCAGTCATACACAATGAAACAAAGGTGGGTGAAGAAATGTGGACAAACAGGGCAGAAGGCAGGACCGAAATATGGGGAGTGAGGATGTGAGGAGTGTTTGAGGATGTGCTCTAGGTGTGACACACAAGTGTCAAAGTTGAAGCACATAAGATTTCAGCTCTCATCATATATAAAACTATCACTCCACATTTACCGTGAAGTATTTAACCCGTAATAATTAATTTATAATTACTTTAAATTCCAGGTGATACATCAACAGACTTGCACAACATTTAAATCACAATCTTGGTCTATAAAAGGAAGGTAAATAGTGACAAATGTGTCTCACAATATCCCAAAGCCTGAGATTTAAATTGTTTTGTCAAAAGCCCAAAGGTATTCAATTATATTAAACAGAGAAAAGAAGCAAATTGTTGAATCAGCAAAATAGTTGCTGAATCATTTTCTTTTGATTGATTATTATTATTATTGTTATTTATTGTTATTATTATATATTATGAATTTTGCAGTTCTTTCAAAATTTTAGATCATATTGACGAGGGCTGGGCATTTATTCAAATTTCATTTTCAGTTAAGATTTTGGCCTCCAACAATTTTGAAACCAAGATAATCGAGATGAAACATTGAACTACATACCATTTTCATTGGGTTGTGGAAGTGCGACGTTGCATTATACTGAATGTTATTTATTTTTATCAAATTTATTGTCATAATATGAATTTAATTATTATAGGATGCAAGGATGCAAATTATTTATTTTCCTTTTTAATGAGCTTCTGCCTCCATTTAAACTTTACCTGGGTGTCTGTGAGAAGCTTTAGATTACTGATCCTTGGATGCTTCGGCGCACTTTAAATCAATACCAGGTACTTAGCTTTACGACAGTTATTTCATATTTTGGATGCACGTGTATCCTCTGCTGTGACTTTACCTGTAGCTGCTGCCCTGATAGCTTGCTGCAGTGTGTCAGGCTTTAGAGTCCATTGTGATGATCCCAACTTGCTTCTCACTCTCTGTTCACTAAGTCTGTGCCTCTTGCTTTCATCCAACATTTTTTCACTCATTCCTCATGTTCCTTTTCTGTCCCAGTCTCTCCCCCCGGATCCTCTCACGCACCTCTCCTCTTGCCCTCCCTAGGTTTCTGAAGGCACTTAGCTTTGCCTCTCTGGATAAAGAGGAACTGCTCAGTCCCATCAACCAAAGCACTCTACACCGCTGCTCCTCAGTGCGCTCAATGGTCTCAAGTGCCACCTTTGGGTGTAGCGATGACTATGTTGGCCTAGCGCTGCCCATGGACATCAACGATATGTTCCACATCAGAGACTCGGCCTACTTTCAGCAGAGGATCAGCCCGCCGTCGGAAGAGCGGAAACGCTTCCTCTTTGGCGATGGAGATGGTAAATTCAACTTCATGCCAGATTAAATGATAATTAAAGAGGATCTATGACAGAAAATAAGAAAAGGCATAATAAATGTCAGAAATGTCAGACAAAAAAGATATTTAGAACAGATTGATGTGCTTGTACTCACTGTGGTTACTCCCCCTGTAGGTGATCGCCCTGCTCTTCCAGCACTTAAGCAACAGTTCAGCATCTCTGAGCTGATTGTGTGTCGAGGTGACACGCAGAACCACACGGTGGGTGCAGAGGAGACAGGACTGCAGGAACACACTGAAGAAAACTGCCTCTACTGTGTAGGAGCCATCGTCCTTGGATACCCCACACAGCCACAGATCAACAGCACACACCCTCGGACAGGTGAGCAGACACACATTCAGTCTTTCAGCCGTTTACATGGACATACTTTGAGCTCAGTGCAGAATATAATAGGTCATTTAAATATATATACTTTTTTCTTCTAGACTATGTTGACTTCCCATCATGGGGAGGGCAGAGCGGCCATCGCCTGGAGGTGATGCCCCAGTCTAAGTTCTCTGGGGTGTCGGGCTGCAGCGACGCTGCTGTGTCACAAGGCTCAATCTGTAGCACGCCCACACCTGCTGACATTGTCATAGGTAAGACCATGAGTAACCCCAGCCTTTGCCTTTGTAGTGTGTTACAGCGTTATATTGTATTTATTGTGTTAAACACTGAATGCTTGTGTCATTTAGGTGGCAAGGCCATATCAGAAGATGGCCCCGCCTCCCGAGTCCTGCTGAGGAAGGAGGTGCTCCGCCTCATCATCAACCTCAGCTCCTCTGTAGGAACCAAAGGCCACGAAACAGGACTACTGACGTATGCTTCTTATTCCACGTGCATTTTTTAAGAAGCACATTCAACTGCAGAACAATAGAAGTTGTTTTTTAAAGCCTGTTATATTTCTCTTTTTACTGCAGGATAAAGGAGAAGTTCCCCTACGCATTTGATGACATCTGCCTGTACTCCGAGGTCTCCCACCTCTTAGCCCACTGTATGTTTCGCCTCACCTCAAGACGCTTCATACAGGAACTCTTCCAGGACGTGCAATTCATGCCGGTAAGACATTTTACCACCCTCATCTCCCCTACATTTTCTGCAACTACCTCTTCAGGCCCAGACACACCAAACCAACTTCAAAGAACAGGTGGCAATGAACACTGACTATTGCATAGCCTGTATCTTGGGCAAAAAGTACATGAACACACCACAAAGACTACAGTGAACAGCTCACACATGCGTTCTGCACCCGTGTGGGAAGAAATAACTCTCCATACAAGCACGTGGCAGCAGTCTGTATTCGTCATTCAAAAAAAGGAACCAGAAGACCGACATGACGGATTCAAGACGCTAGTTAGCCAGTTAGAACATTAACAACAAAACCCGATGATGAAAGAACAAAGGGTATTAAATGTGTACCAATGAACAATAACACAAACAATTAAAAACAATTTCTGCTAAAGAGCTCAATGGCAAAAAAAACATAATCTTACCATATAAGATGTTTTTGTTTAGATCTCAAGCCCTCTTGACTTTAGTTGTTTGTTTACTTTCCTCACTTCATTTCTCTTCTTGTGCACTGAGCTGAGCTGCCAATCAGAGTGATTTCTTTTACCAATACGCTCTGCCATCTCTGATGCCGATTCAATATCCTGAATCGGCCTGAAAAAAGTCAGCAATGGCGAACTAGTAAGGGACAAAAACTAGGGAGACAGACAGACACCCATCGTCGATCATCAGCCTAGTGTGTCAGGGCTATCCCATGTATAATATTCCTTTTTCTTTTTCCTTTTTTCAGATGTATGAGGAAGCAGAGGCAATCCTGACAAAACTACCAAAACCTGTTGAAGAGGACAGTGACCCTCCTGCAGAATCCTGATCATCCTCCCCCTCGTGTTCCCTGCAAAGCCCCGGTCCTGCCACCCTACAAACATAAAAAAATGACTGAGAGATATAAGGTCGGGGAGGCGTCTGGCATGTTTCTGTTGCTCAAAACAGAGTACCATAGCCGAGGAAGAGGAGGAGGTGGTCATCGCTCGCCTATCTTGGAAACAAAGGCTGTCGGTATATGTAAACAAAATTACCCCGACTTGCCTAATGCTGTTTCAAACTCTTTTTTTTTTCGAACAGGAAAAAGGGGGAGCAGTTTAACCAAATACTGTTTTCAGATGGGTCGGCAATCTCGAGCAACACTCAATAATACATCAACATAATGCTAAAGGACAAGCTGGATCATTAAGACAAAGACTCACGTTGTGTTTAAAAGAAGAAAAAATAATTCTATCAACATTTTAACTCTTTCCAGAGGTGGTGTTTTTCTGTAATGAAATGAATAAGGCATGTCGTTGTGTCTACCCAGTGATTCCTCAGACCCCACATTCTTTTCTCCTTACGATACAAAACACTACAGAAGGGTCCTGCTGTTTTTAAAACTTACCTGGAGCCTTCCTGGTTCACATCCCACCCCGACTTGTGATCTGTTCTAGCCAGATAATGTGCTTTTGCTTCTCTTGCCTCACCACTTCCTACAACCTGTAGCCTCTTGTCAGCACAGACAGCCAATTACTTTTCTATTTCTTGTATCTCAGACAATCAAACATCACTAGTATTGTATTTTCTAAAGCACTATATATGCCACCCTAACACAGTACATGAGGAGAATAGCATGTAACTTAATGCTAGTTTATGCCATCCTTTACTTGCTTAGGACCTTTAATGTTTTTCTTCAGCCATTGCATTATTAGTAAGCTTCTCAGGAGGTGGGTCGATCTCTTGGAAAGATGCTCGGTTGTACAAGTTTATCTGTAGAATGATTCATTACAGATTTAGTACCAAACTCTGCTTACAAAACGTCTCCAAAACCTGTGTAAGCCGAGCAGCCACCCAACTCTATGCCTTCTTACCTCTGTGCTTCACTTCCACTGCATGTGCAACAAGCATGGCAAAGTTGTAATGTCACCTTAACGTGTTTCTTGCTTGTAAAACTTTAAAAGAAAAAAAAAAAAAGAACAATAGGTTGCCATTACATGCTGCCATTACATTGTAGGAATATAATTACCCCTGAATCTGTTTCCACAATGCAATATCACTGTCTGTCATTGGCTGAGATGGAGGAGGGGGGGAAGCGGTGTGATGACTAAAGGATTTGTAAAAGGTTTCCAGGGAAACGGGGGATCTCTGTTTCCATTGGCTTGTTTTTGCTATAATGCTGCTAAACAAATGGACTCATAGAGAGATGATTCATAGATCAGCTGAGTGATGTCAGATCCGATCTATTTATTATATGTCTGTACCATAGAGTGAGCTCAACCAGAGAAGAAAAAAAAAGTTATTTATATTTTTTCCTCAAGACTGTATTATAATTTAAAAAGATTTTTTTCTTTTCTTTTTTTTTTGCCTGAATCGTGGTTTCCCTTGTATAATGTGTACAGTATGTTTTTGGGGGCATTGATGACCTAAAGAAACATACAATCCTATCAAAGGGATGCATTGTTAATAAAACAAAATTTGAAATACCCAAAATGTGTGACACTTTCTTCATTTATTTCTATTTCTTATCTCTAACTTATATCTGAATTTACATAGCATAACAGTAGGAATGTCCACCAGAGCTGATGCCTGTTAGCTGAATGTTCATTCCATCACCATCAGCCATCTCCAGTGTTGTTTCCCTGAATTTGGCAGTACATCCAACCAGCCTCACAACCACAGACCATGTGTAACCACACCACCTCCACATTCAGTGTTGTCACCTGCAAATTCATGTGAGACCAGTCACCTGAAAACCTGATACAATAATTGGCTTGCACAACCAAAGAATTTCTGCACATAGAGTCTCAGGGCAGCATCTGCATGCTCGTCATCTTCACCGGGCTTTTGACCTACCTGCTTTTTGTTGTTGTAACTAACTTGTGCAGTTGTGAGGCTGGTTGGATGTACTGCGAAATTTGGGGAAGCAACATTGGAGACGACTTATGGTAGAGAATGAACATTTAGTTCATGGGGGCATCAGTGGCTTAGTGGATAGAGCAGGCGCCCCATGTACAAAGGCATCATCCTTGCTGCAGCGGCCGCAGCCTTGATTTCAATCTGTGGCCCCCTGCTGTTTGCCATTCCAAAAGTATTGTTATTGAGACAAATGGGTTCTGTTGCCTAAAAGGGTTCATTAGGATCTATGCTCGGAGATTAACATAGAACAAAAGGTTTCACACATACTGATTGTCATTCTTTATTACTAAACATTTGGTAATTTTCTTTGCTGGGGTAATTCCAGGGGGTGCATGAGGAAAACCAGGGAGACTGGCCATCTGTAAGTTGGTGTGTCTCATGGGGTCTGCATGGAAGACAATCAATGTCACAGTGGGTGCTTTGCATTTTACCTTTGTTCCATACCTGTGTGTGAAAACTTAAAGCCACCACCTGCCAACACCCCAAAAAACTCCAGCCTGGCCTCGTCAACTCATTGTCTTGAGGCATTCTCTAAAAATAAACAGGGTGACTCTACTCAGTATTTCTCATGATCAGATCCTCTGTGTCACAGAAAATGCAGATTAAACGGAAATTTTCAGAAGTTCAAATTGCATTAAAGTGTGCAGCATCTAAAAGACTTTGCTGGCTGCAGGAAGGGCATTAAGAGGTGGTATAAATACAAACTTATGCATACTAAAATCTCCATAATTTATTTAATTACACACAACCTTTCAGTCATAGACCTCTTTTCAATGGTGCAGGATCCAGTGTGTTGAGGGGTTTTTTTTGTACCATAAATAACTTTAAAACAAAACCTTGAAAATTATAATACCTAATGTTTAACACATTTATATTTTTTCACTGATTGCACATTTTATAGTGACACCACCATACTGCTACTGAAGAAACTATAATATGAAAAGTGGAGTGTGTGTTCCTTAAAATTACCCTAAACAGTACTAACGAAGTATTTACACATACAAAATAATTACATTCAATACAAAAAATACAAAATGACTGATTCAAGAATATTTGTGGACTTCCTGTCGAATAATTCCACAATTGAAACAACTAAAACTTGCCTAGCTGCAGTGCTTGTGAGGACCGACGTATAGTTATTTATATTAAGACAGGGAGGTTCACTCATATCAGCAGTCCACTCTTGCATTGCTCAGAAATATTGCACAACAGTGTTTTGTTGTCTTCAGTCCCACTGGTCCTTTTCTGATTGAGGTACATAGTTAAGTAAAGGATTTGTATACTGAGCCAAATACATGACTCCTTGTCCGCTATCTCTGTCCTTTTCTGTGGCTGTCCTTGTTCAGTTTTTTACAGAGGTATTCACTCATCCGAGCATGAACAGTTATTGGCGCTCAGAAACGGTCAATTCTCTCCTCTTTCGCCCCTGGTTGGTTATTTATAACTTGTGAAGGTCTACTGGAGTCTGGGTTGTGTATTGTCTCATTGTCCACATAGCTCAGGTTGTCATATATTTGTTTGATGTTGTTTCTCATCTCCAGCTCCTGGTTGGCTTTAATTTTGTCCTGCTGGAGCTGCAGCAGCATTGCTTTATTCACACCAGGACCTAAGACAAGGAAACATGAATTGTATTGTTAATATAGCTGGTCAAACGTCTTTGTTGTTCACATAAACAAGCACCTGTAAAGCACATACCGAAGAAGCTGAGCAGCACAGGAAGGAATATGAGTCCGTGAGCCATCCCCAGAAGTGTAATGACCAGGTTTAATCGGAAAAAGAAGATCTGGATGAGCTGCGCTTTGGCAAACGCCAGCACAAGGATGCCTGGCAGGTTGGTCATAGCAACACCAGCAAACACCTACAGGTTACACAACAAACATATTTAACAGCTGTTACTGTGTGTATATTTACACAGTCAATGAATCTGTGGCACTAAAACCGGATGTTTATTACTCAAAATTTCTGCTTTAGATTTGTGTGGGATTAACAATGTGTGCTCTAGACTGCCTTATAGTTCACTTACTGCACTGCCCATGTTTGCTGTAGCCTCCTTAGCTCTTTCTACGTGAGTGGGCTTAGCACTGAGTGCGAAGGATCTTGTCATATGAGACACAAACTCCACAGAGATGCCCACAGCCTGCAAACGACATAGAGAATGTAAGTTAGTAAAGTAAGAAATGATCATAGAAATGATTGGTGATATGATATGAATTATAAACGTCTTGCCTTACTGAAAACAAAGTATAACATCATAAATTGTCTCCAGGACACAGGAAAAATATAAGTTGTACAATAAAAAAATGTAGCAAATTAATATTGTACTTGCATAAATGTTAGGGACTCAAAATAGACTACAGATTTAAAAAAAAAAATGGTCAAAATAGGAGCAGCAGAGGGCAAAATATCTTGATTTGTCCTGATCCTTCATTTCCCATAATGCAACTCTCTCATCTTTCATGAGGTAAGAGCCTGGTGAACACCCATGTCTTTCAGAATCCACACCTCCACTTTGTAATGCAGCTTTTCATAATTTCGACTTTTCGTTCAAAATTTGAAGTTTCTAAGCCCAAATCAAGATAACCCTGATGACATCATCAAGGTCATTTTTTTACAACTTTAAAAAGCTCCCTCTAGAACCACAGAGGACATTATACATCCGTCTTCACAGAGTGAGTGGCACTCCTAATGACAAGTAAAACAACCTTAATTTGTGAAATCAGTGGAGTGCCTCTTTAACCCCCTTCACAGATGCGTTCTTACCGTGACCAGATTGATAAGGGCCACTGCGTTGTAATCGATGCCCCACAGTGTCATGACACCAACAGTGTCCACGATGATCATGATTATGGTGATTAGGTTGAGCAGACCGGAGCACAGATCCAAACCCAGCAGCAGGCAGCACACCACAAAGGTGGGCAGCAGACACAAGGAGATGTTGAAGAGTCCCTCTGGCACAATGGTCAGATACTGCTCATAAAATACATTAGTCACCCTAGAGGAAGAAGGGAAGAAAAATAATGATCAGAGATGACAAACTGCATAGGTTTAACCAGCATCACCATGTATATTATGAAAAAAACCATTCACAGAGTAGCAGAAGATGGGAGTTCTGGAGACAAAAGTACGTACGTGTATGGAAATACTTCAAAGTCAGGAGAGGTCCCTGGTATTTCCCTCATGCCCATTGTAATGTTGTGGGCCAGCTCTCTGGCCTTCAGCAGCGCAGCAGTGAACTCCTGAGAGTTGGTTAAAGGTGTGTGGTAAGCCATGAATCGAGAGGCTGGAAACGCAGCAAAGAAAAGGATAACTTAACATACAGTTTCTATGAATACAATGAAAGATCATTGACTGCTCTAAGATGATGTCAGATGGCTCACCTATAATTTCTCCGCTCAGATCTTTCACCACAGCTGTGTCATAGGCTCCAAGACCACTGTTAAAAGAGACAGTAAGCAGTGAGATTGTTGTTTTCATGTTGTGATATCTTTATGTGTGTGTACATGCTGCTATGATACACACCCTTTGGGGCACTGCAGGTCTGGCCTGTTACCCAGGAAGTCAGGGAGGAAGCGGTTGAATTGTTCCACAGTGGGCCTAAGGACACCATCTGGTGGAGTAGCCATACACTTCCAGGGACATCGGAAAGGCGCTATTGAGACACAAAGGCAGAGTAAGTGGTAATAAAAAAAAGGGTAATGTCTTTCATCATATGAGGAAATTCAAAGTAAAGAATGTGTGTGTCGTTGTGGTGATTCTCACGTTCGCTTGCAGGACAGAACTTTCCAGCATTTGGACCAAAGCCGTACAGACGACAACATCTGGATCCAGGGTTTAGCCAGTCAATGAAATCATCTACCCAGGAGTTAGAAGGAATAGCCAGGTAGGATCTACAGATCACAGTGAAAGTTTGTTAAAGGAAGGCTGTAATGCAAATATAAAAGTGTTATTCTATATTTTTCTTATAGTCACCAAGTCCCATGAATAGACCAAAAACAACAATCCCTTAGTCCATCCATCAATACTAACTCAGAATGAACTGTGCTATCTGTCCATTTAGTGTAAAGGTGGAGCCAGGAGATGGTTAGCATAGCATAAAGACTAGGGATGTCCCAATCTGATATCAAAGATCTCTATTGGGGCCAATCAAGCATTTTTTTTACTGATTGGGATCAGCTATATTGAGCCCAATCCAATCCTTTGTTTTTTTTTGTCAGCTGTAACACAGATGTTTTTACTCACAAAGATTTCACGCTCGGCAATGCAACGGGTGGAGCTGCTGTCAGCTCCCTGCTATCTGTCTCTCCACCCTGTGTGTGTGACAGCAGGGGCTGAGCCACGCCTGCGATAAAATCCCAAATACCATAAACAACAGCAAAATTCTGTATAAGACTGATTATTCATCTCATTTATCTTATTAATATGCGCTTGATTTATTTCAGCTCAGTACAAGAGAGTATCTTGCTTTTTGCTTGTTGGTGCATGGTGTTGCACCACTGACAGTTATGACACCACTGCAAGTGTAACAAAAGCTCTGCAAGCAAACGATGTGCAAAAGATGTAGAGGCGGCAAAAATAAATACATAACAGAGTACAGTTCCTTCAGATAACTCAGGCAAATTAAGCAACAAATACTGGAGAATACTCCCTTAAAGTAAAAGAGAGGGCTTGTTACTTCATACTTTATTTTTATGTTAAAAAAAAAAAGCAGTAAGGAGAAGCAATGCAGAGCTGTTCAGTTGTTAAGCATGTACAGTGGATTTATTTTGATGATTTTAATGACCGTGAAGTGTGCACTGTTAATTGTATTATCTGGAAGGACAGAAGCATTGCATCAGAGCAGGGCGATACTCAATTTTTAATGACTTGATTGAGATTGGGGTAAAAAAAAAAAAAACTTGATTGGGACATCCCTAATAAAAGACCATGGCCTTGCTCCCTCTGTGAAACCCTTAGTCGCCTCGTACGGATAATAGTAAAGGTGCAGTAGGCAGATTTTGTTAGAACTTTTGCTAGAACATGGTCAACTTGAGTGTGACATCATTCCCAGCACCGACCTCCGACTTTCGAGGTAAATGAATGCAGCATTACAGTACGGACGATAAAAATGAAGCTACAGCTAAAAGCCATTTAGCTTAGTTTAGCATAAAGACTGGACACAGGGAGGACACAGCTTGCTGCAGCCATGATATTGTTGTAAATCTTTTCTAAGTCTCGGCAAGGAAGTAAATGAGCGTATTTCCCGAAATGTCCAATTATCCTTTTAACTTTTGACAGTGATAGCCTACTCACATTACTGACATTTAAGTTAACACAATCTGACCTAATTTTAGCATGCATTGAAAAAGTGAACCCTTCCAGGAAATTGAATATATTTCTTAACCAGCACAATTGCCTTTTTTAGTTCACATCTTTCACTTTCATATAGTAGGCTAATATAGTTCTGGCAAGTCCCCCTTTATGAAAAGAGCTTTGCCAGCAAGCAACTAATAATCAGTCAGCGATCCTTCTTATCTAACGGAAACAAATGTGCGCTGTAATATAATCCATCTGTCACAATTGCTTTAAGTGATTTATTGATACTATATATCATAATGACATGTCAGATGTGTCATATAATTCTCTACTGTAAGTGTTGGAATTCATTTGTGCAGCACACATTATCTGTTTAATGGAAACTATATACAGACAAAAAAGGTTTATCGCTCCCATTAATCAACCTGGTCATAACCATAACACAATGGTTTGAATAGAATAAAGGCAGTAATTGTAGGGGATGTTTTGGGTGTTTGCTCTCTATGGCTGGCATGATCACCCAGAGGCACCCGTTATCTGCTCAGCGGCTTTCATGTAACCAAGTTCATCATTAACTGATCTGATTGCTAGTATGTAAGAGGTTGCTACCATGATATCAGGAGGTTCAAGGATCTGTCAGTGAAAAATAATAATTTGAAGGACAAACGCAGAAAACCACCCTTCCCCGGACTGAGAAAAGCAAGTGGTTGATGTAGAGTTAAGCTGAGCAGCCATGTGTTGTCAAGACCAGGTAAAAGTGTATAACCCGTCAACAACCTATAAATGAAAAAACTCACAGATCAGGGTAGTTGGTGGCGTACTGAATCTTCTGGGTGAGTGAGAACTGATCACAGCCTACGCTGGAGCAGACTGCATTCATGCCCTCCACAGTGTTGAAGTTGAAGCCCTTTTTTGTTACAAAGTAAACAGGGACTCCGACTTCAAAGTATTTGTACAGGTATTGGAAGTAGTCCAGCATGTAAGAGCCCTGCATCAAAAACAGAATAATGTTTGTTAGGTTACATTGAAAGGGGAGTGTGCAGGTGTTTGTGTTTCTGTAGCAGTGCTTACTGACCTTAGGCATAGCCAGTTCCTGATCCAGCCCCACAGTCACATTAAACATGAGGAATAAGGATCCACAAAGCATGAAGATGAAAACCACCATCTAAGGAAAGCACAGGACAGAATGTATTCAACAAATATCCAGTTAAAGGGCCTCTCTATGTGATAAGCAAATACATGTTTGTGTATGGGAGCCTTGGATTTAACTTTAAAGACACACCAGAGACCACAGATTGAAAATAATTTTCTTATGTCTTATGTCATAACTAAAGTGTTAGAAACTTTACCACTATGATTCTGGTGTAACGGTGCAGTAGGACAGGGGCGTAATATTTCCTCATGAAGGGCAGCAGGAAGCCCTCATTTGGCTTGTTGGGATGCATGGTTGACACTGTTACACAACAGAGCAGTTCACAGCGATTGTTGTCTTGGCGCCGGGCATCCAGGGACAGCAGGGCCACAAAGGCTGTCATCTGGAGGATGAAGTCCATAAGCACAGCCAGAGCAGCATACAGAGCAAAGGACTTCACTGCTGGCATGGTGGACAAGGCCCCTTAGGTAGCAGAACAGATACAGAGATTAATGCATTGTATTGAAACTTGATGCTCCCTCCTTACACATGCACAGAGCTATGTGGACGTAGTTTTTGCAAAAAGTTCTTACCTAGAAAAAAGCAGACAGACTCGGAGAGACTGCACAGAAGCATGCTGGGAGCTACGTTTCCAAGGACACGACCAATGTGCTCCTCTCTCTTCTCTCCCGGCCTCCGTGCATCTCTCTGAAATGGTTAAGAAGAGTAGGGTAACATAACTAAAACCAATATGCATTTCTTGCCAGCCATACTGTACATTCATGGTGCTCACAGATCTACACACCTGGTACTCTAGAACAAAAATGAAGATGTTGTCAGCTCCAACAGCGAGCACCAGAAAAGGCACGACCTGCAGAATGACCAGTGAGGAGGGGATACCAATCCAAGAGTAGAAGCCCATGGAGGCCAGGACAGAACAGCCGACCACCAGGATCCCACCCAGACCCACCAGAAACTTGGAGTCCACCTGCAAAATGCAGAGATAAGAATCTAGATGTCTTTAAACTCAGTGAACCTTTTGCATACTGTATCTCCTGCTGTATCATTTCTTCTGTATTGTATAACTTCTTGGCCAATAAACCCATGGGAGTTACAGCAGAGATAAGCACTATATAGCTGACGCAGCCATACTACAGCAGTCTCTCCTTATCGTGTATGTGATAAGTACTGTTTCAACAATTTTACTTTCTTGGTAGAGGCTTATCGTATCCCAGGCACATGTTGCATACCTCTGTTTTTATAGTAAAAAAAACATATGAAGCAACAGTTTAACCAGACTGGGGGGGGTCTGTACTTAGGCCCGATGGTGCGAAGAGCTTAAGCTAACATCAACATGCCCACAATGGCAATGTTAACATACTGTCATGCTTTAGCAGTAATACCAACGTAGTGTAGCATGCAGCTTACTATAGGTTAACACAAATGACAGCTGAGCCTGGAAGGAATGTTGTTGGTTTTGTTGGTAACTGGTTATATACCAAAGTATTAAAAAGATCAGTTGTTACAGATCATCCAGAATGGGATGAAACCATTAACGTGAACCTCATGGTGGCTCTTGAGTAAATGTCAGGGGATCATAAGTGTCATAAGCAGGAATGTCTGTGCAAAAATTATTGGTAGTCCATCCAGTAATTGTTGAATAGCCTGGACCAAAGAGGTGGACCAACCATCTGTGAGTGGCAAAAAAAGCTGAGAATGTGGAATACTGTATTAAAATAAAGGCTAAGTCTTACCAGTATGCGCTTCCATGAAGAATACTCCCCCAGTGCCACAGCAATGTACACAAAGATTACAGCATAGCTGATCATGAAGATGGGAATATCTTCTGCTGTTGTTCGATTAATCTCATCCTCCAGAGACCTCTGTAGAGCAAGGGAGAGGCCAGAGAGAAGAAAAGGATCAGGGGCATGAGAGTTAAAATAGTGAGGGGATAGAAACAGTGAGGAGAATTCCACACGTCTTTTGAAAAAGCATTTTACCTAATTTAGATATGGGGTGATGTTGAGCAGGGAGGATAAAGGTAGAGAGAGATAAGGGATGACATGCAACAAAGGTCCCTGGGCGGACTCAAACCAAGGACATTGAGATCACGTGGTCAGGGTCCTAAAAACCCTCAGCCACCAGGACGCTAATTTACGTTTTTACATTGTAGGAATTTACATCTCCCAGAACGGCAAAGGCATGACCCACCCTACTCTCCCTCTGACTGGCTTGTACTTGTCACCTTTGTTGACTAGGTTTGTTAGGTTTAGGCAAGAGGTGTGGGATTGGTTAGGGTTAAGGTTAGCCAGTCAGAGGCAGAGAAAAGCAGAGCAGGGAAGGTAATGCCTTCACCATCCTAGGAAATGCAAGTTTGCCACCAAGACGCCCTGGCTACTGATCACTTAGAACAACAATTGCCAATCACAAAATCAACCCAAATTTCTTAGTTGAAATGTAAAACTTGTGAATGTTTTTGCTATGTGACAGACATATAATATGCTTCATGAGATTCCATATTTTTCTCTACCTCTGCCATGTATGCAAAGGTGAAGTTGGAGGCTGGGTTCTTCTGGTAGTCCTGGACAATTTTAAGAAACTCTGTCTCCCACTGCATAGCCACTTTGAACTTAGGGTTGCTGCGATCGTAGTTGTTGAGAGAGAAGGTCAGGATGAAAGCTGCAGCGTTGGTGAAGTCGTCATCTGGGAAAAGCAAGACGTATAATGTTCAAGCGAATTGCCCTTTTGGGTTTATTGTTCAGGTATTTTGTGTGTAAATGATGTTGGTGAACTCACTCTCGTAGCCTCCCACGGCCAGGAAGGGGAAGACTGGAGCTCCATAATCAGCCATGCAGCTCATACCTAAATCAGTGATGTCTTTGAAGGACAGGGGAGAGCTAGAGAAGAGATGGAAGAAGGGAAGGTCATGTTAAAGCTCCTGAACAGTTGCAGATAAATTTCCAGCCTGATGTGAAATTCCATCTGATAAATCCTTACTTGAGGCAGTAGACTAAGTGGTCTCTCCAGTCCACCTCTTTGGTGACCCCCAGCTCTGTCATATTCACCTTGGCGTTAATGTTGTCTAGGCTGTTCTGGAAGTACTGTGGCAAGCTGTTGACTGCACAATCCGTCAGGGAGGGGTCGGATGGGTTCAGCGGTGCAAAACACACATCCTTTAGAGTCACTGTGCGGTTCAGATCCTCTGACCAGAACTCAATATTCTAAAATTGGCATAAAAGACACATCAATGTGGTAAAATCATATGGCGAGCTTTTGTAAATACTGTTAACTTCTAAGATTCTGGGCTCTTTACCCGGATTCGTGTCTGTAGCTCCAGCAGTTCAATGATGAGCTCTTTGGATACAAGCCCACTGAAGTTCTGTGGTCCAAACAGCAAAGAGTCATAAATGTGGCCTTTTTTGCCTGGTGCTGTCAAGATTAGCTGGTTTGTCCTGAAGAAGGGGCCAAAGTGCGTGTCGTGGAATTCTTTTTCCTGGCGGGCACGGCTGTTGGGAGCAGACCACAGCTCGACGGGATCAGTGGTGAGTTGAATGGACTTGAGGCCAGCAGAGAAGGCAGCCACAACTATAGCCGACAACAGGAGCACCTTAAATGAAGATGATGACACAGTTCTTGTAATAATGTCTGTACTCTGCTTTGCTCTAAGCCAGTTTTCCTCTCAGTGTCCCCAACACAAACAATGATACTAACATGGGGGTGCAAAAAAGTGAGAAATTTTCAAATTCTACATACAATTTGCTTTAAAGCAAGGTTATGTAACTTTTGAAAGAGACATCCTCTTGTTGCAAATGAAAAGATGAATTCATGAAAATTAAAATTCAATCCTGCTCAGTCAATACACTCAGATGTTTTGTTGCTACAGCCTTACTTAATCTAGGATGACAAGCTGTAAACGGCAGCTAGTGTTTGCAGCGAAGTAAAACAAAAAGCAGAGGTCTGTATCAATGCCTGGCATGTTTTACTGGTTAAAATAACTTTTGTGAATTAAACTAACCGTGAGAGGGTAAGAGGCCATGAGGGTTCCCCAGCGCCGAAATTTTAAGCTTAGGAAAGCTTGAGCAGCCAGGCTGTTCCTTTCAGCGCATGTCACCTCTGACGGATCAATGACCTGCCGAGTCACATCATTACTGTTCTGGTCTTTGCCTTTCCCCTTCCTCTTTCCTTTCTCTTCATCCTTTCTTTTCTGAGACCTCACCAGGTAAGACACAGCAAGGTAGAAAAGAAAGGCTAATAACAGGAGACAGAATAAGATGATTGAAATTATGAGGAAGCCGTCCGTCCCCAGCAGTTTGAAGGGGCCGCGGGGCAATGGGGGAGGCGGCACTTTCGGGCATGACTCTTGGCAGTCCTGGCAGGAGCAGACCTGACCTCCAGATGGCGTCTTCTCATTACACTTAAGAGCACGTCCATTGTAGGCAACTACGCCTTCTGGTAGACCCGCGGTGTCTCCTTCTTTTATCAGTTGGAAGTCGATATCCAGTGGAGCCAGGCCATTACTGGAGTCCCCCTGGAAGTCATACCAACGCTGGGGGGTGCACAGCTTGGCGCCATACCGACCACACATGGTAGCAATGGCGAAGCCTCCTGTGGCGGGAATCCGGACATTCTTACAGGACTGGAAGGAAGCGTCTGCAAAGGTGGTGCTGATGAATGCCTGATAACCTACCACGGCCTTCCGTGTCTTGCCCAGGCTGGTGACGTTCATGACCTTTGTGACTTTAACTGTCTGGCTCTGGTTGGGGCTGCAGGTGTTGATACAGTGCAGATGGGCAAAGTTCTCAGCACAGGAAGGGCAGCGGACCAGCACTGCCTTGGACAGGGTCAGACTCATTTCCAGGGATGACAGCTGTTTGATGGAGCAGCAGGCGAATGTGTTGCCCTCTCCACGATCCAACATGGGACACACCTGCAGCAAGAACAGCTGCTGTTTTACAAACTGACAGACTCAAACATGAACTCACTTCTTGTCAAATGAATACTTTTAAAAATTGATTTCTCAAGAAAAAAACTACTCTACCATATTTTATTCAGTCATGTTCTCTGCTTCATTTAAACATTAAGCTGGACCCACAGACCTGTTTGAGTTTCTTGTAGTGCTCTCCTTTAATGGCTCGGGCACTGCTGTAGTTTAAACAAGGGACAATAGGGGGGATGAGGGTCTCCCCTAGTGATGGGTTACGACCACATTCCTCATAGAAAGCACAGTAGCCTGCTTCATGTTGGGCCTCAGAGAGCACCTGCACAGAAAACAAAGTTGTCACAAATAATCACAGTCGGGGAAACCACATTAGGTTGTAAGTGAAGAAGAAGGCACACTTGGGACAAGTCAAGAGATTTCAACAAAAACTCTTTACATTTTATATGATCATTTGAAAGTATAGTATGTAAAGTTTGTAAGCACTATCTGTCTCCATGTTTTACAATGAAACACTGTAGTTATGTTTAGTGGGACACAACTGTTAGATAAATTAAACAGACAAGGTTCAATCAATTATATTTAGATTAAAATGCATTGCATTTGATCAGTGTTCAAGGTTGATTACAACCACAGCCCACATCTGCAGAAGAATATAATATACAAAAATCAATTACACTATTTTCATATTAAATACACTCTTTAATAATAAGCTTTTCATAAAGTCTCTTTTTTTCATCTTTATCAAGACTTTGTAAACTAAATGTTAAATTAAAAACAGTTTGCTTTAATAGTATATAATAGTAAAATGGTAAAATTATTTATCCATACGGTCCTCACTATTAGAAGTTTCCGGCGATTGATATTTTTGTGTTTTAACTTTATTCTTTTTTGTTGGCATAACCATTATTTTTAATGACTTTTTCATATTTATAAAAGGACTTTGGTTGACAACTGTGTGATAAAAAGATACATACATTGGCTTAAACTTGAGTGAGTAAGCCAAACACAATGTAGACTGTCGTAACATGTATTGTGTAAAATTTATTTCAGTCTTTATACAACAACCAAAATCAAAAACCGAAAATAAATAACTGGACCCTGCAACTGTAAATTTAACACTTTGATTACTATGAAGAATGAAAACAGACAATCTAGTAATACGTTTCTAACATGGCTAGGAGTGTTGCTTTTGAAATGTCATCTTTTAAAAATGACAACCAGTTTTACATTAGATTACTTTATACAAATATCTTATTTACTATTTCTTTAGAACTCTCAGTTGTACGGAAGATTTTAAATGCCTAAATGAACAAAAAAACAAATCAGATGAAGTGAGCTGCAATATACATTCCATCCATTTTCTGTAACCACTCATCCTCATTATCGTTGTGGGGAGGGCTGAAACCAATCTCAGCTGACACTGGGCGAGAGACAGGGTACACCCTGGAGAAGTCGCCAGATTAACACAGGACTGACACATATAGGCTACCCCCTTTTCCACTAAAATAAATGCATGTATGTGGGTTTTTTTAAACACGTGCAATACAGGTTCTTCCTTTTTAATATATCTTACTTATTCAGTCTCTCTTTCAAACTCAGTGCAGACTAATTTGGATCGATACTATGTTTCCATCATTGCCTATCGGAGCCGGGGCCAATAAATACCTGTGATTACGGCAGAGTCATTTAACCAGGGTGTGAATACCGACTGTAACTTTTCCCATTACATTAAAAAGACAGATATTAGCAGTTGTTAGTGTTTTTTGTGCAGTGGAAAAGGGACTACAGAGACAGACAACCATTTGTGCTCACAGTCACACCTATGTGCAGCCTCAACCCTCTTGCCGTGAGGTGACAGTGCTAACCACACCTATGATACACATCGTAATATGTGATTCATTTTCATGTAAAAATGAAATACGTGTTATAATTTGTATAGGTGTTTAATATCTTCCACACAGTTGAGTTTACAACCACAGAAGACGTTTTATCTAAGGAAACATTTATCTACGAGACTAAACGCTGTAGCTCTTAGCTCTGTGAACACTTACCTTTGCTTCAGATACAAAGATGAGACAAAGCCCTCAACTGTCATTTTAGCTTTGACATTTATGATGCTTTACTGACGGAACAAATTGTCAACTGTTACTACTACTACTGTTACTAACATCTGGATCCATAATTAGCCTACCGTTTAATTGCAACATTTCCTCGTAGCTGTAAGGGATTAGATTGATTTAGTATTTTGTTTACAAAAGCAATTATATGTATTCTTCAACTTCAATTGTTGTCACGGATCAGATAAAAGTCTATTAAGGTTTTAATACTAGAATATGAGAATAAAGCAGTGTGAGGTCATTATGCTGCTGACGGAAACAAAATTTGGATACAGGGTCCTGTATTTATTCTTACAAATTTAATATTTATTAAGTGTGCTTCTATTGTCGGCTTGCACAGAGCAGATTGCTGCCTCCTTTTTCATTTCGCGGTATGCGTACATGTGACAAATGAAGCACTTGAACTTGAACCTGAACTTGAACTTGAACTCAACAAAGAAAAATCACCAGACCAACTTACCATACAAGTCAGAAAAGTGATCAGGGTTGAGATGCGGACCATGATTCCTGAATATCTGTCAGCAAGAGAAGAGTCAAAGTCCTCAGGTGCAGTATGTAATGGAGTGTATATTAATCACTGCTGCCCTGTTTGAAGATACATTAGACAAAGTAAGACAGTGAGAGAAGGACTCTCCTATTGTCAGCCCGTCCGTCTGTCTGTCTAACAGTGTTAGGGTTGGGAAAGGAGAAACATCAGGACATGTCCGTTGTCACCACTCTTGTGATGTCACACGTTTCTTATCTGGTCTGATGCTGCAGCTGGCCAATCACAGCTACAGATGGCCAATTCCTCTGTCTGATAATTAACACTGGGGAGATTTTGATACAGTTGCTGGGAGATCCAAAGCAGAGGGAGAAACTACAGGAAAATCCGATATAACAACCGCACCCAGCTCTTTGCTAACATATATCTTGAGTCATATATTTTTACTGGCCCTCCGTGACTTTTGGTGTTTCTGTTGAGGAACGTACAGACATTGGTTGCCCTGAATCGATCAATCCGTTCACTGAACATGTCATTCCTGAACGTGAACTTTAGACCATCAGTTAAGTGACACTGCTATGTACAGATCTGATCTGTAGGGGAGAGAACTATCTCTGATAATGTCCCTGATAAAGGTCTTTCTGACATAGAGTTTTCTTTTAATTGTGTTTTTTTTTCCACCCCACATCAAACCTGGTGACAGCCTGAAGATGATAACAGGCTGCCAAGCCAAGCCAACGTGACTAATCACTTCCTGGATCACATCCTACAATATCAAATCCACTTTGTAATTATGTTGTTATCACATGTCAAGGTCACGGCTGAGATAAAACTCTCAACCAAGGGTCCACGATCATGCCTCTAGTGCATCAGAGCTATCAGGGCGAAGGTGCATGAGCATCTCAATTAGTGATAAACAGAGATGGTTAAAAAGACAAGAAGAAATGGGGCAGATATGGTGATGTTCTTTGTTCTTTCTCTACTGATAAGACACGACATTGTGCAGAATTTTGTAACTTAGCCAGCAAACCAAAAACTGTTATGCTATTCATACCAAAAGTTAAAATCATGTGATTTATCTGCATTACCATCTATTTGTCCACTTAAGTATTGTAACATTGGTTGTGCAGCACTGAAATATTGGTAAGTAATATTAAACTTAAAGTTCCTACTTCTTCTATGTAGTGTTTTACCTGGCTCTTCTGCAGGACATGGTGTACTGCACCTATTCTTTATGCCTGCCTATCTCCACTTTGGCAAGGGAGTCTGCCCATTCATAAATTGATTTTACAAGATTCAGTAAACCTTTGGATGTTTGAAAGAAATCACAAGAAATCACTTCAGAAATCCAAAGGGCATAGACTAGGTTTAAATGGGGGCGGCACAAGGCTGTCTTGGTTTTTTAAGGGGTGTAAGAAAACTTTTTTTTAATACAGTAGGCCTACATCCCAGCATTTTATTCATGTCTGTGAAGAAAACTAAATGAAATTAATATTCTTTAAATTCTGAATTATTATTTAGATATAAACTTCAATAAAAACTAGAATTACTGTTTCACAGTTGAATAAAGACCAGTGAAGACCTGAACACGAGCTATAGTCACATTCTTCACTGTCTGCTAAAAAGTCTCATCCTGCATTAGAAAAGTACGCAGTTGAAACAACCAAAGAGCCGATAGAATAATGGCCAAACAGCAGGGAGAAGAAAACACTGAATTTGTCAAAAATAAATAAATAAATATAAAACCAAAAATACAGAGAATTGTGGAAATAATCAAATTTCATCAAAAACCCAAATTCCTCATTTTATAAAAACTTCCTGCAGGTATTGCAGTTTATCAGTTGTTCTGTACAATCAATGTTATGTATTGAATACAATATATCCATAAAACATGTCACTTATTCAGGGGTTGGCAGTTTATTCAATACTAGAAAAGGGTTCCCTTTAGGAAAAGGTTTAGGAACTACTGCACTAGACCTTTAATGCTATATGTTCATTATAGTCATGGTTATTTGTGATGGCGTATCTTATTGCATTCAGTTTTACAGGTATTCCTTTTGTTGTTCTCATTGTCCATTTAAAATAAAATCTACATCAAAGTGAACTAAGTATTTCAAATCATTCATTCATTCACTCATTATCCATAACTGCTTATCCTTGGGTCACGATGGGGGCCTGAGCCAATCCCAGCTGACATTGGGCAAGAGGCAGGGTACACCCTGGACAGGCTTACACAAATCAACAAATATAGGTTGAGTACTTAAAAACTCTTGTTGCTAAATTATTTTAACATCTTAAATAAAAGCTCCACACAAGTTTTTCTTGAGTTTTAAAAAGGGAGGATGGAGGACGGATAAAATTGAATGAAATAAGGTTTTTAAAAGTATTTATAGGTTTAGAAAACATGATAACATGATACCATAGTTCATTTAAACTACCCAGACCAACAACATTACAATACATATTACAATTTTTTTTGTTTGTTGTTCTAGTCATCTCTTGATTAGTTTATTCCTGGTCTGTTTTATTACATGGAGAGGTGCACAGTGTACTGGCACCGATTCTTTATAAGAGCCTGTTTCCTTATGTGCCAGGGACTCACCCATTCATAAATCCTTTCGAAAAAATTCAGCACGTATCTGTATTTCTGAAAGAGATGCTTCCTAAAAAGCCAGAAAAACAATGGGTAGAGGCTAGGTTTGAATGTGTGCCACTACATTTTGCGCTTTGCATATCAAATATTCAAGATTTGACAACAGCTCCACAAATAACAGATGTTATATTTATGCAAAGGTATGACACCGTTTTTAGGACAGCTTTTCACAAAAGAGTAATTTTGCTTCAGATAAATACATACCTTATGTTTACCATGACAATGTTGCATTTTTGTTTAGGCTGTACTTGATCGCATTGTATTATACTGGTGTTCTTTTGTCCCTTTGAAATACAATCTACATCACTATGGACTGAGTATTAAACATTATCATTATAATTTGATCACTTAAAAACCTCCACACAAGTTTTTCATTGAGTTTCAAAGAGAGAACAAAGGAGGTTAGTGCTGTGAGTCTTAATAAATTCATAACAGATTATAGACATTTAAGTTCCAACAAAAGTGCAACAGTACAGTTTAATTAATTACATAATTTTGGGGGAACCTTTCCATTTTGTGGTGTGTGTGTGTTATTAAATTAATTTCTACTCTTTATTTAGCAATCGATTATTTTACTCCCACTTTGTTTTGTCATCTTAGTATAAACTGGAGAGGTATACAAGAATTTTGGAATAACTGGTGACGAATATCTGCTAGATCACAGTGTTCTTCTAGCGTGCAGGCTCAGAGGTGTGATCGATATAAAAAGAATAGTTTTACAGAGATCTGTAGAAAATCTTTTGCCATCTATCTGTCAAAGTACAGTGTTTAAAAGTGCTCATCTCAACCATTTTTCTCTAAGACTTTGCTGATCTTACCTCCTGATAATACACACTTTTCCCTCTTTATGATCCATGTCCTTATCAATCATCATTTATGGAGCTGTCATTGTGCTGCAAGATGGTCTTGACTTTTTGGACTCTTATACGGGTGAAGGATAGTTTCCTTGGAAAGACCTTGGCAATCAGCTGATCTCAAATACCACTGTCACTTTCCTGACTTTATTTTTTTTTAATTTTAGTTTGGATGTTTGGTTTGTACTGAGCAGCTGTCCAGCCAGAGCGACACAAAAGTACTACAGCATAACCTGGCTCTTGTCACTGCCCTCACCCGGCACATGCAGGCTGCAACTGTACGGCTATTATACAAGCCTAAACAGTTTAAGGCTGCTTCTATTGACACAGCCCTTGTTTACAAACCAGACTTTCTCTGCATGCTATTTCTGTTTGGGTTTCATCTCAACAGGTCACTAGATGAGGGGCTTCTTCATGAAACTCAAATACTCACTGCTGGCAGGGCATGGATCGGTACTGTGATTCACAGGCTTCTGATCATCTTTTGAGCAGGCTTTGATCTTTAACCTCTGGGTAAATTAATTCACAGAGCTGTGCATGAAACTCATGGTGGAAAACTTACTTGACAGCACCTGTAATTTTCTGATGTGGTGAGCCTCTTCCATCATGTTTATTGAGCAGGATACAAAAAAAAGCATGTCTGAATCAGACATTTCTCCTGCTGCCAATTTAAAGTAAACACCCTCCTTCCTTTTGTGTCATTACTCAGTAAGCTGTGACACATTGTTTATGTGTTGTCACTGTGTAGGTATGCAGGTGTCACTACTCTGTGTCACTTCAGACTGTGTGGGCAGGAGCGTTTGCTTTGTTCTTCACTCAGTGATCACAAATTCATTCAGCTTCCTCCTTAACTAGATGGTGAATGAGTCACGAAGCATCTAGTTTGGTAGGTGGTGATTTACCCAGGGAGTCAGGCTTCCATAAAAATCAGGAAGCACCAAGGCCTTTTTAAACAGCACTCACTTTATGTTGCCATCGTTCCAGTACGCTTTAACTGTGGCACACCCAAGTGTATTAGAGCCATTATTGGCATCAACTACACCTGTGATTTTCCTGTTATAAAATAACAGGACAGCTATTGGTTGCTATGCTCGCTAACTTGAGGTGAAATCACTGCAAAGCTATAGCCATGGAGTCAGCATTGGGGTGTGTGTGTGTGTGTAACATCTGACAGGTCTGTGATGAGCCCCCCTGTCCCTCCAAATATTACAATTACTGCCTTGCATCACTGTAGAACCAACTGACCCCTTTCATAAATGTATCACAGCAGGATAAACACAGCTGAGCCCAATAAACCAATAATCCATCAGGTTAAATTTAGATATTCACATCAGCAGGTATTGACAATAATAATCAAAAATATAACATTACTGTCAATGCATCTCATTAAATTTCTTTAAATATTAGCTGCAGCTGTGTAAAAGTATAAATACAGCAACATATGATAACAACTTTAACTGCTCATTCTTTAATTTTCATGACTATTTTGCACCATTTTCTTCCTGACTTAATGGAGATAGTTATTAATGTGACTTTATATGCTGCCTTGTTATCATTGTTGGAAATTAGCACCAGTCCCCAACCAAATTTTGCTAAAATATATTAGTGGCTGTTAGATTTGCTTCGCTCACCAGCCCCCACCATTATTTTTCAACCCTGCTTGGAAATGTAACTCAGGCCATTGATTCATCAGTGCCACAGTGTTTAAAAATCAATACGCTATTCAATAGCAGGAATCAAGCTGACAGCTGTGATAATACACAGAATCAAGAACCAGAGTGAGACTTTCCCTAAGTATGGGACCAAAATGTAGATAAACCTTGTGTTTATGGTGACATATTTGGCTCCATGCAGAAATATTAAACAAACTTCTTAGGGAATCATGAATTTATTCCAGAAAAGTCAACATGTCCAGGACACAAAACATCTGCTATCCCTATGAAAAATAGACTAACGGTGAAAATTAAAAGAAAATTCATGGCTCATTTGGAAAGTTATGACATTTTAGTACTAGAGACATAACTCAAAATGTACAAATAAAAAGGTAAAAAAGAAATACATGCAACAATTTTCAAAGTTCAAAAAGTAACACTCACTACCTGAACTTTAAAATACAGTGAGTATGAAAAAGGAAGTAATAGACATGTGATTCAAAATCTGCGTTGCTTGTTAGGTCCATAGTCTCCAGGCCCAGGGAGGCCTCTTGGGAAGCCGCTCTGACCTCCAGGCATGTTGTTGTTTCCTGACCCCGGCATCATTGGAGTATTCTCGGCAGCCATGCCTGGAGTACCAGTAGGACCAGAACTGCCACCCAGCGAATTTCTGTTCATCCCATGACTGCCCATGTGCATCCTCATGTCTTGCTCCCTGTTTTCAGAGAAGTTGCCTCTGAAGCCCTCCTGCTGCCTCTTCAGCATCTCCTCATTGCGCATCCTCATCTCCTCCTCTCTCCTCCGGCGTTCCTCCTCCTGCCGGAGCTCAGCCTGTTTCCTCTTCTGCACCTCCTGACTGTGGAGCTCCTCCATCCTCCGCAGCTCCTCCTGCCGCCTCAGCAGGTCCTGCCTCATCAGCATCACTTGATGCTCGTGTCTGGCTGCCTCCATCTCAGCCTCCAGCTTCTCCTGAGCCTCCTTCATGTTGCGTTCTACCATCTCATACTGCTGCTTCTCCATCTCCATCAGGGCCTTCCAACGCATGGCATACTCGTACTCAAAGGAGCCCGGCTGAGCAAATCTTGGTGGCTGCTCACGCTCTTTGTGATACTGCTGGTTTTTGTTAATGATTTTTTCTGACAGTCCCTCCTCCTCATCAAGTTGTTCCATAGGCTCCACTGTAATAGGGCGAGGGAATGCTGTGAGGAGATAGGCACCATCACTGCACTTATCCAAAGCCTTTCTTGCAGCTGGCTTTGAGGTGTATTCCACTATTCCCTTCCCCGTGGGCCTCCCTCGGTCATCCACTATGACCACAGCTCTTTCTATCTGCCCAAAGACGGCGAAGGCCTCCTCCAGCAGCTCGTTGGACACAAACTCGGGCAGATTTCTCACAGCCAAAGCAGCACCGTGTGTTGCAAACCTCACCCGTATGGGCCTGCCTCTGAATGGAGTATCATCCAGCTCGGCTCTAGCAATCTCTGCTATGATCCTGGTCTCCAGCCGGATGAAGCCGAAGCCTCTTTCCTTGTTGATAAAGATTTCACTGGCATTGCCGTACTTTTCAAACAGCTTCTCGAGATCCTCCTCGGTAATTCCGGTTGGCAGGTTTCCTACAAACAGCCTGCTGCGCTGGGTGAAGGTTTTCTCCCCGGGCTTCCTGAAGCTCTGCAGGTCCAGGGTTAAGGCCTCGTTGGGCTTGGTTTGATCGCTGGGCTCGGGCTGCTGGCCGTTTGTGTTTGTTCCTCCGGGCTTTTTCTGCTCCCCCGGGCGGTTAGACCCGTGGTTGTGCTGGGGGCCTCTGTTTCCTTGCATTTTTACCAATTAATTAAAACCCGAGGCGAAGAATCGCTCGATAAAAAACACAAACTGTTAGCAGACAGTAGCGCACAAAGAACTGTGAAAATGGCGAAGCTGCGTGCTGCCGCTACGCTATTGTGACCTCACTTTAGTGCGACGTTAGTATATAACTATGTGACGTCACCTCTGTGCGACGGTGCGATAAATAAACAAAAAAGCCTGGTATCGGCTGTTCTAAAATCTTAAATTATACAGCAACATGCTCTATATATATATACACAATACCACCGCTTATTAGATTCGAGGTGGGTTATTTTCGTTAAGGTTTATGCTACGTTTAGGTTTATGTATTGTAGCGGTTACTCTGATATCCCTATTTTTCTCGCGAGAATACGAGTTCGCCTTGAAAAAAAAGTGATGTTTAGCGGGTGATTTCGCGGGAGTTGTTTCTTTTGCTCACAGACAAGGAATAAATTCCGTGTTATCTTAAAATATAACTTATTAACCAGTTAAAAACGGGTAGCACTTGACGCTTGACTCTCCCTCCTCTAAGGTAAAGTTGTTAAATCTGTTACATTAGCGATATTCTCAGAGCAGCCAGCATGTTTTGGAAGAGATTAGACAGGACTACGAGCTGTCAGTAACGCTAACGTTGGGCTAAAATCCTTCACAAGCTAGCCTATTAAAACCACGTTATAAACTTACTCGGCAGTCATTAAGTTTTATGTAACAAAGTACATACTGCTAACCTCTCTTCTGCCTCTGCTGCAGGACAGTCATGTTTTCCGACATGAGCGCCCAGAAGCAGGGCTCCTCTCTGCTCTGCCGCCCTGCCTCCGAGGACCAGGGACCGGTGTTTGAGAGGGTGTCGCTGGCCTACAGTCCATGTGCCGAGCGCTACACGGTCGGGGAGCGGAGCTTTAGTCGTCAGTATGCTCATATTTATGCTGCACGACTCATGCAGATGAGGCCTTTGCTCTCAGAGAGAGCTCAGCAGAAGTGGGGTAAGCTCAGGACGTTTTGACCCACATTTGGGACTTTACAGCATTTGAAGTATATGCCCATGTATCTTCTAATATATCTCTTTCTGTCTCTGCCAGGTTCAGATGTGCTTATCAGGAAGCTGTGTGATCTTCAGACAGGGGAGCAGTGTTGCATTGTGGGAACCTTGTTCAAGCGTATGGAGTTGCAGCCATCTATTCTGAAGGAGATCAGTGAGGAGGTCAGCAGTCTTGCTAAATTCACCAGCTGATCCCCGACATGTCATACAAAGTGAAATCAGTGTAATGCATCGTGTCTCTTGTTTTCTTCTCTCCTTCAGCATAACCTGCTGCCTCAGCCCACACGAGCCAAATACATCAGTGAAAACGATGAGCTGATTCTAGAGGATGAGCTACAGAGGATCAAACTGGAGGGCAAAATTGACAGAGACAAATGTGTCACAGGTCAGGATTTGGCTTGAGGTCAAGACAGATTGAAGAATGATGTCACTATCACATCATCAAATGATCACAGTGTTGCATCACTCAGCTATGGACAGGTCTCTTGTATGTCATGGAATTTCTTCTCTTTCTCTTTCAGGTAGTGTTATTGCTATATATGGAGCTGAAAGAAATGATGGGAAGTTCACAGTTGAGGACTTCTGCACAGCTGATCTTCCTCCGCAGACACCAAAAGCTGCTCTCAGCTCTGACAGGTACAGTAAACACACATATAGACAAACACAGCTTAAATTCCAGCCTTTTGGGATAAGAGATTCTAATGCTGCTGTCTGTCACCTTCCAGGTTTGTGCTCCTGGTCTCAGGACTTGGTCTTGGCAGTAGTCACGCTGACAGCATGCTGGGGCTACAGCTGCTGGTTGACATGGTAACCGGTCAGCTCGGTGACCAGGGTGAGCAGAGCGGTGCAGCGACAATTTCCAGGGTCCTACTGGCTGGTAACCTCCTGAGCCAAAGCACCCAGGACAAGGATGCATCAACAAAGGTAACTGGAACGGGTTTAACCTTGACACACATTTATTTATATTTATCTCTCATTAGTTTTATTTTTTTCAGGAAAGAAACACATTAAGTGGCTCACTGAAAGGCATTCAAATACCCATTTTATCCTCTCTGTGTCTCAAGCCCAAGTACCTCACCAAGAAGACTCAGGCTGGCAGTGTGGAGGCCATTCGTCTGCTGGATGAGCTGCTGCTTCAGCTGGTGGTGAGTCTGCTCCCCCCGTACGCACACACATATATGTATATATGTGTGTATATATATATATATATATATATATATATATATATATATATATATATGTATGTGTATATATATATATATATATATATATATATATATATATACATTTATTTTATTTTTGTTCAGTAGGATAATGTATACTTTGAGTTGATCTACAGTATATTTGTATAACCGCTGAGATCTTGCAATATCATTTACATTGTGGTGGCTGTCTCTTAATAATCTGTCTGATTACTACATACTACATTGTGCTAAATCACCATATTACAGTTTTTATTAGCCATTCATGTCCACAGTGGCATAAAACAAGTTAGTGCTGAAAGAGTTGATAAATTGATCAGTCAATAAAAAGAAAAATGAACTGAGAACAACTCTGATTATTTATAAATTGTTTAAGTTCTTTATAATGGAAAATATGCCACACTGCTGGTTCTCAAATTTGAGTATTTCCTGTTTTTCTTTGTTTTATTAATGTAATAAACTTTGGATTTAAGACTGTTGAACAAAAGAAACAATTTAGAGTAGGCCTATTCAATTGGTAGCTCGCAGTTCACATCTGGCCCAGAAGCAACCTCCGAGTGGCCCATCGTACAGAAATTTGTACCAGTATGATTAAAATATGTTAACTACGTAATGTCTGGAAGTAGATAACAAGTGAGCCATCTTGCTTCTCTCTCATCTCTGCTGAGTAACACACAGCTCTGATTAGACAGGATGTTAGGATCAGTATAGTGACACAGTCATATCTTTTACAAAGCAATGTTTTCACATGTGACATAGTCCCGACCACAGTTAGTAGCTTTTCAAAGCATCCGGTCTGTGATTGAATTGTAAAAAAAAACAAAACCTTCCTATGTCTTTTCCTAATCACTTTTCCTTGACCTTGATGGGAAAATGTCATGAGTTGAGAGGGAAGGAGATACTGGTCGAGAGAGAGAGGGTGTGTGTTATTGATGACTGTTACTGCGACTTGTTTTTGCTCTGTGCATTGACAGCATTGATAGCTCTTTTTTAATCTGTTTCTGCACTTTGTTGTGTGCCTGGGTCAGATATGTGAAAAAAATATATATAGATACTATATACTATATAGATACATTTTGAATGTAAAATGATAAACATTGTTACTTTTTACTACATTCATTTGCATATGTTGAAAATTTGTTATTAACAAAAGCTAAAACAAAAAAGTTTTAAACCGGCTGCTGAAAATATCTGGCTTCATTTCCTGGTTTTAAAATGATCCAACTGAATTAATTGAATAGCCTTGATTTAGACATCACTTACCTCTTCTTGTAATGATTTTTTTTTTATCAAAAGCAAGTGTCATTTTTCACAGTTTTCTGACATTTTATAGACTGAAGTGATTCACTGAATAATTGCTAATGAAAACAATTCTTGATGCAGCAGTCCCAAAATGAAATAAATTATACACTAAGAAAGTTCTTAGATCATAATCATTTAAAAAATAATTATTGCCCATGACCAAAGATGGCTCGACACAAGTGAAAGGAATATCTTTAGGAATTAAAAAAAGTGACAATATAGACACGTGTGTCACTGTGTCTCTGCCTCCTGCTGTTCTAGGCCTCAGTTCCAGTAGATGTAATGCCGGGCCAGTACGACCCCACAAACTACACCCTTCCTCAGCAGCCTCTCCACCGCTGTATGTTCCCCCTGTCCTCAGTGTACCCCACACTACAGTTGGCCACCAATCCATACCAAGCTAACATTGATGGAGTGAGGTAAGCATATACAGTCACTGTTTAGTCTTGAATCCTGAGCAAGTTTGCAGATGTTAAAGGCCCTGTGTTTGTGCCTGTGTGTTTCCATGAAGGTTCCTGGGCACATCAGGTCAGAATGTCTGTGACATTCAGAAGTACAGCAGCATGGACAGTCACCTGGAAATACTGGAGGATACGCTACGACTCAGACACCTGGCCCCAACGGCTCCTGATACTCTTGGTTAGTCAGACAGGTTGATGCAGAATGAAACATGAACCTCTGTCTTCTGTTGGTTCAAATTATTCACACTGTTGTCTGTACATTTTCTGTCAGGTTGTTACCCATTTTACCAAAAAGACCCTTTCATCTTGGATGAGTGTCCTCATGTTTACTTCAGTGGCAACGCCCCAGCCTTTGAGTCCAAGCTCATCAAAGGTCAGTGTGTGATGTTGACATGTACACATAAGAAACTTGCTTGATGATCACAATCTTTCGTAAGACTCAAGATGGATACAATATTTTCTTTCATTTGTTTTCCTCCCTACTAATGTGCTAATATATTTCTTCTTGTCTTCCCGCCAGGTGCTGACGGCCAGGAAGTCCTATTGGTTACTGTTCCAGACTTCAGCAGCACCCAAACAGCATGCCTTGTCAATTTACGTACTCTCGCATGTGAGCCAGTCAGCTTCTCGGCCTTCTCTGCTGACGACGATGAGGAAAGTGAGATGAACATCAGCCACTGAGGGGCCATATCCACATGCAGTACAACACACTGACACTTCTCGGACACTGTTGATAAATATTCAGACTAATTTCTCCACAGAGGACTCACAGCAACACTGGGGGCTAAGAATTACAGTCCTTGCTACACTGATGCTGTCCGGTATTATAATGGTCAATGAATTGCTGTAAAAACTGCCTTATAAGTTTATTTCTAATGCTATGTTCATGGTGTTTATTCATACAACTTAAAGAGATAAAGAGCACTGATAGCCCAGTATTCCACTTAGGGTTCACACAGCTGCTTAAAAAAAAGAGGCAAAGGTTGTGTTTTAACAAGCCTTTATTTGAAAAATAACTACTCCAGCTGTCTGAGGCAACATGACAGAAGCCTCTTTCCCTCCTCTGTCTCTGTTACCATCTTTGAACAAATGCTTTTTAAACCTTAAGCGACTGTTCATACTGTAAAAATATTGCTGCCATGGATGAAGACGGTGTAAATAACTCAACTCTGGTGAAGTGAAAAACAAGGTCATGACTTTTTTAAATGTGCACCCACAATAAACATCTTTTCATGAAGCAAAAAGACTGAATAACAAGTGAGAAAACTGCAGTGTAAACTGTCAGACTGAGATACAGGGTCCATTTCTGTGAAGAGGCATTTTGTTAGGTAACAGACACACTGTCTTTATACAATTATTATAGTTAATATTCTGTACATTCCCATTTTATGTTGTACAAAGACAGGATTCTTCATGTGATTCTTTATCAGCCTGCTCAGAGTACAACATGGCAATGAGAACTACTTGTAGGAGAGTTGCGCGTTTACTGAATCAGGGCCATGTGTGTTTAATAGTCATCAATTTTGTACTCATAGTTATAATCCAAGATGGAGTCTGTGAAACCACCAGGTGTCGAGGACTGTCCCTCCCCTATGATCCACGAGTCATACCAGGATGTGGTGGTCTCTGGTGTTGTGGGAATTGTGGTTGTTGTTGGGGGTAACGTCGTCGTCGATCTCATCCTAAGTAATCTCTGTTGCCGAAGGCGACGCAGACGAGCTATCCTGAGCCTCCTCTGCCGTTCAGCGCTGATTCGTGAATTCGATGAATACCTGTTGTTGCTGCTGATGACACGCCTGTTGGCATTAGGAGCTGCAGGGTACTGTGCTCTGTTGTTGCTGTAGCTGAGTCGAATTGGCTTGTTGCCATGGAGGGCCATGATCTGCAGAGAAATGAAGACAGAAACAATAGATAGACAAAAATTTAGGGCAGTGATACTCCAGTGCTGGATGGCGTGCCGACCATTTTCTAATTCACAGTGAATGTAAATTGATTCACATTGTGATTTCTTTTGTACTGTGACTGTTAATAAGGTGCCACAGTGCGTAAAAACATCAAAATGAGTTGGTTTATCACAAAGGTCAGTAGAGGATCCCCCTGGACCCCGTGACAGAGGGCCAGGGCTAATGTCCTCAAATCCTATAAATGCCCCCACGTACACCTGAGGTGTGCAGGGCTGCCGCAACTAGATTTGCCCCTTAGCAAAGATGATTGCTGACAGCAAATGTCAAAAGGTTGAAAACATGCAATTCATTTATGACACTGAGGCCCCTGGCTTCTTGTCATTTTGGAGAAGTGACCGCCGGGCAAAGCAAGTTGAGCATCCCTGATTTAGGGTGTGGTCAGTTTGAGAGGGCAGTGCCTCACCTGTTTAATGCGGTCCCAGTTGGACTTGGCCAGGTTGAAGCTGCAGGCAGTGGCTCCTGACTGGTAACCCACCACACACAGTTTGGTCACAGGGGAGAAGCCCTCAGCTCGAGCTGTCACGCGGTACTCCCCTGGGTTAAGCAACCTCCAGTAGTCCCCTGTTGGTGCTACATTGACAAAAAGATGACAGGCATTTTGTTTTAAGCACAGACAGTGATATATTGTGTGGAAAAGAACCAAAGTTTAAACATATGAGACGTGAGAAGGGAAAGAAGTCTTTCAGCAGACCTGTAGTGACATCATGGTTTATCCCCTCTACAGACACAGTGGCATTTGCAATGGGGTTCCCCTGCTGATCCTTCACAATGCCTCTGATGCCACGATGCACCTAGATAGAGAGGAGGAATAGTTTGAAGGGGCAGGGCGTGACAGAACATCAGTATACTGTATATCATGTTGTGTGAATGTGAGTGTGTGTGACCAACCTGCTCCATGAAGATCAGCATAGCTTCTCTGTTCTTCTCCCACTCATGCGCCAACTCACTCTGATGCGGGAACTTATCACATCCCAAGAATATGGACAACTCAAAACAGTTTGTGTTCAGGTAGCTAAAATCATTCATACCTACAGAAGAATAAACATGTTAACCTCAAAGCCTGCACTGCACATATTGTCCACCAGGGTGTGTTATAAATACATGTAAAACACATGATCCACCTACTGGCCTCTACTTACTTCCTGTGATTGGCTTCCATTTGGCCCGGTTGACGATGCCATGCAACCCGGCAGAGGTGTCTCCATGGCAGGAGCCGTGGTAGCTGTGTGTCATGGTCAAGTGTGTGGAGGCGTAGGAGACAGCCAGCCATCTGAAGAGGGACTCATCTGCGATCACCCGAGGCTCATCCTCAGGCTCAGCGTACTGGTAGCCGGCGCTTCTTCCTCTATCATCCTCCTCCTCTTCTCTGTGCCCGTAGCCTTGGTTGTAACCTTGATTGTGGTCATAGCCATGGTCGTAACCTTGGTTGTAACCTTGGTTGTGGTCGTAGCCGTGGTCGTAACCTTGGTTATAACCTTGATTGTGGTCATAACCTTGGTTGTAACCTTGGTTGTAACCTTGGTTGTAGCCGTGGCCCCTCCACTCCTCCTCTGGCTCTGCGTAACCCTGTCCTCTCCAGTCTTCCTCTGGCTCCTCGTGGTAGCCCCTTCCCCACTCTGTCACATCAAAACCTTCCTCTTCATACCTGTAAGAAATGATTCTAGTTAAACTATTTCACGTGATCGTAACTGAGTGGTTCATGGAGCACTATGCAGGTGAAAGGAGGGGTAAAAATAAGAGTTTGGGAGATGAATATGTGTGTAAAGCAGGGTGACAACAACAACAGAGCACAGTGGCAAAAGGAGAGGAAAAAGTCATACTGTCTCTTCTTGCGGCTGTGGGGTTTCTGGCTGTTAGCAGGCTTGTTGGGACGTAAGCTGTCATAAGGGTAGGCTACAATTCTCTCCCCACCCTGGAAGTTTGCACCTAACACAAATGGATAGCTTTTCATCCAGGAGATTATGGCCCTGGTTTCCACAGCAATCTGGAATAAAAACAGGGAGACCTGTTAAGTACAGTGTGTCCTCATTTTTGTCTACTGACTAGACCACAGCCACCTTCGTAAGATCACAAAGGTCTTCTACATCAGTTGTACAGTACAGAAAAGAATCATCTTCCTTCTTGTAGTGCTTCTAATGGCATTTGCAAGATCCACCGTGGCAAAACGAATCCAACCAATATGAGTGGACAAGTTTCTAATGCAGCTGTCAATCATGTCAAACACTGCTTGTGAACTGAGCGCTGATCAAATCTAAATCAAGATTCTGTTACTGCATTGCCTGTTTCTTACCTGAAATAATTTCAGAAACACATTTTAGTGTTCTGTTGAGCTGAAAAATGAGAAAGTTTGTGACTTGGGCACCATTAAACAACACCACTCTCTAGCTGGAGCAAACTTTTTTATTTTACAGCTAAACTAAACAGTACACTAAAATATGTTTCTAAAAAAGCATTTGAGGTGAGAAATAGGCAATGCAGTGACAGAATCATGATTCATATTCCATCAGTGTTGCTTAGTTTGACAGTTTGACCGCAGTTCACGAGGAGTGACTGACATGATTGACAGCTGTGAGACTCCTCAGCTCTGATTGGTTGTTTTTGCTCAAGGATGGTGGTATTTTTGCAAATGCCATTATGCGGAGCCTGAAGAACATGATCTTTCCCACAGACTGTCTGTCTCATGGACTACTGTTACCACATGGTGACAGTTTCAGCAAACATGACAAAAAGTTATTTTTATAAAAGTTACCAACTAAAGCTTTGAGGGAAAACTACAGGAAGTGTGTGTTGACCACTTTCCTTATGACAACACTTAACTGGAGGTCATTATGATTTGCTGGTTGTAAGAAACAACAGACGTTGTTTCTTAAAACGTCTGTTTCTTACCGAGCTGTTGGTTTCAAAGGTCTCTGGTATGGGCACATGGTGATTTGGGGTGAGTTTGGGCACCATGCCCTTATCTTCAGCATCCCACAGGATACTGTTCAGGTCGGGGAAGTTCTGGAAGATGTCGAAGCCGTCGTCAGTGAAGTGTCCTGTGGTCCATCCGCTCAGCTCTGATCCCTGTGGGGGAGAATTTGGACAAGCAAGCCAAGTCACCCCAGACCACTATCACAGCATGATTCACTGACATTTCCTGTTTGTTTCTCTCTTTTGTTTGCCAGTTAAGTAGAAACACATGATTTTTAATGATCACTGACTGCTTCAAAAGCTTCCACATGTCCGTCAGGGTTGAGCGATGGCACCAGGTGGATGCGTATTCCCTCTACCAGCAGCTGGGCTCTGGGGTTTCTGTCTTTATACTCTTTGCACAGATACTGCATAAGTAGCAGGATCATCTCCCGACCGACTGCTTCATTTCCGTGAAGACCTGCCGTGAAGCGAAACTCTGGCTCACCTGTCAAGACAAACAGACAAGACTATAGTTGCTTGTCCCTCAACCATAATCTGCCGACTTCCACCTGGTGTTTACTTGGATTTACAGGAATCATCAGTGGTGCCATTGAGGCCCAACAGTCCTCAGGTGTTTAATTTCAAGCAATCAGGATTTAAGTATTAGTTTTATCTGCGTGTTTCATAGTCGTATGAACACATACCTATTTCATGCTCTGTGGGGTTGCCTGAGATGACCATGGCCATGATATCCAGTCCCTTGGAGCTGCGGCCCAGGCTGTAGATGTTGGTAATGTTGGGACACTCCGCATTCACTGACTTCATAAGCTGAACATGTGAGATGATGGAAACAGTTAGTGTGCAAAGCATTTTATATAATTTACACATTTATGAAACAGCTGCAATTCTAAATACCTTTGCACAGATCACCAGCAAAACATCCTTGCAGCTTATTCAGTCAACAATAGGTCAATCTGGTTTATCTGTGCTACTGAGAAAACACGAAAAATCCTCAATCAATTGAGAAATAAAGGGCCCTGTTCATGATGAGCATTGAGCTAATGTGGAAAGGTCATGTTGCCCTCTGGTGGTTGAAATAATAAACTGAGAAGGAATGAGCCCTCGGCATGGGTTTTTAATATCGGTTTATATACAAGTGAATAAAAGCAGACCTCCTGGTTCACTGTTTAATTGTTCCTGGGAAAATTATTTTGTTTTTGTCTTTGGAAAATAGCTGAGGATTTCCTGTGGAATTCAGTCAGCCAGCAGCCAGGCCTGTATGTGAGGATACTCACTGCAACCATCTCTGAGTAGCTGTGATGTTTGAACTCCAAGTAATCTACTGGAGTCACTTCATTTTGCCTGTACTGGACGTCCACTGGATCTGTCAACCGAACAAAAAAAATGAACATAATGTATTAGTTTTTGTGTTTTAGTGCGTGTGTGCTTGTAAAAGTGTGTTAATGTGCTCAAGGCTCACCGGGCAGGGGACAGCCAAGGACCTCCAGCCTCATACACAAAGAGCCGTTCCAGCTCTGAGGGATGATTCGCATGTAACGGGCCAGTACAGGCTCTGCCAGCTGGTTCATCACTGGAGTGTCTTTATCACTGTTTCCGAAGAACAGCTGGGCACGAGAGAGAAGACGAAGAAAAGTGAGTCAGGAAAAGAGGAGGGAGACATCATTGCATGTGGTACCGAAGGAAGGGACATCATTTTAAGAGAGCTCACCCAGTCAGTGTATCCATCATGGATGGTGGTCCATTCTCGGCTGTCATTGCTGAAAGCCAGGAAGTAGGACATCACGAAGTCATTCCTGAAACGAGACAATACGTGGTCAGCATGTTGAATTTAAAAATGGAAAAACACTGTGTAGTCATCCGTGTGTTTGTACAAGTTTGTGTCTTACTCAGTCTGGGAGTCTCGTCCTTGTGTTATGACTCCTGTGAACTCTGTCTCCTTGCGAGCATCAATCTCAAACCAGTGGATCCTGTCCTCTGAGTTTGCACACCACGCCCCCCCTCTCATGTTGTCTTCATCATCTGAGCCCTGGGAACCACAGAGACCACAACACACACTGCTGGGTCCTTTGACTCATTTTCAGCTCGCGCATTTACTTCTAATATCAGCTTATCATGCACTGACATGCAAATAATGTAGTTCATATTCTGCACACACATCACAGACGCCATGATAATTTGGAGTTAATTGTTCAAAGGAGCCTAACTTGAATAAAAAATCAGCAGTGGTAAGCAGAAACATTTAGAAGATTTATTAGCTGATTTAATTACTTAGCTGCTACAAAGATTCTTAGACCATAAAGAGCATGAACACAAACACCCAAAGCAGCTAATGGAAGCAACAGACTCAGCCATAACAGTATTTTCCAACATGCAGCTGGTAGCTGGTGTTTATTTCAAGGCCTGGCTGTATGTAAGTGATAGCTGTAGTGTGTGTAGGCATCCAGACCACAGCAGTCCGACTCTGATTGTCGTGTACCTGCATGTTGAGGCGTGCCCTCTGAGGTGCAAAGATATACTGAGACATAGAGGAGGCTGAAAGCTGGTCTGGCTCGATCTTATGGGACTCCATCCCGAGGGGAGGACACTCTGCCACGTACGCAGACGCACAACACAGAAAGTCAAATGATATGTTAACTGTATTAGCAAAGCTTATGCAATGTTTTCCAGATCTTGTACAGACGTCGACTCACTCTTTGGCTCCTTGAAGACACGTGGTCTGTTCCTGGCCCGCTCCTCTGCCTCCTTCAGCCTCTGCGCTCTCTCTGGCAGAAGTCAGAAAAACAGTCTTAATGCCAAATAAATTGCACTGTCGTGGCTGAATATTTTCTTTCTGTCTTTCTCTCTGCCCAGAAATGATCTAGGAACTCATTGTTATTTGGCAAATGTTATATGTCAAAAATCCCCGGGAAGAAAATCCCCGTGATTACACTCCCAGTCCAAGTGTGCTCTGCTCAAACTCAGATCATCCTGACCCACAGAGTTTACTACTGACGAACCCTGCTGCATCCCATCTATCATCATCATTATTCATATTATCGCACACTAGACTGTGACACATTGACATCATGTTGTTTATTGTTGGAAGTATGGCTGCCAGGAGTCTTACTGACAGAATGTGAAACATGTGAGCTCATTCACCTGCTGTACACACATGCACAAGTGGGCAAACACATGCACCCACTGACACACACTTGTGTGAGTAGGTGCAGACGCACATCTGCCTTTGTTCCTCTGTGTTACAGTTAAGTGCTTCAGGCTGCAGCAACCTCTGAACATAAAGGAGATGTGTTAAGGATTTACTGGCATCTAGTGGTGAGGATTGCAACCAGGTGAAGCCTCTCCTGTGTGCCAAGCGTGAACTCCCAGTTAGGATTCCTTCAGTGTTCATTTTTCGAGGTTTTTTATCGGGAGCTATTATTTGCAGAGCGGATCTGGGAATTTAAACCGGTAAAAACACTGAATGTTCGACCCAGCACCTGCTAATGTGTGCTCGCCGCTTTTATATGCTAACTTTAGATCCTGGATGTTCAGTAGGTTTTTACCATGAGCCAAATTTATCCACAGAGGTCTCTCCCTCTCCAAAACAAACAGATGCAGTGATTTAAATTGATAAAAACACTGAATGAAGCAGTTTGACTTTAAAAATCTGTTTTTCCGATGCTGTTTGTTTCATCGCAGACAGGCTGCTAACTACAGTGGCCAATGCAAGAACGCTAAAACATGAATGGCCCTTTCTAGAGTTTGTCCATTCTGGGCTACTGTATAAACATGCTGGTCCAACATGGCCGACTCCATGGACGGGACCCACTCCCTGAGTAGATATAAACACTTCATTCTAAGGTAACGAAAACACAACAATTCTTAATTTCAGGTGTTTACACACTAAAGAAAACATACTTATTATTTTATATTCCATTTCTGCCAATATACCCCCTAAATCCAACGCACTGAACCTTTAAGATAGCTGAAGATGCTTTTAACCTTCAATCCAGATAGCAGTGACCCGTCCACACAGGAGGTGCCCTGTTGACACCAGTCCTGACAGTGTTATATGTCATCCTCTCCAGGCTCGCCTTAACCACCAGCTAACCTCGCTACACACAGCGGACACGTGGCGAGAAAGAGCTGAATGTGATGTGAGTACTTTAGAGCCGTACATTGCAACATCCTCTGCCTGCTAATTCTCCTGTGTTGCTTCTTTCCTTTATCACCCACACTAATCCGCTGCATGTGGCTCATTCTCAGTTGACCTCCCGCTCTCACTCTCTTCGCTTCAGTCCAGCTCACAAGAGCTTTCTGAACTTTTTTTTTTTAATAATCTCCACTTTGTTGTTGGGGGATGAACTTTTGTCCCCGCTGTGCAAGTTAAAGCAAGTACCAAAGGCCCCCGCTTCACACTTTCACATTAGCGTGGTGGGAAGTCACATCTGCGTTCTGTTAGAACAGAAATGTGATCTAAGGGAGTGAACACCTTAGAGCTGTTATCTGTCAGTCCTTTTGCACTTAGGTCACAGGCCGTGTTCAGCTACACTATCATATGTATTCTGACATGATGGTGCAGAGTGATGTTATGTAACCAAAAAAAAAAAAATTCACATCTGGGTTTTCTTACCTTTCTCTTCCCTCGCTCTTTCTTTTTCTGCTCTCTCTCGCTCTTTCTCCATCCATTTGTCGTCTGTCTCCTTCCTCCCTGTGGAAAAATCAAAGATAATTTTATAGAAATACCTATAAACACAACAGCCCTGTGTTCAGTAGCATATATGCATGTCTGTCTGAGTTTTGCAAGCTATTAGGAACCATGAACAGTAAAAAAGGTCACAAAGGATCATTTATAAATCTGGAAAGTTATTGACCTGACCGCCATTTATCCCCTTCCCCTGCTCTCTGCTTTGTTGGCAGGAAGTCTCACTGCAGCTTAACCAATAATCTAATATAAAGCATTCAGTATGGATATGCTTCAGTGTTGTGCATGTGTGCATGTGTGCATGTGTGCACGTACTGCCATATTCGTCGTAATCGTCATACCATGTCCCATCATAGGGAGCGGCTGTGGGCTCCTCTGTGTAAAAAGAAAAACAACAAAACGTCAAGTCAGACAACTCGTTCCATCCATCAGAGGCAATGGCTATATTACAAGTGAGATTTTATAAGATGACATGGTTTTACAGGTTAGTACAGCCCTGATTTATTCAACCACAACTACTGCTCGCTGTTTGGATGCCACTGCGACGCCTACCGTGTAATTAAGTTGTTAAATCTTTTAATTACATTTACAAGAATCATAACAGGGTTGTGATGTGATGACAGGGCTCTTGTTTTAACTCCACATCAAAACTAAAGGAAGTTTTGTTGACTCCGTGGAACCAAGCAAACCCACCCACTCCTGTTGGAAAGTAGGGCAGGTTAGCTCACAGACTCACTATTATGTTATTCCCATGTGTTGCTCATGATTTCTCATCTGCTCCCAGCCTAAAGGCACAGATGGAATGAACATTTCTTCTGCATCACAAGTCCACAGAGATTTCTCAGTAGTTAAAAGCCTAATTGAAAATCTGACACATCGATTGATAGATGTTAATTGAATTTTTAACATACTTGAGTGACAGCTGTTACCTGTTATAGTTTCTACTGTGATTTCAGGGCTGACCTCTTTACCATCAGGGAATGGAAGATTCTCCGGCACCTCGACTGCAGGAATGGAAAGAAAAAGAAAGGTCAAACAGAGGGATTATTTAAGTGTCAGACGCAGACTGAGAAACAGGAGAGGGTGACAGAAAAGGCAGGACGGGAGAGTGTGAGTGAATCAGTGGAAATGTTGGAAGAGCAGACGTATGGTACAGTACGCTGGAAACACAAAGTAATGAGAACATGTCAGTCCGGTCCAAATGAGTGTCGCAGAGCCACACGACACACTGTTTCCTACATCTGAGCCTGTGGAAAAACTAATTAAGTCACTGCTGACTTCAGGTGGACGGAGGCTGGAAGAGATAATGATGATCGTAAAAATTTTCAGCTTGAAGTCTGTACATCAGATTCTAAAGGATAAGTGCACCAGGTATTAGCTGTAGTAGTTTGAAAAGGGTAGAACTATCAGGGGCCTGAATTTGGAAGGTACTGTATTAATAAGTGGATGTTGTCACAAACACATGAAGCATAAAATTGTGTTATCCTTGCATAGTTTAAGTGTCTTGGTCCAAATATTGCCTCAGATTTATTGTTTTTCCCATCATGCCAAGACTCACCCAATGGATTCTTAATTCTTTCCACTGTAAAAAAAAAAATCCAGTTTATATTCTGGATTACAATTTATTTGGGTTTAATAAAGTAAAGATAACTATTTAAACTAAAATTTTCAGTCTTGACAACAAACCAAGCCACAAACGACAACAGTGAGTGAGTCATGATAATGTCAAATTTTTTAGCTGTGATTCATTACCAACTGATCGTTTACCGAACACAGTGAATCAAGTTGTTGAACTTTTTACCCAGCACGCGGCGTACTGGATTAAAAGCCAGACATGTAGGAGAACTACGGTGGCTGATGCGAAAACGTGAAACCAGAAATGTCTCTACCTGGATCCAGTGTTTGATTTGTCCATTCTGGGCTACTATAGAAACATAGTGGTACAACATGGCAGACATCGTGGATGAGGGCCCACTCTGTATGTAGATATAAATGGCTCATTCTAACAAAACCCCACAATTCTTATTTTCAGGTAATTACACACTAACGAAAATGCACTTGTTATATAATTCCACCTTTGCCAACAGATGCAGCTAAATCCTACACACTGGACCTTTAAGGAAAGTTATGTGTCTGTTTCTACAGGTTTTTCAGATGAGTCACAGTCTTTTCTCTGATCAAAATTAAAACAATATTATCCACAAGGAGATCCACTTCAACCACTTAGTCACTCTTTCTTTGAAACACATTTCAGACACAGATTTAAAACTAGGATTCAGTGATCCATGTTCAGCTTTGGCTGTTAGCAACACAGTAAAAGCAGTAGTGATGACGCTGCGTGGTGCCTGGAGGAATCAAACCAGAAACTGCTTGTGAAAAATAAATGTAATTAAGTTAGACAGCTCTTGGCAATATGAGTAAATACTTGTTGGCTCAACTTAAATTTATCTACTTTAAAACTTTAACCTCATCTGAAAAGTGATGAATCCCAACGGTCAATGCAACAATAATGGTCCCAAGGGATCATTATAGTTTCATCTTCCTCATGTGATAAACTGTCACCCAAGAAACATCCCCAATCTAAACAAAGCAGAGGTAAACACAGAATCAGACATACATGTGGCGTCCCAGTAATCTGCATCATCTGTCCCGACCTTCCCATCAACCTCAGGGGCAGGGGGCGTCGGGTCCACCTCTTTCCAGTAGCTGTCATAGTTATCAGTCACAGGAGCGTATTGGTCTTTGTCGTCTGGTGTCCAGTAGTCCTCGTAGGCGTCAGGCGCCAGAGTGGACGGCTGTTTCTCTGCTGGTTTCCAATAGTCATCGTAGACGTCTGTTACTGGAGCAGCTGTGTCTTCCTCCTCCGGCTTCCAGTAGTCGTACGGAGGATCTGTGATTGGAGCCTCGGGCTGCGGCCTGGATGGCGTAGGCTCGGCATCCCAGTAGTCATCCTCGGGTTTCCAGTAATCATCTGACAAGGAAACAGATGGTTTATATTGATAGATGTTATTATTTTTTCACTGCTTTTGTTTTTAAAATGGAATGTGACTTAAATTGCCAAACTGCAAACAAGCAACACTTTGACTGTTATTGGAAGCAGACCGAAGCAAGCAGAACTGCAATTTGCTTGTTGTTTCTCAAACAAAACTAACTTTCAAGACAGGTTTTTATTAAAGTAGGATTATGGCAGCTGAATAGCACTAAAAGTAAAAAAAAATGCACGCTAATTTAATATACTGAGTTGTTATTTCAGTAGATGATGTTTTCCTGTAGATGGGATAATGGTGTGAAGACAGAAGGAAATTCGAGGGGTCCACAGTTATGTCCTTTACAGTTCCTTTCATTCCAAAGGGACTGTCCACAATTTATTAGGGGGGAGGGGAGGTCAGATAAGCGGGAGGGTTGTGTTTGTTTGTTTGTTTGTTTGTATGTTTTTCCATGATCTTGTCAAAACACCGGGCCTACATTACCAACAATGCAACACAACCACTAACAGTTTGGTCAGGGGCTCGGGTATGTTATGATCAGGTTCCCAGGAAGTGTACCAGACTTTGTGGCCAGTTTTTGTAGTGGCCAAACGTTGAAACTACACGGGCCATTCATGTGATGCCATGAGCTCCAGAAAGAGCTTTTCACATAGACTTACATTGTGAAAGAGACACCTGTTAATCAGTGGATACTTTTTGAATGACACAACCCTCACAAAATGACTCAGAACACCATCGGGATTGGATTCATTCGGTCAGATAACATTTCGAAAGTCTTGAAGAGCTGCAAGATGTGTCTGAAGAAAATCGTTTTATCCCCATTCAAGTTAGCAGAGAGCTAAACTGGAAATTAGCTGCTCGGCTAGCATAGTCTTTAGTGGGCCTGTTCTATGGGCCCAATGATGAAGATCAGGGTAATTTTGCACCTGAGAAGTTGAACTTTTTTGGCTTCAGGCATCACTGAGCAACATTCATTGAAATAAATGGGGCTTGGCCTCTAATACTGTATCCACTAAGAGACACTATGGTTATGCCAGTAGCTGCTAATGCAGCCTCAAGTTGCTAGCTTCAAGCTGAGATGAGGATCTGCAGGAGTCTGTTAAACTCAGTTGTTTCTAACTCCACACCCACATTTTTAAACTTGTAGTCTTCAACCACAACTGATACTTACTCATGTGACATCACTTGAGGCAGTTTCTCAGACAGCCCACAGCTCTCTCTGGAGCCGCAAAAGGCTTAATGCAACTTTATTTCACATATGTGGGAGTACTCCCCAAGACCTGTAAAAGGACTTTGATGTGTGAAATTGGTGGAGTTCCCCTTTAAAGTCTTTATGTTACAAACAGAAACATTAGCTCTACCCCTCCTCCCACACCCCATGAATTTCTGTACAGTCCCTACGTGTGTGTCACTCACCAACATCAGGATAGGGGTAGTCAGTGTAGGGCTCAGGTTCAGTGGGTGGTTCAGTTGGGATTGCTGGAGGCAGCAGAGAGACAAAAGGTCAACAACATTCATCTAAAGTCCAAGTCACTCAAGTACGAACTTGGCTCTGCTCTGTCCTCACGTGTTGTGGTTGGTGGTAGAGTCGTGGTTGTTGTCTTGTCCTTCTTCTTTCCCTTCTTGTCAGTTTTGGGCTTTTTAGTGGCGTTGGGGTCCTTTGGCTCTTTGTTCTTCTTCTTGTCCTTCTTCTTCTTTTTGCCTTCTTCTGGTGCTCTCCTCAACCTGCTCAAAACATCTGGAAGGACAAGGAAAAAATGAGAAGGGAGAGGATTTCCAAAACTGTGTTAATCGACTGTTGGTCATAATCAAAATAAGCACACAGCACTCATGATCGTATTAAATGCTCATGCATAAATCTTCTGTTTTTCCATGTGAGTCCCCTATCATCAGCCCAATCAATCTCCTGAACTGAATTTAAAATGAACCCTCTTCAGCTGTTAATACTACATTTCTAAACAGGTGAAGATCTGCCAATACTAATCACACACCAAATTATTAATTGATGAAAGCACATTCGTGTTGAAGTAAAGCTTATGTAACACTTTGTATCATTTATGAGCAATGTGAGGATTAAATTATGCAATCACTTCTTTCCTGCAATGTCAAAATGCAACACTGCCAGGGAAAATCCAGACAGCCAGATGCATTTCAGTGGTTGCTTCAGGTCCATCAGTATTTCCTTCTGAGGTTGTCTGAAGTCTTGAGGCACTTTCATGGAAAACACGTCTCTCTCTTTCCATTAGTTGTGCTCCATTAACCACACTTCGGTTTTAATGACACAAAATCCGTCCAGATAGTCAATAAACATATCGCTATCACCTCAGCAACATCTTACGGCCACAGCATAAACCCATCAGTGAGACTCATTAAAGAGCCAGTGTGGACTGGTGAGTATTGCATTTGAAGCTTACGTAGTTAGAAAGCTCCAGAAAAGCAAATGTGCAACGGTCTTCCACATTTCATTCTGCCAGTGTGACTGTGAACTTGAGTCAGCATTAATCATACCACATTATAGGTGGTATGCGGTGGCAGTGGAAAAGGTCAGTGTCATAAAAATCTGTCTGCAAGATGCCTGACTCAGTATCTTCTTCTCTTGTCTGGTCTGAGCCAAAAAAATCAGTCTATGCTGTTTACTCCCTGCTGTGGAGAAATAGCAGTGGATAGGTAAGCACCTGGACTGTCTCATGCCTGTTGGAGCTGTCACACACTGAATGGTTGTGTGTTTGTGTCTGTATTTGCTCTTCCATGTCGTGATGGAGCTCAGCCCACACCTCAACAGCTTTGATGTCATGTCTGTGTAGCACATCTGTATTTTTTTAAGCTAATTTTTTTCCACTCACCTGCCCTTGCAGCCTCCTCTGTGTCTCTCTTGTCCTTATTGCTGCTCCCCAGTGGGTGTGGGTCCACTGCGAGTCCTTGCTCACTTTCTGGGTCATCTAGGGACTCATCTCGCAGCTGATCCCCTGCCTGCTTCTCCTCTTCAGTCTGCCGGAGAGCAACTATCCCCCCAGCGCTCTCCCCTTCTCTGGGGATCAGCAGGCAGCACAGGGCCAGCAGAGCCACAGACACAACCACAGTCTGGCTTTTCATACCTGCTGCTCTTCCAACTGCAGAATCCTTTGGTTTGGAGTTTTCTGTCTCAGCTGTCCACAATGCTCAATCCAACTCTGTTCCACCAGAAGAATTCTTCTTCACCTCTTCCCCCACTGTGTCCTTGCAATGTGATCAACACTACTACTCCGGCAGGGAAACTTCTGCAGCTGCACCCGTACCCACAGCCACAGTGTCAACCAGGCTCAGACTGGGCTAGAAGGAGATGGAGTGGGAGGGGGGTAGGGATAGGCAGGGAGGGAAGGGAGGTGGGTTATAGAGGGAGACAGAGAGAGAGAGAGATACAGAGCAAAGCAACAATCCAGTCAAATGAATAGACTGGGTTCCTAATTGCCCCGCAGCTACGGTCAGCTGAACCAACAATGTTAAGGCCAGAGGATCCCCTTCACCTGGCTGACGAGTCAGAACAGGTGCAGAGCTCAGACAGGAGATGGGGGGAGGAGGATGAGGGATGGCAGGTGAGGCCTCAGACTACAGGGCTTGCTCCACCTTGGGCTGGAGAAAGAAGTCAGCTCCTTTTTCGTCTGCAGCTTCTGTTGAATTCCTCGGCGGAGAGCTTTCACCCTGCAGACTCACCACTGAGCAGAACAGCAGGAGAGAGGAGCGACTCCTAGGACATTGAATTCCACAACAGGAGGAGGAGGAGGAGGCGGAGGAGGAGGAGGAGGAGGAAGGGGTAAAAAGGGGAGGACAGGGATTTTGTGTGTGTGTTAACAAAACCAAACACCACTAATCATCAGAGGGAGGAATTCATAGAAAATGAAAACAGGCAGGAGTAGAACATAAATTCTTTCTCAGTCCAGGACTTGTTTTGGTTGGGAATGGATCTCTGCTTTCCTCCTCGTTTCTGTGGAGCTCTGTCATTCTTTCCTCATGGTGTTACACAGCCCGCTCTCTACTTTCTAGAGGAAAAGTTATGGTCGGCAAGGGGGCCATGGAGGAGCACACACACAGGACAGGAGAATTGTTTGAGCAGATGACAGAATTATAACCTTTTAAGATTTGGTGTTTTCCATGCTGTCCCCCCATCCTCCTCCTCTGTCCACTGGAGAGCCTGTCAAGGCCTTCAAATGCTGGATGTGTTGTATATTTTACCACCAGTCTAATCAAGGTACATGTTTTAGTTGTCCTTGGTAATCAAGAATTGTTTATTCTCAGCAAGTAATCTGATAGATCCATCTGGGGCCTGAGATTAAACTCCAGTTAAAGACGTTAGACAGACATGACAACATTTTTGGTCAAATGTCCAAATATAATCATTAGCATTAAAGTAAGAAAATAAGTGAAAAAAATGCCAGTGGGAAAAAGCGTCATGTTACCCTGCTTTTGCAGACATTCCTACAAAATGTAATGACCTCAGCTCAAGTTTTTGTCCCAGTTTTGAGAGGAGGTTTATTATCCAGACATGCAGTGCAATCAAACCACTGCACAGCCCACTGAAGTCCCATTAACTCTGGTCAGGCAGACTCATCAGGGTTTTAAACTGAACAAATCATCAGACAAGACACACAGAGAGGCACAAATACCCCAGTGCATGCAAACACACACACACACACACGCTAAAATATTTCAGTTCATTGACTCTCAGATTGTGAAGACAGTGGAACAGAGATGCATTTAGCCGTGGAGAATCTGATTTGATGAAAACTGTATTGTGACATGCAATCATATCTATGGAGGATATGACTAAGGCTCCGAAGAATGCAACAGATTATTCAGACTACAGTAAGGTCAAGCTGAGGCCTTTTCAGCTGGCAAGGATACAGAGACACACTGGGGAGCAAGCACAGACCTTCTCTTTTTTCACCCATGCTATTTCACAATGTAGACAGAAATCTGCAGGGTCATTGCCTTCAGCTGTAAAAGCCAAATGAAAGCTTGAAAAACAACACCCGAATCGCCCTAATTATTTACTTAAAGAAAGCCACAGCAGCTACTTCCTGATAACAAATAACTTTCGTCTCACCCAGTGATGAAGGGAAGAGCGTAAAATTGCTGTAAGAGGCAGGGCCTGGTAGCACTTACTTAAGTATTTACAATTCATGCCATTCATACAGCTACTGGCAAGTGTTATACTTACTTGTCTTCATTTCACCTACTCGACAGCTACGGTCGTTACTTTACTGATTATTTTACATATGAAGTGACATTATGTGATCAGTTCATATGATACCCACAAATAAATCACTCCACCTCCAACAGCTATATTTAAGTGGGACTATGTGACTTCTGAAATGATAAATAATGGTCATTTGACATAATTAGACATAAAACATCTTTGATCAGTTCAGTACAGGCTATAAGGAATTCACAGCCTTACTTGTTCTGTTATGACCGTAGCTTAATGTGCAGTATTTCGGCTCACAGGAAGTGCTCCTAACTTTTTCTGAACAGCATCAAATGGCAGAAGTGGCAATTACAAGAAAACAATAAATGCTAAAACATATTGTAAAAGTAGCACAAGAAGAGAAGATGCATAAAGTCAGCAAACCAACTCAGTAATATCATTTACAGCGCTACCTAAAGCCTGCTAACCCTAGTTACATAACCCACCATTATGACAGACAGTAAGACTGTTGCAGCAGAATGTCTGAGCGAGCATTAGTTCATTTTGAATTTATTTTGAATTTCATTTGTAAGAGGAGAATATGTTATTTCTTCTTTCAAAAGTTACACAGTCTGGCTTTAATCCGTCAGTGATAATGATATAACACACAGTGGTGGAAGAAGTAGGCCTATTTACATTCTTTATTCAAGGAAAAGCAGCAATACCAGTGTAAAGATTACAACCACTATGAGAAAAATGTGCTATAAATAAATAAAACAATGCCGAAAAATGGTCTCTATTAGTGTATTACTGTATATTATTACTCTCTATATATATATTATAGTCATATTTTATGCATGTAGACCTATGTGCGAGTACCATTTTGGTAAATGAGATCATGCTAGCAGGTAGTTCAATCTCTAAGAATGCATGGTATTTTATAAGTTTATCATATTTTTTGTGTGTTACTCTTAACTTTAAACTTTAAAGTAACTGTTAACTATAGTTATGTCCCTCTGTCTTATACTGGAGTAAAAAAAACAAAAAAAAACAAAGAGGCAAAAAAGTGTGTACTTAAGTAAATGTTCACTTTCCACACATGCTAATTGACAGGGGCCATTCTGCTTGTATAATATTAGTACTAGTATTTTAACTACGTATACTTGTGTTTTGCTGAAAATGTTGCCAAATGTGTTTTTACAGCTCATACTTAAAGGTCCAGCGCGTAAGATTTAGGGGGATTTAATGGCATCTAATGGTGAGGATTGCAAATTGCAAGCATTCAAAACTTCTCACGGTTAGAATTCCTTCAGTGTTTATTGTTCAGGACATTTTTATTGGAAGCCAAATTATCTACAGAGGTCTCTGTCTCTCAAAAACAAACGGACCCTGTGATTAAAACCGGTAAAAACACTAAATTAAGTAGTTTCATGTTAAAAAAATCAGTGGGTTTTTGGACGCTCTCTTCACAGAAGGGCTGCTAATAAGGTGGCTGATGTGAAAATGCAAATGGCCCTATCGAGAAGTTCGGTCCGTCCATTCTGGGCTATTGTAGAAACACGGCTGTGCAAAATGTTGATCTTCATGGACTAAGACCCGTTCCCTTTGTAGATGTAAACAGCTCATTCTAAGGTAACGATAACACAACCGTTTTTATTTTCAGCTGATTAGACAACAGAGAAAACATACTTATATTACGTCCCATTTGTGCCAATATAGCCCCTAACTCACACACTGGACCTTTAAGTAAAGAATCATAGTATAGAAGCTTGTATTGTAGGCTACACCTAAATACAAAAAATACTAATCATCTAACACTTCATGTCCGTCACGTGGTGATCACAGTTCAGACAGTACATCAGAGTGAGTGGTGCTGAGTGTAATGTTTCAGAAAAGACACCATGAATGATTATTACAAAGAGCAGATGAGCATTTGAGTTCTTAAATTAACTTACACAGGACAACTGTTCACACTGGCCACACAATTGCAGTGCAGACAATAGTAGACTTGAGTTTTAATGGATCTGACATCACCTTCATTTGGGTCTGTAAATTCCTGTAGGGCAACATAAGCAGAGCAGTATAGGTTTAGGGTCTGTGCACACAGCCTTGAGTTGAGCGTCAGCATCTACTGAGCAGGAAACAATGACATCAGAGAGGGAGAGAAAGAGAGGAAGAGAGTTGGGGGAGGGAAGGCGAGACAGAGTAAGAAATGCTGTATTCCAGCAGGCTCACTAGGTACAAATGGAAACAGATTCATAAAACCCCATCCTGCTCTTTTCTCTTCACTCTCACTGAGCATGTGGATACCTCACTACTCCAGCAGGATATCTGACACATAACTGATGTGTGTGTCATATTATTTACCAATTAATGGACTCCTGAGTGATGTAATTCAAGCTGTGTCTTGCATTTGTCCTTTGCTCTCCACTGAAACCACGTGCACATCAAAGAACGCTAATACAAGAAGAGACAGCACGGCAAACTATTAGCAGATATGAAAAATGGCTTATGGAACTGTGATTTCGACACAGATTAGCTATAAAAAGGTTGGCTGAAATATTTTTCCATCCTGTGTGTGCTGTGATTCAGCAGGTCCACCACAGCCTAGTCATCTGGCAGTGCGGGACTGGAGCCATGAGTCTGATTAGGCACAGATGTAGGAGAACGAAGTACCAAGATTCCTTTGGAGGCATCCCAAATTTATTGACCCAGGACCAAAATCCCCCTTTCTTCGATCAGTTGCAAATATTTCAACATTGTACTGCAGTGGCTCTGTGTTATGGCAACACAAGGGAAGACTATTTACTACAATTTCTGTTTAATAGTGCCACGATGACGTCTTATTAAGTAATTTGTTTCCCTGATGAAAGATGAAGCGCAAACCGAAGAACCTTGGACTGTGGCTGAGACTTTCAACAGTGTCTACACAGCCTGCCAGTACTGGTGCTCCTCCCTAATGATGAAGCACCAGAGGAACTTATGAGGTTCACTTAAAACTAAACAACCAAAAGGAGGATAAATAAGGATCAGGCTTAGATTTCACAGGAGTTAACTGACACTGCCTTGAAAGCTAAAGCACTAGTTGGATGTGTGTCATGACGTGTAAATCAAACTTTAAGTTCTACTACTGAACAGAATAGAGTTGGGCTGATTCTTTGTGTAGCCTGCATGGCTGCATGAGGGTATTTTACAGTACTACAATTCATAAAACACTGTCTGAATAATGCAGCACCTGTAGACTGTACTATGTTCTCTTATAGCTTCAGTCCTTAAGTTGCAGATCTATCAAAGTGTGCACTCTAGTGGCTGAATTACAGAAAATCTACAGAAAAGCTGAAGACCCCCTACAAACCACAGCTGTGCCCCAATTCCAAACTACGTAGTAATTCTACGCAGTTTTTGAGTACTCAAGAATGATGGGATGCATACTGTTGATTTCTGAGTGTGCTGTTGAAGTACAATAACACCCCACAAAGAAAGGCTGTGCACAGCTGAAAAAAATTACAGAAGTTTGAAAATCGAATTGATATATAAAAAAATGTATTAAATCTGCAACAATTCTGACAAACAATCATTTTAGTTGTTTAATTTAGCAGAAATGTAAAATATTCACTCATGTTAGCTTTGCTGCTTTCTGTCTGTCTCTGACAGGGCTCTAAGAACTTTTAATGGCTTTTTAAATATTATAAAGACAAAACAATTAATCATTTAACTGAAACAAAAAAATCCTCAACAGATGAATTGATAATCAGGGTCCCCACACCTTCTCATACATCCAGTTTGAAGAGTTTTCATACCCAGTTCCCTCCAATTCAAGGATCTAATATGACATAGTTCAAGACACTGACCAGGGTTAAATGCAGTTACAGTACTGAGAATTCCAATAATGAATACCAGCAGGCTCTACAGAGGCTCAGACCACTATTAAAAAAGTAAGGCTTGAATGTGTGAACACCTCTCAACTGTCCTGTGTAGATGGTGGCAGGCAGGGTTCAATACCGTAAAACTTCAATTAATAGCCTGGGCTATTATTTGCTTAAATCAATGAAATCAATTGGCCTATATTTGGGACAGGCCTTTAATTCCTTTCAAAAAGAAAAAGTATGAATATTACTTGTCTCAAATTTCAGTTTCAGATAATATATCAATTATGAATCATTCATTTGATCTAGCTCAGACAGAGAACACATTCAGAGAGTGAGTGAGTTACAGCACTCAAGGATTACTGCACCTGGCATACTGACACAACACCACTTTATCCTGTTAAAACAATACTCACAACTTGGAATAATTTTTGAGTCTTTTGATCTGAAGACCCTTACAGACTAAAGGGACTGGGTGTTTTATTGGGAATCGGCTTTTAATTGAAGTTTTGCTGTACTAACTTTTTTACCACATGCCATCATGGGTAGTGGATTCCAAAATCTACCAGCCACTCAATAGATTGCCATTGTGTTTTTGGCTGCTGAGTGAAGCAAAGTGAAGCAAATCTAGCAGCTACTTGCATATTTTACCAATATAGCCTGTTTACAAACATTAAGTAAAAAAATATATCAAAAGAACTTAAATTTCCATTCTTGCACAAAATATATAAATTCAAGCACGTTCAACAACCCATGTCTACATATATTTTCAAAAACTTTCAAGGCCTTGGCTTTCAAGAATTTCACGGACCCACAGAAACCCTGGATAATGAAAAAAAAAAAAAAGAAAAAGAAAAAAAAAGTTAGCCTTAAAATGCGTATGGTGGTGAGAAAGCTCCAGGAAGATCTTGCAAAACACAAAAGAAGTTATACATCTTTGGAGAATACTTTTGCTTTCTCCTTGGAAAATTGAACTGGCAGTGACACTCGAAAGGCATGGTGGAACAATACAGTAAAATATACTGATCTGTTGTGTACTGACACAGGGAAAAATATAGTGTGAAAATTTGTATTTACATAGGGGTTCATTGATTCCACAGAGAAAATATATTAGTTTTTAAACAGCATTTATTTAGCTTTCTCCATACAATACATTTAATGTACAACAGCACATATTGTATTCTGAAATAACTCTCAGTATAAAATAGGGCTTCTACAATCAAGGTACAGTCATAAAATGCTCTGAGGGACATGACGACGACGGCAACAGTAAAACACCTTCATATAAAGCGCAGGATATTGAGAGAAGTGATTGTATTTGCCAAGCTGCTGCTGTAGGAAGCAGAACTTCACACACCTCTCAGAGCATCCGACATCCTGCAAGAACCCGTTTTTTTTTTTTTTGTAATTTCTCTTGGTTCTGGTTTCACAACTGAGGAGATTCCAAACAATGATCAACGCATAAGAATATGATCTATTACAACTGCTGAAAATATAACTTTTGGTAATATGAGAGGATAAATCAGGCCTTGTTTGGATACTGAATATATATACCAAGGTCAAAGCATACACCGTATTATGACTGCTAATCAAGCCTATATCTTTACAATCATATATTGAACTGTTGGTTTGTGACTGTAGCTGTAAAGACTGGATTGTTTCTGAGTGTTTTCTGGACATCAAACACTTAAACACAGCAAAAGTATACTGTACTATCACTGAAGCCACAAGAAAACCAGCTTATTTCAAACATGGTAAACATCAGCCAATTATAGATTGTTTTTAAGAGGATTTTTAATCATCTGCAGATGTGTATCAGAGCATGTGTGGGCCTATAATAGTGTCTATAAATGTGTCTTTAAATAGAATACACATGACATTGACCAGCTTTCGTGTTAGTTTGCTATTACGTAGTGCTTCAGGTGTTGAATATACATTATATAACATGTCCAATTGGTATGAGAGAAGGCCTAGGTATAAGGAAACGTAAAAAGATAGTCTGACTGAGAGGCCAAACAAACAACAGGAGAGAGAAAGGAGAGATTTGTCTCAAGTCTTGAGGTAAGCAATGTGTTTCAGTATAATGCCCTACAGACAATCATACAGTTACAATCATTAATTCTCTATATACAAACTTCCTGATTTACATACACTGTACTGCTCCTCAGTTTAAAATTTAATAGAACTAAATGTGAGATCATATCCGTGGTGCAATCGTTTTTTTTTTTTGTTTTTTTTTAAAGAGTGAGGAGGGGACTCCACGAAGCCTGTTTCATGAGGTGGGCGCTAATGAACAATATGGCTATTGAAGATGGCCTGTTTCCTCTTGCATACGTCACGCATACTATCAAATATCTACAACAGTGCAAATTTTTCCTGTTCAGTCAAAAACACTCGCAAACAATTGGCTAAACTACATCAGCTCATTTTTGAAGTTATATGGTGGAGATGGCACAGTACAACCATCTGAGTACATGTTGACACAGAACATGTACGTGCCTGCACGTTGAATGTATATATCAATTAGGCCTGCGTGTTTTAGGGGGGTCACATCAACTCTGTTTACTGCGTTACATGAATGGAGGAAGTCTACTGTGGCACAGTGGCTCAAATGAAAGAAGAAGAAAAAAAGGAAGCGAGGACAAACCAGCGCTCTACCCCACATGGCTCCACTGGATGTAGGCACCGTTTTTACTGTTACCTTCTTAGAAGACAAGGTTGAGCTCAATAACATGTCAAGCTTATCCCACATCTCTCCAAACATACGCTGCACCACCTAAATGTGTGTCTACTGAAGGAGGCTTGATGCAAATACGAAATAAATGTGCTATAGTAGTAACAGTTTGCGCACTCATTGACACTACAGACTGTAACTGAGACATGACATCAACAAGCTTTACGAAGAGGAGGAGGCTATAGGATGCTACAGTACTAGTGCTACCTGAACATGCTACAGATTGAGACTACAATGATGGGAGATGGTTTCACATTAGCACAAAGCAGGAACCAGCTTTGCTGAGGAGCTTTGCCCATCCTAGGCCACAGTGCTGCTGACTCCAGCTGTGTCCAGAACCAACATCTGTTTGTTTGTTTTTTTAAAAATGCTAACCAAAGAATGTGTTCTTTGTTTTAGGACAAATCTTGTCCACGGAAATGTTATGTACCATTTTTAAAATGATAAGTACCGTCATTGCAGCTTGATGGATCAAGTACTTAGTAAAGCTGGCTTATTGTGTGCAGAGGAAAGCACCCCATCTGTAGTCAGTTCCTGTCATACGACACACACACGCGCGCACACACGCACGCACACACACACACACACACACACAAATGCATTCACTTGCACAAGCGCACAAACCCTGAAGTTAGGAACGATTTCTATCGTCACACAGCACTATCGTTTTGATTATCATTGAGTGAGAGCTGGGATTGCATACTGTACCATACATCTCCGAGGAGAGGCACCCTTCATCAATATCAGCTCATTCATTTTATTTCTCACACACACATACGCACACACACACACTGGAATAAATTTTTAACTGGTCAAAAAAATTACAATCACATGCTTTGTAACGGAATGTAGAGAAAGCTCATACCAGACCTTCCACTTCAGCTGGGACCAAGCCAAGCACACAGACTCTGTTAAGAAGTGTCTCCTTGGCTTTAACCGCGAAAACTTAAGAATTCAGATTTTGAGACGTTCTTGACAGTGGAATTTAACAGTGTTAAAAATCCCTCTCACGGCCACTCAGCTATCTGTTTACTGAAGGGATTTTATACATAACTGTGAAGTTATGACAGCTACCATTCAGAGAGGACTAAAAAAAGTTACCATTTTAATTAAAAATAAATTTCCCCCATATTCAGACCCCTGGCAACCATGAGTACACCAACATCTGGCTATACCGCCACACATCTGGAAGTGTCCATTTTTGTACATCTTTCACATGACATATATTTAATTGACGCTCTGATAGAGAAAGCAAAGTGATCAGACTTTCAAAGCAAGCTGCATTCAAAGTCTACTGTGTGAGATATTTGAGAACAACATGTACTGGCAATTTCTGTTCCCCACTTAAAAAAAAAAATTCTGTAATCTACCAAGGTTTTCTATCTGATGCTCTTCAGTCAAGCTGAGAGAAAACCTGCTTCTGTTTGCTCTGTCGCAGGGCTTGAAACTAGTTCATTTCTCTCTTATCACCATAAAGTTAACAGAGCATTTAACAATATGCCTGACAATGCCGCCCTCAGCTTGTATCATGAGCTGTCAGCGTGCTCCCGTGATGGAGCCGTATCTCAGAGCGAGAGAGAATGTCAAACCTGTTAAGAAGCCGCTCCATCCCATGCTCCCCCCTCTGCAATGCTAATTTACCCTGACTGAGAGATCCTAGGGACACAAGTGTGTACGTTTTGACCTTCTAGGCAGGTAGAGTTTAATCAGTTTGGCTACTAAATCCACAAAAAAAAGTGCACACACATTCACTTTGTTGTTTTTGTGACATCTTGTGTTTCTGGCCCGCATCAGCTCTTTATATTTGTCTGTTCTTTGTTTAAAAAAATAAATTAATCAATTTAAAAAAACCAAATATAACTCTGAGAGACCTCCAAGCTTAATCTGATGAAAGTGCAGCACCCCAGCGTCAGTGGAAGGAGTGGAAGTGTTTCAGTAGGTTCAGATAGCAGGTCCTAGATCAGGGACTGGTGGGGTTCTAGCTCTCTGAGAGTAAGCCACTCATACATACCGAGATAGATGTACTCACAAACAGGATTGCTAACACAAACACACACACATAGCATGCACGCACACTCATGTACCCATGCACGCACACGCACACACGCACACACACACACACACACACACACACACACACACGCACGCACGCACACACACAGTCTAGCTTAGATGAGTCTGGCCTCTCCCTCCATGTCTGGCGGTAGATCACACACTCCCGTGAAGTGCAACTCCTTTCCCTTGCTTCCCTGTCCCGTCCCAGCTCTGGCCCCCAGGCTAGGAGAGGGCTGTTGGGCCTGAGGGTCTGGCGACGTCCCACGGGGGATTCCACCTGCCCGCCTCTCTTTCAGGAAGACCTCAAGTCGGCGCAGCATCTGCTTGGGGTTCTTTTTGGCAAACAGCTCCACTTCTGAGGGGTTAGAAACACAGAAACGGTGGGACTCATGCTGCGATGACAATCTGTGTTCAACTGTGCTTCTGAGTGTTGCGTTCAATGCATAGACCCATGGTTCATGTTTTAAAGGAAGAGTTCGACATTTTTGAAAATACATGACAAGAGTGATACCACGCATGAATCTGAAACATGGCGACCACCTTCTCATTTCACTCTCAGTTGGCAAAAAGCAGGACAAAACATGCAGTTAAAAGAATACAACCACTATAACTTCAACAATTTAGCATTCCTCTAACATTCTTGGACTACTGATGTACAAAGTCTAAATCAATGCAGCAGAACCAGAGATATCATCTTTTCAATTTCACACATTCTTCTAGTTTGTCAAAACAATACCACATGTCATTGGGGATTCTGATGTATTATGCTAGTAGCCAGTGACTCATGTGGCCTCAATAATAGAATCCAGTAGTATCTGTAATACCTAGACCCAACCATTGCTGACTCAATCCCAATTTCCCAAGGAAATTTTATCTGATTTCAGGCAGCTCCCTCTGGAGCCAGGCTTTATACAACTGTTTTCTCATTTGCAGTGGTCCTCCCAAAGACCTGTCAACAGACTTTGATATGTAAAAATGCTGGAGCCCCCTTTGCTGATGGATTATCATATATATATAAAAAAATACAAACAACTCTAATACATGCAACATTGTCACCACAATACAAAGCATGTGCTACACAATGATAGATCTACAAATGAATGAACAAGGCTGATTTCAAAGTGCTTAGTAATAGTGGACTCCATCCGCCATTTTCTTTACCTTTCAGTACAAAGCCAGAGTCAACAATGGTCTTCTGTTGGGTCTTCCACAGTTGGTACAGGTGCAAATATGTGGCAACGTAGAACTCATTCAGCACACCAACCACTTGCTGACGACGATTGCACTCCCTGCCGTGAGCGAAGACAGGGCATTGGTGGAGAAATACAGTGTGACAAATAGACAGCAAGCCAAACACATACTCAAGAAGGTGCAGTAAAAAGAAAACTGAGGACCAGTGACTCACTTGGACAAGGCTTCCTCTCTGAGTACTTGCAGAGCAATGCGGGTCATGTTGATTGACATCACACTGAATGGAAAGTTCTAAAGCAGAGAAAATACACAAGGAAATTTTGGTCCACAAGGAGTGCTTACAGAGGCTACAGGAGTAAGGCCTGAAACAGGCTCGTCTTGTGGCTGACTTTATTGATCCCTGAGGGGAAATTCTCTTTTTCGTTCTAGTTCCCTCTGCGGGGAGGACAAAGGTCAGGGTCAGCTACAAAGTAGCACGCCTTGAGTGGGAGATGTGACAGTGTCTCTGAAGGATTAGTGAAATCTGATTCCTGAATAAAACACATGCATACACACATTGTTTGACATGAGCAAATTGCCTTACAGGGGTGTCTTTTATGACCTGCTGATACCTGTGTAGGGTGTTGTGATAACTTGAAGATGTCTCTAGCCAACGGTAGAGTCTCTGGGTCCATCACAAAGTACAGCGTATGCATCAGTCCCAGAAAACCAGTGCCACGTAGGTCAGTGGCTGGGTCTGTACCTGCAGTGCAGCAAAAAAACAAACACAGAGACAACAAAACAATACATTGAGTCATAGTGTTTCCTTGTTTGGTGTAAATATTGTCAATAATTTTGGATAAAGATCAGTATCTGAGGCAAAGGAGTGTACAGGTATCTTACCCTGAAAGCCGATGTTTTCCCAGTGAGCCCCATAGCGCGGACAGTCCAGCCTGCTGCCAATCAGCCGCTTATAAATGGTCTGAAGGACACGCATGTGGACTGTTTGGCTGTTGTCCACATGGCCTATAGAAAACACACACACACAAATATGCAGTGAAAATCACTGAGTGGTTTATTAGAAACATTCCAGAGTATACACATGGTGGGATGATTATACAAACAGGCCCAGCAAACACAAACTCACACTGTGCGATGGCAAAGACCAGATCCCTCTCCTCCAGAAGCTCCCTGTGCAGCCGTGGAGGTCCGAAGAGGAAGTGTGTGATCGCGGCCAGACCTGTTCTGCGAATGGTTGGCTGGATGTTCTTCTACAGATGAGGAAGGCAGAAATACAATACCACTTTAAAATTATAGTTAGAACTATCAACTAAATTATTAAACACATCCACAAGTAATCCACTTGATTCTAATTTGAATATTTTATCAGGCCTTCATTTCTTTATTTTCTTCCTCATTTCAAATTTCCTTTGTTTCACAAGTAAATGTTTCCAGCACCTCCCTTCCTATTCCTGGAACGCTTTTACTGTGAAGACATCAAACTCAAAGTGTGCATATAACCCAAAAATCTTTCACTGATATTTAGGCAAGGACTAGCCTTTATTTGTTCCAACAATCCACTCCTCCTGCTATCATTCGAGAGTTGGCCATTATTGAAATGTCAGCTCTTATTTGAGAATTTTGGATATGCAATGTTCCTTACCAGCAAGTCCCCGAGGTCTGTGGTCTGGAAGTACTGCAAGGCTTCGTTGAAGGAGATGATCGGGGTCGGGTTTGAGTCCTCAGTGAGAGCTGGGGAATATTACAGACAAAGTTACTCTTTTAGAACAGCAACTTACAGACAAAACAGTTAAAGTCACTGTCATCTTATCTAGGGCTGCACAATATGAGGAATATATGAGATAATGTTGTTGAATATCATGATATTACTTAAAAAAAACAAAAAAAAAACAGATATTGAAGTGTACTCAGTTCTGCCTTTCTGCTGCTTTCAGTGTATAGCTTTCCTTTATTTAACAAATTGAACTAAACACAAAAGACACAAAACAGTTTATTACTGGTACTCTCTAACTAACCAAAGAAGTGCCTGCAGTCTTTAGCTATGTGTTTATTGCACAAGTTGATATCGTGATGATGATGATGATGATACAAAAACGACATATTGTGCAGCCCTAAACTTGATGCAAACAGGTGAAACGGTCTCCCAATCCCAAATGGATCCAAGGGGAAGGGGAAGAAATGGAATTGGTCCAAGGTCTGTAAGGGCTTAGGGCTTGAGTCAACGAGTCTGTAAGGGATCCATTTGGGATTGGGGGAGTGAGATGCATCTGACCTGGTTGGACGCTCTCCAGAGCCTCCCACTCCTCCCTGGCCTTTTCCAACTCCACATTGTCCTCTGTAGGGATAATTTTAAAAATGTAGATAAGAAAACAAACACCCAATTTTGTCGCACACTCTCACACAAACAAACAAACTTCACCAGAAGCACTGATTGGGAATGAATATCTACTCAGCCAATCTGCTATGGTGCACTGGCTGACACCCATCCAGTTCATCATCAGTCATAAATCCTTCCAGTCTTACAGACCTGCATCACTCAGAGTGCCACTGAGACCCTGTGCCTCCTCCAAGCTGCCAACCTGCACTCCTAAGGGAAATTTTATCTGCACCAGCTGCCTGGTATCTAGGATACACTGTCTCTCATTCCTGTGGGAAGACGATGTGAGACAAAAGAGAGGTTGTGTGAGAGTATGTGTGTGTTACCTGCAGGTTTAGGCTGGTCCCCTCCGGCTGCCAGGGTCTGCAGAAGACCATTCTGCTTCAGTGCTGAAATCTGGACAATCACCAAACAATGGATTACCTCATGTTCCAGGAGGGAGACGTTGGGTACAGTGAGATGCTAAGAATGAAACTGAATTACCGGCAAGGATCTGAGTGGTGCACTGCCGTTGGTGTGGTCTTTGACATTATGACTAATTATCAGTCCGTTCATGACCTGAGAAGACAAAAGTTAGCATTTTCAATATCTAAACACTTGCAAAGAAACTACGATGGATCAGTTAGAAGAGATTTGTACTCACAGGCTTATGGTTGGAGTGTCCATTGGTGATATCCTCTAATGGTTTACATTCACGGGACAAACCATTCAGGCCCTGACAGGGGGGTAGCAGCAACACAGAGCAGATGCTTCAGACATGTACACAATGTAAAAATAGTGCAGCTTTCACTGCTTTAAAGACATGCAAAATTCATCATAATTGTTTGCTCTATTATGTTCTCACTTTTGGTCATTCTGGCATCCCTGAAAACTAAAACTACGTGAAACATATTTAGTGCAGCACACCAAATAAATCTCAAAATGGCCTCAGAAGTAAAGCACGTGCTAACACTTCTGGGTTTTTTTTTTTAAGTATGCATTTTGTGTTGATGGATTTAGTGAGGGCAGATTTAGTAACTCAAGGGTGTACTTCCTCTGAAGAAAATTGTCCCTGCCCTGTTACATTGCATCCAGCCAGGCAGGGGATATACTTATCCAACTGTTTACAAAAGAAGCAATACACAAGGATAGAAGCCAGGGAGCAATAAGTAATGTTACGGCTGGAAAACCAAGCTGGGGATAAGGGAAATGCCCTGTCAGGTGAAGCCATAGCAACATGCCAAGCCAGCCAGACCGGAGATTACAGCTAAAGCAGAGGGACAACTGTTGACCTTAGGCCTTAAGTTAAACACGTGTGACAGAACTTCTTAAACACATTAGCTCTTAATTGTTTATTATACAACAGTGTGATACAAGAAAGGAAAATTTATCTCTGAGGGTGACTACATCAGTATGGCAACAGGTGCAAGACGGCACTGACTTCTATTCTGTTGACAAACACAGCAGGTGTTGCTGTCAAGCTTTGTTTTAATGGGGTTAAGTTGCTGTAAACCCAAACACTGGAATGAGATTAAAAAGTCACAAACTTGAGGACCAAAGGTGAAATATTACCTCAGAGAGGGTTGTGACATCAATGTCTTCTTCCATTGCATATGAGTGTGTTGGCTGGCGAGTGTGTTCCTGATCGTGGCCTCTAAAGGCTTCTGTAGTCATGGACTGAGATGGGCTGAGGAGCTGATGCAAGGACCACCATGATTTCCGTAGAGCACATTTGTAGTGACTGCAAATATCTACACTTTTCTCCTTTTCTCCTCATATACATAGAGAACTCAACGTCCAAAGTCACCAGTATGATTTCCCAAAACTGTCACTGGCAGAGGAAATGCATACTGTGCACATCATATTTTCTTCTTCTGTGTAATAGCGATGACTGTGGGGTTCTGATGGCAGCCTGGTTTTATTAGCTACTCTAAAGTCTAACCTTGAGTGTGCACTCTGACAGGAATATGCAGGTATCAGTCCACAAGAGCTGACAGGAAGAAACGGCTATCCATCAGTGCAGAAGTTTCCTGGAAACCTGCCTCCTTTCTCTCCTCCACAGATCCACTTGGCCAGTGGCTCCACTCCTTAGCCCCATCAGACGTACGCAGAAGCTGGATAATGACATTGCTTTTCAGGGCTGGGCTTTCCACGTCCGAGACACTTCATTACTTTGGCACTCAAGACAAATCCAGTATGCACCTAGAGGTACCAGTACAGTTGTGCACTAACGCTATGTTATGTCTTCAGCCTCACATGAAACTGCAGCACATGTCCAAAGTGAGAAGTGAAGGTGTCCAGTGAGATGTGGGTCATGGATAGAGTTGTTGTTTGGTCAGAGTCCTGAGGAGGGGCTGTCATATGTACATAATATCTGAAAACTAGAACAAAAAGAATGATTAAACTGCACAGAGTTAGTAAACATTTACCAGTGAGAAACACACTTACATGATAATAGTGCTGTTGAAAACATCAATTTATTGATACATATTGATACGAAGCGGTTTCAATACTCATTTTCTGCAGTACAGATACACAGGTACCTGCTGCGTTTCTCTTGTTTACTACTCTCGACTACAAACATACATGGCCTTGTAATATTTATCTTTTCATTTAAAAAATGTAATTGTAACATTAATACTGAATATCAACATTTTTTTAAGGTACTACCGAAGTTAGGAATTCCAGTGTCGTGACAAGACTACATAATGGTGCATAAAAATGTGAAGCAAAATATAAGTTTAACCATGTCAAAACTGATTTAAAGAATACTTTTAAATATAAACTATTAACTATATTGCACTAAAAAGTTGTCCTTTGTATACTGTCTATGTACGTTTTTTGCCAAAGCAATCTAAATTCAGTAGCGTAAAGTAAATTACTCAATTACTATACCTAAATACAAATTTGAGGAAGTTGCTCTTTAACTGAACCATGCTACTTTATACTTTTACAACAACAACACTGCAATTAGGGTTACAACAGTTTGAGATTTTCATGGAATGATAACCGTCTCAGAAAATATTGTGGTTTCACGGTATCAGGGTATGGCAGAATTATTATCATGTCAGAATGATCCTCAAAGGAATTAAAATAGAAATGTTATTTTTGGTTAAACAAACTTAAAACCATTTTTAATCGAAGTGCGTGAAAAAAGTCTCACTTTTAAAAGTAACTAAAATAAAGTTAACATTTTCTGTCTGTTTGTTTTGTCAATATCGTAGATAAGCAAATGTACACCTTGCGATAAACGTCAATTTTAACATCACGGTACGCCTTGAAACGGTACACTGTTGCAACTCTAACTGCAATTTACCCCATTTATTTGACAGCTGTAAAAGTTACAGAGATACAATTTTATGTAAATAAGATTTTACGTAAATAACACTTCAGGAGTTCAACTACAAAGCTGTGATGCTGCTCCCCTATGAGCAAGAGTGCAGCCTCAGATCCTCGGGCAGGGCTCTGCTGGCTGTTCCTCAATCCTGGCTCAAAACTAAAGGTGACGGGGCTTTTGTGGTCAAGGCCCCCCCAGCTCTGCAACTCCCTGCCTGAGAGTGTGAGGCTTGCAGAATTGCTGCCATCTTTTACATCACTTTAAAACATATCTGTTACTTTTAGCACACTGTTTATTTCATATATATCATATTTTATATGATTTGTTCATCTTATAAAGTAATTTGGTATTGGATTATATTACTTTTATATTATTCTAATCGATTACATTTGACTCATTTCATTTGTGCAGTCTTCAGGGCACTTAGTTGTTAGCTTTGCTGCTTCATTGGTGGTATTTACCTTTATTGTTGGGATTCCTGTTTCTTTGTTATTCTTAAAATTGCCGAATGTTATTTGCTGAAATCCAGCACTGTTTTACATCTGGGTTCAACCATGCAAAGCACTTTGTAACTTTGATTTAAAAAGCACTTTATTATTTTATTATTATCACGTAGCTTAATGTTATGTACTGGAGTAAAATACCCATGAAACAGTCAGGAAACAACTAAATGCTAATTACACATTACCCAACTAAATGGGCATTTAGTTTCTGCGTTGAGTACTTTTATTTTTGATGCTTTTGTAGTTTCTTTTGAGTGACACTTCAATGCATGACTTCTACTTGTAATATGGAATGGAGATTTTTTACTGTAAGTTACACTATTACTAACACTCCACTGCTGTCTAAATCACAGGAAGATTTTTTAAAAGCCTTAAATGTGTTACACAGGAGTGTCAAAGTCCAGCACCGCAACGTACAAGCTCTGTGTCATGACAGAAATCACAGAAATGTACCGAATAAATCCAACTTTGTGAGATGACAGTCGCCTCCTGTACCATATCACCGCTCTGACAGCTTCATAGCGACCTAACGTCAGATAGCTAACATTATCTGTAGCAACCAACAAGCTAGCAATATGTCAGCTAGCAACCCCGCAGGCACAAAGACGCAGCTACAGCTCCTTGTCACACCGACAATGCACTATCCGCACACACTGCATGCAAGCCGGCCAAAATTAGCCGCAATTAGCTGTACAATTTATGCCATGAATATCAAGTGCAATTATGCAGTTGAGAGCAAGCTAACACAAGAAAAGCCAGCTGTCAGGCTAACTAACGGGCTAGCAGTAGCTCTATTGAACTGTAACGGGGATGGAGTCTGTGCCCAAATCCGACAGCAACATACGGATTAATCTGCTTTTGTCTATAACGTATATTAAAAACGCTACAAAACATTGCGTGCTGTGGGCTGTCCGACTATATAATGCGATATAAAGCATTAAGAAAGTACCTCAGTTTTTGACTATTTCTCCCTCCAATCTCAGCTTCCCTTCCCCCGTCCAGTGGCCACGGTAATTTCAAGTGCATCCTGGGAATTGTGGTTCCCTTTCGGGCTGTAACTTCATTACGTCATTGCTTTCTCTCTCACAGATATGGTAGGCTCAGAGAGCAGGGAGCCTGTGACCTCCTTTTCTGTCTGCACCTCCCTTCAGCACATACTCTTCTTTGCTTAAGATACAATGAAGAGTGTCATTATTTCTCTAAATCTAATTATGAATATATCAATTATTAAAGATTTTTTTTTTAACTTAGGGACTGCTCTGTAGCTACTTCAAGGGTGGGGTGCCTGGTGGCTTTTTTTTTTTTTGACACTCCCCAAAGCTACATTTATTTTTGCTTGAGCCTCCCTGAATTACTGGCAGAAAATGAATGACAACCCCCACCCCCACCATACATTAATTAAGCTATTAGATTTTTTTTAAACTTACTTAAGTTAGAAGTTGAAGATGAAATCTGAAGTTGAAAAAAAGCCTTGGTTTTTCACCCTTGTTTTGCATGCTGGGCAGTTAGTGTTGATAGTTTATTTTGGATGACGTAGAATAAAGTGGTTTTGATGAAATATTACTATGTTAAGCTCAGATTTGGTTCTTTTTTTTTCGGACAGAAGAGTTTGTTGCACATGATGTGTCCAAGGACCACTGGAAATTTAAAAATCCAACGATAATTTCTATTTTTACAGTTTCTGGCTATGATGAATAATATAGTTAGTTCTGGCAATTTCTAAAGAAAACATGAAATTAAATAGTTTTTTGATCAATGGTAAAGTAAATACCAAAACCGAACATTTAAATTTGTATGCCCCTCCCAAGACAAAATGAATAAATAAATAATGAAAAAATAAGTCCCTCTCCAGTGCTTAAAAAATTATTTGACATGCTCCCTCCTTTTTGCACCAACCCCTCCCTCCTCATAAGTAATGAACGGTCCCTTAACCCCCTCTGGAAAGCTTATAAAGTGCAAGGATTTGCCTACATTTCTCCCCAACAGAAAAAAGGCTGACGTTTAGAGTTATGTTTTGGTCAAGGACACACTGATGGAAACTGGATAAAATCATGACATTTAATCGAGGCTCAGACTGCCAGATAACTTGTTTTGTCTTACTGTCCTTATTACATACGGAAGCACTGCACTGAATAATTTTCCCTTTCCTAAGTCAGAATTTCTCCTTTCCTCTCGATACACAAATACAAGAACAAGATCTCCAAGTGGCTGTGCAACTCTCCTCACATCTGCTTATGTTCAGATTTTAAGGGATTTCAAGCAGATGTCAATTATTACCCTCTGGAACATTCTTTCCAGAAAAAAAAATGTTTGTTTTGCATTGCACAAGGCGGCCCTTGGACCTATTCTGCTAAAGTTTGTTTTATTTAGAGGACAATGGAATCAGGATCAACCAAACTGGGCATTTGTCTTGGGCCTAAATTCTCAGAAAGATTATGTAAGGAAGGGGAAAGCAGTCACCACAGCCCACAGGTTACAGCTCACTTCCTATTTCACCTCAGAAACTTTCCTCAGGCCTAACTGGTATGTTATGAATAAATAATTCTGTAGTAGTGCTCGTGAATATCTTGCAGCCAACTTCATCATGTGAGACAGAAGTGAGACCTTGACTCCTAAACCTAACTCATCCTGGCTGCCCATGTAGCCTTAACTACATCCAAGAAAATGTGTTGTTACAAAACATTTTGGATCGACTCACAAAATAGGAAAATGTTACACAACTGGCAATAATGGAGGACAGATTTCCTGTTTGGGATGGAACTCACTGTTACTCGATCTTGGGGAATGTGCTGCTGGCTCACGCTGAACTGCTCGCTGCTGGGCTCCTCACACATCTGAATGGCCAAACACCTGCTCGTTTTGGCAAACTATCAGTCTGAAAATCCATCAAGGAACAGGAAGACATCTTTTTATGAACTACATTTCTCATGGTTTAAAAAAGAGCCTTTGAATTCATCTTTCTCCTCCCTGTCAAAGTGGAATCTCCAAGATGAGTTTTAGGTTTTCCATTCAGTTTTCTGTTTTGCTTTGTATTTTTTCCCCTGCAGTACAATAATTTGTGTTATTTTTTAAGTCTGTGTGACCAACTATGTGTGTGGACTATGTTTTTATTTGTTATCTTTGTAGTTAATCATGATGATTGCAATGTTTTATGAGCTTTTATTTGGGTTCTCATGCATGAGGACAGGATGGAGTAATCATTCTCAGAACTGCTTTCAAACAGTATAATAAAAGAATAAAAACATTAATACCAATGACATTGCAATCTTTTATTCACTTGGCAGTCACTGTAATGAAATGCATCTGCACAACATCAATAAATAAAACACGAAATAAAAGTGCAACTTCACAGCAGAGGGGGGGGCAATAACTGAGGTGTTATCAGGAGGAAACTATGCGCAGTTTATAACACGTTTAACTGCTCACAATTACTCAGAGTGTCTGCCAAGGCAAAATGAAGTGATGTGGATGAATGTGTCAGAAACAATCAAGGCACACAGTGTGCAAGATGCAAAATCTCATGACAGGTTTTCTATTACCAGGGGCAAGAGAAACACGCATTTGCCAATTGAAACCAACATCTGTGCTCAGGTTTTCCTTAGATCTCAAACAAGTGTCATCTTGCTCTGATCTCCTTAATACTCTCTGGATTTTCATACTGTTTCAGCAGGTATAAGCAGATTTGTAGCCTACGACTTTTTTTAATGAGCACGGGGTTGCTCCTCTGGTACTGTTGAGCGCACTGTGCCAAAGCTCAAGAGGCATCCTGTGTCAGCAGGCATGAGCCATCGCCATAGAAACATTATTAGCCATCCTTTGCCTGAGGTGGTTGGCAAAGTCCACCTGCGTCTGAGAGAGCACTTTGTTGATGATTGTTTTTGGGATCCATCCCTGCAGATGACAAAGACAAAGACAATGTTAAAATGGGAATGTTTTCTATAATTTCATTTTGTTTTTTAAAGGGGATCTATTATGCTCAGTTTCAGATACTTATATAGTACACACTTTATTTTCATCATACTGTTTCTGCTGGAACACCTGGATTCACCCTCTGTCTGAAATGTTTTTTTCTTTTAGTGTCTGCTCTGAGTGGTCTGAGATTCTGGGTATTCTGTGCACCACCATTGCATCTGGGTATGACTGTAACAGAGTATAGCAGCACTTTCTACCATGAAAAATGACAAATAGAAGCCTCTAAATCAAAATCTTCTCAACCAGACATGTCCCAGCAGGAATATGATCTGAAATCGGGGGGAAATTAACAACAATTGCAACTGAGATTACGTTTTCCAGACGTTAGCATGGAGCTACATGTAGCAGTGTACTTGCAGCCAGAGAATGGCTGTTGCCTAACAGAGTATAGCGGCACTTTCTACTGTGAAAACTCTCCAATAAAAGCTTCTAAACCAAGATATTCAAAACCAGAAAAATCCTGAAATCAGGAAGAAATTAACAACATTGGCAACCAAGATTACATGTTTACTTCATGTTAGCATGTAGCTACATGTAGCAGTGTAGCCTACGTAATGGAAACACTTGCAAGAATGTGCCAAGCGCAGATGAACGTATAAAGGAACTTGTCACGAGCTGATGTCAGCACATTTCTAAAGTGGAAAAAACATTGGAAACAGAGTAGGCTATTCACAATTGCTTACAGGGGTTTTTGAATGCATTTCAGTGCAAATCACTGTGGTTAATGTGGGAAAGAAAATACCATATGGCAGTCATACCTTAAGATCTATACTTAGTAACCAGGTGAACTTGGTCTTATTAGGGTCTTCAGCACAGGGCTTCATCACTATACAGGTAGGCCCATTCTCCGCTCTGAAATAATGTAATGATCAATGTACAACGTCAGTTTCAACAGCATAAGGTACTCACATCCATCCATTACACTCAAGTAGTCTGATCTTTTTACTCCTTACATGCATGTACACATCACGAAAGGTAAATTACTTTCAGTTAGGTGGGAACTCACCTCACCACACCCCTTTGCTCAGGCATTTTTGCATGCTGAGTGGACATTCCAGCCAAGAAGCATGTGGAGCCCCGGCGCTTGGCACAGCGGACGCTAACGAAGTCCCTTGGTCCCACCACATTGCCGGGCGTCTCTGCAGATACCTCATGGGTAACCATTGTGTCCTGGCCGATCTTTTGAAGGATCTGTGGAATTCCATTGTGAAAATCTGTAAGTGCTCTTGGATAGATATGAGAATTATCTGGTTGTGATATGGGAAACTGAATTTTAAATAGCAGAATCTAAAGGGATCCCTGTTCATATGCCTCTTTCTTACCTTGACCTGTTTGACGTTAGGGTTCCACTCCCCCATTTGCTCCATATTTCCCACCAGCTCTTCATAAAGAGTGTCAGGATGTTGCTCTAGCATCACCTCCAGCTTGAACACCTTCCCGATGTCAGGTAACACCTTACTCAAGACTTTGTCTCCATTTGCCTAAGGAGGGGTGTAAACAGGCACTGAGAACCACATTTTTGATCAGAAGGTGGCAGCCACTGCACCTTTTGATTTAATTAGTGAAGTGCTCTTCTTTTCTGTGTGTCTTGTCTCAATACTCACGGCTACAGTTTCAATGGTCCAGCCGTCCTGTTCACCGAGGATGTTGATGGCCTTCTGCAGTGCATTCTCACCTTGCTTCACGTAGGACATTTCTTCCTCGCTGTACCCCTGCTCCTCCTCAATCCGAGAACCTAGAAAGTAAAGCGTGTCATTCAGCTTCCACTATTATTTTTCTGTATTTTTAAGATAAATATCTCACAAGGAAAACACTGAATTCAGTTTCAGCTAGTTAATTAATTAGCCTGATACTCTATGAGAGCATTATTTCTGTCTGTCTCAAATAATCATGTGACAACTCACTAAGGAGGGAGCTTCGTCGGCGGACTTGGCTGATCCAGTTACTGGGGCCCGGACCTGCCAGTCTGTTCAGCTCATGGTGAATGGCCACTAAGGCGTTCTTCCTCAGGCCTAGGAGACAAAAAACAATGTGTTGATCACACATGCAGTCAAAAGAAAAAATCACAAGACAGAAAATAACAGTAAACCTCTTTGCTTTTCCATTTCTCCATTGATTCATTTAGCCACTCCTGGACTCCATGCAGAACTCCGCTAAGAGAATATGCATTTTGAGCATAAAATGAAACAAAGAGAAAAGGCAAGAGCGCTGAATGTTCTCACTCACCTGTCATGTTCCTCATATGCCGATAGGAGATGCCAGCGCACAGTTTGAAGGTTGCAGGCAGCATTTTGTTACAGGAGTTTCTTGCACCTTTAAGAGAACTAAGAAACTTTAAGCAAGTAGATCACAAAGATTCAATATTTGGCTGAGCTGCAAAACTTCTTGAAAGAAGTAAACCAACAGCTGAGAGTTCTGTAGGGTAGACTTAGATTTCTAACTGAGGTTTGAAAGTGTCCGTATATATAAGAGCACTGCCCACAAGGCCACTGGGCTATCATCACATAGATAAACACACACATCACCTCACTGTTCCAATGGCCATGTCACCAAGGTTGCCTGGCGGACACGACGAGCATGTCTCAGCCTCTCACAAACATTGTGTCAGATAACGTCCAGTGCTGGGGGCACACACACACACACACACACACACACACACACACACACACACACACACACACACACAAACATTCCCATACCAGGGTGATAGACAGCCTCTCTTCAGTGATGCGAGTGCCTAAAAGAGAGGTCAGCGGGAGAGGCCCTGAGTGACTCATCCATTCTTTCATGGTCCATTACAGCATGAACACTAACTGGAATTTGAGAGTAAAATAATTCTATTGACTTTGGCTTGTTACTTCCTTGTTATGATTAATATCTTACTACATGCTTTGTAAGTGTCAGTATCACTGAGTGGAAATGACCAGCCATTAACCCTAATGTTCTGTTTGGGGTCACTGAGATTTACACCCTCTTTAACTAGTGGCCCCCCATAAATTTTCATAGGGGTGGCCAGATGGGGCCACAGAAAATCTTGGGGTGGCACACCAAAACCAAAAGTCATAGCTGAATATCAGGAATTAAATTATGCTTTTGAAGTATATAAGCTAGTTGAAAACTATGTCAATATGGAGAGTTAAGGGATCACATACTGACATACTTTGGTTTCTTATACTAAGTATCTGATGTGCATAGATTAATATCGGTACAGGTAACATTCTAAGTTCCACAGCAATCCTGTTTTAGTTATGTAGCGGTATATACATTACATCTGTTAGGTGATTTATTGTTCTTTAGCTAGGCTGATTGTCCTTTTCCTAAAAAGACAAATATACAAATTTAATCTGAAGGAGTTCTTGGATTGTAAGGAGCAAAACATTCACTGGGAAAAGGCATACTTGAGTTCAAAAACACCACACAGAGGCCTCCAATTGTTTCCTGTTATTTTTATGAAATGGGGCCGGTGAAGGGGGCAATGATTGTATCAGGGTGGCTGTGGCCTCCCCTGGCCATTCCTTCAGGGCATCACTGTTTTAACAACTCACAAAACATATTTTACACTGTTTTATCAACTTGATGTTCACTGATTTTTCTAAATTTTCTGAAAATTGCTTATAAACATGATTTAGTGCTTTTAGTCTATTTAAATTTCTGTTACTGGAGTTCAGTAGGTCTAACATAAAGGTCATAAAGGTCTAACAGGGAGTCTGATTAACCCTAAACAAAAGTCACATCACTGTAGCACAAACTTACTGTGCATGTCTTTGTCAGTGAATTATTTTTTTGGAAAACAAAAGGAATATATATTTGTCCCGCATTGTACATATAATATATAAAACATAACATATTTAAATTTTTGTTGTATAAACGATGTAATTTTCATAATTTATCACCTACAGCAAATATGCGAGGCCAGCTTGTGTCAAAGAGAGTAGTAAACAAGTCAGCATTTTTTTTAACATGTTTTGCTCAAGGACATTTTCACTGGAGACGTGACACTCCAACAAATTGAGCCTCTAATCTTTTAGTTAAGACGTGTCTCCTTAAACACAATTTTTCAGATATGTTTGTGTGTGTGCGCTTCATATATTGATAACTGCTTTGTTAAAAGGTACAGAAATACAGAAAACAGGGCATTGCAGCAAACAATTATGTACAGTATGCTCAGTCTATCTACCCTGTAAAAGCAGAAGTTAAACAAAACTACTCAGTGAGGGATTAATATTGTTCAAAAGCAGCCCTGTCATTTGTTCCATAGTAGTTAGAGTTGTCAAACACATCACATTTCATAATAACAACATCCAAAAATCAGCCTCATTATTCTGCTTCGGCCTCTCTGTCAGTGAGATTGAATCACGCTCTGGAAGTTTTTCCAAAAGGCTCCCTTAATCATCCAATGGCGCACGGCTAATAACATGTTTTTATCAAGCTGCCCGTATGTTTTGACAACCTTGCTTACTCCGTCCAAGCACAATCCAAACTATCTAACAGCAATATTGCCCCAGCGAGCTGCACGTCAAACACCCACTCAGAGTCAACAGTGTGCATGACTACAGGAATGGAAACCTGTCAGGAGGACGGGAGGCCATCTGATTAGTGGACAGAGAAAACAGGAACAGATTAATAAATCTTAAAAAAAGACTGAAGTCACCTTAACCTGCAACCTCAGATCTCTCTGGTTGGATGGCAGATATTATCCATCAGCTGCTCTGGCCTTCTGTGAGGTGAGTTCTCTTGTTTAATATGGGAACACACAGGCCTAGTACTATCTGACCCATTACTCAGCCACCGTGGACAGATGAGACACCCATGTCTCCTGTACTGTAAAGTTCAGTAAAGAGACTCAGGAGCCAAAGTGGGTCATACTCTTGTTTCTAATGGTTCCTTATTCGACAAGAGCTGCATTATGCTTTAATGAGCCTCAGTCCTGGGGCAAACTGCATTTCTCTAATGTGGATCGTGGACTCATGAGGAACCTGGAGAAGGTTAAAGAGTCTTTCCTATAAAAAGTACATCTGAAAAGTAAGTGCCTTTCTGTAAGCACTTAAGCTTCTGATGTGCAGACAATGGAATCATTACTAAAAATGATGATGTTTGTTACAGTCTCACCAGCCTAAGAGGTTTGCTGGATTTGATGTTGACACTGGCATGCAGTAGCTTTCTGAAATGTTTTTTTTACTGCACTGTCACATGCATTGCAAAGGTTTGCTCAGTACTTAGTGCTTTGGTAAAGATATTTTTGTCCATAGCTTATTTGCAAGTATCACCCTGTTTTGGCACACTGCAGACAGCAGTAGTCATTTATTCAGATTCCTTGAAGCAGACATCTTTGTGTAACCCCATGACTCCACCTGACTCGGGTATCACTTGCGACATGATGGACCAGACCCGCCATCACAGGGGTCAAAGGGTAAGAGGGGGGCATTCAAAGGTGTCTGCATCAATGGTGGTGCTAAAGTGGGTGTGACTGAAGGGCCTAGTTTGAAAACATTTCTCATAATTTGTGCCATTGTCCATAATTCCTAATGGCTGGCCTGAGGTAGACTTGCAAAGGGTCATGTCTCATATTTGTAACTTTATAGTGCCAACTGTGAGGAAGAACTGCTTATGACTTCAATTTAAATCAGTGGTGTAAAATGTCTTCTTGCTCTATTGGTAAAGTTATTTAGTTAATAAATGTACCTGGAGACAGTGAGTCTCACAATGATAAGTGCTCTTAAAGGTCAAGTGTGTGAGATTTAGAGACATCTACTGGCAAAAATGATATATGATATTTATACTAATATCTAATTATACTAATGAATATATTCATTGCTTTCTAATCACCTGAAAATAAGAGTCACGGTTTTTGTTACCTGCGTGGAGCTGCTTATAGTATCTACATATGGAGTCAGTCCTCTTCCTCAGAGCCCACCATGTTGTTCTACAGGAGCCCAGGATGGACAAACCAAAAATTGGCTCTAGATAGGGTCTTTTGCGTTTTAGTGTTTTTGCATTTTACATCGGCCACTGTACTTCCCCTGCACACTAGGCACAGTTTTAGCTCTGCAACTTCATCTCTAGATGCCCCTTAATCCGACACAATAGACCTCTGTCTTAACACAAAATACGCACAATAAAGGTGTCTCATTGCCATGTTAGTCGTAGTCATAGTCGTTTTAGCGTGAAATTTGACTGTATTTTCATGCTAAGCTGTGGTAGAGGAATATACTGTCACACAAAGTTAGAATTAGTGGCTAAAAACACTGTACCTTTTAAACTCAAACTTCGAAGGCCTTGTATTAGCTTTGGCTGAATTTGGAAATATATCATTATATATTTTTTTCAATGGATTGTTGTCCCACATCATGTCTCTCATCATTACAGCAACTGTGTTTGGCCATATTTTTTCTTTCTGAAATCCCCAGTAAGTACTTTGTTTTGAGAAACTCTCACCACATGATGCGGCTTCACAATAATCTTCTCTGCTCTACAGTGAGAATGTTATGTTCTTACTTTAATATTACTCTTTGTAAATGGAAAAAGGGTCATGTTATTTCAGTACAGCAAATAGTAATACTACAAAACTGTATAGTGTAGTATAGCAGTCATTATAAACAGGTGTGGATTATCAGACAATGGGACCCTGGGCACCGATATGTAACATCTCACCTACATAGGAGCAAGACCCGCACATACTTTAAAGACTTTTCATCTTGTTTTGTCATCATTTTGCATCTCTTTGTGGTCGTAAGGCATGTTTTGTGGTTTACATCACTTTGTGGTTTTTCCGTGTCTCTTTGACGTCATTTAGTAGCTTTAATGGTCATTTTGTGTGCCTTTATGGTTGTTTTGTCCCTTTTGTAGTTATTTTGTCTCATTGCAGCCCCTTTCCATTTCTTTGTGGTCATTTTGAATCTCTTCCTGGATAGAATGTGTTCATTTGAGTGACATTTTACAGGTGAGGACCGGGGGGGGTCCCTTTATACTTTGGGCCCTTGGGCCTGTGCCCGATAGGCCTGTTCAGTAATCCATCTATGACTATAAAGATAAGAGCTTTGCTGTCTGACTTCCATGCACATGAGGAACTTGAACAATATGGCGTGCAGAAAACATCTTCAATCATTTGGATGTATTTGACTATGAACAGGGAAATATTGTGCAGTCAGATGATCAGAGGAGATAGGGAAATAAAGACACATGCAAACCACAGAGTCCTCAAGCTATAGCACAGAGTTTATTGGGACTTGAAGGACACAGTGGGTTTGGCTTTCACATGCACTCAGCACTTGGCTGTACATCACATTACGAAGGAGAACCCCCTCATCGACTCCTCTCCATCCTTCACCCCTCCTTCCCCCCGCTTCCAACAAAACCGTGTGAGTCTGTGTGTATTTGTGTTGATGCGTTCCCCAGCGAAACAAACAGAGCATGACAGTCAGAGAATAAACAAAGTGCTGATGTCTGTGTGGGCATTGTCTAGGAGATCATGCTAACAAGGAGGCACTTCAGTCTGATTCTTTTTTTTTGTTTTTTTATATCAAGTACGCAGAGAAAAGAAAAAAAAACAGGCTTGTGTGAGATCGGTAAGGACAATTGAAATTACTGCATGGACCAGCTTTCACTGCCTCAGATAGGGAAAATACCACATTCTTAAAAACAGAGGAGAGTGAGCTCTTCCTCTCTTTTAATTGGCTGTGCTGCTGCGAGAAGGCCACTTCTTTGTGTGGTGTCTGCCGGATCCTCTGGCGTCTTCCTCCCCTCCTCTGCTCTGACATGAATGGACTGGACTGATTAAAACAAAATTCAGCTGCTGATACCCTGTGTGTTTGATTGCAGCTGGGCACAAAACAAGAGGAAGACCCTTTAGATCAATGAGGCATTTTGTAGAGCATGTGTAAAGGGGCAAAATATAAAAACCTTTACATGTGACAATGGTTATGCAGCAATATCTTTAAAATGGGAAAAGGCATAGGGAGAGCAAGAACACTTAAGATTTGGATGTAGAAAAACAAGCGGCGTGTGACAATATCAATACAACAATGTGCCTTAATGATCAGAGGTAAAAACATTTTCATTTGGTGAACAAACAGCATGACATTTTGAAATTGTGCAAGTTGTAAAGTCAGGCTGAGTGCATGTGTTCCTCTCCACTCCATGGGGGACTGTGCAGAAAAATTGAGCAAAAAACAAAACAAAAAACAAACAAACAAACAAAAAATCAAAAGAGGAGATCTCTGTTTCTGTACAGCATATTAATTCATTTCCACATAATGTCAAATATAAAGTGACACTGTAAACTGAGGGAGACGTCTGCGTGTTGTACGGTATACGACGGTAACATCTGTGGAATGAGGTATGCAGAAGCGAAAAAGGGATACAGCTGTCCATACTTACACTTGTCCATGCAATGAAAACACAACACGATTCTCACAATTCTGTCTGCGTATGTCTATCTGACTGTGTATGTATGTGTGCTTTAAGCAGTATGATATGTCTGCCAGGCTCATATTTAGAGAAAATGTATAAAATGGATCGCGCGTTGCGATCCTTATGTGGTTCTAAACAACAGCAGAAAACCTTCCAAAACCAATAAATCAACATGACAACAGTATCACAAAACTAAACTGTAATCTTTGGCCTGAGTGTATGCAAGGCAATGTACATTATGTGTTGAGGTTGTTGAGGTGATGTGTTCTGAATGTTTAGGAGTGATCTGAGGTATGGGAGGTGGAAATGCAGAGAAAGAAAGAGTTGTACAGATGGTGACATTCGGAGGGATGTAGATAGATGGAGAGATACAGGCCAGAAAGTAAAGGACTGTAAATGAGTGAGAAAGAAATTCCTTTTCTGGAAAAAACAAAAACAAAATAAAATTCACCAAGACCCCATCTTCTATTCCCTGTGGTGGTCTTTATTATACAGTGGATCCCCTGAATGTTAGCTTGTTTTCTATCCTTTTTCTGTTTTCGTCATCGTCAGTGGCTCTGATCTATAGTCCAGCAATCCTGAGGGTAAGTAAGGTTTGTCCGAATATTTCCCAACGTCTCTGCAACATTGACCATCCCACTACAAATGCCCGGGGTCTCAGGGCCTGGTCACCCCCCTCCCACCCCCCATGGGCTGACCATTTAGGCTTTTACACAGGCTGTCTCCGGCTGCTGCTCAGGCCCCGGCTGTGGACCAATCAGCAGTAGGGAAGCCCCTCGGAGCTCCTTCCCTTTGTGTGTGTGTGTGTGTGTGTGGCTCCCACACTGTCACTATGCCACTAGGGGGCAGAGTTGGACATGGAGTCCACAGAGTTTACACTGGAAGACTGCACACGGCTGTGGGAAATAGACACCTCTGGGTGCTGCAGAGAAAAGAGAGAGATACACTTAAGTGAGTTAGTTTGTGTGTGTTTATCAGTGTGTAGGTTTATAAGTGTGTTCACTTACATGCCTCCTGAAGATCCTGTCCAGCAGGCTACGCCTGGGCGGCTCTGGAGGCTGATTCCAGTCCAGATCCGGAGGCCTCGTCCCTTGAGGCCCAAACACATTCAAATCTCTGAAACACTCAGTTTCTATCATCTGAATGAGAGGAGAAAAGAGGAGAGATATGGCGAACCTTGTCAAGTGAGGTTTTCCAGCAGTTATACAAACTGCATTTAAAGATGTCATATTAAGTGCACACACTTACCTCATTCTGCCATGGGATGGAAACACTGCCTGTAGCAAATTTGGAGTAGAAGTCATTGTCAGTTTGGTCCAAATTTACTCCCTTGACTGTGGAGAACTGCTCTATGTCCAAGACATCCTTACAGTACACTGCCCGAGGCTGGAGAGGGCAATGACCGTGAAAAAGACAGAGGTTGAGAGGAAAAACAGGAGACAAGTTTATCTAAACAGATCATTTATAATCATGGAATTTTATTTGCTGTGGTGGCTATTTTGGATCTTTGTAAGTTTTTACTAAACACAGAAAAACTGGAGTTTAAGAATGTGTTTTGTATGCAGAGAGACCAATTTAAACATGCAGCCTGTACAGTACTATACTCACATCAGGCACAAAGGGAGGCTCCACTATTCCAGCCTCCAGCCTCTTGAAGTTGATCTTTTTGAAGAACGAGTGGGCCTTGACGCCTGCTCCTCCATCCGCCTGGCACCCCAGCCTCTGCTTGGGGTCTTTGGTCAGCAGCTGGGTGAGCAGAAGCAGAGATGAATCATTAAATTAACCATCATTCATCCGTCTCTCTGTACAAAACACTGTTCCGTTGATGCTCACCATTCTACAGATGGCCTTGGTGTCCTCTGTAAACTTTTCGTTGTACTCCTCCTCTTCCTCCTGCACCCTCCTCTCCACCTCCTCCCGTTTGACTCGTTCTTTGCGGGCACGGAAGGGCGATCGTCCGGCAGTCATCTCGTATACAAGACAACCCAGACCCCACCAATCAGGACTCATGCCGTACTTTTCATTGTTTATCACCTCCGGAGCTTGAAAGGAAAGGAACGGGTTGTTAATGGTTGATAGTTAGTCAGGTAAATTTACTCATGGAAATACTGATTACAGTGTTTCTTACCCATGTAGCCAACAGTCCCCACCCTGCCTCTGATGAGTTCTCCTTCAGGCACTTTGATGGCCAGCCCCAGGTCTGAAATACGGATGTGTCCTGCAGCACAACAGTGGTGAGCATGATAACATGATGCATTTTTTTTTTTACTCAAAATTCAATGAATTATGAAGTGTTAAAAGGACAGTTCACCCCAAAATCAAAAATACATATTTTTTCTCTTACCTGTAGTGCTATTTATCAGTCTAGATTGTTTTGGTGTAAGTTGTCAAGTGTCAGAGATATCGGCCATAAAGATGTCTGCCTTCTCTGAAATATTATGGAACCACCAAATTCCACCTGCCAACCATATCACTGCGCAGAAGGAAGTGTGCAGCTACTCGTGAATGAGAGGCTCATGCACATGTCATGGGAGATGTAATCATCTATAGTGTCCTCCTCAGCTGAGCTGTAATGTTAGCTAGCTCAGTGGTGCTAGGTGAGCTAGCTGTAGATACACGCTTGCAGGTTTTTTAAGTTTAGTTTGGTAAAAGGAAAATAGGTCCTATATGAAACTCACAACAAGGTCTGTTGATTATGTTCAGTAACCAGGACATGATTTCTGGAAAGAGACATTGCTGTTGAGTTTTTCAAATGTATGTTTTTGGTGCTTTGGGCAGCACAAACCAGGGGGCATCTATTTCCATTATGTTGGAGAGAAGGCAGACATCTCTACAGCCGATATCTCCAACATTCTTCAGCTCACACCAGAACAATCTATTTTAATAAGAGGCACTACAGGTAAGAGGGAAAATATGTATTTCAGATTTTTGGTTGAACTGTCCCTTTAATTTAGTTTGAAACACTATATCACCAACAAAACATAAATGCTGTGCAATGCAATAACCAGACATCTAAGCTGGAACTCACCATTGTCATCTAATAGGATATTCTCTGGCTTCAAATCCCTACAAATAAAACAGCATGTGAGTGTGTGAGTATTTATTCACATTATAATTTACAGAGTTTAAAAACAGTATTCAATGATTCATTAAAACTCAATAAAATAATTTGATTTGAGGGTTTATCTGAGCTGAACTACATCTCAAAGTGCATTCGAAATCGTGTAACATTTACAGTGCTACCTGTAGACGATGGATTCCCTGTGCAAATGCTCCAGTCCACAGCAGATTTGAGCAGCGTAAAACTGGACCCTGTCTTTCTCAAAGCCCGGCGTGCCCATGTTGTAGATGTGAAACTTCAGGTCTCCTCCATTCATGATGGTCAGCACCAGACACAGAGCGTCTTTGGTCTCGTATGCATACGCTAAGCTCACCTTGAAGAAGCAAAGCAAGTGTTAAATGGCGCAAAACAGACCTCCAGATAACACAGAGCATACTGAGCTGCAAATACTCCTCTATTGTGTTCACTCACAACAAATCTACTGTTGACTTTCTCTAAAATCTGCTTCTCGTTGAGAGCCATGGACTCCCCTTTCCTCTTCTTTATCCTCTTCTTCTCAAGCTTCTTGCAGGCATACATCTTCCCTGTAGCTCTGACCTGGCAGGCACACACCTGAGACGAAAAACGAGACGGTATCTCCCACATTGCTGTCACTCACATCTCAACACTTTAAGCAACATCATCAACATTAATCACTATCATCATCAGCTCTTACCTCTCCGAATCCCCCCTTCCCCAGCACTCGGTACTGTCTGAACGTGTCTTTAGTGATTGGTTGCCTGACAGAACACAGACACAGCAAAATCCATTAATAGACGCTCATATAGTATCGATTAGGGCAGAGATGTTATCAGCGGAACTCAATACCATCCTGAGTCTGTTTCCTGTACAGAGGGTGGGGTCTCTCTTGTACGCAATTTCACTTTCCAGACACGGATACAATCAAGGCTGCTCTAAAAGCCTGCTGTTTACTTCTAACTGCCTTTGATATGCACTCTGCATAAAATATTTTCCTGTCTAGAGTCATCATACTCCTCTAAAGAGTCTCTGAAGTGAAGCCTTAGTCTGTCCAAGTCAAGTTTCTTCACCTGCCATTTGTTTTGTTCTTCAAACTGGTAGGAGGTTGTGGGAAATGACATCTGACAGAGTTATTATAAGTGTATAAATCACATGTGTAATAAGTGCACTTTTATGCTCTCATACTTTATTTGAGTGTTTAAATTCTGTGCTACTTTATATTTCTACTTCAATATATTTCAGGGGAACATACTGAACTTTTTACTCCACTACATTTATTTGACAGCTGAAGTTCCTATTTACTTTACATACAATTACATGCCTTATAATATATGATGTTATTATAGATTAAACAATCCAACAATGTATAAAACAGATAATCCACTCTCCACTTTGACCAACAACAAGAGTAAAATGCTGCATATGTATTTTTTGGGGTCATTAAGTGCTGAAATGAACAACTAATATGGGTAACTAACTACAGGGGTAATAATTATTTGTGTAAGCACTGTTAAAGGCAACGACCCTCAGTGGCCACTTTATTAGGTACACCTGTAATTTAATGCAATTTAATACAACTTTTATGAGACCTATATTGTTGGCTTTCATAGACTTGTTGATTCAATTATATTAATCACCATTGTGTTCTCCTGGGCTGCATTATATTCTAGGTGTGTCTCATATACTGCCACCCTCTTGTATGTAAATAAAAAAGACAAAAGAGGACAAATAAATAAATAAAAAATAGAAACAGCATTTAAAGGTGGAGTCAGTGATTCTGAAGAACGATTAATAATATCTGAACTCAGCACCCAAAAATATATACCCTCTATCAGTGCTCCTTTTTACCGTCCATCTCGCTCTTGCTGCCTTTCTCTTGTTCTGTACATGAGCATAATTGCCCCCTGATGCTGATTGGCTGTAACAGTGTTGTGTGGCTTGGTGCGAGCTACTTTGTTTGTCTCCCAATTACAGAGCCAGGGCTGTGTATGCACACTGGGTTTTTTTTTAAGTGCACAAACAAAACTGGCAGCTAGCAGGCAAAAAGTTGTCAAAAAGTGTCCTGGATTAAAATCGCTGACTGCACCTTTAATTATGACCTCAATAGTAACCATATACAGTAATTGAATTCAAACATTCCCAAGATATATCATAAAAACTAAACATTAGAAACTTTGTGAAGGCAGGATTTATGGCAGAGCTGTTTAACTGCATGGCGTTAGATGGTACATGTGTACCTAGTAAAGTGGCCACTGAGTGTGTATTATAACCAATATAATCATGTTAATCAACTGAACTAATAAACCTCTCCACATAGAATAACTCATATGAACTTCACTGTGTACCTCTCCAGCATCTTCCACTGCAGGAAGCGGTCAAAGTACATGCTGTTCTGGTAGTCCGAGAACGGAGCTCCACTCAGGTAGTCATGGACGGCCCTGGTTCAACACACAACACAGAAGGCTCAGTCAAAACAGTTTCAACTATAATCCAGCAATATCTGTTGTTTGCTACACATATTTACATGAGGTAAAAAACTAAGATAACAGGTGAGAGGGAATAAAAACAAAGTGGTGACTCACTTGCGGCAATTGCTGAAGATCTCCTTACATGGACTGAGCTCGAGGTTCTCTCTGCACTGGTCTGCAAAAACCTCCGCTATGTCTACACGCTGAGGTGACTACATCAACACATGTAAACACACACCATGACATACGCGCACACACATACGAGTACATTACTTTTTATTACTCGCACTACATCAGACTAAAGAGAAACACACATAGCTCCTTGTAGAGTATCAGTACATTATGCACACAGGCGCTGTGCAAACATTACACTGTTATTTTTGCACATTTAATGCGCACATTGAATTACTACACCCTTTTAAGTACCCTTGTGAGTGTTAGGGAGGCTTTCATTCAGCTGTAACTCAATATTATTGTCTGCTTTTCCAACAGGATTTAAACATCAATCACTGTAAGAGGTACTAAATTCACTTTTACAACAACAAGTATCAGATAATGAAACTTACTTGTTTTGAGAGAAATGTCTTAATGATCTGGTCCCCTCTGCTTTTTCTTTTTTCGTCGGGTGTCACCTCATAGTCTTCCTAAAATAACAAAATAAGACACACTGGTATCAACAGGTGAAATGAAAGCACTTAATTTACTTCATCTTGTGTGCCTCAAGACCCACATGTTTTGTAGCTGTTGTTAATCATTAATGAATGATCATTAATGGACCTTCTAGTAAGTCACCTTTACTAAAGACAATGGTTAATAAATAATTTAAAAATGATTTTCAGATCCAGTGTAGGACATTAATAGCAACAGCATTTGGGTTGCCAGGTTGTGAAATCTCTCTCTTGCGGGTGTTTATCCTCTTTCACCACTACACATTATCTATTAGGTATTAAATTCACCAGGTAGTTCCCTCCTTTACTGTCTGACCTCTGAACTTCTGGGAAAAAGCTGCTGCGGTGCACCTGAAAGCTTGTTTATTATCGATTTACTAACATGTCTACCTGCATTCTTGTTCTTACTAGACAGTGATGTATTAATGACTTAAATAACATTTGTAACCGCAGAGTTGATAACTTATTAACAAAGTTAGCTGTCATTCATTATGAAGAGAAACATCAGCAAAGAGAATTTTTCACAACCTGGCAACCAAACTGTTTTTATTAGTGGTTTATTACTGAGCTATAATGCATTGGTATGTTTTATTTAAAATTAATAAATTCATTAGTTACAATCAAGCGGCAACCTCCGGGGATGAAAAATGAAGCCAACATGGAAGTGACAAAAACTACAGTTCCTTCAATGTCCACTTGCGGCTGGCTACAGAAGCAAGAAAATCCCCATAGACCCCTATGTTAAAATGCCCAAGATTTTTACAGCCTGGTACAAAAAATGGTTTTGGTCTCTTTAACTAATTTCCCCATTTGTGACAACTTTATGGGGGGGGGGGGTTAGTTTTTATATAACTCAATCATTCACATTTCATCAAGGCTTAAAGTTATACATAATTAAGGAAGGGGCACTTTGAGTGACTGTCTAATAATAGTGTCCTCCGCTTCTACGTGAGAACCAGCCCTCACTCCTCCACAGCTCTGCCCACATGTCCAAATATGGTCACTTCTGGTTCCAGAAAAACCCAGACGGCCACAGCCAAAATGCTTAAACTGAGCTTTCGAAACTGCAGTCCACAAACCAATGGGTACGTCTGTTATCTTACACAGTCTCTGGTGACAACTTTATAAAGGTTGACTTATTAGAAAGTGGCACCTGTTTGTGTTACAAACATAAAAGCACTAAAGCCAGAGCAACTAAAAGGATAACAAATATACTTTTTCAGTGGTACAACAGCATTTATCTATTAAAAAAACACCTTAATTTCTTACATTAAATGGTAAATGAAAATGGACTTTGTCTCCTCTCTCCTCCAAAAGTACAATTTACAACAAAAAGGCTCCATTCCTTATGATTTTAAAGACATACTATGCAGGAATTTCCCCCCAAAATTTATGGATTGAACATCACTTATGACCCATGAGAAGTGTTTGGCGACATTCGTATCTGCAGAGACTCTGCCTGCTGCCTGCATTTTCTTACTCTGTAGCGGTCAGGACGTTTCTGGGCACAGCGAACAGGTGAGGTTGGGAAAAGTAGTTACCAGGTGCCAGACTGTAAGCAGCACGCATCCAAGAGGAAGTTACAAAAATAAAAAAATAAATAAAGATTAAATGCAAATATAGTGCCAAGTGGAGTGAATCTGGGGTTGGCTTTCACGTTTACTCTGGCTAGCGAGACTGTCTACAAACTGTAACCAACAATGCCCACATGGTATACCTTTAAGTCAGTTTTGTCTCTAGAGCCCAGAATGACAAATTTGTCTCAAAGGGTTTTACATCTGTACAGCACACAACATCCTCTATCCTGAGGCCCTTGACTTGGATAAAGAAAGCGTCTTTAACGGAAACACAGCTCAAATGTTTTAAAATCATCCGACTGACATGAGGGGCGTGTAACTCAAAAGTATTTCCTCCATGATCCCTACCCTCTCTCTGCCTTCCCACTGTGAAAAACAAAAGTGCCAAATTCTTTCTGTGCCTGTGACAAGAAAATAATTTTTAATTTGTCTGATGGAGAAGCTGCTGTTTAGTGGTGACGATTACACACACCGCTCACTCTCTGTATCTCTGTGTGTTGCTGTCACTCTCACACAAACATATGCTGCTCTTGGCTCCGTGTTTCCACATACGAAACCGTTGGCCGTTACACGCTGGACATATTGGACATCTCACAGAGGCGACGACATGAAGAGCGCTCTGATGCATTTCGTGGCCAGCACTTTTAACTTCTCAAAAATAAAAGGGGCGGGGGGGAGCAACATGGCGCCTGTGCTGCACGCTGGCCCAACTCTTTCTATCAGTGGCATTTTTCCAACATGGTCCTGTGTTGCCTGGCAACCACACAGTAAACACGACGGGATTCCTTGAGGTCCTGGAGTGTCACAGTGTGTCACACCAGCGTCACCAGCTTTCCACTACAAACCACATACACAAACACACACACACTCACGTATGTATTCAGTACATATACACATAAGCCCAGAGCTTAAGGAAAAACAGGCTTTAAAAAGCCACAGCGTCACTGACACTTCAGAACAAAGCCAAAAGACAAAAATAAATACGTACTGTACATAGAAATTTGAATATATAGGAGTGTGACTGAAAGACATGGAGAGACAGAGAAAGAGGGGGAAAGAGCGAATTGTGATTGCTGCCAAGTGTTGATTAACTAAGGCTTTGTTATCAGAGGCTCCAGAGAAATTACACACACACACACACACAAACACGCACACACACGGTAAATGAGCTGTCTGACTCCCACCCTTTGCCGGTGGGGGGTCAGCCAAAGGGAAAAGAAGACGCCCCTTTAGCCTTTTGGAAGCAGAGGGGATCCAACACACACAAACACACACACACATAAAACTGCGTGCACACACACCTTCTCATGATGTAAGAGGAACCACTGGAACCCCCGAGCACATTCCTTCCTCTGCTATACACACCGAAACACACACACACACAATCCCTCTTCCTCCGAAACGGTCATGTTCAAGCTTTCTCATGGTGTACACACTCCTGCTCAGTTTTTTAAACACGCACACAAAGACCAACAAATGAACTAATATACTTTGGTTTTTTTAATAGTTTCTGGAATTGAACAGTGACTTGATTACATAATAAAACAGCTTCTGGTAAACCTCCTAACCGTACTGGAAAAACGTTATTGAATCACTTGAAATACAAGCACCTGCCTGGTTGTAATCACCCTCGGGCCGGGTTTATTGTCAGTAAAGTGGTGAGTATATGGTTCAACACTGAGCGTGGCCTCAAGAGTCCGTCACATGGATTGCAGAGTTAGCGCCAGCATGTGTCTGGGACGGGTGCCTGTAAGTGGTTTCCCCCTCGCAGAGGGTGACGGTCATTTTTAGGGCTGGGTGGGTGAAGGGGGCAGAGAAGGGTGGGGGTGTTGGGATTGGAAGGGGGTGGTGTGGGAAACAATGCTGTCCTTTCTGTCCTGTCACATGCCCCGCAAAGATATTCTGGGCATAGATAAAGACTTAAATGTGTCATGTGGGAGCTATTCCGTCTAGACGCATAGAGAGAGATTGGAGGTGGGGGACAACAAGCCGGGTGTATGGGGAGGGGGGGGATCTGGCTGGTTGAATAATCACTACTCAGTTTAATTGTCTCCTCTGGCTGCATGACCCAGCATCAAGGTGCTTTCAGGCTACGCTGAAATGAAAGTGAGTGCGCTAAAATGTTGATGGGGGTGTTTTCCAGACCTGTATTCATCTAGAAAAGAGTGCTGCTTTTCCCCCTACTCTCTCTCCCTGTTAGTTAGTGTTGCTACGCCTGTCAGGCAGGTAAACGCTGCCTCAGGTGGTTAGTTTTTTAAGCCACCTAAAAAAAGGCCCACCTAAAAAATTCAATCAATTAATCATTCAGCTTAAGTGTACGCTATATTTAGAACATTTCACCGCTTTACCTTTTACCGTCAGACAGCCTTTTCTGAGGAAAAATGGGAACTGAAGCCATTATCTCAAAGCCACCAGCCTCCACTGATGAAGACAATCATTTCATTTTGCAGAACAGGAGAGTAGCTGGTCTACCACTACCTCCATCAGTTAGCGTGTAAGTGGGAATTTTTTTTTTTCGAAATATAGTGTTCACTTAAACTGATATTGCTTTTTAGGTGGCTAAAATACATTTTGCTGTGGCCTCATCCACATCTGCATATTGTTAACTTCTGTGATTGTAAATTTGGTTTATCAGTGATGACCCACAGCTTATAAAATGAGCACAGCAGAAATGTCAGACAGGTTGGACCACCATGTTTAACTATATATCTTCAAACATTCCAGCTATGGCTTAAAATGACAATAGAAATAAACACGCTTGCCAATTTTACATATCTCTGCGATTAAAATAAATTGCCAGTTGTCTACCAAGAAGTGATTGTTGTTGTTAGTGCAAGGATACCATTGTTGGATTCTCATTTCTGCTGTGGATTTTGTTGGCTGAAATGATAAATGTTGCTGGTAGGGTTGTAACTAGCTACACTAAACACTAAAAATATATGAGCTGGTTGAAACTCCACCTCAAGTTGGCCTTTAATGTCTCAAGCTGATTTGTTTTAAATCCAGGACTCTGTAAAAGGGTCAACAATGTGCATGGTCACCATACAGTAGCCATATAATGCTAGAAAACTGAGGCCAAAGAGTCAACATCACCAGTTTGTGATCCATGTTGGCGACTAATGCTTTAGCTTTATGCTTTAATGTTTCTATTTTCTTTTCTTTTTTTTTTTAAAGATATTTTTTTTTGGGCCATTTTACCTTTAATCGATAGGACAGTTAAGCGTGAAAGGGGAAGAGAGAGAGGGAGTGACATGCAGCAAAGGGCCACAGGCTGGAGTTGAACCCGGGCCGCTGCGGCAACAGCCTTGTATATGGGGCGCCTGCTCTACCACTAAGCCACCGACGCCCCTTGATGTTTCTATTTTCAAACAGTATGCTTTACTTGTTCAAGAGAAAAGTATCTGAGGAGGATTACCAATCATGTAACAACATCTAATGCAAGTTTGGCTGAAGTCTAAACTTCCCAAACCAAATAAAGAGCAGGGCAGAGCCACCACAGGATTGATGGTCCTTGGGTGGGGTAGATGTTAGTAGTAGTAGTAGTTAGCTAATGATATGACCACCATCAAAACTTAGAAGGACCTGTCTGTCTCTAAGTACATTGTCTTAATCGTACAAAGATTTATAATAATATCTACATACCAGATGCCAAGATGGCGCCTATTCATTCCATTGGAGTTGCTTGCCTGGCGCATACACCAAAAGGTTTCTAGCTTCTGGGTTTACTTCCGCAGTATGAGGGCCACTGAATATGTGCAGTAGTGTTTCTCCCACTGTCTCCACCCTCAAGTTCCCACTCAGCTTACAGACTTTACATTGTGATGACGTAACAGCTTGAAATTGTTTTTTTTTTTTTTCGGCTCCAGGAACGTTTTACAAATATAAAACCTCTGTGAATGAAATATTTATAATAGAAAGAGTCAAAACAGAGATTGTTTGCAGTTTGAAGTGTCCTGTCAACTGTTTTATAGATGTCTCTTTTATAATGGTGGCCTATGGAGAAAATTCATTTGGGCTGCAGGAAATGTTTTTGCTGCAATACCGCGAGTGCAGCAAAAACATTGCAGGAAACGTTTTTGCTGCAATACCGCGAGTGGCCACTGGGAAAAATTGGCTGCAAGACTGAGCAGCGTTCCTTGGGGCCTGGAATCACACCTCCACTAGCAAACCAACTTTTACCTGTCCGCAATCCCTGAGCTTTCAAAAGAATCTTTATTGACAAATTTCAATAGCTAGCCCACAGGGGACAACAGACTGCTTTGTTGTCTATTTTACAGGTACAGTGTGAGCACTCAGGTCTTGGCTTGACAATAGGACCACACGATATGAGCACATAAACCACAAGTGTGGGCTTTACATGGAAGACGATGTACTTGTACAGTGGGAGTTAGCAACATTTCTAAAACAGACTCAAATCATTCAGTGTATGCTCAGCTTTACATTTTGCTCTTGTGGTTTTGGTTCTGGAAAGGTTAAAAAAGACACCGCCTATCGCCCTCCTTAAGATACCAAATATCTCTTATTAGAGCTCCACCTGTTCAGCAACTGAAGAAATCCACATCTTCATAGGCCTGCCATTCCTAGTTAGAGTTACTTAGAATTGTTTATTAGGGGTTGAATGCTTTGTCCACAAACTGTTATGGTAATTATTAAAAGGAAAAGAGAGGTCATTGTTGGCTTTCCCCACATAATTTTCCTGGGGATATTCTTAGATTTGTAATGGTAAACTTGTGGTTAAAAGATGACCACTCAGTGTGGTGTGTGTGAGTGTGTGTGTGTGTGTGTGTTTACCATTGCATCCAGTAGCTGGATGCATCGTTGTAGTTTAGGTCTGGTCTCACAGTAAAGACGGAACAAAAGCCGTCCAATGGGCTGTTTCTCACAGATGCTGACATAGTCCCTCTCTGCTTGAAATAACAAAAAAGCACACACACACTTTAAAACATCAACAGATAAATACACTCTCTTCTGATAAAGGTGAGCATAAAAACACGTACCGACGCAATTTCCCTGCTCAACGCACTGGCTTATATGGGGGAAGCGAAGGATCTCCTTCCATTTTTTGCTCCTCCCTTTCCGCTTTCCTCCTCCACCTGCGGCAACAGAGGAAAAACAAGAGGTGAAAATGTTATAATGAAAGAACTTCATAAAGTTGTCAAAGTCTATTTTCATCAGTGAGGAGCAAATGAACGCCTAATGGCTAAAAGGGGCAGGAGAAGAGAGGGGGGGTTGTGTGTGGGCTCTCCCCTGAATGAAATCATAGTCTCAGTGTGTATATATAATTCATAGATTACGTCTCACTTCCTCCGTAAATCCCTGCTCTCTCTGCTAACTTTCTTCCTCACTCAGTAGCTTTTCTGAAAGTGGAACAGTGTGTGTGTATCTGCGTGTGTGTGTGTGTTTGTGTCAACTCAGACAAAAAAGCCTATTCTGACCGGCTCAGTTCCCATCAGAACCCGGGACTTTGCCAGACTGGATTCCACGACTCTGAATAATCATGCATCAGCTTCCTGCAGCAACGTAACACCATCATGAACAGATATCTCTTACATCCACATCCTTGGATCTTTAAAGTTGACTTACTGGACAGTTATCCATTAATGTAATCTATCTTGCCTTGAACTTGCCTTTCACCTCCGTATTTCCCACCTAAACAATCACCTCTGCCTTCTCCTCTCTCTTAAACACAACTGTGAGAACTTATTTCACTGCTCTCCATCCATTCCAACTTGCTGTGCCTTACGTCATGTTCGTCTCAGCTTAATTTTTTTCTTTATACGCGAGGACTGCTCTAATGAACTGACAGGGATTTCCTTTAACCACTCTCTGCAGTGGAAATTGGCTGCGAGCGGCTGTGAGAGACAACATTGAGAGCATGAGAGGCAATGACAAGCAGACATCTTTAAGTAATAACCCAGGAATGCGAGAGCCACTACGTCATGCTGGAGCCTCCGAGTGAAAGCTTTCACAGTTTTCCCATCAATCCCCCTGCATTACTGCCTCAGCCCTCTCTCCCCTGCTGTTTGAAATGTATCTGTTACTCTCAGATACACTGCGTTGTCTTGGTAATATTGACTCACTTGGACTAAAAGTCAAGGCATTTGAATTACACTAAACGATGTAAAGATTAACAACTCGAATTGGCATGTTTCTTTGTGATATCAGACACTAGACATCATACAGGCCTCCTTTATTACTTATTATGATATCATATCAATGAAGCTGTTCATTCATTCATCTTCTAACCGCTTCATCCTCTTGAGGGTCGCGGGGGGGCTGGAGCCTATCCCAGCTGACATCGGGCGAGAGGCAGGGTACACCCTGGACAGGTCACCAGACTATCGCAGGGCTGACACATAGAGACAGACAACCATTCACGTTCACATTCACACCTATGGACAATTTAGAGTCACCAATTAACCTAGTCCCCAATCTGCATGTCTTTGGACTGTGGGAGGAAGCCGGAGTGCCCGGAGAGAACCCACGCTGACACGGGGAGAACATGCAAACTCCGCACAGAAGGGCTCCCACGCCCGGGATCGAACCGGCAACCCTCTTGCTGTGAGGCGAGAGTGCTAACCACCACACCACCGTGCCGCCGTGGATTTTATCAGCCAGCAAACTGATGCTAATTCTGTGTGTTGTAACTATGCTAAATCTAGAAAAATATTTCAGAGTTGAAGGAATCTATTGCGCTTCAGCCCCTCCACAGGCGGAGGTCGGCGATCACAGAAAGGACGAGATGCAACAAACAGTTCAATGGGCCAGGACTGCACATTAAGACAATACTGGAGCACATAATTCCCTTAAATGTTTTATGATGTGTGAAACGATTAGTGTTTCAACTAGGGGTGGGCGAAAAAAATCGATACAGCACAGTATCACGATATCTTTGTGTGGCAATATCGTATCGTCACACAGTGCCAAATATCATTTTTTTTATTATATAAACTATTAATATTACAAATACAAATTAAACTGTAGGTAGCCTATTAGAATAATATAAGCAATTGCTTTTTCAGTCCACTAGATACATTTCGGCTGAAGTGAGATAAACAGACTGAAAACTTTGTCTTATTGGATTAAACAGATGTTGTCAAAGTTTTCTTTTGGGGACATAATTTACAGTTTTAAAAAGGTAATAAATCGCAATGTATTTTATTGCAATATTCAACATATTGCAACATATTTAAAATCACCATAATATTGTATTGTGACTGAAATATCGTGATAAGATCGTATCGTGGATGCTCCGGATATTCCCACCCCTTGTTTCAACTTGCACACATCATTAAACATTTAAGCAAATTGTATGTTCCCATATTTTCTTTGAGTGTAGCTGTTGTGAAGTGGCCCAATGAACTGTTACAGAAAAATGTATTTTGCTATATTGTCTATATTTTTAAAGATTTACTCAGATGAGAACTAACCAATGTACTTGGCGAAGCATATGACCTCTCAATGACAAGTGAGCAGAAGAAGAGACAGCTTACTTAGCCTACTTACGAAGACTGTTAGCATAAATTCTGACACAGTGTCATCCAGGAGCTGCTTGGTTCCCACACAGTTTGTGTGCCAGTCCTGAATGGGGCATAGCCTAAGTAAACCTACACATTGTTGTAGTTAATGCGGGTAATTATGTGCCCCATGACTTTGGAAGTAACATTAACTTACTAATATAGGCAGTGAGCTTAAATTAGAGCAGAAAAACTCACTTTTTAAACCATTGCTTTACTTTTAATCAACAAAAAGGGTTTTTGAGGCTTGTAGGAAGCCTTCATATGACTTCATGTTGGGTATGTTTTTAGATAAAGGACCCTGCGTCACCACAGCTGACACACTCAGAGTGGTAGCCATATCACCTCAGACAAACACCAAGCATGAATGTATTAATAACTCAAGTTAAAATATCCCCTAAGAGAATCATTAACTCCCAGCACCTGCTCCTCATCAACATTACTGTAGACAAGCTATAAACAGGCACACTTCCTTATTTAAGCACCAGTTGTTCTCTGAAAACAGTTAATATGTAAAGTAATGCTGCACAGCAAAACCCTACCACACTCTGCTGTGTTGCTGTGTGATCCAATATTCAAATCTCTTTTAATAAAAAATATGACGGCTGCTGAAAAAAACAACAGTACAGTGAGTGGAGAAGGTCATTCCCCATGGGGGACCACCATGCTTAAAATGAAAGCTACTGTAAAGCATTTGTGGATAAAAGCGTCCACCAAATGGCAGAGAGTTCCTGCGAAGGGTCAACACCATGTCAAATAATTGTACCAAACATTTGCACTCCACCCAGGCATTCAACTTCTACACAATGCTGGGACAGCCACAAATAATGTAGTTCTTCTTTATCCTTTCTGTGTCCTGTTCTCTTTCCTTCTCTCTAAATCTATTTTTCATTTTCTCTCCCTCCTCATCTCCCCTTCCCTCGTCTCTCCTGCCATCACCTTCAACTGTTTATCTGTTTCCTGTAATCCAGCTCCTTTTTTCTTTTCGGACTCTGTTGGGGATTTTTGTCATCATAACCCACTGCTGCCAGCCAATGACTGGCCTCATTTGTCACTTCAGGCCCATCAACTCTCTTTGTTTTAGGATTGGATAAGGTCGTGAGTTTACAGCTTTATGGGCATATAAACAGAACATTGCTACAGATCAGTTGTTCCCTTCCTTTTTAGCTTTTTGACCACTGAAACAAAGTATAGTGTACTTACAGCCTCTTGTCACAGGTTGTACATATAGTAGTGATGAAAGTAGTTCACTGAAAAAACAAGTTTAAAAAAAGTTAACATTGAAGGAACCCGTTTTTTCTGTTCTCTTCATTTCACAGCCCCTTAGATTATTCATTCAACCAGTCAGTGAAAATGGTGTTCAATTACGGGGCCTCATTTTGCCAAATAGGCTACAGCATATTCATAATGGCAAATGAAACCTTACATGTCATTCTGCACTGTGTGCAAAAACAAGAGAGTTAGGGCGTGGGAAAGTTAGTGGAGATGAAAACATCCGAACTGCTTGGCAATGGGCACCCCCAACAACATGTTTAATTTGTCCAGCTGTAACAAACTATTTTATTCCAGGAAGAAATATGATTAACAGCAAAGGCCCATTGAGTGCAAAGAGCTTAACATCCGTACACGAACACACCCAACCGCTCCCACAAACATGCAAATATCATGCATAAATTATTCATCTCCACACAAGAGACTCATCCATCTGGAAGTAACGAGCAATTTCCTGTCTGGCCCCAGTGTCTTTTGACATCTCTGATGTCTGCGGCCTGAAACAAATACAACCCTTAATCAGTTCAAATGAGTTCAGATTCTGCGTCGCATTGTTGGTGGGCCCGTCAGCTGCTGCATATCTGCTCGCTGAAGAGGAAATATTCTGGCAGGATGTAAAAAAAAAAACCCAACAACAACAACAACAACAACAACAACAAAAAAAAAAACTAGGTCTGGGGGAAAGGATTGTGAATATCAACATAAAACGAGGCAATGAGATTTTAAAATCATGGTATGAAGCTGCAAGAAAAAAAAAAAACGTGGCAAGTGTTATCGCCAGACCAGTAACTCTGTGTTCATGTTTATGAACACTGAGCTATTAAAAGTATGAATATGCTCGTAAATGTCGTCTGCAAACCCTCTTGCACTTGCTCCCCCTTTTCTTTCTTTCACTATTAGACAGTTCTCACTGTCTCATGGTCTGTCACTTACACATGAATAGAAATATGCACTGTGCCGTGGGTACGCTTCACACAGGAACTTGTCAGTCTAATTTGTTCCATGAGGGCAGTGTGGTCGCCGCCCTTTATTTATGTTTCTGCTTAGCAGCTCTGACATCATGAAGGCATGTCAAGTGAGGCAAAAATAAGGTCAGAGAGGGAACGACATCCGTCTGGCGCGACACCAGGGGGTTACCGGCATCCCAAACATCTGTGTGTGTATGTATGTGTGCACAGTGTTTCTACTGTGACCTCTCTCTAATAATGTCCTCATGCTCAATTTAACCGACTTGGGCAGTTCTGCAGGCCCCCATCCATCCACACATTCAAAAATGTCCCTGCTTAGCTGTGAGGTTATATTCACCACTTAAAGCATGTAGCTCTCTGTGTCTCTCCCTCTCTCACACACACACACACACACACACACACACACACGGTCTCTAAGATTTCAAACACCTCCACTTGCACTGTCACTCCAGCCGTGCAGTCAGATGTGCTGTGGACAACCAGCCAAAACCACATCCTGAAGCTCACGCTGTGCATCTGGCGTATATGTAAAGACAACATCTGCAGCAGAGTGTGATGTGTGAGCGCTGGCTGAGAGGAGCCCTGTGAATATGTGCTGTTCTCTACACCTACACTGTGCAAAAAGTGAGATTTCTGTGGATTTCTTGCACTCATCTTCTCCCTGCACCAACCTAACATTTCATTCTTGCTCACAACCAACTGATTATCCCCTTCTGATTATCGCTCATTCTCACATCACCTCCTTTGTCTGATCTGTTAAATGTCGGCCTCACGGTTGAGTCACACCGTCGTGGTCTGTGAGGTACCAACACAGTAAAGCCAACCGACACCAGACGACAAAACACTCTTCCATCTCTGCCACAATATCTGTCTGTTCAATACTTGGGGATTATTTGCATCAGAGCTGCAGGTAAGGGTGCATGCTTTTGTGTATGCAAATCATGAGTGGTAAATACACAACAAGTTCATTGTTAAGCAAAGAGGAGAAGTTTGCATTGGCACCCTGGTAGAACATTCTCTTCTTTCTTCTCAGGGCTCAGCAGAGCTTACCGGCATATTGATTGATCACTATGCGGCATGGTGGTGTGGTGGTTAGCACTGTCGTCTCACAGAAAGAGGGTTCCTGGTTCAATCCCAGGTGTGGGATTTGCATGTTCTCTCCATGTCAGCGTGGGTTTTCTCCGGGTACTCCAGCTTCCCCCCACAGTCCAAAGACATGCAGATTTGGGATAGGTTAATTGGTGACTCTAAATTGTCCTTAGGTGTGAATGGTTGTCTGTCTCTATGTGTCAGCCCTGCAATAGTCTGGCAACCTGCTGCTTCTGCCCCCCACCCCATCCTACCATTACAAATAGATTGTAATTCTTTGGAAAACACTGATTGCTCATAAAATACACTCTAAATCAGAGACAGCATCACAACTACTGTTTGGAATTTTCACTTGCCTCAGAATTGTATTGCAAAAAATGCTCATTAACATCACAACATTCATTCATTCATTCATCTTCTAACCGCTTCATCCTCTTGAGGGTCGCAGGGGGGCTGGAGCCTATCCCAGCTGACATCGGGCGAGAGGCAGGGTACACCCTGGTCAGGTCGCCAGACTATCGCAGGGCTGACACATAGAGACAAACAACCATTCATGCTCACATTCACACCTACGGACAATTTAGAGTTATCAATTAACCTAGTCCCCAATCTGCATGTCTTTGGACTGTGGGAGGAAGCCGGAGTGCCCGGAGAGAACCCACGCTGACACGGGGAGAACATGCAAACTCCGCACAGAAGGGCTCCCACGCCCGGGATCGAACCGGCAACCCTCTTGCTGTGAGGCGAGAGTGCTAACCACCACACCACCGTGCCGCCAACATCACAACATGCGTCACAATTTTTTTTTTTTAGAAAAGCTGATCTGAAATCAGGCATTTCAGGCACAACAATCCCAAAACAGCGAAATTCTGGAGGAACATTACAAAATTAATTCTGTTGTGGAAAAGGTTAATAGTGCTTTTTGCTAAATGCATGTCAGCACTATTTTTTATGATTAAATTCAGTTGCACTTGTTAAACTAATAAAAACAAGTAATAAAACATTCATGATTTTTGAAAATTTCGTATATTATTACTCTGTTGTTAAAATGGCATTACATTTGGTGAAACTGGTATAGGACGTGTAACTTAACATTTAGGACTTGAGACTTAGGACTTAAAAGGCGATGACTTGGTCCCACCTCTGTTGATTCAACAATTTAGTAAATTTTAAGGCCTTTTAGTGCTGACATAATCCTTCACTTTTACCTCATGTAAAAAAACTTAGAGAAAGGAGGACATTTTAGGGTTAGCCCTCAGGTTTTGTTTAACTATAACAAGTGTGTGTCTGTGTGTGTGGTCTGTGTGCCACAGGAAGCTGAGGGAAACGCTGCCCAGACCTGAGCAGAAGGGGAGGACTATAGCAGGAAGAAGCTCTTTGTTGCCCTGTTCCACCATGATGTCATGTCGGTCCCCCTCCGTCCAGCCGCCTTATTACCATCCTGAACAAGCCCCTCTGTCCACGTATCCCTCATTATCGCAATAATAACGGCATGAATCCGGGCTGCGACATCTGCTAAGGCTCTCAAAGCAAACATCTGTGACGTACGCCTTTTACCTGGCAACACTCGACTATTCTTTTGACTGCTGTGGGGGTCACATGTTAAACCACTTAATGAGGGGTCATAAACTCCAAATCAGTCATAGACAATAAAACAGAGATCTTATCAGCAGTATTGATGCTAGCGCACAGCTGTGTCCCCATGCACAAGTGCGCTGTGTTGACAATAACACCTGAATGTAACTTGCCCATAACAATGTAGCTGTATTTAGCATGAAAGCTACATGTTCATGTGTTTACGATTGATCTGGACATAAATTCAGTGTGTGACCTCTACATTTACAAAGCTTTAAGAAAAAATACACAGACTGTTTCCCTGTCTTTATGTCCTTGTAAACATTACTGCTATAAATAGCAACCAGCCCAAGGGCAGGAGCAATGTGTTAATACAAACTGAGGTGGTCAAACCGGTCCATGACCTCAGAGCCGGTGAGCTGTGACAGTTGTCGCTAGAGTAACTGTGTCTGTGTTCATAAATGAACAACTACGTGCGGGAAAATGATTAGTGTGAAAACTTGCATTCAAGAGCAGAAGGCAGGGTACATTTCCTGTCATGTGCCACAAGCTTCCTGTTCTATAAATACATTAAATATGGAATGTGAAGGAGGGGAAAAAGATTCAATGGACTGAAATTATATAACCCACTGGGCTGTCTGATCAAAGCACCACACACAGCCCAGGGCACGCTGGGTAATACATGCTGTTTGCTCATCCATAAAGATCCAGGAAGACAGAGCATAGTCCAGATGAAGCTAGCCATAATGGGACGCTCCTACGCTCTGACACTGTGCTGGTGTGTTTGTTCACCTCCATAAATGTTTTGATAGGACGAAACATTATGGCAATGTAATCCTAAATCTCTGTGAGGGGCAGTTTTAGTTCGCTGGGAGTGAAACTCTGCAGTTACATCACAAGTGAGCAAACATGGAGGAAAGTGCTTCCAATGAAAACAAGAGATTCGACTTATCAAACTGATGGAACACATGGTGCGCTGTATGTGAACAGTTATTATTGAACGTGTGTGTGTGTGTGTGTGTGTGTGTGGCAAAAACCCATCCCAGAAATAGTGTTAAAGTGATTACACTGCCCTTCCCAAGCTGTCTCTAACTTTTCTATCTGCCCTCCATTTCCTTTTTGTCCTCAAACACACACACACACACACACACACACACACACACACACACACACACACTCGTCATGAAAATGTTTGTTCCACGTCTTGCTCCGACTGTATGTTGACATTCCATGTTCTTTTGTCCCTATTATGGCAACATCCCTCGAAAGGAAAAAAAAAAGGTGCATGAGAGTTGGTTGTGGCCTTAACTGAGCCGACCTGGTTTTCTGGGGCATTTTGGACCTGCACCTTTTTCCCTTATCGTGTTGGAAAGTCACAGCAGGCCTCAAGGTAGAGCAGGTGCTGATGTTTATTAGGTTTTACAAAATAAGATGTCATAAACTCTTTTATTTTCTCTCATAATGCACTTTAAAAAAATCCCCAGGCCATAGGTTCCAATAAATACAGTATGCTGGCTCATGTGGGACTATAGTCTTGTACACACCACTATTTTCTGCTCCTAAAAACATCAACAAGGTGAAAGGATCCTTTGAGTTTTATCTAACTGGCTTTTTTATTCACTTTAAGTCCCTGAATAGTATGACAGTTATGGCTTTCATACTATGGTGCACCACTTCCTTGCACTTCTAATTCACAAAGCGAGAGTATCAACGTAACCACAAACTAACTACAACTGAACTCCCACAGTGAGTGATGTCTCCTCCTCTACTACCTGTCCCACATCGACTGCAAGGTGCCAGGGGAGAGAGGAAGAGAGACCCCAACCGTACTGATGGTGGAAGAGTCGTGGACTGCAATTACTCTGAGCGGCATGCATGGGAGTGGATAAAAATATGTTTCTCTCTTTTTCCCTGATGGACTGAAGTTGCTAAATTTGTTACTTGTCAATTTATAGACATTAAGTCGCTAAGAGGGTCTGAAAAGTTGCTAAATCTAGCGAGAAAGTCACCAAGTTGGCAACACTGTCAGTATAGTGTCAAGGTCAGACATTTTAAGGGACACAGACATGTTTCAGTGGAGGGGGACTTTAAATTATATCAACTCATGTAATTTTAAGCCCTGTAATGTCAGACCATGTTGTTTGTGTGTGTGTGTGTGTGTGTGTGTGTGTGTGTGTGTGTGTGTGTGTGTGTGTGTGTGTGTACAGTTTCCATGGACATGATGAAGAAGTGCACAGTCTAACATTTAGCTCCTCATACAGCAGGAGACATTAGGGAGAAAGCTTCATAAGATACAGTATTGATTACTCCACGATTAATGCACATCAAATATTCATTGGATGTTCCATTAAAGAGCTGTGGCAGCAATGCAGAGGGCAGGAAGCACACCTCAGGCCTAATATGTATCAAGACACAATAAAATTCTGCATAAGTAATCACCTGCATGTCTGACATGGGGAAAAAAGATATCCTCACTTTGGCTGCTCGGTGCATTCCTGGACTACTTTAGTGACGAGCTGTTAAAATTCACATTTTTTCCTGCATCCACTTTCCCTTAGCCCACCTTGTCTACTTCTACTTCAGATAATTATCTCCTATATTTCCCAGAATTCCACTCGACAACCCCCGGAGGACAGGCGTGAACTTGTTGCATCCAGCTGAGTTATGTATACTGTACGTGTGGGTAGAGGCAGCAATAACAATAGAGATAGTAAGAGCCAGAGAGCTGAATTTTTCCACTCAAGAAAAAATGAGTCACACTCCTACTCAAAACACAGCGAGCCTTGTGGCCTGTTGTCGATGGAGAAATGGGTATCTCAGCTTCTTCTTTGGTTTATTTCACCATGTTTGACTGTTGCGAGAAGATGGGGAGCCAAGAAAAAAAACAGGATTCACACAAAAAAATGTCTCAATTTCAATTAAAACTGTGCTGAAAATATCTCAGCATGAAATAATTACTTTGTATAGTCACCTGCATGAATGACAAACAAAATTGGTCCAAAAATATTCTTTACTTTGCCATATTTTAATTTGGGGAAATGATTGCATGAATACAAAAACACAAAAATACAAAAACTACAAACATTTTCACTCTTAAAATCAAATAACTATGCTTATTCACATGTAATAAGTATCAGTCCCAAATGCTTGCTTAACATGCTAACAAAGCCTACCCACGATGACAATGGCACAATGCTAACATGCTGATGTTTAGCATCTTTGATAGCTTGTTAGAATGCTAACATTTGCTCGTTTACACTATTTTCAATAAAAGTTGATCAATTTCCACTGACTGAAATCTGAAATTTGTGCACTGAATCATGTTTTAACATAGAAAACATTATATGGAAGCCTGTATGTTATGATGTTGGGAAGGAGGTGAAGGGTTTATAATGGGCTACTAAAAAATACTTAAAGGGATACTATGCCGATTTTCAACTAGCTTTGTAACAGAACAGTACTTTCCTCCATCTAACCAGTGCCTAGATATTTCCCAGATGACATGCATCATCCAGCGGAGATTTGCTGGTTCTCCCAGGCTGTTGCTCAAACTACAGGCTATACGTCCACATTGTCACATTGCCAGTCACCCATGCCGCCATCACAGACACAAAGATTATAGAAGCAGATCAAACTCAGACCAAAATCCGATCAAACAGTAAAACTAGGCAGTGCTGATTGAATATAAATCAGGATTATGTTCCTACACTGCCTATTTCTCGCCTAAAATATTTTAGAAACATATTTTAATGTCCTATTTAGCTGTAATCGCGTGAGTTTGTGAACAGGAAGTGCGTGCCATACAGTTTCAAGCATAGTAAAAACAGAGGCTGAAAAAACGGAGGTCAAACGGTATTGTTTAACTGTAATAGCTTACAAGAATGTTGCTGTGACAGCTGGACACCAGACAAGTTTGTATCACATCACCTACCAGCTGGAGCATTTATTGGTCTGGTCTGGTGTGGTGTGGTTTGGTCTCCTAAAGCATGCACGCTGGGAAGTGACAACATGAAAAAACACAACTATTGCTTTAATAATCAAAGTGAATCACCTCAGAGAGAGGTGATGAATATGAGATGTGTAAGAGCGGGTCACGAACAGCCCTGCAGCTATTTGCAACAGACTTTATTCATAGGTTTTCTTTTCCTATTCTGTGCTTCTTTCCCATCAGAACAACCCAGCGAGGAAACGACGGGCTGGTTTCCCCCTCGTGTATTTCACTCTCCCCTCTATTAAAGCTCTCTACCCAATAAAAGTCGACGGCATTATGTCATGGCTCCGTCCTTTTCAGAGGGGTCCTTAGGGAGGAGCACTCCAGGCAAGTGTTTTTGTTTGTGAGGAAGTGGGAGAGAATTCATTCATCCTGACATTACCATTAGCTGACAGGTGGAGGATCAGACGGGACAACAGAGACCTGTATTGTGTGTTTACAGTTAGGGGTTTGAGATTGAAACAGGTTACTCAGCTCTTTTCACTTGAATTTTGTCAGTACTACCAACAGCAGCTTCCCTGGCTTGCTGAGACTTGCTATGGCATCACATGTTGAAGCAACACCATCCTAACCCCCCCTCCCGCCCCTCTGCAGCAGGAGCTCGAACACACTGTGCATTTTCAGAGCCCACACAAATCGCCTGTACAGACAAATACCTCATGCCTGTTATCTCATGTTATCTTGTATAACGCACTGTTTCTTGAAGTCACTGATCAGTTGGCCTTATGATGTTCGTACTAATCAGAACATCCTATTGAGAGTGCAATGGGGCCACAAAAAACATGATATGCATGATTTCATGCACAAATAATTCCAATCAGGACTTGTTGCTATCTAAATCTGGGAAAACTATAGTGCACTTTGGAGGACCCCAAATGACTGGATACCAGCATATCTAGGTGTTAAGCATGCAAAGCTATTCTCTGTGGATACTCTCATTTGTAATTTAGCACACAGATGAGTCTAACATTTATTAAACGCAACATAATTCTGCACTGATGTCAGATAACTGCAAGGTATTACTGCTTTTTGACAACCAATAGGCCAATTCAATGACTACTACTACTTGAGACATTTAATTATACAACCAATTTCATTATCAATCATCATTTAATTCTATGAACTGTCAAAAAGTGGTAAAAAAAATACCAAACAGTCCAAAACTACAGTATATTCTATTTGTCCATAAGCTATTTAACTTCCTGTAGTGATGTCACGCAGACCCCGCCCTTACATATGTGTAATTCTAAGTCTTACTAAAATGTAAACAGGTGAGTTATATAAAAAATTCATCAGTTGTTATGAATGCTGACATTAGCCAGAGACCAAAACTGCTTTCTGTAAAAGGCTGTAAAAATGTTTATTTCTGCTGTAAAGTTGGACATTTTAACATGTTTATGTGGATTAACTAAATTCTGGAGCCAGTCTCAAGTAAGCAATTAGAGGAACTGCACTTTTTGGCATTTCTGTGTTGGCTTCATTTTTCAGCCTTGCAGGTTGCTGCTTCATTAGCCTTCAAAATAGTCTCCTTGTGACTTTTGACAAATTGCCAAAAACAAGCCAGTGACATGCAGCGGTGCAACTTGGTGAATGACTACGGCCCAGACAAAACAGTGAAACTTGGTACTTTGTGAAGTCTACTCAAACAATGAGAAACAGTCATGGCCGCTGATGGAGACAGAAAAACGAATGAGCATGGGGAAAGCACCTGTGGTTGAAAATGTCCTTGTCAAGTGGATTGATAATGCCCTGTCACGTCATGCCCCCATAACTTTATAGTCATATGATAAATACACAGATGTCAATGACATGGTAATCTGCATGAGGAACAAAGAAAAGAAAAAACACTCAGCTATGATGAATATCTACTTATAGTCATGAGTTTGACCTGGACAGATGTGATCACTATAAGAGGCCTCCACCATATAGGCTGTCAAACAAGGTCCTTGTTTCATTATAGAGATTCTTCTATAAGCCTGCAACAAATAAATCACTGTAGAGGATCACAGATCAACAGAGTTCCAAAATCATTCTTTCAACCGGTCTGGATTTTAATCCAATGACATTACCTAAATCTTCTGTTTGAGGAAACAAAGGGGGAGAAAAACAAAAGACACTGAGAGAACAGATGCCATGTTTCCATCATCACGTCTCACCTTAGCCACCTGGAAATAAATTAATCCTTCGCCACTCAGGTCATTTTACCATGGAGATATCTGTTAACGTACTGGCTGTACTGTATGAGGCACTTCCCTGTACTGAATTTTACACCAAATGTGACAGAAGTGATTTTCGCTTGTGCAACCACAGCCTCCAAAAAACACGACACCCTGAATGTGAAAGCCAGCAGGCATCGGAGTGGAATTCAGTCCAGTAGCCCAAACTAAATACCCCGGCTCTGCTACAGCAATTCAAGAAAGGCATCTGGATGCAGCAATGCAGTTTTTCCCCCTTACTCTCATTCACTTCGACAGCCGATGACGTTCGCTCGCCTGGCTTGGAATCTGCGACCGCTGCCAGCAAGAGTTGTGAATGGGGAGGCAGGAACACACACACACACACACACACACACACACACACACACACACACATATAATAAGCTCAGGGTCTACTGCACTGATGTTGCTCTCGTCAGAGCAGCTGGGTTCGGGTTACATTGAAACAAAGGAATTCACCCCCACACCCCTCATCTGCTAACACACATAAATCTACAGTGTACCCTGGTATTAAGCCTGCTCAGTCTGTGTCACTATATGTCAGCTAACATTAAAAAGGCTGAAACAAACAGCCATGAATAACTTCGCAGGGCTTCTTTTTTGATCTGCTGTGACCCCCAGTTTCCTCAGCTGACACAGCTCATACAGACAGCGGAGCTTTTAAGATCAGCACAGCAGCACATCCTGCTGCTCTGACATGGTTAACTGTACTGTAGCCGTCAGATGATACTCAGATGACCGTGCAGGAGATCGGGGTGTTTCATTTCACTGCATACTCATCATCCATAAAGCATCTTCCGCAGAGACCAGAGAGCAGCTCCACAGGAAGATGGAGCTCGAATGGCAGTAGCCCACTCAGTTTGTTATGTAACGATCAATTTGATTAAATAGCTTATGGGCTGCATCTAACTGATAGTGTATAATACCATTTGGCTTTATGTAAGAGAGCGGTCACTTAACGAGATGGTTCAATACAGTCAGAGCTGCTTCTTTTCAGCTATGGAAAAGCCATGAGTTACATTTTCCACTCTGTGATTAACATGAAACAGCATGTTGATCGTAAATCCTCTTTGATCCATAAATTAATCTCCCATCTCTGGGTTCTCTAATCAATGAGGAGTGTTCACAGGTCTTGGTGGCAAAACCAGGACCAGTACTGTCAGACCTGTCTGACACAGAGGAGCCACAGAGCGATGCAAGGTTGGCACAGGGCCTGTGTTGCAGCTCCTTGCCTGGGGATATCAATCGCTGTTTTATTTCTACGCTTCGCTGCCACTTACACTGTTTCACTGATTTGAGAGGTGTGAGGACGCTGGCACAAAACAAAGATTGCAGTGGAAACTGGGCCTTCCTGTTGTGCGTCCCTGCGAGCGTTTGGACAGAGGATGCGTGCCTCTCGCTTCAGCTCCAGCTTGAGACGCACTTGCATAAACAAACAGGAATAAACACTTTATTTGCTCCATTCACATCCTCTCACTGGTGCTGGTATGCTACCCAAAGTGAGCCTCTGTGCATACTGTCCACTGCCATACATGTGAGTGAGAAGCTGGAGGGTTACCACCAGCAGCACACAGGGATCTCTTTGGCACCAGGCCCCTGTAAGATAAAACCTCTAATGAATCACACAGTATAAGGACACTCACAACAACCTGTGACACGTTTCAGAGTGCGCAGTGCAACGAATCTGAACTCAACTGTTGATCTACTCTCACACGCCTGCATTTGTAGGGCCATTGATCAAGCTGTGGAGAAAGTCGTGCTTCAGCTATTAACTCAAAGGACCGTCTCATCCCTTAATGCGAAACTGTAAAAGGCCCTTTCTCCCCCACACACAGTCAGGGACTGGATGAGCACCAATGGAGCAGCTGGGACAAGCGAGATCTGTCATGGGTCATTAGCTGCTCTTATTAATTCATGAAGCTTAATTCACCCGGCCCAGTTGTGCTCTGCCCCCATAAGACAAAACGTCCAGATTGACCCGCAGGCATCCTCTGTTAAGGGTTTTGACAGCATCTCAGCTTCCTGTTTTACTCCATCAATTCCCATGAAACTCTCCCTGCCCTCTCTGCAGACTAGCCTTTTTTTCCTCCTAAGTATGTCATCATGTGAGATAAATAGAAGGAGCTGCCAGAGGCACACAGTCCTCTCCTGCGTCACCCCGCAACTCCACAGAGACTGTTGCCACATGAAACCACGTGCAACCAAACTTGTGTGTGCACTTGTGAGAGTGGGTGAGTTACATAGAATTTACATCGTTTCCAGTGCAGTTAAAGGTTTCATTGTTTATTCTGAAGAGGCATGACATATACAAAGCTCTAAGAAAGTATGGTGCCTTCTTTTTTTAACCCACTTGTTCCCAAAACAGGTTCACGGACATCTAGAAGACTTCCAGGGAAACAATCATGGTATTTGACTGCATGATGTTTACCTGCAGGCCTTCCTCCTGCCCTCAGCACGACCCTGGCTTTCTCCCTAAAAAAACAGACCTGTTAATGAAACTTAATACCTTTATATTTCAACCTATAAAGTCAGGCTACATGTGGCCTTCTCAGACATTGGACCGTTTCTACACTGATAACCAGTCTCCCTCTGTGCAGGCCCTATACAAAGATTTCAACACCAGTCACGTCATCAGATCACCGTTCAAATGCCAGCCAGCCTACACTCATTTATTCTCTGTGTATAAAGAGTTATTCCCTGCTTCAGTGTGTGCCTCAGCATGTATAATGTTGCGAAAGAGCGCATTCATTTGCACAGACAGCGAAAGCGGATGTGGGAGGCAGATTTTTTCCCCCTACATAGCCTATGTGGGAAAACGCATATGATCTGTCAGATTCAGTGAGGATAAAATGATCCATGAGATTGATTATAGGTTAGAATTGATCACCTTAGGAATGATTCCCAGTGAGATGTGTTCATGTTAAGTGTGTTATTGCATAAGAGTCTTTTTTTTCTGTTGCATCTGTAGGGTTTACCTGCTGTACTGAGCCGTACAGTCCGCAAGCTACCTACCTACTGCCGTCATCATTACGATTATTCCCACCTTTTCTGCATATTGAGCGCAAAATGTGACACAGCCAGGCCTATACTTACTGTTTGCACTTAGCTCCTTTTATGTGCCAACTTACCCTCTCTCGCTTTTAGCAGTACAGTGTTGGCTACTATGTTCTCCAGCTCCATCAAAAAAAAAAAATCCTAAATGCAGAGGTTTTCGGTTCACAAGCGTCTGCAGCGAAAACAACGTCTTTCGGCGTTTGTACGCTGTGTGGGGTTTCTCTTCACTCCTCGTCGGTATCCGAGCAAATTTCACTCATATCAAAGTCGTAATGGATAAAACAGGATGTCATAGATTTGCTTGCAATGTAAGCTGGGCATGGTTCTTGTTGTGGGTTGGAAGTGCGGCGCTGCATTTCTACTCCAATCCCCCCAAAACCTTTCCATGCGTAATTTGGCTGCGGAATCTCTCCGATGCAGAAAGTATTCACGTTGGAGGCACCGATGTCTGCGAACCGTGTCCTTAACAGCGGATTCTTTACAGCGGTACGGCAAGACACTACCAGCTTTACATTACAACAGCAGGGGTTGGTTGAGCGCACCAGAGAGGACATCAGTGCGCCCCCCTCCTCTGTTGGTGCGTAATCAAAATGGGCTGGGCCTCTCTGTCACAGCTGCGTCAAGCGGCGGACGGAAACAACTTCACGGGAAGTGAAGCTAATTTGTCAACAAAATAAACTACAAATAGTCCTAGTTTTTCCTGACAATCACAGCCAGAAACGTAAGTTAAAGGATGCAAAAAACCATACACATAAGCGTAAATGTTCACAATTGTCCACACCTGTAAAGCAGCTATGGTCCACCTGCACAGGTGTTTCCACTTGTTACCTGATTGTACCTCCTCTCAGGCTGTGTGGATGTGTACAAACCTTTTACACTGACTCTCAACAAGTCAGCTTTATGGTGTGGTGACATCAGCACCCAGCATAGGTTCACCCAACCTGAGCAGAGGTCTAATCACACAGATAACTGAGAACACCTGTGAGGACATCCTGTGTCTCAGTATATGTCCGCCTAATACCCTGTGTCCTCATGAGGACATTACATTTCTAATACATTTTAGAGCACACATAAACTCCAATTGGCACTATAGCAATTTGGAACAAGAACTGCGCTGAATCATCGATAGACTGGGCCAGTTTGGAAGAATATTTCCAGTTCCTCATTAAACATAAATCATAAATTAACAAGCCTGAATTTCATATTTCAAACTTATTTGACACCAGATGATGAATGATGAATATATCTACTTATCCAAACTGTACCCTGTGTGATTTGAATCAGTTGGGGATTTTCTTACATGTCATGTGGAAGTGTCCATCAAATAAAGTTTCTGGGAACACATAACAAAATGTCTATGTGAAATTTTAGGTGTGAAGATTGACTGCTCTCCAGCGTGTACACTACTTAATGATAATTCATGGCTGAACTTTAATCACATTCAAAGGCAGCTATGGTTATCAGCATGCACTGCTGCTACAAAGATGTTGGTGGTTTGGTGGAAACCGCCACACTACTGAGCAGTGGAGATACTCTGTAACAGAGACTTTATCTTTGAATTTCTTTGTTGCTAGGATGAAGGGGGCAGGTTACATCATGCTTGAGGCTAGGCAGGAAGTACTCAACATAGCTAGAAAAATGGCATGAATTTGTGTTTGTATTTTGTCTTATTTCAGTGCACGTTTGAGAATCTTTATACATGTATAGTAGAATTTAGAGAAAGACCCATGTGGATGTTGAGGGTCAGGGTTGAGGAATGACCAAAAGGTGCAGGTGTGTATGTTGTGCTACTTCTTTGTGTCTGTTAATGCCATAACAGCAGAGCCGTATTATATGTGGTATGATGTTATGAAGAGGTCAGACAGTCAGGTTTTTTTTGTTATTATTATGCCCTGTTTTGTTAATTTAACCACCTGTCATTGCCCTGATAGCTACATGTGCTCTAATATTGACAATTATTTGTGAATGTATACCTGCAAGTTGTGTCGAAAATAAAATGATGTCAAATAAAAAAAGAGGGGTAAAATAACTGTAGTAGTGAATATAGAATGGGGAAAATGTAAAGACGCCCTCTGGTGGTGCAATTTCTACATGATGAACTACATAAGAGAAAGGATAGGTTGTAATAAGGTTATGGATATGCTGTATTAGGCATTAGTGCCTCTTAAGATTGTCCTTGTTTACAGAAGACTTGCTGACACGTTGTTTGTTGAATGCCTCTTCATACTGCTGAGACTGACAGATGATACCACGACCCATGATTACAAACTAAATGGGTCCGAGTAGCAAAAGGCTTTTATTTCTACTACACTGTTTTGTCTGGGTCATATTCACTCAGGTCAGGAACGTCATGTCTTCCATGTTGGTGGCATCTGAGATTCCAAAAATGTGTGTATGCAACTTAGTATAACAGCAATATAGTTAATATTGTAAATATGACAGCTGTACTTCAGATGTGGGGCCTCATGATGTAACCTGATGTGTTACTACTGCATGAAAATGCAAATAAAATGAATTTAGGCTATGCAAGGAAGAATGACATCTTGAACATTGAAAGCAATTTGCTAGAAACTGTTGTGACAAAAATTAATCCCTGTGTAAGACCTGGACTAGCCAGTGGCATGGCTGAAAAAACACAGACCCATCTTTGTGTGGTCCCTAGCATGTTTAACCACTGTTCAACTTTTGCCCTCCTCATTCATGTCACGTCTATATGTGCAATGACAGTCAAAGTCCATGTATGTGTGCACACACTTGGCCTATAAAGCTGATTGTGATGTGACTCCTACTGGAGTGCATTTTATGAAGCTTTTATTTTGAAGGTTGCCCGGAACTCTTACTGTTGTAACTATACATAATTTGACATCTTTGTGTAAGTCCCCCCCCCCCCCTCCCCGCATGCAGGCTGCTTTAGTGTTCACAGTGTAAAAAAAACACTCAACATACATTGAATCTCGGCGGAAGGCAAAGTCACGTGGTACTATGATAACTCGTTTAAGAGTTCAGAGACATACCGCCACTCTGCCTGCTGCAGCACCCAGTGTACACGGCGCACTGAGGCGGTCACAGGGTGCCTGCTTTATATCAACTCACTGTATCCGTCCAAACGACTGTCACTGACTGATTAAGTCAGATAGGATCGATTTCTCCGGACGCGCTCTTATCTTTATAAACAGGACACAGTCTGATGCACTGATGGTGCCGCCTGCCTGCACTGAATTACTCAAATTAATTATGCCCTTTCCTCTTGGATAGGCGTAACACATGCACGAGCCTCACGTTTGATGTAACATTGCAGCGTTTGGTGGCATTTTGGCGCCATCACACTGGAGCAGAAGGGCAACTACCCCCAAATATTTCAGCCTTTAATGACCTAATAATGCATCATATAAAACAGAAAGACTGGGCAACGTGGTCAGAAGATGTGATGACACAAGCACGCCTTCCATAATGAAAAACTAAACTCTTTAATGGAGCATAGCATGTAGTTTTTTGTCAATAGCACAGTATCTCCAAATAAACAGGCTCAACATATCACTGACAAAATCGAAAGTGCTGCTGTTGTAAAATAATTGCTAAATTGCCAACAGAGTGATTTTACATAAACACATGATGATCTTTAGTTTTGCTTTGAGGATCTGCAGATCAGAGAGCAGATATCACATTTTTTCCTCCACATAATTCAAATGAAATCCATACAGTACACTGCAGTGTACAGGCCCAACATGATGCAGCCTTGTACCCATTAAAAAAAAACACACACTCATGCTCTCTCAAAATCAAATGCAACATAAAACTTATCAGTCCGATACAAACTGAGAAAGAGGCTCGTGGAATCAATGTTAGTATTCGTCTAAGTTGTCAGCTTTTGGGATGGAAAGGCCTCGGTCCTTCAGGGCCTGCATTTTGACTTTCTCCGTCTCCTGTTTGGCTTGCTGCTGCAACCGCTGCTCCTCCAGAATCTCTTCGATGGAGACCTGCTGCAGGACTGTGTCACAGGGTTTGTCCACATCCTGCAGAGATAGGGACGTTTTATCTGTCACGGGGCTTTCAGCAAACTAATCACACATTATGTATATCAGCAAACTGTTCACTCTTACCTCCCGTGACAGCTTCAGATTAAAGCTTAGCACAAGAACCGCTCACGTTCAGTATGTAAATATATTCCTGCTGATACTGAATTGCCACTGTTGGCCAAAAGTGATCATCCAATATCAACAGATACATCTGAAACGGCACCAGTATAACTTCTCAACCACAAACTCAGCCCCAGCAATTAAAAACAGAAATAAATAAATAATGAGTAATGAATGAATAATGAAATGAAACTGAAATAGCAACTCAGTATAATTATCAGGCTACCACAAACCTCACCGTCCATAAAAAGACGTTAACATCTCCCCGAGCACTGAGCTTGATAACAGTGTATTGATGTCTTGTGTCTGCTAAAAATGAAAACGTTTGGCGATTGCATCATCAAGCCCTAAGAGTCCCATCATTGCTATGTGTGTGTTCTTCTTTGACAACATGAACTGCTGTGGTCGACATAGTGTACATGCTCTGCAGCTGTAGCAGCTTCACTGCTGTCAAAATGCAGATATGTGACTGAATGCATGAAGCATATTTATAGAGGAAGATACAGAGTCTGGGTTGTGGTGTGTGAAGGCTTAGAGGGTCCTATACTGTCACTGTAATGTGCTGCAATGTGTTTTAGGTGTCATTGCACATGTTAACACAAATTAGGGATACAAAAATCAAATATTATAGATGGTTTTAGTTACTTTAACTCTCATTTAATGTTCAGAATAAAAGCCTGTTTAAGTGGCTAAGCAGGAGTTACATTGTTCTGTAGGTTTCACACATCTTAGACTGTTTTATTTTGTTTGCACATGAAGAAGACTGCGTAAAACACACCATCCTATTTTCCATGTACCAACACAACTTCTGTATCCTTGATTACAGGACTAGCAGTGTCACACCAAATGAGAAGATTTATTAGAAAGCAGTCTAGCTGTTGTGTTTACTTAGTTTGTAGCCTAGTGACTTACTACCCAGAAAAATAAAAATATAGACATTAGCTTGGGTAAATGAGCTGGGTTCATACACATTATGTTCATCTGTTTCCATACAGCCTGACAGTATTAAAAATAAGTATGTAGAATAAACAATAAAAATTTAGAAACAATAACATGTTACTTTACAGGTCCAGCGTGTAGGGTTTAGGGGCATCTATTGGCAAAAAAGATTAGAAAAACCCTGCTTTGGTTACCTTAACATGAGCCGTTTAATGTTTTATTTGCAACAACTTAGGCGTAGAAAACCCTGCGTCATGTGCATAAAATGAAACATCACTGAGCAAACACTGCCTCATTGGTTAGCTTTTAGCCACCTTCAGAAAAAAACAAAACAAAAAACCCTCTACACTTTATCTAGAATAATTTCACTGCTTTACCTTGCTGTCAGACAGCCCTTTTTTGACGGGAAGCTGAAGCCGTTTTCTAAAAGCCATTCATTCAGTCATTTTACTTCACAGAACGAGGGAGTTGTTGGTCTACCACTACCTCCATCAGCTACTGTGTAAGGTAAAACTGTGAAAATATTCCCAATATAGTGAACACTTAAACTGATATTGATTTTTTTTAGGTGGCTGAAATATGTTTTACAGTGGCCCCATCCACAGCTGCACATTGTTTAGCTTCCCTGCTGGTAGATTTGGTTTATTAAAGACACTAGCAAAGCAACACAGTAGATTAAATACCGTAAGTACAAAAGAAAAGTCCGACAGGTCAGACCAAGGTGTTTAACTGTAGATCTTTAAACGTTACAGTTACAGCTAAAATTTTGACAGAAATAAACCAATTTGCCGATTTCAAATATCTCCGTAACTCAAAATAATTGCCAGTTTTCTACCTGGAAGGGACTGCTGCGGTTAGTTCATCGTCACTATGATTTGCTGTGAATTTCAATACTACCATACCATTTAGTATGCCAAAAGAAGATTTAGTATGCCCCAATACATAGTATGTCAAATGCAGTATGCCAAAAGTACCAGGATGTTGTACTACCTCTGGTGCGATTTTGCAGTATGCAAGCCAGCATGCTTCTCAGCCTATTTTGACCCATAATCCACTGCACAGCTGACAATACGTCACATCGTCTGAGCCGCAAACAGATGACGGCTTGACAGCTGATTGACAGTTATCAGAAGTCGCAATGACAGAGTATTCAAGTAACTGATGACCAGTCGAATAGTAATAATAGGAATACTGATTTTCTTAAGTGAACAAAATAATCAGAAATATCACAATCAACAACAGGACTTAACTCTGACAATAACAGTGACAGAGGACTGTAGATGGAATTTCACTGTCACATATATCATATGTTAAAATCTACAATCTGTGCAGTGATAACTTTAAAGTTAAACTGCATACATTGCAAAGTAACAACAGCAGAGCTCTCCAGGTTGATGTCCGTCTCTGGCAAACTCAGTAAGTGGCGTTTGTTTTATCTCCAAGGTAACGGATATAAAAGCAAGAGGGTCAAAGTTCAGGGTGTAATGTTACGAGACAGTAGTATATGCCGATTGTGTATGCATACTGCATGCAACAACACAGATCTTTTAAAGGGACAGTGCACCCAAAAATGAAAATTCAGCAATTATCTACTCACCCATATGCCGAGGGAGGCTCAGGTGAAGTTTTAGAGTCCTCACATCACTAGCGGAGATCCGAGGGGAGAGGGGGTAGCAACACAAATCCCACCTAATGGAGGCTTGCAGCGCCCCAGATTCAAATGTCCAAAAACACATAATTGAAACCACAAAATATCTCCAGTGAAACCAGTGAAAGCACGTGAACACACATGAAGGCAGTGCCCATGTCTCACGGTCTCGCACAAGCGCGCACACGTGATCGCTGTGCACAGAGAGGCAGTTAGAGCTACAGGCTACAATGGGGCTAAAAACAGAGTTCAAACGATGATTTTCCAAACAACTTTTTATGTCGGGGCTTCAGGACACTTGGATCACTACGGACGAGCAGTATGGAGATATTTTGTGCTTTCAATTATGTGTTTTTGGACGTTTGAATCTGGGGCGCCGTAAGCCTTCATTAGGTGGAGTTGTGTTGCTACCCCCTCTCCCCTGGGATCTCCGCAAGTGATGTGAGGACTCTAAAACTTCACCTGAGCCATCGGCATATTGGTGAGTAGATAATAGCTGAATTTTCATTTTTGGGTGCACTATCCCTTTAAAGGGCTGCCCCAGTACCTACTAAAAGTAAAACGAAAAAGTATGCGACTCGCAATGCACCCTTGGTCTATATCTACACACAGAGCGGGTCCTCTCCCACGGAGTCCACCATGTTGTTTCTACAGTAGCCCAGAATGGACAAATTAAATGCTGGCTCAACATAGGTGCATTTTTGCATCAGCCATCATAGTTCCCATACACACTTGGCACACAGGAGAAGTTTCAATGCTGCAACCTCACTGCTGGATGCCACTAAAACCTTCACACTGGACCTTTGGCCACATAGTTATGTGAACCTCCACTCCAAGACTCATCACTATAATTTTAATCGAATGCGAGAATTTTATGATTCTGACCAATTTATGCCAAATTAATATCATTGGTAGTAACTACACACCATCCACTGATGTTGAATCCCAGGTTGCATCATTTCAGCTTCCTCTATCAGTCTAACACACACACACACACACACACACACACACACACACACACACACACACACACACACACAAATAAAACGAGGATATTCCCACTTACTATCTCTCCGAGCAGCACCACATTCTCTCCTCTCACTATGAATATTCCTCTGGGAATGTCTCCAAATTTTTTCCCCACGTGGATGCGCTCAACTGTCTGATGAAAAACTAAATTGGCTGGAAGGACAAGAGAAACAGGTTAGTGAAATAAAGTGCAGACTAGCACTACACTTACATAAACTAAATAAAAACACCAGATGGTGGTAATCATATTTGAATTAAGCTTCTGTGGGATGAGTTGAAATGCGTTAACTTGTGTTTTGGCCCCTATATGATGAGAAAAAGTGAAGGTAATGAAATGAGTTATACCAAACTGGTCAATGCTTCTGAGGTAACCGATAAGTGTTCTGCCATCTCGGAGCAGCACCAGGTGCTTCTCTGCAGGACACAACCAACACAGGCATGTTTAATTACAACGTGAAACGGTTACAAATGATACAGTTGTGTCGGACACGATGCCACATCTCGAAACGATTTCTCAGCAGACACCATCTCTCTGTACGAGGGAGCGGATCCTCCTCTCACACTTACTGTCGATGTCGTCAATGAGGCTTGCCGTCCCTGGTACGTAGTTCATCTTGGGCTGATTTTAATTTGCTTCGTAAATCTTTGTGTAATCTCAAGCCATGAATGTTTCAAAATATATTTCTTCCAAGAGGAGTACAGGAAGTGTCTTTATACACGGCTGGGATAAACTTCCTGTAGACGCTTAACCCTACGGGCGCTGCAATACAATTAAATTTATGTTCACTAACTTTTTATGACAGTTTCTTTAAGAAAACACCTATAAATACACGTGACACCAAAAACAGATCATTTTTGAAGGTTAAAATACTAGTTAATATATTTTTTAAAAATATATATTTTGATGACGTGTTTCCGGTTGGTTAATCAACTGACGCACACGCAGCAACAAAGATCGTATATAACTACCAGACAGTGACAGATCCGGAACAATTCAACAGTTTTACTTGTGATAACATTACGTTATACAGTTAATGAATACAATTTTGTTTTTTAACCCAAACCACGCAAACACTGCAACTTCCGCATAATCTCACATAATGCAGTAAAATAATAGAGTGACTAGCTTTATGTATTCAAGTTAAAGAATGAAAAAAAATCATTAACTGTTAAAGTTACATTACTTTGATGAAATAATTAAAATAATTACATCACTCATTACATTTTAGACAGGGTAATTAGTAATTAGTAATCTGTAACCCATTACATTTTAAAAGTGACCTTCTTAACACTGCCTTTCAATGCACTGAGGTCGCGTCGCGGTGGCAGAAAAAAAAGTGGCGGAGTGAGACCTCTTTACGTTTACTCGCGCCCTTCCTTAAAGTGACGGTACTGGATTGCCGAAGCATCAGTGTCATTCAATCATTTCCTGATTCCAATCAGGCGATCTCTACCTCTGTAGAAAAAACGGCAACATTGTTGCAAACAGTTTGGACCACTTGACGGCTCAGATAAGTAGCGTTAGGCTTCTTAAACATTTGTCTTCTACAATGGCAGGTAACAGGACGGATGCCGGGGAGCGCGCTTAGCCGATGCACCATCATCAAATGCAGTCAAATCTGAAATCCGACTGGCCCTCGGCTTGCAACTCGGAAAATACTCACGGCAACTGGAATAACACAATGGTAAGCGAGTGGACACAGCGTGGACAAGTCCCCACGGGTTGTCTGTTGTCTTTGAGTGTGTTAAATTTTCAACAAACAACCTGAGTTTTTACAGAAAAACATTTTTACCCAGCTAGCTTGCGTAACGGTAGAGCAGGGTCCATGCTAGCTGGACGGCTAACGGAGCTAGCTGGCATTATGTAATAGTTACAGCTACACTGCTTGTTCAGCTGTCGCCCGACTTTGTCACGTTTATCTTGACGTGACGAAAATACTAATAACACTACACTTGTGTCAAAACGTATATGTTTGAGAAATATTCCCTTTAAATTGCAGCGTGGCCTGTTTTTGGTTAGCAGTGCGGAATTCATCTGCTCTGTTCACAACTGGTCCAGTGAGCAATAACTGAGTCAGTGCCACTGTTTACTCAGTTATTGTTTGTGTCTGGGAGAGGCGGTGATGTTGATAGCATGTGGTTGGTTGACAGTTTCCTGTTAGCTTGTATCCAGGACAGCTCGGAATATAAATAGTGCTGCTGGTACTTAGGGACTGTTCTTTACTTATCAAAGGAGAGGAAGGTGGTAGCTGGGGTGTGACTTTTTATGACCCTCTCCAAAGCCAGAAATATTTTATCTTGAGCCTTCCTGAGTGACTGGTGGAAAATGCATGACCCTGTCTCCACCATAAATTAATAATTAGATTTTTAAAACTTACCCTGTGATGTTTGAAATTTAAAAGTTGACATCAAAGCCTCACTCTTGTGCTGGTTAGTAAATTATTTGTTTTTCTTGACAGAAGCGTTTTGTACACGTCAAACTCAAAGCAACTCACTTGCGTGAGTTTGAATGTCATAATATTGTGTGTTGACTCAATTCATACATGCCAACGCATGTAAAATAGCTGAATCAATGAATTAACTTTCACCGGTACATCCTCTGCATCATATGCCCTGGAGGATCTCAGTGCTGATTGGCTAGTGTGGCACGAATTGGTTGCTGAAATTCAGATTTTTCAACTCTTGTGAATAAGCCTATGACATGAAATCGTGCAACTTGCTTAATTTTTGCCACTTAATTAGTGTATTTCACGTCAATTGCACTGCATCCATCTTGCTGCACAGTGGGAATTTTAGTCTAATGACGTCTTTACATTGACTTTACATCTAATTCACTTTTGCAAATTGCATTATTCACACCCAGTGTGAGTTGCTAATGATGTGTCCAAGGACTGTCGGAAATGTGAAAATCCAACATTAAGTTTTGCTACAGTTTTTGGCTATGATAAATGGGGTAATTTTGCTGATTTTTTTTTTTTTTTTTTATAAAGAAAACATGCCTTCCAAACCCGCTGGCCAGTTTGGAAGGCATGTTTTCTGAAAAACTGCAGTTAAAAAAAATACAAAATACTAGCATTTTAATTTGTATACCCCTCCCTAAGCCAAAATAAAAAAGAAAAGTCCCTCTCCAGTGCTTAAAAAATAGTTGACATTCCTCCCCCTTTTTTGCACCACCCCCTCCCACCTTATAAATTGCAAACAGTCCCTGAAGGACAGAGATCTTCTCTTAAAATAACACTCTTCTATGTGATATTCTGTGTTCACAGGACGCTCCTCAGTATCCCGGCTACCCTTCACACTACTGGTATCCCCAGTCTCATTCCACAGGACACTATGCAAACACCTATCCCTCGGGATCAGACGTTCAGCCACAGTACAATCCACAGGTACAGCTCATGATGCAACACAACCTAGCCCTCTAAATCCAAAGGTGTACCCTAGCAGTAAATCTACTCATCATCCTTAAGTCTCTTAAGTGCTTTCACCTTTCACTCACATTTTCTAACAGTCAGCTACAGTGTCAGAACAGTTACATCACCATACATTCACACACAGACAATGGACTGTCTTATAGTTAATCCCTCGTCTTGTGCTTTCCATGTAGGTAATGCCTGGAGGTTATCCAAATGGCCATGGTGTCTACAGCCCAGCGCAGAATCAGTATTCAACAAGTGGTTTCCACCCATCCAATCCTTTCTACTGTGCTGACACTCAGAGACCGGCTCCAGGTCCTTACCCTAACCAGGGCTGTCCAGCAGAGCAGAGCAGTGGGCCGTCTGGGCAGCCACACTCTCAACATCAACATCAGCATCAACATCATCATTATCCTGGTCCACACTGTCAAGGAGTGAGTTCATTTAAACATACACCATAGTCAAATGTTTGAAATCGTATTTGCCAAATGTGACATTACCAATAGTCATCTCTGACTGTGACAATCTATACAGAGTGTTATAAGTGATAAAAATAATTAGCTTGTTTTTATTTATTTATTTTTTTAACTAAAATTACCCTCACACCCTAAAGAAACAGAGTATTTTAGGAAATACTACATGTATCTGTCTTACCTCTGCTCCCAGGGTCCTGGATATCCTTCTGGGGCATACCCTCACTACAGTGAAGGTGGTCATGCAATGCCTTCAACCCCCCCATACCCCACGGGCCAGCAACTGCACCCAAACCCCCAGGCCGATGCATGGGCGCACTCTGGTGCATATGCTCCCCCACAGCAGCAATGGCAGCCAGGCCAGCAGCCTGCGCAAAACCACTACGGAAATCATGTCCGTCCACCGCATCCTCCAGCATGGCCAGGGACTGGAACTGGCGCACCACCACCTTACCAACCCAAGGTATGAATTCACAGATGCTGTACTTCAATGTAGCCTTCATGACCCCTTTAGTATTACTAATAAAGTTAGGTAAGTAAAAATATACTCTGATATGAGACTGAAAATAAACACACTGAGTGTTATAACGTCAGGAGGTGATGCACTTTAAAACTAAGAAAACTGCACTGATAGGTTTAGGTAAGGTACAATCACATTTCTCTTGGTCTGACTTTTATCATTTAGATATTTATAAAACATATCTGTTTGTGATGATATTTAAAATAAAAAATAACATTGACATTATTTTCAGGACGTTGCTGCTCATACATTTTGTATAAAAGACATAATGATTGTAATCATGAGACGACATGAAACCCGCAAGAGATGTGGCTTCATGAAACCAGATCTGGAGAACTAGATATCAAAAACCGAAATGTCAAGTCTCACCACAGTATAAGCATAGATCATTTGAGTGAGTGAATACAATTTACAAATGGTGTGCTTGTATTGTATCACTGTCATGATATGAGACTAGATATCTTGTTAGAATTTGGTTATCGTAGTATCATAAATGTTGTCTTTTTCTGGTTTTAAAGGCTGCGTTACAGTTAAGTGATGTCATTTTCTTACCTTACCAAACTGCTGTAACCACCTGATTACTTTCCCTTAACCCACATAGTCATTATATCCACAGTACTGATGATTATTGATCAAAAATCTCATTGTGTAAATACTAGGGATATCTGGATCCAATTTTATATGCCAGAACCAGATCTAGGTCATTTCATGATGAACATCTGCCGATACAGAGTCCCGACCCAATAATTCTATTTTCCTAGATAATACAGCTGCACAGTGCACTCTTGAAGTACATTGAAATGATTAAAATCAATCTAATGTATATGCTTGACAGTTGAATAGCCCTGCAGTCTAAAGCTTTGCAAGGAATTACACTTGTGTAACAGCTGACATAAAGCAAAGGATCGGATTGGGCTGTATGCAGCTCAGTAAAGCTGATCCTGATCAGTTAAAAAATGCCTTAATCGGCCCTGTTGCAATCTTTGAGATTTGACCTAGACTTCCCCAGTAAATACATCGCCTAGCCCCACATCTGGAGTCGAGATTGGCAATTATCAAATATCTTTACACTCTTATGTCTGATGTTATTGTAGGACCAACAGCACCAACGTGCCCCACAAGTGGGACCTAAACCCAGGCCAGCCCAAACCCTGAATCACCCCAATGGAAAGCCTGCTGAAATAAGTTCACCTCCTCAGATGTACAACAAAACCGGTAGAGGAGAGCCCAATCCTTCTCAAGGTGAGCCCCCACCCTCGGCCACGGCCCAAGCTCCAGCACCGGCTCCAGCTCCAGGCCCAGCTGGACCTCACCCCCTGAGCGATAACCCCGGCCTAGCTAAGGTCCAACAGGTCATGGCCAGAGTGCTGCTGCTTCAGGAAGATGTCGACGAGTTTGTTGGCAAAAAGACAGACAAGAGTTATCGGTGTCTGGAGGAACTGCTGACCAAAGAGCTGCTGGAGCTGGACTCTGTGGAGACTCAGGGACAGGACAACGTCCGGCAAGCCCGAAAGGAGGCCGTACAGAGGATCCAGGCCATCCTGGACCGGCTGGAGAAGAAAGCCTTCTGAGCTGGACTCATTTACTGGTTTGTGGGTCGCTAAGTCTTGCTGTTTTCTTCTTCCAGATCTTCCATGGACACAATGAGGGTCTAGTCTTCTCTCTCTCTCTCTCTGAGCTGTGTTATCTTAAGGGTTTTTTCCACCACCGTGATATAACATGCCTGAAATAAGTGGCGTAGACCCAAGACCAAGGCTGAGCAATTGCTGGTACATGGAATCAACCTTTAAAGACCTAATTATGCTGGTACAAGTGATATGATGGTGTTAGAAGTGTAGAGTGATGGTTGTACATATCATAACTGACTTTCAGTCTCAGTGAGTGACTGTGCTGGCTACACAACCTGACACTCTCGCTCAGTTTGTCTAACGTCATGCCTTTGCCAGCATAATGCGAGGCAGCGTCACAGGACGATGAGTTAATTTAGTGCCACGTTGCAACTGCTGGTGGTCTCAAACCTGTGATAGAGATTCAGATTATTGTCATGCTGTCCCTCAGGATCATGGGTCGGTTTTAGTCCGACCCTACATCTAACAACACATGCACTTCGTTAGCCGTGTGTCATTACATCTCACAGTCCGTTTGCATGATATTGTCCGGCCCCCCCCCCCCCCCCCCCCCCACCCCCACCCCACCCCACCCTGATAGAGGCCATACACTTAGTTGCCCATAGTCACTTACTTCTCCATGTCTCTGCAGGAAAATAGGTGCAATGCTTTCCTTTTTCAATTGTGCTCCCAGCCCCGCATGCACTGTAATGTCAGACAAGCACTAAACACAGTCATGACATTTCCAAGCTCATAATTGGGCCTAGAGCGTAGCGGATTAGTGAAACCCCCTAAAGATTGCTGTCCCCATTTATTCCATCTTTTGGATGAAATTTCTTTCTAAGTGCGGACCTAGAATCAGACCTACATATGAATGCCATGTATTTCACTTTAGAAACTGCTGTTATTACAGATACATAGGACATAGGGAAGTTTAAGAAGTACTTGAAAAGATGTTAAGATATGTTCTTTTATCCCTTTTTGAACACTTGGAATATATATATGACTAAGCAAGTGAATTGTATAGTCAGAATTAAGTGTTCAGTTGCTGTAAAGGTTAAAGGGAAGGATGTACGTTAACAATTTCAGTAATGTTGTGTGCTTAAAGACGATGTTGGTCCCCAGCACTTGGATCAAGTGTTTAAATTGGACCTTGTTTCTGTTTTCTGTCGCACTCCTTGTGATACAAATCCAGATTTGCACCATAATCCATTTCCTTGTGTAGAGAAAGTCCTTTATTTTCCAATCATTCTTGATGTGTTGATTTAGAAAAAAAGAGTGCCATATTTCAGAGGATGGTTTTATATAAGTAGAAAAAAATAAGAATAATAAAAAAATAAGATCACAAGCTTTGCATGAAAAAAAAATCACCTGTCATATGTGTTCATTTTCCTGTGGTGTTAAGTTTCTGTTTAGATAGAGCACAACTGTACAGTTTCAGATGTAATGCATGCTTCCGACACAAGATGGGGAATCTTTGCCTGATAAGTACTGAAGTTATTACAAGTGAGAAAATAGCAGAGAAATAATTAAATGTCAGTATATTTTTTAACCAGTGATCAAATGAAATTTATTTTTTCCCCTCGCTGTTTTATACTGTATTCAGAAACAAATACAGTGACCAGAGAAAATTTATCAATTTAGCTCTATATGGATAGTGGCTACAGATAAATAAGAAATAGACACTCCTGTTATGAAAATGTTTTTGTCTAGTGGGAACTGCTGCATGGGTCCACACTGCCTACATCTGCCTGGCAGCATACGGATCTTTAAATAGACTGCTATTTTGATGCAAAAGCATAACACAGGCCCCTGAGGGCTTGAGGCACACTGGCTGGGATTAATGCGAGGGTCAAATGGCCTGACAAACCTTAGGACACCCTGCGGTGGGTATATCTGAGGCAAAGAAGCCTGAGACCACTATCACCTGTGCCATTCGTTCTGCCCTGTTAACGCAGTGGTTCCGGACAGCTTTTTTGGAAATAATTTTTTTAGAGCTTTCTGTTGGAAGACTAAGATTTATTTTGAAAAACCTAAGTGGCTACAAGCTCCAGCTACTTTTTTTTTGGTTTGACTCTTTGTACCGTCTACTTTTAGAGGACTAGAAGTTGCATCATAACTTAGGTAAACTGCTGCGTCACCTCAGAGAACCCTGCAGAAAAAGCAATGTCCTACACATCCAAACTTCCCGCGTCCTGGAATGATAAACCACCTCCTCGGAAGGTCGAAATTGACCTGAGTTCACCTGGATTAGCAGTGTTTGAATTGGAAAGACTCCTGTTTACTGGCAAAGCCATCATCAGCCATGCAGATGAAGTTTGGCCGAGGCTTTACATCGGTGACCAGTAAGTAATTAACTTTTCTCTTTTTTAGAACCCACTGAAAGCCTGAGGCATGTCCTTATAACTCACTGCAGTGTGTGTTAGTAGAGTTGGACTGAGACATTTTTACGAATATTGCCCAAGTCCAGACCTGGAGTTAGTCCACATGTGTGAAAGAGGAACTGATCATAATCAGACTTAAATGCAGAATGAGTAATTGAAGATCCCACCAGTTGCATTCCACTATGGGAACATGCGTAAACTACAGCCATGCTGTGTGAGAGTTTCCACTGATGCCCTGCCATGAAAGCACGTCTCAGGTATCTTGATAAGTTTAACTCACCAGGGCTTAGGTTTCATTTCAACACTGGGTCAGACACATGTGAAAACCCATCTGTCTTACTAGATGCTTAAATAAAATGAGTAGATAGATAGATAGATAGATAGTTGTATATTTATTTCTTCATTCATACATTGACTAATTTATTTTCATAATCATTCAGTCACACATTTATTTATCTTTTAATAATTTCATTTATTGTGTATAAATGTATATGTATGTAATATATGTATGTATACTTTTTAAAAAATGATAAATGTTAATTTTGACAATTACGCATTAAATTACGTAATTATTAATCTATTTATTTATTTATTCATTCATTTATTTACGCATCCTATTACCATAACTAATTATTTATTTATTCATTTTTTTAATTCTATTCTATCTCACTCAAATAAGTATTTTATTGTATAATTGTGTATTTTTTTTTTGTATTTATATGTTTTGTTTTGGCCCTTGAAACCCCTACTTACCATGCAAACTGTTATTCAAAAAAACACCTGCAATATTTAACTGTATATTCCACATTATGTAAGACACTGACAGTAAATACAGAGTGTTGTGCTTTCTAGGGACAGCGCAGAGAACCAAGCGGATCTATTCAAGCATCGAGTCACTCACATCCTGAACGCAGCCCACAGTAACCGCAGAGGGAAGCCAGACATCTATGACTCCATGCAGATCACCTATATGGGCATAGACGCTCGTGATTCCTGTGACTTTGACATGAGCATCAACTTCCAGGCAGCAGCAGACTTTATCCACAGGGCTCTCAGCAGAGGAGGTGAGAGGAGGAGGTAGAAAATTAATTTACTGTAAAGGCTGTCCGGTCTGTAATGTAATGTTTCTCTGATTCTTAGGCAAAGTTTTGGTGCACTGTCACGTAGGAGTGAGCCGCTCTGCCACCCTGGTCCTGGCTTACCTGATGCTGAAGCAGAACCTGACCCTCGTGGAGGCTATTTGTGCTGTGAAAGAGAACCGGGGTGTCATCCCCAATCGAGGTTTCCTCCGACAGCTCATCAAACTGGACAACCAGCTCTTTGGCATACATTAAATGCTGCCTGGTGGCATTATTGTTCAGATTTCATGGGTCCAGACCTAGGAAAAATATGGAAAAGATAGTTCTAGTATATTTCATAATGTTTAAAAGAGTAAATGCACTGATTTCATTTCGTAGTTTTTGTACTACATGTATTGTTTTTTTTAAAAGGGACTTAACAGCATCTAATTATTTCCTGGATCATGTTTTAATTGTGTTTAAAAAAAAAAAAACTCAGTTCCTTCCACGCAGTGATACAGTTGGCGGGTATAGTTGGGTAGAAAGAAAATAGTTCCTACATGAAACTGCTCACAACAAGGTCTGTGGATTATCTTGAGTAACCAGCTCATTATTTCTGGAGAGAGACATCACTGTTGAGTTTTTCAAATGTATTTTTTGCTCTTAGAGCACAACAAGCCGAGTGCCATCTAGTTCCATTATGTTGGAGAGAAGGCAGACATCTCTATGGCAGATATCTCCAACACTGTGCAACTCACACCAAAACCATCTAGATTGATAAATAGTACTAAAGGTGAGAAGGAAAAGTATGTACTTTTAATTTGGGGGTGAACTGTCCCTTTAAGGTAAAACATACTCATATTCTGTCAGTTTGTACATGAGAAATTAATTGGAGTATTACATTAAAAACATTTGAATCCGATTCAGCTTTTTGTGAATGTCTGGCACTCAGTTCACACACCAGTGCTACTTAAACACCAAAACAGAAATTGGGTGTCTAATGTAACAGGTGGCATGAGACAGAGTCTGGGCTGGAGACTGATGAGTAACCATTACTAATATGTTTTTCGTACATGCTGATGAAGCAAATGGTGGCAGCTTGGCTTTTGCAGTTTTCATGTGCAGTCTCAGTTTGATCATAGTAATCATTACACAGAACAAATGCAGGGGCAGAGCAAATAAGAGTCAGAGATAGAGAATAAACAAAGCCAAAGTTCAGTTAGCTTGATCAGTCTTATAAAAAGGGATGTCCCCCTCTGTCCAACCTGTGCTTCACTGTCTGCATTTCAAACAGGAGGAGGTAAGTGGTTAAATAAATTGGGAGAGCTCAGATGAATTGGGTTTTGTGTTAACATACAAGTTAAACTATTCTGCCAACTGTTAAAAACAATGTTTGACATCTTGACTTTGAGATGTAGGCTAACTGTGCACACTGGGATTGGAAAATATCTAACAACTGTAGTGAGTTACAACTGTAAATGTAAATTATTTAGAAATTACTTCATTTACTCTTCTTATCCTCCTTTAGACGATTCTGTTAATGATAGCCACTGTAAATGTAACATACTTTTCAATAACATTAGTCATGACTTTTAGTCAATCAAAAAAAAAAAAAACATCTTTTAATATTTTTTATTTGGAATTCAACCTCAAAATGGGACACTCATGAGGACTGTGTGGGTGGTTTGATCAGATTTTATTAACAGTAACCAAACAGCCCACCTACTCAGCAGATTCTGATCGGATGTTGCAAAGTCCTTATTGGTGGATGGACAGACATGACACTGAAAAAAGTACACAAGAAAAAGAAAAAAGAATAAATGTATGTGTAAAATAACTAAAACATCACTCATAGTAAGAAGCTGATTGAAAAAAAATATTGAATGGGTTTTCATGGCCTTTGAAACTACATATTTATTTTAACTTGAAGGAAAATTACCAATAGCAAACATTGTGTAACTCAACAATGCTGCACTTCTGAACTTCTCAGTTCACAATGATGCATGCAGCCGTTGGGTTCTGGATCTTATCAGCACTGATCTGCGTGGGGAGAGGCAATCACCATTATGACTTACATCACCATGACCAACACACTGAACTCGACACCCACACCAACAGCGTCTCATGGGTGACTGCTGCCAACAAAGAGTTTGCCTTCCGCCTATACAGGAAGTTAGCAGCTCATGCTGACTCCGAAGGTAAGAACATCTTCTTCTCCCCAGTTAGTGTGTCTGTGGCCTTGGCTGCCTTGGCCGTAGGAGCACGAGGGGAGACCCACCACCAGCTTTTCAGTGGTCTGGGATTCAACAATACCCTCCTGACGCAGTCAGCTGTGGATCATGCCTTCTACATGCTCATGGAAAGGGCAAACAACACGTCTCATGAAGACGTCAGTGAAGGCACCGCTGTATTCGTGGACAACCGCTTCAAGCCGCAGCCTGCATTCCTGGAGACCTTGAGGCAGTCCTACTCTGCAGATGGGTTCAGTGTTGACTTCACCCAAACAAAAGAAAGCGCTGATACCATCAATAAGTATGTGGGGGAGAAGACCAACGGGAAGATAGACAAGCTGGTCGAAAGCATGGATCCAAACACAGTCATGTATCTCCTCAGCTACATCTACTACAAAGGTAAAAGGTTATGTGAGATTAGATCTGGTTTGTTTGCTGACCCTTGAGGTCACACGGTTAAGTTTTGTGTACCCATGAAAAGTTGTGTTTTACTTCTGATCATTGTCAAACAGGAAAGTGGGCGACTCCATTTGAAACTGATCTCACCAAGGAGGACGTCTTCATGGTGGATGAGAACACCAAGGTTCAAAGTTGCACCTTTTATTCAGAATGGATTAATAATTCAGCATATCATGCATCCCTCTCATTGCGTGTCTTTTCCACCTCATGTTTAAACCGTCATTTTCCAGGTTCCAGTCCAGATGATGAATATGGAGGAGAGTCTTGATACCTATTACGACCAGGCGATTAACACATCAGTCCTCCACCTCCCCTTCAACAGCTCCTACTCCATGCTGCTGCTGTTGCCTGATGACATGGCAACACTGGAGAACACCATTTGCCCAGGCCATGTCACCAAATGGTTGAAATGGATGAAGTCCAGGTATGGAGAATCTAAAATCATCCTTTCTTTGTTTCTATTATGGAAGGTTGACACTGTATTAATGACTGTATTAAGAAAGCTTTTCCTGTCAGATCAGTTATTTTGTCAGATAAATCACTTTGTCTATTTCCCCCTTTTTTTTAAAGGACATATAATATATATATTCCAAAGTTCTCCATCAAGTCTTCCTACAACCTGAATGATGTGCTGCAAGAAATGGGAATGACAGACATGTTTGGCGATCGTGCAGATTTGAGTGGCATTTCAGAGGGACAAAAACTGGCTGTCTCAGATGTAAGGACAGAAAGCATAATGTGTTATTTCACAAATATTGCCTACACTCTATTCCAACCATCTTTCATCCCACTCCTGCCTCCATTTCACCATAGGTTGTGCACCAAGCTACGCTGGATGTCGACGAGGCTGGAGCCACCGCTGCAGCCGCCACAGGCATTGGCATCACACTTCTGTCCTTCCGCCATGTCCCTGTCTTAAAGTTCAATCGTCCATTTATGGTCGCCATCACTGAACGCGACACAGAGAACATACTGTTCCTGGGCAAGATTATCAACCCAACTATCTGATGGAACAAGAACTTTGTGTTTCCTGAAGACACAGCTGTTGCATCACATACATAAAATACTCAGAAAAATCTTTGTTTTTGTGTCTCCTTTATGATTGAGTGTTTAACAGCTTTGAAGTTCATTAGTGTTTGATTTTACATTGGCTTTTGATGGTAAAATGATACAGGGATAAAGTTTTATCAACAGCCATTAGCATTTGGCATTTCTTAAAACAGAGATAAGCTTTTATAACACACAACGCAAACTATTCAGGGACTATGTGAAGCAGTTACCAATTTATCCTAAATCCTTTTCTTTAACCTCTTCTTCAAAAATCTATCCCAGCCAAAAAAAAACATAGATTTATTTCTCAAATCCTTTTTTTCTGAGATGTTTTGTAATATATATGAGGCTTGTGCTGTGGTGCTTAGATTGCTTTCTAACTTAACAGGAAAGCATAGACTTAGATGTAGATTTCAGGGGGACATAACATTCTCCCAGTAAAAACAAAAAGTTGCAGAGAACTTTTGACTAAATTAAAGACAATTCCACCTTGAACTGATGCATAAAAGGCCCAGATTGGTGCATAAAATTCACCACAATGAAGATAATGAAGTGTTTGACACACAAAATGTCCTTTGGGAGGACCGCCAACCCCCACGTCATCCCCCCAGTGTTGAAATGAAACTTAGGCCCCTGCAGGTAAGCATTGACGATACATCACCAGGTGATTTTATGAGAACAACTGAATATCATGGCAGCCGAAATAAAACTCTAAATAATGTTTACCACTTGCTTATGCATTACTTAAATCAAATAGCCTCTTGAAGACCTTTCAGCGTATAAGAAATAGCATTAGTGTGTAATAATAATAATAATAATAATAATAATAATAATAATAATAAACTTTATTTATGTAGCACCTTTCATACAGGGAGGTGTAGCTCAAAGTGCTTTACAACAAAATAAAAACAGACAAATACAATTTAAAAAAAAAAAAAAAAAAAAGAAGACAAGTGCAAATCCTGCACAATGCAACCAAGAACAATATAATATGTAAAAGATAAAATTAAAACAGCGGAATGCATGGAAGCAGATAAAAAATGTGAAGGATGGGGATAAAAACCAGGGAATAGTGACAGTTGGAAGCAATGTTGAATAAATAAGTTTTCAATTGTTGTATGAAAATTTTCACAGAACTTGTATCTCTTATATCCTTGGGTAGTGAGTTCCATAATTTTGGTGCATAGTTAAAAAAAGGCTGAGCTGCCAATTTTCTTATTAGAGTAGTTTGTATTTAAAAAGCCGGCTGCAGAGGATCTGAGAGGCCGTGAAGGATTATAAAACGACAAAGAATTAGTAACATAAGCTGGTCCCAACCCATTAAGAGCCTTAAAAACAAGTAAAAGCAAGGGGCAGGGGACACCAAAATGGACATCCCGGAACCAGAATAATTATGTATTAATTGTGAGAAGGGGGTGCAGTAATATATTGTTTGCCTCCATCCGGTTCAGAGCAACTAACTGCAGTGTCATCATCTGACTGCAGGTGGCAGCAACATGCCTCGTGAAGCTTGCTCTGTTGGAATTATTGATTCACACGAAGAAGTTTGTCGCGTTTTGATTGGACGGCTGTAAGTTTGTTTCAGACATGGCCGAAACAACAGGAGAGGGACCCCCGGGAGGACCATATTTTAACAAAGAGAGAATTAAATACACACCCGAGGAGGAGGCCAGGCTGGAGAGGCAACATTTCTGGAGAATTATCGATGCGTTTAGATTTTACAGGTAGAATGACAACGTTTTAATTGAAATACGAGCCAGGTAGCCACAGTTTGTGTCAGTAAACGAAATCGTTAGCAAGCGACAATAGCAAAGGGCAGATAACTAACGGTTTGGAGGGAAAACTGACAACTGAGATAGTTTGTGTTTAATAAAGTGGCTAGTGCCTCCCACAGTTAGGTTAAGGTGTGTTTAACTAGCTTACGGTTATTTGCTAATATTCTGACCTAAGCTCCTCTCATGTCATGGCACCACTTCTACTCCATGATCCACTCTTTCGTCCATAACACTGCTCACAAGTGAAAATAAACTTCAGAGAGGTATAATGTGATGTAGCATTCACACTCATTGACAGTGAAGAGGGTTAATAATATAGGAATCATGTGGACCAGAGTGTTAGACTCACTCTCCATAAACTAACAGTCTTACACCTATTTGCTCCTCAGATAACTTACTTGTGTTCCCTCAAGCTGACAGCTGACATGAGAAAGCGTGTGAACCCTTATATTCACCCGTGTCCTCTGTTCTTGTCAGGGTCCATGTCCAGGAGCAGGTCAAGCGTGCTGAGCGTCAGTTTCTGAGCCTCCCGCAGCACCACCAGGATTTGCTGCCAGATGTTTTGTCCAACCTGGCCCGGATCAGCCAGTGTGCAGACCACAACCAGGAGATTCTGCAGGCCATCATTCACAACAGCCTCCACATGTTTGAGAACATTGAGTACGGCGAGAGGGTAAGGCTTGGCTTACACTGAGTGGTCTACTGTACATATACCTCACACACATAAACTGCATACAGATACAGTTTGTAGTGGTTTTAGTATCTTGTTGTTATTTACTCAAGGGTTAGCGGTTTTGTGTCTTTCTTCAACTGACAGGAGGATCCACGAAAGGTGCGTCCATCCACCACGTTTGACATGGACAAGCTTAAGTCCACCATAAAGCAGTTTGTCAGAGACTGGAGCGAGACGGGCCGGGCTGAGAGGGACACCTGCTACAAACCCATCATCCAAGAGATCCAAAGACTATTCCCAAGTGACCAATAGTAGGAAGCACACACGCTCACTCAGTCAGACTACCACACAAACATCTGCATGCATGCTAAGACAGAATGATTCATGGATACGAAATGATACAAGCAAACAAATTTTCCATGTGCTTTGGTATTAGTATGTTACGTAATAATTCTGAGGATGTGACTTGCTACATGTTATCCATGTGATATGTGCATTTTGTACATTTTATTATGTCAGTGATGTGTCTAAGGTGAGCGTGCTGATTCCGGGTGCTGGGCTTGGCCGTCTAGCCTGGGAGATAGCACGGCTGGGTTATATTTGCCAGGGCAACGAATGGAGCTTCTTCATGCTCTTTTCTTCAAACTTTGTTCTCAATAGGTACAGTACATACTGACACAAACACTCCTGTGACTCCAACTGCCTTACACAACACATAGGAACTGTCACCTTCATGCATACATTTATACAGGATATCTCTGCTTGCTTGTGGTGTCCATCAATTGCACTTAATTCTATTCTAAGTACGTGTTAGTGATCACAAACAAAATCAGAACACATAATTCATATTTACTTGTTTGGCAGTATAATTCTGACCTCATGCTGTTGAATACCACATCCATCCATCTGTCTTCATGAATTTGGACTGCTCCATTCAGGTGTGAGAAGGTGAACTCTCTGACCCTGTACCCCTGGATCCACCAGTTTAGCAACAACAAGAAATCCTCCGACCAAACAAGATCAATCAGATTCCCTGATGTCAACCCTCAGAGCTTACCACTAGATTCAGACTTCTCCATGGTAGCAGGGGACTTTGTGGAAGTCTACACCGACCCAGGTCAGTATAAGCTGTGTAGATTGTCTGTAGTATTCCTTAATTTGTAAACTGCCAAATTAATGGCATAACACTGAAAGAGAAATGGGCCAAGCTCCACAAAATAATTCGCACTACGTCCAGTGGCTTTTCAGTTTTAAAATGTTGACATATCACAAAATAACAAAAAAGGATAAAAAGAAGCAGCAAAACATGTAACGCAATCCAGCAGATGCAATGATTTCTGGCTTCAATAATCACAGAAAACCTCTGAGATTATGTCTGGCCTTCTACATAATTTGTTTGATGGATTACATTAACTATAACAAATTAATATCAGCTTATTAATACAAATGCAAACAAGAGTCTACTCCAGGCCTCAAGAATGGGTTACAGATAATATACAGCTGATCTCTGTTGGTAAAAAGTGTTTATCGTACATCATAAGATCATATTTAAATGGCCCAAAATAAGACAGACCACTCTGATGAGGAGATACTGTAAATGAGGAATAATTGATGATTGGTTAATTATGCACCTTAGCAACATTAATTTGAAGTGATCATGTTATAATATATTGTCTGTTTCGGTCAGATTCCTGGGACTGTGTCGCTACCTGCTTCTTTATTGACACAGCTCATAATGTCATTGAGTATGTGGAGACTATTTGGAAAATTCTGAAGCCCGGAGGAGTGTGGATCAACCTGGGTGAGTCAGCTTTATATAAAATGCTTTCCATAAGTAAATACAGTGCTGTTTGAGTTGGTTAAAGGCAGTTAAAATACAAATACACCATTAAAGACCTGCAAGTACCAGAGCAGTGTTCCTCAAATGAGTGTACATGTACTACAGGAGGTGAGATTTTTTTGTAAATGTTAATTTAAGTCATGCATAATTCCTAAAATAAGTAACTATAATAAGTCAAAAAAAAATGTAAATGTAAGTTCAATAAACCACATTTATATTCAATATTCCTATTTTAATTGCAGTTGTTAACTGTCACCTGCCACAACAGGTTTACATTTATTCACTGTGCTTCTACCAGAAATGTTTTGCATTGGTCAAAGGGTAATTGGCTAAAAAAATATTTCAAAGGGGGTACATAATTGAAAAAAGTTTGAGAACCGCTGTACTAGAGAAATAAAGGTAAATGTGCCATTTTTCCCAGTAATAAATTAAAAAAAATAGAAGGAAGATTTCACCGTCCCATGACTAGGATGTACATCAATGTTACTGTTTGTTTCAAAGTGTTGTGGGGTGAATTTTTTTTTTTACTCAATAGAAAGTGCAGTTGTAAGAAAAAAAGGTTAAATGTTTGAGTCTCTGTAAACTTATCTCAAAATTTTAATTCTATGTTTCCTTAGGTCCACTGCTGTACCACTTCGAGAATATGGCAAACGAGCTGTCTGTTGAACTTAGTTACGAAGACATTCGGACAGCGATCGTTAACTTCGGCTTCCACATAGAGGTAAACCAAAGGCTTTTCATTGTGTAATATCATGTTTGTCTTCAAAAATCTTGTTCCAGTAGTAAAACAGTATTTTGTTTCTCCTGCAGGTGGAGAGAGAGTCAGTTCAGACCACCTACACAGAGAACGACCGCTCTATGTTGAGATACATTTACGACTGTGTCTTCTTTGTGGCACGAAAACCTGCAGACCTGTATTATAACAGTCAAGAAGAAGAAGAAGATGACCAACAGAGTTCACCAGCGGCTAAGTCACCACGGCGAGAAGGTACAGACAGCCTGACGTGACAGGAAATGTTATGACAAAAACAGTGAACTCAGACGAGTGCAACCACTGACTAAGCGAAGATCACACTGACAAAATTAAGAAGAAAACGGACACAGAAGGAAAAAAATCAGTGGATATGAATTTTCTTTTTTGTCATATATATTTTTAATTATGTATCTCATGGAGGAATGTGCTCAACTCTGCAGGCCCTGAGACATGTATCACATAACATCTAAATATTCTCTATCTCTTTATACCTGGATTTGAGATGAGTCAGTTCCCCTTTATTGCTATTTTCTTTTAGTGGTTTGTGTGCCAGGTACAAGCCATGAAGAGTCTATTTCTTTTTACTGCGCTCCTGCCTGCCTGACTGCCTGACTGCCTGCGTTCTTACTGATGCTCATTTTTATTGACTTTCACTGCCTGAGAGAGTAAATGTATGTGAGAATGTATGTATGTATGTGTGTGTGTGTTTGTGTGTGAGAGAGAGATAGGACGGCGTGATGTGAACATTAGCTTTTGAAATCTATTTATTTTTTCCAAATATGGTGCCAATAACTATATCTTCTCATTTGCATTGTTATCAGTCAACACTGAAAATATAATCAAACCATGTTTCAGATTTTCAGTAATGAGTTGTTTTAAATTTTGAGATGACATTCATTTACTTTTCTGGTTTCTAATCACACTTTGGAATAAAGCAGAACATTTAAAGATATATTAATCTCCGGAGGTGTGCTATTTTAAGTTTGATATGATTTTAATTCACTGAAATGCAGCTCAAAGCCAAATTTAAAAGTCCAGTGTGTAGGATTTAGGGGATATATTAGAAATAGAATATAATAAGTGTGTATTCTTTATTTATAACCACCTGAAAGTAAGAAATATGTCATTTTCATGTTACCTTAGAATGAGCCATTTCTGTCTACATAGGGGGCGGGCACTCGTCCATGTAGTCTGCCATGCTGCTCAGCCATGTTTCTATTGTGGCACACAATGGACAAACAAAACACTGGCTCTAGGGACGGCCATTTGCATTTTTGTGTTGGCCACTTTAGTAAGTAGCTCCTCTGTGATGAGACAAACTGCATTGGAAAACAATGATTTGTAATGTGAAACTGCATTCTTCAGTGTTTTTAACGGTTTAAAACACAAGGGGCCGTATTCACAAACATTCTGAGAATACTTTCAAAGAGTTCCTAACTTCACCTAAATTTTTTTAGTAAGGAGTCCTAGCTTAGGAGTGATTTAGGAAAGTTCTCAGAGCAACTCTGCGCAAGGAAGGACAGAAACTTTTACCTTGAGGAGGTGTGGTTGACCCGTTGCTAGGTATGATGCATTCTTTTAAAAGATGTGATTGGTTGTCACAGACACCCTTTATTGACCCTGCAAGGTGTGGACACCCAGTGGAAATGAGATGAGCTGCTGACTGTGAGAGTCATTGTTAATGTGATCACTGCTGATGAAAGGTTGAGAACAATACAAGTCATCAATACTGCACTGTTGCATTTTTCCAGTTTTCCCAATATCTTAGTATTGTGATCATTTTATTTCCGGTGTTATAGTGTTAGGTGGGAAATGTGTGATCCCAAATGGCATCAACCACATATTATTATCCCTACATGATCTAATATGTAGCATTTCATTTACTCACTGTCATCAAGTGTTGGAGAATATTTCTCCGACCTCTTTGTCTTTCCAACATTTCCTCCTCTGCTTAAGGAACTCTTAAGCCTCTTAAAAGTCCCCTCCCCACTCCTAACACTTTTTCACATCAGGAGCTCTTAAGGTCTAAGATGCTCTGTGAATAACTTTTATCTTTACAAGGACCTAGTCTTAACTTTAAGGGGAAATTCTAAGAAAACATCACAACACTAAGAATTTTTTTTTAGATTTTCGTCACAAGGATCAACTCTTTGTGTGAGGAAGCTTTGTGAATACGGCCCCTGGTCTGTTTGTGTTAGAGAGGAAGAGACTTCCACAAATAATTCAGCTCCAGGTAAAAACCTAAAACAATAAACACTTGAGGATTCTTAACAGGAAGTTCATGCTTGGCACAAAGGAGCCGTTTCAGCTGGTTGCCACCTACGAGAGACCTTTTTCACAGCACACATTCTGACATGTCATAGTAGGAAAATCACAGCTGTATTAAATAACATTAATGGTGCCAACATTCCACCTAGGGGAGGCCCTGACATTGTGCATGCTGGCTCACTGGAATAGCTTACTATGACTCTTAATGGAACTGAGCCATTTTTAATGTTATCACTTTGACCTGTGCTTTTCCTACAGTGTAAAATGTCTGCTGTGAAAAAGATTTGTCCTCACCGCTAGATGCCACTAAATTCTACACACTGCTCCTTTAAGTGTTTTCATTTATTTCATCATTTGTTCAGGTGCTGAAAAAGTAAATGTGATTGTGCGGGCTACATCAGGCTTGCTTATCTGTACAGAGGTAGTTTCCAGTCGCGATAAAGAGAATGCATGTGCCTTAGTTTATATTAAGCCACAACAGATGTATTTCACTGCAGGCATGTTGACCAGCAGGAACAGCGCAGGTGTAACCAATAACAGTTAATGATGTAGCGGTTCCATTGAAGACTCACACAACTAAATACAGTTGTTAATGTTATTGGTTACACCTGTGCTTTTCTTCCAGGGGGCCACCAGTTATATATAACAGGTCTGAATTCACAGCAGACATTTTGACTTATTATAGCAGGAAAGTCACAAGTGTTACTAATATAATCAATGGTGGCTTGTTCTATTTAAATGTCCAAGTAAGTCATGACAGTGTGGCAGCGTGCACAATACCAGCGCCCTGAAATAGAAGCCTTTCCTGATATGATAGGTCAAAATGTCTTTTGTGAAATGGCCGTAAGAAACGAACAAAGTAAAAAGTAGAGATTTACGTTTAGGTTCAAAAGACAGAATCAGACTGATGTCAACTGGGAGATTATTCCACATAGGAAGACTTCTTTCTTCTTATCCTGGACTTTGAGAATAAGGGATGACACATACAGCTGTGAGGGATGTAGCATGTATGAAGGGGCCCTCCAATTTAGCACTTTAAAGGTTAGTAGTGTCACCACCTTAAAGACTGACCTAACATACTTTTAATGCCAGCATGTTGTGTGGCAAGCCGGAACGTAAATCATTACGATCAAGACAGTAGCTACCATTAAAGAGACTGAGGTCATGTCCTTGCAGACATTTTCAGGAAGTCTGTAAGTGAAGTCCATAATAAGTTATGGTGGTCGTAGCAGTCTTGGTAGGGTGGGTATTTTGTAGGCTAATTTGAGTATCTTTAGTAGGGGTGGGTGGATTAATACTGAAATATCGATACTATAGATTCTACATTTTCATTTTGAAGATCCAGCCTAGCATCAATAGAATCGATACCAAAAAGGGGATTACTTCTACGTCGTACCTGTTTGTATTTCAAGAGTAACAGTCTGTGCAAACAACATTCTGTGGTTGTGAACACATCTAGTGCATGTACAGTTTGCTTCTCCACAGCTTGTGTTGTCTGCACTCAAACAACATATGCATCACACATGCGCAGCACCCCGCGATGATGAGCACCCTGACTAGTTTATTCCGATACATAATAGGAGTGATGGCTAAATGAAAGTGGAAAAAAAAACACAAGAAAGAGAACTTGGAGCTGCAACTGAAAAGATGGGAGGAGGAGGGAATGCCTCAGCATCCAGACCCCTGACACAGAGACAGAGTTCACTTGCAGATCTTGGTCAGAGAAGCTCAGGTGAGAAATATCCAGAAGTTAAAATAATATTTTAGTCAAATCATATCTTCAGCATTAGTTAAAGTTACATTTTCAAACTGTAACTGGTCATCATTAGCTGTTACTTTAGCTGACTGATTATTTGCCTCATACATCATGACACGCTGCTTTCCCCAACGTGAAAGTAGGCCTACATAAGCCACTATTCATGATGAAAAGTATCATATCGGATACCGGATATCAGCAATTCCTCTTGGGGTATTGCTTGGTATCAGGTTTAAATCAAGATTTGTGGTATTGCACACCCTTAATTTTTAGAGTCAGCCAACAAAATGAATAAAGGACTCAACATTCCCCTAACAGAGTTTTATCTTTGGCAGTGTGATGATAGAACATTTGGACCTTTATGCTGGGGTATCACATTTACAGAAAAAAAGGATAAACAATTAATGTGAAAAATCCAAATCATTAACATTTTAGATATTTAATTTGATGGTCAACATTTTCTGAAGGGGGATTCACTGGTAAATCCTAGTTAATTCCCTGATAATATTCTGGTCTGGATGGAATAAAAATACCGCCACAGGAAGAGATGCGGCGGTGGGCGGGGCCAGGCAACAGAACTCTCCTCTGATTGGTAATCCGGACTGCCTCTCAATAATTGTACTACCGGTGATTAATGTGCGAGGCGGAACACATACATGTGCATCATCTCAGGCAGTGAAAGCAGCTACTAACAGTATCGTACCCACGTGCGTAACCCCGCTCCTCTGCTGTATGTTAGTACCCTGACAGAGCCGACATTAATGGCGAAGCGACGCACCGAGGACACGCTGCTGCACGACGCTCCCTCCAAAAGATGTTGCCGCCTGCTGAGCGGTGTTGACATGCACCTGGACAGCATGGCTCCGACCGGGGGTGTGAGCCCGCCGTCTCTGCTGGCTCTGCTGGGCAGTCGCTGCAGGAAGAGGCCGTACTACTTTGAAGACCCAGAGATACAGGAAGAAACAGCTCTTTATCGCAAGCCCAGGATCTGCGACACAAAGAAACATGCAGCTAGTGTTATGACGGTGCAGACTTCTGGAAGTTTCCAGGACCGTCGCAGCACCAGCACGCTCACAAGCTCCAAGAAGCGACCCAGAGGTGACTGCGAGGGTTCAGAGACTGTTAATCCTAAAGCTACTGATGATAAAGTAAGTTTTTGACAGCATAGCAGAAGTTTAACATTGTGCATATGCTGCAGTGTGGCTGTTCAGATAAAGTGAGCAGGTGTTATGGCAGGAACTGTCCACCCGGTGTCACCCTTTACCCACTGTATAGCTCTGTGTTTTCCAAGCTACCTGTCAACAACTTTATGAGTGTAAAATCTGGCTCTGATTTTGACCACATATGGTTGATCTCACCTGGGACAGCCAGTCCAAAATACTACTGTTACCTACTTTGCACACTTCTTATGAACTCAACTTGTTCTCATTGCTTTCAGGCTGATGAAGACACCCACACTGAAACCGAAGACTGCACTTACAACTCCTTCCAGTACTGGAGGGTCCCCTTACCCGAGCTAAACCTTTCACTGTTAGAAGACGCCAATGACTGTTCCCAAACAAAAGACAAGTCAAAAGTCAGAGACGCTTCTTCTGATGCCATGGAAACCTGAAAATGACAGGTGCAAGCGAGTCTGCTCTACTCTGTCCTCACATCAGCAGTAACACACGGTGATGAAAATGTAATGCTTGTCAGCAGATAGACACGTCAGAAGCACATCATGGTTGCTTAAAATGCATCCAGGTGAGATGCAGCAATCTAATGTTGCAGACTGCCCAAGTAGCCCTGTCAGTGATCTAGGCTAAGTGAGCTCCATGCAGGTTAAGATCTCAGTGACCCAGGTGAAGCATTAATGAGATCTGCACTGCAACAACACTTTTCGTTTTTAAAGGTAACTAAAACTGCGGTGAAATTTGAAACTTCAACCTTTAACTTGAAATTGTATGAAGTTTTCTAATGTAAGTTTTCTCAGCTTTGTTTTGTAAGTTTGTCAGACACCCTGGTGAGCAATAGTGATTTCTGCTTTTTGCTCTGTGCAGAATCCCTACCTTGTTACAAGTATTTTATATAGATATACAGTGTTAAGAAATTAGGTATGAAAAGCTGGGTCTGCATGTTAACAGTTCATATTTTAACCACTCTCTAATATCTTTTCAACCATGTTTTTGTGTAACTCATTCCAAAGATGGTGTTTATAGATTATATGACTGAGTTGTAGGTGTTCGAAATATACATTTTTAAAACCATCTGTGCAGTATTTTCTCTTGTATTCCATGCTACTGATACATTTCATTGCCCTATTTGTCAGGGGCAGTGTCACTTGATCAACAGAAAAACTGAAGGAATAAGAAGGTCAGATTTTGAAAATGATCCTTAAATGAACTACATTTTGTTATAATAAGGCACACAATCTAAATTTACAGAGAGAAATGTGTTAGCAAATGGCATGCATATGACAGTATACAGTAAATACAAATTTAATAGCACACACAAGTGAAACCATGGAAAGGTTACACACATGCATGCTGCTGTCCAGTCCATATAAAGCAATTGATTGTGTTCTGTAAATACAAGTGAGTCATCTGCTGTCCTGATAGACAAGAGCAGCTTTTATTGTGTCAAGGATTCCTGAACTGATGGACATTATGTCACGGACCCCATCTGATAACATTTTGCCTCATGTCACATGAATTTATTTTGGTTGTGAGGTATGACTGAAGACCAGAATTTTATAGCTGACATATATAGTTGAGGAGATAACTGTAGAGTAGGTGAAACCTTACTCTTAAGACTCTTACTCACATTAGACTCACTTAATGAGTGAATTAATAAGTGAAAATAAACAACCGTTTTTTCTGGGGGACCCTCAAGGAACTCTGAGGGGCCTCAAACCCCTGGTTGAGCACCACTGTGACAGAGTATGTACATTTAAGTATAATCCAGCTGTTGATCTGATGTAGTCAATGGCACTCAAGCTATGCTGTTTACAGGTAGATTACTACATATACAGTGCCCTCCAAAAGTATTGGAACAGTGAGGCCAATTCCTTTATTTTTGTTGTAGACTGAAAATATTTGGGTTTGACATCAAAAGATGAATATGGATCAAAAGATCAACATTTCAGCTTTTATTTCCAGGTATTCACATCTGGATCTGATACACAACTTAGAAGATAGCACCTTTTGTTTGAACCCACCCATTTTTCATGAGAGCAAAAGTATTGGAACATGTCACTGACAGGTGTGTTTTGTTGCCCAGGTGTCTCCCAATTACATTGATTATTCAAACAATAAATAGCACTGAATGTCTGAGCTCAGTTTCAGATTGGGTACGATAGATTTTGCCTGTGCAGACTGCATTTAGAGGTGGAACCAACATGAAAACCAGAGAGCTGTCTATGGGTGAAAAAGAAGCAATTGTGAATCTGAGAGAAGATGGACAATCAATCAGAGCCATTGCACAAACATTGGCCATAGCCAGTACAACCATTTGGAATGTCCTGAAGAAGAAAGAAACCACTGGTGTACTAAGCAACAGACGTCGAACAGGTAGACCAAGGAAAACCTCAGCAGTTGATGACAGAAACATTGTGAGAGCTGTAAAGAAAGACCCTAAAACAACTGTTAGTGACATCAGCAACAACCTCCAGAGGGCAGGAGTGAAGGTATCACAATTTACTGTTCGCAGAAGACTTCATGAACAAAAGTACAGAGGCTACACCAGAAGATGCAAACCACTCATTAGCAAGAAGAATAGGAAGGCCAGGCTGGAATTTGGCAAAAGGTACAGAGATGAGCCTCAAAAATTCTGGGAAAAAGTTTTATGGACTGATGAGACAAAGATTAACTTTTTCCAAAGTGACGGAAAGGCGAAAGTTTGGAGAAAGAAAGGATCTGCTCATGATCCCAAACATACAAGCTCATCTGGGAAACACAGTGGAGGTAATGTCATGGCTTGGGCTTACATGGCTTCTTCTGGGACGGGCTCTTTCATCTTCATTGATGATGTAACACATGATGGCAGCAGCAAAATGAACTCAGAAGTCTACAGAAACATTTTGTCTGCTAATTTAAAGAAAGATGCAACCAAACTGATTGGGAGATCCTTAATCATGCAGCAAGATAATGACCCAAAACACACTGCCAAAACAACAAAGGAGTTCATCAGGGGCAAGAAGTGGAAGGTTTTAGACTGGCCAAGTCAGTCTCCAGACTTAAACCCAATAGAGCATGCATTTTACCTGCTGAAGAGGAGACTGAAGGGAGTAACCCCCCAAAACAAACAACAGCTGAAAGAGGCTGCGGTGAAAGCCTGGAAAAGCATCACAAAAGAAGAATGCAAAAGTTTGGTGATGTCAGTGGGTCACAGGCTTGATGCAGTTATTGAAAGCAAAGGATTTGCAACTAAATATTAAGTCTCATTCACTTTAATCTATTTTAAGTTTATATGTTCCAATACTTTTGCTCACCTAAAAATTGTGTGTTCCATTACAAATAATGCTATCTTCTAAGTTGTGTATCAGATCCAGATGTAAATACTCGGAAATAAAAGCTGAAATGTTGATCTCTTGTCTCATATTCATCTTTTGATGTCAAACCCAAATGTTTTCAGTCTACAACAAAAGTAAACGAATTGGACTCACTGTTCCAATACTTTTGCAGGGCACTGTATTTTCAGGTGCTATAACCCTCCAGTAGCAGTGTGTGTACTTGAGAGGGCTGTCAGAAGGATAGATTCATTTGAAAATTAATGTATCATCATTCTTGCCTACTCTCACTAATGAAGACACCCTCTGTATGTAGTCTTTGACCAGGAAAGAGACACAATGGTACCCCCACTGTTTGTTGGTCCTGTGTGTGTGTTTGAAGGAGGAGGTCCTGAACTCCTCAAGGCTTCTCAGCAAAGCTCTTCCTGCCCTTTGGACCCGCGGCTGATGGTCGGTCCTCGTCAGAGCAATGATAAATGAAGTGGTGTGATTTGACTCAAGATACATGTAGACACTCACTTAACACGGTTTTAACCGGAGTCTTCAGCCATGGTAAGTTATGGTTTACTAATACTTTTATTTAACGTTACTGAAGCGCCCAGCTTGTTTGTAGCGGGTAATTAGTTAGTCGTGACGGACATAAACATTGACAGTTTTTATTGAACGCTAACTTCACTTACCAACGGTCGTTAGCAATTAGCTAATGTTAGCAAAGTCGATGTGATTTACGTGTTAGCTAAAATAAACTTTTAGCCTAACGTTAGCTAAATGTCATGTTAGTTAAACCAGTGTACTCGACTTTGTATTTAAATTTCGCCTCCAGCAAAACGTGTATATATATATGTAGTTTAAATAAATAACTAATATTTATAAAGCACAGTGTTTACTGACTGACTTTACCTTACTTTAATCAAGTTAGCCAACAGTAACTTATTTAACTTACTTAGCTAATAACGTTACAAGCTGTATTTACGCTTTGTGAAGGTTATACTTAAACTTCACAGCATTTCAGAGGAAAAATGTTTTAGATATTAAACTCTTCTTTTTTATCATGGCAGATACTGTCAGAAGATGATAATCTCATTAGATATATTGTATGGCATCTAAATTAGGTTAATTATCAACAAAAGCATTACAGATGTGAAGCTGAAGAGCCAAGAGAAGTTATGTTTCTTGTGAAATTCAAGATAGAAACTGACATATGATGTCATAAACATGAAAATATTTTGTCTAACTGTTAAGGATGTCTCATGTTGGTCCATTTCCCTTTATTATGGAATTATATTAACACTCACTTTCTTCTACATTGCCATACATCTGCATTAGTAACTATCATATGAATGTAAAGTAGTAGTATGGAGTGCTTTATGTTTGTTAGTCATGTGACAATTCTTAAAATGCTGCAGCACATGGTAAACTAGTGAGGTTTATTGTCCATGAAAAATACATTTATTGTAAAAACACTGAGTTACATCGGCTACACCGAAGAAATCTGTTTAGTGTTTACACAATCCCACCCAGGGAGGCAGCACAACAGCTCCCAACCATGTGTACTAATCTCAGGAAAGGGATGTGTGTATGTTTCCTACCAACAATTTCCTACTCAGCTAGGCCATTGTTAAATATGTAGGGGAAGCAGACCACAGGGGCAAGACAGACCTCGACAACCAGGCAAAGCATGAAGAAAAGGCTGCTGCAAAATTGAATGAGAGGATGGCGGTACAACAACTTACATCCCGTCAGTGTTTTTTAGAGTGCCGTTGAGGTTTCTATGACAGGGAAGGACCTACAGTTAGTTCCCACGTAGGCTGCTGCCGGCACTGCAGTGAGCTTCACTGAGAAGGTCACTGATTGCATTTTCTCAGGAATAGTGTGTTTTTTGGCTGGGGGATGAGTTTGACAATTTAGTGTAGAATGGATTGCTTAGCTGCGTCAGGGTCTGTGTAATGGAAGTAAATATTTTCTCTTCCTATTCCAGTCACGAAGGTCTTGGATTGAGGAAAACCTCTTCAAGAGAGAGTGTGTGAAGTTTATCCCCTCATCTCGGGACCTACATAGGTAAACTGGCATCTGATTGCAGCGATGAGCTTCCAAAGAACTGTTTAAAGTACACATTTTTATGATTCCTAGAAGAAATACACAATAACGGCGTAGTTAGTGCATAGTATGATAATATCAGCAGTGGCTAGAAACATGTTTCTGAGAGCAAAAATATTTGGCACTCAGCCCTTACTTCCAGGAATAGAGACCATGTGATTATTTGATAATGTGTTATTTCCTGTTTCTTACAGATGTATTCCTGTGTGTCAAGTATGCCAAAACTTGATCAGGTATATTTTATGAATTGTGTGTTTATACCATCCTCAGAGTCACCACATGTACATTCCCCTCCCACACCCACCCCCCTATTCCAATGAAGAGTTGTTTCATCATCGTGTGGATTAATGTGTCATGTTTTCCCACACCCTTAATTTCATCATTTCCCCTTCTTGCCTTCTTTTTGTTTGTCTTTCGTCTTGCTATTGCCAGTGACATGTTTTTAGAAATGAACTAACTCTACAATGTGTCACACACTGGCTTGGGGAAAGTAATAATGCCAAGGTCATTCTATACAGAGAAAACAGACAGGGTATGGAAGATGGTGGTGTCAACAGTGAAGGAGATTTATGAATGAATGACAGCTGTGTGTGTGAATTTTGTGGGATGTAAAATGATAAACACCACCACCAATCATAGCGATGTAGACCCAAGGACAAAGGGAGGTGAAGAGGAAGGGAGGGAGACAGAAAAGGGGGAAGAGTAGCAGCAGCCTGGCTTCAATAGGCCAGGTGGAGGCCTGTCAGGTGCCTGTTAATTTCACCCAACAACTCTGCCTTTATTTAGGAGTGCTTTCCAAACAAATACCTGCTTATTTTAGTGCAAATAGGGTAATGAAATGTAAGTGAATAATGTTTCTCTGTAGGCACACACATAAAAGTTAGTCTGAATTTCTGCCACCTCCTTACACATGCTATGGTCAGTTATGTAATCTTTCATTGATTAGATGCTGCTGTGGCCGCCTGATGATGGAGCACTCTTGGCAAGAGTCCCCTTCCCCCATGTCCCTCTATCCTGGTCCTGGACAGGACCTGGAAGAGGACTGGTCCATAGAGCTCCACACCAAAGCCAGTCCCACCAATGCCTATGGGATTGTAGACTTTGAAGACACTGCCACACGTGTCTGTCGGGCCAAGGTCTGTGAGTCTACTAACTGTACGTTATATGTGTTTCTACGGCAAACAAATTTTGATAACTAAAAATATTTCAGCAAGAGATGACTCCAAAAATTAAGGTAAATGCTGGTCCTGGAGTGAATAAGACAGGATTTGGCTTTTGATTGTGGTATAAACAAGCTTTGACTTATGATCTAAGATGGTATCTGCTTCACATAACAGTCACACTGGCATTGCCTGAGAAAAGCTCAAAAAGACTCTCACTCCCTAAAAGTTCCTTGTGTTTCCTGTGCAGTATGTCCGTTTGGCTGTGGACTCAAAGCCAGACGTGCTGCTTCAACTGATGCTAAGGGAGTGGCAGATGGAGAAACCGAAGCTGCTACTGACTGTCCAGGGGGGCTCAGAAAACTTTACCCTGCCCGTTAAAGTCAAGCAGGCCTTCAGCAAAGGGCTAATAACTGCCGCTCTAAGCACAGAGGCATGGATCCTCACTGATGGCATTAATACAGGTAGGTGTTATAAATTTATATAAGATCTGCATGTGTGGGTCAGTACCCCTAATTAGTCTTGAACAACACTGGATCTTGGGCTGTTGTCTGATATGAACCAACATTATCACCATGGCTGTTCGATGGCACAATGGGACTCATGTTGTATTTTATTACCCATACTATCTAGGTATTTGAAGATTCCAATACATAATGTGTCAAATGCGGTATGCCAATACATACCAGGGTGTACTACTGCATCTTGTTGCATTTTGCAGTATGCAAGCCAGTATGCTTTTCTGGTTGACAGACGCTGCATGAATAACCATAAAGATAACCAATAACAACAAAAGGACATAACTCATTCATTCATTCATTCATTCATCTTCTAACCGCTTCATCCTCTTGAGGGTCGCGGGGGGGCTGGAGCCTATCCCAGCTGACATCGGGCGAGAGGCAGGGTACACCCTGGACAGGTCGCCAGACTATCGCAGGGCTGACACATAGAGACAGACAACCATTCACGCTCACATTCACACCTACGGACAATTTAGAGTTAAAATGCAAATGCATGGGTAATTTTACTGCTGTTATTAGAATACTGCGTGTTAGAATCTACAGTGCATGCAGTTATAACTTAAAAGTTTAAAATATGGATATATATGAGCAAGAGGGTCAAAGTTCAAGGTGCAATGTTATGACCAAGTAATAAATGCCAATTGTATGCATTCTCCATGCAACAGTACTTACTTTGGAAGGGCAGCTGGATTACATACTGAAAGTAGAAAGAACAAGTATGCTGTTGGGAACATAGCTGGGTTTAATCAGAGCTGGTCCTGATTTTAAACTGTACCAGGAGGCCTGTATGATGTTCAGTAACCAGAAGGTTTGATTTTGAATTGTATGTAAATTTCTGTGTGCCATACTGTTGCAAAAATACTTAAAATAATAATACTTGATCATGTTCTTGGGTTGTGTAAACTCATGTAGGTCTGTTCATTTGTAAGGACTTCAGTTCATTAATTCTCAGCATCCCAGGGTCTAATCTGTGGGGCACAGTTGCATGCTATGTCTATTTGTTTGCACTTGCACAGAGAAGAATTTAATTGTTACACAGCATAATGGCTTGTTTGATGCCTTTCTTAAGTGAGCTGATTCTTTATTTATACTGTTAAATTCTATATTTGCTGTGCATTCAGCTGCTCTTTACATACTCTTTACATACTTACATACATAGGTGTGTCTAAGTACGTGGGCGAGGCAGTGAAAACATTCGGGGGACATAATCTGAGGAAGAGAAACACAGTCGGCATCACACCATGGGGAGTCATTGACAACAACACGGACCTTGTAGGCAGAGATGTGAGTATGAAAATCTAATGTATTGTTGAATGAGATTAAATCAATTTGACACTAAATATTTCCAACATATACTAGTGTGATGTTTTAACATGATTGAGCTGTGGTTGGCTCTTAATGTGACTTTCACTCAACATGGTTCAGGTGTTCAGGCCCTACCAGCCACTGGGGAACCCTTTGAGCAAGAGGGCCTGTCTGAATGGTTTCCACTCCCATTTTCTGTTGGTGGATGATGGAACACTGGGAAAACATGGCTGCCAGCAAGGCCTCAGGAGGAAGCTGGAGAAACACATCCAGCTACAGAAGATACACCCTCGTGAGTCTATGTGTAAATGTGTGTGTGTGTTTGTGCAATCCATCTAGGAGGTAAGAAAAGCACAGCGGTTTGATTTGACTGATGTTATATAACATTCCTCCCCCTGCTATGTAGGACTCAACCAAGGAGTGCCGGTGGTGTGTGTGGTGTTGGAAGGAGGCCCTGCCATTGTGTCCACTGTGTTGGACTATGTTAGCAGTGTGCCTCCTGTGCCCGTTTTTGTGTTCGAAGGATCAGGCAGGGCTGCTGACCTGCTCGCCTTCTTACACAAGCAGACCGCTATTGACAGGTATGCATGTGAACTTCACTGAAGCTACAGTAAAAGGTGTAAAGGATCTAACTAATTGTGTGAAATGTTTAGTTTGGTAGTGTTGTTATTAGGGGTGGGAATCTCAAGGCATCTCATGATAAAATTTGACTTCAATTCAGAGTGCTACGTCGCCATTGTAAAACAATTGATACACCTTGATGCATCACAACTGTTGATTTCTAAACGTTTTTTCCAACATGCTTCTTTTAATACATAGTGCATGCACAAGTGCATTTGCAATGATCCATAATTAAATGAAAAGTTGAATTTACTTCCATTATCTTTTATTAATACAATAGTAGTAACAAAAAAAGAACAGAAACACAATGCACGTGTAAGTCCATTATTTTTCACCATCTGATTGGTTTAGTGGTTGGGAATATACAGTTTAGTCTTACAAAGGTGTTGGATAATTGTAATGTTGAGATTTTGCATTGAGACATAATCTTTAAAGGGAGAATCACAATGCGTCTAAGAATGAATTTTTCCCCCACTTCTATGTTATACTGTACATAGCAAGTGTTTTACTGAGGAGACTTATAACTTACACCTTCACTGCTCTATTAAGGCAGTTGGATGCTGACATCAAAGAGGACTTCCTTGTCAGGATCGGAGAGGTGTTTGGAGTAGAGATAGCAGAAGCCTCGCAGCTCTACAGTCTCCTCCTGCAGTGCATGGATCACAGACAGTCTGTGAGTGAAACGCCATTCGGGAATGTGTATGTTGCTATTCAACCCATGGACTACTCACACTGAGTCTGTGTCTTTGAACAACAGATAACCATCTTTGACTCAGAGGCAGAGGACCAAACGGCACCTGATGCAGCCATTTTGACAACCAGTCTCAAGGGTGCGTATATTTCTCCTCTTTCTTGTGACAGTAGATGTTTTGACATGTCAAAGCAGGAAAACCACAGGTATAATTGCTAACATTAACAATTGCTGCATTATTTGTAGTTCCAAGCTTGTTATTGTGCTAGCTGACTCACTGGTAAGACTTATCAGTGCACATGAATTGAACAATTCAAACTGATGTTTGACCTGGGCTTTCCCTGCTATGAAAGGTCAGAATGTCAGCCGTGATAATGTTGTGCTGTTGCTTAGAAAGGCAGTGATTTAAGTTCTGTTGCATGTTTTTTGTTCTGTATGATGAACAGGCACCAAGGCCAGTCCTGCAGAGCAGCTGAGTGTGGCCCTAGCCTGGGACAGGCCTGACATTGCACAGAAAGTCATGGTGTACGGACAGCATTGGCAGGTGAGGCTGACTTAGAGCCTGTTTATACCTGGTATTAACATGCGTTTCAGTGATCCGACACAAGTGGACAGCCAAGAAACATCACACATGTGTATCATGCCTTTGTCCAACTTATTGTACACTGGGCAAGTTATGGGGAGTTAGCACACAGTCACCAAAACATCCACCATGTCCTGCATTGATGATGTAGTCCTTGTCGGGGACACATCAGTTGGCATTTGTGTTTACACTACAAAAGCCATGTGGTCACATATGTCCCAGATCACCTCAGCAAGTGGTTAGAGTGATCGCATCACAATCTGTATTGGTTGTCTTAACACTTGTATTTAGCGCTGTCCATTTGTTATCGGATCATTTAAGATGAATGTTAATGCCAGGTCTAATTAGTGAATCACTGCTGTAAGCTGTAGCCTAGTTATATGCCAATATTGTTATTATATATGTTATTATTATATGCTATTATGCACACAAGAAATATTCTAAAATACCTTCATAGTTTTCTTATAAGTATGATAATTGTATGTTGTACTTAGGTGGGTTCCTTGGAGCAGGCCATGCTGGATGCTCTGGTGATGGACCGGGTCAGTTTTGTCAAACTGCTGATTGACAACGGCATGACGATGAGCCGCTTCCTGACTGTGGATCGCCTTGAGGAGCTCTATAACATGGTTATTATAATATATTTAAGTATCTTGTTTGTTTACATGTTTGTGACTGTCCCTCGCAATTCCTTATTTACACATCACATTGACGATGAATAAAATACAACATTAATAAAAAAAATGAATAAAAAGGTTATAATATATACATATTTTTAGTAAATACTTTCACCCCACAGTACTTTTGTTTGTCTTGCTGCACTGTTTACTCCTTTGTCTCCCCACGGCTCACATTTTGCCGTACAAACAGTTCAGTTCTTTTGTTTACGACTCTTGAAGCACAAACTCCAAAACTGTGGCTTTGATTGAAATCACAGTAATGCACTGTAAGTGTTTTGCACCAATAATCTCTGCGCTTCCTGGTCAATTGCATTCACAGTATTTTCCCAGTTGTTGTTTTAGGATGCTTTTGAGATCACAAGACTCTTTGTCATCAATGCACTCACACTTGGCTTTCTCCACATTGTCTTTATCTTTTGTGTATTAAAGGCTGTTTATTTATTTATAACTCTGGGATAGTAAGTACCCTAAGAAACGAGCTAAGGATCCCAGGGCTGCTGCTGTGTATGCAATGTGCAACTGTGTTGAAAAGTAACCAGTAGATCTTTTTTTGTTCCGATCTGGTATTTTCTGTTTACTTGTCTATTTTCTGTGAATAATAATACAAGTTTCTCTCCACAGCCTCAGGGGCAGACGGACCGTTTCCTACGCCACCTCGTTGAAGATGCGAAACAGGTGAGTGGTAAGAATGAAAATGCTGATATTACACTACAGACAACACTGCTACCTCCATAATTTACTGTAGTAGCCATATCTAAAGGTATATAGTATGTGTATTTTCTACTTCTGCGTGTGTGTGTGCGCGTGTGAGTAGACTTCTCTTCCCATAGGTCACCGTCTCTCTCTCATTGACGTGGGCCTGGTGATAGAGTACCTCATAGGGGGAGCGTATCGCAGCACCTACACACGGAAACACTTCAAAGCTGCCTACAACAACCGCCTGCAGGACAAAGTGAGCATCATTAGTACTCTCTTTTTTTCCACCGTGTTTTGATAAATGTCCTAGAAAAAAAACATTTTGACTTGGTACTTTCTTGTGTTATTAATTGTGACAATGCTCGACCTCTCTCCCACTCCTTGCACTCTTGTCGTTGTGTGTGTGTATAGGAGGGTAGACGGGACAGATCCACCTCCATGTCTAAACAGAGACTAGGATTGATACCAAACTCTTCGAGGGCCAGGAGTCTCCAGGACCTGCCTTTCTTTAGAACTGCTCAGCCCTACAAACCCAAGGTTGGTGGGGATTTTGTTTTTAGTATGGGATGCACACTGAAACAACAAGAAGCCACCTTGAGTCATTTAAACCCACACCTCAGAATTGAAACTATTGAAATTCATACATTATGTGTTTTTTGAGAAATTCTCTGGTCATGCATAGCTCAACCATCATAAAACCATGCTGTAATTTCTAATCGGCACTGTTAGATGTTAAGGGCAACCTTAACATCTTTAAAATAACCTTGTATGTGTATTTATTTTTATGTTATTGTGTTATTATAAGTGTTCAGTATCTTGCTCAAGGCTTCGACATGCAGACAGAAGGAGCCGGGGATCGAACTGCCATTCTTCCAATTGGTGGATGACCCGCTCTACCTCTGAGCCACAGCCGCCCCATTATTTCTCCCCTTTTGCACTTTTTCTTTTCCTTGTGGCATCTCTCCTTCTTTATCTCCATTTCATAGTCAATTATTTTGTCCATACTTCTAACTTTCCCATCCAGGAGCAAAATGTTATTCCCTCAAGCAGTCGAGAGATCACATTGAGCCCTGGCCTGGGTGACACTCCTTTGCTGGTTCCCTTCAACTTCAACGACCTGTTTGTGTGGGCCGTGCTTCACCAGCGTCAGCAGATGGCACTTTTTCTGTGGCAGCACGGTGAGGAAGCGCTGGCACGTGCTACAGTGGCCTGTAAGCTTTACCGTTCCATGGCCTTTGAGGCACGACAAAGCAATTGGGACGACGACATTGCAGAGCGATTCAAGACATATTCACTGTGAGTGTATATGTCAGTGTGTGTGATGTCAGTAGTCACCCTATGGGGACAGCAGCAACCGAATAAATGTTTGTAGTAGAATGGTTAAAGACCCGGTCATAATTTTAGAACATTTGAATTATGGTCTGAGAGGGAGAAATATAGATGTAGATGCATGGCTGATACCATGTCTCTCCTTTCTCTCTGTCGTAGTGAGTTTGGTCAGTTGGCGGTGGACGTGTTAGACTGTGCATTTCGTCAGAACGAGCAGATGGCCATGAAGCTCTTGACTTCAGAGATGGAGGCATGGAGCCACTTCACCTGTCTGCAGATGGCTGTCTCCTCATGTCACAGACCGTTTGTCTCACACTCCTGCACTCAGACCCTCCTCACAGATCTGTGGACTGGTCCTCTCAACATGAGAAAAAACTCCTTTGTGAAGGTAAACACTGTAAACATTGTGAGAGTTTTCAGATAAACCAGAGAAAATTCATTTAATGCTCAAATTCATTTCAACTGTTAGTCTTTCATTGTAAGCATCATAACAAGGATTTTTTTGTCTTAGTCGATGATGTATTTATTTTGCTTTAAAAAGAGAAAAACACAAAAAAATAATACAGAAACATAATGAACATACATCTCAGAGGGTCCAGCACTCTCAGTGTCCCTTTCATATTATGATAAGTGATTTGAATTGATTTAATGTTATTTTAAAAACTAATGCTTCACTAAGCTCATGTTTGAAGGTATGGCCTCCTGATGTTTCCGGATAGTTGTTACAAGCTTACATAATACACTTGCTATCTCTCTCTTTCAGATAATTTTGAGCCTCCTTCTGCCCCCTGCGATCTTGCTTCTGGAGTTTAAGAGCAAAGCTGAAATGTGCCATGTACCACAGTCCCACGAGGCAGCGCTGTTTGGACTTGAGTCTGTGAAGTCAGCACCAGTCCACGAGGGAACTGATCACACCGTAAAGTGCTAGTAGTGCACTTATCCAGCCTTAGTGTTGTGCTTTTTTGTCTTGTAATTTATTCTCCTCTCCTATCCTACTCTACTCTACTCTTACAGGGCAGTCAGGATCCAGAGCAAGGCCCGTCGTTCAGTGATAAATGTTTGGGTCCAGTGTCAGAAACTGTAACCTCTATCACTGTGCAGTGTCTGTCCTGGATCACACGACTCTATGAATTCTACACAGCTCCTGTTGTCAAGTTCTGGTTTCACACAGTAGGTTGTGTTCATGTTGTTATATTGCAAAAATGTGTTAAATGGAAAATATTTCTCTCTCTGAAAACACATTACTGTGATGGGCTGAGAGTACCTCCTTGTATTTGATGTGGAGTCTGTGTTATTGTTTGTCTGTGTCACTTTCTGAATTTGTTTTTCTTGTCTCTGTTTTGACTTCAGATGTCCTACTTGGCCTTTGTGATGTTATTCTCCTATGTTGTCCTGGTGAAGATGGGGGATTATCCCAGTGTTCAGGAGTGGCTGGTCATAGCCTACATCTTGTCCACCGCAGTGGAGAAAACCAGAGAGGTAAGTCCAGTCAGTTTTATTTATATATCCCAATATCACAAATCATTTGTAAGTGTTTGTGTGCATTTGTTATCATTTTTCTACATAAGGCATTACTAAAAGTGTCATTGAAGATACAGTAAAAGGAAACAAAGACAAACCAAATATATACTCCTCTTACATAGGTACTGATGTCTGAGCCGAGGAAGCTGAGCCAGAAGCTTAAGATTTGGTTCTCAGAGTACTGGAACATATCAGATTTCATTGCCATCCTACTCTTCATGGCTGGTCTGGTACTGCGTTGGCAAGCTGAACCCTACCGGACGGCAGGACGCATCAGTTACTGCCTGGACACCATCTTCTGGTTCGTTAGGGTGATGGATCTGCTGGCTGTCAATCAGTATGCTGGCCCTTACCTCACCATGATCACTAAGATGGTGGGTAGAGACTGTGCACTACATATTGGTGAGGAAAAAAGTGGAGATGTGTGTTTTTTTCTTCTTCTTCTTCTTTTAGTTACCCCTCTCTCCTCTCTCTGTGCGTTTCTTTAGACCAGTAACATGTTCTTCATCGTGGTAATGATGGCAGTAGTGCTGCTGAGCTTCGGGGTATCCAGGAAGGCCATCCTGTCGCCAGATGAGGAGCCGTCCTGGAGCCTAGCTCGAGACATAGTCTTCCAGCCATACTGGATGATCTACGGAGAGGTCTATGCAACGGAGATAGGTTGTAGGTGTCTCAGTAAATAGAAAACACTAGATATTTATTTATTAACCAGTGTTGATTTAAAGAAGACAAGTTTAACCTTGATGACTTTGCTGTTGCCTTGAGTTTTTAGTGGAGTTGGCTTGATTCACATTTGTATTCCAATGTGTGTTATTAATTGCAGGCTAAAGATGAGTGGGGTAATTATCCTTGTTGTTTCAGGACTCTGATAACTCTACCAAATCATACTCTTGATGATGACTAACTTTTTACAATATGTAAAATGCCCCTAACAATTTACAGTGTATTCCCACTGTTGAAGGGATTGTTTGGACTTTTTGAAGTGGGGTTGTTATGAGTTAGTTATCAAAAATCAGTGTATTACGTACGGCTGATGGTGGTTCGCATCCCCATAATTTGGAGAAGCAGGCAGGAGTGCCCCCAAGAAAGCAAAGCCATGTACTGCTGTGGACAAGGGCAGCAGCAAAACATATTTTAGCTACCAAAAAAATAAATATCAGTTTAAGTGTACGCTATATAATTTTTTTTTTACTGCTTTACCTTGCCATCTGACAGCCTTTTCCGACGGGGAACTAAACCTGTTAGCTATATCCTCTTCAAAGCCACTAGACTTCATTAACAAAAAACAGTAATTTCACCTTGCAGAACACAGGAGCTGCTGTTTTACCACTGCCTAGAGAGGTTATTTTATTTGTGTGACTGTGTGATTTTCGTGAATCTGAACTAATACTTAAGTCAAACAGTAACACAAACAAACTAACTGATCAAGGCAGTGGTAGACCAGCAGCTCCCATGTTCTGTGACGTAAAATTACAATTTTTGGTAAAGGAGACTGGTGGCTTTGAGGAGTGCATAGTGAACAGCTTCAGTTCCCTGATGGAAAGGGCTATCTGAAGGCAAGGTAAAGCGGTGAAAATATTCTAAATATAGTGTAAACTTTAACTGATATTCATTTATTTAGGTAGCTAAAATATTTTGCTGCCCCTGACCACCGCAGTACATTGCTTAGCTTCCATGGCAGTCTTCTTGCTTGCTTCTCCAAACTGTGGGTGTGCCAACCACCATCTGCTGACTGTAATACACTTATCATGGATAAATACCCCATGAAATTCCACTTCAAATATCCTAACTATTCCTTAAATGAAGGTATTGCTTATCACCGGTGTAAAGTCTGTGTGTGTGTTTGTGTGTGTTAACAGCATGTCAGGACAGCAATCCATGTCCTCCTGCTTCCTTTCTCACGGCATTCCTCCAGGCTGTCTATATGTTCTTCCAGTATATCATCATGGTCAACATACTCATTGCATTTTTTAAGTAAGAGTGTTTATAAATAAAAATCCAATTTTACACTGCAGGACCCCCATTAAAATAAAGAATATGTTTATTTCAAAGAATGTTGTCTTTTTAATAACAGCAACATCTACTTTGACATGGCATCGACATCCAACAAGCTGTGGAAGTACAACCGTTACCGCTACATAATGACCTATCAGGAGAGGCCGTGGCTGCCTCCACCGCTTATCCTCCTTAGTCACGTGGCCTTAGGTTTGAAAGCCATCTACAGGAGATTAAGTGGAGATGCTGAGCGGGAGGAGAGATGCTCTGGGCTTAGTGAGTACCGCACTGTGTAAAACTAATTTAGAAGTTATCTAAACATATCTTATGAGTCACCTCTCAGCACGTGTCTGTATCTATTAAATCACCTCTCCTGTCTTACCTGTCTTTACCAGAGCTCTACCTGGGCCATGAAGATCTGAAGAAGCTCCATGAGTTTGAGGGGAAATGTGTAGAGGGCTACTTTCATGAGAAGAGTGAAGATGTCCACAGCAGGCATATTAACAGGATCAGAGCCACAGCTGACAGGTTGGATTGATATTCTAATTGATTTGTTTAAAACAGGAGATTAGGATGTGGACATTTCAGAGTAAATGCTTGTGTAAGCAGTTGGCTCAGATAGAAACATGAAATACTTGGAGCTGTATATAATGAAGCTGAGAAGAATGTCTTAAAAACCAATGATATATGTGCTCTGTTGGCCCTGCAGAAGTTGGTTTTGGCGTAGTGCAGTGAAGTGGTTATAGTTTCTACAGTACATAGAAGCTCAAACACTGGTGCCCAATGCCAAAACCAATACATTTTTCCACTATATCATCTACAATGGTGCCTTCTGTCATCATATTTCTCCTCATTATCACTGTATTTTGATAATGAGGGTTATAGATAATGAGGTATTTAACTCTTTTCCCCATAATGACGACATATGACGCCCCCTCTTAAATCCTTAATGACGAGTTTTGACGCCCCTGGCGTATCCATAAAGACGACATATGACGCCCATTTCAACAGGTTCTGTGTTTGGCTTTCAAATGGTGATGACTTACTGGTAAATGAATGAAACACATCGAAATCCTCATAAATAGATAGTTTAGAACCTCAGGTTTCTAAAGATATATGACGTGTATGTTTCATGTTGGTTGATGGAGTGTAACATTCATTTATAAACACCTGGCGAGATTTGATTTTTTTATTCAAATAGGTAGCCTTAGAATGTTCTATAAGGGTGGTTGATATAGCAGTCCTGAGATAACAACTGATTCTCAGTAAACTCATACCTCATCAAAAAGGCCTTTTTTTCTGACTCAGATACATGACAGACAAGTGGAGTGCATAGGAAGTCATTTATGTTTGAATTTATTAAGAACAATCGTATTACTTTGCAAATGTGTTTTCTAAGATTTTTCTTTTGGTAAGTAGATAAAAATTTGATTACTATTGTCACACAACCCAGTGAGTATGTATTCCTGTCCCACTAACACAGGTTTCACTCCTCTGTGTATATCTGACAACCCAAACTCGTATTTTACATGTGAGATACAGTATTGCTAAGAATGTCGTCATTGTGTAAAGTCATCTGTTAGTGGCTTTAAAAAGTTAGTCACATTGTGACATTGGTACGAGCATGAACATCAACATGTTAACATCATTATTAAAAGGTGAAAAACATGTTTAGCAAGCAAAATTTACTAATATAGCACCTTTCACAGACACTAGTCACAAAGTGCTTCACATTTTAAAAAATAAAATCAAATGAATTAAACAAGGATAAGACAGCAGGTAAAATATACAAGGGGAACATACATAAGACACAAGTTAAAACATGAAATACCACATGCTACCTAAAAGCCTGTCTGAATACATGGATTTGTACCTGTTTAATAAAGGAGTCTGAAGAGTTCAAAGACCTCAAGTTTATGAGTGACTATTCCAAAGCTCAGGGGCTGCCATTTGGGAGGCATGATCTCCCTGAGTCTTAAAACGTGTCCAAGATACCTTTAGAAAACTCTGGGTAAAGAACCCAGAGAAGTGTAGTGTGTGGCTGCAGAAGATCCATGATGTACCATGGAGGCTGGCCATGTAGGGCTCTGTAAGTGAGCACCATCATTTTGAAATGAATTCTAAAATGAATAGAAAGCCAATGTAGAGGTTAAAATAGGTGTAATATGTGACCATCTGTTGGACCATGTTTACAGTATAGGAGCAGCATTTTGGAAGATTTGTAAACTCTGTAAGGAAGATTTATTAAGGCAAGTAAAAAGAATGATGAAGCAGTGTGAATGTCTGTTTTTTATTTGTCTCATTAGAGCTGAGGAGATGTGCGTGATGATGGGTGAGGTCTCAGATAAAGTCAACTTCATTCAGGACAGCCTGTCTGAGCTGGACTGTCAGCTGGGTCAGCTCCAGGACCTTTCGGCACAGGCAGTGGACACCCTCACTCTGCTCTCTGCTACTGACAGCCTACACCAGAAGGAGGCACGCCTGGCTCAATGTCGACCCATAACAGCGTCCCGGCACATACTCCCTCACAGCTGGACCCTCATGCACAGAGGTGGAGCAGACTGGGATGTACTTAATATGAGACGAGCCATTGCCAAGCCGTGTAGAAGTACCCCGCCTTCTTTACTGAAGGGCCATGCTCTGGTGGCGAGTAGACTGACATCACAGGAGTGCCATGTTGGAGCCAGGGGGAGCAGAGGAGGAAGACAAGGACACACTGAGAAGGGAGAGGAAGGAGTGAAGGAGGTACACACTGTTGTCATTTCATATTAATAGCTGTCGTAGGAAGTCAAAGAACATGAGTATTTAATACCTAGCATTGTCTTTTCAGCTTTATATCAGTAAAACTACCACAATTAATGACTTCTCTAGTTACAATTATTTTGTTTAAAATATTTTTTTCCTCCTAGGATTCACAGTTTGGTACTCCTGACCATCCCAGTGAGAATTGCCAGGGAGTCTCCAGACCTGCTTCTCATGCTTCTTTCTCTCTGTCACACGGAGCCGGAGTTCATCTCAGTGGTTTCAGGGATCAGACAACCTGTGAGTCCTGTGGACCGTCCCGCTGCGCGTCTCCTCTTTCTCCCAGAGGCCTGGAGTCACCGCATCATAAACTCTGGACATGTGACCCATACCTGTATCCCAATCAGGAGGAAACTTCCATGGAAGAGGAGGAAGAGGAAGAAGAAGATGAAGAAGAGGAGAAAAGGACACATGAGGAGCTCTCTAATATAGAAGTGTCCAGAGCTTCTAGCACCGCTGTCCTGCTGTCTGACCCTCGAGACATCTCTGAGGGTTTGGTAAATCCTGCCTTTTCTCAGGATGATAGCCGACTAAGTTCTCGGCCCAAACCTTCCAGCCAATGGGGAAGACCAGTGAAATCCCCCAGGTGGGCTCGTCTGTCCAGAGACCGCCCCTACGGCTACTGCAGGTCTCTGTCATCCAGTGTGGAGAATATGGCTTTCTCAGGGGCACCTCTCAGTCCAATGAGGGGATCATTTCCATCTCTTAACGAACCAATGAACAAAGAGAGTTTGTCAGATGGGAGGAGTTTCAGGGAAGCCACATCACTGCAATGCAGCAGGAGCAGAGGTAACGTAGTAATGCAGGTGTCAACATCAGTTATTACAAGTGTGAGCTCATAAATCAGTCTTTATCAAATATTTGCAAAAGTAGTCGAACTGACCACTCACAAAGATACACATTATTTAGATGTACAGCATATTTTCTTCATATCAGTTCCTGCATATAACAGAAAAAAATATACTGAAAATCTGGGTGTACATTATGTCTACTTTTGTGTACTGAATTTGCTTTTGAGTTATCATGCAGCTGCATTTTCTAACAGATCATGTATGTTTTTGTTTGTGCAGAGTGGTCCAAGTCCTCTGACTTCACTCAAGTACCAGACAGCAGAGGCAAAAACCAGAACAGGAAGACAGTGAAGATACAAGAGAGCAGTCCAGATACTGTAAGATGTTCACAGCATATTTGCTAAGATTTACTTCATTTGTGACAATTGAAATTTCTCCATGATTGCTCACTAACACACTGAATATTACATGGATCATAAAACATTGCTAATTTCTTTGTTGTTCTGTTTCATTAATTCTTGTGGGAAATAGGTAACCATGCAGTCCCATATGTCTGATGCCAGCTGGAGAAGGTGCCGGAGATTGAGAGGAGAACCTACATGTTTGTCGGCTTCAACCAGCCTCAGTCAGCTCAGTAAGGACTCACCATCCTCTTTACATCAAGCAGATATTAGTAATTAGTCATACTATAAGCATACGTCATCCCATGGAACCTGAATGCACAGTGGTGCAAGACGGAGAGTGACAAGATGGAGAATGAAAGAATGATAAAGAGCCTGTTGGTTCATTAAAGCAAGGCCTCTCTGAATTCATCACTTGCGAATAAATAAACACAAAAGAAACAATGACCTAATAAAATGTGCGATTTATAAGTTACTTGCAGTCAAAGATTTGTTTTAAAGTTTTGAATATTAATGATATCAATATTGTTTCAGATTTTGAACCAATGGATTTGTTGCAGAAGCAGGTGTTTTCCCATCAGGTAAAACTGTGTGGAATTGTGGTAACTGACTGTAGTAACTGTGGAAACAGAACTATTAAGAAAATACATGATATATTAAGTGTGTAATACGTCAGTGGTCTGACTATCTTTGCATCTGCCTTCAGGATGTGTGGAGCTCCACTAATTCAACATGGAACAGCTGGGCCAGATCCATGAGCCGCAGGTCTTCGTAAGTCTGCTTTTCTTTTGGCCTGCCATAATATCATAGACAGTGTAAAAATAACTGATGTAGCTACTGTGATGTCACCCATTTATTTGTGGACTGCCGTTCGAGTTTGCCATTGCTATCTTGATTTTTTGGGGCCAGAAATCGTCATATTTGGCAGGGAGGATGGAGTTGTGGAGGAGCGAGAGGTGGATCTGACTCTTACTGGTGACGCCTCACAGACAGCCTGTCACTCATGTGGCCCTGCCCTTAATTATGTGTAACTTTAAGCCTTAACAAAATGTAAACGATGAGTTATGTAAAAATTAACCCCTGTGCAGTTGCTGGGGGGGAATGTTGCAAGAATTTTGAGGATTGACTCACTTCTTGAGCCAGCCTCAAGTGGCCGTTGGAGAAACTGCAGTTTTGGGCGCTTCTGTGTTGGCTTCATTATTCAGCAGAGGTTGCTGCTAGCATTACATCCATGAATTTCAAACACTTGAGGATTGTTATGATTGCACACTACATATTTCTCTTTTTGTCCCTGTTGCAGTTTACAGAGTGGGATTGCCCCTGAAGGTATTTCTGAACTTTTTTTTATGAAATATGTTTGTATAGTTAATTTATTAATTATTGTGAGATACACTGTTTCTGTACTTTAATTTCCCATGGTCTTGTTTTCTGCAGCAAAGAGCTCCTCATTCCAGTCCACTGACAATTTGTATCCTCACTATTCAGGTAATAAAGGCAGAAAATTATGTTTGATTAATTGTGGCTATCAACATTTTTAGGTACACCAGATCCCAAAAGCTTTTTCTACTGTAATTGTGCATCTGTTTTTCTGGGATTGCATGAGTAATTATGTCTGTATTTTAGCTCATGTGAAGTTTTGACTGTGTTCTGTTTGTGTGTTAACAGCTATGGAGAGAAACAATCTGATGAGACTGGCTCACACCATTCCCTTCACTCCTGTTTCCCTTCTGGGTAACTTTTTTGTTTGTTTCTTGTTTTTTACTAGTTTTACGTAGCAAAATATGTGTCTTAAATTCCATCTCTTTCCAAGCACCTAATTTACTGTTTCCTGGTATGTTCTCTGCAGGAGGTGAAGAGGTGAGCATCTACTCTCTGGAGGAAGTGCCCTCTGATGCTGACCCTGAATCCAGCACAGTCTCCTCCTGGTCATCACGTGGCCTCTCTGCCATGCTGCAGCCCCTCTCCAGTGAAGAGGGCTCGCTGGATGGAGGTCTCCGGCAGGGCTGCAGGGTGCTGTGCACCTGGGCAGAACGGGACGTGCTCAGACCTGGTCTGGTATACGTAGTGAAAGCCTTCAAGCAGGAGGTGGTTCGGGCCTGGCAGAGGTACTTCCCTGGTAGCACGGCACTACAGCTTTGTTTAAGAGTAAGTGTACCTGAAAAGTGAAGTATGCATAGGCAGGGAAGCACTGAGTAGTTGTTGAGGACTTTCTAGAAGCTGATAGCATTAACAATTTGCAAAATTGCTCCTATTTGCCACATGTTCACAGTTTTAAACCTCCTGGACCTTTATCTTCCTACAGATTTAAAAGGTAACTTTGGTAGTTTTCATCTTGGACCCTATTTTTCTAGGGTTTAGTGTCTAAATGAAATGAAACAATTAGGAACAATGTTTTTTTGACATGCGTTCAGTATTGAATGAGAACACTGCAGCCGGCAGTGATCAAACAGGCTGCAATGAAACCACTTGAGACATATTTGCACTGTCAATTTACATACACAAAAATGCTTGTTTTTGCCACTGGAAAGATCAGATTGTTATTTCAAGTGTCTGACAACATTATGGAAATGACCCATAAAGAGGCCTACTTTTTAAAAAAAAAAAAAAAAAAAAAGAATAAGATCCCTTTTGTTTTACCAGAAACAGCCTCAAAATCTCCATCACTAAACCCACTAGACTCTATTTAAATAAACAATAATTTTGGCATGTATGGAGCCAGCATATTTTCACATCTAACTTGGTAAATTAAGGGTTTATTTTAACCAAACCAGAGTTGTTTTACAATGATAAAATGACTGTTTATTTAAACACAGTCTGGTGGCTTCGGTGATAGTGATTTGGGGCAGTTTGGGGATACACTAAAAAGATATTACTCTCTAACAAAGAGGTCTGTCTCTGTGGTCATACTTTCCTTAATGTTGTCAGACACTTAAAATACCAATCTGAGCCTGTCAGTGGCAAAAACAAGCATTTTTAGGAGATGTAAATTAACAGTGCGAACATGCCCCCAAATGGTTACATTGCAGCCTATTGTCACCACTGCTGTCTGCAGTGATCTTGCTCAGACTAGATGTGTAATGATGATACAGTGATCAGCGTTCCAGTATTATCGATGCAAAGTGAAAACTTCGACACGTATCATCATCATTAAGATACAACTTTATTGTCAAATTCCCATTGCCTGTCTGTGTAGCCATTTCCGTCCAAGCACACATCTCTTCCTAAATATTCAAACAGAGCCAGCGGCCAAGTGCCAGGCAGATAATCGTAAGCACCAAGGTTGACAGTGAGGATATTTACTGATATGGTTCTGTATCGATCAAAGTCACCTGAATTGAATCAAATCAAATTGTATTGCAGCAGACTTTTTGATATCAGCAAATATTGTATCGCTGTCCAAAGAATTGGTCTAATATTATTTTGTGATTAAAAGTTGTGAATTACACCCCTGATCAATACTGGACCAAAAAAAAAAGTTGTTCCCATTAGCCACTTAAACACAGAAACATGGGAAATTAGGGTCCAGGATGAAAAATACCAACCTTACCCTTTAACTTTATCATCAACCTCTGTTTGACTTCCCTAAAGGAGATCCAGCAGCAGCGAGCAGCTCAGAAGATGATGCAAGTCTTCAATGAAGTCAAACCTGATGATATGCACCAATCACCAAGGTGTGTGTTCTCTCCTGTATATGCGTCTGTGTGTGTGTGTGTGTGTCTGTGCATGTACTAATTGTCTTTTCTCCCCACTAGGTTTCTAGATGTAGCGCTGGTCCTCTGGCATTCGAATGGCCAGTGGCTGACTATTGAGAGGAACATGTCCGGCGACTTTAGGAAGTACAACAATAACACAGGAGAAGAGATCACCCCCTGCTGTTCACTGGAAGAAATGCTGCTGGCGTTTTCTCACTGGACTTATGAGTACTCCTGCAGAGAGCTTCTGGTACTCGATATTCAAGGTAGGTTTCTTTACTGTGTGTGTGTGTGTGTGTGTGTGTGTGTGTGTGTGTGTGTGTGTGTGTGTGTGCAGCATACCTGTGTATGGACACACATAAGTTGTTGAGTTGTTTGTCTTACTTATGTGTACTTTTCTTAACAGGAGTAGGAGAGGAGCTGACCGATCCAACAGTCATCATGACAGACGATCAAAGGTACAGTCACCAACAACATATCAAGGTTATTAATGGCAAACATCTCCCCCTTCTGATGTTAGAACAAGGGATCTCAAATATGTATTGTGAGAAAGATAAAACTTTTATTTTTCTGTTGCAGTGGTAGCAGGGGTGAGATGCTTTTTGGTCCAGATAACCTTGGTGATGCAGCCATCAGCGGTTTCCTGCAGAAACACTCTTGCCGTGCCTGCTGCCGCAAACTGGGCCTGGCAGGTCAGAAATGTTTGGTATTGCTGTGTGTTTGTGTGTGTGAGAGAGAAAGGGAGAGTGCATGTAAACAGTGTTAAAATACTTGAAAAATACATTTCTTTATCCTATACCATTATGTGTTTTTTCACTCCTTAGTGTATACAAAGGATTTTTTGTCATTGTGTTTGTTTTTTTCTTGTGCACGTGTATATAAGCATGTATTCGTATGTCACCTCTGTGTCGTCACTCAGGAGGCCAACGTTGGCTCTGAGATAAATCCCCAACAACTTCAAATGAAGACAGCACACACCAACAGCCAGCTAATTAAGCCGCGAGTGTTCGTTTATTTCTATAACAACAGTAGTGTTTGAGGCATGGGGGTGGGCCCTGCTTTGTGCGTTGTGCTCCACGGCCTTTGATTACGTATTAATCATGTCTTTGTGCTGGCGATGTGCTGCTGAGACATTAGCTTTGATTAGCTATTAATTAACGTCTCTGGGTAGGCACGATACCGGCATCTAGAGGATAACTGCTCGGGAAGAAACTGTGCTCAAAAACAAACAAGCCCAGCAAACAAACACACAAACACAAACATTCAGACACAGTTGTTTTGATATTTCAAAGGTGCGTTGTGTTTCCTCTTCCTCTTCTTGTGTCCTCTCCAAGATTTCTCCAACAAATCAAACCAAATTATTCATGCCGGATGCGTGGACTTCCTCCCAGGCCTGTCAGTATTCTCTTTCTTGTGATAATGACTGCGTTATTGGAGCGACATGTCGCTAACTGATGTTTCTGTTGTTCAGATTTGAGGAAGTGTTCGGACAGCTGCGAGAACAGCAGCGAAGCAGAATCTACACCGGGGAAAGAAGATCAAGAGGACGATGAAACCGGGTTGTAACCTCTGACCCAGGAAGTATAGAAAGGGAGACACATGCACTTTTACCAGCACACATTCTGAGACATGTCTGCCTGAGTACACACTCAGACATATGTTTTTACAAAATGCTGTCTTGGTGCTCTGCCTGATTCATTTTTCAGAGGAAACTGTGACTGGACACTAGAGATTTAATTACTGTAATTTGTACAAAGGATGCCAATATGTTCTTTCAATATAAGTAAATAGTGTCAGGAGGAAGGTAGGGAGGGTTGCAGATTATTCTTGTTAAAAAAGGGATTATAATTAAGCTGTATCTCATGTATCATTATCGGAAATGCAGTAACAACATACTGCTTTTTCATGACTTAACAAAAGTCTAAATCACTATTTATGTTGTTCTTTTCTATGAATATTTTGACACAGAGACATGACAATTGTTATTACAATTACCATTAAAAGTTAGGAATTAATTTATAGAGAATACATTTATTTAATGTTTGGCTAAAATAAAAAAACATTCCAACTAAGTGCATGAGTGAGACAGAAAAACGAGGCAGAAATGCACCCATAAAATTTCTTTTATTTTTTTTTTCTTCCCACAACAAAATGTCTACAAAAGCGATAAAATATAGAATTTAACAAAAATCACTTCAGACCTTCACATTGTATATACATCTCAAAGGAGGACTCAGTAAGGGCCCTGCATAGCTCTGAACTTCAACCCATGCTTATCCATCAAATGTGGGTGTTTGCGGCTCTCCTTAATGCAAATGCACACATACATACACACACATACACACACAGACACACACTTTCATCTTCATGTGAAAATTAAAAAAAAAACTACAGTAGAGCTGATGGATTTGTAGTAGAGTCTCAGTTCAGAGTCCAGCAGAGTCCTCTCTCACCAAATGAAAAAAAGCATAAAATGTAAAAACTGTTTGCCAGTGTAATCAAATACACATTTTCCTTGGAGTTCCCCTTTTTTGATTGGTTTCTCAAGTAAACTCACACAGTAAAGCATCTACGCCCCACTCTGCCAATCCTTCCGCTCCTCACTAGCTATGGCACTTTGAAAACAAAAAAAAAAGTCTCATTTTATTGTATTTTTTTTGTTTTGTGTTGTTAGTCCTGTGTAAAAGGTTCTGTAGCCCAAGCACCTTTCAGGTTTCGGTTACAGATGCTACATTTTGTTTTATTTGCTCTTGCTGGGACGCACAGACATTCTAAACAATAAATTAACAATTTTCAACACTACTCCAATTGCACGCTTGTGTAATGCATCAAGAAACTTTACAAAGCATTGGTAGAGCAAACATCTCATTCTCTCTGTCTCTCTCTCTCATACACACACGCACACACACACTCACATAGGTTTTCTCAGGGAAAGGGAGGAGGAGGTTTGGGGTGGAGTGTATTTGACTAAGTGTAGGAAATGCATTTCAAACCAAGTGTATTAAAAACGTCTGCGCAATTTCTCCGAGCCGTCACGAAGAATGACGACTAGTTTTATTGTGCGCTCTGCAATGTCATTCTGTGTTGATGGAGTGGTAAAGGCGCGTGATGCGTTCAGCCCTTCACACTGAACAGGCTACTCCATAACATTCAGAAGAGATTACCCCCCCCCCCCCCCCCCAACAGCACAGTTCCCTCCCACTGCAGGTTAAGGGTCTCTGATCCGGTTCAATAAGGCCAGTTCAGAAAGGGCCATTCACTGACTGGTTATACCAACTCACACATTCAGAGGTTGAGAAAAAAAAATCATTTCAAATCGAACAACAAAGTTTAACTTGGTTGTGTATAAATAAGAGCATTTTATTTAAAAGTTCTTCCAGCTTGTGAAAGGAATTTGCTTTGAACTGACTGAATTGATGTGGAATTCACCCTGAACCCATCGCCCACCTTGCCGATAAACCCCTCCCACGAAACTCACAATATCATGAGAAGAGAAAACACAAATAAGCCCCAAATGTTTCATTGCAATGAAACGTCATGCAAATAGAACAGAACAACAATAGGCTAATAGTAATAGAAGAATAGTAGTCATAATAAGAACAATAATAATAGTAAATAGTAATAAAATAAAAAATAATCTTACAATGCAAACATGACAGTAGTAAATGCCTCCAGTTCTTATTGCTACAGTATCTTACTTACAGTGTTGCGTTGCCACTCGTTCTTGCCAGCACATCCCCTCTCATAACCCCATCCCACCCCTCTGATTCACAGTCTAACAAGGGAAAATAATAACATCACACACAAAAACTTCATATTCAGAGTTGGAATTCACTGTCCCAGGGGTGTTGTAATGGTGCTTGATTCACAGCTTACCACTGGACATCCCTCACTGTCCCGAAAGCAGCAAAATAAGCAGTAAACATATGAGAGTACAGTGGTGACAAGAGCACACCAACATACAGTGTCTACATATATATATTTTTCTTCATGTGCTACGTAACAATGCTTGTCATATAGTCTGGGCTCTAAAGAGAATTGGACAGTGAATTCGTGCCCTGTACACACATACACACAGACACACACTTATCAAAGCCTTGTCTGGGCAGATTCCATTGCCAGCATACGTTGGCGGCGTATGCCATTTTTCTCCTAAAACGTCATTATAATTCTTTTTTTTTTTTTGTAAATTTGCAAAAATATTAAACCCTCTTTTAATGCAAAGTCAGAAAAAGAGCTGCTCCCTGAGAGATGCTGTGTAGTGCATCAAGCCTTAATGAGCAAGTGATTGTCTTAAGAGTCACTGGCCTCTGATCTGGGGTCGGGTCAGGGGTCAAAGGAAGGATCCTGTGAGCGGATCAGGTGGATGTGAGTACGTCACTAATGTTTAACATTGACGTTTGTTCCCTATGCTGTCAACATTGTTTTGTTCACTGTGTGGAGAAAACGTGAGGATGAAAATGGTAATGTTCAAGTGTTTTTTAGTGTTAGTAAATGCATAACCAGCAAGTTGAAGATTTAGCCACTGTGCAGTGAACATTTGCAGACAGCAAGCACAGATCTCTATTTCTAGTGCATAAATAACACTAGATCAGAGACCACTGATCATAGTAATTAAAAGTAAAAGTCTTAGATCAAAAAATTGTCTTATTTAGGTATTTATATCCAGGTAACAAACTGTGAAAGTATCATCAGCTGATTAATGTTGTGTTATTATTGTGTAGTGGGTCACTTATTTTGGTAAGTAGCTCATTTTAAAGGAAGCTCTTTAGTTTGAAATTAGAGATGTGTCATAGCTCATAGTACTCATCATAAATCTCTTTACAAAAGTGACTGAATGCCATATTGCAAAAAAACAGTGATAACAACAGATGGCATACACGCCCAGTAAAAGCTGTGTGATTTTACACAGTGGCCAAATGCTTGTCAACATAGCATTAGTGTTGTGAAAGCAACCAAAAAATGACAATCTGTAAGTGCTAACAATTAAGGAATGATTAACAAAAAAGCATAAACATTACTGTCTATCACAGCTTTGTGTGTGAATTGTCAATGCAGTATTGCAGCTTTAGAAGTGTTAAAGATCATTGGAGGCTAATCTGCATTTTTTCACATCTTTCAGTCAGTGCTCTGTGTCATGTCCTAACCCCAGATCATAATGTGTCACATTTAAGAGACTGCAGAGTCCGTGATGGAACGAGTACCATCCATAGAGATGATTGTTACGACATAATTAATGATCAAGAGTCAAATATAGTGCATTCTAGTTAAAACTGCTACCCTGTTCTGAACAGCTGGAAATAGGAAGAGGAGGAAAGGAGAGAAGTAAGATCAGAAAGGCAGTGTGAAAGTTATTGCTCTTTAGAGAAAAAGGATCCTTCATATTCACAGTCTGGAGTGATTGACATCCATGGACTGAGTTGTGCAAATAGTGATGGGCGGGATGAGGACACACGGCACTCATACAGGTTTTTGAAGATTGGAAAGTTGTGAGATAAATTCAAGTTTTTTTGTGGAGTTTTGTCCACTTCTTCATGGTGATTCCCACGCACTTCTTTCTGCTGGAATCTGATGTCAGGGCCAGAATACATAAGAAATACGGGGCAGGGTGAGGGGACATTGGGAAGAGGCGGGGTTTATTGTGAGGTCCTAGTTTCTGATTGGTTGTTTCTGGTTGATTGTTCGAAAGCAGTCCAGCTTTTATTGGACATAATTATTGCAGCGAGAAAAAACATGATTGATAGGATGGCAAATCTGCCAGATTCTTTTTCTTGCAAAATAGAATATTTATGTATATATCTTCACCTTGAAAAGTAGTAGCCATTATTTTCTTTTTTTAAATCCTTCATATGCTCTCTTTACATTTCTATGAGAAGGATGTAGTACCTTCTTTACATATGAACAAAATCCAGACAAGGCTTCTATATATCAACAAAACCCGAATCGACTCCCGGTTTTACCCAATATTCTTTTACAAGTCTCAACTTTACAAATTCTGTACACAAGAAACTATCAAATAAAATAAAAACACATAGACAAGGTATAGTCAGCCACAGTGGACTGCTGTATATTTAAATTAGGACTAACTTATTTTAACAGAACAAGAAGTAATACTGGAATCCGCTCTGCACTAGAAGAATATCTACAATAGCTTCTCTAAATCCACAGTTCCCTCCCCCGTCTAGCTTCTCCAACTTCACAATTTCTTCACGTGAAAAAAAAAATCAAAAAAAAAAAAAAAAAAAATCAAACAAACCAAAAAGATTTTTTTCAAAGTTAAAACAAATTAACTTACCCATTTTTTTTTAAAGATTGACAGCTTAAAATTGTTCCTAGATGTTTTAAAGTCTGTACATTTCTGGTCAGTCAGTTCAGTTCAGGAGACGGGAGGAAGCCCCATTTAAGTTGTGGCTTGGGGCGCGTTTCATTTATATATACATTCTTCAGACTGTATCGGTGAACGGGATGGGATAAGTGCTGGACATTCCTAGTATTGTTGGCGGTAACTGTAAGTTTCTGGCAGATGACTCCTCACCCCGCAGCCTTAAATGAGGCTCGTGGGGCTCAGGAATATGTAGTTGCCACGACGGTGACATAGTCGACACAGTTGCTGTCGTCTCATCAGACGTGGCTATATTCTTATTTTCGTGGTCCTCTGCTGATGCCATTTGTTGCAGCGGGACCACAGGCAGTCACTTGGGCATGGTCATGGCAGAGTTGGGGTCGGGGTTGAAGAGTTCTTTGTAGAGTGGAGGGAAGAGGACGTTGACTGTTTCTGGGTGGAGCTGCTGGAAGGCCTGGAGCTCCTCGGTGTGGAGTGTGCACAGGGCTGACAACGTTGGAATTCGGCTGATCAGCTGTGAGACAAAAGAGAGAGATGGTCAAGGACACAGAAATTTAGACTGATAAACAACAAATAAGAGCAAGGTTAGAAGTGAGTCAAGCTATTTTTACATCGCTCCATTTTTTCTCGGAGGATTTGTGTCTGTGTTTGCCTTGCCTGTTCCTTTAGGACAGTGCCTCTGAGGCTACCTGATATGAATGATCTCGCCACAAAGACTTGGCCTACCTTCGCCAGTGCATCTTCATCCATGTGGTTCTTCTGCATAATGTGCTGCAGAGCAAAGTAGATCTTCTCCTGGAGCTTCTGGACTTTCCGAGGCTCCATCAGCCACGGGCGATCTGAGTAGGAACAAACAAAGAAGTTCTTTTTATTCTAATAGTTTTGAGTTGGCATGTGAAGAGATGTTCATAAAGTTGTCAAAGTCAAAGGCCACAAAATATTAGAGCTTCATGGACTTAATTACTACAACTGTGATTATGCTGCTTGAGACTAATACAATAATAAGTGTGACTATTTTGTTTTATTTACATGCTTTGCTTCAGTGCAGACACTGAGGTTCACACAGGTCACCTCCTGTATTATAATGATATTAGGGAATGTGCACTGACCTGTAGAAATTAGTACAGCTGCTGAGAACAGAGCGATCTCCTCCTCTGTCAGCTGCAGTGAACACAAACTCTTGGCAAAGTCAAACACTGCACTCACTAAGTCATCACAACCTTGGAGGGAAACACAGAGGAAAGGACAGACAAGGGCAGACAAAAAAAAAAGAGATTTTTCATTACACTTACTCCGGTCATGTATGTGCAGATGAGCAAAAATACCTCAAAGGGGTAGAGGGTTTTTTTTTTCCATTTCTTTTTTTTTTTTTGCATTTTCCCCTTCTTCTCTCAATTTTGATTGGCCATTTAGGTGGTAATGTCTTACCTAGAGCTTTGAACATCTGCATGCCTCCGTACTTCCCCTCAAAGAGCACAGTGTTGTTGAGAGGGTTGAACGCCCTGCACATCCGCACCAAAACTACCTCCAAACAACCTGAAAGAACCATGGAGACAGATTGTGATGATATTGAAGCTGATGTACAGACTAAAAAGCACATTGAACTACACTGTCTGACCTGTGACCTGTGACCCTGACCCGTCGTTATCAGTCCAGTGAACTCACCTGACTTGAGCAGGAGGATCTGGTCGTTCTGGCACAGTTCCATGAACCCTGAGATGCGCTTGGCAAACTCCACCACGTACTGGATTGCATGGGTGATCTGGATGGCACACTGCTGCCACAGCACGTCCCGGGGCTAGAACCAAACACACCCAGTTTGTTAGTTGTTATGTCAGTACATGAACTTGCTGCACATTGTTAGTACCAGATGTTCTCTCATTTCAGAGGTGGGACCAAGTTATCGTTTTGGAATCAAGTCCCAAGTCCAGCCCTGAGTCCTAAACTTTGAGTTTTGAGTCTGAAACAAGTCATAATGTGCTCCTCAACAAATTTTATGTCATTATACTATATTGACAAAAATCATGAATAATTTTAAAAATGTGTCTTTATTCGTTAAAATTTGTCACAGTTTTGTTGGAAGTTCTTGCGTCTCCATCGAGAATTTTTCTACCCATGTTTAGCATACCGCAAGTTGTTTTTTGTTGGCCACCGTGGAGTTTTTGTTTGCAAAAGAAATTATCTTTGGTATCATTTTTCCAACTGGTGCTCAGCAATGTAATGTTTGTTCTTCATGGTTCTTGCCTGCAACTTGTTGTTGGATTGGTTCAAACAAAGTGGATTTGGGGAATGAAATGTAAACTTGCTGGGAATGAATAGTGTTAACATTAGCTGATTCAGAAAAGGAATAGATTCGTGGCACACTTCTTACATAACATACTTTACAATCTTTTGGCTTGGGGGATTATATCAATATATCAATATAATCAAGTATTTTAAAGTCAAAAGGCTCAAGTTGCAAGTCTTGATTTTCTCAAGCTGAGTCTAAAGTCATTAGATTCGTGACTCAAGTCTGACTTAAGTCCAGTTCAAGTGACTCGACTCCACACCTCTGTCACATTCTATATGTGAAGATGCTGTGATAACGTGTAACCTCACCTTGCTCTGATACATCTTGACCTCTTCGTAGGAGTGTGTCTGCCAGGCTAGCTGCTGCAGCTCCTCTGTTGTGTACTGACATGTCTCCAAGTGGGACTTGATGATATTCTGAGCAATACGGTCTGGAAGAGAGGATGGTTCGTTTATTCATTTATTCCTTTCAGTACAGTTTTATCATTTTATTAATTTTTACATTTGATGCAGTGGAATATGGCATGTGTGTGGGCGGGGCAAGCAGGGCTGCAATGTGCTAAACAAATGTATTAGTGTAGTGAAGTGTATTCTGTACATCATACTGCAGGAATGATCCCTGCATGTTGAAAATTTAGGGGGAGAAAAATAAGGCTTTTTTCACTGCTACTAATTTACTGCTTAATTTATCATTCCCTTGGATTCCCTTGACTTAAATCCTTAATTTTAACTTAATCTTAACGTGTGCTACATACAGTAATATGACACCTTGTCAGCTAGCTGTGTAAGCCTGTCTGATCTGTTCTGCTCTCAGATTAGCACTCTGACTCAGGCTCTCTACCAGAACTCCTTTGTGGGTTTTTTCCACGTGGATAATTCATATAGATTTCTAATCTACTGTCTGTCTGTCAAACAGTGCAAAATATAAGCCAGTCTTTACCCAGCTCTCCCATGCTGACATTATTGGGTCCCAGCTGACTGTCCTGGTAGCCTCCGTAGCTGAACAGGTTGGGCACTGGCGTCAGGTCATACACCGGCTCCTGCTTAATGTGCTTCATACCCGACATGTCCAAGCCTGACTGGTCTGGAGACGGCTGGGTGGAATCCATCCCATAGTATCCCCCTGGGACTCCGCCTCCGTTACCATGGACACCCTTTGGCAGCTCAATGACATGACCATTGGCATAGGTGCCCCCAATCTCATGGTTGAGGGTGGACAGTCCGTTGGTTAGGCTGGATGAGTAAACACGTGCCAGAGCTTCTGCTTCGCCTGTCTGCTGCTGCCGCTGCTCCTGCAGTCGTGCCTGGTGCTTCTGGACCTCTGCATACAGGCTGTCACGTTGCTTCTTGGACATGCGGCCAAACTTAACCGCTGCAGGGGGGAAAACAAGGCAGGGGGACAAAACTATTAACAAAAAACTGTCACAACCTTTCAGCTTTTTCAGTTAGTATAAATCAGTAAAAGACAATGTAAAAGCATGTTAATCTGCATTGGACCTGTGTGTACAATCATGCACCACACCTATGATAAATCAGTAATGATCATTCCTGCATATACATCTAGATACAGATATACCAGCCCTCACCATCTCTGGACATTCCTAGGGCGAGACATTTCTGCAGGCGGCAGTGTTGGCAGCGGTTGCGGTTTGTTCTGTCGATGAGGCAGTTCCTCTGGCGCGGGCAGGAGTAGGATGCATTGTTCTGCTGACTCCGTCTGAAGAAACCCTGGTCACACATGCCAACAAAGAGCATGAGTAAAGACGTACAAGTACCCGCAGAGCACAAACTGTGCATGACTGACTTCACAGTGTCTGAGCACAGAGAAACAAAACAGGCTTTGATTGAAACAGTGCATTAAGTCTCACCTTACATCCTTCACACGTAATGACTCCATAGTGGATACCTGATGATTTGTCTCCGCAGATTTTGCAAGGTATGACTTCGATTTGGGCTGCAAGCAAAGAGAGAGGACAGAAAAGATGCACGTTACAAAACACATTTTGGACAGGACATAGAACAACATTTTCAGACCTCAGCTGGTGGTCTTAATTCAGAGGTTAAAAAACAGCACATAACCTGGTTGGCCTTAGGAGCCGAATTGGGTTACAATGTGTGTCTGTCTACAGTATGTGTGTGACTTCAATTTCACAAGGGCGCTGTGACATCTGGACATTCTGTATGTCCTTGCAGGAGTTTGTCTAATGACCGAGATATCAAGGACTGTATTCGTACACAGACGCACATTCACACACACACATACAGGACAAGATAGTGTTAATTGTGTGTGTGGGTTCTTTTGAGGGAGAAGACCCCTGCATGCTTGAAGGAGAGACCCCTGCAGGTTAGAAAGGTTGCCAATAATGAGAAAACAGGTTACATCACTGAAGGACCACACTTGCGCTCCAAATGTTTTTCTCTCTCTCACACACACAGACGTTGAGCTCTACAACCCTTTTAGTAACGACTTTAGTATGTTGCGTTTCTTAATCTACAAATGCACTAACTACACTATTTTTCATTTGCGTCAAAGTTTTACTCACTGTGTATGGGCAGCTCCATATGCAGTCGCAACCAAAGGCACTGAATATGGACAACAGGAAGTATTTCAAGGTATCGCGCAGAGCTACCTGCCACTAGTGTCTTTAGACTTAATATCCATAATATATGAACAGCGAGAGACGCAGTTCCTAAAGAGATATGAGATGGATGTGGAGGTAGGTAGGTATGTCTGCTGAGATGGCACACCCTCTATAAAGAGATTAGACAGCCTATCTAATCCTAAATTATTTCCCGTCGAGCTGGTTACCTTCTTTGATGAGCATGGGCTTAGCCACAGCTGAAATAGCCATTCACATGTAATCTCCCTGCACAGTCCTATAGTTTTATAGAGGCTCTGAGAAGTTCAGAAATAGACAAAGTCACCTGGCAGAAGCGAAAATACAAGTTTTGCGGTTTTATATTCAATTTTTGCATAAAACTTGACTCATTGATTCCCCTTAAGAACGATACAAATCTTGCAATGTGTAGCTGGAGTTGGTGTTTCAGAGGTGTGTATTTGCATAGAACAAGTTGTTTGTGTCCCTCTGTGCATGTCTGAGCATGTCTTTAGTGTATGTGTGTGTGCACACTGAGGTGCAGTTCTATCTGGCTATTTTTGTGCATTTGAGTATATGTTCTGGTTTCGCAGTATAAACTGTTTTGCATGTGTGTACAGTATATACTGTGCAGGCATACAGTCTGGGGAGGAATGAGTGTGCAGTATATATAATTGGATAATCCCATATGCGGATCAATGGAGACAGTTCTGTCTGTCTAAGCGACTGAGCAGGAGCAGAGTTTCACTGCTGTCTATACACTCTGCCTGAACCTCAGGTCAAACCCAAGGTGGTATACGAGGTATACTATACAGGACAGTGGGTTACTGTTTGTTAACATGCTCGCCAGTGAATGTAAAAGTAAAAGCCAACCCTAGATTCACTCTCATTTGCTGTTTTGTCTCCCTATAGTTGTGGGGGTTTTTTTCAGCGCTGTGGCTATTGAATACCTGCCTCTTACTGTCTGGCACCTTGTCGCCATCTTTTCATAAAGTCCAGACCTCAACACACACACACTGCACACTGTGGGGATAGACAGTCATAAACATTTTGAGCACAGAAAGTAATAAATAAATAAACACAGGCAGAAAGTAGAGTCTCTACAAAAAACACACTGCTACACACTTTTAGTGGGTCTTAACTGATGATTGACATAGATCCAAGGTTCCCAACTGCTTCAGCCACGGGGTCCAGAATTATCTTTAGTCATTAGTTTAAGGTCCACACAGTCATACTTGCATTTGGCCATGTCGTTGTGCTGGTTTGCTGATATACAGTCACTCACTCTACAGCAATGTTCTTCAAAATAAAGTGTGTTTTTTACAAACTTGGCATGTTCGTGAGTCACTCGCAGAATGGACCTGCGACCCACTAATTGGGAACCACTGACATTGTTCACTTCTGTATGAATCCTGACGTTCTGTAGGAAAATCCTTCATAGCATACCTTTAATAAGTGCCAGCGTCAGCTTAATCATATTAATAATTTTTATTTAGCACTGTATTCTCTTTACATAGCCTTGACATTGTTTTAAAACACAGGTTAAGAGAATTGAGAATAAAAAAATAATGACTTTAACAGTTACAGGAACAAAGAACATTATAGATCCAGAGAGTAACTTAGCACGTATCCACTCATTTGCTTTTCCCCTCATTAATTCCCTTGCCTGTCTGCCCCCTAGTGGCCATCAGGAGGCATGGAAATGTCTAAAAAAATGGCCTCCATTCAGACAAAAACCTGGACTATGCACCGTCCCTCATGTCTGTTGCATTATGTGCTATTATAGTTATCTTTATAGTTGTCATTCAGGATGTGAACGGGCCTTTACCCCCTTTATTTGTCTCTTGTGAAATTATAATTGTCATATAGTACCTCAACAATGGGTCATTGTGTCCCTTCGCAGTAGACTGACTACAAATGGATGACCTATGGACAGAGCAACGCGCTGTTTGACTGTGTACTTAAAGTGGCGCAGCTCGTGCTGTGAGTTCTGGTGCGGCTCAAGACGTGACCCATTTCCACCAATTCTCGGCCAACTGGCTCCAAACTGGGTCAGAGCAGAGCACTGGACTGGGACGGCACACAGACGACACATACACAGAGCTGTCAATGAACGTGGCCTGAAAAACGCTATTTATAGTCTGTAAAACAGGTCAGTTGCGCCCAGGACATGGTTGTTATCAACAGACCGCATGTGAGCAATAAACAGAAGACAGTGCGTCAGTTGTGCTTCTTATCACCTTCATTCTTACTTAATCCTTTTACTCTTGCGGTGGGGACTGTTTATCACATAATTCAAGTCAAACTTTTTGATTAAATTGTTTATCATGAAACAAGTGAATCTCTCTGGGTTTAGACGAGCTGAATATGTTCAGCCCACACCTGCTGCTGCTGTGATGTGGATATACATACTTATTTCTGTAGGTTTCTTGTAAAACCTCTTTACATTTTTCCACTTTAGAGGAGTGTGTGTTTACTGTTTCTCACCAGTGATTACATGATATCTTCACTGTATTTCTTTTTACCCCATGGGAGATTGTACTCCTCTTTGTATCGCATAATTATGCCCAAAGGAGCATGGGCGTGTGGGCATGTGCATTGTTTCAGTGTGTATCTCAGAGAGGGTTTGAGTGAGCGTTTCACTTGTAAAAAAGGACACAGAGAAAGATAAAGTATGCGTACATGTCTGCGTGTGTTTGACAAAGTGTTTGTGAATGTGTGTGTGTGTGTGTGTGTGTGTGTGGGTGTGCGCATTGTTGAGTGTATGTTGTGCTCATTGCCAGTGGGGACTGTCAGGTAGGATATAGGGAGACGGTCATGACAGCATTGCTGTTGCCAGGGTGACCACCCACTCGCTGCACTCGTCTGGCTGTCACAGCGATGATGTGCTAAGCTGTCACACTCTTAAAGGAAGTGATGTCATCAGTGCGCAGAGCCAACTCGGTGTATCATCACTGTTCGTCCTGTCGCCCTCTCTCAGCGGCGGAGGCTTTGTGGATTGTTTACCAAAGGACTCCCACTTCATCCATCAACAATACATGCTTGCTGCCTTGTTACACTTCAGCTGCATTGGTGGATTACAGCAGAATTAAGATGTGTTATTTGTTGGATGTTTCAAAGAGGCTTATTGTTTTCAAAGTTAGGATGTATGATAATGGATTTTGGGTATTTGTTCTCTTGGTTCTACTTACAGAAGGAAACTTGTATCCTTCAAGCTGTAGTGAAAGTGAATTTCTAAAAGAGAGTAGAACTTTAGAGCAAAGTGTCTAATGCAGCTATCCCCCTAACCTCTCCTGACATGAATCCATTTCCAAACAAAATGTCAGTGGAAAACAAGCCACTCATTTCTGTTTTTCAGAGATTATTTTAGCTCTTAGCTACATGTCTTTAACAGAAGTGGGAGGGCCTTCTTTTCAACCTGAGGTGACCCAGCCTGAGTTGAGTGACTGACAGCGTCCTCAGCCAGCGGGAGCACAAGCGTTATCCTGAGGTTATTATGTAAGAGCGGGACTGCAACGCTGGCGATTCCTCAGCTAAGAGGAGGATCAGGCCCGCACAATCTCTTGAGAGAGAAAAAGACAAGAGAACTAACTCGAGATGAATTTCGCAAAGAACAAAGATAGTTGTTAGAGTGTGCACTACACTACAGTGAGAAGTTTGCACACGTGTGTGTGTGAGTGTGTAGCTGATTGTGGCCATGAGGGCTGTATTGCGCTGGCACGTGTGTTATGATAATTGATTTTTAATGAAGTAAGGATCTCCTGTGTATTTCCTGGGCTGGCCCTCTCTCTAAATAGAGTCCTAATTATCTACATTGCGCTGCAGAAAAAAAGCAGCAGCCTAGCACCAATATGTTAACGATACTTCATCTAAAACACATAAGTAGCTCACCCACATTAAGTGTTATACACACATGACCATTTTAAAGGGCAGCTCTCCCGTCTATACTGACAATGCAACAGCAAATTGAGGCCACTAGGTGCTGCTATACATGTTTAGTTTCTGTGCGTGTGTGCATGTGTGTGTGTTTCAGGAGGGGCAGACTGAACATGCATGTTTCATTCATTCAGCCTGCGGGGTGGGTCTACAACAGAAACATACCCAGAGCAACACACAGTCACTATCAGTGCAGTAACCTAACAGCGTTATACACTAGAGGTTGGTGCTGCAGTATCACAGCTTATGGAGCAGTTGAAATCACTTTCTACCATAACTTTTGCCAATGTAAGGCACTTAGGAAATGCAAACACGACTCCCACTGTCGTCCCAGGGGTTGATTTGTTGGGGATGAATGTGGGTGGTATCTCCACTTCATTAAAAATATGCATAGCTTCTTGCCAGTTAACTAGATATCTTCTGGGAAAATGGAGGAGATCAGCACTTTACCCCCCACCACTCCTTGTTAAATCTGAACAACTCCGGCGCTGGCCTTAGATGTCTATATACTGTGAATTATGCTATCACTGTTCACCATCCATTCCACTTTTTCATTCGTCTCTGAGTGTTCCTCCTCGCTGTAAGTGGCTGTGTGACTGGGAAATCATTTCAGTTTCTGTATTTCATGATCTATTTCCATCTCTCAGCGTAACTCTGTCTTCCCTGTCTCATAGAGAGCTTAGAGAGGAACAAGCATTTTTTTTGTGTGGGTTTTTTTTTTGTTTCCTCCCTCCGCCGATGATGAAAAACACTGAGGAAACTTTTGGTGGCGTGATTGCTGAGTGGATTAACACATACAGCTGGGAATAGCATATAGCAGTGCTGCTTGGGTTATCTCCCCTGTGTCTCCTGTCATGTTTTCACATCATACTGTCCCATTAAAATCAATGAGACACTGCCACTGCATATGGTTTCAAACGGACTTGTGCTATGTGCTGTCACACTTTCCTCTCTTTCCTGTCTGTTTTTACTGTCTGAAACATCTAAAAAATAGATTGAATGGTGGTGGACGATCTGCTCTCTCTAGAAAAATAAAAAAGAATAAAGAGCATTTTACTCACTTTCATCTGGATTCCGCACTGTTTGTCCTCTTTACTTTTCTGTGTGACTCACACACCAACGCACAGTGTTGACCGTAAATGTCACTGTTTCTTTTTTTTTTTTTTTTTTTTGTTGCCCTTGTGGCCTCAGGGTTTAACACGCCAACCATGTAATCGCAAAGTTTCCAGTTTGAATTCGGCTTTGTTGCATGTCATTCCTCATTTCTCTCCCCTCGTGTCCTGTCTGTCTCCACTGTCTGCTCTCCAATAAAATAATTTAATGCCCCAATATGAAAAACCACTATGCACCACTACACAATTTTCAACATAGTGCCAATATTATATGTAAGTTTACTGAATCTAAAACAAAACTTTAACATAAGGAATATAAATATTTATGCCTACAAACCCTTTTTTTCTATTTAACACAAGAAGTTAAACCTCTTTATTTTGACCATCAAATAAGTATAAGCAGTCATAATGTATAAAATATTCTAATATTTGAAAAAGTACAAATCTGAACAGGCATTGGAAGCCATCTTTTAATACTTCAATGTGAGATTAAATATGTGCTTTACGCAGGATTTACTGCTCAACATTTTCTCACAGATAAATAAACATTTTCTTTACATTATAACAGTGTCGAATGCTTGAATGTTTAACATGAAGTTTGGTTGATAGCATCACTGCTGCCTGATAAATTGCTTTTATTCAGTGTATTAAAAACAGCTTGTAAATGCCAGTTTTACTGCAAGAAATAGTCAGTGTATTGATTAGTTGAGCGGCAAATATTAATTGGCAACTTTTTAAGCAAAACTACCAAATATTTCCTGCTTTTATGTCATTGGAAATTAATTTTCTTTAACATTTGAACTGATGTTTGGACAAATAAGTCTACTGAAGATGTCACCTTGGACTTCAGGAAAATGCTGTGCATTTTTCACTATTTTCTGACATTTTATAGAGCATTTAATGAATTAATTGAGAAAATAATTAGTCGATTAATTAGTCGATTCATCGATAATGAAAATAATAAGTTGCAGCCGTAAACAACAGTGAACTCAGTGCCAGTGATTATCATCCCTGACTCAGACATCTAGATCTGACAGATGAACGTAATGCTGACATACTGACATAAGCCAACTTCGTTAATATAAGATGACACAGTCCTGTACTGCTCCTGTCTTTGTCTGCCCAGTCTACTCTTCTGTGAGTTATAGTTATAATCGTAATGCCAAGCAGTGCGCCCATCTCCCCTCCCCCATCACCATCCCTCGCCGCCAAGTATGTCTTTGTCCACTCTGTAATATAGACAGTCACACTGTTGCTGCATGAGCATACATGTTACCACCCCCAACCTCCGCTTTTCCCATCAGTCTATCGTCATCGACCCCCCACCCCCCCCCCTTCCCACACTTTGCCAACACACACACACACACACACGTACAAACAGTCCGAAAAACAGTCTCTCTTGCCCTCCCCCCCTTGCTGTATGTCAGAGGGCATGAGCTTGTCCAGCTTGCCATGCGGCCCCAAAGCACTCTGGGTAATTGCTCAGATAGCAGGTCTGGGATCAGCTGCGGTTTGCTCATAGAATATTGTGCAGCGGCGTGATTGGACGCCACGGAGAGGGAACAGAAGGGGGCCACTGGCTGTCATCCAGTGCATCGATTCACATGCACAGGCACACACACACACACACACACACACTCGCAGAGACACGTTCAGACAGACAGAGGCGCATTCAGACATGCTTGAATGCATACATTACTGCAAACTGCTTTTGAAAAAGCAGACTTTACAGTATGATTTCTATGCTTGCCCCCTCTCCCCCATCACACACACACACACGCAGAGTCTCCCACCCTGTGTAGCATGTGTCCGCAGATGGATAAGAGGAGATGGAGGCGTGGGAAAAAATCCACAGGGTAAACCCAACCCCTGCCTGAACACATACATGTACACACACACACAATCTGCCCATCTGCCTTCTCAGGTCTGACTCTCATCGACACTGTACACACATACACACACACACACACACATAGGCGTACGCTCACACTCCAACCCTCTGGGTGACCTGTAAGACCCTGATGACCTTTGACCTTTCCTTAAGGACTGAGCGAGCGCATCAGAGTGGAAGGAACGAGTCCAAGTGTGAGAGGTCTGCATCTGGTCATTACCGTCCTGAAATCAGCCATGAGAATGCACACACACTGAGGCACACTTGCTGAAGCAAACATGCACACACACACACACACACACACACACACACGGGCGTGCACAAAAAAAACCCACACACACAAAGAGTGCTTTAAGCTCTCTTATGTATTTTTTTTCCCTCTCTCATCCCTTCTCCGTCACGATAGCAGACATGCATGTGTGCACACTGAGCTGTTGAAGCACAGAGGGGGTCGCGGTGTTTATGTTTTGTTCAGATGCAGAGAAGAATATGTTTTCACACACAAACACTGACTGAGATCCTGTTGTTTCATTCCTGAGGTGAGAAAATAACATTTTGTTGGCTCTGGCCATGTCCTCATCCTCCCGTAACCTCACGCTCCTCCTCCTATGGTGTTTCTCTTGAGCCTAATTGTAGATGACAGTGTGTGTGTGTGTGTGTGTGTGTGTGCGTGTGTGTGTCTTTGAGGGGGAAGGGAGAGGAAAGGTGGCTATCCCAGTGTAGAGAGAGAGAGAGAGAGAGATAGAAAGAGAGGGACATCCATGGAGAGACAGACAGAATATTGCTTTCAGTTCTTACATAAGGTGTATAGAAATGTGCCCTCGTAATCGCATCCTCTATAGTGATAGTCAGTGGTCAGTCAGATAAAACAGAAACATCAGCATGAGTAAGGTTGAATGGACTTTAAAGCTTTAATGAAGAGAGCAGCACTTAGTGTGAATAGACACAATGAAACCACTGAAAAGGGACAGAAGCTATGCCTGTGTGAATGTTTGTTTCAAAACTGTTTACTTACAAATCTGACTGATGGTGTACAAACAGAATATACACGCATAGACTTGTGTGCACATGCAGAAAAAGTGCAGTTGTGGGCAGTGATGGGAAGTAACTACTTAAGTACTGTACTTAAGTATGATGTAGATGACGTATTTTGCTGGAGTAGTTTCATTTTCTGCCACTTTATTTTCCTACTCTACTGCATTTTTAAAGGGAACTGTTGTACTTTTGACCCCACTACATTTATCTGAAAGCCACAGTTCCTAGTAGTTACCAGTTACTTTGCTTAGATGAACATTTTACCAACACAACATATGATCAACAAATAAAATCTGATGTACTGTAAACTACCAACAGTACATAAAGCTGTTAATATTTGCTTCACCTCGACCAAAATATAATGTAATAATTGTCCAATTACATAGTACATAAACCATATCTCTTGGGGCCAGTTAGGAGTACTTTACTTTTAATATTTTCAGTTATTTTTTTATTACACTTCTGCACTTGTAAAGGACTTTAGCGATTGTTTTTGTATCACTTTTGTTTCAAATAATATTCCTGCTATTACCCAAGTCATGCAAGCATATTGTAGCATTTGTAGTACTTTATTGAATTTCCTATTTTTTCAAATTAAAGATGGTGATACAGCCAACTTTTACTTGTAATTGTGTGTTATAACACTGTGGTATTAACTATGATATGACTATGAATGAGTTCTCATTCGAGTTTGTCTGCGTTTAAAAAAAAAAAAAAAAAGGTTTAAGTGTACGCGTGTGTCTCGGTGTGTCTGTTAAAGCGACTGTGTTAGCACGCATGTGTGTGAGTCGATGTGTGTGTCCTCTCCCAGGGATGGCCGCTAATAGCTCGCCTCGGGCAACAATTTAACTCAGCCTAACAAGGTTCTCCCCAAAGTGGCCCCAGGGGCATCTCTCACAGAGGCAAATTGATCACAAAGACTATCACACAGCTCCGGCTCGGCTCGGCCCAGCCTGCTCCGCTCTTCACCTGCTCTCTCTTCCTCTCTCTCTCTCTCTCTCTCTCTCTCTCTCTCTCTCTCTCTCTGTGTCTCTCTCTCTAGTGGGATGATTTAACAGAATGCATTATGAACATTAAATCTGAATCGAGAGAACGAAGAAACAGCAGCAGTCTTGGTTTGGTAATTGCATTCTCTTTGTGAATGACAGGAGACCTCACATCAACAGCCACTGCTTGGGACACACACACACACACACACACACACACACACACATGAACACACACAGACGGGTTAGGAGAGGTAACTCAGGATTTGGACATAGTGAAAGAGAGAGAGAGGGATGTGGAGAGAAAGAAAGATAGACCTAATGAGAGTCTCTTCAATGAGATTACAGGCACTAAAACAGGCTAATCTTTGTCATTAAGAAAAGATGCCGCACTGGGCTAAGTCATATTATGGGCTTATTGTTGCTAGTGCGTGCTATGCACCTGCAAACACTGAACACCTTCACAGTGTACAGGCATTTAGCAACACAGTCTCAGACTTTAAAAAGTTAATATGTATAGACATGATCTGTTTTACATCTTCATTGTAACTGCGGGAGAAACAAAAACTTTTTGACGGTGCAATTTGTTCGATAAATTGTTTTTTAGGGGCCTTTTCTTAACCTGTAAAAGGTGTATAAAGTAGAGTTAAGAATGTCACACTGACACAGACTTGCAGTATATAGACTAATCTGCTTTGAGTGTTAGCTAAAGTCTAGGTGGTTTGCAAGTGTGGACTTTGGATACTACTATTACGGCTGCTGGTGTTATTCATTGCTGAGGGCAGCTACGTGTGCGAGTGTAATGTGAGGACAGGATAGTCTGGATCTTTGTGTTTCTGTGTGTGTGTGTGTGTGTGTGTGTGTGTGTGTGTGTGGACGTGCATGCAAGTAAACACAATCTACTGTTTTATCCACTCTCTACCCTGTTATCCCTTACTTTTGCACAAACACTCCCGCTCAAACACACACACACACACACACACACACACACACACACACACACACACGACTGCACTATTATATAACTTCTGAGTCTCTCTCTTACTTGCTCTCTCTTTTCTTATCTCACTCATTCACTCACTCACATGCTCCCTCCTCTCCTTTATGTTTATCCCCTGCTTTTTAACGCTCTTTCTTTTAAATAAACTTTATACACGTCATAGTTTCGAAAGAATTGTGCAGTCTTTTCAAAGTAGAACTACAGAAATGGAAACAGTCTCATTCACAAAGGGACTGAAATAAATGACAAATAAAAGACATGCCCCGTTATAATTTTCCTACTTCTGATATTTTCATTTTTTACAAACTATAATCTGATTACATCGCCAAAATGCTATTTATTCCTGCATTAATTCAAAAGTGGACGTTCTACATGACAATGACTTGAAACCAGAGTTTAGAAGTGCAGGTGAACATGCTCTCTGACTTTGGACTATCAAACATTGCACTATATATCTCTGACTGTGAGACAGCAAGACTCAACTCCTGCTCAAGTCTTCTCAAATATGAGCATTTTTTTTATTATAAAAGCTACCCATCCAATAATATCTACGGTCTCTCTGTTCATACATTACTCGGTTTGCTCTTAACAAGTGCAGTCACCCTCTTCCCCCGGTTTTTTACTTCAATGCAAATCGAAGAAAAATGTGAATATTGAATATCATTGTGGCTCCATTGAGACATGCTGGCTTCATGGATGAGTAAAACTGACAAAACAGAAGGAGCTGTCAGAGGACTCTATGACTTCAAGGCAGATTTAGAGTTTAGGAGTGGTTCAGGCTGAAATCCCTCCTGGCTAAGATAAAGTGGAGACACAAACCCGAAGCGTGCCGTATAGCCCACGCTTTGTGTGTGTAAAGATTAAAAAAGACAGAGAGAGGGAGAGAATCGACTGAGGAGAAAAACTGTTCGCCTAGACTCCCCCAGACAGCCGCAGAGGGATAAAACCAACATGGAGCGCACGCTGAGCACATGCTAAACAAACACGAGCTATGATAGTGGCTCAGTGGGACCACAGAAGTGCCATTCAGGCCACACACACACACACACACACACACACACACACACACACACACACACACACACAGCATGGTGGGATGTTTTTAGTAGACAGTTTTAAAAAAGGTCAGGCAGACACGCTAGGTGAGGAGTAGACTGTGGGTGTCTGAAGACAGGTGCACAGACAGTGGGAAGTGAGTCCTGAATGTAAGCTTGTGCGTGTGTGTGTGTGTGTGTGTGTGTGTGTGTGTGTGTGTGTGTTGCAACAGCACTCTGGCGGTACCTCAGTCAGTCAGTAGGGCTGTGTTGAGGGATTAACAGTGTGGCCTGCATGGGCTTGGGGTAATCTCTCCTCTCTTCTTACATAACACTGGGCCATTAGTCAGCACAAATGCACAATAAACAACACAATCAACAACACAGAGCTTGACAACAGACCAACAAGGACCCCTGATAACACTAAAACTGGAGATTCGCTCAGGCCAGGTGCCTGCTACTGCTGGCACTGAGTGATTTCATGGCAACAATGGGAAACAGTGATTTGGTGACAAAAGCTGTGTGCTAACCTGCTGTTTCTGTCTGAGGATGGTGCTGCTGGTTTCCAAATAGGCTCCCCCATCAATCAGTGCAAAGTATGCCAGCTTCTATTTTGGTGAAGTTGTTCACTGTTGGTGCTATTAGCCAATTTTTGTTCATACAGACGCTTCACACAGAGTCCCTGTTAATGATTTTTTTTAATCATCTTTTGGGACTCTTTACATGCTTCTCACATTAATATATTGGTAACACTTTACTGTAACACCCCCCATTTAGCATTTATAATACTATATTAACATTTAATAAATGGTTTATAATGCACTATAATGTAGTTGTGTGCAGATTTACAGACATATATAAGTGTTGATTAATGTACAGTATTTGTCAACAATTGTAACTTCTCATATGGAGACATATTTCATACAACTGTGGTTATGTAGAATGTCATATCTGTTTATAAACCAGCCTCCACTTATGAGTGCCCACAGGACGAGGACACATATATAAATAAACACTTATATTGGCTGACAGCTACATTATAGCATGTTATAAATCATAGTTTCAGTGTTTACTTATAAATGCTAAAAGGGGAGGTTAAAGTGTTACCAATATCTTAAAAACACACTGACCAATTTCTTACATATTATAACAAATAATAGGGGTAAACATTACGACAGGAAAAAAAGAAACAAGAAATGTTTTGAATTACACGTCTAAATCTGAAAGGTACAGACTTTTAGCTATGCAAGTTATGTGTCATAGATTTATCTAAACATGCTGTTTCCGTTGGCTTCGACTAAAAATTGATCCCGGGATGCTTTAGAATCGGACAAATCAATGCTCACACACGCCTCCAAAGCAAAGCAGGATGGGACTAATTCTATTGGCATGAGGCCGTCATGCGTAGTATTGCAGCTGTGTGTGTGTGTGTGTGTGTGTATTTTTAGTGCTCTCTGCACTTGCATGTGAGCACAAGCCATCAAACAAGGTGGTATAAATAATGTTGGAATAAGCACTCATGTTACCGTCACTGTGGATTCTAACATTTTTTAATAGTTTCTGTCTTCTCCTTTTGACACCTCTTGTCATCACCTTACTGGTTTCTTGTTCTCTCACACTCTTCCAGTTTCTGTCATTCTATCTTTTCCCGCAGTGAGGGAGAATGAGAGACTGTGATTGACACATATCGCTAACAGAGGAGATCAAGTGGCGCTGTGAACCCCTCCTCCCCTGTTGTTCCCTCCATCGCTGAACTCTTTGACCCGACTGACCCGGACACATCTATTTGCTGTAGAAGCTCTTAGGCTTACACAAAACATACTCAGACACAGGCTAAAAGGGGCTAATGTATGGAAACTAGGAAGCTATGCAGAATACATGTCTCCAATATCTATTTATGTTTGTGTGGTTTTGTAAGTTTATGTACATGTTCAAATGTTTATTTGGTTGTCTCAGTAGAGACGCTGTGCTGATATTAATTATAACTAAATGAAACAATTGGTTGGAGGATGCTGATGATGTTGATTGGCTCTCAAAACACAGCTTTTATTTTAGACTTACCTAACACTTAATTGCAGTGATTAAAATTATTATCCATTAAAAACAAAATAGACTGCAACAATTAAATAGTTTTTGTTCTGTGTTATTTATTTTATTTGTTTTTTGCCTTTTCGCGTTGTTTATTATAGGGCCATTTATAGAAAATAAAACTTTCCTATCACAGAAACTTTTTGTCACTCAAAAATATAATGTCACTGTTACTGATGTCATTTCATTATGCAACTTCTTTGTTGGGTTTTAGAGGAACACTATTCACAGCACAGCATCACCATGTTGCTGTTGAAAATACAGAAATAATTATCCTGTTTACATCATCCTACACAACGCTGATCCATATTAGAAAAAAACCCCACAATGCTCCATTTTCTGAGATGCAGAAAAGGCCCTGATGATACTATTCCGTCTGTTATTTCTCTGGCTTTTTCCTGGTCAGGCTATGGGGGTGACATCATCTTCGGTCAAGGCTTCAGGAGTTGTGGCTATTGTTAAATGATAATTACCACGGCTCATGAGGGGCCTCTATTTTTTATAACCTTGTGGTTGTGAGCACATTTCTGTGTAAGGGCAGCCGAGACTCCACACACACACACACACACACACACACACACACACAGGTTGAGAGTGGGGGCCGCATGGCCCACACTGATTTAATTCTATCTGACAAAACCCTTTGGGGCGTGCAGTGGGAGAGAGGAAGATGGAGAGAGAGAGGGAGAAAGAGAGAGAGAGACATGGAGAAAGAGGGGTGAGAGAGACGCTTCAGGGGCCTCTTCTGCCAACCACGGCTATAAAGTGAAAGCAGGAGCTTTCGGTATACCCCCCAAAGCCTCCCATGCACGAGAGTGGTCGCGAGGCCCATTAAAATGTGGATAAAATACAAGGTGCATGACAGAGGAGTTTGCCATGGGATGAGAGACAGAGAGAGGTGGGGGGTGTTTGGCCTTCTCATGTTTTTTCTTGCCTGAGGTTCGATGGCCTTAAACTGAAGTTGCAGAAAGCTTTATGTGACATCCAAACACAAAAAGCATCAAGAAACAACTAGATAGATAGATAGATAGATAGATAGATAGATAGATAGCTGTGATGCATCAATATGTTAGAGCATTTATTTCAAGTAAAAACTGGATTGAAAATAAGTTTAAGGCATTATGTCACATTGTTGGTTGAATCACTCCTATTTATCATTTGAATTAAAATGTCATTAATCTGTTAAATAATTACACCAGCATCTATCAACTCTGATATTTTCCCTACAAAACTACATCTGATCACAGCTGTGGCCATAGTCCAGCATCCAAAGTAATGGAATTAGGCCTGGCCTGTGTTTTGTTTTTAATCAGATGTAAACAGTGTATTAGTTTGACATACTTCCCTTTAAATTATAGTGTTTGCGTCTCTGTCTTTTCCCTCTCCGGCCTGATGTCGGAACATTCTTGTTAATTAGTTTAATTGTTTCAAATGTCAAACAGCAGCACGAGGAGGCTCAGCCAGGTCATAAACAGATTGGATTATAAATTAGAGTTCAAGATCGTCTTGTTGAACGAGTGTTGCAACTTTGCGTCAGCGATAATTGCACCATGCCAGGAACAGTATACAAACAAATGCAAACACTCAGCAGATAATAAACAAGTTAAATATTAAAGCTGTGTTGGACTCAAAGCGGCTGCAGATGCTGATGAAGGAGAAATGAAAAAATTCATGATTTAAAGGGAATTTAAACAGAACGGCGAGGAAAGGCTTATAGTGAGAGTGGAAAGAGCTGTGTTAACATGTGTTTCTGTGTGTGTGTGTGTGTGTGTGTGTGTGTGTGTGTGTGTGTGCGCGCGCGCGCGCGCGCACAGGACGACATTGACGTTGAATTTCAACATCCCCAGCGCGGTGCAGAGCGTTACGGAAATGGGTTAGTGGAGCGCGTGAAAAGTATCCAATAAAGTTTATCCCCAGAACATAACAAAATTAAGTTGATTTTTTACCCTGCACATCATCTGATCTGATCTGGTGTCAGCCTGGTGTTTCCGTTGGTGTGGAGTGGAGCTCAAATGATTAAAGCTTTAATCAAACTTGATGCGCCACTTTTAATTTGCAATCACAGACTCCAATGGCTTTGACCTGTGAGTATGTGTGAATTTTGCAAAACTGCAGGCCTTTTCCACACACACACACACAAACACACACTCAGACTCAAAACACGCGCACACAGAGACATCCAAATAAACTTTTACGCATTATAGTGTGAGGCACTGAGACATCCAGCCACACGTCCTCCGCTCGGCTGTGATATAGTGACAAAATCAGCTTCACAGCTGAAAACTCCCAGAATAAACTTTCAAGGCCAAAGGTGGGATAAAGCCTGTGGTGCACCGTGTGTGTGTGTGTGTGTGTGTGTGTGTGTGTGTGTGTATGTGTGTGTTTAGCGTGATGAAGCTTTGGGGAAAGTGCGGCGGTGTTTGGAGCAGTGGGATGGTCTTACCTCGCATGGTGTTGGCGTTGCTGGAGCTGGTGCTGAGGCTCGCTTCCCAAAGCAGCAGTCATGAAGAAACAAACATAAACACTTAAAAAGGGGGGGTGGAGGATGCGGGGGGAAGAAGATCCTCGGTTAAAAATAACAACAGTAACGAAAAGAGTGTAGATGATCTGCGTCGACGTCCACTGGCGGCCCTGAGTGGAGACGTCTCTGCGCTAAAAGCATCCCAGACCGGAGCACAGGGAGTCGGGCTGAGGTCGGACGGTGCGTCGGTCGTTGCGCTCTGGTCGTGCGGTCGCTTTTCTCATGACATCTACGCTCTCACCTCTATGGGAGGGTTTCACTGTTTTCTGCGGGCTGAGGGAGGGAAGAGCGTATAGGAGAGGCTTTACCCGGCGGCCCTGATTGGACTGGAGCACTTTCCGCTCCTCCCACTCTCTCCTGCTCAGCCTCCAGCCCGGAGCCTACACACACACACACACACACACACACACACACACACACACACTGCACACAGCCTGAGCGCACACTGTCGCTACAGTACACAGACACAGTCACAGGAAAGTTTTAATGTCACCCTCCACATTTAGTCAGCTTCATGAAATTTAGGCTGGTTTCACGCATGCACAGAAAGAAGTCCATCTTTAATCTGGTCTCACATCCAGGAGGCTGTATTGAACAATTTTGTGGTTACTCTAAGGTGAACAATAAATAGTTTTAATGACAAGCTTTGAAAAGTGACAGTGTGGAGAGGATGATTGCTTGTAGTTAAAATACTGGCATGATTTTTTTTTTTTTTTTAAAAATGTAGTTAAGTGACAAAAATGATTTTAAAAATGCTGATAAAGAGACTAAGTAGACTCTGGATTTATGTGAACAGTGATCTAGAAATATTATCAAGATAGTATTGCAGATAGAAGTATGATTCGGAGGGTTTAACTATCAAACTCTGCATTCTCTAAAATACTAAAAATTAAAAAAAGGATTTCAACAATATCATTGATAACTCATATTTTAGTTGTGCTGAATATAAACTGAAATGATTTTTGTTTATTTAATTGATGATGCTGTAATACTTTAATGCATATAAGTATGCATATGGATCAATGCAGGACACTTTATCCCCACAACAATTGATCATCTCATGCTGATGCTCATCTGGAATTATTGCAGTAAATGACTCTGGGATTATTATATAAAAGTATACATTCAAGACAATGATAAAAAAAACTTCACATTTGTGCTATAGATCTTACATATAGAGAGGCTAACAGATCTTATGTCACAGAAAGAGGAGCAGCTCGGGTGACACGAGGTATCTCAGGTGTCTTCAGGATGGCTTTCAGGGTGGGGTCTTCTCCTTCCTCTGAGAAACACTGAAATACTGACCTGGAAAATGAAAGAGCAGGCCCATGTCAGACCACTGTACTGAACAATGGCTGACCTAGTGTAGGCTGTGGGATATTAACATGTATGTACAGTGTGTACATACCTGTGTTACTTGGTAAAGCTATGACGATAGACGATTGTCTTGTTGATATATATTTACAGGCTTATTTTTGATATATTGCAACTCACAATTGGTATGGTATAATTTCGCATACAGTGCATGACCTGGTTCAGTGTGTTTTATTGTACTGCTTTAACATTCCTATGGAAATCATTCAATGTATATATAACTCACTTGTACAGCCATAGTGCAATAAACTGCTTGACCTTGTGATGGGTAATTACAGTAGAAGATGGCACAAAATGTACGCTAAAATATAAGATAACACTTTTTATACTTGTCTTTTTTAAGGTTAAACAGGGACAACTGAGCGTTCAGACTCTTTCACAGTGTCCTCGTCCTATCATTACAGTGTACCAGCAGATTTATAACCACAGGGGTAGACCTTGACTGACTGAGCCAGAAGGAAACCCCAGCAGGTGTTCTTTGGCCTGGGACCGACTCCTGGTGACCTTAAGTGCTCTGCTGGGTGAAACATTAACAAAATGTAAAAACTGACCATGTCATGAATGTACAGAAGTGAGTGTCTGTCATGTCGGTGCTGAAAAGAGCCATTCCTGTCACACGCGGTTAGCGTCACGCCTGGCGTTCAGCGTCTGTCATCAGAGTGGTTTTCTAAGAGATAACACTGCCGGAGCTTCTGTATGTCTGTGCGAGGCAGGAGAGAAGCAGGTGTGGGTGAGAGGCACTTTCACCCCGGTCTCTTTTAGCCTCTTTAGCTGTGGCCCAGGGAGAGAGAGAAACAGAGAGAGAAACTGCCCCGAGCACATCTCCACTGACCTACATTTCATCTGTCGCTTTTTTCCACTCTTCCCTTTTTTTGTCATCTCTTATTTCTCCTGTACCAACAGCTCCATAATTGTGATGTAATGACCAAAGCAGGCGTGATAAAATCCCAGACTGGTCAGGATGAAACACTCTTGAAGACAGACAGACAGAAGAAAGAGATAAAGAGAAGAAGCGACAGTGAAAGACAGACAGGGAGGGGGCTGAAATGAAAGAGGGGGTAGTTAGCTCTTCGGCATACAATAAAGGTTTCATCTCTTTTTGTCAAAGCAATAAAATGTGTCCTCATGTGATCAGTGTGCTGCATGGACTTCAATCCATCTGAGGGCTGGGGACTCCATTAAGAAGGATTACCCCTCATTGCCAACCATTCACTGTTCTCCCAAAGCCACAGAGATAGCAGAGAAATGACTTTAAACATGACCAAATATGTACGTCGGCTGTTAAGCGACGATGGGAAGAAAAAGAACATAGAGGTTGCGTATGATGAGATATACTGAGTGTAGGCTGCTCTGTCCATATGGTGGTAGGAGGGAGGAAGGGAGCAGGAGAAGCAGACCGGGCCATGCCTAAGGGCTGAACTTGAAGAAGGAAAAAGCAGCACTCTGCGCCGAGATGGGATCTTAGGTCCTTCTGCCTTTATGTTTCACTGTCTGTTTCTATTGGCTGCCTCATATCCCTGTGAGTCTGTCTACCTGTCTAACTACAGTCGTCCTGCCCTGAAAGTCACTGTTATTCTAACTGATGTGTCTGTCTCGAGTATGTTGTGTGTCCTTCATGTCTGTCATCATTATTTCATGCACACATGCAGTTTTTTCTGTTTATTTCAATTTGTCTTTTCCATCCTGTCTTCCCTCAGTTTTTTTAGCCACGCTGGAGGCGTGGCTCCAGGGATGGCAATGTCGATCTGTTGCTCTGTCCTGCACTTTGGTCCATTCTGAAATATATCGACAACAATTGGATGGATTGCCATGAAATTTGGTACAGACATTCATGATGCCCAGTGGACATAATGACTTTGATGATTCATTAACTTTTCTACTAGCGTCACCATGAGATCAAAACTTTAATTTGTCAAATACTTCATGACAAAGTACCTGAAAAGCTGATGACGCTTCCATCAGCCTCAGCCGTACATTGTGTTTAGTGTCAGTTAGCAAATGTTTACATGCTAGCAATGCTGATGACACATCAAACAGACCTGCTCAGTATGTTAGCATTGCTAATTTGAGCATGTTAGTATGCTGATGTAAGCGTTTAGCTCAAAGTGCTGACATGCCTCAGTACGGGTCGGATCGGGTCAGTCTGATGCTGGGTGCTACTCTTGTGTACCAACTTTCAAGGGCACAGAAGTAGGTTGCACCTGGTGTTGCTAAGCAACAGTAACCAACTGGAATAGTAGCCTATTCACCAGGAATCATGGGTTCAAAACTGAACTTCTTCCAGACGTTGTTTTTCAAGGGTGTATTAGGCCAAAATATTGTCAGCTCAGAAAAGCCCTGCACTAAAATGATCAACTTTTTCTCCATAGTTACTATCGACTGATATTCACTATCTGCTGATTGTGATTGGTGTTTCCGCATTGCATGCCATGCAGTGCGTGTCACTGGATTCCAAAAGTTGAGCTTTGTGTATCTCGGGGTGCAGAAGTTGCTCCCTGAAAAATAGATGCTTAGGAACAACGATGGTGTCACTCTCGTTTTGGAGTGCACCTTGCCAGTGTAGCAGTATTTTGGCAGCCCTCAGAATCCAACCTTCAATCACTTGTCCCAAACAAATTTTGTTTGGCTCAGATACTGACTTGAGTCTGAACATTTGGTATTGTGTATTTGCGGTCCAATCTAACACTTACATTTACCTAACTGTTGATTCGGTATGTATCTGGCACCTTGAAATAACAGCTGTAGACTACTTTATCTGATGATCTCTAGCCTAGTGTATTTTTCATGAGCTACATGATCCAAATATCTGAGGTCCTAGTTCAAAAATACTACTTCAGTGTGCTGTACACTGCTCTTTGCTAATGGTAATTAGCATCAAAGCTTAGCGAATCTACACATTTACCCAACCTCAGTCACTTCCCAGTCCATCCAAATAATTTTTCACATTTAAAAATTCTCATTTTCACTCACGTGCAGCGAAATGCTCACAGTGTAGAGCACAGCTGTGGTAAAGGACAACAGTGATGTTCCATCAGACGCGTTTGAGGGGGTGAACTGATAATACATAGATCCTGTTTAGACAAACCTGAAGTCTTGTTTAAATTGTATCTTTCCATCTTTATCATCATTTTCCGGTTTTGTTTCCTGTAGCTTTGTTGTTGTACCATTACAGGCCTTTTCCCTTGCGGAGCTTTTACTTACACATCTATCGCTGTAGCTGCCATACAGAGGTGTTGTTTTGGAAATGTGTTGCAGCCATACTCATCAATATGTGTGTGTTTAGTGTTGCCACACAGTACTTTGCAAATATATGGGGTATTTTTTTCATCTCACTGCCTGTATTTAGATGATACTCCAGTGGTATACACTTCATACTTATACAGTTATCCCCTATAGAGTAGATCTGATTAGAGTTTAAAGCACCTTGCTGAATTAATCTGCATCATACAAGGGTATTTCTCAAAATTAAACATGATTATATATGTGGATTGAGTTTGAATGAATGCAAGCAAGCAAGAGAATTTAGATGTGTTCATCTTTGAGTTTGGATGCAGTGCAATGTAAACACAATGTGGATGCAACTCAAACACAGCACAAATCCAGAACTTACTTCCCTGATTATTGGGTGTTGCCGGTATCTCAACAACAAAACAACATTGTGAAGCTGCTGTTGTGTGGGAACAGCACACCAGTGGAGAGATATGATTGTGTGCTGAAAGACGAGAGAGAAAACAACTAGCCTTAGGAGAGCAGTATGTGGTAGCCTTGTTTCTTTTAAGGCTGTTCATTCATACCAGTCAGTGCTGCCCTTGAATCGACCACTAGGAAGTTAACTTATATATAATTAGATAAGTTTCCTCTTGAAAATAAGAAATTAGGCCACAGGTCTCTGAGGAATCTCCCTCTCCAATCTGACGACATGTTCCACACTGCCTCTTATTTTCCCCTGAAACAAGCAGGTGATTTTTCACTGAGACTATATGTGTGTGTGTGTGTGTGTGTGTGTGTGTGTGTGTGTGTGTGTGTGGGTATGAGCACATGTGTCTGTGACTTTGTGAGTGCATTGTGTGTCTGTGCACGTGTCTTTTTATGTGTTTTATCTATATATATATATATATTTATATATATGAGCATGGTCGTATACCTCAAAGACAGGCTGTTTTGCTTGTGCGAAAAGAGGTTGCTCGTTTTTTTCCAAATTGTTTCACATATATTGCCTCCGTGTAATGTGACATTGACGCATTGACATGTCAAGTGAGAGCTCAGAGAAAGAGAAAGAAAGCCAAAGAGGGAGAGATGAGAGATGGAGAGAAGAGGACAGAGAGAGAGGGAGAGATTGAAAATACACTTGAGAAATTTGCCGAGAGATACCACAAGTGACATAGGCAATTTCTGTAGAAAAATTACTTCATCATAATTTCAATCCCAAAAAGAATTGAAAGGAAAGCCCTGAAGGAGGAAGGCCAAGTCACCTTGAGAAGCATTAGGGGAAACGCTTACCCACCACACACATGCACACACACACACACACACACACACACACACACACACACACACACACACACACACACACACACAGATACATGTTGTAGAAATATGGCTCAGTACAATTTTATGTGTTCATGCAAATCAAAAATTTTATCCTCTTGTCTTCCTGTAATGAGTTACTTTACTGTTTGTATTCAGCCACTTTGTCAGAGCCCTTTTTGATGCTTCAGTGTTGTACATCTGTGTTAAGTGCTTAGAGCCTGTGGTATATCAAAGTTAAAAATATACAGCCTATTAGTCTGGCTGCTACTATTACTAGCATCATCTAATCAAAGCTTTATATAGAGCCAGTGGTTCAGACAAACAGTTTCATGTCTCTACCTCACAGTGCCAATCATCAGATTTTAATTGGATTTCTCTATTATCTGTTTTTTTTTCCACACAAAGCCATTAAGATATTGAATCTAGTTTTACTCTGAGTCACTCATTCTCCCCTTCTCTCCTCTCTCCTTGTTCCTCTTAATATATATATATATATATATATTTTATTTTATTTTATTTTTTTTTTTTGGTAGGCATATCGAATATGCCTCTGTAGCCCGAGGCTCTATCTCAAAATAATTTAGTCGTTTATTTCTTTGGGAGAGTTTAATAAACGTTGACGTTGAAATGGGGAGGAAATTGCAAACTGGGACTGTACAAGGCTTTCATGTTCAGGGCTACTTGATAGTTATGTTGATTTTCTGAAGTGGTTTGTAATGATAGAAACCAACGGAGGATACGGCAACAGCTTTGCAAATCAGCGTCTTCATTTGATATTCACTGATGGTTCGTGAGAGATGGGTCGGCCTGAGTAGAGACACTTCCTGATGTTAGTCTTTATTAAAGAGGACCAGTGAAACTGTGTCTGAGTGTTTGTGCTTTCTTAACCTTTCAAGAGTAATTAGAAATCATTTTGGTATATTTTGGACTGTTGTTCTGTGAAATATGTTGTCATAATCAGATTTTTAATCTCAAGTCTCCTAAAATGTCAGGGATTTTTAAGCTTTTTTCTTCCATATTCTCTTGAGGCATCACTGGCTTGATTTACAGTAATCCCTCCCATCAAAACAAACAGATGTATGTTTTATAACCTCATCTCATACCATTCATTACCCAAACCCATGACCTCTGACCACCACCCTATCTATAGGTGTCCAGTCTAGGGGGGCTTTTCTAGAAGACCAATAACGGAGCCCTGGGGGACGCCACCCAGAGATCCTCTTACTGTCTGTCACACAGGGGCAGCACTAAGCACTATAATCTGAAGGGAGGGGGAGTGATTGTGTGTGTGTGTATGTGTGATGATGATGGTGTAGGGGTGGGGGTGGGCCTGGGCGGCATGTTTTTAACCCCTACCTCACCCACATCCCCATCCCCTCTCGTTAATCTGGAGTCTAGCATGTGGATTAGTGGTCACTCTGCAGCACCACTGTTTGACAGAATGCTGCATTTCCTACAGAGCATATAAGATTACGTCTTTAAGCAGTTTACACTCACAGCTCTGTGAGAATATTGGAGTTAGCACATTGGCTAATGACATCCTATGCAATCAAAGTGCTGGCGCATGCTTTAATGTTGTGGTCTGATGTGCACATGAATGTAAGATTCTGCTGCGTGTTTTAGTGTGAAAGAAAGATTGTGTATGTCTGAGCGGGATTATGAATTTCCCAACAGGTGTAATGATTTTCAACCTTTTGCTTTTTTTTTTTTTTTTTTGTCGTACAGTTGCTGTCAGATAGTTCCCCACCACCATCACACCACACCCTACACCCCCACCCCAACATACACACTCACACACATTCACACACAACACCCCATACAGCTTCATCACGTTAATACGATCATCACCTTTAGCGTTGGGTGGATGATTTGACATCTCTCTTTGTTTGGGTTGAGGTAAAATGAGTCTGTTAGTCTGTTAATCCACCAGGATTAAGAAACAACAACAATCCCCCATGGAGTGTGTGAGTGTGTAAGTGTGTGTGTGTGTGTGTGTGTGTGTGTGTATGAGTGTGAGTGTGTGAGAGAGAGTGCAGTGTGTGATTGGATCTCTGAATGTACATCTTTGAATTTTGATTTCCTCTTTTTCTTCAGATTTGTCAGATGTAGAAACTAGTGAGAAATATTACTTTAAGAGTTTACTATAACAGCATGGTAGGATGATGATGGTGATGATGATGAGTAGGAGAAGGAGAAGGATGGATGTTGAGGGAGGGGTATAGGGTAGAAGAGTGTAGGGATTAGTTGATATTTCCCTGGCATTACGTACGCTTTGGCGAACATCTACTTAAGTCCTGCCTTATGCGCCGCTGTCTGGAACACACACACAAAAAGCCCTCTGTCCCATTCACACACACAAAGACTATTAGTACAGTCCAGCTCATCCTCTCAATGCGCAGAAGAAAAGAGAAAAAAACATGTTAAGTCTTTGTCCTCTTCTGTCTGGGCCTATTCATTCTCCCATACATGGGAGGAAGAGTAATGGGGAAAAGAGAAAGAAAAAATTGGAAAGACATAGATGATGATTTGTCCATTGAGGTTTATGGTTGAGATGGTAAACACTAAGTTACTTCAGAGCGGCCTTAGTGAGTCTGGATGTGTACAGACCTTAACAAAAGGATGGCTGCCGTGCCTAAAATAATAGTATTGTGTATTTACAATATCACTGATCATGATTCACCATAATACGATGCTACTGGACACAGTAAAAGTTCAGAAATTTGGTCAGAAACCTCGCTGATTTTAGCACTGATGCATATTTTTGATAACATACTCTGCAGAAAAGGATGGGGTTTTTTTTGTTAGAATCAGTATTATCATATTGACTTTGCGATTCCTGACAAAATTCAAGATAAGACATAAAGCATAAGGCATAAGCATAAATTCATCATTACATAGCATTTTAACCCACAACGTTTGTGTCACATATTTTATAAGATTAGAGGCTAATGGTCAGGACTGGTTCTGCAGCTTACTTAACATTCTGTGTCAGCAAATTATTATCACTTATGCACAATTTAATGACTGCTAAAACAATAGATTTGTAGGTTACACACACAAGTGTCTGAGTTTAAAAATTCATAAATGGTTAATTAATGACTCCCCTCCATACCAGGTACAGAAATCAGCTAAAGGTTTAGTCACAAATTCAAACAAAAATTGTTATTTACATGATAAAAAAGCTACAAATATCTAACATTAATGACAATCATATTAAAGAGGGTTGGAAGGTAGTACCCAGATACAAGTTTTGATGCTACTCTATGATATTATGCTGGTAAGTGATTGTGTCTGTCGCTGTCCTCCTCCTGGGATTTTTTTCCGTGCTCTTGCTCTTCTATTTCTTTTGCTTTACATACTGTACTTAGCCATCGCTCTCTCTTTGCTTTAGTGGCTGCCACTTCCAATCTCTCCTCTCCTCCCATCCCTTCCCCCTTTTAACTCATTCTGAATTATCCATAGCCGCATCGCTCCCTCACTTTCCCTCTTTTCCCCTCTCCATCCCCCTCTTTCCTGTCTGCATGTTCACTCGCTCTCTGTCTCTCCTTCCCATCTCTTTCCCCTTCTCTCAATTTGCTCTCTTACTTTATGGCAGCCTTTCACTTTCTGCATTCTCTCTTCGTGCCCCCCCTCCCCTCCACACACACACATCCCGCTCTCTATTCCCTTGCTCTTCCCCTCTCTCTCCCTGTTTCTCTATGTCTCTCACTTAGTGTAACTGTAGGATATAGGTCAGCAGGGCGGCTTGGCTGACTCGTGTCTAGACTCAGCCTCAGTCTTGGGGGCATGCAGTCACACAGCAGAGCACATTGACCATCACAATCACCGCACCACACTGGAGCTCCATTGACTGCCTGACTGTGTCTATGTGTGTGTCCGTGCCTGTGGAAAACCCACTCAAACACACACACACACAAGGAGGAAAAAAGCTGAGGGGCAGAGTTCTCATACGGAGGCTTCGCAGCACGCTGGGCATTACCAAAAACATTAACGCCATCTGTGGAGGAAAACAGAGTGGTAGAAATGTCAGTGTAAATGCCATTAGTTGGGAGTTGATATTTATAACAGGCCAAACATGACCACAGGGCGCTCCTATAAATTGATCTGAAATTTTCAAGCATGGATAAATGCAAATTCAGTGCTGATGAAAGGAGTGTTAATGTGGCCTTCCATAAAGTTTCCTTTGTTGAGGTGGATGGATGGGGAAAATATGAAATGGAAATTAAATTGGATACAGCATGCGTGTGGCTGTCTGAGCTTCTGTGTGAGTTGAATGCACTGTAACTACGTCTGTGTTAGAGTGTTTTAAAAGGGGGGTCGGCAGCTGTATGGCAGTGGGTGCTGCAGGGTGCAACATGCTGTGGGGAAGGGTAGATGGGGTGACGGTGTGTGTGTGTATATGTGTGTGTGTGTGTTAGGGCAATGATTCATTCAACTGAGTGTACTATGTTCCACCCATCCTCCTCCTCCTCCTCCTGCTCTTCCTCTCGCTCAGTCTGTGGTCCAGATGTGATCCCCCCTCTTTCTCCCTGGATACAGATTCAGTCCCTCCACCCAGCCTGCCAGCCCTCTGTCTCTGCAGCCAGACCAATGAGGTGATGGGTGCAAGAGGGGAGCATGCATTGGGTGCACATTAGTTAGATGTGGTGTACAGACTCTGATAATCACAAGCCACTAAATATTGCAATACTATCTATCTATCTATCCATCCATCCATCCATCCATCCATCCGATAGCAAGCTATTATCTATCCATCTATAGCCCCTTTTACACTACCTCCTGAAGGTGGGAATTTCACGCCATTATGCCTCGTTGCTGTTCTGTATAAAAGGTACAACTGCTGATTGGGGGGCCAGACTTGTCTCGCCTTTAAGCTGGCATCAGAGGTAGTAACAGCCTTGAAATGAGGTCTGTATAAACAAGACAGCCAGCAGGACAGGATCATGGGTGTTACATATGCATGCAACCCACTGCCGGAGATTCAAACAGTAGCTGATACCAGTTAGGAACTTACTCAAAGAAGAAGAACAGTGGCCAAAAATGTCCACAAATTGGGAAAACAATGAGGTCCAGGAGTTCCTTACCCTCCGAGTAGAGGATCAGATTTGTTGCCATATAACAGGGATGGTAAATGATTGCTATTGTCACGCTAATGCTATTGTTATTGTTCAGAAAGTGTTTATATGTCACACTGGAGCCTAATGCTGTTGTATTGTGTATTCTATCCGTCCGTCCGTCTGTCCGTCCATCCATCCATCCATCCATCCATCCATCCATCCATCCATCTGTTGGCAAGCTATTAGCCATCTATCTATAGCCCCTTTTCCACTGCCTCTTCAACGCGGGAGTGTCACACCATTATGCCTTCTTGCTGGTCTGTATAAAAGGTACCATCCTGGAATGAGAGGACAGAGTTGTCTCACCTTTAAGCTGGCATTGGAGCTAATTATCTATCTATCATGATTCCAGTGCCAGTGATCTTTTCAATCTTTCAAATACGTTTATGTTTTGTTTCATTTGCTGATCATAATTATGATTGTAAATTATTGTTTCTTAATCTGCCTAGTAACAGTGGTGCTCCCACTCTTCCACGCTGAAATATTGATAGATGAATGGGATTAGAGTTGTGTTAGTTCACTTCTGTGCATGCGTGTGTGTTGTTAGCGTGTATGAGTGTTTCAGAGTCTTCGCTTGGCTTTTAGAAGACAAATCCAATCTGTGATGTAGCTTCATGTTACCTTACTCCCAGCCCATAAATAATGTTATGTCTGCTGTCTGCCCTGTCTGCCTCCTTCAGCCTCGACCTCACCGGTTTTGTTTCTTATTTTTTATCCTCTGCTTTCACGCCAGTTTTCTTTTTTCCTCTCGTTTAAAAACGTATTAAGTCACTCAGTAAGTCAATCATATTGTCTTTCTCTGTAATCCCCCTCACAGCCCCTGTCTGTCATCCCCTTCTTTCTCCCTTTATCTTTAGAGTCTCGTGGGTTAAAGGCATGAAAGGGCTTTCTTTTTTCACTAATGAGAAAACCTGCTGGCAACTCTCACATAACATGACAAATACAGGGAGACACACTTGTATACAGGTACACACACACATACACAAAAAGGGTCACATACAACAAGAGTATGTACAAATTGGTTTCAATCATGAGTGTCATCTGGATAATGATTCATTATAATAGCTAATTACAGGCCTTTAGATCATGTAGATGAGCATCTTCTTTCAAAGAATCAGAAATCATTCAACTACACACATTTTATCACATAATGTAAACACATGCATGCATGCATGCATGCACAGGCATACACACATGCATGCACACATGGATGGCTGTGCATTTACCTTCCATGCATATGCAAATGCTGAATATGGTTTAGCAAACACAAACACACAAACATTTTCTCTGCGCACACCTCACATAGATGTCGCTATATCAACCCACAGTGATCCTTCATAACATCGATCCTAACAAACATCAGAGAAAATGTTTTTAGAACAATCGTGCTCCTTTGCTTTCTCTCTCTCTTCTCTGTTTTTCAGTACCTCTCGGTGCCAGAACCAATTTCAGCCTGTTTTTTGTTTGAGAGGGTACAGGCAGGCTGAAATCAATGGGTGTGTGGCTGGAAATCTCATTACAGGGCATTATGAGGAAGATATGTTGTTTTGATTACTCTTATATGTTACCTTTGTGGGCACATGTAATGATGGTGGAGCTGAAGGACACCATGTCAGATCCTTCTCAGTACGATGTAATCAATCACGCATCCTCTTGATACAAGAACAAAGAACTTGACTTTCAGAGTATAATATAGGATGCTTCTTTTGTTGTTGTTTGCTTGTGCTGGAGTGTTAATATGTGCGTAATAAGAAACAAGGTTGTGAGGTTGGTAACTTCTGACTAGCGTATGCTGTTTTTATGACTCAACACTGCGGCACTTATTTTGTATGTCTCAGTTGAGTATTTTACATTAAGTTAATTTATTGCCTTGATACAAAATAAACTGACAACAACTCTGATAATCAAGTAATTGTTTTAGTCGTTTATCAAGCCAAAATGTCAAGCTAGTTTTTGTTTCTCATGATGAGGATTTTCTAATTTTTTCAAGCAATTTGAAAATGTCACCTCAGGCTCTAACACTTGTGATTGGCATTTTTCACTCAATCTGGCATTTCATGGACTACATGATTATTGAAGAGATTATATGATAATTAAAAATAATTGTACAATGCAGCCTCATTTTATATTGCTGCAGCACTCCTACTGTTTTTGGCTCATGCCAGTATGTTACATAGACTATAAAAATGGATGTAGCTACTATGATGTCACCCCATTTGTTTGTGGACTCCTGTTTCGAAGCCTTGAGTTCGACATTCTGGCTGCTGCCATCTTAGTTTTTTGGAGACAGAAGTGACCAAATTTGGGCGAGAGGCTTGTGCTGTGAAGGAGTGAATCTAATTGAGAAGCCAAGGGCACTATGAATTTAGACATTTATTGCATTATAATTGTTGCTATTAAAAAGATAATCCTCATTCCGCCAGAGTCCAAAGAAAGAAAGTTAGAAAAAATTGCATTACAACACAAGATTTATGTAACTTACACAAAAATAAAGCTCAATACATGTCTGCTTTGAAGGTTTACCTATCTCAGGCATGTTTCAAGTCTAGTTGGTTTCATATAGAATTGGGAATTTAGCTTGTTTGCTTTATCAAGTGCTGCAAGGATGACTTTTTTCCTGTCAAAAAGACAGCAGGATTTTTCCATTGGATTTTAGATTACTGTAGAAAACAAGTTCTGTGGCAGAGAAGTTTACACTGACAAGTTTTTTTCAGCAAGATAACCTTCACAAATGAACATCACTTTTTGGATATTTGAAATGGAGATGCAACTGCCAGAGGTAAAAAGCTAACAGTAGGCTATAAATATACTGTTGCATGACTTAACGTCACCGCCACAACAAGACTTGATGACATTCTGTAGTCTTATTTAGCCACTTACTAGCAAACGGCTTTTTAAAAACACCTAAAAGCTTCAAAATTCATGAGTGGGGTATTTACTGACATATTGTATGGTTTGAACAAAACGTGAAAGTGTCTTAGGCTTGTGTTAACCACAGACCTTCTTTCAGGCATCTCACCAAAAACCCATTCAAAAAACCCATTGGAATTAAGACAAGGGAACCGGGAGTGCATAAATGCTAACTCATTTGGGGCATTTAGCACAGATTCCTGCACCTCTACAATTCCAAGCGCTAGATTAGAAGATTGATATTATTTTTTATGTCTGCTGGGTAAATATGTAGTTTGATGGAGCAGCCGGTTAGCTTAGCTTAGCACAAACACTGGAAACAGGGAAACAGCTTGCCTGGCTCTGTCTGACGACCAAAATTAGTCTATTACCACCTCTTAAGCTCAGTAATTAACATGTTATTGTTAACTGTTCAAACTTAAAAGCTACAAAACCACCTGTATGAAATACCTTAATGTTTATCACCACTCTGTACTCACCTCTAACTCAAACATATTAGAAGAGGAGATCCACTGGGCCTATCCTCTGTCCTTTTAACCTCATTTACTGCTGTAGGATGATTTCTATGTGTGTGCATCGTAATATAGACTGATGTAACAGTACAGCTCACCCCATCCTCCGACTCCCATCCCCTTTTCTATCTCTGTCTCCTCTCTTTCACCCATGTTGCCCCAGGCACCACTGTCACCTCCCATCATGCTTTGCTTTAGACGTAGAAGTGATGGCTGTGTGGTGCGTTGCTATATACGTTTTTCCCTTCCCGGACAGCATTGCAGAATCTCTTTTTACCATGGTTTATTTAAATTCTACATAGCATATTATTGTGAAGTAAAAGTGAAAAGGTGTTTCTGGCAGAGTGCGTTATTATCATTTTTCTATACATAACCCCAGTTCTCGGGTTTTTTGTTTGTTTTTTTTCTCCCAGTGATCTGCATCATGTAGGAAGCAAACTGCCGTTGCATGTGAACTGGTCTGTGCATAATCCACATTACAGGATACAGCAGCAGCTTTATGGTTTACCTTTTACCAAAGCACATTGATCCCTTCATGTTCTAGCCTCATGGGAAAACCACAGCTGCAGACAATCAATGATGGTCAATTTACAAGCCAACCATACATCCCAGCTGTTCATCCATACAGTACAGCAGATATACGTTGAATAATGCTGAAATAATTGTTGTGATAATAGCTAAGGTTGTGGGTGTTACTCAGATATGCCAACTTAGGCATGGACAAAATAAGGCTGCTGGAATAAGGGCTGTGATCATGCATAAATAATGTTTAAATACAAAATGCATCATGATTTATGTTCACCATTTTAAAGGGCTCTTTATATCTGATGGTCACCTCTATCTGATCCCTCCCTGTGTCATCATTACATCATTATCATCATTATATCATTTTATGTGTTACGTGATATCCTGTTTAAACAGGAAATGTGCCAAATTATGGTGGTAACATGCTGTGTCACTTTGACACTGAGGACAGTAGAATTTCCCATAAATGTTTAATACCATTTAGATGTGGTTTGTAATATGCTGGTGTTCATGATGACTTGTGTGATGTGTGAGGGAAACATCATGAGTGACCAATGTTTGCACCAACATTGCAACTGTGCAGATAAATCATCACACCTGCTAACTCCAAAAAGATGACTGTCCATACCAGCTAAATACATTTACAGGTGTTTTTGTACTGCTTATTGCTAAGGGTAGGTTTGGTTATTTCAAGTCACATTTAATAAAAACATGCTTCATTGTAACACACAGAATACAGTAAAGTATAAAAGGTCCCCATTAATTCAATACTTAGATGTAGTATAATCATTCCTATTTTACATACTGACAGTAAAACAATACCTTTCTGGAACGACTACACTGTAGTGCACACTTCAAAAATGAGCTGAAGCTGCTATGAGGCTTCATCAGTCTCACTTAGCCAAATCAAGCGTGTATCTTTGTCCTGGTAGTCACATGTAGGTTTTATTTTTCAGGCATTAAAGCTACAGTTGGTAACTTTTATGAAAATAACTCATGTTTGCTGAAATTGTCACTATAATCTGAAAGAAGTACACGAGACAGATAGGTGGTGAAAAAAAATCATGCCCCTCCTCCTCTTCCTGCTGCCTCTAATGGCATTTGCTAGAATCAACCATGGTGCACCAAAAACAACCAATCGGATTTGAGTCTTAGTCTCTAAAGCAGTCGTCAGTGATGTCAATCACTGCTTCTGAGCTGAATTCAAATCAGGCTTTTCTCATAAACCGTTTGTATGTTTTCCTACAAAAGGCAATGCAACTAAATTCATACATATCCAACATAATCATGAACTAGTAACTTGTGCATAACCCATGTATTTTGGAAGGTTGTGATCATGTGACCAATGCGTGACAGGAGCAAACAAGGAAATGGTCACAAGCGATCTGTAAGGGGGCAGGTTTGTTGTTGATGGGTGGCAAAAAAACAGAACTTTCCCTAGGAGACTGGAGCTTGTTCGAGTGAACTTTGAATCATTTTAAGGTATGTCCTCACCATGGTGTTTTTTTCCCTAAATTTAACTGCAGTAACTTTAATTGCCTAAACCTAACCGCTTTTACTTAACGTTAGAGATGTGACTTTATTTGTCGGGCGCTTATTCAAAAGATATCATATAAACTGTTGTGCCTGCATTTTTGTAGGATATCATATGAACCGTTTGACGAGGATACATTAGTCAAACTGTCGAACTAAGCAGCGCTGATCGAATATAAATCTAGATTCTCTTACTGCATTCCCTGTTTTTTGCCTCAAATGTTTTAAGAAACAACTTTTAGCTGTAAAATGAGAACGTTTGTGACCCACCTGCCATGTTGGATACAGTCAATCAAAAGTATCAAGCACCGCCCACCAGCTGGACCAACTTTCTTATTATCCAGCTAAACAGTACATTGAAATATGTTTCTGAAAAACATCTGAGGTGAGAAATATGCAATGCAGTAACAGAATCTCGATTCATATTTAATCAGTCCTGCCTCGGTTGACAGTTTGACTGCAGTTCACGAGCAGTGATTGACAGCTGTGTTAGACATTCCTCAGCTCTGATTGGTGGCACAAATGTAAGGTGTTTAGCATTGTCACCTCACAGCAAAAGGGTTCCTGGTTCGAACCCAGGGTGGGGGAGCCCTTCTGTGCGGACTTTGCATGCTCTCCCTGTGTCAGCGTGGGTTTTCTCCAGGTACTCCAGCTTCCTCCCACAGTCCAAAGACATGCAGGTTAGGTGAACTGGTGACACTAAATTAGCGGTAGGTGTGAATGTGAGGGAGAGTGGTTATCTGTCTGTATGTTTCAGGCCTGTGATAGTCTGGCGACCTGTTCAGGGCGTACTTCTAACCCAATGTCAGCTGGGATAGGCTCCAGCCATCTCACGACCCCTAGTCTCGCTCACCAGACCTTTCTCAAGAAAAGAAAGGTCTGGCTGGGCCGACTCTCACTTTAAGATTGGATAAAAAAAAACGCCCCGGCATTTTTTATTTCTTTCAACCAATCACAATCGTTCTTGGTGGTGCCACAGCAACGGTGTGCTTGCAAAAATATTGCCAGGGGGAAACAGGTTTTGGTGTAACACGGCCACAAAAATATCGCCTACAGGACGCGAACCATGGCAGAAAAATGGCTACATCCCCACAAGATCAAACACTGCAAAAGTTAGTAAAGCACGTGTTGAAAACTGCTACCGGAGGTGGTAGGGCCGGACTTCAGCGGGTGGCTCGTTCCGATGAGAGGCTGATCTATGCAGCGAACTTCCGCCCACTCAGACTACACGACCCCTAACAGGATAAGCAGTTATGGAAAATGAACGAATGATTGCTTGTTTTTGTTTACTCGCAGTAATGCCATTAGAAGTGATTCAAGGCAATAGTAGCCAGATGAGAATGATTTTTTTTCACAGATTATCTGTCTCATTTATTGCTGTGTGAACATAGCGACAGTTTCAGCAAAAATGAAAAAAACAAACATAGATATACATGTAACTGGCAAGACCTACATGCCTCTGCCACAGCTCAGCAAAAAAACATTGGGGAACCAGAAAGAGGAAACTGCGTACTGAAAATGACCCGAATTTTGTGTCGTCACTCTACAAAGGTCATAGCTAGTATTTAGAGGAGGAATGATTACAGCGTTTGTGTAAGGCATGTTAAATAGTCTTCAGAATATCCTGGTCTATTTTATAAGTTTAATTCTTTGTCATGTATTGTTTTCATTATTTTGTCCAGCCCACGTTCATGAATACATTTTACAGAATTGGCATTAAACATGTAATTCTCTCCACTTACCATCCATCCACTCGCGTCCGCACACTGAATCTATATTCAACAAGATACACGTAAAGTAAACATATACATATAAGTGCAACATACTAAAATAAATATGTAACTAACCTTGTCATCTTCTGCTTCCTCTTTTCATCCATCCTGTGCAATTTAAGTGAGTGTGTGGCGAAGGCCATGTTTCTAAGCCTTCCTGCTCCCACAGTCGTGGTTGTATGAAACATTAAAGCCAAACTCAGACCATCTATATTTCATACAGCATTTTGCAAACAACAGATGAATAAATTATACCATGAAAGTGGGCATAACCTCTGCATCAGCATATCACCATGGCCTATTTCTCTGCTTTTCTGAATGGTGAGTGGGGCTGATGTGTGTGAACCGGGCATGTGTAGGGGGGTGACCATATATGCTCATGTGAGTGTATCTGTGTCCTGTATGTGTGTGTGTGTGTGTGTGTGTGTGTGTGTGTGTGTGTGTGTGTGTCACTTTTTTTTCTTGTATCTAGCTGTGCACATACGTGTGTGTTCAGTGTCAAAAGGGTTAGGTGTGTACTCTTAAAGGATTAATGAAAGCTCCACCATGCCCCTCCTGTAAAAAAGAGCAACACTGATACACTTGCCAGCTCGCCATCTCCTCTGTCCCCAACCATTATCACTCCCATAAAGACTCTCTTATATAATATGTCCAACCATTAATGGAAAATAACACTCGACTCCAACAAAGGACAGAAATGTAATTACCAGTCTGAATAGCACTGCTGCTCCTTATTCTTACCCAGAGAGAGGATGCAGAGAGACGGACAGAGTGACAGAGAGGGACAGAAAAGCAACGATAGGCCTGACAAGCATTTAGTGAAAGAGAAAATCAGGAAGGGATGGAGGGAGTGAGGGTAACAAGAACAAAGGCAGGAGGAAAGGTTATGGTGAAGAGAAGGTCGTTATCAGTTGTTATGTTGCTCCTTTCTCCACGCTTACGTTCTGTCTGTCTTTGTATTTGACCTTTTTTCGATCTGCAATCACTATGGCTAAGGTTTTCGATAAGATCAGGCAAATAAAAATAATTTTACAAAGAAAATCTGAACTTTTTTTTCCAGAGCTTTCAACTGCAGTTTCCTGCTCTTTCATATAATGGTCATGATTATAAATCAGTGCTGGCTGTTGGTAGAAAATGACAGGCAGTAGGGTTTGGCACAAATAGCTGGTTCCATTTTGGATCTAGTGCAAAATATCTCAGATTCACCAAGCTCTGACATTAAGAAATCTCTTATCAAATGTTTTATCTTCTTTTTTGTTTGTTTGTCAAAAAGCATTTCGGTAGGTTCAGCTGTTGCTAATTAACGTCGATGCTAAACCAAAATGAAACTTTTTTTTTCTGTTCAAAATGTTCCTGCAAGCTGGTTTTTCATCAAAGATTATTTATGAGGGAAACAAAAACATCATTTTGTAACATCACTCGACAACTGTAAGTTGACTTTGTGTTGTTGTGGGTTAAGAAAACCAAGTATGGTCAAATGTACCTGCCACTGAGGTCACCAAAATATGGACCTTAGTATTTTGTCTAAAGCGTAATCAAAGTCTTGAAATAATTGCCTAAAAATGTGATAATGTGATCGCCGTTCTAGCTTGTGTTGTGGGTGAGTAGTAAAATGTTTGGTCTTGCCATCACCACAAAATCTTTGCTCAACTCCTTGGTTCTTTGATTATGTCACCAACTCGAGGAAACCAGATGGAGAGCTGAATCCATGCATGGGTCACACATGTAACTCAAGAATTTCACTTGTGGACTGCTTGTAGTTCAATGCCATTGATCTGACCAATGGCTCCTGTGCTGTTGTGCTACGTTAAACATTGGCCAATGCCATCAATCATGATGCCAGTTGGGTAGTTTCACTTTCACCCCTCTATTTTATCAGAAGCTGGTAACGTTTACATATAAATATCAATTGGCCCTGTGTTTACTTTCTCCACTTAGACAAAAATGAAAAGACTCCATCAACCAAAGCTCAGATTTGAAGGAAAAAGAGAAGATGATGGAGATGAGAGAGGAAGAGCTACACTAGTAATGTCCACTCTACTAAGGTGTTTAGATCCCAACAAACCAAATGTGGGATAAAGGGTTTGTGTGGAACAATGTTGGACATGTTACCAATGCTGAGAGGCAGAAAAAGGTAGAAAATTTGTATATGTGTATATCTAACTTAAAAAAAATAAACACTTCTATTCTACTCTCAGTGCTGCACAGTATGGTACATGCTAGTTGTTTCAGCTGTTGTTACCTTATCTGTCTGGCAGTCATGTTTGGGTTTCAGCAGGAATGCATCCATAGATCAGCACGTTTCTTGTGACATGTGAATCATGTCGTATTCCCCTGTGTCAATTTGAAAAATTTTGCAAAACACTCCCTAAGAATCCCCTTCCATTGTCTTCACCCAGTTATAAGTAGTTTCCCAGTCTTTGTTGTCGCTGCATTTCCTTTTCTTTGTAGTAGTTTGCATCTTATTTCGCCTAAATCTGCTTGATACTCCGCTGCTAGCTTGTGACTTTTTGGTGACTTGCAATTTTCCCCATTGGGTGTAGCATCGTAAAGACGGTGACAGGTTAACCTGCAGCTGACCCACCTGTGTGCAGTTTGATTGACATCAAACACAGCCCCGGCATGACAGCCTTCCCTGCTTTCTTCACAGCCATTGGATAAAAGACAGATTTTAGAACAGCGCTTGTCCTGCAGTGGATTGACTTTTGAAAACTTGAGCCAATCAAAATGCACAACATCATCTCACTTTGTGGGTTGTGGAACAAGGAAAAGAAATGATGTGTAGTCCCACATAGACTAAATGAAATTAGTATGATGTCCCTGTGCTGCTCAACACAAACACAAAGTGACCTGATCCAATTTAAACAATGTCATTATCACAGAGACATACTGTATGTTCTCTGGTAATTATAGTGGAACCTATGGGCTCAATTATAGCTACCTTGGATAATTATACTGTAATAATATTGTATAAATTTATTATTGCACAACACACATTTTGCTTACATTTATGTGCTGTTAGAGACACATTTCTATAATTAGAAGTTGTGGGACGTCTGTATTTCTAAAACCCCGTGTACAGCCATGCAAGTTGTGATCTTTCTCTTGAGTTGATTTCATTACATCAATTTCAGTAGAATCTCCCAGTTCACCTCCCTGATACTCCCAGTTAGATTTTAGTCAGCTGATCAATTCAGATAAATCTGCATCTGGATGTCCAGCATCTGGAAAAAGTAGAAACATATGACATAATTGGATACACCTTTATTTTGTTTGATATGTTAAATCAAATGTTTGTATCTAATGCTAAACTGTGCAGTGTTTCTGTCTCTGCCCTCTCAGCTAACATAATGTGATTACAGATCTGCAGGTTTTGGTTGCGTATAACTTAATTTACTTGCACATGTTGAAAGCTAAACCTAAATGAGAAATTCAAAAGGCTTCTGATTCAGAAAAAATTGATAAAAACCTAATCATATTCTCCAGTGTCACAGTTATTTTATTAATAGTTGGTAAAAAATGGGTGTCAGAATTAGACACTTTGAAAATTGAAAATTTAATTAAAGTACCAAAGAATTAGCACCAAAATATACTTATACTACCAAAAGTAAAAGTACCCATTACACAGAATGACTCATTTCAGAATAATGTTTATTATTAGATTATCATTATTGATGCATTACTGTGTATATTACTTTAATGTTGCAGCTGGTAAAGGTATAACTAAATTTCTATGCTACTGGGTTAGGGTAGCTGTAATCAGTGTTAGTTAGTAACACGGTACTAGTAACTAGTAACTAGTAACTAGCAACAATAGTAATATTTTTCCCAGTAACGAGTAGTGTAACCATTTGCTAATAAAATTTCAGTGATAATATCACAGTTACCCCAAAACCAAACAACTTGTTACAGCGTTACTTTTGTTAACACATCACTACTGACATGAAATACAACATCAACAACAGTTTTGAAGTTGGAAACACTTACCTTAGTGGCTGGAAATATTCCCATCACTTTGATTTTGTCGTGAAGAAAGATGACAAGAACACTGTTGCTGCAGGTAGTCGTACTAAAACTCTTTTCACTGCAAAACACATCCTAAAACCCCCGGTCTGAAACACTTACTACAACCAATAGCACAATTATGTGAAGCTCCAGGAAATAGACCCCACCAAATGTGAACCCTGCTCTGCCACGGTCAAAACTGGATTTTATTTGTGAACAGCTGCAGGCTACAAAGAAGTAATGAAGCTTGTGGCTGGATATATTAGAGATGAAATGGCTACACCAACCTTTGGTGCCACAAAATTAGCTGGAAAACGCAGCTGGGAACATAGCAATGTGTCGATAAGAAACACCCAGGTTCCATGGCTCAAACGTTGCGATGTGTGAGTGAATAACACCTTGGTTCTGTGGCTCAAACACTATTTGGAAACACTGCAATGTATCAGTAAAAAACAGCTAAGTAAGTAAGAAAAAACCCACTATGGTTCAGTGTCATTAACACTGGTGGAAACACCATGAAGGGTAGTTCAAAAACAACCAGTGTTTTTGTTTGTTAGTCTTGAGTTGTGGTCAGCAGTGGTCTGTAGCATGGCAGGCGTCTTGCCTTGTTGCCAGCCTAGAGGGCGCCTCATTAAGTTTCTTCCACTGGAAGAGCATAGCCTACTGGAGGGCGCTTCATCATGTTTTAGCTGCCATAAGAGCATCAAAGAGGGCACTTTTGTACTTCTTTATTTAGAACATGGGGGCATGTACCTCCCACTGAGTACACCAATGACTCTTTTACCTAATATTTTGCTTATTTTTCAGGATAAATCTGATTGTTTGAGATAAATTCAAGTTATCACTCATCGTCCTTGTTCTTGTGACATGTTTACACATGTTTACCATTTTTCCTCACTCCTGTCAATAGCATGAAAACATGCTGAGGGCAAAGACACACAGGGACTGCATGAGTGCGCCTGCGACATTTATGCACACATTTGTGTCTGAGCATTTTATCGAGTGTGTATGTGTGAGTAAACATGCCTGTGGCAAAGACAAAGGCATTACAGAAACACACAGTTAACATCTGGAAGAAAGACGGACTGACAGAACATTTTCACTGTGACTGCCTGCAAGGGTGCAGGTGTGTGTGTGTGTGTGTGTGTGTGTGTGTGTGTGTGCACGGATTTATGTACATATGCAAAGAAATTTACATATGTGTTTACATCTGTGTGTCCTATTGGTTCCAAGTCCGCCTGCCTGTGTTTATTTTTTGCCATGCATACGAATGCTTATTACATTGAACAACAGTTTGCATGGGTGCATTATGAATCATCTGTGTGTTAGAAATCACCTCCTGAACACATCTAACCTTCATGGTTCAACTTCTGGGTGAGTTCATGTGTTAGTCAATGCTCAGATGTGGGTTACTGACTCGGACTGATGCCTGCATGTGTGTTTGTATAGGGGGGGATCTTTTACATTAGCCTGTGTGTGTGTGTGTGTGTGTGTGTGTGTGTGTGTGTGTGTGTGTGTGTGTGTGTGTGTGTGTGTGTGTGTGTGGAGTGAAATTAGTTGCTGCAACATTTCCTCTACTGTATCTGTGTGTTTACAGTACTGTGTTGTTTTTCGAAATGTGGAGAAATGAGTATAGCTGTCGAGATTCATTAGATACAGAAGCTGAAGAAAAAGTAAATTTCATCTACACACGACTCTGTGCGCACATGACATTACGGTAACATCACTATTACATTCAATTAACGTCAACAAAATATTTTCATTTCTCTCTTCGGACCCATTGTCCTCCCATTTCCTCATTACTTACTGGGAAGACGAAACATTGACGATTAAAGATTTAAGCCCCTTTTCTTGAATAATTTATCAGTGAGTGGCATATGTTAAATATGTGTTGAAAGCATACATTAGATTTGTTTTGTATACAAATCAGCTCCAGGCATGCACCCTTAGGGGGGAGATTGTAGCCTGGGAGATTTGGCGTGTACTGATGGTTGTATTATTTAGATGTGCATAGATTTCTTTCCTTATTCCTGCTGTTGCTTTTGTTAACTGTGTCTGATTATACCACACATTATTACAACTGATGGAGGATGGAGAGTCTATTATGTGAAGAGTGAAGCATATCGAGACGCACACATGTAGAAAACATGTTTTTTTGGTTGTTCGATCTGTATGTGTTCTGTTTTGTACAACAGACAGGTTATAGTACTTTAACAATTGCATTTATATATTTTGATTGTCTTATTTATATTATACATTTAAAATTGAATGTTGTATTCATCTGTTCCTTATGGTAATCATTGTGTTTGCATGAATCGGTGGAGTCGGTTTAAGCTGAATTTAGGGTGAGATCAGGCTGCAGGTGATGAATTGAATGTCAAAGGTCAGAGAGCTCATTCACTGAAGGGAACTGACAGACAGTATCACTATCTTTTGCACATTCGCAGAGAGGAGGGGCCTTTCTTTGGTCTTTTTTTCTTTTGTACAAAGAGAAAGGAAAGTTTTCAGGGTTTTTACAGTCACATTTTCCCAGATCTGTAAGAGGAGAGGTCAGTGGAGGCCAGGGAGAGGACGACAAATAATATGATAACAGGTTTTTGATAGGACATGTATGATTGGAATATGATTAGTTCAACTTACTTTTCTTGCCTCACCCTTGGGACAAACGATAAATTAAATCTGAAGCAGAGAGAACTGAGGTTTAATCAGTTACTTTATTTTATTTTTTAAAACTAAATGTGTTTATATTGCCAGCTTTCACGCATAAAACCAAGAGCTTATGTTCCCAATGTTATCAGCTTTGACAAGAGTGACTTATTGCAATAAGACATTACAGACCTGATCAAGACTTTTTGTGATGAAAAACACAGAGTTGAATATTTTGAGTGAAAGTGAAGGCGAAGAGAGAACGGGGGGGAAAGTGACAGAAACAAGAGTTGTGGGGGAGGGAGTGAGGAGAGGAAGGAGAGGGAAGGAGGGTGGGGGGGAAGCATCTCACGCTAACACAGATCATGATCATCATGTTGGCAGGATCTGAAAGATTAGACACATCAATAGTTTATGAATCTCCACAGAGTTGAGCTCAATTCCCTCTTCTATAAATTACTAAATAAGGGCATTTACATCACAGCACCACTGCAAACTTTTTCCTTTTCTCTACTGTTTCCTTTCATCTTTTTCTAGTTGAAAGTTGGACACAGTCCATTTGACCCTCATGAACTGACTAATAAGAGAGAGGAACAGAGGGGAAAATAACTGCAAAGGATGTCTTTATTGCTGTTGTGATTCAGTAGAGACAGAGGAGAGAGAGGAAGAGAGGGAGAAAGAATAAAAGGAAAAGAAGACGTGGTAAAGACGCGAGCACCTAAAAGACTGACATAATTAATAGATGTGGCCCGCCGATACACATGAATTATGCAACTTTTATATTCAAGAAAATTACAAACACAACCCATTGGGAGAGAATGGAGAGGAATCATTATCTGCAGACTTGAACCTTTGTAAAATGCACCAAATTTTTAATAATTAATCCACATAAACAAATAACACATGAATAAAGAACACTTAAAAAGCCACCCAAGCCACAGGAGTTGTGCGAACTTCCTCTGTAACTTTCCTTGTGTGTGGAGAGGAAGAGAGCGGCGAAGGGAAGCAGAGAGGAGAATTACAAGGAAAGAGACAGTAATAAAAAGTATTATTTTTCTCAGGCACATTGATAAGATAACTTTGATTTTACATCCAATTAGATTAATTAGTTTATTTATATTTACCTTGAAACCAGCTCTTGAATAACATGTTCAGATGGTATGAAGCTGAAGTTGTTAAAGGCATGTATGTGCACATCTCTGTGTAAGAGTGTGCAGTCTTAAAAGTTGAAAGTTAACACGGCAGCAACACATTGGAGATCATTTATAAATCACATTATCATAAGACTAATTTCTTTTTTCCTCTTTGCAAAGTAAAAACATAAGTTTAAAAAGTTGCATATTAGCATAACACTGAAATCACATTCAGGATGACAAACTGCTGGTTCATCATGAGACTTGTATTATACCTCACGAGTTGCGGGAGTTTGTAAACACGTTTTGATTTATTGCCGTTGTGACATGCGATTCCCCTGTGACTTAAATTCATCAAGAATGTCGACCTTTTTGGATTCTTTGTTCTCCGTAAAGACATGTAAGAAAAAAAATTCTTCCCAAATTCACTGTAACACTGGGTGAGTAATTGACATCCAAATGATTGCTTAGGTGTTGAAGTTAAAAATAGAAAGTGGTTGTCCTATGACTGTAGTGCCCCAGACATCACGTGCAAGGGTGCTCACCCTGCCTGGCGGCCCAGAGCAGCCTGTAGTTGTGCTTGTTTGTTTGCACTTGTATGTCCATCTTTGTGCCTGCACTTTTTAAAAATTTTAATTGGACTTTTAGCTGCTACTTTTAAATGGTACAGTATGTGAAACATGAACTAGAATGAAGAATGAACTACAGATTTTGGCTCTCACCCCTCCCAACTGTCCCTCTCTCTGTGCAGTCCATTCATAACAAGATGGCTGAACTGGAGGCCTACGCTAGATGTAAACATGAGTTTAGAGAAACTTGCCTGCTTGCCTTATCAGAGATGTGACTGGAAAAAGTGGATAGCAACATGGACCTACACATAACTTGCTTTGGATATCCTGTCCAGCTGGACCAGTCACATCTCATAACAAATAAATCCAAGGGAGGAGGATTATGCCTCTACATAAATGAGAGGTACTGTAACCCTGTCGTGATCTGGGAGAAAATATGTACCCCCAACAATGAGCTGCTGTCCATGTCTAAGTTATACCTGTCTGTGTAGTTGCCCTCCACTTTACTCTAGTGTGTTTGCACCATCCACCAGCATTGGCCTCTAACAGGAAAGCATACAACTTTAAAGGAGCTATATGTAAGAAATCTAAAGCAAATAGTCATAAAATCATCCTAATATGTCACAGAGACTAAGGAATAATGTTCATATAACATACTGATCTCACTGACAACAATAGTACAGCCAGAATATTCGCATTTAAAAAACATTTTTACAGTCCACAAATCATGTTTATGTTTTGAATTTGTGTTTTGACCTGTTGCGCCACCCACCGCCGTCTACCAGTCAGTAGAGTCTCAGCATAAGTCACAGTTACGACTGATCTACAGCAGCACGGCAAGCAGCATTAGCAGTGTCCCGGTACATAGCATTAGCAGCTGGCTCCTCCACCGCTGTATCCTGGCAGCAGCGTTAGCAGCAGAGAAGCTGGACTTGCTCGAACGGTCCGCTGGAAGACCAAAGATCAAGGACGCGGCGACGGGCCCTGCCACGGCAGCTGCCCGTGGGCAAACAAATCAGTCTCCAGCATGCCGCTGTCCAGCAACCTCGAATCTGTAGGGGAGGAGGGCCGCGATGACTCGCAGCAGTATTTTGAATTTGAGTGCAGTAACTGTTTTGGCCACATTCTTACATACAGCGCCTTTAACTCGAAAAGTTGAGAAGTCCCATTAGAAAAAAATAAGAATGCAGAAAAGAGTGCTGCCACACCCCGATTCTCTTTTTCAGAAAGAATGTCAACCGTCAAATAGGTAAAGCAACTGGAATAGGGCTTTAATGTCAGCAAGCTGTTATCAAAAAAGGCATAACTCAACTTATGTGGTTTGATATAAAGAACGAGTGCATGGTTTTCTGCCTCTTGCTGGATTGTTTGCTGTGCATTTTTGTTCAAACATACAGTACAGCCTCCTTGAAAAGAAAAAGCAAGTGTGACCTTCCAGCTCACTCATGGTGCTTTCAAGACAACTTGGAAAAACAAGCTCTAACTTGATAAAATGACTTAAATGGCTGTCCAACTCGATTCACAGTATGGAAAAGTGCAGGGGACATAGTGGACAGATATGGTAGCTGTGGTGGACATGTACCCTGTATACCCCACATCCACTATGTCCCTGTTAGATACATACTCTTCACTGTCTTTAATCAAATCCTATAGGACATAGAGATAAAACACAGTCCAAACACACCCATGCACTACACACACACACACACGCACACACACATACAGAGTCACATATATCCATGAGAGCAGGACAGTGAATGTGTCAGATTGGGTTAGGATGGTGTGGCTGAAGAGAGGGAAGGACAGGAGGACACCCTACAGTGACCACACAGAGATGCCCTACGGGTGCTCTGACTGGAAATGAGCAAGGGTTTCAACACACACACACACACACACCCACACACACACATGGGCCGTTGTCACCCTCGACATAGTGCTGCATATGTTTTACACTGAAAATATCAGTCAATAAAAAAGCTCACACCAGCTGCTATTCAAATACAGTGGCTAAAATCCCAAGTAACTGTGTATGAATTTACTGTTGGACTATACATTTTTTTTAGGTGAGCATTGGAAGCATTATGTAGACTCCAGCATGTTAGCATATAATATGACTCTGAGTCATCATACTATTTTTTTTGGTACCTCATATTAGCCCGAGTTTTGCCTATTTATTTAGTAAGTTTCTGCCCTTTGCGGTGAGTATGGCATTTGTAAATGTTGGAGGAGACGTGTGACATGAGTGTGCCATTTGAATGAGGCACCACAATTTGAGGTGTTATTCTGAACCAATCCTCACTCCATGTCTTCACCCAATAACAACAGTGAACAGGGGGCAACAGCTGTGTGAGTCATCGCCTTGCCTTTCCAAACTGTCTGGTAGCATTTTTGATTTTTTCAAATATTCTGACTGCAGTTGAGACAGATTCATGACTGTAACTGTTGTAGTTACATACTTGGCACTGGCGACTGTTTGGACAGTAGGTAATCATCATCGCATAATCAGGTGAAGGAAGCAGCTGTTTTTCCCCACCAGAAAACAGTCTCCAGAACACCAGCCTCACATTTTACTATGAAAAACTGTGCTTTTAAAGAAACTGACGTCAGCCTGATCAGGTGCTGCGTGGCAGTAAAGATAAGATGTCAACTTGCTGTTACCTGAAACCTATTCTGTCATCAGTTTATAGTCAGTTGCACAGTACAGCTGTTGTCACTGACCCAACCCTGTCTTCTAAAAATTATATTTATACCGGAAACAAATGAAATACATAGTCAGTAAACAGGCGGAGGAGATTAAAGTATTTTTCTATTGGTAAGGCATTTGAGTGTGGACAGAAATCTCATTGTAATAACCTAAAAATTCTGGAAGTCCTCACTGCCTTTTCAAGGGTAGCTGGCTTTTTTGGGACTTAGTCTAATGTCACAATTACACCTCACAGTACACACAACTCAATTTGACTAAACTCGCTTAGAACCTTTATTTTTTGTATTTACATTGGCTAAAGTTGTGGGTAGTACCTGATACTGTGTTTGGTATCACCTTGGTCAAGGTTCCAAGTGAGGTGAGCAGATACTAGAAGGTGCAGTTCAAACACTGCAGAGCACTGATTGGTCAGAGAGAATCGTTACTAGAATTGTTACTTAACCGACACGAGACATCCTGAACAAACCCGCTAGCCAAGCCATTGTCATTACCACAATTTTTTTTTTTTTTTTTTACTCAACCCATATTCTTTGAAAAAAGGCAGCCTGCAAAACCACACTCTGGTCATCTGACGAAGTACAGACGTTCCTCTGGTTGCCAATGAAAGGATCCAGCAGGAGAACACACTGTGTTTGTGTCACGTTGAAGATGGTGTCATGGCAGTTTCACGCAGTGTTGCTATGATGCCCATAAAAGAGAGGTACTACTGTATCTGCTATGGAAAACAAAATTTAGAAAATACCTGATACCAAAAGCAAGTCCAGTTGCATCGAGCTGAGCTAGAACATGTAGAGGAAATTTGGAGTAAGTGCATATAAAGTGTTGCATGGTGCACTGGAGGACACAGTTTACCAGGGACACACAAATTGTTTTATTGCCAAAATTCCTGTCCTTTGTCATTCAAGTTAATCAACAGAACCAAAGTAATACAATGTATTTGTTCCTGTTCTATGTTGATAGGGAATCTTCTTGCGTCCTTCCCATTTGCTTCGAGCTACAAACCATGAGAAAGTGTATTTATTTGTCTCCCTCTCCATCCTCATTCCTCTACATTTCCCGTCACCAGAAGCCAGCCAGGGTTCAGTCAGCATGGCAGAGCAGGAGCGGCGTCTCCAGCTTTTGTCTCTGTGGAGAGCAGGGGTTGTGTGGTTCCTAATTGCTGTGTGCCAAAGAGACCTGGGGAGCCAATCAAAATGGCCAATCTCTAAAGACGAGCCAAAACTAATTTGTTAGCAATATACCATCCTACACCTCACTCTTTCTCTCGCTTTCTCAGTCTCCTGATGGCAGTCAAGGGTTCATTTCTGTGTCACCGTGGTCACGACCTCTCCCTCTCTTTTTCTCCCTCCCTCTGTGGCTTCACCAAGAGTTCATCTCCGATGCCTCTTTGGTCGTGACCTGGCTCCGAATGATTCGATGAGGAGAGCGGTGACAAGGCTGGCGGAGGAAAACAAATCCTCTCCCTCTGTTTATTAAATTCTGTGTGTTTCTGTATCTTCAGTCACTATCTTGTCCCCTTAGTGTGTGTTTGAATGTGTGTGTGTGTGTGTGTGTGTGTGTGTGTGTGTGTGTGTGTGTGTGTGTGTGTGTGTGTGCGTGGGACACACCTCAGGGAGCGTGAGAGCGGAGCAGCTGTGGTCAGAGAGAGAACACACACGTTAGCTTTGGGTTTCATCCTTGGCTTGTTCAGCAGGGAATCTGGCAGCCCGCTGAGAGACCGAGAGAGTGTGTGTGTGTGTGTGTGTGTGTGTGTGTGTGTGTGTGTGTGTGTATCAGTGATCACATGTCCGTGTGTGTTTGTGTGTCCTGTAGTGTTACACACCTCATACCTTTTACTTTGTCGCTATCTCCAAGCACTCCCTCTCACTGCTTTTCTCTCTCTGAGGATCTGAAACTTCAAAAGGCAACTTTTAAAAGTGTATATTTCACACAGTCAACAAAAGCATCGCTGAGAAAACACATACACACACACACACACACACACACACAGCTTTCTCTGAGAACACACCTAGCTCGCTATCTCTGCAGGACACAAAGCCTTCAGAGAATAAAAAAAACAATCACTCTTTTATATTGCAGTGATACTGGCGTTTATGGCTGCCAAAGCATTGAGAAGCTTCCTTGAGGCAAAGTGGAGAGGAGGAAGTAAGGGAAAAAAATATTTTCATGTGAAAGCCCCAATCATGTGTTGGTGTCTGAACACGGAGAGACAGATAAGATTGAAGGCGCGCTCGATTGTTTGATTGAATTCACACCAAAGGGAGCTGCGGAGTGAGCATGTTTCTCTGGCGGCGTCTTTGATAGTTGCATTAGCTCAAAGTGAGGAAGCCACGCAAACACAGTTGCAGGTCTGAGTGATGCAACCTCAAAGCAACTCTGCTCCAAACTGCTTGTAAGCAGGTCACAGTCACACGCAGACAGCAACTAACAAAGGTGATCTGTGGCGTTAAACCTCTCCTCATTAGAGTGTTTGAAGGTGCTACTGTACATGTACAGTACGTACAGGGGCTGGTCAACCATCTGGAGCAGACGGGAGGTTTTGATAAACACTACTCCAAAATGTTAGTCAGAGGCCATGTGCTACACTAATTAATATCACACAAAACATTTTTTCATCAATGACATACAATCTGGAAGATTCATATACATTTTGAAATTCAGATTGCATTCTCAGATGGGGGATTTTATCACACATAGTTCTCAAAATACAACAACACATAACGCATTGCATGCATATTGTAATGAACAAAATAGCCCCAGTTTGTGCCTCTCATGTAATAACACTGCATTTGAGTCATAGCACTAAGCATCTGATTTTCTGTAAAGGAAATATGGTTGTTGAACAAGAGTTTATGCAGTTCTGAAGCTATTTCTCAAATTATCCATTCACCATTTAGATCAGAAAAACTTCAGAAAAGCTTTTTCTAAAAGCTTTTTAACCCCTGTTGCGACTGTACTTCCTATCCAGGTAGCTGAAAAGGACATATGTCCTCACTCAACTTGTATCAATCTTGCATATCAGTGATATTGTTATGTACTGATGTTTGACTATTTCATGTTATCAATCAAAACAAAGCAATAGAGGAAGGAAATATTTAAAATCTTGTAATATTTTCTTTAGAAAATGGATGCCTTTCCACCCACTTTCACTTTACTAGACAATAAAAATGAGCATGACAGTGAGGACAAAGGCTGCGTCCGAAATCATTCACACCTTCACTACTCCCTATAGAGAGTTCTACGTAGAGGACTGTATAATGAGCTCATCAGCAACATGAAGAAGAAACACTGAGACACTACTTGAGCCATTTTCCCTGGGCCGTTAATTACATCATCGCTGTCGCACTGTTCAAACGTGCCATGTCAGTGTTGGCTGACCTGCCATAACAAATACCAACATGCATATTTGTGATAAATACATCTTAATATTCTGAGTGTATTTTCCTCAAATGAATAAATATCATTACAAAGTACAGTACATTCTGGTTGTTTGTGTTGTGTTGTGTTGCACAGCTCTGCTCACGTTAGACACATTATTAATGTTATACTGCCACACAGATAAGAGGAGAGAGAGCAGAGCAATTGCAGCTTTTTTACAAATTAAATAATTTTCTGGTTTACATTTGTTATGTTTAAGGTTGTTTTACCAGTTAGCCAGGTGGCTGCTTGTGAATTTAATGTGTAACATTATGCATTATGCATTAAGCCATTACAGCACAATCCACAGCTAGCAGCGACCTAGCTCAATAATATTAGCTAGCATTACCTCTTTTCTGCCCAGCAGCATTAAGCAGGAGATAAATATCAATTGCCAGTTTATTTTTTATCTCTTTGGGGAATAACAACTGCAAATTAAATTGACAATAATAACATGAGTAAGAAACTGGTGAAACAAACTTCAACATGTCATCAAGAGTTAAACATGTACAAGAAGTTGTAATTGAGCTGCTTTCTCTCCTCTCATCCATCCCTACATCTGTCCGATATAGTTGTCTGTTCCTTCAGCGCAGTGCATGATGGGATATAGTGCTTGGTTAATGACCAACGGGTGTACACTTCTTTTCAGAATGCATTGTGTGATACATTGAGTCCGCTATATAGGGTATAATAATTCCCACTATACATTTGGACAGCACTACAAAGTGGTCAAGTCACAGTGTAGTGGACTATATAGTGAGTAGTGAAGAATTTTGGACAAAGCCAAAGGTATGACAACCCATTCTAGGTCCCAATGCATCAAAAATGGAAGCTTGGTCAGTGGCCTTCAGCATTTGATTTCGATGCACAAGGCACCCTTTTGAGAGATGAGATGTAGGGGGCTTTCAGCTAACTTCAATGTTAACCCATTCAGGGCAATGACCTAGTATAAAAACCAGGAAAGTCTTCATAGGAGGGAGTGGTCGGTGAATGGGTCAAACAAACACAGGACTATCACCCAGGAAACTGCTGTTTGTGTCCTGGATGTAACCTTGATTTTCTATTTTTATTTTCTAAACTACATCATGTTGTTAACAACAGGTGACATACGACATACGTATAAACATGATCTTTTTTCTAAACCCAGTAGTTTCGGTGACGAAACCTACATTTTTGAAGAGATACTGTGTTGTTGTGTCGCTACAGTATCAATACTATCAGTATTAGTACTATGTCAGTATGATAAAAATTTATCTTCAGTATTCTCTGTCCATCCTCTGCTCTGTTGATGGTTCTGTATTGGCATATACTGACAGCTTAGATGTTTCTCTTGCAGCAATGCCCATCTGCATATTGCACCAAACTCACCTCATACCAAAGTTACTGAGAATACAATAAGCAGTTTGAGTTGTTTTGCCACATCAGCCACAAGCTCAGACAAAAGAGTCAAGATGATCGAGTCTAAATTAAGTTATAAATATTTGTGATTTTCAATTGCAAAGTCATAAAACATTTGAGTGGTTGAAGAATGTCACTACCAAACGTGGCAATACCTGACTTTTAAATTCTTGTCCAGCATTATTACAAAATACTGTGGAAATGCATTACTTGAATAGTTGTTCTTGGCAAAACTACTGATTGCAGACACTACATTAACTCCATACAAAGACCTTGAATTTATTGGAAGATTTAAGATTTTAAAAATTTAGATTCAATCCTGCTAAAAAGCAGGAATGGCTATCACATTAATAAGTAGATCATTTTCCTGTCTGCAATCAGAGAGGTTGATATGACAGTGATAGAGTAATGAGGAAAAAGTAGATGATGCATCTTTTAAAGGATCAGTTGAAATTGCCAATCTATTTTAATCTATCGTCACCTTGGGAGAGTAATGTTCCGTTTTTATGTGAACTAATTGGATTTTACAGTATATATTGAAAAAAGCCTAATTAGATATTCATCACACGGGGAGGTACAACGTGATCACACGCTAAAGAGCACTGTCTTTAATGCAGGTAACATTCCTTTACACTCATCTGCACCTCTTTTTTCTCCCTTTCCTCTCATTTCATGTCTCCACACCTCCTTCTATATCTCAGTAACCTTAAAAGAAAAACTGATTAACTACTTTAAAATTCTGCCATGTTGAACTAACCTCAGTGGGGAAAACCCCCAGAAAATCTCAGAAAAAAGAGAATCCAGTTGAAGACCTGATTTACTCCTCGTCGCTGTCACTTGTTCTCTTGTCTCTGAGCCCTGAGGGAGACGCTTCACTGTTTAACCTCTCAGCAGTGTAGGCTCAGTGCAGGGATCACTAGAGGTCAAGACTGACATCATTGACCTTACATCAGGTAAGATCCTGTGGAGATCACAAGAGGGGAGGAAACAACTGGGGTTCTTTGCACATGCTGAGATATCCAAACTACACAAGCTTAACTGGATTGATGTATTACAGTGGACATGTCAGTTTTTCAGATGTGGAATGTGTACCATTGCTGGCTTTATCTAACTGTCAACAGTTAGATAAAGCCAGCAACTGATTGCTTTTTGTCATTCAATGATGACACATAGAAGTGCTTTCTTATCTGACACTCATGCAACAGGCTGACATTGATTAACAGTGCCTTCCAAAAATGCTGCACATTACCATCACCAGTACTGTGCACCTTTTCTATATTGTCTAAGATTTTTGGAGTTGTGCATGCTGCTATTTTTCATCGTGCATAAAACAAACCATTTTTGACTGTTGGTAAGAAACAGAAAACAAACAGCACTCTCCTGTGTTCAAGTCCAACGATTTGTTGACTCATCCTTGATCTCCTCTCTACACTGACTTTGTGGCTTTATAATACTGTAACATCAGCCAACTTTCTGCTTTGCTTCAGATGGCCAACAGTCATATTTGCATTCAATTCACTTTTAAAAGTCTTATGGAAATTTTACTTGGTCCAGTTAAGTAGAACTGTTGTCGTGACTTTCATGTTAAAATGACTCAGGTTCTTATTCAGACATGTCAGCAACATGTGACATTACCATCACATTTATGTACTTAGGTGCATGTCTCTGTCCCTGCTTGCTGTCTGTGGTCCCAGCCCTGTTGTCCTGCAGTGTCAAATATAAAAGCCTACATGAGATGTATTGGTTGTGTCATATGTACAGTGCTGGGCAAGCTATTTGGAAAGTGTCCCGAGCTAAATTAAAATAATAATAAATCTACATTTAATTAAACACTGAAGCACCACACATGCAAAAAAATTTAGCAAGCTAAGCAGCAGCAACAAGGCAGAAGTATTTTTTCTTACACTGGACCACATCAGTGCTGTATTGGTGATCAATGAAACTGTCATCCAAACAGATAGGCAACCAAAAAACTTAAGTTCAATTGTTTATCAAACAATAAGATGTGCTTTCTGCTCCAAAAACAATGTGGCAACAAAACTGAAAGAAAAATAAATGCCAAAAACAAAACAAAAATATGTGCTCCACATATAACAAAAAAGAGGTGTTGAGAGTGTGTGTTTGTTTGTCTTTTGCACCCTGAATGTGTGCTCTTAAATTTGTGTTAGACATCTTGGAAGTTGAAAGCAGCTTCTTCTTGGGGTTGTACATGAAGCACCTGAACACAAAATATCTCTCTGTTGTTACACTTAAAACGATGTATTTCTGGAGTTACAGCCACAGACTGTAGCCATCTTGTTTTTTTTGGAGCCAGAGGTGACCATATTTGAATGAGACGATGGCACTGTGGAGGAGCAAGGGGTGGATCTGAGGACACTATTAGCAGACAGCCTGTCACTCAAAGTGGCCCACCCCTCCGTACAGTTGTCATGACGTGGGAAATTAACTAGAGACTAAAACCGTTTTTTGCAGAGGGCTGTAAACATGTTTGTTTCTACTGTAAAGTTGGGCATTTTAACATGGAGATCTAAGGGGAATGACTGGCTCCCGGAGCCAGCCTCAAGTTGCCATTCAAAAACCGGCACTTCCGTGTTGGCTTCATTTTTTAGCCCCGGATGTTGCTGCTTTGGTACAACTACGGCAACTTCCTAAGGATCCAGCTCCTCACAGTCTGCCATCGTTCTATCAAATAAACTCAAGCTCGTGTGTCTGTCTTCATAGGCATCATCAAGGATTGGTACATTATGTCACATCATATGGAAGTGTTTCTGTTGGCTAGGTATTCATGTCCATGTTTGGTGGTGGCTTCAGTTAATGATCCTTAGCTGTTTTACTTCAGACTGCAGCAGAATGTTCCACTGTGTTTGAGCTTAAAGGCCCAGACACACCAAATCAACCTCAGAGAACTAGCAGAAATGATGACCCCCTACTGCATTGCCTGACATCGCTGTGTCTCGGCCAAAAAAGTTGCACATGGACACACTGAAAGACTAAAGCTAATGTTCAACCAGCATGTCCGTTCTGCGCCTGCAAGAGAGGAAATAACTAGCGCCACATAGCTAGATGGCAGAAGTCTGTCATTTAAAAAGGGAAACTGGAGGACCCTCTTGATGCTAGTTAGCCAGTTAGCATATTAGCAACACAGTGTGTTGTGTATTTACTGTGCGCCAATGAACAATCACTCAAACCATCATGAAATGTTTCTGCTAAAGGGCTCCATGTCACATGTAACAGGTTTGTTTTGGTCTCACTCCCTCTGGACTTTAGCTGTTTGTTTACTTTCCTCACTTTGTTTTTTTTGTCGTGCACTGAGTTGAACTGCCAGTCAGAGTGATTTCATTTACTGATGAGCTCTGCAGTTGCCAAAGTCGATTCAACGTGTTGAATTGGCTGACAAAATGCTGACTAGCACTGACGAGCACCAATGGTGCAGGACACACCGACCTGACGAGGGTGACAGGCCCTTATCATCGGCCTGGGTGTAGGCTAGGTGTGTCAGTGCCAAGCTATCTGAATCAGGAAACAGCTACCCTAACACAACAATACTAAGGAAAGTAGTTAAACTAGTAACACTCGCTGGTGCTGCCACTACATATGCATCAATCAATGACAGATAGAAGAAATAAGTTGGATAAAAGTATCAGATAGTTTATTTAACTTTTCAGCAGCTTCAAAAGTTTTAAACAGATGTTCACCCATCTTCATAGTCATAGTCTCTGTCTATAAACAGTATACTCCCAGTAAAATCCCATTCTCCATGTATTAACAGTACTAACTTGTTGAGTAATGTGGAGCATGTGTCCGCCGTCTCTCGCCCGCTATGTCCTGCAGAATGGCTGTTTAAATGAGATTAGTCTTGACAAGTGAACTTCAGCTGGTAATAAAAACCCCTTTTTATCTGGAAAGCAAACATTAGAGCCGCCCACCCGAATGAATATCTAACTCCTGAATTACCATAAGAATAGCTCAGCTGAGTACACTCATAATGCTTAAACTAACAGTGCTGAACACACACACACACACACACACACACGCACACACACATGCACACCAGCCACGCTAATGAGAAGTTTCACTGTTTGAGATTGCTGCCCTGTTAGGGGTGGTGGCCACGGTGGCAGCGTCGCCGTGACGATGAGCAGGAGGAATGTCGAGAAGCAGACAATATTGTTCTGCAGCGTCCATCCAACACTCCCACCACCCTTAACCCCGAAAGTTGTCACTCCCAGTGTAAAATTCTCCCAACGCCTCCTCATTCTGGGACATTTGGACTTGTGTGGCTCAGATTCTAGTTTCATCCCTGAGAACATTTTAGATGTCAACAGGATCTGAACTTGAACAACTTTCAGCTGCATCTTGTCTCTTCCATCACTAGTCTGTACTTGGAGGACACTTCCCCGCTCACCTTTTTACAGATACTCTCCTAACGCTCCATCTGAGAACTCTGAGACTCCTCCTCCCAATTACCCTTCAAACTTCCCTCTAATGCCGCCCTCTCCCATGGGTCTAGGACCTCCAGACCCCGAGACCCACAGGGGACCCCCGAACCATCCAATTCCAGACCCCCTTTGTCTCTCGCCATCGCTCCTCATGGCCCCCCCCTCCCCACCCAAACCCACAGGACCACAGTCCCAGGATGACCAGAGCTGAAGCAGGGTGCAGAAAGCAGGCCGTTGGTTCCCAGGACTGCCGCGCACTTGTCATGTAAATGAAGAAGTCACAATCAATTAGAGTAATTGCAGCGCATCGCCCCGTCTTCGCCACGGCTACTGAGCCGAGGAGGGGCATGGGAGATAGAGGGGGGAGGGAAGGAGGGAGGGGTGGGATGCAGAGAATCGAAATGTGGGAAGGATGAGGAGGAGAGTAGTGAGGAGGAAAGGGAGTGAGGAAAGGTGGAGGGAAATAATGACAAACAAGAGGGAGAGAGATGGTCAGATCTGTCAGAGAGATGAGGAAGTGTAAAAAAAAACCCTCATCAGTCCTTTCTCTCCTGACTGTTCTGATATTTTGATACTTAAGTCATGTATTTCAAATGTACTCCCCTACACTGTAGTCAACACTTACTCTGCACCACAAGGTTTTACATGCAAAGCATTTGATAGGATCACAAAATATGATGCATTGTTACTACCTAACAGTATATGCAGCAGCACAGACCAGCTATGATATTAAAACATAACTTGCAGGTGAATGCATCCATTATTTAACAGAGAAGAACCATTCATCAGAGAGATCGTTTGAACACATAACTGCCTGTACTTTTACAATCTTACTTGGATTTTATTAGCTTATAAAACAGAACTTTCTTACCTTTATAATGGAGTAGTCATGTTGTTGGAATTTTTTCAGACTGCATGAATATTTGAAGCACTTTTTAAGCACTGCTATTACAAGTGCTGTAATTGTTGTTTGTAAATGAAGAAACATACATAAATGCACAAACAATACAGGTCGTACGTACAATACTGTTGTATTTGTTTTATGCACATAAGTACAAGAGCAATAGTGAGTCAGTAAGGATAGTATGTTTCTGCACAAGTGCATGCAATTGTGTGTGACTGTGTACGTGTGTGTGCGTGTGTGTGTGTGTGTGTGTGTGTGTGTGTGTAGGGAGAGAGGATGAGTGGGTGTATCACAGCAGGTGGTAGGGGCTAATGGAACCCCCTCTGGCCTATCAAGAGTAGGGGGTGATGGTGCAAGGGAGAGTGTGTGTGTGTGTGTGTGTGTGTGTGTGTGTGTGTGTGTGTGTGTGTGTGTGTGTGTGTGTGTGTGTGTGTGTGTGTGTGTGTGTGTGTGTGTGTGTGTCTTGTATCTTTGCAGACAGCAGTTACAGAACCAAAGAAGTAGAGAGGAAATGTTGGCAAAGGAAACACAAAAAAGAGAATACTGTGGTTTGTTTTCTGATAAAACTAATCAAATACAGTAGCCAATCAAATGAACACGAATGACGGAAAGACAGATAGAAAGTGATATTGTGATGAAATGGATGGAGAGACAGAGATAAAAAGAGACAGACAAAGAGAGAGACAGCCTTGGGCCTGAGGCTTCAATCTCCACCTCTGTGGTCAGTCAGCATGTAATGTAATACCTCCCATCCATCCATCCATCCATCCATCCATCCATCTGAGCTCTCTTCCTCTGGGCTTCAGCGCCAGAGGCAACCTATAAAGCTTACACAAACACAGCATGGGTATTTACGTCAGGGAGTACAGTAAGTGTTGTAAGTGCGTGCCTGTTAAAATGTGTGTGTATGTCTGAATAAAAGCGACTTGTAATGTTCGTTAAAATCTCCAGGGGTCCAGACAACTCCTGCCGCCTCTGAGAGGAACCTATACTTTACTTTAAGACACACACACTTACCATCAGCATGTAGGACACATTTAAAGGTATACTACGCAGGGGTTGTCGGTTATTGTTTGTAAACACAACATTCAACTTGGCCCCTTTTCTCTACATTACAACCTACTATACTGTTGTAGGAACATTACATTTGTTGTAATGAAAAAGTCGACACTTTAGCAAGCTAAGTGCGACACCTTCCTGTCCAGGCTGTTCTCATGCACTGTGCAGACGTAATGCTCCAAAAATCATATCTATCACATGTAATCAGCCAGTAATTTGTGTTTAAACCATGTGACTGGGAAGGCTGTGATCATGTGATCAATGCGCTGACAGGAGTAAAGAAGGAAGTAGTCCCCATAAGGAGGTAGGCGAGGGTGGTGGATGGGTCACAAAACACAAGACTTTCCCTCAGGACTTTCCTGTGTTCAGAGCCGTGTTAACCTAACTACTACTACATACTCTCATTTTAAGGTACGTCGTCACCATGTTCCTTTTCCTCAACTTAACCAACCTTTACTTGCCTAAACCTAACCTACATAACTTTACCTCAAATAAATAATGTCACCAGTGGGCTGCTAATTCACTAGATATCGATATTGGTATTGCAAAGATTCTGTGAGGTTGGCTATTGGTGCTTTCATCATTCATGTAAATATATAATGACTAAGAGGATAAGGGAAATAAAAGAACAGCCTTTAATACCAGGAAAAGACGACACTTATAATATTACAATATACAAAATCTAAGACAAAATCACAATCCTGATATATCGATTATTGCCCAGCCCTTGCCATAGTTGCTGAATTTATCCAAAACTGACCCAGACTCTAAGTGAACTGTTTTAAACTGCAGATCGTGTTATCCGTTTTCTCATCTTTAGCACATAAGAGAGTTTTAAGCTCAATGATCTGGTGTTTCTCAACAAAATACACCTTGGAAGTCGTAAACTCCTCAACTTGTTTTTTTTTTTTTTTGTACACAGGATTGTACTATCTTTTATCAAAGAATCAGATATTTTTTAACACAGTTCATCCTCTGTAGGTGATCCAACCGGGAGAGTTTCACACCAATTTGAGCCACAGAAGTTAGAAGAAGCTCAAACAATGAATCGTGTATTATTGTCTATGGAGAAAATGAATGAATGTCTTACTTCCAGTTCCAGGGGCTCCCAAAATAACCCCTTCCACTGCACAATATGAAAGAGTGCCAGTACAAAAAAGTACAAAACATGCTGATCTTTCATCACACAACAGAAAAAACAACAACAGAATATTAATAAAGAAATATGAGTGAATAGGTTAAAATGGCTTATTACATTATGAGGTTTGTTGTCCCTGATCCTAATGAAGGAGGCCTATTTTGTGAAGTCATATTTTCACATTGAAATATATAAAGACACACACACACACACACACACACACGTGCACATACCATATTTGGTATTTCTAAATCCATTATTTTTTAATGCTGTGTGAATATTCCCACACAGCACTTCCTAGCCTTGGCTGTGTGTGTGTGTGTGTGTGTGTGTGTGTGTGTGTGTGTGTGTGTGTGTGTGTGTGTGTGTGCCAGAGGCCTCTCCCAAGGAGAAGTGAAGATTCAATATGTCTGCCTCCATTTAAGCACTGAAACATTCATGGCAGCCAGCACCACCACCATCACACACACACACACACACACACACACACACATACACCTGTGAGTTACAAATGGTAGAAAGATGCTCCCATTTTCTGTCTGTATAAATCTTAAAAGTCTGCTTAGTATCCGTGTTGAGGTTACTAGTGTTTTACTGCAGAGATTTAAAGTTTTTTTTGTGCATTTTTGAATCTGAAAACTGTCTTGGTGATGCTTCTCTCCAAACCCTCATTTAGGACACTATCTTAGTGTCTTCTGCTGTGCTGCATGTTGGCCCAGCAAGCCACAGCAGTGACTGGAGTGTATATGTTTCTCCTCTTATGAATTATGAACACAGTTAGCTCTTTTGTTTATGAATTATTACTGATCTGCCTCCACAGGATAGTTGGGGGAACAAATGCATTTACACTAACCAATCGCATTATTGCCTTTTTATTTTCATACATATTTGTTTTATCGAGAGCAAGTTGTTTGGGGTCGCGCACAAAACAAAACAACTCATTTCGGAAACATGCTTTTCATTAGGAGGAAACAAATGTTTATTCTACCAGCACTTTGTGAGGAGTCATGAATAAATATGGTGTTTGTCTCAAAGGTAAATAAAACAACAATGCAGCAGCAGAACAAAAGAGATGGAGATGCAACGGAGATGTGGTGTGGTTCTCTGTGGACTTCTGGTCACGGCTGAGGAGGAGAGCGCAGGCGTTAAATATATGGATCTATTATATTCTGTAAGAACGCATCCTCCAGTACTGAAAATTAGATTCACAGAGAATGAGATGGAGACAGTAACTATTCTATAAATATGGTCTAAACTGATGGAGTGAAGTGAGAAATGCATGATGGGGGGTGACTCCAGACGGGAGGAAAAAATAAAAAACAAAACAAAAACGCAGAGGTCATGAATATGGAATGTGTGTTCCTTGTGGTTTAAATATTCATGACATGACGATTAGTATGTCATAACGGCATTATCAGCTTCAGCAGCCAAAAGACGAGAAAACTCTGGCTTGATTGATCTCATCAGGACATCATCAATAATGGATAACTCCAATCATAGTACTGGGAGAGCACGCTCGCACACACGCAGGCATGCACGAGCACACCCCGACATGCACAAACAATTATGACACAATCTGTAATTTAAACCTGTAGTTAAATCAGTCTTACTCCCAGTGCAAACACATCTTCACACCATGATTCACTTTCTTTGGTTGCTAAGTGCCAAAATTGTTTATTAAAAAAATGATTATTCTTCATAAATCTATTAATTGAGCTCTACAACCTGAATTACTGAAAATTCTCAAGTAAAGGTCACAACTAAGATAATGGCTCAAAATATAATTAGCTTTCGTCCAGCACAAACAAATAAAGACTAATAAAGGCCAGGTTGAAAAACACCAAGAGGGGTGAAATTGCCTACACTACAGTGGCTCACATGGAAGATTCTCAGGTGTGTTGTGCCATTTACACAATGTTCAGTTGGTATTAAGGGACCTAAAGTGTGCCAAGAAAATTTTCCCCACAACAAAACACCACCACCTCCAGCCTGAACTGTTGAGACAAGACAGGATGGATCCATGGATTCATGTTGTTAATATTAAATTCTGACCCCAACAATCTGCATTTTGCACCACAGCATGAAATTCATCCAAACAGGAGGTCAGCAGTTTCTGAGATACTCAGATCAACCCATGTATAGCACTAACGGTTATTCCACAATTCCTTGTCCACATGTACACAGGTGTATTTGAAAACGTAGCTTTTCTTTGGCCTTTCATCCACTCTGAAAATGAATCTTTTGTAAAAGTCTGTCCAAGGTGAAGCTTTCCAGGAACTCCATGGAAAACAGAGTTCCTGAACTGAAACGTCATCTCCTTGGTGAAGTGCCACAAATAAGGCGACATTTTGTGCATTGGCGGAGGTAGCCAAAAAAGGGCTGATTCTATCCTTGCTAACAGGACATTTTACATGTAGATATATAAATGTACAGTAACTCTTCCACTATGTTAGGGAACAGAGGTGTCAGCATGCGCTACGGACATCACTGCTTCAGGTAGCCTTCCAGTAATAGCCTTTTTCAGGCTTCCTATTAGCCAACATCTTCGTCTTTATTGCCTGACTTTCGGGTTTGGGTAATATCTATTGATTTTGCGTTCTCTTGACAATGCTTTAATATTTTTTGTATTTTCATTTGGACACAGATATCTTTTATAACAGTGCTTGTGCGGACAAGATTTTTTTGAGAATTAAGCAGAGAAAAACCCTGTACGTGTGGGCTCGGCCTTAGATCACATTTGTTTTCAAGTCAAAAACCAAGAATGTTTGGGACACCCTGCTAGCTTACATGGTGGAACCTGCACCCCGTGTAGGCTACCTAAGGCTGAGTCCTTAGCAGCGACCTTGGTTTGATTCCGAACTTCGGCCCTTTTCTGCATGACGTTCCTTCTCTCTACCCCGTGTTCTCTCTTACTCCAATTATCCTATCTAATAAAAAATAATCTAAAAAAAGTAAACAGTAACTGTAGTGTCCTCTACGCAACCATCTGATAGTTGTTTCTAAAAACAACTTATTATGACCCATATTTATGTTTATTATTATGTGCTGACCTGTAGGGGCTATATAATTATGATGGGAGGAAAGGGGGAAGTCAAGTGATGTATGAAGAGCGATAAAGTCTGCATGGGGAGGAGGTCGGGGTGGAAAGCTGTGTCAGACAAAGACAGGACTTTGACCCAGAAGGCCACTGTTTGTATCCCACATAAAACCAAAAGTCAGTGCCGACTTATTTTAAGTCAAGCAATGTCATGTACTTACATTGATGTAACATACTTGCGTTAACCCATGTATGTAACTGAAGTAGAACCAGCTTCAGTTCAAAAGTGAATATTCAGACCAGCGCAGTGGTGAGTATGGTATGAGCAGTGGAATTAATGCTGCAGAAATGAACATAATCCTGAGTGTATCAACATGGAGCACGGATTCAATTTGTATTATTAGCAAAAAAAAACAGGAGCAGTTTATAAAATAGGGAGACATTTATCAAAATATGATAAATAATGGGTTATAAAAAACATGGAACATCAGGAATAAAGCCCGTCTCTATTATAAACACCAGGTTGTTCTGCAGTTGAGGTAAATAATGGGCCACTTCTTGAGAAATGTATGTACTTGACCCACTTGCTTTAACCAGATATTATATACTTGAGATTTGGTTTGATTTTTATGATAGGAATGTGGATATTTAGACTACACAAAACAGGAAACCATAAGTAAAGGTCAGTGTCTCTTACAGCTGAGAGGAACGTGGCGCCCATCCCCGAAAATGACTAACAGTGAAGCCACTAAGAGGCGTGTCAGTGAAGGAATGTTTGCTGCTGCCGTCTTCCTCTCTTTCCCCTCCCCCCCGTTGCCCGAGGAGACAATCTAAAACCGACAGATCATGATGATGAAGATGTGTGTTTTGGTAAGAGAAATGTATGTGCCTGTGTGTCTGTGTGTGTGTGTGTGCGTGCGTGCGTGCGTGCGTGCGTGTGTGTGTGGATGGGGATGGAGAGGAGTTTTAGAGGATGAGACTGGTGGATGGGTCTTCCTTGTAAAGTGCTCCATTTGTGCACAGAGGTGTCCTGAGTGTCTAGACAAACCTACATGTAAAGCTCATTCGTGTGCTCTTATGTGAACCTCTTTCTCTCCCTGATGGTCTGAGTTGCTCTCTTGCTCCCTCTCCATCTCTCTGTCTCTCTCTCCAAACCACAGTACAGTAGCTCCTACTGTACTTAGACGTCATAAAATTTAAATGAAGCTTCTTTTTAAACCACAGCAAGAATCTCGGCTTAATTTAAAATAAAATAGAATTTGAGTGACCATATATGCAAACTGAAGTCCCTGATCTGAAAAGCAAAGATTTATTTTGTATTTTTTCCTTTCTTTCTCTTCTTTTTTCTTTCCTTCCCTCCTGTTTTAGTCTGGTTGCTCGTTTTAGACAGCGTTCTGTAGCCTCGGGGCTGAAGGCAACGCTTAAAGAGTGTCTAGCCTCACTACAGCTGGGCCTCTTTGCCAGACAGACCACACACACTCACAGTCGGAAAAAGCTGGTTGCAAACATGAAGTATATATTTGAACCAAACCCCCAAAAAACAGCTTTATAGCAGCTGCAAGCCCAACACTAAAAACTCTTCCACTCTTGGCTGAGTTGTTCTTGTGGTTGATTTACTCATCTACAGTAAAACCACCTTTCTGGGAAAAGATTGCAAAGGAGTTGGTTTCCATCGAAACGGACCGAAAAGTGCCTTTTCTTGTATACTTCCACTCTGGCAGTGTTTTTTGGAAGTGGTGGAAACTAGAAGTGATTTTGCTCTTCTACACCTCAGCTACAATAGGGCAGGTGTCTTGTCTAAGATTACCCGTGAGATTATCGTCAGAGCTGCTGCTGCTGCTGCTGCTGCTGCTGCCAAATATTGAGAAAAACTGTATCCATGTACACACAACCACATTGGCATAGCTGTTACACACACCGTATTCACAGGGACAAAAACAAGGAAAAAGGAGTGTTTTTTTCATGAGCTATCATCTCTCTTCGCTAATGCTGCTTTTGTTCGTGTTTAAGAAGCAGTATCAGACCTGTGCTCATATTTCCTATTCAGATGCACTCTATGATCCCACTGTTCAACCCTGTCTCCTAAAAAAATTATGTTCATGTTTGACTGATTTGCATTTGCATTAATAGCACTTTTACAGGAAATGTAACACTGTCTGATTACAATTTTTATCAAGCTATCATGGAAATGTTCATAGAAATGATATCTGCCAACACCGTAAAATGTTTGCTGTCAAGGATATCATTTGTTTTTTCTGTGATATCAACTCCTGGTTAATAAAGCAAAAGGGATTCGTTTGACCATTTAGTAAATATGATTTGTTTTCTTGCCTGAGCAGTTTTCTCATATTAACTGTGGACAATGTCGAGAGGATCAGGTCCAGACATTGTGTGCAGTTTCCCTCTCACACATGTAGCACACAACAGGAGACAGTGTCAGAAGTGCTCTCATCGACTAGAAATTCTTTGATTGAGGTGTGGTGCCTGTGTAAAGCATGCAGGAGGCGGGATGATGCATATTACACCGCAGTCGTGTTGCCTGTTTGTAATTTGGTCATAAGCAACAGAATTGCTCTCTGTTCCATGACTTTGTCTGACAACTTCGGCTTTGGCTAATATGGACAGAAATTTTCACTAGTTATGAAGCAACAACCAGGAAACTGTTAGCTTAGGTTCAAGACTTGAAACATGGAAACATTTAGCCTGGCTAACTGGTTGTGATTTAATGCAGGGTTATGTGCCACTTCCACTATTTTGGGCACAGCGACTTACTGTCTCCAACCCCAACCCTCTCACACAACTGCACACATATGCAGGTGTGTGCAGCTGTGCATATCCTCAGGGTGTTGAATCAAGCTATGACTTATTTGACTGTAAGATTTATTAGCTTTGGTGATTTGTCATTGGCTCTGTCTGCTTCACTCTGTGATTCCACGTGATGCCTTCCAGTGTTGCCTCGAATAAAATTCTCAATTTGAATAGGGTGATTTAACAGAGTAAGAATTAGTCTTTTTTTCTTGAAATAAATCAACTTTCTTTAATGACTAAATATAATTTATGATGCTGTTAGATTGACGCTAGACCGCCCCGGTCAGGATAGCCTGCAGCAAGTGGATCTCCTGCTAGCATAATATAGCTTATTTCCGGCACAGGTGCTAACTAGCCAACAGGGACAGCAAATAATATCACCACTGTTCTGCATTATTACCACCAGCACAACGGATACCTAACTTGTCAGCAACATGTCGGATAGCACTTCTGAGGAAGACTGGAGTCACAGTCGAAACTGTCAAGCAGATAAAAAAAAACATCTACACTTTTTTGTCTGAAGATTAGAAAATATTGAACAATCTTAAAAAGGAGAAAAATGAACCTAATCAATCTATTGCTTACCAGAGGTTGATCCATTGCAGCAGGCCCAGACAGGCCCATGATGTAAAGTCTTGTTCCCCAAATGATTTTTTTGTGTGTTATGCTACAAGTCTACTTTCCGCTGTGGGCTCCTGTTGTGGAGGCCTTGCGACTCACAAAGAAGTCTCATCCTGTCTGCAACAGAAATATTTCATGGTTTTATGTTTTTAAATGTGTCATGTATTTTTATATCGCACCCTGATCTGTGGAGAATGGTGTTTTGCTCCCATGTACGCTGAGTGTGTATGGAAGTGACAAACAACCTGAGTCTGATTCTGAAATGGTGGTTTAAAAAACAAAAACAAAAACAAAAAAAAAAACAACTGAGCAGAATTCAAATGTTATTTTTAAACTGAATGTCAGAGTTATGAATGAAGCTTCAAAGCTTCGAACAATTCAATACAGCCAAGCGGCAACCTCCAAGACTGAAAAATGGAGCCAGTGCAGAAGTGCCAAAAACTGCAGTTCTTCGAATGACCACTTGAGGCTGGCCCAAAAAGTGAGTCAATCCCCACAGTCATTTATGATAAAATGCACAGCTTAACAGCAGAAATAAACATGTTTGCAGCCTGGTGCAAAAAAACTGTTTTGGCCTCTATTGCTAATTTCCCCGTATCTCACCAAATATGCTCACATCAGGTCACTTTCAGCTCAAAAGAATCCCAGATGGCAATGGCCAAAATGCCAAACTCAACGCTTCAAAATGGGAGTTCACAAACCAATGCATGACATCATGGTGGCTACGCCCATTATTTTCATACAGTCTATGGCTATAGCCCTAAAAGTAAGTATTGTTGTCATTGAATGTGTACCTGTTAGTGTGTCCAACCCACCTTTGTACTTACTCTGTAAAGCTGTGTGTCTTTGTGTTTATGTTATTGTGATGCAGTGTTTTTGTTTGTGTTGTTTGGTGTAATCATGTCTTGCAGCACCTCACTGACTCAGTTGTGTGTATGTGTCTGTGTGTGGGCCGGCAGTCTGTTTGTTGTATTTCCATGTGTCACATTGAGTCATCAGTGCGCCTGTCATTGCCATAGCGACTATGCTGTGACATATGCCTGCTTCTTGGCTCCCTGACTGACAGGACTGTTGCGGTGGTGAAATCCAAAGGATGTGGGAACAAATCGCACCTCGTCCTCTTCCTTCCGCCGAGTGATAGACGATCTGTCGCTTATCTCCTCCTCCTTTATTCTGTTTATTTACTACAAGGCTGAGTGAAAGGAGAGCAAGGCCTTTCCTGCTTTAGATCAAACCTGATGATCCCCTGCAGTGTGGACTCAAAGTGACCAATGATATGATAAAAATGGCACAAGTGATGGTAGGAGGAGGAAATCATCAAATCAGATCACGTCCCATTATTTTTGCTTTCCCTTGTTATCAAAAACTACAAGTGGCTATGTGTATGCGCTCACTCTAAGCTGCAGATTTTCCCCCACTGTGAAGCTGAGATCTGAGGAGTCAGACCTCTGTTCTTAAACAACATCGGAGCAGTCTCCATACATCTCAACACTTGTTCACAATTGATTTCACACTGAGTCAATTTCTTCATCTCAAAACACACCTCCTGTAGAACAAAACAACAAACTTGTTTCTTCTTATGAGACAGCAGAGATTGTGCAGAACTCTGGGAAGTATAAAGACGTGTATGGGTTGTTTATACCTTTTAGATGACAGCATCCTTTTGTGTAACTCAGCTGAGATGGACATGTCTGCTTGGGGTCTTTAACAACTTTCCACGTGTATGCCCACACTGTTTTTTCTGCCAGTAAACATTCACCGTGTTCGAGTGTAGAATTGAAAAAAGAAGGATACTGTTGTATTAGTGTGACAAAGCTTCACTAAAGATGTTAAAGGCATTGGTGGGCTTCCTGTGTTAAAAAGTGGGTTTAGTCAAGACAGTCTGTAAACCAGAGTGTAGAGTGAAAATAGACAAAGTAAAGAACATCGTTTGGGGGAGATAAATGTTGGTTTGGCCTTTTAGCTTCAGGCCAGAGTAGAACTGAACTTGGTTGTACACATGTAAGCTTCATCTGCAAGATATTTGAGAAGCAGTGGTCAGAAGCTGAAGAAGAGATGTTTCACAGCTTACAGTGGAAATCCTTGATGAATGGATATTTCCATTTCACTGGAGAGGACATTTTTCAGCAAATGATGGACAGCCAAACAGAAAATTCTGCAGGTAACATTTGTATTTTAGCAATATTTTGCAGTTAATACAGTAAACACAGTTCCTACTTTAGTGTTGACAGTTACATTTAAAAGTTCATTTTGTTTTTTTGGATTTTTTAAGGACAGGTAGTGTTAACATCACAATTGCAGCACAGACAAGATAAAGAAATATTCAGTTAAAATAAAGTATAAGAATGTAAGATAATTATATTTCAAGAAATAGAAGAAACAAACAGTAAAAAAAAGGCAAAAGAAAACTAGAGACCAACTTCTGACAGGATCAATCCAACCGCAAAACAGCTATCCGCCACTTACAACTAATTTCTGCCCCTTCCCTTTCTCCTACCCCCCTTCTTCTGTCCTCTGGTGAATTTGAGTGAATTTTCATACACCAGTTTGTGCCTTTTCTGCATCATTTTATCATCAAATTTTGTCAAAATGATTTTTTGATTTCATTTATTTTGGAGGATACACATGCACGTGTTCTAAATATCTACACCTGTTTGTGTATCCTGGTCAGATTGTGCCCTGAAAACCAGGTATTTTAAGACAAAGCATGATCTTTTCCTAACTCTAACCAAACGTATCCCAGAGCTTTGTTGAAACACCAAGTTCAACGAATCAGCTACATAATAATGTGCGTATGTAACGTGTTCTTGTTTTGTAGAAACAATGCCAACATTTTATCTTGCGAAAGGTTGAAATTTCTGTAACAGAGATCAAAGCTAACCAAATATGGCAGAGAAAAGGATTTGGTATTATTGTTTTACTATGAGCCTTTGATACATGGTCAAATATAAGACACAAGAAGGAGTGGAGCTTGGGACATAGCCCCAGCTTTTCGTTTTTCGAAGCATATGTTTTTCGTCATCTAACTCCTTCTACATTTTTTAACGTAGAAACTTCAGTCAAACTTAGAAATATTCAGCTCAACTGGGACATGATTGCTGTGACTTTTCTTATTCATATCTTTCATACTTACTAACGTTATTTCAAGCATTTTCAACTTCCATGTCATCATTCATACATTCACGTAGAAACTTCATTTAACCTTTAAAATGTCCCCCATCTTTCGTATATTCTGGATACGATTCATCTTTCATTTCCACTCTTTCAAACATTCCTATTAGTTCACCTCATTCTTACACATTTAAGCCAGCATTTTATAGTAGACTCAGCTTTTCAAGAGCCTTGAAATATTCTACAGTTGGTATCCTTTAACTTTTCAATAACATTCATACTATTTAAACCTATTCTCACATTTTTATCTATTCCTACTACTTCACTCTCTTCTTACACATTTAAGCCTGCATTGCAATGTAGTGTCAGCTTTTCAAACAATATACCACATCATTCAGCGTGCAGCATTCACACCTGCAATTTCTTTAGAAATTGTATTTTCTAGTTATTGTTATTACTATTATTATTTGGTGCTGATATCCATATGAAATACTTGGATTATTAGAAATTTGCTATAAATGGGAATTTTTTTTTTTCAAATTAAGTAGATAAACTGAAGAAAAGCTACACAAAACTGTGTGCACAGCCTAATACTGTGTCGTGTATTGACAAGGAGGCAAAAAGGATTCTAGAGGAATGCGCCTGCACATTAAATAAAGAAGTACAGCAACAATATGTTGACACATCTTCATTTCATACTCAACATGTGTACAAGAAGGCCAAAAATGATTTCACCTGATTTAAGTCAGAACTTAATTCATTTAAACATTTGCAGTGTTTTTTACACAGAGACTTTGAAATACAACCACCAGTTTTCATGTATCAGTGGAGTGCATTACAATATATTTGTCTTGCTCAGAGAAACAACTGATTCAGTGGTGTATAAGTGTGGTAAACAGGCCCCTCAAACAAAGAAAATGCAGTATAATCACGACAGCACTATTCAACAGTATTGTTTACCAGTAAAGAGAAATTAATACCGAATGACTGTATATACTGTATGTTTCAACCCCCACGTAAGTAGATGAATACTAACAGACAATATATTTTATACAGTAAGTATTTAACCTTTATGGAAACATGTTGGATATATTGTGTATACCCATCTCATTCTAATAAGGGCTTTATTCATTAGCTGCTACATTCACATGAGTAAATGTCGTGGAATGTGTTAGTATTTATAATTTACATTTTTGTGTTTGCATCCCATTGTCTTTTGAGATCCACAAACGAGTGCGTCCTCACTGACACAAAGAGTGTCTCTGCAGCTCTCTAATGGGAGAACACACTGTGTGAAGAGACAAAATGTCACCAGGCGGTCCCCACTCCGCCACCTCCCCACTCAGGGCATACTTAGCATTTAAAGCCCCCCACCCCACCCTGAAAAAGGCGTGCTAACATTTAGCGGCGGGGGGAAGAGAGGGAAAGGACGCACAGACGGGCTTCAGCCAGCCAGGCAGGCGGCAGATTCCTCCGGCCCTGTAGTAGAGCCGTGGGGAAGTTTTTAATTCCTCCACCCTTATGGTTCATTTGTCCTCCAGATCCCCCATGTGAAGCTCCGCGATGACCACTCATGTGTGCACTACTGTTGAATTATTAACGAGAGAGATAAGGGAAGAAGGAGGCGATGGGAAGATGGAGAGGAGAGGAGGGGGAGAGGGAGAGGGAGGTGAGAGGAGGAGGAGAGGAGGAGAAGTGAGAGGGGAGCTCTGAGTGTGGCAGTGAGAAGGAGAGGTGTGGAGATGTAGTGGAGAGGTGAGAGGTGAGGTGAGAAAGAAGGGGTTGGAAAACGAGGTGAGAAGAGCGAAGGGAGGTGGGAGAGAGATGGAGGAAGTGTGAGAGGAGGCAGAGGGTGAAGAGTGGACAGTGGACACTTAATAAATATTTTGTAACACACTGTAATTCAATTGTCAGCAGAAATAAAGACATTTTTAAGTGTATATTGTCAGAAACTGTAAATTCTATGATACATCTATAACTGGTGTTTAATTAGCTAAGGAATAGTTGATAACAATAAAACATAAATTATATATAACGTGGTTACTGCGGGACCTTTAAAACTCTAATAGTCATTGAATTATTTAATTCCAAAATACTGGTATTAAAATTCCTTAAATCAATCTTTCAAAAGTCTTACAAATGCATAAGAAGTAGGATTTTATGATTGTTTTTTCCGTGTTGCATTGTAAAAACTCAAAATAGTGGTAGCATGTTAAAAATTAAATTGATAAAAGGCAATGCATAAAATGGTCAGTGTATTTTATGCAAAAAGTTGTTCAAACTTGGTGTGACGAGAATCAAGGCAGACCAAGAAAATCGCTGAGAAAACTCGCCAACAAACGGTAGGTATCTCCCAGTTGTCCTCTAACTTTATGTCCACCACATAGCAAAACAGTCATGTTTTATGTCATAATTAACACTTGGAAAAACTGTCCCTGACATAACTAAAATTGTAAAATTGATATTAAATTTAAGTGAAATTAGCCTTAAAAAATCTTGAATCTAACTTAAGCTGTAGGAAGCCTGATTCATTGATATATACATTCAGATTCAAACACATAAATCAAGGTCCACTCACTCTCTCCTAGAGCTTTCAGTCACCTGTCATGGCTTTCTTCAACAGATGGGGGTTGCTCATTTCTCGTGGGCATGAGCATTAAGTAAGGAGAATTAAATGAATGCTTCATATCTCAATTTATTTACTCTAATAAATAACAGTATTTCATATCAAAATCACATTATATTATAATCGTGATAAATACGATCATGTGTAACATTACATTGACAATGATTCATTAACTGTTTGTATACCAGTTTGAGATGTTTAAAAGGGAGTATAGTTGATTAACACTTAAAAAATGTCTATATCCTTACTGCTACATTACAGTGTGTTACAAACACTTGTGAAGTGTTTATTGCTAGCAGTCAAATTCATCTTTAACTTTATTGTGAATTTGTCTCCTACACTGTGATTGATGAGACAAGCACGTTTCACGAATCCCACGCGAACCCTATCATTAGATGATTCCTGCACTCAGATCTATGCAGGTTTGTTTATAAGATTGATAAATAAGGGCCATTATGTGACATTTGGCTCCTTAATGTGATGTATTTTCTGTCTAAGAAAAAAGAAAGTGGGAAGATCTCATTAAAAAGTATGTAATAATGACTGACTTTTCACTCTCAGTATCAGTCACACCCACAAACCCTTAAATGCTGTTTTATTAGACCCCCACTTTTTTCAAACTATATAACCCAGCTTGTAACACAGATTTTCTTTTAAAAACTTGAAGACAAAGTGAAATTAACCTTGGTGACATTGTCAGGGTTTTCTTTTCAGACTTTTATAGCTTCTCCAAAGTCACAGGACGACAATATTCAACTGTTTTCATCGGTTGGGTCGGTTCGGTCATGACAAGTAAATTGACCTTCAAGTGTAAAATCAGTGGAGCACTCCTTTAAGAACAAAAAAAGCAAGAAAAGATTTTTAAAAATCAAATTGGCATAAATTGTGCATAAAATGCCACAGTTAGTGTGTGTATGACGGTGTTGAAAGGTGATACTCCGCTCCCCAGTGACCCATTGCCTTCACTGTACAGTCTCATGATCACATCTCTATGGTTACTGTGGGAGACTTGGAGGACACTGGTGCCACGTCACACAATTACAGCACTATTGTACTCTACTCCTGAGTACTGTGATAAGGACATAATTGGGTTAAGGTGACGCAACACACACCATCAGTGTCTGCGACATCATTACACAGTGACAGATACCTGAGTATGTACAGCACACACACACACACACACACACACACACACACACACACAAACTCACCCTATAGGGTGTTTAACCAAATGATATAAAGCAAAGGTGTGTGAGTATGCAAAGAGCTGTACAGTGCATGCATATGACTTCTTTTACACATGTATGCATGGAATGAGTTATGTTGTTGCCCTTAACAAACACAAACACACACACACCACATACACTCTCCATACATAAATACAAGACAGAGTAAGTGAATGCACTGATTAGACTGAAATGTGTATGCGTGTGTGTGTGTGTTTGTGTGTGTGTGTCTAGGGGGGTATCCTCCTGAGGGAGAAGCCAACTAGACCCCCCTTCTTACCACCACACACACACACACACACACACACACACACACACACACACACACACGCACAGTGTCTGGGGGGTGGGGGGGAGTAAGCCCTTGCGGATTTGTAGAGAGGCCCGGATTGTTCATTAATAAAGAAAGGATGAAAACGGGGGAGAGAGGTGGAGGGGTGTGTGTGTGTGTGTGTGTGTGTGTGTGTGTAGGGAGGGGGGCAAGGAGAGTGGGAGAGAAAGAGAAGGGAAAGAGAGAGAGGGAGAGAGGAGGAGAAGGGGGAGGAGGGGGGTACACAGTATTAGACAGTAATTAAATAATCATCTGTGTTGCTCTCGTTTACTCCCTCCCCTCTTCCTCCTCCGCCTTCTCCTACAGCACTAGCGGCCACAACACCTGTCACAATTCATCACCCTCACACACACACACACACACACACACACACACACACACACAGGAGGCTACAAACGAAATCACATCAAAGCCGTACACACATTACACAGAGTCTTATAAAATATATGCACTCATACATAACACACAGATACGCATACATGCTTATGCACACAAATATGTTGATAAAACACACGGGAGAGAGTGTGAGAGCGACGGGGGTCCAGGGTGGGTATTGGGTGGGTTTTGGGTGGCTGTCAAATTAATTTCCACCATCCTGTTGTCTCCTATGGTTGCCCTCTCACCCTCCTTTCTGTTTACCCACTGTCCTTCCTCTCATGACAGGTAGCTGCTGTCCGGTCCAGGTAAATCCTGGATGACATGAACTGGTGAGTCTATAAAGTGTCAGCACTAACTATAAAAACAGTCTGAGACAGACCTGATTACAGCCATCAAGAAAAACCTGTCAAATAATGGCAGTGACAGTCCTCATGTTGTGTCAGGACAGTCAACAAGGATCATTTTAGTTTGTCTGTTCCAACATGGGTCTTGTTTTTGTAATTTGGACATCATTATATCATTGGTTGTACCAAATTAAATGTTGATATCTGGGAGTGAGGCCTCTTCCCTGCAATAAAGTTCAGTTGGTTTTAACATGGGGGTGGATGCTATAAAAACTAATTGAAAGTAATAGTGATCAATTCAATATATTCACTTTTAAATAAAGTATAATTTCATCGGGAATAAATACAATTTAACTTTCTTTTTGTTTTTAAGATAATTTTTGGGGGGCCTTTTTGCCTTTAATGGATATGACAGTGTGAAATGGGGTGAGAGAGAGAGAGTTGGGAGATGACATGCAGGAAAGGGAAGCAAGCCGGAATCGAGCCTGCGACCGCTGCAGCGAGGCATTGCCTCTGTACATGGGGTGCCGGCACTATCCATTACGCTACCGACACCCCAAGACAATGTAACTTTTAATATAAAACTTTTACTAATTAATCAAATACTGCAATTTAAACTTCTTTCTGTAAACATTTAAGTTCAGAGGAGCTTTTATTTTGATGCCTTGAAGTACAGTTCGCCACCATTGTCTCTTGAGAAGCATTTGGTCTTAGATTAGAGAGCTGCCTCTACCTGTCAGTCATACACAACGCCCATCAGTGAGCTCTGGGCTTGATTACCTTCACCTGTGTTGCAAGTACAAGTGAACACGGCACAGGAACCACCATCTCTCAGGGCAGATACAGAAGCAGATTCATTTTGGGTGAAACAACTTCAAGACACAAGGCAAAGAAAATCTAGCCCAGATCTCACTGAAGGGCATTGTGTATGACTGACAGGTAGAGGCAGCTCTCTAATCTTAAACCAAATACCTCTTAAGTGAAAATGGTGGCAAATGGAATTGCAAGGCACCGAAAGAAAAGTTGTTCCTGACTGAAATATCCACAGACAGATGTTCTAAACACATTATATAAACTTAATTCTAAAATGAAATACCATAATTGTTGAGTAATAGTTTTAAATTAAACATTACATTGTGTTTAATTTACATGGAATTTTATCTTTTAACTAAATACATTAATTGATCACTGTTAGTTTTCAATTCATTTTTGTAACATCCATCCGTCATTCTGGTTTAAGCCAAAATTATTATCCAAATTGTCCATCACAGTTCACAGACTGAGCTTCTGGTCCTTCTGGTTCTTTGATCTACTACCTACATAGTTGTTTGTGTGTGTACATTACCTGTAAAATGATAGATCCTATCAGACATTTGAAACTGTTCTCGTCAGCCTGTACGATTGCCTGACTGCTCTTGATTCTTACACCATCAGACTTTGCTGTAGAAATGTCTCTACATACCAAGATCTCAGGAATTACTTTGGTGAGTACTGTACAATATTATCATGACTGACCAAAATCATGGCCTTCACTATGAAAATATGGCCCAAGTTGTAATAATGATGATGTAATGATGTAATGATGTATTTTAGGGGAAAACAAGACTAGGTGGAGACCTCATATATGGTGGGACTGTGTTTGGTCAGTGTGCTTAATTGTGGCCAAATTGTCACAGGGATAGTCAGTGGTTTCTATGAAATGAATTTATAGATATAAAATGTTATCTGCAACTTTCTGTAATGGCCTTAGTAATATTTGTTCTGAATCAGTGTATCGTATGACATGGTTAGGCTATGTTTGAGTCAAATAGTTGTGGTCTGCTTTAATTTAGTAAATTCAACAATACAATCAAGCTATTTTCAACAATATGTTGCTCTGGATTACTCATCTAAACTGTTATTGGCCTATTGCATTCACCAACGCACAGTGGACAGGCAACAGTTTACATTACTTTGTTAAACAGATCAGACCCAGGTTGCATCCCATGGCATTTATAAACATGCCCACAGCCTCGAATGTTGGTTTTATGGAAAACAGAGCAAGATAACTTTCCTGCTTCAGCTTCCAAACTGTGGTCAGGAAGCACAAGGGAGACTTTGTTTACTTCACTTGCGTGTTGAGGAGCTGCAGCATTTATTCATGGACAAAGTGTACACTTACCGCCGCTTGACAACTTTACTATAATTTCTTCTCTGCTCGATCGCCAACACTTGTCTGCTCTGAACACATCCACCATCTCTCTCTCTCCCTCACTGGACCACACACTTGCAATGCTCACACTACACACCATGCTATGCTTATAATGTATTCATCAAACTGTGTCAGCACCCTACAAACATAAGATCATGCAGCACCAATAACTGCAAATGTATTGAGGAAGTGGATCAGATGATTGATGGAGGAGGCAAAGACGTCATCAGAAGAAACAGTGTCATGCCTATTCATTTGAAAGATCAAATGGGGAAACATGAACACTTTAAAGGTGCTTGCACATGACCAGCATTAAAAATCTCTTGATACCTGCTGTGCCATTGTTTTCCGATGGAAGCTGGCGTTAACGCTGATGTTGGGGGTACTTTTCGACTTCGACTTCACCGGTGCTTTGACGCGACGCCGAAAGTTCAATTTTGTTGAACTCTGACCCCGTTTGACGCTGACCTTTCCATGTAGAGCCAATGATTTTACAGTAGAAAGCAGGCAGGGGGCGGGGGCGGAGATGGGGCGCGGAAAAATTTAAAGATCCGACTGCAAAATGGAGGAGAGATCAGCGTTGGGTCAAGCCGACGGCGAGCGCTGCGGCATCGGCAAATCGGCAATCATGCGCAAGCGCCTTAATGGTATAAACTCGATGATATAACTTTATCACTCAGCAACTTCATCATTCAGCAATTTCATCACTCAGTCAGTAACAGACTTTTGTCTTTATAGGGCAGACCATGCCTTGCTGCAGTCCATCCAAAATATAGTCGTATTTTCATCCAATGTATCCTCATAGAATGGTTTGTATGAAATCCTTCGAAAATGCACACACAACAGTTTATATGATACCCTACGAATTAGTGCCCCTCAAATGACGTTACATCTTTAACGTAAAGTTAGGTAATAAGGTCAAGTTACAGAGGTTAGGCAGCACATTCTTCACATGATGGCAATCTTCCAAAATACTTCTGTAAAATGCGTGCAAAATGTACGAAGTTGGGTGCACTACTTTTCATAAGAAAATGTAGAAACAGTTTGTGATAACCTATTGGTAATGACAACATTTTACTCACCAACTCACAGTTTATGTTTTATGTTTTATTATGGATCCCCATTAGTCTTCACAAAGCGAAGACTATTCTTCCTGGGGTCCAGACACTCATATATACAGTACAATCAAAATAAAAACTTAATACAATGAAACAATACAATAAAATACAAAAACAAAATGCATATTTAAAATAAAACAAAACAAACAGAAATACTCAGTGTTTCTAATAACTCTTAATGTACAATCAACATACCTCATTCAAAGAACCAAAACATCATTACAGTTCTGCAATTTCAACTTGCTAACTAAACACAATTTCTTTACCAATAATGGCTTCTTTTAATTTCTTTTTAAATCTCAGTTTATTGTCTATCCTAATTATATTTGGCGGGAGCCTATTCCAATATGCTATTGCTCTATACATTACAGTTGTCTTCAGTGCATTAGATCTTGGTAGCGGTAGAGTAAAGTGAACACACATAGCATGCCTAGTGGTATAGCCATGTCTAGCATTTATAGGTTGTAGCTGAAACAACAAATTCTTGTGTTTACCAGAATGATAAATATTAAACAGAAATGTCACAAGACTACATGCCAGTCTTTGATCCACTTTCATCCAAGACAGTACTCCATGCATCCACTCAACACTACTCCTTCCATTACAGCGGAGTACGAGGCGTGCCGCTCTGTTCTGAGTGATCTGGAGTTTGTGTAAGTCTTGTTTTGAAGCGCTAGACCATATTGTTGGGCAGTACTCAAGACAGGATAGTACTAAAGATTGCAATACTAGTTGAACCGTTGAGCCAGACAACAAGTGTGCAGCCCTTCTTATTATTGAAATATTTCTACTCATTTTAGACACTATTTTATTAATATGTGATGACCATGAAAGTGTTTCATCAATAATCACACCCAATAATTTGGCCTCTCTAACTTGCTCAATATTAGCACCCTGTAAAACAAGATGGAGTTCAGGATTAGATCTTAGCATATATCTAGAGCCCAGCATGATACTCTTTGTTTTTAAAACATTCATCTTTAACCTGTTTTCACTCACCCAATAAGGGACTAACATCAACTCCTCTTGCAACAATTTGTTTACTAACACAGCATTTTCCCCAGAGACATACATTGTAGTATCATCCGCGTAAATTTCCATGCATGCACTTTTTAATACATGTGGTAAATCATTAACATAAATTGAATATAATAACGGTCCAAGGCAACTTCCTTGTGGGACACCACATTGTAGGGTCACCACATCTGAAATTGTACCATTAAACAACACACATTGTTGCCTCTTAAACAAATAACTTTTCATGGGTTTAATAACACCTTCTTCAAAATGATATGCTGATAGCTTCCTTACTAATATCTCATGATCAATTATATCAAATGCTGCGCTAAAGTCCAGGAGCACAGCACCCACCATTAACTTCCTATCAATGCCTTTAAGCCAGTTATCAGTCAACGATGTTAGTGCCGTGTTCGTGGAATAGCCAGCCCTATATGCATGCTGACGCTCAGTGTTAATATTATTTTGTTCAAAATAACATTGAATCTGCTTACATATAATTTTTTCCATCAATTTACTTAGTACAGGTAGTATACTGACAGGCCTGCTATTCGGACCTGCAAATGTCTCCCTGCTGTTTTTTCTCAGCGGAGTAACCTTTGCAATCTTCCACATCTGTGGATAAACACCGTTTTGAAAACATAAATTAAAGATATGACATACAGGCGCCGCAATAAACTTAGCCGCTAGACGTAGCAGTCTACCATCTAAATTATCAGCTCCACATGGCTTATCCGTTTTAATTGAAAGCAACAGCTTCTCCATTTCCTCTACTCCTATCCTCTCAAATTCAAACCTACACACCTTGTCCTTCATAATCTTATTTTTTATAATGTAATCCGAAAATTGACTACTAACCGGTAATATCTGGTTTCTAATTGTATTTACTTTATTGATGAAGAAATTATTAAAATAATTCGCAATGTCAACTGGTTTCGTTATAAACACACCCTCAACCTCTATGAATGCCGGTACTTTGTCCGTTTTTTTCCTACCCACCGCTTCATTAAGTGTTTGCCAAAGTTTCTTACTGTCATTTCTACATTCCATAAATTTGCATCCGTAATAGTGTTTTTTCTTCATTCTATTCATTTTAGTTATTTTATTTCTAAGAGTCCGGTACTCTTGCCAAGCCACAAGGCAACCAGTTGTAGCTGCTAACTCCTTAAGTAAATCTCTCTCTTTTATACACTTTTTCAAGTCATCATCAAGCCAAGGAGTTTTAATCTTCCTAACAGTAATCTTTTTAATTGGAGCATGTTTATCACAAATATTAGAAAATAATGTTGTAAAATTTGATAGTGCATCGTCTGTATCTTTTCTGTCCAGAACTGATTCCCAATTCACACTTTCCAAATCATCAACAAAATTCTCCTCAGAAAGTTCTTATACGCTCTTTTATGAACAATCTTAGGTCCAGTTTTGGGTACCTTAGCTTTCCAAGTTGTTGCAATTAAATTGTGATCACTAAAACCCACAGATACAGAAATCACTTTAGAACACTTCTCAGGGGCATTTGTAAAAAAAATGATCAATACATGTAGATGAACGTGAACCTTCCCTATTGATATGAATTCTAGTAGGTATGTTCACAATCTGAGACAGGTTGTATACAGTGGCTGCATCACTCAACTTCCTTTTCAAAGAACAATTACTCGAAAAACCAATCCACATTCATATCAGCTGCAAATATTAATTCATAATCGGAGTCAGTTACATTCTGTAGCATTGTGCAAATATTATCTAAATAATCGACACTAGAACTAGGTGGCCTATAGCAACAGCATGTTAAAATAGGCTTCATATGTGGCAATTGCACTTGAAGCCATAGCGCTTCCACACCATTTATAACTAGGTCTTTTCTAATTTTTGCAGGAATCTGGTCTTGAATGTAAAATGCCGTTCCTCCCCCATTTCCGTCTCTATCCAACCTAAATACGTTATAACCTTGAATAGTCAACTCAGAGTCATCTATATTGTCCTTTAAGTGTGTTTCCGTGATGGCCATTACATGAATGTTATTTTCAAGCAAGATTGAACGCAACTCAGTAACCTTATTTCTTAAACTGCATATATTCAAATGTGAAACTCTCAACCCTTTTTTTGGTAACTTAATTGACATTTTAATCGGTGAAAATTAAAAATACAAAATCACAGAAAATAAACCTAAAAATTAAAAGTCAATGGGTCAGATGACAGAGACAGTGTTCCACACTCACTCATACTTGCTCAGTTCATCCAGCTTTCTGACTAGTATTACTTTGGCTTGTTCAGGAGAATGTCCATTCAGTTTAATAAATACCTTGCAATTTGAAGTCCAGGTTCCCTGGATCTTGTTTTTCTTCTTTAGGATCTCCCCATTCTTCTCTGTCAGGTGCTCATTCAGGTAAACCTTCGTTCCTCTTAGGTTTTTTCCTTGTCTCAACAGTTCCAACTTATGCTTCCTGCTGACAAACTTCAGGATTACAGCTGGAGTTTCCATTTGATTTGCTCTTCTGGCTTGTCCCTCTACTGTCCCTTTGATTGTAGAAACGCCACCACCTCCTCTTCCACTGTTATTCTCTCCTCCTCACTGAGCTCGATTTCATGTCCCAGGGCACGGGCAGCAGCCTTTGCATAGGTAGAGGGCGGCACGGTGGTGTGGTGGTTAACACTGTCGCCTCACAGCAAGAGGGTTGCCGGTTCGATCCCGGGTGTGGGAGCCCTTCTGTGTGGAGTTTGCATGTTCTTTGCATGTTCTCCCCGTGTCAGCGCATGTTCTCCCCGTGTCAGCGTGGGTTCTCTCCGGGCACTCTGGCTTCCTCCCACAGTCCAAAGACATGCAGATTGGGGACTAGGTTAATTGATAACTCTAAATTGTCCCTAGGTGTCAATGTGAGCGTGAATGGTTGTTTGTCTCTATGTGTCAGCCCTGCGATAGTCTGGCGACCTGTCCAGGGTGTACTCTGCCTCTTGCCCGATGTCAGCTGGGATAGGCTCCAGCCCCCCCGCGACCCTCAAGAGGATGAAGCAGTTAGAAGATGAAGAACTCACAGTAGAGTTTTAGAGGATGTGAAAACATCACTTAGAAGTCATGGGGGTAGTTTCAGCAATATGCCTACATGCAGATTGCAATATAATCTCCCACTGCATTAGTGACAGGTAAAAAATAGGTTTGTAAAACAAATTTGAATGTCTACAATTTCATTTTTTTCTCCCATGTGATTTTTTTGTGAGCACAGTTTCTTAAAGGAAAGAAAAGATATTAAATGTGTCTGTTACATCTGGCAGCACTTACAAACATAATGGACTGACTCTCATGTAAGACCTTAATGCTGCTTCTCAACCCACTGACTGTAAGATGTTACTGTCAGCAGTTACAGCAAAGCTAAATCTGCCCCTTTAATTAACCCCTTCAGAGAACATATATAAGACTATTGAACTCTAATACTGTTTATTAGAAACACAACATCCAATGCAAGAACACTGTGATCTCCATCTGGCTGTATATTAACCACAGGCGTACATGCCCACACATGGACATAGTATATACAGAGGTAAACACACATATGAACATACACACTCACAGACTCAAACGCGGACCCCAACCTGACAGAGAAGTATATTATGTATAATTACAGTCAGCCATATGGCCATGGGGACTGCTGGCCAGGCCGACAGGGTTCAGCTCTGAGGAGACACACGCGCGCACACACACACACACACACACACACACACACACACACACACACACACACACACACACACAGTGGTGAATAAACATTCAATAATGTTGCTGTGGATTCATTCTCTCATTCATTGATACATATTCCTGCGTGCAGCCACAGGGCCTCCCAGTTAAATCCGGCGTACAGGCCAGTATGGCTGGATAATATGGCCTTTGTTAATGACGATCAGAAAATTGTGCCTCTTTACAGCAGGAGGTAAACAGGATTCTGATTAACATCTGCTGGGAATTACTCATTGATTTTGTCTCCTGTTTTTGTGGTGATTACAATGTTGCTGGAAACAATCAATCTGTCCTGCACTGACGTAAAGAGTCAGACAGATTTGTGTCCCACATGTGAAATCCAAAAAACTGCAGAGCACAGGATTTAGTGGAGATACATGATTCTTATAAGGGCACACATTGTTCTAAGGAAATTAACTTTTTCAAGTAGAAATTATTGTTTAGTCAGAGCTAATCTGTATGTAAAGGAACATGCAAGTGTTTTGCATGTTAACGCATGCTGCAGAATATCAGATTTTTTCTTATTTTTACAGCAGTTATTGGTTTCCATTTATTTGCTGTATATCATACAATTCATTAAATGAACGCTTTAAACTGAGTTCTGTATTTCATCATATCACGTCTGCATTATTTTTTTACCCATATTGTTGCATATTATTGCAATTTACTGTATTTCTATATCAATGTGACATTACTTCATTGTATCACCTCAAAAAAATTACTCAACTTTAACAAAAATCTATAGAGACATGATGTTAATTGTTATTGAATCTGTCTTTTGATTTCATATTGCTCTGCTTATAGAAATAACAAGACTAACAAAAACAGTTTTGGGGAGCTTGATTTTGTTTTGGTCAAGAATTGAATGAAGTGTGTTTTATGATGAGTTAACAAGGCAATTAAGCTAACGTTAGTCCTAGTTCAGTGAAAGAGAGTTGGTTTTCTTGGTATCTTATGTTGTAATGTAAATCCAGCAATCCTTCAATCCTCTCTAGTAGCAAAGCGCAGGAGATAGTTCACAAAAGACACCTCTCTGTGCTCCTTACTACTACTGTTTGGTCGCTACTTTAGAACCTCACCTTGGTGACTTCAAGACTTGCCGCAACTTGGTTTAATTATATGAGAGTTTATACAAAGGTAAGCCCACTACAACAGTTGTTATAGCAACAGTACACATGAAAATGGCCACCGCTCTGACCATCCTGCCATTTTGATTTAAGTGGAAATGTCCGTTCTACTCTAATTCTGTTTCTATTGTTTTTCTCTTTACTCAATAATCTATCACCTATCTATCTAATTATCAATCACTCTATTTAAAACACTTTCCTCTCTTTTGAGATGATATGCACCATGATGTTGCTGACGATCCAAGCTCATTGTACTTGCATACAACCAATGTCCCTTGTGCTTAAATGCAAAAATGTGAGACCTTCACGCTGCAGGTCGTTGACACCTCAGAAGTTGTGTTTGTTCTGTAAAACTAGATAGAAATGTAAAAAAGAGAAGAAAAAAAAACAAGAAAGACAAAACAAAAAGCTGTCACTCTGTGTGGACACATGTAAACTCTCAGAAGTTCAGCAGCAGCAAACAAACAAAGTGGGAAACACATTAATGACTACAGAATGTGCAAAAACAGAAAAGCCAGGATGTGATTATTGGAAAGAATGAGATTCTTCAACTATGTAACGTAATGAAAAGGAAATATTCATATTAGGCGAAAACAAACTATTGAAAAGCTGCTCATTAAACCTCATAAATAAATGCAAATCATCTTAATTAGTTCGAGGACCTTGGGTGCCTCTGAGCTTCTTCTGCTCCTCTCTCTTTTCTCTCGCTTGCTTGTTTTTTCCCTGTTGTTTGTTTTCTTGCCGTTATTGTTGTTGTTTTTGAAGTCCTTTTCCATTCCCCCCTCTATCTCCTCCTCCTCCTCTCCATCGCTGCCATTCGCCTCTCTCCTCTCCTCTCTCCTCCCCTCTGGTTTTGGTCGTTGCACTTGTGTCTCGTGGTTCTTTCATCGCAGCGTAGTCGACCTGGCCTAACCCTCTGTGGATGCCCAATGCAGAGGAGGGTGACTGGGAGGTTTGGGCGGAGCGGATGGGTGGGGGTGGGAGGTTTGGGGTTCTGGTGCCACTTTTTGGCATCTCAGTCGGATGTGAGCTAGAGCCAAGCTTTCTCAGTGAAGTCAGGAGTGCTCAAAAAATGAAAAAATAAAAATCACTCAGAGGATTTCTTGTGATGCATCTGAGTAATCATCTGAAAGTATAGCATCAAAAGACCTTCAACAATAAACTTTATCGATTTAGACAAAATGCACAGGAAAACATTGACTTGTTCATGTTTTTTAATGTTTGTAAAATGTTCTTTGATTGCTTATAAATGTGCAGAAACTTTATATTGTATCCGTCAGGCTGTCTATAGAGATGTGGTTGTCCACAGTTTTGTTAAGTGCCGCAGAGCAGACTGGGCCTGGGGGCTTCGTTAGGCACAACTATACTGTGACACATGCTGCTGTGCGAGGGAGATGTAGATTGGATGCCCGTGTTGTCACTTGGTCTACCTGCTGTTATTAGTTTAGGGACACCTAATTGGTCTCTGGTCTATCTGTGATATCTTTATGGACCTCTAATGGGGCCTTTTGCTTAGAGAGGAGGATGAGAGGAACAGATAATTGGTCCTGAGGTGCTACACAGGCTCAGGTCTGCTGCTAAGCTCAATTTGCAATTTACCAGGAGATCTCACACCTATTCACTTTAACAAGGTGTTGTAAATCATGGTGCTCTGTGCTCAGCGGGGAAAACACTGCTCATAGGAATAAATGCAAAGTACAGTAGATTTGTTGTTTTCATTCATTGTTAAATGACAATGTGTTGCCAGCTTGGTGTGCTGTTTATCTGGCTGGCATTGGAAAAATATTAGTCTCTGGTGCTACTACCAATGGACTCCTCAAGTTGTGAGCACAGGGCTTTACACCTGAGAATGAACAACTGCTCAACAGCACCTGAGTGCAAAAAGAAACAGCCCAGTATCCCGAGGTAAGACTGTTTCGTACCACCTGATTTATGCCCAATACCAATGTTGCAGAAAGCAGAGATGGAAATTGCGAATGACTTTGTTGATTTGAATAGTAATGTTCAAAGATTTGTAGTCCCTGGCAGCGTACTTTGTGACGTTTTTTCCTCAAGCTGTTTGATTGCATCACCAACTGCACTTCAGTATAAAGAGGTGAAGCGTCCCCCCTTTTGGTGGACCACCATGGGACCATGTTTCAGAAAAATTATGTAGTTAATGGCGGGAGACTTCCGGGTCTTGCTTGTTCTTTTTGCTTCACTGGATAAAACAAATCAGGTAAGATAGGTAAGCGATGAGAGATGTAGTTTACTGAGAGGTTTCACACAAAACTGAACGGTACAACAACAAACCTATGACAAACTGCAACTTTCTTATCTTGCACAATTATCTTTTAAATTGACAAATATCATATGTGTAATTCATGGCACAATTCAAACTGAATAAAAAAAAATGTTTGTCTCTTGCCATTGACTACCGTACATATTTTTTTCCAAAATAAGGTCCCATGGGTGACACCAGAAGGGGAGGTACATCACCTCTCTATGTAATGTACAGCAGTAACTGAACACATCACTGTTTTTGACGCTGTAATTTTTTGTCTGACTCCAGGAGTAGTTTGCCCTTTACATAGCAAGAAGGCGTGGGTAGTGTGTATAGGCGTGTCTGACCTTCATGCAGGAGATCATGTCTTGTTACAGACCTGCAATTAATGTTGTCTTTATATTCAGTGACAAAAGGCCTGTTTGCACAGGCTTAGTATTACCTGGGGACCTCTTGTAATTTGTAATAATAGCAGAAGTCGTCTGCAATCTTGATCCCTTGCCAGTCTGCCATGTCTGTCATTCAAGTACAAATTCCTCTGCTAATTGCCTACCATGTTTCGCCAAACACAGAGGTCATGTAATACTACTGATCCCGTGCGAATCTGCATCTCTGTGATTTGGGGTTGAATTATTATTGTTATGCAGAGACTTGACATCATATAACTGGGATAGTGTCAGTAAATTCAAGTAAAACAACAGGCTTTGCTTTTCCCCAACAGATGTGGGTGGATAACGTCCCATGTGAGTATAGCTTTTGCGGCCGTAGTAATTATAACGTGAGCAAAGGAGTTGTTCAGGTGATGTTATTTTAAAGTGACAAAGGCTTTGGAGCTTCCCTTTTCCAAACGCCCATGAACAGTTTTTATTTTTCTAAAGTATGACCACAATCGTTCCATAGCCTTACGAAAACATAATTTCAATCTAAACCATGGTGTTTCCCTAACCTTAATCTCTCCCTAACCCTGACTGCGTTGTTTTTGACATCAAACCTAACCATAGCTTTGTCATATCAATGAATGGATGTATTTTCAACTGTGATTTGTAACTGTTGTAGAACGCACAAACAAATTATATTATGCTGCCAGTAGGGATGTCAGATGGTTTTGGAGGGCATCGCAAACAACTATTTTACCCTTTGATTTTGAAGGATTATGATAGACAGGGAGAATTTTACGAAACAAATTCAAAAATGGAAAGTAATCCTGGATTTTGCAGGATCATCCGATATCAACATTCTTGTCTAGCGGCAGGGTCGCATTAATAATGTACATTTTAAAGGAATCCCAAACATAGTAGGTGGACTGATAGGGTGGAGAGAGGACTGCTATGGGATCTGCGGAAGTCAGTGTGTTATGCAACATAATCATAGGGTGTGACCCCTGGTGTCACTTACACCGACCTACATACTGCATACAGGCCAGTGACACACATATACACGCACTGACACAGAGAAGGTACAGGTGTAAAACACACATGACCAGTGCTGCACATAGTGCCCTTCAGGTATGTAAAATCACAGCTAATATATCAACAAATAAAAAAGCTTCAAAACTGAATAGTTGATCATTATGATAAATTCAATCACCTAGTAAATTAGTGGCTGGTCACAGATCAGCTGCACCAACTTCCTTTGAGCCGTTATGATTATTTCAATGTTACAAAACACCCAGCGGAGGTCTAATTAGATTAAATGACCAATAAGTCACACTTATTAAGAGTGCTCCTCAACCACACTCCTCATAGACAGACTTCTTTGCCTCCATTGGCACCAAGTGCTTGTGATTTCTCATGTTGTTATTCCCGCTACTATAAATTATTCAATATTTGTTTGAATAAATGAACATGAAAAATAATCTCCAATGGCTACAGAAGGCAATAGTTAATTGGAATTAAAGAAAAAAGTTTGAGCCTTCTTTTTAGTTGTTGTTTTGCTTCTTTCTTTTGCACTCTTGCCTTTTATACTTTCTTGCATTGTACCATTGGACTTTTTTCTTCTTTCATGTCAGTTCATTACATTTAATTTATTAATGTCCAATATTTAATGTGCCAAAAATGTCAGATTCAAACAGATGAAAAATGGGGCATTTTCTCCTGGTACGAGGGATGCACAAGCTGTTTGCTGCTTCTTGTTGTGACTCTGGGGGCTGAACGAGGGATGGGAGGGGAAGAAACAGAGAGAGAGACAGAGGGAGGGGAAGAGAGCGAGAAAGAGTGAACTCTTCAGTCAGACCTGAAGTTTATCTTTAACCAAGCTTCGAGCTCCCAAACCACAATGCTGCTTGGTGCCAAAAGGCGCAACTTTACAGAAACTAACCTCAAAACGGGGCTGGAGTCGGCGGGAGGAAGACAGCTTTACAGAAACAAACAAACAAACCTCGCAACCTTACTGTAACTCCAAAAAAGAGCAACTTTCTGTGGACTAAACTTAGTGCTGCTCTGAAGTACAAATCAACTTGACTTCAACTTTTGTATCGCAGTGAAATCTATATTTGATAGATAAAGTGATATCTTATGCGGCTGTGGTTTAAATATGAAATGCTTTCTTCTATAGCAGGAAAGCAATACAAGATTCAAGTACACACACATACACAGAGTGCAGCCATGCCGCTATTGATCTACAAGCAGTTTGTCCTTGATGTCTGTCCCACTGTCACTGTGATCGATGTCTCATTGACTCACAGAGAGGAGAGTCAGCTGACGGACACACAAACACCAACACACACGCACACACACCTCTGTGATGAGTAAGATGTGTGAGTGCGACTGTCATCACCTTCTCTGCGCTGTTCTTACCTCAGAGAGGAAACAGACACAGACGCTTTTTCCTTCCTGTTTTGGATTGAATGCTGTAGTTCAAACAGGATGCTGAAAATCTTATATGAGTTGATTTCTGCCACAAATCTGATGCTGATAAATGTCTCAGACGGGGATCACAACATAGAAAGTGAATTGTTTTGGCCGTGTTGTATATTTATAGATGATAGTGTGACTGAGTGAAGCATGACACATAAAACTGAAATCCTCAGAATTCATCCGAAGAAAAGACGTCCATGCGTGTGTGGTCACGGACTGATAATCATTTGTGACTTTTAATATGGACATCGGACACAACACACACACACAAATTTTGTGTTGCTATGGCAACCCAAGGCTAGCACACAATGTTCAAGAGGCGGTTTCTCGAACCATTTGCCAATTTGGTTAATTATGTCTTTGTGCCGGTGAATAGGCCTTGACTCCCCCTCTCTCTTCCCCACCGCCCCCCGCGCCTGTCCCAGCTCTGGCCTGAGTGCAGCCAGCTGACGCACACGCACGCACACACACACACACACACACACACACACACACACACACATATTGTTTGGGGGGGCTGGGTCCAGGAAACTGGGAGTGAGCGGATGGAGGTAGGAACATAGAACAGCAGCTCTAATGAGCCACTGGCTGTCAGGAACGGTTAGGCTGCTGCGCATAGAGAGGCGGGTCCAGCGGAGGGGCGGGGGTCCCCACACACACAAACACACACACACACACACACACACACACACACACACACACACACAGACGATTACACATACAGAGTGATAAAGAGTGAGCTGGTCAAGCACGAGCCTCCAACTCTCATCATGGCTTGTCTGTTCAGTCGCTCTCACGGTTTTAAAGTTTTTCTCAGTTGTGTCTTCACACTTCCTGTTGCCTTCAGACATTTACTTGTTCATGTGTCAGTCTTTTCCTGGCGCTGTCTCTTGACCCTCACTGTCTGTTAGTTCCTGCGCTGGCTCAATGATTATTAATTCTGTGTTTAAAAAAAAATGCTTTTCAATAAGATGCAAAATTCCTGCCAGACCAAATCCTTACATTCAGATGCATTTTCTATCACACAACATGAGTCACACAACCTGCGTCACACAACACTGACGTGATGCTCATGAACCACAGAGCATGCATGTAATTGATGCAGTCAAAGTGTGTGTGGCGTGTGTTGTGAACGTGTATCCTTTAGTTCCAGTCAGCGAGTCCTGCTGTCCACTACATATGTTTGCTATGTTTCTCTGCCTCCATTACATGAATGTGCAAACCAGCTCTCATACAATGACAACCATCTGTCAATACACACACGCATGCACTCCCCGAAATGCTGTGAGCTCCGCCTCCTAACAATATTCCAAGCTGTCTATAAATTCAGCAGAAAAATCAATGGAGTTCTGACAGAGACAAAAGGCCTGAAAGGAGGAGCAGCTGAACTTTTTTTTCTGTTTGTTTCCACACTTTCCTCTCCAGCAGATGTCACAGTAAAAGTTGATGAGCTTCTCGTCCCGCGCGTCTGTCGAGATGAGATAGCTGGAGTGCCGGCTGAGGTTAAAGCGATGTGAAACCGCACCTGAGACTTGAGGACTCCACTGTCGATTTCATTCAGCGACTCCTTCGCGTTGTCGTGCTGTGTGAGATTACGCTTTGATTTTGGAGTCTTGACAGTTCAAAAGCCCAGGCACACGACTGGGTAGTGACTTCCGCTGAGTCCTCATAGAAAACTCAGTTCACTGGTGTACTTCACTGTACTGTGGTTAATGTGTCTGATCGTAAATGAGTACTGCAGCTAGTGGAGGATGTTTGCCCACAGCAGGACAGACATCAGAGCAGACTTGCTCCTCACTGAAATAAAGGCACAGATGTTATCAATTATCAAGGGCCTTGAAGACATTTTATGCTCATCACCCCTTCCCTTTGTTTAATTACAATCCTGTCCAGTCTGCAGTCACTGTCTTGTAAAGAAATAACTCAACATTTTGGGAAATACTGAGAGTGCTGAGAGTTAGATGATTAGACTGATAGCACTTTTATATCCTTGCACTATGATGGTGTTGACAGCAGACAATTAGCTTAGCTTAGCATAAAGACTGGAAGTTGGGGTAAACAGTTAGCCTGGCTCTGACCAACGGTAACAAGCACCTCAAGAGCTTAGGCTGACCAAACGTCCTCTTTTGCCCAGACATGTCCACTTTTCACGTCCCATCCAGGGCGTCCGGGGGTTTTTTATAAACTGATGATAATGTCCGGTTTTCCGTGTGTTTGTGTGTGTGTGTGTTAGAGTGTGGCACGGGCAGCATATTTCTGTCCGAACCTGAACCGAGCCCAACATTATTTAATGACCAAAGCACTGAGTTTGTGTCACACAGTGGTTACGGGCTATTTAACAGGCCGGGCGTGTGCCATGCGTGCTCACCTGCAGAGAGGGAGACCTCCGTGTTTGAGACGTGAGCGGGAGGTGGGAGGTCCGACGCTTCTAGAGAGAGGAGAGGGAGAAATAAAACAAAATAAGATAAAATAGGAAAAAACTGTCTCCCTCTTTTAGGAAGAGGTCCGAGACTTCCAGAGAGGGGTGAGTTAGAAACAAACAGCCAATGTGTGTGTGTGTGTGTTATGTTCAGGTGTTGTCACGTAAATAACAGCGCCCAAGCAATAAACAGGACAGACAATAGGATTTTATTTATTTTTACACTACATTTTCACTGAAAGCTGACCGAATCCGACCTGAGCCCGAATACAATTTATATAGCTATAACACGTCGGGCCGGGTTTGGTCAAAAATGTAGCTCTACATTTTTGACCAAACCCAGCCCGACCTGTTGGGTACCATCGGGCTCGGATCGCCACACTCTAGTGTGTGTATGTGTCCCCTATTGGGGCCTATCTGAATTTCTGTCTTTGAGAGATATTATTTTGTAATATAACTGAATTTTCTATCCATACATATGAATTTTAAATATATTAAAATTATAAGGCATGTTTGAGTAAACTGCGAGTATCATTTAAGTAGGCTATGTCGTGGCTGGCCGACTGTCCTCTTTTTTGGAAATCAAAATATGGTCACCCTACAAGAGCTGAGTAATACAATATATCATGTCTGTTTAATCAATAAACCAAAGTAAAAATGATAACTATACAGGAGGTTATATGTGGGACTATTTCTTGAGTTGGTGCAGTAACCTCCTAGAGAAATGACCAAGATATAGTCTAGCATTCGACTTCTATTTTCTGCCTGTCTGGAGCTTTGATGGTGCCTATAGGTGGACTTTAGTACCTATAAAAAGAGCAAGACCAACAGTTTCGTGCGGTTTCCAGTTTTTTATACAAAGATAAGATAACCAGCTGCTGAGGACATCTCTATATGTATTGTACATACATGAGAGATGAAACAATCTTCTCATCTAACTCTTGGCAAGAAAGTGACAACAGGGCCGTCCACAGATCGATGATAGTATGATAACAATGTGAGCATGCACACTGATGAAGGGCAATGTTCTGTAAACAGTGGTGCTAAGCATGCATTGCATGCTCCAGTTGTGTCAGCAACTTAGGAAAATGGATACTGTCAGTATTTCTATCATTCATTAAATCACTCTAAAAGTGATCCCAGTGATATTGTTCACCACTGTTGTTGTTGTTATAGTTGTGGTGTGTTAGAATTATTTATATATATATATATATATATATATTTATATATAGTATGGACTATCCTTGAGTGTATATTTGTATAAAGAGATGGAGCTATGTGAGATTGCTGTTCATTGACTACAATTCAGCGTATAACTCCCTCCAGGATTGTCACAAAGCTCAAGGAGCTGGGATTAAACACCTCACTGTGCAGGTGGATCCTAGACTTCCTGACAGGCAGATTTCAGGTGGTGAGAGTGGGCGGACACACCTCTTCCCCTCTCATCCTTTACACAGTAGCACCCCAGGGCTGCGTTTTGAGTCCCCTGCTGTACTCCCTGTATACCAACAACTAAGCAGCCTCCTTTGACTCCATCATCACGTTTGCTGACGACACACATGTGGTGGGCCTAATTACAGATAACGATGAAAAAGCCCACCTGACAGAAGAAGAGGACTTGACTCACTGATGTCAGGACAACAACCTAATACTGAATGTCAGGAAGACTAAGAAGATGAAGCAGCAAAGGAACTTCATAACATCAATGGGTCCTTGTTTGGACACCTTCAAGTACCTTGGTGTCTACATCCCAGAGGGCCTTACCTGGGTGCTGCATACTGACTCAGTAATGAAAAAAGCAAGGCAGAGACTGCTTCACCTGAGACGACTGCGGGAATTCTTAAGTATCCCCTCAAATACTGAGAAATATCCACTCCAGCACCACCAAGAGTGTGCTGATGGGGAATATCACTGCCTGTTACGGTAACAGCAACGAACAGGATCGCAAGACCCTGCAAAGAGTGGTTCATTCAGCTGAACATATAAAGGCACTGCTCTACCCTGCCCAAAGGATGTTTACCCCAGACACTGCAAAATTAAGGGCCAGAAGAATCATTAAAGATCCCAACCACCTGGATAACTGCCTTTTCTCAATGTTAAGGTCAGACAGAAGGTACCAGTTACACCAAGCCAACACTGAGAAACTCAGGAAGAGCTTCTACTCTCAGGTCACAAGGATCCTAATTGAAGACACTGCAGAAGCCTGACCAATCATACACATGTATTTATTATTACAGCCTTTTTTTAATGCACAAACTGAAGGAACTGACAGCTTTATATTTCATTGGAATTGTATCTTATATGATTTCATGTGACAAATAAACTGACTTAAACAATTGGTATATTTGCCTGCCTGTATCTCTGTGCCTTTTACTGTCATTTTCTTGTACACGACCCTCAGCATCTTTGTCGGTTTCTCTTTTTCTGCCTGTCTGTGTTTGTTCCAGTGACATGATTCAATGATGAATGTGTCAAGAGTTATTTTTTCTTTCTGTTTCCCTTCTTTTTCAATTTTTGTTTGGCAGCAGCGGAGGCTGTCAGTTTGGTAAATAGATCACCCTTTTGCTGGAGATTCAAGCCATTGCTTAAGTGCCTTTGAGCAATGCTGTACCATAGCACTGTAGCTGACCCTGACCTTTGACCTTTCCTGTAAGAATAATTTCTCCATAGAAATCAAAGCTTGGGGTGGACTTGTTTTGCTGATGGTGTGCATAGGAGGAAGAGGAACAGAAGGAGCATCGCAGGCAACAATGTCCAGTGATATAACAGAAATGAGATGTGATAATAATAATAATGGACTGATGATGACGCGAGCTGATAATGACACCCCTGGGAGATGAAGAAACAGCCTCACATCAGCGTAGTTTTCAAATCCTCTATGTCACCGGGTTTGGTTTGTGAACGTGACACACATCTAGACTGACACACTGAATAATAAAAAGAGAGAAGACGGAAAGGGAGAGGAGAGTGAGCGACAGTGGTACAGGAGGAGACGGGTAAACAGAGATTCAGACAAAGATGGAGGGATGGAGGAAGTTGATGGAAGAGGAGAGGGCTGTCACCGAGACTCTGTTAATGATGTACAGATGGCCTGTGAGTCTCCCCTCCCCACACCAGTAATCTAATGAGGAGACGTGGATTACCGTTAACTCAGATTAATTTTTAACATGGTGGAGGAGACGGTGATGACAGCCATGATTATTATCATTACCATAATCATTCCCACTTTGTCTGCCACTCTGTGTGTGTGTGTGTGTGTGTGTGTGTGTGTGTGTGTGTGTGTGTGTGTGGTTTATTTAAATGTGTGTGTGTGTGTGTGTGTGTGTGTGTGTGTGTGTGTGTGTGTTCATGTATGCGTATGCGCGTGCGTGCATCACGTGGTGTTGAAAATACTGTACGCACGCTTGCGAGAGGTTTTTATGAACCTTGTTCATTTGCATGGAGTCTAGACATGACATCACGTCATCATCCTTTTGTTTTTCATAAACAATATGTATTGACCCTCAGTCAGGCCAGGGCAACATCACTACATGTAAGACCAGCAGAAAACACAACAAAACATAAAAGGCCTTTTGTCTTAGAATGAGCAAATGAGGAGGGGAAGCCGGGATCAGGGAAATGTATTCCCACCTCCTCGTCTCTCAAAAGGGTGTAAAGTGGAGTTTCATGAAGTTAAGAATGCATGGATAATGGGAAGAGAGGAAGGAGGGGAGGAAACGGAAGGAATGAGAAGAGCTGAATGTGGGGAAATAAATAAAAAAAGTGAGTTGAAGGTTTCAAGGGAGATATTTCAGGTTGGAATAGTACTGATGAAGATGTGTTCATATGATTTTTCTTTTAATTTACACTTCAGGTTGTACATTCAGGTATGATGTAAAAACAAAAAACAATGCAGAGGCAGTATTAAGTCTAATTCTTTATCTGATACCTGTTGGCAGGTCAGACAGTGTATTACAACAACAAATTACGTGTGAGGGGAAAAAAATGTAAGTGTGGGGGTTGGGAAAAGTTTGCGTGTGCTTTGTGAATCTGTGTGTGTGTGTGTGTGTGTGTGTGTGTGCAGTCGGGGGTTAGGCAGAGTCAGACAGTGTCTAATCCTCACATCCCTCTCTCTTACAACAACAATAACGTGGGATGAGACAAGATAAAACAATCTCAGTCATTGTTGCCTCAGACAATGAATTAAACTGTTGTTTGTTGTCTTAATACGAGCCTAGATCACACTGAGCATGCTCAGTAAGCATTAATACCACACTAAGACATACTACCATTTACTGGAAATAAGATTATACAATGCCATGCTGACTTATTTACCGTAACATGCTTTAAAACCTTAGTAGAGGCTAACTGCTAGGTCATGTTGAACTACCATCTGTTTCCGCAAGAATATCTGATGTTAACAAGAGATCATGGTCCCAAATAATATGTTTATGATTTTAATTTATTCATTTTTGAATGTCCAAATTTGTACAAAATATCCAGAACCCAGCATTTCTTGTCAGGAGCACATCTTTTGCCCTGTCTCCATCTCCGGGCATAGGCACTTTATCATTGACACATTTAAGTATTGTTAAACATCGTTACAGTTACAGAGATGTCACCATTCTACACACACTCATGGGCGCACACATTCATGATCATACACTGCGTCCACTGCCTGCTGATTAGGGATCTCTGATGCAGGGATGTGGATGAAGGCATTGGGTGGCGAGAGGCAGAGCTGTCACTTTGCCTGTCTGTCTGTCTTTGCTGAGGCGAGTGTGTGTGTGTGTGTGAGGGGTTTCTCTTAATAAGCAGGTCCCTAAAAGCGCGCCGATTACCCCAATTAAACAGTGTTCCCATCACCGTCTCTGGGTCCCGGGGCCCCGAGAGCCTGTTAGCCTGTCTGAAGGAGTTGACAATAGGCCGGCCTGACACACCCAGTCAACTACACACACTAACATCCTCACACATACACATAAGAGCAGTATATATACACACCCTGGAGGAGATCTTCACCATTAAAATATTCCTTACAAACTTACAATTCATACTAAAATCTTCTTATAACACCAGGAGAGACATCTGCTCTCTTAATATTCTCACTTTCCACATTGGAAACTTAAAAATTGGAAATTACAAATTGGTCTTAGCTCATTTGTTAATAGTGATACTTGAACTTATGGTGGGTTGCAGGACTGACAGTGATAGAAAAAATACAAAATATCTTTCATACTCACAGACACATAAAAATGGTAAAATTTCGCCTTAAGCATGCAGCTGACGCTCTTCTTGTGAGAGATATAAATTTATTTAAACAAACATCTATAATCTTCTGTATTAAAGACTCAGCCTAGCAAACATTTTTAAAATGCACAGTAAATGGCAACGTTTAATGTCTATAAGAATCTGCATAAAATTTTAAGAATACAATACAGAATTTTGAAAAAATCATATTAAGATAACTCAGAAAACGATTTGCAGTAACTATGCATGTAGCTGCTGCAGACGACACTGACTTTTAACAGTGTTGCAGTCCCCATATTGAAACCAATTCAGCATCAAACTGTTTGACGCAGATGATCCAAAAAATCATTTCAAGAGCCAATAATTTTTGTTTCCCTTTTATTCACAAGGTGGAGTACAAAATTTACAGCAAGAAAACAGTAAACTGCATTTAGTGTTCCAGAGGAGGAAGGATGACTGAGGTGAATATGTTTTCAAGCAGTTTGATAAAATAAGCATGTAACCCATTCTTTAACCAAATATACAAAAATCATTTCACAACTCACATACTTGCACTATTAACGTTACCAACACAATCACAAAACTTAAGTTCATTTCCATCTATGTGTTTAAAGGTTCTGCAAATGGCAGTGAGAGCATTAATAAAGCAGCAAACACCTATTTGCTACGTAAAGATAAAGTAGAGTAATGGTGTCCTGACCAGAGAATGATGTCAAGCCACCTCTGTGTGTGTTGTTAACAGAGCTTCTCTGTTCTTTGTTGTGGTAGATGAATGTGCATGTTTGTGCATGTGAGTTTCACTGGCTGGCTAATCGCCGCTGCTCTGCACTACACCCATACAGCAGTTACTGGGGATAACTGCAAATAACACAGATGGCACCGTCACAAAAGTATAACACTCAACCCTAGTTCCACTGCAGGGTAACACCTTTAACTCTGTCAAGACTATTGCTGTTGTTAGAATTGTTTGTGCTGCTTTTATGGTTAGCTGCTAGCTGATAGCTTAGCCATCTCCATGTTGAAAGCCATGTGCAGACAATCCTGGCTCAGACTCTGAATAGTTGATATGCTCTGAATGTTGTGTAGAGCTCCTTTAATGCACTTTTTTCATTTTGTGCATGAAAATCCTGAGTGGAAATGCAAAAAAAAAACCCTGCAAAAAAGTTGAAATAATGCAAAAAACGTCTGGCTGAGCAAAAGCTCATGCATTGATAAAAACACAACGGGAACAGCCTTAGTGAATAAATCATAAGATTGATTAAGAAATTTATTTGCACACTCTTCCTCTGCAGTGGTTTTAATGGCATCCAACTGAAGCATTTGCACAAAAAACTGTTTTTCTGAATACTGTATGTCCAGCTCCTAATTGACATAGATTTCCATTGTCTTTGCTAATTTTCTGGACATTCTGTTAAAATTTGCATTACATTTGTATGTAAACCTGACTCTTATGTCTGAGTTACATCACAGCTGTCACCTGAACATAGTCCGTACACAACAAACTGCATCACAACTAATGCTGGCCGTCAGGTGAAAATCTGAAACGAAAACTACAAAGTTTATCTGACACTTCTGTTGGCAAGACTTGCAGATATTTTGACTGCATGCCTTACTGTTTGACTTCCTCTCTCTTCTTCCTCCTCACACAGATGCACGCACATACTGCTCTCTTTCAAACACGCAGACAGCAGTGGTGTCATCTCCGAGTGCTGTGGTCCCATGCTGTCGTCTGGCTGTCACAACCCCAGTGTTGGGCCTGCTGTTTGGAAGAAAAGCCTGCATTGGGCAGATCCTATTTAGACAGATTAAAAAATCCATGTCCAGCTGTCTACATCAGTCAACAAACTGCCTCTGTGATGGTTCCACCAGATACACCACTGCTCTACTGTATCACTGCCTCTCTCTTTCTCTCTATCCCACATCCATCTCTTTTTATCTGGATGCCTTATCTTCTCTGTCTCTCTGTCTCCACTCTGCTTATTCTCCCGCTCATCTTTATTTTTGCTGCCATTTCCCTGTAAGACTATGATTTAGTGCTTGAAGCATGGGAGCTGCTGTCACAGGGGTTTTAGCAGTTGAATTAGATTAAGCAGAGCACAACAAATGCTGGTGGGGATGAGTTGGCTTTTCTCTGCAGCGTGGCGCTGTAAGCCTTTTTCCCCCTCAAAGACTGCGGAGATACACCAGTGGTGTGGCTTTCAAGGTACAGGGTGAGATAGAGGGGCTAAACTGTTTCCCTTTTGTCTCACAGATGACACATCAACACTTACATGAATGGTAATACAAGATTAGTTTACCCGTGAAGCAACAGGAAAATAGGATGTGTAGGACCATGCTGTACATATCACTGAGGTGATTTCAATGCAACAAAACAATATTTACAGTACAGCTTTGCACCAAAATTAAGACGGAAACACTTTGAGGTACCGAGAGGAAGCATAGATTCAGCTTTTCGTTATTTTAAACACTGCATGAAAACCTTATTGGATTGGACATGGCGGCTCAGCTGTGTTTATGCGTAGTTGTGCATGTGTATTCACATGTGTGTGCTTATAGAGCTCTAAGCACTGAAGCATGCATGAATTCATATCTGTAATGTAGTGTGTGTGCATTTTGAATGTGATTGTTGTGTGTGTGTGTGTGTGTGTGTGTGTGTGTGTGTGTGTATGAGAGAGCGATACGGGAAGGGAGAGGCACAGAGACCCCCATTAGTCGCTCTGGCCCGAGGCTGAATCCCTGATGATGTCAAACAGTGTAGTAATGGTACTGTGTTTCCCCCTCTGTCCTTTGGTCCGTTCATTCTCTCCTCCCTTCCTCCACAAATCTCCACCCTTCCTCTCCTCTTTGCTCCATCACCTCGTCGCTTCATGTTTTCTCCATATCAACACACCCATCATATATACATTCATTTTGGAAAGTGGCAGGTAGTTGGACATCATGATATATACAGTGAAACCACACAGGCTGTGATGTATTCTAAAAGGTTTTTTTTTTTTTAAAGGAAATGGAATCATCTTCTTGTCCTTGTTTTAAAAAGTGCAATGCTTTGGTTTCCTGTGCTTATTTAGAGAATATTAGGTACTCTTTATGTGAACTGTGTAAGTTACTGTTTCTAAAGTTCACTCTGTGGACTCCCACAAACCGTGTATGTGTCTTGTCAATTTAAGCCTGAATGGAATATTTACATTAAGGCGGTTTCAGAGAGTAGAGTCAGCGATTCTGAGGGAATGATTGTTGATACTTGAACTCAACACCCAAACAAATGCAAAGAAACTAGTTAGCTATGTTAGCATCTTTAGCATGGAGGTCCAAACACATTGGGTTGATTCCAGTACTCATAAATAGCACATAACTACCTTTTCGCAGTGGGCTGCGTTTCCACCGAAAACTTTCTGTATTGTACCTTTAGAACCAAAAGTAACTCCCATGGACTAATACCTAGACCCTACATCTCTTTAGTGTTTTTCAAAACATTAAAGGAGTTTCCATAGAAAATGCAATCCTATGCCTGTTAGCATGTGAAGCCAGCTTAACATAAAGATCAGATAAATTGCTTTGGAGTACATTTAAATTCTCGGAAAAAGTGCAATGCAATTTTTATGCAAAAAGCACTCTGGTATCAGTATCAGTATCAGTATCGACAAATATCCAAATTCGGACATTGGAGTTGGATTGGAACTGGAAAAAAAATGGATCGTATATCTCTAGTATGAACACCAGATATTTTTTTTTCAGTGCGAAAACAGAAAATAAGGAGATATTTGCTGAATATGACAGAAAGTTTTAATTCAAACTAAATTCTACACTCAACTTTGTCTCTGTTTTTAGTATCAAATTTCACAGGTGTTTACAGGACACTTCCTCGAAAACTATCAGGAAATTACTCTTGAAATAAAACAAAAGTTAATGCTCTTCTAAACACGATGTTGTAAACCACTAGAAATGGAAACTGATACCAACAGCTGGGTGTCTGTACACTGTAGCACGATACCACAAACATTTGTAAGTGATACCAGCATGACAAATTTGACATTTCCCATTTATTCAGAGCCTCGATTTCATACCACAGATATTCTGATATGGGATTAAGAGAAATTTGAGTCTTTCTTGTGTGACTGCACTCTAAGAAACAATACATTTTGTTCTCAGGCAAACTTTGCCAAAGAATGATTTCCCTGAGAGATACTGTAAATAATAGAGGCCTGGAATATGATAAGATTGAGTCTGCCAACAACAACAATTCCTCATGCACAGTTTTTTTCACCTGTTATGAATATGGATGGATGGACGGACGGATGGATGGACAGATGACCTATAAAAGCTCCTTCATCAGGAGGCATGGAGCCAGCCAGTTAGATAGACAGCCATATAGAGCTGGAACCCTTTAAACACCATCACAACGCGCTGTTAACTCCTCCGTCAACAACTAGTCCCGACGGGTTGTCCGTGTGTGAGGGCAGCGAGATGGAGGAATGGATCGGAAGGCGTCAGAAAATAGATGACAGAAAATGAAAGAGAAGAAGTGGGGTGTGTGCACAAGAATGAGGCTTCTCCTGTCTTGGCCCTAATGGTCCAAATGAGGCTGGGGGAGCGGACGTCTGTGTGTGTGTGTGTGTGTGTGTGTGTGTGTGGGGCTGAGACTGAAGGAGAGAGAGTGGGGATGCGGGAGGGTCGGGCTGAAGGGATCTGAGCCTGGAGACTGAGGCAGACCAGAGTAAAGTGACTCAGGCTCAACACCATATGAGCTGGCAGCTTGTCACATCCCAGCCCGTCACTAAGGGACCGGATAGCAGAGCCTGTTTCCCCACAGAGCAGCTCCCATCACTTCAAATGCAAACACGTGGTTTAAATCATTTTATTGTTTTATAGAAACTTGAATAAAGGCGTGTTCACAGCTGCATTTAAAATATTTCTGTCAGGCTGGTGAAATTTGACATGTGAATTTCTGCCTTTTATAACTAACAAGTCATCTTGACTGCATTGACCTTGAGGGGACGGAGCTGGAGAGTCAAGAAAGGAATTTGCTACCGTAGCTTACCAGCTGTGTCTCACCATCACTTTTTTTTTTTACTGCTCCACAAAAAAAAGTGTTTTTAAGACAGTTATGAGAGGGAAGTCAATAGTATATCCTTCAAACAAATGATCAAACTAATGTCCTGAAGCCAACCAAGCTAATGACCTTGATAACTGACAGTTAGCAAGCTAGCAAACTCAGAGAGCTTTTTTTTCTCTCTTCACAAAATCTTTATTAAAATAAGAGCAAAATACTAGAGGAGGAGTTTTCTCTTCATCCAAACTATAAGAGAGTCAAGCTAACACTTTTTTTCTAGGAGTTTTCCATCTTTTTAAGATTATTATTGCAAGCTTAACCCTACATGATACTGTAGTTGCAGTTTATTTTAATGCCCATTTCTCAAGACTTTTCGATTTAACCCAAGACAATGAATGAGGACAGACATTAAAGGCATACCTTGCCCATTTTCAACCAGCTTTGTATCATAACAATGTAGGTAATATGTGTAAATGATCTATGGTTAACTCCCCTCCTTGCCAGCCCTCCTTGCCAGCAACCAGATTTCTCTGCTCATTTCTCAGCTCAAATCAGATTTTTGTTGGCTCTATGACTGTTGTTCAAACTACAGATTTTACTTCTAAACCAGACACAAAGAGTATACCTCTCTTACCTCTATTTCTAAACTAAAATGTCTTCAGAGGCATATTTTAGTATACTGTTTGGCTGTAATATAAGAACTTGTGAACAGGAAGTGAGCGCAATACTGTTTCCTGTATTGTAAAAATAAAGGCTGAATGTACTGAGCTCAAACAGTAAAATTAAGCAGCCCTAATCAAATATGAACCAGGAGTCTGTCACTGTGTTGCCTGTTTCTTGCCTCAAATGTTTTCAGAAACATATTTTAGCTCATCGTTTAAGTGTAATTCAGGATTGTTTGTTATCAGCCAGCCGCCATATTGTTTCCTGTGTCAAAACCGACAAGACTGAAGATCTTTAACCACCAATGGGAGCATTTATGGTCAGTGCGGTGCAGGGCGTTGAGGTAGTTGTAGGTTTTCTACCTCTTGAGCAAAAGCGAGTGCCACAGCCCTTTTTCTCTATTTTCTCCAGTCATATGGCACCAATTTAAAAAATATTTGCATCTTTCTACTGCATAGAGAGTCCACTTTTATGAAAATACAATTTTTCTAGCAGTGAAATACTTATTTAAGATGAAAACATTGACCAACAACATTATCTCCAACTGTCAAACCCAAAATTTGATAAAAAAAAAAAATTCTTTTCCACAAAGTAACCTGTCTTTTTTGACACCACCATTTGCCTACAACTGATTTCTCAGGTATCCACCACTTGAAAGTTGCATACATTGCAGTATGAGATGTGATCACAGTTACTTTAACCAGCTTGATCTTCATGTGATACTGGATTTTCTTTTTATATGCAAATACAACTGGTATACAGTCATACAGCAAAATGACACACTCACACAAATGAAATAAAGGAATTGAGAACCATAGTTATGATCTTAAATAAACCCTGCAAGGACGCGAACACCCAGAAAATGACCTCACATTTCTATTCTTAACACACACACAGAGCCATTTACTTTGTGCCGTCCCAAAATTATGTCACGGTAATAAAAGCTCATAGATCATGTGTCTGTAAGCATGTGTACATTTACTGTACTTTATGTGAAATCTGTTTATGCTGCCATCTTCTTTGTCTCTCATTGGAATATTCATGCCAATTAAAAGCCTGTACCTAAAAATAGACAACTATGATTATGTTGGCAGGGAGCAGGGATCCTGTATGAAAATTAGTCGTGTATTATTAATGAAATGAGTACAGAACATACAATTTATTCTTAAGATATTCAGCGGGGTCGGGCTTGTAGTTATTGCTCAGAGGCTGTTAAGGTGAACTCGTGGCATCTCAGTGGAAACTAATTGAAAATTCTACTCAGGCTCTCATCAAAATGGAAAATGGCTGTTTCTAAATTAAGTGGAGGGGATTAGGTGCGTGATTTTTTAAATTAACTGTATTCAAATACTGGTAATTCCCAAAAAGAAAATTCTCAAAAACACGATTATCACACACACCCTGAAATAACAGAGCTGGATAAATGGTCATGTGCTGGATTTATTTTGCAGATTCAGTATGTGTGTGTGTGTGTGTGTGTGTGTGTGTGTGTGTGTGTGTGTGTGTGTGTGTGTGTGTGCGTGTGTGTGTGCCACAATTGTTTCAAATGTTGTGACACACAAGACAGACAAATATTGTTTCAGTTAATATTCGACAGTATATTTTTAGGAGCTTTTCTGACACAAAACACATCTAACTCGACATAAAGCAAATGTGTAATGTTCCTTAGTTACATCTCCACTGTCCTTCTATTTCTTAGATCCTTAAATCTCCACAAAGGCTGACTGAATACATCTCACTGCCTGTTCCCACAGTGGTGATCAGATCCACACACAGGTGTGTGTTGTAATCAGGTGAAGATATCTGCCTGCCCGCAATGGAAGAAAATACACAAGCACTTCTCTCTTCTTGGGCTAGAGTTACGGCGCGGTCGTTGTGTCTTGGCAAACTGACTGAACTGTGTTCAGAAACTGAACCTTCACTGCTCCTCTGTCTGTCCTGCATTGACGCTGCGGGCTCCTCTACTTCCTCCATAGATCTGCTCTACTCCTCTTTGAGCCTTTACTGCTGTGGGGGGCACATGCAAAAGATCATGGGATACACAGATATGACCATTATCATTCTTTACGTTTACAGTTTATGTGACCCAGCAGTTACACTGGTGAAGTACACACTTTAATGAACACTGTTGTTTCCCCTTTTGGACTTGAACCATTTACTGAAAGCCATGTGTGCAAAACAAAATAAAACAGTGACTGTTTTATTTTGTTTTGCACACATTTGTTTTGCACACATGTGTGCAAAACAAAATAAAACAGTGACTGTTTTATTTTGTTTTGCACACATGGCTTTAATCACCCTTTAATCTGGGTTAAAGGGTGAAATGGGTGCTGATCATTTGCTCTTTCATAGTACAACTTAGAGTGTTTTTAAGGAACATAATACTGAGATCTTTCCAGTGTTATCAGACAAGATTTGTCGCTCATTCTCTGGATATTTCATTTCAATTACTCTCTCTCTCTCTCTCTGTCCTATTTTCTATTTTTGGTCTTTTGTCTTTCGCCTGTGTGTTTAAATGTGAATATGTTTACTGTGGATGGACTACTGTGAAATGTTTTAACTGCTGTCTTTATAAAACTCTAATGCAGTTTTATTTTCTTTGTACATTATATTTGAACAGTTTGAACAGAGGTGCTTCATGTGAATAATTTTAACTTCAAAGGAGCAGTGTGAAGGATCTAGTGGGACAAGAGGTGAGGACTGCAGATTGAAACCAGCTGAAACTTCTTTTCATTAGGATTCCTTCAGTGTTCATTGTTCAGGAGGTTTTTACTGGGAGCTAAATTAACCACAAAGGTCTTCTTTCTTTGCAAAACAAACAGTGATTTAAACTGGTAAAAACACAGAATGAAGCAGTGTCATGTTACAAATCTTTGTTTCTCCGACACTGTTTTGCATGCTGGAGGAGAACTTCACCTTTTTTCTCAGATAACTTCAGATCCAGACGTTCCGAAGGGTTGTTACCAGGAGCCAATTATACACAGAGGTCTTTTCCTCTCCAAAACAAACAGACCCAGTGATTAAAACTGCTAAGAACACTGAAAAAAAAACAGTTTCACGTTACACATCAGTGTTTTTCCTATGTTGTCGGCTCATTGCAGAGGTGCTACCACAGTGGTCAATGTAAAAAGAGGAATGGCCCTCTAGAGCCAGGTTTTTTTTTGTCCATTCTGGGCTACTGTAGAAACAACATAGCAGACTCTGTGGATGAGGACCTGCTCCCTGCGTAGACATAAATGACTCATTCTTAGGTAACAAAAACACGATTCTTTTCATTTTCAGGTGATTATGCACAATCAAAACCTTCATATTATACTCTCTCTTATTATGTTACATTCCCTCTCAGCCATTATATCCCCCTAAATCCTACACACTGGACCTTTAAAGGTGAGTTCCAGAGTTTTGAATAACAGGTTTGCTGATATCGAACCAGGTTTCCATGCAGATTTTTAGTGTTTTATCACTATCTTTTTATCTTATTATCATTATTATCTATATTGTCTTATTTTACAGATAAAGTCTGACTACATGTATGACATTTAAATACAATAAATTAAAGATATTTGAATATCTTTTGAAATTAGAGCTCTTAACAACTTCAGACTGGAAGTAACATCCATCAAGGAACCATATTACTGTCTATTACTCATGACCTTCCCAGTTAAGTCCACCACCTATTGATGAAGACTGTGAGATGCAGTTTAAAGCTTTGGAACAAGCTAGTAAGTTGACCTTGAGTTATGTTTGGGAAGGCAGGTTTATGATGTTGTAGTGTATTACCAGAGTACTTGAATTTTAAACAGCAACTCAGAATTGAGCATTATGGAGCATAAAGTATAAAGCTGCTGGAGTTTAATATGTTGGCACTGAAGCATTTATATGAGTAATAATTGTTGTAGTTTTATCAGGTGAAAGAATAAACCACTGTCTGAAAAAAGTGTAAACCTAATCCAGAATCTTGCATTAGAATAAATACATTTTGATCTGAATTTGTATTTAAATTGCGGGCAATCTTGACATACAAATTGTATAATCAAAATTAGCTCCCATATGGATTGTTTAGATTATTACTTTTTTAATCACACACAGAGTACTATTTGGATCCTGTTTACACCCACAGAGAAATGACAGTGACATCTAAAATTTTTGTGTTTTTCTAGTTTTAAAAATCTGTCTTAGAGAATGGAACACACAAATACAAACTTCATGTGAGCGTACAATGAAGTTAGTTGAGAAAGCAGAGGAGGAAGACAATGGACAAAGCGGTGGGAAGAACGCAAGGAGAGAGGAGATAGAGAGAGAGGTGTCCATGTCCCTCATTCTGCAAATAAACAAAAAGTAAACACCAGTGGAGGAAACACTGTGACATTTGATGCTGCTGATCGCTCCTCCACCTGCCCACTCAAGTTTCCCAGAAGGCCATTCTGCCGGCCACGGGACAAAAGCAGCGCAAAAAGCCAACACCTCTCTCCCCCTTGGGCACTCTGAGACAAAAGAGGGGGGAAAAAAACGATACAACACCTTTGTTTGCTGAGATTAAAACATGTTGCATTCTCTGCCTCTCTCCCATCCTCTCTCTCCTCTCTTCCCTCCCTCTCTCCCCAGAGGTAACTCTACCAGGTGAGAGATGTAACTGTCAGTGAACTCTCCCTCTCTCTCCATCTTGGTAACTCATAAAATCTGCCTTATTATTTCTGTGTATTCCATTGTTTGGGTGACATTGTGGCGCGTCTTGTGAACGCTGTGATTAGCGGATCAGCCTTGGCACAGGGTGAATGAAAAGGCCCATCCTTTTGCTGTGTGATACGGGTATAAAGTTAGTGATGTGACCAGACTTGTGCCCCAGCCTGATTGTTAATGACCGAAACTGAATAGCTGTTGACATAAAAGAACACCAAGCCGTATCCTTCCATATAGGGAATCTGATTCTGATGATAGCACCTCAGGAATTCACACATGAACTAACATTAGCGCCATGTGCCCTGCTACTTCATAGGAAAGTATTCACTGAATAATTGCCTGATCCTTGCACTGTGATAACACTCTCAGGTGTAAGGTAGACTGTGTTTACAGCACATGCCTGGCAGACTGACCCGGCTTCTCTCACTCTCTTGGCAGTAAGTCTTATGCAATTCCCATATCTGTTATTATTCCACAAAGTTCACAGTCGACATGTGAGGCAACACGCACATCAAATCCACCAATCTATTGCTACAATGGTAGCCGTAGCAGGGAGGGTGGCCCAGAGACACAGAGACACGCATACTCTCCACGGGGGGTTTCTGCCAATCTGGCAACCGCAGTGGGAGGTCTCACTCTCATCAGCGCTGTAGGATCCAGACCACTTTTCTACCTTTCCTCACTCTGTCGTCTGCACACAGGCTTTAATACGGAGCTACCAAGTGATGTGCCCGCAGTTAACACATTCCTCCTTTTTTATTTTTTTTTGTGTTTGAAAAGTGTTTGAGCTCCGTGGATGATCCAGAGTCATCAGGAGACTGTTTATGCAGAGATGTGTTGCTGTTGAGGCTTTCAAATGTATTTTTTTCAGTATAATTACCCTCCATTGTATTGGGGTGACAGCAGAAGTTCCAGAGGTAGAGATCTCAAAACCACTGAAACAGCAATTTTTCAATGTTTTAAATTAATTTCCTACAAACACAGGAAAAAATGAAACAATACGTTAAATTAAATAACAAGTTAAATAACAATAAGTTATTTTTGACATTTGAAACAGTAGTGTAAGTGTAAAGTAGTCGTAAGACCAAGCAGTGCTAACAAAATGAATACAAATTGGTAGTTTACCATTGTTGGTGTTTCTGCTGTATGCTTATTACTCAAAACAACAATTGAAATGTGTAAAATGTGTGAAACACTTCATTTTACATCTCCAAACAGACAAAAAGTGACCAGAGTTTTGAAAAATTTGCATCTTAGGTGTTTTAAAAACAATCAGATTTAGTTGCCCAAAACTCTGTTTGCATGAGGACAAGCAGCCACAGCGTAGAGGAAAATATCAGTTATCAGCACCCCTGCATACACCTGACCTTTGCAGGGCTGCGGCGACTGGATTTGCCTCTTGGAAAAGATGAGTGAGAACAACAAATGTCAAAAGGTCAAAAACCTATTATATATACTAATAAATATTATTGTTTATTATGGCCCCTGACTTCCTGTCATTTTGCAAGTGGTCCCCTGGAAAGCAAGCTGACAGATCCCCAATTTAGAGAATGTCATACTGCTGTAAAAAGTGCATGGTGGGGGTGCTGTAGTGTGAAGCTGAAGAGGTCAAGTCTTGTCAGTTCTAAAAAAACAGGTTATGTCAGGACACTTTTCACAGATAGGAGGTTCAGACCATACTCTTTGGAAAGAACAGAAAGAAGCCCTCCTTCCCCGTATACAGCATACAGCTTGACAAGTTTGGATGACAGAATGGGCAGTGGGCCTTTGGTTTCATGTGACTTTTAAAGACACCAAACTAAACAGTGTATCGCTCTCACTCCTCGCTTCTGTCTGAGAATGGCAAGAGGATAAAACATAAGCTTCTCTCCTCAAACCCTCCCTCTCTATCCCCACAATGCCTATCCCACTACACAAACAGTACGCCCAGATAATGAGTCCGGGTGAGAAAGTGTAAAGTGGAGGTGTATTGAGGGGCCGTGTAAGCTGGCCTAATCCTCCTTCACAGCATTTGTTGTGTTATTAGAGCTGTAAGGGTTGTGGATCCTGTGACACGGGCCCTATTCACCGCTGTAGCCCTCAGCCAGTGCACTGCAGAGAGCCAGTGTTGTGTTCAGAGCTGCTATAAGCCACAGCGGATTCTCAAAGGTGGGAACGTCCTTACAGACCACACAGGACCTCTCCCCCGGGGGACAGAAAATGTAGTAAAATCTGGTGATGGGAGGTAAACACCAGGGGCCACATAAAAAGACACCAGACTCACAAAGATTCACTCAGCAGCTTTATTTTTTGTGCAAATCTCATGACAGAGGACCTGGCTACATGGATGACCCAGTGATGATGTGGTATGGCATCCCTTTATTGATTATGTGGGTGAAAACAGGTATATTTTGGCTAAGTTTGCTGAGATCGCTGCCTTTAGGTAAACCAATCCATCCTTGATTTATACGCCTGTCTCCCAGTAACATAACTATCAGTTTTAACACCTCCTCCTAACTCGACTGCAAACGAGCAAACATCAGATTGTTTCACTTTTACCCAATGAACATGTCCTAACCTGCTCCATGCATCAACTAACGGGCTAAACAACATGTCCCTTCTGTGAAAAACTTTTTTTTCCCACTTGCTCCACCCTGACCTCAACCTGACATCCTGATGGCCTTGATGTTTATGTTTTCCCTCCAGTCAGCAGTGGATGAGATCATGGATGAAAAGCCGTTCCACACCAAGCACAGATTTTCATCTGAAAAATCGGCATGGATATTCATAAAAATTTGACCTGATTTTGTGGGTTCTTATGAATTCTCCCACACCCCTTCCGAACAATTGTGCAGGGAAAAAATTTCTTGGACAAACCTCAATTTTGGCATATTTTTGCCTGCTGGAATATTTAATTGACAATGACAGGTTTTAGTTGTGTGGAGTGGACACTGGCACTATGTAGGAGAAATGGAACACAGCAACGTGAATAATCTGAACAGGACCCCGTGTGCATGGCTGTAATACTGAAAATTTGCATGTGGATTTTCCGTATCTCAGCACCACATTTCCGGATCGTGCTGGTGAGAAAAGGCTTGAAGAGACTCTTACAAGGTTAAGAAGCAGCACATCATATATGATCCACAACAGGAAATGACATTAGTTATGAATAAATAACTCTGATGCTTACTCATTTGCAAAAGGAGAAATTAAGTCGCAAATATTAAATATTTCATCCCCTCCTCGTGCTGCAACATCACTCCCAGTATGTAGAAATTTTTTTCAGGCTCCATCTGCCAGAGTTCGCTCGCTCGCTTGCTGTATTTTAGGAAGAGGTCTAAGACTTAACTTCTATGAATACGTTCACCTATAGTCCAGAGCCTGGTGAAAAGAAAACATTCTGAGCTGCTTTCATTCATATTTTAAGCCTGGAGAATTATTCTATATAGCATACAGTACCATGGAGAGTTATAGTATATTTTAAAGTACATATTGACATTTTCTAAACATGAAACATAAAAGTGACTGCAGTTTGCCAGTGGTATTGGTCTTTTCAGTTTTATTAAGAGTTATTTTTAGAGTATGTCTGATTCTTTGACTGAGAAACTGAGACAAGATGGCACCATGCAGTGTGTAAGGCTGACGTTCCCTACAAGAAATAAGCCGTCAGGGTCGACCTGTTCGGGATTTCACTCTAATAATCTGCAGTTAATTAAGCAGAATAAATGCTTCTCATTCAACAGCTGAACTGCATTTTTATTTCCTCTCTAAAATGAACCAGCTGCACTAACTGTAAACCTACTTTGGCTAACTGTTGTGGCTTAGATAACATCGTGTACGTGTTGTAACTATTCTTTGTGAATGAGAGTATGCTCTACTTGGTGCAGCTACTGTACATTCGCCTCCTGTGTATCGTACCATACAGCGCTGATACGAGGTAGTAGAGATTCATTTAGAACTGTAAACCATACAACTCAGGAGAATGACTAACATATTCATATACAGTACAATATGATAGAACAAGCATCACAGAGTAGCGATATTGCTTTTGGCTACAGCTCTTATTGCTGGCTTGTCAAAACATTTGAATGGCTCAGATGATAAAAACAGCTTTATCTTTCAACTCTCAATACAGTAAGACTGTACATCTCTGCTAATGCATCACACTGATTGGGTGCACCAATCCCATCATGCCCCAAAACCTAATGTGCTCATCTTCACCTACATACTATCTGCAAGTTTCCTTGCACTACTGTAAATATTAAGACTTTTCCAGACATTTCAAATGCAAAATAAAATAAATATAAGGCCAGTTTTGCCAGTGAAATGACAATTGTGCAATTTTAAAAAAAAAAAAAAAAAAAAAAAAAAAGTAAAACAAAAGCACACTCTGCAATAGAGTACTTAACCACATGGCTGATTTCTCCTTAAAAATGGCAGAACAAGAACATCAACTCATTCAAGATCTCCTAGACTAAAATGATTTGCTTAAGTCATGAGTGTTATATTTATCGGGATTCAAGGACTTTTGAGGAGTCTGAATACTGGTCATCAATTTTAACACATTTTCAGCACCTGCAGACGCCCCGTATCAGGACCTTTCACCCCGATCCTGATCTCACTTGGGCTGTTCTTTGAGCTGGTGTTCCCTGAGAGCACCAGTTAAGGTAGCCGTCCACACATGCAGGGCCGTCCCGGCGGAGAGGGTGAGGAAGAAGAGGAAGGCAACTTGGAAACCAAACCAATCCACCACACCTCCGGCCAGAGCGCTGAATGTCAGCTTCCCCAGCACCTCCAGAGTCGCCAGGAAACTGTAGTGGGTCGCCTGCAGGAGAGAGGAAGAGCGGGGAGGTAGGATGAGGGGGAGAAAGGGTGAAAGGAGTAAGAGGAGGAGGTAAAGGAGAGGGAAGTGAGCGGAGAAAAAGGACAAGGGGTAAAGAGAGGGTTTGGAAAATAAAGGCACATTGTAAGTAAAAGGAGGGAGTAGTAGCTGGGAAAGTGGAGAGGTGACACTTCATCCTATCAAATTATCAGTCGATGTTTGCACCTGTGACGCCGATTTATTTGCAACAACAGACAATATGTGATTTTCGGGAAAAAGCCAGCGCAAAAGGAAACGATAGTGGAGAAAAAATAAAAAAAAAATTGAAAAGACTGGAAGTCTGAAAGAGAAAGCGTGAGATCATGGCCTGAGACGATGGATGGAGGCCAAATGAAGAAGAGTATCTAATCACGGCCTTGAGGCTTTCAAGACGGAGAGAGAGGGGAGAGGACAGAAATTACCTAATCTCTCCAGACCTCCCCCCTCTGCCTGAGAGCACAACATTCAGGTGAGTCAGGTAACTCCAACGAAACAGGACGCTAGTGACACCTAGACCATTATGAACTAATGCATCCAATAGGCTTCTAATGTCTTTAATCCATCAAATAAAAACAGATTAATTTGTAAGTAACTGAATCATTTTCATGCACAAACAACTCCTCTGCTTTACAAAAGAGTAATAAAAATACAGCAAATGCAAAAATACAGCAAACTGTGAGTGTGGAACTGTTCACCTTCAGCTTCTTTTACAGGATTTAATATGTTTGTTTTCCTCTGCACCATTTCTTTTGTAATCTTAGAACTAAAGCTGTAACACTGAGTTGAATAATTCATGAGCAGATTGACAGAGAATGCATTGTCAACCATTTCAATGATCAGTAAATCATTATTTATTACGCAAAAATTACAATCATTTTCTGGTTCCAGCAACGGGTGCAAGCAAATATAGATACATTTGAGAACTGCGATATTATGTTTTGTGCTACTGTGCTGATTCTCAAGACCACTGTATCTATTTTCAAATCATAGATAGTTTAAATGCAAAGATTCATGACAGCGGTTCATTTTGTGTTGTGCTTAAACCTCCCACTAGTAGATAGCTGTAATCTATCTTCAGCCATCTGACTCTTCCACTCCATACACTCACATACTGCAAGTGTGTTATAGGGAGAGTAATAAATACAAAGGCAGATCTCACTGTTCTGAGTGCACTAAAAAATACTTTTTTTTTTAAAAACTTTTTAAACATGATTTCATGTATATGGTGGTGTGTTCTTTGCACTGACACTTGCATATCCCCTGGCTTACAGTGTCGTAATATATCACAATATATTGAATCTGAACGCATGTGTTGTGATATATAGCATATTGCTAGATCCTTGCCAATACACAGCCCTAGTTCCAGCTTCTACAATGTGAGGATCTGCTTTTCCTTGGTTTATATTCTCATTAACTGCATATCCTTTGGTTTTGTATTGTGAGATGAAACAAGGCATCTGAAGACATCACTTTGGAGTCTAGAAATTTTTCACTGTTTTGTTACATTTTGTAGTCTAATCAATCATTCAGTTAAAAAATAATCAAAGATTTATCAATAATGACTTGCAGCCCTAAATCCTTGTGTCATATAAATATGGACTGAACTTGTCATTTTAAATTTTATGGAGACTGGACAAGGCTGACGAGTGAATCTGAAATGTTTTCATCCATTCCAACAGCTGGAAGCTTTGACGCTTCATTCATAAGCTGACAAACAATTTCTACATCAACATTTATTGACTCTGTTTAAATCTGGTATTTCTACACAGTTGTAGATAAAGATTAGACTACACTAATATTATTAGTATTATAGGGTTTGTAGAAAAAGATTTCAGTGGCGGCTGCATAGGATTGTTGCCCACTTCCCACCAGACCTTTTGAGGTCCAAAAGTTAAAATGTATTAAAAAAAAATCCAGATTTAATCACTTCCCAAATTCACAATCTATTTTCATAACAAAATAGTCTGCTTTAATCCATATTTGTTGGCATTTAGGCTTTCAAAAAACTGCTTGCTCTGCCACTTGCCGCACACAAAGGGAGGCACACAGCAACCAACAGCACCATAGATTACATGTATTCATTAAAGAAAGCCGATTTAATAATAATAATTATAAAAACTAACTTATCTAATCGAGTTAATCACTTTATTTAAATCGAGAATGCTGTTAGAGGATTTTATATATTTTTTTTAGGGTGATGATGTCATAAAATATGATAACAGACATTTCAGGCTTCATTCGAATAGAATAATAGAATAGAGGCTTTGAATGTTTAAAAAAAAACAAACAAAAAAAACACTAGGAACAGCCCTACCTGAAACAACTGCTTTGCTTTGTAATATATAAATTATCGTTTAGGAACCTAATCACTGAAAAAGAAAGACTGAAAAACAGTTGCTATCAGTTCGGTGAGAGTTGAGGATCTAGTGGTGAGTTTGGACTATTTGAGCTCTAACTGTGGTCTGTGCACCGAGGTAGAGAGCTCTGAGAGCCTGTGTGACCACAGCTAAGTGGAGTGCCTTTATTCTGAGCAACTTGTTTAACAGATTGGGTTTCTTTCTCCTGGGGATCGTTAACAAGCACTCACACTATCAGCTTTCTGTCACTGGATAGCACTACCTTCAGTAACACACACACATGTACACACAACAAGCACACAAGAGCTAATGCTCCCCCCTCCTGTGTGCGCGTACACACACAGACTCACACACCGACGCACTAACAAGCAAACAGTATACTGTATGTGTCATGAGAGCCTCTCAAATTAACTGTGGTTCTCATCATCACATGTTGTGATTGGTTCTCCTCTGTTATTTATTTTATTAGTAACCAGATCCTGATATCTGTGTTACAGCCTGTGATTTGTCTCCCCTTTCTTCTCCACTTTAAGAGTGACAGCAATTTAAATGATAATTTGTCACCTTCAGAGATTGACTGAGTGATGTCTGAATGGCTGTGCGAATAGCGATCACCTCCAGGCAACGATGGCCCAGTTACGACGGGGACAAAAGGAGTTATGTCAAAGAGGAGAAAACGAGAGAGGAGAGGAAAAAGTCAGAGAGCATTTAAAGGACTACAGAATGACAAAGAAATAGAGTGAGGTGGTAGATGGGACAATGCCAGTGAGGGGGGGGACAGAGAGAAAAGAAAGACGCAATGAATAGAAACTGGGTCTGAGATTTTCCAGGTGGAAACAGCTGATGAAAACTGACAGGTGTAGGTGACGATAGGTGTGGCACTGTATGCTGAGGATTTCCATCTCCGGCTCGCCTTTGACAACCAAAGGAAATGACCTAAAATTACATAATGGCAAAACTGAACCAGAGGACAGAGGAGAGGAAATACAGGAAGGAAAGAGGGAGAAAAGAGTTGTCTCTTCAAACCACAGTAGATGACCTAACATCAATGAGACAATTAATACTAAAAAACATTTTGACAATGGAGGAAAACATTACATAACAGCAGCCTGGGTCTCAACAATGACAGGTATAAATAAACCCTGCTTTACCTGAATGCTTTCCTCGGCCCTTTGAGTGCAATGCATCATGGTAGTGAAAGTGAGCGTGGTGATGAGACCACCCAGGAAGTGTTGAACACTCATGCTGAGGACGGCCATACCTGAGGGAGCGAACACACATGAGCAAAATCAAGCAAAGGCAGGCACAAAACGTGTCTGAGTGCAACTATAGTAAGTTTTGTTCTGAAAAAGGAAGGAAACTATCAGTTTTACACTGCCGTGTACACTGCTACTCTTCTCGCTATACTATTCTATGTAGAAGTCAAAGTAGGGAGACAAAGCAGCGAGAAACGGTAAGCTGCTGAAGTGTCTCCTCTCCGTTCTCCCACCATCGCCCCCCCCCCCGTCCCCAAAACACATGTAGTGTATCCTCTGAGGGGAAGTGGCAGAGCGGTGTTAGTGGGGAAACACAGAGGAACCACAGAGCCTATCTGTCTCTGCTCCTGCTAACACTGAATTATTCACTCAAGCCGCCAGAGTTTTTCCCGAATAAGACTCTTCAGTCAGCGACACAAGACTGTTGGAGTCACACAGATACACCGACTGATCAGACTGGAAGAGTGGGAAGCGGAGGGTTATCATGTAATATTGAAAAATCTGAAACTGAATGTTTTTTTTGGTTGAGTTTTCCTGAAATCTTTGTTCTGGGTTTAAAGCAAAGGGGGGGGGGGGGGCTCAACTTTCACTGTGAGAGGCTTGATAGGGGAACAGACAACTCAGACAGAGATAAATGGCGTGAATCTGAATCCCCAAAGCTTTGCGACTGGCTGTGTAACAGAATTAGATGTGTCATTCAGACATTAATAACTGAATGACTCTCTGGAGAGAGAGAGAGAGAGAGAGAGAGAGAGAGAGAGAGCACCTGTCTATCAATGTCCTCTGCATCATCATATCTGTTGCTGTACTAATACTGAACATCTGGCTAAAACATCGGGTCAATAGTTAGCAACCTTTTTTTGGATTGCAAGGTTGTGTCCGACAACCTCTGTAACTTTCTGAAACAGCAAACCAACATTCACATAGCGACTGGGTGTGAGAAGGTGAGAGCTTAAGCAAGGCTTGAACCTCTGTCTAACACTTGTTTTTCTGTTCTTTACCCAAATATTTCTATTAATTTTTGTGTGTACAAATGGGAAAAATCAATCATCATTTTATGTAGTAGAAATATGATCTTCCTTTCTTTTTCCTATCTCTTTACTATCCTTTGACCTCTTTGTAATTGTGTAAACCCCTGTCACAGGCTACAGTCTCCAGATCACTCAACCAAAGACCAGACCAGGAAAGGCGTCAGTTATTGTACTGACAGATTAACAATTTTCACTGTGAATGTAAATATCTAACATATGGGGTAAAAACCCATATCACTGTCTTAAGTCCCCTGATCACCGCTATTATAAATCACTCCCTCCAAACTGGTCACGTTCCCCCAGTCTTAAAGAATGCCATAATCAGACCACTGCTCAAAAAACCCACTCTCAATCCGGAAGTCCTATCCAACTACAGGCCCATCTCCAATCTCCCCTTAATATCCAAAGTACTTGAGAAAGCAGTTGCCTCCCACCTCCAGGACCACCTTAAACATAACAACCTCTTCGAAAAATTCCAGTCCGGTTTCTGCTCCGCCCACAGCACAGAAACTGCCCTCCTAAGAGTCACTAACGACCTCCTCATATCATCCGATGCTGGCTCCCCCTCCCTCCTCATCCTCCTGGACCTTTCTGCTGCATTTGATACAGTCAACCATGGCATTCTATTAAAGCGGCTCCACCTCACCACTGGACTCAATGACACTGCCCTCAGTTGGTTCCAGTCATACCTCACAAACCAGACAGAATACATCTCCCTGGGTAACTCCAAATCAAATCCACACACAGTCACTTGCGGTGTCCCCCAGGGGTCAGTCCTTGGCCCTCTCCTCTTCATCCTCTATCTCATCCCCCTTGGTCAAGTCATCAGCCGCCACGAAATTTCATTCCACTGCTATACCGATGACACACAGCTCTATGTAAATGCCACAGCTGCAACCCCACCCTCATCATCACAGTCATCCCCATCAAAACTCACCACCTGTCTGGAGGAGATAAAGGTATGGATGGAGCAAAACTTCCTCCAACTCAACAGCTCCAAAACCAAAGCCATCCTGGTTGGCACCCCTCACCAGACCAAATCATCATCCATAACCAGCATCACCTTTTCTGGCTCCAACATCCCCCTCTCATCAACAGTCACAAATCTTGGTGTAAAAATGGACCCAAACTCCGCCCCATTCTCTCCCTCTCAGATGCCGAAAAGCTGGTTCATGCCTTTATCTCCTCCAGACTGGATTACTGTAACGCACTTCTCATCGGGATTCCTAGCAAGAGCCTGCAGAGGCTTCAGTACATCCAAAACTCTGCAGCTAGGATCCTGATGAGAGTGCGGAAACATGAGCACATCACCCCCATCCTCTACTCACTCCACTGGTATCCCGTCTCCACCAGGATTGAGTACAAGGTTTCCCTCCTCACACACCAATGTATCCATGGACATGCCCCCCCTACCAAAGAACTTCTCAACCCACAAAACACAACAGGCTCCCTCCGCTCCACTCACTCAAACCTCCACATACCCAGAACCAGACTCAGGACCATGGGAGATAGGGCCTTCTGTGCTGCTGCCCCACGTCTGTGGAATGCCCTCCCTGACACCTTGAAGGCACCACAATCCACTGACTGTTTTAAAAAAGGTCTTAAGACACTTCTTTTTAGCAAAGCTTTTGGTCCCCCTTAGATGTTTTTGTTTTTAAACCTTTTTAAATAATTGCTCATCTTGTTTTTATTCCCTTCCATTCCTTTTTTTATTATTATTATTTGTTATCGTTCTTTGTTTTTAACCTGTAGCACTTTGAGATCTTTTGATGAAAAGGACATTATAAATAAAATGTATTATTTATTATTATTATAAAACCATGCTGTACAGACATTACCTAACTTTAATATCCAGTTACATACCTGCCAGCCAAGCTGACAGAAATCAGCTGACATACTCCATTGGAAAAGTGGATAACACACACCTTATGTCACAAGTATCCAGGGGCTGAGCACTCTAACAGAAACACTACAGCACAATAGCAGAGTAGTGAATGACATAATGTAGATTTTGTTGAGGCTGTCAGAGGTGTTGCTCAGTTCTGAGAATGCAGTTTATTGTATTTTTGGGAAAGCCTTTGTTGTGAAAGTGCAGTAGTGACCATTGTTCCTCTCTTCTAATGCAGTCTTGCTGTGTTTGGTGTATGCCATCATTTAGACTTTTTCTGTAGTGTTTATGAGTGTGGAGCAAATTCAAACAGTGATCTTAAGAACACGGCGAATGAGTTGAACAAACAGTTCTTAATCTCAACAAAAGCTAATATTACCTAATATCATTATAAGCTCATAAGGTTCATTTAGTGTGAGTATTCTTGTTTGTTGTTATATGTAAACTCACATCGTACTTCTGTGACCTAAAGTCATACATGTGCCTGCATGATCATAACTGTGTGTTCTGTGTTTACTGAAGGGAACTAGCTGGTCAAATGAGGACTGTGTGCGTATGGGATCAAGAGCTGGAAAGTTTAACTATGCAAATCAATGGAATTCAATAAACAACATGAGGTGTGCTTATACACTAGTAATGGAGAAGAATAAAAGACGAACAGGGTCATTTTAACTTCTTTGAGGGTGTTCTCATGTTAGGTATGATTGATTTGTACAATGTCTGAGTACGACTGCCTCCCTCTCCACTCCCCTGCTGCTAAGCTTTCATATAAATAATGTTGTTCTGTAACTGAGAACTTGCATCATCATCTCTGTGACATTTTTGCTTGCTACAGTGTAGAAAAGGGCGCTGCAGGCCGATACTGAACTCAGATCTGGGCCCTGGTCCCTGATGTGAAGGCCCCCTTTGTGAGAGCTTTAACACTTGGGTAGGGCTTTTACATTTACTTCTCTTTTCTTCACCTGCTTGCATCATATTTACACTAAAGCACCGACATCAACGGACAAACTGGACTAACTGAGGTCCTGTTAAATTCGTGTCTGTGTCTGTTTTTCGATCTGTCTCTCACCTTTCATCAGTGGTGATGGCTCCAGAACAGTGAGTAGCGAGCTCTGGAAGACCATGCTGATGGTTCGCAGCACAAACACACGTCGCATCAGAGCCCCGATGCTGAGGAGAGACAGCAAACAAGCATCAGCGAGATGTACAGCAGCTTTAAGATATGAGTGTTATTGATGAGCAGTGTGACATGTGGTGACAGTGGCTCAAGGCTGGTATCATTACATTTGGAGATATTCTTCCACATACATACACACACACACACACACACACACACACACATGCATGCGCACACACAGTAACATGTGTGCACGTGCTTAAGTAAACAAGTCCCCAGACACTAATTGATTCCCTGTTAGTGCAAGAAAATCATCCCCCTGTGGGTTTGGTTCGTGACGTAATCAATAACCTAAGGAGATCCCCAGCATGAGGAAGATAATTAATCATTGTTAACACACACACACACACACACACACACACACACACACACACACACACACAAACACGCGCTCACACTGTTGTGTGACATCAGGGATTAGTGATGCCAATCACTCAGAGGACGCCTGCCACTCAAAGGACTGTGTGTGTGTTTGTTTATGTTTTTTTTGCATGTAATTATTTATGTGTAAAAAAGGCTGTGAGGGAGAAGGAGCCTGTCGCACAAAGCAGGATATCTGATTTAGCTGGGTAACAGCTTCAGTCCATGATTAAGATTTAAAGTTCCATGTTTTTCTTAACAAAGTTTACACATTAATTTATTACCCTGCTTCATGGGACGAGCCTCTGGTCAGTTTTTGGCTAAGCACGAACCAAACACTGATCCAACACACTCATTTTGTGTCGTGTCACCTGACCATATTTTTACTATTTGAGTACACTTCTTGTTACCTTTAAACAGTGACTGTCTTGTGGCTTTTTATCATGTAATTAGATGACTGTGAATATTGACCTCTCAAAGTATAATGGTAGAAATGAGGATAGGTAGATGACGGCTGACATACAACAAAGGTCTGCAACCACATTCAAACCTGGAACATTCTGGTTTTATCGTCTTGGGCTGCAACTTATGACTCTTTTTGTGATCAACCAAGGTGATGTCTTTAAATGTCTTGTTTTGTCTGTCCAACACTCAAAACATATTGAGATAACTATAATGCTCAGAAAGGGAAAAGCAGCAAATTCTCACATTGAGAAGCTGAAGGCAACAAATATTTGGCATTTTTTTGCTTGAAAACCGATGAATCATCAGTTATAAGATAGTTGATGATTATTTTTCTGTTGATCAACTGATCAGCTAATCACTGCAGCTCTAGTACGATCAGTGTCTTAGACCTCTGAGCCACAAAGCCACTTTTATTACCCTCTTGGATGATTTTTTTTAATAGTTGCTCCAAAGGTTTATTTGTTTTTGACTAACTCCAACAGAAAGTTCAGTTCCTCTTAGCTGACATGATAAAATAAACTCACCTGTGTGTGTTAGGAGGTTGCAGAGTATTACAAAAAACTATTTATATAAGGAAAGCAAAAGACTATGGTGAACACTTTCTTTGACTCATTAATGAGTGATTCTGAAGATATAAAACCTTTTGCACATCCTACCTTAAATTTATCCTTAAAGGTGACCCATTGGGCTTTTCATTATTTTCTGTCATATAAATATATATGTATTACAATAATGGATGATTATGTTAAAAGTGGCCAAATAAAATAATCAAGGTCAAGGTCAAGGTCATGGTTACTACAATTTGTCTTGGATAAAGGGAAACTGCTGTGTCAAACCAGACATTACAAAACATAACATTAAATATAGAATAGAAACAACACAGTAAAGACAAAATACTTAAGTAAAGTATGTAAAATTAATCCCTGGGAGAAAAAAACCTCAGGCTTCAGAATTCTGCATACTGTGTTTTTGTTTTTTTGTTTTTTTTTTACTTTTTAGACCAGATGACTTCAACAATACCACCTCACAATGTAGCTGCATGCTAATTTAATGGAAACATGTAATTTTGGTTGCAGATGCTGTAAATGTCTCCCTGATTTGGGATCATATTCCTGCTGGAACAAGTTCTTTGTGTTGTATTTTTTACGGTTAAGAGTGGCACTATCCATTATTACAGTCATTCCAAGGCTGAAATGACGTGCAGACACACTGAGATGCATAATATCAGGAAACACTGACCAATCCGAGCAGGCTGGCCTTTTTTCAGGAGGGGGGCTTAAAGAGACAGGTGCTATAACAGAGCATGTCAGACAGAGAGTGATGTGATGCAGCACAGGCAGGCACTGGGGAAAATAAAGTGGTTTTCTTAGTTTGTTTTATTTGTTTTAGCATGTAAAGTTGTTCTAGTAGAAACCAAAAATGCAAGTATAAACCTGAGAATGAATGGGATTGGTTCCCTTTAAACCAACTGAATTCTATTTCACTGTGTTCATTTCTGTACAAGACATTGCTCCCCTCTCTGTCTCTCTTCCTCCACTCTTCTCAGTATCCTCTACCTCCTCATCCCTCCCCTCTCCGCCCAGCCTTTCCTTACCTAGCTGGAAAACCAATCCTGCATCATTCACATGCTAAAGACATTCTTCTCCTCTGCTGCTCCTTTACCTCCCTTTTCAATGACAGTCTTTCATATTGTGCACTCTCAGGAGATGCTGAGGTGTGTGTGTGTGTGTGTGTGTGTGTGTGTGTGTGTGTGTGTGTGTGTGTGTGTGTGTGTGTGTGAGAGAGAAAGAGAACCTGCCTGGCTGCCACCTCACACGGGCCGGGCCCAGATAAGAATAGCCATGTTCTCAGGTTGCCAGTGGCTGCTGTAAAGGGGGTCACTCAGTGACCACTCAGCCGTTTCTGATGGTGGGGAGGATAAACCTTCCAACTGAGCTTTTAGAGGTGGGACCACAGCCTGGTGGACAACACTTTCTCTGTGTGTATATGTGCGTGAGAGTGTTTGACAGGAAGAGGTGAGGAAAGAGAAGTGTTCATCTGACAATGGAGGGTGCATATACAACCAAAAACATTTGTATTGAGACATTAAATCTTTGCACCAACTGTGCTAGCTGATTGCTGATTAATTCAATATAGCAAGGTACTGTACATAGAATTTTTTTTTAAGAATTAAAAAAATGGGTGGTGTTTTTTTCATCTAAAACCCTGATTCCAAAAAGTTGGGAAGTTGCTGCGTAAAAAACATAAATAAAAATCTCTTTTGAACAGTATTTAATTGAATACAGCACAAAGACAAGATATTTAATGTTTAAACTGATAAACTTCATTGTTTTTGTAAAGATACACTTATACTGAATTTGATGCCTGCATTATGTTGCAAAAAAGTTGGGACAGAGGCAACAGAAGACTGGGAAAGTTGTGAATGCTCAAAAAACACCTGTTTGGAACATTCAGGTAAACGGGTTAACTGCTTACAGGTCATAGTATCGTGACTGTGTATGAAAGGGGCATCCTTGAAAGGCTCAGGTGTTGATAAGCAAGGACGGCGTGAGGTACACCACTTTGTAAAAATATGCAAGGTCCATCAGTCCATCAGTTCAAGAATGTTTGTCAGTGCTCAACTGCAAGGAATTTAGGATTTCACCATCTAAAATCTATTACATCGTCAAAAGATTCAGAGAATCTGGAGAAATCTCTGCACGTAAAGGGCAAGGCTGAAAACCACCACAGAATGCACATAACCTTTGACCCCTCTGACAGCACTGCACCAAAAACTGATGTGATTGTATAAAGGGTATTACTACATGGGCTCAGGAACACTTTGGAAAACCACTGTCAGTGCACACAGTTCCTCGCTGCATCTACAAATGCAAGTTTAGACACTACTATGAAAAGTGAAAGACATATATCAACAACATTCTGAAACATCTTCTGACTTCTCTGAGCCAGAGCTCATGTGAGATGGACTGACACAAAGTGGAAAAGTGTGCTGTGGTCTGATCAGTCCACATTTTAAAATGTTTTGAAAATCATTGACGTTGAGTCCTCCAGGCTTAAGAGGAACATGACCATACAGACTGTTACCAGCTCAAAGTTCTAAGCCAGAATCTGTGATGGTGTGGGGCCGTGTTAGTGCCCACGGCATCATGGGTAACTTGCTCATCTGTGAGGGCACCATGAATGCTGAAAGTAACATACAGGTTTTGGAGCATCATATGCTGCCATCCATACGGCTATTCAGGGAAGTCCTTTCTTATTCCAGCGAGACAATGCCGAGCCACATGCTGCACATGTTACAACAGCGTGGCTTTGTAGTAAAGAGTATGGGCAACAGACTGGCCTGCCTTCAGTGCAGACCCATCTCCAACTGAAAATGTGTGGCGCATTATGAAGCGCAAAATATGACAATGGAGACTCTGAACTGAAAGAATTTCATTTTGACAGAAATCATGTATTTTCAACAGAAAAAAAGTATTGCGCAACACTTTCCTTTACTGTTCCACACCTGGAGAATTTTGTTAATCTCGTGGGCAACATCATATTTTCTTGCACACTGTGACTGGTAGTGTTACTATCATCACCATTGAGATGAAGTATGATGATGAGCCTGCATGGTTTCTAGAGTGCATTTGACTCCCAGAGAATTTTCAGAAGAAGAAAAAGTAATTTACATTGAGTGTTTTCTGTCTTTGTCAGTGTGTGAACATTTTAGTGCCTTTACAAGTCACAGAGGCCTTTACAAGTGAGATCGAGAGACAGAGTGAAAGATCAAAAGCCAAACTATGACAATGACATCTTTTGAAAGTGCTTTCCTCCTTAAACAAAAAATGTTGCCTTTGGAGGCTTACTCTGTGTTAGCTAGTATCACTTTACAAGAGGAGAAAACCTGGGAGCCAGCTGAAAACACAACACAAGGGCACAACACTGACAATGTTCAGACCCAAGGGCGACCGATACATGTCGAGGAATGGGCACAGATACCAACATATGAGCAGAAGGCGCTGGTTCAGCTACAGCATCCCTAATCATCCTGATCCTGATCCCTTAATGTAATAAGCTGGCTACATCCCAAAACATTTTCTGGATGTAAAAAGAATGAAGGAAAGACAGTTGGATGTTTTGTTAAGAGTACAGTATCGCCCGGTGTGAGAGCTAACACTCTATCCTCCATTAAGGCATTGTTGTTATTAATAGCTCCCATTACATCACACTGGCCATAGGCAGGGCTGTGCTATGATGTGATCCTAGTGTACGCAGACGTAAAACCTTATGCAACGATGGTCAGGCAAAATGGCACAGTGTCGATGTGCTGAAGGGGAAAACATGTAAAGGTTAAATACAATCAGAATAAAACAACTTGCTATGGAAATTTCTCTGAATGCATTCCCATTAATATTGCAATTATGCATCAACTGGATTTTTCACACTGTACACCTGTGCAAAAATACCACATTTACAGAGAATACCAGAGTTTCAACACGGTCATTACATCTAATCACCATAATAAGACTAATCTAATATAACGTTATGCAGCCATTTTATTTTATTAATCAGAAAATCTAACCTCTTAGTATCTGTCTGTAAATCTGAGAATTAAATTCAACTAGAGTTGCACATTGTCTCTGTGATCAAACCCTGAGGGGTGTGTGTGTGTGTGTGTGTGTGTGTGTGTGTGTGAGTGAATGTGTTTGAGTTTGTGTTTGAGTGTGTGCGTGCGCACGAGTGTGTGTGATGGATTTGCTGCTCACGCTGTTCTCACACCACACACCAGACACAGGGGGTCCCTGAGCTCTCAAACAAGGCTATGTTTACTTAAATTACTGTACACACACAGTCAGACAGGCAGAAACACACACACACAGACACATACACGAAGAGTAATAAAAAAAACTGGAAGAACGGGCCCAGAGTGATGAGGATGAGATAAAGGAGAAGGAAGACAACTGCAGGAAAGAAGGAGTCGGTGTACACAAAAAGCTTGGAGGAAGAAGAAGAGGAGCAGGATGAGGAGGAAGATGATGATGACGGTGGTGGTACTGTATCTGATGGGATGAGAAGAGTGTGAGGCAGTATGTTCCTGTGGTGCAGTGGACTGGACCTTATCAATGTTCACTTCTTTTCCACTGGTGGAAACTCACAACTGGGCTGATTTATCTGTCCTGTAACTGCTCACTTTCACCTCACTGACTCTTCAGTTTTTAACTATTTGGTTTTAGTTGTGTTGTATCACTCTATGTGGCACTTAAATTTATTTCTGCTTCTGGCAGCATGGTGCCAACATTTTCCAACGGCTTCACACTGGCTTGTTTCTAATCAAAAACTGTTATGTTGTCTGCCATCTCAATGCACTGAAAAAAAAATACTGTAAAGAGATCTAACAAATCACCTGTGACCTCAGGGGCCAGTCAATGTCCACATTCATGTGTGAACATAAAAGCTGAAACAATGAGTCGTTGCCTTATATGAGAATAAACTGAATAGCTTTGGATTGATTGTAAGTTTGGGCAGTAACATAGCATTATGTTATACCTGGATATTTAGAAATCCAATGGTATGATTTTCAGTATCGTCAAAAATACAGACGCTCCTCTTTTTTATTAAACTGATATAGAGTCCTCTCTGACCCTAACAGAGATGATGTTTGACTAAAGTTGTACTGACACCTGATATAATGATAAATTCAGACGTAACTTTTTTGTCTCTACTGGAGGTTTTTTTTGTGTTGTCCATGGTTGTATCTCATGTTGAAGCTGTATTGAATGGCTGCAGGCAGCCTTGGATAATTTTAAGGGAGAAATGTTTGTAAATGTGGACTGAGGTTCAATTCAATTCAGTTTCATTTAGAAAGCCCAATATCACAAATCACAATTTGCTTTACAGCATACAACATCCCTCTGTCCTTTGGACCCTCACAGCAGATAAGGAAAAACTCCCCCCAAAAAAACCCTTTAAAAGGGGAAAAAATTGGTAGAAACCTCAGGAAGAGCAACTGAGGAGGTCTGTTATACTCCCCCATGTTTTGTTCGATGAGATGTTGCCAATGCTTTCTATTACAAAAAGGGGGTGGTCCAGTGATCATGTCTCTTGGTTGTTATGTGCTGTAATTTCTGTTTTGTTCTGTTGACCTGTCAAAAACATCAATCAAAGAAAATACGGAGATGCTGTATATCGGCAATGTATTGCAGTGCACAGCACGCGCCACCAGAGGTCAGTCTGCACCTGTGGAACACGCAGCTGAGCTGAGAAAGACGGTGACTGTGAGTGGTAGGGATAACATTACTGGACAGGTAAAAAGCCTACCAAAAACAGCAGAGAGAGACAGTGGGGGGAAAAAAGTATATCTTTATGTTTATCTCTGTGAAGTAACGGTTTATCTCAACCAAACAGGAGTTTGTGATAGCTGTAGCCCTTCCAGGATGTTCTGATGCTGTGATCACAACAATTGTGCAGTGAAATCAGACATTCTTGACCACAATAATCCCATAAAGTGCCCCCAAAATCCTGGTGGGACTGTACCACACCTTTGGTGAGTTTAATTAACAAGGCAGTTAACTTAGTCTTAGTTTGATGAAAGACACAAACTTGAATTTAGAAGGTGAACAGTAAAATTTGTCTGTTTTATAAGGAAATATAATAAGGAATAATAATATATAAGAACACATCTCCCTGCTGAAACTACTGGGGTCGGGGATTGTTTGTTTTTTGTGACTGTGGATTTGGTGCCATAATAAAAAACTGCACGATAATTTTGGCCCGTTATTGGTATCGGCTGATATTGGCTTAAAATGAAGAATCGGCCAACACTTTTTCTTATTCGGCACAATGAATGAATATTACATACATTGATAAGTATTCTTACATTTCATGTCTCCATCTGCTGGTGGGCCATCACAATAAGAGCATGCATTCATAATATGATGTTAATTCCACTACAGATGGCTTAAAACTCGATGGGGGAAAAAGCTAATATATCAATATTAGGGGTGGGAATCACCACAGTCTCCACAATACGATATTATCATGATACGGTATACAATTATTGCAATTTTAAATGTGTTACGATTTGTTCAGTGTTGCGATAAAATATGTTGAGATATATTGCAATTTATTACCTGTTTTCAATTACAAACAATGTCCCAAAAGGAAAACTTTGTCAACATCTGTATTATCTAATAAGATAAAGTCTCACTTCAGCCATTTTTTTCTGCAGCAAAATGTATCTAGTGGACTGAAATATCAAATCAGCCATAAATCCAATATGGTGCATCCATAAATGTGTACTTTCACAGTGTGTGGTCTTTGACTTTCACGTCACATTTTCTTAATTTTTAAGGGAATTTTCTCCTAAGAACCAAAATAAACCACTGAAAAAACTTCATAGTCCCTTCTGTCACACATAAACAATCATGATGAAGCCAGTGATATATCCTGGAAAGAATGATGGTGTTGATAGAGGCTACCTGAACTGAGCGAGCAGCAGCCCTCCCAGGGACGACCCGCAGATGGAGAAGCCCATGGCGATGACGCCATTCCAGAAACCGAGCTCCCTGGCGGTCATGTGATGATCCAACAAGAAAAGAGGAAACATGGTCACTGCACCCTGCTCACCTGCAGACATAGTAACAGGAGAGAGAGGTGGACAATAGAAAAAAGATCAAGAGAGAAAAGAAGATGAGAAACAGAGGGAGAAGAAGAGGGGAGACGGGAAGGCAAGAGAGAGACTAGAGCAAGTTATTCGATTAAATATATTGATGGCAGAACATACAATCAATACAACACATATTATGTACTGTATGTCTCTGACTAAGCATCACTGTTTTTCACCTACAGTAAATATGTGAGACAACTCCTGAATACACACGCCTATTCCAATCACAGTCAAACACAATGAGGATGTTGTAGCGAACTGTTTAGCCTGCAAGACTGAACAACATGGTTTTCCTAAGATGACAACTGCAGAATCAAATACAGCACACCGACAAGCAGCGCACCTAGGCCTATTCCTGGAAAGTGTCAATAATAGATGCCTGACAAGAAAAAGAATACCCTCAGTCACTTTATCAAATGGGGGCCTAGCACTTTTCCTAAAGCACAAAAAGGAAAACACAACAAAAACACAGAAACTTCCACAGATGAAACAGACCTCACAAAGACCTTTCAGTCAAAATAAAAAGTTTCTGTCAGACAATAAGACTTTCTCTGTGTGGCGTTGAGTGTGGGGGTAATGTTCTGCTGAACATTACAGTAAAATATTCAGTGGCGCCGACTATACGCCATTATTATATTAATGGAGACTGACTTCAGAAAGACAGTGGGACCAAGGAGCTGCGTGAGTGACAGCTTGGCTCCCAGACTGCTGTCAAAGACGACGCAACACAACCAACGACTCACTCACTCAGTCAGCCAGGAGACAAACAAAAATAGAGGAGGAAAAAAAAAGACAGATGAAACAGACTGAAATAAAAAAATATAATAAGAGAAAGCTGAGAAGCTCCCAGTGATAGGGAGTGCAGCAGCAGAACGAGTGTCACCGCTGCAACGGCGGCGTGACAACCCAGCAGAAACGTGGCGTAGGAAATGGATTCTCTGTGTAGGAAACACTTGTCTCTCACTTCTGTCACCCCTGTTTCACTGTTGGCACTTTACATGTTGGTAATAAACAGGGATGATTATGTTAAAGTTGATCATGAAAATAAAAGTGAACAAGTCAGGTAGGGGAGTGACATATCCGGCTGTGTGATATTTTTCTTTCAGATATAAGTGAGGAGTATAAGTGAAAGAGAAATGAGAAGAGTAAGCCTTTTACATCACAGCAGACATACTGACAGCACTGGACTTAGCATATTACTGTATTATTTCTAACAAGAGCAAATACTAGTGTGAAATGAACACAAATTAACAATGCAGCGAACAAACAATAATGATAATTAACAAACAATAAGAGAATACAATATGTGTTAATTCAGTCTTCCTCTTGTTTTTGTGCTGCATCCCAGATGGCTTTTGGCTTTTCATATTTTCTCGCTCTAATGCTCTACATATTCACTCCATTTCACCCTTTCACCTAATGTTCAATTTTGCATCTGTAGATTTTTACTCCCAAACCCACAATGTGGTCAAACCCCAGACAACAGACTTACAGGACATCTTTATGATATATCACATCACATTACTATCACTCCACACACCCAGTGGGAGCTGCGCCAATACACTTACACCCTCTTTGTGCATTACTCACATTTTCATCTTCTGTCATCCTCTGTGCTCAACTGTTTTGAGCTGCATCAACTGTGCAATAACCATATTAGTCATAATAAAGTAAACATTGGCAGCAGCGGTACCCATGATGCCTGGGTTGTTTACCCATGGTTCTGTGCTCCCGTTCCTGCCTGCCTGTTGTTTAGCTCAAAGCTCGGAGCTTTCACAGTCCTGCCTTCAACTAATTATTTCTTTAAAGAGGGGGGTTGGGGGAGGGCGTGCAGACAAACACAACCAGGCTGATTATTCCTTTCTATAAATATTCTCAAAGCAACAATTGTCCATTTCAGCAGGGATTTCATTAGACATACGCAAAGATTAAACAAGCAGAGTGAAGGGGAAGGAGAAAAGGGTGGAACAAGAGCGAACTGGGGGGGGTGGAGGATGAGAGAGAGGGAACAGAGTGGGGGGAAAGAGAAGGACTAAGATTAAGTCAGTGATAACGAGAAAAATGAAAAGGACAGAAATAAAGAAAAGGGCAGAGAGAGGAACGGCAGTAGGTGAAAAAGGGCAAGAGAGCTTAAAAAATACATGTAGAGCAGCAAATAACAATCATAATGCATTTATTTAAAAAAGAAAGATGAGAGTTAAACATGAGTGGAAAGACAGGAGAGCAACATGGGATGGAGACAGCTAAAGACAGAGGAAGAGGAGGGGGGAGGCAGATGAACAGAGACATTGTTAGGAGGTTAGTGAAGAGGAAACAGAGGAGGGATGGCAGGCTCACAGAAAACTCTGTTTATGTTTACATTAGAGGCAGACAGCACAGAAAGACAAAACAATTTAACATTAAGAGAAGTGACAGGTCTGGTTTAATCATCCTGGTTATTTAAAGGTGCTTCATGACGACATCAATCACTAACTAGACTGCAAGCAAGAATAGTGGGGTCCATGCACCCTGACATAAAGACACAGAGAGAAACAAAACTATTTACTTACTTTATTTGGATAGTCCAGCTACAGATAGTTTTATAGAGTATTTGTAAAATTTCAGCAGTTTTTTAGTTGAGATTCAAATGTTTCACTTTGTTTGTAGCTTTTCAACAGATTATCTATAGAGTAGGTTTATACCAATTCATGAACATACCTACATATTCTCAGGATAATTTAGATGACCTTGAACTGTTCATTCAACCTATGAGTAGTTCAAGTTCAACTAAATTATTCTGAGTGAATGTCACATATAGGCCTATCTATAAATCTACAGAGTGAAACATTTGAATCTCAACTAATAAACTGTTTAAATGCTACAAATACTCTATAAAAAATTCTGCAAGTGGACTATCCAAATAAACAGTTATTTTCTGCTAAAGATTGAATAGTTTTTGTTATTTCATATTAGAGATTTCTATCTCTGTGTTTTTGTTCTTGCTTTTTATCTCATAGTAATTGCTTTTTGTTGCTGTCCAATGAAAAGCATGTTTCTTTGTGGTGATGTAGAATTGTTCAAATAAACTGAAGGATTGAGTGTTACTTTATTTGGTTCAATTCCTGAGCTAAATAACCCATCGTTTTGTCTGAAAAATGCATTGTCACAATGTTGTAAACAACATCATCTTTCTTAGCTCAAAAAAAGAATGACATTTTGGAGATACAAGGTTGTCATGGGCAACAATGTTATGTTACACCAAATCGTCAATCAAAACGGATCAAATCACACTGACACAGTCCAGTTGAGGCAGTTTAGTTTTTCAGTTACTCTCTTAATTAATAACAGGGGTAACGGGTATTTGGGGTGTTTTTTGTTGTTGTTGTTTTTATTTTAATGTATTGTTTCTTATTCAGTCTTGAATAAGCAACACTATATTTAATGTTATAGGTAAATACTGATGATTAGAGACCAAGTTTTTAGATGCTTTGAGAAGGAAAGTGACAGAGAGAAGGAAGGAAGGCAGGTTGTTTTATTCATCCTAGTTATGCTTCATGGCAACATATTAGCATCGGTTTAGTAAGATGGATTTCATCAAAAATTGGCTGATAGCTTTACTTCAAAAAAGGAAACATGGCACATAACAGAAAGAGGTCACTGTATTAGCAGTGAAAACAGAGTTAAAGCTTTTTTTTCTTAACAGCTATGGCTCAGTGAATACTGTGAAACACCGGTGTGTGTCATTTTAGCAAAGCAAAAGACACAAGCAAATGCAGCAGCATCTTTATGAGAGAAGTGGTCTTCATTTTAAATGAACACTACAATGTTCAGTACTAAAGTTTTTGTTAGCTAGCTGCTCGGGTAGCTTCATCAACACAAAGTATCTCTCATCTTGACTCGTTTAGTAGTTATTCCAAGTTAGTTTTGCAGTTACACACTGACTTGTAAAAATCTGACACATAGCACCTTTTTCCATGGTGATTAGATGGGAGAGATGGTCTGTGATTATGTGTGAATGTAAATGTGTGGCAGAGGGGGATGTGTTGTGGTATAGAGAGGGATCAGAGTAGGATGAGAGTGAGATGAGGGTGAGAGGTCGACGAGGACAGTGGGGTCAAGTCCCGACGTCTATGCTGCAGCTTAGACAAAAGAGCCGGCAGAGCAGGAGAGATCACCGACGACACTGCACAATGACATTATCACTCCCTGCTGAGAGCATGGTAAACAGAGACAGGCTCATACATACTACATGTTTGAGCAATGCACACGCACACACACACACGCGCACACACACACACACACACACACACACACACACACAAATGTCTATATGCATACACATGCACACACATGCACACACACCTTTCAGCTCCTCTGGCTCCCTGGGGATAAAACAGTAAACAGAGCCCTGTCTATACACACCTTCACAATATCCTAATACATATTAGTCTTTTCACACACGCGCACACACACACTAAGAGCCCCTGCAGATCAATGTAGATGTCAAGGAGTTCTCTGTGGCCCTCCAGGGGTCAAGAACATAGGAAAACATACTCGTAGAAGCAAGACAACAACCATGTCTCCACCCAACCCAGTCCTGCTAGGTTACTGGGTTGATTTGCTGTGATTAGTTATGTAATATATCCATTCAGGGTCTTAGGAGTAAACACACTCCTTGTCATTTTGAATGATTGGTGTAGGAATTTGGCTGTGCTACTATTTAATTCTCTCATTTGAAGAGGCGCTTTGGGCTGCAGACGTTTTTTGTGTGATACAAACACGGACGCAATCTGTGATCCAAACATTACTAACACACTACCATAACTGAAGGATTGGGACCTCCAGACAATAATTGATCTAAGTTATTAGTGTTTTCTAAAGCTATTAAAGGTTTCTATACATCAGTTACACCAACAAAATAGGCCAATATCAAATATTCTCTGTTACAGAAGCACATACTATTTCGTCATTAGTCGGAAAATCAAGTCTGCATTTATATTTAGCTCATTATGTGAGATTTATGTGGTCAAAAAATTAGGATTAGACATTTAAACATCTAGAAAGGTCTTGCACCTACATGTCTCTGCATGGACCAGTGTGTTTATTTCTATTGCCATTTTGCTCCTTGTCTCTCTCAGGGCACCATGTGGTGCTTGTTCATTAATTCATCCCCTCCTTCAGCCTCCCTCCCTGCAGTCCTTCTTTTCCCCTCTGGAAAATACCCCCCACTCCCTCCCCAAGTTTCTCTCTTCTCTCATTCCCACTCCTCCACCTCCCTTCATATCTCATAACTACATGACCTCCACCAATCCCTTGTGCTGACTTCTATGTCTCTGGGACTGCTCTGCGGACTAGACTGCAGGTTTCATGTCAATACTGGGATGTATTCTGTGAGTGTTTGAGTTGAGCAGTGCAACATTTTTTATGCATTTGTTTTAAATTTATTGATGACCCAATAGATATATGTGACTATATTGGCAGCCTCAGTGCAGCCCTACAAACCGTCTGTCCAAATCCTCTGTTTTACCCTCCTGATCTGGAGAGGTGTCAAATCAACTTAATGGTCCTTTTTTAACTATAGTTTGTGAAGCTGTTGAACTGTATTGCATTACAATGAGAGGTGTGTCTAATATTTTGTCAAACCAATTTATATCAATGACATGTACAAAACAAACTGACAATGGAGTGTATTTTATCATTAGTGCTTATAGCTGTCTTTTTAGAGGAGAGGGTTCAAAGGGACAAAGCTTTTCTTTTTGTGTGTTCATCCATCCATTCCTCCGTCCACCTGGTCAGTTCCCAGAGAAAGCCACCATCAGGGTCCACCCCTTTCCAACATCACTTACCTCTCTTGTCAAACACACAGGGCTAGAGACTCCCTGCCTCTAAAAAGAACCAGTTCGGACATGTGCAACACTGCAGCATCACTCACACCAGGGATGTGTAATAAATTGCTGGTAATAATGTGGAAATAAATGAGGACTCACAATAAAAGAATTTTGATTAAAAGCATTTTCGTGTTGATATAGATGACAAATGTGCAGTAAAATATTATTGTTCCTTGCACTGTCAAATTGTAATAATGGACACTTTAGTTTGCAATATCTTTTTGGTATTTAAAATTACTTAAACAGTGCATGTGCAATACAGTTCATGGCCACAACTGGAAATCTCTCATTTGCTGACCTGTTCTCCCTCCTCAAACTACTTCCCTCCTCCCCATATCCTCCGTCCGTCCCTCCGAGTCCACCCAGACAGTTCTCCCATCATGCCTGTGGCCTCAGATGGCACAGGGGTCACAGTTCAGACACAAGGCACCCTATGATTGGCCACAGTGTTGGACGCAGCGCAAACTCAGAGTTCATTAGGGATAGATGAGGCGAGGGGTCTCTGTTTGTATATGTGTGTGTGTGTGTGTGTGTGTGTGTGTGTGAAGCAGGGGAGGGGGGCTCAGACAGGCAGATCACCAGTCTCACACAAACATACCAACACACCCCTTGAACAAAAACAATACTGTCTCACAGAGGCAATTACGCTGGCACATCCAGGCCTAATCTAAAATATTACACAATCTTTCTTTCGCGAAGGTGGACTGCTACAAAAGGAAATGCTAACAAGTGACAAGGCTGTTAATGAATCTACCAGAGAAAACACTTAGAGTAATTTGTGCTGTAATCATGAGCATCAGCCGATAGTGTGTGTGAGTGTGACAGAGAGAGTGTTCTGGGGTGGGGGGTTGCTCCCTAGACAGATTAGGGGGTCCAGCCAACCTTCATATTTTGTCTAGTAGTGTCGTCTGCTGGGGCTCATCCGATTACTGAGCCACCCTTAACACTCTCTCAAAAACACACACGCACACGCACACACACACACAATCTAAAAACAAAGGCATATACATTCAAGCACATACACAAGTAAAGGCTATGCAAATGTGAGCAGACAATCATATTCCCGCCACCCACATATACACACACATAAACACACATCAGTGTGATGTGCCGTCTTCCATTTCGGTTTCTGAACGCAACAGACACAAAGACACTCTAATCCTTACATAATCCCCTTCTGCTACCAAACACCAAACTCTGGTCATATCAACTCTCTCTCCCACACACACGCAGGCTTGACTGATCCAAAACTACTTTAAAAATGTTTGTCTTTTATTGGAACAAACTCTTTCACATACAAAACTGTCTGCGTGGAAGTTAAATACACTCAAACTAACATTGTATTCTCATTCAAGTGCCTTAGGTTAATACTTTTATAGCTGTGACATTAAAAAAACATCTGCTTCATCTCAGCAGGGCCTGTATTTTACAAGTATGTAGAGGACCTGCTCAGAAACAATATATTGTCTAACAATACTAACTTCCCAAACTTTTTCCCATACATTCATTCCTGAGTTGAGTCTTCATGGACACACCAACAGAGACATCTAGTGGTGAGCTCTGGGCCCTACATGAAGGTATGAACATGACTAAAGAAAAGGTCACAGTAGAACAAAAAGGACCTTTCAAGAAATGTAACTTTGAATTGCTTTAGGGAGGTTTCTGTTTTCTTTTTTATGTCTAGCTTGTGAACAGAAAGCAAATAAAATTTGATCAGCTGATAAACTGAGCTCCCATTTCTGGGTAGATAAACTGGAAGCGCTCTTCTTTTCTGTGCTCCTTCTCTTCTGCACCTTTCTTCCTGAACTCTTGTCATTAATGATCATTTGAACTTAGTATCAATTAATTGAGCAAAAGAAAATTAATCGGAAACTATCCTGATAACTGATTTATTGTTTCAGTCATTTATCTAACAGTTAGATAAATGACTGAGAGTTAGATTCAAACTCCTACCACTCTCTGGGTCCACCCTCTACAATGTGACAATTTGCTGCTTTTGTCTGTTTTATATGTTGTACACCTAATATCACTGGACATTTGAAGATGCATCCTTGAAAAATGTGGTGGGAATTTGTCATCTTTTTGCGACATGCTATAGATCTAACGATTCCTAAAGAAAATGACTGACAGATTAATCAATTAAGAAAATAACTGTTCGGAGCAGCCCTAAAACAAAGGACAATTTCAACAGGGGTGTTCAGATAATATCAGTATTAAAGGTCCAGTGTGTAGGATTTAGGAGCATCTATTGGTAGAAATGGAAGATAAAAGTCATAGCTATGTTTTCATTAGTTTGTAATCACCTCAAAATAAGACTTTTTGTGTTTTTATTACCTTACAATGAGCCATTCATACAGAACAGGTCCTCTTCCACAGAGTCCATCATGTTGTTTCGACAGTAGCCCAGAATGGGCAAACCATACACTGGCTCTAGATAGGGGCATTTGCGTTTTTGCGTATCCGCATCGGCCACCGTAGTTCTCCTACATGCTTAGCACACACGAGAAGTTTCAGCAAGTTGAAATCTGCAAAATCACTGCTTGATACCAATAAATCCTTTACACTGGACCTTTAGTAGCAGGCCTAGGTAGCAAAGATATAGAAGCATAAATTTACAAAATGCAAATGATGCAATATTAAATCAATTGGCCAAAGGGGGGGCGCTATAGCAACCGATTGAAATTGCAAACTTTGAAAGGGCATATCTCATGCCCCGTATGTCGTAGAGACATGAAACTTTGCTCAAAGATGCCTCTTCTCATGAGGAACAAATTTGCCTCAAGAACCCATAACTTCCGGTTATATAGATTTTCCGCCATTTTGAATTTTTTGAAAAACACTTAAAGGTAGGGTCTGTAGGATTTTCCAGCTGCTGTTTATTGCTCTCTCATTGGCTGGGGAAATCTCCGCCCAGAAGGGGTCCAAGCTCACAAAAACATCAAAATACAGTTAAAGGGCAGGAGCTCTGCAAACAGAGTCACCACCCCACGAGTAGAAACCCATAGGTGATGATCAAGCAGGACTTCATTTGTATTATATCTATATTTTGCTTTGTTTGAAAATCCTCCAGATTCTACCTTTAAAATCGATCTCTTCCTAGGAAGTTTGATCGATCTGCATGAAACTCGGTGAACATAATCTAGGGACCAATATCTAAAGTTCCCTCTTGGCAAAAGTTGGAAAACTTACTAAAACTGAGCTTCTATAAGGCAATGATTTTAACTATCTGCCTTTCAACGTGCTACCTCAACCACTAATGTACAGTTTTAGCCCACTAACTATCCCACTATTGGCAATGGTACTATTGTACTTTCAATAAAGCAATCGTATTATTGAATTCAAAAACTCTGTCTGAATACATTGCTCTTCTTAATGGGTTCAGTTGACTATTTAATCTGCAATTTCCTATGACCTGCATCCCAAACACACACCATGTAAAACTGTACGTGCACTTAATGGGTATGGAATAGTTAGAGCAATTTATGAGTCTATGAATTTTAATTTTCAATTTAAGTGTTTGTGTATTAATCAGACTTACCTAGTTTGTATGTGAGCACATATAGGACAGTCCAGGGGGTGCCGGGCACTGCCAGCATCTTCCTCCACACTCTCCATGGCCTCATAACTTCTCCTCCCTGCCCTGCCCTCCTGCTGCCATCTGCCTGTTGGCCCCTCAAAGTCTCATCGTCCAGCACTGGGGCCCCCCACACAAACAGAGCCACGCCTGCATACACAAACGTCAGCAGCATAAACATCCAGCTCCATCCAGCCACGTCAATCACTGCAAGCAGCCCACCTCCGGCAAACACCGATCCAGCTTTATAGCCAACGACTTGGGCTGTGTTGCCCAACCCTAGCTCCCCGCGACCTTTCAACAACCCCACCGCAGCCCCATCTACAGCAATATCCTGGACAGAGGCCAGGGTGTTCATGGCCAACAGGGTTCCTGCTACTCCCCAGATATGTGCTTCTGGAGCCAGGGCAGCACTGGAGAGGCATGTCAGAGCCAGCCCAGACACCGTCCCAACCAGCCAGCGACGCTTGGTGCCAAGCCGGTCCACTAAAGGGGCCCAGAGCACCTTGAGGACCCATGGGAAGTAGAGGATCTTAGTGAAACCGATGCGGGTTAGGGAATGGCCAGCTCCACGCAGGTAGACAGGAAGCAGGGAAGACTGGAGACCGTAGGGGATGCCCTGGACAAAGTACAGCAGGCCCAGGAAGACTAGTTTGTCATTCATGATCTACCTTCACAAGTGACCCTGTAATTGAGCAGACGCTGCAGAGATCCATTGGTCAGGTCATTGTCATTATTTTGATTAAAGGGGAGCTCTTCAAATGGACTGGCTGACCCAGATGGACAGATTTACCTGAAATGAAATGAAAAGACAGTATGATGTTTAGGGTTATTGATGATGAATATGTAACGTCGTTGCAGAACTTATGGGGTGTCTACAGACTGTCACAGATACCATAAGCAGCCTTAAAAGGATGTGTCTGTACTGCTGCTTTACTGCCCAGCTCAGTTATCAGTCACGTTAACCCAGCTAACGTTAGCTCCTCAAAGTCAAATGACTTCTGTGCATAAACATGTTCAATATCACTGTGGCCACTTGAGTTTTCATCATTTAACTTATATCAGCACACAAACGTTACTTTGCTGCGTTGGCATTTTGCTGACAGTTAAGTTTGCTGCGGAAACTGACTGACTAGATACCGTTAGCTAACTAGCCTGCTGTCATGCCAACCTTAGTAAACGAACAGCTATAAAATATATTTGTACAGCATGTCAGTATCATTAGGGGTTGTGTTACAACCAGAAAAGTAGCTCCGTATCTGTTATGAGATAAATCGTAACACATACTGAGAAAGAAAGTTGGTTAGCCTAGCGTTAGCTAACCGGAGAAGGTGCTCCGCTTGTTTATAGTTGTGCTCTGTATGAGCTATGAGGTTGCCAGGTTCTGTGACATCGATCCCCCTCCTGCGGATGAAAAACCAAGAGGAGGTCGTGTTCATTTTACGTTTATGACATAAAAGTGTGTGTCTGCTTTCTGTCTATTAACACACACATATTTTGCAATCATTTGTAGACTATTACAAACCAATAAAGGGATTTTATGTGTCTACCCATCTGGCAACCCTGGGATCCCCTAATGACGCTAAAGTGCAAAAAAGCTGTAGCCTACTGTAACAACCTCCCTGTGTGATTAATCATTCATTCAGTCATTGCTAGTGTTTCCACATTGAGACTTGTCTTAATTTTGGGACATTATCTAAATTATGGATTTGCAGTGGATTCTGAGCCAAAATATGCGTTTGCCTGCGTTTTAAAGGGGAACTACGCCTTTTCAAAAAAATTTAATGGTGTCATAGGGTATAAAGTCTAGAGTTGCTCCATAGATAATTAGGAAAGATACTGAGAGCACACAGGGTAATGTTCTGAGAATATGGGTACATTTGCTGCTTCACAACTTAAGACACTACAATAGAGCTAGAGAATGCAATTTCTGAGGAACTTGCGGGTGTGAATGCTGCATGCTGAATAGCTGACACTAAACTGCAATGCTGGCTTTAAACGTTGAATAATACCATGAATGCATGAATGATGTGGAATAAGGTTGTTGTTAATAGCTGACGCTACACTGCAGTGCTGGTGTAAATGTGTATGAATGTCACTGAACAGTTGAATGACACCAATATTGTGGGATGTCTCAAGGTTTTTGACAGGCAGATGCTACACTGCAATGCTGGCTTAAATGTGTAAGAAGGAGGTGAATTATTCAGAATAGATAGAAATGTGGGAATAGGCTTAATTATTATGAATTTTATTGAAAAATTGAGTGATATTAATATTGTGGAATATTTCAAGGTTTCTGAAAAGCTGATGCAACACTGCAATACTGGCTTAAATGTGTAAGAAGGTGAAGTAGTAGAAATAGTTGGAAAAGTGTGAATAGGTTTAATTAGTTTGAATGTCATCAAAATTTTTAATGATACCAAGACTGTGGAATATTTCAAGGTTCTTGAAAAGCTGATGCTTAAATGTGTAACAGCGAGGTGAAGTAATAGGAATAGTTGAAAGAGTGTAAATCCAATTAGTATGAATAGCATGAAAAGTTTAATAATATCCATGGAATATAGATAGTTAACTTTATTGAGACTGAGCTGAGGCTCACCTTCCATGTTTAAGATTTCCAGTCAAAAACACAACTTGTGTTGCTTTTATATAATACTGTGAGAGAGAGGACACACTGTGTGTAAAATGTGTTTGTGTTGTGTCAAAAACATAATCAGGAAAGCAGGTTGTCTTGTTTGTAAAATGTCTTCAGTCCTGTGTGTGTGTGTGTGTGTGTGTGTGTGTGTGTGTGAGTGATTGATAGAACTTTTCTAGGCCATGGAAATAACATATTGGAATTCATAATTTAGGTGGTGTTCCCCTGTTTATTGTACAGTTATGGTATGTAGCCTGAATAAATATTTAGCAGCTTACCTTTTAGGTGGTTGGTTAATGTCTGTCTGATATGTCCTGCATGTACAAAGAACCACTCAAGTAGACCTTCATACTAAAAAGCTTTTATTTGCAAGTTGTCCAAGCTCCTTCAAGGGTAGGCCTACTGCTGCCACTGAATATGATTGGCACATGGGGATCTGTATACATCTGGTAGCAGCTACTACGTAATCACAGACTTCAACTTCAACTTTGAGCATCAGATATGAGAATCTAATGAGTGTAAAGCTAAGTCTGCCCCAAAGCACAGGTCAGGCACACTGCTCTGACATCTATGCTGAGATGACAACGTTGGAATGAAAACGAATAACTTGGTGAGGAAATATCTGCTGAAGCAGTGCTGATTCCATGTTAAATGTTGCGCATTGCTGTTAATATCTTCTAAATGACATGACAGTCACAAAGAATGACACTTTTGTAAGTTCTCCACAAGAGCATAAGGCACAATATGTGTCAAGTGATTATAGGGGATTTTCCACAGCTGGGCTCGCTGCTGGATCTTCAGTTGTATGAGCCTTGATCTTGTTGATTGGTTATTAGTTTTCACCCCCACAGAGAGCAAGCAAAATCTTCTCATAGTCTCCTTTGGTGTCATCCTGGTGGAAAGAAAAGACAGTGTGTAAATTAAATTTTAATACAAACTGTCATGTGTATGCCAAAAACCACTGCTGATATCTACATAGAATTGGTTTATTGTCAGAATCAGTGATCGGACATTTGCTCACCAGAATATCCTGGTAGAGTGTTGTGCCGTAGTTTTTCTTGTACTCTCCCTTGATCAGTTTCATGTCGATTTCAGCGCGGCTCACCATGATGCGAGTCAGAGTATTTTTGCGGGTACCTTTGCCCTGATGGGCAGAAAATAGTTAGTCAGGGAAGGCAGAGGGCAGCAGGAACAGTTTTTTTTATTTATTCTTCATTTTGTAAGAGGTAGCCGATATACTACATTACCTTCATGGCCAAGTAGAGTTTCTCAGCAAAGAACGCAGGCCTGCTGCCAGCACACTTCACTGTAGGTAATTTTAAAAAATGGGAGAAGGTTATATTTAGTGCATAAATGATCAGATAATAAAGTTAGAGTCAAAGTTTGTGCCTTTACCTATTGCTGTGAGACAGTTTTCAATATCTCCCTTCATCTCCAGGTCGATAGCTTTGGCCACATCCACTTTGCTGTACTTTGTGTACCTGTCAAATACTGAAGAAGAGGAAGTAGTGGACGAGTGTTAGATAGGGCAGGAACAAACTGTAAAAAGCTAATTACAGGATAGGAGGGGTAACTAGCTAACCTTGACGGAGATGAGGGGCACTCCTGCTGGTGAGGATCTCGATGAAAGGAGCGCAGTCTTTGCCCTTCCTCCCCTCCCCGGCCTCGTACAGAGCCCTGGCATCGCTGTCAATCAGCTGCTCACAAACTCCCTCAGTCCTGCCGGCCTGTGATGAAGACAAGTAGAGCAACACAGCCAAAACATTAAATGTGTAGGAGATGATTTTATCGGCGAATAGATGATAGAAGCTTGACTTGAAGATCGTCTCGCCCATGCTACATAGCAGAAATGCTGAACCCATATGAGCTAGTTTGCAGCGTTAGATCCTCAGGTGTGCCCCTGTGGCCATTCCACAGTTGAGATTTAAGTGTAAATGTGACCATGCTTTTGCCATCAGGTCCCCTCGTCTTTGGAACGATCTGCCTGAGGAGGTAAGCCTCGCAGAATCACTGACTTCTTTCAAATCATTTCCTAAAACCCATCTTTATACAGTAGACTTTGTTTACGTGATGTCTTCTTTTTATTTGGATTTTATGGCTCTGTGATTGCTATTATTCTTTTAATTTGTATGTACCTATATCGACATTTTGTGTCTTGCATTTTTGTCCTCTTGTTTCTACTGTATCCTAACTTTACCTCTGTTTTTTCTCACTTCTGTTTTGGTGGGGCTGCTAAGCTCTCTGTTCCTATATCATCTCCTGAGTATCCTGTTTCTGCTTTTTCTTTGTTTTTCAGAGCACTATGTAAACTCTGTTTTTAAAGGTGCTATATAAATAAAGTTACTATTATTTATATCATTATAATGTTTTTAGAAGATGAATGAATGAATGAATGAATGAATCATTTATTGACCACCTACAAAGACAGGAGGGAAAGGTTGGTACTTCAGTGTGCTGTGTGACACTGTAGTTTACTCTTCAAACCCAAATATTTCTAAGGATTTACTGCAAATGAATGGCTGTGCAAACCTGATTTATTATGGAACTGTGTAGTATAAATTGTCATACACCACAAAATGCAGTATGTGCTGGGTGTTAAAATTATTGGCAGTTGGTTCAATTTTAACATTTCAGTGAAGTTTTCTACATTCTTTTGTGCATGAAAACTAAAAAGTGCTAAATGCAACAGAAATATGAGGTAAATGTTGCGTAATAAATAATGGTTTATTTTAAACATAATGAAGACAATTTCAAGCAGAATAAGCACAAAGAAAAAGGTTGAACATGAGATTAATTTGCCCACCCCACTGTTGCAACTTATTTTCATAAGTTTTTATTTTTCCTCATTTTATCAAAATGCAGCATTTCGCTTAAAAATGTGATGTTCAGCATAATGAGTCTGTACTGTTCATTTGCCCTTTGCTAGACACCCAAATATAAAGCCACAAAAGGTCCAATTGTTAACTCATGTTGTGTTAGCATGTGCATGTGTATTGAGGGAGTGGGTTTGTTTGTTTTTTTAAAGGCCACTGTCACCATAGCAGTGACAGGGGTGGAGTGTTATGTCACCTAAGAGCTTAATGCATCCTGGTACTGTGAATGAATAAGTGTCTGTACTACACCTGTCTCAAAATCCTGTAACAAGTCCAGTCCACCACGAGACAGAAAGCGAGTGAAGACACACTTACCTTGCAGAGTTCAATCAGGGCAGCCTTGAAATCCCCACTGGTGTCGTCCCTGATGTCAGACTCCAGGTCCTTCTTGTATTCTTGATGAAGAAATCACAACATTAGCATCGTTATAAATATGATTCTATTCAAAATTTGAAGTATTTTTTAAATGTTGAAACCTCCTATATTTCAAAGATTTTAATTTTTTACTGCCACATGTTCTATTGTGTCTATGTCCAAACCTCCAAACACTAGCTTGGTAAAAGATTGTTGTTTAAAATTTGTCAGTACACACCCTCCTTGTAGACTTTCTTAATATCCAGGATCTCTCTGTTGGTTCTGGAAGCCAAAATCTCTATGAGGACCTCCTCGTCTGTCCCCAGACCCTGACAAAAGGAATGCAAGCGTAGATAGATTAATATAGAGAAAGACCTCTTTACTCTTCACTGGCCTAATTCAACCAAAACACATTTAACCCTCCTGTTAAGAAAACAATAAATGAATGTGCGGAAGTGGGTGGATCTCAATAACCACCAAAAATAACAGATGATGGTGAGGTCACAACACTCACCTAAAATAAGCATGGTTTCTGAGTGTTAGAGTCGTTTAAACATTTATATCACTGCTCCTTTTAAGTGACATTATTTGTATTTGTGGATGTATACCTTCATTGCCATCTTCAGCTGTTGGGCATCGTACTGGGCTGGTGTTTTCAGCAGAGCCAACACCACATCCTCCAGGTCTCCCTTCAGAGCGTTCTTCAGTGCTGATTCCAGAGGCTATGAAGGGGACAGCCGATAAGTAAATATGGTAGTTTGGGAGCACGTGATCATGTATGTGTAACTGTGTGTGTGCTTTGGAACAAAACATACTTTTCCAGTTTTTCTTTTTTGTTTCTTTTTAATTACCTTGCCACTGGCCTGCTGATAAGCCTCTTTGATCTGCTGCCTCTGCTCGTTGCTCCTTTTCACCAGAATTTCAATGATGGTGTTCTCATCCACACCTGCACAGAGAACATATTTATGGACGTTAATAAGAGATAGTTATTCATTTATTTATTAATTATCTATAACCACTTATCCTATTAAGGGTCGTGGGAAATAGGAAACATAAGTATTTTAATTTGAAAAGCCACTCAATACTTAACACTGGAGTTTAAGCACCACTGAATTTGTAGCATTTAAATATTTTGCTTTAAAAACCACATATTTTAATTTATTTGATCTAAATTTGCCTCTTTGAAATGATTATTTTTGATTTGCAATTTCAAAGGTTGAATTTTTTTTTAATGTCTACAAATTCAGATCCATAACTTAAAGTTTCAGAGATTTTATAGAAATTTTGTATATGTGTATATATGTAATATAGTTTCATTTGTCAAATTCAGATCCAACAAATTTCAAATAGCAACATCCAGGCTGCCCAGGACCATTTTTAGCACCATTTTTACTTCTGGAACTGTATGAGAGGGCAAAATATATAAATCAGTGGAGACTTAAATTCACACTAAAGTTAAAAAACACTTTTCACCACTGAAAATTACACAGTTAGTCATAATGGTGCGTGATGGCCAGCAGAGGGTGTAGGAAAAGCCAGTTTGTTCCACTACAAAGAGAGACACATTGCAAAGCCAAGACGTGTCCACACATGCGCCAAAGCTTCCCTTTGTGCATTTTAAGTTTACCTTTCACCTTGATGGCCTTATCCAAGACTGCTGCGTCTCCCTGGGCGTTGAAATTGGGTGCTGCAGTCACTGTCCCCTCCTTGGCAAGGACCTGAGAGGCACAACACAGAATATTGTGTGTTTGGTAAATACTTGACTTCTACCGAGAAGTGTGCTTGTGGTGAGTTGCAAACGCGCATTTTTCAAATTCCAAAGGTGCAAAAGTGCTCTTTAAAAAGTCACAGCTGCTTCTCCTCTAACACATTACCAGTAGCCTATCTATTCTCAATCTTACATAGGCCTATAAAAGGTTTGAAAGAAGATAATTGTGACAGATTCTTTTGCCCCTGTGAGCGTATTTCCTTGGAAGTGTCTGTCCCCACGCCTCCTAAGACAATGACATTGCTCTTTAAAACGCCTGTACACACCCCTGTTAGACTGAGGTGAACACTAACAGGAGAGCTTGTTACACAGACAGAAATCATGCAGGATAACCTTGTGCAACTTTCCCTTAGTTCACTTTAAGAAACCAGGGAAAGCAGAAGTAGCATTTTGTTCTATTTGCAGAGTTTATAAAGGGAGGGGCTCAGATTCCTGCTACTATGAGTCACACTCTCACAAGACTTATGGTCATTTTTCTCATTGCATATAATCTTTATAGTCCAGGCTCCCTTTAATAACAGTCCTCATCTTATCTGTCTGCCCTGCTCCACTCATTTTTCCTTCCCTACTTCCACCCTAACACCCCACTCATTCATTCTTTTCCCTCACTTTGCTGTACACTTCTCTCTTTCCTTCGCTCTCCACTCTGCCTGATAAAAATTTTCCACCCTGACATAATTCAGGAAGAGAAAAAAAAGAAAAACAGGGTTGTTGGCCTGAGCAACTGGAACAGAACCACAGAGTTACGTACTGAGTCATCAGGCATGCCCAAATAGACAGTCTGCTGCATGAGGGTTCTCATCAAAGCCATGATGAAGTCTGTCTGTAAGGAGAGAGGAGAAAATATGATCAGGTCAACTTAACTTATCAGATAGTATTCAAAGAAATAATCATCACTCTTTTGTTTATGCTAATAGTTCTTATCTATTAAATTCGTTAACAGAACGCAAGACTGAGGATGTGTTTGCTTTTCCCTCATCTCCTCCTGGAGAGAACAAGCCTCTGCATATTTATTGTAGGTTTATGTTATGTGGTTTTCCATAATGACGAGCATGTGGAGATGACCACACCCACAATCCACTCTGATAGGAACTTTACAGTATATTGCAGGCTAGGAGAGATCCGGTCTCCCTCAGTGCGCTTTAATCTTGACACTCTTTTTCGTACATAAAACAACAAATCGTGCGTCAAATCCAGAAACTGTCGCTGCAAATTCCCAACCACACCCTGAGAGGCTGCATCAGTAGCTTGACGCAGAGGTGATTTAAAACCATCACACTTCGCACTTTACTTCAGCCAACCTCGAAACTAACAACTAGATAACAGCTCAGAGCTTTTTATTCAAAAGAAAAAGTCTTACCGTGTGGCTTTAGAGGTATAAAGTTTGTCTCACTGAGGTCCAGCCAGGGGCGTTGTAACGACAGAGAGCGTTTATTTATACTCATGATAAACCCCACCTAGTAACGGGTCCAGCCCATTCTCTCCCTCCACAGCCGCCATTGGATTGAACCGCTGTCTGCCTGAGCAGAGCGCATCGCCGTGCGTAAAACACCCACAACAGCTTCTCCAGCAGATTTTGAACTGTCACGCTGCTCACTTGGAAACGTATGATCAAGTTTCTGCTCATAATCTTTCATTAAAACGGGGATCTCGTGAAAAATCACTTATACCTGGAATACAGCTGGGACTTAGGCAGTAATATAATGCTCACTTTACATTTATACTTTTATAGTGGGGTTTCAACGCAATATTTTTATTACATTTCTACACAGGAATTTCTGTTTATTATAATGTTTAATTTGACATGTTTATTATGATCTTTTCTATTATTTCTACATTTACATCAGATATTATACACAGACTATGTGTTTTATGTTGTTCCTTCTGTTTTTAGAAATTTTAATTTTACCTTTAGATTGTAATGATACAGACTGTCTGCAAGTGAAATTTATAATACTGACACTTTTAGCACCATTATGAGACAATGGGCACACATATGCAAAAGGCCCCACCACCTCTCCTACACAGGAGTAAGACACACAAACTTTGTAATGGTTTTGCATCTCTTTGCAGTCATTATGCATATTTTTTTGTCGGTTCCTGTCTGTCTGTAGTTGTTTGGGACAACGTAATTTGATCTTTTTGCCAAGATATTTTGTGTCTATTTGCAGTTTCCTTTCATAATTTTGTGGACTTTTTGTCTCCTCATGGTCGGTGCATGTTAGTTTCAATGACATTTGCAGCCCCCTGATACTTTGGGCTCCTAGGCCTGTGCCCGTTAGGCCCATTCAGTAATCGATCAATGTTCATACAGTATCTGTGGTCCATTTGAGTCTATTGATGTGTTTGGTGGAAGCGCAGTCTAAGTAAGCATTATAAAGCAACAATCTAACACTTATGGCCCCTGGGCCTGTGCCCGGTAGGCCTGTTCAGTTATCCATCCATGTATGCAGGTTTTTGCATCTATTCCCTTGACTTCACAGGTAATGTCTTTACTGCTGGAATCCAGAGTGTCCCTGTTATAATAAAAGGTTCGATATTATTGCTGTGTTATTTACCAGATGACATAATGGAGTAGTAATCTCTTTTGACCCTCCTGCTGTTATCAGTGTTATCAGGGGGTTACCTTATACAAAACCTCCTCAAAATACCTAAGCCCTGCTGTGAATTGATCTGTAAAACCCTGATTTCTGTCTCTGCACACCGGAACATGACAGTACTTGTTTAACTGACTGAGCAAAGACCACCTTGACATTCCTCAAAAAGAGTCTGCCTTTGGAGCAGTGACGCAATGGGTTTCTTTTGGGTGTGGCATGTTGTCATGGAAGCACAGTCAGGGCCTGACGCTACCTGCTACCTACAGTATGTGCCTCAACAGAGGGCAATGCTTTCACGCTGCTGAGATTACCAGCCAGGATAATGACACATATGACTGATGATTTCATCAGACTTTATCATCACACTGTTGGGGAGAGTCTACAATCAAGACTTCACAGGCCCTTGATGACGTCTATAGAAACTTTGTAAACTTTGTATTGAAAGACTTATTTTTTTCCCGTTGTGACACTTGATTGCCCCACACTGGAAAAAAGGTCAGAGCAGGGTTTGGATTGTGAAAACCGAAGGATGGGGTAAAGCTGTATTTTCATTAAAGTGGCATCATGGGTGGATTTGTCTCTAAGTAAGGTGTGTTAAACAGATGCTCAAGCTGTGGTCCAAATGTTTCAAATGAGTGTCGTGGTCTAAAAAACACAGGAAATCCTCGTAGAGGGCCTTGTCCAAGACCAACAGGACAAGAGAGCACAATACCTTCAATCAGCAGTAGAGTGGCCATAAAATTGATTTTATTCCATAATGACTTCCTTCAGAGGTATACAGATGCAGCACTGTGGAAAACAGTGGTGGAAGACGATCCTTCCCTTAAGTAAATACTGATATAACATTACAGAAATGTTCCGCTACAAGTAAAAGTGCTGCATTCAAAATGCCACTTCAGTAAAACTTCAGCTAAATTTACTTGAATTATTAAAGATAAATGCACTTGTTCTGAAGTAAATTGTCCTGTGACTGATATATGATTTCATCTGACAATACCGTTAAATCAGTCTTAGCAGCACTGAACTGCTGCAGCTGCTCAAGGTGGAGCTACTTTTAATTGCCAGCTAGTTTAGTCCAGTGGTTCTCAGACCAGAGGTCACCAGATAAATCTGAGGGGTCATGAGCTGATTAATGGGAGACTAACGAAGAAAAAACAAGGTTCCAGTACATATTTCTGTTTTTAGATTATTTTATTCACAAGTTTTTTGTGATATATTGGATCATTTTACCTCTTTCTACCTTAAGCACTCAAACTATATAAATAAAACCATCTGAGAAGTTTAGATTGGAAATTACTCTTATAGTAGGCACTTTGTATTTTTGTATCAATTAGCATCTGTTTTAGTTGACACAGACACATCAGCTACTCTTCCTGGGATCAAAGTGCTAACAAGACATCTGAAATATAACGGCAGGACCCAAGACACTTTTTCTTTACTTTTTCTCTACTTTTCTTTACTTTACTTTACTTTTACCTTTACTTCCTTTTTTTTACTTTACTTTTCTTACTTCTTTACTTTTCGTACAGGGTCACAAACTTTGAATGCTTTGTATTTTAAAAAGTCTATGAAACAGTATGTTTTTTTATGTAAAATCTCAATCTCAAATAAATGAAGTAGAGTAAAAAGTAGTATTATTTCCATCTGAGTCATAGTGGAGTAGAAGTATAAAAATGACATGAGAAGAAAAAGTCAAGTAAAGTAAAAGTACAATACAGTACTGAAATTAATATAATAACTCGTACTCGTCGTCCTCCGCTTATCCGGGTCCGGGTCGCGGGGGCAGCAGCCTCAGCAAAGAAGCCCAGACAGTCCTCTCCCCAGCCACTTCCGTCAGCTCTTCCGCGGGAACCCCGAGGCGTTCCCAGCCGGGTGATGTAATCCCTCCAGCGTGTTCTGGGGCGGCCCCGAGGTCTCCTCCCAGTTGGACATGCCCGAAACACCTCCCAAGGGAGGCATCCGGAAGGCATCCTTACCAGATGCCCGAACCACCTCAACTGGCTCCTCTCGATGTGGAGGAGCAGCGGCTCTACTCCGAGTCCCTCCCGGATGTCTGAGCTCCTCACCCTATCCCTAAGGCTGACCCCAGCCACCCTGCGGAGGAAACTCATTTCGGCCGCTTGCACTCACGATCTCATTCTTTCGGTCACTACCCAGAGCTCGTGACCATAGGTGAGGGTTGGAACGTAGATCGACCGTTAAATTGAGAGCTCCGCTTTCTGGCTAAGCTCCCTCTTCACCACAACGGACCGGTTAAGCGCCTGCATCACTGCTGACGCCGCCCCAATCCGCCTGTCAATCTCCCGCTCCATCCTACCCTCACTCGTGAACAAGACCCCGAGATACTTAAACTCCCCCACCTGAGGCAGGACCTCCCCCCTGACCCGGAGTGGGCAATCCACCCTTTTCCGGCTGAGGACCATGGCCTCAGACTTAGAGGTGCTGATTCTCATCCCAGACGCTTCACACTCGGCTGCGAACCGCCCCAGCGAGAGCTGGAGGTCACTGTTCGATGGAGCTAGGAGGACCACGTCATCCGCAAAAAGCAGGGACGAGATCCTCCCGTCACCGAACCTGACACCCTCCACCACTCGGCTGCGCCTAGAAATTCTGTCCATAAAAGTTATGAACAGAACCGGTGACAAAGGGCAGCCCTGGCGGAGTCCAACCCTCACCGGGAACAGGTCCGACTTACTGCCAGCCATGCGAACCAGACTCATGCTCCTTTGGTACAGGGACTGGATGGCCCTTAGCAAGGGGCCACCAACCCCATACTCCCGGAGCACCCCCCACAGGATGCCCCTGGGGACACGGTCGTAAGCCTTCTCCAAATCCACAAAACACATGTGGACTGGTTGGGCAAACTCCCATGCCCCCCCAGCACCCTGGCGAGGGTAAAGAGCTGGTCCACGGTTCCGAGTCCGGGACGAAAACCACATTGCTCCTCCTCAATCCGAGGTTCAACTATCGACCGGACCCTCTTCTCCAGCACCCTGGAGTAAACCTTACCGGGTAGGCTGAGGAGTGTGATCCCCCTGTAGTTGGAACACACCCTCTGGTCCCCTTTCTTGAAAATGGGGACCACCACCCCGGTCTGCCACTCCAGAGGCACTGCCCCCGATGTCCATGCAATGTTGCAGAGGCGTGTCAGCCAGGACAGCCCTACAACATCCAGAGCCTTGAGATATCCAGGACGAATCTCATCCACCCCTGGGGCTCCGCCGCCTCGGAGTTGTTTCACTACCTCAGCAACTTCTGCCCCAGAGATTGGACGACCCGCCCCCGAGACCCCCGTCTCTGTGTCCTCACTAGAATACGTGTTGGTGGGATTGAGGAGCTCCTCAAAGTATTCCTTCCACCGCCCGACAATGTCCCCAGTTGACGTCAGCAGCTCCCCGCCCCCACTGTAAACAGTGTGAGCAAGTTGCCGCCTTCACCCCCTGAGGCGCCGGACGGTTTGCCAGAACCTCTTTGGAGCCGATTGATAGTCTTCCTCCATGGCCTCACCAAACTCCTCCCACACCCGAGTTTTTGCCTCAATGACTGCCGCCGCTGCGCTCCGCTTGGCCCGCCGGTACCCGTCAGCTGCTTCCGGAGACCCACAGATCAACCATGCCCTGTAGGCCTCCTTCTTCAGCCTGACGGCTCCCCTCACCTCTGGTGTCCACTAGCGGGTTCGGGGATTACCGCCTCGACTGGCCCCAGCGGCCTTGCGGCCACAGCTCACAACCGCCGCCTCGACAATGGCAGAGCGGAACAAGGCCCATTTGGACTCAATGTCCCCCTCCGCCCTCGGAACGCGGTCAAAGCTCTCCCGGAGGTGGGAGTTGAAGATCATCTGGACAGGTTCTTCCGCCAGGCGTTGCCAGCAGACCCTCACTGTTCGTTTGGGCCTGCCAGGTCTGCGCGGCGTCTTCCCCCACCATCTGATCTAACTCACCACCAGGTGGTGATCAGTTGACAGCTCTGCTCCTCTCCTCACCCGAGTGTCCAGAACATATGGCCGCAGGTCAAATGATACGACTACAAAGTCGATCATTGACCTGCGACCTAGGCTGTCCTGGTGCCACGTGCACCGATGGACATCCTTATGTTTGAACATGGTGTTAGTTATGGCCAAACTGCGACCCGCACAGAAGTCCAATAACTGAACACCACTCGGGTTCAGATCGGGCAGGCCGTTCCTCCCAATCACACCCCTCCAGGTCCTGCTGTCATTGCCCACGTTAGCGTTGAAGTCCCCCAGCAGAACAATGGAGTCCCCGGTCAGGGCACTATCCAGCACCCGTCCCAGGGACTCCAAAAAGGGTGGGTACTCTGAACTGTTGTTCGGTGCATAAGCACAGACAACAGTCAGGACCCGTTCCCCGACCCGAAGGCGCAGGGAAGCAACCCTTTCGTCTACCGGGGTAAACCCCAACGTACAGGCGGAGAGTCTGGGGGCTATCAGGAAGCCCACCCCGGCCCTCCACCTCTCACCTGGAGCAACTCCAGCGAAGGAGAGAGTCCAACCCCTCTCAAGGACTAGGGTTCCAGACCCGGAACTATGTGTCGAGGTGAGGCCGACTATATCTAGCCGGTAGCGCTCAACCTCTTCCACAAGCTCTGGCTCCTTCCCCGCCAGAGAGGTGACATTCCATGTCCCAAGAGCCAGCTTCTATAACCGAGGATCGGACCACCAAGGCCCCCGCCTCGGTCTGCTGCCCAATCCACATTGCACCGAACCCTTCTGGATCCCTCTGCGGGTGGTGGGCCTACAGGGGGACGAGCCCATGTAGCCGGTTCGGGCTGGGCCCGGCCGGACCCCATGGGTGAAGGCCCGACCACCAGGCACTCGCCCACGGGCCCCAACCCCAGGCCTGGCTCCAGGGCGGGGCCCCGGTAACCCTCCGGGCCGGGTACACATGACCTTGTTCGTATCCATCATGAAGGGTCTTTTGAACCGTTCTTCGTCTGACCCTTCGCCCAGAACCAATCTGCCATGGGAAACCCTACCAGGGGCAAAATGCCCCTGACAGCATAGCTCCTAGGGTCATTAGGGCACTCAAACCAAAAAGGAGAAACAAACTTGTATGAAGATATTTCCCTGATGATCCTCTGTGCAGTTCGCCTGGATGTAGGTGAACTATTTCAGCTTTTTTCCCTTAGCCCTAATAGCTGAAGAAAGTGTGGGGTCTCCAGGTAAACAAACAAATACAAGTGAGACTAAATGAACTGAATGTGTGCACGAATTGTATGTGTGTGTCTGTGAGTGTGACACAGCATCCAGTTACAATCTGTATCTTACACATGGGAAACCTGAGGACTGTTTGAAGCATCTTTTTACCAGCAGGCTCTGCAGGGTTTAAGCCGGTGAAACTCCATCTCTGCAGGTTTAATATTTAAAGACTGTTGAGAGTTCGGTTCCCTTTAGAGATCAGGACCGACACGTCCTTACGCACCTGATCAGCATAGCAGCACTCAAACTGCACTGATCGCACGGAAGGGATCTGAGCTGTCTTACACCAGGTAGTCCTTTTATCATCCTTTATCAGTCTTTTTTTTAGTTTTGTCATGTTTTCTGCCCTCTTAAAAGTGAATTTGTTTTCTGATTAATTCAAATGTATACTTCAGGTTAGGATCAGTTTCATGGCAGTAAAGCTCATTTTGCAATTCACAAATTTCAGTTTTCAAATCACTTTATTCAATAAAAGAACTGGAATTATGCCAACTCCTACCATGTGAGACGGAAGATTTGTTCTGATACAGCACTGTGAAATTGGAAAGAAAAAAGACACAAATTCAAACTCTGGGATTTTTAGTTTTTCCTGTGGAGAAGCTTGTAGCTTATAGTCGCTTGGAGAGACTGACAAAAGGATTACACTCCCTGAGTGAATCTGCTGTGTGAGCTTTATGACATCTGCAACTTGTTTAAGGGTTAAACAAGAGTTCATAATGTAGATTAAAATATTTTGGGATTTTCAAGGGTATATGATGTATTTGCAGATTTTGGACTGATCCAGGTGCGTACTCTCACCTACAAACACTAAACATAAGAGCAGTGGCACCGACTCACAGCTGTATACATAATGTACGTGAACTCTTCTGGAGGTGAGAGTGGATCTTACTCACTGACCTTCCTGGGAAAAAAAGTAGGGAGACATCACTCTGTGGCCCCTGCAGGCAAGCAACGTGAGTGTAAAACAACTAATCACCTTTACAGTTGCAGTTCCTACCATCTACATTGTGGTACTGACTTTCTTGTTTTCATTTCTGTATCAGATATCAGATTATATGTTGTAGTAGAAGCTGTTCTGACTCATAGATGTGTTGCAAGCAGACAGGTGAAGGTAGACGAGGTTTAAATATTTCAGCTGCTTGGCTGCCTCCGTTGTGAAGCAGCGGAGCAGTCAGCGTATCAGAACAAACATAACACACTGTTCCTGGCAGGGTCTGCTTCAAGATCTGGACATGAAAGCCAGCCAGTTCCACTACTGACAGCACACACATGCTAACCAGCGTACGCACACTTAACTTTACTGTCATGTCAGTAGCAAAACAGCTGGTGTCAGTCTCACTGTTGCAGAAATGGATACCAATTTTTTTTGTGCAGAGATCTGTAGGTTCTTTTATGACATATGAAGACTGGCCTCATGTCTGCATTATAAGCATCACCCTTTGTCCAGATGTTTTAATTTGATCAGTTCTCCTCCTGCTTTTTAGCATTTCATTTCAACTGGTCATCTACATCCACCCATACTCTGTTTAATCTTAATGTACTCCATGTATCGACAGTTTGTCTTCATATTTGGAATCCAGGCGTAAAGACTACACCCTGTCCTTATTTCTACGTCTGTCTGCATGTTTTGAATTTCTACCTTCTGCGCACCATCTGTTTGTTTATTCTTTCCTCAGGTGCCTGGGAGACAACTAACAGGCCTAACTGCCCTGAGGACCTTGTGATGTCCTCGAAACCTGGACAGGTCACTGTCACAGCGCAAGTGCCGGAGGATTTACCGGGCAGTGTACCAGAGCTTAAGGATGAGAGGCCATGTCCAGTAATTCACAACACACAGTTTGACCAGTATGATGACAGCACAACAGGTCAGAACAGTAACCCCCCCCCCCACACACACACACACACACACACACACACTCACACACACACACACACACACACACACACACACACACACATATGCAGTCAGGGAGGTGTTAACTGTAATTTTCTCCAGTAACCTCTGATGTAAACCAAACAGAAAACGCAAGTGTTTTTTATCTCACCAACTTTCCACTGTAATTCCTGACATAATTTCTGTTTCTCTACTAAAAGGTGTTTCTGGCAGGAAAGTAGCAGCATGACGACACGCCCACATTCCTGTATGAGGAAACAAAGAAGGGAGAGGGTGGGATGGGAATGCAAGAGACAAAGTGATGAAATATTCAAGGAAGGGCCATTTAATGGAATGTGTTATCATTTTAGATAAGTACAACTTGAAAGTGAAAATAAACAGGGACTAACTAACTAGAAAATTAACACAGTTACTGAGATGACCTAAATTTTAAGTGTAATTTTTAGACATGTAAATAGACAATAAACTGCATGCTAATCACTCATCGTCATCATGAAGATGTTAAATATGTTTTAAATATCATAAATAAAATGTAAATGGATTCACTGAGATATATGTGTTTTATTTCCACCAAAACTGCAACCATGTAAATGCAATGAATGATAGATGCATTATAAACAACATAAATCAGTTTTTCATGAGAAAAACTGGTGAGGAAGTTGAATGGCTTTGTTTTGACTCTGTCCAGTTGTTGTATGATTGGTTTATTTGGTTTATTCACTTTTGAGAGCAGTTGGTTGAGATCAGAACCTAGACAGGGTTTGAGTACAGTTACACAGACACAGCTGGAAGAGGTGATTTATGTGCTCCAGCATTTGGCATACATCTGTACACTATTATGATTATGTAATTGAATATTTGAAGTTCTCTTTGGTTAAATGTCTAAAGGATTAACTCTCTCGCACCTTGTTGGACAGAGAAAACATCTCAAATCACATAACTAGTTACCAATAAGATGTTGCTGAATTGCATTCATATTAATGTGTTTTTAATTACAGTGATTTAAGTTGCAGCTGCTCATTAATTTTGGGGGTGTGGTGCAATTTCAAAATGTAATATTACACAGCACATTCACTCCATTGCAAAATAAGCTGGCAATAGAAGAATATGTGTTACAAGACTTGGTGTTACTCTCCTTTTCTGTCCCTTGCCTGTTACTCCACTGTCCGAGCTGTTTCCAGCTGTTCCCCAACATTTGCTTCATTGTTCAAGCTGTCGTTCATCACAAAAGTCTATGGATGAGGAGGTGGGCTGCGTTCAGACGCTGGATCGGCGCCGACAACAGAAAACACCCTAGACAAGAGGTCAACCAAGAGGTCACAAGAGGTGCTGTAAAATAATGAATAAACAGAAGAGGGGGAGTGACTGTGTGTGTGTGTGTGTGTGTGTGTGTGTGTGTGTGTGTGTGTGTGTGTGTGTGTGTATGTGTGTGTGTGTGTGTGTGTGTACAAATCATATACTTATGTTATGCCTAACTAACATATGACTCCTGTTGATTTAATGCATGAATAAATGCAGGATTTATCATAAATTGCTGTTGCTCACCATACACAAACATCCAAGTCACTTTGACTTTATGTGATTAGTTCACATTTAATAGATCATCATGTGAAGAATGTTAATTCACTGTTACTTCATACATTAATTGATACACGATGAAATTAGCAGGATTCCAGTTAAATCAAAGTTTATTTTAGACCCATGCAGCCTTTGAAAGCAGAACTGAACCTATTTTTAAAGACATATGAACCTTTTTTTTTCTTTCCTTTTTTATCAAACTGGTCATCAGATTCAAACCAGCGGTGCAAACAAGTTGCTGCATGACCCTCCATTCCCATTTACGACACATTTACAACCTAGGGGGTGTAACATTTGTTTGTTGTTGATGAAAGAAGTGTAGTTTAGCACAATAGATAATAATGCACTAAGACCAAAAATCATCTAGCCCGGGGGTGTCAAACACACAGCCTGCATGCCTGCGCCTGTGGCCTACGCAAGTGACCTTTGCCATTGTGAGCATTTATACTTGTGTGGTGGTTTTTATGTGTTGCTCTGCAATCAAACTTTCAAAACATTGGCATTGGGGTTTCTATGCTATGCTGAGACACACCTAAAACATGGCCGAATAACAACGATATCAAACACGAATGAAATTCGTCTTCATTATAACCCACAAGGTTCACAGAGAAAACAATTGTTTTTAGCTGGACACGTTTTTCCCACAAATACAACATGCTATCATTTTTAGAATATGCCTACATCTTTTTGTATTGCATAAATTAGCCTAGTGGCTACTAGCATACTTTAATCTACTCATGTGAAGCCAGAATGAATCATACACAGGACATAAAATGCTATTTTGTGGGGGGTTTATTGTCTTTACAATTAATTGGGGGTTTTTTTTGTCTGTGAAACAAAAGTTTAGAAAAGGTTTGCTTCAACTGAGGGAAATACTTTTCACTTTACAAAAATTAACAGGAGGTCTGTGTCGCCAAAAAGTGTTACATTTCTGGGGAGGTGTGCATAGGCAATGGTGTGGGGAAGGCTTACACATCTATGCAGAGTCAGTGCCATAGGTACAGCGTTGATTCGACACATTAGTATAAATCCTGCTTAAGAGGTGACAGGATTCAGAAGCAAGTTAAACAGTGAGTGGCTACTTCATGTACAATGTTGCTTCAGAGGCTTTTTCAACCTGACCAGAACACAGTTCTCTGGAAAAACAATAAATACTTCCTAGCCAACATTTGTATGTCGGGCCCATGTGGCTAGTAAATGGGCTGAAAAATGGCTCCATAATGGCCCAATGCCAATCGCCCACATGAATGGGTTTACCCATGTGGGTCCCACATGGGTTATGCAAGGGCTACCTGGTGGTACCAGGTGGGTATGGGCCCAAAACCCACCCATGTGAGCATAATGGCATGGGGCCATTATGGAACCCATGGTCAGTCCCATTTAGGGCCCATTTTCCAGCATGTCTACTACACACATGGGCCCCACATACAAGTGTTGGCTGGGTTATTGTGTTCATATTTAAAGATTTTGAACATTATGCAAAACATAGTCAATCAACAGCTTCAATACAAAAGAATCTGTATTGGACTTATGTCTTAAAACATTTTTAGTGGACCCTTATTGCTGAGGCACTGCCAAAACTTTGAATTTGTGAACACTTTGTAAAGGGGATAACTTAACCTGCTCCCTCAACAGCTTCCACTATAGCTTGGCGGGGTAACATCAGCATTACTACACTGGAATGAAAATGTATGGGAAAATGCACTGTCATGTAATGACAGTGAGTAGAAGACTGACTGAATGTGAAAGAAATGAGGCATATTGATGAAATTGCACTTGTTTTTTTAAGACACTTCAGGCTGTTCAATATTTGTTTTGTAAATGGATGAATGTTTTCAGAATGTACTGCTTTACATTAAAAGAAAGGGAAAACTCTGGAGGTGTCGTGATTTATAGGTTAATATGTAATGGTTTTACTGGTCCAGCTCACTTGAGATCAAACTGGGCTGGGTGTGGAACTAAAATTAGCTTGACACCCCTGATCTAGCAGGTGCTAAGTGAGAAATTAGAGGAAAATGGACTAGGAAAAAAAATCATTTAACTATAAGAATAGGTATTGTTCAGCTTTCAGAGAGGCTGAGCTGATGAATGGATCTGGGGCAGCTGTGTCTCAGAGGTAAAGCCACCAATTGGTCGTCCACCAATCGGAAGAGGGGTTCGACCCAGGGCTCCTCCAGTCCGCATGTCGAAGTATCATTGGGCAAGATAATGAACCCCAAATTGCCCTTGATGGCTGTTCCTTCGGTGTGTGAGAGCATGTGAATGGTTACTGAGTAGTAGGTGGCACCTTGTATGGTGGCCTCAGCCAGATGCCAGTGTGTGAATGGGTAAATGTGACTCAGGAGTGTAAAAGCACTTTGCGTGGTCAAGAAAGACTACAAAGGCGCTATACAAGTGCAGTCTATTTACCATTTATCTGAGGGAGACTTTCTTAGAACTGGAATCCAGCTATTTTAGTAGTACAATTAATCAATCATCAATTCATCTATGAAGTAACAGTGAATTAAAATTCTTTGCCTGATGATCTATTGAAGTGTGAACTAATCACATAAAGTCATAGTAACTTGATTAGTTGTTTATGGTGAGCAGCAGGAATTGATGATAAATCCTGCATTCATACATGCATTAAATATCATGAATCAAGCATTAGTTGAGCATTTCTTAAATACATGAGTTGTACCCTCATTATGATGGTACAAAGTGATTGCAGTAACTATAATTTTGCATGCATGTTCTGGACTGAATGGTGATTTACGGTGATGTTCTGTCTGCAGGCGCATCAGAATCTCAGCTGTCAGACAGCAGTGAGGCGACTGAAGCTGAGAGATCAAGAGATGTCAAGATCTACATTCCCTATGAGTCAGCCGAACTCTGCGTCACTCAGGTAAAATAATGACAACCGTTGAGGGAAAGCAGCACAGAACAAGCACTGTGTCTCCCACAGCGGTGTATTTATGTTCAGAAGAGAATCCATTTAACACCACTAGACATAAATATTGGACAAGTATGACTCCAAACTCACTCCTTATGAAACAGTGATTTCTTTTAAACATGTGACTTAGACTCTGTTCTGTGTCCAGTTCTTTAGTGAGATAGCATGCTGACACAATGAAGTCACTGTCATACACTGTGTTGTGTTCTCCCTCACACTCACATGGCTGCCCTGATGCTACTGCTATGACCCTGGAAGGCATTTGATCAGTACATGCAACCAGGATGCTATTTCATGTATTGTTTGTGTGTGTACCATACACCTCAAAACAGATAGCTGAGGACATGGAAGCCATGAAGAGAAGACACCTTGAAATGATGCAGGAGCTGGAGGAGAACTTCCAGGTCACAGCACGAGAGAACCAGGTGAGGAGTGTGTGTGTGTGTGTGTGTTTGTGTGTGTTTGTGTGAGTGTGAGAGAGAGAGAGAGATAGCCTCAACACATAACAGTGATACAAATCCTTATGTCTGTTTAGGAGTGGACCGTGCAGAGGATCAGATCTCATCATCAGAACAAATTGAATACTCTGAGGAGAATCTTGGACCTGTACCAGGAGAAGGTGGAGAAGAAGAATGCAGACTGGGAGAGGAGAGTCACGGTCAGTTGGTCCATCTCTCTCTCAGTACCTCTTACCTAAGTGTACCCAACCAACTCCCTTTCCTATTTCCTCTTTTAGTATCTGGCTCACTCTACTGCAACTCCTGCAGCTCTCATGTGGCACAATTTGTCCTCACTGGCGGTGAAGTTCAACGAAACAGTCAAACTCTCCAAACGCCATTTCAAACTTCATCAGTCATGTCGGTGCACATGTTACAAACCATTTAGCTGAAAAGGTAAACAGCTTTGTGTATTTTTTAATATACTTCTCTCGTTGTCTGTCCTGTTTCCTGCAGGCCTTGACTGCACAGAACGAGCAGCTGCTGGAGGAACAGAGAGCAGAGAGGAGGAGGAGTAAAGAGGAGGCCCTCCAGTGGCAAAGAGAGAAGGTGGCATAGGAATCTGGCAGGCTTCAGAAACTTCTATGTGTTCCTCTGTACTGGAGCACCCCTTTGTGGTCATATTTGAATATAACAGGCAACTTTTTTTATGGCATTACGTAAGTGTTGGACCAACTTTGCTCTTGTCTTTCTTTTAGAGCAAAATGCTGGAACTGTTCTCCAACAGGCTGGATGTTCTGCACAGCCACCAGGCCTCCAGTGAGTGTGCCTACAGCCATTTAGACTGTATGTATGCTTGCAAAACAACTGACCTTTGCATGTAACACCTTTATTAACGCCCTGTGACATTTACCAGCTCTACAGGAGCTGCAACTTGCCAGACAGGAAGTAGGGAAAGTCCAAGAAATGTTGACCGTATCATCAGTGGGGCAACAGGAAGCTGCTGAGGAAGATGAAAGCTCAGAGAACAAAGGACTTTCAGCTCAACAGCAGACCGGGGTGGGTTGGAATAAGTTACCATGGCAATCTGCTGATCATATCTGAGGTGCATGAGCCAAGATTGTAAACACGTTCAACAAAGCAACCAACAAAAAATCTTATCAGACACTTTCTGGGGGACGATATGTAGAACAGGTCCTATTACACAGATGGGAAACTCTATGATATCACCACAAAAAAGATCTTTGAATAAACATTTGGGTATTTTTATGGTAGCAGAAGTTTCAGTGGTGGATATCTCAAACATCTGCATGACAAAATATGTTTTTGTGATTTGGGCAACCTTAAAGATGGTTCTGTCTGCAGGCCTGCAATGAGTTGAATCAGCTACTAGAGGGGGCTAAAGCCCGCCTGAAGGAGCTGAAAGAGAGCCTGTATCAGAGGGAGAGGGAGATCACTGAGCTGCTGGAGGCAGAGGGGGGTCCTGTCCCTCCTGTCCCTCAGCCGCCCTGCAGCGTTCTGCTCCTCACTGTCACACACAAGGTGCTGTTCAACTATGAAACTAAACCAACTTCTAATTTTTTAGCCTTTTTTTCCTCTTTTTTGCTGGTGGAAGGACATATTTTATTGTTTTTTCTTAGACATCACCCTGGCAGTATGACTTTGTATTATTGATATCATAAGACTGCTTTGTTTTGTTTTCTAGGCTCATGCTATCTGCACTGCAGTGGCTGAGACCAGAGCTCTTTTGGACTGCATGATTGAGGAGAATCGGATCGCTCTGATTGAAGCCAGAGACAAACTGGATTGTCTACAGATGGCCAAAGAAGACAGTTATGACAGAGACAATAAGACCACTGATCAAGACGGGTTAGAGATCACTGATATATACTATAAATGACTGCTTGGTGGTTGGATTATCCACTGACAATTTCTATATAAAAGTGGCAGGGTAGTTTAAGCTAATTTTCACATTGTCTTCCTTATTTTTTATGGTCCTAAATATAATCATAATTCAAATTATTTTCTTCTACTTTTCAGGTTAGACGAATATGAGTCTTTGTCTTTGCTACAAGAAACTGTGAAGGAGCACGAGGTCTCACAGTTGGCTTTGGACTGCATCAAAACTGGAGAAAGTCCTGTAATAAATGGTAAATAAGTACCTTAAATAAATGTGTTGACTGCAGGCCAACTTTAAATAAATTAATATATTCACATCTCATACATTCAGCAGTCCTTTTACCCAGTGTTGAAGCCTAACAGGCAAAACCGATACCAAGCCATGACCAGACCAGTGAAAGTCCCACACTGCATGACACACTTAGGATAAAATGTAAAATGAAGATTCCTCTTCAGTCACCTCTTTGATTGCTGTATATTGTATATATGTGTGTATGTATAAGTGCATCATGAGAAATGTCTTGATGAAAGAATCAAAAAAGCATTGCAGAGGTGAATATTATGTGTAGAAATTTGCCTTTGTTTTCAGTGAACAAGCACTAAGGAGCTGACATCAGTGGAACCATCTTTATTCAATACTCCTTTTTTGAACAGGGATTGGTCTTGACTGGTCTTGAAATAAAATTCAGGGTGCTCTTTGTCCAAGACCGAGACAAGACAGTATGCGGTCAAGCCAAAGAGGAGACCAAGACCTTTGAAAACTGGCTTCGAAAACCAAGACCGATCTTGAGTGCTACAACACTGCTTTCACCATTAATACCATTAATACTTGTATCTTCAAAAGCTGTTCACTTTCATGCACATCAGCCTTGCTTTACAACATCTTTATGCTTCTGTATCTGCACTACATTTGGCTTAGTGCTGCATGGCTTTTAATTTCTGTTTTGCTCAGAAAGCGACACCATCTCAGAGCTTGAGGACATTCTGGGACGAGGGACAATCCAAACCACAGAGGGAGTGAAGAGTGTTGGTCAGCAACTTCTCTTGCTGCAGGATCAGGTTGGTCTTTTTTCACACAGGTCAAAATCTCAGGTCAGGCCTCAGAGACAGTAAGTTGCTGTCTTTATTAAGCGAGAAACAAAAGAAGTGGGCCTTCCCTGTCTATTTACATAAGTGCAGCTATGTAACATCAGTGGTGAACTTGCTGAACTTCAGCTAAACCATCATGAGGGCAGACTGTGACGTAAATCACATGGGTTATTAGAGTATCATATGTATTAAGCCTGCAGCTGCTGTATAATGGTTTGGATTGAGTTAGCTGTTATACATTGGATTCATTATTGTCTGTGAATAAAAAACTTAAATACATTGTAGCAATACAGTGACTTAAATATATAGGCGTTTAGGTTCCCAGATGCATTAAGTGAAATGTTTTGGATTATTGAGGAATTTTACTTAACTGTCTAGTCCAAGTAGCTACACATACATGCTTTCCATCTATTCTTCAGTGTCATAGCTGTGTGTTTTGTGCTCTTCTCTCAAGCTAAAGCAAGTGAAAGACGAGAAAAAGAAAATAATTGAGAACTACAATTCAGAAAGGACTATGAGGAAGAAGTACTACAATATGGTAGAAGACATGAAAGGTACACACTGGCGAAAATTAAAGGTTTACAGACATCAAACAGTGAGACCTTCTCAGTTTAACCCTTAACCCTCACTTTTCATAAGGCAGTTATGGTTATGTGTCTTATGCTTTTTCTCAGGTAAAATCAGAGTGTTCTGTCGGATTCGTCCGGTGAACCGAGCCGAGGTTGCGCAGGGTGGATCCATCGTTGTGGAAAAAATAGATGAATACTCTGTTACTGTGCAAACCCCTCGTGGGCAGAGGGAGTTTCAGTTTGACAAGGTGTTCAGTGCAGAAGCTTCTCAGGAAGACCTGTTTCATGACACCAACAGGTGAGGGGATTTATACAGAGTATTCATAAATGTACCATAACATGCATATAACTGGCCCAAAATATGCCCATAGTACATCTTTGGTTACTTAGGTAACAAACTGAGGAGGCGTCCACGAGGCCTGTAATCACAGGACAGTATTGAAATACTGTCAGCATGGCAGTTTAGGATATGTTTTCTCTACAGGTTGATCCAGTCGGCTATGGATGGCTATAATGTCTGTATCTTTACGTATGGTCAGACGGGCTCAGGGAAGACCTTCACCATGGTGGGGGACAAGGAACAGAAGAACCCAGGAATCATGCCAAGATCTTTTAATGCCATATTTGATATCATACGGGAGAGCAGCTCTAAATTCGATTTCAAGGTAACAGACAGTATTTCACCAATGAATTTAGATCTTATTTGGGAGATAGGAAAGATCTTACATTTACTCAATAATGGTGAACTCACATCATCTCTCTTCTCTCGTCTCCCTCAACTTCCTTTCTCTCTGTCTGCTTCTTCGTCATTTTACCTCAGGTTTCGGCCTATATGCTGGAGCTGTACAACGACATGCTGCAGGACCTCTTTGTGAGCCTGGCTGGTGAGGCCCATGCACAGCCCCAGTCCCATGGCCAGGCGAGGCGGGTGGAGATCAAGAGAAACAGAAAGGGGGTTGTGTTCGCCCAAGGAGCAGAGACAAAAGAGGCTTCCAGTGCCCAGGAGCTCTACGCTCTGTTCCAGCAGGCCTGTGCCAACCGACACATCTCTGCCACCAGTGAGTCCTCTATACCGTGCCATGCTGCCCAGTTCAAACAGGGCCCTGCTAAATGGTTTGGATTAATCGTGTTAGTTACAGTCAGTATGACGGGGCGGCAGCTAGGTACATCATTATTGGACTAGGCGGTGAGTGGCAGAGCAGCCAAACTGTGAATCAGCATACTGTAGGAAAAGGAGCAACATTGCTTTATGGATGCACACAGGTCAGCAGAGTCATCACAGGATGCACCTAATGTTTTAGTAACAGAGAACTGGAGACACTAAAAACTACAAAACTCTTTATACCAAATGTCTATAAAAAGCTCACACACAAAATTCTACTAAGTTAAGTGGAGAGACGGCTGGTACAAAATAATAAAGAAGAATGGTGTTATATTTTTCACAAGTTTTTATTTGGCAGTTATACAATTTTTTACATCTTTAATCATAAACAATTTGACTAGATCTGAAACAGTTAAATGATTGAATAATCTGCAACAATTTTGGCATTTGTTTAATCATTTAAAAAGCCAAATGTTCTCAAATTTGCTGCTTTTTTCTGTTTTATATAATTCTAAATTGAATGAGTTTGGATTTTTGACTTGATCAGACAAAAAAAAATAATTTGTAGCATCGCCTTGACCTCCAGGGAATTTTTGTTTATCATTTTGCGCATTTTTTGATATTTTATAAACAAAAAAAAGTCAGTTAATTTAAATGATGATCTAAAAATTCCAAATCAATAATACAAATAATATTGTTCAAAACAGCTACAGTGTGTCACAATCCAGAAGCTATAAAAGTCCATTCAGCACCTTTTATGTTGCGTACATTTCCCAAGAGATGAATGTGGAGAGTTCCCGTTCCCATCTGATTGTTTGCATCATGGTGGAGAGCAGAAATCTGACCAATGGGAGCGTGAGCACCGGGAAACTGAGCCTCGTGGACCTGGCGGGGAGTGAGAGAGCAGCCAAGACAGGTGCCAAGGACCATCAGCTAAAGGTTTGCTCATATGTTATGTTTTGATTGGCCCATGAAGTGACTGTAAGTATGTTTTAAACGATATTCCTCTTTCATTTCTTCTCTCCTCTCTTTTGCAGGAGGCTAACTCCATTAACAAGTCACTGAGTGCCCTGGGTGATGTGATCTCAGCCCTGTCTGCTGAACTACCCCATGTACCATACAGGAATAGCAAGCTAACACAGGTAATGATGAAAAAATTACAGCATACTTTCAATTGTGAGTAAAAAGACATTCTGAAAAACAGTGTGGTCATGGGCAATAATGTGGACATCCATCTCATCAATCTCAGGTGATGCAGGACTCCCTGGGTGGAAATGCCAAAACCCTCATGATTGTCAACATCTCTCCTTCAGAATGTAACCTCGATGAGACGCTCACATCTCTCTTGTAAGATACAAATAGAGAACCATCTGTTCATAATAATCCAAATGCCAACAAACTCCTGAATAACACCTGAACTTCCTAAATTTTCCAGTTACGCAACAAGAGTGAAGGCCATAACTAACAATGCTCAGAGACATGTCGACAGCAAAGAGATTGCCCAGCTGAAAGAGGTGTGTGCTGCTGAAATGTGTCACAAAACATATATATATGTATCTACATGAAGTAATACAAAAAAGAATTTGGAGGCAACACTGAACACTCACACTTACTTTAGCTCTGTTTTTTGATTTCTGTCTCTGATAGGTGATCATTAAGCTGAGGTCAGGACAGACTGTGGAAGACGAGGACGTTTGAACTCTATTGTGTACAATCAGCCTAGCTGCCAGAAGAAACTTTTGGCATTGTTCGTTTCTGCTATATGTTACATTTGTGTGATTTATATGATATCAAAGTTTCTAAAGTCATGTATATGGGTTGACTTTGTCATCGGAGCTGAAGGAGATGATGGATGGGGTGACACTGAGATGAAAGGTGTGAGACCCAAGACAGCTGCTAGGCAGCAGACCTCTGTTCAAGACCAATAAACAATAAAAGCAGATGTTTTGAGGGAGACATTGGCAACATTTCTAGCCATAATTGTACCACCAGAAATGGGTAGTTACAACAAAACATGATCTTTTCCTAACCATAACTTAGTGGTTTCAGTGCCTAAACGTGACAATACATTAATCACAGCATTGTTGAAACTTAAAGAAACATTAAGCTGCAACATTTCCACTACATAATGCACAAATGTAACATATTTGTGGTTTGCAGAAATGTACCATGCCAACATTTATTCTGGCAATTGGGTTGGTACAAAATTCAAAAGTCAGGGGTGGAAGAAGTACTCATATATTTTACTTAGGTAAAGGAACAATACCACAGTGTAGAAATATTCTCTCATACATAAAAGTGCATGTAGTTCAAAAGTGTTAAATATTTAAAGAACCAAAGTGAAAGTACTCATCATGCGGATTGGCCCATTTCAGAATAATACTATGTTTTATCATTGTATTATAATTATTGATGCAGTGATGAGTGCATCACTACAATGTTGCAGCTGGTAAAGATGGAGCTAATTTTAATAACTTTACAGTATATACTGCTGGGTAGCTTGTGAATCCCTGCATCAATAAAGTCTTATCTCAGTCGATAGTAATAAATCATAATGTATTAGTCCATTATATTCTTTATTAATATCTAGTAACTAAAAGTGTTGGCTAACTGTAGTGGAGTAAAAAGTACAATATTTACCTCTGAGATGTAGTGGAGTAGAAATTGCATATACAGTAAGAGAACGTAAGTGAAGTACAAATATCTCAAACTTACATTACATTACATTTACTCAAGTACTATACTTAAGTAAATGTACTTAGTTACACTCCACCACTGAGTAAAGTGTTCAATTTCAATTTCAATTCAATTTTATTTATAAAGCCCAATATCACAAATCACAATTTGCCTCACAGGGCTAATGTGCCTCACAGGTGTTGAACTGGGATTCCAGTAAAAGTAGCATATTAGTCATCTGAATGTTTAATTAAGTCACATGGAGGGATGGGTGACATAACTGTAGCAGCACTGGCAGCTGCATTCAGGGGATTGCGTGCAGTTTGTTAATCGGCGCTGCCTGCCTTGGTCTATAGAATGAGGCCCCCACAATACAGGGCCCCACGTGTAACTGAAGAGGCAAATAGTCAGTTGGTCAATCAGTTTGCACTCCTATTGTATGTGGGAAAAGGCAACGAGTTTGTAGCCCATTCAGGTTAAGTCTCCAGTGCCCATGACCTGTTCCTACACCATAACGGGGTCATACCCCATGGCTGGGAATGGACACTCTCAAACACGCAAAGGCCCTGTCCGGTTGTTATTGTTGTTGTTGTTTTCTCTTTTCAGGCGGGTAGTGGGTTTACTAAAATTAGAGCTTCATGAATTAAACTAAAGACTAACCTATTAAAACTTGCTGCAGGGTTTGTAGGAAAAATAGCAGCTTTTTGGAATTTATAGGAACCAAGCCACCAAGATTTTATTTCCCTTTTTTGTTTATGTGGTACTTATTGTATAGGTGGCTATGTGAAGAAGAAATAATTTAGCAGAGAGAGATTGATTTTTTTATTATTTTTTGTCTCACTCATTTGCTCAGACTATAACAGTCACAGTCGAGGCTTCAAACATAAATTGTTTGATCCAGGGTGACATGTCAGCGCTGATGAGGCATAACAGTTTCTATAAGAAGACCGTCTTTTGTCTGCAATTGGGCCCAATTTTAATTGTTCAGCATTTTTAATCTATACCGCGGGCCCCTCAAGTGCTTCTCTTTGTTACACCACATTAGAGCCATGATTCCTAGCTTTGCGTGCCGTGTTTTATTGGCTGCTTTAGATCAGCTGCCACTCAGCACATGTTCAGTGTGATTTGTTATTCTTTAATGACGGCCATAGTTTAAATCATACTGTGGGCTCTGTGGACTAGAACAAAGTGAGAGACAAAGACACAGAGAGCACATGGAGAGGGAACATGGTTGATGAGGGGGCCGAGGTCTCATCCTCTTGGTGTGTTTTGTTAATTAATCAACACAAACCAATCCAGCACGGTAAATGCTTTGTATGCATGACCACACACAGGCAAACTGGGAATGATGTCTTTAGTACAGTAAATGGCTGAGGGCCGTCTGTCATGAGACAGCAGTGGCTTTTTTATTGAGGTTATTGTGAGTTATAGTACCTCTACAATAAGAACTTTTAAAATATATATTTAGCTTAGTAATTATATTTAATGTTTATTGTAAATGGACAAGTATGTAACATAAAACGATGGCACACAACAGCATTTATAGCCTTAGCTAAACTGCAATGCCCGTCCCTAGATGGGCCTTTAAAACACTTAACGTTAAAATACTAACTCAACAATAAACACATACATTTAAGGTACACTGTACAGGGTTGTCTGTGACTGTTTGTGAACATGCTCGCTAGCCAAAGTAAAAGGCAACCACAGGTTCACTCTCATTTAGCATTTCACCTCATTCTGTTTGCATTTTCACTGCACTGTGCCTCTTTGACGGCCACTGCTTACCTTAAGCCCCAACCTCACCTGAGCGCTGTGGAAGTACACGCCCATAAACATCCAGAAAATAGAGGAAAATAAGAAAACCCAGGCAGATGGCAGAGTCTCTGCAGAAAAATATACTGCCACATACTTCTAGTGGGTCATAAGTGAGGATTGAGAGGGAATACTTCTATATGAGTCTATGCATTGTTTTTTTAGGAAAATCCTGCAAGTATACTTTTAAGGACCCAAAACTTAGTACCCTTGAAGTGTCGGTGGCTTAGTGGTAGAGTAGGCGCCCCATGTACAAGGCTGTTGCCACAGCGGCCCGGGCTCAACCCCAGCCCGTGGCCCCTTGCTGCATGTCAGTCCCTCCCCCCAGTGACTACTGTTGAGGACTGAGCCTTGAAGACAAGCAAACCAGTACACTAAGGCGTTTTTCTGCTATGTATATGACTGTATCATCTGCATACATCTGAAAACCTGCTCCAGAACCTGGGGTCTATTGCAGAAAACAGGTTTAACAACTCTGAGTCTAACCCTGAACTCTGAGTTGATGGACCCTGAGATGGAAAACTGATCAGTTGATCAGAGTCCGCTCAATCATCTCTGATTATGTTCACTCTGAGTGAAGCTCATGGACAGTAAATGAAAAACACCATCATCAATGGAGGTCCGATACTACAGTTCACCATGGCAACAAGTAAATAAAAGGCAGAGCCACAATTTTTAATCCAGTGGGCGCAGAGATATAAATAATTATGATCATGAGCTCCGCCGCCAATTGACAGGATTATGATAAATTTGTCATGTATTTATCAGCTTGTATGTGTACTATGCACATTTATCTTTAACAAAAAAGAGCATCAGTCAGAGCAGTGAAAGTGTCAATAAATTAACACAATAGCATTTTCTTCAGTGTTCAAATTCAAATCAAATTAAAAATTGGTATCACTTTTGCTAACTTCCACTTATTAATGAAACTCCCTCTTATAATGGAGAGGATGGTTAGATGAAGATGATGACAAATAAAAATATTAACAGTGCAACACAGAAGTCAAGCATTTATTTTTATTTTTCACCATACCAAGAAATAGTTAACAGCTGACATTCAAAATACAGTTTTACTTGAAAGTACTTAAATATTTTAGTACTTTTTTTCTTAACAAGAAACTATTGGTGCCACTTTTTAAAATTATTTCCTATTATTTCCCTCATTAAAAAAAAATTCAACAAAGTCTGATGACATTATTGATTATACTGATGATAGTGCAGATACTTTAAGCACTTTGAATAAAACTTTCATGAGGTAATATAACATGTTTACAGTGATTAACATTTTTTAAAAAGGGAAGAAAATATATCTCAAACAGTTGTTGAGACATTTCACTCAAAACTACAAAGAGTCTGGACAAAAGAGGTGGGCCAACCCTAAATCAATATCAATAACTTTCTTTGACATTGGGTTAACCAATGTAGGGCCCACTGAATCAGTATTCTCTGCAGTGGAATAATAACAGCTATTCATTGTCAAAGTTAGATACCAAACATTTTTAAAGGTAGGGTCTGGAGGATTTTCCAGTTGCTGTTTGTAAACACACATTCAAATTTAGCCCCTCCTATCAGGCTCAGCTCTCCCGGGTGTACGGAGCCCAGAGGTACGGAAGAAGGCTTTACAGAAGAGGTTCAGGCAAGGCTCGCGCTCGGACACACTCGGGCACGGCACCTGCGCTTTCTCATTGGCTGGGGAAATCTCCGCCCAGAAGCGGTCCAAGCTCACAAAAACATCAAAATACAGTTGAAGGGCAGGAGCTCTGCAAACAGAGTCACCACCACACATGAGTAGAAGCCCATATGTGATGATTAAGCAGGATTTTATTTGTATATGTCTATATTTTGTTTTGTTTGAAAATCCTCCAGATCCTACCTTTAAGATCCCCTTCAGACATGTTTTCAAATTGCTTCCATTCCTCCTCCCTCACTGAAAAATCCAGAATCTAGATATTTTCTTTATGTCAAAAATTGAATTGCTGGACACTGGGTGTCTCCTATCTCAATAAATGAGACTTGGATTATACTGCATGAGTTGTGTGATATTATATAGAGTTTTTATATAGTTTTACTGCTGTTAAATGTGAACCCATCAGGAATATTCTGTGTTTTTGGATTTTTCGTTTATCGTGCAGACGTTTATCATGAATTCAATGTAACACAGAGTGAGTATTTAATACACAAATTATCATTTGGGGGTTGAAGTAATTCTTCAGCATTCTATTATTCAAGTCTAACAACTCGCTGGCCGACACTGGAGGCCTGTGTCTTTGAGGGCCCAGACACACCAACCCGACGATCGGCCGTCAGTCAATGTCGGACGGTCGCTTGACCATCTGTGGCCTAAGTTTTGGCAGTGTGTCCTGCACCGTTGGCACTAGTCAGCCCTTGACGTCTTTTTTACAGATAATTCAGCTCCTTAAATCAGCATCAGAGACTGTGGAGCCTGTCAGTGAATGAAATCACAAGGAGAACGCACAAGGAGAGAAACGGAAGTGAGGAAAGGAAACATAGAGGGTGTGAGATCGAAACAAACATGTTATATTAGGTAAGATTATTTTGTTTTAGCCATTGAGCACGTAAGCAGAAATGGTTCGCCCTTGTTTGTGCTATTTTTCACTGGTGCACGATTAATATGCTTTGTTCTTTAAACATTGTAGTTCTGTTGTTAGTGTTCTAACTGGCTACCATGCATCTTGAATCAGTCCTGTTGATCTTCCAGTTTCTACTTTTAAATGACGATTACAGACTACCGCCATCTGCTGGTATGGAGAGTGACTTCCTCATGCAGATGCAGAACATATGTGCTAGCTGGCAGTTGGCTCTAGTCTTTGTGGTGTGTTCAACTGCAACTTTTCGGCTGAGACACAGGTGACATGAGGCAATACAACTTTCAAACTTTCCATTTAAGGATGAAGTTCCCATAAGTGATTCTGCCCGACTTCTCTTTTGTCCACACGCATACTGCCATGCTTCTTTACATTCAGTTTATAAAATTAGAAATGTCTGATTTCACACTCTGCTGTCCTCTTTACCGCCCTCAAAGATGTCTGGGACTGTGTCTAATCTGAGTGTGTGGGAGGTCACAGTACTGATGGGCGAGGGGGAGGATGTTCAAAAAGACTTGTATATCTTAATATATAGTTTTGCGCCATTCCTCAGAGAGCCACTGGGGGAGACTTTGGAGATGGGAGCAGATGAGTTAGCTCAACATTGTTTGCCTTGAAGCTACGATAAAAGAGGAGGAGGAGGACCTAGGGATAAGGACTGGAAGTAGACGAGGACATGAGGGGAATGAGGAGATGAAAGGAAATCGAACTGATGAGAAGGAGATAGGAGAGTTGGAGGAGAGAAGTTGAAGCAAGGAGGAGGAGAAGAGAGCCGACGAGAGTGAGGATGAACCCTGTGTGAACACAGTTTGAGGCCTGAAGCGCTGATCGTCAATCTGAAACACCCTCTCTCTCCCTCCCTCAGTGTTTAACTGTGACTAATAACTTAAGATAAAGGCTTTTAATGAGGGGCTGTTTTCAGGCTAGTTTCATTTTTAATATGGTGGGATAGGAAGGCGGAGGGACTCTACCCTTTTTAAGTACGGGCGCAAAAGCACTTTGAATGACCCACCATTGTCAAAAAATATTGTGTTCAATACTAACATGATGTTAGTTCATATTTAATGCTATGTCTAGCTAATTTTCAATATTTTAGAAACACATATGTACATACATTTCCCTTTTGCACATTTGCCAAAACAGAAACTCCAGTCGGTGAACAATAGTATAAGAAGTACTGTGTCTCTGTGGCGTTATTAAAGGGGCAGCACACCCCAGAATCAAAAATACATATTTTTCCTCTAACCTGTAGTGCTATTTATCAATCTAGATTGTTCTGGTGTGAATGGCCTAATACTGGAGATAACAGCCATGCCTGCTTTCTCTCCAGTATAATGAAACTAGATGGCATGTGGCTTGCGACAAAATACATTTGAAAATCTTAACAGAAATGTCTTTTACCAGAAATCATGACGCAGTTACTCAAGATAATCCACAGAACTTGTTGTGAGCAGCTTCATGTAGGAACTATTTTCCCTCTACCAAACTACATCCACCAACTGTATCACCTTGCAGAAGGAAGTGTGCATCTACTGCTAGCTCACCTAGCACCACTGAGCTAGCTAATGTTACAGTTTAACCAAAGAGGACACCACATGTTTATATCTTGTACTGTTCCATTGTATTGGAGAAGGCAGACATCTCAATGGCTGATATCGCCAACAATCAGCAACTCCCATCAAAAACAATCTAGGCTGATAAATAACACTACAGGTAAAAGAAAAAATATGTATTGTTGATTTTGCGGTGAGCTGTCCCTTTATAGTTAGCCAAATATGGTGGCTAATAACAATAATAATAATAATAATAATAATAATGATAATTAGAATTTGTGATGTAATACTCCAAGACATCCACATCATTGGATCTAAAACCTTGAGGTGATGGTAATCCTGTACGGCCGCGGTTTCATAGTCAGACCAAAATCGGTGCTGAGATCCAACTCCTGCCCTGGAACATTTGCAACCTGCAGCCCGTGGAGCAGCGTGGTGAGAAAGATAAACATCTCCAAACGTGCAAATCCATCACCGAGACAGCGTCTCTTGCCCATGCCAAAGATGAGGACCTTCTCCGTCAGCTCCTTGTTGAGGAGTCCTGAGGGACTCAGAAAGCGATCAGGACGAAATGTGTCCGGGTCACCCCAAAGATCACTGGGACAGAGCAAAACAACATGAAGATCAATCAAACAGCAATCAAACAGAAAACACATTATTGTCTGAAAGAAGACGTTGAAACACTTCACTCTTACTGATACAATAGTCTTTTAAAAGTCAAACTCAAAGTCATAATGTAGTAATGAATTCTTGCGGCTACTCACATATCATGATTGACTTGATACTGGTTAATGAAGACACATGTGTCTTTAGGAATGTAATATCCGTTCAGGGTGATGTTTCTCGTAGTACTGAAGGGGACAAAACCAGAGTTTTAACAACAATACATACAGCTGTACACATGAATGTACTGCAAAGAAAACTACAGACTTACCAGTGAGGAATTGTGAAAGGGACGTATGAAGCATGGCGAAACACCTCATATATGAACGCTTCTGTGAAAGACATCTTGGGCTTATCTGAAAACCTGGGCAGTCTGGCTGTGCCAATGTGGTTGTCTTCAAAAGAAAAGAAAAAACACAGAAACCCATTAGAAATTTATGGAGAACTTGGCAGTTTTGAAGTCACTTTTCTGTGCTCTGTGCAACTCTTAACTTTACGTGCTCTTTTACGCTCCTGAAACTTAATCTGCATCCCAGTTTTCGGTCTGGAGAATGCAGCCTGGGACAGGTATGTCCCTCTAAGGACCTGAAGGTTCTTCAACTACTTTCCCAAATGTGATGGTCTGTCCTCACAAAGACCAAAACAGAATGTCCATTCAAGTGCAATTTGGAAGGTCAAACATTTCTAAGGTTTTCACCACAGCTTTTCAGTATAGACTGTATAAAACAAAATGACGTGACCCACTGATTTGTGGACTCATGTTTGATGAGCCAGAAATATCCATATTTGAATAAGAGGGTGAAGCTGTGGATGAGCAAGGGGTGGATCTGACTGATGAACACTATCGGCAGACAGCCTGTCACTCAAAGCAGCACGCCCTCAATTATGCATAACTTTAAGCCTTAAACAAATGTAAATGGGTAAATTATATACAATTCACCCCTGTGCAGTTGTCATGAATGCTGAAATTAGCTATAGAGACCAAAACTGTCTCTTGTTCCAAGCTGTAAACATGTCTATTTCTGCTGTAAAGCTCGATATTTTAACATGGTTGCCTATGGGGGCTGACTTGTTTCTGGAGCCAGCCTCAAATGGCCATTAGAGGAACTGCAGTTTTTCATTAATTTCCTTTTTTCAGCCCAGGAGGTTGCAGCTTCCTTTTCAACAGAAGACGAATTGGCTGACATAAGGGGTAAACTAGGGCTCAGTATTCCATGATAGCTGATTACTTTTGGGAAGCTATCAGGATCTGATTAACATGTCCCAGCTTAAAAAAACAAACGCTGATACATTTACAGCCTTTATGGGCAGAGTAAGATAATGGGGTCTACTAGGATATAGCCTCTAAACTAGGATGCAGGTTAAGTCAGTGATTGGCCAGTAGAGCCTTTGAAGTTGGGATCTACAATGACATCAAATCACTCTTTAGCTCTATGGTAGGTTTCTGATATAATTGCAGTCATTAGTTTTCATTCTAGATTTCAAAACAAGTCAAAAGTTCACTGTCTGTTAAATTGAGCTGAACTTTTCAGTTCACCGGGGTTTAAAAGGCCTGAGATGGGTTGAATGTTTTGAGTTTTTAACATGCGACTTCACAAATTATTACAATTACTGAACAAATTATGTTCATCTTTCAGATTAATTAAAAATCAATCACTCATTCACTAATAAGGATTCCAGCAAAATGGTGAGCTTTACTGTAAACAGGAGAATAAAAGCTTCACAGTCAATTTATTGTGTTAATTTACAATTAATTGAGGTGATGAGTAAGTGAAGTATTTCAAACTATGTGCGATCACATAGTGTCCCTTGCGTGTTACCTCCTTTGTGTCAGTCTGGAACAACTCTGTAACCTTTCTTTCTTTTTTCTTTCTTTCTTTCTGTGGCTGTTTGTGCCTCCCTCTCTGATTCATGCTGTCTCCTCTTACTGTCTCCCTCTCTCTCTCTCTCTCTCTCTCTCTCTCTCTCTCTCTCTCTCTTTCTCTCTCTCTCTCTCTATCTCTCTCCCTGTGAAAATGCAACGTGCCTCAGAACAGACAGCACCAGTTCTGTCAACCCACTTCAAAAGTAGCTCTGGCGTCAGCAAATTGGTCTGATCTTTTGTGAGTTTCTCTGGTGGCTGTCGGGCTGTGTTCGGCAAGGGCACTCTGGTTGGCCACTGTTGGGTTTTTATTATACTGAATCTGCCTGAAGTTTTGATACCCAGCAGATGTCATCATATGCCGGGCTACTCAAGTGATGATAATGATGATGAATCTGTTATAAAGAGATGCATTTCCACCTAACTGTATCCCTAAAAGAATACTTCATCCACAAAATGATCATTTGTATATCAGTTTTCACTCTGTGTCATGTTGGATTTGAAGAAGAAAGAAATCTGTGCTTTTCTCACATGCCTCCATGGTAAATGAATGGAGAAAAGTCTTGATGAATTAGAGTAAAAGGGGGTTGCATTTAACAGCAGCAAAACTATATCAAAACATCAGTTTGCAAACTGTCACACAGCATGTGCAGTATAAAGTAAATACATAGCATATGACTGGATTATTGAGACTTATATTACACTGCATAAGTAGTGTATGTGTTTGTTAAGAGATGTTTGATTAGAGATTATTGTTAAAACGCAGCCCCTTTAACTTAAATTCATCAAGATTTTTTTTTTTCCATTTTTGGATTCTTCGTTCACTGTGGAGGCATGCCAGAAAAACAAAGTTCTCTTCAACATAACATATGGTGAGTAACTGATATACAGATGAACATTGTGTGGGTAAAAACATTACTTCTATAGACTTTTGGAAGATATTTAAACAGATAATAGCAACAGTTTTTATTATCTCTGTATCTAGTTCCTATCTCAAATATTAAGAGCCTCTGTATGTGAAGCAACACTTCCTCTAAATTTAGTAGTTTTGGCGCATCAATAATGAACTACCAGCCACAACTGTTGGCTCATTAGTGATGTGTTAATCATTAATGAGTGACCTTCTATTCCTGGACAATGAGAATGAGTCATTCATGAGACGGACACTGGACGGGCCCTCGCTACCCAGCATAGCACAAATTCTTTCTCATTAGATAAGATGAATGCAGTAATGCTCTGAAACATGCCAGTTAGTAAAGGATCACACTGGTATACAATGAAAAGGAGAGATTGGTCATACGTTAACATAAAATGGTACCTATCTCTTGGTGTATTCTGTCCTGGATGTCAGGATACTTGATCAGGTACAACAGGCTCCACTGTAAACCAGCAATGATGGTGTCAAATCCTTTAGAAAACCACAAACAACACAGTCACAGTGAAACAACAGTAATCATCTTTATGAATATGATCAACTGAATGTCACTATTTGATAATATAAGTGAAACTTCCAGTGTGGCTCACCTGCTCCAAAGATATCTATGACAGTGTGGATGATCTGAGAGTTGGAGAGCTCAGATGAATCCTTATTTTCTTCTCTGTCCTCACAAAGTGCAATCAGAGCGTCTGTTATGTCCCGTATACAGTTCTGCAATCACACACACACGTTTACAACATGGCAGAAAATTTAACATTGATTGTGTTGCTGTCTTTCTTAAATCACTGTCACTGAAACATCAAGGTATCTGAATTAACTATCGGGCAGTTAATGATTATGCAAATATAGAGGTTCAAAGTTTATTAGGGAAGAGACAGTAATCAGTTATGGTACGACGCGTGCCTTCCAGTGGGATGCTAATTCCTAATTAGAGTTCGTGCGAACATTTTAGCCACTCTGCACAAGAACAAAGGTCCCTCCCAGGGAACTTGTTTGTTATTTTTTTGGCTACAGTTGCACTCACAGCTACTACTGTATGAGTGCAATGTCAGATTAAATAGTGAACAGCAAATTAGTGGGACAGATATAAGAAAAACAACAGACACACCCTCCACCACGTTAGGCTGTCCTGAAAATATTCTGTTTGTAAGTTGTGGTCACTGTGCATTAGACTAGCTGAGGTTAAGATAATATTCATGAAACCAGTGATCAGTTTATCATGATAATACAGTATTATGATATTTAACAAATCCTTATGGTGGCTTGGTTTTGGTAGATATGGGAAACTATTGTCTGTTTTGCACTGCATGTCTTTAAAAACCCTTAAACTGTGAATTATTCTTCGACTTAACTATTTGTAGTAGCTGCCAATCAACAGTGCAAGTGTAAAATAAAAACACAACCTCATGCTGCAAGACAGCAATGGTTGATTATACTGTAACATGTCAGTGTGATTTTAGCATTTCCTTTTGCGATCTCCTTCCCTTTCTCTCCACTAAATTCTGGTCTACACGTGCATCTTGCTGGCCTCCATACCTTATCAAAGGTGTTGATATGTTCCTCGATGCTACGCTCCATGAATCCATTCATCCTATGGATGTGCTGGACCATCTTCCTTAGAGATGGACTTGGAAAGTAGCGGAACACAGGGAAAAAATCAGCCAGGTTCCCAGCTGCAAAGATCCTCAGGACCTCGTTGTTGATGTGAACAATAGTGAGGAATTCCTTGTCGTTGTAGTCGTACCTTTTCCCAAAACAGAGGGCACAGACAACATTCGCCACTGAGGTTACCAGGGGCATCACTGGATCTATACCCGTCGTATCATGGCCCATTTCCCCTTTAGCAGCAGCCTGTCCCCGAATCACCTCCACCATCTCTGCTGCTTCAGCACAGACGTGCTCCTCTAGCAGGCAGGTGGCACCAGAACCTCTGGGCTCAGCCTGGGAGAAAGACCTAAGGGCGTTCTTGCACAGCTTCTTATGGAGCATCCAAATTGGTCCATACTTCTCACTGAAGGTCATACTGGTCCCGTTGGCTACGGCAGAGAAGGTGAATAGGTCAGGACGCCCAGCAAAAGCTTCTCCTTGCCGAACCAGTGCCTGTCTGATGGTGGTGTATCCACTCAGGACGACAACAGTCAAAGAGCCAAGACGCATCTAGAGTCAAAGAATGAACACATGATTGAATGAATAAATACTTTCTCCTCTGTCCAGCTGAAACTTTCCAACACATTTTACTGTCTATACCTTGAAAACATCGCCATACTGGAGCCTCAAGCGGGTTAGAGAAAGATGAATCTGGTCCCCCATCTGGAGCAGATTGCCGACAAGGGGCCACGGCGTGGGGCCAGGAGGAGGGGGATATTTTGTGTGGTCCAATTGGGAGTGGTGGTGGTGGTGGCTCTTTCGGCCCCTGAGGGCCATCAGGAGGAGGGTGAGAAGACACAGAGCAACAGTGACACTGGACAGAGAAGTATCAGGGTTCTCCTTGATGGGCAGTGTCCCAAACGACAGTCTCATCCTGCCAGGTAAACTCTAAATACTGTGAGAGAGAGAGGGGGGAAAGACTGTTAAAAGACAAGGTGAAAGTCAGAACTTGGTCCCACTGGATTACTCTAAATGAAGACATTGCGACTGGTGCTCAAAATATTTAAAAAACTAAAATAGAAACAGAAAGAAAGAAAACAATATGGCAAACAATTTCAATAGAAAACTCACTTCACTGTATCCTCTGTAACTTTGAGTGTAAAAAAGTAGAGAGCCGGACAACAGAGAGCAGAGCAGAGACCAAAATACTCAGCTGGAAGAAGTTTGAGGTCTGATCCTTGGGAACTTGTTGATGAGAGTAGCACACTGTACGGGACGTCCCTTTCAGCAGCGGCCGGGCCCCCTGCAGAGGGAGCTGCTGCCCGCTCACAATAGAGAGGCGCACATGGCGAGAAACTTGGCTCAGAGTGAAGGATGAGTCCTGCCCGGCCAGCCAGTGACCGCATCGGCCCATTTGACCGCAGACCGGAACCATTCACAACAAGGGCCCCTCCTCTCCTGTTCCCTCTGTCCCTCACAAAGTTGCAGGCTGGTTGTTGCAGTGCATAGGCATTTGAAAAGGATCTTCAGGGGCTTATACTTTATGAAATGTGTTTTTAAAATATACATGAATGGAAAGAAGGCCAACAAAACATTGTTTGTAAAAACCCTGAAACTGTACTATCCACAGATTAATATACTTTCAAAACATTTCAACTTGAATTCAGAACTTTTACCTCTACCGAATAAAATATTGTGATATTAGCATTTCTGTTCAATTAAAGGATCAGAGTACTTCCTTCCTCACAGACCCCAAAATTGTTTTATGAACAATGTAATTTCTGTAATGTGTCACAGGGGGGCGCTCTCCATCTGCTTAGACTGACTAGACTACAGTTTGGACTGAGGTCAGTGCTCTGAGGCTTTAGGCATCAGCCAACTCATAACCACAACACTTCAGGAAGTGTGGACAAAACAATAGGAACACCTCACAATGTATTCCAATCAAGTGCAAAATCATATACTGGTTTAAATAAAAGCTGAATCTACACCTCTTTGTCACACCCACACAATAAAAGATTAATATAAACATTGCAAGCTACTGCTGGTAATATATAGTATGTGAAAAAACTGATTGTCAGTTTAACAGATTTATTTTTCCTTTCACTTCAGCAGCTTTAATTTCTTTTATTTTGCTATATGTATCTTGTGGCCTTTAATCTGATTGTCAAAGCTATCAAAGTTTCTTTCTTTTCTAAGTTCTCTCTTCCCTTTCCTTTTTCCACCTCCTCTCTCCTGCCACCATCCCTCTTTTTATGCCTGTATTATGTCCTCCTCCCCAGTTTACTCGCTGTCTCTCTCCCTCCATCTTTCATTCCTTTCATTCTCCTTTCTTTCTCACTCTCCATCGAACCGTCAATTTAGTTCAAGCTCAACTGTGGGACACCCGGTGCTGTCAGGCCGAGCGACAGCTCCTTTGACCCAGTGGTCCACGTCCCCTCCAGGCCCGAGGCGGTCCGGTCTTGTCATTAGCTCTGGCAGACAGAGCCGAGACACACACACACTGACTCTGTGGAGCCAGACTACATGGTGAAGTGTCTAGAAGGAGAATGTGTTGCTTATATTCAAGCATGAAACAAAGACTAATGTTACAGCCCTAACATGCATACAGGCATCATGACAGAAACTTGAAATGAGCATGTGCACATGCTCAAAATGTGGTAAAACTAGACAGACCCCTACATCCTCTGACATAATGATGCTGCATGTTTTGATCAAAACTCAAGACCAGTTGTAAGTCCTCACTTTTGCACAAACTGTTGACACAGACATGCATAGACAGGCAGAATTCAGCTGGATAATTTCTCAATGCTCCAATATTCACAACATGCAACTGACCCAGACTCCATTACCTTCATAGCAGAAGCTCCAAGTCAGCTGAATGACAAAATGGAGCAATGCACATTAGTATGGGAAGCTGGTTTCCACTGTGTTTAGCAACACTCCCCAACTACAGTTCTGCTGATCTTTTCATTGTTTAACAAGAGTTAATTACAGAGACTGTATTGTCCCTGGGGATAATTCTCAAAGGGATGTGTGTATTTCCAGACAGCCAAGATTAAAATAGGCGAACCAGACAAAGTTATGTGACCACATTGTTCCTGGGAGACAGTGAAGCAGCAGGAGGCCCCTTATCAAAGCAAACATCTTCCCAATTATGTTTTCTGCCTTGTAGATGGGCCTATCCTCTGCGTGTGCTGCATGCGGACACGGAACAGTTGAGTTGGGGCGATGCAATGAAGCAGCAACGGGAGCAATGCAACAAGTGAGAGTGAGAAGTCTAAATGTCTGGCCTTGATCAGAGATTCTTTTCGTATGCTTCAACTTAGTATGGATTGTTTTTGTTTTGGTCAGACTTGGTCATTGGAGCAATTTACATCTGTTATCTATTTCTGTGAAGAAAACATTGAGAAACAAAATAAATATTAATCAATTAAAGAAGATACAGATTAAATTATCCTATGAATCAGTATCAAAAACCTTAATATATCAGTCAAAACATGCAAAAGAGCCTACTGTGCTTCATAAAGTTGGAATACCTTAAAACCAATACACCAGTTCAGTGGGAGATTTAATAGGAACAGTAAAGAAGGGCAAAAGCAATGGTATGCACGATTTTTTTCCTATGTGTGAAAAGTATAGCCTATTATCACCAAAAAGAATGAGCTCAAATGTACATTGTGACTGATATTAATTCATTAATAAAGAGACAATATAATGAACAATGCACACAATGAACAATACTTACCATAAACTATAATGTCATGCTCTTCATGATCAAAGAAACTGCGCGCGCTTGCCTCGCGGGCCACGTGGGGGTAAAACTTGGATTGGTTCCGCCTGAACGGTTATTAGCGCGTGCGGCGGGACCCTCAGAGGAGCGACCGAGGAGGACTCCCGGTGCGACGGTACGTGGTGCTGCTGTTTCTTTGCTTCCTCGCGCTGAGCGCGGAAGGTATATAAAGCTGCTCGGCGGGTCTCCGGTCCACTGACGGTGAGAGGAGGCAGACAGCTGCAACATGCCTGTGACCGGAGCAGGAGTCCATCAGACTGGAGGCACCTCATCAGCATCTCCAACAGGTGAGCAAACTTTAGAAGACTTCTGAGTTATGGAGCTGTTACAGCCTTCAATAAACCATATTATGCTATGAAATGGAAATAAAAGAGTAGTTATTTCTCTAAAGAAATTTGCAAACAAAACATGGAGAAGCAGCATTTAGTTTAGTGTGCACCACAGAGCTGGAACAAACTTCCGGAGGATATCAGACAACTTTGACCATCTTTACATCCAGGTGATAAACATTTATGTTCTGTATTTGACTGAACCTAAAAACTTACAGTGAACCATATTATGTCTCAATGTAACAACATTTTTATTCAGATATATTATATATTTTTAGGCTAGTATATATATATACTAATATACGAAAATTACAAAAAAAAAGAAAAAATATGTATATATACATATTTTTTCTTCTTTTTTTGTAATTTTCTGAATCCTGCTTTTATTGTTAATTTAATTTTCTCTCAATTTTTCAAAGCAAATTCCTTGTCTGTGAGAATCACCTTGGCAATAAATCGGATTCTGATATTTAACTATTTAATTTCATAATTTAATAACCTTTCAGTTCTTTTAATTTGCATTTTAATGCTTTTATGCTGTTGGTCTTTTTTTTCTCTCTATTTTTATGCAGTTAATTCTGGCTAACTCATAAGCTATAGGGCAAAATTCATGAATTATTGAAATAACAGTTGTAGCAATAATTTACTAGAAGTACCAAGCCAAATAAAAAGCAAGCAAACTGACCGAGCTAAATCCTAAGCGTAAAGCTAGATTATTTAAACAGAGCTGGGACGTTATAAACCTCCTAACCTGTGAATAAGATCATTTGAATGCTGGTTTGTCCAGGTTACAGAAAACGAACAAATTAGTTAGTACATATTGTCATGTGTTAATGTTTTCTGTAGTTATCTGTTCCACCCTATAACAGACTCTACATGTGAGGTGTAATACTCTCAGTCACCTCTTCTTCATCATGCAGTCCTTCACTGTTTCTTATAAAGTTCAGAGTTGTCTCACAAATATGATGAAGCACACCTCTGGTGGTACTTTGCACTGGCCTGCATCCTGCTGTTCTCCTATCCTCTCTGTCCAAATGAGGTCAGTCAAGTCCACAGCTCAGAGCCAGCCCGACTTTACGGTGCCAGTCGTGACCCCTGACCCTGTGGTGTTACCCTGCTGACAGTGCCAGTGCCTCATTTGGCACAGCTTCTCTCCTGCTGGTTGTAATGGCAACTTCCGCACAGGGTTATGATGAAAAACGAAAGGAGCTATTCTCACTCAGTGATCCAGATATTAACTTTCACGATCAAGTGTTCACACACACATGCAGGACAGTGTATGAGTAAGCACACACGCATGAATGCAAACAGTTGGACACTGGCGTCCATGTGTCTTTTTCAGAGGGAAAGCACGGCAACATGAACTCCCAGCCCGACAACGGCCACCAGCAGCAGTCTGATAACGGGTGCAACCATCAGAGCCGCAAACCACAGCATGTAGACGGACTTGAGACGCTGGCCATGCCCATGCCAATTCCAGACCTCACCATTCAGTACACTAAGGTAGGCTGCACCCAACAGTCAAGAGTCAAAGCTATTAGGATGGAAACAGATGTGAGGTACAATACACAGCTAAGCGATCCAGTTTGGTTCAGATTCTTCCGCTCCCAGGGGACCATACAACTCATTACAAAACAGAATTACAACAATTTAACAGTGAGACTCTCAGGATTTAGGGATTTAGGGTTGGGTTTTTTTTGGGAGAATGTGGAATTCAGTCACTGGTGACATATGTAGGGTTGGCTGACTTGATGTCAGGTTTTGATTGCAAATCTAATTTAAATCTTGAGTCACAAAAAATTAAGAAAAATTGCAGTTTTTGATATTTTCCTTTCATCCTCATCCCAACATGTATCATGTGTCCTGGGAGGCAGATTGTGTGTTTAATCATCTGGTCTGCATTTAGGTGAATCAGCCTGTCTGTAATGGCTTCAGTTGCCCTTTAATATGGCATTGAGCACCAGTCAAGTAGCAATTTAGTATTTATGGTTTGTGTCAAAAATGAAAATTAAAAATATGGTGTGTAGGCTTGTAATTTGAGGAGAATGAGGATGTGGTTTTAACTAGATGAAATAGATGAGTTAATACTCAACAAGCTTTACAGCATGCAGATGCATTGAATAAAAAATATTAGAGAGCAAGCAGGACTCCCGCTAACAGGGAGCCTGTTTTTAATTCTGTCAGGCTGAGAAGAGCTGATACTCTAGCGCCATGTGTTTAGGACTGTCTTTGATCTGCTTTGAGACAATGTATAAGAAATTCTGTCTGTGTGTTTTATTCTTTTCGAAATCTGCTCCAATATCTCAGCTGTTCATCAATAACGAGTGGCATGAGTCCTGCAGCGGGAGAAAGATTTCTGTGTATGATCCCGCCACGGGGAGGCTGCTGTGTGAAGTGGAGGAGGCTGAACCTGTGAGTATATTATGTATTGTTTAGAAATCAGAGGTGCTTTTTTAATCTCTGCACTAGCAGGGATTTGAAAATGAAGGGGTGGGGTGGGTTCATGACACCATGTTATGTTGTTAGTATGACCACCTCTTCAACTTGAACCTTATGTAGGAAGATGTGGACAAAGCAGTCAGGAGTGCCAGAGCTGCCTTTCAGATGGGGTCACCATGGCGATCAATGGACGCCTCAGACCGAGGTCAACTACTTAACAGACTTGCTGACTTAGTGGAGAGAGACAGACTACTGCTGGCTGTGAGAAACACACACACACACACACACACACACACACACACACACACACATAAACTGGTAAACACACAACTGGTTTATTACAGTGAAGTCATGACTCTTACTGATTATAGGTGTTTTTTATTATTATTTCTAGACACTAGAGGCTCTGGACTCTGGCAAAGTGTTTCTCATGGCATATTATGTAGACCTGATGGCCACAATCAAAACCCTGAGATACTATGGTGGCTGGGCAGACAAAATTCATGGCAAAACCATCCCTATAGGTGAGTTTACGTATTGATCACCAACATTCAGATTCCTCACAACTTTAGTGATAGATTTTGTTTAGATTTAGATGTAAAGAGTAAAACCACCATGAATTAACTATGCTTTTTTTTTTCTTTTTTTTTTTTAGATGGAGAGTATTTTACTTACACTCGACATGAGCCCATTGGTGTATGTGGCCAGATCATTCCTGTGAGTAGAAAAACGAGAGACTGCACATACCACTTAAAAGATTTTTTTGTGTTTTACCATAATCATTCATTTATACAGTGACTATAGAAACTGTAACAAGCAAGGTTGCAATTACTTTAAGCTTATTATTGTAACATTTGGCCAATTAATCCGTGCCGGTAGGATGTTTTACAAAGTCATTATCGGTGGAACTTGCCTCCAAAAGTGGCCAATGGCTGCACAGTCCCCACCAGTCACGAGGGGACATACATCCAAAAGCAGAGCTGATGAGGGGAGGGTTGTGTTAAATGATCAGTGGGTACAGCTCCAGAGAAAGCAGGTCTCTTCTGCTGCCCTCGTAGTGTTTCATACACACTCAGGAGGTGGATGGGGGGATTCGGCTGCTTAATTGGCTGTTGGCTTGTTCCTGTTCCAAACTATAGTTATTATATTGGCCTTTAAAAATCAATCAGTTGTCCTTTAGTATGTACCTGCTGCAAAGGAGACAATGTACGTATTATATATGTATTTCTAGGCCTCACTGATTACCAAATAAACTCACAGAAAACATAATACTTTCATATGCCGTTGCAACTCAAACGTGTTTCTGCACTTTCGCATACAGTGGAACTTCCCAGTGATGATGTTTGCATGGAAGATTGCTCCTGCTCTGTGTTGTGGGAACACTGTAGTCATCAAACCTGCTGAACAGACCCCATTATCAGCCCTGCACATGGCTGCGCTCATCAAAGAGGTACTCTGATTATTACTGTTTGCCCCAAACAGTGATAGAAGAACAAAGAACATGTGGGCAAAAGCCATAAACTCGCATGCAGAAACTGTTGATATCTGTGTAGCTATAAAAGTAGAAAGACTGCTCTAAGATTGTGTCTCAGTTAAAATGAGTCTCTCCATCCGTCTCTCTGTGCTCAGGCTGGGTTTCCTCCAGGAGTGGTGAATGTGGTGCCAGGTTACGGTCAGACAGCAGGCTGCGCCATTTCCCACCACATGGACATCGATAAAGTAGCCTTCACTGGATCTACTGCTGTTAGTATCTATTTACATGAATTACAAAATGAGCAGGTGTCTCTTCTCTTTTAGTGTCCTTTGCTCCTATTTGTATTCACTCTTTCACTGTAATGTTACTGTGTTTCTCACATTGTTGTCATTGGATTTCAGGTTGGGAAACTAATCCAGAAGGCTGCAGGTGAAAGCAACCTGAAAAGAGTTACGCTAGAACTCGGTGGAAAAAACCCAAACATTGTCTTTGCTGACTGTGACTGTGAGTAGTAACAGTTACTGGATTATTCATAGTTATTTTTTTCTAAATGGGGTTTGTCTTTTATTACCTCTGCTGTGTGTTACATTTTAAGTCATCATAATTCTGTGCACTGTTGATGAGGGCAAGATGCTTCAAAATTACTTAAAAAGGTAAAGGAAAATGTGAAAAATAAACACATAAAATACACAGAATTAAACTCAACTTTACATAAAGCAAAGCTTAACAAATGAGAAATTGTGTTAAACAAAGACAGCAGTCTAGACCAGTCGTTCCCAACTGGTGAGTCGCAGTCCAAAAGTAGGTCGCGGGTCCATTCTGAATGGACTGTAAGTGACATGCGAATGTGTCAAGTTTATAGAAAAAGAAAAAAGCTTTATTTAAAGTACAGTGAATTTCCAGCACAGAGCTTTTATTTTGAAGTGCTGTTTCTTTCTGTAAATACAGTGACTAGTGGACAGCTACTTGACAGAGACAGCCAACCAGCTCGATGGAATGGCCAAATGTAAGAATGTTTTGTGCATGGAGAAATTCAAACTCACCGGGAAGAAAATGTGAATGCTTGTAGTCCTGTGTAGAACACGCGGTAATAGTGCAGCCTCTTGTGGTGGAAGGAGTATGACTACAACAATACTAAGAAAAATGTCCAACTTTTTTTCCCTACCTATTTCACAGATTGACTTCTTTTTTTTTTTCTTCAGGAACTTACAAGGACGATCCTGTCAAAACCTATTTTTCCCCACTTGTTCCTAAGTCACAAACACAATAGAGGAAACAATTTAGATCAGACTTAGAAAATGGATCACCAGAATTTTTTTTGCATTTGTCTCTCAGGGCTCCTGCAGACTGATCTTGTTGGTAAAATATTTCCATAGCATTATGAAAAGTTATTTACTTTTACTGTACCTTCAGTGTGGACTGTGAATGGACCACCACAGCACTGACAGGTGGATCCAAACCACACCCTAATGCTGGCTTAACTTTTTAATGGTCATAAATGGCACTGGCAGCATATATATATGTATCCTTTTATATATATGTATCCAGCACCTACTCTAAATGGACCTTAGGATGTGCGTGTTTTTTGACTATTTTAGCATATGAAGCTCAGACAGAGATTGCACTGTATCACCCTTTTTACTTCCTGTCAACAGTCTAGCTGCAGCTTTCTATCTGTGCACATGTGTCTTGCAGTAGAGTACGCAGTGGAGCAGGCCCACAGTGGTCTGTTCTTTAACCAGGGCCAATGCTGTCTGGCTGGATCCAGGGTGTTTGTGGAGGAACCGATCTACGAGGAGTTTGTCCATCGCAGTGTAGAAAAGGCCAAATCCAAAGTCCTGGGAAACCCATTGCTGCCGGGGGTTGACCAAGGACCACAGGTACAAGATACTGTTGGGTTACAGTATCTGCTCAAATATCTCCACTCCCACTGATCCAATAATTTGAGCTGCTGTTTTCTGCAGATTGACCAGAAGCAGTTTGATAAGATAATGGAGCTGATAGAGAGCGGGAAGAGGGACGGAGCCACGCTAGAGTGTGGGGGGTCTGCATGGGGTCAGCAGGGACTTTTCATCCAACCCACTGTCTTCTCAAATGTCACAGATGACATGCGCATCGCCAAAGAAGAGGTACTGTGGTCTAAAACACACCTGCATTGACACAACTGCACTCTATCGCACACATTGATCATTGCTCCTTATGTAGACTTTTGATCTTTGCTGCTGCATTTCTCTCCTGTACTTCTCAGATTTTTGGTCCAGTGCAGCAGATCATGTGTTTCCGTAGCATCCATGAAGTCATCGAAAGAGCCAACGCCACACACTACGGCCTGGCAGCAGGAGTGTTTACTAATGACATCGACAAAGCCCTGACAGTCTCTTCTGCTCTGCAGGCTGGCATGGTCTGGTAGGAATCAAATCCTCTAAAATTAATCTGCAGCAGTCAAGAGCTGGTGGCTCAGACAATAAATCTGAAGTATCTCCTGTGCAGATCCTCACACAAAACTCTCTTAAAGAAATATATTGCTGCACAGTAACAGCTTGTGCAAAATGACTGGCAATTTCATGTAATGCAGTGAAACTTTTTTTTTTTTTTTTTTTTTTTAGGGTGAACTGCTACAATGCCATGAGTGCTCAGTGTCCCTTTGGTGGATTCAAGATGTCTGGGAATGGGAGGGAACTGTGAGTAATACCATCGTATATTATATAGGTTTAGCATGGCTGGTGCATAAGGGTGTAGGTTTGGTTTTAGAGGTGGTTATATTCAACAAGAAAAAAACAAGTATATACATGTAATATAAAGGTTATTTTCATCATTTATAAATAATAATAGTACATTTCAAAATTAAATTGGCTATTTTCAGTATACAAAAAACCTACAAAGCACTAACTTGAGAGACACCTGATATTTGTTGGGAATATCAACAATGATTTTGTAAAGCTAATAACGTTTCATCTTTGTCTTTATTACAAACAGCTTTGCTAGACATGGTAAAAGCCTTTTATACTTATTTTATGTCCACCACACAGCTATGCTGGTACTGTGGTAGTCTGACTCACTGGATATAGACTGTGGGTATAAGCATGCCATTGATCTGCTATTTCAGCCAGCATTCACGTCCCTTTCCGCTATCTTCATTTTTCCATTTTGCAAGGGCACTGTCACTGCATCCTGGGCTTAGCACCCCCCAAGGTGACTGTGATTGGTTTAGAGTAATACAAACAACCAAGAGCGTCTTTCCCCCCCCTACACCAGAATGATGCTTCCACACCTTTCTCTAGGACTAATACTATCAATCACTCAGTGCTGTAGAGAAAGGCCTGGCTACGTGAGACTAGTATTTTAATGGTAACATTACAGCTTAATGTAGCTAATGTTATTTTTCTTGCATAATCAGTGATGGGGTTTTTTGTTTGTATGTTTGTTTTTTTCAGGGGGGAATACGCTCTTCAGGAGTACACCGAGGTCAAGGCAGTCACCATTAAAATCTCACAGAAGAACTCATAATACCATCATGCCACTGGACTGACTTTCTTGTCTTTTTAATTCTCTGCTGCCCCACGGCTTCAGGTCTTCCTCGCACATTTTGCAATACTCAGATGGCACCCGGATATTTTGAAGGCATCGGCAATTACTTGTCACTCTATGGACATTCATTCCCGTCATCTCTCATAAGATATACCTTGTGTACTATCTCCGATGTATTTAACAGTTCAGTGATCAGCATGTTGTGTCTATTATGTGGATGTTAGCTTAAAAGAATCTGTCTGTTCAGAAGTAACCACTTGAATAGCACTTTGCCAGAAAAGAATTATTTTAATAGGTGTCATACAAAAAATAGAAAGACATTTTACAGACTATTTACAGGGATTTCCAAATGAAATCAATAAAACTGTCGACCCATGTTAGAACCAGTAAACCTTACACTGATTGTAATGCAGTAAATGTGATCATGTTTTTGTATGTTTTGTTATAGTTCTACTAGTAATACAGATAAAACGGTCATGTCAGTGTCCATTTACTTTACATACGAACTGAGAACATTACAAGATTTGTGGAGGCTGTGGTGTGCCATTGCATGGAATACAGACTTTTCAGTAGTAAGTACTTTCAATTAAAGTCCCCCTCTAGACACATTTTAAATACTAATACTAATACTGCTTGTTTGTTTAACATGTTTTTTTCAAATAGGCTAAGGGTTAAAAAAAAATCTGAAAAGGGGCCAAAAGCAGATTTACTACTCCTCCCTCACTGAGAAATGATGGATCTGTTATGGCTCTGCTGACAGAGCAGTGTACTACCGTTAGCATTAGAGGAAACTCAAAGAGATTCAGCCATACATGTTTGAGCCTCAGACAGACTCAGACTCAGATTGCGAGTCTGTTGTGCACCAAAATCAGCAATTATCAAACGAATGAGAATGCTAAGTGTAGTTAGCATCTGTCATTTGTTTGTGCTTTTTGTTAGCATGTAGGCTAACTGGCAGTGGCTGACATTGCATTAGTTTTGTTAAACATACAATAATATCTTCTATGGTGGGGATTTTGGCATATAGTAGAAGGAAGCTCCAGGGTCTGGTTTACATCCAAAAACTGCACAGTCAAACATGTTTGCTGTCAAAACCTTTACTACGTAGCGTTGGGTGAAAAGGGACAAACTGATCTTTTTGAATGCCCCTTTTCAGTGTCCAGTTTGTATCAGATAAGCCTGTCTAACAGCCAAGTGCCACTGAATCCCCAACATTTCGCACACACTGTTATCTTAGGATACTGCTCACACTGCCTGCTATGGTAAGTAAACGAGAGGGGATTAAATCGGACTGGAGTCAAGAGCCCAGCCAGCCACGGCCACTGGTGCATTCAGGTGCTCTTCAGATGGTCATTCATCCGACTTCTGACTTGTTCATGAGCAGAGTTGGGTATAACGCGTTACAAAGTAACAACACAAAGTAACGCGTTAGAGTACTTTGATTACTTTTTGCAGTAACGAGTAACCTAACACGTTAGTTTGCTGTTTGAGTAATCAAATACTTAAGTACATTTTCAAACAAGACATCAGTTACTTCCGTTACTTTTAGAACGCTGGTCCTTCAGCTCTGAAACAGCAACGGCTGTCGAGTCTAAATAGGTGGAATAGGACTCGCTGACAGACATATTTCAGACTCAAGACTTGCATTATGCCTGGTACATGCTACACGCTGGTACTCACCAATTATCCCTGGTCGTTTTTCACAGCGTGTGTGATGTCATCGGGTTATTCTTGTCCTATTTTTTATCACTTTCACTATTATTTGAGTCACTGCCAGAACTGTGTCTGTTCATGTGCCAGCCGACATGTTGTAGGCACCTAAAAGCGTCAGCAGATGGCAGGAGCTACATTTGAAGCGCAATATAAACTGTCAAGCTACTGTATCTTCCACAGGAAGTTCTGACAAATGTTTCAGAATAAAAGCCTATTTAGAAAATGGAGGGATTCTCTAGCCGAGGTTATAAGGGGCTTTTAATTTGAAACAAGTGTTGAGTTTGAAATGATGGTGCGATATGTTAACTTTACAAAGACAACGGAGCGGATAAAAAGTAAATATATAAACACACAGAGGGATTAATAAATAACGGACCGTCTATAATGTAGTTTGTTTCAAATGAAGCTGGGAGCCTCTGCAGCTGTGGTGAGTAAAAGCCCTGCCGTTATTTGTTAATGTTATTACTTTATGTCCGACCATGAGGATGTCCCATTGTTTGCTAGCTTGATGCTAATGACAGTAATGTTAACTCAGCGGGTGATGCTGAACCAGTGCATTAAAATCAATATTTTGTCTTCATCAATGTAAAATTATGGACTGATGTGTGGCAATACACTGAAAAGAAGTTCTGAGGGGCAGGCAACACTAGCTGATGAACATGCATCTACTGTAACAGTGTCACAGAGAAACTGACACCTTATTTTGCCAAAAGTATCAAAACTTGAAAGGTTTGCTACATTTACATGTGTCAACTCAAAAGAACCAGTACTTTGAAAACTATTGGTCTGCCCATCACTATCAAGCTATCCAAACTACTCTCTGTACTGACAAGTCCGCTCTGCACTGGAGGTTTTAGGTTTCCTTGCTGGTCTTGTGCCGAAGTCTGTTCTCCCATTAATATGTGTTTTCCATTATTAGACAGCGTTCGGCTTTCGTATTGGTGACTAAAAGGTGATCTAACTTGCCTGGGGTATGTTTGGATCTCAGATTTTAGGGAAGTGCACAGGCATTATCCCCTTCAGTAGAGGAATATGAAAACACCTCTCCAGTAACAAACCTCACAGTTACACGTCAGTATAGTGAAGCTCAGACATTTTAAGGGACATACATGTAAGAAAGACACAGTGTTGAAATAAGCGAGCTTTAAGTATTTGGCTAGTTTGAAATACTAGTTATACTGCTTTTCATTGAGGTAAAAAATATCTGTTAATTAATTAATATATATCTATCATTTCTCAAAAAGGGAGCAGGTCATCAGTCAGTTACATCTAAAGAATTAAAAAGTATGATTATTTTAGTGGCACCCTCCATGACGCCTACAGTGTGACTCTGACATACTAACAAACACTGCTTGCTGTTGTCAATTATAGGTATTTTAGTCCATGAATCATGGCTATTGTCGCTTTGGCCCACCCCGACCTCTCCCCCTCCCAGGCCCAGGTTGAGGTCCTCTGGTGTTTCCAGGAGGCCCTGTTCTTGGCCCGGGGGCACGGTTCACTGGAGCTCTGGGATTTGGTGCAGCCAGTGATACATCCTTTTGCAGATTAACCCCTTTTCCTGCTGCACCTGGCTTTATTTTGGGAGACTTGCTGCCTTTCTCAACTACAACATCTGAGAAGACAGTCGGAGAGCAAAATGAGTGGACAGTCGGGTGCAAATTGGCTGATAGCATGTACGATGAAGGAGTGTGTGTGTGTGTGTGTGTGTGTGTGTGTGTGTGTGTGTGTGTGTGTACCAGGTGGGGGCAGCTCTTCCTCAGTGGGAGGCGGTATTAGAGACTTGTTTGGCAGCAGGTCCTCCAAGTCTTTCATCACTTGATTTGTGCTGTCCTTGTTGTTCCTGCGGTTCTTCTCCTCGTCTCGAGCCTAAAGTGTCCACCAATAAACCAGAGAGTCATTTGTTTGATTGGATCTTGAACAAAGGAAATTCTGAAAAAGGAGGAAAAGACAGCAAGGACACTCATACTTACCATTTGCATCTTCCTTTTGAGGTCTATGTTTGCTTGTTGGTATCCCTTTGACACTGCATTAAGGTAATAGATGGCCAACCTGTTGTACAGTGTTAAAAGTCTTTTAGGTGAAAGCAATCATTAACTGCACAACAGCATAGACCACAGTCGGTTAAAAAATTTCACAAGTGAAAACATCTAAATAACCAGAAAACCATACAGGTCTTGTGAAATGACATTTTAAGGGACATTTTAAAAGCTGAAATTATTTAGGTTTCCCTTCCTCTACAGCCTACATGAGATGGCATTTAACCTCAATTTGCCTTTTTTGTAGTTAAAACATTATTTTTCAGCTGATGTGTAAATAATACTTACACCATGAGAAGGACAGCAGGCATTATGAGTCCAGGGTTGGTGGCATATGTAAAAATGTTCCCTATGAAGGCTGGTAGATCCTGTTCTATAGTCTCCATGACCACGTCATACATCTTCTCCTGGCCACTGGGGAAGAAACACAAATGACATACAGTATCACACATGTGAGACAGTTTTATTATGTTGAAGCATAAATGTATAATTGCTATCACAATCTCAGTCTCAAACAGAAAAGGTCTGGAATGAACAACAAGACTAATATTATCACAAGCCTTGAGTTTGGCGAAATAAGGAAGGTAATATGCAGTGGAGTCATCGAGTACCCCTCAGTTATTACAAATTCCTGAAGGTCCACAGGTCATACTCTGCGAATATGGCTTTTGTAATATTAATTCAGATTTCAGTATCATGTAATGTACCATTTTACTCCTACGTTCTCCGTCTCTTACTGACCTGAATGGCCCACAGTCAAATGACGGAGACAAGGTCATGATAGTGTAGACAACAGGCAGCAGGCTTAGGAACAGCACCAGCAGCAACAGGCCCATGTAGAAGTTGTTGGACCGCGAGGCCTTGAAAACTCGCTCATGAGGAACGTTGCAGCACATCACGGCCCAGCACTGGTAGTACATTGAGCACAGGAGACGCAATACGTTCAGACCCACCAGACCTGGAGCATAAAATGCTCCCATCCTGAAAAACAGCAACAACATTAGACACATTTACTGGATATTGTAAATGGTGATTTAATGTAATTTGTTATTTTTGCAACATTTTCGCTCCAATATCAACAGTCAAATAACAGGTCTAATTTGAAGAGGCAGGCACTCCACATTCACTATTTTGTTAATTACAGGCACACTGGAGACAGTCTTGCAGCAGAGGGAAGCTCATTAGTCTACCATTAGTCCCATTACAGAATACAGAAAGAGACAGAACATAAAATCAACCATGCAGATGTGGAGTAATTCACCATATCATCCCTTGATTGAAGATGAGCCCAAGCACATTTCCACTGATGTCAAACTCTCCATATGAAGGCTGAAATCAACACAACAACATAATTAGCATGCTCAAATGAATTAATAAGAGCCACCTTGATACACTTTGCATTTGCTCCTGTCTATGTTTCTCTCTCTCTCTGTAATTAAGTTCTCATTGCAGTGTCCTGTGTCACTGAATGTTAGGGATCAGCTGTCTTGCCAGATGTCATTGTATGGTATCAGGTTGACTTGCATTCAATATGAACTGTGCTGTACTCACACAGTGTTCAATAATAGCCAAATGACATAGTAGCTATACAATGATGACATAAACTGATACACCAACTTGAACTTCACGTTCAGACGCATGACTGCGGGCGTGGTGTAGCGTGACGTTTACAGCACAGGACACGGAAACTGTGTAATGTTTTGTTGGATAGGTAAAAAGAAAATATAATGAATAAGTGAATTCCTTACTAAATCTAACCAAACAAACAAAACGCATGTAATGACCCAACATGCCACAGAGTACTCACAAATCCGGCCTCCAGGTCCCAGCACCAGCAGTAGTTGAGGAAGCGGACAAGGACAGCTCGCACAAAGTCACCAATCAGAATGGTCAAATAGTTCACCTGCATGTCCGACACGATTAGCTTCACAAATTCCTACACAGCATGAGAAGCCAACAAGAAATAAGGACAAATACAAACCGATCAATGAAATCAGGTCTCCTCTGTTTGATTAAGTGTCAGGTGACAAAAAAGAGAAATGATGCTGCACACTGAGTAAAAATATTCTAACTGTAACTGCTGTAGCTACTGATGTATTCATCTTCATCTGCATCCAAATTTTCTCATTCACCAGTATACAGTACAATGCCACTACTGACTATTCCCACTCCAGTCTCCCAGCAGGGTCCTCTGATGACGTCGGCAGGGGGCACATCTGGAGGAGGCACATCTGTTGTGTTGAAGAAGGAGCTGTAGTTGGCATAGTACTGATCCAAAGCCCATATTGTGGCATTCTTAATGGCCTTCTCGCTCTCCAACTAAAGAATAGAAAATGCAAAGCATACTCAAGTCAGGGCAACTAAAACTTGCATTATGTAGCACAGTTCACACACAGGGAAACATGCAGTTTGTAGCCTGGATACAGAGGAATAAATGCTTGTTTCAAGAAACACTATTCACTTTCTGATTGATAGTTGGGTGCAAAGATTGATACCACTCTCATATATGTCCTTTAGATGTGAAGCCACAGCCAACAGATGGTTAGCCTAGCACAATGACTGGACAGGAAAAACAGCAAAACTGACTGTTAAATGGCAAAAAAAAATCCCCAGCAAGAAAAGGTCCAGCACACAACTCTTCCTCAAAAGCAAATTGTCATTTTCCACTTAGTTTTTTTGTACAGATGACACAAACAAGATTTATTTTAATTACTGAGCTTTAATGGTGGTGATAGGCAGATTTTGTTACCATTTTACAGAGCCAGACTAACTGTTTCCAGTCTTTGTGCTAAGCTAGGCTAACTAGCAGCTGGACGTAGTCTTGAAACAGGACAGAGTGGTATTGATCTTCTCATCTCTCTACCAGAAAGCAAATTTCCCAATGTGTCAAACTCTTGCTTTAAAGGCATGAGTTGTCACAAAACAGCTTTACTGTGAATTACAGTAATTTGAAAGTGAGTCAGTGATGTAGCAATTCTGTCATACCTTGGCAGTAACTTCATCAAACAGGGCAAAGAGGAAGGTGTAAAGGTTTCCCAGGAAGAGGGCAAAGATTCGTCCCAGCTGCCACTTGAGGGCAACACGAGGGTGATAATCTTCCAGTTCTGCGATGGTTTCAAATAGAGGAGGACACACCAGCCCCAGTAGAGACATCACAAACTCCACCTGATACATTGGACAAGAGAGAGGGGTTGATAATCTCATTAATCACTGTCACTTTCAAGCCTCAACTCCCCTAAATTTAGTTCCCTGTATCTGAAAAATCATCACTTTACAAAAGGTAAAGAAATACCAGATGTTTAATGTCAACCTGCCTCGTTCTTCTCAAACCACGACAGATCTTCTGGCTTCCTATTAGCAAACTCTTGAGAACGTTTCACCACGAAGTAGATGAGGTATCCACTGCCTCCAAGGCTGCACAAGATCAGAAAGTTTGCCAGAACCCTGAGGAACCGTCGGAGGTGGATGTTCTCATCTTTCTGGTTCTCCTGTTCATCCACGATGGATTCCTAGAGGTGGGGCAAAACAACTCAGTTTTAAGGAGCTGCATGCAACATTTGGAGCATATCTATGATTCAGAGCCACAGCCAGGATTGTCTGCACTAGGCTCTCAACATGGACGTGAATGAGCCAGCGCAGTGCTAACAGCTTGAACATGGTTAACAGTGAGAACATTGCTAATAATGGCAACAGTGCTGACAAAGCCAGCTCTTGTGGCGCTGAACTGCTTGGTGGGCGCTACACATTGTTCCACTATCATTGGCCAGGCATTATTACTGGTGGCCGCATTATAAGCGCACTGCAGAGTGGTGGTGATTAGCTAGCCAGTGGGATACACACACAGGGACTCACAGAGACTCACATGAACTACCATGCACGCGTGAGAAGCTCAGATTAAGCTCTGTTCACGAAACCATTACCCTGCTGATTCTGTAAAGACCATTCTGATTCCAAGAGCATCAAATAGGCTTTCAGTTAACTCCAATGTTAACCCATCCACATCAATACTGAAACATAGAATGACTGTCGTAGTATAAAGAGCTAGATAGTCCACTGGGCAGGAGGGGAGGTGGATAGCTTAAACAAAAACAGACTTTAATCCGGGAGACCACAGTTCTTGAGCGGTGAACCAAAAGTCAATGTTGTTTTAATGTAACGATACACAATTTACATACTGTGGTCATACACTGACTCACATGAAGTACGTCAAAGTGTTTACATTACATAAAAACATGCTTGCTTTAGTTGGTTGGTATTTAATGACCTGGGATAGCACAGTAAATAGTTGTTCGCTATTAATGCTCTGAATGTGAAATACAGCTCAAATTATTATAAATTCTAATTACTAGAATTACTGTCACTGCAGACTCTTTAAACTATAGTATATCTTGTAGCAACTGGGCATCCTGTTGTGCATCTAGGGAAATCCTGCTCATGTTGCAATGTTCATTCCCCCAACACAAATACACTAACACAAACACAGACAGACACAGAGAGAGAGAGACACACACACACACACACACACACACACACACACCTGCTAACCTTGAAACTGGTGGTAATAGACGCATACTTATTGTCTGCAGTCTCAGGGTTTCCTATCAGGTAGTCCCAGCTGGTAAACATTTTCCAGCTGAATGTGAACTCTCCCTCCTCTGCCCCATCACCTCCTTCGTTTGAGTTACGAGCCATCCTAAGAAGAAAAAAGACCACATGAAAAACAAACAAACATCTCTGTCTGCAATGACTGCACCTTTGATAGTTTTGCCTTACGTTCTTATGACAACCATCAGGCTGTATCCAAAGATTCCAACGCCCACCAGCAGGTATGACAGAGGGAGTCTGAACTGCAGCAACCCGATTGTTCGCTCGTTGTTGTAGTACCCGTAGAACAAAATGGAGTACTTACAGTATCCCTGTTGATGAGGTATTAAAATTTTCATACTTACAGACACATACACTGTCATGAATGACAACATGATAAATAAATAAAACTTCTTACTCCAAAGTCATTGAGCACAGAGAAGTCCATGGCTGTGTCCTGCTCCTCTCGAGGCACAGTTTTCCTGGGAATGGAGCCGTAGGGCAGACCCATGAGAACCTGCAAGCAGAAGGGAGGAAGACGAAAATGCACATTGTCTGCTACATCAAGAACCACCAACTAACATGTATTGTGAGAAAGGCCGTACCTCAGGTAGCACCACCAGGCCAAACATGAACCCAAACAGCACCAGGTTCAGACCGTACATCCACCTCAGAAAAATAAAGTAGGATGCCACGGATGATCCAAAGTGACCTATGATTAGGAAAAGAGAGCGCTTGTCTTAGAAGAAACAGTAAAGTCATAGCTCAGTGATTACTTTTCCCATGATGTCATTGAGATACCAACTTTCAACTTCCTTTATCTTCCTCTCCCAGGGTATGCAGGCTGTTTTGAAATTCTCAAAGTCACGTTTAAACTTGATCAGTTTCTGAATTTTTTTTAAAAAAAAAAGAAGTTTAAAATGGTTATCTCTACAATTTCGTCCTCATTATAAAGTTTGTATTGTAGTGTTGCAAAATGGGCTGATTACCTTGGTCATCATGACTTTGTATGCATACAGCTTTTTGCCTTTTCCTTTCCCAAGAGCTCCTTCAAATTTTTCAACAAACTCCTGGGACTCCCTGTTTGATAAATTAGAGACAACATCCAACTGAAAAACACGATAAACCTGACTAGTTAATTAATTAGTCAGTGGCAACAGGAGCAATAGGAAAAACGACGTGTTTGGGATGATTTACTGATTGATGGTGCATTGCATATGGTTAGAGCACAAGAAGGAAGACTTGGCAAGCAGAAGGTCAGTTAGCCACAACAGCATGCATTAAACAGTGTCAAGCTCATGAAAAAGTCAGGGCAATTCACCTCTCAAGTTGCCTTTGCAGAAACCTGCTTACACTGATCTGTACATAGAGACATACACACCAAGTACACACTTACCTACACTGACCCTGGTTGTGTTTACAGTCTTCTCACACTGACAGGAAGATGTAGTACAGGCTGAACTAAAGCCAAGCTTGTGTGTGCCACTGCATATTCATCTGAGATTTATAAGCAACTGTTCTCATGTGTCTCCTGCATCTTACAGAGGGGAGAACTTACACAACTGAATAGTAATTGTGAATGTGGGTGAACCAATAGCTATTCATTTTCAGAGGTTTCCAAATTCTGTGCACAATTAAGTTGTCTGGGAGAACGTAATTAATCGGGCAAACCCTGTCATGTTCCACCAAGAGCAATCTTATTTGTGTGAGCATTATATCAGAGCTCAGTTCTGTAAATGCACAAAATGGAGGTTACAATATTGTAACCCTAGTTCTGGACTCTATGGGTAATACTCTCATCCAAGCGTACATTCGGCCACTGAATATTGCATAAACTTAGACTAATATTACATAAACATAAACTACCCAAATACTTGCAGAGCCCACAGTATATATAGAACACCTATGACAGTCCCAGTATCCTACATTCTCTTCAACAAGCAGCATAAGAGCAATTTGGCCCCTTGGTAGAGGGCTCCGTCTGTGCTAATAAAACTAGGGTTACAATATCGTAACCTTAGTTTGATGTCACACAGCCTGATGAATGAACGCCCTGTCGTGACGTAACATCGACCCGGCCACACTGATCCTGAATTGTTTAAGTTTAGTTGCCGCAGCCCACGTACTTCTTTATAGGCTAGGCTGCCGCAGCGGAGAAGAAGGGGGCCTCAGCCAACCCAGATAGCATGCAGCTGAACTGGGTGGAGCCATCACCTAACCTTGTAGGGGTTGAAAGTCAGTGGGCAATTGCCATCGCTGTAGAGGGCGAAAGCTAGCGGATGCCGTCATACCGGCTCCTGATTGGGCAGCAATATTTGGGCAAATTTCAGTGGGCAAATGCCTGCTTATGATTCGAGAAGAATATTACCCATAATAGTGGTGACTGGAAACCTGCTCAGATGTCACGGTAAAACCTCTGTTGTAGCAGCTTCGATTTTCCATACTGTGCATGTTTCCATACCATCACAGCACTGATGAAGAGACACACCAAACAGCTAAGGTAGCGTTAAACAAGTTTTAATAAAGCATAATTAACATCACATGTACACGACATGAGTGATGGTAGGCATTTAGGAAAATGCTTGTTTAAGAAATAGTTAATAAAACACAAATGCATAACAAGCAAAAAAAGGAGGAGCAAGAACAAAATGCAGCAGCAGCATCAACCAGAAATTACAGTTATCACAAGCAAAGGGCAGAAGATGTAAGCTTTTTGTTTTTGTTTTTACTTGAGTAGCACAAGTCTCCTCTTCATGCGCCAGGGTTTGTTCCTTAATGTAGCGATCAGTTTCTTCTTCTCCTCAACCTGTTCCTTTAGGGCTGCGATCTCACCCTCCGACAGCGACTCTTCATCAGAATCAGAGGAGGAGGAAGAGCTGATGAAGGGAAAGAGCTGTCACATGCCATGGCTTTGACAAGACGCTCAGACACCAACATCAGAAACCTCAAAGCCACAGTTAAAATCAGTTTTGGAGCGCCAGTATTTCAGACTACGCTTTAAAACTGATATTCAGTTTTCATTCACTGTCATGTGTGATATCACGTTTGTAACAGCATATTGATCTATGTGAAATAAGGCAAGTATGTACGTTACCCGAAATTATTCTAGATTCGTTAATAGTTTTAATAAATTCAATTTAAAAACTTTTAATTTGTCCAGACTTTAGTTGGTATGATATGGGATGACCAAATACCTGTAAAACTAAAGACACTGTTTAGTGTTAATTAGCAAATGATAGCATGATAACACATTACACACATGTGATGACCTTGTCATTTAGTTCAAAGTTATAACAAGCAGGCTACAATACAGTGTCAAAGAGGCCCCTAGCATGGCTATAGGGCTGGGCTTTGCTTGAAAACAACTACAGCATGTTGTCCAACAGTCACTCCTGGAAGACATTTCGTTTCACTTCATGAAGTGAGTGTGAACGTTTTTCCAGAAAATGAAAGAAATGGTCAGACACTGCCAGTTTCATTATTTTCCTTCAAATGGTTGCACACTTTGATGTCTAAGACAGTTTCGCTGTCACAAGGGGGCAAAAATCAAATCAAACTCATGGCAACTTTAAAATCAGCTCTAAAACTAAAACTTACAGACTGCCGAACTTTTGTCCTTCTGAACTGAAATACACACAGTGTAAAGTCAGATTTAGATTTCACTACCAGTAAGTTTGGAGATTTTTTTTTTGGAGAATGAAAGTGACAGGACAGACACACAGCTCACACAAATACAAATATTCATCTCTCCCTCTGTAGACCGCTGGCTAATGATCGTTAGCTTGAACAAGCTTACTTAGCGTTAATGAAATGAGCGGCACAGACCCTGGAGTTTCCAAACAGGGTTCAGTTCTTTCTTTTGACTGCTGCAATACACACTTTGCAGTGGCACGTCTTTGGGAAAGCAGTAGACTTTTATTTCTGACATCAAGTTTGTGCCATTGAGCAGCCACGTGTGTGTATTTCAGTTCAGGAAGACTACACTTCAGCATTTCATATCCTTTTTCATGCAGTAGTGGCTGGACCGGAAGTCTACGTGGAAAAAAATGTTGTTTCATAGTAACTGAAAGACATCTTCAAATGGTCCATAGGCAACCAGTCGAGGTCAAAAGCCTTGCAACACTGTTTTAATAAGCTAAGTCTTAAGTTTCTTTTACATTCTATGAAGCATATTGTCAAAACATTTCTGCAAAATTCTCCACAAATTAAATTATTACGTTACTTATTTTTATGAACAGGTTTAAGACTCAGTGTATGGATATGAATTCTTCCTCTACCAAAGGTTAAAACCTTCTTTATTGACATTGGATAGTCAGAGCCGGTAGCTAGCTACATTTTAAAATGCATCCAGCTCCCAATGAAACAGTGGGAAGATCTGGTGTCTCAGGATGTTTTGTTCCGTTGCCTTTATTTTAAAAAGGCAGCACGCAGTAAATAATGGATGAACAAATGAGATTACACCATCCTTTACAACAGCCAAAAATCTCTATCACGCGAACTCGTTCATCATTAACTGAATTATTAATTGAATGCTAAACATTTCGTTGTTGATGAATAGACAAGCCAGAGACATTTTGCAACTTTTCTCAGTACATGAACAGCATCTCACTGCTGATATGCTACATTAAAAATCAACCAGATAAACTCTAAATGCCATATATTCAGGGAAACAAGTGTGTATTCTGTGTTGTAATAATAGTGAAGTAATTTACACTGTTAATATTTCATGTCCCTGAATATATGCCACATAGCTTCAGGGGTCTGCATGAAACTGAAAGCCCATACAGGTGTGTAGAGGTGAGAGACAGCTCTCAGAGAATACCGCACCTGCTCAACTTCCCATTCTTCTTTTTCTTGTCCTTCTCTCCACCTTTATCCTTCCCTTGTTTCCCTTTAGTATTTCCCTTCTTCTCTTTGTTCTGCTCCTCTTTTTCCTTTTTGGATGCAGCTGACCCTCGCCTTTTCTTTTTATCTCGCTCTTCCTCGCTCTCCTCATCGCTCTCCTCCTTAGCTTTCTTCCTAGAGGCTTTTGAGGTTTTTCTTTTCACACTCCGGTTGTCCTCCTCATCGTCTTCATCACTGTCCCGAGGCTTGGCCTTTTTCTTTTGTCCTCTATTCCTTGGTGCCTCATCCTCTTCATCCTCCTCATCATCACTAACCCGTTTGGCTGCACGTTTTGGTTTGGCTCTTCTGTTTTTAGATCTCTTCCTGGCCTCATCTGAGATGAGACAAATATATTTAGACAAGTTCATCAAGCTTTTGCAACAGTGACCTTAGTCTCATTACATTTTCTAGCTCATCAAAAGTACAAAGTATCATAATAAAATGTACGAGAATAATTCTTGGATGACAGAGGAATAAACAAGCAGGAATTTATACTACTTTGTCCATCACTTTGTCATATTGCTGCAAATCTTCAAGGCATACCCATACCCTGCTCAATTTAACTAATTTTCTGATGAAAAGCAAATAAACTCACCTTCACTTCCACTGTCTGACACGGCATCAACGTCCATCCCAACTGTAAACACACAAAAATGACACCAACACACAAATTAAGGCGATACACCTCTACATAATAATTATTTACCACTTAACTTTGACTTTTACTCAGTCATTATCAATACAATGAAATAAGCTGAAAATCGAATGTTAGAAACAGTTAAAGACAGTTTTTTTCCAATATAATAACATTTAAAAAATCTTCTCACCATCTTCGACCTTAATTACAGCGTCGTTTTTCCTTTTTGGAGGCATTTTACTGTTTCTCTTTTAGTTATTTCCTCCGGTTAGACCTCCTCTGCTCACTTCAGGCTCTGCCTCCTCTCCATCCATGAGTCACTCAGCGTAAGGGGCTGTTACACCTCACTGTGAAGCTACTGTGTCAAAAAGCCAGGATACAAAACCTCACTCACACACACACACACACAAACACTCATGCAGGAACAGGTGTTCTTCTGTTAAGGCTGTACAAAGCCTGGGCTCCTTGACGACCGTCAAAGACAACACAGTCCATTAGATGATAATCAGGAGCCTGGGAGAACAGGATCAGACAATGGACTTGTCAGTCAAAATGCTAATTGATATTTTACCGGAGCTTGGATCCAATCCACCTGCTTTAATCCTCAAGTTAATTCAAATTGGATAATAGCTAACAACCTGTATTACTGTAATATCATTGTCAGTGTGTGTGATTATACAAGGAAACAGCATTGAGACCAAAAACTGGTGGGTGGACATCATTAAGTTGTGACCCAGAAAGGAGACACCAGAGCAAATGTGGACATAAAGGTCAGACCCCATTAAAGTTTAATGAAAGCTTAAGTAATCCTGAGAGAAAAGTGAAACAAGTCAGTGAATGTAAATACTGTACGAGTGTAGGTGTAGGAATACAATGTAAACTGAATACACAAGAGTTACTCCTGTAAATCTATATCTCCACTACCAATTAAATTTAGTGCAGTTTTACAAGTTGTTCATCAAAGGATAGGTTCACATTTTCAAGTCTAAATAATACTCACAAGCTCAATGTGTGCACTGAGAGAGTAATTGTTTGGAAAAAGCAGTCTGAGTTTCCACTTTCCACTGGAACTCAACAAGGAAACACAACTGTGACTTAATACCCATTTGATTTAATTAACTCTTAATGCTGCAGCTGCATGTTAGTCATATAAGGAATCCATTTTCACTTCCTCCAAGCAGGTCATGTTCCTGGTTCAGTTTGTTGGTCCGTCTGTTCATTCGTCAGCAAGATTATTCAAAAACCACTGGCCTACTCATCAAATAACACTGCTTTATCACTAAAGCTTTCAGAGACCAACGCACAGAGGTACTATTCTCACTAGTATGATACACACAGGGCAGTGTCAATTTGTAATGCTGCCGGCAACTTCTGTAATGAATAAAGCGTAAAAGTGCCTATAGAGCGGATGAGTCAAACAAACTCAGGACTTTCACCTGGGAGCCTGCTGTTGAGTTCCTGAGTGAATTTTAAGTAAAACCATGATGTTTTTTTCTGAATCTAACAACGTGCTTTTGTTGCCTAAACCTAAGAAAATCAACCTAAAAGCAAAGTGGTTTACTTATGTTGTAAGTTTAATTTGATAAACATTGTAGGCATGTAACAAGCAGAAATTATACATTTCCTGTGACAATGGAAGTGTACTTTGAAAAGACACAATGCATGTAACCAGCGTAAATTGACATGCTGTCCATAAACGTCCAAAACAGACACAGCAGTATACCTAGTGTGTCATATTTAGATGTATAGCACATAGCATATGCACAAATTATTTTTCACTTTCATTAAACTCGCAATACACATCTAGGCCAGGATTGTCTGGTGGATATGCTAACAGTACAGTGCTAAGATCGGCAACAGTTCTGACAGAGCTAACAGTGTTAATTGGGGTTAGCTCACATTCACAGGGGTGACCTGGGGGGAATCAGAGGGAGGGCATATGCTTCTTCTGTGATGACACCGTTCTGCCACTCTGGATCGGGACAGCATTACCAGTGCTAACCATTGTATTAGCATCACCGTATGAGGTCTGCACTGTCCAAGTGACCTTCTAATTGCAATTGTTTATGACGGACTTTAAAAAAATGTGTAGCTATTCTTTCATTAAGAGCTTGTGATGGCACAGGGATAATACAAATGTTCCAGTCCACATTACATGTTTCAACCTCTAAGATGCAGCTACTACCTGTGTAGTTATGGTCAAATGTCAGATCTGACCTTTTAAATAATACAGGAGGAAACAGGAGACGCCAGAACGCTGCTAACACAGAGAGCAACACACTTCCGGGGGTTGTATGAAAGCTGGCCTGAGGGCTTGAAAGACAAGCTAAGCCCTTGGAGCTTTTCATGTCCTCCTCATCCAGCTCCTCCTCTCACTCCTCCCCCTGATTGGCCCCTCCACTTCCTGCATCCATTCAATACTCCTTTCCATCCTTTGTTCTCACTATAAATACTTAGGCTTTCAGGGGCCCTAGATGCATTTATTCTGAACATCCATTAACTAAAAAGCATCTAACTTTCCACAAGTTCACACTCAGTGGCAACCTTTACTCTCCAAAGCAAAACTGGATACCACTTGAGCAGTCAAATCAGTGTGTCTTGCTCCTCCCTTCCCTGTTAGTGAAGAAGAGATACCCATCGTGGTACATCAGACATTGAGATATCCGGTAATGTGCAACCCATCATGGCTCAGTTTTCTTCCACACTGTACCAGCATGGAGGGAGACTGGGATGGAGCCAAAACGCAGTAGGGAGGGTGAGACAGTGAGCATCAGGAGGTTGGTATTACCTGGATGAATTAGAGTGAGGCAGATTATGACTGTCTCCAGTGTACAGGAAAGAGGAAGGCTTTACTCAGCGTTCCTTAAGTCTTCATTAAATAATGTGATTGACAATTCTTGGCAAATGATGAATGAATAAAGCACAGGGGCTTACTCCATCCTCTAGTTCTCAAATAACTGCAGAATTAATACTTAATGCTCACTTGCCATGAATTGATCATGAGCATCATTGGAAGTGGATTTGATTGGCACCGTAACTCAACGTCAGTGGCACTATGAGCCTGTTGACTTGTTGTCTTAAATGATTTAGAGACAACACTTATCCCTCAATGACAACTTTTGCATTGCTCTGATCTTAAATTTCAATTGAACAACACTTTGAACAACTGTCAATATCTAGAATTTCAGGTTAACAAAGTTTAACTAATGAAACAACACCATTACTTTTACATCTGAGTGAAAGGTCAGCTTAATGACAGGTTGACTGACAGCAGTGCTCAGTATCCAATAAGTGGAGAGCAGAATCAGATATTGGGACACTGGATATAGCCAAGCTGTTATCAGATGATACAAGTCATCTATGCTACACGATGAAGGTCAAGAGATCATGATGAATGGAGTTACACTGACAGCTCCAATCTGAATGTTTGGTACATGTTCCATTTTTCTCATTGCTGTCCAAAAAATATAATCTGACATAGAAGACATGTTTTCAAGCTCACCCAGTGTATCATATCTATATTTTAAAGCTGAAAAACAGATTTAAGTTGAGTGTGTAAGTCCAGCCAGAGATGAGAAAGGGATCTATTTAAGCCTTGGTAGCTAGGTTAAATGGCCTCCATGTCTAATGAATTGTTTAATGCTTTGGCCCAGTCACAGGTCCAGGGACAACTGCACTCAGTGTCTCAGTGTGAGAGGCCAAGACGATAATATATGTCACTGGGTTTTTAAATGATAATTTGGAATATAACTAATTTGTTAGGAAACTGAAAGGTTAACAACACATTAAAGCTCGGGAATTGCATGTGATGTCATCTTATATGTCTTAAAAGACAACAAAGTAATGAATGATCAAAAATAAATCAATATAATTAAAAAAACAATAGCACCTCCATGTTTAGCTCACTCATGTCTAAAACATGTCGTAACTAGAATTACCGCCTTGCAGGCTGTATGTCTTCGCCAACTAGTCAAGTTGCGGTTACAGTTTCAGACTCATATGTAGCCATGACAATAGACAATGCTTTAGGTATGGATGTTGCTGCAAATAAACTACAAAACCCAAAACCAGTGAAGTTGGCACGTTATGTAAATCGTAGATAAAAACAGAATACAATGATTTGCAAATCCTTTTCAACTTATATTCAACTGAATACACTGCAAAGACAAGATGTTTAATGTTCAAACTGAGAAACTTTATTTTTTTTTTTTTGCAAATAATCATAAACTTAGAATTTAAAGGCAGCAACACATTGCAAAAAAGTTGGCACAGGGGCCTTTTTACCACTGTGTTACATCGCCTTTCTTTTTAACGACACTCAGTAAACGTTTGGGAACTGAGGAGACCAATTTTTGAAGCTTTTCAGGTGGAACTCTTTCCCATTCTTGCTTGATGTACAGCTTAAGTTGTTCAACAGTCCGGGGTCTCCGTTGTCGTATTTTACACTTCATAATGCGCCACACATTTTCAATGGGAGACAGGTCTGGACTACAGGCAGGCCAGTCTAGTACCCGCACTCTTTTACTATGGAGCCATGCTGTTGTAACACGTGCAGAATGTGGCTTGGCATTGTCTTGCTGAAATAAGCAGGGCGTCCATGAAAAGACGTTGCTTGGATGGCAACATATGTTGCTCCAAAACCTGTATGTACCTTTCAGCATTAATGGTGCCTTCACATATGTGTAAGTTTCACATGCCTTGGGCACTAATACACCCCCATACCATCACAGATGCTGGCTTTTGAACTTTGCGCCTGTAACAGTCCGGATGGTTCTTTTCCTCTTTGGTCCGGAGGACACGACGTCCACAGTTTCCAAAAACAATTTGAAATGTGGACTCGTCAGACCACAGAACACTTTTCCACTTTGCATCAGTCCATCTTAGATGAGCTCGGGCCCAGCGAAGCCGGCGGCGTTTCTGGGTGCTGTTGATAAATGGCTTTCGCTTTGCATTGTAGAGTTTTAACTTGCACTTGCAGATGTAGCGACGAACTGTAGTTACTGACAGTGGTTTTCTGAAGTGTTCCTGAGCCCATATGGTGATGTCCTTTACACACTGATGTCGGTTTTTGATGCAGTACCGCCTGAGGGATCGAAGGTCACGGGCATTCAATGTTGGTTTTCGGCCTTGTCGCTTACGTGCAGTGATTTCTCCAGATTCTCTGAACCTTTTGACGATATTACGGACCGTAGATGATGAAATCCCTAAATTTCTTGCAATAGCTCGTTGAGGAATGTTGTTCTTAAACTGTTCGACAATCAGCTCACGCATTTGTTCACTAAGTGGTGACCCTCGCCCCATCCTTGTTTATGAATGACTGAGCATTTCAGGGAAGCTGCTTTTATACCCAATCATGGCACCCACCTGTTCCCAATTAGCCCGTTCACCTGTGGGATGTTCCAAATAAGTGTTTGATGAGCATTCCTCAACTTTCTCAGTCTTTTTTGCCACTTGTGCCAGCTTTTTTGAAACATGTTGCAGGCATCAAATTCCAAATGAGCTAATATTTGCAAAAAATTACAAAGTTTACCTGTTCGAACATTAAGTAACTTGTCTTTGCAGTGTATTCAATTGAATATAGGTTGAAAAGGATTTGCAAATCATTGTATTCTGTTTTTATTTACGGTTTACACAACGTGCCAACTTCACTGGTTTTGGGTTTTGTATAAATTCTAAAACATACTGTAGATGCTTTGCACACATCATCAACCCAGCAGCACAAAAGATCTGTACATTCAGCACAGTTTTAAGTTGGGCACCGAGATTAGTGTCACCGATTCCAACAAATGTCATCACTTCTGTTCCGGAGATATGATGTTGAATAATGACCAAAAAAAGGTTTTTGCAAAACATTATAATGTCAGAGAGATTACAGTGAAGTTGACCTTTAAAAGTTTGGATATAAAATGTCATTCCTTTATAATTTTATTCTATTAGACATTTATGTGAAGATTTGTGATAATAAGCATATAAAGTCTTGAGGTATGGCGAAAAACATGTTTTGTGAGGTCACAGTGACCCTGACCTTTGACCTTTGACCACCAAATTCTAATCACTTCATCCTTGAACCCCAGTAGATGTTTGTCCCAAATTTGAAGAAATTCGCTCAAAACATTCTTGAGATATTGCATTCACGAGAATGGGACATACAGACGAACAACCCAAAAACATAATGCCTTCAGCCATGGCTGTCGCCAGCACAAAGGTATAAAAATAATTAGCTAAGAGTGATGAGTTGCTGTGATATGAAAAATTGGGCACCTCTGTATGTATCATAAAGACAGAAAGCAATCTGCACTCCTGTCTATAGCCTATGTAGCATAAAGACACACCAGTAGTCTCCCTATTTTGTATGAGAGTTTTCAGCTGACTCAACTTTCAAATGAATTTACAATTTATTGGAGATTTAATTTACTAGTACACTGATTGATTCTAAATTCTGAATTGCAATATTTAAAGAAAATGAGATGCTGCTCTTGTTAATGTTTATTTGGTAAACAAAGGAACAACTACTAATTTGAAATCCTTACAGCTTCTTTAAACCACAAATACACAGGTTATTTAGGAGTGTGCACTAACAGACTAACTTTCAATTACTTGAATTTTACAGTAAAGTGCTTGGTTTTGAGTTATATTTGCTGACATGTTGTTTTCCACTACTTCAGTGTCTCTGCAGACTCGGTACCCTGTGCATCCTGGGTTCACTTTGCCGAGGGAATCCAGGGAGGTACCCAGGAGACCCGTAGTTGCCATGGTGATAGGTCCTGGGGACAGGGGCTCTGGTGGTTGGAAGTTTGTGCTCTTGGTCTCTAAGTGGAGGATGAGGGTTACGTCCTTTCTTACCATGATGCAGTGTCTGACTATTACTGTGGTCCTCTTCTTCATCTGCCGAAGGAGACGATAGGACAGGAGAAATATGTCATTTATTAACTGTATATGGCAAGCCATTTTAACATTTAATCACTAAGTCCGACTATCCGGAATTACCATTATAGATATCTATAACGTCATTTTGACTAGTAGTAATGTCATTGTGACTAGTATGAATTTTAATTTAAGATATCTGTAACGTCATTTTGACTAGTCAAAACTGAATGACAGATATCTATAACGTCATTCAGACTAGTCAAAACTACAGTTACAGATATCTGTAATTCAGTTTTGACTAGTAAGATTCAAACTATTTTTGCCATTCATGTGTATGGGGTTTGTCATTATAGATATCTACAATTACATTATGACTATTTATAATTCCAGTTTGAGATATCTACAATGTCATTTTGACTAGTCATAATTCAGTTGCGGATATCTATTACGTCATTTTGACTAGTCATAATTCAGTTACAGATATCTACAACGTCATTTTGACTAGTCATAATTCAATTGCAGATATCTACAACGTCATTCTGACTATCTGAAACTTAGTTCAAGATATCTAGAAAGGACCATGTAGATATCTTCAACTGATGATAATTAAAGATATCTTGAACTTGAATTATGACTAGTCAAAATTAAATTGTAGATATCTCAAACTGGAATTACAGATATCCACAATTCAGTTGCAGATATCCACAATAACAATTGCAGATATCCGCAACTACATTGGAGATATCTATAATGACAAACCCCATACACACGAATGGCAAAAATAGTTTGAATCTTACTAGTCAAAACTGAATTACAGATATCTGTAATTAGAGCTTTGACTAGGCAAAATCTAATTACAGATATCTTGAATAAGAGTTTTGACTAGGCAAAATTATGTTGCAGATATCAGTAATGAATATCCAGTCTGGCGATTAAATGTTAAAACGGCTTGCCATAAACTGTATACTGTACACTGCTATAGCATCAGTGTGTTCACTCTTGTAGCAGTTGCTAAAGCATTTTTGTGAACAAGCTAACACTAACAAAGTTAGTTAGCCTGTGCTAAGGAGCAGGTGGGCTACTGGGAAAATATGAAATAGTGAATGTGTGTCAAAAGAAAAGCAAAATAAAATGACCAGTGAAAGCTAAATAGATGAATAAAATCAAGTTTGAATTGATTTTTATCAACCGATTTCTGATAAACAATACAACATTTTTGCTTTTCTTTACAAGTGATTGCCTGAACGAAAAGTATAAAGCTTAGTATTTATTTTCACACTTCATTTCAATTATTCCATTTATTCAGATATATTTTAGTCTTCTCTTTTAACCTGTTACCACGTTTTGTCAGATTCAGTGTTTGAGACCGAAGGCAACTTTTGTAATGAAAGTTTAACAGATTTTTTTGTTTATTTGTTTGTTTGCATTGGATGTTTCTTTTTAATCCCATGATAAAAATCGTCTCTTTCATTTTTACTTAGATGTGAAAAGTCTGACCCTCTTGGTCTTGTAGTGAAGCGTTGTTGTACTGTTGATGCTCTGCAGCCTGTGATGCAGCGTTTCTGGCCTCCTCTAGATCCATCTGTGCCTTCAGCGCTGCTCGTTTGTTCTTCTTCTTGTTCTCCTCATTTTGCTATAAGGGGCCATACAAGCAATTATTATGAGAACATATTCAGTTCACTGGGAACATGAGAACTCCAGAAATCACTTAACAGTTTAGAAGTGTAGAATAAGGCATACAGACATGCACATCTTATTTAGGATACTTTTATTCAGCTGCTGCTCTAGACAAGCTGTTTAGACAGATGTGTGCTGTGACTCTGCTGCACTCTGCTGGAGTGATGGTACTAACACAACTACTGTGGCCACAGGCAGACACCACAGTGGCCTCGGGTGGTCTGTTTGTGCAACTACAGACCGCTGGGTAGTTTCAAAGCTGCAAAAATTCATTGGAAAAGCAAATGTGGACGGCAAATGAATAACATAAATTTTAACTTTACTTGACAAAAATTCCACTTCCCCTTCTTTTTTAGAGTGTTAGAGGTTAACAATGTGACATGTTGCATGTCACTTGCCCAATATCAGACAGAATTATCAACTCATTACACTCCACACTGAGTATGTCACACTATTCTTGAACAAAATTTCCATCGTCATCACTTGACTGTGAGTGAATTTATGAGAAGTTTTCAAGTGTGAATTTTATTTATTTATGCGTATTCAAAAGCACACAAGAGTAACAGTACCAGTGCTAGATGAGAGGGAAATCAGAGTCTGATTTTGGTTACCGTTTGTAGTTTTTTCTTCAGTTCCACATTAGCTTCTTTGTAGCTCTTTGATGTGGATTGCAGGTAGTAAATGGCCAGTCTGAAAGATAATATAAAAGACTATTATTATCAAAGAACCTAAATCTTTACTACTAAAAGGAAATGCCGACAACATGGCCATGCAAAACCTCTTAAGATGTGCAAAAATATATATTTATGTGGTCTGCTGCTGACTCACACCATAAGCAATATGAATGGTAGAACCAGCCCAGGGTTAGAGGCATAGCTGAACACTCTACTAAACCAGGCAGGGAAGTCCGACTCCAGAGTCTCCTGGATCACATCAAACATACGTTTTTTCCCACTAAAGAGAAGAGAATGATTGTGACATAAAGTCAAGGCATCAAATTGTAAACGCCAGATCCCCCGAAGAAGCATCATTACCTGAAGGGCCCACAGTCAAAGGAAGGAGGGATGGTGACGATGGTGTAGATGGCAGGCAGAGTGGACAGGAAAAGGATGACCAGCAACATGGCCATGTAGAAGTTGTTGGAGCCAGAGGCCTTGAAGACTCTTTCCTGTGGCACATTGCAGCACATCACAGCCCAGCACTGCAGGTACATGGACACATGGAGTCTGAGGACGTTCAGGGCCGGCAGGCAGGGGGCATAGAAAGCACCCATCCTAGAGGAAAACATTAGGCCAAACACTAAGACACACTGACGTAGTTTTCTATCATACTATTGCTGCAGGTTGTAATTTAACCACAAAAATGAAAATTGTAGTGCTTAATATGTGTTTTTGAACCTGCTGATTGAAATAAAATTAATGTTGTTTTCTCACCATATCATTCCCTGATTAAAGATCAGGCCCAGTACGTTCCCACTGACATCAAACTCAGAGTAGGACGGCTTTCACAAAAGACACAAAAAGACAAAAATAACTCTGTTGCTGTGACTCATGTTTCAGAACCAACATTTAAATTCACCTCTACACAAAGGTGCACATTTTGAATGTGAAATCTAAAATAAATTATACGCTCTGTTGAATTTCAGAGGCACAGTCACTGTGATAAGTCGGAACAGATGACTCACAAATCCGGCCTCGAGATCCCAACACCAGCAGTAGTTGAGGAAACGAACAAGCACGGCTCTCAGGAAGTCGCCGATCAGCAGCGTGATGTAGGTTGTCATAGTGTCAGATATGATCAGCCGGACAAACTCCTGCAAAGGATGAAGCATATCATATTGTATATGCAGTCTATATATATTTAATCTAATGTTATTAATGGTTTAAAAGATATTGATGATAGTGGAGGTCACCAAACAGGGGTTTACCACTTTATAACTGTATACATGTCTCAGTATTTAACATGCATATACAGGTTAGTTTATGTTTATTGTGCATGTATATTCTATCTAAAATGTAACTCAAATTTAACTGTATGTTCTACCCAATATAAAATACACTGTATTTAATTTTAATGCACATCTTAAATCACACAAACTTTCTTTTTCCTTGACTTTCTATCAGTGTGATCAGAACACATTTCCATTTTGTTGTCAAAATTGTCAGTATCAAAAAGTAAATTGTGAAATAAACAAAAAAGATATTGAAAATCTCCAGTAATAGATGGCTCTATTAAAGTATCTGTTTACGTAATAACAAATCAACAGTCAATCACAAAATCGCCCCTGCCACGTTTGTGAAGTGAATAGATGTAAATATTGATATAAAAGATCATCTTCTGTACTGAGTTTAAAAAAGTATTCTATTAAAATGTCACAATCAATTGTTATATTACCCATTTTGTTTATATTTATTCAAATGATTATTTCATATTGTCTTATATTCTTATTTAACATTGGTCACTTTCCATAACTTTATGCCGTCAAAACAATTACATCATACAGTTACATAATGGTTTATACACAAACACACACATGCACACTGACCTGGCCCACCATGGTCTCCCAGCAGGGCCCTCTGGGCACATCAGCAGGCTGAATAGTGACGGGTAGAGCTGTGCTGTTTTCTGATACCGTACCGTTGAAAAGACTTGCTTCCCACGTGGTTATATTAAACTGGACTATCTTTTCCTCTTCCCTCTGTAATACATATGCACACCAAAGGTCATGTATATTATAAAATTGTAAAAATGATCATGTCTGCAAGCTCTAGCTCTCACTTTGAGGTTTATCTCATCCATGAGTGCGATGATGAAGGTGTAGAGATTTCCCAAGAAGAGGGCAAAGATGCGACCCAGCTGCCACTGCAGGGCGACACGAGGGTGGTAGTTCTCCAGGGCACTGATGACGTCAAACAGCATGGGACAAAACATCCCCAGTAATGACATGACCATGTTCACCTGAGAAACATAAATTAATAATCATTAATGTGTACAACCACACGTGTGCTTTTCCTGTTATGAAAGGACTACAAGCCAAATTCTTACAGGTATGGTGCCTGGATCCTCAGGGTTACTGCAGGAGGGCCACCAAATTACTCTCTGATAATTTAAGTTTTAGTTTAAAATTGTTTGTGTTTTTTGATTCTAAAATTAAAACGTGTCAGAAAATATACATTAACATGAATGTAATATCATTAGTGAAGATGAGCCGATTCATAAAAAAAAGAAAAACTTGTAATTTATAATACATAGCATTAATGATAACCAACTGTTACCCTTGAATCCTTGAGCAATCATGTGAGGTAGCTAAAGCTAAATCACTGTGCAGCACTTTTTTTTGTACAGCACCAATCCATAACAATGAGGTGAAACAGTTCACTAACATTTACATACTACTGAAACATATTTGTCAATTGTATTATCATGACAAGAGTACTGTTATTCTTCTGTTTTGTAATTTTCTGAGGAAGAAACTCGACACACCCTTCTCCACAGAAACCACTCGCGAAAGTGCAGAGGGTGAAGCTAATACACCTGGCCATGCTAAAACTGCTGCTTACTTAGCAGCTACAGGCAAGCATTACCGAGAGAACACCCAAAAATATTCAGAGAATTATATCAAGTGCAACTTAGTTTTATAAAATGTATGTAGTGAGGGGTCCCTGCTCCATCTCTCTTTGAGCTAAAGGGTCTTTGGCATGAAAACAAGACCCCTGGTCTAGTGTGTAGAATTCAGTGGCATTTATCAGTTGCAGATTGCAACCAACTCAAACTTCTCCCTTGTGCCAAGAGAACTGAGAGAACTGTAGTGACATGAAAATGCAAATGGCCTTATCTAGAGTCAGTGTTTGGTTTTTTCTGTTCTGGGCTATTGCAGAAACATGGCAGTACAACATGGTGGACCCTTAGGATTAGGACCCGCTCTGTATGTAGATATAAACAGCTCATTTTAAGGTAACAACCACAATAATTCTTTGTTTCAGGTGATTATACACTAAAGAAAACACACTTATTATATTCAGTTTTATGTTAATAAATCACACCATTTTATCAAATTAACTTGCTCAGAAAGTCTTGCCTGCTGCTAAAAGGATTCATACACTTTGTCTGTTTGTCACTCATTTCTCATTGCTACCTCATTCCTTTCCCACCAGGTGTGGTTCTCCAGTCCATCAAGGGCAAACTTCTGAGAGCGTCGCACTACAAAGTAGATGAGGTATCCACTTCCTGCCAAGCAGCACAAGACCAGGAAGTTGGCCAGCACACGCAGAAAACGAGTCAGATGGATGTTATCATCCTTTCGGCTCTCCTGCTCCTCTAAAATTGCCTCCTGGAGAGGAAACCAGAGAGATATGCAGGATATAGATGAATGTGATATCAGTGGCATCAGTCGGTGTACTGGATCAGCTGCACTGACCTTGAAACTGGTGGTGATGGAGGCAAACTTATTGTCCGCTGTTTCAGGGTTTCCTATCAGATAGTCCCAGCTGGTGAACATTTTCCAGCTGAAATTAAAGCTGTTATCATCTCCGACCCCCGTCTCATTTGCATTACGGGCCATTCTGTAATCAGAAACAAGTACAGATTCAGTATAACATTTATTGTGCCTAAAATAATCGATTGTATGTAGTTATGATACACGTACGTTCTTATGACCACCATATAGCTATAGGCCACTGTTCCCACACCAACCAGGAAGTATGACAGAGGCATCCGGAACTTGAGCCAGCCAATGGCACGCTGGTTGTTGTAGTAACCATAGAAGAGGACTGAATACTGAGCATAACCCTGTGGATTTTAGTTGAGGTGATGCACAACAAAGAATGCATCATTATTTTTCACGATGTAAAGTGACTCACAGGCTTATGTAACAAAAACACATAATGCTGTTTCAAGAGCTTGAGGTGAGTATAATGTTGCACATGTATAATGAACTGACTCCAAAGTCCCATAACACAGCAAAGTCCATGGCGCTGCCCTCCTCTGCCCTGGGGACAGTCTTTCTTGGGATGCTTCCATAGGGCCGCCCCATTAATGCCTGTTAGAAACAAGCAGGGGAGCAAGGAGGGTTACTGGAAAAAGTCATGAGAACAAGCAGGAAAATATACATGGGAGCAAAACTACAGACACAGAAATCATGATGAAAGCAAAAGCCATGTGCATTACCTCTGGCACCATAACCAACCCAAAGGTCAGACAAAACAAGATCATGTTGATGCCATACATCCACCTCAGGAAGATGAAGTAAGAGGCAACTGAGGAGCCAAAATGACCTGAGAGGCAGACAGAATAAATATGAGATATGAGGATGGCAGGGACGCTGGAAAACTCACAATTCCTGTACAATTCATCTAAATTCACCTAAAATGTCAATCTAAGACATACCCAAAGTAAACTGAAAGCTGTTCTTGTTCCATTACATGTACATGCATGGTCTCATTTAAAAGGTAACATGTAATATTTTTCAGTCAACAGTCAGAATCACTGTAAATGCAAGTTTCAACACACTGAAATAAAAGGTTGTTTTAATCTTCAGCAAAAATATTTTCTTGAAAAAAAGATGTGGTGGATGACTAGAACTGGGACTTCTTAGCTAGAAAACACAAAAAGACCATATCATGAAGCCTCACCTGGTCCAAATTCAAAGTAGATAACTTTACTACAGAAAAATAATAAACACATGTTTTTCTAGGGGTTTGTTTCAGGCACTTACATAAAAAAGAGGGTAAAACAATGTACTGAATTTATGAATATGAGTGAAAAAGAAGTCATCAAAGACAGAAATGTCTATTTAGGAACTTACTTTATATAAAAACACTTAACCTTTTCCCATTAGGAAAGGAGCCATTTGTTTATCATTTCTGTACATTTATAATAGTATATGATGCCAGTAGCCCATTCAAAAGTGCTGGAGTGTCATTGACCACAAGACCCATAAACCATTAGGCCAGCTGTTTGCTTGAGATTGGCTCTGTAACATGAGAGATGAGGCAGGCCTGTCTGGCTATTGTAGGCAAGTAGGTATAACTGTAGCTGGAGCAGCTATGTGACCTCATCTGACCTCATCCGACATGACCATGACTCACCCACCTCCTTATAAAGTAAATCATGTCTTCATGTATTATAAAGTATAAAGTGCATTACCGATACAGTCAGTGTCATTTATTTACTACACTGAAGCACTGTAGCAGGGTTCAGACAGGCATCCAGTTGGTGGGTTTGTCTTGTACTTGTGGTGGGCGCAATTTGTAGTGACGTCTTGTGTATGCTACAAATAGAATGTGTCTGCAGCTCTCATTGTAGGGTATGGAGGTGACATGGAAGTTCCTATCAATCAAAAGCTCAGAGTTCAGCCACCATTTTGACAGAGAGCTATCAGCAAGATTTATGTGACAATATTGGAGTTAACTAGAGGGAGTTATTAGGAATATACGTCAAGAAATATGAACATGGAATATTATCAATCTCTGGATTATAATGGTTTGTTTGTTCGTTGTTTGTCTGACGGAAGGTTTATTGACTCTGCTGTGGTGGTTGTATCTTGAAATGGTCCGCATCAGTCCAACCGCAAGCAGTGTAGCTTTCAAATGATAGGTTGTGTGAGAAAACAACGTAAACACAGCAGTTGTTTACATATCATAACATATCATAATCATCGCATAAACCATACGACGTCCCACGGGCAGGCTGTCAGATTGTTGAGAGGCCTGCAAGACATACAGTATGATTCATCTGGTGTAGTCTCCTTAGACTATTTAAAGTCTTGAATATGACATGAAGTTGGAGAACATGAGGAATATTAACATATATATATATATATATATATATATATATATATATATATATATATATATATATATATATATATATATATATATATATATATATATATATATATATATATATATATGTATTCAACATAAACCAAACTTACTTTCAATCTCCTTGATTTTCATCTCCCATGGAATACAGGCAGTTTTGAAGTTTTCAAAGTCCCTTTGAAACTTCATCCATTTCTATAAATGCAATATAATTACATTAAAATACACGACACATTCAGTATGATTATTGTGGTAAGTATGTAAATAGATGGTGATATTAAATTAGTCTGTGACTGCTCACCTTGGTCATCATGACCTTGTATGCATAGAGCTTCCTGCCTTTCCCTTTTCCCAAAGCTCCCTCATATTTCTCCACAAACTCCTGAGACTCCCTGCAAAGAAGAAGACAATTCATTTAAAGTGAGTCACAGGTCCAGTGATGTTGTACAGCTGAAAACTCATTCTGATTGTTTCAGGATCCTAATTCAAAGTGCACTTTGATGATAACATGTTGAGTTAATTTACCGCAAAATCACAAGTTTCTTTTTCATTGGCCAGGGTTTTCCCCTCAGACCTTGGATCAGTTTCTTCCTCTCCTCCACAGCCTCCTTCAGCTTCTCCAGCTCCTCCGGTGACAGAGACTCTGGCCTCACCTCTTTCTCCTCATTGTCCTCTTCTTCAGTGTCATCTTGCTCACTTGTCTCCTGCTCTGAACTGAGGCACAGAGGAGTAGTTTAATGTCTTTGCACCTTTCTTGTGTGCATGTCACTCTGCAGAATGAAAAGATCACAATAGTTTTCATCAGCAGGAAACTACAGATGAGGTGAAGTTGTAAGATAATACTCACCTTGTTTCAACTACTCTCTTGTGCTTCTTCTTCTTAACTTCCTGTTCTTTCACCTTCACTGTATGTTTACCTTCATCATCCTCTCTGTGCTCCTTTTTGGCACTTCCATGTTTCTTTTTACCCTTGGCATTTCTTTCTCCATCTTCTCCCTTGTCGTCCTCCTTCTCCTCCTCCATTTTTCTTGTTTTTTCATTCTTAATATTCTTCCTTGTTTTTGTCACCTTATCGCTTTTTATTTTGGGCTGCTCCTCCTCGTCCTTCTCTCTTCCTTTTGCTTCTTGATCACTCCTTGATCTCTTTCTCCTGCCCTTCTCTCTTTTCTCAGGCCTTGTCTGTAATTCTTCTTCCTGTTCTGCTGCTTTGGATGATCTTTTTCTCCTCCCATTTCTCCTCTTCTTTTTCTCTCTGTCACCATCTCTTCTTTTGCCTCTGTGTCTTTCCCTCTCATGCTCCTCTTCAAAAGTGAAAACTTCATCCTCATCACCTGAAGTAAAAAGAAATGTAGATGCTGTGTATATTCAGTGTTGCAACACATATCATTTACACTCACTGATACTTCAGTGATATTACTTTCTTTCTCTCTGCGGTGCTATAAACCCATATTCACCCCATTATTTTACACTATTGTGAAGTTTCTGTGTGATAACCGGGAACATTGGTCATAATAAAGAGGCAAAGGGAGGTGTATATATTATACAGGAATGGGTATGGGGGAAGAAAGAACTGCAGCAGATGAACTGGTTAAGCTGCGAGGCTGATGGGTTGCAGCAGAGACAGAAGTGAAGGAACAACTTGTCAAACAGCTCCAACATAATCCAAAACCCAGGCACAGAACAAAAATGAGAAAATATACACTAAGAGCCAGTAGGACGTCCAGACTCCTCTGCTTCTCTAATAAGTTAGTTTATTTTGAAAAAATCATGATCACCTTACCAGTGCAAATGGACTGAATCATAGGGACACTTTCTGATTTCTTTTATAACATAAAGAACCACTCACCTTCAAATTCCAGTCCAATGTCAACTGTGGGAGAGAGATAAAGTTACAAATGAAAAAGTCGAGAAAACTCAACATATTTGAGTTTCTCCAACTTAGAATTTTCACCTCTGGTAACTTATTGTCAGGTTGAAGTAGGCTGCATTTTTATGTTGTTACAACTTCTAATTACTGTTACAGTTAATGGCCACCAAGTTATAATAATTTACACCTGTTGTGTCAGTATCAGTTTGCTCTTATGCTTGACTTTAAATTTGATCAATTATAGTATAATCCAGTGATGTCTCCTGAGCTACAGCATAAATATTTTTTAGCAATAAGACATTTTGTAGACATGTATGCAGATACGGTTAAATTGGATAGCCACAATTGCAGCATTTGTTGTAGAAGGACGGAAAGGGAGAAACTGACAAGGATACCTGTATCTTTATCACAGTTTGCATAGTTTTAATTTTCATGACAGAGATAACGTCCATGTGTCTCAGCTGAGAGACATAACAAGACACACACCAGGCTGCACCATGTAACATTCTTCAAATTAGTAAAATAGAAGGCTTTTGGAGAATTTTATCCAAATATAATGCATGCTGGGAAGAACATGCCAATGAGCTAATCATGTTCTAAAGCAACTAAATTTGATGAGTCACATGAATGATACGTTGGACATAAGTTACAAGATTGGACACATAATCAAAACTTCTGAAAGTGATCACTACACAGTGGACTCAAAGCTGCTGCATCATACAACATACACACATATAGACATCATACATGTGAAAACTTGCACTGAAGAACCTAAGTTCCATAAATAATAAAAGCAATAATTTCCTCTAACAAAATCAGATAAAATCAGACACTTTCAAAAAAAAAAAGGACATTACACAACCACACATGATTTGCTAGTTTCACACCGTAAAACCAAGTATAACCAAGCCAGATAATAGATAGTCAGGTTGCAGTATTCTGGTCACTGAGTCAAAGTAACCTATTGCTGTGGAGTATTTTGATGGAGGACGGGATGAATGAATTTTTGTTGGTTTAATGTACAGTTTGGCATTCTGACCTCACGAAGCACAGACTCCTCATATAGAAGCTGAATGATATTCCGTTTTCCTTTTGATTTTCATGGCTGTTTGTGAGAGGCATGCAAGTTCAGTCTTTAACTGCACCGACAGGCTGCCATACCACACCTGAATGCCATATGGAATCACACTCTCTAAAGTTGTTTGGTAAATTGCTTGGTAAAATAAAAACATGAGTTCACTGTTGACAGTTTAAGTTGGCCTGACTCAAAACTGGCAAACTTGTCTAATTAGACTGAGGTAATCATAGTTTTTCTATACACATAATCGTGAGGTTGCAGTACAGAGAAGTCTACTGTAAACATTTTTTTTTAATGCTGAAAATTTCTATTTAGAAGTCCGACCAATTTGTAATACTTACTGAGCCATAGAATATAATTTAGCATTTTTATATGTTGTTGTAGCTAAATAGGGGCTAATTTTCTCTTTCTGAAAACAAGTCATGATAGTAAATATTTCTGTAATGATTTTTTCTCCTTTTAATAATTCATATTTTATCGTCATGTTTTTCTGTTGTCTCATGTTCATCTGTTGTTGTTGTTTTTTGTTTTGATTTCAATATATCTATGACATGATCAACCCTCTTTATCCTCAGATGACCTCAGCTTTATAAATCCAGCCTACTTCTTAATTTCGTCAACAGAACACTGACCCCTTTCACTGGTTGAGCTAAGCTTACCTTATTGTATACCTGGTGGCACTATTGTCCTGCAGTAAAGGGGGGGTAAAGAGGAAAACAAAGAGGACCACTGACAAATTGAACTGATATTTATGTAGTCGGCCCTTTGATGTGTGCCCTTAGTGTAACCGGAGTGGCCAGCACACGGGTCATTACGGCCGTGTGCAGCAGAGGGGCACAAAAGAGACAAACAATGGCCTAATGAAGGGAGATGGGGTGGCTAAGCCCACAAGGCCGGGGAGACAGCCGAGGGCCAGAGGCCAGCTCCCAAATATGCAGTTGAGTGAGTAAAGCAGCGGATAAAGGTGGTGGATGGTCGGCCTTTTATTGATGATTACAACTAGAAATCCAGTGTAAACAGAGGCATTGTTTTAATTATCTGTTCTAGCATATTAATGAACTTAAGGCTCTATTAAACTCAATAAATGTGGATGTTTTTGTCCAAAAATAGGTTCAGATCAGTTATCACAACAATATCATCAACACACTACGAACACAGAAACCAAAGGGCTTTGCTTTAGTGAACTAATCAGTAATGAGCATGCTGACATAAACCTTGAATTGAGGATAATTTTCAGCATTATGGCCAGTACATTTATCACACTTCATCTCCACATGTAACAATAATGAAGGACCTCTATTAACAAATATATATATTAACAAATATAGTTATATTATGTGAAAACCAGCACAGCAATTTGGTCATGGAAATATAACGATGGTCTTACTGTCATTCTCAGAGGTGATCAGACTGTCTCGAGGCATCGTCCTCTCATGGTCCTTTAACCTCTACAACAGTCGCCCGAGCATCCAGCGGACTCTGCGCGTATGTGAGGTGGAAGTGAAGCTGCAGGGTTTCAGTGGTCGCTCTCCTTCTGCATCCTTACAGTGAAGGATGCTGCATATCCAAGCCCACTCACTGCCATAGGAATGAAGAGTCTGTGTGTGTTTGTGTGTGTGTCTGTGAATATGTGTGTGTGTGTGATGAAGGGCTGGTACATGATGAGTAACTCGCATGAGAAGTTTACTTTTTCCTCGCCACCCATCGACCCGAAACAGGGACAATGACAGCATGGAAACCCTAGAGCCACGCAATTTCACTAGTGATCAATTATTCAAAACAGTTATGACTGCCTTTATGCTGCCGTGTGTGTGTGTGTGTGTGTGTGTGTGTGTGTGTGTGTGTGTACTAAAGAAGACTAAAACATGAGGGTTATGGGAGCAGCAGGTGAAAGTGAGGGTCATGAGAGGTTGTTTTCACTGTATCATAACATGACTCGGCTGTTAGGGTTCATATGACTCAGCTGTAAGGGTTCACTGAGAAGTGACGTTCAAAAATCACATTCACCTTGCGTAACTGAATACCCTTTCAATACACAATTTTGCTTTTCTTTATGAAATAAGTTAAATGGCTACATATTGTGTTTTATCAGTGTACAGATGGCTTCTTCATTTTATTTATTCACATCAGTTAATTACCTATTTTCAGGTGTCAGCTATTTCTTGGAATGCTCTTTGTCTTTGCATTGAAAATGTGTCTCAAATGTTTAACCATAGCATCAGTCAGTCTGTTAACTGGGCTCTAAAGAAATAACTATCCGCTGTGCAGAAGGTTATTTCTCTTTGCTATGAAACTAAAATAAAGGCCAAAGCTGACATTTCACGGTGTGCTGGGCTTGTAGAATGGGTCGCAGATATTGTCAGTCTTATGCGTCTGGGCAGGTTTCTGGATTAATTCAGCAACCTGACACATTTAAATGTGCATGTGTGTGTGCTTGCATAATAATTTTGTGGTGAAAAATATTTGTCATATTAGGGAGACTTACCTTGCTTTCAGAAACAAAAAGCTCGTCCCCACAAAGTGAACTATCACACATTTGGGTTAAAGCTGCAGGTGGCAGCTTTTATCAAAAATAACTTTTGGCATTTTTGCTGAAACTGTCGCTATATTCACACAGCACTAAATCAGACAGATACTCTGTGAAAAAAAATCGTATTTCTCTGCCTACTCTATTATCTTGCAGTGTTTCTAACAGCATTACCCCATGTGAATGAAAACAACCAATCAGAGCCAACGAGTCTCTAACACAGCTGTCAATCTTGTCAATCACTTCTCCTTAACTGTGGTCCAACTATCAAACTAGGCAGCACTAATCAAATATGACTCAAGATTATTTTATTGCATTGCCTATTTCTCACCTCAAATGTTTTCAGAAACATATTTTGGTGTACTGTTTGGTTGTAAAATGAGAAGTTGGTGAGGCCAGTGGGCGGTGCTTGTTAGGTCAACTGTATCCACATCACAAACGTCCTCATTTTACAGCAAAACAGTACACAAAAATATGTTTCTGAAAACATTTGAGGAGAGAAATAGGCAATGCAGTAACAGACTCTTGATTCATACTTGATCAGACATGATTGACAGCTGTGTAAGAGACTGCTCAATCTGGTTGGTTTTCAGTATTGTGCAGTAGCCTAGATTCTAGCAAATGCCATTCAAAGCAGTAAGAAGAGGAGAAGGGACATAATGTTTCACATATTATCTGACTCATGTACTTCCTTTAGAATATGACAACAGATTTCAGTAATTATGATAAAATAATTTTCATAAAAATTACTAAGTGCTGCTTTAGTGCATGCATGGCTTTTTGATATGGTTAATGTAAGGGTTGGCATTGGAAATGCAGTGTAATTTTTACCTAGGACTGACTTACATTAATTGCTTGGAGACTTACCTTAAATAGTTTCTCCCGAGGTTTTAGATAGAAGTAAGTGTTCGTTAAAATAGCGAAAATGTTTGAGAAATCGGTGTGTGCAGAACAAGCCATGTGAGTTAATGTAGAGTGAGAATTCAGATTTTTTTGTACATTTTTTACCAAAATATCCATGGCGTCATACTGGCATGACCAAAAAATAATGCAAACATACTAAACATAGAAAAAAAGACAAATAAAAGAAAGGCAGGGGGTAAGTACCAAGGCAGTAAACCTGCAGAGGGCGCTGTTGCTCTGTACTGGAATGTTCAGGAAGACACGCCTCAGACTTGGAAGAGATTATTTTTTATCTTTAACTGACTTGTTTTTTGTTTGTCTGTGTATTTGTGCATGCCCATATGGAGAAAGCGTGAAGCAGATCAAATGTATGGTAGCATGCGTGTGTATATATGTTCGTCAGCTCGGGGGTGATATGGGAGCAAGAGGTATGGGAGGGATATCTGTTTCCTCCCGCTAAACTTAGCTGCAGGGTAAGGGCATCAATAAACAGAGGGGTGAGGGAGGTCATCAAGGCCACTTAAGCAGTAGAGAGCAGCATCAAAACATACAGCAAGATGCATCTGACTGTAAACAGATCTCTTGTGATATCTAGTCAGGCAGATTCTGTTGCTCTGTTTGGTCAAGGTTTCGTGAGGTCTCTAAAATATCTGCCTCTGAGCCCAAAGGAAGGAATTTTACTTGGAAAAAAGGTGTTTTCCAGAGTCCATGTGCCAGTTACCCAGGAAAATTCACAAAAATTGGTGTGAACTGTTTTCCCTGGAACTATTTTCTAACAAAGAAATCGCCCCTGGACAAATGAATCTCTTTAAGAAGTCATATTTGTACAGCTGATGTGGCCTCATACAATATTTTAATACACACCTTTCTATCGAACTATGTGAAGCTGAGTGCACTTATGTATGTACTTATATATGGTATTACATATGTAATACATTTAAAGTAATATCTTCTTAGGGTTTATAAATAGTCAAGAACAGGACATGTGGGAATCATGGGGATTATAGGAATCATCTACTTAATATAATGTACAAAGAGCTGACAATATGCCTACTAGTTTAAAATAACTATCTACTTGGAGAGTACACAGGAAATCATAAAATCTAATCAGAAGCTGCTGCATGTCTGCATGTGTTTGCATTCTGTTCCAGTCCGTCCTGATGAGTGTACATCTGTTTTTCACTGTGCATATACAGCACAATTTGTCTGTGCTGTTTCTTTAGTTTGGTGATACACTAAGATGACTTCCAGCTATCAGTCTGCAGGCATTAGACAGTGATTCATCGCACAGTTGGTGTGGTATAAGGTTAGTGAACCCTGCAAAGGGCCTGTGTGCACTGTATGAGTCAAACAGCAGCTCTGTAACAGATGATCTGTCTGTCGCCAAGATCCCTGCCCCCTAATGCAGGTCAGAGAAGCAGGACACAAACAAAGACTCAGAGGAAGCATGTCTACTCAGGTCTGACGGCATTGTAGTGTACCCTGCTAAAAATAGATATGAAGGGTCATCACGAGCAAATAACTACAAAGGAAGCTTAATCAAATCAAATGTACCAGTTTTTTCTAAATATGTGCAGCAGGTCATATTAACAGGAAGCAGTTAAAAAACAATTTCCTGTTTCCTTTAGTGTACAGTAACAGTAAAACAAATGTACAAACATGTGCGACCCATCCTTCCTGTCTTCCTCTGCTGATAACAACTCGTGAACCTTGTATAGCATTACAGTCTCCTCAGCTCCACAACTGTTGACACTAAATGTAAAGCAGCAGGGAGCTGTGGCCCCGAGGGCAAAGCTTGGCTGTTTTTGAGAAGAGTGAGCTGCGAGGGGAGTGCAGGTTAATCAGGTGTGACTTATGGCTATCAAAGGTGTAGGTTTTGTTACAAAGTTGGAAGAGGCACAATTGAAATGGAGGGTTTGGGGGTCCTCTGCCAAAAAGAAGGGTATCAAACACTTAATTTTCTGCATTCTGGTGAATTTTTATGCATCAATTTACGGTGTAAATGTTTAAAAGGCTGTCAAAATAAAGCTTCTCTGCTACTTTCATGTTTCTCTTTGGTGTGGAAAAATGCACATGCTCTAAAAATTAAAAGGGCATGTCCCCTGCGTCCCCTCCACAGTCAACACCTATGGAGGTTAGACACGTTTTTGCCTCAGGGATTCAAAATGAGACAGTCGTTACATTGAGAGACATGTCATTTAAGACATGTAGATTCAGTGTGAGACGGGTTGTTTACCTGGAGGACTGTCATGGATGATTGGTTGCTTTTGAGCAGAGGTTAGACTTTTTTGCGTGAATGCTGTAGAAAAACTGACCTGCCTACTACTTCAAATACTGCTGTTTTATCATAGTCATTACAACATCCAATGAGGTGGGGATAAGAAAATAAATAGTCGCAAACTGAAACAATATTCCATCATAAACCCATGGGTCTTTCCTTTGAAACTCAGCCCCTGCCCAGCTGGATCTCTCCCTCCCTTGTTTTCCCCCCTTCAGTAAATTCCTTCCTCCTGTTTCCGGGTGTTTCTGCAGAGATCTGTCTGATGTCCCAGTATGGAAGAAGAGGAAGAGACAAAAAATTTCAGGAAGGAGATTTCAGCCCTCAGTGTATCAGGAGCAGGAGAGGAAGCGAGAGAAAGAGATGGTTTAAATGGACAAAAGAGGAGAAGCGTGTTGCTCAGTTTTGTACAGCCTGTTCATGGCACAGAAAGACAGTGTGGGGGTGAGTGAGAGAGAAAAAGAGAGCGTGGTAAGTATGCGTGAGTAAAACAGCGTCATCAAGCACGGAGGCGGACCCTGCCAGACGATGGGTGTCGATGGGGGCGGGACTTGGCCGCTGCAATTGACAGATTACAGCAGTGGGGGCGTGGCTTGCCCTTGCAGACAGAGAAGCACGTGGCCAGGCCCGTCTGCACGAGGGAGCAGCAACAAAGACCAGCCAGTCTGGGGAACAGAACAGAACACAGGACATCTGCTGCACACACATGTACACGCACACACTCTCTCTTTCACACACTCACATGCAAGGGGTTCACATTTGTTCACCTCTCGCAGGCATGCGGCTGTACATGGAGTCTCATATATCAGCTGCAAAGGACAAACCCACTCTCTCTCTCTCTCTCTCTCTCTCTCACACACACACACACACACACACACACACACACAGCAGCATACATTTGTAACTGACAATCATTATTCTACAGCAACATAAACACATTGCTACATGCATGTGTACCACCTTTCTGCAACAAGAATCACACTTGCACACACATTTACACACAGTATGTTATTCCAACAATCATCCAGACGCCCATGTACGGTGAGATCTGTGTGTGTGCAAAGAAGGAGGGAGAAAGGAAGAGGGAGAGTTTAGACAGAGTGTGGGTGCTGGGAAAGTTTGGGGGGGACTACTCCCTGGTCAGAAATAACAAGAAACACATTCATAAGAGATGTAGAGGAGGCTGTGTTGCAGAACGAGTGAGGGACTGAATGGTCAGTAAGTGCTGATTCAGCACATCACATTCATTTGATCTGTTTTTTTCTTCCCTATTTTCCCCTCCATTGCTTTATCTCTGTTTCACAATACCTAATATCTTGCTTCTTGACACTTTTGCACATATGTGACCCTAGTATATTCTCCCTCACGTCTCCTCCAGTGTGTTGGCCCAGTGTTTCTCCAACAATTACATCAACAAGCGTGTAAATGGAGCTGAAAGTAGCAAGGATTTACAACAAAGCTGTCCCTGATCTCCCCAGAATCATGCAAACAGGCACCCTCTGTTCGCAAAATGTTTCTCTTTACTTATGTTAACACACACACATACATACGTATACGTCGTCGCCCCTTTAATGAGGGGCTGCACATGAAGTTGAATGTGGACAGAGCAGAGTGGGGGATCAAGTTTTGAAGCAATGGTTTCAGTCAGCCTCAGTGCAGAGCTTATCAAGCCCCGCACACAGCTTATGTAAATGGATAAGCTGCCATTTCCACCACTAGCCCCTTTATCAACAGTGTCTCACCACACCGACGCCAGACACAGGCAAGCTGTGCCTCTGTGTCCATGTGTGTGTGTGTGTTGGGTGGGCCAGTATCTGCCTAGTAACTACAGACGGGCTGTTCCAGATTCACAGAAGTAATCCTCACACCCTCTCACGCCCCCACACACACATACACATACACACACACACACACACACACACACACAGACTGAAGCACAACAAAAAACATAACTGCAGATTGTATGCATCTGTTGTCATAGCAACATTGTCACTTTCAGCTCCTCACATGTGCCTGTCATGGTCTTGGAGAAGAATACAATCACCAGCACCATTACACCTAACCACCCACACACACTCACATTCAGCGATACAAGTACCTACAAACACAGACACATAGAAGCCAAGCAATGACAGCGAGGGGGATGGGTAATGATACTCTACACCTCCCACTCTCTCCTCAGCTGCCCCCTCCCCTCACTGAAACCCATGAACCTTCACATACTAAACAGACATACATTTCGCATACACATGTTCCTTCTCCTCTGCTTCTACATACAGGGCTGAGTTAACACAACACTCACACACAAAGACCTCAGTGTAAAACACAGACCAGGTTCCCCCTCGCCTTCCCCTCCTCCATGTGCCTTCTTTACTCACATATGAAAAGCTTCATCTGCACAACAAGGGAACCATACCACTGTTACTGGATATGCATACAAATGCCACAAGATGACTTTTCACAAGCACTATTCATGTTTAACAAACCATGCTGTGAGCAAGACTTAAAGGGAACTCCAGTGTGTAGGATCCAGGGGGATAGTGGCAGACATGTAATACAATATAATAAGTATGTTACTATATAATCACCGCAAAGTAAGAATCGTTACCTTAGACTGAGCCATTTAAATATCTACATTGCGAGCAGGTCCTCGTCTACAGAGATCGTCATGTTGCACCCATGTTTTTACAGTAGCCCGGAACAGACAAACACAACACTAGCCCCTTTTACACAAAGATTGTGCTTATAGAGCCGCTACGAAGTCCCTTCATTATGCTTCCTTTGCAGTTTTAAACAGAACCAAAGATGGTCGGCATTGTACTGTTCCAGTGTGTGATTTGAGACAGCAAGCCCTCCCTGTTATATGGCAGGTGATCTTGTCCTCTGCTCGCAGGGTAGGGAGTTCCTGGAACTCATTGTTTTTTGTCCAATTTGCGAACATTTTCGGCCGCTGTTCTTCTTTGAGTTAGCTGCTAACTGCTAGCAGCTAGTTTTTAAATCTCCCCTGGTGGGCCACACACATAACATGCTGTCAGAACATCACACCATGGCACCCTTGATCCTGTTCTGCCACCTGCCTGTTTATACAGACATCATTTTGGCACCATTACTGACTCTGATGTCAGCTTAAAGTCGGGACAACACTGCCCCCCATTCCATGATTGTACCTTTTATACAGAACAGCAAGGCGGCATAACAGTGTGAAATTTCTGCCTTGAGGAGGCAGTGTAAAAGGGACTACTGGCTCTGGATAGGGTCATTCTCACTTTTTACGTTGGCCACCATAGGTACTGGTAGCCCCTCTGTAACGAGAGCATTGGAAAAACAATGATTTTTTAAATGTGACACTGCTTTATTAACGAGTCCTTTTGTTTTGGAGAGCAAGACACCTCCGCACATAATTTGGCTCCCGGTTAAAACCTCCTGAGCAATGAACACTGAAAGAATCCTAACCAGGAGAAGTTTCAGGTGGTAGCAGAATGCAATCCTCACCGCTCAGTCCCCCTAAATCATATACACTGTTCCTTTAAATCCAAGCCACAGCTGCCGTTGAAAACTTGTCAATATTTCACTCCTCTGCTATTGTTTGATCACAGTAGCTGATGTCACTTTTATTAGCAAATAGGGCTCCTGAACGTAGAGGTCCTGCCCGATACCTTTGCTTGTAAATTATATGCAAATTAACTCCCTGTTGTCAAGCCAGTGTGAAAAGCCTAGAAAGAAAAGCAGACGACAACATTAACATGATGTGATATTGAATTGATTACTGTAAATTATAAGTGTGAATGTGTCAGTGTCAGTTAACCACTGGCCATCCTGCAGTTTTCGTGACTCAGATAATCACCAGCTGGCTTTTACTTATCAGAGATTAACAATCTGACTAGAGATGATATGAGAGCTTGTTTGTCAGGCAAGTATTGCTGTTGATCAGTGATCAGTTGCATCGTCTCCTTAACTCTCTCACTGTTTGTGGAAAGAGAGACAAAACATTTCAGAGTTTGTCAGACCTTTGTTCATTCAAATATTTTATTTGCTCTCATTAGTACTAAGATAAATTAATCGGATGGTATTTGTCTTTGTGATGTAGTTATTTTAATATTGTTACATGTATATCTTTGTTGTTTGTATTTTTTTAATGCTGCTGTCTTGGAATGATTTGATGAATAATGCACAGTATGAGAGGGCCAATAGAAGACAAGTCAGTCAAACATTATTAAGATTAGACAGATAGGCATATGCGCTATAAAAATATATTCATGATTATTGACTTATTTTGTGTGGAAGACACAATCTTACCCTAATATTAGGTAAATGAGTTTCAGTCAACCCTTTATTCATGGCCAGAATGGTAAAAGTAATTATCCATGTTTCAGGCTGTACAAATAAAGACATCAACAACATGTCATCTGTTCATTTGACGAAACCAGTGTAAGTAACAAACACGTGTGTGTATTTCCCTTAAAAAAGTTTGGGGAAGATCAGCAGCACCACCTACTTTTACTTTCACTTGGCTACACGTTCTTCCAGTTTCCACATGCAGTCTGGTTTGAACTGGAGCAAACACATTACACTAGCCAAGGGCTTCTAGACTGTACTAGCCTTCTCAGTTTCCACGAATCCACTCACTGATAGATGACAACATGTTCCCTTTAACTCTCACACACAAACACCCAGCTGCTCAGCGTGGCCTGTAGCGCCTGGGGATGTGTGTGACGTTATACTGACAAGGTGGGGGGATACGCTGGGACTTGTCAGACCTACAGGGTAAACCACACAGCACACATGACCAACTGCAAGTGATTGGAAAGAATGTGGTGTTTCACAAAAACATGACAAGTAGATGATAGGATGTGAACCGTGGCGAAGGTAACTTCTGCGTCGGCCTGCAGAAAAATGGAGAACTCTGTAGGCTACATGTGGCCCATAGGTTTATGAAGGATATTAAGTTTGTTTAGTTTTGCAGGAAAAAAGACAATAACAACAACCTAAAAGTTAAAAAATGGAAAAAGAGTGAGAAAAAAATTTGCTCAGGGGTTAAATGCAGGTCTATGTGACACTAACGCAGTAAACATTTACTCAAGCAATTGTATTGTTTTTGTCTACTTTTTCTTCAATCATATCAAGGTAGGAGCTCTAAACAATACTGTCTCTGGCTAACTTTCCTAACCATCTCAGGGAAAGCAGACACCTTTGGACTCCAGTGCTAGCTACCAACATTCAGACAGCTAACACTGGCATAAACTGATAGGCGAAAAATAACAAATGAGCCAAAACTTTACGTACACACAGTAGATTTCAAAACTGTAAATAAAATGTAAGGAACAGTCAAAGGGTTTCCACTTTGAGGTTAAAAAATGAGGAGGGTGTGGCAAAGTTTGAGCATGGTGAATGGCATGGACATAGTCTCTAACTTGCTAAACAGGCATTGTCTCAACTGCCCGTCCATCCCAGCTGACCGCGCTATGCCCTATATTATCATATCAAGATGTGGCTTTCAAACAGACCAGGGTTGTAGCTAGGATTTTAGAAATACTGAGGCCAAGTATCCAAAGTCCCACAGTTTAATCTTCCTCTCACGTGACATAGCCACGGAAAACAGTAACATTTTCACTTCCCAAAGTTTGTATTTTAAATTACCTGCTAAAATCTATATTGTGCTAAATTTATCTCCTTTCATAATTGTGTTAATACTGTAGGCTATATCAAAGCCCAGCCCACAATACCAGATCACAATTCTGTTGGAGAATTGTGAAATCACTGTGTTTTTGCATATCATTTGGTTGTAACTGTAAAAGTGTATCTGTAAACACCTTCTCAGAATGTTTAAACCCTCTCAATTCCCTGAAACAATACTGGGGACATGACATAAAGATCCTGAGGGGTGGCTGTTTACCAACTGAAACTAGAACCAAATTGAATTTCACAACAACTTTCTAACAGTACATCCTGAAGCTGTCTTGATCTTTTGGTGCTGCTCTGCTCTTATCTGTTGTAGCCTCCCACAAGACATGTTTACACTTTCAACATAAGTGTGTGTGTGTGTGTGTGTGTGTGTGTGTGTGTGTGTGTGTGTGTGTGTGTGTGTGTGTGTGAGCTTCTTGTAAATCTACCTTTATGATGACAAATATAAACCCTCAGACTGAAGACATTTCAAAGTGAAGACATTTCAGCCTGTTCTTGGGCTGGATCTTTAAATAGCTGTTCGATAGTTACGATTTTATTTTGGGGCTCAGGGTTAGAATCATGTGTTGGGTTCAGCTTAGTGTAGGGTTTTGGGTTCGGCATGTAGTTAAGATCAGAAGATTAGGATCTAGGGGCTGAATAGTGCATTTTGTAAATAAATAGCAGCTTAATTAAACTGTCTTTTATTAGTACCAATAGGATTGATATAAAAACATTTGATCTGTCTTTTGGTAGCTTACATCACAATTCACACCATAAACATGTTTGAGATTACCTGATTAAATATGTATACATGTGTTTTAACATAAATTTACAGAAATAAAAAGAAATGCCCTCAAGGGATAGTTCAGATTTCTTGAAGTGGAGTTGTATGGGGCACTTATCCATAGTCATAGTTTATTTTATACAGTCGATGTCTGTCGGCCCACGCCCAGTTTTGACAGTTCGACACTGAAGGTAAGCAGTGTAGGCCTGAATGGGAATGGGGGTCAGCAACAAAATGTATTTTAGCCACCTAAAAAAAAGTACCACTTAAAAAAATCAGTATCAGCAGTAGATTGGTTAACTCCCATGTCAGACTCCAGCCTGCTTCTTCAAACTGGCAGTGTGTCGCGGAAATCTACTATATGTAGCTGTACTGTCTATGGGTAAGTACGTCATATGACCCCACTTGAAAAAAAATCTAAACTTTCCCTTTAAGTCTGTCAAATGAATGAATAGTAAAGAAAATCTATTCAGATGTAGCTTGATGATACATTAACCTTATAAATCATCACAGAACATCAACTACATTTAATCATAAAATAGTGGTACTGGCATCAGTATCTGTAACTCTTGCCCTGATATTACTTGGTATCAGCATTGATGTAATGTAACCAAGTAATTATACTTTGTTACAGTACTTAAGTATTTTTGGTAGGATCTGTACTTACGATTTTATTTGCAGGCAACCTTCACTTTTACTTCACTACACTCAGTAAATAAAATACATACTTTTACTTAATTACAATTTTCCTAAGCATCTTTGTTACTTCCTACAAAATAGGGACGAAAGGAAGATGATAGGAGGGACGAAAGGACAGACAGAAAAAATGGATTTTCCTCTTTAAATCCTTTACGTTGTGGAAAGTAACTTGTTTTACATATAATGTAGGGTCCATTTTTAAAGTGGTGTACATGTCACAAAGAAATAAAGTTAAAATTTCTCAAAATTTTGACCACTTGCTTTTTTTATTAATGGTATTTACTTATAGCCTACTTTTACTTTCAGTAGGCTTACATTCAATATCATAAATGACTTTTGATACTTAAGTACAGACTTTTATTTAAGTAATATTCTGATAGGTGAATTTAATTTCTACCAAAGTCATTTTCTGACAGGAAATCTGCACTTGTACTCAAGTGTGGCTTTCAGGCACTTCAGCAACAGTATCAGTTTGAAACTTTTTTTGTGGTAGCCTATCACCCACCCCTGTTGCTTGGCTCTGGTCTGTTGTTACCTCTTGGAAAACATGTTTACACTCTTTCAATGTCAACAAAACAAGTCTGTGTGTGTGTGTGTGTGGGGGGGGGGGGGGGCAGCCAAGAGAGTTCTCCCATAACAAACAGGCTTGTATATCTCTCTAGTTATAAATCCACCGTTGTTTTGTTCCTCAGACATGAGGAGGGGTGAGGCTGTTTCAACAACAAATAGTGGCTCTTACCGATATAAAGTTTTATACAAAGAGGCATTCCCAGGAGATTACCCTCTTAATCATACAATTATTTTCTCAATACAGTCATGTCAGCACTATTATTCATGTATGCATTCATTTAGGTGGATTACTCAATAAAAAGATTCGTGGCCTTGTAGGAGGATGACGAATAGATGTGTAATAACGCTTCACTGACACGCATGCGCACACGCGACCACCCCCCCGCCTCCCTACCGTCTCGCAGCACTGTACATAGCGCTCGGGGGCTCCGCGGGCAGCCAATGAGAACACGTTGTTTTACCCGTGACATCATCCGCCACTCCTCTTACTAAAGAAGGAAACAAACATCCATCCAGAAGGAACGGGAGACGGAGAGAGAAAGAGAGAGAGGTAGGAGGGCGAGGAAGGGAGACTTAAACCCACCTAAACCTGCCTGACACGAAGGACAACGCCACAGAAACGCAGCCTCAGACAGTAAAGGACGTTACCGGGACCTCAGACCCTCGACCCCCTTTTCTCCTGCCAGGACAAACGGCCACTTTTCCTGTCGTCTCGCGAGAAACTCCATCGATTTTTAGCAGGTGATGATCTTGGATTATTATTTTTTCTTTCTTAACAAGGATGAATTTTCAAGTGAGCTCAGTTTGTCGAGGTAAACAAGGAAAAGAGGGGTTTATCTGAGCCGATGGTCGGTCACGGCGACCTTTAACGGTGGATTGAAAGGTCAGGGGGTGTATGCGTGATGGTATTGTGTGGTAAACAAGCCTTTTTTGTCTTTGGCTCGTTGAAGTTGTCACCACCAACACCACCACCATCTCCTCCTCCTCCTGGCTGGAAATATCACAAGCCCTCAAACGTGACTCCGTCTGGTTTCGGGAGAAAACAAGGGAGGGAGCTAGCTAGTGCTGCTTGCTGTCTCTGTTTTTCTATTTGCCCTGAGCTGGGGGATGGGGAACCAAAGCCAGCTAATTCCTGTCTAGAAATAGAAAATTCATAAGCCGAATGGGCAAGTAGAGCGAGAGAGTTGCTCTGAAATAACTACACAGCATTTGGTTAAATATTAAATGAACTGCCAGCACATCTTTGCCTGGTGTTTGCTGTAGTTTCGGCTTTGGAGAAAATGAGGTTTGTTCCGTGTTAAGAGCTCTGAGGCACCACCAAGTCGTTTCCAAGTACTTAAGTGTGATTATAAAATCGAGGTTGTTCGTATCGCTTCGTTTAAAACACGTAGAAAATGGCTTTAAGTAGAAATGCTGCGAGAAAGGGAGCTACAAAACGATGTCTAAATAGGAAGCAGAGAGATTGCAGACAAAGGAAGAAAGAAGAAACAAAGGGAGCAGGGACCACACTGTCTAGACTGTGGGTTATTTCAGAAAACATCAGTGCTGTTGCCTTCCTGTCGGTCACTGATCATCATTTGATTATTGTGTCCTTTTAAAGAGAATAAATTACTGCGTGGAACACAACAACAGAGGGTTTTTTTCTGTACTGTCCTTCAGTGTGACTCAGTAGTTTTCAGCCCAGCAGGGCCTGAAATATGAGCTAACGTTTAGCCTGTGTCTGATACAGGAGCACTGTCTTCCCCTTTTGTTTGCTGGAGATTTTCACAGCTATGTTGTTTAAACTGGGTTCATATGTCGATCGCTTAGAGACCAAATAGCACTATTTCTAGTCGAGCCTGTTTTCACATTTTATTGCTGTGAGGGGTTGGATTTTTGTGAAAGGAAGCTGGTGGTGAATGATTGTGGCTTGTAATCTACCCTGAACTGGAAACCCCCTGACTTGCCCTGTAGGATGTGCAGTATTTTACAATACTCAACACATTGTGGTGCATGCTTATTGAAGCTTACTGACAGTTTGAAGAAGCAAGACCTGGGTATAATTTATTTTGCTCATGAGCAGATATTGATCTTTTAATCTAGGTGGATGACTGAGTACCTCAAGTTGGTGATAAACACCAACACTCAGTTATTTTTAATGAAAAGCATGTGCTTTTATCTATAGAAGACCACATTTGATCACCAGACATTTAAAACTCCTCAAAGTGTGCATCAGTTCATGTCAGGTTGAAAGCTAGGTGGATTTAAACATGGGTAACCAAGGTGATTTTTCCTCCTACCTCATCTCTGTTTGGTGAGAGGTCTTGGTAAAGGTTAGGGCAACATGCCTGTTGTTTGTCTGACAGCTGGGCCCAAACGTGACAGCTGAGCCACACGGTCCATTGTTCCTTTGTGTCATGGTTAATCTGTTAACAGATATTAGCCTTGTCATGTTCTTTGTTGTATGTTTTGTGTTGTTTTTCTTGTCATGTTTGATATAGTTTCAGTTTAAATTGATGTCTTTCATTTGAGGAACTGTTTTCACTGTAAGACCTAATCCAACAAGATGGGGTATTCATGTGTAGGCCAGATCCTTCAGTCCAAATGTAGATGCCAACACAACGAACTGATATGGGTTTAAAGAGAAGGATACTGATGATCACATGTAAAGAAAAAATCCTTTTGAGCTACATGGTGGTTACCGACCTCTAGCTCATTCCTGTCTGGTATTTTTCAGCAGTCAGCAGCTGAACACGTGACACAAAAGAGAGAAGGTCTTTGTGGGCTTTTCCAAGGAAACCCTTTGTTGACAAGGCGGTGATAGCATGCAGGGGTAGATAAAGCGAGGCGGAGGGAGCGGTTGGGGGCGTAGCTCAAGATTTAATAGCACTTGTTAGTCTGTTTGTGAGGCCAGGACACCTCGAGGGGACTGACAGGACATTTTGAAACAACTGCCAACCTCTCCTGGAACATTAAGCTTGCTTGCCCTGTTTGTGTCCGTGACCAGAATACAGACCAGCTTCACACCAACGCAAGCAAGCAGCTGCCATGTTACAGCACGACAGGGCCAAAGGTTGTTTACAGAGGAAATACGGCACTGTTGCCGTGTATGCTCGCAGTTGTTGGCTGTGTTGCTGTCTTTTCTGTCGATGAGACGATTTGTAAAAGAGTCAGGGCAGGACTGCCAGACAGGATGCCTCTTACCCGGCTAATCCAGGCCTTCCTGTCTGTCTGTTTGTTCATTCATCAAGGTGTTTTTGATCTGTTGCCTCAAAGGCTGCGCCTCCCATTACACAACTTCCTGCTGTATTGCATTGCAGCAGAGCAGGGCAACAACGTCATAGGGCTACACGTTTTGCCAAGTTACGCACATACACGCTTGTTTATGGGCGTATGTGTGGGGAGAAATGACTCGGGAAGTTTTGAAATGCCTTGTGTGGCAAGATTCGTGGGGAGGGAGGGGAATACTTTCCGAAACCATCGACCTATTTTGTTCCTAGTCATTCGCTATCTTGTGCCTTTTGGTAAGGACAGTATGTTATTTTAACTATTGTGTTGTTCTTTTTGTGGCTGAGATACGGTTCATGAGTCAAGGCTTCATTGTATGTCTGTCTGGAGGAAGTGAAAAGCCAAGTGAGGCAGTGTTAGTTATGACGAAGAGTCACTGTTGATCATATAATTACCATGACACACAATTATGACACATAAAACAAAATTGGCTTCAGTTATTAATAATAACCTAAGTAACACTAAGTGGGTAGCTAATGATTTAGATATTGAGAGGGGGGATAATTGATAAGAAAGAGTTTTTCCTGAATCAGTATTCAGATATAAAAATGAGAGATGGTGTACCAACTGTTCTCAGAACTGTGAAAAGGGGTTTGTGGGGGAGGGGATTTTGGGAGAAAAGGGGGACACAACAGTGAACAAAGCTGTGGGACAGAACAGAGTCCAGCTTCTGCCAAGGTGCTGAGCAGAACACAGTGAGTGTTGTTTGTTCTCTGGACTTCCTGTGGAGAAGCGTTCATTACTGTATTCAGGCTAAAGGGCGAGTCAAAAGAGGCTGGCATGTTGTTCTCGAATTTTCATAATATGACTCCTGTTAGCTGTGAGCCCTGTTGACTCAGCGACAAGTTTCGCTGGAACCAGATTGGCAGGACAGTAGCGTCTTTACAGGAGAATGTGTGCTGTGATGGAAAACATTTTAGCTGTATTTCACAGTGAGGTGTTCAGGCAGAAAAACACTCTTTTCTCTGTGTGCCTGTCTAATTCTCACCTTGTTTCTCTCACTCTTTTAGCAATGGCCCAAGAGACGAACCAGAGCCCGGTGCCCATGCTTTGTGCCACGGGCTGCGGTTTCTATGGCAACCCAAGAACCAATGGTATGTGCTCCGTGTGCTATAAGGATCACCTGACACGGCAGCAAAGCAGTGACCGCATGAGCCCCCTCAGCCCTATGGGTAAGTTGATTCACAAGGATAACAAAAACGGAAATAGAGAATTCTGCCTGTTTGTAAGGGAAAAGTAGAAAATAATTTAACCCAGTTCAGAAGCCCAGTTATAAATGAATAAATGTGCCTTCATTTATATATTTACAACTAGAGATAAGGAGAGACTCAAGGAAGTGTAGACATTGTTTTAAAATACGGCCAGTTCCAGGTCAGTGTTTTTTCCCAGCTCTCCTCCCCCGGCCCTCCCTTTTTGTTTTTCCACTTTGTGTAATGAAAGACAGCTGTTTTCTTCATTACAATGTTCAAGGTTAGGTGGGTGTTCACTCCTTTAGACATGTTTAAGGTCAAACATTTGTGTTGCTCTCACAGTGCAACACTGGAGTGTTGAATGAGTCAAAGACATTATCAAGAGCAGGAGGTTATTTTTTTAATACAGCTTTGAGAAAGGAAATAGCCAGATACTTGTACGTTTCCAAATCAACTGAAGGGATTTTAAATTATTAATCTGGGGGTAGAAAACATGAGTTTGTTATTATAATTTCAGCATCAATACAGTATAGTGCGCACATTATTTTCAAGGTATACAAAGTATTTTGCTCTGAATTAAGCTATGGTTGTGTATATTTTGTACTTTGTTTTGATTTCTCATTGTTTTCTGTTTTGAGTTTTGTCTCATTGAGTTCACTGTGTTCCCATCCAGGCTCAGCTGGTAGTCCTACCTCAGAGGCCTCAGCTATCCAGAGACTAGAAGCCAGTCTAGCCAAGGTTGATGCCTCCCCTGCCTCTTCACCAGACATGTCTAGGTCAGTATCAGCTGGGTTTCACTTTTTGAGGTAGTAAGTAATTGGTGAATGTGAGAACTGACTGGTTCCCTTTCTCCTGCTGATGCCTGTCTGTCTGTTTTTTTTAAACTTTCAGAACTGTTCAAGGATCTCTTCCTGTGACTCAACAAATGACAGAGATGAGCATCTCGAGGGAGGACAAGCCAGAACCCTTAGAGCCTGGTAAGACCCACAGACGCAGATAAACACACTTGTAGTAACAGAGAGTCCAGCAGACATAAACAAGAGGACATTTGACACACACAGGCAAAGAACAGATACACACAGGTGGCTGCCTGCACACAGACTTCTTAAGGCAAACATCGCCTTGTAGGATCCACTGTAGCCACAGTTTATTTTTGATGCTTCGCTGCATACCTTAAACCCAACTGTTGGTTTTACTTACAGCCTCCAAGAAAGAGAGGAGGCCTAAAAATAAACCCATTTAAAAATACCTCCACACCAGAGGGCATTCTCAGATTAGATGCTGCCTGCCAGAGGCTTTTTCTGAGTAGTACACTGTTTTCTGCCAAGAACAAGTGGGGGCAATTTTGAGATAAGGAACATAATAATTACTGACGTTTTGGACAGAAGTACACAATTTCAGTTGCCAGTGTGTTTGCATTGTATTATAGAACCATGAACTTTGAAATCTGTTGCTCTGGCAAATTAAAGATTTCAGATAATGGCAAATGAAATGTTGCATGACTAATGAGTATTTTTCCCTGTTGTCTTGTTGTAGTTGTAAATCAGCCTGCTGCTTCTAGCCCTTCTCCTGTAGCTTCTTCCAGCAGTGAAGAAGGCAAGGGGGACACCCCCAAACCCAAGAAAAATAGGTGCTTCATGTGCCGCAAAAGGGTGGGCCTTACAGGTGAGCAGGGGGGGACATAACGGACACCTAATACAAGACATACTGTTTCTGTCAGTGATTCAGGTTACGATTATTGTTTTACTGTCATAGATTGAAAGACAAAGGTTATTTTGCCATACCACTTCCTAAGTGTAGTCATTCAGCTCTCCTGTTCTAGCTTTGACCCCTGATCTTTGTACTTCCAGGGTTCGATTGTCGCTGTGGCAACCTGTTCTGTGGCATCCACCGGTACTCAGACAAGCACAATTGTCCCTATGATTATAAGGCCGAGGCTGCTGCCAAGATCCGTAAAGAGAACCCCGTGGTGGTGGCTGACAAGATCCAGAGAATATAGATTTTACAAAACAGCAGCAGCAGCGGCAACGATGACAAACATCTTTGACAAAGACTGGAGAATGAGTGCGAACCTTTTGAAATGAGCACTGGCATGAGTGGCTAAGTGAGGATCGAAAGGACTTGATTTACGAAATTACAACCTCAAGAAAATGACGGGGGGAAAAAAGAAGAAAAAAAGAAAAGATCCTGTCTGATGCATGAATGATCACTTCTCTCCTTTTTTTTTTTGATTAATTCATTAGTTTGTTTTATCCTATTTTCTGTGGTGTGACTTTGCCGCTGTTCAGTCCTTTTTTTTTTCTATGAATATGTATTGTCTTATTAAGAGCAGCCCAGGCTAACTGTCCAGGATATGCTGTGCTCCTCTCACCCAAACCAGGCGCCATTTTGTGCCAAACTGTAGACAGCCATTTCCCTGAAACCCTGTCATGTGTCAGACACTGGCAGGTCTTTCAAAGCATTCAGACTACACAGTAACAGTCCACACAAGTTGTGTCCCTTAAGTTTTTGAACGTCTTGTTCTGCGCTCCGTTGGTACTGGAGTCGGTCAACGTTTGGAGAACCGTACAACTGTCCCCCACCATGCACAAGGGGCTTTGTTACTTTGTCTCTGTCTTTCCTAGCTTTACCTACCTCACAGCTACTGTGTTAAGCTTTGTTGTCTTCCCTTTTACTTTGTTTTCATCAGCTTTGACCCCAGCAGAACAATGGATCGTCTTGACATTCAGCCTCAGTGACCCCTCTGATCAGCATGTCTGTGTTGACTTTGATCGGTTTGATTGTGATGAGGCTGCTTCCATTACGGCTGGAGGTATCATGCTAGACAGGGACAAACGAGTTACTCCACGTTTCACTGAGTCTAAACATTTTCAATGGACATGATGGGTGAAGGGGTTCCCCAACTGGTCTGAGCTCATAGTGTGATCACAGATGCCTGGTGCAGGGCTGTGTGTGCCGATGTGCGGCCTGAGAGGAAGGATGGCATCCTTCCCTGGCAGGCCTGGCAGGTGAATTTAAGCAACAATATTGTAGGGGCATGAATGGATTGGGATAAATGCATGAGTTACTCTTCATCTGCATTAGTGAATTATGGCATCACTCAACTTAGGGTTTCAGACATTTTGTTTGCTGAGAGACAATTATCTGTTATGTTTTATTAGCTTTTTTTTTCTCTTCCATTGATATTGTACTGATGTTAGCGCATGTATTCAGTGCATTTGTGGAATTAGGGTATGTGAACCATGATTTTTTTTTTTTTTTTTTTTTAATGCGCTAACAGAACGTTCATGTGAGCACAGTGTGTGCGTGCGTGTGTGTGTGTGTGTGTGTGTGTGTCTGAGTGTCTGAGTGTGTGTTTCCCAACCCTTTTGTCTGTGGAGCTACCCGGTTTATCAGCACATGTTTACAGAACTACAGGAGCATGCCAGAGCTAGATTTATGAAAAATAATAGATACCAAGATTAGATGTAACTTCTCAACTGTCTAACAGCTATTGGTCTGTGTGTCTGCTTTAGAGCACTGTAGAGAAGTGTGCGTGCGTGTATTTGTGCGCGTGCATGTGCACATTCCTGTGCAAAAGTGTGTTTTCATGGCTGCCTGACACATTGGAACCCACGGATGTTTGTGACTTGTGTTAATCCCACCTCCCCTTTTTTTTCCTTCCCCCTGTAAGGATGTGTTTTTCATTTAAAAGACAACTGTATGTATCCGTTTTGAGTTTTTCCTTTCTGATTCTTAGTTATATGCAAATTTGTACAAAAAATGAAAAAACAACAAACTGTGTTGATATTTATGTATTACATATAATCTTGCTATCCAGCATTATGACAGAATAGTATCATGTAAATAAAACTGTACAGAGAGACATTACCAAGCGTCTTTGTGTGTTGACTTCCACAGCTCACCATGTTCTCATTTCTCAGTAATGTTGGGAGTTTCGCTGGAGTGTGTTCGGCTGTTTCAACAGCTTGGTTTTAACAGTGTTGCACATTTTATAGCCTCTCTTGCGTAGATAAACCAGTTGGGCCAAAAGGGCAACTTTAAATGGAGTAAACAAGTTTATTGTACCATAGTGTGGTAAATATGACTGGGGGAAAAAAATAAGGCCTCTTTGAGAAGTTAATGATGAATCAGCAAAAGATGGCTGTGACTGAAAGTGGAACTAATTTCAGCCAGGACAAGAATAGCATAGAAGCCACTTGTCAGGAGCTCCAGACATTAATACCTCACCTAGGCTAACCCTGCCTCTTTAGCATTCTCATGTTAATACAGAGCGCTGGCAGCTCTGACTGTGAACCTCGCTCAACAGACTTGTCCAAACCTCGTCTGGGTCACACAGGAAGTATTAATCCCTGGACCCTGGAAGAAAGCGATCCTGCTCCACTTTATCTGGGCCAGGGCTGTCCAGGCAGAACTCACATTGTGTGTCTGTGTTTCAGAGACAATGTGTTTTCTCACACTCCTGTTGGGAGCTCCAGGGCTGAGTGTGTTCACAGATGGCGTCACGGCAACAGCTGCTCAGACAGCTGAGGTATGCTCATGTGGTGTCCCTGTGACAGAAAGCCTCAGAGATCACATTGTCCGGACACAAGTCTAAAGTACAATCAAAGGTTCGCACCAACACGTATTGAGTGGGAAAACATGAAGTGTTCAAACTCAAGATTTTCACTGAGCTATCTTAAGTCCAGCCAGAGGCTATCAGAAGGCATATTAATCACTGACCACACTGTCCTCCTTAATCATGAGTCTGCATGTCCTTTGAACCAGAGAGGACAGAGGAGTGCACTCAATAACTAATGTGGTGACAGATGAGAGGACGATCAGCACACTCCAAATATGACCTGGAACAACTACAGACATTCTGAAGCACATACAGTGTGTGTGTGTGTGTGTGTGTGTGTGTGTGTGTCTGTGAGTGCATGTGTGCAGAGGAGCTGAATACACAATTCAGTGTCAGTAATCCCCCCCCCCCCCCCCCATACACACACACACACACACACTCTAACCTACAATTTGTTTCACTGATGTGTGCAGCCCATTTATCTGTGTCACCCTCTCTCCCTCTGTCATTGGGTGTGACTGAGGTCATAAGGCTGGCTCAGTACATGTGAAACATCAGAGATTCTTAATGTTAGAAGATGACAGATGTTGCTGCCAGATGTGCAAAAGGGGATGGAAGTTATACGAGGCCACGGACAGTAAATACAAACATGAACACACTTCTCTTTCTCAAGGAAATGGTCACACCCACATTAACTGCATCTTCCTCCTCTACTTGTTTCATGTGTTCCTGTCTCAGTTTCATCACATTGTTCCTACATTCTGTCTTCACTACGTTTCATACTACATATAAGATAGAATGTGAGCCAAAAAAACATGAACATGCACTTGCTTTATCACTTCCACCTCCATGCATAATGAACACTCACACAGTAGGCACTTATACATACAGTATATAGGGTCAGCTGTGACTTAGGATAGTGTGTCATCTATTAACTGCTGGTGGTGGTATGGAGTGGTAGTACCACTTTTAGTACTTGAAGTATATTTTAGATGCTAATACTTTTGTACTTTTAAGATTTTGAATGCAGAATGACTTTTATTTGTGTGTTGTTGTTTTCTTATACTGTGGCATTGCTACTTTTACTCAAGTAAAAGATCAGAGTACTTTTTTGGTCTGATCACTGGCTCTTCCTGTACACAAGCCAAAGCATCCCTAAGCAATACACTGAACTCCAAATCGCTCTCTGCTGCCATCTGGATGTGAAAGCTGTACAAGTGCAGCACATTACTATACACATATAAACACCCATGCATATTTAAGTGAAACACACATCACTTTATACTATATACATATGATCTAAATACAAAATAAGACTCACACTTACTATATAAACTTATGTTCCTATACAGTATATACACAGACATTGAGAAGGATGTCTTCTTCACTTTTTGAGGAACCATACAAGTTGAGTTAGCATATATATGTATATGCCAGTACACTTTACAAATAAAAATCACTCAATAAAAACTACTTTAAGGGAGGGAAGATAAATTGAATGAATTATTTATTTAATTCAGATTATATTTAGGAAAGATAAGAGAAGGTTTAAATTTGCCAGAGAAAACTGCAGTGTGTCAAAAATTTAAAAACTAATTAAAGGTTTATTAAAGCACTAAGACACATGTGCAGGTGTGCTGTATGTAAAGTACAAGATAAGATTAACTTTATCTATCCTAATGGAGGATACTGTGCAGCAGTTGCAATGCAAAGTTAGAGGAGAGCATATACAATGCATGCAATATACAAGGAATGCATTGCAAAGTAGAAAAAGCAATATATAGCAAATATAAAATTAAATATAAACTAGATAACAGTGAGGTGCAAAATAAAAAAAAAAATGTTAACAGTAAGGTGCAAATAGGTGCAACCAATATGTCCAATATTTAGCCTACAATATATACAATGACACAAACAGGTTACAAGTATGAATGATAAATAAAGTATGGTTGCTTATAAGGATGTTTGTGCGGTGTCAGATTATTAAATAGATATTTGTTCTTATTTTAAAAAAAACTATGAAACTTGGGAGATTGCTAACAGTTGTGGTATACAGGATGACATTTCACTACGACTGAACCCTGAGTCAAATCTGAGCAACTTTATTGGTCTCTTCGATTAGTGTCATAGATAAATACTGACCTTAAAATGTGGTGTCACAAAAACTGCAGCTTGGACAACCAACCAACCATTCACAATGCAGTTGTAAGGATAGTTAATAGACCTATTTTGGAGGTGATGAGCCGTATCTTTATATAATATAGAAAGATGGGTTTATCCAAGTATTAAAAAAAGATAAGCCAAAGATTGAGTGATTTTTTTCCTTCTGATAAAGCCTGAAACACTGAATTGTTGCTTTCATGAGTCTACGTGCACATAATGAATAGACTATAGGAGACAGTTTTAATCAGCAATTAATTAAATCAGCCTTGTTCTTTAAGACATGTTAATTTTGTATTCTGCAAATACTCGATTATGGATATAAGTAATCTAGAAACTGAAATTATGATGAGATAAAGAAAGCCTGCAGGGGGCGTTACTTACTTTTGCTCTGTGTATAAGGTGTAACCTTTGACACCGGAACCGGAAACCAGCAGCGGCTTGTTGTGTGCTCGTGTTAGCTCTGCTAGCTTTTGTAACGTATGAGAGACGCATTTGTATGAAACTCGGACATTTTGAAAGCAACCTCATGCTACAGATCTAAACCCAACACCGATGTTCCCAGCGTCTCCATAAAAAGACAGAGTGGAGCCGACTCTGTGGATGTTTTGAGCAGCGGGTTGGTTTATGTTGAGGAAAAGTGCGGTAAAAGCTAAAAGTGAAAAACTTGCACCATGGCGGATGTTACTGCCCGTAGCCTGCAGTACGAGTACAAAGCGGTGAGTACAGACTGTACTTATAGACGAACGTATAAACATATTAACACCAACACATTCATATTGGTAGCGTTTAATATGCTCTTACCGTATCGAGCTAGTCAGCTAGCATACATGTTTTTAATTCAGACTACTCCGTGTTTAGTTAGCCACTCTGCTAACTAGCAGTTAGCTTAGCCGGAGCTGTGCAGACTGGTGTCCTGGCTGATCACCTTGTCTTTGTATTGAATTGTTAGAACTCCAACTTGGTGTTACAAGCTGATCGCTCTCTGATCGATCGCACACGGAGAGATGAACCCACCGGAGAGGTCCTGTCCCTGGTGGGAAAGCTGGAAGGGACGAAGATGGGTGATAAGGCTCAGAGGACCAAACCCCAGAAGCTGGAGGAGAGACGAGACAAGTCAGTACTGTCAACAATAAGTTTTATTTTCTTTGTCAAGTTAAAGCAACCGATGTTTGCATACCACTTAGTCTACTTAGACATTGTATCCCCGCCATGTACTACAGTTTATGGACTGGAAGTGTTATTTTACATGTGCATGGAGGATTTCATTTCATGTCTTGGGAATCAGAATCAATTTTTAGAACCAGAGAATGTAACTGATGTTATTTGGCAATCAATCACAGTAAATATTTAGCACTGAGTTTTAACTTTTACATTGTCAAAACATGTTAATATAGCTGTTAAGTCATGATTGTTTTGAGAAATCTTAGGGGTCTCTGTGTTTTTTGAAGCTGACATCTGTAATTTTAACTTGATTTCTAAATGCATTGCTTGTTGAAAACTCAATTCGGAAAGTAAACATTAGTTAATATATTTTGAAAAAGAATAGTTCAGATAAACCAATCCAAAATTTAATTGTAAAACAGAGGTCAGTGATCATTTGCCAGCCAATATCAAATAGTCACAATGATGGAAATTCTCACTAATTCATGATCATTTAAGATGCAGGAAACATTTCAAGAAAAATATGCCGTTTCATTTGCACTCAGTGAAAACATAACTTCAACAATAACAAAAACAATAATAAGGTTGAACAGATGTGCATTATCAGGCTCAGCAAAGTGTTTCTCATCCCGTAATAAAATTGCCTGGCAGGTATGAAAAGCTAACACCTGCGCTATGTTTTGGAAAGTATTTGGCTCGAATGTCTGAAGCATTTAATGTAGAATCTTCATCTTAATCAGTTTCATTTTCTCTTGTTCTGTCCATACAGGAGGCGGAAAAGAGATGAGGACAGGCACGACATCAACAAAATGAAGGGCTATACCCTTCTGTCAGAAGGCATTGATGAAATGGTGGGCATCGTCTACAAGCCTAAAACCAAAGAAACCAGAGAGACTTATGAAGTGTTGCTGAGCTTCATCCATGCTGCTTTAGGAGATCAGGTCAGGAAATTGAGAAACACTTGTTTTGTTTACATGTGAGCTTGCATTTTCTATCAGCGACCAGCACCTGAAGCTTTTAGTAATCTGGTTATTTTATCTTTTTGCAGCCACGTGATATTCTGTGTGGAGCAGCTGATGAAGTATTAGCAGTGTTGAAGAATGATAAAATGAGGGATAAGGAAAGGCGGCGTGAAGTAGAGCAGCTTCTTGGGCCTGCTGATGACACCCGCTACCATGTGTTGGTTAATTTGGGCAAGAAGATTTCTGATTACGGAGGGGACAAGGACTTACAGAATATGGGTGAGTACACCATATATAACTATGTTCCATATATGATTAGCAAGGTAATGATGTATGTCAGGTCACGTTTCAGATGTCCATGAGAATACTTCTGTGATTGTGGACTATATCTTTTCTTAACAGATGACAACATTGATGAAACATACGGTGTGAATGTCCAGTTTGAATCTGATGAGGAGGTGAGGACTTTCTGCTTATTCCGTTAAAATCACAACTCTTAAGCTGTCCCTGATATGTAGCTGCAAATTGTGGGTTAAAGCAGATTATGTCACCAATTGTCCGTGTTATGTAGGAAGGGGATGAAGACCCGTTTGGAGAGGTACGAGATGAACACCCAGATGAAGACAGCGAAGGAGAGGAGGCCGGTGTAGGCTGCGCTCTTTCAGCCAACGTAAGTGCGACATCTGAATTAATATTAATACTGAGTAAAACCTGTTTATATTTACACAGCAAGTTAATAAGTGACTCTTCATTTAGCTTGGTGCGACAGGCGATGTGATGACAGTGAAGAAAAAAGATCTACATCCTCGAGACATCGACGCCTTCTGGCTCCAGCGTCAGCTCAGTCGTTTTTATGACGATGCCATTGTCTCCCAAAAGAAAGCTGATGAAGTCTTAGAAATTCTCAAGGTATGTCTGACACCTTGTCTGTTGTGAGTTTTTTGTGGAGCACATATACATTTATATTTTTCAGGCTCACTCATTCATCGCCATCTGTATTCCACAGACTGCCAGTGATGACAGGGAATGTGAGAACCAGCTGGTGTTGCTGCTGGGCTTCAACACCTTCGATTTCATCAAAATCCTCCGTCAACATCGCCGCATGAGTAAGTCATTAGTGTAGGATGGTGTTTTTCAGAATCTTGGATCTTGTGCTTTTTGACGGTAATAATCACTTTCTGTCTTCTGACACACAGTTCAGTATTGTACCATGCTGGCAAGTGCTCAGAGTGAGGCAGAAAAGGAGCGGATAATAGGAAAGATGGAGTCTGATCAGGAACTGTCAAAGATTCTCTACCAGCTGCAAGAGACAGAGAAGGAGGATATTATTCGGGTAAGACCTCTTGCCTATAAAAGTATTTCCAAAAATTGCATCAAAGTATGTTTTAGTTGTTATTTACAGGGTTTTTGTGTTGTTAGGAGGAGCGATCTCGCAGAGAGAGGGTGAGGAAGTCTCGTGTTGATGACATGGAAGCGATGGATATTGACCATGGAGAGGTAAATACTGTTCACATATCAACTGCAATCATGCAAGCTACCCATGGTATTTTTCACTAACTAACTCAAGACTACCACACTGGGGTAGGAAATGTCATCAGAAACACTGCCACTGGTATGCAACACTAAAGTTGACATGTTGTATTTTTTATTCTTCTTATCCCACAGTCAGTGGCCCCTCGACAGTTGCTAGACCTTGATGACCTGGCCTTCACCCAGGGGAGCCATTTCATGGCCAACAAGCGTTGCCAGCTGCCAGATGGCTCATTTCGCAAACAGCGCAAAGGTTATGAAGAAGTCCATGTGCCTGCCCTTAAACCCAAGCCCTTTGCTGATGATGAGGTTTGTTGGTTTTATGTCACGTTCCGGAAAACTTGTCATGCAGCAACTAATGCAAAAATATCAATGATAAGCTGATAAGTAGTGTGTAGATGTGCTCATGTCCTTCATTCTGCATGTCATTGCTTCATCAGGTGCTTGTTGCCATTGAGAAGCTGCCTAAGTATGCCCAGGCTGGATTTGAAGGGTTCAAAACCCTCAATCGCATCCAGAGCAAGCTCTTCAAAACAACCTTGGAAACAGATGAGAACCTGCTAGTGTGTGCGCCCACGGTAAGCAAACTTTGCTGAAGCTAAAAGCTATATGACAGCTTTTCTTTCTTTATGTGAATTTTCTCTGATAATCTGGTTCTCTTTTGTGCACACAGGGAGCTGGTAAAACCAATGTTGCTTTGATGGCAATGCTGAGAGAAATTGGAAAACACATAAACCTGGATGGAACCATCAATGTGGACGACTTCAAAATCATCTACATTGCACCCATGCGTTCACTGGTACAGGAGATGGTGGGAAGTTTCAGTAAGGTGAGCCCCATCTTTGTCCTTTCTAATTTGTATACATCAGATCAAATCAATTCATATCCGTGGCTGTGAGGTTTTGCTGATCAAATACTTCCTTCCTTTTACTAGCGCTTGGCAAGTTATGGCATCACAGTGTCTGAGCTGACAGGAGATCACCAGCTCTGTAAAGAGGAGATTAACGCCACGCAAATCATCGTCTGCACCCCTGAGAAATGGGACATTATCACCCGTAAAGGCGGAGAGCGTACCTACACCCAGCTAGTGCGGCTCATTATCATTGTAAGTGCTGTGAAAATGTTGATGAAGGGATTCTGTCATTCTGTGTTATAGCACGTCCAGCCGATGATTTGACGTGAAACTCTAATGAGAAACAAAATAAATGTTTTTGTGCAGGATGAAATCCACCTGCTGCACGATGACCGCGGCCCCGTGTTGGAATCTTTGGTGGCAAGGACCATCCGCAACGTGGAGCTGACGCAGGAGGATGTGCGTCTGCTGGGTCTCAGTGCCACACTGCCCAACTACGAGGATGTGGCTACCTGCCTGCGCGTAGATCCTGCCAAGGGACTCTTCTACTTCGACAACAGGTATGTCGTGTGGAGGAAGTCAAATGATAAAAAAGTTATATGATACTGCAGGAGCTTTTTGAGGCAGGATTCTAGTGATATCTTGTGATCTTGTGAATACAGCTGCCTCGCAAGGTAACTTAATTTGGGCAGACATACTGTTACTATCATAGAAAATTACATATACAATGATTGAAGATTTTAATTATATTGCCCACCCCTGTCATAAGTAACCGTGTTCTGATTTAATGTGTTTAGAGAACACTCCCAATAACAGCCAGATGTGTTTTCTTGTTTGGATTTTTTGCATATTCATCTCTGATAACTGCATTTCTTCTCTGTAGTTTCCGCCCTGTGCCCCTGGAGCAGACCTATGTCGGCATCACAGAGAAAAAGGCCATCAAACGTTTCCAGATCATGAACGAGATTGTCTATGAAAAGATAATGGAGCATGCCGGAAAGAACCAAGTGAGTCCTCTGACTTGTTTTTCTCAAGTGACTGAATTCAGTGACCAAATTCCTACAATTAAGAAACTTTGAGCCACAGTAACTATAATTATATGCATGCACAAACTAGTACTGATTAACAATGTAACCATAACTGTAACCAGATTTGAAGAGAGTCCTGATACTCACTTGTCTCCATCAGGTGCTGGTATTTGTCCACTCCAGGAAGGAGACGGGAAAAACTGCCAGGGCCATAAGAGACATGTGTTTGGAGAAGGACACTCTGGGTCTTTTCCTCAGAGAGGGTTCAGCATCCACTGAGGTGCTGAGAACTGAGGCAGAACAGTGCAAGGTGAGTTAATTAAGCTGAAACTTCACTACAACAAAAAAAATAGATGACTAATTTTAAAGTTCTGTAGCACTCAATCTGAACCTTGTTAGGCTGACACCTGAACTTTCTTATCTAGAACCTCGAGCTGAAGGATTTGCTGCCTTATGGCTTTGCAATCCATCATGCTGGTATGACCAGAGTGGACCGTACACTGGTAGAGGATCTGTTTGCCGATAGACACATCCAGGTTTTGGTGTCCACAGCTACTCTGGCTTGGGGTGTCAACCTGCCGGCACACACTGTCATCATCAAAGGCACTCAGGTGTACAGCCCAGAGAAAGGCAGATGGACTGAACTCGGAGCCCTGGACATTTTGCAGGTGAGTCTGTGCTGGCTGGATGCTGAACTGCAGGAAAGAGTTCTTTTACCCTCTTACCGAAAATAGTAACACAATAAATTATGTCTTATTTCAGATGCTTGGTCGAGCTGGTCGTCCTCAATATGACACCAAGGGAGAGGGAATCCTGATCACGTCCCATGGAGAGCTGCAGTACTATCTGTCCCTGCTCAACCAGCAGCTGCCCATTGAGAGCCAGATGGTGGGCAAGCTGCCTGACATGCTCAATGCTGAGATAGTGCTCGGCAATGTGCAGACTGTCAAGGTTGGTGGCATGTGAAGACACATCATCAGATACATAGGGAGCTAATCAATGATTCCATTTTTCTTTTTACAATTTCTGTAATTTCTAATATTTTTGTTGTGTCAGGATGCTGTGAACTGGCTCGGTTACACCTACCTGTATGTGCGCATGCTCCGCAACCCCACCCTGTATGGTGTCTCCCATGATGACCGCAGTTCAGACCCCCTGCTGGAGAGACGCAGGATGGACCTAGTGCACACAGCAGCCAATGTTCTGGACAAGAACAGCCTTGTCAAGTATGACAAGAGGACCGGCAGCTTCCAGGTATAAACATCTAGCAATTATAAATTATATTCTGTTAATTACATTTTTTAATGCCAATGCTTTTAAATTAGCGATGAGTTTGACTTTAGACTTGAAATAATTGACTTCTTTGCCTCTCTTCCTGAAGGTTACAGACCTGGGACGCATTGCCAGTCACTTCTACATCACTCATGATTCCATTCAAACGTACAACCAGCTGCTGAAGCCCACTCTCAGTGAGATTGAGCTCTTCAGAGTCTTTTCACTGTCATCAGAGTTCAGGAACATCACCGTGAGAGAGGTATGGTTGTCTCCAGACAGTCATGATTGTTCAGTTATAATCCCCAACAAAACTTCATTTATCATGCTGAATTTAAATACCAAAATGTTGCTGTGTCTTTCAGGAGGAGAAGCTGGAGCTTCAGAAGCTGCTGGAAAGAGTCCCCATTCCTGTGAAGGAAAGCATTGAGGAGCCCAGTGCAAAGGTAGCGTTCATAACCATAAGAATAACATTAAATTACCAGCAGCAATTAGAGGCATTACTAGCCCTAATGATGCAATCTTTTCACACCCATCTCCAGACAAGTTATCATTCTTCCAGTCAAAGTGAAGGCTTGTGCATATGATATGCCACCATAGTCAGCTGCCAGTCTTTGACACATGATGTAAAACTGGCTATAATAGAGATTTATTGTTGGTTTAATCGCCATTATTGAGACATTCTGCATTTTCTCTATATTCACTTTTATGTTAAAGCATATTGTGGTAGATAACTTCAGGATGCTGAAGTAATTATATGGAAAAAGTTATGTAGGATTCAATCATTATACCTTTTACCTAAGCTCATGCTTTTACATAATTTGTATAAATTTTAGCTCCATATAAAGTGAATGAACATGATGTTTACCAGATAAAGATCGACTGCCTTATATCTGCTGATTTAATAAATCAGAGTTCTACTAAGTAAAACATGAAGCAGTATTTAGCAATAAAATGGTACTAATAGAAATCCCTTTAGGCACTCGTTTTTATATGATATGAAAGAAATACAGGATGCCAGTAACACATTCTCAGCCGAGGCTGAAGTGTAAACAAATCCTGCACCCAGCAGTTTGTGAAATGTCAGAGGACTTTAAGGGATTTACAGCTTATTTACTTGTATTGTTTACTGTACAGCGTGGTTTAGCTATACTGTCAAAATGGCGTGTGGTCGACATCACATATACTGCACACACGTAACTGAGATTAGATTATTAAATCATTAATTAAATGATGCTTATGGCTTGGTGTTTCTGTTTTTCTGGTGTGCTTGTTAGGTGCTAGTTTATTTTCATTTTTTTTCTGTTTAAATAAACAATTAAATCCCAATAAAAAGCTTATCCTGTTTTTTGTGTCTTATCATTTCAGATCAACGTCCTGCTCCAGGCCTACATCTCTCAACTCAAACTGGAAGGCTTTGCTCTCATGGCTGACATGGTTTATGTTACACAGGTACACCACGACCTACTTTCATTGTTGTGTTGGTCAGCTTATAGGTTTTTGTTTGTCTCTCAAAATTGTGATTTTGTTTTTCCTAAGTTGTACATGGGCTTGAATTTCTGTCATGTGAGAACGTTACATCTTTAGACTGATAAGATGGAAAGAAATTTTCTTTCATTTTACTATAGGTTTGTTGAAAATATTGATGCCAAACATAACTGCCCATAATTAACAATTCAATTTGGTAACTAAATAAACTTTTTTAAGAAAACAAAGTTAGTTTTTGTTCTTGGAATGAATTATCATGAGATTAATTTTTGGTTTTTGTTTTTTTGACAGAGTGCTGGAAGGTTAATGCGGGCCATATTTGAGATCGTTCTCAACAGAGGCTGGGCTCAGCTGACAGACAAGACCATGAATCTTTGCAAGATGATTGACAAGAGAATGTAAGTCTGTAACTCTTTATTTTGCTATGCTGTGTGTTGTTTGCCAAGGTAAACTGCTGATGTTGTGCATCCTGCTCTCTACAGGTGGCAGTCGATGTCTCCACTGCGACAGTTCAAGAAGCTACCAGAGGAAGTGATCAAGAAGATTGAGAAGAAGAACTTCCCCTTTGAGCGTCTCTATGACCTCAACCACAATGAGATTGGTGAGTTTTCTGCTCCCATAACTTTCTCACTGAATTCTCTCCTCAGCCTTCAGAGTAATTAGAAGCCATACTTTTTATTTTTCAGGTGAGCTGATCCGAATGCCAAAAATGGGGAAAACCATCCACAAATACGTCCACCAGTTCCCCAAACTGGACCTGGCTGTCCATCTACAGCCCATCACCCGCTCAACACTGAAAGTGGAGCTCACCATCACACCTGACTTCCAGTGGGATGACAAGGTCAGTATGTGGACCCAGGATACGGTGCACTTAAACTGTCCCTGTTGCTTTGCCTCTTTAAACACTTTCATTTTCTCCACCTAGATTCATGGATCGTCAGAGGCTTTCTGGATCCTGGTTGAGGATGTGGACAGTGAGGTCATCCTCCACCATGAGTACTTCCTGCTCAAAGCCAAGTACGCCCAGGACGAACACCTTGTGACTTTCTTTGTCCCAGTGTTCGAGCCTCTGCCACCACAGTACTTCATCCGTGTGGTCTCAGACCGATGGCTCTGTAAGTAATTTGATTGAAAAATCTGTGTTGTAGAATTCACATTGTTGATGTTGAGTATTTATTTATTTATTTGTATTTTTCTACTTCTTTTCAGCCTGTGAGACTCAGCTGCCAGTATCCTTCCGTCACCTGATCCTACCAGAGAAGTACCCCCCACCTACTGAGCTGCTGGATCTGCAGCCGCTGCCTGTCACTGCTCTCAGGAACTCTGCCTTTGAGGCTCTCTACCAGAACAAGTTCCCCTTCTTCAACCCCATTCAGACACAAGGTACAGAACAAGAAAAACAGTCGACCACACATTGTGCTTCACTTTCTGACATAATTTATCCCTCTGGGTGTTTTATTATTGGTTATTTAGATGAAAGAGTACTCAAAGGCTTGCTGTCCATTTCACTTTGTTTTCTTGGCTTACATATTTGTATTGTTTCTGTCCCTCCAGTGTTCAACGCAGTGTACAACAGTGATGATAATGTGTTTGTGGGTGCTCCCACCGGCAGTGGAAAGACCATCTGTGCAGAGTTTGCTATTCTGAGGATGCTGCTGCACAACGCAGAAGGTCGCTGTGTCTACATCACCCCAATGGAAGCACTGGCCGAACAGGTATGAGGTCACTTTGAAGCTGGACATGAGCTTATATCAGAGCCACCACTGCTTTCTTTTTCTATCTAACTTAATAAATAATTGTGTCAATCTTTGTCACACAGGTGTTTGTCGACTGGCACCAGAAGTTCCAGGACATCCTGAACAAAAAGGTGGTGCTGCTGACAGGAGAAACCAGCACAGATCTGAAGCTCTTGGGAAAAGGTGACATCATTGTCAGTACCCCCGACAAATGGGACATCCTGTCTCGTCGCTGGAAACAGAGGAAGAATGTTCAGAACGTTAGCCTGTTCATTGTGGATGAGGCACATCTCATTGGAGGAGAAAATGGAGTAAGAACATAAAACTGCTCTTGGCTGCGTTGCAGCAATTTCATGTCATGCTCATTAGGTGTACACTGCATTTGTGTCATTTGTAGACTGTGCGTCATGTTAATGTCCCTTGTTTATTTTTCTTTAGCCTGTTTTGGAGGTCATCTGCTCCAGGATGAGGTACATCTCCTCTCAGATTGAGCGTCCCATTCGCATCGTGGCCCTCAGCTCGTCTCTGTCCAACGCCAAAGACGTAGCCCACTGGCTGGGCTGCAGCACCACAGCCACATTCAACTTCCACCCCAACGTCAGACCTGTGCCTCTGGAGCTGCACATCCAGGTCTGTAAACTGTGTGCTAGATGACAGAAATAGGGACAGTGAACACAAATGTGCAGCCAATCAAGAAGACATAAAGTCTTGTCAGGTTCCTGATTTTGCTGCTAACATTTCTGGTCTTTTTTAGGGCTTTAATGTGAGTCACACTCAGACTCGCCTGCTGTCCATGGCTAAGCCAGTGTACCATGCCATCATGAAGCATTCTCCCTCTAAGCCAGCCGTGGTGTTCGTCCCGTCCCGCAGACAGACTCGCCTCACAGCCATCGACATCCTCACTTTCTGTGCTGCTGACGTGGTTCCTCAGAGGTCAGTCACTACAATAAGATCACGCCTGTAGATGAGTAATAGCCTGTGGTGATGTTTCCATTACATCTCAACACTGTGAACAAATAATTAATGTTTGTCTCTTTGTAGGTTCTTGCATTGCACAGAGAAAGACCTTGCTCCATTCCTGGACAAAATTAATGACTCAACTCTGAAAGAGACTCTGGCCAACGGCGTCGGCTACCTGCATGAGGGCCTGTCTATAATGGAACGTAAGATAGTGGAGCAGCTCTTCAACTCAGGTGTGACTCACTCCTGCTCTCGCTTTTCTGCTTGGTGTGTGTAGGTTCAGGACTAACTAAATATTTTTGGCTCTTCTCCTTTTTACAGGTGCTGTTCAGGTGGTGGTGTCGTCTCGTTCACTCTGCTGGGGCATCAACATCTCCGCGCACCTCGTCATTGTCATGGACACCCAGTACTACAACGGCAAAATCCATGCGTAAGGCTCCCACTAGATTGATTAAGGTGTGTGCTCTGCATAATATTTATTGTGTTGGTGACAGTCTCCTCCTATTTCCCTCTTTCTCTTAGATATGTGGACTATCCCATCTATGACGTCCTCCAGATGGTGGGCAAGGCAAACAGACCCATGTTAGATGATGAGGGACGCTGTGTCATCATGTGTCAGGGCTCCAAGAAGGTAGGTAGACCTCTGTTGTATCTGTCTTTTTCAGTTTTGAAAACTGACCTAACTGTGCGACAATAAGAACGAACACAACACAGCTTCTTTTTTTTTTTTCCTTGATAGGACTTCTTCAAGAAGTTCCTGTACGAGCCGCTGCCAGTGGAGTCCCACTTGGACCACTGCCTCCATGACCACTTCAACGCTGAGATTGTCACCAAGACTGTGGAGAACAAGCAGGATGCTGTGGACTACCTGACGTGGACATTCCTCTACCGCCGTATGACCCAGAACCCCAACTACTACAACCTGCAAGGTGAGTCTCTATCTGTCTGTTTTAAAACTAGAGAATAGATGCAGTTTTATTTACACCGGGTCAGATGTCAACAACGGCTCATAAATGTCAAGTTCTGTGTTTACCTTGTCAGGCATGTCCCATCGTCACCTGTCAGACCACCTGTCGGAGCTGGTGGAACACACGCTACACGACCTGGAGCAGTCCAAGTGCATCAGCATAGAGGATGAGATGGATGTAGCACCACTCAATCTTGGCATGATCGCTGCCTACTACTACATCAACTACACTACCATTGGTTCGTGCCTGTACAACTGTCCTATCACACTTGCTGAAAACTTCCTATCATGTCATTATCATGTCTGTCATAGATCCTTTATGTATGAAAATTGTGTTGAACTCACACATAACTGATTTGTCTGGGTTCTACAGAGTTGTTCAGCATGTCCCTGAATGCCAAGACAAAGATCCGTGGATTAATCGAGATCATCTCCAACGCTGCCGAGTACAAGAACATTCCCATCAGACATCACGAGGATGCACTTCTCCGACAGGTAAACAAGTAGAACTCAGCTATAACTGACTGTTTATAATACTTAACACTTCTCTGACAAGTCAGTGTGAAACTGTTTTAAAACAACTTTTTTTGTGTGTTTCAGTTGGCACAGAAAGTGCCACACAAACTGAACAATCCCAAGTTCAATGATCCCCACGTGAAGACAAACCTGTTGCTGCAAGCCCACCTCTCCAGGATGCAGCTGAGCGCTGAGCTGCAGTCAGACACAGAGGAGATCCTGAGCAAGGTACAGAGTTGGTGATTCATGGCGATTTCAGCACTGAGTGGACTGTCAAATTTCTGAAATGAATTCCTGTGTGTATATTTAACCCATGTGCTTTGTCTGTAGGCGGTTCGTCTGATCCAGGCCTGCGTTGATGTGCTGTCCAGTAATGGCTGGCTGAGTCCTGCACTGGCAGCTATGGAGCTGGCCCAGATGGTCACCCAAGCAATGTGGTCCAAGGACTCATACCTCAAACAGCTGCCCTTCTTCACCTCAGAGCACATCAAGCGCTGCACGGATAAGGTACATCAGCGTTTTCTCATTGCTTGCTTCAGTGCTTGTGTACATGGATCAAACGTGCATTGACTGACTATGATTCCCTGCTCTTTCCCTCAGGGTGTGGAGAGTATCTTTGACATCATGGAGATGGAGGATGAAGACAGAACCGCTTTGCTGCAGCTCTCTGATGCTCAGATGGCTGATGTGGCTCGCTTCTGTAACCGCTACCCCAACATTGAGCTGTCATATGAAGTGGCAGAGAAGGATAATATCAAGAGGTATGTATGAATTCAGTCAGCAGCATTGTCTGCAGTAATAAGTGCATATATACATTTCATTAAGTAATGAAAATGAAGAATTACACAAGGTAGACAACTGCATGACAAGGACAATGATGACTATTTCTCATCACCCAGTTATTATTGGTAAATGTTAATGTGTTTGTCCATGTGTCTTCACAGTGGCAGTCCAGTTCTGGTTCAGGTTCAGCTGGAGAGAGAAGAGGAGGTGACCGGTCCTGTCATTGCACCTCTCTTCCCACAGGTAAATGCCATTGTTGTTTTTGTATGACCAAGAGTTTCTCTAATATTTTTTGTCTTGTCATGTAATGACTTGTTTATAAACTGCGTGTCTGCATGTCCTTAAAATGTATTTTAAGTTTAATGTTGTAAATATTAGGCCTTAATTACATAGTCCTAAATTTGAATTTGAGGTCTTCATTGCCACAAACATTTTTATCTAAATTATTTTTTCCATCTTTTAATTTCTCTCTGTCAAAATTAATCAAGCTCTTCTGCATGAAATAACACAAATCCGATGTTAGAAATCTTTAAACCTGCCACTGAGCCTAAAACTGCCTTGCTTTATATTTGGATTTACCTCTTGGCAAAATGTAGATTAACCTGACTCACTTTAATAACCATATTCCTACATAAAACCTAGCTCTATCAGTCTTGCATTTAGTTAAAAATCATCTTTAAAAGGTTTTTAAAAAGCATTACATTTAAGTGTCTGATACCCGTAGACACCCTGATAAATATTTTTCATTTTGACAGAAACGTGAGGAGGGCTGGTGGGTGGTGATCGGAGACCCCAAGTCTAACAGCCTGATCTCTATCAAGAGGCTGACACTGCAGCAGAAAGCAAAGGTCAGTAAGAGTCGCTAACTGCATGTATTGTGTGACCAAAATTTAATTTGAAACAGGAGCCTCATTTTGTTTATGTCATGTCCTCCCTCTGCAGGTTAAGCTGGACTTTGTTGCACCAGCGATGGGCGTTCACAACTACACCCTGTATTTCATGAGTGACGCATACATGGGCTGTGACCAGGAGTACAAGTTCAGTGCAGATGTGAAGGAGGCTGACAGCGATGGAGACAGTGACTCAGACTAAGCTGTAACATGATAATTGTAGCCTGCATTATTGTGTTTGACATCGAGAGGGATCAGTAGGTGTTTTTTGTTTTTTAATTGTAGATATTCAGCCTGTTTCATGTTCCTGTTTCATGGCCCCTTTGTGAGCATGTCACTATCATCTCTGCCCTTGTGAAAATAAGTCTTTGTATACAGTACAGTTGTGTCTCATTTTAAAGTTGTAATCTCGAGGATTTTCATGAAAATGTTTAAAGTCACTGTCTATTGCTGAATGACGTAACACAATGGTGACTGAGCCTGTGGCCCACTGACCAAAGTTTTGCAATATTTATATTAGCAAATTAGGAACTGGGTGTCAAGGGTGATATTCCCTTGGAAAAATGCTGTATGACGTTACCGCTAATGCAAACCAAACATTTCCTACTTCACATTAAAAGCATTCAACTGGCGAACAAGAGTTGACTTTTAATGTGAAGTAGTCACAGAAAATTCAATGTGTTTGTCAGTGACATTAGCACTTACGGCTATAGTTCATCAGAAATGAATCTTTAAAACAAAGCAGTTGTCATTGTCGGCATCTTCCGACAGTTTGAAGAGTCAGTAGCAGCCACTGTGAGCTGTTAGATGAAAAGCTGCTGCTGCACACCTCCAACATAGTGAAGTAGCTAACCCTTTTCTCTGTGTCCTGCTTTCCACCGACTCATGCAGTGTGTAGCATGATATCAGATCACAGTTGCTCACAGAATGATGGATAAAGGCCAGTTATTGCCTGACTACTGTTTGTTTTGCTGCCCCTAAAACTCTGTGACTTGTAGTTTTTGCTGTTAACTACAAGTAACTACAGGTGTCGCCAAATCAGCCAGGACTGAAATCTTATGGATTGCTACTTTAAATCACCTGAATCAGTCCAGAACTATAGTGTACATGATGTGTTTAGAGTTGATATAATCAAGCATGTATTACAGATACATGGTAAACTCTCCCCACTGTAGACCCAGTCTGTGTTCTGAGTGTGTTAAATCTAAAACTTTGTACAAATCGATCTACTGTCAGTTTTTAGGTCTGACTGAAATTTGAAATGTGACTACAGATTGAAAAAATACACTTAAGTTGGTCTGTACTTTGGAGTTAGTGATTGGGTCTGTAAACACAGGGAGAACTGTCCACTTATATTTTGGGACTTAAATCGTTTTGTTATGAAATCGTATTCTAAATGTTTTTAGTATGATGTGCTGTCTGGAATATTTTTTTGAAATAAAGCCACAGAATTGTTTTTATATTGTTTTTAATATTTATTTATTTATTCATATAAAAATCAATAAATTCTTAATTAAGCTGTTACACAGAAATATTTAGACTCACAAAGCAAAAGATGTGCTAAAGCATTCTGATCAGTTCAGAAACAACATGAAAGGTGACATGTTCGTACACTGTAATATCAAGTTAAATCCTGTCAGACTGTCGTAAGCTGTAAAAGTTGAATCAACAATATTAAATGTGGTGACCTCAGGACCACAGTTCCCAGGGTAGCTTGCAATAACTGTTTCTGTTCAGTAAAAGGTCACTTATGATGATCAGCGATCAGTCTTCCTCTTGGAACCTCCAGATGGTGATCTCTCCGTCATCGCTGCAGGCGGCCAGGAGCCCTGCCTCTTTAGGGTTCCAGGAGACACAGTTGACGTCCTGGCTGTGGGCTTTGGTTACCTGAGCAGCCAGTGAGAACACTGGCTGGTCCGGATCAGCCGTCTCATCCTCCTTAAACACTCGTACTGCATCATCACCACAAGCAGTTGCCAGGGCGCCAGTCTGCCGACACCTGAACGCAGATAAACATTATGGTTCTCAGTTTGATCTAACAGGATGACAAATTCTAGTGCATACAGACCTGTAAAAATCAATAAGCATTTGACATGTGAGAATTACATCATATCCAACTGATTTCAAGTGATTCTTTATTGCGCGCGCACACACACACACACACACACACACAGTGTAGCTGACATGTTTTTACCTACGTATGTCAATTTACCCTCTCCCTATTCTGAATGGACTGCAAATGACTCGCAAACATGTCAAGTTTGTAAAAAACACACTTTATTTTCAAGTACGGTCAATCTCTGGCACAGAGCTTTTACTTTGAAGTGCACTTTCCCGCTGTAGAGTGACTTATGGACAGCTACTTGAGAGAGAAGGCAAACTAGCTCAACGACATGTCCCAACACAAGTATGAAGGTGAATATATTGTACTGTGTGGACCTTGAACTAATGACTACAGGGAAATCTGGACCCTGTGGCTGGACCAATTGGGAACCACTGTCCTATAACATTGAAAAAAGAATATAAAGTATTCCATGACGTGAAAGAGAAAAGTGTGGTGAGGTCACACAGTGATGAGATAACCTTAGTGAACCAGCAAACTGGGCATGGAGTGTATTGTGTCTATACAATATATGAAAATGAGATGGGTCTTACCAGTCAATATCATAAATTGTTCGTCCATGGTACCCAGACAGAGTACAGACACACTTCCACGATAAGTCTCCTGTTATAAAGCAAAGCGGAAAGTTAGAGATAAAATATTCCACCATCTTCTGTCCACTTACCTACATTTTTTTCATATATTTTTTATGAGCGTTGACAAAAAGGTGCATTAAAGTTTAGAGTTGTATAAACTTGGTCAGTTGAATTATTAACAATTAAACCATAAAATATTTTAGTCATATAAAGCAACATAAGGCTGACATTTGTACTACAGGCCTGCAGCAGCTCTTTCACTGCTAAAAAAAAACATTTGCTCTGTTGCTGTGATGTAAATATCTGCTTATGTGGAAGCAGACAACAAACGTGTACAATTTGGAAACTGTGAGATATTATTAGAGGATTGTTAAAATGGACAAAAAGATGCCATATTAAACAATTCAAGTATGTGACTGATATAAAATGAGCTTCTCACCTTATTATTAGTCTTAAAGAGTTAACCATGATCTTTGCCTGCTGAAGTGCTTTGGTTTTGAAAATTGTTGTCAATAATTAAATTGAGATGAAATTATTTCACTGGATAAAACATTTTACTTATGAGACCTTTTTTTTAATGAATGACTTAATCTATAAGGAGATGAATGCTGTCCACCAATAACAGCTCACCCTGTCCACTTTCATTTGGAGTCTCCTTCCAAATCTTCACAGTGCGGTCGTCGCTGCAGGAGGCCAGCCTCTGTCCAGCTGCATCAAAAGCCAAACTCCAGACTGTGGATGTGTGACCTTTCAAGGTGTCCCGGCACTCCCAGTCATCATCGTCTTCCTTGTAAATACAGATGTTGTTGTCGTAGCTGGCGGAAGCGAGGAGCTGTAAGAACACATGGTAAATACATAGTAAGATAACACAGTGAGAAATAATTTAGGTGCACAGGGCAGAGGGTATCTTACCTCCTGGGTCGGGTGCCACACAACATGCTTGACGTCTTGTGTGTGAGAGTTAACGACAGTAACACACTCGTACTCGTCTTCTTCGTCCACTGTGGGTTAATAACACAAAGATCAGAGAGGTGCAGATCGGTAGGTTTGCTCATTTCCTGCTATGAACTGGATTCATGCGATGCATCTGAGGTAGTGACACAAACCTTCCCACACCCACACACTCTTGTCTCGGCTACATGTTGCCAGCAAATTCCCCGAAGGTGCCCAAGCCACACACTTGACCTCATTTTCATGTCCCTCCAGCACAGTGATACTCTAAAAGACAAAGTCAGACTGTGAGTGAAATACACAGAGGGAACAACATACTCAAAGTGAAGATTATGCATCTCAGCTCACCTCAAAATCATTTTCCTTCTTTTTCCAGATGCATGTGGTTGCATCAAAGCTGGCAGAGGCCAGATAATTCCCACAGGGAGACCAGGCCACTTTCCTCACTGTGCGCTGGTGTCCATCCTGAAGCACAGTCTTGCACACCCAAGAGTCACCTAATACAAAAAATTATAGTGTTTATACTGAGGCTGCTAAAAATCATTGAGCAAGACTGATGGTAATATGGATTTACAGGATCTGTGCTTCAATATAATGAAGTGCCTTAGTTTTTCAAGTATTTCATTAGCAGTATAAGGCACTCCTGACTGATTATTTGATCTAACAAATAGTGTCTGTTGTAGTGTTGTCAGAAATATAAAATTGTTTTTCCAGTGCTGAATATTTAAAACTGTTTCAATACTCATTTTCCACTGTATCGATACCATCAACAGCAGTACAACTGCACGGTCTCACTCCCTTAGTGTTAATGTTTACAACAGTTGTTCTGCTGTTATCTGCTACTGATCAAGAAAAGTCGTTGTCATGTTAAAGCTTTGTTGTATTTTTAATTTTATGCCCTCAGTGTCAATTTTTCCTGTGGTATCGCAAATGGTATCAAATATGGATATTTTTTCAAGGTATTGATTCAAAGTTAAAAATCTCAGTATTGTAACACCGCTGCTCTCCTGAATTTACAAAAATGAAAAATATCATGATATATGATTGCATATACTGTGATAGAGGATTTTATTCATATGAACATGCCTAACCTAATCCCCTAAGTAACAAATTGTGATGTCCCAGAAAAAGGACTAGAGCCCACTCAAATGTTTCAGAGTCATTTGCTCTGATTCGAAGTGTTTTGCACTACTTTAATTAAACATAGGGATGACTGGAACATAAAACATCACCTTTATTTAACTTTTATTAGGGCTTAATGGCAAACTGGATCATTAAGAGGCAACTCTCCATGACTTCAATAATATCTGAAGCGATTATATAAACCTTAACAGTTAACTTCCTGTGATGAGAGGTGAGTTTTTGTCCTCAAGTTTTCCTTGTTTTTATTTTCTATTATGTTATTTGTCTATTGGTTTAATCAGCAGATGCTGGGTTCAATGAGATACAACTATCATGTAGATGTGTACGTGTCTTGTAGTTAACTGTCAAATACTGCATTTTGCCGATAGCTCACCTTCTTGTCCCCATATCCGGACGGCCTTGTCGCCGCCGCATGAAGCCAGCAGCGTCCCGGTCGGGTTCCAGCTGACGAACCAGCACCGGGAGTCCGGGTGTGCACTCAGTCTCTGGACCAGGGACAAAGCGTCCTTCATGTCTGAGCTGGTCTAAATATTAAAAGTGTGCAAACTGCTGTCACTCCCGTCTCCTGTCCTGTTATCACTGACAGCTAACTGTCGCGAGATAAACCAGCTGACTAACACCCCGATACTCTGTAACAACCCGCGATAACAACCAGTGCTGCTGCCCTAAACGAGAGTTATTTGGTCAATAGAAATAATATTTAGAAAAAAGATATATATTTGCACTAAAGAACAATGTACAGTTGTTTGCGGAAACTACCGTGTCGGAAATGCCGCCATCTTTGCCTTTCGCTTGATGCAATGAATCATGGGGCCTCGCTTTTTGTCTTCTTCTTGGGTTTTAATGGCGGTTGGCAACCAGCGTATTAGGCGCAATACCGCCACCTTCTGCTGTAGGTCTGTAACACAAGTGGACTTTGTTTCCAGTCTGTCAACTGGACTGGATTTTTCTTTTTACTTGTGATGTAAATATATCATAAACATAAAATTCACTGCACGGGTAATTGTCGCGTTCAGAGTTAAACATTGGGGGAAAAAACAATCATTGTAGATTGTTGTATAATTGTTAATTAGAACTGAATCACAAAATGATCAAAGTCTTGTCCCAAAGTTTTTTTTAATTTTATTATTCGATTTTTTTTTTTACACCTAAATAATTACACCAGTCTGTCATATAAATACATAAATACATAAAGAAAGAAAGAAAGAAAGAAAGAAAGAAAGAAAGAAAGAAAGAAAGAAGTGCTCACACTCAATTTGTTTACCCCCTGTAGGTCATACCATACCTTTATTGGTCCATGGCCCAACTTTTGATAACTTTGCTGTATTTTATTTCATTTTTGATAGATATCCTAATAGACTATATTCTATATAATTATTTCAGGAACATTACTGCAGAACACCAAAAATATGTTAATATAGGCCCCATTTAACAGAAAGACTAAACCTGATCTCATACTGATTGGATAAAACGTTACATAGCCAAGGTGAGATGAACAGATGTGTACAAAGTGGTTTTGTCTTCAGGTGCATCATTTCTATAAGGTCACCATGTAAACATAATGGTTTTTGTTGTTTTTTTTTAGCCTACTGACAAGACAAAGTTTACTGATACAATGCTAACAGGCTCTGTCATAAACAGGCCCACACATCGCAATGTACATATAGATTAAACATTACTTACCACATAATATATACATGTATGATTAATAGAGCACAATTTAATATAAAATACAGATGATTTGCACATATGATGATATGGAGCATAGATCATTACTCAGTCTGAAATTACTAAAAGGGGTTTTATTTTTTTCATATCGGACAAATAATTTATTTTAACCATCTTACAATGCTATCACATAATCGCAATACAAATCTAACGTTGATAATGGCACATATAATATTAACTGCAGTTGTTGAGTTGTGTCACCAGTGTGTGGGAGCACTGATCACTACTGGCGTATAAACTGCAGTCTATTAGAACCACGAAGAAGAATAGTGTAACAAGGAAGTTAATATTTTTACAGGAAGCCAGCGGAAGCTGCCTTTTGTTTTGTTTTGTCTTTGTTTTCTGTATCGAATAGGTGGCCATTTTTTCACCACAACTGTTTGCTACATTAGTTAATAGGTTATTGTTAATCTGGTTTGTTTATTTTTAAGTTTATTTCTTATGACAGTTGACGACATTTGACGTTAGCTGGGACCGAGCTTCACACGCTAACAACAGAGCTAACAGGCCCCAAGGCCATCTGTCTATTGTCTGCCCGTCAGTCAAACCTTCATCCTGTTTATATCCAGCAAATAGTTTTAAGGACTAACGTCGTTGGAAACTTTAGATACCACAGTGAACAAAGCCCCAGGCCCGCTGTCATCCGTTCATCGCAAAGGTAACGTTAGCTTTACCGGCTAACGAGAGTTTTTATATTGGCCAGTCAGTTGGCTGACCTCACTAACGGATCGTTTAGTCACAAATACTGACCGTAAAAGGAAACCAACAGTACAACGGTGCGTAGGGAGTTTGGATGACCATGTATGCCCCACCGGGTTCTACTGTCCCTGGAGGCCGGAGGAGGAGAGGAGGCACCTCCCTGCCCAAGCAGCCGGAGCGGAGCCTGGTTTCGGCTCTGCCCGGAGCTCTGTCCATCACAGCTCTGTGCACGGCTCTTGCAGAACCGGCCTGGCTCCGGGTTCATGGAGGCACCTGTCCGAGACAGGAGCTGGGGGTGGCAGATGTCCTGGGCTACATTGACCCCAAGCTTCTGGACGGTGAGGACCAGCACAAGTACATTAAAACCTGCAGCAGAGATCAGTTGTAGCTCACTTGTAATGCTTTGTGATGTCCGTGTGTCCTCCAGATTACTGTGTTAACCCGCAGACCATCTTGCTGCTGAGGGTGATCGCTGCCTTCTGTTTCCTGGGCATTCTGTGCAGTCTGACTGCTTTCCTCTTGGATGTGTTTGGACCCAAGCACCCTGCGCTAAAGATCACACGCAGATATGCATTTGCACACATCCTCACAGGTATTATTAATCTGTCACACTGGAGGTTTTTTTTCCAGGTCTGTTCATTTTTTAGAAAAAACAGTCTGTGATCTTGTTTTCTTTGTCTCTCATCAGTGTTGCAGTGTGCCACAGTCATAGGCTTCTGCTACTGGGCCTCAGAGCTCATCTTGTCCCTGCAGCAGCAACACAAAAAATACCACGGCTCTCTCATATACGTCACTTTTGCCATCAGCTTCTACCTGGTGGCAGGAGCAGGTGGAGCCTCTATCCTCGCCACAGCTGCGAACCTGCTGCGCCACTACCCCACCGAGGAGGAGGAGCAGGCTTTAGAGCTGCTGTCGGAGATGGAGGATAGCAGTGAAACTTTTCCTGCTGATTATGACATTGCCAATCAGTTTCAGCCACCACCTGCCTACACGCCCTAATGCCGCAAGACTGGCCTTGTTAACACTCGCTTCTCTCTCAGCACGGCTATTGGCTTGATGAGCAAACCCCACTCTTTATCAAATGGATCTCTTCGCAAATACTCTCCATAATGAACACAGCGTGCGCGGTTAGTGCACAAACTTCTTGACTGACAGTGCTTGGGTGCATGAAAGCTTTCTTTAGTGGTGACAGAAAATTAGGAGATGATTCTTACTTTCACCACTGAAGTTGTTAGTGATTTGCATGTAAATGGCTTTTAGGATTTGGTTCTTACAAGTAAAGCAAACTAAACTGCAAGGAGTGCTCAATGTGGCTCATCACAAGTAATATGAAACAGCCACAGCCTGATCAGTGCCAATTATTGAGGCTGGGCTGTCGGCAGATTGTCAGCAGTTGTATTGCTCTCGGTTAGATCCTGGATGGAGCTTTGTAAAGCATCATTTTGATTTAAATTTTGATATGCTTGCGGTGTGTATGTTTTTATTTCCCTGATTCATCAAAATGCAGAAATACACTGAGAAGATTATTTTAGACATTTCTTTCATACAAAATATCAAAACGGACCTTATTATTTATTATTTAGTTGTCTGTGCTGTGTCTTACTTTCTTCCATTTGCTTTGTAGACACCCGTCACTGGTTTAGTCTTATTCAATCACATATTTACTTGAAATAACACGAGGAAATTGTCCAAAAAAATGTGAGATCTGTCTTTGTGGTGTTTTAAAAAGGATGATGGCCTGTGTTATGTGTCGAGAGCTAACAGCCATGGAGAAATTGAGAAACATATCTGCGTGTTTCTCAATAAGACATTCAGTAACAGGAACCTCACAGCATCAGTTGGTTGTGTCATGTTTCTTGTATTTGATTTAAAAAACAAAAAACGAAACCTTGTTTGTACTTTGTGATCACCATACGTGACAGTTTCAGTATGTGTTTTTTTATGCATGAGTTATTTTGTGGGAAAGTTTTAAACCTTCAGGCAGAATTGTACAAGAACATCACACACAAGGTGCCAGCTGAGGCTTAAAATTGTGATTGATGTGGTGACTCTAGTTGGTTGTATATTGTTCTCTTTTACCCCATTTCTGCATTTTGTTCCTCAGATTGTCATCATATACTTTCATCACCAGTATGTAAATATTGATTGTTTCTACATAAAAAGTGGTCATAGTAAAAATTAATGCCATATCTTGCCTCATGCTTGTCATCTGTAAGCTGAATCCTGGGTTCTTCACTAACTACAACTCCTCCACTCAATGCAGCCGATAGGCAGGAGCGGTGGTTTTGATTTAACGGTATATTGACTTTGACATTTCCGTCTGACCAGGGTATTTCTGGGTTTACCGTCTAGACATTGTAGACGCAACATGGCATTACAGCAAGTAAGAGCCTTATAACCTAATAGACTTTAAAGGGCAGGCAGTATGCCTTGTACTGTATAAAGGCATAGCATCCACTGCTTCCTTATCAAAATTCACTAAGAAACATTTTCATTAAAACATGCACACAGATGCAGAGTTGTGTAAAAGATACCAGTCAACTGCTCTCACTCATAAAACTATATTAAAATGTTTTAATAATTTCTGCAGGTTTCTCCAAATAGCTGTCATACTAATCTAAATGGGTCAAGATATTTCATGGGTTAAAGTACTACATGTTTAGATTACTCTAAAGCTAAAGTGTCATTCTGCAGCCAAATGACTTAAGTTAATCAGATGAATAAACAAGGTATTAATAGTGAAGGGTGTGCAGGAGGGGAATAGGCCATTCAAGGCAAAGCAGCAATGGCTCTTCTCAGAACATGGAGCTTACGTGGCAACGTCACTTGGCCACACACTGGTGGTATATATACACTGGCACAGCACTATCAATATTACTACCTTTCAAAGTCTTTACCGGCTCTGAGGTAAACTGTTCAGTTACACTTTCCTCCTACACCAGTGAGACTAAAGCTAAATCATGCTGGCAACCAGGACCTTGCTGTCAAAACAAACACTGGCTGCTCTCTCTCGCCAGCCTGCCTGCTTTGTTCACCATGGTGACTATGGCAACTGGGGGAATACCAATATTGCAGTGGTAAGTGAAACATATCAATATAGGGCCAGGAAGAAAAGTAGACAAACTGATAGTGTGGGCGTTATTGTGAACTGTGAGTTACATTTGGTTTGTGACTCATAATGTAATGCAGGTTTTCTCAGGATGTGGCTGGTGGGATGGGACTGATGTCCATGAGGGAGTATAGTGAGTATCAGGATTTCACATCATTGCATGAACGTATCACCATGCAAAGATGGTAATTCACAACTCTGTCTTCAGCACCATGTACCACCTGAGCCGTAACGGTGCTCGCTTCCAGATGTTTGCTCCGAATCAACAGCAAATGCATGTGATGGACCACATGAGGAAGCAGCCTGGCTCTGGAGAGAACCGGTAGGCTTGTTAGGAAACATTAGTGATACACTTTGAGATGGATCAAGGTTATAGACGGGTCCAGAGGCTGTTTAGAGTTGTGCATTTAATACACGTGACTTGACTAATTCCATAATGTAGTATTTATGATTATTTCTGGCCATCACATAGGAACATGATGACGGAGTCAGCTCGCTTCAGTCATGGTCAGGGAATGATGCAAATGCAGGACCTGTCCAAGCTGGACGTCAACAGCTTTGATGGCGTCATCTTCCCTGGAGGTCACGGCATCATCAAGAATCTGTGAGGAATAATGAGTTATGATGTAATCACTCTGACACTGTTTAGAGGATGAAGATAGAGAACTAATTGTAATATATCACTCTCAACTCTTTAGGTCCTCTTTTGTGAAGGATGGCAAAGATTGCAAGCTGCACAATGATGTGGAAAGGGTGCTTAAAGACTTCCACCGCTCACGCAAGCCTATTGGGTATGTATCATGCATTTACAGTACAAGTCAATTGCTGATGAAGCAATACTGTGTAACTCTACTCATGCACAATATAGGTTGAAGTATTAGGGCAGCAGTGTGTGACATTGTGGCTTTGGGTGCCTTTTTTCAGATGTAAAATTCACATTTTAAATCCAAGCATGAGGCAATATTGCAGACTGTCACCGATTGGTACCGCACTTTAAATCAGATTACATTAGATTACATTAAACTAGATAAACACACAAGATTTCAACGATCCCTGTAATGGAATTAGGACATTAGAGCAGCTGTAGAAAAGATAAAGGTCAAACAGTGAATACTGAGCCGTTTAGATGTAGATAAATAAATAACATTACAAATTTTATTGACAATTTTTGCTCAAAATGTTGCAGATATGAAGTTTGGGGGAAAAATTATTATTACTAGATCTGCTAGTATCAACTAAATTGCATTTGTTGTTTGTTATTACTAAAGTCCTTTTTAAAATTAACAACAAAAACAGTCAGTAAATGTGTCACTTTGTGTTTCCTGTTGAAATACAGTAGCTGATAGGAAATAAACAGGGACCACAGCTGTTGCTCTACTACAACTAAAAATTATTATACCAATAGTTATGGCATATTTCTGTGAAGATACATTCATTAAAACATAAACAAAATACGCAACATAAAATATTCACAAATATAAGTTGATGCAACACAGGAATACTCCACCCACAAAATGAACATTTGTTTATCAATAAGTCATGCCATGCTACTTTGAATTCATGGAGAAAAGTGTGAAAATATAGATTTATTGATTGATTGAGGACCACTTTTAACAGCAGCAAAACTATATGAAAACATCTGTGTATGACTGGATAAATCAGAGTTGGATTATGCTGCAGGAGTTGTGTGAGAGTTTGTAAATGGATGTTTTGATATAGTCCCCAATTAATCAATAAATCAATATACTCTCCATTTGCCATGGAGGCGTGCAAGAAAAACAAAGCTTTTTTTTCACATATTCAGTGTAACACAACATGACTGTACAAATGGTCATTTTGTGGGTGAAGTCTTTCCTTAAGAGGTGCATCTGCTTAAATCTGCTGAAAGTCTCCAGGTTGGCTCAGCAGACACAGGAGGAAGAGCAGGTGTGGTACAAACAGTCTGACTCTAACCCTAACCCACATACAGTGGGTGATCTGATACAGCATGACTGATCCTTTTCTGCTACAGTGGCAAATGTGGAGTGAAGGGTCAATGAGGGGCAGTTGTGCAGCCCATGGTGCAGACAGGTGACAGGGTCAGCTGAGGGGACACCCATGTGCACAAAGGCAGGTCTGAGATGACAGGAGACGCAGGATTACAGGAATTAAAGAGTGGCGTTGGCGGCAGAAGAGGAGGAAGAAGAGGATGAAGCAGTTGTCACCGTGACAACACGAGGTTAAAAAGTATGTTGAGTTCTGACCTCAGCCCAGCCATCATTTAAAGGATAATACCTGTGTAATCCTCTCCTATTGCCATTAATACATAGAGTTTGAGCCTTTTAAGATCATGTTATCAAAAATGAAAATACAGTGGAAAAAATGACTCAAAACAACAACAATTTTTTTTTACCCTACAAGTGATAACAAAAGCCGTTTAAGATGTATTGTCGTGCAATGTAGGAGTCGGTATCACTAAACTGTGATTTACATGTTGCTGCTGCAGACAGCAGACACACACCCTCCATTGTTCTATTGTGTCAGAGCTGTAATTGTTGTCTTGATCTGTCGGCAAAACAAGCGGTGTATAAATTTAGAAGCAGACCTACAGAGCCCGGGAGGGTCCATGGAGAGAAAAAATAAAAATAAATTGAGGCTGTGTTTTACTAAATCGAGCACTCGAGATGCTATTGCCTGGCCTCGAGATTGTTTAATTTATTCCCTTGTTTTGGAGAGCTAATTAAGGCAGATATTTCACAGCTTTAGTCAACTCGAAATAACTAGAAATTACTGAATGTCTGTCCAATACACCTGTGACTACAGGAGTATTTAGGGACCGTCCTAAAAGTGCAAAATGACCCATTTCAATACTCAATATTGAATCAATTGTTTTTTAACAAAGAAATCTCAAACCATGGCCAGTATACAGAGTGGCAGTCTGTTACAAGTTCACATCTGTGAATTTGTAAAATAAATAATAATAATTTTTAAAAAGTAGCAAATCATGGTTATGAATGACATATTACCTTAAATGCATTCTTGGAACCCATCAGCTGTATTCAGCGTCTGACTTCCGGCAGATGGTGATACAGCCTCTGGGGGCAGACCCCCGATTTTTTGGCATTCTGGTTTGATTTGGGCGGAGGAGGCGAATTTCCATTTCTGACTTCCATTTATATATAAGTAAATATGCTGAACCATTGCGATGGATTCAGAGTTTGCAGTGACGGCAATTATGTTCCACCTCATTAGTTCACCACATGGAGCGTTTAACCTGGCAACAACTGCAGCCGGCTCAAACGTGATTGATCAATATCACGCGGACTACAAACAGCCTAGCACCGGAAACCAGGGCTCTTCCGTTCTTCTTCCAGAGGCAAGATCTCTGGGGTTTGCCTACAGACTCTAAATTCACTGAATGTAGAGTCTGTATATAGAGACTACCTTAACTGTGCTCATTTCAAAGTTATGATGTCTGCAGCTTGCTCACTCATTTCTATTTTTGATGTGAAACCACCACTAATGTGTCTTTGACATTCCCTCTCAACTTTCACAGTTGGTGTGCGATTGCCCTTAGCAAATCCCTTAGCATCATTACTAATGAACTTTTGCTTAAATATGCACATTTCAAGTTTATAATTTTGATACATCCTTTTTGATGGATATATATTGACAACAAATCACTTGTCATGTGTCTTTGAAAATCCTCTCACAACTTTCACAGCTGGTCATTTGTGGTAAAAGCCCTCAGCAAAACTCTTAGCATCATTATCAAGCCCGATCTCACACCGAGGCTGTCGATATCCGGCGCTTGGACCAAAACATTCTCACTCCAACCTTGTCACATATTGACATGCATGGTCATGGACTTTCCACATCCACATATAATGCGCAAGGGACCCTGGGTGTGGAAAAGCCCTTAGGAAATCCCTTAACATAATCGCCCATGATCCAATCACAACCTTAAACTGACCTTTGTAACACTTATCTCAAGCACCAATTAAACCAAAACAAGGGAATGAATTAAACCATCTCAAGACCACACAATAGTAAAGCAAGGCCAGGCAATAGCATCTCAACTTTTGATTAAGTAAAACATGGCCTCGAATTATTTGTTTTTTTTCTCTCTGTGGCACCTCCTGGGCTCTGAATTAACAACACTTGTGCACAAATTAACCGAGACGAGGGAACGACTTAAATCTCAAGATGTTAGTGCCTGTGAAGTGCTCCAGGAGGACAATTAAAACAGCTCTTCATTATAACAGACTGCACTGAATTTCAACCCCAGCAGACCTTTGTGCTGTCAACAGAGGGATTTAGTGTTTTAAAATTTCCATTTCTGAAAAATGCTCCATGCATCATAGATTTCTTGCTGTGATTTTAAAAAGCTGGATGCTTTTCTTGTGAAAAACAGCTGAACTACATGTTGTGGTCATAGATGCATAAGCTTAAAGGGACAGTTCACCCCAAAACCAAAAATACATATTCTACCTCCTGCCTGCAGTGCTGCTTTTTACTATTAGATTGTTTTGGTGTGAGTTTCAGAGTGTTGTTGCAGATATTGGCTGTAGAGATGTCTGCCTTCTGTCAAATATAAAAGTACCATCAAACAGCAGTGATGTCTCTTTACAGGAGTCATGACCCAGTTACTCAAACCAGTCAAAAGACCTTGTTGTGAGCAGTTTCATGTTGGAGCCATTTTCTTGCTACTGAATGACAGAAGGAAGCGTGTATCTGATGCTAGCTCAACTAGCACCACTAAGCTAGCTAACGTTAGAGCTCAGTCGAGGAGGATCCATTAATGTTTACATCTCACGCTGTTACAAGCCTCTTATCTAAAGTAGATACCAAGTGGCAACCTCCTGGGCTGAAAAATGAAGCTGATGCAGAAGTGCCAAAAACTGCAGTTCCTTAAATGGCCATTGGGGCTGGCTCCAAAACTGACTTAATCCCCATAGACCCCCACGTTAACATTCCCAATTTACGATCAGAAATAAATATGTTGGTGCCTGGTACAAAAAAAGGTTTTGGTCTCTGGAGCCAATTTCAACATGTATGACAAGTGTACAACAGGTGATTTTTTAAAAATAACTCCCCCACTGACATTTTATTAAGGCTTAAATTTATGCATATTTAAGAGCAGGGCTGCTTGAGTCTGCAAGGTGTTACTACAGTCTATGTCAGATTCACCCCTCACTCCTCCACAGCTCCATTTCTCAACCAAATATGATCACTGGCTCAAAAACAAAACAAAACAAAACAAAACGGCAATGGCACAATGCTGACCTAAAAGCTTTGAAACAGCGGTCCACAAACCAGTGGGTGATGTCGCGGTAGTTATGTCCATCATTTTAAACAGTCTATGGTAGATGCATGCTCCCTTCTGTGTGGTAATAGGGTTGGTGGGTATAGTTTGGTTGTAAGAAATTAGTTCCTACATGAAACTGCTTTCAACAAGGTCTGTGGATTATCTTGAGTAACCAGGACATGATTTTTGAAAAGAGAAGTTTTTTTCAAAAAAAAAAAGCTGACTGTCATTATATTCAAGAGAAGACAGACATCTCTACAGCTGATATCTCCAACACTCAGCAACTTACAGCGAAACAATCTCAGCTAATAATTTTGATTCTGGGGTGAATGAAGTATCTGTGTCAGTGGCCTACTTACTGTAAAATACTGGGAGGAAGCAACCCCATCATTTATGGTATTATTAACACCTACACCACTGCGTTATGCAGACTACAAGTTTTGTGACTGAACTGTACTGTTGTATGCATGATATCTTCAATAAATACCAAGTGTATGCATCAAACTGCACCTGCATTTCTTTATAGACACAGCACTCCCACACGGGTGTTTTCACTTTGGCTGATTGTGAGGTCACCATCATCTACATGTCTTTCTAAGGACAATGAAGGTGAAATCTCCCAAACATCTCTGGTTCGCTTGGAAGCCTTTTTTACATGTTATTCCCCACAGTCTCTCCCCATGTTTCCTGTATGTCTGTGCTTCAATTATCAAATAAAAACAACAAAAGAAAGCGAGAGATATCTGTGAAGTCTGTTCGCATCCACTCCTGCCAGGTACAATAAGTGAAATGTGTCTGTTTTGCTAAAGTGCGGGGATGTTGTCTGCCCATAAATATGATTTAATTTACGGGCTGATGGTGATAATAAACAGCTGACACTCTGTAATCTTGCCTCATACTCATCTTTTTCAGTACGCACTGAGCTTCTTATCCCAGTGCTTTTTGCTGGAGGAGCCTTTCTTTTTCAGGTGCTGAATCTCCCCTCTCTGGTAAGGCAATTATTCTCACACCCTGATCTTGTCTCTTAATCTTGACTTAATAAAAACCCCTGCTGACTGTTTCAGACTGGCCAGCATGGCTCCCATGCTGGCCTGCCGCGTGCTGCCCAGCATCGAGGTGACCATGGGCTATGAGCGGGACGACAACACTCGCTGGGGGAACTGGCCTCACACAAACATGGTGCAGGCTGTGAAGAGTATGGGTGCTCGCCACAATGTCCGTGAGCCATACATATCCTTTCAGAGGTCTCTTTTTACTATCAGTCTTCGTTAACTAAACCTACACTGTTCATGTGTGTCTGTGTTTATGTTGTGAAATAACTCCTGCTTTGGCCTTAACCCTCTGTTTTACGAAGCCTATGTGGACGAGAAGAACAAAGTGGTCAGCACCCCGTCCTTCATGTGGGAAACAGAGTATCACTATCACTACATTTTTGATGGCATTGGAAACATGGTCAAACATGTCATGCGTATGTCAACCAAATGATGTGACACTTCAGCCTGGAGAAGAAATAGAGAAAGTTGGTGTTGACGTTTGACATACACCCCTGTACTGTGATGCATTCTTACCTGAAAACATATAAATGCTTTAGTTAAAGAGCAAATGGCTTGTCGTGTATTTGATGGTATTGGTGAATATGTGACATGAACAGTAGGTGAACCAAATCATCCGTATGAGTCCAGGTGACATCTGAGCAGTGCTGCACATCAGAGGGGCTTACCGGTCATTTAATCCATGCTTTTAACTGGGAGCATCATTTCTTACTCACAACAGGCAGGGAGGAATTCACTGTCCTCACAGTGACACATCTGCGTAACAGTGGACAAAAACACAGCTGAAAGCATTTGATCAAAGCTAACATTGAACTCGGAAATTACAGAGTCAGGTCAGCCATTAAATGATTGCTGATGATTAAATGATGGTTGCTTCTGATCTTTTTCTCACAGTTTTGCAGCCGTGCTTCAGCTTCAGGATCATAAACTTACACAAAACTGTACACTACACCACGTAATTTACAAACATAGATTTACAAACCAATAAGTGTTTCTTTGGTCTCATTTAGGCTAAACTAATGATCTATACCTTTCATGTACTGTGGACAGAAACTACTGTACACAGATTTATTACTCTCTCAGTATCTCTGACTAAGATGTTAAATCTCTCCTCCAAATCTTTGAAATAAACAGTAGTCATATGAACAATTATTGGCAATGTTGTGCAATGTTTGTCACACCTATAGTATGAAAATATAAAGGACATGACTGCTCCCCTAAAGTGAAGCCAAAACATCTGGATAGCCCCCGAGTGGCTGGCTGCAGTATAGTTCATAAACAGGTCAAAATAAAAGATCAAAGTACATGTCAAATACTTTTTTCTCAGAGATGGTTTCTGTCATTTTAGGTCATCACGGTGATGTTGGTTCAAGTGTTACTTTTTCTGATAAGTTTGATTATAATAAGTTATTTGATGCTTTAAAATGGGAGTTGGCTTCATGATTGATAGCTATGTGTGCCAACCTGATTGCGAGCAATGCTCACAATTGGTCAGTCGGGTGTATGGGCAGGAACTCAAAAACTGCGGAGATCGCTATGGCACAGACTTTGGCTCTAAATGATGTCACCAGCACAAGATGGCAGTGACCGTATTTTTATATACACCGGAAGTGGAGACGTGTCAGTCATCTTTATATACAGTCTATGGTCACACTTGCTCAGGTAAGACATCTTTGACTCACCTGTCTCCAGAGCGATGACTCATTACTTACAGTAGTATGTTTAGGCCTAAATATTGGAAGAGATTCAAAGTATGTAGGATTTAAGAGGATCTATTGGCAGACACGGGGCGGCACGGTGGTGTGGTGGTTAGCACTCTCGCCTCACAGCAAGAGGGTTGCCGGTTCGATCCCGGGCGTGGGAGCCCTTCTGTGCGGAGTTTGCATGTTCTCCCCATGTCAGCGTGGGTTCTCTCCGGGCACTCCGGCTTCCTCCCACAGTCCAAAGACATGCAGATTGGGGACTAGGTTAATTGGTAACTCTAAATTGTCCGTAGGTGTGAATGTGAGTGTGAATGGTTGTTTGTCTCTATGTGTCAGCCCTGCGATAGTCTGGCGACCTGTCCAGGGTGTACTCTGCCTCTTGCCCGATGTAGCTGGGATAGGCTCCAGCCCCCCCGCGACCCTCAAGAGGATGAAGTGGTTAGAAGATGAATGAATGAATGAATATTGGCAGACACAATATAATACTCATCACTATTGCTGTGTCTCAAATCGCGTACTTTTACACTTAATATTTTGAGTGCATAAGTGCGTTCACATTGAGAGGTATGGAAAAATGCAGTGCACCATGAGTACACAGATGGTGCACTCAAAACGGTCAAGAAGTTGAGTGTGGAACTATGGACACTTCTCGCCCTCAATGGCTGCCATCTTGGCTATGTAGCAGAACGGGAGGGACCACTTTTCAAACTGAAAATTTAGCTGCAAAGGACTGTGCAACCGTGAACGTCGCTGCATTGTTCAAATGTAAGTTATACATGTGTTTTTTGCAGTAAGCACCACTAAACTGTTGTCGGATATAAGCCACCGGTATGTTTATTGGGTTAATTTAGCAGTCTGTAATGATTTGGTACTGCAAACGATAACACGAATGCTAATGCTAGTTTGCTAACTAGCCAAAAGCTGCAGTCGTCATTTCCGGTAAGTGCACAATCGGCAGTGTTGGTTTGAGACAACACTACCCTGTTGAAATTCGCACACTACGCCAATAAGTATATAGTGCACATAGTGCACATAGTATACTACATGGAAGTGTACTTACGGAAGTATGTGATGTGAGACACAGCATATGTTTTCAGCAGGGTACAATCACCTAAAACTAATAATTGTTTTTTCCTTACCTTACCTTATAACAAGCCCTTCATATCTACATGCGGAGCGGGTCCACTTCCACAGGCCACCATGTTGTTGTTTCTACAGTAGCCCAAAAACCAAACCAAACACTGGCACTAGAGGGCCTTTCAAAGTTTTATGTCAGCTGAAGGCCATTGTATATTCCCTACACACTTGGAAAGGGAATGGTGAGGGAAGAGGTATTCAGTTATTTGCAATGTGCAACCTCAACACTAGATGCCACTTAATCCCACGCACTGGCTTTATATTCCTATTTGGCATGCATACTTCTCATAACCATAACTCATAGACCGTTTATATGATATCTGGAAAGTTCAAAAACTACCGGAATATACTAGTCATTACGGTGGCCCCCAGGACTTCCGCAGTACGACTGTCCAATCACAGACAACTCACCAGCGCACACATTATTTGTCTTTTTTCTCTTTAAATTGTTATTGCTTAGTCAAAAGTAATATTGAATAACTGCCAGATATTTGAAATTGAAGTTATGTTGGAAAAAAGGGGCAGAAGCACTCACTCATTGCACATTTTTTGACAATTCTACAGCAATAAAATCAAAATAAATCCAGACAACGTGAATGTAATTATAGTTATTAAAAGGATGGAGTAAAATAGAGCTGAGCTTTGTCAGTGTGAGCCTGCTCACAATTTGCTCAAAGCACTGCTGTGCTTCAGTACAGCCTCACAGAGTCACTGGTATGACTGCAGATTTAAAATAAAGCTGCCTAGAAACAAATTTTTTGCAACACATGTATTTTGAAGGAATAGCTTAAAATCAAAAATACACATTTTTACTCTTACTTGTAGTGATATTTATTAATCTACATTGTTTTGGGGTGAGTTGTTGAGTTTAAGAGATATTGCCATAGATTTCTGCCTTCTCTTGCTCAAAGCACCAAAACAATACCTTTGAAGAAGTCAACAGCAATGTCTGTATCCATAAACCATGACCCGGTTACTCATGATAATCCACAAACCTTAGTGTGAGCAGTTTCATGCAGAAACTATTTTCTGTCTACCAAGCTACACCTGCTAAGTTCATCAACGTGCAGAGGGAAGCCTTTGACCCCTTTAAAGCCTAATTGTTAATGTGGCTAACACAAAATTGTTTTATTGGCGAGTCTGTGATTAAAGATTTAGTGATATAAGGATCCATCTCAAGCTTTGTTTCAGCCAAGCCTATACAGGTACAGTTGTTACCTGAAGAGGATGGGTTAACCAGATTTATAAAGGCTAGACAGGTGATTACAGGCATGGTTAAGGTATAGCCCTGCTCTGGAAATTAAGTTGATGTCATCAAGTTACAAATTAGAAATTTAGATGAAATTAACTTAATTAACTGTGTTTTTTGTCACATGCTTTTCCTAAAAACACACACACACTAAAACAGATCAACACATTCTCTCAGTCTGGTGCATTCAGAATAGAACAATTTATTCATAACAAACATATAAAAATGACAAAAACAACCAGGTGGCAAGATATAAAATTTTCCAGTTTGTACAAAACTTCCAAAACCATCATCAGAGATGCATTACTCACTCCATATGAAGACTTCATCTGGGTTATTTAAGTAAATATAGTACAAATCTTGAATCTTAGCTACAAAGTTATTCTTTTAATCTGTTGTCAGCTAATGTAATAAAAACAGCCTTTGTCATTTTTTAAGTAAACAAAAAAAAGTAGGCTAACGGGCACAAATTCATTACAGACTTCACAGCAATTCAAAAACAGAATCAGAAGTCGATGGTATATTCACAGTGTTATCTTCACATCAGAGATGTGAATTGTAAACATTGTTGCATATCATAGCTCACCTTAATAAATATACAGAAATACTCATGTGAGCAAAACTTGTGTAAAAAAAACTCCTCAATAATTTTTAATCCTCTGATCATTTTTGACTTTAGCTTGTTAGGTCAAACCTCCCGTGGTCAATCGACTAGTGCGTGCTTGTGACATTAACAAAAATAAGGCAAAATCATTTTCCCTGTGTTTCTTATCAAGTTTTATCTGTCATTTAATCACAGAGGCAATGTTTGATCAATTCAGGTGGAGTGAAGTAGCATTTTCTCATCTCATGAAATGATGAAGTGGAATATACAGTACAGCAGGGTTCATTCACATTAAGGTACATATAAACATTTGTACATCTTGAACAAATACTGGGAGGCTATTTGAAGTGATTTGGTTTATAAACTCAAAACAGGGGAATGTTATTGTCAAAGAAAAATATGCATAAAACAGGAAATGAGTTTAGGGATCCAACAGGAAGACCAAATAACAAACAAATTCTTACTTTCAAGACAGTAAATTACTCCTTAGAGTAACAAAGTTAGAAACTAGAGTTGCCTAATCATGTGATCCTTAAGTCTTATTATTGAAATATTTTTGTCCAATTCAGTGGGAGATGGTGGTGAAAATGCTTCGAGCACTGTTTGACTGGTAACACAAGCAACATAACAGATAACAGACATTTCCACATACGGATGTTAAGTTGGACATAGACCTACATAATTGTCATTAGCATTCCTTTATCATTAAAGGGAGGTTGTTGATGCGATAGACAAACACTTGAAATACAACGTTCACCATGTAGCATGCTGCTGCTTTTATAAAGCAGATCTTTCTCTACTATCAACTGCAACTGTCTTAGTCAAGGGCGAGCATTTCATTTCTCAAAGGGGCCCTGTGTGCCTGATTGTCAAGGTTTGTTTTTTTTTTTTAAGAAAAAATCCCAAAATACAGTTGCACAAGCTTCTTAGAAAAATAAATAATCCCTTCTCAGCTTCATTATGCAAAGCACAATGGAACAAGTACAAGGAAAAGAATTAAGTCATCTGGTAACTGAGGAGTTGCAGTCTGTCACATTTGATGGCGTGCAGCATATGATGCTGTCTCTTTAAAATGCTCTACTTTAGTCTGCTGTAACAGAGGATAAAAACTTTAAACAATGAGTTCTTTCACATGAGAGAGCTCCAGTGAGGTGTAACAGTGTCCAGGACCACAGTGCTGTCGTCTGTTCATTAAAACTGCTTTTTGGTTTTTGTCTTGGATATACCTGTGAAAGACAGAGAGCAGTACAACATCAGACAACAGAATAAGGTTAAAACATTTCAGCTGTAAATTGAGGTGCACAGATTTTGGCATGCACAAATCCACAGCACATAAATGACAGAGCAGCAGGCAAGAAAAGGATGCAGGCAGGCGAGCAGTGAGAGGTGGAAAAAAGAGGGAAGAGGTGAGCGGGCAGGCAGAATCACGGACCGAGTTAAGCTGCTAGAGCAGCGCTGAGCTGGAGTCAGAGTCTGAATCGTGGCCAGGGGTGAGGCAGGGCTCACGGGAACAGATGGATTCCTGAGCCTGCCTGTACTGTTGGTACTCCTGGCGGAGAGCGTTGAAACGCGCCTCACTTAGGGAGCGGCTGTACTGGCAACGAGGTGGGTTGGAAACTGGCGGGCTGACTGAGGGACACGGGCCTGGGGAGGGCATCAGGGACAGGAAATGCATGGATGGGCACATCATGGGACAAGCTCACAATAATCACAGCACAAGGGGTGAAGACATGCAGCACCATCACATCAAGCGTTACACTCACAATGACACATGCAACATCAAAAACATCACACACGAAATGGGAAAGTGGTAAATAAATGATCACCTTTCTGTCGCTGGTCCTGGAGGCCCCCAGCTTGATCATATCTGAGCTCCGACCTGCCTCTCCGGAAACCCATTTGTGACTGATCAAACCTCATGGCCTCCAGGACCTCCGAGTCCACACACGCATCTGCAGAGTCCCACTCATAACTCTCATCTACTGATGTGTTCCTTCTAATGAGATACACAGAGCAAATGGTCAGATAACAGTTATCACAAACAAGAAACAAAAACAACATTGATTTTATTTTGGCAACATAAATAAATCCCTCTGCCAAGAGGACACTCCAGTGTTGTCACTGTCCAGGTGTGGTGGTGTTTCACCTTTTCGCTCTCCTCTCAGGCAGCTCCGTCTCAGCTCTGTGCCGCTCGCTTTCCTCCGTGGTTTCTGGGGAGCTGAGTAGCGTGGGAGTGATTGACAGGGACTGTCGGAAGAGACCAGCGCTACCTCTACCACTGCTCTGACTGGCATAACTGGTCCTACCTCCCTCCCTGGTCTCTCTAACCTCCCGAAACTCTGTGTCCCCTCCCCTCCTCATCATCCTGTCTGGATGTCTGTAACTCTCTGCCTCTCTGGGTGGGAAGGGGGCATAGTAAGGTGAGGGCCAGCTAATTCCCCTGGGCAGGTAGGACCTCGGAGGGCCCCTGCTGGGGTCCATGGGTCTCATGCTTTCCCCTCTGGATCCTGGCCAGTGTTGGTACTGGGCGACAGGGATGGAAGAGGTCATTGGCATGGGGGCATATTTATGCTGGGCAGACCTAACGGTAACCTCATAGGATGGAGACCACCTGGAGGACTCTGGGAAAACAGTGGCTTGCCGTCGTGGATCGGAGGGTTCCAGCATCGGGGACATCGAGGTTTGTCTGGGTGGGTACATGGAGTGAGTGAGGTAGGAAGGACTAGCTAAAGATCTATGTGCGTGGTGAGGCCTCTCTAAGCTCCCCATGCTGGGGCGTCTGAATGGGACATACTCCCTCCAGGAGGGGCCTGGCCTTGGAAGGGAAGACGGACTACGACCCAAACTGTAGGACTTCACCCTGATGTCAGGGTTTGGGAACTCGTCCCAGTAACATTTCTCAGAAATATATGTCCTTGGGCTCTCAAAGTGCTCCCACCTCTGTGAGCCTAAACTGATGGATTTCTTTAGGAAAGGACGAGGCTGTCCCATACCTGAGAGCGTCCTACAAGGGCCTATGCTTAAGGACTTCTTTAAAAATGGCACAGGGGCTTGACATATTCGTGATGCAATGTTATTAGTCCTGCTGCCCTGAGAAGCTTGTCTTTGGGATTGCTCTGATAAAGACTCACTACTGTCTACAAAACTCTGTGAGTGTTTTGACACTATGTCTGCCATGCCTTTAGCTGCACTGAACAAGGTGTGAGCTGACCTGGATCCAAGTCTGGATTCAGGTCTGTCTGTGCTTTTGTTCCCAACTCGAGTTTGTGTTTTCTCATTATAGAGCTGTTTGCTAGTTTTTTCTGGACCGGGTGACAGTGGTCTTGTCTCATCTGGAAATCTTACTCTATGTGCAGAATCTCTAGGTTCCACATAATATGAGCGTTTATGGTCTTGTTTTTTTCCAGCATAAAAACTGGCCTCTGCAGCACCCGCAGAATGGTGGCGCAAGTGTGCTTCCTGGTTTTCCTGAACATGAACCTCCCAGTTGCTAGGAACTACATCAGGCTTAGGCCCCGGGGATTTTTCTGGCTTTAGTTCAGAAGTTTGTCCAGCAGTGTCTGTGACTGCAGCATCTTCCACAGGCTCGTCCACGCTCATTTCAATGAAACCTGGAAGGCTCAGGTATTCAAGAATTGCACTTGTCTGCAGTGGGGACATTTGGGGAGATGGAGCTGCAGGCTTGGCCTTGAAGGACCCTGACAATCCCGGGACAGAGAGTTGGGACTGCTCACTTTCGACCTCTTCTACAAGTGTCAGTGTTGAAATAGGGCTTGGACTATCAGAGAAGAGACATTTGTCGCTCCTCCTGGAGCGTGTTCGCACACCCTCTCTTTCGAACTCAGAGTAAAACCCTGAACTCCGTCGGTCATCCTGGGTCTGAGTGTCTTTTTCTTTGGCCTTTGCCCCTGCTTGATGATGTTCGTAGGGTAAGGTAGAATAACTTGAGGGACTGGTATTCCCTGTGGCTGTGTAGCTTTTTGCAGTTCTCTCAGGCTGATTATACGGTGCAGAGGCTGAACACTCAGGCCTCTCATTGTCAATTAAAGGACCTCTGGCAGCTGAATCCCAGGGCTGACTGCCTGCATAAGCATATGAATGTCTGGACCTTGAAGCAACACCTCCATTCTTTGTCTTTTCCCTTAAGCCCTGCTCAGTCGTGGACCTACTGCATCTATCTGGCTCACTCTGAGGACTCAATGACCTGGCTCTATCTGGTGTTTCTAGACAAAGGACAGGGGGGCCTTCTGAGGTGGCATCAGGGGACAGCATAGGGAGGGAGGTGTTCTGGGTGACTGGAGAGCGTGATGAATCAACAGCAAGAGAGTCCTCTGTTGCTTCCCTACATATGCGAGGATGCTGTGGCCTGGGTGATGTGGTCTCCCGGGGGCTCTGGATAGGAATGAGGCTGGTGACCGATGTAACAGGGCTGATGTCCCACTGTATGCGAGTGGTAGAGAGCCGATCCATAGGACTGCTGGTGTTCCCAAAGTAGCATGCTCTTCGATAGTCAGATACCCGACTTGTCTGGCCTGAGGGCCTGTGTTTCTGTCTGATGGTAACATCTTGTGGCTTCCATACAGGTTCTTCCTCTGACTTGGGTGAGTCCCTTTGAGGGCTTTTTGTCTTATTAGAATGTTGCTCGTCTCTCCCACGACCTCGACTTCTTTGATCAGCTGTGTAGCTCTCCAGCTCCCTCTCCATTTCTTCCCTCTCCTTTGCCAGCTGGACACACTTGTTAATACTATCCCTCTCCAGCTCACTGTCAAGTTGTGAGACCACAGTGCTGTTGTTAGTCAGCTGACTCTCCATAGGCTGGTAGCCAGAATTGGGTGGTCTGTCTCTGTCTCTATCCAGCAGCTTTGTTCTCCTCCCCAAATTCGGAAACAGATCTTCAGTGTGGCCCGGCACGCGATACCTTCTGAGTGAATCACTGGTTTTTTTCTCACTGTTGTCTGAATAGAAGCTGGCCCTTTCCAATAGAGCCTCTGAGCCTTGTTCATCGTCAGAGTAAAAGCAGCCATGACGGGAGAAGTTTCTGGCCATGGCCCGTACTCTTCCAGGAGAGGATGGAGGTCTGCTCAGCTCTGGGACGTCCACAGTGAGAGGGGAATCCTTCCTCTCATCCTTCTCTGAGCTCAAGACGCTTGACTTTGGAGAGTCCCTGAATGATGTCCTGTTGCTCCCTGAGCCACTTGCCCCACCATTACTTTGCAGGACCTCCTTCCTTAAGTTTTTCTTATTGGAGGGACTTGAATTCTCTAGCAGTGGTTGGACAATGAAGCGTCCATCTGGGCCCCTGGAGATGGACTCCAGAGCAGTTGGCGATGGAGCTTGAGAGCCCAGGTGACTCTCAAAGAGTGTGTAATGTGGTGGTGGAGATGAGTTAGACAGGAGTTGTTTCCTCTGGTCGTGGTATTCCCCACGGCTGCCTTTATCAAAGGACGAGCGATCAGACTGTGAGGAGGAGGAGTTGGGGAAGAAGGGAAGCGGAGGACACAGCTTTAGCTTTAGGACGCTGTCGGGGCTGCGAGGAGGTGAGCGAGCACTGAGAAAGAGAGACAAGACATTTTTTTTACTCAAAACAAGCTTATAGCACCACAGATTCCAGGAAAAAATTATCAAAGGTGCAGTTTATAACGTTTTGCACAAACACCACGTCAAAGATGATAACGCAATGATATGTTTGTAAAGGAGTTTCAGTTCATTGCTGGTTTCTAGTCCAAATGTCATCAGGTAATATAATTAAATCATTTACTTAAGTTATTTAGTTAGATAGCTGGTAAAAGAGTATGCAGAAAGTGTGCTTTAGTATTTCACCACAGTCGGCCACAGGCTATAATAAAAACCTTGAAGCATTACAAAACGAAAGCCAGAAAAAAGCAATAGATACTGTACCATCACATGAACTTTTAAAATCAAAATTTAGAACATAAATGTTCATTGAAAATATATGGATATACTGGTAAGGACACTTACTCTGGAGATGAGCTCTTCTGGAGGGCAGATGGGAGATCTAGGAAAAGGTGAAGAACAAAGGATTAAAATAGTCAAACAACTGCACGGTTAAAATTGTCCAATCATGACAAAGTGTACGTAACATAAACTTGGAAATCAACAATTGCACTTTCCACATACCGACAAGGTGGACAACGCTGACATTTCTTTAAATCCAAAGTTTTACCTTGTCTTCTCTTTCTGCGTCGGCGCTGTCTCCTTTGACTCATGTAGCATGCTGTCACCAGTGAGAGGATGATGGCCACGAACAGGAAGCATACTCCTCCTAACACACCAGCCAACAGAGGCTCAGGGATGAACTCCAAGAAACTTGGGCGCAGAGGGTAAATCTCCATCCCTGTAATCAGACCCAAGTTAATAACGGTGGTCACAAATTCCATTGTTAATTTTGTGATTATCCACTCATACACATATGCCAGAACCTTGATTTAATATCCATGTGACGTTCATGGTAACCTACACACAGCCACTTACCTATGGTGGATACATTGACAGACTCGCTCGGTTCACTGAGTACTTTGTTACTGCGGGACATCAGCCTCAGATCGTAACTGGAGTCCTGAGAGAGAGACAGATCAGGCGTTTGATTGACTATAAACTAGCATGCTTGTGATTAAAGTTCATTATAAATCACAAAATCAGTTTGATGTTACAAAATTATTAGGGACACACCGATAATAGAAAACGTGTTTGGGAAGAACCCTATTTTTTCTCTGATAATGCTTCATTGTGAACAACAGATATGTGTTACAATCAGCAGGAGGAGAGCTAGTATACGTTAGCTGTTAGCAACCATCGGCTCGACTTAACAGCTAACAAGAATTTCATAATCTGTACATCCCCACGGTTCTTTGGCACAACTGATCTACATGCAACCAGGTTGTGAAAGCGAGAAACCTTGAGGCCATTCTGACTGACCTTTAGGAAATACAGATGCTAAGAGAGGGAAAAAAACACGATCATTACCCTTAGCAGTCCTTGTACAAGCAGTTCACTCTGATTGGCACTGATGTTGCTGCTGAGGATGAGCCACTGGCCCTGATCCCTACGGGCCTGCAGCACATAGCCCGTCAGTGGAGAGGACGGAGCCTCTGGGGGCGACCACTGGAGGAGAAAACCTCGGTCAGTCCGGTTGGTTGAAAGGAGTGTGGGAGGATCCAGGATTGGGACACTGGTGACGACTGTAGGTGCTTCTGTAGGTACCGCTGATAAGAAGAATGAATGTTACTTCAAACTGACAGATACTTACAGCAAAACAGCATTGTAGAGAGTGAGGGAAACTCCAAACACAGCAATCACAAACCTTGTGTTCGCACAGAAACAATTTCACTGAAAGCTCCAGAGCCGAGTTTATTCTGAGGTAGGACACTGAACTGATAGCCGGTGCCAGCAAGTAGCCCGGTCACCAGCAGGTAGTTTTTGGATGTCGGCACAGGCAAAGACGCCCATTCATGTTTCCCTCTGGATGCCTGCTTGACCCTGGACAAAATTAAAAACAGCCAAAATAAAGACAGAGCATAAACTAACAGGATTGTTGTTTACAGCTGAGAACTGTATCATACAGTATGATCGTATGTTACTGACCATACAGTAAACTTCTGGGTGTATCCACCATCAAAGCCAGGCACCCATGACACATTGGCCTGGTTCATCTCTGTGACGACGGATACTGAGGACACAGCGTGAGGACTGGTGCCTGAGGAACATAAAAACCCTTTTGTAAGTTACGGATGAATACATTTTAGTGTCACCCATCAACATATAAGTTTGCAGAAATAGGGTTGGCCCACTCACCCAGCACCATGACCACAGTGCCTGCACTGACAGTCGCCACACGATTGGTGGCCAAGCACTCCCAGCCCCCATGGTGATCTTTACTGAGCGGCTGCAGCAGCAGGGAGCCGTTAGCCAACACAGTGTACTGGGAGCGAGGAGTAGGGCCAATCTGGGAGGAAGGACAACAACAAGGTAAAATAACAGATTAATTAGACATGTCCATGCAGCACCTCTTTCTTTATGAGTGGAAAATCTCCTGTACCTTGCTCCAGGTTACGTTTGGAGTGGGGTCTCCACTGGCTTCACAAGGGATAATCAACTCTCTGCCCACCTCCTGGAGATACTCGGGCCCTGGAGGCAGTCGAAATGATGGAGGGTCCTGAAGGAATGAGAGAGCCGTTTTATTTCTGCCTATTTGTAACTGTGTACACTGACCGGAAAGTGTTTTCTCTGTAACTGAAATTGAGCACAAGAGCCTCACCTGCAATATAACCTTGGTGGGTTCAGACTTTCCCATGGTGCCATAACTGTTATAGGCTGTACATGTGTACATGCCTACAGCATTGTCATTGGCTGTTGCTATAAAAACTGAGCCCTCGGAGTTCACCATCCAACCTGGGTACTGGACATGTCAAAGTAGGAAAAACTTATCCACAGTGACTTACAGGTTATTTATAGTTTGCGACAATTTCCTAGTGCATGACATATTGTGTTTCTATGTTGCGTGGCTTACGTTGTCAAGGTTCAAATCATTCCCATCTTTGGTCCAGTTGACATACAGCACAGGGGGATCAGCCTGAACAGGGCAGGTAATGACCCCCTCCATGCCTGCAGGTAAGTACGTTTCCCGGGACATTCTGACCACACGTGCAGGATCTAAGATGGAGGAAGATAAACTGATCACAAAAAGTAACGCAAGAGGCTCTTGCCCAAGTCATGCATCGAAAGGCTGCAGCCCCCTGCAACCCTGACCACAGTTAGGGTGATTAAAAAAGATTAATGCAGGGTTCATACCGACATAAGAAATTTAATTCAAGGACTTTCAAATTCAAGCACAACATTTTTATTTTCAAGGACTTTACTCAAAGCCACTAATTAATTTTTAAATGAATTTTCAAAGGCATAAATCTAAAAAAAAAAAAAAAAAAAAACTCAACAAAACATTTGAATGGCATGAGAGCTCTGGTGCTTATGCTACTATAGTGCACCATTTCCTTGTGCTTTGAAAAGTTCCAAACCAGAGAAAGTTTCAGAGCAAGAGCACCAACGAACCCATAGAAACTCACTACAACTAAACTCAGCAAACAGTGTCCTTCTGCCTGCCCCACAACTACTGACTGCCTGCATGCAGTGCAAGACGAGATGGAGAGACCCTGCCACACTTCTGGAATATCAATCAGAAAGGAGTGCACATTCAAAGAATGAAAAAACCATCTTAACAGTAGATCCATCTGTAGCACAAGGATACAATACCAGCTGGAACTTGAGTTTCAATTTAAGTTTTCAGTGGAGCTATTACTTTGGAGCACTGCTGAGGAGAGAGGAATCCAAATCATGGTAGAAACTAAGTCATGTTAAATTTAGCCATGCCAACATAGGCCGGCTAGTTTTGCGAGGTCTTAAGAGTGGAGTGAAGTAAAAATAAACTATGATGTTTGACAGGATATCATAAAGGCGAGGAGGAAAGGAGAGGGAGTGTCATATCAGAATTTAACAACAACAACAACAACAACAACAACAACAAAAAGAGCAATTTCTGATTCTGAGTAATTTCATAACTTGTGGAACAAAACTTCATTCAGAATTCAAGCACTTAAGCACCTTGTGCGAACCCTATGAATGGGTGTATGGAACCCAACAGATGCTGGATCTCACAGAGGACTAAACCCTTACGTTTCACTTTCAGGTGCGCAGAGGCTGAGGGCGGGGTGAGTAGCCCATTAGTTGGGATACAGGTGTAGTTGCCAGCGTCCTCTGGGATGAGATTAGGAATGAGAAGTGTTCCATCCACCAAAACCTTCACTCTGGACTTTAGAGACCTAAAGCCAAAAGATACAAAATACGGTGCAATTAAGTGATCAGATGTCAAAATAATCTGAGGAGTAATCTCCTTTGTCTTAAGGTTTATAGCGTGCTGATGACCAAACGATACAAGTCTTAGAAATAATCTAATTAGAGCTGATTGTATTAGCAGCAGGCACCCTTAAATATTCTTCTCGGTATTCTACTAAAGTCAATTAAGATATCGTAATTGATTAAATATGATTGAAATAGACACTGCATTTTATCCTGTTTTTATCAGTTGCTGTTTTAACAGTCCTTCTTTTATATTTGTTTTAAATGTGTTTTTAATGTAAATCGGGTGTATTGTCGAGCCTTGTCTCACTGTTGGGACAGACAATAAAGTTATATCGTATTAACTACATTTTACATTCGACAGAAAAAGTATATCAATTATCTTGGGTTTATGAATGCATGAATACTTTAAAGAGGAGAACTCACTCAATATGGTAAACATTCTGTCCTTGTTTCATCCACTCATAGGTGAGGTTAGACGGGTAGGCATCAGCCTGACATTGTAGTACCGCATCCTGAGACATGTTGAGAGTGGTGTCCTCTGGGGAGATGAGGATGATTGGAGGTCCTTTTAACAAAATTGGAAGAAAACACAGTACACCTTAATGTTAATATTGTGTTTATACAGTGATGCAGTCAGTCATTAATGTCTGGAATGAAGAGATCAGTGCTGAGTGTTGTCAGCCTTAAATCAATGCTATAGCAAGGGATGGTCTGTAGGTGGCAGTGTAGACTTTGTAGCCATGATTACCAACCTGCTCTCTGGGTTTTTGGTAGTACAGATCATATAGCTTCTGAGAAGACCAGGACTAAGAAGACATCTTACCCTGGATAGATTTTTTGTCCCAGAAAAACACAAGTGGTGTATGCTATTTTCAAAAAAATAAATTCTGTGTCTTGTTCACCAGGACATCACAACATATGGTAAACATGCGATAAGGAGGAATTCTGTCTTTCCCTGATGATTGACAGTTAGACACTGACCTTTGACCTGCAGCTGTGTAGAGTGGGTCAGATTCCCCTCTGAGTTGGACACGTGACATTTGTACACTCCTGAAATATTTCTTGTGACGGAGGCCATAGACAAGGTACCATTGAGTACCTAAAAGGGGGCGAAGGTAAGAGAATGCGGATCAAAGAGTAAAAGTCGGAGGAAGATCACGAGGCTGTCATGGAGAGGACAACAAAGCAGTTTGCTTCAAAGGAACATCAAAGCTACAACTCCTACAGAAAATGCAAATTATGAAGTATTTAATTAAAATACTGCAAATGCCATCTGTTAATCCACCTCACTTTTATTTTTTCATGTTTCTCGATTCGGCTCTCATCTTTATGCCAGACAACAGTTGGTCGAGGGTTGCCATGGGCTCCACAGCTGAGAGTCAGTGAGTCTCCGAGCAGAACCTCCACAAAAGTTGGTGGTGTCTTGATAAACACAGGTGGAGCTAGAACAAAGACAGCACAGATTAAATATTTATTTCTATTTACATATTCAAATGGCACATGAAAGAATATCAGAGCACTAAATACTGACATTAACAGCCAACCATGGTGTCTTCAAGGTGGACAACTTCTTAATAAATGCTTAAAAAGGAAAACTTAAATAGATTTGGTGTGATTTGCTGTAGCTCAGAGGTACTTCCTGTAGTTCATGGTTTGATGCTTTGGAAATATTTTTTATCTGGATCCAGCAGAATTTCTTCTGTGTGGAGATAGACAGTTGGTGAATATATTTGGATGTAATGTTCTCATTTAAACTGTTCACAATGAAGTTTATGGATGTTGATCTCCACTGTATCAACATGTTCTGTAAGAGATCCTGTTAATACTTCCAAATGTGTTGTTTTGGGTACAACAAATGTATATGAGCACAATAATTGAGATATTACTAGGGCTGCATCGATTGATTATTTTAGTAATCGAGTTTCTACCAATTATTCTATCGATTAATCGGATAAGAAATACCTTTGCTTTATTAAAGAGCAATAGTAAATATACAAAAGAGAAAAAAAGGCCGGTCTCCCGTGTGTATGTGTGACTACTTTGCACAGAGGAGAGCTGACACCAGTACTGGGAGAGAGACCTTTATTTAGCAGGTGTAGCAACTCCCAGCACTAAAGGGCCTTCATTTCAACTGATAGTCATATTGATTTATGTTAGCTAAATGCTAAAGTTAACGCTTCCTTGTGTCAGGTCCACTCTGCAAGTTTTTCTTCATAGGATGGTGAAGGTATGACCTGCCCTACTCTGCCCTACTCTGCCTTATTCGACCTCTGATTGGCTAACCCTGACATTCTTACCCTAACCCTAAGCAATCACTCCTTATGCATAAACCTAACAAACCCAACCATCATAGGCAAGGAGTACCAGCCAATCAGAGGAGTAGTAGGACAGGTCATGCTTTCGCATCTTAGGAAGAGAAGATTGGTATCCGGTCCCGGACTGGATGCTTTTTGCTAAGGTGCTGAAGCACTGACATTGTGCTGTTGTGGTTGGCTAGTTCAGCTTTATAACAGATGCACCGCATTTTTATATTGTTACAGCTCAAAATGATCCCAAAAGTCTCCCATACTTTCTGTTGTTTTCTCTAGCCTGTCTCCTCTCTTCGCCCCTCCCTATTTTCTCTCTTCTTCCATTTTGTGATTCCATGCAATCAAATCATGTCACCTGTCCACAGCGTAAGCATGTTGTGTCACAGTAATAATCATTTTTATTGACCAAGTTACTTGAGTTTCTCAAGGCATTGATTCAGCCACAGATACCACCAAACCTCAGCAAATCCCACAAAAAACTATCTGGAGTGACATAATTTTATGTTTTACTGTACATTTTTTATTTTGCCCGCGTTACTGAGAGGAGAATATGTTTTTTCCCCCCAAATGGGACCATCATTGCCAAAAATATATGCACTCATTGAATTGGAAAAGGATTTGGATAAAATATCTCTCTGCGTACAAGGCTCTGTATCAAGTTCGGTTTTGAGATTGCAAAAAATATTTTTAGGTAATGTGTTCATATGATACTCAATACATGCACTGATGTAATGCTATTATGTACAAAGGTGTCCAGTGTTCACCTGCAACCTGATGCAGCACATGTAGGCCTTTCATTCACTGCAGTACAATCATATCAAATCCCTACTTCACACTTACAATGGAAACCTCACACTCCACTGCAGCATAACTAGTGTGTGTGCGTGTGCGTGTGCATGTGTGTGTGCGTGTGTGTGTGTGTGTGTGAGAGAAAGAAGAGAGAGACAGTGAGTGGGAAGTAGTTAGGTTAAAGAGACACTGATTTAAGCATTTAACCTTAATCTTAGGCCCACACAAGCTACACTTCCACTGTCCTGCTCCTATTATTCTTAAGACTAACTCCTACGTTGACATCAGCTCAAAGCAGGCTGGGCAGAGACAAACACAAGATGTGATCACCGTGTCCACAGAACGTCACACAACGCCCTTATATGCTTCTGTAACACTACAGCTTGCCAGGGCCTTCGGAGACCCAGCCAGGCTCCATGCTGTGGCTGTTCAAAACAACAACAGTGCCAGTGATGAGCAGTGAAAGAATCTGCTCCCGAGCCCCCAAAACCCTGCAGTGCTGCACCTGTGATGGAGAGGAAGGTCCACGTGCCGTTTCGAAAGTCATCTTTTTCTCTTTCCAGAAGCAGGATGCGGCATTCGAACCAGCCCTCGTCCTCCAGGGTCAGCCGTTCCACAAGCAGAGAAGCCCCCCGGGTCAGAGACACACGGCCTGTGGGAGGAGGGGTGAGGGTGGGAGGGCAAAGAGGAAGGGGTGAGAGACAGGAGAGAGAGAGAGAGAGAGAGAGGGTCAGCACACACATACACACACACAACCAGACAGGCAGAGTCAGCACATGCAGGAAGAGGGCTTACCATGCAGAGGACACAGGCATCCAGTGTCACAAAGGCCACAGTTAAAGTCAAAGACTTTATGCTAGCAGTCAAATCCACACACAGTGTGAACATCAACTGTAGCTTGAATGTTTGTAGCAAATAACCAACCACATAATTAAGACTTAAGAAAGTAGGGGAGGTGGCAGACAAAATATGCTGCTCAGAGGATGAGAAGTCAGAGGCCCTAAGTGCAAACACATGAATCACTCAAGTGATGATTGTAATGATGCAAGATTACAGATGAAGCTGGTGTCCTGTCATTTAGGGTTTGGATGGTGGTGGAGTGCAGAGTTGGGATGCCAGGAATACTTAAAGGCGGCTTCATTAAATCACTCAAATAGAGAGTGTCTCATTTCTTCTTTTGATTTTTGTGGTTTTCAGCAAGTCACTGGTTTGTATTTATCAATGAGGGACACTGGGCAGAGATAAACACTGAGAAGGACGGCAGATGCACGCTCTGAACGTGTGTGTGAACAGCCAGAAACACACAGATGGATTCATGCACAAGCACACACACATCTCCCTATCACTCACACACCCGTACCACACTCCCTCTCCTCCTCTCTGTACTTCTTACAACTCCTTGTCAGGCTTTGAAACTTGATCTGTTGGTTGCCTGGTGACTGCAGCCTGGTTTTCAGGGTACTGAAGTTACCCTTCCCCACCCAACCCCCCTCCTTTTATTCTGCCTCTCAATGAACTCTTTTTTCCCCCCTTCAATCTCAGGGCTTTAAACGACAGGAGGATGCGTGCAGGGGGGAAACACACACGTTGCTCATACCAGGCCCTGGCCAAAGCCGTTTGAAAGTAAACAGGGGAATGTGGAGAGGTTTCCGGAATCTCCTCATACTTTGCAGCTAACAGGCTGCTTCGATGATGCGGGCATGCTCCATCACATTCAATCCTCTGTGCAAAGTAATTAACTAAAAAATAGAAAAATCCTTAAATTCTCGCCCAGTAGACATTCTGTATGTAAGAGCAGAGAACTCTTCAATGCCCTGCAATCCTGAAGCAATAATATCACGGGAAACACAATATCCTCACCATTCACACTGCTTTCCCTCCAGACAGCAGTGTCTGGAGCAGAGCCTAAAAGCTATGAAATTCATTCAGCTCTATACATGGCCTTAAGACAGGGTGAAACACACACTGAGAGTAAAGGCAGACACAATGGCTAACAATTAACCCTGCATTCCTGACTGGGGCTGTTGCTGTGCTTAATAGTTAGGTTTAATGTTTGACTGACCTCCTAAACGACAGACCAGCGTTTGATGGGCGGTGTTCACTTAGAGGCACCATAAAATGAATGCCTCTCATTTCAGGCAGCATCTTTCAAACAACTGGGCAGGGCAAGGAGAGAGGAAATGTGCAGGCAGATGATAACAGGTGTGGGGATAACTTTAGGCATTTTCCTCTTATCTCTCTATGAGAGATCCTCCCTGAGCTGCCCATTTCCTAATATGCAACCTTTTCCAGTCAGACGTGGAATTAACTGCCACACTGCAGGCTAAGAGGAAAAACACTTTCACGTGCAAAATCACACAAACCCTCTTTAACATACACCTAATCCTCGTGTGGCTCTATATTATGGGATACTTAAAGATCATTGTGGCTTATAGCACCTCTTGTTATGTTTTGTAATATGACTGAAAGGCAGCCTATGGAAATCTGTCTGACTGACCATGTGCACTGATCTCGTGGGTTCAGAAGCACGTGGGTGTGTATACATGTTGATTTTCAAAATCTGAAGAGCGCCCTGCCCCCTGGGTCTCCACAGGGGGAATTCTGGTTTCACTGTCGAACACTTAACCCTTTCCCAAAGCCTCCCACTTGTCCATCACTACAAAGAGACGGCAGCCCCCCACTCCTCATTCTCCTGGGTTACCATAGTGATGAGACCAAGAAAAGCCCGGGCTGTAGGTTTAGATTTGAATTCAGTTGCTGTAGAAACACGACGGGGCCAAACATGGTTAGGGGAGGGCTGATCACACGGGGGGGTGGGTTTCTACTGTCAGAGATTTGAAAAATTACAAGTGAGGGGAAAACATGTTTCTTTCAGCCTGTGGACAGACAAAAGGCTGACGCTGTGTGACAAATGTTGCTTTATTTAAATTTGAATGTTGCATCATAGGACATGAACTGAAATCTCGAAAGGCACTTGGCAGGTGCTCTGCCCTAAAGATGTTGACAAAAAGGCTGTTTTTTTCACTCTGATGGCCTGATGCACAGAAACAATGCAAATATGCAGCAATAACAACAACACTAAGGTTGAAAAATGATCAGCCATATCAGGATAAAACCCACCCTGTTTTTAAAATCCAAGAGGAATTGAGCGAAAGGTTACAGGGAGGTTACATGAATTGTGTGTGCATCGATAATCCACTGACAGCCTATGAGAGGTTGACCTTTCTGACCTCTGTGCTCCGTAACTCCCCAGCAGACACATTCATCACTCCCCCTGGTCCTACATTTGCACAATGTCCACGAGTCCTTCTCAAGAGACAAACATTATTAGACTCTATGGTGGACAGAGAGAATGGCTGAAACAATAGCTGCTGCTATTTTCTCGTGTCCTCCCTCCTCCTCCTCCTCCTCCTCCTCACTGTTTTTCCTCTAGCAGCTATCACATGACAGCTCCAGTCTACCTTAAAATGAGCCCTTTTTTCCAACAGGTCGATGCTGCAGTGTAGCCAAGGGTAGAAAATGGAAACGCTAATCCACCAGTGCTGTGTGAACCTCTAAGATACACCCTCTTCATATCAGCGAGAGTCAGGTTCTTGCCCAGTGGGTGGCAGGTTAGGAATAACTCAGCTTTCAGAGCCGTGCCACTGGCCAGGAGCTGGCCTTGTCTCACGGTTTCTGATCTCCTATTCTTTTCTTTTTTTTTTGAGGATAAGATTGATGAGGCTTTTTCTGCAAGTGATACCGCTGCAATGCAACCGAGCTCAGGACGCTTTACACCGAATACATTTTTACTCGTATAATTCTGCTTCACTTTTGGTTACGTTTAAGATTTACAACACTTCCCTGGCACGTGTATTGTATTTTCTTCTCTGGCTTGGGGACAAGGATTTTATTGCTCCAGAGGAATGAAATCAACATGTGATTTTTGTGTTGGGGGTTCCCACTGGTACTTACTGACACAGTAATACAAGGGGTGTAGTGAATTATATGTGATACCATCGCAGGGGTAACTGTGGAGGAAGACAGATTATTCTGTTTGGAGAAGCATCCGCAGTGCTTTTCTTTGTCCATCCGTATGTGCATAAGAGAGCCGAGCGGAGGTGCATTGTGGGATGTGTTTTGATTTGAATACAATCATAAGTCTGGGACCGGCCCCCTGCCTCTGACAGCTCACCCCTCCCGCTCCCCCAAATTTCTCTCTTCAATCCTCCTGTCTCCCTAATCAGTTTAACCCTCTTATGAATAGCTCTTTGTCGTGAGATAGATTACAGTTAACTCTGTCCCTCTCGCTCTGTCCAGCTCTGTTAACCCTTGCACCAGCAAACTAACACATAGCTCACGTGCCAAATTTTACTGCAGTGGCTACTCAACTTACCATGGGCCATTAGCTCTCAAAAACGATCACGGGCCAAAGCATATTATAGTATAGTAGTGGTATTTGGTCCAGTGAGATTACGAGAAGTGTTTGAACATTTTTCAGTATAGGACTTGAGCATTAACCTCTGGTCAGGAAAAGATAACACTGATGGTAATAATTAATAGTTACCTAAAATTTTACTTTAGTTTCTGTTAGTAGTGACCATAAGGAAAATGCTTAGTGTCTTCACATTAGTAAACATTGATTTTTTCAAATTATCGTAATAAATGTTAATTACAAAAAATGAAACCCAACGTACAGGAGTAGATATATGACAGAAGAGACACTTGGACAGCACTGATATGACACCTCAGCACAGCACTGACTCTGATCTCATGCTCCTCATATGAATCTGGACAGTGACACACCTATGGCATGAGGTAACAGAGCTTTTGTAATGGCCTGTTGCACTAAGCCTGGGAAAATTCCCAAGTGGCAGCCATCTATTCTTCTTTCATGTGTCATTGTTTGCCACACACCATCCTGGTCTAGTTATAGCAGAAAAACTGGTTGGTGATGGATAAAGGTCAGATCCATCAATGATCAGTTTCACCTTTCAGCTGGGCCATTTTGTGCAATAAGATGTATGTTTGCAAAAGCTTAGTTCTTCAAAGGTTATAGAGTTCAGGGTTTGTGTGTGTGCATTGGTAGATTTAAGTGTGTGTGTGTGTGTGTGTGTGTGTGTGTGTGTGTGTGTGTACGTGACTTGTGCATGTGTGTGACAAATGCAGGCCTTAACTTCTCCAGTCTTCAGAGGTCACACTGAGAGCGTGATGAAGGCCTGCTGAGATCTGGGGGATTGCCCATTGTCGTTCTAACCTAAGGTCAGACTCCCCTGCTCACGGTCGCTACTGATTTACTTCAGCACACAGGAGACATTTGATCTAGCCCTGCAACAGTAAACCATCCTGACACCGCAAGACTTCAACATATTGTCTCAACAAATACAACTCAAACAGACTATAATAGTATGTCAGTCAGAGTTTATCCGGCTGTTTCCTCTTTGTTGTGAGTTGACTAATGTTCAGCCCTGCAGGGCATGCTGGGTGTGAAACAGAGAGGAAGCGGGATGAGCACTACCTTCCCGATGAACAGACAAGAAAAGCTCTCTGAGACCTAGACAGGCTGGTGTGGCATCTAAAGGGGTCGACAGGAGAATGCCATTCAGTAGCCTTGTCACTCCTCAAATAAAGAGTGCAATCTCAAATACACCTGATATCGTATCAAAAAATGGTGGTTTAATGGACGACTGAAATAGTCCTCCAAGATATCGCTTGCTTTATTCTTTCATCTCAGTTTCTAAAATTGGCCAATAGCATCAGTGAGTTTGAGACAAAGCAGCAGACCAAGGACAGACAGCCTTTGGGAATGCTTTTTATGTTTTATTTTAGCTCACTTAAATGTGCAGCATTTGCAATGCAATAACTCCACCAAAGGAAGGACAGGAGAGCGCTTACATTTAGCAATACATAGTGAAGTCTGACACTTTACTTAGCATTATTGGAAGCAGCCATTATGCTGTAAATCCACCCAGCTCTTAACAACAGTACAGGCCTCATCCCGCTTGTTCCTGATCTCAGACAAGCCAAGACAAAAATCAGGAAATGGTCGCCTACGTGACTGTCTTGCAGTTAAATCTGAAATCCCCCAACATTTTAATTTGAGGGTAGAATACATTAGACCCACAGCGCTGACACGCTTCACATGCTGCCATCTGCCTCCAGTGGGAGGGGAGATATGAGGATCTGAGGCAGATAGGGGTAAAACCCAGATCAGACAAGTGCATACAAGTACACACAAGAGATACAAATGGCAAAATATTAGGACATCCCAAACAGTCTTCTACTCTGAGCAACATCTCTGCAATGTTGTTTACTTCATTATGGCTGCTTGTGCATCAGATGACTGCCCCGAAACAATGACATGGTTAACGGCCTAACATGCCAAACACATGTAGCCCAATTGCCCGGTGGAGGCAGCCTGTTTGTGGTTCAGCCCATGTAGACCTTAAATGCAGCTCCTGAGTTATCACGATGCTGCAAACGTGTCTGAATCAGAGGCTTTCATTCTCTGTGGGAGTTCCTGTTAAAATAAGTTCTAATACGACAAATGCAGAGGGCTTTTAAGCCATGTTCCCTGCTGTACATTTCAGTGACCTAGTTGGGACAGTATGGGATTTTGGGTGTCCTAGTAGTTCTGTTGGCTTTGGCAAAGCAAGGGGAGGTTGTGATACCCCTCTTTGTCTTTTGTCCTCTGCTAGACAATGACAGGATTATAGGGCTCCAGCAAGAAAACTCCCATTATTCCCAATGCTTCATCCATCCTCCTTCCAGCACAACAATCTCCCCTTACTGGGTCACCCCTCAGCATACTAATAAAACACTGTCATCAGACCACCGAGCCCCCACCTACACTCCTAATCCCCCAATGCACAGCGTTACTGGTAGCCCCCTTCTTCCTGCTCAGCTACCCCACCCCCCTTTAACAACCTCCATTAAAACACATCCAATCTCGCCCTTCCTCTTCTCCCTGCACTGCAACTGCAGCCTGGAAACATACAGACTGCAACACCAACAGTAATTAAGGGAATTGTGGTTTAGATGGATTACCTATTTGGGATTTTGTTTCATCCAAACTTCCCCTTCCCAAGTCTTCGTAAATACCAGTGTCACCTCCTTATGCCTACCTTTACCCACAGAGGACAGATGCATGTAACTCGAGGTAAAAGAGAAATGTAGCCACATGGATACTTCGCCTCTCCTCACTGAAAACTACTGAACCATAATTAGAGAAATCTGTCAATTGGCGGTCAGTCTAATTAATCCTTTCAAAAAGAAACTGCTATGATAGCTCCAGAGTCAGTTCTTTGTTGTCCTACTGAGAAATGTTTTCAAAGCACCACTCTATGATCTGTGAGTAGTAAAATTGCTAAAGCACTGAAAAAAGATTCAATCAAAGAAAGGTCTTACAGGTCTGCTTCAGTGGAAGGGACTTCAAGTCAAGTAACACGTGTTGTTACAGATACAGCATGTTTTTTTTAATGTGTGTTTTCTGAAAGGAGTGGCTGAGCACATCTGAGTAACTCTTACCCTTGTAGTTTGGATGAACACGAGGAGCGTACACTCCAAATTTGATGAGGATAGGAACGTTGTAACCGAGGCGCACCCACTCCACCACATGCAGAGGAAAGAGGTTTGGGGTGGTGGCTTCTATAGATGTAGGAGTGAGATTGCAGCTCAGTTCCGCAGAGCCCCCCTCTCTTGCACGAACCAATGTTGCCGCACCTTGAGACACACCTGTAAAAGCAGCAACAACATATCACCAGGAGATAAAGCATGAGACTCACTGTGGACAGTCACTGATAGCACAGAAGGCAATAAACAGTGAAAATGTGACTAAACACATAAATCATGTTTTACAAGGGCTTGAGAAATATGGGCCTTTTACAGAGAGTTATGGCAGCCAGAGAGGCCGGATTAACCTCTTTGGAATTTTTTTGGTCATTCATTCATGTGAAAATTGTTTGCTATGCTGTGAGCAGTTCATAAAGCATTAGCAGCAATATCTTGGGAGGGATAAGAGAGAGCAGGACAACACAGACAAGAAGAGGTCAATGTTGAACTGGATCAGTCAGCAACTACGACATCCCCAGAGTGTTCCCTGATAAAACTGGGGCTGTCAGAGAGCATGTAAAACAATCGTGTGCCATTTGGTGACAAGATCATATAGCTGCAAAGCCTGCAAACACACAGCAATCCCATTAGTGACACCTGGAGCAGTCTCTCCTCTCCCTTGCTGCCATGTGCTCACGTGGGTGTGTGCGCGACTGGGTGCCAGTGTTTGCTCTACTACTCATCTGGCCTGGTGATTACTTTAATCTCAGAAGGGGGGGTTGGTGGTGATACTCTGATGCAGGGCAGCAGGACCCTCTGTGCTCTCTCCAGCCGACCTCCCACCACCCCCTGGGGTCCACACATGGTCTGCGGACCAGCCACAATCAATCCCACCAACCCCCCTTACAAACACATGCACGCACACAGAGAAGCGTGCCTAGGGATGGGAGTAGCATAAATCCCAGATTGATCTAAATCCACACCCAGAGATATTATTTAAGTTGGATTTTGGCCCCATTCCCTCTCGTCCACTCATGTCTATGCTGCAGCCCCTCCTCATTACTTTCCCCAATGTGAGGCAATGGGAGCTGTGCCAGATCCATCACGGTGTCACTCCGACTGCATGTAGGCAGCTAAACGGCGACATATGCCAACTGCTTTGCGATGCTTTATCATAACAAGGGACAGACTGTAGGTCTTGTTGAAGTTGGTAAACAATGAACTTTTGGTGAAGCAATGCAAACAAATGGCAAAGAAAAATAGAGGAAAACAACTGGTTGCCTTACAAACTAAAAAATGCTTAACCAGACAGTCTTTGCAACTTTGTTTGAATATATGACATGATATAACCAGACAAAGCATTTTATATCGTTTATGTGATTTAATTTTTCATTACCACTTTGCCCAATTGGTAAAACATCTTGTTTTGTTGAACAGTTTTCAGCTGATTTTAAACAAAGATAAATGTGCACAAATTCAACCAATTATTTGACTAAACTCAACGTGGACTCATTTGTCACTCATCATCACCCACCAGTAAAGGTGTATCTATAAATCGATTAGTTGTCAACTATTAATTAATCGCCAACAACTTTGATAATTGATTAATCTGTTTGAGTAATTAAAAAAATGCAAAAAGTCTCTGACTCCAACTTCTTAAATGTGAATATTTTCTGGTTTCTTTACATTTAACTGAATATCTCTGGGCTGTGAACAAAACAAGACAATGTCATCTTGGGCTTTGGGAAACACGGATTGTCTTTTTTTTTTTTTTTTTTAAACCATTTTCTGATATTACATAGGCCAAACAATCGAAACAAACAACAATCTAATCGATTAATCAAGAAAATAATTGACAGATTCATTAAAAAAAGTTTGGTACAGCCCTTCCCACTAGTAAAGCAGTGTACAACAAAATCTGCCAAACTCATAATCCAAACCTAACATGTACAGTTAAATGTGACAGCACTTTTATAAATAATGTATTAATGCTGCATAAAAGACCAGCAGTGACATACTGTAAAGCAGTGCCACCATCATGTTCATGTAAATATGATCCAACAACAGCTGCTAATCTGTTCTGTACATGTGAAAGTCCTATAAACACATGTTGAGTAAATTTTCTACATCTGTATTACATAACAGTGTCATAATTATTTTGCTGTGGGTGTTCGGACAAGTAGGACCTACAACAATTATGTTTTGTTGTTTGTGTCATGCTGTAATACCTGACAAAATGCTTAGCTCAAAACATCACAGTTCTTTGGATGAGTTATTCAATTTTGGAAAAATGTATGTAATGTTTTAGTAATATTAATGTGCTTTGTGAGTGATCAGTTTGTTGAAAAAGCATTTAATTGTTGAAAGTAGTATTACACAGCTTTGACCAACACAACTCAGTACTGAGAAATGCCTGCAATCATTTGAGGAAGACTCTAAAAGTTCAACAAGGAGAAATTAATTATGGAAATGTATTGTAAGTGTATGCAATGGATCCATATTTGCATTAGCATACTTACTTAGCAGACAGATGGCTACAGCAGTGGTGACAGCCTGAAGCCACCGTCTCTCCAGTCCCATGGCCGTCCGTCACACTCCTTCACACATCTCCCAACCTGAAGGAGAAGACCACACATCCCGTTCACTCTTTAACAGCAAACTACTGCACTGTTCAAAGATTCACCGCTGCACAAGGACATCTCTCACATCCCCCCAGGACGAATGTAATCCCTAAAGTTAACATCAACTCATAATCCAACAACTACACTACATTCCAGATGCTTCTTGGTTCATAAATAACTGTATTCTTTGAAAACACGTAATCCTCTAGAAAATTGCATGTCTGAGCTGTGGTTGGATTAAGGCAAATAAGCTATTCCAACAAGTGCCCACAGTGTATGCGTGTGTGTGCGTGTCTGTGAGTCCATAGAGAAGACAAGGCTGTACTGTAACTGTGTGTACAGATTAACCTTATGCTTGTGATTGGTTCAGCTCACCCAGAAGGTCCCATCTCACACTTAACAGGCCAACGGCAATTGACAGGTGACATGAGCAATATTAAAGTTGTATCTAACCAACTCCAGATATTATCTGATTACCACTGCTTAAAAAAGAAACTTAGCTGGCACAAACAGACTGCCATATGACAACACTCTTAAATTAACCTGAATTCAAGACTCCCTCGAGTACAGTACGTGCCAAGCAGCTGACGGCAGCAACTGTTGTTCACCTGACTATTAAACGCACAAACAGCACATGCAAACACACCAGCACAGCCCACTGATGTGTTCAGTATCTCCTAATGAGCCCCACAAACAGGACTGCAGTTACATAAATTGTGGGCCTACTTCACAGTCTGAACGTTGAGAACAGCTGCAACAATTCGTGAGGCCCTCCACTTTAAATTGGAATGGAAGCACAAATTTAAGTTGCTGCCCTTCAGACATAATGGAAGACATCACCCCCTTCCCTTAAGTCACTCCATTCAGTACCCCTCATATCAGCTTATTACTTTAAGTTCATTTAAGTAATATAAGAAGGAGGCTATTCTTAGTAACAAGTAGGTGTGGGATATTAGCTGCTGCTATAACCACAGATGCCCTGTAGAAAAGGAGGATAACTGAATCCCACAACGGCCATGTTTAGTCTCTTAGCAGTTATGTTTGCAATTGAGTAAACAAACATCCCAGAAAAGAGCAGCAGAAAGATGCATTTATCTCCTTGCACTTGACCAACATAAGGTTGAGAATGTTGCTGCTGGAGCTGGCCATGAAGCACTGTAATAACTTCTGTTTAGCACCTTTCCAAAACAAGCAGAAATACAAAACCAAGGCTACACAAGCACTGAAGAGGAGAGGGACAAAAACACTTCAGTGTGGGGTTGGCTTTACAGTAAAAGCCGATGAAGAGGGGAGGATGTTAGGGCACAAATAAAGGCTGAGGTTAATAGTTTTTACACGACAGTTTGTTAATGAGGAAAGGATTACTCCAACTGAGCAAACATTATTCGCTCAGTGGGGGTGTCGGAATAAACAGGACTCTTATAATGGATTCAAGATAAATAAATAAATAAATAAATCTTTTCCGTCTAATCATCACCTCCAGCAGTCACAAGAATGATGGAAGTGATTGCACATCACTGCATCATCTCGGCTGTCATCTTCACAGTCATTTTAACAACATGACAGCACAAGTAATGAGCAAATCCTATCATACATCTAAAATTCCAGCTCAGATCCAGGCCTCAAGTAACTTTTGACAACCTCAAAACATAACAAATCCAAATCTCTTTTCTCCTGCCTGCTCTGCTGCGCCTCCACACCAGAATATATGACTGGCTTGTGGCAACCAACAGACAGGACTGCACCCACACTGAGCCAGCATATTACAGAGGAAGCCTGGAGGGCGGCTTTGTCTGCAGGTGCAGGAGTAGATGGAAGACAACCAGGTTATTTCCCCAGGCAGCAGAGCAGAGCAAGGGCCCATTTAATTGACACGTACAAAGATACCCCTTTTCCACTAAATTATCTCTGGTTCTTGAACCAGTTTTGTTCAGCACTCTTGGTACCTTGGTGCTATCTAGCGAACCAGCCCATGTTTCCACAGGTTTTGATCAGAACCACTGTAATCAAGCATACCTTATTAACAGAGGGTGTTGCACAATGCACAACGGAAGTAAACAGTAGTAGCAAGATAGCAAATCGCACCAACTACCTGTGAGTTTTTGTTCTGGTATAACATATATTTGCTTTTATCAAAAAAACAAGCATGGGCCAACTATTGGAATGAATACTGCACTCGTTTTTCCGATGATTTCTCAACTAACATCTCTACTGTAGCCTTCTCCATCCACTATTTCCAACCTGTAGAATATGACACGCCGACTAATGTTGCCACACTTTGCCCTTTGGGCCAAGGAAAACCTGCTTTTTTTTGGTTCCAGCTGGGAACCAACTTTTCGGGTTCCAAACCAATTTGTTTTTGGTCAAAATGCTCTGAATGGTTCAAACGTAGGTACTGGAAAAGGGTTGAGAGGCCCCCAGAGAACAGCCCAAATGTTTAAGACAGAACACGGATTCTGTGACAAATCATAAACACTCAAGCAGCAGCAGTACTGTTGCTATTTACATGACAGCAATGTAATAACAGACATGTGCAGCAATTAAGATTTTCATCACTTAAGTAACTTACAAAGAAAGAAAAACTGTAGACAACTCCTATTCAAACTTCAGCATGTGAGAAGTGAGAGGGGTTTACTCCTGCACACTAATCTCCTCACAAGTATATCTGAGAAAAAGGACAGAATTAACAACTTTGCAAGTTGCACACAACCATACCGAACTCAACATGTGCAAATGGGACGAACATTGGCAGTGAAATTTTTGGAGGTTAAAGGTGCAAAGTGATGACACAAACAGCTTAAAAGATAAAAGAAAAGCTTGGAAAACCCAACATGAACCCTTCTCGTCATAAGGTTAAGAAAGGTTAATTCACCTGGGGAATAGACATTTAGCTCTGCTGTCTAATGTTTCACTGGATTTCAATGACACAAATTGCTTTAGATCTAGGCATGACTTAGCCTTCTGGTCTGGATGTTTGTAACACCCAGTCTAATCCCGCTCTGCTGCTCTGAGTGTTAATAGTCTAATTGAATTACAGATCAAATTGGTGAGACAACTCAAGGACGCTCTTGTCATCTGGCTATGCAGTGATCAATCACTTGAAAATGAAGTCACTAAACACTCCAGATTTGTCCAGCCATTGCTGGAGATAACATGGCTGGTTTATTTGCTGCAGAGTCAGCAGGTTATGTTGACCTAAGGCTGGGCGCTGAGAAGACAATCAAATACATCACAGTAATTTTGACAAAGTATGTCATTATCGGTATTGTGACAATATTGTAGGTTGACTATTGATGTTTTCACAGAATATTTGCACAATGATATTTTTGATAAATAATCATCAGTAATGTGAATAATATAATAAGTATGTAGGTGAGGACAAATAATAGAGCAGCTAGAACAGTCTGGTAAGTTCAGGAAATTACATCACTTTACTGTAATGCAGCCTTAAAAAACAGGACAAGACAACACTTACGCTTACGATATTACCATATCCAAAATCTAAGACAATATCTAGTCTCATATCTCTACAATAACACTATATTACCCAGCCCTATGCTGACCGCATTTTATGGGGACCACACACGACAGAATGTGGACACTGACTCAGTAAAAAGCAACTTGTGTATCGGTGATCTTCTCTAAAAGATCACTTATACACTTCTGATCTATTCTCTGTATTCTCATCTCCACTGCTAAGCAATACCTTTACAAATGCAGACTCAAACCATCATTTGCCAAAAGTGGAAATCTGTAACACCCTCTAAAGAACTCAAATTTCACTAAATAATAAGCAAAAACAGGTATTTCCAAAATCACTTAGGTGGATGGATGTGTTGTGTAGACTGCATGTAAGAAGCAGATTTTAAGCTGTCGGCTGTAACAGCTGGTAAGCCTGATCGCTCCATATGCATCTCCTCTGAATCACGCTAGAATAAATTGATGAGGAGGCATAAACTGAATAATGCAAAAGTTAAGGAGCACTTTGTGATGAGTTACACTGTGCAGGAGTAAACTCGAGCAGTCTTTCAGCTATCTTGTTCACTTGATAAGTGACAATTAAACTGTCACTTTCTCTTTTCAGTCTAACATCTTCTCTGACACTTACAGAAAACCCAACACAAAAGTTCAACTTTTGACCTACAGTCTGTGTGTGTGTGTGTGTGTGTGTGTGTGTGTGTGTGTGTGTGCATGTGTGCGAGTGTTATCCCTCAGTACCTAAGCAGAACCATCAGTGATGCCAGTGACAGATACAGGCCTGATAAGAAGTAGCATTACTCTCTTAGTAATCCTTGTTAATCCTGACAGAAGCTGTAGCCTCAGTGCAAACAAGCCTGTACCAAGACCAACAAATGTTACTCGAGCAGAAACTTTTACAGGTGAAGAGAACAATCTCATACCAAGGCAGAAATGTGATGCAAAAGAACAAAGTAAAGATAACAGATCTGCACAAACAGTACATGTGACAGTTGTTTACATGGGACTGGGTTGTAAAACCCATCAATCCAACCTTGACTGGTTAGACCAGCCCTTGCAACTCTGCAATCAATCAATGGATTTTGTCCCTGGCACTGCAACCCAATTTGGTATCTGTATTGATGTTTTTTTAACTAAAGGAAATGAGCTGGGCACACACTGGGCAAGGGTGAATACTAGTGTCGTGAGGGGGAAAGTCTGCTGTATGGATTAACATAGTGATCGCTAGTAGTCTAACGCATGCTGCTACAGGGAATACTCTAACAATATTGACTGATGAGCAGTGATTGAATGCTTTTAATTTACTCACACACAAAAACTTGAATAATGCTACCTTTACTATGCTATGCAGATTTGTAGAAATTTAACTGTGCTGCAAATCATATACATGCATATATGCCCCACACATATAGCTCAGTGGTCTCAGGGGAGTGGGGAAAGACATGAGTCAAGAGAAAGTAAAGCAGGTAATATCCTTCTTGTAAATCCTGTGTCTTTGTCCCTCCCTGCTCCCGACTCTAAGGAACAGGTCAGTCCCATAAAGCTACTTTCAAGACACGACAGTGAGAGGAACTGAGGGTCAAAAACCAAAGGTAACGAACTCAAGAGCTGAAGTCTACTGTTGACGCATAGCGCTGGATTTATTTAAGGACTTGGACATCAGTGAGAGATGTTAGATCCTTAAAGAAAACATGAAATATTTCATTAAAAATGTCAAGTGATATGGTTCTCATGTCTTCACTTAGAGAACATCTGCTATTGGCCAGATGTAAAAGGCTCTTTCAGACAGGTCATTACTAATGAGACGTAAGACACACAATGGTAACCTTTTATGGTACGGTGCATGGCCCTTAAAATCTATGAGGCACTTTCTCTACTCTCCCTTCGCTTTGGTTTACTACATTTAACTTTTATGTGTGTGGGTTTTTTTGGGTTTTTTTTTTGCAATATTTGTATATTCTTTGGTAAAGCATGAGCTTCGACACAGTGCCACTGCATGCTTTTACTGTACAAGAAAAAGAATCTATCTTCACTAGCAAGAGCACAGCAATTCAGAGTAACCACCTTCACCTCATGAATAATTTGCTTCTCAATACAATCAATTTCCTCCAGCATCACTATCTGCCTACAGGGCGCAGTTAGCAACAGTGTTCTGAATAGTGCAATACACTGATGAAACGTCAAGGCGTGCTAAATGTTGAAATATGTGGGATATTATTGTGTAAAATGACACCTGGGCTGGTATCTGACGTGCGCAGACTTTGTTAAGCTGGAGGGCCTTGATGATATGCTTAATGTTTACTTCAAGGATTCTTAAGGAAAAATGCAGAACGGCTTCTTGAACGTTCATGTCACCCAGTAAATAATGCAAAAGCAATCACAAAAACGGACTTGCACACTAGTGTTTGCCACAACGCCTAGACTGGGAGTATATATTTTTCTCTGGCGTACTCTTTGAGAAAAAAACACATTACAATTTATCTTTTCTAGAGGTTAAAGGCAACTGAAACCTTTGACAACCTACAAGCTGGTTAAGGAAGCTTATTTTTTCAAAAGGAAACAGTGTTCCTTCCTATACAGTCTTACATCCAAACACAAGACGTTACAGACATCCAGAGTGATGTGTGTCTCTGTGCACCTCATGTCTTACCAACCAGTATCAACAAGCACAACAAAAACAAAGGATGGGAGACACTAGAGCAGGGAGTATCTATCATGTCAGAAGCACAAGACGGCTGCACTCATTGCAAAACAGCTTAAATTAGGTTCTGCCCAGCACACTGCACTATGTGGAGCCGCAGACAAATAAACTGTCTGGTACATATAACATACACCAAGCCTCAGGCTCTATATTTATGCACCCTTACAGTGAATTGGGATGCTCAGCCCTCCATGTCACCATACAGATCTCCTGTAATGCAAAACAGGTGCATCTTTTGTCTGACTCAGTGAGTCTGACACCAGCTGAGAGGAGGGAGCTGTGAATGAAATTAAAAAGATTAAAAAAAACACTATTTTGGCTGACTGTTGTTCTCATTATTTTAATCCTGGGAACAGAGTTCACTTTTGGGTCATTACAGCGTGTTAAACCTATTCACTATGGTATTAGAGAACCCCCCCCCAACACTCATTCGGAGATTAAAAGTGGCGCATGTGATACCATAAAACATAAACAAAGGCGCGACATGACAGTCTGTCTCAGTAGTACTAGAGTACATTTTGCAGGAAAACTAAATTAATGTCATAGCAAAATACAGGGCCTGTTGGGGATGATTTTGGCTCTGCCTGCACAGCTCCTTACCTTGCTTGAGGCACTTTTCTCTTGAAGCTGAAAGTATAATCTTTCAATCCATTGATGCTCTTCTTTTAGACTCGTATCACAGACCAAATTTACCCGATCATTCCTATCTCTTCAAGGAGACGTCAGATTAAAAACACGACTAAAAATAAAAAGAAGAAAGTGTTGGATAAAACGCAGGTGGTCACATTTTTTCTTCTCAGTCCGTGCGTGGATCAAAATAAAATATAATTAATCATCGGCATCCATGGTTAATGGACTTCCTGGGAAAAAAAACACTTCAATAAAATCCATAAACCCAGGCCACCTTCATAAGTCCGACATCAGCCCATTTAAAGTCCATTTAAACTTTCCACGCCTTGGCTTTTATATCGGCAATCCTCTTTGTCCAAACTTGCTGGAAGTAGCTTCAGTCATAAGTGAGAGTTTATAATTAACATCATAGACGTATAGAAATGGCTCTCGGTCGACGCTGTGCACATTTATCATCAAACAGGCGCAAATTTCATCAGAAAGAGAGCACACACTGCACGTTTAGTTACAGCCCTGCTGTTGATACTCTCTGTGTCTCCCCTCCCATTATCATCAGTCCCTCCTCCTACTACAGGCGCTGCTTGAACCCCCAACAAGTCACACACAGTACAACCACTACACTTCCTGTTTCACCTTTCAGAATAAAGCCTCTGGTAAGGAACAAAACGGTAGCAAGAAATTGATTAAATTAACGCTAAAACGATTAGTTAGTTACGCAATTTGTAGAGCAATTGAGTAATTAATTGAAGTTGAATTTAATTTCAGCCATTTATAAAGAGTAATTGCAAATATTTTTGCTCTTTAGCTTATCAAATGCGACAAACAGCAGTGGGCTTCTTTATATCAGTGTACATTAAACGTTTATTTACATTCTGATGGTTGAGTTGGACAATACAATCAATTTCAAGATGTCACATTGGGCTCTGGGAAATTATGGTGGGCATTTTCATTGTTTTCCACGACATAAATCACTGATAACTGCAAAAGTAATCAGAAAATTAACCAATGAAGGCCTTTATTAATGGAAGGCAATTACAAAAGTCACAGGTGTATAACTAGAATCAGTGGTGGCTGGATTACATCTAGCTGCATCAGTTTTAGGGTGCTGGTGTTACACCTGCCAAAGCCTGCTGGCTCACTGTCACAGAACAACAGTAACTAGGACCCTTGAGCAGTATGGAGCCATCATTAATGCCAATACCAGCTTCAGTCTAAAATGAAAATTGCTGTGCTTTCCATACTTACTCTTCACTTTTTTTTTAATCTGGGGCCATGTGGGCTTTGTCGCTCAGCACTGGATACAATGTAAAATGCTGCCAAAAACAAGACCAAACCTTGAAATTCTAAAAAACAAATCACTTTTTTTGTAAAGGCTGCAAAATAGTGTACTGAGTTTATCTGTAGTCAGAGCATACAGCCTGGGTAAACGCAACACACAAAACGCTTTTATGTTGAAGTTAAAATAATCCACTTCCGTTAGTTGCCACCTGTCATTGTGTGCATTGATGCTGCTGGTACTTAAGCGCCTCAGACAAAAGCGCCTTTTCGTGGGAAAGACTTGCTTCCTCTAACAAAAGGCAAACACACACCTAAAGGACAAATTTAACTCAGACCCGTTTGGTACAGCATCCAGCATATATATAAAAATACATGTTGTTTAGAGATATCTTCAAGCCTCCAGCGAAGAAAATATTTCTTCTGTATGTGATATGAAAAACGGGCGTTAAATATTAAAAATGTTTCAAATACAAGATTCCTGACAGGTTTTACCCACTACCAACACCAAATCATTACAGTCCTACAATGACTAACATTAGTGAGGATAACGTTAATTAATACAAAAAGCTAACGCTAGTAAGCTATAACTTAAGTTAGCCTTAATTGTTAGTCTTCCATAATATTCAGACTATCATTCCCTACATGGGTATAAGATGCCTTCTTCACAATTAAGTCTAATATTTGACTAATAACATTATTCTAAAAACCTGAATGCCAGTGAAATATGTATGTTCGGGGAAAAGCTAATTTTTGTAACATTCTTTTTTCTTTTTTTTTTTAGCTAGCATAACGTTACTTCACCCGCCGTTACAAACTGCAACTCAAATTCAAATTTTTAGCTAAGCTAACGCTATGGCTGGCTAGCTAGCTTCCCCTTAGCTAACAGCTCGAGCTAGCAAGAACCGCCTTTTATTGTCTGCATAAGTCTTACATTAGCTAATGGTTAATTATATTAACTAATTATTTATTAAATATATAATAATTATATATTATCATTATACAAAGATGTAAAGCTGCTAGTAAGTTAGCTATGTTAATTTAGATGTTATTTTACCCTTTAAGTTATGCCAAGTTAGAGGAGTAACTTTAGTCCCTAACTTGCCCACTGTTTCTTGACTCTTCTGTCAAAACTATTTCTTCTTTCTTTTTACCGTAATGCTGTCAGAGATAAGAGTAAGATAAAGTGCTTGTCATCTTTTATTCAGTCTAATTTGGATGACATTTAATATAGTTGTAATGATGGGCCACCCTTTTAAAAAGAGAGAGAGAGATAAAGTGGGGAGTAGTATAAATAAACTATCAATATTTTCATAATCTTACCTCAAAATTATATTTCCTTAAATGAGCTGGATGATACTCACATTTACTTTGATATGAGCTGATGGAGCTGTGGTCGGTTGGGTCACTGGGGCTCTGTCTTGTTTACCCCCCAGTTTAAAATAGCCAATCCAGTGCCACACAGACTGTACCGCCACAAGGGGGAGACACTGTCCATCACTAATAAACCACTTGTGTATTCATGCAGGGTGACAGACACACTGAAAATATAATATACCGGTAGCTTGGGTATGGTTTCACACTGTAAGCTTTAATTACAAGTTTACAGGGATTTTGCCTTGATAACTTGTTGTGATGACAAAGATATAAAGTAATGTGATCTCCACTGTGGACACACACTGTTAAATTACTATAAAATTCGTACAATATAACACTCTACAACACTTTATATAATAAATAAATAAATAAAAGGTTTTTAGAGAGCAGCAGACATTATTAACATATAGAAAATATGAGATTGTTCAGTGGTAAATTGTTCAATCTCTGTATTCAGTAAGTGATGTTTTGTATGTGTGTGGGAGTGCTTCCTGACAAAGTAGGAAGCATTCAGACAAAAAGGATCCTGAACTCATATACAGTCTTTTATCTGGTCTGACTAATGCCAGGTAGTTTGTGGTTGGAGGCTAATTGAGTGGACACATTTGTTAGAAACAAACTGTCCTTGAAAATATCCACTAAAAACAGCTGGTTGCCAGGCATCCAAAAGGATTACACAAGCACAACCTTTGCTGACAATGTGCTTTACATGTGACATTATCCTGCAAAGGAAATGGAGGTGGTAGCCTTGCCTTTCACTAGCACACTTTCCAATTATGATGAAATTGATGAGTTAGATTAGAGGAGGAAAGGTTTTAGGCGCAGGTTAATAAAATGTCAGGTCTTAATAGCTTGTGTACTTCCTGCTTACTCTCACAGGCCAGGTGCACCATATGGAGATCAAAGGATTGGCATTAATCACATGAAATCCTCCATGAAAGACCAACTCTGAGCAGTGAGGAAGAATTAACCGGAGGTTAAGGCAAACTTTGGTGTACAGTATAATGATCCTATTGTGGACAAACCAATACTAGCCTTTTACTAAATATCTATTATATGCTAGACAAGAAACATAATATGTTGTATGATGCAGGTTTATCACTTAGTCTGGTGTGTATAGCCTGAAACATTTTTATCTTAATCTTACTGTAAATGAATTCATTGCAAGCCGGTTTATATGAGTTTTCTCTACCATTAAACAGACATGTGGATCAACCCAAATTAAAGAGTCCACTGAATAGATTTTTGGTTTCATTTGGCATGAGAATAATCTGACTTTAAGAGTTGGCTTGACTTTAAAAAGTGTGTAAAATTCTCATGTGTTTCAGTGTGTTAGAACCACATTGGTTAGATCCCTCTTTATTTTAAGCTACAGTGTGACCAACTCAGTTTTTCCACAAATGATCTTAATGATATAAATATCAATATGCAAATAAAAGACACTCATCAAATTACAGTTTTATTAATTTGTCAAGCTAACAAAACATATACAAAGTCTGGTACTGATTTGGCTTCATAACAGCAGGCTGGCAACTACATAGGAATGCTACCCCATGACAATAACAGCAAAATCATTCAGATTTAGAGTAAGGTGATTTATAGACTCTATTTTCTTATAAGATATCAGTGCATTTAAATTATTACAAGCAAAATATTTGGAGTACATGTGAGTACAGGAAGACAGTGGCTGTAGCTGTGGTGTTTGTCAGTCATCAAAGTCTGGGATGTCATCATAGGAGTAACCACGGTAGCCCTTTGATGCATAGTAAGCTATTCGTAGGTGGTAGATTCCCGGCAGGAAGACAAGGATCCCAATGATGAGAACAGGAATGGTTCGGTCTGAGTGCTGACAGAGGAAAAAAAACCCATTCATTTTAACAGAGGTAAACAGAGGTATTGTTTATACTGTAACCTCTGTGCATATACAAGTACTCACAGGGACTCCAAAGTATCCAGCCAGAAGGAGGGAGCCGATGATGATTAACAGAGAGCCGATTAAGAAGAGGACTGCAGCTAGTGCTATGGCTTTGTATGGGACTTTGGGTGGGCTCTTTTTGAACTGCAGAGGAGGAGAAATATTTAATTAAAAACACTGTTCTCAGACACAGCAGGCTCTGTGGCAATGCCTGTTTTCCCACTCATGTACTGGACTGGACAGGCAAAATGAGTCTGGCTCATAATGTACTTGAACTTCTTGGGAAAGTTAAAGGTTGTGACTTGTTGACAGATAATTTATATTAAAGCAAGCTGATTATATGTGCCATGAAACAGTCATGCTATATTATGCGTTTAAAGATGTGAATGTGTTGGTTATGCATTGCAATCCTTGTGACTAAATACTGTCGTGAACATTCAACAATCATCATGACAAAGTCCATTGATTTGACAGGGGTAACCACCAATATTACACACAGACACTAATTTTCAATCATGGACAAAGGTGTAGATTTCAAGGGGACATGCCCCCTTCAATATGTAGAACATGTACATATGTCACCACCACAACAAAAACATGACCTTTATTTTGACATTTACACCATTAATTGAGGCAGGAAAGACACAAATTGGTGCATAAAAATTCCCAAGAATGAAGGACATGAAGTGTTTAATGCTAAACTCCCATGTTTTATATGATTGTTGAACTTAGTCATAAAGACCAAACCCATTTTTTACTAGGCTGTAAACATGTTTATTTCTGATGTAAAATTGGGCATTTTGAAATGGGAGTCTAAGGGGATTTACCCCATTTTGGAGCCAGCCTCGTGCAGCTATTCAATGGACTGAAGTTTTTGACACTTCCCCATTGGCTTTATTTTTCAGCCAGCGTGTGTTTGGGAGGCACTAAGCATATGCCTGGATGAACGAGACTTCAATTATACTGTACAAGTTGTGTAAGTGCTTGTGAACAGATGTTTAGATATAGTTTTGCTGATGTTAAACATCAAATCAATCAATAAATCAATATGTTCACAATTCAGAGGTATGCAAGGAAAACAGTTGTCTTCACAAATCAAGGCCACAAAGCACAACACATTGATATACAAATGGTTATTATGTGGGTGAAGTATTCCTTTAAAACAGGGGTGTCAAACATACACCCCGGGACAAAGGGTCCAATCAGGCCCACTGAATGGCTTTGCACATCTAATAGTGATGCACTTGTGAGGGCTAAGAGGTGTCAGGTTTCAGGAGCAAGTTGAACAGTGAGTAGCTTTCTTCCTGTAAAATGCTGCCTCAGAGGGTTTTCCACCCTGATCAGAATACAGTTCTCGGAAAGAGCAATGCATACTTAAAGTGGTCATTTTTTAAAGCTATTGAATATTATGCAAAATATTGTCAGTCAGCAGCTGACTGGATGTACAAAAGAATCTGCAGACTTATATCTTAAAACATTATTGGTGGAGCCCTGTTGTTAGAACACTGCCAATACTTCAGATTTGTTAATGGTTTGATAACTCAACAGCTTCCACTTCAGTTGGGTGTGGTGATGCCAGGATTACTACACAGGAGTGGAAATGTATAGAAAAATGCACATGTAATGACAGTGAGTAGTGGACTGACTGAATGTGGAAAAACTGAGACATTGCTTTTACTCTTCTGAAGGCATCACAGGCTGTTTGTCATCTGTTTTGTAGATTGATGAGTGTTTTAAAAATATACTTCTGTATATTAAGAAAAGGAGGAACATTTGGAAATGGTTTGCACTATATGTGGCCCATGAACTAAAATGACACCTCTGCTTTAAAATCTCTTGCTTCAATGTTATGGACGTGCAACAATAAATCACTGCAGTGCCCCCTTTAAGTTCATTATAGTGTGCTCTAATCCTGTGAAGTCCAGAGTCTAAGAGTGGATGACCTATGACCTTTAGTCTATAACCACAAGGGCAACCATGTTTGCTAAAAACTTAATTACATATTGTTACAATTGCAAGATATATATTCTATTATAACGCCTGAGAAGCACAGCTTTAGTTTGCAACACTTTGGACACATCAAAATAGGTCTTACCTGTAAATCAATGTAGCCATCATCATCAGTGGCCAACCTGGAGTACTTTACTTTACTGTTGGGGATCCCGTTGGACACAACGTTACGAGCAGGCATCTTCTTCAGCTGCCAACGGTTTGTTTTCAGCGTTTCAATGAGGCAGCTCGGCTACAGGAGCGATATCAACACCGTCATCACTCACAAGCTGATAGTGCCAGAGTCAAGTCAAACACGACACCAAATCCGAGATATGATCGTTATTAGCTCCTCAAACTAGTTACAAGAAGATATTACAACGGGGTGTTGTCTGTTTATTATCTTCTTGCATGGGTCTTCCGTGTTTACGACTCGGTCTGCAATGCGCATGCGCAACCCGAATCGTCATATCGGACACTGTAGAAAGAAAACATAAATAAAAATTAAGTGTCATGAGTGCGACGCAAGATCAAAATCGCTTTAAAGGGGATTACATAAAGTCCGAGTTGTCAGATTTATTTTATTCTGACGAATTGTTTTACTGGTTGTTATTTGCATCTCTCTGTGTTCACCACAAGAGGTCACCGTCGAGTCTTATTGCAATGACCAGGTCACAGTGAGCAGCCATTTGACACTTCAGTGTCAAGATTCATCTCTCTGTGTGGATGTTCATTTCCTGAGGTGTTCTCCCGAGCCAGCTTTATAATCACACTGTGTTCTCTGACGATAAGGTTTCTGTCTAGGCTGCAGATTTTTGATGCAGTCCTCACGGGGAGGTTGTTTTTAGCCAGGGATGAAATATTTTATCTCACAAACAAAAATCTATTTCCCATAATCACGTGGGGATTTTTATAAAACAGATAATATGAGCATTTGCAGAGCCATCTGGATTAAAACCACATATGATTACTTAAAAAAAAAAAAAAAAAAAAACCCAACATACTACATAAACCACTTTTCTCCAACAATGACACATTAATTAACATATTTGATTTCCATTATATATCAAATTCATAATTCAATATTATTAATTGCTATATTTAGTTGTTCTATATTTTGAATGGGAACATGTGATCTCTCAGATATCAAATCCGGGAGGAGCACGTTTAATCTTTTGTTTATACCATGTTGTCTCTGCCAGATGTTGTCATGTCTCTAGTCATGCACAGCTGTAGCCTGGCTTGTGAATGGCCAACCATGAAATAGACAAAATACACCAAAAACCAACATTTGCTGACAACTCCCCTGAAATTAATAATTAAAGCTGCTGTGCTAGGTATACTGTCTTTTTTTTCACATTGTTTTTTTCACATCCTCCTGCTGGTCTGTGGAAAATTGGACTGTCACATAGACAAATATAGACTCTCCTGCAGGCAGAATTCAGATAGATCCTGGCCCTGAAGCTACGCAGCAGTGGATCATTGTGATTCTAGTTTTCTGGCAGAGCCGTGCGTGGTACAGTCAAGGATAAATGCCTGCAGGTAGTGAATAATCCATAAATACATTGCTCTGTTGAAGAGCAGTAATAATAAAGTAAATGCATATTGTTACTAGATGTGCTGGCAGCATCAATAATGTTGCCTTTAAAGTACATGTTGGAGGAGAGAGAGTCTCAAGTGATGATTAGTACGCTTAGCGACCTTGAGTGCAAGTCACATTGTTGTAGTCTGAGGCCATACTGTTGCTCTCTGGAGGCATATAAACCGTCAAATCATTTATCTGTGTTTCATATTCCTGTTGTTTCTCACTGCATGTAATATGAATCACTGTGTATTACACTGCACTCTATGTTCTCTCTTCTTGTTCAATCTATTTACAAATATATCCAAGCCTCTGCAAGACATAATCTCAATAAATCTTCCCAGGGTACAACTGGGTTTCATCTTTGTTTAGAGGGGATTAAACAAATATTTTTTCCCTTTACTGACCACTTTAACATGCAGCAGTATGTTTAACATGCAGTGCACACATTTTGAGTGCATTAATCTCCCACATTATGTTCTTTTCCCCTCTCGTTTCAGAGGACAACCATGATATAAGCCATCTATGCATCCTGAAATAACTGTGCAGACATTTTGTCTGAGAATTGCCTGTCACTGACAATGAAAGAGGTAAACTTTGCCCTTTGCTTTATTAGTGATGCCAGTTTTCTTAGTCATATCTTGCCGTGCTGTGTGACTGCTTGTTGGCTGCACTCATTAGCCGACACCAACTCTGCGTCACTGGTGCATACTCCTTTGTATGCCAAAATACTTCCCTCTTATTTGACCCGTCTCCACACTTGGATGTTCAATAGCTACAATGAAGGTCACTGCACAAGCCGCTTACCTTTGCACAGTCTGAATTTAGAAACATGGCTTTCAATTTATCCTCTCCTCAGCCTTAAAACAATCCACAAGAGCGGATAAATATGCAGTTATTCTACATTCATAAATTCGAAATGAATGGGCTCTGATTCAGACTGAAGTAATGTATCTGTAAGTAACCCTGCTGCCCTTTTTGGTCGTTTCCAGACATTACTTCATGTATTGTCTACTTTGTTCTATTTATTTTATTTTTTTTTTCTGACGTAGGCTTACGCGTGGGTTTTAGGATTTCAAAGAGATTTTCCTGTATTATTGGTGCAAAGTACTTCCCGATACAAATTCCAATGCTGCTCAAGTGACATCTGGAGTTGTGATTTATTAATTAGATGACAGGCAGGACTGTCACCAGTCAGAGGGGGCAGAGTGTGCTCCCATGTTGGATAATCTCTGCCACTAGACCATAATGCCTACACAGAGAAGCATCAGCTAAGCACATTGAGCCCTCAGGGTGCGTGTGTGTGTGTGTGTGTGTGTGTGTGTGTGTGTGTGTGTGTGTGTGTGTGTGTGTGTTTGCAAGTCTGCGTGGTGAGAAGACAGCAGCAGTCGCCTCCTTATAACCCCTGGGTATGACACTGAACAGTAAGAGAGCAGCATTTAGGCCATAATTAGAGTCCTGTTCAGAGTGGAGTTCTGTCTGCTGAGATAATTAGGTCTGTCTTCATTACAGCAATTGCAGATAACACCACGACTGGAGCCCAATAAAAGGCTGAACCATTATACCACTTGAACATCATGCAATCTACCCGTGGTATGGCCTTTTTACTTTTAAACCCAGGTTTCAGAAATAATCAGATGTGGCATGTGTGTGGTGCACAGGTGCTACTTAGCAACAAACTCTTCAAAAATTGAAATATGCCCGCACAGACATATGTAATTCCTTTATTTTTAGGCTTGTAGAGCCACATGTGGAAGAAATAAAGGATTGAGTTAATTTGTGCCTCTGTGCTTTTCCTGTTTTTGTTCCCATATGTTGAGCATATGATGAACAGTAATATGTATGTTGGTGGAATGTGGATGTGAATTAGAGATGGGTTGATATATGATTTTTATCTCGAATTATAATTTAAAAAAAAAAAAAAAACAGCAACAACAACAGAATGTGGATTCTTATTATCAGGATAACAGTGAATATCATGTCTAGCAGCAGCACTCAGAGACAAAGCTGGGCTACCAGTATTAAAAGAGATTCAGGCTACATACAGACCAACCTCATAAACACAAAAGATCTTAATCAAGCGTTGGCATATTTAATATCCAAAGATATAATGCCATTTCAAATTATTGAAAGGTGGTTTGTTTTTCACTAATAAGAATGTTCAGGGGAAAAAAATGCGTGTCCTAAATGTGAAGTAATAAACAGTATTTGTTTCTTAACTAAATGTAAGGTAAACTTATTCCATTAAAGCCATTCTAAGAGTTTTAAGCATATGTTGACGATTATCAGGATAATATTGTGATTCGCAATTATTTTTGGCCAGGATCATTGTGACATAAAATGTCCATGCCATCCCATGCCTACTATAGATATGGTACAACCTCTCTCTCTTTTTCTTTTTTTTAATAACAAGCTGCAGTAGCTTCATGGCCCAATACTTGGTAGTGTCGGTTGCTTGGTCCAACATTTTGGTTCAGGTTAAAATATCTTAACAACTATTGACTAAGTGTCGTAACTTTTTGCATGGCCATCAGAGGATGAATCCTGCTGACTTTGGTGATCCCCTGACTTTTCCTCTAATGCCTCCAGCAGGTCAAAGTTTTCACTTATCTACATATCGCAACATTTTTAAATGGATTGTCAAAAAGTTGGTACAAACATTCATGATTCCCAGATGATGAATCCTAATAACTTTGGCGATCCCTGGACTTCTCCTCTAGCATTTGAGGTTTTAAGTAGTTGTCTCAACAACTACATGTTGATTGCTATGAAATTTGGTACATTCATGTTCCCTCTCAAGTTTAACCGTGACAGCTTTGGTTATCCCTGACTTTTTATCTAATGCCTTCATCCAATCAAAGTGTCAATTTGTCCAGTACCTATGTGGCATTGTTATACTGTACTGTACAGTAATATCTTGTAACTCTGTCGTTGCTACTGATCAGTCAAGTGTTCTTTTCTCTTTAATCTGTATTTCAGGTTAGCTGTGTTTGTGTGTGGGTGGGGAGCTGACTGCTGCTGCAGGACGCTCTACATGAGGAGCTTCATCAACGATGACGAAGTCTATCACCTTTATTTCACAATGTCAACTTTTTCCCTTCAGTTAATGAAAAAAAAAAGCCCAATCGCAGCGACTCAGTGGCTTTGAGAATATGATTACAACATGACACATGAAATGGCTGTTTCCATTTTGAATTTGCCTTTGAAATGGAAAGCATTTTATATCAGTTTTCTTCTAAAGCTATATACCATTTCACGGTTACACAAACAAACCAGTGCCCTGCAGCATAATGTTAGCTGTTTGAATTTACGTACTCCGGTGATTGAAATCTGTGCCTCTTTTTTTAAGATTTTGTGGAAGTCACAACCATAGGAGAGGAAATCTCTTGATATGCAATTAAGGTGAATGTCACTGTAAATGCCAACATTAGTTGCGAATGCTCGGCTCAGGTTTGTTGCCTCCATGACAGGAAATGTTTCTTCCAATGCAGAGATATTGATTTCAGTATCTTTCAAACTCAGCAGCCCGCTTCACTGCATGGGCGGCTCAGACAGGTAATTGCTTTTCCAGCAGGTTAGATAGCAAGATAGACCCTAACAAGATGCAAATACACAGCAAACAACGAGCACAGACGAAACATATGAGCATCACATCACCGCTTCATTATGTTTGTAATCTTTAATCAGCCTGGGATTGGTTCATTGGCCTGTTTTGTAATACAAACATAATTACACAATAATTGATCTGTTGTTATAGTAAATACTTATTTTGAAAGTAGTCTGCCTGTGTCAGTGCAATACAGTCATGCATGCACAATAATGAGACAAAATGTTATCATAATTCAAACCTAAATTGCTGTGAAAATTGTCAATTCTCAATCATAAAAACACTCCATGGGTGACATTCACTGTTATAAAAGAAAGAATCATTCATTTTGCAGACAAAATAGAAATGTCCACTTTTGTTGGGCATTTGCTGATGTTACTGCACTTTGAGAGAGTTGGTGTGCCTGTGATCTTCTTTTGGACATGACGAAGTAGAGTTGTCTCCAGGTAATAACAGCATGTACAGTAGGAAGACTCAGAGCACTGTACGATCAAAGAGATTGAGCAGAGAAGCTGTACTGTAAACGGTCAAGTGTTCTCGCTGTGAGCCGGCAGCAGCCCCAGGTAATACCTTCATATCTGGACCCAACTGGAAAACAAAGAATGCACCAACCGGCAAATCCGAGGATTTGTTCACAGTGGGAAGAAACGAATCAGTCCAAAAGAAAAAAACAAAAAATCAATGTAGTGTGTCTATTCATGTGTGCATGTGGGTGTGTTAGTGTTCCTGTTTCTGCTTCGTCTCTTCATCATAGCTTAATTGAAAAAAAGCAAAAGAAAATGTAAGCATGGTTGTTGAATAATAGAGTCCCTGGTGAAACTGCAATGCCAGATGAATTGCTGTTGACTGTTATGCCTCAGGCATCAATAAATGTGTACTGACTGAGTTGTGCAACAGATAGACAAGAGCCATATATGTTGTGTTCATATGAGCATTAGTTATTACCACTGCTTAAACCCGGAGTACAAGTACAAGGAAAGAAGAGAGAAGGGTAAAGGAATAATGGGGTAACTGTCATTAAGAAAGATGTAGAAATAAATCACACTTGTAAAACTATTGAAATGACCTGTTTGATAAAGAGTGCAGTTATATTGCTACTAAATGGAGAAAGGGGATAACATTTACAAAAAAATGTTACAATTTGTGGTGACTACTATCAATGAAAAAAGTAGCAAAGAGGCTGAGTTGGCTCGTAATTGTGACTCACACAAAGAAATTCATCAAGTCCAGAGATGTGTTTTATGTTGGTATATTAAACAAACAGCTGGATAAATAAGGCAAAACAAGATGAAATTAAATATTACATTGCGTTATATTACAGTTAACAGAAAAAAATGGAGCCAAGACCCTCACCCTCTTTCTCTAAAAGCTGCCAAACCAGTGAATGAACAGGTATAATGAAACTATACCACTGTGCCAATTACAACTACTGGAAGTGAAAGTGACCAAAAGTGTGCAGCTTAAACAAATAAGAAACAACAGAGGTTAAATACACATTATGACTTCTACACTATTATTATTTGTCCTGTTAGAAAACAGAATGATAGGTTAAGCCTAAGAAAAGGGTGCAGCTTAAAGGGAGAGTCTCCCCCAAATCAAGAAATACATATTTTTTCTTCTTACCTGTATTGCTGTTCATCACTCTAGACTGTTTTGATGTGAGTTGCTGTGTGTTGGAGGTATTGACCGTAGAGTTGTCTGCCCTCTCTCCAATATAATGGAACTAGATAGCCCTCAGCTTGTGGTGCTAAAGCACCAAAAGTACATTTGAAAAACTCAGCAGCAATGTCTCTTCCCAGAAATCATGGCCTGGTTAGTCTACTGACCTACACCCACCAACAATGTAACTGCCCTGAGGGAGGAGTGCATCTACTCATGGACGGGAGGCTCATGACACTGGGAGATGTAAACATTAATGGCGTCCTCCTTATACAATGGTTCGGTAGATATCCTATGAATTAGCATATTATGTTCTCAATGTAAAGTTAATATCAAGTTATGGAGGTTAGGTTTGAGCAACTCAAGTTACTATGGGTTAGGATCAGGCAAAGAAACATGGTGACAGTTTACTTTTTTATTACTCAAAGACCAACCAAAGTTGTCATGGCTCTTAACACTGGTCTCCCGTGGAAAGTCCTGTATTTTGTGACCCATCCACCACTCTGACCTGACTCTTAACCACTCCTGTAGGGTTTGCTCTTTGCTCCCATCAGCACATTGGTCACATGACTGCAGCCTTCGAAAATATGTGGGTTGTACACAAATTACTGGCTCATTATTACATGGGATATGAACAAATTTTGGTGCCTTACATTTTTTTTTAGGAAATCTTATCAACAGCGCATGAAAACAGCCTGAGCTGTAAACTTAGCTAGCTCAGTGGTAAGCTAGTAGTGGATGTATGCATCCTCAACACATTCTCACTCCAACCTTGTCACATATTGATATTTTGGTCATGGACTTTCCATGTCCACACGATGTGCAAGGTACTCCCGGTGTGTTGGTTGTTGACGTTCTGGAACACTGTGTCAAGTTCTCTTCTTTCAAGATACACCTCCGTTTTCACATTTACATAGAGTCCCTTTCATAATAAACGCGCTCTCTTATGGGATGTGAACACCGCTCACTTGGGTGAGAGTCAGTGTTTGTTCGACCCATCCACCATCCCTCCTGCCTGCCTCACTCAGACTTTCACTGCCATAACTTTCGTCCTTGTCCTGTTGCGTTTCCTCCTGACACTGCTGGGCGCCGTTACACTATAACACCAACTGGCCATGTATCATGCCGATGTTAAAGGACGCCTTTTTTGTTGGTTTCTGACACCGAAAGTCAAGCATTGGATTTCAGCGACTTTGGAATGAGACCGTGCTTGCATCCTTCCGTGTGGTGATACAGTTGACAAGTGTGTTTCGGTAGACAGTAAGTAGTTCCTACATGAAACTGCTTGAAACAAGTACTCTGGATTATCTTGAATAATAGAGTCATGATTTCTGGAAAGAGACACTGCTGTTGAGTTTTTCGAATGTATTTTATTGGCGCTTTGAGCACCACAGCTGAGTGCCATTTGGTTCCATTATATTGGCGAGAAGGCAGACATCTCTACAGCTGATATCTGCAACATCCGGCAACTCACACCAAAACAATCTAGATGTTTTAATAGCAGGACAGGTAAGAGGAAATATGTATTTTTGATTTTCGAGTGGACTGTCCCTTTAATAACTTTAAAATAGCTATCTGCCAATGTTTTTTCAGAATATAATAAAATTCTGGGAACAGTAGAGAAGAATCTATTGGAACTTTTTAGTCATAAAGAATTAAAGGGCAAAACACGAGTTTCTACAAACTTTGGCAGCATTTTGTCATTTCGGAGTTATTTCAAAGCATGCATGAGTAACTCCAGCTGAGGTAATGGCCATTAAATTTAAGTGATAGTGCGCTACCATCAGGTCAAAGCACTGTGGGAGGGAGATCTGCTTAATTACAGAGTCACACGTTTGTCCTGTAATCTAACGCGTCCCCGATACGCACACTGACCTGAGCAAACTTTGCTTCAGTTGACACCGTGATTGACGCTCGTTAATGAAACATTTGTGAATGAAAAGTCCTCTTGGGTAGACAGTGACTGGTTGCGATGACGCACAGGGAGTGATGCTGAAGGGGGGTGAGATGATGTGAGGATGAGGATGGTTGGTTGGTTGGATGGTGTTGTGGTAGAGGGGGCTTACGGGAGGGAAAGTGGTTCGAGGAGAAAGCAGTGAGTCATTTGGTACTCATCATCATTTGAAGAGACTTGGAGCACCTGAAGGTCGGGCGTCTGGACCGGCTGATGTGAGAAGGGCTCTCCATGATGAGCGCACTTGGCGTTCCCGTTCACCGTCTCCGAGTGCGAGTCAGTGATCACAAGCGCGTTCAAATGTAGCTCAGGCGAGTCGTCGGGATGTGAAAATCAAACTCAAAGTTGAGGTGAGTCCCCGAAATTTTGATTTCTTGCATTTAATTGAAGCATTTTGAGTGAATCCAATTATTTCTCCTTTAATTGAAGCGTTTAGTGATTTGCTGTCCGTGCTGCTGATGTTGGATAAATCTCATTGTTTCTGACCATATGAGCGGATTTCTGACTTGAAAGAAGAATTTCTAAGAACATAAGGCTTACCTAATCATAAACTGTGCAATAGTATTGATTTAATTTGTATTTTAATTTCATTTTAAGCCATAATTTGTAAAGTAGTTTTTCATCCCTATATCTGTGATTGTCTCTGCAGTCGGGAGTTGCCTGTCTAAAATAATAGGGCTGGGTCGTATCTATAAATTGCTGATTTATGTTATTCCATCTGTTGTTTTTAAATCTGCCTCAATCAATATCTTACAATTACATCTTAAAGATGATGAGATACTACTCTGTAAATTTCGTGTCAGTGTAGTTTTAAGAGTGTCTATAATGACTGATGACCACCACAGGTGTCTACAAGTCCCTGTTTCTGCCATTTCATTAAGGTGGATGTCACTTTCTGTCAGGTACCACCTATAGTCCTGCAGTGGTTTCATCTTATAGAGCTGGGAATTACCCAGCACACCAGTGAAGAGGCTGAGATAACACCTGAGCCAGAGTGGCTATTTATTCCTGGCCAATTAAAATAGCTGCAGACACAGAGAGGCTGCATGTCTCCTGCTGTCCTCAAAATTATTGTGGATTCCTGTTCAACCCTCAGCAGCGGCTGCACATCAGCTGCTGCATTGTTGAGTGTCTGCCTGGGAAACAGCCAAGAAGAAGAACACAAATTTGTGGCGGAGGAGCATGCTCGTAAGATTTTAAAAGCGAAGACAAATTACTACTACATGCCCTGGAGCAAGGCATCTATCGCCTCCGGCTACTCCATCATGGAGCTGCTCATTGGTTTCGTCTCCCCGGTCTTCCATCGGGAAACACCCTCCATAGATGTCTGTTCCTCTGTGAATTTTAAACAGATCAATGCTGGAAAAAAGCCTAAGCAGTGTGCCTTACTTCACTGCTCCTGGATCCACATGAATCCCAGCTGAAACCCTGTACTCCTCAATCTATGTTTTACTGAAATCAACAGGTTTGTTATCAAGACCCTGATGTAATATAAGCTTTAATTAATCAAAAACACAATAGTTTAAATCAAGCATTCAAGTCTAAACTATATGAGCTGCAAGACTTAATCAAATTAGGTTTGTTAGGGTCAGTGGAAATCTTATCATATGTAACTGGGTCAGCTCTCTTCTAGTTTGAATACAATTTCTCTGATTAAAAAATAAGATAAAGATGATAAGTAACCACTTCAATTCTACTTCCATATTCTTTTTTTTCTCTTGCAATAAAGTTGCTGAGTATAGCCACAAACATTGTATCTACATTGTATTACATTAGCATCCTCCACCTAAAAACCAACAGAGAAGAGAAGCAATATGTGGGTTCAGTCAATATGACTGAACTTATCCTATACTAACTCCATCAAGCTTATTTTCTCCTGTTGATTGTAACACAGTACGTTTAATATAACAAACAATTTGAATGCAGCAGGGACACCTAATATTTTCAGCTGAGGTAACTTAATCTTTTCTCTCGTGCAAAATGAATACGGTGTAATGAGCTCCTGTGGCTCTCCTGCGCATAAACATGTAACTCTTACTTTCATAATTACATTACAAGGCACTAGCCGTGAGTGGGTGGGAGAAGCTCTCAGGTGCTGCGCTATGATGGCTGCTGAAGACAGGCTTTGCCGCACCATGCCAGCACAGGAAGCAGAGATATAACGGTCCATTAAACATGTTAAACAGATGTACATGCAGTGAGGAGCAGAGGTTTGTGGGGCACAGAGGAAAAGGTCAGCCAGTGGTTAATAGCGTGCTGAGGAGCAATGAAGGAAGGGAGGGGTTCTTAAGACTTGAGGGAACTGCATAACGCCCTTACCCTCACTGTCATCTTTGCATGGTCTGTCTTTGTGTGAAGTGTGTTTGACTCCAGCATTGTGAAAGCTGACAGATAGAAAGACAGATAGACAGATAGGAAACACACTCAGAAAAGAGGACAACTCAGATGAACTTTTAATTTAGGCTAGTCTCAAATAAAGCAGCTTAACAAAATCCCAGAATCGTCAACATGGCCTCACTACTTTTACTAGTCCCATCTAATCTATGTTTAGGTAAGGAACATCCACATTACAAATGTCAGTAATCTGCTCAGACAAGATTAATTTCACATCTGTCAAAGTGGAGGACTTCGCGTGGAACCAAGACATTGTTTTAAAGTCAAAGGACAGAACATTCAAAATGAAAATTAAATCAATGCATCAAAGTCAGAGGCAACAATTCAGGACAAAATCAACACTGGTGGAGGAGGGGTGTAGAATGTTATACTTAGAAATTCAACTAAGCAACTGAATTTCTCTTTTTATATAAATAGATACAATGACTTAGTATTCTGGCTTGAAAAAATGTTATTCTTTTTAACAGTAAATGAAATGAGATCATGGGTTGGCCTATTGTAGTATTCTTTCAAAAGCAAAACAGAAATAACAACAATGTACAACTAGGAATCTCGCTGTTACAGGGAAAATACTGACAAATGTTGAGGAAATAGTACAATATTTTAGGAAATACACTTAAGCCTACTCACTTTTCCTGTGTGAGCTGGATGAGAAGATCAATACCATTCTCACGTCTGTGCCATAAATGTGGAGCTAGAGCTCAGAGACAATCAGCTTAACTTAGCCCAGAGCCAGGGTCTGTCCAAAAGAAAACAAAAATGTGCCTACCAGCACCTCCATAGCCCACTAATGAACATGTTGTGTCTGGTTTGATTAATTTGCACAAAAACCAAGAGCCAGCAGACAATTAGCTTAGCATAAAGGCTGAAGCAGAGGGAAACAGCAAGCATGGCTCTGTCCAGGGGAAAAATAAAATCTCCTTACCGGCTTACTTTTGAAGCTCCCAAATTAAAGGTCCAGTATGTAGGATTTAAGGGCATCTATTGGCAGAAATTGTATATAATATTCATAACAATATTGTTTATAATCCCCTGAAAATGAGACGTGTGTTGTGTTTTCGTTACCTTAAAATGAGCTGTTATATAAAGGACCTCTTCCACAGAGTTTGCCATGTTGTTCTACAGTATCCCCAAACGGAAACCAAACACTGGCTCTAGATAGGGGCATTCGCCTTTTTGCCTTTTCGTGTTCGCAACCATAGTTCTCCTACAGGCCATCCACAATCTTCGTGCCTGATGCCACTTAATCCTGCACACTGGATCTTTAACATGTTACACATTGTTTGTTTAATATTTATATTTTTGGGGGAGTAACCATGGATATATAAAGAGAACTGGATACAGCACTGGAGGCGGGGCCCAATGGTAACATGTAACGGACCCAGAGATTGTAATTATAAGCCTTTATGTTAAATATATGGTTTAGCCACAGTGTCAAATTGGCTTTAAAGACCAGCTCTGTTCCTCGTATGGATGTATAAAGAGACCTGGATGTAGCATTGCAGACAGATCTCCATTTATTCCTATGAAAATTGCTCAGTGGTTCATGAAGCCAAAACAGCTTAGTTTACACCATATAAAATTGCCCACACCTGGATTACCCGGATAGAGACTTACAACGGCCTCGGCTTAGTGTCAAACTCATGGTTTAGCCCTCGCTAGCTCCAGTGGGCAGCAAATGATTTAATCGTGCAGCTCTTCTAGATTTTCTGAATGTTATTGGACCAAATGGATCAAATCCCGATACTGAATGATTCATTTCACGGGGGGTGACGCTAAAAAAAATTATTCAATGATACACAGACGTATTTTTCGTAGTGTCAGTCTATGGTAACAAATCTGTCATATGACGGTCCTGGACAAGTATAATTCCACTTTTGGCCATTATGTAAAAATGGCTTCAAAGCTTGGCGCTCTTCCCGGGGTCTTGAGAGTTGCATGCTGGAGCTATTTCTAGACTTCCTGGAGGTGCTGGTAGGCAGATTTTGTTATGTTTGGACAGAGCCAGGCTAGCTGTTTCCTGCACATTTATGCTAATCTAAGATAAGTAGCTGCTGGCTGAAGCTTAATATTAATAACTATATTTCTCAAAATGTCAGACTAGGCTCACCTGAGCGAATACACACATGTAAATCAATGTCAGACTGTCACACTGTGTATTGTTTTGACCTCTATCTGTATGGAGGTGACGGTGTGATATTGATTAATTTAGAGGAGGGATTAAGAGCTTAAGGTCAGGCTTATCTTGATGCAGGGCAGTTGAAGATCATATTAGCATCATGAATGGCAATATAATACACATTAGTTTTGTGACTGAGGCTGTTGCATTGTTGACTCTACAGCTATTCTGGTGTGGCTCATTGCCATCTAGAGTTTTAACTGTGTGATGTTTCCCAGGCTACTCAGTGTGAAAGGCAACTGGTCAGTCCTGATATCGGTTTCTTTATTCCTCAACCTCACATTGTGTTTAGTCAATAAGCACAAGATGAGGCTATGGTCACATTGATCCGACAGCAACCATGGCTCAGACATTGCTCTCGCCTTCAGACTTGATAGATGAGAGACATGAGAGCTGCAAAAAAGAAACAATAGACAAAACAAGGATGAATGCTTTTGAATTTTACTGTATGTGATGGGTGTTTCAATTCTCTCAAAGCAGATTCTTCTGTCTTTCTTTTCAAAGGCGCTGGATACTGTTGCTGTATCCTGTGATTGTATTGAAGCTGAATCTGACCCTGGGTTCAACAGGAAGAGCCTGGATGTTGCCTGCTGCTCACCTACCATCTCACCCAGAAAAGTGGTTTTTCACACCAATTTTTTAGGAGCACGTACTTGAATTTTTTCCCCAAAACTGCAGTTTTTGGTTCACAGCACATACAAAGATTTGTCTGTGTATCCCATCTGTAATGCTTCCTAACAGTGTTTTTGTACCAGCTGCACAATCACAGTTTTAACATGACTAACATTTCCAAGATGGATTACCTGATTACAGCACAGTAGATTTTTGTCTGCATATATTACACCTCTCCCCCAGTGTTTTTGCATGCATCCTGTAGTTTTATTTTTCTTGATGCATCGCCAGCATAATGGTTCATTTGCCAGAGGCATCATCATTCAAATGATGTTGTGACAAGACAGACTTAATGTGATCATTACTCTAATGGCTTTTATGAGAATGCCCTGATGTCCCTTTTCTCCTGTAGTGAAACAAAATAAAATAGGTGTGTGTTACAGTCCACCTTTGCTGCGCAGGACAGTGTCGATTACAGCTTAGTGTTGGAACAGATGGTTCCTGTGCTGGACAATATGACCCCAGCTCCTCTGACACAGAACTGTTCCAACTGCACCCAAGTTTTAGTCCCAGAGCTCAATGTGGTCAAAGCAGTGGTTTTGGGCCTGGTGCTTGGCGTATTCATTGTGTTTGGAATTGTGGGAAACATCCTGGTAATCCTCTCAGTGGTTTGCCATCGACACCTACGGACAGTCACGCATTATTTTATAGTTAATCTTGCAGTGGCAGATTTGCTGCTGAGCTCCACTGTACTGCCCTTCTCTGCCATTTTTGAGATTGTGGATCGCTGGGTGTTTGGAAGGGCCTTTTGCAATGTTTGGGCAGCTGTTGATGTGCTCTGCTGCACTGCCTCCATCATGAGCCTCTGCGTGATCTCTGTTGACCGCTACATTGGAGTCAGTTACCCTCTGCGCTACCCAACCATAGTGACAAAACGCAGGGCGCTGCTGGCAGTGATGCTGCTGTGGGTGTTGTCTATCATCATATCTATTGGACCTTTGTTTGGGTGGAAAGAGCCGGCACCTGAGGACGAGTCCATCTGCAAGATCACAGAGGAGCCTGGCTACGCTATCTTCTCTGCCGTGGGGTCTTTCTACCTTCCTCTGGCCATCATCCTGGCTATGTACTGTCGGGTTTATGTGGTAGCTCACAGGGAGAGCCGGGGCCTGAGGGAGGGCCACAAGACAGAGAAGTCAGATTCAGAACGAGTCATACTCAGGATACACAGAGGCAACACAACTGTATCAGAGGACGAGGCTCTTCGCAACCGCACACATTTCGCTCTGCGACTGCTCAAGTTCTCACGTGAGAAGAAAGCTGCCAAGACCCTGGGGATTGTGGTTGGCTGCTTTGTGTTGTGCTGGTTGCCCTTTTTCCTGGCACTACCCATCGGTGAGTATTGTGTTCATCTTAAATGTGATTCTGAATTTAAGATGATGTCCAAGATCTCGTTAGTAATTGTCTGGGCAAATTATGAAAGGAATCAACACAGTATAATAATTTAATCAATCAGCATATAGGAATAGTTCAGCATTTTGTTTAGTTTTACATTTTTTACACTTATTACTTATATTATTACTTAAATAATTACATCTCTTGCTGAGAGTTAGATAAGAAAATTGATACCACTCATGTATGTGTGGTAAAAAGCTACAGCACAGACAGAAAGCCTGCCTGTGTCGAAAGGGGAAAAAAATCCACCTCCCAGCACTTCTAGAGCTTACAATTTAACATTTTATAGCTTATTTTTTCAATCCATACTAACACCAAAGAGAACATTGTGGCTTTATGGAGAGTTAAATTTTACTATCTCTAGTGAGCTTTAGGGGCAGACTTTGTTACCTTTGGACAGAGCCAAGCTGTCTCCCCTGATTTCCAGTCTGTATACTAAGCTAATAAAAAGTGGATTTAAACACTGCAGACCACTTATTGGAGAGAATCAATCGTCACTAGCGCAAAACAGGGCTTCCTGCATAAGCCCACCATTTTTAAATAGCCAACTTACCATCTATAGTCAGCCACGTCTCATAAAAATACATAAAAAGGACAGACTTGACAACGCATTACATGATGGTGGGCACAAAACATGTTAAAATTAAATGCCAATGCAAAGTCAGTAAGGATCTTTTGTCATGTTGGATACACAAATTTCCATGTAGGGTGGCTGGGACAGGCTGGGACATAATAGACTTTGCATCAGCATTGTTTTGTGTTGCCAGCTTGTAATCTTAGCATATTTCGTGCCCACCATCACCACTTAATGCGTTGTTAAGACTTTGTGTCCATTTGATGTATTTCTGTGAGACTGTGCAACAATAGGGATTGCAGTTTTTTTATCCATACAACCCAGATTTTTAAAGATGGCAGCCCGCAAAACTACGCTTTACGCTACGCCATTCAACTGACGAAGTGCAGACATTCCTCTAGTTGGTTGCCAATTAAAGGATTCAGCAAGTGTCACAATGAAGATGATGTCATGCAGTTTCATGTGGCATCACTATGGAGATCAGCTGAGAATCAACTGAGCACTTCAGGGGTACTATGTGCAGCGAAAAGAAAGTAGAGAAAAGGACCTGGTAACAAAAGTGAGTTGAGTCTAGTTGAACCATGTGGTGGACATGAAGCATAAATTCAGCTGGCTCAAGTTACTGAACAGACACATAGTAAAGTGATGTTCTTATCCAACTCTCGGTAGCAAAGACAATTTGCATGTTTCCAACAGTGTCACTATTTCTTTAAAACTGCACGGGTCATTTGGTTGAAATTCTTAATCAATAAGAAGTTACAAATTAAAAACATACTCATACCTTTGATCATGCACACTCACACATTTGAGTCAGAGCACTTCTAGAAAGTCATTTTATTACTGCATTAATTCATTTTACCATTTCATTCGTCGATTTATGCCACTGCCAGGTTTGGAAAGTGCTGGCTGATTTAATGGTTTGATGATGTTAATTGAATTGCTCCTCTGTGGGCGCACACTGAAGGTACTATCATTCAGAAGAGTCTTGTGGCCACTTGAGCAGCGTAGTAAATGCTTGACTCGGCCAGGTAGATGCTCTATAAATAGGCTCAATGAAAATTTTAGACCTCTGACAGCCTTCAGTGCTCCCCTGTCTGCAAACAAAAGCCTAGCATTTCAGACCAACATATATTTCAAACACAGATCTTTGAATGAAGTGTCAAGCTGTTTTTCACCATTTCTCTGCTTGTTCTTCTCTCTCAGTTGTATCTATGACTCACTTCATCACAATGCCAGTCCAGGATGGACAGATAAAGTCATCGCATCTGTGTCAGACTTTATTTTTATATTGCCTTGATGATTGTTCTCAAGTGTGCTTGAGGGAAATTCACACAGCTTGCCACCTGCTTGCATGCACTATATGTGCTGGTGTCAGTATATGGAGGGAATGAGAGAAGGAAATCTGAACCAAGTATATATAAGATATAACAAAACCCTCACAATCCCTCAGGTCTTCTATTCCATGCTCTCATGCTTGTAAATATAGCTGCCTGTTACCATTTGGCTTTTGCATTTCCAGACTGGGAAATAAGGAAAAGCCTACGCTTACCAATGCTCTCTTACTAAGGCTGGTGTCAGACTGCATACAGCTGCCACATAAGTCTCTGGACAATGAGAGATTTATGAGTGAATCACCAAGCAATAGTCTGGTTTTGACGTGTAGAGCTGGATAAGTTATGATTGTTTGCTTTGGTTGATGATTGGAGTATTCATTATGTTGTCGTCAAAGAAAAATGAATTGTGGGAATTTGATCCTGTCGACAAAAAGATGAGTTCTTTCAGCTCTGCGTGTGTTTGAGGATTGTCCTCCTCTGTCCTTGACATTTCAGAAGTCCTTCTCAGGGACTATAAGGAACTGTAAAGCAAGCCTTGCTAATTTAAAGAGTAACTTCATGGGGTGCCCCTATGGCTTTAAATGTTAAGTCATCAACCATGAACGCCAGTGTCCCCTGATTCAAGTCCAGTAGAGTACCTCTGTTTCATCTCTCATTCCCTCTTCCTTCTACTATTGCTATCTAAAGCCATAAAATGTCTCCAAAATATTAAGATAAATAAATAAAGAGTGACTTAGCAGGCTTTCAGCACCCTGTGATTCAAAGGATTAACTCTTGATGTGGTCAGAAGTGTGCTCTAATGCACCTGTAACCCTGTAATCTCAGAAAAAACAACCTCCAACATGGAAGAGTGCAATGGAACGGTCATTAAAGTCAGAATTCCAAATTGGAAACTCGGGCAAGATCTGCCAAACCACAGTTTAATGTTTTATATAGTGTTTGTGTTGTGAAATGTGCTCTAACAATGTTGTAGCTGCCATTTACATACAGTTAGTTTGTGCTTGATAGAAGTGTTTGTGAGCATGCACATCTCCATCTCCTTCCACACAAAATGAATGCACACAACAACAGTATGCAACTGGCTTTGGTGGCTCACACTATCACACACAATTCTGAGTTGTTGTACATTATTAAAATGAGCAAAGATGAGCAAGACAGTTGTCTTATGTTATGTTCTAGCTTTTTCTCTTCACTAATGGTGCTGTGGTAATTCGTGTGGGTCCTCTGTAGATGCTTGTGAGGCTCATAAACTTACCATACAAAGATCAGTTTGCTGTGGGCGTCCGTGTTTTTCCGAGCAGATGCACTTGGGTGCATTTAGATTGAAAGTCTGGAATTTCGATTTGGGATTATTGACTTCCGACTTGCAATGGATTGCAGCATCACCACACTTAACAGTGATGTATGGTGTACTGACACACCCTGGAGTACACCTCTACATCACAGCAGAGGAGTGAGAAGTTACATCCCTGCGGCTCAGAAAAAGAAAGATTTTCAGTGAGTGTAAAGTTTCACTTTAAAGCTGCACTAATCAGCATTTTTATATCAACAATGGGTCATTTGTGTAATATGTAATATGATGGCCATTTGTAGTAATGAACCCACAGATAATCATCTAACTTTCCCTTAGCTTTACTGAGCTTATTAGCATCTATCAGATCATTTTTTTAGGTAAAGTTTTTCTGTGCTACACTTTGGGTTTATGGAGACCAAAAACAGGGCTAAAAGAAGAGTGAATACTGGACTTCCATATTTGTCAGGTGGACAGAAACACAACTCTAAATGAATGCATTGCTCTGTGTCTGAAGGATGTGTCTGCTAACACGTTCACAACAACTTTATTAGATGAAAAAATGTCGATGTAATGTCTGCAGTTTGTTCTGCTGCTCCCACATCAATAATCTCGACTAGAATGCACCATTTAGTTGCAGTTTGGTCAAAATCGTGGATCTCAAAAGTTATGACAAATAGTCTTTTGCAGGTCATCCAACAGTTATTTTAAAGGAGTTTAATAAGCCAAGATGCCATGAAAAACTGTCAGACGGACAGACTGTCAAAATAACAGCACAACAATTAGAGTTACACAGTTTTCACATGACAACAGCCAGTGATGTTTTATTGATTTTAGACAACAATACATTTATCGAACAGTTGCAGTACCCTTCCTTTTTCTTTTAAGAAAAAAAAAAAATTAATCTCTTAACCGTACCAGCAATAATAGAATTGTTCTTTTTGGCACAGCTGGGAATAAAATGTATGAGCCCGACAGCCAGGCACAAAATAATTTGCTCTCAAACTCTCTCCACCTCTTCTTTCTATCCATCTCTATATCACGACCTCATTTTTCAACAGCCCACGTTTAACCGTCTGCAACAGCCCATCCAATAAAGCATTTCACAAGACAGCTTCTCCCCTTCTACCCTGAAGATAGATAGATAGATAGATAGATAGATAGATAGATAGATAGATAGATAGATAGATAGATAGATAGATAGATAGATAGCAGGAGAAGACAAGAAGAAGTCAGCCATTTAATTATTGTAATGTTTCACTGGCAGTCACTCGGTATATGAAGAGTCACGTTTACAGTGAGTAACAGTGCTGCATGTAATGTGCCTGTTAAGCCATTTTCTCTCCTTTTTCATTAAGGATCCGACTCACGCTTTCTGTCGTTAATGCTTCCTCTTATCACAAGCAGCACAATTTATAACGGCAATTTAGTTTTATAAAATGCTTCACCTTCATGGCAACTGGGGAGCTTTTATTTAACTGGATTAAACTGTTAGAAAAATTAAGTGGATGTAAATGAGAGCAATCTCTCTATCTCTCTCAAGTGGCTGATCCTGTGCTGATGTCATATAAACACAACATTTGAAGCAATAGATACTAGAGCAGGTAACTGGAGCTCTAAATGATTTGAGTTTTCCACTTTGGCCCAGAATTAATAATCTCAATAATTGTTGGATGTACTGTCATCATTTTTTACAGACATTCATGGTTCTCAGAGGATGAGATGATGTGGTGTGTTATTCCTCTTATACAGATTTAAGATATATCTCAAAAACTTTGGAAGGGATTGCCATGAAACTTGATACAGATATTCATGATCCCCAGAGAATGATTCTCTAACGACTCTTGCGATTCTTGTCCTCTAGCGTCAGCAGCAGGTTGTGTTAGAGGAATGTCTCAAATTCTGTAGAGACATTATATTCCCCAGAGGATGAATCCTACTTAAGCCGGACTTAAACCTGCAGCCTACACCGATGTGAGCATTTATACTTGTGTGGTGGTGTGTCTTGTGTTGCTCTGCAGTTACACCTCCAAAACACTAGTTGGCAGTGGGGATTCTGTGCTGTAAAGTTTAGTTGATTCAAAACACACATTAAACATGGCTTAATAGAGACAATTTCAAACACAAATACGCAAATTGGCTTCACTATAACTCGCAGCATTCACAGACAAACACTTGTGTTAATCCGGACACATTTTCCCCACATATACAACATGCTAATGCTAATAGCACAAGCCTATGGCATTTTACATTGTATAAATTAGCCTAGTGGCTAGCAGAGATTTCCTCTAGACCTACTCACATAAAACCAGGGACAACAGCAATATTTAACAAAAGTAACGGTACAATTTCAGCCCCATTACAACTCACCAGGTTCACTGACAAAACAACTGTCTTATACTGAACACGTTTTCCAAACAAATACAACATGCTAACGATATTAGCACAAGCCTATGGCATTTTACATGGTAAAAATTAGCCTAGCGAGGAGTGGAGATTTCCTCAGCTCATATAAAGCCAGTATAAATCCCTGAAGGATAAATCACACACAAGACTTAAAATGCTATTTTTGTGGTGGGTTTTTTCTACACAATTTATTGTTTCTTATCTGTGAAATTAAAGTAAATAGAAGCTCCATTTCCACTGAGGGATATGGTTTCAGCTTACAAAAATAGAGAGTCTGTGTCGTAGCTATGGTGTTGATTCAATGCAGAAGTATAAATTCCGCCTTACACTGAACAAAAATATGAATGCAACATTTGTTTTTGCTCTCATTTTCACAGGTCTAGGAGATTCAAGATCTAAGACTTTTAATGCACTCAAAAGAATTATTTCTCTCCAATTTTGGTCACAAATTTGCTAAAATCCATGTTAGTGATCACTTCTCCTTGTCCAAGATAATTCAGAAACCTGAGAGGTGTGGCATATCAAGATGCAGATTAATAAACAGCATCATTTCAGGTGTGCCTTTAGATGGTCACGATAAAAGGACACTCGCAGTTTTATCTTGGAAAAAAAGGCATTTATAAGGATTTCACATGACTAGCGCAACAGAAGTGCATATTTGGTCGCAGATACCCAAAGGAATCAGTATCTGGTTTGACCACATTTGCCTCAAGCAGTGCGGCACATCTCCTTCCCATAGAGTTGATTGTGGTCTGTGAAATATTGGCTCACTCCTCTTCTCCTCCTCTTCTGTGTGAAGTTACTGGATATTGGCAGGAATTGGAACATGCTGTCCAGAGCCAGAGCATCCCAAACATGTGCAATGGGTGTCATGGCTGGTAAATATGCAAGCCATGCAAGAACTGAGATGTTTTCAGGTTCCTGCTTGCAACACAGGGCCATGCATTATTATGCTGTGACATGAGATGGCGGTACAATGAATGGCATGACACTGAGTATCAGGATCTCATCTCGGTATGTTCAAACTGCCATCAACAAAATGCACCTGTGTATGTTGTGCATAGCTTATGTCAGCCCATACCGTAACTACACTGTCAACATGAGGCACACTTCACAGTGCTGACATGAGGAAACCTGCTCACCCACATGACACCAAACACGCTGTCTGCCATTTGCCTGGTACAGTTTAAACCGGGATTCATCTGTAAGGAGAACACATCTCCATAGTGCCAGATGATATCAAAGGTGAGCCATTGCCTACTCAAGTGGGTTACACTCAGCCATACCTGTCAGGTGGATGGTTTATCTTTTACAAGTGACCAGAATTTGGGATAAAAAAGTCTTTTGTGTGTATAGAAAAAGCTTCTCATGAAAAATGGGAGCAAAAACAAAATTGTTGAATTGTAATCAAGCTCTCTAGAGGAATGGTTCTCAACCAGTGGTCCTTCAGGAGTTCCAGGGGGTCCCCAGAAAAATGGTTAATAGTTTATTTTTACATTTTAATTCACCATAGAGGTGAGCCCAATGTGAGTAAGAGTCCTAAAAGTGACTATTCTGATTACAGGTTTCACTTTCTCCACAGTTATCCCATTCACTGCTCTTCAGTCATATCTAACAACTAATATCTTTTCATGTGGAGGTCCCTGAAGCCAGATCTTATTAAATGGGGTCTGTGACCTGATGTGTATCAATTCAGGGGTCCTTGAAAAAAAAAGGCTGAGAACCACTGTTGTAGAGGATACCAAACACCTGCAAAACCAATGACATTCCAGCGACACCAGTATATGCCTACTGTGTGTTCAGCTAGTTTGCAAGTGTTAGCGTGTTAATAGGCTTAACTAAGATAACCCTGGAAAATATTACCTGCTTAAAGTCAGCGTGTTAGCATTGTCACTGAGAGCACAATATCACAAATCACAGTTTGCCTCAGAGGGCTTTACAGCATACGCCATCCCTCCGCCCTTGGACCCCCACAGCAGATAAGGGAAAAACTCCTCAAAAAACCTTTTAAGCTGACGATAGAATTTAGCTTAAATCACAGATGTGCCTACAGCATCACAGAGCTGCTAGCGTGGCTGAAGACTCTTGTATTCTAATATGTCAAACTCAAATTGCTGTGATGTTAATGTAATGTAAATCACCCTTGTGTGTCTACTGTACCTACAGGCTCCATATTTCCTGCATACAGACCTTCGGACACTGTCTTCAAGATCACCTTCTGGCTCGGTTACTTCAACAGCTGCATCAACCCTATAATCTACCCGTGCTCCAACCAGGAGTTTAAGAAAGCTTTCCAGAGTTTACTTGGAGTTCACTGTCTGAGAAGGACTCCCAGACCACACCATCATCATCTGAGTGCGGGTCAGAGTCAAGCACAGGGTCAAGGCCAGCCCCTCACGCTGGGCTTGGACAGCAGGGGGGCTCCCTGTCGGCTCAGCCCTTCCTCCTCTATGGCCCTGTCCAGAACCCCTTCCTCCAGGGATAGCAGGGAGTGGAAGGTCTTTCCCGCTGGCCCCACAGGCAGATCTGGACCGACCGAGACAAGCAGGGATAAAGTGGCCAAAATCTGCAGTAAAAGCTTCCACCGGACCTGCTGCTGCATCCCCAGAGGTGGGACTCCCCCGCAGGAGTCAAACTGCACCCAGCCCCCTCCCGTTGGAAACCTTCCCACCATTAAAATCCACCAATTGTCCCTGTCGGAAAAAGGAGATCCTGTATAACCACTATAATCCTTCATCCATTAGTCATGACTCCCCTTTCAAGGTCACTGATGAGAATATATTTCCCTTTGCTCTCTTGGATGAGCTGTGATGGAACGGTGGCTGCTTTGAAATTTGAAAGTCTCAGCGTTGATATCGTTGTGTGATTTTTCCTGGATGTAAGATCGTCAAAGACATATCTATATTTATCTTATGCTATATTTTACCCCTTTGATAAGGTGGCTTTTCGGCTTTCGAAACACAAACTAGGCTACTGCAGAACACAGCTTGGGAGGGGTGAAAATAAGGCAAAAGTGTATCAAGTTTTGTAAAAGTGTACAAAGAAAGAGATCCTCTGAGCACTTTCCTGAGGTGGATGGAAAGGGAAAAAAACAATACACAATAAAGAGACCAAAAGATTTGAAAATGTTTACATATTTTATATTACAGAAGAGCAGTTCAAATGTATAACAATGTAAGTGGGAACGTTTTACATATTGCATGATTTCACCAAATATTTCAAACATGCTGGTCAGTGCTGGTGCTCCTGCTGTCTCCAAAGTTTGCCTAATCCTGTTCTTGTTGTCAAAATGTTGTTGGTGTACTGCTCCGTACACATAAAGACCGAGGGACCTTGCATACTCTCATGTCACATTACAATAAATTTGTATGACGTATTCCTATGAAGGGATGTATGAGGGCATTTTTGGACTCTTGTTGTTTCTTTTCCTGTGAGTCACTGAATACATAGCCCCTGAAAACGTCTAGTTCATCTATCCACATTCCCACAATTTTGTGTACCTCCGAGCGGTGCCAGATGGATGTCTTAATATACTTCTGTGGAATTTTAACTGACCTTGTGGTTGCTGACCTCAATCCTGACTGGCCCACAAGCCTCTTAAAAAATCCACCAGATTTAGCGATGTCAAGTTAAGTCATACACAGTCTCAGACATTCTTCTCTCAGGCCCTTGTTTCAGTCCTTTTTTTAGTAGCCATCCGTATGAAAAGTCTTTATCCTGACCTTCATAACATCTTTGCGTGGGTGCTGGGTTTTACCCGAGCAAAGGTTGAAAACTTAGTGTGTTTGGTGTGAGTTCAAGACTGCAAAGTGTCTCTCTGTTTACGCAAAGGCATCAAAGGGCAAGAGGACAACCTCTGCCAACTGTATTGATTTTTCTCCTCCTTCTGTAGTACCAAGATGTACTCCCTTTGCGAGTGCAAGAGGGAAGAGATGCAGTCGCGTGTTAAGTGCAGCAGAAGTGGAGTCGACAGCTCTCCCACGGGGGAGGGACGCGGCGATGCAGCGAGAGTGCCTGTCTGTGTCCGCGTTGTCATTGACTGGCATGTCTGCGAACCTGTAAATCACACCATCTCTGTGCAGATGCCATTAGGAGAGCAAGCTACCAGCCGCAGCAATAAACTACAGATGGTGCAGATGACCTAATTCACCCCTCCCTCTATTGTCTTTTTCTATACAGAGCGGTGGCGTTATGAACAAAAACCTCAGCCTATGAATACCTGTGTCACGCTTTATAAAGATAGGCCTATATCATCTTCCAAATGCAATAATGAATATCATAATTAAATCTGCAGCCTCGCAGGAGTCAGATATAGACCAGAACAGAGTATGAACACCCCCCATGTGCTTCACTAGTATTCATGGTTAAATTATCATTAAGTGTATAATCTACATTTCCACAGTGTTCCTTTAATATTCTGTAGACGCTGAATCACTAAGCTTACAATCATTAACTCTAAAGGGAAATAAAAAACAACCATAAATACTTCAGATCTATATAGATGTTCATGACGATATTGTAGTGATGTCAAATCAGCTCTAGACTTGTAATAGTGGTGTCTGTGTTTCAGTGAAAGAAGACAGCAAGCACTGCTGGTGACTCATGTTTGCACACTTTTCCCAGGAGGGCTTAACTGTGGAAAGTCTTCCTGATGCTTTTTGTTTTCTCTCTAAAGCTCTCATCAGCTGCAGTGGAGATGTTGACATTATAGGATTCCCCTCCTCTCTGGTTTAATCAGTGCGCTCAACATGCTAAGTCCTAATTGGACAACTGCCAAACAGCCAGGGGTGTTCGCTAGTCGCAGAACTGTTGCTGATGTGTGCATCAACTGTGACGTTTTCTTGCTCAGTTCATTTTGCTGGCAGTGTCCCCCGTGGATGAGGAGTCTGAGGAGCTGGAAGAACAAAGCGCTGCTCTGAAGCTGAGGCTGCAGCTGCATCACGACTCTGTGCCTCCACCTTGTGTCTCACTGCCTCACTGCAGTTACTTCATCCTCTGCTGGGATGTGGTGTGACTCAACATAATAGCTGATTCCAAATTTGAGATTAATAACACTTTATTTTATATGTCAAGTAGTTTTAGGAGTTTTATATGTCTGTATCTATTAAGATGGGAACAGATTATAAGGACACTGGAGACTGGGCTCAGTCGATACACATCTAATTAATTGATTCCAATCAATTGCTTTTGTGACCAAGAGGACCATTTAATCAGGGGTGGAAGAAAGATTCAGAGCCTTTACTTAAGTGAAAGTAGCCATGCCACAATGCAAGAATACTCAATCACAAGTAAATTATTCCTGCAAAGTTGTACTGTAGAAGTGTTAGTGAAAGTATTCATGACGCAGAATAATCGCCCATATGAGCATTATATTATTAAAGATCCCAAACAAAAAAACTTTAAAGGTATGTCTGTTTGTGTTGTGATTTGTTTTTTGTTTTTTGGGTTGTTGGGTTGTTAAAATTACATTTACTCCATACTCCCCTCACTGAAATTAACAAATGTGCATATATATATATATATATATATATATATATATATATATATATATATATATATGTATATATATATATATAATAAAAATATTTAATTTCTAAAGTTTAACTACTGGACACAAGATGTATCCTACTTTACTTAAAAAGAACAATCTGTTCTCAGTGTGTGTGTTTGTATGTGTGTGTGCACTAATGGTTTAATTAAATTTTCCACATCACGCTTCCAGCTGGCCTCCAAACTAGCTGTGACGTCACAAAATCACATCTGAAACTCAGATTTTAGGTGAGCACAGAGAAACTTTAATGTGAAAACAGTCTTCTAGTGTCAAACTCTCTATGTACGTCTGCACAGTGAAGCTCAAATATCCAAGAAAAGTAAAGATAAGCAACATATATTACTGAGTGCAATGGAACTTTAGATATTGTAGTGTTTGATTGTTAATGCTGATACAGTGCATCAGTGTGGAAGTATTTATTCTTGTAGCTCATTGAGGTTGAGCAAATGAGAAGTTCTGTAACAATACATCACATTTTATACAGTTATTAAATGTTTTGGTCTATAAAATCTCAATCTGCAAGCAGACTAGTATCTACATCTGTCAACATCTGGGCGCCCCAGGATAAGCAATCAAGCCTGAATGCAACTGAACTGACATCTGGCCCATCAGAGCACAGTCTTTCAGTCTTGCGATATAAAGAAAGAATGAAAACCCCCAAAAATGGCTACCACCAAACGACCAGTTTGTGTAGTTTATGTGCTATTGATTATACATGATCTTTCATTCTTGACTGCTAAATAGCCTGGATGTTGTTATGTGAAAAATTTAGATTTGTACTTTTGATCTGAATTTGACCAATCAAATTTGAATAACCTTTTTTTTTTTAATCTGAAGCTTGAGTTTTGTGGATCTAAATTTGTGAACATTGAAAAAAAAAATCTAGTATCTTTTGAAATTGCAAATCAAGAAATTTCATATTTAAATATAAAAAGGTGAATTCAGAACAAATACATTCAGATACATGGTTTAAAGTAAAATATTTCACTACTATGAATTCAGTTCAATATTATATATTCAGTGGCTGTTAAATTCAATTGTTTGTGTCTCTATTTTGCTTCCACAGTAGAGGAGAAGTCTACAAGTAGTGGGAAATGGAAAATACATAAGTAAAGACTGCACTTCTATATAGTGCTTGGGTACCTGCGCTTTTTACCCCTACTTTTAATCATTGTGCAGTGGGTCACCTTCAAGCAAAAATATAAAAATTGCCTACAGACAAGACTACAATCAGTTTTCCATCATTCATTTATAGTAAATTTTAATGGACATATTAACAAAAGCTTATTAACTTAACCTAAACCTAAATGTTTATGGACAGCATCCTTATGTTCCCCATGATAATTATCAAATTACACCTGTAGTTCTTTACAGCAACACTTTTTATAAAATTATTTGGAAATTGTAGGATAAAGAGTTTCATTCAAATTCAGTATAATTAAAAAAAGAGTCAATACCATGACTTTCATTTTTATTATTTTAATCCACTGAAGTCAACACAGATAGGGTCAAATGCTGACAAGACCAATGATTTCCCCCCAAAAACCCTGGTATCCTACAAAACATACATGACCGAGAGAGTATCACACTTGCTGGGAGAGGGGCAACAACAGTGCTCAACATCACAACTCAATAACCATTTATCAATAACCAAGACACTTCCCCAAATGTAAATCACTTCACATTATAGCTTGGCATACAAAACCTACACTTGACAAGGCAATGAGGAAGAAATAATCCAGTGTTTTACAGTATGGCCGCACAGTGCCGTGAGACTGACAACCCATCGTGGTTCGGTGAATACAGTTACTGCCTTGAGTGGATCTGGTGTCGACAGTGTTGGGCAGGTAGAGGGGAGTAAGAGAGGAAAAACTGGATATCTGATAATTCATTCACAACACTAACACCGAGAACAGCGGGCACATCATCAGCACACTGTGAGGGATTTCATATACATACTGAAGCGCTTTTCATCAGGTCTCAAAGATTACGGTTCCACTTCTTTCAAGAGCCTTCATAGATACAGTGTGCTATCAATATCTTACAGAACAGGCAGGCAAGTAGTTGGATTCAACAAATATCCTAAAACATACAGACATATCCAATACAAATAAAAAGTTGCAAGCTCACATACATTGTTTTTTTTACCATTTGGATTGTTAGAGGTGCAAAACAAATTCTGTCGAAACTGGGATAATGATGACAGCTGTGTGGGCGTGGACATCATCTGCACATATACAGCAATGGTTGTATAGCACCAGGTGCAGAGAGGTTGTCAGCAAACCTCCCTTTTAGCTTCTTTGTAGTGTCTGCCTGTAGCTTTTACAATATACATCGGTCTGATTATTGGAAGCTTGTTGCCCTGACAACCTTTAAACAAACATGAGGAAAAAACAAAATGATGAAATGAGGGGAAAAGTTCATGTTTCTCAGACAAAATGTGATGTGCCAGCCATTTCTCCAACCACAATATTCAGGACGGAGTTGAATGAGTGGTTTAACGCTAAAATACCCTTTCTTTTCCTTTCAGTGCAGACAGCGCTTCCCAAAAATGACTTTAACGTGATAAAAAAAACATTCAGTTTTAAAAAAATGAAGTGCAACTACAACACAAAAGGAAGACCAAGGTGAATTGCTCTGCTGAACACAGTAAGGTTGTCAAAAGTATTGATACTTAGATACTTTTTAGACACCACGTGTTTAAAATGACACGATCTCAGTTAATTAGACATTCGATTGTATCGTAAGTAAAAAACATCACATCTACAATCAGATTTTCAACCCAAGCTGTAATTACTATTAACATTATTATAAATGTGTTGGTATTTTTCAGTGGCTTTTTCTGTACCAGCACTGTGTCCAGGGTAATTAAAAAAACATAATAAATAATGATCCTATAGAGCGAACAACAACGATCACTTCCAGGTAGAACACTGGCAATTAAATAGTCAATTTAATTGCCAATTGCTAGTATAGCATAGTCAATTGCTGAGGTATGTGAAATCCACAGACTTGTTTGTGTTGTCATTTCTGACGACAAGGTGAAATGGTGAAAATATTTTTAATATAGCAATCACTTCAACTGATACTGATTTTTTTAGGTGTCTAAAAACTGACCATTTGAGGCAGAATTTGCCTGGAGACGTTTCATTTTATACACGTGACGCAGGGGTTTTCTACCTGGAAGTGACTGCAAATAAAACACTGCAATTCAGTCTGTACTTATTGCCCAGGACTTTTTTTTCTTTTTGTCGTGGTATCAAAAAAGCTATCAAGTATCGTTTTTTTTTATAAGAGAAAATTAGGTGTTATGAGATGCAGAAAGAATTCTACAGCCTAATCTTTCTAAGTGTTTGTGGCATCAATGCAACCTTTCTGTACTAAAACGTCACTCTTACAGTCTAACAGTGTTACAACATGAACAGTGGACGCTCTACTTTCACCTGAAGGTAGTGAAGTAGCACGACTAACAGCAAATTCTGACCTCTATCTGAGAAATGAAGAGCGCTTTAAGAAAAACTGTGAACAGCTGCAGTTTCTAAAATGCCCGCTCATGAAACTGATCACTTCTAGGGACTCATTTTCAAGAGGGCAACAAAACGGCTCAAACATGTACAGCAAAAATGATACAAAAATGTAAACAAATTAAATTAATCAATAATCAAACTTGGTTTATCTGGACTTCAATTCACTTGATCCTTCCTTGACGATGGTAAATGGCAGGAAAGATGAAACAAAATGAAACAGTGCTTTCTCTTTTTTTTTTTTGCATGAAGTGAACAAGTGGTGGTGTGTGAATAAGAATGGATGGAGTGCTTGTGGGTGCAGGGGGGAGTCAGAGGTGACCAGATGTGATGTGACAACGGTAAGAGTGGCCTCTGGTCCCGTGTCGCCCTGCATCCCCCGGCTCAGGTAAAGAAAGGGCTTAGCCGAGGCTGGTGATGTTGGCTTTTCCACCAGGGGGAGCCACAATGCGTTGAGTGTTCCGACGAGGAACGTTGTCATCAATTTGGGCACCTAGGAAAAAAAAAAAAAAGACATGAAGACATACTACAATGTAAGTTAAATGCCTTAGGCCCAATCACACAGAAAGAGTTTTGCAGGTTGCAAAGCACGAGGCGTGCCGCTTTTTAAAAATTGAATGCCACTAAAATAAATAAATAATATAAATTACACTTGCCACGCCTTTTTACTGTTGCCAGGCAACCACAGACTCACCTCCTTATTCTAATCTTCCCGTGTCATCAATCTACCATTTATTTATTTATTTTAGTTATTAGTAGCTAGTTTCTAAAATGTTCAGGCAGAGGGTACTTGCTGTAGCTCTGGTTGAGGATGAGAGGCTGTCAGCAAATAGTTTGCTTGGCACAAAAAAAAAAAAACAGCAATCTGTGTGGGTACATGAGAACCTAAAATTGAGGGTGGATCATGGGGAGTACTAGCAGTTGGTCCAGGAGCTTTGGCTCCATGCTGGCTGTTTCCAGGCATATATTAGGATGACTTGGGGCAGTCTGACAACCTGCTGTCTATCGTCAGGCTGAATAGCTCTGTGTACCCAGCAACTGCTACCACCAGTTTTGCCTTCATTGTTTACAAACTGTAAACTTATTGTCGTGACCACCACAGAAGGCCCGCCGCCTCTCAAATCATCCGATTGGACAATGGGAAAATAGATGACGTGGGGCGTTTATCCGCTTTGAGTTCAAATTTTTTCAACTCCAGTAGTTCAGAGTGCTCCAGCAAAGAAACGCGAAGAAACGCAAGATGCCTGGCAACACCAAAAAACGCGAGCAAAAAGCTTCATTCTTATTAAAAACAATTACGAAAAGGCCCCTCCAGCTGCTAAAACGCTTTCTGTGTGATCAGGGCCTTGTTGTCTAAAAGGCCAACTGCCAGGAATGAAATTATTTTATATTTCATATTAGGAGTGTAAGAAAATATCAATACACATCGGTATCATCATATTATGTTTTGTAATGATGTATCAATTCTCAAAAACACACTATCAATTTCTAATTGTTTTCAATTCTTTCTTCTCTTTACTTGTTTTTTTTTCCCACTGTTATAGGCAAATGTTAATTCCTTTGCCCAGTTTGCACAAAAAGCAGTGCTATAATGTTGGATGTCACAGGGACAGCGATAAACACAAATGCAGATCCCACTGTTTATGCATTCTGTGGTGTGTTCTTTATACTATGACAGTCTTCCTTAAATTAGATTTTAAAAATGGCAATATATTGCTATACTTACAGAATTGCAATATGTCATCCTTTGTGTGCATTTTTATCCTAAACATGACATTTTTTATCCTGAATGTGCAATTCAATTCTATTTCCACTCTTTTTAACCATATATCATGTGTGCAATTACACTAAATGTTTCTGTACAGTATGTTTACTCAATTAATTTATTATTTTTACTCTTTGTCAGCTTTTTTTATTACACTCATGACCTGAATGCAATATAATTTAGTTCTGCTGTGCACTTGCTCTGTCAACAGGATGATCTTGTTCTCGCTATCTCAATATATTGAATCATAACCCCTGTAACGTGACACGCATGGCCAGATTTTTGTCCTATTTTTTAACAATTTCACTTACCAGACAGACTGAAGCCAGACTGGTGAAGGTTGCGCACTGGCTGGTGGGTAATCTGCTGCTGCTGCTGCTGCTGCTTGGCAGGAGAAGTCTTCATTGAGGAGACGGTGGAGATCACCTTGGGAGTCACAGTCACCTCACACACTGGCCCGTCGTACTGGCCCCTGGGGACTCCTCGCAACTCTGTGAGCTAAACACACAGGCCAATTCATCAGACCACAAGCTGTGTGGTTCACCTGCTGACCTACATTGTAAGAATTTGGCTTCTCTGTGGCTGGATAAGTGCAATTACAGCTCACCCTGCTGCGGGCCTTTATCCTCTTGTAAACGTGGTCAGAGAAGGGTTTACGGCTGATGTAGCGCCCACAGCCCTCCGTGGGGTGAAGGCTGCCCTCCTCCAACACAATCTTGCCCTGGCTGATCACCACCACAGGGCCTCCACGCACTTCTGTGCCCTCAAAGATGTTATACTCTACAGCCTGGGGAAAGAAGAAGCATCATCAGGAGACAACTTAAACACTGCTCTGAGTTGATGGGGTGTATATGTGGGCACATGATTAGCATAAATCATGTGGTTTTATCCCCAAGCAGTTTTGTATGACACATTTTTTGTAAATAACTATGATAAATAAAGGAGTAGACTGGTTTGAACTGATTTTCCCTTGGATATCATGTAGCAGTACATCTGAAAGTGGAACAGAGCTGCTTTAGCTATTATAGCATACAATGTGCACTGTAGCCCACCACATACAATCTTAAGGAGGAGGTCTCAACATGTCTAGGACACATCACCGACTAAAGACACTGTAGATAAGATCAAATAAAGTAACCATCTGACCAGGTTGTGGTTCTTAGCTGAGATGATCTTAGTAACGTCCGGGTCCCACAACACGAGGTCAGCATCAGATCCCACAGCGATACGGCCCTTGCGGGGGAACAGGTTGAAGATCTTGGCTGCATTTGTGCTGGTCACCGCCACAAACTGGTTCTCATCCATCTTGCCAGTCACCTTTTAGGACAGCAAATCACATACTTAAATCGAAACCTATGCAAAGGTCATTCACTACTTCTAAAATATTGATTTTTTGGAATGTGTGAGAAGTAGGTCGCATCGAGCTCACCACACATTTGTCCCAGATTAAGGACATCCTCTCCTCAGTGCCATTGGTGCCCTCTGGGATTAGGGTGAAATTATCTTTGCCTATCGCACGCTGAGAAGTCTGGAAAGTGCAGTGAGCACTACCAGTCACCTGCAAGTCCCCACTGGAAAAGAAAGCAAGCAAGAAAAACTAAGGATATGTCGCCAATCACTCATGACAAACTGTGACATTTATCTTCTACATTTAATATTCTATCTTTGTATTAAGTGCATGAATGAAAAGGGCATAGCTGGGTAAAATAAAATACAGCACACAGCAGTAACACGTGTCAAGTTTTGCTGCAGCTATCTTTAGGTCCTGGAGCAGAGCCCCTACCATGACAACAGAGAGTTGAGGTAGTCGGGGGTGGTGGGATCAGGACTGAGCGGTGGAGAAGTGACATAGGCTGCTGCCTTGGCCCAGTTCTTGCTCCAGTAATGGGTACCATCAGTGCCCAAACTGGCAGATATGGGCTCTCCGTAAACCACAGCCCCTACAGGAGTAGACAGGATGATGTCAGCACAAAAAAAGTTAAAGCCAGACAGACACAGGGAAGGGTGAACAGTAAACTTGCAAGGAAAAAATTCAAAATTCTCTTTTTACCCTTTTTCCTAGCGAGGGCGATGACATCAGCAGCACTCTTGCTCATCACCTTGGTGATGTAGAGGGGACAGTTGGTCTGATTGGCTATGGTGACAGAGCGGTTGACTGCCTCGGCCTCCACCTACAGACACAAAATCAAGTTTCTTTACCAACTTTCTCTCCTATAATACTTTCTAGGTCTTTAAACCTTAAAACTAGATTTACAAAACCTTTTTCTTTTGTCAACAGTTAAGAAACCACTCCTCCATTTTACCTCCTCTGGGCGGCTCAGCACATGGCCTTCAGGTCCAGAGATCCCCAGCTCTAGAATACGTTTCTGCTCCTAAAAAATACGTGCAAAAATATATTATAATCCAAGATGGCAATAACTGCTTGCAGCTCAGATGTCAGTGACTTATTTCGTTATTCTGTTACCTCTGCAATGATGTCTCCATTCTCAGCATGCACCTGTGCAATTGCTCCGAGGTCTCTGATGACACTGAACACCTCATAGATCTAAAAGAAAATGAAACAAACAGGTCAGCTTGTAGGGCAGTCGTCTACCCTGAGGACATCTAACAGCCTTTAAAAACATACGGTATGACAGACAGCTGCAGAGCCCATTGATATCAACAAGAAGCCAAGCGTACCTCAGAGTCAGAAAGTTGGAAAACATCCTTATAAGCCAGATAGACCAGGAAAGAGTTGACACCTGAAGATAGAAAACTTATGAGAGAAAACAGCCAAAGGTGGAATAAAGAGAGCAAAAGAGGGAAAACCCAGAGCGAAGGAGAAAAGTAAAATCAAAAGGATAAATATTACAAAGCAGGAAAATTTAGTTACTGTTTTTCGTCTGTGAAAAGTGGTTGGCTTTTTTGCCCTCATGCAATGTCTGAGAAACACTTCTGTATCAGTAAAAGCAGCGAGCAAGTCAGCGATTATTAGATTTAGTGTGCGTGGAGACAGAAATCAAAACACGTTGATTGCGTACCATGATCCTTCACCAGGGTCTCCATTTCTTCTTGAGTGCTTTTGTTCCACTCGGTGATGTCCACGTGCAGAGAGTAGTCGCAGCAGGACTTGCTATCAGCCCACTCCCTCCACTGTTTGAAAGCTGCAGTCAGGCTGGCGCCGGGCTCCGGCACCACGTGATCGACTGTAAAACACAAACAAACAGGTTGGATTTAATGCGCACAAGCAAACTGCATGATTAAATCATACGCTTGACGGCATGCGCATCTGCAATGTTACAGTCCATGCAACAGTATGACTGTGCTTTAAAACTGGTTGTTAAAACATGTCTGGTATAATACACACTGATCATAGTCGTCCCCCCAGCCAGAGCCGCCTTTGTGCCCTGGTAGAAGTCATCTGCTGCCACCATGCCTCGGTCAGGCATCTGGAATCGGGTGTGCACGTCAATACCGCCAGGCATCACCATTCTCCCATGAGCCTCTATGATCTTAACTCCCCCGGGAACAATAAGGTTGTCGCCTATTTGCCTGAGGTGACAAAGACAGGCAAAATACAGAAATTAATGAGGAAGACGTGATCAAACTGAGAAATGTAGACTCTAAAAATCAAGGTAATAGGTGGCCATCTGGTAGATATACTGACATATGTTTCTGTCATTCTGCCAATATGAGTTACACTACAGTGGTGGAAAAAAGTTTTCGGACACCCTTAAAATTTTACACAATCTCAAATATTATCATGAAATATTTGTGGAAAAATCTTTTTTGTGTTTCAAAAGGTGTGGTTGCATTAGACAGATACAAACAAATACAAATTATATTGTTTTGTTTATTGTTTACAAGAAAAACCAACAAAACTAAATTCTTGACAGTTTCAGTATGTCAGTTCTCAACATTGTCGGTATCAAAGTCAACAAATAACAGAGAATGTGTTCAAAACTGAACAAAAAATAAATAAACCATCACATCATCAAATTAATATTTAGTAGTCCTGCCATTGGCACGTAGTAGAGCTCTAATCCTGGCTGGCATGTTCCCCATGAGCCTTTCACACTGTTGAGGGGTAATCTTGTCCCATTCTTCTTGAATTACTGCTTTTAATTCTTCTAAATTCTTTGGTTTATGCTTTGAAACAGACCTTTTGATAATCCACCACAGATTTTCAATGGGGCTCATGTCCGGGATTGAGCTGGCCACTTTAAGACCTGGATACTGTGCTCCTGCAGCCAAGTTCTACTGGCCTTGGATGTGTGGCAAGGGGCATTATCTTGTTGAAACATCCAGTTTTTACCTCGACGGAACAGAAGGGAGCATGTGGGTTTCGAGAATGGTACAATACTTGGTAGAGTTCAATGTGCCATCACAGACAGTGAGATGACCAACACCAGCAGCACTCATGCATCCCCAAACCATGATACTGCCCCCACCATGCTTGACAGTAGGTACTGTACATGCTGGAGATAATGCTTCGCCTGGCCTTCTGCGTACCCTCACATTAGTAGGAGGAAGATAAAGCTGGAAACTGGACTCATCTGACCACAAAATCTTCTTCCAATTCCTGGCTGTCCAGTCCTTGTGTGCCTGGGCCCAACGACGTCGGGGTAACCTCTGTCTCTCATTGATCAGGGGCTTCTTGATAGCCTTGTAGGACCTTAAGCCATGATCTAAAAGTCGGCCACGTACAGTGCGGGTGGAACACTGGACACCAGTTTGGTTTGACCTCTGCTGCTGAAGCTCCCGTGATGTTATTCGGCGGTTTTGCCTGCACATGCGGATCAGGATGCAGTCATTTCTTGCTGAAGAAACCCTTGGACGCCCAGATCTTGGTTTGTCTTCCAAGCTGTTGGTTTGTCTGTATTTCTGCAGAGTGTATCCAACTGCTGAAGGACTGCATCTGCACTTCCTGGCTATCTGGCGGCAGTTGTACCCTTCCTGGCTGAGAATCTTTATCTTCAGGTGTGTGTCCTGCGTTAGGTTCCTTGTTTTAGCCATTTTTGTGTCTGAAGAACTTTCAAATGTGCTGGCTTTATGTAGACACGAAGCTTGGCAACAAAAATTGTGTCTTTTAATAAAAAGAACGACCTTCATCACTGGTACCAAAATGACCCAATACTCAAAATTTCTTATGTATTTTTATGGAACCAATCAATTTTAAGTTTTTAATGGCTTTTTTTAGGATTTATTTAGTATTTTGGCTGTGACTGTACTAAAAGAAATTGCACTTGAAGACCTAAGAGTGATTCTTAATGCAATATTTCACAAATGCATGGGGTGTCCGAAAACTTTTTTCCACCACTGTATATGGCCTAAAGACAGAGGACACCTGACCGTCACGCCTAAGTTTGTTGGACATCCCATTCTAAAATCAGGGGCATTAACCAAAAGTGCATTTGTGAGTTCTAAGACTGATGTTGGACAAGAAAGCCTGGTTTGCAATAGGCGTTCTTATTTCTCCCAAAGGCGTTCATTGGGGCAGAGGTAAGGGCTGTGCAAGCAGTTCCTCCACACCAAACTCATATAACCATGTCTTTCACACTTCGCCTTGCGCAGGAGGGTACAGTGACCAGAACAGCAAAGGAACTTCCCCAAGCTGTTGCCACAAAGTTAGAAGCACTGAACTGGCTAAAATGTCTCAGGGTGCTTTCGGACCTAGAATTGTCTTGCTTTGGTGTGAACCAGGGACTAATTCTGTCACAAAGTTGCATAATTACCTAGAGTTGGTTCGTGTTCCCACGGCAGCATTAACAAGCAGACCAGATAAAATGCCTTGTGTGAGAACGTTGAAGAAGAGTACACTTGCAAGATAACTGCAACACTTTCTAATGTCACAATGGAGGGACAACTATGCAGGTTGATTTTAGCACTGGTCATCGTGTACGATATTGCTTGCATTGTTCATTTTAGGCAAACCATACATTTTGAAAATGAGTTCGCGGCTCCAACTAGAAAACAATGTTTTGATGCATTTGGATGCGCCGTATGTGCATATTAAGGCAGTACAGGAGGAGGCGCACATTAATAATCCTCCAGAACTGTAACATGCTCATGCTTGTTTAACCCAACAATGGGTAATACGACTGCAATTGGTTCAGATCGAGGTCGGAACCACAAACGAATCACACCAGAGTTCATTAGTAACCGGGCCAGGACCACCTCTTCAAGAAGGTCTCTGCCCGGTTGTTTTGATGCGCACCCAAGTGCGATTGCTGTATCCACATCTGCCCAAAAAGACGGCACTTACAGGTGCAAACAAATTTGAGTTTGTAAAGCAACCTCAGTATCCTGTAGCTTAAGAAGAATCTTCTCTAGAACTAAAGGGCCAAGCCAAAACTCTAAAAACAGCCCCAGACCATTTCTTCACAGTGAGCACTATGTATCCAGGTAGGTAGTGTTCTCCTGGCATCCGCCAAACCCAGACTTGACCAACAGACTCGAGTTGTGACAAAGATGGCATCCTTGGACAGTGCCACATTTAAAGTCATCAAGGTCTTTATTACCAATTCTAAATTCTTAATGTTCCTCTGTGGAGATTTCACATCAAGTTTATGCATGTGTTAGCAATGGGCGTGGCTAAAACACCTGAACTCCATAATAAGGAGGTGTTCTGGCCATATAATGTAGGTGTGGCCCACTTTTTTTTTATAAATTAAATATAAATTAGTTATTCTTCAAATCGAACTTACTTGATGACGCCATCCTCCATGTAGATATCAGCCAAGAATGACTGATCATCATTCACTATCTTTGCTCCTTTGATGAGGAGACGGTCACTCTGAAAAGAGGAGACAGAATGTTACATTACCAATAAACTACACATTGATCCAGCTGCCTGCTGAGCAGAGTGCGAAAAACCATCTCTGTTAATCCCTTGTTGCTAATCATCTATCCCATAATCCAACAGTAAATTTGGCTAATTTCAAAGAAGCTTACATTTTCCTTAGAACAGCAAAGAACCTTGGGCTGATTTTAGTGATTTATTTAGGTCAATGTACTTCCTGGTTTGTTGAGAGATCTCCTGTGAAGCCCATGGCAAATGTAATCCAACATTTATTCACACATAATAATTGACACATCATGTGAAGGGAGGGAGCAAGTGTTGATCAAACCCCTTGAGTAAGAGCGCAAACCCTTGATTGACACAATTAACTCAACCTGTATGAGATGAAAGAAGAGCGCAGTAGGCTGGCCTACTTCCTACGGGCTGCCCGGGGTCTCTGAGGACAGCCGAGAGAGCTAATGAAGACAAAAGTGGTTTACTGCAGCCCTCACATCAGGAGCATTCAGTTTCCAATGTCCACAGTGGGTGTACGCTGACAGCGGGGATGCATTAGGTACAAGTCATGGCTGTACTGACATGAGGCCATTACTCTAGTTTAAGTTGGTCATATAACCTATGTCCTCTCTGTGCACTGAGACTGCCATATGTCTGAAAATGGCTTTCACTGTACATTGCTGTAGTCCTCAACTCCCTATATGAATGCATCATTATGCAAATATATAATTAATCATATATGTACTTCTCTGCTGTGAAACGGACCTTCATGATTTATCCTGTGACGTACAGTTATAAAACTGAATTGATTACTGAGAACTGAATGTACTTTGTGTCAAGCAGCGTAGGCTATACTATAAATGGAAGTAGGAACTGTTTCTCACATAGAAAGATGTTTCTGTATTTAGCCTCACGTCATTGATATAAGCAGGGTGGACAAAATAATACAAACCCCCAAAAATAACTGCGAATAACCATATTATACCGAAAATCATCAAAATATGCTTAAAATGGCACTGAAATATACTGGAATCAGTTCAGCTGACATTTTGTTACAAAACAATCAGAGATAGGACACGCTTTTTAGTGAACATCCCTTTTTCGTGGAAACAATCAATCCATTTTTTTAAAAAAAAACAGGCTTTTCAAATATTTGAAATGGCATCATATCTGTCAATTTGAATATCTCTTTATTTTATTGTTGGTTGCCCAACAGTCTGCTGGACACAATATTCATGATTATCTTGATAAGGGAAATTCACTGCAATCAAATTTTGTTTTTTTATTGTGATCCGCAATAAAATCATATCCTGTCCCATCCCTAAACACGTCAGTATGATGTAATTCAATTCAGTGGCACCACAAATTACATCCTCCAAAATGAAGATACAAATGTAATAACATTTCTTTAAAACCGTTACACCAAAAACTGAACATTACAAACATTGTGATTTATTGAAGGACTATTATTATCAGACTGAATTGGTTAGGTGTATCTAATAAACTGGTAACTGAGTGAATGTTACAGCTGAAGTGAGCCAAGTCAAGAGGCATGAATCAGCATCTCCTTGGTTATTTCACATGATACAACAAAAGCTTAACAAGCAAGCAGCAAATAAACAAAAGACCATGCTTAAAGTCACAATGAATATAATATATAATATTATAATGCATATATATAATACAATATATAATATATATAACTATTGCATCAATGTTAAACATTTTGTTTAAATGTTCGATAAAACATCAAATGTCAGTGAATGAATGTCTTTTTTACCAAATAAACTGAAAAAGGATAAGTGACAACCTGAGAAGTGTGCTCATTATGGCAGTTGTTTTATCTGAATAAAAAGTTAATCAGTGGTCAAAACTGTCACTATGTTTCTGTCATTCTGCAAACCAACAATTTGACTGTGCAGTGGTACTATGGTGGCATTAGATCCCACTGTATGTCTGAATGAATTCAGTCACTGTTGTTCAGGGACAAAGCCTAATTTTGGTGTTTTCTTTTAAAGCTCTGCAGATTTAAACTATGTGCTTCACTCCAAAGCAATAAGTGGTGTCAGACTCTGTGTGTGTCGGTGGGCCTGGGGGGCTGCTGTAGAGTTACTGCTGTGTGTTGTGTCTGGGATGTCACCGCTGAATGACTCCGGTTTGTGTTGCTCTCAGTGTACATACACAGAAACAGACAGACAGAAAAGGACAACAAAGGTTAACACAACACCATTAATCAGAGCCTGACCCTGAGCCAGCACATTTCACAAGACAGTGTGACGCTATTAAATGATCAAACTTGGAGCAGTTGCTGTCTATATGCTTCAGCACTCTGGCTCCAACAGCTGCATGATGAAAGCTTAGGGAAAAGGGTTTGATGGGTGCTGTCCAATGACCTACTTTACAAAAGAGGTTTTGCTTCTTTTAACTGTCACGGCATCCTTACTGTAGGCCCTTAATACTGTGCTTTCTGACTGAAAGGCTGCAGCACAAAGCAGGTGTACATATATACTGTTAAATCCCAATTTAAACAGTGTATCACAAAGTCAAGGATAGGTGTCCCAGCTGCAGCAGCATTGGATTGTTTTGCAAAAATCTAGTTCTCTACAAAAGAGGATGCAGGATGGAGGATGAAAGATGAGGTGGTGACAGGGAAGGAACCTGCGCCTAAACCTGTTAACTACACCCTGCATGCTGGGGATGCTGACAGGGAGGCTGAGGTGGGGAGCTAGCTACTTAATGGCAGTTAAAGGAGCACAGAAACATGAGGACCTGCAAAAAAGCTTGCTGCAAACCCACTGGCTGGTTATCATTGTTCATCCCAGGCTGTATGTGTGTGCAGCTGAAGCAGGGCTGCTGCTGGTGACAGCGTCAGTGCAAATGAATGGACACGACAGCTAAGCGTTGGCTAGCATTTGGTCTAATCCTGAGGCTCACCGCATGCTATAAAAAAAGAGAGAGACACTACAGTCGATGCATAATTGTCATATTTTTAAAGTAACGAGCCAATACTTACTGTAATTCGTGGAATGTTCTTCTTTCCTTGGTAACCCGACATTTTAAAGATCCCTCTGTCCCCTGCCTCTTGGCTAACGCTAGCTAGCTAGTCTGAACACCTCAGCTGCCAATGAAAGGATGAATGGATGCTCTGCTTGTTGGCCAGTCGACGCCCTGGGCGATCTGCGCCTATCTGACAATATCTGTAGATAGTAAGAGAGGTTTGCTCAGTGCAGCCTAACAAAGGATGGTAAATGAGTGGTTGTATCTTTGCCTAACAGTCCTATCCTTGGATTTACTGCTAGAATAGGTCCCTGAAGACCAGGCAAGCACTAAGAAGGGCCACAAAGAGGTACCGCGCATGCGCACTGCCCCGCCCTGCTCCGCTGTAGCTCCATGTTTCTTTGATGAGTTATCAGCAGTTTGGGGGAAACAGGTTAAGCATCACTTATGTAATTGACTGTGTCTGTCCAGCGTGCACGGAGCTGGGACCCAAATAGTGATAGAATAATTACAATAGATAATAATTTAAATGTCTAAGCCTTAAAAAACATTATTTCTCAATTTTATCAGTGGTTAAATAACTTTGCAATTAATAAACTGGATAATTTGTGTCATATTAGGGGACATTTTTACAGGAAGTAGTCACATAACATGTTTTTTTTTTTTGCCCTGGGCACACAATTTACACAATACCTTACATTAGTAGTTGTTTCTGACATGCAGAATCAATTCAAGGCTTTATTTTTTCTAGAACTGACAACTGTAAATCACTCTTTTTACCTGTCTTCACAATAAACACACTAACACCTTCAGATTGTACAAAATGCAGCAGTGAGGAGGTGAACTGGTTCATACAAGAGATCACATATCCCCCATTTTAGTGACTCTGCATTGGCTTCCTCTCAACTTCACTCATTACTTTAAAAGCATTACATGGCCCAACACCAGCATACATCTGTGCAGTTATGCCCCTATATACCTGCATGCAATCTCAGATCACACAACAGAAATCTATATGCAGTCCCTCTATCTAGACTTGCAACCAAAAGAGACTGCTTTTGCTGTCAGGGCCCCAACACGCTGGACTAGTATCTCTGGTGAAATTCATCATGCAACCTCACTGACCTCTTTAAAATTACTATTAAAATCTCATTTTTATAAACTCACTTGTCTGTAACTTTGTGTGATATGGTTTATTGTTGTTGTTCTGTCTTCTTTTGGTGGGGATGGAGATGTACCATTTTGTATAATTTGTGAGACACTTTGTGAAAGTGTTTTAAAAGGTGCTATATAACTTCTTATAACATATATACTTTTAATTACTCTGTGTATAGCTGGGAAGAGTTAAAACAGTATATAGCCTACCAGTGATACACTTTAATATTATGTTTCAAGTATGACAACAATCAGACTCCTGGGTCCTTGCTACTTACACTGATGGAATATAATTTGACGTATTACTTGACGGGGCGGCACGGTGGTGTGGTGGTTAGCACTCTCGCCTCACAGCAAGAGGGTTGCCGGTTCGATCCCGGGTGTGGGAGCCCTTCTGTGCGGAGTTTGCATGTTCTCCCCGTGTCAGCGTGGGTTCTCTCCGGGCACTCCGGCTTCTTCCCACAGTCCAAAGACATGCAGATTGGGGACTAGGTTAATTGGTGACTCTAAATTGTCCATAGGTGTGAATGTGAGCGTGAATGGTTGTTTGTCTCTATGTGTCAGCCCTGCGATAGTCTGGCGACCTGTCCAGGGTGTACCCTGCCTCTCGCCCGATGTAGCTGGGATAGGCCCCCCCGCGACCCTCAAGAGGATGAAGCGGTTAGAAGATGAATATTACTTGACATTAACCAGGGACCTGCTGTGCCCATAAACAAGCAGCATTTAGTCTGTCAGGTTGAAAAAACAGTGGCAGCAATACTGTACGTGCAATCAAAAGGTCAAATCTGATGTCTCTGATAAAACACAATGGACTAGACTAAAATGTGCCAGCCAAGTATGCAAATAATAGGATTATAAGCAACTAAAAACTGCATCACATCAATTTCATGTTGCCCCCTCATCTCTTCTTAATTTCTATTAATTATGAAGAACGTACCATGACCAAATATCATAGGGAAAAGATGCTTTGTAGAGGTACCACTGCATCTGCTGCGAGGTCATCTAGCAAGGAGAACAGCATTAAGGTTTACATGTCTCACCTTTACGAGCACAGACCTTTTACCCATGGGTAGATGCTCGCTTCCCTCTGCCCAGTGATAAAATTAGTGGGTGTAGTTCAGTAGAAATAAAATAGTATAAAACTGCTCATGACAAAGTCTGTAGATTATTTTGAGGGACCGGGTCATGATTTCTGGAAAGAGCATTGCTGTTGAGTTTATGTATTTTTGGTGCTTTGAGCAACACAAGCTATTTAGTTCCATTATATTTAAGAGAAGGGAAGACATGTTTACGTTTGATATCTCCAACACTCTGCAACTCACATCATAACAATGTAGATTGATAAATAGCACTACAGGTAAGAGGAAAACTGTGTATTTTTGATTTTAGGGTGAACTATCCCTTTAACCCCAAACAGTCAGAGGCCCACTGTGGATGTAGCCCTACTGGGCAGCTTCCACATGTGTGTAACTGACGAATGTGAACATGAAATAAGAGCACTGGCTCAACCAACCTTTCCTGAATTTAAAACAGGTTACATATGGATGCAGATATTTTTAAGATTTAGCTACTAACACAAATAAATAATGTAGAAATATTTTGGATTGATTGTGAGAAAGATATAGGAGTGGTAACACCTGAATTAGCCAGGCAGGAGAAAGTGAGGGCCGAGGCTCTGTGTGATTTATCCTATTTTGAAACTTAACTAAACATGCAGCAATCACACACATTTTATTCTGTGCTATTTCTTTGTGAATCAAGCTTACAAAATGCACATTAATTAAACAGTTGTTTCGTCCTCTGTACACAGGTCCATTCACATGTTATAATGCTCATCAGCTGCAGGAGCCCAGAGTGATGATATGCCATTTTATTAGTTATTATGACTTTAATAATGCATTAAGGTCTACAGAGCTCTATCCACTCTCTTGGTATTCATATCTCAGTCACTGTATACAGTACAAACTTTATTCAAATTCCAAAATGTTCTGTATTGCACACTGATTAACTGTACACAAGCCTTTTATGACAACATGTACAGTTTATGAGTTAGTATGAGTCATTTACTGCATTAAAGCCTAAATGCATGTTGAGTGCTTTTAAACCAATACTGCCAACACTGTACATTATGGTGAATGATTTTTTCACGATTCTATAATGTCATCCATTTACAAACAACTGACAGAAGAATCATCCAGTCATCCAGTCAGCATCAATATACAGAAGTCACATGCTTTTCTTCAGGAAATGCTCCTCTAGTTTTTTCTGGAGGTTCTACGCACGCTGTACACTGTTTATTGTATCTTATAATGTGAAATGATTGCACAGTGTAATCTACATTGAAGTCAGATAACACTCTTAAATGAGGCCCCTGGAGATACCTTCCTCTGTGGTGGCTTCTGCCACCGACGCATCAGCAATTAAACGACAGCAAAAACACATTACGCACACTGCCACGACGCTATGTAACAACAATGATATAATATGCATTAATATCAATGTATAAACAAAGTATACAATGTCAAAAGGTGTCTATTACATAGGGCAGATCACAGCTTAAATTATTTTTTCACATCTACATTTTTAAATACCTAAACATGTCAGAAAAAAAAACAGTCTAAGATAAATCACCGATGTGCAGTGGTGAAAGATACAAATTTGGCACTTTGCCATTGCTGCTATATTATGTTAAAGAAGAAGATATGTAGGCAAAAGGAAAATAAAAATAGCATATGGCCTGGTAAATTGCCATCCGCCCTAAGTTTCACTATCATAAACTCAAACAACCCCACTGTAAAATTTTGGAGCTACATATCAATGTTTAAGCTTTCCAACCTTCAAAAAACAAAGCTTTTAAAAGAAAGCTTCAGGAGTCAACATGATACAATTTCTATTCTCAAAAAAGTGTGGCATTTAAAAACATATCCCACTGTGCAGCATCCCCCCCCCCCCCAATAACTGCAACTTGAATGTTAAGCTCAAAAAGTTAAGGCGATAAGAGTCCCCTCTGTTCCCGGAGCCAATTCGGTTTGTTTGTATTGCAGATATGGCGCATATTTTTGGTTCATACACTCTGCCAGCTGGAACACCAGTGCAGAGATGCAGCTTGGGAGAAGGCCAGATTTCTCATGACATAACATCAAAACACATAGAGAAAACTTCAACCTTGAAGCCACCTGACGTCAAATCCTCGCCGCATATTTTTTTGAGTTGAACAGGATGACTAATATTTTGCAGCTCTAATAGGGTCAGTCATATACTGGATTCAAGTTGGTGGCAGCTGCTGGGTACAACGTTGCCCCTGTGTCAAAATGTGATGGAGTGCAACCACATTACATCATGTGTATAACTCTATAACTACATCTACAATGTGACAGAATTTAATGCTGATTGGAAGGGAAATGTGGGCGTACGATAGATGCAGAGAGACAGCTTGACTACAGGAGGATGGTTGAGAGACGTGGAGACAGGAGAACATCCAGGCACTGCTTCGTCTTCTATTCAGTAAGAGCTGGTGGAGGCTGTGGCAATTCTCTTCCCAATGTACACCCTGAAAATAAGCCAATTTTAAGATAATGAAGGTCTACATTTTATTAACATCTGAGCCAGCTCTCTACTTTGAATGCAAAAGGCAATCTCAATGAACAGTAACAACTGCAGGTGACAGTAGCTTCTCCTGTAAGGCAGGTTTAATTTTACTACATTTCAGCAATATGGCAATTTTAAATGCTCTACATAAAACACCAAAAACATTGCAACAAAAGTGCAGAAGAAACACAGTATAAAAGGACATTTAAATACAACTAAAAGCAGTAATTAAACAGAAGGAGAATAGAAAATTTTAAACAAGCTAACACAGAATAAGACAGGTATAAAAAGAAGAATAAAAGTTACACTGCAGAGTAACAGATAAATAAAACACAGAAAAGTCTTCAGCCTTGATGAACACTGGTTCCTAACCTTTTTCCTCAAAGGGCCACTTTTCTAACATTGACTAAACTGACAACCCCTGACTAAGTGACATGCTGTATGGATATTTCATATAATATTAAATGAATAATAACAGTAAAAAACAACTGATAAACCATTCGATTAACCCAAATAGTGAATGCAATAACTGAATGAAGTTTGGAACAATTTTGAGCAGATTAAATCCTGTGAATATTAGATCAGAGATAAGTTTTCCTGATATTTTAGCAACTTTTGTATGGTTTTCTATGTTTTTTTATTATTATCTTTAACAATCATAAATACTTAATAGACTTCTTTTTGATACATTCAAAGTTTTCTTCTCCCTGATGATTTGCTGTTGTTTTATTAGCTTGTTGGTTGTTTTATCTGCATACTAATGCAGGGTGAGGCTGTCCTCATCGTGCCCTTATCCTGTGAGAGTTCTTTTAATTAATACCTTGAATAATAATCTAAACTTTAAAAATGAGAATTTCATGTAGTTTTCTTCACAGAAATGAATGAAATGCTGAGATACAGGCCTACAATTCGCCACACACCAATACCGACATATACCGCATGCCCCAGTGGAATTCAGGAGTCTATAAATATATGAAAAAGTAGATACCACCCAAGCCTAAAACCAGTGATTTAAAAGAACTGTGAGTTGCAGCAGGCCTGCAGTTTTCTGGGAGTTTGTTCCAGATTTATGGTGCATTAAAACTGACTGAACTGACTCTGAGGACACAAAGCAGACCTGTACCAGACGACTTGGGAGGTCTGAATGGTTTTTAATGTAGCAGAAAATCAGAAATGTATTTTGGCCCTAAACCATTCAGCGCTTTATAAAGCAACAGTAGTACTTTGAAATCGCTTATTTGACAGTCATTTGTTCCTGCTCTATTCCTAAACCTTTAGCGCAGAGGAAAAGGTTAACTACTTAAGTGCAGCTCATTGTAAAAGGTGCCATAGAGCTGCTGAAGTGAACTGTTTTCATCACTTTCACTGTTTTATAGATCAGGTGCAGATGTGAGCAGATGGGCATCAGATACATAAATTGCAGTCATCTTCAATCCTAAAACAGCAGTGCACTGAAAAATTGACAATGACAGCCCTTACTGGTCCTTTCCTACAGCACATGCTGAGTCACTAAAATAACAATCTGGTACAGAAAAGTAAAAACATCAGTGCAGACTGAGAACATGTAACTTCTTCAATGCCAAGCTTTGCATTGCATCCCTGCGTGATTTCTGACTTACCCGAGGCCAAGAGCGAGGATGTGTGAGATGAGTAAGGAAGGGATGAACACTTTGAGGAATTCAGCAGAGAAGATGCCGCCTTTCTTCATGACTCCACTCTTTCTCATACTGAGAGATACTGAACGTCGGGGGTGCCTGAAGTGGAACTCCCTGTGAGGAACAATCAACCAATCAATTCAGAATAACTTCAGAAGACAATCACAGACAATTTCCTGAACCACTTTGAGTGTGTGATTCTGAAAGTGAGCGTCTGCTTACTTTGGTGGAACGTTTTCCGGTCTGCTGGACCAATCAGCGACCCAGTCTACTTCTTTGTTCATCAGGATGTCCTCCTCTCTGTCCTTCTCTGGACCATCTTCCTCTGACTGCAAATGTGGAGGTAACATAATCAGGTTTTAGAGTCAAATGAAAGACTCAGGGGGTCTGAACTTACAGTTAAACATGTTTTACCTGACTATCTCTTGGGCTGGACATCTCCACATCAAAAGTTATCTGACCCTCATCCTGATCTGGACTTGGTGGCCTGTGAGGACTGAGGCAACATATTGGGATGAACAAAAAAATGTAACAACAAACACTTCTTTAAATAGTTTAAAGAAGGGATTATAATGGCCTTTATTACTACCTATCACAAGAGGAGCTACTCTGGCTGGATTCATGCTGTGCATCCAAGAGGATCTTTTCCATGTCTCCATTGTGAATAGAGGAGGAGGACGGCACATGCTCTAGTCCTCCGATAAGGGTTTCATCACTCTCAGGGACCACTTCCAAGGTCTGCAGAGTTTGACTCATGCCAGCATTTGCGTTTATTTGGTCTGCAGCGGGTGTCATTGGCTGGTTGGTCTGCACACCCTGAGCCCCTGTGTTCCCATTCAGCTCCAGCTCTACCCAGGAGCCTTGGCAACGCAAAGGTCAAGAGGAGGGAAGGAAGGGAAATTAAGCATGTTGTGTTAAAACCTCACAGCAGATTGTATACCACACAGAGACACACCCCTGCCTCCTTTAAAACTGAAACAGCTGACCTACATTTCCTGCACCACTGACACTGTGCATTCAAATGAACTGGCTGGGCACTGCATCCGTGATAGCATGCATTTCTTTGTGCCACTGCCCCACAAACAGCTTGCACATTTTTTTTTCCAGACAGGAGGGGGTTATGTAATCCTTTATGGCCGGCGGGCTCGGGTTAGCACACAATGTATATCATATGATAGCACGCCTTTGCACCCATCTTGTGTTCCCTGAAAATAATATATATATTATGTAATTCGACGACGCATGTATGCATGACCGACTGCACAGTAAAGTAGAGTATGTCATTTATGTTTCTCTCATGTGAGGTCTTGCATAACTGTGGTGTGCAGGGTGAGACAAATTGCCCAGGCATGTCGCTGTTCCAGCTGTGATGCTGTCACTTATATAAACCACAAGTCCCGCTTTTCTATCTGAGCAAACATTTTATCTCGTCTATAAATTGTTTATAGAGTAAAGCCGGAATATACCATTAGCACGTTAAGTGTTTTAAATGTGTTTTCAGGGCTGGTAGTCTGCAGGCACTTGAGCTAACATCCCACCATTGTCTTCCTTTACTAATTATATTTAGTTAGAAAGACCGTGGCCTGTTGAATAAAAACGCGACTCGTCTACATGAGGAATGGGAGTAATATGGCTTATTTATATTGAATTTAAAAATAGCATCAAATTAAATCAACATTTATTTCGTCTTTTGTCCCAAACTTGTTTTCATTTTGGCTAGAGCCCGCCCAGCACCGATGTCAGTACGTGATTGGCTGCGCTCCCATCAATCAACCATTTATCACAAGGCCATTGGCTAGCTTGCGGTGACGTCAACAGCATCACCCTCCACCCCTCCCAGAAGAAGAGGAAATACCGTAGCCGATGTAACTTTTACAATAAAATCTTAATTACACGGAGATCCATAAAACCACACACACTCGTTAAAGATACTTAAAGCAGGATTTAAAGCATGGAGCACGGAGCGAGAGGCGGCGGTACGTACCGTGAAGCCCGGGCTCTTCGTTATTGTTTTGTTGAGCAGCAGCGGTGGACATGTTGACTACCCAGTTTTAGCATTCATCAACATGACACGCAGACCAACTACGAAATGCGCATGCGCTAAATCTGTCCAGAGTCCAACAGACACTCACCGATAAGGGACCAGGAGCAAGCCCCAGATCTATGATGGGCAATTTTTGTTATTTTCATCCTACATGTCAGTTAAGGACATGCCTGTGGTGTAGGGTTAGGGACTGGTTCTCAGCTGTCAGAGGAGATGAGGGTGGTGGCTTGGGTGTGACTTTTTTTTTTATTTACCCTCCCTGAAGCTACACATTTTTTCCTTTAGCCTCCTGTAGTGATAGGGAAAATGCATGACCTTCCCTCCACCATAGATTAGCAATTAGATTTTTAAAAGTTACCCCTTGATGTAGAGTTAAAAGTTGAAGATGCCTTGGTCCTTCACTCTTGTTATTTCTTGTAACGGTTTATTTTTGACCAAATTTTAAACGAGACATAGATTAAAGTGATTTTGATGAAATATCACTATTTTAAGTTCAGATTTGGTTATGTTTTTTTCTGACAGAAGCATTCAATGCACATGATGTGTCCAAGGACTATTCGAAATTTGAAATCCAAGGATAATTTCAGTTTTTTTAGTTTAATAAATCTGTAATTTATGGCACATTTTCTTTAAAAATCAGTTGTAAAAATAAATACAAAATACAACTCCTTACATTTGTATGCCTCTCCCCTAAGCCAAAATGAAAAAAAACAACAACATAAGTCCCTTCCAAGTGCTTAAAAACAGATTTAACATTCCTTCCCCTTCTTGCACCATCTCCTCCCCCCATAAATAATGAACAGTCCCTTACAACAATCTTTACTATCATAGATAGATCATGCCTGTAATGAAACTGCAATAAAGAAAGCCTCAAAGTTTGACTGAATTTAGAAACCGGGGGATAAAAATCTTCACTTAGGCCGGTTGTTATTAGACTCTCACACTGTATGTAGGCCTAATTCCCAATTAATGACAGTAGTCTTCAGAATTCAATATGAAATATGTTTACTGTAGATTATCAAATGTAACATGTAACATGTGGTCCTGGGAGCTAACTTATATCGATGTTGCATTCACCTTTAATTCAGTTTACATTCCCCTCCTGCTGTGGGCCTAGTTGAAAATGCCTTCCTTTTGTTACGCCCTCTGACTCCTACCCCCGTTCTCTGTCCACCATTCTTTCTGAACTCAAAACACAGTCCATGTTCCAACCTATTCCTGACACCATTGTTTCTTTAACTCATTCTCATACTCCTTTATTTTTTAGCTCACATATAGGGTAACAAAAAATGGATTTACAATTATTATTTGTTTAGTAATTATGTTGGGCAATATTATTGATACATTCAGGTGAGTAGAAAATTATGTATTTCCCACAGAATGAAACAAAGTACATGCTATCACTAGCTGTAGGCTTTCTCTTTCTACCGAGTCTGTACAGGGTTTGAGGACTGATGATAATCGTATGGCTCTTCACATAAGTGCTGCATTGGCTGGACTAAACTATTAATGTGGGGAGGCATTTCCATTAGTCGTATTTCCTGTAGATTTGGAGAGGATGGGTCTGAAGTGTACATCACTCCTCTTCCAGTTTCATACAAGGATCTTGACAGTGTATTATGAATAGGATGGACATCGTCATAGCCAGAGTGGTGAATAGATTTTTAGACAAACATTTTAGTAAGAGCAGCACTGTCTGGGACCACTGCAGGGATTTGAAAATAGTGTTCTTTTGCAAACACTACAGGAATTCAGCTTTGGTGATGAAATAAGCATAGCCACGTTTTGAAATGCTTCTTTTGATTTAAAAACACTATGTTAGACTTTGATTTATGACTAATTGCTCTACAAATACAAATTATATCTTGATAAAGGCTCTATTTAGTACACAAAATATTCACATTTAAAGGACTAGTATGTAGTTTTAGGGGGATATCTCAGCAGGCATTGAATATATTATAATACACGTTTTCTTTACTTTATAACCACCTGAAAATAAGAATTGTCATGTTTTTAGTACCTTAGAATGAGCCTTTCATATCTACATAGGGATCTGGTTCTTGTCCACAGAGTCCGCCATGTTTCTACAGTAGACAAACCTAACACTTACTCTAGATATGGTCATTTGTATTTTCATGTTGGCCACCATTGTTAACAGCCCCTCCATAACAAGCCGAACAGCATTGGTGCAACACAGATTTGTAACGTGAAACTGCTTTCTTCAGTGTTTTCACAGGTTTTAATCATCTGCTCAATTTGTTTTGGAGAAGAGCTCTCTGAGGATAATATGACTCCCGATAAAAACCTCCTGAACAATAAACACTGAAGGAATTCTAACTAAGTGTAACTAAGTTTCAGCTGGTATCAATCTACAATCCTCACAGCCAGATGCCACTAAAGCTGGCACACTGCTTATTCAAAGCACATTATCTTCCATACAGAAACCATCAAGCAGTTTGGTTTTATTCAGAATTCAGGTTTGAAATTCTTTATTACTTTTCATCTAAATTGTACTTTATTCCATTTGACAAAGACAAACATAGCTGTACAATGAACCATTTGTAGTTTTCCCCCCTAACAGATCACCAAAACTCTCCTACAATCTTTATTCCAGAGCCCCTTGAGAGAAATTAACAAAAACATACAAATTAAAGAAATTCACAAAAATAAAAAGTGCATCTTGTTTTAACACTTGTGATACATTAGACATGTATATAATGCTGCTTCAAGTGGAAAAAAACATAAAACTCCAATTTCAACAGTTTCCTTGAGATTTCAAGACCCAAGGTTCGTGTTCAAAAAACATTATAGCAACTTGAATTTCCAAAAGTGTATGATCTACCTGTAGATAAGGCAGGTTTTAATAAAGTCCTGAAAAGCTGCTGCTTTTTTTTTTTATTTATTTATTTTTTTGGAAGGTAAAAGGTTTTGATCACAGAGCAGCGGTAAATTCCCCTGAGCAGTCTCCTGTCTGGCTCGCCAGAGAGTTCAAGAAACATACTTGATTATCTTATTTCTTCTTAATGCTATAAGCAAAGGCATTAGGGTTCTGCTGAGCATCTTTGTGGTTTACACCGTAGCCTGGAACGATAATTATGAAGACAATATGAGGGGAACGTGAAGATTATTAGTTAACTGTTTATCTTTTATGAATATGCCTCAACACTCATTCAGTCTGTGACCACCTCTGCTGCATCTGCAGACGGGAATGTTTTAAAAGCCAATGTTACCTTGAGACTTGCCAATTCTGCTCCAATATCATTTTACAAAGATTTTTGCACTTAAGTCACCTCTCACATCTTCCAACCGGTTGTTAGAGCAATAGTTATTTAAAAATAAGTGAGTACATGCTTCCTTTGGATGAAAGAAAGAACAAGGCTGATTGATAGGGACCATCCTCGACCGTGGAATGGGACAAAGGTGCCACATTATACAGGTTTATACACGTATGACCCTCACACAACCTTGCATCAGACACTAAAGGAAAGCCGTTTTTAAAATAGCTGCAAAATAACAAAAATAGAGATTAGCAAAGTGTCTCATTACTTGAGGACAGAGCCCTGAGAGAGCAACACTCAACAGTAGCTTCACACCACCGTATGAAGATGGGTGGTTATTTTGGTGGCATCCTAGTTATTGGAAATCAGTTCTCTGAAGGTAGCAGTGACACATTAACTTACATAAATATGATCCAATGGACCGATAAGCTTCATGCCCTGATTCAATGGCTTAATCTGTCATCAAAACGTAATTTTAAAGACATGGTAAACTGTGCTATAATCAATCTGTTCCAAAGGAGAGTTGGCAGCATGTGACTGAAGCATAGTGTAGCAGAGAAACAGAAGAGCTAATTTTCAAAGTGTTTTTCCGTGTTCAAAACAGTTATTAAAGACCACTTCCATACACAATCATCTGCAAACCAAGTGCTTCATGAATTCCCCTTTTTAAATAAACTCTGTTTTCTCCTGCGTCGCAAGAGAGAGAAGACATTTCATACAATAATCCAAAACCAGTAACTCTGTCTAGTCAACTGACTTGACTAGCTTTAGAGACTTGATTTAATGGTTTAAACATTAAAGGTTGATTAAATATGTCTTTCCCATTTAGACCCACAGGGGTCTATTCTTTCACAGCGAGCAAAATCATTCGAAAACAAAAACCATGGCACAAAAACAGAACTTTGAGATCCAAATTAACTCTGAACCTAACTGTGACGTATCCAAATAAGTTCTACATAAACATCAGTTACAGTCAGCCAAATTAAAAAAATAAACTGTTATAGTGCTCACGACTACAAAGGTACTGATACCTGAAAATACTTTTCTTTGGACATCCCACGTGAGAAATATCACACTTCCTTGATGTCACGAAAAGTCTCTAGCTTTTAAAGAAATACCCGCCAGAATGTACAAAATGTCCCAAAGTCATGACAAAAAGGTTACCGGATCCGGCGACCTTCCATCTACAATCAGTCCGAGATAAACAGCTAAAGAAACTACAGTGATCAGACTGTAATCCTATTGCCTTAATTTATACAAAAATAAATCAGCTATAGTGATTATTCTTCTTTTATCATCAGGTACAGTACAAAACATCATTAAAAAAACCCTCTACAAACAGAAACTAGATCCAGAGATTAAAGCGATCGGTCAATCTGCGACAACACAGCAGGCATTGTGGGGAAGCTGGCAGCAGTACTCATATTTTTGGAGCCACCGATCACGAGAGAATTAGGCTACATCACGCCATTATGCCCTTCCACCTGTATAAGCTTTTGTCCTGAGCTTTATATGGGGGTCCACACATGACTAGGGGTACCTCGTCTGCAAGACAGCTTTAAATGTATAAAGTATGGGACTGGTTACTTTGGCATGATTAGCCCTCATTCAACTCCCAAAACCACAACACCTGACAAATGTGCGCACACGCGGTTCTTGTGACCATGTTAAAGGACTATACTGGCTTATCTTTTAAAAATGTTTTTGGCCATTAACTAGAAACTATATGTACATTACTGCTGACCTTTCTCCTATATGTAGCCATTTCAATACACAATTACAATCAACTTTCAGCCTCAACCCCATTGCATTGACAATTACCAAGGTGCAGACGTTCCTCTGTATCGTCCGTAAAGAGGGAATACAGCGAGAGCTGGACGGAGCAGAGATGCAGCTATCGCTATCTGGTAACAGTTCAGCCTACATTTAAGAGTACTGTCTGCAGAGGAAACGGTAAACAGATCAACAGTTTAGGTATATGTCCATGCGGGTTACGTACAGATTCTAAGGGTAGTATACTGAAAGTGTTTGGTGGAAACACGGCTTTGCTCTGACTTAATCAAAGACGACCAAAAGTTCACTGTGACTGAATACATGCCAAGTCAGTTTCAAGTAAACTGACTAACTGTCGAGAAATGACTGTAAACTAATGAATACTGATACACTGTGGACAAAGGTTAGCAGTAGAGCATATTTGTAGAGAATGAGCTAAAACATGACACCTGAATAGTCCTTTAACAGCATAACCATACTATACATTAAGAAAGAAGTAGTGAGTGAACTTGGCAACTTGACAAATACTTGGGGCAAATATGGAGTGTTGACAGCTTGTATCTGCAATGTTTCAGGCCGGCACGAAAAGGAACTTGGTGACAGAACAACGTATAAACGGTAGAAAGAATTTCCTATTCAAACTAATAAAACATGGTGGCTACAAAAACTGAATGACTGGTAGCTATGACATACAACTAATCATGTCAGGATGGCACAAAAGAATAATGGAACAAACTAGCCGAATGTGTGTATTTAACACATTTTCCCTTTGGTTTGGGATGTAGTGAAGTTGCAAACAGTAGCTTGGTGAACGGAGTGCTCCTAATGGAGAAAACCATTAGACACTAAATCCCAAATTCTGGACTCAGATCTACAAACCCTGCATGTTTACATTTGTCATACACACAGGAAATGTGTTTGTGATGGCCTGCTTAGATGTGCTGTGGTAATGCCACTGTTTGTTGTTGACAGATTACGTCTTGTCACGTTAAACACAAAGGTCACAGAGGGCAGATCATATCAAGACTTGGGGATTTAGCCAAAGACGGACACATATTGTTTGTATGAGTGTATCAGAGCAGTGGGGGTACAAGCAGAAACTGGGATCTGAGCGGTTCAAACAAATGCTAGTTCATTTTATCCTGGAATATGTACAGATTGTTGGTGGTGGCCACAGCAATGATGTTGTCTAGAGGATGCCACGCAGTGTGGAGGATCTTCTTGTTAAAGTCCAGACTGTCTACACTGATCTCGTCCTTTTTGCGCTTCCCACCCGTGCTGACTTTGCGAGGTTTCAGGATCGATCGTGGCTTGCTGTTCTCCCGCGACGCCTCCAGGGTTACGTCTTGCCGGTAGCCTCTGTCAAACATCCTGAAGAAGTTGTTGTAGGAACCGGTCATCACAACGCTGCCGGGAGTCAAGGTATGAGTGAGTGATGGTACATCGCATTATAACAAGTAACAGATTTTTAATGGCCAATGTGGTGGCCTGAACCGTCTGACGCGTAGCGGAAAATAATGAATCAAAAAGCGAAAGTGTGTTGTTCTCGGTCATGAACCACAACCAGGAGTGTGTGCGGAACATCCCTCTGCCCCCCAAACCAAATCATGAGCAGCCTCATGCTCTGCACTGAACAGATAACCACAGTCAATGATAAGGCCTATGTTGTTTTGCCAGTTTAGTTGCGTCAAACAAGGGCTCCACCAAAACATTTGCGTACACATAAAGTGTGGGGGAACTTCAAAGATGAATTTCTCAAATGCAAAATTTGCTTTCACAACTGTGACACCTACCAGAATGACAACAGTTGTCCAAAATGCATCTTTTTACCCTGATATAATACATGCATAAAAGACTAGTTACTCACCTGTCGTTCCCATTCCAACAGCACTCAAACTTGTCGAAGATACAATCATTCTCGTAGAGTGAACACAATTTACTCCTGAGATATTCATGCACCTGTTAAGAGAAAGTGATGAATAGGTGAAAATAACATTGCAAAATGACTTCTGCATAAATGTAAGGCTTACAAATAGCAGAAAAGAAACTGATGTAGCAACATTATGTTTGTTATAACATGACATCAGTCACAGACCTGATAAGTCTCTACTGGCCGGGTCTCCATGTTGAGATCCCAGATTTTGACAGACAGGTAGTCGCGGGTCATCATGTAGCGACCACTGTGGCTGAACTTTACATCAGAGATGGATGAGATGATTTCAGAAAAGAATGAACGATTGTTTGGATCCTCTGGCTCTTCAAACTCTTAAACAAGAAAAAAGATACACGTCATTAGTACAACCTGACTGCCAGTAATTACATGCCAGGCTACAATTTTTATATTGCTGCGCCCAATTTAATGCAGCAACAAATACAGCTCAGTTTTAATAGTGTGGCCCCTGCAGGGAATCATTCCTATGCTATGTCTGCGCTCAGTTCCATAATTTTCATTACCTTAGACATCATGTTTCTACATGCCTGCTTCCTCAAAAATAAAACATCTAAAACAGAGAATTAGCACATTTGGGGCTCTGACTCTTGAATAATGGGAGAGCACTGGCAAACTCCCATACACAGAAACCAAGGCAGGGGTTTTCAATTTAAGTTCAAAGAGGTCCATATACTTAAATTTCCTCCCAGCAAAGGTCCAAACTTGATACTGTCTAAATTGTGTCCTATAATCTACCCCTACTTCTATCAAATACAATCAGCATTGTACATTTCCACATCATGTCAACAACATTTATTGTCAAAGTAGGACACTTTTAACATTCAGACACATTGCACTAGTATGGCATTTGTATGGAAAACAAATAACTGTCTTTACAATAAATAAAATTAGTCCTAACACCTACATTTCCAGTATAAGAAAAAAAGAATCTTTTGAAAAAATAAATATGAACTGTCTTTTTTTCCTCATAGCGGAGGAAGCTGATTTACGGCTGTAAGTCGATCCAAACATGGTCAAGGTGTGTGGTGCTCCAGGGAAAACAGTCTCAGACAAAGTCTGTAGACAGGAAGGTCAATTGCTCTCCTGCTGTCATCAAAGTCATGCCATTGTTCTCTCTAGTAAACTACGCACGGTAAACAATTGATTTGATTGGCTAAATTGAGTGAAGCTACTGTTGTACAAATTGGATTAGCTGCGCCTCAATCTATAGCCGCAATTGTCGGGAAAAAAAATAATGCTCTGTTAAGATTATTATTTATTCACATTAATTTATTAGAAATTGGTCATGGCTCAGGATAGAACCATCACTTAGTCCGAATCCGGAGTATGGTATGCCATTTGGTGATACATGAGCTAAGGGCTGAACCTTTTGTAACACTGCTGTAACACTGGAATTTCTCAATTGTGGGATCAATAAAGGTGTATCTTATCTTATATTACTTTTTTAAACTCAAGTTTTCTCCCTTCATTTAAATTCTGTGCACGCATTAAATATCAACACATTAAACTACTCCTACTGTAATGTCTCCCTCCAGTTTTCTGCTGTCACAAGACTATTAAGCTCACACAGGTATATGGCATTTAGCTCATTAAACTTCTCAGGAAAGGTCTCAGATTCGAGCCTCATTACATCTAACTTTCCCGTTGCTTCAAAGATGTTCCTGTGCCCTTACTAAAGCACGGGGAAGGTAACTGATGTCAGTATTTGACACAACATTTTACCTTTCCCAGAACTTGCCAGCTCACACACATGCATGGCGCTTCGCTAATTAAGACTTCACCTCAGGAAACTGTAAGCCTGGTTAAAGCAGATGATGTAGCTCAGCTTTTAGAAAAGGTACCTCCCATCCAAAATGTTTGGGACTTGAACTCCATTCTAGGCAACATATGTGTTGGTTGCTTAATATTCTGTTGGCACTGCCCTTAACAGAAAGACTAAACTCATACTTGAAACTAGTCGATTAGGGATTGTCAGACTCTTGATATGTTTTAAAGCACTGTCTTCTTGCTGAAGCAAATACACACACTAGAATGTAACCTATTCTAGTTCCACTGTCTATCACTCAGTTTCCTTTAGGCATACCAGAGGCACACCTCAGAGATGAACAGCTCCCCTGCAGGCACACAACATAAATGAAGCTGGCTTACGCTTGGCGTGCTTGTCACACAGTGCTGATGCCCTCATGTCACACAAGCGGATGGTGCCCTTGCTGCTGCTGTAGACAAAGGTGTTGCATTGGTTGGGGTGGAACTCAGCTGCTGTGATCACCTCCGTCAACTCCTCCATATTGGCTGGCTTAATGTCAACAATATCTGAAGAAGGTGGTTAAGGTCGAAATAGCGAGACAGACATTTCCACAGTTTAAAAGGAAATCCTTCAGAAATAAAATGAAAGACAGTTTTGTATCATTTAAGTAGTACAAACATAGCCTGCCAATGCCTTTTTCCAGTGGTCCAAAAGGTTCTGCATGGCTTTGAGTCCAAAAATATAGGTTTTAGAGATAGATATGGTTACCAAATGGTACAAATGAGTAACTAACTATTGGAAAATGCTCCCCTCTCTGTGATCGAGCATTGAGAACACTATCTAGTACTACAGAACTATGATCTGGTTAGGTGTCACCGTCAACACTGCTTTATTTTGTGAATGCATATACAATAATAAGTAGCATTTGGCTGTAACTTCTCCCAAAGAGAGGGAGGACACTCAGCCTATAGCCCAACAGCCTATGGCTCCTTTTTTAAAGTCACTGCATTGGTTGCCTATCACTCTGAACACCGATTTTAAGATTCTCTTACTAGTTTTTAAATCACTGAAAGGTCTGGCACCAGCCTATTGCTCAAACATGCCTATTAGATATGTACCTAGCAGGTCCCTCAGATCCTCTGCAACTGGCCTCCTGTTATCTAAAGACTTTCAACAAAGGGGGAGTCAGTGCTTAGCCACTACTATTGTTGTCTTTTTTTATTTTTTGTCTGTGCTGTTTTAATTGTGCTCTGCAAAGCACCCCAGACTGCATTTTGTACAGGTTTCCCACACATTTTCATGGATAATATTTCCATGCTTTTCCATAACAAGAACCCCTACTAAGAAAAAAAATGACAGATTACTGTCATTATTATTCAACACACAACAGAATTCCATGACTTTTCCAAAACTTTCAATGATTTTTCTAACTTTTCCAGGCCTGGAAAATGTGTCTGTAAAGTTTCATTACTGATCCAGGTCTTCAATGACCATGGGAAGCCTAGTTGTATGAACGGTGCTTTATAAATAGAGTTGAGTTGAACTTTCTCAACAGAAAGTCATGTGGTCGGCTCAATTCAGGACTAAAACACTTCTTTACACCAAAACTTTTTAACTTTTTAAAATATAGACAATGTTGGAGCGACTCTGAGCAGATGTTGAAAAACGCCTTACTTTGGGGACATCTGGTGGTAGAATCAAAGAAGACACCGTGGAGGACACCACTGCACAGCAATTAAATTATTATTTTTTTAAATGTCTGATTTGCATTGAAACAGTGTCTACTTCTTTAATACACCTTCACAGAGCAAAAAAATGCCTGTAAGGCCTACATAATGAATATTGATTAAATCACTAACTTAATATGGAACAGAAAAATATGCAGTGGGTTTCAGTGTTGCAGGGGCCGAGTGATGCACAGTCTGATTGTGTCCAAGTTGACTGATGTGTGGTGGGCAGGTGATCAGGATGCATGCGGGGGATTCTACTCTGACAGTGAGTCACAGCTACCTCGCAGGAAAGAGATAAACTAACTAGGACATAACATTCATTATTTAACACAGTGCATTTACAGTAAAAAGTAAACTCCTGCAAACTTATGGTCGCATAAAATGGACCATATGTTTAACACTTTTTTCTCAAACACAAGGGGAAATATTTGGAAAGGCTTGAAATGTTGTATTTCTCATTAAAATTAATAGCTTTACAATGCCAAAATTAAACTCTATAGGAATAACTATGAAGAATTATATCAAGACCTACAGAGGATGATGACTGAATGAAATTAAAAAACAAAGGATACTAAAGCTGCGATCAGTGATCTCCAGATTCCATAGGTTAATGCGCAGGTCATCTGCAGACAGGTACGTCTCACAATCACTGTTGACTGAGATGGAGTTGATATGGTAGGTGTGAGCATTTGCAAACACTCGTCTAGGGCTGGCTTCCACCATCAAGTCCATGGGCCTGAATACTGGTACCTGAAGAGAGGAGAAGGGTTAGTATCACTTAAACTTCAGAGGAACTGTGTGGTAATGGTTCTCTATTTTAGAAATCCAATTTTTGTGATTTTTTAGAGAATTTTTCCCCAACAGGCACAAAAAATGTCCCTCACTGTTTGTCAGATTAGTCTAACAATATTATACATTTGTCCATTTTTGAGATTCTGCTGTTAGTCTGGGGAGTAAAAACAGTTTCACTAATACTGACACAAAACAGCAAGAGTTAATCGTCTTTTAAACAAAGGAGAAAATGTCTAGCCTCAGAGTTAACAGGCTCATCTGTTACACTGAGCTATATATGGAAACAATTCAATAAATATAGATCAGTGTGTCCCAAACTGGAGGATGCACATGGCCAGGGAGAAAAGTGCAGCTGAAATGACCTTTTTCAGAGCAGTAATTTTGGCTTGTCAAACACAGGTGTAATTAATAACATTAAACTGCAGGACTGGATCGTAAATGTTAGGAGTTCCACTTGTGCTTTTGCTTTTAAGACATGTCAACATGTCTGCCAAATGTCTCCTTAAATCAAATAACTTAAAACTCACAGTGTTTTAATGACTGGAGGACAATGGTTAGAAAAAATAATACAATACTTTACCTTTGTTTCAACCCACTAAAATTAATATAATAAGCTTTTAATAATGTAACACAATTGGTAGGAATTTTACATACACTTCACTAAAGGCTCATAATATGATGCAAACAGTAGTGTCAAGTACAGCATTTTAACACATGGGTAATAAGACAGTTAATAATACATACGTGTTCAAAATTACTGGGGACAGTGATTATGAAATCTGTACGCACCCGTAGTGTTGTGACAGTATTAAGATCCCTGTAGCGCCCATCTTCTTCCTTCAAATTGTAGCCCTCTGGTCTCTTGTCACGCTCACTAATTTTCCACAGCTTTATGGTTTTGTCTGCAAAAGAGGAAGAGCAGAGATCATAAAAACACATCTTCAGTAACTAAAGAAACTGTGTAACTTTGGATTACTTGCTGTCTCCAGAGGCCTGATGGAAAGGTTTAAGTCAACTACATTTCACCATTTCATACTTACTACAGTGAATCAATTTAATTAGAATAAGCTGCTATACTAACCATTTGTAGACAAAAGGAACTGCGCTGCGTTCTTCTGAGGCAACCATCGAATCTTATTGATCTTCTCCTCGATCTCAAGGCTTTTCAGGTAGTCAAACTCAGGCTCATGGCTCTGGAAGGTGCTGTAAACATTGTACTCTCCTCTGCACTGTGGCTGATTCTTACTCTAAACAATGACAGACCGCAGATCAGAATTCAGTTCAAGTATCATTATGCTAGAAATAGACCTATGCTGACAGCAAGCTTCAGCGATCAGCTAATGCATGATGAAGCCACAGTATTTTTTTCCCCATTTCAAATGGTTATTTTCAGCTTAAATCCTGAACTAAAAAAAAATGTACCAGCAGCTTGACAAAATTATGAATTTATCAAATGTGAAAATCAAAGACTGCACTGTTTCTACACATTTAAGTTAGTCTGATAAGCCACTAAAACTCACCTCTGGCTCCTGCTGAAAGATGACAACACGACCCCCCTTGTCTCCAGTGGCTAGTAGCTCCCCAGAGTGGTTGAATTCAACAGTAGATATGATGTCAGCTGTCAATAAAGTATTATAATTAGAACATCATCAATGTTTCAGAGTCTTATTTGCTAATGTAACAATGTAACAGTAACTGTTGTGTAAATTTGAAGCGTGTTCAATGTGAAATATTTTGAACTGGTAATGCATCAATGATTCATTTCCTTCCAATCATCAACAAAAATCTTTCAGCACTATTAAAGATATGGTGTGTTTGCTCCACCTCTCTCCACCTGTTAGAGGTGAATACCATGTCAACCATGTTGAAAACACAACAGAGCAGTGACGTAAATGTATATGTATGTACACACTACAGTGTGTAATGAAACTTAAAGTCTCCTGAACACTCTTGGGTGTGGGGGCTTGCCATTTACAGCTATTCAGCACTTTTCAAAGACGAGCATTCTCATTAAATCCTACAGCACAACAATCAATCCCTGTTTACAGGCTGGCACTATTCTGAGCGGGTGCAATCCTTAATATAGACTATGGTGTTGTTTCTCCCTTGACACAGCATACAAAGTGCCTGATACGATCTGACTCCATACAAACTCTCATATAAAGTAGAGGAGGGCTGAGTAAAGGAGAGTATTTCTGAAACACTGTTGTAGTAGTAAGTTTTCAGCCCATGTACTGCTATGTATTGACACAGGGAGAGGCTCATATTTATAGTTGTTCTCAAGCAAAGCTTACTGTAAACAACTGTGTAGTCCTTTACACACAAATAAGCCCATCATGTACTGTAAACATTGGTGTTTAGGGCACTTGTGAGTTAACGTGTTGGACGATAGGAAAAGGGGCTGTTATAATACACGACTGGTTTTCTCTGTTCATATAGAAATTAAAGAGTATAGTTTATATTTACATAAGATCTCCTCCTCCATTGGCTCCAATGTTTTGTACTTTATTTGCATGAAATATCCACATCTACATCTAATATTACCTCTAGCACTGGAAGGGTTAGTTCAGCCATATCTCAAAAAAACAATTCTGTCATACTGTCTACTGGTATCTACCCGTGCAGGCAGCGGAGAAATGCAACAACAAAGTGTCGTTCCAGAAACAATGTTCCGGTTAGTCAAGATAATGACAGACACCATTGTCATCCGTGGTTTCTATTGGGAACTACTATCTGGTAGGAAATAGTTCAATGAAATCTGTCCTGAGTGTGGATTAATCTAAGTAACCGAGACAGTGTTTCTGAGGACACTTTGCTGTCAAGAGACCACAAATGAAATTCTCTTTTCCACCATTGTTTTTGTTTTGCAATAGAAGTCTCAAGATTAAAGAGCATCTGCATGACTGGATACAGATAGAGCTAAGGGGGAATGTTTAAATTTGATCTGGCCAATCAGTCCCTTTGAAAGTTGGACTTAAATGCACTCTGTGAAACTGATAGCTCAACCACACATAATCGAACTGCTTCAAAAACTTCCTGACTGTTCAATTAAGGTATGCATTTCACTCCCAAGCATTCAAACATTATATTAAACACATCATACAAGTTCTTTGTGTTGAATTGTATAAGTAGTGACTGCTGACATTTTGCAGCAATTATGCGTAACAGATAAATGTTTTAAGCTGTCTGCCAGTTTTATTCGTTTTTAAAAAGCCTACTGAACTATCACCAAGTTATGTGCCTCACAAATAACCCCTTTACTTCAATGCAAACAGTTAATTTTCAAAAATATCAATCAGTCACAGAACTTTGCATGAAACTCAAGCAGAGAGTGTAACATTAGCAGTAGCATTGAAGCTAACTTCAAAACAAGCATGCACAGGATGCCATTCAGACAGAGCAGGTTAGCAACTGTCCAGTGACCACCACATGGACTTACCTTCAGCGACATCATCGTCTATCGCTCCTTTGACTTGGGAAAAGCACCACTGCACCTCACTGTTCCCACCACCGGCCCCTGAACGAAACACAGACCCAAGTTTTAACCACCATCAAAGGCAACTTCACACGCTTTAGCCCAGTGCTAACTTAGCTAAAATCAGTCATATAAGAACAAGACCGCCAGCTATGTGATACATATTACATATTTTAACTAGCGTAGCACATTCCCAAGCACGGGAAATAGTTTAAGCATGTTAGCTGTGGGAAACTCTCACTTTCACACTGTCAATGACACACACTAGCATCTCGGAAGTATCCTAGCATGCTAGCTAGCCTGCCTTGGTTAACCACAACAGAGACAAACCCATCATCTGTGCTAAACAGGACATTAACCAATCAATAATAATAATTAATCGCCAAACACTTTGACAGTATTTGCTCTTTACTCTTACCTGCCATGGTGAGCGGCTCAGACAGAGGCTATCTCTGTAGCGGGCTCGGGCCCTGGACTGGAGCAGTGCTGACCCGGGTCGGCTGGGTGGTTCTGACCGAGGAGCAGTGGAGGAATTAACCGGGGAGTGCTGCTCCTAACTCCGCACACCGTACAAGTCGTCGGCCCAGTTGATACAGACAGAACGAAGCAGTTTTTCAACCAAAGAAAGTCAACTACAATCCTCAGGACTGAATTTCAGACTTTGCACTCTACTTTGAGATTTCCCTCGCCTCTGCCTCTCCCAGCATTTCAAAATGGCGCAACGCGGGTGGCGTTTATCCAGCAGGCATCAAACGGAGAGCGGTGAGGGTGAACCATCACATTTTCATCTGGCTGGCTCCTGTGCCGTCAGCGACATGGGTCTTTTTCCTGTCCTCGGACACTACATGATTAATTAACTCATAGGGCGTTTAGTTTTTAATTAAAAGTTCTTTGGAGTTCTTTAATAAAACATGTAATTCCTAAACCCCGCCCGCGTGGATTGTTTCAGTGAATTAAATCGAACAAACCCGCGCCCGCAGCGATAGTTTTTAGATTCACAGCAAAAGTGAAGCCATAAAACTGAACTAAATTTAATATAAAGTTTAATTTATTCCCCTATGACAACACACATTAAATTAAGAGAATAATACTTGATTTTAACTTTTAAATATTTAATTCAAATGGCAACTAAAGATAATTCTAATATTCATAATATGTAAATCAGCAATGTCAGTAAGATTTATTGTATTTATTGAATACATTTTTAAGATGTTAATCCTGACACATTAAAACAGCAAATTAGTGTCTGCACCCATAAATCACCCAAAAACCGAGGAAATGCCACCTGTACGTGCCACTGAGCTTCCACAGGATGTGCTGCAGTTTCTGTGCACCTGCTGGACATCAGCTTTGGAGGATGCCACACTGAAAGGGCCACTTTTGTGTATGAATGCAAAGTGAACGACAAACTAACTGCTCCTATGCGAAGTGAAGTTCAGGTACATACCATATACCTGCACTGGGCCCCCAGGGCAAAACATTTGCAGTGGACCCCATAGGCCTTGGTGACAACAGAGATGAGCTGTCATTGGTTGGAAAAGCAGAGGTGTTACTAATAATATTACCACTGGCTTTGTTATTCTCAAATGTCCCAGTAAACCATGACAATGTGACAGTGAGGCAGAACACACAATGCAGGACCCTGAAACATAAGCAGCTAAATGGAATTCAGCTATAATTCATTTTATTATTTACATCTGTGCTTTCCTCATTTTGACAAGTCAAAATGTCTTCTGAGTTCATACTGACACATTCCTCTCCCAATCCTACTCTTTTCCCATCATGTGAGTATTATTAAGTTTCTGGTTAAGATTTTGCAATAATTATTTAAGGCATTTTATGCTTGTAAAGATAGTACCAGCAGAGAGATAAAAGGAAACAAGTGAAGGAATTAGATGCAACAAACTGAGGACATTACAGCATCAGCATGGCCCGGCATCTTATCCCCTAAACCACAGAGGCAAACCCGTTTTTGGCAATGTGACTAATCACACATGTATTTAGGAATATGCTCCATCTAAGCACAATATAAATTGAAATAATAAAGGCCTCAAACACATATTTTAACTTGACAGGAAAGGGCATCAAGATGAGGTAATAATGCAGGTGTGTCCTTAAGGCCCAAATGATTTCTATTTATACAGTGCTTTGGTGGTGCATACAGTATCGCCAAAACTATTTGCACTTTATTAAATTATCATAAATTAATTCCCATACAGTAAACTCTCGGGCCCTCTGGGAGCCTAGACTCCCCCAGGGCAGCTGTCTGCCATGTCCGTTTAATAATTCAGCTTTCCCAGACACACATGATCTTGTCAGAAGGGACATCTTTGTTTTGCCAATTCATTCTGGAGACGTTGTTATGCCGTATTTACATTAACATTTTTGTCAAACTTTATATGTGCTTCTCAGGGAAAAACATCTTTCAAGCTTTTGTCGGTCATGATTACACAGAACTGTTTTTTGTTTGCTACACAACCATACAGACATGTTTTATATAGCTTCACTGGAGTCATTTTGTGACTCAGCAGATACCACAGTTTCTATACTGCACATTTAAGCACTGTAAACAAACACATTTGATGCAAACTGTCTTGTTTAAATTGTTCTATAGGCCTGCAAAACCCTGTTTGGATTATTTAAAGACAAACCAAAAAAAGCACAAAAGCTGTGAGTGATACTGCAGAGCGTGAGTCAAATAAGGAAGCATCATCATTCCAGTTGTTACTGTTGTGTGTGGAGACATGAATAATTTATAGCAACTGCATAGACCACAAATCCCACGAAGGTCTGCCTGAACAACTTCATTAATAAGCTCTAAGTCCGTGGACGGGTTCATTCTCCAACACTCACTTTCTTTTCACTTCCCCACCATAAAATAAGTGGTCCATCTGGCAAGAAGCAGAGCACCAAACAGCACTGTGTAGCTGAAGAGAACAAATTTGAGGATTTCCCTGAACGTCCGGAGGAAGCGGATAAACAATGGGTCCACATCCAGAGGCTCCTGCTGTGTCTTCTGCCTGCGGCCAGGTTCAGTCAGGTGTCCCATGTTCTCACCTCGACCCATTCTGCAAACACACATTTCTGAAATTACAAAACAGAATACAAGCGAACAGAAAACTGCAACGTCCACCAAGGTGGCCTATCTAAATGTTCATTAAAACATACACTGCACACAACGACACAAATACTCTAATTAATTAAATCAAATAAACACAAAAATCATAACATAGAAATGAATGACATATATTTCATACATATAAAAAGCAAATACTTTACCGTTGGTGCTTTATGTATTATGAAATGTGCTCAAGGTGGAAACTGATTTGTCCCTCGCCTTGCAGAAGCTGAAGAGGCTGCATTGTCACAAGACCACCATTAATAATTTATCTGTAAATTGCACTAAGTGGGTTCAGCATTGATCTGCTTTGTTTGTGTATACTGTAGTCACAAACAATACAGACTGATGAACATCTTCAGCATTCATTTTTCATGATGTCTTTAACTGTCTGCAGATATTTTCAGGGAGACATGCTGAAGCTGTAGGATATGCAGTTTGCTGAGTAATAATAATTACATTAATGCAGTAACATTCAAGTCTTTCAGTAACTTATATGATCATGATATGAAATCTTGAAATTTTTTAAAAAGGCTTCATAGGTCAACAAATACTTTAATTTTTAAATCTAAAATTGCTAATAGATTATGTTCTAATCTAAAAAAAAACCTGAGTATGCACTAAGAGTGAAACACTTCACCTCGATTTCTTTGGGTCTGTGTGTGTGTTTTCTGAAAAGCACCTCAAATGATCGTTTTCTCTTGATTTGCCTTTGATTGATTTGTCTTTTCTCTGTTTTGTAAGGGATCCTTGGCTGAAAAACAGCTAAGAACTCTGCATTGTTATTCCTCGGGTTCCAGAAGTTACAGTCAAGCTCATGTGAACCATGTTGAAGTCAGAATAAATATAATCATGCTGATATGAACAGTTTTGCTATGTCTCATAGAACAAGGTATGTTAATAGAATGTCAGTTTTATGCAAAACTGTGTTAATATCTTGTTCTCATAGAGGTTTATCAGCCTTAAACTAAGCTGAAACATCACATGAATCACAAATAAGCTAAAATGGATGAATAAACAAGAGAAAAACTTAAACCAATCATACCTTGGTGTTGGAGCAGGGCAGGAGCTGATCATAAAGTGGGCTCCTCTGCTTCCAGCCCTGAAGTCCAAGTTAGTGTGTTCTGCCTTGAGCGTTTCAAGCCCTCATGTCAGAGGAGGAGCCAAAAGCAATAACTGATCACGGATCTGAATCCCCTGGGATTGATCTAATGGGAGTTGAAGTCTTCAGTGCACCTGCTCCTCAAACAAAAGGAACTGCTGGGTAAGATTTTGGCCATTGAGCAAATGTAGAGTCAAATAATTTCCAGTTCATCAAATCAAAGCAGTTTCCAAGTCTTCTGGCCAATCAACACAGAGGAAATTAACAAAGATTTGCCCAAGAGCAGTTCACCAAAAATATCTGAGTGCTGTCAGCAGGTCTCGCTATGTTCACAGTGTAAGGCACGGAGAGGGTATTGACTGAAACAGAGATCAAACACCCTCCTGTAGCACAGTAACCCTCTACCGGAACACGGAGCAAATGGCCTCCTAATTCAATCAGTGTCCTGCGCTGTCAAATCACGGGCTGCCGTGGGCTGAGCTCTCCAGACAGCAGAGGGCCATTATCGGCTGATCGGGAGGCCTGTTACTGCGCTAATTGCTCCTTCAGAGAGCTGGACCACTGCTGACGGATACACTCCCATCCCTGCCTTTCATCTGCTGTCCCTGATCACAATCAGCTTGACTTTTCCAAAAATGATCTCATGAACAATAAGCAAAATGGCTTCTCACGTGATCAAGAAATTAAATACTAATCTCAGTTAAGACTTTATTTATGTATTTTTATGCCAGCAAAAGCCTTCAAAAATTAATCATCTTATACATGACATCATCTCAAACATCCCAAAGATTTTAATCATACATACATATTTACAGTTGCTTCATAGTAAAGCAATGACGTCATGATTGACATGCAGCCAGAGGACAAATGGGTGTACAGTTAGCATTAAACCAGATGTATATTATATTGTCTGGGTGCAAACTACGGACTAGGAGAAATTAAAGGTGCCCTGTGGAGTTTATGACCACTAGAGGCACTATGAAGCAATGTTTTAACAAGTGTGTCACCATTTTGTTTGTATCATGCACATTCCTACTGCCGGCTTCACACTCTTACACGGATCTTCACATTGGTGGTGGCAGTGGACGAAAAACTGTAGTAAAGAACAAGCAAGTAAACATGGCTATAACAATGCATGATTTAAAATATTCAGTAAATCAGCTTTGCAAATGTTGTAAAGAACAAAATACATTAAACATGTTTTTAAGGACTCAAGGACACACACAAAGCATTTTGGTCTGCAACACTGAACGAAGAAAAGAAAACTCCACAGGGCACCTTTAAAGAGCCTGTTGCTGCCCAGACATCAATGAAACACCTGCAGTACACTGACATGAACATAAAAAAACAGCAGCTGAGGTTTTCTAATGGATGGATGGGGTGTTTGATGTGGCCAGGTGTACGTGCAGGTGACTCAGGGGGTCTGGGATTCAGGCCGGTCCATGAGGGATTTGATCCAAGTTGTACCGTTTATGAGTTTTGTGGTTGCTATGATATACTCCATCCCGCTGTCTTCCATTTGAGAGAGGAAACGAAGAGCGGCTATTTCGGCGTACGACACCCCGCCGAGGAAGAACACCAACGTTGTCCGATTCTCCCCCTGCTGACCTGTGTGACAGAAAAGGAGACGCATTTAAGTCAAACAAAAATGGAAAAACTAAATTAACCATGAAAGGAATACTTCACCTCCAACATGATTATCTGTATATCAATTACTCACCCTGTGTTACTTTGAATTTGTGAGGAAAACACGATGGGAGTCTTTTAAACAGTAAGGTTTTGGCAAAAACGCACGTGTTTGGGAAGTACTGAGCATATCACTGGATAAATGAGACTTGGTTTATACTGCACGAGTTGTGTGAGAGTCTGTAAATGGATATATTTGATCTTGTTTTGCTGTTGTTAACACAATCCCCTATGATTCCAATTCATCAAGAATGTTCGCCTTTTTGGATTCCTCAAGAAAAACAACTTACTTCATGAATTCCACGTAACACGGGGTGAGCAACTGATATACAAATGATCATTTCGGAGGGGAAGGTTTCCTGTCAATCAAATTTTTGCCATGTCTCCCTTTAATAAAATACAACTGAATGTAAACGAGTACCAAGTTCCCTCTACTAAAGCACCATATTTTGAAATGTGAAAACACTAATTTAGCCATCACCCTCCCCCTAGATTAGAGTCTTCTATTATCACCTTTTAAAATCCAGTGTAAGGCAGGCGTGTAGAAACAAGTCAACTATCTAATGCCCAAACTCATTCTTCTAATTAGCACATTTCAAATTGAGTGTATAATTAAATTTATTATTCACATCAGTGTAACACCTCCTTCTGCCAATATGAAAAGAGCGAGGAAAACTGACTGGTTGGTCACTGACAAATGAAGCACAGCATGTTTTTGTCTAGCCTTCTCTTCAACACAAACACACAGAAAACACGCACACACACACACTGACAGCAGCTCTTGGGTATTGTCAGCTTTGTGCCATCAATCTGCTGCTGTTCAGTATTTGACTCAACAGAAACAAAGCCCGTGTCTTATCTACATGCAGCAGGCAGGAGGTCGTTTACTTTTATTCTGTTTAGTGAGCAGCAGGGTAAACAGTTGACCTGGTTTACAGTGGTCCTTACGTTTCTTGTGAAGCCCGGCAGGCAGCTGCTGTCTCTCCTCAAAGTGTGGGCCTGGAAGCATCTTCAGCACCTCTTCGATGCTACGCCACCCGGGCCTGGCCAAGACCTGGGTCAGGCGGATGCTTAGTGGCGCGTAGCCACTGTACACATAGGAGATGTCGTTTGGGTTCTGAGGGAACCAAAAGACACATAGTAAGAAAGGTCAAAGTCATCCTCAAGGTGCATGGGTTTAATCCTCAAAGTCCTTTATTTAATGAGTCTCGTACCTGTTCATTGGCATCCTCCATCCACAGCTTGAGGGTTTTTCTGATGGTGGGGTAGTTGTTCCTTGAGCTTGTCTGTAGCTTCAAAAGACCCCCCTTCTCCAGGTTGTTCAGTGTTAGAATGTGTTCATAACCATAGGTCTTCACAAAAGACAAAAAAAGAAGGCATTATTAAAAAAGTCAGGCACCAACAATTTTAAATATTCATTTAAACCTTAGAGACCCACCATAGACCCATTTTTGTTTTTTTAGGGGGGGCAGGGGATCTTTAGGGGGAGATAGCAGGTCAACAGTATATGCCACATAGAAGTGGTACACATCATCTGAAAGCTGTGTAAAGTTTTTCTGGTCACAAAACTGTGGTCAACATTGTGTTTTGGTTAGGTTCGTCAGGAGTGTCTAAGGGCTTAGAGCATTATGATGGACGTATATAATGGCCATTCCCATGTTTCCCATTATGTCTCAATGTTTGGGTTGATACCATTTAATACCACACTTCTTCAGATTTGGTGCAAAATTTTTGACCACTTGGGAATGGAAAAAAATGGGTCAGAGATCCCTCCAAAATACCACATAAGATATATATACCCCAAGAACTTGAGGAACACCTTAGAAAAATTCATGCTGTGATTTTGTATCAGAAACTTTTGACATTTGGAGATTTCTGTAAGAACTGCACTTTTCTGCCATTGGGTGGTGAGTGTTTCTGTTCTGGAAATTGCTCAGAAATCCTCCTTACTGTCAATATACCTATGAAAGCCATACATCCTCTGAAGGCCAGAGGTCTCTAGTTTTGTGATTGTAAAGTTTCATGCGGCAGTTCACGAATCTCAACTTTCCAGTCATGTGTGATTTATGCAATTCCAAGGCTGTTTATCAACCCCTGTATGCAAAAACACTCAAATACACAATTTTTAATATAATATAGGTGAAAATAACACATTTATAGTGTGTGTCCAAAAATCTGCATGTGATTAGCATAAAGTGGACATGTCTGTAAAGGGGAGACCTTTTGGTATCTATAGAATCTTTTTTCATTCAGTTAACCTGGGGTGAGAGGTCAAGGGACCCCTTTGAAAATGCCACATTTCCCCAACACCAAAATTTAGCCTAACATTTGGCCTTTAGCCTAACCTTTTCACAACCAGCTAGCATGTCATGGTTAGTTAGTAGCAACTGATGCCTTTGGTTGTCTAGTTTACCATGACACCACTACCTGAGCTTAAAAATGTGCCATAGCCTCTTTAAAGATGATTATGTTGGCTGAGATTGCCAGAGGTCACACAGTTCTCCTAGGGTTTGTAACACAACTGGAAAAAAGCCTACACGCTACAGTGTAATTCACCACTATTTTTTGTTGATGCTGCAGGAATGTGTGTGCACCGAGGCGCAGTTGAGATACCACCACTTGACTTTACCTGGAGAATCTCCCGCTTGTAGTAGTCGAACACCTTCTGCTTGAGGCCATTGTTGCAGACTGACTGCATACACACCAGGCGCAGAATCTTGATCAGTGGATCCTTTTGGGCAATGCAGTCCTCTATATATGTATTCACCTGGATAGCAAAATAACATTCATCAGAACTAAAGTGCACCAATAAATGCGGTTTATAAATCACGTTAGCAAAACTTCTCATTGTATAAATTCTCATTTAAAATCAGTGCCAGATACAAAACATGAAGAGTAAGTCATTTCCTATTATTTTGAGGATTTCAGTTAACTGCGGTAAAATGATATGAAACCACAGTGTATCTCTGTACATACTGAAAGACTGTTTTATGACAGATTAGCTTTGGAAAAACAGTGCGTAGATAGGCAAAATATACCTTGTCTGTGTCAACTCCGGTCATAAACTCCTGTTCCACTGTTAGATTATCAAAGAAGGCCTCAGATGCTGAAACAAGAGACATGAGTTAGATTTAATCACATTATAAAAAGCCTATATGACACACTGAATGTACAGTGAAGTATAAACAGGGAAATACAGAATTCTACAGTCCTCAAAACAAGGAGAAATTTTCATAATGATATTCCAAAACAACCAAAACATTTTTTAATATAAAGCAGTTTAAGGGGGAAAGAAAGGGCTTATTTACTTGTAATGTCCTTGATCAGCTCTGCTATAGAAGTGTGGTTGGCCAGTGAGCTCCGAGCTGCCTGCATGTGAGGCAACTGAGACACAAATTGCTTTATCTCTCCCACTGTTTTAGCATTATGGCGCTCCTGAAAGACAAACAACATATATTCATATATCACTTTATTTGCTACGCTGTTAATCTGTCTGATGGTGCAGCTCAGAAAAACAGCATTTAAGTAACAGAATCCAATTCATTTACCACAAAAGGTCAATCACACAGCACGTCAGCAGATGAAATAGGATGTAAAACAGGTTTGGACGTGGCATCAAAATGGACCAAAAACAAGATTAGGAAGCTGTTGATCTTTATCTAATTATGTTTGTAGTCAAAACAGTTTAACCCTTCTTCAGTTTTTTTCTATAAAATACAATTCCCACAAACACACAATGATCTATTTTAGTTCTGTGTCTATCTGCACAAATTCACTTCAGACAATGACAAAATACACAATAACTGTATTCGCAGAAACCTTTCTAATAGAAAGCGCCTTTCCCTAAATGAGTAAAGAGCCTGCTCATGCTTGCTGCTATCTGATGGTGCATCAAAGGTATAAACAGTCTCTACTAATGCAGTTTGTATTACAATCAATATACCTGTGCTGATAATACGTTTGGCCTTGTTAAGCAGTCTCCTCGTACAATTAGTACTTTATCTTATCTCTGGGTGATTGTCATCACTTCCCTCACCTCATGGATTTCTGTTATGACCTTTGTGGTAAAATGCCAGAGACTGTAATCACATTAGATCAGCGGATATGTCTAGAGATGATCCAACATAGCTTTCTGGAAGCATTAAGCACTGAAACTACATTGTTGTAACAAACATTACACTATAAATATTTCAGGGCAGGTAAATATGCTAGAGCAACAAAGATGATGCAAGACCAACCTCAAAGGCTGCTGAAATTATTTTGGCCTTCTTGCTGAGCGCTGCTCCGACAGCGTTGAAATTTTTGTCCCGTATTTCTGCGTACAGCTCCTCTGCCGAGTTGAGCTGTAACTTCTTGGGCTCTGTGGGTAAATCTTTACTCGCCTCACCCTGCTTCTTCTGCGCAAACTTCTCAGGAGGTAACTTGACATAACCTGCGAGTCAGAGAGAGTAAGGACAGGGACCGGCAATTTTAAAAAAGAGGAGCGGACATTCAAAAACACAAATATATGAAGGGCTGTACCTAATGTCATTTTTTTAAAATCTGAAGCTCCAAATGTTTATCATATTTTATGAAGTCATCACCCTAAAAAATGAAATAAAAACCCTTGAAAAAAAATCCTTAATTTCAATTAAGTGATACATCAAATTAATTGAGTGGGTCTTTTTTAAATTAAATCAACATTTTGTAATGAATACATGTAATTTATACAATGCAATCTAATAGTGATTGCTGCTAGACCATGCCACTAAAACAGGTGCATACCTCACTTTGAGTTCAGCAAGTGGAAGAACAATTTTCTGACTGCTGTGAAACTGTTGTTTTGTAAGATAACAAATATAGATTGAAGCAAAATATCTAGTTAGATAAAAGCATGTTGTGAATCTTGGAAATGATTACATCCATATTTTTTTTTAAATTGACTTTTGGACTTCACAATGCTCTGGGAATTATTGGGAATGTTTGGATCACACAAGTCTGAAACAACTATATGCAGCCACCACTGAAGTCCAATTCTACAATTATTATAGTACTAACAATATTATTTTTAACCTAATCTTTGCCTGCAGTTGTGCAGAAATGCCAGGTTTAAACAGCATGATTTAGATTTCAGATGTCAATGTTATGAAGAAAGCTTCAAACTATTTGGTACAGCCCTAAATATATGCAGACTGAAGATGATTGCAACAGTGCATTCACATCAGGCTTCATTCAAACATAATGAGAAGAAGTCAAAAATGGTTTATTCTGACCGTTAGTGATTCCATAGATCTCGTCAATGAGGCCCTCGTATGTGAGCTGTGTGGCCAGGGGGGTGAGCAGGTCGACATTACGGTCCAGGAGGAGCAGCGTATCGAACACAGGCAGGATCTGATTCTGACTGCCAGCAAACTCCCTCTTCATCCTCAGCATCATGTTGGCAACATGCTGAGAACAAGCAGAGAATTTCCTTCTCAAACAAACTCACTCACACAGCTGCTGCTGAGCCTGTCCATTAGCAGTTGGCAGTTTCAATATAATACTATAATAGATCATCAGTTTTCTTACCCGTGCACATTCTCCTTTCCCATATATCTGTGGAATGGTGCCATACAGTGCCTGTAAGGTCATGAGGCCTTTGGCTGTGTGGTAAAGGCTTGTTTGGTCATTTTCTAAGTAGCACTCCTGGAAGAGACAAGAGGAAGGAAAAACACATCACGACAGTTAGAAATACACCGCAGCTATAAATCTGGATGAGGTGTGAAATTCTTAATAATTAGTTCAAGAGAGCTCATACATTTCAACTGATGCTGGGATGATTGATTTGTAATCTAATTTTCCCCTCATAACAACACATAGATCCAGCACAGTGCATGATATATATCTGGGATGTACAATTTGAACACACCCTGAAAGCACTTTCATACTCCATGGAGAGCAGGTCGCCATCATAGGGGATCAGGTCCAGGATGTACTCATCAATGTTGATGAAAGAGGCCAACACGCCCTGCTCCTTCAGCCGCTGTTCACACAGCAGGCTCCGCCGAGGCACAAACAAAATGTGGAAGTCTCTGGACGAATGTAGCTTGTCCTCACTGCAGGCACACAGTCCAGGACCAAAGTGTTAAATTCTGTGTGGACAGCTTTGCAAAGAATTGAAAATACCTGTCTGATATGAAAATGCCTTTATCAGCCTTTAAATTGTGGGGCTTTACATGAGACACAGACCTGAATACATTCTCAGCAATGATGTCCATGAGCTCCAGTCTGGGACGAACAAAGAAGATGATATTTTTGACGTCAGCAGGGGGGAGCCTGCCACTCTTGAGGGTGAACATCTTTTCCACTTCATGTTCCTGAAAAACACAGTATAAACATGAATGTGTTTAATCTGAATGATCAAAAAACCCTCAGCTATATTACATATGTGGTACATTCCTGGGACATTATCTTGGTCTATTGGTTTGTTTTACTATACAGAAACTGTGCAAAGAAGGAAAGGACTTACCTTCAGTAGGGAGTACTGAGCTATCAATCCAAAAGGTCCGGTCAAATATTCATCCCAAACTATGGCCTAAAGAGCAAAAGCATATAAAATTATGTATCATATCAGTGACAAAGCCTGAAGGATCATCTGTATGCGGAACTGTCTGCTGTCAGTGTTACAGATGATTTAGCTATTAGCTAATGGTTCAAATTATAGATTGATAAGCAGCCACCCTAAAGGAGATATACAGCTCAAATGCACAGACCTGTAGCTACATTATCAGATGTAGTATTTAAATTATATTCATAATCACAACATAACTGCACCTGAACATACCCTGCATGTATTTTAAAAGATGTGTCGACCACTGACAGCTCCAACAGACTAGCTTAACTGTCAGGAGCATAACGTTATAACTGTCCCTGTTTCGGCCATGTTTACATGTTTGTGTGTTCATTACCTTGCTTCCCGCACATTTGTCCAAAAACTCTCGAAGCTCTTTTCGTGCTGCTTCTCTTAATATGTTTAAATTGACTCTACCGTACGAGAGGTGGGCAGCCATGACTCTTTATCAGCAACACAACAGATCAGGTGACAACAGCGGCGAGACTCAGTCACGTGACCAAAGAAGCTACAATACCAAGATAGTTCATGTCAAGTAAAACGAATAAAACTCCAAAAGCTAATTCCTTTCACCCTAGTTGAACTTCTAGTCTGTTAAATTGTAATGAATAACGGTATAGCTAATGGGTTAGCTATCTTTCATTAGCTTGCAGGGGCGAATTCGTCTCACGCGTGCGTATTTGTGTGCTCGTTAAACAACTAAAATAAAGACAGTTGTATTAGTTATTATCTATAATATCTGTAAATAATACGTCTGTCGGTAGATAATACTGCTATCGGTAGTTTGAAAATATCTTTCTGCGTTATCTACATGTATCAGAGTACTTTCCCAATTTGAGTATTCATGTGAGACGGGAACACGGAAGTACGAGGAGCGTATTCTCTTGTTTCGCCTGCAGTCTTTTCCTGCGTGTGGGTGTGGCAAACATACCCCGTAGCCGCTAAAAACTATGCCTATAATGATCTTAATCCAAATTATTGTAAAAGTAAGTGTGTTTCTGTATTTTTAGCACCGATTCCCCTCATGTTACATAGATATATATTTTATAATAAAGCAAAATGAGCGCTTTTCATGCCTTCTTTGGTGCAATGGGAACTCCATCCTCTAGATGGCGCGATGTCTCCACAGTAAGAATCAGAGCGGGGCAATGCTCTTATAATTGAGACACTGATGTTAGATTTTCAGTGGTTTATAGCCTATTTTGGAGGAATTAAATAGTTGCTGCTAAACAATATATTTACCCAACTAATGTCACTAGAGGGGAAGTGCCAGCAATTTTATCATGTGTAGGAAATATAACATTAATTCAATATAAGTGTGTTTGCTGCCAAATAGTAGGATATATTTTAGGATAGCCTATAAAAATAAAATAGAAAAATTAAAGATAGCCTTAATTCTATTGAAAGCCCTTGCATTCAAATGGTGATGAAACTTTGAACACTTTGATACCGTGTTGTAATGTTAAAATAACATCAGGCGCATTAACAAATCACCATAACCAATGCATAACCTTATAAAATATGACTCAATGGGGCTGCGTGGAGGATGAGACAAATTTAGACACTGTTAAAGAGACAATCGAATCAGGTGATGACTGTCCACTTAAGCATCAGTGTTATCACTTCAGATCCAGGGGTTTCCTTCCCAGGGTACCAAGGGCTTTCCATCTTCCACGCAGGGTGGAATACGAGTTCCCACGCATTGTGGAGATCCGCTCTGCCTCCAGCAACAGACTAGGCTACTCCTCCAGGCAGAAATAAAAAAATAAAAGCACGGGTTTCGGTGACAGGCACCATGCGCAATGACTGACTCTGTGGTCGTATCCAGGCGCTGCACAGAAATTTAGTCCGCATCATTCCCTGACAGCTCCCTGCGAGAGAGGAGAGGAGAGGAGAGCAGGGCTGCATTCACAGGTAGGCTGTATGATCTCCTTCGAAGGATTTTTTAAACATTGCTCCCTCGACCTCACATCACTGTGAGGTTATTGCGTTTGGCCAGTGACTCAGTGCGTTAGAATTTCTCATTAACAAGTTGAATGAATGCAGCATTTCATTCACAACAGAGAGAGAGAGAGAGAGAGGGGGGCTGCAAATGATGTCTTATGAGGGAACAGATTTTATTGCTTGTATTTATTAATTTGATGGAACACGTTTTGTCTTCATGAGCCTGTTACTTACTGAGTCATCTGAATGAAAAAGAAACATTTGTGTGCAGTGCAACTCAGTATTCATGGAGCTGCTGCTAATTAACCTATGTGAGGTAAATTATGTAAATGAACATTTGACTGATTCCTTTGTTTTAGGGAAAACATGTCTTACTGAAAACATTGCTCTGCAGCAGATTGTATGATACATGCAGAGGTGGTGGTAGAGCTGATTACCTACTTATTTGTTACATTGATTTACTACAGCATGCATTGGTGTTGTGATTATTTACTCAGTTTATTCATGAATGGCCGATGAATATAACTCTTGGTGTGGCTTGGTAGGCTTTGCTGAACCCCCTTTAAGGTGTATTAAAACAAGGCTGCTGGCTGGCTGTACTCCTGCAACATCGTTTTCTTGTTCTAGATCTGACATAAGCAAACAGACCTGGTAAGTCATGTGGGAGATTGTGTGGTTGCGGTCCCTGGGCGTTGCTGCAGGATTTTTAGGAGCGCACACTGGGTCTAGATGTGCCTGCAGACTAGGAGGAAAACATCAGAGATGCCTTCAAATGCTGATGTGGGCAGGGCAGCTCTCAACTCCAGCTGTGCCACAGGACAAGTGAATCAGTCGCCTACTTGTTGTGATGTTATCTCATCCTGCACCCATGGGTTATTACAGTTAGTGGGTCAGAGCAGAGCATGTTGTAAACAGACTTATTGGACCGTTGCTTCTGGTGTTAATATGGAAGGTGGACAGAAAAGAGAAGCTGGGCATCCGCCTCTCAGTTCCACCATCTCCAACTCCTCCTACAGACCTGAAGCATGGGGATTAAATGGGGGAGGGGAGAAAAGACTGAATGAACGGGTCTGAGAGATATCTGCAGCTGCCTCCTCTCACATGAGCAGCCACAGTAGTGATTGGACGACACCCTTCTGCTGGTACCTCTCTCTCTGTATTTTATCTGTCTCTCTGCCAGCCCACTGTTTTCTGTCCAGAGAAATTAGACAAGGAGAGAAAGGGGGAAAATTGTTTCATAGCACGTGAAACAAAGGAAAACGAGAGATGGAGAGCACGAGGAAACATGGGTGTTAGGGGAAAAGGTGAAAATAGATGGAGGAATGAAGTAAGTGCTCTGCACGCTAACTGCATAATTTAAAGCTGAAGGATACAAGGGCGACTGTACCCATAATCCCATGTCTTCAGCTTGTCTTGCTCTGCTGTCTTTTCAACCATGACTGTTAAGAACCACCCTTGCAAGATGCATCATTTCTGACAAATTGCAACTACATCTAATGATACAAGAGATGATCCACCGACACTATTACAACTGTGACCGCATTCTGCATGGGATTTTAAATTTGGCACAGGTACTACAAACACATAGACTGGTGGACACACACGCACAGCTTTTAATCATTCTGATTCTCGTCTTCTGATCTTGCCGTTACCATGGCCACAGTTGGTAAAGGTGCATGACTCTATGTTCCTCTGTGCTCTTCACAATCCATACACGCAGCTTGGAACCCAAATCACACGTTATACTCTAAATATTTGTTTCCGTGCTTTGCCTTCGAGCAAATTATTAAAATATGTTTGTGAGAGAGATTATTCTGCCGTTTGTGGCCGAGCTTCAGAAGGGAGTGGCTTCATCTTCAAATTCTCATCAGAGCGGTGGATAAGAATCGATTCACTATCCTCTCTGAAACTGGTGATTAGATCTGCCTAAACACTGTGGCATATTGGAAAAGACAGTTGTAATTAATGTGGCCTTTAAGCAAAGTTCCCCCAAGAGGGCAAGGAGTTAGAAATCCAAAACAGAATCGGGCTGTAGTCGAATCACCAGCCTCTCTATATGCAATGCTTCTGTCCACTACCATTTATAATCTCCGACACATTTAGCTGATTAGAATCGCCTCTGTGTATAGCTGCAGTGATGCTCTCTTGCCCCAGAGACTCAGAGTGATGTCTAAATAAATGCATTTAAAGTCACATAGCCAAGCTTCTCAACACAGTTTTTTGTCTCAGAAGTTGGGCCAAAGCTTATTCTTATTGTTACATCCTTTCCAGACTAGAACATGCTCTTATTTGCCAACAGAGATCTGCTAAAAGCACCCGGGGGCATTGTACCTGCTAGTTTGCTGGTAGGACAAGAGGGAGGGTCAGATATCCAGAAGCTGAACCGTGCCAGACCTTTCAAAGCAGAGCAACAAAGACACAGATTCATGGATTAATAGGAGATCTGACTTGTTTCTTTATATGTAAAGAACCATATCTCAGCAGACCACCAGCTGCAGGTCAGTTCTGGTTAGTAGCAAGTAAGACACATAGTGTCATTACAACAGACCTTTACCGCGCTGATTTAATGCCCCTGTCTGGTGGTACTTGTTTCCCCGAGATAAGATGGGAGGAAATTGAAGGAGCATGACTGGCCAATGCATCAGCAGACAGTTCTCAAAGTCCCACCTCTTACCTCTGGGGCATACTGGGATGAATCACCATCAGCCAAGCAAATTTGAGACTTAACTGCAGGCTCTTGCAGTTAATTGAGTGCTCCATGTCCGATAACCGTTTACTTCCGTAGTTCTAAAATAAGGCCTGGACAAAAGAAGTCTCTGAATTACATCAAAATGTCTGAGAAAATGTGGGTCAGCAGACTCTTTTTCTGCTTCATTTGAGGATGATTACTGGAAAATGAGACATATAGGATATGGATGCTATTTCGGTATGTTGATTTAAGAATGAAAAACACAGCGCCCACCCCGTCGAGGTGTTGGACAGGGCCAACAGTGATAGCAGGATGACAGCACGGTAGCTTGTTGGTCACTGGATGGTCTTTCCTGTTTGTTCTCCAGCGATGCGGGACCTGGAGCCATGCCTGCCTAGAGTGCGTATTTGAAACATTGCTAGCTCTCACATTTGAGGGGTGAAGAGCCCTCACAGGTGGTTCCACAGATGGTCCCTGTCAGCGCCACTGTCTGTCTGAAAACATGGCTAATTTGTCGACACCTCAGACCTAAAAGACCAACAAACATCCTTGTTTCCCAAAATAGAGCTGAATTATGTTCTCAATCTGTCTGAAGCTCTGTGATCTCTTTCTCCTTGAATCCACTGTTAAGTACATGATGTCTGAGATACTGTCCAAGTACATAAAGTGTGCACTAATGCCTTAAAGAGGGGACTTTTACATAGAGTGAAAAGCAATGGTGGGTGGGAGTTGTAAATAATTAAGAAATGCTGAGTGATGTTTTCCTCCTGCAGCGGAGAGTTTCTTGGTGCAGTGCTTTACAATCCTGCCCAGGTCCAGGCCTCAGTGTGTTGCTATGCTGGCAGCTCACAGTCCCTTTATGGGGGATGGATGGAGTTGTGCCATGCAACTGGGAGTGGGTGGCTACCTCGTGTTTATTTGGTCCTTTCTACCCTGTCTCCCCACTCGCCCTGCATGCCTGGTGTGTGAGCATTAGACATCAGCAGCTGAATACTGAAAAGAGTTACTTTATAAGACCAAATATTAAAAAAAAAACAATCCATTTACCAGAAAGTCAATTATTGCTCATAACCCAACCCAATCGTCAGAATAAATGTTGGCATTGTCCGTTTTGGCAAACCATGGATATGTTTCATATGTAGAAGATACGTTGAAACTTTGCCCTTCAGTTTTCAATTTTATGTTGTGAGAATGCTGTGGTTAATGTGTGGTTAGGTTTGGGCGCAATAACCACTTGGTTAGGTTTAGGAAAACATCATGTTTTGGCTTAAAATACCCTCATTTGTCGCTACAAACACGGCCGGTCATGTCCCAAACGTTCATTACAATATACCACCTTTAATCGCTACACATATGATTGGACATGTCTTGAACTGCTGCAAGAAACAACTGCTTTCGTCACTACACATGGCTGAACATGTTCTGAACTGTCGTTATAAATCACTTGCTTTTGTCGCTACAAACACAGCTGGACATGTGCTAAACTGTCATTAAAATGATCTGCTTTTATTGCTACAAACACAGCTGGACATGTCCTGAGCTGTCGTTAAAAATCACCTGCTTTTGTCACAACAAACACAGCTGGACGTGTGCTGAACTGTCATTAAAAATCACTTGCTTTTGGGGCGTCGGCAGCTTAGTGGATAGAGCAGGCGCCCCATGTACAAGGCTGTTGCCGCAGTGGCCTGGGTTCGATTCCAGCCTGTGGCCCTTTGCTGCATGTCATTCCCTCTCTCTCTCTCTCTCCACTTCACGCTTGGCTTTTCTATCAATTAAAGGCAAAAATAAAATAAAAAATAAGCTGCTTTTGTCGCTACAAACACAGCTGGACATGTCCCAAATTGTTGTCAAAAATCACTCACTTTTGTTGCTACAAACATCGCAGGACACGTCCCGAACTCTCATTACAAAATACCAGCTCTCCTCACTACACATACTGCTGAAGATGTCCCAAACTGTTGTTAAAAATCAACCACTTTTGTCGCTACACAGGATGGACACGTCTCAAACGGTTATTAAAATCACCCATTTTTGTCACTACAAGCACAGATGGACATGTCCCAAACTCTTATTACAAAATACCTGCTTATATCACTACACATACGGTTGGACATGTCCCTAACTGGTAAAAATCACCAGCTTTAGTTGGTCTCAAACAGTAGTCTGCTGCTGTCTGCTCCTTGGCAGCCGTCTCATACATATGTAACGCACGGTATAACAAATCCATGGTTTGCAGACGTACAATGAACAGTTTTTTTCAGGCATCTGGGCTGCAAAACCCTTTAGATTTGATGTACTCCAATCATCGAGTATACTACTTGTATTTATGGCCTGGTCAGCTGTGTGGTGGTGCCAGTTATAAGATTGCACATTTTATTGTGTAGAAAAACTGTCTGCACAGACCTTGAATTTCTTCTTGACATTAGAGCCACCTACCACCAGCCCACATGTGTCACCACAAAGTGTGAAGGAGCAGCTGGTTGTACTTTTTGATGACATGTAGCCTACGTGTGAGTCAAGGTATTGTCAACTCGTTCATGTTTTTTTTTTTTTTTAACACTTCAGTGAAGGTCTGAAGATGACTCATAACTCAACAATAATATAGCAGTACTCATTAGTGGGCTTCACAGTCGTTTTCCATGAGTAGATGTAAATTTGTTTTACATCTCTTTTAGTATTCAGTTCTCAATCATACAAGTCTTGTGCTTAGAATTATGAATAAGATGTTGCTTTCTAAGTTGAGATAGCAGTGTGGTTGGGAATGATGTTTATCTTGATTTAATATTGCCTTCCGTCTATCCCAAAGAATTTTATATTGGTAAATTTGACTTCAGATTCTCTCTCAATTAAATCTGTATTTATAGATGTGAGTGAATAAAAGATTTAAAAGAGAAAAAATTTTTCTTTTTGTAGTCCTTCCTTCCTAAGTCAGTCCCAGATCACCACAGGACTTGTGTCGAAACTGTAGACCAGCCAAGATTCTCCTGTCTGAGGATCTCAGGCTGTGTTGTGTTTCATAATACATAAAACTATCTGAGTTACCGCCAAGCCAGATGGTAGAGGAAGAAAAATTAGGATGCAATGAAATATGTTATTTTCCTTCTCTTCTTTAACCCATCTATTTTATGCAGCTTTTACCATTTAAGATGGAAATATATGTACTGTATTTTTAAATCATTGGCAGCAAGACACAGTATCACATTCATTTTATACCAAACATTCAACAATAATTATTTTTTGGAAAGATGAATTCTTTTAGCATTGCATTGATTTCACGTGATAAATTCTGCATATAAAGTCACACAAGGAGGTAGAAGCCAAGTAATGGCCAAGCTTAAAAAATGGTAGAGCTGAGCGAGTTTCTTGCAGCAAAAAAAAAATGTTTCTAGGTTGCAGTCGGGTCTTAAATAGAAAAAAAGCAGTGTGTTAAAGCTGATAAAACATTAATGGTCACAGCAAACTAAAAAAATGTGTATGGTATCACCAGGATCATTAAATCGTTGGTAGGGTGGATATGCTATGCTGACATGAATATCAACTCTGACCTCTATTTAGCACCAACTCCTCGGAAAAGGTTTTGGAGAAAAGTGCTGATCTAGGCCCACAGGGACTCTGCATTGGTTTGATGGTGAGGGTTGTTGGTGAATGATTTGGTTGCAGTTACTACAGTGAGGCTTTAGGGCGACATTCATTATACCTAAGTAAGTTTAAGCCCAAGGCATGGAAATACGAATTGGAGGCCTGATGAAAGATAAATTAAAGTGAAACCAATTGTGGGGCTTTGCATTGATCTCTGATTCTCATTAACCCATTTAAGAAATGTCCTTCTTGGAGGATAGCAAGGGAATTGTTGACCTGGAATTCAAGTGCAGTACCAAGTCTTGTTTCAGTGTCAGTACAATCAATACATTTACAAATAGGACACCAAGCAGGGTGTAAAACAATAGTTAAATATGTTATTAAAAAAGGTGAAGTCAACAAAGCCACACTCCAAGCCAAGGGACTGCCCTTCAAGCGCTGAATGCAGTAATAATTGCTTTTAAGACTGCATTCAACTATTAAAACATTGCTTTTATGCATTGTTTTTGCTGATCTCAGTACAAAGGAGATGACTCTCTTCCCTCTACCTCCCCTGCCCTGAAGCTCTCAGTGCTGTATCCATTATGATCCATGTTGGATCAATCCATCAATGTCCTGCTGCCTCGTTGTCACTCTCCCTGCTTTCCTCAGCTCTTCTTTCCACAGGCAAGTACCAAAATATTGAAAAAAAAGGACGGGCTGTTGACCATAACAAGGCACTATTATTCCAGTCTACTCCTTTTTCTAGCCATATGTTCTGCAGTAATGAGTCATACACCTGCTATTGAAAGTCACATAACATTAATCTGTGCACAACACTTAAAACTAGTTACTCATGCTGTGCATTTAAGTATCCAAGAAGAATGCATGGCTGTGTTTCTAAAAATGGATGTTAAATGTGTAGGGTGTGCTGCAGGAGTTACGTATGCATATATCCCCTGAAGATGTACAGATGCAGATTTGTATTGACTATCCTCTCAGGCCCTGAGGAGGAGACACGGGTTTCTATATTGGTCCTCTCCACCCCCATATGAAACTCTACTCAGGAGAGATCCTGCTGAGTGGATGACTTATGATGATCGGGCAGATGACTAGCTTGAGTCGATGCTCTCCCTCCGGTCTTTTCCTGTTGTCATCTCACACATGATCTGATACTATTGGTATATTGTTGTATTTGTAGACACTGTTGTGCGGTCGCCTGCACAGTTCCTGGCATCACTTTCCACCACCGCCACGTCTGAAAGCATCGTCACATCGTGGAGGCTTGGTGACATTTTAGGAGAGAAAAACAGGAAAATATCTGCTGCTCCCCAGAGAAGATTCACCACCTGACTGAGTCATCTGATATGGGAGGAAAACACGTACAAGATGACTGTGGCACCAAGTCACAGATGACGCAGATTAGTTGCATTTATAACCTCTAGAGCATAGAGAATGACACTCTGAGGGCCACAGTGATGTCATAACTGCAGAGTAACAAGGCTCAGTATGACATTTTGGTCGCGACAGTCCATTATAATTGGCCTCAGATGCATTTCTGAATACTGCACGGTAGGTGAAACCAAGCTGCACTTTTCTATGTTTGAAGCATCAAAGCCTGTAGTGACAGGTCTTTATGAGAAAAGTGTGTACATGATCCTTCAGACCATCTCCTGCATGCTAATTGGACTGTCACCTCGGCAAAGAGTCCACTTCTGTGATGCAGTAACATCTCTCCCCAGCGCCACAGAGCTGACTTGTCTGAGTCAGTGATTACCCAGCCCAAGCCTGACTGCCCATCCTCCCATCTGTCTCTCTCCATCCACCTCTCCAGGACAATCATGTTAGACAAAAGTGGGATAATTCATTTTGGCAAGTGAAGGAGGGCCACGCTTGAGAGACTCGCTGTATATGATATATGCTGTACAGTACAGAGAGATGTCTGAGCCGTCAGACTGCTGCTGAGACGTGGAAAACGACAAATGCTCCCTGAAGACCTTGTTGCCACTGTTGGCTGGATGCAGCAGCATCAGAGGGAAAAGCCCACACCCAGAGTGTCTATTGATAGCACAGCGAATTTGTTGTTATTCTGTGAATCCCGCAGGCAGTGCAGCAACAGATTAGAGCTCAAAAGGTATGTAGCCTGACGTTACGCAGCATAATATGAGCAGCTGAATGAGGGAGACAGAGGCGCACCCCTCCCTTTCACTCCCTTTCACTTATCCAAGCTTCTATAGTGCTGGAGTTTAACTGCTGTGAAAAGCTAAAGACAAGTGAAATTGATTGATTTTCCTTTTAGCCTTATCATTATGCATTCCTTACTATATTGCTTCAATACAGTACCTGCACTCTCCCCATCCTGCACCATCATAACTCTTGACATTTGAGGCTTCAGAGAGGCTTTCAGATCCTCTTGTTGCTCCTTTTTTTGTCGGAGCCTGCTGGTCTTCTCTGACTGCTGGTACTTCCCCTCAGGACATACACTGCTGTTTGCTCCGGCCTGTGGCTGCTGCAGCATCACTCTATGTATTGTCTGGCAGAGGCTTGAAGTAGCCCCAAGTCAATTGCACGGGGCCCCCACACACACACACAAACACACACACGCACATACACACACTGAGTAGACTTTGCCCACAGGCACTTGCCTCTGATTTCTGTTGACATCTTTGTATCGTCTTTACCATGTCACTCTGAGATTCAATTACAATTACACTGCCAGCGTGTCATATGGATGAGGCCATTGTAGGCAAAACAAAAAGAAAAAAAGAAACAGCTGACAACTCACTGTTTCCCCCGTCATCATTAGCACTGGGCTGTGTTCTCAGCCTGCATCATGCACACAAACCACTGCAAAGGCTTTTCTCCTGTCATCGTGTGCTTCAAATACTTCGATGACACAGCCGTCCTGCAAACAATCCAGTCCCCATTTCACCGCACGGAGTGACAGTCACTTCCCGTCAGATCTTACAAACACCTGACCACACACCCATCCCACCAGCATCCCCTGAAAAACACTAAAAGCGGTTGAGCACTGTAAATACACGTACATCACTTTGGATGAAAACCTCAGCTTCAACCAACACGCCGTGAACAATCCAAATGCTGGAGACAAAGACTCTTAGTCATCCTTGTCAGTATACACTCACCTCCTCCTCCTCCTGTATCGTAGCATAATCGAGCCACTCCTGCTATATGGAACCATCTGTTTCTTTGATATGTGTGGAGTCGCAGACTGGAAGACACTTCACCATCCACTTTGGCATCATATACAGGAGGACTTGCTTTGTTGTCTTTGCAATACTCACACTAAGCAACTCCACCTCCTGTGAAAACCAAGCATAGTTTAAGCTTGTATTTAACAGATTCTATGTGTTTGTGTTATGCAGTGTTGGAATGTTTTCCTGTGTCCATTTATTTGCTTAAATATGTCTGTGGAAAGAATTTGATAAAGCATGCTTGGCAGGAGGAGATCATACTGATTAGGCTGTACATTTGGCACCAGGAAATGTGCTTACATTACCACTGGTAGCTTATATTTTGTTGCTATTTCAGGCTTGAAAGGATAGTTTGGATTTTTTTTTTATTTAAGTAGGTTGTCCATAGTCAGTGTATTACCAACAGTAGATGGCGGTCAGCACAACCCCAGTTTGGAGAAGCAGGCAGGAGTAACGCCACAGAAGCAAACGATATACGGCTGTAGACTGGGGCAGCAGCAAAATGTATTTTAGCCACCATTAAAAATTAATACCCGTTTAAGTATACGCTATATTTAGATTATCTTTACCGCTTTACCTTCCCTTCAGGCAGCCCTTTCTGACAGGGAACTGAAGCCATTATAATCTCTCTTCAAAGCCACCAGACCCCTTTGACAGAAACAGTAATTTTACCTTGCAGAACACTGGAGCTGCTGGTCTACCACTGCCTCGATAGGTTAGTTAGTGTTATTGTGTGAGTTAGTGAATCCGAACTAACCATTTTAGACACCAAAGTCACACAATTACACAAACAGACTAGCTGGTTGAGGCAGTGGTAGACCAGCAGCTTCAGTGTTCTGAAAGGTAAAGTTGTCATTTTTGTCAAAGGAGTCTGGTGGCTTTGAAGAGAGCATAGATAACGGGTTCAGTTCCCAATTGGAAATGACTGTTTGATTCGCCTATTCGCCACCTATTCGCCACCCTGAGTGGATTTGGCTTTGGAGAGTCATTTATCCAGTGGGTTTCAGCCTTATACAATTCCCCTAAGGCCACAGTCACCACCAACGGGATCACATCTAAAAGCTTCATTTTGCAGAGAGGAACCAGACAAGGGTGCCCACTCTCGCCTCTACTGTTTGCAATATTCATCGAACCATTGGCTATAGCAGTCCGTCAGAACAGCAAGATCATAGGTATCCATTCCACCAATTCAGAACATAAAATTAATCTATATGCCGACGACATTTTACTTTATCTACAAGAACCGAAATCGTCTTTACATAAAGTATTTAATCTCATAACACATTTCTCGAAACTTTCGGACTACTCCATCAACTGGTCCAAATCGACAATAATGCCAATAACGGAGAACTCTTGGAATCCTGCAGACCAAAAATTTTCTCTCCCTGTGGGCAACATAAGATATCTAGGCATAAATATTTCACCCAAACTATCAGACCTGGTCCACCTGAACTTCAGCCCGCTGCTAGATAAGATCTGTGGTGACCTGAAGCGCTGGAATAATCTTCCCATCTCCCTCCTGGGACGAATAGCCACAGTTAAAATGAAAATTCTACCCCAAATTAACTATCTTTTTTCCATGATTCCATTCACACCCACATCAAAATGGTTCCTGTCATTAGATTCTGCAATTACAAAATTCTACTCAAAGAACAAGACAGCAAAAATTAGCCTAAGCACCCTTCAGAAAAACAAATTGGAAGGGGATTAGACGCTCCTAACTTTAAACATTACTATTTAGCTAACCAGCTACAATATCTATTGAAATGGTTATATCCTAACGAAGACTACAACTCCTGGCTCGAATTAGAACAGGCGGACTGCAACAATATAAGACTCTCTGACCTCCCGTTTATCACCACTACACTCAGACATCATAACTGTTTTAAGAACCCAATGATTGCTTCCACCCTATCAGCCTGGTGGAAAACACTAGAAATCACAAACTCTCCGATAGAACCTTGCTTGCTCTCTCCAATTTGGCACAACCCGGATTTTGAAATTGACAAAAGACCTCTCCATTTTAGCACATGGGAGATGAAGGAGTAACTCATCTCCATCACCTTTTCCAAGACAATATACTTATGACATACACAAACTTATTTCAAACTTTTGAAATAAGAAATGGCAATTTTCTACAATATTTACAATTGATAAAAACAATCAAGAGGAGAATTCCAGCGCCTCAGGACACTTTGCAGACACCAGAATTTGCCAAACATATTACAAAGCTTTCTCCGAGCAATAAGAAGAACCTTTCTAAGATTTATAAATTACTGTCAAAGACCAGTTCTATACATTTACCAACTTTAAAATGGGAAAAAGACCTGGGTGTATCACCGGACCCTGACTTCTGGACTCAGATATGCAAAAATACATTTAAGATGACAAGACACACTAATATACAACTTATCCAATTTAAAGTACTCCACAGAACACACATCACCCAACAAAAGATGAATAGAATGGGCTTTAGTCAATCTGACACATGCACTCAGTGTACTCAGAACACTGCAGACACCTACTTTCATGCACTCTGGTTATGTTCACCCGTCCAGCACTTCTGGTCTACAGTCACTCAAAAACTCTCCTCCATTTTGGACTGCAGGATCCCATTATCTCCCAACCTGTGCTTAATTGGTGACCTGATGACAATTGACCTCCCAAACAGCCACTGCAACTCTCTTCTTGTAGCTCTCGCCATCGCCAAGAAAACAATCCTAGTCAACTGGAAAGATAAACAGACCCTCAACATCAAACATTGGCTGAATCTCCTTGTAGAACATATTTCGCTGGAGAAAATATCTGCTAGAAACCAATTAACATACTTTACAGAAAAATGGTCACCATTTATTCACTCACTAAACATGTCTGTATAGTGCTACTCAGCCTGTGAGCATATGCCACCTGTACATATAAATATTACAATTCAAGAAAGACTGTTGTGTAATATGTAACGTGTTTTTGTTAATGATGTAACCCCTAATCCCTCTATCTCTCTCACCACAATATACCACAGCGGTTCATCAGAACTCAAGGTCTTAAGCATGTGTTAGGTGCACCTTCTTCCCTTTGAATCCGGGCCTGCTCCCTAGCTCTGTGGGGGATTGCGGGGCCGGGCGGTTTCCCCTGGGAGCGGATGCGTCTGGACTGCTCGCCCTGTGTGCCTGGGGGGGGCGGGGTCTCCTCGTGCTCCCTGGGCCTGGGGCGGCGTGGCCGGTCCCCCCTGGGGGGCTGTTTCCGCCCCTGGTGGTGCGGGGTGGGTGGGCTCCTCCTCCCCCCCCCCTTCGCTCCGCTCCTGCCCTTCCCCCTCCCTCCTCCCTCCCCCCTCTCCCCGTCCCTCCCTGCTCCTCCCTCCCGGCCTCGGGTGGGCCCGGGGTCCTCCCCTGGGTTGGGGGGCCTGGCGTGGGGGGTGGGTGCTGCCGCGGGGGGTGTTCTGGTGCTGCGCAGTGTGGGCCTGCCCGTTGGTGTGCGGCCGCCGGTGGGGGGCGGGTCGGATGGGCTGGGGGTCCGGCCTTGGGTCTGTGGCGGTCTGGGGGGGTACTGGCGGGGTTGCGGGTTGGTCTGTGCTCCTGCGCGTCGGGGTTCGGGGGGGCTGGGGGGTGCCCGTCGTCCGTGCACCCTGGTGGTGCGCCTTGCCCTTCTGCTGGGGGCCGATTTGCTACGGGCGGTGTGGCCCAGGTCGGGACCACTGCGGGGGCCTGCCACTGCAGTTGCCAGTGGGGCGGGGTTAGGAGGGGGCCCGTTGGGTTTCCCTGGGGCCCGCCTGGCCCGCTGTCCATGGGTGCTGGGGCCTCGCGGCGCCGGGTCTGGTTGGTGCCACCTGCAGCCCCTCCCATCCATTCCTCCGGCCCTCGGGCGGGCCTACACTGGCCTGGCCTCCTAAACCACATTTAGTTCACTCACCACACATTGCACAGTTTTAATGCACCACATACACTCACTCTTCGAGGTGCGGACCACGGATGGATTGGGGGGCTACATGATGGGGCAGGCTATGGGACAGTGGTGTCCGGTAGCCCTCCATGCTGCCCCCCGGCCCATCCTTATCTGTTCTCCAATTTTAAAGCACCACATACACCTACATTTTGGGGGACAGATGGGAACAGGTTCCAGGTGCCTTATGGCTGCACGGGCTGCAGGACAGCAGTGGGCTGTAGCCATCAGCCTTGCCCCCACCTGTCTCCTATGTCCCTCAATTTTAATGCACCACATCACACTTATGGGCACTCACATTCACATTCACGGTGTAGGGTTAATGTTTCTCCGTCAGGGATCGGAGAATCATAGTAAGAGGGGGGGTGGTGGGTCTACACACACTGTAGATACGCATGGCATGGCTAGTGGGGCCCGGCCCTCCTGGGCTGAGGGTTGAAGCCAGGGAGCCCATTTACATCATGGTGGTTTGGCTGGATTCCCGGTGTCCGGGGGGTCCCGCGGCCCCGTGGCGGGTGGGCCGGGTGGCGCCCTGGGGGCTCTGTGGGTTCCTGCCGGGGTTCTGCCTCCTGACCGGCTGTGGTTTATGGGCCCTCTGCTGCGGGTGGTGGTTGGGGGTGGTGGGGGCGGTCCGCGTCGGGCGGTGGGTGGGCGGGCTCTCCTGCCCCGCCTGTCTGGGGTGTGTCTCTAGCTCTCTGGGGGTGCCGGCCTTCGCCGCCCTGGGTCCTTGGGCCTGCGTGGTGTCCTGCTGCCTCTGCGGCTCCCTGGTCTTGGGGTCTGGGAGCTCCTGCGTTCTTGGGATGCCATACCGCCCCCCTTCCCCCGCAGGGCTGGCCCTGGACCCTGGTGATGGTTTTCATAAACACATTGGGAGGGTTCAAATACACGCATGCATGTTCAATACTTCAGCTCCGTGACGCATCGCAAAGAACCGATGGGATCACTCCAAAGGGGCCCACTTGCGTCTCAGACCTACCACACCGCGCTGGCAACTCTTCTCTGCAATCGGGCTTTCCCCCTCCACCAAGACTCTCACATTTTTGGTGTTCAGTATAGACTTCTCTTTTGTTTTTGTTTTTCAGTACAGTATAGTAGACATGTATATGTTTATTTTTGATAATCTGCATGAAGCACAACCACCTCAAGGCTACAATACATCAGCTACACTGCCTGTTTCTCCCCTGTTTTTTTTCTTTCTTTCGTTTGTTTGTTCATTTGTTTGTTTTTCCTCCTTCTTCTCCGCATGCACTGTCACTATATAACTCAGGACTTAAGCACCTACCCCCTCCCCCTTGCTTGTTTCCTTACTTTCCCCCTGACACACTTTGGTAAAAAAAAAAGAAAAAAAAAAAAAAAAAAAGGAAATGACTGTTTGATGGCAAGGCAAAGTGGTGAAAATATTCCAAATATAGCTACACTTAAACTTATATTGATATTTTTTTAGGTGTCTAAAATGCATTTTGCTGCTGCCTCCATCCACAGCATCATGTGGCTTAACTTCCTCCACGGTACTCCTGTCTGTGGGCGTGCCGAACGCAATCTGCTGTAGATAATACACTGAATATGAATTAGTGCCTCATGCAACCCGACTTCAAAAAATCCGAACTGTGTCTTTAATATATAAACTCATAGGAAACAAGTAGATGAGAGGAATAAGAGATCATTACCTCTCTGAAAACTATGATTGATTGATTTGCTATTTGTTTGGCTTCTGGTTGTCACCACTGTGAGGTGATCATTATCTACCTTTTATTTAGCCCTGCATCACTGTGTAGCAATTAAAGGAAGTGTATCTGGTGACTTGCCAATTTAAGGTCAGCACTGTTGTGACTCACAAATTTGTGCGCAGTATCCCTTTTGATGAGAGCAGCCCATGGCAGCGGTATAGTCAGTGCTGCATAAGCATGAGATAAGGATAGAGGGGAGCTAAAAGTGTGGACTCAACACACATAAGTTGGACACAAGTCAAACTTTTAAGAAATAAATTAATTCCCACCCAAATAAAGAGCCCTTATTAAAGAGCTGGCACCTTTTCATGACACTAGTTTAAGTTTGTTGGACTGTTTCATGCTGAATCCATCTCTGTCTTTCTGTCTGTGCACCTGCAGACTGTGACAGTGCAGCATGACGGACACTGTGATGAGCAGCGGCTCGGATCGCTGGGGGTCCAACGACAGGCAGAGGACCATGCACGCAAGGTAAGCGTGAATGTCAGAACACATTCGTATTGTCAAGCTTCTCTATGAGTCTACCAACCCTATACTGTCTCCTTTGTTTCACCTGCATCCCTCTGATGTGTGATCTGTGACACAGTGATAAAGAGCAGTAAGTAGACAAACCCCTACTCCACCTCACTTATCTGCATAATGTGTATGCAGATGTGTAATAGGATATGATTTAGCAGCATAATCTCAGCTGGGGAATATGTTTGGCTTTACAGGGGCAACTGGACCATGCAGCCAGGCCCTGGTCCTGGTCCAGACCTGACAGATGAAGAGAAAGAGATAATAAACAGTGTGATTGCCCGTGCTGAGAAAATGGAGGCCATGGAGCAGGAGAGAATTGGGTGAGAGATCATAAAACATGCAGCAGTTTCCCTAATATCTACATATATAAAAACAAAATCACCTGTTTAGATTGATGACATGCATACATTTGGAACTGGGATGATTAACGACGGTATTTTAAATAAGATTTCACCCTGTGCTGCTGCAGGCGCTTGATAAACCGCCTGGACGACATGAAAAAGACTGTGTGTGGGGATGGACAGTCCCGCTGTTTGCTGTGCGGGGAGCAGCTGGGTTCACCTGGGGTCAACTCAGTGGTGTGTGAGGACTGCAAAAAGGTAGGTAATGAGTCAGCCAATTATTAAAAGGCACACAAACCTGCTCCCCTGCTGCAGTTCACACAGAAGTTGAGAGAACACAATAGGTCATGGTCTATGAGCTATGTATTTGTAATTACATTGTAAATGGCGAACAGCTGAAAATCTTTATTTTCTCCTGTCGTGTAGAACATGTGTACCAAGTGTGGCACACAGTGTAGCAGTCGGCCACGTGCTGTGTGGCTATGCAAGATCTGCAGAGAACAGCGAGAGGTGAGTGCTGTACACCAGAACACAGATAAAATAATTAAATTGTCTGTTAGAAAAGCCTGTAACACATTTATGTCTGTTTTTTTAGGTGTGGAAGAGGTCTGGTGCCTGGTTCTTTAAAGGATTTCCTAAGCATTTCCTGCCATCACCGATGCCATTATCTAAACCAAGTGCGGCAACAAGTGCCCAGGAGCCAGCAGAGCCCAAGGTGCCACCAGCCTCTAAGCCCAGGCAGGAAGTAACTCAGCCACAACCACCAGGTAGATTTGCACCTTCAGCCTCAGTCTGCAGTCTTTTTCAGTCATTCAGAATTTTTACATTAGACAACATGGTGGTCCTTATCATAAGTTTTGATTGACCTGAAAGTTTGTTGCTTCAAACAATTGATTGTGTTTATCATTGTGTAGTCTCGCCACCAGACAATCAGAGATCTCCACCTTTAGTTAAGCAAAGCGTCTAAAGACTGACTTGTGAGTCTAATGATTGTGTCTCTCTCAGGTCAGAGCCAGGCTCCTGCTTCTGAGCAGCAAGTTTCAGGTATTCAATTTTTCAGTATCTAGAAATCTTTAAAAAACGATCTGCCAAACTGTCCGAGCTGCTTTTGGGGTTTCCATTTCTCAACAGTGCTGCCTGCTGTTTTTAAAAGTTGAACAGAAATTTGAATTGAAGTAAATAAACAAAATTCTACAGCTATCATGGATAATTTTCCATTTTTCAAAACAGGATATTTTCAAAATGGGTTGAAACCATTTTTGCATACTGCATTCTGCATCGTTGAATGCGGGGCCCTGTATATTCCCATGAAAGTTGCTCAGTGGCGCAGAAAGCCAAAAGAGCTTGATTTCAATGGCATGAAATTACCCAGGTCTTCTGCATCGTGGGGCTCATAGATCAAGTGCAGTACAGACTTTCGCCAGCCAAGCTACTCACTTCCAGTTTAGCGCTCCACTAACTTGAATGGGATAAAATGATTTACTCGTACGGCTCTTCTAGTCTTTAGAAATGTTAGCGGCCTGAATGGATCCTCGCAGGGGTTGTGACATTCAAAACAATGTAGCCACTGATTTCAAGACATCTATTTCACAATGTAAGTCCATGGGAAAGTGTTTTGGGGCCAAATGGCATCAAATGATGGACCCAGAAGTTGTAATTCCATGGTTTGGCCACTGTGTAAAATTGGCTTCGAAGCCCGGCACTGTTCCTGGGGGCTAAGCCTCTGGGTGGGCGTTTCCCATGGCAGACTGATGTCTCGTGGCCTGTTGCTCAGAGACGTGCTGTCAATGTCCATGGTGTGCTACTGACAGTAGGACGCCATACTGTGTAGACTACAAAGATAAGTACAAGGAGTCCCACTGCTTTTTTTTCTCAACAAGTCTACCATGCATTGGCTATTAGCAATATAGCCTAGCTTGTTATTTAACATGTATTTAATACATGCTGAGTCATTGGTAGCTCCTACACATCAGCTGTCTGCTGTCTCTACAGGAACATAAATCAATTCAAATATGGTCTTGTTGGTAATTACAATTTTGACCAGATAATTAGGCAAGTCAAAACAAACATATGCATACACATTTACATACATACATAGGCTACATATAAATTTTAATTTCAGTTAAAAAACTTTTTTTTAAAACTATTTTTCAAAGTGCCACCTCTTCAGTCTCACTAGATCAGCATCTGTACACGAATCTTCTTGCAACCCTGCCGCTCATTGCTCTTTTCAAACCTTTTATCTGCTTCCCAAATTTGGCAGTGCCGCCCACTGTTGCTGAGGAGGGGGATGAGAGCTCAATTAAGCTGTCGGAAGGTGCATGCTGTGACATGGGGTGAGCCTCCAGGTGGTGCTGGCATGATGGGTCACATTGTATCATTTCACACCTTCAGCGTGATTACCTGAGCAATATGATTCTCCCATTAAACAGAGGTTCGAGCAGGCAGTCAAACCATATAGCTGCTGCATGTACAGTAGTTGGCTGCCACAGCTTGTTGTACTGTATGTAGGTCAATGCCTTTGCAACGAAAAAGCTGCAACATCAAAAGTATCCAGAGAGACTACGGAGTATTACAGATTCCACTGCAGTAGGAGCCTGAAGTGCTGTGATTATGCACGTCTCCCCAATGTATAGTGTGTGTGACTGTGTGTTTACTGTATTATGCTATTCATGCTTATTTTTAGGACCAGAGCCACAGGGCCGTGCTGGTTACCCACCTGTGGCCCCTAAACCATCCGTTGCGCGCATGGCCACAGGCGGGGTTGGCCCTGAAGAGGCGGGGCAGGACAGCCCAGTGGTGATGAAAAAGATGGTGCCAGTCCAGAGCTCCAGACCACAGCCTGCTGCATCAGCCACCATGGCCCAGCAGGGTGAGAGACAGTACTAGATCTTTCTATAGGGGATATAAATAGCCACCTAGGACGCCACCAGAGGCGGAGATAATGATAAAATTGGGGTGGGGTGGGGTGTAGGGGAAGCTTGCCCGAATGTGCAAGATCTGCCACTGTTTTCTTATTGTCCTGTCTGAAGAGTCCCAAGCATTAACCAAATATTCCATCCCTAGCTGTGTTATTTTGTGTAGTCTCAGATGTCTGAATGTGGTTCCAGGTTCAGCGGCAGGAGATGGAGGGGCTTACTCCTCCGGTGTGGCTCCTCCAGAGCAGAGAGCGCCTCCTGCAGCAAGAGAGGACAGGAGGCAGCCCGCTGCCTACAGCGCTCCTCCCGCTCGGCAGCAACCTCCCAGAGCCGAGGAGGAGGAGGAGGCAAATGACTATGACTCTGATGAAGCCAGTGAGTACACCATCTGCTCACTCTTCTTGTAGAGTGAGGTAGCTGATGCATCCAGTTTAATCTCACCTCGTGTACAGTTTGACACGAGTGATTTCTTGTCATTCATTTAAGGTAAATAACATCAGATGGGTGTTGTTTCTTATAATAAAGCAAACATATTCATCATACAGTATTGGGTGTTGATGACAATTTGGCACCATCTCTGCTCCCCTGAGGGATTCTTAGTCATACCGTGCTGATGCTTGATTTCTGCCTTTTAGTCTGCTGGTAATAATTCATATCTATAAATTGCCCAGTAGTCCCAGCAAACAGGAAGCATCATTCTGGCAGCTTCTATTGAACTGGGTAGAAAATGACAAATGATAAGCGCCATATGTTGTAGAAGCATGATAATCAATATCCGAGGAACCGAAGCAGAGGAAGATGTGAATCACTAAGTCAATAGTGATACATAAGCTATGTGGTCGTACTTTTTTTTCCATATATCCCACATCCTGTTTTAATGATGAGAATGGTGCCATGCCATTCATGTTCTGCGCCTGCAGCGTCAAGCGGCCTTTATTCTCTCTCTGGGGGATTGGGTGTTAATTTATTTTATTGAGGTCCGGGAATATGGAGCTGTGCAAATAATTTGAGATACAACAGGGCTAACAGGATAAAGATTCCCCTTGTGTTTGATCCAATCCCCTGTGTTGGGATGGGAAATGGCAGAAATAGCAGTGGTTTCATGTGCCCGTTGTCCACAGAGATGTGGGGGTATTAACAGTTCGGTCCTGTGGCGCTAACTGGTTTCACTCGCTCGGCTAGTTATAACTTCCTCAGTACTGTTGATTTAAATTTCCTGGTTGTTTCAGCTTAATAAAAGATACATATTGTATGTTCAGTGGAATAATAATTTGAGGTCTGGTCTCCACAAGAGTGCGCCTTGATGTAAAACCATTTAAATCCAAAACAACATCTGATCATTAGATACAGATGGATGAGCTAGTGTTGCTTATTTTTATGGCTTTAAACTCCAAGTTCTGTGGGGAGATCTTTGTGCCTTTGGAGCAGCAAGTTGGTGGTGAATCTCTGCCCAGAAAAGTTACACAGTTAAATGAGAAAAATTAACAAATGACATTTGATCATTTTGTCCCCCAACAGCAATGCTAGGCAATGAAACTCCTCCAAAGAAAATGTGTGTGGGCAGCATTTCAGTCCAGAACCTTATTTTCTGATTTTCTTCCTTTGAGACTTGAGTGTTTATTTGATTCCTTTCATATTATATGCCCCTGCTTTGTAATGAGATTTTTCTGCTGTTTACTTTAAGGTTCATGACGGTTCATCCCAAAATCAAAAATACACATTTTTCCTCTTACCTGTATTGCTATTTATCAGTCTAGATTGATTTTGGTGTGAGCTGCCAAGTATTGGGATATCGGCCATAGAGATGTCTGCTTTCTCTTGTATATAATGCATATCACCGTGCAGAAAGAAGGGTGCATCTACTTATGGACAAGAGGCTCATGCTTGTACCCAGAAAACATTAGCCAGACAGTGATGTCATGTCCCTGGCCAAAAATGGTCGCACTCGGACATCAAAAAGTGCAACATGGTCATGAGATGAACAATCAGATGGGAAAGTTGATTGCAAGTCTGATAATGGTCCAGTTTTACGAACCAGGAAATATCGATCATATATTGCTATGAAAAAAGCAAATTCATGTATCTTTGTTTTTTAATACAACATGTTATTATAAACTCAATTGTGTGGTTGTGATCAGACAGCCACACTGTGGTGTCCATAGATGGCTAAAGACTAGTGTCATTCAACGTCCATTTTTTTAAATACAAAAAACAGGTTTATGCCATAAATGGATATCTAAATGTGAATTATATTCCTGTGACATCGTTTTTTGGCCTGTGGTAGTTGTGAGAGCTGCAAGTCTATATTCAAACTGTCTTTGATCGCACATGGGAGATGTAGCCTTCAGGTCTATATGCCAGAAAGTCAGGTGACATAAGATAAAGAGCCACAAAGTCCATGTAGAGAGAGGAGGTTGTAGTGAATGAAGGGATCAAGCACAGGACTTTCCCTCAGGAGAGTCCTGTGTGAGTCACCGTTCATTATTTGTTCATGTTAACGTATTTTTTAATGTTGCTAGTACGCCCAGGAGGTATGTCCAACTGTTGGTCAGCTTAAATTGCAGACGTCGCCACAATGTTCATTTTGGAACTTTTTTTTAACCATAACAGGATGTCTTGATTGGTTGTTCAAACAACAGCCATTCAATGTGTCAGTGTTTGCTGGACAAACTTGGACAGCACCAGCTGTAAACATTAATGGCTTCCTTGGCTGAGCTGTAACGTTAGCTAGCTCAGTGGTGCCAGGTGAGCTAGCAGTAGATGCACGTTTCCTTTTGCACAGTGATACAGTCGGCAGGTGTGGTTTGGTAGAAAGAAAATAGTTCCTATATAAAATAGGTCACAACAAGCTCTGTGGATTATCTTGAGTAAGTGGACGTAAGTGCTATCTAGTTCCATTATATTTTGATTGATTTCTCCAACACTTGGCAACTCACCCCAAAAACAATCTAAATTTATAAATAGCACTACAGGTAAGAGGAAAATTATGTATTTTTGTGTCTGTGTCTGTCTGTTCTGGGCTGGTACTTATTCTCACTTCAATTCACAAGTTGAATGTTGTTTAATTACAAGAGAAATTTTCCCCGTATTTATACTCTCAATTATTCAAAAACAGACTTGCTGTCTCTCTGTAGTCTAATCTAATGACTGGTCTGGGTCTCTTTCAGCCACTCTGGGCTCTCTAGAGTTCAGTCTGCTCTATGAACAGGAAAGCAACAGCCTCCACTGCTGCATCATCAGAGCAAAGGTACCACTATTCTCCCCATTCTCACACACAAAGGGACAATGACAATGAAGTGGTTTATGTTAAAAAGCTCCTGAATGGCACTTAAGCTTAATTGCTCTGCGCTGTTCATGACGATATGATGGATGTGGTGCTCCATTTCTCCTCAGGGACTGAAGCCCATGGACTCAAATGGACTGGCAGATCCTTATATCAAACTACATCTGCTGCCAGGGGCTAGTAAGGTAAAATACGCACCTCTCCCACATTAAGCTTTTACTTCCTTTAAAAGATGTATTACCTTGACATCCTGCTAAGCACAAAAAAGGGTGGTGATTTTAGACCCCCGTGGTTTGATGACAGGCATTTCTGCTAGCTCAAGTCTGACACCTTGTGGTCTGAATTGACAAAATCATGAATCGGCATGGGGGTGATGTCAACAAATAGATATTGACACATTTTTAAATTAAGTAAAAGTTGCTGTGAAGGTAAATTGTTAGGATATTGTAATTATACTGTGCTGTAGTGGTGAATGAACATGTTTGAGCTGCATAAACATCTTTTGGTGGGAAGCAGCGCTATGTAGATTCTCCCTGTGATGAAACTGTCAGATGTGTGAGATCTTGAGTTGCAATAACATGCCTTGAGATATTTCAATTTCCGTTTTTTGATCTAACGTGCATCTATCAGTCTAACAAGCTGCGCACAAAGACTTTGAGGAACACCCGCAACCCCACGTGGAATGAGACGCTCACCTACCATGGCCTGACAGATGAGGACATGCAGCGCAAGACCCTCAGGTGGATACTTCACATCAGAGTCAAACTTTAAATCCCTCTGTTCATGTGTCAAACTTCAAGTGCCCTTGGTTGACTCTTTTAAAAGTGGAACAGATTAATATGATTCATACCCTCTTTGATTTCCTCAGGCTGTCTGTTTGTGATGAGGACAAATTCGGGCATAATGAGTTTATTGGGGAAACTCGAGTGGCACTGAAGAAACTGAAGATGAACACGAAGAAAAACTTCAACGTGTGTCTCGAGAGAGTCATCCCTGTGAGTGCAAGTCAATTGCATTCAAACAATGCTTTCTTCTCCTCATGTAGATCTCTTATTGACCAGCTGTAATCTCACCCCACCCAACAGACAAAGAGAACTGCAGCAGCGGGGGGAGCCAGAGGCATCTCTCTCTACGAAGATGAGGCAATGCTTTAATTTCCAAGCATGTCTGAACGTGACAGATTCCTCAAGAGTTTCATCCAAATCTTATCATGAGAACTACTGAACTATTTCCCCCTCTCTCTGCTCTGTCTCAGCCAGGGAAAGATGGTGGAGAGGTAGAGGAGCGTGGCCGGATTCTGATCTCACTCATGTACAGCTCCCAGCAGAGCCGTCTCCTTGTGGGTGTCGTGCGCTGCGTTCACTTGGCTGCAATGGATGCTAATGGCTACTCCGACCCATATGTCAAAATGTAGGTAGAGCAGGATGATGCATATGTTTAGACTGTAAATGTGTGCCCCTAGAAATGGTACAAATTTATATTCTATAGAGTCCTATATACAGGGGCTCAAAGTGCTTTACAATATGCAGAAGGAACAAGAGAAGAAAAACAGGCAAATTACAAGAGGGGCAAATACTGCTCGATAAAACCAAGCAATCACATGAATAACAAACAAAAGAGGCAGCACATAGCAACAACTGGTGCGCTAAAAATATGTGTGAGATAAAAACAAGCAGTGCTATGGAGAAAGTGTGCAAAAGGTAAAAATAAAACAAAGGAAAGTGACAGGTAGTTAAAGGCAATGCTGGATAATGTTCACAGAGCTTGCATCCCTTATGGCCTCAGGTAGGAATTTTAGGGTTCTGAATAAATTGTAGTTTATCAATGGATTGTTTTGGAAGACCAGTGAAGAGAACGTTACAGTTGCCTAACTTGAAAATAAATGCCTGAACAGTTTTTTTGGCATCTTGTTGGGATAGGAACGGCCATACCTTTGCAGTACTTCTTAAATGAATGAAAGCTGTTTCAGTCACTTTCTTTATGTGGGATTTTAAATTTAAGTCTGGGTCAAGGATAAAGCCCAGGCTCGTGACCTCTGATTTAACCTGTGGGGCCAAGCTCCTAAGTCTGGCAATAACTAACTCTCAACTCTATAAAATTTTTACAGATGTCTGAAACCTGACATGGGGAAGAAGGCCAAGTGCAAAACACAAATCAAAAAGAGAACTTTAAACCCAGAGTTTAATGAGGTTTGTAAGAGAGTTCAAGGTGAAGGGCTGCAATCATTAAAAATTCTGCCATTGTCTTAACATTCTTTGAAACTTGAGTATTAAAGTAAAATGGAAGTGGCTTTGAAAGTGATGAATTAATGTCTGGATCAAATTTCAGGAATTTGGCTATGAAATCAAACACAGTGAGCTGGCCAAGAAGACTTTAGATATCTCTGTGTGGGATTATGATATCGGGAAGTCCAACGACTACATCGGTAAATATCTGACACGTATCATTACCCTGATGAAATAAAAGTCACCTGCTCACCAATGCCTGCCTCTCACACGTCATTTCCTTCCTGACAGGTGGGTGTCAGCTGGGTATAACTGCCAAAGGCGAGAGGCTGAAGCACTGGTACGAGTGTCTGAAGAACAAGGACAAGAAGATTGAGCGCTGGCACACCTTGTATAACGATAATCACGTTGCTAGTGATTAACCACTTGCCTCCTCACAGCATGAGCTGACACCTCCCTACTTGGTTTGCATTCATCTCCTAATGCACTTTGTTTTCTATTTTTTTGTGTTATCTATTCGTTCACTACCTGACCATCACACAGGCTAACTCACTTCCTTTCCCCTGATGTACTATACTCTGTCCCCTTATTATTAACAATTCCTCTGCCTGTGCTGATACTTTATCTGCCTCTGGGACAAATCATGGCATAAATGAATTAGAGATTTCACTACTATAACCAAGATATCTGTGAACTAACAGCTGCACAAGGACCATCATGCCTGTCAGTGATGTTATATACTGTAGTGTGCTGAACTTGACGTGCTAAAGAAAATGAACTGCACTGGCACAGAACTAGAAAAGCAATATGTTATGGCATCCGAGGTCAAAAACCATCGTTTAAAGTCATAAAATCCTCGATCGAGCTTGTGCCTGAAATTTATTAGGCTGTCAGGGTTTTGTTTTTTTTCTCGTGCAATCACGTCATGCTGTAGTGTAACACTTGGAACTGTATAAGCATGCCAAGCCACAGACATAAGAAAACACACAGCTTCGCCTTCAGATACTTCAACTGTGCCCACCTGTCCTGAACATATTGTATATTTCCATGAAGAAATGTTTACATACTGATACATTGCTCAGGTTAGGATAGACATCTGATAGACAGATGATTCATAAGTCAGTGGACCATGAGCTAGATGAATCTCTCATCAGTTGCTGTTAATTTGTGATTTAAAATTATAGCACACCTAGTTAAACGTTAGGAGTTTTATGTATAGTTATTCAAGCTGTGAATTATGATTTGTGGGAAGTATTAACTGTGTGGTTAGAGAAACTGAAACGTGAACAGAATTTATAATTTCTCTGTTTTTATCTTAGTTTCTTGGTGAGGATTGGCAGGATTTGCCTCCTGCTACCTCCACTCTTCTGAAGCTCGTGGTTCGCTCTGACACCTCAGAGGTTTTCTACTGTAGTGTTTACACTGAATGCACATGGTCAGGTCTCTTACAAGTTCCCCCTTGCAAATATTGGCTGCTCCGCTTATGTAAAGAGAAATGTTGGAACAGGTTATGTCAGCTTTACCTGCATGCACTGACTGTGCTTGTGACTGGCGTGCCTGGGGCAGCCCGCTTTTTACCCCACTGCACCCTTTGCACAAAGCAGGGCCCTCTTACCCCTAAGCCCCGCCCTTAAATCATTCGATGCTTTGTACACTAATCACAGCAAACCAAGGAAAGCACACCTTACAAAGGGGAATGACCTCAAATTTATACAGCTGTTTGCAAGTTATTCCAATGTCAAAATAAACAGGAAAACAAAAAATCCTATGCATGAAATGTCTTGTGGTTCAAGATATATATACTTTGTAAGAAACTAATGCTATTGTAATTCCATTAATGTTTACACTTCTTCCCCATAAACATTCCTGTTAATACTTTATATAAAAGAGGCCATATTCTGCATGACTATGGTGACTATGGTGTAATCTGATTAACGTGGTCCGATAGCATCCACAGGATAGGCTGATAATCAACTGAGCACATCATCAAAAGACTTTGTCCGACACTATCAGTAGCAGATATTGAGATGAATCTCGCTCTTTGAATGACACATTTTTGTACATACACATCCAGATCTCTCCAGTGTCTTGTTCTCTCTGCACAGCCCTCTCTAACCCCCTGTGGCAGTGATTCAAACACCCACCGGTAGCATCACACACTGTCATATGTTGTGCTACTTCAGCTACAGTGATCATCAGATGATGATCAACACAAAAAAATATTATTATTTTTCTGTTTAACAGGCTTCTCTCTGAGCTACACCCATGGTTGTCTCTAGGCTACTTGATTCTGCCGGTTCAGTGGAATGTTTCTCGGTTTATCTGTATTTGTACATAGATAGTGCATGCACTGGAAAAATATGTATGTTTGCAAATAACTTTGCATGTAAAGATTTTGCAGAGAGTTTACACAGATCAATAAAATCTAATGAAAACTGACAAGCATCCTGTGTGTGAGGGCTCGTGATTAGAGTCAAGGTGTGACCGTGATAACCTGCAGACCATCACAGAAGATAAAGTCAATGGAAAAGGGAGCTACATTATGAATCTGACAAGTTAGACAACTGTGACTGAATGAAGACAGCAGCTGAAGAGCACAGTCTATAGGGTATAAAGAGGGGTGTATCCTGGTGAAGGCTTGGGTGGCATGGTGTTCATGAAACTATTGTGTGGGTATGCCACCAAACCATATCTCAACTTTGCCACACCTTAACAGGTGTGTGTGACCAACAGTTTGAACAGGTTATGACAGCTCCGTAGTGTTTTGTCTTATCCAGGTGTAGACATGGCCCCATGCAAAGTCTCCACCTAGATTAAGTCACAATCAGGACAGTGACGTTCTCAGGGTTTTATAAAGTGCACAAAACCAGATATACGTCACTCAGACAAGTGTGTGCACTGATTAGTTTGTTCAGACTTGAAATTTATAACTTTCAAAATCCTCCAAAATACCTTTTTTGCATATAGAATTTAAGATGAAAGCGATTAAGGTTACAGTGCATGTGTTCTGACTCAGACCACACGCACGCGCATTCCTGGGAAAAAATGAGGTGTGTCATATTTCTGACGAGCCCCCATACAGACACACCAATAAGAGGACCTCTCACCACAAACGGTTTACGCCGGAGGCCCACATGCCCTCCTCATATAAAGACAGACGTCTGTAAGCCGGTTGGCGCAGAAATACCGAGGCTGCATTTCAAATGTAATAACTCGTTCATTCAGACATTCATTTAACCCTTTAACTCGTTTTAAACTGGATACAGCCATCCTGCACTGAGATGCAAATCAGTAGCCTACTTCAAGTTATTTTCGCCTTATCGTCGCCTATTTTATCCAAAGGACGAGATGTGATCGGATCAGGTCCCTCCTGTCTCAGTTCCAGTCCTGCAGATGACGGACAGACACGCGTCACCTTCCTGCGGCAAGACGCAGCCGGTGTGCGCACCCTGTACCTCACACTGTGGTCCGAGGATACGCGACCGGTAGGATGCAAGGTAGAAACCAATCCACGTGTCACGGAGAGATACCGCACTCACTGCGAAAGTAGCGGCACCCAGGGTCAAGAAATCACCCAGAGGTTAAATATCAGCATGCTGTTTGCTCCGGAGTCTCCCTGCGCGCGCTCCTCCAGTGCGCAAGAGTTTACCAGGCGCAGGAGAAGTGACGGGACAGAGGGGAAAACTCGGATGAAACGCTCCTGGCTTTTCCCAGGGACGCTGTGGTGTGGCCATGGAAGCAGAGCGCGCAGTTACGAACAGTTAGGTGAGTTTGGTGAACTCTGATTTTATTATTTTATGTATTTTTATCCCTTATGTGTGGGCCTATTGCTGGTAAAAGAGGGCATTAGTGGTCAGAGGAGACACAGGGGAAATGGTTGATGGGTATAAGCATTACAGTGTCACTTCCATGTGGTATATGTACACAGAGGTGTAGCACCAAATTCTGGGTCCTATGCATGAGCCGCCCCTGTGGGGCCCCCACCCTTCCTCTCTTGATCCGTGTCTCCCTGAGGCACCTTTCAATTTGTCATTTTTAAAAAGTCAGTTTCTCTCTTGCTTTTTCTTTCTTTTTGTCTTTCTTTTTTGGAAACTTGATTTCCCTCTCTCGGGTAAAGACATGACAGTGTACACTAGTGCTCCAGCAGCTTTGTCTCAAGCAGTCACTCAGTTCTAGCTGCATTTAGAGACAAATCCTTGTGCATGGGCAGACTAAAGTATGGTGTGTCTTCAAGGGGTGAAAGAAGCCTCAGAGAGTTTCTGCTATTTTTTTTATACAAAGTTCAGTCTTTTACCCAATTTATTCAGTTATAAATTGTTATTATAATGTTATATTATTGACTTTTATTTATCTCATTTTTAATTTTCATACTATTGTCATTGTTGATACATATGAGCTCTTGGCTGTGTTTATTTAAATGGTATTGGTTTGAGCACATGTCTGCATTATTTGTATATTTGTTACACTAAAAAAAGTTAATTGCACTTGTAATCTCTCAAAGATTTTTTTTGGCTTTTGCCTCTATTAGATATGACAGCTTTAAAGTGAAAGGGGGGAGTGAGAGAGAGGGCGTATGACATGTAACAAAGTGAGAATTGACACAGCCTTTGCGCATGGGGCACCCTGCTTTACCAGGTGAGCTTACTGGGTGCCCCACAGTTGTCATTTTTAAGTTGCAACAATTTCACAAAATTAAGTAAATAAAACTAAAATTCAAATAAACTTAATAATTAGATATAATGTAAATATAGTTTAGGGCTAGTAGTTATATTTACTTACCCTTTTCAAAGTAATCCCTTTCCTAGATTTCTTTAAACTAAAATCAACCTGTGAGATTTTACAGTGTGCAAGCAGCCAGAGTAAGCATGGGCCCCCTGAAAGAATGTAAAATACAGACCAAAGGTGGTCTTCAGGGGCCCTCAACAGCTGTTAGACCCTAAAATTGTCCCCGCCTCTCACTTCATCAGTGCCTACTGCAGATTAGGAGCTATGATTATTGTCTATTGACAATAACTATGAACTTCAACATATCCCCAGTCAAATGTCACTGGTATTTGACACTAAAAAACATCATAAACAGTAATCCAATTGCATAGATATTTTAGAGGGATATCATAATTTAGATACACTATATAACAGTAATTTTTACTGATATGTTTGTGGCATTATTCCACGTCAGTGGACCCGATGGGTACAGTTATCGCACACAATGCAAACATTACTGATTCATACAGAAACCACATCACAAAGATGTGCCTCGGTAGTTTTTTAAATTTAAGATCTTGGTTTTTTAATTTTCAAATAAGGGGGGGGGGCGGCACGGTGGTGTGGTGGTTAGCACTCTCGCCTCACAGCAAGAGGGTTGCCGGTTCGATCCCGGGCGTGGGAGCCCTTCTGTGTGGAGTTTGCATGTTCTCCCCGTGTCAGCGTGGGTTCTCTCCGGGCACTCCGGCTTCCTCCCACAGTCCAAAGACATGCAGATTGGGGACTAGGTTAATTAGTGACTCTAAATTGTCCATAGGTGTGAATGTCTCTATGTGTCAGCCCTGCGATAGTCTGGTGACCTGTCCAGGGTGTACCCTGCCTCTCGCCCGATGTAGCTGGGATAGGCTCCAGCCCCCCCGCGACACTCAAAAGAATGAAGCGGTTAGAAGATGAATGACTGAATGAATGAATGACTGTGAGGCATTTTGATTTTAAATGAGGCAAGGACTTGCTTCAGTGCAAAGTGTTCCTTTGATATGTGACTGAATTTAAATCTTGTTCTTCTGTACAGGGATGTTTAAGACTACAGATAGATGCTGCCGTGAGCATGACCACTGCCTGCATATTATCCTGGGTCGTACGACGAAATATGGACTCTTAAACAACAACTTCTACACCGTCTCCCACTGTGACTGTGACCAAAGGTAAGCCTCAGAATGCTCCCAGCATCTAATACTGAGGAGGGAGGCTAGGTGTTCACTGTCTCCAGAGAAACGCCTGCGATCGAGAATTCCCATCTGCCCCTCACCTGTCCTCATAAAGCTCTGACAAGGGTAGTCATGTAATAGACCTGCTTGAAAGCTGAATTTCTAAGTGTTGTGGTAGTTGTGTGCATTTTATACCTTACACTTCTCACCGATGAAAGTGCTCCTCTCTGAAATGCCAGCATTATAATTTTGTCACCATGCCAAAAAATGTAAACCCATGAAGAGAAATAGGAAAACCTGGGGCCAGGTTATATTACTATTCATCCAGGAGAAATAAATATATAATGGCAACCAGCCCTCTGGGTAAACTTTGATATCAAGAGTGAACATGTTGCTTGCTACTTTTGTGTTGGATGCATACCGTTCCTCCTATTATTTAAACCTGCAGCGATATCATTTTAATTCTCACTTCATAACTAGTGCTCCTGACAGGTGCATGTGTAGTAACTGATACAATCATTGTAAGATTCACCTCCCAGCTAAAAAGATAGGTTGTTAGGAACTGTTTGGACTAAAGGTATAGACAAAATGAGGCAGCAGTCAAGAATATTTACCCACTCATTTTTTTTAAAGATATTTTTGGGGGCATTTTTAACTTTATTTGACAGGACAGACAAGTGTGAAAGGGGGAGAGAGAGAGGGAGTGACATGCAGCAAAGGGCCACAGGCTGGAGTCGAACCCGGGCCTGCGGCAACAGCCTTGTACATGGGGTGCCTGCTCTACCACTAAGGCACTGACGCCCCTACCCACTTGTTTTGACTGGAGTGTTACTTGACCTCGGCTTGTTCTCCCGCCCCTCTAACCAGGTTTCGAGAGTGCCTGCTCAATGCGAATGACACTGCTGCCAGCATAGTGGGTTACAGCTTCTTCAACATCCTGCAGGTTCCCTGCTTTGATCTCAAGCAAGAGAAGCGATGCGCTGAGATGCACTGGTGGGGAGGGTAAGTGAAACACTGACAATGGTGCTCAAAGCTTTAACTGTGAGACACACAACGAGTGCACACCATAAAATGAAGCAGTGGAAAGTGCAGGTATGGTTGTATGGAAAGCTAGAGCAGCAGTGGTGTACTTGTAATAACATGCCTGACACCCTGCCAAACCTCACAATATCATGAAGGGCACCATGCCCAACTTCAGCTCTGTTTCCACAACTTTATCTATCAGGTTACTAACAGATCATCTTACCAACTAAAAATGATAAACAGTTAACCTAGCATTCTAGCACTAATGGCATTGCATTCACAAACTATAATTCAAGATTTGTTTGTGAGTGAGTGATCCTTGAATTTCCACTGTGTTACTGTAATTATCTTCCTTGAAATTACACATCATTATCCCAAATAGCGATATAAAGTGTACCCTTCCCTAATTCAATAGGCATGTGAGAAATGTGGCCTATAGTAAAGCATCAAATGTTTTCCTGTGACTTGGTTTTAACATGGATGTTTTCTCTTTATAGGTGCAAAGTAGTCAAAAAGGATCTCTATGCTGTCCTCAGAAATCCCCATCCATACAATAGCTCAAGCAAATATAGGGACAACACTGACAACAGTGTGCTAACAAGTAGTGAGGGACAGCATGGAAACAAAAGCTCTGTGTTTAACCCTCACAGAAAGTCACCCAAGAGTGAACGTAGATGCCGCTCCAGAGACCCACCCAAAGGAGACACTTTCCCCCTCAGAAGGAGAAAGGGGAAAGGATGCAAAAGGAAACTGTATTCAGCTGCGCCCTCCGAAATCCCCCCAACGTCAAGGGCACACACTACCACTCCTTCAATGAAAACAGGTCTTTTTAATGTTACAAAAAGTAGCACATTGATGCCAAATAAAAAACGAGGTGGAAGCACCAGAAAAGGCCTGTCCGCTTACTCCACACAGAGAAGCCAAGTCTCACCACAGGTGACCACATACTCATATTCACAGACAACATCTACAACACAAAGCACCCCATCTTCAACAGAGAAGCCAAAGCTTCAGCTACACTCGACAACAACCTCTACAACAACAACAACCACAGCAACAATCACCAAAACCACCAGAAGTCACAAAAACGTTTCCAAACTGAGTCACTGTTGTGGACCCAAGATGCCTGTGAGAGGTGACTCTTTTCAGCCTCATTGTAAAAACTGTCTAGGACGAAACACAACATCTAACATGACAACTTCTACACCCTCAACAACTACATATAGATTACCAGTCAAAGTGGCAACAGCTAACAGGCTCAAGAAGACAACAGAAACTACCAAACAAGACACTTTGACAAGACTCTGGAGTACAACTACTTCTGCAACGCCAGTCACAACAAAACTGAAGACAACAGCCTCCACTCATAAGGATGGCAAGTCCCTTCCACTACAGAATAATACAAGCCAGGAGCCCCTGCGTAGTACCATAGCTCAAAGCACGCATGCAGGGAGAAGCCTGAAGGAAAACACTACATTACATAATATTACAGGTGAGTTCGAGCAGCTGCTGAACCCATTACATCTGCTGGGGCCTCTGACACATACAGTAAGAGGCCTCTCTTCAGTGTAACAATTACACTATTAAAACCATGTATTCATTGTTATTGTTAGTATCTCCAGGTGAGCAATGCTGCATTTTGGAAAAAGGTGATGAAGAGGGCTCTCATCTTCAAAGAGCACACAAAAATTTCACTGGGGTTATTCTGTTTTAAAAAGGTGGCCCAGGGCATTTTTCTTAAGGGGCTCAAACTAGCTGTGCCCCCTATAGGTGGGAAAGAATACTTATTTTCACCACTGACGAACGCTTGCTAAAAGATGTACAACATAACAATCAACAGGAAACTAAGTTGCTTAGTTATCTAAAGAGATGTGGGCATGCTTCAATTATTTGTGAGATAACCAGTGTTTATTTTTGACTCCTGCAGACAGTCACCTCCTGTGTGTAAGTCTCAAACATCTGGATGAATGTAGATACAAAATCCGTCCCTCGGAGAGGAAGTATCGTCTGAAGAACACGGAGTCAAAGACAGCCTACCACTGTAACTGCACCAGCCGGTAACATAACAGCATTTTTGCTCTTCTTTCCCCATATTTGTATATTCACATATGCAAGTCTCACAGATGAAATATATAGGCTTTATATTTTTCTGAATTTACATTCATTCAAAAATACATGTCAGGGGTCTGTCTCATTAAAAAGGACAGCTGATCCTCTTTTTTTTTCTTCAGTCCATGTTTTTTTTTTAATCTAAATTGGCCCTGAGTTTTACATATAATTAAGCAATCCTACCTCATTATTGTTGTGTTTACTGCTGAGTAATTCTGTGGGTAAACTGAGTATTAAACCATTTTGACAGGTTAAATCCAACTTCACAACTTAGGCCTTCCTTGTTTTTTTTTAACGTGTTTTGGCATAACAGCTTTATAACATACTCCCCTGAGGTCAAAGAAATACAAACCTTACACAACCTTTGGACATTCCAAAATACAAGCTTTTATCCCTGTAATCCATTACGACTCTGTTTTGCATACCTGAGCTACTTCATGATTCGACTTGTGGATTACAGTGAGATGACGTAACCAGTGCAACTTCATTAAAATGAATCACAGGAGGATTTTTCTCTTTTTTTTGTTTGTTTGTTTTTTTTGAGAGAACATTGTTAAGGCTCTTATTGTAGTGGCGCCATTGAAAGTAGTTATAAAATTGTTACCAGCATTGTCTCCACAGTCATAGGGGGAGTACAGTATAATATTAAATGATAGGTATATTATTAAAAACACACACACACACAAAAGGACTAAGGTTGTAAAATCACTGAATTTTCTTTAAAAACTTTTTTCATTGTTGTCTAGTTGTACTTAAGAAAATACCCAGCAACATGCCGTTTTCACAGCAGACATTGCTGTATTACCACTAACATTAACAATGGCTTTGTTCCATTAATTGCCCCAGTTTGCCATGACAGTGTGACGGTGAGCCAGCATGCTCAATAAACCTTTTCCACAGTGGATATCTTGAATCATCACACCTGGAAAAGATCACATGCCATTTCGTTATGGCCAAGGAGATTAAAATGAGAAGAAGTCATGGCATCATATTGCAACATACCATTGAAGTACAAAACATACGCATTAGAATCTGGTTTGCACTTGCCAAAAGGCTCAATAGTAGGTGCACTGTCATAGAACATGGGGGCATTTTGATTTGTTTCACTGAGGCATCCACTCCACAGTCGGCCTTGGGTCACAACATATTGTATATAAAGACATGGATGAAAATTACAATTCTGCAATTATCAAAAGACCCTTCACAAGAGACCATAAACAAATGCTTTCTATATAAGATTGTTCTATTGTATATCAGCTGCCATCCATTCCAGTGTACCCAAAAGTTCTGTCAGGCTGAGGACACTTAAAGAAGCTAAAAATAATGCATCCAAAGAGCACCTGAATGGACACCATCCCTTTATTTCTAGCGCCGTCTGCTGTAATCCTTCAACATCACAGCTCCAGTTACAGTATGCATATGAAATACCCCATAGCTCTCATCGAGTCAATGAGCATATCCCAGCCTTCATAGAATAACCTTGTTTTTTGCCAGTTCGAGAGCTCTTGCATTGTGCATTTAAGTTCAATGGCAAAGTGGAACCTTTAAATGAATAAAGCCATCTTTGTTGTAATCAGTGATACCTGTGTGTCTGCTCCTGTAGTATGACAAATCAAAATGTCCGCTGTGAAAAAGATCAACACAGTGACCCTCAAGCTGAAGCAGCAAAAAGGAATTAATTATCCACCATTAATATTATGAATTACACCTTTTATAGTTAGTCAATATGTCTGCTGTGAAAAGGTGTTTTGTTTTTGGAACAAGAGCAGCACGGAAATATATATTTCTTTGGATAACAGGCTATAGTCTTATGTCTTAGTAATGTTTATATATTAGTATGTGTTGTAATTCTTACTATGGTATGCTGCTACAGCAGTATATGTATAGCTAGACTATTATTGCTCACTCCTATCTACAGCATGGTAGAAAGACAGAGGAAGGCCTGCCCCCACAGGCAGCTTTCTCTTTCTTTGTCTGTCTCTCTGAGTCACTCATAAATGCCTATCGCATACTGTATATACATCACACTCCATTGTTTTATTCCTGCTTTGTTGCTTATTTTATTTCTGTATGTGAGGTAACTTGTCTTTTGTCAATTTTACAGCTTGGCTGTTCAGATTGAAAGCATCAAGAAAGCCAGTATTCTCCCCATGCTACTGATGGATTTTGTCTCCCAATACTGCTTCAGACTGCCAGAGGGAAAAAAATGCCACCGCAGAAAAAGGTTTTAAGCTCTGATAATCTAATTCATGTTAATCTTCAGCAACTTTTGGTTACAGCAGGGATAGTCTCTTGTCTAATATGTTAACTCACTTTGCTTATTTAATAGATTATCAGGTTGGGTTCTGTTTCTGACACTTTTTTTTATGTCTCTTTTCTAGCTGTTCTGGAGGCTTCACTAAAGCCTCTGACCTACTTCAAGCACTTAAGATGATAGAGGAAAAAGACACTGCTGGGGTGCGAAATTCAGGCAATTTCAGAAGAAGAGGGATTCCTGTTCGTCTTTATAAGCGATGCCTACGGCTGGAAAAAGAAGCTGCGATTATAGCACAGCTCACACGATTTTAGACTAAGCCTGTATGTGCAGCAACAATGAATTTTATAAGCTTCACATCTCATGCCGCGTTTCCTATTTCTCTCTGATGTTGTAAAATGGCAGTGTGTTTGAAAACATGCAATGACTCAAATCCTCAAATATATTATAAATATATTTATAAAACAAACTGGCATGTCAAACTGAAAGCCATTCAACTGTATAGGCCTATTGAAAATGGAAATACAATTATTTATCTTTTGTTTCAGTTTAATTATTTGAAGTCATATGTCAACATCAGTTTCACAAATGATCATAGGATGGCATCTTATCACCTGCATTAAATGACTACATCTACTCCACACTGCTTTCCAAAACAACCCACAGCCTGCCCGTAATCATAATCCTAAATGACCTAAGTCCAGTAACAAATTCTTGTTTAACTTTAAAACCAGAGGGGATATTATTCATCAATGGAAAAGGCTGCAATTTAGTGTGGTGTAAGCGATACCTACCTCTCTTTTTTGCCTTTATTGACAAGACAGTTTTTGAGCATGAAATTAAAAGAGATGGAAGTCAACATGCAGCAAAAGGCCACAGGCTGGAATCAAACCCACAGCTGCTGCAGCAAGGACACTGCCTTTATGCATGGGGCAACTGTCATATCTACTGAGCTACTGGGCACCTCCCTATACCTCATTTTTAATATACAGAGGTATATGTTTTACTTCATTTATAAAACACACCAAATCCAAATTCATTTCATAGACTCCAGCTCTTACAATGTGTTGCATCAGGATTCTTTTAGACATGTATTTTTATTTACAAGGTATGAGACATGGAAAATGGCCATGTCAGTTGTTTGAAATAAATTCAAAGATCCATTCTTGTTCAACTGGAGAATCGTCACAGGTTTCCAGATTTTGGGGTCTCACTTGTATGTTATTTATATTTGTCATGTTCTCTTTAAAAGTTTTATAATCTGATGTTAAAAATGTTCTTCGTCTCTTGTTTTGTTCTTACCTCATTGCAGGACTTAAAAGGATGATAACAGCCAAGTAGATTAGATATAGAACACAGCTGTCATATGTTGCCAAGTAAAATCATTTAGAAACTTTGGATGTTCAAACATAGAAGAACTCCTACCTCACTCCAATGACATGTTTAGGTAAAATAGGACAGCTGGTAAATTAAAATGGGACAGTCATGTTTGTTTGTTTTTTAATGGTTAAATCCATTTAGCAGTGCAGTCATTAATTTATAAAATCTTTAATGTAATCTGTGGCTATTCTTTAAAAAGACTGTCCAACTTTTCTGCCTGTTTTCCCTATTCTTTTGCTGCCTGTTTCCTTGTTGCCATCTTTGTCTAGAATAGAGACACTGGCATGTAACATTAATGGGTAATTCTGGACTATTGTGGCTGACATGGACTCACTGCATTCTCTTTTTTATTTTTAAAGTGACAAAAATACAAACAATTTCTGCAGTGGTACAGGGCAGCACACAACAGCATAACTCATACTTTTATGGTACCTGGTACTTTAGAAAAATGTCCCATTTTAGCTCAATTTTTGTCCCATGTTACCTGAATGCATCATGTAGGCTACTCACTCAAAACCCTAAAGTGCATTGTGAAAATATTATGATTGTAAGTCAAACATTTAATATAATGCAACATTTCTATTATTATTGTTTTAGCTGCAGTATACTTATTACCAAAATGAGAAAACCAACATGCCACATGGCTTTCCTGGCATGTTCTGGAGTTCTCAGTCTCAACCCGAGTCTGATGGGTCCCAAAAAGCCTGACATATTGGACCGTGTGCTGCGCTGATTGGCTGAGTCGAGATTGGGCTGTGGAAAAAAAACCTTTTTACTTTTTAAAATAAATAATTTGCGAATATCGAAAAGTGAGAACTCTGCAAGCAGCTCCCTCTCCTTTACACCCTGCAAGCATTGAAACAAGGAAGGGGAGCAACCAGGCTCTATGTTGGGCTCTCTGTCCTTCCTCCCGGCCAGAGCATGGAGCTTCTCTGGCAGGGAAATACAGGGTAGAGAGTCAGTGATCCATTGAGCAGGTCCATATTTTAGAGCATTAGAATCCAAGTAGTGCTTTTTGCAGGGTCGGGCTTGGCTGGGCTTAGGCTCAGTATTTTATGTGATGATCTTTAAAAAGCTGGGTTTGGGCTTCAGCTCACATGGGTTTGGTTACCCACAGTTTGGGTTGCAATTTTTTTCGACCTGTTGAGAACTCTACTTCTGTGACCAGTGATTTTTTTTTGACTCTGCTCTGTGCATACTATTTGTCTCAGACCAATAAAAATGAGTATTTCATGTAAAGGACATTTGTAGAAACAATACAGTAATGTTTGGTGACTGGCTGGCAATATTTAAAGAGCCCAAAATGTAAGACCTTATTTGTCCCATTTTACCTGATGTCCCACATTACCTCACTTCACCCTATCTCCATTGTGATCTGATGCACAGTACAGATAGTCAAGATAAAGGTCACTGTGACTCCTATTATCAACATGAAATTTTGGCATAAAATTGAACAACATAATCCCTGGGGGACGTGACAATTGTCCCTTGTGTTGTTTTAAGCTGTGTTGTTAGAAACCAAAATGAACTAATGTATTTTTGACAGCTTTTATTCTGGCCCGCGGTGCATGCTGGGAGCAGCTAGTTGGCCTTGGAAACATGGCGTCGCACTGACAGCTGGGAGACTCTTATCTTCTCCAGCAACTGACACAGCGCCCGGGCCGTTAGCGAAGCTGTCCGCGCTCACATTTCAACTGTGAAGAGAGCTCACTACAGATGCAGTCTTCGTCCTGAGAAGGCTGTCGTTTTAACGGCGCAATAACGGGTTTAGCACGGGTGTCACGCCCACTCTACTCGGTAACGTTATAACGATCCCGTACGGTAAGTTAGCATCGCTTTCAGCTAACCAAGCCAGACAGCTAGCAGCAGCGACCGTTAGCACGACACGACCACCCATGATATACGAAGAGGACCTGCCACTACTGCCTGTTCACTGCTTGGCTGCCCTCCATCTGCTTGCACCCCTAGCACTACAGTCTGCCAGTCAAACATTACCGTCAGATAAGACGGCGACAGCAACGGCAGTTATGTTATTGTAGCTCGCTAGCAGGCTAGCTAGGGCGTTTCTGTCATTCTGTCACTGAATTTTTAATGTTCGACCCCTTTGGCATCACTGTCGGAGGAGAGAGCGATGGGCTCCGGGGCTGTGGATTCGTCCCAGTGGCTTTCGGTAAAGGAGGAGACCATTTTCCTCCACGACGGACTCATTCGGGTCACAGATCTGGCCGAACTGCCCAGTGAAATTGGAGTGTCGGAACAGGGGGACACCGAGCAAGAGGTGGGTGAAAGCCATCTCCCACTCACACAAAGGTTTATATATAGAAACACACGCTCACTGCTGTGATAAGGGTATCGTTTAGTTTCTTTTAATGTATATATGTGTTTTCACTGTTGGCTGCAACACACCCTCAGTGACAACGGTAACGCTAACGTTAGCAAGTTTCCTGCCTTGCATGTTATGTTATTGACAGACTGTCAAGATAACGGCCATTGTCAAATCACTTCCTACCACCTCTTTCAAAATATAAGTTCTGTAAACGAAAGGCTGCAATATGATTTCAATTAAACCCACGTGTAATGGTCAGTAACTAAGTTAATATGCCCACATAGTGTTATGTAAGTTAGGTATTACTTGCTATCTAACATTGTATATTGTAATAACTGCATATGAAGAGGTGCACACACTGCACGGAATCCCTCTACCTCAGGTGTTAAGTTGCACAGCTATAACTTTATCAGTTGTGCCAGTGCAGTAACTTCTCAGATTGCACCACACAGTGAATATCACTATGGATCCACAGATGGCAGTTTAAGGTCCAGTGTTCTCTGTCACAACATGTTAGCTGCTAACCCATAATTCAGGATGACATGGCTCTCCTGGTATTTAATACCAGTGAATAGTGAAACTGCAGCTACACTGCTTACTCACAATTGTTGTATGATGTTTGCTAATGTAGCATACTCAACAGTGATCATAAAACAATAAATGCTATTATGACTCATGTCATCTGTTCTTATTCTCTGAACATAAAAAATAATGTTATGTCAGATACTAGATGTTAAACAGTGTATGCTGTGTGTGGCCTTTCTTTTTAATACCTTAAAATAATGACCTTTTTTTTTCGACATTTATTCTTCTGTTACAGTCATCAAGTAGCACCTAACTTAACATTTGTTTTGTGCCTTTTGCAAGGCAGACAGTACTTTAAATGCAGTGATAAGGTGAAGTGTGCTCTTACGTAGAGTGCAGTAGTTGTTTATCTGGAATGTAGGCTTTTATTTTGAAGGCGAAGTCTCGAAACCGGACGTGTCTCTGTTGTTAGATTACGCATACTCGACAGTGATGCCTATGGAAACTTCGAGCTATCAAATGCTTCATCCTCGATATTTCGTTTCTCTGTCATGTAATAGAGCTAGAGCTGGTAATATCCACCAGTCTATAAAGTACAGTTGCCGCAGTACTCATGTCATATACTCACAAGCATACGCACAATGCCTGGTCGGTGGTAGATAATGATGAATACTGGACAGTGACTGAGGGTGATGGTTTACCACTTAAATCAATGATACACAGTGTTAGCTGTAATACTGTTATCTGTCTGTTGCCATTGCTGCATGTGTCATTAATATTAGCTTTTAAATTTTAATCATTTTTAATGAAATAACGCATATAGTTCAGTCTCAGACTCTCATGTATATTTACCTTTACAAGAGTTCACACCTGCAATCAAGCATTCCCAATTTAGGCTCCCCAACTCATAGCATTTAGAGGAAAAACATAAATACATTGGTACATTTCCAATGTTTTGCATCTACTAACGTTTAACAAAAAGGCATGCTTGCAAATCCCTGGCTTAAATGCACAAATGTCTTTTTAAAATAATTATTTTGAAACCGTGTGGACAACATATATAGGTTTTAAAACTTTTTAAATGTTAGGAATTTAAGTCAATTTTAAAATCCCGAAGAAATTTATTTGAATGTGCTAATATTCCAGCTCATGGCTTTGTTTTAGAGTATGTTATAACAGTAGTCAGGCTCACACAGGGAGTATGCTGAGATGGGTATAAGGTTTTTTGTGCTCATCAACAGACATTGCCTGCTTGATTTGATTTCTACAATGTACAGTGTGGTGAATTCAACTGTACAAATTCAGCCGGTTGTATTACTACTGCATAACATCTTTTGTTCTGACCTGTTGACCAGATTATGAGCTGGTATTATAATGGCTAGTTTGTTTTTTGCCTTTGTCCAATTCAAAATCACATCGTACTACTCATTTCATTATCAGTACCATACACAGCACTATTACATTATTAGCACTAATAATACTGGGGTTGGAAACATAACAGCTGCAGATGACTACTGTTCCGCCATCAGCCACATGCTGTTCTGTTATACGTACATATGTTCAATCAGCAGCTCTGACAGATGACAAACCACTGTTTAATTAATGAATGTGAATGGGCAGGCTTGAACCCCTCACCATTTTTTTCATTTTGTTAAACTCAACAATAGACATGCAGTGACACAGCTTCTGAACTTTTGCTTTTTGTTAAAGCTGCTCTAGAAAAAGAGGAATCAATGTGAATGTGTTGTCAAAGGCACGACAACTGGCAGCTGGACTTTACACTTTGGATTATGCACAAGATGCTGCTGAAAGTACCACTGTTTGGTTTTGCAGCATGCAGCATGAATTTAAGGCTTTTTTGCACTTTTACATTGGTCTACTCTTTGCGTGCAATATTCCCTTGTAAACACTGAAATAGTGTCAATCATCGTAACCTGCAACAAGGTACTCAAAATAGTTATGACACTGAACATATGGGCATTTTGTGTAATCAGTTTTTTCATCACCTGTCTACCATGAATTTTGGGCCTACAATATTTAATACAAAGTATGGTTAGGCCACATTATCCCCAGTATAAAGTCCCCAGGATCCCTCGGATAATTTAATCCGAGCAAAAATGGTAACATGTATGTGGGTGAGACTCATTAGGTTGGCATGCTAATTAAAGCGTTCTGTGAATGGGATGGTGCATGTACAAATATAGAAAGTTAAAATGATGTTTAATGATATGTTGGAAAAATTGGATTTTATTTTTACATTTATAAAGCAAATCTGTCACAGAAATAGAGTAGCCATCTTAGTTGTTGTCAGCCTCCTATGTATGGGTGGTAGTAGCTCACACCAAAATAGTTATATTCAGATTCTCTACATTTCTGGCCTTCGTGTCCAGCTTTCAGACTGACTGGGTCATTTAATGCTGTTTCCGAAGGTGTTGTGATGCTGACTATTTTTATCCACATGCAGCAGTGTTTTGCAGAGCAAGGTGGAGAAGGCCCAGCATCCAGTTAAGGAGTGTTACTGTAACATTAGTAGCATTTCTGAAATTGAATCAATATAAATTGTGCCTGCTAAATGGTGTAATGGATTTTTTTTCTAGTCCATGATTCATGGGCCACAGAGTGTAATCAATATCTGAAATGCTGCCTAAGTGCACGAGGCACATTGTTTCACTTGTGATAGGCTATCCCAAATGTACCTTGCTATCTCTGACCATTATTTCATAGACCAAGGAACTGTAGACACAAGGGTTTATTCTGTGGAAGTGATTCGTAGTTGTACTGTGGAAATAGTGTTGTACTGATAGATTATAGCAATGTGAGAAATAATAAGATTAATTTTAACTAAATGTTAGCTGCACATTGGCCTATACACCTTGAGGACAAACTGGTTGTTTTTGGCTCTGCTGACAGTAGACCAGCTTTACCTGCTGTTTTGTTTAAAGATGTCAGTTTAGAAAAGATTTCCATCTCCTAGCTGTGTAAGGAGTAGACTGTGGATAAAACCAAATGCTCTGTGAAATCAGGTAAATCAGAAAAAGTAGAACGTTCACAACCCCAAATTCAAATCCATGTCAGTTAAATTTAAATTCTCCACGGCTGTGCTCTTCTTCTGTATTTGAATACACATCTCTGAGTCAATATTCCCTCTGATGTGGAAAATTTAATTTGGGTAAGATACTAGTGCAGACAAATTGTCTCAATTTTGACTGCTGTCAATGTAAACATTTTCCTTCTTTTCTCTTCACTATCTTCCCCTGTCCTCCAGATTCTAACATTTGAGACGAAGAACCCGATAGAGCTCGCTGAGCGTCTGCGTGCCGTCTGTGGGAATCAGAGCAATGCATATGCACGCCTGCTGGAGTACCGTCTCAATGCTTTGCGCGGCCTGTGGGGGGCGCAACGGCAGCTGGCCCTGGAGGAGCAGCAGGAGCGAGAGGGAACTGGAGGGGCTGATGAGGAGACCTTGGCCTTGCTCAAAAGACAAGGTCTGCTCCAGCAACCCGAGCAGGCGCCCTTCACCTCCCGTGTCGGTCTGCTGCTGGTCTTTCCCCTTTTGCAGTCCCAGACTCGCAGTGACCCAGCGCTCTGCGGTGTCACAGCAGAGGTACTGCTAGCCTGCCTCCGGGACTGCCAGCCGCTCAGCCTCAGCAAAGAGCCCGCTGACTGCCTCAATGGCCTGGAGGGGTTGCTCTGCTCCTGGCTGGAAGATGGTGCCCAGGAGTCAGGCCAACCACAGGGGCAGGCTCAGACGCAGATCCTCCACACACACAGACAGAGGGAAAACGCTGCTGCTGCACTTGTGGCCCTTGCCTGTGCCAGGTAAGGCCATACATACTCGCTGTCCCACCTTCACAATTGTTAGGATCCCTCTGTTGGCTCTTATAGACAATGGGTTTCATTCATGAAAAGTGAGTAAATCTGTGTGTAGATTTGCACATAAAAGCCTACTCTACTAAAAACCTACTCCGGATTCAGGAACGCCGCGAGAAACTCAGATTTGATCGTAAACACATGTGTATGATCATGAATGCCAATCCATCGTAAAGTGACAGCGCGCTCCTGGTAATCAGCAATTAGCATAAATCCCCGCCCATGAATAGCCAATGACCACCATATAAGGAGGTGTAGGTGCATCCAATCGACCTGTCAGTCATGGCGCAAACAAAGAAAGAGAGTGAAAGAAAAAAGAATTTTTCCGAAGCAGAGATCGAAATAATTTTGGGTGATGTGGACTTAAGAAAAAACATTTTAGTTTCTTCAGTTAGTAGTGGTGTGACAGGGACAGGCAAAGCGAAGGCCTGGAGGGAGGTAACAGATGCTGTTAATGTTGTCTCCGTAGTACAAAGAACCGTGTCAGAGGTGAAGCGTAAATGGTTATTTTAACAAATGATACGGATAACATATAGCCTACAGCAGTTTTGTATACATCGTCTTCAAATTATTTGAACCTTAATAGCCTAAAGCTCTGTTTTATACAACGTAAATTAAACGTTTTTCAAATCAGATTTATTCATTCATATGATCAAAAAGCCACAAAAAAAACAACAACAAACAACAACAACAAAAAAAAAACGTGTTGTCTCAAATAATTCTTTCAGCTGGCACATGCTCCTTCGTGGCTCCACCACCTGCTGCTCCTGCTGAACCCAGGCACCGAGGCCGAAGAGACTGTGATCCGGCTGTCCTTACGGATATTTTTATTATCATCATTCAACATGTAGAGAGAACGTGTAATCTATTGAGTCGATTTACATAGATAATTCACAATCATGAACCTAATCTGGATCTTAAACCTGCTAATTGCCAACTAATTTAACTAAATGTGTTATATTTTTAATATTTTGTCATGTTTAGATTACGTGTTTCAAAGGCATCTGTGTATTGTGTACATAACAGAGCGCGATACGAGTTAAAATTGTAATTTCCAGTCGTGACAAGCAATATTTATGTGCTTTACTAAATTTACACAAGCACTACAAGTGGTCAGGAGCAGGAGTAGATTTTGTTAGTAGCTACGAAAAGATCGGAGCTACTAAAATATTGATGAATGCGGACATGAACGTAAATTTCCGTCTGCGAACACTTTACACACAAATTCCTTCTGCTCATGTTTCATGAATGAGACCCAATGTATTTAACTAACAATAATCAGTAAAGGGATATTAATGTATACAAACACTTCAAGTCAAAATAACGTGATCAAGAAAGTGTCTTATCGAAAACATTAGTCACTCTACTCAGAAGCAATCAGTTAGTCAGTTTTTCCTGGCAGCCAAAGCTAAAATAAGCTCATCATTGACCTACTGATCAGTTTCCCTTCCCCTCTCTTCAGTGTACATGTTACATGAATGATCATGCTTGATTCAGTGCTCAAAACCATCCAACACACACTGTAGCACGGTCAGATAAAGGCATAGCTGAACACTTAGTGATTGATATTTTATATATCATTAAATTGGTGGGCATAAACAGACATCCCTGCTCTCTGTCAGCTAAGTGGCAGGGCAGTGTTCCAATGTTCTGACGTCAAACTAAGCTCTTGCTGTAGTCTGATCTGTGCTCTTTCAGCACGAGGTACTGACGCTGTTTGAAAGTGATGTTAGTACAGAAGAAAGTGATAAGTTTTGTCTCCTGCTGCAGCTTTAGCCATTATTCTACAGTTTGTGAACTTTATGGGGCAGCAGCACAGGGCCCCTGGGAGAGACAGGGCTATACACACAGTGTGTTGTATGCTTATAGGAAGGGGTGTCGCAGATTGTTTTTATAAGCAATATTCACCTTGTGCTTTGCTCACATGAAAAAAAAAAAACAACAATAAGAAGAGAAGTTAAACTTATGAATCATATATAAGTGCTCTGGTGTTTTTGTTTGATACCTAGCCTGCAGAATGTGCTTGTTTTTTGCATTTGTGCCTGAACTCTGGCTTCTGCTGGTGACAACAGATCTTGACTTGTCAAAACCAGAACTCTCCACTCTTTGTTCAGCCTCTGTTGAGGCTGAGAGCTCTTTGTTGTGGGGAAGCATCCAGCCCTGGTGCCTTTTCACCAACAGTGGGAGCTAATTAAAGAGCTATCTGCTTTACTCCCCCTCACCTCTGATGGGGCTGGTTAGTAAATTCACAATGTCAGAGGATAAGTAAGCAGAAAGACTGTGTAGCCATGTGCTTTGACATCAGTTGTTGATAAGATGTTTATATAGTGAGGTGCAGAAGGGGACTCTGACACATGACTCATCTGAATTGTCTGTCGCCTGTGGAACATGTAAACACTGATTCACACGTGTACGTTCTGTACTATAACACATGGCAGGATTTTCCTGGATTATATCCAGCATCCAGTAACAATGCAACATGTTGGTGATACACAAGTCAGAATTCTTATTTTTCTAGCTCCCTTTCTGCCACACACATTTGGTGGCATGTTGGGTGGTTGTCAGTAAAATTATGCCATCACTATAGACATTATAATGACTATCATCATATTGTTATCTATCCCTCCATTTTCTTTTTATGCCTAGTTGAAGACATTTTTCAAATCTGTAGTTGAAAACCTTGTCTTTTGCATGAGAGAATGCCAGAGTATCACTTCAGTAGACCTCCTCTCTTGCACAGATCTTCTCCCTGATTATAGAATTACTTGAACTAGTGCAGTGCCTGTTCAAAATGGGTCGATTGCTTGGCCTCAGGAATTTGCTGCATGCAGCTTTCTAGAGAACTGCTCATCGGAAAAAACTTCACATTGGACACTGCGATTCCTAGGGTCCTGAGCAAAAAGCACGCCATGCATGCATGTATACATGTCATTTGGATGCAAATACTTGAACAACTGTTTTATGGCCTCAATGAAGTCAAAGCCTGGCTATTTCTGGGAACAAAAGCGTTCATTCCGAAAATAAAATCCCTGATGCTTGAATTGTTTGAGAGCTGTACCCAGCATACCATTTGGTTGTGTAACACTTAATAGGGCTCCCCTCACAATACACTACACAGTGTGTACATTAAAGAAATACAAGTAAAAATATTCTGTAGATCTCAAGAGTTTGCTCTCAACACTGCACTTTCTTGGGTCCTCATCAATACAGCCTCCAAGGGTGAAGTGGATCAGATGAGTGGTTGTGGAGGAAATCAAAAGACGTATATGCATACATACATAGTTAGAGACAGAGACTTTCTCCATTTTACTTAGATGTCTTCAGTTTATAGCCTTGGATGTGGCGAAGCAATAAATGAACACTGCACAAAGTTAAGTAGGTTGCTCATTACACCCTGCTAAGAGTCGCTGTGTAAAATAATCTCTGTGCTGCATTCTAATGGAAAACATTTTTTAATTCAGATTCAAAAAACTTAGCATTTTAATTCCCAGCACATTACATCGGATCCCCTCCATAATTCAAGCTGAGTATTATTCCACTTACAGTTCCAAAAATGCTTAACAATGAGCTTTCACTTGTGCGTCATGCTGAGGCCTCCAGACTAATCTGCCAAACTATTCTCCAGGGGATCTCTGAAGACCTTCATCCACACAGTTCACCTGCTGCAGAAACAAACCGATCTGGGCCAGCTCCCTGTGTCAGATGTCCTGTACAGGTGAGGGTGGTATTTTGGTTCATCTGAAAGATAAATATTAGTATCTCTCCTGATGTGTAACCACCCTGTGTCGCTCCTACGTCAGACTTTTGCTCCTGGAAGGAGGCCCAGGCTCTCCATCCTGCCTCCTGGGGGGCAAACACAGTGTGTCCTGGGGTTTTGAGGACATGCTGCCAACACCTGATAATTCTGCTGGAGGAGCAGAGAGTAAAGGTAAAAAAAACATTCTCAAAATGTCTGTGTGATCAGCCTCTACATTTGTAAAACTAAAAGATAGGAATAACAGGCCTAAGTAGACACTGCTCTCATGTGAGTGTGATAAATTATGTCCTGTACATATTTCTAGTTTTCAGGCTTGCACGTAATAGAGAGGACTGAGCTTGTCATATTCCCCATCATAATACTGCCCTGCTTTCTGTTTTATTTACTCACCTTTAGATTATTTATAATCCCCTTTGCCTGAAGTGCATAAAATGTGTAAAATCCCAACAAAAATAAAGGGAGGAGAGTGCATAGCCTGGTACAACGCTCATTTTGCCTCATTTTACTGTATATGTATGCTACAATGTCTTATCCCTACTCATCATATTTTACACTTGGGCAGAAGCCTTTTGCATTGTATCTTAACACAGGGGGTTGGTGGTTAGTTTTAGGCAACGAAACTACGTGGTTAGGCTCAGGAAAAGATTGTGGTTGACGTTAGTCATGTGAGTTGACTCACATGACCAATGACACACAAGACTAACGGCAGACGTGCAAAAAACAAACAAACAAAGTTTCACACAAAACACCAACACTGTTTCCTGGGTCAAAGTCCTGGTCTTGCTGGACCCAAATTCTCTCCCACCCACCATAAGCAGATTTTCTCTGTCTTTATACACAGCCATTGCTCTGAATGTCGTAAGAATGAGGTGGATGGGTTTACAATGGAGTTGGTTGAAAGTATGGTGTGTCTCACACAGACACTTAAGGGGGCATTGTGTGTCCGTATCTGATGCTGACGCACGCTGCCCAAGTGCATTGTTTGACGCCCTGCGATTGAGACCAGGTTGATGTATGTACAGGGAGGGCATTAGAGCCCATGTTGAAACTTAAGAGCTGTGACTATGAGAAGGTAAAGCAAAGCCGGGAGAAAGTGACATTCACTCTCCAGCAATCCATCATCTGACCTTGTGATAGAAGCTGATCAGGGCATATATCCATTGAGCAGGTTTGCATATTTATATTTTAAGGTAATCTGACACTAGATCTGTAGTCTTGGATCTCTGAAGGCGTCACAATCCTCAAAATGAAAAATTTAGCAAAGCAGACAGATGTCTTTGTTTAGCATCCTCATTCTCTGCTCTCTTCTCTCCACTTCATCCACTTCCCTGCTGATACTTCCCCTTTCTTTTCTTTACGATTATCTGTCATCTGATTGTCATTGCCCTTATATCGAAGTCTTTTTGTCCCTGTGTGTTGCAGACACTGACCTGGGGCGCTGTCTAGCCACAGACGGGCTCTATCTGTATACCACTAACTCCTCCGGGAGAGGACTCAGCAAGCTGGGCTCTGGTTTACATGGGACACTGAGGTAATGTGACTCTCCTCGCCTGCCTTTTTTTTTATCTGCAGCATTCAGAGAATAGCAAGAGAGAAAGACAGACGGAGAGGGCAAAACACTAAAAATATCGCTCATCCATCCCATGGCATTGTGTTATTTTCTTTTTCCCTTTTTAAACCAATATCTGCAGTATGCAGTCACATCCTGCCTAACTGTGTTTGATTGATACGGTTGATTTTTATAAGGGACAAAAGGGCGTTGTGTGCTCTGCCTCTCAATTCCATGCTGTAGCTCCAAATAACCCAATTTGTAAGCAGAGGGCAGCTTTCTGCCACAGTGTGTTTTTAGAGTTCAAAGGGCCCAGAGACCTTTTGTTTCACTTTCAGAAAAGATACATGTGCCAGGTTTAGGCTTGTGAGTTAGTTAATTTTATGCTGGAAGTATTAATCACTTGATTAAACGAGAAACAACAACTTGGAAAATAAACATTTTTGTAAGGAAATGAGACTCGTTGGGACCCATACTACAGCAATAACCCACAGCAGTAAGTACAATTCTTAGCAATGGCATGCAGACAACTAGAACTGTGGAACCACAACAGCTTTGAATGAGCATGCCAACCCTTTTCTTAAAGAACATGCTCTTAATTGTCATAATCAGCACTGAATATAGTAAACAAGATGCTTAATTCTGCTGGGAGAATTTTAATGTCGGCAGATAATTAACACAATTAATTTGAAGGCAAAGCATGTACACACGTGATGTTATGCTGTTTTACTTAACTCGTTTTCTCATTCTGCATCAACTAGTGTCCCAGCTAGTTTCTCAACAAAAAGGTCTCCTTTCAAATATTCAATAATACACAATACAGAACACGTAAATAGATGCACTTTGTGTCTGTGCAGGGGTTTTGTGTACTGTCGAAATGAAGAGTTGGAGCCTGGCTGGGTGGTGTTCAGCAGTGGTCGCCTCCTCCATCGTCCCTCCTCCTTTGATGCCAAGCCTCATCAGCTGTGCCAGGTCATTGACCCCTTCACCCTCCAGGTATTCCACTATTTTGAACTTGATGCTGTGTCTTGATGCATTTCATTTTCATCACGAGTCTCGCATTAATTCTTACTTGTCATTTTAATGTGGTTTTATTATCCCATCATGCAACATAAAAATGATTTGATAGTACCAACAAGGCATGAAGGCTTAAAATTGGGCAGCATTTCTTTCTATTCAGGATGCAATAAAACCACAGTCTAAATGCAGGTGATGAAGATGTATGAATGAAAGTATGTATGAATTTGTACAAAGACGGGATATATGAAAGCTACATTCAGTCTAACCGTAGTCATTAAATCAAACCAGCTCTGAGTTAATATGGCTAATGTTTGCTGTGCCATTTTCAGGTGTGCCAGATTGTGCCCATGCCAGCCCACCACTTCCCTGTGGGCAGCAGCATGACCACGCTGCACCTCTGCTCAGATGGAACCTACCTGTACTGGGTCTGGTCCCCAGCCAGTCTCAATGAGAAGACACAGAAAGGCCACTCTGTCTTCATGGATGTCTTTCACCTGTCTGTGAGTACAATATGCCCTGCTATATACAGTAGTTTCAATTTGTTAATGTCTGTGTTCCATCTTTAATGTTTTCTCTACCTCCCCCCCACCCCCCCACCCCACCCCTCCATGGTACAGACACAGACAGGGTTGTGTGTTGCAGACATCTTGCAGGAGAGGGTTATTCTAACTCGCAAGGAAGGCGAGTCTTCAAAGTGCTTGAATGAGCTTCTCTTGAGTCGAATGTCACGCTTCCGGGCCTCCCATTCTGCCACACTGGCTGCTCTCACAGGCTCTGCAATCACCAACACTGTCAAAGAGGAACAGTCTGGTAATTCATCAGCACAACTTAAAGTCATCCAGAAATGACATATGATTCAGTGTGCAACTCATGGTGAATCTTAGGGTTATTAAAATCATTTCTGGTGACACTCATCTTCTTAACTCTTACAGCTGTCAACACTAGCTGTGGACTCCCTTTAAAGACCCTAAGAAAGACCCCTATGTATGTATGTGGAACCTATCTAGTGATGCTGGTCTCACCTCCTGGTGTGTCTGGGAGCTCTGCCACACGCTCCCTGTTTGGAGGCACCAGCAGCCTGTCCTCTCTTAAAAGTAAGAGCACACACTGTCACTTGTAAATCCGCACTGTTATGTGTTTGCCATAACTTCTGACAGTTATGCTGCCATTTAGTTTTTCTCAAAAAGTTAGAGATAATGTAAATTGATTTACTTAATGTGAAGATATAGTACACTGCAAAGACTTTGAGAAAAAAGTAAAAGCATTCTACATCATGTTAAAGGGAAACACCAACGGGAAAACGACAAACATCATTCATCTGCACACACTGCCCACACTGCAGTAACACAGAGCTGGTTGAAAAGAGACAAAGTTTCTTTTCAAGCTTCTAGTGGACAGCAAGTGTTCTGATAATAGTCTGATTACAGCTTGAAGTCATAAGTTAGGATTGATAATAGTAAGGAACATTACATTTGAACACACACAATGTTTTAATTAACATTACAAGCTCAAGAAAAACAATTTGCATTATTTGTGATTTAATGATGAAAAAAAATGTAAGGAATGCATTTGTTTACTCAACTTACATTTTTATTTGTTCAGTATTAGCCTCCAGCCTAGTTTTTAACCTGGCTGATGGTCAGTTCAGCAGCCGCGCAGACCTCATTGATGCTCCTGGCAGTTCATTAGGCAGGGGAGCCCAGGTGGCGGGACTAGGTAAGCTCAGCTTTGTCACATTCTCCTCTTATGTGTTGAACTCACAGATGATAGTCACACAATGCTTTGCCAGTTTAAGTGACATGTATTTCTATAATCACTGGCTTCACAGGAGCATGTTATGATGCACTGAACAACTTGATCTGGACCTGCTCCAGTGATTACATAGATCAATGGTGCAATCCTGGGAACCAAGCCTTTCATCATGTGTGCCATAGGCTTGGTGTCAGCCATGTCATCAAAGAACCCAAAGGTAGATTAAAAAAATTGCACTGAAACCACCAGACGCTCTTCATATCAGAGTCAGACATTTGAATATCTGTCAAACTTTTCTTTTCACAGAGGAAACTGTGGCCACTGGCGAGGTTATCAACCAGCTACTTCATCATGTAGGTGCTATGTGTATCCATCAGCTCAACCTGCTGGCAGCCAGCAGCAACAGCTTGCCCCTGGGGGCCTTGCTTGGTAAACAGCATCCCATCGAGGCCCGTCACTTCAGCAGCATCTGTGACATTATGGAGAAGGCCATGGTCAATGGAGACACATGCATCATTCGCTGCATCTTGGTGGTGTTCCAGGTCAGTCAGAGTTGCAGCTGGGGACAGTATTGCAGACAATGACTCAGCTTTTTTCTGTGTTTTGAGTTTCTTCTCTTTTTTGTCGGTCCTGTCCAGGTGGTGTTTAGGTTTTTCAATCCTCAGTCTGAGCAGAATAGGGAAAGTGTGCGTCGTTCAGGCCTACTCCTGTGGCAGCTACTCATGGCTCCAGTGGATCAGATTGGAGCAGAGATCCAGAGAGAGGTGTGCCTGGCCATCAGGTAAGTCCAGTATACTATATATATGTATATAAAAGAAAACTAATAGTTAAAAGGGTGTTTTGTAAAATCAGCGATCATAATGATATTCGAATGGATCTTTTCTTTTTACCTCCTCTCTGTCTCTGTAGCTCAGGCCTGAATACTTTGTATCAGGGGGAGACTGAACTCAACAAACTGCTGAAACTGGTTTTAACTGAAGGTGACTATGATACTAAACACACATTTAATATAACTAGTTGTTTTGTGGTAAATATATTTGACATTCTGTGTATTTGTTTGTGACATTCAGGTGAAAGGAACAGTGGCCTGTCTCAACTTCGTGATGTCATTCTTACCAACTTGGCAGACCAGCTGCAGAAGAATAGATTTGGGAGTGAAGAAGATGACCACTACAGGTAAGTGGCTATCCTGAAACTATAGGGTACAATATCATTTTACATAGGCTCTGATGTTAACACAAAACCAGCAAAGTGTACTTAGTAGAATGCAGATCTCTGCCAGGCAGCTGCCCAAGCTGAGCGTAGCCACTCTTTAAGATTCTTGCAGTTTCAGCAGATGTGCCGCAGCATTTGTTTGGAAGCTAATAAAAACACACTTTGTGTATTTTTGACAAAGCAATGATGCGTTTCACAGAGCTGATTGAGTTCTCCTGCTAACAGGCACTGTATGTGAAAAAATAGATAGAAAATAATTATGATGATTGAATGTATTTTTAATAACTTCAACTGCAAATCTTTGATCCATGTCATTCATAGCTGGGCTTCAACAGTAATAACCTTTTCTATAGGCTACATCACACAAAGAGCAATAAACAAAATTAAAATAGACAGAAAAAGAAAAAATCATACTATATAGCCTGTTTACTTACTGTTGTAGAGGCAAAATGTCAAGAAAAAAATCAGGCAAGTCTAAAAAATTTGGCATGTAAAACCCTTCGCTTCTGAATTGCTCCCGGTGTGGTATTGCGCCAGTCATAGGATGAAACAAAACCTTGTTGCAGCTGCACCCCATGAATTGTCCCTCCTTGATTCCTTATAATCAAGATGGCATTGGCAGTAATGAAAACGGGGACTAATAAATGTCGTATTGTGCCTAACTTTAGTGCATCATAACATCTCAGTTACGTAATTAAACTGCAGCTGGTTCGGTTGAAATTAAGATCAAACCTTTTTATGGATGTCAGTTTTTTAGCTACACTGAAGGCCAAAATGTGGCCTCCAGCGGACTACTTAGGGCTTGTTGGTTTTAGCTGAGCTGATTTCTGAAAAACTTGTGGCCTCTATGGGCCCATTAGGAGGAGAGAGGAGTCAGGAGTTAATGACGGTATGAAATACTCAATAAAACAGGTTTTTCAACAACACAAAATATGATGCTGATTGGTGCGGTAGTTTGCAACGAGAAAAGACAGAGAAAAGACAGACACACACACACACACACACACACACACACACACACACACACACACACACACATCCTAACACATTATCCCCTCCAGGCTTACACCTGGCAAAGATGACAATGTCAGGTGTTACTTTAAAAATACAAGTTAGCTCCCTGTAGGTATGTACTTGTTCAAAGTGGTAGAAATCTCTGTCTTTTACAGATTGAGTGATGAACTGCTGCACTGTATTCTCAAGACTGTTGTCCGGGAATCCTGCCTCGTCATTACCAAATGTCAGACTGTCGCACGAGACGACTTCCAGAAGCTGCTCTCCACTGTGCCAGTATGACTAGCATTTCAGCAGAACTACATGCCATCTGTGTTGATTGAGATCACATGTTTTGTGAGATTGCACTCGTCTAAACTTGAGATGGTTTTTTGCCTCTCTGTAGGTGGTCTCACCTAGTCTGCGCTACCTCATGGCTGTTCAGAACCACCTCCTCAGTAATACCATTCTTATCCGTCCGGATGATAATGACGACAGTGACAGCTCCCTACAAGGGGAAACAATGAAGGTACAGGTAAACATCCCCTTTAAATACCCCTACCTCTGTGCATGTGGTGTGTCTGTCAATGAGAGAGCAACCCACCAGACGGAGCAATGGGAGATAATTGTTCTTTTACAGCACTGCTTAGTAATTTGTGCTTATTGCAGTTTTAATGATGTCAGTTAACGGGGCTATATTAAGTAAGAATGTGTTGTTTCTAAATATTACTAATATTGGTTAAAAGGATGAAAGCGGAACAGTCTCAAATAAGCCAACAGCTCAGATTGTGTTAATATGTGGAGTTTTTTTCTGCAGACATAAAATTAACAAAATCATGTTTGTATAATTTCCATATTGCATGACAGAGATGACCATGGAAAATCTTGAAAACAGAGTTACGTAAGTGTGGGCATATTGTGTGTGTGTGTGTGTGGTCCCCAGGAGCTGCAAAGCAGCATCTTATCCCTAGCAACAAAGATCCTGGTGGGATGTGATGAAGTGCTGGAGACCCTGCAGCAGGTGACCACAGCTCTCATTAACAGTGACATTGCTGACAGAGAAACAAGGTGAGCTTTTGACTTCATCTGTTTTTAAAAACTGCCTCTTTAGGGTGGGAAAATAACCCTTTAGTCAGCCAGCCACAGTGGCTGCTGGGTACCTTTAAAATCATGCATGAGACTTTTGAACTTAATCTTTGGTGTCAGCTGTATTACCATAAAACTATAATGTAACTGACAAAAATAAAATGAGACATGATGCTCTCTTAGTTGGCTTTAATGCTCTATTTCTCCGTGAAACAAGATTTAGCTAAACCTGAGTAATGCTGTTGCCTCCTTACAAAGAATAGAAGGGTGTGTGAGAAATCATTTATGTACGCAGGCTTTTGCAATCACTGTGGCTTTGTTTTACCTCTTTAATTTTCCCTATTTCTTGTGTTGTTTTTCCGCTTAGTATCGATCACCTTCACATTGAAAAGCTGCCTTTTCTCTGCTTGTTGTTCAGGTTGAAAGGCCTGGAACAGGTAACCAAGGCCACCATGCTTGGGCACCTGCTACCAGTGTTGCTCACCTCTCTGATGCACCCCAACCTGCAGACCCTCACTCTTGCTGACGCCCTCATGCCTCAGTTGGTGCAGCTGGTCCTCTATACTAGCCAGGTTAGAGTCTTGCCGGTCCAAAAGACAGTTCTTGCATTGAATAAATTGTTTTGCCTTGAGTAACAAAGAAGTATTAAAGTAGTTGTTTCTACTCTCTGTTTTCCAGACTGCCCTGCTACTGAAGACTCAGTCTCCACTTTTCACTGACGAGCCTCCACCTGTGGGGGGCTCTGTAGGGCCGGGGGCAAAAGCATGTGCTGCTGATGACAAGTATGTTTGCTGAACGTCCACCAGAAGCATGCTAACAATCAATTCGCAGTGAATCCATCTGATTATATTTTGGATCACTTGTTTTGTTAGTCATAAACTCAGCTTTGTAAAACCAGTCATTTGTTTGTATTGCATTAGAATTCTTGACGAACGTGAGGAGCCCGGTTTCCTGACTGGACTGAAGATCCCTGCCCCATGGGCTGCTGGGAAGACAGTAGAGACAGTGCATCCTGTGAGGGACAATTACAAGTTCAAGGAGACGGTACACATCCCAGGAGCGCGCTGCCTGTACCTTCGCTTTGATTCTCGCTGCTCCTCACAGTATGATTATGACAAGGTACTGACTCATGCAACTACACTAACTGTAGGTCCAGTGGCCTTCATCCTTTGTGGCTCTGGTTGGGGACATTTTTAATTAAGTGTATTCTTTGACATTTTAGTTGGTCATCTATGCTGGTCCCAATACCAACAGTCGTAAAGTAACAGAATATGGAGGGAACACTCTGGGATATGGCAGTCGTAGTGTCTTGGGGACAGGATGGCCCAAAGACCTTGTCAAGGTAAAAGAAGCTGTTTTTCACAAACATACACAGTAAACACATTGTGCACAAACAGTCTTGAAGAGCTACATTTTTTCTATGTCATGTTTTAGGTTGAAGGAGACACTGTGACGTTTTCTTTTGAGATGAGGAGTGGACGTGAGCACAACACCCCTGATAAAGCCATGTGGGGGTTCTCCTGCACTGTCAGAGCTCAGGTAAAATCTGGGAGCACTGGCATGTCCCAGACATTTGTATTTACTGTTGATTAATCACACTGGCATCATGTAACATGAAGAACAACAGCTAATTCTGTAGATGCTATTTGTTTTTGCTTTCAGGAGTCATCTGAGGATGTCTCTGGAGGCCTCCCCTTCCTGGCAGACCTTGCCCTCGGTCTGTCAGTGCTGGCTTGCTCTATGCTCCGCATTCTCTATAATGGGCCAGAGGTGACAAGAGAGGAGGAAGCCTGCCATGATTTGCTCTGCTCAAAGCTGCTGCAAAGGTGACACAGCTGAATGAAAATACCACAAAATGTCTGCCAGTGATATTGATTACCCATGTGATAAATATAGTACAATTTAAGAAGTGGCACACATTCCTCAGTGGTATGTAGTTGAGTGCAGCAAAACATCTGGCAGCATAGATGACAGACAGATGACACGCTCGTTTTTCTAATAGGTGTCAGTGGCAGGTGGAAGCAAACGGTGCGATCTCTCCTGCCCTCACGCCCAGCCCTTCACCGCTGCCACTCACTATTGAGGAGGATCGGGAGTTCACCTACCCCTCTGATGTGCTCATCCCACCCCCAGGCCTCATGCCAGGGACCTACTTTGATTTGCCTCGTATCCGCCTCCCTCCAGGCATCATGGGAAGGCTACGAGAGGTGTCTGGAAGGGCTCGACCACAATTCCGTCCTAGTATCAAGTAAGAAGGTCATACTGTAACAGTACAGAGGATATTCATGTGACATCATTGTACACAAAAAAGTGAAAACATTGCTGAAATAGAAAGTGCGAGAGAGGCGAAGCAACACAAAGCAATTCTTTCTAAAGCCTGATTTATGGCACGTTGCTTGACATTTTTGATAAGTATTGTTCGACAGGAATTAAACAGTCACACATTGTTTTCAATTTATGTTTCAGCAAAAGGTTTTAAGTTGTTACCATGGTAAGCAGAGACCCTCTGCATTTTTTTATGATGAATCAATGAATCAATACATGAATCATTGATGATTTCTTTGTGTGGAGCTGACAAAAAAATATTTCAGTCAGGACCACTGAAAGAAAACTTTTTTCATTGCAGTGTTATATTTGGTAGTATGGCTTTGTCCTACGTAGAAAGCCTAAGGTGGAGAGAGCACACCTCTCTGCCCCTCCACACGCATACGAGAAAAGCCTGAGGCAGAGAGAGCAAACCTCCCTGCCCTTCCATGCACCTACATGGAAAACCTAAGGCAGGGAGACCAGCAGCAAAGACCCCCCAGAAACAGGACAGAGCAAGCATCAATGACAAACAGAAATAACACTGATTAGTCAGACACAGCTTGAAAAGGAGGAGCTGGGGTGGAGGCGGGTTGCAAAGCAGCTTGCAGAGGAAGCAGCAACAGTAGGCAGGCCAGAGCAGTTTAAATAGGGCGCCCTGAATGAGATTTGCCAATGGGTTGCATAGAAAAGAATCATGAGCTGTCAGCTGACTCCCTTCCATCAATTGATTGGGCTGCTTGAGATCAGTTGATGTAGCTGGGATGTGTCCTGCCTGAACTAAGGGCATGCTAAATTTTGGTCAGTATATGTCTGCTGTTGTTCAGCCTGGTGAAGGCAATTTTGCTGGCCGCTGTCCTCTCAGCTCCCCAGGAGCTGCTGCTGACAGACAGCTGCCTCTGTGGACTGAGATGCTGAATGCAGGTCAGAGTTGGTGGGGATTGAAAACAACTATCTCCGTGGCGACAGTACCAGTTACATTGCAAGACAAATTCTGATGTTGTCCGCAACATAAAAAAATTCTGCAGGTGCGCAACATGAAAGGAAAGTGTCATTTTTTTATTCCTGTTGAACAAATTAAATTTCTGTTGAGCAACACTTATCAAAAGTGTTGAGTGCTCTGCCATAAATCAGGCAAAAGACTGTTTGTTAAATGAATTATGTAATAAATTATAAACATGTTTTCAAACTGGTTCACGGGTGATCAGGATGTCCTTTAAAGTACTTGTGGTTTTGATCACATATCGTTCTTTAAAATAGAATGTCTAGGCTTTTGTATGTCTTCAGGCTTTGTTGATACGGTGAATTTTGATTTAGTTTTGAATCATCATCATTTGTTTTCTTCTCAGTATTGCAGCTCTCCCCATTCGTAGCAGCCATAGTTGGTTAGTTTTTGTGTGTTTATTAGATGAGCAATGTGATATTGCTGTTATATGACAGCATTTATTGATAACTTTTTTGACACAACCAATTTTTTCTGCAAGGGAGGTGATCAGGCCAGATGTCATGGAGGAGGTTATAGTATCCTGTGTCATAAAACACCTAAGCCTGGTGGATGCCCTTCAGTCACTTGTTAACTACCAGTACCGTGAGGATCATGCAGAGGAGTATGACCTGGTCTGTAAGATCATGGCTGAGACCTTCAAGAAGATCAATGCTATGGAACGCCAGCTGCAGGTGAGCTCCTCTTACATAGCAAGGTTTTTAAAAACTAGGATGCTTTGAATTATGTTTGCTTGCTATCAGTGGAAGACACACTGTTCACTGTGCATGTTTGAAAACTTGTTTTTATTTTGGGTATTCAAGAGTTCTAGGTTAGATAGTTAAATGAAGTATTTCCTGTTGGCTGCAGGGAATGAGATTAATGGAGAGTTGCTATTGCATGGCGTTTTTTGCAAAGTTATGTTTATTTGCAGCCAGGACGCTTGTATACTGGGCATATTTAAACCACCTTATGATACCTCTAATCACCAGATTGGAGAGATATTTGCATAATGGGCAGCATATTAAACTACAGCTTGGAAATATGAGAGTATTATTAGTTTTCAGTTGAAATAAGGACACGGCTGAACAGAAGACCTGAGTTTAGCTAAAAAAGAAATTAGGCTAGCAACCTGAACAGAAACAAAGTCTCACTCTGTTTCTAATTATCTCCTGTGTTGTTTTCAGAGTGTTGCAGAATTGGAACAGAAATGGCAGAATGAGGTAGAAGAGGCCCAGCAGGGAAAGCTGGAGAACAACACTCCTTTCTTTCACGACTACCACTTCTTTGAGGTACACTGCTCCACACACACAATTTACAATTTTCCTCTAGAGATTGAAACTACCATTCGCTTTGATATTCATAATCTATTGTTTTGTTTTGTTTTATTTTCCCAGAACAAAATTAAGGAGCTGGAACTACTTTGCTCGCTTAAGGAGGTCCCACTCGATTTTAGTGATTTGGAGAATGTTGTCCTTGCATTGAGGCAAGTAATTAAAAATTATTCTAGCACTACAGGTGTCACGGATCAGTTCGTGCAGTAACATTATGTATCTGCACCTACAGGGAGAAGTTCTTTCAAGAAGTAAACACCATGCACCTCAGGAGTACCACCTCACTGGCCAAAACTAAGGCCTTGGTGAAGAGTCTGATGAATCGCACTGAGCTTCTGCTCCATGTTACCATCGCTCCACATTGCAGAAGTCTAACCAGCACACCCGCAGGCACACCAGGTCCAGGTACTTAAGATCTTTTTATGGGTCCTGTTACGGTGATGGTAATGAAACCCTGTTTGGCAGCAGGGTTGGGAATAGAGATATTTTCCTTCAGATTTTGAAGCCAAATGCTGTCAAACACAAGGTCCATCAGCCAGTGCGTCAATGGGTACAGTTACATAACTTACACAGGAGTCTGACTCTAATTACTTTTTGGAAATACAATGTATCACAGCCTTATTTCTGTAAATCAATATTTTCATCTGTCAGTGTTTGTCAGTTCATAAATCCTGCATAATTAGAAGTGTCTTTAGTTAGCTCAAGGCATCAGTCATGGGAGACAAAATGACAGTGAGTTTGTTTCTCATTTAATATTTCTGATTTTGTTGTGCCAGCCTCGAAGTCTGTGTCAGACGCCAAGACAGTGATCCCCATGGTGAAGCAGCCAGTCTTTCTACGCAGCATGTCAGCACCCTCTGACTTGGAGATGATTGCTAACCAGGACTTAGAGTTTACACATGCACCCCAAAGGTATTTTTCTATTTTTGTTTGATAGAATTAATGTTTGAGAATCATGCAAGGGAACTGGCAATTAATTTATTCCTTTACTTGTTATCTTTAGGAGGCGACACCACCCTACGAGTCATCGCAGCAGCTCCTTTACCCTGCTGCAGTCTCTGGCCATAGAAGACAGCCGTGACAAACCAACATACAGTGTGCTGCTGGGACAGCTCTTTGCCTTTATTGGAACAACACCTGATCAGGCTGTAAATAACTTACTCATTACTCACTTCTTTTTTCGTTGCCATAGCTGTATGAGAATCAGTTGGTAAATTCTGGTCTGACAGTGAGATCTTTTATATCGGTGATTTCTGTAGGTGTCAAGCAGCAGTTTCCTGTCTGCTGCGCAGACGCGTTGGAGACGTGGCAGCACGCGGAAGCAGGCACTTGTTCATATGAGAGAGCTGCTCACTGCTGCTGTCAGAGTGGGTGGCGTCACTCACCTGGTGGGGCCTGTCACAATGGTACTGCAAGGTGGCCCAAGGTAAGAAAGCAGTGCTATTAACAGTAGTAACAATCTCTCCCTACTGTACATACATAACATAGGTAAACACTGACTCAATACGATTATAAAATGTAATCATGATATTACAATATTTAAACATTTTAATGCCACAGTTAAACAATGTTTGAATTTGCCTGATTCTTCAATACATTTGTGTTTATGTGCCATCTGTGCAGGATTGAAGAGCTGACCTGTGGTGGAATGGTAGAGCAGGTGCAGGAGGCCTTTGGGGAGACCATGACATCTGTAGTGTCACTATGTGCTCGTTACCCTATTGCTTGTGCCAACAGTATTGGCTTGCTTTGCACAATCCCCTACACCAGGCAAGATACTTAATCTTGCATCTCTCTTTTGATTTGTCTCTGTATTACTAAACCCTCAGAGTCCTTACCCACATTCATCATCTGTGTTGATATAGGAGTGAAGAGCAGTGCCTGGTGCGGAGCGGTCTGGTCCAGCTCATGGACAGCCTGTGTAGTTTAAGTGGTCAGAGGGAATGCAGCTCAAATGAGAAGCAGACCAAAAAGCAAAAGGTGGCCACCATGGCATGGGCTGCTTTCCAGGTACTGGCCAACCGCTGCATTGAGTGGGAGAAGGTGGAAGGTAAGTTATGCCTGTAGGTCCTTACTTACTCTGATCACGTGTGAAGAGCCATCAAGTTATTTATATTTGTGCTCATCCTGAAAATGCATGGATATACTACATGAACGTGCCTTTAAGTATACATTAACAATGTCCATGTGTTTTTACATGCTCAGAGGAAATGGTTGTACACTACACATTTAGTAGTATGTTGTAATGATAGGTAAGTAATCATTTGTATTCTCTCTTTGAAGGTGGGTCTACCGATGCAGTACACTCAGGTCTGGCACGGCAGGTGTCCAGCCTGCTGACCAATCACCTGGCCCGAGCCACAGAGTGCTGTGGGAATCAGGCAGCTGGCAATGATGCCTTACAGGATGTGCTCAGTCTGCTCAATGACCTGTCCAGGTAAAATTTTATGTCATGTATGCAAATAATATATTTGTTTGAATCATTTATGTATATTGTTATGTCTTTTGTGCGTATTTATACAGTGTTTGTAAAATGTTTCTGTGTTTTGTATTGCAGGAGCCACATAGGGAAAGCTATTCTGAGCCAGCCAGCCTGTGTTTCTAAGCTCTTGTCTCTGCTACTTGACCAGAGACCTTCTCCAAAGCTGGTACTTATCATCCTGCAGCTATGCCGAGCTGCCCTGCCTCTCATGAGTGTGGAGGACTGTGGTAACGTGGCCCTGCCCTCGTGGAGCTACTCTATTAACACACTAGATGCTGAGCAACAAGATGCTAGTGACCCTGCCTCTCGTATCGCCGCCTTGCTGCTCGCCAAGCTGGCAGACTATGTTGTGCCAGGTTGGTCTCTCTTACCTAGGAGTGCTAAATTAATGTGTGTGGAAGGGGGTGAAAGTATGAAGATACTTTCTCCTGCTAATATTTAGTATTTACAATGTTCCCTCTTTGCCAGGCTGTCAGACCCTGCTCTCCCCTAGCTCCTCTGAGCCAGACACTAGTCTTTCCCGTGCCAGTTCAAAAGGAGCTCTGAAGTCTGAGGATGTTGGGGAGGAGGGAGAGGCGGTTGATGGCAAGCTGTCAATCTTCATCCACAAAAGAGAGGACCAGTCATCTCATGAGGTTCTACAACCGCTTCTAAGGTAAGGTTGACCCTGATATCTTTTTTAAATTTCACATTAGCAAGCTTAGTCTCGGTTTCTGACTGTGACATGGGCATTCTTTCATGAACTCCAAAATGCAGTAGCTCAGAGGGACGTCCCTTTCGGCTTGGCACTGGAGCGAACATGGAAAAGGTTGTAAAGATGGACAGAGATATGACAAAGGTAGGATTTTTACTGGGAAAAAAAAACATGTATCCAGAATTCAAAATATACTCACAATATGAGAGCTTGTGTTTCTGTAGCTTTATACCAGTGCCATTCTTACCTCTGCTGTTGTATTTTAACCCCTCTGTAGAGTGGCAGTTGTGAAGTGATAACAGAAGAGGCCTCTGCTGCCCTGAGGAAAGCGAACAAATGGGCCCAGTCTGGTCTGATAGTGAGTGTTGGTCCACCTGTGGAGACTCTAGCCCAGGAGACCGCTGGAGGCATTACCACTGGTGACAAGAAGAAAACTGCTCAGACTGCTGTGTGTCGAGACAGGAATGCTGATCTGGCCAGGTAAGTAAACAAGAATAACCACAGCTGTAATAACTATATTTGTCCACTCCAGCTGTCTTCATCATTCAGTTATAGGTATCAATAAGAGAGTAGTGGTCATACTGCATGTAAATTTGTGTCTGGTTGTCTGGTCAGACCGTACACGTGACAGACTTGTTCTGACTTCTAAATTTGCCTTGCACAGGTCGGACCCTGTTAGGCCATTTATCAGTGGCCATGTTGCCAACAGTATGGCTGCTGAGGTCATTGCTCTGCTGCATAGTCTGCTCACTGCCCCAGAGTCCAACACTGCTCAGATCTGGACTAGCACTGCTGAAAAAGTAAAGGACTATTATGTGTATGACTTTATCACAATGTGTATGCTCATTAATTTTAAATGATAAGTATTCTATATAATGCTGTCTTCTATTAGACCTAATGATTTCTCTGTCTTGGTTTGTTGTAGGTTCTGTCCCGTGCCCTGATGTTTATCCCCCAATTGGGGAAGTATGCTGAGAGTATTCTGGAGAATGGGAGCAGCAGTGGCAGGAAACTGGCTAAGCTGCAGGCCATTGGCAGACAAGCTGTTGCTGCTCTTTGTGCCCTTGGGGGCTTTAAAGAAACTATTAAGATCGGCTCTGAAGTCCAGGTTAGTTGAGGGAGAAGATTTAGTCATCATGCTGTACTTTCACACCAAATTGTGCTGTACTTTGCATCTTAGGTGCAATCACATTTTGTACTTTAAATGTTAAATGTTGACATATTTTCTGTGATTCATCTGCTCTGCAGGTGGTAGGTAAGGGAGTGCTGGGCAGTGTGGGCATAGTTATGTCCATCAATGAGCAGGAGGGAATTGCCACAGTCAAGTTTCCTTCTTGCGAGTACAGGAGAGCTTGCCAAGCCTCAGACATCCTGACAGTACCAATATCACGCCTCTGCACACCCAGATCTGAGGTACAAGTTTCAGCATCACATACAGCAGTCCTTATTTATATGGAAAATACCAACTCAAATCTCACTCTCTACTCTTCCCCAACAGGCTCTTCCCCTTTATAAGCTCTCAATCACAGAAAAGGTGGTACAAGCAGTGCAGTCCATGCTTCTTCCACAGGAGGGCAGTCTCTCCATTCACACTTCTCTACCAGCTACAGGAGATGGCTCTAGCCCAGTAATGGCTGCAGTCCGCTTGCTGGCTGAAATCAGGACCAGGTTAGTAAACATTCATATAAATTCCCCTTCAGCTGCAGCCTGTCTTTAGGGTTGTTTTTAATCTGGTGTACTGTGAACACCTGAAACCCTTGAAACTCTGGTTTCATGATGTAATTTAAAAAAAAATTGTAATGACAGATTTACAGCAGAACCATAGACTGGACAACAATCATCAAGTTTTTAATGGCTTTTAGGGCATGCCTGGTGATGGCGCAGCTCCTGGAGGATAGCTCCTTCTGTGAGGAGTTCATCCAGCAGTGTCCTGCTGCTGTTGAGGTTCTTAACCTGGTCGCCCAGGAATGCAGCCCTGGTGAGCATACCATACATACTGGCATGAGAAATAATTTGAGCACCCAAAACCTTTCACATTACAGAGTAATGCATTTGGTCTATAATACATCTTTCACTGAGTTTTGTCATCTTGTGCAGGGGAGCGTCTCGGCATGGTCGAGGCTCAGTGTGAAAGAGTAAGAATGCTGTACCGGGACTGCGCTCGGCCTCCTCCTCCTCCACTGCAGACAGACAGACGCCAGGTGGGAGTTATCAAATTTATAGCACACACTAGGTTTTGTTCATATTACTTTAATTGTTGCAGTAACCAACCAGAAATGCAAGATAGATCCCTTCATGTGTAACAAACATGTGGACTCGATGCAGCTGAAAATATACATTTATCTTGGGAGAAGACAGAGAACGAGAGACAGAAAAGGTGATAATCAAACTTTTCCCTCATCAAAGACAGTCTTACTTCAGTCTTAAAAAAGTGTTGGTGGAAAACCACTCAAATCTGTTGAGTACATGTTGGAATTGACTGACAGCTGAAGGCAAGATAATTATAGTATGAAATTCATATACTGCTGCAAGCCTCAACTCAATCTTCAAAGACATTTTGATAAATTAAATAGTCAGATTTGTGGGCCCGACTCATCTCCTATTCCTTTGATGTGCTTCTCTCATCAGCCCAAGGAGATCACTTGGTGTCCATCCAGAGTGTTCCCTCCAGTCCGTGCCTGCATGTTCTCATCCCGTCTGACCTCTGTCACCTTCCTGGCTGATCCAAGTGCTGGAGGAGGGCTGCCCAGAGGCACCTTTATCTACGCTACCTGTCCTGTACCAATTCAGGTGGGCACATGCATTAATATTTGCCCTCTCAGTTTATTTGAACATGTACTACTGAGATAAAATCATGCACTGGTGCCGCACCCTTCCAAAGTCTGTTTACTTCTTTTTGCCCCTACAGGCCCCGTCCTTTTACTGGGAGATTGAAATTGTCTCCTATGGAGACTCTGAGGAGGACAGTGGCCCAATTGTGTCCTTTGGTTTTGCCACCGAGGCAGAGAAGAGAGATGGAGCGTGGACCAATCCTGTCGGCACATGTCTTTTCCACAAGTATGTTTCCCTGCAAATGAACTGCAAGATCTTTTTCCCACTGCTCTGTCTCTGACTTGAGTGCTGACTGCTATTTTTCTCTTTTATGTTGTTCCGTCTCTGTGTGTCTGTCTCCTGTCTGTGTGTGTCTGTGTGTGTCAGTAATGGTAGGGCAGTGCATTATAATGGCTCCAGTCTGCTGCAGTGGAAGAGTGTCAGGCTGGATGTGGCTCTACTTCCTGGTGAGACAGGAGACACAATATCTTTATCTTCACATACAATCTATCGTCTTTTTTGTCTCAGTTTGTCAACGTAGAAATCCATACAGGAATGTATGTAATGGATTTGAACTAAACTCCTAAAAAGCATTTCATCATATCCAGCTGCTCTTTAAAAAAACTATTTTGCTTCCTTAAGTCAAGCTGTTTGTAGTGTTGGCATGTTTTAAAATATGTCATTACCTGAGTCATTATAGAAAATGTTTACCTTACATTTGTATAAACACAGGCGACGTGGCTGGAATAGGCTGGGAACGTTCCGAGGGCACTCCTCCGCCCCCTGGTCAGGCCCCTAAAGGCAGGGTCTACTTCACCTACTGTGGCCAGCGGCTCGGCCCCATCCTTGAGGATGTAGCTGGTGGAATGTGGCCCCTGGTTCACATTCAAAAAAAGGTGGGTTGCTGTTGACCAAAATGACATTTGCAGCTTTATAGTTGAACTTCTGTCAAATTTTGGTTCACCACTTATATTTAATATGTATTACACTGCATCATTTTCTTTGCTGCTTCAATTACACAATTTTCCCTAAAGAATAATGTGGTCAATTGTCTATTTTGCTTTTCTTTGTTCTGTAGAACTCAAAGATCCGTGCCAACTTTGGAAGCCGGCCATTTGCATACGCAGAAGGCCAAGCACACAGAAATGCGGCCGACTTATGTGTAGACCTCGCAGAGGAAATAAGTGCAAATTTTGAAGCACTGCCCTTTGCTATGGCCTCAGACAGCGATAATGATGCAGGTGCAAGTGTTACCTCTGACTCTGGCTCCCATGGACCGCCTTGTCGGATTGCAGCCGTGGCAGTTGCCCAGCAACGTATGTTTTATCACTTTTACGTCAGCCTTATCCTCATTAAAGAGTATGTTTTTCCTTTACATCTTTGAATTTGCATAAATATCCCACAAAGACAGGTCGGGAGTGCACCACACTGATACAATGTTTGTGTATCATTTGTTAAACTCACATTTTCTGTTTGTTTTTTCTTGTTGGTACAGAGTACAACAGCGACCTGTCGTGCCACTACAAAGTTGAACTGAGCTATGAGAACCTGGTCACCTCTGGACCTGACCCTCATCCTCCTCCTATTGCAGATGATGAGAGTGATGATGAGGATGATGATGATGTCCCAAGAGTGAGTGGGCTCTCCACTCCTCAATATTTCTCATCTTCTAATAATGACTTTGGAATTACTTTTATGCACTCTTCATTGTTTATTTTGACTTGTGTTTGAATCTAGGAGGACCACTATGCCTTGCTGGTAAAGGCCTGGGAGACCAAAGTGTTCCCCACCATTCGAAGGCGGTTCCGTAATGAGGCGGAGAGAAAATCTGGCCTGGACCAAATTAAAGGAGCTCTGCAGCTAGGTAAAGAAGGAAAGAATATCATGAAAACATAACCTTAATGTCCAGTGTAACACATATTGTAGGAAGTACTGTTAAAGTGCTTTTAACTTTATGGCTAATACTTCAGTGCACTGATGCAGCATACAAGGGGGGCACTGTTGTAAATGTAAAATTAATCATCCTTCAACATCTCCGAACAAGGTGGAGTAATTATAGTACCACAGCTAAATTTGACATGGAATTAAATGACAAAGTTAATAGCCTATTTAATTAGTTAAGCTGATGTCAAAGTTTATTTGAATGGAAGATTGGCTCAACCATACCTATTCTGAGTTTAGGCATATTTGTGTTAATGATGAGGTAGGCTTTGACTTTTTTTGCACATTTGGTCAGTGTAGCTGAAACATAAACAACTTTGTCAATATTTGTCTCTGTGGTGTATTTTGTTCACAACAGGCATGGTTGACATTGCAAGACAGACAGTGGAGTTCCTGTATGAGGAGAATGGTGGCATCCCACGTGACCTTTACCTCCCTACCATCGAGGATATCAAGGATGAGGCCAACAAGTTCACTATTGACAAAGTTCGCAAAGGTACTATTCACCTTCATCACTTTAAATAATATGATTTCAGTTTGCATTGTGAGAGAGCGCTATAGTAAAACTTGATTTGACACAGTGTACAATTTACTTAATCTTCATGATATTTTGCTTACCAAACACAGGCTTGACTGTGGTCATCCGCTCTCCGGACAGCAACAATACCAACACCACCACAGGAGGGACAGCCCTGCCCAAGTTTGCTATCCGGGGCATGTTAAAGACCTTTGGTTTGCATGGCGTGGTGCTGGATGTGGACTCTGTAAGTATAGTAGTTGATGCTTCAGTGTTTTGAGTCATTATTGGGAATGTGTCAATAAACTCAAATTTAATGACAACACTAAAATTAAAGTAATCAGTAAAATAATCCTATTTAATTTCACAAATAAATGCCTAACTTAGACCTACTGCAAAACTTGTTTGACCGTATATAAACACATATTAAGCACCTCCTTTAGAGATACAATACCAGTTTTTTTTCAACTTAACTCTTCTTCAAGCCTATATTGACAACACATATTACACATATGTTATCCTAGGCCCATTTAAATATTTTTTGGCTGTCCTGGTATCACCAGTATCACTTAACCTGTTCCAAAGCCATAACTTTTTTTTTTACTTACACTTCCTCAGGTGAATGAGCTGGTACAGGTGGAGACCTACCTGCGCAGTGAGGGGGTTCTGGTGAGGTACTGGTACCCTATTGAGATGTTGGAGCGCCCACCTGCAGGATCACGACGGACTGCAGCTAATGGCTTAGTCTCACTAGACAGTAGCAACATTCAGATTCATAGGTAACGTATGAACCCACAGATGATTAGCAAAATATAAATGCTTCCTGCACCAGTGCTCAGTATAATGTCTGTTTTACTGTTTTGCTGCAGGGAACTGCTTCGTTGTGAGAGTGCGCTGGCTCAGTTATACTGTCGTATGGCCTTGCTCAACATCTTTGCCCCCAAGAATCCCCACACCTTCACTCGTCTATTCCACATACCTGCTATCCGTGACATCACGTTAGAGCACCTGCAGCTGCTGTCCAATCAGCTGCTGGCTCCTCCCCTCCCTGGTGAGTGTTAATCTTTCTTTTAAATTGCTGGATCTCTGAATATGGTGTTAATGATCATTTGTGTTTCTGTGGTGATTGTGCTGATGTTCTTCCTACAGATGGCACTATTAGTTCTAGTTCTATCCTACTGGCTCAGTCGGTGCTCCACAACCTCCAGGGCCAAAGCTGCTCTCCCTCCGAACTATTCTACCAGGGCAATGCTCAGCCCATCCGGGAGTGGCTGACAGTGGCCATTACCCGTGCCTTGCATCAAGGAGAGGAAAGCCTGCTGGAGCTCACAAAGCAGATCTGCTGCTTTCTACAGGTCAGTGCTTGATTTAATAAATATGCCCCTGGATACCTCCCCAGTTTGTAATGTCACGAATCTTCTCATAATTTTGTTTAATTTACAGAATGCACCAGAGCAGTTTACATCTGAGGAGTTCCCTGTGACAGAGTCAAAGGTTAGCATGGATGTCAGCTTTCCAGGTGCTGCGTTTGTGATCGTATCCTGCAAGGAGAGCCAGTTAGGATGTCGCAAAGAGTGAGTTTCTCAGAAGTGTTCAACTTCAGCAATTTGTGATGAACTCAGATTTCCTATCATCTACTTCCTGTAAAATGTTTAAAATAACCTGCTGTCTTTTCCACTCCATTAGCTCCAGCCTTTATAAGGCCCCCTGGGCTCGAGTCATGGTGTATGGCCTGGGTCACAAAGTACGCAGAAATGGCCAGCTAAATCTGATGGAGGCAGTGTGCTATCCTCTGGATGCCTCACCTACCAACACAGGCCTTACTCCCCCTCCCACCACCAACCAATACCCCTCTGTTATCATACCCACTGACAAGGTGCACATCAAACTGGGTGAGTAATCCACCTCCCAGAGAAAGATTCACACAGGCTGCTTCAAGGTTTTGTTTAAAAAAAAAAGAAAAAGAGACAAGATGAAATGGCATTAAATATCCTATTGTTTTGTTTGTAGGGGTGTCGCCCCCTCCTGGTGCTGTACTGGTGCTGCATTCCTTGCCATTGGAGTTTCCTCTGGCCATGGCATTTGCTGAACAGCTGTTGACATGGAAACTGGGGGAGGACAGTGAGCGATCAGAGGATGAGCTGGAGACAGTGCCCTCGTCTGTGCTGCTGCAGGTGGTCGAACTACTAGGTAGGTTGACCACCGGTGACAACAGCACTTTAATGAGCCTAATGTATTAACCTGTTTGTTGTTGCTGTATACATTATTTAATGCAACCCATCCTTCTTCACAATTATCCAGCAGACACACACGGATTTTGTGTTATGACCTTTGGATATTATTTAATGCTTTTTGGTGTATATTCTCAGTAAAAAAGCAAAATTAAGAAGTCAAAAAAATAAAATATAATACCTCTTTTGATGTGGGTTTTTAAGTCTTTGCTTGGTTTTTCAAAACTGCAATAAACTCTTGTACTTAAATAAAATGTCAATCTTATAAGTGTGTAGTGTTTGTGATCTAGTTAAACCTGCATATTCATTGTTCTTCACTACTAGCTCAATAAATCATAAAAGAACTTGCAAGATAAATCATACCAAACATAAATATGGATTTTAACAACTTGAAATGTTTTCTGTGTCATTGTTCGTATTGTTTTAGGTGGTTTGCTTTGGACCACTGATCTGGCTCCCTCCATAAAAGAGCTCATCTTTCATTTACTGGCTGAGCTTTTGCGGAAGATCCACCACCTGGAGCAGCGCAAGAGCCCTGCTGGTCTCTCCAGCTCCATTGCTCTGCTGCTTAACCCCTGCCTTGCAGTGCTCATGGCCCTGCAAACAGAGCTCCGAAAGCTCTACGACCGGGAGACTCAGGGATGGACTGCTGGAGGCGCTGGAGCAGGGGGGTCATCATCTGGCGGTGTAGCGTTGGCTCTGGGAGCGGAGCAGAGTCGGTTCTCCACCTACTTCCACGCTCTGATGGAGGTGTGTCTGGCTGTGGCAGAGGTGACGCTTCCCCTCAATGTTGGCGGCTCTTCAGTGGGAGCCCTGTCCTCCACCAGTGCCCCTAACCTTAGTGACTCTTCATCATCTTCGTCATCATCCCCGGGCCAGACGCCACAGAGCCCCAGTCTGCTATCTAAACGTAAGAAGGTGAAGATGAAGCGCGAGAGAGCAGCGGCTGCAGTGGCAGCAGCAGTCTCTGGGAAACGGGGGAGTGGAGGTGCGCGGTTGTCAGAGAGTGACAGTGCCCTGCTGAACATGGCGGGTAGTAAACCTGAGGATATGCTGTGGTTCCACCGCTGCCTCACACTCCTCATGATACTACGACATCTCGCCAATAAGGATCCGCAGGGCTTAAGTGTGACCAGTGATGCAGTGACAGATGCCTGCCACGCCCTGGTGGGTCCCACTGCCCACAGCCGCCTGCTGGTGCTCTCAGGTATCCCCACGCACCTGGAGGAGGCCGTGGTTCGTAATGCTATCCGCAGGGCTTGCAACGCACATGGAGGGCTCTTCAAAGATGAAGTCTTCATCCCTCTGCAGGAAGAGGACCCAAAGAAGCCCAAAACTGGAGCTGGGGTTTCTAGCCCTCAGGATGGTAAAGCGGGACCTGAACCTGAGCGCCCCTTCTCCAACAACGGAGGTCCTGAGAGTCCTGACAGCTCCAGCAGCGTAACTCCAGCCATGAGCGTGAGCGCTTCAGCTTCTACCAGCCAGACGTCAATCTGCAGCTCCTCTCAGGGAGTGTCCCGCACTGCCAGTGAACTTTCTGTCGATCAGGAAGCTGTTCCGCCCCTCACCCCTGCTGCTGCAGCTTCGGCTGTCACGTACCCTCAGCAGGGCCCCCAAGACCCCCAGACCGTTTCTAGTCAGGAGAGTCAAGATACCTCCCTGTGCAGTACAGGAAGCCTGGGGAGTCTTGGGAGCTTGGGGGAGCCTCTCGACAGTGCAGAAACACCGTCAGTGTCAGATGGGGGCTCTATGCACACAGTCACTTCACTGGAGAGCAATGCAGTCATGGCCAGGCCCATCAAGGGTTATGCTGTCATTGAGGTGAGTTGATAAGAGCACCATAATAGATCTAAGGTGTTTGATTTTGTGTTGTTTTGAGGAAATACGCTTGTCTTTCTTTTGTTAATCACAGGTTCGTTCTCGAGCCAAAGTGGAAAAGATCCGTGCCAGTCTTTTCAACAGCAGTGATCTGATTGGCTTGTCCAGTCTGGAAGGAGAAGAGGAACTTATGGAATTGACCAATGAGGAGATCCTCACAGCCTCCAGTGTTAACCAAAGCCTGTTTGACACACAGGGAAGTTCCGCACTTGAAGACTACTTCCTGGACAAGTCAGTCAGAGGTTGGTGTTAGATTACATATATTCTGCTTTTACACACTGACATTAGTTCTGCCAGCATCTGCCAAATCTTAAATAATCTATCTCCATGTTTTAAGGTGACAAGCTTGTTTCTGGAGCACGAGATGTGCTCACAGATATTTTCAAGAGCTGCGTGCACTCAGAGCAGATGCTCAGCCTCACGCAGGCCAAGCCAGTTAAAGTGTCTGACATTTACCTCAGCAAGGAGCAGATCAATGCTCAGACACCTGGCAACCTACTGCATACTTTCTTCACCAATGTTAGGCCTCCAAAGAAAGTACTTGAAGACCAGCTTACTCAGGTATGTAACACACTGGCAGCAAACATTCAAAAATGCTCTGAGTTAATGTCATTCACAGTTTTGCTGTATTATCCAGTGATCCTGTTTTGCAGTCAATTTTCAAGTGTAACATTTTGCAGCTCCCCCCTGCTTCCCTCAACCACCACAAGTACATTTTTAACACTTAACACTGTGTGTACATTCACGTGTGTTAAAATGATTTGTTTGTATCAGATTCTAAGAAAGTATGGCACTCCCAAGCCCAATAAAAACAAATACAGCAAAGCAGGAAAAGAGCAGCACCAGGGCAAGGTCGTGAGCACCAAGAGGCCCATCACCAAACCCCCTACCAAGGAAAAGTCTGTGCTCAACAGTGTCAGGTGAGTATTTTGTTTTTAAGCACAGGTTTAGGTTCATTTAAACTTTGACACAGTAATTAATTAAATTTCCTGGTCTGTTGCCTCTGCCAGGACTGCACTGAGTGAGAAGAAGACAGTCCTGAAGCCAAAATCTCCTGAGAAATCTAGACCTGATGAGAAGGATGTGGAAAAATCTCCTGCCAAGAAAGCTGAAGGTTGGCAGTAATTACACACACTTCAGTCAGGTTAATGTAGTGTTAAATCGGTTACACCTCAGTAAGGACCTATTTCAGGTTCATATTTGCATTTTTGGTTTCTACAACAAAAAAATGCCATTTTCCTCATACTGCCTGTGTTGGAATACCTGTATTCACCCTCTGTCTGAAATGCTAATTTTTAGCACCTGTCTCTGTAAGCCTCCTCCTGGGAAAAGCCTGGTCTGCTCTGATTGGTCAGCGTTCCTGTGTCTTCTGTGTCTGTACTCTCTCTGTTTCTGTGCTTTTGGTGTTTCTGCACTGTCATTGCAGCCAGGGAGGATGACTGTGACCGTGTATGGTGGCATTTTCTACCATGAAAAATCACCAGTAAAAGCTTTAAAACCAAAATCTTAATAACCAGACATGTTCAAGCAAAAATATAGTCAGAAATCTGTGAGAAATAAACAAAATCTGTGACCAAGATTGCATGTGTCCCTGACATTAGCATGTAGCTACATGGTGCAGTATTAAAGTGACTTTGCTCTGCTTCCTTTTCTTCACATAAACTTGGGTTTCATAATGAAACAATAAGTATAAACTGATCAGTCCAATGACAGGAGTGATTTTATGCTTTTGTCTTTGTTTTATATAACTGAAAATTAAATGTGTTTCTGGTCAGACAAAATAAGCAGTCTGAAGGTGCAATATCTTCAGACTGCTTATTTTGCATTCTGGTAACATCTGATGGGCCCTACTACAGTATGACACTTTACTAGCCTACAAGAGTAAATCTGATTCCTGTTTTGAAACCAAGCTGCCCTCACATACCATTTTGTCTTCTCTAGTCCCAGAGGAGAAATACCTGACACTTGAAGGCTTCCATAAATTTGCTGTTGACCGGGCCAAGCAGGACATCCGCAGTGTCTGGAGGGCGATTTTGGCTTGTGGTTATGACCTACACTTTGAAAGGTGAGCCTGGGGAAAGTCAAGACCCCAATAACCAGCACTCAGACTGCTATTACTCAAATATCATCACATGCACGAGCTGCCCGGGAACCAGACATGTTGTGTTCTGACAAAATGTCTCTCTTCTCAAAAACAGAAAAATGTTGTTTAGTGTTTTTTTTATTTGTTGATATTTTTAAACAACCAACAACATAATACACAGTGACAAACAAAACATAATAGTATATGTACATATTATTTGTGTAACCATATACTAATATATACATACAGTTGAACAGTCATATACATTCATGCACTCATACATATATTATGCTTGTCACCACTGACGAACGCTTGCTAAAAGATGCAAGGATGCACACATTTAAGATGCACAAATACAATTACAGATTAATTTTTCTCGTATCTTGAGTTGGTAAATATACCAATACTAAAATACTGATAACTGATATATATATTACTGCTCAAAATTTCCAAGCATAGAATACGATTTTAAATTGATGTCCTTCTTCATTTTCATACTAGTCATCTAAGTGTATGACATTGGTCCATTTTCTGTACTCGAAACAGAAAGAAAGCGACCCACCAATTTAACAGTCATTTCAGGACAATTTCTCAGATTTTTGATACGAAATAACAAAGTATGCTAATGGTGTTATTTAAACTCCTATAGTATTCCAATATGTTATGACCACATTTTCCCAGTCTAACTCCTTTTATGATGAGTATCTGTTGACTGTGTGTACTTTTACAAAATGCAGTTGCACAATCTTCACTTTGTCCAGTGTTAAAATTTGTAAAGTCAGTCCAATTTAAAAACATTCAAGCCATCCAGATGGTCCAGATATTTCAGTGTATCTCATGTTCAAACACCTGTAAGTCTTTGATAAATTAGTGACTGTTATTGTATTAACATAAGGAACTAAACATTATGGGAGTTCTCTACTTAACAGCAGCTGTCCTCTGTACCAGGTGTACCTGTATAGACACTCGTCATGCCCAGAAGGCCTGCAGGAAGTGGACCTTGGAAATGGATGTAGCATTGGTCCAGTACATCAACAGACTCTGCCGTCACCTGGCCATCACACCAGCCAGACTACACCCCCATGAAGCCTACCTGGACCCTGGCGATACTGCTGATCCTCGTGTGGCCTGCCTGCTCAGTAAGTAAACCACTTGTTTGTTTGTGGTGTAAGCGATACCTACCTCTCTTTTTGCCTTTATGTTACTGTTGTTCTCTGTTGAATCCAATGCACACAGTGCCATTTACAGTGTTAGATACATGCTTGATACATACTGTAAGTCACGCTTGCTTGATTGTTTTATAATTTAGTATATCTGACTTTCTGTGTGTTTTCAGATGTGCCCGTGGAGAGCCTGCGCCTGCGCTTTGCGTTGCTACAGTCCCTCAACAACACCCTGGAAAGTTTCTTCTTACCGCTAGTGGAGCTGAGACAGACACATACCTATCAGAACAGCATTGCATCACTGTTATGTGAGGCCAAAGGTGAGCAGGATCTAGCAGGTCAAGGGGACATGTCGTGTGTGTGTATATACAGTACAGGCCGAAAGTTTGGACACACCTTCTCATTCAATGCGTTTTCTTTATTTTCATGACTATTTACATTGTAGATTCTCACTGAAGGCATCAAAACTATTTAATGCTGTTTCCGAAGGTGTTGTGATAACTGAAAACATGTTTTATATTCTACTTTCTTCAAAATAGCCACCCTTTGCTCTGATTACTGCTTTGCACACTCTTGGCATTCTCTCCATGAGCTTCAAGAGGTAGTCACCTGAAATGGTTTCCACTTCACAGGTGTGCCTTATCAGGGTTAATTAGTGGAATTTCTTGCTTTATCAATGGGGTTGGGACCATCAGTTGTGTTGTGCAGAAGTCAGGTTAATACACAGCCGACAGCCCTATTGGACAACTGTTAAAATTCATATTATGGCAAGAACCAATCAGCTAACTAAAGAAAAACAAGTGGCCATCATTACTTTAAGAAATGAAGGTCAGTCAGTCCGGAAAATTGCAAAAACTTTAAATGTGTCCCCAAGTGGAGTCGCAAAAACCATCAAGCGCTACAACGAAACTGGCACACATGAGGACCGACCCAGGAAAGGAAGACCAAGAATCACCTCTGCTTCTGAGGATAAGTTCATCCGAGTCACCAGCCTCAGAAATCGCAAGTTAACAGCAGCTCAGATCAGAGACCAGATGAATGCCACACAGAGTTCTAGCAGCAGACCCATCTCTAGAACAACTGTTAAGAGGAGACTGCGCGGATCAGGCCTTCATGGTCAAATAGCTGCTAGGAAACCACTGCTAAGGAGAGGCAACAAGCAGAAGAGATTTGTTTGGGCCAAGAAACACAAGGAATGGACATTAGACCAGTGGAAATCTGTGCTTTGGTCTGATGAGTCCAAATTTGAGATCTTTGGTTCCAACCGCCGTGTCTTTGTGAGACGCAGAAAAGGTGAACGGATGGATTCCACATGCCTGGTTCCCACTGTGAAGCATGGAGGAGGAGGTGTGATGATGTGGGGGTGTTTTGTTGGTGACACTGTTGGGGATTTATTCAAAATTGAAGGCACACTGAACCAGCATGGCTACCACAGCATCCTGCAGCGACATGCACAGAGCGCGATCTGAGTTAAAATTGTAATTTCCAGTCGTGACAAGCAATATTATTTTTCAACAGGACAGTGACCCCAAACACACCTCCAGGCTGTGTAAGGGCTATTTGACCAAGAAGGAGAGTGATGGAGTGCTGCGGCAGATGACCTGGCCTCCACAGTCACCGGACCTGAACCAAATCGAGATGGTTTGGGGTGAGCTGGACCGCAGAGTGAAGGCAAAGGGGCCAACAAGTGCTAAACACCTCTGGGAACTCCTTCAAGACTGTTGGAAAACCATTTCAGGTGACTACCTCTTGAAGCTCATGGAGAGAATGCCAAGAGTGTGCAAAGCAGTAATCAGAGCAAAGGGTGGCTATTTTGAAGAAAGTAGAATATAAAACATGTTTTCAGTTATTTCACCTTTTTTTGTTAAGTACATAACTCCACATGTGTTCATTCATAGTTTTGATGCCTTCAGTGAGAATCTACAATGTAAATAGTCATGAAAATAAAGAAAACGCATTGAATGAGAAGGTGTGTCCAAACTTTTGGCCTGTACTGTATATATATATGTATATGTACAGAATATATATAGAATATATGCCATGCCAATATATGCCAGATTATTACACAGAAAACCTGATTTGTTGAAACATAAATGAGATCAGATCTTTTCACTTATATACTCATCACCGATTACAGGTCTGATCTTCTACGACACTAAGGTCACAGTAATGAACAGAGTATTGAATGCAACAGTACAGCGGACAGCTGACCACGCTGCCCCAGAGATTACGCTGGATCCACTAGAGATTGTAGGAGGTATGGATTCCTTACACTTGACCACATGTTCATTGTTTCCCATGTCATATAGCTCGCAGTGGATCTTTGCAAACATTCTTTTTCTTATTTGTCCTTTAGGTGAGATCAGATCATCAGAGAACACGTATTTCTGCCAGGCAGCACGCCAGCTGTCCTGCATGCCGTCGTCCCAGCTTTGTGTGAAACTGGCCAGTGGAGGAGACCCGACCTATGCCTTTAACATCCGCTTCACTGGAGAGGAAGTTCATGGCACAAGTTAGAATTTCCCCTTGACATCTTTTTTTCTGTATAGCTCTGCAGTCTTTTACTTGTCAAGATTTTTTTTTTCCGACTTAACTGTAGCTTTGATGAATCTGTCTCTCCAGGTGGCTCCTTCAGACATTTCCTATGGCAGGTGTGTAAGGAGTTACAGAGTTCTGCTCTTTCCCTGCTGCTCCCCTGCCCCAGTGCTGCAGCCAACCGTAACAAGGTACGCTTTTTCAGGATCTGACATCTTTTCAGTATGTCCTGTATTTGACACTCTTGTTCCTTCCGACAAGGCATTATGTCCTAGTCAGGATTGGCCCATCACTGCTTGAAATCACAATGTTTCCTTACAGTTCTAATGCTTTGGCTTTGAAAACGTTCACAGTAAGCTGTGAGGAAATTTTGGGGTGCTATAACAAAACTACAGTGTTATGTCAGTAACAAGAATACAGCTTTTCTCAGAATTATATGTGGCACAACAAAGTTAATCACAGATGATGTAATATGATTCATAGTTGTGTTTTGTTTTTCCCAGGGGAAGTACATCCTGACGCCCTGCCCCATCAGCTATGCAGAGGAACAGTTGTTGCACTTCTTTGGTCAGCTTCTTGGTATAGCCATCCGCGCAGATGTGCCACTTCCTTTGGACCTACTGGGCTCTTTTTGGAAGGGTCTGGTGGGTGAGTCCCTCGACACAGAGCAGGACCTGCAGGAAGCTGATGTGCTCACCTACAACTATGTCAAGAAGTTTGAAAATGTAAGGGACCAGTGGTCTATACTTCATGTCTTTTCTGATAATATCAGGGTTCTAGAGACTTTAACGTGACGTTCTCGACTCCTCAGGCGAGTGATGAGACGGAGCTGGAGGCCCTGTGTGCTGAGCTCTCCTCCCAGCACCATTCAGGAGAAAGCCCCGACTCCCCCAGCCGGCCCTGCTGCACTTTCACCTATGTCACTATGACGGGCGAGGAGGTAGAGCTTTGTCAGGGAGGTCGCAGCCTCACTGTCAGGTACAGGAAACTTACTCACATGATTATCTTCATGCAGTGTGGGTTTTCTTGTCATTGTCTTTTTAAACTGCATTTATCTACAAGACCCAGCTCACTATAGTCTAATGTCTTCATCTTTTATTTATGGTGTGCTCATTGGATGTGGCGAAGCAATAAATGAAACAAGCTTTCACTTGTGCGTCATGCTGAGGCCTCCAGCTGCAGAACGTGGAGTGCAATGACACACAAGACTAACGGCAGACGTGTTCCTCTGCAGCTGCTCACCATGCTCAGCCCTCTAGAGATGGAGCTACGCACCTGCGGCCTGCCTTACATCAACCTGGAGTTCCTTAAGGTAATACATATATTTGTGTCCCTGTTGAAAACTGTTTGTACTACATTACAAAGCAAGTGTAAAGGTTACCCACCCCCACATATTATCCAAACCTGTTCTCGGCCAATCACAAATATATATGTCATTGGTTTACATGACAAACACCTTATTCTCTTACAGGCTAGTATAGTGCCTACTGTACATTAAAAGACTTGGAAAAGACTTAAAAGGCTAAAGTCTGTTTCTTTTGAGATTATTTCCCATCCTGCTCTTGGTGGAAAATATTCTGTCAAACTCCCTTTGATAAGTATGACATATTTACTATGCCCTTTATGTCTGTAAAAACAAATCATTTTAGAGATACAAAATAAAAGGTGTCATATGTCGACAGTATTCGTGTCCATTCAACATCAATGTAATCCATTAAGATAAACTGTATGTGTGTACAAGCTTAACATTTTGGATTTTGTCGCTTTAACTTATTCCCAGTCTCTGTTGTCTAGCTGCACTATTCTAGTAGGAGGAAACCATGGGAATAAGAGGCGAACCATTTCAAATGTAAAAAATTTCTCACTAATGTAGTTGCAGGTTAGTGGAGCAGATACATGCAGAATTAAACACAGACTCTTGCCTCCCCTGAGTCCCCTCCGTGTTTACTGTCCTGCTGGTTTGTAGCTTCCTGTTTGGTGCTGGAAAGAGCACACCTACTGGTTGTTGATAATGTTGACATCATTGAACTTTAGTATCCGCATGAGCTAAGACTAAAAACTATAAATAATGTTGAATATGTTTCTTTTTGTCAGTACATCAAGATGAGTTTTGTGATGACCTTACACCAAACGATTGAGATCACAAGAGTGTGCCACCACTCTAGCAAAGCTTTTATGATTTTATTCTGATATTGAAGATTTGTCTGCAACAGTGAAATCGATTGAAAAGTTGTGCAGTCTGACATTAATCAAATCTAATCAAAGTACGCCCTACTCTCTCTCTGTAGGCTCACACAATGTATCAGGTGGGTCTGATGGAGACCGACCAGCACATCGAGTTCTTCTGGACCGCTTTGGAGATGTTCACACAAGAGGAGCTCTGCAAATTCATTAAGTTTGCCTGCAACCAGGAGCGAATACCATTCACCTGCCCCTGCAAGGACGGGGGGCCCGACACCGCTCACGTTCCCCCGTACCCCATGAAGATCGCCCCTCCTGATGGAGCTGCAGGTAATGGCTAACTAGGTTTCAACAGGGCTGTGTTTGGAATCGAAGCGCTGCTAACTCATTTCATATTGTTCCTCTAAGTGAAGAAACTACTGTTATTATCAAAGCAACTTGTCTTGCCTTGAAGTCTTGATGACAGACTTTGAACATGTTGTTTACCACAGCTTGTCTGGTTTGTAAACAGATTTGTCTGCATAAACACATGTGGACATATGAAGCTGTTCTGTGTAGGAAACAAACTGTTTCTGTTGTGTGAACTTAACATTATTACAGAAGTGGGATCTGTCTACAAGGGTTAACTGCAGATAAAATTTGTTAACAAACACTTTTATCACCTAGATCAGGGGTTGGAATTGGGGGGTTAGATCACCACTTCAGCAGCCGCGAGACCTCATTGAATTTCACACATTCAGGTGTGTGACAATCAGTGGAACTTTAGCTTTACTTTACTTAGACAAGTTTATTATTGCTAACAGCTGCTACACTTCAACTCACTGGTTGCTGCAGATTCATGTTAAAACTCCAGTAGTAAACAAACATAGACAACAGGACTCGTTACGCAAGGAGAAGTACTAGGTGATTTTGTTGTAATGCACCTTCCTGTTTTTCGTCCTCCAGGTCAGCCAGACTCACGCTACATTCGCGTGGAGACCTGTATGTTCATGGTGAAACTGCCCCAGTACACCTCTCTGGATGTGATGCTGGACAAACTGCGATATGCCATCCACTACCGCGAGGACCCTCTCAGCGGCTAAGAAGACTTGACAACCCCACGCTCCCCAGCATATACACCTTCGCCCACCCCCACACACACACACTTCTGGACCTCCCTCTGAAACAGACCATAGTCCTTTTTTGCTCAGCTGCTCCAACAAAACCACAAATTCAATTTCATTTTGTTTTTGGTGGCTAATAAGCTTTGCATGTTTATCCCTGCTTTTTTATTTTTATCGCAGTTTACACTGATACTACGTTTCATGATTGTGTTGGATATTTGTTTTTGTGAGGAATTCAGGGAAGATAATTTGACACTGTTAATGAGTGTCCGTTCTGGTTGCACTGAGTTTGAGGATGGCATTGAAGTTAAACGACTGTGACGCAGTTTTTCGTTTGCCTTTTCCCCTCCCGTACCTTTAATAGAGGGTTCAACAAGCTTCAGTCAAGTTCTGTGAATTTAACAACCCAATAGGATGACGTCAGATCAGCACTTTACAGTTGCGAGCCTATTCCTGATTGCTGAACCCTCTGTCTGTGGTAACATTTTAGTTGAAAGGTCTCACTAAAACTATGAGTTGCAGAACTTTGCATTGCTGTGAAAGCAACAAACCGATTTTCCCTCTCCTAATGCTTAACCTCGCTGCCTCCCTCTGTCTCCCCTCTGTTGGGGTGATATTCTGAAACATGCCTTTGCTGTAGGAGCCTCTCTCCAGAGGGTGATGCTATGTGAAAGGAAACCCCATGATTTCCATAGAACTATCTGAGACGGAGGTACGACTACTACCAGAAAAAAAGGAAATGTGTGACGCTGTCTATTTTTGACCACGTCAGCTACGAGCAGGCAGAAGATGTGAACAAGTGCTGTACAGGATAATATGTAGTTTACTGCCTGTTTTAAAAATACGAACTGCTAATGGACAAACTAACTTATGCCTATATAAACTGAATACATTTTATCCAAGTCTCCGAAGAGAGGGTATTTAAATCATGTAAAAAGTCATATTAATCTATTAGTTTATGAAACTGCTCTTTGATTTCTCGATAGCCGAGTAGCTTTGGCGGCATGTTAGGTCAGGTAGTTTGGACGATAGGAGAGGCCTGCTGGTTCGGATGTGCTTGCATTTCAGGAGATTGCACTCGTCTAAACTTGAGATGGTTTTGCCTCTCTGAAGATGTTCTCGTGAGCTGCTCTCCTACATTGTTTGTGTGCTACTGCTACTGAATGTGCAACAATCCCCCCTCACTCCCCAAATATACACAATCTACACAACAATGAAGGTACAGGTAAACATCCCTTTAAATACCCCTACCTCTGTGCATGTGGTGTGTCTGTCAATGAGAGAGCAACCCACCAGTTGAGTTCTGCCTTTTCATAGTTTTCTTTAAGAATTCTTGACGAACGTGAGGAGCCCGGTTTCCTTTTATTTTACCCATAACCAAATGTTTAGTTGTGTAAAAATTAAATCGAAAAAAAAAAAAAAATGTAAATAGACTGAAGTTATGTTTGATGGCAGTTTTTATGAATTGCTAATTCACTTCACTTTATAATTTTTGTTTTTGGTTTGCACTACTCTTCCAAGAAAAGATTCTAAAAATGAGCAAACTAGGCGATGTCTGTTGGATATCCGGTTTGTTGTGTTGTTATTTTTTATGAATTTTGGAAATACCAGTAATCTTATCACCTTTGTCTTGTACTCAGATGGATTCAATCTCTTCTACTCATGGTGAAACATGTTTTCTTGTGTGAGTAAAATCGCCATTTTACTTGGATAGAACTGAAACACACCCGACAGGATTGACGTTTGACGCATATTGGATTGTTGAATTGCTTGCGAGTTTTGGTTTTTGGTTCAGTTCTTTTGAAGGGTGATATACCGCTGCTAACAGGGACGCTCTCTCCTCTACTTCCTCCTCCTCCTGAGGGGGTGTAGATAAGGTTATAAAAAGGACATATCCATACAAAGAGGTGTTGCGATAAAAATGTGTGCTGTACATTTACTTGATATTTATTACAATTATTTATGGTTGCATTAACTTAACTTTTACTGTCTTACCTCTGCACATCAGAAACTTAACATATCTAAAAATGGATTATACAGATGTAAAGAATCAGATGGCATTTGAGATTTCTGTGTCACAATAAAGAAATGTCTTCATGTACAAATTCCATTGTCCTGTTTTATGTATTTTACAAATGGACCCACCATTTCTGTTTAGTTTCTTTCAGATATTGCTCAGATAAGTTGGAGAAAAGCATGTTTCATAAGTGGATGTTTTTTACTGCAAACCCCCCCTCTCCCCAAATTGCTCATTTGCATACTTGTGTACACAGACAATGAGTGTTGATCATGATGAATGGTGCCTCTGAAGCATGTTTTGCCTCCTTTAGGACATGCCTTTACGCAAGGACCCTGCAACCGACTCTGGTTATGTCACCACTGCAGTAAACCAGACACCTTTTCAAAGCAGTAAATGCCGGGCCAGGCCAGTTCGAGCTGGATCTCACACTGTCACGCTGTCCACTCAGCACCTCCATTATATGCTATATTCTAAGGGAAACATCCACAACAAAAGAAGGAATGTTTCATCAGCAACAATTAAACCAATTCAGATATTTTCATGTTACACTGCAAACTCAGTTGATAGGAGATATATATTATGTGTATACCATAGCTCCCACAGCTCAGCTACACTGTGGAGTACCAATGGTGTGTCACGTAAAACAGGGTGTCCTCCAAGAAAATGATTTAACAACGAGAAACATCAGTCTCTATTGGTGGAGTTATCTTCATATATACTATTTTTAATACCAGATCTACAAGGTTACTCAGGAGGAATTCGAGGAATGTCTTCAGTACGTTGACTGGTCGTTTTCAGCTGTCTCCCCTCTTTGTGACACCACCCCTGTTTCAATGACACTCAGACCAATGAGCAACTGGGAAAAGTGCCACATCCCTAACAATCCAGCCAATTGAATGAATGGAATTCAAAAGGTGTGGAAACGCCATGAGATAAGCAACTGACCCATTCACAGCTTCTGCCTCTGAGCCCGTGAGGCCACTTGACCTGGCTGGAAAACACTCCTCTAAACAAAAATCATATTAAGATGTCTGTATTGACTAAATTAATTCTCTGCTTTGGTCTAATTTAAACCTGTAATATTTTACCCATTCATTCATAAGGGATCACAGCTGCTCAAGAATATAATTCTGTATGCACCCTGCGTGCCAAAGCACTCACTGAGGAGAAGGGAACTTAATTAGAAAGTAAGCTGCTGACACCAGAGGTATTAATTAATTGTTGCACAATGAATAGTTTAGGTATGGGGGAGATTGTAATTAAGCTGTAGCCAAAATAATAACTTTAAATATGTACTGTGTAAACATCCCTTCCAGTGGTTTACACAGCAAATCCAGTACTTAATACTGTACACTGTGTAGACACACATATCTTATAGAATGAAGTAGTTTAATTTTCTTTTGGATGTGTCTTTTAAAGAGTCCAGTTTGTGAAGAGTTTTAAAAATGTAACTGGTGAATGATGCACTCTTTAAACACTTGATATGTCTAGCCTTTGAAATTTACAGTCGAAACTACAGCTCAGCTCAGAGATCATCATCATGCAATGAGATCATTCCAGCCACGATACAGCTATCCATAACTTCAAATGAATGTTGGCCAGTGGCGTAAAGAGGAGGGGTAATGGCCCCTTCCCTACTTCCTACCCTCCTATTTCCTGTCTTCTTACTCGGATCACATCATCTTTTAACTTGACCTTCATTTTGACCTCCACTACAGAGGTCTGTAAAGCTTTGTGACTGCATCTTGCATGATTGCAATGCTATCATGTTGACAAAATGTGTCTACAGACAGACAGACATTAACACCTGGCAAAAAGAGCTGCTGTGGTAGTTCCTGCTATGGCTGGTGTCACAAGGACCACATTTCGCCACGATGATACAAGCGGACTCACGAGGTGAAAACAACACCAGCCATCCCAACAGTGTCGCATCTGGTAATAATCTCATAATGATATATCATCCGTCACGGACATAAATACATCACATAAGCAAACAATCTTGAATTAGTTTCCTTAGTTTAAGTTGTGACCAAGATACCTGCTTAGCGTGACTGTTCAGTTGTGACAGAGTTTTAATGGCCTCACACCTGGTTTTTCTTTCTATGCTACACTTTTTGAGGTGTCAAGCAGCAGTTTCCTGTCTGCTGCGCAGACGCGTTGGAGACGTGGCACGCGGAAGCAGGCACAGTATATATCTGCAACATGCTAATATCAGCCTGGTTTATTTGTCCCTAGTTTTAGCACAAAAACTGTGCTTATAGAAATCTCTCAGAAGTTTATTCACATATTGTATGAGTGTTGATTAAGGCTTATGTTGTATGGACGTGGTTTCATTTATATTTAACATCCTATCTGCAGTCATGAATATGAAATTGACAAGGCAAAGAAATTATTATTACGAAATATAATTTATTAATTTAAGAATACAGTTCAATGTACAAAATAAAAGAACAACATACAAGCAAACCTAATACAATCAAGCAAACTTAATACAATGTGTCAGTGTATTATTATTATTTTTCACGGAGGTCTCTCCAGTCAAAAACTATCTCTACCAGAGCAGCATCACAATACAGGATTTTTAAAAAAATCTGTCCAGTAGCTCAATCTCACGTGTCAGTGTCAGTGCTCAGGAGAGTCTGACAGTCTGGAATGATTCGGTCTATGGAGCACATGAACGAGAGGGTTTATGGATTGAGACCAGCTGATGGAGGAATAAGGGAAAGGCCAGGAAGACCTGAGGTAGTCGCCCCCCTTAGATAACACCAAGCTGCTTTTTCAGCCTCCATAGCTGCTCCATGCTGATGTTGTTGCCGCCGCACACCACGATGACCACCGGGCCCAGGCGCTGCACCAGCTTGCCCTCTTCCTGCAGCCTTTTGATAATGCCGCTGTACACGGCTGCCAGGGCAGCACCACAGGCAGGCTCCACCAGGACCTTCTCGTCATCTGGAGGAAGACACCAGGAGAGATCAGTGTCACAGCTGATTTTAGATCTGGTGTGTATCTGCTCAGGGGCTCAGGTGCAGGTAGTACTTACCTACAAAGCGCTCCACAGCTTTTACAGCCTGCTGGTCTGTGACTACTTCTGAGAAAACTGTGTGCTTGCCTAACAGTTTAAAAGTCTGTGCAGACACTCTTGTCAGGCCCAGTGTGGTTGCAACACTAGAGGGCAAAAGGAAAGGTGAGTCTTTGACACACAAAGTGAAACCATGTGAAAAAATGTGGGATTGTGTTATTATTTGAGTATAATATATATGATTATGTTTTTATACCTGGTAATTTCAGGTAGAGTGACCAACTCCCCAGCTTTCACTGCTGCATTGAGGCTATGTGCTCCCATGGTTTCCATGGCTACAATGGGCACGTCAGCCCAGTCGGCACGACGCAGTCCCTCCACCACTCCATTCAGCAGGCCTCCGCCTCCCACTGACAACACGATTGCTCCCGGCTTCTCCTTCAAGTCTTGCTCCAGCTCCTTCACCAGAGATGTGTGGCCTTCCCTGCACACACACACATACACACACAACCTGTCAGTCTCCTAGAAATTTGATTTAAATTTTAGTGTAACGTGAAGAAGGAAACAACCTGATTTTTTTCTTTTCCCTTCATAACTCTATCTTGAATGCTTATAAAATGCTGGTCATAACACAAGTGGCCTGTCATGTCAGTAATTTATAGCTGTGTGCAACGCTTTGACTGTGACGTGTGTGAGTGAATTATCTGATAACCCCATCAAAGATAGCACTTTGATAAGACAACATGTACTGTATCTAACATAACACCTCATGCAGCTCCTGCAGCTGCTCTGTGCACAAGCATGAATGACACGGCATGATAAGACAGGTGTTAGTATCAGCCATTGGCACATCTGAAAACAATTTAATTTCCTTTAGAGTAGAGAAGAATCTGTCTTATCATGTCTCCCTCTCTTATCTTCTCACATGACAGATAGATTACTATGCCAGAATTTCTGCACAGCACATAGTAATGTACGTGCTGTCATAATCCCTGATGGACAGACAGACTGAGATTGTCTCACCAGATGAGGGGATCATCAAAGGGAGAGATGAATATCCAGTTGGGGACCCTGCCTCTCGTATCGCCGCCTTGCTGCTCGCCAAGCTGGCAGCTTTCATTCAGAGCCTGAAAGACACACATTTAATCTCATGAATCATTTTACATTCTCAGACTCTTCTATGTGCAATGATTTGGAGAAGAAAAATAAAAATAACATGTGAGCACAAAATTGAACTATTACCTACATGTATTCCAGTGTATTCAATATAACTGATGTAAAGAATATAGCAAACAGCACATGAGGTTAGCTAACCTTGCCGTGGATAACCACAGTGGCGCCCTCGTCCTTCAGCCTCTCCACTGTTGGGTTCGGTGTAACACTTGGAACTACTATGGTTGCAGGTACCCCGAGCTGACGGGCAGAATAAGCTGCTGCCATACCGGCATTTCCACCTGTTGGGACCAAAGGTGTCAGAGATTACACACTGAAACACACCCACAGCGGCAAAGACAACTTGTTTTGTTTATCCTCAGTGCTCACCTGAACAGCAGACAAACCGCTCACATCCTCGCTCTGCCCACTGCAAGAAAAAACAACATTATAGCAAACATCTTGTAGTCTCAGAGTATAAATGTAGGTCAGCAGATCATCTCATTGTTCAGACTGGAAGTGACACACCAAAACTGGTCTGTACTGGTTCATTTGGATCTATGCTAAGTATCTCAGCCCATGACTGTAGCCACTGAGTCACCACTGGGGTCTCAGTCAAGTAACATGGGGAGTTTTCTTTGGAAGCTTTCCCCAGAGATCTATTCATTTTAACTCAAATCACAACTTTTCTCCCCATAATTTTAAATAAGAAATCCTTTTCTGGTAGAAAGCCCTCAAGGAAAACTACTCCCAGTTGCTCCCAGTTGTTCACCAGTGGTAAGGCATTTCAGTGCACAACAATCCCAAAAACAGCCTGTGAAATCCTGGAGGAACTGAATATTAATGGCCCTTTGACACATTGATTTATAATTATGATTATATTTGCTTATGATTATTTCTCACAGTGGTATTTGGTTGCCTGTCGTGGCACAGCAATTTTGTTTGCATTATATTTTTTAGCAATATTTGGGGGTCTCAGCCACAACACAGGTCAAATGCATCACCTCAGATCAGCAGAGAGTTAGGCCTACTCACTGTTTTGCAGAGGTGTCCAATGCCTCTGATCTTGAAGGATCCTGTGGGCTGAGATGAATCCAGCTTGAGGTAAACGGAGGTCCCTGCTACTTTAGTCAGGGCGAGGCTCTGCCTTACTGGAGTGGCCACATGAAGATGCTGCTGGGTCTTCATCTCACTGTGGAACAGACAAGCAGAGAAGTGTTTGTGCCAAGTCATTCACAAAATCCATCTCTAATTTCTCTAAGATCATTCATCAAAAACTAAACATATTTTTTTTGTCTCAGCTTACCAGTCTCAGGTAGATGGCAGGATAACAAGCTGTGCTGGATATCACTGATCTCAGTCTTCCTTATTCCCCTGACTGTGGCATCTGTAAGTGCATATATACATGCTCATGCTGTGGGCTTGGCAAAAGGGGCCCACTTGCAGACCAATCATCTTCCTCCAGACCCTCCCAGTGACCACGAGGAAGTGCAGACTGAGCATGAAGGGAATTCCTCCTCATTGAATTTTGTCCCATTTTCATAGACAATAAACATTTTTCTAGGCTGTGTCACGGTCTGATGTAAAAAAAAAAAAAAAAAAAAGTCTGCACTGGTGTGACTGGAAGGACGTCATGGAACAACAAATGTTTTTTCATCTTGTGTTGTCATAATTAAAAATGAATATTTTAATAGCTCTACATGATACAAAGCGTGTAAAAACATGTTTTCACACCAGTCGGTCATTACATAATTTCACCCTGTTCTCGCCTCCCCGGGACATTTTTACACGCTGTCCTTTGCCTGGTCCTCTCCCCTCTAAAGGAATTGCACACACCGCGGGCATTACCAAAAGAGTCGCTACTATTTTAGCCCAGATGCCCGACTACCAAAAGCGGGCTCCGTGTGGACGGCTCAAACCTGACTGATCCAGTGTTCCCCTCGCCGTAGGCTGCTGTCTCAGGATGGCTGGATACAGTGCTTTAAAATCTGGTTGCCACCAGAAATATCTTTAAAATGGGCTCAGAGAAAATGTAGGTGAAGTGGACTTCACTATACTTGTACAGGTATAAAAGGTTATTTTACAGATTTAGATTTTACATTAAAATCGTATTATCTCATAAAATTAAACAGATTAAATTACCTGATGGTGTATAAAATAATTAGAATTAGCCTCACTAGTTTCAACATGAAAATCCATACACGAAATGCATCAGTAATAATAATCCAGTAATATAAAGTTGCCTTTCTGCTGCATTTTACTTTCAATGCTTTAAGCTGGAAGCTGACTGAAATCTATGAAATATTTATAAAATACTCTAAAATTTTTCAATTTTAGGTGACAGAGTAAAAGAGAAAAGGGAAAATGAACTGCAAATTAATATTACAGCTGAAGATTGCAAAGGTTTATTAAGAGAAAAATTTACGATCACACAATCCAAATGCTGGAGAGAATTTGCTTGGAAAGTGAATATGAAATATTTTGTATCCCTGAATAAGTATGGGAAATGTTACCCCTCAGCAAGGACTAACTGGTGGAGAGCCAACAGCAAACTATACTCATTTTTCTCTGCCCAGTGTTAACACCCTTTTGAGACAAGGTTAAGAAAACATTCAAATTAATAATTGATTTTAAAGGACCTTTACAGATAGAAAACATACTTGTAATGAAATCATGTGGACAGATACAGCAGAATGAAGTGTAGCATTTTAACATAAATGTGTGGCAACCATGAAGCAGGTGTCAAGTACATGGAGAATCCAATCACACCCAAACTAAAATCACAGGTAACAACAAAACAACATACTCTTGAATAGAGAAATTAACTTTCAAGGTTAGAGACCAATCTGAGAAATGGAACAAATTATATCCCAACAAAATGACATACTGTTTTAGACAAGTATGAATTACGTTAATATGGCCCCACAACAAAGCCAACATCCACAATATCAGAGCTCCCAAACTGTCACGACTGAACGCAATGCAGCCATCACTGATGCTGTTAATCATATTGGTGCTTTACCTGCATGCCAAAAATGTCTGCTGTGAAAAAGGCCTCCTGTGAGACCTGAGTATTTTTCTCTCAGTTTGCAGAGACTTACATTACTGTTGGTGTGAAGCCCAAAGGCTACCCTGTAAATGATTGTTGCACCATCTGCTGGTGAAGAGCTGCATGTACAAAAACTATTCTTTCATCTGAGAGCATGCTGTTGTTGCATCAGACTGCCTCATTTCCTGGTTTTATCAGACAGCCTTCTTGCTTATTTCTGCAGGATCATTCTGCAGTTTTACTCTTAAGGGCTCGAGATAATTATTTATTGATACATATCTGAAGATACCATTGAGGCTGCAACTGATTTTGGTAAATGCTACAGAAACACTGAGCACAAAAGACTAGAAATATCTGCAGGTTTGGGGAGTGCAGAGGCTGCATCTTAATGAATGTATTCTGTTAGTAGACACAGCTATTTCTTTTGAATGTGACATAGTAGAGCAGATCAATTCCTCATCATTTCAGAAGCCACAAAGAGAACAAAACTTTATTGATTTAAGAGAAAAAACAGCATGGAAATACACCGTTAATTTACAAGCATTGCATTTGTAATTTCAAACAAGAACACATTAGAGATCTCCCACAAACTGGTTTGGTTCAGTTCTGTGAGAAGGACTTTGCATCACACTGAATAAATACAGTGTGTATGAATTTCTACTTTCTAGAAATAGTTTTACCATTTCAGACATCAGCTCTCTTCAGTTACTCACATTTAATGAGGTATCTAATTGTTTTACAGTATTTGCATTATCATCTCTCTATTGATGCCTTTACTTTTAATATATAATGATATCAAGCATTCCCATGACTAGGCAAAATATCCCAAAATGTCATGAGTATCTTATTATGCCAGCCATTCCTCTAGCACCACCCTCAGGCCCAAAAGTGCACCATACAAATCTTAGAACAATCTCATACTCACCCGTAGCCTCAACGGACAGCATAATATGACTGAATTAACAGTGAAATATTGTCAGGCAGAGGTACTGAATCTACGTCACACCCTGACATTGAATCAAAGCTTAACTGAAAAAGATTAGAGATGAGATACTGTAACTTATAAACATTGCCAAAAAGTCAGTGACAGTAGGATCTATTTAAATTTACAAAATGTTCGCTAACAAAATATATACAGCGAAATATAACATCACAGCATGTCTTGCAAATTACACAGTGAGTGCAAATTACACAGTGAGTGAAACACTTAAAAACATATATACAGTGATCACCTCATGCGATTTTGCATTTGTAGAAATAATTTTTCATTTAAAATTGTTTTTTGGTTCTTCCTGTCTTCTTCTGTCTCACCTGTGCTCTGATAGGTCAGCTGTGACATCTTTGTGTGTTGCAGTGAAATCCAAAGAGAGCAAAAATAAATAGAAAATAAACCAGATTCTTGTGGCTGGGACTCTGTCCAAGGTTCTGCAAGATAATGATGAAGAGGAAGATCAAGAAATCCCAGTGTTGAAGGTGCCATCCATAAGGTGAGGCTCCTCAGCAATATCTAGTGGAAATCATAGTGACGAAAAATAAACACAAATATTTACAAGATGAAGTTTTTTTGGGGGGAGACTTAAGGGTCCATACCAGACCTTATTATTGACAAAAATGATTTAAAATGTAGCCTTCATGATACAGTTGCAAAGTTTATTTGACAATGTTGGGGTTTCATTTGCTCACTTGAAGAGTGCACAAATAACCATCTTGCACACCAACCATATTTCTAGACTGGCTGATAGTGATGCTCCTCTTGGAGAATATACCGACACTATATCATTAATCAACACACATTACTGTATGTGGTGGCCACAGAATTGTACACCTTAACTGTGACTTTAGGCCTCTTAGTGTAGGATTTAAAATTTTCTGACTTTGGTGCCCTCTAGTGGAATCATCCAAAAGGTCACCATGGCAGACAGCATTGCACACACGTAGCTTTTCATTTTTACAAACTGCTGTAGGTTGGACCGTGGACTAGTGTTTTTCTTTTGGCTCGGAGCAAAGAGATACCCTTTATTGCCTATATCTAACTATGTCTGTCTGTGCTTAAAAGGTTCAGGATTTAGGAGCATCTATTGGCAGAAATGACACCTAACATTCATAATTATGCTTTCATTAGTTTATAATCACATGAAAATAAGAATTTTTGTGTTTTCGTTACCTTAGAATTAGCTGTTTGTATCTACATATGGAGGGGGTCCTTTTCCATGGAGTCTGCCATGTTGATCTACAGTAGCCCATAATGGACAAATCAAACACTGGCTCTTGATGCATCCTCCTTGCTGGATACCACTAAATCCTACACCCTGGACCTTTAACAGGAGAGCCCATACATCAAAGTTGCCCTGAGGAACTTGTTTTTTTGTTGTCATAGGGAGTATATTTTGAAGCACAGGTGTGATTAATATAATAACTGATGGCTCTGTTCCATTCAAGTGCACTAGTGAGCCACGCTAATCAGCTGGCACTGAAAATACCAGGTTTCTTTTGTTGCTGGGCAGATGGTGTACAGTGGGTTTAAACTTTAGAGCCTTCAGAGCTTTTACCCTGAAACAGTTGCATCAGACAAAGTAAAGTGTGAAGCTCCTCCTCCTTAAAGGTCTCATCTGCAAGATTTAGTGACATCTAGTGATGAGGGTGCAGAGAGCAACCAACAAAAACTCCCTTGTGCCAAGTGTGTAGAGCAGAGGTATTCAATTACAAATGCAATTGGGGGGTATTTCAAAACCAGGAAATGTAAATGGGCTAGACATTTTCAGCAGCCTGTTTAAAACATTTTATTTTTAGATTTTGGTAATAAACAATGTTAAACAAATGCAAATGAGTGCAGTAAAAATAACAATGTTTATCATTTCTCATTTGAAATAAAAAATTGACAGACAGACAGACAAACAGACAGACAGACAGACAGTTTTCCAATGACGTCAGGAAAAAGTTTTTAGGAACAGACATAGGATGTTTTTATGACTATAAGAGGGGTGACTGAAAGGTTTTGAGCTTAACCCAGAAAATGGGTAGCTAGGCAAGCCAAATGACATTTTTATAATCTGCCACCTTTCCTTGTTATCATTAACCATGTTCATGTTTCAGTCTCCTTTTGTTTTATTTTTGCAGATTCTTGAAGTGAACAGTGGTCAGTGATTTGCTGAAAATGGAGAAATTGGAGTATCATGCTGTGATCAAATATCTTCATCTCAAAGTAATGTCACCATCTGAAATTCACCAAGATATACCTAATACAGTTACTTAACATGGCAATGGTCCTTCATATGCCACAGTCAAAGCCTGGGTACAAGAATTCAAGCGCGGCAGATGTACTGTAGCCCAAAAGCTACTACAGAAAGCACAGTTGGAACTGTGTCACACAAGAAAACGCTTATTTGTGAAAGATATGATTGGGGGTGTTGCTATATCTATTCATACATCCTGCCTGATTGAATTGGAACACATGTTTAACTCAACAGAGATGAGAAGGAAGCAAGTCGGGTCACTTTTTAGCTACTTCCAAACACTGTATGTAGTTTATATAGTTTGTCATACCAGTATATCATATTTATATACCGGGCCACTCTGAGTTTGCATCTGGCCCAGATGTGGCCCGCAGGCCTGCGACTGAATAGGCCTGATGTAGGAAAACTACAGTGGCTGATGCAAAAATGTGAATGGCCCTATCTAGAGCCAGTGTTTAGTTTGTCTGTTCTGGGCTACTGTAGAACAACATGGCGGAACAATTCACAATTCGTGGAAGAGTACCTGCTCTGTATGTAGACATTAACGGCTCACTCCTAGGTAACAAAAACACAATTGTTAATTTCAAGTGATAATACACTTAAGAAAACATAGTTATGAATATTATATTTAATTTCTGCCAACATATCCCCCCAAGTCCTACACATTGGACCTTTAACTTAGCTGAATCTATTGTATTAGCAAGTGTAAATATTGGATTATGTTACTGTCAGTCATGTGTTTGCAGCTGTTTTGCCAAGTGTTGATATTTCACTAGTGTATTTCACCTATTGGTATCAGTGTAGGAAATTCCTGATATCTCAGACTGTAACTATAACTCAGCATGGTGAAATCATAGACTGTTAAAATAATGGACGTAGCCAACGTGACGTCACCCATTGGTTTGTGGAGTTTGGCATTTTGGTCGTCGCCATCTTGGATTTCTGGAGCCAGGCATGCAAATGTGTACACATTTTTGGACGAGATGGTGGAGCTGTGAGGAGGACACTACGCACCCCCACCTACTCGGCAACCTGACTGCCATGCCATGCTAAATCTAAATCGCCGCTAGCGAAGTTAGCATCCATAATTCAAGGTAAACTTTTGAGGTAAGTGTTTAAATAATCTTAGTAACGTCAGCTTATTGCATATCTGTCTACATTTGGCAAATATTACACATAAGAGGAGTAACGTTAACCTTGTAACGTTATTGTAGCATTAGCTGAAGTTAACATTACCGTGTGTAAGTTAATGTTAAAGTGTGTGGTGTGCACAGACTGTAATGAATGGCTTTGAACACTTGGATGCTCATAATTACAGTATGTCATGAAAACAGCATCACTCAGCCCAGGTGGGGGACCAATAGGTTAGGGCGCGCGGGCGAGGTGCCCCCTTTTTCTACTTCACCCCTGCCCCTGCAAAGTCTTTGAACGCCTACGACCTAAAGTTTGCTAATATTAGAGTTCACTTCCACTTCATAAATGGTATGTATATAAAAACACAAACAAGTACGACCGAGTGATACATTTATTAACTGCTCTTGTCTCTTCCTGACTCAGGCTGCCTCAGACCTTCATGCCTCCCTCTGCACAGCGCTCAGAAATCCGCTATGGCAACAGGGGAAAAAAAGACACGAAAAAAAGGAAAAGATTTGACAACATGGCGCACTTTCCTTGAGAAAAGTTTCTCCTGAACGCCACACAGCTCACTCTTTGTGGTTTTTCCTCGCAGTTTGTCGACACTCGCGCTTCAACGTGGACTTTTGGGCTAACTTTTGGACACCTCTTGGCGCATAAACAGTCGGTAAAAAGTCCAGAAGGCGTGTGATGGGATGAGAGCGATAACCCGTCTCACAAACCAAAGCAGTCAGACAGGATGGAGAAGCAAGCGACTCTGAAAGAAAAGGTAAATACATTAAAAACAACCACTTTCGACACTGTCATGCGAGCTGCCATTTTTGTACTTGCTGGCATTTATTGCCCCTCTGAATAATACTTTTTTACCTCGCGTCCTGGACAGGAAATACCAAATGACCATTGCTGAGAAAACCTCGTAAAAGACCTCTATCGATTTTCCAGTCATGCATACTGTACTGAGCTGCACAATGGATGTGTGGGCTCTCCTGGCCCAGACAATAGCTAACATTAATGTCATTTAAATGTCAATAGAAGATTACACAGATTGCAAAATAGGCTTTAAACTCAAACCACACTTATTTTGTTACTGCATGAAGAGAAAAGCTTGCACTGCCAAGATCCTACAGTGGCGGTACGCTTGTGTGTATTGCCATGAGTGTATCCAAAAAAAACAACAACTCCTCAACAGAAGTGTAAATATGTGCTCTCCAGACTATATTTGCCTTTGAGGAGTTGAGTTAATCTCTGTCTCCTTGTGATTAACTTGGTATGATGTCCTGTGTATTGGTGTAGTCTCTTACTATCGCTCACTCTCCACCCTTCCTGCCAGTGCTGCCCACATATAGCAGCAGCCCCCAGTATGTTGGAGCAGATGGGACAGAGCTCACAGTGGACCCTCCTGCACAATCACTGATTACATCCCCTCTCTCTGGGCTGAAATCAGCTGCTGGAGTGTTTGTTTGAAGGGGAAACCTGCATGCTCTGGGGCCCTGGAAGCACGCATCTATAATAGATGCTTCTTTTGGCATTTCTTTAGGAGCAAGTCTTTGAATGTCAGCAAGCCTGACAGTGCTGTCAGTTGTCCCTCAGTCTGTTTGTGTATGTCTGGGACGTGGGCTGCCTCTCCATGGGATTTACAGCAACACACCCAGCAGTAAACACTTGCTTTAAAACCTCTGTGCACGTATCCCACTGGTTTACCTTATCTTTTAAAAATAATTGACCTATTACAAATCCACAGGTGTTAAATTGGCTATTAGCAGAACAGTGTAAAACACAGGACACTTTAAAGGGACAGTTCACCCCAAAATAAAAAAAAAATCCAACATATTTTCCTTCTTACCTGTAGTGCTGTATATCAGTCTAGATTGTTTTAGTGTGAGTCACTGAGTGTTGCAGATATTGGCTGTAGAGAGTCTGCCTTTTCTTGAATATAAAGGAACTAGATGGCACTTAACTTGTGGTGCTCAAAGCACCAAATAATACCTCTGAAAAACTCAACAGCAATGTCTCTTTCCAGAAATCATGACCTGGTTATTCCAAGTACTTCACAGACCTTTTGGTGCACAGTTTCATGTAGGAACTATTTTCTGTCTACTGAAGTACACCTGCCAAGTGCATCACCGTGCAGAAGGAAACATACATCTACCCATGGACGAGAGGCTTGTGGTCAAGACAGCTTGAGATGTAAACATTAATGGTTTCCTCCTCAGCTGAGCACCTGCTCAGTGGTGCTAGGTGAGTTAGCAGTAGATGCAGGCTTCCTTCTGCACTGTGATATGATTGACGAGTGTAGTTCAGGAGAAAGAAAATAGTTCCTCCTAGTGATGGGCATTTTAAGTAATTTTCAAGCACTTGTAAAATAAATTAAAAAAATAAAAAATCCAACATGAGAATAGGACTGTAAATTAGCCTGCAACAGAAAACAAGTACATTCTGAAATATTCATTGATTGAACAACCAGGGATCAGTTAGCCTATTAAAGCCATAGACTATAAAGATAATGGACATAGCTACTGTAATGTCAACCATTAGTTGGTGGACTCCTGTTTTAAAGCCTTGTTCGGCATCTTGATTTTTTGAAACAAGAAGTGGCTGTGTTTGGCTGGTAGTTTGGAGGAGCGAGGGGTGGATCTGACTGAGAAGCTGAGGGCACAATTGGCAGACAGCTTGTCACTCAAAGCAGCCCACACTTTATTATGTGTAGCTGTAGGCATTAATAACAGGTGAGTCACAAAAAAATCACCCCAGTTGTCATAACAGGAGAAATTAGCTATAGAGACCAAAACCATTATTGTACCAGGCTGTAACTGCAGTTTTTTTGCACTTCATTTTTCTGCCCCAGAGGCTGCAGCTTGATTAAGTCATAAATTCAATGTTAACATAAAACTATGCAAACTTTCTGTCGCTGCTGTTACATAGGTTACATCCAGTGCTAAAGAACTGCCTCTGGAGTCTGGAGCTGCTCTCCTCCCGCTTAGTTCCATGTCTGCCCAGTCAGCACGAGCTAACAGAACAGCAGAGGCTAACATCAGACACCAAGCTGCTTTACGGTCCCAGCAAAGTCACCAAAATGGCTCGACTGTTGTTAAACCTGTTAGGTAACAATAGCTATGTGATGCTAACATTTAGCTCTGTCATTGTGTGTGTACGTGCGGGTGGACTCTTACCAACTGTCCCGGCACAGAGCTCACACTCTTACAGTAGTAGTTTCGTGATAAACAGAGAGAGATCATCAGCAGATCATGGATATTCTGAGTGAAGCAATAAGCTGCGCACAGCTCTACCATAAAATTAGAAAGTACCTATTTTAAATAGTAAAAATATATATAAAAATAAAGTTTATACATGGGAGGTTGGGCTGCAATTACTCTATACGTTGATGAACATCCACACCCAAATCAAGTACTTGAGTCTTCGAGTACTTCTCTCCATCTCTGGCTCCTACATGAAACTGCTCATAATCAGGTCTGTTGGTTATCTTAACTAACCAGGTCATGATTTCTGGAAAGACACATTGCTGTTGAGTGGAGCCAAATGTATTTTTTTTTGGCACTTTGAGTACCACAAGCTAAGTACCATGTAGTTTCATCATATTTGAGAGAAAGCAGACAACTCTATGATCGATGTCTCCAACACTCAGCAATGCACACCAAAACAGTCTAGACTGATAGATAGCACTACAGGTAAGAGGAAAACTATGCAGGCCCTACTTTTGATTTGAGGGTGAACTGTCTCTCTAAAGCCAAGCCAAATAAAGCAGGAAGTGGTACAAAAGATTATTTAAGGGTTACCATACATAGAAGAACAAGAAACAGTGGAAGAGTGAAGGTCAAAGGGTGTAATAAAGCAACTGATTGGTACTGCACTGTAACTTGATGTTGAATCTACTTGATACCCAAAGCCCTCATGTTTGCTGCGTCTACTCCCCGGGCCTCTGGAAGTAATTACCAAGCCTGCCCTATCCCAGAATTCAGTCTGAGGAGGTGTGGTGAGAAAGAGGTATAATGGAAGCTAGCCCTAAAAACATGCAACCCAAGATGAATTTCATGATTCAGTAATACTCAGCAAACGATCCCTGTTAAATGGATACGACACTCATCTTAATCATTCAGACTGTATTGGTTGGATGCAGCTACAGTAAGACTTGAGTCAGGATAATAATTGGTCTTGCATTCAGATGGTTTGCCTGCCAGCTCTGGTTCAGGAGTGTAACAAGTTGAATATGAATGGGAACAATAAAAGATTCAATCCCACATTAATGCCAATGGCCTTTCTCTAAGGCAAGTATTATCTGGTTGTGGTAGGAAACGTGTCACTGCAATAAAGATTCCTTTATGCAGTAGAAATGAACACTATTATTGTGTGTCTAAACAGCAGTATAGGAGAATAACGTGTAGTATGTTGTGAACATTAATTAGACAGGCTTTATATTGAACTAATGAGATATGTTTTTAACCTTGATGCCGCTGTCCTTCATAGAAGAAAATGAGATTTTTAAATCAACCTTGCTTGGATTTTAACAATAACGTAAAGTTATACAGTATCACATGTTCTGTAGAGATGTCAAATTCAGCAATCTCACCAAAGTCCTCTTTGAAAAAACTTATTTGGACAAAGTCTTTGTTTCCAGAACAATTCAACATACCTTGGATTATTTTGGAAACCTTGCTTTTAATTTTAGTCCATGTGACAATATAAAGCCATAGATACACTGATCGTTCATTTAGTCTTATAGTTTAGTTTGATATTTAGGAATGTGTGCTCTCAGCGTGCTTATCTGTGAGCTAGAACTTGAGCTAAATTCAAGTAAAGATACACTCAGTTATATGAGGCTAAAATGTATCATATCCTCCCTTGCTGTTATCTTTTTTTACAGCAGACATTGACACAGACTTTTCATAACAGGAAAAACACAGGTGGAACAAAAAATACTGACGATGGCTCAGTTCAGTTAGTTCAGAGTACAGTACAGCCATAACACTGCACCACCCTGCACAATACCAGGGTCCTGAAGTTAGTCAAACTGAATCGAATTCAAGTTATTATTAATGTTCCTAAAAGTTTTTCTTATTATGAAAATGTGAGTGAAAAAAGTCTGTTCAGCTCAGTTATCACACAGGACCACAGTATTTTTTTCTTTGTTCCTGTGGGAGAGGATGAGTCAATTTGGCAAACATGCTTTGTCATACACTGTTGCACTAACACCCTGCTTTACGTTCACACAGTAACGTTCCTTCACATTTTAGCTGCATGTTGTAACTACAGTTCATTCAGCCTATTATTAATGTCTTGCTAAAGTGTGTTCCTACAAGTTAAAGCTGGGGTAGGCAGAAAACTGGAAAAGGGAAAAAAATAGCAAAATTTGAAAATACACTCTCCTCGTGCAGCTTTCCCCTCTTTGTCCTAAGCCCCTCCCACCAGAGTAATATGAGCATGTGCATGCGCTTCATACAGTAACCCAGTGTTTCCCATACACTGACTTTTTAAATCTTAATTCGTGCATGCTGAGCATTCGCTAAGTCCTTCCTTGCCCCACACTCTCTTTCTGTTTATCAGACCACAGATGGGACATGAATAAGCTAGGTAGCCACCCCACTGTCTGTCCTTGCTCCTTGCCGCTGTGGACTGTTTCCTCGGGAGGAGAGTGAGCCACAGCTAGAGGGACAGGCCTTTGGGTGGTGGCTGTAGCGGCTTGAATTCGGGCAAAGTAACCCCTTCAGCACCAGCGCCCGGTCTAACCTGTGTTGGTAGAAACAGAAAGTTTGCTGATCCGTAAAAGAGTCTGTGCTTTCTGGTTCCCTGGAGCTGGAGTTCGTGCTGGCTGGATTTGGGTTGGTGTGACAGTTGACCGGGTGTCCAGCGTTGGAGCTGCTGTCCACTCATCTCCCACTGAGGTGGTTTGTAGCAGTGGGGAGTGAGGTGGAGGGGACACAGTGTTTCAAGGCTCTAGCTAACATTAGCTACATAAACATGAACTTGAAGACACAGCTGTGGGCATTTGGCTCTGGTTAGCAGAAGGCAAAATTATTAGCAAGATTTTGTCTCTGTTTCGGAAACGCTTTGCTGATATTGACATATTTTATTTAATTTATTGTCAGACTTTCTTTTAGACTCTCTTTTTCATTAGTCCAACTTCCTTTTGGGGGTTTCTGTGCAGTGTAGGCAGCTGTTTCCAATGCTGGAATAGAAACTGTCTCTGCAGGACTCTCCATCATAGAATCAAGCTTTCATTGTTGGAAGCGACATGCATGCGCATCTGCATTTGTAGAATAGCCAGTAGGAATGCCCTCTCCCTGAAATGACCTGACTGGCTTGATTCTCTAAAGCCTGAAAACAGAGCCAAGAGGAGGTGGAAAGTCGAGTGTTCTGTCAGACCACTTGAAGCCAATGTTACACGGCCTATAAGTGTTATGAGATCTCTCAGTTAGAACAATTACAGCTCTCACTCTCACTTCTCTTCATCCATTTCTCCAGTTTTCCATCTTCAGTTCTCGGACAACGGGCAGACCTAGCCGTTGCATTGCTGGAGACGAAGGTGCCAGGTATGGTCTCAGCAAAGCAGAGTTCATGGAGAAAGTGCAGCAGAGCAACGAGGCATGTCAGCGTGGTGACTTTCAGGTGGCCGTTCATTTGTACACTAATGCCTTGCAAGCTGACCCACAGAACTGCATCCTGTATAGTAACCGTTCAGCAGCACTCCTCAAACTTGGACAGCACCAGGCGGCGCTGGATGATGCTGAAAAAGCTTGTGAGCTCAATCCCAAGTGGCCCAAGGTAAGTGTGCCTCAACAGTTCAAACGAATGATACACTAAAATTGTACAACAGTGGAGCAACATGAGGAAGATGTCCCAAGATAATAACATTTTATCTTGTTAAAAAGAAATTATTGACTTTTCTTGAGTGTACCAATAGAGCGCCACTGCCAGGAATTAAATACCAAACATCAAATCTAATTTTGGGGCTCTGATGTCCATATCAATACCAATTTGAGCTTTAATTAACAGGACATAAAGGACATTAAAATGGGGGCATGCTGTTTTTAAAATGTGTGATATTTCAAGTATGTTTGATCAAAAGGATGTTTTTTGTAAAGCATTGCTGACAAGCGTGACATCTTGTCAGCATAGTAGGTAATAGTACTACAGTAGCTATATTAGCATTGTTTTTCTCACAATTATTATAAGATTTATCTTCAATTTAAAGTGTTTTACAGTCCGCTCACATTTTCACTCCTCAGTTGTGTTTTTGTGGCTCTTGATCAATACAAAGTTTTCTGGGGTCTTGTCTTTGATCTTGTCCAGGCCATGTGGACTAACCTGCGATAGATTTCACATTACTCAGCCGCCGAGATCACTCGGAGACCAATTCCTCTCAGTGATAGAAATGCATTGATTTCATGATTTAGCATGGAGGGATACTTTTGTCTTTCGAGAGAGAGATTGATGATAATGTGGTAGAGTGCTATTGATGATAATTTGTCGCTACCAATGATGCATCAGTGGCCACCTCTTCTTTGATCTGAGGTCGTGTATCTTCGGATGCTCAGGTAGGTTTCCGCTTTTGTAAAAATGTACCGCTGCAGTGAGAACTGAGACTGTCACTTTCAATTACACATGTTTTGTGCTTGCTGCATTGTCTCACAGAATGCGGACTGTCACAAATGTAGTCATCCTAGCACCTACTGTTAACTGTAGATTTTTGTTTTATATTTTTGTTTTTGTTTCATTGATTATACAGTTGCTGTATAGCTTTTAGATGCTTTTCAGTACAAGTGTGTTTCATTTGATATTAGCAATTCTACAACAATAATCTCCCCTCCATGTTGTCACTTCTTCCTCTGTAGCATCTGAGCTTTAACATACACTACATCTTGTTCATTCGGGAGAAATTTCATAACCCTTTGAGGCCAGTGAGGCCAAACTATAATTGAAAATCACTGCCAAAATCATTCTCCTTTTTCCTCTTTATATGCTTCCCAAGTACAATGAACCTCTTTGTGGTCTGACTGGGGGATGGTTGGCTTAATCTAGGCAGTGTAGCTCTGTTTATTCTTGGATTTACTGCCTGACAGCTTTGACTCTCATGCTGAAGTTTGCATTAGCAGCAGACTTGGTGTCAATGTATAGCCTGACCCTTGTGTTTTACTCTGCAACATGAGACAAAAGGATTAATATGTCTGTGGTATTGACAGTTAAACAGAGGGTGATGTTCATGTTTTAGATTAAGTTTCTTGAATCACCACTAGGGGTCAGTCTTGTCAAACAGGACGGCTGTTAAAAGCGTTTTGTCTGTGCAGGAGAAAAGGGCATTTTATATTATATATATATTTTTATTTATTTTTTAACATTTATTGGTTTCAAGGAAATGTTCATCATGACTAACTTTCATATAAATATAGAAATGTGCTTAAGCATGTATCAACACAGCCACCATGGAGACCATTTTTCTACTTGACAAATGTGCAGGTGGAGCCCAAGGTCACAAATCCATCTTCAGTTATCTGACATGTCAGGAAAAAGAAATCACATTCAGCTCAAACCGTACTCAAATCTTCTAATATGAGTTTGATTATTTTGTATCAATGTGCTACAGTGGAATGAACAATATTACAACTGCTGTATTTAGGTATTGCTGCCTCAAAGAATTGATTAGTAATGGTGGTCTTGACACTTATGACGTTGGCCTCAGGGAAAGAGAGGTCTGGTATTGTGCAGTCCATCTGCTACGCCTGGATGTTTGATGAAGGAACAGGGATTAAATCACAGGAGTGTGCTGGCATTCAGATCCTATGTGAGTACATAATATCATCAATCATAGCTCCCTATGACCGCACTTCTGGATTGGCCCGTCAAACAGTGACAGGCGTGGTTTTTGCCGCCCCAAGCACCAGTGAGCACCCACCCTCCTGAAGCCCACAGCCAGCCTGTGAAGGAACCCCCTGTCTAATCTGTCAGCTTTGCCTGCTGTTAGTGCCAGAGAACACATTCTGCAAGAAGAAAGAAAAAGTGTGGTTTAATGACCCAAGACAGCTTTAGGCCCTTTGTACCTCACCCTCTTATTGAATATAAAAAGCTTAAATGAGAACAAAATAGGGTGTCATTTCATAGACAAGGGGCGCACACTTGTGTGTGTCTGTTCGCATTTTGTCTCTATGAGCCAGTCTGGGAGGGGAACTGGGAGAATATGTGTGGTGTGTAATCAAGCTTCATTTCCTGTGCATGATTAATTTTTAAGTACAAAAGGAATGACACTGCAGCAAACTCTTAAAGTTTAGCCAACATTTTTTGGTAGTCATGGGTGTGTGTACCCTTTGTGTGAGATGAAAAACATTTTAGCTTCTATCTCCAGTGAGTATTTTGGGATTCTGTGTCGCGCCGCAAGTGCTTTTTAGGCGTATATACCATAGACTGTATGAAATAATGGCTATATTGTGACGTTTGGCTATCATGATGTCACCCATTAGTTTGTGGACTCCCGTTTTGAAGCCTCCTTATTTTGGCCATCCCCATCTTGTTTTTTTTTTTTGGAGTCAGATGTGACCGTGTTTGGACGAGGGGGAGGAGCTGTGAAGGAGGGAGGGGTGAATCTGACTCATAAGCTCTTTTTATACTGCCTCTTCAAGCTGGGCATTTCACGCCATTATGCCGCCTTACCATTCTGTATAAAAGGCATAATTGTGGAATGGGAGGACAGAGTTGTCTTGGCTCTAAACCGGCATCAGAGGTAGTAACAGCGCCGAAGTGATGTCTGTATAAACAGGATGGCCAGCAGGACAGGATCATGGGCGATACAGGTGTGACATTGTCATGATGTGTTATGCATGCGACCTACTGCTGGGAGATTTAAAAAGTAGCTGCTAGCAGTTAGCAGCTAACTCAAAGAATATATCAATATATCGATTGCCAAAAATGTCCTTAAATTAGCAAAACAATGGGTTCCAGGAGCTCCTTACCCTCTGACCAGAGGACGAATTCAGCTGCCATATAACAAGGACAGCAAATGATGCTGGCATGCTATCTAAACAGCAGCATGATGCTGCCATTGTTTGGTTGGCGAAGGTGGCATAAGAAGAAACTTACACCAGGTTCACACTGTACGCGGAAGCGCCCCAATCTATTAATTGTCATGCAGCTGCTGATCAGCAAGTGATTCCGCTCTCTGCTTTGTTTGAATCACATGTAGAGTTCTGTGTCTGTCTGATTATGTGCGTGTGTGGGTGTGTGTGTGGCTCAGAGGCTCAGCTCGTCTCTTGGGCTTTTTGTTCAGACACAACTGACAAATATGTGGAAGCATGGGATGCAAGTTCTAGCATTTATCATGGTCAGATCATCCAAATCATATTTGATATACACTTCATATTGTTTTCAATATATTTCAGTGTGTTTTCTTGCCAGATTTGCTCACAGAAAAAATAGAGCAGACTCCGAAACTATCGCTGCAGATCGCTGGCCTGGGTGCTCGCTGATGCGCTGTTTCCAGTGTGAACAGCCCATTCTATTAACATGAGCACCAGAAGCAAGAGGGCAGTACTTAGTGGAAAATCCGGATCCAGTGTGAACCTGTTACAAAAGGGACTTAAAAAAGGGCTATAGACCGTAGTGACGCTTTGCAGACAGCTTGTCACTCAAGTGGCGCCGGCCTTAAAGTTGTGTAACTTTAAGCCTTAATAAAATATAAACAGGGGAGTTATATAAATATTCACCATGGCTGTAAACATGTTTATTTCTGCTGTAAAGTAAAGGTACTGGGGTCTGTGGGGACTGACTCGCTTCTCGACCCAGCCTCAAGTGGCTATTCAAGGAGCTGCAGTTTCTGGCTCTTCTGCCGTGGCTTCATTTTTCAATCCCAGAGGTTGCTGCTTGGTAATATACCAGTGACTGTGAGGACAATACCCTCTCTAGATGGATTCCCTGTCTGTTCTGCTCCTCCATCTGGTCCCACCCTCTCAACACGGCTGTTCCAATGACATGTTAAACAAACAGCCCTTTCTGCTATCACTCCTATTCTCCTGCGTGAGCACTGACAGGAGAGTTCCCAGGGAGCCAAAAGACGACTGGCACTGCAGTGTCGGGGGAAACATCTCTATCTTTTGCATATCCTCTGATTATAGGTTATGATGGTGCCTATCAAGGGTATTCTGTCTCCTCAAGTGTTTATTGCCAAAGTTGCTGCGACATTCTCTCATAATGATGGTTAAAGCCCATCAAGCCTTGTTTCCCAGATGAGGCTACGACACATCTTTTTTCAGTGCATGCCTGCTTGCATATATTTTTTCTTTTCACCAACATAAAAATGTCCATTTACATCCCAGTGGAGGGGCCTTGGGTTTAACTGAGACAATGAGTGTTTGCATTGGAAAAGGTCATGGTGTGTGGAGTGCTGAAAGGGGACTTTAATTACAGCGGCAGCATATTCAGTAATTGTGTGTGTGTGGAGTGGATGCTGACACCCTGATGAGGCATAAAGCTTCTTTTTTCCTGGAGTGCTGGGTGATGACACTGGCTTTTGCTGTTACTGTACGCGGAAAGGGAAGAAAAAGAATTGTGCGATTTGAAGACCTCATCCGTTGCCACTCTCAGCAGTGCTCTGCTTTTCATGTGGATGAAAACCACTGGGGTGTAATGCTCCCCTGTTGGTATGACAGTCCGTTAAACCAGCTCTCATCTGATCTCGCTGTGTGTCAAGAATAAAGAACCTGGCTTTTGATCTCATGTGGAGAGTGGTTATAGCTCTTGTGCCTTTCTTCTTGCTTTTATTCTCTCCATCTGACATATTTATTTCATAACATCTCCGTGACCTGCGCTATTATTTGATGCGTGTTGAATAATGAACTGAAAGCCTCAGTGAAGTGACAATAAGTGGTCTAAAATATGTGTGTTATTGTATTTGTCGAGCAAGGAACATATATTAGGTGTTTGTTTCATGATAACATTGAGTTATACAATCATTTGTGTGTAGTCGTGTTTGTATTCTTTCACATTGTTTTCTCTGAAATTGTAAGTACAGCCCAACTGTACCTTGGCATAGCTGTAGAGCGAAACATTCCAACTACAAAAATATCTTTCATTTTCATATTTTCCTGCTCTGTCCTGTGCAGTTTTAAATTTAATTCAGTCTAGAAATTAAAACTGCGGACTGTTTAGAGCCCATATATTTCCTCACCAACTACTGTTAAAAATTTAATAAAAACTAAAATATAAATTAGACAAAATATAAAATGAATGCTGAATTTTTAACTCTTCATGTATATAGGCGCCACACACTGTGTAGATGAATATTTATAATATCCTTTGATGCATATTTATGATTAACACAATCCGGTTTGATCTGAACGAACTAAATGCAGCTGACAACAACCCGCATACCTGCCCATAGTTAGAAATAAACAGCTGTAAAATATGAATGCTTTTAGTTAGTCATGAGACTACCAACAGCAGAGACTTATAATGTTTGTGCAGAGAAAGTTGCTCAGCATGTAGCATTCACAGATCAGATATATCGCTTCTTGCCTTTTGGGTTATAGTGAAAAATGGGGCACAGGAGCTCAGCTACAACTGCACACCCTTCACAAGATCCTGCGACACAGACGAGGCATATTTCGGGATTTTAATTGTCAGAAGTAATTACTGATGTCTTTCTGGAGTGTTCAGAGGAGCTCAAACTATTTAAAGTTGAGTGGTGAGGCCGCTGTGGGAGAGGTTCTCAACATTTTAAAAAACAGAAAAATGTATGAATTTCGAAACACAAAATACATGCCTAAAATTTCGCAAATGTAAAAAATGAGCCGAGGGAGTAGATAGCACTAGATCCTAGATGATCTAGTATGCAGACCTGCTTCTGGATCCCCTCCCATTCAAGCATTAATGTAGCTGTTGTGCAAATAATACAACCGTGTGTTCAGTGGATTAAACCAACTTTGATTAAATTGTAAGGGAGAAGAAAGAAAGCAGACCGATCAATTAACAGCTTTTAATAATGCAAACAGACGAATGATTTAGCACCACTGTGTTTTCATCAGATTCAAAGAGAACAAAGACAAAAAGGCAAACATATATATTCAATGTACAACAGGTGAGCAGTTCTCATTGGTTAATTGGTGGACCAGGATTTCAAATCTTTTGGATTGAGGAGCCACATGTGAGAGCTACTAATGTGGATGCCGCTACCCGTGCCTCACAATCACATCAGGGGCAAAACAACATAGAATATTAAAAATACAAAATAGAAAATTACAAGTACTGCATCCATCACATCACAATCATAACAAAATAAAGTAAGCATGACAAATTCAGTTCTTTATTTTTAAAGGGTTACTTTGCAGACTTTTAACGAGCTGTGCAACGTGTGTAGTATGAGTTAATGAACTGTGGTAAATTCCATCTTACCACTGCCCAGATCTCCCTGCTCATCTCTCAGCTCATTTTGGCTGGCACTTGGCTACAGAGAGCACTTCTGCATTTTGGTATGCCCGCTACCATGGACACAAAGAGTATAGAGGCGGATCGAGAGAGAGACCCGCCCCTCTTTCTCTTTCTCTTTCTCTCTCAGGTGCAGACCCAACTCTCATCAAATAGTAAAACTTGGCAGTGCTGATCAAATATGAACAAAGATTCTGTTACTGCATAGCCTACATAGACTTAAAAATAAGCTACCTTAATGCCGCCCAGTGGTGTGTGTACTACTGTTTTGAAGCCTTGAGTTTGGCATTTTGGCTGTTGCCATCTTGATTTTTCAGAGCCAGAAGGGACCATATTTGAGAGGTTGAAGCTGTTAAGATGTGAGGGGTGGACCTCACTAAGAAGCCCAGGACACTATCAGCAGACAGCCTGCCACAAAAAGCTGCCATTGATTATGTCTAACTTTAAGTCTTGATTAATTGTAAACTGGTGAGTTACAAAAAGGAGGGATCAAATTTAGAGACAAAAAGCATTTTTTGTACCAGGCTGTAAACATGTTTATTTCTGCTGTAAAGTTGGGCATTTTAACATGGGGGTCTACGGGGATTGAGTCACTTCTTGAGCCAGTCTCAAGTGGCCATCCAAAGAACTGCACTTTTTGGCATTTCTGTGTTGGCTTCATCAGGTTGCCACTTGGTAGCCTATTCTCGGCTAAAATGTTTTCAAAATCATGTTTTAACTTATTGATTAGCTGTAACATGAGATTGTTTGTTACTAGATGGTTTCTAGTGGAAAAACATCCAAGCCCACATTACGTCACCCACCAGCACGATCATTTATTGGTCGGGTGCGGCGCAGTGCATTCTGGTTGTTTTAGGTTTTCAACTTCTTGAGCAAAAGCAAATACCACAGCCCTTTTCCTCTGAGTTCTCTGGTCATGTAGCACCCGTTTCAAAAGTATTTGTGTCTTTCTGCTCCATAGACAGTCAAGTTTTATGAAAAGATCTTTTCAGCAGTGAAATACTTTTAAAGCCAAAGGGCTCAACTATGTAAAGAGTACAGAAGGAATCCAGTGTGCCTCTCAGTGGAGCACTGAGCCGACAATGTCACCACCTCTAGGAGAGAATGACATTTTTTTCTATCCCACAGCAGTTAAATGATGCTGCAGAGCAATGGTTAGCTGGCATAGTGCTGCGGAATAGCAAAGTCCATGTTTTGTGTGTGTATTGCAGGCTTGTGCTCAGATATGCGAGTCTTTAATGCTTTTTTAGTTTGTCAAACATAAACCAGACCACAGGGACATTTCCGCATGTAGAAACCATGTGTGCTGCTGAAGTTTATGAAGGATTTTATGGTGGATTGTCTACCAGTACGTTGATGTGTAAAGCACTTGGTGTCTGATGAGTTAGAACATTGTGCATAGTAGCCACAGCGGAAGAAGCGGTAAGTTGATTAGGCAGCCAAAACACAGTGTGAGGTGGTTTTCTAGTGTCAGAATGAACCAGTCTGTCTCTCAGATTGCGAGTTTAAAGGTGATCAAGGGAGGCACTGAGCTGATACTACTGTATGTAGAGATGCATCACATCACTGTTGAGGACATTGATTATTTTTGTCACCTCAGTGCATAAGATGGAAGAAAATGATCTACGCAGTAAAGTGCCTCTTTGGCAAAGATTTGGTTCATGCCTTCAGTTTTTGTTATCTGTAATATCAGTGTTTCTTGATCATGGGTTTGTTGACCTTGTGAGCACCACAGCCGTGTTTCTATGTAAGAGGTTTTACGGCTATACGCTTATTATGACAGTGTGCATTCCCCGCTGTCTCTCTTTATGAAGATGTGTGCTTTGGGTTAAAATAAGGTCTTCCCGCCAGTTTCCCCTCTCCCGCTGCTCCGCTGCTGTTTTCCACCGTATAGCTCCAGAGCTCACCATGGAGAGAGTAGAGTCATGAACCACTAATAAGAGGGTTCCGTTTTGCTTCTACCCAGCCGAGGCTTGAACTAATGAACAAATCAAATGAATGGCATGTAATTATAGGCCAGAGAGAGCGGGACGGACAGAGGGTTGGCGCTAGCGGGCACAAACCCGAAATTATTTGTCTGGAAAATCTGTGAAATGAGCGGGAGCAGTTCAGTTCTGTCTTTTTCCTTTAGAAGGCCATTGTGGCTAAGCGGCAATGCACATATGCACGGGCCATGATGGAGGGAAAGTGACCACACACACACACACACAAGTCTGCTGTTTTGATTTCAACAGCACTTCCTTGGCAGCTATGTTGTTCTTTACGAGGATGAGATAAAACTAATGGTGTGCTGCAGTTGTCTGTCTGGTGAGCAGCACTGCTGTCGTGCTTTGTATCCCATGTGATAGTATTCAGTAATATGCAAGAAAAAATATCTGAGCTACTGCATTGTTGTGAGCCTGATAGATGCAATTTGCACCCAAAATCACATCTCCCTCTCTGAGTCTAATATCTCACTCAAAATTGAACGCATCAACATCCAACACATACTGTTAGAATCAGCTCACATTAGCATTTTTTACAATGTGTTGCTTCTGTGTCTGTTGAACTGCCAGTGAGTTATACAGCTCAGGCACAACTCGTAAATTATGCCCGTAATATGACTGATAGAATTTATATCCAGAATTGCGCCGCTATTTTCAGTCTAACTAAGTCAGTATACTGTTGATGTGTTTGGTATTTTTTCCCTTTTTTTCTTGCAATTTTAAGCGGCTGATTCCAAATCCTGCTTACCCGGATTGCTGTGATGGTGGCCAAGTGGTTTTCCTCTCTGCCACCCAGGCGCCCCACCAAATTGTAGTGTTTAGTAAAATTTAATCTGCTGTCAAGAAACACCAGGCACACACACATACAGTAAAAAATGAAAATTGGCCTCTGTCTTCTTTTTTACACTAACCATAAGCTCTGTACAGTATATATCTTCGGTGCTTCGCTGGATCCCACAAAAAACAGGCTTTCAGTGTCTGATGAGGTAATGTGGTTTGATGTGTGTGTGATGACCTCCCTCTCACCCCACAGCTGTCTGTTCCTAGACTGTCCTGGGGGCACGGATGAGTCAGAGCTGGGAGCTGATGTCACCCCGAGTATAATCTGTCAGGCCTATCAACACCCCATCAAACACCTACTGATGAGCCCACACAGATTCATGATTTTAAACCATTTTCTCCTCCCAGAAATAACATATATATGTGGGTTATTTTCTTCTGGCTACTTTGGTCAGTGTTCAACTTTTAGTGTGTGTTAGTTTTGCATAAATCATTTTCCTTTTTTTTTTGTTTAGTTATGCCATTTTGCAGATAAGATATTCAGAAAATTAAATGCAGCGGCCTCTTTGTCCCAAAAGAAATAAAATGTGTCCAAGCCTAGGTAAGCACCTCAAACAAGAAACTTTCAATCATGTTAGAGAACGTCTGCACACTCAGAATGCTTTTTCCCTCCGGATGCATCAATTGATTACCAGCTTAATAGCTTTTTGCTTGCTATTACATGGCAAGAAATGTCAAAAGGCCCAGAGAAAGCAAGCTCATTGCCATGCTCATGGCATAACAGCCTGCTGCTGATAGTGGATCAGCTTTACAAGCCTGAGGAAATGAGGAAAACAATTGCACCCTGCTCCTAGCATATAACCTCTTAGGTTATACAGATGCTCTTTTTTTTTTCTTCCAGGGGTTCATTTCGCTCTCAGCCTCATATCGTACAGACCCCTCCCACATGGGAGCTTGGTGAGGCTTGGGTCCCAAGACCTGGATGTCTCCAGAATTAGCACAGCCTGGCTCTGCTGCAGGGAGGAAGCACTCCCATTGGGGAAATAGGGTAGAGCAGAGAGCAACCTGCGAGGAGCCCATTAGTATACACTGCATAAGCATGGAAAGATGAATAGCAGAGCTGAGAGTTTTTTTCCCCGCTCTGATCTACATCCTGATCCCGTTGTTTTCACCTCTGAACTTTAGGTGACTAGTACACATTTTTTTCTCTTGTGTCAGTGCCAGCAGCTGTGTCAGAGACATACCACTGTTACAAAGCAGATCATTCTGCTGATGCATAATATCACAGATGTATTGTTATATCTTTCACCTCTTTAAGGAGGTGCAAGATTTGGTCTGTGCTTACGCCTTAGTGGAAAGTGTTCCTCTCTTAGCTTGTGGTCTGTTTCATTCGGCACCTATTCATGATGTAACCTCCTTCCCAGAATGAGTCATATGCCCTGGTTCCTCCCAGAGAAATAAATTGGTAGGGATAAAGGTGCCACTAATTTTGTTTCCAGGTGGCTGAATAGCATTTTTGGATAGAAATAGAAGTGGTATTTTGAGAAAATCGGCATCAGATCAGTTCTTGCTTGAAAAAAGTTGGTCTAGACCTGAGTTTAAATGTGAGGTGAGCCCTCTTCTCGGTTACTTCTCTGCTTGTCTCAGTATTTAATTGTTTTTACTGGCATCCAGTCAGTTTTGTGTATCTTATTCGAGTATGGCTTTGCTGAATATGTTGAGGGGAAGCTTCAGCGGGGAATTAGCCATAGCACCTCGCTACGACAAACCCACTACATAGAGTAGAGGAAAACAGAGGAAGAGGAGAACAGGGTGGGAGAGAGGAGCAAAGAATATGAGAGTGGAGCAGGAGGAATGGGTTAGGTGGATATGTAAGCAGGATGTGACACAGTTGAGGGGTGGTCCAGCTCCTGAAATTCTCCTAGATAGTTTCAATGAGTTGGCTGAAATCAGGCAATAAAAATGTTGTTTGTATGCTGGGATGTTTCACCCAAAATATGTTGTTAGTATCACTCACCACGGTAGGCTTGAAACATGGCCGTAAAAAGTTTGGATTTTTCTCACTGTTGGAGCATAGCAGCTGTAGTTACAGTGGAATCCGAGTGATGTTTTTAAGAGAAGAATTTATTAAAATGTCTACACAAACTTTTCGGATTGACTTCTGCAGTATAATCTGCTGACCAGCTGTATTCTCAGTATGTTCTGAACAGATTTATACACTCTTTTGAAGTAAAAAAGACTTGAAGCTCTGCCAGAAATAGCATATTTATGTCTTGTATACATGCGTATGAATTATAATAAACAAAATGAAGAGCCACATTGCTCTTCAGTGCCATTAATGGTCAAAACTCCACATGTTAAGTAAAATAACAGTGATAAGGACATCTTTCCTCATCATTGCAAATAGAAACAGGCCAAGCTACTTTGCAAATCTCAGTATACACCAGTGTAAAATGTCAGTGCGCATTAACAGAACACATTTGCTCGATAATATGTCACTTAAAATCTGTCACTGTTTAATTCGGAAGCAATCAATTGATGCATCAGCAAAAAAAGAACAAAGTCCTATTTGTCACTGCCGCTCATGTGGAACAAGAACATGAAATGTAATCAGGGCTTAGTTTAAGTATGACCTAATTTTGTCCGTTAAGTGAGTGCTGCATGGTCACAATTTTTCTGTAATTACTGATTTAACTGGCATGTCGTAAATGATTAATGATAGATGTTTTCTAATAAATAATGGATGTGTGGAAAGCAGTCTGGAACAAAGAATGCAATATGCACAATATTATGTTAACTTGCTTCTGTAATAATCTCAGATTTTTTTCTTCCTAAAACGGTAAGCAGGACCGTTTAATATTCAAATCCAGCCCAGTTAAAGATGGATCTTCTTTTCTGTCTAAATGTCTTGGTGTGTAATGGCCTCCAGCCTAATTCATTCTTCTATAGTGCTCCTTCTAGATCTCAGGGCTCGTTTTTAGGCAGCTAAATTACTCACTTGTGTCAGGTTATTACAATTAGCTGTTTGAGTGCCTGCACTGTTGTGTCTTACCTAGATACTTGCCTCTAATTCTTTCTCCCTATAATGAGTTTTACAGGGAAATGCACCAACTGCAACAGCAGCAGCAGCAGCAAAATGGAAATGCCTGGGGAGATGTATTAGCTAAAAAACTGTGGAATGCAGGTGGTGTATTTATGTGTGCGAAGCTGACAAATGACTTCCGTGGTTATGGATACAATCTTGGTATTTGACCAGAGGCTGAGCCGGTCCAGTCGGGCGTTAAAAATCACGCACATGTTCTCAAACAGAACTTGAGTGTATTGCTGTTTTAATGAGATGGACAATCAAATATAAACTCAGTGACCAGAAAAACATAAATCTCTGCTCAGAGGCACAATGAAGCATCTTTGGCCTCGATATTTGCTGGCAGGCATTATGGGACAGAGACCTGTAGCTTCCCTGGTTGCGGCAGTCAGTGTTGAATCTGAAGTGCTTTGTTTTCCTTTCAGTTCACTCTTCTATCTTCAGTGGGCTTGCAATCAGGGAGATTATAGAGGTTGGATCATTATCATCATTTCACCTGAATGTTCCCCAAATCATTCCTGGGTGATTCTTGCACTTTGTGAAGGACACAAACATGCTAGAAGTATTGCCATTTTGGAAACACACTCGCCACGAATTAGGTGTGCGAATCTCCAGAGAACCCACGATACGATATTACCACGATACTTAAGTCAAGATACAATATTATTGCGCTTTTAAATATGTTGTGATACGCTGGGTATTGCGATAAAATATATATATTGCAATATTTTGTGATTTATTACAGATTGCAGCAAAAAGTGTCTAGTGGACTGAAAAGTAATTGATTATTTTATTCTAGTAGGCTATTTAAAGTTGGATTTGTATAATTAAAAAAATCGATACTTGGCACTGTGTGACGATATGATATTGCCACACAAAAATATCGTGATACTATGCTGTATCGATTTTTTCCCCCACCCCTACCATGAATAGACAAATTTGATCCAGTACAATGATACAAGATTCTCTGACATGGAGCGTTGGCACATAAAATGATTATGCCAGTGTATGAGCCAGTTTTAATGCCCACAAAACTACACACCTACTTACAGACTATGTTAGAGATGTCAGTTTTGGTTAATGTTGCTTTCTGTAACCTGACACCTATTACCTGGTAACTAATCAGTTAACATTTAAGAAAAAAAATACATGACTATATGAGACTTTTCCTCTTACTCCATCACTCCATTGATTCAGTGAGCATTTTCATTTTGAGGTGGTGAAGTTTTAATGTTTTGTTATATAAATGTCTTTCCTTCTATTTTCACTGCCCATCCTCCAGTCTCCACTAGTTAACTTATGTTAGCCTTGGCCGCTCTGCGCTGCACACCACCTAGGTAGGGTGGAAGCAGGCCCCTCAACACCCTTGCAGCTAATTTTTTCCAGTGGCCACTTGCGATATTGCAATATCCCCTGCGGCCCAAAAAGCATTTTACCCATAGGCCACCACTGTAAAAGAGACATCTGTAAAGCTGTAAAATAATGGAATTAGCTACTACATTGGTTTGTGGACTCCCATTTTGAAGTTCGGCATTATGCCATATGCATTGTTTTTTTCGGAGTCAGAAATGAACATATTTGGTCAGTACAGCGTTATAAGTGGTATTCGTCATGCAAGCAGGGCCCTGCTAGCTTCCAGACGGTTGGAACAACAAGGCACCAACAAGGTTGGTGCACAATGCAGTAAACTTAAGAGTAATAAAAATGACCTATAGACGGACATGTGTAACTGATCAAAAATATTCTCAACAGGCAACTGATTATTGGTTATCTGCTGCTCAAATTTGATTGGTCAGTACTACTCGGACTACAAACAGAAACCACTTTCGATAGCAAACTTTTGTGCCCACAGATTCTGCATAAATATGCACATATCTGTTTATAGATATTAGTAACACCATGAGTCTACGAGGCAAATTTACCGATGTTTCTTAGCCCACAGAAAATGTCTTCTCTGACTTACGACGAATAAGAGAATACTCTGTCTGGTCATCTGCTTGAATACCAAATACTAGAGTGCAATGCATTGTGTGTTGGGAATTGGTTGTTCTACTCCACCCTTATGCTTTGATGTTGACTCTCTGTTACTTGCAGCCCAAACCAACTGACGTCCCCCACATTCACCTGCCAGGAGCCTCCTCCCACATAGCAAATGTTTTGAAGTGCCTTGTGTTCTGCTCCTTTCAAAGTACGTCTTTAAGATTGCTGCCTTTGAGGAGCGTAGCAACTCTACGATCTTGGCAGTGCTCAAACCCGCCCCCTTGAAACCCACAATCATGCCTTTTTCAAAGCCTGTTCATGATCATGATTGAAGCCCACTTTTGTTAACCCATTCACATGCAAAACAAGTGTGGCATTGGAGTTGCTCTTGTATGCACCTGTTTATGTAGCGATGCATATGCAAATGGGTAGTGGCACTTCAACTAAGGGGCAAGGTTTTTATTTTTTTCTCATCGCTTGATTTTAGATCTTTGCACTTGTACATGACCAAGTCTGTCTGAGAAGGGAATGACAAAAAAGAGTGGATTGGAATATCCAGCACATGTCATGTAGAGTTGATTAGTTAATTTAATGTATACTATGCCTTAAAGGTTCAGGTCACTCAAACTACAACAAAACATATTTTCTCAGTCTTGGTATCTAATGAAGCAAATCCAGATGCCAGGTTTGCAGGGTGTTCATATCATATGAACATGGAACCAAGAAGGCGGCACAGACAACAGAAATAAGCCTTCTCTTTACTGACCATTATTCAATTGATTGTTAGACTAACATTTGAGTCTCAACAGTTCCTTAACTATAATGACTACTTCTAAGCCTTATCACTAATGACTGTCCAGTCGCCCTGGACAACCACGTTTGAACTGCAGCCTGCCACTTCATTTAGTCTGGTTGCTCCTATTGGCAACCACTTTTTGTGTTAAAAAAATCCTTTGTCCTTGTTGTTTGTGAGTAATCTTCCACTTTGGCAAAAGAGAGTAAAAGGGTTGAATCATAGAGGAAGACAAAAAAAAGGTAAAACAATAATGACGACAAAAAAACCCAAAATGATATCCCTGTTGAAAAGGATATGGCAGCTAAAAACTATGAGGTAGACACTGCTTTAGCAGGCACATGTGCACCATCTTTCAGAATAGATAAATCAGAAAATGAGGCTTTGCTACATTCTTAAACACAAAAAATGCTATCCTCCTCTTTTACTGCAAATCCAGATTAAAAAAATGCTCTACAGGAGGTAATTATTATTAACTCAAATAATAAGTACCTTGCAAATGACTTATCTTGAATTAGTGTGTAGAAATGTGTCTTTCACATTATGTTACTTTGCTTAATTAGACAGGCTGAGTTTGTTATTTTCAGGGAAATACATTTTTTGCACCTTTGAGAGAGAGAACCAAACTAGATCAGAGAACCTTCGACTTAATGAAGTAGTTATTGTTGATACTGTTGATGTTTCTCCTGTCCGAAGTGCCATCCACTCCAAGAATGATAATGATAACAATATGTATAAATATATTGTTTTAAAAATTATTCCACAAATATAATGACAACCTGGTGAGTGATATTGTTGGGATCACTTTCATAGCAATTTGGTAAACACCAGAAATACTGAAAGCCAAGGAAAAGCACTCAAAATTTACAGTGCATCACATTTGACATGGCAGATGACATTGCGGAGAGACTCATCAGTGAGGTTAAAAAAATAAGAAATAGACAAACGCACCTTTATTTGATTAAACAAAGAATCAACATGAAGATGCTATCACGAAAAAGGACATCTGTGATGCACTCAGGCTCACTCAGAATTCTCCTAACTCCTCTTGTCTTTGAAAGATTTTGTGAATCAATGTCCTTTTGGTTTTCTTTTTTATCTCTGCACAATGTACAGCATTAACAGGTCATCAACATTTATTTTCCTAAACCGCTAACACAGCTGGAGTGAGCAGCACGTGCTTGGCGCTACTGTTAACAGAACATTATTGTTCATCAGTGCGGATGCTCACTTAATCGTTACAGTTATCGTTATAGTTAATGCTCTCGGTGTGGACAGCCCTTTACTACATACACAGATACGTACGTAAGTCATCGCTGAAAGAAATGAAAGGTTAAGTATCACTACCAAGGGAATCAACACCAATTTGTCTTCACATATCTAATTGTTACATTGTTTTCCCATGGGACCATAGGAGCAGGTGGTGAGTCAACAGTCCACAGTGCATTGACAATCAGTAAATGTCGTGTCACACTGATGCTATTATACTTAGAGCCACGTTATGTGTTTACTACAAAAATTGAAACAATTATCCAGAAGAGGAGGATAATGATGCTGATGTGAACATCAATTATGTCCACCCACATCTAGACAGGTGGCATCCTGCAGGCGCAGCAGACCGTCAAATCTGGCAAAATCTGCCTTTTGAGTATCAAACACTCAAATTGTCCATAGAAACTAATACAGTGTCCATCTGTATGCTCGGCCTGTTCCAAATAAATGAGTACTAACACAGTTTTAATCCTCAGTCACACACTTGACAGCAGATTCATTTGCTGGTTTTTGCACATCAAGACTGCCCAGCCGATCAAATTATTATTTCATTACTACCAAAGAATCTTTTGTCAATTACACTGTTTTGTATTTTGTACAGTTTCAACTTCATTTGAAAGAGTGCAGGAATAAATGTGTCAGATTAAACTAGGAGAAGTGTTGCACTCATAACTAGGGTCTGTTTATTATTGATTAATGCTACCTAATTAGCACTTGGCACATAACTATGTTGGTTAAATGATGTAAGATTGTGAAAGACAATCTGAAAGCTGTAGAATGTTATTAAAGAAACATGATTTGCTTGTTCAAGACTTTGTAGCTGTTCAAGACCTCCGCACAGATGTAATTGGAGTAGTGCTCAGTTGCCAGTGTGTGCTTGTAGTTGTATAAACAGTGGGATCAATCAGGTGCTTTGACCAATTGTAATTTAGGTTGTGCTTTAACAAGTACTGCTCTCAGAGAATAGCACTGAAATCTTAGTCCAGCAAAACAACCCACCTATCAGGTTACTGGGAGGAAACCTGTGCAATGCAGTTATTTTTACTCTGTGAGAGCCGAGGTGAGGCAGTCTAATCAATCACTTTAATTGTGACTGTGCAGCAGTGTGGAGTTTACCCACTGCCCTTCCCATCAAATGTTTCCACAAAACATTGTTCTGCAACACTTTTCTCCATCTGTCATTTGACACAGATACTTCAAGTGATGTGGAAACAAGGAAGAATTTTACACCTGGGATGTTTTGGTTTGTTTTTGTATTTGCTGCCATGCGTGTGACAACAGAAGCAGTCTTTTTGCATTGAACCTCACTCTGTTTTTACTTGTGGTTTCATAGAATACAGCAGAATGTTTGACGTCAAATCAGCCAAATGAAATTCTCTCCTCTGCTACCCCAAAGAACACATGTGAAATGACCCATATGAAAATGAGGTCAGAGCCGTCGTAGTGCACACAGTCCTTGGGAAATTCATATCTAACAATGAGCTGAAAACAGGAAATCGTTTGGGAAGTTTGTCAACAAAGCTCGGAAATGACCTCTTTTATTCGTCAGGGTCACAGTTGTAGCTGCAAAAATCAAAACATTTTGAGGAAATTTTTACTTTTCACTTGTTTAGTCCCGACTAACGTAAACATAGACTATAATGGTTCAAGTATCAGTGTCTAACACCACATAGGAAAATAAATGACTGTACATTTCAAGACTCACAGTTGTTAATAATTTCTGTCAGACTGTTTAAAGTAAGGGTCAAGGCAAATCAGAGATTTGTTTTTAAACACATTATACAGGTTAGAAAATAACTGCTGAGAATGTGAGAAAAGATTGTGAACTATATCGTGCTGAATCTTACGTTAAACTGTTCTTCTCTATTTTTGTGTTCAGGATTCTGAACCTGAAATCATAGCTAGATGATGCACTGGTGTGATCTTTATTGTAACTCCTCACCTTTACTATATAAACACTAGACCATCAGTAGTACTCCCTGCCCTGTCATGAGTTACAACACTTACCACAGCCTACAGCTTGCCAGCTAGATATTTATTATAGTTAATTAATTTATTATAGTAGCACAATTGTCAGAACTGAGAACTGAGATGGACAGAGAGAAGAACTGAGTGCTGCAGTGTCTGACGGAGAGTGAGGGAGAGAGAAAGAGGGCCAGAGAAAGTGGAAGGTGGACTATTGCATGCAGTGTTTCTGAAAGTTATTAATACCTTAATCAGAGAGCTGCTTTTCACTTTGTCACACATAGATGCTGCATTGACTGCTTTTGCTCGTTGCTGCGATAGGTCAACATTACCGCTATATTTGTATCAGCCGGCAAGACAGGTGTTCAGTGAACCCCCGGAAACAGCCCCCATTTTTTCATAATTATTTTTAAACCTTATTTTATATACTTGCTGATCTTTTGTAATAATTCAAATCATATACTTCATAAAAAGATTGATGACATGTCCACTTCCCAAAAGTGAAGCCAAAACATTTCCATCATCCCCTGGTGTTTGGCTGCAATATAGGTTATAAATCCTACCCCCTCCATGTTAGGGGATAGCCTGGAAATCCAGACCCAAATCTAGAAAGATTTAGGGTCTGGCTACGAGTAATGCAAATGGCCCAACTCGAGGGGCGGCACCAAGCATATATTTGAAAATATCATTGCACGCAATTGGATAACACTACGACCAATCAGAACAATACACGGGGTGATGTATCCAGAGCTTAGCTACCAGCGGAGCTAACTGGTAGATTAGACTCTTTCCGTATCCGATCGGCAAAACAGCAAAAACGTCCTTCCTGCAAAGGAAAGATTTGAGCGCCGTCTTTTGTTCCTCTTTTAGAGAAAAGCCAAGTCTAACTCGTTCATTGTAGCGGCCAAAGCCGTTTCAAACAACTGGTGTTCATCCATAGCCATCTTGCAATGTTTACTGACTGATTCCGGATTTCGTCGTCCGAGCGCTGTCGTCATCTGTTTAGCTCGCCTCTGGCCCGCCTATATCAGATACACCGATGTGGTTGGTGCAGCTCGGCTCCAAGGGCATGGGTAATGAGCATCATTACTGATTGCCAGAGTGACTCGCTGAGCAAATTCAAATTGTGCTCTCGTGAGAACTCTGGACTTCCAGGGTAGTTAGGGGACAGGACATGTGTCAAACTAAAAGATAAATACACAGCAAATACATTTTTCTGTAGGATGATTTCTGTCATTTTAGGTAGTTCTTATCACGCTGCTGTATGTTCAAGTGTGGTTATTTTTCTGATTAGTTTGGTTTTAATTAGTTATTTGATGCTATGAAAATGGGGGTTTGGCATCGAGATTGACAGCTGTGTATGTCGACTGGTGTGCTCCCGATCAATAGCACTGCTGATGATTGGTTGGAAGGATGAATGCACAGGAACTCGTTACTGTGGAGATTGGTACTGCCCAGATTCTGGCTCCAAAATATGTCCATAGTTAAAGATGGCCGTGGCCGTATCTGGGATTTTTTTTTTTTTTTTCTTGGCTTCATTTTTGTCCAGAAGGAGGAAGTGGAGATGTGTTTTCCATCTTTTATTTATATACATTCATTATTCAGATTTGGCTGGTGGAAATAACACTTTTTACTGTGTTTGGGAAAACTTAGAACACATGTTTATTTTTGCTTTACTATCAAGACATACAGTAGAACTTTGGTATAGCAGATATTAGGAAGACTCAACTTGCTGTAAAGCATTGTACACTGATTATTTTTAAAGGCTGATATTCACTAATTGCTTCTTGTTGATATTCAGTGAGCAGATTGGAATGTAAAACTATTTATCTGACATTATCATAGTTTATGTCCCAGCCTTTCTAAAGTTTGTTTACAGATACACAGGCGCAGAGTGTAATAATAAAATATAGATGTATCGAGGATCAGAATGTTTCTAATTACTTCCACAGTTTTCATTGACTCATAAATAGAATAAATTACGCATTTACCCTAAGCATTTGCATGTTTATTTATGATGCAGTCTCCTTTCGATTTCATCTATGTACTTCATGTAATTGCATATTTGCATCCGCAGTACCACCGCAGCTCTCATTTCCCCGAGCAACACTTATGGCACAACACATTCATTCATGCCACATGGGATCTTACCATTACAAAGTCCGTGGTTAAACACTATTACATGGGGTTTGTTTGTGGAAATATTCAGTTTTCATTTCAGGAAAAATATGGCAACAAATGTATGTGATTTGTACAATATCATGCTCCATAATTTGATATATTTTGCTGCTATTTTAGCGCCATGGTTTAAATTATACAAAAAAAGCTAATGTCTATATTTGCTAATGTGGTTTTTATGTGATTTTAATTTTCCACATTTCCTTGTGTGTGTTTGTGCACACCTGGCTGTCAGCCGTCTGGCTGTAAGTCCTTGGCACAGTTGTTATTATACCAAAGCATAATTAAACAAGATGCTTATGTGGACGTGCTGAGCCCTCGGGGGGATTAAAATCTCTTTTGTCTGACACGTTTGATTTATAAATAGGCATGTCTGGCCAATGGGGCGAGAGGAAGGGAGGGAGGACAGTCCTATAGGTCTGCAGAGGTCAACACATCCTCACTGCTGCTGTACAGTATAGGCAATAAAGAGATAAAATATACATCTGAATATTGCTTTCACACATTGCTTTGTTGTTTCCAATATTTCAGTATTTTTTCTCCCTGCTTTAACTCTTTTAAATGTTACTTCCATGACTAAGATCATCTGGTATTTGTAAAGAAGCTCTGATATATGTCTCACAATAATGTTAGATATATTAATATGTAATATATGAGCATTCTTAGTAAAATCCTGCAGACAGCTTTGGTGCAGAGCAAAGCCTGACTGATAAGCCACTGGAGGTTATGTTCAGAGAGTCTTTCCTTTCAAGTCATTCACTCTGAAGCTGAAAAAATGTGTTAATATACTGGGAAAGAATTGCCTCAACTCTTCTCTGTTCCACGCGGTAATGAAACTGTCTCCTTCACTTGTTGCAGAGACCCTACATTACCTGACACGTAATCACAGGTTGAAGAGTGTTCTGGATTTATTTTTTATTTTGTTTAGAAGTTTCAGTGTCATGGGATTCACATTCTTCTTGGCACATCTAATTAAATAGCTTTTTCAGGCCTGTATGTCAGGCTAAAGCATTGATTTTGATATTCTGATAGAGAACAAATATGTAATTGAATCTGAAGGGCTTTGCTGTAGCTAGAGATGGCTAGTTTTCTGCCAATATTGACAATAACAGGGATAAAGGCTCTGGTCGCATTGCTCTCATTCTGATCATTGTTGATCTACTCCCTTGATGAATTGTAACGCATTGTTTGATTGCTCGGCCCGTGTCTCATCTTTATCTCTGCTGCTCTGTTATGGTCAATACCGCGGACCATTTGGTGCCATTTCACAGAGATGGTTCCATTATTACGAGTGAAATGTAATCCATCTGTGTGTGTGTGTGAGTATGTGTTTGTAGGAATGCTGAACAAAACCCATGCAAACATGGAAGCAACAGACTGAGCTTCACTGGAGTGTATAAAGAGTGTACTTACAAATGTTAGCATGCCAACCCAATAAACTAAGATGGTGAACATGCATCAACATCAACATTTTTTTGCATTGTCAATTTGAACATGTTTCTGTGATAACATTAGCATTTAGCGCAAATCGCCACACAGAGCTGTTTGAATGGTTATAGGCTCTCATATCTTTTAGAGCATTTTATCTAATATGTTTAATTTGGGAGTAAAATTATTAATGTGACACTTAAAGGGATACCATCATTTTCAGCCTGCTTTGTATCATAACAGTGGGGGTAGCACATGTAAATGAACTATGGTAAACTTCCCACCATCTTGCCAGTGCCCAGATCTCTCTGCTCATCTCATCTAGGGCTCTTGCTTAAACTCAGATTGTACCTCCACATTAGGACAGAGAGAGTATAGAAGTAGATCGAAAGACAGAGCTGCCTCTCTCTCTGTCTCTCAAACTCAGATCAATTCTGTTACTGTATTGCTTATTTCTGGCATAAAATGTTTTCAGAAACATATTTTAGTGCACTGTTTAGCTGTAATATGAGAATCTGGGAACAGGAAATGGAGGCCATACTGTGTCGTGTAAAAACAGAGGCTGAAAATACTGAGATTAATGTTGAAACTAAGCAGTGTTGAATGAAAATATGAACCAAGATTCTGTAAATGCATTGCCTATTTCTTGCCTTAAATATTTTTGGAAACATATTTTAGCTTACTGTTAAACTGTAAAACAAGATCATTTGTTTTCAGCCAGCTGCCGTATTGTTTTAAAACAGGCAACTTGAATTACGTCACCCACCAGCGGGAGCATTTATTGGTCCAGTGCAGTGCATTCTGGTAGTTTTAAGTTTTTGTACTCCCTAAGCACAAGGAAATGCCACAGCCCTTGTCCTCTGTTTTCTCTTGTCATGTAGAACCAGTTTCAAAAGTATTTTTGACTGCATAGACAGCCTGCTTTTATATAAAGACCATCTTTCCAGCAGTGAAATACATCTTTAAGCACAGTTTTTCCAATAGTTACCAACACCAGCATTTATATTGCTTTGTCTGTACATGGGCAGAAAAAGACTATCGCTGTGTGGGAATAATGCCCGAGTTTAGAATTTATTATACCCAGGGTAGTTAGAGCATCTGCGGTTACTGGCCGGGTGATTGGCTGGTTACCCTGCCCAATCAGTACGTTGTGATGGGCTATGATACGGCTGAAGAAAGCCTGATACAGCTGTCTCAACCTCTGCTCTGATCCTTCAGCAGCAGGAAGGGAGGCTGAGTTTCATTCTCTTATATAAGAAAGGTTTTATTGGATGTGGCAGACTAATAAAGAGTCTCACTTTGGAGTTGAGGTGAGGGGTCAAAGCTGGTGATAAGGGTATAGATGAGGAGGGATAGGATGTTTCGTGTGTCTGTGTGTGTGTATGAGTGCGGATGTGCGTCTTTTGGGCCCTGGCTCATATTCCACAAATCCTCAGGGGACAAAGGGGAGAACTGGACCAGGATTACAGCGTCTCAACGCCGTGTACCTGTCACTCACAGAAAAACACTTCCTGTGCTGAAAGAGTCTGAGAGGGATGTGAGACATACAGGAGGGCCAGGGGTGATGATGAAAGAGATACCGCACTGTTTATCACTGGAAAATATCAATTTTTTTTCACATGACACACCATTAGAAACATGGAACTAACCATCATATTTTATAGCGAGACATCATTCTAACTTGACACCATGAAATTGAGAAAAGTCAGACTTTTCTTGTTGTTTTATTCAGATAATGTGAACTGTTGCACCTATCACCCCCCCAAATGACCATTTGTCTATGAAATGATCGCCTCGCCTGTGTTGCGCCTCAACGGTGAAGGAAGAATCCAAAAATGGAGGAGATTCTTGATGAATTGAAGTCAAAAGGTACCAACTTTACAACAACTACATCAAAACATCTAATTACAAACTCTCACACAACTCATGCAGTATAATCCAAGTCTCATTTATTCAGTTGTATACTTTGCTCATTTCACTGAGCAGAGTTCAAACGCACACATGCCCAGAGTAGTGTTGCAGTGCTTGAAATTGGTCTTGGTCTCAAGACTGGTCTCAGGACCACTTTTTCAAGGTCTCAGAATTGTCTCCGACTTTTACATTTGCATTTTTACTTGATCTTGTCTCGGCCTCAGACAAAGAGGACTCAGGATTTTATTTAAAACTGGCAAGATCATGACTGCAGGCATATCAATAAGTTGCCTATTCGAAAGAGAAGTACTGAATAAAGACGGTTAAATTGATTTCAGCCTCTTAGTGTGTGTTTGTATTTACCTATTTTCACCTATAAAAGAGGTGAATGAAGAGGAATTCCTTATTCATTTTCTGTGATGTTTTCATGGGAATGTGGATCTTTCTGATCAATTTGAGGAGTGTTTTTGGTTTCCATGTTTCACATTTTACTGTAAGTGTGTCATCTGGTTTTGGTCTTGACTCAGTCTCAATCCCTCAGAGTCTTGGTTTTGGTCTCGATACACGCTGGTCTTGGTCATGACTTGGTCTCATTTTATGTGGTCTTAAGTACGACACTGCCAGGCGGAAGTTTTTGTTTATGCGGAAGGGTTTTAAATAGGTAGCTATAAGTGAAAATACATGTGTTTGGGAAGTACTGAGCGTACGACTGGATAAATGAGACTTAGATTATACTGCACGAGTTGTGTGAGTTTGTCAGCAGCAGTTTTAATGTAGTTTAAGTGCTGTTAATGCAACCCCTCCTTTACTTCAGCTCATCAACAATATTGTCACAGTTGAGGCACTCTTCACAAATTCAGGGTAACAGGGTGAGTAATTGATATACAAATGGTCATTTTTTCTTTAAAGATATTTTTTGGGCGTTTTAGCCTTTAATTGATAGGACAGCTTAAGCGTGAAGAGGGGAGAGAGAGGGAAGGACATGCAGCAAAGGGCCACAGACTGGAGTCAAACCCGGGCTGCTGCTGCAACAGCCTTGTACATGGGGCGCCTGCTCTATCCACTAAGCCACCAACGCCCCGGTCATTTTTTCTTCAAGAGAGACCATGTTTACCACACAGCTTGCAGGCTGACATGATATTCAGGTGTAGTACTTGCGTCAGAGCCATCTGCTGCATGACTTTTGTGTTATGTTTACAGTGTGCTCATGCTGTGATCAACACATCAGATTTATTTATGATAAGATTTCAAGTTGTCATATTGCTCTCAGTAAATCCATTTGGTCTAGTGGAAATATTATTCTGGGTAAACAACTGGAGGCTCACTTGACCACTGGGGTAATTTTCCTTGTAATAAAAAGGTAAATGAATCTTGGTGTAGCAGTAATGTGCAGTAAGCCTCATTTTCTTTGTTTTTATGGACCTTGTGTGCCTGTGTGCACATATATACTGTACATGTTTCAATATGTGGTGGAGCTGGAGCTTATTAGCGTCATGGTTGTGTGACACACATTTTTAATGCCATAGATTGTAAACCTCAGTCCTTGGCGGAGGCGGTGATACATGCTCCATATCTGTTCCCTGTGGTGTGAATGCTGCTGTTATGGTGGGGGCTACAGGCATATAGGGGGATGCACTAATTAGGACCTCTCTGCCGCCTTTGTGGCATTTTCATTCTGGCAGTTCCCTTGGTGGCCTTTTTTATTAAAAAAAAAAAACCTTTACATGGTCATGCATTATTCACAACACAGGTGTCAGTCTGACCCTTGGCGACATCAGCTCACAAGACGTCAGACCCCACCACAAAACTAGCGCCCACTCATGGCAGTGCAAAGGCATGTAGTATACATGAAGGGAGCTGTGCAAACAGATGCTTGGGGATTATGAGCTTTCTCATATTTTCGCTGTTGTTTGGCCCTCATTTCTTTCCTATCTGTGTTCAATTCTTTTCTGTTTACTCAAATGAGCGTACATTCTGGTACATCATTAACCATATTTATGTGTGAAGGCACTTTAATCAGTAGATCTAGAGGTAGAAGTAGGACAGGGACCTGGCCGTATTTCACTGCTGAAGTTTCCTTTTTAGAGAAATCCCACTGAGAGCTGTGGTCATCACTGCTACAGCTGGCCGTCCAGTTACCTTTCATTTTCTCTATAATTGCTTTTTCTTTTTTTGTAATGGAATGAATAGCAGAGAATAAACGTAAAAGAGGCGTTTTTGTGTGTGTGTGTGTGTGTGTGTGTGTGTGTGTGTGTGTGTGTGTGTGTGTGTGTGTGTGTTTCTTTATGCATTTTCACATCATGACATGTCTTCTGCACCTTTCTGTCTGTCAGTGAGCCTGTCTCTCCATCTTATTATGCGGACTGTCCTGGTCCCATTATTCCACTAGTGAGGTCTCACAGGGCATGTTTTTCCCTAATAAACAGCTCTCTGTGTTTGTCTAATTTCTCCTTATTAATGTGGGTGCGTCTGGCACGGAACCGCTCTGGAGTATTAGGAGGCCCTAATTTGCCCTGCAGAGACATTGCTGTATGAGGATAAGGGAAGAGACAAGGGCGTCATCATTAATGTTTCATGATTTAATCATGCTAGCTGCTCTAGTTTGCCTATAAGGGGATATGTGTGTGTTCTTGTTTACATGTGTGTAGTTCTACGAGAGAATATGAGACAGTGAAACCGGAAGATAAACTGAAGTATTTGTGCATTTTAAGATGGTAATTTTTTATATCATATTTTATCGAGGAATGAAGTCACCTCCTTCTGCCCTGAGTGACACTGAGTCAGTATCGGAGGACTATCCATCACCTGGCTGTGGCGGTCTGGTCAATGGGGGTCACTTCTGAGCAGTTACCTGTTAACACAGCTAATGGAGGTCCATATTTGCATAAGCCTGAGTAAAGAGGGGACTGGAACTGGATAGCAGACAAGCTGGGCGGGGCCTTTCTCATTGCACAAATGAGACCATTCATCACAGCTTTGTTTGCCTGTATGCACCTTCTCATGAACAATTAATGTGCTGCAGACATTTTAGTGCCTTTCTTTTCTGCCTTTATCTTACCTTCCCTCCCTTTGTCTCACTTTCGGTGACTGTCACTGCAGCACTAACCCTGACCGCTGATTGTAACTTTAAGTTCATTTATTAATTTTGCCTCTCCAGGCTTAGGCTGGTTTTGTGTTTTCCTTGACAGCCAAGGAGGTTCAACACAAAAAGCCTTTTGATTTTCCCTTTCAGCCTTACCTGTTTTAATGTTAACTTGCTTCTGCGTCTTGCCAGTGATGTGCTCCAGGCATTTTCTGATACCTCAGACAACACAGCAAACTGTGTGTTACACTGGTAAAATTCAAGCACAGGTTTAAAGTCTGCAATCTGCTGAGCAAGGTTCAATATGAAGATAGTTTACACCACACATATCAGCCACACTTTGATACTCCACATTGTTTTTAGGCCTTTTCTTCTGCCAGTGAACATCGTTTTAGTCCTTTTTTCAGAGGAATCTTGTGTTACTTAATTGGTCCACGTTTTTTATGTGTGATCGATATATATAGTTGGATATTTACCTAAGCAATTTGGTTTAAGTGCCTAGCTGCCTGCGAGGTTATAGAGAATGAGGCCCACCTGGGAATAGATGCCAATATACCCCGGACACAAGTTGTCAGCATAAATCAGCTGCCACTTACCATTAACAAAACACATCCATTAGAACATTTCAATTTTTCTGTTTAAGCAGACTACTTAATGTTGTCTATTGGTTTTCACACCGGGGAGTTATTTGTCTCAGCTTCTTCAAATATTAAAGCGCAGACATGAGTTATTTCAGTATACATGCCGGCCATGTTTTGTTCACTGCCGCGGCTAACAGCATCATAAAAAGAGAAGTATGAATAATAAATGATAACAGAAATAGACAATGGTTTTGTTTTGGACTCTTCATCTCTCACTGGTTACATTTACATGCATGGTGTAATGTTACTATTAGCCGTATTTCAATTAAAGTGGTAATCTGGCTAAACTGTTTGCGCAGGCTTTTGATATTACGCTTTCTTAAACACATCCTGTCCAACTTGTAATTAGGAGTGGGTATTCAAGTCGCTCAGATTTGTAGTCTTCTTTACTTATACACGGTGGGGGAAGGAGTCTGGGGGGCTCTTGGGGCTCCAGCCCTGAATGTTTTCTGAAAAGCCCTAAATCTTTGAGGGGTTTTTTTTTTTTAAATGAACTGACTTGACCGGCAAATCAATAGAGCAAAAGCTGTAGTACTTAGAAGTACAACAATGTTCAATGGCTGAAGAAAAGGCCTAAAAACCATGTGGAGTATTAAAATGTTGCTGGTATGTGTGTAAACTATCTTTTTAATGAACCTTGCGTAATACACAGTTTGCCAAATTACTACACCTACCTGATTTATGAAGCTTAAAAACAGACAATCTTTGCCTCTTTCAGGTGAAAATCATCATCCTCAGTCATCTTCAACATTTGTTGTATTATGGTTTCAGCTTGATGAAGACAGATGGGGAACAATAATGAACAAAAAAAGGATGTAGGCTGTACAGGATGATTTTTTATTTATTTGGCAACTATGTTATAAGCAAATGATAAACAGATTTTTAGGCATTGTGATATCTCGAATAGCTTGAAATACAGTGCTTATAGCTGTTGTAAAGCATGAACATGCCCCCAGAACCCCCTTGGTTATGGCTGGGCCCTGAATGTTTACGTCTTGCTCCGCCCCTGCTGAAAATAATGTTTATCTTCCTTAAAGTAAGGTCTCCAAAAAGATTTTTTTTGTATAATAATATGGCCAACACTGTATTGTATTTACACTAGTACTGAACAAATGATACCCAGCCATACTTAGAATTCAGGATTTTAAATGTAGTCTGTGCTGCAATTCGAGCAGTTTATTGCTGTAGGGAAGTAAGACTACAGTAACATCTTTGTCCCAGCTCTAAAAACTAGATGGTAAGCCTACTAAACCTATCAGTGACTGTACTGACATTTACAATACAGCCATTAATCCAAAACTATGTTACCTGACTGGGTTATAAACGTAATTCTTTTTGCACGTAGACATAGTCAGTCTGTCATGTCTCACTGCTCTCTGTAAATCTCTCTAAACGTGAAAGATCAGACTTGTATTATATCTTCTGATCTGGTGGGATTAGTGGACGTGTCAGTAATCCATAGTAAAACTACTGAAGTCAAACACAGACATTAAATTCTATTTGGATAGATTTCAAGTAAAATGGTGACCGTTTCATGTCTCTTAATTAACGAGAAGCAAAATATGTATTTCTACAGTATGAATACTTGTTGCTGCAACACATATTAATTACAGTTGAATATGTGGCATAAATCATGCAGTTGTTGTGATTCTGTTGTAGATATTGTCTGCACTACACGGAGAAGCAGCAGCAGCTACTGTCGTTTTCTACTCAGGGTGGCAGGACCCCCCTCCACAACCTCTCTGAGGCAGAGTGATAAAACATGCATTCAGAGACCTTGGGAATTCACACACATCTGTGCCTTTTCTATTGCACACACTGTTAAACACACTGTTTGCAGATAGAGATCTCGGGATGAAACATTAACAAACAACTGACACCCAGAGCTAGATCTCCGCGTTTGAATTTCAACACAAGGAGCATTACCGCATTAAGCTATATTAACATTAAGACTCCATTTTTGCAATCTGGACTGAAATACCAGAACAGATATGGAGAGATTCATTTTGCTGTTTCTCTCTGCTGTGATAGAAACAGCCGTGATGCTCTAAGCATTGCAGTGAAGATGATAATAAAGATGGATTAAAAATCATAGAGTTGTTGTTAGAAAGCAATTGATTTAAATGTCAGGGAGCATCTCGCCCCTCCCCCTGCTCTGCTTTATTGGATATTGTCACTGGGATTGTGTGCAGTCTGTTCTTAGGAGACTCAGTGAAGCTTGGAGATCCTTGCAGAGGGGCTGGTGTGTAAGGGACTGGGGGAGGGAGGGAGGGAGGGAGGCAGACATGGTGGTAACATCAATAATTCACAACGGTATTGCTAGGGAAACAGGATGTGAAGGTATAGGGGAGTCAGACCAATACGAATAACACATCTCTCCAAGCACCGTGCAAATGAACCAGACCCGAGCTCCGCCATTTATTTTCATAGCATTTCACAGCGATATAAATGTATTGAGCCCATAAAAATCCTTAATGATTGCATTGATTTCAAAGAAGCTGTTTTTTCCCACAAGCCGAGAGTTTAATTTACTGAGGCTTCTGGTTTTATAAACCCTGTAGTTGAGGGAGGAAGAGAAAGGTATAGGGAGCCCAAAAGAGCATGGGGCTATTCTCCAGGCCTGCTTATTAAATGTCCAATCATAGCCTATGGTGCAGTGGCATTACCACCATAAAACACCTCTTTGCTATGTAGCCATCTAGGCAGAAATTGCTATTGCTTGGTGGAGACTTGAGTGTTTCCTTAGCATTGATTTCTGTCGAGATGGGAGGGAGGGAAGTAGAGTTTAGGCTATCATTAAAACTGAAACACAGAGGAATTCCTAAGAACTGCACACATTAGCTGCAGCTTTTGTAGCCTCTACCACAGGTGCTGAGTGGGCTTTATGAAGCACTCCCTCTTGTGTTTTTGGCTGCTCATTTTCGCTGCTCAGAGCTAGTCCCTGTTATGGATATAGGCTTAATCCATTATCGCGCTGATTGCCAGTGTGATTTCTGTCACACCCTTCCCCAGGCTTGGGTCAATTACAAAGCAGGCAGTAAATGCATCAGTTATTCATGGGGAGATCATGATCAGATGAAGAGTAATAAGTCAGATGATTACCTTTTTGATAAGCAGGGAATCAGATTATGATTTGGATCTATGCCATGATGATGAAAGCCAGATTTACTTCTTATTTCATAGTCTAACATTACACTACCTTTATCATACAGCTCACCGTACTGGTGTTTAGCTGCTGTTTCGTCTTATCCCCACTCCCCAGTGACTCTCTCCCTCCCTCTTGCCCCTCCACAATTTTCTCATTAGTGATTAGAGCAGAGTTTCCATTTCCAGGCTATTGACTGTGCTGTTGGAAGCTGAGAGCCCATTACATACGTTGCTCCCACTAATTGTTTCCAGTCATAATGAAGTTCCTCACAGTGGAGGAATGGTAGTTAAGGCACATTAGGTCATAGGCACGTACAATGCATTACTGTGAATACAACCTGTCTGCTGTTTTTTCACAGTCATTCACTTCATGATTGTGTATTAATTCAGTGTTGTTAAGTGATTTTGGTAGCCATTAATGGGCGTAATCATTTAGCATACCTCCTCTTAGCGAAGTCAGATCTGATTAGTTTTCCCTTTTCTTATGTATCTATACGGAGGACAGACAGAAGTATGTTTGCAGCCCACAGTGAGGTATGTAGTATCTGTGCAGGTTGATGGGAGTGGAGGATTGGATTAGAGTTGTGCTTTTTGACAGAGCTCCTATTCACTGCCCATTCTATTAAAAGGTGTTAAAGTATTGCCAGTCAATCCTGGCTGTTTCTTGCTCTGGATGGCTCCTCTTCGACCCACTTGCAAAACACTATATATCTCACTAATGGCCGTACAATCCATCCAGTCATTTTCAAATCACTTTTCCTGGATATGGTCGACGTGGCGAAGGAGCAGCAGAGTGGCCCAGACGCTCTTTTCTGCCAGCAACTTCCTCCAGTTCCTCTTGGGGAACACCCAAAATTCAGTGTGTCCTGGATCTACAATGGGGTCTCCTCCTAGTCAGTTGTGCCGGGAACACCTCCAAAGGGAGGCAGTCAAAAGGTTGTCTTGCCTGGTGCCCACATCGACTCAACTGACTGCACTCAATGAGAAGGGGCAGTGTCGAGTCGCCATGTAGAAATCTCGCTTATCTCTATGATCTCATTTTTTTTCAGTTATGCCTGTCACGATAGTTTTGACTTAACGACAATATATCGACATAACGTTGATCATTTTGCTGATTTTGCTTGATTTTGCTCATTGTGGTTACATGCGTGTTTGTTTATCAGAGAATGTCGCCAACAATTTAGCTAACATGATGCCAGAATAAACAACAGGGTTTTCCCAACCATTATAAGACTTTAAAGATTTTCCCTTATCATGCCTCTGCAGTAGCTGCTCCAAAGCTCTGGAATAGCCATCTGCTCTCAATCAAATGCTCCCCCTCCATTGACACTTTTAAGACAAATCTTCAACGGCCTTTGGTTGTTTGTAGTGGTTTTAATATTTTAGTGTTTATAATCTTTTTTTTCCATATGTAATTTTTCTAACAGTGTTATTCTGTTTTATATTTGTATACATGTTATATTGCTATATATTTGTGTGTCATTCTTTTAATTTGTAAATGTGCTGTATAAATGAACTTGATTTGATTTTTGTCTCCTAACCCCTGCCTACTTGCACGAGTCTGAAAGAAAAATGAAATACTTCAAAGACAACACAGCACAGCTCACCGGTGCACATTTGGAATGGCACAATCCTGATAGTCGTTAGCCTGCCAACCCCAAGCAACAAACCAAAAAGTCAGTCAATTGTAGTTTTACTCTCCATAAACTTCATCCTCCGATCCGTAAATCCACCAGCCAACTGGAGCCGACTACAGCTCACCAGCTGTGTTATGGAGGTAACTGTGGTGTTCCTGGAGCTTTGCTAATCTTGTCTATTAATTGCAAGAGGCATCACTTGGTTTAAATCAATCAATCATACCTTTACTGACACTCAAAACGTCTGCTAAGTTTGCCCTCCTTTTACAGAGACATTGAGCAACAGACAAGTTAAAAACAGTAACACAACAAGATAAAATACAAAGATAATAACTGGGGAAATCACACAAAAGAATAGCTAAAACAGTAACACATTGATAACATACAGTGGTTTGTGATCGTGGTTTTGAATTGAGCATTGGTTGGAAGAGTATCGATCTTTAAAGTGTGTTGATGGTTACTGCATCAATTAGGAGCACTAAAGGAAAAGGCAGACTCTCCAAGATGAGAACATGTTCAGGGAACCCGAAGCACAAGTCAGTCATTTGAGCGAGTCTGATTGGGTCCAACGTGCCAAACCATCATCATTATGCTGTAAAGTGGTAGCTTACCAATTAGAACTTTGTAGCTACAAAATACCAGTGCGAGAGAAGGCCAACCAACGTTACTATACAGAAAACAATGGTGGATAACATAACCATGTGATGAATCTGCGGGCAGAGTGACAGACTGCATCTAGGGGTTAAAGAACGTAAGCAGCACTATGTCTATAAATTAAATCACCACAATCCAGAGCTGATAAGAAAACGGCTTTGATGATCCCCATCCTACTATTCGAAAGAAAGCTGGTTCTGTTTCTGTATGATTGGAACAAAAACTGACTGGTAAAGTTTAGAGCTGCACCACCACTGCCTGTCTTTAGAAATACCTCAACCAGGAGAGAATAGAAGGTACACCCTTTGTTGAAGATCAATGCCCTCATTAAACATGTATGAATTGATGCTGAGCTCAACAATAGTTTTATTGAGAAGTGATGGGCATTCTAAGTAATGTCCGTAGAGTACTGGCATTAAATGATTATTGAGTACTTGAGTAGGCTGCCGCAAAAAAAATAAAAATATGTAGATATATAAAACGTGAGAATAGGGTCAAATAAACACTGAAGTGAAAATGCATGTTGCACTTGGGGCACTGCAGTGACATTTCATGACATAATGTTGTCATACTGTAGGTTGTCCACATGCCATCAACTTTGAACACAGTAATCCTGGCTGCAGACTTTGCCTTTAATAAATAATAAGTTCATACAACCATATACCAAAGTAATGCTTTTTTTCAAATGAAGTCAGCTGTTTAGATTGTGGCATCCTATCAGGAATAATATCACGTGAACTGTCCTTCAACAGTAAAAATCCGTTTGAGTAGACGTTCCTGTGTGTGCCCTAGAATTTGATGGGATGGTCTTTGTGAGTGGAAGTGTGGGTAAAAATTTATGCCAAATCATAAGCCAAAATTGCATTTTGCCAAACGCACTGCATAAATATGTCCCTAGCTATGCCATTTTACCCAGAGGTGCAGGCCATTAAAAACATGCCTTGTTCCCAACACAACTGGCGGGAATCAACCTGCCTCATGCCAGCATGGAAATAAAGCCTGCCGACTCCATGACATAAAATCCTGTCTTTAAAATCTGTTTTTTGTCTTTCATTTCTTTTCTTGCCTGCATATAAAGCACGAATCAGTGCAGATGCATGTGCACATTACTCATACATTAAGCTCTATGACTCTCTGTATATTCGGTCATGCACGAGAACATCATGTTCATCCAGTCAGATCACGAGCCTCCATGTTGTCCAAACACTGAGTCACAGCACGCCACAGTGACAGGCAGTGTGAAATGGAGAGTGATGACACCAGTACAAAGAAGGGGTCTGGTTGAGATGACCCTTAAACATGGCAAACCGCACTCGGCTCCAGTCAAGTGTTTAAAAAACGCTCTTTCTACTCCATCTCAGCCTGGCAGGGAATGACTCGCCCCCGCACTGCTTGCTCTCTTACCTGCCTCTTCAATATGCTGTCATGGCTTCCGTCCATGTCACATCTCTCTTCTGCCACCACACTTCGCTGTGGAGCAAGACTCATAATATGTCTTCTGAGCAGCAGCATCATGCATCATATTACGGCTTATGGACCTCATAATTTCATAGCACATATATCAGAAAATAGCATGCCATTACAAAGCATGGCTTGGCCTCAGGGTGGAAGCAGGCAAGCAGCTTGAGTCTGTTTAAAAGAATCAGTGCTTCAGTGATCCTGTAGAGTGATTAAATACCATATTTTGTCTTAGAAATGGTCACCGTCTTATTCTTATTCATCTTGTGCTGCGCCTACACTTTTTCCTCCACCTCTCTCTTTCTTTTAAATACAGCCTTAGCCATTTCTGTAGGAATGATGAACTGGTGTTAGCACCCCAGCAAAAGTAAATAACCAAGCCTATGAATTATTGATGGAGTGCAAGACCTTTTTTTCAAGAGACCCATCTTGATTCCCTTACTTAAAGCTCTCAGTTGCAGTGCTGCTTCCTTATCTGTGTGTGTTTGTGCATGTGTATGAACTCAGAGTGCTCATCTGCAGTATGTGTACTCGGTCCTTGCTTTTCTGAACGATGCATATGGAGAGTCCCTGTAGTGGATTGCATCTCATTTCAAACTACTCTAGAGTCTAGTGCACCCAGGCCTGTTAGGTACTACACACACAGACATACACACAGTTTGCCAACACCAGACTTCAACTTAAGGGTACCCTGTGGAGTTTTTGACCACCCGAAGCAATATGGAGCAATGTTTTATATGTTGGTCCACGTTTTCGTTGCTCTCACATGTGCCTGCAGTGCATAGGTGACGGCATACACATGCCTGTCAATGGTTTTACTTTGTTCCACTTACGGCTGGGTATTGCTTATGACAGTACCAATACCAGTAGGGTGTAAATCACCAGTTTCATCACAATGTTATATTGATTCTGTGGACAATGATACGGTATTCGCCGATATTACAAAATCTGCCATGATACGATTTCGATTCGATGTTATTCAGGGGCCTGCGATCAATATGAGATGTATTATTGCCCATTTAACACAGTTTATTATAAAAGATGCTACCAGTGCTGCCAGCGGAGTGAGGTGTGTTGTGTTTTATCTTGTATCGGCATTGTTTACATACATGTGCTCTGTCTATTGATCTGTATTTCTCCGAAATCCAAAATACCTCCATGCTGCTGAGTAAATAACGTTATCCTCATTGTCTGTCATTTCATTAAATTGATATATTGATTACACCATAATGTGAATGAAGCAGTGTGTAGTGTAGCCATACTTTTGAACGTCTTGGTGGCATCTTGGCACGCTGAACTCCCATCTCCATCAAATACACCATTGTTGACTTCACAACATAACAGACTGTATAGGTTGTAGTGTGAGCTTTGCACAGGGGACAGTTGACAAGAGCCTGCCCACACACACACACACACACACACACACACATACACACAGAGTCACTAGACTTACTGTTTGCATCAACAGCCATTTTGGTGTCAGTGTGAGTTAGTTGGAACTGTTTAATGCTGCAGTATGTAGGGCATAGTTGTGTCTAGTAGTGAGGTTACATAACTGAAACTTCTCCTTTGTGCCAAGCTTGTAGGTGAGCTACAGTGGCCAATATGGCCCTAGAACCAGTGTTTGCTTTGTCCATTCTGGGCTACTATAAAGCAACATGGTGGACTCCATGGGAGAGGCCCTGCTACATATGAAGATAAAAACGGCTTATTCTAAGGTAATGAAAACACAATGGTTCTTATTTTCAGGTGATTATAAACTACTAAAAATATAGTTATGAATTTTACCAGATATTGTACACACTGGACCTTTAAGGGCTTGGTGTTGGATGTTAGCTGCTGCTGCTGCTGTGTTAACTTGTATTAATTCACCAGGCAGATATTGAACGTATCAATTAATGAAAATTACTACTTGGTACTGGGTTATTTTGGTTGATACCTTAAAGGTATTGAATACTGATACCCAGGCCTAATTCCAGTGGTCTACAGGTGGTGGTAATGCACCAAGAAATGCAGCAGTGTGACAGCAACGGCAGAGGAGAAGAAGACTGTTCGCAAGTAAACATGGAGCCTTCAAACTTAAATATTGGCTTTGCAAATGTTTTACAGTAGGCGGAAGGAATGCGTTTAACATGGCTGTAAGACCTCAGGGATACACACAACACAATTTGGTGAATAACACTGATTGTAAACAGAAACTTTGTTTATATACAAGGAAACTTTACTGGGCACCTTTGCAACAACATGAAACTGACTTCAGCATTGAAATCCTGAAGATTTGACTTGGCATGTTTATGTTCATGTAGTCATAAAGCGGAGGTGGCAGTGAGCAGAAGCACACAAAGCAGCACAAGCACACAAGCAGCTAATGAACTTTCAGTCCCCATGTTGAAGCTCTGTAGCCACCGACGCCTTGCATTTAATTGAAGATCAGTCTGCATCTAGTTTTAAAGAGGACTGTACATACCCAACTGTTAGACGAACATCACACAAACAACATGCAAAATTGCAGGTTTAAATCTGGTGAACAAACCTCCTTGTCTTTAACGTGTATAAAAAAATGATTGCAGAAGACTGCTTTTTGTAAGAGCTGAGGTTAAATACTCCCACTAAAGAAACCCAAAAATGCCAGTCACAATCACTTTGAAGATGCTTAACAATAACAAGTATTTTTGACAGGATGTTCTCTGATTTTTTTTGACAATAGGATCTTGTTATGTGTCCTTAGCCTCTGCCCTCTTATGCTAGAAGCAGATTTATGCAACATGCTGTGAAGGATGATCAAAAAGCTGATGCAAACAGGGAGTGTAATTTGGAGCCACAAAGAACTGTACAGTAAGAGTAATTCTCTGCGGCTGATATCACCACGGACAATTTTGCTCACTGGATGATGCAACATAAGAATTGTTTCAGCAATAAGTTTACAGTCTTCAGCATATGGAGAGAAGATCTTGTGTCTCAGTGTTGAGATGAAAACGTTGGAGTAATTTGGTTTAATCTGTTTTTGTGACTTGTTTGATCAGTTTTCTTGTTTAAAAATAAGGTCATTGTACATTCTGGAAAAAACAGAACACTCTACTGCTGTACACTACTGTAGAATCCTGCACTGTGTATGTGCATCATATACACATGAATGGGATATCTTAAGAACGCCTTGAGGATATTTCTTCAAATTTGGCCCACAAATCTACATAGAGTCATCGATGATACTGATATGATATTGGTGGTCAAATATCATAGACTGTGGTGTTTAAACCATGCTCAGTTGGTACTAAGGGGCCCAAAGTGTGCCAAGAAAAGTTTCCTGTTCATAGCTGACAGGAGTGGCACTTGGTGTGGTCTTCTGCTGCTGTAGCCCATCTGCTTTAAGGTTCAATGTGTTGTTCATTCTGAGATGATCTTCTGCATACCTTGGTTGTAACGAGTGGTTATTTGAGTTACTGTTGCCTTTCTGTGATCTTTAACCAGTCTGGCCATTCTCCTCTGACCTTTGGCAACAACAAGGCATTTTCACCCAGAGAACTGCTGCTCACTGGATGTTTTCTCTTTTTCGGACCATCGTCTGTAAACCCTGGTGGTAATGGTTGGTTATGAAAATCCCAGTAGATCCGCAGTTTCTGAAATACTCAGACCAGCCCGTCTGGCACCAACAACCATGCCATGTTCAGAGTCACTTAAATCACCTTTCTTCCCCATTCTGATGCTCGATTTGAACTTCAGCAGGTTGTCTTTACCATGTCTACATGCCTAAATGCATTGAGTTGCTGACATATGTTTGACTGATTAACTATTAACTAACTAACAAGCAGTTGAACAGGTTTACTTAATAATGGCCAGTGAGTGTATTATTTGGTTTGGACAGTCATAGATCTAAACTGCACTTTGACTGGTTGGTGGAGGCACACAAACAGAAGGCAGTAACTCTAGTTGAAGGTATATATATGCAGGGTTTTCCTAAAAACACAATATATAGACTGATAGAATCTCTTTTCAGTTATCACTTATGACCCACTACAAGTGTATGGTGGTTGATTTTTCTGCAGAGACTCTGTACATGTGCACTTCCACAACACTCAGGTAAGGTTGGGACTTTATAAAAAGGTAGTAACCAGGTGCCAGACTGTAAGCAGCAGGCATCCAAGAGACAGCATGGGGAAAAAAGGCAAGTATAGTGAGGCAAAATGCCAAACGAGAGTTAATCTGGGGTTGGCTTTTAAACTCTAATTTCTGCTGTCGAGCATGTTTACAAATACTCAGAGACTATTTTGCATAGTATACCTTTAATGAAATAATATTTTACTTTTTAATGATGCTTCCCAGGTATTAGATCTGAATTTACGTAGAGTTATCCATGGATTGCCTAAACTCATAATGGCATTCTTTGTGTACACTGAGGTCAGCCTGGTGTCATACAATTCTTACAAAAAAGATTGAGCAGCATTTTCTCATTCTCTACATTTATGCCATTCATATTCTTAATTGAATTTCATTACTCTGCCAATAATGCACTTCACAGTAACGCGTTGTGACCCCATCTGAAATTCATTATCTGCACAGTAAACATTTTTTTGCATACATATTAAACTCTTTTGCACCAAACAGCATGCTGACTACCTCAGGTCCTTTCAGCATCTTGCTTCATTTGCATGTGCCTCATATTTGTTTTAGCCCCAGAGACTGTTGACGTGGGGTAATGCAATGCACATGGAGACAGACACTTTCACACGCCTGCCAGCCCCTCCGTATCCAGCCGTCTGTCATGTTAACGGCTTTAAATGCTGCCGCTTTGCATCTCTTTCATGGAGGCTGAAGGGTCATGTGCTGCAGCCCTGAAGCGATGTAGCACCAGAAAGTCTACTTAATTATTTAAAATATCAATGAATTAAATAGTAACTGTGCTTTGGATCTTTTATTATCCAACTTGTGATTGTGATTGGTCAGTGATGTAATGTATTGGCCTCTTCGCCCACAGGCTGTCCAGTGCTACAACGTTTTCATTAGTCACATTAGACTGTATTACCATAATAAATTATTCAAACTTCTATTTCTTTCTTAGTCTGTGCAGTCTCCATATACTGTACTCCACATACACTCTGAGCACCTCATTTGAGATTTTCTTTCATTTCCTCGCCTATAACAAACTTCCCCATTGTTTCTGGCTTCCTGGAACTGAATGGAAGGATCTCAGTATGTTTGCTGCCAGCTCCACACTTTTTCACTCTCTTTCACTTGTTCACTTCACACCGATTCTCGCCTTCCTCCCCCTTTCCACTTATTGTTCAGTCCATGAATGACCTGGCTACCTTATCCAACCTCCTGTTCCTTTACCAGCTGGTGTAGAAATAAACAGGGTAGTGGTTTCTGTGTTGGCAGTGCCACTCTGATCTGGCGGGTTGTAGGCGGCGTAGCGCTGCCTGCTGCTCCAGATGCTCAAAATCACGCCGTCCACACTGCAGCCCCCTCGCTCCCCCAGACTGCTCGCAGCTGCCACTGAAAGGCTGGGATTTCATAGACGCTCAGTCGGCGTTTCTTCACGGGCAGCGTGCACAAAATTATACCACATTACTGCAGTTTCAGCACATCCGAATCTTGCTCGGCGCTCTCTTTTAAAGACTATTCTTGACACATTTGAATAAGATAATGAACGAAGCAAATGTTGGAGCACAGATGGGGTTTTTAATGTTTCAGTGCCTCATGAACACGGTCCAATTACTAAAACACAGATAAGATGTAAAAGAGCCGTCACTTTTCTCTCTTACTTTGACATTTGCTCACACATAGAGTCCTGGCTTTTGGTCCAGTGAGAGCTCCATTGAGGGGGTCATGTGAGCTTAGCACGGCAATTAATCCTGCCACTCATCAGGAGCTTGCTTTAGAGTGGCAGTGGTTTATAGTGGAATTATGCTCTGCACTAATTAGCAGTTAGCATTGACAGTGTCAAGGAGAAATAGTGAACTGGAGCGTTATCATGTGACAGCATGGACAGAAGAGACTAATGCTGTCTTTTACACACTTATCACTCAGGGGGGGGAGCAGACGCTGTCAATATCCTCTCCCCAAATTCTATCCATTTCCTCATTCAGGCATATTTCTTTACAAACCTTCTCTTTCCTGTTCGCCTTTCTACATCCTTTTCTCCTCCACCCTTTCTTTTCTTGTCACCCAGCCAGCCCTCTGGCTGTGTGCCTCACAGTTGCCATGGTAATGATATAGTTTCTCATCTCTGTAATGTGATGTCTTATTAGGTTTCATTGGGGCGTGTGTCACTATTTTATTTCACGCGCCATTTGGTGAGCTTCGGTCTCCTGTTGAAAAACCTCGCTCCTGAGAGGTGAGCAGTGAGTGCGCCAACAGTGAAGTGTAAAAGCATGTACGTATACGTGAGGGTCCTGATGGAGAGGAGGAGGACAAGATTGAGTGAGACAGAGCGAGAGATATGTGGGGCAGTGCTTGCTGTAGCTACATTATATTTCCTTCTTGGTGCACAGTATTATCTTGAAGAATAGATATATGAATGGTAATGTGAAAGGCGTGTTTGTCCCTGGGTAGCTCTGTCTTTCTCTCTGTTCTGTGAGGCTGGCACACCAGGGAGGGGTTTCAGCTGCTACCCAGCAGGAGGCACTGTGTGTGTGCGCTTTCAACCATCCACTGAGAAAGCACTTTATTCGCAATACTGTGTGCCTACTGTATCTCCATCTGTCTTGAGAGGGTTTTGTAGATGGGTTGGTTGATGTGGACCAGTGATGATGGCGATCCAGTGGTAAGAGAACTGCTGCTGCTGGTGCTGCTGCTCTCAACACATTTCTTTCATTTTCCTCTTTATACACTCTTGTAGATATGCACAGTATTTGTGCTATAGCTTCATAATCAATGTTTTCACTCGCAATGGAGGCCTGTGTGTTTGTTGAGAAGACGTCCTTTTGAGTTGTCGGTATGCCTTGTATTGTTCTCCTCTGTATGTGTTCAATTATAACCAGTTCTTTGAACAGCTGGGGGAAAAAAACAGCGGGAAGGAGGCTGCAGTCAATAGCTGATCAATATGAGCCCAGATGCCACTGTCAAACACATCAATAGAGTTTCTCCAACGATGGTTTTTATCCCCTGTGCACGTATTAAATGCCTTATGTCAGCCCACAGGGCTTTTAAAAATTACCCTCTCTGCTTCATCTGTCCTGTCTTTGCAGATGTGGACTTCCATAGGCGGCCTCTGTTGAGCAGTGACAGCTAGGACTGTGCAATTGTGGCTATTGAACTGGCTATTGGAGTGGTAATTGCACATCACCACTTCTCTTAATTTGCACAGGATTGCGGCGGCTGAATGAAGCTGTTCTGTTTCTCACTATTTCCAATTGGAAAGTACTCCACATTTCAGTGGGGGGTGAGTGTTAAAATGATTTTCAGCAGCCAAGATGACGTTTGTGTTTTATACTTGAAAACTGCCTATTTTCTGGTGGAGGTGCTGCTGAAGCTGGCATCCCATTATATTGTTTTTGTCGCAAGACCAGAAAAATTTTGAATGAAAAAATTAGACCACATATAAAGAACCATTTAATTAAGTGTGCAGAATAACAATCAAGGCGCTGAATCATATCTCCCTCAGTGGAATCTTTTACAATCTCATGCTGCTCTGTTTGATTGGCCTCTTGTCTCTGCAGTGAGTTAAATATTAGATTGAACCTGTAAATGATGCTATGAAAAGTATAACCACATTCATTTTTTTACCTTTTGGACTTTGTGCAGTGACCTAATAACAACATATGGTTTAATTTACACAATCTCCACCCACCAAACTGTGCTGAAATGCAGCTTTGAAGTTCCCTTGTTGTAGTCCCTCTTAATAATGCTCTCAGAAACCTCTTTTGGCTCTGTGGGTGAGGAAGCAGGTGACAGAAAATACCAAATACCATCTTCCTGTATGTGTTTGTGATGAGACTTAAGCACCAAAATGCCTTGTGTACAGTAAGCGTTTGGGCCTGTGTATGTAGAGCTTTGGTTAAACCACAGCTAACTAGGTGAAGCATGGTTTGCGTTTGTTCTCCTGGGGTGTGTTTGTTTTTTTTAATGTATCCTAGCCAGGCTCATATAGGAGGGATGGTGTGCTTTGGATGGCATCTGTTGTCTTTCCCTCTCCTCCGGGCTCCATGCCAGGCATGTGTTTGTCAGATGGCAGTGCTGGTAAGATGGAGGCTTCTAATATATCTTGACACGTTCGCTCTGCGTTCTCCTTGACTGGGTCATTTGTAGTATTTTGAGACCTTGGCACGTTATAATTTTGTACCTACATTCATCACAACTTAAATTAAAATGCTGCCCTCTGAGCACACATTTAGTAGTGTTACACCAAGAGCTAGGTCTGTTCAAAGAATTTAATTATCATTTTACCCATAATAGACCTGAACTGAACAGCTAACTGGGCTAAATGTGCTGCCCTGATGTTCTGTGCTGTTTGTCTCTTTTTGAAATTAAGCAAACAACTTAATTACCTTTCGGAAAAATGAAAACTATTTGTGATTATTAGACGTTGACTGTGGACAAAGAGATGTCTAATTGCACATGTCAACAATTTAATAATTCACGCTCTCAGTTTGTTAACTCAGGCTTTTAATTTAGAGGGCAACAAACAGCTTTGGCGAAGTGCTTTCAGTCAGCCAGATGTTTGAAGATGATGATGATGAAGACATTTATGAACTGCTCCAGAACCACAACGTTTTTATGAACTGGATGATATCAGTGGTATCATCAAAGTTTTTCCGGCAAAACAGTTTGTCATTGTGTAAAATACATTTAAGTAATGCGAAACACAGCACAACATTGTGTGTAACAGCCAAAAACCAGAAGTACATCCACATAAGCCAGTCCAAGGTCAAACTATAGATTAAGACATATCGAAAGTGATAAAATATGCTGAATCTTATGAATGAATTATTAATCACAGAGCAAAAATTCTGAAATCATATGTAGAAATTATTAATTTAAGAGCACAAATTATTAAATTGTGTGCCCAATTCCTTTCCCCCCTCCATGACACATGGCTTAATTCCTTCCTAGATTCACAGTGGGTACGGTATGTATTCAATCAATATCAGAATATTAATGCAAGACTGTTTTTATTTCCTTTCACTTTGTTCAGGTGAATGAGTAATACTTTCCCCTCACTTAACGGCTGCTGCAGAGGTGCCCTTTAGTAAAGCGCCCAACCTCAGACTGCTGCAGTAGAGCTGTACACTGATCAAGATTGAGAACTGTTCTCACACTGCAAAGCCCGTGGTGTTGATGTAGGTAACCTTGTGAATGTTGAGTTGATTTCAAAGAAGAACAACAAATACATTGTTCTGTAGGATGCATGCTGTCATGCTGGCATGCATCTAGCAGGGGAGGCTTCACTCGTTGTAGCAATAATATTTATAGTAAACTAATTCATAACGTGCCATGTTATAACAAAACATTGCAACATCAGGAGGATTGTGTCTGATTGTTTTTTTCATGCGGTTTGGATTCAGCTCGGTCAGAGAGAGAATTAATTACACTGTGTAAAATGTGAAATTTGAAGGTGTCCACTCTTCAGCTCTTCTCTGCTCGAGAGAAGCAGATTTAGGTCAGGGAGATTTGGGGGTGGCAGAGCAGCTGGAGAGCTTGTTCTGGACTGTCAAAGCTGCCCTGTATACCATCTGGATGGGCTGATAGTGCTGCAAAGCCAGTTATCCTCTTTGGAGAACTGTGTGGATCTGCATAGCAAGAAGCCTCAAATGCATCTTCACCTCTGGAGCATCAAAACTTCAGGTGATAACGGCATACCTGTTACATAGCCACTTCACTCCTTAAAACCTTTTGTCACACCAACATACTATATGTGTGACTGGGCATTCAGCTGTATGTGCACTAACACACAGACAAAAATGCAACCTGGCAGAGTATTCTCCAAGCACGAATACATTAACAATTCACCCTGAGCTCCAGAAAGTGTTTTCTCCCCTCAACAGCTAAGAACAGTCTCAGAGATTTCTTCCTCACCTTCAGCCCTCCATGTCCGTACAGTCATGCTCAGGATGTCCAGCCTGTTCCCAAAGACTCACCCAAGCAGTCACAACTTTCATGCTCAGAAGCAGCCCTTTATGCCTCAGTAATAATCGGTACAGACTTATGAAGATTGAACACTTAACACTGAAAGCTTTCACAGCCGGGATGCACTTGTCAGATTTGAGAAGTGTAACGCAAGTTTGCGTTCTCAGATATCACCGTGCAGCAGACAGTTTGAGCGCTGGTGTGAAAGCATCAGCTCCCCTCCACCACCCACACACCCTCCCTGCCCCCTTCTGCCTCTATGCAACTCACATTTCTCTCCGGTTCAGAGGGTTTCTGATAAAGCCAGCTGAACAAAAATGCCTGAATAGTGAATACAGTTGATGGGAAAATCCAGGTTTTTATCCCTAAATCCACTTCTTGTTGAGATGCCATTTACTGTAGTAATCGCACCTCAAGCACCACTTCTGCTCAGCCTTTTGTGGAGCACTCTTCCCTAAGTGGAAGGTGAAAATGAACATCGCACCTCTCAATTGAAGCTATGGCGCCAGTTAACGTACCTTTGGTTTCATCCCTAAGTGTTAATAAAATTTGTGTCGATGTTAATGAGCACATAACCCACTCTTAATGCAGTCTGTTGGTGTGGGTTTTTTTTTTTTTGTCAGTGTGGGTTGTGGAGCCCAGACAGTGATTTACACACTGTTGTACAGCTAGTAGTTTTTGCCAGGCAGTGAAATTGATCAAAGGTGCTCAAATCCTGATGCTAAACTGTGGCTTCCCATACAGATCAGATCTCGACTGGTACCCAGGGAGGTAGATTTTCTCATCTTAGGAATTTCTTTCTGTTTTATTCCTTATATATATTTATGTATAAAACCATGAGAAACACACACACGATAACTTCCTTTCTCTTCCTTTGAGAACTTGATCATTTTGTATGTTTTTGTGACTGTGCTCTAGATATATATATAGTACACAATGTAGTTTACAAAGTCTGAGATTATAGTTGTTTGCTCTTGTGCATTACGTCATTTTGCTTATCTCCACACGGACCACACACTGTGTGCAGTGAGTGTGATGAAAGACAATGGATGATTGATGCACACAGAGCATCTACACATCTGTTGTGCTCCTCTGGGGGTGTTTTGAGGGATGCCCAGCCCCTTTGAGAGGTGCTGGGGTGTGGGAAGCTGCAGTTGGGACGCAACGTGGAAACTCCGCAACTCTCAAACTCGGCTTTCACCAATATTACATCATCCCTTGGCCTTTTTCTACAACCACATCAAACGTTCCTGAGGCGAGGCTTGTTTACAGGGAAGGGCAGTAGATTGGGCTCCACTGGGCTTTTGGTTCTCTCAAAGCGGGACTTCAAGTATCCGTGTTTTCCGACACCTGTGAACTCGAAATCTGACCTGAAATGAATGTGATGATTAAAGTTTAAAGATGTTCAGCTTCGACAGCCTGTTTGCCTGAGTAAGAACGTGTTTAGATTGACAATACCGCTGTGTCGAACAACGTTGCATCTTTATTAATTTCAGTGATACCACTGTGTTGGCAGAGTGGGAGTCCTGACACATAGGGCTCTAGCAAAAAAAAAAACCACAGTTGAAGCTGGCTGAACTCTTGCTACAGTGAAATGCAAAGTACATTTTGCTATGCACATCCAACATTACTTCATGTCATAAATGGCATGATTACACATTTTGCTTTGCAATCATGAAGATGGAGCAGAAAATGATTGTCGCTGTTGTATAATCCTTCCTAACTATATCATAAACCACTGTATTTTTGTGTTTGATGTGTATTGTTGCAACAGGCCCACACTAAGGGACTAATTTGGATGGTCTAACAGGGTTTAAAACCACCTCCCCACTTAACTTCTGACCTCAGGGATAGAAGGGGTTCCTATCAGGTGAAATGTCATGAGTGCCTTTGAGAGGAGTCAGAAATTTTGAGCCGTAATCCATGTTTGTGTGTTTAAATGCAGCAGGACCACAGCAGAAGAAATGCAAAAGCCACAGAATTCTTGAAAAGATATGAGGGTGGCAGTGTAATGAGGAGACTGTAACAGAAGGCTTTTTCATCCCCTTCAAATGTGGCCAACAGGTATAAGCATTTTTATCTTAAAACGTGGCTGGACAACACATCTTACAACCCTGTTTATTTCAAGCATTCTGAAACCTTAATGCAGCCTCCTGTGTAAGTTTAAAGGAGTGCTGTTTTCATCCTGAACACCCGCTAAAGGCCCAGACACACCAAAGTGACATCAAAGATGAAGGCCTAATGCTGCGCTGCCTCATGTCGCCTTTGTCTGGCCCTAAAAGTTGCGTTTGAACACACCACAAAGTCTACAGCAAATGGCCAACTAGCACGTACGATATGTGCTTGTGTGAGAGGAAATAACTCTTCATACCAACAGGTGGCAGTAGTCTGTGTTTGTCATTCAAAAGGGGAAACTGGGATACCTAGACCTGCGGTTACACAAACCGTTGTTATGATACATACATGAAACAAAGCAGCGTTTGCTTACCATTTTCGCACCACTCTTGCTCACCATGTGTTAGTCCTCAGCGGCTTTATTCCAGATGTCCATGCCATTGTGAAAATATTTGTATATTGAAATGCTCAGATGAAATGAAGGTGAAAAATTAGACGGGCCTTCTGTGTGTGCCCTTTTGACTTTAACTGTTTGCTTGCTTGTTTATCTTCTGGTGCACTGATTTGATTTGATTTAAGATGAAGAGACAATCTTTTTCACTGACAGGCTCCATCACCAACTCAAAATACTAAATCTAGGGACGTTTCGGTTCCCAGCAGCCGCAGAGTGAGTGCTACCTTCATGTTACTCTCCGATACAGGCAGCCACAAACCCAGACCCAGACCCAGAGTGAGTCTGAGTGAGGCAGCTCTTCAGAAAAGGAGAGGCTTTGCGCGGTCAGGCTCTTGGATAACTTAGAAATGTTGAATTTACAGCTCACAGCAACTTAATGCGACACAGTCTCTGGCCTTTGTTTAATATTTAGTGTCAGCAAAAAATGGCGTTACACATTTCTGAGACATCTTTAGCATAGCTAGCATGCATTAGCTAGGAGAGATAACTCAGCTTATTTACGATATTACGTAAACGTGTTTTTTTTTACCCTTTTTTTAAACTCTCAAACTTTATATGGAAACAAGGCGCAAAAGTCGAATATTCAAATTGAACAGTCAAATCTGATTCAACATAATTCTGAGTCAGGCGCAGCCCTACACTGGACCTTTAAGATGTTTTATTGTCACACTTCAACTCTGTCACTTGTGTTTAGCACCTGACTCAACTCTACTTTCTATGAAGTAATTCAATTCAGCTAATAATAAATCCAGCAAATAAGCCACTGTCACATTAAGTAGCACTGCATGCATCTTAATACTGCATAGCCTTTAGTTACGAGTTGCCACAGATTTTTATTAAGTGCTCTGACAAAAGGGCACGACACAGTTATGAAATAAAATATGGTTGATTGAAGTCGCCGTTTTTCTGATGTGTTTCAGTCGGCTGGTGATAGAGATGTTGTGATGTGATGAATGCCAAATTGAGTCCAATGAAGTGATGAGTCACAGAGGAGTGTGTCAGCGCTGAGGCCCCAGTGAAGGCTGTATCTGTATCTGGCCAAGCTGGATACTGGAGGGAGGAGGGTATGCAGTGCAGGGTGCGGGTGGTGATGGATGAGGACCGAGCGAGAGAAGGACGAGGCATGAAATAGAATGAGGATGAAGGACAGAGAAGTCCTGGCCAGCAATGGGGAGGGGGAAGGAGACTGTGAGACAGAGATGGAGAGACTGAGAGTGGAGAAAGAATGAGGGTCAGAGAGAGACTAACCTACGCTCAAAATTGCTGATGTTTGCGCCTCTGTGCTGCACCGTGGCTTCACGCTTAAATTTGCATTTACTCAGACAATATCAGGCAAAGTGTATCAGGGAAGTGTTCTTTCTCAGCTGTCAGACCTGTGAAGGTCAACATGCCAATGAAGAAGACACTGGAAGGGCAGAAACCTTGGCGAACGCTATTTATAACTTTTTTTTACTCTGAACATCATCTCTAAAGATTTGGAAGCAAATTTTTGTCTCAGTTAAATAGAAGGGATAGTTTTTTTTTTTTTTTTTTTAGTTGGATTGTATGGTGGACATACATTAGATGTCAGTCGGCATGCTCCAAGTTTGGAGAAGCAGGTTGCAGTCTGACACAGAAGCTTTGTAATGTACTGCTGTGGATGGAGGCAGCAACTAAACATATTTTAGCCACCTAAAAAAGTCCCCCTTAAAAAAAGCAATATCAGTTTAAGAGTATATTGAGAATATTTGCACTGCACGGGGGTGCGTGGACGGCATCAGTTCACAATCAATGCTGTTGTGAAAGCCACCAGACTCCATTGACAAAAACAATAATTATTGAGCTTCTGGTGTACCGCTGCTTCAGTCATTTAGTAAGTATGTGTTATTGTGTGACTTTGGTCGATCTGAACAAGCTGTTGTAAACACTGAAGTAGCACACAATAATACAAACAGACACAATAATTGTTGGAAGCTTTGGCAGACCTGTGTTCAGCAGTGTTAAAATACTGTTTTTCTCAATGGAGTTTGGCTTTGAAGACAGCTTCATTCACCTGTTGGAAATCACTGTCTTACATTAAACTAAAGCATTCAAAATATCACATACACTTAAACTGATATTGATTTTTTTAGGTGGGACTTTTTTGAGGTGACTAAAATACATTTTGTGGCTGACCCCTCCACAGTAGTACTTTGCTTAGCTTCCATGTCCCCAAACAGGGGAGCGTGCCAGCTGAAGTCGACTGTATGGCATACACTGTCTATGGATAAGCACCCAATACAACAACACTGGAAAAAAATCTGAACTTTTCCTTTAAGCTTAATGGCTTAAAACATATTTGTCCCAGAGGCTGAGACTGCCGCCAGAATTTTATCAGTGTGTCTTGTTGACCAACAGGAGTGTAAACTTAACTTCCATTGTAAGATTAGTACCTGTTAAGTAGATGTTTAAGAGGCAATTTGAAAAATGAGATGTAGACTTTTTGTGTCTTAAGATACAGATTTTTAGATTAAGTTCACTTGAGCGAAACGTCTCATTGAGTTTGTAAAGTATAAATATTTAAAGCTTGTTTCAAGGCTGCATTTGATTTTCCACCTCAGAGACCTCGGCTAAGCACTTGTGAGTATTAAACCTTTTAGCCCTGATCAAAATGTAACAATTAAACATTTTGTGCTTTAATATGAATGAATGGGGCTACAGATACTCAACGCTTTTAACATTATCATCATGAAGCCTTTCATTTGTAGAGCACAGACATGCCAGACCAAATACAGAATGTTATTGCAATTTAAAAAGCCAGGAAGCAGAGTTTTGCACCAAATTAATCTATTTCTGTGTGCTTCATGCTCTCCAACATGAACTGGGATGGAAGATGAAGAAAACGATATCATGCTGGGATGGAACAAGCTCAGCGGGTGGTGCAGATTCACATTTTTTTTCCCCCTACCTTATTTCGAGGATGATCCAAGATTAAGCACATTCATATTCTTTACAGTATCATAGTCTTGTCAGTGTAATTACTTCGCTGTTCACATTGTAGCCAGAAAAAGAAACCTCTCCTGTGGGCTTTTTCAACCCCATTTCTAATGACCTTCCAAATGGTCATCTACACTGGAAGTCCTGCTGTGGATCTGTGAATTACTGCTGAATTGTGGGTAAATGAAGCTTTCGTTCCGGCTGTGAGCTGTCATGATCTGTTTGAGAAAAGCGGGATTGTATTCATGCGTGCACACATGCTCACATACAGCACACACACACACCGACACACTCTCTCTCACACACACACACTGTTGAGGCAAAGACAGAAGGATTCATCAGTCATTGAGTCACGCTGAGGGTGGCAGCTTAAAGGAAGCAGTGTCCTTTCTGTCTCTTGCAGTTCCTCTCTTAGTTTCTCTCTCGTCCATTAGTTTATCTGTCACTCCTCTTCCCTCCTCAGTAAGATATCCACTGCGCTCACTCTCTCTTCCTGGCCATCGTAGTGTGGCCTGACCTTCCTTGGGTTGTCTTCCTGTCTGCAGCCGGCCAGCAGGGGTGAACGGCCGGCTGTTACCAGGCCAGCCAGATGGCAGGGTCTAGCCTGGGACAGGAGACTCGGACTGGGGCAAACCCACTGGCCAAACTGGTGACTGTGGCAGCAGACAGGAGCTCTGTGGGAAGCAGCCTCACCGCCACTGTCACTACCCCCACGGTCAAAAAATGCTAACTAGCTGTCTTTAGCGCTCAGACAGGTGAAGCGACAGTGCTGGATTTGTGCTATAGCTTTAGCATAGATTTGCAGTCACAGGTGTAGTTTTTGTCCCTGCGCTCTTAACACAGTTTCATTGCGGCCTCCCAGCTGACAGGAGGCTGAGCTGGAGTGGGGTGAAGATGATTCGAGTAGAAAAGCGATGACAAGGAGGTTTGACAGCAGGGGAGGAAGCTGGTGGGGGTGAGAGGCAGCATGTGTTGAGGAGTTTGATAGGAAAGGACTGGAGTGTTCCCGTCCTTGGAGTGGAGTCAAACCCCCTACGACTTCCTTCTTCTTCCTCTGTATCACCTCCTGAGCCTTTACATGATGTGTATCAATAACGCAGGCCTCCTTTTATTTCTGGTGGAGTATTCAGTGCACCTTGCCCCGAGGATATCCTGTAAGCCGCTCGTTAATATCGCAAATCATAAAGTATGCTTTACGTAACCCCTCGTTTCAAAGCAGGCAGAGAGCACAGCTGTTTGACTCAGCCACTCTCAAAAACACTGGCTGCATGCAAATGAAGTCATCTTGCTGATACATTAGAGCGGGCGCCTGTTATCAGAGCGGTCAGGGTGAGAGAGGACAACTAATGCTGGTGGGGTAACAACAGCTTCCCTGTAACTGAGCTCTCTGTATTCCAACCCACAAGTCAGGTGTTGAGATGAAAGAGAGGCCTGCCTGTGCTACATGGCTAATTTAAGGGATTAGCACCTGTTCTACCAAGGCAGATTAATCCTAATCCTGCTTTAACCCCTTTGATCTGAAGTCAGAGTGATTTAAGGAGTGGACTGGCCTAATCCCTTCACAACGGTGACCAGAAACTACTCGATGGAGCAGCTGGCTTCATGCTACAGTAGTTACTGTACTCAATACCACAACTTTGTGTTCATTTACTTTTCCTTTTCTTACTCTGCCAAGGGATGGAGTCATTACTGAATCCTTTTGTGCATCACTCCCGCTCTCCACTTGAGAAGGGTTAATTCATGTTTGATGCGCTCTCTTGCAGGGTTAGATTAGTAAGGGCAGGAAGAGCTGTCATTGGCATAATAAGCCAAGCGTATTAAGGTATTATAGCCTGATCATTGAAGAAAAAAAATGTTTTGTTGAAGCGAAAGCCACAGTATCTGGTCTGGCGTTGGCTCAGCCCTACTCAGCTTTTATATATCTGCGTTTTAACAACCACAGTAACCAAACGATAAGCGACAGAGGATCTCAATGTAGTTAAAAAATTGGTGCTATTAATTGTAGTCTGTTCAAGAGATCATCAGTCATAAATTGTGGCTTTAACGCTTTAATGTGCTTATTATGATTACCAGATTGTGGTGTGTGACTGAGCGTGCGTGCGTGTATGTGTGTGGGTGTGTGTTTGTGATGGCAACATCGTGGATACATTTGATATGAGAGAGAAAGGAAAAAAAGAGAGTGTGGGAGAATTTAGATAGATTTGGTGTGGTGACGATGGTGGGAAGAAAGGTAATTGAAAAAGAGAGGTATGAGTTTGGTTTTGGGGTTTTCTAAATGAGGGACTGGAGATGGGTGGGTCTGACCACAGCCTGGTTTTGTGTGTTTTTTATGTGTGTGTGTGCGTGTGTGTATTTGTATCCGTGGAAGCGAATAGACACAAACACATTTGAATGCATTGTCCTGTTTTGTCTCTATGTTTAGTATATTGACTGAGGAGGACCACACAGGATCTCTGTGTCATGCGTTGGAGTATGTGGCAGCACTGTTATTATTGATCCCGCCGCAGACGTCAAACCCCAGCGCCTATTTTACTGCCGGCCTGATTTAAACAATATGCTGGAGCCTGTTTCATCCATGTCCAAGACCGCTGAATTATTAAACACATCTCTAAAGCCAAGGTCCTTCTTTTTGCATAATGTCTCCACACAAATCTACTGTTGAGCGACTCCAGGGGATAAACAAGCCCTTCTTCATTAGTGTAATTGGGAGAAGAAAAGGAAAGAAGGGAAAATTAGGGGACGGGACTTAAAGAGAATAAAAAGATCATAATCATACGCCTTTATCACGCTGTGTGAAGAATCATTGATTAAACACTATAATGTCTCAAAAGAAAGCTTTCAATAGCATTTTCATTATCACACACTTTACAGAATACAGATAACAGTATTTATGTTTTCTCTGTGGCACTAAACACGGGTTTGGGGTGCATCGGGAAAGACATTTACACACGAGGGGCCTCAGCAAACATGTTAGTGAACGTTTGGGTGTATGCATGGATGTTCTGCTACTCAGATGTAAGCAATTTTTACACCTTCAACCCACAAATTAACTCCAATACAAATGTGAGACTTGTCAGTTTTGTCTTGTGATCAGCAGTCAGGGTTGCAGGAGTCAACATCCATAAATTTCTTTGTCTATTTTTGCATCCAGTAATTACACCATCCCTTTATTGTGTGCCATTAATACGTGTTTTGCAAGGCTCATTCAAATATGTTACAGCAAATCAGGGAAAAAAACAAATTACATTTGTAGACATGTTGAAAAACTGATTAACAAGAAATTGTAAATGCCAGCAAGTGTGTGTTGATGTAAATGAGTGTGTTGGATCTGAAATATTTTTGCATCACTTCACAGTTCAGGACCTGAATGAAAATTTGAGAATTTAACTTGGCTCACGGTCTAACTTTCAACCAGCTGTCACTAAAATCTGTTAAAGGAGTCCTTGCCCCCCAAATGACAATTAGTTGCCTCGTGGTTTTCGCATGCCTCCAGTGAGCTAAGAATCCAAAATGGAAAAAATGTCTTGCTAAATTGAAACCCACGTTTAACAACAGCTAGATTATATCAAAACATCTGTTTACAGACTCTCACACAACTCGTGCAGTATAATTCCAGTCTCATTTATCCAGTCATATGTTCAGTACGTCCCACACAGACAACCCTTCCGATGGGAAACTGAACTGAGAGTGAAACTTATCTGTGCTCTCTTCAAAGCCAGACACCTCACTGAACACAGCAGCTGCTGGTCTACCGCCGCCTCAATCTGTAGTTTGTTTGTGTTATTGTATGACTTTGCTGAATCTGAACTAACCCTTTAAAACAGCAAAGTTATGCTTTGTCATTGTTCCAGTTATACAACTACGCTGGTGTACGCTGGTGATTTTTGTGTACTTCCATGTTGTGGCATTTTATAACATGGTCTTCCCATTTTCCCAACCAATTTGGTCAGTTCTCCTGTACTGCAGTCCATTGTCACCACTGCCTACGTTTTTGTGTTGGGGAGGGTGTAGACAGCCACGTGCTTCTATACATATTCACATGACGGCTGCACAGGCTGATCCTGATATGGGCTGAATGGGCCGTTTGCCCAAGGCGCCATTTAGGCTAGAACCGCCACTGGGGCTACATGATATGAGGAAAATATATGATACACAGTAACGCTATTGAATATCACAATAGTGATATTACTTGTGATGAATAAACAAATATTGTATACTCCTCCTTTCTGCTGCTTTCAGCAGATTGCTTAAATACAACAAATTGCTTGCTGAATTACAAAATATTTTCAACATTCTTTTATTGAGTAAAAAGTGACAAAAGTGAAGTGTTTTTATTGATACTCTCTTTCAGTTCACTAAAAAATCCCCGAGTGCAATATTGTAGTCTTTCGTGATGTATTTTCTGTTAGCTTACTTTGCAGTGATGGTAAAAAAAAAGATATATTGTGCAGCCCCAAGTCAGAGACTTTAACGGGCATCTCTTTTTCCAGCTAGTAGAAATGCCAGCTGTGTTTGCCAGCCACTTCCAGAATTGAACCCAGGTCTCTATGTGGGTGAGCTCATGTTTTGCCTCTGACTTCATGTGAATCAGTGCTTCTTCATGTTGAGTGTGATAGGACATCGAAATGAGGTGATCCGCTTGCAGTGCACATCAGTGAGCGTGCAACCTCTGAAATCTGAAAAATATGTGCTTTCGTCAACAGCTTTTGTCATTCAAGACCAAATCATCCCAGTGTGAAGTGTTCATTAAACTTCATAGTGAGTAGTGATGCCTCAAGCTGAACGCTGACCTGACTCATTCATCCTGGTGTGAGTGAGTGAGTGTTTCACTCTGCTCTGCCGTGAGTCTACTCTGGAGATGAACCACTCTGCTCCCCGTGGACAGGACCCAGCAAACAAATAAGATTTGGAATGGTTTTCAGGACCCGTAACATCAGCCTTTGCTCGGGGCACGTTGGGTGGTCAGTGCATGTGACCTTCTCATAGCGGGGCTCCCTAACCCCCATCCATCCCTATTAGAGCACACTTATCAGGGACAGCAGCCAGAGTGACACACTCCCAGCTGGGCTTCCCTGGAGAAAATGCTGTGCAGTGCAGAGAAAGATCCCCACGGTGCATTGAGGTGTGTATGTGTGTGTATGTGCTGTGAGTATGGGTGTGTGTGTGGAGTTGTTCTCTGCAGATAGGACCCTGTGACTCTGAGATATGCACAGGCTCATTAATTAGAGGCTCTCATTATCCCCCCTCAGGCTCCAGACACTTAATCAACACCAAGCTCCAACTAAGACACACGCATGCATGTACTTACACACATACTCGCACTAACACGCGTGCGCCCTCGTGCACACCCATCTCGCATGATCCACAGCAGGCTAAATTCTGACACAACATCATCCAAGAATAGAGCACTGTAAAAGAGGTGAATGAATGAATGTTGATGAGGGTTATTTGTTTTCAGTGATGTACGGCACAACAGAGTGGGTGGGTGTCATTGCTGTTTAACACTTTTATTATTATAATGTTGTTAGGCATTTCAAAACAGATTCATCCATCTGCCATGTCTTCCAGTGGAGGCACTCTGTCAAACACTGTAAATTATATTTTCCTGTTATGAATTTCCATGCTAGAAATATAACAAATTAGTTTTTAACGGCCCCTTGCCTTTATGAATTGTATATTTCGGTGATGGTTTTGTAATATTGAATTAACTCTTCGTTTATTCCTTATATGTACACTATCTTCCACATAAGCATGAAGAACTGAGACCTCGCATCGTCTCATGTGCTCGCGTATCGCTATGTACATATGCCCGTGCATGTGACATTAGGGTACATATCTGTGCTCTTACTGTGTAAATTTATAGCCTTGATACTCCAGCCCTTGTAATTAAAAAGCCGCTGTTTATTCAAACGGGGGACAGATAGCGCACAGCGACACTCCAGTGTTGTGACTTAAGAGTGAGCGTCTGTGTGAAAATAAATTACCCTCAGACAGTGAGGAGAGCTTTAGGAGTGTTGCTGCTCAGTGAGGTTTTTTAAGGACCTTTCTGACAGTTTTTATTTTTTCCCTAACAGCTTCTGTTACTTTTATGACCTGGTTGATGCACTTTTTTGTACATCATATGGACTAATGAATAAATAAACAAGCACAGATGCTGGCAAATGTTCAGCTGTGTACAAAATAGTATCACCCTCATCAGATGTGATAGTTTCATGAAGATAGATTTCAGATAAGACATAAAACTTCACGTGTTCCACAGTGATGGCACGGGGTTCATTTTGACGCTGGTGGGGACACATATTAAGTGGGGAGTGTGGGAGTCCTCCCCCAGGAAATTTTAAGTGTCAAACTTAATTTCCTGCATTCTGGTGAAGTTTTGTGCACCAATTTATGGAGGAAAAAGCTTTATTTATGCAGAGTAAAACGTAAAATTCAGGCACCATGGAGTCAATTGAAAATATAATGCAATAAAATGCAGTAAAGCTCTCAGACATTCTGAATCTGAATTGCTTTCAAATATTTATTCTCCTGTGGATCAACTTTTCTCATTTAATGTTAACTGCTGAGTCAACACACACACACACACGTAGGCATAGTTTACTTTTCCATCCTCATTTGTTGCTTGTGTTTGGGGAATAACTTCGTTAAATGTGCATGTGACACCTCTGCACATCGATGATACATTAATTGATTTTAATTTACTTATAAACCCCTGGACTTCAGTAACTCATGTGTGTTTCAGCAAGATTTCTGCTCATGTTCAAAACTTGCTGCGCATCCAAAGCATATCCCACATATCTGTGTCCTCTAAGAAGTTGAAAATAAAGTTAGAATATTTTGAAAAGTTGTAATATTACAAGAAAAAAAATCAACCCGCTCCAAAGTCTGCTGTGCATTACATTAATGCCCGGCTGATACAGTAGCATACCCTTCAGACCGTCTGACAGACACAGAATGCTGTCTGGGGCTCTCTCTGGAGAGTTTAGGCAGCTGTGCACGTCTCTTCATCAGAGGTGGAATACTGCAACTAACCAAAACACTTATGGGATTGCTCTGTATTGAAAAATAAAGTGCATTGTCTTTGACTGAATCTCCTATTGATTCAGTCAAAGACAATGCACTTTATTTTTCAATACAGAGCAATCCCATAAGTGTTTTGGTTAGTTGCGGTATTCCACCTATGTACTGTATTTTTGTGCACAGAACTGTTAGAATGAGGATAAAATTAACAAGTTCACGCAGATATTGGTAGGGACATGTTCCCACCATCCATATGCAGACCTACGCCCCGTCCCACAGGGCTGTCTGATTTTTGACGTTTGATTTTTGACATTTATTTGATTCATAACTGGAACTGATTTGTTATGTAAAGGCAAATTAAGACGCTTTAAACTGAAAATTTGGCAGACTGAGCTGCAACTTGAAGCTAGTAAGTATTCATTCCAGCAGAAAATAACGTGCCTTGTGGAAAAATTTAACAGTTCAAAGGACATTTTACTAGAAACATTTTATGTTTTGATGGCAGTAGCATTCCCAAAGGGCTGCTGGTGCCTCTAAAAACCATTTCCCTTCACAGTGCTCAGTCAGTATTGTTAGACAACCGCAAAATAAGTCACGATTTCCTCTTTTTTTGTTGTTTGTAAGACGGTTAACTGTAATGTTGGAAACGCAGCTCTTAGGTCTGAGATAGCCTGTGGTGGGGTGATGAGCTTTTTACATTTACTATGAGTCAGTCTTTATTTTTATACAGCTGTCTGAATCAGAGCAAAACTTAACTCTTTAGACTGTTCTAACCCATCTTTATGAAACCAGACCCCGATCACAAAATAACAGTGGAGACATTTTTTGAGGGCATGATTGGCAAGAACAAGAAAAGGAAGCGCAAACTTTTAAACAGCTCCAAGTTGTGGAAAATGAAAGAGGGTTTTTTTTTGTTTCCCTCTGAAGGCTGGAGTCTGATTTCCTGTGCGGCTCTGATTGGGAAAGCAGAGGCACGCACAGGGAGCCTGCTTCTGTATGGAGATGCCAGATGACAGGCTTCACGACAAGCAGACTGTTGCTGAACGGCACACTGAAGTGGCCTTTGATTGATCATCAAACATGCCTTTTATGAAACAATCGCTTGTGTAAACCTGTTTTAGATGTTGGAGTGTGAGCGTGTGGTTGAAAGAGAACGTCAGTGTAAAGAGTATCTAAGGATACAGGTGTCAGTCGCCAGCTGGCCATAGGGATAAAAGTGATGCAGTGTAAACGGTTATCAAAAATATAGAATACTATAACACTAAAGCACACAAAAAACTCCCTCTTCCACTAGAAATGTGTTTTGATCACAGTGCTTGTGACCACAGAGTGTCATCTGCCTGGGCACCAGCTGTGTCAAGCATTTGTTTTCATGTTCATCCATGTGGATATACTGAGTGTCTCATGGACTCCCTGTGCACAGCAGGAGTTTGTCCGTAAGGCCATATGCCAGCTTGTCCCCCTCCTCCTACTTGTCTTTTGTTATCTGAGTGACCCCAAGGTGCACTGCAGACCCCCTGACCCCAAAGAGACACCAGCTTATTGACCAACTCACAGCTCCATAGAGTCCATTACCTAAACCAATTTAAATCACACGCTTATTGTTAAAACTGATTTCTCCTTGCTTCACTATCGACTATTTATTTGACTTGCCTTTCTTTTACTTTAAGATAATTCCTAATGAATTATGTGTATAATGTAGATGCTGTACCAATGCTGCCACATATGGAGACTCTGGTTTTATACTGCAGCAACTGGCCTCAGCACCAGTCGATCCGTTAACTGTTGATAGCTGTTTTCATTCTTTGACTGCGGCAGTGACTGTGGTGAGGTTTTTTACCAGAATAACCATGTTCCCCTGTTATGATTTTTTTTTCAGCCCACTTCCACATTTAATGATAAAAAGTCAGTTTTTAAGCCTTGGAAAAGCTCAGCACAAATAATGCCAAACACAAATCTTTGGCAGTGTTGTGCCTCTGATGGCCGCATGCAATAAAATATTGCACAGTATACGATATGTGACAGCTGCTCTCAGAAGGAGGAAACAGGGAAAGTGTACACAAACAGGGCTTTAGTTGTCTCCAACGTCCAAGGCTCTCTGTCCTTTGTGAATCATGTATTTTATGTAAAAATTCACTCTACTTCTCACACAAAATAATCAAGGACAGTGGCCTCAGCTGATACTGTGGAGATCAAGGCAGTGAGTCAGTGGAGTGTGATGATAGCTGAATCTCCTTAGCTCATTAACACCAGTTTAAACTGTGATGAGCTTGTGTAGCATTGCAGTGTTTATGTAGACCTGCTGAGCTGATGCACTTTGTCACCTTTCTTCAGGTGTCAGACAAGTTTGTAATGTAATGGGCTGTAGTAAGACTCTTCAGTGATCCTGAGGAAACTACAGTTTCTGCAAAACATTTAATCCTTACAGGGATGTCATAGGAAAAATGTAATTATGTGACTGAAGTACTTAAACAAAGGAAATATGCGCATTTAGTTAAGGTTTCATGATGTTTCCAACAGCCTTAGGCATAGGTGCAGATATCTGGGGGGATGCAGAGGACACGTCCCCCTCAATATTTAAAGCATGCGCCTTTGAGAGTAGCAGAGGACTTTTAGTGTGACCAAATAAAAATACATTTATGCCATAAACTGATGCAGAGACGGCATACTTGGTGCTTAAAAATCACCATAATGCAGGACAGTAAGGGTGTAATGCTCTAAATTTTCTGGTGAAGGACCCCCCCCCCTCCAAACCACCACCACCAATGTTGAAACCAACGCCTCTGGCCTACAGGGTTACTATAGCAGGTACATTATGGGGTAACATGTTTCATTGTGCTGAAAATACAGTTATGTGTGAAGTATATAGATCAACTTTCACTTTGAAACCAAATTTAATTTTGTCCCATCGCCAATCCCTAAACCGTCCGCATCCTGTATAAATACAGCATGTTGGAGTTGATTGGCACGTGGCTTGAGAGACTGTTCAGAGGTTTAGTTCCTGGAAATGTGTCCTTGAGCAACACACCAAACCTCAGCCTGCCTCCTGTCTGGACAGCAGCGTCAGCTCAGTGCGTAAATGTAAAGCGCACCCGTTGGCAAACGTGTAGCCGGCGGCGCTATGACCCAGCTACCTTGTGCCTGCTCAGCTCCACCGCTCCAAGTCTGCTAACTGCAAAGGAGCGCAGGGAAAGGAAGTCATCTGAGAGCTGTAGTCCAGTTTGTTGCTGTTGCTGGAATCAGGATATCCTTCCAGCTCCTCGCAGAAATTCCAGGGATTTTTTTTTCTTTTGGTGGTTGTACCCCCTCCTCCCCCTCTGAAAGTAATCTCCCTGCTTGTCGCGCTGTTTCCGCCTGGCTGTGTTGGACTGTTTCTCCACAAATACTTCCAAAAGTGTGTTTCGACCGCTGGAAAACCACTGTGATGAATATTTCTGCATTTCGACACACATTCCGTCTTCCTATCGGTTCCTGTGGATCGAAGAGAGCCGATTGGACAGTCTGTCTGGACTAACGGTGAAGCCTACTCACAGGGACGACTACGTATCGAAAAAGTTTAAGAATATTTTTTTTCCTTATAGGCTACACAGTCCAGATTGGTCCTGGAGGCGCCGATCCTGCGTGCCGAGTGAGGAGGGAGTGGGTTCGTAACGGACTCATACTTTGGATTTTACGCACAGGAACCTTTCCCCCAAACACTGTCAGTCGACACCATGTGTCTCTGATTTATTCTCCGAGCTCAACTGTGGATTTAACCGGTGTATGATTTGTGTTGACTGTGCTGTCTCCCCCCCTAAAAAAAATTGCCGCAAAGCTGAGACTCGCACATCATCATGCATCGCTTCTTGGAGAAAATCTGCTGCAAAATTGAGGGAAGTCGGGAGGCAGCATGACTTGCGCTCTGGATTTCTTTGAATCTACATTCCATTCTCATATAAGATCTTAATGCTGTTCAATTTTGGTTTACAAATATGATGAAATGGCAGCCCCGGAAGAAGGTGAGTCTGGCTGATATTTTTCTTCCAATTATGGCGATAAATAACGTTTCTCTGCTAGATCACAAGTTGGAGAGAGGGGGCTCGGTCACAGACTGCTGCTCTTTCTATTCGTTTACTACAAATGATAGGACCTATAGATGGTATTAACCAGAGCAGTACTGTGCTGTGCTGGACTGTTACCAAAGAATACTTAATAATTATTAACAAGTTTCTATCACATTTCCACTTAAATCTTTCTTTCTATTTATACATTTACTCCCCCACTCCGCCTAAATGATTGTAAGACAGATAGTAATCAGCTGTTGTGCACTGCACTGTATACAACATATGCGCATCCAGGGGAACGGATGTGTTGCTGTGTAAATCTGTTACTCTTTGACTTGTGTTTTGTGTGTTCTGCACCTCTTAACAACATCAGACAGGCCTACATTCTTAATCTGGACTAATCAAGACATCAGGAGTTAATGCATCCTGTAATGAATATCTGGAGTTGTGGGCACAAACAATGTTGAATCCTTTTGACAATTAAATTTAGAAAGTGAAACATTGCACCTCAGCAAGATTTGCACCTAAAAGTTTAAGAATGAAGTGGCACCCCTCCTTTAACACCTATATATTTTAGAGGATTCTGTTGGGGGGCTAAAACATGTGTCTTGGTTTCTTGTTTCTGCAAGTAGACACACGTCTTCACATTTGTAGTCTACAGTGCATTCTCTTATTGCCCTATTTTTTCATTGCCTTGGAGTATTACAACATGGAAAATATCTGAAAATCATCTGGGGTCTATAAAGAATTGGTAGCACTGAAACGCCTGTGGTTCGGATTGTTACCAGCAGGGGGCACTTGTCTGACAAGAAGCAGCCTACCTTTGCAGGAGTGGGCTTTACACTGGTTTGGAGTAAAAGAAAAATGTAAGGATGAGCAACTATTTTTTCCCTCTATTAAACTGTTTTGCAGCATTCTCAACTTTCTTTTTCCCAAAAGACTTTGTTCAACAGCGTAAACATTTTCAGGATTTTTTCCTTTCCTTCTGGCCCAGATATTTCTGCTTTCTCAGCTGAGACATGATGATGATGTTGTGTCTATAACTACCCTGTATAAAGAGCACTAGTAACCAGTACCAGAAGCAGACCAGACTTCAGTGTGATTGATCTAACTTGTCATCTTTTTGCCCAAATCAATTTCTGTTTGTTTGTTCCACATCAAGTGTCATTAATGTGGATAATCTCATCCTGAAAGACGAGATGAAAGCAAATAATCAAAACCAAGCCTCTTAATGTTGAAATTATCAACAGAGAAAATAAAAGCTGTGAGCTTGCCCTAATGATTTCTACAGCTGTGCAGTGTATCTGCCAGAATCATCCATGAGACCCCCCTTTGAGGACTAAAAGCCTTTCCTCACTGCAGGAATTGATTCCCAGCCACACTGCAGTCAAATGTGCTCAAGCCTAAAACACCATAAAAGTAACACTGTCCTTCATATGCAGATTCTCTTTTCATCGCAGATTTTTTTCTTTCGCCAAGGTGAGCATACTGGTGTTCAACATTAATTTTGGTGACTCTCATCAAGGAGGGAAATGGTTGCTCTGCGTGATGTTGATTAATTAACCTGTTGGTCATGTTGGAGGCTAGATGCATGCGCATGAACACGAGCACTTAAAGCAGTAAACACAGTCCCCTGCTGCAGCGTACAATATTTTAAATTACTTGCCATCCACATAGTGTGTGTATGTGTATGACATTGTTCCTTCACCCTGGGCTTTGGTTTATTGCCAATGATGTCCTCTGACTGTATGATATTGAACATAGCAGGTGGGACAGGCGGGACAGGCGGGACGCGGGAATAAAAACATCTGCTGTGCTCCACATTGTAAAGAAAGCGATTTCTGTAGAATTCAGTGCCGTCCTTTAAAAGTGCACAGACAATGATGTCACAAAAGATCCTTCAATTTCCCCATTTTGGCTTCTTGTTTATCCACTTTTCAATCTGCCTCTTTACTCCACTTGTAGTTTGATGGGAATCAATAGAAAGTGTAGGAGAATCAAATTGATTCAGGCTGAGTGTCCTGTCCGCTTCTTCATAATGGATTACACTAATGAGTCAAAATTCCAAATCTGTGATGCTGAAGAGAAGAGAGAGCTATTCCCCTAATGCTGCTGGTGGATAGCTTATCTGTTCTGGAAAGAGCGTAAATCTTGTTTTCCAAGGGGATTTGTGTGATTAACTTTTTTTATACTGATTTTGGTGGAGTTGCTCTGACCACCTGAGCCGATTCACAGTGTATCTATCACACAAATGTGGAGGGGGAGACATATGACTAAAGGCTGCCATGACTTTCTGATAGCAGTTAGATAAGACTGTCTGTCTGGCTGGTGCTAATCAATGTTTTCTGAAGAGATAGCTTTTTTGAAAGCCAAGTGCAACAATGCACAGGTTGCCTTTTTCCTTTTAAAGTAAAGAGAGACTGATGTTTTGTGTTTGTGAGGCTCGGGAACACTAACATAAGACCCACGCTGTGCCCGATAGCATTAGTGGGGCAGGGTGGGTGTACAGCAGTGGCCACTGCAGTCGTCTGTGGTCTGGTTGTATTAGAGGAAGGTAAGCATTAAAAAATGTGGACAGCACCTGTCCTGAGGGAAAGCTAACTCATTGAGTCAGGTAAGAAATGGCAGTGTGCCTAAAGTGCACTGAAAGGAATGAAAGGCACCAGGTTGCATTCAGGGAATGAAGAACCTTTGGGACTTTTGATATTTAGGACACAAGGTAACAGGCACGCTGTTTTTTGTTTTTTCTTATGTTTGTGTACGGGTGTGCACACAAGCCCACAGTGACTTGGACATGAATTATGGACTCCTGTGGCTTGGCAAGTTTCTGTGTGACTTATACCTGTTCAACTGTGGGTTTTTTCTTGCCCATGAATTTCTTTTGCAACAGCTGAAAAATATTCCATGCGTCTTTTTGCTGCCAGATGTGTTTTTAAGTCATCATCATCCCATATTTTTTTCAGCAGGATTGCTCACAACCTGTTAATATGCCTGGTGGTCTCATATTACAAATCCAGGCTCTGCATTTAGAGTTCACATTATGCCCTGTGGCAGTGTGACCAAGTCAGAAGGAAGTGGCTGTTTGTTTTTGTGGTTGTGCCAGATGTTTTTGTGGGTTCCACACAGTTGACACGAGGCCTTCTCACCTGAGAGGGACAGGATGCCCTGCTCATGTTTCTGTGGCCAGACTCACAGGGAGCTCGGACTTTTACCGTCAGCGGGCGCACTCTTACATCTCTGACCATGTTCATTGGCTTTTCACCTCAGGGAATTTCTCATGCTGCTTTTCCTCTTTGATTCGGTATTATTTATGAGCTCTCCGGTGGAGGGAAAGGGCTATCTCTCCCTCCAGCGCTCCATCAGTCCCTGTGACGTCTCCTGGCTGGCAGCAGCACAGCAGTTTTGGAATACATTTACAGTGGGGGGAAACCCGTCAGAATGTGGAGAGAAGCGCCAGAAGACACATCAGAGTAGAGAAGAAAGCGGGTGAGGCTGTCAGCGGGGGAAGGAATCACTTGGGAGACGCTGAGATTGCTGGACATAGATTGAGATATATCAGGGTACAAATGAATGAGGACTAGATTGTAGGGTTATAGGGAATAAGGAGATAAATTGGTGGATACCGAGGAGAAGAATTGCTGTGGAACTGTAGACACTGACAGAATCCGAGATGGTTGGAATTTGAGAAACTGAGAGAAAATGGGAAAAGGTTGGAGGCTGGAGAATAAGATGGTGCAGGAGATTTGGAGTTTAGGAGTGAGAGGCCCCAGAGTGATGCAGCAGGGATAATTAATGATAGGGAGTGATAGCACCTGCTGTTCCTGATGCTGCGCAGTATTTACGGCCCAGCATGCCGAGTGGAACGGGATGCGGCTGCATGGCCGGCCCCCTGGTCCATCCTCCTGGGGCGTGAAAAGATAGGGGTGGGGGGCGGGGGGCTGGGTCAGGTAAGGAGGGGGGAACAGCGACTCAGCAATACGGCTGAAATTTATGTGCTGTACTCGCTCTGCTAATCCCAGTCCACTGCCTCCCATTGGGAGAGCTGGACAGAGATGGAGGATGGAAAGAAGAGCTCCCTGGAATGCAAGGCCTTCCGTAGTCTTATTGTGACGCAGTGGTCTGCAGTACTCACAGGCTGCACATATAGTCCTCTTGGGAGTCCAGTGTCAAAATACAACAGTAGAAACAATAGGGACAATGGTGACTAGGCCATCCTGCCCTCATTAATCCTCATTCCTGGGACCTGCACATTCCACTGTGAGTGTGGAGATGGATTTTTGGATAGCAAGTGGTAAATGCAAAGATTGATTTATGTGTAGAACGGTCCATTTGTAATGTTTTCCTCCAAGCCTCAGAGCACTCATTTCTGATTTGCTATAGCTTTCCTTTACCCCCCAGTGCTTCTGTTCGAGCAAATGGAGCTGTGTTTGAGTTTATTGAGGTCATTGTTCCAGGGGTGTGGTCAGCTGCTCTCGGGGCTCAGGAGGTGCCTGCCTCTGGGTGCCTCCACAGGGAATAAAACGGACCTGACTTGATGGACCACATCAATAGGAACACATTTCCTTGTTCTATGAGGTGGAACAGTCCTTCGGCAGGACTTAAGCTCTATTCTTTTCATTCTTTTCATTGGTTAAGCTTCTGTATTATGTACTCAGTCTTGCATATACTGAAGAGAGCCAGTGTTTCAGACATAAGCTGGCTAAAACATGTTTGAATAAGGGCTGTCAGTGGCACTAGAGACACATCCCTTCAGCATATGGCCCAAAAAACATGCATACTTTTCTCTGTTTCACAACATTTATCAGAGTACAGCTGCCAAAACCGCAGTCCCTGCATTCCTTTATAACTCCACACTGGACCAGTTCCAGTGGGCCGGGCATAGTATCAGCTCAGTCTTCAGGCCCTGCAGCTGTCTCCATCCAACGCAGTGCTGTATGTTGTGACAGACATTTTGCTGCTGGTGTGTTCTAAAGAGGGCCTGTGATCCAGCCTGGATGGAGACGTGTGAAGAGCACCACTAATACCACCCTGCCTGATGCTGACGCCCCTAAATCCCACTAATTCCATCTCTTCTTTTGTCAGAGATGGGATTCATAAGCCCTTCTTTGAAGACTCAATTTTCCAGGAGTGTGTCCATGGCTTAGCTGAAGGCTTCATGCAGCCAGGACTAGACATTCCATTCCTTGGATTGACGGCCTGGTCTGGCACCTGAGTGGTCAGCATCTAGTTCTTGAGCAGATTATTGATGATCATTGACTGTGAAAAAACAAAGTCAATTAACCCCTGAATCTTCACGACCACTGCCTGTTTGTATAAATGGCACACAGTGCAAAAGTGAGGCAAATAAGATTAGTCTGAGCCTCTCTCTCCTCTTCAAAAAAGACCAGGTGCTGTGCAATGTTTTTGTAGTCAAACAGTGTAGCAGACACACAAATGGCCTCAGCAGAGTGTTTCTCCAGGGGTCACAGAAACAACCAAGCCCAGAGCAGATTGTTTAAGTTCCCCTCACCGTCACTCTCTGGCCTATCTGGCCCTGCCTCTCCCTACTTTTCCTGCCATGCTGAAATGTGATGAAGGGAAGCTAAGAAAGGTTTTTACTGCTGGCTGTAAACTCCTGCAGGAAGGAAGAAGAAATGGTGCCGAGCTCGACCCACAGAGCCTTTTCCCTCTCCGTCTCGCAGGGCTCGCTTTAGCTGCTGTTCCCTCTCGTGAGTTTGGATTTATTTATATGAGGCTTATACTGGGATACTTATGTCAGGCATATGTTTATAGTCTCTAAGATATGTGGGCCAGGAGCGCTTCCATATACTCTGTGGGCTTGTCTCCTAAGGGAGATTCATGATTCCAGCACCCTTAACAAGGCAGACAGACAGGTGGTGACTGACAGGAATGCTGAGGTAGATTCAGTAATGAGGACTACAGAACAAACCTCCGTGGTCCACCCCCCATGCTTCCTTTTCTCAAATGATCTCATGCCTCATAGATTTTATATATTTAACTAGGGGTTCTGTTGCTAATAGAGCCATAGCTACTTTCAGTATAATGCTGTGTTTGCCACCTCCCCCCTCACTTTAGCTTTTCTCTGCCCCCTCTGTGTTCACGCCAACAATGTTACCTCCTGTTGTGCATGTTCTCGTGGTTGTCTGCGTCTTGAAAAGTGATTTTGGTTGTTTGTTTCTGCCACTCTCTGCAGCGTACGTTTGTGGATGTGACTTGAACCTCAATGTGTCCCCCACCCCCCCTGGCTCCAGCAAATTGCATAGCCACCTTCTTTTAAATGAGCCGTGGAGAAAAAAAGATGTGAAAGAGTTTGTGTGTCTGTGAATATACGTGTCAACTTGTTTATCTCACGTACTGTTTGTATTTGTGCATTTTAAAAATGCCCTTTTTTGTGTTTGTCTTGAAGTCTCTTGGAAAATGGTTGTCATGACAAGTGAGTGATATCCTCGTGTCAGATAGGGCATGATTTATGGAAACTGTGCGATATTATCATTCATCAGAGATACCAAAATACTGTACCTTCTCCTTCTCTCTTGCAGCCTGTTACTCCCCTCCTCCAGCCCTCTCTCTTGATCTATATTCCTGTGACTGGGGTCAGAGGCCACATTAGAGCATGTATTGTTTAGCAGTCTGGAGAGTGCTTCAGTTACCACTGTGAAATCTCAAGCATCAGCAGCTTCTTAGCTGTTTAAATATACTCTACAAGGCTGAACACTGCTACAGGGGCCAGCCAGACACTACACAATGTCTACGGTGTGACGTTACATTATTTTAAGTAATGCCTGCCTTTATAGCCATGTAAAATGTGTTTGCCGCCTTCGCCACCTGTCTGGGTGTTCTGCATGATGAAATCATGCTGAACAGAACATGTTTAGCGCTATGAATGCTACTCTGTCTTCTGCTATAAAAACTGGTATACGCACTCGGTCCAGCTGCTTCAATGAGGGCTGTAAAAAAAAAAAAAAAAAAAGATACATAATCACTCATTGGAACAAAAGACCGTAACTTGGCACACAACAGTTGGTGTAACGCTTCAGGTGTGAAATTACCCTCCCAATTTACATTTGGGAGTATGCTTAGCCCCCTCCTCTGTGTCTTCCTTTGAACAATGTTGTCTTTTCAGTTGCAGAGAAGGCTGCAACTGCTGTCGAAGTATGGCATAATGCTGCAATAGTATCTTTGACAGAACAGAATAGCTGAGCTGCCCCATTAGGTCTGTGTGAAGCGAAGGTACAGCTTAGGTGCTGACTTAAACTGCTGAGCCTTGTGGTATAATGAATGGATATATTATACTTTACAGACACTGAATGCTTCTCGTTTGTTGCTGCTGGGCAGTGCACAGTTTTACAACAGTGCCCTGGGGACATTGTTGTAACACAGCCATGCTGGCTGGCATTTGGACATGTGAAATTATCCATGCCTGAGTCTGTCAGTGAACACTACTGCATGTGTCCATCAGGCTCTGACCAGCAGCAGAAGCCCTCAAATAGGCTAAGCTGCCTGCCTTCAGCAGGTCCCTGTGTGGCTACACAGCTGAACTCGCACACAAACTTCTTACCTGGAAGCGTTGGGTTTTATATTTTCTTCCAGACGACCGGGATGCTGTATTATTTATAGTGTTGCAGTGCACACAACATGCTCAACAACTATCAGCTGGAAACTCGTGAATTCATATTAGGCCCTTAAATGCACTACAGTTGATTCGAGCTAGGCTGTTGACATTTACGCCACCAGATCTATTTCCCCCAGCTTTCTATCACTCCATCCACTCACTCCTCCATCTCCGCACTGTGCTTCTGCTCCCAGCTAACAGAGTAGGGCCTCAGGCAGAGCAGGTGCAGGCTGCTGTGATGGTGGCTCTTCTGACGCATGCACACATGCATGGGTACGCTCAGGGGAGACTGGGTTGGCTGTGGTACCACTCTCAGTGAAATGGCAGACCAGGATTGTTTGTTGGAGAGGAGGAGAAGCTCTGTGCTGGTTGTGGTCTAAGTAGAGAGTGAGCAGGTGTTTAGAAATTAAAGCAGTGCTCCATGTGCCAACGTGCTCTTGGTCCCAGAGGAACAATTTTGATCTGGTAAAATCCTGTTCGCTGCAAATCTGTTGACAATGCTGGGAGTTTCTCTGCCAATTGGTGTTTTGAAGTGTGTCTTATTGGCACTGGGTTAAAATTCTAATTTAATAAGTTGGTTTGTGCCTGTTGCTGTGATTCTGCAGTTGATGAAACTGCATGGTTCAAGGCCTTAATCAATAGCAATCTCTTGGTTTAGATGCATTGTTTTCGGGAAGATATGCACTAACTTTGATCATAAAGAAAGCTTATTGTCTAAAAGTCTACAGAAGAGGCTGTTATACATATGTATTAATAGTTGTTTCCTAAGGAATGTACTTTGGATATCCTCACGTCAGAGTAACAGTGTGGAGAAACAGTAATCTCTTGCTCTTCTTGTTTCAGTGGTGTCTGTCCTCTTTTTTTGTTCATGCCGTGCTTTGTTCTGGAAAATAAAAACTGACTTGACATTTGAAATGGATTTCTAATCAAAGTGAGAGACAAATGTAATGGGTGCGTGATTGAGCTGTCAGTCTGATGACTGTCGGGGAGACAGCTTTGATAAAATACTTTGGAATTCTTTATTTCTACTACAGGAGTAATAATTAGAAACTGATGAAAAATGTTGAACAATGGCAAAATTGCTGATCAGCGTGCCACATTATGGGGCCGCTTTTCCCTCATTCCATAGCACATGTGACACGTGTTTCCTTTGTAAATGGAGTTTGTCAGTCTTCTGAGCGCTGTGTGGCAACCAGACAGATGGACTGGCAGGTTGACAGATAATGAAGATGCGAATGTGGCGGGCGACACTCCTTCTGAGACACCTCTTTGACTGTTATCACAGCCACTTGTCCCCATTGCCATAAAGAGAGACTCATTTAATTCCCTGTCCTCGTTTCCTACGATGACGGAAACTGTCGCCCTGGCACGGGAACTGCTCATCTCAGGAAACGTACACAAAACAACACGAGACAGAAAGATGTTTTTCTACCTTTCAACCAGGGCGCATTCTGTTGCTTCCGTTTTTTCCCCCCCATCAGCTATTGATGCACGTGCTTAGTTGTTTCAATCAGAGCGCGTCTATAAGTGCTTTCCTGTTTGGGAAATTAGCGTCAAATGATCTTGTTTGAGTGCCCGTCTCTTCTTGGCTTGTGTGATGGTGAGTCCCGGGGGGATTTGTGAGAGGATTCAGATCGGAGGTTGTTAAGAGGAGGGGGAGTTATGAAACCTGATTAGAATATGGTTTGAGTTAATTACCTCAGAATTTTTTTCTCATTCCATCTATCTTTTTGTAATCTAATTACAGACGGTGGTTTTCCAGTTCCTATCAAATGAAAACGTAACTGGTCCCATGAGGAAGGGAGGGGGCTGTCGAGGCGAGAAGTGATACTCCTCCCAGCTGCCCACCCACCTCCTCCTTCACCTCCTGGTCTCATCCTCTCAAAGCTGTGCTGAGGAGTTAACAGATGTGATGTCAGAGCAATCAGAGAGCTTTGTCTCTGTCAGTGCGTAGTTTATTCCGCTGAGCGCTGTGAAACTGACACCATGTCTGTCAGAGATCCTGTAGGTGTCTCACCATTTAATTAATTTAGAGTAAAAATGCAGTGTTACAGAAAACAATGACCTGGTTTCGACACGTCTTCAGACAGCTAACACCTCCATATGTGTTGCTGTGTACACGTGAGTAGTTGAGCATAAATTGCATCATGCTTCTGTTATAAAGTAGAGTGATGAGAGCATTGTGATACTGTAACAGAGCTATGGCACTACCCTAGGAAATGGTGGGCTATAGAGTATTTCAGCTGCAGTGTGTGGACCCCAGACGTAATTACGAACAGATGGCGGAGGACCTCTCATATTCGTTTCTGTCGTCCTTCCTTCCACTGCCTTTGTTCTGCCTGCTTCTTCCAACTTCTTCATATCTTTCAAACTTCTCCGAGTGTAGGGAACTTCTTCATGCTGACATCCTCTTTTGTTTCTGCTTGTTGAATATCTGAGCAGCTCTTGTCATGGTAGCTGATTGGAAAGATCAAGAGCCACTCTTCAGCTCCAGTCTCTTTGTATAAGAGACGTTAAAGGCCAAAAATGCAATTCAAGCACTTCTGTCTACCCTCAGAGATGACACTCATATTAGTGCCAACGTCTTGCTTTCCTGTCTCACATCTTTTTCTCCCTTTTTTCTCTCTGTCTAAATTCAAACCCCTCATCTCTCCCCATCTACCTCTGCATATCCTCTGTACTCCATCTTTATGTCGGTGCCTCTTAGGAAGAAACAGCCTTTAGCTGTAAATTGGCCCATTTCTCACTTTTCATTTCCGAAAGTTGAGGCAGGTAGAGATGAGTGGGGGTAGAACCTGCTAGCCCAGCACATTGGTAGAACTCTGAATTCATTAGACTCCCTGGGTCCTTGAAACAAGAGAGTTTTTTTCTTAAACCAGCCAGATATTGTGTCCTTTCTGTTGCTGTGTGAGCTCATCAGCATGTGTACACAAGCATCTACCGGTCGTGAAATGAAACAGGAGCGGGCAGTTAATGCTGAACATTTTTGTAGCACACACCAGGCTCAGTGCTTTCCTAAGTGAAGAAAAATATCAGGACATTTCCATTATTCTGCAAATGTGTAAGTCCGTAAAAGCATAAAATTAGATATCTGTGGAGCATAAAATTAATTCTGAGACCTCTACAAAAGGTCAAAGGATATTTTCAAACTAAACCCACGATTAGCTTCTTGTTTGACATACAATGTTAATGCTTGGTAAGAAGTTACCCAGTGTGGAATTGGTATGTCCAGTCACACATTAATCCAGCTTTGAAGTCTTTTAAGTCTTTTGTGACCTACTAAGGATTAGGGATGAATTTCCCATATTGTTCTGATGCATGTACATAACATTTGAAACATTATTGAAATACTCGCTTGCAGAGCTTTTTTGCTGCTGTGGCAATCTGTTCGTGCTCGCTGTCCCATTTTCCCCCAGTCGCCACTTTCCGTGGTTGGAGATTAGGGGAAGGAAGGGAGTGTAGCAGCCAATTACAGTTATATCTTTGTCCTGCCACAGACTCCCCACTGTCTGCAGCCCCTCTCCTCAGTCAAAAGAGCACCCTCTTTTCTCAAGCAGCCCAATTTGTCAAGATCACTCATTCAGATTGGTGTCATTTTGAGTGGGGGGCTGGTGTCTGCCTTTAGAGAGGAATGATTACGGTGAAGGCAGATGAAAAGGCAAAATGCAGATGATCCTTAATCTCTTTTGAGGAGTAGCACCTCCTCATGCTTTTCCTCACCTCTTTATCTCATGATCCCATTTCCTTTTCGTTCAAGGTCCTCCCAGTGTCCCGTTGACCTCTCATTTTTTCTCCTTGATTTCGCTCTCTCTTGATCTCCTTTCTACTCTTCATTATCTCGTTTCTTTCTGATTCCATTTCCCAATGTACCTCCGTCCCCTTTTCGTCTCTTACTTTCTCCTCTGCTTGGTAGCAGATTCCTTCAAAGCGTGGACGACACAGCACCGACCCCATGTAAATATGTAGGCTAATCTGGGCTTTCATTAGTTTGTGTACATGAATATTGCATGACTGGTTCTCCTGTGCTAGACCAGATTAGTTCTCAGTCTTTTCCCTTGGTTAATTGAAAACCATTATAACTGACTGCAGTCAGAAGTCTTGCTCCAAAAAGCTCCTTTCTTAGGCTGTACGCTGCGGCTGCTCTGATCTCCCCGTACCCTCCGTACCCCTCCCGTCAAGCCCAAAGCCCGCTTTTCAAATGGACACCAATCAAAAGGCTCTTCTGGGAGAGGCACAGCACAGTGTTGGGAAATGAGGTTAAATGTGCAGACTGACCGACCTTCAATATTGCAACGCGCTTCCATATCAGAATCTGACAGCCCGTGAGAGTGTGGAAAGAAAGGGCTTGGTGGGACGAGATGTAATTGGACTGGGATACCAGAGAGTAGATGAAGCATTTAAGGCTCCAACCTGTCTGTTTGCAGTGCATGAAGGGTATGAGATGACAGTTTCAGCCCTGTTTTTTTTTTTTTTTTTTGATAACAGCTTCTGTTTCCCTTTGACTGCTATAAACAACAAAATAACACCCATTCACAATACATACATCTTATAATCCCATGTTCATTTTGGGTGGTAGGAGCCCAAAGTATAAAAAATATGAGTGCTGCTGAGTTCCTAATTTTACGCTCTGTATTTTTTTGCTGGTAGTTCAAATCTTCAGAAGAGTGTCTGTGGGGTGCTATTTTAAACAGGCCCCTCTCCCTTCTCTATCTGATCTTGTGTTGTTACTCGGGGATATGGGGGGTTGAGCAGAGTGTGTCGAGACTCTTTGGAAACAAGGTCCTCCATGTTGCCCCTGGACACGTTCCCCTTGTCAAGCAGCTAATTTTATGCAACCCTCATCATGCCTTTGGAACAGAGAAAGAGACAGAGAGAGATATTATCTTCAGGATGGTGCCGAAATAAGAGGAGGAAATTGAGTGGAAACTCTTGCTATGCATAAAAGCCAGTGGTATATCATCGTGGGAGCATGTTTTCCTGCCTCCATCCTCTTTCCTCATTTATTATTTTTTCCAAGAGAGACAATCCTGCTGCTGTCGGTCTCTGCTTGACTTTTTTATGTGCAGGGAGGTTGGGAGGCATGTAAGACGCTTACACATCAGCTGAGATGGATATATATATATGTGTATATATAGACGTATGTGTTTCACCCAGAGCATCTGGAGAATGCCTGTACCTGTGGTGAGTGTTTACCCAAATGGCAAGACTCTCCCTACAATTTCATATATTTTCCACACCATTATTTCTCTGTCAGATATCTGTGCTTTTTTCTGCACTTTCTTGCACCTGCGCTGGTTTGTTTAAAAAGAGCATAGAATTCTATTTTCTCCCCTGACCTTGATGGTGTTTTGCTGACACATTTGCGTGTGTGCGAGTCACATTATTTTTCAACCCGAATCCTCTTCTCACGCAAATAAAAACGCATCATCCCCTTCCTCTTTCCTTTTTCCTTTTCACCCAATTTTACTCCTGTCCCCTGCTTCTCTAGTCCCACCACATGACACTGCAATGCTGGCTTCAGGAATGGAAATGAGATGCACCGTGGCACTGTGTCAAAGAGCAGCAGATTGAACATTAGCCTGAATGGTCCAGCAAATGTTTGCAGATTTTTTTTATTCAAATTAGCCCAGAATATTGGCACAGGAGCCAAGGGTGCAGAGAGAGCTCCGCAGTGGACACCTGCTCTATTAACCCCACATGATGTGTTCATGTGTTTGGGTGTGATTGCATGAATTATCACAAGTACAAGATAGGATTCAGAGTGAGTGCTATTTGTGTTTGCCTCTGTGTCTGTGCATGTGGCCCAGGAGAGCGTGAAAATAGAGAACAGAAAGTTAGATTTAGCTGCCTTTAGCGTCTTATTAGTTGTTATGTGGGGTACATCTGCTATGTGTTTGTTTTCCCGAAAGCAAAGTTTTCCACTTTTAGTCTTACATTTAGTCAAACAATGAATCTAAACCTGAGCAGAGGGAGGGCTGCTCCAGCCTGACATCAGACAGCGTTATTTATGGTGTGTGAGACTGTCGTTGGTGTTTGACTTATTGCAGGGTCACAGGATGTGGGTGGATTTAGATGGTACTTTATCACTCTTACCTCGCCATTCTTAATCAAGTCACGTCCCACCCTGTCACTGCGCTGGGTCACCTCCAGTATCTGCATCTGTATCTGTGCGTGTGTGTCTGCACGTATAGTATATACTGTATACGTGTGTTTGCACAACACCACTTGATACTATCGGCTTGGACCACACACACAATCTTCCTCCAGACGCTGACAATATTTGTAGACCAACCAAAGTCTTTGCTCTGTAAAATTAGGCCTGTGATGATTCAATGACTTGATGCACTGAATATATTCAGCAAGTTCCTGACAGTTGATTCATTGCGGAACAAATTTACAACCACTGCCCTCTGATTCCTTTCTAGTCCCATGTACCTTCTCTGTCGATTAAACACCAAGACTGACTGCAAGCAAGTACACTCAAATTCTGTGCTGATCTCTACTCATGAATGTTTCTAATGTTTCATCTGATGCATTCAATGCTGAATTTTAAAATATCGACATAGACTCAACCATCTAGTATTCATTTAAACAGTACTCCACTGACTTTGGAGGAGTTTAAAACAATTATGGCTGTCCCGAATACCATTTTTTTCGGGGGGCTGATGGACCTAAAATCATGTGACAGTTAGCCAGTTTGTTAGCATGCAGATACTAACTAGGAAAAAAAAAAGAATACTTTGCAAGATGGTTAAGATGTGATTTTAGGTGATTTGTCAAGCTCGTTGTAGATTTGTGATATGCCAGTTTTCTTTTTTCTTTTTTTTCTTTTTTTTTTTGCCAGTTTTCTTTGGCTTATCTGGCAGTTGACATTTAGGGGCCATCTTTGTCAATACTGAAACTATTCCAGATGCTTGACTTAGTTGACATCATGCTACAGTATCTGTAAGCTGGGTCGTCAAACTGTTGTAGTCACGAAACGAGGCCTATCACTAAGTTTAAATGTCCTCGTGTGAGAATAATTAATATTTAATGTTGATGCATAATGAATTATGTTGGATTACTATTTCTTAGTTAATGGGCCATTTGGGATTTTTAGTGTAGTTGTATAGAAAAATGGAGCATTCGAAATACTGATTTGGATAAGGATTACTATAGCAATGATTGCAGCTTCAAAGCATTCCACACATTCTTCTTCCTTACGTTGCACATATGTTACCTATAATTCAATTCAACTGGCGACTGTTGGGTCAGAGTTTTTAGATTGTCATGCTAGTAGTGGCTAACGTGGCCTCGAGATGAAGTGAGGAGCTGCAGAGGTCTGGTAAGCTCATTTCTTTCTAACTTCACATAACCAGATTTTCAGCCCCAATCGTCACTGACTCAAGTGACATCACTTGAGACAATATATAACATTTCAAGCAGCTCTTTAGATAAATGCTTTCTACAACTTTTTTCTACACATGTAGTAATACTCTACGAGTACTCCAGATAAACAGACTTTGATGAGTTAAATTGGAAGAGTTCCCCTTTGTTTGGGAAGACTAATTCCTTGTTGTCGGTTGTATCAACAGCAGTAACGTAACAGTGTCATAACAAACTGCCCTTGTGTGGATTTGTGATGTTGTATCTGTACGGTATACAGCTTGTTGTCCTCAGCCCTCCCTCTCTGTCCTTGGTTGGTTTGTGCGTGCTGACAGTGGCTGCCCTGTCCCGCTTTTAACCTGAGTCTAAAGCCATGACTGATGAGATCCGCCAGCCTCCTCTCTGCCTCACCTCTCACAGATGATATATGTTTGGGTAGAAATTTACCTTTGCCAGTTTGTGTGTGTGTGTGTGTGTGTGTGTGTGTGTGTGTGTGTGTGTGTTTGTGTGTGTGTTTTTGAGTGTGCCTTTATGCATGGGCGTGTGAGATCTTTGACTTTGACCTTAGCTTGTGTTCTGTATTTTTTTACTGTGGGATTTGTCTTTGTGTGATTTAACTCGGAAGAGAGCAAGTGTCTGCAGCTCTCCATCACACATGTGTCTTGACTAAGTCTCGGCTGACTAGATATCACGTCAGGCGGGTATTAAATGTTTAATGCTAGTGGATGTAGAAGATTGCCTTCTACTTGTCCTGATTAAATATTTAGGGGTGTCTGAATGGTGCATTTGACATTGCTAGGTGCTGAGGGACCCTGTTCGCTGTGTGAAGTGTGGGAACATAACTGACTGCCAGCTGTCTATTTGGGTATGACTAGGGTGCAACTGGGACCCAGTTGAGAGAAACTGGTGGCAGACCTAGAGTGGGAGTTGAGATGGGCGGTTATATTTAGCCATGTCCTTCCAAAGACAGCGCTGTTTCCTCTCTATACAGCTCACCCCTGCCTCTCTATGAGAACCTTTGCTTTGTCCTTTTGAATACAAGGGACACTAGAGAGGGATAAAACTTGGCAACTTGGGTTGGCATACAGACCTAATTTAGATGTCTGCAGACTGTTAGCCATGTATTTCTCAGTTTAACTTGATGGAGACCACGAATGCTGCCAATTTCAGAACACTGTGAAATGGAGTATACATTAACTGAAAAATAGTGTTTCCGACTACAGTAAAAGTTCTCCAAAGGAAAGACATTGAGTTTATTTCAGTTTCCATCTGGAAAAACCAGCGAGGCGCAAGTACAAAGACAGGCTTGGATTAATATCTTAAAATCAAAGAGCTGCTTGCGCACCAAATGGCATGATCCATTTACCTGACATCTTTGTCCACACTCGAAGTGGAAAAGACGGGCAAAGCAGCAGTGTTTTTTTTTTTTTTGAGTCACTGGTAATTCTTTATAGTGGATGCTGACAGAAACAGTTTGGTATATAAATAAATTAATGTGGAATTTATTCAGATCCATTTTCAGTTCTTTAGCTGCTTGGTACATCAAGTGCCTTCATTTCTTCTGTGGAGATTACAGCAATGTAGTTACACTATTTGGCTCTCTAGCATTGGCAACAGAACACAAAATGTACAGTGATATGTTCCGTGGGTTTAATATAAAATGGCAGAGCAATCTTGTAATCTTATAAAAAGAATTGACTCTGCAAAGATACTGATGAAAAATACAGTGAATAGATCCCAGGAGGGAATTCAAACAAATGAGGACGTGTTCAGAAAGTGTGTGACATATGACAATGTAATCAGTACACTATACTTTGCACATAACTGCCTATAATGTGTGCTTCAGTAGATATTGCTTGAAAAGTTAGAAAGATAATTTTCTGTGCATTTTGCATGCTTCTGTTGTGGGACGTGATCTTCGGGGGCCTCTCAAGTAGCCCGATCTGCCCCCTGCTTACCATATTCTCCTTCCCTAGAAGCAGTGAGAGGTGTTAGACTGTCAGAAGTTTATCTTGACACGAGACCCCTGGGATCAAGTCAGGAGACACCTGGTCGCACCACAGACCGTTTAACAGCGCTGGCTCACACTAGCCGCATTGTTCTGAGAAGCTCACAATGGAGACATGCACACAGAGACGTATTCTGCAGAGAGACATGAAGCATTCCTCTGAGGTTACGATGTAGTGAACATCCTGGCGCTTTCCCCCAGCGCACACATCCATATTCACATCCACATGGCGAAGACAATCCAATAGTGTGTCGTCCAAAACAACTGCAGTCTGCAACTGCGGAGATAAAGAGAAGGAAGGCAAACTTAGTCCAGCTGGGGAGCATTCCCTCTGGTCAACAGAGGAAGACGAAAAGCATGTCTGACTTAGCCTGTCTGCTTGGCTGGCCTGTTGGACGACCCACAAAGGGACACGGGGGATTGATCAGAGGAGGAGAAGACCTTCACAGGAACAGCCTGGAGGCAGGAGGAACCTTCTGCTCCACAGTCAAATCTACTTCTGAGGAGACAAACGCTCAAAGGATGAAAGCAGACTCTGCTGATGTGATCACCCCCTGAGCCCAGTAATGCCACATGATGTACGTAGTTGCTTGGATCACAGTTTGGCATATCGCAGCCTCCGCTTCTGCATGGCTGGTGCTTGTATTTGCTGGCCACACCTTCAATGATAGCTCAACAAATAACTCCAGTTCATGGAGCTATTGTGACGCTCCCAACACTGTGAAACAGTGAAACCAGCCAAAGTCTCTGACGACCATTGAGCAGATGTGGCTTTCATGTGTTGATAGAAAAAAGCTTTAGAACTCTGCGGGGCCTAAACTAATGATTTAAAGTGTGACTTGTTGTGGTCTCACAGAAAATAAGCAAATTTCATGACTGTCTGCACCCACTGTCTATTCTTTACAATATTCCAGAGGTTTGTGGTTGGACTGTAATGCTATTTTCATTGTGTGGCTCATTGTTTGCGCTGGTATCTGTTTGTTTGTTATGCCATTTTTCTTAGGAATGTCTCTGCTTTTCATTAGCTGGACTGCGTCAGGAGAATCTGACCCGTGATTTAAGGAGGCATGGGAGGGGTTAAAGCATCTAGGCTATTGTAATCCTGTCGTGCCTCTTTCTCGTAACATTGGCCTGCATCACAGTTCATTAGTGCTTCATGATTGTGAGGGCTAGGGTTAGCTCCGGCTCCAGCATTAAGACTGTGGTCAGCAGCGTGCGGGACAGCAGATTTACTCAAGTGCTGCTTGTTAATATGCTAATGTGTCCACATGACTGATTGGTTTACACGTGAAGGATAATCTAATTTCTCTAATGTAATGTCTGAAACGCCTTTAAAGTCCCTTTTTCACTGGACAAAAAACCACTAACACTCACTAACATCTGGCTTTTGTCTTTAGTGGGGAAGGTTGTAACCAGCATTCATTCGCAGGACAAATGGCTCTACAGTAGTCGCAGGTCTTTATTGGCTTCAGCCCTGATTGGCGGTGATGGAAACATGACACTTGGATGGACACGCTTATTTGCGCCCTCTTACAGGATGCTTTGATGGCTTGTTGCCTCTGTTAGTAACTTCTGCAACTCTTTAGCTCTTTTTAAACAGAGGTCAGAACCAAACAACAGCGGCATTGTGCTCTACCAGTGTGTGATTTTAAGTAGGGCCTGATAGCCGTGATGTGTAACACATTAGCAGTGGCCTGTAGTGTGACATATAACATACACATCAACAGCGCTCTCTTAACAATAACAATAGCATAACATTGCAGTAACAATAAACTTGCCCTCTGCTTGGAGGGTAAGGAGCTTCCAGACCTCATCGTCTCCCTAGTTTGCCAATGTTTTCGGCTGCTTGTCTTCTTCTTTGTGTTAGTTGCTAACTGCTGTTAGCTTGCTAGCTGCTTTTTAAATCTCCTGGTGATGGTTGCACACGTAACACGTCATCAGAACGTCACGCTTGTCCCATCCTGCCGGTTGTCCTTTTACACAGACGTCGATTCAATACTGTTACTACCTCCACAGCCTCCTCAAAGGTGAGACAACTATGTCTCCTCATTTCACAATCGTATCTTTTATAAAGTGGCGAGGCAAACTAACAGCGTGACATTCTGGATTTGAACAGGCAGTATAAAAGGGGCTTTTGTTATCTCAGCCAGAAGTAGCATCCATATGTGTCCAAGCAAAACTTGTACATCATTCCAAATTATGTGGCACTGAATTTGAAACAAAGACTAAATAAGTAACATATAAAAACCATTAAAAAAAAAAAAAAAAGTAACTACCGTAATGTGTTTAATAAAAAAAAAAACACAGAAAGTCATACTCGATTACTGGCAAAGGAAAAGGGGTCTGTTGTCTACTTTTAGTAGGTTTTCACATGTTTAAAAAACCTGCATATACAGGGCTTCCCTGTTAGCTCACTGTGTAGAGTGCATACCATTAAGGCAGAATCCTTACTGCACTGGCCCAGAGTCCTTTGCTGCATTTCATCCCCTTTCTCTCCTTCTTTCAAATCTGTCTACTCACTATCAATAAAGCATGAAAAATGAAAATAAAAATCATAAAAAAGTGCATAAATGCTCTAATTTGGGTTGAAACAAGGTATAAGTTGACTTTATTTTACTATTGTCACGCTTAAAATGTCCCATCCCCCCCTCCTGCTACACACGCAGAAACACACAGACACACACCAAGGCAAACAGGGATGTTGTGCCCAGTGTTTAGGGAACCTTGCTAGGTGGATCAAGGCAGGATAAGTGGTTGAGGTATGAGGGAGGCCTTATAGGCCCTGTTATGGCTGGATGGTTTAGCTATAATCCGATTGAGCACACTGGGGAGACTTGATGCGGGCGGCATCAGGTCCTCACAGCCAGACAACCAGTGTGCTCACACCTGCCACTCCATTTCATCTCAATGTTCTAGCTGATTACTGACAGTAATTAAACATTCTAATTATATCTGATTCACTATCAAGCAGGATTTGTAGAAATACAGATTATTAGCTGGTTTTGTTTTGGCTCAATTACCCACTTACCTCTCGTGGGAGATGTAGCTCATAAGCTAGACTCGAGCACTGCCAGCTCGATATCTCCAGCAGCTAACCACGGCTCCTAACACCTGCAAGCATTTACACCAGGTCTGCCTTTTGGTCAGCGGGACTGTGTAATGTTGTGGTGATCGAACAAGATGCGAATGTGTGATGAGAGGCCCACACATTGGTGGCTCTTGTGGAAAGGAGCTAATGAATATTCAGAAGCTACATGTAAGGAAACAGATGAGCAGAGTATAAAGTATTCAGAGCGGCATGTCATTGGGGTTGTTGAAGTTTAACCAATCAGACCCACAGAAAACATGAGCAGGATTCCCGAATGGTGAAAAGAAGGAAAAGACCTCTTCAGATTAAAAGCAAGAAACTAGTGGTGGAAAACGTGAGTGGCAGAAGCAATCCTCTAAGGCAATCTATAGCAGCCCATCCAACCTTGAAGGAGCTTACAATAGCCCGAGCCGTTTCCTCAGCATTAGCAGTCTTGTGTGGGATGCTGTATAATCTACCTGCCAGATTAAGATGACATGGTCATTGTCTAGAAGAGAGAATTGAATTATGGTGTGTGAAGGGGGTTTAAATGAGATTATGGGGAAAGAACTCATCCAGCATGCGTGAGATGTGCAAAGTCAGGGGCTCGGCACACACCGGCTACACTCTCTCACACGCGCACTCTAACACTTGCACTCGTGCAGTGTAAGCTATTTTGCATACACTTAAGCACCAACACAAAAAGATGTGAACATACAACGCACACTTACACATGCAAATGCACATGTGCACACACCTCTTTTCATAGGCCACATGCACTGGGGCCCATTCCTTCTGTTTAGCTGCATCCTTATAAGCAGAGATGATAATTTTCTTGTTCTTCCTTTTTTTTTTTTGGTGACTGTGCATCCTCTGTCTGTGACTCTGTTTTCTCCTCACTAATGTGTTTACTGCGCTGGCTTGCAAGGATTTCCCTAAAACAAGTATATGGGCTAATCCCCAGGATGTGTGCGATTAGCCTAACAACTCTGCAGCATATTTAGTACATGTATCTGCTCTGTTTAAGCGCAGCTAATCTCTTAGCATCCCCAAACTGTTGAGTTCCCGTGATCCTCCCTCTCGATGTTTACACTTAAACTCTATCTCTTTTCATGTTTTTCCTCGGGCTCTGTGTGTGTGCATGTGTGGATGTTTTTTGCGCGTTCGCATATGATTTACTGTGGTGGCTGGGTGCATGCATGTCTGTCACAAGTCTGTCTACCTGTGTGTGTGTGCATGTGTGCGTGCACGGGTCTGCTCTGTGATGCAGTTTAATTCCTGTGGATGCTGTTATCTCAGAGGGTGTTGCTGTATATGTGTCTCCCCCGAGGAAGAAGAATATGTTTAGAGATGCTGCAACAGCAGCTTGCCATTTATTTTATCATCATTGATCATCAGGTGATAGGATGCACAAAGCCTTTCTAACAATAGTGATGCTATCAATTAATCACATTTACGGTATTGTGCTCCATCAGATAGGATGTGATCTCATCCCTCAGTACTGTGTTTATGCCACACATACGCAAATGCATGTGCATCTGTGCCTGTACATCATTTGAGCGTGCATGGATTAGAATTAGCAGATGGACTGTATTTGCATTAGCCACCAGGGTGCTAACACAGACGGAGTCAATCTGGTGTGCAGGGCTGAGACCAGGTTGTTGCTCACTGGGGTAGAGCCAGGCCAGGACACCCTGTCTGGGACTGGTAGCTGCAGGGGGTCTGGGTGGGGCCAGTGTCCAGTCTGTCTGCATGGGTGAGCTAATGTAAAGGGGGTCAGTATCACAGTAGGGTTAAGTTGAAACCTTGATTTGAGTAGCTGTGTTTGTGTAAAGATCGAGCAAAAATTGGACATTGAACTGTGGTGCTACTCTGCTAAGGTAAAGAATGAGAATATGGCAGGAACATAAAAGGAGAGGAAGACTAGGAGGGCGCTTAAGGAAGGCAAGCACAATGAGAGGAGGGAGGGCATGTGAGGGAAGCTCACGAACCCAAAACCCCTTGCAAGTGTTTTGGAGTCAATTAGCTTTCTTCCTGATATATTCATGCTTTTTCATTTTCCTTTGTTCTCCCCTCTCTTGCTTGGTTATCGCAGTCCCAAGCTCTCTGCAAACACTGTTGCAGTGCTTTGCTAGGCGAGGCTTGTGTTTGTGTCAACCAACCATCACATTCCCTGCAGAAATGGCCAAATCTTCCCTCCTCTCTCTGTATTTCTAGATATCTATTCCACTCTGCATTCTTCCTTTGAAAATATATACAGCATGCTCTCAAGGCAACATTTTGAACCATTACGGAGGCACAATTCAGCCAAAAGTTGTGACAACACAATTATTCCATTTTATTCTTTTTTCCTTTAAAAGCTCTGCTGTTAACGTTTGTCTTGTTTGCAAATCCCTTTCCCTGTTAAAGGCAATATATGCATGCTTCTCTAAAACCTGCCCTTTACAATAACATTCTGCTATTGTTGTCTAAATGCTAACAAATGAGTCTTGGAGAGGTCAGGCAAGCCAGTCTGCTGTGATTATTGCTCATCAGGATCCATACAAATCGATGTGAAGTAGCTCTCCCAGTAGAAAAGAGCAAATGGAAGGCATGAGGTTGTCATCGAGCTGGTGCCACCAGCAGCCACATGACTGTGCAGAGTGAAAAATAAGTGGCCAACATTTCCTGCCAAAAGCAGACAGTTTTTTTTAAGGAGCAGCTCTCGAGTTAAGAATTAAGAAGTGATAGCAACTTGGCTGGAGCTACCCAAGGGTGCTTTGCAGTGAAAGACACAGAGATACTGACAGATACTTAGTGGGTTGTTTTAGTGGCGGTTTACAAGCATGGCAGTTGTGGAACAAAAGGAGAGATGAAGGCTACTAGTCCCCAGAGTTTTTAAAGCTTTAGTGCAGGCTTCTATTTTGGGAAGAATGATTCTTTTAGAGAACAAGAAGGAGGGAGAGCAGGAGAAGCAGCCTTTTTTTATTGCACCCATTACATGTCATCACTCCAAACTAATCATGTCCTGGAAATTGAGCCTGAGGAAGACTGCTGAGCTTGGATTTTACCCTGCTCCCTTTTCCCTCCCCCTTTGTTTCACTCTTTCTCTCTATCTCTCTTCCCTTCTTTCTCCCACCCTCACATCATTTTGCCTCCTTATCTCAGGCCAATCTGTAATCCCCCCCTCCTCTACCCATATCTGTGCCCTCTTTTATTACTTTCCTCCTCTTTGCTTACTTTTTATTCCTCCTGCTCCATTTCTCTTTTCCCCCTCTCTCCTTCCTCATCCTTCCCTCTCTCTTGGTATTTCACTGTTAACTACGGAGCCAGGGAATAGTGCCCCAGCCCCTCTACACTGGATTGTTTGCTCTCAGACAAAGAAGTGGATTTTCAATTAAATTGGCTGTCATTAGAAAGACGGCGGCACTCTGCCGTTCCAGGGCAGTCTGCAGCACAGGCAGCCTGCACACATGCTTTGATGATGGCTCATTTTCCTCAACGTTGTTCCCTTTTCTCCCTGATCCTGTCTGAGACACTTGAGCTCCACGTCTACGTCTGTACATCTCAGACGCCGAGCTCTTACACCAGCGGTGCGGGATCCGGCAGACCTGCTTATAACAGCAGCTTCCACAGTCATAAGCTAGAAGTCTGCTACATGTTAAGATGCTGACTGAACCAAGAGACCTCCCGTCTGGTAATTGCATTGGCTTAATAGTACCAAGAATGCTATCTCCACATGACAGGTGGTCACGAGATGTGGCGTGATAAATCGCTGCATGAATTACCCAGAGTGGTGGAATTGCAGTTTTGCAGAAAAGGGGAAGTGCAGGCATTTCAAGGTGCGAGGCGATAAGCAACTGGATGGGAAAATGTGATGGGAACTAGTAGAGGGGACTTAACCATGACACAGGGGGAGCAACGGCTTTGAATGGTTGAATCCTGAATGGATTGTGGGAAGTTGTTATCTTTCAATACAAAAACACAAATAATTCAGGTCTGGGTGAATGAGTTTGAAGAGCAGGAACACAGGGGGCCTTGGGACAGACAGCGTACAGATTACATGCGTGGTCTATCCTCCAGGGTGAGAAGAATACGTGTTTTTTTTATAACACGGTATTTTCATACATATTTGATCCTCTCCTGGCTGTGATTACCACTCACCACATTGTCAATCTCCATTTCTCACCACTCCCAGTTTGTCCCTCTTGTATGTGTATGGAGCTTGTTTGTGTGTGTGTGTGTGTGTGTGTGTGTGTGTGTGTGTATGCGCACATTGCAAGGAGAAGGGGGGCAGTTATATTAGATTTGGCAGAGGCAGCACAATTTGTCTGACATGTTGAGGGAGAAGATTAGAGGGGGAAACACAAAATGTATTCAGTATTACACTCTCATCTCACAGCTGTAGCAATTGATTTTTTAAAAGTACACATTGGAGCGCCTGGACCGCCGATAGCTGAGAGGGGAGGTTGCGGAGAACTGCCATTATCAGGCCAAAGACTCCAATTCACACGCATGTAAAAATTTAGAATGAAAAGAGGATAAACAGCAATAATCTGTGTCTGCGGATGGAAGCGTGTCTAAAGTCATTTGGGGTGGAAGCCGCTGTGTATGAGTTTCTCCACTGCTCTGGCTCATTGTCCTTTACTACATGGCTCGGCCTAAGCCTGCCCTCTGGGTCAGATTACTCACAAAATGCCTCATAGCCTTCCCAGGATTCCCCTAGTCTGAGCTTATCATTCTCGCACACATTCAGCAACTCCACTGGAAAGCGAGGGCACTGTCTTAGCGCGAGTGCACATTGTGCCTGCCAGTTGACCAAACAGTGAACAGTGTGGACAACAAAACAATGCCAAAACTGCATTCATCAGTAGCAGATTGCTAATATGGGTCAAGCACCTGTAAAGCCACCACAGCGGTGAAAAAGTATATCAACTGTAGCAAACAAAAGTGAAAATAGATGAAGTTGTTTCTGTATTGCTCTGCTAAATCAATAGAGTACATGTTAACACCCTGACTGCTCCCTGGCCATTGATGAGTGTGAACTTTAAATGAAAGCACCAGTCAATGTCAGCCGGTTAATGCTGTCCTTTGGCAATAAATGGTTTCTTAATGGTTAGTCAAGAATGCGTGTAGTCTCATATGAAATGATTAGTGACGCATGGCTGTGTTAGGAGAGGGAACATCAATCAAGCCTGAGAGAAAGGATGGCTAATGACACATGTGTCTGAGAGGGAAGGCCCAAGGGGGTGGTGGGTGGCGATGGCGGTGTGGTAGCTGCCTTTCACTCTCAAAGATGTATTTATGTTCACTTTGTTCTCTCTTCTTATCTCACAACTTGTAATTATTAGTTGCTCGCAAAGACCTTGCTTGAAAAGTTTACTCTCCTTGGTTCCTCTTATGAAAAGAGTTTAAAGGGGACCTATTGTGCTCATTTTTAGGTTAATACTTGTATTTAAAGTTTCTACTAGAACATGTTTACATGCTTTAATGGTTAAAAAACACTTAATTTTCCTCATACTCTCTTTGCTGGAACACCTGTATTCATCCTTTGAGAGGCTCGTTTTAGCGCCTGTCTCTTTAACCCCCCCTCTGATCTGACTGGCTCTGATTGGTCGGCAGTTGCGGGTTTTTCATAACTCAGTGTCTCTGCACAGTTGTTGTCATTGGAAGGACTGTAATAGAGAGTAGTGGCATTTTTTTACTGTGAAAAATCACCAATGAAAGCTTCTAAACACTCTGAACATGCTCCAGTAGGAATATGATCTGAAATCGTGGAGAAACTAACAACATCAGCAACTAAATCTCTTTCCCTGACATTAGCATGTAGCTACATGTATGAGAGCGGTGTTCTTGCAGCTGAGAATGAGTGTAACAGAAAATAGCGGCACTTTCTATGGTGAAGATTACCAATAAAAGGTTAGACACAAGCTGACATGTTCCAGCAGGAATCCAATCCAGAATCAGAGAGAAACTTATGGCAACCAAATTTACATGTTTCCCTGACCTTAGCAAGTAGCTTAATTTAGCAGTGCTGGCTACATAATATAAACACTTGCAGTGGTGTGCCTGAACCACATGACCATAAAAAGAAATTTGGCACCCTGTGACATCATACTGTTGCCAGAGAAGAGAAAACAGTTGGAAACAGAGTTCAGAGTGGTAGGAAGCCTGAGGTTTGTGTTCATGGGGATTACTTTTACATATGTCTACCTCCTTATTTTAAACTTTGGCCATGTTTAATATGAACATCCTTCATTTTAAAACTATATATAAGACACCACATATAGGTCCCCTTTAAAAAGATTTTAAATAGTAATACTTTTGGACTTCTGTACTTCTAAAATGTTCCTGATGTACTGGAGCATTAACACACACAGCAGAATTCCCCTGCTTCGGTGATATAGCAACTACAATCAGGTAAACATGTGTGCCTCAGAGTGAGCGTCTGCTCCGTTGATGTAATGCCTCTGTTGTTTTTATGAGTCCCCTCTGCTCCGTGTGTCGGGCTTCTCTGACGTCAGCATGTGGCGCGCCGTGAACCGTAAAGCCCCACATATCATGTGAACGTAGGAACAGAAGAAACTCCGCTCTCAAACTCCTCACTTTGATCAGTCTGGAAAACTCAAACCAGCTCCCATCACACCGTGCCAGTGTGTGGGAACACTTTCACACAGTATTTACCTTGATGGGGAATTGAATCTGACTTGGTGCAGGAACGTGACCCTCCCGGGGTTTAGAACAAAGTGCTTGTGTTAGTAAACAGACGCATAAATTGCATTCTTCTGTGCTGTGAGTAACAGCTCGCAGACTTGCACAGCCTGCGTGCGGGGGTGTATAATTTCAGCATCCCTCGAGCTTCCCAAGGCTTTGGTTAAACATTCCGGAAATACCATCCTGGCGATCCGTCTTTGGCCACCAAGCCAAGGAGTGGCTTCCTGCTCCTCCTCCTCTTGAGGTCTTAGTGATGTGTGTACAGTTCCTATATGGAGCGATCAGCTGGCATTTTGTGCTCTATCCATCTGCTCACATTTTTTCTCCTCTTGTCTTATTCATAGCTGTCACTCAATGTATATAACTCATGTGTTCCTTTCTATGGAGGGAGGAGTTCAGCATCTGTTTGGGTTGTTTTACTATATTGTGACACTGGCAGTTTGACTTTTGATTTTTTGTGATTACAGGTGTTATTTTTTGGGGCACAGCATTTCATTAAAACGCAAACACAGAGACTAAGAAGTTGTGCCATTGTATGTTAGTCCAGCACCATATAAGGACAGTTTACTTACTAGTTTGCGTTAATGGACAGATTAGGATTTTTATACCACAAAAATAAGGGTTATGGAGTTTGGCATGTCATTTTCAGGGCTGTACCTGACTCAGCATTATGTCAGTCGAATCAGATTTGGCTGTTCAATATGAAAATGCAACTGTTTGTTTCTTTTTTTTCCATGTAGAGTTTGAAAGTTTGAATGAGGTTCAGCAGGACGTTTAGGTTTGACAGCAACTTTCATGTAATACAGTAAACAACCCAAGTTTGCCCTCCAAGCTAATGTGTGCTAACTGTGCCAAAGAAGGATTGGAAACTGACATGAGGTATCAAACAAAAGCCAGAGACTGTATAATATTAAGCATCTGTGTGCTGGCTGAAGATAATGTTTCTCGGAGCCTGACTGGGGGAAGCCTCTCATCCTCCGGGCAGCTGCCTCCATCTCACGCAGTCTTGCCCTGGGTCTGGGTCTACAGCTGCCTGAACTGGAGAGCGCTTACTCTGTAGCTAAATCTGGGGACAGAAACATCCCTGGAAGCACACGACACACTGGCCAAAAAGAAAAACAAAACTGCTCGATTTGAAAAGTCTCCGACTAATGATTTAAATCTTTGACTTTTAGGTAGCAGTCTGAGTAATTTCTGTCAGTTTTGTCTAACATGTGACTTTTACCTTTTGGATGCAATTAATACAAAATTGGAAAAATATACCAGACAAAAGTCTAAAAAACCTGAAGTTCCTTAATTAAGAATGGCTAAGTTGTATCATTTTTCAGCTCTTTAAAACGTCACAATAGATCTTTAAAGTTAAAACGTTAAATTAGAGGAACATACTGCACACTCAGGTCTTTGCTAATTAAATGATAACTGCACTTTGGTTTAGATAAGAAAAAATCAGGTCATGGGCTAACAACTCAATGCTTAGCGTCCTCAGGCTACATGTCACACTTTATGTACCTTGCTAGAAATCATAGCATGGTATTGCCCTAATTCTAACTCAATTACACTCTTCCCTCTTCTGAGCCCAAAGCTTAACCTTATCTTAGATGGCCATGAACCATAACTGATATAATCATAGCAGTCCCTGTGTGGATGTGTTACCAGCACATTATCAGATGTAGTAAATCAGTTTATGGATTAATCAAATTTAGCCCCCACATCTTTAAATAGCAGCCCCCCCTCCCCCCGCCCTAACTCCGCTCTTCATCCACAGCATCCCCTCCCGCGGTGGAATCAGCTGAGCGTTCTGCCCACTTCCAGAGCATTCAGGTGTGGCTCCACCTCTGCACTCTGTTAATAAGGACATAATGGCTCCATATCTGCTCCCAAGCCAAATGAATTGAATCAGTTCCACAGTGTGATTAAGAAGCTGGTGGCCTGCTCTGGCTTTGGCTGAGCTGTCCAAGTTTAGCAGAGTTCAGGGGAGAGGTCTTGGCCCGTGCTCGCTGGATGCCTGAAGCACCTGCATCCGCTCAAACAGACCTGATCAAAGCTGCTCAGCGGGAGACCTGACTGCAGAGCATGCGGGGAAATATTTTTGGTATTTTTTAATATGGAGAGTGTGTTCAAACCAGTGACACTACCATTCAAGGAAAGTGGTAATTAAACCCATATTGTCTTATGAGGGAATTTTTAATATGAAACATAAATCTTTCACATGCGCTGTATGTAGTTTATACACATACATGAATAGAAATCAGATTCAGTACCCATGTTTTTTTCTCACAGGTCTTTAGCATAAAAGCAGCCATCACCCCCCATCTCTCTGTGTTTTAATGATAAAGCATATATACATATAAAGAACAAAGGAGGCAGACAAAGCAATAGCACACAACCAGCCACCTAATTAAGTATTTCTGTAGCCAACAGCCATAGATAATGAAGGAAGCGGGGGTTGGTGGGAATTGGTTTGACAGCCTTTTCTCTGTGTTTCTCCCTCCTGCAGCACCGTGCTCTTGGTCCTCTGTAAATACCATTGAGATAAATTAGCGTCACTGATAAAAACAGGCCTGCTTCACAAAAGACGCCATAAGTGACGGTAATTGTCTTTCTCAGATTACATTTCTAACCTTTGCACCTCCTTCCCTCCTCCTCTCACCAAGCCTCAGTTCTCCTAAGCACAGCAGCATTGAAGTGACACGTTGTGTTATTCAGATACACTGTTACTTTGGGGAACTTAAGAGGCACTTTCTCTCCAATTTCTTTGACTAGTTGTCATACACTCCAGTGCCACTGATGGAAAGAGTCGTCACTTGCTGTCAGAGCGGCCCGGTGCAGTGGACAAATGTGACAAACACCTTTTGGTGCTTTGATCCTCTTTGAATTGCACATCTCTGCCATTCACCTCACTTCTAACAGTAATTCATACTGCACATCCAAAGTCTTGGCTGGTATTGATGATACTGGAATATATTGATGCATGTACAGCATTCGCAGAAAGCTATGTGCAATATTGTGATCTTTTTTGAGGAAAACAAAGCTGTAGGAAATGCTCATGAAGACAAAGTAAAGTGATGGATACAATAAGGCAGAGAGATGTAGGGGTGGGTGAAAAGATAAAGCAAGTGTGAGGGAGGGAGGGACTGAGAGAGGAGAGGGAGAGATGAATAACTGTTTGACAGGTGGAATGAAAAAGCCGCAGAGGGTGTTTGGAGCAGTGTGGTAGGAGTGTGTGCGGTGTGGTGTGGTGCAGCACAGCGTTTGGGTCATACATCACACTAATACAGCAGGAGGACATAGCCTAGCACAGCGCTATGCAGAGCAGGGGGAGAATAATGTGCTGCGCTTGCACCCGCTCAATCTGATTGAAACGCACAGCACAGGGGCTACATTTACTCACCCCCCACATGCACACTTTATAAATCTACTCTTGGCCTGTATATTCTCCTAGATAATCCCCGAAAACAGAAACAGAAAACCGACACATGGCTTCTCCATCATGGTGGGAGGAGGGTCTGCCGCATTGTGTGTGTCAACTAGCTACATGTTGCTGTGTAGAGCTGCTTTGCCAAGGCCAGAAACATTAAAGCACAGTGATGAGTGAATTGCAAGGCACGCAATTAAAAAAGCATTAGGTCGCCATTAAGAATGGGTTTGGCTTGCTATAAAACATTGATCAGGATTGTTTATGAATTTATAAAGAGAATGGAAGGAATAATAACAACACAGACATTCCTCGTCTACGGTGCTCATAGTACATGACATGCTAATTTATCTTATCTGCAAATCTCTGTTTTGCTTTATTCTTTCCCACATGAGCCTTGACACATGGGTGTAAGGGCCTCAAATTGAGGGTGGAGTCTTATAAGCTGCCAAAACTGGACAAAAGCCATTATTGTAGATGACGGTGGTATAAATGTTTTAGCTCTCTCAACATATGAAATAATGTAACCTTCATTTAACTGGGCCTGGCTCTGCGCTGCTCTCTCTGCATGCCTTTGATCACTGAGGCAAGATTCAAAGCAATTCTGATGAGAGCTCAGAGCCTCTCTCTCATACTACTGACATTTACATTATCCAGCCTGGTCTTTCTTCAGCCCTGATAATTAGCTCCATCACTGCAGTGCTGCATAAAAAAAGTATGATGCTATCACCTCTGGAAGGATGCTATAGCAGCTACGTGTTATCAGCCAAGCCTGTCACACAAGCTCCTGAGCCAGGCAGGTGATGGCCCACATGCCAATCTCACCTAACGACATGCAGCAGACAGGAGATGTGATATTCGCGCAACGGCATCGCTATCTCTTCTGTGGGTGTATCTAATTGGCCGAGGGTTCAGGTCTTGGAGGCTGCCACCTGCTTAGGCTGTCATTAGCATGGGGAGTCAGTGCGCTGCTTTACATTTGTCACCTCTCACCTCCATCAGGGAGCTGGTGTGTCAGGTGGGCCGAGTGTGGACCCTTTGCTGTTGTGCCACTCTGACCTCAGGAGGTGATTAATTAAGGCTGAGGACCAGCCAGATGATCGCACCTACAAAAAACACACGCAGAGGTGATGATGAGGAGCGTTTAGATACCCCCCGTCTAGCCCGCCGCGCTCTCTCACCTCCTGGCCGTGCAGCTGATTGAATAGAGTCATCACTGATGGCAACCTCTTCCTCAGATGTGGGTGGGCTACTGGGGACCTCAAGGTCTGCCTTGAAAACAGAATTGGATTCCCTCCACTAATAAGGATTTGTTCACCAGGGAGTTAAAAAATGGATGGAGGTTGTCTTTGAAAGCTGTGCCTGCAGGGTTTTGAGGTTGTGTTAGGGGTTGATAGGTTGAGATATAGAGGTGGATCCCACTGTTGACTAGGATGCTATTTTCATTATTGTCCCAGTCTTGTCTTGGGCTGTGTCCATTAGAGTCCGAGGGGTTGGTATGGACCAACTTTCACAAGGGTTGAAATTGGGGTTTCAAGGGGTATGAGAGGGCCCCTCAGGCTGTGAACTGGTCCTTTGGAGCATTGTGGTATTTGACAGGGCAGCTGTAATTGCTCCTCAGAGACCGAGAAGAGTCAGCACCATCAAAACGAGCACTTCAGACAGAGATTCACTCCCAGAAGGAAAGAAATGCTGCATGGGAGGAGGGAGACCTTAAGAGAGCTGGGCAGGAAAAGACATTTATTCATTTTGTTTTAATAACTTTTATATCTGTGTAGAAATTACCTCAGATGTCTTCCTCAGGTCCTTTGGGGCATTGAAATCTCTTGCCCCTTTTACTGCCGCATCTTTTTCCTCTCAGCAATCTCCTTTTTTTTCTCTTCCCTCAAATTTATTTTCTTTTCATTTGTGTCAATGGCTGTGTATTGAAAAACATGAGAGAGTGAGGCCAAGGCTCAGGGTCCCCCAGGGCCGGCGCTGAGGCTCTCTTTCAGCATGCGGCATGATGTTCAAAGGCTCCTCCGGTTTTTCAGCCCAGTTGTAAGCCAAGTGTTTTGGTTGATTCGCAGTAATGGCTGTGTCCTTTGCTGCGCTGGGTCACGAGAGCAGCTTGGGTCATGGGTGGACGGGAGGGGTTTGGACGGTGCTGTTTGAGGATAACTAGCCTGTAATAGCCATATTCACATCTGCTGCTGGGAGATAGTAGTCTTGGTGTAGCACGTGGGTTGAGCCCTTTCTATGTGAGGTTTGTCTGGAGGCTGTGATAAATATACCTCTGTAATTGACCAGGGTGTCAAAAACCACTCACTTTTGTTTGTCTGGATCCAGTGAGTGTTGGTTTATGACTGAAGGGCAGACACAGCTGCAGAAAACTGTGTGGCAGCATTTGGTGTTGTGTAACTGTGCCTGTGTGTGTGTGTGTGTGTGTGTGTGTGTGTGTGTGTGTGTGTGGTGGGTGTGTTTTATCCAGGTCAGATGGGTCACCACTGGAGTGATGGGTGTGTTTTTGATGTGTGACCTAACTTCCTCACCCTTTCACCTGCATCCTCTGTCTCCCATCCTTCACTCTTGTTCTCTGCTGAACATGATGTATCGTTGTACACCCCGAGAGAAGAAATTTGATGGTTTAATCGTATCAGTTGGCAATTAGTCCACCACCTTCGCCCTGTGTAATGCAGATATATTTGCATTAATAAGACCAGACCTTCATGGCTGACTGCCTACAGAAGAGATCGCTTTCCATAAACAATAGCTGGTGTCCCCTTGGGTGGGACCTGGTTGTTGACCCATGATGAACTCCTGACCAGAGCTGCCATGTCCCCCTGACTTGGTGCAGTGTCACTCTGGATTGTGACCAACGGACAGCGAGAGCGAGCGACAGACTGACAGTTTGACCCAGACACACTGGAATGCAAATAGGGGGATCTATAGAGATTATACTGCCTGCTTTTTTTAAATAGCCTTGGTCCTTCAGTGTGCAAGTCACCCCTGCCGGAGAGGCCTGGTCAAAGAGATAGGTGCCTTTTTTCTTTTCATGTTGCAAAATGTAGTTTTGCTGGAACTGATTTGTCGTCACAAGCAAATTATTTTCTTTCTTTTTTCCACAGTTTTTTTTTTTTTTTTTTTAAGGCGCTACTTTCGGCTGGGCTCAAACAGAGTACAGTGCTGAAAGATATACTGTTGGCCCTAATCTTATCCTCTCTTTTGTGTGTATGCAGTCCTAAACCGGCTGCCTCTTAACTACCTTTGCCCCTTATCCTTTCATTCTCCCACACCCTCTCTCTCTCCCTCTCTTTCCTCCCCTCACCTCCCCGACTGCCACATTGAGATGGTTTAATGGAAATTATTCAGAAATGGAAAAGTCCAGGGTTCAATGGCTCTTTGTCAATCCGTATCTGTTCAAGTCAGAGAAGGCACAGTAGCAACTGGGGCACACATTTCTTAACTTTGCTGAAAGGCCATTTGTTATTTAGGCAGTGTAAGCACTGCCTTTCTTTTGCTTGCAGTTGAGTCTTTTATGACTACGGCTGCTCTCTTCCCTGGTAACAATAAGGGACAGTGTCCTGAGTTCATATACTTCATTCCTTATTTTAGTTCATTTAAAACCTCCGTCTGACTTTGGGATCTTTGGGGAATTTATTTCCCCGGCAAACAGTCTGTTAAGGATTACAGAGCGTCATCATATTGAATGGAACCAGATCACCAAAAAGCATTAATCACCAGGGGCAGATCAAAATGCCTCGGGGCTACATGACATTTTATCATTCGGTGCCTTCATGATTTACTTCAGCTTCACTATTTGTTCTTTAAGTGCCTTTGAAAGTCTATTTAAGGCCTACGTCTTTCCCAATCATGTTTAATAAACCCACAGTTATGTCAGGGTCATGGAATAATAAGAACGCTGCCTTTAAATGTTTTAATTTTAATGAATGGAGAGGCACTATATTGATAGTAATTCAGTGTATTTACATAATTGTGCTGAGCAACACTGGCAGTCCTCTATGACAAACACTTTGTGCAAATGGATATTAAAGATGTTCTTTGTGTTTGCTTTGCATATTCTCAGTGGTACGGGACATTAAAATGTCCTTCTGAAAAATCCTTCCCTCCTGTTCCGTGTTGTCCCTGTTCAATCACAGGTAGCTGCGGAACATGGGACTTCTCTGTAAGCCCGGTGTCACTCTCCCAGAGCCTGAAGACAGCGAAGAGAGGAGGGGGATTTGTCTTCCTTTCCCCTTCACTTATCTCTTTTGTTTGTCCTGGTTTCCATAGATGAGCAGCAGCTCTCCATTCTCTTCTCAAGCGAAACTAAGTGCTGCCGCTACTCTCGACCTGCCAGCTCCAAATTGGCAGCCTGACCTTCTTTTTCTTCCTCGGGGCGTCTGCACAAAGCCATACCTCTACCATGGGGGAAAAATGCAATTAAGAGGTGACATAAACACTGAGCACCCGTTGTAGCCGTGCCCAGGAAGAGGGAGGGGGTAAGGCAGCTGCCATTGTGACACGCATGCATAGATACCGGTCTATTAATTGGACTTTACGCATTGCAGAGTGACACTGGGGTGAACATAATGGATCGAGAACAGTGGATGTGACACGCTCTCACTGAATGAGCCTTGACAGCGGAGTGGTGTCAAACTTTGACCTGGCTGGTGTACACATTAAGTGCCGCTGCTCTCTGACCTTGTGTTTTGATTCAGTGTAGCCAATTATCACCTAATGTTTCTGCACTCATGACAACAAAAATATGCAAAGCAGGGATGCAAATTTTCAGCCATGTCCTAACAGATCCAACAGCCCATTGAAATCGTGTGCACTATGAAATGTTTATTCTCATCTAAAGCTACATAAAATCTTTGGCTAATGTTCTAAAATGAAAAGATAGTAAGATTAAACATAGTCTTTACTAGTCACCATCAGTTACACGAGACTAAACATGCAGGACACAAAACCCAATCCATTTTTGTATCAACAAGAAGTGTTGCAGCTTACGAATGCCAATCAAACTATAATAGGCTGCCCGTATCTCCTGGGGAATGTTTTCATAATCACTGACACAATACAAAGACATCATGCCGCTCTAATTGAGCTTAATAACTTCAGAATATTTGCAAATACTCTATAAATTATGCTCCATAAAAACACAGTACCCCTGATTTGTAAGGTGATATGAGAATACCTTGCAGTTTTTATTTTAGAGTAGAGGAAGCCCATTAAAACCGGCACTGAGGGACAGTAGTGTTTAATTGCCAACTAAGGTGTGTGACATTTGAAGCAGCACATCGAATCTGGCCCAAAGTCCAAAAGGTGTTGTGAGGGAGTGAGTAATTACTCTGGTCTCTCCAGGCAACACGTTTAATAAGAAGACTCAGTGATAGAAGGGGAGCACACGCACACACACATGCACACGCCACACACAAACATTCAAGGAGGTTATGTAGACCTTGTGGTGTCACATTTTGTTTGTTTATGTCTGGGTGATTTTTGTGTTTTTGTATTTGATGGAGAGGATTTCAGCAGACTAATTAAAGGAGCAGTGAGTAGAGGGGATTTAGTGGCATCTAGCAGTGAGGACTGCAGATTGCAACCAGCTTAAACTTCTCCCGGTTAGATTTCCTTTTGTGCTCATTGTCCAGGAGGTTTTAGCGGGAGCTGAATTATCGACAGAGGTCTCTTTCTCTCCAAAACAAACAGACTTGGTGATTTATACTGGTAAAAACTTTAAATAAAGCAGTTTCATGAAAAAAAAAAAAATCAGTGTTTTTCTGACGCTGCTCATCGTGGACAGGCTGCTAACTACGGTGGTCAACGCAAATTCGCACAAATGCAAATGGCCCTGTCTAGAACCAGCGTTAGGTTTGTTCATTCTAGGCTACTGTAAAAACATGGTGGTGTAAGATGGTGATCTCCGTAGATGGGGGCCTGCTCCCTATGTAGATATAAACTGCGCATTCTCAGGTAATGAAGACACAATGATCCTCATTTTCAGGTGATTATACACTGAAGAAAACATAATTATTATATTTCATTTGTGTCTCTGTATCCCCCTGAATCCTAACACTGGACCTTAAAGCTGAAACTATTTGATTGAAGGCAGTGGACAGAGTTATGAATTTTTCTCTTCTATTACCCGTTCTTGAAGAACTGGTTTCATTTTCACTGAGTAAAAGACAGCATACAACCTCAAAGTAATGTTCATTTAAGCTGCTATTTGTTCCAGTTAACCTGTGGTCCCAAGCTAACATTTATATTTTATCTGTATGAATTTAATGTTCGAGCATCTCAACGTGTCTGTATGTAGTGGAGTTATTATTGTGTATGAACATCTCTTCAAATGACCTCTTCAGGGTCCCTCTCTGAGAGTCATCAGCAGTGATCTATCTGCTTGGTTAGAATTGTAAACAGCCTGCCGCTCCACCATGTCTGTGCTTACCATGTTTGTACAGTAGATGAGTGGTTCCCTGGCCCTCTCCTCGGGGTTGTTTAGCTTTCAGACCCCTGACAGAGGAAAAGGAAACCCCTTGGGGGTGAACATGAAGCACTACAGGTTGAATGAAATTCTCTCTGAACACTCCAAAGCTCTCTTCATCTCCACAGGCTCAGGGGAAAAAAAGCAGCAGAAAAATGTTTAAAACAGGATGCTTAATCCAGCAGCAGTGAAAAAGCATAGTAGAGCCTGGACTTTTTTTTTTTTTTAAACCCAAGAGAAAAAACACTTTAAAAGAGGCCCAGCATGATAGGCCAGCATAATGAGCCATCACTGGCTGATATTAGAAAGTTTATTCATAGAGTAGCACTAGAAGATGGCTTAGTGCAGGATGTTATCTTAATGCCACAACATGATAAATGATGCAGGGAGGTTAGTGTTAGGAAGTGGTTAGGAAATATGTTGTAACATATTTTCCAGCACAGAGAGCAGTAACGTATTTTGCAAAAAAAGAGAATATAAGCAAAAAATGAAAACTGCGTGCTCTCGTTGTGTGCTGACATATAAAGACTAATACGGGCTCACACACTGCAGGTAAACACAGTATTAAAGATACTGACGTGTTAGCATGGGACCCTCTGCTCATGTTTTATAATTTACCTCAGTAAGCATGATATAATATGCTTCAATATCTGTATTGTAGTTAAGTAATAGAACATCACTCATACACAGTACCATCTAATGATAAGTTATGAGAGTGAGTCCTCTTTAAATGGTCCAGAGGGTATGTGTGTGTGTGAGTGTGTGTGTGTAAGTTATAGCCAGGTCTCAAACAGGGTCTAGTGGCTCAGTAAATGATTGCGGTGGGGCTGGCTACATCGACTGGGGTCATCACTCCCTGGGTAGCCTGATAGGTAATTCATACACCTTTGCTATATAGAGGGGGTCAGTGCCTTTTCGCCATTTATCACACCACAGCTCTTCCCTAAAACCCCCAACCCTACTGGTTGGCGCTCAGGCAAACTGTTGCATTAACACAGAGACACGAGAAGTGCTGTGTGGGGAGATACAAAGCCCTCAGTATTTAGCTTGAGCCAGAGAATCATTCCTCTTATTAGCCAAACTGTGTCCTCTAGGTATTGCACCACAGAGCTGTGAGTGTAGACCGGCAGGTCCGGACAATGTGCTAATTTGAATTTGCAGGTTTGCTGATGTTCATTTGCAAAGTGGTGTTGCAGACCTGCACCTTGCTCGGGGTAATCATTAGCACGAGAGGAGAATTTAGTATTCTACTCAGCTGAGGCGCTGACATAGAGGGGTCCCTGGCTTCTGTTTCTATTAGTGTCTAGGCCTGCGGCTGCACAGCCAACACTTCAATGAGCGCTTTCTCAACACATGGCCGTTTCTCTGCTGCTGCAGCTGCTGCCCTTCTAACTCTCTAGCTTAGGGATAGAAATATGACACTGAAGAACACCCATAGTATTCTCATTCCCTACCCCTCTGTCTTTTCTTCTCCACTCCACTCACGGTTTCACATCCAATTTTCCCATTGCCCGGTGACGCCCATTCCCCTAAGACCCCCAGCTACTGCGGGATCACTGGACTCCCCTGTGAGAGTGTGTGTATGTGTGTGTGTATACTCTTATTGATCAGGGTTGTGTCTCTGTGGCTCAGGGCTCCTGCTGCTGTTATCACTGCAGTGTGGAGGGTGGGGAGGAGGGAGTGTGGTTCACAGCACTGAGAGCCTCAGGACAGTGTGTGTGTGTGTGTGTGTGTGTGTGTGTGTGTGTGTGTGTGTGTGTGTATGTGTGTGTGTGTGTGTGTGTCCACGCGCGTGTGTGTGTGTGTGTGTGCATGCGTGCGTGAGTGTGTGTGTGTGAGATCTAATGGGATTTGCAGTATGCACAGAGTGTTTTCAGTTTGAGCTTTTTCTCTTAGCTTTTATATTCGCAACAAGCACAACAATTTACACAATTAAACTAAGCATAATTACAGCCTATTTGGCCTGACAGCCAGATAACTGTCCAGCATGAGAAAGGTAACAAGAGAATACAGGAGGCATTAACAGTGAGTATACACAAGCTGTGTAGAATGAGTACAAGTGTAAGTAGGGGTAGGATGTCTAATGTGATAAAAGCAAAAGCACTTTTAGATTCTTCTTTCAATTAAAAACTGTTTGTGTGAACAATTAAAATGTGATGAATGAGAAATTGGTTTTAAGGACTTCGCTGAAAAACTCTAATTTTCTTTTCAGGGAAGAAATTAGTGATTTTGAGATTGGGAGAGACTGGCTGTGATGAAACAGAGGGAATGTTGTTTATTTCATATTAAGGAGAACCAAGTTACCTTCAGCAAAAGATGTAAACCCTTCATTTTACCCACAGCAAATTGAAGGTGAAGGAAGGAGAATCCCCCCCCCACATTCCCACTCTCTTTATCCACAGTTCGCCTTTACTGTAGTTCTCTGCTCAGTGGGTGTGGATAGGACTCTTATGATGGATTGCACTACTGGTCCTCTCGAGTGCATGCATGTGAATAAATGGGTGCAGTGTGCGCATGTTCCTCTCTTCGCTCCCTCTTTCCTCCATCTGCTTGGTTTTTTTTTTTCACCAAAGTTCTCCTCTTCCTCCGCGCTCCATCCTTTTCTCGCACTTCAGCTGTTTCGGACATGTGTGCTGAAATGTATGCCACAACACGCGTATGTACTTATATTCACATATGGCTGCACACACAACCATGCAAACACACTCAGCAGAGCTGGGAAGCACTCAAGTCACCATTCCTCCGTGGCCACTGTGATTAATTACTTTTAACAAAGCAAACAGAGTCCTGCTTGTCCGGATCAATCTTTTCCCCGTCTTGGTGCGAGGCACTGTCACCAGTAATTGCCAAACTCTGTGTAGTATGAAATGAGGGCCACATTCACCTCTCCCTGGTCCTAAGCTAACCATAGCCTCAATTTTCTACGCTTGTGCTCCTGCTCTCCTGGCTCCCATGGCTCCACTGTCCTCTTCTCCTCTCTTTTCCCTTCTTCTGTATCTCCACTTTTTTTCCCCTTGTAATGCAACCACTTCCTTGGCAACTCAAGTGCTTTTGAATATAGCTGTGAGATGGGTAGTCATGTAATCTCATTTTAACTCAATCCTTTTCAGTAGCTGCCATATGCTTTTAGAGCAGCACATACGAAAAATCAAGCATCATGCCTCTTGCCATCCATGCATACTAATTGGCATCACTCTGCCAAGCTGATCAAACACCATTAATCTATTTGTAGTATGTATTTGTTTCTAAATGAGAAAATTAATACATTCTGCTACTACAGCCAGCTGGGTGCGGTGAGCCCCATTGATTGTTGGCACCCACAGTATGACTCATAGCTCTGAGCGAGTGTTTTTATTTGGCTTGCAGTGTGTGTGTGTGTGTGTGTGTGTGTGTATGTGCGTGTTTGCACGAGTGTGTGCGTGTATGTTTTCTGGCGGTGGATTACTTTTATGTTGATACCAGTTGCCAGAGGAGTTTCAATTAACATATTTACTTTTTTTGTGCATAAAGTGTCCACAGGTGGTATGGAAACCTGTTCACTTCATCTTATTACTGGACAAGCCATCGAGTCACGCAGCGTGCATAGAGATAGATATCAAAGCCAGGGAAATACAGCTAACGTGATTAGCAGGCGGACACAATTAATGATGCATGGTGATGGCCAGAGAACGCTGAGGGAACTTGCTGTTTAATGAGCTAACACAGAGACTGTGCAGATGTGTTACAGGACCACTCAGTGTTATCAGAGGCAGACACCTCCTTTCAGTAGAACTCTGCCAATTAGCCCTATTATAGGAGTTGACTGTCAGGAGTTCAGCCTAAAATAGTAAGTACTTGTTGCTAATATGTGCATTAGCAGCATTGTGCTTGTTAAAATGTGCAGCAATGTGCGTGTTTTTTCCCCCTCTGCGGGTGTGACATCTCCCGTGAAAATGATACTTCTGTTAGCCTAAACTACATGTGGGACTGACCGATAATTCTCAATAGAAAAGAAGCCCTGAAAACCGCTCTCCTCATTAATAATGAAATACCCACCCATAATCTTACTTTTTTTCAGTTCCTGATATTTTCCCTTTCCCAGCAATGTGCCGGAGCATGTCATATATATGATAAGCAGAGGAGCCTGTCCGCGCGGGACTCATCACACACTTAAATTGGTGCAGCATGGAGTTCATATTGCAGTGTGGCCGAGGGGGAATTAGCGAGTCTATATATAAACCTCTGCCGCATGTGTTGTGAATTAAAGTGCATTTATCTGGTAATCGCTAGGGAGATCTCCGTGTGCACAAGCATGGCAAAGCAGTGGTGCTGCAGCCACAACAGCCCAGTATACTGATGCTGCTGTTGCACTGGGAGACGGGAAGGAGAAACAGGTCATACACAATAAAGAGGCCTGATAGCCTGGATGGCAGCAGACATGTATCGTACACTAGGAAGGAATAACAAGTGGCATCTCTGTGCGTCCTTCATGTGCTAACCTTTATCTCTCTATCTGTTGCCCTCTTCCTCTTTCTTTCCACCTCCTCCTAGTTTTAAGTCAAACCCTTTGGGTTACATCACCATTGTCTTTCCTCACCCTGCCCTCTTCTCTCTCCAGCCCTCTCAGTGCCTTATCTGTGATTCAACTTGCCTTTACTCAATCATGTATGACTCCTTACTAGCAGAATCAAAAGCAGTGGGGCTCATGCCATGCTTTTCATTAGAGCTCTCCATAAAGGCTGACTGTGAGTCTTTTGAAGTATTGCAGGGCAACTCTGGAGAAGCCACACTGTCAGGCAGCCTGCACTGCTGACTCCTGTTTGATGAAGCAACTTCCCACCAAGGCCAGAGCAACCTAATGAACCCAACACAAGTGCTGACACTGACAAGGAGCTGTGCCTACTGTGTGGCAGTGAGGGGGGTAATGACTTGGTGGACTTTTTCTCTCTTTGGGATCTTCAAACTCAGCAAGCAATGATAACCAGACCCAAAAAAACACCTCAGGCTCGATGCTTCTTTTGCTTGGCAGCCAATTTTTCACACCTCAGAAAATGCCAGTTTGAACAGCTTTCACTTTGCACAGGCTAAATGGTTTGTGAATAGGATGTTTTATTTCTTACTACAGTACATTGGCCTTTGTCTCCCACTAGACATTCAGTACATCAGTTGAGGTGGCAGCAACATTTGAGATGTGAGGCTTGGAGTGTCATGCTTTGAAGAGGCGTTGAGAGAGGGTCAGTTGGACATGACTACCCATCCTAATGGCTAATGGAGATGCCTGGTTTCCCATGTTGAGAACATGTGTCTCTCAGCCAGTGTTTACTAAGAGGAGGGTATTTTTCAGCCATGCTTGAGTTCACTGTCAAAGCCAATTAAGGGAGTACAAATGAAGATGGAGGATGTGGTGCCTCAGGCCAGGAGAGTACAGCACCAGGGCCAAGTAGCCTCTTCTGTCTGCACTGTGGGGCTAAACGCATCAGGGACACATATGGCCAGAGCTGCTTATTGAATTGGCATTGGCTTTGCATAATCAGTACCTACAATCTGTATTAGAGAAAGTGAATTTTAGTTCTATGGTGAGCTTATTTGTCGCACTGGTAAAAAGTGTAGCTGTGATGACACAATCATCAGTGGAATTGCAGCTCTTTGCTCACTTATCCTTTTTGGTTGCAAAAAAAACAACTCTACAAAATGTAAGCCTTGCAGGTATTTTGTAATAAAGCCTTTTATGGGCATCTCTAGTCTAGTCGGGGCGGAAAGCACTTCTGCAGCCTAGAGTTTGCTCTCTTTTTCAGGTTCACCATCTGGCCTTGATTGATTAAAGCTCCTTTAAGTAATTAATGCCTACTTTAATTGAGAGTCAGCCCCTGTGGCTGTGGGGTTCGTGCACAATGCTCAGGCAGAGCAGAGCCAAGGATCTAGTGGAGAGGGGCATGGAAATCTGTTTAGCACCCTGACCCTCTCAGCCTCACATCTCAAGACTCTTAAGATGCTAATAAGAATGCAAGTATGCTAGCTGCATCCATGTGACAAATCAGGCTATAAATCATAGTGGAAGAGTGTGACATGGTTTTTCTAACATTGGAATTAACGTGCTCAGAATGAGCTGCAGGCATATTGCCATTTTATCTGCTGCTTTATCACTTTCCATTGGTCTGTTTCCTTTGTGAAAACCCCCAGTTATGGTGGACATGCACGTAGCGGAAAGAAAATTGAATTCCCTCTGCCAAACAGTGTATTGTGACAGCATGTCACTGCACGACCCCACAGCTTGCCACTATTGTGCTGTTTCATCTGTTTGTGATAAATGAGCAATATCAGTTTTTCCCTTCCATTTCACTTTGACTGTCACAATGGATGTGCACCACATGACACTTCCCCGATTGCAAGCCCTGACCTTCTTTATTGAAGCTTCTCTTTGTCTTTTGGTAATTGTTTTTAGAAAACGTTAAACCATCCTCCCAGCCAGATAATACGAGACACAGTGAATACAGAGCGCTGAGCATTGATTCCGCATACCTGACTATGACCTTTTCCAATCTGAAGTCCGGCGCTAGCTGCCAGTTTGATGTGAGCCGGCTAATCGATTCCTCGCAGCCCGTGAGAGAGTACTACAATGTCTCTCACGCTGAAGCCTCTACCAGGAATTCTGGATTTTTACCTTGGTCTTATTGTCACCACTCACTGAATAATGAAACATTTACCCTTTAATTGCCAGCTCCACAAAGAAAGATCAGTTTAATTTGCTCTCATTAAAGCCATCTAATCTAATGGGCTAATTAAGGGCTTTGGATGGAATAGCAATCACCAGAGTCTACAATGCCCTCAGGGAGGTATACATCAATGGATCATAAATATTTTACTACGTCTACCTACATGCAGATTGTAAGGTGCCTCAATTTGACTTGCATAAGTGCCTCACGTGCACCTTTGGTGTGGCTTATGTTGTTAACATAAAATCACTGTAGACTCGACTGGGGGTGTTGTAGGAAACCCTCCAGGTCAGCATAAAGAGCAAAACAAAATCCTGAAAATGCAGCATTTTTCATCGATTGGCTGGATTAATGCAGAAATCTTTCACTCAGTGTGAGGGAAAATGAGTCTGTCACTGTTTTTTTTTTTTTACACTGACACAACAAATACACACAGATAGACACACATGATCAATGTAGGTCAGGGGTGTTTGCTGGTTTAGGGTTGGGGCTTATTAGATTGGGGAGATCTTAATAGACAGGCAGCTGTGTCATGATTCTATCCCAGTGACCCCAAGGCCAGAGGTTTATGTTTGGCCTGAGGCAACGGGTGTAATGCCCCCACCACCGCCTCTGTGAGGACCGACCTCAGACCTTTTCAGTCCTGGGGGGAAAGAGAACTGTACCTGCAGTGGGGCCCAGGAAGATGGGTAAAACTCACTGACTTGGCTTCAGAAATAGATTTAATTAAGTATAGGCTCCATTGTGCTGTACTGTGGCTTTCAGCTTGTCAAGTTGAAGGGCAGAGGGCCCAAAGCAGCAATCATTCCATTTCACTTTTTTTTTTTTTTTTTTTTTTTTAGCTGTTCTCCCAGCTAATTTGTCATGGCCGACAGTTATCCCTGGATATTAAATTAAGCAGTTGACATTTTGTGTACCCTGCAAATCGACTGTGTCACCTTGAAAGTGTAGTGGCAGAGATTTGCGAGGGGATGGCAGAGGCACATGTCTAAAAACCCTGGTCGACACATGACATTTCTGGGTCACATTGAAAACCAGCCGACGATACCTAAAGAGCCAAGGAAACAGAGGGAAGAAAGGCAGCAACCCCTTTGTTCCTGTCACACCATTAGTGTTAATCTGATCCCAGTGTCCTTGCCTGAGTGGAAAGCTGATATCAAGTAATACATGTTTGTTTGAGACAGATGGGTGGTTTTCTTGAGGAGTTATTGATGTATTTTTCTTCAGTTTGTATTTGTGTGTGTGTGCAGTGTATTTGCAGCCCGCTGTCCCTATTTGATGGTCTGATTTGGGTTCCATTATGTCGGCAGCGGGGGCTCTGTTGAGAGTCGTCGCACTGGCACCAGCTGCCCTGTGGGTGATCAGAAACCATCTGCAGCAGGCGTATCCTAAACACCACAGCAGTGAAGGGTGTGGCACGGTCTAAACGGAGCTTACGCGGCTTCTATTGATTTCCACATTTGAGAGCATCTCTATTATTGCTGATCACCGATCAGGGCACAGCAAGCTGCACAAGTCCTTGGGCTACCGGAGCACAGCTAGAGCAGTTGGTTCAATGACAGGCTGCCTGCATTATGGGTGCGGAGTTATGCTGTTTGTTTAGAGAGACATCAGTGTGGTTCAGATTTTACAACTGAATGTGTGGCAGGAAACAGCTTCAAGTGTCTGTAAATAACCTGACTACATGGGCGGGTTTCCAGCTCCAGTGCCCTTGATACAAAAGATTTACAAATTACCTTGGCAATTTGATTTCTTGCTGAAAATGACAGATTCAGGATAGGGTAAACAAAAAGATTTGGCAGTCTTAAGTACACATTTTGTCTGGGAAGCACTGCATATATCTCATAGTGCAACCTGAGGAAGTTAGATTTAGGATACTTAAAGTATATAGAGTGCTGCAGGGATGATTTTTTTTGCAAGCAGACCCAGAAGTTAAAATCAGCCTGGTTCTCTCGACAAAAAGCCAAATGAATTTTTCCATTGGCTTTTGGATTATTGCAGAAAATAAGCTCTGTGGCAAACAAAAGTTTATGATACTTATACTTTTTGTTCAACAAGATAATCTTCACAAATTTATATTAGCATGTATGTAATTGAATTTGGCCATAAACAAACAACACCATGGTTGCTTGACTCTAACATCACCACCAACACAAGGATGTAAATCCGTGTTCGATTTGATGACACTTTGTTGTCCCATTTTGCTGCTTGTTAGCAGTAACGGCTTTTTAAGACACATAAAAGCTTAAAACTTGAGAAGTGAGACATTTACTGACATATTGTATGTCGCAGATCAAAACATGATAGTTTCTTAAGCTTTTGTTTAGGCATCAAACCAAAAACTCATTCACTAACCTATTGACTACCAGACATGGAAACGGACGTGCTAAAATGCTAACTCATTTCCAGGTTTTAGGACTCATTCCTGCACCACTCTATTAGCTCTGAGGTATGCAATGCCCTTTTGACTGAACAAGGTTTTCCACATCTGTGGAGAACATTTTGTTTTTGTCAGCATTTATCCTCTCTTAAGATGCTAGATAAGGGACTTTGTACGATTAGTTGTATCAGGCTGAGTGTGCAGATGCCATATGCCAAATCATACTCCTGTTACTCATATCCGTTTTGCACAGCTAGTCAGTGAATTCTTCCTTAAATCCTGTTAGGCCTAGATTTTGAACAAGGATAGACAAGCGCAAACATGGACGTGCTCCCAGGGGCTGATGACAACACCAGGGGTTACAGAGTACTAGAGTGGAGCCTAAGAAGGGGCCAAGGAAATATGTCAAGGCATTAATCTGCTCATAGTAACAGAGCCTCAAACAGCTGGTCTTGTGCTAAACTCCCAATCTTGTCAACTTTCTGTTTAGCTGCTCTGACTGTGGACCTTATTGTGAACAACAGAGCTGTCACCAAAGGAAAATTGTTAATGTTTCATTGTAAGTGTCTTGTTAGGGAGGGAAGGGGAGCGTATGCCACTTGTGTGCGTGAGCTCGTTTGGGCATATGTGTGCAGAGAATGTTGGATCCCTGCAGTGCGTAGCACACCATACCAGAGTGAATAACTTTTTTTTTTTTGCATCATTTCCCTCTTCCTCCAAAGCATAAAAACATGAATATTTAAAACTACATCAAACAAGCATTCATGAAATATTAAAATGTTCGAGAAACAAGAAAAGCTTTTATCCTCTCTCTTTTTCGTATGTGTTTTCTAGCCTCTCTCTTTCTCTCCCTCTCTCTTTTGCTTACACACACACACACACACACACACACACACACACACACACACGAACACGCGTTTACTAGCACACATGCGCATTACCACTCCCTGAATTTACCCACGGGTAAGAACGACAAACCTTCCCACTCGCTCCACTCTTCTGTGGTATCAGCACATTGCTGCATTAAATAGTGGAGGCAAAGATGCAGAGAGGTTCAATAATTTACCCTGGATTGAATTCCAGGCAAAACACATTAGAAGTCTTGGTTTGTGGATGACATGTTATACAAGATGCCTAACAGATGCGTCACATTTCGGGGGGGCCTTGTGTTTTGTGAGAACTTTGCCTTTGGAGGAGTCATTCTCTAATATGCATCCTGTTAGGGAGATGTTTTTTGGCTGACAGATTAAGACTTGTACCATTCTGCTGTGTATGTAATGCTGTATGTTGACAGGGCAAAGTTAATCTGTGGAGCCCTCTCTATTCCAGTAATGCTCTCTCGTACTCTCTCTCTATCTCTCCCCCTCTCTACTGTACCTCTCTCTATCGCTCTCTGTCTGGCTAAGAGCTAAGAGAGGCTGTGCTAATCAGTGAAGCAGCAGCTTTAAGCAGATGCTGCTGTGTTTTTAGAAAAGATCCTGTTAAGCGTGAATTAAGAAAATGTTGTGTAGGGGTAAAATCTTACTCTCTCCTCTCCTAAAATGCCTTATGCCAATAGCATAGCCAACCTGTTGATGTTCTATCTCCAGCTTTGTCCTCTTATGCACTGCTTGGTGCTCCCTCACACTGGTGTTCAGCTGCTGTAATGTAAATTCGAGTGAGCCCTCTGTTTTATGAGCGTCACTGGCTGAATTGACTTGTTGGATTATGCAAAGGCTGAGGTTATATCGTGTGTGTATGTCTTTGTGCAGCTACATGATGTGTTTTGAAGGCAGTGGGAGATTAATGGAAGAAAAAAATCCTATAAGGCTGTACAGCACATTGATTCTGTCATTTTTGCCGCAGCTCTTTCGTTTATGCATTTATTCTCATGCTTGTGTTTGCAGTATTTTAATGCACTCTCCGCACAGTCTAGTCTTTCAGCCTTATGTAGGACAGCGTAGGGTAAAATGAAAGGATTAAAGAAGATGGCAATTTTTTTGTTAGAAGCGAGCCTTATTTTATTCATCTTTTCCCCGTCCTCTTTCCCTGGTCGTCTCAGTCAGGGCATGCCGCTTAAGAGAATGAAAGAAAGATCTCCGGGTGAGCAGTCATATTGTAGGCTAAATCTAATCAAAGGGAGAAGTGCTTTTAAATGTCTTTTGTTCCCCCGGGCGAAACGTTTGTGGGCCTCCCTACTCTCGCCAATGCGTCCTGCCCAAACTCCACCGCCACTAGATGCAATTAATATTGAGCGGAAACCCTGGCCTGCACTCCCCTCATATAATAACAGTGTTAGAACAAAGGTTAATGCTTTGAATCTAATCTCTGTCCTCGTCATTTTCAATGGAGTTGTGATGCAGGCGAAGGGAGGTAGAAATGTTGAGGGGGGCAGCAGGTCTGAAGAGAGATTGGTAGTCAGTGGGGGGCTTGGACGGAAGCAAAATTAATTACTGGTCTCTATAAATTCGATGTCATGTCTCATTTTCTCTAATCCTCCCCGCCTTTTTCGCTTCCTAGTGGTGCTAACAGAGAAGCTTGGGAAGACTAATGAAAAGGCTTCTTAGATGCTAATGGCAAATTAGCCTTGGTGTCACTTTTGGAGACTGTGAGTGAAGTGACTGCCTGCTCAGTGAGGAGGTGACCAGACGGCAGCCTGGACTGCTGCTGCCACACACACACACACACACACACACACACACACACACACACACACACGAGCACACAAAAACACAAGAGAAGGAAAAGATAGGTCTCTTAGAGGGAACTACACCTATTTTAAAAATTCATACAGTACAGGCCAAAAGTTTGGACACACCTTCTCATTCAATGCGTTTTCTTTATTTTCATGACTATTTACATTGTAGATTCTCACTGAAGGCATCAAAACTATGAATGAACACATGTGGAGTTATGTACTTAACAAAAAAAGGTGAAATAACTGAAAACATGTTTTATATTCCTGTTTCTTCAAAATAGCCACCCTTAGCTCTGATTACTGCTTTGCACACTCTTGGCATTCTCTCCATGAGCTTCAAGAGGTAGTCACCTGAAATGGTTTTCCAACAGTCTTGAAGGAGTTCCCAGAGGTGTTTAGCACTTGTTGGCCCCTTTGCCTTCATTCTGCGGTCCAGCTCACCCCAAACCATCTCGATTGGGTTCAGGTCCGGTGACTGTGGAGGCCAGGTCATCTGCCGCAGCACTCCATCACTCTCCTTCTTGGTCAAATAGCCCTTACACAGCCTGGAGGTGTGTTTGGGGTCATTGTCCTGTTGAAAAATAAATGATCATCCAACTAAACGCAAACCGGATGGGATGGCATGTCGCTGCAGGATGCTGTGGTAGCCATGCTGGTTCAGTGTGCCTTCAATTTTGAATAAATCCCCAACAGTGTCACCAGCAAAACACCCCCACACCATCACACCTCCTCCTCCATGCTTCACAGTGGGAACCAGGCATGTGGAATCCATCCGTTCACCTTTTCTGCGTCTCACAAAGACACGGCGGTTGGAACCAAAGATCTCAAATTTGGACTCATCAGACCAAAGCACAGATTTCCACTGGTCTAATGTCCATTCCTTGTGTTTCTTGGCCCAAACAAATCTCTTCTGCTTGTTGCCTCTCCTTAGCAGTGGTTTCCTAGCAGCTATTTGACCATGAAGGCCTGATTCGCGCAGTCTCCTCTTAACAGTTGTTCTAGAGATGGGTCTGCTGCTAGAACTCTGTGTGGTATTCATCTGGTCTCTGATCTGAGCTGCTGTTAACTTGCGATTTCTGAGGCTGGTGACTCGGATGAACTTATCCTCAGAAGCAGAGGTGACTCTTGGTCTTCCTTTCCTGGGTCGGTCCTCATGTGTGCCAGTTTCGTTGTAGCGCTTGATGGTTTTGCGACTCCACTTGGGGACACATTTAAAGTTTTTGCAATTTTCCGGACTGACTGACCTTCATTTCTTAAAGTAATGATGGCCACTCGTTTTTCTTTAGTTAGCTGATTGGTTCTTGCCATAATATGAATTTTAACAGTTATCCAACAGGGCTGTCGGCTGTGTATTAACCTGACTTCTGCACAACACAACTGATGGTCCCAACCCCATTGATAAAGCAAGAAATTCCACTAATTAACCCTGATAAGGCACACCTGTGAAGTGGAAACCATTTCAGGTGACTACCTCTTGAAGCTCATGGAGAGAATGCCAAGAGTGTGCAAAGCAGTAATCAGAGCTAAGGGTGGCTATTTTGAAGAAACTAGAATATAAAACATGTTTTCAGTTATTTCACCTTTTTTTGTTAAGTACATAACTCCACATGTGTTCATTCATAGTTTTGATGCCTTCAGTGAGAATCTACAATGTAAATAGTCATGAAAATAAAGAAAACGCATTGAATGAGAAGGTGTGTCCAAACTTTTGTCCTGTACTGTACATGTTATTCATGTGGTCTAAGACAGTCCAGAAATGTCAGTAAACATGAACAAGTCCAAAATCCAATGAGTGCTAAAACTCAAATGTGTGATGTCATTCATTATAAAGTTCTGAACTGCTCCATAGACAATTAACTGGGAAAGATGCTCCAGATGACACTGACATCACTCAGAGGGAATGTTCTGAGTATATGGGTACATTTTTGTTTCGGTACTGAGATCACTACAATAAGATAAATCTCATTTGGGTTCCATTCATTGTCAGTGTAGCAGCTCCAGACTTTATACCCTATGACATCATAAGTTTTGAAACTTACTTGTCTGGTTTCTGGCTTTGAAAGAGAGCAGCTCATGTTCCAAATTATTCATCAAACTGTCATCGGCCATGGGAATAATATATTGGAATTCTTAATTTAGGTTGCATTCTCCTTGAGAATGACAGATATTTTAATTTTAGACATATTCTGTCAGAGTTCCAGCGGATCCTTATGAAGTCATAAAGGCATTGAATTCATTAATCTAAAAATAAGGCTTTAATTTGTGTTAAAACGTCTTTGATCAATCTTTCTTAACTGTCAAAAATGCTAAGACATGGGAAAGAGAACTTTATGACTCCTTTTTTCTGACACTGAATCGTAAAATTTTAAAGTAATTGGAAACATCTAGATTTTACAGAAATAATTACCAAATGCCTCTTGCATTGATGTCACACACAGATGAGGATAGCGAAACCAACAACACTCATATTTTGTTTCAGGCCGGGATGCTCAGAGCAGAGGATTCACTGTCTAGCTAGCTGTCTCTGACCCTGGACGACATGGAGGCGTGCAAAGTCAAAACAAATTGGCTGTTTAATCAAGATTTCGTGGCATGGCTGAAACCAGTGCAAGGCGATGCATATGAGGCTTGGTGTATTTTAAACAGAAATTTTTCAAACTCGGCACGATGGGAATCAGGGCAGTGAAAACAAATGCCAGGTATATCTCATTTCTGTTCAGCCTTCATCTCTGCTATGAGACAGAAAAGTCATGTTTATGTTATAATTACCATTTGGGCAAAATCGTCCCTAACACTAAGTCGTTAATGGTGGTTCATGTTTGTTGTTTTTTCTTCAGTTTTGGTGATTGTAAAATAAGTCTTAAATTTTATTCTGAGTGGCATTGAAGAAGTCTTAAAAGGTCTTAAATCTTAATTGCCTTGAGCTGTAGCAAGCCTTTTTTGTTGTTTCTTTGCCTCACACAGTGCTTATCCCTTTTTCCCCCATAATGCTTTGCTGCTGTAATTGTGCGTTTCTGACACACAAGCCCAGATATGACTATTCTGAGACAGTTTGCTTTCTCTTGGGGGGATTTAGCGGTTTGGAATTGTGAATAATGAGCTGGATGTAGCTCCGTCTCTCTGTGCTGCTGTTGTTAGACTGGACCAGAGTCAGGTTTAACAACTCACTTGGATTATTTTCTGATCAGGCCTCAGACACAAACATACTGAGTCACAAACTTGCTTGGATAAAACATCTCTTTTTCTCTGGCGAGTCCAAACAGACATTGTGAAGAAGAAGACGAAGGAGAAGGGAAAAAAACAGACTTATTGATGGGGCTTTGGATCCCAGAGACAGCGTCTGTTTTAGTTTTCAATCTGAAGAATGTTCCAACACAATTTAGTCTCTCACAGAAAGATACAGTATGTCAGCAGTCGCATGTAGTTTATATCTCAGTGGTGCTGAATTATTATCCGCCCAACAATGCGACTCTCTCAGCTCTGTGAATAACTGACTGGGTGACAAATGTAGTTAATTTTTGTCTGCTTGAAGAACAGTTCATGTATCCAAAACATGACGCATCAGATGTGAAAATATGGCAAAAACAGACTCCGGCCAGTTGTGTTATTATTTTACAACAGCGCCCTGACAAAGGGAATGCACAATCTGAAGTATTTATGGGTGTTCTTTTATTGGGCTACAGACCGACTTGAGTAAGAAGCTCTCTCTCATTCTGCTTTTTCTTTCTCTTTACTTTTTTTTCCAACTCAGCCCAGGAGAAATCCCAGCTCTCTGCTTGTGTGCACTTCACTCCCACAGCAAACAGACGAAAAAAAAAATATTCAAGAGAAAAACAATAGTTGCTCCTGAGAAGGCAGCCAGCCAGAGTGTAACATGTGCATTTATGTAAAACTTATAATCCAATTAACAAGTACAAAAAAAAAACAGTGATCACTCTATTATGGGAATACAAAGGAGAGAGGTGCCATGTTCACAAAACTGCTCATGTGGAAAAAATGCAAATGGCGTGAAATGAGTGTGTCTGGTAATGTGTTTGTATAAAGTCCCATGCTGTAGCACTAGACTGGAGCCCTCATGACTCTTACCTCTCTTTCTCTCAACAGGCATACTTCCGACAGGGTGTTGCCCTTCAGTACCTTGGTCGCCATGCCGACGCTCTGGCCGCCTTCGCCTCCGGGCTGGCCCAAGACCCCAAGAGCCTACAGCTACTGGTGGGCATGGTAGAAGCCGCTATGAAGTCGCCACTACGAGGTAAGAAATTAAGTGGCTGAATATGTTTGTATGTGTGTGTTGACATGTGTCTGCGTGTCACTGTCTGTCACCATCTCCACATGTCCCACAACTTCTGTCTAATAATCCTCACGCTCTGTCAGTCAATAAGCGTGTTGGGGTGACTTTACCTGTCAGTTTTTCCACCCGTTCGGCAGGCAGGCCATCTCTCTATCTGTCTGTCTTTCTGTCTTTGTGACTGACTGTTGGTGTCAAGTACTTACCTCCGGACTCTGAGGCCTGATGCCTGCAGCTTCAGCATATCTTATTGTCAGACAGGCTGATCACACACACAGATAGCCCGTTATCTTAATGAGCATCCAACACTAATGCCATTGTCTGCAGCTGCCCCTGTGTAAGCCTTTTTCCTAAAGCTGAGTGGATTCATAAGTAGCGTATTCAAGCCAAGATTGTTACTAAAATGTGTTCTTTCTGTTCTGCATTATTATCTGTTGTATCAGCCAACTGCAGTGACCTGATTGTCTATGAGTAACCAGTGTGGGCCAGCTTAATGAGCCTCAAAACAAACCTGGCAGCAATTTGACTTCAGATGACCACTGCGGAGGATTTAATATTCTTCAGATCTGGATGGCACCGACTGCCAGAGTTGACTGAGTCATCCTGCAGTCTTGCTTTGTCATCGCCTTTTTTTTTTTTTCTTCCCCCAAAGTGTGTTGAAAACTGTGCCTGCAAATAAATGCAGCCTTGTTTTATAATCCAAAATTTACTGAACTGTACAATGAGATCAGCAGCTCTGAAGGGCTTTGTTCAGTCAGGAATCAGTTTTTCTGTGATTGAATACAGTGCTTCTCTGAATACTCGTGTGCAAATCCAGAGGAGAAAAAAAAACTGCAAAGAGAATAAAGAATGAAGAGCCCATCTCAGCGACATTGAGTGTATAAGCCTGTCGCTGGGGCCAAAACAAGAAAAGGGTTTGGGTGCGAGCCCAGACCTGAGCATCATGGACCAGAATGGGTCCTCTCTGTAGGGGAAGACCAACATTTAGCCCAAGCCATTTAATCTCTTAATTGTTTACCCTATTTCCCACAGTGCCAGGCAACCAGCAGAAGACGTAATCCAAGGTGTGTTGAGGAGAGGTAGCTAGGTCAAAGGATTAAGAGCAATGATCCTCTCAGAGGGGTTCCTGGCACATGGGGACGATAATCAATGTTACGCCAGCAAACAGGAAGGATAATCAGTGTTACTCAGCCAAAGTCCCCTGATAAGTGAAAGGTAGGCGAGCATTGCTTTCTGTCCTTTGAGGCAGAAGAGCACCAGTCGTGTTTGTTGACCGCATACAGTAGCGCTCTTATCCCAGGATTCAGCCTGTTGATTACCTTGTTCACCAGTTAAATTGCAGTTGAGAAACGCTGGAGCTTTTAAAACACCTGGAGCCACAAATATGGCTATAAGCTCATATACATAGAGTCATTGTATTCAGCTGGTTTTCCACCTTGTTTTGGGTTATAATTACACACGAAAAAACTTGTAATCCATTTGTAATTACGCTTTAATCTCTTATAGCAGTTCTGCAAACACCACATTATTCCCTTCTGTGTATAAACTCAGTGTCGCTGCCATGTTGCCAAGAAAGAGCTGATTGTATCTAGCCTGTGATTGCAATGTTCACTTATCTCAGTCATTTATCTTACCACAGACATCTCGTCACACTGTGATGTTTACAGTCCTCCCAAAAGCACCTTTATGTTTATTTTCTGCCACAGAGCAGAGAGATCCATCTGAAGACATCCATACCAAATGAGCAGATAAATAAATTAGGAAGAGAGGAAGACAAATAATGAACCTCAGAGAGCGATATCAAGGCATATGTCTTCAAGGACACAGTGTGTAGTGGATTCATCAAAGCTTGCTTTGTTTCCGCGGTAAAGTTAATATTATATGTATAACGCCCCAATTCTTAGTGTGTCATATACAATTCAACCCTCTCTCCCTGACACACACGCTCCCACTCCTACTTGCATAGATCAAGGTTTCCTCTCATTATTCCAGAGTCAAGCAGCTGTTGTTCTCTCATGCGACTCATACTGTATTTCCCAACAACAAAGGGCTCTCACACAGGTGGAAACTGGTGCAATCTCACCTCCCTCCTCTTACTGTATCCTCTCTCCCCGTCTGCCACTACTTATCATCCCGGCAGCAATTTTTTCCTTCCCTTCCAAATCAGCGTTGTCCATCTGTATCATTGGACGAGCTGTGGGAAATCAGCCTCTCACATTTTTATATATTAGAGCCTATGTTTCACTATGTATGTAATCACATGGGTAATATTTTTACTATTCATCCTGCTCCACTTATGTCTCTCACTCAGCTGCTCGGGGCCAGAGAGAGTGCACAGGGTCCATTAGCCATTAATTATCGGATTGTTTTCCACATATGCCAACTTAAAAGGGTTTTTTCGCTTTCCTCCGGATAAACCATAGAGGAGATGGTTTCACAGTGTGGCAGTTATTGACCCAGGCTGGATCATTTGCCATTAAAAACATTGTCCTTAAACTGGAGGATTTGGAGCCTGTGTTCATTAGCATCTGTCCTGCTGAGGAGCCTTTGAGCAAAGTGCTTTTGATCCTTAAACACCACAAGCACCAGAGAGGCTGCTTTGTAACTCACCCTGACATCTGACCTCCCAGGGGATGAGAGGAAAGAGGAGGTTTTTTTTGACAAATCAATGAATTGTCACATTATTACTTAAAGCATAAGGGTGATTACATATCCTATGTTCTTCATAGTGTCAACAAATCCAATAAAAAGACCAAAACCTACAATGAATTGATCATCCTAACAACAAAGCCTAAGCCTGTAAAGTCTCATGTAGCTTGTGCCATAAAGCTCCACAACTGAAAACACATAAATGGGCCACACTGTTGCATTGGGTACCACACACTCTCCTGTTAGTCCACCAAATCCACGGCTAAACAATAGACTGTATAAAAACAGAGGACGTAGCCACTGTGGTGTCACCTATTGGCTTATGGAGTTCCATTTTAGAGCCTCAGGTATGGCATTTTGACCGTTGCCATCTTGGTTTTATGGAACCATAAGTGACCACATTTGGACAAGAGTGTGGAGCTGTAGAGGAGTGAGGGGTGCATCTGACACATCGACTGTGGACACCTGAAAGTCATAGCGGCCCTGCCCTTAATTACACGTAACTTTAAGCCTTGATGAAATGTAAATGGGTGAGTTATACAAAAATCCACCCCCTGCACAGTTGTCATGAACGGTGAAATTAGCTACAGAGACCAAAACGGTTTTCTGTGTCAGGCTGTAAACATGTTTATATTTCCTATAAGGTTGGACACTTTAACATGGGGGTCTTTGGGGATTGACTAACTTGTTGTGCCAGCCTCAAGTGCCCATTTGAGGATCTGTAGTTTTTGGCACTTACGCGTCCACTGCGGAGGTTGCTCCATGGGAAGAAGGAATGAGTACTATCTGCTAAAAACGACGTTGCCCAACTGTTTTGGGAGATTACCAAGCCCTATTTTTATAATGAAAGTATATTTTGTGCATCTTCAGTAGGAACAATTGGACTTGGTACTGAGTGAGAGATCTTGGAAATTTGGATTAACGCATTTTTGGTTTTGGTCTTTTCATGGGATTTGTTAATAATTACAAAGATATCAAAAGCCTTATCTTAAAAAAAAAATAAATTTATACAGAATAATTTAATCTCATGTTTATCTTGTCTGATCATGTCATGACTACACAAAAACACATGAAACCAGGCTGGGTGCAGAATTTTATGCTAAATGTAATATCCAACAGTATTGCTTGGTATTAATAACTTCCATGTTTTAAGCTTTTACAGTATTTCTTAATTTTGCTCATTCCAATGACTAGTCCATACCCGGGGATGTGTTATGTATAGAGGAATAAGAAATCAAAAACAGTATCTTAGAGGAGATGCAAAATCAGAGCACTGTAAATGCACTGTGTAACAAATATTAATGTACGACAAACAATGCACATTGTATTTAGAAACATGCTTTATGGCAAAATACATGGAGCATAGTTTTGGCTGACGGCATGGAGGCACACGTGTGCGTGCGGCCGTGCGCAAGGCCGTGCGCGGGTGCAGGCGCTGCTAATGGTGCTCACAGTATGAATGGTTAGTGGACAAAAACGTGAATATAAACAGTAGAAGTGTGGGAAAAATGCAAAAACGGCATCATGGCTGTCTGCACATGACCAAGATGAAAGCCTATGTGCAAGTTCAGAGAAGTAGGTCAAAGCAGTGAGGAGGAAAACGGATGATGACGGACAGAGGGAGGGACGGACGGACGGAGTGAGGGACAGAGGTTTCTCCATTTAATATTAGGATGATACATCCTCAAAAACAGGAGGGAGAGTGCAAGACATGTTTATTCAATGAGATGTCAGGCAGAGTAACTCTTTGGTAAATCACAAATATGTATTTCCGTCCATGAGTATACTGTCATTAAAGTAAGGTGTGGCCCTAGCTCCAAGAGCACCCTTAAAAAGCCTCTTTAACAAGACAAAAGGGGAGAAAGATGGGGGTGAAATCACTCTCTGTTATGACTTTCCGTTGGCTGTGTGCATATCAATGAGGTGGAGGTTGTAAGTCTTGCTTCGTATCTTGATACAAGCCTCAGTAAACACTTAGCTTTACAATTTGACTTTGCGTGTGTGTGTGTGTGTGTGTGTGTGTGTGTGTGTGCGCCTGTGTATGTGTGTGAAACACCACATGCTGATGTTGTCATAACTACCTGTTTATAAATGCAGCAGCCATGACACCTTTTTAAAAAAAGGATTCTCTGCGTGTTTGATTTATGACTCAGCTCTCGGTGTCACTCTGAAGGCAATTACAAGCTATGAATGGATATTATATGCACGCACTGTCTCTGTAAGCACGACATTCTGCCAAGTGCTGGAACAGAAGCAATGCTCTTGAAAGAGCATCATCAGTTATGCTTTTGAGTGCTTGTGTGGGGAAGCATCTCATATTGTGTGTGTGCGTGTGTGTCTAGGTGAATTAGCGTTTGTGTGTGTTTCCAAGAACTATTGTGACTATTCACTTCTTGTGCCTAAATGTTTGTCTAAACAAATGAAAGATACAGTTTATGAATGCTTGTGCCGTATGCTGGAGTGCCGACTACACGCAGCCACGCATAGCCAGTTTGTACAGGCACAGTAACACCATGCAGCCTTCTGTAAAGCGCTTTGACCTAATTAGTAGCAATCCAGCTAGAAATACTTGCAGATACAGGGCCATGAGAATTAAGCATCCCCCAGATACACTTCTATACATGAATGCAAATACACAGATGCACACAAATGCATCAGTAGACACACACACATACTTGGGCGTGCCCCCCTTTGCTGTTGTTCGATGTTGGTGTCTGCCAGAGGGCTTTGTAATCTGGAGGGGCTGTGGATCCCGAATCCCGTGCGGCCCACCATTGATTTATGTCATTGTGTGCATTTTCAGCCTCTTCAAAGGTCACCTTGTGTGTCTCCTTTACTCTGCATTCCTCTGCTGCTGCTGCTACTGTTGTGCATTAGCTGCATTAGTTTCCCCATCACTCTTTAAACTCTATCTCAAAACCCACTCAGCCCCGCTGTATTCTTCTCAAACAACCATATCGACTGACATGAAGAGAAGGCAGAAATGTAATTTCGCTTTGTGGTTTGTGAAGACAGTTGCCCACAATGGTCTGAACTTGTGTGATTTTTATGCAGTGCTGTTGGAAAGTCAGAGTGGAGGGAACAGAAAAATGGCTTGCGTGTTGATTTATTGTCAAATTGTCAGTGAAAGCCGTCACTCAGCTAAACTACAGGCTTCGCTTATCCAGGCAGACAAAACACAACCACCGCTGGAAAAAAAAGTAGAATCTGAATTCAGACAGTACACACATTTGTCAGGGTTGGTAAACACGCAACACAGTTACTGCAATCAGTGTTATGTTTTGGCCTATTTTGGAGCCTGTTTCTAATCTCTGTCTTACTCATGTCCCTCCTGCGCAGAGTCTCTCGAGCCCACCTATCAGCAGCTGCAAAAAATGAAGCTGGACAAAAGTCCCTTTGTGGTGGTGTCTGTGATTGGCCAGGAGCTGCTGACAGCAAGCCACCACACAGCCTCTGTTGTGGTGCTGGAAGCCGCTTTGAAGATCGGCACATGCAGCCTCAAGCTACGCGGCTCCGTCTTCTCGGCCCTCAGCAGCGCCCACTGGTCCCTGGGCAACACCGAGAAGAGCACTGGCTACATGCAGCAGGACCTGGAGGTGGCCAAGACCTTAGGTAAGAAGCCTACAATAATAATGTAGATCAGGGCTTTAGATAATAGATTTTATCTCTTCATTGCTTCGTCTTTGAAATGTATGAATGTGCACATGCTGTACCAGAGCCTGAAGTCACATCTTGAAATTGTTTGTTTTTCCAAAAAGATGTTCAATTTGCAAGTACCAAATCCTCACAATGTTAGTCAACATTTTTGGCTTATAAATGACTGGAATTACCAATAAAGTATGAAAATTGTTGGCCTGTAATTTTAGCCAGTGATCAGGGCAGGGCAAATTCATTTACATTGTGCATTTCATACCCAACGGCAACCCAAAGTGCTGTCCCGATTACACAGGTAAAAACTCAAGAACCAAATGAATTAAAACATTCGATTATAAAGAAAATAGATTAACAGCAGGTGAACAGATGGGTTTTAAGCTTGGATCTGAAAGTGGTCAGCATTGTATGAAGTTGTAGCTCTTCTGGCAGTTTCACATCTCAGCGGCATAAAAGCTAAAAGCTTTGGGTTCTGGTGTGTTTGTCAGTCTTGCCACCACTTTGGTTTAGAACTATCTGCACAACTATTGGATGGATTGTGATGAAATTTTGTACATACATTGGTGTCCCCCAGAGGATGAATCCTACTGTCTGTGATGATTCCTGACTTTTTATGTAGTGGCATTATCAGATTAAAAACTGTTGTAATTTTTCAAATACTTTGGTTTATGACCAAATACCTACAAACTTTTGATCAGCCTCAGCTGTACTCTGTGTTTAGAGCTAGTTAGCAAATGTAAGCATGTTAACATTCTAAGCTAAGATTTTGAGCATTATAAGCATCATACCTGCTAAATACTGGCATGTTAGCACGGTATCATTAGCAATCAGCTCGAAGTGCTACTGTGTATAGCATTACAGAGCAGCTGGCATGGCTGCAGACTCTTCAGTCTTGTTCTTGTGTAGCTTGATAAAAGCAGAGTACCAGTATTTTTTAATGATAGTGTTGCCTTGCAAGGAAAAGATACCTTTGGTGCCTCTGCACCAGTGATAACTGTGGCCGGAGGGATTATGTTTTTGGGCTGTTCTTGGTCTGTCCGTCCCTACATACGTCCGTCCCATTCTTGTGAACGCCTTGAAGGAATTTCCCCAAATTTGGCACAAATGTCCACTTGGACTCAACATTGAACTGATTAGAATTTGGTGGTCATAGGTCAAAGGTCAAGGTCACTATGTCACACATGCTGTTGGCCCTCATTCATAAGCCAATTATTACAGAAACAAAATTATTAATTAAAATTATTTATTATTATTAATTACACAAAATGACATTGTATATCCAAAAGGTTCAAGATCGACTTCACTCTCACATATCTACCTTGAAACTGTGTTGCTGGGGGAAAGATGTGTGTGAAGCAACCACATTTTCATACACATGGATGTGAACTGCAACTGCAACTTGACTAGTTCACAGAGGCATACAATTATAAAAAGGTCATTTTAGTTTGCATCTGTATTTTTCCCCATTTGAGCATCTTGCACCAAAATTTAACGTAATTAAAATTTGCAAGAAATTGGCAGGAATTGACCCATTTCTCTGCTTCAGAATCTAAGTATGGATACACTGTGTGGGTGTTAATATAGCAGGAGGAGAGAAGGTCTGAGAGAAAGACAGTTAAGAAAAAAACTTAAGGTAAAGTAGAAAAAAAAATGGAAACAGAGAGTAGCACAGACTGGCTCCACTCTTCTCACCCCCACACAGTTTGACACATGACTGGGCAGAGCAGCTGGAGATAAGGAGCTGAGGTTCTCAGGTGGAGCACAGAGACTTGTGCTTTACTTTGGCCCTGTCTGTGGGGCCTCTCTGTCAGGCAGAAATAATAAGGCTTTCCCCTCTCACCCTCTGGAGCATTGAGATCAACACTACCAGCTGTCAGGGAAGCCGCTCTACTGTGGAGAACTTATAACGGCCGCTTTCCCTTTTAAGGGTGCCGTGGCATGTCAGTGGCATAGATGTGGTTCATCACATCGCTGTTCAACAGTGGCGGCGGGATGATGTGAAATAAACACCAGTTGCTTTGTAATCACGTAGGCTGTACTGTAAATATGCTTTGTCGGCTCTTTTCTCATTTCTTTGGGTTTTTCCTCTTTAGGTGACCAAACAGGGGAATGCCGCGCTCATGGGAATCTGGGTTCGGCATTCTTCTCCAAGGGAAACTACCGCGAAGCGCTGACCAACCACCGCAACCAGCTGGTTCTGGCCATGAAGCTAAAGGACAGAGAGGTAAGAAGCACATGCTTGTAAGCAGTTACAGCAGTCTTTAAAGGGATAGAGCAGAGAACTGTTACTGCAGAGGACAATGAATTGAGGTTAAAAAGTAATTTTTTCTCTGAGTCTCTTATCATGTTGTAGGTGTGGGATTGTGCTGTGCCCAGCATTCCTCTGTTCTGGCTGTTTAGAGGGTATCTCAAGGAGGAGACTGAAGGACACAGAGATGCTGCTGCTCTTTGTCTATTTAAAAACATGGGTGTCAAGTTGGTGCGGAGAACAGATGAAGGTGATGGGGGAGGAGAGAGAGTGAGGCAGTTGAAGCAAAGGCCAACAGGATAGCCTCAGCAGCTGGTTCACCTTGTTACCAATGCAAAGCATTTATGCAGATATTATGCAGATGTTTATCTGGCCCATGTAGGAGTAAGTCTGGGGCTTTGTAACATACGCCTGTTTTGGAATGTAATTTATACAGATTAAGTTGTTTGAATATGGGGCAGAGAGAGAAAAGAAGAGTGGGAGGGAAAGAAGAAAATAAGAGAGAGGGAGGGAAATTAGTTAGACAGACTGATCCACTTTCCTTTACCGTTTGGTGCCCTCTTTCTCTCCTCACTCTGTCTCCTGCTTCTCTCTCTCTACCCGACCTCTGTGGTCATTGTTGAGGGGTGGGGAGACAGGTGCTTGTTCCAACACAATTCCCGTCACACAAGGAGAAGAATGGCCTCCGTTTCCCCTTCATTCCTTATCCTCCCCACCAGGCCAGCAGGCCTGCTTGTTTGTGTTCCCTGATATCAGGAGACATTTAAACAGTCCAGTCAAACGCTGCACAATGCACTGGGATGAAACTAACAGTTGAAGAATGAGGCCAGAGGTCCCCTTGACATCTCCCCCTCCCACAGTTTGAGGATATGTGCAGAGCAGACATATGATTATGAGTTTACAGACACCAGTGCCAAAAACCTCTGTCATGTAATGAGGTTAGAAAGAGAGATGAGTGAGAGGCATAGAGGACACATGCAAGGTCCTTAGTGTCTACTCTGAGGTTTTGACTGCTCTGCACATGGTTAGCTGTAGCAGTACTTGGCCGGCCAAATGTAAATGTTTGAGTAAATGTTTTAACTTGTTATTGTATGCGTGCAAGTGTGTATATGCCCACTACAGTATCCAGTGTACAGAGTGGTATGAGTCTGCTCCTAATGATGTCTAAAGACTGAGCAGTACAGTATCAGTGTATCAGTGTTGAGCCGCTGTTATCCACAGTGCACCACACTTTCAGCCACTGAGGCCCCATGCTGCTCACATGTTGCTTCTTAGAGGAAAACAATACCCAAAGTGCACCCCCAGGTTTACACACAAATGGCAAATGGACCACTGCCAGAGTGTCCTGGGACCCAGAGGAGGCCAATGAACACCATTAATAGTTGCATCATATAGAAAACGTCCTGACTGGCCCTGCTTGGGCCACCCTAACAGCCCCCTCTCTCCTCTGAAGGCCCCCTAATCAGAGTCATATGTGTGTCACACCACCTGGTCTCCCTCAGAACACACTGGAGCCTGGTGGATAGCTCATTACGGCCGGCCTGATGTTTTTGTTTCTGATGTGGACGTTTTATCTGGCCTTTCTGAAGCTGAGGTCACTTCCTAGAGGCCGGGGACAGGATGTTGATTCTGACTGGATTTCCAGTGTGCGGTCTTCAGTCTAGGAGTGTGGAGAGTAGAGAGGCTTAGACTGAAGAAGTGGCATCGATTTCAATCCTCAACGATAAAGGAATATGTGCCATATGTGAATTGAAACAAGTTTAATCAGAGTGCATTGCAGTTACTGAGAATTTCCTGGAGACTTTAATGAAATCATACACATAGTGAAATGTTTGATGTGATAAAAGGACCTGGTGGACCATGTGGCTTTGATATGACGTGGGATGTGGGTTTCTGATTCTGTTGCGCTTCAGGTTTTGATCGTGTGGGTAAAAATCTTGGAAGATGATAACAGACACATTTAAATGAACTCTATGATCTTGTTACAGTTTGTGCTTGAATATGTTTGTGTGTGCACGCATGTGTGTGTCAAACCAGTCCCTGTCATCTCAGGTTTTTATATGTCTGCTGATAGACTGTCACCTTTAAAGAGATCTGGTTTATTGAAACACTTCTTTTTGTTGTTTTGCCCATCATTCCTATCACTTACAATGAGATAGTACTCATTTCAGCACACCACGATATCATTATCATTATCATTATCATCATCGAGACAAAAACAGGACCAATATTCCATAACGACAAATAAGTGAAGAGATTTGCCAGCCAGATGTGTAGCCAGTAGCGTGAAATATTTTGTTAGAAGACCTATGCGTTCACTCTGTATGTTACACAGCTAGCATGCTACTAATGTTAGCTGAACCAGTTTCTTTTTACTTTTACAATTACACAGTTTCACTATCAACATAGTCGAACAGCTGGATTGAATGGAAAAGCCTGTTAACTAGTTTGTTGTTTTGCTTATATCCTATGGTACAAAGTGCATATAGACTGTGTGAATTGTGTCACAAATGTTCAGATTTTTCAACGTACTAGAGGCAAATTCCAGACGGAAATCATTGGAGATCAGGGAGGCTCCCATATGAATGGACTTCCAGTTGACTCTCATATGTACACAGTTATGTAGAATTAAGGTGTTAACGGTGGTTAGAGTGTTTGTCTTTAGTTTGAAAGTTGGCGGTACAGATTTTCCTGAATATTGATCCCTGCTCCCATTCACACATGACCCCATGCACGAAATGCTCCTGAACATTTGCAGGATAGACTGCATGTGTGAGATGGGATTTTTGTCTCCAGGTAGTACCTTATGTATAAGGGCCCTGACACACCAACTGAGGGTTGGTCAATGTTGAGCTGTTGGTGTGCATTTGTGGCGTGTCCTGTGCTGTTGGCACTCGTCAGCCCTTAATGACCCTTGTTGGCTTTTTTTTTTTTTTTTTTTTTGGTCCGAGTTGGCATGTTGAATAGACATTTGAGGTAGTGGAGTCAATCGGTGAATGAAATCGCTCTGACTGGAAGTTTACTCAGTGCACAAAAAGAGAAACAGAAGTGAGGAAAGCAAATAAATGGCTAAAGTCAAGAGAGCATGAGGCTGAAACAAACATGTTGTATTAGGTGAGATTATGTTTAAGTGGTGTGCTCCTTAGATGAAACGAACCGTAATTGTTTGTCTTATTGTTTGCTAGTTGTTAAAGTGCTAACTGGCTAATTAGTGTCTTGAATCTGTCCCGTCGGTATTCCAGTCGTTCTTTTTCAATGACATACACAGCCCACTGCCGTCTGCTGGTACAGAAAGTTATTTCCTCTCAAGTGCAGAACGTACGTGCTAGTTGATCGTTGGCTGTAGTCTACAGGCTGTGTTCCGAGACACAGACAGTGTGAGGCGACACAACAGTCAGCCTTTGTCACCACTACTTCCTTGATGTCAGTTTGTTGAGTCTGGGCCTAATGTCTGCTTATACTTATACTGATACCACCAATACTAAGTAGTATTGAAACTCAAAGCTCTGGTTCACCACAACACTTCAGCTAGTAGTCTCTACTGCGGGATGAACTGTGGCCTGTGTGTGATGAAGGAGCAGAGAGAGACAGAACACAGAGATTCCAGATGAGTGTTCTCAATAAATCAAGAGGCAGAACAGTACCTGGGTCCTGTTATACCAGTAAAGGAGCCATGCACGGGATCTCTTTTCATCTTCTAATAACCAGGGAAGAAAATTTTGGTCGTGGGTTTTAACAGCACAACGCAGCAAAAAAGGCAATTCCAGTGTTGGCCACTTGCCTGTAGCTGACCAGCACACTCTGTGACACTAATAAATCCCCCTGAATCTGACCGGGATAATCATCTGTAAAGACAGAGAGCTGGAAAAAAAAGAAAACAAAACAGAAAGGAAGGCCGCACTGGGGAAAAGCTCAAAGAGTGAGTGCTCTGTCATCCGCGACTGGGACTGGGAACTGCGGTCCAAACCTGTGAGGTCATAGGCTAGCGTGAAGTTAGTGTTTTTCTTTAGCCTGCTGCCTTTTGGAAATATCCTTAGCAGATTTTCAGCTGTCATATATACTGCAGATAGAACATAAACACACTCCCTAGTCTTTCTAGCTGTGTGTGTCTTTTCCAACTTTTGTTTTTGTCCCAGTTTCCACACCTGGCTTTATCCAAGTCCTGCCAGTAACCATCTTCAACAAAGGCCTTCTCTGTCATTGTAAAACAAAGCTGTTTAACTAGGTCTTTCCTCTCCAAACTCCCTTTCCTGTCCCCTCTGTTTGTCTGTGACGTTTTCATCTTAAATAGTAGGTTTAACTAGAAGGAGGTAACCCCTAATTTTGGGGTGTGAGTATTTAGGAGAAACTGAGGCGGGCTGGCAGTGGTGTACTCTGTAATTATGTCTTGTGTGATGTTAAAAAGAGTCTCCGCTGCCGACTCCCCCAACCCCAAGTTGAAATGGAAATCACGATCAGGGAAAAGTAAAAAGGATACAAACAATGTTTTTTTTCCATAGGCTCCACAGTTCTGCTCCGTCTCCTACCGCCATTCTCTTTCTCAACTCCAGCTTTGTTTATCTATGCTCTTACTGCCTCTCGCTCCATCTGCCGAAAGGAATTTACTCAAACTTTGCCCCTTACTCTGAAAGTGACACGGACTATTTCATCATGGGTGTTTATCTTGCTGCGAGTTTGGGGCTGTATGGATTCTGCTGGACCCTAGCTGGTATAATGAGGCGGAGGGCTGAGAGATGAGCCTCTAAATAAGGGGTGAGGAAGAGGGCTAAGTGTGGGTGTTCCTCTTGTCAGGGTCAGGGTTTGTCAGTGTTTGTCAGCACTCTCGCAGAGGAGGGGATCATTAAGGAGTCATTAGGGTATGGACGTGTGCCTCCATCGCCTTTCTCTGGGCTCGTACTAATAGAGGATGGCAGAGGGGGGAACTTGGTACCCCTGTCTCCTTTCTTTAACCTCCACTGCTTTGCTGATGAAGACGGAGGATTTAGAGATGATTAGAGGGGCTAATTTGGCAGAAATGCTGGGTTGGGGCAGGAGGGGGAATGGTGTCCGGTGAAATAAAAGGCAACACTCGCTCGCTGTGCACACGTCACAGGGCAAGGTAGTTTATGACTTAACTGTTGATATTACTCTTCTAGTAAAACCACTATGAGACAGAAGTAGCTGCTTCTTCACCACCTGGTGTGCTAGACTGAGGCACAGTGCTGGCAGTGGTGCAGCGGCTCTAACAGTATGTCCAGCCCGCTGTGCCTTAATGACACACAGGCTCTCCTCGGCCCAGTGGTTTAGAACTGCTCTACAGCAGCTCACTTAGCCATGAATCATGAGAGATGGACGGCAGGCATCAGCCAATGGGCCATGACCAGAAGTGGGAAGCAAGGATGTGTGTGTATGTGTGTCTATTAATGGGAGCACACATCTGTGTTCCCATATTCCAATGACACGTGAATGTGTCATGTCCCATTCATGTTCGTGTTTGTCTTGGAACATTTCTGTGTTTGCTCATTTTTTAGAAGAATGCAGGATTGTAAAATGTGTGTAAAATTTGAGATGGTTGTTTTCCACCTTAAACATTTGCTAGAGCTGCCCTTGAGATCTACTGCCCTTGATTTGATTGTTGCAGCACATGTGCATCAGTTTAAAACAAATCAGCAGATATGCTTCTATGTCTGTGTGTGAGTGAGAGAAAGCAAGCATGAACGTGTGTAAATGTGTAACTGACGCCTGTGGCTATGATTTGTGCTTGTACGGGTTGCAGTGTAATGGTGTGTATACTGACTTGCCATGTCCCGCAACATACTGTCGACCCAGAACATGGAGCTGTGTGCACATACACGGTAAAATCAAGCTTCATAAACACTTAATTCCTTTGTGTGTGTATGCACATGTATGCAAGCGCATGTGTACGCACTGTGCATTTGCTGCATTCGAAGTGACGCAGCTTTGTGTCTCCCCCAGTGGAGCATTTGGAAGGCTGTCAGAGAGATGAATGACTGCCGTTATATCGACTACTGCTCTCTGCCTCTCTGCTACCTCCTCCCTCTCTCCTTCCTTGGTGCCCCATGCTCCATTTCTCCTTCCCTCCGCCCTTCCACATCACCTCCGCTTCCTTTCTTTACTTCTCTTCCATCTCACCACTTCCCCACACCCCTCTTGCCACCTCTCTTCATCTATTTTTTCTTCTCTCTGTCCTTGTTTGTTTTATTACCTCTCCATTTTACAGAATCTCAGACCATGTCACCATATTGTGTGAGAGAGTGGCATTCAGAAAGAGCAGACACAATCCACTGTTACAGGGTTCTTTGCCATCGAGGGGCTTGGCTTTTTAAATTGGCTCCACAAAGCCGAATGCTGTATGGACTCCCACATTTACTGATCAAAGCATCAATACACAAGCATCGCAAGCCCTGCTACTCGCGCTAATGCTACTCTAACAAGAATAATCTAAACACTGCAGTGTCTTGTGTAGATTGAACTGCTCACAGTTGGGAAGTTGAGTAATTTGTCTTGAATATTACACCTTGTCTATCTTTTTCTCCCAGGCTGCTCCAATCAAGGGCAATACAGAGGGACAGATTAGATAACAAATAAACAGTGACATGGTCGCAGGAGACTCCTTCGCTCTCTGATCCGCTGCTGCGGTGCACTATATGATTATAGATGACAACCAACAGGCACATAGATAGTGCTCATCAGAGGGAGGAGGGAGTCCAACAGGCTCCTTAGGGTTTCCTCTGCACCACAGGACACTGAGTACGCCATAGAGATTTCAATCATTAGGAAAATCAAAAGTCCGATCATTAATGTTGGCAGAGGGGTTTGATGTAAGGCGGAGAGGGGAATGAAGACGGAATATGCCAACTCATCTTCCCTAGATAATGGCTGAAGATAAGGGACGGCACCCGATTAAAGGCGTCAGCCAGCGGAACGTTGGTTCACACGATTTTGATTGAAATGAATTGCGTGTCAGTGTAGCCAAGTGAAACACTCCCACCTCCACCTCTTCCCAGGCTTTTGAGTAGTCCCATAATAGTTCTCACTTTTAGAAGAGCCTGCAAGTAGCCTGAAGAGGCTGGCTAATGTGCTGGCTTCCAACCCTCGTGATTAATTCATTATCTGATCTCATCAGCATCATCCTTATTGCAGGGTTGGTGAGTCATTTCTTGATTCTGATCCCTTCCATCATGGCAATCTAGGTGTTATTCACACAGTGACCAAAAAGGCATCAGAGTCCAGACTCTGGGGCAGACCTCCCGGCTAAACCTGGCACTCCCTCTTCCTCCTCCCCTCCAGCCTCAGTCCAGGCTGGCCAGAGAGCCATTTAAAGCTCTGGAACTGCATCCCTTTCTCCAGCCCGATCGATAGTGGAGCTGTCAGCAAGACGAATGGAGGCTTTAGGAAGTCCATTTTAATGAAGGAGAAGGAGCAAGGGAAAGAGAGGTACTTGGAAAAAGGAGGAGGGGGGGTGGAAGGAGAGAGGGAGAGCTACTGAAGGTAGTTATGAAGGGAAGGAAGGAAAAGGGAGAGAGGCAGAAAGGGAATGTGTGTATGTGTTTATTGAACATGTGTGTAGAATTATGTGTGTACTTTGTAGTACTGTCTCCAGTGACAAGGGTAGGGGAGGGGTGGACTGGGTTGATTTAGCTACAGTAAGACCTATTTCTAGCTCAGCAGTGTGAAATGGCTCCTTAGCTACAGTAACTTGTAAAGCACACCCCAACACAGAAACCTATATTAGTGGACTGAGGGGATTTCATCTGGCCTGCACACCAACACCACATCAAGTCCTCTGGCTCATGAATCATGTCAGCAGCTCTGTGGTAAAAAGATATTGTTGTGACAAGGGAGAGCTACAAATCCAAGGCAACTCCCTCCACTACTGCCCTCAGTCGACACGCTGGCTCGCATCAAAAGATTTGTGTACATTTGCATTTAGAAAGCAGGAGATGTCCTCTGGAGCAGACATTTAACTTAGGATTCTGTTGATGTTGTAGTTTTGTTTGTTTTCAGCCTGTTTAATAGGCATTCAGAGCTGATACCCTTTACCTTATGTCAATATGCAGAAAAGGCTGCATGCTAATTGGTGATTAGGAGTTGAGGTCAGAGGTTAGGCACAGCCAGTGATGTAGACCAACAATCTCCTCTGGGCAAATGGCCCTGCCCAAACCTGTTTTCACTCATTGGAGCAATTACTGGCCCTGATTAGTCAGTGCGACTGTGGGAATGATTGTCGATTTATGCATATAGCCAAATACCTACTCAAGTCAGCCAGAGCTCGACAGATCAGGAGTGCTCAGTCTCCTAATAGAACCGCAGACCTCCAAACAGATAAAAGACAAAACGGGTCCAGGGACCTGAAACAAAACACTGAATAAAGATGAGTGTTGTAGAAGAGGCCACATTTAATGCCCTCTTGGCTGTCTTCTTACTTCTTTCTGTCCTTCTGTTTTAAGGATTAAGCAAAGGTGGAACCATGTTACCTGAGCTTGAGACTGTTGTGTTAACTTTCACAAATTATACCTTAAAGAGATGAATGGATTTTTCTTTCTCTGGCTTGTGCCTGTGGCTGTACTCAATCAAAGAAAATCCTGGTCAACTAAAGATTCTAACTACTCTTCTACTCCTCAACCAATCAAATGGTTGACCTGGAAGAGAAGTCTGCACATTATTTCTAGATGAACTAAATCAGCCACAGCGCACTGAGTGCACTCTACCTGGTAGTGTTGTGTGTCCATCAGAGCATTTTTGTTTCCAGCAGCATGATTGGGAGCTGAACGTCTAATCTGCACAGAGTGCTGCATGGTTGGCATTATTCTCTGGCAGCCGCAAGTTGAAAAATGTTTAACTTTGGGTAAAATGCTGCACTCATTTCTGTCACCTCAGCCGTCCTATTGCAGTGGAGGAGGGGTGGAAACAAATACCACAAAGACCAACCATCACATTATGTACAAGTGCTAAACAACAACAACAACAACAGCAACAGAGGAGAGAATTAATGGAGCAGACAATAATACTGCTGACCACATAGAGGTGCAGGTCTGTTCTCTCTCCCTGTGTGCCTCAGCCTTCCCTTCACCCAGAGTAAGGGCCAAAACAAGTACTCTACCTTGTGCTGACATTTTTACTTCCCCAGATATTCCATATCATAGTAACCAGACGCAGCCAAAGTTTCTCAGCTGAATAAATGCTGTGCCTCCAAGGCACTCTAGCACTCCCAGTTGAGCATTTTCTGCTGCTTTCAGCTTGGGGAAAAAAACGCTTTGTCGGAATTACAACCTCTTATGAAGGTAACACCAGCAATTATCTGGCCAATGAGAATTTGGCTGGACAATAGCATATCAACAAACCAACTGTATGAAATAGATACAATGTTTCTGTTTTGGAGCCAGCCTCAAGTGGCCATTCAAGGAACTGCAGTTTTTGGCACTTCTGCTTTGGTCTCCTTTTTTTCCAGCCCTGGAGGTTGCCGCTTGATGTCAGCCCTACTTTTGACGTTGTCCAGACAAATATAGATAGTCTTGCATTGCCAGCACTCTGGCTTAACCCGTCATAATTCTGTACTAAGGGGAAAAAAAAACGCTCTTGGTTGTTTGGTTGTTGTTTCACGCACAGCACTACAACAGAGTGTTGGGACAGGGCTGGCTATGTGAGACTAGTTTCACATAGTGACAGGGATTTTGGAAATAGTGACATGCAGGAAATGTGTTACAATCTGAAATAGGCAGCCAATGACAGGCTTATACCAATAGTCTACATTCTGTGAGCCAGACTGCCCCAAAATAAGCATAAATGATTGAATGGACAAATCAGCAATATGTGCATCATTCCTGAGATGTAGGCTATGTGCAGTGGGTTGGCTTTGTATCCTGAGTCCTGTTCACATACATGAGATATTCACATTCAAAACACTCGACACAATGACACAGAAAGGAGCTACTGTGAGTTCATTATCATAGTGAGTTTATTTTGTTCTCCCTCCCCGTTCTCCTGTTTCTGAAACAGGATGCATTGTGAAGAATTGACCCACCTCTTTCCTTCTCAGATCCTTGAAGAGTGAAGTCAAAGATAGGAACCAGATAAGTCCTCACTACTCGCTCATCTGTAAAATAGAGATGAGGTTGTCCTTAGAGATAAGGTGAAATTCAGATGGTGCAGTGGAGATTTAGCCAGAGTGTGTGTGTGTTTGGGGAATGGTTTCTGTATTACGAGGGAACAAGGGGTCTCCCAGGGAGAGAGAGGTCAGTGCAGTTACAGGCGTTTGATGTTTGCATTATATATAGCTGCGGCACACACTGGGATGTAGGAGACAGCATTTTTGCAGAGTGAGGAAATGGTCTTCTGCAAGACTCCCTGACATCACGCCAAAGATGGGGATTATAGCTCCTCAGTTTGGCTCGGCTCAAGCCTCCTAACAACTCCTATACACTGAGACTTGCTCTCTTTCTTTTTCTCACTCTGTCTCTCTCCACTCTCATCTTTAGCTTTTGTCCCGAGTTACAGCAGTGTCAGCATTCTTGTCCCTGTGGCACAGTATCCAGACCTTCCCCACTCTTTCTTGGACGGGAGCCCTGTGTCTGTATGAGGAGGTGGAATGTGTCTTTGTGGAAAGCGCTCAGAGAAAGCAATAAAATGGAGAGAAAATACGAGGCCCCAAGTGAGTGAAATGAAAGTACTCCATCTTAGGAGGGGATGGAGGCCTACGGGTTCTGCTTATACTTGACCTTGCAGCGTACACAGTATGGTCTCTAAATAACAGCTGAGACAGACCTTAGCTGGCTACACATCAACCTCAGAAAAAGCTCTTGAATGTTCTGTCTTAAATAGAGAAAGGGACCGAGTGGAATCAGGGTTGTAAAATATTTAGTAGAGGGCCCAGAGGTAAAGACTGCTCTGGTATTTTATTGTAGCCAGACTCAATTTTGAAAAGTTAGTAGCTATTGTTGGTGCTGTCAGCTAATTTAATTGGAGCCATTGGCTTTAGCTTGTGGCAAGGTGTGGCCATCTCATGTTGGTGCCCACCGCACGCGCGCACACCCACACACACACACACACACACACACACACACACAAGCAAAATTGCCGACTTAAACTCATGAGATTATTGTTGTTTAGAGATTATGGGCAAGGGCATAGGTTTTGGTTTCATAATAAATAGAAATGCTGTGTAAATTACCACATAATGAATGCACTAACCCAACTGAAAATCTAGTTTACTTCCCTTAAACTACACCTGACGCTTGACATATACTGTGACACATAATGTATTTTCATCTTATACTACAGTGACCACTGTGTATACTGAAGTTCAATTCTTGCATAATTTTAGGAGAATATTAATTCTAAATAAAAGCAGACCTAAAAGGGATACTTTGCCAAGTTTCAGCCAGATTTGTATCATAAAAATGTGGGTAGTAGAAGTGTGGTAAACCTCTCTCCATCTTACCAGTGCCCAGATCTCCCTGCTCATTTGGGATGTTTGCTGGCTCTCGGGTTGTTGCTGTAACTACATATTTTTACTTCCTCATTTTTGTACACCCGCCGCCACCACGTACAGAGTATAAAATCAGAATGAGAATGACAGAGAGAGAGAGCACCACCCCTTTCGCTCTTAAACTAACACCAAACTCAGATCAAATGGTAAAACAAAGCATTGCTGATCAAATGTAAACCAGGATAACTGTATTGTCCATTCCTTGCCTGAAATGTTTTCATTAGTGCACTGTTTGGCTATAACATGAGAGTTTGTGGACAAGAGGTTTTTCCTGTATTGTGAAAACGGAGACTGAAATCAAACGTTAAAATTAATAATATTAAGATTCTTCTGCCTAATTCTCACTTCAGATATTTTCAAAAATGTATTTTAGCTTACCATTAAACTGTAATATTATATTGTTTAATACCAGCTGGCAGCCATATTGTTTTCACACTAGCCAGCCAAAACCAACCTTGCATTACGTCACCCACCAGTGGAAGCATTTATTGACCAGTGTAGCTCAGTGCATCATGATAGTTATAGGTTTTCTCTGGTCAGGTAGTAGTGGCGGTTAGGTACCAATTTCAAAAGAATTTGTGTCTTTCTACGGCATAGACAGCCCAGTTTTGTGAAAACCATAGAAGGTTTAAAAGTGTGGACGATACTCAGTGCCGCTTATAAAACTCGCTGTCACAGATGACAAGTGAGGTGCACATGTATTTCCCAAACCAGCCCAGTTGGCAGAAGAAAATGTTGGCAATGTAAATTTCTGCAAGCCATGGATATGTTATGTTTCCACTTTTCACATATCATATCAATGTTTCAAAAGTGACGTAGTTCTGGTTACATGAATATAAGCTGACTTTGTTATTGGGAGGTGGAAGAGATGGTGGATGGCACCATCTACAGTAGACAAGATGGCTGCCAAGCTGCAGACTACTGTTAGAGACAAACAAACAACAAAACTGGGTGTCTTTTAGCTAGACATAGGCGGCTTTACGAGCAGCAATTGTGCCACCAAAATCAGGTATTTTAAGCCAAAAAATTATCTTTTCCCAACCATAACCATGTAGTTTTTGTGCCTAAATATAACCACATGGTAACTGCAGCATTGTTGAAACGTAAAGACATGTAAACACATATTCACGATATAATACTGTTTGTACAAATGCTACATATCTGTGGTGTGCAGAATTGTACATTGCCAACATTTATACTGGCAACTGGGTTGACCAAACTCAGTGGAAAATACACCCTTAACTATAGAAATGAATCTCAGTTTTATAATCTTCCTGCAAAATGGCCATAATTGGTTCATACAGTGTGCCTCTACTGACTGCACACAGCTGCTTGTGTGTATTATCTATTGTGGTTGTGGTTATGAAAAAGTGTTTGCCGTTTTGTGTGTGTATGCATGTGTGTGTGTGTGTGTGTGTGTGTGTGTGTGTAATGAGTTGGGCATCTGTGAATATGTGCATGGGCACGTTTTTGACTTCATCGCCATTCAGAGAGGCTTAGCGTGATTAGAGTAGTGTGATCCTCTGAAGAGTTAATGATGAGAGAAGCAGTAGCTCCACAGAGGCCAATCACACACCAGCCTCTGACAGCATGCGGAGGCTTATCTTGCTCTATGTATTGTTTGTGTCTGTCCGTGTGTGTGTGTGTGCGTGGCTGTGTGTGCACCACATGGGTTCTATTGCGTGGGAACATATATGATGGGATTTCAGCTATCATTTCTCACATGATAGTGTTTGTTATCATCTACCCTGAACACCATTAGAATATGCATGATTCCTTTGTCTGGATGTTTGACATTTGGGGGTTTATGGACATACAGAGCAGAATTTATAATCATATAGCTTCATTATGCTACTGTCAGACATAGATCCAGCTCAGGAGGGGCTCTTGGTACCTCCGGGTCTAGTTCCGGGCTACACGGCACATTGAAGAAGGCCGATGGCAGTTTCCCCCTCCCCGCCCTCCAGGGGACTGACTGACAGGCTTAATGACACTGTCGGGGTTACAGCACGTCTCCAACTCATTTTCGAATGTGATTGAAGTTCGCAGTGGGTAGCTTTTCATCAGTGTTGAGCAGACAAAAGGGACCTTTTCAGTGTTGTCTTTGTATGTGTGTGCAGTTTGTGTGTTTGCACATGTACGCCTGCAGCTCTGAAGAGATGCACAAGAGAAAAATCGCTTTAACGGTTGTTATCCGGGCTGTGTCGGAATCTCACGTTCTCGGAGATGATGAGTTTTGTATGGGTTTGTCTCTAGTGTGTACTCCGCTTGTTTATTGCATACTATATACACACTCAGGTACTTGCAGGCAGATACTGAACAGAGGAGAGTGCACACATAGGATTCTGTGTCTAGGTCAGTATGTCATTAAACCAGGTTGGCTTTGTGTAGCACCCAGATTTACATGATTTATTACGAGGAGAAGCAAATTTAAAAGAGGACGTTGTCAGAGCCGTATTGGACAGGTATAAGAGTATTGCAATATACAGGAAGTGTTATGTAAAGAGTCTCATTTAGTCTCCAGTGTACTCAGCAGTGTGTCCATTGGCTTTACTGCTCAGCTAGGCTCTGGTTACAGTCCACCTTAGTGTAGGCCCGAGCCATTCACGGCTGCAGATGTGGGATGAGTCATGTAATAGTTGTTGGTGTTGGCTCAGCTGTACTTCTAACCCCCTCCTCCTTCCCACCCTTCCTTTCTCATTTCCGCCCCTTTCTTTGCTCCCTTTTTCTTAGGTCCTCTAAACTAGGCCGCTCGCCTTTGTTGAGCAGCAGTTAGGCATATGTTACAGCTATGAAGCCTGCATCCTCTCACTTATTGGCAGCGCAAAAGTGGCCTGTGATTGCTCCATCACTCCAGTGTGAAGAGGCCAATCTAACACAGACAGAAATCCACTTTGTTTGAAGCCACACTGGTGTTTTTCCTATCATTCTTGACTTGACTGGTGGAAGTAGAGTTCGATTGGTGCTTATGTGTCTGCTTTGAGTCAGCTGACCCTCTTCAGTACCTTGCTCAGCATACAAAGTTTCCCCACCACCCGGAGCACCTTCTTTTAGCTTCGGCTTGTCCTCAGCGATGGAGAGGTTAGCTGAGCCAAGTATTCCTCCTACGCTGGCTGATCCCCCTTCTTACATTGCGTGACCTGAACACAACATGCATTCCAGAAAAATCAGGTCCTCAAATTCCAATACAGTCCCTGCAGAGTGTTTGGTAAACATATTCCCCCTCTGTTCTCTCTCTTTCCAGCTCTGCCGTCTGAACACCCCTTTTCCCTCCACGTATCTTTATCCATTACGACGTGTTCCTCAGAAGGCTTTTGTTAAAGTAGCAGAGACAGAGAGACAGTTTCTTCTGGGCACAGGGTGGTTTGTAGGAGCAGAAAGCAGCTCTAAGCAATGTGCATCTCGGGTGGCTTGGCTGAGATGCCAACTTAATTTGTGGCTGAAGGGCTGTAACAAAAGCCAATCACCCTTCCACTCTGGCTTCTATTCTGCCAGAGGCGAGAGATACAATCAGGGCCCCTGCTAGCAACTATTTACCCTCCCTGTCAATCAGAGTCCCGTGGCGTGTGCTCGCAGCTGGAGGCATCACTGGCAGGTGGCCCAGCATCTCCCGGAAAACATGCCTTAAAAGCAACGATTATTTCCTGATTGTCCCTTCCTGTCTTATATGCACCACACCCCACGCTACAACCTGGCACGCCCTTGATCCCTCATCTGCCGTCAACTTTATCTTTCTATCTGCGTGCTTCTCTGTAGTTCATATTACCTGCAAATTAATAGCATCAGTGGAGCTCTGCTGTGCCATCCTGGGAAATTTTGGACTTAAGGAAACTAATTAGGCGATTCTAGTTTTGATCCGTCTGCCTTTACGCACACAGACACACACACATCTAATATAGGGACGCCAGATGTGTCTTACATGGGACATGGTAAGGAATGTTCCTGGGATTTGCTTTCCATCATGCTGCACTAAGGGAGCTTACCATCCTCATGGTCTTAAATCTCTGTCACAGTGGGAGGTAGTGTGTGCACGTGTGTATGTGTATGTGTGCATATGTACATAATGTGTTTATGTATGTGATAAAGCAGCCCAGTGGTGAGATCCTCTTTCTGGTCTTTTATCAGTGGGACCAGTTCTGTCCGCCTGGGGTTAGAGCGAAGGACCCAGTGGTGCTGAAAGCACAGGGTTAGTCTGGTGTAACTTGGAGGAGCCACAGTCTATGGAGCAGTGAGGTGCGGAGGTGCTTTGGAGGGACAGCCCTGTCTTTTGATCCCACCAAGTGCTGGTGTTGATGCTGTGTTCTGCAGGATTCCCAAGCCACAGTAGCCACCCTCACCAGGCTTGTAATTACATTTGGGGAATAAAAGCACAGAGGGAGGAAGGGATTTAAATGGTTTGTGTGCAAGACTGGAGGTAGAGGTCCTTTCGCTTTCTCAGCTGCATGTCATTGCAGATTTATTCGCTCAACACTTCAGAGCATGATGACAAGAGTCAGTATAAAGCATGATCGAGCTGGCTATTTAACTTACAGGTGAGATATGGGAGGTTGTGTTGATGGGGGTTAGGATATGTTTTTTGTTTTGTTTTTTCAGTAGATGTCAATGTTCCTTTTTTATTGATGAAAACATTGAGCAGCACCTGGTGGGTCTTACATTACATGAAGTATACCTTAAGTTGTCATCAGGGCTGTAATCAGCATGCAGAACATTACAACATATTTGTACAGTAGTTGTATATTGTTCCCTCACACAGACTATGACTTCCTTATTTGATCACCTTCAACTTCCATCAGTCAAGTAAAAGGTGAAGAAGTCCAGCCACTCACTTGAAACAGTGAAACATTTTTTGGCACGCTGAGGGCAGAGGAAGAAGCTGAAAACACAACATCTGACATATCAATTGTTTTTAATGATGAATGTGTTAGCAAACACCTGCCAATTGACCCTTTGTTGAGTTCCGCCCCTCAAACGCAGACTGGCTAATCATAGTTTAACACACTGTTCAATAGGTCGAATACAAATTGCAATATTCAGTTAAATGCTGGACCAACAACAAGGTTCGACTGCTGGAGCAGAATGGATAATTAATGTGACCAACACAGAAGGCTTAGTTTGATGACATGTATTGAACATTTTTTTAAATGGAGTACAGTGGAGTGGGACGTGCAGAGGAGCGGTGTGGTGCAAGTCCATCCTACCACTCAAGCAGAATCAGGAAGGTTTACAGTGCAACCAAAGACTTCAAAGTCTCCTGACCATCAATTGTCTTGTCGGTGGATCCTTGTATGGTGGCTTGCCATCAAAGCAGACAAGAAACAGGGCTCTCCTGAAGCCTCAAAATGGCGACTGCATGGTGCAGAGCGCACACGAGGGGGCGGAGTTCAGCTCCCTTTCACTTCACAGATTTTTAAAAAAAATTAACCTGCCTTACAATTGAGATGGGACTGAATTGTAAGGCAGGTTAATTTTCTTTTAAAAACAATTTCTTTCATACACTCAAGAATAGACAGATTTTTATTGTATGGCTGTTAAACATTATTAATAGACACCGTCAGTAGCCCTCTATGCTAACAGCACTACACCAGCATAGAACTGGCCAGCTACAACAAGTGTCTGACAACATCACGGCTGTGCTCTGTCAACTCTCATGCGATCCTTTCTGATTTTCTTCATTTTCAGGCTGGGGCAGGGTGTTTTAATGATATTCGATACCTGGAAAGGTTGAAAGGAGTTTTATGTGTCTTCCCTGTTCCAAAACCGCAATCAAACTTTGACAAGGTTTGCTAGCTCCTGAAAGTATAGCCCACTGCATGTATACACATGCTGCTTCTGTTTTTTTAAGATTTTGACACTGAATTAAGACCTATCCTGCTTTACAGGAACCAGTGAGGGGAAGAAGGGAAACTTTGCAGATATTTAACCAGCTGTGTATCATCGCAGTGTGTGCAGATGAGGGGTGTTTTGCTTCCCAGTTTCTTCTCCAGTTGCCAGCTTTATTTGTCCTCGCAGCAAACAGTAGGCTTCCACAGCTTTTTGGTTGACAACAGCTGCCTGCTGCTGTAAACAGCATTAATGGGATCAGAATCTGTGGGCCAAGAAACAATTACAGTGAGCTAAAAGAGGCTACAATGGTTTGTAGAGCTGCATAGTTCTCTGTCACCATGAGCGACATCTTTCACGTCATTTGATCTATTGTCAATCTAAAAATCAACAATTGGGGTAGCTTTAAGTATCTTTTATGTTGTCCAGATTTGGTTTCTTTCTCTCATGTACAGTACAAAGGCTTTCTCCATGGGTGTCTCTTAACAGTCAAGCTGTTCATTTGTCCAGTTCACTCATGACTTTTTCTAACACAAAGTTAAAGCAAAGCCACAGAGAAACTGTAGCCTTCTGTGGCAGTCACCAATTTAATAAGTTAAGTTAATAAGTTAACAAGGATCCAGGAAGACAGCATCACCTCTGTTTCACCACTGTTGACCCGACATTGCCATAACAGAGGTGGAAATAGGTTGATCTGCACTTTAAATAATGTAAATAGGCATAATTGAGATGATGCAAACTTAATTTAGCATTTTAAATGATCTAAAATGGCAGTCATCAGTGTGATTGACATTAGAACTATGCTGTCTGGGCTACATCTGCTAAATTATTATGGAAATCATGCAAAATAAGCAATTAACAGCCTAGAAAAGGCTTTAACCAAACAACTTATCTAAAAGGGCAGTGTCAACATAAAAACTACCACTGTAAAAAAAACACAACTGTTAAACAGTCCTCTGAGATAAGCTCATATTTTCCCTCTTAAATAGTCATGTAAGGTATTTTGTGTTTTATCTTTTGAAAAGAGTCCTGTGAGGGAGGCTCTTGTTTTACCTCTTAAACCTCCTCAAAATGAGCATATGCCCCTTTGAGTGAAAAGAAAGGCTTTTTGCCTCTCCTATCCTCGGTGTCGGAGTGGTGGAAGTACATTTATATGACGGTGTTGTAGACAGAACGTGATCTCCATTAGATTTTTGACCTCTTCTCTTTCAGCTCCATCTGCACCCTCCTGTCTGTAAAACTCTGCCAGCCTTTGGCAGTTCTGCTCCACACTCTCATTAGTTTCCTCTGGAGGGAGGTCTGGCTAAAATATAGTATATCTATAAGTGCTGGTTGGCCTCTCATGTATGTAGAACTGGATCTAGTGGCTAGGTGGTGTGTAAAGCTTCAGTCATGGTTCACATTCTGGATGGGGTTTTTCACTTCATACAAAGGTGGTGTATAACCTCCACCTAAAAGTGACCCATCTGCTGTCATATCAGCGAAGATCTTTGAGATGAGATTTCGAATCATAGTGAGATACTCTGAGCGAATTCGGTTGGCCTCATACCTTTTCATTTCATGTACAAGTGCTCGTACCATCTGGTGTCGCTCCACTGGCCAAGGTCTTTTGCCATCTATGGTTACAGAATGTTTTTCCTGTGGAATTTGTTGCACAGGAATGTTTCTGTCCATGTTTTCAGTATTTGAGAGGTGGAAGGTCTGCTGCTTAGATCACTGTTTTCTGCCTGGCTTAACATTAATGCGGTGGCCGATCGCTGCGATGGGTTGCAATGAGGCAGAGTGTCTGATGATGGTGATGGAGACTCACAGACTGACAGTGGTGATGAGTTTGGAATAACTTGCACATCCAGCATTACACTAAATATATCTGATGTGTGTTTTCAAATGAGGGTAAAGGGCCTTAAAGTTTTCACACCTTGCACTGTAGGAGTCACCATGACATGTTAGTTCAACTACACCCCACAACCTACCTAACCATACATTTGTCGTTATGTCTGTAAGAGTGACACTTAAAAGGTGACATTTTCAGCCTTACATAAGTCAATACAGTGGCACAGTTAGTATGACCTCAGACCTGACAGGGGAACAATTTTGCTGCCAATGTGGGAAAGAATAAAGTGGCCTGCACAATTTTACTCCTTTGGTCAACTTTTACTTCAGACAGTCAATTCCATTTCCTCAACATTCAGAAATTACTGACACTAACTAAATGCATAATCAAACATATTATGCACTATGTTAATTAGGTTTAAATATGTCAGCAAAAAGCCCAGTATAATTACTGGCTGTTTCTCTGTGTCACCTGTATCAGTGTTAACACAGATATTTTTAATCTTTACCCAAGTTGCAATGTTAACCTTGGTTGGCTATGAACTCAACAGTGAAATAAATCAATGTTTTCATTGTATGCAAACACTATCAGCTCATTCTCCTCTCAAAGATAAAACACCTTTCTGCTTGAAATGATCCTATCACCATTCCAACTATCATGTTTGTTTTGTGTTTTTCATGGCATATGCAGCTAACCAGGTGAAAGGCTATCAGCTCACTAGCAACAACCACAACAGATCTTGAGAAAATTCACAGATGATCCACAACAGTTGGCATTTAATAAAACACAGTGACTCTAAAATGCATGTAAATAAAAATATTAGCCATTTAAATCTCAGCCTCACTAAACAGTGACATTATTAAATCAGACACTCACTAGCTTGACAGCTTGCTGGGCATAAGTTTGGTTTCAAACATTATTTCATAATGCTGCCTTTATGAATAGAATACTGACAAAAAAGACAGGATTGTTTGAAATTACTATCTAATTTGTAGATGCACAACTCAATCAGTGCAGATGAAGCAGGACTTCTTGTTGATGCCTAACACATGAAAAAACTGCTAAATAAAAGCAAGTGCTTACACTACTTCAAATCAAGACACACACTGACTGCCTGTAGATGTTTTAGACTTTTCTTAGATATGTAAAGAACTAAGGTGACAAGGGTATATGAAATGTACAGTAGAGTCAGCCATTTATCCTATACCAGTTCTTTCTCTTTACCCTTTTCAACATTCGCAGTCATTTTGTGAAGCTCACCTTTTCATATCACAACCAAAAAGCACACTTAAAAACAAAGGAGCTAAAAGCAGCCATGCATCCTTCTATTTCACAGAAATCTGATTTGGTCTAAATCCATTAGGTGTGAGTTACTTGCTGTTGCAGATGGATTAGAAGAGAGCGGCACAAAAGCTCTGTCTCCTTTCTCAAAGAGAAGGCTGAGGTGCTGAGAGTCTGGACATTTGGTTGTCACTCTTCATTTCTTTCATTGTGTCAGGCTGCTGCAGGCAACAGTTCTGGCCAGCTCATATTGATCTGGGTCCTCAGACCTTAACCTGTGTTCTCTTATCTCTCTTCTCCTCTCCTCTCCTCTCCTCTCCTCTCCTCTGCCACTTAAGAAATGGAATTTTTCGTGTACCACTGAAAAGGGTTGGACTGTGTGTAGTCCTATGTGTCAGGCCTGATTTGTCCAGTTGTGTGGGCTGACAAGGACAGCGCCTCCCATCACTGGGCCTCCAAAATGCCCTTGGATAACCCTGGACTCTTGCGTCCTTGGATTGAGTGCCTGGCTTCCTGCTGAAAGCTCTCAGATGCAAGTGGGGGCCTGCAAGCTATGCTATATTTGGCACCATGTCCTCAGACCCAGCAGGAAACCATAACAACAGCTAATTAGCGTATAATGGATAGACATTGAGATCTCTATATTTTTTTTCTGTGGCTCAAAAGGTTTCTGCTGCCAACAGGTAGCGTGGTCTGGATCTATTTCGATCACCCTCAGCAGTGTCACTTTAACTGCTCCTAACCTCTATTAGTGCTTAAAGAAGGAGTTATCCACACTTCACAGCATTATGCGTCTCTCTGCTTTGTCCCTAGCTTGAGGCCTTGCAAAGTGGCAAACCTTGATGTTTACCTCAAACCCCTCCTGGAATGACTTTCAAACACCACTGTGATTTCCCCTTCTGTCACCACAAGGTCTCTCAAGAATTGATTCCCTGCACCAGCAGGCATCACACAGCTACGCCCGTGGAGATTTGACTTTAGTACAGAAATAAACAGCAGCCCCGTGCAGCCCTTCAAGGCTTTGCTCTGATTTAGAGTACATTAAGATTCATTCACAGTGCCCCGCTTTCCCGGTGTGCCACCTCTTCAATTTCCTTCTCAACCAGACTTAAGATTCATGTGTTTATATCAGAAGGCAGGAGGGCTGTTTGCGCACATGAACAATGCTGACATCCTGTCACAAGGGACAGGCGCTGGGACTGAGGTAGGGGCTGTGGGGGCTGTGGGGGCTGGAAAGGTGGAGCCAAGCTCCGGCTCAGTTACAGTGCCTCCCTCCTTCCCTCCCTCTCTTTTCCTCACTTAACATTTGGCCATTTCTGTAAACCTTGTTTTGTCTAGCGTATTGTCAGAGAGAGGGAGCCTGAAATATCAAACCCCCACACCACTTGAAGGGAACAGTCAAATTTTCCACTAACACCAATGGAGACTGTCAGATCCAATTTTATTCGGTGCCTCTCGTGTTTCTTCCTCTCAGCTGCCTGTTTGCCACCAACTCTCACAATATAGCCTCAAACAAACACACGAGCACATACTAGAGCAGAGAAGCACAAATACACGCAGATGCAAAAATGTGTCCACACACAGACACACACACACACATACACGCACAGAAGCCACAAAGCTCTGGGATACATTTGTGTATTACTTTGTGTCTCTGTGGATGTGTGAGTGAATGTATACTGGGTCTCTAGAGTAACCACAAATGATCCACCATTTGCCTGGCACTACTGCACAGGCTACCCACAGCTCAGACACCAACAAAAAAAAATCACATTTTTACTAGCATAAGCATTGCCTTCACTACAGCTTTTCTGTGTCTTTTTCTTCATGCCATGTTATACTGCATGGGTGTTAGTGTGTTTATGTGCTTCTTCCTGAGTGTACAGTATGTGTGGATGTGTGAGTGTGTGACTGTTTGAGCGGCAGACAGTCTGACACACAGCGTACGGTAGTAGCTGTCACGAGTGCCCTTACCCGTAGCTTGACCTTTAGTGACAATCAATCCTTTGTGAACATGTCCTGTGAAGGCTAAAGGAATTAGGCCCTCTGGCGTCATTTATCTACAAGCTGGAGGTCACGCAGGTTGTGGAGAAACAAGTGGCTCTACTCGTATCTCATCACTGTTAATAGATCTGATTAGCCCTGATGATTGATTAGAGAAATTGGTTAACAGCCAGGTAAGGTATGATATCTGTGCTTGTTTTCTTCTGAAGCAAATTAGCAGAGCCTTTTTATAAGTAGGCTTTCCAAAATAAGGTACACTTCCTGTTTTGTGTTGATTTGTGATTCTGGAAACAACTGAGATATGATTTTTTTTATCATATCATTTTAAAACTTGGAAAAATAAAAAGTTGGAGCTCTGTAATTTGGCTCGACAGGAAGCAAAGTTGAATTCAGCTTGGCCCATGTCGGGCTTATCAACCACAGTGGGCCGCCAAATCCCTCTGTGTGCATGTGTGTGTGTCCGTGCATGCCTGTGAGTGTATGTATGAAAGAGAGCAATCAGGCACAGCTGTACCTGCCCTCACTTGGCAGAGCACCACATTTGCCTGGTTAAAAAAGCAGAAGGCTTTGATATGGCAGAGAGGCAGTCATTTGGCTGATCTAATGGTTCCTCCCATAGGATCAATATCTGTGTGCAAACACCGAGCAAGAGAAGAGAATGGAGCATACACCCATAAAACCAGCTGAATATTTTATCATATCCATCCCCCGCCCCCAGCCTGTACGCCGACATCACCAGCATGCCTCCTCTCTACCCCCCTTTTCTCTCTCATTTATGCACACATGAACATACATGTTTCTTTGCACATGCACACAGACAGGAACATGCACCTTCGGAAAACATCTTTCAAGCTTCTTTGAGAGCCTCTCTGACTGGTCTGTTCCGTCTCTGAGTTTATTACAGTTGAGATGTTTCCTTTTTTGTCAAAATGCATCTCTGCAGGTGAATTCAGATCTAAAGACATCCTCGCTCTGGGGATGTCTCCAGCATTCTCTCTTCTCATCCTTCAAACACAATCTCTCCCATAGCCTTTTATCTGCCCCCCCTTCTTCTCCCACCCTGCCCCCCCAGCCCAGCCCGCTGCCTCCAGTGTGTGCGGTTCTGTTCCCTGCCAGCCAGCTCCTGTTGCTGCTAGAGCCCAGCTCGTTAAGGGAAACACTGGTGCATGGTCCTCCTCACCTTCCCTCTGCACTGCCTTTTAATTAGACAGCTGTTTGTGTGTGTGTGTGTGTGTGTGTGTGTGTGTGTGTGCGCGCGCGCGCGTGTACCGTTTCAATGTAAGGCTGGAGTGTTTTTTTAGTCACATGAGTCATCTTTTTGAAATGATTGGTATCACAGAGGCTTGTTTGTTTCTCTGATGCTCAACCCTGTCATTAAATATCAGCCTGCACTCAATACATAAAGCTTTTGGAAACAAATATTTTCCCTGGGTTATATTTGATCAGTTTTGGTCCAGAAACTGTTGATGAATTAATTAATCTATTGACAGAAAACAATTTGGATAACTGATGTTGTATGTGAATTATTGTTTAAGGCAATTATCATGGAAAAAAAATGACAAACATTTACTTGTTCCAGCCTCTTAAAATGAAGGTTTGCTGCTATTTTTGTGTCATACGCGTGAGAAATGAATCTATTTGGGGCTGTTGACAGTTTGTCAGACTAAACAGGCAATTTGAAGATGTCATCCTCTCATCTCTGGGAAGTTGGAGTGGGCATTTTTTCCACTATTTTCTGACATTTTCTAAACGATTAATGGGTTAATTCAAATTCATTCATGCATTTAATTTAAATTTGGCATTATATGGCGCATTTTTATTTATTTTTTTATTTTTTTATTCCTGTGAATGCAGTTAGTGCGTGTGTCTGCATCCATGCAAGCAATGTTTTTCCCAAGCTAACAGCCTAACATCTGTATGGGTACAATGAAAGATGGGGTTGTTCCCACCTCTGCAGTAATGGAATCAAACCTGTTCTCCATCTTCCCATGTCAAGAGAGAGTGACTTCTCTCCTCTCCCGTATAATCCCATTAACAGCACTTTGCTGAAGTAGTGGCTGCCCTGCCCTCCTGCAGGACATGGCGTTTGGACAGAGGGCAAACTGTGAGCTCTTTAACACCTCACACCTCCGACTCTCTGTCTCTCTGATGCTCACTTTTTCTTCCATCTGTCTCACTCTCAACTTTTACATCAGATACACAAATATTTTGAGGTCTCTGGAATGATCCGTGTGACCATCAGGTAATTTGTGTAGTTACGTGTATCATAGTAAAACTGTTAGCTTACTGACACTGGTTTTCAAGTCGTACCTTGGTGATATAAAGCCATGCCAGTGGAGAAGTGTGGCTCTAATGGAGTATAGCCAGCAAGTGTAGTAAAAGAAGACAGGGGCAAGTATTTTTTATGAAAGTAGTTAATGTCAGAGCAGTGGACGATTGCTTTGTTTGCCTGTTTCTGTCCACACACGTGTTTATGAGCTTCTACGAGGTCTGGTAGGCCCTAATCCAACTATTTACATCTCCATGACAACCCCGCCTGTCCCATAAGCTCTGCCAGTCTGTGATGATAGCCTTGGTTGTTTGGAGTATATCAGAGCTCAGAGGTCCAAAGTGAAATAAGGAGGATTTTCAAAGGCATATTCACACAGCTGCAAGGCGAGGCATAACCACATATTTCAACACAGCAGTGAAGTGGTGGGCAGGACTCGGCTGTTCCAGGGTAAGAAATAAAACACACCAGGGGCTCAGAGTAACAGATCTTGCACCAAGCCCAGCCATCAAGAGCAGCACTGCTGCATGACATAAGGGGCTAATTATGCTAAGTACAATACATTACCTCTAGCATGTGCTATGCAAGCAGCCATTTCTCTAATGTGCTGCAGAATATAAACATACTTAGTAGAGGAGGCTGACAGAGGAGAATCAGCAAGGCATCCTAAACCACTGTCCTTGTCAGAGGAAAGAAATGGAATAATGTTGTTGGAGCCAAGCATTTCTGATTAACATGTCATCTCAGCCTTACCCTGCTGCCTCCCTTCTCCCTTTCCATCTCTCCCAGGCAGAACTAGTTTACCTTTCATTAGGAGACCCTTGGTGCAAAATGTGTTTGCTGATAAGAGCCAGCGGTTTATCAACAGTTTATAAAGCATGGCGCTAGGATTAATCAAATCAGCACACATCCGGAGAAGGGCTGGACTCTGTAAACACAATCAGATCTGACTCTGCAGATGGATTGAGAGAAGTGGGGGAGAGAGGGTAAGAACAGGGAGGGAGGACAGATAAGTGCAGAAAAGAAATGGAATCAAATTAGAATGAAGTCAATTTGGCAGAAATTATGTATTTCGGGCAATTATTTCGCTCCCAGACAGAATCCCTATTTTTGCGATACTGGTGGGAAGTCAAAATGAGCAGTGGTGGGAGAGGGCTGCAGTCAGAAGTGAGAGAGATATGGTCCCAGTGTCTGTCCCTGCGCCAAACACAGTGCATCCTCTGTGACTAGCAAGGCTGGCTCCTCATTATCTTGGCTTCCATCTGAGGAGAAAATGCAGCGTTGCAGTCTCACTTTAGAGGGACACTGATCACAAGAGCAACTCATCTCAACTGGAGAAAGATTGCGTTCCCCCCTTCTCGCTTTCTCTTCTCGTGTCTCCCACTGCACAGACAGAGATGAGGAATCCTCTCTGTTTTTCGGCTCAGAAAAGTGGAAGTTTGAGTCGGAGAGATGGAGCGAAGCTTCAAAAGGCACATGTAATTGAGCAGCCCTAGATAGGCTATCTGGGAACATGAAACAGCAACAGTTGTGACGGAGGGTAATTGCCTCCCTGGGCCTGTATAATGCCTTGTCGAGTCTTTAAACTTGAGCAAACTGCTGGAAGTCCTTATGTCAGCAGGTAATTGGTTCCAGGCATCAGCAGCTATGTGAAATGAAGGAAAGATAGGTAGGAGGGGTGTATGTGTGTGTTTAGAAAAAGAACGTATGAACGATTCAAAGAAAAAGCGCCTTTATAAGCGTCTTCAGTGTGTTCTGCGGTATTGATTTTTTTCTCAACTATGTGCTTTGCTTTTCATTTATTCAGAGTTTCATTATGTGGCGCTAGAGCAAAGTGAAAATATCTTCTGCTCTTTCTTCAAATTACATCTTGATGTATATGCTAGATAATATCTATGTAAATTTCAAATTGAAGATAGCACCACTCCTGCCTCCTCTAAAGCCCAACGCAAGTGTCAGTGGCCGGTTAGCAACATATGGCCAGGAAAGCTGCTTTCATAAACATCCCACAGCTGAAACTACATTGACTGCTCCATCCTTTACCGTAGCTGACTTTTGACTTTCTAGTTATCTGGCTCTAATTGCCCCCAGGATGACCCAGGTCACCCCTGTTGCTGAGGCTCCAAGCTAGGCAAGATGGGCAGCTCTGTGGCCTTCACTGTCAGGATGTCTGTCCTCTCCGCTGGCCTGCATCCAACCCTCTTCCTGGCTGGAGGATGCAGAGTTGGACCTCAGGAAGGAGATGCTTTATTAGCTGGCCCTGCATGATTAATTGAACATCTGCTCGCACAAAGACAGCTGACCCCAATTCCCAGCTGTTTACCCTCTGTATAAACAGTTAATAAGCCGGCAGTGAATGTGTCACACAGGGGGTCAAGACTGCATTTTGAGAAACTTTTCCAATTTAACTGCTAAACCTCTCCCATTGCAGTTGCAGCCAGTGTATTTTTTATTTTCACAGGTGGACACTGCTTGAGAAAATGGAAGATGAGAATATACAGAATATTGTTCTCTCTGTTTTTAGCTTGAAAGGTCTTGCCAGCAGTTAGTCAGTCAGCCAGTTGGCCCCCCGTGGCTCTGCTGTGAAGCTAAAACCCCTCTCCTCTCCCTCCTGATTAGCAGTGTCTTTGTTCCGTTGGTGGTGGCACGCCATGAAGCGTGATTGCAGTGGGCAAACTGACGGCTTTAAAACAAGCCTGCCGCTGCGCTGATCTGCATCACACTTTACCCCCCTCCTTGCTAAGCAAAGACGAAATCAAATCAGGTTTTGCTTGTTGTTTGGTTTCTGAGCAGTAAGCCTCCTAAGAGATTTGGGAATTTAGATTTTTTTTTTCTTTTTCTTTTTTCCATTTGATGTACAGCACTTCTGGCTAAAGGGACGTTTAAGTGTGGGTGGGAAATCTGCAATGCAAAGGCAACAAAATTACTCACTGTTGATGGAATGTGGGTATAATTAATGGGGCTATTTGAGATTTTTTTCACTTGCCTACAGTTTATTACCTTTCTGTTTTACTTACTTGCTGTCTATCTTTCTCTCTCTCTCTCTTTATCCATAGGCTGCTTCGATGGCGCTGAGCAGCTTGGGCCACGTATATACAGCCATAGGGGACTATCCGAACGCCCTAGCCAGCCACAAGCAGTGTGTCCTGCTGGCCAAGCAGTCCAAGGATCAGCTGTCTGAGGCTCGCGAGCTGGGAAACATGGGGGCTGTCTACATCGCCATGGGAGACTTTGAAAATGCTGTCCAATGCCACGAGCAGCACCTGGGCATTGCCAAGGCCCTGGAAAATAAACGAGAAGAAGCTCGGGCCTATAGTAACCTGGGCAGTGCCTACCACTACCACCGCAACTTTGACAAGGCTATGTCCTACCATACTCATGTTCTGGAGCTTGCCCAAGAGCTGGAGGAAAAGTCCATTGAGATGAGAGCCTATGCAGGACTGGGTCATGCTGCTCGCTGCATGCAGGACTTGGAGAGGGCCAAGCAGTACCATGAACAGCAGCTGTCGATAGCTGAGGGTTTGAAGGACAGGGCCGCAGAAGGAAGGGCCTCCTCCAATCTGGGTATGTATGCACAATGCTAAAAGACTTCTGAGATAAATTAGTTGCTAAGCCAAAGTCTTCCATATGTTCCTGGTAGATCATTTGCTTTCTATGGTTAGATGTTAACACACAGTGTGCTGAATAACAATAGATCACTTTGGGTTGTCAGAGAATGTTTTTGACCACTTATGTCAGTCTATAGGTTAATTTTACTACTCCTCAGTTTAATGCACTGCTCTCCACCTGAGTCAGCAGGGAGGCAGTGGTGCAGCTCAACCATTGGTAACGCCATCCTGACCCAGTGGTGTTGCTGTGGAAACATTTTGCTTTGCCCTGGTGACTAAACCTCTTTCAGCATTGTTAACTACTGTTTTTATTGTTTACTCTGTTAGCACCATTAGCAGTGTTAGCACAGCTATTGGTGCTATCATAGTTAACAATGCTAAGGGAGTTTTGCGGCTCAAAATAAAAGCCCTTATGCAACAGGGCTACCTGAGGGGAGACCAAAGGGTGGCCATCATGTTTCCTTAGCACTGCCATCCTGCCACCATTGGCGTTACCAGCAGAAATTGCTGAATGAGTGGTGCAGCTAGTAAGCTCCTACCGGACCCAGGTGGTGCACAGTGCAAAGTGGCCAGAGCTAACTTACCAGGGGAGACCAGAGGGTGTGTCACTGGGCACTATGTTTCAGCATGTTAATGCAGGTGGCCACCTATCTGTCAACAAAATCATCAGAAAATAAAGTAAAAGGCAATACATTTACAACACAAAACATTAAAAATTCACCACCTCTAAGTGGATCGAACCTTGAAACGCAGCGCTAAAGCTCATTGACTCAATGGAGCATCAAACTAAAAGGAAAAGTCTCTTGTATTTCACATTGTTTTGTGTTTTTTCTTAAAAATGAACATGTTAGTTACCAGTTAATGGGTGTCAGGCTATTGAAAGCAAAATAAAACAAAACTGACACCCATAATCACTGTCATTATCTCAGAATTGAGGAATTATCATTACTAGTGGATTCAAAGATACATTATGAAACGTAATCCAATGCTATGGCAGGAAAAACCAGTAATGTTGTTGCATCATTATTGGGAGAGTTTGATAATTGAGATGAAAAGTAGTACTCTGTTAAGAACTGTGAGTGTGTTGCTTCAGCGGCCAGTGATGAAATCAAGGAGGTCCAGTCTAAGACACTACACAGTGGTTTATGATGCAAAGAGAGATATGAGATGGATTTTACAACTCCAGAAAGTTTTTATAGCAGCAATAATTTTATCTGCTGTCTTGACAATCAAGACACAATCTGCATAGTGATGCTGTCCATGATACAAAGTAATCTACCAGGAATGTATACTTGCATGCATTGATTGGCCAGCGCAGCACCTTGCTGGATGCATTGTGAAGCACTATCAGTCAACATTGTCCATTCTAATGTACAAGTATTGATCACTAGAGTGAATCTCCCAGGGACACATGACTGACTTCGGTATAAGAGTTCTCTTTAGAACTGATTGGTGAGATCTCCCCCAAATACTTAAATCCCTTTTACAAGGATCTGGGTATCATCTCATCCCCTCTAATGGAAATCCACTCACAGTATCCACAGTATATTGTGAAAGTATGACATCCTTTTAGATTCTTCTTTTACCCTTTCAGTGGAGGACAAAATACAGGCCCCTCATGTGATGAATCCATATCTCAACACATCCTCTGAGATAAGGAAGCATCTGGTAGTTAGATAGTAAGAAATCTTGCAAACTGGAAGTGTTTACTGATTGTTTGCTTCACCATGGGAATTTATGAGAGTTATTTTAGCTACATTTGACCTAACCTACTCAAAGGAGGGATGAGAGGAAAATAAGATGAGAGCGTGTAAGGTGTCCTGCCTGCCCTTTTATTGTTTTGGGGATACAGTATGAGAGCTTCCATTTCCTGCTCACTGTGCTGCTGGCTACAGTCTTTGTTTGTCTTCATTTAAATGAGCTGTTTACTTACTGTTGTTTTCAATGATATTTATGGTTAGTGAGACCTGGGTGTTTTGAGGCAGAAACCAGCAGTATGTTACCATATCATCACTATTTTATGTAAAGTTGTTTTTAGATATACTATTTAAGGGTTGCATTATGTCCTACAGTGAATAGTACCCAGCAGATTATGCAGGCAGAAGGTAGTGTGCAGTGCAGGGCTTCTGCATGAGAGCCAGGGAAGAGGATGGTGCATGTTAAAGCCAACAGTAATTTGTGAGCCCAGGAAGTTATATGGTGATAGAATGCCAACATGTTATGTACACTGTCAGGGTATAAATAACCCCTGTAAAAAATGTGTAGTTTTTGCAGGAAATCTTTTCACATTAATCTGCTCTGCTCTCACCTTCACTCTGGGTTGGACTTAATCACGTCTTGAAATGAAAAGTAGTGTGAAAATAAATAAAAACGAGATGGGGGAAATTAAATATACGATCAGGATCTTTTGATTGAATCTTAAAATGTAATTATTGTCCCCTTAAAAAATCCAATGTCTTACAGGCAAATCCTGCTAGACTGACATTAAAAGTGAGGTAACCTTGTGGATTCTGCTAATATAATGATGAAAGGAACCTTAGGGATAAAGGTGTCCCTTTGGATACTCAATACCCCAGGAGATAAATGGTATGGCCAATTCTCCTGTATTTAGTCCAGCAGTTACAACCTATGCTGGGTGACTTATGATAGCCATCAAGACAGTAGTAAACCTGACTCTAATGGACAACTAAGAGGCATAATAGTTCCTCCCAGATGAATTATTCTTTAACCTAATGTGAAAAAGTGTGCAAGCAGAGAGTGGGGTTAATCAGCCAAACATAAATTGAAGTCGTCCTTTGACCAGCCTAATGGTCGCATATCCTGGAGTGCTCTTAGCACCAACACACACCTGATTTTAAAAGTGATCTAGATGTCATAAATTAGGAGCTCTGGTGAGAACATTTTATGATCTTTCAGTACACGTGAGCTTTATTAGAAGTGACTATATGTCATGCAGCAAATGTGTTCTTATCTGTAGTGTGATTGCCATTACGATGGCAAGAGCGCCCTGTTTCATTATTAGTTGCAACACTGCAGTTCTTCCAGTCCATGACAGAGTAATGATAGTGTAGCTGATGCAGTGTCAAAGACCTCCAGAGCAGAGGCTAAATGAGTGGGTGGCGACGATGAAGCCTGTTGCACCATCACGTGGATGCAGTACCCCTTGACACCCAAAGAAGCTTGCTGCCCATCTCAGTGCTACCTGATCTGTTGGTACTTCTCGTCTGTTTTCTTTCTCTCCTTTTTTTCTTTCCAGTTTTTGACGCGTCCCTCTTTCATTCTCTCTCCTCACCCCTACCGATTGTAATCTGCAGCTGTCAAGCTCCCAGTAATTGAAACTGACTTGATGAATCGCTTAATTACCTTTAATAGCTGATAGAATAGAGGAGCTGAATAATGAAGATAACAGAGGATGAAGTGGAGGTTGTGAAGCATCAGTCGGTAATTGCCCCATTGTTGTTGTTGTTGTTGTTTTTGTTTGCGGCAGTGGGGTGCGCGTTGTTACTCCGTCATCGACACCCGCGAGCCTGCTTAGCACAATAAGATGTGGGCTAAAACTAACAGGATGTTGTTTGAGACTTCAAAAAATGCTGCCTTTACGCCACGCACAAACAGGGGGAAGGATGATCGAGTGAAGATTAACGAGCAGCAGCGATAAAAGCCAAAAAACACTGTGAAAGATGGGAAGGAGAAGTTGCAGAAACAGGAAAGAGCAAACTTTTATTATGCCCTCTCAGCTTGTCGTTAATGTTGCGTGTAGTGTGGGTGGAGCAGCAGCTGACATGGCTCTGAGGTACAGTGGTATAGAGATCGCCATGCTTTAATATCTAACCATGATGCCCAGCGGTACCAGCAGCCCTGGCTCAGCACACTCTGACCTATAAAGGATATGAAAATGTTGCATTCCAGCCCCATTTATTATTCATTAATTGGCTAACTTACCCCCTAGTCAGCAATATTTAATATCTGAGTGAGGACTGAAGTGGTGGGTTTCCATGTAGCTCACATTTCTGATATTCATGAAACAGAATCTAAATTCTATTATTTCCCCTTGCATTTCACTTCAAAGAGACTTTGAATAAGTTTGTTTGATAGCGCTTGTGTTTAAAGCCGGCCTCTCTCGTGGCCTCTTTTCCACAATTCACACCTCCTCGTTTGACCATATGTCTCAAAGAAGTCACTTTAAATGTCGGCTCCCATCAGCGAGAAGGGCTGGAGGTAACAGTCCTAATTAAGCTTCTTTTTTTTTTCTCCCTTCCTTTTATCCGGCATCCCCAGGGAATGCTTTCTGCTGATGCTCACAAAAACAAAGCAACAGAAAGAGGAAAACAACAGGAAGAAGAGTTCACACAACAGCACAGAATCAGACAATGTGCACTGCAATGCTCTTTATTCAAATCTCATCAACGGTATCTAAAAAAAAAAAAAACTTCTGTATTGAATTAGTTTCAGACCTTTTATGCTAAACCCCTTTTGCACTTACAGCTTTTTCCACTTATGGGTCATGTGAGAACGAGTACGCTGGAATCTACATTCCAGAAAATCAGTTGTGGAAATGTGCTGGGTCTAGACATCTGATAACCAGGTTTTGTAACATGTCTGACACTAACAATGTCACACTAGTCGATTGTATTCATATTTTTAATAGGTTGTGTTTTTTGGCAGTTGAAAAAACACTGACCCTGAGACTGAGAGCTCTTTAGCATTTAATCATAAAAGGAATTATGTCAGCCTTTCCAGTAAATGGCATATAAAGAGGCAGAATTGTCGAATAATTAGTAGATAAGATAAACATAATTTCTAATGCTTTTACCACCATCATTATCATCATTATAACAACAACAACAATGGCTGCATGAACATAAACCCAGTACCTTTTCAAAAGTGATTTCCGACTGCCCACAGCAGGGACAAACTACAGACAGCAACCAGACTTGCCTGAGGCACTGAAACATAGAGATTATTCAGTTTTGTACCTAAGCCCTTGGAAACAGCACTGATTGGAGATATATTAGTTATTAGTATATTAGTCTGACGAGGGAAAGCGAGCAGGAGAGGGCTGAATTTACAGAGGAATTTAGCGAGCCTAATGGCCCAGACAGGATGAATGAAAGAACGCTGTAACAGGGGGGAAGACAGGAAAAGAGCCTATTGAATACATAAAAAAAGTGCATTTATCTGAGATCGGTGACATCTTCAACTCTTCATTAGTGACTGAGTAAATATCTCAAGTAAATACAAGCAGGCCTACAAAAGAAGAGAGAGGTTGATGAGGTGGTTGGATTTTCAGGATGCTGGTCTTATGTTGCTCCCCTGAAGAGATCATTGCTTGCTAACTCATCTGTGCACCCTGGCCCCAAATTTCTGTTTGTTGGAAAAGCAGCAGACGCTCCCCGACTCCCCCTGCATGGCCCCCTTCAATCTCCTCACAGAGGACCATGCCAGAAACTGGACTAGAGGCCCTGTGAAACACACACTCCTTGGCTTTGTGCTTACACTAAACTTTAGCTCACTGCATGCAGTCTACTCATTAAGTGAAACAAAAGAGCTGTAGCTTTCTTTTGCATTAAACAACTGATCCCTGCATTCGGCACATCTGCTAATTCAGCACGAATTGCGATGTGTTCCTAACCTGAGAGGCGATAGTGCAGTGCAAAACAAAGTTGAGACGTTGAGACGTCGAGACTGAGCATTGTTGGATTACGGGGTAGGAGGGATCAGATGTCATGCGTGTGGACAGTAAAGGCACAGTTGGTGTGGTGAGGGTTAGCGGGAGCGGGGAGGGAAGCAGCTCAGCTGGTGCTGCTGGAGGACACGTACAGCAGTCTGCGTGTTTCTGTTGGCAGACCACCCACACAGCACGCATCCATCTATCCATACGCTGTCCTTTTTTATCTTCCCCCTTCCTGTCTCTCTGTCAGTCAGACTGTAGGAGATGTCTGTGTCTGCGAGTAAGGATTTGCTACCTTAAGCCCAGACTCCGCCCTGTCCCTACTCCTGCAGACCCCGGCAGGATCCAGACTCTGCCTCAGCTCACTACTTCCCCCCACAGATCATAACATACACTATTGTATGTAGTACAACTCATAAGATACTTTGCATATTATAATGGAGTCTTTCAACTTCCATTCACTCTTTCATTTTCATAGACACGATTAGAGTGGAAGTCGCTATGAAAGTAATCCCCCATATCATGATACAGTCATCCGTATATCATCTGTGGAGGTTACACATACTGGGTATGAACCTTTTCAATCTGCTGTTCCCCTTTCTCTGTGGTGACTAAAATTGAGTCAGACTATTGCAATTCTTTTCTTCTTTTTCACCACACTAAAACACCAAACTAGAAAAATGTGTAAATTACTGTATTTTAGTACTTTACACATGCCAATCTTCTTCAGCTGAGACCTGAATAGGAGTCAACATTTCCACACACACCACAATTCCAGCGTCATGTTCCGGGTTTTATTTCCTCAAACATGAATGCAAATTATAATGTTGACCTCATTCTGGAATATAAATGAGAAACAAACCCAAGTCATTATTTTGGGCTCAGGCTGGTCATCTCTACTCTATTCCTAGTATCACACCAGCCCAGTGGCAGCAGCACCATTGTTGGTAAAAAAAAATCCTCTTAGCTGACTGTAGGCAGTGGCGCTCTGGACCTCCATAGCTCCCTGGAAGAATGACACAGTGATTTACTCAGAACAAGACACCATCCCTCAAAGTCATCACTGCAGCATATCCCTCTATGTACACCCAGCTGTGTAATGAAAAGTGACAACACATTGCCATGCTTTTAATGTCTTTGGTTATGGGGGGATGGCGAGGGCTCTGGATGGATAGGGCCCTGTGTAAAAGTATTTGAATGATGTGGTGTGTGCTTTGTCCTGGTTTTTCACAGTCATCGTCTCCAGCTGTGCTCAAAGGAGAAACAATTGAGCCATATTATTCAATATGTTACAGTCAAGTGCATTTAGGACGCACCACAGACTTACGATGTTAAGACTCACTTAAATTGAATCTGATTGGGTCATTTTGATTTGGACAACACACCACAGTGACCACTTGAGCTAAAGTCCCCGCACTGATTCCAAATTTTTTTGGTTTCAGCAGTGTTTTTCCAGCTTGTTTGGTATGGTTTTATTTACTATCCTGCTGGATACTATTCCCAGAGGGTTCCCTAATCCTCTTACCATATGGGGGGGAGGGCAGAAAATATTTTCTTGCTTCAAGTGTGGCTCCAGGCATAGCCTAAGGCTTATGGCAATTTTGGCTGCAGCTTCCGAGCCCAACCTCAAACCTCGCCATACACCCCCAGCCTCTGCCCCGGCTGTCTTTTCTACCCCTCCGTCCATCGCCGAGCCCCAGATCCATTTTTAGCCTGCAGCATGGAACATGTTTGCTGGTAATACATCAGTAGGCATTATATCCTCAGTAAGATCAGACTCCATTGGGAAAAGCATAACCTTGGGAGTGACTTTGTGGCGAGAGCTGTCAGTGCTCTTCCAACTAGCCTGCTGTGAATCTTAACGTGCTTCCAGTCTTAGGAAAGACTCCCGGGAAAGACAAATCTGAGGGGTTTGTCCAAGGTGTAGGAAATGTGTGTGCCAGTGAAACCTTAAAATCCAAAATGTTCTGAGCCACATTTATTTATTTTGGCTCAAGCTAAGGACAGTTTTACTGTATTTGTATTGTGCATAGTCCAAAGAACCACAATGAATTTCACTCATTGTGAAGTTATGTCATTTGTAATCTGAAATCCTCCTGTATTGTTTGGCAGCACCGCTTCTCTGTGTTCTACTCTGTGATACGTCTAGCATACCAAGCCCTCGGGGCACTGACCTGATGATTACAAGGTCAGTTCAGGTTGTTTTGCTTTAACCTGAGGACACAAGCAAGCAAACAAACAGCAAATCAGGTTTGATTTGTCAGTAGGTGTCTGCTGCATGCTGAATCATGGTCTGAATTAAGCAGGCAGAGGATCTGTGATGATGTTTTCTCAGCGAAATCCAATCTGTCTGCAGAGAAAAGCTGTTGGATTTTTTTTTCAGACATCCAATTTAGGCAGGTTTAGTCTGAAACAAATCCCCTCATTTAGACTTGATTTAGAGTGAAATATTGATCATGCAAATTGCACGCTAGTGGGTTATGTCCACCAGCCTACAACAGTTTATGTGCACTATACAGTATATGTGTTACATACCTGGTAATGTGTCAAACCAATACGCAGCCCAGTGGCTCATAGTGTGGAGGCGCCAAAGCTTTTTTTCTCCCATTCTCATTGGCCTAATGTGCTGCTTTTTAATTGAGCCAACATCTGAATGCATGGCCACATCTATCGTATAACTTCTGCCGTCGTTTGAGCCGTCTGTTTAGTTTCAATCCCACTGTTTATATAGCCTGTGTTCAGGCCCATAATGTGGCAGGTTTCGGATGAAATAAATGGGAAAACACACATGGCGGTAACTAATCCCGGCGGCACCATCACACACTCACCACAAGCCACAGAGCCCCTCTCCACCCCTGGTTCCCACCCGCTCTGACTGTTTCCATCCCTGTTGTCCCATCAGCAGCCGTACCCCCATCCCAGTAGCCCATTAGTCTCCATGCTGATGCAGCAAAGCAATGATGGCCAGTCTGGTGAATGAAGGACTAAGTTATTTGCCTTGCAGCTGTCCATCCGCCAACCTTCAGCCGTCCTGTCTTCTCTCTCAGTGAGCTTTCATATTATCAGTGCAATTATTATCATTGAGAGTTGGTTGGCAATGCAAAAGGAGAGACCCAAAGATTAGTAGTGAGTCTCAGAGGGAAGGAGGAGAGATGCAATAGATATGCCGTGATGTCTCTTTACTCTCTGCTGTGTATTAGTCATTGTGTATAAGCATGTGGGTCTGGGTGCAGATTTGTTTGGATGTTGTGTGTATGTATGTGTGTGTGCCAGATGGCTGCCTGGCTGTGGGGTAAAGCTATTATTTTTCTGAGGATGGTATTTTATCAGAGATAATACGCTCAATGCACTGGGTTCTCCATTATTTATTGTTTCTCCATACTTATCTCATTTTTCTAAAGTTGTTTGCTGAGCTTTCCATCAGCTCTTCACGCTCTCCCCGCACTTTTACTTCCTCTGTCTTTCTTTCTTGTTCTCCCATAACCGTTTCCAACTCTGTGGAAAAATTGTTGGTTTTGGTAAAATCCCTCTAAGACACAATCATCAAAGACAGCTTAGGCAATCAAAAGATTCTATTTTGGTGTTATAATAACTCTGTTTGATTGCACTACATTTTAATGACCATAATTCTGTTGGAGAGTGTGTTGTGTAAGCAGAGAACAGATGGCTCAGAGAGCATATTTTAACAACCAAATGACTTGTTTTGTACATGAAGAGCTGACTAGGCACTTGAATTTTACTCAATTACAATTTTCCTCTGAATGGGTCTTTAACTTCATCCTCTCGCACTCCCTCTTCTCTCTCTCCACAGGCATCATCCACCAGATGAAGGGGGACTATGAGACTGCACTGAAACTCCACAAAACACACCTGGCCATTGCTCAGGAGCTGAATGACTATGCTGCTCAGGGCCGGGCCTATGGTAACATGGGTAATGCCTACAATGCCCTGGGAGCCTTTGACCAGGCTGTTCGCTACCATCGCCAGGAGCTGCAGATTTCCATGGAGGTTAATGACCGGGCCTCGCAGGCCTCCACCCATGGAAACCTGGCTGTGGCGTACCAAGCCCTGGGAGCCCATGACCGCGCTCTACAACATTACCAGAACCACCTCAACATCGCTCGTGAGCTCAGAGACGTCCAGAGTGAGGCGCGGGCTCTGGGCAACCTCGGCAACTTCCACTGCTCTCGAGGAGAGTTCCCTCAGGCCGTGCCCTACTACGAGCAGTACCTCCGCTTGTCCCCTGACCTCCAAGACATGGAGAGTGAAGGGAAAGTTTGTCACAATCTGGGTTATGCCCACTACTGTCTGGGCAACTACCAGGATGCCGTCAAATACTATGAGCAGGACCTAGCTCTGGCGAAGGACCTTCATGACAAACTGAGTCAGGCCAAGGCATACTGTAACCTCGGTTTAGCATTCAAGGCCTTGGGAGACTTCACTAAGGCGGAGGAGTGTCAGAAATACCTGCTGTCCCTGGCCCAGTCCCTGAACAATGCACAAGCTCGCTTCAGAGCTCTGGGGAACCTCGGGGACATATTTGTCTGTAAAAAAGATGTGGCTGGAGCCATTCAGTTTTACGAGCAGCAACTGGCCTTAGCTCACCAGGTATGGCCACACACAATGTAGTACAACATATACTAGAACAATTCATCATATAAATAGGAAATGTCATGTGGAATGTAATTTTGACATCACTCACCTAAGTCCCACCTGCTGATATTGTGACATTCTATCTCATTTCAGGTTAAGGAGCGTAGGATGGAGGCCTGTGCCTATGCCGCCCTCGGGGCCACCTACAGACTTGTGCAGAAATATGACAAAGCTCTGGGCTACCACACCCAGGAGCTGGAGGTGTATCAAGAGCTGGGCGACGTGCCAGGAGAGTGCAAAGCCCACGGTCACCTGGCAGCTGTCTACATGGCCCTGGGGAAGTACGCCATGGCCTTCAAGAGCTACGAAGAGCAGTTGGAGCTAGGACGGAGGCTGAAGGATCCTGTCGTGGAGGCTCAGGTGTACGGAAATATGGGCATCACTAAAATGAATGTAGGCGTGATGGAGGAGGCGATTGGCTACCTGGAGCAGCAGCTGGCCACTTTACAGCAGCTGAGCGGCAACGAGGCAGTAATGGACAGGGGAAGGGCCTATGGGAACCTGGGAGACTGTTATGAGGCTCTGGGAGACTTTGAGGAAGCCATCAAGTACTATGACCAGTATCTGTCAGTGGCCCAGAGCCTCAACCGCATGCAAGACCAGGAGAAGGCTTACAGGGGCTTAGGCAATGGACACAGGTTAGTCCTCTGTAAATGAAAGGTGTAATGTTTTAACTGACTGTTTCACATTAGCACTTAACCCAACCCTCCAGGTTCAGGCCAGACTGGGCTTTAATTTCTCAATAGTCAGGTTCTTGCCAATTTCCCTTCTTTTTTTTTTAATACAGACCTTATAGTCTGTGTAATGTAATGAATAATGTCTGGGCTGCGTTGCCCATGTTGTAAAGCCATTATAAGTAATGAAAATGTTGATTTTTAGAATTAGATTTAACCTGACAAAACATTATTCTACATTCTGGTGCCTGCATGGCAAAAGTGGGAGGGGAAACAAGACGACTTGGTCAGCAGTGTTTGCTTCTGCTTTCCTCACAGTGGCAGAGATGTGTGTAACATACAGCAGAGAGTGGTAACCATCATCTGTGCGTCATGTTGCTGTGGACCTCCATGCACAATGAAGGGGCGAGGGGTGCAGCTCGCTTTGCTGAACCTGGCTTGTGCAAGACAGACAGAAATAAAACAAGAAAGGGAAGAAGGAGGCCCTAGCTTTTAATAAATGTTGTAATATTAAAAAAAAAGGTCTTTAAAATTTGGGTTTCCAATCAAACTCAAGCCCTCGCTGCTGTGGCTCAGACATGGACTGGGCTTGGACAGAAACTAAACAGGTTCATGTAGAGTTGGGCCTGAGTTTTTTGGGCGTGATCAAAGCTCTGTTTCACATTTCTAGGGAAATACTTTCCATTCTTTGTATTATGCAGCGGTATCAATTTCCCTTAGCTGTCGCAGTAGCAGATAACTGTATTGACTGAGTAATGCTAATAATGACAGTAATCCTACTTTGCATATTATTTTTCTCCTTGCGCTCAAAATAAAGGACCACCATAGTTTAGAGGCACCTTGCTGGTGAGCACGGCTTGGATGTGAGCCTGGTGCTAGCTGTCTCAGCAGCAGCCTAGTGGCCCTGGCCCTTATCTGTATGCAAAGAGGCTTTGGCACACAGACGTCTGAAACTGAGGGAACCGCAGTTATTTTCAAGGCAACCTCTTACATCTTGTGTCTCTTCTCCCTTCTATTTCTCCGTATGCTTCAAAGAGCTGATAGCATCCTGGGAGACTAACACTGCAAAATAAAACACGAAAGGCTTGCTGAAATCCTCATTTCGCAGATGATTTTCTTCTTATTGTGCGTCATCAGCATGGCACCACGGCAATCACGCACGGCAGTATTAGCCATGCATGAGTTCAGAGGGGAATAATAGACATCGCACTCAAACCCTTCTCCTCTTCTAACAGCTCTTAGTCAAGCACATATATTATCACACAACATTAATTAAGCTTAAGGCTTTTATTCTTTTAATGCTCCATTTGAACCGGCATCCGGCAATTGTTGGTGGTGCCTGAGCATGTGAATAAAGTCTATTTGAAGGCTGTGAGGGTGAATAAAATGTCAAGATGGGATGAATGGCACTCTGTCAACATATACACTAGAGGATGGAAGCGAGGATCCTTTGACAGATGACCCATCTCATTTTAAAGGATGGTAGACGGCGTTACCCTTTGGAACACAGCCTAAATTTTAAATTTCATATCAGAGCTCACATTTCTTCTTGTGGCCTTCCACACACACTGTAGTCTGTCTACATCAGCAGCTATCAGCAGTGTGTTGGACATCTAAATCTATATTTCATTTACACCAAAACTAAAATCATCTGATCTTGCAAATGAAAGAGTTGCTGCAATGTGCGCTCCCTGTTGCATCCTAATAGAGCGAGAACAGATATGTATCTCTAGGAATCAAGAATATATTTTCTCCAAGATAAGCAGGGAGATTTATTTTGAGTGTTGTGGGCACTGAAGATATCTCAGTACTTGTTCAATTTGGACAGAAAATAGCAGTGACAGATTTTCTTTGAGGTTGTCTTGTCGGTTTCTTATCGCACATATCTCAATCCTAATCTCATTGGTTTTCTGTCTTTACCTTCAGGGCCATGGGAAACCTACAGCAGTCACTGGTGTGTTTTGAGAAGCGGCTTGTGGTGGCACACGAGCTGGGGGAGTGTGGAGGCAAGGCTCAGGCCTACGGTGAACTGGGCGCACTGCACAGCCAGCTGGGAAATTACGAGCAGGCTATCTCCTGTCTGGAGCGTCAGCTGGCCATTGCCCGTGATACCCAGGATAGACTGCTGGAGGGCGACGCCAGCTGCGGCTTGGGTGCTGTTTATCAGTCTATGGGAGAGTATGAGACAGCCCTGCGATGCCACCAAAGTGACCTGGAAATTGCAGAGGAAGCGGGCAGCCCCACGCGCCAGGCCCGCGCCTATGGGAACTTGGGCCTTACCTACGAGTCGCTTGGAAACTACGAGCGGGCGGTGGTGTTCCAGGAACAGCATCTAAGTGTGGCGGCTCAGACTAATGACTTGGCTGCAAAGACACTGGCCTACGGCAGCCTGGGGAGAACACACCACGCACTGCAAAACTACTCACAGGCTGTCATGTACCTGCAGGAAGGTGAGTGAGTCAGGGGGAACAGGAGAGAGGATTGCCTTTGTTGCCTGAGCTGATAGGCTTAGAGTTTGTGAATTCATGAATATGAAATTCAGAGCCTATTTGTTGCTAAGCCTTTGCCACTTTTTTATTAGGCTGTGTGCGTGTGTGTGTGTGCGTGTTTGTGCTTTTGTGCTTATGTGTTATAAGTGCACAGGGGGGATTTTGTGTGCGTATTATGCGTCTGTTGTCTTCTGTGCTGTATAGGTACACCAGCATTTGTGTGTATGTCTGTGCAAAACTATCAGGATGCACGCCAAGGCATTTTTTTTCCTGTTTACTTTTCGCTCTTCTTCACACCTCTATATCTACTTTTCTCAGAGGGTTCTTTGCAGTGAGGTGCCAAAGGATCTTTTCACACGGTGGCTGACAGACTCCTGCCTCTCATGCTTCATTGTCCCCTGCAGATTATAGTGAAATAAAAACCTGCAGCTTGGCCCCTCGAAAATTCATTATGTCAGCGACAGTGCAGGAAGGGTTTGTCACCGGGGATGTGATAAGTGGAAGCATCCATGGATGTGAGCCGAATGTCCACACCACCAGCCTCGCCTGTGCCCATCGACAGACCTCATTCTCAGGCACACCCACCGCGTTACGACCCAAACCCTGTTTGAATCCGAGAAAATTGCGGCTTGTGTAAGAGGACATTTGTATATTTCACCCTGCAGGGAGTGAATGCAAGGGAACAGGAATATATCTCCTCTATCTCTCTTCGTCCGCTCTATTAGAGGTAGCCAGGCCTGCAGTGACCCATACACCCTCTGCAGGCCTGCTTGTTGAGCTTTAATGGAAACAAAGGCGACAGGCCATTCTGTCTCCACCCTGTCCTCCTGTTGTCCCCCACACTGTCCTTGTATTGTTCCTCAGTCTGGCTGTGAAAAAGAACAGTGCCTTCACTATCCTTGACAGCCAATTATTTCTGGCCAACCTACCCAGACCGAAAAGTTGGCGAGGTTTTTTCCCCTTCAGTTTTTCTATTTTTTCTACTCCTACTGCTAGTCATGTTTTTTCTTTTTTCTTTTTTTTTGTTCTTCATGCTGCACTGCTTGTTTTTTGTTTATCGAAAAAGATTAATTGGAAGGAGGGATAGCAAGAAAGCTCCGAACTAGTGCAGATAGTGTCGACAACACGTGACCTCCAAATCAGTGCGTGTGTGTATATGTTTGTGTGTGTGTCTCTGTGTTGCACATTAATACAGAATGACAAGGCTACAGCGACATACACTTGAAGATACCAATTAATTGCTGATAGGCAGACATAATTTCTGTCACTTTAAGTGTTCGCACTGCACCCCCAAGTTATCTTCCCTGTAATGTTACATTAAAGGACGCTGCACATCGCTGTCTCAATCTTAAACAAAAGAGGCATCTTACACCAAGATGCACTTTTCAACGATTAACACAATGGTGTCATTAAATCAATGCTGTCATTGTAGCGACTAATGGAGGTATTAAAGTTTCTCCACGCTTCATTTATGGAACCACAACTAATGGAATAATAATATTGACCTGCAAAGGCTGGTGGTGGTCAAAATGTACCTGATGTTTAAAGGGTAACACCACCTCAATTAAGCGTTCCAATATGTTATTTCTATAGGGAAAGTTCAGTCAATATTTTTGATCATGAGCTGCTCTCTCAAGCCAGAAAGCAGAAAAGTAGGTCTCAAACTTGTGATGTCATAAGGTATAAAGTCTGGAGTGCTTCATAGACAATAAATGGGAGCCTGATTTTACTTTATTTTATTGTAGTGTTCTGAAACAGAAAATGTACGCATATAGTCACAACATTCCCCCTAGATGCTCTAAGCTTTCCCAATTCATTGTCTATGGAGCAGCTCCAGACTTTATACCCTACAATATCACAAAATTTGACTTTTTACACTCTTTCTGGATTTGGGAGAAAGTTGTTCATGTTTATATTTATATATATATATATATATATATATATATATATTGATTATTGTAGATTATAAATAAAAACAGTTATATGAAATTACAGTATATACTCTTAAAGAGAAAATCCTATTGAATCCTATCAATTGTAGAATGTATATCATTTGTACATTTACAGACCGTGTTTTTGTATCTTGGATTACATACACGAAACATGTATGGGATAATGAACTCATATAGTACACACTATGAAATCTGTATGATCTGTAAGAAAGGGGCCTTAAGCATGCGTAGGACAAAACAGACTAACATTGTAGGTTTATTTACAGATGACGTTACATGTGATTTTTTGTATGATTTTGTTATAAACACTATAATAGAACTGATTCAGGAATTGTGTTAAAACACATTCATGTAGGCTGGCCTTTGAACATCTTGTCAGGAGGCATATAAAACTACATGCATTTGGATGATAAGTATTGCAGTGTGAAATGTCTGCACCTTTCATCATCATATGTGGACCCCTCACAGTTTTCAGTGTGTCTATTTTTACACTGTACATCTTCATGTCGGTTGCTTTTAACATGGCAGTAGGGGTTTGACTGGTGGCATGGGGAGCTGCTGATATACTTTTTTGCTTTTAACTTTTGAAGATATTTGTGGCTATTTTCTTTCTCATATTTCATTTCTCTCAGGCTCAGAACAGACAAAAGCTTTCACCTCACTTCAATATATTTTGGTGATGTGACATTCAGAGCTTTAATATAGCAGCAAACCGAGGGTGCAGGTTTCACTTCAGCATTGAAGGGACATATATGAAATGGGGGATTTGGGGGCTCCTCTGTCAGATTTTAGCATCGAGTGCTTAATTTCCTGCATTCTGGTGAATGTTTATGCATCAGTTTGTTCCTTTTCTGCATCAATTTATGGTGTAAAGTCTTTAATTTTGTTAAAATTAAAGTCCCCCCTTTACTTTTGTGTTTTTACAGGGGAAAACAAATACACATGCTCTTAATATTTAGGGGGACATGTCTCCTGCGTCCCCTTCACGGAAGCACAGCTCTCACCCTGAGGTTCCCCCCTGATTAACAGCATTAGCTCCGTCTGCTCTGTTGCTGTGGTTTAGTGTTGTTTATGGAGTTAGCACTGTTAGCTGCTAGCCGCCGTCTCAGCCACCTCCATGTGGAGAACTGTGACCAGACAACTCATACGCTCTGAATTTCTCATAGAGCCCCCCTTTGACATCTGAAATAAGAACAAACAAAAATGAATTAGCCTAGCTCTCCATTATCTCATAAATTATTAGGTAAGCTTTTACAAATACCAATATTTAATTCCCAACTCAATACAAATGTCACTACTGTCTTGGTATCAATGTGAAGTTTGTTTATGTAGGATGAGTTTGATTTGTCACAGTCCCCATCATGCTCAGTGTTTAGACGTGTCAGGGGTCTGTGGGAGATTTTTTACGGAGTGAAGAAGAGGGAGACGTAGCAGTGAGAGCTTTTTTCCTTCAAAAATTGTTTATGGTACTTTTACTGTATATGACACACTGGTCTTTCTCGCATGTGGTCATGATCAAAGGGCTCTGTGTTGTCAAGTGTCACGAGTATGCATGTGCCTGGGTACTTTGTTTCCGGCGCAACACACTTGTGGTTCTACGGTGCATGAGATTTCGTGCCCTTGTTCCAACCCATACGTACGTGGTGTCTGCACGTAAAGCCTGTGTCTGAAGCCAGAGTTGCGTGGGCCTCAGGGGCTGCAGAGAATCTCTCACCCAGCTGTCAAGCAGCCTTTAAAGTGTTCTCTAGTTGCTCTTCAGGGCGCAGCCAGCCACGGCCACATCCTCGTGTCAGTTGCTGCTACGTGACTGTGCCTGCGGGGCGCACCAAAGGCACGCACAGTGACAGTGACAGACACTGAATGATACAGAGCGGGAGAACAGAGGGAATGAGAGAGTTAGGGAGGAAAGGAGGGATGGAGGGAAAGAAAGAGAATGGCAGGCGGGCGGGCGGAGGGGATAGACAGGATCGGCATGAGTCATAATTCACATGTATTATTTCACTGTCAACTGGAGAATAAAGAAAACATAGAGTTGGTTGACATTCAGGCTTGATCATAAAGAACTATCACAGAGCAGCTCAGACAAAGAAAGGTTTTTTGTGTGTGTAGTTGTGTATGTGTGCGTGTGCGTGCAGATAAAAGACTCAGAGCTGGAGTTGAGATGAGTGAGGGGTGAGGCTGTCAGAGAATGAAAAGGATAATTTAGATCTGTTTCCTCTCTCTTGCTCCAGCGCCTAATGAGCCCTAAGCAGTGCCGAGTCCCCGCAAGCACTGCCACCACAGTCAAGATGAAACAGGTAGAAAGAGCGGAGGGTGGGGGCCAGAGACACAGGCACAGAGATGAGAAAATGAATACGGGAGGTAGAGGGAGAGAGGAGCGCAGCAGATGCATGGGGGGAGAGGGCAGGCAGACGGAGGGAGGGTGTGTGGAAAGATAAGGCGAGAGGGGAGACTGTTGCAGGCTTCAAAGGCTGCCGGCTAGCGTGGCCATGGAGGAGCCATGAAGTCTATGGTTGCGTGGTGTGCTGGGTCTTGCGGAATAGGCTGGCTGTTTCGGGTCACGCTCTCTGTTCTTGGCTTATCTGGTCCAGCCACAGACTGTTTTCCAGGAATGCCGAGAAAAGCAGGCTCGGATGAGGGTGGCTTGGCCCATTTTCTCCTCTCTTTGACCAAAAGCATGTTTAGACCCCTCCATCACACAAGCAAGTGGAGAGAATAGACTTGCAAATACAGAGCCCCGTGTTAAGTGAGACTGTGCATGAGCAATAGCCCATTGCACACAGCAGACTGCTTGCTGTGCATTTAGCACCTTGTGGGTGATATGTGGCCCAGCAGCTGTCGTTTTTTTTTTTTTTTTTTTTTTTTTCATCATTGTCCTCTGTGGAGTGGCATTTTCATCTCAGTAATTGGGCAGAACCAAGTACTCTGCAGGCAGACTGAGGACACATGCAAAGATGTGACATACGCCTCACTGCTTGAGGGATTGGAAGTGAAAAACAAACTGTGAGCTCGCCAGGTGATCTGACACAGGCACACTCACTGAATATACACACCTAGGTACACGCACACACACACACACACGTATACACACACATACCCAAACCTCCCCTGGCTTCTCAGACAACTCAGAGAGTCTCTCAAACAAAATATCACAAAGTCGACTTTGCACTGTGAGTTTGCACACGGTCTATTATTAGCTCATCAGCGTGTTTGCAAATATTTGTAGATGTCTTCATGATATTGTGTGGCTTCTTTTATGCAAACATTAAGCGAGTGTTTGTGTTTGCTCAGCCAGTCGATGCTTAGCATTGATTACTATGCAGTCCGATTAGTGCTCTAACAGCTTCCCTCTATGGCAGAAATGTGTGTGTGTGTGTTTTAGTCCCAGTGTGAGCAGTATCTTACAACTGAGGCCAAATATCCAAACCTGTTCGCTGTCAGAACATCAGTACCACGCTATGCTTACATCTGTTACTCTGAAAGATACCTAAGAGTCTGCCTGCTCTGAATAATTTTTACTCTCCTCTCTCTCATCTGCTCTCATTTCCCTCTCTGACAGGCCTGCGGCTTGCGGAGCAGCTGGCTCGGCGTGAGGACGAGGCAAAGATCCGCCATCGTCTTGGGCTCTCTTTGTGGGCCAGTGGGAATCTGGAGGAGGCCCAACATCAGGTATCTCCTTCTCCTTCCTCTTCTTGCCCCGACTCACCTTGACTCAACTCCTGTCTCCTCTCCTCTCCTCCATCTGGACCCCTTCCAGCAAATCCACCTCTTGTAGTTAAAACTGACCTCTAATAAGCACACATCTGTTAGTCGGCAAAGATTACAAATGAGAGAGGGAAGTAGATGTCCAAAGACCTGGGGTGTGAAATATAAGTTTTCAGTAATGCTCTAACGGTGAAAGAAAGAGCCCAGAAGAGAGAAAACAACAGGAGAAGAAAAAAGGAGAGGTGGCTATAGAGCTTGAACACGGCTGCTGGCAATATGCTAGGGAGTCTGTTGAGCTGGTAAATGCTGTCATCTCAGCAGACAGGCGACAGATGACTGAAGATATTTTTTGTATCTATGTGCATGGTCTCAGGAGTCCCAAGCCTCCGCATCACACACAGACACACACACACACGCACGCTCCTCTTCAGCCCACTGCCCACCTGGCAAGCATGGAATATCCCCTTAACATCTCTCTTTACAGTCTGTCCACACACCACAGCTCAAGATTTGATTTTTTTTTTTTCTTAGCTTGTGTATCCACATGTAAGTCTGTGAACAGTCAGCCAACAGCAGTGGCTGTCAGTTGTGTCTGTAGGGATGTTACTCAGCTGCTTTCATTTTCAAAATCTAGTCCAAAACATTTCTGTTATGATACCAGCACGCTACGTACATCTATGTGACCCAGATAGCTTTCTTTTTCTGTCAAAAAGTAACTTTGTCTGTTAACAATTATCTGTAACAAGAGTTGGAAAAGAAAGACTGGACCAAGGAGGTGACTAGAGCAGAGGCTCATGAGTCATACTGAGGAATTTGTGTTCAATTAAAGCAAAATATTATTCTAACAAGCCGATGCAACATATTTTCCACTGTGTGTTTGCTTTCCAGTTTAACGCTTGACCTTAAGACCTTAATAGTGCATATTAGCATTGTGTTGTCTTTGTTGTAACATACACAGATCCAGTGCTTTGTCTACATATACCACAGCAGGGCTTAAGATTTTTTCCCCCTATGTCAGCTCGTAGCCCCAGGGTGAATTGGTGGTGGGAAAGGACACCGTTGTCCTCAGAGTGTACATCAAATGGTTATTCATGAGCTGGCCTGTTGCTACACATGACCTTGGTACATAGCCTGACCCACTTCAAACCTCATTTGTATAGGAATTTGTAAAGCACTCATAGATGTGGGAATCACAGTACTTGACCTCATGTTCCTTATTCTCTATATATTTAAACTCAATTGTAGTTTAATGCCATAGCTGTGATCCCGCTGTTCACCGTGACACCCAGATTGACGTGCCCTGATTCTAATCAGCTATTTCACCAACGTACGCTCCCTCTGAGAAGTGCTCACATTCATAAGGAGAGCATGAATCAATAAATTCATGTTTACTTATGTATCTGTAGACTACTGTAGAATTTTTTTACCTCTGATATCATCTGTCACACAGAATGAGAGTTTACCAGGGAGATTATTTTACAAAAAATCATTTGAGGTGTGTGTGTATCAGGCTCCGCTTGTGTTACCCATTCAGTGTGACATTGACATTCACTTAACATGTCAGATAAAAGCCATGTTAGTGTCAGTGACGGTAAAACATAAGAGTGCTATCTGAATGCATAGCAGCTGAAGAATGTGGCACATTTTACCTGTAGCACAGCCAAGGCAAGTCACTGCGGACGCAGCACATTTGGGATTGTTTCCCTTTCATCGGTGCCAGGAGGGGTCAGGGCAGAGGGAAAGGCGCTGTGAGAAATTAGTTTCACTCTTAAAGGGATGTCTGCAAGCCTAACAGATTAAACTAGCACTGCAGCAATCCGCCCACAGTCCTATCAGCAAAATCAGCCTGAGACTAGCAGCTCTGTCTACTAGCACTAATGCAGCAGAGCTCACAGATTCTACGCTGATCTCTACTCTCTCTCCCTTCACTCCCTCTGACACACTTTTCCTGCATGACCTTGGGATATGCCAGATGAGCTATTGTGTATGCATGTATGTGTGTGCGCAAGTAGCGTGCGCTCTTTTTTTCCTCGTTCTTTTCTCTTACACAACCCACAGTGCTGATGGAATCCATTTCATCCACACCAACAACCCAATCCAATGCAGCTCTTTGTCTTGTACGAACTGTGGTCAAGCAGTGTGAGCAGAGTGCTTTACCCTCTCCGCTGGCCCCCGGACTCCTGGAGAGTGGCTCTATAGCAGTCCCAGTCTGCCATAGGCGCATAAATAGGAAATCAATAAAGGCTCCCATGAATCAGCACTCCTGGCTAGCTCTGCTTGGCCAATGTGCAACACTGCCTGCTGCCCCACCTCTCCATTGTCTATCTCCCTCTCTCAATTCAATGTCTGGCAGTGAATAGAAAGGTCTAATCACACAGACAGGCCCACAGAGTTTACAAAGCATTTTTTTCTTGGATGCTGTCTGTCCAAGATGCCCAGGTAATGGTTTAGCTTCTCATTGCCCTTTCCCATGTCCAAGCAAATAAGAGCCGAAAAGGGGTTTACTTGTGTTAGATGGTGATTCATCAAGCTACATTACAGTACTTTCCTCAGTTGAGAGAAGCAGAATTGGAAGGTCTCATCAGTGATGACCAGTGAGGTGGGATGGTGCCATCTAGTGGCCACAATCATTCTCTCGCCTCAAAAGCCCAATCATAGATCCATAGTGGTACGTGAATCGGTTGACATTTTTATCCATTGTGTCTTACTGTACCCTGTCTGCTCAAATTCAAATAAATATAAATAAACCTATAAAAAAGGCAGTAAAGCTTCCCTTAATAATTAGAACTGAATCAAAGTGTGGTGTTATAGTTTTACTTTGTAAGCGAACAAGCCAAGAATATCTGATGACATCTGATTGTTGCTGTTTATCCTCAGCTCTACCGGGCTTCTGCACTGTTTGAGACCATCCGCCATGAAGCCCAGCACAGCACAGACTATAAACTCTCCCTCTTTGACCTGCAAACCTCCTGCTACCAGGCGCTCCAAAGGGTCCTTGTCAGCCTAGGTATGCCATGGATACTTCTCACACCCTCACTACTTCATGCTGTCAGGTTCCAGTTTATTGAAGGATTAAGTTTTTACCTATTAAGCGTAATTGACCTCTGATTACACACAGGCCACCACGATGAGGCTCTGGCAGTGGCGGAACGCGGTCGTACACGAGCCTTCGCTGACCTCTTGGTGGAGAGGCAGACAGGCCAGCAGGACTCAGACCCCTACACCCCAGTAACAGTGGAGCACATCTTGGATACCGTCAACAGCCAGAGGGCCTTGGTGCTTTATTTCTCCATGGCTGCCGGCTACCTGTACAGCTGGCTGCTGGCTCCAGGAGCAGGTAAGGGCAGACTCTCTGCACGGCTGACTGCTCAGATTGTAAATTGTTTTTATTGAGATGCTGAAATCACATCAGGTCTGTCTGTCTGTCTTATTGCTATTGCTTTCTGCCTTAAAACATTCTTTCCAGTGTCAGGCACCATATGTGCTTGAACAATCAAATTTGGCAGATAGGTTTCAAACAGTCCCCTTTTACTGAGGTAAAATAAATTATACCAGCTGAACATATGGTGGTACTATGGGTGGCAGTTTTACACTTTGGCCAATAACTCCTGAACCTGCTTATTTTTCTCATAGTGCTTTGTTCAACACATTCAACTTTCTACAAATTTCAATTTTATGCAAAACTTATTATTTACCGTTCTCCTTCAGAGTTGTTAAATTTGAAATATTACACACCATATTTTCTTGTAATACACAATAGTTTGTTGATGAATGCTCAATGCTGAAGCACTCAAATGCCATGTAATTGTAAAGATGGGCCAAAATATTTGCAAAACTGTAGAGATTGAATTGAAAACAAAAATAAACAATACATAATAGTGAACATGTGCAACAGACTTTAAATAAGTATCTTCTCTCTACTGTTTGTATTGAAGCAGCTTTCTTGTACGTAGTTTCACGCTCTAACAACTACACAGGTGAAAGCACGTACACAAAAATAAACATGACTTGCTTGTTTAAATCAAAACGGATAAAAGGCCTGGAGGCTGTAGCTTGTTTTCAGCTGCAGGGGTAAGAAGGCCAGCTTTAACACCGAGCATCAGTGCCACCTGCCACTCTGCTGTTCGGATTTGCCCCCTGCTTTGCTTCTCACCCCAGAAGGCATCTGCCAATGAACCATGCTAATTGAAAGTGACACAGCCAAACAACATCGGCAACATCTCCGTACATGCCAACAGGAAAACGCTTAGCTGTTGCGCCAAGACAAAACATAATTTCTCTGTCTCTTTTCATCCCATCTCCTTTGTTTTTTGGGTTTTTGTTCATTCCTCAGTTTTCTTTTGATTTTTTTTTTTTTTTTTTTGTACCGCTGTACTTTTGCACTTCTTTGTGTACTTCTCTATTTCTGTCTCTTTTGTTGACACGCTGAGTGACACCAACACAGGCAGAGGGATTAAGACGCTGCTTGTTTGTATGACTCATGAAATTTCAGTTTCACAAAGAGAATAGGCAAAGCTGCGGGTGAACTACAGTGCATGTCAGACGACTCCCGTGGCTGCCATACTGTTAGTTGTTCTTTGGCTCCCTTCTACTCTCTGCTGTAAAGAGAGGAAATGAGAGCTGTGACCCGTGTCCCATGCCACCACCAAGCCTGAACATTTGATCAAATCCAGCTCCCAGGCAACCAGATGAACTTGACCCCCAGCACTAGTCATACGGAGGGGAGGAACACTACAGGGACCAGTGAAGATCTTCAAAGCGCTGAATATTACCCCAGGCTAAGAGGGAGCCACTTGCTCACTAATCGCCTGTCTGTCACTTCTGGCATTCCCTGGCATCCAGCTGGCACACAAACATGGCCTGCTCTAAAGAGGCTGCACTCAATAAAAAGGCTACTAAGGTCCTAATTACTTTAGAAGTGTAAATGTGACATTTTATAGACCTGAATCACAAACACTCTCCATTCAAATTTAATAGAAAGCATACATATGAGCACATCCATTTACACAGCACTGACACACCCACAAACTCAGACACATACACACACAGCCTGTACTCCATCTCCCAGTGTGCTTTTCCCCGCCCCCCTCTGATGTTCCTGCTCGAAACTCAGCTGAGCTCTCGTGGCGGGCAGCAGATGGCACAGGCAGCCTACTCTTATCTTTTATTGAACATTATTTGTTTTATTCATTTTGCTCAACAGATGCACTACTGCACGTGGCGTCACTCGCAGCTTTCAGTTGAAACCATCCAATATTCCCTAATGTCATGAGCGAGTAATACAAACGTATTACAAAAAGAGGCATTCCATTTTTGTTTTGACCTTATTAAACTTTATAAACACCTCAAAACAACCAGTCATGTTTGCCCTCCTTTCTCTCTCCACAGGCATCCTGAAGTTTCATGAGGTGTACCTTGGCGAGGGTGTATCAGAAGGAGGGTCAGACTTCCAGGAAGGGGGTGGCGGTGGTGGGGTGGTCAGTGGCTCTTCATTGGAGCAGCACATTGCCAGCGCCCGTGAGGCTCTGGGAGTGGAGTCTTATTACAGCAGGTGAGATGTTTACAGCTTTCAAAATGATTTTTTGTGTGTGTTTGTTACCTCATTAGCCATATAATAACATTTTCACATGGGAGTAATTGCTAGTTTGCACAAGCCTGTCGCTGGTATCTCATCTAAATCGAAAAATTCCATTTTGCTGCTATCACTGATTTATAAAACCCAGTAGCCATTTAGTCTGTACCCAACCTGTTCTTTGTTGTTTTTCTCCTGAGGCTGGATAGCTACCACGGCTGAGTAGACAAAGAAAAAAAACACACCCACATAAACTGTATTGACGAAAGAATTGAAGGAAAGGCAGTACAGATCACACTGTTTGATGAACAAGGGCTCTTTGGAGAGCGCCTGTTCACCACTCACCAGAAGGAAGTGTAGAAACAACATGACTTATCATCAAGAATGTAGCCTAAACCACAAAAAGATTAACACTTAAAGCAAAACTTTCACTTTAATCTGTAGTAATATCTGAGGAAGGGTTACTTTATCATTCAGAAAGTGTGTGTGTGCGTTAAAGAGTGTTATTCTACCCCAGTGCACCCTGTGATGACAGGCCTCCACCACCTTCTTAAAGTACTCCTCTCTCTCCCCAGTGGGAATAAATGAGACGGAATAATTGCTCTTTGGATAGCCAGACTATTGAACCCACCAAACAAACATCGAACCTGACAAGTAAAGGAAGAGAGAACAGGGTTTCCTGAAAGTATCAGGAAGAATGGGAAGAAGGTTAAGACTCAGTGGTAAAATCAATGGAGTAGAATTCAAAGAAGCAGAGCCTGGTGGTTAAAGACCAAACAGGCAACAGGGAATGTAGCCAGAGGGACTCTGCAGGAGGAAATGGCAAATGTGGCGAGATATATCGACAGCTAATATCACCGATCGACATCCACGGGTCTGCACCGCGTTTGACGTTAGCATCGTTTCTCTAGTTGGTGTTTGATCCATAGTGCCCAGCTGGTCCGCCCAGTGCCAGCCTCCGCCACCCCAGCAGCCTGGCCCTCCTGCCCCATTACCAGCTCATTTACTACTCCAATGGGAAGCTGCACACACGCCACTGCGCCTGGATGGGCACAATATGGCACCACTTACCAGCCCATTCATTCTCCAGAGTGGAGAGAAAGGGTCTGAAATGAGTGGAGAGGGAAAATGAATGGAATGGGGAAGAATGGGGGAGAGCATATGTGTGTAAAAGAAAGGGCGATATAGAGAAGGGAGGATGCAGCCTTTGTGATAGAAAACTATACATTAACAAATGGATTTCTTGGTAAAATCATCTTTTTTAACTGCATTGTATTCTGCATCCAACATTTCTTCAGCTCAGGTCTGTTAGTATGTACACACCGGGAGAATGAATCTCAAATGAGACACATACTACACAGATTTCAAGAAAAATAGTGGTGGTGGTGGTGCGAGGGTAAGATGATAAGAGATCCCAGTGTGCAAGTTCACACTCAGCTACCGTGAGAGCAAGAAGCTGACATAAGAGTTACATGATATGGGTGCATGAGAGGAGAGGTTCAGGCATGAAGGGAGAGATAGGGGGAGTGGTGGCGTGGCAGCGATTGTGGGTTGGGGGTGGTTGACTCCCCACTGACTGGATCAGCATCACCAGCATTATAATGAAAGGATTTAACTCTGCTTACCATCAGGGTGTTGGACCAAGCCTGTGAAATTAGGCCAAGTGTATGTGGGTTGAGCAGTGTGTGTTTCGGGCAGATTGGGAATGTGTGTAGTTGACTTATCCGCAGAGAAACAATGTAAGTCTGTGTATTGTCTACTTTGCCGAAGTGCCTTTTTCTTGCCAACATTTCAGCGGCTGTGCATGTCTCTCACTCCATCTTGCTCTCTCTCCCTTTCTTTCAGAGGGTGTTCGAGCAGTGAGACAGAGAGCGAGGCGGGAGATTTGTTGGACCAACAATTTGAGGAGCTCAACAACAAGCTTAACTCCGTCACTGATCCAACAGGCTTCCTGCGTATGGTGTCCAGAAACAACCTCTTCAACAGGTCGGGGATTTTTGCAAATCACCTGGACATCCCTACTCTGTGTTTCTGTGCAACAGCCCTAATCAACAAGCGCTACTAAGACCTACTTTTCCACCAAAAAAAAAGAAAAGATAAGAAATATCTGCTAGGGTAAGGAGATTCATGGGTATTGTGGCTCATCTGTGAAAGGAGTCTTTTCTCCTTTGTTTAGCCAGCACAGAGGCAGCATGTGAATCCTCCTTATTAAATAGAATGAGTAGAGCCAAGCTGCTAAAACCCTTATCAACTGCCTACTCTGATGGGGCCTTGCATGTGTGTGTGTGTGTGTGTGTATGTGTGTGTCGTGTGTGTGCCGATACAGACATCGGTGCGGTTTTAAGATGTTTGCTCTTTCTGTGTTTGTTTGTTGTGCAGATTTATGACTGTTGATACTTCAGTGAGTCTGCCAGTGGCTCGTTCGGAGCATTATTTAACGATACTGTGCAAAGCGTTCATTTACACTGCCTTGATTGGCAACGTATACCAATAGAGTGTGTGCATGTGTGTGCATACATGTGTGTGTGTCTGGGTCATATTTCCCTGTCCTCGTCCACAGTTGAGCTGCTCTTTGATGAGAGGGTAATTCCAGCTTTAATTGAGTCTTGGTGCTCATTAAGCCCCTTTAATGGGCTGCCGGTAATAATCCGCTCATTCTTGTGGGCCTCAAAAAACTCTGAATTATAAAGCTCCTCATGCTTAGGAGCCTATCGTCTATCACAATGTTAAAGCAAGAGAAAAAGAAAAAACCTCATTGTGATTTCAAGTCGTCCATCCTGGGGTTTGATGTCAGATAATGTATGTGTATGTGCTTTTCATGGGCTCTATTTGACCTCTATTCTCCCTATCATTTTTCCCTAACATGTTAAGATTTCGGCTATTAGCGGTGTGAATACCTCAGTATTTCCACAATTACTTATTATAATGAAAAAGGAGCAAAATGAATAAACTCTAATTGAATGACATTTAAATCAAAATTGGTAGCAGAACAGTATACTCACATTAAAAGATCAGTGCTTCTTGGTGTGATATCTTCGTTTGGTATTATCATTGATTGGCCTATTTTAACACAGAGATCTAATCTACACCAGGGAGCTTGGAAGGATTACTATGGGAAGGTGATAATGAAAGTCTCCTTCGCATCTAATCCCCTCAGTGTGTAATTGAATACGTTTTTATGCACAATGATAGCATAATGAGATTGTTGGAGGATCTTGATGAAGTTGTCAGTGAAGAGGCAGTAAGCACTGGTAGAACTGGATGCCTACATCAAAAGAGCTGAATGGCCACTAGCCACACTAGCTTGAGCAATACTCAAAATCGCAGCTAGAAATTAGGTCAGTACAAAGAGCTTTATGTGTTGTAATAAAGGGCGACTTGTCTACCTTTGTGTCACCTCTGAGATCACACTTGAAGGCACGACTTTCAACTGCAGCCCAAAATAAGCAGCCGCTGAATGCAATCTTCACCTTCAGCATCACCGCTCTTAGTCTTTTCTTCTCGCTGTTTCCCTCTACACTTGACACTCACCTTCTCTCGGCTTATCCCTTGCCTCCTCTCTCATTCTTCCTGTCAGGCTAACAAACGATTGTTTGCTTTCCCATGGAGGCTCATGCCAAGGCCTGGGAGAGAGACAGAGTGTTGGGAGGCTGGAGGGAAGCCAGTGGCCAGGGGCTACCAGAAGGGCAGGATAGATGTCTGTTGGCTCGGGCCTGGAGGAAACTCTGGCTGGTGGAACAGATGGAGAGTTGTGACAAGTGCGGCCATAAAGCTCGGCCCCTTGTGTGCCTACAGCACCAAAGGCTTCTAACCCCACGGCCACCATTAGCACAGTTCTCAGTATGTTGTGTGTCTCTGCCTGAGCAGGGAGCTGTCACCCCTCGTCACAGCAGACATGCCTCAAACACACAGGGCTGTTACCTTATTTTGTCTTTGTGTTGCAACATAGTCATTGGCAGTGCAATGGAGACACTTATCTTTCATCAACTGGAGGCTCTGAGTTTTCACTGAATGTAGAGAAGGTACCTGTAAAGATTTGATTAGCCCTGCTCTCTGCCCCCTCTGGAGGTGATTCTGGCAAGCCATCACTACTTCATGTGTCTTTAAACGCTACATGTCCACAGTGCAATACTGCCATCTAGTGGAGCTTTCCATACTGGCATTATATTCTCTGTAGTATTGCTTCCTGTCATGTGAAATTATATGTATGTGTTCACAGAGGGATGGAGATCCAGTGTGGCCTGCCTTCATCTGCCTTTCACTCCGTGTGATTTAGATCTGACAGTGGTTATATTAGAAAAAGAAAGATGGGCCTTTATGATTGAGCGTTGGATCACTCTCTTCTGCTACAGCTTTGTACTGCTACCACACTCAGACTCAAAAGATTACAGTGGCTGAATTTGCGTCTTGCTAGAACCGTATCTGATGTAACACGATGCAGCGAGTCAGACATCATGGAGCTTGTCAGCCACGTTCCCAACACATCTGCAAAGCTCATTAAGAGCAGCGGGAAGGTTTGATGTTAAAAGACAGTTTGACACATGAGACCTCTGTTTACATGCAGAATCTTTACACAGATTTTAAATTGTATAGTCTTATGAAAGACTTTAAAGGGGTACTTTGCCTGTTTTCAATCAGCTTTGTATCATAACAATGCGGGTAGTGTGTGTAAATGAACTGTGGTAAACCTCCATCTTACCAGCTCCCAGTTATCTTCCAGTTCAAACTGGCTCCAAGGCTGTTGCTTAAACTACGGATTATACGAACACAGAGAGTACATAGTATAGCACATTAAAGTCCTGCCCCCACCGGGGTGGAAAACAATTCATTGGCATCCAATGAATTTGTGTTGTGTGTAGGTGCTTTTTTGTCATAAACATCTGCCAGAAAACAACTCAAAAATACCTAAAAGCTGCTTTGTGGTTGGATGTGCTACCAACATGGTAGAGAATCCATAAGTAAGATTTTACAAGCTGCTGAACCGAAAAACTGAGCCTTTAAGCAGTAAGATATGAAGCATGAGCAGGAAGATATGGGAAAACTGTGAGCTCCTGACACTCAGTATGTCTCTGTGCAGCAAGCATTTTGCTAATTTGGCTTGACAAACTGTAGAGGTTGAAGCTAACTAAGCAATGTCTGGTTTTGATGTTTGTTAGGTTTAATAATGATCATGCCTGGTGAGTTAATAAAATAGTTGTAAATATCAAAGCATGTCACAACTGGCCATTCAGTGGGATCATTTCTCAAAGATAAGCAAGGTAAGGAGAAGGGACACACACACAGGTCGAAAGAAGGTGCTAAAATAATCAATTGACATGCTGATATCAGTCCTTTGTTGCATATTGTGGAGCTGATAGTTTTCCCCTCTGGTGGGTGTTGTTTTCAGAGTATGATGTTTTGCACTCTGTTTCTATACAGTAGTTCAGAGATGTTGGCTGATGTAGAAGTTAGTATTGCCTTAGTCCCTTTGTCAAAAAGCCTATGAGTTTCTGTTGGATTTTAATAATTGCGGAAAATAAAATGTTTACGATAATTACACATTTTGTTCAGCAAGATAATCTTCACAAATAAACACCACTTTTATCATTTTTGAAACCTAACTGCAATTACCACAAGTAAAAAGCTAGCATCAGGCTATAAACAAACTACACCATGGTTACATCCTCACCACAATGAGGCTGTAAGCATGGCTTTGGCATGATGGCATTTTGTACTCTCATTTAGCCACTTGGTAGCAACCGCCTTCTTTAAGACACGTAAAAGCTTCAAAATTCACGAGTGGGGACAGATCTTATGTCGTAGAACAAAACATGAAAGTCTCTTAAGCTTTTGTTAACCACAGACCTTATTGCAGGCATCTAACCAAAGACCCATTAAAAAACCCACTGACTTTGAGATGAGGAAACTGGGAGTGCTGAAATGCTAACTCATTGTGGGGTTTTAGGACTCATTCCTGGAGGCGAATTTGCAAATCCTGGCATTGCCTATTTCTCACCTAAAATGTCTTCAGAAACATATTTTAGTGCACTGTTTGGCTGTAAGACAAGAATTTGTATTAATTGTATTATTGCACCTCATAGAACAGGAAGTGGCCACCATAACACTAAAACTAAGAAGTGCTGATAAAATGTGAAACAAGATTCTGTTACTGCGGTGCCTATTTCTCACCTAAAACGTTTTCAGAAACATATTTTAGCTTACTGTTTAACTGTAATTCAAGATTGTTTGTTACCAGCTAGTTGTTTGCTATGCAAAAAACAGCCAAGCTTGCATTATGTCACCCACCAGTGGGAGCATTTACTGCTCCAGTGAGGCACAGTGCATTCTCTGTGTTGTAGGTTTTCTACCTCTTGAACAAAAGCAAAAGCCCCTTTTCTCTGTTTTCTCTTGTCATGTAGCACCAGTTTCAAAAGAATTTGTCTTTCTACCGCATAGACAGCTTTGTTGTATAAAAAGACCATCTTTCCAGCAGTAAAATACTTCTTTAAAGACTTGAATTGTGTTGAATGTTTTCAATTACAAACCTTTTGTTGACCTTAAAGTAACAATGGCAGCATAGTGTTCTTAGGACCAAATTTGCATAGTTATGTTATTCACTTTGTCATGTAGAATAATGTCAGTTTAGACCTGAAATTGGTTTTGACTCGGCAACCCTTGAGTCGTGGGGACTAAAGCTTCGCCCCCAAATCTTGAATATTTGTACATCTGGAAGAAGGAAGGTCATTTTGTAACTTGAAGAAAAAAGAGATATTGTCCCTGCATATATTTTGGGAGCTTATTTTGAATGCACACTGTGGCAAATTGCTTAAACCAGCTTGGGTCAGCAGCATAAAAGTAGGTTGTGCGAATGAAAACATTATTTTGTGTTATGTTTGTGCAGGAGCTGCCAGAGTATGACCAGCCTGTTCAGCAACACCATGTCCCCTGCCAAAGATGGTAACTCTTCCCTGCCTCGTCGCTCCAGCAACCTCGGAAAGCCTCCACTCCGGGCACTTTATGATTTGCTCATTGCACCTATGGAGGGGGTGAGTTCTACCTCTATGGGTCATTGCCTGCCTGTTGATGTAGCTGTGTGGTAGGGAAGAAAACAGCATAAGAGAAAATGCCATTATGAAAAAAAGTGTTTTTACACTAATCCTTTTGTCTGACAGGGCTTGATGCACTCCAGTGGGCCTGTTGGCAGACACAGACAACTAGTGATGGTGCTTGAAGGAGAACTGTACCTCATCCCCTTCGCCTTGCTAAAAGGAAGCTCTTCTAATGAATATCTGTACGAGCGCTTCAGCCTCATCGCTGTTCCGTCCATCCATGGCCTTGGATCCAGTGCAAAGGTTGACCTTAATTTGATGACTGAAAATTTATGCTTTAATTTTAATTTAAACTCTAAAAACTGATATGGACTTTTATAGCCACATATTGGAGTCATCTTTAACAAATTCTGGAATTTCTGCCCTAAGATTGTACAAGTGGAATGTAACCATTGTTCTTGTGTTCCTAGGCTCATTCCCGCCGCCCTGGACCAGCTCCATGTGGTGGTGTCTCAATGGCAGCAGTGGTAGGGAACCCGAGACTGCCCTCCCCTGTGATGGACCGCTGGCTGTGGGGACCCATGCCTTCTGCAGAGGAGGAGGCTCTAATGGTAGCTGAGCTGCTGGGCTGCCAACCCCTGGCCGGCTCGGCTGCCACCAAGGAAAGGGTAATGAGCGCCCTCACACAGGCTGAGTGTGCCCACTTTGCCACTCACATTTCCTGGAAATTAGCAGCTCTGGTGCTCACCCCAAACCCTGAGGGCGTGCCCGGTGGGGCAAGTGCCAGCGTAGGAGTGGGAACAGTGGGGAGAGGTGCAGGGGGGAGGAGAGGCAGCAGTGGTCGAGGCAGGAAGGGCTCCATTGGAAGCGGTTACACCATCCCAGAGTCTCTCCACATGCAGGATGACAGCAGTGACGTGGAGAGCATATGTGACAGTCCGCCCCTGCAGGAGTTCCTGCTCACAGCTGCAGATATATTGGACCTGAGGTTGCCTGTCAAGCTGGTGGTGCTGGGGTATGTTGGCTGGTTAAGTGGAACAAATTTAAATAGTGGTGTCTATGTTGATTTAGCTCCTGATATTTTATTTTTCCAAGTTCTGCGGTAGTAATTAAGTTACTTTATATAAGAAAAAAAATATAATCAAATTAGTCACACTGTAAGTGTGAATTAACAGTTGATTTACAGACATGCTGTAACTGATGAGAATGGGATAGGATAGCATAGAAGATAATAAAAGCAAATAATGCTTGAAATGTTATGCTATTAAATATTTTATAGCTTTCTAATTCAATTATACGCTTGTGTGTCACTTTGGCTACAGGTCATACCAGGAGTCCAGCAGCAAAGTGACAGCAGATGGTGTCGTGGGATTGACTAGGGCCTTCCTGGCTGCTGGAGCTCAGTGTGCTCTTGTGTCCTTGTGGCCTGTCCCTGTCGCAGCCTCCAAAGTTTTCGTCCATGCCTTCTACACTGCCCTGCTTAACGGGACCAAGGCTAGTGCAGCACTGGCAGATGCCATGAAGACTGTCCAGAGCAGCAAGCAGTACTCGCACCCGTCCAACTGGGCAGGTTAGAGACGTTAATCATTCATGTGGTAATTCTACATTTCTGTAATAAAAAGAGATGACCTTGTAATGGAGCTCTCTTCATTGCATTTTTTTCTGCCCAGGATACATGTTGATTGGCAATGATGTGAAGCTTAACAGCCCATCTTCCCTCATTGGCCAAGCTTTGGCAGAGATTCTACAGTATCCAGATCGAGCGCGTGATGCTCTGAGAGTTTTACTCCACCTGGTGAGATATAGACACACATGCACACACAGGGTCTTACTTACTATACAAAATCTCACGAGCAAGACTCACATGAATACTGATGCTGCACTTCCAGGTGGAGAAGTCTCTTCAGAGGATACAGAATGGCCAGCGTAACTCCATGTACACATCCCAGCAAAGTGTGGAGAACAAAGTGGGGGGTGTCCCCGGCTGGCAGGCCCTGTTGACAGCTGTGGGCTTCCGTCTCGACTCTGTGGGCACCGGTATGCCCGCTGCAGTCTTCTTTCCCACTGCTGATCCAGGAGACAGGCTCCAGCAGTGCAGCACCACTTTACAATCACTACTGGGTATGCACTTGAGACTCTATGTCACAGTTAATTAAGACTCAGAAATTGTCCAATGCTTTACTAATTTGGTGCTTATGTATTTTATATGCTTTTATATGCTTATTTTAAAAACATTGTTTTCCACATCCAACACATCTAGTTCTGTCCTCTGTGTATGTAACATTCATATCACTCCACAAATCACCTATTTAGTCCCACTGCTACTTATTTTGCTGTATAAAAAACGTGTCGTCTGTATGAATAATGAGGAACTTTCTTTGATCCCATCCCTCAGGTCTGCCGCCACCAGCTCTCCAGGCTTTGTGCAAACTCATCACAGCTTCAGAGGCAGGAGAGCAGCTCATCAATCGGGTAGGCCCCCGCAGCTCTGAGACAATGCTACTGGGTTTTTAAATCTAATGCAGCACATAGACATTGATCTTTGGCTCAAACGACAAACACAATTGCTATTATTTAATGTTAAGAAGTACTGAGACAGTCCCTCTCACTTTCTCTGACACATTTGCACAGCTTTGTGCCTGAGGTTCTTGCTAGAAGAGAATATCAGGGACATTTCATTGCATAACTTAGTTACATCAGGACTGGATATGCACCGGCAAGCTGCAGCTTAATCTGCACTGAAATGCAACATGGCAGCTGGACTAGCAGTCCTTCAAGTACAAAGTCTTAACCACAATCTGAGTCCTGTTCTCTTGCACCCGAGCTCGTGACATCAGAGCATTAATCTTACGCCTTTATCCCTCTTTACGTGTAACATGTGGCTATCACGTACTTAAAGTGAAAGACCATCCAGTTAATTGGTGATAAGCTGTTTTTGTTGCCTCATACTGCAAATGCACAGAACATGAAACACGCTGGATCTAATCTGTGTATGCTGATTGCATCAAACTATTAAACACCTCTGTTACTTGTTGCTGTTATCCTTCTTGTTGACCTGAACCCTTGTACCCTTTGTGAATGGCCTGTGTGCATGCAATTAAAAGCCTATTCTCTCTCCCCTGCCCCTAACGTGCGGTCTGAAGGCTGTTAAAAATATGGTGGCAATGGTAAGTGTGCCTTCACATGCCTGCACTCCATCCCATTCTACCCTTCTCCTCCTCTCTTCTCTGTCTGTCCTGCTACACTTTCTTAATTAATAAACCAACACCTTTTTGTGAAGAAACTGCATGACAATCTAATGATCAGTTTTGTTGTTTTTCATATTGTTTAGCATTTGCATGCATAAAGTGTAGCCAAGCAAACATTTACTGTTTCTTTCTTCACTGCTAGTTCCTGTAGTCAGATCTTAGGGATTTTTGGTATTAAAAGATTTACAACCCTGGTTCATTACAGGTCAGAGGAAACTTTCAGGGTGGTAGAAGGGATAAAGCTATGATGTAAAAACAAACCTCTCATAATTACAAAGAGTGAAGTGAGCAAATGAGGCATGTTTCTACTTTCTGCACAGTTACATCATGTTGACAAAGGTGTCTCTGTCAGAAGCCATGTAATCGCCTAACAAACCAGGCAAGTGTGCTCTCAGGGCACATGAAAACCCTGTAAAGCTGACACCCTTTAAGCTCTGAATCAGGTTCTTTTACCCTGAGTACTCCAGCATAGTATTGAAACATGGAGAAACAGATTCATACCTTCTCCAGAATATATGTGCACAGCAGTGGCACAGTAAGATGTGGCTGCCATTAGGTTTAATAGATGAAAAGGCAATATTAATTGAGAGTAAGGAACTGTATAATGTTGCCGTTGGATGATTTAAAGTCTTGATAGAATAGAAATGGTTTGATCACACAAATTAATTGTACCCATTAATCAAATCTGCAGTAGATTTCACCAGTTTATTATAGTCTTGCACTCATTCCTAACCACTCCATGCCTCTTGCACCATTTGTCTTCTCCCTGTTCTTCTCCAGCTCCACCAGGTGCTAGTTCAACTCCAGACAGGAGAGAAAGAACAGGATTTCTCCCTCCTGCCCATTCAAGTGTCCATCAGTGTACAGCTATGGAGGCTGCCAGGATGCCATGAATTTCTGGCTGCTCTTGGTGAGTCACCTGTTTCCTAAGAAAACTATTGATTCCTGTCCCCTCCAACATCCCACCCCCCATGCATCCATGTGTCCCTGTGGACTCTTAGACACATTGTCAAATGTTTGAGTTACAGCTGTTGCTTTTATTTGTGCAGGATTTGACTTGTGTGAGGTAGGCCAAGAGGAGGTGGTGCTGAAGACTGGTAAGCTAGCCAACCGCCGCACCTTGCACTTTGCTCTCCAGGCTCTGCTGGCGCTGTTTGGTACGTAAACTTATATACTCAATGTTCATTGGATCATTTCTGTTCTTGACTGCACATTGAAATCTTCCAGAATGTCCATTCACCTTTGTAGCAATCCTGTTGTTTTTATTAAGTGTGACATTGTTTCCTGTTCTCTTCCTCTCTTTGTTCAGACTCCACAGAACTGCCCAAGCGTCTGAGCCTGGACAGCTCATCTTCCCTTGAGTCTCTAGCTTCAGCCCAGTCTGTGTCCAACCCCCTGCCCATGGGATACTCAAGCCTTCCTTTCTCTCCTCCTTGCCTGGACAATCAGGCATCAGATGCCATCTCTGTCTATAGTCTCAGCTCTGTAGCCTCCTCCATGAGCTTTGCTTCCAAGTCAGAGTGTGATTTCCTTAGTCATCGGCAACGCAGTGGGGCCACTGCACACTACTCTATCCACAAACACCCTCATGTTCCCCGCAGTCGCTCCTCTCCTCATGGGGCAGCTGCTGCTGCTGCAGTTGCAGGAGCCCGGGGGGACGATGAGGAATATGAGGGCTTTTCCATTATCAGCAGCGAGCCTCTGGGAAGCCACTGTGACTCTCTGCCTCTACCACCAGGCCACAGCCAGCGCCACCACCGTGGAGGCAGGGGGGTGGTTGGTGGGTCCGGCACAGGGGCAGGGAGAGGCTACACTGTATCAGTATCATCAAGGGGCAGTGTTAGCACACCTACATCTCCTGTCAAAGCATGCCTAGTGCCCAGCCCGAATTCACCATTCCAGAAGGTGGGTAAGGTGAGCAGCTCAGATACAGGGGAATCTGACCAGTCCAGCACTGAGACAGACAGTACTGTCAAGTCTCAGGAAGAAAAAACTGTCCCTTTGGATCCTCAGGAGCTGGCCCAGAAAATCCTGGAGGAGACTCAGAGCCATCTACGGGCTGTGGGTAGTCTTCAGCGGGCTGGGCCAGAGGGTGCAACAGCTGCAGGAACCTCAACCCGGAGCAGCGCCTTCCGTTCCTCTGAAACTAGCGCATTCAGCCGTCCTAACAGCAGTGCTAGTGGCCGAGCTCAGTCCTCCCCAAGACCCAAACCTCCCTCCCGTTCCTCTTCACTGCAGAAGATAAGCTCTGGCTACAATAGTCCTGCAATCTCTGAGTCTTCCCAAAAGGAGGGCAGCCATCCTTCGCCAACTCTAGACAGCCATGCACAGTTCAAATTAAAATACCCAAGCTCCCCATACAGCGGCCACATCTCTCGTTCCCCAAGTAATGTGTCTCCCAGTTCTGGCCACCAGTCTCCTGCTGGTAGTGCTCCATCCCCTGCCCTGTCGTACTCCTCCACAGGTTCAGCCTGCTCTACATCGGCTGATGTCCCAGACTTGGACCGGCTTAGAAGAGGGGTGATTGATGAAAAAGTCCAAGCTATCCACAATCTGAAGACCTTTTGGGCTAATGCCGCTGCCCAACAACAACAACATCTAGGTCCGGTCAGAGCCATCCACGGCGCTCCTGGAGCCCTTGCTTCTGCCAGTAGGGACGTACTGAGCCTTCTGAACCTCTCGCCACGCCATTGCTCCCCTAACGATACCCAAGACAGCCTGGAGCTGCGGGAGCTGGGGCTGCAGTCACTAGATAGGGGCAGCAAGAACTCTTCCAATGGACACCACTGCTCCAATCCCAGAAAAGTGGCCCCATCACCGACTATTTCCACAAGCAGTAGCCCTGGTGCTCGTTCTATCCGACTACCTGCTGGCAATGGATACAAGTTCCTGTCGCCTGGAAGATTTTTCCCTTCCTCTAAATGCTGAGACATTTACAAGGGTCCTATACTTTTATCTATCATTTACTATCCTGTGTGCTGGAAGTGTGGGGCACTTTTTTGAGGACCACTATTGGTCCACCAAGCTTGACTTACAGTGAGAAGGATTCGATTGGTCAGTGAGTGTGATCCCGCAGAGGCACATGAATGCTTTAGAGGGTGTCTTGTCTTTGTGCCCATAACAATGTAAATGGCAATGAGAAATACTCAACGACCTGATACTGTGTTTGTGTGTAACTGTGTGTCAGGTAGATGTAAATACCATTTGGTATTTTTCTTTGCTGTTTGTGTGGGCCAAGATGCAACAGCTATGACTGATTTCCTCCATTCTATTTTTTTTTGTTTTGTTTTTAAATTGAATGGTTATTGTTATTATTGTTTGTTATTGTTATTAATATTATAATAATTATTATTATGTTTTGTAAATTAATTCCAGTGTTTCACAATCAGTATTAAGCGTTTTTATATTATTAAAAAGTGAACAAACCTGTACCATGTAAAGATGGATAGAGTGGAGAAAAAAAGATTTAATATTTTTTATTGAAATCAAAAGGGCATTTTGCCTGATTTCTTTGTGAATTGAGTGTCTGCTCTGAAGCATGGATTCTCTTGCTATTCAATGTTAAGTACCATGTATGACTTTTTAGCCCATGATTTTTTGAGATTAAACATGAACGTTTCATGACAACCATCTGTCATTTATCAGTAAACTGTTTCAATAAAAAAAAACATCATGTTTGCTTTCTTGTATCCCTGACTGTACATTATTCTGTTGTAGATAGATAGATAGATAGATAGATAGAAGTACTGATTGTAGAGTAAAAATATTACAGTCAGTGTTTTAAGATTATATATGGTGTCTTTAGATTAATATTACTGCTACATTCATGTGTATGTTGCATTTTACCACTGTAAATGTTTAAGGCCATGCTATATAAGGTCATCATATGTGTGTAGCGTTGCTGTCCATCTATCTCTAAAAAGTCAACTTCTCATGATGTCAGAAAAACAGGCCTGTTTTCAGCCTTGTGACGATGCATTTTCCTGATCCAAAGGGGTTTTTTAATAGCTTATTTTGCTTAAATTAGGAAGAATTTTCTCACCACATAAAGGTACACTTCATCCTTAAGTTTAAAATACACATTTACATATGGAGATGGTTTTCACTAGGCAGAAATAGTATGAAAAATTGTAATTATAAAATAACTAAAGCCATCAGACAGATGTAGTGGAGTAAAAAGTACCTAATACTTACCTCTGAGATGTAGTGGAATATGAAGTTGCATCAAAGAGAAATTCTAAAGTAAAGTACAAGTACCTCTAATTTCTACTTGAGTAAATGTACTCAGTTACATTTCCAGTGACAGATACCAGGTGTAAGGACACGTCAAACTAGCATGTGGGCTTCAGGCTGTGCAGCAGATACTGAAAGCGCATGCTCAAACTCTTGATCACGACAGGGACTGCTTCATAAGTAGGCCAAATCTGAGATGATGTAGCACCTTGGTAACTGATGTGGTTTTAATGTGATTTACTGACAGATGAACTGGTGCTCATTGATCAGACCAGATGTGCAAAAGGCGGGTAAAAGTGACTACAAAGGGATTCTATTGGTTAATAGTAATTAGCGTGTCCGTCCATGCCTCCTCCCGCAAATCACCGCTCGCGGAGGGAGGGACCGGGGGCCCCTCTCAGCAGCTCATGACGTCAGCAGCAATCAGCGGTCGCTGAGCAGTAACGGTAGTATCGAGAGAAACAAGCTACGATGGTCCTCATCAAGGAGTAGTAAGTGCGATGTTTGTGTCTTAACTGTTCTCTTGTGAACATATTGAAATAGATGCGGCTTGAAATGGCGGATTCGGCTAGGCAGGGCGGTTTTTACAGTGGTTTGACACTAATGAAAACTTTTCATCTTGTCTCAGTGTGTCAGACACACGAGGGAAGGGTGGGATTGCTTAAGAGCTGCTGTGGCCTACCGGCGTTGACAGCGGCACGGCACTGTGTGACAGCTGCTGTTATCTTACAGTTCCTCGTGTGTTCACTTGTAACTAGCTAGCTTCTGAGCACTTCAGTTTATGGGTTGTGCACATGTGTTTAAAAGTGAGACGGCGTTTGCGCTTTCAAGCTGTAAAACTTAAGCTAACTTAAGCTACGAAGCCAACTGTAGCTCACGATATGCTAATGCTAGCTAACCTAACGGTATAGCGTTAACGTGAATGGAAATCACTTAGCACTGCTATTGTTATCTTTGCAACATTGTCACAAAGGCATGGTGGCGCCCACTTATCTTACCTAAGATAAGAGACTTTGATTAATAGGCGAATCAGCTGGTTTTTGTGTCAAAACCAAGCTCCTTCAATCAACAAGCCTGCTAGCGGTGGTAGTATAGTTACGCTAGCAAGCTGTTAGCTGTGAGTCATAAAGTTGGATCAAAAGATGCTGGTGTTGACATGTAGCCATTAGCAGTCAGAAAAACATGTCCAACCACGGCAGTAGTCTAGTTTTAAACCCAAATGTGTGCCTGTTGGATTGGGACATGTAAGTGTGCTAGTTTTTATCCGTGGCTCCTGCAGTAAAGGAATGAATGCGTTTTGATCAAGGCAGGAAGTGTGGTATAAAATTATTGCTCCCCCTCATAGCCATCTACCATCATCATCATCATCATCATCATCATCATCATCATCACATTTGCGTTTTTTAAAGACGAGGTGCTGGACCCATCATATTCATATAATGTGTCTATGACTAACATGCCTTGTGTCTATTGAGGCTTACTTTTATTTTCAATTTCTCCTCCTCCAGTTCATATAAGATGACGTCGTGTAGCACAGGAACGTGACTGAAGTCTGACAAATCGGATTAGTGGTTGTTTGGTAGTTGGATAAAAACAGAAGCTTTATAGATCAAGAGAAAAGGTTGTACACTGGAAAGTAATATAAACAAATACCAGCAAACTTAATTAAGCAGATCAGCAAAGTTTACAACAAGTCCTTGATCTGGTTAATGCATTTCATGTAGTTTGATTGAATGATAGAAAGATCAGTGTCATGATTTATGGTCAGTGGTTTGATCTGTGAAATCTAGTTTAAGGCCAACATTCTGTTTGGTATTCATGTCGATATTTTGACTTGATGCACAGATAGACAGACAAGGATTCTGGGTTCTGCATGCCACAGAAATACAGTATGCATATTATATCATGTAAAACCACGTTACTGAATCGTCTAATTCCATAAATATTGCACAGCAGCATTACTGTTAACATGATTAGCAATACACTTGCACCTCAGCACTGCATGACCTGAATTCCATAAAAGGGCCAATGTAGAAACAGAAAATGGCAATAACATCCTGAAATTGGCATAACCTGCGCAAATGCAAGGGAGCACTCACCAACCATATGTGTCCACATCCGTGTTATGTTCTTCTAAAGTGCTGTAGCAAATGCTATTCATCCTTTTACAACCACTACTCTGTATGCTCTTGTCAAGTTCATTTTACAAATATGAGAACCATCACGATGTGCCCTGTGCCCTTGATTGTGGGGAAAGTAAACGTCACTCATCACCAAACCTTGCGTCAGTGGTTGTCATTGTGAAGATTAACCTAACTTGAACACAAGTTAATAGAGTAGTGTTAATTCTGGACAAAATGTAAAATGTCATTGTCATGGGTTCCCACAGCTCATCGTCAATATCATTAAAAGAGCAGAAGAGTAGAAAAAGTGCAGCCAGAGATTTGTCAGCATGGGATACAGCATTGCTTCAGATTTATACTTTAAAAGAACTTCCTCTGCCTGCTCTCTCTTACTGTTGCACTGTGTGGTTAGTGGTCATAGACTGAAGCTTCATGTTCATCAGAGTAATTGATGCAATTGGTTCGGGCATGCCACACCCTGAAGCAGAGATCTGTTGAGACACGAAGATGAAAGTTGCGGTGTATGTTAACCATGCATACGGTAAATATGGTATGTAACGTTTGAATATCTTGTCAAGTAAACATGCAGATACCATTTTTCTTTTCTTTTTGAAACAGCAGTACCTACTGTTACTGGTCTTTGTAGCACATTTGTTGTTTTTAAGCAATGTGTTCAGCCCAAAATGGCTCAGTGCTTACATTTTACTTTGTGCCTCTTTGACTAACACTCTTGAGCATATTCAGTCTCAGCTTTACTATGCACTAACTATTTTACTTGAGTGATAGGTTCCTCTCATAGTGCTGAAGTCAGCAGTGTGTCACACTTGGGTTTTACCTCACTTTTTACCTCAGGAAGAGTGACCACAACTGGCTTCCTGTTCTTAAGCAGTGAGAAGGTTTCTGTGTACTATTGAGGTTATTACTAATTCCTGGCCAATGCCATGGCATTACAGCTTTCTTTGTAATGGTTAATTTTTTCATAATGTGTTAGTGTTTTCTTCATTTTGCACCATGGTTTGAACTGAAACATGTTTTTCTGCTCCGTCCTTGAGTGTGATGTTATTTTTGGAGGTAATATTACACTTGTAGTTCACTTTAAAGGAAAATTGTTGTGCTTCTGGCAGAAGTGCTTGTTGAGCAGTGTTTTTGAGAAGCAAGTGTTGTGTGAATGTTACCACACTTCTCTTTCTTTTGCAGCCGTGTGGTTTTACCCTGTAGTGTTGAGGAGGTAAGTAAACAGTCTTCCTTACTATTACATTGACAAAATGAGTCATGTTGTAAATAACTTCTATTTTCATTTTAGAACTTCTGGGTTCCATCTAATGTCTTGTTCTTTTAACATATGTCTTTCCTCATTATAAATGACAACAAATTTAGCTCAAGTAAAGTAACTGGAGCAATCAATGCCAGTCAATGCAGAGGATTGGAAATACTAGCCTTTTTGCTCTCCTACATTATTTTGGAAGCCACAAAACTGATCGACTTTCACTTTTAAGGTTACAATCAGTAACTCAACTTTTTGTCAAATTTGCTGAAACTGTCACTACATCCACACACAGTAGTGAATGAGTCAGATAGTCAGTTAAAGAAAGACACAAAAAAACTTGTTCCTCCTCCTCCTCATAGTGCTTCTGATGGCATTTGCTAGAATCCACCGCAGCTGAAGGAAAACAACCAATCAGAGCCAAGGAGTCTCAAAGGACGCATTCACATGCACTATTTGGTCTAACAAACCCTGATCCGCTTCCACGGATAGTTCGGTTCGTTTGGAGTGGTGTGAACACTTATTCGAACTCTGGTGCAGACCAAATGAGAGTACCCTGGTCCGCTTGAAAACTTGGGGTCTCGGTTCACTTGCAAGTGAACCCTGGTGCGGTTTGCTGACAGTGGGAAATGCAAACGTACTATCCAGGAAGTAAACTAAAGAGAGAAAGTGATGTAGAGTGCAGTGCATTTTGGGTAGGAGAAAAAAACTGCCAAACTAAACAGCACTGATCGAATATGAAAGAAGATTCTGTTACTGCATTGCCTATTTCTCACCTCAAATGTTTCCAGAAACATATTTTAGTGTACTGATTGGCTGTGAAATTAAAAAGTTTGCTCCAGGTTGTGGACGGTGCTTTGTTTTGGCTTGACTGCTTTCAATGTAGTGGCCAACGGCTGGTTTGCAAACTTTCTCAATTTATAGCTAAACAGTACAGTAAACAGTGTTTCTGAAAACATTTGAGGTGAGAAGTAGGCAATTCTGTGACGGAATTTTGATTCATATTTGATCAGCGCTACCTATTTTGACAGTTTGACTGGAGTTCCAGAGCAGTGATTGACATAATTGACAGCTGTGTTGGAGAGTCCTCTGTGGATTCTGCAAATGCTATTAGAAGCGCTATGAGGACTAACAGATTATCTGTCTCATGTATTACTGTGTGGATATAGTGACAGTTTTAGCAAATTTGACAAAGGTTTTTTTTATGACAGTTACCATTTACAGCTTTAATTGAAGAAGTCTATGTGAATAAATTAACACTTGCACCTCAATTTATGTTTGCTGTCAGTCTCACTGTCACATGCAGTAGAACCTGATGCTTTATTTTGGCTCAAAACGTGTCACTGAATGGTGGTTAATAGGAATTACAAGAGGTCTCTGTAATGCACCTTTCTTCCACATAATTACGTTGTCCTCACAAAGATTAAAGGCTGTGAATAATTAATGCACTACTGTCTTATCATTTCCATTGTTTGGCTTCTGGTTGCAAGTTAAGGCAACACAGTCTCATCCAAAAAGGGATCATTTGTAATTCTTATGTAGAGCAGGATTTGTTCCCTGTGTTTATAAAGGTTTATGTCATGAATCACACAGACTCTCACCCTGCTGCCTTATATGGTGATAGAATCTCTTGGCAATTAGTGCTGTATTTTAAAGCTAAGTCCAAATAATTGAAGAATAAGTGCTCTCTTTAGGGGAGATTGGGAGAAGCACTGTTTAGAGCTCTGGTAGCTGAAATACAAGCAAACATCCACCCTTCTGTGTTATCGTCCGTTGTTCATCACAACATGCAACACTTGTTAACTTGGCCTGCAAATTGTGGGGTTAGAAATGAAATGCAAATACACTGTCCAGATTATGGCTGCTCTTCATTGAATTTGATTTGGAAAGACATTGGTATAATTGGGGGGAAAAGACCCTTGCTCTCACACCACAGGTCAGACACAAACTTGTTTAACTATTGAGTTCTGCAGCAGTTTTTCTTGGCGTGTTGTGTAAATCTGCAATCCGTTGGCAGGACAGCATGACAATGACACATCCTGCTAAGTTATTATTAGATAAAATGTTCGGTTTTAAAACACAAATTAAGTCATGCATGTGCTGTGCCTCTACAATCGCAACATAAACGTATGACTCAGGGCTGTAACCTAACCTAGTGGTTCTTTACCTGGGCTTTGGGAACCTATAAGGGGCCACAATAAATCTTGGGGAGGGAGGGGTCACAAGATATTTAAAAGAAAAAGAAAGAAAAATATTTCTGCAGCACAAAATTACATTTCTTTCTTTTCTATCATTTCAGCATTTTTTATCGTACAATGCTGCTTAAAAATCCTAACGAAACAGGCTGAAAAGGAAACATCATTTTTTTCTGAACTGCTCGTTTCATGTACTTAGTAATAGTCAGTGATGAGGTAGACATTGCTTCTTTTTAAGGGGTGTATAGGTAAAGAGAGGTTGGGAACCACTGGCCTTAAACACTGAAAAATATAGATGTAATGCAAAGAGAATGCATGTCTATCTAACATCATAATATGACCAGTAGTCTCGCTCACCAGACCTTTCTCAAGAAAAGAAAGGTCTGGCTGGGCTGACTCTCACTGTGAGATTAGAGAAAAAAACGCCCCAGCTGCTTGTATTTCTTTCAACCAATCACAGTCGTTCTGGGCGGTGCCACAGCAATGGTGCGCTTGCAAAAATATTGCCGGGGGAAACAGGTTTTGGTGTAACACGCCCACAAAAATATCGCCTACAGGACGCGAACCATGGCAGAAAAATGGCTACATCCCTGCAAGATCAAACACTGCAAAAGTTAGTAAAGGACGTGTTGAAAACGGTTGAAAACTGCTGCACAACCAGAGGTGGTAGGGCAGGACTTCAGCGGGTGACTCGTTCCGCCCAATGAGAGGCTGATCTATGCAGCAAACTTCCGCCCACTCAGACTATATGACCAGTAATTCAGGTTCAGGATTCACATGCAGCTTGTATTAAAAAATACTTAAATTTGCTAAAATGCAATACTATTTATAACTGTCTATTTCTGGATGTACTGTAGGTGACTGATGTGGTTTGTGTTAAGGTTTTGTTTTTTCGTGTTACAGTATCAAGTGGGACAGCTGTTCTCAGTGGCCGAAGCAAGTAAAAATGAGACGGGTGGTGGCGAGGGCATTGAGGTACTCAAGAATGAGCCCTATGAAAATAAAGGCGAGAAAGGACAATATACACACAAAATCTATCACCTAAAGAGGTATGTGTCTTTTCTTTGTCTTTTTTTTTTTTTTTTTTTTTTAACCCCTCTCAATCAGACTATTTGATCCCATCATTTCCTTCCTACAGTGTAATAGCTCCGTGCTGCCAGGCAGTGGCAGTGTTGTCTTATCTTTAGTTGTGAGGCATTTGAAGTTGTTCTGGTTTCCACCTCCACAATATTTCCTCTAGAATCTCTGATAACTGAGGCAATGTGTCTGCCCTCTCCCTTTCTCCACGTACATCAACCTGTTCCCATCCTCTTTACCCACCCTACAGTAAAGTCCCAGCATTTGTCAAGATGATAGCCCCTGAAGGCTCTCTGGTTTTCCATGAAAAAGCCTGGAATGCCTACCCCTACTGCAGAACCAGTGAGTTCCCCTCCCCATATCAGTTTACCTTTGCTTTACCCTGAAACCCTTAGTCCTGATCATTGTTAAATACACTTGTGTCACTGGCATCATAGCCATGTGTTTTCTGTTGATGTGAATTTATAACATTTGTTTTATTTTTATATCTAACTGTGGTTTCCCCCTCCCTTTTCTCCTCATGCCTATCCCTGATCCAGTTGTGACGGTAGGTATCCTTAAATGGCTTTTGTTTTGTTGTAATTCTTAAAGGGACAGTGAACCCCAAAATCAAAAATACATAATTTTCCTCTTACCTGTAGTGCAATTTATCAGTCTAGTTTCTTTTGGTGTGAGTTGCCGAGTGTTTGAGAGATTCAGAGATGTCTGCCTTCTCTCAAATATAATGGAACTAGATGACACCACAGGTTTGTGGTGCTCAAAGTGCCAATAAAATACATTTGAAAAACTCAGAAGCAATGTCCCTTTCTTGAAATCCTGATCCAGTTACACAAGATAATCCACAGATCATGTTGTGAGCAGTTTCATATAGGAAGTATTTTCTTTCTACCAAACTACACCTGCTAACCGACATCGCGTAGACGGAAGCATGCATCTACTGCTAGTTCACCTAGCACCACCTAGCTCACCTTTTTTGGGGGCGCTTTGAGCACCGCAAGCCGAGTGCCATCTATTTCCATTACATATGAGAGAAGGGAGACATCTTCAAAGCCAATATCTCCAATGCTGTGTTTCAAATTGGATGCTTCTGTTAGTACACAGACGTTAAATTCAATTTTATTTATATAGCCCAATATTAAAAATCGCAACGTGCCTCAGAGGGCATTACAACATATGACACTTCACCCCATGCATAAACGCCAAATGTAACTATGTCCTTAGATGGAATAGCTTATGCCACAACTCGCATAGCTTCAGTGCCAGATGATAAAATGTGCCCCTCTTAAATTTAGCATTTGTGTTATTGTTTGCAGTTCCAACTTATCAAGAATTAACCCAATAAACAAACTGATGGCTTAAAACCAATAAAAAAACTGCACATGTATATTTGTACAATGCTTTGGTGTTCACTGTGGTAGTCAGCTGACACGTTACAATTTTGAAATGTGTATGTGGTCTTGCCCCGTCTGCTCGGTAGGCAACATGGCGACCACTGAGAGTGAGAAATGTCCAACATTCCACACTTGACGTTTTACCCATTATGAAAGTACCTGTTGGGTACTCATGGTGCACTGCTTTTTGCCATGCTTCTCAGTGTGAACACAATTATGCACTCAAAATGGTAAGTACAAGTACAGAAGTATCTGATTTGAGATGCAGCATAATGCTCGGCAACTCACGCCAAAACAATCTGGATTGATAAATGGCACCACAGGTAAGAGGAAAAAGATGTATTTTTGATTTTGGGGTGAACCGTCCTTTAAAATTTTCAAAAGATTCTTTCAGTATATAGTGTTTCTGCGTTTTTTCTGTGTACTCGGTTCTGTAAAATCTTATCATACCCTGACTCTTTCCTGTAGAATGAGTATATGAAAGATGATTTCTGCATTAAGATTGAGACATGGCACAAACCAGACCTTGGAACTCAAGAAAATGTGAGTACTTCTGCATATTATCAAGCATCAAGTATGAACATCAGATTTAAGTTTGTACGCTCGTCTTACTAATGCTTTTTGTTTGGTTGTTCAGGTGCACAAACTAGACAATTCCACATGGCAGAGTGTAGCTGTTGTGCCCATTGACATTGCAGACAGCAGTCAAGTGTCCAATACTGTAAGTAGAAACTCCTCTGGCACACTTCCAGTGTAAGATAAAACGCTGTTTGGCGCCTTCATGTGGACGATCTGATCATTACCAAGCTTTCTGGCAAATCCAATCTACTTTACATAAGGGATGTTCTAATGGGGTTATTGAGTATTTTTGATGAGCAGTGATCTTGTCATTTCATTTACTTTTGAACATTTAAAAAAAAGTAATTTTCTGTGGAGACAGTGTCAGTGTTTATTGATTTCAGATATTTTGTAGAATCAATAAATAGGAACAGAAATACTACTGATAAGTATTGTCACTTGTAAAGTTGTATGTTTCCAACAGATCAGCATACAGTTTTTGTATGCTTTTTTTTTTGTTATCAATACATCAGGAAAAAATGACTAAAAGCTCATTGCAAATTCCCAGAGCCGAGGACCACATCATTCAATTAAAAACTCAAAATTAGTTTTTTAAAAATGATTTGAAATAGAAAAACCTTCAAATCTTCACTTTAGAGAAGCTGCCAATGTTTAACGTTTTAATTTGACAAACTACCTCAACCAGCTGGAAATATTAACATCGGATTTGACTGATATGCTGTTGATCATCTGATTAATTGATTAATTGTTCTACTCACTACTTCTCTACTAAAATGAACTTGCTTAGCAATGCAGAGTTATTTTTATTTTAGCCTTTGAACCCACTCACTAAACAGTGCTGGAATACTTCGATGTACATGTCGTATCTGTATTGGAGCTAGTGGATCCAAGGCGGCAAATTATACAGTATTTTAGTGAAGTGTATTACCAGAAGATGAAATACCGTGTAACACACACCTGTCTGGCAGACAGTGGAAGGCAAGGACTGGCAGCAAATCACCTTGGACAGTTGGAAAAGATTGATTTATTAATTTAATTATGCTTTGAATGAGCGTGAATTATCTAACATCTCAACACATGCTTGAAAGGTTTTTAAAGCATTTAAGAAGTATATACCCAATTTGAGAATCTCAAGATTACCTCAATAATATTTCAAAATATAAATATGAGTTTTTGATGCTCATGAAATCTCTGAAATCTTATTTGAAGATGTTACACATTATTGCTGTTATTTGACATCACATTGCCTCATTTCTGTGTGTGTGTGTGTGTGTGTGTGTGTGTGTGTTTGAGAATGTGAGGCTATTTGGCTGAGAAGCATCAGTTTCTGTGTGTGTACGTGTTTGTTTGTGGTGGGTAGTTAACGAGGCGGAGGTGTTTGCCTTGCTGGAGGAGTGTGTTGTGTCTGAGGACCCTATCAGCCCTAAGCCTCAGGCATGGCTGCAGGGCCTGGGGCGTACCGCCAGCACCGATGAGTTTGTTAGTGTAATTAAGGCTCACAGTGCTTCGTATGCCGGAACTAGACAAATACACACACGACACAAACACACTCACACTCTAACACACACTGTTTTACTTGTGGAGTATCTCCTTTTCGTCTACCACGGCATATCGATTCACAGACCTCATTAGTGCAGCACAGTGTATTGTTATAGTGATGGAGCTCTCAGCATTAAAACAGCCAAATTATTGTGTGTGTGTGTGTGTGTGTGTGTGTGTGTGAGGGTGGGTTTCTATCTCTTTCCACACGTTTGGCACCCTCCTGTTGGCCGATAGCCCTGAAAAGTAGCTTTTAGCTGCAGGCGCATCATGATTTATTTAAAATTGCTGGGCCCTTGAGCTGTTGATAATTTGAAAGCCATTTCATTTATTTGAATTACTATTTCTCTCGCCTGTTTTATAAAGTCCGCTTTGTCATGTGTTCATGTGCTTGGCATATGCGCCCAGTATGTTTCTATATGCTTTAAAAATCTTTTTGCCATGGGACCAAGATCCATCCATGCAATGGGGAATAAGTGGTTAGTTCACTTAAATAGCTTTAGCATGACATGACTCTGTGTGTCTGTTTGTGTAAAAATGTATGCATAGTGAAGGGAGTGTTGTCGCAGAGCAGCTGTACTGAGGCATACACACACGTACTGGTGTGCAGCAACAGAAACTTGCGTCAGCATACATTCAGGTAGATGCAAGCACGATCATGTATGAACTGGCACCAACGCTGGCCTAATTAAACAGATGTTGCTGGTGGCATCAGCGCTCCATAGACACTCCTTTATCTCTTTGCCACTTAAGGCTGAGTTGTGCTCTGGCCTTGCTGCATGGTATTATCTCCAGGGGGGTGGCAGGTTTTGGAGAATGAGTGCGGTACTCTTTGGCCTTTCACTAGCAGTGACTGCTGTGCTGCTTCGTTTAAAGCACAGTGAGTGAACAGCAGCATAGGACAAACACGCCGCCATTTCTATAACCTACTGAATGCCGATATGAAATTGGTGGTTATTTTAAAAAACTAAAATTATGTCTTTATTAAGGCTTCCCATGGTCATGGAAAACCTGGAAGATCATGGAATTTCACAGTTGTGTTTTCCAGGCCTTGGAAAGTCATGCAATTAGTAAAATTCTTTAATTTTTAGAGAAGTTGTGGAATTTTGTTGTGTGTAATGATGGGGTAACGTTACTTTAATCTTCCATGGATAAACGTCCACGTAATATAACATAACTGCAGATTTATTTCTTGTAGTTGCTCTAATGCGTCGATAAGTGTTGTTTTGTTTATCATCAGGTACATTTCTTCATTACTTTCCCCCACGCTCCATCTATTTCTCCATCTATGGCAGCTAACTGGAATTATGTGACCCTGTATATCTTAACATACTTTCTTTTCTTTTCTTTTTTTTTTTTTTTTTCAAAAATTGGAAAAAACTTCATACTTCCTTGCCAAATAAAACAAGGCGCCTATCTATTGCTCAAGTCATGGTGTAGCACTATTCATGTATAAACATTAAAATCAGTCATACAGATTACCTCCGCTTGTTAACAGCTAAATATAATGTGATATGTATTGTATTAATTACAGAAATTGCTCTTTCTGTAGGACTACAAGCTGGATGAGGACCCTGCCAAGTTCAAGTCAGCTAAGACCGGCAGAGGACCCCTTGGGCCCACCTGGAAGGTAATGTACTTGTTAGCTGAGGAAATTACATATATCACATTCACACGCAAGTGGCAATTAATGTCACTGGAGACTAAACAAAGATTCAACCCAGCTAACCTTCTATACCACGCTAAAAGAAGGGGCCATATACCTGGTCATTGTCATTCACATAAGACCTGCAGCTGTGCTTTCACATACTTCGCCACTGTAATTGCACAAGACCTTGCATAATTCTGTGCAAAAATTTTCCAAAGTACTAAATAAAGTAAGGTCGGTCATGATAAAATGGAAAGAATATGGAACATCTGTAAATCTGTCGAGAGCAGTCTGTCCTCCCCACAGAGAGGCCTGTGCCAACTCTGAAGAAGCTACAGGGTTCAATGGCTGGGATGGGAGACATTACGCTTGTAAGAATTGTTGGAGAAACCCACGACAAATAAAAACCCACTGTTAAAAATAAAACCCATTTTGGCGAGCGATGCCAGAAGGTATGTAGGAGACTCTCAAACATAGTGGAAGTAAGTTCAGTGGTCTGAAAAGCTTTTTGTCTGGTGTTTGGTGGCGGCGGCATTATCCTGTGGGGTTGCCCCTCTGCAGCAGGTCTTGGAAGGCTTATGGCAAAATGAATGCAGCAAAAGATGGAAATCATTGAGGGGAAACCTGCTGCAGTCTACAAGAGAACTGCTACTTGGGTGAAGATTTATTTTTCCAAGGAGATAACAACCCCCCAAAATAAAGCCAAAGCTACTCTGGAAATTCCTAAAAAAAAAAAAAAAAAAAAAAAAAAAAAAAAAAGTTCATGTCCTAGAGTTACAGAGTCAGAGTCCAGACCTCAATCCAATCAAGAGTTTGTGGCTGGACTCAAAAAATGCTTTTCACTCATGGTCCCTTTGCAACTTGACAGAGCCTGAGAAGGAGAATGGAGAGAAATTGCAGTGTCCAGATGTGCAAAACGGATGCAGGCGTATTCACGTAGACCCAACGCTGTAGGCTAGAAACATCACTACTAAATGTAACATGAAGGGGGCGAATATTTGAACAGTTACGTTGTGTTTTTATTTTTTTGTTTAATTTTGTAGAGATTTCTTTCACATTGAAGAGTCCTTTTCCACACCAGCACCACTGTCTGTAATAATCAGAACAGCTCTGTGCACAGGAGAGCACAGAGCTGGAGTGGGGTCTGCAGAACTGTAAGGCTTCAGTTTGATGAAGACAAATCACCTCTTTCTCAGCCCTAATTGGATGTAATAGAAATTTCTCGTCACCGGGTCAGATAAAGGTTCTACTCTGAGCTCCGTCTGCCAGACTTTGTGTGTGACGGGAGATGAAGACAGAAATGGGAAGGAACTGCGTACGGACATTGATTCTAAATTTGACAAGCAGCAGCTCCGTATAAAGACTGATGTACTTTTGATAGAGAGTAATAAGTCAATAAGATGAGAAACTTTGTCAGGAGTTTTGTTGCTTTCCCCTCTAAACCCTGCCTTACCCCCGCAGCCTCACAAACGGGTCCTGCTCACTGTTAGAGCACAGAGAATTTCTACTCTGCAGCGGAGCCCTCAAAGTTCACCATGGGAAACTTTCCTCTGCTTCAAGAATTTTTGCAGAACAAAGGCAGCCAAACAGCTTTTAAAAAGTATGAATAAAGAAGCACAACTTTTTATTTTGTGTTTTTAATTAGATCACTTTCCCGTCCGCTGTGGACATGGAAAAAGACTGTTTTTGAAAAGGTGAAAAAAAAAGTAGTTATGTGACAACAGAGGCACAATTTCTGCCAGCTTCTCAGAGCAATAAAACTCTTGTCTATCTCTGCATGCACACATGCTTGCATATCGGTACCCTTTGTATTTCTGAAAACTTCTGCTCCTTTGAGTGGGGCACAGAGAGGGAGAGAAGAAATGTCACCGTAAGTGTTTTGATGTAGAATCCGTTTCATGTGAAGTTCTCCTTTAGCGATGACAACTTTTCTAAACCCACTGCAAATTTAGAAATGTTTCTCATTTCCCCTCTCCCGCTCCCCTCCATGATCGTAGCATCAAACAGCAGTGGGATGAGGGTGATTGAGGCGGGTCTGTGGCATTTTCTCTTGGAATGCCGAGCCAGAATGAAGTGATTAATTAAACAGGTGTTCTCGGAGGGAGAGTATGTGTGTTCTGGGGGCGAGGAGGTCCTAGGTGTTAATAATGTAACCAGCTTTGCACCGCGACGCCCTTATCGCTTCGCGAGCACCGTTTTATCTGCCTTCCATGGCCACAAAGGCATGCCTGTCGGGAACGGTGTCGCTGTCAGGGCGGAGGCAGAGAAATGGTCCCTTCATCTGGAGTTTATCCACTTTGCTCTGCCCCAACCCCCCTCCTTCTTTTCTTCTCTTCTTCAGAGGGAGGCAGAGTGCAAGCAGCGGATGGATTTAGAAAGTGTGTTGTAGATTAGGGCACTTTTATCTCTGCACAGCACATCTTCATATTGATAATTATTTCAGCAAGCTCCATACCCAAAGCATTATGTATTAATGATTTTCAGCTTTGAATGCAGCCAAGATTAGTCTAAAATGATATTCTCTCAGCCTTCTGCTGTTTTTAGGATTATTCTCTCATTGGAAAGTTTCTGTCAAGTTTGTTACTGTGTTATTTATTCTGATGCTGCGCTTTAAAAAGTGATGGGTTGTAAGTCTTGTTCTTTTTTCTGTTCTTCTCCTTACAGAAAGAGCTGGCTGCTAAGACTGATTGCCCAAAGATGTGTGCCTACAAACTGGTCACAGTCAAGTTCAAGTGGTGGGGCCTGCAGAACAAAGTGGAGGGCTTCATCCATGAGGTTAGAATGACATATTGACACAATTGAACTTCACACAGTCAGTTTTCCTGGCTCTGGAGTTGCGTTTGAGCTCTGACAGCTCCAGTTTGCAAAAGCAGTTCTTTGCTTCTTTACTGTCTGATTTAACAAGACATGGGGTGATAATTAAGTTTTATTGTTTTATGACTTCCAGTACAAATGTATCGTGATGATATGATCATATTATGTTCCTGTTTTACAAAGAGTTTTGTCACATGTAATTTATGCCAGTTTACATAAATTTTCATATTGCGAATTACAACTGAATGATTAATTGTTCAAACTGACATTGTGATGTAATAGAGCGCAATTTCCAAATGGCAAAAGCTACGATTATATATTTTAAAAAAACAGTCTGAAACAACTGGTCCCATAGCCTTCACATGCACACATGCTGCCCAGTGCTCCACATGACATATCTGAATGAGATTAGATAAAGAAAAAAACTTGTAAAATGCCAAGCGCAAGCTTTGATGCTCGCATTACTAATGTGTAAAAGCGGCAAAGGCTGGGTATAAATGCAATGCACATGTCTATGTATTACATTGTTTGCTGTAGTGAGTGTGTGGTCGAAAGAGAGTGATGGTGAATGTGCCGAGAGCAGACAAGTGTTGGCGATCAGAGCAGAGAGTCGGTGTGCTTCTTGACCACTGTCTGGAGGCTGAAACAGGGACGGTTAACAAAATCTTTGCAACAAGGCAAGCGGTAGAGCCATAGTCAGTGGACACTTGAGTGTTTTGTTTTGTTCTTACTGTAACTGACTGGAGATCAGTAGATGTTAATTTTTTTGTGTGTGTGTTTACACCAGGCCTGTTTTTCAGATTTCATTTAAGTTATGATGGTTATATTACATGTTGACATGGCTTGAATTTACAAGTTTAAATATTCTACTGTGATTGAAGGTGTTTTTACAGTCCAGTAGTTAAATAAAGATATGCCACTTACATCAGTTCATCATATTTCATCATAACACACAGGCCTGGCCCACATGAAAGAGCAGTGTATATGCTGACTGTGTCCAGTGTTGTGTTGGTTATAGTATAGAATAAAATATAGCTTGTGTAGAGTGAATAATACAGAAGATAAGGAACGTTTAAAAAAAACAAAACAATTGCAATCACAATATCATTCTAAAAAAAAGACTAAATATTTTCCCATATTGTTCAGACATATTGTGAATACACACATTTTAAATATATTCTTATTAATAATGTGATATTAATATTTGTTCTAATCATACCACCCAGCCCTAACCAAGACTACCACTGTCTCCCTTAGCAAGAGAAGAGGATCTTCACCAACTTCCACCGGCAGCTCTTCTGTTGGATTGATAAGTGGGTGGAGCTGAATATGGATGATATCCGACGGATGGAGGCAGAGACGCAGAAGGAGCTGGAAGAGGTGAGTGCATGAAAAATGGCCCACAGTTAAAAATTGAATATTGTGCATCTGATGTACATATTATTGGTCAGTGATGGGTTGCGTGCACAGAACTGTCTCCAACATGAAGAGCGTACAGCCTCCGGCACTTTGTGTCTAAGGCCTAGTCCATACATACGTGGGTATTTTTCCCTCCTTTGTTCCCCAAAGAAATTCCCATCCACACATACACTGTTACGAAAAAAATGAAAACACAAAAATACAATTGAAGCGCTGTAAAGAGCATGCCTAAACAACAGGCAGCGATATAACTGTAAGCCTAAAGCAATGCAAAGAAGATGATGTTGGTCAATCAAAAGCCCAAGAGTTTTTGGGAATCTTGACCGAGTTTTGCAAAAGGATTGTTTTCAGTGAGGTAAAAACACAGTTTGCGTGTGGACGAAAAGCAAAAACGCAAAGAAAAAGCTACATTTTCAAGACTAATACTTGCCCCAAGCTTGAAATGAACCTGTGCAACACCTAGTTGTTATCCAGGTGGAGCTGTTGTCTTCCAATCATTAGATTAGGGCTGTACAATTAAACAAAATCACAGTAGCTAAGTGCAGTATCCAAATCGTAGGAGATGCAATTTTTTAAAAAGGTAAAATGTGTCACGACATACCATAACAAATGAAGCATTGTGGTGCTACAAAGATGCTCCTGCCCACAAATCACATTCCAGATGTGGGAACATGGTTGTTTGGTCCTGACCTCAGCAAAAATCACATCATCATTATTATTTTCTTTTTTTTTTCCAGTGAAGATGAAATGCAAAAATTACCCTTCCCAATAACATCACGACTCATATCGCAATCACAATAGCCGTCAAAATAATCACAATATGATTTTTTTGCATATCGTGCAGTCCTACAGTAGACATAAGTTGAACATACAAGGACTGTGCTTGCGTGATTAAACAGGAAGGCAGCTGGAAAATGTTTTGCAGCTTAATCATATTTTTAACTTATGCTTTTGTGTGCTTTTCCATACCCTGATCATAATAACTACTGCACTGATGTGAAGTGGAGTACTCAGATATTGCAGTGAAAGAGAATGATAATGACATCCCAATTTTGCCATTAACACCACTGTCTGGCTTCCCAAAAAGTAACATAACAATTTGCCACGCTTTTTTCTGTTGTCATCTCGCAGTACACATTTCACTTCCTTGACCCCTATTGCATTTCAGAGTACATCTCAGGATGCTTAATTAACAACTGAGAGAACATACTTAACATTTTATAAAATGTTTCCATGGTTACCCAGTCCAATCTGCCTCCACAGCCTTCCTAATCCCTGTTTCTGTGATTTTCTGTATTTCATTTTTGTCTAGATGCGTAAGAAGGGCTCTGTGCGAGGTACAAAGGCTGCTGACGAGTAGCCAGGCCAGGTGTAGGTCTGAGTGTTGCTGTGTAAGTTCCCACTGGTAGAGGCCAGTCTCTTGGATGCTTTCTCTGCTCCATGTGGGGTTTCTGTGTTGCTGCATGCCTATACTGCTTTCTCGCTTTACTCCTCGGTGTTGTGAAGGGGCTTTTAGTCCACTGTGGCTTTATCTGCACGTGTGTGTATATGCTTTCACTAACAACTCCGTAGCTCACTGTGAATTAGTTATCAATAACACCAGATCAGAGAAATATGACGTATGTTTGTGGCCGGTAGGTGTTTTGCTGACACAGTGAAAACCTCCTACCATGGTTTGTATGAGTTCCTGCTGCGTTTGTGTACCCACTCACCATGCAAGTGGCATAACATCTGGGCAAACTTTTCTCAGAATCACACATGCTATCTTTTAAGAGGTGGCCAGCAGTTAAAAACATACACAGAAGGCCTGTGCAAGACCAGCATCTGCAAACTAGAGCTTCCTTCTTGAGGACTACAAGGCAGAGAAGAAAAACAGACCTCTTTTAAATCACAGGCTTTAATTTCTGTGAATCACATTCTCTGTAAACCTTACTCTTGGAAGTACTCTAAATATCAGTCTGGGAGCTTTTGGCCGTACAAGGAGAAAAGGGAGGAATCCGGGCTGGACTGGCCAAAGTGGGCCAGGCTCAAACATTCCTGGCTTACTACCAACATGCAGCATTCTGTGCTTAGCACCCCCCCTCAAATCTCGCCCAATTCAGCATGTGTTTCTCATTTTGCCTTGGAGTAAGTAAACAGGCGGATGCCATCAAAGAGGGTTGTGGCGAGAAGGCAGACGAGGCCTGAACCTCTGGGCTGAAGGGTTAGCAGGGTCACAGTTGTGACTGTATGGGACGACACGGTGCCTACATACAGAGACTGCCACTCAAGACTGCCCTGGGTGAATGAGAAACTCACATTGTGGAGACGACGCACCAACAGTCATGTCTTCCCTTTTTTTGTGTATACTCGTCGGGTGCTGTTGGTGTAGAAGGGGGAGGCATGAGGGAAGGAAAGGGCAAGAAGAGGGGGGGTGGCTTCAAGATGGCTGCTTTTTTTCTCATTAACATACAAATGGAATTCTGCAGTTGAGAAGGAGTCTGTGCTGTGATTGAGAAAAAAGGGAGGGAGGATGGGGAAAAAGGATGGAGAAGTCGGAGGGTGAATCCTCATGCCATTTCATCAGATCTGTCTATTCCTCTGTTTAGAGGCACTGTTAGTTTGAACCGTTCCATTAAGGTGTTCGGCTATCAGATTCTGCCACTAATTGACTTTCCAAAGCCATCAGCCTCAGGGTGGGAGAATTTGAAAGTGATGCTGTTATCTACCTAGAAGACAAACAAGAGGCTTGATAAGGGCTGTTGGAGCAGATTTCTAAGGAAAGGCTCAAGATTTCAGTTTGCAAAATAACATTTGTTGCATTTTTTATGGTTTGTGATACGAGAAGTAAAACTCAAGTCATACATAATGAATAAAAATGAGTCCAGACCTGTGCACAGTAACCAGCAACCATTTGTAAAGGGTTCCACTGACGTTCAAGCATCCACTAAACCTGCCTCTCACCTGTTTAGTTTACATAAATCTAACGTGGTGACTGTTTTCCTGTTTCCCCCACAGCTTCGTAGAAAGGGAGGAGTACGAGGAACCAGTGCTGCAGACGAATGAAAAGGATTTTAAACGCCCACGATGACAGCAGCGATGGAGACTGCTAAGAGGGCTCCTTTGGTGCCACTTTTTAACCAGAACTGATTCAGGCTGTTGGGGGGGGGGGGGGCTCTGCTACCTGCAATCAATAGAGCAGATCCCTGACTTGCACCCAATCATAGACATTCTATACACTGAGGAATTGATTTCTAGAAACCAACACGATCCTAGCTGATAAGACTCTGGTTAATTTTGATCTCCTGGACAGAGAAAGGCCAGCTATCAGCATCATGTTATTGACAAGAACCTAGTCTTCTGGAGAGATATGGAGAGGTGCTACTTTGCAGTAGAGATCCATTTACAAAAAAGCAAATTCATTGGCTCGATTCCACAGTGGCAGGTGTTGGACCAAATATTTCCTTCTGTCCTACTTTGATTTTCCTTTTTCCTCCAAAACATTCCTCTCAAGATGATGCCCTGTCTGACCCGTCTTTGTCTCCTCCCCGGTCTTAACTGTACACACTGTGGCTCAGTGGTTTGCATTCCCCAGCATGAGTCTGTCTGTTTGTCATACTCATGTTCCTTCCTGCCACAGCCTCCATTAAGAGATTACTAACACCTTTGGCGTCTTGGCCCATTGTAATCCTTCCCCCCATCACCCCACCTTACCAAAAGCACTGCATCTTATTAACACTGACAATCATGCCTGTACAGGTATTCACTCTCCCTCTCATACGGATTTAATAGAAACCCACATGCACATGCATATGACACATATACATGGCGCACATGAGGATAAACATGTGAGTTTGTTTCTCACACATACGCACACACTCACAGGTGTGGATGCCTTTGCAGTGACTGATCTCTTAAAAGCTCAAGCTGGGCAGATCCATGCAAGCTTGTTCAGCTAAAACAGCTAAAAGGATGTTACTTTGGAAGTGTTTACAGCACCCACTGATCCCCCCCCAACTCCCTATTCTGAAGATATTCACACATAACATACAACACGGCATTCACCTCCCTAACAGATGTCCCCAGAGAAAAAACTGCACTGAAAAACAGCCACAGATGGTGCTACACCCCTCCAGCCTCTGTCACAAGACAAACTGCAGCGCACTGCTCGCCCCACCTCATCCAGCCCACCCCCAGAGGCCTGTCTCACTCATCTGGTTCTCTGAGGTAGATGGCTTCCAAAAAGGCCTCTTCCCTCCTGCTTCATTCTAGGTGTGTTTACAGATCCACAACAGCCTAACCAGTGCCCAGTTGACACCAGCACCACACACTGCTTGCCTTAATCTCCAGACCTTTGTACCTATCGGACCTATTATACCTATTGTACCTCCGCTGCCAGCTATTGCTCTAGCTACCTCCCTTGTTTCTGACCGGCAATTTTCCTAACACCTAAAGGTTAGCACCAGGTATTAGCCTGCTTTTTGTTAGGAGTAAATCTTGGCGGACAGAGCTTCATGAGCAAAGGTGTTTGTAATGACTCTTTATTTTCTTCTAGGTGTAGAATTGCATGTGACTCCCTTTTATGTTTCCTGATACATGTCGCAGCGCCTCAGCAAGTGCAATTCCTTCAGCAAGCAAAAATGTGTAAGTTGCAGCCGAAACAGCCTGTACACTGCTGTTGGTGCAAAGGGCTGCAGATTTCCATCTTTGCCTCAGATCAGCTATGTGATGGATACGCCATATTAATAACTCTTCAACTCCGCAGTGCACTTTCTCCCCTTAGGCTTCAGAATCATGTGGCACTGGCCAACAGTGTTGATTATCACTAGTGTTACAAACATATATAAAACAAGTGTTCTCATTTCATCCTTGTTTTTTTTTTGTGTTTTTTTTGTGATGTGTCAATGTCTTAAAGGGACAGGTCACCTCAAAATGAAAGATGAATGTTCTGCCTCTTATCTTTAGTGCTGTTTATAAAGCTAGATTGTTCTGGTGTGAATTGGCAAGTGTTGGAGATATCGACTGTAGAGATGTCTGCCTTCTTTCTAATATCATGGAACTAAAGGACACTTGGCTTGTGGTGCTCAAAGCACCAAAACACTACATTAAAAAAAACTCAACAGCAATGTCTCGTTCCAGAATTCATGACCCGCTTACTCAAGATAAACCATGGACTTTTGTTGTGTGCAAGCTAATGTAGGAACTATTTTCTCTCTACCAAACTACACCAGCCAGCTGTATCACCATGCCAAAGGAAGCATGTATCTACTCATGGACAAGAGGCTTGTGCTTGTAACTGCACGAGATGTAAATATTTATGCCGTCCTCTTCAGCTGAGCTGTAATGTTAGCTAGCTCAATGGTGTCAGGTGAGGTAGCAGTACATACACGCTTCCTCCTGTGCTGTGATTTGGATGACAGGTGTATTTTGGTAGAAATAAAAAAGATCCTACATTAAACTGCTCACAACAAGGTCTGTGGATTGAGTACCCCATGATTTCTGGTAAGAGACATTGCTGTTGAGTTTTCTTCATGTATTTTTGGGGCTTTAAGCACCACTAGCCAAGCGCTATCTAGTTCCATTATATTCCAGAGAAGGAAGACATCTCTATGGCCGATGGCTCTAACACTCAGCAACTCACACCAAAACAATCTAGACATATTAATAGCACTACAGATAAGAGAAAAACTATGTACTTTTGATTTGGGGGTGAACTGTCCCTTTAAATTGTGCTACAGGACTTGTGGGGTTTGTTTTTAGAGATCTATTTTCCAGATTTTCCTTTCAAGACCGATGTAATGAAATAATGTGGGTTCAAAGATCCTAATGTTTTTATTGTCTGTATTGTATGAGGGAATGTGATCCACTTCCTCAGTAATGGGTTATTGGCTTGTCCAAAGAGTGCGAATGGATTTCCGATATGTTTACATGAATTCAGCAATCGTAGGCTGGTAATATAGGAAACTTGGGAAGCAATTGTCTGAGGCAACATTCTTACTTTACAACAAAATCTTCTCAGGTGAACAATACGACAGGAGGATCTTTTTTGATATTGTTGCTCATCAGTTACCCCAAACAATTGACTTCCTTTTGCCATACCATATCCTTATCTGTGGGAAATATGGTTAAACAGTGTCAACACGATAAGATGTGGTTGTAATATAGCCTGTTTCGTTTTTATCACAGTATATAAGACAACCAGTCAGCCTTTGTTACTGTATTGGAACTGTATGCATATGTCTCAAAGAGCGAAAAGTCTGAAACAGTGGGTCTTGAGTGTAATCAATGTTTCCAGGTCTATCTTAATGATTCCTTCTGTCTGCTGAATAGAGAAGCCATTGACTAAAAAGAACAACCTAAATCAATTGTTTACCATCTGTCAAGACAATGATATGGAGGGGAGAGGAAGTACTCACAAAGCAACTGTACAGTCTTAACCTAATTTATGAAATCCGCAACTGTTCAATTTCCGAACTTGCTCGCTTTTTAAATGTTTCTGATCAGCTTTTGAAATTCAGGGGACATGGTAGTGAATGTATGATATTTTGTGCCTTTTCTTTCCGAGATGTTGTCGTGTGCCATTAAGTCTACATATTGTATCTAAGTATCAAATAAATTTCGTCTGAAAAATAATTTGAGATTGTGCTTCTGTTGTCTGATTGTATACAGGTGGTTGTTGGAGATTGAAGGCCAGGCCTAAAGGTGATGTGATGAGACTACTTTCCTTTTGCATTCATGTTTCCTTGCGACCAATGGAGAATAGTTTGGATGAAGAGAGCTTTGACTATCCCATTTATACCCTTGTTTGAAACCTTAGATTGTAGATGTACATACAGTCTTAGGATGCAGTCTTCACAACAAGGCAGTGATTTAATATTTATTGGGTAGGACACATCATTAATCAAATATGCTCAATGTCAAATTACCCCCATAAATATATTGATATAAAATGTAAGTAAAAAAAATATGACTTGGGGGGGCGTCGGTAGCGTAGTGGATAGTGCTGGCACCCCATGTACAGAGGCACTGCCTCGCTGCAGCAGCTGCGGGTTTAAATCCGGCTCACAGCCCCCCACTGCATGTCAGTCCCCACTCTCTCTGTCTCCCCATCTCACCCTCTGTCCTGTCAAAGGCAAAAAGCCAATAAAAATAATCTTTAAAAAAAAAAAAAAAAAAATATGACCGGGAACAGTCACTTAAGTCCAAACTGAACATAAACAAAAGTAATCATGATTTTGAAGAAACTAAACAATTATTGTGCAATTATCACTACCGATACTAGTATTACAGTGTACTGCAGTTCTGAGCATGGTTTGTCCAAGTGGTGTTGCCGTACCCCAGCAGAAGACGCTGCTTGACTGCTGTGGGTAGGTACAGTCAATGTCAAACACTGTACTTTTTCTCTTTTATTACTTTAAGCTGATTTAAAAAATGGAAAGACAATGTAATATGCGTAATAGTGTGAGTCACTTATGTTACGCTGAATGCGTAATTTACGTAGACAGTCATACCTTTCATGTATTGCATATTTGTACTCTGTATGGCTGTACATGTGTCTTACAAATAATAAGAAACAGGTTTTCAATTTTTTAACTATTTTTCTGGGGCCCCCCAGCAGATTTGGTCCCCCCCAGTGTTGACTTCATGGCTATGGCCCTGCTTCATCACATACACAGCGTTTAAATCTAATTTTTGAATAATTCACAATAATATTTTAATTAAAGATGTAGCTTGTGTTAATGTTGAGGAGCGTAGGGCTGAGGCTTGTCTAAAAGTCTTAGTTCTCCTACGTAAAGGCACATCAGATAGGATAAACATCCCCCCCAGAAAAGTTATGGGTGACACTAGCATGGACTAGACTTTCAGTGACACGCAGGTCAGAAGAGCCACACAATAACAGCGGAATCCGTGCTAAAGAGCAGGAAGGGCCGCCCGTCTGCAGCCTGAGATATCCGCCTTTTTTATTGTTTGTGGAGGAACGGTCACATGTGCCTGCTGCAAGGAAACCAGTCATATCTGCCCCCAGAACAAGCAAATAATGCTGTTTCTAAAAGCGGAGATGGGCAGGCTCGCCCACACACCTCCTGTTAAGTGGCAGCTCGCAGTAGTCTACAGTAGGCATGTATCCATCCATCCATGTGTCTCCCTCGCAAAGAAGATGAAGGGACATGTCATGAGTGAGCCCCTGTCGCTTAAATAGACGAGGCAACAGATGAAGAGAAGAAATGGATCTCAAAGGGAGGCTCGAGACTTGACACAGCAGGACATCCAGGCGCGATGCCGAGGAAAGACTTGATGTTCAGTGCTAAAAACACTTTGTGATCGCCAGAACGACCAGCTTATTGCTTTCAGCGCATAAGCACAAGTAACAATATTCCTAACTGTGTCAGAATGAATTGTACAGGCCTCCAAAATCAAGAAAAGAATCTGCACCACTGTTTGTTGGCTGCATCTCCTGTTATGAGATGACACAGGGGTGAGAGTGTCTGTTTTTGGAGGAAAAGACGCAGTGAAGATTTAGCTTTAGGTCCACCCCCCTGCTGTGTTTGTGTATGTGACCTTCCCCTTGGGGCCAGATTTGCTCAGAGGCTGCAGGTTTCTTGAAGAGGAAAGTTATTTCTGGCCGGTTGGCAGTGATGTCACGAGTGTTTCCTCATCCTCCGGGCTTGGGTCAAGTTTAGCTCCAGAGATTCTCCTGAGTTTTCCTGTTGTTCTGGGAGAGGTGGAAAAGGTGTGGAGCCAACCAGCGAGGAGAGGAGGGTTGGAAAGGGGGGCTCACTGTCGCATCCCTCCCTCCCTTAATACAATGGTTCTTCTTTGGATGACAGATGCTGCTTAACCCACTCTGACCCGGGGAGTTGTGATGGCTCAGCTGAGTGACAGGCCCATAGAGGACACACTGGGCTCTACACTACACTGCCCGAACTGCGCAGAACGCCACCCCCCGAAAAGGGAAGGAACAGTCTCTTTGGGCAACCCCCATGGTAATATATGTCTGTCTGTGGAACACCATGAATTAAGGCTAGAGGAGGGCACCCACTTGTGCTATCTTGTCCTATTGAGTGAAATATTGAGACAAATTGAGTACTAAATCACTATGGAGAAGAGTGGTATTGTGACAGTGCTTGAAAGCCTGTAGACTGTCCATTGTCATGAAGTCGCCTCCGCAGCAGCTCTGAGCTGCATTTATCATCACTGGGGACTGAGGGGGAAAGAGACCATGCCATCGGTTTGTCATACTTAACTTGTCTGTCTCCATCTGAGAACACTGTAGTCAAAGCTAACGGGAACTGTATCACAGTGGTATTAGTATTACAGCCAGAATAATATCTTGATTTTGTCTGCTGTTAAGCTACAGCATGCTTGTTTATAGTGTCATTATTGGGCTTTGTGTTACAATGGGCCTTTATCAGTTGAGAAATGAACATGAATTCTAGTATTCCTAACGGGCTTTGCAGAGCTGTGATGGCCGCCTCGGCTAAAACAGTTTGATATGCACACACTTTTTTTTGTTTGTCTGGGTAAAACTCTAATGATGCTACATCCAGCTGGCTCAGATATAAAAGCGGTCCTCTAGCAAGGTGATACTGAGGAAAAAAGTGTTGTTGTTGTTGTTTTTTTTCCAGCAACAAGCACAGCAGCCATCAGAACATCTCAACATGCTTCTCCTTCCTTCTCGAGAAGACAGGTACTTTACACTGTGTCTCCTCCACAACACATCCACCCTGCCTCCTCGCTCAGAGCTGCTGTCCTCTCTGCTGCAAAGAGTGCACATCCACACACCCCCAAAAATTCCAAATATACACACATACTCTGTTCCCCAGCACCTTACGACGCCTTGTCCTGACCTGTCTCCAGCCTCAGCTCTGACACACAGCCTTCAACTCTGGGTGCAGGGCTGAGCACACAGCTGTGAGCTGCTTATTTCTTTACACACATCATAGATAAAAATACCTGAAACATCCATAACACTAAAGAGCAAATCAGAAAACAGTGAAGTTTAGATCAGCTTTGGGGTTTTAATGTACATATTTATGACTGAGTTTGTGTTTTGCACTGTCTCTTGTGTATTTGTTGTTGAGTTTTATGTATTTTAAAGACCCATCTAGGGACGTGCATTGCAAATTAGCTTGGGCGATGAAGGCTGTGGCGTGTGACTTATGTTACATACGTGTCCCTATACAATTAAACATTAAATTATAAATAAATATCTGATTGCATGAGCAAATCTAAGACACTAATTGTGAAATACCCTACACATACATTGCATTCCTATGTCAGCTGTGGTTGTTCTAGAAAAATAAAATCATATTTACCTTGGGAATAATTTTCCCTACTGCTAATATTGCTTTTCTTCAAAACTCAAAATTTCACATGATAATAAGAGATTACAATCTTGCTCCCAAGTATTTTAAGATGTCTAAAGATGTATAAACTAAAATGTAGTTTTTTGGCTCTAGGTTTTTATTTAGATTTAACAATTGTATTCCCAGTTTATAGCAATTTAGACTGAAACTGTTCTCTGAGTGCTTCAGCATGAACGTGGGCCGCCGCTAGGTGGCACTGTGTCTGTTTGGTAAAAGTCCTCTTGGTTCCCCCCCCAAAGGTAAAGCCGTCTGACACCAAATTCTCTAAATGCCCACTGTCCACAGTGTCGGGAAGGGATAATATGGTGTTCTCATTTCTTTAAAGAAAATATCCGTGGTGGCGAGCACAAGTACATTGTGTTCAGTATTTCCGCATGTTTTCTTTATTTCATATAATTACACACACTCCCCTCACTCACACACACAAGATGAATCCTGGATCTGAAATATTTGTAATACATCTTTCTTTTTTCTTAAGTAGTTTAAATTTGACAAAGGGAAATTATGCCATGCCAACATTTCTGAGAACAGAATCCAAAGAATCCCAAGAATTCACAAATTACTCGATAAATACACCAGAAGACAAAGGAAAAGAGAGAAACACACGTGTGAGCTACAAACAACATTAAGACACATTCTGAATTACATAACAATAACATCTGAAACATATGCAAAACTCAAATCTATGGCATTAAATTAAAATATATCATGAAGTAGGTTATTGGTCTGATTATAAAACAATTAGGGCCAGACACATAATGTAGGCTGACTTTCTTTTATTAGAACTTTTGTCTCAAACTCACATGAACATGCAGAAAGCCTATTTGCAATCATTTAATGTCTTATCAGGTTATTGCACCACTTAGCCTCACACAGATAACCCCGGCCATCTCGGGCCTGCAGCTAATTAACCTATAAAGTAAATGATCCTAATTTGGCCTTGGAAAAATGTTCTATTATAGTGAGTATAATACTAAGAGAATGCTATTGATTATCGGAACCGAAGCCCAATATCATCCACATGATTTAGTTCAGATGGTCTTTTAAGGAGGATTTTTTTTCCACCCCGTTGGGACACATTCACACACCAGAGTGCGGCGAGTTTGATTGGTCAGAGAGGTGTGAGCGTCACACACTTTATTCTAACATCAATATCAGCTCTGATATTTAGGCTTAATTTCAGATAGGTGGTGATTTCTCAGTCTGCACATCATGTTGGACTGTTTCATTGTTAAGAATAGATTTGTAGGAGCATTTCTTACATATGAGAACAAATTAAGCGCCCAGTTTGTGACCTCAGCACCGACTCATGTGAAATGTCTCCACGTTACAACTGGTTGCTTGTGTATTCGTTCCACAACAGCTTGTTATTGTGTTGCCTACATATATTTGATTTCCATTAAGTTATGTGCAGTGAAGCGCCTGGATGAGTGGGTGCAAGGGCTTAAAAAGTTTGTTCATATATAAAGTGGGTTAGAGCAACATACCAAACAGCAGTGTGCACATTTTCACTTTAAGCACTGCTATTCCAGTGGAGAATATGAAAGTTGCACATGTGTTTTCTTACCTCAATGATTCTGTTGTATAATTAACAAAAAAAGTTCCCTTTGCAAACTACATAATTATCTTCTGTGGAAATATTGCGCTATCTGTTTGGGTGAAATTTTAGGTTAAACCCAAGATCTGATTTTCACACAGGCTTTCACAATCTCACGGACCACCTTAAAAGCCTTTGTCCCGCCCTCGGAGCTTTCTTTGGCCCCTCTGATTGGCTGAGACCTCGTGGATGGAAGCGGCTGCAGAAATGCAAAACTTGTTGCTGGCTCCTTTGGACGCGTTGATCTCACACAGCGCCAAGCGGCAGAGCGGAGTGTGAGTGTATCTGTATCCCAAGTGCACTCAGACCACACCAGACAAGACTCGGTAAACGGAGGGACGCACACATTAGGAGCGAAACGCATTGAAAGGACTTAAGGCAGAGGCGCTTCGCTGCAAGGCGCATGACCGGCGGCAGCGGGTGAAGGATGCTGTCAAGCCGCTCCGTAGTTGTGGAGTGCGGGTAGTGCACGCCGCGCTACTCCGGGTTCAGGTCGCGTAAACGGACGCTCCGGTTCTCCGGTGCCTTGGTTGGAGAGCCGTGTTTGTGGACTTTCCTGCACACTGGACTTTTGGCTGCGTGCCTGTTGTCGAGATTTTGAAGGACACCGGTGGGCACTATTTATTTAAAAAACAGATTTTCCCCCCTCAAAGCCACAGAGGTAGTTTTAACCACACGGCTCCAGTTGGACTTTTTTTCCTTGTTTCCAGTATGGGACCTTATGCAAAAAGTCGCACCGGGACATTTGACATTGGACTGGAATAATGAATTAGCTGACAGAAATTGTCATATTCCCTCTTCTATCGCTCCAGTTCTTGTGCGCTCTCCTTTTAGTTTGTGAGCGAGATGTTTTTGTGTCATGTTTGCACCGAAGAAATGCGCACAGAGAAACTTTGGAATATGGTAGGTCACCCGTGCAGCAAGTTAAATTGCAGTGTTTGGTATTTGTATGCTTAATCAAAGACAGAAAAGAGAGCAGTCAAGTGCACGCATAAATAGGGGAGCAGGGACACGGTTTACGTGCGTATTTTGGACACAGTCTGTCCCCTCTCTCCACCGCGTCCTTGGAGAAGTTGAAAAACAAAAACAATTGCTTCAAAACAATGAGAACTTATTTGGTGAGTTTAAACATTTAAAGTGGATAAAGCAGTTTGATCATCAGAGTGATACAAACATTTGAATAGTTTCTTGTGTATCTCTTTTTTTCTTCTTTTTTTTTTTTTTTGCTTTTGGGGACAGACGGAAAAACAGACAGTGTGCCGATGTCTGGCAAACTGGCCGTCATGTGGGATTGATTGCAGGGGAGTATGTTTGGGCTGGAGCAGTTTGGTTCTCAGATTAATAGCAGAAACCCTGGCCAGTCAGAGAGAAACATAAACCAACCGAGACTGAACATGGGCTCCCACTATAAAAGCCCAGGTTTTCACGCCGGAGGCCCGCCGGGAGCCGTGGAGCCCGGCATGGGCCCTCTGAGCGAGCCGCAAATGCTCGGGCTCAACATGAACATGAACGGAGAGCAGTACGGGGGCTTTCACCCGCGGGGCCACTCGGACATGCATACAGGCGGCGGAATTCAGCAGCAGCAGCAGCAAGGACCCATGCATGGATTTTTTAACAACCAGCAACCTCATCAAGGACATCCTCACGGCCATCAACCTCACCCCCACCAACCTCACCCCCATTTCAGTGGGAATTTTGGAGGCCCAGAGCCAGGGTCATCATGCCTGCATGGTGGCAGGCTAATGGGCTACAACAACAATGGCATGGGACCACAGCAGGGCTTTGGAGAAGGATTTGATCCTCTCACTGAGGGACAGGCAGGGGATGGCTTTCCCCAGCAGCAGCAGCAACAGCGGCCTGGTAACATGCCTGACTTTCAACATCACGGGCCTCCCAGTGGCAGCCATGCTGTCCCCGCTCCCTGTCTACCCCTGGACCAGTCTCCTAACAGAGCAGCATCCTTTCATGGTCTCCCCTCCTCCTCATCATCCTCTTCTGAGTCTCATGGCCTGGAGCCTCGGCGGATGCCCAACCAGGGAGCTGTAGAGGGATTAGAGTATAACTTCCCAAGTGAGCCTCCGTCTGGACATTTTGATGTACATGTATTTTCCCCATCTGATTCAGAATCTCAGTTACCCCATTTTGGGCCCGGAAGGCCAGTTCCCAGTGGTAATTTCGCAGGGAACCCCGGTATGCCACGGACACCAGGTATGTCGGGCATCTCTAAAGGACACCAGCCGCCGCCACAGCCCCAGCAGCCTCAGCATGGAGTGTTTTTTGAGCGTTTTGGAAATGGCCGGAAGGTGCCCGTGGGAATGGAGCCGGGGGTCAATGCAAGACATCCTCTCATGCAGCAGCAACAACAGGCTGGCTTGATAGCCAGACAGAATTCATGCCCCCCTGGCCTCCCCCGACCCCCTCAGGCTGAGCCCGGCTCGACTAACCCTAACATTCTGGACGGAGGGGTCATGATGCCTGGCCAACACAACCAGTTTGAATATCCTATTCACAGACTGGAAAATAGGGGTCTGCACCCTTATGGGGACCCCATGTTTAATATGCAACAGCCAGCTCCTCCTCCATCCCAACAGCCCCCGAATCAGAGGCTGCAACACTTTGACTCTCCTTATATGAACATGGCGAAAAGGCCTAGATTTGACTTTCCTAATGCACATGGTGGTGAGGGCTGGTGTGGTGGTATGGATAACCACCTCTCCCCCTCTGCCTACCCCGGCCTGCCTGGAGAGTTCACCCCACCTGTGAGTGAAGGTTTCCCTCCAGGTCCCCTGCAGCATCCGGGGCCTGAGCAGCAGTCTCTGCAGCAGCGGCAGAACGCAGCCATGATGATTAAACAAATGGCCTCTCGCAACCAGCAGCAGAGGATGAGGCAGCCCAGTCTGCAGCAGCTGGGTCACCATGGCGATGTACCTCCTGGCCCAATGGCTCACGGAGGCCCAGTCGGGAGCATGCCACAGCCCAACTTTGACAGGGAGAATGGTGGCAGGATGCCCAACATTGATGGACAAAATCCTCATGTAACTCAGGAGAACTCCTGGTTCCAAGGGTCCCACCCACCAGGGGAGATGATGTCACGGCGTATGGGTGGAGCGGGTAATGAATCAGGGCCTCATGACATGGGGCTACAGCAGAACGGGGCTGGGATGATGTTTAGGCCAGGCATAGGCATGCAGGAGCCCATGAGAATACCAGGAGATGGGCATGTACAGGCTCTCCATTCCCCCGGCATGCACTCACAATTCAGCAACAACATGGGCAACCTCTCACAAATGCAGTCTCCAGGAGCAGGGACAGGGCACCCAAATGCACCAGCAGAGAGGCGGCCGGCTGACTTCCCTGCACCTCCAATGGGAGCACAGCCAACGTTTCCCTATGGGGGGGCTAACCGTCAGGGGCCAGCCCACAGTGCTCCCCAGGGGGTGAACACCTCACCAGGGAGCTACCCTCCTCAGTCTGAGTTCCCTCCAGGCCAGCGGTCGTCTGTTAGTAAGCTTGGAGCTCTGTCCCTCGGGAACTTCAGCAAAACCAGCACTAAAGACAGTGTTTTCGGCCAGAGCTGCCTGGCGGCCCTTTCCACGGCCTGCCAGAACATGATCGCTAGCCTAGGGGCCCCCAATCTTAACGTAACATTCAACAAGAAGAACCAAAATGAGGGCAAGCGAAAACTGAGTCAGACAGAGCAGGACATTAATAGCAGCACATCTAATGGGACTGGCAGTGCTGGACCTGAATATTTTCAGAGCAGCACTTCCCAGAACAGCCAGATGCCTGGCACTGGGAATAGCAACTCTAAGCCTGCAAGTCAAAGCCAGACGGTGCAGGGGGAAGCCAGTGCCCTCTCCCCAAATTACAACATGGACGCTACCCCGTGCAGTGAGGGGAAGGCAACAACAGGGAGTGGGAGAGGGAGAGGGAGGAGAAAAAGAGACAGTGGACATGTGAGCCCTGGAATTTTTTTTTCCCCTGACAATGGTAACCCTGTTGTAAGTCCAGGCCAGCAGACCCCCTCTGCTGGCGTTGGGGAGAGGGGTGGGGGAACGCCCCATGAGAAACACCTCCAATCACCTTCTTGGGGAAAAGGAGCCGACCTAATGTTGGGGGACCAGGCCGACCTGATGTCTTCTTTGGACAGTGGCATTCAAAGTGTCGCCAAGTCTGACAGTAGCTCACCACGAGTGGACTTTCCTGACGATGTCAGCACCCACTACGGCAACGAGGATGAGGTGTCCTCCAGCTCAGATGCAGGAGGGGCCTCGGCCACCAAGCCGAATCGCAGCCCTATGATCACCGGCTCACCCAAAATGCAGCGGAGTGACCATGGGTTGATAAATGGACAGAAGCCCTTAGGCATGGGCATTAACAATCATACTACCTCGACACCAGACAGCTATGGACTGAATGCTGGTGGGGGCACAGGGGCCAGTGGGGTGAGCCACCCGGGCACTCCTGGGGTGGAGCAGGTACGCACCCCATCCAGCACCTCTGGCCAGGAAGAAATCCATCCTCTGGAGATCCTTCAGGCCCAGATCCAGCTACAGCGGCAGCAATTCAGTATCTCTGAGGACCAGCCCCTGGCCATGAAAAATGGCAAAAAGAATGGCGACTGTCCCTCACAGAACGGAGACAATGAGCTGGCAAGCTGCAGCCCGGATGCTGGGAAGGGCTCAATGGGCACTATTGACCTTGACACCCTCATGGCAGAGCAGCACGCCACCTGGTACGTGCCCAGTGACAAGGCCATGATGGACGGGTCAGAGGATGACAAGGCCATGGGACCATGGGAAAAAAATAAGAGCCAAAACAACAGCAAAGAAGGTAAATCAAACACTTTATTCCTTTGGTTATGTTTCACCCACTTTTCTCTTTCTCCAACCCTCTGTGTCTCACACTCACTCTCACACATGCAGCACATACTACACTGACTGCTCCATTTTGCTTCTGAAATTAGTCAATCCTTTTCCTTAAAATGCCACTTACTTCTTTTTCTGAAATTCAGTGTAACATCACACACACATAACAAGTAAAATATGCTGTTAAAAGAAAACCTTTTGTCCATACTGTGCAGCCAGAAAGCAGCCGTCTCTGTGTAACTGGGGTCTTTTAAATTTTAGAGGTTTAACCTATAGGAAGATAATAAAATTAATGGCAGCAGCATTCAAGTCTTTACAAAGAAAAAGAAGATTTATGAGGTATTTTTCTTGTTAAATTGAATCAGTATTTGAAGAATGTAAAAAATGATACTCAGACTGGAGCAGTTTTTAAATGCCATCTGACTGAGCAAAGTAAACCTTGCACCTTTTTCGACAATGTATTTTTATACGTTTCTGCATTGTGGAGGCACTTCAAAAGAACAGCTCAAGTAAAGTAAACATTTCCTGTGGGTCTTTATCTCGGTTTTCAGGGTGAACAACTACATTGAGAAGATTAATAGCTTTTTGAGGATATGCGTTTGCGCAGCGGGGTTTCCCTCGCCTTGTTACGTGTTTGTTTTTGTTATTACCATGGGATAATACGGAGCTAGTGAAAGTGGATTGATTTTAGATTGGCATTACAGGATTTCAAGGATTAGATATCATGGTGAAACCAATACAGCCATTCAGGTTCAATTTTATTTTACGTGGGAAGTTAATTTACTCATTGTTTAATCGCTTGCTATTTACTATGTAGGTTAAAATTGCAGCTTTAATATTGTTAAGTAATTTATTATTTATTATTGCCTCCTTTGTCACTTTTAAATGAATTATTATTATTATATACCTCGATTATTGTAAAATATTTGTAGAATGAATTTAGGAGTTTTACAATACAAAGTTTCTTAAGGAGAATGTTAAATCTCCTGGTCTTAAGGCACAGAGGTAGCTTTTCAACTACACGCAGATATTACACTCTGCAGATGAAGGTTCATAATTACAAGTAGTTTTATCTTCATGTTTTTAAGGTGGCTCTTAATTAAAATACAGAAAAATAATTTAACCTGCACTTTGTTGCAGATTAGTTTCTCCTTATAATTCGTCTTCCTATACTAATAACAATAATAATATTAAGAATAATATTAACAATAATATTTAACGCTGTTATAATTATTATATATATAATTTTAATACTGCTACTTTGTTACGATTAAATTGTTATTTTATCAGTATTTTATGTGCCTTAATTATAACAGAAAACTAATTAAATGCATTATAATTGCGAAATAAGCCAAGTTATATGTATTGGTTTTATTTATCCATTTCTTTTTTATGCTTCTTGTCTTTTTCTGTCTGTCTTTTCTTTTTTACGTTGGCTATTTCCACATGATTTCAAACCAAAGCAGAGACAGAGATGGTTGATATTTCTGCATGATAAAATCTGTAAGAAGTGCCCACCGTCAGGGTAAAGCCACCGTTGGGCCTGTGAATGTGTGTATATATAATAATGTGCATGTATATAATAGTGATATAGCGCCTGGCGCGTCTCGAGCGCCTCTTTGTTCTGATCAGTGCGGGTGCAGAGAGGGGCGGGGGCGCGCGCCGCGCCGCGCGGAGTCTGGAGTCCAGGCGCATTGTTTATAAGAGACTGAGCTCAGGGTGTCGGGTACTAACACTAATGCCATTACTTCCACGGAGCACTGTGACTGTTTTCCACTGATGCAGCAGACTAATATCGCGGGTCACACCAATTATAACTCAACAGCAAAATAACAAGCAGTGTACATTTTTTAATTTGAGCCACAACGATCAAAACTAGAACATTTCACTTCTTCCAGCTATTTGTTTTCCTTATAATTGGTCTCCGCTGGTGCTCTCAGCTAAATTACAGGACAAATGACAAAATTATTGAACTTATTGTGGCTTTTCTTTTTTGTTCCCATGATTTCTTTCCATGATCATTTACAAAAGAGTTAACTGAGTACTAATTTATTATAAAAGAAAACAACAACAACAGAAAACAACAGAGCATAAGGATGTAAAAAAAAAAAATTGAAAAAAAGCCCACTGATGCCAGGAGATGATAAGTAACATCATCATTTTTGATATTGATTAATGAGTATTCTTTAGAGTTGGAAACCCAGCACTGATAGACAGTGACACCCTGTTGCTCTCCTTGTTTTAATTTCTGGGGCTGATGGCACATTTAACATGATAAATTCATAAAAATCAGTAGGTATTTAAAAGCAGAATAGTCTCATTCTTGCTCCAATTTCATCTCCCCCTCCTCTCTCCTTCTCTCTCCTCTCCTCTCCTTCTCTCCCTCTCCTCTCCTCTTCTCTCCTCTCTCAGCCCTCCCTGCATGGACACGAGGCATGCAGCTCTGGAGCGATCGATAGCTAGTTAGCACAAATCACGGCTCCTGACAGTTTCTCATTTGAGTGCTTCAGACAGCAAAGATGAAAAAAAGGGTGGAGGTGTATTTGGGAGGGGAGGGGGATTTCGAGATTGAATCTGATGCTTAGGCTACACAGAAGGGAGCAAAATAACATAATAATTTAAGATAAGTCATAGCCCACAGTGTAGTTCCATAAGAGCCAGCATCCCACAGGCTTTTTTTTTTCACACTGCAAGAAATATCCACCTCTACCAATCTAGTCCTCACTCTTGTGAAGAAAACGCAGCCATTGGGGAGATAATGTCAGTGACACTAATTTGAAATTAATCAGGCCACTTCATTAGGCCATTAGCATGAACTAAATGTAGCTTGGTCAAGAAAATTCTTCAAAGATGAACATTTTCATTAGGACAAATTTAATTTAAGTAATTCCAGTGACAGTGGAAATGATTTTCCCCCCATTTAAAATAAGTTAAAATAACATTTTAATCACCAGCACAAGATGACATCACCAGTTAAGATATTTTTTGCAGTGGAAATATGTAGAAGGTTATATAAGTCTGAAATGTAGGTGAAGAAAAATTGTTTTCTGAAGCGGTAGAATTTCATTTTCTTACAGGTAAAAACATGTGAAACAGTTTTCTATCTGTCCCCTTCCAAAACTCCTTTTGTCATCAGCATTTCATTTACATATATATGTCTATTTTTTGCTCTCTTGTGGGGTGTATTTGAATTATGCATAGATTATTTTAATTCTTAAACAATTAGCATTTTATCAGGTTGTTAAGATCACTAATGATAAACCGTAATTAATACATTTACAGAAAATATTTTTAATACCTAATTTAAAATGAAAATGTAGCTGAAAGTGCATTTAAATTAATTATAATTATAGGCAGAACTTTAAGTGCTGTCACGTCTTAATTTTTAGATACGTTGTGAATTACTTGTCAAGTGTTTAACTTTACCCAGAATATGACCAAAAATATGAGATCATCTCTGTCTAGTGGGAGTTTAGTTTTTCTCCCGAGAAATCACACATGATGCGTGTTATTATTTTATTTTATTTTTTTAGTTTCGCTCAGTGTTGTATACAAAATAACCTTTAACTACCTGATAATTTAAACAGGTGAATTACGGTGTTGTACTTTTGGTGGTGCAGAGGAGTTTGCTTCAGATGAAAAAAGTTGGAGGTCAAGGGTCAGTTTGGTCGTATGAGGTGAATGTTTCCATCGCTCAGTGCAGCCTCACTAAAAGCGCTCAGTGTCAAGTTGTGTGAAACTTCAGAGGGACCCCAGATCATTCTGTAGCCAGGTGTGTTTGCCTCAGCGCTTTGACCAAGAGAGACTTGAGGATCCACAAATCTCGCTATGATCTAAATAAGAAATTCAGCGTCATTCTTTAGCTAACTTCTTTAGCTAACTTCCTCTGAATGTCTGAGCGTGCAGACAAGTAGCCTATAAAAGTTCAACTGTGCTCTCGGAGCTGACGTCTGTTCACCCAGTGCATCACAGCTCGCCCTCTCTGTGCTCCCTGTGTGCCTGTTTAAAGTGATGCGTGCTGCAGTAATGGCCCCCTTTGGACCCCATATTTTTGGCCTCCTCTCTCTGTGACAGCATGTAGCTGAAGTTTTTCACCAAGACACAGCTATACCTGCCGCTGTAAGCTTGCGGCCTGCAGAGTCTCGTGTGCAACACAGCATCTTGTGCTCCAATGGAGGCAAAGAGTAGAGGTGTACGCAAGCAACTTTCCTCATACGGTGCCAGTTAATATTATTTCCCCTTTCATGTAAAAAAAAAAAATATTTTATGCTCTTCCTCTTCCCTTCTTCTCTGTATATCTTAGCCAGAAGCCGACCGTTCATTTGGAAACTTATGCACAGTCTTGATAACAGGCAGCCAGCAGGCGTAGGAAGTGATTCAGTTATTTTTACTTTTTGCCACACACACTTGTGTGACTTTTTTTTTTTTTTATCAGCATAGTTAAAACACTTCACAGTTGACCCTGTGGAATAGTTTCACTCTTCACTCTCAATAATCAGCCCATAAACAGCTCTAATCATGATCAAATCTCTTTGGCTCTGACTTTGACAGGTTTGAAAAGAGGGAACTTGCATCTTATCACACCTACTAGAAAGCACTTAAATCCACTGAAAGAGCCGTATTGATATTCCACCATGGAGAACAATCCTGTGAGACTACCTGCCTTTGACATTTCAGTACGACAACAACCCCACAAATCACACCAGTAATTTCTATTTCCTTTTTCTAAAAAAAGGAGAAAGTGATTGGCACATGCTTGAATGTGGAAAAAACAGCTCGGGGCAGTCTATGTTCTTTACCTGTCATTACAAGGTGTTTCATATTGACTTTTTTTTTTTTTAACAACATACTTTCACCAAGCCCCTTGCACACTCCTGTACTGCAGTAATGATAATCATTATGATAATCATAGCAATTAGCCTTGGTAATATTGTTTCCAAAAGTCATAATTCATCCTCAGGCGACTCATGTAAGTTGGTTATTGACAGATTCATGGGGGCTACAAAGAGCTGCTAGTTTATGTCCACAAGTGCTGATTTTAGCAACGTAAATACATGATTATAATGACGGAGCAACATCTGAGACACTAACATCCTCCTAAACAAACACGTTTTCCTTTTCTTGCTGTGTTTGTGATTCTATGCATCTGTGTGTGTGTGTGTGTGTGCATGTGCTGGTATGCACGTGAGTGTGTGACGAAGGGCAGGTTTGTAGACACTGCAACTTGATAGTGTGGATTTGTCAGGTGTAGACATAAAGTTTGATTTATTTAGACTCGGTGTCAGGCTCACAGCTCCAGCCCCCCGATCTCAGGTGTCTCGCTTGGTGGAACACGCTCACTTAATTCTAATGTGTTGAAAATATTTAAGAGTATTTACCCGACTTGTAAATAGTGCAGGACTGAAAAGCGCCTATCATGCATATAAAGCATCTGGAATTTAAGACAGCGTTTATGTGTGTGTGTGTGTGTGTGTGTGTGTGTGTGTGTGTGTGTGTGTGTGTGTGCATTCGAGTTTGTTTACGTGCTACGTGTGTGTGCGCGTGCACGCATGTGTGCTCTATGTTCCCGGGCTTTTGCAAGACATTGAGCACTAGTGACAGTCAAAGGAAGCCTATTAAAGAAGTGTGCTGGTGACTGATGAAGAGAGAAAAAGATGAACAAAGGTGTCAGGCCTTGCTGGATTTTCAACTCTTCAAAATAGCAGCTCATCCGGTGTTTTGTTTTCCCTGGGGAAGGGTGTTAGAATAAAATAAAACTTGTCTCAGCATGTGGTAAATATTCTCCTCGGATGCAGCAGGGAATGGAAAGCTGAGTTTATCTGGGAGATGCACAGAACGAGCAGTTTCAAACCTTCAATCGTAGATGTATGTGACATGCCTCCAAATGTCCACTGTCTTGCTGAATGTATGCCAGAACAAAAAAAAAGAAACTCCTGAAAGGGGTTCATATGTTGCCCGGGGTATGAGCACAGCTTTTAAAAGGTGTGTGTTTTCAGGTTTTCAGAGGTGCAGATGTTGTCATGCTGCCAGCAGCGGTTATGTTATTAACCGTACAGGTAGTCGTCAGGCGCCTTTAATTTGTATTGAGCAATTGACAAATGGGTTATGACACTGGAGCTGTTTCTCCTGGGTGACGGAAGGAAAGACTGATGGAGTGAAAGAGGAAGTAGGAGAGATAGGGTTTTTTTTCAGAGAACATCTGTAGTTTCGCTCATGAGGCGAGTGGCTGTGTAATAGCTACCATTTGCATTTACTGAAGAGAAAATAATTTAATTTAAAACATTTTTTTTGATCAGTTACATGCTTCATGACTATTGTAAATTCTCGTCTGCATGCAGTAGTTTTAAGAATATATTCTCTCTTATATCTATTTAGAATATTTCCCCCTATAATAATGCAGCTACAAAATACACAGTATCATTTTAAGATTTATCTATTTAATTACACAGATTAAAATGATCTGTTTACACTTTTTGCAATTCCTGGTGCATCATTCATAATTACCCCCGCTATTATTTAATCCAAAACAAATGTCTGTGTCATGCAGGTGCTTCTAACCTCAAAATTGCCACTGTTTTCATGTGTGGTTGACCTTTTCCAAAAAGGGTGAAAACACAGAAAACAAAGTGTTGCAGCACTGCGCTGAAACAAAATAGAGACTGCGAAGTAGATCAATATGTCACCGACTTGGACGACATGCTGGACAGGTCCTGGACATGGTTGTGAGTTATGAAGGAGGCACTAAATCACTTCCCATGTTCTGATTTGTGTCTGGTTTCCTAAGCACTTCTTGTGGCCAGAGGGGGAGGTGTGCATGTGTGCGTGTGCGTGTGTGTGTGAGTTTGAGGGGATGGGAATGGGTGTGTTGCTGGAGAGAAGGTAACGAATGCTGGGGGCAATGCCTGCCTGGGCAAGTTTTTTTTCCTTTATGTTGCAGGCCAGAGAACAGAGAGGAAATTCGAACCAAAATAACCCCTGTGTGAGAAATGTGCCCCCCCACTCCCTCTAGCTATCCTCCCTGCTCTGAGGGAAAGGTCACACTGCGTTAGTTGGGTGGGGGTTGCAGGGTGCCTCTCATGCCCCCTACCCACCCTGGGGCAGGGGGTACCTGGGACAATACCTCTGTTAGCCCCCCATATCATCTTTAAGACTTCCCTCAGCATGACTGTACTTATTTGATTTTCTACGTGGCTTAATTATTCGGCAGCGACCTTCATGTCCTGTCACTTTTGAGACATTGATGAGACAATATAGGGAGAACCTTAAGTCGCTATATTTCCACAGAAGAAGACCCTTTCTTGCCCCTTTTTTTGTGAAATCCGACTTTTTCTCTGTGGTTTGTGACGGGTGTTTTGTGCTGACAAAGACAGAATCCTCTCACAAGGCCATAGTGGTAGTTGTTATGCTAAAGGAATCTGACCTGATGTCACACACTGTCATAGGAGCGGAGGCCTTTGGGTGTTTTTGTCAGCGAGCCGAACATTCTGATTGGGCTGGTTTGTGTTCAGCCAGGATGGGGTCACGCCCTCGGGAGCATGGGGTTAAAGGTGAAGTGTCGTCATGGAAGTATAGAGCTCGGGATGGAAAGGGCAGAGGCCTGCCGCATGGGATTCTGGGGCCTGGGAAATCAATGTGACGGCTCTGAGGAACTTGCGCCAAAGAGGAGCTTTTCTTCTCCTGTTAAAGAAATACATTTCATTCAGCTGCTTTTCTGCCCTACATACTTCTCACAGATAGTCACAATATCTGTGTCAGCTTCAAAGGTTACTGTCATTGTTTTTAACTGCGCTGTTTTTTTGTTTTGTTTTTGGGATTAATTGAAAAAATAATTGCACGCTGTAACACTCATTAATAAATTGCTAGAAAACATGGTCTCTAAGCAGCCATTGTTTACCTCCCTGCGTTGCTCTGAGTGTGTTGAGTGTGTGTGATATGACATGTAAACCCGTGTCAGGCCGTCAGCTCCCAGACACATTGGTGTCATCCAGACAACCAGAGCTGCGCGCTGCGCTCCCAGCCTTCGTGGCATTCGAAGCTCTACTCATCTCCGTAAATCGTCTCTGGCTGTGTCTGTGAGACGGCTCCAAAAACCCCACTGCTATGTGTGTGTGTGTGTGTGTGCATGTGTGTGTGTGTGTGTGTGTGTGTGTGTGCATCATCACTAGGCACTAAATAACAAAGTACCGCACTTGGGGCGAGAGATATAGTGATATAAGTGCATCACATTAAATTCAGTATTTACTTAACACATCACAGTGGTAATCTTTCCTGGCTGTAATGTGGTTAAGGATATTTAGGTGTATTTGTGGCTCAGCGCAGCTGCTCGCGCTGTTACCGTTCTCTTTTTATTAGGTATTTTCCCCCTCGCTTGTTGATGCTAAGCACTTGTTCCCCTCAGATGAATAGGCTATTATTGAGATATTACCGTGGATATGAATTCTACGTTAGTCAATGAACAGCCATAACAAGATAGATCTTATTATATATATAAAAAAGATTCCCCTGCTTGCAAAATGTCATGGTGATTTGGGATTTAGACTTGTGTGATGTAGAATTTCACACTGCCGTTTCCACTTTTGAAGGAATGCGCCGCCATGGATAATGCTTACAATTTAAGGGTAGTGTCTTGATTTTTTTTCCATAAAATTCACATCCCTTGAATCCCCTTTGGCTACCCTGTAATGCTGGGTGATATTTTAATCCTGTGGTGGTCAAGTGTGTGGCTCTTTTTAGAAGTGGTGGATTTTGCACATGCTGTTAATTGAAAAATGTATTGTAACAAACAGCAATAGCTTTTTAACTTAAAAAGATGTTAGAAAAGTTAAAACTTAACATTTTTTTGCCCTTGACAGCATTCCTGAAATTATGTGTAACGGTATATAGATTTTTTTTTTTATGTGAGCTCATATCTGAACATGAATCCTGGGATTATACAAGCGATACATTTGTGAGTGTGTGCAGGAAAAATGAGTTATCACATTTGTTATTTGATCTGTGTGCATTTTTACCTCCCTCTTGTCCTTGCGTTAAAGCTGAGTGACGTGTTTAGCTGGGATTGTGTGTGTGTCTCTGTGTGCATGTCCATATGTATGCGGGTGTGTGTGTGTGTGTGTGTGTGTGTGTGTGTGTGTGTGTGTGTGTGTGTGTGTGTGTGTGCGTGTGGAGCAGCAGCTGAGGGCTGGTGTGGGTATGGCAGCGGCGGCAGTGGTTGGCGTGTTGTGTGTTTTCGGCCGTGCGTGTTGTCAGTTTGCTGTGTGTCAGCAGTGAGCCAGGGGAACGCTTGGCTGCCTATTCAGGCCGGAGCGGACCCTGCTGTGCCCAGCTAGCATGAGCTGCTGGCGGGTGCTGGAGGGCACAGCGCTGGGAAGACGAGAGTGTGAGTGGGTGGAGGGGGTGAGGCGGGGAGGGGTTGATACTGGCAGGGGGTGGGGATCCGCCATGCTGAGGTGTATGACTGGACCCTCTGGCGAATGTTAGATCTTGTCACCGCCACCACCAACACTGCTCTAAATCCTCATTTCTCCCTTACCCCCCCTCCCTGCACCCCCAGCCCCCACTTACACTGTGTCTCCAGTCCTTGGGAGGGAGATGGAGATAGAGAGAGAGAAATTTACAGAGACCGGCAGCCAGAGAGACAAACGAAACAGGGAACAACGGGAGGCTTGGCTGCCTGACCTTTTACCAAATCCCCCCACTTTTCCATTCCAGTGGTCGCAGCCCAGACAGGCTGGGGGGCAAGCCTGCCTCACTGCCTGCATGTCTGCCCACCCTGCCTCTCTTGGTTGTCCTCGCTGCATGGCCTGGGTTGGCCTTCTCTTCCCTGGCTGTGTTTTGTTAACACTGTGTCACTGCTGCCTCTGGGTTTGTGAAAGCAGAGAGGGAGAGGGATGGAAACAGTAAGCAAAACAAAACTGTTTAAGCAGCAGAGAAAGATGAGCTAAAAAGGGGGAAACAGGGTTGTGGGTGATACGGAGGTCTGCGCTCCTCTTGTCTCTTAGGTGAGCAGCAGACTGACTGGAGTGTTGTGATCCGCAGCCTCTGTGCCCAGACTGTGTCGTCTATCACAGCCTCTCCTTTCTCTGACACATGTAACTCAGCTTGTCAGAGCTGTTTTCTGCCTGTCTCTACACTCAGACACCCTGCACCTTAAAGCTCTGTGTCTTTGTGCAGAACACTGATCCGCTCACCATCCACATGGAGCAAGGCAGTCATATATTTTGTGCGGTGAGGCAGTGGGTGAATAATCGGACTGATTTTAGCAAAGGATCCCTAACATCTTCACACGCGCTATTTCTGCGCTTTGGGCTTCCTTAGAGGCAAAACCCAAAGCACACGATGCAACACTAGTGTCATAACACACAGCCCCACCATTACCTCTTTCCTAGTTGCTGTGTTCCTCTTTCCCCTGTTGTAATTTTTTGTATCTTCTTCAAAACTTTTCTTCATTTCTGCCCTCCTCTCCCTCAGTATGCTGCAGCCTGTCTCACAGCAGATGAAGTGTGACGCTGCGCTTTTATGTATAGTTTAGCCAAGCACTTCCCGTCCTCGTCAATCTTCCCCTTGACTAATTTCTGCGTTACACGGCACAAAGTGATTTTTCTCCATATGTGAAGCATGCATCTCAGACGTCAGCATTAACTCTCTGGCACAGCTGATTTTTTTTTTTTTTTTTTTCTTTATGTGACTTATAATCAACCTGTGTATGGATTTTCCGGAAGCTCGGTGCAACCATTTAATATGAGGCTCCACACCTTGCTGACACAGGGTCGATACTGTGGCACGGTCATTATACCACTAAATTGGGTCAAGCAGGGTTAAAGGCCAGTATTCTCCGTGCCCTTTGACCCTGTGACCGGAGGTTATGCAGGAGCTCTCCAGATTTGCACGCCTGACTGGGAGCGAATGAATGCATGTATGTTTGTGTGTGTGTTTTCACTCGTGTATATGAGGCATGAGGAGGTGGAGTGTGAGCAGAGGAAGCTTTGCTTACAGCCTCCTTTTCGGGTGGTATTGATGGGGAGGGGGGTGGAATAGTGTTGAATTAATTTCACAGTGCAGATTTAGAGTGGGAAGTGAAAATGACACTGGTTTAATTAAAAGTGTGTATTTTAAATGCTTCATCTGTACCAGAGAATGCCAATTGCTTGAAGTTGTTTTCATCTCATTTTTGTACAGTCTTAATTAACCTTTTCCTCTCTGTGTTTGTCTGCAGAATCAGAGCTCTCCCAGGGTAAGGCTGGAGCTGGGGCCCCGGGAGTCGGAGGAGGAGGGGGAGGAGGAGGAGGGGGAGGGAGCAATGGAGGGAACCACCTGCAGTGCCTGTCCGTCCACTGCACAGACGAGCTGGGGGACAGTAAGGGCCGAGGGGGGCCCGTCTCGTCCTGGCGCTCTCTCCACTCTGATATCTCCAACCGATTTGGGACATTCGTGGCGGCACTGACTTGAGAAAAAAAAGCAGGCCCAGCAGGAAGTAGGAGAGAAGATTAAGAAAAGCTTCAGAGACAAATAATGATGATGAGGAGGATGATGATGATGATGATGATAAAGTGTTGACGAGGCAACTGCGAGCAGCTCCTGCCTGTTCAGGGACAGAAAGACATTTATACTCGTAAATGCAAACATGACCACAGACGCTCACTCACTCTCTCTCTCTCTCTCTCTCTCTCACACACACACACACACACACACACACACACATACATGCACTCACGCACACATATACATGCACTCACGCACGCACACACACACATGCAAATACCATGTTTTTTCTGATACATGCAGTCACACTTTAGGACACTCTCTCACATACTGCTGGACAATACAGCGCGGGCTCTACTCAACAATGCCCACATCTGGAAAACCTCAAATCAATATTTTTTTTTCTTTTACTTTCTTTGTTGAAGAAAAATAAAGAAATGTCAAAGGAGGAGAATACAAAACCAGAAGAAGCAGAAGAAGAAGAAGAGATATTCAGTTGTCATTGGCTTCGATTGTATACCAGTGTTGAGTTTTGTGACGCGACCATGATCTCATGACTTTTACTCTGTTGCTTATTACAGCCTACCTGCTCTCACCTCAGTTCTGGTGACGGCTCTAATGTGTACATTATCCCTCGAATAAAGGCAATTGTACTGCTTGCATCCCCCCCAAATTTACAGATCAAATGCCAGCTGTGGCAGAGCTAGAGGAAGATGGGAAGAAGGGTGATTTTGCATGAATGTAAAACAGCTCACAACTCTTTTTTCCCTTTTTATGTGAACACAACATTTTCCCTCCCTGATAAAGAACGTTTTAACCTTTACCATTTGCTGCTCTTAATCATTTATGATTTGTTGTAGTTCTCTATTCTTTGTTTTGGCAAAAAATAACTTTCCCTCTTCTCTTCTCACCTCTGCTATCGACCTCATAAGCTCAACCGCTTGCGTACAATTCAGCCAATGGGAACTGAAAATGGAGGTCAATGGATTGTTTAATAAGGGAATTGAACAAAAAAAGACTATTGGTATTGCACATGTATAATAAGAGAAAATTTGCTGTGTGTTAGGCAATCTTGTAATCTTTAAATAAAGCTTCTGTTGAATTTGAATTTCTGAAACAATAGATGGAGGACTGTGACGGCAATTTACGAACTGTTTTTTCTTTTTTTGTTTCCTTTTTTTAATAATATGTAAAGTGCAGTCGTCTGTTTTCCTGCATATTGTATATATCTGTATATGTTTTATTGAGTAACTAAATAACAATAAATATGACGTTAAAGGTGGCATTTGTGTTTCCTTTGGCTTTTTGTTTTGTTCTTTTGAAGCCTCTGAAAACTTATTTGTCTCAGCAACAAACATGAAATAATTAGGTATTCTATGCACAGTAAATATTCAAAGAAAATTCAATACTGTAGGATAGTGTGTGTGTACCCTGAAGATCATCAGTGAATTACAGAGGAGCCTGCAGTATATCCCAAGTGATAGATGTGACAGGGAAGTTGTGGACTGATGCACAATACCTGACAAGCATGCAGGAACCTGTGCCATGTTAACGCTAGAAGCAGCAGCAACAGGAGTACTGAGAAATGTGGCTTGCTGGTGGATTAGGAAGCCAAGACGATTAATGCCATGTACACCTGCTCACAATCTGTGTCGCATTTTATCCACCCATCTCTCCTGACATCGTTGCTCCAATCCGTCGTACATCGTCATAAAACAGCAATTCAGATTACTTATTAGAATGTTTCTTGAAATACAATGCACGCAACCAACAGAAAATTTAAAGAAAATAAATCTTCATTTTTTCTTGCGAACATTCTACATTATTCATTATTTTATTTTTGACTCTGATTTGCCTGTTTTCCTCATCATCACTGTTGATTTTGGCAACCCTACACCATCTTACTATCAGCTCCTCCCCCTGCAACCACACACAAACACACAAACACACGCACACGCGCACACACACACACACACACACACACACACACACACACACACACACACCTCCCCTCTACCCACTCCCCAGGCCCTCTTTGGCTCACCTGCTCTTTATTGGCCATCTGCATGGATGCTTAATGCTAATCAATAACTCCCCTGTGTGCCAGCTCTGAGGTGGAGATGTCAATGCTACCTAACAGGGCTAGTGATCAACCTGCAACGCTGCTGTCTAAGACACACACACACACACACACACACACACACACACTCAAACTGGAGCTCCCTGCAGGACCCTGTCTGTGTTATTCAGGTGTGTTTGTGCTTGCTGCTGTACCCGCCGCCTGCTGTGTAGGATTGCAGAGCCTGTTGTGAATGTGATGCTCAGAGAGCTGCAGCGTTAGCAAACAGCAGAGACTGGTTTTGTGAGAGACTGTCATGTCACCTGGGAGGGCCTGTTTAGGGAAGGAGAATGAGGGGAGAAAGTGGGGAAACGGCTGGGGAATAAATGCTGATTACACTGCTCACTGTGAAATTGAAGCCGGAGATTCTCTGTTAGGTTTAGTCACTGAATCCGCAAAAATATTGTCTGAATACCCAAGGCATTTTGTGCTTTTGTGTACACTGTTGTTCGCATGTCAATATTTTTCGTAGATATTTTTAAGCACTTAATCCCAGCACGAATAAAATGCATTCAGCGCCATTTATTGACAGTAATTAGATCTGTCACCTTTCTATTGTTCACAGAGGACACATTGTACAAAGGTACAACACAGTTCACAGGCAGCAATGACACTGGTTTGACTAGTGTTTGGCAGTAGTGCCAGCATAACTGACTAGCATTTGTTTAATGGATCAAAACGTACAGTGTGTCTTTTTCACGGGTGGGTCAGCTGACTACTTATGGATCAGAAAAGGTTCAAGTGCTTTCCAACCTGAAGCTGAGTTTTGTATTTGTGCATACCAGGGTTATACATTTTCTGAAAGAGTCACCACCACAGTCTGTATCTGCCATGAGACTCTTGTGGTGACACACTACCTGTCGGTCTGGTTTGGCTGACCTTTTTTATGACAGGACAACGGCTTGTGCTCACAGGTTTGTGATGAGCACAGACAGCTGTTGAACAACGGGTTGTTGTGTGTCTGCAAAGGTCTGTTGACTAGTTTTGCCTTCTTTGAGATGTAAAATGTACATTTCTGCAAACCACAGATATGTTACATTTGTACATTTCATACTCATCATGTCAACATTTCTAAAGTGACGTAGTTCTGATTACGCGTATATGAGCTGACTTTGTCATTGGGATGTCTGCCAAGCTGTAGCCCCCTGTTCGAGACCACCAAACAACACTGGCTGGTTTTTGGCACGACACTGCCGCATTACCAGTGGCATTTATGCCACCAAAACCAGGTATTTTAAGCCAAAACACGACCTTTTTCTAACCAGAACCAAGTGGTTTTTGTTCCTAAACAAAACCAAATATTGACCACGATGTTGTTTACACATAAAGAAATGTTTCTACATATCTGTACAAATGCTACAAAGGTATAGTCTGCAGAAATATACATCTACATTTATTCTTGCGAGAATGTTGTAATTATTTACCTCATTAAGAATTTGTTGCTGTAATAGATCCGAATACAAGAATTATTTTAGGTCCAAACTAGCAAATAAATTGTGTCACAATGTGTGTGTGTCACACTGAGCCAGAAACGGAAAAGTTACCCTGTTTTCACGAACATGCCTTCTGCCTAGCTATGGCCGTGTGGCCAGGCACAGTGACAGAAGAGGCCTTGCGATATTGGCTCCGGCCAAGATGTATGGTGCTGGACCTTTTCCTTCAATGGGCTCCTCTGCGTGGCAGTCATATTGGGAGGGAGAGTACTGTGTGGTCGCCTGAGAACTTGTGTGTTTCCCAGCCAACGCGCATCTAAAGAATAACAATTTCACTAGCCATGAAGACCATCCATGGAGCCATGGGGGCCGTGGCCAGAAAGCTCGGCCAAACACTCTCCTCTCATGCAGCTTTCTATGTACTCCTATAAATACATCTCCTATTTGTATAGAGGCGATATGCATCTTTGGGAAAATACCACAATGTTGACATAAGAGCACCCTCTACAACCCCCCTCCACCTCCTCCTTTAGTGCCCCCTCCCCTCTCCAAACTCTTTCTACCCCTTGCTGAACCTTTCACTGCCTGAGAGAGAGAAAGAGAGTGAGGGAGAGAGTAGGAAAGAGAAATGAAGGGAGACTGGGAGTAAAAGAAGTGTCTCTTAGAGGCCTCCACGGTCTTTAAGCCACTATGGTATCCACCAGAGCCCTCACATACACTCGGCCTCTAAAGGGCTTTTGTCCTGTAAAGAGGGGGTTTGGCTAAATTGGGGGTGCTTGTGGATTGGCGGGTGGGATTGGGCTTGGTGTAGTATATTTGGCTCCCACGTCTCCATCACTGGAATGGTGAACTTTTTTTTAAGCTAGGGAATTGAGAGGTGGGGTGTGGAGGGGCAAAGGGGGCTCTGGTTTTTTTTTTGGTGAGGGGGGAAGAGAGGTTTGGAAATCTTCCAAACAGTGCCTTTTTGCTTTCAAAGAAGGCTCCACTTGTGTAAATGTGCTCTTTGTCCCTTGGCCTATTGTTTGAATAGCATTGTGGACTTTTTGTGGGAAGCTCACGGGGGCCTGGGGGGCCTAGGAGGCCAAAGAGGGACCAAAGGGGGCTCTGGCTGAATGACTTGGACCCAGGACGATAGGGCTGTGAAGGTACAATTAAGAAATGTTCATACATGCAGGCAAACACATGAACATGCATCTACACAAATGCTTGAAACACTTAAATGCACATAAACACAAACATATGAATATCAATTTAAAGTGAAGCCATTTGTTGCAAGTGTTGAAAATTATTGGGATCTAATTCCTTTCATCCAATCTTAAGTTTGCAAAGTAAATGTTAGCAGTCCTGTAGACTTGCCTTCCCGAGCTCTATCCCATTGTAGTGCCCTCTTTGCTGATAGTCACAATATGAAAACAGTCTGCCTCCCTCCCCCTATAAAGGGATTTCTTGATAGAGCTGAGTGTCTGGGGTCCCTCGCTGCAGCCAATTCATGACTTCCATCTGTCCTCTCAAAAGATGCCGGCAGGTGGAAGAGAAGCACAAAGCATTTGCATTATGGGGCCATTTATTCTGCCTTTAGAGAGATCATGGGTCAGTCGAGTAACATGTTTACCTAGGTTGTAAAATTGTAGAGTTAAAATATATTAAAAACACTGGCTCCTAAGAGTTTAATAGATCTGGGACCTTATATGGTGCAGCAGAGTGGAATAGCATACTTTTCATTTGGGTTGTGATAAATTTCCTAGACTATATACTTGTAAATACTTCCAAATCACATCAGTATGCAATTAAATAATACGGTTGTAATGATTCAATATTGCTGCAACAGGTGCATGTAGTTACACAGACCAGAAGCAGACTTAAATTCAAATCCAATGAGGATAATCCAGTGAGGATAAAGTAAGGCCTAGTAAATCTCTCCCTTCCATGTCGGGACAGTCTCCCTCTCTAGTTTCTGTTACTCCATCCTCCTTGTTTGTCTCTAAATCCCCGTCCCAGCCGTATGGCCAAGCCTCCAACAACTCTAGTACTTCCCACAGTTGGTTAGACACTCGAGTCTCTTCTGAGCTCTCCTCTACTGTCATCACCAGATATCCCGTGACCTCTCTTTCCTCCCGAACCCCCCAAAGCAGCACTCAGGCTTTCTGCTGGAAGGTGATTGAGCATGGCACCCTGCTCCAGCCCTGTCCTGCTTTGTCTGGGGACGTGTGCCTGTGTCAGGAACCACAATTAGTGGGGCGCGTCCCCTACCATTAATCACAGAACAGTCCTAGATCTCAGCGCGGGCTGTGAGTACCCCCACAGCAGCCGCACCCACTGACAATTTGCTCAGCATCAGCATCCACATGTTGGTGGTCATGGAAAATTCAACACAGATTTATATGATTCAGCAAGTTTTGTTTTTGTGTCTCTGATGTAGTCTTGGTCATCAATGACTAGTTTCTGTCACAGCATAGGCACTCACCATATTATGAAGTATTTTAGACAAATTAAAAAAAATAATGCTTACATCTTGTTGTTATTTCAGTTCAGTCTTCTAATTTGTGTGCACTTCCAACTCAAATCATTAACTTTACGTCCAACTATCCAGAGATTTCCTATTCGTACTCTTTTAGACTTTTAAATTTTAAATCAGTGTACAACTTCAGAGCTCCAGGTAAATTTTGCAGCTTGTGTAGACACTGCTTTACAGGGAAGACATTGAAACCATGCATGCAGTTTGCAGAATGTACCCCAGACAGAGGGCAAATATGAGTCTGACCTCGTGAGAGAAAAACACACTCTCAATTCCCTTTTCACTCTGAGTATTCAGATCAATACTGTGGCAGGATGTTAAATATTTGTCATCAGACGATCACACATTGATGGAACAAATCAATGGATGATAGGAGGGAATGAGAAAAGGTGGTGTGCTTGCTTACCTAGCTCCTAAGGGATGGGGAGGGAAAGGGGAAGCAAAGATGGAGGGAGATGGAGATTTGTGGCTCTCGGGGGCCGAGAGATTTTTCTCCTGGGGACTATCTGTTTTCTTTTTTCTCTTTTTTTTTTGTAGATGGGGGACAACCATGAGGGAAGGGATGAGGGGACTTGGGGGAGGTGGGGTGGGGGGGTGTGAGTGCGCATGAAGAGATCTCTCTGTGAAAATGCAGGGAACCACTGTCAAATTGAAGTCTTTGTAGTTCGTCAGTGAGCTCGGCTGCCTGTTTGCCCATCATTCCGTCTTTACCCACATACATGAATACAACGCATAACACACAGATAGTGTTCACAAACATAAACATACGTACTGAAGCGCACACATACACACACACACTCTGTTCTGTATGCTCCCCTTCCTCTCACTGTCTTTATTTAACGCATAATGAATTTTGAGCCTGGTCTCTTTCGATCTCTCTCTCTCTGTTCCCCTTGCGTTATAAAAACAGAGGAATGAAAAGCAGCCAGATGGTAGCTCAGGCCTAATATAAAATCAATACACTGCCTCCAAGAGAACTGAAGGGGGGGGGGGGAGAGTTGGTGAAAAAAAGAACACTCAAACACCACAAATGCCAAAATAGAGTTCTTTGGTCTCTCCTTTTCTCTCCACCCTCTCTCTCTCTCCTCTCTTCTTTCTCTCTCGCTCAGTCTTTTCCTCTGACACAAGTATGTGCAGTGACACACACATACACACACATACATACACACATTGCCTCAGTGTGCTTCAACCACGCTCTCCAGCTTTGAGCAGACCCAGACCTCCGAACTTCCCCACCTACTGCTTCACAATGCACCTCCAGGGAAGGCGAGAGGACCTGCTCGTGTGTGTGCGTGTGTTCCTGCGAGCACATAAGAATGTCAGGACATCTCATTGGGCCGCAAATTGAGAGAGAGGAGGAGGACATGGTAGAGATAGCCTTTGAAGAGGGAGAGGACTGAGGGCCATTGAGAAGTCATTAGGGTAATGATAATTGGCGCGGTGAATAAGCAAAGAGAGAAAAGGGGGAGGAGAGTGTGTGTATGTGTGTGTGTTGTGTGTGGAGGGGAGTTAACAGATGCAAAAAGGTGATACATTACAAGTTAATTTGATTGACAGCCACATGTCGGATGGTGATGTGTGTGAACCCAGTTTCGGATACTCATTTCATGTATGTGTGAAAAACAGAAAAGATTTCATGCGACTGAAAGAGAGGAAGAGAGATAGTGTGTGTTGTGTGTTGTGTGTGTGTGTGTGTGTGTGTGTGTGTGTGTGTGTGTGTGAGCAGCTCCAGTCTGTGTGTGAGGAGCAGTAAAGCCTGTCCCCTGGTGACTGGGCCTGCTTGCTGGGTGACAGATAGCCCAGGGAGAGAGGGGACACCAGGCTGTTTAGCTGATAATTAAGGGGGTTTTATCTTAATTTGAGCTGTTACTCTCTATCCTCTCCTGTGATTTATGAGTTGCTGGCCCAGCCCTGCTCCCCTGCTCTGCCCCTTAGCATTGGGAACAAGACAAAGGAAGCTCTTCCCTCTGTACACATATACTGTAACACACACTCATACATTCCAGACGTGCAAGTGCGTGCGCATTATCGCAAACTCCGAAGCATTTGACACACAAACTGATAATTACACAAGGCCCAAGGAATACATTTGCACATTAATTCTCAAAGGAGCACAAAAGCTCAAAGCGCACAATATCAGCACACTGGCTGATTGATATCTGCCTGCAGTGGTGCTGCAGCTCTCTCTTATGGCCTTTATTCATCCTCTGCCAGACTCTGGTGGTAATGAATCATATGAGAAAAGGGGCTAAAGCTTTAACCTCTCGCCGGCCGACCCAGGAGAGAAATACAGAGCGGCGCAGGATTGAGTTCCTGCGAGGTTTGAGTGACCGCAGGCAAGAGTTAACTCGATCTTCAGCTGGGTGGGGTACAGGGTGAAGAGAAAGCAGGGTGGAGGAGCGGAGGGGGTGTAGTACAGGCAAACAATGCGAGCCACTGTTCTCAACCTATCAACCCCCGGGGTCACAGAGGAGAAGACATGCTAGTGCAACCTCATCTCCTCCAGTCACCTCTCACATAAAGACCGGGGATTTCTGCAGCACCACGGCTCGGATGTTGTTTTTACCCAGATTGTGGGTAGGTCTTTTGGCCTGGCGTGTTTCAGGCTGCGCGATAATAATCCCAAAGGTATTTGGCTGGAGGGTGGGACCTTCGCACCTCTGTCAAAATGGTGGACAGCAAGAAGACTGTGGGCATTGTTGTGGATGCATGAATCAAGATGTCATTCTCTCTGTCTTTCACCTTGAGTTGTCTCTGGTGTAAACTTTTCCTGTTAGGCTACATTCAGGAGATATTTCTATCATGTAATACACCTATTAACAAAGTCATTCCAAGACTGTGCATCGCTGTGCTGCCTCTAGAGTTGTAAAAACAGGTTTAAAAGTAGTTTGATGAAATAATTGAAGACATCCAATGAGAGGAATTCCTCTGTGAAGGAGCTCAATCTGTTCTCTGTAGACTTCCACAACATGACAAAAGACCACTTTAGTCAGAGGACATGTGTGTGCATGTTTGTGAGACTATACTGTGATGAGATGTACAATAGGGATAGGTGTTCACTGCTGGAAGTTCTCTCATTGAACCTCGACCTTTGTGAGTCAGTAACCTGTTTGTGTTTCCAACAGGGCCCTCCTCCTTTGCTCTTATCTCTTGCCTACTCAGGGGGGAGGGAGGGCTGCAGGGGAAGTAGTGGTTTCAGCCAAAGGCACAGAGTCTTCTCAGGGCATGAAACCTCATCTGTCCCCTCCTCCTCTATCCATCTAGGCTCTTAACTTTCACCCCTGACCCCTGTCACACCCTCCTCTGGGCTCCAGCAACAACAAAAGAAAGAGATTAGGGAAATCGACAGGCTAGATGGGATTACTGTAGCCCTTTTCATCTCGGCCTGCGCTCACAGTTGACACAGTCTGTTAGCAGTACTTCAACTTAATCTGAGTGCAGTTTACTTTTTAGTTTGTGTACTTATGTTAGCCGTGGTTTGTACATAGACATAATTGTAGCGGAATCCACAGGAATAACAGTAGCCGTCAGTTTTGTGTGCTTCGGGCACGTAACATCCATGTACACCACTTACACTAATAAACACGCACAACCACTGGCAGCACACACGTGTGATTGAGTGGCTCAGAAGGAAATGTTGACATGTATTTGCTACTTTCTGTCAACATCAGAGGCTGTTTCTGATGTGCAGTGTGTTGTCTCTGTGGAGACATCAAACCCAGACAGGAAGTGGAGAGCCCCGAACAGGAAGTCAGGGGATTGACTGACACGTGGGCTGGAGAAGTGCCTAAAGTCGGCAAAAAAGTGGTCACTGAGTGTTTAATTTCACGGCTGTGTAGAGGTGGGAGCCTCAAGTCACGTGACTTGTGTCAAGTTAGACTAAAGTCACAAATTTGAGGACTCAGATTTCATTTATTATTCATGACTTGAGACTTGATTTAGACTGAAAACAGATAATCGAAAGGACTTGACTTTTTTAAATGTTTACATTTTCTTGATATTGAGAAGTTTTGCTTTTTAAACATGATTGGGTGATTTCGAGTATAATGCATGCAAACCTGGCAACCTACTTGGACTTGGTAGATCAACAGAACCCAACACACAAGGCAACTATCATGGGACTAGTCCAAAAGTAATAAAATTTGGATTCAAGGATTATCTTGTCGCTGATGCTTGTAAAAAGAGAATAGTTCTATGCAAGGTATGCAGCTCAAAAATCAGTGACACAACCACCACAGCATCCAACTTAGGTAGGTGAATGTGTCTTTTCAGCTGTCAATAGCTAATTGGTTGGTCAAATGTTAGAGAGATGGCTTGAATGTTAACATTCAGATCATCAGCATATCATATGACTGTACTTGTGACTTGCTTGACCTGTAAAATGAGGCTACTTGACTTACATCTTGCTTGACTTATTGCAACCTATCCTCATAAAACAGTTCATATGATATCCTATCCCATGAAAATGCTCACACAAGGGTTTGTATGATATCCCACGATTTAGAGCCCCACAAATCACGTTACGTATTCAACGTGAAGTTGCAGAGGTTAAGTTAGGCAAGTAAGTTGCTGTGGTTAGGCTTAGGAAAACAAACATGGTAATGACATACCTTAAAATGGGTAAGAGTTCACTCCAAATTCACACAGTTCTGAACACTAATCTCCTGGGAAAGGTTCTGGGGGAAAGTCCCATATTTACCTACCTGCATCTACTGCCTGCTTCGTTCTTTGTTCTTTACTCCCATCAGTGCATTTAGTCACATCATTGCAGCCTTCCCAAAGACTTGGATTATACACAAGGTACTGGCTCATATGTGAGATATGTATGAATTTTAGTGCATTACTTTTCTCAGGAAAGCATACGTACATGAGAACAGTCCGCTGACAGCAGGGATTGCACTTGCTTGATTCTCACCACTGTAACTTGGGATGTGTGAAGCACTTCCACCTATGGTTTACAGAACATTGTATGCATTGCTGCAGTGACACACAGGTGACAAAAGGTCATTTTACAGGACACTTGAACATAGCAAGATAGTATGCAGGTAATCAACTTGAATGATTATAATTGTAAAAGTATATCTCCTCCCCTGCTGAAACACTGCATCCAACACACCTGTGCCTCTTAATTATGGTTAAGTCCTTCTCATTCTCCTTTTCCTTTCCCCTTTTTAGCCCGGTGAAGCGCCCCCGAACTGCCTTGGATCTCAGAGCCCTGGCAGCAAGTCAAAACTATGTGCTCGACCCTCTAGAAGCACGTCTGCTAACCGTTAAGCCGTTTAGCTCCTAATACCAACAACAAACACTCTTTCTGTGCTGGCCCTGGGCATAGAGCACAGTGAGCTGCCTGTGAGAGAGGTCAGACAACTCTATAATCGGACTCTACCCATCTGCCCTCTGCTCTCCCACACTGAGCAGCAGGTTGGGCTCCTCGGCAGGGGACTAAGTGGGACACGGGGACACAGATGCCCATTGACACTGCACCATTCATGGAGCTTAAGCCCTAGCATTGCCACCCAGTGATCTCACAATGAGCAAATCATTTAATGATGTGGTATTTGTGCGCTTTGCTCGTGTGTGTGTGTGTGTGTGTGTGTGTGTGTGTGTGTGTGTGTGTGTGTACTGTATGTGTGTTTAGCGCTTGTGAGTGGGAGTGAATGTGCGGATGTGTGAGAGCCGGTGTTATGAACATGCATAATTGTGTGTGGAGAGGTGTGTGTATGCCTGTATATTTATGAAGTGCTAGTTCAGACATTTAATTTGCCACAGCCTAGTGAATGTGCAGAGAGGCGTCTCAGTAGATGTGTGCTGTCACCACCCTCTCCACCCCCCTCTGCCTCCCAGCATTCCTTCTCCTCCACAAGTCTCCTACCCTCATTCTCTTAACTTGTCTTCCACGCTCCCTCCCTCAACCCTGCCCCCGCTCCCCTGTTCCTGCACCCCATGCTGGGGCTAATTTTAGAGCTTCTTCCCTGGATCCCAGCATCCAGCTGGATGTGTCTCTCCACCCCTGCCTACCTGAGGAGCGTCTCTCATGGATGTGCTCCACTGAGCGCTCCAACACCCCTCCAGGGCATGTAAAAGGTGTGCTGGAGGGGAGGGAAGGTGGGGGTGGGGGCAGGTTAGCTCAGAGCTCTATGCTCTTTAACCATACCAAGGTGCCATGGTAACAGGAATCTACCGCTCTGATGGGTGATTTTCGCATTCTTTTCCCATTGTTTTTGTTTTTCCCACCTCTCTACCGTTCACCCTATTCACTGGAAGAGTGCCGTTCTCCACTCAGGAGTGTATGCTTGCAGGTGATTGGCTAAGCAGAGTCCCTGGTGGTCTATTAGTAGTTAGAGAGTGCACCAAATAGTGTGGTGAACACAGTTAGAGGCAGCTCTCTGTCAGCCAAACTGAAACGGGACGCATGCAGCTGCACAAGCACACATTTGGAACACAATTTACACACATGCATGGGTGTCGGCATTAAATGTGTCCTAACTGGGATAGTTTTACTGGGTGAGTTGCTGTATTGTAATATTACCCAGTATGTGTGCAGTTCTGGAGAATGATTAATGTGGGAAAAGGGAGCTTAGGAATTTTTAACCGTCAGTTGTCAATGAATGAAATTTATTTTTCAAAATAAAATTCACGATTACACAAGAGTGAACAAAAGGTCTCTGCACTTTATAACTGCGTTGGGTGACACTGATTTCCAAAAACAGGTTGTGCTGATGATTTATGTCCATGTCTGGTGTTTCCAAAGGTTCACATTAAAAGGGATATCAGTTTCAACAGTGGTGCCTGATTTTACTTTTCAGGATTTTGGGATAAAAAACATTTGCCCCAGATTTTTTACTTAAAGGTATACTATGCAGGATTTTCCTAAAAACATCTATACAATGTATAAACTCATTCAACTTTTTTTCTGCAGAGACTCTGCTCTCTGCTTGTGTTTTTTCTTATTTTCTGTGTTAGCGACGTTTATGGGCCTGTGTCCCCACAGCTCTCAGGTGAGGTTGGGGCTTCATAAAAAATAGAGAACAGGTGCCAGACCATAAGCAGTAAGCATCCAAGAGACACAGCGCAAAGAAAACACAAGCAAGATAAAACGCTGAATAAGAGTGAATCTGGGGATACCTTTTACTTTTAATTTCACTGGTGAGCTTGTTTACAGACATTAACTGACAATTCCACATGTATATCTTTACGATTTGTTATAAAACACATGGACATAGAGAAAAAGATTCCAGTAAAAATGAAAAGTAAATACAGGTATTTTGCAGTTTTGTTACTTTCAGTGTTTTGTGTTTGATGTTAGCTAACTCAGAAAGGCTATGCCCCTCAAAGCAGGGAGGAAAAATGGGATGAGCATGTTTGATGCTTTCCTCGAAATTGAATTTCTTTGTCTTTTGTATCACGAACTGTAATTGAAATTGGAAGTGTTTTACCAGCAGACAACAATGATCTCAATGACCGCTGTGCTGCCTATAAAAAGCAGCGGCAGAAAGTTACAAAACAAACTGGGCAATGTCTCACTTTGTCGTCTGTCCGCCTGGATTTGCTTTCTTGTTGTTGTTTTTGTCCTAGCTTTTGGGCGAAATCCGTACATGTAGGCGTTCATTCAACTGCTCTAACAAGCCTACTGGGGCATGAGCTGAGCTATCTGTGGGACATGAATCGGACCTGGCCAAGGGCACAAATCACAGAGAGAGAAGAAGAGAGACCCTGACAGCAGAGGGCTGCGGCTCAGCTTTCTCCCTCCTCCCCTTTGCTCCTTGGTGGATTTTCTGCTTTTCCTGCTCTCTGTGCTGCCGTTCAGAGCTCTGTTGGCTTGTTAAAATTAATCTCCATGCACGACGAGGGAAGAGGACAGTTGTTTCTCTTGCCTGGACCGCTCTGAGCTGTGCTGAGAACTGGTGGTGGGTCAGCCTGCGAGTGTGTGTGGGTGTGTGTGTGTGTGTAGTTTTGGACAGAGCGGGGATGTGATTCATCATGTGGTGGTCAGGCGGACTCAACAGGCGTAACCACAGCCAGCCACACCAGGCCATCTGAGACCATGCAGCGCTGAGGCATGGTTGCTCTCTACACACAGCATCACTCTAAACACCCCAGGGAGGCAGCAGAGGTGGCGTGTGAAACACACACCAGGGAGAGACTGGAGGCAGCATGAGCCCACATATGTGTGTGTTAAAGTGTGTGTCTGTGTGTGTGCATTAACTGTATGCATGTGTGCATGTTTGAATGTATTTGATTTCCAACAAGATGCATGCTTGTGGAAATCAGCGGTTGTGAAGGGGTAGAACACAATCTATCTAAAAAAAAAAAAAGCGAGTAAAAGCATGTCTTTCTTTCCATGGCTTGCCTGTGGAGAAAGTTTCCGGACGTGGCTGAGGCCTCAGGTTCCTGAGACTGAGTGGTGAGGGGGGGCGGCTGTATTTCTATCCTCTCTCTCCCTCTCCATCCTTCTCTTCCTCTCTTTCTCCCTATGGATGGAGCTGAAGGACATGTCACCACAACAGGGCACTGGATGAGACAAGCCCACATCTCTCCCTCCCTCCCTCCCTTCTTCCTCCCCCCTTTGCCTCCAAACTTCCTCTCTCCACACACTCTCTCTTTTTTTTCTTTTTCATTCAGTCCCTGCAAACACAAACACATAAACAAACTCAATTAGCTAATGACACTGGCCTGGCCATTGGGTGGTCCTAATTAACGTTTACTGGCTGCCTGATGTCAGCTCTCAGGCAGTGATTAATAACTAGCCCCCTACCAGTACACACTGACACACACACACACACACACACACACACACACACACACACACACACACACACACACACACACACACACACATCATGCAGGCAGTGAGCACAGAGGTGAGGGGTGCTGCTTTTTTCATATTATGATATTACCATGCAACTGTTTAAGGCTGCAACGACTCAACATGTGCCAGTTGGCCGCAAACCAAACTTGTTTTATTTTTTTTAAATAGTAGACAAGCACTCCTGAGAGGTAGAAGCTGTAATATGATCATTAAATCCTCTGTGCTGTAAAACAGATTAGAGCCTGAGTGAGTATGGTGGAGTAGTAAGTGGCTCAGTCCAAACAAACCGGACCCAGCAGACAGTGTGCGAACAGGCCCTGTGGAGAGCTCCTCAGGAAAGGGCTGCTGTTTAGCTTGCAAAGGGTTAACATCTGTTGGGCTCGCAGACTCCCTGCGTGTGACGCACTGTCTCGATGAGGGAAAGTCTAACAGGAAAGGCAGTCTAAAAAAGGTCCCTGTGCAGCGAGGGCCCAAGGTACGTTTTCTTTGGCCCTCTCCTCACATTTTTTGCACTTGTTTTTCCAATTTGCTTAACTACAGTTCAATGGTTTTCGGATTTGCAGATTGCTGCACGGTTCCTCTTTTAATTCCGGTGGTGGAAGCTTTGCCTTTTATTGCTATTGTGGGACTCATTCTGTTTTTTTCTTTTTTTAAATCTACATTTTTGGCACGACTCCCACTTGCCTGCCGCTGGCCCCACTCACCCTCTGCCACTCTTGTGTCCTTGTTGCCCAAAGGTTCACCCTGCTGTTGGTGCAAAATCCCTCTAAGCTGCTCAGAGATTTCTGGTGATAAAATGGCATCGCACCTGACCCAAAGGCTCCATGTGTTTGTGTGTGTGTGTTTGCATGTGTGTATGTGTGTGTGTGTGTGTGCTAGTGAATGTGAATGAGGTCAGTTGGGAGGGTGGACACAGCAGTGACAAGGCTTCATATGTTAATATGCTGCACATGTGGCTTGGGCATTGGAGGGCTGTAGTGGTCAGAATGACCCCCTACCCATTTCCACCCCATCCCATTCATCCCCACTGAATGTGGCTCTCCATTCACGCTGTTTTCACAGAGGAGGGAGGGAAGGAGGGAGGAGGGGGAGGAGAAGGAGGAGGAGAAGGGGGAGGAGGAGGAGGAGGGATGGTGGTCTCAGAGGGAGAGAGGTGGTCTTTCTCTTCTCTCTGGCTCAGAGAGAAGGAAAAACAATTGGTGTGCAAATGGACGCCTCTCCCTTATTCCTAGATGACCCGCCCCTCCCTCCCTCTATCCCCTCCCTCCATCCTCTCCCTCTATCCTCTCCCTCCATCCTCTCCCTCCATCCCTCCTTTCTGTCCTCTCTGGATGTTTAGAAAGAGGGGCACGGTGGAGAAGAGGGCCATTGGCTGAGCATCTGTGTAAAATCTGAATAAATAAAAAGCGGAGGGTGTATCTTGTGGGTGTGTGTTTATACTGTTTGTGTTTTTTTTGTGTGTGTTCATGTGTGTGTGTGTGCTCGCCTGTCTGTGTGCTAGCTATAGCCTGTCAAAGGAGAAAGGCCCCCAGTGTCCTCTGTAATTTTCATAGGTCAGAACTGACAATGGCCACTTTGATAGAGAAGCTGTGGAGATGTAAATCAGCCAATGGAGGGAGACAAAACAACTGTCCTCCCACTGGCCCCCACACCCTCCCCAAAAAAAGGGGAATTTAGATTTAAAAGAGTGTGTGAGAGAGCAAGAGAAGAGAGGGAAGGAGCAAGAAAGACATCCCCTCTGCCTTTATTTTGATGATAGTCTCCTTTTCAGATTCTCAGTGAGTTGTTGGTGGTGGTAGAAGCGAAGGAGTTGGGGGGGGGAGCAGCGAAGGTTGTGGTGCTAAATGAACTATTTTAGTCAGTCTGCCTCATTCCTGGGAAAGTTTGGAGCATCTTCTCTATTGCCTGGCACCTGGAGTGGGTCGCTGGGAAGCGGGACAATAGCATTGAGGTTGGTGGGTCGTCGGAGCACGGTCCTGCTCGGCTCCAGACGTGGACACGCTCCAGGCCTCCCCTAATCCCATCACTGCAGCAGCCCCGCAGCTGAAAAGACCCTCTGGAGAGGGCGGGAAAGCCTCCAGCAGCAGTCACATTGAGAATATGCCTCTGTAAGATATGTAAATAAGCCTATATGAGAACTCCTAAAGAAAGAGGGGAAGATTGAGTGGAAGTATGAGTGTGTGTTGTCAGTAAGTGGATCACGGAAGGGGGAGGAACAAGATGAAGTTGCGAACAAACTTAGGGAAACAAATTAGAGATGAAACAATTTACAACTTGATAAGTGCAGATTAAAGTCATAAAAATGCCACAAATTATGGATGTGTGCCCATGTGCCCTGCAGCCCTGAGAGCATGGAATCTACCCAATTTCCGCAAGAGGATGACAAATTGCTTATACATGTATGACTCTAGCTCAGGACATGAATGGGCTTGAGGGAGGCCTGAGTGAGTAGTAGTGAGTAGAGAGGCATACGCATATGTCTGCATACCACATAGGTTTGCACGCAAAAAAGAGTGTGAAGATGGGGTGGGGGTGATGTTTCACTCTCAAACGTGCCTCTACTAATGGTTGTGGTCATTGAGTATGGTATGTGTGGAGGTTTTTTTTTTTGGGTGAGTGAGTGGAGCTGCAGGGCTGTGTGGAAGCCTCCGAGTGTGAATGAGCAGTGAGGCGGTCAGTCAGACAGACAGTGGTCAGAGATAAGCAGATGAAAGCCCTGGGGATGGCTGGTGGGAGAGAGATTGATCCATCAAAGTCCACAGACAGCCTATGTGACATTTGATGCTACACTCATGAAAACAGCATGTTGATGGTTAAAGAGTTTATAAAGCAAAGTGTTAAAAGCAACACTGAAAATACATCATTGCAGTCATCTAGACAGCAATCTTGATATTTTTTGCCCTGTTTTCTTTGCCATATGAGTGACACAAACTTTACAAACAATTTGAAGTTAACTTAACACGATAAATTGTGATTACATCAAAAATAAAAAATATACCTCAATCTTCAAAAGGCAAAAAGATTCACAGGTCTAGCAATATATTGCCAGAAATTAAATATGATATAATGAGTATGTTTTCTTTAGTGTATAATCACCTTAGAATGAGCTGTTTCTATCTACATAGGGAGTGGGTGGTCTTCCATGGAGTGTGCCATGTTGCACTGCCATGTTTCTACAGTAACTCAGAACCAACAAACCAAACACTGGCTCTAGATAGGGCCATTCACAATTTCATGTTTTCTTGTCAGCCACCATAGTTAGTAGCCCCTCTGTGATGAGCGGCACCAAGAAAACGCTGATTTTTTAAACATGAAACTGCTTTATTATTATGTTTTTACTGGTTGGAATCACTGGGCCTGTTTGTTTTGGAGATGAGGAGACATCTGCTGATAACTCAGCTCCCAGTAAAAACCTCCTGAATGTCTGGATCTCAACTTATCAGAAAAAAAAGTGAGCACGCATTAACAGGTGGAGGCTCATGGCCCGTCTCTGACATGCTGAACAGTGTCAGAAAAAAACACTGACTTGCAATGTAAAACTGCTTTGTTCAGTGTGTTTATGGGGGAGAGGAAGAGACCGCTGCAGATATTTTGGTTCCCAGTAAAAACCTTCTGAACATCTCGATCAGAAATAAGGTGAGCACACATTAAGCTATCAGAGAAGAAGATGGGCGCACATGAGCAGGTGCTGGTCTAGCGGCAGTGTTTCTCCCATGCTGAATGCTTTATTCAGCATTTTTACTAGTTTTAATCACCTGGTCTGTTTGTTTTGGAGAGTTAAAGACTTCTGCAGATAATTCGGCTCCTGGTAAAAACCTCCTGAACAATGAACACTGAAGGAATCCTCACTGGAAGAAGTTTCAGTTGGTTGCAATCTGCAATCCTCACTGCTAGATGCCACTTAGTCCCCCTTAATGTTACACACTGCTCCATTAAGACTTAATCAAGGATGAAACGACTTGTTAATCAAACAATGTTTGAGTAAACTTAAGCAAAAGTTTTGAGGGGGAAGCTGCTGTCAGGGAAATCCCTAACTTGGCTTTTGTTGAGTTTTATGGATTTTCCCCATGCTGAATATTTACACGGTTCATTATACGTGAAGCATGTTTGCATGACTCTGGGGACCATGAAATCCACACAAATCCCAAGTTGAAATTGAAAAAAGGAAAAAAAAACACATGGATTGGCAATTCTTATACCTGACAGCAGTGATCTATCACTAGTTGGTGTACTAGTGGAGATAAAAAAAAATATAGATGTAGGTAATTTGTCTTTTTCTGGGCCTGTATTCGTTGGGAGCCTGTCTGTTTACTGTTTGCATGCAGGAACACAGGCTGAGAAGCACCAGTGGAAATTGCTATTAGATAATGAACTCAGTTCACCTCCAGTAGGTGCCAAACAGCCTGAGGGTTCAGAGCAGTCAAGTAACAACAACTCCTGGGTATACAGTGCAGCTGACAACAAGTTCAGACCATCCTAGAAAAGGGCAACATACCTCATTAAAATGTATATCCTGATTGTACTGAGTGATGATTCAGTCGAGGAACTGTTCGGTAACTGTGTATGAGGCTGTCATAGGGATATCATTTTCTACTATTGATTCCGTCTTTATGAGGAAAAACTTAATGGGCTGCAGTAAAATGTTGATTTCAGCCATTGGGTATTATGACTGACCATTTTGGTCATTTAATGGCTCACATATTCACTCTATGGGACCCTGTAGTTACTCACTCCTGGCTTGTGTATGATGTGCAGTGCAGTTTTACTAGGTATGTGAGCCTGGCAATGGGGAGCAGTGTGAGAGAGTTTGCTCAGAGCTCCGGTGCTGTGGGAGCGACACATCAAGACACAGAGAGTGCTCTGTTCCAGATATCTGAAGAAGAGGAGCAGGAAAACGATGGCACTGAGGAGTCATGAAAAAGTGTCTTTGTGTCAGAGGGTTGAAAAACAGCCCATTTAGAGTGGTCTGCCTATTAGCTGAACAAAGACAAGGGTCTGTCTCTGAAATCTGCTGCAAAGACTATTTAGTGTGTATACTGTATCAAGGGACAGCAAACAGGATCTTCTTTTGCGCCCGGCTCTGGCCGTCCCCCATCTTCTTAGAAAGGACTCATCCTTTCTCTGCATTCCTCCTCTGGGCCCAAGATCCTCTCTGGCCCCCTTTCTCTCTCCATTCATCTTCTCATCTAAGCCTCTCTGAAAACACCGGCTTTCCTTGAGCAAAAACTGCAGGATAGTTGTGTCTGTAAATTGCACAAGCAGTGTGCCAAATCCAGCTAACCTAAGCGTACTGTGTGATCTCCGCTGTCGGACTAAACTCTTACGACAGGGCCAGTGGTTGTTATGTCTCCCACTGACCTCTTCTCTCCATTTTGCTCTCTATCTCTCTTTTCTTCTCCCTTCCATCCAGCTTTAAGTCACTTTAACATCGCCCATGATTCTCCTATCTCCTTGCTCCAGCTTGTAGCCATATATGACACTGCTTTGTCATTTTTTTGACATGGACATGTTGTCTTTGAGGCCTCTAGTCAACATGATTGTGTGGGACACAGCTGTGGCTCGGTGCCTGCTTGTTCACCACGGGGCAGTTTTGGTCATGTCGAGCGTTGTTTATTTGTGCCTATGTGTGAGGCAAAGCAACGCAACTATTCTATGGGGCATGATAGTTATTTTGTAGGCATGTTGGGTGTGTCAAAAGTTATTAAGTCACACGTTCTTGCATGACACATTATAAAAATAGATCACTTTCACTTTTGAAGTGATAATATTTTATGTCCTGATGTTTAAACACACAGAACATACATACTAGATGGTATGTCGACACACACATACAGTACAGCTTTGTTCAGCTGTAACCCAGGCTGATAACTTCTTGCGTCGGAGGGGAATGTGACCTCACCTGTACTGCTGCTCATCACTCCACTGACTCATGGACACCTGTGTTGCTGACACACTCACCTCTCAACTGTTGAGCTGTGGCTTTCACCACTAATGCATCTTAATCTCACTTTGTACATCAAATGACCTCTGACCATTCCTTGCCCTTCTGTGATGAGGCGGAAGTGTACATTCATTCATTTCTGTAACTGCTTATCTTCTTAGGGGTCGCAGGGGGGCTGGAGCCTACCCCAGCTGACATTGGGTGAGAGGCAGGGTATAGCCTGGGCAGGTCACCAGACTAACGCAGGGCTGACAGATAGACCAGACAACTATTCATGCTCACATTCACACCCATGGGCAATTTAGAGTTACCAATTGACCTAACCTGCATGTCTTTAGATTGTGGGACTGCTTAGTACCTGGAGAAAACTCACGCTGACATTAGGAGAACATGCAAACTCCACAGAAGACCTCCCCCACCCTGGGTTCGAACCAGGCTGTGAGGTGACAATGCTAACCACTGCACCACCATGCAAAAACAAAGTATTTTTCCTCATTGGAAATCAGGGGTTGACTGGCTATCGGTAAGTTTGGGAAGACTGACGAATGGGGGTCCATTCCCAGTCAAACTGGCCAGTGGTCATGGAGCTTTTATTTTTCAGTTTCTGATGTCAGTCTTTACTGTATGGTCCCCAGCCAAGAATGGGCCAACCTGGGCCTCATGGCTGCAGACAGCACATAGTGGAACATGTCAGGTGGGCCAATCTAGTATGTTTAATATTGAGGGGAATACGAGGGACTCCTTCCAGTTTTGACTGATCCTTGTTATTGTTACAATCTGATTGGCTCTGTCTTTTTTTTTTTTTACTGTGACAAGTTTTTATCTGGCTGTGTGTTTTTTTTGTAGTTAATGTACAGGAAGGTAGGAGATCGAATTTTTGGGCTGAATTTCAGTCCCAGCATGCCTCTGTAAATAATGCGGAGCTAGCACTGCAGTTGACACTACTCAGCTGAGTTTTAAAGGGAATTTAAAGGGTCACTTCACCCAAATCACAAAACAAACCCAAGAGTTCACCAATTCACACATCATTTCTCGTTAATTTAATCTATACAAAATCCACTCCAAATCCACACAAAATTCACTGTTTTATGGGGGGTTATGTCCAGGACTATTTATTAGCTGGGCACAGAGGTGCTGGTAGGAGGATTTCGTTATCATTAAACAAAGCCATGCTGGCTGTTTCCCATCCAGTCTTTATGCTAAGCCAAGCTAAGCTAACAGCTGCTAGCTCAAGCTACATATTGACAATATAGACATGAAAGCTGTATTGATCTTCTCATCTGAGTCTTGGCAACAAAAGCAAATAAGCATTTTCCCAAATTATCAAACCATTCCTTGAAAGGGTCAGCTCACCCAAAATACCCCAAACTCAACCCTAAACATAACTCACAACTCTGATAATGGAGCATGACAAAGAAACATGTTTTTGCTACTTAAAGCCGTAAACGGACTGGATGCAGGAATGCTACGACCTTTTAATAAACACTGAGCAGATTAGATGGAGACCCTTAAGAACAAAAAGCTCAATGCACATAGCGTGCTGACCACCTGACCAAGGCTGATGTATTCCACTACTATGATGCCTCAGAGGAAGTCTGCAGTCAGGAAATAATTATCATTAGGTGGCACACGGTATAAGCAATCAATGGGCGTGCCTTTTATTGACACATGCTTTTAAAATCCCTTAAAACACTTTTTCAGCATTGACAATTTTCCAGGAATTTCGAATGCTCCCCCCTCACACTCTCGCCCCCTCTCTCCCTATCTTCATATTGAATATTTGCCTCAAGACCGTTTTATGGAAAGGTGGTGTTATGCTCAGCCATAGCTCTAAACCATACAGTACAATGTGTATCTTTTCACAGTCTAATTTTAAATCCTTGGCAAGTGTTTGGAGTAGGAGGAACTGGGTAGCCTACTCCCCAGTCTAAGCACTGAGCTGTTTGGCACAGACTCCATCTGCTTGAATGTGTGTAGGACAGTATGGATCCGTCCAAGGAATGTTGTACCGGTGCCATGATCATATTCTAAGGGCTTAGGTCTAGACATTGCATCTTAACAGAAAAGACGCACACATACAGTATATCTGCTTTAAGAGGCACCCAATGTGTTTAGTGTCATTCGTCAGGAAACGTGAAAAGAAGACAATGAAATACAAGAGAACGTTTAAGTAAAATGCAGAATAATCTAAAGGTCTTGAAGCCAAAAATTGGATTTAAAGCCTGCGTTAGGTTTCCAGGTTTGAGTTATTCCATAGAAACAGGATGTGGACATGCATTGCTTAGCTCCCTCCTGCCTGTATAATGCACTGTCAGGAGATGTCACAACCTGTGCAGAATAATCCATACGGCCTTTCCCCAGTGCCTGTCCTCTGCTCCTCGTATTCACCTCCACCTCTCTTCCCCTCTTCTGTCTTTGGATCTATCCTTCGCACCCCCCGCTGTTTGAGGATGGGGGCAAGAATAATGGGAAGAGGTAGCAGGGAGAACACAGAGCAAGCGAACGAGAGAAGGTGAGATCGAGAGTTTCCTCCTACAGTGACCATATAGAACATGATGTGCACTTATGTGCTTTGTACTTTGCGGAGTTGCCCTTTATGCTCATAGATTTTCAGATGATGTTGGGAAGGAATCAATGGGACACAGCCAGTACCAGGAATGCAAGTCCATTGGAGGAAAGCTGCAGTTAGATAGTATTGGGAAATAGATTTTCCTCAGCCTGCCCCCACCATGGGCTCCACAAGCTTTCTCTTCAATACTCACTGCAATTACTTCACAGTCAACGGAGAGAGATGGAGACTTGGCAGAGTAAATGTGTGTCTATGTGTGTGTGTGTGTGTGTGTGTGTGTGTGTGTGTGTGTGTATGTCTGTGAGTGAGAGGGACCGTAGACGACGGGCGATTTAATGCCGGTGGTTGTGTAGGTGTATACGTCCAGGTGTTCAATCCTGGGGAAGGTGTGGACCGCTCATTCAACATTTACATGTATAACAACACAAGAAATCTCCCAGAAACCCCTGTTGTCAAATTCCATGCTTGTGCAGGCATGTGGAGACGGACACACACACACACACACACACACACACACACACACACACACACACACACACACACACACAGTGCTTGTGTTTTATCCCCTCAGGAATCTGGAGGAAGGTGTCAGGTCTGTCTCTGGTCTATCTCTGGCTCTGCGCACTAGCTTCCCTCTTCTCCCTCTCCCTCTCTTTCCCTCCATCTCTCTCCTCCTCCTCCAGGCTTCACTATTATCTCTCTCCTTCCTCATCCTCCCCATCTTCCTCCCCCCCTCCACTTCTGTTGGCCTCCCTATCTCCTCTCTCCTACTCATTTCTCTCACTCTCTCATTCCCTGCCTCTCTTCTCTCCTCCCCCAGACCTCTCTATCTTCCCTCTCCTCCCTCATCTTTTTTTGTGTCTGCCTCTCTCATCCCCCCATTCCCTTCTTTTTTTCCCCTCTCCTGTCCTCCTCCAGGTCTCTCTATCTTCCCTCTCTGCCTCTAATTGCCAGATAATTCAATTCATTTTAGCCAGGCTCTGCATTCTGAATGATGAATGCATTGACTATGCAATTAAACAGGGCTATGCATTAAAGGGTTCCCAGTGAGGCTCCCATACATGGACTGCACATACACTCTCTTAGACCAATCTTCGAATGCAGCCATGTAACTGCAGAGAAGCACAGAAATTAATTCACACAGTTTCACATGTTCTGTCCTCATTATGGCTTAACATTGCCTCGTGTTTTCACCTGTTTTCACACATTCATTGATATTCTGAGTGTCAAAGTCATAGAATACAGGGGGCTGAGTATCTCTTATTGCCACATCTGAAAGAACAAGAAAAAACAGAAACTTTGGATGACAATGCTGCGGCCTCCATCCTACAGTGAGGCAGATGGAGGACTGTCTGCATACCATTTGGGGTTTACGGCACTTTACGGAGAGGTGTCCTTCTAGAGGTGACCCTGCAGTCCTTGGAGCCATTGGCGGGCGGTTTCTCCTCTGTCCTCCATCTTCCTCTCTGCCTGTGGCTTCCTGCGGTGTGATTAATGTTTGCTCAACAACATCCTGTCTGCATACCCTCACACTTGGCTGTCAAGACATGAGGGCAGTGTCAGTCAGCTGTCGGGACTGGATTAAACAGCATAAAGGTGGCGTTGGTGGGCCAGACAGACTCGTGCCCAGGTGAGGTGGCGTGTGAATGTTTGGTAATCAGACTGCACTGGGACCTGAGTTGGAGTGATATGTCAAGATAGCAATCAAGGCCAAGGGCAGAGTAAAGAAGAGATAATAGGGGAACCTGAGAGGAGAAGGTGACCAGAGGTCTGGGAATCTTCATTTCCTTCCTTAAGAGGAGAAGAAAGAGAGATTTACACTGGCACCTGTGCTGCACAGTGTCCCCAGGACGAGCACCCACTTTAAATGCTGTGGGATTGTGGGAAGGCAGAAGGTGATTAATGGGGCGTGTGTAAACAAAGCCCTTGAAACAAAAGCGAGAGTGTAAAGAATAGAGATAAGGCTCGACTCCAGTCAAGTTTGGCATCATCCTTCTTCCACTAACGACCTCTACTGTCGCCCAGTGATGGCGGGGGCAGCGAGGATGGGGGGGACTTAGAATAGAAAGAAAGAGAGTAAAAGAAGCCCTGACATGCACATTCATTCTTTAAATGAAAAGAGATAATTGTGAGAGGAACCGACCTGTCTTCATTCTTTGAATAAATAAAAACGCATGACCTGCCTGAAATATGGACAATGCCATTACTGATTTAATTTGAATAGACCACTTGTTATTGTGCCTTGCTGTGGCTTGCCATGAATGCTAAAATGGTTGACGTGACTTAAAAACAGTGTAGGGAGAGATAAACCCAGGCTGCTTTGTTGAAAAGAAAACATCATATGCAAAACAGGTCAAGTAGATATATGCTTCAAACGCAGGTGACGGTCTCTTTTGCAGCATTATACAACAGCCTTATTAAATTATTTTCTTATGCGGTTCATCCAGTGTTGCCACACTCAGTCGATCTTGCATCATTATGACTGCAATCATGAAATGAACCACTTTGAAGATGAGTTGCGCCAGTCTTTACACCTTTTTTTTCTCATATTTTCTCCCTCCGTCAGCCTCAGCCTGGTCAAGTGAGGGAAAACATGTTTAGTAAGCACAATAAATCACAACAACAAGCTCAGTGAATCTTAACTGCTGAAAGCATATTCATTTGCACTCTTCAATATAATGGTCTTATACAGGTCTTAAGCTAATATATTTGACAAAAGCAGACCAATTAAACAGATTGATTTCTCACAATGATGTAAGCACGCCTTAATCAAGACAGGCTTGTTCTCTGCCGATTTATGAAATACAGCCCGTCAACCTGTGGCACAGCCCTGTGTTTACATAATGATATAATGGAAGAGAAGGCGTCCATGTCCTCCCCTCCAAATACTTTAGATAAGGCGAGTTAGCCTCCCCCTGCTCTCATCCAAAACCCCTATCTGCGGGCAGCCTGGCTCATTCCACAGAGCATCTCTCACCACATAGTGAGGGAGCTAAATCATTGGAAACACATCACGTCATGCCTAATCCCCAGGATGCTCTCCTCGCAGGAACTAACGTGTCGGATTGAGGAGAAGGAATTCTGGGTCAGAAGGCGAGATTGAAATTAAGAGGTTGGATGAGTCAGGAGCTTTCTTGTTGACTGAACACAGTCAGGTATACTTGCTTGGCTCTTGCCATCTCCCATCCCTCTAGTGTAGTCGTGTCAACTATGGCAGGTTCAGCAGCGGGTCAAGGAGAGAGGCAAGCAGCCATCTTATTACCCACAACCATAAAACACCTTACTACTGGGAAGGAAGGACTGTATGTGTGCAATCATGCAGCTCTGGGGACAGCGCTGATCAACACTTTGTGTTCACCTTCAATATATCTGGGATTATTTCCTATTAGCGAGGTGAATTGACTGTGATATCTGTTGTCATGCAGAAATGTCTTTATGTTGTGTGAATGTAGGAATATAATCCAGTTAAAAGACTTCTTTCCCCCCCATTTTTTTTATCCCATGCAGTCATGTCATATTCTGTATTTCTGTTATATGCCCCTTCCCTTCATGTCTCAGTGTGTTTACGTTTAGCTGTATGTTGTCAGTGTGTCTGTACGTGTCAGTGAGCTCCATTTGAGCGAATACACCAGCCATCCGCTCATCCCGTCGACCATACAGTGCTTCCCTGTCTCCTAGCAACTCGCCTAGTGCCTGCGGCCGGCTGTTACCTTTCCGTCAGGGCCCGTGATTTCTCCCGGTTGGAGTGAGGTGACTTTCATGTGTGATGTGTATTTGAGAGCCATCTTCCTCCTCCTCCTCCTCCTCCTCTCTCTCTCTCTCTCTCTCTCTCTCTCCCCCCCTCCTGCCTTTCTCCGCTGGTGCTGTTGGGGTGTAACGTGCAGGAGCGGCCCTGCTGTCGAAAAGCATTGGTTCAGATTCCTGTTCACTCTCCCCCCAACGGCAATGGCTCTTTGAAACAGGGAAGACTTGAAAGAGTGGAATCACAGTGACTGATCACTGGATGTGCTGTAACAAGAGGAAATTCTGAGGCCCCTGTTGGAGGAGAACAGGGGGAAGAGAGAAAAAGACAGACAAGAGACAGCGAGAAAAGGAAAAAAGAAGAAGAAGAAGAAGAAACCATAACAGAAGGAAGTGAAGTGTTTTGACAGGAAGAGAGGGAAGTGCAGATTAATAAAAGAGGGGAACAGTAGGCACCCACTTTTCTGCATTTTGTTAATGGTTCTGCAGAAATAGGCGTGGAATGTTAGTTGTCAGAACCAACACATGCATTTTAACACATGCTTTTGAAAGCCTTGCGCAGGAACGTCAGTGTGCTCCGTGGCAATGGACATTTTCAACACTTCATTCACACCAAAGAGCCACTTCAATAATTCATCACTCATTCTCTGCACAGCGCCTCTCCGCAGCAGGCTAATAGTTTTCAACACCCTTTAAACTCTACTTTCACACACGCACACACACGCTCACACACTCACACACATTGTGTGATTTGATGAAATGGAAGGCACACGAAAACTCATTTGCTTAGGCAAAAATACAAAAAAGCATAAATGGTAAAGTTTATTTCATAAAGGGAAGCTATTTTTGTGCTTTCCACACTACAGCAAACATGTCAAAAGTAGTTTGATGCAATGCTATTACCACAAATGTGATTCACATTTTATATGCTTGAATTGCAGGGATTGCTGGAGTCTAATAGCAGCCCATTCTGACCCTATAATGACCCTTGATATGGCTACTCAGCAGTACAGTGCTTACAGTCTGAAAGGGAGGCCTTAGAGGGATTTCTGGCCTGGCTGTGTTCACCACAGTTTGGGAGAGTGAGGTCATTGGTGTTTTTTTTTTTTCTTGTGTGTGTGTGTGTGTGTGTGTGTGTGTGTGTTTGTATTTGCGAATGTGTGGGCTTGTATGTACGTGTGGGATTTTTCATTGTGCCAGGGGGATATGGGTTTGGAAAGGCTAATTTGGGTTTAAGGGCACTGGGCCCTTGCCAGGCGCACCAACCAATCTCATATGCCATTCGTTATAGGACAGCCACAGCCTGCATGCACACATGCACAAACATGCAACCACCACCCCCTATTCCTTTCCCTGAGCACAGGCATTCATTCATCATTGACTTCAGCTATGAAACACACTGTATGTTGAAACCAGTCACAGCCTGTGTGTCTCATGTCATTCCCATAGCCAAACTGCTTATTTACTGTACATATCCCCCGCTCAAAAAATCTATGATCCCTTATTACTCTGTGAAATGTCATTTCATATTAATTAACTCCTTAGTAGTAACAGGAAATGTTCTCTTAGTGAGGCCTCATGATTGAATTAGTGGATGCTATTTTGAATAGTAATCAAGACAAGAAAAAGTGGAGATCCTCATATTCCACTTTTTCCCCAACATGGCGGATGCTTTACACATTGAAATTGACCCAAACTGATCTTTTTCAGGAGGCAATGGGAATGTTTGTGCTTTGTTTTCTCTCTTTAAACTAATCGGAAGACCATTTTTTAACTCTTGCTGCCCCTCGGTCTTTGTTGTTGAAACAGTTGCTCCTGATTAGGGTTCAGTCAGAAGCCTTGAAAAGGATGAAGGGTTGGTGGAGGGGCTACAGAGGCATCAATGACACAAATAGCTTTTCACTCTTCTTCCCCCTTTTCTCTTTCTTTCCCTCTTACTTAGACTCTGCCGTTTCCACCCCGCTCCATCTGCAGTCTGACCTCTGCTATTCTTCACTATGATTCCTGTGTGTTCAAAGGCGGCAGGATGTCAGTAATTGGAAGGGATGTGATGGAGCGGGGGGCCCTCCTTGGGGCTGGGAGGCCCCTAGCGCTAGAGAGGTCAGGGAGAGCCTGTCTCACACTGACATGTAGGCTTGGACGGCAGCATCCAGTCACAACAGGCCTGAGGCAGTGCGATCAGCAGCAGCTCTGTCAGGAGAGGAGCAGGCGAGCAGGGGAAGGATCTGCTGCTGCTGCTGCTGCTGCTATTCAAAGTCAACTTTCCACACATTTCCCATTGGATATCTGTGCGCTGCACTCATGAATCCAAACTGCAGCTCTGTGCGTCGTACAAATTGCCACTTCACACCGTGATATCTTTTAAGATACTTTGCCGCCTTTGAGCTAACAACTAATGCTCTCTTCGTACATACTTTCCAGCACTAATCTGCCCTCATACCTGTTCGCCTTGTGGGCAATGGGTGCGTCTCTAATCAGCTGTGATCAAATCGCCGGGCTGCAGGGAACTTTCCCGCTTGTCTTGCACGCAGACATGGCAGAGCGATTAGCACACCTCTTCACACTAGCTTAGACCACAGAGGCGTGGAGAGGGCGGCTTAAGAGGCTACTTTAACCACATCAGCTTTAAATAAAGATGTCTGGACTGCATCAACATCAATGAGACCCCCACCACCATTGGTCTGGGTCCACACACACACACAGGCTCAGTCAGACACATGCACTGTATACACTCAAACATGTACTGACAGGCAGGCAGATGCTTACACACAGACACACACCTCCATGAATACATGCGTATGTTTATGAAAAAAAAAGTCATGCAGGCGTGTGTGTGTGAAGTGACACAAATTACACATTACACACACACTCACACAGAGTCAGTCTCTGCCTTCAGCATATGTCATCTTCAGCAGCCCATTGTGGTTGAGGGCTGTCCTGGTGTAGGACGAGGCTGATCCGGGGAAACACCCAGCTGACACATTAGCCCTGGCTAGCCATGACACAGAGCTGCCACTGCTCTCCTAAAACACTACCTGGGGCTTTGCTTGTGCCATGTGGGATTACCACTGGGCCACGTTAGCACCACACTGCCCACCCACTTTCTTCCAAAAAACCACTCCCACCACACCCAAAGGCCTGGCATTTCTACAAGGACGTGGCAATGAGAGGAGGCGAGGCTGATGCCCGCTGCTGTTACCATCATGTTAACGGTATGTGGCTCTGTCTGTCTGTCTTGCCCCTAGGGGGTGCCATGCTTGGACACCCCTCCCACGGGGGACATGGCCTCCTGCTGGGTTCACGGCTAAACCCTGATGTGCTAACCCCCTCCCAATTTCTTCATATGACTCTAAAATTCACCCAAATCTGAATGACTCCCCCTTTCTGTCTGTCCCCTCAAATCTTCTTAGCTCATGAATAATGCTGAAAAATGACATTTTCATGCACACAGAGAAATTGTTTGTGATATTTATTGCCTTTGTTTGAAACTGTTGTTGTTGTTGTACATAATGTCACTTGCTTACATTTCCTTCACTTGGCATATTATACACTAGAGCCATGGTACATTGTAAAGCTGTGGTTCTCGACCTTTTTTGGCTTCAACCACTTCAAAAATAAAGCAATGACTACTTGCCACCCTTCATCCTTGGTTCTATACATCTGTAAGTAATGTCCAGGTAAACCAAAGAGTTACTTTTTCCTCTGTTTTATGCAAATACATTTTAAAGGCCCAAAGAAGTACAATTATCCAAATAATCACAAGAAAAGAGAGCAAAGATGATGGATAAGAAGATACCACCCTTATTTCTATCGGTTATTAGTCCACAGCCTGCAGACAGTTAGCCAGTTACCTAGGCTCTTTACATAGGCATCAAAATTTGCAGAGCAGCGACTCTACTAACTGTAACTAACTCCACTCACCAGTACAACTTGCAAATGAATGTGATTTTTTTTGTTTGTTAATGATTAAACATTGAATGTATTAAACTTCAATCAATTTAGGGCTTGTAATATTTTATGGAGGGTCATATACCATAAAATGCATATTGATGTTTATTTCAGTTTAGCTCCAGATTTACTGTAGATAGTATCAATCTTCTAATATCATAAAGTGAAGTCAAATGCATTTCTAAAAAAGTCGAACTTTGCTGTTTTTGACACCTGTCAAAAAATCTACATGCTACCAGCATGCTACTTTTACCGAGGTTATTTTCAATTTACAGATGTTTCCTAAATACCTCACTAGCAAACTCATTGGTCAACGCCTCCTGCGTTGTGCAGGCAATGAGGCCTTCAAGTTACATCGTTTAATCCGAAATCACTTTGCAGTCAGTAGCTCATGGGGAGCAAAGAGCTGCAGACATATATGCTATAGACATGTAGACAACATTTTGGCGGAATGGCTTTAAATTTACCATCGCTGGCAGAATCCAAATAAAATCCAATATTATCACTAACGCAATTGATTCAGCTAATTTTACAGGAAATATACAATTTCTGCCTCTGCTTTCAATAAACTGCTTCAAATAACACAACATAAGTATCTAATTTAGGTTGTTGATTTGGTGTGATGGTAGGTTAGCACTGGGGCTAACCACCATGGAATAAGGTGTGAAAGTATGTTATTGCTGTTCTTCCCATTATGCCGATATTGCCTGAATGCAGCATAGGCGCACGCGCACGCAGAGTACGCGAGCTGAACAGGTGTGTATCAGAGGCTCAGTTAGATTTGGACTGAAATAAGAAATTTCTAACTAAGGTTACTGTAAGATTTACAGGAGTTGAAACTACGTGGAGCTGACAGTTTTACCAGAGAGAGAGAGAGAGAAAAAATTGCTGAAACCGTGACGTGGCTGTTAGAAGAAACTTCGTCTTTTTCCTCCCAATTAAGGTGAAGTGGATTGTCCTGTAAGTTAGCCACCCTAAGTTAGCTAGTTAGTATTAAAATTTAGCTCCAAACGAGATGAATTGTGTCATTTTAATTTAAACAATAATGTGTGGTAAGGGTTATAAAGTCTTTGCGTAATGTGAAATAAATATACTTGTTTGAAATGAGCCGTTTATCTGCCCACCTTTGTTGACTTAACTGTAGCCTAGAGGCTAAGCTACATGCGACATAGATATAGCTGCTACCATAGCTCTACTAAAGCACCTAGGTAATTTGTGTGTATTTCAAATGTGGTTAGAGCTATGCACTGTACAATGTGCATTTTTGAAACTGAAATAATATTGGAGAATGAGAAATTAATTAAGTATTGTTTTTGTGGTAAACATAAGGGTTGTTTATGTAAATACTAAGGTAAAGGACAATGAAACAGAAAGTTCGTACTATATGGTAACTGTAATGCATACTTGTGTGCAGGCTGTTTTTATGAGGGTTGGAGCTGATTCATCTACTGATTGGATCTTCATCTGCTCGTGGATCCCTTCCTCTTGTCTGGATGCTGACATCTGGAAGTCGAACCATTTCAAAAACGAGGTAGGAACCTAATCAAAAGAAACTTAGGAAGAATTCAGTTTTGTTAGTATTTTTTTCTAACCCAGACTAAAAAAGAGTTAAAAAAGGGGTGCACTAGAGGAGTGAAAAAAAGACCTTCATACATCTTTTTTTTCTATAATTTTCAGTGGTCGTTTTTTTGTGGATTGAAGGTCTTACTGCACTGTGTAGAGGGTCGGCCAATCTGCTCACCAAATCTCGTGAATTTAGTGAAGCTGTAACCATGTTGAGCTGTCAGGTCTTGGGTCTTAAAATAGGTTAGAGAACCCCAGATATTGATACCTATGATACCAAACCCAGGATCAGCAGCTTAGATTTCCCACCCAGGGAAAGGTTACACGTTACACTTCAAGTAATAGACTTGATAGAGCAGCTGATCCTGCAGGAGTTAACAGTTTATCACTAATTTCTTCATCTGATAGAAATACCACATCTTGAAAACTCTGATGAGCGAAGATAAGGAGACACTATGTGTGATTCAGTTTTATTGGTGACCAGGTAGGCTGCACATGTCTTGTAGAGGTAAGAGCGTGAAGTGAGAATGAGAGACAGTTTGAGCAGGGAAGTGATGGTTGAATCACAGTATATATCCACCTGCCAGTCACATTGGGATGCGCACTTCCAGGCTCTGTGCCCCTCCACTGTCAGTCCTGTTTTCTGGCCAACATACAGCAGAGGTTTTGAAGGACTTCAGCCGGAACATCACCTGACTGTGAAGCTCTCCCCTTACACCATAATGAACTGGCCCTGAAAATCAATCTGCTGTCTCCTGTTCAAGCAATATCATCTATTTGATCTTGATTGTGCATCAGTGGACCAAAACATACAAGTGAATGAGTAGCACTGCATCTGTTAGCCATCCCTCTTTGTCATCCTGATGAAGACTCGTGGGGTGAATAGTATAGATGACCTGAGCATGGCAAAAGGAAAGGAGGCACGTTACAGGAGGTGAAACAGGAGGAGAGAGACCCAGGGAATCCAGGACACCTGAGCTGGCAACTTGAGCCCAAGAGAAAGAGAAAACCTCATCCCAGGGGAGAGTGGTGGAGCTGGAGTCGGCCAGGGTACGAGTCGGGGCCCATGTACAAGGATGAGCCAACGTGCAGGTCAGACAGTAGGATGAGGTTTCACTTCAATGGGATTAACAGGTGAGCCAGGCTGGTGGCTCACTTAGATGTACAGTACACCCTATCTCATTAGCACAACAGCCAGTGACATCTCTGTATGGGATGGGCGAGATAAGGTGTGGTGTCCAGTGGTTTTAATAATAATGAAAAAAGTTTCTGAGTCCACACTGCGGGCTGGTATTCAACACTTGCCCATTCCTTTGTTATCTCCTCTTGGCTGTAAAGCAGCCAGTGAAGTAGAAGGAATGTGAGGTATTTCCAGGGTCTGACAGGGGAGTGAGTGTGTGTGTGTGTGTGTGTGTGTGTGTGTGTGTTGTGAGGGGGTTCAGAAGGGTGGTCAGTAAGTGCCCACCCAAAGCACTGCAGCAGCATGATGCCTCCCAACACACATAAAGGAAGCCTTGTCTAACACTCTACCTCCATTCACTCTCCTCTTAGAGACGGTCGGGCTTCCACATGCAATTTCTTCTTCTATGGTTTGTCTCTTTTTTCCATTCCTTCAATCTTCACACACACACACACACACACACACACACACACACACACAATTCACACACAAACTGACGAAACTAAACTGGCAAAAATGATAATTATATAAATCTTAATTAGTTTCCAGGGATTAAAAGTGTGCAGATTTGGTGAGTGAAGAAAATACTAACAGCTTGAAACCATGATTATCTCACTGCGTAGGTATAAAATTGGGGTTAATACCTGAGATGAAACAAACGGCTTAAAAGTCCCAAACCTCCTCGTGCCTGCCAGGGGATTCTGGCAGCATCATAATGACAGGGATTGAAATACTGTTCCATCACAGAGAGAAAACACAGAATATTCACAATTTATTCAAGAGACATATTTCATCTTACTAGGCTTTATGGGTCTCCGTACATCTTCTAAATAAAAGATGATGAATTGCACACGCAGCCGTGTCTCGTACAACAGGAAAAAAAATCTCAGTGTTCAATGATAGATAAGGTTTTCTTATTTTCTTTCATCCTCAGTGTTGCCGCCTCTCTCTCTCCCTCTCTCCCACCCTCACTCCCTCCCTCCAGCCGCCCTCTCTCCTCCCTGTGTTAATGCTGTTAATGTACACAGCATTATTGAGAGTGTCTGTGCTTGCAGCAGGGTTCAGATATTAGGTGGCTCATTTGGTTAGCTCATTGACTGCTATCGGATTACAGGTCAATGACCTTAATGACCAGACGGCCACACAGAGCACAGGGATGGAAAGTGGAGAAATGAACACCAGCATGGTTGGATTGTTGGTTGGCTGGACGGATGTCTGAATGTAGAAATGGACACACGTAGGGGTATCCATCAGCTGTATAGGCAGGTTTCACCACAGCTCTATTTCATGTTGAGCAATTAAGGGGCAAACGTGTAAAAAACAGCTCCAAGAGACAGCTTACAGTGAGAGCAATATGACAAGTAAGTGGTAAGCTATACTAATTGTAAGGGCACTGATTGGAAATTGTTAGGTTGTGGCTATTAAATAAAATTACCAATGGAGTGGTCATAAGACAAAAAATTGAAATAGTAAGAGTGCCACTGAAATTTACAGATACATAACCTTCAAGTTGTAAATAACCATTTTCCGGCTTCTTTAGGCCTTGTTCAAAGAGACAGCATTGCATAAAATAAATGATACATTTCAAAAGCCTCTTTTATACAAATAGTGGCACTCTGTCGACGCAGCACGGGTGGCAAGTAAGAGAGGGCTATGGCAAAATAACACAGGATCAGCAATGCAACATAATTTGGCGTAAACTGATCCAGCTCTCTTGGACCTATTTATTTATATATTTTGCTGTATATTTGATATATATTTGTAAATCAATATATATGAGTCCATGAGCCCCAGCTGGGGGGCAGTCGGCAGGCACAGTGGTCATCCACTAATCAGAAGGTTGCAGGTTTGATACATGGTCCCTGCAGTCTAAATGTTGAAGTATCCCTGGGCAAGATACTGAAATCCAAATTACTCCTGATGGCGGTGCCATCGGCGTGTTAATGGTTATGGTCAGCGTGTTAATGGATATCACTTCTCATGAGCAGGTGGCATCTTGCATGTAACCCCTACAACCAGTGTGTAATGTGTGTGTGAATGGATAATTGAATGCAGAATGCTTTGAGTAGTGGCTGAGACTAGAAGAACTCTATTTACCATATATTACACTATGTATTTTATACTATACCATATTGTTATTATCATTACTATTACTAAACCGTATTATATTATACACACACTATATGTTACTGTATTATACCATACAACCTTACAAATGATATTCTGTTTTACAGCTGTATTATATTATATTTTTTTACCTCTGCTGTTATACTAGTTGTATATACCTCTTACTGTCTTTATTCGTATTTTTATTTTTAACCTCTCTATCAGTACTGTCTCTGGGTTCTGGCAACACCTGACTTTTCCCTCTGGGGATCAATAAGGGCTTATCTTGTCTTATTTGTGATAGATTACTTTATAATGTGAACATCGTATTTCTTCCGTTGTTCTAACTGGACGTCTTGAATTGTTAAAAGCCCACCTCAACACAGCCGCTTGTATTTTTTTTAATGCAGGGCTGTTTAGCCTTAATGCCCACTCACTCACCATAAGAGGAAAAAAAGGTGAACCATATAAGAGGTTTATATCTGCGTGATATTGGCATGTAAATTTGGCTGTATCACAAATTCTTAGATGATTCAACATACTAACCTCCCTCTGATAATTCTGCGTTGTTAATCGACTTTTTTTTGTGGCAATAGTTCATGCAAAGTTGTTGTTGCAAATTTGCACAGTATTTGTGATGGAGCTATATGCCAAAATTTCACTGTATTTTACCTGTGCTGTATGCTGTAAATACATTCATGTAGACTTAATTACTTCAAACCTCCATATGCTTAAAATGCCATCAGAGCTGGTGAAAACTCAGATGAAACCCTGACCCCATAGCAAGACATTTTTCTGACATGTTCAGTTGTGCAGTTCACAGCAAATAAGCCCGCCTTATTTTTCTGACTTGAATTGAAATGCAGAAAAACTTAATGACAGAGTGATGGAGTGGGAGGCTTTCAGAGGCAAATCCCCAGCTCATATGGAGTAGTTGTTCAACCCCCTCAGCTGATCAGAGAGAAACCTTGCTAAGTTTAGAGAAGTGTAACACGAGTGTGTCATTAGTAGATGACTCAATCATGTCAGAAGAGATAAAAAATGTTATCAACAACCAAATAAAGGTTTTCAAAGGAGCTCAGCTGACAGGGTGCATTTTTTGTGCTCATTGTGCTGCTTCTTTACCAGGTCGATAACATTAGTTAAAAAAGGGTGCAGTAACAGTCATGGCATATGTGATCAAAAGTATACAAAAGTAATATGATTGCATTTCAAAAAACAGCTTACACCTCGGTATAAAGGTTTCTAAGAACAGGAGTCCAGCCCTAGAGAGGTAGCATTGAACACATCCTGACATTTAGACTATTGTATCAGATATTTAATTTAAATGTATAATGCACACAGTGACTTTATGAAAGCATATAATCGCGTGCCAGGAGGTAAAATGTTAAAATTTAAAAAAGCGTGGGCTGTGTGGCACCATTACACTTGTAAGGCCCTTGATGTCAACGTACAGTGTCACAGTAAGTACTCTGGGCTCTGCTATAATTACAACTACAACAGGAGCGCAGCAAGGCTCACCTACATGATGTTTTTCTTTGTGCTATTTGTAGATGTTCTGATAAGAATAATTAATCAAGGATGGTGAGAAGATGGTTTCTAAAATGGTTCACAGTGTTGATGCTAACGGACGATACAGTCATTCTGGCAACATCAAGAGTGACATCATTGAAAAATTAATAAATACCATTTAAATGTATGGCAGTGAGTATGGCTGTAAATTAAAGCAAAGCAAATTCATAGTAATAAGGGACTTTGATGATGATCAGGGGAAACTTGCAGTGAGGCATTGTTATGGGAACACCTGCCTTTGTTTTTAACTACTGAAGAATTCTGACCAAATGATCATATGATAATCATGTTTTTTTTGCATCTTACTATGCCACAAAATTAGGATGGATAAAGATTTTGAAACATGTTTTCTTGTAAAGGTTGGGTACTGAAAATTGCCATCTGCGAAACCTACTGAAGTAGAAGTAAAATAGTACCTGGTTAATAAATTACTCAAAGTACAAGATACTTTATATTTTAGTATATTTTAGGATGTGGGGGCTAGTGCAAAATAATGAAAAAAACAACACTTGTTGATAAAACCTTTTAGATTCATTAATAATTCTGAGGATTAAACAATTCAAAACGCTGCTAGCTACAGGATAAGTTAATGTCATTATCATAACATTAAAGATAAACATTGAAAAATGAACATACCAGTAGCTAATGTCAGCTAGCTAACTACATTTCACCCACATCTGCAATCACTGTGCTTCATCATGTTACTGCTATCTTTTGAGATTTTGGTATAAAAAGTGTGGCTAGATGTGGCCAGGGATTGGGGCTTCCCCCCAGTAAAGCTGTTAGACCAGGTGGCAAATACCTTTTTCCAGGACCTGCAACCTAACGCATCTTGGCATTGCCAAGTAGGCAAATGTCTTTTTTTGACAGGGGCCAGTGACAGACTTTGTTTCAATTCTGAAGTTAACTGTGCAGCTAAGTTTAATTAAAATATGTCCTTTATGTGTTGGAAGTATCATTTTGTTTGACATGCATATGTCAAGATATGTGTATTCATGAGTGATGGGGGCAAAACAAGATTTTGCATAGGGCTAGAAATGGCTGCTAGCTGGTGTGTCCACAGGACAAGATGTCCCTGTCTTACAATATGTGATACAAAAAGAGCCCATATTGCAGTGTAATGTCCCGTAGAGGATGAAGAGGAGTCAGCAAGCTAACAAGTGGTTAACATTAGTAACATCATTTGAGCTGTTGCAGAGTTTTAACACCTCATAGATAATGTAATGTTACTTTCATCTGCTCACTCACTGCAAATGCAAAGTTAGACTGCTGACTCAACTGTAAACATCTAACAGTCTTACATTAGCTAACTGGTAACTTTAACAATAATACTAGCTGATTTTATTGTCTCGGGTTGAATTCCCCTTTAGCTGCGGCTGTCATGAGGTCAGAAGCTGGCGGCTCTGTGCTGTGTGTATGTGTATTTGTGTGTTTGCAGTCAGTTTCATTTTCATTGCCGTTCATTGTAATGCCAGTAGGTTGTTTTTCTTCACTCTTCAGGCCACTGTAGTTGAAAAATGTCTTTAAATACACATTTGGGGAGTTTAGCTCTGTCAGTGGCACCTGCAGTAGGTGTGCTCCTAGCGTGCTCTCCCTGCCACATCCATGTTACACAAGGTAATGTGGACGGGATGCTTTCTGCTCCGATGCAGAAGCATTGACGTTGTGCTATTGTGCTAGGCTAGTTTGGTTTTAGAAAAGTAGCACTGGATAGGTTTCATTTTGTTTCAGCTCAAAGTGATCTCAAACTTTGGACACATTTTGAGGTTTTCTCTGGCCTGTCTCTATTTTCTCTCTTTTCGTCCATTTGCAATTCTGCGCCCATCAAATCATGGCAAACACAGTGCACTGTATGTAGTTATATAGATTAAACAGTGAGTTTTAGTAATCTTGTTACTCAAGTTTCTTAAGGACATTCCTGCTAAAATATTGGCTTGATAAGCATGGTGATCCCTTGAATGCACTCTGACTGACTAGACTGGTTTAGTGATGGTGGAGATGACCTAACTGAGGACTGAGAGGAAGATGATAAAAGATGAGGGTAAAAGGATAGGAGGAAAGAGAGGGAGCAAGTAGAAAATGTTGTGAACTAAACCTTAATTCAACTTAAACGTTTTGTAGCTTTTCACTTCATGACACAATGTACGACTTTTGAACTAGGATGGTGGAGTCATACTTGTGCTTCCATGGCACCATTATATAGTTTAAACAATGACCAATACTACAAGCACAGAGTCTTTTGAATGCTGCATTTTTGTTTGCAAAAGGTCAACAAGTTGTTAAAAAATGAGTATAGTTTGACTTATTTGGTAAAAGAAGTATACAAGTAAACAAGTACAGTATATACTATACAATATTGCTTGGACATAACCATTTTGTATTGTTATTCCAATACAGTTTGTTGCAATATTTCTAAATGCTACAAACACATATATCTTGACATCACACAGGTCATGTAGAGATGCATTGTCTGCCTGCTAGCTGTGCCTTGATAGATCTGATTGTTTGTAAAATGGGAACCAGTCTACTCTGTTTCACCCCACCTGTTCTTTTTCTTTATGTTTTTCTCTTACTCTCTGTCTACATGCCTCCACCCATTTCTCTTCCACCCTCCCACCCCCCACCTTTTCCCTCTCTTTGGGTCATTAGCATGTTGCTGATGGGGGCCGGTCATCCATTGAGCGGTGCAGGGAGGTTTGGCTAGGGCTGCAGCAGGCCTGTCAGGGCAGGTCATTAAGAAAACGACGGGTCGGGGAATACACAGACAAGGTTGATTGGTTTCCTGCAGCCGTCAGCAGAGCCCTGCAGCATCTCCTGACCCTGTGAGCCCCATCTAACCTGCACACACACACATAGGCATACACACACAAACACACACGCACAGACACACGCACACACACAAACACTCCGTGCACCTGCACAAGAACACGTGCACAGACACACATTTGTGTAAACATGAACATGGAAAAAACGTGTCTATGAAGCCACACAAAGCACAAATGTATCATATGAACACACTCTCATACACACACCGAACCTACCCCTGACCAAAGGCTAAAGACTGGTAAAGGACAAGGAACCACAGCGAGGCGATTACGCTGATCTTGATCTGCACAACCAAGCCTGTTGCCAGTTTTTAGATCTGCTAGTAATAGTGTGCAGCTTGGCACTAATCCAGACAGCACTCCTACTGCTTACTTTTCTCAAGATGTGTCCAGGGTGAAGCCAACGGAGAACAGACCCACTGAAAACTGTACATGAAAAAAATACAAGTTGTGATATTGTTGTCTTGCCTTTGGAGTCAGTGCTGCAGCAACAGAAAAAAACCCTGAAGTTGACCCCAGTTTTCTTCAAAGGTCATATGTAGGATTGAATGCTGCTGTGTGCAGGGAGTGGCTCTGTCATGCGTGCATAGATGGAATGCTACCCAGCATCCATCTCTGCTGTCTGTTGTGCTGTGAATGTCAAACCCAGAGGCTCTGACACCCATCGCCCCCCTCTTTACGCCCCCTACCCTACCTGACCCTCCAGTCTCAAGCAGCTCTTGCCTACCTGATGAACAAAGCCTCCTGCCTGGGGCTTCTGTGCTCTAAATGAGCCCTATAATAATGTTACTTCAAATGTCAAAGCCAGGGTTATTAGCGCATGTGCGTGTGTGTGTTCAGGGGTGTGGTGCATGGTGTTGGAGAGCAGGGTGTGTGTGTGTGTGTGTGTCTGTGTGTGTGTGTGTGGGGGGGGGGGGGCTGTCTTGTGTAGCTGCCACAGCCTTCCATCCACCCCTCAGTGTAATCAAATGCATTAATGTGTAAAAATGCCATTTAGCACAACACATCCGACTGCAGGCTGGTTAGCAGACGCTGATAGACAGATAGAGTTTGACTGACAGTCCCCGGCTGTGGCCTGTCTGTGGGTGTCAGTGACACACAAGCCATTCTTTATGCTTAGGCTCCATCATGGAGCTGGCTTTCTACTTGTGGAATAGTTATGCAATGATAACATGCGCACTAAATGGCACACCAACACACACACGAGACAATGCACAAAGTCTAACATTAACCCACACACTGTGATTGTTAATGAACAATATAATTGCTAATGGGACCTGTCTTAGGGGTGAAGTGGTGTTAACCTCTGATCAACCCCAGGTCAACCACTTATAGGCTAGATAGAATTCATTACATTTTACCCACTTCATCATCAGCATCTGACTGACCAATTTCACACCCATGACAATGACAAACACACGAGTGGAGGGATGAAAGAGGCAAGAGGCATTTTAGCAGTGCTCCTAGTAGAAACTATTTACTTTTCTCTGTCTCGAGAATATAAGACTCATTGCAGTTGTGGTTGCAACGTTCAGGCCTGCTGATTGGATAGTTTTTGTTTTTGTTAATGATCCAGCCCAAAGTGTTGCCTCATGCAGCTAGCCAGCCAGCCATCCAGCTAACTAGTCAGCCAGCCTCCAGAACTGCATGTCAGGGAGGCTGTGTCTAACTCACTGTGGCTGCCACAGCACAACACAGCCGACCAGGCGGCAATTAAGATGTTAATAGATAGCTTCATAAGGACGACAAAGCGGAGGGAGGGAGGGGGGAAAAGACCCAAACCGCAACAGATTTCCAAGACTTCTAATTAATAGCGATGGCAATTAAAGTGTAATTCAGCCCATTTCCCTCTGTAGCATTCTCTCTCCCTCGCCTCCAATTGCCTTTTCTCACTCGCCAAAAGCACTGGAGGGTTGTGACGCATCCTCTTTTTAATGTTAAATTTCTTCATGTACGCTGTTGTTGGCAGTTTTGATAAAACACCCATGTCGAACAAGTGGGCAAATAACTAAATTACTGAGTCATCTCCTCGGGGCTAATCCTCTGCTTAAGATATTGTAATATAGTAGTATTTTTTTGTGGATGAACGTAGGTATTTTGCATTTGTATGTCATGTGCATGTAGTGTGCTTGTGTGTTTGTGTATATGAGTGTGACAGTAGGGCCAAGCAGCAAGACAGGGGCAGGTGAATGATAGCAACTCTAATTAGCAGGGTTGTGGCTCCTGTGCTGCGCTGCTCGAGAGACGAGTCGTCGGGGACTCCGAGGTGCCAGGCTCAGTGGGGAGGACTCAGAAAAACAGCTTTAATTGGTGGGAGTTATTTATAGACAAAGCACCTCTTTCAAGGTTAGTGGGTTAAGTCTGTTCAGTCCTCTGCAGGGACCGTCATGTTTGGTGGCAACAAACAGGCCTCTGCCAAAAAACCTGCCCCACCTCTCCATCTCTCTGGAGTCACATAAGCGTACACACACATTGCACACACACAAATCTAATGCCACGCACACATATATAAGTACATACTTGAGAACTATTGCACCTTCCCCATGCACTTAGACATGCTGTTGACACCCTTTGCTTTGTGCAGAGCAAGAGAAAAGGAGTGATAGAGAGAGAATAATGGAGAGAAGGAGCAAGAAAGCGTTAGAGAGATAGGGAGACGTGGATGGAAAAGACAAGGTGGGAAGGTTGCTCCTGGGTTGAATCCCTCATTGGAGGCGTCTTCATCTCCCACCCAATCCTCCTGGGGGCCCCTACTTCTCCATTTCATTAGTTTGTCAGCCTGCACGAAGGATTGTGCATTAGGCCTTTAATTTAGTGGATAGCCAGAGGCTGGCTATGCTGCCTGGTGTGACTCTCAGCTCCAACAGGCTGGAATCTAACTAGGATCAGCTTAGCTCAACTTAATGCAGGCACACACACACACACACACACACACACACACACACACACTGCACACTGCACTGCACCCACCCAATGAGAGATAGAGAGAAGGGGGGAGGCCCATTCATGTACTGTGTCTGTATAGCTGTTTCCTCATATAAACTGTACAGTGTCTGGACAATCAGGTGTGGACATTCTTTGGACGATGCAGCTCACAACAGGAGATCGTCTGTGTCAGAATTGTTCTCAACTACTGGAAATACTTCATTTGGCTAAAGCAAGGGGTGGTGCCTGGGTAGAGCATGTAGGAGGTAGACCATGATTACACTGTGTTCATGTAGCCAGTTCATAATTTGGTCATAAACAGCCGAATCTCTTGCTGTTCCTTGAATTTGTATGACTATTTCGGCACCAACCCTCATCAACAGAGGTTTCCGAATCTCATCGTCTCTCCAGTCAGACATTTTCATTGCCATCTTAGTGTGAAAACAAACAAACAAACACTTTTAGTATGGTACCTTTGGAACAAAAATTAACCTTTCAGACATGGTACCTAGACCCTAGCATTTCCACTGCAGACAGTACTCTTTCATGTGGGCGGGATTGTTGTCACTCACTGCTCTGTCCAGCCCTCACTGTATTTTTTGCCTTTATCAGTCTGCACCTTGTTTACGCCCACAAAATGAAATTGCACACTGACATCTTCAGAACAAAATAGAACAGGCTGCAGTGAGTGTCTCTCTTGACGAGATATTTAAAAATAGTGGGTTTGTGGATTTAGTCCTTCAAAGGCAAGTTCAAGAGTTTAGTGTTGCTGGAACCCACAGGAACGACACTCTGTAACGCTTTTTTTTCTTTCTCTGAGTGAGGATCAGGATATATGCAGTTCACGTAATCTGGTTGAAATTCATATATATTTTCAAATGCTCGAAAATCCACTCATTACTAAAAGTGTATGTTATCCAAGAGAGTCAATAAAAACTAAAGTAATGGTCAAAGCTGTCACATTTAAATTTAAGATGTGCTGATGGATTCACGTTGTCAACTCATGCATTGAGTAACATAACAAGTAAACATTCCACCTTAAAGGTTGCCGGCAGTCGGCCTAGTGAATTATTATTCTCAGACTATAGCTGCTGCAAGAGACAGCAAAACATCCTTTCATTTTATAGTTACAGTTTACCAATAAAACTCTCCATGGTATGACCAGTGGTTACATGAGCCTCAAAACCAGCCAAGCCCTGAGCAGAGTGAGTCTGCTACTGACCAGTCAACGGACAGCAGTGTTCACAGCTCCACCACAGTTTTCACAGTGGAAACAGAAAAAAAGTGGATCAAACTGTACTGTACTGTACTGCTTGGAGGAAATGGGGCTTAAATTACCCTACTTCTTCACCCGTGAATGTTTGTTACACAGATTTTTGTACTAAGGAGCTGGCAGGGTAAAGTTGGTTGGTAAACATCCAACCTATTTGGATGTTAGCATTCTCACATACAACTCCTCTAGGTTATGTCTAAATACTTTCAGGTTTGCCGTGCATGTGTGGAGGGAGCTTATATCTATGATTGGGTATTGTTTTTTTTTTTTCTGATACCAGTGCTAAATTAATACTTACTAATAAAACGGTGCCATCGCCAAAATGGTGCCAAAACCAATATATTTTTTCCAAAATAAAGTGAAAAATGACGGTCAACGATGTCAAAGAATAAATTTTTTAATTACAAAGGCAAATTTAAACTTGTAGTTGAGCAATGCATTATCTCTTAACACTTTAAAGTATACTTTAATATATAAATACTGATAAATAGAAAACACAAATCAACAAATTCCCATAATAACTAAAATCATCCATTTTCACCATCCCCCAGAAACGTTTATTGAGTTGTGTAAGGGCCCTGACACACCAAGCTGACGGTCGGCTGTTGGTCAATGTCAGGTTGTTGGTGAGTGCCTGTTGTCCTGACGTTTGCGGTGTGTCCCAAACCGTTGGTGAGTTGGCCCTTGTTGGCTTTTTTTTTTTTTTTTTGCCCAATTCAGTGTAATGAATCAGTATTCGAGCAGGCCTGTCGGTGACTGAGATTGGCAATTCAGCTCAGTGCACAAGAAGAGAAATGAACATGAGGAAAGCAAACCAATAACTAAAGTCGTATTATTGTTTGCTAGCACAAGGTAAATACAATTTGTTTGGGTTGTGTTGTTTATGTACTAACTAGCCAACTAGTGTCTTGCATCCGTTCTGTCAGTCCTCCAGTTACCCTTTTTGAATGGCAAACACAGATTACCACTGCCTGCTGGTATGGAAAGTTACCTCCTCTCATGCAGGCACAAAACACACTTGCTAGTTGGCCATTGACTGTAGTCTTTGCGGTGCGTTCAAGTGCAAATTTCTGGCCGATCTTCTGCCTTTGTTGCCACTAGTGCTTTGATGTCAATTTGATGTGTCTTGGCCTTAACATGACAGAAAGTACTTGCAACACAACAGATGTTCATAACCTAAAAAGTGATGAAATAAAAATACTGTTCATGTTAGTTTTACACTCTGATTATATGATTTAACACGAATATGATGTTTATGTTGTGTTGTGTCAGACTTAGAGCATTACGTTTGTCTATCTATCCATCGACTTGTATCCATCAATCTACTGTCATCTATTCTATTTAATGTATCCACAGTATCAGTTTGTAATGAGCTATTATATCATTAGTCACACCCTTTAGAGGGTCTATTGAACAGTCCAAGCTGATAGCAGCTTCCTTCAGTGAGTGTGAAGTGATGCTGGTAGCGATACCCGGAGCATCAAAGGCCTTTCTCTTTTAGACTGAAGGAGCTGCACTTTGAAGGCCTGTCTCTCAATGTCATTCAAGATATCTATTCAGCAGACTGACATGCAATGGGGCTGCTAAGGACTGGGTGGGATGGGGGTGGACTTCCAACAGGCAACAACTGTATGTCACAATGCAACAGACAACAGGCACATATGTGCACGCTTTTATAGGACCAATTATAAACACACTCATGTGCATTAGTGTGAAAGCCGTGTGCCCACGCAATGGCAGGGACACCGTTACATGGAACAAAGGGCAGAAGACAAAGCCCTGTGCGAGAGAGCGAAGTCGTCCATCTGACACCCCAGCTGAAAATGTCCCCTCACATCTTCTCTTGTTTTCTTCTTAAAGTGCTGCTCCCCCTTTTCTGTGACCCACCACCCCCTCCGACTTTTAACCCTCCAGCACCGCTCACTCTCGCTCAACCTCCCTGGCTAGCTCCATGCCCACCCCCCTGTTTTTGGGTTGGGAGAGGAGGCTAAAAGGGGTGTTGTGGCTGTTGGTGGGGATGGGGGCCCTTCTTTTGTTTCCTGTTACAACATGCATTTCATGGGGAGGCCTGGCTTCTGACCCTGCCGAGCACACACTGCGCTATGGCTGGGAGCTCCAAGCGAAAGGCCCATCTGTGGCATCCATCAGGGCTGCGCTCTCCCGCTGAGGTACTGTCAGAAGCCGGAGGGGGTGGTGGTGGTGGAGGGGAGGCTTGCGGGGGCACGAAAGGGAGGGGCCTGGGGGCCAAGGTTTGTTGAAGAATGGGGATGAGGGGGGTAAAACCAGGCCGAAAAACAGACACGGGGTCTTCCCAAATTCGAAGTGTAGCTGAGGGGAGGAAGGGAAGGGGGCAACTATGTGTTTGTTTCTGTGCACGTGTGTGTGTGTGTGTGTGTGTTTGTGTGTGTCTGTGTGTGTGTGTGTGTGTGTGTGTGTGTAGGTGGAGCAAAGGTCGGAGAATAAACACTGAAACATATGGAGCACAAGAATCTCAATGAAAGTGGGAGTAAGGTGGACAGCTCCAACAAATTGCGGTAGACAACATAAACAGTCATGATTAATTAAACTGTCACTGTTTGTGCTGCTAGATGCATAATATATATATATATATATTTGTAATATGATATTGCATAACACAATACAAAAAAACCCACTCAAGCAACATCCTTTTAGTTTCACACAGTGTCCATGATTTTTGGTATACATAATGATTTTAATTTAAGCCAAAATGGATCAACAAATGATATTACAAGGAGCACCTGAATATTTGATTGAACCCTAGTGCGCACACAACAGCTGACACACATACAAATGGATGCAGATGAAACAATCGTTTTATTTTCTGAGGGCATACCAGAGACAGAGGTTTTCAAATACCAGGAGTCCAGGTAAAAGCTGCTGAGGGTGGAACTGAAAGACACCAGATGTTGCTCTCTGCCATTCCTCTCTCTCTGAAGACTCTCTTATGTTGTTGCACATACCTGAGGCACTACAGAGGGAGAAAAGTGGATTGGTTTGAAGGTCAGTTTAAATAAAAATACTTCAGCAAGTATGACAGGCAGGGTGTGCTCTGGATAAATGCAGTGCTCTCATGCCAGCTCGCTGAAACTGATTGATTGACTTGTAAGATGTCACGGACAGGCTGGGGAGGCAGGGAGAGTGAGAGAGGCATAGAGATGGCGAGAAGGATATGGCTACTGTTGGATGGAAGATGAGACGTATATATGTGCGCGTGTATGTGTTGGGGGGTGTTGAGCTGAAATACACAGGCACACACACAGACAGACACAGACACACACACACACACACACACACACACACATACAGCTGGCTAGCTCTGGCCTGGTTCTGGTCAGTTGCCCGTGGCCACGGCGGGCGCAGGAGTCAGCTGTCAGCCTGTGACGGATTGATACAGACACCCCCCACCCCAACGCCTCCGCCCCCGACACTCCCAAACCTCCACCTCCATTCCTCAATCCCTGCAGCCCTCTACCTCCTTCCTCCACCTCGTCAGCAGCCGGCCTATGCCTGGTGGGCATGTTTGAGAGACCTATTGAGGAGGGGGTGGAGAGGGGGAGCCAGCCTCCATCTTGACTGTGGCCTGTATTAGAGCATGCCCTCCTGTCACCCTCACTCAGCCATGCTGTTGGCTTCATATCTGTTAGCAATGTTAGCTACTAGGCTGTGGTCCTTCTATCACTTCATCTGGCTAGCTGACAGCAGCCTGCTGGAGGTCCCTCTGTGCCTGTTGTCCTGTCCAATGTGGACTGGATGTCTTACTCTCCTCCAGCATTTTGACTCTTATGTGGATGATGCTGTAGGAGCATGTTGGCCATGAACCATTTGTGGCCCCATTTTCATTAGTGCAGTAATAGTAGTGTAGACAATCCAGGATGTTGTTTTCAAGGGGCACTGCATTGATTTTACACATGAAGATCAGTTTCCTACTATGCCTGAGGAAACACTTCTGGGGATTAGGAGTAACTTCGTCAAGTCTAAATGGCCCTGATGGTGTCATCAGGATTGAGCCTGGAAACCTTATAAATTGGAGGTGTGGGCTTCAAAAGATGTGGGTGTTAATTAGGAATTCTCTAAGGAAAGATGTAGTTGACTTGCATGGGGAAATGAGGAATCTGCTGCTTTTAGAGCTTGACCTAGGGACTAAAGTTTTGATATTGCAGCTTCCACTGCTTACATTCTGACTGTTCTTTATTTAATCTGTCTCTTGTAAGTCTCCAAAAATTATGGAAGTACAATACTAAATCACTGGAGTATCCCTTTAAAGGTGGAGTGTAAAACGCTTGTCTCCCCCCATTGGCAGTGAGAGTAATTACTTAAACACTGCTGACCCGCGCTAATAATGTATGCCTGCAGGTGAGCTTGATGCATTTCCTCCGCCCCCAGGAGCGCTCTCTTCAAGTCTTTTTCATGCCCCTGCTCTGGCGATAGCTGTTGTCAGGGGCATTATGTTTGGGGTTGTCCATCCTTCCATCTGTTTGTCCAGTTCTCATGAACTTGATATCTCAAGAATGGCCCAAGGGAATTACTTCAAATTTTTTACACAAATGTCCACTTGGACTTAGCGATGAACTGTGACCTCATCTGCCTCATTTTTGTGAACTTATTATTTCAAGAACACCTTGAGGGAATTTCATCAGATCTGGTGCAAACATTCACCTGGGCTCAAGGATGAAATGATAAGACTTTAGTAGCCAAAAATCAAAATTCACTGTGACCTTGTGTCTGTCTCATTCTCGTGAATGCATTATCTCAAGAATGCATCAAGAGAACTTGGCACAAATGTAAACTTGGACTTAACGATGAACTGATTTGATTTTGATGGACAAAGGTCAAGGTCACTGTGACCTTGCATCCGTCTCATACTTGTAAATATGGCATGCCTTATTTTCATGAACATGAAATGACAAGAAGGCCTTAGGAGAATTTCCTCAAATTTGTCTGTTCAACGATGAACTAATCAGATTTTGGTGGTTAAAGGTAAGGGTCACTGTGACCTCATAAAACATGTTTTTGGCCATAACTCAGAGTTGATAAGCTAATTATGACAAAATTTCACAGAAATATCTAATAGGATAAGATGTTGAAGTGATGCCATTTTATATCTAAAAAGTCAAATGTCAACTTCACTATGACACCATAATGTCCTGCAAAAACACTTTTCTGGCTGTTATTCAGCACTGTATCTCAGGAACAAAAGGGGAGACATTTAGTTGGACACTGAATTGGTTACACAAATCCTGGGTACCTACCTTGAAACTGTATTGATTATATAGATCTTCTGTGCAGCTGAGCTGAAGATGTTTATGAAGCATTCATATTTTGTAATTTGTAACTTCTTTGCCACAACATCTATATTTGCAACATTGTCCTCTGTCATCTATGAGGCGATAGTTCAAGTTTGATTTAAATCCTTCTTCTAAACGTCAAGTTTCTTTTATAATCCGGAGGAACCATTTCATAGAAACTTTTCTTGCATGTTTCTTGGGATTTTACGCCATAGTATCAGAAAAAACCTCCATCAGAATCATGCAGGTAAGGATCAAGCATTGAGAAAACATAACGAAAAGCAGTGCCAAACTGAAGAAGGCTACAAAACAAATCTAAAGTAAAATATAAGAAGTAATCCCTCCCCGTTTAGCATTCACTGGTTAACGAAAGTTGCATCACTTCTGGTGTACCTGCACGGTAAAGTTGCCACAGACACCCAACACCAAAACTCCGGTATACTGGGAAATACAGAGAGTTTTTCCTGGCGGCAATAGACCTAATCAGCATTGTGTGAACTTGTTTGACAATGGCGTAAATGAAATGGACATTCATTTATATGTAAAAGTCCGCACTCTGTCTTTAAGTACAGAAACTATAGCATTGTAGATAGGGTGACTGCTTTGTGCAGGTGGATTTTTCTTGGCAGAATATCAACCCTGCTGAAGTAACAGTTCCCCCAAACTAAATAAAAATTGAGCAGAAAGTACCACATTGGAGGTTGGTAGACCTTGAATTAAGATTTTTATTTTTATCACACTGAAGAAGTTGTTTGAAATTACCCTTTAAAACTACAAGCATATACACAGTCTTAGCTATTGCTCCCACCGGCAGGACACCTTGTGTCAGTGTCTAGAACTGTTACAAGTAACAAAATTGATCCATATGGCTGTTTTCTGATCTTTTTAAGGTCAGGAAACATTATGGCTAGGTTCAAAGCAATTAAATGATTACAGTTGAATTTAACGGAAGGAGGAAACAGCAAACAAAGAGCTGCATATGTTTACCCATCTTTAAACCTCCTCCCTACAAGGTTTTGCGAAACTTGCCGCTATTTGGCCTTTGTTCCTGTGATACATTAGTCATACTAAACATGGCCACTAGAGGTCCTTGTCAGGTAAATGTAAACTAAGGTAATTTTAGGCATTCTAAGAAATGACAGATGAAGTATTTTTTTGTTAGAACAGTTTAACTGACTGAAGAGTTTTTAGACATTTTTATATGTTGATCAAAGCTGATTCATCAGTACAAACTAATCAAGAAACATAGAACAGTGCTGTATATTTACACCAATTAACTGTCCGTTCCACTCTTTGCTGTATCCCAGGCTTCCCGTTCATATCTACATTGAGATCTCTGTGCCTCTATCTGTTTTTGTCCCTCCCTCCATCTCTTACCTTCTCTGTCTGTCTGTCTCTCTCTGTCTATCTCTTTCTCCCTGACCAGTGTGAAGTGTAATTGAAGGAGCAGTCTTCACATGGCCCACAGGCATGGAGGGGACATTGTGTGCGCTGTGGCGGCAAATTGCTCTCCTTGCTCCTTCGAGCCTATACCTCTCCTTCACTTCTCTCCTCCTCCTCCTCTCTTCATACTCTGCCCATCCTTTCACTACTTTATTAGTCAGCCCTCTCTATCACCACTCTCTTCTCCCATCCCACCCCATCCTCACTGTCTTACTCAACTATTTAATCTGTGGCAGTCCCTCAACAGGTTTGAAATACTTCACATCATTTTAAAATATTGTCGTAATATATTTATGCATTTGTGCTTATTGGTGAGAAAACTGTGAAAAGTGTCAAGAGAGGTTTTAGGCCAAATTTTCACCAAGGATGCTGTCATTACCTTTACCTGCTGCAAAATCCTAGACAAGCAACCATCTTTCGTTAGCTCAAAAGTTCACTCTCATGCAGGAAAGCTTTGCAGTGCAAGTTTGGAAGGACCACAAAATGTATCACTCAACAAGTTTGTCGCTAAGATTGTATAGTGGTCCACTACTCAAATGGACAAACAAGAAACCAATGGGTCTTGTTCAAGCACATATTTGAGCACTTCTTGAATAAAACTGTAAAAGTTTAAGCTGCAATACAAGAGGAATTGAGGGTGCAAGCGGAAGAAAGAGAGTAGAGAGGAGAGTGAACACACACCCACCTGGGTTAGTGAAAGTGACAGAGCGTCTGTGATAGGGGATGCGAGAAGTCTCCAATATGAAGAGCGATTTGAGCAGCCTGCCTGGAGAGAAGCACACGGAGCAGGAAAGAGCTACAGAGAATGAGTGAGGGAGATAGACGAAGGAGAAAACCTGAGGGAGGGAAAATGGGGAGAGGGGAGAGTGGTATCCGGGCCGAGACGAAGAAGCGCATGCTTCATTAAGTGAGGAAGTAATCCTGGCTAATTAAGGCTCTCCATGACAGCACTGTCAGGGATGACTGATCCTTCAAATGGCACCTCCCTCTCCTGACTGACAGCCAGCCTGCTCTCACCGCTTTGAAGGTGAGAACTTTCTTACTTATTCCCACAGCTTTTTTTTTCCTTCGTCGCCTCTTATCCCCAATTCAAAGTGTTTTTCTTTGTTTTTGTATCTCATTATCATTTTGTAGGCAAGTGTATGTGAGTGTAAAGGAGGGAAAAGTGTGCGATGACTTGTGAGTGAATTTGTGTGTCTGTATGTATGCTTTCCTGCATACAGTGTGTGTGTGTGTGTGTGTGTGTGTGTGTGCGCGCGCGCATGTGTGTTTGTACGTATGTAGTAATTGCTGCAGTACCTAGGCAAAATACTAGAGGAAATCAGTGGATGGAAGGCACAGCCCATTGATTGCTTGACTAATTAATCAGCTGCATTGGCTCCATGTGGATCCAGGCTTATTGAGTGGAGGCTTGGCGCAGGGCCCTTTATGAGCCCATAATGATTCCTTAGCCCACAGAGTCAGGGCCTTATCTGGCCTTTAGCACGGCTGTGGTAGTACTAGACAGTATAGAAGCTTAGAAAGCAACCATGCCTTGGCTAAAAGTTCATCCTGTCCCTAAACGTAAACCTTGATGTGATTGAAACATCAATGCATCTACCCAAGCAATATAACCATGTTTTTGTGGAGCAGCATGTTTGGCTCTTATTTATAGGGTTCATTTTCACAGCGGGGTGCTTTCTCTACATGATCCATTGTGAGCACCAACTAGACACCCTACAACCACATGTGTGCACTGACCTATGCCATTCACAGAGGAGCTATGTTGACAGTTAGTGTCCCCCTGCAGGAGAGCCCACATGAAACAGCAACCTGAGCTGAAACCAGAGAGAGCAGAGGCCATGGTATATGACCCAGACGCCCAGACAGGGTTGTACTGTCCTGCCTGACATCAATCCTTGCCTGCTCCCCCCTGCCCAGCTCGGCTCAGTCTAGCTCAGCCCAGCCTGTCCCAAAACGGGGGACTACGACCACCCGCTCGTAAACATGCCTATAAAAGTCCTGTTTGTATTGCACCAGAAGGCAGCTCTGTCCCAGCCCCCAGGAGCTCACGTGAGCGTGTACTCAGAGATGACCGACTATCTTGGGGCTTTGGCAATCTGAGAGTCACAACAGGTGTCTCTGTGGGTATGCGTTGCACAACGTCTGGGCATATGTACTGTATCATTGTTCTGGATTTTGTTTAGCATCTATGAAAATGTTAGATGAATCACAGTGTTGTGTAATGTATCGTTTTAAGTGTATCTCGATGTCTGTGATGCCCTGTGTTGATAAGGCAAATAATATATGTGCACATGTCTGTGTCTGTGATTGCATGTTTTTGTGTTGGTGTGCATGCTTAAAGTGTAAGAGTCCACTTTCCTCAGCTCCGTGGGGATTTTTTAATGGGTGGCTGCATTAACACAGCCGGGTTCTAATAGCCTCCTTTAGGTTTTTTTTCCCCTCAGAGTGCCAGCAACTCATGAAATAGATAATTTAACAGCAAGAAGCCTCTCCATCACATGCAGAGTTGGAGATAAAAACCAACTCAAGCTAGAGAGGCAGTAAGCTATCAGTCTAGGGGATTGGGCATCAGTTTATCCATATCCTCCAAAGATGGATAAAATAGAATATAAAATTTATAGTTAGCGGTTGTTTGAACATGTCTGACGTTCAGTATATGCTGGGTAGGGTTGACATCACCAAGACTGTTTAGCTCCAGCAGAACCAGCTAAGTGTTAAGATCATATTGCACTCCATAGTCACATGATGTCATAAATATGAGTAAAACAAAAACATATAGCCCATTACACAAGGACAGGTATACCTACATAGCTTGCAAAATACTGTATCCTAATGTCAACACTGCAGTTTGAGAACAGCTGGCTGTGGGCTGTCATGCTGCTGCTGCTGCTGCTGAGATGGACAACAGTGGCTTTCTCCCATTCAATCCCATAAGCTCCCTCTGTAAGCTCCCTGGTTCCCTCGGGTGGCTGGACTGGAGTTAAAGCAGTAAGACCCAGGCAGTTAAAGTTTACAGTGTCGTAAAGAGGTCTCACGCGGGCCAGCTCTCTAAAGATAACGCTAAATACACAGTGATTACAGTGTATGGTCAGCGGGTTGGAACTTGGGATGGCAGATGGACAAAAAGATGATTTGCAGATTCTAACTGTAATACGTGTAGGAGCATCATTTTTCGAGACCGTGACAATGTGTGTTTAAAGCTAGATGTATCTAATGCATTACTAACTTAGCAACATTGAACAAATGCCGACTAAGCTGTATTGTACAACCGTGCATGTTATTGTTATATAACGTTTTTTTCCCAAATTATCATTATGTCATTCGATTGTGATGACGCCTGTGACTAACACTGCAGACATGTAAAAGAAGCTTTACACAGAACCACATGAGGCTTCTGTGGCTTCACGTCCCCTGGTTTCCACTTTGCAGCTCCCCAGTGAGGCCTTGTGTGTGAGTGCATGAGAGAGAGAAAGAGAAAGAGGGAGAGAGTGATTGTGTTTAGAGTCAGTGAGCACATAGGGCCATTTTTAACCACAGTCACAAGACGCCAGTATAGGGTTAGAGCAGAGATGAGCTCCTGCTCTCAGAATAGTCCCTCGGAGGCCATGAGGCCCCCGCCACTGACCCTGGCCTGCATTCCAGTTGGCAGACACACAGTTGTTGGGTCAGACATGGTTCCTGGGCTGGCGAGGGACAAGATGACATGGGGGTGGGGGGGGTGATGCAATGTGGCCCATTTTACCGCTGACAACTGCACTCCATTTGGCAAGCCCCTATAAGGGGAAAAAGAAAAGATGTTGTACAGTAGTATTTGATTTCTCAGTTTCTCGTCTCTATCTCAGTTTCCTAACGTCTTTCACAGTCTAAGTTAACTTTCTGCCTCAGTCCAGTAGCGTCATGGCTCCCTAAATCACACATCCCTGGCTTTTCCATGCAGCAACCCCCTACCTTCCTACACCCCGCCTCCTGAAGCTTGACCATAAAAATATCCCCCTATTGCTTGCATGATGCATGCCTGGAATAGCTTCCATTGGGAATATAAAGAACTAAATACAGCAGGACAATTTCGAGTGGAGGACAGAGGGGTCGGGGGAAGGTGAAGGGGTACAGTGACAGTACAGAAAGGGTATTTCAGCCAAACTTACACAGCCGACTGAATTGTATTATGTCAAAGAGTAGTACTGGTGTGCAGAAAAGTTGGTGGTGCCCTTGGCATTGAACGGATGATCTGAATCAGATCAAAAGAGTCTAACAGATGAGGTGGGTTGGGTCAAAGTGTGTCGACAGGATAAATCTTAGTGCTACGACTTCACTGATTAAGTTTACTCACAGCCAGTAATCAGTAGAGAATCAGCGCAACTGAGTGTTTTCAGATATTACATAATGTCAAATGTCGGATCTTATTCATCAACACTGTTTCATATTCATGCAGTTACAGTCACACCTGCAAGCAGTCCAGTACAACCACAGAACTCTTCCGTCAGCCAGATGGAAGTCAAAGCCTCGCTCAGGGGTGTTGTGGCAGTGGTTGTTGCTTTCTCCACCCACAGTTTTCCAGCCAGTCTGGCAATTCCAACCATCGACACTTCAGTCACAAGCCTGCTTCTCTGACCTCTGAGCTACCGCCGCCCCTGAGCACAAGTGTTACAGACACTCAGTTTGGAGACTAGCTGTGTATATGGAGATTGAGCACTGATCCATGTCTCCCTAGTGGGAATGCGTATATGGACTGGTATGGAAGAGTTGCGTGGACTCTGTCTTTTATTTTCAACACCCTACTCCCAGGTGGTGACAGCCCAGTGCTAAGTGCGGTAATAGCCAATTGATTTTGTTCTCTTTTTTTGTTGGTGGCTAGACATAAATCAAAGTGTCTGTCAGGACCTCGATGTAGTTGGGCGGGTGTGTGTGTATGTGTGTGTGTGTAATGGGGGTAGTAAGGGTTCTGTTTGGACTGGGAGAGTGTCAACAATTAATCCAGCCTCTGATCTGCAGGCCACCGCTTTCCTGACCCTCAGTCACAATCCAATTGGGACAGCAGCTTCACGAATGGGCTAAAATCAACACAGAGAATACTCCTGCTCGTTCCACTTGATTTTCACAGCATTATCTTATGTTATCGCTGTGTGGTTTAAAATCTCAATACACAGGAACATCTTTATATTTAATTTCAGAAGCCTTTAGTGAACATTTAGTTAATGTTTTTAGTTTTTAATGGAGTACATTCTAATGGACTTTTTATAGCATATTTTGCTTCTCGGAAAATGGGCTTTAATTATATAAAATCTTGCATTTATTTCACAGAAAATATTTTCTAAGGAGCTCCAAATCCCCAGCCCCCCCCCCCCTCAAGAATCCAAGACACAGGGAGAGAGGTGGAATCATAGAGAACACAGATGTGAGCAACACTGGAACCATGTTAATCCTTTTAATTCAATTATGGTAAATAGGGACAGAGCTTCCTTCTAAACAAAACACAGTATGCAGGAGTTCAGCAGGCAGTGGTGGGGGAGCCTCTGATGTAGGCAGGCTACCCAGTGGGAGGCCTGGTGGTCTCCTGGGATACCTCCCAGCTCCCGAGCCCCCTACTGGGGCTCTCCCCCCAAAGGCTTTCCCTGGCCCAACACTAGCCTGCGGAATAGGGTGGCAGGGCTGGACAATATGCCTGAGACAAAGGGCTTTGAACCACACACACAGTGTGCCTATGTGGCCAGCTGTGGTCATTCCTACACAGACCTAGTGGGGAGGTGGAGGAAGAGGGAGAGGAAAGGGTTGGATGCCGTGTAATATGTCAGGATTGAGTATTAAATAGGGATCTGCCAAAGTGCGTTGGGGCCTAGGTAGCTCATTCCTCCTGAAATGGTTCTGTGCAGCAATAACCTGGTAACCCAGGCCAGACTGACACCAGCACCTCCTCCACTATGAAAGAGAGTGTCTGTTCCCTGGGATGAACACGGGACAGCGAGGGGGAGCAGAGGGGGCTGAGAAAGGGAGTATGTTTTTGAAACAGTTAGACAATCTGTTTGGATTAGGCCCACTGCCGAAGAGACATGGAAATGATGGGCAGCCAGGACGAGGGGAGGATAGGAAGAGGAGTGGGGGGGCAGGAGGAGAGGAGAGCAGAGGAGAGGAGAGGAGTGGAGAGAGGGAGGGAGGCAGACAGATGGAGAGGAAAGGTGGTGGTGGAGGGGTTGAGTAGAGGCAAGGGGGGGAAGTGAGGAGAAGAGAGGGGTCGGAGACTGGAATCTCAGGATCTAAGGCTCTTTTGGCTTGATGGTTCCCAGATGTTGTAGGCCCCCCTTGCCCCTCCTTCCCCTCAGTGTTGCTCTGCTGTGGTGAATACACAGGAGCCCAGTTAGCCATGCGGGACAGATGGGTCAGTGGCTGTGTGGAGATGGGCCTCCTGCGGACCAGGGGAAATGGGAGGCGAGAGGCATCCTCTCCTCCCAACAGTCACAGGCCAGAGGGGGCAGACCTGGCTATGTTTTCTTATCCTCTCTCCACTGCGGGCAATCTCAAATGATGAGGGATGTGTGTGTGACTGTGTGCAGATGTGTGTTTTGTGTGTACACAGGTATGCACATGCTCACACTTGCATGTTCTTGTGCAAAGTGCTGCAACACCTTGTGGTGAGTGAATAATAGTAATAACCATGTAGAAATGTGCATTATTGCATGTCGTAATCTGTAGTGTGTATTTCTGACCAACACTGCAGTGTCTGCGTTGCAGACTGCATAATGCAGGTGCCTGGTCACACTAAAGCCAGTGCTGAAATTCTGGCGCTGCTAGATTTACAGCCTCTGGCTGCAGCCGGCCATGTTTCAGGATGACGGCGTGTTCTCGTCCACCTATCTGCTAAAACGCTTACACTCTTCAGCTCTGCTCCACACTGCCTCTACTGCCTCAGTCCTCCTCAGCAGCAGAAAGTGTTGTGGCCGTATATTAGCAAGTTGTTGACTGGCCACTGAGGCACACATTTGTCAACATATTAGAAGGTGTCAACACTTGAACAACAGCCCATCAGCCCACCCACATTAGTTCACTGCCACTTGCTTCTATCCACCTTTATTACAGCAAGAATTACAGGAAGCATATCATTACCACCATTAGCGTGACTGGTAATGGTAGTTACTTTTTGTGGTTTGTAGTTAACTGTTAGTGAATTTGGTTTCAATTAGCTCGTTTATGGTCATTTAAAAAACATTAACTCGTCACATTTTACTATTCACAATCTAAGAGTTAGTACATTTGAGAGGAAACATTTGATGGTGCAGTAAAAGTCATGCGCCACATGGATGCATCTACAGTAACAGCAGTTTTTTGCGTACATCTGCTCAGCTCAGAGGTGTACTGTGTAGTGAGCTGCATTCATCCAAGTGTTCTTATCCCAACTTTGTGAGTCAAAGCTGGGTGGCTCAGCGACTGTAAGCCCTCTAGTTAGAGAGGGCTTGAGAAGACTGTTGTATCACTTAATTGTGAATTGATGTTCAAGTGTTCACACATATGCTTGTTTCTAGACTGAGGAGTTCCTGTATCCTTCTGGGCGCTCTTAAACCCAGAGCCACACTAAGGGAATATTTCACAGAAGCCCTCACTTAATTTGTGGTCATGGTTGCCAGATATGGAGAGAGACATTCTATCTCCCTCGAGAGGAGTGGATATCCTCCTCTGGATGTGGTGGGGGAGGGTATTTTTGGAGCATCTCATGGCTGTTACAGGAGACCTGGGAATGGGACTATGCTTGTATGTGTGGAGGGGAAGATTTGGGGGAGCCGCTATGATCAGGATTCCACAGCTGGCCCATGTCACTCCTTGACCCTTTCCCCCACGTATCCCCCACAAAATAAAAAGTCTAGACTGCGCTCTGCGTCTCACCACTTCACAGAGATGGACAAAAAAGCATATGGAGAGATAGACAAGATAAACGAAGCCGTAACTTTCTCTTTCCCTTAAGGACTCAGTTCAAGAGACTGCTCTTCATGGCAAGACACGGTGTCTATTAAGCCCATTAATAAATAAAGAAAGGCAATAGCGCCACCAAAGAAATAGATATCACACTATTACTTATTTAACCGCTCTTCTGAATTATTTATTGTTTATTCCAAATGATCTTTTTTTTTTTCGCGTGTACACTTGCAGCTTGGGTATCCCATGTGAGCGCTACTAGTGGCAGATGATTTGGACAGCCAAGTTCAACTTGGATGAGAGTTTGTGAGGGGGAATGCACGGCTGCTGGTGCAAAACTACTGCAGGGGGTTGGGGAAAAGATCCTTGATGATCGTGTTACTGACATCAAAGAATAAGTACACCAAAGTCAACAGCCAGGCAGTATTAAACACCCACTGAAAGACAGACACAGACACATACTCTCTCTCTTCCTCTCTCTCTCACACTCATTTACTCTCTATGTCTTCCTCGCTCTGTTCCTGAAACACTCAGGGTCCGTGGAGAGAGATAAATTATGGGCCTAGTGGCTTTTTGAAGTCTGCTCGGCATCAACACCAATAAACGCCAACCATGGCCCGCCTCCTCGCTCCTAAATTAAGTACTTATTACCCCCGGTGTGACTTTGCGGCCGTGTGGACCATAGCAACACTGCGCCTGGGCAGGGCTGAAGGCCTGGGGTCGGCAATGAAGAGAGGCAGTGGGAACAAGTGCAGCATATGTCCTCTAATGAAATAAAGACCTCGGGTATATCCAAGCTGAATGATTTACGCTGATGCATAGTGACCTCTGAGAATTCACAAGTCAAAGCTTGTGCATGACTTCTTTACTACCTGGCACACATGTCCTAATGGATACTAATCATTCAGCCCTTTCGGAGTGTTTGTTTGTCGAGAGTTTATAATTTCCATACTTCTTAGCTGTGGCACACACTTAAAATTAATCATCATCACGAAAATATTCCCATCACACTGATGATTGAAACCACACAAAAGGCCTTCAGTTAGTTGGATAGTGTAAGACAATGCTTCTATTTGAGGTCTGGGTCAGTTATGCAAGATCGGTTTCTGCGGAACTATAAACCAATAACAGGAGCTGGCACTATTATCAAATTAAATGCCACAGTACCAAGTACCAAAAAAAAAAATTCGGCAGCTTAAAACAAAAGGATGGAGGAGTGCCAAAGCACACTGGAGAGAGGAGAGTGAAGTCGAGGGAGAGCAGTCAGCTTATTCTCTCGGAGCACCCTTTAAAGTAGTGCCAAGGCCCTTTCTGGTGCCATTGCACTGCATATGCCTCGAGGGAAAGATGAGGTGCCGAGCACACACCTCCTCTCCTCTCGTTGCCTGACACACGCCTGTCTGGCCGCTGCAGCAGGGAGATTGTATAATCCAAGTGCGTAAAACAGTCTTTTACGGCATTGTAAAGATTTACTATTGGAGTAAATAACAGTGGGAGAACAGGGCTTTTAAATGGAACCCAATCAATATGTCAGAGGAGGCTGCAGTAGAGGACAGGGCTGCGTCTGACGCCACACACAGGTGGATGAGGCTGATCAGTGAGCGGTGCACCTTAGGAATACCAGGATGAACTCTCAACATCTTACCTCAGCAGAAAAGTGCCAAACAAAACCTCGAGCTGATCAATAATTCTGTGTTTCAGATGGTAAACTGCTGCACAAGCTAATACACAAGATCAGGCGGTGAAAGTTAAACAAGACACTGAGGGTCATGAACTTGTCATAGAGGATAAGATCTCCAACTTGTGTGGCATAATATGTAACATTGTCAAAGATGAGTAATGTCCATACACACATGCATGCACACTAACACATGCTGGTATAAATTCAACACTTAGCTCCCTCACATGTACGCGCACATGCACTGGTGTACAGAGAGATGCAGACATGCAATAAATTTTCAAGCCCTGTGAAAGCAGAGTTGGCTCACAACGCACACGCACACACACACACACACACACACACACACACACACACACACACACACAGCCCCTATAGACACTCACACATTCACACAGAGACACCCCGGCCTCATGAGCAATAAATCGCACAGCCCATCTAACAAGTTCATTTCCGGAGGCCAGAGAGGATGGGTCCTCTGACTTTGGAGTCAGCAGCCTTGTGAGGATCAATGGCAAGAGACGGGGAGCGAGGGGCAAGGAATCGAGCTGAGATACAAAAATCAATCAGCAATTTAATCGCTTTGGGAGGGGAAGAGAGAAAAAAAAGAGGGCAGGGGAGAATTCCAGTGCTTTTTTACTTAAAAAAGCAACACTTTGATTTAACCCTTTGACATATAGTATACATCTCTCAGTTTTATTGAAGCTTTCCTCTATGACAGGAGAGGCTCCAGTGGGAGTAGATCTATTTTCAGACTCAAGATCACACAACTACTGTTTCTCTCTGCAGTCTTAGATGAGATGTGGTTAATGTGTCAGGAATAGAGCAAGGCATAAATGAGAGATTCCATTGTAGAGCTTTAGCTTTTAACTATGTGCATGCTTTTGTCAAAGCTTGCACACAGTCATTATGTGCAATCTGAGAGCGTCAGCAACTTCACTGAAAGATGCAGATAAATAAGTTCCTCTAGCTGGAGCTGTGAGGTCAGGGGTGAGCTGTTTGGGAGGATTTTTAGGGCATTTTACTGATGATGGTGAAAGTGCTTGATGAGGGAAAATTTCTGTGAAGGAAGTGGTTGATTTGGGGCTGGGTGTTGAGGAGGAACTCCTTTAGGTCAATGTCCGAGGCTTGGAATTGACAATATTGAACGAGCAAGCTTTAGACTAATAAAATGAGTGACAGCCTCTGGCTGCAGAATCGAAGATATGGATCCTCTGAGGAGAAAAAAAGCAAGCTGGAAAAAGGAAAACATAGAACCACTCCTCAAATCAGCTAGGCTAGAGGAAGAGACTTAATAGAAAGGGAGTTAATTGAAAAATGTTGTTGGCTGTCTTTGAATGCCTGGGTGTTTTAGTGTCCATAGTTTGCAATTTTGCCCCTGTTGTGTCCATACATTTAATTCATTTAGTGAATATTATAATTAATATACATTACATAGTATGTTGTGTAATTGTCTTAAATGTGCAAGTTTGGGTTCTTTGTCTATGATGTTAAAGGCTGTCTTTGTGTGTTTAAGTCAGTGGTTGTTTGCCCAAGTGGCTGCTGGTGTATGTACAAGTGTGTATTCATGTGTACACATGTGTGCCCATGCACATATATATTTGTGTGTGTGGTGTGTGTGTGCTAGATTGGTGGGGCGTAACAGGCTGATTCCTCCAGAACTCAGGCATTGCTGAAACTTAGCAACAGGAGCCAGGGGCCTCCCTCCCCAGAGAGGCTGGCTGCCGAGACACATTCATTACCAGCCCAGAATCTTGGGCTGGATTAAAAATTCATGCTGTTTACAACAACAAAAGGCCCCCCGTTAAAGAATATGAGCCCTTCTGAACAATGGCTCCACCAAACCGTGAGCAGATCGCTGACATCTCAAAGGAGACCAGCGGTTGTGTACGAGTGTGTGTTTGAATTTGTGTGCCGCTAACAGCTAGTGTTGTGCTTTCTCAGTGTATGCACACACCCTCATAGGCAATGGTGATATAAATAATGATACTGTTTACTGCAGCGGGGAGTGAAAACAGCTTAAGGGCACTTGAATAAGGACACGATTCCCTCAAAGTCTTGTGCCTTGTCAGGCTGTTTACACCCATAATAAAGGAGCATGTATTCTCAGTGTGCTGCACATGTGTCTGGAGGTGCCAGTGTGCTTTCTTTGGAATGAGTTGGATTTTGTGCCGAGTGTGTGACCCTGCCTCAGCTCGGCTCATTGACAAACGCCCGTGTGCTGTGCTGTCGGCTGATTTGTTGGCAAAAGGGCTGCGCTTATGAGCTCTATTCAGTGTTAATTAGCACACTCCACAGCGATCATTATATCAGGTTCCTGTGGTGACGTCTGATTGCATTGTCCCTGTGGGGGTGGGGTGGGGGGGGGGACTTTACCGATGGGGGAGCACCACACACATACAGTACACACACAAATTTCTCTCACAAGGCCACACATGCAACCGCATAAGTCAGGAGGCACAGAAATCCCGCACACGGATACAAAGACATACTGTACCATGAGTGCACTTAAAATACAATGTCAAGATTCACCGATGTGAAATACACACGGATATAAAAGGGAAAAGCGCAGAGGTACATAGCTAGGCGCTCACATGAACAGCAGCCCCCCCCCCCATTCCATTTGCCACACCAAACAGGTGCAAGGTCAAACCACTATGCCAATAATAGATGCTCCTCATCATTCTCAGAAATAGTTCTCTCAGAGCCACTAAATGTTTCAGTAAGGTTGTGTGCTGTTTGTAATACTGTGACGTGGGTGAGGTGAGAGGCCATGTGTGCACAGGTCAGGGAGATCTCCTCTGTGTGTGCCCAGCCCTGACCTTTGACTTGTCTTCTCCATCAGAGACCAGAAAGCAGCAGAGGGCCTGACAGCACATTGTTGCACTGCCTTGGCCTGCTGGGCTGCTGTTTTCTGTTATTTATGCTTGAATGGAAGCTGTGTTAGAAAATATGTTAACATGCTTAAATACTGGAATAGCGGCACATATTCAGGACATTCTCTTTTGACAATGGACAAAAACCGGTGGCCTTCAAATGCTGCCATTTGAAAAGTCACTACAACTCTCTGTTGGACTGGAGTTCATAGAATTGATAAGATGGTGTTATTTCATCAGAACACTGTCCTAACAACCCAAGGCTATCCCTGAGGGGACACTGGCTCATGAGCCTGGTGACATTGCATGATGAGGAGGATCGGGGATGAACGTCACCCCCCAACCCACCGACAGTCGCATCATGTGCAGGGCACCTGTTTTTTTTCTGTGGGCTGCTCTCCAGGGGGTCTGGTTCAGGTTTCAGCATGATTTTCCAGAGTTCAAAAACTGCCATCTCCCAGCCTTGGCATCCCACTGTAACAGTGACTGACTGACAGGACGCTACCTTTGACTGTCATGTGCTCTACAGCACTGAGCCTTTCTCATCATGGGGCTGTCATCAGGCTAGCACATCTACTGGAATAGCGGTTCGCTTGGTTTGAATGTGTATGTGTGTGTGTGTGTGTGTGTGTGTGTTTGTGTGGAGCACAGAAGCATTCATTATGTTTGTTTGTTTTTTTGTTGTTGTTTTTTTTATTCAAATGTGCAGGTGGTATAACCAGCATGAATTTATTTCTTGAAGTTCAGCTGCAGCATGCTACACTATACATTTATCAATTTAATTTTTTTAAGTTTGTACTCCAACATCCCAAAACTCAAAAAGTTTAAAGCAGCAGTGTGTAGGATTAAGTGACATCTAGGAGTAAAGATTCCAGATTGCAGCTAGCTTTAATTTCTTCCATGTACCAAGTGTGAACTCCTGGCTAGAATTCCTTCAGGATGTTCTTACTGGGAGACGAATTATCTGCAGAGGCCTCTTCCTCTCCAAAACAAATGGAACAGGCGATTTAAACCGGTAAAAACACTGAATAAAGTAGTTTCACATTGAAAAATAAAATCAGTGTTTCTCCAATGCTGCTCTATGCAGAGAGGCTGTTAACTACAATGGCTGACACGAAAACGCAAATGACCTTAACTTCCAGGCTACTGTAGAATGCAGAGATGCAACATGGTGGACTCTTTTGACAAGGACCCGCTCCCTAAGTAAATATAAACAGCTCATTCTAAGGTAACAAAAAGAGAAGCAATTCTTATATTCAGGTGGTTATACACACAAAAAAAATATATTTATCATATTGGGTAACACTTTATATTAAGGTACTATAATAAACGTTAATTAATGCTTAATAAGCACCGATTAACAGTTAATGAACACTTATAAGACAGAATAAGATGTTTATTACATTAATAAGACTATATAAGTTAATTATAGCATTATTAACACAGTTGTTATTGTATATAGGAGCATTATAAGCACTTAATAGAAACTTGATAACAGTTTATAAAGCTATTCTAAATATTAATTAATGAGATGTCTATCATTAATTATGATTTATAAGGGTTAATTATAGAACAATAACCACATTTATTACTGGTTTATAAGACACTATAAAACCCTATCAGATTAAATTAATAAGGCATTATTAATAGTTAATAATGATCCTTTGCAGCAGCCAGATCTAAAGTGGGAACAGTGTCGAATAAAGGTTAATAAATTATTAATATGCTGTCAGGGCTTGAAACTAACGGTGTCCCGGCGTCCTGGGGACTATAAAAATTGCTACTGGGACACAAAGATGATGTGTCTGGGACAATTCCGGGACAGCAAAAAAAAAAAAAAAGTCAAAGCAATATCGAAATTAGTGTTATTTACAATGTCATTACTTATGGGTATCTGAACTTCGCTTTTGTTGCTTGAATAATTTCAATAAAAACTTATGAACAGCAAAAATACAGTGGCTTTTGCTGCACCTGATCTGGCTCCACACACGCGAGCATACACACATAAAATGTGACTGTGTGTTCTAAATTTTGATGTAATGATGGTAACATTACAGTTAATCAGGATAGGTGTAACAGTTACACGGTTCATTCAGTCAGTAATAATTAGGCGAGCAACTTTAGCTACAGAGATGAAGGTCATACTTGAACTAGCAGCCAGTCATGTTTCTAAATTTCCTACAGGTAAGGTGAGTATAATGAACACCCAGATTACAATAGTATGTTTTAGCAGAACCTTAGTGTGTAACTGTGACACTCAGAGACATTGACTTTGACCGCGTCCAGAGAGTGTGTGTGTGTGTGTGTGTGTGTGTGTGTGTGTGTGTGTGTGTGTGTGTGTGTGTGTGTGTGTCACGGCTCGTGGAGGGTGCCGCTAGAAATAGCTTCGGTAGCTAAGTGCGTTGCTAATGACGTTCTGTGTGAGTTAAAGTGAGTTACATGTGTGTGAGGATGCATATGGTTGAGATACAAGAGTGACAGTAAATGTGTGAAGCAGGATGAGCAGAGTGAATGTGTTAGGAGCATCGATACTGAGCAGGCTAATGGATATAGGCTGCGTCATGTTCATGCTAACTCCTGCTGATTTGCTAACGCCATAGCCTGACTTCATTCCTCTCCGTCAGGAAAATGATCCTGTTAAACCCAAATGTCCCCCAATTAGGGGACTTTGAGAGCGGCTTTTCAAGCACAGTGTGTATAACTTCAGTGAGTGCATAATAAAGAGTTTATGAAGGTCAACAAGACACTGTTCCCACTTTAGATCCAGTAGCTGCAAAGATGCATTATGAGCTGTTAATAAGTGCATATTAATTGTTTATTAACCTTTATACGACACTGCTCCCACTTTAGATCTGGTAGCTGCGAAGGATCATTATTTACCATTAATAAGTGCATAATTAAGCATTTATTAACTGTAATATGGCATTTATATTAACTTCTTATAGTCTCATTAATGTTAATAAACACCTTATTAATTTCATCTTATAGGGTCTTATAGTGTCTTATGAACCAGTGATAAATGTGGTTATTATTCTATAATTAGCCCTTATAAATTATAATTAATGTAAATAGACATCTTATTAATATTTTGTATATGTTTATAAATTGTCACCAAAGTTTCTATTAAGTGCTTATAATGCTCCTATAAGTAATAATAACTCAACTCTAAGGCAGTTATGCTGTAATAAACGCTTAGTCTAGTCTTATTAATGTTAATAAGCATCTTATACTGTCTTATAAGTGCTCATTAACTGTTAATTTGTGCTTAATAAGCATTAATTAGCGCTTATTACAGTACGTGAATATAAATCGTCACCTTATATTGTATTCCATTTTTGCTAATATATCCCCCTAAATCTTACACACTGGACCTTTGGACCTAATTTATATATTCAATGTCAATACAAGAATTAAGGCACAAAAGAATGTTGCTAAAACAGTGATTCCTCAGTAGTGTGGTAAAGTTAAATTATGGAGCTATTTGGTGACCTCAGATTGGCTTTGAGATGAAACAAGAACAAAATCAAAGTATTAATTAAATTTTAAAATAAAATTGACTGAATTGTATGTCACATCAGAACCATTAAGATAACCTAAATTATTTTTGTATTATATAAACAATTATTCATATTTCCATTCCATATTTTATTTATCATACAATTATGTTTCCACAGTAATGATAAACGTTATGTAACAAATCAGATTTCTGCGATCAATAATCAGGTTTACTTTGGGATGCAGTACCTCGTGAAGGTGCACTGCAACCCTGAAAAAGGCCATTGTCTTAAATTACCTCATCTGAACATGTGAATTCATGTTGCTTACAAGGAATGAGCCTCTGTTAGACATGGGCCTCGGGCAAAAGCAAAGAATTCATTCAAGTCCTTGAAATTCACAACATTCAGGAAGACTTAATTGAAGCCCTGGGTTGGTGTTACAGTAAATGAAAGAAAATAGTGTGATGTAGCACAAATTAATTTTATAAAGTTATGTGTGTTTGTGTTAATCCAATTTATGGCTGAGGAGCGGCCCAGAGAAAACCTTTAGTTAAGCTTTTCTGAAGTCACTCTTGGCCACTTGATGCAGTGTGCTCTGGGTTGGGACCCATCGTGCGGATATGGTTCCCCTCTCATCAGATGTAAAACTAAAGGTTCCCCTGGTGGCAGCTACAGCACCCTGACTGCTCATCCTCATTCAGTCTTCAAGAGGCACAGGAGAGGCCACTTGATAGCAGTGACTGAATAAAACCAGAGGAATACGATCCTGATGCTAAGCAGGTAAATGCAAAAGAATGAGCTGGCCTCTTTGTCACCGAGGAAAGAGCAAGTGGCTTTTGTGTTTGTGAATGAAGCCGAGATCATTCGATGAATACTCTCCTCGCCTGCCTCTCTGTGGGATTGAAATGCCAACTCTCTCTCCATTCCACCCCTCGTTGCTCTCAGCCCTTTTTGCCATCGCTCCCTAAATGCAAGGCCCTAACTTACACAACTTGAAAGAGAGACAGAGAGAGACAACACACAATTTTACACTTGCGTGCACACAAACAAATAAGGCAATATTGATTGGAGCCACGGCTGCATTCACACTGATGCTCCTCTCAATAGATCAGTCATGCTCTTGCAGCTTGCCCTGCTGCAGCCCTGCAGTTTAACACCGCTAGCCTGCTCCAAAGGACACATTCAATCCACCTGACACCTAAATAGCTCCTTTAACCACACATACATTGCACACTGTGCTCCTTAGAGCATGAACAAGTTCTGTAAGTCTAAATGTGATTGTTTACCTAAATGATAGCAATTCCGGTTCTAATATTACAATAACAAAATTCTATTGATCTCTGTAGGGACATTGCTTCTTCACTTGCTGGGTTACAGCACAGGCTCAGAACAGAAACATACTGTGGTCTTAGCAGTAAATACTGATGACAGGTTACCAAAGTAAAAGATAGAAGACACTTAATTAAACTGGCAGTTTGAGAAGAATGTTCTTTTGTGTATGTCCATGTAACTTTAGACACGTTGTCACATCTTCTGATCACTTCACTGTTTATTTACAAGTGGTGTTATTCAGTTTTTCGGAAATGTGTTTGTGTTGTCACATTAGGGGCACACGAAATAAACTCCCCTTCAGAGCTCAAGCCTCGCTAGTCACACTTCCTTGTGATCCAAAACACACATTTTCAGTCTCAAAGTGTGGGAGTGGGAGTTTGCAACAGTCCTGATTCACACTGCCACCAGCCCACAGATTGGCTGACGCCTCTGAGGGAGTGCGAGCTGAATCATAACGTGACTCTTTCTGTTGCGAAAAGGGCCAGGAGCATCCTTCCTCTGCCTGGTCCTGAGGATGGAGTTGGTTGACTTGGAGAATGTCAACCAGAAATGGCGTTTGACACACACACACACACACACACACACACACACACACACACACACACACACCACTTGTTTCATGCTTTTACAAATCTGGAGATACGTTTGCACGCTTCAGAGAGGGACAGATGCATGCGTGTAAACATGTGCATGATACAAGCAGGAATAAGTGATATGCAATTTCTGTTTGACCTTTTGCAGATCAAATCCCCCATAGTGCTGTTGTTGTCTATGCATCTCGAGATAAAGTCACCAGTTTCTTCCGCATAGAGAGCCATATGATGTATCTAACATTTAATCCTTATAACACTTTCTCTCATTTGTTCCTAAATTGTCTAAACATCCCCCCACGTCTCAGGCCCAGCCTTTCCCTCCCACCTGTGCAGTTCTCATAGAAGTTGTCTGCAGCTGCGTCTGTTGCGTGCGTGGCTCGTCTGCGGAATAATGAGTCATTGAGAAGGCTAGCGCCCCGTTTGCCGCAGTTTTACACACACACACACACACACACACACACAACTTAAAATTCAGTGTAGCCTGGTGGAGTTTTTTTGCATGTGTAAACCTACACGCATGCTCACATGTATACATATATATATTAGCACGTGCTAGGAAATACAAACGTTATTTAGAATTCTAAAATTAGGTCATGCACTCACACATTTTGGGAATAAACACAGAAAACATTCTTTAACTTTAAAGACTGTACAATATATAAAACTTAGTCAAATAGCCTACAATGACTGAGTGTGGTGAAGCCGGTGCAAATGGCCTTAAGCTACAGCTCCTCTGATAGCCTATAAGCTTATGCTGACTCCACAACATCATACAAAATGAATGCCCCCCCCCCCCCAAAAAAAAAGTGTCTTAGTAGTGAGTGATTTTCAGAATAATTGCTCCATTAAGGACATTTTAGGGCTTAATGGGAATTATGTTTTGGTGTGTTTGCTTGATTGACGGGTGTCGCAGCCCCGTCACAGTCAGCTGTGGTGGCTGCCACTTATTCCCCCCCATCTCTGCTCCACCAAGGCTTCCTCCTCTCCAACCAAGTTTGGATTTGTGGCTTTTGCGTGGCTCCGCCAAGATGACAGGGGCAAGCAGCACAGCCAAACCTTGAGAACATCCCGTCAGGAACCTTTGAGTGATGGAATAGATGATACATGCACAGTCTGTGATCTGCGCCCACAGTTATGCCAAAGCAGCCACCAGTAATTGTTTAAGACAGTAGCGATGCTATCTGGTCTGCAGGATTTAGATTCCTTTAAAGCAGGAAGTGAGCCTAATGATTTAATATTCTGAGGTTATGCAGTAAATCACATCAATCACCACTTGGGTCTCTCTTCTTCATCAACTGACAAAATGATGTAGGGTGGAGAATAATGATGTAATTGGATGACCACAAACTACTGTATGTAAGACCAGAGGAGATCGGGTGTTGCTGTGTATATATTAAAAGCCTTACAGTACAGCAGAGCCAGGGAAAAATGTTTTGACAAAGAATCAAGTTTTTTTTCTGTTGTCAGACATGGATTCAAACATCTGCAATGTAGGGCTGCACGGTATATGCGATAGACTGTAGAAATGATATAAATTTGGCCCACGGTAGAGATTTGCGCTCTACCGTTCTATCGTCGATGACGTCATCGCACCTGCCTCCGTGTGAAAATGGCTGCGAGCACAGAGACAGCGGAGCAAGAGGAGCTGGTTCACGTCCGTGATTTAGCGTAGCACGTGCAACATGTGTTGCTGGAGAACTTGAGTCAGTTAATGTTTTATGAACAGCCCCGGACTTCTCAGACTTTTTTAGCGACTTACCGCTCAGAGGGAACTCATTCAGTGTCTCCTCTGGCAGCAGCACCGCGTCTCTCCCTCTCCTCTCTCGCCGTGCGCACACGGGAGTTGGTTTTCGGCAAGAGAGTTTGTCATAAACCTTTGTCATAAACACAAAAACCTATGTGACGCTAGGGGCTCCACAAAAAACTCCATATGTGAATGTGTGATAGTTGTGGTATCATAACAGCCTGTCACAGGTTACAGCGTGATGATTAGAGGAGAAATGGCAGAGCATACAGGTCCAGGTGGAAAAAACACAACTCAGTCATTTAGGATTTTGCTAAAAGAAGGAAATTACCTTTTGATATAGATCCCAGGGGACATTTTGCACCATAGAGTACTGGGTTTTAATTTTGAGTTTTGAGATCTGCATTCTGCACAATAAATGCTCTAAAAATACATTATATCTTTGCTTTTGTTGTTGTTGTTGGGTTTTTTTTTATCAATTTAGCTTTGCTAAGGGACTACAAAACCCATTCAGAAACACTTCTATTATAACTTTTACACTTAAATTTATACCGCGATATATACCGTTACCGTGAAGGGATTCGATTTATACCGTGATATGAATTTTAGGTCATACTGCCCAGCCCTACTGCAACGTTCAACAAAACATTTATTTTCCTCAAAATAAGCCACTCCTCTCTCTTCTTCCTGCACCACACACAAACACACACACACACACACACGCCCACACCCAACAACACAACTGTGCTGCATGACACCTGCACTGTAACACTAAGGTGTTTACAGGAAACGCCATCCCGGTTGCTCTTGTGTTTTCCTGTTCAGGCCCCGCGGGGATAGAGGCCACCTCACTATCGAGCAGCCCTGTATGTGTCTGCTCATGTAGGACATGCCCCGTACATGCACGCACAGCCAGCATCTCATGCCTGAGTGGGTCTGCTGGCGGGCCCTGGGCTGGGGAGGGCCGCGTCGAGTGCAGCCTGTATGAGCAAGAAAGAGTTAAAGTGCCACATTCCTGAGTTTAGAGGCTGTAACTAATATCAGCGTTTATTAGTGGAGGAGTTTGAGGCTGAGTGCAGCGTAGGTGTTCAAATCTGGAGGAGTTGGTGTCTGCCTCCCTCTCTGACAAAAGCACACACACACATGCATGCAAGTATTCTGATACACGAATCTGCACTGACACACATGCAGACACGCTTTTGCATGCTTAAAAAAAATGCATAGATACAATAACAGACACACCTGCGTGGCTCTTTTGTTACTGCTCACCTGTGCTTCTCACTCAGTTTCTATCCCAAGGGTTGGTGGTTACATGTCATTACTTTCATGCATAATCAGTGGTTTTGGCGACACGTAACAGAGACCTGTCAGTATCATATTTGATTTGGGTTTTGTAGGGGGTTATTTATGACTGCATATTTGATTAGATCTTTTTTCTGGTATATTCTGTTTCTATAGAGTAAATATGGAGCTCAATTTTATTTAAAAAATAATCTGAATATATCAGTGTTTTTCAAATATTAAAATCCAAGTGGAAACCCATTTCTCCTGATCCACTCCTTTTAAATAAAACTAAAATTCTGAAATTAAAAACTGAAATTGATGAGCCATATGGAAACATCACAAAAACAAGTCAAGTGATACAGTGAGCTAAGAGGGAATCTAAATCAACGTCTAAAAATAATAGTGAAAGCATATGTTCACGTGACAATCCCTTCTGCTTGCAGTCTTTTTTCTAAAGGCAAAGCAAAATACATTAGAATGAAAACAAATTGATATGTAAGCAAATTTCCCAAAATGTTGGAATATTCCTTTAATGATCAATATCTAATTTTGGGATGATGCGTTTATGTATTAAAATGGGCCTGGAACACAATACATCCCCACATCTGTACTGCCCATTCAGATTGGTGTCATGATGTCAGCCAGTTACCTGCCAGCCCAGTCATCAGAATAAAATGTTTGTTATGTTGACATTTTACTTTTCTGAAAACCACTGATATGTTACATTTCTATGTTTCATACCTTTGACATAGGAGGGCATGATGGTGGATGGCGTGACACAAGGAGAGACGGCTGCCAAAGAGCAGACAGCAGACAACTCTTCGAGACCAAAAAAGGTGAGTGTTTTTTTAACAAGAGTTCGGGACATGTCAAGCCATATTTCTAGTGACAAAAGTGGGTGTATTTTAACACAAATTCGGGATGTGTCCAACAGTATTTGTAGCGACAATAGTTGTTGTTTTTACTGCAACTCTGGACATGTCCAGCCATGTTTGTCGCAACCAAACCAGGTAATCTAATCCAATTTTTCCTAACCACAACCAAGTGTTTTTTTTCACCTTATCCTAACCACATGTTAACCACAGTGCTGTCATAACATAAAATTGAAATTAGGGAAACATGAAATTCAGGCATACCCACTACATATGAAATGTACAAATGATTGATATCCAGGGTCTGCGGAAACATACAATGCCAACATTTATTCTGGTGATTGGTTGTAACTCCACATGTTTTTCTGTGCGACTCTGAGGCTTCTCCATAAATATCTCGCTCTTGCTTGTGGTGTCTGAAATTGCTATTTGCATAGCTCTTAACATAGTATTGCTGTAGTGTGAGCCGTGCCTTGAATGGCAGAAGGGAAGAGGAGCAGGGTTAACAAGTGCATGGCAACAGCCCACAGTGCAAAAGCCTGTCACTCACCGAAAGGGAACCCCAGATTGTTCAGTAGCCTACAAAGTGTCAAGATAATGTGGAATGTGACTTTCAGGTTTAAGGAGCTCTGACGGCCAAGAGTTTAGCATCTTTCCTCTCTTTACCCTGCCTGGTACATTCCTCCCTGGTGTGGTGGAGGTGGGGAGTTGTTGCACACACACACTGGGTTGTATCTGGATTTCATCACCACTGAACAATCCAGCTCCCAGTTAACTCACACGGAGAGAGGTAAGTGAGGCAAGAGCTCTTTAAAGTGAGAGCTGTCGCAATCACTGTTTAAATACTGATCTTGAAAGGGAATGACAAGGGTTGTGGTACATCAAAACCACCAGGACCTTTTAAAATGAAAGCTATAGTAACTGGTTTATCTCTCAGTCATTACTCAGCTGTTCTGTGGTTGATGATGGTGATTTGTACGTACATACATACAGTATTTAAGGAGACTAAATTTGGCTACAGATCACGTAGTGGTAGCTACACGGATCACTACATCTGCTCACTGGTTAGCAGGTCTTGACCAGGTGTAATTGTGTTTTGTGCAAACCCAAACCTTTTCTCTGGGATAAACTACACCTTTGATTTACCTTTTCTTTCTATTGTACTGATTGGTAATTAAATACAGATACAGTGAATGCTAATTGGAATGGGAAAACACTGCCAAAAGCTATTGTTGCTGTCCAACAGCGCAGCAGCCAGCTTTGAAGTGACTAAAATTTGCACCCAACAAACAGGTTTTCAGTTGTCTGATTCTGGGGCTATTTCAATGGAAAAACAATGGGATAATAACTGAAAGACAAAAATATTGACAAATATCCCCTGCAATGTATGATTGTGGAGCCCCAGTCGTTTATTGCCTCAGCCCCCTTCCCACATCCCCACCTCAATCCCCCACATTACAGCCATTTACCTAATTGGATAAAACGACTCCTGGATGTAAGCCAAAGGGGTTTTATAGTCCGTGTTTGCGATTCGGATGTTTGATTATAAGCTCTCTTTGATAATTACTCCCAGTTTGCTACCAGCCAGCCGGGCCCACTCTCTTTATCGCTTCCTCGCCGTGCTGTGAGCAGCAGTTGTGTGTGCCCAAAATCAGCCACCGGGCTGTAAAAGGTACCACAGCATGCCTTCTGGGCCCAACATCATAGGCGTGTTTCGTGCCCAGTTTACCGAGGCTAATTATCCCTAATTCGAGGTAATGGCGTGATCAAGTGTGTGCTATTATCACAGATCCCCACTCACCCGCCTCTTTCAAACTGCAAGTCCTTCAAAGGTTAGCATTCCCCTAGCTTTGTTGTGTTTCTGCTGATTGGTCTCCTGTTTCCACTTCCTCCACACTAACACATTCCATCCTTTATCCCCATCTGTTCCCTTCAGCGTGGACCGCTCTACACTCGCATGCATCTGAAACACAGTTAATGCATCAAGGATTCATGATTGTAAGTGAGAGAGATAGCTAGCCTCACCTGCACCGGCCCTGAGGGGGTCCTTGAAGCTGATGTGGTTATCAGTGCGCTGAGAGGGAAGGAGACATAATCCATTCTGTGGCACATGGGGGTCTTTCATCGACCTTCCCTGCTCTGAAAGAGTCTTTCCTGCAGGTCTTACCCTGGGCTGTGATATGGCCAGTCCTTACCATCCCTCCAGTCCTGCTGATATGGCCCAGCTCTATTAGCTCTTGTCTGCATGCTTGAGCTCATGTCAGTTATGGAGCCCCTCTACCCACGGGGCATTAGTTGGCAACTCTGGAAGGTAAAGACCCCGAGGACATACTGAAAAGTTGGAAAATATAACTTAGTACACTTTCTTAGTATAGTGCTGGGAAGCTCACTAGCAGTCCTTACTGCATTTTACATTGTTGAACTTTTTCTGCACTTTTGTTTCACACATAGACTGAAAGGTTATCATTTTGTTGTTGAGGCTATGAATGTTTTTTTTATTTATTTACTCATGTTTTCAGATTGAATCAGTGGATTTGTGTACAATTTTGCTTATTTTTTGAATCAGAGAAAATAACGCATGTTAGAGTTGTTTGACGCAAAGGAAGGATCGACCCCAGATTTTAATTACACCTGCATCGTTTTTTCTTATCCCTTTTTAAAATCTCATCCAAGATGAATTCAGATTCAATGCTTTTTCTGTACTTCACTCTCTGTCACACTTGCATGCATGTGTGCATATACACGCACGTAAATGCACGCACGCATGCAGCACCGGTGATTACCATTGTTCTAATCCTTTTATTTTATTTCCCTCCCCATCGTTGCCTGCTCTTTGGCAGCCTGCATGCAAATGTGGTGGGTAATGAGCAGAAAAAGGCATTGAGAAAGAGGGGGGTAGGAGAGAGAGAGAGAAAGGGAGAGACAGAGAGAGACAATTTCTATGCCTCTGAACAATCAAAAGAGCAGCACACCCCCATTCTTTGTACTTTTCTTTGGCTTGTGAGCGTGTGTGTGTGTGTGTGTGTGTGTGGTGTGTTGGTGGGTGGGAAAGGGGGGGGGGGGGGCTGTTGCTGTCATGTGTCTGACAGATATTGAAGATAATTGTCCGCTTTCTTCGTCTTGCCTGTGTAATTCCACCGCTGCTGCAGCTTGAACAACACTCACCTGGGCAGAAGAGGAGGGTAAGGCGGATGCGAGAGGGAGTTGCAGAGAGTGGGGGTTGGTATGTTTGGTAAGAGGAAGAAGAGGAGTACACTCTAGTTTCTGCGGTTAGTGAAATCTATTTTATAGTCAGAGTGGATTCATTTGGGTTTTGTCCTGTTGAAGGTGTTCTGCTGCACAGAGTGCTTGCATGATGGTAGAGGAGAGAGTCTGTTCTAACGTATAAGGTGTCCTTAGGAAGTTTGCCCGGTCTATGGGTCCCTCAGTGAGCGAAAAAAATCCCCATGGTGCCACAGGAGGAAAAGCACATGGCAAAGTCATGGAGACCCAAGTTGCAGAACAGGTGTCTCACTGGGTGGAATACATTTGAATGACAAAAACCCAGGAGAGGATTATTCAGCCATCTCCAACTCTGGATGGAGGGCATCTACTATTAATGAGATGGAGGGATTCAGATTTCCAAACCAGCTCCTGGCTACGCATGGGAGCTCTGCACTGTTAAAATGTTGACTCTGGGGGACAAAAGGATTCAGGTGGGTTCGTGTCCTGGAAGTTCCTCAGCGTTAGTTACGATGAACTGTTCACACTGAACACTCTCCAGGCACTGGAACAATTTACCTTTTTATGCGTAACACCTACTATGAAGAGTGGCTATAATAATCTGTCTTTAACAAAAGGCTATAAATAACATAGTTTGTGAGTCTTGTTTTGACAGTGTCAGTGATGTGCATGGCAGATTGAATTGGGGAAAGTACACAGAAATGATTTACAAATGCATATTACTATTTTTTAATTGACAAGATTAAACAAATGGCACATGCATGCACATTCATGCACACATTGCAACACAAAGACAGAAAGGACACTCAAGCAAGTTCAAGTCAAACGTGTGGATTTAGTAAAAATAGTATGGCCCAATGATTGCCTCTACTCTGTAATGTATTTAACATACTTTGCCTTGATTAAAGATACATATCACCATCTTAGTCATCTTGATTAAGTAAACCTATCTGCTGCAACAGCCGATTGAAACAAGCTGAGAATTACTGTTGGTACCAAATGGAGGAGGAAAAAATGAAAGAAACAGAACTTGAACTCGGCCCCTGCATCTGTTGTTTTTTTTCCTAAGTTCTAGGAAAGCTGGGGAATGGGAAGGAGTCCGACTGTAGCCTCGCTTCTCCTCCTCCTCTCAGCCCAGACTTCTTCAGTGCTTCCACTGACCCCTCCTCTTTTAGGCAATGCTGAAAACACTGGAATATGCAGCCAAATCAAACAATGGTGGGTCCCATTGCTAAGCAGTGTCTAGAAGGACTGGGCTGGCCTCCAAGCCTGTGGTCACTGGAAACACTGGTGAATGCTGGGATAATACTAGGCTTTAACAGAAGCAGCCCCCCCTCCACCCACATGTACACACTGACACACTGCGCGTGCACACAGACACACACATGGACACTACAGCACAGGCCTGGCTGCTCATCATTGATTCCCGTTTTGCTGAGCTCTGATACAACATCAGCTATAGAGGCTCATTTGTTGTTCATACTTAGACACGCTGAGCTGTTTCTGAGTCGTCAGTGATGAGGATACACAGCTTCAGCCTATATTCTCAGCCCAGAGGTGGGGTCACCTGTCCACAGTGAGGCCACACTGTGACTGTGGCACTGTATGAGGTAGCTCTGGTGTCTGTCCAGGACTCCATTCAATCAATGGGCTGCAAGTTCATCCTCTAATTACTGCAGTGGGTGCCCTCGCCTTCTCTCGGCAACTTATCAATAACACACTTCCCTTTCTTCCCCGGGAGCCATAAATCTTTGGTGCTGCGCCTCCTTCAGTCTCCAAGTAAACGGCCTAGAGGAAGCCTGGACACATGTGTTAACAATCGTTGACAGGTCTGCCCCCCCCTCTCACTGGTACAGGCCGTTGGAGAAGGGAACATGTTTACGTCTTCTTGTTGCTCCACTGACTTAACAGCATTGCTGTTTGTCTCCATACTTCTCGATTCTCTCTGCACCTTTACCTCTCTGTTTTTCCACCGTGTGCTGTCTCTCTGTCTACCTCTTTCTGTCTCCCCCTCTGCGTCTCTCTGTGTCGTTGTCTCTGTTTCTGTCTCTATATGGTCCTTTCTCTTCTTTTTCCCTGTGTCTCTCTTTCTCTGCCAGAGGGGGCCAGGATTATGTCTAGAGTAGGGGAGATAACCTGTAGGCCATGGATGAAGGGATTTGGAAGATGGAAAAGTTTTTTTTTTAGTTAAGGTGGGAGGGAGGGCAGAGCGATGCTGAATGCAGCATGAAGCTGTTGGATTTATCACCGTATGGAAGGTGGGGTATCAGGGAGAGAATGACGCATGGTTGAAAAGAGGAAAACCCACCCAGAGCACATGCTCGTCATTCAAATACAGACTTGATACACACAAAATAAGCATCTTATGATATTCATTATAGCCTCAACAACAAAAGGAATTACAGGCTCCTAATCTTAGTGCATGGGTAATTCTCGAGGGTCCTCAGAGCTGCAAGGAAACTGAAAAGTTAACAGTGACAACCTGTATTCTATAGATAGAGCAAACTAAGGAGAGAAAGGGGAGTAATAGTTAATGTGAAGGATTAGAGAACTGGCTGAAAAAGCAACAAGGCTTCCTCTCGTCTCTTTTATCTCAAAGGTGCAGATACAGAGGGTTGACATAGGGAAAAAAGGGCTCTGTCATGACACTACTGTGCATATGTATGCATGAACATTTGTGCACACATGCCAGCATGTACGCACACCTCTACACTCTGCTTTTTGGGGACATTTTTTTTTCCATTGTCCTTTCTTGTTTTTTTCTCCCGTATAGATCCAGACAGTGCCGAACAATGAGCTTGTGCAGGTTGAGCAATTCCAACATCCAGGTGACGCTCCCCAGACACATCCCAGCGTGCTGTCCTACAGCTGAGAGCTCCTATGGCTTTGAACCCAAACAGGGTGTGGCAATCCCATTACCTGCTTGTCCTCTGCTGTCTGCTCACTGTAGCACGGTGGAAGAACAGGGCTTTCAATGGACAGGTGGTGCTGTAGGCAAGTTGACGTGCAGAGGTACCATATACTTTGCTGTCGTACCATTGAAATTACAACAGCTTGGTTTGATTTCACAGTACAGGTAGAGGGTGCAGATAATGGAGGTCATACACTGGACTCAGCATGCGCCACTGATGCACTTCTCCCAAAACTTTTTTGCAGAGCTCAAGAATTTACAATCTCGGAACCCAGTGGTTATCAGTCTGACGACGGTAATCCTCTGGGGGTAACAGCCAATATTTCAGGGGTTCTGGTGTAGCCAGTGGATACCTGGGCCAAGACTTCACCTTCTGTACACCTGCCATTTCGGCTAATCTCTATTAACAGATATATACATATGAATTAGGGATTGGAATTGATAGGATTTTATTGATATCAATGCCATTATCGATTCTGCTTATCGATCCGATTCTTTATCGATTCCCTTATCGATTCCTCCTGTGAATTAATGATATCACCTCCTGTTGTTTGTAACCCAAGACATCTGCTTTCATAACGTTTTATTATGAACCTTAAAGCCATGGTCTAGTTTAGAAAGACCATGAGAAAGATTTGAAAAAAAGTTAGCCCAGCATATTATAAGAACAAATGGCGTGCAAATCAACTCAACTGCCCTCATCTTACCATCCTTGGTGTTCCCATGAAATCCGACAACAGGAGCGGGGATGCGCCGAGGCTCCACAGTGGGCTAGCAGCTCCAGTGAGGCTAACAACAACAGCGTCCTGCCACCGTGTACCTGGAGCGGGGATGCACGAGGCTCCACAGCAGGCTAGCAGCTCCAAGGAGGCTAACAACAACAGCGTCCTGCCGCCGTGTACCTGGAGCGGGGATGCGCGAGGCTCCACAGTGGGCTAGCAGCTTCAGTGAGGCTATTAACAGTGTGAAGTGAAGCCACGGCTTTGACCGCTTCTGTCTCTCCGCCATTACGTCGTCTTTGTTGTTGAACATGCTGCTGACTGACGAGCATAGATTTGGCGTAATGAAAAGAATCGATAAGGGAATCGTTAAGCATAAAGGCTAATGATGTCGATGAATTGAATCAGTTGGAACCGGTTCTTAACAGGAACCGGTTCTCAATTCCCATCCCTAATATAAATGCAGAAAAAAAAGTGAATATAAGGCTAAATCGACGCCAGATGATAGCCGATGGATTCTGAGGTTGCATTTTGGCCAAGTCATTCTGCCTCTTTGTATGGACCATTTACCTACCGCTCAAACGTAATTTCTCAACACTAGAAACTACAAACGGAAACCAGAACTCTTCCAATACAAACATGTTGTGCTGTTGCCTGCATATCAGCCTACTGTACATATGAAGATATCTGTTTATAGAGATTTAAGAATTTGTGATTGAGGTGAAAACAATTGTGAATGGACACATCCATTTGAATCCTGCCAAAATGATTGAAAAGCTCTGAAATGGCTGTTAGAATTCTCATAGAGAGTTAATTCAGTAAATATACACAACATGTACTGTGCATGATGTCTACAGTTGGAACAAGAGATGGCCTTACAGTTAGCGTTAGTTTGCCAGAGTAGAATTCTTTAATGTATAGTGTACAGTATAATCTTTCATGGAAGGGAAATACGATTCTTTTTTATCATTTACAGTAACAAAACCAAGATTCTCCCTTTGAATCCAGAAAAAAGCTTATGTCCAGAGTACTCTCTAATATTTTCCAGTTTCTTACCCAATAAAAATATACAATTTTTTCCCGTGTAAGATGATACTCTTCTACTGAGCTTGGTTGTTTTGTAGATTGCGTCCTACTGTTGTAGCAACCCTGGTGTGTCTATTTTGGAGAAAAAGAAAAAAAAAAGCTTAAACAAACATGCGTAGCTGCTTGTATGAGTGTGCGTAGTGTCTCTATGTATGTGTGTGCTAGGATACAGAACATATGTGTTTGCATGCTCCAGCAATGTGCAACGCATTAAGTCCTGGCAGTCCGTCCACATACATAAGTTTGATTCATATGTACAGTAGTGCTCCAAAAGACTGGTTTTCTTTCCAGGGGTTGCCAAAGATGACTCACTTTAGCACTCAGGATACTCTGTCGTAGGGACTCTGAAAGCACTTTTCAGACTAAGAGGACAAACAGGAGAGCCAGTGGTCAGTGACAGCAGATACATCTTTGACAGTGAGCCTCTGCTGTGCTTCAAATACAGTTTCCTGCCTTGTTTTTGCTGGATCACAAAGCAGAACGTCTTGAGAATTTGCCCAGAATTTGCTTTCTCTCTTTTATTCCTCATATTGCGATGGCTGATGGCAGTGTCTGGATGTGTGTGGGAGAGAGGAGGTGAGTGCAGACTTGGCACACGGCCTGAGTCCCCACTGTTCAGAACGCATCATGCCAAGGTTCTTTTAATTAGGCTGATCAAGTGTTTTGTGGGAACCGGACCCACGCTCCATGCCACTAACACATCCTCAAGCACGACTCCCACTCCCCCTCTGCATCCCTTTATCTTTCACATGTTTCCTTTGGGGTTTTCATCTCCTTTTATTATCACATTAGAGACACTTGCTACATTTTCCCTTACTGTCTGCCAACGGATGTTTTTACCTGCAAAGAATTGAGATATCACATTAATGCTGCTTTTGTTTCCTTTGGATAATCAACAACAACAAAAAAAAAACACTGCTTGTATGTATTGCATTCCCAGGCAAAACTGATTTTATAGCACATAAATGAGACCAATTTTCAAACTGATTTTTGAATATTTTTTTAATACTTTATTTGCATGCACAGTGGGCAGCGAGTTTACTGTACGACCTTCAGAGTTTCTCAAAAACTATTGCTTTGCTAAGTATAAACAGTCTGAACGTCTGAAGGCAGCGATAAGAAAAATAATGATTTCTTTTCCTGACCAAGCACTAGTGTTCACCGGACACAAGACATCTGAGCTGCGAAAGTCATAAAGGCCCCTGAAAAACAAAAAAGAGCATTTGGTAAGGTGATTTTCTTTATATTTAAAAACATTAGCACTTTCTGATTTTTCTTTCATTCTTTATGTTTTGAAAGAAAATAGCACCTGTGCACCGGCCTCCTGGAGTGTGCTGTCCATCAGCGGGATGTTGTGTGCTGCTGTTGTTCGAGGTTGCCACGGTAACTGTCCTCTTTATTTCTTAGGGGGCCCAGAGGCTTTTGGGTTGCATATTTTATGCGTGGAATGTAACTCCCAGAAAACGGGGAGGTGGTGGGGAGGTTTGCAAAGTACAAGAGGAGCAGCTGATCTTAGAGTGTAAGTGTGTAAACTCATGCCTCTGTGCGTATCTACTTAACAGACATGATATAATAACAACTGGAGTCATGGAGTTTGGACTGAGACTTTTGCTCTCGGCCAGAAACAAATGAGCATTACGGGAAGAGTGTAGCGGGATGTACTGCTGTGGCTGTGGCACCTTTCCTCCAGTGATACATTTGCCTGCTCTCTACTGACTCCTACAGCATTTTTGCCCTCTGTGTCTGTGCTTTTATTGTGAAACTGACTTTAGTGAGGCTGCTTTTATATGATCACTTAGATATGATAAAACTTTTAAGGCTGACAGAAACACTGAGCCATAGTAACAAAGCTACATTGGATACATATCTTCAGGATAATCATATCAATTAATGATACCCGGGTAGTGTGCATGATTTAATGTATAGAACTGCCTAACAGGAGCTGAATTAAGGAGCATGACACTTCCTCTGCCAGCAGTAAAGATGCATCCTTCTCAGTGATTCTAAACTTCAGTGTTCCTACTAGTTACATAAAGCAAACAAAACAGAGGTGATGGTAAGATTTATGGTGCAGGAAAAACATAGTTTTCTTTCAAATAGCATTATGGCAAGTGACACATATAAGTTCATTATTTATCAACAGTATGGACCCTTCCCTGCCCTGAGAACTCCCACTGGTCCGCCCCCTTCCCGACACACAGACACGTATGAAGTAAAATAAGTTAAAGCCTCTCATTACAAGCCTGAGCTTGGTGTCTCCTGGGAGTCGTGGAGATGAGATCTCGAGCGGTAACATCCCAAACCCCCTTCCACCATCACCTCACGGTCCACTGCCCAAGTCCCGCCATGAAATACAAGCCTGCAGAGGTCACAGTGATTGACCTCTGTCGTAAAACGCCAAGTGTGATGCATGCTCAGACACTGTCTGTCCACAGATCCACAGCTCGCCGTGTATGGTGCAGCCATGTGGGGCTTTGTAGAGTATGTTTGTGGTTGTTTCTGAATTTGTTTGATTTTTCTTTAGTGAGTGGATCCATCCAAATGGCAATATTTACTCTTTAGCACATGTGTGTCGTATATTGCAGGAGATTACTGGGAGGGATCATGAAGCATGTATTTTTTTCTTAAGAGAGAAAAAAGCTTGTACTTCTGTTATTTATATGGATATTTTCTTGTGTGGACAGATTTCAGAGTAAGCATGCCACTGAGTTGGTTTCTCTCTTGCTGAGCTCACTGATTTGCATTGAATATCCTTCTATCCATCCTGTATTGCAGGGATAAGCTGAGAGGAAATGAGCCATTGCACAGAAATGCAGTTTCTGTAAAAAGCAAAAACTATTTGAGTGGGTCAAAAAGAGTGTATTCTCATGTCCTCATCTGTCACCAGTTCTGTCCCTGGTGTGTCTGGCCGGGGTGTATGAAGTCCCATAACACGGGGCTGTGTCTGAACACCATCTAAAGACCAGCACTGGCTCTGTATATAAACACAAAGTAGGAAATGATTTCCAGACCCCGCTTTTTTCTCCATCCACCATACTTGTTTAGTCTCTCCCTTGTTTAACACTTTCTGCTCAGCTGGAGAGGAAAGATTTACACATGTATATCTAAGAGCCCAAATAGTGCAATATATGATCATGTATACATCCACTCCCTCTTTTCAGGTTCCACTCTCTGCTGTCAAGGTGGACGGCAGTCACCGGGGTGAATGGATGTGAATGCAGGAGCAGCATGGTCATCACTGCAGGCATACAGAGGAGTGGAAGGAAGGACAATAGAGGTGAGCTATCCTCAGGGGGAATCTCACAGGGGTAAATGAAGAAGGGCTGCGTTGCTTTGGTTGAGAGGTCAGTGCTTAGCATGCAGGTGAACTCTTTGTGGAAGCACGTGGAAAGCCTAACCATATCAAGACAACTTAGAGTGAAGTGTGAGAGTCAGCATTAGACAGGGCACCTTCTCTGGAGGCGCTGATATGGAATGATAACAGCCACATAGCCATCCTCTTATGTTCATCAATGGAAATACAGTGGCAGGCTTGTAACGGTGAAAACCCTGCAATGTCCTCAGCAAAGATGGTGTGTGTGTGTGTGTGTGTGTGTGTGTGCGCGCGTGCATGCGAGGTGTGTCCTAATGAAATTCAGTATCGATCTGGGCAAAATAGACTTTATACATCATTCATGCTCTCTATCAATCACACCCTGCTAAGTTTTCCAAAGCTGTTTGTTTTAGAGGAGTAGAGAGGGAAAAAAAACTCTGAGCAGAGCAATAATTACTTTGAAGAGATTGTTTTAAAGTCTTTCCTTTAGCCTTTTCTCAAGGTGTAACAAGCTTATCTGTCAAAGACAATGTCCATTGAATGGACTGCTTAATTTGAAATTGATTGAGGTTCCTTTTGGTTTAGGTGGGGAAAAACTCTTTTCCGCAGACCTGATAGAGACTTGGGAATTTAGAGCTACGCCAAAAGACAGGTCACAGTAAGACAAGGCGGAATCCTTCATGGCGGGAGAAGTATATCTTTGAAGAGATAAAGATGCGTTTGTCCTCCCAGTAGTCGAGATAGTGCCATCTTCTCTTTTTGTATGGTTTGGTGGATGTTAGAAAAATCCTATAGGGTGGATACAGACAAAAAGCAAAGAAAATAAACACAGGACGTGGTAACCTGACACAGGAAACCCAGTGAATGCTGGGAGTGAGCAGTGAACCGTACTTCCTGTAGGACAGCACAATGGTAAGCGGTGGCCCCAGATTCCTAAAAGAGGCTGTAGTCGCAGGGACAAGGAAGGGCAGCCTGTGTCCTCCGGTCCAGTGCTGATAAGAGCATAGATAGAAATGGCATTTATGTCCCTCTCACTGCTTTGGGAAAGCAAAACATCCTGAGGTTGCCTTGGTTACCCATTTTATTAAACATTAAAGAGCAAATAGCAAGCAAAAGCATTCATTCCACAGTTATGTCACATGTCCAAGGGACCCAAATATGGTTTTGTTACAGAATGTCCCCTTTGTTTCTGAGACATGAAAGACAAACATTCCCCGTTTGGTGGGAAAAATAATGTCCATTGCCAACTTAAAGTGAGGAGAACCATCCCAATATTGGTCTTCTTTACAGAGTTTTCTCCAGCACTTTGCATTTCTCAGGTTTTTCTGCTGGGTCTGTCATCCCCTTCACTCACTTTGCCTCCTCCGTCAGACGTCTTCAGAATTTTAGGTTTGCTGCTTTTGGGCTGTTGATTCTTCAATGGTTTCGCTACCTGCCTTTGTGAGTAGCGTGAGACAATCCTTTTCCTCTAAGTTGACGCTGCATTCACAGCACTTCAAAAGAAGTGGAAGAACACAGTATTTTAGTTACAACCACTTGAGAGGGTCCGTCATGACTTGGCTTGCATTGCCCACATTCCAATAGAATGAATGTCCTGTACCTCTTGAATCAAGCGTAAATGAAAAAACTTATTACATCTAGAGATCTTATGCTGCTGTTTTTCCTAATCATATTATTGTAAATTCAACATTGCATTAGGCACTTCTTTTTTGCAGTGTTTTCAGTACTGTAAAAGGATTTTGACACAGAGGCCAAACATTTTAAATAATGTAAAGATGATCATGACCCTTTGACAATTACAACATTAAGGAGAAACCAATATTAGTAGAGGATTGTTAATCAGCATGGGTGCACAAGATTCTGAATATGACTTCCAGTTGTGAAACAGTAGAATGTGATAGAGATCAATTTCTACAAAATCTATAGCACTGTGTGGTGTTTTGAACTTTTTCAATGGAAGGTTTTGTGTGCAGGCAATGGAGACATTCTGGAGGATCCATACATCTAGTCAGGAGGTGATCGCTTAAGATTGAAGTTGCTATGTATTGGATATATTGTCATTATGTGACCCAGATTATAATCTGACTATACATTCAGGGCAGTACTATCCAAATGAAGCCTTAAACAAGTAGTTTTCTACTACTTATACTCTGTTCCTGTTCTATGTTGTACCTTTGACTCCAATATATTTATTTGATAACTTTAGTAACTAGTTACCTAGCCCATTCAGATTCATTCATTCTAACTGCTTCATCCTCTTGAGGGTCGCGGGGGGGCTGGAGCCTATCCCAGCTACATCGGGCGAGAGGCAGGGTACACCCTGGACAGGTTGCCAGACTATCGCAGGGCTGACACATAGAGACAAACAGCCATTCACACTCACATTCACACCTACGGACAATTTAGCCACCAATTAACCTAGTCCCCAATCTGCATGTCTTTGGACTGTGGGAGGAAGCTGGAGTGCCCGGAGAGAACCCACGCTGACACGGGGAGAACATGCAAACTCCACACAGAAGGGCTCCCACGCCCAGGATCGAACCGGCAACCCTCTTGCTGTGAGGCGAGAGTGCTAACCACCACACCACCGTGCTGCCCACCCATTCAGATTAGTATTAAAATATATAATCAACAAATAAATGATGTTGTGTTATTATAGGTTATAAGATAAGAGTTTATTGATCCCAGGGGGATTTTCAGAAGCCATCCAGCAGTGTATAAAGAAGTTAAATATAGCCCCACCTTTACCAGTTGCAATGCAAGTGTCATTTATGCAAGTTAAACCCAATAATATGACAGAGACTACATTATTTTTTTCTTTTGCACTTTTGAGTAAACTTTTGATTTCATGACTTGTACTTACAAAAGAGTATATCTATGCTGTGATATTGCAACTTATACTTAAAGGAATAGTTTACATTTTTTGATGTGGGGTTGTATGGGGTACTTATCCATGCTCCAGTGCATACAGTAGATGTCAGTCGACACTGAACGGCCTCAGTTTCCCATCTATGCTCTTGTGAAAGCCACCAGACGCCACTAACAAAAACAGTTACTTTGGCTCGCTGAACACTGAAGGTGCTGGTCTACTGCTACTGCTATTGTATGACTTTGGTGAATCTGAATGAACCCTTTTAAATTCTAAAGTCACACAGTAACGCAAAACGAACTAACCGGTCAAGGCAGTGATAGACCATCAACTGTTCAGCAACGTTAAATCATTGGTTTTCTCATTGGAGTCTGGCTTTGAAGAGAGAGATACATTTCCCCGTCACTGTCTGACAGTAAGGTAAAGCAGTGAGAATATTCTAAATATGGCGTACACTTAAACTAATATTGACATTTTAAGGTGGCTGAAATGTGTTTTGCTGCTGCCTCCCTCCACAGCCGAACATTGCCTAGCTTCCATGTTGGACTCCAGTCTGCTTCTCCAAACTGGGAGCATGCTGACTGAGATCTACTGTAGGTAATATACTGACGATGAATATGTACCTCATACCCCACTTTAAAAGATCCACATGAACCACATGAATTACGCTTTTAAGGTCATTGAGCAGCACTGTATAATTATGTAACTTGGCTGCTAATATAAAAATGACCACGATGAAGTGAGTATGTGTCAGTGTCTGGTCCACCCTTCCTCCTCCTCCCTTCATCCTTCCCCGCTGACCTCTCTCCGTCTCCTACCACAAGCACTAGTCTAAGACTTTCTTGTAGCAACACTATCTTATTGGCAGTGATTATGCAAACAGAACATAACTACTTTTTGATTAAAATGTGGAAACTTGAAACATTAAATATGCATACACAATTTCTTTTTTTTTTTTGCTAAATACTGTAAATATAAATGGATTATGTTTCAGCCCATATATGGTGAATGTGACTTTCCACCCAACTTGACATGTTTAAGATAGTTTATCTGCGTAGAGAGAGGAGATCAAAGGCTTTCTCTAAATAAAACATTCATTTTTTATATAAGGCAGAAATATTAGCAAGGTATTTGAGCTTATTAATGTGAATACTACATCTGTCAGTGAGCAGGGTGATATTTCACCCTTCCTCTCTCTGTCTCTCTCTCACATACATGCACAAACTCAAGGCCCAGGAATAGTGCATGATGTCTGCTCATTTTTTTCTAAATGTCACGTCTTTGTGCCTTTTTCATGATACCCACACAAACCAACTGAAAAAAAAGTGGAAGTGGGATGTCTGTGCCTCTTATCTGGCTGTTTTGTTTTGTTGTTGACCCCATAGCGTGAGTGCGTATTCACGGCCAGTTCCTGCAGGCCCTTCCCTGTCAAACCAGGCATGCGTGTTAGCTCGCCCACACCTATCTGCGGCATTGTCCATTCAATATGATTATCGCTGACCCACACCGCCTCCTGTCTCCGGGGCTCACATGAACCAGTACTTCCTCCAAGGAAGGAAACGTTCGTTACCCACAGGCCAGTGTCACACGACTACACTGTACAGACCCAAAAAGGCAAGTTTGACTGAAAAATTCATCTGCAAACAAATCTTTTCATGCTCCCTTCCTGGATATCTTTGTGCTCTAACCAAGGAATCCAAATTATTCCAAGATTTTTCACATAAAGAGGCGTAAATGTAATCCACTTCAGCAACATTGTGTAATCACCAAGTAAAACTCCCTCTGTCTCGATGGCTCTTACTCCTCTCCACCTCCCTCTGCCTTCACTCTCTCTATACTTTTACTCTTGAACACACACATACACAGTGACACATGCACAAACAGTTGGGCAGGGGGACTACGAGAGAGAGGGAGATCATTTGTCTCAATCTGCAGTGATGATAGTTTATCAGAGGCTGGAGGAGTGGAGTGGGAGCAGGTGGTGGAAGCAGGCTTTGTAAAGAGACCACAGTAATCAGATCTGCAGCTCAACTCAGAGCTGGGGGAGTCCGGCGCTGACCTGCCGACCAACCAAACAATTGCGCTGGTTTAACTTCCCCCCACCTGGATCCCTGTCCGGCCAATTAGAGATTGCAGGGCCAAGGAAGCAGGACCTACAGACACTGTCTCCACCCTGGACCTTCCAGGAGGTGGAGATCCCAGCATTCAACCTCTTAAATATGACTGACCAATTTAAGAAAACTTGCAGTACATTATAGTGATCTCTACCTGCTAAAAAGTTCTTGTGTCCGTACATTTCTCTATTAATTTTTCTTCCTTTAAACTGTTTGGAATTCATTTAATGGCATTTAATGTATCATCCGTTTAACACTGAGTCGCTTCTCCTCGCCTCATACTCATAGTCTGTCTTTTTCTCTCTGACCCATCCACTTGTGGCAACAATAGACGGCCTTTCTCTCATTCATACAGTGTAGTGTATAGTAATACTGTGGTGGTTGCTATAGCAACCCGCTAGTCAGACGATCTCATTACTGGCCCTTAGACATTTCTTTCTCACTCCCTCTCTAAGGAATTACCACTTTTCATTATGATTTCCCTCCCCTCTCTCCCAACTGCCCCTCCTTCTTTATCTCTGTCTCCCCCCTCTCTCCCTCATCCTCCCTCCTCAAAGGTCAGATGTCCTCCATGGTGGGGAGAGAGGAAATCTGTAAAAGCGTTGAGGTCTATTCAGTAACCCCCGTCTCTCCCCCCGATTGCACCCCACAATCATTCTGTTCCTTTCTATAGCTGCAAAGAAAGGAGCCAGAAAAGAAGGGAGGGAAGAGAGGAGCCTCGAGTCTGCTTTTCTTTAGAGCACATTTTAAAATCTGTTTCTTTTTTCTGCCCTTCTCTTTTCTCTCCTCAAAGCTTTCTTTTGTGTGGAAAATAGCTCCTTGAACTGATGGCGGAGTAGTGGTCTGTGTTGACTTTTTTTTTTTTTTTTTTTTTTTTAAATGTTCCTGTCGACAATCAACAGCCTCTAAATTCCCTCTCTCTCCTTCTCTCTCTCTGTCTCACACTCACACACACACACACACACACACACGTATGGATGTGGATACGTACTCTAACCAGCTTTTGCATACAGCACATATGCATTTATGCAGGTATATAAACACATATACACACATTTTGCTTTGTCTGCTAACCGCACATGCACACACACAAATATTCATTAATTCAATATTATTTGTATTCAGACACTTCTGAAGGAGCCTGTGTTCTACTGAAAATAACTTTCCTTAAAAGACCAAACTGGTGTGTTTGCATGTTTTTGCATGTATTTGCATACAATCGCTGTGGACTGTTGAGTGGGATTTTCCCGCCTTCCAGGCAGGCCGTTCACGTTGCATGGTGTGGAGATCAACTTGCAGAGACTTGAAACTTGACTCAGAAATCCATTGCTGTGCACATTTATTTCTTGTCAAGGCTACCTTATCTTATCATTATGGGGTGATGAAATTGAAAGTGCAGACTCATTTGAAAGTTATGGTATGACAGTTAGCTGCTTAACAGTGTTGGAATAACAGCCTGTGTTGTGGCAGGATAAAACAGAGAAACACAATATGGAAAAATGCACAGTGTGTGCAAGATCATATAATTTTTAGTTTCCTGCTTCAAAATGTTTCTTAGGGCTCAACTAGTGTTATACTTTTAGGGCTGTTCACCAGGTCCAACAGGTCAACCCACATCACTCCCACTTTAGTTTCTTCCTGGCTTCCCGTCAGGTTCAGAATTCACTTCAAGGTTCTTCTTCTCCAGTATAGAGCCCTCCATGGTCAGGCACCAGAATACATTAGTGAGTTCCTCCTCCATCCATATATCATCAGTAGGTCCCTGAGGTCTTCAGAACAGGACCTGCTGGCTGTCCCCTGCTCCAGACTCAAAACAAAAGGTGACTGTGTCTTTGAATTAGTGGCTCCAACATTTTGGAACCCTTTTCCATTAGGTTTTGTAGTCTGCAGTTTCCTTAGAAAGTTTAAAAAAAACAGCTGAAGACCCACCTTTTAAAATGGCCTTTGTCCCACCCAGAGCATGTGAGCGGAGTGGAGCGGGTGAAAATTTCCGCAGACCTGTAACTTTGCGCCGCTTGTCCGCTCCGCTTGGTTCTGCGCATTCTTCGCTCCGCTCCATCATAAATTTTATCCCGCTCCACTCGCTCATCACTCCGCTCAAAAAAACTGCGTCGTACTATCCTAACCTGTAATCTTCTATTCACAAATAAAGCGGGGTCTGCCCATTGTTCCGACCATATTAAACCCATTGTTCCGAAGTCCCGTTGTTCCGAAATCATCATGATGCCCTGTGGTTAAGGTCTGGTTAGGTTTAGGCACAAAAACCACTTGGTTAGGGTTATGAAAAGATCATGCTGTGGTTAAAATGAAAAAGAAAGTGGCAAACACATAAGCCGTGAGCCTGCTTCGCCTCAAGCCTTTCCCTGCTGACCCAGAGCCCCAGTGTTAATAACAGGAGGTTATGGTGTTTCATTCTCTCCTCTCTATGACACTTGTATCTCAACCAGTAGCCTACTTTTGTTGCGTTGCTGATCCTCTATGGTACACAAATACAGTAATAATCACATATCAGAACAATGGGACGTTGGACTAATGAGAGGTCAGAACATGAGCTTGGTAGATTCTCCGGGGAAGCCCTCTCCCCGCAGTTAGGGACCGTTCTACACGGTACTGCTGGCAGGGTGGAAATAAGTCAAAGTGTAGAGGAGACGGACCAGGTTAAGCGGCCGACCTCCGGAGCCCTCTCGCCTTTTAAAATTATTAATTACTTTATGTTTTAACTGATGGTTAACGAGTACTGACTTTTAGGTATCGGCATCAATAATAATGTCAATCAGTTCCTCCTGAGTGTTGTTATGTTACAATCCCAACAGTTACCACAAATTTAGCCAATCCCAGAGAGCTCTGCACGACCTTGAAGTTTTGTCCAATCACTCCAACTTTACCACAAATTAACAGCTTGGTGTCTGCTGCTGCAGAGTTAGCTAGTAATAACCAAACAGAGAGAACAGGAGGAGAGCGGCCTGTGGGGGCGGTCCTTCAGCGCTGTGTCAAATGGCAATCGGCTGTTGCACCCCCACCCCACCTACCCTAGAATCACAAATTGATAGTGGGAAACATTGAGTGTTCATAATAATAAGCTCTAAAACCAAGACAGCGTCGCAGCTGTTATTTTGTTTTACTTGCCCCCGCAATTTCATTGCAAAAACATCACAACGTGCATCACAGTTTTTAAGAAATTAGGCATTTTAGACTGCAACAATCCCCCCAAAAAAGGCTGCAAAATCCTGGAGGGACTGGTTAGCGATTACAAAAATAATGTAAATGTCCATAGTGCAAATGTATTCTCCACACACACAATAGAATTAGTGAACAAGGGGACCAAATCCTGGTTGAATCCATGCTTTTCCTGTGCTCGCATTGATGAAACGGTCTGTTATGGTAACAAAGATGGCAGAGCCTGTCTTACCTCAGCCTTCACTGTATCTCAGGCTTTCACTCTTTCATTCTCTGACTGTTACAAAGGGACAGTGGACAGTCGGCAGATCCATAAGCCCTATTGCTCCATCACACATTGATCCGTATGGGGCTCTATTCAACTGCATTGGCTGCACAATTGATCCTGGCCTCTCTGCTGCGGTAAACATTTTATTCGGCCTGCCTCCATCCTGATCAATAGCCTTCTTTTAATAATGTATCTCATTGATCAGTTTGGCCCCTGAGTAAATTGATCAATTATTTTAATCTTTTTTCTTTTCTTTTTTTTGGTATGGTATCAAATGAGGGGCAAACTGCTCTGAGTTAAATGTTTGTTTCTCTTGCGCTCTGTGCTCCTGTAGAACTTTCAAACAATCTCTGTCTTTAGAGGTCCTTAAAAATAATTCCAAATATGATGTTTTATTAAAGCACGTCAATGCAAAACAGGCAGGGATTATCAGTATGCCAGAGTAAAGCAAGCACTGTATTTTATTGTTAGTTCTGAATAGGTTGTATCTAATAATTTCCTTTTCATAATTTACTAAAGGAAATATAAAACAGACAACTTCTTTTTCATGCTTTGTTTAAGGTGGCATTGTTGCTCTGTTGACTTGCTGTGTGCTTATCAGGCTGTATTTGTATCCATCCCTTATGTACTTCAAGGGCATTGGTCATCAGCATTGGTGAGGTAAACGCTCTCCATCCACCACATCTCATTACTAGTCCTAATTATCCTGACAAGTCACCATTGGCTCGTGTGTGTGTGTGCCCCTCTTGATTTCACAGACACAAACAAAGCTGTATAAGCACACACACCATTATTCTTGGCACAGACACAAACATACACTGAATGCACAGACATAAAACAGCGAAGCAACGGATCAATAGCCAGCTTGTGTCCCTGACTTCATGGAAGGCAGCAGAAAAGGTATTTGAAATCCAGAGTTATCAGAGACAAGAGAAAACAGGGAGGAGGGGAAGTCTTTGTTAGTTTGACCTTGCTGAGATTTATCTTCTGCTGAGATATATTCGCAGATTGGATCAGGATAACGCCAGGCAAATTTAAAATGGAACAAAAGAAAAGCAGCCAGTCAAATACTTGATCATTACACATACGAAATCCCTTCGCTTATGCTAATGCAAAAGAGTCTAAACATATTCATTTCTGGCAGATTCCCTTTGATCTGCCGTGTTTCCGTCAGGATTTTCTGTCTCTGCTTTGCCTCCCCCAGGTTAGGGAACGGACGATTCCCATGGCAATCAGTAGCTGATCAGGTGTGGTGAGTGTCGCCATGTTGAGCACTAGCTCATTAAAGTCTCATCTTCATACCCTTCCATCCCCACCTATCTGAGATGACGTGAAAGCGCCCAAGGCACTTTAAACACCCCTCAGCCACTCGGCCCTCCCCCACGCTAGCCACGCCAAAATGCTCTGATGATCATCTGTCACTTCTGTACGATGCTCCACTACTGCTTGCTTGCTCTTCCAGAACACAGGTATGAAGTAAAGCAGAGTGGAGCTGAACTTTTTTCTACACCTCGCATTTTTACGCTATTACGTCATGCTCCATCCCAGTGGATGCACTTCACTTCCCGGATCATGCTTGGTGTTTGAGAACTGGTTTGGGCATTAGTGAGGATATGAAACCACAGGATGGACAGAAAAAGACTTTGATTTGTTAAGACATTTTGGTTTTTAAAAATCTCAAATGATGCTACTTTTAACTAGAGATGGGCTAAATTTAAAGCAGAGATGAAATGAATAGCAGGCTGCTGCAGCTGTTTCCACTGCATTCATGTAGTAAGATTTGCGTGTGTGCACACATGAGAGCATGCATCCATGTGTGTGCGTTTGACTGCGTTGGTGTGCACTATTGTGTGTGTCTATAGAGAGAGCGCTAATTGTAAAGGATGTGGCAGGTTAAGATAAGGTTATCTTGACGCAGTGAAACGTCTGAGAGAGAAGGCCAGAGCTTGCAGACGGAATTAGATTGATTAGAGGAGCCATATTTGGGCCAAAGTGCTATTTCCAGATAGCCCTCGGTGAGCCTCATCATCCCCCTTCGCCTGGCACGCCTCTGCTTTCGTCCTCACCCTCACCCCCATCCCTCTCTCTCTCTCCCTGACACTCCTGCTGTGCAGCAGGACAGCTGATAGTGCCACAGGCTGTCACTCACGCGCTAACTGACTGGCCACTGCAGGGCTGAGATAGCCCCAAAGAGTCCCCCCTCTGACATCCACGGTGAGAAAAAGAAGAATAATTAAAAGCAACAATGTATGCACCGTTGCAAGGGAGAGTTCCTTTCTGTGTGCAAAATGGTGTCGTGTGTGAGCCTTTAGGGGCTCAACACTCGAATTCAGCTTCATGTGTAGTAGAGTGTAACTTAGCCTTAAGTTTTTCATTTCTATCTGGCCCCCTTTTTTAGTCTTAAGACCTTGGGGTAAACTGATTCTCGCCGCAACTCTGTGGTTTATTGGCAAAAAAATTCTCATCTTATAGACTTAATTTCAGACGAGGATGTGGCGAGGAAGTCAATCCCAAAAAATCCAGCACTCAATTCCTGCCATCAGGATCCTCCATTAGCCAAGCATTAGAAACAAATTAACTCTTCTCAGTTGAATGGCTTGTCAGAGGAAGTGTGGGAAAATCCTCTATTAGGCAGGAGTTAAGTGCCTATTGGAAAGCTGGAGATGGAATCCTGCCTAATAAAGGAATAGTCAACCATTGGAACGCCGGCTGAATGGAGGAGAAGAAGTGCTAATTAAGAGAACAAAGTGTCGTCTTACGGGCTAGTCCATTAATGCGAGTTTTAGGGCTCATCTCACTGGCATCCCCTGATATCCTGAATATGACAAGGTTGCGTGTGTGTGTGTGTGTGTGTACTCTGCGTATGAAAGAGAGTGATAAAATTTGTTTATTTCGGGTAGTGGTGACAGTGTGTAAACAGATAAATAATGAATCTTCACTGCTCCCAGAGGCCACACTTTTTTAGACTAGTTTCATCTCTGGATTTGACATGTCGTAAGCCATGCAATGAACACGCTGCTCTCAAACTATTTGGGGCGTTATGTCTCAGATGAGCCGAGCCAAGTCAAACCACAAGCTCCAGTCTCCTCTGCCTCACAAACGCTGAGCGTTTTCCAATTTTCAAGCTGTGAAAAGTGAGAGGGATGGCGAAACAGCGTCATGGACCGAACCGGGCGGAGACTCAAAATAAACTCACGCAGGTTTGGCTGAGCATGGGCTCCATCTCTGTTTATCTTAGTGAGAGTGAGCATGGGAGCCCAGTGATGAAATCAAAAAAAAAGGGAGGAAAAAATTAAACAGAGTTGAACAGGCCAGTGTATTTAGTTGGGGTTGCCATGGTAACAGAGTGCATGGATGCAGATAAACAGCACGTTGAGTACTCAGGGAGGAATGCAGCCCTTCTGCCTGCGGTTTGGAGAGGAGGTTAACACTTCTCTTTCTCAACAGCTTCACCACTCAACAACATATGGGATTGGGGGGGGGGGGGGGGGGAGCAGGAGAGGAGATTGCGCTTTAATTGCGCACATCCAGGGATAAAAGGGAATATGTAGGAATATTTTGGCAAAAAATGCTGAGAAAAAGGGAGCGATGTGTAATGGCCGATTGCATATTATGGCACAAGTTGTTTCAGTGTTTCCACTTAAAAATTGGAATTGGAGAGAGAGAGAGAAAAATGGGGGAAAATTAAAAAATGAGAAACAGAAAAGGGACTGTGGAAAATCACAGAATAGAGCTTCTTCTACAGCTCTCAGAATGGAGGTTAGACTCTCCTCTCACATTCAGCAGATTGCACTTTCAGCAACCTGTGAAGTAACTGAAGCAACCTGTCATCATTCCTCATATAATGCAATGACGTGAATAAATGAAAAAAAGCTACCTTTTCATTTGTTCAGTTACATTAAAAGTTACAAGGGCGGGCAGGAGCCATGGATAAGCAGGTGGTGAGCAGAAAGGCAGAGTGGGAGAAAGGGGGAGATGGTAAGGAGAAGCCAATTTGGTGTGGGATGGTGGCTGTGGCTTGCTGATAAGAGGCTCTCCTTCTCAGCTCCCCCTGACAGAATGGGGAGGCCTTGTCTGTCGCCCCATTAGCAGCCATACCTACAAGGCCCTGCCTTTTCTACATGGCCAGCCTTCAATGGGAGAAGAAATGGAAAATGGCTACTTAACCAATGATTACCCGATTGAAAGGTACCTGTCAGTGGAGGGAAGGGACCAGGAGAATATGGAGGACATGTAGGGGGAGGATGGGAGTGAATGATTTTGCTCGTCTCTGCAGTGAGATGAACATGTCACTGTGAGATTAAACCAGGGGTGCGTGTTTATTAAAGCCATGTAGAGGGGAGGAGGAAGAGGGGGGATTGGAGAGATGAAGGTAGAGAATTACAGAGAGGTGGACAGGGGAGTACGCAGTGGAAAGCAAGAAATCTAGCCTGCCCACGTGTCCTCACTTCAATGGATAACTTCCTGCTCTTTTCTTGCTATCCTAATATTTTATTTATGTACTGTATTCAGGTAGTTTGTTAGTGTTTCATGCAGAGCTGGTTGAGAAGTCCACAAATCATCCCAGAGAATAGAAATGCCATGCTCAGCTGCGGTCCCTCCTAATCAGAAAAACAATTCTCCTGGTATTACTGTTAATCAGAGCGCTGCTCCATCACTGCAGAGCATCCACCTGTACTTTCTTTTCCAGCATAATGGCTGCTTTTATTCTCCTCTCTAATTGCTTGTCGTATCTGTCCCTCTGGCTCTTTGTTTCCACGAGTCGCTCTCTTATCACCTCACCGTTGCTGCCATCCACCAGTGTCACGCAAACCACAACACTTCTGCCCGGATCTCTGCGAGGGATGCCCTGAGCCACAGCATTTTTAATGGTCCCCGTAGGCCTGGCCCACAGTGCCATATGAGTGGCTTTATGGAAGCTATTATTAGTGTTTACTCACTGGCACTTACTGGGTCGACAAGCATCCTGTGTCTTTCCATGTGCAGTGAGGCGCTGCAGCCCTGACTTCTGATTTTAATGTTATGGGTAACGTTATGGCTCTGTCTCTTTGCTCAATCGTTAACTCTGTGACCATTTTATGGGGTATTAATTGAGTTGTAATTTTGACTCAATGAAACCATGTAAGAATTTAATGCCGTTTTAACTTGGGATCTAATTGAAAACAGGCGCTAAGCTCTCACGCTTGACACAGTGTCCAATATGACGGAGATTAGCTGTTTTTAAATTTCTGTGTGTCATTTATTCTTCACATGCCACAAACATGTCAACTCAGCAATGTCTCATCAAGACATTCTTGCCGGCCTTTAACTTAAACCATGAAGACAGATACTTAAGACACACACATGCATGCACATGCACAAAGGGAGAGAGTAAAGAGCGGTTTGGATGGCGCTCTGGACTGATCACATTACCTCATCTCACATGAATTTCAGAGGCCTGAAACCTGATATGCAAGCAATTGTTATTTTAAATCACCGTCTGGGAAAGCTGGACCCAAGGTCTACAGAGTCACTAACCCAGGGGGGGTTTAGAAGGGGGAGGTATAGAGACAGGATAGGCCACAGGGGCAGGTGGTGCATTATGAACTGACAAGTTAAGGGGTGCAGTTTCAATGAGGCAAGGAAATATGTCTTAATCGTTTAAAATATCAATTAAATCTCAACTTTTTCATTCATACTTTCGTCCACAGAGTATTACCAAACAGTCTTTGGTTTACATTAGGGGCAACTAGAATAAACGTAGTTGAAAACTCCAGTTCAATTAGAGAACTCACAGAGTGTTTGATCACATTGCTAACGGTGTGCAGCGAGGTGGTTGGGCAACTTCTCTCCCCTCCCTCCCTCATGTGCCACCTTATCTCTTGTATCGCTTCCCTCTATCATCTGTCCCAATCTTTGTCCGTGTTCACACTTGCAAGGTTAATGTGTATGTGAAGGGAGAGAATATTGCATGGCGCTGACTTCAGATCCATAAGAATATATTTCACCTCTCAGGGCTGGACAGGCAGTATGCCAGAGGCCACTGGATAACGGCTCCTTCCCTCCTATCTGCAACCCAGGTTAATTAAAGTTCCTCATCCCCCCTCAAAGTATGCTTTTAAACAGAGTGCTATGTGTCATTGGATTGTATTTTAGTCCTTTTAATGATGGACTCATTGTGTGTGTGTGTGTGTGTGTGTGTGTGTGTGTGTGTGTGTGTGTGTGTGTGTGTGTGTGTTTGAATGGACATGCACACCTCATTTCATCAATAGGTGCACACACATGCGAGGCATGCATGTCGATTTTGAAGCTCTCTTTATATCACTGGAATGTAGCCGTCTTTTTTGCAGAGCGGCATGCCTCACACAACAACATTTAACCTTGATATGTTTGATGAATGAAGTGCGTGTTAGCCCTACAGCATCCATGTTTGCAGAAGCTGCATGTAGCTCCCTACATGCCCATGAGGGAGCGATTACTATCAGTTATCCCACCCACACAAAGACGTTGACGTTGCATCACCTGCATAATGAATCCACCAGAAACTTGCCACTGATTCGGTTTCAAGTAACCCTACACCAGAGGCCAAATGGGAAATACTGTAAAAGAAGAGACTGGGGGTAAATACGGGAGCTCGACTTGTGGATCTCTCTCTTGAACAAGCCACCAAGCCACAGGCCCTCACATTCCTCTATAATGATGTGTAATACTTTGAATCCACAAGGTTAAGTATGAGTGGAGTGGGCTGCCTGCCGGCGGACTTAGATACGGCAGTCTGACTCACACTGAGGCAACTTTAGCTTACAACTATCAGTGTAAAGTGTTAATGAGCGGGTGAACGGTTACCTGGGGGAGAGTCAGAGTGATACACACATGCACACATGAACACACACACACACACAAAACTCTATGCATGTGCAGTTGCAAACACACTAAAATATACATATGCTCACTCAAAATATACAGATTGTTACAAACACACAAACATATGTGTTTGTGCATCCAAACACAGATGTGAGCAGTAACCAAGTGCATGGCCAGACATATACATGTTAATGCAGATATGTGCACAAACATGCTCACACATCACACACTTTTTCCACATGCTGACAGACACTGTGCGTACGTACTTTGTACCAGTGATGATGCAAAAACAAAACAAACATTTGTTGTATTGAAGCAGAGTTCATAATTAGAGTTTGACAGTACAGTAGAAAGGGAACATGCCCTCTGACCTTCTCTTTTTTAAACTCATTTATTTCCTTTGATTTCTCCTTGTCTTTTTTATGTCCCGTTGACTCTTTCCACATCGTTGAGTTCTGGCAACCAGCAGGACTGTACTTACTTTAGAATCCATAATAGAATCCATAGGCATTAAACTTTATTTCATTATTTACTGTATTGGAATCGTTGAAACAGGCTTTGTGTATCCTGCTGTAGGGCAAATAGCTTCTACAAGGATACTGAAGTCCTCTTCTCTGTATTGCGTTTTCCAGTTTCACCCACTTTTTCTCCTCTCTCTCTCTCTCTCTCTCTCTCTCTCTCTCTCTCTCTCTCCCTCCCCTTCTCTACTTTCCTTGGCTGATTTATTGGATGATGATCCCTTCTTTTTTCCTCTAAGGCTGAGCGTGTGCTTTGGGCATCCAGCCAGTGGGACCTGCTTTAATTGATGTCAGTAATCTGGTCACCTTGAGAGATAGTTAAAAGGGCAAATCTCTATTAGCTTTAGTTTATGGCGAGCAAATTAATAGATACACACACATAGGCACACACACTTGTGAAAGACAGTGTGTTGAAAGCTGCACAGGACAGAGAATGTATGTGATTGTAATACATACTGCAGATATTAGCAACGATTCTCCGAGCGCTAATCTTGCCGGCTGCTGTTTGCTGTGAGTAAACATGAAGGTGTAGTCTCTCTGCCGAAACCCCTGTTCCCTTAAACGCTGTAAGAAATACATTACGACTAGTGCAGAGCCAAGATAAGTTATTTCTGGTTGGATAAGCACAAGGGGATGTATCTGAGGGAGCCAAAAGAATCTACATTAAGGAGAGATATCTGTTAATTAAATCTGTCCCTGCCGGATCTCTATCTGTAACACGTAACTTACACCGCTACTGCTTCTGTTGCTGCTGGATGAACACACACACACGCAAACGCACACTCGTGCACACACACAAACACATATACATAAAACTTAAAATCCCAGACTTCCCTTTCTATCACCCCATAGAAAAGGAAACACATTTCCCAACATAAAGGCATTACAGAGTGGCGTAATATATTTTCAAATCGGTGATATTGCCAAGTCTTTATAGTACTATAACACCTAATAGCCTTTATGCCCATATTATATGCATAAAGGCTAATGATCCCACTGCTGGAGAATCAGGCCTCTCAGTCAGCTTTCATATGGTGTTTTCTTAATCTATGCCATGAAGAAGAAATAAAGAGAGAAGGACAGGGGCTTGGAGGTGACTGGGGGGGATGAAGACTTGGGGTGTATGCGGACCAGATGTCTGGGCTTTCATGAGGCTGGGGAGGGGGCAGCGGGAGAGGACGGCAGAGAAGTGGGGGGGACATGGCTGTTCTCAATTACCCTGATCAATGGGAGGGGGGTAGAGTAAAGGGGGGACATACACACTCCACTGTAAAAAAGACAAGAAGGATACAGATTGTTAAGAATGGGACAAAGAAGTGTCATAATCTTGATTTTGAGATCAACCTCACTAAAGCAGTAAAGCTTCACACGTGTGAAGACGAACTGTATTTTCTTGTATGCTAATAATCTTTGCATTGGTTACAATAAAAACTGAAAATCATTATCTGCAGAGTTAAAGGCGTGCAGTTAGAGATAAAGTGTATCTTCAAATTATTTATACAGTAATGACCTTCTGTTAGATTGCACTCGTTTTCGTGTATGCTTTGAAGCTTGCACATGCTACAAATAGAGGTTTGCGTAAAGTAAAGGTATTCATTAGAGCAGTGTAGGATGGCAGTAATGATCGCTTGATTCACTTCTTTAGACTGTGACCATTATTTCATTAGTGTGGCTTCAACAACAATAAAAGATTCTGAACTAGATGATGGTTGAGCTAAAGCTGAGCCCCCCCTTAGATCAAGTGGTAGCTCTGTTCAGTGTTTTAATTAGGATTATATGTCCTCTTTAAAGGATCCTTTCTCTGAATCCCTTCCCATTTAGAGCCCTATAGGGTTTCACAAGATTAAAAGCACTTTTCCATCTTTACCCTCTGATACATCTTTGAAATTGTGCTTGGTTCCCTGTCTCTGGAACACTTTATCTCCCCCTAAGAAGGACTGAGGGGTGAGAGGAGGGTTGAGGCGAGCTTTGGGTAGTGTGCCAGACTTTTTTTTTAACCTCATTTTCTTTGTATTTACTTACACAAATTTAGTGACTACAAGGTAGATGTAGTGGTATTTTCATTTATGATATCACTTTGATCAGCTACAGCAGAGTGTCACATTACACACTACAGCTTTACTATGTCCTCCACTTTTGATAGAATGGGCCTGTGTCCAATCACAGAGATCTTCCCCCGTGACCTCTGACCTTTACTCCTGTGAGTAGAGAAAGAGAAAGGAATTGGTTTCAGCAGCGGGAGGGGTTCAGGCTGGCTGTCTCTAGCTGCAGACAGCTCAGTTCTTTGCCCCCCTCCTCCTTACGTTTTTTTTGCTTCTTCTTGAAACTAACTTTATTCTAAACACTTGAAAATCCTCCACATGTGCAAGCAATTAGGTTTCACGACTTGCTCTCTGGATGAGAAAGACCCACAGATATCCACAAGCGCACACACAAACACAGCTAGGCTAGCGCATGAACACACACTCATAAACAATATAAATACATAAAGGCAAAGATAGACAAAAACACACATACATACACATCTGCAAAGCTGAAAATATAAAATGCATGTGCGCACACATACACACACACACACTGAACTGTATTACACATACTATATAATTCAACAATTAAATTAACAAACCACCCAGCCCAACCCATTTTTCATTCACCACTGTAAGAAAAAATTGTTATTGTTCATCCATGCAAATCCTTGTGCAAGTTCCCAAATAAAATACTTAGAGTAACATCTAATGCTTTAAAAAGCTGTGGTTTCCTACATGTGCTCTCTCACAGTGATGTGTCAGCATCAGCAAAGTTTAGCATTTGCAGCTGAAACTCTCCAGAATAATAACACAACAACAGAGAGGGAAACAATCACAGACTAAACAGAACTGCTCTCTGTTAGTTCCAGTGGAAAAATTAGGTTCTTTGTGCAGGGAAAAATGCATGAAGAGTTTTCTGTTTTCTGTCATCAGTGAAGGGAAATGGCTACTGTTGTATTGTGTCTCTCAGACCATCATAACTGTACAATGCGGTGACGCAGTGATATGGAAGTTTTACGGTTAAGAAAATGTAGTGTTAAAGAAAATGGCTGTCTGATGGCGAGGTAAGGCGGTGAAAAAATACTCAATATGGCGTCCACTTAGACTGGTATTAATTTTTTGGGTAGGTGTCTTCTAAGATGGCTACGATACATTTTGATATCAGCCTCTGTCCACAGTAATGTTATGCTGCGCTTCCCTGGTGGGACTCCTGCCTGCTATTCCAAACTGGTGGGACGGTTGATCGTCATCTACTGAAGGTAATACACTGACTTTACATAAGTACCTCATATGACCCTACTTCAAAAATCCCAAACTAACCCTTTAATCTCTGATGTAGTATTCACAGGAAATAGTCTGCTCAAAATGTATCCACATTGCACGTTTTACACAAACTTTCTGCAGTTACTGCGCTCGCTAATTGGTTTAATTTTACTTTCCATCAATTTTTTTGAACAGTTACTGTTATACATTGAACATAATATGAAATATCCATGAAATAAGTCAGTTTGTCGGGGCCGTCAGTTGACACAGTGATAGAAGAGGGGCCCCTTAAGGAGAAAGGTTGGAAACCACTGTTTTAGTGTACTGTTTAGCTGTAAAATGAGAAAGTTTGCTACCTGGCTGTCCACCAATGTACCATGCACCACCCACCAGTCGGACCAACTTTCTCATTTTTACAGCTAAACAGTACACTAAAATATGTTTCTGAAAACGTGAGGTGAGAAACAGGCAATGCAGTAACAGAGTCTTGATTCAGATTTGATCAGCGCTGCCTAGTTTGACACTTTGACCGCAGTTCACAAGCAGTAAGTGACAGCTGCTTTAGTGACTCCTCAGCTCTGACTGGTTGTTTTTGTTTAAGTGTGACGAGGCTATTACAAGACAATAGAGGAGGCAAAGGAAAATGACTTTTTTAACAAGTAATCAATCTCATGAGGTGCTGTGTGAATATAGTGACAGATTCAGCAATTATGAATATGAGTATTTATATATATATATATATATATATATATACCAGTTCCAGCTTTATTACAGAAAGATCCTACTCATTTTGAGACGCTGTTGGTGACTCAGTCCTCAGTATACATCACCTCACAAGTTCTTTTTTGATTTAAAGGGGTGAATTACTGTTTCCCGTCATATATCCGTTGTGTAACATACAATTGTTCATTTCAGGTTCCACTCAGCTACTGAGCTACCTGTCAGTGTGTTCTGGGTTCAGGCTAGGCTTACATCAAACCCAACCACGGATACAGTCAGTGGTCCATTATACAAACAGTAATTGGACACTGAGCCAAAATTTTTGTGTGCCTACCTGAGCCAAAAACTCTCGTGAAACATTCATTACCAGTAGCATGAGCATGGAGCACTTCTTATCCTGAGAAACTACCAGGGGAACAAAACACAAACTGGTGAAAAACTGCAATAGAAACTGCACAGAGACTGCAGAATACTATCTAGTCTACACAGTATTCTAGTCTACACAGTGTCTACACAGTGTTGGCCTGTGTCATGAGTGGGCGACACTGTGTAGACTAGAATACTATCTAGTCTACTCAGTGTTGCCCACTCCATGACACAGGCCAACTCACAATATCACCCTGATCAATTTTATTTCCATATTCCTGCTTGTGTACTATTTCTTAGTTTCCTAACAGCAAAGCTTTTACAGTTATGGTGCCTTTCAGTAATCCATGTGTGGAAACAGTATAGTTTGTACTACAGCTGACAGTTGTAAATGTTCCACTTTGGTTGTTTACAAAATAATATTACAGGCACATCAGGATATTGCAGTGCGTCCTCAATCTGTTTCTGGGGGAGTCACAGATCTGCAGCTAATGACCAAGAGATGAGACAAAAATGAAAACATGCGATGGAAAATAGCCTGTAAATGAAAAGTGGTGCAATTGTGAAAATGACTCTGGAGGAGGAAAGTGTTTTAGGTATACAGCATCTGTGAATGGTTGAAAGGTGGATTCATAAAACAGACACTTTCTTTGTGTTGTTTACTGACTTGGTAAAAGATGTGTTTCCAATACTCATCTTCAGAGAAGTTTTCCTTTAATAAGCAGGCCTAGTTACGACTGTTTTGTAGCAGCCAAACAGAAGCATGTCTAGCTGGTTGGCCATTAGAGAGTAGCCTTTGTACATTCTCCACATTAACAACAATTTAGTTAATTAGCTAACAGTGATTTGTATACCAAAGGCTAATTCCTTAAGTGTCTGTCAGCTGGACATTTGGTGCCTTTGGTTTAATTGATTATATGTACTTTTACCTCATTGTGTAAAAGACACTGGCTGTGGGATTGTACTTTACCAAAATGACCAGCAAATGTTGAGCAGGTGGGTGAAGTGTCACCAACCAAGCAAACTTGGAGTTGCTGCTTTTACTCTTAATGACATTTGATTTGATGTGTTCTTGAAAGGATATTTCTAGAAAGATTTTTGTCTGAGCAGATTATGTCTGTGTTTGATGATGAGTGTGACATGTCACCTTATCAAGACTAAATGGCTAAAGATTCACTGAGGTAACATTGGTGCGATGTGGATAATCATTACATTAATGACACACGCTCACATGGAGTGTAATCTAAAAGCAATTATGGGATCAGTAACCTTTTTAATCCAATCATCACCTAGAGTAGGCGCTGTGTGTCATGCTGTATCACCTGAACCGGTGGCAAATGGAAACATTAATAAAATGTTAATCAATCACAGAGGAGGGGAGTAAGCTGACAGGTAGGTCAGATAGAGTTAACATATTGATAGAAGTGTTGACTTTCTGGGCGAAGCTGGAGAGATTCTGGAGAAATATTACATTACACACATCTGCCCAGAATGTGTGCAGACAGATTTTCCTACTAGTTTAATTCGATATACCTTACACTGTATTTTCCAAAAAGTGCCATACACCATATAAATAGCAACAGAAGCGCACACACACATGCATTCATGCATGCTCAAACACAGGCCTCCAGTTTTGCCACAGGATGCTGTTTTCCAGCTGTTTAAACCACGGCTCAAATTAGCTGCTCAGCCATTGGAAGGAAAGGCAGGCAGGATACCAGTAATTACTGTCTGATTGGTAGAGTGGCTGCAATTAGCAAGTTTGAGTCTTGAAGATTTGCATACGTATAAAAAGCTCAGGGAAGCAAGGCGCGGTTACTGTAAAGTCCTTTCTAGTATAGTATAGCAACCCATTCTCATTCCTAGGGCGCCAAATACAGCAGCTTGCTCAGTGGCCCTCGGCGTCAGCTGCCGACATGTACGCTGGAACATATTTTTACTGAGGGGTGCTGCACAGTATGAAAGTGCGCACATGACTATATATATGCACATGTATACAGGAGCTACAGAAAAACTGCTTAGACGTATATACATTGGTGATTCCATCAGTTGTTAGTCCAAAGAGTGTGTGCTCCCTCGCCTCAGACACAGTTTCTCTCTGTGTATGCCAACATTTCTAATATTTCATTTTGAATGGTGTCAGACATCCAGTTGTCTCTTCACTGAAGTCACTCATGTCCCCAGGGCAAATCATAATGTTACATCCACTCTGTCATTACCTGCCATAAAACTCCATCCCGATGGCTCTGCCCCCGCAGTGGAAGACCCTCATGTCCAAGATATTTTATGGATCTAAAAGCAGCTCCAAAACAACTGTCCTGTCTATGTTCTGGTCTTTTGGCCTATTGATTAGCTCCAACTACTACAGATCTCCATAAGTTAAGCTGACCCATAAGCTGACCCGACCCTTGCACTTTGACATGACGTGATGCTGTATCACATCAGGTAGGAGCATTAACAAAATTTGCCCATTTTAACACTTGTTTTGTATATTTTCCGAAAGGCACCTTATCATATGCTGTTCAAAATGTAAAACAAATGTTCAGATAGCCCAGTATTCATGGTAAAATAGGCAACTATTTACAGACAGTGTTGTTCCAGCACCAAGAAGACTGCTGTTTGTGTCCTACATAAAACCAGTTGTCAACATTGTTTTATTAAACTACGTAACTTGACAAATGACACACTTATGAAAGGCACACTGTGCAGAATTCTCCTAAAAAAAACAACTCATACAAAAGTAATCCCTTTCAATCATCACTTATGACCCACTATAAGTGTGTAGGGGTGTATTGTTCTGCAGAGACTCTGCCCTCTGTCTGCCTTTTCTTTTCTTCTTCTTCTTTTGCTATGTTCAGGCACAGTGTGCAGTTGATTTCAGGACTCTAAAAACGTAGCGACCAGCGAAAGATGAGCGAATGTAAACCATAATCTTTTTTAAATGTAACCAAGTATTTCTGTTGCCTAATCCTAAATATTTTTGTTGGTGAAACCTACATTTTATGTGAGCACAGAAGTTTGAAAGGTCACTGCGTCATGTAACGAGTGGCACATAAACTTACGTGTCCAAAGCAGACAACAGAGGCGTTTTTAGATCGTCATAGTTTGACGCACAGGGCCACTGCCCAAGCTGCCGTATTTGCGGAGGTGGGAGTGAGAACATGTTGAGTATAGTGATCCACATGAAAAGTAGGGATAAACTAAAGATGATGTAATTGGATGAAAAGGATCTAGCAAATGTCAGTGGTATCGGTGAAATAAATATGAAAAATCTCAGCAATGATGTCATGTCAGTGGTGGCCAGTGTTGTATATACACCATCACTGTGTCATCGCAGCCAAATCAGTGCCAAACACGAAACAGATATCTTTCATTAAAAACAGTGTGGAGGAATTTATTTGCTCCCTGTACAGTATCTGTGCGCTTCCACCCCAGCAGCACCGAGGAGAGCCTCAGCAGTGGTCCTCCCTTATCATAGCACATTTAACAGGGGGCTAATCCAATCAGGTGGGATAACAGGGTTGCTCTCTGTGAGTGGAGGAGGATCAGGCGAGTGCTCCTCTGCTTCCTATTAGTGTGTGTCTCTCCAGCCGGGCCCATCCTAATCCCATTTCCCCATCTAAAGCCTTAACCCAAACAAGCACACAGGACAATAATCTCGGGTCACACTCCTGTCGGTTGCCCCGGGCCTCCTGATGCTGCTAATGGAGGGCTAGCCGGAGAGATGCCAAGACACTGCAAGGGGGACTCGATGTGGCTTGTTCAGCCAAGGAACCACAACATCCACTGCTTTTTCTTTGTTTATCTCTCCCCTATTGTTGTTCTCTTTTTGTCTTTAGTAGTGTTGTGTATCTGTTGCTTGTTTGTGTCTCCCCTGCGCCACCAAACATATTTAACCACAGAGAAAAGCTTTGCAGAGATCATTTTTCAATTGAGCGTGTCAACAGCATTGCTTCATAAACACATTACATTATAAGTATCTTTATTGTACTCATTGCCACAAAAGCTGTTTAATGGCAACATTGTGAAGTTAGAGAAGGTGCAGACTTGTGGCATTGTCAGGACAGACATTAGATTTTTTAAGTTCAGACAAAGGAAAAAAAGTCAGAGAGAGAGAGGTTTTGGCTCTGCATCCCCGTCTTTCTGTCCCTGTTGACGGCACATGTGCCCCAGATGCAGGGTCCTGATCCAAACCCAGGCTCATCCAGACGCCACCCCGAGTGTCTCAGATCACTTACACACTCTCCAAGGACCTCGGAAAAAACAGCCTCATCCACATTTCTCATTTCTCTTGGTTTCCATAAGAAAAATGTAGCCCCAACTTTCTAATGAATTCCAACTGAAATATGGTTGGTGCAACAGCGTGTACCTCAAACAAGGCTCCGCAGCTCAGCATTTTCATGTTCCATATGGAAGATATTAGTTTCCCCTTATGCTGTTGTACAAATTTGATCATTGGATTTTACTTTTCGGGGAATAAGGTGGGAAAACTAACAAGAAGTAGGGAAAAAAATAAAAGTGTCACTTTTATGTTTGGATAGTTGCTGCCAATAAACTTCTAAGAAAGGCTGATCTTTACCCATTTTCATTATCCACCCCCACTTCACTATCGTAAGCCATTTGAGTGAATAGAAAAGGTGCACTTTGTGTCGTGCTCTGTGTCTGTGTGTACACAGCTGCCAGTGGAGCTAAATCACAGCTATTAGACTTAATCAATTATCAGGCTGATTTTTCTCCTCATTGACAGAGCTCAAACCTGTGTCTGATTGCTGTCTGTTTAGAATTACTTGTTGAAACAAGACTTGTATTGGAAGTTGGACTACACCGAAATTGTTAGGAAGACAGGAAAACAGCATTCTTTGTTTGCTCAGTTTAAAACCATCTGGTGTGTTAGTTGCAAAGGAAGTAGTGTGGTGTTGTTATCGTGCAGTAAAAAGGAAAGGGGTTGAGATGGATGTATGGATAGATAGATAGATAGGTAGGTAGGTATGTAAGTAGGTAGGTGGGTAGGTTAGATAGATAGGTAGGTAGGTAGGTAGGTATGTAAGTAGGTAGGTAGGTAGGTAGATAGATGCATAGATACGTAGATAAATACGTAGATAGATAGATAGATAGATAGATAGATAGATAGATAGATAGATAGATAGATCTGAATGTATGAGTAAGCTCTCAAATATGACATTTGCCAGTTTACTCTAAAACGACACACTTTTCCAGAGGTTTGGGAATTTAAACACTTGGTTCAGGTTGGGGAGGAGTGTGACCATGGTCATATGGATTGATTGTTTCTGTGGTAAAAGAAACCTGAAGTTCTGCCAATGTAAAACACACATCAAGCAGACAGAGCAACATGAGCATCCCTTCAGTTACATAAATACAATTTGAAGCTTTTTGAAGCTGTCAGTAGCTTCTCACAGTCTTCCTCAGCAGATGGAGTTTGCTCAGTTGTCATGGAGATAGTCCAGCTGTCATCACGTGACTCATATGGCAGTATGGAGGCGAATTTTTAAGATGGCGTGATTGCCTACAGTTGGTATGATAACAGGTAGTTGTACTGTATGAGGGGAGATAGCAACCCTGATATCTCTGTAAAGATGGCTTTTGCCATTGGATGTGAATGGCTGGACAGTTAGTAAGTGGAGCTGGAGTTAAGATTTTTTTTGGGTCAAACTTCTGTTTGAATGAAAGCATGAACTTTAATACTCCCTAAAAGTTAATGTGATCTTCATCTAACATTCAATTAGGATTGATCCACTAAGTCCTGGAAAATATGGTGAGATGATTCTCTTCAACTGCCACTTGTTAACTCTTGTTAACTCTTGAGCTCTCTCATTTTGTCTGCAGCTGACTTGTGTGAGCTCATGTACTGGGATGGGATGCCACAGTCTTGTTGTATATTGGGTGTTGATAAGAGCTGTTGGTCAAACATTTGTTTTTCTCAGTGCGATTAGGAGTAGCAACCCTTGAGTCAATGGTAAAATCATGCTCAATGGAGACTTAAATCAAGGATAAGAGAATTTTCCTTTTAATTCTGGTAATTGTCTGCAAGCTTATGGTCTCAATTGCACACATCTCTATGAATCATCCCTCAATCTCCGCGATGATTTTGTCAACTAGAGATGCCTGCTGTTGTTAATTTACTTAGCATCAGCTAATGACTGCATGGTAAAAAACATTGCTGCGTTACTGGCAAACTAACCAGCGCAAGTCTACTTGAGAAAAAAAGAAAAATCAAAATTATTCTAAATTGTTCCAAAATTGTTGACAGCTGTGGAATGTGGTAGGAGGAAAAGTTCAGCCATCTAAATCATCAGTGCTAATCAGGTTTTGGAGTCAGTCGATTCAAAAAGCATGGTGTTCTTTGCAAAAGCATCTTTTTTACCTCAATGTTCAGCAGTCATACGAGGGGAGAAAATCTTTGTAAAACATTCTAGAGTCACCAGTTTTTTCACCAACAACCTCAATTATACATTATGTAAGGCGTTTGCGTAAGGGACGACTCACTTTTTCTCAGCTGGCAACAACAGTTAGCACTCTGTCCACCCACATGTAAACCAGTTTAAAGGCTGTGCACAGCCCACATCAGGCTCCATCAATCAAGCGGTTAAGGTTACTGATGGATTTGGGCCACTAAGTGTGCCAGGTGGATTTGTACGAAGCTGTAAGGCAATGTCGCCCTGTTTTACAAGAGTTTGTTGTTGTGACAACCTGTTAATAAATTTGCGGTTATACTTGACTCCTAATGATTGCCACGAAACCCAAATTGAGGATTCTTGACGCCACATACAAATGGAAAGAAGAAATACACTGCAACAGAATTTTTTCACTGACCTGGCTACACTCACTGTTACCATCACAACTGGAGAGGTCAAACCAGGCTTTTCATTGTCACTGATGCTGTAATTCGATTGTAATTAAATAAAATAACTTTTGAACAATAGTCATTTGTTCACATGAAACTCTGTTGTTACATATTTGCTCCCGGTCTCAGTAAATAGCCTACGGTAACTATCTTTATTATACAGCCAGCTTGGCAAAGCTGGAAGTTTGACTTGGCTTGTGACCTCAGGGAAAACATCACTCATAGCTGTGGGTGACTTATCATTTACTTTCGAATGATGCCGATACAAATATCGCATCCAGCTATTTTGAAGCCAGCAACACTGAAGCATCTGTTCTTATACTGACAATCTGTCTTGGCTGAACATCAGACAGACAGGCAGCCATTTGATTGTTGTCAAATATCACTCTGATAGACATGCCCAGCAACCATAGTGGCAGTGCTACCGTATTAGTGGTCTAACATCTCTGCTTTGCTGTCTTGGGAGTGTGACAACACATATTTGCAATGTTGAAAATAATTGCATTCATGAAAGCTTGTAAATATGACCAATCTTTTCTTCTCTTTCCAGTTTTCTTGTCCAATATTCCTCCCACATTGATGTAACCTCCTGAAACTACTCCCTGTCCTGGGAAAGTGTTGTCTGTTTGCCAAAAAGTCATCATCAGACAAGGTCTTGATCTTAGGGTAATTCATCATGCTGGGAATAATCCAAGAATGTGAGGCTAATGGTTGTTTTATATACAGTATGTCCACCAGTTTTCTCAAACTGGAAAACTGGATGAAAAATGCAATTTTTGGTGGGCGACTGCTGACAACAAGAAGAGATCTTCTTTCTAGTTGACATATTTCTAAAAATGATTTTCAGTCATGCTGTTTATTAGTTTTTCAAAATTATGATCCAGGAAGCCATGTGCTACTTTGCAATGGTCAAATTTAAAAAAAAGTACAATTACTCAACTACTCTACTTAAATATAGTTTATTTGAGCTTACTTGAGTATTTCCATGTTATGCAACTTTCTAATTCTACTCCAGTATATTTCAGTGACAAATATTATGCTTTTTACTCCACTACATTTAATTGACAGCTTTAGTTACTAGTTACTGTGAAGATTCGGGTTTGTCATACAAAATGTAAATAAACTGATAAATCATGATATATTTCTCAGAGCTTAAGATACCCAGCAATATATAATGTAGTCCAAATTAGCTACACCTTCTCCAGCTACAACATTAATGTGATGAATGCACGAATGCATCAGTAACTGTAATCAAATAATATGATATTCTGAAAAGGGCCATCCTGCATAATAAGAAGTACTTTTGGTACTTAAAGTATATTTGATGTTAATACTTGTGTACTTTAACTTCCCCATAATGACGACATACGACAAACTGTTTTAAATGGTTCTATGCCACACCTGGTGGTTATAGATGGTGGTTACTTATCTCAATAATTTGGCAAATATATTTGAATACTTGTTGTGTATATGAAGTTCATAACATGTATATATTTGATACAAAGTATAATTTATTTTAAAAAGTGAAATGCCACTTTAAAGAAATTTAATTTTTCAAATGGTGATGACTTTATAATCACCTGGCGAGATTTATTTTTTTTAATTCAAATAATTCCATGGCTAGCCTGAGAATGTTCTATAAGGGTGGTTCTATTAGGCGTTTTATGGGGTAAAGAGATGTTAAACACAGGACTTTTACTTATAACAGAGTATAACACTGTCATTTTTTTAGACCTGAGTACTTATTCCAACACTGCTACTTTGAATATTATGTATTGAATATTGTATTGGTTTTCTGTGATATGTTGTGAAAAAACAATTGCCTATATGATAGGCACAAAAGTGATTTTGATCACTAACCTGCACAGTGAAACCACAGCTCCCTTTAATTTAATCAGCAACGCTTCGACCAATTATAGGTCCTCTATAGGCAGATACCCACACAACACAGGAAGGAAATGAGGGACATACACTTACTGGCCACTTAATTAGATACACCTGTTCAACTGCTTGTTAATACAAATAGTCAATCAGCCAACATGGCAGCAACTAAATGCATCTAGGCAAGTAGACATGGTCAAGACAACCTTTTGAAGTTCAAACTGAGCATCAGAATGGGGAGGAAAGATCTCAGTCACCAGATCTAAATCCCATAGAGCACCTTTGGGATGTGGTGGAACGGGATATCTGCATCATGGAAGTGCAGCCAACAAATCTGCAGCAACTGTGTGATGCTATCATGTCGGTATGGATCAAAATCTCTGAGGAATGTTTCTAGCACTTTGAGTCTATGCCATGAAGAATTAAGGCAGTTCAAGGGGATCCAGCCTGGAACTAGCAGGATGTACCTAATAAAGTGGCCTGTGAGTGTGTATCGCAAAATGACCAAGTTTGAGCATGTCCTAAAAAATGTCATATAAAAGTCATGGTGTGTTCACTTTTCCTGTATACCCTCTATCATATGCCAGCTCCCTAAAGTGGCACTCAATGCCCCAATCTCCAATCTGCTGCACATTTCCTAGTCTCTTACACAGACACCGATGTCGTCAGCACGCTGGCTGACTCTGTCGTCTGTGGACATTCCCATAGGAAAGTTGTAATAGAACTAGCGCTGGCTCCCAGCGGCAGTGATGTGATTGGATCCAAATCCGTGTACTTCTGTACTTCCTTGACCAACGGCTGATTAGCTTTGCCTTACACCCGCCTACACCGGAATTGCTGTTCCCCAAATTGTTGTCCGTATGACTCCGAACAAACCCGACAAATATCCACACGTTTCTTCGGTGTAGTAGCCTGAGCCATGACTGACTACATTACGAATCTACATCACAGTACTACGTACTGGTAACCTGCTCTCTGTGTTTCTGGTACGCCTCTGTTACATGTAACGTAAGTGCCGTACCTATGGCAACGCTGTCACTTAGTCTGGATATCCCTGCCCATTTCTATTACAAAGCGAAAGTCCAATGTCCCCAAACTCCCATTCCGAAGCAAGGGAGGCTGGTCACGCGAGACTACAAATTTCCATGCACTTCAAGAGAGCAATATAGTGTTTAGATGTGCTACTGCGTTACTTAGTTGAAAAAAAAAAACAGGTTATAGGAAACTGTATATGATTTTTAAAAAAGCTGCACTACCCAAAAGCTACTGCGAAATATAATTCAACTAGTAACGTCAATACATACAGTACTACAATTCCCTTTATCGTCTGCCTAAATATATGCTCATCCCCAATGTATCCAAGTATCAGACTTTCATTCAAAAACCATATATGTATGAAATAATGTTTGGCATTTCATGGTTGGGAAGTCTCATCATCTCCAACTGTTAGGGAATTGCTTTTGCCCACAGATCAGTGTGGGGCCTGTGGATCAATTTCCCCTTTCAAAACATACTCAGTGGTCTCAATGTAGGCGGCACAATACGCATGAGGGCAGTGAGAGAGAGTGATGGAGGGAGTTTGGCCCTGGAAGTCTCCACCTGGTGGGGTGGTTGAGGGCCAGCAAGGAGCCCCCGCAGTACACAAAGCTTGCCTTGTGTGAGATAAGCGGCGGGCACCAGGAGGGCCCTACGGCACTATTTTCACAATCAGAGCCAGTTTGTTTTCTCTAGGCCTCAGAGCCGGAGCTTGTCAGGAGAGCAGCATGCTGGCAGGGCTGGAGGTTGTGTTGGGTAGCGCTGTTAGGGGAGAAAGGGGGTCTCCTGCAGGGTGGGCTAGGGGTTTCAGGGGCTCCTCAACCTTTAGCTCCTACTGGACTATATTTGTTTATTTAACTGATCCCTCTCTAGACAGATTTCCAGTTTAGGTTAAACATGTACCTGGTGCTTTGATGTAAAAAAAATCTTTCTCTGTAGTTAGAATAAAAGAGCTTTGCAATTATTTTGTGTGATATCCTTATTATAAACAAATCATTTGGGGAACAGTGCCAGACCAAGCAGATTTTGCACTGTAGGAAAGCTTCCCCTGGTGCCCCCAAACCCTCCACTCCACATAAAAATGAAAAAAATATTGTTTATATTTAATGTGTTTATTACAAAACAAATAAAACAAGAGGCAATTAGAAATCAGCACTAATAATGGTATGTGCAAATTTGCAGATTTTATCCACATCTTTATTTATTTATTTTGTACTACACTCTGGATGGCTTTTGCCTTTTCATTTTCTCCTACTCCAATGCTCTCCACACAACTGCACTCCACCATACCCATCAAGCTCTAGTATGTTCTGACTCTCATGATGACTCACTGTTGAACATACTAAAGTGACCTGCATTGCCAGGACGGGAGTTGGTACCACTGATACTAACTGACCATGACCTTTAGATATTTGGATCTCTGGGAGGTGGGCGCCCCCTCTGGGTAGCACCCTAGGTGGCCATCCATGTCGCCTACAGAGAGATCCGCCACTGTTGGGGAAATATGTGCTTCATTATAAGTCAATAAATCTGTGTGATGCAAAGAATATACTCATTGTAGTCTCTACCAATAATTCTATTATTCTGTTTGATGCCAAAGAGGCTGAATTGTTGAATTGTTTTTCTTTCTACAAAAACAGCCTTAGTGCCGCATCATTAATGTATCAATATTGAGATTTTCTTTTGCTGAAAAGTGTATTTTAGAGCTTGTTGGTTAATCCTCTAATAGATGTTATACATATTTTCATATTTCATCTAACCTCCATCGCTAATGTTTCCGTTTTATTTTTTTTTCGGTTGGCAGTAAAGTTGTGGTGTAATATTATGAGTGTTTATAGTGAAAAGCCACAGTGTAAAAGACTCAGAGTTATAAGAATGTTTTCTTGGTAAAGTCTATTTGGAAAATGATACTAAAATTTAATTAGAAACAGTTGTTTCACTGTTGTGAAGATGAGATGCCTAGAGCAAGTATTTTGAGTTGACTTGTTTTATCCAGAAGTACAACAAAGAGAATACAGAGAGCTAATATTCAAGGAAGAGAGATTTTTCATAGGAAATGTGGCTACAGTTAAAGAACCGCAATATGCAACCATTCCTGCGATTATTTTGAGTGCTTATCTGATTTTAAGTTAATTTCTCATTAGGCACTGGTGGTGTAGAAGGAGCGCTCCAAGCCTTGTGTTGGGATTATTTAAAAGTGGTTTCTCTGCAGGCAGGTTTCATGATTTTTCTCCCCATTCCACAGTATGTCTTGGCCCATCAGAGGCGGCTGGCTGCCAGGACTCCTCTCAGCTCACTCCCCGAAGACCCCTGGCTCCACAGAAACAGGAAATGGTAATAGTATTGCACTGCTTTTCCTCCCCCTATCTGTATCCCTGTTTCTCTCTCTCTGAATGAACAAAAAAGGAGAAAAAACAGACGTGTAATAACATATATGTGTGGAAAAATGGACCTAGACCATAAAATAAACCAAAGGTACACATTGTGTTTTTGCACTTTCCTCAGATCCATGTAGAAAAAAATTGTGCCATATAATCAATCAATTACAGTTGTCAGACTGTTGTTTAAAAAAGATCTTGAGCTTGACCTATGTCTACCCAGTAGTTTCCACAACCGGAGATTTGGAAAAATCTGATTTTATTGTTTTTCTTTGTGCTATCACACAGTGTGGCGGTTTGGAAAGTTGTTTGAGGGTCATGTGTTTTTGTCACTGCAAACTTTGCCTTTTTAGTTTTTGCTTATGCTACAGTACTTCACTGGAAGTCAAATCAAAAATGATGGCTGATTTCTATGCTTATGCTATAAAAGCAAATTATACGCTATTATAAAACAGCAGCAACAAAAACCTTCTAGTCTTTTGATCGCTAAACTGTCCATTCATGCTGCAGGCTCCTCAGGTACCGTAGATGAAACCCCCCCACACACACTCCCCCCCCAGCCTCCAAGTGTTTATGAGTCCCTTCACCCCTGGCCAAGCATGTGGTGAAGCCACCCAGCTCCAGTCATATCAGTGGGATCTGCTAACTAGCCCCTATGGACTTTGCCAGGTTTTTATAGTAAATCGTGGAGCAAAACCACAATTGACTAAAAAGAGATAGGCTTGCTCTGACTTCATAGCATTTTGTGGTCTACATTTCCCTTTGAGTTCCTTTTTTTTCTTCGGAGTTCTTTCCCTTCTCTTTTCCCCCTTTCATGTTAATTTAAAATGCAGCTGGATCCGCCATTCCTCCTAATAGTTTTCTTTGTTTTAGCCCTTTAAAAACAGTGTTTTATCGTTTCGGCTTTTGAAAGATTTATTTTTCATGAAAGCCTTAATGTGTTCAAGAAGTCCCAAAGTTAGCTGCTATAATGGTGCAACCACAAAAATGTTCTTCAAACACAATCATTGGCACAAAGGCGTTTTGTCCTGCAGCACAGTTCTATAGGTTGTTGTCCACACCTTAGAGTATCCAGCTAAATATACTCCGTACCCCATTTTTCTAATATAGAATTTGCAGTGAAGGCACAAGATAACCCCTGTGGAGCACAGATGTGGACAGCTCAAGCCAAAAGCACCAGTTCTCTTTGCCAAAATACAACCATAAAAATCTGCCTGCAATAAGTAACCATGAAACCAAAATGTCTCTTTTCCTATAGCAGAACTGTGGGATCTGCCCCATCAACCGTGAACCTGAGTTACACAGGGGAACTTGAGGGGAGTGCTGAGGCCTGATTGGGTGGAAAACCATCTGGGAGCCTGAGTTTATACTGGACAAAGAAATCTGCACACAGAAGTCATAAAACAGTGTGTACTTGCACACATTTTCTTACAGGGACCTTCAGTTTTGTGAGGCATACATCACATACAGGCGCCATGTGTAAATACAGATATAGTGCATAACATTCTTGTAACCTTTCCTCAGGCCACACCTTATACTGATATCCATTTTTGGCATTCCAAAACACATAAGTAGAGCAGAGTCCTGGCGTTGCTGCCAAGGGTTTCTTAGTCCAGTGCCCAACTCCACAGCTCTCAGCCTGGGCAGAGGCGGGCAAAGTACTGGGCGTCTGTTCTCGTTCCCAGGATTGGATTCACTGTATTGCACTTTACCCCTGTGGCTTCTCTCAAAATGCCAGTTAGGTGCTTGGCAGAACTGCAACATTTTCATTTCTCATCTCATTTCTCCTCAATGTAGTGATGGATTGGAGCAAAGTCCTGTCGAGGGTTGAATGCCAGAGTGTGTATCATTGACTCTTCCGCATGTTTTCAGTATTATTATTATTATTTTATTTATGCTGTGTTTATTTTTTTTATATTCTTGATGTAGTGCATTTACCGTTTTCATTATCTACTGCCCTTAAAAAATGTTGCAAACAAAAAAGTGTGGCACAACACAAATGGATTCACAGAATTTTACCTCAAAGGTAGGATTTCTGGGGATTTAGTGGCATCTCGTGGTGAGGATTCCAGATTGCAGACAAATGAAACATATCCAGTTTAGATTTCCTTCAGTGTTCTTTGTTCAGGAGGTTTACCAGGGGTTGAGTTATCCACAGAGGTCTCCTCCTGTCCAAAACAAACAGACCTGTTGATTTAAATTGCGTGTTAAAAAGTAATTGTTTTACCAACACTGTTTGGCGGGCGCTAGCCTAGCATCTGCTAATGTTTTTCCACACCTTTTTCTCTATTAACTTAAGATGCAGACATTCAGGAGGTTTTTACTGGGAGCCTAATTATTCACAGAGGTCTCTTCCGCTCTAAAACAAATGGTCACAACACTGAATAAAGCAGTTTCACATTAAAAAAAAAATCTGTGTTTTTCCAACACTGCTTGTCACAGAGGGGCTGCTAACTACAGTGGCTGATGCAAAGACACAAACATCCCCATTTAAGTCCAGTGTTTGGTTTGTCTCTTTTGGGCTACTGTAGAAACATGGCAGTGCAGCATGGAGAATTCCATGGGTGAGGACCCGCTTCCTATGTCGACGGAAACGGCTTATTCTAAGGTAACAAGAACACAACAATTTTTATTTTCAGGTGGTTATACATGAGAGAAAACATACTTATCAATTACATTCCATTTCCGCCAATATATCCTGCTAAATCCTACACCCTGACCTTAAACAAAAATATATCCTTTAAGGTGAGGAGACAAAGTTTACACCTGACAACAGGGCACTATTGATACATTCTTCTTTCACGGCAACCTTATATATTAGCAAGAATTGTAACTTTTCAAACACTTTAATTGTAATTGGCAACATACAGCAACTTTTTTTCATCTCTTAATGTTTACTGAATATGAATGAATGAGGATTTTCCACCGTAGATCAACATCTTAGCACGTCTTTAGTAAGGGGAGTGTAGATGGAACATTTGGTCTTTATGTAATAATATGTTAATTGTCTCGGTGCATTGAGTTAGGCATGCTGAGGCCTTCATTGAGTTTGCTGCTATAGCAACACACACACCACCTTCCCAGGTCTCTCCCTTCTTTCTCTCTGTCACACACACACATACACACACGCACACACGCGCAGTGTTGCTGTGCGGCACTTTACTCATGTAATGTGACCTGGAGGGGCGCCAACGAGCCCAGGGAAGGTCCGTGGCCTGAGGCCTGCCGACACCTCTCCCCAGCCCTGTTGAAATGTTTATTTATAACTCTCTTCCAGCTCCACCTCCCCCTGTCGTCTGCCAGCCGCCATGCCAATCCAAACACACTAGGCCTCTCCAGACTGATCCAGAGCATGATTTCAGAAAGAAGAGAACCCTTTCCCCTCTTTTTCCCCCTTCTCATGCCCAAACTCTCCCACCCTTTTCCTCCCTCCCTCCCTCTCCCTCTGTCTCAATGTGTCTTCCAAAGAGTAACGCATAGGGAGAGGAGAATTGAGTAGAGACAGAAGGGAGAGGAAAGGAAAGGGAGGGAGGGAGGGATGGATGGATGGAAGAAAAGAGGGAGGGGGCAGAGGTTCACTCCATCCAGCCTGGGCTGCTAAATTGGTTTCAGAGCAGCAGTTGGACTCCGGGGATGCACGGCACACACTGCCTACGAGCTGTGTTTGCTTTTGTGGGGTGTAGGAAATCTGATCTCCATCCATGTAGCCAACCCACATCCCACATCCCACCCATCACTATCACCAAGAATGAAGGGAACTACAAGGACAGTCACCCTAAAACAGGTATCACTGATACTTTAGTAATAAGAATAACAAACATTAAATCTGAGTGTGGAAAAGCGCATATTTCACTAAAACGCTGAATGGTTACATCATACCACATGAGCCGTCTTTGTTACAGGCAGGAAGTCACATGTCTGTGGAAGGTAGGATGACATGTTGAGTCCCTGGTGAGCCCAAGGCTGAAGGCTCTCTAAATAGGTTTAATTGGGCCAGGCCTAACACTGCCATGCAGACATCGCCAGGCAGACATAAGGCTACAGGGAAAAGCAGCACACCCAAGAGACCTCAGGCACTGTGTCCCTGTATCTGACTTAGTGCTGCTGTGCGGCTCATTTGGTATACTCACAGTTTAAGGACACACTGCTTACACATCGCCGTGTCCAAGGGAGCTGTGCCAAATTACCAATACCAGTTGTTTATCTAAAAAACATGCTCATACAGCAGAGCTATGATTGGTTTGTTGCCCAAGGCATAACTCTAGCTCTCAAAAGTGGGAATTGTTTACCTCCTTGTGCCTGTGTGTGTTTGTGTGCTTGTTTATGTGTCTCTGTTTATGCGTAAGTGCATTTGTCTGCATGCCTTAGCACAGGCGTCTTTGTAACAGCCCTCTCCAGCTCAGCCACCAAGGTCTGTGACATCCCCCTGCAGCGAATGGTAAAATGTAGATCAGCCATAACAAAATTGAAATGTATACCATATTATTTCCACTCGATAAATGAAGCTAGTATCTGATAAATAATATATGATGCGTCAAATATTTATTCAAACAGCTAAAAGGGAAGAGGGAGGAAAAATGAAGACAGGCACATATATGTAGAAGACATATTATATATACAGTATATGGTAAGAGACAGCAGTCCAATTAATACAGCCATCCTCAAGACAGAGAAACGACTTAATGGGATGTTAAGGCCACAGTGTTGCTTTGACGCACAAGCCCCTTTTCTTTTGATTTCTCGGAGTGTGTGTCTGTCTTGCTCCTTCACTCATATTATACACACACAGACACACCCACACATGCAAAAACACACCCGTGTTCAGGGCAGATCCTCATTTCTCTCCCAGACAGTTTGCTTGCCTAGCATCCGAATGGACTTGTCTTACATTGCATGCGTATATGATGACAAATCCTACATTTAATTTACTCTGCCTTTTTGCAGCGCACACCAACTTCTTTTATTTAATAAATGATCATGCTTTAAAAGCAACCAAGTGTTGAATGAACCGCTGCACACACTGAAACACCTTCCGTGTATAGCGAACGGTCGTGTGAGTGCTTGTGTCTTTGCAAGCCTCCAAGTATGAGTGTGTGTGCTTCAGTGAGGGAAGTCAACTGTGTGTGTGTGTGTGTGTGTGTGTGTGTGTGTGTGTGTGTGTGTGTGTGTGTGTATGGTTGTGGGTTCCTGTGTGTGTGCATTTGCGTGTTTATATTCTTGTTTGTGTGTTTGTCGTGAGTAAGTCCTGGGGGAATGCGGTCTCCACAGTAACCGTCTCTCTTGGTGGTCCATCATTAATAGTCTGTCTGGTGTTGATGATTTAGATTCAGTCAAAAAAAAAAAGGGTGCAGTCAGATATATCAAGTGAAATCCCATAAAATCATTTAACAACTCGGCATAATAAACAGCTCGACAAGTAAATAAATAATCAGTAAATCAAGAGGTCAGTTTAAGCAACCTTTTGTGTCGTGTGTGTGTGTGTGTGTGTGTGTGTGTGTGTGTGTGTGTGTGTGTGTGTGTGTGTGTGTGTATGTGTGTGTGTGTCCACGTATTTGGTGTTTGTTTTTCCTCTTTGTCTCATCTCTCCCCCCGCCTCTCCTGAGTGAAGAGAAATTGAGAAACCAATCTAAAATCCATCAGGACTTCCCTGCCCACAAGCCCCTCTCCCCCAACACCACGCCACCCCCCCCCCCCCACCCCACCCCACCTACCCACCACCCAACACACACACATCCACCCCCCACTCTGTTTTTTGTGTTGCAAGCGTCTGGAAATTGGATGAGATGTTCGTTTAGCGGGCAGCTGGTCCGGGGCCGATATGAATTGCGTTTCCCCACGCCAGGAAAGGTCAAGCCCCCTCGCCTTGACGGAGTGCATCGGCCTATTGAGTGGCGCTTTAGTCCATTTACCAACCGCCAATGGCAAGGCAGCAGAGGGGAGTGAGGGAAGCACAGGACTCTGTGTGGAAGAGAGAAAAGAATGGCAGCACGTTGGATATAAATTCATTGTTTCTCATCACCCAGCTGGGGCAGGAATGGCTGGGAGTGATTGCTGGGATGGGGGAAGTGAGGTAGGAATATTACCGTCTGAGTAGGCCGTGCCTGTGTGACAGAAGAGCTGAGCAGCCCTCTTTTACCACCATTGGCTCCACATTCAGCCTCGCTGCCCAGAATTTTGAGAGACAATGTGTAGAGCTCACATTGCCTTTGAAACACCCAAATGAAAATCAGATGATGCGACCTCTATAAGAATTCGCTCAACAGAGTGAGTGTTCAAAAGAAAAGAAAATAGGTTGGTTCCTCTCATGTCATACCTCCAGAAGTATACATTTATATTTAAAGAGAACAGGAAATTTTTGCCACAGCACAGTTGATGCCTTTGTTAAAAGAAAGAATATATTCCAAAAGCTAAAAATAGGGACAATTAATAGGTTGGTTACGTGCTGAAAACAGACACCTCAACAGTACACATACATCTACGCCTCAGGGCTCCTATCTCTCCCCGTCTCTCCCTCTCTGACTCTCATGCATGCATACAGAAAAAGGGTTGCTGTCCCTTTAATTTTCATCCCTGCGTATCTGGAGGAGTTAAGGCAAAGCAATTAAAACAAAGGCATATTTAACATGGGGTTAATGATTGGCTGACCCTGCAGTCAGCACAGTGACAATATCTTAATTATTGAGAAACCTAAAGTCATTACGCCTACGAATGGCCTGAGGAGCGTCTCTATTGATCGGGATCCAGTCCCATTACAGGCCCAGCCCGGACCAATGAAGCCCCCCCGTTATAGACAGTCTCTTTTTTTCTCTCTCTCTCTCTCTCACTCCAGGTCTCTGTCTTTCTTTCTCTCTCTCTCACTCTCTCTTTCTGTCTCACTGCAAGCTATTGGGTGTGTTGAATGGTGAGACAAGAGCCAGACGAAGCTTGTGGGCTTTATTGCTTTCTAAAAAATTCATAACCAAGCCTGACATTTTTGCTGAGGAATGATTATTTTCCTCCCTCCCTCAATCTACTTTCCTTTATGGTCCTTCTCATTTTTTTTTTGTTTAAGTGGCAGAAGTGTTAAAAATCAAGCACTAACAGGATTGATCACTTCTCTTTTCCTATACGAGGTTAGACACCTTTACTGTAATCCTATGGTTTGTGTATTTTAATACCTGCACAGCTGGAACATTTATTTATTATTATTCTCACAATTTAAAACAAGTGCTTGGCGTTTTAACGCAGCAATACATGTGTCAATTCTGCACATTTTCCATTTAAAATGTATAGATTGGGTTGTGCTTTTTGGCTCTTCACCCCATAGGGCTGTTTTGTGTTCACTTTGCTGATGACAGGAAAGACACCCAGAGTAGCAGTTGAGAATCTGGTATATTTAGAGCCGTTTATATAAATGTATGCAGAAAGACCAGACTACTGCACTACATGACAATACCTGATAATCACATAAACACTTAATTATTAATCACTGTAAACATGCAGTTAAAGAAAAGATGATGCAGTGGGAAAAAAGACATTATAATGATCTGCACTTTGGTCCTCTTCACACTTTGCAGGTCTTACAATGCTAAACTCAGTTGGAAACATAACATAACAGCTTAAAGGGGAACACCACCTAAAATAAGAAGTCCAATATGTGATCGTGAGCTGCTCTCTCTCAAGCCAAAAACCAGAGAAGTCAGTCTCAAACTTGTGATGTCATAGGGTATAAAGTCAGCAGCTCCTGTACAGACAATAAATGGGAGCCTAATTTTGTGGATCCACAGAATGTTTGTTTTCTTTTTTATACCCAAATGAGCTTTATTTTATTGTAGTGTCCTCAGTTCTGAAACAGAAAATGTACCTATATACTCAGAACGTTCCCCTGGCTGCTCTCAGTGAGTACGTTTACATGGACAGTTTAATTAATTAATTTTCATTCGGAATGAAAGTTAATTCCTATTAAAAGTGATCTTGTAAACACCTAATTCAGAATGAAAATGGCCAATGCGATTGAAAATTCAAGTCAATGTAAGGGGCTGGAATATTCCATTTCTAATTCCGAATGAAAGAATTTCTCGCACATGTATACACTCATTCCTCTTTAAGTTCATTCCGGTCTTTCTGCACATGCTCGTTTCCTTGCCCTTCTGGCGCGATGATGTATATAGCACGCATAGCAATGGGCTGAGATAGAGCAGTCGGACTCGTTGCACTCACTGGTTTCCATTCGCCAAAGCACGGTCTTCTATCTCCCTTCTTCAACCTTCTGCCTCTCTTCTCCTCCTCAACAGACGAAGCATTAGCAGAACAAGGTTGTTGTCGTACTGCTGCTTCAAGACTATAAGCAAAACAAGCCCGAAAAAGGCAGTAAGGATGGCGTTGTCAAGCATCTTGTTATCCGGAACGAGGACTACGGTGTTTTCTTTGGGTAAATATAAACACGTAACATCCGCCCCGCCCCCCATCCAATCAGAAACCTTCCCTGCCCCAAACCTTGCGTGGACCTGAATAAAGGTGATTAAACTGATGTACTGTGTAAACCCTCATTCGGAATGAATATTTCTCATGTAAACTACCTGGAAAGACTTTCCGAATGATTTCATTCAGATTTATTTCATTCTGAATGAGAAGCCATCATGTAACCGCACCCAGTGTCATCTGTAACATCTTTCCCAGTTTATTGTCTACGGAGCAGCTCCAGACTTTGAACCCTATGACATCACAAATTTACTCTAGTTTTTGGATTTGGGAGACAGGTGTTCATATTCACTAGTGTGTTTGGACTGCCTTAGATCATAGGGAAGACGTATACATTTTAAAAATAGGCATATTTTTCCTTTAATAACTTCGATTACATAATAATACAGCGAAACATGGAAAATTACACATAATTAATATGTCATCACATTAACTCATTAGCCATAACAAATAGCGTTCATACTGCTTTTAGACATCTTATATTTAAAATATATATTATTTCAACAGCAAGAAAAAGCATATTTCACCTATCAAATTACAATGCTGTGCAGATCACTGTTACGTAACTCTGATACAAAATGAACATTCCAAGTCACTGGTGCTTAAATTCATTGTATCCTACACCTCTAATGTTTTATGACTGCAGCTATAATGTGACAATAAGTATCATGAGTCTTTGCAAGCATGGCCAGAGTGCAATATGAGCGTCTTTATCATGTGCTGTTGCATGGTAGTCATAGTAACCATAAAAATTTGTTATCTGACATTACCTTTTAGTGTCACTGATTTGCATGCTTTATATGAACTCGGCCTTGCTGATTTATTATGGTTGGATTTAAGATGAATGTAATGACCGTGATCTTTCCAGGCTTGCAAACGTTAAATTATGAACGTCTGTATTACTTCAGGTGCAGCTTTAACTGGAAGACATCAAAACAGTATACCCTTAATGTTGCCAAAAAGGCAAGTTTAAGTTAATTTTTAACTTTTTTTATGGATTTTTAGGTTTAATTATCTGATGTGTGAATTAATAGAAGAATGCCACTTAAACTCTTTCCACCCTAACCCCTTCATACATCAGAAATAAAGGCAAATGTACACAATGTATACATACACAAACATTTTGCTTGTTGACTGATTGTGCAATGCACCCATTTATCCAATAACCCTTTCATCTGACTGCTGTGAGGCACAACCCAATTTCATCTGTAATGGGAGGCCAGCAAGTAGGACTGCATGTCATGATGTGTGTTTTATGATAAATATAGAAGCCAGACAACTTCTCCACTGTCACACTGCTTCCTCCTCTTGTGGCCCCAGAGTGAAGCAGCATGGGGAGAGCTGAGATGTAATTACCCAATCAGTGTGTGCCATCCTTATTAAAACACTACTAACAGTGCTCCATTATTGAAATACCCCCCACCGGACTCTTCTTAATTCATTAAATAAATTAGCGCTGGCTCCTTTAATAATTCATAGAATGATGTCTACGCTTTTTTTTCTCCCCCGCAGAGGCTAACTATGACAAAAACCATGGAATGGGAGGCAAAGGCTATAAGATAATACTGAGATAGTGAGTGGCTAGTCATGAGGAGAGCAAGCAATCTGTGGATAGAGAAAAAGTGAAATCATAGTTCCTGTGATAGCAGGAGACCACCTTTTTCTCTGCAGATTCTACATACCTATGTATTTTAACTTTTATTTTTATATATTATAATAATCTCTATCATATTGTTACACATTTTTGCAGTTGGTGTCATTTATTTATTGATTCTTTTGTAGATTATTACTGAATTAACCACATAAAGTTGGGGCAGAGCTTCCATGCTAGCCCTCATGAAGTGACGCACATCCTCCACAAGCACATCTTTATTTTTCCCCACTTGGCTCCCTGGCTGTCTCCTGTGTCCCTCTCATTTGTGTTGCATTAATGTGCTAATGAGAATATCCTTGAGCTAGGCGGAGAAGCTAAAAGACAAATAAAGCGAGGAGTCAGATGAGGGATCTCGCTGTGTCTCTACGTAGCTTTAATTGACACATCTGCATCCCTGATGAAATATTTACCGCCTCTGACGATGGTGCGGCGACGCGTGGCGATTGACGCTGTGTTGCCGATGGTGATGTCGACATGTGATTGTGTTATTGATGTTATTAGCATAGACCCCACTCCTGGTGGAGATCTAGATTTATCCAGCTTTGCAGATAAATCGTCAGTGTTTTGCAGTGTGATTGTCCAAGATTTTTTATGTCCTTTTTTTGTGTTGGTTTTAGGTGTCAGGTGACTTTGTTCGGTTTGTTTCCAGATCTCTATCGATGACATCACGTTTACATAGTATGCATCTTGGACCATGACACCATAGTCTTGTTTTAAGACTAATTGAAATGTGCATGGACATTTCTTTTCAAACGTTGTCACTGTTTCATCTTTGTCTCAAATGTATGCCATTTACAACTCAGTGGTGTGATTTTGTGCTCCATGGTCAGACTCTCAGCTGTCAACGAGTATTGTGGATGATGAAAGGGAAGATATGAGGTGTGTATGATTAGCCATGCAGTTTGGACAAAGTGATTCAGAATTCCTTGTCTGTATTTGGAACCACACAACCAGCATCACTAATTGATGCAAAAGTGTATAGAAAAGGATTCATATGTATGTGAGTGCTGATTTTTAACCGTATCAAAGGGGTGTGTGTATGTGCGTATGCATACATGAGAGTTCTTATACACTGATTGTGTGTGAGTGCGTGCTGCATGTTTGTGTATTCACTCTGCTTTTTATGTGTGTGTGTGTGCCATGCCTGTTGGGATGTGGCGGCCCTCTCAGCCATGTCAGGGACAGCTTCGTCGAGGGTGGCAGCCGGGGAAAATGATGATGATGAAATTAAAATTCTGCGCCCGGCAGAAGGGGCTGCCGCGATTTCACTGGCGGCTGTGCGCATCGATCTGTTCCAGCATTTGACTTTCAACCATGACAAAACTGTGGGCAAATTAATTGTTCTCCAGGATATTAGGCATCAGAGTCCATTAATCCTCTCTGGAGCGCCACGCCGCATGAATACTAATCGTCTTTCCAGGCAGCCGTCTCATCCCTTGCTCCCTTCTCTCTTTCTCCTCTCTTTTTTCTCTCTTATCCCTCTTCCTTTCTGACTCTTCTCTTGCTCTTTACAAATATTCTCTGCTCTGTTGTTTCTTTACTTTCCCCCGTTGCTTATTTCTGTCCCAAATCTTTTTTTTCCTCCCCAGTCTCTGTAGGTTTTATCTCCATGCCTCTTCCCCCCCTAAAAAAAACTGACAACAAAGCTGGTGTTGTTTTATCTGCGAGCCTTTTCACAGCCAAGTGAGAGAAAAAAACTGATAAAAATTTATTTTCCGAAAACATTCCAGTGATTTGCAGCAGGAACATTATGTTCATATTATTGATTACATTTTTTGTCTTGACAATAGGGAGGAAAGTAGGACCTAAAAAAGGTGATGATTAGGAAACATGCAGAAAATAGTCTGTCAAGCAACTGGAATGGGTTTTTGAGTTATACAGTACTTTTCTATATATTTCATCTATATTACTTTGCCCAGATAAGATTGTGCTAATGGTGTAATATTAGTCTCTATAAGGATCAGCCTGGCATTTGAGAGGGGGAGAAAAAAATAGCCCCCAACACCAATTATGTAAGATATTAACACATTAGTCGGCGCGCGATCTAATTGGATGGCAGCCCTGTGCACCATGACAACAATCACCTAGACCCTGTTTATCTCGTAATTGATAGTCTGGAGCTTAAGCAGCAGAGGCATCAAAAATTCATACAGCACAGTGAGAACTGGCCCTTCCTTTCAGACCACACATTGATTGGTTTTTATTTTCCTCCGTCTAACCAGGGTAATTTTTAGAGTTTTGGGACGAGCCTCTGATATTGACGTTTCGCTGTGTTTTGATAGATGGCTGGTGGGCTGTGGCAGTAATAGTGTAAGTTATCTGACATTCAGGCAGGCGGGGTCATGGGTCCAGACACAATATATTCACAGCCCTTGCTTATTGACAAACCATCGCAGGTATCGGCTACTTCCCATAATAAATATGTATGCTGCAGATTGGTATTTTTTTTTAGTCACAAATAATCAGTTTCCAGTGTATTGTTGAGCTACCAGCCCAAGGGAAAGGTCTGGCATCATCATAAACTAATCTGAAAACTATTATAATAACAAATCTATGGCCTGGTTTGATGAAACCTGCATTAACTCTGGCATCATCGACATGAATGACTGTCGGAGAACCATTAATTGTGTCGCAACTATGTTGTACACAGTGTTGGGTATTGGTAATATTTGGTCTTTCATCTCAAAATTCAGACTTTATATGTGCGCATCTGTGTTAATGTCAGAATAATCTCTAGTAAGCACAGCTAAAGCTAGATAGCTTGTTTTTTTTGGTTGGTTTGTTTTTTTTAACCTTTGTGTCTTCTGTTGCCTTTGATTAGTATTTTCCCAAGGATGTGTCTGTAACTCAGTCGTACAAATAGAGATAAGCAACACTTCATCCACCATATATCCAGTTACCGGCTTCATTAGGACCCACCTTTGGTGGGGTGTATTTCCAAGAGCTTCGCGGTGTTGTGCTGTCGCTTGTCGTAGGTGTTTCAGGAGGTTTGAGATTGTGTTTTTTGCAGTGGAAAGTCTTAGTACCACTACCTGGAACAGTGTTCTTGTCATCTTTCATCCTGACAAAATCAGAATCATGGGAATATTTCCAGCAGCTGAATGTTGTATTTTCAATTGCCAAGCTAATTTGCTGCTTTGTGACGTGTATGCGCAACAATTACGAAAGTGAATCCAGGGATTTGATTGGTGTTAGGGTTTCAACTGTTGGGGTAACTGTTATGTTATTACTGAAATTTTATTAGGAATTCTTAACACGACTTGTTACTGGGAAAAGTAATGTTTTTACTGTAATGGGTTACTTCCCAACATTAGTTGTACATACATAGAAGGAGCTGTTCTTGATTTATTTGGAGGCTGTTTGCTTAATTTAAATCATTTAAAGATGAACAATAAAACATCTCCACTGGTGCTTCTTGGCATTACCTAAGCACTTGCTATTTTGGCCCAATAAACACATGCAACTTCAGTGTTCTCATTGTTTTCCTTAAATTTCCCCAATTTGGCAGCTCTCCCCTAGCTCTACTGAGCTTTATATGAATTTCTGCTTCTGGTTTCATGGCCCACGACTGTTGTATTCACTCCCACTAGCATTTTAGATGCAGCTTTTTTTAGACCCCGTTGTTTGCAACCTGCCCAAAATCAAGAGGTAGTGATGGGCAGATGATACGGCATCACTCCTGTGAAGCACTCAATAGGCTTTTTCAGAGCTTGTCTCAAATAAACACCACATGACGTCGTACACTTCACTGCTGCTTCAGACAAATGTTTTTTCAAGTTTGACTTTTTTTGCAGTTGAACTATGTAGTACACGCATAAGTGCGATAAGAAGACACAGGACATTTGAGAAATATGGTAATGCACACTAAGAAATAATCATGAGGACATTTTAGCCTGATACCAAGTAAAAATGTAATAAAGCAAATAGGCAAATTTAATGAATATAATTCTCCATTCACATCACATTGTGACTCATAAAATGTTCAACCATTAAGTTAAAACCTGTGAGCCCACAGTGGACACTGGGCCTAAACTATTGAGGTACATTCATATTTCATGTTCACAAAATATTTTATATCCAGGCTTTTTGGACAATGCATTTATGAATTATTTTATGGTAACATATTGCACAATAACATCCACTTTAATGCAGCCTTTCTGAACAAGAGTATTACAGATTTAATAATAACACGTAGGCTTCTAGGTCTTTTATTACACACACAAGACTCAAACTATTAAAAAACATATAAACTCAGAGAGGTGTTTTGGTGCTTCGGCTCCAGTCTTGGAGGGCTGCTATAAGTTTTACAATCCATCAGATGTCATTGTGCTTGCTGAGTTTGAAGCCCTGAAGCTTTGAATCGTTTTTCAGCACAGAGCTTCATGAAACAAACAAAGACAGCGACCAGCTGGTGAACATAGTGGAGCATTTAGCAGAGTGAGATGTTTCCCTCAGGAGTTGGTGGAGACCAAATCAGAACTTTAGGGAGGGCAGATATTGGACGGATATTCATTAGGTGGGCACATGGGTGGATTATGAGACAAGGGGCCCCTGGGCACAGATCTTTAGGAGCAAGACGCACAAACTTTGTGGTTTTGCCTCTTTTTGTTGCTGTTTTGCAACTCTTTGTCATTATTATACATCTTTTTGTGGGTGTGTGTCTCTTTGAGGTCATTTTGTGCCTCCCTGCAGTTCCTTTGTATCTCTTTGTGGTCATTTTGAGTCTTTTCCTGATCGGTACATGTTACAGTTATTTAATTGCCATTGTGCAGGTGAAGGCCAGTAGGGCCCTGACACTTTGGGCCCCTGGGCCTGAGTGAAAACATTGTTAAGTGGTGTCTGTAAGATAAAACATTGTTACCACATTCTGTATGTGCTTGTGCCAGCACTTCACTGAAGGGTAACCCATATGTCTATTTTGTGTGAAATATGTGATGTGTGTTAAGTCATCTTACATTCAAGTAATCCTATATGCCATTTTTATGACTGTATGACATCAGATGGAAATTTTTAGATGTCTTTTTCATCATTTCATACACACTGGGATGGAATTCAGCCATCCGATATCTTTGGGAACCTTTAGATCTTGACTATAACTTAAACCAAAAGTTCTGTGAGCTTAAACAATGTTTGGCTGCATAACATGTGTTTGCAATGACGGACCCACTGAGGGGTTTTAAAGCAAGCCTCTGATGCTGCAGAGCCAAAGCTTATGTATCTCAAGTGTTGTTTTTGCTCAGAATTACCTAATGAGAGCATTTTACAATGAATTTGTAGTAGCTACAAATTGGACAAGGTGCAACGGTGGTGTTATCAAAAGCAGACTATTATACTGGTGTCTTGGACCTCTACAAGACTGTTAATGACAGAGGGAGAGCATAAGGTGAACCAGGAGTCAGAGGAGCTCAGTGTAAGAATAAAAGAATGAGCAGGAGAAGGAGGGAAATAGAGCATGGAATAGAGTCAGGGTGAGGAGGCAGGAGCAGGAGAGCGAGTCCCTGGTGGGCACTTCCTGGCTAAATCTCTCCTCTGCTCTCTGGCTGCCTCTCCTCTCTTCTAGTGCTAATTAATTGGGCTGGGGAATCAACGCTCTCATCTTAAATCTGCTCCCTAATTGAGCAGTCCTTTCTGCCAGCGTCAGACAGCTCAGCGTGCGTCTTCCGCATGATTTGGAGCTAAACGCACTGTCACTTTATTACCCACCACATAACCCGGAAAGCACTATTACACCAATCAGATAGTTACTACAATTAGCATGTTGCCATTTTCAAGGCTCTTCATTATAGGCCTACCCCATCTAGCCCACAAAGGTGAGAATAAAACCATGTGCAGCATACAGTGTCGGCTCTGTTTCTCTGGAGTCTAAAATTAGGATACATTCATTCACACAAAGACTAATGTTTGAAAACAACAGTTTTGAATCGATGGTTATGCTTTTTTATTAACAGATAACTGCTAGCTCACTGTAAAAAATAACGACAAATGATCTTAATGCTTTTTCTTTGACATTTTTGGGCATATGTGTAGGTTAGGGCGGCACGGTGGTGTGGTGGTTAGCACTCTCGCCTCACAGCAAGAGGGTTGCCGGTTCGATCCCGGGCGTGGGAGCCCTTCTGTGCGGAGTTTACATGTTCTCCCCGTGTCAGTGTGGGTTCTCTCCGGGCACTCCGGCTTCCTCCCACAGTCCAAAGACATGCAGACTGGGGACTAGGTTAATTGGAGACTCTAAATTGTCCGTAGGTGTGAATGTGAGCGTGAATGGTTGTTTGTCTCTATGTGTCAGCCCTTTCCAGGGTGTACCCTGCCTCTCGCCCAATGTAGCTGGGATAGGCTCCAGCCCCCCCGCAACCCTCAAGAGGATGAAGCGGTTAGAAGATGAATGAATGAATGAATGTGTAGGTTAGATAAGGCCTATATACTATATGCTCAGCTTTCCTGCCAAGTGATACTTCTCACAGTACAGGGTACTGTTAGCTCATCTTAGCATAATGCCTGAAAAGAGAGAAACAGCTAGCCTCGTTCTGTTTGAAGGTAACAAAGTCATCGTACTAGCACCTCTCTAATCAACATGCAGTATATTATTTTCTTAATCCATACACAAACCAGAGCGTAAAAATGACAGGTTGTAGCTTTATAGGGCATAATATCTTGGACGCATGCAGTGACTTTCCAGAGTCAGGTTTCTGGGCAACGGGGTCATCCCTATGTTTCCCGGGTTCTATGTTTCCCGGGTTCAGTGTTCCCACCTTAACCCTGCAAAAAAGGTTCTGTGTTCACCGCTTACACAAAAAGGGTTCTATGTTTCCCGCTTGGTTGAGCTGAACTTCAGTTGGAACATAGAACTGGGGAAACATAGAACCTTGTTTGTGTAAGCAGGGAACATAGAACCTTTTTTGCAGGGTTAACTGGGAAACATAGAACCCGGGAAGCATAGATACGCCCCCCTGGGCAACTAGCTCAAGGAAGTCATTTCTCCCAGCCAAAAAGATGACACTGACACACTTCAGTTTTTGTACGAACTAATCAAACAAGATATAATGTGCTAACTAGTAAATTTGAGGTACTGGTAGGCATATTGTGTTACTTTCAGACAGGGACAGGCTAGCCGTTTCCCCCTGTTTTCAGTCTTTGTGCTAAGCTAAGCTAACAGGCTACTGGATGCAGTATCATCTTAATCACATGTGTGAATGGTATCAATCTTCTCATTTTACTCTAAACAAGAAAGCAAATAACTATTCATTCAAATGAAAAGGTAACATAGTAGTCTGAAATTGGATAAAAATGAATGTGTTACCCCCTAACAGAAGGCTACAGGTTTGAACCCGATGGCACGCTGGGGCCCTTCTGTGTAGAGTTTTCATGTCCCCCTGTGTCAGCGTGGGTTTTCTCCAGGCTTCCTCAGATAGTCCAAAGATATGTGTGAATTGTTGTCTGTATGTGTCAACCCTGTGATAGTCTGACGACCTGTCCAGGGGTTACCCTGCCTCTCACCCCAGTGTCTGCTGGGATATGCTCCATTTCTAGATTTTTTACACACATGGTATTCCATTCAATGATGTTTAACATTAATAAATATCGTCTTTAGACATTTGGCCACAAACTCATGTAATGCGGCTATTACTTTTTAATGACTCAATAATGTCTTTTTGTGGTTAATCCCTCATGTTGATTCTACTCGTTCATGTCACATTAGCAATGCTACCTTATACTGCTGTATCCATGTGCATTTTCAATGAGGCAACCTGCCATCATTTTACAATAGCACTGAACTTTTCTTTTTCAGAGGAATCTCAGCAAAAAACGTACATGAAATATTGGAATTATCTGTGAAATATCCAGCCCATAGTTCTATAGTGGCTGCGTAGACCAGTGATAAATTACTTCTTTGGTGTCTGGTGGTCTCTGGTGTTGAGATATTTAAGTCTTCTCACTTTTTGCTATCGTAAATCATGACATACTGATGCCTGTTTTTATAGGATTAACTGTGGAAACACAGGTAAGGGGAAAAAGTTATAAGGTGTTTGAAGCGATAGGTCACGGTCATGTCAGTTCATATGTCTGCCTTTCACTGAGAAATGCTTTTCACAGGAGTAGCTTTCAGGAGGCGATCAAGCATAAAAGAAATGGTGGGCAAATATGCCTGAAAATCAAATCTGGTTCTACTTATGAGAAGTTCCCTCCCACTTCTTCTCTTGTTTCCATGGTGGTGAATGGTCACATGCACATACACACATTAAGAGTGGGGTCTAATAGTTTGGTGCAAGCGTGCATGCGTGTGTGCGTGTGTGTGTGTGTGTGTGTGTGTGTGTGTGTGTGCGTGCGTGCATGTGCTAGTGTGCGTGCGCGCAGAGTGATGGTCTAGCACCGCAGTGCTTTGATTCTCTGTCTTGGAATGAGGGAGTGATGTCATTGTTCCTCTGGGGTTTCAGAGTTACTGGGATGAGGTCGTGAGGGGTCAAGACAACCTTGGATTCATCGCTCTTCCCCGCCTTGCCCCCTCTCCACCACCATCACTTAAGCACTACCTTTCTTCTCCATACGTTTCTCATACAGAAGTCTCCCCTCACCCATCTCCCCCTCACCTGGATTGGATTCAAAACTTGTACTGTTTTAACCTGATCCTCTCCCACATTGTGTGGTATCGAGAGGTAAAAGGAGGTCTGCTTCAAGGAAAAATCCAGATTTGTTGACATCCTCTCACAAGGCCTTTAAGAATGCGCTCATATGCTAAAGCAATCAAATTCCCACAATTTCCATAAAACCAAAGTAGAGGGTAAAATTCAGCTTTGCTGGGACTTTCTCACTTAAGCTCTGTGTTTTTCAGTGCTGATCATGACAGGTGTATGTAAGTCCACCTCCTGTGTTGAACTGTTGACCAGGGAGAGGAGCCAGAGTAAAGCAATATTGTATTTCATTCTGATGGTTTCCCAATACACAGGAAAAAACCCTGTGAAGGAGTCAAAACTCTCCACAAATAGTATTAATGCAAACATCTGGTATATTTATGAATGTATGGATAAAAGCGTAGCTCATCTGGTATGTCCATTTAGACTATGGATATTCTGCAAGCAGTGTGGTGCAGACTTTATCTATGACTATATCCCATGATCCAGTCCAGAGATCTACCCTAATCTCCGTATAAACACACAAACACAGCTTATCAAAAAGAAACACCTCCCACAATAGACACACGAGTGCAGTCATAAACACAGATATCATGAAGAAAACACAGTCCCATTGAAACCTGCTTTTCATATAAACGTGCATAGTTGCATGGCTGTGAACGTGCATGCATGTGTGCTTGTCTCCGAGGGCCCTTTTGGTGTTTTGTACTCACTCGTGTGTATTTTGTCCTTTCATCAAACTGGGGGCGGAGGTAAACATGACTTTTAGGACAAGGGGAACAGCGGGTGAGTAGCAGTGAGCTCATAGTGGTCATTATCCTTTGCTCCATCCTAGGACCTCCTACATTCCCCAAAAGCACCTGGTCCCCCCCCTCCCCACTCTCCCTCATTGCCCCAGCGCAGGTCCTTGCAGTAGGGCAGGGCGGCCTCAGGGTTCGAGGGTCCCAGCTGTGTAAATGTTTTCAGTTGCTGTGTGACTGGAACTGGGTCCTTCTTTTTGATCAGACGCCAAGACAAGCCCAGCCTCGGTTGTTCTTGGCAGCTGCTGGGGACGAAAGAATGTCAGCATGACTTTAAAAATATGACGGTTTGTAATTTGGACCACAGAGTGAAAACTGAGCCGCTGGTACAGTTTGTGATCATCTAATTATGCCACCCCCTCTACTCCCCCTTCCCTGAATCCCCCCCGACAAAATCCTAACCCCCTCCTTTTATTCTTATCCAGGAATGAAGCCGTAAAGCTGCTTTGTCCCCTGTGAATTATTTTCGGGGTAGGCGTAATGGCTTTGTGCCCTGCTGCATTACTTCTCCCATGTTTCCCCTCATCCCTCCTTCATGGTTGTGCAGTTCTGTGTTTACTTCACATGCTAACCTGAGGTGCAGGCAACTGATGTGTTTTAAATATTCAAGGGGCTCAAGCCTAGTTGTTTAGACACAAGTCAGTATGAAGGAATTAGGTTTGATACTGTAGCTGTAGTGGTGGTATAGGTCAGCACCTGTTGGCAGGACACTACACACAACATGGCCTTGGTAGCTTGCATGTTCAGCAACTAGACAGTGAGAAATAAATTGTCTTTGTTGGAATAATGAGATTAAAATCTTGTTTCTTTTGTGGTGAGCCAATAAGCCCCTATAGAAAACACTGGTGCTGCATAAACAAAGAATTGTCTGCATAGAGGCTCAGAGCACATTACAGTGGAATCTGTGTTCATATGCACATGCACGCAGTTGTCTGGCCCTCTGTAAATGTGCCAGGTTGTCTGTGACAGTATCAGAGGGGGGCATTTCTCCCACACAAGTTGATATGAAGTACTCCGCAAATCCCTAAGCTCAAAGCTCAAGCATAGATGTGTCAAATATTTAACAAATGAATGAGTTTTTAATCTGGGGCTCAGGGGAATGGAGCGTCATGATAAGGTTCTTTTTTTGTTTTCCCTTCATTAGCATAATTTCTCTGGAGTACATGTGCAGATTTCGTCGGCTTTGTTTGGGATCCCCACTGAGATCTGAAATGGAGGCACGGAATCATAAGAAAAAACCTCCGAGATGTTACAGAAGCCTAAGTGCACCAGTAAAGGCGAGTGTTTGCCAGCAACACAGCTCCCATTGTGTCTCTGGCTGTTCATCCATTTGCCCATAATTGGGTTAATTGAAAACTTAAATGCAAGGTTTGTTTTTTTTCTCTCCTATTCCCTAATTAAACTGTTGTTTTGCCCCTTATCCAATAACAGTGTGCACGGACACGGTGCCAATCAGCTAGGAACCGCAACTTAAGCCATTAAGGGCTGGATGGAGGATTACAAATGTTGGACCACCTCTAATCAGAGGCCCATTGAAAATCCACCTAAGCGGGGAAGAAATGATACATTAGGCTTACACACACTTACAGACTTATTATCATTTTGAATTCTTTTGCCTTTAAAGGCCCTGACACACCAAGTGGACGGACGGCCATTTGTCAATGTCTGGCCCTCGGTTAGCGTCTGTTGCCTAGTTTTTGTGGTATGCCCTGCACTATTTGCACTAGTTGGCCCTTGCCGGCTTTTTTCGGCTGATTCAGCATGTTGAATTGGCTTCGGAGACGGCAGAGTCATCACTGAATAAATTACTCTGATTGGCAGTTCAGCTCAATGCACGAGAATAGAAATGGAAGTGAGGAAAGTAAACAACTAAAGTCAAGAGAGTGTGAGATCAAAGCAAACTTGCTATAGAAGGTAACATTATTTTATTTAGCCATTGAGCTCTTAAGCAGAAGTGGTTCATAATTGTTTGTGTTATTGTTGGCTAGCACATGCTAAGTAACATTTGTTCTTTCAACATTGGGTTGTGTTGCTAATGTGCTAACCGGCTAACTAGCATCTTGAATCTGTCCTGTCGGTCTAATGACGAATACAGACTACTGCCACCTGCTGCTATGGAGAGTTATTTACTCTCATGCAGGTGCAGAATGTGCGTACTAGTTTTTGACTATAGTCTTTGTGATGAGTTCAGGTACAACCTTTTGGCCATCACGCAGACAACGTGAAATGACATAACAGTCAGCCTTTGTCTTCACCAGTTTTTTTTATGTCAATTTGGTGTGAAAAACAAGTCCGCCTAATCACCAGTTGTTATAAAGATTAAGATCTCATTGTCTACTACAATAATACTCAATAAATAATAAAATGTTGCCCTCTAACGTGAGGATAGATAAACGATAGCTTGTCAGTGTTCTAAAAAGCCAAAAGCACAACTGCTTCTGACAGAAATAAAGTGGAGCAGCCAGATCAGCCTGAACCTTCTGACTGGACCTGCAAGGGCCGAGATGACTTATAGTACGCACTGTGTCTCCAGTGTGATCCCTTTTCCTTTTTTATCACAAGCTCCAGCAGCAACCACTACAACCTCAGTTCATGATACAGACTTTGTGCTCACAACAATTCTATTTAAAACTCCCATGTCAAATGCCTCTAATGGCTCTGAGGTTAAAAGAAGGAGAAAGACAGTGGGAGTGTGGGAGGGAGAGCTAAGAGGGTGGCAGAGTGAGTGCCCACAGATACAGTAAACAAATTAAGTCAGACTTTATTTTGAGGGGCCGGCTGCACTGAGCATGAGCTGGCGTCTAGTCTCAGTGTCAGCTAGAGGACCTTTATGCAAGTACGCAGTCCATCTCACGCCTTAATGAGGCAATGGAAAAGCGTGCAGGCCAGCACATCAACAGAAAAACTGCACACAGAAAATACCAACTTAATAAGGCAATACAAGCAAATGAATGATTTTTAGAATCATGTTTTAAACAAGTATTCCTCCCTGAGCACGCAGAGATGGAAGGGGTGAGAGAAAAATCTGCATATGTGAGTGTGTAAGCATGTGCGCGCGCGTGTGTGTGTGTGTGTGTGTGTGTGTGTAAACAAATTCTTCTATAAACCTGGCAGAGCGGAGGCTGCCACAGACATCAGCTCTGCATTTGCATATTCATGGCTCAATTTGCACTTGGCTATGCAAATGTATGCAAACATCGTTTCAGAACATTTCAAAAATAGAAACCAGCATTCCAAACGACGTTGTGCCTCTTAATATGCAGCCACACAAGAAAAAAAAAAAAATTAGTGGGGAAAATCGAACAGGCCAAGTAATGGCTGAATATCTGATTTAAAACTGAGAGCCACGCTGCAATCTTCTGCAAACAAGTTAAAGCGGTATGAGCCCAGTGCTGGTGTTGTTTTGGTGTAATGTGGATACGTAGTGATTAAATGTTTTTTTTTCAATGCCCTTCTTACCATCCCTGTGTGTATTGTGTTTAAAGACCCATAGTATGTAAATATGTTAAGATGTTATTTGGTACAGCCCATGTTTCCCTGTGGCTTATTTTGTGCGGTAATTAGACTTGGATGGGTTTTTTAAAAATGAGGGTAAAATTATTGTTTCCAGACTCTACCACTAAGACTACAGTTAGTACATCAAAATAAAAAAAAAGAGAGCATAATTTGATTCACATTACTCTCTGTATAAACCAAACACTGGATGTTTCATTATGAATCAGTTTTCTATTATGGATTTCCTAATCTTGGCAGCCATGCCAGTTGAACTCTTCCAACACCAAAGCAACTGGCCGTGTCTTCCTCTCTACCACCGGCTCATCTACAACACAGCATTGTCTCCGCTGTGGCTCCCCTACAGAATAGGGAAAGTTTTTCTAGACAGAAGATGAATGGAAGGGGAAGAGTTCAGCAAAATCTACTTTTGCTTAAATCCTATTCATCTGCTGGGCACAAGGCAGGGTAAGCTGTTCCCCTGGCACAGGGTCTGTCTGAGGGGCCGTGTGGGGCCCTCCGGAGCTTTATCTCTCCTCCCTGTGCTCCTCAGGATAAACGGCTCCACATGGAGCCCTAATCCCCCTCTTCACCCGGTCCATTTTCCTTCCCTTTCCTTTCCTTACATCCCTGCTTTTTATCTCCTCATTCTCCCCCTGTTTTCTCCCTCTCCTCCCTTCTCTCTTTCCCCCGTGCCCTACAAATGGCAATTGCCGGCCTATAGGGACTATGCTCTTTCCTCTGTGTGAGACAAACAGTTCACTTAGGAGAGGCTTGTTAAACCCTCGCCACAGTTTGAGCCCAGTTTTGCTGTTTTGCAAAATGTGTTAATTTTATGACACTAAAGCCAGCAGTAAAAGCAAAGCCCCGGCTAATTAGCCAGTGGTGTGAGGTGAGTGGCAAAGAGTGGGCATGCCACTGCTTGAGGTGCCTTAATCATTGTTTACGAGAGAGCTCAGCAGGGTTTTTGGCTCTTGCTCTCTTCACTCCACCTTCCTCTGTAGTACCCGATTTAGCCTATACCCACAATTGTACGGTTACTCACTTAGCACTATTCTTTACAGAGAATAACAAGATACAGGAGTTAGACACGGCGCTGCAAGCAGGATGATTTGTGCATGAAAGAAAAAAAGTTCTCCCTTTTTGCAACCAGGACTTGTTCTTTTTTGTACGTATTGCATTACAAGGGGAGCAAATGCAGCAGAAAATACCCTTTAACTAACCGATACATAATCACAAAGCATTGTATTTTTTCTTCTTCATGAGGTTTATTTAAAGAGTGTCCCTTAATGGTGCTGCTTCTCATAAGTGGCTACAAGCCTCATTTGGCTTTGTTGGGCTGGTACAATGAGGGAGAGGGGGTGTGGGGGTTACCATTGAGAGGTAAGTGCATTACCATTCATGGAGAGAGAGAAAAGGGAAGGTTGTGGAGCAGAAAGTGGCTGCTGCCTCTTTAAGATGGGTTTAAGTGATCAAAATTTCATGCAAGGCTGCAATTGGTGGTATAATGTTGCTCTTTAAGAGAGTTGCCTAATGATTGCCATGTGTGGACAGTGGGTTTTGGAAGGGGATTTTGTGGAGGCAGGGGCTGGGGGCCTGAGACTAGGCCAGACTGTGAAGTAGACTGGTGAGGTCTGGGGGCTGGGGGAGCTTGGAAAGCTGAGTGGAGAGGAGAGAGAAGTCTCACGGAGGGGCTCAGAAAAGGCCAGCCATATGAGATTACAACATACCTAAGAAATGTGCTCGTCGGGAAAGTTTGTGTATTTTGGGAAGTGCTCCAAATTTTCCACAGACAGCTTTTTATTTTTTGGGTTATCTCACTCTCCCCCGCCTCTCCCTCTCTTCGTAGTTTGGACTAATTGCGTGGCATAGAGCCCGCTGAGTCAATATGAGAAACTCTGCTCCCTTTCCCTTTTTTTTCCTTCTTCTTCTTCCCTCACCTCTCTTTCCAAACATTCACTGATAGTATGTGTATTTTTGAATGCAAAGGATAACATGTCTGTATATTTTTCAAGCGCATGGGTTCAGGGTTCTTTTGTAGGTTTAATTTAAAAAGGATGAAATTTTGTAGCGGAGAGAACCAATGTTTCCAGTTTGTGGCTGACAGAAAAGCAGAGCGGTAGCGAGATAGGCTCTTAGGGGACACGCTCCACTGGTGTCCCATGAAAATAAACACAAGACATTAAGATGTTTGATTAAACTCGAGGAAAGGTTCAGCTGATATTATTAAAGTAATGTAGTATTTATTTATATTTAATACATTATTTTTGCCGTCCTTCTGCTGCACACATGCATCACCATCAGTTATAAAACATAAAAAGTAGATCATGAATACTGCTTATTCTTATTTTACAAACTATTTGCAGGTGATTAAAGGAGCTGCAATTAAATTAAACTTGCCCCTCTTCATTTTACAAACTGAAAACCACCTCACTTGACACATATTTGGCTACTGCAGGTTGGACAGCAGCAGCAGTGAGTACAGGCCATGCCTCCACCTGCTGTTCAGCTCTTGCTCTGTGCAGTCACAGACCAGCAGCCGCTGTGGTTGCTGTGTTGAACTCCAAAGGCCCGCTAACGCTGACCCGCTTCCACAGACGTGGTCAGAGGGCTCTCTGCACCGCTTTGACTCGGGCGCTAACTGCCTGGCTCGACAGCACCTCAACACCCTCTCTACTAGAGTGTTTGGTTACATTCATGTAGTCAGAGTTGTGCTATTATGGTGTTTACCGGGAGGAAGTGCCACTGTGCGAGAAGGCGCTTGGCACACAGTCAGTGTCAGAGAACAGTGCCGACTGTCTGTTTTGCTTTTTCACTGCAATCCTGAAGCTAATATGTTTCTTACCTGGTAATTAGATTATTCTAGCCTCTAATGAGACAGTAAAACAGAGCTGAAGTATACACATAGAAGATGCCAGGTAACAACCAAAAATTGGATTATGTTTGTTTGTTTATTTTTTTTTGTGTGTGTATGAATGCTGTACTTTGGGGGTTTTCAGTTTTTATATGACAATTCAAACTTGATGTTTTCAATTTAAAAAGGTTTAGAGAACAATATGTTGAAATTTAAGATATTCATATAATGTAAAATGCTTCTCGTATAACAAAATCCTTTTTGCGTTATAATGTTTTTTTGTTTGTTTTGTTTTGTTTTCATGTCATTCATAGCCCCGGGAACATATTCTGAATGGGGGCACTGAAAAAGGTTTTTGTTTTTGGATAAATTGTAAGTTGCATGTTTATTCCTTTCGGCCCCTCTGAATAGACTTTTTAAAAAAATATGTATCCGATAAATAAATATACACTTTCCTAGGCTCAGTGCTTTACAGAGAAAAAGATTAAACATGCAGTCATCTATGTTGGCAACTTGCTCATTGCCAACCTATTAACACAATACAATATATAAAATGAATAAAACAAGACCATAACATATGCAGCCAAAGCTCTATCTCCAAAGTCAAATGTGTGCTGCATGGCAGCAGAATGCAAAATAATAACTCCAACAACACCAACAGAAAAGTGCTCTAGAACGTATGTTTATATTCAGTTAACTTGAAACAGCAAACACGTTTTAAGGGAAATGTAATGCTTATTCAGTTGGGAACTGCCCATTGGTTCGACAGCCCATTGGTTCAACATCCCATTGTTCCGACCATATTAAATTCATTGTTCCGAAGTCCGTTCCAAAATCATCATGATGCCCTGTGGTTAAGGTCTGGTTAGGTTTAGGCACAAAAACCATTTGGTTAGGGTTATGAAAAGATCATGGTGTGGGTTAAAATGAAAAAGAAAGTGACAAACACATAAGCCATGAGCCTGCTCCGCCTCAAGGCGGTCGCAGCGCACCATACGCCCGCCGCAAGCCGTTCAGCACCGCGGACAGTCGGACTAATGGGATGTCGAACCAATGGGCTGCCGAACCAATGACATGGACCCATTCAATTATGGTTTTTATTTACATAATGAGAAAATGTTGCTTATTAACGTATCTCTAGAGTTGCAAAAATGCAGAGACTGAATGTATCAGCAAAATGTTCAGTGATGATGTATTTCACCTATTTTCTGCCAAAGTACACATTATTGCAATACAGTAACCACTTGTAGTGACTACAGTATTATTTTTGTCATTGCCTTTCTATTATCATTTAACCAAAATCATGATCTTTCCCTAACGTTAAATAAGGTGCTTTTGTTCGCCAAACCTAAAACAGGAATCTGGACACAAACCTGAGTTCTGGTGTCCAGGTCCTGCACTTTGTACGCCTGCAGTCCTCCCCAGCCACCTCCTTCTGAGGCCTATGCCGTACATACATGTTGTGTTTTGCTACCTGAAAGAAACGTTGTCTCTGAACATATTCCATGCAGCAACTGAGTAGCGACAACAATGTTGTTAAGAAAGCAGTTTAGTTAACATACAATTTTCTAGGAGACGGGGTTGGAAATGTAAACGTTATGGTGCTTTTTATCCAGAAAACACAGTCTTGCCTGTTCCAATATGGCAGCGACATCGACGATCTATCCAAAAGCCAATATGACGTTGACGTACATGTCTGTGATGTAGATAGTGTGACACTAAGTGTTGCTGTCATATGGCTTAAGGGGCGTACGCTTGCCACGACTTTAACCGCCTGGAAAACACAAAGTTGGGCACTGGGCGCTACTTTGATGCCTTCTTTGAGCCATCTTTCAAGAGTGCGGCGGCTGGTTGCATCTGAGGTTGCTAAGCAGCATAAACAAGCACCGTGTAGCCCTTTTACCTCATGTCCTGAGTGCAGAGCTGATTTTATTCCAGGCGCTGCTTATACATACAGTATGTGGGTGTTGCACAGATGAAAAGCTCTGGCAGCCCTGCACCAAAATGATCAACTTTTCCGTATTTACCGAAGACTGATAACATGTCTGTCGGCTGTGATTGGTTGTTCCTTGTCACATGACATGCGGTGCATGCTGCTGCGTTTCAAAAGTTGAACTCAGTTTATCTCAGGGTGCAGCCATCACGTCCTGAAAAATAGGTGCTCCGCAACACGTGCGTGTCGCGACAGATTCACTTTGGCATTTGAGCATCTACATTTGAAACGATGAAATGAGGGCGCAAAAAACGTGGCATGTGTACGGCTCCTTACTGTATTGTAATTAGTATTTCCAGTAAATCTTTTCATCAGTTTATTCAGTTTAATTATTTCTGGGGTAAACACGTTCTTGGGTGCTGCAGCACCCCACAGTGATGATGTTATTTGACATATTTACCTGTCATTACTAGACACCAAAGTTATTGTACATATCACTTAATCTTGTTACTGTGTGTCACACAACCAACAAAAACAAACTTTCTCGTCCAGGCTGGTATGTTGTTATAACAGAAAACGTACATATGTTGTTAAAATGAGAAAAAGATCCATCATCGCCTGAAGAGAGAGTGTAGCCTCGAGCAATCATATAACATGATTGATAAACATATTACACGATGGATCCAGACAGGTGGCAGCTGTCTGTAAAAGTTACCTGATATAACAAAAAAAGTTTCTGGTAATAACCAAAGAAAACATCAAAATATTGTTTCGACGTAGCAACAGGATGTTGATTTGCAGTTGTAATTTGCAGATTTAGTGTTGACTGAACATGCCTGTAGTGTACGTGGATACACAGCAGATTAATATGATGTAATTTAATTGTTGATGGGAAACAAAATCCTGATACATGGATAACAGGTGATATAGACACACAGAGCGGTCGCAGGAAAAGGTATTTATCTGAGCCTGGCTCTGTTGCCGGCTGCCCTGCTCTCTGTTCCCTCTCTCACATAGATACTTATCAGCTTTTAAAGGCGGCGATTCACCCCTATCACCCATCAACAGCACCTTGCGACATACGCTGCTTCACCACTACAAATCCCATTACTTTTATCCTTAGCTAATACTGGGGTGCTGTTGCCTCCTGTCAGGGCCCACGGCACAAACAATTTGCTTTCTTCCTCCTTCCATTTCACAGAACTGCTCACGGTCAGAGCGATGGGGGTGAGGCTGGTTAGGGCGAGCTGTGGGCCCTGCTCGAATTGTCACACAAACTTTGAAATGGTTGCCAGAGTTAAAGTAGCTTGAGGGCCAAAGAGTTTGATTTTGGAGTATATGCCGATGTTATATGACCGGCCTGCTAAGAGTCATACGTAAATAAAGTTTGTGCCATACAGTATGTGTATGGGGGAGCTCTTATATGCTTTGTAGCTTGAACTTGCTATTTACAACATCACACACACACACACACACACACACCAGCCCATCATCCCTGATGCGTCAGGGCTTGTTGTGTTCACTCTCGGCCCGGCTCCGCCTGCCTGACCCTCCTGACCTGAGTGCATTCCTTTCTGAGGTGATTGGCAGCCCATGCAAATACTACACAACCATGACTGGCAGTAAGAGCCACTCCGTGCCCTTCCCACAATGCCCCTGGCCCCTCCCCGTCAATAGACGCTGAGCTGGCGTCATTGTCCAGATACAGTGACCTTTTACCTCTCCAAAGTTAGCGCTTCCTGGGAACCACCCCAGAACTTTTCTCCAATCCGTATTGGAATGTGTGACATGTAGGCATGATCTCTCTGTTTACCTCCCCTCTCTCCTCGCTATCTCTACGTTTTGTTCTGTTTTTTTTTTTCCTTCTTCACTATCTCTGTCTGTATCCCTCTCCCCCTGGCAGTCCCAGCTGCGAACACAACATAGCGGGGGAATGTTTTTTAAAGCCCACTAAACAATATTCTATTAGCATAAATTTGGTTCTGTCTCTCTCTTGCCTTTCTGCAATGTCACAGCCAGATCTCTTTGCTTTAAGGATTGAAAGGCAAACAGCTTTAGGTGTTGTTTGTGGGTTGGCTTTCCTTCTTGGCATGACAAGGCCTTAGGGCACCAAATGCATTACAGCTCTAACTGTGTCAAATCTCAGAGGGCTGGGAGGACCCCAGCCAACCTGTGTTCTCTAATGTCACACACCAGCAGTAAGCCAAGTCAATAAAATGAACACCCAGTGATCAAAGAGGTGACAAGGATGCTCGTGACAGTGGGATGAAATTCCAAGTTACTCTACGACGCAACACAACACGGTGATGCAAACCCTTTGCATACATATCTTACCCCTGCAGCACTCTACGTGAGTGGTAGTAAAAGGGCTTGGAGATATTTGGATCATTAATAGATCCCACCACTGAGCTGTTATGCAGTACTGTACACTGCCTGGGAATATTCCCTAATGATTTCCACAGACCTCAAGCCTGCTCCTTCCCCCCTTCCAGCCTAATCTGTTATTCCTTTTGTTCATTTCCCTTTTGTTCTTTCTCTTTATATTTTTTGCTTCTATTCTTTAATTACTGTTCCCACCCAGCGAGGGCCCTGTCTCTGTGGCCCCCCATGTCCCAAGAGAAGCAGGGAGACGCGACCATGTGGCTTTGCTGACAATGACATGAATGGCCACGGTGGCAGGGCCACCTCTCTGAGGACTGGGACACGGGGGTGGGGGGAGGAGGAGGCGGTGGAGAAGGAGGAGGAGAAAAGATGGAGAGAATGAAAAGGGGTGGGAAAGATGAGCGCAGGGAGCCCCGGTTCAACCCTTATTTCTCCTTCTCTATTCTCCGTGGTTGGGAAGGAATTCTCAGTTCCCTGGGTGGTTTTAGAGAGAAAGGTGGAATGAGGAGAGGAGGGGGGAAGAGGTGGTTTAAATCACGGAGGACAACAGGCAAACAAGAGGCAAAACTTCAACAAATCCTGAATTTCTATTAGCACTTTAGCCTTGGTGATGTAACAGCTATGCCCAGGAGGCCAATAAAAGTTAATGACAGAGGATTATTTTGCCACCAGTCAAGCTCCACAGAAGACTCTGAATCAGTACTTATGGTGGTCAAGAATTTATTCCCAGCAAGCACTCCTGATCCATAAAAAGCAGTATGGCATCCACTGAGTGGTGTGTGTTCTCCACAGATGAGGGTGGTAAAGACGGCAATGATGGCGTTGATGATAAAGATGATGTTGGCGATGCTAATAACGCGTAGTTAAACTATTCCAACCTTCGCCATAACATCATGCAGAATGTCATAAAAATGTGCATCCTGCTGTGAGCAATCGCAGACACTACACTGTGTAAGTGTATAATAGTATATACACACATCTATGAATAAGTCTATATTCCCTACAAGCTGACAACTTAATGCCGTCTCAGGCACGGCAACAAGATGAAATCAGATTGGCAGGATATCGTGAAAATCCAGACTGAAAGTGAGCTCATGAAAATCTGTAGAAAAGAATAATTCACATCTAAGCTTGAGAAGCAAAGGCACTGTCGTTACCCCCCCACATGCACGCACACACACACCATCACCATCCCACCCCTACTCTCCAACCCACGCATGCTGCCAACTAGTCCATGTTCATTCCACACACATCTCCACCAGATAATTTTTGTTTTAATAGAATCGCTTAAAACAATTAATTACTGTCGCCTTTTCTCCCCCCTATACACCTCTCCTTTTGCCCCCCCCCCACTCACTCAATCCCTCTCTCACTCATTCCCCTGCGTCGTAGGAGATACAGGCGGTAATAAAAAGGCGTTTATTGGACGATTTTCTGGAGGCCCGTTGGTTATTAACATGTAAATTAAATCATCACAGCTGTTCCATTTTCAATCAGATGGAGTTTGAGGGAGGCGGGGCGCAGAACGAGGACCCCAGTGCACTGATTTTATTACGCACACCTTCATTAGGAGCCCTGCAGCCACGATCACCACCACCACAACAATCAACCTCCTGACATACACACACACACACAGAGGGAGAGAGGCAGGCACTGATACACACACAAGCACACGCATACATTGCACCGCTAATGCAGAATGCTCTTACTAGCATGTAAGCTACTCCCACATAAACCCTGATTCTCAATTTTTATGTGGTCTCTCACAAGATAACAAGAATACAAACTATAAGCGCAGCATATGAGAGAATTCAGACTGAAAAACTTTAGCGTTTAATTTTATGCGTGAGGTTTCAACTTCACCTTGTCCAGCCAGTGGTAATGTACATAAATTTGGTGGCAGCCAAATGCTCATAGATCGATACTTTTCCTCCTGATTGTTCCACTGAGTGGCTATCTCGTCCCCTGAGCTCTTGACCCCAAACATGAAAGGCGACATGCTCTTAAAGACAATGACACCTCACTGATGGCTGCTGAAAGAAAAAAAAAAAGCCTCGTGTCTTTGAGCAGAAAGCACCCAGACCCTTCTAAACCCCCCGGAGACGAGCAGGCAAAAGGCAGACGGACGGCCGTAACTCAAAGAAATTGTCAGAAAACGCAGCAGATGATGGACTTTACCAATGATCATTTTTCTAATGCATATATATGTTTTAAAGGCCTCGGAGACGGCCAATCTCATAAACGAGCAGTGTTTAAAAGCACGGGGCGGCGAGACTTAGGCTGTGATGAGATATTGGTAAGCCCGTGTAGAAAGGTTAATGTTGCCCACAGAACGTGCTAATGGTTCTGGTTTGACAATGGCCTGTGGGGAGTGTGGTGGAAACCTCATAGAAGCTAACTCATTGACACATAAATTGTACATTTTCAACAATTTCATTATGATCTACACCATCTTACCATGACATATATCAATAGGGATGAAGTGGATGGTCTTATTTTTCTTGCTTTTCCCCTTAACTCACAGGCCTGAGAGGATATTGATCTTTCATCTCTTCGGAGGAAGAATCACATTATTGCCGATGGAGAATAAAGTGCCACAGCCATATGGAAATTAAAGCACAGGGAGCAGTGGCACGCAGCAATAAAGTAATGCATGTCAAAACATGAATAGCATTTATCTTCCTAACAAGTATAAATGGATCAGCTGATTTGAAACATGCTACATAAATAATGTGCATTGTAGTAATCAGCTAAATGAACAAAAAAGAAGCGATTGCTTTAGACATGTTGTGTTTAAAACCTTGCAAAACCATTTTATTTTCTCTTAAGATAACACAAATATATTAAAGATGCTACAAAAGACAGTGCTAATAAACTGTCTTTGTGGATAACACTCAAAACATTTAGACGTTTTTCTTTCTTAAAGCTTGTATGGAGGATTTTGCTTTTGAAGGAGGGATGCGGAAATACTAAATCCGTGTGAAGATTGTATACCAGAGAGAGAGGGTGGTGAGGTTCGTCTCTGTGTTTGGCGCTGAGGAGTCAGACAGCAGCTTGTATGGGTAGTGGTGAGATAATGGATTGACCTCTAGTCTGCCCGCGCAGAGTGGCTGCATTATAGCAAAGCCAGTGTGAATAAAAGAAAAGATGGTTATTTTTAGCGCCCAATTGAAATGCTGAAGGAATCTGTCACTGGGCTCAGAGTGCAGAGTTGTGAGGGAGATAAAATCATATAGTGAAAGACAGAAAAGAAAGAGCCATGTAAAGCAAAAAATAAGAAGTAAGGGAACTTGTGGATATAAACATTTCAGTGCAGCCAGCGGTGCTGCCGCCTACATTTGTTTAAAAAAACAACAACAATAGACACAGTCCTAAAAGGAGATGCATAATTTACATAAATTATATATTAATCCAGATTAATTAGCATATATATTTGAATTAGGATTTAAAAGCTTTAAGGCCTATTTCGATTATTCCACTCTGACTCCAACCTCTGATCACTCTGAAAAGGGGGATGTGAATTTGTATATTCAACATTAATACACTATGCTAATAGTGGCTAATACTGATATGCAGATTTACTTAATTACTAAATGGATTTTACTCTACTTTGCCATGCTTTGCCACAGTGAGTCAAGTATGTTTGTTTTAGTTTATGTTCAAAGAGGCTTACAGGAACTCACATCCTCCAATTAATGCAGGAGGAATTAACTTGATTTTGGCTGGTTTCCCATTTAAAAAAAAACAAAACAATAAAAGCCCATCCTACTTTTCCTCCTCATCTTTATGATTATTGCCGTCCTGAGAATCATCGACATCATCGCTCTAATTTGCCTCATTAGTTACAGTAGTTAGGGTAACGATGATCCTCCTATAATATGTCACCAACCTTTATGTGTAATCCAGAGGAGCTATACATGCCTGTGTCAAGCCCTATTAGAAACAGAGAAATAATCTCTGACTCTGTTGAATATATCAAGCTAGTAAACAGTGCAGTTTATTGGCACAGGCTGCTGTTTTATGACTTAATCTCCTGTGGTAACGCAACTCAGCTACAACAGGTCATATTGGTTTATTGTTGTGGCACTAAATAATCAATAACATGGATGTTGGGATGCTATTTGTGAAGCCAGTTCCGGATTGATCTACACAAGATGTTTAAGATTTTGCCGCCCTCAAAATGACAAGGTAGAATATCACACGGAAAGCCATCACAAGTCGCTGTCTTATGATCAAGGGCTTACCAACAACCTGCAGTCACTTTAAGTGTTTGAAGATGCTGTAGCCAAGAGGAAACTTGAAAAAAACACCCTATATTTACGGATGCAGTTTAATATAATACACTTCTGTGTGCTTTGCTTCCTCCCACATTTTGCTTTTATTTTGTCAGCACCTTCCAAGGTAGTTAGCCTACAGCATTTGTGCATATGTAAATGTGATAATGTCAAATGGCTATTTATGGCGCTCTGCCCTCGAGGGTGTCAAATGACTCATAAGAGGAGACTCAGGAAACGTATTTATCCCTGAGGTTTGTCTACCCACCTACCAACCCCTACCACCCTTAACCCAACAATCTAAGGATACACAACCCCCCCCCCCCCCCCCCCGCAGGCCCCATCTCTTGTGTCACATGCAACATTGATTGTCTATTATATTACATTGATCAAGGGGTGATAACTTGTAATAATTGGATGTTAAATTAAAGAGCTCTCTCCTAGTTCTTGCCATCTCAATTGTAATTGTCATTGGGTGGCAGTTATGATGATGTATGAGGGATTGTGTTTTGCGCAGTGGAGCATGACCCTGATGAGTAATGCTCCTTTTGGCTGCTTGGCATCTCTCCATTTCTCTGCCTTTGCTTTAATGTGTGGCGATGGACTTAGGGGTGGCAAAGAAGAGAAGGGAGAAGAGGGAGGGTAAGTATGGCTTTGGGGTCTTGAGGGAGAGGATTAAGGAAAGGCGACTTGCAAAATGCATGTTTTGCACTCTCCGTCAGTGTGTATGATTAGCTGCGTTTATACTAAACACTTTCAGTACAGTACCCTTAGAACCGTGCGTAACCTGTATGGACATGTAGCTAAACCATATGTTTTGCGTTTCCACAGCAGACAGTCTCTTTATTTAGGTGGGGTTGTTACCGGATGGCTATAGCTGCATCACTGCTCCATCCAGCCCTTGCTGTTCTACATCTTCACCAACAATGTCTACCCCTCGCTGATCGTCCACAGAATGGGGTGTGTGGGTAGCGTAGGAGTAGTGGTGCCAGAGTGCACAGGAAAGTGCTTTGAGGAAAATTTAACATTTGTACTTTGCATAAACTGGTTAAAATTCATAAACAGTTTTTAAGCGCTTGAAGATCTAATCATCACTCAAGCTTATGGCACACACAAGAGCCAATTAAACAAATGGTCAGAATTGTCATGTTTGCATTTAAAGTCCAGTTCAGACCAAAGATTCACGACGAGATGAAACTGTTATAGAATGTTGCAGAGAAAAGTTGCGGCAGTGCGAACTGGCTGGTCTGAGCTCGACTCAAGCCAGCTGATGGTGTCACCTGCAATTCAGGTGGTCAAATCGCCATCACCTGTTTCAACAGCCAGTCAGCTTTTAGTGAAGTCCGTTGGTCAAGTCACAATGACCGCGGACGGTGTGTCTGCTTGCTCTGGCAGGTGCTCTGTCCCTGCGGAGCCCTCTATTTCCGTCCTTACAGCGTGCCAGTGTTGGACGGTGGGTTACTGTTGCTGCTCACTGTATATGCTTATGCCCCACCCACACACATTCTCATAGACTGATTAATTGGCGCTGGATTTTTATATTATTGTAGCGTATTTATCATGAATACAGTCCATCTAATGCTTGTTTTATTTCTGTTTTTCACTGTTTCATCACTACTACAAGCGCAACTGTAGCCAGTATCTCACTATCACTATCCTCTCTCATATTTTACAAAGCTGCAAATTACATTTGGCCACAAAAAAAGCCTGAAAAGCTGGAAATCAGAACAGAAGTACAGAGAGTTGTTGCATAGAGATGATGCACCATCTCATCTAGTTGCATTGGTGTGAACCGACAGGTTTTTAGAACATTGCAGAATGGCACATTGCAAATAGCTGCCTGTTTCAACTCGTCTTGTTGCGAATATTTGGTCTGACCTGGGCTTAAGGTGTGTTAATTGTTTCATGACATCAGCTCATGCATTGAGCCAGAGATATTGGATAAAGCGAGATACCCCACTCAGCTCACTTCCTGATTCAGTTGAGGTTGAGGGAGAACAGGCTCTGATTGGAGGGAGAGCTAACCACGCCCACTTAGGAGACAGGAAGAGTAACTGTTTTCTTAACATTGGATAAGCCTACGTGGGGTATCTCCTTTATCCAATATCTCTGATTGAGCACACGCTGCTCTCATGTACTGTTCAAAAACAATGCACCAAAATTTGTGCATAACCCATGTATTTTGGAAAGAGATGATCACGTGACCATTACAGTGACGGGAGTAAAGAAGAGGTTTTTCTCCCAGGAGACTGGTGTTCGGAATTGTGTGAATTTTGAATGAACTTTGAGTCATTTTAATGTACCTCATCGTTATGTTTCTTTTCCTAAATCTAACCACGGTAACGGTAGCTTTATGCTGATTAAGTAATGGAACTTTAGGTATGTACCATCATTTGTAGAGTGCTAATTCCTAGGATATCATTCTAACTGTTGTATGACGATACAGTTTTGAGTAGCATGCAAGAAAACATTCCATCCATCTCCATTCCATCTACCAGTTGCTGGTAGCTGCTGGAGGAAGCTGGTGAATTATTTTTCTCACTCTGTAGCTGCTAACTGTTGGCTAGTGAAGATAAAAAGGGAGCAGCTAACAAATGTATATAAACTTGCCATCGTAGACAGAGTGGTTACAGTCCTCTCTAGTTCTTGTCAAGTAAGAGTGTCGATTCTCCCTTGACCAATCAATGGACTGCATGTGTTTCTATCTCCAACATTTAGTTTCGGATCAGTGTGCTAAGTACCTCAACAGAAGGGTGATGAAAAAGCTGTATGGAATTAAATGATTCTATTGGTGCCAACTTTGACAGTGGAAATAAAAAAAAATAACCATTCTAATGTGTAATGAATTGAACTGAACAGGACTGCTCGGTGGAAACGAGGCTCTTGTATACAGCACATTATAATATCTGTCTTATCGCCCTTGTGCCTGCCTCCAAATAGCTGTTTAGATTCACTGCTGTCTACTCATCCCACGCCGAGCCCACCATGCTGTCACCTGACCTAGGAGTGACAAAGCAGAGTCCTTACCCCTTATTATGAGAACATGAGGTCAAAGGCACAGCTGCATATGACAGACACCTCCTCACTTCCCGACCCCTGTCACATCTCATCCATATGAACTGCCACCATAGGCTCCATGTTACAGACAAGGACACTATACTACTCGAGTATATCATCCACAGAATCCATCCTCCAGGGGGACAGCCTCTACACAAGGTCCTTTGCAAAGAAAAAAAAACTGTTTATGGTGTCTACAGCACAGTGCACTTGCTAACCATCTTACCCTAAAGACTATCAGAGACCAGAGTTTGCGGAGCCTCGTTGAGCTTTTAAAAATGATTCTGCTTGAAAAATGACAGTTTGGTCACAAGGGTGAAAAACTAATATTTATTATAAGAATTAACAGTGTTGTAGAGATGCGCAACGGATCGTTAACAATTCCTGTAAAAGCTAATGCATCTTTTCAACAGCTCACCAGTGTTTAACCTGTACTCCTTAGCTGATGAGCAAGCAAACAAAAAATTATTGTGCCGCCGCTATAGCTGACAACAGAGAGTTACAATTCATAAAACTGTCACCTGCTGCGGCTCAAGCTCAATAAAAGCTCGCAGAAAAGAAATGGCCGACTTGTTGGAGCAGGGCCAGACTGTCACATTAAAGCTCATGCACGCAGGTTAGGCGGATACAGAAAGAAAGCAGTTAAAAACTACACCAACAGTCTACGAGGCAAACCTAGCTTACACCATAGATAAATACGCTCTGTGGCAGACATGTCAACATGGCAATGCAAACATCATGGGACATCCTTGGACACATTCAGAAGCACTGTGTCTCATCCAAAATAAGCAAACAGAGGCAGAGGTAGATAGCAGATAGTGAGCCAGCAGTTCCCGTACCAAAGGAAGACGAGGGGTGTAGCCCAAGTACTTAGACTCACAGAGCTACAATGCCTAGAGTAAATACACATGTACCTACAGTACACACACACACACACACACACACACACACACACACACACTTTTCACACATGCTCACACTTTCTAAGCTATCCTCTGAAGGCTAATACGGCAGCAAATTACCATATTCAACAGGCTCATCTCCCTGTACTCATTAGCAGATAAACGATATGCCTATATTTAAAGCACTATCACACATTAGTGTCATCATGAAATGTGTGCGCATACCACACACACGCAGACACACACGCAGCATCGCGTACGTGTGTGCATCTCAACTCCACAGGATCATCCTCAATCCATCCTCTTCCTCTTGTGTGTCCCTGTGCTTTGCTTGCTGTCGGAGTGTATGGTAGTGTGTGTGTGTGTGTGTGTGTGTGTGTGTGTGTGTGTGTGTATGAGGAGCTCCCTGGTGATGTGGAGCCAGCTCAGTGAGCTGACAGTGGGGGGGGCAACACCAGCGCCGGCGATTAGCATGAGCTTCCATAGGGCGCCGCAGTGGCTGCTGGGAGATTCCATCTTAGGCATGGACCTGTCTCTTCATCGGGAAGTGACAACCCCCCGTGGCACGACGCGCTCAGCCAGACAACTCCGACAACTGGCTGCATCCCGAGTCTCCAGAAACAGATACATTCTCTTACCTTCATCTCCTTGTCTTCCTCCGCATCATCGCCATAATCAACATAATCACAATCTTCTCCTACATCCTGACCATTAATTGCCATATCTTCATTACTGTCGTGATTGCGTCTGTGGCAGATATTACAGCGGCACCATTATCATCAGTGTTGACGCCGCTGCTCGCCATACAGTTGTTATCAGCCTGACAGTAAACACAATAAGTGGTGTTCAGCCTCATTAGCCAGCTCATAGCAATTCACTAAATGGAATAAAAGCTAACCTTCTCATGGGCTCCAACAGTACATAGTTACCTTATGATTCAGCAAAGTCAATGCTCATGCTCATAAGCAGTTTATTTGATCAGTGATGACACCTACCCCGAGGAACTTAGCTGTCGTACTTGTCTCAGTCTGAATGCGCTCAAGACTGACAGGTGCAGCTTGATGTAAAGCTTGTTCAGAAGGGGCGATAGATTTGACTGGTCTTATGTATTCAGGTTGGTTGATATGGAGACATTCACATCTGACTGCTCTGACCAATAAAGTACACAGTCTGTTGGCCCCCAAAGGTTCAAGCGCTGTGAACCCCCCTGTCTCTTCTTCCCTTTCTCCCCCCCCTCTTCCTCTTCCTCCTTCCAGCCTGTCAACTCAGTGAACAGGATGGTCTGCCATAACCTATTTCATTGGGATGCTTTGTTAGGCATCAGATAGCTGGTGGCTGGTGTGTTACTAGCTAACAACCATGCGTAGGTATGACTAAAAGGTACAGAGTGGAATCCATGTGGGTAATCAAACTCTCCACAGATTCCTTCCCTGTCACATGTAACTTAACAAATGTCGATATCTGTAACATTTGTTCTGTACTCTTGGGTAGCTTTTCATGCCACATTTTTTATACTGAATACAAGCAACGTTCTTAAAGCTTTATTTCTGGGTTTTACACACACATATACACACTAACACACGCACACTTAAAAAAATGAAAGCCACTTTTTCCCCCCTCAAAGTTGCACATGTACCCTAACCTGAAGGGGAACTGTCAATTGGTCCGACAGCCCATTGGTCCGACATCCCATTGTTCCGACCATATTAAACCCATTGTTCCGAAGTCCCGTTGTTCCGAAATCATCATGATGCCCTGTGGTTAAGGTCTGGTTAGGTTTAGGCACAAAAACCACTTGGTTAGGTTCAGGAAAAGATCATGGTGTGGGTTAAAATGAAAAAAGAAAGTGGCAAACACATAAGCCGTGAGCCTGCTTCGCCTCAGGCCTTTCCCAGCTGACCCAGAGCTGGTCACGGCGCACCATCAAGGTAGAAATATGCCCGCTGGGAGCCGTTCAGCACCGCGGACCGTTGGACTAATGGGATGTCGGACCAATGACGTGGACCCATCTGAGGCTCGTCCAACAGACAACTTCTTTTAGGATATTCTACTGTTTGTTATTGTCAACACACCCCATAAAGAGACCAAACCCAACGATGCATCGGCCTGTCTGTCAATACTTTCTTACTTTCAGTGGCACTCAGCCCCAAGCTCATTTGTTTCTATAAATGTTTAAAGATCCCCTCCATTTAAAAATGTGTTTTTTATGTCTGTATTCCCTTAAATGACCTTGGCCGTGCTGACTTTACTTGTGCAAAGTTTGTCACTAGAGAGGTGTTTTTACATTCCTCTGTTGAAAGGAGTGATGTCTGTGCACTTCCATAAAATCTGAGCTTCAAATGTATTCTGGGCAAGTTAGGTACATTACAGATTTTGAAAGCCGTCCACTGTCCAATATGCAACGGGCAAACAGACTTCAACACCACAAACGTCCAATGTGGAGCGGACTTAGTACATGTAATATAAAAATCTCAGCCATATGAATATCTGCAAACTTTGATTAGATTTCTGATATATAATTAATAACATGAATACACTGTAACATTAGAGCAGATACTATTGTATATTCAACCACTGCCAATAACAAGCTAACCAGTGAACAAACAACACAAACAAATATAAGATGCTAACTGCACCATTTTGATTCATCTGTAAGTTGCTGATTTTGGTGCACAACAGACTCCTCATCATAAATTGTATAATATAATGGACGTGCGTACCAGGACGACACCCATTGTTTTGTGGACCGCCATTCTGAAGCCTTGAGTTCGGCATTTTAGCATTCGCCATCTTGTTTTTTTGGAGCAAGACATCTCCATATTTGGATTAGAGCTTGGACCTGTGTAGGAGCAAGGGGTGGATCAGACTCATAGACTGTAGCAGAGGTTTGCTGACAGCCTGTCACTCAAGCGGCCCAATAGCTATAGAGACCAAAACTGTTTTCTGTACCAGGCTGTAAACATGTTATTTCTGCTATAAAGTTAGGCTTTTTAGCACACTAGCCCATGGGTATCGACTTGCTTCTGGAGCCAGCCTCAAGTGGCCAAGCAGAGGAGCTGCAGTTTTTGGCACTTCCGTGTGGCTTCTTTTTTCAGCACTGGTAGTTGCCGCTTGCTCCTCACCTGAGTCTGGGTTTGACTGGGGCTCAAATATGTATGGCTGAATCTCTCAATGTTTCCTGTAAAGTTAACGCTAGCCATGTGGATGCACACTGGCCTTTCACTGGTCAATCTTGTGTCAGTCTCATAGCCAGACCTATCTCCACACTTCATTTTAGTATTGTGCCAGCACTGGAGAAAATGGACAGCGAAACTTGGCACAAGCAGCAGTTGTAGGCCGGATCCTTAATTTCTCAATGAGGGAGAAAGAGTTTTAAGTTTTGGGACACACTGATCATTTAAGGTCTACTTGTTGAATTTTGTCTCCAGTGAGAGCTCGGGGTGGGTCAACCTGTAAAGCCCACTGACACGTTGTATATGGTAGTGGTCTAATCCAATAAACGTGACTAACTTGGTTTACTGCATAATTTAACTGCCTGAGGTATCATAACATTTGAAATCAATGCCAACTATAAATGATTCAGTGTTTAACATCCAGCGGTAGAAGAGGTGGATACATGCAAGAATTACATGGATGACATAATCATGTTAATCTCTCTTTACGTTCTATTCTGTTTGATATCTGTGGTGAGGTTTTTCCTCTCCTTTTCTGGGCTCTCCTCGGGGCCTCCTGCTCATCTGGGGCTCGGGCCTTTGATTATTTCTTTGTTTGTCATTATGCTACTCCTCACTCTCTTATGCTCTCCTGTAGGTACACCATGCTATGATCACCCATGTTAGGGGCAATATGCACAGGGGCTCAAATGTCTGGAAGAATATACTGCAATGTCTCTTTGGAAGGTTAACACACAAAAAATACATGTTTATTGCATTATGGATGCTGCTGTAGGAGTTTGTGTTGATAGTTCATTTAATGTTTCTTACTTTGAGGGGATGACCTGCCTTCTCTCGTGCCGACTGACATGATGAAACCACCACCACAGTGCTGTGATCATCATTGGTACTGTAGATACTGTATTGTTTAACAAAATATAGAAAGAAAAAGGCACCACAAATATGCATATTTCTAAACATACATTTATAGTGATAGTTTAACAGCAATAGTCGGTCACTGTTGGTCTGCCATATTGAAATGAGCATATTTCATTGTTAAACATCATTGAGCCTGTTATTGAATTATTCATTTCAATTGTACATGACACATTTAAGCATACATTTTAATTAAATGATTGTGTAATTAATATTGCATTAGTGTGTTAACGGACCCATTGCAGTGAAAGACAAGAGCACTCTGCCTATAGGGACAATTGTTTTAATGCAGTTGGAACGCAAAGCAAATTACAGTCGTCTCACTTATTTGTGAAATAAAATCCTATAAACTGTGTTTGACTGAAGGGTTACTTCATGCTATGTTTCTGCCTCATTAATATTGATTCCCAGTAGGATGGATGTGTGTTTCTCTGTCTGTAGTTCACATTTCACAACTCTGAACTGCTCACCCACACACACACGTGCACACACACCCCCACACACACACAGAACTATTTTGACAGGCCCTCAATTTTTTTTTTTTTTTTTTTTTTTTAAATCATGAGTAAAAATTTGGGTGTTTAAAACATTTATGACTGATTAGCAGAGAACTTATCCCTTTTAAAGCCTTTCATGTATAAATCATGTGTATTTTGATTTGAAGGGGCCGCTTCTGCGTTATTGATGAGGCGCTCGACTCTAATCAATTAGTAATTGGAGCACAGCTTTTAAATAATGCATTTATTAGGCCTTGTGATGTGTTTAATGGCAGCCCCTTGCAGTGCAAATACGTCTGAAGTGCCCTAATGAGTCTTTTATGGGCCAGCCCAGGGAAAATGGCTCATCTCACTCTGTGACATTGCTGTACAATATGCCTTGTTTACACTGAATCAGCGAGTCAGAAAACCAATGCATAGAAGTTCTTACAAATTGTTATCGTGGTTATTATGCTCATATGGAAAGAGCTTGCATTCATGTTTTTGTTTTGTCTCACCAGCTTGTTCTCTGTGTGTCTTCCAACTTGCCAATTAGTAACCTCATGTAATAATCAGCAGTATTTATCAGCATAAAGAAAACAACGACCGCTACAAAACAGTTTGGTTGAACTTTTACAGTTTAATGTTGCTATAACAAAAGATTGTGGCACATTCCAAGTCCCTTACACTGTGGCAATTTTTCCTCGTGAGATAATTATCCTCCACATCACTGGTTGAACCACCTGTGTGGAAGAAGCGCACCACCTGCCTGAGGACAAACCCCTGGTGAAGGCCTGAGCTGTTTAGCCAAAGTCTATATCACCAGCCAGGTTATGCACACCATCCATCATCGTCAGCCCGACTGTGTTTGTGGTCTGTCAGCAGCGTGTGTATGTGCGCACATGCTTGGTGCACATGTACGTGTGCGTGTGGGAGAGCTGAGTATTGTTGGAGAGCTGTTGCTCTCCTGGCAGGGGTGGGTTTTAATTGGAACACCCAGTGAGTGGTATGAGTGCTGGTGTCACAGTGAAAACTCTACAGACAGGCCCACACTGATTCACTCATATGGTGAGCTACTGTCTCCTGAGGGGCTGCAGATTATAAAGGCATTCACAACTTTAAATACCCATGCATCACATCACATTCCCTGACTGACTGTGCATGTGTATGTGTGTGTGTGTGTGTGTGTGTGTGTGTGTGTCACATACATCTGTATTTATGTACCTACCGCTGCATGTTCTGTCTTTCCACCTTAAGGATCTGTCAAATGTATTCTGCCTATTATTGATATGACAACTAGCCTGTTTAAACATTAGTGTATTGTTATTTTGATTTGAGATCACAATCAGCATGCAGAGAGGTGACAGTAGACACACTGGCTGCTGAGTGTATATATGTGAGTCTTGTGTCAATAATGCATGCATATGAATATGTTTACCACAACAAATCACTTGGCTGTTGCACCAGGGTTTTTATCCTGACTTGGCACATGCGTGTGTATGTGTGTGTGTTGCAGGGATTCTTTGTTGCCACAAATATCATTTACCAAATTGAATCCATCCTTATCTTTCTCCATCCTTGTCTCTGCCCAAATACCTGGAGTGATAGTTTTCTTCTTCCCATCTCCTCTCCTCTAATACTTTGAGCTGTGTACTTCTGAGTCATTTTTATCCACCATTATTACAATTCCCTAGCAGTGAGTCTGTTACTTTATTCTGTTTTTCTTCTGGTGTTTCTGTCTCATTTGAATTCAACTCGCACTGCACCCTCCCCGCTCTCTTCCACACAATTTATATACACATGCAGCCCCGCATGCATTCGCAAACATACACGCGCGCACACAGTTATATACAAGCTCAGCCCTCCCCCACAAGAACAACCAAATGCACACACACTCACACACACACACACACACATGCTCGATGTTTCAGCGGGAGTGGTGCCTGACAGGAACAAGTGACAGCTCCCTAATTACCTCCTCACTGTAGACGCTGACGCTGCCTGAGACGCACTGCTCATTTTCCTCTTTCTCCTTCCTCCCCCTTTCCCTCCCTCCCTCCCTCCCTCTCTCCTCTCTCGCACTCACCCACCCTTCTATTCCCTTTCTTCCTACCCACCTCCTCTCCTATCTCCCCTGTGGTGAATTATGCATGTCCAGGAACTCCCAATCTGCATTCACACCAGCCCTGCCGAGACCAACCACCTATATGTTCCCTTCGTCCGCCCTTCTCTTTCCTCTTCCTACACATTTCCACTCACTTATCTTCTGTGCTGTGGAGAATGACACTCCTATCTGATAACATAGTCATATAAACGGAGATTTTTTTTAAAAAAGAAATAGTGGCCCTCGATCAATAAACACTTTTTAACATTGCTTGTGGCCATAGTAAAAAGGCTAGAGGGTGTGCACAGAATTAGCCTTCCTCATTGCAGACCACTGGGACCGCTTTTCACCCCAAGGTCTCCACGTCTGAAGAAGGGAGAGGGCCCGGGGAAGCAGCCGGGGATCTCCTGAGAACGATAACATTCACTCTGGAGTCCCACCACACAACGACGGCCCCTGTTCCCCCTGAACCACACCTCTACCCCACCCTGGGTGTCAGCTCAAAGGCCCAGATTGCATTTCCAGTTGATGCCTGCTGGCCCCACAGGCATGTTTTGTTCTAATAGAAAATGGAACCCTCGCATCCCCCCCTCGTCCACCCTCACAGCGTGATTGTCCACTGGGAGCCAGTGCACAAACACCAATGCTATCTAATCATGAGACGGGGAATAGGAAGGAAAAGCTAGGATAAGGAGTAAGGTGGGGAGAGGAGGAGGAGGAGGAGAGTTTTTAAGAGAGGCGGTTGGAACAGAAAGACAGGACGATGGAGAAGGAGTGTTGACACCGAAAGAAAAAGAGACAGAGGGCAGGAGAGTCAGAGAGAGTGAGCAGAAAACCATCCTAAGAGAGAAGAGGAGGCAAGATAGTACATAGTGGGAACAGAGAGAAAGCACACAAAGAGGGGTGAAGCAGTGGGGGTGTTGGTGGCATGTAGGCAGCTGATAGAGTGTCAGTGACAGGCGTCACTCAGGGGAGAGAGTCGCCAGGGTGCTGGTTAGATGAGCCACTGCAAACAATGCAGCTCCTCCTCTGCACAGCGCTGCTGTACACAAGCTTTAGTCACCACATTGTTATAAAACAGTGACGGGCTGAATTGTTGTCTGTGTAATCTGGACTGGACTTCTGGATGCTTCCCACTGAAATGACTGTAATCCATGCCACCAGTAAGACAGTATATCCCTTTATTTTGCTTTTATCATTTTTTGTTTGGAGTTAAACATAAAAATAGTAATTAAAAATATAAATACATTGTTGTATGTGCAGTTATTAGGTAGTTTGGGGGGTGAATTGCTTATTAAACCTCACCACAGCTCCTGCTCTGGGCCTGTTTGTGACCTGCTTCACCATTTTGCTGTGAAAGCAGCAGTTTCCTCCTGCTTTTGTCAGCACTGAGCGGATTATACAGTACCATGACTGTATGGATTATCATATAGCAACACAAAAAGGTTTTAAAGCAAAAAGCGTTTTACACAATTCTTATGATACTTGAAATGTGCTTCTCCTCTCAGCACCTCTCCACACATTTTATATCAGGTGGTTTGAACTTGAGGCTAATAGAGATTCTTGTAGTGGAGAATGTGTTCTTTTGTAATGAAAATAAGTGGCAGCGCTGATTTACTGGTGAAGTGAAGTTTAAGAGCAATTTAGTAGTTTTGAATAGCTTTTTTAGTGATCAAGAGGGATGACTGTTTTTCCTCTTTGAAAGAGTAGTTATTAACTCTGCCAAGTAGCACAACAGCACACTTAGTCCAACACCAGTGTTTGTGCTGGCTCCAATGAATGCTGTGACTCATAAAGGTTGCCTTATAATTCCTGTGCTGCCAGGAGAGTCTTACTTTAACCTTTTTTAGTTTTAGTCAAACCAATTATTTAACAGCAAGAAGTTTATTTAAGCAGTTTATTTAACTGCTCCAAATTGAAGCAGCCAGCGTTTGCAAAAAGCAACACGTACTGTCCTCATCACTCTGGTGGAAATACAAGGGTTTAATTGTCCTTGCAGAATTGTTAATGAAAATATATATTTGAATGAACATTCCTCACTCAAGCAATCAAAAAATAATGTAAAATAAAATGAAAAATAACTTAATGAATGTCATGAAACTAGTGAGGAACATGAGTATGGGAGGTAGACCTGCTGTGAAAGTTTGCTTTACAGTATTTCAGTATCACTGACGATGATAGTCCTCATGACCAAAAGCAAAAAATAAACACATGAACAAATTAAAATCATATGCTAAGTCATACATCATCACAACATTATGGTTCCAACCAGCTGGAGGCTAAAAAAAGTTAAATGTGCAAACCTCCTTTACAGATGAACATGAAATGTGGAGAATAACACTGCTGTATTGTCTTCTTTGATGGATTTAAAACAGTGCAGCCTAATAGTACAACCATGTATTTAAAGCATTCATCACAAGCAAGGAAATAAATTATTTATAACTAAAATACAAGGCTTAATGAAAGACTTGAAGTTATTGCACTTCAAGTAAACAGTTGTTTGTTCTACAATTGAGATAGAACCAGGGAAGATTTATGTAGTGAAAGTAGCTTAATGGATGCAGTTATAGAAACAAGGACATACAGGGATTAGCTATAGTGTTGTATTGCTTGTTATAGAATGTATAGACAAAATAAAATTTGCATATAGAAAAAGTAGTTTATTGTGATAACTGACCAGTGATGAAGAAAGTAGTTCCTCTGGTAGCAGCAACACCACAGTGCAAAAATAGTCCTGCATTTAAAAGGTCACTGTGTATTATTAGAAACATTTAACTGCATCTAATGTAAAAGTACTTATAATTCAGAAAAATGGCCACTGTCAGCAGTGTTGGGAAGGTAATTTTTGAATTGTAAGGTTATGTTAGATTATTAGTTATCCCTGATATAACTAGGGCTAATTAGATGGATTAACTTTAAAGTGGGCAATAAAGCTAAATAAATGACTAGAAATAGACAAAGCCAAAAGAAAGTGTTCCTGCACGGTGACAAGATGCAAAGCAGCAAAATGAATGTTATTTTCTATGTATAAACTTCTTACCAGAAACAATATATTTGAGTGTAACCCCTTTGTAATCACCTACATGTTGATTAGTAACTGTAATTTAATTACATATTTTATTTCTTAGTCGTTGGAACTGATTACAATTATATTATTTATTTAAATTTAATTACATTTAACTAGTTACTCCCCAACATTGCCTTTGAGCTTCCTACTATTGTGTATTTTATTATTGGACTATTGTTACTGATGCATTCATGTGCAATTAACATTCTTTTTAGGTTGATGTAGAGCTAATTTTAGCTATTTTATATAATTAGTCTCTCAAAATGCATCATATTTTATGTACTCGTCACACTGTATGTCATAGTATAAAATCTTAATTTGTATCATTACTAGTAACTGTACTATAGCGAAATAAAAAGAACAATATTTTCCTCCAAATGTAGTTGAGAAGTGTAAGGTAACATGAAATGGGGGAAAACACTTGAGTTTTGTACTTATTTGAGTAAAAGTTGCAATTTACATGCAAACAACTTATTGTGCTGCCTTTTGTTGGCTACAGGCAATATTTTAGTACTCTTGTACATTTATGATGATATTTCATATTTATGAGAAAGTGAACATTTAACAATTTATTCATTGGAAAACACATTCCCCCCTTTTTCAGACAATGCAAGCAGCTCTTGATACCAATGAAAATGCTGTGTCTGAACAGCTTGAATTAGTCTAGAAGTACCTGAATGACCAGCAGAGGGGCCACCGCTCTGTGAGACACCGGCTTCTCAGTCTGCCTGCTTCCAGATAGGAGAGCTCATTTCAGAGTTTGTGCTTAAGGGCCATCGAGGTCCTGCAGAATGACTGTTCGTCTGCGAGTGGGAGGAGAAGGACAGAGGAGACGAGGGTCAGGAAGAAGCAAGCCGAGTGGCTGTAATGGCTTTTCAGGGTAAATTAAGACGCAGGGAGCTGTTTGGGTCTGCCTCTGCGGAGCGCTGACCCTTATTCACACAGGTCGTCAGTGCCTCCTCACCATCACACACTCGTCACAATAGTTTCTCCTCCCAATCAGCTTCAGAGCACCGTTTATCTGACTGCCACTGCCCGTGATTTATTACCCCAGTCCCCTGCCATTGGGGCTGAGTGTCATCAGGCCTCTGCCACTCTGCAAAGTCACTACAAGTCACCCGGACCTCTTGTTGGGCTGCAGCTGTCTGCAGCGGACTAACCTGTTACAGCAAGGTAATGCAACATATGAAGGTAATGGTTTGTCAGGATCCTTCATTGTCACTTTTATTCAATTGTAAGAGACATGTACAGTAACATGCTGGCAGGGCTCGCTGTCTCCCAACACACACACACACACACACACACACACACACACACACACACACACAGCTCTAGTCTCTACAGCTTGTTTATAGACTGCTGGGGTACACAGAGGCAGGTCCTGCTGACGTATGTTTAGTCTATTTCTATTTGGAGTTGCTCTCTCTCACTCCTTTCCCCTCATACTCACTCCCTCTTTCTTGCGGTGGGTCCCACAAACAGGTTGTGATCCTGCTGTCCATTAATTTTGCTGGCTGTGCAGCATCATGGGTAATGACCACTTACATAAACACCCTGATTGTGCCCGCTCCCAGATTCTCATGCATGTTTATCAATTAATTTTTATGATAAACACTCTCCAGCCTCGCCGTATGTTTATTTACATACATTAAACAATGCTGCTTTAGTTCCAGTTGTTGATATGTAACAACACTGGGGTGATGAGCACTGAGAATAGATTATGAAATGATAGATGTGGGGGAAGTGTTTACCTAATTATGAACCTGACAGTGGAAACTCATCTGGCTCGTCCACAGTGCATTCTTCTGATTGGAAATAAAATGAGGTTAGATCCAGACCTACATTTTCCATTTTGCAAAAAGTTGCAATCACTTTGTGCTAATGTGTTGCCCTATTCATCTCCACAGTTCAGCCTTTTATTGTGCTGGAACAAATTCTGCTGTGATGCCTGAAATTGCAGCATGAGAAAATTACAGTGCAGGGGGGGGAAAAATGAGCGAGGACTTAAGCACGGGTGAAGAAACGTTACGCTGTTGCTAATTACTGCCTCATTAGCAGCAGTGCTTAGCCATGTGGACAATAGCAGCAGAACAGCTGATAAAAACACATGCAGAGGCTACAGTTGAAAGAACAGTGCTGTGTTTTATGTCTTCATTGGCTCACTATACATTTTAGCGCGGCGGCGTCCAAAGCACAGGGGATGAAGTTGGTAATTAAAGCAGTAAGTATGGAGCGATGACGGATATTCAGTTTTTTTTTTTTTTTCTTTGGTGTACTAGATGCTGCAGTAGTTGGATCAGTGCGCTATGGTGTTAAAAAGCCAAAACTTAACAGCAGCCTATTACACACCTTCATCCCCACACCTACACCTTCTGCCTCCACCCTTTCCTCCCTCCCAACCCCCAGGCGTCCAGATGTTGCTGTCACCCCTGTTCTGCGGAGGCGCTGCAGTGTGGAACTGCCTGAAGTGATGACAATAAACACCTCCGCCATAACCTGGGCCTCTGCATTTGCATATTTGCCTGGTTTAATTTGAGGGGGAAGTATGCAAATGTATGCAAAATGAAATCCATCTCCTAATGACATGAGACGATTAAACAATTTTTATGCTTAAATATTCTGTTTAATGAAATCAAACGGGCCCACGCGCCGCGACAAATTTGCCTAGGCATGGGCAAAATTAGAGGATATCACAAAAAAGGAGAACTAGGAGGAGAGGGGAGCGAGGGGAGGGGAAGGAGGAGGGAAATGCCTGTGGTTGGTGTGCATGACAGCTTTTTAAAGTGTCCCTCACAAGGAAAAAAAAAATCAGTAAGCTCCTGAATTCAAATAAGATTTCTATAACAATTATAAAATCTGTCAGTTCCCCCTTTTCATACACCCACTTTCTCAGTTGAAAGAACAGCGGGTGATGAGGTGCAAAATGTACTTCTAAAATGTTCTAAAATAATATCTATATCTGTAATGATGTATTTTCAGGCTATTCCAGAAAAGCCTCGCCATTTTCTTGTGTTGAACTTGGAAGTGCTGCATTAACTCGCTGTTTAGAAAGCTAATATTCCATTTCAAGCTCTCTCTCTACCTTAGCTCAGATATACCTCTGTTAATACACAGCTTAACAAATAGGAAAATAAAATGATTTCCTTGTCCAAGTCAGCGCCTAAAGACACGATCACCCAGGAACAGAATACATAACGAAGGAGACAGCACTGTGATTAAAGTTGGGGGGGGGGTTAGGGAGAGTAATATGCGACTGCTTAATTGTGGCTTTGCAGGGAGCTGGTGACTAATGGCCTTTCCACGGAGCTGTTCAAGCCATGAGCTGCGCATTAATATAAAGGGGGTTATTATTATGTTTTAGCTTCAGACCTGATTAATCGCATGGATTTACTTCCAGCTCAACACCTTATATAGGGAGCCGCGCTGCTGTTAGGCAGCCATCAAGCTCATGATGTAGGTGCTTACACCTCCTTTGAAATGCAAATGCCGGACAAGATACACTGTACGTGGTTAAAGCAGGTTAGACTGTCAGATGGAAGTGATTCCCACAGGTAGAGGAACCCAAAGCTATAATCATGACTGTCAAACAGAAAATAAGGCTGCCGATGTTGCATCTGACCTCTTATTTGTAGGATGTACAGTATTTAGTGATTACTGGAGCAAGAGGGGTAAATATGAGTAGTGTGCAGGAGAGCTGGGCTGGATGACAGCCGGAGACACATGGCATGAATAGGGCACTGATTGGGTAGGCTCAGTTAGCCTCCACGCAGCCAAAGAGCAGCCAAGGCCTCGGTCGGACCCCAAGGCTGGGAGGGATTTCTTCAGCCTGATGCTTTGTTGCCTCCTAATCCTGTTGGCTTATATATTATCCCTGCCTTCCCTCCGACAGCAGGCTAATAGAGGAAAAGGAGCCGGAGCTCTCCTCGTGGCACGCTTCTCTCTCCAAACAGCCAGAAGAGAGTGCTGTGTGTGTAAACTGTTGATTACTGCTAGTACAGATGTTAAAGTGGACACAGACTGAGAGATAGAGAGGGGGAGTCAAACACACACAGACACACGTGCACGTACACACATGCAACTGAAGTGTTGGCGAGGGGGAAAAGAGGTGGAGAGAGGCTGAGCTTGTTGTAGCGCATCGATCGATTTCAGGCTCCTCCGACAAGATCCTCTGCTCTTACACCTCAGAGCTCCACATGATGCAGTGTTGGGAGCGGGAGCAGGGTGGGGATGGGGGGATGGGGGGGGTTAAGGTGGATGGGGGGTTCAGTTCCCCTGGTTGCATGCTCCGTGACACCCTGCCAACAGCTATAACGCTGCCATGATGTCAGATGCACAGGGACATGACAGACCTGAGAACACAGTCCCTCTCTGTGTGGGTCTGTCAGACTGTGTATATGTGTTAGTATGTTTGCATAGGTGTGTGTGTGTGTGGTAAGCTTCTGCATGAGTGCCAAGTTTGCGGTCTGTGCATGTGTAGGGAATACCAGCACAAGTTTGTTTATGTGTGTGTTTGTGTGCGAATGTCTTTATACTCCGTACAGTACATCTGGATACACATGTTAATGTTAGGGATTTGAGGTTGGGTGCAAGGGGAGCAGGAAGAGGTGGGGAACTGGATTATTAACCCTTAACATGGAGCTTGATGTGGTTTGCTAAAATTATGGCGCGGGGGGATTTATGTGATCCCCATAATCCCGCAGGCCTTGATGCTCCAAATCCATTGTCATGCTTCACTTTTATAGAGGGAAATTTCCATGACTTCAGCTCCCCACTTAGATTGCACTTTGCATAACCACAATCACACACACATAGCTGCCACCCATTCAACATTCCTGTCTGAATACCCCGGCATCACATTTCACAGGGCAGTTCTTTGATGTTATTACACTCCTTTATTTGCGGTTTATGTGCTTATGTCAGTGGGCTGATTATATGCAATGCCCAGTGCACTAAACGGAGTAGTGGCTGAATGAAAGGAAAAATGAAAACCCCTGGTAATGAGACTTTTGTCCCCTTTTTTACATAAAACTAGGCTGGTGATAATGTGTCGATAAAGTGGAGGGGGGATTTTTTTGCTGTCCATTTATGTGTTTTTAGAAATATTAGCACAGATACAACAAATCGTGTATATTATGATCAATTATTATTGAAGGGATAGTTTGGATCTTTTGAGGTGGGATTGTATGAGGTGCTTATCTATAGTCAGTGTATTACCTACAGTAGATGTCAGTCGGCACACCCCCAGTTTGGAGAAGCAGGCTGGAGTCAGACATGGAAGCTCAGCAATGTACTGCAATACACTGACTATAGATAAATACCCCATGCAGTCCCACTTCAAAGATTTGAACTATCCCTTTAATAAGTTTGACTTTGAGTTGACCTCACAAAGGAGTGTTGGCAGGGGCAGCAGGTGCCCTGATAGTGTTGCATATACAAAATGTAGAGTCGGATCAAATTGACAAAGAAAGTGTGATTGAAAAATATTTTCCATTTGCCTCAGATATTTGAGCATTTAATGGCTTCTCATCACATTTGCATGAACATATGTGTTCTGTCTTTGAAATGAATTTCTGTGAATGTGTCAGGAAGTTAATTAGCTGTGTGTGTTTGTATGTCACTGCGTGCATGCGCGTGTGTTCGTAATTGCATGTGTGCGTGCACAAGTGTGTTTCTGCATGTCTCGAGATGACAAAGTCACAATCATATTTGGCACAGCTGGGGGTAAATGTGACTTGCTAAGTCATTCTTATTGTTTTATTTTCTCCTAAGTGGAAGATGGTAAGCATCTTTCCACTCCTCGCCCTCTGTCTGCTCTCTGTGGCGCATTTCCCTGACAAAACTTTCTCCATCCCCTCACCTCTCTCTGTCTCTCTCTCTCTCTCAAACCCTCTTTCTCCTTGTTTCCCTCTCCCTTCTCTGCGGGATGGTCATTTAATCCATCTAACCAGCTGGAAAGATAAATATTCCTTAGTGGAGTGTGAGGCCCCTGCCTCTCCGCTCACGCAGACCGGAGATGAGGGGGAAAGTCTCCCTCTCTGCAGAGCTCAGACGCCCGAATGCCTTAATAAAGTCTTCCACTCAACCAGACACTGACATGAAGATGGCTGCAAAGACTCCAGCACCTCATATAGGCTTTCTCCTTTTATTTAGAAAAAGTTCAATCTTTTTTGTTCAGCTGACTCAATTTGTGCGACAGTTATCATGCATGAAGTCACATAAGGTACTTTTTGAGATGGTAAAAGTATTTGCTTGGTGGGTTAGAGGACGGTTTTATTGTAAAGCAAAGTAAGATGAGAGAGGGTTATGCTTTCTGTGATTGGTCTAAAATCGGCACACTATGCTAAACTTCTTCCACAAAAAGTCTATAAGGATAAAACTTGTTATTATATAGCCCAGCACCTCCATCACCCCTATAGTGTGTACATTTTCCAGGCCGCATTTGGCTGATTATCCCTGAAGGAGGAACGTGGATGGGTTCCTGAGGCTGACTCATGGTTTCTGTTTGGAGAGGTCCAGTCCAGTGCAAGCTGGCCCGACTGGAACCTCTGTTTACACAGCCTCTCAGGCCAGACTGGGAGGCCCTATTTTCACACCCAGGTGCTTTCCAAAGAAAACCTCCTGCAGAGGCCCCTCGCCTAAGGTATACCACACTGAAAACCATACATACTGCCTCATGCTTCCCCCTGCCGTGATGCATGCTTCAGCTGCACACTTATTATAATAATACAGAAACTCAGTATAGGACATTATGGCACTGCATGGTATTTGTGTGCAACCTAAAAGTAATATTTCCCTCTGCTCACATGGATAGCAAATATTCTCTGTTTCTTATCTTGGCATTACTCACTGCAGGGGAATTTGGTTCCTCTGTGTGTGTTATTTGGTTGAGGGAGCCTGAAAAATTGGTATTCTGGAGGCTGATAACTCTTCAGACAGCTTCTCTGCTGGAATGAGTCAGCATGACCCCCTTTGCCTGTTTAGGAGTGTCAGACCTTGGCCTTCGAGAGATGTTCAGCACAGGGTCGACCTCAGAGGTGGGATGCTGCCGAGGTGCACCAACCAGCTATGGGAATAATACTAGGATGGAAAAGCTCTTTATTGCCTGTAAAATAAAAATAAAAAAACAGCAAACAAAACACAGCCTTAAAATAATGTATACACTCTTGTCAAGGAAACGCAGCAGTCACTCAGTGCACACACAGGAGTAAACACATAACGACAGCTGCACATATGCAGTTAGACACACGCACACAAGCCACTCGCACCTGAAAATATCACTCCAAAGCTCCTTTTCAGAGTAAAAAAAAGCCTATGCATATATGTATATAATAATTACATTCCATATATCTTCCAAAATCCCATTTCCATCAGTGGTAATTCTGCTGCACAGGAGTAATGGGTGTATTATGCAGTTATGACAGGCCCAGCTCCCTCCCTATCCCCTCCCCATCATCCGGCATACAGCCCCCCACCCTCCACCCCCCGTCCTCAGTCAGACTGCTGAACAATCAAAGTAAGGAGTAAAAATATGCAAAAGGAGGGATTTTTCACTTTGAGTCGGTGGAATGACTGAGACAATGGAGGCTGGGTAAAAGAAGGACCCACCTCCCGCGAAAAAGACCATCTAACGTAATGTGGAGAATTAGTTGTGGTTTGAGATGAAAGTATTGTTCATGTATTCCATTCTTTTTCCCCCCATAAAAACTGGTGGAGCAGGCATCTGACACTGAGGCTACATGACCGGTTGTAACACACCGATCATGTTCCCGTGAACCTTAAAGCATGATAGCCTTTGGTGAGTGCACAAGGAGGAATGAATAAATGAGTGTATAAATGACTAGGCCAGTGATTGAGTGAAGAAATTATTGAGCTGGTAAATGAACAAATGTTTGAGCGAGCGAGCGAGTGAACGGCCGGGACATTGAGTATGTGTCTGACTGAGTAACCGAGCCGGGTCTGAGAGCCACACACACTAGAGGCAATCCAAACAAACAGCTCTAAGTGCTGCAGTGTTCGCTGAGGGACCTGGGAAAAGCCCCATCAGCCCAATGAATGAGAGCATTCTGCCCCCTCGCAGCCTGTTATTAAAATCAATTAATGACGGGGAGGGAGGCCCCTGTAAAAGCTGACTTGTTGGGCTCTGGGGGTCTTTTGCGACACGTTGCCTTTCTGGATCACTTGTGCCATATGGAACCTCCCCTCTCGTGGCACATAACTCACTTTTACGAGGGCTTCATTGGCTAATGATGGAATAGTGCACGAGCACTGAGCACGGGAGTGTTCCTGTCCCCACGACTGTCACTCCCTCTGCTGTCGTTGTCTCTGTCACTCTGATCTTCACTGAGACACTACTGTTGGCTTCACAGAGTACGTTGCTGACAAGAGGTGAAAGAAAAACGGGTAGAAGGGAGCTTTTTTTCACAGCACATTTACTGTTTGTTTAGACACAGCAGACAGAGTGACATCCAGGCTTAGCATGACAAAATAAACTGCGACTCAAACAGGATCATGTTGTATAGTAACAAAGCTTAAGAATCTGATACATCTCTTACCTGCCTGTCTTCACTCTTTAATACTTCTGTTCCTACACAAATACATCACATACATTAAAGGTATACTATGCAGGATTGTCTGTTACTGTTTGTACTCTTGCCAGCAAAGGTAGAAGCCAACCCTAGTTTCATTCTCGTTTTATTTTTTACCTCGCTATATTTGCTTTTTTTTTTTTTTTTTTTTTGCTGCTGTGTGAATGCCTGCTGCTTACTGTGTGGTACCTGGTGGCTACCTTTTTCTAAAGACTCTTCTGAGTGAGGGCCGATTCTCTGCAGGTTAACACCACCTCACACTTCTAATGGGTCATAAGTAATGATTCTTCTGTATAAGTCTATACATTGTTTTTTTTAAGAAACTCCTGCATAGTATATCTTCAACACAGAGATGTGTCATTCCAGCAGACGCACACCGATGCACGTAAGCTATCTTGAACAAATCCGAATCTTGGTCCAGCTTCAGGCCAGACAGGCCCAATTGAAGAGGAGATTGGCCGTTTTAGAGGGTGGGTGGTGGCTCTGCTGGAGGATGGAGGCGCTCCATTTACCAGCGCTGAAGGAACCGTGCACTCATTTCAGCAGAGTCCCACAGGGCCAAGAAAAAGGAGACAAACGTGCTTGGATCTCTTGTGTTTTCACAAGCGCGGCCTCTTCCCTCTGTCTGCAGGGAAATTGTTCTGTTATGCCATCTTGTGTGAAGCGCTGTATGTTTTGCAGTTTTACTCTGCAATCAAAGGTCCCCCCCATCCCCCACCATCTGGTGGTCTCAGCTCAGCGTTGACAGTCACACCTCGGTCACACGCTGCCGCAAACATGCTCACTGGGCAATTTCTCAGGGATCACTAACAAGGGAATGCCTTCTCTTCAGATGACGAGTTTAGCTGACCCATCAATTACTTTCTCCCTGAAAGAACGTAACATGATAATAATTATGATAATGACATGACATTGTGATAATGACATGATAAGGAAGTGTAAGATGAATCTGCCCCCCTGTGCAGTGAGCGCTTATCATGTCAGCAGAGAAAGAAACTAGACCTGACAAGAGCTGCATTTAGTGCCTGTAGGTAAAGAAAGTGCTTGGGTATGTGTCAGGTGTGTGGAGTGGTTATGAAAGTGTCACATTCATGCTTCTTATATAGTTGACATGCTTAAACACTTGATCAGATGACTGCGGTAAATACTTGGGTACAAATCGTCAGTGTCAGTGCCAAGTTTTTGACATTTATTTTATGACCTAAGAGTTTACTCTTTCAAACTGTTTGATCTGTGAGTCAATGCTTTTTCTAACATTCACACATACATGTACTTGTAGTCTCCTGCCTCCTGAATGCAACACTTTCCTCTCTTCATTTACCTCAGCTCCAATACCTCAGGGCTGTTTGAGCGATGCCGTTGTTGATGTGTCAGAGCTCAGCTGGAACACAATATTTCTTCCCCTTTCGCCCCACAGACACCTCCATCAGAGTGAAACCTCCCGTCTTAAGCTACCAAAAGGAGAGCAGCAAAAAGGAAAATCCCCCCTTGTGCCAACTGGGCAAGCAGTAAGTCCACCACCCAGAAATTGCCAAACTGCCAAACAGTGTCACAGTAACACATTTTCATGTAATGTCTCCCTCCCTTCGCTCTCTATGTGTTTATTGTGTGTGCAAATGTCTTTTTCTACGCCCCTGTGTTAGGCGAAACCAGTGCAAAGTAGCTAGGACATGTACGGCCCAGTTTGGAATTAGGAGTGATGGATAGAGGGACGAAGCTGTGATTGCAGTCGATAGCTCTATCCATCTTCTCGAGCAGAGATCTCAGAGAGCTCTAACTTTCCTGAATATCAAAGAAGGCCAAGATGATCAATATGAGCACAACTTCAAGAATAAGTCTGGGTTTATTAAAGATGCAGTGTGTAGGATTTTGGGGTATATGTTGACAAAAATGGAAAGAATAGTATGTTTTCTGTAGTGTATAATCACCTGAAAGTAAGGGTTATTGTGTTTTTGTTGCACCCCCATGTTTCTACAATAACAGAACAGAAAAACCAAACTCTGACTCCAGATAGAGCCATTTACTTTTTCGTGTTTTCACATTGGCCACCAAAGTTAGCAGCCCCTCTGCAATGAGCACCAGAAACTGCTTTATTCACTGTTTTTACTAGTTTAAGTCACCGGGAAGAGACCTCTGCAGATCATTTGACTCTTGGTATAAACCTCCTGAACTATATGAACACTGAAGGAAGCCTAACTGGGAGTTCACACTTGGCTCGTTGGAAGACATTTCAGCTGGTTGCAGTCTGTAATTCTCACCTCTAGATGTCACTAACTCCTACACACTGCTCCTTTAATTTGTTTCTCTCCCCACCTTTGTGTCTGTCATATGTTGTGGTAAAAGGTAAAGAGAACTGTATCTAAGTGCTTATGCTGTTCCTCAAGTGTGGAAGTGAGGGATTGCTGAGTTTGCTGTACCTTCACGTCTCAGTGCAGTGTGTGCAGCAGCTCAGCCAGCTCATATTGATAGATGTTGTCCAAATGTAAAGAGAACAAGAATCCTCCTGCAGGGAGAGCGAGGAGACTGAACAGAATCTGAAAACCTTTTAGTGGAACAAATGAACTTAAAAAGTGCAATGGATTTAGAACAACCCAGCAGTTTTATACTGTATATATCTGATTTTTTTTTTTTTTTTTTTGTGCTGAGGTTTATTGAGGTGTTAAAAAAAAGGCCCAGCGTTGACACCAGGAATTCCTGAAAAAGCTAAACATTAATTTAAAGACATGGGTATGAGCTGATCAAACCACAAAGAGGCATTTTGTCACTCTCATTCTGATTTGTAGTCGATGGCACTTATGTTGAAAATGCTGCTGAATACTTCATCATCCATATGCCAAATACACCATTTTTCATTTCTTGTTAATTCCCTTTCCAAAGCCTCCTTCTATTCCCTCCACCCCTCCTAATCTGGCTGTAAAGGTCAGTTTAGCATAATGACATCATACAGACGAGCATGGGCAAACCCAGATTACTAAATCTGACTCTAATGTGGCTTTTCAGATGAAACAGCATTAAATGACATTAACGCTGCTGCATTCACTGGCAGCTTTAACGGAGATTGCTCAGGACTGGCCCTTCTTTACCCTCTTTGTATTTTTAATGAGGTGACAGAGAGAGGCAAGATTGGAATGGGATGGTCTTACAACATGCTGAGCTGGGATCAGATACAGTCCGTCTATTTGTGTAATATTCCATCAGCTCTCTTATAGGGCTGGGGTTAACCTCTTCAGTGTGACTGACATTTTTAGAGCACAGGCACCACCGCTGGCACAGCTCAAGGGGACTTTTAGAAAAATATTACAGCCATCACTGGCACGATGAGATCACATTTTTTAATGTTTCTTTGAGTTCAGGCCCAGATTAGCATTTACTGTAGGCTTTGGAGATGAACAAACTGGTTCATGATTATCACGGCGCTTTTCCAAGGTTGTGAATTAGCATGCCGTTTGCTCAAAATCTTTACTAATTCAACATCTGTTTGGGTATTTATGCCCTGGAGCACATGTTGCTACTTGTACCTCGAAGACAAAGTGGAAAACAAGCAGAACTCTAAGAACATATCTATTATTCTAACACTGCTGCAATTTTCATTTTGAATCAAAAAATGGAGGGTGAGAAATGTACGGAGAAAGAGAAAGATCCTTAGAGCCTTTAACACAAGAAGTTGTCTTGGTTGGGTGGGTAGTCTTTAACATTCATCTGTTTCTCTGCTGCTTCCAAACAAAGATGTTTTTCTGCTCCATCTCTGTGGCAACAGCAACTTTCCCAGCACAGGAAACATGAACACTGGAGGGAACGTCGACTGGAAAGAAGAATGACGACACAGGGGTCATGAATTATACAAAGGGTGTTAGAAGCTTTGCTACACTTAACATCATTAAGGCCTGTATTAATTACAGTTATGAAGCATTGTAAATCACATCCGTAGCACGTTCTTCATCATGGCTTAACACAACCCTTTCATAAGTGACTCATGGCATGCTGGTTAGGAAACAATACACTAATCAACATAGAACAGCATGTGTGCACGGCACAATTACCTCAAAGATTTCAAGAGTCATCTCAGACTGGTGCATAGAAAAGAAACATGCCTGTACACTCACCCAGTTAGTCCCTCTTTAACATAACCCTACCACATACACATGAGGCACAGAAATGCACAACTGCCACCACTATAATCACAACCGATTACTTCCACCGATAACCACCTTACATGTTAGAATATAAACAGGAGCAGTGAGGAGATAGCTAATGTAGGTGTTAAAGTCCATTCTCACTGAGGACAAATATCCTCACAGGTTATTCTTGCGGAAAAATATTAAAGTTGATTTCATGGGTTCTTATGGAAGTTTGCACACGGGGGGGAACTATCATGCAGTGAAAAAAGTTTCTGCCCAGACTTTGACCCCCCCGCAGAATTCGCTGGCGGAACTACACAACTGGGCCAATGAAATTTTATTATTATTATTTTATGACTAATAACTTAAAGGACAACGTCGTCCAGCTTGGTGGCTGCGGTGAGAGTGGTAAGTGCTAAAGAAAGTTGATGTTGATGCTTGTTAAACGTTAGCTTGCTAGCTTGCTAGCTTGCTGCTGCTGCTGCTACTTGAGTCCATGTTCACCCACACCCGCACACACTGTGCGCAATGGAAACACAACAAAGCGAAATTCTGCACCGCGTCCGTACCGCGCCTTCTGCGTATGGTTTAAACGCAGAAAAGCACTGCATAAATATTCTGCAAATCCGTCCCGCATTTCCACATCCCAGCAGTGAGAATTAACCTTTACCCATCTCTAAATATCTTTAATTAAGATTGTCTCAAATTAAAATGGCACAATGTAAACAAACAAAAGCAATGCTGCGTGAAAAATCTATTGAGTCAGCATCAGTGTCCACCCCTGCCATATAACTAACCAGGGTGCACCATCAGGAGAGGCAAATCAGCCCAGGACAGGCTGAAAAACAGGTAAGTAATAAGTAGAAAGCAGCATGGTGGCCAGTGAAAACTTTATGGTGGTTCCTTCTTTTTATACATCTCTTACTTATTCAGCCTATTTCTAAAACTCACTGCAGACTTATATGATGCTGCTTGGGTGGAGATGGACAGTATTTTGTGGCAGCCCATCATCTCACCGATAAAGAAGCTAAATTTAGCGCTTTCACCCGTGTGTTGTGGTCCCAACAGTGCCAATCGAGGCCCGGAGGCGACAAATGCCATACCACAAGTCATTTGACCTGGGTGTGAATGCCGATTACAACCTTTCCCATTGCATTAAAAAGCCAGATGTTAGTGGGAGTTAGCAGCTTATTTGTGCAGTGGAAAGGGGGCTTAAGTGGGGCACATTGTAGCTACTGTATAACAGCTGGATACTGTTAGTTTGGACAGGGCCTTGATGGGCTTCTTTGCCCTGGGCCCTCCAGAGTTTAGGATTGCCAGTTTAAGTTGAAGTTATTTGTTTTGCTGGTTATGTTTTGAAGGAAACATAAATGTTGCTAGGATTATGAAAGTTTTATTCCAGGGAGGGAAGTGCATTCTTGTATTGCAACAATGTGAAGTTAAGGTTAAGGTTAGGAACAGAAATTGAATTTGAAAATAGTTGCCGATGGTGGTAACTGATGGACATACTTAAGGAGAGAGAACTACGTAAATCAAATGTTCAGACCCTTTAGTGGTTACACACAGTTTTAGATTTCCAAACAAAATGTAACAAAATGAATGGTATGCACAAAAAGACGAAGTCCAGCTTTTATTTTTAATGCAAACCTTTTTTTGAACTGAATAGGAGAGACACATCAAATCACAGGAAGTGTCACAAGACACTTTTGTTTATGTCAGAGATAGGTGTAAATGAACTTCTGTCTATAATTTCCATCATGAAGTGTTTTTGTGTTTATAGTTTAAATGGAGAAGACCTCCAGACCTTAAAGAGAAACTATGCTTAGGTTTGTATTTTCTCCTTGGAGGCAATGAACCCTTTCTGTTTTGGTACTTGCAGAGTTCCCACAAACACATGGAGCTGATCAGGGTTACAACTAGATAATGATATCATCAGCACATGGTAGGGGCCCAAACCATATCAACGCAATGTTACCACCCTGCCTTGTTCTTCTCAGACATGTGATGCACATGTCTGATAGCCATCTGCTGTAAGAAAGAGGCTTATGAGGAAAATCACGAATGAGGAATTGTTCTTTCCACAACTATGGCTTTTTGGTAGAGATGGCCCCTTTCAGACTCAAACTATTTATGCCAAAAGTTTAACAATCTTGAACAAACTAGAGCTTCACTCGATACGATTTATGCGGTACTGCCTTCACCGGAGCCATCTGTTATTCTCATAATCATCTTTTATAAACAGTAAAATATATTTTGCTGCATAGCGCAATGGAAAAAAAGAAAACTTTGACCACTAAGAATTTCAGTGGCCATGGTGGTTGGGGTCCTGACCAGCGGTGGTCAGTGTGGTGTTTAACTGTGGTGGCCAAAAGACGCGGTCATGAACAGTGTGTGCCCAGGCTTCATTTAGACAAGCATTAACATGCGAGCCTTCAATTGAAACCTTTCCTCTGTATGAATGAGTCCGTTGGCATGTGTCAAACAGTGCAATGCAACTGCAGTGTTAGCAGTCAAGCCCAGAGAGCTTCAACAGTGTGAAGAATACAGCACATCAGGTGCAGTTAAGTGGTGGACTTCCAGTGTTTAAAGTGTACTCCTCTTTATTATCATGACTTAATCGCTGTGGTCACATTCAGTCAGTTAATAGCTAATCCTACATTGCTGCACCCAGGTCTTAAGACATCCAGAGAGTTCTAATGACAACATTGGTTACTGAAGGAAAACATGCTGTCACGTGGGTGGTACTCACTTGTTTAAAGTGATAAATGAAGTCCATATTTTTTTTTTCCTCAAGATTCTTGTTTTTGTGGTATTTGGCAACAGCTTCAGTGATAAACATTCACTGCTTTGGTGTTTGGCACTGCCTTCACCAGAAATCATCTTGCAACTATATTGTCATGCTTTGATGTCACTTTCGTGCCAGCAGCTCCCAAACCCCAAATTAACAGGCTTTTACTGTTCTACTGCTAAATGACTACAACTTGTGAAAAAAAATCTCATTCTAGCTGCAGCTCACAGTGGCTGTGTCTACAGATACAGGTATGTGTGTACAAACTGTATAGACCAACATATGAAATCTGTTTAGCTTTGTTATCGCACGGCTTGTACAATCATTAGTAATGGCTAAGTGATTTCATATAGTAAGTTAACAACAAGCAGACAGTGTACTGCCCACTGAGCTATTATTAAACTTACAAATTGAGCTTAACAGGATCTTGACATCTTGATGTTAGAGCATAAAAAAACTGACTTCGACTTCAACCACAATTTCAGCACTGGTTCAGCATTATAATTGAGAAATGTTCTTTTCTACACAAAATTCTTACAGAGCACAAACAATGGACCAAAAACATCAACTTATATAATCAATTGTCAACTTTTTCAATGTAAACTGTCAGCTGAAGAAGGCTCAGAAGCCTGGTTTTATGCAACCAATTGCAGAATCATCTAAATCTCCCACCGCTGTGGAAATTAGTATTCTTTTCTTTTTGTTGTTGTAACTGGTAAGACAAACAAATCAGAACAAAGGTCTGAACACAGTCCTGGTGCCAAAATGCAATCTTCTTCAGGTCCAGCCATGATTTTTTCCAGACCTCTCGGGCTGACCAGGTATTTAGCTACAAATGACTCTTTAGAACTTTGCTGCAGTTTTTATTACAACTCCCACAATCCTGATGTGGTGTAGGCTTAGTTTCAGGCAATAACACGTACGGTCTGGTATGGAAGTAACAGATTACATTTACTCTCATAACTGTTAACAAAGTTGTTTTTGGAGTACTTTTTAAGATATTTTAAAAATGTTACTATTTTAATTTCACTATCAAGATAGAGTTATATAGTTGGTAATGTTGTACCTCAGCATGGTTAAAAAAAAGTTGCACATACCTGAAATACCTATTTCACCACTGGAAAGATGGTCTTTTCAGAAAACTAGGCTTTCTATGTGGTACAAAGATGAAATACTTTGAAATTGGTGCTATATGACCAGGGGAAAGTGAGAAAAAGGCTCTGGCATTTGCTTCTGCTCATTAAGTTGAAAACCTCCAAGTACCAGAATGCATTGCGCCAGACCAGGCCAATAAAAACTCCCACTGGTGAGCGATGTTATGCGACCTTGGCTGTTTTTCCACGGGAAACAATATGGCATTTGGCTTATAACAAATGATCTCAAATTACAGCCAAACAGTGCAGTAAAATATGATTCTGAAAACGTTTTAAGTGAGAAATAGATGTAAGTTACAGAATCTTGGTTTATATTTGATCAGCACTGCCTTGTTTTACTGTATGATCTGAGTTTGAGAGAGAGAGAGAGAGAGAGGGGCAGGTTTCCCTCTGGATAGCTTCTATACTCTTTGTGTCTGTAGTGGTGGGCCTACAAAGATGCCAGTGCAATCTGTAGTTCCAGCAACAGTCATTGAGCCAATGAAAATCTGATCAGATTTGAGCTGAGAGATGAGATCTGGACACTGGTAAGATGGAGGGAAGGTTACCACAGTTTACTTACACGTACTACCCACATGGTCATGACACAAAGCTGATTGAAAATCTGCAAAGTATCCCTTTAAAAGAATAATCAGACGATTTGGGAGTTATGCCCTTTCTCTATTATTTTCATAGTGAGACAACATGATCAATATCTTTTTTGTGTCTGTATGTCCAGTGGCTGGGTCTCCGCGGTTAGTATTGCGGCTTAGCTTAGCGAATACAGTTGAAGTCTATAGGGGGTCAGTACCCTGCTCGGTAAAAGTGAACAAATAAACGTTACAGAAACCCTGAAGCTGGTATTTCTACACGTGCATTTAGGCTGAGACCCAGCCACTGGACATACAGACACAAAAAAGATATCGATCATGTTGTCTCAATATGAAAATGATAGAGAAAGGGCATAACTCCCAAATTGTCAGAGTATTCCTTTAATCAATCATTGATTTAATGCACCACTTGGCAAGCACACCCAGTGACCCAAATCAAACACACCTAGGATATTGCCTCACCAACAGGTGCAGGCTAGGTCTGGCTAACGTGCTAAATAATAAAATGCTCACAGTGCATCCACTAGCTGTCTCCCAGTGAAGTGTGAGAAACCTTTTTCCTGATGTCCCCAATGAGACTGCATAGCCTGAATTTAGGAGTGCACCGGAGAGGCCACATGGACTGGTTATATTTGGACAGGGAGGCTGAGTGAACTCATTGTGCTTTGAGAATGAACGGGCAGATGGAGGAGGACATCACATCACTCAAGACTTGTAGGATGACATTCAGGCAGGTGAGTACAGCAAAACACTCTCTGAACTCAGTCTCCATCAGAACGTCAGCTACTCCTGCGTTGCAGAGTAACGTAGCATTGCATATGTGTGCTACATAGTGTGTCTCTCCTTTTAATATGTGTATTTGTGGCTGCATGCACTTTGGAGTTTATAGTGTTAGTACATGCATGTGTTGTCTGCTTTGGTGATGTTTCATACTGCTGTTGATTCTGTAAGAAGTGTCAGGCTATGTAATTTATGTGGCCTAATAATGCCTTTTGCGCCTGCCTTGTTGTCATATACTTTTTAAAATATTTATTATCTTTTTGTTTAATTGTCTGAGTTTTGTGTAGTTTCTGGTCAATTGTAGTGAAGCTACACTGAGGAAGGCTGTTGTAGGCTAATAGGCTATCTGTACCTGCACACAGGCTGCAAAGTGCAGCAAGTGTTGTTGGTTTGGGTCATGTTGCTAAAGTTGTTCCTCAAGTGTATAAATTGATACTTACACATTATACAGTTACTTTTTAGTCTGAGAGTATTCTTTAATTTAACAGTATCATCATATATATTACCATACTCCCCACCCCCACCCCCCTTTTAAAAATATAATATAGTAACAAGTTTAACTGGCATACTCATGATCCTGGTCTCACTTCGAAGTCGTCGAAATACGGTGCTTGGGCAATGAGTTGTGGCGTCAGAATCCAATGGGAAAAGGCATCTTTTCACGTTGGTATGATTTACAGTTTAACGGCGCCCGGTCGGCATCAGGGGGAAATGTGGCAGGATAAGGGCGAAAGTTAAGGCAGGGAAAGTCTGAGTGGGGCGGATAGGAGGGGTGGTGGATGGGTCCAACAAACACCGACCTTCACCCGAGAGAGCAGTGTTCCCTGATGAACCCTGTTCTTTTCTCTTAAAACTAACCACGTGTTTTTGTTGCCTAAACCCAACCATGTGTGTTTGTTGTTGAAGGAAAAAAAAACGTCAATTCGCTGTGTTATCCTGTTAGGGATTGCGGGGGGCTGGAGCCTATCCCAGCTGACACTGGGTGAGAGGCAGAGTACACCCTGGACAGGCCCACACTATCACAGGGCTGTCACATAGAGACAACCATTCACACTCAATTCACACCTATGGCCAATTGAGATTCACCAATGCCCTGACGTGCATGTCATTGGAGAGTCCGGAGAAAACCCATGCTGACATGGGGAGAACATGCAAACTCTGCACAGAAGGGCTCCCCCACTCAGGGTTAGGCCCCCCATCCCAGGTCTTAATCAGGAACGTTCTTGTTGTGAGGCAACAATGCAAACCACTGGACCACCGTGCCACCCTAGACCTCCTTTAATTATAGTACTTTTAGTTTTACTTGAGTGAAATTTCCATTTCACAGTGTACAGTCATTTCAGTCACGTACATTATTGTACGAACAGTGCAAAACATGTCTGCTTTCTCTGTAAATTATACAGTATATGTCCATAATATACTATTATCTGTCAGTCACTATGAATTATCCAAAGAGAAGAGATTGAAGCAGGGTTAAGAGACAGAGTGGAGCTACAGTAACAGTAATTCACATCGTATTGCAGTTATTTTGCAAATTAAATGCTGCCTAAATGCAACACTTTCAAATGTTTCTCAGTCAGTTCTGAGTTTGCAATTCAGAGGAGCTGAACAAGATTAAATCACAGTTAAAGCGAAGGATAAAGAGGATTTACTCAGGTAATTTAGTGTCTTTGATTAAGATAGGTTTGAATCAAATGTTTATTTTCAGATCCTCAAGAGTATAATTAATCTAAATATGAGCCTAAATTATCAACCCAAAGCACTAATTGGTCTTTGTTGTTCAATCTTGGTGTGCTGTTTGTATTTACACTATGGCATAAGGATTTCTTATCTCGCTGAAGCCACTGAGGCATCAACAGGACCGCACCACAGCTGCAAAGCTAATTAATGTGATTTATGCTTGTTTGGTTGCTTGCTAGCTTGCACATTTTTGAGGAGAGCAAAATCATCTGCAAGTCATTGTCTTTGGTAAATAAGAAAAATTGGACTTTTCAGTAAGCCTAACACTGGCTTACTCCTTTGCCCGGTGGTCCACAAGCACACAAAGCTCGCTTATTCTGCCTCGCACACTTATGTAAGCTCTGCATAAGCCTCTGCAGTAAGCCTGGGGGTTTTGAAGAGTTACCACTTTTAATGCAAAACAATAAGCTCCAGACTTAGTGAAATTCCATTTTTGGCAAGGATCAAATTTGTTACTATCTTGGACGATGATGATATTGGTGTTTGGATAACTTCACAGTGTAGCAGCAACTTCACATTTTGTGTTTGTCTGTAATGAAAAAATTAACTTATAACACCACATACACAGTAAAAACAGATGACCCCAGTGGCAGTGGTGGTGTAAGACACACTATGAGAACTAATACTACCTTGATACACTGAAATGTTATACTCCCCATGAACATTTTAATGGTTATTTAAATATGCCCTGAGCAGTTCTTCACTGGGTGGTGACCCTGAATATCTCAGAGGGCCCACAGCTGGACAGGAGCCCTTGAACCAGAGATGCCAGAGATGTTAGATATTTATTGTATCAGAGCTGCTGTTAAAGTGTTGTCACAGGGCTTAGAATTCCTTGCTGCGCTCCTGGTTATTTGTATTAGCAAGCAGCAAAAACCATGAAAGTCAGGCAAAATGCTTAAGTGAACACAATCGGTTCCTCTCTCCTCCCACCACTTTTTGCTGTCTCCCTCTGGGCCGCACTGTGCAGTGGGTGAGGCGGGGCTATTTAAAGCTATGGCGCTGCCATTTGGCTTGGGGGTCCACATGTGCGCCGGAGGTCCTCATTTTGATTCTAAATCGCCTTGACACCAAAACAAACAAACTCTCCTCACTGCACCAAACAGGCCTGAAAAATTATGGGCACAGGGAGGGATATGCAATTACAGCAGCTAATTTGCGGTCACCAAAGCTAGCCCCATTCCCAGTGCCCCCAGCCACCCTCAATTTTGAATACTGGGGAGCACAGAGTGTGTGTGTGTGTGTGTGTGTGTGTGTGTGTACGTGTGTGTTTGGTGGGGTCTGAGAAGGGGCTGTGGGAGAAGTTCCCCCTCACAGCTGTAGGAAGGTCAGGCAGCACCAGAGCGATTAGCTTTGCTCATCACGTACAATTAGGGTTAGCGCTCTGCAAGGAGGCATCTGTTGCTAATTGAAGCAGAATAGATATCAAGGAGGTCCATGCTTTCTCCATGCAGGAAAAAACAAGCTCAACTGGAAGTAAATAGACTTTGGCTTGTGTGAAATTGGAATTGTGAGCCACCTGCATATCGCGCAGGATAATGCTCTCTATCAGTGGCTTTGTGTGTAACTGTTCAGAATTAGTAGGGTGTTACACCAACAATAATTGTTCAGGTAATTTTAAAATGAGTGATGAATTGGTTCCAAAGCATTATCTGTACATAAATCCACATCTAGACACACAGAGGCAGACAAAGAGGCTGGAGTTATTAAGGAAAGATGGGGGATGGGGGGAGTTAGAGACAGGAGACTGAGCGTGAGCGCGTCAGAGTCGAGCCAAAACCGGCCTGTGATGGCAATCTGATGCGACTGAACCGCGTGCCCACTGGCCAGCTGACATCAGCCAGCGCCTCTCTGACCAAACCTCCCGGCCCCTTCATGCCAAGGCCAGATGCAAACAAAGAAAACCAAGGCGAGCACACACAGACACACATCCAAACATTTCGTGTTCATGACAACACCCTGAAAAACACAGAAACTGCAAGATAAACTGCAGGATCGTGTTAAAGACAAATATGTGACACTCACAACAGCTCTAGTGCTGCTTAAACCTAATGACGCATTTCTGTGGCAGGGTGTCTTATTATACAGTAACATCTGAGCAGCAAACAAAGGTGCAGTAACATATTAACATGCTCCATAGTGTGATCTCTGGAGGTAAAAACAGCTCTTCCCAAGAATTGCAGCTATATCTGTCATTAATTTAGCTACTTAGTTAAACAATACATTATGACAACTCATTCACAAAGAACAGTTTACATGTAGAGGATGTGCAACACTTGTAATCAGCTCATGTTGCTTCTTTCAGGCATTCAATTGTATTGTATGTAAATATATATAACACACTAGGTAATAAAACAAGATGTGAAGCACAACGTATGTTGAAAAGACTTTTTACATGGTTAAATAAAACCCTGTTAAATGTTTTCCCTCTCCATAAACTCTTTTTAATATCTCAGCAGCCCCTGAGGTCACAACAGAGGACGGAGAAAAAGGGAGAAGTGGCATTTAGTTCAGTGGCACAGAGGAGGACCTCAGATAGGGGCATTATTTTTCGTGGCGGCAGGCTTGTGAGTGTTGGAGGTAGTGACGGTGGAAAATGTGAGCGAGAGCAGCTCAATATAATATCTGAGTGCTGTGCTGTGTGATGATTTTATATTCTCCCTCTAGTGCTCAACTCACACACCTTTCACACATACATGCACACACACATGCTGAGATATCCCTATGGAGCGATGGAGCATAACAGGGTTTATCCTCTTTGACCTTCACAGTTTGAGTCCGAAGTAGGGCTTGGCTGGTTGAGCTGGTCTCAGTGTCGCAAGGTGCAGCCAAAGCCCTAGTTATCAACGTTGTGGCTCAATGGCTCTTTCTCTGAGTGTAATAAGTGCAGTGCACCGCTGACTCTCAATGTGGACTTTCAGCCTGCACACTGCGATATGTTGGTCATGACCTCAGAACCCATGTACTTTAAAAATTGTAGTGCCATAAATCATGTATGGACCTAATCATTGAAGATATGCATTTATAGTTGGATTGTTGCAGGTAAACTGGATCTGGATGTATCCCACAATCTGTGCAAGCACACTCATAATGTTTTGTTAGATTGTTAAACTCCATGTCAATGCAACCTGGTTGCAATTCACGCTCACATTCACACCTACGGACAATTTAGAGTTACCAATTAACCTAGTCCCCAATCTGCATGTCTTTGAACTGTGGGAGGAAGCCGGAGTGCCCGGAGAGAACCCACGCTGACACGGGGAGAACATGCAAACTCCGCACAGAAGGGCTCCCACGCCCGGGATCGAACCGGCAACCCTCTTGCTGTGAGGCGACAGTGCTAACCACCACACCACCGTGCCACCCCGAATATCAGGTTATGAATAACTATTTTTTAGGAGCGCTCAAATATTTTTACAGTTATTCTTTTAGTCATATGACTATTGTGCTGCATTATGGGAATCCATAATCCAGTGTTTTTGGAGCTTGACCTTCAACAGAGACTAAAGGTTAGGAAATCCCTACTGCCCTACTGCTGCAACCACCAACCACGTGTTTTTTTTTTTTGTTTGTTTTTTTTTAGTGACTCATCACTGCATTTTCAGCAGCATTTGGGCCACCAAACGTAGGTATTTTTTAGCAACCTGTTGCTACATGTCCAGTCACGTTTGTGACCAAATATGGGTGTTTTGTCGTGACTCATTGCTGCATTTCCATTGACATTTGTGCCCCCAGATGCGGGTTCTTTTAGCAACCTGTTGCTGCTTTTCTAACTGCGTTTGTGCCACCAAACGTAGGTGTTTTTTTAGTAACCCGGTGCTTCATTTTTAGTGGCATTTGTGCCACTGAATGCACCATACCTAGTGAGTGTTTTAAGCCAAGACGTGTCTTTTCTTGCCATAACCAAGTGGTTTTGTGCCTATACATAACCACATGTTAACCACAGTGTTGTTGAAATGTATTTTAATGAATCTACTGCACTCTAACATACAAATATAATGTTTCAGTGGTTTGCAGAAACGTACAATGCTAACATTTATTCTGTCGTTTGAGTTGATATACGTTGCGTTGCCATTCTTTGCAAAAATATCTGGGTTGATGATCATGGCTGGTGGTGGGTTCCTGCAGACCAATGCAATAGGCCAGAGGTTTGGGAATCTCTGAGTTGTGCCCTTTTAGATGACGCTAACATCTCCAAAGACGAATCTTCCACTAATGAACATTTCACAAGTTACTGAATCAACTTGATAAATATGTGCTTGTGACCTGTGTTTTCTTATATTGTTAAAGTATGCTCAGACACCAAGTTGGATGACACACTGATTTGATTTGTAGCAGAAAGAACTTTTGGGCATGCAAAATAATCCCCCATAATAGCTGTGAGCCTGTATAGAGAAATGGATTTTATTTAGGGGTTGTTCATCAGTAAGACTCGTCTGAGTCTGCCTGGTCTACCTATAGTAGCTCTTAAATCCAGCCTTGTAATAACCCTCTCTAATTAGGACTGAGACACACTAACAAGGGACACCGCCATCATCATCACTCAGCCACCTCATCATCATCACCATTCTCATTATCAGGCCTGAGATCAAATTCCAGCCTGGCTCCGGGACAGTGGGACTTCAGTACACCTGATGTATTGTACGTCATTAGATTGTTGTTATTACTGTGCCATGGGGAGTCAAACAGGATGGAGATTCACTCCTGTAATATTCTATATGGCCTACGAGGGAGGACCCACTTGACATTCTCCACCTAATGACAACAATCTATTGAGGCAAAGGGCTGACACATTAATTTGTTTACTCTCCCTCTTTCCTCTTTCTCTCTCACCCGCACATATGAACAACACACACAATCAACTGTGCGCTGCTTTAATACTGGAGTCCATTTCAACACAACACAAATGTTTGCATCCTTGTCTGCTGTAATCCACATGGCTCATAGTATTGATCTCTACCAGATAATATCAGCCTCATCCCTTGTTTAATTCATCTCAATTAACTCTGTAGGATGCTTGTATCTATTTGAATGCCAAAGGAAATTCAACCCATGACTGACACCACAGGCTGGTAACCAGGCCTGTCCATGCAGCCTCGGCCTGCCCAACACCTTGCTCAGGCTCAGCGCTGCAGGGCAGCTACTGCTAAAAAGGCAGCTGCCCGATGATCGATGGCTTCATCCAGTCTGCCTGATTCCTTCACTTGTGCTGAGAGAACAATTAATGTAACAGGCCCACAGAGAAACGCCTTGATTAGGCTGTGAGAGCATGGAGCCACAGGGAGCCACTTACAGGGAGACGCTTTCCATGCAGGAGTCTTTACCAGACCATACATACACTCATTGACATATATGTGATGCCAGAAGCACATAGCATCATTTTCAGTTCATTGCAAAGCTCCACACGCACACAGGCACACACACCACTCCACTCTGTTGCCAGCAGGAGGACCAGACCATCCAGCACAGCTGGTGTATCCCAATGTTGACTCTCCAGTTTGGGAGGACTGCCGCAGGGATTTACCATATCACTGTAGGCAGCGCAGAGATTGGTCGGGTATGAGTCGATCAAGCTTTATCTCTCCCCAAGGTACCAACACAAATCTCCCCAATAAATAACCTGTTCTTAATTCTGATTTCTTAATGCAGCTCCTGCAGAGAAGATTAATCAGTTGGAGTGAGGCCCCCAGATAGCTTGTTCCCGTGGAGTTTGTGCCCTCTCCAAGTGCTCATTCGCTACGAACTGCTTTAAAGAACTGATTGCATTATTCTATTTCTTTTCAGAGACGGGTTCAACACCTTCCAGCTCTGGCATGTACATACTCTCACATATTCACATAGACAGCGACACACACACATGTATACACACACAAACACTCATGGCACTTCTTTCCAAGCCCTCCCAACATCTGCTTGTTCTTCCTCTGATTAAAAAAATCCTCTGCGTTTCATTATCGCTGATTTGCATAGTAATAGCGTGCATATTAAGCAGCTACTTCAGAGGGTGGGCGGTCTAATGAATGCCGCAGTCTCCTCTGTTTTAACTCAATTTTTCCTCATCCATATTCAGTCGTGTGCCCCCTCCCAGCTCCCTCACGACCCCCCTGCCCTCGGGGACGGCAATTCTGTTTCCGCTGAAATGCTTCCTCCAGCCTCTCCCCAAATCCCAGAACCCTCTCCATTAATCCAATTAATTAGAGCCATTGATATGCAGCCCGCTTAGACCAAGCAGCTGTTTGCCTGCCAATTGCCTTGCTATGAAGGGGGGGAGTGGGGTGGTGGTGGGGGAGCAGTCAGGTTATGGGGAGTCCAATCACCCAATGCACATACAGCAACACTTAGCACTCAGCATCGAGAAAGTTGCCACCCACAATGATCCCAACTTACCGCCGTCGTCCTCAAAGCCTTGGAGGTGCATCTCATGGTTGAGCTAACTCCTGATAAGTGAAACTCATAAAGCCTGTTCTGTCATATCTCTAAAAGCTAAAGAGCAGGTAACCTTTTCACTTTCACACAAGCATCAGACCATTGAAATATTTGGCAGTTTGCCACTGTTTTGACTTACTGAGTCTGGATGGAAAACTGCCGAGTACAAACATGTGTAAAGCAAGATGCATACAAATTGTGTTGTAATACTGACGCTGGAATAGAACAGCGGTAACTAACGTTCAAATCCATTTCGTTTCATTCACACTTATATTGTTTATTACCCTTGAGCATAAGTTCCTTCCTGGGGAAACAAAAATGAAGGCAAAATAGATGAGCAATGGAAATACTTATGCCCTTTTATTCAATCAGCCATTACACATTCCTCGGCAGTTCCGCAAAAAGGATCTAAATATACGTCAATGGATGATAATTCTCCCAATAAAATACCCAAAATAGAAAATCTGGAGAGAGATGTCCCTTGGTGCCCCGAGTAAGAGGTGTGCCTCAGAATTACCATACAGAAATGAATAGCAGCGACAGTGTCTAATGTTTTGTGACACAGCACGAATGTGCACACCCCGGCCCAATCCAGAGCTGAAGCCGCTCATCGGAGATATTAAATTAAGAAGTGCTGGAGTAGAAGGGTAATTCACTTTTCTGCTTCACTGGCTATCATTGCCGAGCAAAGAAACGCTGGTGGTAAACTATCCCTATCTCGCCTTCGGTCTGTCTCTCCCTCTCTTCTGACTCACCTCCCTTTCTCTCTTTCTTTTTTCCCTTTCTCTCTTTCTTTTTTTCATCTGCTCCTTTCTGTCACCCAGGTGTCCTTTTGTGAACATACATATTTTCAGTACATAATCCTATTGAGCAACAACAGTACTTTATAAAAACAAAGTGAACTATTTTTCCAAAACAAAAAACAAAAACAAACACATGCACTGTTGCTGATTTGTTTGGAAGGCATTGTTATATTTTATATAAAAAATGTGTTAATAAATGGATTCTTGGACAACTTAAAGATGTTTCTTTAACCCGCCCCAACTACTGCCTTCCATCCCAAGATGACAGACAAGTCTTTTATTGGCCAGACAAACATATCAAACAACAATGTTGATATTGGGAAAGTCGAAAATAGAAAAAAAAATTAAGATTTTTTTTTTTTTTTAAATCCAGGATTACGTTCAAAAATAATCTAAATATAAGATAAAAACTTGATTGATTCCACACCGGGGAAATTCACATGTTACAGCAGCTCAAATAGCACAGATAGAAAAGCAAGTTGAATGGTAATAGAATACTGTAGAATAAAGATAAAATACAAAAAGATATATATCAGAATTGGAAAAATATAAAGTACTAAATTTAGACACAACTATACACTTGGTCCTATTTACACTATACACCTTTCACTTATGCACATATGGAAGAAAGAATATGTATACATGAATATATGTATAGGTATATATTGGCTGCTGTATTTTAACAGTCTCCCTCTGTACAGCATCTGCACATGGGAACCACAACATGGTGAAGGTTAGGGATATGGCTATGGTATGACTGACTTGGTTGAGGTTAGGGAAAGCTTGTGGTTACAGTCAATAAAAAATGAAACATTAATTGTTGGCCTGTGACGGGATGTGAACTCCGTACTCTTGCATTAAAGTCAGATGTGCTACATGCCTATCCCACAACCTCTCCACCCTCCCCTTGGCACTAGAGGCTGGCATTGGATGTAAATCATAATGTGCTGCATTTTCCGATGGATGTAATTCCTAGAGGAGAAGTGGGAAATTGGAAGTGGAAAACACATCATTACTGACCTCTGTGTATTTGACCTACCAAGATGGAAAAAGAAGGTGACACCCACGTCGAAGCGTTTGTTTGTGTAGCTGTTTACAAGCTCCAGAAAGTTTTTTTATTGCACATTTTATTGATATACACAAGCAATGTCAGTGCTATGTAGAGTATGTTGCTATGCTGAAATCTAACTATCGCTATGGTGAATTAGCACCTGTTTCACAGATTGAGACTCATATGCCCGATGGCTGTATGAAGAAGGTTGTGTGTCTCTCCTATGATGGATAACTCCCTGTAGGATTGTTAAATGGTGAGGTGAGAAAAAAAAACCTTCCTGGTGGACTGATCCCAAAGCCTGATGTTTTAGATTTAATCAGTATTTTCAGCTTTTCCGTTATTTTGTAGCTACATTGAAAATGGTCTGACATGACATATTTCCATCTTTGTTTAGCCAGCATTTCAGCCGTTTCAGATTTCTAAAGAGAATTAAAGTGAGAGTGGATTTAGAGCAACATGACAGACTTGTGGACACTTGAAAATTTAGAAAATGTAGGTCAGGTGAGATGTTAAATAGAAGTGAAATGAATTTAACGTCCAATTGCTTTCCTTTGTCTGAACACTCTGGCGCTCGCTGCATGGTCCAACGTGTAAAACTCCACCCATGCTAGAATAAGCATTTGCTGGATTGTATAGCAATCAAGCCAGATGTGTGAACAGCCTGTTCTCCCACAAGATTTAAACTTTTCCTTTTGAGTTCATGTATCGCTCTGTTAGTGCGGTAGTGAGGCAGGGCTGAAACCAAAGACAAATCAAGACCAGCTTTGAAACAGGACGCATAATGCAGCGGAGGTGAAATCAGATGAGAGAAAGGACGATTTGTTTACCCTTGATGAAGTGTTGATGTTGGAGGTCTTTGTTGCAGGAATATACAAATCAGTCTGTTTAAGATACTTTGGTACCTCACTTTAGGGACTGACAAGAAAACGTTGGCTCGAGACGTGAACATGTCTGGGAATGTGCAACAGGGCATTGCTTTGTTTCAGTTACAGATTCAATCTCTTGTATTTTCCACCCTTTCAGCTGCTTTTCTCAGCACATCCACACGCACAAAGAGAATGTCAATTTAGCATTGATTACAGTACAATTAAGGTAATGGTTATATTGAATAATATGACCTGCATTGCATATTCATGGAAATGATGATTAACATATTCTCAATTTATCGGTATAATGGTATGACCTCCAGCAGGATGGAGACATTTCCTGAAAAGTAAATAATGAGCAAGGAGCGAGAGGGAAATGGAAGAAATTAGTTTATTCCTCCATTCACTCCCTGTCTGGAGCTGTTTTTTTTTTTTTTTTAGTTTCATGATGATATTGTTGTAAAAGCTGCAAAAGGCCTAGAAAACAGGCCGGAGGGTTGACACAACCCAGTCTGGACTGATTCAGAACCTCTCAGGACTCACTGCAAAGAGATGGAGAGAAGAGGAAGAGAGAGATAGGAGGTGTCTATTTATCTAGGTGAGGAAGTGCCTCTCTTCATCCCCTCCCACCCCTCCTCATGTCTTCTGAGGCAGAGAGCTGTGACTGAAACACATCGCTGCACCTCGCTCGGGATGAGCTCCAAATAAATGGGGGGGAATGGGGGGCACAGGCGGGAGCGTCAGAGAGAGAGAGAGAGAGAGAGAGAGAGGCGAATGGAGGCAGAAGAGGAGAGCTCCTTAAAAAGGGTTGTCAAAATAATGAAAACAAATGGCGACGGAGTCTCCTGAGATGGAGAGGAGAACTTCATTTGTGAGGTGTCTTCGGCGGGATTGTGCTGCGCCACGGCAACTCCTCAGTTTTTTAGAGACCTGAGGGGGAGCCTCCGCCGTGCACGGCCGAGGGAAGCTGAGGAGATGAAAAATGAGAGCGCTCATTGTAATAATTGTTCAGGGTCAATTATTCCCACGATGGAGCAAATCATGCTGATATGTGTTAGCATGCGGCTGGGAAGGGAGCTGCTGAATGTAGCATTACCATGGTTATGGATATATCCCCAGTGATGCCTGTGCAAAAAGTGTGTATTGATTTAATCCAGCCAGTCTAATCACAAACAAGGGATTCAAATGCAGTGTGTTGCAAAGTCAAAGATTTGAAATGATAAGGATTTAAGAAAGATGCTTTGACTGGCCGTCAAATTGGTCTAGTTCAAATATTGTTATCTGGACAGTGAGACCAGAGAACTCTCTCTCCAAATAACCACTTGAGTTTAACAGAAGTGATAAAGACAAGAGCCAAAAATGTATCTCAATACAGCTAAAAAACAATGTAATATAATATTCCTGTCTACTTGGCTTATTCCATGTCTAGTGTTTAGAATAAAGACAGGCCGATTGTTAGTTACTTCTCAGTAAGACGTAACATACACCACTTTCCTGCACTTCCGTCACTCAATTCCTCTCTTTATCTCTCTTTCATCCTCTCTCCCTCCCTCTCTGGCACCTAACATCTTCCTTTGCTTATCACCGCCTTCCCTCTTCCCCTCTTCATCCTCCCTCCTTCTCCGACTTTGACTTCATCTTTCAAGTGCGGCAGCAGCAGCAGCAGCAGCAGCACTTTCCCTCCCCATCCCCATCCTCTTCACAACGCTGTCCGCCGTCTGCATTCCCATCACGTGCCCACCAAAGGTTATATGGCCCACTTTCTTATCAGCTGCATTGTGGGATATCTCGGCTCTCAGGCCTGTCTTCTGGAGAGCTATCTGTACCCCCCTCCTCCCTCTGTTGACTGCTGGGAGGACAACCTTTGTCGACCTTGTTTTTTTTTTTTCTTTTTTTTTTTCTTTAACAGAATAAAAATGAAAGAGAGAACGAATACAAGAGAGTGGGAGGAAAAGAAAGGGGGGAGAAGGTAAAAAAAATGCACAAGTCCCCTGAGAGAATGTGTGATGAGATTGGTCCAGAGTTAGCCTTGTAAGAAAAGCGCCGTTGGCCCCTTCTCTCTTCAAGTACAGTAGACACTGAATCAATATCGCCCACCCACCCCCTCCAGAACCACTCTGCCCCTGCGCGTGCCGTCCACCTGTCTGCCCGTCTGGGAGGCTTGGGTGAGCTGCTGGTGGGGGTGGAAGGAGGTGTATGGATGTTTGACAGAGCCGTCATGTACAAATTCATTTTGGATCCAGCCAGACTTTTGCTCTAATAGGCGCACGCGCTCAAGGTCTTTGCGGTCACGCTGAGACAGAAGAGCAGATAGATGCCTCTCTGCTCACCCAGAGCTTCCAGACAACAGAAGTGTTACTGCAAGACACAGTTTAGAAAGTTTATTGTCTATGAATATAATGTAAGGTCAGTTTTAACCCTGATAAGCATGGGCGCTTTTCAAACATTCCCACACAGAAAACACACAGTATTACCTGCTATTAGCTGCTGTCTGCATGCTGTGGGGAAAAAGGGTCTCTAAAGGCCCTGAAGAGATTTTAAATAGTCCACCTACAGATAGTTCATAGAGTATTACATTTCAGCAGCTTATTAGTTGAGATTCAACAATTCAACTGTCTGCATTGTCTATAGTTAGAGTAGGCTACATGTGACAATTCACTTCATATTAATCGGAATAATTTAGCTGAACTGAAACTCTTAACTGATGTTGCACAGGTTGAGTAAATATTTCAACTCCAACCAAATTATTCTGAGAATATGTCGGTATGTTCATGAGTTGTCACATATATTCTATAGATAATCTGTTAAATATCTACAGAAGAAAGTGAAACCAATAAGTTTTTAAGCTGTTAACATGTTACAAATACTAAATTATGCATGGGTGGGCTTTTCAAATAAAGTGTTACTGGGATTTTCAGTTATTTATAATGCAGATAAGTAAATGTCCAGCCTCGGATCACAGCCTTTCTCAGTAATAAGTCAAGTTGTTCACTGTGTGTTGTTCACTTCATGTGTTTAGTAAAGATGGTTATTAGAAAAAAAAAAATCTAACATCTTCAACTGAATATGTGTGTTTTATGGCAGCATGTAACACCATTTCCCATATGCCCTAACCCACTTTGGGTCAAACGTCATGGCTCAATGTCAGAAGTGAGTCCATGGACGAATCAAGGGTAAAATAGAGTGTTGGTGAGTTGAAAACCTAGCTATGGCATTAGTACCATGCTGGTTAATTTTCATGGAAGCTGTACCTTTTTCTTGTTATTGTTGTTCAATGTTGGTAAAATTACAAAGGTTTCAACCTCTAACGGCAGCTGCTATACTAATTTGTCTTAGAATATGGAAAATTAACCCCAGAAACACACTTCAGTATTTCAGAAAGATCGATGAAAAAAACTGCTGGATGAGAGATTGCGTTGAGTTACAGAAGCTTGTGGAACAGAGGCTAGCATAAACTTGATGTCACGACTACAACTCAAGAAAGGACTCATTTACAACACATTTGACACTCTGACAGCAGAGATTTGTTGAAAACAAGTAGTTGAGGAATATAGAACGGCTTAAATATATAAAATGAAGGTTACTGGATGAGGTGTAGTGTAGTGTTAAGGCTCTAAAGACCTGAAATATTCATTTAATATGTTCTGAAAGTGAATTGTTTTCAAAGTTTGTGAGATATATTATGATTGCAGTTGCCACAAAGAAATGACCAGGAACCCATTTTTTGGCTGTATGTGACACACACATGTTCTTGTTTTTCTTATTGTTGGGAACAGCTGGGCTCACACAGAGATAACAGACTATTCCCACCCACTCCACCATCTATTTCTAGTGCTGAGAAGCATTTCACACAGTGGCCTGAATAATCTCTTACTTAACTGCCATACAATACTTCCTGGGGCTTCGATACAGCGATCACATCGGCACACGTTGCATAACAGAGGAATAATAACAGCTTAGGTACGGATAACAGCAGCAGGTAACAAACAGAATTATCCCTGTACGGTGGGCCTGCCACAGATATATAGAAGCAACATGCAGCAGCCTGCAGCTGTGGAGGTGAAGTGATGCATATTAAACTCACGTGACCTGTCACTTGGCTTTTTGTGTTGTCTGAGTGATTAAAACATTCTGCATTAAAATAGTTATTGTTACTATAAGTCTCTTAAAACTATAGCTCACTAATTACTGTCATTGTCATGACAAATGATCAAAACAAACACTCACACGTACACAGTAATTCAACACGTACACTTCAACACGCTAATTCATTTCATTGTTTAACAAACCTCAAAACTCAGGGTCATTTGTTCAGAATTCTCATGAAATGCTCAACGGGTAAACACTGTTATTTAAACTTTTAAACAAATCATGATGGATGGCGCTCCACAGCCAGCGTCTCACGATAACAACGGCATTTGAAATTTGAAAGGAACCCTCTTATCCCCAATCACCTTGGTGCTGGTCAGGACGCCTTCTCAAATAAGTTCATTGCGACTTCAGCGGCTTTGTAAATAAAACATGAGGGCGCTTTTGCACGCTGCCTTGAATAAACATCTCCTTGAGTTTAAAAAAAATGTCACAGCAAATAAACATGTCGTGTCTCAACACGCCGAAATGTTCGAGAAGTGTTTATGTGGCCCAAACCCAAACCCACTGTTTTTCACTGTATTCACGGCATTACCATAACCTATTATGGAAGAAGCCACACATGTTCCCATCGGACCCACCTGGGACTAACTAGCGTGGAGCTGAGACTTCAATCTCTGGATTGGATCTGCCCTGCTCTCCTTTTTTTTTTTTTTTTTTTTTTTCTTAACTGGGTTATCCATTCAGTTACACGCAGGAGGAGAGCAGGGTTAAGAGGGGCGATGGGGGAGCACTTAGCAAGCGAAGGCCATGGTGGCAGTGCTGGAGTGTTATTTAATGAAGTAGGGGATCAGGATGCATGGCGTTGAACACATGAGGTGGTGTAGGTGGTGCTGCAGCAGTTGAGAGCGTGTGTTTGTGGGTGGGGGGTGTTGGCGGCGGAGTTGACAGCAGGTTGTGTTGTATGTTCCACAGGGTGAGGGGAGGAGGGGATGAGGTAGATGGTGCATTTGAGCCTGGAGGGGGGGGCTAATAAGATCACTTTTTATTGGCCCACAACCCCAGAGGAGTGTTTGTTTGTCTGCGTGCATGATGGAGGGGATAAAAAGTTAATGCATAGGCACTGTGGAGCAGCAGACTGGGCTGGTCACTGCTGCCCCCTGCAGGGCATGCGCCATCTATTATGTGTGTGTGTGTGTGTGTGTGTGTGTGTGTGTCTGTGTCTGTATGTGTGTGTGTGTGTTTGTGTTGATGCTCTTGTTTCCATGTCTCTTGACAGACAAATCTCACAACATAAGCTGTGGACATCTTTGTGTTGATTGAGTGCTACTACAATGTGATTTACTAAAATCATAAACCACACACACACACACACACACACACACTTGACCATGTAGTTCAGATTCAGTCACACTTTGCACACTCTCATTTGGCATAGCTCTCCTGCATTACGTCTTTGATTGAGCATTGCCACAAGGAAGCAATCTGCTTTCATGTTTCCAACCTCATACTGTGAATTAATGCTATTACAGTTTTATTTACATTATTGATCACCAGTGGCTAACTTTTTAATTCTGCACGGCCAAAGGCACTCATCTGTGAATGAGTTTAAGTGTTATTTTGTGCTGAGTGTGTGTGAAAGAGAAAGGGGGAACCATTTGAAAGAGGTGATTTTTTTTTGAGAGAGAGCTCCTCGTCACCTCAAAGTTCTGCTTCTATGCGCGGGAAGAGATGGAACGAGGTATCAGGGTTGGGTAGTAAAAAAAGGGAGTGGATCGGGGAGGAGGAGGAGGAGGAGGAGGGTGTAAATTCAACACGGGGGGAGCTGGGTGAGGAGAATATCAATCGGGCATGCGGCGTAGAGGCAGCCTGCCACGGTCCGCTCCAGGAGAAAGATTAGAGAGGGGATCAGTGTCATCAGCAGCAGGAGAGTAATGGTGCGGGCCAGGTTCAAGGCTGGAGCCAAGAACGTATCGGCATCGCAGCCACCCCCATCCCATCACCCCTGCGCCGACACCTCCCTACATGAAATAGAGGTTAACCGCCAATCCAGACTTTTTCCCCCGTCTTTTACTGAGTGTGAAAACTACCGCTGGGAGTCTCAGGACAATTTTTATATAGGATTAGAAAACAAAAATCAATATTTAATTATCTTTGAGCTTTTTGTGTCACTGCATCTTTAGGTCAGTAAGTGTTCAAGAGCCAGGGTCGCCCCGGCACTGTAAGTGAAGGAGTCGTTAAAGAGCCAGTATCTTTTTTTTCCCTTTTTTTTTTATTACAGCTTTCATTGCACAAGGTTAAAGTTTCATGGAGCTGCTTTGTTGTATATAAATATCTGAAATGAATAGGTTTTAAAATGATGGAATTATTGATTGTTGAATGGGTAGTTTTACATTGTCTCGTTTAAACCAAAACCTTGTGTTGCCACAGTGATAAACATAATGGCAGCTCCATGCTTTGATCTTAAACTTCCAGATTAGTCCAGTTATAAATTTTTATCTCACTCTAGAGGGATGGTCGACAGCCCAACCATCATCGCTGGCCCTTTACACAGCAACATACATCCCTGCACATAGACTGCGTCCACCCCAGTAGATAAAACACTGGCTGTTTACGTGGCTCTCAGACGCTGTATTGGATTAAGGTGGCTCTTTAGCTTTTTTTTTTTTCCCTGTGGCAGTGGCCGATGAGCCCGTGGAGTGGATGTGACGGCCGCTTAAGCGGTGACAAGCAGAAGGTCAGTGTCGCTGATGAAGGAGTGAGGCCAGCTGGCCCTCTGATGTAGCCATCCTTTAAAGCACCGAGAGAATCTATCCTGTTTAAGGCAGACACCCAGACAGACATGGCCGGGAAAGACAGCAAGGGGGGCAGAGAGAGAGAGAGAGAGAGGAGGGGGAAGAAGAGACAAAAGGAAGTGGGCAAGGTAAAAGGAGTGGCAGAGACAGAGAGCTTAAATGTCCCCATTCTGATCAGTACCTCTGTAGCAGGCAAAATGTTCCCCAGTCCCCTGGGCCATTTATTAAAGTGATGAAGAGCAGAGTGGCCCACTATGAATCAGACTCCCCTGTCTGCTATGTGCTGCATAGGGATACTCATGGCCACATACTCTCCTCACTTTGATTGCAGCGATGCTTTTGTAGCCTGCAAGAGGAGTCAGAGTTGTCGTGGGAGAGTCTGAGGGAGCCAGGTGACAGGAAGGGAGAGGGGAGAGGAGGCCTTTCTCTGTGGATACACATTAGCCTAGTTGTGCATATTAGATTAGATCAAATTAGATGAAACTTTAACGATCCCTGTGGGGATACTGGGTCATCCACACTGCAGGAAATAAGATTAGTGTGGTGAAACAAACAAAATAAACAGTTGCAAAATTATTAAAAGGACTAATATACTGAAAAATAATAAAGCAAATTACTAAAAAAAGGAGGCTAAAAATACAGTGTATTCATTAACAGTTTCATACGTTCAGATAAATGTGCAACTAGCTGGTGTGACTAAAGGCAATAGCACTTGCAGAGCTATAATATGCCTGTACTTATGAACCTCTTTGCATTATTCCTGCCCTCTTTACCCACATTTGCACTCTTCACGCTGTATTTGTGTGTGTGCATGCGAGGCTGTGCTGCACTGTGCTGAGCCAAGCCAGGCTACACCATCCATATGCCTCATTTCCCTTTATGAGAATGAGGGAAGTCCCATACGCTGATTATCCTATACATAGCCAGTTGTAATCATAGGCCAGTGGAAAGTAGAGAGGGCTGTGTGGGGACAGGCCCTGATACAGTATCGCACTATCACACATGTTTGGACTAGACAGAGGGAGGAAAGGGAAAAATTAACAATGCCGATTTAGATTTTTCGTCATGGTTGTGTAGTTTAGTGAATGGAGGAATTCTGCCTCTAATTATGAGGTTTCTTAGTACAGATTTGTGCAGCTGTGAGAGGATTAACATTCGTGAAACATACATGAAGATACAGGTGCAGATACACGGCAACACCCAGCACTGCTCCGAAGCCTTTTCTAGAGAACTTCTGAAGGTGTTATTGTCGAACATATGAGTGAGCTGTCAGGATATTTCCTCCACCTAACCCCCTCTCTGTCTTTCACCTCCCTCCCTCCCCTCACCACCTCTCTCCCTCTCTTTGACACCTTCCCTCAGCGTAATACACACCAGCAAGCAATCGATACATACTCAGCCGAGAGCCAGGAGGAATTGTGGCAGTGTAGGCACCACACATTACAGGGTGGCCAAGGCCAATAAGCTGTGGAGGGGAGAAGGAGAAGGACAAAATGGGAGCTAAGGCTAAATAACAGCGTCTACACACTGACTTCTCCTGATGAGTAGAACGCCTTTTTATCTTTTTCCTTTTTAAACCACGCATTAAGCATTTATTTTTCACGAGCGGTGACGTTTATTCAAATTTGCATAGATGCTGTCATTTTGATCGCACTGACATCAATTTAGGGGCGATCTGATCCCTTTTTTAAAATACTCTCTCGCCACCCACATTATTATGCTTATTATTGTTGCGAATGTGATGAAATGCGCAGAGCACCACAGCAAGAGATATGCCACTATGTTTCCATAGCAACATATCACACTGCCACCGCTGCATCATACACTCAGATGACAGACACAACCTATTAAGCCCTCTGAGATATATGAATACTGTCTGTTTGCGTGTGAGTGAGAGTGTTAGTGTGTCAGCGTACACCCCCACGAGTCTGTACGTGTCTGAACTTCACATTTTTACGCCAAGTAAGGAAACTTAAGTTGGATTGTAAGAAGAAAATGCCACTTATAGTATTTATATGTAGAACATGTCATTAATTTCATGGGATTTATTTTAAAATGCTGCAGAAAATCACAGCAAAACCTGGTTTATTTTATCAATAAATTTCTATATGTTTATTTCATTTATCCCAGGGTAATTCCCCAGAAGCAGTGTGGAACTGACTCATAACACTAAGAACTAAGAGGGGGCCTTGACCAAAACAGTTAAGCTAAACTGTTCTCAATGGGAAAAAAAACAACATACATATTTTCCCTCTTGCCTCTGGTGTTAATTATCAGATTGTTTTGGTGTGAGTTGCTGAGTGTAAGAGATATTGGCTGTTGTGGTTTGCCTTCTTTTCCACCAACATTTCCAAGAACTTTTATCACCAGGAATTTATTTACCTTGGTAAAAGAATTCCTGGTAGTCTGTGTGGTTTGCGTTTCCACCGCACCTCAAAGTTCCAGAAAATTTATTCAAATCAGGCTGATGATGTAGATGATTCAGTGTGTGTCCTGTATTTGGCTCCACCAGCTTGGTTGCTTACATGCAGGTGTAGAGTTGGGGCTGTTTGTCTCAGCCAGCAGCTAAGTTAAAAAGTATTATAAGACAAATATCAAACTGAGTTAGTCTCCATACAGACAGCCGTCATTTGAGCATATTAGTAACGATTCACTGTCAGCTGAACTAGTGTGCTGTCCTTGTGTAAGACATAACGTTAGCTTCTTACCTGCTAACGGTTAATGTCACTTACAGTAAAGAGTGTAGCTGCCGTCAACTCGAGTAATTTTCGAATTATCTTCACTTTGTTTCCACTGCAGCCGCTTGGCTGTTCACCGGTTACCGTGTTGCATTTGGTGTGTGTGTGTATGTGGAGGAGATCAGCGCCAGCACAGAGCACAGAGGAGAACCGATACCGTTACTGCTTATCAATACTATGGTCATTGATATTTTAGTAATTTAGCTAATTTAGTGCCAGGTTTCAGTACCCATCCAATGACGTGAAGCTTGAAGAAATGAAATAAAGTTTGTAGCGGCTGCCTGTGCCAGGAAGCGCGCAATGCTGCAAGTGTGTGCTCCACCAACCAGCGTTCATCAGCAAACTGCCCCGCCCCTCAAGAATTCCGGGTAATCTGAGAAGTCCTACCCTCCTAATAGGTACTTTTTTCAAGGAAAGTTTGGGGTTGAGGAAAAGTTTTTTTACCCGGGTAATTTCAGTGGAAACGCACCAAGGTTTTTCAAAATCCCGGGTAATTTAAAAAAGTTCCTGTAGTGGAAAAGAGGCTAATGTCTTTTTCCAGAAATCATGTCTGGTTACTCAAGATAATCCACAGACCTACTTGTGATCAGTTTCATGTAGGAACTATTTTCTTTCTACTGAACTACACCCCTTGTCCATCGGTAGATCCACACTACCTTCTGCGTGGTAAGAGGCTGCAGTTAGCAGGTGTAGTTCGGTAGAAAGAAAATAGTTCCTACGTGCAACTGCTCACAATAAGGTCTGTGGATTATCTTCAGTAACTGGGTCATAATTTCTGGAATGAGACACTGCTGTTGAGTTTTTAATATGTATTTTACTGGCGCTTTGAGCACCACAAGCCGAGTGCCATTTGATTCCATTATATTCAAGAGAAGGCAGACACCTCTATGGCCGATATCTCCAACACTTGGCAATTCACACCAAAACAATGTAGGCTGATAAACCGCACGACTGGTAAGAGACAAATATGTATATTTGGTTTTAGGGTGAACTGTCCCTTTAAGTGCCAGGATGTCATATACTGTTCCTGAATAGTGCATATCATTCATTCACTTTATTATCCAGAACACCAGATTCAGTGTTGCTACACTGTCAGTATCCTATTATCCACATTTGTTTGAGTGATTGCTGCGTGTGCATTAAAAACTTTACAGACTTGTCAGCTATTATAGAAAACATACTTTGACATCTCGGTGCAGTTACTTTAAATTCAAGACATTTTAACCAAAACCATTTTTTGTCATAGCCTAGTCTCCATAGTTACAAACAAATATTGTCATACACACTGGGTAAGTATGACTCAATACAAGTGGAGATGTTGCACTTTATTAGCATTGGGGAAACTTAGTAAATTCTAAATGTGTTATGCAACAAACTGTTCCTCAATGTCAATTTTCTGTATTTTGTTTGTCACACATTAGATAAGCCAGCATGGTTTTTGGGCTGCCTCTAACACAAGCAAGATAGTGGAGGAGATGTGACACTGTTAGTTTGTTTTACTTTTAATAAATGCATATACTTACATCCTAAAGCTTCAAACATAACAACCAGGCTCATATGGAAGATACTAGAAAAGTGCATAACATTTTGCATCCAAATAAGTGCCATTTAAACTCCAACCTTTGAGCTTTAAAAACCTCAAATGATGAAATACTCTCATAATTACGCTCTCATCTTATACTTAATGCATACATTATATTACATTTATGATCTATCTAGAGCTGCACCTGAGCCCACCAGAAACATAATAATGCAGAAATTCAGCTGCAGCAATATAAACTAGAAACTGCTATTCTATGGTCTCTGTAAAAAGGTATTCACAGAACAAAAATATGTTTATGCAGGTGATTCAAATTAATTGATATCGTGAAATAAACAAACATATTTTTGTATACTGCGAGCGAGCACGCCGCTGTTTTATTCCGACTATTCAACAGCTGTTTCCTAATCATAAATTTAAAACGAGGACGCTGTATACTGTGTTAGTTTGTGTTTGCTCTGTGTTCTGATTGTTGGTTAAAGCACTTCACTGTTTAAGCCTCCTGCTGGTTGAAAGATCCCCTGAAGTTACTGAAAGTAAAAAGACCTCCAGCATCATCAGTCCTTCTGATTACAATCAGTGGCATCCAGACGACAGCATTTGGAAAGAATTAGATGCAAAACACCTGTCATTTTACCTCAGGAATTCAGGAGGGGAAAAAAACAACAAAAATAAGACTTTGAAAAGAGTTTAAGACGGTCATGGAAATCATTTTTAGTTTCCATATTTTGCCTTTCTAACTGCAGCTTTTACCTCTCTGCATTCTGAGGGAGAAACAGGTGCTGGGCGGACAAAATGCTTATATTATAACATTGTGATTTTATCATTTTAGACCCACACAAACACACTGTCACATAATTGCAGCAATAAATGCCATCAACAGCGAGGCTATATACACTTGGTAATGTTCTAATCACCACCACACATGGCCCAGTGACCCAAATGTCTCCGAAAAGTTTGAGTGTGACTCATCCGAGGAGTCCAGTCACTCATCCCGGCTGCTGTACTGCAGCATTTGGAGCGAGCAGCGTGGCCCACACCCACTCTGCGCCTTGGGCAGACCACCATGATCTCAGCTTTTCTGTGAATGTTTCAAGTCCGAGAGACTGTTAGCTATCAAAGTCATGCAAGTGACCACATCCACGCAGCCTGGGGGACATGTGTGGAGCACCCACACTCACACATCCTGAGAAGTGTTTGTGCAACAGGATAGGGGGCAAAGAGTCTCCCTTACAAGCATCATGCTGGAGATACTGTCAGGATTTAAAAATTAAAATTAGCTTCCATTTATCCGAGCTCTGCTGTTTTTCACTTTGTCTATTGCTTTCCTATTTATCTCCTTTCTCTCTTCTGTCCTCTTATATCTCAGTCCACTGCTGGTGTCTGGGCTAAACGTGCTCTTTGAGTCCAATCTATCTGCCCCACCTTCTCCTTCTCTCCACCCCCACATCTCCACCTTCATCTCTCCCTCCCTTTCTCCTCATCTGTCCTCGCCCCTTCTTCCCTCATAGATTGACTCTTTCCAATTACATGAGCGGTTTCTTCAATCACACTGTAACAAATTACCTGACAAATTAAAAAAACACCAGTGATATTTCTGGGCTTTAGCACGGGCCATTCTTACCCTTAATGAAATTTGCGAAGCCATACATCAGGAGTCTGTTGTCAGCCACGCACAGCTCTTCAAATCTTCCTGTTTCCCCCCTGCTGTTTTAATATGCTTTATACAGATAATTATTTCCGCAAGAAATACACATCTTGGTAGCCCATGCTCTTGCTGTTTTCTCTTTTTTTTCTAAAATATAACCCATTAAAATCGTTTAACTTTTGTATTTTTTTAATACAGATGGATTAAAGGGAACTATCTGCCTATTTGCTACATATTACAGACAGCCTGTAGATTACACCACTAACATGTAAAGGTAATGCCAGTGATTTAAGACTTACATAATTAGAGGCAGGTCCAGTTTTCTTTAATGTTAAAGTGTCTATTTGAATATTCCTCAGTGCAGCTACCGAGCATATCTCGGCGGTTTCGCTCCTCACCCTGAATTGAATGTTTAGAACATTTGAAAAATTCATGAATAATATTTTTCTACTGTCCCAGGATTAATCACAGAATAAATTTACTCGTGAAAGGATTTTCCAGTCTCTGAGAGGTGAGATTAAATGATTCAGCGTGCAGACAAATATATGTACCTGTGCACATCCATATTTCAACTGTAACTGCATGCTCATTTTTCACATTGTGTATTCACTTTAACATCCCACTCTAAATTGAGTTATAGAGGTAATGTTTCCCGTTGCACACACCTTGTGTGTGTGCGTGTGTGTGTGTGTGTGTGTGTGTGTGTGTGTGTAGGTGGGTGGATAGATTTGTGCTTTACTGCACATGCTGATTTGAGTTTACCTCTGCTTGACATTCAAAGGCTTATTGTGAGAAGTAGCATGACATACTGTAGCTACCTGGATACAGTATCGATACCTGGCATGCTGATGTAGATGAATATTGAGTGTACTTAATGTCGGACATGACATGTTATACTGTAATTTACTGTAGGCCTAAACACTACCTTCAGTCAGCATCAGCTGCGTGTACTGTATCATGATAGCAGGGAGCATTATTGAGTTGTTATGACTTTTTATGTCATGTTTTGTGCTGCTTTTTTCCTCCGCGTTGCACTAATGGCCTATTGAACCTGCCAATTCACATTCAGCTGAGTGTGCGAAAGCCCTCCTTGTTGTGAAAGGTCTTATCATTATGAACAGCTTACAGCGTCTCGGGCTGTACACAGTCTGAATACCAGTGCAGAGTTTGTGAGGGAGCTATTTTTCCCGTGAACAGAAACATTCCATCCAGAGGAGGGATTCCTGGTGCTGGATGGGGCTCAGGACGCAGAAAGCAGATGCTGGCGTTGGAGCTGTGCCAACATGTGCAGGAGACCAGGGCCCTGGATGGTGCGCATGAACAGAGAGAGAGAGAAATGTTTGCTTTTTAGATGTGAGTTTCAAATGGGGGGAAAGCTATAAAAAGCATACGTCCAGAACTGAGTCTGGAAGTCAAGGCCAGAGGCCCGTCAGACAAGCGCATATATGCAGCACTGCTCTTTTTTTGGAACATATTTACGGTATAGTTACATTTCCTCCTCTTCTGAAACTTATGACTATTCTCCAGTTCTTTACTATGGTAATATTATTTTACAGTATTTGCCACTGTGCTGTATGTAAGATGTTTCTGAAAAATACACCGCCGTTTTTAAACTTTCCAATGAAAAGTGGGTCTGTAATAGAGAAGAGTGTCCCAAACTGTAACACAGTGGCTGTGGCCTATTTACCCAAATTAGATTTAGAGCAAAACTTAAAGGTTAGTAGTTCAGATTAGTTCACATTTTGTGACCTTTTTACCAAATTTTTGAAGCTCCATTAGTCCAAAAAAAAAAGTCCCATTGGACTGAAAGCTCATTTCTCCAACAGCCTGTTATTCCAAAAACAAACGCCCATCGTTCCAAAGTCCTGTTCCTCCAAAAATACACACCAATGCCACTGATCCTGGGTGTTTTTACCAACCCTTCACAGCATTTCCTAGTGGCATTTCAGCCACTTATCCCAGGTGTTTTTACCAACCACTTGCGGCGTATCCTAGAGACATGTGAGCCACCGATCCTTATGCTTTTACTGCACTTTGTGGCGTTTCCCAGCAGTGGTTGAACCACTAAACCTGGGTGTTTTTCACCGAGCCATCCCCACTTTTTTTAGCAACTTTTATGCCACCAAAACATGATCTATTAGTTACCATAATCAAGTGGTTTCTGTGCCTTAATTTTATTACACATTCACCACAGCATTGTTGGCAAATGTGAAGTATCCAGAAACATACCATGCAAACATTTTTTCTGCCAGCTGGGTTGTCTTACTGCAGGGAGTGTATATATTTGGAGTAATGGGATTGTGGAGCAATGGCTGTTTGTTTTGGGGACAACGAGCTGTCCGGCTTTTGGTCCAGTGGGACATTTTTTGGACTAAAAGGGAATTTTTGGCCATTGGAGCAGTGGACACTCCTCTGTCTGTGCTAAGTCTTTATGCTAAGCTTAGCTGGCTGTAGCTTCACATTTACTTTACAAGAAAGCAAAAATATTACCCCAAACTATTCCTTTAATTCTAAATGACTGTGTATACCATTCAGAGAAAATTGTATTAATCAGTGTCAGATTGTTTGTGTCTCTTGTTACCACCTCTTTTGCTAAACATAAGTGTGCTGTGTGCATAATACAACATTTCACACCCCGATAAGAACTTTAAAGCTGAATCCATAACGATTCTAAAATGTCTGCTTCCTTCTTTCTTGCAGAATTTGATCAGGTCCACATGGAAATAAAAATTAACTCCGAGCTGAAATTGAATCAGCTCCCTGACCTCTGTGAGTTTTCCATGAACCCTCTCTGTGGGGTTTTTCAGGGACATAAATCTCTGGGAAACAGTCCTCCAGCCGAGCACCTGCTGGATGGCCAGACTGCTTACCTCGGCCAGAGCCCTTTAACAACGCGGCTGTGACGACTTCTCAAGGCGGCTCTCTGTTGCCAGGTCAAACTGAAACACACCTCATGTTATCCTTAACAGCACTGGTTGTGTTGGATGTACATTGTGGAATGGGTCAAGGCCAGAGTCATATCGTTTTATGATTAGCAATAACACCAAATACTGTTTATGTTGGTCATATGTGTTGTCTTAACCCTTCTATGCAACACTAGCTGTTAGCTGTTGTTTGTTAGCTTCAAGGCCTCTTTGTTGTATTGACTTAACCTTTAATTAGCCAGGACGCATGGCTGGTTTAATGACTTTGCCGCCTCAGGTCATGGCCACTGTAGGGAGCATAACAGCCTTTAACACTGGTGGTATCCTTCTGCTGATAGTAAAGATGACATTTCAGACAAAGGTATAGGAAACAGTCCATATAGTCCTTTCCTACTATAAATATCAGCTTGTATGTGTATGTTCACACACACCTACATGTGTGCGTGCACCTGCATGTGTGTTTATGACAGGCAGTGAGCGAGTCCGCTCCTCCAGTCTTCAGTAGGATGCTATAAAAGTCAAAAACCAAATCAGACCCACAGGAGTATTCTTACCAAAAAATTTCCCAGCCAGGAGAAAGCAGTAAAATGTTATGTGTTCTCTGGGAGCACTTTGAACGGAAGAACCTCGACACGACACGATGCTTGAGCTCCACTCCGGCCGTCAACATGTGATGTGACTGCGGGGAAAGCATTCGTCACTTCCTGTCTTATCAGAGACATGAGCTGAAGTTGGAATTTGGCCTGTGTTTCACACGTTAAGTGAGGTTATATTAAGTCTATTTAAGTGTGTGTTTTTCCAACAACATGCACTGTACATGTAGTTTTATTTTCTAGATTCCTCTGTTTATTTACATTGCACAGTCAGTTCTTCAGAGCCGAAATTATACGATCAGATAATACAAATTGATTAAAAAGAAACTTAGTGATTCATTTAAAGGAAATGTTTTCCAAACCAGAGGATATTATTGTAATTATGCACCCTTACAGGCATACACCCATGCAGCAGGAGAGAAAACAAAGAGGAACAAATGAAAGAAAACACGAAACAATTAAAATGCTAATTGTTTTATATGGTACCAACATGTGGAGAGGGGAGTCTGGAGGCCTTCCTTGAGAGCCTCCTCCAACATGGACTACCATTACAGCTGCTGTGTGAGTGCCAGTGTGCAGTTTTGTGAACGGGGTGTAAAGAGAAAGACTTTTTTTTTTTTTTTCATTTCCGAAGGATTTTCCAGTTTGCATCATATGCTGCTGTAAAGGTTTCAGATGAACTGTCGCTTCGAGGGCACATGCATGGATCACCACATGGAGTTTTGATTGACAGCTAATCAGAATAACAGGCTTTGATGTGAGGGACACCTAACCTCATGCACTAAAACATTCCCAACACACAGCTCCCGCGCTATAGTGCTGAGTAAACAGAAAACTGTAAACGCCGGTTATTTAACAAGCCTCCACCTCTCCATCCTCACACACCCCCTCGTCTCCTCCCACCTCCTGCCCTCGTCCTGCACCCCTGCCCCAGCATCCCCGCCTCTTTACACATTAAGTATGCATTGATTCAGCCTTCCCCTGTGTTATAAATACAGCATCGATCCGCCTCGCGATCAATAGACTCATTCACATGCATAGAGCCACTTTGATAACTCTCCTACTCTGAGTCACTCGCAATAGCATCCCTCCCTCTCTCTCCCTTTCTCTCTCCATCTTGATAGCTTGACATATTCCTCTACATCATTCATTATTTTATCCCTATAAATACATATATGTTTTAAAGACATTAAAACCAGCGGCACAAATCCCTTAGATGACAGGCACTCCAATCCATTATTTATCAAAATCACAATTACAGTGCATGAGCATGACTGCATGTCCGATACCTTCCCTTCTTGGTTACTGTCGAGAGTGACTGAGTGCATAATTGTTCAAATACGTCCTGCAGTCCAGATCTCTGGTCTCCTTCGGCAATAATTCACACACAGAGCTGATGAACAAGCTGCACGCTATTGAAAGCAGAGACATGCCTTCCAAACACCAAAATCAATTAAAGGTAAAGAATTAAAATGTTTATTAGGTGACTGATGGATTGAGAGCAGAACCACGCGCAGCACCAGATCTATGATTATTTGCTTTCTCTGCAGACATCTGGATGGAAAAGCCATTTCTGGAAAACAGCAACCAGAAAAGACTGCCCGGCTATAAAGGGAAAGCAATTCACACAAGTTACAACTGCATTTGTAATCAAAAAAGATGGAAACAAACTCCACCCGGTTTAATCAGGCTGCATGTGGTCTGCTTTAGATAACATCCAGGTGGTTTATTGCCTCTATGTGTGAATAAAACCATGCGGAAACTCTCCCCATCGCTCCAGCTGCTTAACATGACTGAGGTACTAAAAAGTGGGATTTAGAAAACTGCTTTTTCACAATTACTTTCATTTTTATTTACTATCTTTCACATTCCTATGTCCTCCTCCACCGCACTCTTCCCCTCTGAAGGAAGTGAAGGTTGTTGATGATCTTTACAGGGGTCTGTCCCTGTTGTGCACTTAAGTAGCTCCTCATTGCTTTTATGGCGACTCACTAAAACCTGTCTTGTAAAAAGCAGTCCAGGGAAGGTAAGGAAAGGTGGAACACATTCATAAAAGACAGAGAAACGGGGAGAAAAATCAATGCCCATTTCTTCAGCACCTATGAATTTTATTGACGCAGCCCGCCCCCATCACTCGGTCACAAATTTGTCAGTTTTACTTGAAAATGCTGAAGAAGAAAAGTATCATATCCAGTTTGTGTATTTGTACTTTTTTTCCTCTCAGTGCTAACATTTCAAATAAATGGGAAGAGTCAACATGAAACAGGCCTCTCTGGAAATATGCAGCTGCACATTTAAGATGACTCCTCTTAATGTCAGAACCTCACTTTACATTAGTCGGGGTGTAGAACAAGCAGAGAGATAATGTCATTTTGTCGCCGTGCTTTACAGCTACTCCGTTCTGACGGGGAGAGGTTTGCCTGGCAGTGCGTCTCATCTTAAAGATCAGCCTTAATTGTGCCAATGTGCAGGAGGACCCCGTCATCCTCAGCGGGATTCTAATTGGCTTAAACTTAGCTTAACCTTTCCGCAGCTTCGTTGTACAAGCAGTCAAAACGACATTATAAATGGATCTTTTGTAAAGCAACACAGTATGAGAAATTGTTGCACACCTCTGTCAATTACAGCAACACAGCGGATAGGCAGAAGCATGTTGCATGTGTCGTGCAATTCTGTGGAAGGAAATGAAATCATCGGTTTGGGTTGACCTCAGAAAAGCATTCAGATTTCATCTATCCACCTCTGTCAAGATATTTTATACGTACACCGAAAGAAAAAAAAATCCACTGCAATCATTACTTTCCATCAACATGCTCAAAATTCAGAGATTTTTTACTTCTCAGGTTAAAGAGTACTCTTCTTTTATTCTTCAAAGGCATGCAAATGTTCTCCCTCTCTGTCTTTTACTTACATTCCAATAAACTAGGCTTATTAAATGCATTAGGGAGAATCAAAGTTGAGGTGTGCTTTGAGTGCATTCAATGAGGGTGGTGATTGGAGCTTGGAAAAAGGGAAAAGATGGGAACCCCTCTCAGTGTCCCTGTGCCCATTACTGTACACTACTTCATTTAGCACCAATTAGATTTTCAGTTCCCTTTCTGCTGCTAATGCCCTGGCTTGCAGGGTCCATGCTAAATTAAGCACTAGATCTTCATTGCGGCCTGCAAACCAATTGATTTCGCCCCTTAATCAATTTATTTCATTAGTTATACATTCCTCTTTTTCCCTCTCGCCTCCCTCTTCGCCGTCTCGTCTCAGGAGCCGGCGTGAGGAGAGTGACCTATCCTGGAGTGTGACACGGAGGAGAGTGATTTGAATGATAACCAAATAGCTAGCACAGCCTCGGCGGTGTTTAAAGATCATATGTAAATCAAATGTCGGGGTGGGGGGGGGGAGAAATTGCTTGGTGGGGTTCTGTCAGAAAACAATTTAGTGATCGTTAAAAGGAATGCCTTGCCGTCGTGCAAACCTCCGCAAATTAAATCAATGCAGCCACCGGTCTCTGCCCCCTTTCACTTCTATCAAGCCCCTCTCCTCCTCCTCCTCCTCCCACCCTCATCTTTCTTCTCTCTCACACCAACCTAAAGATACCCACAGAGGAAGACGGAAAGTGAAAACCTAAACCTTAAAGATTCTCCAGATAAGCAAGATAAGGATGATTTTATTACTCTGCTCCAACACTGTGCAATTTTGGAATTAATAAAGGGGAAAACTGCAAGTGCTAAGCCGTGGTGTAAATAACACAAAAGGGACACAGCGTGGCACATGCATGATGACAGGCGTGATAATGCAACATGAGATGCAGGGAAGATTGAAACAGACCCCACCCAGGATGATCTCACCGTTTATCCTAATGAGATGAGTTACTATAGCAGCGCCAGACAGCTTTGCTACAGAAAGACATCACTACAGCAGTAGTTATGGAGGAAAAATACTCTAAAATGTTAACCCCCCCAAGAGAGCCAGTCATGCTTGACTCCTATCCCTAAAGCCTGTATGTGTCAATCACAGTCCCTGGGGAGAGGCTGCATGTTTCATAAGACTAAGGAAATAAAAACAAGTTGTGGAAAATCTACATTTGGTAAGATGGAGGCGACATCACTCGCGTCAACATGTTTGCAGAGTTGCGTGCCAGTGCGGGCTACTGATGTGGTTTGCAGTTGAAAAAGCAGAGTGTGTTTTTCTGTTTCTCAGCCCTTTTTCTCAAGCAGGAGTGTGCAGGCAGAGATGTGGGTGGGCTGGCATGTATGCATGCCCACATGTACGTTTGCTGTGTTGTCTGCAGGGTGTGCCGTCATACACAGTGTCACTACAAACACATACTGTGAAAAAGAAAAGAACTACCCCATGTGTTGTCTGAGACGCTTGTAACAGCACCTTTGTTGAGGATAACATGCAGGCGCTTACACATGCATCTCACACACACACACACACACATAGCCACGTAGAGATTTTGCAGTACACACTCATTGTGTCTGCTTGTCAAATGGCACCTGATATCCGCCAGCGTCTGGGAATCAAATTAAGTGAGCGACTGCTGCTGAGGCCTCCTTCTCTTTTTTCTCATCCGCCATCCCTGGGCATAATTAATTTTATCATCAGCGTCATTATTATTGTTAAATTGTTTTTCATATTTCTTCATTCCCATCCCCACCCCCCACCCCCCCACCCCCCACCCCACCCTCGCCTGCCCAGAATACCAAGTGTATGCTAATGTGTTTTGGAGATTGCCAGCGCACACAGAGATGGAGAGAGGTAGCGAGGAATGAGAATGAGAGAGGGTCTGAGATGAGGAGAGGGTGGGAGACGGAGGTGAGACAGAGAGGAGGAGGAGGAGGAGGATGAGGAGGAGGGGTGGGTGGGAAGAAGAGCAGGAGAGCAATGAGGTTGGGAGGCAGGTGGAGGGGGGAGGAAGGGCGTCAGTGGTGGGGAGGGGAGGGGGGGTGGCTGTTCAGGTGGGGAGGGGGCGCTGTTGTGAGGGGCGCATTACGTATTCCGCTGGCGTATTTGGAACCCAATTAATCAAGCCGAGGAGAGGAGAGATGCAGAAAGGATGAGATCGCCCTTCACGTTGATGAGGCCTGGCCGGGGCAAACGCTCAACCACCTGAGCTCCTAACAGCCATGCCGACACACAGGAATTATGGCAATATCTTCCCTCCTTTCTCTCTCTCTTTCCCTCAAACATACACTCCCTAGCTCTCTCTCTTCCCTCCTCTTTTTCCTCATCCCTCTCTTTGTGCTAATGTAACATAGTCTCACCTTCTCTACTTCTTCTACCAAAGCTATTTACCTTGCACATTTTTCACCCTGGAGGAGCAAAAGTCTGAGAGTTATTTTCTTTTCTTTGATCTGCTCATGTTAAAAGTTTTTTATCTAAAATGAAAATTTTGGCTTAATGTGGTATAATTTAAAACACACTGATACCACAGAGTAGAGTAAATAGGAAGAGACCTGAGAGAACGAAGGTAACTCTCATTTGTTTATCACATTTTATCTCTCGTAATTCCTTAAAGAGTTATGTTCAGTGCCACCTTCGCTGACTTCTGCAGCAGCGCAGCTCTCCCTCCTCTCCACACATTTTGGGGTCAAGCCTTGTGGCGTTCGGCCACCACCGGCGATCGTTGGGAAATTGACCGTCTCATAGAGGAAGAGAGACAGAGAGAAAAACTCCAGTCCCTCGTTGACTTAATTTGATTCCCCTCCCTAGAATGCAAGCCAATAGATCCCGTATCTACATAGTGCTCTGCACAGGGTCTATAAATATTGACCCTCCATTTCCTGTGTGTGGCGTTAATGAAGCATTTAGTATACCCACAGCATTATGGAGGACCTATGTAAAGCCACCTCTCCCTCTGTCAATGCCATCCAATCCTACACACACACACACACACTCACACACACACTTACACACACAATAGATGGACTAAGGTGCCAAGAAAACAGACTTTCAAAAGGTAGGTGAAAAGGGTCACTTTAAATGCCCTTTCAGAAGGTAAAACAGAAACACGCACTCATCAGTTTCTGAATTTGTTTTTAAAGAACCTGGACTCATAAACTGTGCACTCAAACTATGAAACTTGGTATTTCTCAGGGTAAAACTAAAAGCACCATCTGGATATCTTGCTCCCCAAACCAACCGCCTGTTGCTCCTCCATCTAAATGCTATGAAATATACTTTATTTATATCACTTTCTGTGCATGGAGCATATACTTTAAGTTAAATACATACTCCTCCTTACACAAAACATTTAGAGGTCTACAACTAATATGACTTTTATGATTTAATTTTAGCAATGCCTCTCTGTATCTATGCAGTGATGTGGAAAAAAAAGTGGGAAAAGACTGTTGATGTACAACAAAAGTGAGCAGCAGATGGATATTTGACCCCCCACAGAAGTTTGTTTTGACCAAAGGTGGCGGCGTCACCACCACTGAGCCTGAGCCAGCCTTTATTTTTATCACACATTGAGTGTGAAGGACAGTTTCCCAAAATGTCCTCTTGGAGTTTTCTTTCTATCACTATCGCTTCCCACATCTCTCTGCTGCACTCCCTCCGTCTGTCACCCCCACTTCTCACCTGTCACCCCCTCACCTCACAACCAAACACCCTCCATCCTTTTTTTGGGGGGGAAAAAATGAAATAATTTTGTTGTGGGGTCCCCGGGCGGTTTTGTAATTTCATGCCTGTGTATGATAATTTTATGCTGTCCTGCGTCGCGTAACTCAGGGCTGCCAAATGCTGACAGGTGATAAATATGATCTTTTCCGCCCCGTGTGCAACAGACCTGAAAAAAAAAAAAAAAAGACAGACAGGAGGGGGTCTGGGGTTTGGGAGCTGAGGGTTTGTAGGGGGGGTGGTGGTGGCAGAGGAGGGGTTCCTATTGCAAGAGACTGGCTGAGGCCTTGGTGGAAGCAGTGTGCACAGCAGTGTCGCCAGTGTTGGGAGCAATTTCACGGCTTGCCCACCCCACCTTCCCTCACCCACACACTTTCATTCACTTACAACCTCTCCCAACATCTCCCTTATCTCTCTTTCCCTCTCCCTCTCCCCCCATCTTTTTCGATCTCTCTTTCTCCCCTGTCTTTCCCCTCCTCCCTCCGTCCTCCCCTGCCCAGGGAACTCTGAGAGGACAAGAACCTTCAGGTAGCCTTGAACAGCAGGGATAGTGATCAGTGCATTTTTGCTTCTCTCAGGAATCATAGGAAATAAACAAGCAGACAGTTTGCAGAGGGGCAGTTTTCCACCCCGTCAAGGAGACATTTATGTGGTGAAGGGGCAGCAGAAAAGGAGAGGAGGGAGGGAGGGAGGACAAGGAAGTGACCCAAGCGTGGAGGACTGATGGTTTTCTGAGTGACGTAATTATTCGCCTCCTTGCATCGTGCAGTTAGAATGATGATATCCAGAGTAAAAAAAAAAAAAGTCCAGTGTGCACACATGTCATATGTACACAGAGTACATAGTGACCTTCACATTATGCCTGCATGTCATGTGCATTATAGTTTATAGGTTATGGCAAACACATCCTAAAGCTTCTGTCATATGCACAACGGTTGGTTCTCTCTGCAGTAAAAAGACCTATTGGAAATTCACCTTTTTGACATAAATATATTAATTCTGCCAATGTTTTTTCTGAAGTGCAGGTACAGGATCCTGATGGCATTTTAACTCGCAGTAATAGGGAAATTGAATGTGATCATTCCTCACAGCATATCTGTGGATTCTGCACCATGTCCAAGAAATCCACTCAATCAATCTGGAGATGTGGGCGAGGGGCGGGGTGTCTGCACCACCGAGGTTTCAAGTCATTAAGCAGCCAGAAATTAATTGACTTCACGGTGCTTATATGGCTGAGCGTGGGTTTAACCCAGGCACAGCAGCCTCTATTAGTATTGTACTGCATGTTCCTATAGAGCTGCAAAATTGGAGGGACACAGCGTGATTCAAGTCAGCAAAAAACGTGTCCCGATGTCCCATATAGTATGATTAATAAGGCAGTGGTGTAGTGATAAATCGCCTCAATGATACACTGTAAACGAAAGGTTAATAATGAACATGCACGCATGTGATCTGAGCTCATTACGCTGCTGATAGTTATATGTCAATAAATTTCAATATAACCTACAATGAGGTTTGTAGTTCATAAGATACTTTTCCTTGTCAAAGTGCACATGAATGACCAGAGGCTTGTGTCAGCACACACACATACACACACACACACACACACACACACGAATGAGGACCGTCCTCGAGGCTCTCTTTGACCTCTGTGTTCGATCTCTCTCTCAGAATCCAATCAGGCTGAAGTCTCCAGAGGGAGAACAGACCAGGGCAGGAGGAGGAAGTGAAGTTAGGAGCATGGAGTCAGAAAGCAACAGGAGCTTAACACATTATATCCATGCGTGCCATCAGAGCTGATGTGCTCAGAGGCAGCCGCTGCTCAGCACAGTGTGCTTGATGTTGCTTTGTACCACCAGAATCAAGACAGTTCACTGGAAAGAGACTTGGAGTGATTGCGTGTGTGTGTGCGTGTGCGTGTGCGTGTGCGTGTGCGTGTGTGTGTGTGTGTGTGTGTGGACGGTTCTGTTTAAATCTGATCTGATTTGTTTGCTTCATGCCACTTTGTGAATGGGAAGAAAGACTCTGGCTGGAGTCGGCAATTTATGAATGAAAGGAAGGATGAAAGGGCAGATGGGTGTACTGAAAGGCAGGTACATAGGCAGACAAAAAGCCAGATAAAAACACTTCAAAGTAGTTTCTTTTTCTCCCATGTGAATTTTGCAATATTTTGCTGGGGGAAAAAAATGAAGTTGTTTTTTTTTTTTTTTTGTAGTTTGAGACTCCACTTGTGTCGTTATTACAGCCACGATCAACCCGAACTGACATCTAACAGGCAGAGGAGCCAAGATGGATGTTTGGTCCAGTCTGTTTCAGCACTGTTCTTCTGTTTTATGGCCTCTAAAACCACATACGTCTTCAAAGTCAGTCCAAGTGTCATGGAAAGACTTTTTCCAGCCAAGAAAAAATAAACAAAGATATCAGAAGTTGGAGCAGCCAGTAGCCGTCCATGTTAGACCGGTAGTGCAACATTTTTTATGTGATACATATATGAGAATTACTTTTACAGTAGCTGTTTTACAATGACTTTAACTTCAAGTGATGAACAGTGCTGCTCTTATAGGTACGAACGGTTGCAGTGAGCTGGAGCTTTAAAAAATAGATATTACTGGTAGTATTAAAGGTTCAGTGTGTAGGATTTAGGGGGATATATTGGCAGAAATTGAATATAACATAATAAGTATGTTTTCTTTAGCGTATGATCTCCTGAAAATAAAGATTGTTGTTTTTTGTTACCTTAGAATGAGCTGTTTAAATCTACATAGGGAGCGGGTCCTTATACAGTACACGTTGCACCACCATGTTTCTACAGTAGCCCAGACTGGACAAACCAAACACTGGCTCTAGATAGGGCCATTTGCATTTTCACAGTTTCGTATTTCCATGTTGGCTACCATGGTTAGCAGCCTCCCTGTGATGGGAGCATTATAAAAATACAGATCTTTTTAATTTCTATTTTTTATTCTATTTTATTTTATTTTTTTAGTTTTCACAAGTTTAAAAAAAGGTGAGGACTCATTGGCAAGTGCGGGGCAGGTGGGCTGTTAATGAAGAAACAATCATTTGTAACATAAAATTACTTTATTCAGTGTTTTTACTGGTTTTAAACACCTGGTCCATTTGATTTGGAGACGAAGCGACTTCTGCAAATAATTCAGCTCCTGGTTAAAACCTCCTGAACAATGAACACTGAAGGAACTCTAACTAGGAGAAGTTTCAGCTGGCTGCAATTGTCACTGCTAGATGTCACCAAATCCCCCTAAGTCTTACACACTATTACTTTAAAAGAGGATTTTTTTTTGTCCCTGTTTTCAGGATCCTGTTCATTTTTCAGACCAGACCAGTTGTGTCCGTGCTGTTGGGCGCTTATGTTGCAGTGTATGTAGTCAAAAGTTACAAAGGTGAAAAGCATAGTATAAATCTCTCATAGTATAACTAATGTATTTACAGAGTGCAGGTGAATTGTGCAAGACACTCCCAATGTGTGGGGTAGCACTTTGTGAGTGTGTGTGTGTGTGTGTGTGTGTGTGTGTGTGTGTGTGTGTGTGTGTGTGTGTGTGTGTGTGTGATGAGAGGCAAAACTGTAAAGCTCTCCATCTGTTAAAAAAGCATAGGTAGAAAAGTGCAATATAAATGCAGTCCGATTATATAACCTAGATATTACACAGTATTGTAAGGTCAATTGTCATGTCTTTTAAATCAGAACTCATCTTTGGATGAATAGATTAGCATGTGTAGGTAGAATGAAATAATGACGGGCTTGACCCTAACTCTTACAGAAAAATCTATACGATATGCAGCGAAGGATAAAAAATGCCAATAAAGGGATAAATCAAATATATTTTGTATGAGAAATATATTCCTTTATGCTGTGACTTGACCTGCAGTGTCAGAATGTGGTTACAGAAGGCCCAGCATGCTGGACAAATCATTAAAACTATGTCAAGGAAAAATCCCAGCGAGCTTAATAAAACAGTATGATTAAAATTCAAGCAAGGATGGTAGTTATTCCACACACAATGGCTGTCTGCTTAATATACAGCAGTATGCAGGCCCCAGGTCTCTTTGTCCCAGGCCTCAGTGCTTGTAAAGAGCAAGGTCTTTTTACATTTTCACTGGGTCTGAGAAAACAAGCTGCTCACACATTCATGCTCCACAGCAGAGGAGAGTTTTTGGATGGAGTGTTGCTTCACCTCTACACACCACAAACTTCAATCCACAGAACCTGAAAGCATCTATTCTTTCTTTCTTTCCTTCCTTCCTCCTTTCTTTCTCTCTCTCTCTTCCTGTGTCCTGTGTCTGTCTGTCTTACAGGGCACTCTGTCGCTCCTTATTCTTCTTTTTCTGTATTTGTGTCCCAAATGCAGATTTCACCTTCAGAAAACAGCAGGTCTGAATGTCAAGGAGAGCAGCAGTCCCTTGCTCCAGAAACTTTTTTCTTTTTCTTTCAATAAATAAGAATCATAAGAGTGGCTCCAACTCCACACTTGACTGTCAGTAGTAAAGTATAGACAGTCTGAAAGGCATCAAACTGGGAGATATCTCTCCAGCAGCTTGATGGAGATTTGTGATAGGTGTGTGTGTGTGTGTGTGTGTGTGTGTGTGTGTGTACATACAGTATATGTGCCTGTACTGACCGTGTGTGTGTGTGTGTGTGCGCGCGCTGTCAGTTCCAGCACAAGGGAACTCCTAAACGGATCGGGTCACTGCTGATCACATGGCAGAGATAATGGTCCAAACAACCTTGACGAGAGTGGAAGAGGTCTCTCTATTTAATTAGAAACTTTAATATTTCATTCTCTGCTATGCCTCATTAGAGCCCTTCCATCACACCCTCCCAGACCCATACGCACTACCACACGGCCTTTCTGTCTCAGAGGACTCTCATTGGCCAGATTTTCTGTTCCAGCACTGAAAATCAAGCTTAAAAAGAGAAGAAAGAAAGGCAGAGTTTTTCTTCTTTGTTCACAGTTTGTCTCTTCAAAGAAAAATGTGTGTAATTCTTCTTAAATATTTTGCACAAGTCTTTTTTTTATGTAGCAGAAAAGTAGTAATGGGAGACTACAACTTGCAAGACAAGGGTCATGATGTGACGGATGCAAAAACAAAACGAGCAATGCAAAAATGTAAAATCAAAATCTAACAGAATGCAGGGTGAGTTCTAGATGTTGCTTAGTTCAGCGTATCCTCATAGAACAGTTCATATGATATTCTACGATAATGCAGGCTTGACAGTTTGTATGATATCCTACGAATTAGCGTCCTACGAATGACATCCTTATATACAATTACATAATTAATGATACAAAGGTTAGGTTTAGACAAGTAAAGTTACTGTGGTTAGGTTTAGGAAAAGAAACATTTTGAAAGCATCGCCAACTCTGTTCAGAGTTTAAAGAGAGGAACAGCAGAGGAACCAATTTAAAAACAGTTCAGACTTACTTGTAATGATCAGTTCTTACTGAATTGTGCCCATTGTAACGTTTCCAAGAAGACTGTCAAGCCCACAGTCAGTGTGGTGTTTAGATAATTTTGCTTTTGCTCAGCTGGCAGTAAAAAACATGCCAGCAGATTAGCTCGCTGCAGTGCTAGTTCGGCTACGGTCACATGACCCCTCTCTTGCTGGTTGTAGCCTTTCATCCAGAGTCTCCCGTGGTCAGACAGGTGAAAACAGCCTTGGCAGTAGTTTAATATTTGCCAGTGGGTGCACATCATATGTGGAGGCTTAAACTCTCCACTGCTGGTTGGTCACTTTCGTCTTTTCACACAGCAACCGCTCAGGTATTCCACTCAGCTCACAGTTTCATAACCATCTCCGCCATGGGACCAATAAGACCTCATCTATTCTCTCTGCTTTTTATCTTTTGTCTGGTATCACGGGGGGCTCGAGCCTGGTTAGGAGAGGGAAGGCTTTGCCCAATCACTCTCTGTCGTCCCAGAGGCCCCCCTGGCCCTAATAATGGGAGGCAGGAATGTGATGACAGGACACTTTAAGGGTGATTCTGTTCAAGGGCATGTCACTCTGTCACTGACAACACTTTAATCCTGATCAAGGCGTCTGACTGGACACTGCTCGCTCTCTCTCCCTCTGCTCCCTCACTGTATATACAGTATATACTGTGTATGTATAAAAGCACTGGAGGTACCTGTGAGAAATCAGTGGTGAGTTTCAACAGATAGTGGTTCATACTGAACTGAACTAAAAAATTAGCATGAGCTAATTAGCATTGTATTATAATTACAAAAACAACAATTCCTAGTAAATATTAACAAGGATTTATGCAAATGTATATTTATTGTATATGTTTGCATGCGATTCTGCATGTGTGTGTTTGAAAGAATTGCAAATTGTGTGTGTGTGTGTGTGTGTGTGTGTTAATGTGCATGTGTGTGGTACATTATATGTTTGTGTGTAAGCAGGCATAGAGGGGGGCATAAAATATGACGGATAATTACCAGGAAGAGGTTGGGACGCAGATGAAAAGGCCTCGTATTGATTCTTGAAAGGACCTGACAGCTCGCCTGAATGTTTTATTTCCTCCGCATTGTTTGTTTTGCATATAAAGGATTCCATTTTCTTGTGAATTTTGATTGCAGAAAAGACGGCGGACCCTCTGCCTGCTGAGGGGAGGACAAGAGCCGTGTTAACTGTTAAGAGACAGAGGAGGGATCTGGGATGCATGTGACCCCTGCAGCAGGCTGCTTTACCTGTCAAATCCCCAACAACCAGAGGCAGATGACAGACATGCAGAGGTGTATGATAATGGCCTGAAAACAAAGAAACACTCGCTGTAAGGAGGTGGAAGCTGAGACACTGGATTCATAAATATTCCCTGCTTAGAAGCTGCAGAGCTTTGTGCTCTTACATATCATGAGAGAGCAGCAGAATCCTGAGACACACACATATGCACACATTTAGGTAATGAAAAGTCAAGCGTGAAAACATGGATCCGGATCTGGTGAGCCCACCGTGAGCGCTGGAATGCATCGGCGTGTAGCGTCCCAGCCCAATGTAAACAGCCTGCGCACGTGCTTGCATGCCTCCCTCCTCTAAAGCTGCTTTCCATTTCCCCCTGGTGCCCATTTCTCCTCATTCAGACCTTTGTTCCGCCAGCTACCACAGATGCAATCCCACCACAGGATTTCATACTGTACACAAACACAGCATCCGGATCCTCCCGCCTGCAGCCCGCCCCTCTCTGAGTCCAGCTGTCCTCACCATCATGTTGTAAAGATAGCAGTCTGAGCTTCAGGTAAAGAAATTATATCAAAAATCATTTCATGTGCTGTTACATTTCAAGACACAATCATCAGATTTTCTGAGCAGATCTGTTTCAATAGTTAAATATTTCTACTTTATTGGATTTTAAATGTTTAATCACTCTCTGTTTATATGAAAGAGTGAAGGTTTTTTTTTAACCTCAAATTTGTTATACAAAATAAAATTAAAGACTCAGATTACCCAAACCACTTACCCCTAGCCTTGCAGACAGTTTTGAGATCTCAACCCCTTAGACTTTGCCGCCACCTCTTTACAAAGGAAGTGAAGCCAAATTCATTAACAAAATGTATATTTTAAAAACCCATTGTCATGTGCCCTTCCAGAAACAATGTCCCGGTTAATCCGGATAATCCACAGACCTCGTTATTAGCACTTTTCATTTGAAAGAAAAAAGTGAAAACACTTTTGCCCCGAGTACGTCACAACAGCTGCAAATTCGAAATATTATCTTGAATATAGGATACAAAGGATACAAAGTTTAAACTTCATGTTAAAACAGTTGTCTCTTTTGTCTTTTTGAGAATCCAGATTGATGTTGCTTGCTTGCTGTCTTGGCTGACATACCAGGAGTTATCTTCAGGGATGAAAATAGTTTTTGCCCTGTTTGGTTGTCAGCCAGTTTAAAACGTTATTTTATTGCAGTAAATCACATTATGTTTAAGAGATCACAAAATAACGGTGAATTACTGTTTTATTTATATCTAATCTCCCTTACTCCCTAATCATTTGCAGATTGAATTTACAGGCCTTTGTGCCATAATAAATATGCAGTACAGTATTGATCTTTAAAGGAAATTCTCCTTTTGCTTGTGCAGCAGGGTCAGAGGTCTGGGTCAATCACAGCACTTTGCCTCTGGAGCTGATGAGGAGGCTTCAAAGAGCAGAAGCTCACCAATGCTGGAGCAAATATATGGTGTCTCTCTTTGTACACCAGGCCATGGTGATGCCCCATCATGTATTTATCACTGGATGCATGAGCAGTACTTGCTGTTCTCAGTGGAATAGACCTCTGACCCCACACCGTGGCTATTACTAAACAAGACTTGATATGCAGCACTGCAAGATTTAAAGAATTTTCCACCAACTTCTCATAATATTGTAGACAGCTGGGTGAGATACAGATGCAGCAGATAGTAGAAGTGTAGCACGCAAGATAGTCTAGCCAGACATCTGCTGTGTAAAAAGAGATGTTCTGTGTATTTTTTTTTAAGAGCATTCATCTTTATCTTTAACCACGAAACATGCATCTCACTTTCACATTTAAATTTGTTCAGCGTGTTTTTAAAACTCTGTTAAAAATGTTTTATTTCCACTCCGTTCCAATTAAATTAAGAAATAAAAAAAGACTCTTTCAACAGCTGACAGGGGAAAAAACAACTCAGATAAAAGTGAGCTGAAGGACAACAGAGTAGCTCTGTTCTGCACGCAGAGATTTATTTCAGGTTGGTGAAACACAGGAACATACTGTGTGACATATTCTTCTTTTACTGAGCCTGATCCCCGCCTGAAGGATACATGTATCATGTTGATACACATTTTTTTTTGTGCTTACACGTACTTTTTCATGTTTGTACTTCACACCATCTCCTGATTTCGCTGCACCCTCTCACATAGTTAAATTCCTCACACACACTTAACCAACAGTTCCACCATCTAAAATGTCACTCCTCGTCCCACCGTCACCCCCATTTCAAACCATCACCCCCATCAATGCCATTTTGCTCCTGGGCTGAAAAGCAATTGAAACAATTTTCTTGCAGAGAATTATTGTCCTTAATTGCAATGAAGGGCACGTTTTCCCGTCATTCCTTGGGAGTTTTTTTTCTCTCTCTCTCTCTCTCTCACTCTCACTCTCTCTCTCTGGGTGGAAATGTAGGCATTGCCACTGAGCGTGGGCTCTCTGAAAGAGGTCATAATTACATCCTTCAGTATGCTCGCCGTCGGCAAGGATTTTACGCCTCATAATTATTAAATGGCAGATTCACTCTGTGTCTGTGTGTGAGTGTGCGCCTGCTTGCGCGTGCATGTGTTAAAATGCAGGGTGAAAAGAGTCTGAATTTGTTCTCCAATGAAAGATTGAGAAGAAGACTATTTGTGTATGCTGCACACGCACTCGCCAAAAGTTCTCCCTGGTGAGAGAAGTTCAAAGAAACTCTGCAGCACTGCTCAGTTGTTTCCATCTCACTAATGTATCACCAATCACACTCAGCATTATTGGCTGCCGCTGAAGTAAACAATGCATGAATAGCATCAAAGTCATTTATATGTTCCAAGGGGCACAGCAAATTGATTTCAAGTATATAATATTATTACTGAAGGACAGAATAGAATCCCAAATAGATAAATTATTTTGTAATTGTTATTGAGACATTAGTAATTGATATCGGAGATTGTAGGCAAAGTGCCATCCTAACAAGATAAGCTCCAGTCTGCTTAACTTTCCTCTTTCAGCATCATTTCCATATCATAATTATATTGTCTCATTCACAGCTGAGATAACATCCCGCACTCTACATTCCTAATCTCCCTCCCATCTCTTTCCTCCTCTCGGCTCCCTTGCTGTCTTGGCTTGCTGTTATAAACTTTACACCAGAAACAAAAAAAAGCCATCTTAAAAAGTCATTAAGTCTTGTGTTTTCTTTAGAAAATAGCAAAAATTATGCCAAGATAGCTCTCCACATTTCTGTTGTGGTTCAAATTGCTAAAATACTTCTGAAACAAATGGAACAAGAAAACATGCTGATTGCTCTAGTCTCAGCTAAATGTATTATTTAAGCATACATTTAAAGTGTTTCAATGAAATGTGTTTCCATTTGCGAGAGAAAGGGCTGTATGAATTACAATCATATAAGTCTTTCAGATATTTTACCAGATGAGTAATTTAGAGTCTTATAACATGTCAGGTTCAATCTCAGCATCCCTCCCTTCCCTGCACCTCGTCTTTGATGAAGTAATTCTAGAGGTGATAATTGATTGGCACTCATCACAGACCCCGGCTCAGGCCCACTCCTCCCTTCGCTCCATTCACTCCTCCAAGAATTCATTATGTAAAGAGACCAGTGAGGTGCAATGGAATATTTTATATTATTATAACCAACAGGAAAGTAAACAATTAGTCCGCACCATTATACCCCCACTTCTGCTAATTGTTTTATTCCACTTGGTCTATATATACATATATAGCTGACACAAACATGTATGCATAATGACAATTCCCAAACACACCACTAATTACTCTTTTCCCATCCAGTTATTGTGTAGTGTCCACTGACTGTGCTTACGTGTTCCCCACTGAGAGCTATTAGAAGCAATTAGAAGAAAACTCTGCACCGTTGTTGTTGTTGTTGGGGATAAGTGGAGTTTGCGTGCTGGTGGGATGCAACAACATCTGCAACCAAAGAATCCACGAGTTTATTAGTGAACTTACAAAAATGAGTGAACATGGCAGTTTACAACATTTCTGTTTTGCTGATGATCGACAGCTGGAAATGTTTTACAAAAAGGCCAAACACCCGGTTTCACGTGCACATTTTTAACATTAGCATTGAAATGTGCACTCATGGCCTTTTGTGATTTTCTGTCTTTTGGAGGAGTGAAATGCTTTCACAGTCACACCTTTTAAAAGTAAAGATTTTTTTAATTATCTTTTGTATCTATGAAGGACTTTTTATTTCTTTTTCCTATCTAGTTAGTGAGGGTACAGGGACACAACACAAAAGATACTGAATGTACTCATACAACACCAGAGATGTACACTCCATAATTTAATAGCTGCAAACAATGTCTGAAAAACACAGTCAGAATTTTCTAACATCTCGCTCTTGGGCCACAACAGTATAGAAATAATTCTAAAGAAAATGCTAGTGCTCACCTATCCTTACTTACCTACACCCCACGACTGCAGGAGAGAAAGAGGAAATCAGTAAGCAAATGAAATATGTAACAAACACAAAAAACTGAGAGCATTATCAGGCTTTATAGTCGGACACAAGATAAAGCTATGAGCCTGCCTGGGCACAAAAAGCTTCTAGTAGTTAGTTTTGTTTATTTTTATGTTAGTTTGTTGTTAGTTTAGCACAATGTCATAGGTTAAGCTATTTTAGTAACTTTTCTCCTAACAGCAGGTTTGTACTAAAAAGTAACTGGTAGCTTTACCTATATGAAAAGTGCCTTTCTAAACATTGTTTTTTGACATTGTGATATGCTACATTTTTACATCCTCTTCACTCATGCATGCTCTGTGCTGACAGATGTTTTTGCATGTGCACAAAAAGATCTTTTTGAGATCAAGTTCTCTGTTCAGGAGAGACCTGTGTGCAACAGCACGTACAGTATAAAAGCAACATCTATGTTTTAATTAAGAGTAGAAAAGAAAATACAACACACTCGATATATACACACACACAGCAGGGAACCCAGACTCAAATTTAAGAAACAGTTATAATTCAGAATGCCTGAGTTTTAAAGCCGCTCCACAGAAGAGCCACACACTGAGGAGGATTTAGTTCATTTTTGCACAGCTCTATCTTGTGAATGTACAAGATACATTGTACAACGTATATGACAATTACTGCAGGTCTGTTCATAACAAGGGCAGGTAAACTGTGTTGCATGCTGAAGTTCAGCTTTAAATGTGGGGTAAACTCACTTGTCTATAAAAGAGAGGTCACTGTGTGCTGGCTACTCTGTAATAATGCCACTTCATGACTCAAGTAAAGTCCCTGAGCAACACAAGCTTACCCACAAACAGGAAACAGCTTCCATGTTGAGTCAATTGAAAATAATAAAATAAGTGTGACTCCCATGTCTCTGGGGAAAACCAAACATCTTCTGCAACAAATCAAAACTTTCCCTCTCTTCTGCGGAGCGGGTGTCGCAAACGCCCTGTTTAGTCGTGCTCTATTTCTTCACAAACATGCGTTTTTCTGGTGAAAAGGAGGAATCAAGACTTTTCAGTTGTCTCACTGGAAACAGACACCTGAGTTGGAAAGTGGGAGAGAAGTTGAGCTGTTAGATCTCAGAAGCATACGCTCCCCTGGGGAAAGCCACAGCTCAGGGTACTCATCCTACGCTGCTGTGGAGCTAGTTTAAAATACTGTTGTCACATAGCGATCACAGACTTCCACTGATGGTACACAAATAGTCCCCTTGCGAAGCTCTTAAAAGCCCATTAGACGTCACCACGCGCGGCGCTGAAGATGCCAGTGCTAAGTGCTCCTGATGCCAAAGGGAAAGTATGAAGACAGACCTGATGCAGAACAATTCCTGTTTTCACCTGTTTTTCCTTTACTTCCATCTGAATATGTTTGTTGACTTTTCTGCTCATTTTATGCGGTAAACATCTAAGAGAGTGGCAGCAAATCTCAGATCAGGGTGTGACATTTCTTCACGTTCACAGTGCGACACAGATGTTTTGCTGGTGAAAGCTGAATTCTCAAGAGTGTTTCACTCTTTGCTGTCTCGTAACATCTCACAGTGTAACACGGCAGAGTCAAACAGGATCCTGCACTGTGTAGAGGTCAATCATGACCACTGACCTCAGGGAGGAAGCTGCTGGTAAAGTTCTGCATCAGAGGAAACAACTATTAACATGTTCTTGTTGAGTTCTTTATGCAGTATGTGGAAGCTAAATAGTGCCATCTGGTGACTTTTAAGAATCAGGTGGCAAAGCCAGAAGATAATAAAGTGATAATGTAAAGCAATAATATTAATAATAAAGATGAACTGTATTAATTATGAGACATAATATGAAGAATATAGCTCAGTGCAGAATTTGTACAGTTTATAAATCTGTAATTTAGGCAAATAATAAATCTAATAGTTCAATCCAAAACAGGTGCTGTGTCTAATTAACACAACATTCTCACATCATGCAGCAGAGCGCGGCATCTCTCATCATCTCCCGAGCAGTCATAACGACTTTTTGAAATACAAATTCACCGATTCTGAAAAAAGAGCATCATACAACTTGCCAGTGTTAGGAGAAAAAGAAGAAGCAATAAGAGGCAGAGGTGAAAATGTGAGAAACTGGAGAACGAAGCAGAGGAGGGGGGCGAGGGGGGAGTAAACAGCATGTGTGCGCTCCGTGCTCAGAGAGGTAGGTGAGGATAAATGGAGAGCAGAACACTGTTTGAGTGTGAGAATGCGTTGGCAGCCTCGGGAGCTCAGTGATCACTCCTCCAAACGGTTGCTGTGGGGATTGTGGCTCCTGGAAGTGGAAAAACTAACAGGTTCTAAAGAGGCGCGAGCCCAGAGGGAGGGAAACAGTGCTTACAGCAAAGGATCGGCCCAGCCAGTGCCTCTAATTGCACTTCATTATCTCATATTGATTTAATTAGCAGCTGCCTTGCCTTGTGTGCTCAGGGTTATGGTATGCTTTCAAACAAAAGCAGGCCAAAAGATGCATATATACTCGGCTGTATAGCAGCTTACTCTATAAAAGCACATCATATGACAACACTTAGCTGTGTCACTATAATTACCCTCATGCAATCCTGCACACGCAGACACAAATAAATATGTGTTTCGACCACAGGCCACAAAGCGGGGCTTGAAGAACAGTAGGTCAAAGAGTTGAAACACATACTGCACAGACCTGGAGTCAAGGTTCCTGTTTGCTCTCTCAGTAAATTGGTGTGCCATTATTTAAATAGAAAATATCTAAAAGGCTTCTTCTTGTTTTTTATGCCTGCTGTAGTTATGGAGTCAACGTCACGAAGGCTCTAAATATATAATTATAGGCCAGTTTTTACAAACACATGCTAAGTGTATAACTGTCAAATGAAGATGGCAGCACATGAGCAAACATATGAAAGTGTGCATTAGCAAAAATACTCTCTCACGTCAGAAGGTGAATACATTAAAATAATTGTCTCAATGGGGTCTGTTGTCCCGCTCTGCCATTACAGTGACTTCCACGCTGACCATACTGACTTCAGTGTTTACATCAGAGCTTGAAAAAAGTAGCAAAGGCACAAAAGAGCTCTATGAACACAGTGAATGGGTCACACAGAGGCATAAAGTGGGTGAAGGCGATGACCCCCAAGTTGAGTTGTGCAGGTGGACAGACCGCACGTTTATAACCCACGTAGAAAAACAACACTTGTGTGTGGTGGCGAGTGATAGAAATAGTGGGGACATGGTGTGAGTGTGTGAAGGCGGGATGGGACTGACAGCTGACTGAGCACTCTTGAATTAATGGTGGATTCTTTTGGAGTGAAGTTAGCACGCTCTTAAGAGTTGTGACAAGTTTTGTGTCCATCAGGTGAAGTCCCAAAGGTGGCAGAGGAAGCTGACAGCGGATAGGGACAAATGCTGCAGAGACAGCTGGGATGTCTTAAATGATCCAAGCAGCTTTGCCAACAGTCATCTTTGTAACATAACTTTGCTATATTCCTCCCCAACACGCTCCGTCCCATTACAGCAATCTGTACCGTATTATGAGCAACAACTGGGGAGAGATATTTTAATCAAAAGGACATGTCCTAGAGGGGAAGTTAAAAATATGTATTATATATGAAACTTGAAAAATGCTGTTATTAATTTTAAAACCTGCTAAATATCTTAAAGATGTATTTTACTTATCAAACAGAGCAGCCAACGGAGGACAGATCTTACAAAGGAACCCAAATTTATTTCATATCCACAGACTTTCCTGATTGTCACAGCCTTTTGAACACCCTTCTCTCTTCCTCTTTGACACAGCCCCTTTGAAGACTCCTATATACTGGCGGAATGAATGAATAGTTGAAATCAGTTACAGGGTTTAAAAGGGGTTAGCTTGACTTCACCTCGCTGCTTTTCATCCCGCAGACATGCAGTCTTTTGACAGCTCTGTCCTCTATTCACTCGTCCAAGAAAACCAAAACTGCGGTCCCTCCTGTAGTCTACCCTCTAACCTCTCAAACAGACCTTGCCGCTGTGTTTCAAAAATATATGTGCTTTATCTTTACTATCATCTACCTTTATTCAGCTCATTTCAGAAATTGTACAAGAGTCTTGCTGCACAAATGACCGTGTGCAAGTGGAAATGGAGTCTATATTAAAGTAAATCCAAAGAATCTGCGGTTCACAAGAAAAGAAGTGAAGTGAGGGAATGGAGACGGCAAATAAAAAACAGCACTGGTTAGCGGAGAGTGCAGCATGGAGTGGAAAGCCCCAGCAGCAATCTGCTAGCACTTAGAGTGAAAGCAGCCCGGGGTCAATATCTAAAGCCAAAGACTTAGACACACAGACAATTTCAGCCACTTGAAATTGTTAAACAAATAACAGTTGTTTGGAGAGGACCGGAGAAGGTATGATTCTGTTCTTTTCCTTGCATTCTTTCTCCCCAAGTCTTTACGTTGCCTCCACTTTCTCCACTTTTCTCCACTTGGCATAACTTCTCCTGGAGTGTGTTCTTGTCTTCGTTCTCTCTCTGTGCTGGCTTGGCACACTGAGGCAGAGATAGATGGATGGACTTGGCAGGCACACATAGCCAGCCTGGTAATGTGAGAAAATCTGGTGCCAATACAGAGATGGTACAGATGGACATGACATGTTGCTGTTTTCTGTTTTTGTCTAATATTTCTATATTCTTTCCACGTCTGTCTTCTCACATGTGTTTAAACACATACTCGGGTGGTTCTCGCAGAGGTCTTTGCTCATATAGGCTGAGAATTGGCCATTAGGGTATATGTTCAAAGGACAAATCATCAACGGCTAATTAACAATTATTAACTGTTCTGCTGTGAAAGAAGACAAATTATCATAAATTACTGCCTAATTAAAATGTGATTGCTGGCTCAATAGTTATAAATCATTAATTTTTAACACCCTTATCACATGCGGACGGAACCAATTCAACAAAAGGTCTATTAGACAAAAATGAATTCACTGGCTTCTTTCAACACACACCCCACTTTCTGCTTCTCTCTCCCACTGCAGTCATTAGCTATAATTACTCTATGTAACACATTGGCTTTATCCATAGATATTAAAGAACAATTAAACCACAGCCTAATTGCATTAAGTGAAGTCTTGTGTAGTGGCTGCCCAATCTTAAACTCTATACATGCAATTAGTGCATGGAGATGTGCGGGTACACTGAGGTAACCAACCAGGAAGGTGCAATAAGAAACTTAAGTGCAGTAGTAGTACTCAGATCCTTTAAATACGCAACACCAAAAATGTAAAAATATTCCATTACAAGAAAATAAAGTCCTGCCTTTCAAATTCTGCGTCTATAGAGGTACAGAAGTATAATCAGCTGAATATACACTTTTTCAGCTTCCCACCACAGTCTGAAGATATGTAGGTTAGCTAAACTGGTGACTGGAGCATGAATGGTTGTCCGTCTCTTTGTTCATCCCTGTGATAGTCTGGCGACCTGTCCAGGGTGTACCTTGCCTCTCACCAGTATCAGCTGGGATATGCTCCAGCCCCCCCATGACCCTGAATATGACAAGTGGTTTCAGATAATGAATGAATAAATGAATGAATGAATAATGGTTTTTCTATATAGTCATCTTCATTGTTTGTGGCATAGTCCGCCATTCCCGTGCTTGATTCAAAAATGATGCTTGCATGTAACCAAACTGAATTTTATCTCACTGATAACAGCCTTGTTGTTTATTGTCTTCTTTCCTAACGCTGTATCAGAGCAACAGCTAGCTAAGACAGATTAAAAGCTTTCAACTTGCAAATCATGGGGTGCCTTTTTTGTTGTTGTTGTTTTTATTGTGAAGCAGCCACACGAAACACAGTGTTTTGTTATATGGCATCTTTTTCATCAGTGGTTCCATTTTAATTTTTGCAAAGGAGTAGTGGAACAAGTCTGACAACACATGATGAGCTGTCAGATGAAGGTAGGCAACTTTACTGTGCCTGGCTGTTGTATGGAAAACTACCTGCACTGTGTGCAGCATGAAATGAGATCAGTGTTCCTATTGATATTGCCTGCTTTATTAAAACAATATTAAATTGTTTGACTGCACTGTAAACACATGCAGCAGTTGTTATATTATTGTACTTCTGACAAAGCAGCTGACCAATGAATATTTGCAGCTGTATCAAACTCCACTTGCCATTACCATGGTAATCACAGGGGGTGCCAAATCAACCAGGACTAAAATCTTAAAGATTACACGTTTAAAGTATCAAAAGCTTAGACTGTATAATGACGTACAAACTGTGATGTCACCCATTGGTTTGTGGAGCCCTGTTTTGTAGGGCTGTAGTCTCTTGGTCAACTAGTCGGTTATTTGGTCGATGTGCTTTCGTCCAACCACATTGTCATTGGTCGAATAATTACTGTGTTACTTCCATAAGGAGAAAAGTGCTACATCAGTAGCTTTCCAGGATTAATCCATTATTTATTAAGTTACCTGTGAAAATGGGGGTGTTTTCAAAACGCCCCTGTTGTTGACAGAAAGTTGAACTTGCCCACCCTCACACTCAGTGTCGCGGTGATGCAAACCTCCTGTCTGTTTCTGTATACTGACACCATTTCCCTCAGTGGAAACGAAGCTTGCATTTACTGTTATTTCACGGATAAGAAACAATAAACTGTGAAGAAAGTAAAGCCTCCACTAAAACAGCATTTTAAGTCGTGTGTGATCTATCCTTCAGGGATTTATACTTTGGGATTTATCCTGTATGAGCAGAGGAAATCTCCGCTTGTCGCAAGGCTAATGTATACCATGGCTCTAATAATGTTAGCATGTTGTATTTGCTTGGAAAACGTGTTTAGTATAAGACAGGGTTTGCTGGTGAATGCTGTGAGTTCTAATGGAGCCAAATTATGTACCGTTACCTTTGTTACATGTTGCTGTTGTCCCTGGTTTTATATGAGAAGAGGAAAAGATCGCTAGACGCTAGGCTAATTTATACAATGTAAACGCCATAGACTTGTGCTAATAGCGTTAGCATGTGGTATTGGTGGGGAAAATGTGTCCAGATAAAGACAAGTGTTTGTCAGTTCTGCGATTTATAGTGAAGCCAGTTTGCATACTTGTGTTTGAAATTGTCTCTATTAAGCCAGGTTTAATGTGTGTTTTGAATCAACTATATGAATAAAGTTTGATTTGAACTAAACTTTACAGCACTTAACACAGTTGACTAGTGTTTTGGAGGTGTAACTGCAGAGTGACACAGACACACCACCGCAGAAGTAAAAATAATGTGCTTTTTTTTCCCCCATGACTAATCGATAAGTTGAAGATTATGTGCGACTGTAGTCAACCAAGATTTTCTTTGGTTGACTACAGCCCTACTGTTTTGAAGCATTGAATTTGGCATTTTGGCTGTCGCCATCTTGGAATTTTGGAGCCAGAAGTGATCCAGGCTGACCATATTTGGACAAGAGGGCGGAGCTGGGGATGAGTGAGGGTGGTTAAGTGACTTGAATTAGCCAAGGCGAGGCCTAGCAGACAGCCTGTCGCTCAAATTGGCTACAGCCTTAATAATGCAAAGGTTTATGTCTAATAAAATTAAAACAGTTGAGGTATAAAAAAATTTCACCCCACGAACAGTTGCCATGAAGGGCGAAATTAGCTTTAGAGACCAAAACCATTTTTTCACCAGGCTTTGTCTATTTTTGCTGTAAAGGGGACTGACTTGCTTTTGGAGCCAGCCTCAAGTGGCCATTAGAGGAACTGCATTTTTGGTACTTCCATGTTGGCTTAATTGATCCATCAATGCATGACTAAAGTACATGCAAAAAAGGTTGGGTTGGGAACCATAGGTTTTATCATTCATTTTAATGAATTGTATTTAATAAGCACATCATATGTTTTCAAGTAAGCTAATAAATATAAATTTCAGTTGTGTCCACATCCTCTGCCACCCTTATGTTCAATTATATCCTTCCTCTAAGTCCAACACCTCTTCCACATAGGTGATGTTATCCCATGGCTCCTGTTTGTATGATTTTTCTGTCTATTTTCTTTGCCTTCGACCCCTCCTCCTCTCTGTAACAAGCTAGCTCTGGGCCCAGCGAGGTGAGCAGAGGTGAGGTTACAGGGGGAGAGGTGTATTGTTTAGAGCTGCTTCCGACTGACATCCAGGTAAATGGGTAAATGTGCACTCTCATCCATATTCCAGCAACCCAGGCAGAGGCATTTGGCCAGAGCGTGGTTGGGGCCAGAATATGAAATATTAAAAGGATAAAGTGAAAGGTGGAGTACCCAGAGGGCCTCTGGACAGTTAAACAGTTCTTTGTGTAGATGCGTCTTCACCGCCTGTATCCCCACCTGGCATCCACCTCTGTGAGAGGCTGTGGGATTTCAGCAAGCCTGCATTGTGTACCTCAGCCAAGGTCAGCGCACAGTACACCAAGTTAGCATCAAACTGTGCTGTATGATCAGCTCTTACCATCCTAGAGCATTGTCAATGATGGGCCATGTTCACAGCTCGCAAACAAATCAATAACTCTTTGGATTGCATGACTGGAGAAGAGACAGTGAGCTGGGGAAGATGTAAAAAAAAAAAACAAAAAAAAAAAAGTGAAAGATGGAGCTCTTTCAGTTTTTTTTCCAGCCTCACTTGGCAGGATGAAACCCAGCCTGCTGTTTGACTGGTTGTGCGCCAAGTAGGGACTCAGATATATCAGATTTCAATTAACCACAGTTCATGAGGGCCATCCACAGAGGTGACATGGCCCTCACATTCTCCGTCCCCTGCTTAGTTGCAGCCCCAGGGAGTAGGTAATGAGATGGCTTTCTATCTGGCTCTCCATCTTCCTTTCTCTTTCAGGAGGACGCCTGGCACTCAGGGCCAAGGGGGCCTGTTGACACCTAGGGCAGGTGCTTGGCCCATTTGACTCTGGCCTACAGCCTCCAAGCATGTTTGGCTTGCAGTGGCCACACAGTTTGCCCCTCTGGACTGCTCTAGGGGGGTAGATAATGAATAGTCTGAATGCAGGTTTGTGCAGGTGCAAACGTGTGTGTGTGTGTGTGTGCGAGTGTATATGTGCATGAATTATAAATAGGTAATGAATATAAAAATGTTTTTTAGCATTTCATATACAGGCATACCTACTTTGAATATAATGTTTTTAAAGCATTCAGTGAAATCTCACAGCAGAATTTCAGGTGGATAACAGAAGATTCCTGCGGTCACGTCTGTCAACTGAGAAAGACAAGAGGCCTCCAAACCTGTAGTTCACTGCTCAATCACTTGAGCCTAATTTGTATGCTGATTCAATCACAGAAAAGGAAAACAAACCAAGGTGCAGAAAAATGACAGCCAATCACTCAGAAAACAAGGGAAGGAGGCTCCGGCAATTTTTCAAGCATACACCAGCAAATTCATAGAGTTACTCATTGGTGCCTGCTGCTGACTGTGAGATTCGAGTGGCTGGTGGGCAGGTTGAGATGTCCTTTGTGGTAGTCTGGAGGGATGTGAGGGGTTGAGGTTAACACTCGTGGTCAGGGAATTTCCAGGCCAAGGCTTACTAACCTGTGAAAATGAGGGTGGACGAGAGACAGAAATGACAGGTGGTCCTGACGACACTGTTTTTGCACGTGTTCACATTTCATTTTTGTGCCAATATGCTTTTGAGTCTTTTACTGGTTTGTTTGAGACTAGAATTCTGCCTTAGACAGAAACTAGTGAAGAAAAAGACTTGCCCCAGTATTTCCACGCTATGCCAGCAACATTCATAACCTGAGTGGGGCCGAGAGTTGGGAGGATGCAACAGTGCATCCGTCACCAAGAGGAATGGCAGTGTCATCACCAACTGTGGTGTGGAATCACAGGCAGTCGCTCTACGATACACTTCTTTATGGAGGCACTTTTTACATTCTGCTGAGTAGCCCTGGAAAAATAAAAGCTAAATCTTAGCTGTCACCATCACGCTTTGCTGCACTATAACACTGTCCGGTGTTTGGGCACTCCGCATGTAGCAAATGGAAACAGAGAAATTCCACGTATTCATCAATGCTGCATGCATCACACAAGAAAAATGGAAAGGGCTGTTTGTGTCTTTATATGTTTGTGTGTTTGTGCATGTGTGTGTGTGTGTGTGTGCTTGTTTGTGTGGTGGTGGACAATAATAGGGATGAGAAGGTCTCGGCGTGGCTGCACAGCCGTTTCAGAAAATCAAATGCCTGAACAGTCAGTAATGAGGCAGACAACAGAGACTCAGCCAGACCCAGAAGATTTGAAGGGCAGACGGAGGAGAGGAGGGGGGGGGGGGGTGAAGGGATGACAAAGGGGGGAGAAAATTATTGAATTAGTCAGACAGTAATAGCAGAAAGAGATGAGTATAATGCGAACATGCACTGGGGGGAGGGAGGAGGAGGGGTTATGACCCAAAATATGAAATCATGCAAAACAATAGCAGAACTAACAGCAGAGAAAAAAGATGCAGAGGACTGAATTGGTGGGTGAAGGTTCGCATTTGCATTATTTATCAGAGGGAGAGGTGTATAATAATAGGAAAAAGCATCTGCACAGTCCAATCTTCATTTATCAGAATCAGAGGAAGAAGGGGCAGAGAGGAGAGAGGAGACGAGAGGAGAGAAGAGGAGAGGATTTGTGGCTCATTAACATGCTGTTGATCTTCTAAGTGCCACAACTCGCCCACCATTTTTCCAGCGTCACAAACACACTGTCACGCTCGCAAAGCCACTTAAGTTATCACTGACAAAGTAATGTTGGGTATATGTGATATAGCAGCAGTTGTGGTCAGTGGGCAATGTAACTGTTGGGACATGGCTGTGGCGATTCTACACCTTTTCAAACGGGGTGCCATGCTTGGGCTACATGTGATTTTAGAGCTACCAAATATATTAACCACAACTATTACATACCACTACCTCCACCCTCATAGGTTTGCTTCTCCAAAAGGCTTAAGCAGATTTATGCTAATGTGTTGAATTGATGCCGTACATACGGTGTAAGCTCTGTATAGACGCATACCCTGCGGCATAGCCTACACAGTAGCCTGACGTGCACCTCCCCAGAAATGTAACTTCATGTTGGGGCTACACAGACCACCTGTTTATTTTTGCAAACTAAAAACCATTTTCTTCAGTAGAAACTAAGCTTTTATTTACCTTTATTTTGCAGATAACAAACAATAAATTGTGAAGACGATAAAGCCCCCAGAAACTAGCATTTAAAGTCTTTTGTGTGATTTATCCTAGCTTGATACGAGAAGAGGAAAGCTGCTGGGCTAAATTATGCAACAGGAAATGTCACAGGCCAGTAACATTAGCATGCTATATATGTGAGAAAATGTGTCTAGTATAAGACAGTGGTTTTGTCAGTTAATGTTGTGACTGAGTTAATAAAAATAAATTTTGTAATGTTATATTTGTGGCTGTTAGTTGCTAGGTTAATTTATGCAATATAAAATGTCGTACGCAGTGTTGGACTATTTACTCTAAAAATGTAATACATCACTCATTACTGGTTACTCTTTTCAAAAGTAATACTATCACTTTACTTATTACTCTCTGCCTCTCTGTCAGTCGTAGTAAGTGTTTCAGACCGGAGGTTTGAAGACGTGTTTTTTGCAGTAGAAAGAGTTTAAGTCCGACTACCTGTAGCAACAGTGTTCTTGTCATCTTTCCTCCTGAAAAAATCAAAGTAATGGGAATATTTCCGGTCGCTAAGGTAAGTGTTTCCAACTTCATAATCAGCTTGCTGTTTTGTGACGTGCTTATGTATTAAAATGAATCCACTGACATGATTGTTGTATCTTAAGTCCTAAGTGATATGTTACCAAAAGTAACGCTGTAACAAGTTCTTTGCTTTTGGGGTAACTGTAATATTATTACTGAATTTTTTTTAGTAATTAGTTACACTAATCGTTACTGGGAAAAGTAATTATCACTGTAATGTGTTAGTAACACATGTCTGCCCAATACTGGTCGAAGGCTTATGAGAATAACGTTAGCATGTTGTATTTGTGGGAAAATGTATCAAGCGGAAGATAAATGTTTTTTCTGCTAACCTTGTAAGTTATAATAGAGCTTTTCTTATATATTGTTGCTTATTAATACATCTTTTATTAGTGTTTTAGTTGTGTGATTGAACCAATCAAATGTAATTGCAGTACAAAACAGACACACCACCACACAAGTAATGCTCACAACGGTGTGGCCACTTGTGTATGCTACTTGTCCAGGCTATCTGAACACTTTCAGACAAGGTGCCTGGTAAGCGTGTGCATTTGAACTCTGTTGCCGTAATCCTTAAAGTAGCTCAGACACTCTGTTGTCCATGCCTGAGACTGTTCATGCAAAAGTGTTTTAAATAGGCCTGGGTGTTAGGAAAGTACCAAGCATACAATACAACATAATAACACTTGGATTATTTTTAACAAGTTGTGTGAGAGTTTGTGAACACGTGTTTTGACATGATTCAGCTGTTGTGAAATGCAGCCCCCTTTTACATCAGTTCATCAAGAATTCCCCCCGTTTTTGGATTCTTTGTTCACTTTATGATTTCATCGTAACACAGGGTGGGTAATTGATATAGAAATGATTACTCTGTGAGTGAAGTATTCCTGCCTACTTCAATTTAACACACTTTGAGTCCAGCCAAATGTAAACACAGAAAGTAGTCCCCTTGAAATGACTGTAAGATCAAACAATCAACATTTTTGCTTGACCTGTCGGTAGTAAAATTTGCAGAAATGTTCTTTATTGTTGATGTTATATTATTGAGCCATTTATATGTAAACCTCATATTAATTTTATAGCAGGTGGACCAGGTCAACATCATCTCATAGCAATCATATTGATATACCCTACTACTACTTTACAACCAAAAATATGTTTTAAAGAAACCATAATGGCACAGAATTATGTTGGTGTTTTGTGTTCACTTGTTTTTAATCAACACAAGGAAACTTTTTTTAGCATATCTGCCACAAAATATTTATACTTCTTCCAAAAATGCATACTGACATTTCATTTACTTATCTTACAGTATCCACTCTTGCCATACATTACCTGCTCATAGCAACTGAGACACACCACTTAGTAAAGGTTAGGGAAAGTTCAGAGTACCTTAATGCTTTAGCTACTGTTCAACTCTGGATATCAGAGGACTTTGTAATATGTCAGTGTGTGGACAAACTCTTGCAGACCACTGTGTGATATAATGTGTGTGTGTGTGTGTGTGTGTGTGTGTGTGTGTGTGTGTGTGTGTGTGCATGTGTGTGTGTGCAGAAAGATGCAGCTGGAGGTATTGTGATACTTCCTGTCTTCCATCTCCCCAGGAGCCCGGCTCTCTGGTATTCCTGGAAGGTGGTGATGCAGTGTCGGATTGTCGCTTCCTCTGATCTGCAGTCACACAGCGGATTCCCAGGGAGCGTGTCACCGAGGGCGGGGGGAGAGGGGGCTCAAATGCTCTGCTCGTTACTCTAAACGCCGCCTAATTAATAATGTATCAGAGAGGACGCGCTGAGACACAGCAGGGCTCCTCTGCTTGTCACAAGCACTGACGCACACACACACACATACAGACACACACACACACACACACATATTTGGGACTGATCAAGCCTCCCCCCTTTCCTTCTTCTACAGAAGCCCCCCACCCAATGCTCCTCTCAATATTCAGACATGGAAGCAGGAGAGAGAGGTGGAAGAAATAGACACCGGGCTCTGAATACATGTGTACAGTCCATTGTTGATGAATCCTCCACCCTGCTGAAGCCCTTTACATACATATATGTACATACTTACTGCACACACTTGCAGAGACAAAACAGGAACTGAGCACAACTTGATTCTTTTGGGCTTTGTTTCCGCCGCATGAATTTTCATAAGTGAAATTTTATGGTAAACTGAGCCAGTGAAGGGAGGGGTTGGGAGCGGTGACAGGGGTTAGTTTCTCTAGATTCCTCTGACACACACTCAAACATGCACCCACCCACACACATATCCAACCTGGATGGAGCGCGGCCCCCTGAGAGGGATGACAGGTGACACTGTGCTGGTGTTGAGGTAATGGCTCCTCCTGTCCGGCTGAGTCTGTTCTGTACCACACAAACACTTCAGGCCCGAAAAACACAACCACCTATTTTGAACTTCTTTTGATTGTATGTTTTTTGATTTTTGATTTTTTTTGTCAAAGCTTATTATTCAAAGCCAGCTGTCATCTGGTGTCATCGTTGAGGACAGTTTGGGTTTTAATGGCGGTATTTTGTCTATTTAGTCTTTAAATTAAAACAAAGCTAAGTATTGGTTCCTATGGAGGAGCGCTCAGTCATTATGGTAACCATCCAGTGTTGCACAGCCATAATCTATTCATAGGTTATCAATATCACCACACTGTTGTTTTCATATATATGTTCTGAGACAGATAAACATCCACGACTGCTCTCTGCCTCCTCCTCTCCTTCTTTCTCTCTCTTCCTCACATTTGATTTATTTGCTTCTTTGTTTGTGTTTGTCATATGGAGAGATGTAAATTTAGCCACCCCAAGGGAGAGCATCCTCACTAGTGACACAAAAAAGACTGGAGAAAAAAAATCAGAATAACATAAGCCACAAAAAGTGAGAGGGGTGGGAGGAAAAAGTAAAGGAGGGATTGTGGTTTGAGAGATAGGGAGGGAGGGAGGGAGGAGGGGAGAAAACAGAGAACAAGAGACGGAGGTTTGAGATGCGCAGGACTCTGTAAACAGTCGACGCGGGGGCTGGAAAATTAACGCTGCATAAATTGTGCGAAACATGTCCTATTTTCTCTCCCTTTTTTCCTCTGCACCCTCTTTTAAAAGGGTTCAGGATGCAGGGCTGTCAGATGAACGCCAGACAGGCATTTTCCGACTTCGTTTGATCCCGGCTCCTTTTTAAAAAACACTTCCCAATGACAGAGGGGAGGCAGAAAAGCAGGTCGCAGTGTGTGTGAGGTGCCAGTGGTGAGCGAAGGAGGAACAGGAGAGACGAGCAGACAGGAGACACATGTAGACAGACTTTCACAGTTATCACACCCTCATTGACACTGCCTTTATAGTCCCTGCAACCAGCACCTCTCGCCGGGAGAGCGGCAGGGATTTTGTGTCTGATAACTGTGTCAGCACCTCGGCACATCTGATCTGTGCACAGTGGCACTGTGGTGTTATGGACAGGGACATATATAGTGTATAGCACAGGTCAGCTTTTACACTGAAGGGCCAGAACAGGTGGAAAAAATAGGACAAATACAGCAGAAAAAAACTACACTGACTCTAGCACAAGGAAATGAGTTGTGTGTCAGGGCAGGTGTAGGTTTATTCCACTCAAAAATGTATTAAGGAATAATAAAGGTTTAATATTTGATATAAGGAATGATGGATGGTGAGTTCTAAGTGTATTAAAATCACACAACTGTTTTCCTGCTGCCCTCTTGCATGAAACAATTATATTTTTAAAGCTGTTCTGTCCAAAAAAATAATCCTAACTTCTTTCCTGCTGCTGCTGCTATCGACTTCACCCTTTGTGTCAAACTGCATCTGCCTCTGCTTGCTTCACCAGATAATGAATTCCAAACAGAGTGAAGAAATGAAAGAGAGAGAGAAGAAAAGCAGGGCATCTCTCATTGCTCTCTCTCTTTCTCTCTCGATCACAACAACACCATTTCCATTTATAATTTCGATTGTTAATTTGCATGAGAAAAATTAGTTGGGTGACATGCGTGATGTTTTCTTCACCCCCCTCTTTTCTTTTCTGCTTAATTTTCCCACTAATTATAAGCAGCAATGGCACATTATTTACATAAATAATTGTTGTTCCTTCTGTTCACTCATATTTTCCTCCTTTCTTTCTTTGTCAGAGTTGTTTTGGCATTTGTCGTCCGCAGGGGCAATTCTCCTCTGAGAACATTTTCACATCTCTCCTGACTGAAATATCTTGGATCTTGAGTATTTTTTTTTTTCCGCCTGATGTTTGTTGTGGTGTTTTGCTGTCCTTTGTTCAATAAATAGATTCATCCTACATTTTTACTTCCCCCTCAAAACTTCTAAACTCTCATAAATAAATATGTCAGTTGTGAACATTTTTCTACTATTTTTACTTCAAGACAGATCACTTTCCCACTTCTCCATCCGTGACTTTACAGAGAAAGTTGTGGTATAAGGGATCAAACGCAGACCTCGGATGTGTGTTTCTTGTTTGTTTATCGTCACCATTTTGTTACGGCTGGTTTTGTTCCTGCGAGCGTATCAAGGGTGGGTTTCAGTTATAGGGAGCAGGATAATAATGTCTTTTGTGTATCACAGGTGGAGCTGTAAACTGCCCCCCTGCTGCTTGGGGAGCTTTCACAGTTCATAAAGAACAGAACAACCAAACAATCAGGCCTGTAATGCAGGCCACATTTCACATGTAATGCACCCTGCCACACATAAAACCTGGTAATTGATATGGATGTTAAAAATGTTCTGAGCAATTCCATTAATTATTATGACTTTTTTTTTTTGCTCTTAGTTAATACAAGCTTTAACCCTTAATTAACCCTCAAAAGGAAAAACAAATGTTCAACATGCTCTTGTGTTGACTGGAATTCCTAAGAGACACATTTCCCAGTAGTAAGTATACAAAACAGTTTAGGATGTTGAAAGATAAAATTTCCCAAAAGTGCCTCTGTGGGGCTTTTCATCAATAGGTGTTTACAGAGAAATACAAAATAATACTACAAATACAGAGAAAATCAAAAGATGTTTTAGAATGTAGTCTTCATAAGAAACATTATGTAACAGCTCAGAAATATGTTAAAGGTTTGCTTTATCATACTGTGTCACTACTGTCATCAAACCCTATGAAAAGACCAAAATCAATAACATATAAAAGGTCCCCAACATGTTTGTGACACTCAGCTGCAAGCCCAGTAGTTCCTGCTGAAGACGTAGAGCTATGGTGGCTGACAAGGGCAAATGTGCAACACATTTGTTCAACAGCCTGAACATTTCCAGGAGAAACATGCCTCAGCTGCAGCTTCAGAAAGGATGCCACTTCAAAAACACATATGAAAATGCAAAACAAATACAGACGGAAAAGAAATACAACAAATACAACCGAAATGTGCTGCAAATAAAGAGAGCCAAAATAAATAGATTAACAGCATATGCACTGCAAATTACAAAATGAATGTGAACTCAAACATCCCCAAAAGAAATGCAGCAGAAAATGTCTGCTAATTCAATGTAACTTAAGTTCTGCAGGCTTCTTGGAAATTTCAAAAATCAAGCTATTCTACTTAGCTCTCCCTCTAGAGGCCTGGAGGACTTCCATCATGTTGACCAGATATGCAGTGTTTTGCTGTTGCATTTATCCAGGTCAGGCTCTTCTCATGCACTGTTCACATGTGTGCCTACAGAAAGTAGTGTACCATAATTCATATAAACCTAAACCTATAACATAATCAGGAAGGCTGCAATCACTTGGCCAATGCGCTGATGGGAGTAAAGAAGGAAGTAGAATAAAGACCGAAAGTCTGTGTAATGGGTCAAATAAATGTAAAAGCAAGTAAACCTTGAGGTATTTTAAGGTACATCGTCACCACATTTCTTTTCTTGAATCTTACCCACATAAATAGAGTGACACCTGCGAGCTAATTCAGGCAGTCAACTCAAGCTACACTGATTCATAGACACACGATATACGTCACTCCTCATATGTCATGTACAAAACACACCCACCCAATTTGGCAGTATATTTAAGCTGCAAAGTCTTCCCAGGTCTCTCTTTACATCGTCTATGCCTCTGCTGCTCTGCATCAGTACTTCACCCCAGCATCCACCTGCAGGCTCCGGGGAAACATTTAATAATCACTAACCATTATCTCATGTAAACATATCTGCTGGGAGCGATGAGGCCGGAGTCTAGACTGCAAATTCTAACTGTTCGGCGGTTGTTGTCTGACTAAACTTTACTTGCCAAAACCTAAAGATGTCGCACTTTTCATGTTTCTTTTCATGAGTCTAACCTATGTAACTTCACCTTAAGTATGTGACTTAACCATAAGATTGTAACATCATTCATGGGGCATTAATTTGTACAGTCATACAAATCCTTGTATGTGCATTTTCACAAAATATATGAACCACTGGATGAGGATACGTGGTCAGGGTTTGTGTGTTTTTGACTTTATCATTTCTGTATTTGCAGCTTGTTTGCTGGTAATCATTAGTTTTGGCTTTCTGCAGCGCCTTTTTTTCATTTGCAGAAGGTTTCCATTGTATTTGTTTTGGATTTTTGCATGTGTTTTTGAATTGGCATCACTTCTAAAGCTGTGGCATGCTTCTCCTAATGCAAATGTTTTGGGCAACTGTAGCACGTTTCCCCTTGTTGGCTACTGTATATATCTGTATTACTGTCTTACAAATATATAGTTTAATTCTTTCAAAATGCTTAGTGATTTCCTAAAACAGCAGAGGACTGTATTTTATCAAATGTTACTGAAACAATAGTAAATATTACACATGTCGGGGACTGTTTCCAGCAGCTGCTGGATACATATTTGGTTCATTACTAAGTATTTAAGGCAGCAGGATGGTGAATATGGGATTTACACAAAACAAACAGCACCCTGAGGAGGAAGTGGGTATACTCTGCTTTATATTCCAGTGGCTTTTCTGGCTGATAATTATGTATACGTTAAATGGACAAAAAAAGAGGTAGGTATACCTATGTAAATTCTCCACCACACCACTGGTTTTGGTCTTTCTTTGGATTTGTTTGCAACATTAAAATGTAAAGTATAGGAAGCCTCATCCTTTAAGTGCAATTAGTGACGATCACTACACACTCAGACTGATGGTTTGTCTAATTCCTCCTGCCTTTAATTGTTCTTTTCCCCCACAGTCCTGCTAAGCTCTGATGTGTAGGCCCAGTTTATTCTTGGTAACAAGGGGAGTGAGAAGTCACTGGGAACAAGGGGAGAGGACAGCGTGTGGGGTACACACTTTTAATTGAGGGGAGGAAAATGTGCATCAGTAGTGTTGTGAAGGGGCGGAGGGTGATCTTCAGAGGCCAATTAATTTGGAATACAAAGCAGCGGTGCAATCTGCTCAGGTTTCTGTCCGGGTGCGTGGCTAGGCTCACACCAGCCATGTCTCTGAGGCATCCGAGATCAAATTAATTTAAACACTCCTCCACCCACCCCCTCCAACTCCCAGAGTCCTAGCACCACATCCACACACCAGTTCACTGTCTCTACCCCTTTTATTGCAATTCTGAACTCTCTATAGAAAAATCTCTCCCCACAGTGTAAATTCATACTATTATCCCACACAAAATCACACAGACACGTTTTCAGTCTTTCTCACAAAGCATCTCACAGAGAGGAGTCTTTCAACTCAGCCAGAGATAGCAAGACTTTTCTCCTCAGATTGCTGTCTCTGTGCCCAGCAAAAAGACACACTGGTGGCCAAAGCTCAGCCACCCATTCCTCAATTTGGTTCTCTAACCCTGTGTATAAACACATAGGGAATCTGGCTGTGTTCAACACTGCAATCTTATCATGCTAGCACTGAAAGTTTTTAATTCCTTTACAGTGGTTCAGCAGCAGAGAGCCACAGGTTAACTTGACAGGTCAAGATGAACACAGTCTGGATTTAGCCTACTAGCAATCTAAAAAATGCATTGTTTTAGTGGTTGTTTTCATTTCTTATTGCTCCGAATGTATGTTTCTGAAGGTTTTCCATGATGGCACTTGGAGCAACAACCCTTCCTAGAATCTTAAACAGACGTTCTCTAACTCATGATGAATGCTGTGCACTCGTGAGGATGAAGGCCTGAATAAGAATGGAACGAAAGGAAAATCGTGATGTATGTTCGTGCTGATGAAGGCCCGAGTAAAAGCTAAAAGATAAGGAAGGCTTACAAAGAGAAGAAACCTAATTGTGGAGGAGAGAGAGGGTTGCAGGATTGAGCTCCTCTGTGAGATGGTTAATTTATAAGACCGGTGGCGGGGGGTAACGTGACAGGCCGAGTAATGGTAAGGAATAGTTTGAAAGATTCCTTTGTCTCTCAGGTCAGGCATCCTTTCACGTCACTCAGTTCCCTCTTCTATCTTCCTTTTTCCTCACTCTCCTTTTTTTCAGTCTCTCTCTTCCTTAGTGGACACTCTTGTTCCCTCACAGAAGTAATCAATCTTAATCATAGTATGAATGAGATATTTGGCTTGGCTCAGTCAGAGCAGCATCTCTGAGCTGGGTCGAGTTGTCTCCTGTTTAAATCCCAGGAGGTCTCTTACATCAGGAAACCGGGGTGGGATGAAGGGACACCGTGTTGGCATTTTAGAAAATGATACACACGATTCTGCTCTATTTTATGTTTTTATTTTCTTTTTAACCTCCATTTTTATTCATAGTAAAAATCTGACAACAAATCCTCTGTCTCCTTCCCCATCTCGCTTGCTCTCTCCCTCTCTCTGCGTATCGCTCTTCCTCTCTTGCCCTCCCTATTTCTTTCACCTCTCTCTATCTGCACCTCATTGCCAATGCAGGGAGCATAGCCGCAGCCATAGACCTCTGCGTGGAAACACCCAGCAGACAAGAAAAATGACGGCCAGCGCAATCTCATTTTCTGAGGGGCTGCAAGTCAGGCAGGAAATGGCTATTATTCCATCGACACTGTCGGTATTAAGTTATTTCCTTCTCTAAATACGAGAATGTTCATGAATATCTATTGAGTTCCAGGTGCGAGCGCTGGAGGTTTTGTCGCCACACACTCGGATGATTGCAGCCCTATATTCTGCCCGCTGCACCCTCACTTCTGAGATTGAAGTGAAAGACAATGGTAGTGGAAATTGGCTAATAAATCCAGAGGAGGCAAAGGGCTGTTTGAGCAATACTGCCAGCTCATGCATGCTTTTTAAGAAGAATAAAAACCTCCTGGCTTTTCTCAACCTTATGCTTTTCTAAAAAGAGGTGACCGGGCTAAATGGCTAAATCTCCAATGCCAGGCCCAGGCAATGTTCTTAACAGCTCTCTGCTTGTGTTGGTAGGAATGCAATTTCGCACTGTGGTCAAAGGGATGCCACACTATATCTGCATGTACACAGCATCTATATTTCATAGAAATGAGATTATACATTTCTGCAGGTAAGTGCACCCAGGAACGGTGAGACAGAGCACGCAGCATGGAAAGAAAAGAAGCTCATGACAGAACTAAGGGCCATTCGCATTTGTTCGGCATGTGCTTCTCTCAGTCTGCCGTTGGCTGCGTGCTTTGTTTATCATGAATCAGAGCCATATAGCTGCCAGTCACGAGCAGAGCAGGGAGGTGAAAGCCGGAGGAGGACGCCGAGAAAGGAGGGCAGGAGAGCAAAGAGTGCCGGGGAAAGCTGTAGGATGATGACCAGCAGCCAATCTAGGATTTGAGTGACCAGTTACCTCCCACTGCACAGCGACACAGAAGGCAGCCAGCTGAAGGAGAAAAAAAAAAGGCAGAGCTTGTGGAGCTCTGCTTACATGTGTCCAGTCAGAGGCAGTCCATCGTGGAGAGGAGACGGGGGCAGAATTGATTGAAGGTGGTGGACCATAAATGAAGGTATTGATTTCAGGGTCAGAGTCGCAGGATGAGGTCTTGAAATAAATTGAAATAAACATATCAATACATCAAGTATATTACACCCCGAGCACACACATACACTTTCACAGATATATTATGAACCTTGTTTAGCCTAATATACGGTTGATTAATGCAGACGTAATGGCTTTTATAGATAACTGGATGAAATAAGCAAACTAGGCCATCATTTCTGATTATGATTGTTTTAAGCATCTGTTTTTGTGAGGAATATTACATGCCTGCTGATTTAGGTGAATTAGGAATTACTGACTATAATGAGGAAATGATTTTTTTTTTTTAATCTCTTGGCAATATCTGCAATAATACAGCATGCAGTAATGCAGCACGTGTTTCTTTATGCAGTCATGTTATTTTCTGTTATAAAGAGATAAACTGTGCTGAGCCAATTAACGCCATTCTGCCATTTATTATGTGCTCCTTTCATAAATGTAGTCTTAAAACACAAATTCTGAAATAAAAAGTATTTAATAAAAGCAGGTGTGAGTGATACCAGTCCCTTTTTGAGATTTGAAAATCCATCTCATCTGCATAATAAAAGAATAAAGAGAGCACTATAAAGTGAGCACTCAGGAAAGGTTAAAGCACTTCCAATTTATGGGTCAGAGGGAGACGCTTTAGCTGGAAGAGGGGGAGAAATTACTTGGCTGGGAGACCAACAGAATCTCAGTGTAAAGACATGGCAGCCAATTAAGAGAAAGGTCAGACCATAAAAGAGGAAGCAGCACAGGAAAGGCTCTGCACACAAGGCAGCGGCATCTCCTCCTTTTCAACTAGGCCTATCTCTCACTCCACAATCTCTCCGCTGCTTGCAAAATGTCTTTATGTCTTTTACAACGACAATTTGTTTTATGAACCACGATTCATAGATGATTATTCAGATGAATAAAAGTTTATGTCCAGCTGCAGGGGAATTGGCAGTTCAAGCATTACTGTATATTGAATTAAACAGAAACTTTCTGAGAAGAAATCAAATCAACATGCTGTACACAAAAGGCCTGTAAATCCCCAGAATGATCTAAGCCCCTAAACCAAACTAACATCTGATCTGCAGAATAATCACCCTCACTTAAATGTCTGTGGCCATAAAGATATAACACATGGGTGCAAAGACTTTTCCTCATCTAAAATCAATGTAACCTTGCAGTTTGTGCCTAATAAAACACAGACCATCTCTCTTTTGTTTGCATAAATATTTCATTGCATAAATACTTTAAACTCCCTCTTTTCAGACTCCCTTCCGGAGCCAGTTTTTGCTACATGACCTCACTTAAAAATCAAAAACAACTGGAACTGAATAAAAATGAAAAAAAAAAAAGAAGTTTACCACACGACCACACAGTGTGCCGATTTTCTAGTGACATCTATGGTGATGAGCACTTATTGTTGTCTTCAAAGTGCACAGCCTGAGGATGATTTAAACATCAAATTGTCTTGTTTTTGCTCAAATGCTAACTCATGCTAACTACCCACTTCTTCTTGTCTTCACTCCAACAAACCACTGCTGTACAACTGATATTTGTTATGCACCACAAGATTTCTTTCAGGGGCAACATGATTTAGAGTTGTGTTTCTGGCCACCTGATGAATTCATATCTAGCTCTTAGCTCTATTCAAGTCTCCACCAACTCTTAAGAAAAAATATCTGGCTCTTCAGCTGCTTAAATCTTCACCAGCTAATTGCTAAGTTTGTCTGTCTGCCATTTGGTGCTGAGCAGGTACAGTAGCATACAGCACAGTCCTGCATCGGGTAGGGTACCCAGTGGGTGATGCACAAAAAAGGTGATTCGCAGGTGATATTTTGTCTCTATTTTATTTTCGGATTTGCTTCTGCTGGTCAGATCATGGGTTTTGGATAATAATAATAATATAATAACTTTGTGTGTCGGCTCTGTCTTTTGTGCTGCCTATCATTCAAAAGCCACTTTAATCAGTTGCGTTACTATGAGGTAACTGTGGAAATGTGCTGCTCAATAATATGCAAATAAGCAAAAAAATGTATTTATTTTTATTTATTTAAATTGTGTCTCCTGAATTAACTTTGTTTTAAAATATATATATTACCTTATTTTCACATTAGGGGTGTAGTGGTTCTCAAAATTCACGGTTCAGTTTGATATGACAGTGACATCACGGTTTGGTATGTTTTAAATAAGGCAAATAGTAATGTTTTTCTTGATTTTTTACATTTTTTAATTTATGGAAACTAACATAAAGTATTATGTTTTTTGACTCTTGAAGGGGAACTAAAGTTTTTTTTCAACCCGGGCCCTATTTTCCGATCTACTTTTGTCTAAATGAGTGATAAGATGTTCAATTTTTGACATTTCTCCAGTATGAAGCTAGGGCTGACCTACCTGCTGCCTGTGAGCGCGTGCTATATTAAATAATAGGGCACTCAGACAGCGTCAAACAACGTAAAAATATGTCCACTAAAAGTGTATTTTTTTCACACAGATATGCTTGGATTGTTAGTATAATTATCCGACAATATAATGGAAAGGATAAATGAATGTTTGTGTTTACTTTTTAGCTGGATTCGGACATGTTCCTCTACTTGTTGCTGCTCCTTCTCTCTCCTCATCAATTTCAGTTTCAATGAGCTCTGCATCCGTGTACGTCCGTGTACTCCGTGTTCAAATAAATACGGGTGGTTGTCAAATTCAAAAGGCTCATCCAGATCAAGTTGGTCAAAATTGGGTAAAAATTCAGCCATGACTACTCCAAACAAAGTAACTCCTCGCGTTTGTAAGGTCACTCCAGCGGTAATTTCCTGCAACAACTCAAATCTTGCGAGATGTGAGATTTCAGAGCCAGACTTTCACTCTCTGAGTGAGTGTTTTGACTTGCCAAAACAAACAAAACCGAATTTTTACCCAGTTTTGACCAACTTGATCTGGATGAGCCATTTGAATTTGATAACCACCGATATTTATTTGAACACGGAATACACGGATGTACACGGATGCAGAGCTCATTGAAACTGAAGAACAGATGATGAGAGAGAGGGAGCAGGGACAGGCAGAGGAACATGTCCGAATCCAGCTAAAAGGTAAACACAAACGTTCATTTCTCCTTTCCGTTATGTTGTCGAATAATTATACTGACAATCCGAGCCTATCTATGTGAAAAAAATACACTTTTAGTGGACGTATTTTGATGTTGTTTGACGCTGTCTGAGTGCCCTATTATTTAATATAGCGCACACTCACAGGCTGCAGGCAGGTCAGCCCTAGCTTCATACTGGAGAAATGTCAAATATTGAACATCCTGTCACTCATTTAGACAAAAGTAGATCGGAAAATGGGGCCCGGGTTGAAAAAAACATTAGTTCCCCTTTAACAATGATAGAGCTATATCTGAGTGACCCATCCTCTGAGTCATCCTCTGTCTTCTTAGCAGTATATAAAACAAAAGCAGCTGCTTAAAAAACTTTAAGAATAAACTTTAACTTTAACCTTTAACAATAAAGGTTTATCTTATCTTATCTTATCTTATCTTATCAATCAAAGAAACAGGTCGGTTTCTAAAATTAAAAAAAAAATGTCCTTTTTTTTTAATTTATAAAAACTGTCATCATAATTTGGGCCTTTTTTGTACAGGAATTATGGTCTGCCTGAATTGGGCTCATAAAGGGTCATTGTAAAATTGCTGGAATACATTAGGTATGTTTGTAAAGCCAGTCGGATCTCATATCCCCGTCTGTAAATGTAATGTTACCAATCGCTACAATGATTTCTTTACCACTGTTTGAATCGGTTAGGAATGGCTGCATAAATGCTGCAGGGATTATGTTAACTTGTAGTGTTTTTGTTGCTCCTTGTTTTTGACTACTTCCACCTATTTTCACACTGAGGTGATGTTGTGTAGCAGATGCAACATACCTTGTTTTTTTTTTTTTTGTCCACCACTCTCTCGCCATTGCCCTCATAATACACAGTAAAACCAGAAGGGGCTCCAAAAACCAGACCTGTAGGTTACTGAAGGATCTTCTATTTCTAGTCTTCTAATGGTGTTAGTAACCACACTGCAATGAGCTAGCTTAGCGTAGAATGCCTCCCAGTGTGTCTCACTTAAGTAGAATGTTTTGGTTTGGGGGTGGGAGGGCAGACAGCATGCAGTGCCACTGAGAACATTATATTAAATACAATTTAAGCTGTTTATTTTATTTTGAAATGTAATAGAATTAATTTCATATCGTTGGGTTTCTAATGTGTGCCAAACTGAAAGCCTCGCTCCAGACATTTCAATACAAATAAGTATATTGTTACACCCTTATTCACATGAATAAAATATCCCAAAATGATCACTTCTAAACGTGCTGTAAACTGAATTATTTGAACAGTGCTTGTTTACTATACGATTTCTGGTTTCAGGTTGGGCCAGGTCACAGAACTAATTGGTCACATGTGTGGATGGCAGGGCGGATGCAGCATTGGATGTTGCGGTTCCAGTTTGGGAGCAGGTCTTGAAAATCAGACCCATGCAGGACTCTGGCGGACAGTTGGTTTAGCTTTTTTTTAAAGGGAACCAGATTAGATAATGTAAAAATACCAAGGGGCCCTCCAGTTCTTGCACAGGTTGTTTAAAAAAAACTCAAACAAATGAGACAAACAAAGCTGTGTTGTTCTTTAAGTAATAAAGTTTCCACTGCTCCTGAATCAGCAGGCCTCGCTGTCGACTTTATGCTTCTTTGCTGTGGCCATGTCTGCTACCTAGCTGGAAATGTTTAAATGGTAGTCTTCTGACCACTCAAAGCACTTTTACACTACATTTCATATTCACCCAGTCACATACTGGTGGCTTCCATACATGGTGCCATCTGCTACACAGTAAACATTCATATGCACTTGCACACCGATGGATCAGCCATCAGGGGCAATTTGGGGTTCAGTATTATACTTTGACATGTGCACTGGAGGAGCCAAGGATCAAACCGCTAATCCTCTGACTAGTGGACAACCCACTCTACATCTGAGCTACAGTCGCCCCAAAAGATGCTATAATTGTTGTCGGCTGTTAGTTCCTACATGGTGCATGTCGACACTGTATGACAAGTCCTGCCATTGTGAGAAGAACAGAAGAAGATGCAAAGTGATCTTGCTTGATTAACCAATATTGTGTCTTGGGCCACTTTAAGTATATTTTGAACAACAAGTCATGGTCCGTTTAAAATCCAGTCCATGGGTCACGATTGGCTTCCGGGCTTGACTTTGGATGTGTCTGGTTTAGAGCCATAAGAAATTTTTGGCTGAAAACTGCTGCCAAAATATGTAGTTAGTGAGGGCAATGAGAGTGAACTAAGAAAATAAAGTTGCAAGCCGGAAAACCAAAACAATTGGCTGAAAGATTCTAAAAAGGCGTGACTTACTTAGTTGATATTTCTCTGTTACTTTTGTCACTATGAGTGACCCTTTGCAAATACAAGTATTCATGTGATCCATTGTTGTTATAAATAAAGTGATTATAGTGGCTTTAAAAACTTAAAAAACAACCACCATTAGCAAGTGTTTAATTGGAAACGATTATCTTTTTTAAGTCGTAAATGAAAATCTACATAATGAATGACCAAATCGCTCCACCAGCACCATCACCACACTTTGCACTCTGGCCACAGAGGGCCAGTTCATCCTCATTATGACAGACTGATGATGTTTTTCATTCAGTGCTAATGAACGAATTAAAAGGCCATTGTAATAACTGCAACTGCAGCAGCTCACCGCAGTTTCCCTTCACAAATCTGTCTCACTCAAAGCCACCACAACAGTTATTTAACCAGTGCATGAAACCCAAGCAGATACACATACACATGCAAACACACATACACAATGCGAGAATGACTTAAGACATTGGGTGGTTGGTGAAGTTAAATGTCGCTCTGTAATTTTGTCACGAAAAATGCTGAAATAGCTCGTGGAGATAAAGAAAACTGAGATATCATTCTATTCTTTCTCTCTCCCCTTTCTGTATGTGATGAATGTGTTCATGTATGCATGCATCATGCATGTATGCATGTATGTCTTTGTCTGTGTACATTTCTTGTTTCATCACCTCCACATCCCACTATAGACCTCCTGTTCCTCCAGGGGCTTCGAGCCGGCCTCTCAGCTTCAGCAACAACATCACAGGTCGCTCCGCAAGACCTGCCCAGCAGGAAGTGAGATCATCATGGCTGTGAAACAGTCTCATTTTGAAAGGCTTCTGGTTCCTTCTTTCTGCTCGCCTGGCCACAGCCTTCGCCTTCACCTTAGGACCAGTCAACCATGGCCTCCGTTCCCTGCCTCATTTGCCGAATATAGTTTCTGCTCTGTCCAAGTGGTGGCAGGTGGGGGTGGAGGAGTTGTCAGGTCCAGCTATTCTCAGAGAGGAAGGAGCGCACGGGGGAAATACTATCACGGGGAGCAAATGCGCTCAAAAGGACGGGAGTCTTTTGGAGTCCTAGATTACATTTGCCAAGGTAATGAGACAGAACAAAAGCTGTCTAATATCAAGCTGTTCAAATGTATTCCTCATGTACTTAACACTGCCTTTTTTCCAGGCTGAGAACTGACAGTGATTATATTTTTCCTCTGTGAGAAACCTGGGAAAAATGTGATCTTGGTGAAGTTGCATTTATAATGAGAACTCACACATTTTTAAAAAAGGACACGTACGCTTGCACAACTAGTTGTTATACTTTTAAGAAATGATATTTGCAACCCATTTACTCATCACATACAGTAGCTTGGTCAGTGACCCTGTTACAGATGCATAAGGCATTCTTTGCTGTCTGAGATGCACCACACTTTCAAATGTTTTCAATGTAACCTCAGAGCAACTGATGTACTGATGAAGAGCTAGTAAGTGCTTGTAGGGAAGTGGTTGGGGTGGATGATTTAAACAAACACAGGACTTTCACCCAAGAGACCACTGTTTGTGTCCTTTGTGAAACCAAAACTCAACTTAATTTTAACCCAAACCATGTTCTTTTCCTAAACCTAACCAAATAGTTTTAGTTGCCAAAACCTACATTTCCTTTGAACACAGGAGTTTTATTTTGAAAGGACACTGGACACGTTACAACTATAGTCTGTATATAAAGATGAACAACGTATCTCCTCTTCCTGTCATTGTACAAAAATTTGCCAAAATTTCCTAGATACAGGCACTGCCACGTTGTGCTGGTGACGTTATAATAAGCTAGAGTCTGCGCAGTAGCGATTGGGAAGTGAAGCAGTGGTATCGAGTCCCCCATACACCTGTCTGACCCAATTGCAAGCAGTGCCATTGATCACGAGTGCACAAAGCTGTCAATCATGACATCATATGCCCTTTTTATAGCATCACATAACTAATCAAAACCAAACTTATCATAAAATTATCATTTATGTATTTGACGTTTACGTAGATTTTTTAGTTTGGCATCACTGCAGCTGCCAGCCACCGTGGGGCACTCCAGATGTTTTGGCTTCACTTTTGGGGAGCTGTCATGTTGTCCATATACAGCCATTGGAAATGACAAAAACTGTACATCTCCTGTTAACACAGAAGTTAGTGTATTTAACAAGCTGGGAGTGAGAACGTGTTGATATTTGACTATACAGAAGACTGTGACTAACCTGTGTGTTAAAGTGATCAGAGTTTCTTCTTTACAACATGTACACAATGATTATTTTTGTTGGGCCATAAAAACTTTGCCCAAAACAGATTAGTATTTATTTAACACTAAAGTTCAAGTGACATCAATTCATGGAAACAGTGACACCTTGCCCTGTCCTTGCTTTCCAACCCCTTCTGAGCAGCTGGCCAGGCACATGGGCATGGGAGCGTGGCATGAGGAATGACATGTGTAATGGGAAGTGGCGTGACAATTAGGGTGCTTATGTGGTACTGGAGGTGGGCTGGGTGTGGAAGGGCAGCCAGGATTCCTGCTGTACTAAAAACTGGCATGATAGGTCACTCACACTCAATAAGACACACAACAAATCTCTTCCTGTGGGTCTCAACATTTTCCTGGGGAAGACCAGCATTTTACAAGGCTTTCAAATGAAATATCAGTCAGCAGGAGAAAATATTCAAATGACATTTTATCAAGATGAAAATGCTGTATTGCATTATTTAAAACATGTGACATGTTGCATGAAATTACTTTGTAGGAAAGAATCTGGACATCAGGGATGAAATACAGTTCACAGCCTCATCATACTGAGGCCCATTGCCAATTACACTGACAGGGACTTACTGGAAAAAAGGACAAAGCAATGATGAATTATGAGAATGATGAGGAGATGGAGGGAGGGAAGTCATCAGAATATAAAAGATGGAAAAAGATGAGGCTGAGAAGTCTAAGCATATATTTTTTCCCCCCTCAAAGGTATAACAGCTCATGGTCGCTCTTTGACCTCAGCAAACCACTTTCCCTTCTCTGCTGCAAAGAATCCTGATTCTGGGTGGTGACAGCACCCTGACACCCTGTCACCTCCCTGCTCCCTCTCCAAGAAGCTCCTTCGTTGTATGTTTCTCATCTCTGAGCCTCCAAAGCTGATGGGAGAACAACCCGGCACTGTCCTGTCTGGTGCCTCTGTCTGTTTACTCCCCCTCCATTTTCAACAGCAGCAGCCGTGGATAGTGTCATCTGTTGAGGTGATGTTTTTTTGTATGGTTGTTACAAGTTGGGTTAGATGGTGTAGCTATAGTAGCTATACAATTCCATCAGTTACAGTATTTCCTATGTATAGATTTCGAGAGGGAACGCAGGGGGCATGTCATGAAAGTGGCAGAGGACATATACACCATAAATTGATGCTGAGAATAAACAAATTGGAGCATAAAAATTAACCAAATTGCAGGAAATTAAGTGTTTGATGGTCACAATTCTCTGGCGGAGGTCCCCCAGACCTCTTGTTTCATACAAAATCCACACCCCTGCAGTATTTTCATGCTAATTCACAGCTACAGTGAAATTCACCTGTATTGTTTATCACAATTTTTTCCACAATTATATCCACTAAAATACTTACCTATTCACATGCATACATATACACTGCAAACTAAAACAGGGGCATAAATTCATGTGGCAATCAAGATGATTTATTTTCAGTCTGTATCCAAAGCTGTAGGATGAAAGATGAAATGCTATTAAATATTTGCACATACACTAAGAAAAACAAAAAACAATGCATGTGTGTACACAGGATGAAATATGATAACCACAGGCTGATCCTGCATCTGTGTATATGCACAACATGGTGCACAAATACTGGATTCTCACAATTAACAATAGCCACATCTCACAGTTCTATTTAGAACTGAAATACATGTATCCCCATATATTCAACATATGAATAGACAACACTGTTTAATAAAATACTGTTCCATACCCATTGGTAGCTTTGTCACCTTCTACCTATGCCAATCCTCAATGCCTATGTGCAGTTTCACATAGATTGACCACGTCAGTGAGCAGAAAAACGTGGGACAGACAGAATGACTGACTGACAGTTTCCGTGATTATGTACAGCATACCATACCATGACTTAGTCATACCAAAAATTAGAAGAAAAAAAAACAAACATTCGGCCACAGGGGGAGCTACCATGATCAGGCACATTTTAGCCATTTTTAAGCATTTTTCTGTTGTTATAGTGCCACCCAGTTGCCAATTAGAGTTAAATTTCTCCAGTCACCTTGAGGCGTCCTGTTCTACATATCTACCAAGTTTAGTAAAAATCGATATGGCGGTTAGGCCTAGATAAGTAATTAGCTCTCTAGCGCCCCCATTTTGTTTGATCAGGTCAATGATGGAGGGGTCCCCTCAGATTATGTGTGGTCATATGCCTACAGAGTTGCGTGGTGATCGGTGAAACCCTTGAGATGTTATACACCTTTATGTGATGAGCCACGCACTCCGCAATGTTTATTGCCTTATAGAAGCTCACTTTTAGTAAGTTTTCCAACTTTTGCCAAGAGGGAACTTTAGATATTGGTCCCTAGATTATGTTCACCTAGTTTTATGCAGATCAGTCAAACTTCCTAGGAAGAGATCGATTTTAAGTGTTTTTCAAAAAATTCGAAATGGCAGAAAATCCATATAACCGTAAGTTATGGGGTCCAGATGCAAATATGTTCCCCATAAGGAGAGGCATCTCTGTGCAAAGTTTCACGTCTGTACGACATACGGGGCATGAGATATGGCGATTCAAAGTTTGCAATTTCAATCGGTTGCTATAGCGCCCCCCCTTTGGCCAATTGATGTAATATTGCTTCATTTGCATCCTCCTATGACCCTCTACCACTGTGCCAAATTTCACATGGATTGACCAAGTCAGTGAGGAGAAAAACGTGGAACAGAGATAGAGACAGAGACACCCACAGTTTTCATCATTATAGTAAAATAGGATTACCGTACTTTAATCTGTGAATATTACGCATGATTCCCCTTAAAAGATTATGAATCTACAAGTTGTTACTAACTCTTTACTAACAATGGATAGAATACTAGACTTCACCTTCAAAATGTCACTGGAATTAACACATACTGACCAGGAAGAGACTCAAAATGACCACAGAGACACAAAAAGGACCACAAGGAGACACAACAGAACTGCAGACACAAAATAACTACAAAAATGGGCAAAACAACCAAAAGGAGAAACAAAATGACTACAGAGCAAAACAAAAGGATCAAAACAAGACACAAAATTACCTTAGAGAGACCCAAACAGCTTCAAAACGACACAAAGCAACCACAAGGACAAACAAAATGACTACAAGGGGCCACAAAACAACCAGAAAATAGGCACAAAATAACTACAGAGTGACACAAAATGGCTACAAAGGGGCACAAAAAACCAGAGGAGACATAAGACTACATCAGTAAGACACAAAATTACCTTACAGAAACTCAAACGACCCCCCCCAAAAAAAAATAAATAAATGAAAATGCCCACAGAGATGCAAAACTACCACAGAAGTCTGTGTGTTTTGGTCCTGTGCTGGAGATGTTGTGTGGCCCTTTGCATATCTGTGCCCAGGGGCCGAACGCCTCAAAATCCATCCATACTAATAACCAAAATATGACACTGTTATAATTTACCCATCAGTGAAAATATATTAGGCTATTAAAATATTATCAGATGAATCTTTGGTCCTGAGCATGGTGGACCTATGTTGAAGGTTAGATGTCTCCTCTATAGGCAGTTTTCTGCCAGTACTTTACAACAGTTCAATTTTTTCTAAGCCTGTACAGTATGGGGGGCATGCTGTTCTTTAGACAGCAGAGCAGAATGGGAGGCTACGGTACAGAGGCCTCACTCTAGGGGTCTAGGGTTTTGGCAGCAGAATGTGTTTACATTGTAATTAGGACTTAATTGTCCTAATTAGAATCCCCAAACCCTGATTACTCAAAGCCTTGCAACCTACTGAGCCAAACGACCTGACTTTGTTTCAGTCATCAACCTAGACACCCTGCATAATGCTTGTTCCAAGAGTATGGTGTAATATTCATATCATTTTCCAAAAAGGCTCTGATGACTATGAAGTGACTACTCATAACTGTCCAGGGAGCATTGAGAAAAATTGATTTCCTGGAAATGTTTTTCTTGCCTAAGGTTGAGTATATGTTAACAGAGGCAATCGTATGCACAAGCCTGTATGCAGAGAGGAAGTCTTTGTCACAAACTACATCCTACAGGAATCTTCTATTGATTTTTATTGAGTTTATGAGATCAATTTTCATGCCATCACATCACATTTTCCTTTCTCTGCCTCCATACCATGTCCCCCTTTTTGTTCCTTTGTCTGATTCTCCGTCTCTGTCTTTTCCAAAATCAATGTCATGGGCATCTGTCCTGGCCTCTGTGGGGAAGGAGGGGAGGGGGGCAACAAGTGGAACATAAACACACCTGTCTCCCTCACCCTCTCTACCTGCCCTCATGGGGCTGCTGGGCAGAAGGCCCCATCAGCGGTCCATCTGAGCCCTGTAACCAGCACTGCCAAGCCCAGCTCCCAGTAGAGCACACTGGGCTGACACTCCAAGCGGTGTGCAGGGACATCAGGCAGGCTGGCCGGGGCCGGCTGGCTGCTGCCGCTGTGCTGGAGAGAAGCATGGAGCATGTCAAACCATAGCCAGTCTCTCCTGGGGCTTCGCACGGCTGGACGGGCCTGACGCTCTCAGGCGCATGGGGCTGAATCGATCCACAGCCAAGTCACGAGAGGCCACCACACATCAATGATAGCAAGGAAGGAGCATAGCAGAATGTGCTCAGAGCCTTTAAACTGGGACTTTTGACATACTGTACTTCCACGTCAGCCTTTCACTTTCTACATTTTTGTCCTACAGCTTTTGTGATGTTATTGTGAAAGACATCTGCAGATTCAAACTGAAATTGAAATTCAAAGTTTGTTTTGACTAGTCTACTTAAAGTCTTAGGTCACACTTGCCATGAAAAACAAATTAAAGACTATTAATTTTCCTGCGGTGTAAGCATAGTTTTGACCAAACTGTAAGCACTCTTGTTAAAAAACACACTTATCGAAAAAGGATGAAAGATTTTTTTTTTTTTTTTGCAGTGAAACCACCGCCTACATTATTGTTCTACAGGGATTGGGCAGACAATAAAAATAGTTCACAGCCGCACAGGCCGTTAACCAGCTGCAGGCTGCGGATCACAGTTAGCCAGTGCTTAAGCCTAGTTTATGTTTGCCACTGTGTCAACGTCACAAGGTTTACGTGCCAAAAAAAAGACATCATCACGTCTTACGCGTCAAGGGCAAACTCTTGCAGCACTTGGTACTTCATTTCAACATGGATGCCTTTAAAGGAAAGACAAGCCTTGCAGAATTGGTTGATAGATATGTTTACAATTATTCATGGAGACCACAGGGACAGTCAAATGGCCATTCTTGGAAAGAAGTAGCCACACCAACCTGGTCTCACTCCGAAGTTGTCGAAATCCAGCACATGGGCAGGGACTTGCAGCATCAGACCCTGACAAAAAAAAAGCCATCCCTTAAAGGGGAAGTTCCGTTTTTACAACCTGGACCTTATTTCTGGCATTAAATACGGTTGTTTACTCACCCAGATAAGTTTGGTGTCATTTGGAGTCCTTCGGAAGATATTTAGATCCACGAGAGCCACGTACATCCAACTCGTTCATTTCACCGATATGTTTTTATGAATTGCTAGAGTTACTTGTCGTCATCATCATCCTGGTCATTTATACTGCGCTACTAACGTCTGACCTGGATGATGTCATCCAGGTGTGCCACATGCGTGCCGCCACACACCTGCAGCACGGCTCTGTTTACAGCTGGAATTTACTACTGTTAGTTTTTTGAAACATGCCTGAATATTTGTCAGATTTTGAGGTTGTGGATGACGACTTTGAATATGATGGACGTCCTTACCGTTTTGAGCCAGAGTATACAGATGAGAAGCTCTTTGAAAGGAGGATGCGGAGGCAGAGAGAGGAACAGCTGGCCAGAGAACAACAAACCGCTGCACGTCCGAGAATAGATGCTAACTGGTGGTGTTCTTGTGGACAATGTTCCACTATGCCAACAGAGGAGGAATGCCTTTGTTGCTCCAAGTGGGATTTGAGGCCAGGAGATACACACTGGATGTCCCTAGAAATGACTGTCTCACAACTACAGAGGATTACACTTCTATGCTCAACGGGGCTGTTGTAGAGACTTTTTTTTTGTGTCCCAAAAGTAAACTGGAAGACCCAGCCAAAGCCTGCAGGACCGAACGGGCAACTTTCGATTGAGAAAGTAGCCTACACAGCTGCATAAATTGTTTATTTTCCTTGAATTTGTTTGCTTGATAAGTAAATAACTATGAGCATTTACATTTCTTTAGTTTCTTCTCATCGCTTGTGTAGAATGGCACACTGCACAAAAAGCAGAAGCACTTCTTATGCAAAACATGAATTTATTATTACATAGTGCTCAGTGACAAAAAGTGAGAAACAGAAAGGTGAACGTTTTGGTGGTCAGAGGATAGTAGGTCAGTATAAATGACCCGGATGATGACGACAAGCAACTCTAGTGATTCATAAAAACATATTGGTGAAGTGAACAAGTTTCGCAGCAGATAATGTGTTATTTAGAGCCTCATTGTTGGTGTCCCGATCATTCCAACTATATGGATGTACGCGGCTCTCGTGGATCTAAATATCTTCCGAAGGACTCCAAATGACACCAAACTTATCTGGGTGAGTAAACAACCGTATTTATGCCAGAAATAAGGTCAAGGTTGTAAAAAACGGAACTTCCCCTTTAACATTGGTGTGATATGCAGCTGGTTGCCGCTATAGTTTAATGGCGCTCGGCAGTGTCAGTGGGAAACAAGGACAAAAGTTGAGGCAGCAAAAGTCCAAGTATGGCGGGTGGAAAGGTGGTGGATGGGTCCAACACACACCGACCTTCACCCGGGAAACAGTGTTCACGTTCCATAAGATTCTAAAGCCAAACCCTGTTCTTCTCTCCTAAAACCAACCACGTGAGTTAGTTGTTGGAGGAGAAAAACACCAGTTTGCAGTGCTGTACTGATGTAGTGTGTTTATTTTTAAAGAGACACAGTATAAACTTTAAATACCTGTGAAAACTGAAGTGTATGTTGAAAGAAGACAATACATGTAACAGGCTGAACTTGACACGGCGTCCCAGAAAGTCAACAACCAACACACCCAGGGTACCTTTCATGTCATATCTGGACGTGGAAAGTCCATGACCAAACGTCAATATGATGAGGTCAGAATGAGAATGTGTTGACCACACTGAGGAAAGATGAGGCTTGTCGTATGGCCTGAAAGAACAAGAGAGATTGCTGTAAAAGCTAAAAAACTCAGTGACAACCTGGGGGGGACACAAAGCAGTACAAAATAATACAAAATAGTTTTTCGAAGCATAATACAATGAGCAATGTATGAAGCAAACACCTTTCTGCATGCTCATCAGTGTTGGGTAAGGGTTACTTTAAAAGTAATCAAAGTACGTTACTGCGTTACTTTTTAAAAAAGTAACCAGTAGGGATGGGTCACAATTTTCCAATTTTCGAATAGTCGTTTTATTTTGAAAAATCGATTTTTTTAATGCGACTATTACTATTCGCCGTCTTATTTCCCCCCTTTATTTGACATGCAATTCAGCTCCTAACCGCACAAGGGCAGTATAGGATTGCTACAGCGGTGTGAGATGGGCTACCAGCTAGTTTGATGCTCTTCTACAAACAGGAGAAACATGCAGAGACTACTACAGTCATCAAAAAGTTCCGTCTGGAACAACTTGGACAAAATAAACAAAAATGAGGCGCGGTGCAAACTCCGTGAGGCAAAGCTTACGTATCACAAGTCTACAACAAGTATGCACAGTCATTTGAGAGCAAGGCACGCAGGAGGTGGCGAGGGACCGTACAGCCAGGCTCAGCGGCGCGACATGTCTGCAGCGCGAGTCCCGTAGCAGCTCGCCCCCCTGTTAATCAATTATAGCAGGTCCACCGGCAACCCCCGTCTGCCGCGCGACAACTCTCTATTTTACGCGGCTCTTCTATTTTTGTCGCGCTACGCTCCCCTACGCAACCCTCCAGCAGATAAAAACTACATGAAATAGTGTGCTAAACGTGCACAGTGTGATTATTCTAAAAATCATCGAATAGTTACCATGATTTTCAAATAGTGTTTTTGCTGCCCATCCCTAGTAACCAGTTACTTTACTGCGTTACTCCCTGAGCAAAGTAACTCAATTACTTTAAAAGTACTTCCAGCGTTACTCCCTGAGAAAAGTAACTCAAGCACTTTTAAAGTACTTTTGAGTATTCTACATTTCCTATTGGGCAATGGACCACAGGGTGCTAAGCCTACATTTTTTTGTCTCCACAATTAAAGTTATGGACCACTTGCCCTTCACTGAGATCCAATTCTCCCATCACAGCCGTCACTTTGACCAGTAGAAACACAGAGCGATCTGCTGCCGTAGACAACTGTATGACAACAACACCCCAGCATTTTTAATACTTCCTCTAGGGATGTTACCGCACAGAGTAAAAGGGGGAAATGATGGTGTGAAAGGCACTTTGTCAACCCGCTGAGTTAACGTTACTGTCATTAGCATCAAGCTAGCAAACAATGGTACATCCTCACGGTCGGACATAAAGTAATAACATTTACAAATAGCGGCGGGGCTTTTACTCACCACAACTGCAGAGGCTCCCAGCTTCATTTGAAACAAACTACATTATAGACGGTCCGTTATTTATTAATCCCTCTGTGTGTTTATATATTTACTTTTTATCCGCTCCGTTGTCTTTGTAAAGTTAACATATCGCACCGTCATTTCAAACTCAACACTTGTTTCAAATTAAAAGCCCTTTATAATCTTGGCTGAGAGAATCCCTCCATTTTCTAAATAGGCTTTTATTCTGAAACATTTGTCAGAACTTCCTGTGGAAGATACAGTAGCTTGATAGTTTACTTATGGAGCTTTAAATGTAGCTCCTGCCATCTGCTGACGCTTTTAGGTGACTACAACAACATGTCGGCTGGCACATGAACAGACACAGTGACTCAAATAATAGTAAAAGTGATAAAAATAGGACAAGAATAACCCGATGACATCACACACGCCGTGAAAGGCGACAGGGGATAATAGAGTGTGCCAGTAAACCCGGAATGCTGTTAGCGCTTTTAGCACTTCGGTTCTTTCGTCTAAAAGTCAATACGTTTTTTGAATGGGATTTTGGTAAAATGTCTCAAATAAGGTCTGTGGTTAACAAAAGCTTAAGCGAGTTTCAGGTTTTGTTCTACGACATAAAACACGCCAGTAATCACCCTACTTGTGAATTTTGAAGCTTTTACGTGTCGTAAAAAAGGCGGTTGCTAACAAGTTGCTCAATGCGACTACAAACCTTGTCGGGGACATTAAACGTCATCACCCCTGAACAGGCGAGAGTGCTGGCAGTCCACCATTACAGCTTCTTATTTATCTAATCAATCCGATTTCCCCATTATACAGTGTTTTTAAAACAAAGCGGCCGAAATCAGTTGAAAGCTTAGTGGCGGTGATGTCAAGAGTCATGCGACCGTGGAGTAGTCATGTAGTCCGTTAAAGCCTATCGTTAGCTTTTTACTTCTGGCGATTGCATTTAAGCTTCAAATGCGGTATGAAAGGTGTTCATATGTGAAGATTATCTCACTGAACAAAACCTGTGAGTATCATAAACTTGTGTTAGCCACAGAGCTTATTTTCTGACATAATCCAAAATGCAATGCAAAAATCACATTCACTTTCTCTTCCGGGAACCAGCGCGATGCTAAACTTCTGGGTTTTGACGTCAGCCCTGGCACACTCTATTGGTGAGCACCAGCGCGTGTACCAGGCATAATGCAAGTCCTGAGTCCACATAGCGAGCCACAAGCTCCGTGGCATCTTTCAGATTGATAGGTTTAACGTTATCTCCGTTATTAGTGCCAAACGACAGCCGTTGCTGTTTTGGAGCTGAAGGACCAGCGTTCTAAAAGTAACGGAAGTAACTGATGTCTTGTTTGAAAATGTAATTAAGTCTTTGATTACTCAAACAGCAAACTAATGCATTAGGTTACTCGTTACTGCAAAAAGTAATCATAGTACTCTAACGCGTTACTTTGCAGTTACTTTGTAACGCGTTACACCCAACTCTGATGCTCATATATATAATTCAGATATTATTTTGACTTTAATATTTATACCAACAAATAGCCTACATCTTTCCTGTTTTAAACCCACCTTCAACCAGGAGGTAGGAGAACAGGAACCCTTAACATGCTTCTTTGCATCTGCAGTTGCATTTATCTTTGTCTCAGGTGTGAGACAAACCTCATTTCATTTTTTTCTTTTGCTAAAACGCTAAATTAATGGAAGAAAAAACACAGGGACAGCCTCTCAGTGTGTGATCTGTGCTTAGCCCACACCACTCGCTCACATCATTTAATGAACCAAGTCCTCTCACTAATGAGGCTAGCAAAGGACTCAGGGGTCAAGTTCTCTCTCTCTCACACACACACACACACACACACACACGCATGCACACATATACACACTTTGTCTTCACTGACGCTCATTTCTGAAGCTCTGTATAAAAAAAAAAATCCTGGCGGTAAAATTTAGAGGCCCTTAGTTAATTAGTAAGGACAGGTCAGAGTCTCTTCATTAGACTTAAGTTCATTAACCTTCCATGACACCGGGCGATGAAGTGCCTTTTTCATATCACATCATTGTGGGAAATCACACCTTTGTGACCTCAGAAGGTGCCATCTGCCATGTTAGCATTATCAAGGCTGAAATTGTCTGTTACATGTTATGATAAATAATGATGCAAGATGATTAGCTGAGTCATGTTTGAAGCTGCTGTGAAGTAAATGCAGGGAATATTAACAGCACTAGAGATCATTTTTCATATACTGCCATCATGTTACTTAGCAACATGCTCAAAAACTATGATGCTGGGGAGAATATATGATTATTTTTATTGGTATGAATTATAAATTAACGTGAGTAATAACAGTGAACCTTGGCCTCTCATGGCTTCTTGTCTAACTATCTGACGCTGTGCTGCCTAACTGAGGCAGAGTATAGAAGTGGATTCCGACAGCCAATCAGCATTGGAGGGGTTCTGTCCTGACAGGAGAATCTCTTTGTAATTTTGAAGCAGATTATATCGAATATAAAGCAAATAAACATGGCTGTTACCCTACAGTCTGAGGTAGACATTCTGGTGATGAGTCTTGTATCTGTGCATCTGAAGGCATCCTTCACTGAGAGGCATACAAAATCACAAGAAAATAATGCTGACATGCCCGTGCACACACACACACACACACACACACACACACACACATACACACACACAATCAGATTCTCCATCTCTGCAGGTGCTGTCATGGGCCCACTCTTCAGCCTCCCATCTTTTCCCCAGCTCTCCTCTTCTTCCTTTGTTCCCAGACTGCACACCGACATGTCCAGGTCTCGCCTCTGGGGAGTTTAGCCTGGCAGGAGGCTTGTTTTCAGAGCTTTGCTCTTTTTTCCCTTCCTCTTCTTCTCCTTTCTCCTTCCTGGGTTTTTTCGTCTGTACCGGTGCTGGCTAATTACCGGCACATTCTCCTCCTGCCAACAGCGTGCTGCTGCTGCTGTCGAGCGCCTACCCGCCTCTCACCCTCCTCACCCTCCACCACCTCCCCCACTCCTCTGTTTCTCTCTTCCTCCTCACTAGGAGAGAGCGGAGAGAGGAGGTGGAGGGGAGGGCCGGGGTACAGATGTGTATTAATGAAGCAGTGAAGGGCAGGGGGTGACTCATAGAGAGGGGAAGAGAGAGGGAGGGAGAGAGGAGCAAGAGGCTATTTGCATGCAGAGACAACGAGATTCACCACTTCTACAATGCCTTTCTCTCCCTCTCTGTCTGTTTCTCTCTCCCCCTCCACATCCTCTTCCCATCACCCTGCATTCTCTCACTTTCTACCTCTCTCCCCCTCTCTCTCCTCTACCTCCTTGCCTCTCTCCTTTGCTCTCCGGCTTGCTGCCACTGCTGATTTGAATAATTCAGCACAAGCCGGTATTCTCCAGGGCCCCATTGTCTGTGAGCGGCAGGAGAATGAGAAGGAGAGAGATAGGGAAAGAGAGGGGAAGAAGAGAGAGATGGGGGGGGAGTAGTGCAGGGCAGTGTGTGTATGAGTGTGTGGGGGAGGTGGGAGGTCCATCCTGCCTGCTTTCACCTAGCTGTGGCGTAAATCAGCACTAATGAGGTAGAGGAGGAATACCTAGGCCTCGCAACAGACTACAGAAGCCTTCGCCAGGCACTAATGCACACAGGTAGTCACACATTTAGCAGTCCACATGCATACAGCACCTCTATAACCTTCACTGCTCTGCTGTGTTTCGGTTATTGACTTGTTGCTAACCCTCACTCCCATGTGTGCTCAACTCGGCGCATGTTCAATGTCATCCTGCAGGAGGAGGAATATTGGCAAAGAGAGCAATGGTCCCAACAAACACAAGAAAAACAATCAGTGTAAGTAATCAATAGCGCTGCGTTAAGGTCATATGTTTGCAAGTGGTCAGCAAACACTTAAAACTGTTGGTGCATTTGCATGAATCACAATGAATTCATCATGGAAAGGGAAATTAGGGAAAATCATAATGACACCAACTGGCACTGACTAATTGCTGGCACATTTGCAGCTTTTTCTCCTACCATATATATACCCAGTGGTTCTATAATTTAAAAGCTATCATAAAGTTTGCTCATGGAGTGTGCGTCTCCTCTCTGGAGGATTTTCTGATGTAATACTTTTCTCATGATGTTATGACCATTTGTAGTTTTTACAGCTGCACAGGGAAGAGTAAGGATTGCACCATGGATGGATTACTGAAAAGCCAACCGGGCTCAGGCCCTGGGGTCTTAAGTGTCAGGGCCCCCTGTGGGCTTCACCTGCAAAATATGACTCAAATTAACACGCTCCAACCATGAAAAGATTAAAAATGACCACAAAGAGCTGCAAAGAAACTACAAAGAGACACAAAACAACGACAAAGACTCAAAAAACGACCAAAAAAGACACACAATTATATCAAAGAGACACAAAACGACCAAAAATTACACACAATTATCTAACAGAGATACAAAACAACCAAAAAAAAAAAAAAAATACAGAAATGTACTTTAACAGGACACAAAATGACCTGAAAGAGACACAAAACAGCCACAAATAGATGCAAAGCAGCTACCAAGAGACACAAAATGATGGAAAAAGAGTCACAAAATGACCAAAAAAGACACACAATTATCTCAAAGGGTAACAAAATGACTATAAAGAGACATAAAACAACCATAAGGGCACACAACATGACCACAAAGGGAAGCAAAACCACAAAAAGACACATAACAACTACAAGGAGACAAAAAAATAATAGAAAAAAGAGGCAAACCACCTCAAAATCTGTGTCTTGCTCCTGTGTAGGAGAGGTGGTGGGGCCTTTTGCATATCTGTACCCAGGAGCCTATTGTCTCATGATCCGATCATGGATTGCATGTTGAATGTACTATAAAAAAAGAATATCACAGACCATGATTTGACTTTTCCTCCCTTCCCAGAAATAGATCATCCACTTCAGATTGAACCCTGAAAGACTGGAGGCCCAACCCAAACTGCTGAGTACACAGGAAACAACAGATGCTCTCTCATTCTGTCTCTTTAGTTCTCTTTGACTTCTGCACTTTCTTTTACTGTTGAACCTCCTTGATCTTCACCTTACATCTTACCTTCTGTCGCCCTAATCCCTTACTCATTCCGCCCTCTTTCTCACCATCCACCCACTGACTGTCATAAGGGGGGGTTGTGAATCACTGTCCCGCCCATGGGAACTTCCCCACACGACAGGCGCAACACAAAGACTGGACTCAGATCAGCTGAATGTGACAAAGCTCCAGAGACTGTAGTGTATGCTGCAGCTTCTGCTTACACCCTACTGGTGATTTGTTCCCATAAGAAAATATGTCAGTAATAGCTACACCTTCATGAATATGGACCAATGTGGAAGCTTTGTACTGTCTACACAGTGACTTCAGTCAAGTACCTCTCTCTTAGGAGATGACATACTAGCCTGTCAGATGTAGGGTTTTTTAGTTTCTCAAAAAAAAAAAAAGAAAGAAAGAAAGAAACATATAACGTCTAGACATCAAAGGAATGACGCAAATGTTGTGAAAGGGCTTTCTTTTGTAAGTCTTGTGAACTTGCTGTCAGGCATCGGTAAAACGTGCATTCTAAACCATTTGGGAGTGTACATTCAAAACTAAGTATTGCACATTATTTCTATCAGCGCAGCGTTAGTTCTATATTTGGCTCCTGTGGGTGAAGAACTCAATAAAAAACAATGAGTATGGGGGAGGCATGATCACAAGGGGTTTTTTTTTGTTTTTATATAGAGGAACTGATTCCCTGGGTACATTTTACAACTGTAATAATGTAATCTGGGGAACATTTATTGGGTTGTTTGTCTGAAATAACAAGCTAACAACGTGTTAGATAGGCTCAATTAACCAGCGAATCACAAAACCAGCGTAATGTCGGTGCCTTCTCCTCATTTTCTCTTTTCTCAATTTCTGCTTGTTTGCTATTCTCCACCCCCATCTAGTTAAGAAGTCTAAACCATGAGGGTTTGTTTTTTTTAGCCATCGGGAAAAGAGGGAAGACTTTACCTCGCATTATCAAGCTTCACATGATGAATGAGCGTAATGGTCAAATAATCAGCTTCAGGAATTTGCTCAATGAATCAAACTCGATCCCTTGTATAATTTTACTCAATGAGTGGAAAGAACAGAGAGAAACTTTTCACTGTTTGCACTCCGGGCCCTCTCACTTTGTCTGCGGTCCCTCATCACTCGCCTCGTCAAAAGCATTGGGCGAGAGGAGGGTGGAATTCCTCCAGGCGAACTGCAAATTTGAGAGACACATCAAGTGAAATAAAAAAGGGAAAGAAAAGGCCCGGCGAAGAGAGAGACAGAACTGTAATAAATGTAAATGATGTTACAGCCTCTATGGCAATCACAGTTTCGCTGGTATCTGGTGTGTGGCTGTGTGGTCAGAATTATGAATTCAGTCATCGTCATGGCCATCAGGGAGTTATATAGATAAAGGGAAAGGAGGATACAAAAAGAAAGAAAGAAAGAAGGATATTCGACATCTGTTATGCAGCTGGGAGTATTTCTAAGGGACGCCAGGAGAAAAAGGAATTAAACACATGGAGGAGGAGGGGACGCTCAGGGAAAGCTGGGAGAGAAGAGAAACGTGGGATCCAAAATGGCTGGACTGGATTAAGATGGCAGGAGCGCAAAAACACCTTTTTATTTACACACTCATATCAGCCTGGTTGTATATCCATGTCAAACCGGACTGATGTCTCTGCCATGATTAACTTCGGAAGTCTAGTTGAGAACTTGACCTTTATCGTAAAAGCTCTTTTTATGATAAAGGTGAAGCAATTTGCACCTTGTGTAAAGTTTCACCTCATGAGTGGTAATTGTACAGCAATGTCAGGGTTCATGTATCAGCAATCTGTAGCTGCTGAATGCAAATTCCAAGTCCTCATCCTACAACAGCTTCGCAACAGCTGTAAAGTGGCAGAGAAAATAGGGCCACACACACAAACACACATTGTGCAGCAGAGTGGGGGCCTCGCCGCGAGCTTGGCCGAGCTGCGTCACTCCTACAGGCCCTGACAGTAATCAGGAGGAGAAGTGAATGCTGAGGAAGTGTCAACAGAAACAAACCCTGTGCTTCGTTTAGGCCAGATTGAACTGATAGCTCATTGCCAGTGACATAATTTAGATGAATGGTGGGTGCAATCCATCAGAAGAGTATCGCTGGTGCTGGTACGAGTGCAAGTGTGGGGAAGAGGAGGGTGTGCGACCCTTTCCGTGCCTGGCTGCCAGTAGGGATCCCATTACCCTACACCTGTTAACAACACCAATCCCCTTGTATAAACAGTAAAGTGATCCTTTTATCGAAGGCGGGGGGGGGGGGACGCAAAGAGACAGACGGAGAGAGAATGTGGAGAATGTGAGAGGAGAAGGAGGAAAGAGCTGAGAGGAGAGATGAAGAGGTGGAATAAAGAAATGTTTTCTTGTTTGGTTTTAGAGAGACTAGCACCCCTGGACATGATGGATGAACCCGGGGTCTGGATAGACAAGTCATGGACAGATGGCTCAGACACACACTCCAATCACAACACAGCAGCCTCCAGACTAAAGCAAGAGGGACATCTAGTGGTCGAGAGTTTAACTCCACCACAACTACATATCCCTCCTTCTGGCACTGGTGGAAATTTAATCAAGAAATCTCAAGCAAACATTTTAAATGTCAAGTTTCAAACCTGGAAAATTTTGAAAATATTTATTTATTTACCTTAATATCATGCCATGAAAAGATTAGTCACAGCAAATATCAATTTAACTCTTCAGATAAGAACACATACCTGACACTTGTAAAGATTTCAGATGTGAAAAAAACATTTCTTGCGAATCATGACAATTTATAGTTATTTAAGTGATTGAAATAATTAAATAAAATGGATGAATATACCCAGCACTTTAACATACTGTGTATATGGTTGCTGTTGGAAGGGTAGAGTGTACATGTAATAGTCTTGGCTGAGGCACTTCTGAGTGATTATTCACAGCAATGTGTTAACACTTATAATTAGAGAGCCAAATATGCTCTATGTGATGGCTGTACAGTGGGCTTCATTTGTTGGAATCAGTCCTCAGTTTCAAAGATGCAAGACAAACACCAAGACACAGAGTAAAATAAAAATGTGATACCTTTGTGTAGAGAGGGTAGATATGTTAATTTCTTGAGACAACCAACGTTGACTTTAATTAATTTTAATTAAAAAAAAAATGCAGATTCATGCATGCTTTGTATACGTCTTTATTAATCATCCCCCATTCCTTTCTTTCTTGTGTTGTGTTGTTTCTGTGTGTTGTGTATATACTCTGAGTTTTGTGCAACGCAGATGACCAGTCTGCCATGAAACATATGTTCATTCATCGGGATATAGAGAAGGATTGTTACAGCAGGCAAGTGGCCATTATCTGCCACTGAAAGGAAATTTTTAAGTAGAGTTTTTTGGGGGTTGGGGGCATTATTATCCCTCAATGAATGGCTCATGCAGAAAAAATGAAAAGAACAACTATTGGGTAAAAGCAATTGCGTCAAGCAGTAGACTAATTGCCCTTTTTCAGACAGTGAAAATAATAGGCCAAAAAATCAAAAGCTGTCCAAAATTTGACTAAATTACCCTCCTATAGCTGGAGAGAGGGTTTATATTCATCACTGGGTAATAATAAGAGTCGGAAAAACACAGAGCAGTGACCTGGCAGGTTTTAAGGTAACCATTACCTATTTGATAGCTTTGGGGGCCACAACCATCTGCCTGCTTTTGTCATTATTGTTCACTTTTCACTGTCAACTTGATTTATGTTGGAGAAAGCAAATAAGGCTGTTTTCATGGCTGTTTTTCAGTTAGTTCTTTCCAGCTACAGTTTTACATCATTTTCTACTGCCTTAACACAGGTGAGGAGAGTTACAACAGCGCACTGACTGAAGTGTGGACAGACTCCCCTCCTCTGCTTTTGAGAGCTGGCCGTGTCTCCTGCTTTCCATCTGTCAAACTCATCCTATTGTGAAAGATCTACTCAGTATTTCAGTGAATTCTGTTTTGTTTTGGAAAAGGATTCAACACAAAAACCTAGTCTGTTATAAATAACTGTAACGACCTGCTATTAAAAAAGGAATGTGTATAAAACATAATGGCCTGGGTGTGAATTAAGAGCATGGATCCCTTTGTCATCTGTCTGTTAGAGCTGTAGCTACTGACAGGATGTGGTTAGCTTAGCGTAGCATAAAACTGGAAGCAGGAGGGAAACAGATTGCGTTCTCTGTCCAAAGGTTACAAAAAGTTACCAGCATCTCTAATCTCACTAATTAGCGCGCTATATCTCTTTGGTTTAATCTGTGCAAAAATAGAAGTGTAAAAACAACACCAGGTTTGACATATGATGGTATTATGTGATGACTAATGATATCTCAGGAGTAGTGACTTGCTGGACTCACCGCTAGTCAACACATTCTCACTCTGGCCTTGTCACACATCGATGTTTGGGTCATGGACTTTCCACATCCAGATATGACGCAAGAGGTACCCTGGGTGTGTTGATTGTTGATGTTCTGGGACAATGTGTCAAGTTATGCCTGTTACATGCATTGTCTTCTTTCAAAATACACGTCTGTTTTCACAGGAAATTCATTGTTAACATACTGTGTCTTTCAAAATAAATGCACTACATTGGTACAACACTGCAAATTTACTTTTTTTTTTCCTTCAACAACAAACGCACATGGTTGGGTTTAGGCAACAAAAACACATGGTTAGGTTGAGGAAAAAACAACATGGTCTGGCTTTATAATCTTACAGGATGTGAACACCACTTTCCTAGGTGAAAGTATGTTTCACTGCCTAACCTTTCGTTCTTGTCCCGCTGCGTTTCCCTTGACACTGCCGAGTGCCATTAAACTATAACAGCAATCAGCCGCGTACCATTCCAACATTAAAGGATAGCTTTTTTCGTCAATGTCTGACGTCAAAAGTCACTGCCCAAACACCAGATTTCAACGACTTCGGAGCTGTACTAGTTTACTGGGAACTTTAAGTGTCAAAAAGATTCCTGTTTTTTGTATGGACTAAACCTACAAGATATAACATGTTATTTGACCTATCCTAAGTCCTGCCCCTCTTAATTACTGTTCATACGTTGGACAAGCTAGTCATTATATCATATTCTGGCAAATTAAAAAGTACTATCAGCAACCCTTGCTGACAGTACCATGGTGCTAAATCTAAAACTTGCATTGCCTTAATGATCAGCAATATAATAACGTGATGAACATAACATTATGTTTGTTTATACCTGAACTAGCAGAGATGGCCGTGTCTGAGAGGCTTTGAGCCAGGCATCAGCAACATGGAGGAGATCAAATTTCAGTAGAGGTGGGAGCAAGTGTGTTTGTTTACGGGACAGATGATGTGTTTTTTGTGGTGATGAGAGGCGACATAGCGGAGTCTCGCAAAAAACAAAAACTGCACCAATATGGCAACATTTTGGATTTAAAGCTGACAAAAGAGGTTTTGTGGCTGCAGGCAACATGGTGCATTGTTTAGGGCTGAATTTTGTCAGACAGCCTGTTTCTTTATATAGCCTACCTGTTGCTTGCTTTGAAAGCATTGCATTGGATGAGGAATGGCTGATTCATGAATTACCTTGGCTTACACAATACCTTCTTATTTCACAACAAGAAAAAACAACATAGGTGTCAGCTGGCTTTTAGGTAGTTTGCAAGGGAGCTGAAAATGGTCATGTAAGTAAGGTACATGACCATGCTAATAACAAACTAGGCTAGGCTACTTGCTCTTAGTTAAATTGTGTGTTATTTCCAGTAAATATTACAATATAAAATGTGTTTTCTGTTTTAAAGGTAACATTACAAATGTAGCAAGATAGCAAGTAGGCTATTCACCCATCATTTAGTGGTTATGTCTCCAGTCTGACCTCAACCACACAGCTGATATTTACATATATTTATGTTCCACTGGGGAGTGAATGCTGAGTTAAGTGCCGAAATTTGGTATACCGGTCTGGTCAGGCTCTTAAACTTTTTCATACTGCTTTGAAAAAGTTTTCACTGGTCAAACACTACTGGAAAGGACGCAAAAAACATACAGTCCGACAGAATAGCAGGATGGTGCACCGTGCACCAAAACCTGAAAGACATTTTGTTACGATGGTAATAGTGTATTGTTTACAAAGAATTAAATAAAACGTATTGAATAAATTAATTTCATGTTTATTATTTTTTTCCAGTAATGACCAGTAATTGTCCAGATCATCCATGTTTTTACCTTGTTTTAGGTAGCTACATATCATCTGCTTGTGTAAATTCATTGTAGAGGACAGCAAAAAATGAAAAATATTTTACCTTTGAATGGCAATACCATTTACCCTTCCCAATGCTGGTATTCTCTGCTGGCCTCACCTAATTTTACCTTCTTGCTCTCGTCCGCTAAGATGATAGCTGTTGTGCCCTTAACTGTCTTCCTGATTCCATGTGAATGCAACATTACACATAATTCATGCCAACTTAAATTATATCAGCTACCAACCTATCATTAGCAAGCATTTTTCTAATATCGGCTAACTTAGGATGTGATGTTACAATGTCACATGTCTGTGAAGATTGTGACGGTTCCCGGGCACATTTAGACAAGCCTAGCACAGAGCATAATAGTAGGCTATAATAGGAAAGGAAAAAGATAACTGAGGTTGTGCTGAAGCTTGCTCACCTGTTACTTTTACTGTTACTACTTTGGATGTGCTGGTCATGGATGTATTAAGAGAACTGGATACAGTGATGAACATGGGCCCCCGCTCATTCCTATGAGTTGCGCAGAGGCACGTGATGCCAAAATGGTTCAACTGCCATGTATAAAATTAACCGAAGGATTCAGGGATTATCTGCACTGTACCTCTGCAATGGGCACAAAATGAATTAGTCATGCAGTTCTTATAGACTTTCCAAATGTTATCAGACCACATAGATCAAATCCTAAGAGTAAAATAAATAATTTTGCAGGGCTTGTGATGCTCAAAAAAATGTATCCACTGATTTACAGATGTCTCTTTCACAATGTAAATCAAATAATTGCAGTACTATTGTTTGGCCACTAAGAAAAGTGGCTTGAAAGGAAGTGCGCTGGGTACACACTTCCTGGGGGCCTGATGCTGGTAGGGAGATTTTGCTTTGGATAGAGCCAGGCAAGCTATCCCCCTGCTTCCAGTCTAAGTGTAGCTGAGCTAAGCGAAGCGGCAGCTGGTTGTAGCATTATATGTAGCCTGACAGACAGCTAAGACAGGTATCAATCTTCTCATCTGAATCTCGGCAAGACAGTTAATAAGGTAAGAATTTCCCTCAAAATATCAAACTACTCTTTAACCTTAACAAAGTATTAACTCGGTTGCCTATAAGCCTTACTAAAGACGCAGGATGACAGCAGCTCCCATACAGGCCTGGGAAAGTGAGTAGTTTATAACCTCACATTCATCAATAAAGCTATCAGAAATGTTGAATATTCTGATGTGATGCATGTGTAATAGCCCATTAGTGTTCAACACAAACCTGTGGGAACTATAAAAGTTAACCTGTGTAGAGACTCATTCACGAATGTTTTAGTTTCAAAATGAAGTAGTTTCACATTTCCACAGCGCTAATGACAGTGCAACTAATTCTCTCCATTTCCATCTCATCAGTCCGCAGTATCACTTATCAATGAGTTTGTGCAAATTGTAGCGTGTGGGAGCACAAGTGGTGCAGCCCGACTAACAGCATTCATTCTCAGAAGAGTTTCTCCTGTCCTCTCCCCCTCTCTCCCCCTCTCCTTCCACTCTCATATTGTGTCTCTAACTAGTCACGTCCATCTAGCAATTATTATGAAATTAAAGCTATTTTCCATGGCCGATGTTTGCCCCGGTAATAACCACACCGAGATAGGCTTCATTCATTTAGCATTTTAGTTCAGCTCAATTCCTGTCGCATTAGCAAGAGGAGCAAAATCAGAGTGTCACTCAGATATTCTGCTTAATGGTTTGGCGATGGCCTGGCCTTTTTTTTCTCCTTTTCCTTTCGCGATCCTCCTAACCCTATCTCCCTGCCAATTACGCTGTTTAATCTATATGTAGATAATGGTGTCCAGGACCTCCCTGTTGAAATGTCAGGTGTGAAGAGGTTATTAGCTAACTTTTAATTACTGTCCATCATTCACCAGCCAGTAGGACAGATTGGTCTCTCCGACCGTTCGCTTATCTAGTCTCTGAATGTTGGCTGCAGGCAGGGGAAAAAAAGACATTTAGGAAGCACCAGGTCTCTGACTTAATATCACCATTTTCACACTATTAACAGGACTTAGTGTATGCAGGAAAGACACAGAAGGGATGAGGATACGGTGTGACCAGGTAGATCATGTGTCAAATAGTTTAATGGAGGCAGATCATGTGTCGTACAGTTCATTGGAAGATGATTTTAAAGTTTAGAAGGCTGGGTATTGGTACCTAATACCTTTCGGGTATTGAGAGAAATAACTTATTACCAAGTAGTAGTAAAACTTCTCCAGTAAAACGATACCTGCATTCGATCCTTCTTGTACCCAGATTTAGAAATAAAAGACTATTTGTATGGATTTACTCACAGCAAATCACGACTCTTTGATTTAATGCGACGTGTGATCGGCTTGACACCACAGAGCCCAAACAGTTCAGTGTGCTGAGATGCCACCAAAGCAACCAAATGTATGGCTATACGACTCACCTGTGGCACTTTACTCATTTGGAATTCTTCTGTTCACATGATGGGTATCAACTTAAGTAGAAAAAACAGTATCAAATGAAGTACTCTATTGGTATCTGTATAACTTAACGGGAATTTGGTACTGGTATTTTATTTTTTTAAATGACACCCAGCCCTGGGAGGCAGACTGAAAGAAACAGTAAAGAAAGAGTGTTTGTGGAATAACTCTGTTTCAAGTATGCAAGTAATTTTACATCAACATAAAGCAGAACAAGACTGTGCTCTCAGATTTTCCAAAATACTTGAACCACATTATGTTTTGTGGTTCTGCAGACACTCAGTCATGTCAGTCTCTGGATGTTTTGTTGGTCTGAAGAACCTGCAGTCTGGTTAAAACACAGATTGCCCTGTTCGGGGAGATTAGTTGGATTTTTCTGTTCTTCCAATGTTTTAAATGTCTGTAAACCATTTTCATGAACTCCCCCTGCCCTCCTGTTAAAGCCTCTATTGTACACTTAAAGACCCGCAACCCCTGACCCAAATTCTGCTGCTCTCCGCTTCCATTCCTGCTCACCAATACTTGTGTTGGGGCCCAAAATAATATGGGCGCCGGCCATGAGCTCTGAGGTCTGTCTGTATCTGCCATGTTGCAGATTGCAAGGGAAACTTGCACTATGTATGTGCAAATTTACTAATTTTACCTTCTTCTTCTTCTTCTTCTTCTTCTTCACATTAAGGTGAACTGCAGTGCTACCCTACTACAGACCGACTGTTAGCATTTGGATAATATTTCCCCTATGTTCAATTTTTCAAATTAGGTGCCTGCTTTTGTCGCTTCACATTCTGCAACAAAGTCACAGGTGTCTTTCCTGCTGGTTTTTACAAGACATGCTTTACAGCTTAAAGTAAAATGCATGTTTGCGAAATGCAACTCTGGCAATGAGACAGATTTAAACACTTATGGGGGGTTGTTTCAGTGAGTTTGTAATGGTGCATTTTGCAAGGATGAGTTTGTATAATTTGTCTGGTGCATCTCCAGTATATTAGGATTAAGTGATCTCACCACTAATTTACACAGGTTTTGCCAAACATTTATGTACAGTTTGGGGTGTTCAAGCTTGTGACACATTTAACAAGTGTGAATGTAGGCCTTAATAAGACTTATACCCTGAAACTAGAAACCCTCTACATAATAGACTCACAAGTCAGTCTTTAGACGCTTTGCTTATCTGATTGTCTGTCTGTAGATCTCTGATTGTCTGGTGGCGAGACCATCTACATAAGAACCAAATTCACACGTCTTCATTCAAACTAAAGGCAGACACACACATACAAACGCACATACCTGCAGTAAGAACAATCTCTATGCAGCTCTTGAACTGTCTTTGAGCGGATTTACTATTTTAAACTCCACAGGGCCGAGCGCTGCTGATTACAGCGCCGCAGAGAGAAATACTTCTCAGGCTCATTTTTTCTTCTCCTTCTCCCTCGCCATCTTTTACAGCTTACAGACAAATTCCGTTGGAGGCAGCGAGCTGTTATTTCAGCAGACATCCTCCCTGTGATGGAGGCTCTGGTTACAGGGAGCTGCTTCTGGATCACACACATAAACACAGACACATCTGCACTGTGCACAGACATTCCTCATTCTTTTTTTAGGAAAGAGTAAAACGGAAATACATAGTCGGTAAAATCTCCAGAAATTCTGCAACGATGAGATAATTGTGGAATTATTTCTTGCCAACCCGCACTGTTTCTTCTCCACTGCTTTCTCTCGCTCGCTCTCTCTCTGGGCCACAAATGCCTCTGTGGCATCCAAGTCCCTGTAAACTAGAGCATTAGTGTGTTTTCAAAGTCTGGCTAAAGTAACCATTCACTAAAGAACATCATTAAGCCGATTAATGTTTTTCATCCTGACATACCTGCCTTTGAACTGGAGTTTGTGTGATATTCAAGACTTTAAGTGGAGCCTCACTGTTCTGTGAGGGGTTTTGTGTGGTGAGACTCTGCTCTCTGAGCTCTGTGGTGAATTACAGCTGACCCATGAAGACCCCGGGCCCCGCTGCTCCTACCTCTGGAACCCCTGTCATCTGGATCACATCGGGCTCAAATGGGGGGCAGAGCAGAGCCCCCCTCTGTCAGAGGACGACGGTGGAATGAAGGTCCACTGAGGTGTGTGTGCGTGTGTGTGGGTTTCAGTGTGCAACACGAGCCCTCAGTCTTTCTCTCTGTCTGTGTCACACACACATAAACCTGTATGACATATAGTTGGAGTAAAAACAGCCAGAATTAGTTGTTTTAAATAGATAAATAAATTGGTCACATTAGTCTTGGCTGTCCATATTGCTCTGACGTCATTGGACACTGCTGCTGTCTGCATAGCTTGTAATCTCTCAAAATACAGATGGGATGACCTTTGACCTTTGTATCTCGACCAAGACGGTATGGAGTGAAATTAGTGAAACTCAATCTGCACTATGAAAATTTCTGATTTCCACAGCATGCAAAGGAAAAGCATTCTGACAACAGCTGCATCACAAACACCTGCCAGACAGTGTATCAGAGAAATCACACACATGTAACAGGAAACAATACATTCCTTCAATCCAGGAATAAAACTGTGCATGTCTACAAAGTTATGACTTCTGTTTAAGGTGAAAAGTGTTTATAATTAATTCAGTGCCTTAAAGTTGAGACCCTTACAGAATGTACTGTGCTCATTTTACAAGGAAAGACACATTTACACATGCTGATGTTACAAATCTCACCACTGACACCAACAAACCGGTGTGTCCAAACGATCTTTTAAAGCTGAAAGACACCCATTGCAAATCTTAAAAAAACACTTCATGATAAATATGGGTTTAAAGTGATTCCGAAATGCATAGTTTGAACTACAATTTAGCAATACACACAGTGTATCATCCAAATATACTGTTAATAGTATGAAATCATTGCAGCGTCTCAAACATTTGTCCAGTAGCTGCAAATATAAGCAGAGGAATATGAACTGGTGGAGGAGCTTACACTGCACCAAAAACCATCCAATACTCTAACCTGATGAGTTGCTGCCCTCTGCTGTTATACTGCATGCATAACAATCTAGAAAATATCCCATTGATGTGTGGCTTCATGTCCCAAGAGGGTTTATATGTATTACAGTTATTCAGAGGTGGCGCATGGTGACCAAATAGTATCACTTACAAACAAAACATCTCAAATAAATGTCAAAAATCCAGCTTTAAAGGTAAAAAAACAAACCTTGAAATATAATCTCCATTATTAATTAGTTACAAAGGTTTCCGAAAAACTTTTGTCACATAAAATTGATACCTCGGCACTCTGCAAAAGCTGGGCATGCTGCAACAGAAATCATGATTCAGCATGATTATAGCAATCAATAAAATATACTCCATAACCCCATAGAAATAAAATACCTTGTAATTTCCTGGCTGAGTTCAGAAATCATGTCCGTGGACAGGACTGTGCTGTTCCTTATGTTGTCTTGGACATTTTGAATGCTTGCCTGGATGGGGAGCTCATGGATTAGACGCTGTAAGTTGCAGTTTTTTATGTCATTCGTTGAGAAAGGAGACAATACAATAAAAACGTGTTTGTTTGTTTGATATGTGAAAAACATTTATTACAAAAGTATGTCATAAAGACAGCTGGTCAACTGGCAATAAATTACAAAAATAGTTATGGACACTGAATTTATTTTTCTTTCCATGCATAATACTTCCACACAGTGTATTGTTTTAGAAGCTAAAGGTGTGTTGTATAAGTATCCTGGTGCTCCAATGGAAGAGCAATTGTGGATACATTTGGCTAACACTGTTCTAAAGAACATAATCTCCATTGGTATGTTAAAGGAGCACTTCATCCCCTAAGTGATCATTTGTAAATCAATTACTCATCCTGTGTTTTGTTAAATTCATGAAGAAAAATTTGTTTTTCTTGCATGCCTCCAAGGTGAACGAAGAATCCAAAAACTGAGAAATTCTTAATAAATTGGGGTTAAAGGGGCCGGCATTTAACAACAGCAAACTATATCAAATCACCCGTCAGTTGACTCTTACACAACTTAGACAGTATGATCCAATTTATCGAGTCATATACTCAGAACTTCCCAAACATATGCATTTTAGCCAAAACGTTACTATTTAAAACAGTCCCACACACAAAAGAGTAGTGTACCTGGGCAAGCGTGGCCCCCTATGACTTCAATTCATCAAGAGTATTCTCTATTATTGGACTCTTTGTTCTACATGGAGGCATGTAAGAAAAACAAAGTTTCCTTCACAAATTCAGCCTAACATGGGGTGAGTAATTGATATACAAATGATCCTTTAGGGGGTGAAGTACTCCTTTAAATTATTGTTTGAAGAACAAACACACACACACACTCACAATCTCCTGTGCTCTTTCTCTCTCGCACACACACACACACATGACAGGCACATTCAATCAGTGACTCTTAAGAATTCTGTTAGTACTTAATAAGTGATGCCACTCCTCCAAATCAGGGTGCTTCACTCAGCACAAAGTTAGTGATTTTAGTTAGTTTTTGTTAGATTATTAGTTTATTAGTAGGTTAGTTTGTTAGTTTGCAGAGAGCTAATAAAAGCTCTTTGGTTAGTACCTGTTAATTCAACTTTAGGCGATGTTAGTAGCTTGTTGAGCGAACAAAAATTGTCTTGCTTGCTTATCAGGATTTCTATCAAACATGTCAATGACACGGTTAGTGCTTAGTTCCGATTGCTAAAAAGCATACACTCGTGGCACTAGAAGATGCTTTGGATAAAAGCTTCCATGTAATGTAATTTTATAAACATCACTAGTACCACAAGGCATGCTCTGATTTAATTAAAGACTAAGAAAGAGACAGAATAATTTGATTATAGACATCAGGATGTTTCAGTCAGAAAGAACACAGATGTTAGTAAGAGCAACAGGTGGGCCTTTACAGCCTCACCACTGTTAGTATCAACACCAAAATAAGTTAGTAGTGGAATTGAGGTTTGTGTGGCCTGTGGTAACAAGCCAGGCACTCACCTGCAAGGGTTGACCACACAGCACACAGGGAGAGACAGAAAGACGGCCTCTGAAGATGTGAATTTAGCCTGTGAAGTGCAACACTGTGCTTTGATAATATTTAGGATCAGATCATAATTGGTTTTGCAAGCCTTCTTCTGAAGTATGTGGTCAACCCAGTTTGATATCAGCAGCTCTTTCTGCTCATCGTTTCATCTAGTGGTTAATAACATTTCCCTTCCCAAGTCCTGAAACCCTTCTTGACTTGCTCACTTTATCTGCTTTCATTGATTTTCGCCTTTAATAATTTATCTTAGTCTGTGATTTCTTGAAGAAGGATTGCAGGATCATGAGAGAGGAGTGTGTGTGCGTTGGACTGCGGGCATAAAGCAGAGGGTTAGTCAGTGGGTTAGAAAGAACAAGGCCAGCCATCAGCATTCAGAGTACGGGTTAGTAATCATCCGACTGTTAGCAGACATTAGTATTGTTAGATATTAGTGAGATACAGTTAGTAGAATCCAGACCTGGGTAAAAAGCTATTTGCACATAATTATTAGCATTTGCTGTAATTTGCTGAAGTATCAGATGATGGGGCTGTAGGCATCAGGACAGTTTAATTAACGCCAGCAGGCACCATTTAGAAAACTACACACCATTAATTTCCAGCGACATTCTTGTGATTATCTAAATCACAAGAACCCCCACCTAACTGGTACTTCAATGAGGCTCGTAACAAATGCTAAGAATCATTTGTAAATAAGGTTTTTATCCTTTGTCTGGTACATCCAGTGTGCTGAAAGAAGAGACTCAGGCATTTTTTTTTTTTTCAAATCTGTGCAGCGATGAGAAAACCACTGAAAAGCAGCTAGTAGCTTCAGGCCCATTACAAATGTGTTTTATCAGACGGACACATGCACACGTACAAGAAAAAACACACACAAATAGAGCACATGCACACAAACACATGCACTCACGCAGACACACACACGCACGCCCACACGCTACAGTAAAAAATACACAGAGTGTATTGTAAAAAGTAGCTGGTTTCACACCCAAATTAAGGTGTTTCAAGACAAACAAAGAACATACTGTGAGAATTACACATTGTCATAATGTGAGAAAACTAGTCACACACTGAAGCAGATTTTTTTTAAACATCACAGGCTTGAAACATTAAAGCTTTCCAGTTCTGGATCTGGCATGGATACAGACTCGCTTTGCTGAGAAGTTAACACATGTTAAAACACCACTTATGGTGCATTTAAAGTGTCTTATGTGGGGAGAAGTGGCCGCAGTGTTAGAGTGGCCAAGGTAATGGAGCGAGGAGGTCACTGCACAAGGCGGCTGAAGAAAACAAGCATGAGTGGGTTGTTTGATGGCTGCAGTGTCTGTGTTTGTGATCAGCCCAAAGAAAAAAAAAACACAAAAAAAAAAAACCATGAGAGTGGGGGTGGATGAGGCTATATCAGTGTTACAGCTCAGAAATTACGCACATTTGAGAGAAACAGGAGAGAACACTGCAGCAGATTATTTTGGACTCAGAACACCACCCGTGAAATACCTTCCTCTTAAATCTGATCATGCTGACACTGACTACAAAGCGGTGGTGGCATTTTGAACTCTTCAAAGCCCTTTTCACTGATACACAGAGGCAGCAGAAGTCGTCTCCTGGTGGGGGAACACTTGGACATGGATCCTCTCCTTCTGAAGGTACAGGACGGCAGTGGTGGCAGCATGCATCGATCACTGCAGGTGAAAGGACATGACAGCTCTTTGAAAAGAAAGGAGGAAATACAGAAGTGGATGATGACGTAATTTTCTCTTGGACTCTTTAACTTATTTTTAGATTTTTTTTTGTCAAACATGCAAATGTGTTCTTGCAGCATAATCCTGCATAATGTTGAATAACGAATCTGAAAAGCTGATCATGCTAAATCTGATTTGGTCATGGTTTCCACTTTTAGATTAGTTTATCTCCCCTCTTAACCATAATCCTGGAAAAGGGTAGCAGCATATAGTGGAAAATATGGCAGCGATTTAACACATAACTAATCTCCCATGTTCTATCTGCTCCCCATTTATCTGCACTCTCAGCCGGCACAGAGACTTAACACACACACACACACACACACACGTACGCAGGGACACATCCTGTATGTGGGCAAAAGGCAAGATAAGAGTCTGTAAAAATTGGCTCTGCAGTTTATATTCATCTAGACCTATATAACAAGTCACAGGGTGGAGTGTAAAGTGAATATGAGGGGGGATAAAAGTCACAGAGGTGTAAATCTACCAACAGCTCCTGTACCAGTCTGTGAGGCAGCACAGCGGAGGGCGGTGGAGCCGTGCAGCTCGTGAGGTCCAGCGCGAGCCCCGGTTCTGCTTTGTTCATCAGTGTAACTGGAGAGGAACACACAAGACAAAGCAGCAGAAAAGTGGGACGCAACCCAACTGTCCTCCAAAGATACACCAGGGATTACTCGTGCTTTCGTTTCATTGTTTCCCCTTGCTGTTTTTATTTAGTCTCACACAAATTACATTGAAATACACCCACTGCTAAAAGACATGTTATCTAACTGACTGAGTAATACTGCTAAATTATCTATTTGATGTTGTGTACTATTAAAAAACTACCCTCCGTCATGATTTGTGATAAATATAATCCAGCCTGTACACATAACCTGTACTGCTGTTGGTTCCCATTTGGATCCTCCTAGTTTCCCGACTGGTGACGTGCCTGCAGCTCTGTAGATGAATCCCCCGACCATAAGGTAACCTAAAAAATAAAAGCATACAGCTGATCACATCTAGAATAGATGTTACTGTGGATGATTCAGTATGTTTTGGGATTACATTTTTTAATTTAATGACCTACTTTGCCTTATATTTAACTAATAACTAAAGATATACACAGAACTTTACCACAGCTAAGGCTTGGATTATGAATTTGTCTGACATTTCTGTTGTCCCAGCAGCAAAAAAAAAAAAAAAAAAAAGACATTACAGTGGCTGCAGCTGATGCTTTATTGTCTATCTGGTGATGTAGGCTAAAACTGCTTACAGCAACATATTGCCCGATATTTAACACATCTTAAGTCTAATCTGTCATGTGCTCACCAGGAATAGCTTTTCTATAAATAAGCATGTTTTAATATTCATAAATTCTGCAAGGATGTCAGGTTGAGGAAAGACAGACTAGGCCCTCCTCTGCAGGAAATTCAATGAGTCCATGTTTATCTAATTTAACAGCAGATGAATCCGATTTGACCAGTTTGATTAGCGCAATAAAGGCGTTGAATATAAAATGAGAAGAGAATAATAGGAAGAATATGGTCTTTTATTCCTACCAGTGATCTCCAGGTTCACATGCACCTGTCCCGCAGTATCAGACGGTGCGAAAACATCACTTCTTCTCTTTCTTCTTTTTCTTCTTCCTCTCCTTCTTCTTCCATGCTCAGGGCAAGCTGCCGACCCTGCAAATTCACGCCGTGTGTGTGCAGTGATTAGCCCGCAGTAAAAGGCTGCTCGCCCCCTGGACCTACACGCTACGCACTAACACGAGCCGCGGCAGAGCGTCGTCTACATGGCTGCCGATCCGAGACAAGCAGATGTGGGAGTGCCAACAACAGCTGCGCACTGACGGCAGACCAGTCCAGGGAAAACAGGATAAAGTGGAAGACGGAAGCCCCGGGACAAAGAAAATGGATGGGAGGTATTAGAGAGAACAGAGACGTCTTTGACTAAAGCGGGGCTGCACAGACCTGAATTAATCAGTGGTCTCGGTCTCCAGCTGCTGCCACAGGTTTATGGTCTTTTGTATGCGCGCCCTTCATCCACCATCTGTGTTTCCTGGGCAACCGAGGACTGCCTGCAGGCACCAGCAGCTAGTACACAGCAAGCACCTCAAACCAAAAGACACTACAGTACTCTGCTATCATTTCACTTAAAGAGACATACTACTGTAACATAACTAATGCTTTATATGCAGGTTATACTTAATTATTTCTCCACATAGACAGCATGTTTATTGTCTTTTTCTGCGTCTCATTTATTTAAACAGCACAAGAATACACAATGTGATGAATTTACAATTAAATTACATGGTTAAATTAATGATTTAATTATTTCAATTCAAGTGTCATGCCTGATTGTTCATACTGTAATCTATACACTTAATTTTAGCATTTTATTGTAACTTTCTTTATTGATATTCCTGTGACATATCTTGTATGTAATTGTGTTTTCATGTCTGTTTAATGGTGAAAAGCATCTATATAAATAGGCCTAAGTAAAATATATTTAAAAATTAAAGAAATGATAATAATCATGACCATAATAAATCCATTTTTGGTTAACAGAAAGAAGGTCTGTGCTGATAAGATTTAAAACTTTGAACATGCATCACATAATCAGACTGTGATGCTAGTGTGAAAACAAAAAAGATGGATGAAAAAACATTTTTAGATCTTTACCACTTGGGCAAAAGAGCTAGGCCTTTGAGGACAGGCTCTAGTTAAAGGAAGGGTTTACTTATCAGGTGAGTATGAAATAGTTCAGAAATTTGTACATTGCACTTTTTGGGCCTGAGGGTGGTGCTAGAGGAATGGCTGCTATATTCATGAGATTTTGGGATATCTTGTATGGGGATGGCAATCACAGAGTTATTCACAGGCTACTATTGTCACATGTATTAAACATAAAAATAAAAGTATCAAGATACAGGAGATTTAACAACATACTGAAATACAAATCAAATATTTGTAACAGTGAGGAAACAGGACATTGAAAATAGTTTTTAAAAGCAGTTGTATTCTGTATTTATTCAAGTGAACTGAACCAGTTTGCACTGTTGGCTACTTTAAATGTAAAGCAGCAATAAAATAACAGAAAGCAGAACAACATTAAATAGACAAATTATTGTAATTTATCTGACCTCTGACCTGAAAGTTGCTGCAAGAATCTTCGTCACATATCACTTCATTTTATCTGCACATCCGCATGAATATTATTTCTGACACCATGCAAGTATTTCACATTAAGGGTCAGTTGACAATTACAAAGCAAAAAGACTCAGCTTGATTAAGGTTGTGTTAGCAGTGGCAGATCCAGGTGGCAAAAGGTTTTCATACATACATGTGAATGACAACAGAAAATAGACAATAAAAGACGTGATTTTTATTGAGTGACTTGCAGTAGTGAAGATGTGGTATGATCTCTCGTTAAAATCTGTTTTATCTGGGGTCAGTACAACAAGTAACAAACCTACCAATAAACGATGGGATGATGGGATCATGACTAAAACGCAGCCTTTGTACAGGCTCATATGCTCACAGGTGTTTTAGCAAGCAACTTAAGTTCTGCCTTACATTATGATAATGGTCTGCTTTGAACAGCCACTAATTACCTTCATTACTGAGTTGACTTGAGTTTAACTTTACACAGGGAAGCTCTGATGTCACCTCCCTGGATCAGATTTGTCTCTGACCTGTCAAGGCATGGATACATAACCTCTGGAGGGTGTCCTGTGGTGTCTGGCACCGGGGTGCTAGCTTTGGATCATTTGAGACCTGTCAGTTGTGAGGTGGGGTACCAGCATTTCCCAAGATGCTCAATCAGATTGGGGTGTGGGAGATTTGGAGGTCAGGTCAACAGCTTGAGTTTTTTGTCAAGTTCCTCAGGCCATTCCTGAGCAGTTTTTGTGGTGTGGTGTGGCATGGTGCATTTTTCTGCTGGGGGGCCGCTGCCATCAGGGAGTACTGTTGCCGTCAGGGGCGGTTACTTAGCCCACAGCGATGACATCCACATGAATGTCATGATCAAAGGTCTCCCAGCAGAACATTGCATTGTAGTAAAATGATCTAGTCTATTGTCCAACATTAAGATAAAAGTTAAATCTGTTGTTGGTGCACAGTCACAACATATAGTGTTAGAAACTGAAGCAATGGAGCCAAACTTAAGTTGTTTACATGATGTGGAGCAATAGTCTGACAGCTTTATTTGTTGTGACCCTTAGATGGACGAGGAAGACCAGTGGGCCAGCCTCCTTGTTCCAGTCCCGGTTCCAGCACCGACCTCCCCCAGTGGCTCACCAGCTGGCTCCACACCCAGGGACTCAGATACGCCCAGTCTGCTGGGAGATACTGTAAGACACTGTATTTTGATCTAAATCTGATCTAGTCTGTTGTCTAACATGCAGATAAAAAAATGGATCCAAATTGAAGTTGTTAACATGATGTGGACCAGTAATCTGACGGCTGCATTTGTTGTTATTTTCAGACGGACCAGGGCGACACGTGGACCAGTGAGGTGATCCCACACCAAGACGAGGACGCTGTTCCACGTGGCCGTGATCCTGAGGTGAGCCCCTGTGACCCACCTCCAGCACCAGGTAAGCCTGTGGAAGCCGGCCCCCCTAAAGCTCCAGGTAAGCCAAAGTTGTTGCCGAGGGGCCCTAAGCCAAGGTGGGTACATAACCTGTTCAGGATGAGGAACCAGGCTGGCAGCAGGTGGGGCAAGAGGTCAGCCGAAGACCTGGCGTACACATGCGTGGACATCACATTTTGGGTTATATTACCATAGTAGCTAATTCTGCTTAACTGGGGCCTTATGGCCACATATGTGGACCCTTACACTGCCACCCAGTGGTGTCAGAAGAGTACTACACACTTCAGGAAAAATTCAAAATGGCCGCCAGCACAGGGCAAAGTTCGGCCGGCCACTCCAAACCAAAACATCGACAAGGTAAGAAGTCCAATCATATTTCTTGGCTTATTCTTGTTTAGATATGCATAGAAGCATTGTAAGTTTGCCATGGCATGCAAATTTGACAAAAAATAGTAAAAGTAATGATCTAGTATGATGCTAAACATGATGTACACGTATGTGTACACGGGGACTTAACTTTGTTAAAAATGCTAATATGTTAGCAAAAATGTGCCCAGGAACAGCAGGCTTATAGCTAATTCTGGTGCAGCTAAAAAACTGTACATTGTCCCAGTGAAATAAATAAATAAATACATAAATAAATACATAAATTACATGGATTTGTATTTGATTTTTTCATGATTTTATTTTCAGAGCGTTTTTCTGTGGAAAGAGCACTGGAGCTGCTCGAGTTACTTGATGGAGAGTCAGATTTGGATGATTTGTCTGACAACGATGATGCCATCCTGGATGCTGATTATCAGCCCCCACCACGAGATCAAAGCAGCAGTGATGATGACAGCAGTGGTGAAGAAGACCCCATTCCCACTGAGCACAGCAGGGGACGTAAACGTCTCCGTCGTGAAAAAAATGGTTAGCAAAGACCCAGTGGATATTAGTTTATCTTAGGCAGTTAGGACTTCAAGGCTAGGTGAAAGATTGTGAAGAAAACATATAGACACAGCACCATTCAATATTTGTAGCAAAATGCTAATTTACAACACTTGTTGACAGATTCAGGGACAGGTACAGGTTCAGACTATGACGCCAGATCCCACACTCCCAGGCGTTGCCGTCAAAGACAACAGATTGAAGCTGATAACTCAGATGATGGCCCAGAAGAGCCAACACCAGGACCAAGCCCTCAGGGACAGACCAATAAAGGTATTTGTTCTTATTTCAAGATAAATCTTCAAATTTCTTATAAACATCCACTCAGATTCAACTATGTTATGCATCAATACACTTCAGTGAATTGCTTGCATTAGTAAATGTGTAACTTTCTTTGCACTAAGTACTATTTTTATTATGATTCTGATTGTGCAGGACGTGGAATGCGCTGGAGGGCTACTCCATTGATGCCAAACCTTGCCAAGTTTGAGAATGAGGAGAAACTGAGCAGGACAGACATGGCTGGACCCCACTAAACTATTTTGAACAGTACATAGATAAAGATTTGATGAAAATGATTTCAGATTGCTCTAATGCTATGTCATTAGCCAGGAGTGGGGTCCCACTCAACACATCAGTAGATGAGATTTACCATTTTTTGGTGCCTGTATTTTGATGTCCTGTGTCTGATACCCAAAAATCAGGATGTACTGGTCCAAAGCACTGAGATTCACTGCCATCACTGACAGATTCACACGCGACAGATTCTTCAGACTGAGGCGATCATTAAAAGTGCTAATTGATGATGACATGCCAGAAGACCTGAGGGAGAGTGACAAATTCTGGAAGGTGAGGCCTTTTCTGGATCGGATTCTACAAGGCTGCAGGTCTCAGACTCGACCTGAATGCGTATCGATCGATGAGCAGATGATTCCTTTCACAGGAGCATGTCCATGTAGACAGTATCTCCCAATGAAGCCAAACCCAGTTGGCATAAAGAACTTTGTTTGTGCTACAGCAGATGGCATTGTGCTGGACTTTGATCTGTATCAAGGTACAGGTGCACTGCTTGAGCAGGTCGCAGAACCAGAGGGTCTGGGTTTGGGAAGCCTAGTCATGGCTCGTCTGTGTCAAACTCTACATCGTGGCACAAAAGTGTATTGTGACCGGTTCTTCACAAGCATCCAAGGTGCGGAACAAATGATGAAGAAGGAGCTGTACGTGACTGGTACAGTAATGAAGAACCGGGTTGCTGCAGCAGTGCAGAAGTTACCCACTGACAAAACCATGAAAAATGCAGGAAGAGGTACCTCATCAGAAGTTTCCACTGAAGATGGAAAGTTGTGTGTAGTGAAGTGGTATGACAACAAACCAGTACTGATGATGTCTGTTGTTCATGGTACACAGCCTGAAGACACCTGCCAGCGCTGGGACAAAAAACTGAAACAATATGTGTCTGTCTCGCGACCATGCATTGTCTGTGAGTACAACCTCAAGATGGGTGGAGTTGACTTGGTTGACAGGATGATCAGTTACTATCGCATGAGTGCTCGTACTAAGAAGTGGACAATGCGGATGCTAATGCACTTCACAGATCTGGCATTAGCCAACAGCTGGATTCTCTACCGCAAAGACCTCACAACTTGTGGTGCACCAAAGAAGAGCGTGATGCAGTTCCTTGAGTTCCATATGGAAGTGGCTAGGACCCTCTTGGCCCAGCATCACAGCCAAGAAAGCGATGCAGACCTTTCAGAAGTGTCAGAGGAAGAAGACAATCCAAAACAAGGGAAAAAATGTCCAGTGCCAACAGTGCCCCATGTCTCAGTCCGCAGGAGGGCTAATGCACATCTCCCAGAAATGATCAGCCTGAAGAATGCAGCACGCTGCAGAGCAGCAGGCTGCACTGGGAGAACCCGAGTGCATTGTGTGACCTGCAAGGTCTTCTTATGCTTGCAAACCGATCGCAACTGTTACACAGCCTTCCACACATAGGTGTGTACGTGTTCCTAAGGATGTTTTATGCTGTGTTACAGGCATATGATGTCTTCCTGAAACTAATTTTTTTTGTTTTTTGCACTATGACGTTCAAAATGTGTTAAACACATGTTTGTATGTGTTATTAATATGCAACAGTGACAATGTAAAATTCTTTGAATGTTTTATATTTTGTTATAAGCATATGATGTCTTACTGTTGCTGTGACTGTCCAAAAGGGGCAAAAATGTTGTGACTTCATTTTGTTATTTGCACTGTGATTTTCAAAACATGTACAAAAATATGTTTGTATGTATTATTAATACATGCAAAAGCAGTCAGGAAAAAAACTGCTATGTTCAGGGTGTAAATAAAGAGTTTTGCACTCTATTACACAAAGGTGACTTTATTGTGTTTTAAGGAAATTGAGACCGAGTGTCCACATATGTGGACATCATTTTTCTCTAAAACTACACCATGTAAAAAGATGATGCTTAGTTTTTATACTTATCAGGGTCCAATAAGCCCAAATAGCAAAGAGAAATAAAAAATGCATGTCAAACAAGAGCTCGGGTCCTAAGAGGTTAAGGTGAGTCTTCAGGCAAGCGCTTCCATCACAACAGCTTGATTGTGTTGGGCAAATTTTGTTGTTGATATTTTTTCACGTTTTTCTCACTGAAACAAACTGTGATGATTTTTTATCACATTTATTTAGATTTAGTGAGATTTATTTGAATTGCATGTTCTTTACTCAAACCTCCATCAACAATGTCTACCAGCAACCTCCATCTCCTTACTGTAAAGTGTCCTGCTCCACCCTACACGGTTAGCTTCTTACAGTCACTTTTATTTATAAACTCTGGGTTAATATTACAACAGCCATCTGCTGCCTGACCCTCCACCTGCAGGCAGCAAACAGCTGTGAAAAAATGCTCAAAATACAACCTCCACCAGCAGTTTCCATCAAATCCGCCATCTCAAAGTGCTGAAGTCCAATGTTTCATCTGCACCTCTGTCAACCTCCACCTTGAGCTTCTGCCAGCAACATTCAGCTGCCGCCTCCACCTGTACATTCTGGCAGACTGCTCAGCACCTCCATCTACAGCCTCTGTCAGTGACCTGCAGCCATTGCCTCCACCTGTAGATTCTGACAGACAGTTGTGACCAAGCCTCTAACAAAGCCTCTTCCAGCAACCTACAGCCGCCTCCTCCAACTGCTAAGTCTGGCAGACAGCTCAGCTCCTCCATCTACAGCCTCTGTCAGGAACCTGCAGCCGCCGCCTCAATCTGCAGATTCTGGCAGAGAAATTTGGCCAATTGTCCATCTACAGCATCATCCAGCAACCTACATCACTGCCAGCAACCTGTCCTTTTGCCATGTGGAGACCTTAACTGACCAGAAACCAGACATGTGCTCATAAATATAACCTTTCAGGTAAGATAGACAATCATAACTGTGTAACTACAGCATACCTGGGCTGATAAATTAAAGCCACCTCTCTGTTTACATTCAGTTTACATCATCTTCATCTTCTAACAGGTATTTCCACAGCGTGTGTGAGAGAAGAGCACACACCCCTCATCAGAAATCCTAGGAACTGAGATGCTGAATGTCCTCCACCTGCATACTCTGGCAGAAGGCTCAAGTCCTCCATCTAAAGCCTCTGCCAGCAACCTGCAAGTGCTGCTTCCACTTGAAGATTCTGGCAGACAACTCAGCTCCTCCATCTACAGCCTCTGTCAGGAACCTGCAGATTGTGACAGACAGCTTAGCCAAACCTCTAACTGTAGCCTCTGCCAGCAACCTACAAGTGCCACCTCCACCTGCAGACAAATGTGGCCAAGTCTTCATCGACAGCATCGTCCAGCAACCTACACCACTGCCAGCAACCTGCTCTTTTGCCATGTGAAGACCTTTGCTGACCAGGGACCAGAGAAATAAATATAACCTTTCAGGTAAGATAGACAATCATAACTGTGTAACTATAGCATACCTGGGCTGATAAATTAAAGCCACCTCTCTGTTTACATTCAGTTTACATCATCTTCTTCTTCTAACAGGTATTTCCAGATGTGTGAGAGCTGCCACCTCCACTTGCTGAGTCCGGCAGAAGGCTTGTCCAAACCACTATCCACAGCCTTTGCCAGCAACCTGCAACCTCCGCCTGCAGATTGTGGCAGACAGCTCATCTCCTCCATCTCCAGCCTCTGTCAGGAACCCTCAGCTGCCACCTCCCCCTGCAGATTCTGACACACAGCTTGTCCCAACCTACTTCTACAGCCACTGTGAGCAACCTGCAGCCACAACCTCCACCTGCAGATTCTGGCCAACAGCTGTGGCCAGACCTGCACCTGAAGCCTCTACCATCGACCTGCAGCTGCCGCTTCCACCAGCAGTTTTTGGCAGGCAGCTCAGCCTCTCCATTTCCAGCCTCTGCCAGCAACGTGCAGCCACCACCTCTGCCTGCACATTTTGGCAGGCTGAGGTGGTGGCTGCACGTTGGCTGCACGTTGCTCCAACCTGCAGCCTCTGCCTGCAGATTGTGGCAGACAGTTTGGCTGCTCAATCTAAAGCCTCTGCCAGCAACCTGCAAGTGCTGCCTCCAGCTGCAGATTCTGGCAGACAGCTCAGCCCCTCCGTCTCCAGCCTCTGTCAGGAACCCTCAGCTGCCACCTCCCCCTAAAGATTCTGACACACAGCTTGTCCCAACGTACATCTACAGCCTCTGCCAGGAACCTGCAGTCGCAGCCTCCACTTGCAGATTCTGTCAGACAGCTGTGGCCAGACCTGCACCTAAAGCCTCTACCATCTATCTGCAGCTGCTCCCTCCACCTGCAGATTTTGGCAGGCAGCACAGTCTCTCCATTTACAGCCTCTGCCAGCAACGTGCAGCCGCCACCTCTGCCTGCAAATTCTGGCAGACTGGTTTGCCAGATCTCCATCTACAGCCTCTGCCAGCAACCTGTAGCCACTGCCTCCACCTGCAGATTATGGCAGAGAAATGCTGCCAATTCTTTATCTACAGCATCATCCAGCAACCTGTCCATGTGAAGGCCTTAGCTGACCAGGGACCAGAAGATTGAAGATTCTGGCAGACAGCTGTGGCCAGACCTGCACCTAAGGTCTCTGCCAGCAACCTGCAGCTGCCACCTCCACCTGCAGCTTCTGGCAGACAACTCAGCTCCTCCATCTACAGCCTCTGTCAGGAACCTGCAAGTGCCACCTCCACCTGCAGACAAATGTGGCCAAGTCTTCATCGACAGCATCGTCCAGCAATCTACACCGCTGCCAGCAACCTGCTCTTTTGCCATGTGAAGACCTTAGCTGACCAGGGACCAGAGATGCACCAGGGACCAAAGAGCAGAGATGCACTCATAAATATAACCTTTCAGGTAAGATAGACAATCATAACTGTGTAACTACAGCATACCTGGGCTGATAAATTAAAGCCACCTCTCTGTTTACATTCAGTTTACATCATCTTCTTCTCCAACAGGTTTTTCCAGAGGTGTGAGAGCTGCCACCTCCACTTGTCTGGCAGAAAGCTTGTCCAAACCTCCATCCACAGCATCTGCCAGCAACCTGCAGCCACTGCATCCACCTGCAGATTCTGGCAAACAGGTTCACCAGACCTCCATCTACAGCCTCTGTCAGCAACCCACAGCTGCTGCCTTCACCTGCAGATTCTGGCAGAGAAATGCTGCCAATTCTTTATCTACATCATCATCCAGCAACCTGTTCTTTTGCCATGTGAAGACCTTAGCTGACCAGGGACTGCCTCCTCCACCTGCAGATTCTGGCAGACAGCTCAGCCTCTCCATTCACAGCCTCTGCCAGCAACCTGCACCCACTGCCTCCACCTGCAGATTCTGGCAGACAACTGCAGCCAAACCTCCAACCAACCCCAGCTGCTGTCTCCATCTGCATAGTCTGGCAGACAGCTGTTGCCAGACATGCACCTAAAGCCTCTGCCAGCAACCTCCACCTGCAGATTCTGGCAGACAGCTTGGCAAACCCTCCAACTGTCAGAGCCTCTGACAGCAGCCTGCAGCTGCACCTGCATATCCTGCCTCCACCTGTCACCTGTCAAGTGAAAACAGGGATTCTATTTTTCTGTGTTATAGGTTACTGATATAAAACGCAACACGGGACCAGAGATGCACCAGGGACCAAAGAGCAGAGATGCACTCATAAATATAACCTTTCAGGTAAGATAGACAATCATAACTGTGTAACTACAGCATACCTGGGCTGATAAATTAAAGCCACCTCTCTGTTTACATTCAGTTTACATCATCTTCTTCTCCAACAGGTTTTTCCAGAGGTGTGAGAGCTGCCACCTCCACTTGTCTGGCAGAAAGCTTGTCCAAACCTCCATCCACAGCATCTGCCAGCAACCTGCAGCCACTGCATCCACCTGCAGATTCTGGCAAACAGGTTCACCAGACCTCCATCTACAGCCTCTGTCAGCAACCCACAGCTGCTGCCTTCACCTGCAGATTCTGGCAGAGAAATGCTGCCAATTCTTTATCTACATCATCATCCAGCAACCTGTTCTTTTGCCATGTGAAGACCTTAGCTGACCAGGGACTGCCTCCTCCACCTGCAGATTCTGGCAGACAGCTCAGCCTCTCCATTCACAGCCTCTGCCAGCAACCTGCACCCACTGCCTCCACCTGCAGATTCTGGCAGACAACTGCAGCCAAACCTCCAACCAACCCCAGCTGCTGTCTCCATCTGCATAGTCTGGCAGACAGCTGTTGCCAGACATGCACCTAAAGCCTCTGCCAGCAACCTCCACCTGCAGATTCTGGCAGACAGCTTGGCAAACCCTCCAACTGTCAGAGCCTCTGACAGCAGCCTGCAGCTGCACCTGCATATCCTGCCTCCACCTGTCACCTGTCAAGTGAAAACAGGGATTCTATTTTTCTGTGTTATAGGTTACTGATATAAAACGCAACACTGGAGAAGCTGGAACACAAAGAATATTTGACATATAACTTAAAAAATGACAAACTATTACTTGGTTATCAGAATAGATGTGGATTGATTTCATGTCAAGTAACAGGTCTCATCTCACCCATGGTCTCATTTGTATTTAAGCAAGTTATCACAACTACATAATAATTTGATGCTATGAAAATACATAAACATGAAATACCTTAAAATGGCTACTTTTAGATGTTGTTGGTCGTTAGTTATGGATAAGGATAAGATACCCCAAACGATTCTGATGTCAGTTTGTCCCTTTGTGCAAAATATCTCAAAAACTACTGCTCTGACTTACAATTACAAAATGCATGCTCACTCCAGAGGATAAATCCTCCCGTGTTACCTTTTATCTAAAATCATTACACAAAAATTTCCCATTTAACACATTTTAAAATCAAATGGGTTGATGGTGGCATCCAGATTTTTAATCTTGTGTTGTGTCATTAAAATAACATAATCCTTTTTTCATCCGACATGGGGAAATTTGCAACATAGGAAGTATCAGTATAAAAAAAATAAAATGCAACGCAATATATAAGCATGTCAAATAAGTGAACTGAGTGGTCAATTTTACGTTATTGACTGATGGAAGTACATATAGTACACAGTTTAACAATACTGATATTGCACCTGAGTGATTGATTGATTGATTGATTTAAAGAAAAAAAGCAAGATATAATGATAAATAAACAGGCTGAGATAAAGATGGTCTGTGACTCCGCACAGGCCTGACAGACACTCTGCTAAGTAACGCACTTATTTAGTTATCTACATATTTTTTTCATTTTTTGATATTTGTTTTTAATAAAATTGTTTGAATGATAATAATACCAAAGTCTATTTACAAAATACTTCAATCAAATTTGCTACAGTGCCTCACATAAAATAGAATTTAAGCAAAAACAATAAAAAATGAAAGGAATAAATTGGGAAATAATTTCAGGAAAACATGTCACACTAAACACCTAAAAATGTAAAGTAGATCTTTATATAATACGAAGATAATTTATTATTATTATTGTTGTTGTTTTTGTTATTATTATTATTATTATTATTATTATTATTATTAACTTATGATAATAAGTAAGCAAATGAAAGGAACTGTGTGCATTTTCTCCCTCATGAAAACCACCATCCAGCAGGGGTCGACAGCGTGTGCGCTCACACAAGTTTGGCCACTTTGTGTTGCCTTACAGTTTCCCGCTGTGGCTTAACTGTGAACTGTGCTGTGTGCAACTTGCATCATTTTGGTAACACAATTCTGTTGCAGTGGTACATTTCTCGCCGTGTATGCATCAGTCGGGTCTCGCAGGTCTGTCAGGCCTGTGCCGAGTCACCGACCACCTGTATCTCAGTAATCGCAGAGCAGCCAGTGACTCCTCTCAGCTGACTCGGTGCAACATAACCTGCATCATCAACGTCACTGAGACCAAGAGCCGCAGCCGTCCTCCTCTTCCCGGGGTAGAGTACATCCACATCCCTCTGTCTGACTCCCCGGTGTCTCCTCTCTGTGAGCATTTTGACGAGGTGGCGGATAAAGTAGAGCTCACTGCAGAGCGCGGAGGCCGCACGCTGGTGCACTGCAATGCAGGTGTGAGCCGCTCCGCCGCCCTGTGCATGGCCTACCTGATGAAGCACCGCGGGGTGACTCTCCTGGAGGCCCACGGGTGGGTTAGGAACAGTCGACCCGTGGTGAGGCCGAACAGTGGCTTCTGGAAGCAGCTCATCCGGTATGAGATGGAGCTTCGTGGATGCACATCTGTCCGAATGGTGTCGTCCTTCATGGGAGAGGTGCCAGACATTTATGAAGAGGAGAGCAGGAACATGATGCCACTGTGAAGAGGCCCCTGCACTGCTCTGTGGGGACAATACTGAGCAATGGATAAATGTATGGACAATAATATATTGTATTCTGTGTTGCATTCCTACAGTGAAAAAATGCTGTTTAGTCATGTAAAGAAACATAAAAGCATAGTGTGCTCCCTGATGAGTTATAACACTGCTACATTACATTTATCTGGCAGCTATAGTTACAAGTTGTAGATGCTTTTCAGCTTGTGGCCCCTTACATACAAGCTGCTGGTCACATTTCTGAGTTTAGGTTGAAACAACCATCTACAGTGTCCAATAATCCACTGTATGACTAGACTAAGAGGTGCCAGGTTTCAGGAGCAAGTTAAACAATATGTTACCTTCTTCATGTAAAATTCTGCTTCAAATACTTTTCCACCCTGACCAGGATACTATTCTCTGATATAACAATAAATACTTCCCTCTGAGCATGTTTAAAGATATTGAACATTGTGCAAAATATTGTCAACCAGCAGCTTCAGTTCAAAAGAATCAGTTTCAGGAAATGTGTGGATAATTGCACATGTAATGACAGTGAGACGTAGACCGACTGAATGTGGAAAACTTGAGACATACTGTTAAAATTGTGCTTATTTTTCTTACGACATCTCAGGCTGTTCATCTGTTTTGTGAGAACATCTACAGAATGCACTTGCAGTTCTTTACACACACAAAAAAAGAAAATATCGGAGCTGACGGTACTTACAGATTAAAGTGCGATGATTTTTTTGGTCCAGTCCATCTGAGATTAAATTGGGATGTATGGGACCCTTTGAAGGCGTCTGACCCCCAGGTGTGGAGCCACTTGACTCATCCGACTGTTTTCAGAGTAGATAAACCAGAGCTGTTGCATCAGTATAAACTATTAACTATAATATAAATATGTATTATAATATGTAATGATCAGCTATGTTGCCATTTTTCTGCATAACAAATGCTTTTACTTTATATTTTTTTGATAATACTGTGTAGGGTTTTTGTTGTATTGATATTTTTACTTAAAGGAATACTTCACCCACAAAAAAAACATTTATAAAACACACTGTCATGCTGTGTTGCCTTGAATTTGTTAAGAAAACTTTTGTTTTTCTGGCATGCCTCCACAGAGCACATTTTAACATATTCATTCCATGTGAACAACAGAGAGACTGTATCAAAACATCCATCACACAATTCTTGCAGTATAATCTAGGGCTGCACCGGACTCAGAATCATGTTTTTGGTTTTCAACACATATTCAACGTCTTGTGCCTTAATTCCATTTAGTTTGAGAGTTTGAACAGGGTTCAGCGGGACATTCAGGGTGATGGCAATGGTAAACAAGCCCCCTGAGCTTATGCATGCGTATTACATTACGACAGATCAGGAATGCCAGAGACTTGATATTGCAGTCTGGCTTTAAAGAGAGCATAAATAAGTTTCAGTTCAGTTTTAAATTGTTTTTGCAAATTTGCATGTTTGGGAAGTACTGAGCATACAGCTGGATAAATGAGACTTGGATTATACTGCAGAAGTTCTGTGAGAAATTGCAAATGGATGTTAATTGGCCCCCCAATCAATCTTTTTGGGTAAAGTATTCCTTTAATGATCTGAGTTCTTCTTTTACCACCAACTATATGACCAGCCCTGAATCACTAAACAAGCTGTGACAGTGAAGGCAGTCAAGGAATCCGACTCATTTGAGGCTAGAAAGTACAAAAAGCTTTTATTTTAGAATCAATACTCATCTCAGTCGGTTCAGCAGACACGTTTGTGCAAAGCCTGAAGGACAGCAGGATGTTTTCATGGACAGCCATTCCTAATAAGCTGAAATAAATAGCTACGTAGTCATTTAGCTACATATTTAGTAAACATCTTGAAAACATGCTAATGTCATGCTAACTGTCACACTGTATGAAAAAGTGACTCGTGGTGTTTTCTAATTTTCCAGAGCAAATTATATTTTTTAAAAAAAATGCTGTTTTCTGTGCAGATTTAACAATAAAAATACATATTTTGGGATATGATGTGGACTTTGATTCTTCCCAAGAAAAACTTGGGTTATATTTCTTTTCCTTTTCAGGGGCTTTCCATACAGTATATAATGACCACCGCCTAGTACAAATATAGTTTTAATTTAGGAAACAGGCACAATACAAGAATCACACATTGAATCACAGTAAGACCGTTCACAATTTGGCACAAGTCTTGTCACGTCTGAACATAAACACACATTTCTACTCTAGAGGGAAGATTTAATCTGATGTATTAGTGGTCAACCTATCCCCAGAGACACAGACAGTCCACTCCGAACAGTCAAAGCAGTGCAGCTCTTGGCCAACTTCCTTTTGCAAAACAGTTTTCATGTTAACATTTCAGACTGTGGTTTAAAAGCAGAGCAACAAGTGGTGCGAGAGAGAAGTTCAACCAGAAGGGGATGTCACAGAGGTGTTGGGGAGCCATACAGTGACCAGGCTGGTGGTTTCCAGATTGGCAACATTTTTCTGAGTCACACCTCGCAGATTCTCTTCGCATGACATTCGCTTTAATTAAGATGCATTTACATGTGCAGCCAACAACCTGACATCATTAAAATGTCATGCAATTATTAAGTTGTATCTTAAGGGCATGGTTATTTGCAGTCTTGCTGAGGCTACCTGATCCCCCTCATTTCCAATCCTTAGGCAAGGCTAAGCTTACTGGCAGCTAGCTGTGGCTGTAATGTTATATTCACAGGATGTATTTAAGAGTGGTATCGATCTTCTCTGACTCAGCAAGAAAGCAACACAGCACATTTTCCAAAACTACTGCTTTAAGCACAGACTTACTATGTTAAAGCCTCAGCCTTTAAGCAGTTACTATGTGTGAGCAGTGTGCCAGCATCTCCTTTGGAAAATAAATGTCGCTACATTCATCCGGCCAACACCCCAGGCTTATGAACATGAGCACAAATCCCACTGTGAAACCTCTGTACATCTCAACTCTTGATACATTTTATCTTAAAGACATTTCAAACGACCTCAAAGAAATTGTACAAAGCCAGTATTTTACAAAGATTCAGATGGCTTCTTCAGTGCACAGTGCAATCACTAACACACTGTACGAACAAGTCCGGAATCCAAACAAGCTAATATTTTTCTCATTTGCTACTTAAATATCCTGAGTCAGGACCTTGGTCAGGTCAAATTACAAGATTGCCATAAAAGTGGAATAACGACACGAGTGCAAAAACAGCATGCTTATTTTTCCTTCACTGCATTTCACTAATTCCCTCGATAAGGCAACAGTGTCATCTGCATAGTCATACGATAAGCATCTAAAGGTACAAAATAGAAGAATGTCCGTCTGACGAAGGGTGAAATCAACGCAGAGCGCACCAGGAAAATATCTAACACGCAACCCCCAGTGTATTCAGCTGCTCGAGGCAATGGCTTCAAAAGGATGACTTGAGATTACATCTGAAAGAAAATGGAAAGAATTCAAACATCACAATGTATTTCATGATACTGTATTTCCATTTTAAAGGGGTGGGGGGTATTTCCTCATATCAACAACTTACATGCTGTTCCAGCTTCTGGTAGTCTGTGGATTTGGGTCGACGAGTGGATCTGGATTTCTTTCCTTCCAAAAGAAAGGCAATAATCTGAGGAAAAGGAGAGAAAATAAGTTTTCAGCTAAGTTAGCCTGTTGCATGAAGCTCGTTTTCCTAAAATGTCAGACTATTCCTTTAATGTCGCTCCTCTCTGTTGTCATTAGGGATGAGCGCAGTTAGTCGACTACTCGATTAAACGTTGCTACCCTCACCAGTTGGCGCCAGGAATAGTCTTCAGTTAGCAATTTGCATTCACACTATGAAAAAGCCATTCTAATAATCACATTTCCTAAAGATTTATTGTCCTAAAGAATATTGTTTTCAGTAGATTGTATTTGTTAACTTTTACTCAGTGAGTTGTTGTCATGCTTTGTAGGATAATGAGCAATGTTCATAATGCCCAGTGCAAAGTGCCACACATTTTAGCTACATTTAAAATACAATGTGGTTGCTGGAAAATGTGATTAACAATTTCAAATGGTTCTTATACGCAATATTTTTTCGGAATATGTTTAAACTAATGGATTAAGCTGTGCTCAATAACGACTGTTTTCTAAATGATTTCTTACTTTTAGGCTAGTCGACTGGTCTTAAATTTAAACTTATGCTTAAATCTCAAGGAACTCAGTCGTTAGGAACATCTCTGCTTGTCAAGTGCTTATTTGGGCACAAAAAATGTATCTGCAAGTCACAAGCTGACCACATGTAACGAATATTCAGTTGTAATTAATTATATTCAGTGTATGACACAATTCTGCACTGACCCAAATTTAATGTTACCTAGACCAGCAAATATTCACCTGAGTTTTAACTCAGTTATTCCACTGCATAAAGTGAATACCTGACTAATTATGACGCGATAGTCTGCAACAGATTTAGCTAAAAATAATTCCATTTCCGTCTCCATTTTGTTGCAACAAGAACGCACGGACCAAAATGGTTGACACACAATAGAACATTTGCACCTCAGATCTAGGTCAGTGGAAACACAGACAGTATGCTTCAAAGAGGTCTGAGTAAGGGCAAAAAGCCAAGTACCTTGCGCTTGTTGTGGTAAGTGATGTAAAGCACTGCTACAAGCACAGCTGTGGTGACAAGGTAGGCAAAGAAATGGCTGCTCTCTGCCTCATCCTTTACAGCGAATGGGTTATACTGTTTTTTTCCTCCTTTATTTTTGGTGTCTTCTACTCCTGGCTTATTCTTCTTGATGTCCCCTCCTTTAGCATCTTCCTCATTACCATCCTCATCATTGTCCTCTCCCGTTCTATTCTCATTGTCGGTCTCTTCTAGTATTGGCTCATCATCGTCGTCCTCTTCTGGTGCTGTTTTCTCATCGTTGGCTTCTCCTGGTGCTGTTTTCTCATTGTCATCCCCTCCTGGTGTTGTTTTCTCATCCTTGGCCCCTCCTGGTGTTGTTTTCTCATCCTTGGCCTCTCCTGGTGCTGTTTTCTCATTGTCGTCCCCTCCTGGTGCTGTTTTCTCTTTGTCTGCCTCTCCTGTTGCTGTTTTGTTGTTGCTGTCCTTTGCTTTGTTTTCATCTTCACTGGGGTCTACATGTGGTTTTCCCCCAGCTTTATCTACTTCTGACTTGCCCACCTCGGTGCCGTTTCCTTCTGTCTTGTCTTTCTCTCCTAACTCTACGGTGGTCTTAGGTTGTACTTTTGGCAGTGTGCCTGCGGGCTGCTGACCCTTGTTTATGTCAGTGGATTTTCCCGGCACACTTGTCGTTTCATTTTGTTGACTTTGCTGACTTTGTGTGTTTTCTTGCCCTGCGTTACTGTCTTGATGTTTCTCCTGATCAGCTGGTGGTTTGGTCTTATCTTGTATTTTGTCATCTGATGGATTTTTTGTAGGTGTTATAGCAGTTGCTGCTTTAGGCTCGCTGTCCGCTCCATTAGCAACACCTGCATCTCCTGCTGGTGGATTGTCATTGCTACCTTGCCGGTCTGCAGTGCTTTGCTTGTTATTGGTTGTTGTCAGGGTAGGCTCCACAGGTTGTGGTGATGGAGGCCCTGTAAATAAGACAATAAACAACAAAAAAGTTTAGACTTTTAATAGCAGAACACAAGGCATGGTAACAACAACAGATCAAACAGAGAAGTAACAGTAACAGTAAATGCTAATGAATGCTGCCAATGTCAATCTTTGAATTCTGCATGTGTGACCTAGACGTATCTGTTGGCCGGTCCCCATTACTATTCCTTCTTTGTTTCCACTGCAAATATTTATTATTAGTTTCCACTACTTCTATGTTCTGTCCCGCCTTGTTAGTATTGTCCCGTCTTCTTCTTGTCAGCTTCCCCCAGTTGATTAAATAAGCCGAGAAGATTTTATTAGATGATTAGATTATATGCTGTAAATATGCTGTATTATATGCTGTGACTGTAAAAATAATGGACGCAGGGGGAAATTAGCCAGAGACCAAAACCGTTTTTTGAACCAGGCCATAAAGATATTTCTTTCTGCTGTAAAGAATTTGGGCGTTTTAACATGGGGGTCTAGAGCTTCCAGTGGTCATTCAAAGAACAGCTTCTGGCGCTTCCATGTTGGTTTATTTTTCAGGCCTGGAGGTTGCCGCTTGGTAAAAACGCATAAAATAAATAACAGATCATTGAAGTCGAGGAAGCCGACTCTGTGCTCTGGAAACCATCTTGAAAATACAAGAACTAGTTTAGTGTACAGACTGAACAAGAAGAAATGACAGTAATTTAGTATAAAACAGTGCATTCTGGTAGTAGTAAGTTTTCTATCTCTTGAGCAAAAGCAAATGCCACAACTCCTTTTCTGTGTTCTCTCTGGTCACGTAGTAATCACTTCTCTCTCTTCCACAGACAGCTTCATGAAAAAAACATCTTTTCGCTGTGAAATACTTCTTTAAGCGTTTATTGAGCATGACAGTGAATGACACGGTTTAACTCATATGGCACATTGTGTCCCATACGCAAGATTTGTACACTTTCTTGCGGCTGTATCGCATTCCAGATGCAGCAGAGAAGGATCCCGTGGGCCCCAATAGGTCCTGGAGTTACTGCATGTCTTTTAGTCTCAATAATTTGACATTTAAATTTGTTTTCAGGAGTAAAATATCAACTAAAGGGGCTGTTTCCATGTCTTTTTAGGGGTCCTGTGTCTAATTAGTGTTTTAAAAGCTTTATTTTTTTAGTTTCTAATGCACTCATACTTAATCGTAACTTAAGTTGTGTTTACTACAATTTCCACAAACTAAATGACACATTAAAAACCTGTGGTAAACCAGGTGAGGGTTCAGGATAAGAGAAGTAGTAGTCTAGGTGTGTAATTAAGCTGCTGTATGTAGCCTGTTGTGTGTACTGCACTTAATGGAAACTTGGCAGCAGGGTCCAAAAACAAGTAGATGAGGGAGTGGGGTGTGGCGGCCAAAGTACTCTAATCCCCGGATGCATCGCTTACATCCCAGCCAATGCAAATATCAGTGGCTGGGTTTTTTTTGTGTCTATTTTGTAAAGTGATATCTGGTTTTGTGAATGCAGTTTGGTGACAGAAACTTTAAGTAAATCAAATAAATTATTCAATTTAATTCATTTGCAGTCAATACTTTCTGTTTTTCTTTTTCAGGTAACATATTAATACACAAAAGTAAAGCCTACTTGATTTTTAGGTACAGTTTAAACCAGCGGTTCTCATCCTGGGGTCCTTGAGGGAGCTTTAGGGGGTCCCATAATAATGGTGAATATTTTATTTTCACAATTTAATTCACCATATAAGTGAGCTCAGTGTGAATATGTGTCATAAGAGTGACTATTCTGATCATATGTTTCACTTCCACCACAGTTATCCTCTCAACTGTGGGTGAAAACTTATTCATTATTATTATTATTATTAAAACTTATTTTTGTCATTAATCTTATCGAACAACCATTTTCTTTTCAGAGGGAGGTCCCTGAAACGACATCTTCTCAAATGGGTGGCCCGTGACTTAGTGTGCTTTAATTCAGGGGCCCTTAACATGAACCAGCTTGAGAATCACTGCTTTAAATCACAGGAACATGTAGGCTATACTTCTTTTATTAAACCGACACTGACCTGTCTGATTACCACATCTTCTCCCAGTGATACTTACGTAATATTGCAACAGCAAGAGCCATCTGAATTGGCTGGATTGTGGGGGACGCAAACATTTCCCTGACATTAAGCTGAATATTCTCTGGCATCTATGAACAGAAAAACGACACGAAACACTCACCTCTGACCAAGCAGACACATAGAAATATCGTGAGCACCAGGAAAACCGTCCTCATTGTGTCCGCACAGCAATTAAAAAGACAAACCAAATCTCTTTTAAGCTGTCTCTCCTACGCCACAATCCGCGTTGACAAATGCAGGTCGACAGGTTGGAGGTCCTGTTCCTGCTTCCGTGTACAAACAAGCCTGCTCTTCTTCTGCAGAGGGAAAACACGGCGGTGGGATCTACTGCCACCTAAAGGCCAAGGGCTGACATTACAGGGCTGTGCTGTTAATGGCGGTGGTATGTCGTAGTGCAGCCCAGGAGAACTTAGGCCTATATGTTATTTATTCATTTATTTTATGTTTTTTCATCTATCCTCTACAAACGTAATTCTCAGTAGTTACCATACTGCCTCTCCAGCTGCCTTACACAACACACAGGAGCTATCACCTTTCTGTGCATGCATTCATACAGATTATCTGTTTGCTTGCTTAAGGCAGGACTGTCTACTTATCACACCTTTCTTTTGTGTAAACGTGTGTGATGATGTTTCACTAAGAACAATAGGATTAGTCGGTACAAGTAGTGTTGAGTTAAGAAGGTGCCCGTTCTTACTGAAAATGGAAATGGCTTCTACAGTTTAAAAAACAAAGACCTTTATATTTGGGTTAAATAAACTGTGCTTGTCTTTAAATTTTAATTATAGACTAACTGATCTGAATTCAAGTTGAAGTTTGATACTGATACTGCAGCTGAAACTAACAAATGCAAGCAGTGGTGCCCCCAAGGGAAGGGCATGGCCCCCCTGATGCAACTGCTGCCCCCCACCCAAAATGCCTGGAGGCTAATATTAATGTCTTTAAGGGGCTGTGATATACTCAATGTTTTCAGCTAGCATGAAGGTAATGGTTTCTTGTCAAACAAGACAACCTAAGGCTTTCACTGATACCAGCTTGTTGGGAAAGGGGGTAGGCCTAAATAATGCTCCAAACTTCATCTGAAGTTTAGTCAGGGAACTAATGTGTCCCTTGAGCTTGCTCCTCAAGATATCTGAAGAGAAATGGGCTCTATGGGTACCCATGGGTCTCAGCTAAACTTGAGTGGGCTTGTTCTTAGTAAATGTTTTGTTCCCTACAATCAATGTGCTGCTTAAAATTAAAGCTGCATGTGTCTTTTTTTAAGAAAATGACCATCAGACTGTTTTAAGAGCAATGAATCACCTAACATGCTCATACATAAATTAATAAAGAACCAAATGTTAACTGTACTGGTATTAGTGTATGAACATCAGATTAGATACTAATCAGTTAGTAGCCTGAGACTATCTGTAAATCAAGAAACCAAAGAAATATTCAACAGCATAATGTAATTCCTGAAATTCAGTTATGGCCCCATGTGGCCACCCCTATGACAGTTTTCTGAGGGCGCCACTGAATGCAAGTGACATTTTTCAAGTGTCAATTAGATTGAATTGCCAACATTTAATGTCATTTATCACAACATGATATGTTAAAATTCAGCAGTTTGGTTGAGCAGCTCTCACATTGTAACCTGGGAGATAGTGTTGTGACGTTCACGAATGAACCGATTCTATTGAACGGCTCGTTAACATGAACGATGGGAACCGAGTCACAGCTGGGAACCGTTCTTTTTTTTTTTTTTTTTTTAATATCACTGTGTGCTCCTCCTTTGCTCCTCCCCTGAGCAAAATTCATTGTAACCTGCTTTGTTTTTTAATGTTTATTTGTAAGTGTTAAGGTCACGGTGTTGCATGAATAACAAGTCATGGTAGCTTTACACACATACAAACAATTTGTATAAAGGGTAAATCCAAAATATTGATGTCACTGTCAAAGCAGAGTGATATGGCGCAACCTTGTGGAATATTTACAATGAATCCAGATCAGACTTTAAAATCTAGTCCACACATGTCAAATGAGGTTATAATCAATATTTCAGAATAATTCAAATTCAGATATCGGTGGAATATCTAATTTTGTATTATTTTGTTCCAAATCTTACCCCATCATATCTCCCAGTGATTATTTCCAAGATAAAATGAGTTACCACCAGGCTGGCTTCTTAAAACTTAATAAATATAAAAATCAGTCAAATGAGCCAGTTTTTTGAAAGGCTCTTGGAAAGGAACGGCTCACCAAGATCCGGCTCCCCTCAAAGAGCCATAAATCCCATCTCTACTGGGAGATACCACTTGCATCATGTTCCCAACGATCTCTCTTATCAGGTGTAACAATGTGTACTCTCTGACCCTGAAAATCTGGATCCACCAGTTTAGCAACAAGAAATCATCTGACTAGAATCAACCTATCAGATTACATTACGTCAGCCCTCAGATGTTGCCATGAGAAAAAAAGTACTAGACATGCTACAGCATAACATATTGTAGGGTTGCGGTTATGATAATCATTGGGTTGAAAAGTTGCAATTACAGTTACACTTTTTCATGCCCTATGGCCATTCGTTGAAGTGATTTCAACCAGCTGTACACACACACACACACACACACACACACATGAAATATATCAGCCATCCACGTGTCCACAAAATGCTGCCTAGTGTTTATGACACCTGCTCAAACTGGAGGATGTAAAGCTCCTCCTGCCCTTCACTGCACATTTCCTTCACATATACCTGGGCATATCTCTGTATATACATTTCACAGAGTAAAACAATGCATGTTTGCAGAGCTCTTTGTGACTCTTGGCATTCAGTGGGAGGATGGGACCTGACTTTCATAGCTGCATTATTTACATGTATTTGAATAGCACACGTGGAAGCAAAAGGAGACTAAATATTTAGGCCAGATTCAAACACAGATGCTGCTGTATGTGAGGCTGACATCCTCCTATTGTGCTTACACCCCACTGTACTCAACTGACCTGAACTAAAGGTAGAGAGAGCTCTACTAGAGAAATAAAACTTGTATCTATCATTGTATGTACAGTGGGGGACAGTAACTAGGTACATTTACTCAAGTACTGTACTTAACTACAATTTTGAGGTACTTGTACTTTGCTTAAGTATTTCATTTTATGCCACTCTTTACTTCTACTTCACTACAATTCAGAAGGAGATATTGTACTCTTCACTTACTACATTCATTTGATAACTTTAATTATTGTAGTTATTTTGCGGATTAGATTGTTAATACAAAATACAAATAAATTATGATGTGTAATTATTGATTAAGCTACCTGGCAACATGTAAAATAACCTAAATGAGTCCCAACTTTGCCAGCTGCACGTTACTTTCATGTGATATAAATGTTAATTGCATCAACACGCAATAATTAATCCAATAATAATATGACATTATTCTGAAATGGGCCGTTCTGCCTAATGAGTACTTTTACTATTGGTGCTTAAAGTAGAGTGTAATGCTCTTACTTTTGTACTTTTGTTTGAGAAAACTTTTGATTGCAGAACTTTTACTTGTAACAGAGCATTTCTCTGATTACTTTCATTTGTTTTGTTTTTGTTGGAATAAAAGGTCTGAGTACTTCTTACACCACTGATTATAAATACATTTTTTTCTAAAGATCCACCACAAGAGGAGTCGAGGAGATAATATTTAGTAATATATTTAGTACTGCCACCCACAGGTTAGGTGCTGACATGATGGGGGTATTTACTCCACATGAGGTGGCTGCGTCAGTATTTGACCTTATCAGCAGATGGCAGTATTGATATACAGTGCAAATAAAAAAAAGCTCATGACACCAGATTACTTCACATGCATGTAATTATAGGGGTTTGCAAAACACTATTAACCCATTATATGGTCAAATAATAACTTTTATATGTATAAAAATATTAATTATAGAGATTAAAATTCTGTTTAAGTAAAAAAAAAAATAATAATATAAAGTCACTAAAGTTTACAGTCGAGCACCACAAGTCTTATTAACAATATTATAGGGACAACAGTTGAAGGTGTGTAGTCGCTTTAGACATGAGATAATCATCAAAATGTTAACTGGAGGTGTTTAACATCTCAGCAGGGTGTGGGGGACCTGTGGGCTCTTGTAATGAATATGTCTTAATTGTGGCAGGCTATTTGACATTTGAAAAGTCCGATGATCCCCCTCATTCTTGACACCTATTTGCATTTCCATCTTTAAGGTCAAATGGGTATGAATAATACATTAAGGAGGTTCTTAAGCTCACAGCCAGCTATACCTTTCTGCACAAAGGCACCAGCTGAGTGTTGCTGAGCTCGGTGAATGCTAAAGAAACAATCAATTAATATCACTTTGGGAAACCACACGTGAAGCAAATACAGCATCCTGTTATTAATGGGAATATAAGGTCATGAGTCAATAGAAGATATGCTGTAGGATCTGATCAGTTTCATGGAGTCGACTTGTTAATCACAGTGGTATTAATTTTTTTTGCCTTGTTGTGTGCATTCAGACTAAATTGTGCTGTTGGTAAAGTGTTGCTCCTTTTTAAAAAAATATTTTTAGTGACTTATCAAATGACAGTTCCCAGTGCAATATTAGGCATGTGAACTATCAAAGGGTTAACCTGGAATAAATTCAAGATCAAAGGAAGGCCCAAAAAAGAACCTTGGCAAGAGATTGGAAGAATTTAATGAGCAAAAATTAACATGTATTAAATCTGACCTCGTGCTTACATGGCAGATGTTGAGTGGAGCAGCAACCAGATACGTTATTAGAGATAAACAGTGGCGTGTTACATTTTGAGAGGAGCATGGGAACTTTCAGTTAACAACCTTTTTTTTTATTCCATTTCAGAAAGATATTTCATTTAAAGCTGAGAAAAATGCCTGCACTTAGAATCCTATTCACTCATGTGTTATGTACTAAATTTCATCGATCAAATGATGCTTTAATAATCATGTTTCACTAGATATCATGGGATTTCCTTCAATATGATAAAACTCATATGAGATTAAAAGAAATAAAAAATAAAAATAAGGCAGGCGCAGGCAGGGGAATGTCTTTAATAAAGGAACTACCGAGTATAACCAGCACATTTGAAGTCATTCACTTGGGGGCTGAGTTTCATAATAAGGGTACTGTCTTAGGAGAATTGAACATTGCACTGGATGTATGGCCTTGAGGAGACAGATTTGCCGGCTGTTTTGACAACTCATTACCTGTAATTTCACTGACGGATTGGTGAAGTGGCTCCGAGAAGGCAGCCATGGCACCAGAGACTGTGTGGTTTGTGCCCGGAATGATGTAAGATAGAACGCCACATAAGCAAAGATTTATTATGGCTAATGATTGCTTAAAAACGGAACGAGGGGGACTTGACAGTTTGGTGCCTCTGCCAGAAACAGAGACACATTCTCAGTCCACCTATCTATAGATTTAGAAGCCTATTTGAAACAGAGTTAAGACCATTAACAGTAAACTGGTGGCAAATATATATCTGCTCCTGGATCTTTCTGGCAGTGTTAAGATCATTATTGTTGAATCTAAGCTTACAATCAATTAATTCAGACTGCCCTGTTGTTTCCAGTGTGCCTGATGGTGCTGTCTAATATCTGGAAACTAATCTTTATTGGTAAAATGCACACACTCAATATTCCAATCAGCTCAAATACTCTAAAAAAAAAGAGAGTAACATTTCCCAGTTCTCCCCGTGGGTAAGATCTTGGATAAGTCTCCAAGTCAGTAGGTGGTGGGGGTGGGCGTCAGTGGGCTCGTCCAGGCCAGTCCCCCCTGCTCCGACATAATTGGTCCATCCCTGGCACAACTCCTCATCTCCAAAGCCACCAAAAACTGTAACCTACCTTGTGTATTTTTCACTAATTGAAATGCCTAATGAGGTCCCAGGGGCTCCATCCCATTACCTCTGAGTTAATTAAAGCCTAAGCAGTGTGCCAAACGGTGAATAAAGATGCAGTAAAAGTGCAAGAGGAACAGGGAGCCTGAGCAGGGTTCCGTGTGCTGGGATGGGGCTGACCTGCTTTTTTGTCATTGTTGTGGGACGCTATATTCCGAGACAGAGCAGATGTCTATTATTTTTTTTATTTGTATTTATTTTGGGCTTCAAATTTTGTTACCCTGGTTCAAGCGCTTATTATCCAGTGTGGTTAGCCTAATTCTGCTTTATTAAACATTAAAACTAGCTGCCACCATCAGTAAGGTTTTTACAAAGATGCTCCCTGTTTAGAACTAAAGCAGAACACAAGGCGAAAAAACGCAGCAGGTGTGTTATGGAGTTTTCTTCTATTTCAGTGTGGCTGTGATAAAATTATAGTGCTCATTAGATCTACATTTGTAACACATACAAAAGGCAGTTATCTACTTGTTATGCTCTGTGGTCACTAGTGTGAGAATATTAACCCAAACCACATTACCTTGTTAAGAAACCTCTCTTTATTAAAAGGCAAAAGCATCGACTGGTGGAACGTGAAAAGACAAAAAGAGGCATTTCTTTTAAGAAACAATTTCAAATGTTTATTTAACATGTCAAAGAAGGGGCACACACTCGTGAATTCAAAAGGGGGGCAGCAATTATTGGCCAGTACTATGACTTAAACTTAATACTAACATTAATCAGGTTTTGGCTAAAAAGAAAACATGTTTTTGTTCCTTTTTGTTTTTATAAAGAAACTTTATGTACATTGGTTCTTTTATACAAGAGGTTCATTGGATAAATGCATCAAAAAGAAACCAGTTCTGCAGTAAACTTTACAAAAAATACATTTTGTTTTCATTGAGAGATGTAGAAAAGGAGGCAGTCAAATATTGACCAATAATATTTCTTCCTTTTCATTATTTAGAAAAAAAGCAGTTCTAATACCTATTTTAAGGAAAAGCAATATACAGCACAATAAATGGGAGAGAATTGCCTTTGCGGATTCATTCAGTTGGTTTGGTGACCAGAGAGAGGGGCTGCGACTGGAAGAGGGCATGATGGGAGTGAAGGGCTGCCTGATGGAAAGGGGAAGGTGGGGAGAGCATGGAAGGGTGCAGGGAGGTGAAGGGGATTGGCCGGGTGAGGATGGGTGTGGTCGACTGGCTACCTGAAGTACCAATTGGGATGGAGAGATGGGTGTGGGAGGAGGAGGAGGAGGAAGAGGAGGAGGAGGAGGAGGAAGAAGATGTGGATCCAGAAGCCTTCCCGGCTAGGGAGAAGTGGTGGTGCACGCGTCCCTCTGGTTTGGTGGTGAGCGATAACGGCTGGGCCTGCTCGGAGTGAGTAGCGGCGGGAGCAGCCGGGGAGGCCAAGGCTGCAGAGGGAGTGGCCGGCGAGTCCAGCATGCTGCCGTGTGACGACGCCGGGCTGTCACACATCTTCTCCGAGGGCAGGTACTGCACACACTGCTTCTTGCTTCTTATGGAGAAGTCTGGGGAAAACAAAGAGATGTGAGGAAGCTGAATTATGGATCTGCTGCTGGCTTCAAATCTGGTTCACGTCCCTCAATGCTGCCATGACAGAAGCGAACGAGTGATTATCAAAGCAGTGAAGATGATGGCGGTGAAAACTGTGAAAGAAATCAACTTGAAAACGCATTCCAACAGGGAGAGTGAAACATGATGTTTAACATGTTCAGATGGTATGCATTTGCGATAAAAAAAGGAATGTGACACAATGTAAATGTGGACTGAAGTGTGGAAAGTGCTCTTATTTTGGGCAAATTACAGTGGTCACTTGGTTGCACAACAGCACACATACCTGCCACTATTAGCACTGAACCTCATAAGCTGCTTGTCAAAGCATAGAAGCAGGGAAAGAAGTTAGTCAGTGTTAGTGAGGAAAAGAATCCATGCAGAAATAACTGAATAAAGGTGCAGCATCGCAGTTTGCACTTGAGCTTTGCAAGAAAATTCAAGTCCTATCCGTTAGTTCCTACACTTCTTCTCCCTTACTTCAGTTTGTGGAGAAAAAAATCTAAAATACAGACAGGAAGAAAAGGCCCCTTACCTTCTGGTTTTGAGTCGGGTTTATTGTCTCTCTTCCTCTTTTTCCGCTTCCCCTGCACAGATAAGACAATGCTGTTAATTCTCATAGTGAAAGCAAACCACCTCAACTGCTTCGGTTTTAAAGTTCAATTACTATAATTAACTGACACACTCATATTTGACTGAGCCTGGTGAGAAAAAACGAACTTCCTCTTCTCATATATAACATAAGAGATGATCACAGAAATGTGCTACTCACATAGTTGTCTCGTGCTGACCACCCTGGATAGAGCTGGGAGTGGAGTTGCCTCTCTTTTCTGGCCAGCTCATAGTATTTGGCTTGTTCCTCTCTTGACAGGGAATGCCACTGTGGACGAAGACAGAAGATATCAAAGGATTGCTAAACACGCACACATATATCACGGTCATAAATTCACATGCACATCAGTCGCTGTGCTATTTACCCGTCTTCCAAGGATCTGGTTGATGGCAGCGCTCTCTTTCAGAGTGCACTCTGCCACTACTTTGGCTCTCATCTCCTTCATATACAGCATGAAAGCATTCAGAGGTTTCTTGATATGAGGCCTCTTGTCCTCTTCTTTCTTGGGAGGAACGGGGGATTTCCTGCTAATCCGAAACATTAAAAATATGCCATTTAGAAACCGTGAATGGTGGCGAGGTGACGGTGAATTAAAGCAAACAAAGGGAAATACTGTGCGGCAATGAAAGCAGGTTTTGATACAACTGTAAGACATTCTTACGCATGCATCGAGGGACTCATGTCACCACTGGGCTCCTGTTTGATAGCCGGGGAGACAATGGCGGGGTGCGGTATGCCGGTCTGGTGGAGGCTGTGCGGCGGCGGAGTCACCATGTGAGGGGAGAAGCGGCTGGACACCAAGCTGCGAGAGCAACAGGAGGGAATGTTTTAACAGTTGGGTTTAACAGGGAACCTCTGTGAACCTGACGAGAAAAGGTTCAGCTAACTTGGCACACAACTGCCCTGCCTTACCCTCTGGGTTAAATTCACTGTGCCTACTGTGTCCGTCTAGACTAAAATCATACACACAATGAGTTACATGCTTGCTTTTTGTTCAAATAAAGACTTTTTCAAAAGCCCCTTTATTCAGCAGTGGCTGGAGAAAAGTGGAGTGTGTTGTTACCATGGCGACAGCATGGCCGTGACACCTGAAACCACTTTCCTTACCACGTTCCAGAGAGCGTTCTGACAGCCGTCCACACAGAACACCTTTACAAAGTGTCTCTCTTTATTTCCAATTGTTAATACAATGGAGCATTGTAATGAACAAGGGGGGAAATTAAACTCCATCTCTCTCTATCACACACACGCCCTAGTTAATGTTGGAAAATTCCTCTATTTTAACATGTCACAGCTCTACCTCATGATACATGCAGTATGGACAAACCCGGAGCTAACTTAAAATATATAAAGGCATTACTAACAGTCAAACAGGGGCTGGGCAATATATGTCTACATTATATAGATATCATGACATTAGGGGTGTGCAACATATCAATTATACTTGATGTTTCACGGCTTGTTCCACCTGGATGTATAAAAATGACTATATTGCAAACATCAACTTTAAATTGTTACATCATTATTTTTAAGCTACAAGCACAAACATGATGCTTCACACACCCATCCAGACCTCTGGCTCCTGGGCGACAGTGGCTGAGCAGGCAGAGTATGTGCTTTTGTATGTGCAGGGCTTCACATCGCCACCATTTACTCACAGTTTGCAACCAACCAGCACCAGTACAACTTGCAAATATTATTAATAAATGAACTGGAGAGCCGTTAGTTTGTGTCAGGCACACAGTGAATAAATCCTCACGTTTAACTGCGCCATCGTGACAGTTTAACTCTCTGCTATAGGCTAACATCTAGCTGCTGACCGGAAGCTTCAAACATATCAACGGAGACAAGCCGAGTGCTTCAAAATGAAAGCACCGGTGGTTAAATTTGGATTTATTTCACTGGAACAATACTTGAACTTTTTTTTATTTATTAAACTTCATTATAACTACTTTATTTAACTTTATTGTAACAGTAGTTCATTTATTAGTTTAGTAATTTAGTAATCTGCAGTCTTTTAAGGAGGAATTCAAGAAAGGCCATATCACCCAGCCCTGCATGATACAACACAAGATATCATCTTCGATTTTGGAAAACATAATAGCATTAAAATTTGTCTTCCTTAGTTTTAAAGGCTGAATTAAAGTAAGGTAACATTATTTCTGAGCTTACTAGTCTGTTTCAGCTGTTCTATTATTTGCCTTTACCCACATAAATATTTTGTGAATGTACCACTAGTCAACCCTACAACATTGTTGCAATATCAATATTGAGGTTTTTGGTCAAAAATATTGTGATATTTGATTTTTGCCATATTGCTCAATTCTGTGACAAACACAACAGCATTACAGTCCAGGTTAAAAATGCTCACGCAGCACGATAGTTAAAAGCTTGTTTTGACTCCATGTTTGATATCTACTATCTGACTGAATTTAGAATCCAACCCTAAGAAAAAAAAGTTATAAATACATGGAGTGTAATAAAATATCTGTTATTAAAATCTGATATTTTGCTTTTTTCCTTTTTTTTGAACCACTTAATAATTCATGCTGTATAAACAAGGAGGTGCCTGTCATTCCCTCGGTAATAAACCTATACCGACTAACTCTGTAAACATCCCACTCAGTCCCTGATGAATAACTCAGCGCTGCTCACAGCTGATGGCATGCAGACAAGCTCCACATTTTGAAAATAATGCTCCCATTTGTGTAATGCAGTCATGTTTATGCTACCTACAGTATGCTGTTGCCATAAGATTTTATTCTTAATTTGAAATTTTGGCGCAGTATTTGGCATGCCCTAAATCTGATGCATTATATAGTGTGAAAAAAAACTTGCGAGGTATGTTTGCAATTGTTGTGAGTCCATCTCAGGACGGTATTACACATCCTATTGATCACAGAGACCCTTCTGAATTTTTCATCTCATACTAACACCGGAAGGCTCGCTACAAATCTTTCCAATTTTGAAAGAGGGTCAGAGAGTTTAGTCTGATTGGACGCGTAGGTTCAGATGAGCTTTGATTTGTCGTTATCGATTCCCAGCCCTTTCATCTCTGCGGTGTGTGTGTGTGTTGTGGAGTGGCTCAGAACATTGGCCTGACCACAGAAGTTTAGCTCTGAGAGAAAAGACAGAAGGAGAGTGCTGAATGCCAATAATGCCTTCACACTATTTAAGAAGCTGAACTTGTCTGTGAGAGACTTAGACCTCACATCCCTTTGTAGTCCTGACACCGCAGCCTGTGCATGATCTGACAATGTTTGTCACAAACGGAAAGTGTGTTATGAGAAATAAGATTCATGCTATTTCTGTAGAATGTTGCCAAAACAGTTTAACAGCGCAAACAATGGATGTTTAAAAGTGCACATCAGCCATTTCTTTGACCTAGTGTGTAAAAAGGCTGGCATAGAAAGCCTGAGAAATGTGATTACAGCATGTCATACAAGCAGCAGATATTAGATGTCTCCCTTTGGGAGGGTGGGGGTGTTGCCGAACACGATCCGCTCACCTGGACATGGATGCATTCATTGCTAGCGCTGGATAAGGGTGACGGAATCCCCCTGGAGGGATGGAGTACATGGGCTGGCCCTGCCTGAGAGACAGAGGGAGACAGAGTGAGCAAAAGCTCCAGTGTGAGGTGGATCAAACACAGCTGACAGCTAACCCACCAGCACTAATCCTCTACTCATCAACTCAAATCCCCTGCTTGTGGAACAGCACCGTTGCAATTGATTACGAGAGCCGTAGCAAAACCCATGAATGTTCATAAATTCCTCCTGGTGAACTCAAATGTTTAAATTTATTATTGTTCTGATATGGCGCACCTGCACTTAAACAGCAGGGGATAAAAAACAGAAAAAATGCCCCTGTGTTCACCCTTTTTCTTCTTGACTTGAACTTTATCAAACAGTTTGTTGTGCCTTCCTAAATCTTAACTCAGCACAAGTTGTTAGCCACACTGTGGATTCGCTGACGTCAGTACTTTATCTGTGCTGTGGTTTGTATCTATGAAGAAAATGTGTCTGGCCGAGTGGACAGCTAAAAAATCAAAGTGACTTACTGTGGCATGAGCCAGCCCAGAGGGTGTGCGATGGAACCAACAGCGCCAGGAGACAGGGGGTAATATGGAGAGAGCTCCGACGGGTGAGGTGTCCGAGGAATACCTGCATGTGCCACAGACGGAAGAAGCCAGCTTTTAAAAACCAGGGCATAAAAACAGCATTTAACATCTTTGAAAATATTGCTATCATCTCCGCCATACTCTCAATACTCCACCCAGAATCTGAGTACAGCAGCTGTGCTGAATTCACTTTGGCGATCCCAATAGTGTCCGCTTCTCAAGGTGGAAAAAAGTAACAAAATGTCCATAGAAACCTGCTCAGGACGTTCCAAACTGAAACAGTTTTTCCAAAATGTGTTTAAACACACCGTTTCCTTTTCAAACTTCATGACCCTGTCATGCTCATTAGCGCGCGTTCGTTTGTGCACATTAGCGTGCATGCTTCCTGGTTTCTATGGATGTTTCAGTACTTCTTTCCCTCTTATGACAGGTGATCACGACTGGAATTCATTGTGTAACTGGCGGGAATTTTGCACGGTTGTTGACCTGTTAACTCAGTTACTGCAAAATGCTGAACCTCTTTGCTCCTTCTGTCACCACACAGATGAGACGACAACCCATCTTTTTTGGGTTTGTACCTCTAGTCAGACTTTCGGTACGACAAACTTGAAATTTAATTAATTAATTATTTGCTGATTTAAAGCCTGTTATCAATAATATTTTCTTAATTATATACTAGCAAATTTGCAAAACAGAAACCCAACCTTACTTTCTTCATGTCTTCCTTAAAATCCTGCCAGGATACACTAAAATACTGCACATATTCTGTGAAAACTAGAGCCATATGTCATTTCTTTTGTTTGTAATTTATTTTATTTTATTTGTGTCTGCTTGCTATTTTTATTTCTTATGTACTTTTTTATGTATAATGTTCTCTGCACTACCTAAACCTGTTTTAAGTTCCATTGTGTAAATAAAGTAAAAAAAAAAAACTGACATAAATTTACTGACTAAACTAGAATTTTTTACGGCCACTTGTAAAGATTACAGACAGATAATATGAGGAATATCACTTTAAGATCTACAGTGAAGCAAGCGAGTGTCCATTACCTGTCTTTGGATCGAGGATTTCTGGGGAGAGGTGTGATGGTGGCGTGCCGGGGGAGAAGTGTTCATTGCTGTAGGTGATGAGGGGCGTCAGTGGGTGGACATGGTGGGCGTGCTGCACCACTGGGACTTTATTGGACTGTTGATGAAGAAAAAAAGAGAAGAACACACACAAATAAGTTATGAGCAGGAGGAGGCCAATGTGCAACAAGTGTCTGACAAGTAACATTCAAAACACAGTGAGAGTCATCCATCAAAGCTTTAATGTCTGTGGCTGAGACAAATTTATAACTCTCCCAAAGTGTACACCACGCTTGCTTTCCGTTTCACATTGTTCAAAAGAAAAAGGACTGGAATAAACAGGCCATCATGTGTGAATGCCCTCTACGGTAAACATCACATCAGCCTGCGCATGTGACCGGCCCTGTGATGCAATCTGGACCGGCACCAAGGAACACTAAAAAGCTTTGCAGACACATGCCAAGACCATTACGGTCATTTAGCTGAGGAGAGAACTGTTTGTTCAGTCCAACAAAAAAAAAACACAACGGTGCCACCGAGTCCAAAAGTCACACCAAGTGAGCCACAAACAAACACAATCACGCTAAGGTAAACTGAATACCCATAAACAAGTGGAGACATCAGCTCCCACTCTGTCTGACGGCAGTCACTTGATGGGAAGAAGCAGACGCCCATGGGTGGATTACACTGCCACATTATACTGTATATGACCCTAATGTTAGAACAACACTTGAACTTCTGTATAACTTAAAGGGACAGTTCACCCTAAAACCTAAAAAACATATTTTTCCTCTTGCCTGTAGTGCTATTTATCAATCTAGACAGTTTTGTCTGCCTCCTCTTGAATACACTGGAACTAGATGTCACTCAGCTTGTGGTGCTCAAAAACATAAATTTCCAAAACTCACCAGCAATGTCTCTTTCCAGAAATCATGACCAGTTCCTCAAAATAACCCACAGACCTTGTTGTGAGAAAGTTTCATGAAGGAACTATTTTCTTTCAACTGAACTACACCTGCCAACCGTATCAACGTGCAGAAGGAAGTGTGCATCTACTCATGGAAGAGAGGGTCTTGCTCGTGACAGCACAACATGTAAACATTAATGCCGTCCCCCTCGGCTGAGCTGAGATCAGCTAGCTCAGTGTTGCTAGGAGAGCTAGCAGTAGATGCACACTTTCTTTTGTGCTGTGATGCGATTGGCAGAGTGCCATCTAGTTCTATTATATTCAAGACAATGCAGACATCTCTACAGCCAATATCTGCAAATGTGGTAACAATCTGGATTAATAAATAGCACTGCAGGTGAGTGGAAAAATAGGTATTGTTGATGTTGGGATGAACTGTCCATTTAAGTTAAGTGGTGAGGAAGAGAAAGAAGAAACTTCCTTTTACATTCAACGATGCTTTACCCACAGACCCCAGTTGAGATCTGACTGGCATCATGGCTACGACTAGGATGATGAAGACAATAATAATAACCAGCGTCTCTACTTTCATTAGGCAGCGCTCAGCCTCGCAGTCATTTCCCCTGGCTGCCTGGCTGAATAGAGCACTTGTTGGCTCAACTTGTCACATGGGAGGGTCAAGGGGTGGAGGGGGGGTTTGAAGGGGGGAGAAAGGAGTCTTGTTCCTCCAGGCTAACCTTTCTTCAATATCCCTCCCCACCCCCTTCTCAACCTCTCGTCTCTCTCCAACGTGGTCTGCTAAGGGAACAAGGTTTGCATTGAGACTTCTGTACACTCTCTTGCTTCACGCTGCTTAGAATTGTTCCAAATCTTTGCTTTTTTTTCGGCCACTCTTTTTTTTTCCTTTTTAAAGGAAGGTCCAACCTTTTCCTCCTTTTAAATCTTTAGCAAATTGGTTTCTCCCGTGTCTAAAGCACGCTTTGATTCTGGTAATGCCAGATGGAGTGAGGAAAATATTTACTGGTGTTAAACATGGCTATATTAAGATCACTTTGCTCAGGACTTTTTTTTAGGTTTCTCCAGACTTAGAGCATATAAGGTCAATGCATACGGTGATGCGCAGAGAATACGCACAGCACAGAAAAGGCTTTGATGAAGCCTCATGGCAGAAATAGTGTTGACCTGCTGGGTTGAAATCCCAAGTCCCACATGTCATGTATATTTGAGTTGTGCTTTGTTGTTCTACTTAATGTACAATATGCCTGAATTTTCCCTATATTGTGAGGGTTGTTTGAGACCTCTAGACCTGGGTGCCAACACATTTTGGGAAGCACTTCAGTGAGAATTTGAAATGATGCCTATTAATTATTCATATCCTGGAATACACCAATCGTGTGCTCCCTACACATATTTCTAAGTTTGAAGGCACTAGTTTCAACTCCAGGCTGCCTTTCAGTTCAGCAGCTCGACAAAATGTGGAGAAAAATGGAGTCTGCAGGTTGCACACATGCAAAACTCTTCTAACCTGTATCCTACCTGCCAGGTTTTATCCAGGAGGAATAAAGATGGCTTCATCGAGGAAATTCCTCTCTTTAAATCATTTTTGAATGAAATAAATCAAAATCAGCATCATTTTTAAACTCATTTAAATGAGAATTACGAGAACTACGAGAATTAAGCTCTCCAGAACTCTGAGAGCAAAACATGTGGTTTTGTGAAATTGAAAAACTGGACTAATGGCTCAATCATGACTTAAAACTAAACACTAATGTATCAATGCCTTCTTTCACTTGCTTTATGTGTGAAGGTAATATTCCTGCAGCCCATGAGGGCTTCATACGTCTGGTTTCATGATCCACAAGCAAAGTGTAATAAGGAAACCACAAGGAACATGAGCCGTGTTTCAAATATAAACAACATCTACGTGATAGCACGGATAAAGGGCAACCTGGAACCAGATGGTATCTACATTGACTGACAGAAATCATGCTCTGTACATAGATGTGCCTGTTACAAACAGGTCTGCAGTGGCGTTAAGTATAAACACCCAAACTGGTCTTTTGGACATATTAACAGGAAGATTTAGAGGAAGAAATAAAAACAGCAAAAAGTTGCTGAGCCGGTGCAGAGAAAAAGATGTCTGTCTCATAAGAGGGTTTGAAGCTAAAAAGGCCGAGGTGGCAGTACCTCGCCTGGCTGTCCAACTTGGAACGGCGCTAAGAAAAGCACAGTCCTTGGTCAATGTGGGTGGAGGGGTGGATTTCATTCAAGCAAACATGTTTTTGGATCCTGCACATCTGAATTGAATTACTAGGCAAACAGCCGATGGGGAAGAGAGCTTAGAACAAACTGAATAACCCCACAGCTTTGTGTGTCTTTATGCTCGGTGATTCTGGGTGGGAGGCTCAGAGGCCTTTCAAAACTCCAGGAAAGACAGGGTGAAAAGAATGCCTGGCATGCTGAGAAATCCAAGCCTTGTTTGTCAACGCCAACAGGAAGCGGACGTGAGAGGGGACCGAGCGTGTCGTATGTCTTTAAAATCAACCCCTCCAAAAACTATGCCATTCATCACAGACAACGTGGGCTTTGCTGGTCTGGTCATCGCCTCTGAAAGGGTCAACGGGAGTAATATTCTAGCTTGAAATAATACAGAGCAGAGCGGCGTCATATTACTGGAGTGAATATCCCCAGTGGTCATTAAATAAATTGAGAGAGCGCTTAACAAAATCAGCAAAGCATATATGGGCACAAACATGGACAAATTGAGATCTAATAAATATTTGTAAACTGACATATATTAGCATTATTTTCTGGTAACTCTGCCGATAATAAACGCTGTAATTTCATGGATTCATTCTGCGTACATTTCAGGGTTTGACTGAAATCAAAGCGCTGGTTCCTTATTCCATTTCTGGAGAGGATCTTGTCTCTGCAGTGGCCCAGCAGGACTGCAGACCTTAGATCAGTATTCAGTTCAGTCCTCCCAAAGCCTTTGATTTCGTGATGGATCCCGGTTGTTCACTGCCTAATGCAAAGCGAGAGAATCTCTCTGGACTCCCAGTCAAAGGTCTGTTGAAAGAATATGGGTCGAAAGCAAGTATGTGTACCGCTTTGGGAGCAAAAAAAAGAAAAGGCAGCAGATTTTCAGTTAATATCTCTGCTTTAGGTGTCGTATAGCCCTGAGAGTTAAAGATTGCACCGGACACATGCAGGGAGACAAAAGGCATCTCTGGAATGCTGCTCTAGACCTTCCCACTTCAATTCACTTAAACAATTCTGTGACTAAGTGACATATGACACGCTGACAGGACCCAAGTCCCTCTGTGCCTTGATTACTCTTGACGCTAATACGATATAGAAACAAGGAGGGCGATTCTTGCGTCCCTGTCAAGTGAAGATCAGCCCATATTTGAGCCCTGAGTGCACAGTGATCTGATAAGTAACTGAAGGACAGGCACCCTAGTCAGTTCTACCTCATTATAGAGTCACAGCTCCTTCTAATCCAGAATAACAGTACAAGTCAGTGTAGTCTGTAATGACACAGAGAATAGACATTATGGACAAATTACTCCGAGTGACCTCAGAGAAGGATGTACGCAGCCTTGACATCATTATCAGGAGAGTGTTAATGACTGTGAATCAGTGTGTTGTGGAAGATGAGTACAAGACACGCATGATTCAGACAGTTCCTCCTCTCCTCTTCTCTTCTCTCCTCTCCTCTCCTCTCCTCTCCTCTCCTCTCCTCTCCTGCCTGGTCCAGCTCGGCCACTACTGATGGGCTGACACGTTCCCCATACTGCATCACCTGGCCCTGCAGCTCCTTTGATGTATTATTCATGAAGAGGCAGCCCTCTGAACACCAGGGTCTATATGGGGGTTTTGGGGTGCTGAACGTGTGTGTGCGCATGTGCATGTGTGTGTATATGCATGGTGGGGTGCGATATGTTCATAGAAAAGCTTGTTCCCCTCTTCCCAGTCCTCCCACCCCACCACCACCATTACTACCAAAAGCAATACCAACTGAATGCTAAACAAACCTGTCTGTTGAATAATTGAGGATCTCAGGCCAGAGCAGGCTACGATTAGCATACGGGCCTTATGGACCCAATCTGCACAGTGACAGGATGGTCTTTCCCTGGACTTTGGAATCTGCCGAACGCTCTGATTTCTATTTAACATTCTGTAATCTTGTTCGGCGCTGCCAGAATTAGCGGAAATGTCACAGCAATTTCAAATCATCAACAATGAGCGCGTTGATCTCCGCAGGGCAGCATATGTAGGAATGATAGAGATGATATCATTCACAAAAAAATCCAAATATCAACATTGTCTTCATGCGGAGGCTCGCCAGTGGATGATTTATTAATCTGCAGAGGAGGCGCTTGACTGAGCAGGTCTCTCACTGCTATCAGTACACTAACATTATGCATAGTTGACATGAATGTAAAATATAAGATGTGCCTACAAGCAGGCCTTGACACATATTCCAAACCATGCCAGTCCATCATAGAAACAAAACAACGATGTCAGATTTAACACATGCTTGCAGAATGACTGCAGGAGTACAGGTCTGCTCCAGGAGTCCCTGCTGGTGTCTCCTCTCCTCGGGTCTTTCTCTCTGGCTCCTCTTGGCCCTGGGCAGTAATCCCTGGCCCCCCGTGTGTGCCCATCCGCTCCCCCTGCTCTCATTAGTGCAGTGTTGGGGCCTGGGGAGCCTGCAGGCCTGGGGAGACAGCCTGCTGCTCCCCTCCCACTCTCCCTCTCTCTCCTCGGCTGGAGTAATGAGCACATAATCAGCCTGGCTCCCTGTCAGCAGCAGCACACCAGAGGGGCATGTGGGCTCCTGGCCCAGAGTGGGGGGTAAGGCACAGCGGGGTGTTTCGCTCTCTATCCTCTGTGCCCAGGGTACGCCGCACCCGGTATTAGAGCTTCCCACCACTAATCAAATCATCCTCTAGTCACAGGTCACCAGATCAAGCATGGTGACTTCCTCTTTTTGTTCACATACCGAAAGCTGTTACACTTTCAATGAACTTCCCTACATTTTAAACTGCTTTAACATGAAAGTGTTACATGAAGACACGTATGTTGTCTCACATTCTTTTTCTGCCAGTTCAAGTGTTTGACTTGAGATGTTTGGCCTTGGGCTGCACATTCATTAGAGCTGTTATTTGATGTCAGTAAACACAGTAAAATGATCATAATAAATAGCAGGAAGGTATTGACATTTATTTAAAAGCAAGATAAAAGAAGCTTCTATCTATGCTAACAACAATGTTAGATATGTGTAGGTACTTTTAGGGTCCTATGTGCATATATAAAAACATTTAAGTATCAAATAATTAATCAAAGGGAAAGCGACAAACACTCCAAACTTAAGGGAAGTACATATTAAGGCTCGCAAAAAAAATGTGAAGGCTAAAAATTATTCTGTTTTTAACAGCTTGATCGTTCACATTCTCAGCCCTCTACAAAGTTTCTTTTTGTATTGACTTTTATGGCTTAATGACGTTCAAACAGATGAAGGCCAAACAAAAAAAGAAAGAGAAAAAGAAAAAAGAAAAGCACCAAAGCAGAGCCACATGAAAAGTAACAGCAACCACCGAAGGACAGAACAGAAACAACCAAAGCAAGGAAGTCAACTTCAGTCAATGTGCTTTCATTTCCTTTAAATTCAACTGCTATTATCGTACTCATTGTTTTGACTTTTTCTCCTAATCCCGTCTCCCTGCACTGTGGATTCACAGATTTCATAACTGTCTTAAGTTATCAGAATCAGTTTGCTGTGACACAAACTTTACACAATAGCTGCTGTGTCTAACAGAAAAATCAACAGGGTCACTGACAGGTCAGCATTTATTCTGATCAAATATGTAACTGCTTCCTATTGAGACTTAAGTCAGTCCTGGATTCCCATGAGCAAACTTTGTCCCCTTCACAACAGTTTCCCATTGACTTGCCCTCAATGAGGACTTTGTCATGTGCATTGCTGCAATTATGGGATCCAGCGAGTCAACCACAAACTCAGCAAGCACGTCGTCTAGCCAGGATATGTGAGGTCAAGGGGCTGCGTCACAGCAGTGTAGTGACAGTGGCTTTCTGCTCCATGCACTGCTTAACTTTACTTCCCGAAGCAGAAAACACCCAGATACGATCGAGCAGGTGCCAGATAGATGCTCGCGTTATCTAATGTTTTCAATCCCAAACACACATCCCTCAGCGAAGCCACACACCAAACAGGTCTGCTGAGGACCCGCATTGTCTAACCAGAGTGTGACACCATGATGACTAGTTCACACCTGTGTGGGAAAGTTCAAGAATGGCAAGCAGGTTCGAGGTTGAGAGATTTATGGCGGAGACTGAGTTATTGAGGTAAAGGCAGACAGACTGTACAGCAGTTGGCCTGCGGGCGGGTGCTGTGGCGGGGTTGTGCAGGGGGTGACTGTAGATGGGATGGATGGGAACCAGTAAAAATTTACATGCCCACTAACTTCATTATTGTGAATAATCACATTATGGTGATAGTTTGATTAAAGCATTTATATGATTCGCAGTAAACTGATTCCCCAAATAAGCTGACATGATTTGTTTGATAATTGACTTAATGTCCCGTAGGATGTAGACCCGGAGGAAACATCTTATTACTGCCACAAAATAAGGGAGGGATAGTGTTGGGACACTGCTGGTGTTCATTCAGTTATTTTGTGTGTGAAATTTGTCTTTTTTTCCTCCAACCAGTCACATTGCTCTTTGGTCAAAAACAATTTATCTGGTTTACTTGCAGTCTTTCAGATGTCTTTGGCTTCTTCATCTCCTCATAATCGAAATTTTGTTTTGTATTGAGTATAAGTACTTACTAAATGCCCCGGTGTTGGAGAACGGGAGTCTTTTAGTCCTGCAGATCCAGGGACGTCCAAAAGAGGCCATTTCATCTGCAGGTACTGCGGGCGACACAAAGGAAGCAGAATTACAAAACAGAAGCAGACGCACTGCAGGGAAGAAACATGCACGGTAATAAAAACAAAATGCATTCAGAAATAGACATGAAAAAGAAACCACAAAGATAAATCCAAAGCTCTGATTTGCAAAAAAACACAACAACTCTAATATTTACTTTTAGTGAACCGTGGGGACTGAAGCGTGCAAAAGTGGTATGAATGGTGTCAAGCCCGCAGAGATCTCCAGCAGACACCTGTACCAGACCCACATCGCTGCTGGAGTCAGACAGTGAGTTTTGGCATGAGGGAGAGCAGGGAGAGCGATGTGAACACAGCGGACTGGTGGAGGACTGTGAAATTGCCGTTTGTCAAGGAAAAACAAGAGGCCAGCTGTGGGCGCCCATCGCTGAGCGGGTGGGAAGAGACAGCTGGAAGGAAGCCCCGTCTAGAGCGGCGAATGGTTGAGCCTCCAACTCGGAGCTAACTCCATTGGTTTGGCCTTTTGACCCCAGACATAGTCCCTCCTCCTTTCAGTATCACTACTTTTCACGCATGTACCAAAGTTATCATGAGAGGGTTGTGTAAGTGTTTGCTCTTTTCCCCCCCACGTCACTAAGACTTCCACCACCGTGTTGCCCGTCTCTTTGCCACTGTGCCATGCGGAAAGAGCTGTGTGTACTGGAGGAGAGGTTTTTATGATTTATAGCCTCATACAACAAGCTTTTTTTTTTCTGTCCTCCAGCGATGGAGATAGCATGAAGCCAGAGCTCCAAAAGCACGGCTCAACCATCTGGTTTATGAATCAGTTTAAATACCGGACACAGCAGCTTGTCATGCATGTGGATTTTCTCTCTGGTACAATTTCAAATTAATTAAAAGGGTTTTATATTATAGGTTGTGTTTTGCTCATCCAGATCCATGTAGTGCAGAGACATAAAGGTATCGTAGAACATTACTGAAGTTGCCTTTTGGGCACGGGAGCGTATACGGGTTATATATTCTGTCTGTAAGTGGTGATTATACAATCTCACCATGCATCCTCTGTTATTACTCTACAATGCATACTATCATTTGTATTTACATAGCACTGTGCATATGAATTCCTCCGCCCAGAGCAAACATCGGATGAATGGAAGAGACACGAAATAGTATGTGACGTTTAAGAAATGACTGACGACAGCAGTTAAAGAATATATGCAACGCTTTGTCCGCTTTTCAAAAGTTGTTGCAGGATAAATGATGACAAACAAGCAAACTGGAGGAGTCATGCATTCAGGTTCTGATTTTTAAAACTTCATTCATCACTCAGGGTTTGTAAGGAGGAAGGAAGCTTGGATGGCTGTGGGTTAAAAATGGAAAAGACATTATAGCAGGAGGGGGGAAAGGGAGAGGAGGGAGAGAAAAAAAAACATTTTCAGGAATGAGTTTGTCGGAGCAGGCAGAGGGTATTGTTTCCTGACAGCTGGGGTCCAACAGAGCACCGAGGCAGGGGGAAGGGGACCCTTTTTCCCTTCGAAAAGGGGGGAAATTCTTGGAGTTGACATCAGCCCTCTTCATTTTCACTATACTGCTCAAGGCTGAATCGTAGGTTCCAACTAATGGGCCCAAGTCCATACAACTGTCAGGAGGCAGTTGCTTTTAGAGGCTGCTAGCTCCCTATTGAAACTTTACTCTGCTGTGTGCATGGCGCCTAATGAATGCTGCTCTCCGGAGAGAAAATCCAAAACAATGCAGTTTTCTCTGTCTAATCTATGTCAATCATGAGTCCTTCCACAAATGAAACGAGCGCTATTGTGAGCGTTTGGTCTTGCCCGGCCGTGCCCACCCCGGCTCTCCCACCCAATCCATCCCTTATTTGACAGCTTCTGCCAGGACTGAGGAACATGCCCCCAGGCACTTTTTTTTTCCTGAGCGCCTACTTTTCTTTTAATTGCCAGCGTGCCCTATGGAGCAACTGTTCACACACTCCCCGAAACATCCAGCCAGGTAAATGCCAGCCGCACACTGTCACATTAGCTTCAGTCCAGACTACAGCAGCACACCACTCACACTAACACATGAGAGGGAGAGAGGGAGGGTGTTCCGGAAACAAAAGGCGAGGAATTGTGGGCCATGCTGCTCAGCAAAAACTTTCTCAGTGTTACAGTGAGAAAAAAAACCCACAAGGGAAGTGTAAGAAAAAAAAAAGTTAGGACAGCTGTATGAGAGCCAGCACTTAAAATGGATGATTCAAATAGTTCTGACATGTTTTAAAAGATATTAAATGTTTGTAAAAGATTAAAACAGGAGATGCATCAGTATCACTGTAACTGCAGGACATTTAGTGATCCTTTACACATGCCCTTATTTTATTAGAGACAAATACAGACATATGGCTGGGGCCCATAGCAATGTCTGTTTCAGCATGGGAGCTGGAAGCTCTGGTAAACAGACTCGGACAGACTACTGAAAGAAATGTGTAACTAAAGTAAAGTTTAGTTGATCCATTTTCATAGCTCTCTAATTGTCTTCCAGCCTTCCCTGCTGCCTCCAACGCTTAGAATAGACATCAGTAGAATGTGCTACTTTTACAGGACCCAGATGCGACAAAGGTGGCAGTGATGCCACTGAAATTTTCCAAAAAGCTACACTGGAGCCCTTTGGTTTTTTGAACAGAGAGAATGCAACATATGCTCTGGGGCATGTGGCCTGCCAGAGCTGGGTTCTAATTGTTACATCGCTCTCACAGAGCGAAGGAAAACACAGCCAAGAGTCTTTGTCATCTCTGAAGTGTGTGGTGCCATACTGCAGGCCAACATCAGAGCACCGAGAAGAGACAGATGTCTGGACATTTGCTGTCAAACTAAGTCAGACACTCTGCCAAAGGGACAGAAAAAAAAATCCCAAACTTTGCTAGCTACTGTCTGCCCACTTCAGGGCTGCAGTGAGAAGTCAGAATGACTGTCAAAAAGTAAAGTCAAGAAATAATATAAAAGCAGAATTTGTTTGTAATTCTATAAAATGTGCAGAATACTTATTACTAAAACATTTTGATTTTGGAAAACAGTAGATGTGCCTTAAAACTAACACTATCTAAAACAGACCATTTGTTTCTACATCTTACCCTGAATTGCATTAACTCAGTAAGTCACGAGCAGACAATGAGACAAAGTCAAACAACAAATAAAAGAATGAATATGTATAAAGTTGCAGCTCAGACACTTGTGAAATGGCTTCGCTTAACTTGTGTTGAATAGCGGAGCAGCAGGAATGCCTCCACGGATCGCTCCAGCAGATAATGTCAATCACCTACTGTGTGGAGAGCCCCTCCCCATTGTTTTCTTTTACCCCCCAACAGAAAACAAATGGGCCGCACAGCTTGCTGTTTGGCTGAGGTGTTAATTACCGTCTCCTGCCCATATGAACAGCAACTTCAGACAATGGCCCTGTCAGGCCCCCTACACAACAGTCCCTCCCTGGTTTGCTCTGCTGATATCACCTGCTCATGTGGGGGCCATTGACACCTAAACCTGATCTATGCGCGCAACACAATTAAAGCCGCGGCGACAAAGACAATGTGATAAGGAGCCCCCGCCTTGTCTCGGAGTTTGCATTAAGGCTCATTGTTTACCAACATTAGAGGCAATTACATTGACAATTCTTAAGCAAACCTCGGCAGTCATTGTGCTAATTAGTGTGTAATTGATGGGGAAACGACAAGCAGCTCAGCTGGTCAGACCCACAATGCACTACTGGGCCACTGCAAATTTTTCTGAATGGGGACCATGTCCTATTATCCAGTCCACTATGAAGTAAGTAGATTAGTCAGGGAGGAAGTTATTAATTAAAGTTATTTTCAAGGAAGGTACAGAGAGAAAAAACATTACATATATTTTGTTGTGGGTGTAATTGGTGGAGATATTAGTCATCCAAACAGACTACCTGGATTTCTACCCTTTTTATAATTGGGGATGTGCTTCAACTTTAGATGCTGCCCATAAAAAATCTATAAGTACTGTATTTGTCCATTTTTCCTCTCATCACTTGAATTTAACACACAGCCGAGTCTCTTTACATTTATTTACCCTGAGAAGCCTGTGGTCCTCCAGTGGAGATAGCACACAGCTAATGGCTACCACATTTGAAGTGTCCATTAGCCCATAGAGGAATGAAGTTAAGTGACTATGACAGGGGCACTCCCTCAGTTCGCCGGGCCTCTATTGTGACCCGGTTGGTCGTCCTTGCGCTCTTATTCACAGCCAGCAAAAAAAACTGGGTCAAAGGTCAGACATCCAGAGTGCTGCGGTTTCTATGGCAACGTGGCCTATTAAGGCCAGGCTCATTGGCCTCTTAACATGCTCTTGTACACAAAAGAACTATTAGTGCAAAGAGGGAGAGAGGAGAGTGAAGAGGGGAGGCAGCGCGAGGGAGGTCCCAACAACACAGCGACAAGGTTTTTCCAAGATTTCCAAGATGGTTACACACTCGGCCTGCGACTCCAACCACGTCTACATGGAGCACGCAGAGAATCTGAGCAGCCCATAAGAGGCTGCTAAGAAGAAACTGTATGTGCGTAATTTATTAACACATAATCAGAAGGAAAAAAATCTGTTGTGGTAGTCTGTGCCACATTTGAAGGGTAAAATTCTCATTTTCTGCAAAGAATTTCCAAGACTCACTTTTTAAAAAGTCAGTGAGCAATGGTGTCACATGACTGTCTCATGTATATTCTACACAAGGCCAAGCTGGCCAGCAAACTTGTTTTATTTGAAAAGTCCTGGGAGTGAATTTACTGCTGTTTCAGTAATAAAACAGCATTAAGAGTATACAAGGCCAAGATACCCCCCCCCCCCCCAAAAGAGCTTCTTTAACATTCTGCCCCGGTGAGTGAGCTGTGACTTCAGCAGGAGTTTGCATTTTTGCAACTCAAGCAATTATTTGTATCAGGGTTTTTTTTTCCTTTTGCATGACATGATCCTGAGTTATTGCTTCCTGTATCCACAGCATTAGAGTTCATATGAGTCATTAAATGAAGCCGCCATTGTTCTTATTCTATCTCACTGACTCTCAGGTACTTTGAATCAGACGTGGAGCAGTCCGGTCTCGCTGAGGTTAAACTTAGGAATAAGTGAGTAATTCTGTAACGGCAGCTCATATAAAACTCACTGTATAATTAGACACACAAGAAAATAATTATGCATCTGGTAAGAGCAAGGCCATCTCATAAAGACAAAGAGGAGGGCGCGAAGCTATTCAAGTCAATTATGTGCAGTCAGTTATGTGGTTTCCCGTACCTGGGAGATCTGCTTTCAATTGTCACACACTGCTCCGCTTAATGTCAGTGTGATCTGATGTCAGGACAGGCTACACCTCGAATGTCAAAGATGTCATCCTTTTCCATGTCCTGTGGCATTGTTTGTCCAGTCATGCAGGAACACAACTTTTTATTGTTTGGGGAGTAGCCTCGTTTCATTGAAATTCACAGCCGTAAACGTCTGTATAATTAACTCCAGAACACGAGGTGGTTACCAGTGGTTGGCTGGATGTTTACAGTAAAGCTCGACTTAGAAATGAAACGCGTGTGTGTGCGTCTGAGTGTAGGTGTGTGTGCAAGTCTACGCCAATGACACACAAGTGAGACCTGAATTGTTCATTTATGACCGAGCACAAATTGACTGGAGACAGCATGGGTTACCAATATAATACAGCGTTTCCTGCCAAGGCATTTAGGAGGCAATAATCCAGCATGCACCCCTCACACCGAACAGGGCAAATACCACAGCGCAGTAATCACTCCAAACTCTCGGCAAAGACATAAAAATAATCTTTTTCTCTTCTTTTTCCAGAAACTGCAGATAAATATTTACCCCCACCGAAAGAGTAAATTTGAGCACCTCTGCTAAAAGTGTGTCTAAAAGTTTTGTTTTTTTTCCCCTGACAGGGCACAGTGGGTGATTGTTTCTTTTTTAAAAACTTCCTAAGAGCAGCTGACAGTGGCAGGGGAGGCAACGAGGCATCTTGAAGGGGGAAAAAAGTCAGTTTTGAAAGCCTGAGGTGGGCATAAGTGGGTGTAGTGGAAAAGGCAAGAGAGAGAGAAAAAAGGGCCTAAATTAAACACATTTGTTTCTGCTCTCACATACCACAAGTCTTATGAAAACAGAGGGCTGATTGTGTTCACTCTGCAAGTCCACCCCCCCCACCCCACCCCTCCTCTCTCTCTCTTCACCACCACCCAACACCACCACCCAGCTCCACACCCCCACCCCCTGTCCTGAGCAGCAGCAGCCCATCCCCCCCACCCTCACACACACACACACACATACGCACACACAGCTGCCTGCAGATGCCTCCTGTGTTTGCTCTCCGAGTGCAGGCGCAAATCTCCAGGCCCCGCAGACTCCTGGGCCCTGCCTCATCTCACTTTTTACTACCTGACATCCCTATCACCCCACCGCTAACTCCACTCGCTCCACTCTCCCGTCTCCTCTCCGCCTGCCTGCCCCGCCGCCTGCCCTCCCCCCACCAAGTCTGTCCTACTCAAACACGCAGACACATTCACAATCCACAGGTATGCATCGACACCCGCTCCTGTCACACAGGGAGACAGACACTGACTGTTAGAATTAAAACCTATATCATATATGTACACTTTAAAATATCTAAAAATGGACTTCAAAATCAAAATAAATCTCTTATCTAACAGGCTAAATTGGATAAACAACAAAAATAACATATTTTTGGACAGAAAATAAACTCATTTGACACATAATGCTTTGTCTGTTACACATGATCCAATAATATAATGAAAACAATACTTTGTAAAGTAGTTTCAAACTTCCACACTGTGCCACAGAGCACCCAACTTACTACCATGACATTCCCCAGGATTAGTTATGCGTATTGTCAGCAGGCTGCAGGGAGGTCTGGAACGTCGCCAGAGCATTTTTATACCTTAAAACATTTGTAAAAGTCATCCCCCTGCAATCTACAGGCTTCATTTTCATCACGCTGCGTGCATAGTGATATTGAGTGCTAAATCATGATCTAGTGATAGCTTTGGCTGTAAATTCCGATGCACGCTCACATCCAGGGATCCTCTTACATGACTGAAACTTTGTAAAGAATAAATTTTCCAGTAAGAACATATAGGTTTTCAGTGTTGGAGGAAAAAGCCTTTAGAGAAGTCACAAGGCGGGATGAGGTTGGGTCATGAGGTCCCCTACCTCTTCAAGGTTCATCAGGTCTCTTGAAAGCAAAACAATGGGAGTAGAGACATTAAGCAAAGAACTGCCCTAGATTTTTTTTTGCTCTGTCAATATTGAATAAATTACTTTTTACACATTTTGTTAAGAGACATGTTTGAGGGGAACTAACATTGATTTATATGAGCTGCTAGAGTTTTCAAAGTTGCAGAAAAATGTCGTCGTAACATTAACCAGACCACTGAGAACTCAAGGTTTGACATGCTATTTAAAACAATATATATATGTACAGCTGCTGCTATCTTTCAGTTTCAATACAATCTAATGAGAACGGCAAGGTGATTACGATCAGGGGCTGCTGCAAATATCAAATTCCCAGGGACAGAGTTTAGGAGAGGCCCCTCACAATTACACAGTATTCAGGAATGCAGAGCATGAACCACAGTAACATGGAGCTGAAGACAAAATGCTCACATCCCATTTTGGACGTTAAGCACACACCACGTGACAGACGAGGTTTACGAACAGCATAAAAATAAAAAAAAGTAGGAAAGTTTATCTTTCATGAAGAGCTGTTTCTGCGAACCCCAAATCGGTGCCACAATGCAACAAACTTCCACTCAATCCAAACTGCACACTTCTGCAAACAATTAGTGTTAACCCAAGAACTGTAAGCTGCTCAGAGAGAGCGAGGACAGAGAGACTGAGGGAGAAGGAGAGAAAGAGAGAAAGGGGGAGTGACTGGAGAAAGAGAGGGGTGCTTGTGCACAATTACAGCAGGGATTTATGGCCTGAGAAACAATTTATAAATCACAGCGCCTGAGCTAATGTGCTCCAGATTGTTCTCCATGCAGCTGCAATTTTGGTCTGCGTGAAACGGCATAATAAACCTGGCTGGAGGACATGTTTGGGTGGTGGTGGTGGTGGAGCAGGGAGAAAAGTTGAGTTTGTGGGTGGGGGCTGATGCGGGTGAGGTTGTGGGTTTGCAAACTTTTGGAGGTGTTTGGAACAAAGAAACTGAGAACTTTTTTTTTGGTGTGAGATTTTGCTGAGGTGCCATTCTTGTTTGTTTCAGTCGACAGAGAAAGAGCAAATAAGAAGGTTTGTGCAAAAATCTCAGAAATATAAATTCCCAAACCATGCAAGGACCAATTACGGGATGTGTTCTATGGTAATAGTGGGCTTACACAGTAGCAGGACAGTAAATGCAACAAAACTGTAACTGAATAATTACTCAAGTTTCCACTGAGAAACAATTTAAGTCTCCAGCCGTAAACCTAAGACAGTTTTATGACCTCATTGTGAAACTGTGAACTATAACCTTTTAATTACACTCTCCACATGAGCGAAAATGAATTTTAGGTTATAATAAGAAAAGACAAATGTTGCAAACCGATCCCTTCATTGTGGCTACAGGCTGGTGTGGACGAAGGGATCGGATGTGCTGAGGGGAAGCCTGGGCTTTTGTGGCCACTCAGCCAACTGGCCCTGAACCTTGACCTCTAACCCTTCACCCTGGGGGGCAAACAAAGCTCTGAGTGACATCTGAAACTAGACACTCTGTGGGGAGAGAGTGTCTGGACAGGACTCAAATAACCCCATTAACTCTGCAGAAAAGATTTATGGCTTTTTATTCTTGCCCGTGCAAAATCTTGAACGCTGACGAGTCCCGTGGATCCGTCAAAGACAATTAGAGGTGTGCACCCAGTTTCGTCTTGTTTACTCGCCAACACCTCCATCTTGCACGAAGATAAGCAGAGAAAAAAGTTCCATAATTAACGACTCCGGGTAGAGTTGTGATTAGCGGTGATACACACATATGCCAGCAGTTAGTCTGTATCCAAATAAATTCTGCTTAATACGAACAACATGAAGCTAATCTTCAGGCGGTTTTAAGAGAGTCACTGATGCATATTCACCAGCACCTCTGATGGATTCTATACAATGGATTACGTAAACAGCTCTGGCATTAGTATACTGTAAACAAAAACAGAGAGAAAAGTTGATGGTAAATGTGCTGCGGTGAATGCGGGCCTCCGTCGCCAGAATGCTGAAAGCCACTGTAGTATTTAAATCAGGCAAGGAGGGAGGAAGACTGGGCCAAGCATTCTGTAGCTCAGCTGTGAGGCTCTAAGCCGTTGCCCTAGGGTCTTTGTCCTGCCTTTCAGGGCAAGTCTGAGGTAGTCAAAGACCCTATTCATGACCGGCGCTCCCCCTGCCAACACACCCATACAGCCCCAGTCAAGTCAGCCGAGAGCTATAGAGCCTTCCCATTTCACACGAGAATCAGACCTGCCCCTAAAGCCTGCTTCAGGGATTTCCAATAGCCAACCCCTCCAACCCATGTACAAATCAAACAAAAGGGCTCCTTGGCCTACTCCATGTCATATAGGGCTGATTAGATCTTTTTTTTTCTAATGTAGCTACTCTAAATTTGAGGCAAATAAGTCAGTCACATTTGTAGGGATTTAGTATACAGCCATGTAAATGGATGAGGGATTATGTCAGCGGATGACGCGGAGCGGCCATCCAACACCCTATCGTTATCATTCAATAATACAAGATTCACCTCATCCCTATTTTAAAGAAACAGACAAACATGAGTATGTCAAATGATAAAGTCACAGAGCAAGGACATCTAATCACACTAGTCATCTGAGGCAGGCACAAGGGGGAATCCCTCTATCACCACTCATGTCCGAGGAGCACAAGACCCTTGACAACAGCCATTACTCATAAATAATCATTACCTCATCATTTTAAATTGAGCAGATAAGGTCAGGCAAGAGCCATATTCTTCGGCCGAGGCCAGACTGAAAAAAAAATATCAAGACGTTTCTGCTGCTTCTGCTGTTTATTCTAACAGGATCCACAAGTCTGGGTGCAGATAAGGAGGCTACACAGTTGGGATGACTTGCGCCTCTGCCACGCTTTAATTGAATTTGTTGCTCCGCAGAACATTGTGACTTCTTAACAAGTACAATTGGTTTACGAGGGTAACTAGGGGAAGCAAGGGGCACCTAAGGGTTACGTTCTTATCAATATTAGGACAAGCAAGCTCATGAGAAAACAGTACTTACGTGTGCGATATTCCAATTTCTAATTATCTCTAACCAAAAATTATTTTACCTTACCTCAACACTCAAAGAATTGAAAGACTTATTTTAATTAATTCCATAGTTATTTCACAAGAGCAAATATGGCCGTCAATAACAGCAAAATAAATCTGGGTTTAATTCCATAACTACCTAGGCTCATCTTTTCCTCTTGTATTCTTAGACAAAGTTAGTAAAAGTAACCCCAAAGTAGCACATGTCCCATTTATATAAAAGTATTAAAACATGGAAAAATTCCCTGTGGCTCCGTTTAAGATTTATGTAGTCAAACATACTATCCATTACATACTCCACTTGTGTTTTTAGAGCCAGAGCTAAATTCAGATTACAGATGGCACGTCAGTCTCTCAGTTACATCATCAGTTACAGCTCTAAGTTTATAGCATAAGTGAGTTATAATCTTTATTTATACATAAGTATTAAGTGAGAGACAGATCCACGCTGTGACATGAAGTAAATAAAAGATTATCGGTGAAGTAATAATTTACATGAATTGAAGCTAACCCAAATCAGCTATAATCTGCCAAAGGTCTGTAGGTTGCACGTGTACGCAGGTGCAATGTGTTGACGTGACATGTGTCCGTCAGGGGACGTGAGCCGCTCCGGCAGGCCAAACTTGCTCCACCATTACGGGGACAAACTCAGTGGGAAGCAGCCAAACTGATTTATAACTTCAACAAGAAGAACAGCTGCTCTGCTCGCTGTCAACTAACCTCATCCTGGACGGATATCCATCCACTTCTTAATTTAGTATGACCACTACAACCTCACTGATACTACGCACATACTGCATGACATGGCCTTTCACAGACGCGGCACAGCAAGAACACATTTCTACGTGAACTGAAGCGAAGCCCGATACAAATCTTCGTAGTGCTGATGCAACATGTGCAGGATCTGATAGCCTCCTGCTGTTTGCTGATTGGGCCTCAGCTGTAAGGGAATGGTGAAGCATTGTGGTCGACGGTGGAGAAACAGCGCTCTGTGGGAGACAGAATCCCTCAGATAAGTGAGTGCCTCAAGGTCTGGAAGCCGGCCCACCTCGGGATAACAGGCAAAGGAATAGCAGGACCCGTATCTGCCCCAGTTTATGCTCCCACCACCACATCTCATCAACAATCTCTCCTCCTGCCTTCTCTCTCTCTCTCTCTCTCTCTCTCCCTCTCTCGCTCTCTTGCTGCCTGCAGTGCTTAAACTGAAAACAGCTGCTTGGAATACCAGACTGATGAAATCCTGTTTAGAGCTTTTTCGTTTTCTTCCTGCTGTACAATCACGTTTTATTAGCATGGAGTGAAGCGTTTAAGGTACAATTACAGAGGGAAAACATTTCTTTATGTGAGCTAAACAGTAGTGGTTATGGCTATGAGTGGGCCACATACACTTATATGGGACAGTCCAGCAGCACAGCATACTGCCTTCCCCCACCCCCCAGTCTGTCAGTTAGATACAAGTATGACTACAAGTAAGGACTGTTTTCGCTATCAGCTAATCTGAAGGGTTCAATCAAATTACGCTGTCTGTAGCCGAAACAACAGTCGATTGATAAGATGATCAACAGGGATTAATCTGCATCTATTTTGATAATCAGTAGGACCCAATAACAAAATACAATACCAGTACATTTAAAGGTCCAGTGTGCAGGATTTAGGGACGTCTATTGGCAGAACATCATATTCGTAACTATGTTTTAATTAGTGTGTAATCACCTGAAAATAAGAATCATTGTGTTTTCGTTACCTTAGAATGAGCAGCTTATATCTATATATGGAGGGGTTCCTCGTCTATACAGTCCGCCATGTTGTTCTACAGCAGCCCAGATCGGGCAAAAGCTGGCTCTAGATAGGGCCATTCGTGTTTTCGCATTGGCTTCCGTAGTTCTCCAACACATTTGGCACACAGGTGACGTTTAAGATGATTGCGATCTGCAACCTCACCGCTAGATGCCACTAAATCCTACACACTAGACCTTTAAAGTGATACCAAAACAAATTAAGTACTTCATTTAATATCATTTTGTCTCCTTCATTGGATACCAGTCATATGATTGGAAGTACTTAGTTTATGCTGGCAGATGCCTCAAGTATGTAGTATAGCCATTCTTCTGAACGTGTTGGTGGCATCTTGTCACGCTGAACTGCCAACTATGTCAAAAAAACTGCACTCGACTTCACCACACTACAGACTTTGCGGGTTGTAGCTGCTGTAGTAGTGGGCTGATCACATGAAACATCAAATCGAAGAACACTTGCGGTTATCGGCTGTGAGCAAAATCATATAAACAGTCTTTTTTTTCTAGATCTGGGTACAAAAAGGATCAAATGCAGGTATCCTTGATTGGAGACGTTTTGATACTACTTGGTACTGGGTTATTTCAGTCATGGTATCGTACTGATACCAGCACTAGTTTATCACTTAGTAGTTGCAGACATGTTTCAAGCAAGCATTCCCAGAATATTCACTGATTCTCAACTGTGACTATTTGATGTTTTTCTCTACCACATTTGACAATAAACTCAATATCTTTGGGTTTTTTATTGTTGGTCATACAAATAAGCCTGGGCTCTTTTCCATTTTCTAGAAGTTTACAGTTTATATATTAAATATATTTAATTAACAGCTGCAGCCATGAATCATGCATTTAGTTTAACTAACAGATCATCAACCAAAATATGTTTGATGTCTGACATGCTGATGTAACCAAAACAGAAAGCAGAAGCTGCAAAGAGCTCATGTTTGGATTCAAAATGATTTTACAAGATAAATGAGTTTAACAGTTTATCCATGATCAGATATTGTTCCAGGACACATAGTTTCAGGACTGTGGTCACTTGGGAGTGAGTCTGACCACCTTCCTGATAAATCCAGGGGCCCACCCTCATCCCTCCCATCCCCCCCTTTGCACCAGGGCTCCAGGTTAAGACCACAGAACAGACATGACTAAGCTGGTATTCACATGACACATGATACATGTCTCCACCTCCCACATCTTCATCTCCCAGAGCTTTAATTCATGGTAAAAACTTTTTTGATAATTAGCAGCTGTGGAGGACGGCAGATAGCAAGCTTTGTATTTCCACCACTCCAGACTCAACTCTTCTGTCTCTGAGTTTCATAATAGCTCAACCAAGCAGTGACCATCCCCTACACAAGGACTGCAATTGTTTGAAAGTGTAGACCCAACACGTGTAGACATGACCAGCAGTTTCCTCAATAAGTAGCTAGAGATTTTTTGTTTACTGAAAAGCTTTAATATCTAACTCTACAGCAGCTTTTTTGTTGTTGTTTTTGATGTCAAACAGACATGGTCAACAACACGTCGTTAAAGTGCTTCAAAGCTATAAAGAGATTTTGGTGTGAACTCAGGTTGTTAGGGATGTTCACCTTTGGCCAAATGTCTCTCTTGAAAACACAAGTTTGCCCAAATTTTTTAACAGGGAAAAAGCAATGTACCAAACCGCGGAGCAGCTCCAGCCAAACACAGCGAATGAGAAAAACACATTAATTGATAAAAACACATTTGCACACATATTCATCTTGGCACATCAAAGGGATTCATTGATGTCACTGAACATGGGGAGTCTGCGGCTAGAGAGGGGAGATGTTGGTTATCCTTTCCTCAAAGGGTGCTGAGATGCTCCTGATGGGCCCCGCGCTCGAGAAGCCAGAGAGCGCTATAAACAGAATTTCTAATGTCAGGCGGGCGGGTGGGTGGGTTTAGGTAGTGAACTAGCAGGCTATGGGGTAGTGGGAGGAATTGACGCCAGCTCATGCTTTCCACAGAGACCAAAGAGGGAAGGATACAGACCAGGACTGACACCATTTCACACAGTTCTATACAAGTGATGTTAGGAAGTCAGCGTGAGCATCAACGGTCTGAAAACTGAACGCATGATCCTGTAAGACTGTATAAGAAAGGCTGTATGTGAAGCTACAGATTACAGAAGTGTTTCTTTCCACTCTGACACCTACTAATTTCAATGTCTGTCACACACTGAGTGAATTTATACATGTAAAGTGGAATATTTGCAAACTGCTCTGACTATACAATCACCACTATACACTGCTTTGCTTTGTGTTGCACTAATTAGGCCTGTCCTTGAGTACCCCTGTGTCACAAAAGTAACTGCTGAGACACACAGTTGTTGAGATACACAACAATTTCAACTGTAATCAATTAAAATGCTTCTATTTTAAAATGTGAAAGTGCACGCATCAGTCCAAACATCCCTCCTCCTCCTCAAACTAAAATCATGACGAATCTAATATTTCAAAAACGTTTATTATTTTGCCAAATTTAATTTAATTTCCTCAAGCCCTAGCACTGAGTTTATTATCAGAATGAATCACTCCAGGCGAGAGCTCTCAGCCAGCGATGGCATTTCTGCGGTCGCTCGCGATCTGTTTTTAATTGAACAGTGCCACTAAATTGATGTAGATGTGTTTGCCTTTGAAGGAAAAATCTTTTAAAAACTATAAACCCAGTCAAAAATGTTAGCTCTGTTGACACAGCGCTTGGTTGAAAAAATATTTGCCGCGCTAACATTCAGGAACACAACACTGAGGGTTGTCAGAATGTGAGCCCTGTACACTGTTCCCTCTGTTGCAAAGTATCCACAGAGCCTCACCTGAGCACCCCTCCCCACCCCTCCTCTCCATCAACCCCCGACACTCACAGACCTTACACACACAAACGTGCAGCACGCATGGATGCATGTGTGCACATTCGCATATGCAAGCAAGGTGAGCGAAATGCCAAGTGAGCCACCTGATGAAAAGACACCTCCACACAAACAGCGTTTGCTTATGCAGGGTGAGGCCCTTTTATTCAGTGGGACAATGTCTGTGTTGACTTTTTCTTTGTCTGCACATTTTTAAGCACCAAAAGCAGCAGAAAAAACGGGGGGAGGAAAAAAAAAGAAGTCAGAGAGGCATGCAATCGTAGCCACCGACATGTTCAGACTTATACAAGCTCTCCATTCATATCTCAATCTCAAACAATTTTCTATTCAACAATCATGCTCAGGAGTTGGAGTGTCCCGCTGCGCATTTGATGAAGATACATTCGAGCGGTTAACCTCGCTCTCGCATACGTGCCACCTCTCACACACAAGAGGCATTTCACTCTTTGGTGATGATGATGATGTACTAGCAGAGTTATCTAAAAGTGCTGATGAGGCTGACAAGAGGTGGCGTCAAAGCAGAGTGTGTGCTCACCAATTAAATCTGGCACCAGTCTGTCACTACGGGAACAATGTGGCGATAATCACATCAATGAATTGACAAACAATAAGCTGGATTTGTCGGACTGACTTGGTAGGAAGGGGGGAAAAAAGAAAACTCTCTCTGGGCCCGGCACACCACAGCAGGCAGAAGTCTGGTGGAACATCTCTGCAAACATAAAAAACCTCCCTCCCCAGCTCTCAGTGGATTACAGCAGAATGTCAGCTCTGAGCAGGCTTTAAATCAGTTATGCTTGGCCCTCAGGGGAACTCTGTGCTGATCCCATGTAGGCCTGTCTCTCATTGCTCATGATAGGGTTGCCACATCCAAATTTAAAAGTTCGGGCCTCAAATCCTTCATCGTTCTGCACATTGCTGAGTGAAATCACTGCACGATGACTCTTGAGCAACATCTCGTATCTATTACTGAGCAGTGTGTTCCCTTAAATGCTGATATGTGCGGAATACATAGGCATTACACTGCTTCAGTACTTTAATATTACGCAAAGATGTCAGACCGGAAGGGGCAGTTGTAAATAGATGCATGCAGGAAATGGAAAAAAAACATGCCTCACACACACGTGCACACATTATTCTATCTGTAATTACAAAAATATATATATTTTACTCAAGGCAATGAAGCTAAGAGCTGCAGAGGAGTCTGTCAGCTGGCAATAATCACGTGATCTGTTAGCGAGCCATAACTTTAATATGTCTCCATGCAGCACAAGTACAACCACATACCACACCACACTTATAAAACAAATCTGTCAGTCCCAGCAGGGCTTTCCAAGACACACACTATAATACACTGGGATTGTTTGTGAGAAGTGGCAACACAAATTAGGCTACCCTGTGGGCAAATTTTTTTTATCTCACAAGCCAATCAGCATATTCCACACAATGATGATGCCTGATAAATGGGGCCGAGGAGTTCGGTTAAACTAAGTTGTTGGCCAGGCGTGGGTGCAGGCCGCTGGTAAATATCATCTGTATTGAACTTCATCCACAGGTGTAAACAAATCAAACCCCCAGAATGCGAGCCTAAAAAGGTGCTAAGTCGAACCTCTCTCATCAATCAAATTCACTGCGTTAAGCCACAGGCAATATGGAGGACCTTAAGACATCTGCTAAGTATGCCAGCCATTGTCTGCCTGCATGTTTTCTGCCACGCTGATGATTGACACAGTCAGCTCACCCTGTCCCATTGACCTCATTCTTTTCTCTTTCTAACATGGAGGATTATACCTCTGAATTTTAAATCCTCTCCAATTATTTGCTACTTTGCCTCGAGTAACAAGAACAGCAGTTTTTAATTTTCAACTTTGCTTTCCTGGACAAAAACACAAGACAGTGAGCGGCTTTCATACAAGACACAAGACAAAACAAAGCAGAGACTAGATAATGGGCTGCTAAAAATTCAGACAGTTACTTAAGACTGTTTGCTCCTTAATTATACTAAACACATCCAACAAAGTTTCCTGCTAAAAAATCTGTCAGAAAAAGCACAGCACGTTACGCTGCATTTACATTCCCGCGTGTTTATCTCTGACATTATCCTCTTCGAAGCTCTGGTGGCCAGAAGCAACAAGATAGACGATCTACACACAGTGGTATGTATCACCTAGTGTGAGCAGAGTAGCCATTTAGTTAATGAGCCCCAATGGAGACCTCCAATGAAGCCATCAAGACTGCTCAGAATAACAATGGTCAACTAACGCCTTTCTAATTGAATGGAAGGTAGAGGGAGGCGAGGGGAGTGGGCCTGGAACAGTGAAAAGGAGACAGAAAAAAAGGGAAGGGGGGGGCAAAGAGGGGGCCTTTTCAGTCAGATGCCTGCCAGGCCTTAACGAAAGTACTTGTTTTTCGGGGGGGATGTGACATGGATTGGGGGATGGACGAACTCGGAGGAACACAGCTCTCCAGCAGGGATTATTTCAAGGAAGTTTGCATAGTTAAATTGCATTTAATAGGTTGCCATCCCAAATAGTGTTGGTGAAACTGCTTAAAATCTTGCATGTTTGTTAGGAATCAGCGTCCATTGTCACTACATATGACATGTTCTTTGACCTTAGTGTGGGCTGTTTTTTTATATCATGAACTTACTTCTGTGACTTTATTTGTCATGTCTGCAGCATTGCTAACTGCTGTGAAATCATTGTACAGCCTCCACGCTTTATTAGCCTGTCGTTAAGGCGTGTTAAAATGTGAAATGTATGGATTATACTGGAGAAACCAAAGCAACTATAATCCCAGCGCTGGCTGAAAGCCCTTAACAAGCTTCGTGGACGACTGATGTGATGCAACAAGTCAATGAATCATTGCGAACTCCGCATCAACAACACTTACTTAAGAGTGTCAACCTTATCTAGGCTTTTTAAAAGTCCCTGCACAACAGCTGTCACAGACACGGCAGCGAAATGCCTCCCATGTGTGTCAAAGCAAGGTATTACATTGTGTTGCTGAAGGATATGACTTCAGGAACAGGTTATTTTTTTTTATACTTTCTGCAGGGAATGTGTGCAAAAAGCCTGTAGGGTTCAAAAGCAGTGATAGTGGCTTGACTGCATACTGAGGGAAGGCCTTCCTTAAAAACACAAGTGCAAACACAAAGGCAATCTTGCACTTCTAAAATACATTCTTTTGAAGAATACTTGCATCTACAGTGCAAAATATAAGAAACTAATGGTGGAAGCATATTAAATAAAAGCATGTTTAGTAAAGCAAGGTCACTTTAAAGTATGATCAACGTGCAGCATGGGTGTTGCAGGATATTTTCGACAAGGAGTTGCCATAAATCATTCAAAAATAATACAGGAAAACAAAGAATGACTAATGTGTCTGAACTTTGAGCCGATTGAGAAGTTGTCAAATGCACGGCTTGTGGAGGGGGTGGGTGGTAGGGAGAAATTTATATCCCCAAAAAAAGAACAAAGAAGTAGTTAGTACTCCTTGAGAGGCCACTCGGAGGGAATATGGCGGTCTGGCAGTGCACAAGGAACTTTTACGCACGGCCAAAGTTTTTGCAGAGCGCGAGCAAACGAGGAAAAGGGAGGAAAGGGTAACATATCCACAGGGGGGAACTTACTGTTCGTGCACTCGGAGACAGTGACCCGTTGGATAGGTATGGATTGGTAAGGTCTGGGATCATGAGAAACGGGTAGCCTGGATAGTGAGGACTCTTAAAAAAGCCACCATCTTGCTGCCTCCTCAGTGCTGCAAGGAGAAAGAAAAGTGAGGGTTGATATAAAGGCACAAAAGCGACACAATTGCCAGCTGTGGCACATGAAGAGGTTTAGTTATGTATGTTTTTTACCTTCATTGAAGTAGTCTCTTGCTTTCTCATAACTTTCTGAGTCTGGTCTGGTTTGGGGGCGCCTCTCAGCTTGCTGACAAGGGGAGAAATATACACACGGAGGGGGAGAAACTATTGAAACTTTCAACACTATTATTATTTCTCTTCACGCTGGGCAGCATGAGACGCTTTTTATATATTTGCAATGTCCTTACCTCTGAGTCTGACGAGCTGCTGTTGTTTTCCGACTCGTTCACTAAGGAGGATTTCACATCATCCAAATCCCTTTCCGCTGACACATTTTCGGATATCTTTTCCTCCTGCTCCCCTTCGTCTTTAAACGAAATCATCTCATCATTGGCCCCCAAATCATCCCCACCACCTCCGTTCAGCTGAGGCATTTTTGCAGGATAGATCGTATCGAGGTGAGGCGAGAAACAAACAAAACAAAAAAACAATCGCAGTATATTTTTATATGATCAGATCAATGTAGTCCAAACGTGTCACTGGAGTAGTAAACTAACTACAAGAAAAAGTGTTCATGTTTCAAAAGCCCCTTTTCATCCTCTGAACGTGCTCCACTGGTCCATGACGAGCCTCGCGATAATAATCCACAGTTAAAGTTGCGACAGAGGCAGAAAATATCGCAGGATATTTTGGCGTCGGCGGCCGGATGCGCAGCAACTTGGCAAAGTTTGGTCTCCTTCGCAGCTTGTGGACAACTTGTGGCCCCTGTGTGTGTCTCCTTGTTGTGCTGCTGAGGAATGGGACTCTCTCTCCTCCTCCTACAGAGCCCGGGGACCACATAAACTACAGTCCGAGCGACCGAGCGGGGGTTACTCAAGAACAAGGAACGCGTCCGATATGATCTCCTTTAATATCCATGTGTGAGAAAACAATGGCTCGAGTTTAAAAAAAAAAAGAAAAAGAAAACACGAGACGATCAGGCTGCAGTTTTCTCCACTTCTCACTCGCTTCTTGTTTTTTCCTCCCTAACAAGCGACGATCTGCAGTTTCTTCCTCTTGCAAAGTTTATCAAGGAGAAATAAAAGCCGATGCAAGTGTGTATAAAAATGTTCAACTGGACGTGGTCGCCCTTTCCCTCCACATTGCTGCCGGGGAATGCGCCCTGAAAAACTACTTGGTTGTTCAAGTGGAAGAAAAGCGCAGCCCGTCCGTAGGGGAGGAGTTTGCACTGAAAACCGACACTTCATTCACCACCATGTAGATCAGCTATTCTTCACCCTCAAGCCACCAACGCACAGCCACCGCAGCATGCAGTGAAATGAGGGCATTTGGACGGAATAATGGAGGTTTGCAAATGGAGAGATACAGTAACCAAACACATAGGGCAGAATGAGCCAGTTATTTATAGCAGTATTATTATTAGTATTAATGCTGACTTTATTTTGTAAAGGATCACTCAGTCAATTTTGCATGTGCTATGAGAATAAACTTATGTTTTCTTATGGGAAGTTGAAGGAAACTTAAGCAGCACCAATCTATCATGTGGTGATCAGCTGATACCTACGCAATATTGTCAGGGAAAGACACGAGTGTAGGTTTTGTTTCAACATTTGGGAGGACACATATGTAATCAGTGGGTTAAGGGGTCCAGAAAAAATTCAGACACTTTGATTTAGTGCATTCAGGTGACATGTATGCATCAATTTGTGCATTTATGACTTTTTTTATGTGCATTTTAATTTTGCTGCTTTTCTGTTTCTATTAATATAGAGGGGGATGTGTCCCCTCTTCCCCCCTTAAATCTACGCCTATGGGGCAAGAGACCACACTGCCTCCCTCTGTGTGAAAATGACAGACCAGGACTAAGTGAGAAAGTCATAATTACACACTGCCATGTAAATTGCACGTCTGTGTGTCCTAAAAACAATGCGCTGGGAAAGACAAAGCGCAATAACACCTGGGATAAGCAGGGGCCCATTGTGGCACAACTGTAGGCATGACAGAGAGAGGCAGCATGCAGGCCTCCTCTGACAGGACAGACCTCACTTCTCTGCCCCCACGGGCTGTAATACATGGCCCCATTGTTGATTTGAGGAACAGGACTGGAGGCCCTGTTTTGCAAGCAGTCTTGGAAGAAGGAGGAAGGGAAGTTGTTTCAGCTTTTTTTCTCCATTCCTGTGGAGTAACCTGCACATTAATCTGAACCATGACTCGGAGATGTGTTTTTTTTTTTTAAATGCACGAAAAAGAAATGTTTGCTCTCAAAGTTGCAAAGTTGGATGTACACACAGAAGTTAGCTGCTGCTCCTGTGTCCCTGAAGCTCTTTTAGAACATTTTCCATCCCCCATCCCATCTTCACCTGTCTCAGTCCAAGTCCAATGGACCTCAGACTTCTCTTTACTTCTGATGCAATTCGACAGGCTTCCCCCTGTTTGAGAAAAGAAGTCATTGATGTTGTCGACTGCGTGTCAGCAAGCTGAGGGTTGACTGACAATTCAGCAGTGTCTCCACGGGCCTCATTAGATCCACACTCCTCCTGGGTGTGAGTGTGTGCGCGCTCAGTGTGTGTATTTGTATTCAGTTAAAAGCAACATATACTGTAGTTGCATACTGCATCATCTATGAATTGCATGCCGGGTGGTTATGGATAGTGGGGTTTCTCAGACGCAGAGATACAGGTTTGCACTTGCTTGCACACACACACACAGGTGAATATTTGCCCTCAGGGCTACATATCATTGTTTTTCTTGGCTACAGTATGCAGGGAATGCATTCTCCAAATGATGCTCGCAAAAGATGTTCATCCACATTTGTGATGCAACCCTTTAGCCTGACACTGAGCTAAAATCTTTTTTTTTTTCCACCAAAAAAACGAAGATTTTCCCCCCCTAAATGTATCACATGTCAGAGATGTAATGGACTGTGCATGTCCCAGCAGGTGTAATTACAATTATTCAGTGCTCATGCACCATAGCTTTATGAATGATTAATAAAGAAATCAAATATTAAAACAAGTCAACACAGAAAAAATAATAATGACAGGCATAAGCAGTCGCTGGGCAGGAATATCTCTTAAATACTGACACTTCTCACACACGCACAAGTTTCAGCAGTGTGCTATTAAGCACCATTGGCATGCAGTAAGTAGACTGTTGTTCACAGTGAGCTGTAACAGAACAGCGAGACATAACACTTAGGTGATAAATGTAAAAAAAAAAAAATATCCAGCGTATCAGAAATGTTTTATTCCGAAGTGAGAAAGCCACCATTTCACAAACAAAAGGATGCCTATTGTTACAAAATGGATGCAGGCGTGACAATAAAGCAGACTAATTGATCGCTTTTAGCTTTAATGGAAGACATAATTATTACACATACATGTTTGCTGATTGAGAAATTTCAGGTATCTTTTATGTGTTTTGTTTTGGAGCTCCATGCGCTGGTTTAATCATTAAAGCATCTGCACTTTTGCTTTTTTTTGTAGAAAATCTGACAATGGAGTATTTGGTAAAAATAAATTTCTTCATACCTGCAACACGTGAGAGGAGAGGATATTTATCTCCTTTAAATATGCCTATGTATCCCTCCCTTCTGTACGACTGCCTCGTTGGAGTGGGATTGGTTTTAACTGGGAGTTGATGAGGGGTCAGGAGAGATGCGAACAGCCACAATCTTAGCCTGGGGGCAGATCGACTGGTGGCCAGAAAATTTATTCAGTGGGTGCTGTCCCTGCATCTGCCTTACTTTGAAGTTGCTCTCTCAACTCTGGCTTGTCGTACGTGACAGTGTGTTCATCTACCCCCCCTTTCACTAAAGAGAGTGGGGGGAAAAGCAGAGATGGAGCACTCGTGTGTGTCGATACCCATGTATGTGATTCACCTTCCACGTGTGGTGTGTGTGCTCCTACCAGAGTGTACAAGGGTGTGTGTGTTTGTGTGGTGTTATGTGCGTGTGTTTGAGAGACAGTGAGGGAGGAGAGAGGGGGGAGATGCTGCGTGCCAATCCATACTCACTTTGGAGAATTCAAGGTCATTCTTTCATGTTTTGCCAACCATCGGTCAATCAGTTTCCAATCAAAGTGGTGCTTAATTCAGCAGTAATTCCCATCTCCTCATCACGTTTTCGCCTCACTGTTCCAGAGGCGTTAAAGCATTTCCCTTGTCTTCCCTCTGATCTGCTGCAGTGTGTCCAACATGTCTTGCCAGGGCCAAACCCGCCCTGTCAAGCTCTCTAATAATACTAGTTAAAGTGTGCGGAGGACATGTCAGATCACACAATGTGCGACTGCTGCGTCCATCTATCTCACTTCAGGAGATTTAGGTCTCACTTGATTGTCTTTGAAGCGCACCCAAGTCATGTTCTTTCATTAATCCAAAGAGCCCTCCGCGATGTCTCCATTCGTTTGTTGTTTTTTTTTTGTACAGCTTGAATTTCGGGAGATGGTGCAAAAAGATGGTCAAAGCAAATCTGTAAGAATTATGAAAGATATGACCTCTTAGCCTTGCATTAAGATGCTCAATAAAACACATTGTTTTCTGTTGTTTTTATGGCAAAAAAAAGATTCAAGGGTTTCAAATCATTCAATATCTGCCACTGGTGTTGAATTATCCACGCTGTCTATACATTTTTTAAACATCCTGAAACTCCCCTCGTATGACCTCAATATATAAAGACTGAATGTGTACCAACTTTCTTTCAGGCATCACAGAAGGATCAACAGATTTAAAAGACAGGAAAAACTAAACATTTGTCTTTTTAACCAAAGGGCAGGATCCACTGCAGATGGATTTACACAACTCGTTTTTGCATCACCGCTGTGCCATATTAGCTCACCTCCTCAGTCATCACACTAAGTCTGGATGGGAGTGCCTCATGCAATCATGGATCTCACAAAAATAACCTCATATCCGTTTTAATCCACAGAAAGGTCTCCTTTCCAGGCTGGTATGGGCGTATATGGCATTTAAGACTGTGTGAGGATATGATTAGATGACAGCTTTTACTGCCTAAAGGGTGTAACTGAAACACTAAACTGTGCAGAGAGAGGAGAAAATAAAAGACTTTGTTGCAAAGTTTGATTCCTTGCCTCTCTCCTTCTCGCTGGTGTTCTGTTGCATTTTGTAGTATCCTTATCCTGAAGACAAGAAAGTGTTTGGTTGCAGAAAAACGCTCAAAGACAACATAAGGAAATGACTGTGTTTATTTCGATGTGATCAAATCAGATTCGTTACAGCATTTCATTTTGTGAGATACAGAGTGAATTAACACATTTTTGTCCAGTACTTTAAGACTCCATTAAAGACAATGTGTGGATGATTCTTGTGTCACCACAAGCTAATCAGTGCAACCTCATAAGGCTTAAAAGACATCAAACATGTCCGAGTACCCCAGCGTGGATTTACATGGCTGCTAAAAAGTGCCTGCTCATGCCTCTTGACAGAAATACATGTTCATGTTTTCCTGTATTGCAGAGGATGCTTTTAAGGAACATTATTTCTGAGAACTTCAAAGCCTGCCAAAAGCACTCTCTTTTTGGAGTGTGCAGCAGCTTGAAAATGTACTTATATTTTCCAAATGGACAGGAAGAGGCCCTCACTGGTATTGAGGTGATGCTAATGCATTGTGGCGCTAGTTTTTCAGTGTACCTCAATTTACAGCTCAAAAATACAGCCCGTATTAAAGTAACATTAATCTTTTACGGGCTTGATTTTTATATTAACTTTAATTTCCCATCATCTTAAATACAAGGAGACAAATATGCTCTTTATTTTTGCTGTGTCTATATGGAAATCTGTCTTTTATAGTTTAAGGGAAAAAAACAAGCACAGCCAACAATGCCAACAGGTCCTCCTGGACACTATTTACTATGCACAGCTCTGTGGCTACCATAATTGTCCACCAAGCCTGAACCAGACTCTATCCAGATGCTGCATCCAGGCTTACTGCTGTCGCCTGGTTTTATTGATCCAGTTAACATTATCGCTCTGTAAGGTCACAGTCTTCAACTGTCTGTGTTTTCTCAGCTGAGGACTCATTGCTGCAGCGCTCTTCCGAGGATTGGAGATTCTTTCCTGTGATGTAAAACCCTGCCCTAGTGAGAGGCTGTTGACTTTATTTAATATGTCCGCCAGATTTCTTTTTTTTTCTTTTTTCATTTTTTGTGAGCATTACGCAAATGAAATGGTTTGCATTATGCGTGAACCATACGTTCCGCAGAGGCATGCACGGCTGCAGACAGCTGGAAGTAACTTGAGCCCCTCGGTCACTTATCAGCCCTGGCATCCCTGCCATTTCCCATAGCCATCTTCAAGCCAGAAGAATCCAGCCATTGTTTTCATCTCTGTGGGCCCTGTGTTAACTCAGCAGTGCCTCGCTGATTGTTGCAGAGATATTAAAGAAAATGGTAGATTTTGTTTTTGTCCATATAACCCTGTCCAGTGACATCCAAGCTCCCTGTGTGTGTGTGTTTGTGAGTTTGTGTGTGTTTGAGGGGGTTCTACTTGATGCAGTCGTAGAAAGCAGCTGCACCTGCCCTGTATGTCAACAACAGGGTCTGGAGCAGACACTCAAGAAGAGAGGTGGCTTTCACACCACTGGCCTCGCTGAAGCTGCTTACTTTCTAAAGACAACAATGACCACGCTGCTCTTCTGCGCCACAGAGCTTTTAGGCTCTATAGGCTTGGCGCCCGGTCTGTGTGGCCTCGAGATTATCTCCCGACTGAGCCCTCTACATACAAGCTTATTGGACTTCCTCATGTCCCCTTGTTTTTGTGGCTCTAAAGTTTCCAGGATGCTTTTTGACTGTCTGTTTTACACATAGAGACAGGATCCCCCGTGGGGGTTGTTAGGAGGTTACAGGGGGGTAGTAAAGAGGTCAGGGAGAAACTGTCAGTCTATTTCCTTTCTCTGGCCTTGGGAAACTGCACCACAAGTCTTCTGCATATTTTTAGCGTCCTTGCTGTTTTTTGTCCGTGTGTATTCACAGCACTTTTGTTTTTCACATGGATTACTTATTATTAGTGTTGTCTTTTTGCTCCCTTTTCTTTTCCTTACACTCTTGCTTTAGCATGACCATGTCCAGCACACGGTGAGATTAATGCACAGGGTCTGGAAGCCATCATCTTTATGTGTTAGTGCGTAAATCTTTCTCCCATAGATTTGCTGCACAATCCTGTGCTGGAGGTTACCTCACGGTTGAATGTCTACAGCTGGTAGTGTGTGTACAATCACAGGAGGTGGAGAAAAAGAAGCTTGTATGTATGTCTCATGTCCACCAAAGCCTATACACTTAAACATGAATTTTTAAACACGAGCAGTAATGAGTGGACTGAGATCTGCTACGTCCAGCAAAATAGCGGTTTCCATCTTTGTTGATTTGAGTCCAAATATTGGTCAGATTGGTTCATTTGTGAGGGCTGTGTTAATGTGGGATAAAATGTGCTCCTGTTTCTAAGCTGTGAAGTAGTAAATGCTTTCTTTGGAAAGTGCAGATCTATGTTCCTGGTACCTTGTATGCTGTTTTTAATTCAGAGGGTAAAACAGGTGCCACGTTTTGCTGTTAGTAAATCGATGTGCCTGCAGTGTACTCTTCGCAGGGAACTGAGTCATGTTGATCAGACTCTCAGAGCTGAAAATGGACATGGTTGTAGAGGACTGTTTGTGAGCACAAAAAAAATCCAAGAGAAATGGCATGAGATGGGTCAGATAATTAAGCAAAGCGCAGCTCCCTCTCCTCTTTGCACCAAGGTGAGGTCAGGTATTGAGTGATTCAGCCAAGAGAGTGAGCTCTCATAAACCTGCTGGGCTTCCAGTCATGCTCATTTACATCCAGACCTTATTTACTGAGAATCACCTGAACTGACAGTGCCCAGATAATATTACTCACAGACGTGTCTTACCTGCTGCACCACATTTCTTCCTGTGTTATCTGTAGGTGCATCAGCGCCTCTCTCTCTGTCTCCTCTGCAGCTCATTCCTTCTTGTGTGAACTACTCGCTGCTCATGTGCGGTTGTTAAAATAGCTGTCTGTTAAATAACTGTAGCACCTTTTTTAAAAAACCGCTGTACATGTTGCTCTGTGGAGTTTACATCATCTTTAAGCCATCTCGGCTATTATCATTCTCGGTGCTCTGGCGACAGTCCCTATTTGTGTTGTCACTCATGCGCTTCAACATCATACAGTGAGTGCTGCAAGTACAGTGTCTTCTCAAATAGACTTTGGTGAGAACAGAGAATCTAGCCCTGAGAAAAAGAGCTACTGTACAAAATCGTCCGAGTGAAGAAAACCACCTCGGAGATATAACATGTAAACAGAGAGCACGCTGAACCACATTAAGATTATCTTAACCAGACTGTTGTTCTTGCTTTCTAACTCCACAATACAATTATCACTCAGTGAATGGGACGGTACGTGCCAACAAAAATAAGTCATTTCTGTTTTGCTTTGGCCCACCTCTCTATAATGCTCGGCTCTGCAGCTGCACTGCGCTGTGGAAAACAAACAGTGCAGTGCAGCTGGGCTCCTCAAGACAGCGAAAGGGGGAATTTTAATCCCATTTTTTTTCCTTTGGCACCAGTCAGATTTATTTGGTCATAAAGAAAGGAAAAGCACCCCACCATCTGAGAAGGACTGGGGAAGTGAGAACGCAAATTATGCCAGAACCCCAGTTGCAGACTTCGAAACACAACAGGCCAGGAAATGAATCCCCAATAGGTCAAAGTGCTCATAGCACAGAGGAGTCTAATTAAGTCAGATAGTGACACATTACTGGGATACCTGGACAGCTCAGATCAGACAGTCATACTCCCAGGCAACACTAAGAGCAGACTAAATATGCTGCAGTGCAGATTTTTACAGTGATATCATTCACAGTAACAGTTTAATCTCCATGAGGCACTGCAGCTAAAGGCTAGCCTACACGTGTCTCTCATCCATTCCCTGCAGCGCGGTCTGAAAACAAACTATCCGGAGAGCCTCAAACCATTTCCAGCTGTCACGTCCCTGCTCCAGTATAACTCCTAACCTGATATGACAGGGCAAGACGAGGTGAGGGTCACGCCTAGAGGAAGATTCATAACATGTAACTCAAGCTACAAGCATTATATTTGTAATTGCCTGTGGTTGAAAAATGACGATGGCCAAGTGCTGCACCTTTTGTCTCTCACGTTACCTTTATTAACTTCTCATCTTACATCAGACACTACAAGTCTTCATACATACAATAACAAGGCTAAGAACAATGAAAAGCCACAATTACGCAGGAGTGGATACATTTACTCAAGTACTGTGCTTGAGTACAACTCCAGGTACTTTTTACTTTTATATTTTATACTTTTACTCTACAACCTTGAAAGGTAAATATTGTACTTTTTACTCCATTACAATATTGGATACTTGTAGTGACATGTCACTTTGCTGATTAACATCTCACATACAAAGCATTTTGTCAGATATGTTACAGATTAAACTACCCAAAGTATGTTTTTGGCATCTACCGCCTCAAGATGGAAATATCTGGTTCTTTGAGATGCTCCATTATGGTCACCAGCTACTTGCTACCGGTCTTTTCACTGAAAACAGTAGCCTGCTGTGGCCAAAAATGACGCTATGAGAGTTGTGATAGTGAACCAAAATACCAAAGTTGCCTGTCAGGCAGCTGAACAATGAGCTGAAACTCACTCGCTCTGTAAAGCCGAGGGGAACTGCATTAATCACTTCTCACATTGTCACATTTTTGCGTGGTCATTTGATAGATTGTTGTTTTTTATTGTGCTGTTTCATGGTTTTTGTTATTTTTGATTGCACAGCACTTTGGTCGACTGTTGCTTTTAAATGTTTTTTATATATAAATTGGACTGAATAATAAAGATAAGATTTTGAATACAGGAAAATACTTATAATGCAGTATTTATTTATTTATTTATTTTTACAGTGGTCACTACTTTTACTACAGTTACATATTTGAAAACTTCTTTCTCCATCCACATTGTAATTGCAATAATGCAATAATGATTTCTGGAAATAATGTGTCATTTTACCTATGAATGTGAGAAACAGTGGATGTGTCAGGTTGTCTGTCATTCATTTGCACCATATAAATGTGGTGTAACAGATGAAAAGAAAGTTTGGGGACAGATACAAGCATTAAGGATCACATCCTTTTTGTCGCTGTCGAGGTGCTGTGGACAGCAATCCGTGTGTAATAAGCTGATAAAATGTGATTCAACAAGCATCTGGAATATTGTTCAAAGCTCCAGTTAACTCAGCACCATAAAAAAGACAAATGTGTCCCTGTGAATGCCCAGAGAATAACATGTCTACTCATCCCATTCCTCCAGTACACCGAGGCACAGGACAGGCTGCAGGCCCTAAAGCTCTTTCATTCAAGTGCAATAAAAAAAATGAGACTATTGCTCAAAAGCACTGCCGGGCGCAGTAAAAGGGGCGGGGTCACCCCCCCCCCCCCCCCCCCCCCTTGTGGTCCCCATAAAGAAAAACAAGAAATGCAGCAAAAGTGCCCACTTGGATTCTCCTATGGTAGATAAATCATGATAAAGTTCCCTCTAGAGTGCCCTTCCAGTGGAGAAATCGTGATAAAGTGCCATCTAGGGTGCCCTTCCAGTGGAGAAAACGTGATGACATGGCCTTTAGTGTACCATTAAATGGAGAATCATGATAAAATGTCCTCTAGGGTACCCTTCCAGCGAGAAAATGTAATAAAGGGTCCCTTTAGGATGCCCATCCAGAAAAGAAATTGCAATCACATGACCTCTTGGGTGCCCTTCCAGTGGAGAAAACGTGATAAAGTGCCATCTAGGGTGCCCGTCCAGTGGAGAAAACACGATGACATGCCCTCTAGTGTGCCATTAAATGGAGAATCATGATAAAATGCCCACTAGGGTGCCCTTCCAGTGGAGAAAATGTGATAATGATAATAAGTGATAATAATGTGATAGGGTCCCTTTAGGATACCCATCCAGAAGAGAAATAGTGATCAAATGACCTCTTGGGTGCCTTTCCAGTGGAGAAAACATGATAAAGTCCCCTCCAGAATGGCCCTAAAATTGAGAAAACAGTGCAGTGCTATATAACCGCTACGTGCCAGAAAACTTTCCGTGTGCTAGTGCCCCACTGCATGCCACTGGATCCCTTTTTGTTTTTTTCACCGCTGCCACTCAGACAGCCTGAGTCTACTACTGCTCAAAAGCCTTAAAAAATTAACTTCACAGGAAAATATCATTTGGATGCTGTTTCACAAAGACACAAGAACTCAAACTGATACACACCTCAGAGTGTGCTGTCAGTTTGTACGTAGTCATGACATGCACAATAAGTTTCCATAATGGCAGCATAGCGTCTCTGTTAGCCATCATAAACGGCTGCTGTTATGAGGCGACGTATTTAAAAACAGCATTTATGTGGCTGTTTATGTGCTATTGTGTTTAAAAGGTCACTGCAATCAAAGACATGTATCTACTCCATAGTCTCAGCCAGTGTTTAAGCTCTGTCTGTGGTTTAAGTATAACATTTGTGTGGTAAAAGTGGTACAATACAACCACTCCTTTCTTGGCTGTTTTTTTTCCTTTAATGATATGCCTTACCCTCTGTTAGCTGCCTAGATCGAATTTCCCATTTTTGTATGGGAAAGCTTGTGGACTAAGTTCAGCAATAAAGATATGCAAAGAACGCACGCAAGGAACAGAGCTCTACACATGCACAAAAAAAAGAAGGTACTAAGGGCAGTCAGGATGTTCAATATGAAATAGTCAGTCGGAGCATTGTCCTGATTTCATTTCCTGAGACTCTTGATAATGACTGGGGTTGCGGAAGAAAGACGCTGTGACAAGAGAGAGAAAAAAGAAGCAATTTTAATGTTTTGTTTTTTAAGGGGTGCGTGTGTGTGTGTGTGTGTGTGGGGGGGGGGGTAGCTCTTTATCATGCCCCACTATCAAACCTCTTACCTCCCCTTTTAGGCCTTTAGGAGCATCCTGTGACCCCCCGACCTCTCGGACAATAGAGGCCAGGACGTTTCCCAGTGAGCGGCGATGGAGCCAACAACAGGAACATGAGGGGTGCTCCTGGGAAACAAACTGTTTATTGTGCAGCAGGATGGACAGCCCCCCATGTCTCAGTCACTTACATTCACACAATCACAGACACTCTCCACACACCTCTGCACAGTAAAATCCTGTCCAATGACAGGTGGCTGCTTTCATATCTCTGAATCATGTAGCAACAGTTTTATTCAAATCTCCTGAAGAGAGGCTGCGTGTGTGTGTGTGTGTGTGTGTGTGCTTGGCTGTAACAAAAGTACAAGGATAACAAAGATATTTCCCTTTGACCGAGGTCACAAAACATTACCATATGCTGTGACTGAGAGGATATCTTACTTCTTTTATTATGCTTTTAATATGAATCTACTCTCTTTGTCCCAGGACATTGTTTCAACTGTTGCTCTCTCCTTCTTTTCTGCACTGGCGCAGGCTGCAGATGATAAGTTTATATTTAGTCAGACTTTCTATTTGATAACACTACCAGGCCATTTGTTGGTGCTGCCACTGCCTGTCTGTTTCAGAGGAAATCCCTTCTTTGTCTCTCAAGGAAGCTCAGCAAACTGGGAAAACCTGAATTTGTCATCAGAACTCAAACAGCTGGAACATATTTGATTACGGAGAGTCACCGCTAAACGTATTAGTCAACACTCCAGACTAGTTATTACCTAGACTCTGGAGACCACTCATTGCAAGAGCAGCACAGTAAAACAGTTTCCAGAGCTGTCAATCAACATGCCAGAGCTGTGGAGCAACACAGAGACACAGAGGGCTCTGGGGATTGCTCTTTAAGTGCTTAACCCCAAAGGATTACTGGTTCTTTATGACTATATGTGTGGTTTGTGTCTGTGTGCCACATGATGCACATCTGATAAGGGTGGATCAGAGGTGATAGAAGCAGAGGACTGGATCTGATCTCATTATTTCTGCCATCTCTGGAGAGACATTAAAATCTGATAATCAGAGAAAAATAAAAAACCCCCACATAAATCACTTTAGTGGGGATGAATCCATAATTCATAATTGCTGTTGTAATAACAGTGTTTTAGTGATACTAGTTTAATCCAAATGTGGCGCATAAAGCATGTTTGGACAAGAACTTGCAGTTTGGAGAGCTGGTTTTACCTGATTTTCCAGTTTGTGATGCTTTTTTTTTAACTTCACTGCATTCAGCCACTGAATTTCCCACATTGAATTCACTTTTTCTTTTCCTATATCTCTATTTAATTTCCCATTTGTTCCATGCATGTAATAAACGGTAGACTTTAGATGCATTGCTACAGTTTAAACTCCATAACATAAGATGCTTTGAAAGGGTCCATTCTTCACAATTACTTTTTGTATGTTGAAAAGGAGTCCAAAAACTGTTATTCGGCAAATAAGTCATTACTCAGCCTGTCACTTTTAACAGGTTTGGTCTCTGAAAACACTAAAATGAAGTTATTATTTTTGAGCTGGGACCCCTGCTTGTAAATGAGACATCCCGTAACCAGCTATGCAATTAGACCTATAAAACCTGCAGAGAAGTCTACAGCCACAGTTAGAGCATATAATGCCATTTAATAAGCACATCCTTGAAGCTATAAATGTTTATATGATTGCATCATTCAAACTTTGTAAGCCAAAAAATAAATTAAAAAAAAGGAACACACAGTCATGTACCAGCTTGCTTTAACATCGGAAACACAAGAAGAACTCCGGGTAAAGCTGGAGAAAGCTCTTAGAATTGACTTTTAGTTATTGATCTGAGTTGAAAAACCCACCAGTACTGATACCCACATAAGCAAAAGGAAGATTTGAGGAATAATTCAGAGACTTTCTGGGTCAAAGGCCACCTTAACACTGACAAGCAAAATCAAATCACAGCTAAGGAAATGAGCCATGAAACACTGATTGCTCCATACATAATGACCCTTTTTTCCAGTTGCTTAGCTCAAGAATTATTTGATTGTGCAGAGTGCTGACTTCACTGCAAACATGAGCACTGCTTGCACATATTGCCTGAGTGTATAATCAAATCAAGACCATTGATACAAGGAGTGAACAAATATCTCTTAGTATGTGGGAACAATGGATCTTTGTTCCATGAGAGAGCCCTCAGAAAGCTAATACACTGACCGAAGGTAGAACACCTCTGGGGACTGAGAGCCTAGCTTGTGCTCAACATTAATTGGTTGTGCTTTTATTGGATAATTTAGACATTAGCAAGATCCATTTAAGTTAATTTCGAAAATGACAACAAGCATATGCGCTTTGTCATGGCAACCATGGGAAAAGTGCCATCGAGAGGAATATACTTAAGCTCAGACGCAGCTTTAGGATAATTGCCACAATAAGTGGAAAGCTTTCTGTTATACAATGGAACTTCTGGTGATGATGATTCATGTGACCAAAAAGACAGATCACTCGAGTCTGTTGAGTCTGTGGTTTCAAATAACAGCACTATAGGCTATATTCCTCATGAGATGGGTCAACTAAGCTGCTACCTCCACCCATATCATCCCAGTCCTGACACACTCACACCTTGGCTCATACATCAATTTGGAACTTGGGGCACCAGTCCTGTAACTAAAAACTCAACTTCTGCTTATAGGTGGGAAATTCCCCATACAGGTCAGTGATATGTTGCCTTATGAAAGCCACAGCATTTCTTGCTTATTGCTTTGAACGTTTACAAGGTAGCATCACCCTGTAACTGAAGGGCTCACGACTGATATCTGTCCACTACAAACCCTGTAGGTTTAAAGCACACAGTAGCAAGCAAACCAATGCGATTTGAGATTTCGGAGGAAGCTACAGTAGGGTGACTGTGGGAGGCTTTGTGAACTGAGGCTTCAAGCCAACAAAGTGTGGGCTTGACCGTGTCTGAAAACCTCATGCTGATAAATGGCCTCTCCAAGTAGACAAACTCAGAACACAAGGCCCCTGCTGCACAAGACCCAAACTGCTACCTCTGCTGCTGGCTGAATCTGATTACAGGCAGGCCCTGAGGACAGGCAGGTCATTGAGAGCACAGAGATGAGCAAACAATAAGATATTATCTGAAGGAATCTTCAGCTTTCCAAAGGAAAATGGTCCCTCTCAGTGTCACATTGACGATAGGATCCTCAACCTGACACTGAATCAGCCATTTAAGAAGAATGAACACTGCGACCCATTCATACATACGCACTAAAATAATGAGAGCTCTTTTTTCACTCTTGTTTAAGACATATAAAGGGAAGCTCATGAGGCTTTTCGAGACAAGGCTGTGCAGAAACCGGAGCATGCAGCTGACTCAGATGAATATGCCTTTACAATGATTGGGTATTGAATGAACAATTCTATAGTCTTTTTCTTTATTCTTATGTACGCGTAAATAATACACGTGTTGGGCTTCATTGTACTTTGCTGCTCCATTGTCATTTACTGTTTCGCTTCAGCAAATTAATTTCAAAATGTAAAAGTAATTAATTCATTCTGAGCCTGCAAAATGTAATGTGATAAATGACACTGAAGATCTTGCAAAAACGTTTTCCGATCAAAGCTGTACACAGTCCACTGTGGTCATGTCTCTCCTGTGTGTGTTTTTGCTCTTTTCAAATAGTGACATCTTGTGGACACCTGGGCTCAAAGCCATGGATTACTTTGTTGTTTCAACATTGCATTCCTATCTCTAGTAGCTGTGAGGTGTACATGATGATAAGAATGAATGCACTGATAATAATGATGATGATTTGATATACCGAGATACACTGATACGTTGAGAGGTTTATATATATTTCTAGAAGTAACAAAATTAGTAGCCCTTGCCAAAATATAAGGAGGAATTGGCCAATGTCTGAGAAGCACTGATATGGAGTTTTGGTTCGTCGCATTAGTGACTTAATTTAGCCTAATTATTAGATTAAAATTTAATTTCTATGAACAAGTCGGTGGGCCCCATACAGTTGTTTTGGAAAATAATAATTTTAATTATCTTTCATTATAATTAAAAGTGATATTATTTTGATTCTGTGAAGTGGATTATTGTAAAGGCAAAAAAATAAAAAATTGTAATTGTCAATTCACGTTTTGTTAAAAAAAAAAAAGGACAAGGAAATCTCGCGATACTTCCCAAACTGTTTGCTAGGCAGCAAGAGGAGTACGGGATGAGAGGGGAGACAGCAAAATATCTCGGTTGTTCTGTAGCAACTGCAAGCGACAGACAGATCGAGATTTAATACACACTTTGTAGCATAGGTTGATTTACAAACCATAAGCCCCAAACCTGCTGTATGTAGACGGGATTTCCTGATTATACGTGAAGTGAGATTTGGAAGTACGCGGCCACAGAAGCCAAATTTTATGTGTGAAGTGCTAACTGTTAGCTGACAGGCTACATAGCATAGCCATTGATGCAATGGCGTTGAAAAGAATTCAGAAGGTGAGTGTATATTTTTTTCCATGCTAACCATACCTTCTTGTTGATAATTATCTCACCGTGGGACCCTCTGTGAACATCATATCAGTTTATATTATTTTATTTATTAGTCACGAAGCATTGCTTGCTTGTTTTTGTGCTGCTTTTAAAGTAATTCACAGACAAAGACGAGCTAACGGCCCTGTTGGTGCATTGCTACAGTAACGTTGCCGTTACGTTATCGTTAGCAGTCGATAACAACTCTAACGGCGCCATTATTTCGACAGCTACATTTTGTCTGTGTTTATTTTTTCATTCTGACACGTAGCACCTTACCTAATGTAAAGGTTGCTAGCAACAACAAGCCAATCAAGTCATTTCGCATTGCAGCGCCAGGTTAGCAGTAAGCTAACGTTACTAGATGCTTTGGTCTTTGGTTTGATTGATTGACGTGAAACGTTACAGGATTTGCTTTTAAATTCTTAGCTTGACAGTTGTCTTTATTCTTGTGGCTCGTCATTAAGAGTATGGCGGGTGATGTGTTTAGCCGGTGAATGACAGCTGCTTGCTTGTTGCCAAAATTGAACCCTAGTGTCAGTGTTGCCATATATGGAATGGCAAATGGGGCACTGGAGCAGGCCACGGTGTGTATTTATATAACAGAATAGATAGGCTTCCTTTCAAGAGATGTTAAATAACAGGCTTAATTTCTATTTAACCATCTGTTGTTTTGCTGTCTGTGCTTATTGTCGCTTCACGAGTAAATGGCGTTTGGTCCAGGTGTCTACATTCATTGTTGATACAGTAAATGAAATTTTACATACTAGTTACTAGTATGTAAATTTGTACTAGTTTTATAACCTTTGTAGTCAACATCTATGGTCTGAAAGTGAACTGATGCCTAAAATATTGATGAAGTCATCTGTCCTAAAACTCCTATGTACATGTCAGCAGCCCTGGTGCATGTCTGCACAGCAAACATGGCTTCCACTGAAAAGACTCTAATTACAGTCTGGCTCAAATTTGGGGTTGAACCCAAAAAACGTTAAGTTAGCCCATAAAGCCAGACATTATATGGATTAAGCCCCAGTGAAGTTTCAAAGATGCTGGTTAACTTCCCATTCTCCAAGGATAAATGGAAATAATTTCAAAGTAAACATAATTAATCCATGATTCAGCATTTTGGCATGTAGCGTATTGCCCTAATTAGGCTCCAGCATCATTATGTTTTCTTGTGTACTCACATATACACAATAAATTAACTTAAAACAACCACTCTGTTTGCTAACCCCACTTAAAATGTATGTGGTTTTCCTGAAAATAGCACAGGTGTTACAAAACTACAGCTGACAGTAAATTCAAGGCTGTTTCATTATGCAATTGTCTTGCCTTTAGGAGCTGTCAGACCTGCAGAGGGACCCACCAGCTCAGTGCTCTGCTGGACCAGTTGGAGATGACTGTAAGTAGTTAGAAAACTGCTGCATCAGTGTATGCCTGAAAGCAATAATACATTACTGCTGTATATAAATTGGCTTTTAAGATTACATCAATAGAGTATGTCATTGCGCATCCGGAGTTTGCATCTATAGGTATAGGCATTATTAATCTTTTATAAATCTTTTCTTCCCAGTGTTTCATTGGCAGGCAACAATAATGGGACCGGTAAGTGAAACTGTATCTCAACCTAAGTGAAATATGATACAAAAACAATGAAATTGCTGCCCACCAACTTATCTTGTTTCTATTTTTATTTCAATAGAGTGACAGCCCATATCAGAGTGGAGTGTTTTTCCTCACCATTCACTTCCCGACAGATTACCCCTTCAAACCACCAAAAGTGAGTGAGGGTTTATCTGGGGCGTCACATAATGAGGCACATGTTTCAACTCGTCATTAATATTTTTTACTGCGGTAAAGGTTATTGGCTTCAGTGGAAAATTACAACGTTCTTTTCCCGTTTATTCACAGGTTGCATTCACAACAAAAATATACCACCCTAATATCAACAGCAATGGAAGTATTTGTTTGGATATACTGAGATCACAATGGTCACCTGCACTTACAGTATCAAAAGGTAAGTGAAAATACAAAATTCATACTAGTGTGTTGACATTTCATTTATTAAAACAATGGCTAATGTTGACTCAGTATACTAAGTCCTACAATCTGAAGTTCAGGGCTCTTGTATGCCTGTAGGTGGTGTTATGTGTACTTTGCCAGAGCTGAAATGTTGTACATGTATGTGTCAGAAAATGTACTTTGTTGCTACATTGCAACATCCAGAGACCGGACTGTAAAGTACATTGTACAGATAATTTTTGATTCAGATCTCTGCTCTTCCTGTTCATAGCAAACATAGCAGGTTGGTATTGTCAAAAGAATGATGCTGATACGTTCCCTCAATTCAGCTTTTTTCCAGGCCTTTGTGACCCTGCAACCATGAGACTCCAATCTCAAGTCACATGTTGAGACTGAATGTGAAATGTCAAATCAGGTCCATGTCATCAAGTGTTATGTTCAAATGTAAAAAAAAATGGGTCGTGTCAGAGCAAATGGACTCCTGTATCAAATGAAGTTATGAAGTACTGTTCAATTTAATATTGTTTTAATAGGATACAAAAAACTGACTTAATGGATCAGTGCCTGTAAATATGTGTGCATTACAATTATATACTCAAGACAGAAAAATAATGGATGTCACCACTATGATGTCAACAGTTGGTTTGTGGACTCTCATCTTGAAGCCTCAAGTTTGGCATGTGGGCTGTGGTCATTTTTATTTTACTTATTTATTTACTTACTTTGTGGAGCCATAAGTGACCATATTTATGTTAGAGGGTGAAGCTAACCCTGAGGCTCCTGCTTGTTTTGTTAGTAAGGTGCATGTATGTTTAACTGTGATACTGTTAATTCTAATGTTCACTAGTGAAAAACAGGCTTAAAACCATTGATACAAAATCTACTTACAGAAAAAAATGAACATCTGACTCCTTAGAGGGTCTTTTAGACCCTCTTATAAACAACAAACAAGACATTTCTTGGCGACCAAAACTACACTTCACTTTCATAAACTGTAAAAACATTTAAATAGTGGCAGCTGTGGTTACGTCTATACTCTGTGAATCTGGGGTTACGCCATGGTTGCAGTAACCTAACCAACGTTGTAGGCATGTCAACAGATGGCCAAGAGACCAAAACTGTTTTTCTATCAGGCTGGAAACATTTGCTTCTGCTGTAAAGTTTGGCATTTTAACATGGGGGTCTATGGGGATTGACTTGCTCTTGTAGCCAGCCTCAAGTGGTCATTCAAGGAACTGCAGTTTCTGGCACTTGTGCACTGGCTCCATTTTTTCAACCCCGGAGGTTGTCGCTTGACACAAATACATGATCAGTTATATTTTAAGGTATTTAGTCACGTATATATTAATATTCTGTTTATCAGTATCACTTGGCCCTACTGTGACGATTATCTGAAGATGTCAAAATTACATCTAGCTGTGCTGGTGTTAGGAGCAGGTCTGTCAAGGCCATAGCTGGTAAATCTCCTCTCATTGTCACATTGTTCTTCTCTTAATGTAATCTAATTACTCTCCCATTCGTTCTTCCACAGTATTATTGTCTATCTGCTCTCTTCTTTGTGATCCAAACCCGGATGACCCACTGGTACCAGAGATTGCCCATACGTACAAGGCTGACAGGGAAAAGTGAGTGTAACACATAAATGAGATTTACATCTCTCAGCTTTTCTCCTTGTCACATTTACTTGTCAGTTTTGGGGATACAGTTATTCGAGGTCACCTGAAACCTTTTCTGAACTCTGTTTTACAGATACAACAAATCAGCAAGAGAATGGACTCAGAAGTATGCAATGTGAAAATGCCAGGGAGATCAAAATACAAATGAGAACAAAAGAAACACGTTTGATTTGTAACTTGAGGCAAATGAGCAACAGAGGGGAAAAAAAACTAGGCAACAGCCCATCTTTTGGAGCAGGAAGCGATACAATGAGGTACAGTGCCACCTGGCTTTCCATGTGCTGAGCTGCTACCATGTGCTGTCCTTCATGACTTGTATGGATCTGCTGAGCAGGACCTGATGGGCTCCTTAAAGCACTCCCATATGGAATACCGGAAACTCTTCACAGTCCATACCGCCACACTCAGACTTTAAACTGTTACTCCTGCTATCGTGATTATCACTATCATTGTTACTATTCATACGCATCATTTTCACCATCAATGACTCATATCGTTGTGCTACTCAGAAGCAAAATGTTTGATTTATTTAGGAGGTCGGCTCTCCCTTCATTTCAGAGGTACTGTCTGTGTCCCACTGGATGTCTTGTTATTACTGTATTTCCATGTATTTAGTGGCCTTTCTGTGTTATTATTTTCGGTATACGTGCAATTGAGGCAGAATGTTCCCTGTTCAACACAAAATGGTGCGGTGCCATTACCAGCAGCTGATCTGTTGGCACATACTGTCTCTACCCCGAAACAATGTGAAAGATGCAAAGAAGGATTGGTCTCTTATCACCCACTGCATTTTGAAATTGTAACAGTATTAGGTGGTTTTAAGGACACTGGAAAGCTGCTGTTAAGAGATAGCTGGCCCTTGTTTCACTGTTGTGGGGCTGTATAGGGCAAATGTCAACTTCCATTTTTCTCACACATGCTGTCATTGTATAAGTAACCACCCTTGGCTGGTGTCCATAGTGCACAAAATACTACTGTTGTTTGACTGAATACTTGTTGTGTAGCTGTGATCATGGCTACTCTTATATATGGCATATAGCTGAGCTGTGTGCCACCTCCTCAGTACAGTTACTCAGGTATCTAACCAAATCATCAGCCTTTTACCTGCAGTGACACATGGTGAGAAAAATAACCAGGTCCCATATCATCAGGCCTCAAAAAATGTACTGATCTTAGTTCACTGGTTCCTATAAATGAAAACGCTCGTGCTTCATGAAGAGGTTAAATGATCAAAGACTGAGCGGCACTCCTGAAGTTCTTTATGCATATAGGCTCTTACGGTCTGTGTTGCACAAAAATATGCTGTTGCAGAAGTACTGTCATTTTGTCAAAGAGAAGGTTTTTTTCATTAGCCCTCTCGGGTTGTTTTCATCACCATCTCCATTTATTTTTGAACAACACTTGGATGTGAACAGCTTTTAAATGACGCTGTTTAACATGTACATGCTACTGTTTCTCTAAAACAAAATGGCCTTTGGTTACAGCTGGTGTCACTTATACTCAAAATGGGAATTTAACAGACTTGACATTTCTCAGAATCCATTAATTTCAATTTATGTGCATCTTGTTATTTGAGGTGAATAAATACAGTTGCCATGACGTTTTGTCATCTGCTTTAAATATAAAGTGATGTGGAGTATGTCAGCATTTATTTATGTTAATATTTGAGTCTGCAAAGGTTTGGTTTGTTATGGAATTATTAATCCACACTGACAGTAAAGCAGTTTGTCTCGGTGATGCGTTTGTGACCTTTTGTATTGTATCTTTGAAAGCTTTAGTGATAGGCAACTTTTTCATTCATGTCACCAGAATTGAACAAGATTGTGATGTGTCATAATGTAATATTGGTTTTAATATAATCCATTGTGACTGTTGGATAAAATAGTTAGGAAATGCAATGATTTTTTTTTTCTTTCTAGACATGGCTCATAATGTGCTGATGCTGCCAATATAAAGGGAATTATTTGATATTATAAAGGGGAAGAAATGTAGCTCTTGAGGCATTATTGGGTGGATTCATTCAGACAGGTCTAAACATACTAAAGCATGAACATTTTAGAGGCTTTGATTGTAGAATAAACACCATGGTTTAGGCATCAAATATAGACTTTCATTATTCTTAGCTGCTGTAGAGAAAATTAAAAAATCTAAACAAGTCATCTTGAAACACAGTATACACTAAAAGGTTTAAAAAATATATCTTCTAAAAGCAGTGAAAGTCTTTGCTGCCAGACCAAAATTGAAAATGACTTGTGTGTTAATAGTACTAGTTCAAACTTTGTGTGCATTGTTGTTTGTTCATCTGGCTATTTATTTATTTGAAAGCAGAGTATCTTCCAACTGTACGATTGAATGCAGCCTCAATTCATCATGTGAGTGGTGCGACATTGACTTCCTTTGTCCAGTGTGCTCAATAGAGTTTATATAGGCAGCTTGGCATGCTTTGCACTCTGGAGAACCTTCTCACAGCCATTTGCCAGATATCAGGGATTTCGTTACAATTCATCCGCCTAACACCTCCGACTAAAATTTTAGCCTTAACCCTCATTGTGTAAATATATAGAGAGAACATTAATTTGTCATAAACTGTAAATTTGCTATCAGGGCTGTATCCCCCAAATGGGTGATTCATTTCATCACTAGATAAGGAAACCTGCTTTAACAGTACCAATATTTTTGTTGGACATTTTCAGCCTGGCTTTCTCTGAATGCAGGACCAGCCTTCATGCATCTTAAAAATTTGGAATATGTGTGCTTGAAATGCCACCACGAACGTCCACTTGTCCTCACATAGCCTACACAAGATAACTATTGACCTTGTCATAACATATGAATAAAGCTCATCTTGGTTTACTATTGTCTGCTGTCATTTTTGTGTTTGTGTGTATCTTTATAATGCAGTAATAACTAGCAGTAGAGTGAGCCAGAACCTGCTGTGCACTTACGGCATTAAGGGGGAACACCACCTAAATTAAGAATTGCAATATGTTATTTCCATGACCTCGGAGCTACTCTGAAAGTCAGGAACTAGAGAAGTAAGTCTTAAACTTGATGGTATCATGGGGTAAAAAGTATAGAGCTGCTTTGTAGTGAATGGGAGACTAATTTTAATAATTAATACCCAAATAAAATTGATTTTATTGTGGTGTCAGTTCTGAGACAGAAAATGTACCCATATACTCAGAACATTACCCTGAACATCTTTCCTAATTCATTGTCTTTGGAGCAGCTCCAGACTTTATACCCTATGATATCACAAATTTGATTTTTAGCACTCTAGTTTTTAGTTTTGGGAGAAACTTGTACACATTTAATAATATTTTGGACTATTTCTGGCCATAGGAATAACATCAGTTTTGAAAATGGGCATAGTTTTTTCTTTAACGGAGGAAGAAGTGCAACTTAATAACTAGAAATATTGTTTTAAATAAGCAGAGCAAGTTGTGGAAATAGTGTAAATGTGCTGTAGATAATTTTGTTTTCAAAGTTTGGTCAATAAGTAATGCAAAAGTTGCTCTTTGCAGGTAAAGCAACTGTATACCTGTGAACGCTGCTCTCTAGGGTGCGTTTGATTCAAAAACCTGTCATGCGAGGTTTGCGGTGCAGACAATACAATCTTTGTGCAGCGCCATCATTCGTTTTATCTCACTTTCCTAAAATGATAATTCAGTGCGTCTTAATAATTATTTACAAGTTGGATTGCAGAGATTCATAGCCGAGGTTAGAATAATAGAAAATCGCAAACTAGCTCCGCGCTTTCGGGGTGTCACGCTACTTCATGTGCAGCGTACCCTGACCGAGATGTAGCTAGCAGCTAACCTAGCTTCCACCACAGCTGAAAGTCAGCATCATCGCCACTCCTCCCAATAGGAAGGGCGCATCCCGGATAGCTAGCTGGCTAGCTGTACTCAGCATAACGATGGCAGTTAACCTCAGCAAAAATGGCCCTGCATTAACAGCCGCGTTTAAAGAAGTGGTAGATGAAAAGTCCAATACCAACTGGTAAGGAGCAGCATTTATTAAAGTAGTATTAGCCCTATGTAGGAGGCGTTATGATAGCTTCACTGTTGGCTAGCATTGAGCCAGTCGTCAAGTAAGTTAATGGTAACCCAACGTTAGATAAACTTAACCCGGGACCTAATGTCACTTTGTTAACCAAGGCAGACCTTCTACTTATTTAACTTCATGATAACATGAGCTAAAGTCAGTTTTGCTTGCACGGCAGTTTAGCTTTCTCACATGTATTGCCTGTCTGAGGTGTAATGTCGTAAATGCTGAGCTAACTGAATAGCTAGTAACATAGTTAATTAGCTAGATACACCGAAAACCAACAGGCTAAGCAATTAGCGTTAATGTCTAGGCTTTACGTGTATTTTATTTAAATCTTTTGGCGAGATAGTCTGCCATGAACTTTAATGAATAGGTTTACAGATTGGCTGCCTCACCCACTTCCTGGTAAGATATCAGAAGTTAGCCTAAATATGGTCAATATGTGAAAGTCAAATCCAGGAACTTCCTCTTTGCGTTACCTAACGTCACAGGAGTATCCGTGCTTGTCTGGAGATTAAAATGAAACCTGTTGATGACTGCTGCAGTGTTTAATGACGACCTGATTTAATTAATCCCAAGGAGCAATTGCCCAGGGAGTCCTGCTGGCCCCATATTCAATCTGGAAATGTGTCTCTTGTGAATGTCAGCCCTTCAGCCACTGCCTTGTGACACCACAGCTTGCTGTAACTGTGTTTTGTTTCTTTTTTCTAAAATGATGATGACAGAAAAAAAGTAGGTGCAGAATAAAGAAGCGGTCAGTCATCGGCTAGTTTCAGTGTGAGCAAGTTCCCCTTACCTAGCTCTGAAAGTATGCATTGAATCCCCTGCACTGATCAGAAGCAAATGCCTTTATAGGCCCCTGAGCCTCACAGTGTTTTCCAGTACTTTCATTTTTGCAAACATTAACATATACTGGTCTGCAATTAACATTCTTATTAATTACAATTACAATGTATTGCATGGATAGATGACAATTAAACAAGAAGATCTCACAAATTAAGTATCTGTGTCAGAGCAGGCCAAATGATGTATAGGCTGTGTAGTATTGATGTGAGGCAAAATTATAACAGCATCTATTTTTTTTTATTATATGGAACCTAAAGGCGTTAGATATGGTTTGCAATCATAATTAAGTCTTCTCTGTGTGCCAGTAAATTAGAGCTACAACTAACGGTTATTTCCATTATTGATTAATCTGTAGATTATCTCAATTTAATGGAATAATTGTTTTGACTACAATATAATCAAAATGCCCATCATGATTCCACAGAGCCCAAGGCGATGTCTTTTAATGTCCAACCAATGGTCCAAAACCCAAAGATATTCAGTTTATGATCATTTACAACAAAGAAAATCATTAAATCCACACACATGAGAAGCTGGAGCGAGCAGATGATTGGCATTTTTGCTTAAAATTGACTCCACTGCTCATTTCAGTGCTACACTGAATTACAGCTCTAGCCTTGTCTCATCTACTAATAGGCAGCAATGACTACTAAGTACAGTTATATAACAATGTAGGCCTTATAAAGGCCATAAAATATTTTATAGACTTACTTAAACAACTTACCACCTAACATACCTAAACCTGACACAATTAAAGCCACTCTGCTAAGTGCATATCAGCTTAATCTTTTGATTGATATATTTATCTAGCTTTTTTTATTATGTAGGGCCATTAAAAAAAAATAAAGTGCCTGTATATATAACAGGAAAAGGCTATTTGGCCTACCCAGACATAAAGAGGACAGACTGTTTGTCCACATGAGCACACAGGCAAAGACTTGACAGAGAAAAGATGGGAAATGTGCCAGCATTAACCAGGGATTTAGTTTGTGTAGGGCTGCTAATCCTTAGTTATTTTTATTGGGCATTTAGTATCAAGAAAAAGTCAGTTAAATCTTTACTGCTGCAGAAGCAGGCAATAAAAGTTCCTGACATAGCTGATTTAAAATGGGATTATAGCTGTAGCACTGTTTTATTTACACTACATTACTTCTGTAAAATGTATCCTGTTGGAATAGGGCTGAAGGCTGAAAGTTGCTTAAAATCGTTGTACATAACATGCATTGTTTTGTTGAGTGTGAAATGCTGCACATCACCCTCTGGAACAAACTCTTTTCTGTCTGTGTGATCAGTTTAGCTGGCATTTTTACATCCTTAATCCCATGTTTTCCACAGGGCCTTGTTCACCTACGAGGGAAACAGTAATGATATCCGCCTGGCAGAAAAGGGAGGTGAGTAACTGAGTGGATATTATCACGTTTTTATGATCTCAACACGATAATATCAAATGTGTGCAGGAATTTCATTGTCAGCATACAGCTGCAGTACTGAAATATCAGCACAAAAGGAGTGCTTGCCTCTGCTTTCTCACCCCATCATTTGTAACAGAAAAAATGTCCACGGTTACACAACCGACCACAGTAACCATTTGAAATTCCACAATGTTTATGTGTCAGATGGAGGACTGGAGGAGTTGGTTGAGGAGTTGAACAGTGGAAAAGTGATGTACGCTTTCTGTCGGGTCCAGGATCCAAACTCTGGCCTGCCTAAATATGTCCTCATCAACTGGGTTTGTGCCGCACTTTACTGTCGTACATTTGTTTGTCCTCTTTGAAGTGGCCGTCCTTGAACTTATCGTGTGATCCTTTGTGTTTCAGACTGGAGAAGGAGTGAAGGACGCCAGGAAAGGAATATGTGCAAATCATGTCAGCTCCATGGCCAATTTTCTCAAGGTAACACTGCACTTATTTTTGAGTGTAGTTTAAATATGTATTTGAATGTGTACTTCAGTTTGTATATGTTTACAGAGGAGCTTATTTGTGTGCTAAATTGCATGTTATTGTTGGCTCTGAGCAGGACTTAAAATAAAAACCAAAGAAAACACTACACAGCATGCTGCAGGCATGGTTGGAATAATGCAACAGCTTTCATGGATCGGTATCTGTGTCATTCATGTTAAACCAGCAAACAGCGCATGTAAACAGATTACAGGTGGTGCTCACAGGAACCAAGATACCAGCTGTAGGTGTTTCCCTGTTTGTGTGAGCATTAAAATTAACTTTTATTCAATGCTATTTCAGGGGGCCCATGTCACAATAAACGCCAGAGCAGAGGAGGACGTGGAACCCGAGGTGATCATGCAAAAGGTGGCCAAAGCCTCAGGAGCCAACTACAGCTTCCACAAAGAATCTTCCAGCCGCTTCCAGGACAGCGGTCCTCAGGGTCCCGTGGTATGCAGCGCATGCAGTTCCTGCCTTGTGCCCTCCTGTTTGCTTATGTTTCATGCTAGAAAGATAAGCAGAGGGCTAGATCTTAACTAGGCTCCTTAATCTCAAAACATGGATACATTTGTTTGCACATGTTTGTTTGTTTTTTCTTTTCTCTTTGTCATGGCCTTTGATTTACACTCAGCCAGCTCTACCACTGAAAACTATTTCTCCCCCCCAAAAAAACCCTCCAGAGGACCTATAAGAAAGGCATGAACACACTAAATTTAGTCTGTTATGCTCTCTTCATGAGAGAAAGCAGTCACTGACTATGTTTACATGCACACTAATATTCCACTATGATTCTGAACATGACAACTTTCTAAATTTAATATAGGTGATGCAAACAGTATATTCCATTTGGATTTTTCAGAATCAGGCTGTTTTCTGAATGAAGCATTTTCCGATTAAGACGGTATTAGTGAGGCTTAAGGAGCATTTATTAGACATGTATACAGCACACTCAGAACATGCATCTCAATTGAGGTTTTAACCACAGTTTGCAATACATGGCCTCTTACCTGTTTACGGTCAGGTCTATGCATTGTCTTAGAGCCATTGTACACAGACCTACTAGCCTACAGTTTGCAAGGCTGGGGTAGAGATACATGACCAAAAGAAAACCTACTTTTAAACCTCATGAAATACTTGAATATTAACAAATTTTAGAGTATGCACAAGTATTGCAACACCAACCTCTTCAACTAAGTGGTTGAAAGACTGAAAAAGGGAGGCTGTGTTCACAGGGCTGACTAAGTCCGCCACCTGTGGGGGGGAAAAAAGGAGAAAAATCCTGTTATGATGCAAAGAAGCCAAATTGCAGAAGTGGCTTCAAATGTTCCAATTGTCCATATTTTGACATGATAAACAACATGTTTGGGCACATTAATCTGAGTGTGCATGGCTGCATATCAACAGGAGTATTAGTGCAATATTCATTTTTATTAGCCATGTCAACAGCTGAGTAGAAACATTGGGTTTTTTTTTTTTTTTGGAATCAGGCCAAAAACTGAATATCTTGTGCATGTAAAGGCAGTTATTAGTCTTGTTTCCACCAAACACTTTCGGTAGCGTTTCCACCTCAAACATACTCTTAAATGTGGGCGGGAGTGTTGTCACTCACTGCTCGTCCAGCACTCACTGTACTTCCCCATTACTAGTGATACAGATGGAAGTCTGCATCTCATTTATCGTCCACAGAACGAGGCTGCACGCTGACATTTTCAGAACAAAATAGCTCAAAAATAAAACGGGCTGCAGTGAGAGTCTCTCTCGATGAGATATTTAAAAATAGCAGGTTTGTGCATTTAGTCCTTCTCAGGCAAGCTCGGGGGTTTAGTGTTGCCGGAGCCCACGGAAATGACGCTCTGCAACAGTTGTTTTTTTTGTTTTTTGTTTTTTTTGTATGAACAGTAGTTACAGCTTCACAACCAGCCACAACTCAGCCCTGAGCAGTGTGACCGTCCACTGTTGACCAGTTAATGGACTGCAGTGTTCACAGCTCCACCTTTTAGTACCAGATCTGTGTGCTAGGTACCCCAACAGTGGGGGAACCAAAAATGGGGACGATGTGGAAATGTTCCGTTTGTACCATCCGCAACTTTTCGCAGCGGAAGCAGAAAAAAAGTGTACCGGACTGAACTGTACCGTACTGTACTGCTCGGTGGAAACGGGGGTATTGGTTCATATCTGATAGTCGTTAAAAGAAACAACTCGCACTAAATAAATCAGGCACATCATGTGTTGGTGTGACATTAGTTATAGAGGGAAGATAAACATTCTAATAATAATAATTATATTTATAATGTAAAATATTGATTGCCTTCTTCTTCATGTAGGGCTCAGTGTACCAGAAGACCAACGCCATGTCTGAAATCAGAAAGACCAACAAAGACAACTTCTGGGCTCAGGCAGAGGTAGGCTCCTGAACTTGGATTCGGCTTCTGCAAACTTCAACTTCACCTCTGCGAGACGGTGTCATGAGCACCTTAAGCATCTCTTTAAAATGACTCCCTGAGAAATTTGTTGTTTTTATATAGGATGTTTATGAATCATCAACTCATTGAAATTGGGAGAACTCTGAAATATTGTACAAGTTTGCAGTTTTGAAACATTTGACACACATTTCCATTCCTCTTAAAAGCCTATATGAAAATACAAGGCAGACAGTTTTTACCCATCACCAATGTTAACCGAAGTCAGCGAAAGCTTTGTTGTAACTTTGTCCTTTGTGTGCAGTTTTGGCTCCTCACCATACCTGTCACAGATACACCCACATAATGCTGCTCTCTGCTGTGCAGTTGTTTTTAAACAAACTATTGTGAAATCAAGCTTTTTTTTTTCACCAGAGTAATATTTGCAAAGTACCAAACCCATCACTACCTGTCTGTTTGGCTTTTAGAAAGAAGAGGAGAAACGCCGCCAGGAGGAGCGACGCAAGGCAGACGAGGAGCGCCAAAGGTTGGAGAAAGAGAGGAAAGACAGAGAGGCCAAGGAGGCAATGCAGAGGGACAAAAGGGACAAAGAGAGGGCCACTCAGATCGACCAACAAAAGTAGGTAGCAGATGAAGGAAATGCACACTGGTTAAGACTGGTTTGAAGCTGCACCTATTTAAGGGTTCAAATTACATTTCCTGTTCTTGTCTTCTAAATGGTCATTTGTTGAATAGGAAGTACCAGCAGCAGCAGGAAGCTGAGAGTAAAGAACAGGAGAGACAACGCTTGGTGAGTGACAAGATTATAATCGGAGTAAAACCTGTGAGGTAACCTGACGGAGACGTACGGAACAGATGCTGAAATGACTACTTTCATATTGAGTTTCAACAATTATGTTGATAGTGTAATAAGCTTTGGTAGTGCATACATCCTGATTAGTCAGGAAGGTAGCAACTGTCAGCAGTGCCATCATTGATATCAACATTATCAGGAGGAGCAGGAGGAGAACCAGGCAGCCCAGAAGAAAGCAGTCAGGAGAGGTGAATCTGTGGAAAAGGCCAATGTGAGTTCCCCTTCCCTGCAAGTGCTCTCCTCTGGCCAAACTTTCTTTTTTCTTGCCAATCTCAAAACAAGCTTTTGTGTCTTTCTAACAGAATATTTAGAGCTCGATGTAACACATCAGTCTTCCAGCTTTTACTGCGTGATCTCTCTTCTCTCTAATGGAAGTCAGACATCTGTCTCCTCTGTAGTTTTTCTTTAGCAACATCTCCCACTGCATTATTAATAAACCGTGGCTGACTAATGCCTATTGTACATATTATTCATTCTCTTTTTTTCTAGGAGGCAGCTTCTCTCATCTCTCAGCGTGCTGTGAACCCCAGAGAGATGTTCAAGCAGAGAGAGAGGGGAATAACTCCCAGTGACTCAGACGTCCCCTCAGCTGCCCCTGCCAGCCCCCAGCCAGGTATCACCCCTGCACACACCGTGACCTCTTCATATAAATGTGTTTGCTTTAAATGTCACAGCCCCTCCTGCATTACTGCAAAGCTATTTTATCCTCTCTCAGTTAGCGGTAGGTGATTTCTAGAGGAGGTTGCCTCCCGACGCTGTCTTTATCAGAGCTTTAACTTTCCATCAGACTGCCCAAGTGTTTCATAGTCATACTTAACGCTGTGTCTCCATCATGGTGTCTTCTCTTCTTCTGCTCAACCGGTCTGCACTTTGTTTTCTCTCTCGCCCATTTTGTTTGTTCGGCATGTTTTGGGGGTTCTATGTGTCTCTCTGCTCAGGGCGTCTGCAAAGCCCTTTTCTGTCTAAGCCAGTGTATGAAAGTGAGCGAGCCAGCTCACCCCTGCGCCAAGCTTCTCCTGTGCCAGCAGGCTCCGCCTCTCCTGTCCGTGCCACAGGTGTGAGCTCACACACACACATATGCACACATACATGTACATACACAGAGAATGCACCCATGATATATCAGGTGATGGTGTCATTCTTAACTAAAAGCTTCATGCTTCATCTCTCATTGTTTCTATGTGTGATGATCTTCATATTCCTCCTAATCATCATGAGCCATGCTTCCATTCAATGTTCTTTTTGTTTCCTAAGAAACTTCCAGATTATGGTTTTGTTACTCCTCATGTGAAATATGCCAGCAGTCCCTTTGTGTCTGGTGGTGGTTTCGAGCCTGTGTGGACTTGTGAACGTGTTCCCCTGTGTACATGCATGTCTGTGCTTGTGTTTTTGGGTGATAAGAGCCTGATGTGGATGATGGACAGTCCAGGTGTGAGTATGATGAGCAGGAGGCGGCCCCCCAGGAGCAGTGTGAAGGTGGGGCTCATTTCACACAACATCAGCTTCAGTGTTAGGCATAAGCTTTCCGACCCTCCCATCTTCTTCTTATAAAAATTCTTTTGTAATTTGCTCAAAGTACACATTATCCCCTTTGGCCAAACTGAGCTGTCAGGATCAGCTGCAGCTGCTGCCACCTGCTGGTTGGTGCACAGCACAGCTCTGACACATCATGCTGATGGTAAACTGTCTTTTCAGAGGAAGCACCAGCTGCTAACTCCTACGTCCAAGAGGCAGCTGTTGAAGAGCCCGCTCAGGTGATTGTTTACTTAACTTTAGCAGGAAATGCTGTGACTGTTTTTCCACCACCATATAAGTTAATCATGAAAAATAATTACAGGTGGAGGAGACTAACTCCTATGAGGTGACTCCTGAGGAGACATCAGACAGAGGCATCTGTGCCAGAGCCTTATATGACTACCAGGCTGGTGAGTTTTGTTTTCTTAATCACTGCACCTTTATAATGTAATCAACTGACTGCTCATGTGTTGACTCAAAAAACATATCTAGTGTTCTGTTACCTTTTAAGTAGTTGCTTCTTTATAACATTTACAGAGAAAAAATGATAGTCTAATTAACTTTTTGCTTACAGGGAAACTGGTATTTTTCAGCCTGATCCCTTTTTCCAGTGTTTTTGTGTCTAAGTGACAAATGGGAGCAACAGTTTTGTTTTGGGTTTTTTTTGTGAACAACTTTTTTTTATTAGTTCATGTTGACAGACAGAAAATAGGTGTACACATATGGATACATGTAACAGTAACACAATAACACTGATTTTGTTAAATATAATAATTAAACTTAAATTAATTCATATTGTATAATGTACACAGAAGTACCTAGCATGCAAACCGTATGCAAACATGTTTATCCATATATACCTCAACTTAATTTCATATGCACATAGCTGCACCTGTAACTGAGTACATAAACAATATAAATAACTAGATCCACATGCTTATTACACATTACATGATTATATGTCACATGTGCGTATATGCACATACACACATGCATGGGCACATGCACATCCAATTATCAACAATTTGTGATTTATAATCCTTTATATAATCTCCCCTCATTTCCCTCTCTAGTGAGTGATCCACCCGCCACCCACCCACCCATAGTTTACCCCTCCCTTCTTCCAGCAAGTGCTTTCACAGTTAGAAAAGCTTCTGACCAAGACCTTATGGTCTTCCCCTTAGCACCATGAGACCGTGCAACAGAAAGCTCTAAGGTCAAAATATCTAACAGCAGATACCACCAATGGTTTAAAGATAATGTGTGTGGTGGCTTCCACCGTAGTACCAGGATTTTCTTCGCGGCAGTTAGGCCAGAAAGCCAAATTCTTTTTTCATGAACAGATATAGGGACCCGAGCATTATCATTTAGCAAACATAGTAGAGGGCAACATGGAATGTCTTTGTTAAGAATTTCTGATAGAGATTCAGTGACCTGGGACCAAAAAGACTGTACCTTGGAGCATTCCCAAAACATATGTGTAAAGGTACCAATGTAACCTTGTGAACAAAATTGGCATAGGGGAGATGGTGCTAACTTGATCCGGTATCTAATTATTGGTGTTAAATAAGTTCTATGTACAAATCTTAGGTGAATAGTTTGGTGATTAGGGTTTTTTGAGGCTAGTTTAACATTATTCCATACGGTTTCCCAAGATATTTCAGAAGAGATAGAACTAAAATGATTTTGCCAAGTGGTTTGAATTGCCATTGATTTATAAGAGCTTTGCATTATTTGGGAATACAACACTGATACAGTTCCCTTGGTTTTATTTGTTTTGTACAATTGATTTGTAAGGTCACATTTAGGAAGTTCAGAGTCCCATGGAACCCTGTATGCCTTCAAGGCAGAACGGAGCTGCAGATATAAAAAAAAAAAGAAAAACCTGGTAGGTTGTACTGCTGCTGAAGTTCCTGGAATGTACAGAGACCATTAGTATTAAACAGCTGTCCAAATAAGTAAATTCCATTGTTTGACCATATTGGATAAGCCAATGTGCATCCACCAAGCAACAGATTATAATTGTGAAATATTGGAGTGTGATGGTGCCACTTTTTTTTAAGATTAGTATGTTTAGTCACCAGCTTCCAAGTTATTAAAATGTTTGCGATAATAGGACCAAAACGTAATTTAGCTTGTTTGAGGGGAACTCTTGCATAGATTAGATCCTGTAATCTATGCGGATGAACTAAATTTTCTTCCAAAGAGCGCCAAGATGTAGAATTTGTAGAGTCCAACCAAGATTGTACAGTTCGCAATACGAAAGACCAATAATAAACTTTAAAATTAGGGACCCCCCACCCTCCAGCTGTTTTATGTCTCTGAAGGGTTGTAAGTTTAATCCTTGGTCTTTTATTATTCCAAATGAAACTAGTGACTAAGCTGTGTAATTTATCCCAGTATCCCACTTGTGGATTCAGAGGAAGCATAGAACTTAGAAAATTAATTTGAGGTAATACCAACATTTTTATAATGGAAATCCTAGCATCAAAAGATATTGGCCTCAATGCCCACTTCCCCAGATCTATTTTAATCTTGTTTAAAACTGTATTGTAATTATTGTTCACTGTAGTCTCTAGTGTTGGGAAAATGTCAATTCCTAAATATTTAAACTGGTTTACAATTGGGATCCTAAGCTGGGTCAAATCATCACCAGAGCTACATAGAGGTAAAAAAGCAGATTTCTGCCAATTTATTTTGTACCCTGAGATACAACTGAAGTCTGAAAATAATTTAAGGATATGGGGAAGTGACTGTGAGACTTTACTAATAAGGAGGAGCACATCATCAGCATAAAGTGATATGTAATGAATTGTGGAATTTATTGTAATAGGTAAAATACTAGGAGATTGGCGTACTTTTTGAGCAAGAGGCTCTAGAGATAAGACGAATAATAGAGGAGACAGCGGCCATCCTTGACGGGAACCTCTAAAAATTTGGAAATGTGGTGAACAGGCATTTCCCGATACCACCATCGCTCCTGGGTTTGCATAAAGAACTTTAATATAGCTAATAAATTGTTCACCTAGACCTAAATGCCCTAAAAGGGTCCAGAGGTATTCCCATTCAAGTCTATCAAATGCTTTTTCAGCGTCAAGACTTAGAATTCCGCAAGAAGAAAGAGAATCTAAAGAGTCTGGAGTTAAATGTAAAATATGTAATAATCTTCTCAAATTATCTGAACTATAGCGGCCTTTCACAAAGCCTGTTTGGTCACAGTGAATAAGTTTTGCAAGATATTTATTGAGGCGGCGTGCAAGCAACAGTTTTTGAAACTGGTCCATTTTTGGGTGAGCCTGCTGTAGCCTGCAGTCACAAAACGGGCTGCAATGTAATCACTTGAGGCATGTGTGTGCGGTCAGTGTGCATCCACTTTAAGTGTTTGTTTTTGCCACTGACAGGCTCAAATCATTTTTAAGTGTCTGACTCCATTTAAATAAATAGTAATTTTATCATTATAAAACACACCTCTTTCAAAGTCAAAAGAAATGTATTAAAACTCACAAAAAAAAAAAAAAATCTTTCCACTTTTCCAACTATCACCAGCTCTGGTTTGGTTGCAATAAACCCTTAACTCACCCAGTTAGATGTCAAAATACGCTGGATTTATACACACTAAAATTACTCTTTATTTAAATGGAGTCTGGTGGGTGTGGGGGTAGCGATTCAGGGCTGTTTCTGGTAAAACAAAAAGGATCTTACTCTTTGACCTAAGTGTCTTTGTAGGGCTCCTCTCCATAATGTTGTCGAACACTTATAACAATCTGAGTCTGTCAGTGGCAAACACAAGCACTGTTATTGGACATACATTAAGGTTGCACATGCCCTGAGTAAGGATTACATTACAGCCAGTTTTGCAGCTGCCAGCTGCAGTCCTCTCACTCAATACTGGGCCAGTTTCAGAAATTGTTGTCTCCATTATTCACTTAGACACAAAAACATGGGAATGTATGGTTCGGGTTGAAATATACCAAAATCACCCTTCCAAAGAGAGAAGAAAGTTTGAAAATTATTTGAAACTCTTTCCTACAGTAACTTTGCTGATGTTCATAAAACTCTGCTCCTCTCCTCCAGCTGATGACACCGAGATCTCATTCGATCCCGATGACATCATCACCGGGATCGAGATGATAGATGAGGGCTGGTGGCGAGGCTACGGCCCAGACGGCCATTTTGGAATGTTTCCGGCCAATTACGTGGAGCTTGTCTAGCCCAGCCCCCCCCCCCCCACCATTATCACACTGGCAGCCCCAGAGGACATCTGCAGTGAAACAACACACAGCACAGTCCGTCCTCGCACACACGTGAGCTGATCAGGATGAAGCGGAGCAAACGATCCTCCACATCATGGACCAATGAAGGAATGGTAATCGTGGGCTAGAAGCTTTTGAAATCTCTTTTATTTTCAAGAAAGCAATTCCATTAAATTGTTGATGTTGTGAGCAACTGATGGCATAGTTTAGGGATTTGTGAAGACCCACAGCCTGACCAAATCTCCCCAAAACCATCTCTTTTCCTATAAATGTGATGCAGTACAATATATCAGCCTTTGAGTCTTAAATTCAGTTGTGAGCATTAATAGCACTTCTAGTTGACATTCCTTACAAAGTGACTTCAGTTCTATTTCAGGTATAATTTTGTTGTTACTTGTAGCAAATGCTCCTGTACATTTCAGGAAAAAAAGAAAGAAAAGAAATCAAAGATGGCGGTACCAGCTACAGTATAATCTTTTGCCTTGTTTTTGCCTTTCTTTACCGGCAGACTGAACTTTACTTTTTGTGACTGATCCTGTGTGAATTTCAAACCATGTTTTTAGTACTGATCTCACTGTGGTTGAAGTGAATATTTAAAAAGAAAAAAATCAGATGTTTGCTGTGCTCTGGGTGGATTTCAGCGGGGAATGCGTAAAACAGTTCAGTTCCCTTTAACTGTGAGCATATAATGGTCGCTTTCATTTCACATCCTCCGTCATCTGAACCAGATTATTACAACATATTTCACTTTTCAGGGACAAGCTGAAAACGAGAAAACATAGGTCTGCATCATTTTTTTTCATGCTTGGATCTCGCTGGTTTGAGGTTGACTTTGAGTGCTTAACAGATCTCTAATATGTGCTGTGTATGGTGCCATAATGACGGGAAGTGGATGCAGCGACATTTTAATAGAAAATCTTCAATTCACTGTTTGTTTGGTTTTTTTTTTTATCATGGAACAAAACTTTTGCTCTTTTAAGCTTTGAGGTCAGTGGATAAAAGGAAAAATGAATCGATAATGAATAGAAAAGGGCATCATATATCCATTGCATTATTCATGTTTGTTTTTCCAGAGTCTATTGTAATGCACAGACATTCTTCATAATAAAATAAATAAAAGCAAGCCGTGTTGTCGTATCTTCTCAGATAGGGTAAGCGTATCAAAGGCTGCATAGATTTTTAGAAAAGCTTGAAATAACATAGAAAACCCTCAGGGATTTTCAGATGTGTAACAGGAACTCAGACGTATACACAGACTTAGTATGTGCTCTACGATCAGTTTCCTGGAATGAGGCAACAGCTGGGGAATTCACCTCTAATGCATAGGTTTCATTTTCACACGAAAATATCTGATTTTATTTCTCCCACATCCTTCAGATTAATCTGTGTTCGCGTGAACGACAAAAGATGTGTCCTACAAATTAAAAAAATATTAAATGATAATATAAAAGCTGCATGAAATATATTTGCAATATGTATATCTTTAAAATCAGTCTACCTCTATTATATAACCTTAATTGTTTGGCCAGCTTCACATTGGTAATCTGAGATACTGTATTTAATTTGGACATAAATTGCAAAGTTTAATATTGTGTATATCACACTATTCTGCTAAATATTGCTCAAGAAGAAATTTAGAACTTCCAGGCCTTTAGCAGTGTTTTATTAAAGTCCTGCAATAAAATGCCATCTTGATAACAGTTATAAAAGTCCATTTTAATGCTCTTGTTCCATTACATAATTCCCAAATATTCAGTTTCAGCCTGAATCAAAATTTGTCTTTAAATGTAATTTAATATTAGTGTATCACTAAATGAGTCAACCTGTTATCTGGACTTAGTTTCAGGACAATTTCCACCCACACCCACGCCATGTAGAAAAAAATATGAACATATTAACTCTCATCATTAAAGCCTAACACCTCTGCTTTTAACGACTGCAGACATACCTCTGTAAGTTTTATCCCTGAAACAACAGGGTGCATCTATAAACCTATTTATTCTGGAAAACCTCGTTCAGCTAATGACAGTTTCTCACCATGACTGGTCTCTTATGTGCCAGTTAAACATCTGCAGATTGTTCCCAGGATAGTGACTCACTTCAGACAGGAAATCTTTCGTGTTGGATTCACAATATTTTCTCCACACGTTGTCATTTACATTGTGCTCACCCCACCTCAACCTCATATGTTTATGTCAGTGAAAGTCTGAAATGAATAGCTGGGGATTTTCTCAATCTTTCAGCCGATGTTTTTTGTTGTCGGCTGCAGGAGATAGAGAAGCCCTCAAGACATCTGCAAAACAAATTGTCAGAATTAAATGGAATTAAAAGACATTTCCTATCAAGGCTTGTGTATGACATAAACTAAGTTGTATGTTATTGTAGAGGATTAAATATCACCACACACCTCATCTCTGCAAGTTAATTCTGCCTCATTGAATCTCATCATGTCTACATTTATTTAACCCTATTGACTCAGATGTCTAATCTGCATCAAATGTTTTATTTCTACATTTTACATCTATGCATCTGTTCATATGGGAACTGTGTGAAAACAAACAGCTTAATATCACATTTCTTCCATTTTTGGACAGAGCCTTGTTCATCGTCTAAAAAAAAGCAAAACAAAAAACTTGTTTTGTGTCTATCAAACAAAAAAAAAATCCCTCTCGAGATTTGGACAGTTTGTCGATATTTGGTTATTTTGACATTTAAATGTTAATCATTTTGAAATGTCACACTCTATCCGCAACAGATGGGGGAATAGGGCATCCCCCTTTTAAACAGATCAAAAACATGGGGAGGAAATGTGGATTGTGTCGAGTGCAGCTTCAAGTGTTTTTATCACGACATCTGTGTCATCTCACTGAGTGTGGGACTGAAAAAGGAAAATGGAGGGAAAATACAGTAAGTTTTAAATGTGACCTCGTGAGAAAATCAGAGAAAAGGGTTAAAAATGCTAAAGCAACTGTCTTATTTAATCAAATGTGAAATCCACAAGAGAGTAACTTGACCTTAATGCTTTCCATATGGCCATAATGGACATTAAATCTTGAGACAACTCCCTCTGACTCATAACTATAAGAGGAGAGAAATAGGTGGCCATTTTATCACCACTCATCTCTAGTGGAAAAAGCTGCTTCTGCAGCGTCCTGGCCTTTTATTTTTAGCCAATATCTTCCAGGCCGTGGCCAGTAGGAACCATTTTAAAGAAGTGGTGCTTCACCTCTTCCTTAAAATGTAACGTCTTCAACCCCTGCAGCTACCAGGCAGTCTCAAACTTTCATTTACCTACATGTGAGCTTTTAGAGTCAGCCTATGTGTCTGCTCAGCTATTAGCTGTCATAAGTCAAAACTACATGCTTGTCGTCAGCAGCAAATATGTTCTATTTTGGCACTTTAGGTCAGCACAGCAGGAGTTTGATTTACAAGTTGAGGGGAAAAAAAGCATCAAGACACATTGCATTAAAAATGAAAGAGTAACCAGTGATGTAACCTCTCACCTTGTTACATCAGTGTCGGGATGGTTACTTTTTAAATTTAAGTCAAGCTGGACTTCACCAAAGGAATGTAACTTATTATATTTGATCACTTTTTCAACAATAATTTGAGACAGGGCAGTAAAACTGAAAAATGACTAGAAAAGCAAAAAAATGCAAAGCAACAGAATGATTCTTATATTCCACATAAAAAAATACCCTTGGACTCCATGGGTGTATTAGGGTGGGCTCGAGGACACTGTGACATCACTGTTGGGTGTAATATGAGGTGCAAACATACATTTTTAACCACACCTATCCTTGCATAGTTACATCAGTGTCAAATAAAACTACTTTTATTACCATAACTGAAACTTATATTCCCATAATAATACTCCCATACTCCATTTTAAACTAACTTAAATGTGTTGCCTATTATTTTAAAGGGACAGTTCACCCCAACATAGAAAATAGATATTTTTCCTTTTACTTGTAGTGCTATTTATCAGTCTAAATTATTTTAATGTGAGTTGCTGATTGTTGTAAATATCAACCATGCAGATGTCTGCCTTCTGTTGAATATAATGGAACTAGATGGCATTCAGCTTGTGGTGCATAAAGCATAAAAAAAAATACATTTGAAAAACTCAACAGCAATGTCTCTTTCCAGAAATCATGACCCAGTTACTGAAGATAATTCAAAGAAGTTGTTGTGGTTTTGTGGAGGAACTGCTTTATTTCTACTGAACTACACCCACCACCCATATCACCACACAGAAGGAGGCATGCGTCTACTGATGGATGAGAAGCTTGCAACAGTGTGGCATGTAAATATTAATGGCTTCCTCCTTGGCTGAGCTGTAAACTTAGTTAGCTCAGTGGTGCTAGGTGAGCTAGCAGTAGGTGCACGCTTCCTTCAGTGTGGTGATACGGTTGGCAGGTGTAGTTCGGTAAAAGGAAAATAGTTCCTTCATGAACCTGCTCACAACAAGGTCTGTGGATTATCTTAAGTAATATCTCTATGGCTACTATCTCCAACAATCGGCAACTTGCACCAACGCAATTAAGACTGATAAAAAGCACTACAGGTAACTGGGAAAATATTTGATTTAGGGTGTACTTTCCCTTTAATGTACTAGATAAACTCATAAGTTAAGTAAGACGTTCTCATAATGCTTACTCATTGTGGTATTCAGTACTTTGTGTTGTATTTCTTAGAAGATATTTTGTGATAAAAAGAAATATGTCCTCCTCTACACACATTAACACACACTATCACATCTGTGTTAAAATGCAATATAACAATTTCCTCGCTGAACTAGCAACACACAGTTTCGGGAACCAGTAGCGTGAGTTCCCTTTTTCTTTTCTCAACATTGTATCTCTTGGTTCTGAATCACCACATCTGATCGTTGGGTAATAGACAGTTTATTACTCATTAATCGGGCAGCTCTAAGAAATATTTGACGCTTACACAAGCATCTGATGTACATTAACAGTAAGTGGTGCAGCCCTAGTTCCTGTATTTAAGAATAAATTCCTAAAATACTGAAATGTAGCTAAATGTTCCTAAAATGTAGACATGTGGGAAATGTTGTTCCAGCTTTAAGTCTTTATTTGGGCATCACTTGAATGTTTCTTTCACTTCCCCAAATTCAGCTATTTTGGTGAATTTGTCCAGTCTGAACGTTGGAGGTGACCAGGCTTAAATCATCAAACTTAGCTGAGTTACTGTTAGATAGAAACTGGATGGAAGAAATGAAACATTTGTTCTCATGTGCACATTAAAATAAGTAATGACATTACAGTTCCATGTGTTGCTAAGAAAATTCTGAAAATAAGACACAAACATGTTAATTTATGTGTAAATAAGTAATAACGCCTTTCACAGCATCAGTTTGTTGAAACTGGCAACACAGAACAAAAAAAAATGTAACCCAGTGGTTGTTATTTGTCTAAAAATCAGGTGATGAAACAGAGAACAGACATTGTGAGACTGGAATAACACGCACACACACACACACACACACACACACAAAACTCAGTTTCCCAGACTCATTTGCTCTGGTGCCAGCAGCCAGCCAATGAAAATGTGGTGTGGAGACACCTTCCTGTTTCGTGGTGTGAAGTTGAAGAGGACGCTGTGTGAATTACTGTCACAAAACAGTGTTGAGCCAGACTACAAGACAACTTCTGGAAATGGGTGAGAATGACCTTTATGTTTATTGAAGCTTGATACTGATCATGTGTACTATTTTGTGTACGTACTACAACGGGTTGAATACTGTACAGTTTTAGTTGTTGATCTTGATAAATATTAAAACTTAATATATACTGCACAGAACACTCTAAAGTACCTTGTTTATACAATGTATGAGAAACTGCTTTTGCCAATATAACTGAATGTACATTGCATTAACTTGTAACTGAACTATAAACAAACAATTTTGATTGAAAATTTTATTATTAATCTCAGTCTTAAATAAGTCCTTAAATTAATCTATCAGAATGTTCTGGCTGAGATCAATATCTACGGAAACAGCCCAGCTAAATAATTTGTCAATACGCCAAGAAACAAACTGATAAAAAGCACCAGCACATGTTCGAAAGTGCTTGAGATATAATACAGTGTATCAGAGATATTTCTTCAACAAGTGAAATGGAGAAGTTAGGGGCTACTGAAAGCAGAATTAAAGGTTCAAGCCACAGCACAGGAAACAAGTGATCTCAAAAGAGAAGCATATTGGTTTTGCACACAAGTGATATCACTGTGGGTGGAGGGTGTACGGGCTTTGTGAAGAAAAAGAAAATTCATTCTCAGAATCACGTTACATTCCCAGGTCTTGTGTTTTATAATACTGGTGTTTGTCGACTTCTTAAAGTGCAGTAAGTCTGAGACATGAGAATAAAATGTACAGTATTTCTCAGTGTCTCATATTCCACTACAAATACTAATATTATACGCTATTTCTTAACAGTACTCACTGTCCCCATGCTTAGGGAATAATACTGTATGCTTACATACAACACATTGCTTGAGACTGTAGGTCATGTGTTACAATATCATACAGTGCAACATACAAGCGGTTATGTTCATGAGCAGGAAGTGGTTTTGCAACCTGTGGTTTTATATCACACTCAGTTGACAATATGTTTTACAGATCTCTTTTTTTTTTACCTATTGATCACCTGACTGTTGCGCAAGTTACAAAAATTACTACACTCCCCTCAGTGAAGATGTTCTGCTTTATTACTTTTAATGAAATGTTTGAACCTATTTTGCGTGTCTGATTATAGTGTTTAGGTGACGGGGGATGTTTGCCAATAATTCCTGTAATGAAGAACTGCTTGCTTCCTCTATTGTGGTTCTTTGAATTTAAATTCACACCCTCCTCTTTTGGGGTACATTGCTGAATGTTTTGTCCCCACTGTGAAGCTCAAGAGGACCAGAGCGAGACGTCACAACAAAAAGCAGCCAGTGATGAAGAGAAGGGGACAGAAAACCAGGTACTAACCTCAGTCACTGCTGATAAAATGTCAGTTGGCCTTCTGGCAGCAGCCGGGGCAATTTCCCTCAGTTACAGTTAATCAGTGACTACAGACATGACTACTCAGGCTGAGCTATACGTTGTGTTTTCATTTCCCTTTTTTAGTGAATTTGAGATTGTGGCGAAATTTTCAAGTGCTGATTATGTGCGTACAGTTGTTTCATGTGATTGCGAAATGAGTAACAAGGAATAAGTGATTCTGCCTCACATCTTGAGAGGGTCACGAAAGGCATGCACATTTCACCCTCATGAGACATGCCACAATATTTTCATTGCGCATACAGAAACTGCAAGAGGCCCTCAGAAGCCACTATTCTGGTAACTGAACTGAGAGATACAATATGAGAAGCGCAAATTAGCTCATCAAATTTCCAGGGCTGATGTTAGTTGAAAGCCTGGTGGTTTCTGTGGTGACCTCTGGCCTGCCGATAGCATCAATCCAGCACGCCACTGACAATCATTGCGAGAATCACATATCGACACATTGACATCAACATCACCCACACGGTTTTCCAAAAAAAAAAAAAAAATCTCATCTAGTGGAAATCTACTGAATGTTTCACAGTGATATTCACACTCCGGTGTGTGTATAGACGGAGCTCTGCAGAGAAGGGGCTACAGTGTGTGGCTTCGAGTGCAGACGTTTCCTGTTGGCAACCATTGATGCATGAACCTGAAAGTTTTGTGAATCAGATCTGAAAACAGTGACTGAAAGTGACTGAACACTGGTGAATTTTATGCAAGACACAAAGTAAAATTGTGTAATTTTAAGCACCTACTTCTTGTGATTTTAGATGCAAGTGCAAATATCAGTTTGTTGCACTGTTTATTAGCCAATCACACTTCTGCAAATGCAGACACTTCAAAGTAGTGTGTGGAATATGACTTCTAGACATCCCTTTTTTCAATACAAACATAATATTTGCAGTAGAACAAGCAGGTGAGACAGAAAAACAGTGGAAAGTCAGAGCTGTTAGCTGGGAACAGCAGTGTGGAGCCACTGAACTGTGACTCAGTTGGGGCTATCTTGGTTAGAGGCCTGCACCTTCACTATTACTCACTCTACAGGCCTACTTCTCGGAACCAGGAACCGCATAGAGGAACTTTATTCAATATGAAACCACGTCGAGCTGTTTTGTTTTACAATGACTGCTACAAGAAATACAAGCAGTTTCTCCGTGTGCTGATTCAAAGTAAAATATTGACACTGACCACTGTGGTCTCCTTTGACGTCCGATCTATTGAAATTGATCGACACAACAGGTGACACGAGGTTTCACATTTAAATATCCGGTGTTAAATACCGTAACCTATGATTTCACTGCAATAACAGAAGTGAGTATCATCAGCATCTGTGCTGTTTGAGTCGGTGGGAATAATATTGTTGCGGTCACTAAACTGACAACTGCCACTTGTTCATACCACGTACTGAAAATTGCCCACATAAAAAACCCCAATAAGGTTCAGTATTTTAAAAGGGATAACTTAAAAGCACAAATGTTGAAAGCCACACACCACAAGAATATCATCATGATAAAAATACAGACACTGTATCAGCTTCATCAACGGTTCCTCCTCTTTATTCGTCGATGTTTGACACTTCTTGAAACCTTTCTAACTGATAATTTTGATTCTGCATGCCTTCACTGTTTCATTTCTCTTTTCTTACAAACCACAAATAGTGACATTGTCAATTTCTTACACTGCAGTTCTGGGTAGTCTGAGTTGTAACGCTTACTACATCTAACTTCTTGGTATCTTGAAATCATTTTCCAAGGTACTGACTCTAGTTCTGCAGAAATACAGCAGACATGCAACCACTTATTTCTTGGATATTACAAAGCAGCATCTTTATTCAGAGTGTCATCAGTCACCTCTGTATCGTTTTCAACATTTAAATATATAAAGTCAATCTTTTGGCTTATGTTTGTTTTTCAAAGTGACATTTGTGATACCAGCGACAGACAACTCTCGACCAAAAACCCCACAAGTCTGCTGCTTTCTCTCCAGACAGGATGTGTAGCGGTTATCTATTGAAAGTAGCGGTAAAACCCTACTCTCTGATTTTGATGTTTCATTTCAACATTTGCATCCCATGAGATGACTCTGTGCGTCTTCTTTCCCATCTGTGATAATACCCTCAACCGTCGGTAAAGCAGGTTTCTATATCAGTGCAGTGGACCGTGTTGCATTTACAGGAGCTGCTTGACTTTTACTGCAAAACATTTGACATGTTTACTCCACGCCAGGGTTCTCCCGCTGTTATCGAGATTCATGACTCAATGACTGAATGTGAGGAAGAAGCAAGGCCTAATCTGGTGCAGATGGAGGAGAAGGCATTTGTGTCAAGGCTGCACTCTTTCATGAAGGACAGAGGAACACCCATAGAGAGGATCCCACATCTGGGCTTCAAACAGAGTGAGTTGATGTTTGTTAGCGTTGTGTTTGCTGTTGACTGGATGCATTATTCACTTGGAATTTGAATGAAAATAATTAGATCCTTATGTGCGGATTTTTCCCAGTTAATCTTTGGAGGATCTACAAAGCTGTTGAGAAGCTTGGAGGCTATGATTCAGTAAGTACAAGTTTTTTATTCGACTATAGTCTTTTAACAGGTGTGTTTAAAGGTTTCGAAGAGGAAACTGAACTATAGGTCAGGGGCTGTAACATGGTGGTTTCTATCACACTGGAGGACGTTTGACTTTCAAGCTGTCGTTGCTCTGTTGTCTTTGATGTTGACGCTGTGAGGAGAGTTTCTGACAGTGCTGCAATGGTACGAGAACGGGGCTGGGGCTCTAAACAGAGCTGACCCTCGCCACCACCGCTGCCACTGTACCGCAAGGTGTTAACACGACACAAGTCGCCTCCATATTTATACATATAGATATGAGAGTGGGTGTGAAAACCAACAGATCATTAAGGTGGTAGCCAGCCACCTCCCTTCCTTCCCTACACAGTGTTTTAAAACTAGACTTGAATGATGTGGTCAAAGCACAGCACGCAACTGCGAACGGAAGGCAAGCTATCACAGGACAAATTAATTTGAAGTTAAATTTAAATTATGCAAAGTTTTTGCATTTTCTATCAGAATTTTGCCTTTCAAGGCCAAAGGAGAGAGGGGGCCTGGGCCACAACATCCCTTGTGCACAACATAGATTGAAGACATTTTAATAAGAACATTAAGAGTAATAAATTGCAATAAGTTGAGCCGTACATACAAAATCAAAACAGTAAGGCATCACAAAGCTGAGCAAAATCACTTCTGTTTTAAGGAGTGAGACCAACTTGTTTCATTATTACAGTGTTGAAAGAATTTCAAGAACTGCACACTTTAAGTCCCACTTTTTGCTCCCCCTTTATTGGATGTGAACAAAGCTTGGTGTGTATGTTCAGGACTTAGTGTCTGATACCTCCACTGAGTTTAATCAGGATCACTCAAAGACAACTTAAGTTATAGTCAATTTCCTGCTAAGCCCCGTCCATAGCGAGGCTTTTCTATTGACTGTGGCCATGTTTTTAAACCAGTTTTGCCCGTTTTTGATAAATGTGTATTTCTGTCCAGCAAGGCTGTATACAAACGGTAGTGTTCATACAATAAAAATCCCAAAAAGTCAATTCATATTATTGCTTTTCACACTATGCAAATTATCAAAAAATTTAGCCAGATATGTGCACCAGATTTCAACTCAATCAGACTAGTACTAGTACTATTGTGAGGGATGCAGCCTTTCAAATCAGATTTCAGATTTCAGATCAAATTTCATGTGAAGTGTTACATCATTTCCAGTTATGGTGCCAAGTTTCATGTCTGTATCTTGTTCCAGCTCATAGCGAATTGAGCAAAGGCATAACATAGCCTATAATGCTAAATAGACCACGCCCATATGTACCAATCAATATGACTCTTTAGATCTTGGTTGATACTAACTAAAGTGTCTGTTGGTGGCCAAATATTTCTTGGAAAGCATTTGCACATCATTTCCAGTTATTGGTCCAAGTTCCATGCTTCTAGCTAATTCTAGCTCATGCTCACGGGAATTTGAGTCACAGCATAAGATGACAAATAATAACACACCAACGCGTAGCTCTTACGTTGCCCACTGGTTTGTGGACTCCCTTCGGTGTGGCATTAGCTATCTTGGGTGTTTTTAAACCAGAAGTGACCATATTTGGGCGAGAGGCCAAATTATGCGTAACATTTAGCCTTAATGAAATGTAAACAGGTGAGTTGTATAAAAGTTCACCACCCCTGTGCAGGTGCCATGAAGGGAGAAGGAAGGTATAGAGACCGAGACAGTTTTTGTACCAGGCTGTAAACATGTTTATTTCTGCTGTGAAGTTGCCCTTTTTAACATGGGGGTCTATGGGGAATGACTGGCTTCTTGAGCCTGCCTCAAGTGGCCATTAAGAGAACAGTTTTGAGCACTTCCATGTTGGCTTCATTTTTCAGGCTCTGAGGTGCTGCGTTGCTTGAACCCTAATAAAACAGCACAAAAAACATTACAAAATTTCATACATGATCTTTTGCACCCCCTGGTGGCAGTGACAAGCTAAGCAGCCCTTTAGCTTGAAGGATAGACGACCACTGGTGTCATGAGCCATTGATTCTCCCAAAATCTGTCAGTTACTTCTCACACGTTTAAATGTAAGCTTACTGTAACCATTTCAGACATGTGTTGTTACATATGCACATTTTTCACACTGTGTTATCCTACAGGTGACAGCTCGGCGTCTTTGGAAGAAAGTGTACGATGAGCTGGGAGGAAGTCCAGGTAGCACCAGTGCTGCTACTTGTACTCGCAGACACTACGAAAAGTGAGGATGATCCTTTTTTCCGACAAACCTGTTGATTAATAAACTACAGCGACTGATTCCTAATCCGAGATATGTTTCTTTAGGCTGGTGCTGCCCTTTGAAAGACATGTAAAAGGAGAGGAGGACAGACCTCTGCCTCCAAGCAAACCGAGGAAGCCATATAAGAGAAGTTTGGATGGTAAGGTCACCAAGGCTGAGAGGAAGAGGAAAAGGACTCAGTCAGATAGAGAGATGGATTCAGAAATGGAGGTAAGATACTAAATCTGTCGAAATGTCTCAAAAAGAAAGAACTCTGTAAAATTATATGAAGTGTCCTAACATATCCCCTGTTTTTTTTTCTATAGATACTCACCCAGAGAAGTCCAGAGGCTGCCCGCCAAAGTGAAGCAGTGATGCATGCTCACCCTGCTCTCTGGGCCGCCACCTCTGAGAGACACCACCAAGACTGTTCTCAGCCAAACAGACCCCCTGCCAGTCTTTGCACTTCTGTCTATGCCCACCTTGTTCAGGTCCCCACTTCCAGCCCCTGGACTGCTCATATCCCATCTGCTACTGGGGAGGTCATCTCTCCTCTGGAGAAGAAAAAGCGCATGGCTCAGGCAAGCCTTAACTTGCCCTTGAGTCCCCAGGGCGAGGATAAAGAAAGGCCCTCTGTCATTCACTGCTCCCAGTCTCCAGCCCGGGCTTCGTCCAGTCGGAACTGCAACTCCTCTGACAGCTCCCCACTTCCTTTATCCCCTTCCTCTTCACGCGGCCCCTCCCCTGTCTCTGTTTCATCAGAGGACAATCCAGAAGAGAATGAAGGTAAACCTGCATCAGGCTCTGAGCTATCCAAAAACTGTCCCAGCTCTGTGAAAAATGCATCTGGCTGTAGTGAGGAAAGCAAGTCTGTGAGCTGCAGTCAGATATCCAAAGACCCTGCAGGACAAAGTAAAGACGTTAGCACCCAATCTGCAGACTCGATCAAAGTCCAGACTAAAGACTCTACCTGGAAGCCAATCCACAAAGGCAGTAGCAAATATTCCGTCCATCCTTTTTACTCATCTGTGAGATCTGACTGGGCTCCAACATCTACCTCTAGCTTCACCAAAGTTATTCCAAAATCTGGGCAGCTACCACGGCCCGCTCCTATTCGGCTGGGTTATAAAATCCAGCCGGGCAGATTGATGCAGCAGGACGATTCTCTGACCTATCCGAAGAAGCTCAATAACATGGCTCCGTGGCTTTATCAGACAGAGAAGAGAGACAAATCCAGGACAATGCTACAAAAAGTTCCCCCCACTCAGCAGAGTCTGTCCCATTCCACCACCAGCCTGCCGGCATCATGCGTACTGTCGAGCTACGACAAATCAGGAAGAGACTCTCGGCACCAGCCTCTATTACACCCTACATATCTCCCCAACAGAATGAGACTACCTCAATCTCCGCTAATGTACCGACATGTCCCAATGAGTCCAGCTCACTCTGCTCTCATTGGGTCTGCTGTTTACCCATATCCCTACTCCATCCCTCTGTTAAATCCCAACACTGGATATACCCTTCCTGCCATGCATCCCATTTACCCCCACAAGCTGTGATCTTTTGTATTTCAGCTTCAGACTCCAGTAATAATAATAATAAAGTACATCTTTATGCTGAGGAAGGCAGTCATTGAGCACTTTTCTGTTGCTCACTGTCAAGACTTACTTGTGTTTAAAACATGATGTAGGTATGTTCTGTGGCTTTACACACAGCCATCCTTCAGTGGAAAACTAGATACTGCTATTAGCTGTGTGACTGTGTTGACCTTCTGTGGCCAAAACCAAACTACTCTGAAAGGAAATGAAGTCACTGCAGCGATGGCTAGAGATACAGTATTTGTAGGTGCATCGAAATGGTACATTACTTTTGAACTCACAGCACAACTGTGCAAACTGTACTCATTTAATGTATGTACTATTTTTATAGTTGTATTTTGATTAAATACGAAACAATAAGCCACAGCGCTACACTGATGAGAAATGTTTGTGATTATGACAAATTCACATTAGATAACTTAAATACAATATAAAATCAAATTCTGTTAAAACCACAGTTCTTGCACATTGGTGCTCACTTGCACAATTTCATAACTGTAGATTTCAGAGGAGACACAGGGACCAAATAAACCAATAAAGACATTTGCACTAAATTGTTTGATGCTTAATGGGTTCTGAGGGAGAACCCCCCAACTTCCCCTGTTTCATATGTGAGCCCCACCCCCTCAAAAAAGAAATCTATGCTCTTGCACAATTTAAATACTTTGTGATAAATCAAAGAACCATCTCACTGTACTGTATTGTGGAGTCTGCTGAACTCAATGATGTTGTATAAATACTGTATGTACCATGTATCAGTGTTAATTATTTTATGCAGATCTTATGTCACTGAAATGTATTTAAGCCAGTAAATGATCATGAATAAATAAGAAAAATAACTAGATAAATATCAGAAATCTGAGCCTTTTTAAAAAATGTTGCTGTTTCACCATGCCGTAAAAACAAAAATAAAAATATTTTTGCAATGAGAGCAGTATTTTTGACGAGATTTATTTCTTTTAGTTGTTTGAGGGCTCCCGTGTAAATGACTAGGTCATCAGTGAATAAGAGAATAAAGGACATTTATTAGTCATAATATGATGAAAAATAGGCAGGAGTAGCTGGTATTTACAAGTTTGTCATTGTGCATGGCTGTTCAAGCACAATTTAGCAAAATTAAAATGGCTTTTTTTAATCAATTACCCCCCATAAATATGCGAAATACCTTGTCCCACAGCAGTCCCTCTTCCTAATCTTTCACTCTGACTTCACTGTGTTTGTTTATGTTGTTTTTAAGCAGAAACTTTTCCTCTGAGTCTGCCCACTGTGTTATTTATGTCTGTTGATCTGCTTTGTAAAATAACTGCAGCTCTCCAGGTTGTGGTGTGACCTGGCGTAAACCCTGCAGGTCTGATGTAGCACAGATAAACCCAGAGGAAGCTACTGACAGAGATGAGATGCAATACTTACTGTCGCTACAGCGGATGCAAGATGATTTCTGGGGAAAATAGTGATGAATTCTGAGGCAAGAGCAATGAGGAGGAAAGAGAAAAAGTAAATCAGACAAACGAGATTTGGCTGCAGGCCACAGTGTAGTCTGAAACAAGACAGCTGGAGCAAACCAAGCAGATGATGCATTCCTGTTAAATTCACACTAGCTGACAGAGATGCACATGGGTGAAGAAGAGACACAGTTGTGCAGAGGAGACATGGTATGTTGACTTTGGGAAGCTCTGTGGGAAATTTGCTTCCATGTTTTGACTGCAGACACATCTGTGTGTGTGTGTGTGTGTGTGTAAATAATCAGTTTATTATTATTTTATTTTTTCTGGCTTGTCGATAATTTGACATTTTTAATATTTCAAGGGCAGTTCTCATGCAACCCAAATTAATGTGGATTTTATTCTGACTGAAATGACATAAAAATGCTATTAAGTGTACCATTATCATCATCATACTTACATAGTAGGATACAGTGCATATCGTTTTGAGCATTTTTAATTTATAGTATATTATGTTGGTAATATTACTTGTATTGATATATGAGTTAAGAGTTCCCTGAGCATTGACTTTCAGGAAGCGCTGCTCCCAGGCAGCGTTAAAATACCACCTGCTCCAGTTGAAAATCAGACGCTTACACCGACCATGATAGAAACCCTTAATTTAATATGTATAAACTGAAGTATTTGATCGCATAGCTCGATCGTCGGTGGTGCAGACTACACAGCATGTGAGGAACCTTGCCTTGAAAGTCAAACGTAGGGTACCAAATACAAAAAGCATATCTCGCGAGAAGAGCTTCAGTGGCGCGAATAAACAAGGAGTTTCTCCGGAGAAAATAGGTTGCTGTGGAAGTTAGTCGCGTGTCTTGAGGAAATTTTTCTAAACTATTCCGTTTGAATCGCTATAACATTACATTTTAAAGTTCAGCATAAAGTTAGCGTCTCGGTTAAGTTCAGTTTTAAGTCTGTTTGCTTCGTAAAAGGAAACTATGTCGGACGTTTTGTCTGATGACGGCAGCGACGTCAACCAAGATGACACTCAAGAGGATGTTATGACCCCGGCGGAGCTGATAGCCAAACTCGAAGAAGTGAGTCTTTGTCAGAATTATGCAGTTTGTAGTCGTGAAGTGCCATAGACCTCATATAGCCTCTAAGAAATTACCTCCCCCTCATTAGACCGTCACGCAGCTGTGTTTTCTGTGTGTCGCCCGCAGGCTTGGCTGAATGAGAAGTTCTCACCGGAGCTGCTGGAGAACAGATCAGAGGTGGTGGAGTGTGTGATGGAGCAGCTGACTCACATGGTAAATTAAACGGGGAATACCTCCTGCTACGTGGGTTGTGTTTCACTGTAGGTTCAGGATCACTCACAGTTCTGCCTACATTTTCTAAATGTCACAAACAGCACAAACAGTGTGGTGCAGGGTTGTAACCACATGTACTGATGGAACAAGTATTCAGGCGCTTTACCTCAATAAATGTCGGCAAAAAATGGCGTAACAAGTTAAAGTCCTGCATTGAAAATGTTTCTCAGCTTAAGTACACACATAACTTAACAATTGGTAGCAAAATGTACTAAAAGTATCAAAAGTTAAAGTCCTCAATGCAGAAAAATAGCTCTTGTGAGTGTTGTACCTTTGTATGTTTTATTATAAGATGATGCTGATACATTAATGTCTATGCAGCATTTCACTTTGGCAGATGTTATATTCCTTTGTGCTTTTAAAGGTCCCATGTGTAGGATTTAGGAGGATACTCTGGCAGAAATGGAATAAAAAAATCATAACTGTGTTTTCATCAGTGTATAATCACCTGATACTGAAGAGTCATATTTTCATTACCTAGAATGTGCTGTTTATATCAACACTCTCTCATGGAGTCAGCCATATTGTTTCTACAGTTGCCCACAATGGACAAACTACCCTCTAGCCTCTTTTACACTGCCAGATTTTCCGCGAATGTTGGGCTGATTTGGCGGTTAGCTGCGAGTGTTTATACACACAGAGGCGGAAAGGCGAGTTGATCCGAGACGCCCAATTTTCCACCTTGGAAGGTAGTCATGGCGGAACCCTTAACGTTTAAACAGACCAAGGCAGCCTTCCACAACGGAAGGGGGCTGTTGAAGACTTGTGGGAGGAGCTGATAGCAGGAATTAGCGAGCAGCTAGTAGCAAGAGGGAAACGCAAACCTGACAGACACTGTAAAGATGAGCACCTGGGGAGACAAGGAATAGCGCGCCCTCCTTGCACTCGCAAACGAAGAGGCCATTAACCATCAGATGACAGGGACGGTGAAGAACGGGCCGATTTAGGAGAGAATCGCCGTCTGACTACCACCGCCTGACGAGCAGCGGCTTCCCTCCCACGTCACTGTTTATGTCACACACTGAGCTACACGTTTTGTTACTTGCTCACGCCCCCCATTGCCCCAAAAAAGGCACATTCTGTGTAAACAAAAGTAGGTAGGCGGCAATTTTCCGCCATCCCCAATTTTGTTTTTATACTGCCAATGCTGAAAAAAGACTGATTGGGCTTTCCTGCAAATTTGCACAATTCCTATCTAAAAAGGGCTTCTGGCTCTAGATAGGACCATTCATGTGTTCATGTACGCCACTGTAGTTCCTCTACATGCTTGGCACATAGGAGAAGTCTCAGTTGGTTGCAGACTGTGGCACTTACTGCTAGATCCCACTGAATCCTACACACTAGACCTTTAAAGTACAGTAAAAAAGTAGGGTTGGGCTATACTGAAATTGCCCTACAGGTGATACATCTTTTAAAAAAGCAAAGATATACGATAAGTCAAAAAACAAAACTGAAGACAGACCTGCACAGTGCACACAGATATAAATAGATATGGACTGGAGAAGCATATGTTGTGATACACTTAAAGGAGTATTACGCTCATTTTCAAAATTCATACATTATTCATGTGGTCTACGACAGTCCGAAAATATTAGTAGAAATGAACAACTCTTCCGAATCCAAAAGCTAGAGTGCTTAAACTCTGGTGGTCACCTTTAAGTGGCTATAAAGTGGCCCCAGTTTGTAGGCAGCGAGTGCTATTTTGCACAAGAACGTGCTCAGTAAATCAAATCAGTCAACTGGAATGGTTATTTTCAATCAGTAACACGTTTATCAATATTGACGTATGGAATGAGGATCACACAGAGACAGTCCTACATTTTGTCTATGAACAAACCAACTTGCAGCAAGTCGCAAACTTACTGAGGTGAGGTATTGCACTAATGACCACATGGGCAGTGGAGTAGTACATTTTCAATAAGCAATCTGTTACTTTTATAATAACACTGCAACTGTTATTTCCCTGTTTCTTTTGTCGCAATTAATTGCATGTTTGTTAAAACATGATGTCAAGTTACTGTAGCTGCCTCTGAAGAATGAAGTCAGTGGTAACTTGGTGAATTGAGGGTTTATTTCAACCAAACCAAAGTTGGTGATTGTTGGAACAGTGGACTAACTAACTAGAAGACTGACAAGACTAACTACGACTGTTTTAGTGAGTTTGAGTTTGAATTTTGTGTGTTTTATGATGAGTTAACAAGGCAATTAAGCCAGTGTTTGTGTTAGTTATTAGGTGAAAGAGAGAAATTTGTATTAGTGTCGGGTTGTATTTTTCTGTTTAATAAGGAAAGTGTGTGTAAAAATAGGCCAAAACAGAGTTCACAAAGTAATGAGTGTGACACAATTTACAACAGAGTTACAACAATTGACCACAGCAAACAGTTCAGTGCCCTTTCTATTAATTCTGTTTGTATGGATGAAGCACAGAGACAGCATGACAAGAGATTAAATGTAGCGCAAAATTCACAACAGGCATTGCATAATTGGACATTGTTCTGTTATGGCACACAGGTGATGGCCATTATCGTGGCCAACCAATATCGTTTTGAACAATTATCTCATCATATCGCCCAAGCAGAGTAAAAAGCACAATTTCCCGCTTAGTTGTGGAGTGAACATATGAAGTGGAAAGACATTAAAATACTACGTATTATAAAGTAATGTACCTCAACAGTGTTCCTCAGGTACACCACTGTAGTAAGTGTACTTAGTTACATTCCACCTCTGTTAAACTGTCAGTTGTTTAGTCTATAAATGTTAGAAAATAGTAACTAAATGTGAAATGTAGCAAGTGTGTATTTACTGTATAGTGTATGGAAGTGTTTGCTTTACCTTTCTCAGTACAGTAACAGACAAAACTTTGAAGCTGTTGTATATCAGTGTGACTTGGATTACATTACTGCTGTTGAATCTTAATATCAGATCCATGCACTTCCATACTCATTCATTCAAATACTTAAATTATCCAATGACTGTACCATGAATGGATTCATATTCTCCTCATATTTTGAATGTCTTCCTTTCTGGTCATTGTAAGTCTCCCCGAATAAGGAAATAGCTAATTTCTCAGTGTCCTGACCTTTTCCTACATACAGGAAGCCAACTTACAGCGGGTGAAAAAAGGTGATGCGAAGGCCAGCATCCATCGCATGGAAATAGACAGGATTCGCTTTGTGCTCAGCAGCTACCTGCGCTCTCGCCTGCAGAAGGTCAGTCAGGTCAACAATGCAATGTGCAAACTAAAGCTCTCATCGCCCTCTGTGCTTGCTGATCTTTGTGTCACGTATTTCTAGATTGAAAAGTTTTTCCCGCATGTGTTGGAGAGAGAAAAGTCTCGAGGTGTGGGTGATCCGTCACTGCTTTCACCGGAGGAGTTTGCTTTTGCCAAAGAGTGAGTATTGTGTTGGTTTGAGCAAGAATAGTGGAGTATGGTCAGAAGTGTTTGTTTATACTGCTGCTTCTGTGACACTAAAAACAAATCTGATACACAGGTATTACGCCAATACTGAAACCTACCTGAAGGCTGTAGCATTGAAGCGCATGCCCCCCAACCTGCAGACAGTGGACATGCTCAAAGCAGGTAACATCTCCTTTGTATTGTCTATATTTCCAGCTCACACGCTCTATTTATACTTATCCAGTCTTGGATGTCTCATGCCTGAAATACTGGTATTAGCATGTGCTGGCAGGTGGTGGCATTTGCTTTGACATTTTCACTGCCCATCACATTAAGTCCCTCATATTCTAATGTAATCCCAGTGCCTGAGCCCTGCTTGGACTCCTTTGTGTTCCTACGAGTGAAGGAGAGACAGGAAAACATCATGGTCGAGCCTGAAACAGATGATCAGAGGTTCGTTTCAGTTGTTGACCCTGTTTTTAAAACCCACTAGATGGCAGTGTCACCTTTCCACATTCAGTACTGTAATGATTTTCTGCTGAGATACTGAAACATCTGATATTATCTCCACTCTGTTTCTTCTATCAGAGAGTACGTTGTAGATCTCGAGGAGGGCTCTCAGCATCTAATGCGGTATCGAACCATAGCACCACTTGTTTCAAGTGGAGCCGTGCAGTTAATTTGAACACGGAGGTGAGTAACAATGAGTTTGACTGTGTGGTCTCTCTCTCATTAACACTGCCCTCACACCTTCTTGTACTGACATCTGCTAATTCATTTCTGCAGATCTTACATAAGCAACTGCTTTGCAGTGACATCTGGATTTATTTTTAGATCTTTTTTTAGCAGTGTTCATTGTCTCTTGGCAACAGATAATGGAAGAAGTATCTCCTTGAAGAACAAAAACATGTTTACAATATGCAGATTTGTTATTTCACTGAACTGCAGTCAACAAATATAATTAATATAATTAACACAGTGATTTTTTTGTTACAGGTCTGTTTGTTGGTGTGGATGATTTTGGCTCCAGGAGGTCAGAAAATGAGCAATGGCCTATTTTTGCAACACAGCAGTAATGAGGAAGGGGCACATTAACCTGAAGAGGTTACATCTGGAAATGCTCCCATCTCACTGTTGTCAGGATTAAAGACTCATATGTGGAACACAAACACAGACATTTGTGGCAGCATGTCCTTGAGACATTTAACACAGTGGGGAAAAAAACACCAAATATAAGATGATTAGTGGAATTGTCAAAAGTCCTTGTTGACGTATGAACCCTGTTCGCAATGCTGTGGTGTTATTTTTGATTCATTTTAGTCATGTCACAACATAAGTTTGGTTACGTAACTCTAATGTATTCTGGTGTGTTGGTGTTATGTGAGTGGTAAAGGCAAGTCTATCTAATCTGCTAATTCATTCTGTTACTTTATTCAGATGACTCACATTATTTGACTTTATCCTCTGCTGCTCAGTAACAAGATGCACCCGAAGGTGAAATTTCATCAGTTCACTTGGCATCACTGCGCATACCAACTCAAGGTACACGTGTTCATGTGCGTGCATGTTTGAAAAAAAACGATGGTTGTTTTGATGACCATTTTTAAATAACCTCCACAGTCAAAGCAATATGTATTACTGTTATTACAAAAAGTAGATATCTTAATGATCAGATAACTTCTGTGCATCTCTTCATCTTGGCTTCTTCTTCCAGAGTTGTTTGATTTTTAACTCCCATCTGCTCCTCAAGTTTAAAGTTTTTTTTGGACTGTGTGTGTTTTTAGCTTTTCCCTAAAAGGATTTGTGTGGAACATTGTCTTCTCTGAGACATAATTGTTGTAATAGCATCATTGTTATGTAAGACTCTCACAGGGAGCAATCAGTGCTTATTGTTTGCCCTCACACAAATTGCCCAGTATTTGGAACTAATCAGGGACTGAGGGAGAGCAGCCTCCTGAACCACGTATCAACACACTGTCGTCTTTTGAACCGCACTGCTGATCTAGCTAATAAGGACTCCTATAACACAGTGTTTTTCGGCGATAAGGAAAAATGAGAGGGTGTTGATGATCTAATATGAAGAAAAACAAGTTGGGTTAGACACATGGTAACCGTAGCATTTAAACTTAGAGCTCTGCAAGGGTCAGAAACTCCAGCCCTGGCCAGACTGCATGCTGAGACCAACCCAAATATCACTTGACGCTCTCTAATACTTTTAAGTGCTATATTGTTGGCAGCTGGACATTGCACCTCTCACCCAGGAGGCTTCAGTTCCAGCTCCAGGACTGAAGAAACCTCCTGGAGGAGAAGTGAAACGTTTTCAAGAAACTCAAGCCAGTCCAATCGCCAACGATAAAGCACTTAAAATTACCATGACGTGGATGACTGAGAACCTTCACCAACATCTCTAATACACATGAAAACACATTACAAACATGCTACTAGGAGATGCATTTATTATAGGTGTTAAACAAGGGGCACAGTGAAAGGAGAGAGGTCAAATCAGCCCAAGGCTAGTCTATTAAAAAAAAATCTACATATACATGTGCAAGCTGGCCTGAATTGACTCAAGACTTATTGGGTTCCATTGGGCATGCGGAGCTCTTAAGTTAGAGTGCATGAATGCTATAATCCTCAATATGATGTTGGAAAATGAAAGCAGGAAAATGCTTGAAAATGTCATTTGAAAAAATAAAAACTTTTGTAAATGACTGAATGTTTAAAAAATTATTTGTTTTTATTTATTCTTAAACACAGCATCCAACAGTGTTTTGCCACAGTAAGCTTTTTTGGACTTAAATATTGATGTTCCAATTCATCACTCATCAAGAAGTCCTCAAATTTTGTGTCCAAATACACCTGCGGGACCATGACGTGTGGTACATGAGGATTCATGTAACTCGATACATACACACGTACTTGGATTGATATTTGAATAGGTGAGGGGCACGCTGAGAATCGTTTTGAAATCTGGCCCTCCTCTGCGTCACACATACTGACATGCTGCGGGGCGGCGATCCCTCCAGGACAGAAGCCAGCTAAAAGGTGACTTGAATCCAAGCCTCAGTGGCCACAGACAGGTCTGAGAATAGAGCCGGACATGACTGGAATAGTTTCCACAATGCAGAGATGCGTTACATACAGTAGTGCTGTATGTACTGAACTGCCAAATCAGTACTGGATATGATGTATGAGGACACTACAGAGACAATAAAATTTTTTTTTTCCTCACAGTCAGATAGAGAATTAGAGAAGAAGTAGCACCTGAGTTAAATGTTGCTGTAAATGATTTTGAAATCTGTACCATAGGCAAGCCTTTAAGCACAAAACCACAATAATAAGCTGATTGGTCAGGAGAGTGGAGAGGGCGGGGCATACAACGTGACATAATAACCGAGGTAGTATAAATAGGGTCCTGTGCAGGATTCCCCCGCGGGTAAAGGAATGACTGACACTACAGGCAACAACGTGCTGCTCTTGGCAGTTTGTAAGTAAGATTTTTTTTTCAATAATATTTGCAGAAGTGCACACAGAAAAAAAGATGTGTGAAGTGTAACCCATGATTTTGCAATCTTTAACAAAGGGCCATCTGTTGGTAACACTGAAATTTTTTCTGTTCTCCAGAGTTCCAACCAGACCACTGAGGATAATATTCCCATCATTCAACACCAGACTATCAGTATGGAGGTGTCCAGTACAACGTAAGATAACTAAGTGTGTCGTGATTCTGGTGTGTGAAGCTTAATTGTAGTTATTATATCAATGTAATCTTGTGATACATATCTTAATGCACATCATCAACAGCACAGTTACAGTATATGCAGAGGTTAAATCACTGTTTGTCTCTTGCCAGTGTCCTGCCCATGGTCGGCCTCGGGTCCATGGCCCACTCAGCTGGACTTGCGGAGATTGCTGTCAGACTGTGCTTGAACCAAAGTAAACAGCTCTGTCCTCATGTTTGGGTTCCCATCCTGAAGCCCCTGCGCCCTTGCATCCGCCCCTCAATTTCAGATCAGCTATCCTCTGACGTCTTGAGCCGAGCCTATCTGACCAACCCCTTCCCATCTTCCTTGGACGACTGGGACGATGATGATGATGTTTTGCTCCCAATCAAGAACAAACGTGTGATTTTCGCTGACTCGTGCGGATTGTCCCTAACAGCCGTGCGGGTGTTTTCTGACGAAGAGGAGCAGCCTGACCTTGACCTCCTGCCATCGCTGCAGGGATTGGGAAGCATGACAGAGGATGGCTACAGCTGCACCGTCAGCACCTGCTGCCCAGGAACGAGCCTCAAACTGGGCTTCCCGCAGCCTTCTGCAGATTTCCAGGCCTTTCGTGCCAAGCTGGCAGAGAGCATGGTTACCCTGGAGAACTGCAGCCTTACAGAACAGATCGTCCAAGGTACCGTCCGAGTCAGGAACATCAGTTTCCAGAAGGATGTGCGTATACGTATCACCTTTGACTCGTGGCAGAGTTACAGAGACTTGCCCTGTACGTACGTGCAGAAACGCTTCGGAGGGCCTCAGACAGATATCTTTGAATTTGAAGTAGCCATTCCTAAAGTCCTAGATGCCAAAAGGAAGATAGAATTCTGTTTAAGTTATTTACCAGGAGGGCACAGCGAGCCGTTTTGGGACAATAACAGCGGACAGAATTACAGCATTGCTGTGTGTGTGAGCTCACACCTCTGTCGCGGGAAGAATCCAAGTGAAAGGGCATGACTTACTCAAGCTGGAAATGATCCAGATTTACAGACATAAAACAGCGGTCAAGGGGAAAGATGAGGTGGATATTTTTTTTTTTTATTACATTTGAATTCATTTTCATCATTTTTTAGACTTAGTAAGTGCTTTGTATAAAAAAGTCTTTAAAACAGGTCGTTCCATTGACTTTTCTTTTCCAGTTTTCTTTCACATTCAGTTTTAAAGGAGTGAGCCTTTTATTTTCACTGCATGCTCTTTTGTCATGTCCTACATATTGGCCACTTACCAGTGCATGCGTTACTGTTGTGCACCAGGGATGGGATCCCTTTCACTTTGGGCATTTCTGGGATTGCCATATAGGTCAGAGATTACTGGGCAGGGACAAACAGAAACCCCATAGCAAGAGAGAAGCTAATCTTAGCTCAGCCCTGTTTATAGAGCTGGGGCTTGCTGTCAGAGACTGATTGCAGGGAACTTTGGGATCCTATCTTCCCTATTACTTTCCTCCTAAAGCCCCAGCACAGAATGGCTCTGCTTTCATTGTCACATTGCACCATATTTTTCAGCAGTAAAAGTCTGCTGTGCAACATTTACACAATTTCCAAATCATAACTCTACAATGAGTTTTTTTTTAAGAAGCATTGGAGCATTTGGCAGGGATGCTGAAAACTAGAGTTTAAGCTAAAATAATAATTAATATGAGACATTTGGCAGTAGTAAGTCTTTTTTAAGACAAAGAATGTGGCAGTGACTTAAAAGAGAGAACATTGCAAGTAGAATTAGGAAAATATTTGTTATGACCTCCAATGTTTTAAAAAGGGCATTCTTCTAGCGTTTTTACTTTAAGGTTGTTTCAAACACAAGTTTCTTGAAGATAAATCACATCAGACTAGTAGTACAGCATAACAAAAATTAAATCAAACACATCTTCAGGGAAAAAATGTAAATTAGACAGACGAAAAAGATTTTCATAAAATGCCACAAAAGTACAGGAGAGCACAGGCGACTCTCAATAAATAAGGAGCACAGATATTTTCCAGCCTTCTAAAGCTTATCATGTCTTCAATTATGTTTTGTTCAGCAGTCATGGATGAACTGTGTTTCCAGCTGTGATCATGATGAAGCTCTGCGAAACACATTGTAAAAGTCTTCTATATAATACTCACTATTCTAGTCCAGGCAGGAGGGAAGAGGGGCAGCAGCATGCACGCACCCCGAGAGGTGGGCTGTTTCCACTGTTTTCTGACCTACACGTGATGGTCTCAACTGTTTTGCCTTGTGCAACGCTGTGGCTTTCAGTATTGCAGGCTCACACAATCAGGTTTGTCCTACACCTCCCTCAGCGTCCCACACTGATGTTGCACACTTTGCAGCTGGGGTCTTTTTTGGCGTTTGCAGTAGTCAGACTCATAAGCTGGTGGTGCCCGCTGATCTGCTCCACACTGCCCTGATCCAAAGGAACCGGATCCGTGAAAAGCACCTCAAGGATGACGTCGCTGGCATGGCAGTACAGAGGCTCCTCCTCCGGTCTCTGGGGGGCATTATATGTCAGGAAGGGGTTGGAGGCCAAGTCCAGCATAGGAAGGCGGGTGCGACAGAAGTTATCTCCCTCTGAGCCAACAGGGGCCAGCACCAGCACTACATAGTGGTAGGCTGTGTACATACAGTAGAAGTCTGCAAAGTACAGAGAAATGTTGGGGTTGAGCAGGCGTCCAGCTGGGATCTGGAAACGCAGGGGGCCGTATGGGGAGTCTTTGGGAGGGAGGCCTGTATCAAACTCTGTGTTGCAGCTGAAGAAGACTCCCTGCAGTTTGCCGTTGATAGGAGAACCATGACTGCCACTGATGTCTTTTAGAGCTGGACGCATCAGGCCGCCACATTCCCTCCTGACCCGAGATATGAAGACATAAAGAGGTATTATTCTTAACATCTTGGAAAATACACTTTCTTGATGTAGGTTTAATGAGAAAATTTATATCACTCTCATATGTCTGTACACTAAATCTGAAGCTACAGCTAGCAGTTAGCTTAGCACAAAGCCTGGAAACAGGTAGCCTGGCTCTGACCAAATAAAATTCACCTACCAGCACCTCTTAACTTTGTTTAATTAGAGCAAAACCAACATGTAAGGACATTTTAGCGTGGGTAATGTGCTAGACTATGTCTTGGTCATGGGTGTATTAAAAGAACTGGAAATAACTGAAAGTTGCTCAGTGGCGCATGAAGCCAAAAATGTTAAACTGCAGCATATGAAATTTCCAGGATGATCAGCAAATTAGCTCTCTGCTAACTTGAATGGGGATAAAAATCAGTTAATTGTGCATCTCTTCTAGACTTTACGAATGTTATCAGACTGAATGGATCAAATCCCAATAGAACAAGTCATTTCAGGGGGGTTGTGACACTGACTCACAGATGTGTCTTTCACAATTTAAGTCTATGGGAAAAAGTCCTTTTGGGCCCAGTGGCATCACATTAGGGGCTTGGAAGTTTGGCCACTACAAAAATTGTCTTCAAAGCTCGGTGCCCTTCTTGGGGGCTTGATCTTGGCCAGGTGCAGTGACTTCCTGGAGACTTCTTGTCACTGTGAGGTGCATGGCAACCAGTGTGCTACAGAGATGCTGATAGTCGTACTTCGTTATCACTGGACAAGGGTCAGGATGGCTGTTTCCTCGTTTTCAGTCTTTGTACATAGCCAAGCTAATTAATGGCCCACTGTAGCTTCCTTTCTACTGTACAAACATGATGTGTGTAATTGCTGGGTATATAACTCAGAGATATAAATGCAGCATGTACCTGACATAGTCGAAGTAGTCTGGGTGTTGGTTACGATAAAACACAGAAAATTTCAGCAGCCTCCCTGCAGAGCCCTTGGCCTTGTCAAGAAGCTGCTGAAGGTGCTCCATAGCATAGTCTGCAAAGTCGATGCAAAAGAGGCCTTGTGTAAAATGCTAATAACTACCTTGGGCTGTGACAGATTTTTTTTTCTATATTTTAAACTCAGTATAATACATTATTAGTGTTACTGTAGCTGTCAGGTATGTCATACCCCCGGTGCAGAACTCCACCACCTGGCTCCACTCCGACACCAGGTAGTCGCCGTCTGGCTGTCGGACAGCAGTTTGGACAGCAACACAGTACTCTGTCCGCGGGCTGAGGAACCAGTGTCCCCTCACTGCCATGGGCAGAGGCACAGCTTTGGCCACCAGCTTGGTTGGCACATCCTGGGGGACAAAGCAGGAAGGAGCTGACATCGGGGACAGGATGCACAGCTAGAACAGACTGCTGCATGTTTAATTTACATTTCAAAACAAACGTAAATGTTAAGTCAACCATTCCCCTCCATAAACTTTGCCTTATTAGCATGACATTCCACTTCAAGACCATGCTGCTGTAACTAGGATACACCTAATCAAATCAGCTGCTTTGTTTTGGCCAAAGCCTCTAATGAAGCACAGCTAATTACTAAAGGCTCAGAGGCCCATATATCCATGGCAACATCTCTGATGCAAGTTTGTTTGTGTGCCTCTTTGTGTATCACAGGGAGAGAACATATCCTGCATTCAGGAGCAACTGACTCAATCCTACCCCTGCCTTAACTTCACAAAAGCACATTTTGAGCTGTTGAACTGCCAGCTGCAGGTCATAATTACAGTCAGTATTTTACATCTGAAATGACGGCAGATCATAGATGTTACACTTCAGGTACTGGAGCTAAATTTAGACACCAAATTGATCAGTGAAATGCCAATAACGTTATTAGTTTGGGGGCATTCAACCAGTGTGAAAGAGGTAAAATCTTTCCCCCAGCAATATTTAAACAAGACTAATGGTGCGTTCCAGTATCCATACTATTTAGTAGCCTGTGCTAGAAAGAGATTTAGTACATGTATGTCCCAATACATAGTAAGCCGGTGTCAAATGCAGTATGCCAAAAATACCAGCATGTCCCATACTGCATCTGGCCACATTTTGCAGTATGCAATCCAGCAGGCTTTACAGGCTATTCTGACCCACAATCCTCTGCACAGTGGAAGATATGTCACATTTACTGAGCTCCGACAGATGACAGTTGGCAGCCCACTGACAGCTGACAGAAAATAAATCTTAAAAATAACCCGTAACAACAAAGGACTTAACTATAAAAATAACACTGATGTAGAAATGCAAATGTAATTTTACTGCTGTGAATAAAGTATTGCCTGTTAGAATCCAGTGGGTGCAGGCAAAAGTAAACAGTAAAATTGCAAAGTAACCGGCAGATTGTGAGGTTGATTTCTGTCTGGTTTGTTGTATCTCCAAGGTAACATTTCATGATAACTTCAAGATCTGCTGTGTTCTGAATCGCATACTTTTACTTTTTACTTTGAATTTCGTGCTAGCGACTGCAACGGATATATGAGCAAGAGGGTCAGAGTGTAAGCTGTAATGTCATGACCAGCCTATTATGTCCCAGTTGAATACATTTTCCGTGCGAAAATACAACTACAGCACATATTGTACTGAAAGTAAAGCAATGCAATTCAGAATGCAGGGTAAGAGTTGAAAGCCATATATACTAAATGCTGATGCTAATATGCTCACTATAAAAATGCTAACAGGGCTGATGTTAAGTCACAGTAGAGGCTAATGGGATTGTCATTAGCTCTGCAGGTATGCTTATTGTAAACACTGAAACTGATGATGGCTCACTCATGATGGCACTAAATATAAAGACAGCAGATCACCAAAGACAAAAGGGTTAATCCTCTGGGGAACATGAATGTCAGTACAAAATTTTGTGGCAATTTGTAAAATAGTATTTTTGTCAGGACTAAAATGGGAGTGACTAACAAACCAAAAAATTATTAAGTAAGATGTGACATGGAAATGTGTATTGTACATGCTAGAGATCTACAAAGCATCTCCTTTCATTTTTTTTTTAAAAAAATTAATAGTCCCTGACATGTATTTTAAAAAAGATAAGCTATTACACTGCTGCCTTATGTCTGTGGTGTATGAAATGTGCCTAATTTGTTAACATGAGTTCAACAGTTCTGTGCTGCAGATGAATTTGTCAGTTTAGTCCACTTTAAGAGGAAGCAATGTACAAGTGAGTCATTGGCCTGAAGCTGTTGACTGCACTCATTTTCCTTTTTCGCCTGTATTGGAAGTGACTGAAAGGGCGCAACCGCTGTTCAGTGTTCAGACTAATGCAGAATGAGGCAGTTGGACCCATCTGTTAACCCAACTAGACCTCAATAAAATGCTTGTTTCCCTGTGTCATTCAGACTGTAGGGCGTACAGAAGGAGGACTTCTTCATCACTGCTATGGTGAATATTGATAGATGTGAATCTAGAATACAGTATGAACATGAATAGAGTGGATAGGTATGTCCAGGGGAAGGATAGAGGAAGGTACATGAGGTCAGACCCTGTGTTTGAAGCGGTTGGGGTCCCTGCTCTCTTTGCGGCTTAGGTCAATGAAGAAGTGTGTGGCTCTGGCACTGTCCTCAGGGGTCATGTCCCACATAATGCGGAAGGAGTCGCAGGTCACCTCACAAATCTGGATGTTGCAGGGGGTGGAGAGAGGGGCGTCCATTTCTGTCATCTGCCATTAAACGGAGAGATCAGAGAGGATGGTTAGACCAGAGTGTAATCGCTGTAATACCAGCACTGCCGAACATCTGCTAAGAGAGATTAAATTGTGTCGCTCAGAGATACAAAGTGGACACTGTACAACAGTTCAGAAAGACCACATCTAAATTCGCCTCAGACAGAATCCAATTAACCTTTCATTTAGGGATCTGTGTCTGGGTTATTTATTCATTGTCCTGCTCTTTTCTCCTTTCCTCGCCCTCAGCTGACATTTCCCATCATTACACAACTCAATATGCTCCTGGCTGACTGACTGGCCTCTGCTTTCCCCCGTGCATTTCATAATCCACCTACAGCAGTCTCCCAGCAACCACACATCTGCAGCCTCACTCGGTCTTCTCCTGTGATTCTCAAGGAAGGGGGTCACAAACACACAAAAAAAATGCTGCTGCACCCGTCAGCAACAATTTAAACTGAAGGTAAGTTTTTCAACACTTAATGCCTCCTGGCTGAAACGCACGCCTTTTCAAAACAGCTGAGCTAAGTGAACTCCTTGCAGCTCGAGGGAAATCTTCCAGCAGCTTTTATACTTGTTTGGGCAGAGATAGTGGAGGTTTAAGTAGGTATCAGCAGCAGGTGATGTATGATCATATTTCCTTTAGTTGCCCATCAGTGATTCGATCCAGGCTGCTGCACATAGCCTTGAGTGCCGGGCCAAGGGGGAAGCTGTTGGTCAGCCTTTGTCTGTGTTTGATTAGCTGTCACCATCCCTCTCATAAACTGATGGCAAGTCTCTGCAGCATGTGCACAAGGCTTGTCTTCTTTTGCCCTAATACACATCTATTTCTCCACAGTTTGCTTGTAATTTCCATCCACCTTAAATGTGTTATTATCCTCTCCCCTGGCATTGCTTACTGATCTAAAGCTCCTTATTTCTGTCCAGCATCTCAACACCAGCAAATCACATTGCTTGTTTTCTTTATTAAAATCACTCTCACACTGAGCATATGCTAAACCACAGATGTGCCTAAAAATAACCCTATAGTACAATCGTTACACGCTCATTTTGCTGTCCGTGTGATCCTACAGATGCCTGCCGTAGTGTCATTGTCTGACTGTGAGGTCTGTTAAGGTGTTCTCCAGTCAGTATGATGGACAAGCTGCAGAACCTCATTAAAGCCTGTGAACTGTGAAATTTGTGCGGTAGCTCGTTCACAGGATGGGGCCAGGGGGAGAGAGCTGTTGCATCACGCATGTGTGTTTCCACGCATCAGTTTTCCAGCTGCCGTTCTCTTTTCTAACCACGGTGTCTTTTTCCGAGATAGAAACTGGGGCAAGAGGAGATTCTCACAGGGACAAGTCATCAAAGACCCCTATATGTGTGTCTGCGTGTGTTCCGCTTCTGGAATCGAATGCATGTGAGCACAGTTCACACGCAGGTTTCCATACTATTCACACAGTCCCCGTAGCCCTGATTTATAAATCAGCCTGTAAAAAAGAAATGAGAGCCAATTATCTCTGCAGCAGAACTAGCTCTCGTAGCCCACTGCTTGAAATCAGGCAACAGGGTCTAACTTGTAATTACATCAGGGACTCGCAGTATAAATCATAATTAGAAGTGTGTACATTTTGGCTGCTCAGTTACAGTTCTTACACTAGCTGATATCTGGCTGTTATCTCTGCGAGGCAGCATCATGAAAGGAGCTGCTGCATTCATGCATATGGAGCAGGGCACTGAAAGGAAGTCGGGTGCTTCAAAGTCATTTATTTTCTTCCAAGGAGAATACTTTACACATTTAGATGGTTGCACAGGAGGGAGGAAAAGAAGGCAGAATTTTCTCAGCACATGTTTGAAACTAAAGGAGTTGGAATGGCGGCTGCACAGAATGAAACGCGATGCAATATTGTGTGAAGTTCAATAAACAGGCTGTTAAACAGAGATGTTGTATGACTAATACAGTTTGAGGCGCTGCACCCCCCCACTTGCACAATTAAACCAGGCATTAACATTTAGGAGAATGGGCATCACATGAAACAGTGAGTGCTGCTGTATGAAATATCACCACAGTATTGTGTGAAATGGCATCGGTGGGATGTAATAAATGTCTGAAGTTGTGAAGAAATGTCATCACACATGCACATCAACATGCAATTAACATCATAACTACTGTATTATCTGACTTTATGTCTAATACTAGAGAAATGCAGAGATGAAATGCAACATTGCTTGATATTTCCAACTTAATACACTGAGAGAACAATATAACAGATCTATTTTCTGAGTGCTACAAGCATCTATAAGTAGGCTGATGATAGAAGAATTCCTTACTTGTATGAAGCTCAAATTCGAGATGGAAGAAGATTACAGCCGCGCGGATATCTACTATCTTCTTTATCTGCCTTTCTACTTGCCTCCTGTGCTGCAGTCGATGATAGATCCCCCAGGAAAACTGATTAGGAGGTGAAACGAACACACAGGCTCCTCTCTCAGTCTGTTTCTTGCTCACTCTCTGTGTCACACAAACACTCTAACCTCCCCCCTCCACCTCCCTCGCTCCCTCACTCCCCCTCCTCCCAGTCTCATTTTCGCTCTGGGCTCTTGAGCATGATGTTTACTTGACTCCTGTACGCAGCCACACAGGATGAATTAAATCCAAAACGAAGCAAGAAATGAGAATTTTCCAACTGGAGTGTGACCACGGTGAGACACTCTAGTCAACCTCGTCAGCATTGTGCCCTTCGCCAGCCAGTCATACACAACACATCAGGCGCCAGTAAGCCTGCCTTGAGGCGCAAAATCCACACACTCACACTCTGATATAGACTGAACACTTGCATAAATGTCACCTCGCAGATATGGAGTCAGTATGGGCATGAGAGCTGTGAGGGGAAAATATGAGCCTTTTTCTTTTTTACATGCTCCACTGGCCACTGCGCATTGAAAAGAGATTATGCTGAGTGATGTCCCAGTAAATTACATAGAGCTCCATCAAGACCTCAAAAATATACATGTGCCAACTGTTATGCCATATGGACTAACTCCACAGGCCATCTCCCCCCAGCCCAACCGGAGGCGAGGGATGCCACTGTGTAAGTCCAGAGTAAGCAGATTTCCCTTCATTTTCAGATGGATGTTTTTGTACTGGTTCAACCTCATGGGGACAACTTAATTTAGGATTTCAGTAGAGATTAAAGAGACCCTTCCCAGATTAATGGATAATCTGCTGCTGAAACAATGGATATGGGCATAGAATAAAGACAGATAACAAAAGGGATAAACTGATGGTGAGAGTGCAAGTCCTTTCACAAACACACAGTATTTGTGTTTTTAAAAAATGACAAAGATACATTGCCATAATTCTACAGACTGTGTGCAGTATTGAAAAGCTTGATTTATTTCCAGCCAGCAGCAGAAAAGTGATACCCTCAGAGTGTAATTAAACTGCAATCATCCATCATTAGTCATGCCATGACAGTCTGCCTCTGTCCAAATGACCCTCTCAGCTCCAGAGGTGGGAATAGCCAGTTTGTTAAGGGCGGGCTGGCTGTGAGTCTGTTGAGGAGAGAATTCTGGCCATTTACATAAACCATTTGTGATGCCTTAAAAAGGACGATATCTCTTGTATTTCAATGGTGTGTAAACATTAGCATATTTTAAAATTTTCTGAAAAAAAAACAAAAATAGTGGATTTATTTATCACAACTCACCCTTTGCATAACAGGACACCGACCCCAGGGTCCACGCATTATCAGCTGGACCAGACACCACCAGGTTGGACTGGATGTCTGGCCTGGAGCACCAAAGTAGTCAGAAAGAGCCCGGAGCTGAGATTTATTTCTTCTTCTTGCTCTTTCTACGGGAGGTGCGGGATGGCTCCAGAACAACTTGACTTTACAGAAGGTTAAGTATCATATTTGCATTTTTTTGTGTGTGTACCAATACAGTCTATGATACCATATTATGGACAAATTTCACAAATATGCTGCCTTGATTTTTAAGGACGTAACATTTGGGTACGTGGATGAGTCACTCATGTCTTTGTTTTCAAGTATACACTGACCAACCTCCGTGTATATTTGCAAAAATCACATTACAACAATACCATTTAAAAAACATACATTAGCAATTATATATAATTCATAAATCACTTGTGGTGCCACATCTGGCACCTCTAGTACATTATGTGATACATGATGGTCACAATGATGTAGATTCAGTGTTGTCTGTCAGAGAAGACAATAGTGAAGGCCTCTGCCTGTGTAGTATGAAAAGCTGTGTGTCAACCTGTGGGAAACAGATATGGTGAAAATAATTTACTCTGCTCATTCATAGCCTATTTGTAGGACTACCACTGTTCTTTTCACAATACTATGTCACAGATGTGTGTGTATACCCCCCTCCTGGGGGATGATAGTGTGTCTTCCTCAAGCTCAGTACTCCCACCAGAGGCCTGGGAGTTTGAGGGTTGTGCACAGTATCTTAGATGTTGCACTCCAGAGACCTCAGATGTTGTACCTGTAATCTGCTGGAGCCACTCTCTAAGTTTGGGAGTCACAGTCCCGAGTCCCCGATTACCACTGGCACCACTGTTGCCTTTACTCCCCACATCTTCTCTAGCTCCTTTTTCAGCCTCTGGTATTTTCCAAGCTTCTGATGTTCCTTCTCCCTGATTTTGCTGTCACTTGGGATTGCTACATCTATCACCACTGCCTTCCTCTGTTGTTTGTCCATCAACACAATGTCTGGTTGGTCAGCCAGCACCAGTATGTCAGCGTGGATCTGGAAGTCCCCTAGGATCTTAGCTCGGTCATTCTCAACCACCCTCGGATGTGTCTTCCATGGTGACCTTGGGACTTCCAGCCCACATTCATTGCAGATGTTCCTGTACACTATGCCAGTCATTTGGGTATGGCGTTCCATGTATGCTGTTCCTGCCTGCATCTTACACCCTGCTATTATGTGCTGAACTGCCTCAGGATTATCTTTGCACAGCCTGCACCTGGGGTCCTGTCTGGTGTGGTAGACCCCTGCTTCTAGTGATCTTGCACTAAGTGCCTGTTCATGTGCTGACATGATTAGTGCTTCTCTGCTGTCTCTCAGTCCAGCCTTTTCCAGCCACTGGTACGATTTGTTGACGTTGGCCACCTCTTCAATCTGTCTGTGGTACATGCCGTGCAGGGACTCGTCCTTCCATGATGGTTCATCCCCTTCTAATGCATTCTCAGGTTTCTGCTGCCTGAGGTATTCACTTAGCAGCTCAAATATGTATATGTACACACACACACACGCACACACACACACACACACACACACACACACACACACACATATATACTGGCCTATTGCATAGGCTACTATAACTCTACAATTATATAATATATACTATATATAGCAGGCTCGCAAGCCATGCATAGGCTCTTAATGTATTAGCCCAGTATGTTACCAGTAGTATACCTGAAATTATATATGTTTGAGATTTGGATTAATAGGTTCTGAAATCACCACCACTTTTAAATGAAAATTGCGTAATCAGTTAATCCATGTTTTTAACTGTTGTTAAATGTCCTTTTATAAATTGAATTTTGTTGTCTGAGTTTTGTCCATTATGTCTATTTTCATGAGAAGCACCCAGTTCCTATAATGTCCATATTGTAAAGCACTTTGTGCTGCATTTATTGTTATTATTATTGTTGTTGTTAATACTACTACTACCACTACTGCTACTACTACTGACAATAATAATAATAATAATAATAATAATAATAATAATAATAATAATAATAATAATAATTTATCCAGTGTGTTGAACAATGAGCCATGTGTATACGCCTTCCCTCCTTATATTTTATATATACCAACTGCACTTAATACAGTGTTTCAAAATGAGCATATTATTATTGATTTATTATATAAACTCGTAATATATACATACACATAGTCCACAAAGCAACGAAATTATCCACAGGCTAGAAAACTGTAAAAGCTTTCCATACGACAGTGTTTGAGTATGCGCCTCTTCCTGCGCAGGTTTGATGCGCGTGAGCTCAGGCTGATGACATTGCGGAAGTGTCATGGCGTCGTGCGGCATGCATTGTCAGAAGCAGCACTAGCTCAAAACAACTTGTAATGACTCTTCTCTTATAACTTTGGACTGAATATCTAATTAGGACATCCGAGGATTCATAAGGTAAATATCTAGAGAGGCATGTGGAGTCAATAGTTATTCCTGAGAGCGTTCAAGTTTAGCATACTGGTGCTGTATGCTTGTATTCGTGTTTTAATTTGGCCACGTGTTGATGAATTTATGCCACTGTTGATGCAATGTCATGAAATATTGTAAGTCGTGACATAAAAGGTGTGACGTGGTCGTTGGCTTTTATTCTTAAAATGACTGTCAGTTGTTTATGTCCCTGGACTTTATTGCTGTGGTCAAAGAGCAGGGGTGCTTTTAGTTTAGCTTTGTTTTTAGGTCAGAGGAACACTGTTTATAATAAATACTTTACAACAATCAAGTTATAGAGTATTTCAGTTAAACCTGAACACATTAACTTGCCAGCACATGTAGGTTACTCAAATATAGCACTCTTAAACCAACCTCATCAAGGCTTCACATAAAAAAACATTGGAAATGACTTAAAACAATCAGACTGTATAAATGCATCATCAGCTGCTCAGAAAAGACATCAACAAAGACAAAAATAACCACATCATCTTCCTCATTCCATCTTCTGTGGAAGAAATAAGCCAATGTATCTCTGTTCCTTCTTTTATCCACATTACAACAATCATTCTAGTAAGAATATCTGTATTGGTATTCATGTTATTAATCAGTCACACATACATACGGTCTTTATCCTTTTTACCACATGTGTCTGGTTTAGGATGGCAGATTCAGGCTCAGGTGACCCCAGCGGTCAACGGGTGCCAACCCCTGGAGGGAGCGGTATAGGACTGCTTATGGGCCGCAGACCACCTGCCGCCATCTCTACTGGTCGTCTCCCCTCAATGCGATCAAGAGACCTCACCCTGGGAGGAGTGAAGAAGGTAATGTGCCGTATCTCACCGCTGGAAATTATCATTGTCCGGGAAATGTTCACATGCACTGGCAAGTACTGTTTTTGTGTTTTATTTTTAGAAAACCTTCACACCCAACATTATTGGTCGAAAAGCCAGAGATGAGTAAGTCCTCAGCTGACATCAAATGGAAAAAAAATCATGAATTCAACTATCTCTTTGACTGTTAGCCAATGATTTGTTTTTCTGTTATGGCAGGACAAAAGCTGAGGATGGGCAGAGGAGGGACAGGAAGGATGTAGGTCGAGGTCGTGGCCCGAGAGATAGAGGCAGGGGCCGAGGTCGCCAAGAGACCATCCAGTCCCACTCTATCTTTGAGCAGGGGCCTGCAGAGATGATGATGAAAAAGAGAGGTAAGAGTTCAGCTTGATGACCGCTCACTCTGTACTGCTAGTGATTTTTTCTTTTATACACTCTATATTACTCATGCTGAATTGTTTCTTGATTCAAGTGCCTCTGTATCACACACACAGGAAGCTATGAAAGTGAGAAAGAAGCTCCGAGTGTGGGACCTTCACCCATCATCAATATTAAAAAGGAGAAGAGAGAGACGGAGGAAGAGACCAAAGAGATTCTTGCCAAGCTGGAGCGAGATAACGTAAGTCCCTTGGCTGTCAGTCATCTTTATTAAGAAGCTTTATTTTGCATTTTCCTTAAATTTAACTTCTCTATTGCATTTTCTCAGTTTATAGACGATCCCTTCCTGAGGAGTGAGCGGAGGAGCTGCCCCGTCCAGCTTCCCCTCGCTGTATCAGGATGGGGATTCACAGAAGAATTTTCTAACGCTGCTGTTAAAGTCGAGAAGATGGACGAGGACAGTGAACCCATGGAAAACGCAGTTGAAGGTACTGAGATAAAACTAAAAGCTCTTGTATCTAAGCAGCAGTTTCCATGTCAGCAGCTTGTATTTCCAATGATAGTTTGTGAAAGCAGGAAGTAAATCTTCCAAAATACACTTTATCGTCTCTTCAGTGAAACAGGAGCCAGAGGAAACCGAAATAAAGAAGTCAGAGGGAGCTTTCAGGCCCCCTCCTCTCCCTGAGCCTGAAGTGCTTCCTGACCTGCTGCATAGATGGAGCCTGAGCAAAGGGGATGAGCTGTTCTTCATGCAGATGCCTGACACGCTGCCCGGCCAGCCTCCAACCAAAGAGCTCAGGCCCACGAAAACTGAGGTGCAGTCAGAGGATGGACAGTCTGTGCTCCTGAAAACAGAGTCGCAGGTAGATACAGTTGTCGTTTTCATGTTAAAAACATGATGATATTGAGGTCACGTGTGTAAATGGTATTGTTATTTTAAATAGGAGGAGGAAGCTGAAGACAACATGTGCAATCTGAAAGACCTGCGGGAGGGTCTCATAGGAAAGATGCTGGTGCGGAAGTCTGGCCGGGTCCAGCTCATACTGGGACATGTGACACTCGATGTGTCTCTAGGAGCATCATGCTCTTTCCTTCAGGTATGATTGTAGTATTGATGTGTCTCTATCTGTCTCTGTTTTACACATGCTGGCTTAGCTTAACTTTGTTTGACTCGGCATGTCAGCCCAGCGCAGCAAGGATTTATGTCTCCATTATAACAAGGCAACCTGCTTGAAGGTGTGTCTTTTACTGATATCGGTCTTGTCTTGAATCAAAGTTTATAACCAGCAGGATGATCCATAGCTAGAGTCCCCTGTTATTTTGCTGCAAGTGTTTTCACACACAGTACGGCAGTTAAAATATGTTTACCTGTTGGAAATAATTTGTTTGCAGAGGTGCAGAAAAGCTCCGTTTCCAACAAGCAGTACAGTACAGTTCAGTTTGATACGCTTTTTTCCCCATTTCCACTGTGAAAAGTTGTGGATGGTACCAATGGAACTGTTCTGTACCGTAACCATTTATGGTTCTCCTCCTTCTGTTGGGGTCCCTAGCACACAGATCTGGTACTAACAGGTGGAGCTGTGAACCCTGCTGTCTGTTGCTTGGTCAGTAGCGGACAGTCACTTTGCTCAGGGCTGAGTTGTGGCTGGTTTTGAGGCTCATGTAACCACTGGTCATACCATGGAGAGTTTTATTAGTATGTAACTATAAAATGAAAGGATGTTTTGCTGCCTCTCGCAGCAGCTGGAGTCAGAGAGAAAAATAACTTAATTCACTAACTTGTAATAAGTCTTGGATAAGAGGCGAAACGGCTTCTAGACAAAATCAAAGTCCAGTTGCCTACGATTTAATTGTTGCCAGAATAACTTGTAATGTTACTCAGTGTATATGAGTTGATGACGTGAATCCATCAGCATACCTTAAACATCACTGTGACAACTTTGACCATTACTTTTTATATGACAGACACTTCTAGTAGTGAGTGGATCTTCAAGTGTTTATAGATATATATATAAGGTATATATATATATATATATATATACAGTACAGGCCAAAAGTTTGGACACACCTTCTCATTCAATGCGTTTTCTTTATTTTCATGACTATTTACATTGTAGATTCTCACTGAAGGCATCAAAACTATGAATGAACACATGTGGAGTTATGTACTTAACAAAAAAAGGTGAAATAACTGAAAACATGTTTTATATTCTAGTTTCTTCAAAATAGCCACCCTTTGCTCTGATGACTGCTTTGCACACTCTTGGCATTCTCTCCATGAGCTTCAAGAGGTAGTCACCTGAAATGGTTTCCACTTCACAGGTGTGCCTTATCAGGGTTAATTAGTGGAATTTCTTGCTTTATCAATGGGGTTGGGACCATCAGTTGTGTTGTGCAGAAGTCAGGTTAATACACAGCCGACAGCCCTATTGGACAACTGTTAAAATTCATATTATGGCAAGAACCAATCAGCTAACTAAAGAAAACGAGTGGCCATCATTACTTTAAGAAATGAAGGTCAGTCAGTCCGAAAAATTGCAAAAACTTTAAATGTGTCCCCAAGTGGAGTCGCAAAAACCATCAAGCGCTACAACGAAACTGGCACACATGAGGACCGACCCAGGAAAGGAAGACCAAGAGTCACCTCTGCTTCTGAGGATCAGTTCATCCAAGTCACCAGCCTCAGAAATCGCAAGTTAACAGCAGCTCAGATCAGAGACCAGATGAATGCCACACAGAGTTCTAGCAGCAGACCCATCTCTAGAACAACTGTTAAGAGGAGACTGCGCGAATCAGGCCTTCATGGTCAAATAGCTGCTAGGAAACCACTGCTAAGGAGAGGCAACAAGCAGAAGAGATTTGTTTGGGCCAAGAAACACAAGGAATGGACATTAGACCAGTGGAAATCTGTGCTTTGGTCTGATGAGTCCAAATTTGAGATCTTTGGTTCCAACCGCCGTGTCTTTGTGAGACGCAGAAAAGGTGAACGGATGGATCCCACATGCCTGGTTCCCACTGTGAAGCATGGAGGAGGTGTGATGGTGTGGGGGTGTTTTGCTGGTGACACTGTTGGGGATTTATTCAAAATTGAAGGCACACTGAACCAGCATGGCTACCACAGCATCCTGCAGCGACATGCCATCCCATCCGCTTTGCGTTTAGTTGGACGATCATTTATTTTTCAACAGGACAATGACCCCAAACACACCTCCAGGCTGTGTAAGGGCTATTTGACCAAGAAGGAGAGTGATGGAGTGCTGCGGCAGATGACCTGGCCTCCACAGTCACGGACCTGAACCCAATCGAGATGGTTTGGGGTGAGCTGGACCGCAGAGTGAAGGCAAAGGGGCCAACAAGTGCTAAACACCTCTGGGAACTCCTTCAAGACTGTTGGAAAACCATTTCAGGTGACTACCTCTTGAAGCTCATGGAGAGAATGCCAAGAGTGTGCAAAGCAGTAATCAGAGCAAAGGGTGGCTATTTTGAAGAAACTAGAATATAAAACATGTTTTCAGTTATTTCACCTTTTTTGTTAAGTACATAACTCCACATGTGTTCATTCATAGTTTTGATGCCTTCAGTGAGAATCTACAATGTAAATCGTCATGAAAATAAAGAAAACGCATTGAATGAGAAGGTGTGTCCAAACTTTTGGCTGTATATATATATATATATATATATATATATATATATATATATATATATATATATATATATATATATATGTATATATTAAATTTGAGTGGATTATGTGAACTGTATATATTGTAATCCTCACTCTGAGGAAAAAAAAAAAGCATTGTGGAGCGTCGTTCCTGTGGGCTCCAGCAACACTAAGCTTGCCTTAGAAGGACTAAATGCACAAAAATGCGCTATTTTTAAATATCCCATCCAGAGAGACTCTCACTGCAGCCTGTTTTTTGTTCAAATGTCAATGTGTAATCCTGTTCTGTGGACAGTACCGGTCACCGGTGAAGAGCCAGGACATACAGTGAGTGCTGTATGGAGCAGTGAGTGACAATAACCCCGGCCAAATTTAAGATTGCTGTTTGCGGTGGAAACGCTAAGCGGACCAAGTCTTCCTCCCTGTGGTATTAGTAGACTTGTTTTTTTATTGAAGCAGTTATCAAAGTTCTGCTAAATCGGTGATAAACATATTTAATTTCCTGTAGATTTCTTCACAATAAAAGTAATAAAAGTTTTGTTTTACTGAAGCAGGAAAATAAGGAAATGTTGGGTTTTCATCAGCAGTAACTTAACATGACTCCAGACTGAGAGGGAACATGAAACTGTAAAATAAAGCAAATATCTGAAGCACAAACATGGATGCAAGAGAGAAACCAAACTCCAAACCACAGTGGTTCAATTAGAAGCTACAAAAGTACAGAGAACTGAACACACAGAGACTTTGAAGTGTGCCTTTCTCTCTGGTCTGCATAGACATGAGTTGAGTCTTACAACACACAGCATGTTTTAGGTGGAGAAGGAAGTTGTCAAGGGTTGGCTGCAGTTGTCAAGACATTACTGCTACCTGCTTTAGGGTGGTCTGGCATGCTTTTGGCTCGACTCAAGAGATGGTCCATCTCGGGTGCAGCTTGGCCTGACTCAACATGTTAACACTGTCAAAGGAAATGCAAATTGTCTTGGCATGGGTTGATTCGGCGCAGCCAGAACTGACAGTGGAAAAGCCTATTTGTCTTCATACTGTATTTGTTTCTCCACGGTGCAACACTGTTTGTCTTTCAGTACCTTTCTACACACCACTGTTCATCATAGAATAAATATTTATTTGCTCTCAGTTAATAACATTTCTGACATGCTTTTCTCTCCTCCCCCACCCTCTGTTTTTTCAGGAGCTGGTCTCTATTGGTGCAGAGGGAAGAACAGGCGACTTGAGTGTATTAGGGAATGTCAAACACAAAATGGTTTGTTCCCCAGACTTCGAGGCTCTACTGGAGAGCAACGTTTGATGCTCGTCAGAGCAGCGGTGGTCTGAGCCTCCTGGGTGTACATGTGATGGTTGTGATGTTGACAAGATGTTCACTTTGGCTATGGACTGTCCCTTTGGAACCTGACATAAAATAAAACTACGGTGGCCGCCGATTGTGCTTCTGTGCTTTCAGAGAGGCATTAATAACATATTGAAATCCACTACCTATAGATATGAAACATAACTGAGGTTTTAGTTTTGTCTTGTGTAACAGGCATATTAATACAGGGTTCAAAGGTTGAATGGTGTGCCAAATATTAGTACTGTTTTCATTTCTCTACATCTGAGATTACTTGACAAGGCTGTAAATGGATGTACATGTGTGAATAAAGAAAAGTTTTGTTATTCCAATATGTCAGTGTCAGATGTTTTAAATTGTTGGTTCACTCAAATTACGCACAAATAAAAAAACACACATTTTTATGTACCTCTAGTGACCATGCAGACACATATTTGGCTTTATTTGTGTTGGTTATGGATATGAGATAACTATCCTGATAGAAATATTGGGTAGTTGCATTTATAACAATGTGACAGTCTCTTACTCACCCTGCTGCTCCCGTCTTGAGCCTTAGCAGTCGAAAAACATGCTTTAATTTTAGTTTTAGAATTGCACAATAGCTTCTAACTGTACTTGTGTTTATTTTTTCCTTCATTTGACTGCATCACTTTAATCAAAGTATTGCTCTATAGCGCCACTGGTGGTCACATTGTGTAAATGCCATATTAAATGTCAGTGCAGTATTTGTGTTGGCCACCAGGTGTCAGGACGGAGATGAGCGCGTTGAGGGCTGGTCGTAGCCAGCAGTGAGCCGCCCGTTGTCTGCCCATGTTGTTCGCCGGGTGGAGTTTGGCTGTAGTCCGCTAGACAAAGACAGCTGACTGACCAGTGAAAGCCTGCTGTACCGGCACAGGATGTACCGTGACTGAAGGTTAGTCAACTATAGAGTCTTTTAAACTACCTACATGATAACAGTTAGTTAGGATAATAACCTGTAACATAGTAAAAGTCCACGTAACCAAACGGAGCTTATAACAAAACGGTTGGCTCAGCATTTCATGTACACCCGGACGGTACTCTCGAGGGCTGCACGCGAGCTAGCGGAGCGAGGAGGAGCACGCCAGGAGACAAAATTTAGCCTTAGCTCGGAGGCCACAGGCTAACTATAGACATTCAGTCACCCGTGTGGGTTCAGGAGGCTTGAGTCTCACGACCCGCTACTAGTTTAGCTAATGTTCGTGTGCTACTTGGCGCTGTGGGGTGATGGGGCTGCTAAATTATCCTGGAAGGCGCTGGCTTTGAGCTGCTGGTAGTGATGAGCATAGCTAACCAGTGTGGCTGTAGCCGGGATGGAGCTTCCTGTTAGCATCATCAGAGGAGATGAGGACGGAGGCCCTCTAACGTTATCTCTACACTGGTGCTGATAACAGTAACGCTAGCTTTTGAAGTTATCTGGCCACTCGCTGAAAAGGGATACATCCCCGTTAGGGAGCATTTTCCCGTCCATTTCTGTTTAGTATAGCCAGAGGCTAGTTGTAACTTTGCACACCGGGTATTCAGAGAGCTGACAGTGACGCGGGGACACGTTTTCCGCCTTGCATTATTAAATTACACGAGATGTGCTCGGGTCATAGCGGACATGATATTGTGACATGGAGAGTCCTGACCGATTGTTTGTACATCTTTGCAGGTCGGTGTTACACTGAGCTGCGGAGCCCCTAGACCCTGACCAGACACGGGAACCACCTGCTGTGCCCAGCGTGTTTTTGTTTCATTGTTTACATCTCTGTCACCAGAGGGAGGCTGTGCTCAAATAGCAAAGGACATCTGCAGCAGGGACCTCTATCATTGCATCGCAGCTGCTTTAAAGACCTCACATCCCCATATCCTGGAGCTGAATCCAGCTGAGTTTACAGAATCTGATTGATGGTGAAAATAATGAAATTTACTGATATTGCCCAAGAGGGCAACGCCAAGATGGTCAGTTGTACTTGTAATGACTCTGTGCTCAGTGTGAGGAGAAGCTCCATCCTCTAGTTATCTTGATGAAGGCCTTTTTCTGACAAAAGATAAGGGCCACTTGGGGCCAGGAGGTGTATTGCTGTACGTCCTCTGCCATCTGTTCTGCCCTCTGATTTCAACGATTTGATCGATTTCATCGCCCTCCTGACGTCAAGATGGAGCTCTTCTTCAACCCCTTTGACAACTTGGTGTGTATCCTGCTGGGCATCTCCTTCACCGTGTGGTTCACCCTGCTGCTAGTCTTCATCATCGTGCCTGCCATCTTTGGGGTGTCCTTTGGCATTAGACGTCTTTACATGAAAACCTTGTTAAAGCTCTTTGAGGTAAGAGTTTGCTGCATGTTGAACCTTTACTGTTGTCTGTTTGAGGTGATATTCTAATAGAAATTATTACTTTTGGTTAGAACTGCAGTGTAAAGTCGATTAATCTCCAACTACTTTAATGATTGATTAATCCTTGAAAACATTTTTCGGGCCAAAAAAGTCAAACATTTGCTGATTCTGTCCTTTTAAATGTGAGAAATAGCTGCTTTACTTTGTCATTTCTGGTAATTAATGAAGAGTCTTTGGGGTTTGGACTCTGTTTGGACAAAAGACGCAAATTAAAAATGTCACTTTGGGTTCTGGGAAATTGTCATCAGCATTTTTATCAATTCTCTGACTTTTTATAGACTAATTGATTAATCATGAAAATAATCTACAGATTAGTTGATGAAAATAATCATTAGTTGCAGCGCTACCTTTGTTCGAAGCTGAGGATGCCATGGGAACCCTGTATACACACAATGTGAGAGTGTACTTTAGGGTGTGTTTATATTGTTGCACAGTAAATATGATTCTCTGCCTCCTGCTCCTGCCGAGAACACCCTGTTATTCAACAAACCATACTTAGTGAAAGTCCTTGTCACTGTTCTTCAAGGACAGCCTGTATTTGTTTTGGCTGTCCTTCTTATCCGCCCTTTCAATCAACATTCACAACAGTCATTTTTGCTCCATGTAAGCAGACCTGAAACGATTAATTGACGAGTTGTCAAATATCAAATTAATCACCAACAGAGCTGATCACCAATTAATCAGTTTAAGTTTTTTTTTAAGAGAAAAAAAGTCAAAATTCTCTGATTCCAGCCTTTTAAATGTAAGTATTTCCGGGTTTCTTTACCCCTCTATGACTGCAAATTATCTTTGAGGTTGTGGACAAAATAAGAGTTTAGTAAGTCATCTTTGGCTTTGGGAAACACTAATTTTTCACTAATATTTGATATTTTATGGACCAAAGAACTAATCGATTAATAGAAAAAATAATGAACGGTGAAAATAATCCCTTCTGGAAAGCAGTTGCTTTTATACAACATAATATTTTAAAGATGTTGTTCTGGTTTTTACAAATTTGCTAGCCTTGTTTCAGGTGCATGCTTCATTCTTGTCTTTAACATCTAACCAGTGGCCACTGTACTCACAGTCTGATACAGATTAACATCAAAGCCACAGAGCCAGTCTCCCCTTGTTATGTAACTAAATATAACAGCAGCACAGGCCTTGTCAGTAGCTGTAGCCTGTGACATGGCTCTAACAGGCTGGAATATTGCTCACTGATTTGCAGTTTTCACTTTCTAGAAATGACTTTGAATCACCAGTGATGGCAGTAATGCATTAGCATCACTGTGCAATGAGACCAGCTCAGGGTGTCAGTAGTTACCATTTTATGTTTTCCTCTCCTATTGACTTCAGACAGAGTTATCAGGTTCCTCTCCATCTGCTGTCTCTGGTCTATCTCCACTAGTTAAGCTGTCATCTCTTTCCAACATGTACCTCTGAGAGCGGATCTTGTGCCTGAAATAAATGGAGCAGTGGGAGATATGAGAGACGCTCTTAGCTCATTATTCCAGTAGCAACCATGAGAGCTAGAGAAAAGGTCAAAGGACAGATGCAGTACAGGCTGTGAGAACATAAAGCACTATTTCCTGGTTTGCATTTTTACATACTTGTCTCCATTACAACCTTATTGAATCAAAAAAAATAATGTATTGGGCATAATTAGTAGCACAACCAAAACCTTACCCAGAGTGGGATTTTGTTTTTGCAATTAGTTGCTTCAAGAAAGTGTGACAAGGATCAATATATTCTGCTCACTTGAATTAAAGTTATTTATGCTGTAATCCCACACTGGCAATATTTGAAAGAGATGAAGAGAAAACGTCCTCTTTCACACATACCTCTGGAGCGTCATGCTAGCATGATGGTACAGCTTTATTTCATTTCCATTCTCTTGTTAGAACATGCATCTCTCTGTGCTCCTCCTCTCTCCACCCAGAGAATTATCACAGTCCATGCAGCTGCACTACAATATGTTGACTTGGTATTACAACTTGTACAACACGATTTAAAGGTAGCTGTAAAAGAAAGCGAAAGGAATGCCAAACAGGCTAGTAATGTGTTTTGCTGTTCTATTTTAGTAATTGTGACGCACACACACATTACTGCGGTGCGTTAAATGTCTTTTGTCTTCAGTTAGTTCGCTTTTCAGACTGTTGGTAAACTGGTTTTATTTTCGAGTTGGCTGTCACCCTGTATCTCTGAAATGTAGTCATAGATGAGACTGGTTCCAGTTTGCCTAAAGTGTGTCTACAGTTAATGTAACGTAAATAGAAATATGTAAATGATCTGATATAGTGACAGACATTTGTTACATCATGACCTCTGCAAGCAACTTCACCTTCAACTTCCTAGAATTTTTAGTGCCCCCTGGCTGATTCAAGTTTTTTTTTTTCGACATGCATGCCTGCCTGACATTACTCCATTTGAGTATGCTTAAAAACATGCAACTTTTTTGAACTATCATTGATTGGTGCAGACAAACCTCAGAGTTAGACTGTGCTGTGGTCTGAACTGTAGTCCGAGACTGTTGGCTAAATGAAACTCCTCCTCGGTGAAACACCTCCCAGTCCATAGTATTCTGATCATTCCTGCTTGTCTTACCAGAACACTGTGTCCTTTTCCTGCCTCTCTGTGGACACTGCCGGTTGTTTTTGTCTCTGTATTTAAGAGGGTGAAGTGGATATTATAATGTTCGTGTCACTGAGCAAGTCTGTGGTCACAGATAAGCCATGCATATTATTGTCTCAGAATGAGAATTCAGAGTCCTGTTTCCTTAAATTTTGATCAAGTGTTGCACCCTGGCTGTTTATAGCATCAACAAACACACTCAAGTTAGAGGGATTACCATTGGAGAAGGTGAGCAGGAAGCAGCTGTGACTCTGAACTGAACTCTGGAGAACTTGTTGCTTGAGTTGTTTCAGTGTTCATATTTAGAAAGTCAAATATTACAGCACTTTGATAACAGTGGCAGCAGGTTGCAACAGAGTTTTTACATGCTGTCGGGGCTCCTTTTTCTTCATGTTTTACGACTGTGTTTCAGACTCACAATAAACAACTGTTTAATGTAAGCTCGTCTTACGTCTAATTTATTGATGATGTAGCATATACGTGCTGCATTCAGTGTGTTTTAGGTCACTTGATTTTTTTTTCACACCTTTTTGTTTTTCTTTGTAGTGGGCCACACTTAGGATAGAGAGAGGAGCGAAAGAAAAGAACCACCTCTTGTACAAACCCTACTCAAATGGTAAGATGCGTGTTTTTCTGCATGTGTGCATGTCCAGTAGGTGTATTTGTTTTAAAGACAACTATTGCTGACGCCCTTTTGTCTTCGGACTGTTTCAAGCTATCATTGCCAAGGAGCCCACCTCTTTGGAGGAGGAGATCAAGGAGATCCGGCGGAGCGGCAGCAACAGGGACCTGAACTCAGCCTCTGAGTTTGAGATGTCTGACATCTTCTATTTTGCTCGGCGAGGAGTGGAGAGCATCATGGACGATGAGGTGACCAAGAGGTTCTCCGCTGAAGAGTTGGAGTCCTGGAATCTGCTGACTCGCAGCAACAACAACTTCCACTACATCAGCCTGAGGCTGACCGTCCTATGGGGGCTGGGCGTGCTGATCCGCTACGGCTTCCTGCTGCCTCTCAGGTAGTAGCAGTACCTTCCACGTAGAGGTTGCTTTATATTAGAGGAGTAACCCTTACCACACGAGGTTTTAAAAAGCTCTTTGAAAACTTAACACATTGAGAGGGGACTGGAATGGAAATTCAGCTCCTCTGTATCAAAGATCACCAAAATAATGTAATACCAAAATTGCAGTGTGAGTAATTTAAACACTTGACAATAGAGTTAGTTGCCTGTGGCGCTCATTGGTCTTTTTTTCTTTTTTTTTCCAAAGAGAAACCACAGTTTCATTTCATGACACCAGACAAATCAGTCAACTCGAACTCGGTGTAGTGGGCTAATTCAAAGGTCTGTCCCTATCAAATGCAAATCAACCCAGGGAGGTGGTGTGACAGCTTAAGTAGAAGAATGTGCCAGCTGTAGACGGCAGGTAGTCCAAGATGCCGCACTGGCCACAGAGCAATTACCTGCGCATGGATACGGGTGCTTGAAGCAATCCCAGCATGCACTGGGCAAGAAGTAGGGTGCAAGACAGTTTTCACACAAGTAACACAAAACAGTTAACTAACAATTATATCAAGGAGTCAATCAATGTCCTTATTGTCATTTCACAGCTGTACAATGAAATTAGGTGTCTCCAGTGGATACATAGTTTTAATTCTTTGATGGCACCTGGGTAAAAGCTTTTCAGGTATCTGGAAGTGTAAGCTTTTAGGGACTTGTAGCGCCTTTCAGAGGGCAGCAGGTTGAAGAAGTGCTGACCATGGTGAGATAAGTTTCTAAACCCTAAACCCTAACCCAGGGCCAATGTAGTGTCCAACCCACCTGTAAAAAATGAATAGATTTGGGTGAACGCATGGGGACTGCTCAGACTGCTGCAGACCACACAAGTTAAGTGTTGGCACATGGAGTGGGTTAAAGAGGGAGATCCTCATTTGGGGTCAGCTTAGACAGTCACAGGGACAGTGACTCAGTACTAAGCCTGGCTGGCTTATTTCCAACTGCCTGTGGGGAGACAAATCAGGCCACCGCTGCACAGACAGACACCATTGTAGTGTCCCATCCAGTTAATAGATTCTCTCATTCACTGCTTGTCTGGTTGAATATTGACCTGCCTCGCTCACCAGCACGAAACCCTCACCTAATCCTCACCCAATTTAATCAGCACCTTCTCCAACCCTGGGTGATTGGTTCATCCAGATTAAGTCGACCTGTTGGCTGGTTTAATCATCTCCTAATATGCCCTCCTGTGGGTTCTGGAGTCTATTATCAGTGACAATAGGGAGCAGAGGAAAGTGTGAAACTTTTAATTGATAACCAGAACCTCACACTCCTGAATAACACTACTCGTGACCTTTACATGTTATCTGAGTGGTTACTCAGTAAAGGCTTACAATACACAATGAATCTTTTATAGCTGAGGATCATGTTCTTGCATTTAAAAGCCAGTAAAATACCATTTAGTTTTAAATTTGTTAAACCAGAAGGTGGAATCTCTTCTCTCTGTGTTGTACAGTGATGTCGCTTGCTAAAAGATTTCCTGTTGTAGGATTAGATGTAACCTGCCTGTCTGTGTTTCAGGGTAACTCTTGCCTTCACTGGTGTAGGCCTCCTTGTGTTCCTCACCTGTCTTATTGGGTTACTGCCAAATGGAAGGTAAGACTGATGACAAGCCCGTCTGTTTCAATATACAGTACAGGCCAAAAGTTTGGACACACCTTCTCATTCAATGCGTTTTCTTTATTTTCATGACTATTTACATTGTAGATTCTCACTGAAGGCATCAAAACTATGAATGAACACATGTGGAGTTATGTACTTAACAAAAAAAGGTGAAATAACTGAAAACATGTTTTATATTCTAGTTTCTTCAAAATAGCCACCCTTTGCTCTGATTACTGCTTTGCACACTCTTGGCATTCTCTCCATGAGCTTCAAGAGGTAGTCACCTGAAATGGTTTCCATTTCACAGGTGTGCCTTATCAGGGTTAATTAGTGGAATTTCTTGCTTTATCAATGGGGTTGGGACCATCAGTTGTGTTGTGCAGAAGTCAGGTTAATACACAGCCGACAGCCCTATTGGACAACTGTTAAAATTCATATTATGGCAAGAACCAATCAGCTAACTAAAGAAAAACGAGTGGCCATCATTACTTTAAGAAATGAAGGTCAGTCAGTCCGGAAAATTGCAAAAACTTTAAATGTGTCCCCAAGTGGAGTCGCAAAAACCATCAAGCGCTACAACGAAACTGGCACACATGAGGACCGACCCAGGAAAGGAAGACCAAGAGTCACCTCTGCTTCTGAGGATCAGTTCATCGGAGTCACCAGCCTCAGAAATCGCAAGTTAACAGCAGCTCAGATCAGAGACCAGATGAATGCCACACAGAGTTCTAGTAGCAGACCCATCTCTAGAACAACTGTTAAGAGGAGACTGCGCGAATCAGGCCTTCATGGTCAAATAGCTGCTAGGAAACCACTGCTAAGGAGAGGCAACAAGCAGAAGAGATTTGTTTGGGCCAAGAAACACAAGGAATGGACATTAGACCAGTGGAAATCTGTGCTTTGGTCTGATGAGTCCAAATTTGAGATCTTTGGTTCCAACCACCGTGTCTTTGTGAGACGCAGAAAAGGTGAACGGATGGATTCCACATGCCTGGTTCCCACTGTGAAGCATGGAGGAGGAGGTGTGATGGTGTGGGGGAGTTTTGCTGGTGACACTGTTGGGGATTTATTCAAAATTGAAGGCACACTGAACCAGCATGGCTACCACAGCATCCTGCAGCGACATGCCATCCCATCCGGTTTGCGTTTAGTTGGACGATCATTTATTTTTCAACAGGACAATGACCCCAAACACACCTCCAGGCTGTGTAAGGGCTATCTGACCAAGAAGGAGAGTGATGGAGTGCTGCGGCAGATGACCTGGCCTCCACAGTTACCGGACCTGAACCCAATCGAGATGGTTTGGGGTGAACTGGACCGCAGAGTGAAGGCAAAGGGGCCAACAAGTGCTAAACACCTCTGGGAACTCCTTCAAGACTGTTGGAAAACCATTTCAGGTGACTACCTCTTGAAGCTCATGGAGAGAATGCCAAGAGTGTGCAAAGCAGTAATCAGAGCAAAGGGTGGCTATTTTGAAGAAACTAGAATATAAAACATGTTTTCAGTTATTTCACCTTTTTTTGTTAAGTACATAACTCCACATGTGTTCATTCATAGTTTTGATGCCTTCAGTGAGAATCTACAATGTAAATAGTCATGAAAATAAAGAAAACGCATTGAATGAGAAGGTGTGTCCAAACTTTTGGCCTGTACTGTATAATAATGCATAGAAATGCTGCCTTGACACACAGAAGACATCATGCTGTTGTATGCTTCTTCTTGCAGGATGAAAAACTTTCTGAGTGAGAAAGTCCATTTGATGTGCTACAGAATATGTGTCCGAGCTCTGACTGCCATTATAACCTACCATGACAGGTAAGGGGTGTTCTACACCTCATAAAATGATGTGACCGGGAACTTTGATCGGCATGAAACCAGTATTATTTTAACACAACGGTCGCAGACTTCCTGGTAAAAATGTTTACAGTCTTTATGAGATAAAGACAGGAAGCGTAAAAGGGAAGATGGAGCACATAGGGAGAGTTATTCAGTCCTTGATGAGTTCTCAATTACACATGACACACTCAGGTAATCTAATTAGGCCAGTTGTGGTAATCATGTCAACAGAAATACTGGAAGCAAACAGTGATCCATAAAGACCCAAAGCAGCCAGACTGGTTTCCCTAAATCATACACACTTGCAGCTGGGACACAAAGACCTGTGTATATTTTGAAGGAAAGCATGCCATTACTGCAGGTATTTTTACAAACTTGGAAGTTACCTGTGGAAATATTTAACACAACAATGTCGTCCACCTTTATATGGAGGTTTACGCAGTGTTTCTACGATATCCAGTTCTTCCTCTGTTTTTTGCCACCAGTTTGGTCGGTCTTTATCACAACAGTTAGTATGATAGGGTCTGCTGCAGGTTGACTGTTTTTCTGTTGTTTTTTTTAACACTGCTGTGTCACTGTTCACCGGCAGTTTCTCAACCTCACGGTCAATTTCTCATTTTTTTTTTTCTGCTTCCACAATTTACTTTTATTTTAAATTGCATGTAGCGACACCTCTCCAAATGGTTAAAGCTCAGTAAAAGCTTCGACGCAGTGCTGCTGTTGATTATTGACATCACAAAAACAAAAAAAATCCAGTGTTATTGGGATGGAGCTCTGCACCGATTCTCTCTTGTTCACTGCTGTGGAACTAACTACACTTGGAAAAAAATAATTAAATAAATAATATGCTTAAAAGGACAAATAGCGTCAATGGTACAAATGCTGTGTTGAGTTTGTGCTATAAAGCATTATGCTTTTGGCAAAACATATTCAAGCTTTACACTCAGTGACAAATATTTCAAGAGAAGCCTGTTGCGACTAATAGCTTTCCAAATGTCATGATATTTAAGCAAAAGTTACCTCTGAACAAGTTCATTTTTGATCCAAAGTTTTCACATTTTTATTCAGAAAGATTGAATATAAAAGAAAAACAAGCAACCAATTATTCTTCATGATCCACGGCAGACCTTTTGCCTGACAGGAAGGGAGTCTGTATGAGGTTACATAATGGCAGATGAGTTATCTTTAGAGAACAGGAACCTGGGTGTGTTAGCATTTGTAATATGAGCACCCAGAGTGTGAGTATGAAAGGTAGGGCGCCTGGGGCGAGACTCACACTGTCTACATTCATATTCATTGCAGCAGGCATATGAGCCTAGGTGAAGCACAGAATCCTCGTCAGTAATGCGTTCTCATACGAAAAAAGTGGAGGCACACTCAATCAAGCTGCAGTCATTTTGTAAACATTAGAACGTGATGCTTGGAGCTGCTGATTTACGATAGCTTCCGAATGGATCCAAAAATGGTGCACCTGTGTTATGATAGCAGTGGATGCAGTCTGGAGTGAAGATTTTGTTTTTGTTCTAAGGCTTTTTTGCAGTTTATATTACCATAGTAGAGTAAAAATTTAAGAGGAACATGGCACCTTAGACCGAGCTTTTATAGCGGGGATGGGCATATGCAACAGGATGTAGAAGAGGAAGTTAATGTTTTATGTATTTGCCTGTCAACTGTAGTCTCTAACAGCTGTTGTTGTTGTTGTTGTTGTTGGTTAACCGCAGTGCAGGCTTAACTTAATTTAAAATTTAACGCTTGACATGACATTTTAGTTTGAGTTAAAGCAACATTGTTATTAAGATTGTTCATGGTTTGATTATTTATTTGATCATATCTTGAGGCACAGTAGAAGTAGTTTCTCATTGGAATGTTAATTAGCGTGATGATTCAGATTTTACTTGTCAAAACTGTGAAATTCAAAGTTAGAAGTTATGGATACACTTTTATTTGATAAAAAAATAATCAAAATGTGATCATTTCTGTCTTTTAATTCACTAGACGAAAAACACACTGATTGATTAATTGATTGAGTGATAGATAATTAAGTACATGAAGTACTCGGGTGACGCAAGGATCTGTATTATTTCTTGCAGCCTTCTGAATGTCTGCCATCAATGCCTGACCTGTTGTAACATGCACTCGTCTCCACTCTAGGGCTAAAAATACACAAGTGACAGAGGAAATGTTGCTCTCTGTTGCTCTCTATTTAAGATTGTAACTTTATCTCTGGAATGTGGACTCGGTAGGTTCAGGTCCTGCATGCTCTCGGGGTCAAATCTCTTAACATATCCACCATGAGTTGCTTTGTTTATTCCCTAGAAGGCTGAAAGAGGCAGTGGACCAAAGCACACCCAATTTTCTATAGAGAATAGTTTGAACTTTTGATTGCATTGTTTTGTTCACATTGTTGCACTAAAAGTGTAGTGTGTCACTTGCTATCACTATCAGTTCTTGATAATAAATTGTCCATAAAGTTCCTTTATGGTTTTACAGTCTTCCTGTTTACACTTTTACAGTGAGAATAAACCCAAGAATGGAGGTATCTGTGTCGCCAACCACACCTCACCCATCGATGTTATCATCCTGGCCAGCGATGGCTGCTATGCTATGGTAAGTATACCAGTGCTTAACAGGAAGCTACATAAACATTGACACCAGTCCTTTTTTCAGTGGCAGCTGCTTATCTGTTGAAATGATATTTGTGTTTATGTTTTGTTGTCAGGTTGGCCAAATTCATGGTGGCTTGATGGGGGTCATTCAGAGATCCATGGTCAAGGCCTGCCCACACATTTGGTTTGAACGCTCAGAAGTCAAAGACAGACATCTAGTGGCCAAAAGGTAGAATTACAGTCTTTGTTTTATTCCATTTTTTATAGTACAGTTTTATCCTCAGTCTAGCAAACAGAGTTGTTGCAAAATCTTTTGGAATTTTTGTTCGTGTAACTTGTAAAAATATAGTTTTTTTGGGGGGGGGTAAATTATAATTTTGTGTCTTTAGAATATCAAAGACAGTTCTAGTATTAACCTTCATACCTCTTGTGTTGCAGATTGAGTGACCATGTAGAAGACAAATCTAAACTGCCTATTCTCATTTTCCCAGAAGGTGAGCTTGTTGAACGATCTGGTACAGCAATACTTCATAATCAAACCCATTTGTCTCAATTAATTTTATTTTATTTAAATACCTATATCCCCAGGTACCTGCATTAACAACACGTCAGTTATGATGTTTAAGAAGGGCAGTTTTGAGATTGGTGCCACAGTCTACCCTGTGGCTATTAAGGTGAGTCTTTATGTCCCCTGTGAGATGTTATTAGTACCTGCTACATCTTACTGTAACTGTCAACTTTTAGTGGAAATAATACATGTCTTAATTATTCATTCTGGTGTTGGTGATGCTCGCAGTATGACCCCCGATTTGGAGACGCCTTCTGGAATAGCAGCAAGTTCGGTATGGTCAACTACCTGTTGCGTATGATGAGCAGCTGGGCCATCGTCTGCAGTGTGTGGTACCTTCCTCCCATGTCAAGAGAGGTGAGACTCAATGGTTAACTTAAGACTTCCTAATTTTTTTTATTTCATAAATGAAGCAGTCAACATTTTAGCAGATCTAATCGTTAAAAGTTACATTTCAAAGGCAGTCACTTTTATAGCTGATAATAGCTATGCTGTTAATGATATGTGATGACCTTGTTGGCCTGTGTCATATTTATGCCAACAGGAGGGTGAGGATGCTGTACAGTTTGCCAATCGTGTGAAGGCAGCCATAGCCAGGCAAGGCGGACTTGTCGACCTCCTGTGGTGAGATAACTCACATTCAGCTCAATAGCTTAAACCACTTCGACATAATTAACACACATTTGGCCATTCATTCTGCTGTCATGGGTCAATAGACATTTTCATATCATACATTTAAACATGGCACAGCTGGAAAAGGTGTAATCAATAGTAATAACAACAACTGTATTCATTTGGATGATCCAGTCAATTGGCCCTGGTATCATGTATGTTCACTAAAACTGAGCCAGTGTTTATGTTATTGTTTCCACATTTGCATTTTCTGCTATAACTAGTACCCTTTTTCCACCAAAATGAGTGTGTATGTGGGTTTTTTAAGCGTGGGAAACCTGTTAAGAAAAGGCGACAGACTGCTTTCCCATTGCCAGTGGACCAGAGTTGTACAGCGGTTAAGAATGCCTTTCTATGTGTTCACCCTGGTGTGTCATTTTTGAGGTCACCAACAGGCAAAAAAATAGGTTTGTAAGCAGTAAAAAGAAACATGGAGGCCAGTGAAAATGGTTTCTTCTTTTTTATATCTCTTACTTATTTAGTCTATCTTTCAAACTTAGTGCTGACTAAATTTTGACTGATGTTCGAGCACTGCTTGAATGGAGACGGAATGAATTCTGTGGCGGTCCATCATTGCATCGCATTTGGCAACCTGTCCACCTGGGGGTCATACTTACATTACTGCCGATCGGAGCTGATCAGAGCTCTAGCTGATAAATACCTGTGACAACTGCAGAGTCATTTGTCCAGGGAGTGAATGCTGATTGTAAACTTTCCCATTAAATACAAAAGCCTGATGTCAGCGGGTTTTAGTTCTTTTTTTTAGTCTAGTGGGAAAAGGTCTTAAAACGGTTGTAGCAGTAGTTGTACTGGGGTTTCGACAAGACAGTGTGAGTAAGGTGGTGCAACTTAATATTACACTTAGACACCCTTTATAAGAAGTTTGTGTAACCACCATTTTGCAATAGTATGAAAACTCCCTGACAAAATATGGAACTGCTGGACCACAAGTCACTGCTGATATCTGCTAAACTTTATTAATAATATTTTAATTCAGTCCAATATTCTACTAGTTTGTCCCCATTACTGACACGTGTGCTCAATGAAAATATTAGAGACATCTTTCAATACAAAAGACAGTTTTTACAGTTGAGATTTGGACTTTTTAATCACAGGTGTGTCTCATAAGAATGAGAAGCTGCATTTATTTTACAGTTTATTTATCCAAGGCCTGCTATTGTGCATGTTGACTAACCGGCATCTAAATCAATCAGCAGCATTGTTAGCATTATCAGTTAAGCAGGATTTATATTCGTGTGGCAGACCCTACGCACGCCACCTACGCTTTTGTGAGCTTTTAAACTTGTGCGGTGGTGTGTCTGTGTCACAGCAACATTTAACAAAGCTAATGGCACATAATTTGGCTCTGTTACAACTCACAAGGTTTGCGGACAAATCAACTGTCATACTAAACATGTTTTCCAAACGGATACAACATGCTAACGTTATTAGCACAAGCCTATGGAATTTTACATCATATAAATTAGCCTAGCAACTTGTGGAGGCTTTATTGTCTTCACAATTTATTGTTTCTTATCTCTGAAATGCAGAATAGCTACCGCCCCACCCGGCTCCATCTTGGCAAGGTGCTGAAAACATCAATGAGTCCAAATTGATAGAAAAAGATTTCCGCACACTGTTGCCTTTTGTATGCTCTGATAAAGGTCAAATAGACCGAAAGCTTAACAATAAAGTGAGACACTGCATAGATGTAAAAGCGGATATCTTTTTCTATCAATCTTATCTCTGAAATAAAAGTAAATTAAAGCTTTGTTTCCACAGGGGGAAATGGTTTCAGCTTACAAAAATGGACAGGTCTGAGTCGCCGCTATGTGTAGTTACATTTCTGGGGAGGTGCATGTCCGGCTACGGTGTAGAATACGACGTAGGCTCCATGTTGACACAGAGCCTAGGCCATAGCCACAGCGTTGATTCAACTCAGAAGTATAAATTCCGCCTTACACCTGTGGTTTATCTTTATCAATTTAACATGTCTTTGATAAAATGCAGAACACTGTTTCATTGCTTTGGTAAAACCTAATCAACAATAGAATATGGGGAATTGCATTAGGCAACATGATTGTTAACACTAATTTCAAACTCTTGCAGGGATGGAGGACTGAAGCGAGGAAAGGTAAAAGATACCTTTAAAGAAGAGCAGCAGAAGCTGTACAGTAAAATGCTCGTGGGCACCCAAGAGGACCGCAGTCGCTCCTGAAGGACCTGTGTGAAGGTGGACTGGCTCAGATACCCACTTGGGCACCGCTGACTAAATAGGCAGTCAGCAGGGCTGCGTCTCTTCTGGAGCGCTTGGACTGGAAAATTCCCTCTCTGATGTCAACAGTACTCCATTTGGCTTCCTCGGTCACTGCCTCAGCCAGGCATGTTCAGTTTGCGTCGCTGTTACGGGTCATTCTGAGTCTGCTGCCCTTTGTTGGAATAGCTTGACTGAAGCCCCGCTTGCATTAGAATGAAATTAAGGTGCACACAGAAACGGAGCATCGTCTTCCTTGTTGGCAGTCTTATGAGGGAAAACTTGTATTATTATCTATTTGAGTTCCTGTCTTTGTTGGGTAGTTTCAACTTTATAATTTTAATTTTTATTGTCATGTTTGTATCACACTGTGTTGAAGTTACAGAGCTGATTATACCCGAGACATAGAAGAGAGTTATTGTAGATAAGAACTAGTTTGTTCTAAAGCTAAAACCTGTGACTGAGTTGGGGTTTTGCATGACTGGCTTTTGCCCATGATTTACGGCACAATGCCAGATTTTGTTACATTTCAAATATTTTTATGAGCCTTTTCCAAGAGAAGAAAAAAAAAACCTTGTATTTTAAGCTTTGTGTTTTACATTAAGACTTGTATCAACACACGTGGTCACTATAGGAGTTACATTGCAGATGAGCTCTCGATATGTTGTCTGTTTCTGTGTTTCTTCCATGGAATGTGTAAATTCCTCACATTATGAAATGGAAATTGTGTAACCACAGTAACTCAGATGAAGGTTTACGGATTGAGGTAGATATTCCTCATTGCCCCACTTAATATGCAGCATAACTGGAGCTAAAGAGTTCATAGTCGATTCATTAAGAATTTATTTGGGAAGCTTTTAGCTTTGTCCCTTTAAAGCCCGTGGCACTCAGACAGTGATGCAGGATAATGACCATCACAATCGGTCTCCTGACTCTAAAACATAGTTATAACGACAATTAGCTGATATATTCATACTAATACACTTCCTAACAGGCATCATGTTCTTCATTGGCTTCCTGCTTGTGCAGCGACCATCCTGCCTAATTTATTTTAAGTTAACTCTAAAAGCTATTGTCTTTATTTCGCCCCTTCATCAGTGATCTTTTCTCTGACTTGGCAGCCTCTTCAAGGAGGTTTTAAGGCGAGAGACGGAGTGCAGCTGTAGTTTGGACTCCCCATTAGGCTGGAGCGAAGGAACACAGCGGACAGCCTTGAGGGTTTCTCCCTGAATCCCTCATCCCTCTAGCTTACTGTTATCAGGGACATTCATTTAGATTGTGTCAAATCTGTTCATCAAAATAAATGTTGAAGAATGTGACTCGAAATTTTGACGTAAGAGTTTTTTGTTTGTTTCTCACACGGTTAATCATGTTTGTTTCCCTCTGATGCAGGCTCAAAGGCCTTTTTAATTTAAAGAAGCTTATGGAACCAGAGGTTCCATAACATGGCTGCAGCAGGTGAATGCAAACAATATTCAGATACACTCTGAAGTAACTTAAGAGTATTTGAAGTGATGTCGTATATGCAGTTTACAGTCCGTTTAAAGGAATTGTGTAGAATAAAACACTTAAATTATTTGGCAAAGCTTTGAATTAAAACTGGACATAAAAAAAAGCGCCTTAGTTCCAACTATACAACCAGCCTCTAAAGTTTAGGATGAGCTAAACGATTTCAATGTATCTCATTTAAGAGTTTAGGTTATTTTTACGTCAATGGAAAATATTTTCCCAAATCCCAGTATGTTTTTGTATATTATATTTTTATAGTTTAACATTTTTGCTGTAAACAGTACCATCTTAATTAGCTTTCTGTGCTATTCTTGGCAAGACGGGACTCTGGTAATGTTTCCTATCTGATTTATTGTCCAGTGGCAGTGGGCACCAAGTTGCTGTAACAGTCTGGCATGAAGATTGAGAGTTTTAGTTTGAACATCATATATTTTGTATTTATTCCCTAGCGTGCAATGTTCTCAGGATCCAGTCTCAATAATATCTCTTTCAACGGATGTATGCTGCTGGTTCTTTTGCCAGTGCTCCATCCAAAACCCCAGGCCTCTCCTCCTGGCTGCAATAAACCAGTGCCTCAGTCCTTTCACAGAGGTTTCCCTTTTAACTGTGTTTGTTTCCAAACCGGTGATGGACATGGCAGCATACTTTTGCATCTCTGTTGCAATAGCTTCAAATGGATCTGTTGACGTTGGAGAATAAAGAGCACAATGCTCAGGGGAGGAGTAAGAGGAAGCAGGAGAAGGGCTCTAAAGGTTGGCTGTGAAAACCACGCCATGGTTGAACAGCTCACTAACAGCACTATGGAGAGCCAGAGTTAGGCCCCCAGAAAGCTTTGCTCTTACCCCGGGCTGGATGGCACAGATCCATCGACTCCAAATGAGACATTTACAGCTCTATGATCCGCTGGCTAGAAGAAGCTGCTGTGATGTGTTGTAAAATATTGTGGTTACTCTGCTGTTGTCATGACTGGAAGCTGTAGGAGGCAGGCTCTTCCAGAGAACATGACTAACCTGTAGTCATAAAACAAAATTAGCCCCAGTGATACGCCAGCTTTACACAAAGGCAGCACATGCTGTGCAGCTATTGTTATGTACGTAAAGGTACAAGTGATTACTGATGAGCACACACACGAGGCAAAGTCACAGACAAAGACAAAACGTCTCCAGTTGTGTAATTTTGAGGCTCTCCAGTTGTGAAACAGCGAGGGGGCAGAACAATTGAAAGGAAAGTGTTTTTCATTGAAAGAAAAGATTTTCACAGAAAGAAAATGAGTAACTTCCTGTTGAGACGACGCTGTGGTATGTTGAGTGGTGAGATGAGTCCTCAGGTAGTTTAAGAGGATCCACACCTGAATTAAGAACTCCAATATGTTTTCCCCAGGTCAAGGAAAGTTTAGTTAATATTTGTGAACATGAACTACTCTCTGCCAAGGCCAGAAACCAGAGAAGTCTCAAACTTGTAATGTCATATGGTATAAAGTCTGGAGCTGCTCCATAGACAATGACTTGGAGTCTGATTTTGGGTCCCACACAATGTTTTTCTTTCTTTTATGTACTCAAATTAGCTTTGTTTTACTGCATGCATCCTTACACTCAGAACATTCCCCTGTGTGCTCTCAGGGTCAACAATTGGGTTGTACATAATGGTAGTTTGCATTATCTTCCAAGTTACTACTATAGAGCATGGTTCAATAGGGTTTGAGGTTGTGTTAATATAATGGGTTAAATTAAGTGGATCATTTGCAATGCAGACAAAACACACAGGTTTCTATGGCAATGCAATATTATGGGATTATCTTCAGAGGAAGTTACACTGAGGAGTGATGGCAACGGCTTTGACTCAGCGGAGGTGAAGTTAACATAAGGAAGACAGCAATGGGCTGCTCTCGGTGAAGGGGCGGAGGCGGAGCACAACTCAAGGCTGACTGTAACTGCTTGGTCCGGTTATCAAGGCAGCAGCAGATGCGCCGTCCATGCCGCTTTAAGTCCACTAAGAAGCCACTAGTCCAATTATCCGAGAGGAGAGGAGGCGGAAATCCACGCATGTAGGCTACCACACCAACTTACTGCTCCTCGGCTCGACGATGGATATGAGCGCGGCTCCGGCATACGATGACGACCTGACACGACAGCCCGCCATAACCAAACAAGTTGGACCAGCAGCGCCTCAGTGTCCCCACCAGAGAGATGCTGGTGTATTTTGAGAAGTTCTAGTCGCGATTCGGGGCTCACATATTAAGCCTGTGTAAGCTGCTGGACGGTGTGTGTGTGTCACAGGCCTGCTGCTGCTGCTGCAGTCGCGTCACTCGGCGACGCTCCGGAGTTTCCTCGCGCTGTTTGTGAAGGTGGATCATTAACATGGAAACATACACTGATGTGCTGCTCGTCACCGCGAATGTCGGGTCACTGTTTGACAATGTAAGTAGACTGGTCGGAGAGTAACATTAAAACTACACCAGACTGCGGTGCTGCCAGGGGATTATACTTAATGCTGTTAGGCTGATGGAGAGGGAATAATTAGGTAAGGTAAGTTTTACCTTCAATGAGCTGCTCCTGCTGCTAGCTTACATCTCTGGGAGGATGTAACAAGTGTGCTAACATCTTGACGCGTTAATGAACTGTTAATATAAATGTAGCCTAATTATTGTGTGTTATGGAGCTAATATTGTACCGTCGAGATAATTAGTCGTGTTTATTTATTTGTCGGCTGTCAGTAACGTGCTCAATAGTGTTCACCCGCTGAACGCCACGAGCCAAAGTTATGTATTTATACGTGGGATGCGAAAGTTTCACACCTCGCGTGAGAGGCAGAGCGTACAGTGAGAGGTGAGTGTTACACTTAAATCTGTGACCCTTTGATATTGTGACACTGAAAGGTCAGCTATGAAAATATGTTGAAATGTTCACTAAATAATTTACAGGTAGACAGAACAAGCCTGTATGTGACGTGTATTTAAAGTATATCTCTCTCTCTCTATGTGTGTGTGTGTAAAGAGAGATGGTCACAATTGATTGAATGATTACATTAGCTAACACGTAATGACTGTAGTAAAAAAGGAATAATCTTTGACATGTACTTTATTGGTCATCTGACTTGTGAATTTGGTGACACAGGGGTCATCACATGTTGGCCACATTCTGTTGTGTTTACCTAACTAATCATAAGTGTGTGCGTGTGTGTGTGTGTGTCACCGCAGTGGTCGTCCATACCCTCTAAAGAAAGAAGGAAACGATTCCTTTAATAGTCCCTCAAGGAAAAGTCAAATTTTATGTCACTCTGTTGTTATTTTATATATTACACACACACACAGGCCCTGTACTTATAGACATCCATTAATGGAGAGATGTCAGAGCGAGTGGGCTGCTCATGGACAGAGGCCTCGAGTAGTTGGGGTTTCGATGCCTTGCTAAGGTGCATGTTGGCCAGCATGAACTGGCATCTCTCCAGCCACCAGTCCACACTCTGTGTTTGATGCATATGGGGATTTGAGCCAGTGACCCTTTGGTTCTCAAGCCACATCCCCACACACTGAGCTACTGCCACCACCTAAAATAGTATTAGACACCCCCACCTGTTATTTATATAAATTTGTCTTATGTAAACCCTCTCCAGGTGTGCGCCCACCCCCTCAGAATCATCCTCACCTTTCACAACTGGCAGCTGTACCATGTGCAATCAATCCCTGTTGAAAATCACTGGTTATTGTGTTAGCACAGGGAGTGCTTTGTTACACAACAGTCAGTTTATGGTGTTCTTACTGTATGGCCTTTACATAATCAGCTCCAGTGACATCACTACATTTCTGTAATGTTATCTAAGTTTCTAGCCCAATCTTAAATGTTTATGTCTTTAAAAACTATCAGTGTGACCACTTTGTCGGAGGGATTCAAGAAAGCAGATTGTAATTTAATTATTGTAAAGAGGGGTTTTAGTTTTGCCTCTGCTGGGCTGACAAAACTTCCAGACAGTGCTGGGAGGAGGGCCCTTACACTCAATGGAAATTTGGCTCAGGACCATGTTTCCGGTTGCCAGATCTGGCTCCAATGAAAACATGTTAGATCCCATTGTGGGAGATATGTAAACAGATGAAAATCTTCCCCCAGGAGACTTGAGCTGCTCTACTGACTTAGGCCCCCCCTATTTCTATAAACACTCCTTAACGTTCACCCAGCCTTTGGGATAAGAGCAAGACCTTAAGCACATCACAGGATAAATCCTATGGCTTTTGCAGACAAGCTGAGTGTCCTGTCAGAGTGATTTAGCCAGTGAGACAGCGACTTTAACTGCAACTCTGAGTCACCGCTAACATTTCTATGGCACACCATAGCAGTATCTTGGAGATCATTGTTTCTTGAGCGCTTGTGTAATGACTATGTATAGACTGGGTTCCACTGAATAGATGTTTTTGTTGTGTAAACTTTCCCTTTATGCATACAAATTGTGTCAGACATGAGCAACACTTGCTGGAACACATTATTGCCAAAGACTCATTTTAGCCAATTTTCATTACCAGCTCGGAACAACAAAGCATTAACTTTATCACCAGGCTGGATCCATTAAAGCTAACAGTTTCTTTGGAGTAGTGCGGCTGTAGAAGCTCACTTAGGGCCTCTCTTGTTTAAGATTCCCGGTCTTGTTGCATTACTCAGTGCTATTAGTTTGCCACAGAGAGAAAACTGTTTTGTTGCTGGATTGTGTGCGGTCAGTTCTGTAGATGTAGGTTTTCCTCCTTTTATTTTTAATGTACCACAGAATTGTATCTTGAGTGCTGTATGAACTTAATCTCTAAAACATACTGTATTTTACACTTATATATAAATGTATCAGGGTCAGTGGACAGAGCTTACGTTCATGCTCAGGAGCACATACAGACTGTTAGTAGCCAGAATGATGTGAGCAAGTCATTCCCGCCACACTGCCATGCAAATATACTATGCAAAGCCATTTTTCAGCTGGCATGAATGCACCTGGTGTCGCATGACATACATTATTTTGCGACATTAAGTTATTTATCAGTTTACAGCTACTGACAGTGTAAATGTAATTCAGGTAGATCCAAACATGTTTGCTAATTTTGATACTATTCCAGATGTCTGGCATTTTCAACATCTTTCTATTGTATCTGCAACCCCTCGAGAGTAAGTCGGAGTCACAAATCTATCATCAAGGTCAAACGTTCTCGTCTGAAAATCATTAAAAGTAATCCATATTAATGTATAATTAGTGATGCTGTGTAACTATTTCAAAATTTGTACGTTATTTTTGATTTTTTTGGAAATAAAGCAATCAAATACTGACTTTGACATTGATTACCATGGCAGTGATTGAAGACTCAGTGCGCTGAATGACAGTATCAGTGAAAACTGCCCCTTTAAATATAATTATCACTCTCTTTTTATTGGTGCCTTTTGTGTTCAGTCAAATTTGTTCAATAAATAAATAAATGTTAGACTTAATTTTTTTTTAATTAAAAAAAAATTTGAACAAGCAATCTGTTGTATTTTAGCAGTGTACTGAAAGCAGCTCAAAGGCAGAAATGAGTACACTTTAATCTCTGTTTATCACAATTAATATTGTTGTCATGATATTCAACAATGTCACTGCACATTTTCTTTTTATTGTGCAGCCCTATTGTTTTGTGTAAGATTCAGGCCTATCTGAATGCCTTACCCACACATATTCTCCTGTATGCTCAGCTGTCAGGTGTCCGTGAAATTTAAAACTCACCTCTCAGGTATGATGTAAGAGTGGTGGCATGATTATCACAGGCGCAGCTAGACTTGAATGAGACTACATCCTGGAAACTTCAACCAATGGAACACACAGGATAATATTTCCAGACAATCTTTATTGTTTGTTATACCGTGAGAGTGAATTATAGCTCAGAGTATTTCCTTACAGTGATTGGTGACTTCCTGAATTCCATTGTCTGTTAGCTGGTAATGTAATTTTAAAGCCATGAGGCTGTAATGTTGTTTTTGATTAATAAATATTTAATGTTTGCAGGGTATTCTGTAAAATATTAAAATGGCTCATGTTGTGCAGTATGACGGAAGCTTCATAATGAAATCTTATCTATGCAGTAGTTTGTAGTTGCTCATATTGACAGGCCCACTCTATGCACTTAGTGGTTTGTCACTAAGTGCACTTGACGATGAAGATAAAGTTGTTAGTCTAGAAACATATCTGTGAACTTCAAAGTAGCGTTAGCCAGATTACTTTGTTAATGTCAACTTGTCAGAGAACATGCTTTATTTGTAAATACGATATATTTGTAAAGTATTATACTGTTTATACAGTGATGCTACAACAGTATGCTGCTTAGTATATGGATATTTAACATTGTGTGCATAGGCTGGTGTCTTCAGCTTGGTTGCTAGCTGAAAAGGCTGGTGCTTAGTGTGTTTAACGACCAGGGTAAGCTAGTTAGTCAGACAGGACTTTCAGTTGCTCCACTGATGAAATGTGTAGAAAGAAATGTGAAGAGGAAATGCAATGCGGTGAGGATAAAGAAACGTCGAGTGGAGACAATAGCTGTAAATAATTAAATGGTTTACAACTTGTTGCTCTGCTCAAGGTGGCCCCAAAAAACAAACAATCCCAGGTTTAGTGTACCATACCAATGATTATTTCTTGTCTTTGTCGTTTTATAGGTTGGTGAAATTCAAAATGAATGGTTACAAGAATTGTGTAAGGTAAGTCTGGCCTCATGGGTCTTGCGTAAATAATTCCCACTTTTAAATATTTAGTTTTTCCACTCATCACCGGCAGTGTCACATATTTCTCTCTTACATTTTGTGCAGTCTGGCTCATATCAGGCAAATAAAAACTGTCACATAGTTGGTTCTGGCCCATGTTTGTAGGCTTCTTGCATCTTTACATTGGTGACATCCTAACATACACAACAGCTCCATATTCGTCTGGAAAACGGATACCGTGCTGATGACTGATAACATAAGCACACCAGAAATTTAATCACAGGAAAAATCCATACGACCCCTAATGGATAGTTTACTTCATCCTGTAACATACACTGTTGACCCCCTACACTCCTCATTGTTCTGTAATGTAAGACGTGTAGACTAAGACCTGTTTGCGTTGTTTTGTTACAGACTATCCACAGCCACAAGCCCCAGTTCATCGCCCTGCACTTTCAGGAGGTCGGAGGGAAGGACTACATGGTCAACATGGGCCATGCTGAAAACTTCTTTCGGTAGGACTCGTGCTACTCATGATCCATCCTTCTCAGTACAGTCATGTTCTTCCATCACCATGTGTCCGACAGTGTCACAAACTTCCTCTCTCATCTTGCACCTGATTATTGTCATCATTAATCTGTTAGTCATTTAGTCTATAACATGTCAAAAGACAGTAGAACAATGCCCATCACAGTGTCCCAAAGCCCAAGCTTGTTTTTTTCCATTCAAGAGTCCCAGACCCAAACATATTCAGTTCACAGTCACAGAAGATAAAGAACAAACATCAACAAACATCGACATTTGAGAAGCTAGAACCGGGTTAGTTTTGGCAATCGTGCTCAGAGGTATACTGTGCAGGAATTGTGGGTTACTGTTTGTAAACACAACATTCAAATTTGGCCCCTCCTCCCTACGCTACCTCGCAACCTACTATTGTAGGAACATTTATTGTTATGGAAAAGCTGATGGTTAAGTAAGCTAACTAAGCTAACCCTTGGCACCTGCCTGTCTAACAGAGAACAGGCCAACTCCGTGTCACTCTTCATCCCAATCCACTCCTTCAGTGCTCGCCAGGGAAGGTGAAAGCCAACTGCAGATTGACTCTTTGTGGACTCTTTGTCTGCTTGGCGTTCACCTCACTATATTTGTGTTTTGTTTTTTCCTGGCCCTATGTTAGAGATTTTAATAGCAGATGCATGCTGCCTACGGTCTGGCACCTGGTTGCTAACTGACCTCACGTGCGCTGTGCCCAGGAACATCCCGATCACAGCAAAATTATATGAAAATACAGGCAGAGGGCAGCGTCTCAGCAGATACATACACAGCTACACACTTTTTTAGTGGGTCATAAATGATAATTGAGAGGGATCTGCATATTATACCTTCAAAAATCTGTCCTTTGCCCATTAACCCACTAGTATCTTCAGCTACAGGTCTATAGCAGCAAACCTTTCTGCTCTGTTGCCTAATATAAGCTCTGTTGTACTCTGTTGTTTCCAGGAACATTGAGTCCAGTGAGCAAATGAAAGACTTTGACAGGGTCTGCATCTACGTGGACAACCAGTTCCAAACAGAGGAGAGCTTCACAGTAAGAAACACACTCAGAGTAGTTCACATGTTTGTCCACTAGATGGGGTCCTCCTCCATGTTAATGCTCAGAGGTAGTTGGAGGTGTTTGGTCCGCTCAGCTGATGTGGATGAGTGAAAAGCAGGAGCTTGTTGCTGGTCAACATTTTATGAAATACTTTACAAGTTTGTTGTAATCTACAATCTAACACACGATTTGTTTTGGAAAACAGCAACCATCTGGCTGCATTTCTAGGTCATGCCAGAAAAGAATGTTCCAAAGTTTTGTTTACTGAAAATACACTGTAAAAAATGGACAGAGATGAGCTCTTTTTTTTATATATAAAATAAGAAAAGAGAAAACATGCCGTCAAAACCAGTGGTAATGGAATAAAATTTAGTGTGCTCACAAAACATCTTAGCAAATTTGACTGTAAAAAACATTTTATCATCTTTTGTTTTTTCTTTTAAAATGCTATCATGGGATTTTTTGATCAAGCGAAGACTGTTCTGTACGCCTTTCCATTTTCCATTCCTGATTAAGATACGAGCAAAAACACATCAAATCTCACACCCTAAAAACATGCTGTCATAGATGGGGACACAGATTGTCCTACAAATATGAGTTGTTGTTGTTGTTGTTGTGTGTGTGTGTGTGTGTGTGTGTGTGTGTGTTTGCGCATGATTATGGACTCTGTTTCATCCATCAAGGCTCGCTGCACATGTCAGACATGTTCAAAACAACAGCTTATCTAAGTGACATTGATCTCAGAGATGTAACGTGAAACAATGTAGCAGTCGCACAGTGTGAACACAAACAGAGGAGATGTACTTAAAGACAGGTTTGTTGAGTCACTCATGCCTCTACCTGCGACTCTTAACCTCATTTATTGTTGAACCTAGAGCTCGTCTCTTTAGATGAAGTCTGACCCACTGCTCTTCAGAGCCTAGCAGGACGCTGCTCGGGTCATGGGCTCAGCCTCAATCTCCGCACCTGTCGTGAAAGCCATTTCTTGCGTCCAACTTCTTATTTCAGTGACCTCACTCAGTTTTTAGTTTTTTCTGTGGATTTGAACTGTGTTACAGAGTTGCTCATAACAGGTTTGTCAGTATTAGTTTGCCTCGAACTCTGCCCTGGTTGGGAGTAACACCTCCCCCGGTTGCGAAAAGTGGCTGAGTATTTCTTAAACTATTAACCCTTACTCCTCCCATGTAATACCCCCACACTGGACGTCTGACAGTAGGGGTCAATGGCTGCATCTGTACACTGAAGGTGTGTGAAGTAAAAAGGAGAAAGTCAATGGCCAGGTGTGGGGGAGACAGGCCAAAGTCAATACATTTAACTCTAGATTAAAACTATTGATCCCAGCCCATTTGTGCACGATAAATAAAGTGTGAGGGGGGTGTGTAGAAGACAGCTGGGACTAAGTTTCCCCTGCGCTCGAGTGTTCGCACCCTCCACTGTTTGCCCTGAGAGGGTTGCAGCCCCCCCCCCACCCCCCCCACCCCTCCTAATGCCTCATTCTCATTTCGTCTGTGCCACCTGCATTGATTTTCAATTTGTTTCCCCCTGGCTGCGGATCATCAGTTATATGGCCAAGAGAGAGTTTGGGGGGTTCTGCTTTCAGAGCGGCTGCAGGAGGAGAGGGGGCAGACTTGCATGCATTCCCAGTACAAATGGTGTTTTGATAAAAAATCACTTGTAAGTCAATATTTTTTTATTAAACTGTGCACAAACCTGATTGATGAAGATAGGTGTTTGGCAGAGTATGTGGAGGAGAATGTGTATCTGTGTTTGAGAGTGTGTGTGTGTACTTTCCAGCACTGTTTAGACAAAAACATTGTCACTAATACAACATAAACTTAGCCAAATTTAGATTCGTCTTCCCGACGTAATTATCAGAGTATAGACCTTGAAACCCCTACAAGAATTAAAATGTTGCTCTAATTTTGTTAACCTAATATTACAATAACTTTTTTTTACTCTGCTCCTCAGAAACATTCTGTAGTCAGCTTTTAGTTTTAGCATTAACTTAACAGCCCTATCAGACCCTTTCAGATAACTCCCCGACTCGAACCTTAGTTTGGACAAGTTGGTCACTAATTGCCGCTCACGGAGACACTTCCATTTTATTAAATGAGGATGACTTTGGCACTGAAGATAAATGAACTCTTCAGGGAGAGATCTCTCATGCTCTGGCTGGATGTGTGTGTGTGTGTGTGTGTGTGTGTGTGTGTAAGGGGGGGGTTGCACAGCGGTCCGTCACGCCCCGAGCCCTCTGAGCGCTGGCTGATTTTTCTTCGGCCCCCAGTCACAGCGGCAGCGTTGGCAGACAGCGAGCCTACTGCTTAATACCTTTTAAATTGTTTTAATTTTCTGTCTTTATTGATCTCACAGGGCATGATTAATCAGATCAGTGGAGCAGGCAGTTAGTACATTAAAAATTGTCAGCCCCGTGTCAGGGATGATTGGGTGCTGAAGTGTGTGTATGGAGGGGGCCGGTATGTGGATGTGTCGTGCAGTTATGTGTTTACTTTGAACGTCTCTATTCTTTAAAGTTTCATGTGTCTTGGGGAGAGTAACAATATACTGTGTCGCCCTGGATCGTTCAATACGCGGCTCACAATTTAGCTCACATGATGGGGAAATGAACAATTCAATTTGTCATCTCAGAGGTTGAGTTGAGATGATGATTTTGATGTTTAGGTTTTATTGTGGATCACTGCGGTGAAACCACTCTGAATGGATCACACAGAGCTCAATAGTTCCATTTAGAAACCTTTGGTTTATTGCTCTGATGTTGAATTAGAAAATGTATTGTCTGAATTATGTATGGATAATGCAGGGTTCCTGCAGATCCATTAAATTAATTCACTTAAAAATAAGACCTTAATTGGTGTTAAAATGTCTTATATCAGTTTTGTAAAGTCTTAAAAATCCTATGTTTTATGTAGCTTGCTAAATGCCTCTCTGGTTAATGTAACACTTTTCAGAATAGTAGAACCAACAACAATCATATTTTATTTCCAGCTGGAATACTCAGAGCACAGGATCCACTGTCCACCTGTCTGCTAGCTAGCTGTCAGAGTACCCCAAATGACATGTGGAAGTGGAAATTTAAAAATAAATTGGCTGTTTAATCAAGATTTCATGGCATTGCTGAAACCACTACACGGCAATACATACAAAGCCCTTTTCAAACTTGCCTTAATGGGAATCAAGGCAGCAGAATTCAACAACCTATTTTCCGGTTCTGCTCTACTGCGACAAGATGAAAAAGTATGTTACAATAAAAGTTTGGGCACATATTACCCTAAGTAACTGATGTCGGCTCATGTTTTTTTCCCTTTAATTTTAGTGATAGTAAAAAATGGGGTGCAGCACCGTGGTGCAGTGGTTAGCATTGTTGCCTGTAGCCTGCATGTTCTCCCCGTGTCAGCGTTGTTGTTCTCCAGGTACTCTGGCTTCCTCCCACAGGCCGAAGATAGATTGGGTTAATTGGTGACTCTAAATTTTCTATAGGTGTGAATGTGAGCGTGAATAATTGTTTGTCTCTATGTGTCAGCCCTGTGATAGTCATGCAGCCTGTCCAGGGTGTACCCTGCCTCTTGCCCAGTGTCAGCTGGGATAGGCTCAAGCCCCCCGCGACCCACAACAGGAGGGTGCATTTCAGTCTGAGTGGCTTTAAAAAGATCTTATAAAGCCTTGACTCTGACTTGCCTTATGCTGTAGGAACCCCATTCTTGTGTTCTTTTGCAGCACGTGTCTGAAACTAAAGGTGTCTACAACAACATAAAAAATATAATGTCGGTATGAACGTCTTGGACTGTTATCACAGCTAAAAACTCCTGCACTTTTGTGATGTTTGTGGTTAAACTGAAATGGATATATAGAACTTTTTTATGATATGACTTTTTTGGCAGATATATTTGTGACATTTATTTCTCTCTCTTTCTCCACAGGCTTTGGGGAGCATGTACTTCATTCACAAGACTCTGAAAAACATCTATCAGTATGATTTTAAAGGTGAAAACTTGCAGTAATTTTTGTCATTCGTCAGCTGGTGATGTATTTATATTGCTTTTTTCTTTAAAAAAAACCAGAGAGATGATTTTACAAACATACAACATAAACCACTCCTCTTAGATCCTGTTCTGTCTTGGTATTGGCTCATAAATGGCTCCTACCTTCAATAGAATAAGAGCAATGTTGCGTATGATTGGCAAGATTCTTGTCATTTTTTTAATATCAGGAACTTCAGGACATTTCTCTGTGTATAATGACAGTTTGATGTCCCACCCCTCCTGGCCAGATATTTGCAAAGAACCTGAATTTAAAGCGGAGCCGTTATTTTCCTGCTGCATAGTCCAGTCACGTTAGGCGTGAAAAAGCTCCTCAGGAAAGCTTATGGAAGAACCATAAACATCCTGCAGCTGCCACTCGCTGTGTGGCCCAAACCGATTGTTGTTCACCAAACACCGTCTAATGGCTCGCTTATAGATCCTCTCATCACGTATGCCGCTCTGATGAGGTTAACACCAGTTTATTGATTGCTGTTTGCATGTTTTCTCACTCTTTTACATGTCACCACCCCTCTCTCACTCCCCCGCGCAGTTAAGGATTTTAAAGCAGTGTCAGGACAGAACAAGCACGTGGGCACTCTGGACGGGGTCACCACAGTGGAGAAAGAAAAATTCCCAAAGAATTTCTGGCCTGATGTGAGTATGTATGCATGAGTGTGCATCTGTGTATACCTACATTTGTCTGTGTGTGTGCGTGTATGTGGCGACTGTGTGACTGTGTGTGCAGGTGTGGGGAGGGGTATGTGAGGGCCAAAGGGAGATGTTGGGACAAATGAGTCTACTGGGGCTGCAGGGGGCTGTCTGCCTGCTCTGACAGGGAGATGAGACAAATTATGTGAAAGAATCAATAATTATCAGTTTGGCCCTTCAAAGACACGGCTCACTGCTGTTTAGTGACTCATTCTAATTTATCTCTGTTGCAGTTCAAGTGGTCCAGAAAGGGCTTCATGAGGACCCGCTGGATCATACACAACCAGTACGTACCATGCACCGACCTCACCTTGATTAGAAGAACTCACTTTCCCTTTTGGTTCTTTGTTGACTTTTGGGAAATGCAGTTGTTGGAAAAATGATTCTGATAAACTAGCACCCTTGTGACCGTGTGGGTTGCATTGCTCAAACAGCTTTGAAAGCCTGTGTGTTCGTCTGTTACTCGTAACACATAAAAACACAGAAGCCCTGATTTGATGCAATAGCTGTCAAAATTCTCTGAAATTAGAAGTGAAGAAATGGAAATCGTGGATGATTTAAAACACAAAAAGACAGTCTGTTTTTTCCTTTCTGTTTCTAACTACCTCAGAGGAGGACTGTTCCTCTGAGGACTGACTGAAATTTTACACTAGTGCCAAAACTTTTGACTTTAGGTTTTGACATTTATAAAAAAGAATACTTTTTTTACACCTTACTTTGAGTTACATTAACTTGTATTTCTGCATATTTAAAGCATTTTATTAGCATTCTTTAATTAACAGTGGATCACATGATTCTGCAGTTCAGATCAGCTCTACAAAGCATTTTAGCATCTTTTAGCTCATTGTTTTGGTTATACAACTCACAAATTTACTGAACTCAAACCCAAATCAGAAACAATCACTCACTTCTGCTACAGTGACTCAAACTTACACTGTCTGTTTTCTCATCACCCCAATCAATATTGTTGTCTTTGTTGCACCCTGTGGACGTTTTAACAAAACTTTGGAATTCTAAATTTAGTTTGGCAACTAAACTGTCCAATTAAAAATTATCAGCTATTTTAAATATATTCACAGTCAATGCAGCATGGTGCCCTGGTGCCAACTCAGACCATTTGCTGATTCTTAAATGACTGTGAACACACTTTTTATGATTACAGTAGCAAGAATAGATATTTTAGTTTGTTTAAAACCACTGAATTGAAATAAATAAAGTTAATTATGGCCCAGGATAAATCACGTGCTGTTGCTGTTACAGCTGCCGGTGTTTTCTGCAAACTGTAGTAACTATTTGCTGTGTTGTTACCTGGGGGTAATAACAAAAGGAGCCCACAATCTGTGCGCCACAAGATCATGCTGTGAGTCAACACAGCTCCTTTGTTGGATGCACATTAATTGTTTTCCAGTGACAGCCAAAGAAAAGGAGCGACCGGTCGGCACAAAAGACAAATGTGCTTGTTTGTGGACTCAACATTAACACGAGTGAGCTCGCTGATAAGAAAGCTCGTCATGAGTGACACCCATGTTGGCGCGCACACACACACACACACACACACACACACACACACACACACATGCTCACCTATCAGATGTAAAGGCTTTGGTGTTATCAAATTGTTTCCTGTTTCCTTTCTCCACCTGCCACATATCAGCGTAATTTTGTCTGGGTGTTTGTGCGTGTTCTCCACAGAGGTCTGGACCTGGTCAATGTCCACCTGTTCCACGATGCCTCCAACCTCATTGCCTGCAACTCCAGTCCTTCCATTTACTCAGCCAACCGGAAAAACGCTCTCAGATATGTCATCAACAGGTCTGATTGCCAGCTGCACACGACTGTGAAAACCAGGACGTGTAAAATGAACAACATGATAAGAGTGTTTCTCACAGTCTAATATCATCATGTAATCAGAGCATTTTAGGAATTTACACAAACTGACCTTTAAGTGGACTATTCTGAAATATCAATATCATATTCATGTGAATTTGTACACACTCATAAAGACTCATTTCCTTCCAGGATATCAGACAGCCGCTTCACTCCTCTGCCTTTCCTCCTGTTTGGAGATTTCAACTTCCGTCTTGACACACAGAGTCTGGTCCAGGTATCTTTTCTCCTGAAGCTCAGATGATGAGATTGTGTATCAGCCTGACATTTTGACATAGACCCTTCCTTGTATTTGTGTTTCTGTGAGCAGTATCTGTCCAATGCAGCAGATGTACAGACAGTAAAGAAGGACAGCAGTAACGAAGTGGAGAAGATCATCTGCGAAGAAAAAGACAATGACCACAAGGTGATTTAAACCAGTCCAGTTAAGACCACTTACATTTTATTTTCACTGATGCTTTCACTTCACCTGCTTTCATTTCCCCTGCAGGTGCTGCTTCACATCGAGGAGAAGCTGTTCGCCTACCTGCACCAGGCGGTTTTCAGGGAGGACAACGGCAGAGCAGTGAGAGCACAGTTTAAACTTTGACCTACACTGTTCTGATCAGCTACATCACAGACTCGGGGAAACTCTGTGTTGTGAATATAACCTATTGTACAAGAGGCTGCTTAGCAACAATCTGATGTGCCTTTGCAGATGTTAGATTAGACCCTATCAGCGGAAATACAGTCCTGTGAGTGACATTACAGTAAATACAAAAGTTCGGAGGTAAACAAAACTGTGATAACTTTGACAGTAAACTGGATTTTCGCCCGTGCTTAAGTTGTACTCACTCACATGACTCTTGTTTTTATTGTGTGGGGATTTCTTGTTGAGCTAATCAGTAATGGCCTCTGTTCCTCAGCTTTTGAAGTATGACAAAGAAGTCGCAGCCTTTCATGATGTTATTAGGGAAGAGGACATCGTGTTTCCACCCAGGTAACTGACTTAAAACAGACTATGTATAAACTCACACTTCTGTTGTTGTAATAGGTTGTATGAAATAATAGACTGTGACGTCACCCACTGGTTTGTGGACCATTTTTGGAGCCAGAAATGACCATATTTCGCTAGCTGCTAGCTTGGTTAGTATGGTACATTTACAGCTATAATTAGCTGTGATAATGCTAGTTTTTGCAAGTGACAAACAGGCTTAAAACCATTAAAACAAAAATGTACTTACTGTAAAACTAAATGTTTAGAGGGTGTTTTAGTAAAACCAAATGATAACTTTTTTTAGGTGACCAAAACATCCCAATTATCTTTTATGAGCTGAAAAGGCACTAAAATAGTGGCAGCTGCAGTTACGCCTGTACTCTGTGAATCTGGGGTTATACCATGGTTCCATTACCTCACCAACATGATGCCATGGTAGCAATTTGTCAACGGACAGCACCCAGCTGCCCTCTGCTATTTTTAATGTGGCGGTATATGGGGACTGACTGGTTCTTGGAGCCAGCCTCAAGTGGCCATTCCAGGATCTGCAGTTTTTGGCACTTAGCATTAGCTTCATTTGTCAGCCCTGGAGACTGCCCTTTGGTTGTTATCTCTCTAATACACTCTCTGTCTCTCCCTCTCAGCTACCCCTACAGTGAAGAGTACACTAAACCGACCCAGTACATGAACACTCGCTGTCCTGCCTGGTGTGATCGTATCCTTATGTCACACACTGCCCACGAAGTCATCCACAGGGTCAGTCAATGCTTACAATGTGGATATGTTGACTTGGACTTCTAGCTAGTCAAAAAGTAATTGTTGATGTCCACAAGTGGTATTACTTCTGCTGATTAAATGTTCAAAGGGCTTGCCGTAGTTGTGCTGTCCGCAGTTGTGCTAACAACCAGACTAAGCTAAATGACTGTTCCGGTTCAATGCCAGAAGCCGTGCCCGTAATTCACACAAGGTAACATGGGGCCTATGAATAAGGTGGATAGATGTATTTTAATTTTTTACTAAAAGTTCATTCTTCTTTTCAGGGAGATGACGGTGAGAAGAGCACTGTTTACAACACAGTGGGTCCTAATGTCTGTATGGGAGACCATAAGGTAACAAATTAAATGGTGTGTTCATTGTGCAGGCAAACAAACCCATCATGTAGAGTAACTCTGGTGTGTTTTTCTTGTAGCCGGTTTTCTTGTTCTTCGCACTAAAGACAAATGACCATTGACTCTGATCCTTCTCAATGGTAAGAGGATGCGCCAGTGAGTGTGTGTGTGTGTATACTGTATAGCATGTGAGAGTGTGTGTGTGTCTATGTGGTGATTCCAGAGGGGGGGGGATTCAGTGTGTGAGAGCGATCACAGTAATCTTGCTCCAGTCCCCAGAGAGCCATAACCCAGGCTCGCCCATTGGAGTTAGGATATGAACTAAGATGAAGTGCCTGCGGGACACAAGCACTCCTTTGTGTCCAGCGTAGTCGGACCACAGGCGATCAGCACCTTTCACTGATCTATGTCTATTGAATCCTCTCCAGTGTCACTGTGGCTACACACTAAGTGCATTGCTGTGCTTTTCATTAATTACCCTCTGGATGGTCGACCAGAGAGACATGCATTGTGCTAGACAGCATATTGGCATTTTTACGGCCATGAATTTTGTTTTGCTGCCGTTTAAATTTATTTTTTTAGGGATGGACTGCTTTTTCATGAGGGTCTTCTTCAGGGGGCTGCAAAATGATGAGTCCACGCAACGAGGAGACGAAGAAGATGCTGCAACCAGCTCCCTTTTCTTTTTGTGTTTGATATTTTGAGACACAGAACAAGTGTCAGTATTTCTGAGGCTACAATTTAGCAGCAAAGAAAGACATCCTACATTACTCATTAAAATGTATGTTAATGAGTAATGTATATATGTAATATTCAGTGTAACATGTTGCATCTTAAAGTTGAATTAAGTTACATAACAGATGAATTTATAATCATATTTGGTTGGTTAGCCTCCTTTCTTAAGGAAGGTGTTCTTGTGTGCTTTATGTGCAGCTTTGAATGGCTTCCACTGGGCTCTAACTTGGTATTACCAGGATACTTTCCCCCTCCAAATGATCATTTGTATATCAGTAAGTCAACCTAGTTACAATTTGTGAAGAACACTGTTTTTGCTTGTGGTGAACAAAGAATCCAAAAGCAAAGAAAATTCTTGATTTATCGAGGACAGAGGTGGGGCACAATTAACAACCGCTAAACTATATCAAAACACTGATTGACAAATTCTCACACAACTCATGCAGTATAATCCTAGCTTCATTTATCCAGTCTTATGCTCAGTACTTCCCAAACAGGCAGCCCCTGTAGGGTAATTGTAGGGGAACTGAATTAAAAGTGAAACTTATCTATGCTCTCTTCCAAGCCAGACTCCACTACAAAAAAACCTTAATTTTACCTCACTGAACATGGGTGCTGCTGGTTTACAGCTGCCTCCATTACTTAGTTTGTTTGTGTTATTTTGTGACTCTGACAAATCCAAGCTTACCCTTTAAAACACCAAAGTCACACAATAGCACAAACTGACTTATTGAGGCAGGGATAGACCAGCAGCTCCGGTGTTCAGTGAAATAAAATTACTGTTTTTGTCAATGGAGTCTGGCTTTGAAGAGTCCAGAGTGAAGTTTCCCTTTAATTCAGTTCCCTGTCAGAAAGGGCTTTCCGCTTGGGAAGTACCAACCATACAACTGGGCAAATGAGACTTGGATTATATTGCACGAGTACGAGTTGTGTGAGAGTTTGTGTTTTGATGTAGTTTTGCTATTGTCAAAGCGCACAGTGAATAACTGACATACAGATGGTCATTTGGGGGGTGAACTATTTCTTAGTCAGATAACAGGGTAGACTCTTTTATAACGCGCATCAGCAAGATACTGTATCGCCACCCACTGTGTCCTGCATCTGCACTGATGATGATCTAACTGAAAAGGAAGGAAGAATTTCCACACTGCTTAAATAAAAATAAAAAGTCCTAACTTAATCTAATCTCATTCACATGCTTTTGTTTTTGTTGGTACATAATGTGTGATGTGTGTATGTGTGTATGTGTGTCTGCTGCAGGTCTATAACTGCACCATCCTCACTGCTCTGCCACAGTATCAGCACCAGAGGATAGTCAGCATGATGGTTACCCGCCACAAACCCAGCTCTCAACCAGCAGCAGGTCCTGAAACAGTTAATCCTCTGCTGTGAAAACCCTGTCCTCACATCACTGGTGTCTCACAACTCACTGCCACATGCTCTCAACGACAATCCAAGTGACACGAGCACAGATTTATCAGCAACTGTTATGGATTTCTGTTGCATTTTTCCAGATTCTCCACTTACTCTCAGATCTTAAAGGGAAATTTAGGTTTATTTCAACCTGTCTTCTATCGTCCTAAATTTGTTTCAAGTGACTAATGACATAAAAATAATAGTTAGCATGTTAGCCATTAGCCTAGATACAGCCGGGGCGCATAGTAGCGTCAGACCTGTTAAAACATAAGTGAACGGGCATACTTCAAGTGCAAAGTTAGTCCACTAAACAAGATTTTTTTTCCACGAAGATCGCCTCATATCGTTAGGATAAATGTCTGAGAACATATAGAAAATGACATGTAAACATGTTGTCTTACCTTACCAGTGTGGTGCCATGTTTGTTTACCATTTAGCTCTGCTTTCCAAAGGGCGGCCGAAATATATCTCGCGAGCTCGAGATAAAGCCCAGCTGGATACTACTCCAGGTGGAGGTGTCTCGTCCTCGGTCACATCCAGACTTTGAAAATAAGGCTGCAACCGGTCCCATTCCTTGCAACAGAGACATTCCTCTTCTGTGGGCACTGGGGCACAGCATTCACAGGTACACCACCAATCTCCAGAGCTACGCAGCCTTGCAGCAGCCATTCCTCCTCTCTCATCCTCTACCTGTTGTGCCTCTCTCTCTCCTCTTCCGTTCTTCAATTTCACGAAGCTCTTCGTCAGTGTATTCTGGCTCAAATAAATAAGGGCGGCCATCAGACTCTGCAAAATCAAATTCCTCCTTCACAAAGCCGAAGTCTGGCAAAAAGTTAGCCATTATTCTATAAATCTGTCATAAAATAAATGAATGAACTTTTCAGGCTACTGTCTGGTTCTGCCTTCCAGCTGTTGCTGCTTGTTCTCGCGAGATTTCAGGCACAGTATGAGATCGCTGCTTGTTCTCACAATATTTCGGCTGCGCTTTGGAAAGCAGAGCTAAATGGTAAACAAACATGGCACCACACCGGTAAGGTAAGACAACACGTTTACATGTCGTTTTCTATATGTTCTCAGACATTTATCCTAACGATATGAGGCGGTCTTTGTGGAAAAAAAGCTTGTTTAGTGGACTAACTTTGCACTTGAAGGTTGCCCGTTCACTTACGTTTTAACAGGTCTGACGCTACTATGCGCCCCGGCTGTATCTAGGCTAACGGCTAACATGCTAACTATTATTTTTATGTCACTAGTCACTTGAAACAAATTTAGGACGATAGGAGACAGGTTGACATAAACCGAAATTTCCCTTTAAGTCCCATGTCCTGAAGGCTCATCGAGGGTGTTCCTCCAAATCCTGCTTGCAGCCATGGAGAAGAAACAATCGTGTAAATACTACAGTGTGACTGTGGACTAGCCATTTTACATGGACGTTTGTGCAGAACATTGCTTTTTTTCTTTTTCTTTTTCATTAATTATGCCTTTTTATACAGGCAGTATCACACAAACCCCAGTCGAGGCATCACAAATGTACTCACTCCTTATTGGCCCTGAATATTTTATTATAATTTCCAGTCAGTCAGGCCACTTTGTAGCAGATGAACTGGACAGCTTCCATTCAGTGGGTTTTAAATCAGAATCCAGTATTGTGAACCTGGTGTAAATAACTTTTATCTAAACATTTGTGCGATTAATTATGAGCCACTAATGATGATAAAACTAAAAAATGTGAGTTCTTTAATATCAAGTATTGGAGCAGTCCTACTGAGCATGTGGGCATGCTTTTGTTTTGCATTTTATGCCATTTTTAGTGTAAATATTTATATGTTGAAGTTATTTACTGTCATTGTAAGCAGGATTTTACACCACAGGGAAACACAGTAGAAAACACGCTGCTATCTCAGTTTCCATGTCCTCTGGATAAAAGCATCACCTCTGAAGGATAACTTTCTCACAGCGGCTTTAACTATGTCACGTATCTCATTTTTACATAACAAAATCACTTTCAGAATTTTGATAAATGTATATGACGTAGACATGACACTAGACAGCGGACAAAAGGCCAATAACATTTTTACAGCAGTTTTCTTTATGAATGCTGCGGTAGGAGCTAAATATATATTATCATAACACAGCTGCAGTTTCACCCTGCTGAATTTAAAGTAACATTCTTTCGCTGTTTTTCTGTGCACCAGCTGTCATCAATACCAAGTGCTTTACTCCACACGCTACAACTCAGCAGTTCTCAGGTTTTTTTTTTTTTTGTTGTTGTTGTTTTTTCGATTTTAGCCGTACTCACTCAGAGAAAGATTTCTTTACAGTTTGTCTGCCGCGTGACGTCTTTTCCACCCCGTCCTGGTTGGCATCAGCTGCATTTCATTGCCAAAAGAATTATACTGTAGGCCTCTTATCTTTACTTCTAGCTGCAGTTAAGGGTAGTGAACGTTTCCATCACATGGCTTCACTCGAACTTTACTTATATGGTATACACACGTGTGAACCCACACACATTACAGAAGGCACTGTTTGCTTTTGAATTGATTTGTCTTATTTTGTTTTGTTGGTTCATAGTCTCCCACTGTAGCACCAGTGCTGTATAATATTTTTGACGTGTGAATTTGTTAGATTTTTTTCGATCTGGCTTTAATAACGACTAATTGAAAGAATTTGAAATATGTTTGTGGTTTGTCACTTCCATCCATCCTCTTATCCATCAGCTGGACTGAATCCCAGCTGACATTTTAATTTTTTGAGTGTTTTGTGAAATTTTCCTACACGGCTGCGTGGAACCATCCATGTTCAAACAGAAATAATTTGATGCATTAATCACAGGTAGTCATTTCCAATTTGGAGTGTGAGTCATGTCAAGCCTCGCCATAACAAGATTAAGTCCAGTGATGCAAATGTTTGTGTAGATTGAACAGTTTGTAAGTAACAAACATTACTGTTGACCAGTCATGGGAGTGCAGTGCATTATATTGCCAGTATTACCTTCAGATTAACTCTGGTCAAACACTACATCATTGTCATATTCCACTTTTGTAAATAAAATATTACCCTCGTTAAGATGTTGTATTGTTATTTTTAGGCTTAACTGTGTACACAGTCTGTATTGCAACATGCCAGAGATTTTGTTAACAACCACGGTCATTGCTGTACAGTCAATTTGAGTCACATCTTGGTGAGGTGCTATGTGAGAGACGTGATCAAGTACAGCGACATTTGTTTCTTTCGTGAAGCTGATTCACCTGAATGGTTGGTTAACTTAATACATGCCTCAGCTTGTGCACCCTGGGCTTCACCTGTTCCTATGGAAAGGTGTCATACAAGAAATAGGTATTTATTATTCCTATTATTAAATCTTCTAGTTAGTTATATCGACATGAAGCAAAATCTCACTAATGCCGAAGTTTGTGTCGGTCAGATTTATGAAATATTGACCAGACTTATTCAAAGTGGCGCTAACTTAACTTTATCTCTGTGTTGTGCATTTATTTATCGTGGTATTCAGTCATGAGTTGAGCTGCCATTATTTTGCAGCAGGAGAAAAACTGCATCTAAAACAGCCTGCCCTCTGAAGCTGGAATGGGCTGGCTATTTAAGACATGTTGTTCAGACTCAAAGTCCTCAAGGGTCGACAAATCAAGAGACTGATTCTGACCTTTATTGCATTTCATTTTTTGTGTTGATTCAGTGGTGAAACAGCAGCAGGTTGGAGGGAGACTCAAACATGGATTGCCTCCTGAAAATTCATAAATCACAAAGACTTTATAATACTTGATCAATTTTAAATATTTGCATCGTCATAGCTCCGATATTAAACATTGTAATGACAGAATTGGCTGTGTGTGATATTAACAACACAACTACACTGCTGGCTCATTTTGATGTGAGCAATCAAAACAGAACTGTCTGACCCATGTGGAGTCTAAACACACTGAGTGTTAATGCTGAAGGAGCTGCTCTGCTCTGTTGGTATTGATTTTATGTTGACGTGGGTTGTGGGGGTCATTGTCTTCAATTAAGCCATACCACAATGGTAAATCACACAAGATTTGACCTTTGACCTTTGCACCTCTCCTCAGCGTTTGAACCATTTTGCGTGCAGTTTCATTCTAACTGTCACTTGACAGCGAACACACGGGCAGAACTTGAGCCATTGTTCAAACCTGATAAATGATTCACAGTCATTTATTGAGCAGCACTGGCCATATTTTTACAATGCATTTGAAAAGCAAGTAATGGAAATAAAGCTGCCAGCTTACAGTTATTTAAGTAACTTTAAAGTTAACATTTAATTTGAACATGTAGCAGAATTAAAAATCATACTCATGGGGTATTATAATAGATAAATAACCTGTGAGCAGAGCCCACAGATAAATCCATTTACATTTACATTATATCATTTAGTTCCCATTTTAAAAAAAATTCCCTTGAAATATTTGTCCTAAAATTACTTTTTTTTCTACAGATTTATACATTTTCCAATTTTGAAATGTTTTTTTTTTTTTTTTTGACGTTTTGATTCTTTTATCCTTGTTTTCCTTTACAGTGCGGCTGTAAAATGGTTCCTTTGTTTAGTGTTTGCAGCTTTACAAGGTTATTGAAGCTACTGGCCACATGTCATGGCACTTTTTTGTGGTTTCTTTTTTTAAATTTCACATAAGCACAAATAAAATCAGAAAGAGAACACATGACTAAATTCAGGTTACTCTCTTTTTATTTATTAGTATTACCAACAGCATCATGCACTTTTTTAAATGTCATTTTCTTATGTTTTTACAAAATGGTGTGTATAACATAATTCCTTACATCAGTGTAACATTAAACAGGCCAGAGATACAGTAACTTATAAAAGTAAATAGCTTCATTTCTACAGCCTGTCTAGCTCTTTGGTTGGATGACCACAATGACCTCTTCTGAACATGCTTAAATGCTTCAACTTTGTATTCAAAACAAATTACTGTCATTACAGCATGCAGGTCTGCTGAGAAGCGCGCGCATGTGTGTGTGCGTGTGATTTGCAGGAAGTTTGTCAGACGTGGTGTGGCCCGAGACGCAGGACGGAGAAAGCCCTGCGGTGTTTGCGCAGCAGCAGTCGGATCTTATCGTCGTCAGAGTCGGGGTCCAGAGGCTTGTTGTACTCCTCGTCCTCCACCTCGTTCTCCGAGGCCTCGCCGCCCTGCCCCGCCAGGCTGGCCTGCGTGGAGCTCGGCTCTGTGGCGCTCTTCTTCCTCCACTTGGTGCGTCGGTTCTGAAACCACACCTGAGCACAACATGTTGGGATTAGTTTGCTGCAGGCACCGACTTGCTTTGTCTGGGGCCACTTTAGCAGAATATCAGTTGATAATTAAATATTAATAATGTTTAGCAGTATATTGAATAGGTTTTCAACCTTTGCACATTTGCTGTTTTGGCAGGAGGCAAATCTAGTTGCAGGGGCGTTTCTAGTATTTGAGGACACTTGGAGCTAAGCCCAGATCGTTGTTAGGAGGTCGAGGGATCCTTCCTTACCATATTTTTTAATAAACAAGTTTTATGTCAGTGTTTTTTAGATGCACTCTGACACCTTATTTACATTCAAAGGACACAAAGATTTCCCAGTGTGAACTAATTTATTTTTACGTGAATTAGAAAATGGTTGGCGGGCCACCTGCCATCGTATTGTGGGCCAGATTTGGCCTGGGGGCCGTAAGTGGAATATGATTAGGCTTGTGTCTGTGGATGTGAATTTGTGTTGTTTGATCTTCTTGCTCACAGACATTGTGCAAGAGAAAGCTATGAAAATCATCCATGACCTAATTTCTGCATGAAGTAGGTGTGTGTGTGTGTGTGTGTGTGTGTGTGTGTGTGACCTGCTGATCACAGATTAGCTTCAAGCTTGTTGTTTTTCTTGCTGCAGTTGTATGTATAAATAGGTCAACTTAATTTCTGTTGTACCTTTTACCACACACACACACACACACACACACACACACACAAAATAAATGAATGAATAAAAATAAAATAACAAAAATCATGGTAAAGGTCAAACATGGAGAAATAAAATCCAGTACATCAAGAAAAACAAAATAATTTAGAGTAATATGTTTTGAAGTCACCTCACACTGTAAGTTATAAACCCTCCTCACACAAAAACATAATTTTAACAGCATTAATATAAATGTGCTTTTATCTTTACCTTGACTTGTGACTCAGTCATGCCCAGAGAATAAGCCAGTCGCGCTCTCTCAGGCCCGGCCAGGTACTTGGTCTGCTCAAATGTTTTCTCCAGGGCAAATATCTGATGTCCACTAAATGTTGGTCTGGTGTGTTTCTTCCTGCCTGACATCTCCCCCAGATGACCACTACCTGGAAATGTCATAGAAAGAAAAATATGCAAGAAATGACTCAGCTGGATTATTAGATTTTTACATAGAAATTAGATGCAACCAATGAAATTCTTCAGTTTCTGCAGACAGCTGGGACAGAATTTTTCACTGCATGGCAAAACAAAATATCAGCAAAAAGATCCCTTAATCAGTTAATCAGTAATCTGTTTGTTTGACTATATAATTAATATTGTATAAGTTTAATAGAACAATTAATTATAACAATTTAATGAGCAGCCTTGTCCACATATATAAAAGCGACATTTCTTGATAGGGTATTTGAAGTGTTACATAAACGCATCAACCTCTGTAAGTTCTTGTTTTTGTGTTTTCTTTAACTTAGAAATGACTCTTAAAATGTGCACTCAAACATTTTAAATATTAGTAATAACAAATAGTATCTGAAGAATTATGCAACTTTTCAGAACAATTAGCTTTTGAAGTTGCATATTTCTGTATCTTTTCTTATTAGTTGGAATTTCTCTTCTTTTGTAAAGACAAAGGGCACTCTGGCATCACTAAAAGCTAACATGCCTTGTTGAGTCCTCAGAGACAGACACAAGGAAGTTGTAATGTGCTGATGAGCTGGATGTTGAGTCCATGCTGCAGTACTGAGACTCACTGTTGGTGCACTGCTGCCTCCCTCCTCTCCAGTCACAGCCGCTCTCCGCCCAGCAGCTCACACTGCGACCCTTCATGGGGCACTCGGCGCCGGGCTTGGAGAAGCCGCCCAGGGAAGAGTTGTAGTCTCGGTTATAGTACATGGACGTGCTGGTGACGGAGGGGCTGAACCCCCCCATGGTGGAGTATCCGGACAGCAGGGTGGTGGTGCCCGTGGAGCCCATCATGGAGCGGCTCAGGATGTCGCTGATGCCGTGGGGCGTCCCTGCCTGCAGCTGGCTGTTCAGGCCCGGGTTGAGCTTGTAGAAAGAGTTGGGCACTGAGTACTGGCACACTGGTGCCTTGAGTTCCGAGGGGAATTGGTTCAGGCTGTTGTTGAACAGGAAGGACCCCTGGATGTTTGGATCCATGGGAAGTAAGTGTAACTCTGCCTCCAGGTCTCAGTAACACATCCAATAAGATCCAGGCAGGAAAAGACCTCTGATGGGCCCACAAGGTGTTCTCTCACCCACAGACGATGTCTTGGATCTGGGATCACACCCACCGTCCCCAAATCTTTCAGAGCATGAATAGCAATTTCAACAAAGTCCCTGTTTGCAAAAGTTGCTACCACATCAGAAAAAGCAGACAGACTCTTCACTCTTGCCCCTCAGCCACAGTGTGTTCTGTGATAATCCCATATCTGACGTCTCGGGCGAGCCCTCTGGACACAGATGTTAGTGTTCTCCTAAAGACACATGCCGCCTGCTGGCTCTCTGCTCAGAAGTCATAAATAAGCAGTATCTGGAAATGGAGTGGCACCTTGATAAAGATAGGCCACATTAGAATGCAGCCTGGGATTGGCCTGGGTCTCACAGCCTTAATGCTTCTCTATTGGCTCCTCGCTGAGAGCCAAGCCTTTTATTGGAAGGCAGCAGATTGATAGTGTTTTGAACAGGTGGAGTGGGAACAAGTTGATTTTTTGATGGCCTGCCATGTCTGACCAAGTGTGGTGGAGCAGAGGCAGCTGAGCCTGGAGTACACAGAGGAGGAGAAGACGAAGGGATGCTCTGTTTCCTGGTTTAATACTGCAGAAATACAGTTTTGAAACATACAGTTATATTCTTGTATTGTGGGTAACATAAACACAACCCCAAGTGAAAGAAAATCTGCATTCTTGCACCACTTTATGTGAATTAAAACACTGATTCAGTTCATGAATTTAACAGTGTGGTATCTCTATCACTAGCTTATTGTTCTTCTATTCAGTGCTTTCAAAGGCATATATATAGTCAGGAAATTAAAAAAAATATTGTCAAAAATACATCAATCAAATGTCACTGTGGAATCTCATATTACAATATGCAGTGGCAATACACCACATCTTATGCTATATATGTAAATTTAATACAGGTGTTTTTGTGTTAATGTATTGTGGGGTTTTGAATTAGAATCAATGAAAATATAAATGTTTAATTTAATGTTTGGAAGTCTTTACTGTATTAACTCAGAAAATTAAAACCTGATATGAGGTTGGTATCGGGCCACACACATTTCAATAAGTATCTGAATCTATTTCAATATAATTTAGTGCTAAAATAATAATTTGACACACAAATGAACAGATAAACTGTGACTTAGAGTGAAGTTAAGGTATTATTGAGCTTAATTACATTTTACTTGCCACCATATTAAAGTTCTAATTGTTTTAATGTGACTTATAATGAACTCACTGAGCAAACTGAGTCTTAAAAATGTTAATATCATGTTACACATTGTGTTTTTTGAATTTGGCTGGGTAGAGCTCATGCAATACTTGCAATAATTTATGACTTATGGCATTTTAACTACAGGATGTACAGAGAATATAACTTTCTTGTGTGCACAAAGTAGAAATGCATGCCTAAAATGAAACAATTTCTCTAAAGAACGTCAAACGCACATTAATAACAGTTTCATATATTTCTGTGTTACATCTAATACACGTTAAAACATGCCTGCAGCTGTTAAATGTATTCCAGGTGTGGCTTGCAGTGTTTGTCAAGTGACAGGATGTTGGGATTTCTCGGGAAAAAGTCACGGGATAGTTGGTCATAGTTAGCGTAGATCTAGTAACTTTCCAAGAGTGATGATGTCATTCTGGATTTCCAGCCAGGTCTCCTCCTGTCACATGGTCGGGACTGCCAACCAATGAGAACTAAAGACATGAGGATGTGCGTCCTGTGGAGGGCGACAAAGCTCTGCAGGGTGTGCTGGATTCACCAGAAACAACCTGAGGAAATTTTACAGTATTTTGCGTGCTCTCATTACTGAACTATGTGTGAAGCTCCCTCAGATCTACAGAGCTGGTTGGAGATGAGATATGAAATATTCTGGTGGTACTTTTCCAGAGTCTCTTTTAGAGGAAGTGGTACTGCAGTCTGTTTCCCAGAAAGCCTGTTGGACTTTAGCTCTGATAAAATGGCAACAAAGGGGTCAGAACTTTCACATATTTGGTTTATATGAATAAAAATAATGTAAGATATATAGAAGGACATTAGATGCAGCTCATTTTACAGTTAACACAAGAAAGTACAAGAATCTGATACATGAGAGCAAGTTAAATATACGTAAAGGTTGCATTCAGGCCTATATGCACATGCAGGCAACAGCACATGAAGAGAAAATACAGTCAGGGTAAAGCTGTGCACAAGGTCGTACATTTCCTATATGCATGATACTTATGTTTCAGCATGGGCACATAATGAAAGTGATGATGATTTTGAGCATAAACCACAAAGCTCAGGAACTCACATTGCAGTTTTATGTTTGCATTATCGCTCTGAAGGTCAGGTTGAAAAGAGACTCACAAAAGAAAAAAATGTTGGCATCCTGCCTTCCCAGCCTCCTCCCAACTGAGGGTAAATTTCCAAACTTTGGTTCCTCCCTCACTCCGCCTACTTTCACTTTCCCATGTGATGGAGGAGGGAGTGTTTGTGTTTTGAAACCACACGTGTGGCGTGTTATAAAGGCTGACAACACTCATGCTTCATTAGAATTAAAGCAAGACACAGAAGTGAGCACATCATCTCTCAAGACATAAAGAAAACTACTGTCTGACTCTTCAAGATGGTGAAGGAGAGCAGCAACGGGAACTCTGGTGAGACATTTATTCTTGGTCTTCAGCCTGTACAGAGAACTTGATATGAAATTTATGATAATGCTTTAAATGTCAATAAGATCCTCTGTTAATCACAGTTTGTCAAGTTATATTTAGCTTTCAATCCAAATTAACATATGAGTTTTGATGGGGTTTTTTTCAGCTAAACTTAAGACTAAAACGAAATATGTTATTTTACAATTTTACATTTTAGTGATAAAAATTAGTAAAAATTACTTTTTAATGGTAGTGACAAACAAAAAAAACCCAGAAGCGAGCTGTTCATACCCAGGTCTTTTCTTATCAGTTACAAATGCTGTAAAACCGGTGATAAGCAAACAGAGAGAAAGCCTCTAAATAAATAGGAGCAGTTAGGGATTTATGACCTGTGCTGTAAAGTGTGAAATAAAGGAGGCAGCTAGAAACTATATGATTTACTGGAAATGTTCAGCTTGTCACTGATGGGTAGTAAGTCCCTAATATAGTTTAAAAAAAAAAAGTTGTTGCTTAACGCTACATATGTGTGAGTCACACCTGCAGGATACATCTGTGTGTTCACAGCTGCCTCGTGGATTAATCACTCTTTGTAACTCGTCTATTGTCAAATAAACAAATCTCTTTATTGAAAACAGTGTAAACGTCAGTTATTTATCTTTGCAAGAACTTCCCAGCTTCTTGTTGTTGTGGATGTCTGTAACAATCATGAAATCTGTCAAAATTATTCCCTGTATGACAACATGGCTCACGTGACAAGATTCTTAACTGTGTTTTTGTTCCTTTTACAGATATTGGATCAGAGACGTCACACAGGTGCGGCCTGTCCTGCCTCGGTCCTCTGACCTTCCACCCCCGTGTTGTGGGGGACATGGTCCGCCTCAGCCAGGGGTGTCGCCTGGCAGAGAAGACGAAGAACACATTTAAGAATGGCCTGGTGTTCAGCAGCCGCCCGGTGAAGATCCAGGAGAGGATTCGTCTGAGGGTGGAGAAAGATTCATTCAACTGGCATGGAGCTCTGCGTGTGGGCTTCACCACTGTGCCGCCCTCAGCCAGATCTCTGCCTCTGCCCCTCATGGCCATCCCCAACCTCACTGACACCCAGGGGCACTGGGCCGCTCCTGTGCACGAATCCCTCTGCAAAGCAGGTTCAGAGTTGGAGTTCTGGGTCTCTGCTGGGGGCAATTTATACGTCACAGGCAACAACAGTGAAGAGCACAAGCTACTAACAGGAGTGGATCTCAGCCAGCCACTGTGGGCCATGATAGACATCTACGGACAGACATGCTCCGTTTTCCTCCTGGGTAAGTTTACTATGAATAGCAAATATGTTTCGTTTGTAGTACAGCCTGTTTTTCTTGTGGTTATTTTTTTCACACGCTCTGGCAATGCAAAGTAATTGTTTGATTGTCATATAAACAAGATGTGATTAATGCTTCTACTCTTTGCGGCAGGTTCAGAGAAAAGAAATCTGTTTCGCACCAGACGGTCCTGTCCTGCACCTGAACGCCTCACCTCACCTGATGTTGACAGCCACTACAGTTTGACATCTGATGTCTCGAGCCTCTGTGGAAGCAGTGATGAAAGCATCTCCTGTCTTGACATGGACGAAGGTAAGAATGAGTCCCTTCAACCAAACAACTGCAACTGATTTCAGTGTTGTGCACATTTTTAACCAGAGAGAACTTTCCTTTAATGTCAGTGTTGTGATTCCTGTTTTGATCACAGGTGAAGGCAGCGGCTGTGTGGTGTGCATGGAAAAACAGGCCAGAATCACTCTGCCTTGTGGCCACCGGTGTTTGTGTAACCAGTGTGCCTCCAGGGTCTTCCAGCAGTTTGGCACTTGCCCGCTGTGCAGACACAAGATCAGAGCTCCATCAGAGGAGGGGAGGTGTGTCTCAGGGCTGCTCTGAGCTCCCAGACACCAGGCGGGAATCACCACCGAATACAAGCTACTGATTGACTGTGACAAAAAGAAGAAAACATTGAGTAGCACCTACTGAACGTGTCCTGATTGAAGCCAGGAACTTTTGTCATGTGTCTCTCAACCCTCTCTTCCTTCTTATGTAAATGTTGTACAGCATGTGTAAGATAAGATGTATAGAGATGCTGACGTGAAGATACTATGCACTGGTGTATTTTCTCATGATGTGAAAGAAAGAATACTGTGAAACTTTGCTGCTTGAAAACTTTTATTGTGATTGTTAAATAAGGATACAGACAAACATGAATCCTTTTTGATGAAGACTATCTATGATGCACTAAAAGCACATGTAAAGTAATGTATATTTACTGTACGGAATATTTTGCCTATTTGATGGAGTAAATCTAATTATTCTTGTAAAATTATATTTTTATATTATTTGTTTGTCTAAATATGGCTGTAAAAATAAAATGGATTATATCTTTCACAATATTGTCTTATCTTATTCTTATCTTCGCTGAATGTGTTGTTATGATATCTATTCTAAAATGTGTGTGATACAAACTCCTAAAACGTATGTGTCTATTATCGTATACAGTTAATATATATTTCTAAAAATTTATTCAGTGAGAATTATTTAATTTAATAAGTGAATTTGACAAAACAGGTTGACCATGAGGGAGATTGCTTTGTCAAGACTGAACTGTGGAGCTCAGAATAAGAGCATGTTTTTCATGTTGCAAAGAATTATTTCTTATTTTGAAAATAGATACAATACTAGCACAAACAGGAGCAAATACACATGTGCAGACCACTGATGAAACGAAATCTACAGTGATAATCTTTAGTCAGGTTGCAACAGGAGCTAAATACCTTACATTACTTTGTACCGTTTTTGCACGCAGCTTATCTCCAGAGGGTTCTTCAAATGTGAAAGTGCAACAAGCAGCCAGTTTCGTTATTACTTGTTTACAGTTATAGCTATCAAACCAAAATAAACAATATCACTGCAGCAAATGATTAATGAAGCTGGTTAGGATAAAACGAAATACAGACATACAAGTGTTTATAGTTTGACCTTGAGGATCAAAAGTGGCTGACGATGCATGAAATGAGCACCATCAGCACCAAATGTTTTAGGTCACTTATTCACATTTTAACTGATGAAGCTCAATCAGGACAGATTGTCTTCGTGCCCACTATGCTCACAGGAGAATTATGAGACAATTGACACCTGGGCACAGACATGCAAAAGGCTCCACCACCTCCTGTACATAGGAGCAAGACACACAGAGTTGGTGGTGGTTTTATCTCTTTACCTTTATCTTTGTATTTTTGTTTTATTTTGTGTCTCTTTGTAGTGATTTTGTGTCTTTTTTGGTTGTTATGTGTCTCTTTTTGGTTGTTTCCCCCCGTTTTGTAGTTATCTTGTGAGTCTTTGCAGTTCCTTTGCATCTCTTTGTGATCTTTTTGTGTTTCTTTGTGGTCATTTTTTAGTCTCCTCCTGGTTGGTATGTGTTAATTTAATTGACATTTTTCAGATGAAGCCCAGAGGGGCCCCTGGCACTTTGGGCCTGTGTCTGGTAGGCCCATTTAGTAATCCAGTGGTTCTCAAATGGTGTGCCAATCTAGGTGTGCTGTAGGATTTTGTGATAGCCACACATTATTACTGCAATATTCAACTGGGCCTGTACAAAAAGTTATGAATGATTTTTTAACTAACTGTATCAGTATGTTGTGCACCCATTTCCTAATAAAGAGGCAAACTCTAGCTTTAATTTGATTTAATATGATCACATGGAACCTATTTGTCGTTGTCTGTGCACTGGGATTATCAGCATGTGACTCATTAGAAGCCCTGACTGGCAGCCAGTGTGAGGGATGATAACATTTAAAAGGCAAGGCAAGGCAAGGCAATTTTATTTATATAGCACCATTCATACACAAGGCAATTCAATGTGCTTTACAAGAGAAATATATTAAAAACAATAGATCATTAAAAACATGAGCTAAAAGCAAGAAAATAAATAGTTAAAAACAGTGCAGAAAATGCATTTTAAAAAAAACATAAAGCAAAAGCAACAGCGGACAAATATAAAAACAATAGCTGCAGATTATCCTAACAATAAGTTACATATCTAGTTCACTGGTAAGCTGCAGTAAATAGTAATGTTTTAAACCCTGATTTAAATGAGTTGACAGTTTCAGCCAACCTCAGATATCCTGGAAGTTTGTTCCACAGACAGGGAGCATAGAAACTAAAGGCTGCTTCACTTTGTTTGGTTTTGATCCTGGGAACACTGAGTAAACCTGTTCCAGATGATCTGAGGGGTCTGGCTGCTTCATAACGTACAAGTATATCAGAGATGTATTTAGGCCCGAGACCATTTAGTGCTTTATAGACAAGTAACAAGATTTTAAGGAGAAAGCCTAGAGTGGGACCATAGATTGCTTTATTGCACAGAGCAAATTAGCAGTGAAGACGACCTACCACTGAAAGAAAGGAGAAAAATACCTGTCAGTAGACAGACATGAATGTTACCTGTCTTATTTTTTCTTATTTCTATTGTTTTATATTGTTATCTATTGTTAAAATACAGGTGTGCCTTGAGATTTTGGCTTGCCCTTTGGTGTGCCTTGGGCATAAAATGTTTGAAAACTACTAGTAATCCATCCATGGCTATTTTTATTTCTTCTTTCTGTCTTCTCTGAATTTTGACCCAGTCAGCTGACTGAAGGCGCTCACTCTTTCACTTGCACCAATCAGATTTTGTCACAATCCTCCTCCCAAGGCGAATGAAAAAGGAATCTGAAATGCAAACACAGGCTGGCGTTGTCCTATATATCTTTTAAAGGTGACCCTCATAGTTTGTAGAATATACATTCCAACAGCATATAAAGTCACAAACAACAGCAGATCAAACCAGTAACAGGTGTTGACATCAGCTGCCCTCTAAGGTTCATGATAGACATTTATGCATGTCCAAAATTCTGTCCTGTCAAAAGCTGGTCAGTATTGTAACACAAATCTGATCAGCTGAGATACAAAACTGAAGCAGGTTGTTCAGTTAAGGATTTATGACCTGTGCTGTAAAGTGTGAAATAAAGGAGTCAACTAGAAACTATATGATTTACTGGAAATGTTCATCTTGTCACTGATGGATGAAAGGCTTTTCAAGTAATTCAAGTTGGGACATACTGTATGTGTGAGTCACACCTGCAAGATAAATCTTTGTGCTCTCGACTGGCCAGTGGAGGATCACTTATTGTAACTTGTCTATTGTTCAATGAACAAATCGTTGTATTGAAAACAGTATTAAAGTAGGATTTAGTGGCATCTAGCAGTGAGGCTGCAGAACTACAACTTTTCCTTTGTGCCAGGTGTGTAGTCGAACTACTGTGGCCGATGCAAAAATGCACATGGCCCTGTTTAGAGCCAGTGCTTGATTTGTCTGTTCTGGGCTACTGTAGACTGATGAAAATATGGTTATGAATATTATATTCCATTTTTCCATTTCTGCCAGATGTTTCTAAAAAATTGCACACTAAACCTTTAACATATGTAATTTATGTTTGCACGAATGGGACACCCTCACCTGTTTCTCTAAAGTGAAAGCACCTGTCTGCTACTTTCATTATTACGTTTTATTATTTGATCGTCTGTCATAGTTGTCATTTGTCAGTCAGAATCAGGTTTTATTGATGCAGTAAAGGACGGGATTAATGAGCATCCTGTGAAAATATAGAGAAAACACTGGCAATGTGACTATAATGTGACCTTGAGGATCAAGATATGGTGTTATGGTGTTATAAAATGATTCCTTATCATGAGGTGCATGCAAAAGGCCCCATCACCTCTCCTACATAGGAGCGAGACACACACAGTTGGTGGTGGTTTTACCTCTTTACCTTTATCTTTGTTTTGTCTTTGTAGTCGTGCATCATTTTGTGGTTTTGTGTCTCTTTGTGCTAATTTTGTGCCTGTTTTTTGGTTGTTATGTGTCTCTTTGTGGTTGTTTCCCCCTTTTTGTCGTTATCTTGTGAGTCTTTGCATCTCCTTTGCAGAAAACATTGGCAATGTGACAATAACGTGACCTCAGGGATCAACATACTTTGTTATGGTGTTAAGAAATGACTCTTTATTGTGAGGTTGTTGTGTCAAATGATGTCACTTATTCCCAACAGCAGCTTATTCACAGTTTCTGCACAATTCTGCAGCACGGCTTATTGTTACTACACTGTATTCACGTAGATGCAAAACTTCCCACCTTCTTGTTGTTGTCATTGTTTGTGACAGTTACGTAATCCATAGAAAGAATTCCCTGTATGACAACATGGCTCACGCATCAAGATTCTTAACTATGTTTTTGTTCCTTTCACAGTTATTGGATCAGAGACGTCACACAGGTGCAGTTTATCCTGCCTCGGTTCTCTGACGTTCCACCTTCATGTTGTGGGGGACATGGTCCGCCTCAGCTAGGGGTGTCACCTCACAAGTTACTTGCAGAACAGACAACAATGTGTAAATATAAATAATCATAACTCGTGCCATATAGACATCAAATATGGGGTCCCCCAGGGCTCAATTATGGGGCCTTTGCTCTTTATTATATATATAAATGATTTCATAAATTGCTCACCTATATTATACAAAGTAATCTTTGCGGACGACACAAATTTGTTTCTTTCCCATAAAAATTTACATGAACTGCAAAAATTATTAAATAATGAATTGTTAAAAGTTGATTCTTGGTTCTGTTGCAATAAGTTATCGCTTAATATCACGAAAACAAATTATATTTTGTTCAGCTCCAATAAAAACATACCTTCCAATCATCTCAATATTGAGATAAGGGGGAAAGAAATAAAAAGAGTATGCACCACAAAATTCCTGGGGGTCCTCACTGATGAGTCTCTTAGTTTCAAACAGCACATACAGTATTTAGTAACAAAATTATCTAAATATGTTGGTTTATGTTATAAAATTAGACATTACCTGCCAGTATCTACTCTTCTTAGTATGAGTGAGGGTCCAAAGGACAGAGGGATGTCGTATGCTGTAAAGCCCTGTGAGGCAAATTGTGATTTGTGATATTGGGCTTTATAAATAAAATTGATTGATTGATTAATTGATTGAGTATCTATCGAACTCTATTTGAACCCCATATCAATTATTGTAATGCTATTTGGTGTAACATGTTCCCCAGCCATCTTAAAAACCTTGAAACCTTGCAAAAGAAAATCATAAGAGCCATATCTTGGCCCAGGTTTGATGCCCCTTCATGCCCTCTGTTCCAGCGCTATGGTCTTATTAGACTTGCAGAGTTGAACTACCATCAGAACGCTTGTCTAATGTATGAAGTGGCACACAAAAGAAATCAAAGGCTATGTGAGCTTGTCCCTGTCTGCTGGCCCCTACATGCTCACATTACCAGAAACAAACATCTAATTATAGGAAAAAACAGAAGACTTAAACGTACTAGCTGTTTGTAGGGGCCCGCGCATATGGAATGAGCTAGAGGAAAGCACAAAAATGTTACTATTCTCCTCCTTTAAGAGAACTGTAAGAGAGTATCTCCTACATTCCTACGTCACTTGACACTTAATGATATGGTCCCGTCGGGGCCCTAGATCTGTTTTTGAATTTGGCCGCAGTACACAAACAAGAGGCCTGACGGGGTTAAAATTCTTGACTGAATATGGATATTTACTAGCTTGTGATTCGCTTTATTCGTTGTATGTCTATGGATGTTGAATATGTTGTCTTGTGCATGTTACTTGTCCCCTATGTATTCTAGTCATCTGTAGCTCTGCAGCTGCCTGGTTCACTACTGTCACACCTAATTGCCATTTGTAATCAGACTCCCTCCTAAAAGCTTAAATAGCTTCTTTGGGAGACCTGATTCATGCACACCTTGATGAAGTCCTGAAGACCTAAGTGTATTTATTTTGTGTGTGTGAATAAAACCATCCATTCATTCGTTCAAAAAAAAAAAAAAAAAAAAAAGAAGGACTGGGGTGAATTTAAGAACGGCCTGGTGTTCGGCAGCCGCCCGGTGAAGATCCAGGAGAGGATTCGTCTGAGAGTGGAGAAAGATTCATTTAACTGGCACGGAGCTCTGCGTGTAGGCTTCAGCACTGTGCCGCCCTCAGCCAGATCTCTGCCTCATTATTACTTGTTTACAGTTACAGCTGTAATATCAAAATAAACGTTATCATTGCATCGAATGATTAACAGAGCTGGTTAGAAAAAAACAAAATACATGTACAGGCGTGCAAGTGTTTGTAGTTTGACCTTGAGGATCAAATATGGCTGATGGTGCGAGACAAGAGCACCATCAGCACCAAATGTTTTACAGCACACTTATTCACATTTTTTTTACTTTTTTTTATGAAGAACTGAAAGAGTTTCATGTGTTAATAGCTGTTGTCTGCTGACTTTCTTCATGGAGGTTAAAGGACACTGATGTTGGATCTCACCTTTAGTTTGACATATGCAGATTGTTTTGCAGATTTACATCAATCTTCCCGAGAGGAATGAAAAAGGAATCTGAAATGCAGGCGTTGTCCTTTCTTTAAAAGGTGACCTTCATGGTTTGTAGAATATACGTTCCAGCAGCAAATAAAGTCACAAACAACAGCAGATCAAACCAGTAACAGGTGTTGACATCAGCTGCCCTCTAAGGTTCATGATAGACATTTATGCATGTCCAAAATTCTGTCCTGTCAAAAGCTGGTCAGTATTGTAACACAAATCTGATCAGCTGAGATACAAAACTGAAGCAGGTTGTTCAGTTAAGGATTTATGATCTGTGCTGTAAAGTGTGAAATAAAGGAGTCAACTAGAAACTATATGATTTACTGGAAATGTTCATCTTGTCACTGATGGATGAAAGGCTTTTCAAGTAATTCAAGTTGGGACATACTGTATGTGTGAGTCACACCTGCAAGATAAATCTTTCATCGTTGTATTGAAAACAGTATTAAAGTAGGATTTAGTGGCATCTAGCAGTGAGGCTGCAGAACTACAACTTTTCCTTTGTGCCAGGTGTGTAGTCGAACTACTGTGGCCGATGCAAAAATGCACATGGCCCTGTTTAGAGCCAGTGCTTGATTTGTCTGTTCTGGGCTACTGTAGACTGATGAAAATATGGTTATGAATATTATATTCCATTTTTCCATTTCTGCCAGATGTTTCTAAAAAATTGCACACTAAACCTTTAACATATGTAATTTATGTTTGCACGAATGGGACACCCTCACCTGTTTCTCTAAAGTGAAAGCACCTGTCTGCTACTTTCATTATTACGTTTTATTATTTGATCATTTGTCATAGTTGTCATTTGTCAGTCAGAATCAGGTTTTATTGATGCAGTAAAGGACGGGATTAATGAGCATCCTGTGAAAATATAGAGAAAACATTGGCAATGTGACTATAATGTGACCTTGAGGATCAAGATATGGTGTTATGGTGTTATAAAATGATTCCTTATCATGAGGTGCATGCAAAAGGCCCCATCACCTCTCCTACATAGGAGCGAGACACACACAGTTGGTGGTGGTTTTACCTCTTTACCTTTATTAAGAAGAATTATTTAAGAATTCCCTGTATGTCAACATGGCTCCCGCATCAAGATTCTTAACTGTGTTTTCGGTCCTCTGACCTTCCGCTTCAGCCAGGGGTGTCGACTCACAGAGAGAATGAGGAACACATTCAAGAATGGCCTAGTGTGATGATCCAGAGGAGGATTCGTCTGTGTGTGGGCTTCAGCACTGTGCCGCCCTCAGCCAGATCCCTGCCTCATTATTACTGGTTTACAATTACAGTAATATCAAAATAAACATTATCATTGCAGCGAATGATTAACAGAGCTGGTTATAATAAAACAAAATATAGGCGTGCAAGTGTTTGTAGTTTAACCTTGAGGATCAAATGTGGCTGATGGTGCGAGACAAGAGCACCATCAGCACCAAATGTTTTACAGCACACTTATTCACATTTTTTACTTTTTTTTTCATCAAGAACTGAAAGAGTTTCATGTCTCAGCAGTTCATCTGTTATCTGCTGATCTGCTGCATGTAGGTTAAAGGACCCTGATGTTGGATCTCACCTTTAGTTTGACATATGTAAATTGTTTGCAGATTTAATCTTCCTGATAGGACTGAAAAAAATCATCTACAAACACAGGCGTTGTCTTTTCTTCAGAAAATGACCCTCATGAGTACTGCTGAACAACAGCACGTCAAACCAATAACAGGTTTTGACTTACGCCATTATCTAGGTTAGATAGACATCTGTTCACATTTCATTCACTGGACTGGGTACTGGGTTCATTTCCTGAATGTTGTATAAGCTTTATTTTCTCGTTCATTATTGGTCTAATTTAACCAAAACCCTCCCTCCGTTTACTCTCCCCTGTGACGCAGGAGAAAACGTTTGTGTTTTAAGTCGCACATGCACCATGTTATAAAAGCTTCATGACAGTTCAACCAAGACACAAACGTGAGCACATCATTTCTCAAGACACAAAGAAAACTGCTGTCTGACTCTTCAGGATGGTGAAGGAGAGCGGCAACGGGAACTCTGGTGAGACATTTATTCTTGGTCTTCAGCCTGTACAGAGAACTTGATATGAATAAGATCCTTTGTTAATCACAGTTTGTCAAGTTATATTTAGATAGTCAAAGTTATTTTTATTCTAATACTGAAAATAAGATGATAGTATTTTTTTGTAATTTTACATTTTAGTGACACAAATTTAGGTGAAAAATTATTTCTGAGCTGTAAATATTGACAAAAAAGATCACTTTATGGCAAAAATTATTTAGTATAAATGTAGCTCTTTTCAGTTTAAAAAAATGTATATATGAAGAAGGGAAACATCCCTATTTTCCTGTTTATTTCCCACGGGCTACTAAAAGCCACCATCTGTTCATTCAGAAAGTGATTATTATTGTTAAAAATCTGACTAAGTCAGAAACAAAACAGAGGCGAGCCACGTCTTTTCTTATCAGTTACAAATGCTATTATTATTATTGCATCATATTCGAAATAAACATCTCAATCAATCAATCAATCAATCAATCAATCAATCAATCAATCAATGCTGTAAAACAGGTGATAAGCAAATGAAGAGGGAGCCTTGAAATAAATAAGAGCGCTTAGGGATTTATGACCTGTGCTGTAAAGTGTGAAATAAAAGGAGTCAACTAGAAGCAATATGATTTACTGGAAATGTTTAGCTCGTCACTGATGGATGAAAGAGTCACACCTGCACTTGCTTTCACAACTGGCTCGTAGGTTATCATTTACTGCAACTCATCCTTTGACAACTTAATTTACGTTATGATTGGAGACAGTATTTACTTTAATTTTTTATGAATGGCACACCTTTACTTGTTCCTCCAAAGTGAAAGCACATGTGCGCTACTTTCATTATTAGGCTACTTGTCATAAAATCTCTGCCAGAATCAGCTCCATTGCTGTAGTAAAGTTAATGATTAACTGACTGTTGAATATAGAGAAAACATTGGCAATGTGATCATAATATGACCTCAGGGATCAAGATACGATCTTATGGTGTTAAGAAATGAAGAAATGAATGAAATTAAGAAATTTTTTTTATGAGGTTGTTTTATCAAATGATGTAGGCTCCTCAAAATTTCTGTACAATTTCACAGCACAGTTTATTGTTGCTACACTTCAGTCACGTAGATCCAAAACTTCCCAGCTTGTTGTTGTTGTTGTAGCTGTCTGTCACGTGCACACATTGCTGTGCAGATATAATCTACCTGCTTGGGTACAAACTAATTTACTGTTGCCAAAAAGATTCTTAACTGTGTTTTTGTTCCTTTTACAGATATTGGATCAGAGACGTCACACAGGTGCGGCCTGTCCTGCCTCGGTCCTCTGACCTTCCACCCCCGTGTTGTGGGGGACATGGTCCGCCTCAGCCAGGGGTGTCGCCTGGCAGAGAAGACGAAGAACACATTTAAGAATGGCCTGGTGTTCAGCAGCCGCCCAGTGAAGATCCAGGAGAGGATTCGTCTGAGGGTGGAGAAAGATTCATTCAACTGGCATGGAGCTCTGCGTGTGGGCTTCACCACTGTGCCGCCCTCAGCCAGATCTCTGCCTCTGCCCCTCATGGCCATCCCCAACCTCACTGACACCCAGGGGCACTGGGCCGCTCCTGTGCACGAATCCCTCTGCAAAGCAGGTTCAGAGTTGGAGTTCTGGGTCTCTGCTGGAGGCATTGTATACGCCACAGGCAACAACAGTGAAGAGCACAAGCTACTAACAGGAGTGGATCTCAGGCAGCCACTGTGGGCCATGATAGACATCTACGGACAGACATGCTCTGTTTTCCTCCTGGGTAAGTTGTTGTTGTTGTGCTGCCACACAGCGTGATGCTCTTGCTTATCTGTTTCATGTGTACCAACAATGGCAAGTAATTGTTTGAATGTCATATAAACATGATGTAATAAATGCTTTTACTCTTCGCTGCAGGTTCAGAGAAGAGAGATCTGTTTCGCACCAGACGGTCCTGTCCTGCACCTGAACGCCTCACCTCACCTGATGTTGACAGCCACTACAGTTTGACATCTGATGTCTCGAGCCTCTGTGGAAGCAGTGATGAAAGCATCTCCTGTCTTGACATGGACGAAGGTAAGAATGAGTCCCTTCAACCAAACAACTGCAACTGATTTCAGTGTTGTGCACATTTTTAACCAGAGAGAACTTTCCTTTAATGTCAGTGTTGTGATTCCTGTTTTGATCACAGGTGAAGGCAGCGGCTGTGTGGTGTGCATGGAAAAACAGGCCAGAATCACTCTGCCTTGTGGCCACCGGTGTTTGTGTAACCAGTGCTACTCCAGGGTCTTCCAGCAGTTTGGCACTTGCCCGCTGTGCAGACACAAGATCAGAGCTCCATCAGAGGAGGGGAGGTGTGTCTCAGGGCTGCTCTGAGCTCCCAGACACCAGGCGGGAATCAATTTGCACTCACTGGACAGTGAACTTTGCCTTCTTAATGTTGTAAATCTTAAATTATTTTGGTTCTGTGAAAAAAAAAATTTTTTTTTAATTTTATTTTTTAATTATTTATTTGTTGTCAAAATATGTCTGTGAAAATAAAATATATTTTTTCACAAAACTGCATTTCAGTTGAAGGCATCATGTGATATTTATTGTAAAAAATGTGTGTGTGACTTTTGCACCTGGTATCATCTACAGTATACTCCGAATGAGACCTATTAGTAAAGTTAACAAAACAAGTGAACATTGAATAGAGATTGTTTTGTCAAGACTGAAGTGCTGAGCTCAAAATCAGAGCATGTTGTTCATGTTGCAAAGAATTATTTCTTATTTTGAAAATAAAAGAAAGAAACAATACTAGCACACGGCAGAACTCAGAAGTCTTTGCAAAGTGAAGCAAAGATCCCTGTGCAGACTACAGATAGACCACTGATGAAAATCTACACTCACTAATCATTGCTCAAGTTGCACCAGGAGCCCTAACAAAGACAAAATACTAGTTAATCAGTCATCAGAGACACTGTTCCCTGACTTAACCTAAATACAGTGTTTTATATTATTATTTGCTACATAAACTACACAGCATATCCTCAGAGGGTTCCTCAAATGTGAAAGTACAGCAAGCAGCCAGTTTCGTTATTACTTGTTTACAATTATAGCTATCAAATCAAAATAAACTTAATCATAGCAGTGAAGCAAATGATTAACAGAGCTGGTTATAATAAAACAAAATACAGGCACACAAGTGTTTGTAGTTTGACCTCAAGGATTAAATATGGCTGATGGTGTGTGAAATGAGCACCATCAGCACCAAATGTTTCAGGTCACTTATTCACATTTTCACAGCTTTTTTTCCTCAAGAACTGAGAGAGCTTCACGTCTCAGTGGTTCACTTGTCTGCTGATTTGCTACATAGAGGTCAAAGGACGCTGCTGCTGGATCTCACCTTGTTTGGCATATGCAGATTGTAGTATATACAATCTAGTATCGAGTATACAGCATATCGATAAAGTTGCAGACAACAGCAGATCAAACTTGTAACAAGTTTTGACGTCAGCTACCTTTTAATAGTTGGATCTTTTGAATGGGTTCTATGAGGTTTTTATTTGTAGTGAGTGTATTACATGCAGTTGGTGTCAGTCAGCACACTCCCAGGAGTCTGACACAAAAGCTAAGCAATGTACTGCTGTGGAGGGGTCAACAACCACACTTATTTTAGCCACCTAAAAAATCAATATTGGTTTAAGTGTACGCTATATTTAGAATATTTTCATTGCTTTACCTTGCTGTTAGACAGCAATTTCCAGCGGGGAACTATGGCCATTGTATCACTTTCTTCAAAGCCAGGCTCCATTGACAGAAACAGTTATTTTAGTCAGGAACACTTTTGTCAAAGAAAAATTTATTTCCATTTGCAGTATTGTATTTGGCAGCATGGCTCTGTTCTGGGGCCCCTCTGCCTTTACTCGGGCCTACGCAGAAAGCCTCTTCCACGTGCCTACGTGGAAAGTATTAAGTGGAGAGAGCACACCCCTCCGCCCTTATGCGTGCCTACGTGGACAGCCATAAGGTAGAGAGAGCACACCTGTCTGCCCTTCCACATGCAAATGAGAAAAGCCTGAGGCAGAGAGAGCAAACCTCCCTGCCCTTCCATGCGCCTACATGGAAAGCCTGAAGCAGGGAGAGCAGCAGCAAAGACCCCCCAGGAACAGAACAGAGCAGCATTAATGACAGTCAGAAATGACACTGATAAATCAGATACAGCATAAAAAGGAGGAGCTGGGGTGGAGGCAGGCTGCAAAGTGGCTTGCAGAGGAAGCAGCAACAGTAGGCAGGCCAAAGCAGTTTAAATAGGGCGCCCTGAATAAGATTCGCCAATTGGTTGCATAGAAAGGAATTATATTATCCATCAGCTGACTCCCGTCCATCAATCAGCCGCTCCATCAGTTGATTGGCTCGATATGTTTTTTGTGTGTGTCATTATGTGACTTTGGCATTTAAAGTGGTTAGTCTGGGTTCACCAAAGTCACACAATAACACTAACTATCTAATTGATTGAAGCAGCGGAAGACCAGCAGCTCCAAATTCGGTGAGCCAAAATTACCATTTTTGTCAATGAAGTCCAGTAGTTTGGAAAGAGCATAGATGGGGAACTGAAGCCATCAACAGCTTTCCCATTGGAAATGGCTCTCTGACGTAAAGGTGAAGCGCTGAAAATCATTTTAGGCGGGACTTTATTTAGGTGGCTAAAACACAGTTTGCTGCTGCCCCCCATTCACAGCAGTACATCGCTTAGCTTCAGTGTCATCACTCCTGTCCATTCTCCAAAGTGGGGCCTTGCCAACAGACATCTAGGCCTACTGTAGATAGACACCACCTCTAAAAATCTGAACTAGCCCTTTAAGGTTCATGATAGACAGTTATGTACATTTTAGTGACTGCCAGGGGTGACCCTGGACTTTTGGGGGACCTCAGCAGATTTATGTAACATGTTGCAACTTCACATGACACTGAACCTGTTATAAGTGAGGGTTTTATCCATATGCATTGTTGTGTGGATTGTACAGAGACCTCTTTTGCACGTGAACCATATTGCAGTATTGCACAATGTCCTTGTGTGATGGTAATATGTGGAAAGAAGCTGTCTCTGAGCCTGTTTGTTCTGGTTGTGATGGGCCTGTAACACCTGCCAGAGGGCAGCCAGACAAACAGGTGTGAAGCAGGATGGGTGCTTTCTCTGAAAACTATAGGCAAGTAATTTAATGCTATTTTAATCAAGTGTATGTTTTTCTTAAATTGATTATTATTACAGTGACTTTTCATAAACTAGGATTTAAAGTGTATTTGTGCTATAGATATCTTATCAGGTACTTTTAAGTATAATCATTTGTAGTGACACAGTAAATTCTCAGCTGGTTAAAACATCCACTGTGCAGGCATGTAAAGACATAACAGATGACTGTTGTGATATGAAAAGAATAATACCAACGACCTCCAAATGAAATCACGAGCTGCGGTTCTGGTAAACTGTCAAAGGATAGTTTGTGAAGATACTTACCCCAATTTGGTTTTGACTTTTGTTCTTGTGTTGCTCATTTATTTTCTTATCAAATCTAATACACCCACAAAATTTGAGTTTACCACAGAATCCTGGGACTGATTGTTTTGTAGAGGAAACTAAATTACTTACCATAATTGCTCATTTCACACACGTTGTTTTGTCACTATTTCTTGGCAAAATCGCATGAAATGAAATCAGTTTATGTTTAAGAAGTATTTAGACGTGAAATTTTTTCTTTTGTTATTGTCCGGTGTTCATTAAAAAAATCTTTTTAAGGGTTCCAGGGGCCCTAAGCAACTGTTTATATTGCTTAAGGGGTAAGGCTGGCTCTGCAAGGAACAAGTGGTTTTTTTAATTGGATAGCACCACCATGTGGTCATTTATATAAAGCACTTTTGGCTGTGAACTGCTTATATTGCTTAATGTGTAAGGCCAGCTCTTAAGCTTCATTTCTTGCATGTTGTACAGGCTCTATTTTCTCATTATTCTCATTTAATGGCCTGACATTTCATATCTTTATTCACTTTTTCACTCATGCAGCTCCATAAAAGTTTAATCTGGAAGACTGTCTTCATACCCATCATATTTTATCCCTCTCTTCTTTCCTACTGTGAAAGAAGTATTTCATTGCTGGAAAGATGGTCTTCTCATAAAACTGGACTGTCTATCCAGTGGAAAGAAGCAAATACTTTTGTAATTATTGCTATTTGACCATAGAATGTTGATAAAGAGGGCCGTGGTATTTGCTTTTGTTCAAGAGGTAGAAAACCTACAAGTACCTTAACCCTATGGGCCCTAGGTGTTTTTTGGGTATTTTTACTGCCTTTACTTTTAAGCTCATATCACAGTCATTATAAAGGTCATTTCATGTCCTCCTATGTGCCTGTATTTTATATTAATTTTTATATCAATGAAAAAAAAAACAAATCCGTGTGACTAAATTCTTACATTTTTACATGTATCTCACCATAGCAAGTTGGAAGAAGACATATTCTGCCATATATGAAGAGGGGAGACTCTCTGGAATCTGGCAATATAAGAACCATGATGGTGGGACATTCTGTCACTTCACAACTGTCCAAAACATGTGGTTTGTGCCAGGCGGAAAATGATTGCCAGTATTTTTTCATTATTGCAAGAAATTCCATTGACTCATTCACAAGTCAAATATGTGTTTTATCTGGAAAAAAAAAAAAACATGCAATATTTACATCTAAGATCATAGAAAAATAGTCAGCCAAGTGCAATGATGTCCTCCAAGATAATACTTGCCACTTTGTTTGCAGTAAACAAAGTTTGTTGTTGTTTCTCAGTTTCAGTTATTTATGGGGGGGCATTTTGGGCATGGGGGGGACACATGTCCCCCTCAATGTATATGGTGACTACGGCCCTGTCAGCATGCATAATTAGGCTACAGTTGTTTGGGTGCGCAAAGGTGAAGTGGCAGGTCTTGTCATACAAAGTTTGATGGTGTGTCAGCTGGACAATATGGAGATATTTACATCTTGAAATCCGGACTACAAATGTGGATAGACAGGGAGAAACACACGCAAGCCTAAGACGTGGTAAGATAAGATATTCCTCACTATATGAAGTGACTGATAACAAGATCTGTATAATGGATTTTGAAGAAATTCGTTTTTATTTTGTAGACAATAAATCTGGATTTATAGCGTGATGGGATGACAGCACAATGATGTGCGTGGCATCACTGGAAAGCTCTGCTTCTGCACTTTCATGTGATATGCTGTGGCATTTCTGTGCGAGCCTGCATTCGCGAGTAATCCATCCAAGAGTAATGTGTGTGCAAAGCTGTATGATAGCTCTGTTATTCATCATTTTAATGTAACTTTATCATTTTTTTCGCTATGAAAGTGCTTGGTCTTGTCGGAAAGCTACAATTTCGCTGTTTCACGTGATATGCGTGGCTTCTTGCTATGACGCACGGTCGCGGAGAAAATCAATAGAGAAGAACAGGTGTGAATTTGGACGCACAATGCGTCGTTCGGGCCCATAGGGTTAATGCACTGCACTGCACCAGACCCATGAATGCTCCTGCTGGTTAGCAGCATAATGCTTTTCCGAGATATGTATAGCTGCAGCAACATTCCACTTGAAAGCTACATGTCATGCACCTACAAACCACACCCACCACCGGTACAAGGCAAACCAATCAACACAACAGTTATCTGACCCTGCTGACGCGATTTTGTAGTGAATACCTATGAGGCCCAACGTAGCAATAATCCGCTTTATTCATATACTTTCTTCATTATGGGTCTACATAAAGATGTGGTTCACCTGAGCACCAAGATGCAATTCCTTGCGCTAACCCACTTCTTCTTTAATCTTACCCCATATAACTAGCTAAACACTGACTGGAAACAACATGGCAACCAGCTGGAACCAAACAGTCTCAAATATTAATTAAACAGTAACTTAAAATATGTTTCTGAGGCAAAAAAATAAGCAAAATGGTAACATAATCTTGGTCCATATTTGATCAACACTGCTTAGTTTTACCGTTGGATCTCAGGTTTTTCAGCCTCCATTTTTACAATACAGGAAACAGTGTGGCGCCCACAACAAGCCCAAAAGAAGCGACTATCATGCCTTTAAAGAACTTATTAGATGGATATATGTAGAGAAAGGTGACGTTTAGAGAGCAAGCCCAAATAAGCAACTCCACTTTAGAAACAAGCCCAGAGTCGCGGCTAATAGGCAGACCTGGCAAGTGGCAACCCTGCGGCTTGTCCTCCTCACATTTCTTCCGTTCTCCTGCGTGCTGACGTGGGACGTATCCCGCCTCTCATTGGCTGATGCTCTTTGTCAGTCGTGTCACACTTGTCCAGTTTTCTAGCATGCCAGATATCCAGTCCCAGTCACAGACAAGGGGGCGACTTGCTCGTAGGCTTGTTCACACATGAAGACTCGTCGTGGCAGACTATCTGCCGACTCACCTCTGACCCAAGGTGACTCTCAAGATCCTCGGTAATGTCAAAGTCGCGGTGAAAATCATGTAATGTGAACTAGGCTTAACACACACTACCCACACTGTTATGATATATTGCTGGTAAAAAGTCTCCCTTTCACTCATCAACTGACTGAGGGTGTTCACTGAGGGTGTTCAGTTACACCAGATTTTGTTATGATCTCTTTGAGACAATCATTTGTTGATGCCAAAATTTAAAAGTGTTCCTTTCTCTGCTGCTTTCAGCCATCATTTCAGTGTCAATTCTATGCCACATTCAACTCAGGCCTCTATCACAACCAGTCTTCCCAGTTATTCCTTCCTCTGAGCTCATCAGAAGGTTTTCTCCATATTACATCAATCTTCAGCACTGCTTTTCACCTCTTCATCACCACCACCGCCAGTAGCTTATGGCATCACTACCCCCTCATAATAAAGATGCTGTCTAATCTTTTAAGACTCATCTCATAGTTACTTAACTTTCCTGTTGTGCACTGTATCAAATAAATTATTTTGGCTGCTCTTAAAACCTCTTAAGCCAATTAAGTTTTTCCTGCTTGAACTATTTTAATCCAAAATTGGTGTCAATAGTTCACTTGTTGTCTGGTGATTCACTTTATGTAGGTCAAAGGATAGTTACACTAAACATCACCTTCTGTTTGACATAATGGAGATTGTTTTGCAGATTTAATCTTCATGTGAAAACTGAAAAAGAATCTCAAATGTAAACATAGGCATTGTCTTCTATAACCTTACCCCCATGGTTTGCAGAATATAAATTCCAGTAGCAAATTATGTCAAAGCTAACAACATCTTAAACTTGTTTGACCTCATCTACCCTTGAAGTTGCATGATAGACATCTATGCAGGTTTTAGTCCCTGGATTGGGTTGATGGGTTCATTTCCTGTAGGTTGTATATGCCCCATTTTCTTGTTCTTCTCATTTATTGGCTGAATATTTAACACAATTTTCATTATGTAAATCATAATTCTTTTCCTTTTTATTTCAAAAGGACTGAAAGCCCCTACAAAGCATCCATGCATCCATCCCTTTTCTTTGCCTATCCATGGCACCATTACAGTAGCTAGTCAAAAAACGGCACTTGGTCAGTTGCCTTCAGCATCTGACATGGATGCATAATGCCCCTTTTTGTCTCTGTATGAGACACACTGGACTTTCAACAAACTTCAGTGTAAACCATTTGCATCTTAATTAGATAGATGGCCAGAGCAACAGACATAGTATAAAGAGCAAGGGGGTTGGATAGGTTCAACAAACACAGGACTTTGACTAAGGAGACTGGTGTTTGTGTCCCGTGTGAATCAAAAAGACAACACTGTATTGTTTCATCTCATGAGACTCAGATTACTAACATCAACTATGATCTTTTTTCCATCCCTAACCAAGTAGTTTTATTGCCTAAACTGCCCACCCCTTCCGCATCAAAAATACAACGCAAAAAACTGCCCCCAGTATCATTGTAGTGACACCTGGGGCCTCTGCCCCAAAATACGTGAGTACTGAGATCATGTTGCACTGGCAGCTGGCTTAGCAAAGTACTCCAGACATCCCTCTCTCCAGTAATGTTTCCCAGCTCTTCCTGAGGAATCCCAAGACATTTCCAGGCCAGATGAGATATATAATCCTTTCAGCATGTTCTTAGTCTACCCTGCGTTCTCCTCCAAGTTGGGTGGAAAACCCTCAAAGAAAGACACCCAGGATGCACCCTGATTAGATGCCTGAACCACCTCAACTGGTCCCTTTTGACACCAAAGAGCAGCATCTAACTCCTTTTAGATTTCTAAGCTCCTCACCTTATCTCTAATGGTGAGACTAGACACCCTATAGATTTTAGCCGCTTGTATCCACAATCTTATTCTTTCAGTCACTACCCAAAGCACATTATTCTGTGGGTCAAAATATTGATCAGCTGGTACATCAAAAGCTTTGTCTTCTGGCTCAGCTCCCTCTTCACCATGGCAGTCTACTACAACACCTGTATTACTGCGATGCTGTTCACATACACTCCATTTTACCCTCACTTGTGAACAAGACCCCATCATACTTGAACTACTTTGATAGGTGCAATAACTCACTCCCAACCCAAAGGGAACAATTCCCCTATTTCCAGCAAAGAACATGGCCTCAGGCTTGGAAGTGCTTACTCTCATCTCCACAGCTTCACACTCAGCTGTAAACCCAGTGCGTGCTGGAGGTCATGGTTTGATGAAGCCAACAGAACCACATCATCTGCAAAGAGCAGAGATGCAACTCTGAGGTCCCCAAACCAGACACTCTTCACCCCCCAGCTGTGCTCCCTAGAGGGTGTTGGTTGGGCTCAGGAGTTCTTTAAAGTGCTCTTTCTCCTGCTCGACAATATCCCTAGTTTGGGTCCGCAGTTCTCCTCCCCTGCTGAACACAGCCTGAAACAGAAACTAACTAGCTAGAAACTTCTCAAGGCCACCTGAAAGTCTTGCTCCATCACCTCACTACTCCAGAACTTCTTTACAACAGCTCAAAAATGCAGAGCAACAGAACAGAAAATTCTGTTGGAAGTGAGGGGTTATTGATGTTGGACCTCACCTTATGTTTGACATATGCAGATTTTTTTGCAGATTTATTCTTCCTGATAGGACTGAAAGAGAATCTCAAATGCAAACGTAACCCTCATGGTTTGCAGAGTATACATTCCAGTAGCATATACCTGGCATCACAACTTTGGACGAAACCAGAAACACGCTTTGACATCAGGTACCCTCTGAGGTTAATGATAGACATCGATGCACCTTTCAGTTCATGGACTGGGTCGATGGGTTCGTTTCCTGTATGTTGTACAAGATCTGTTTTCTTGTGCTTCTCCTTTAATGGCCTGATATTTTACATGTCCTACCAAAACCTAATAATAATATTATATGAATCTGTGAAAAAGTGATTCAATTCCAACCGCTGCAGTTTGAACTGTGTTTCTGAATGTACTCAAGCTCCAAGGAAAATATAAAAAGGAACAATCATGAGGACAGACAGACAGCGTTTGAGGTGCTAGACTTTCGTGTCAGTTCTATTGGAATCAGTGGGGCGGGCCCTGCAAATCACACTTCCAAACCCGTCATATCTTTGTTGTTTCAACTTTGACTGACAAATCCTTCCACCAGATTAAAAAAACAATTGTAACATAATGCTTACTGATGTTTTTTTTTTCCAACCTAAAAATGCATATTTGTTTTCCTATCTCAGCCTCTGCTGGACAGAGCCATGAGCTGTTTGGAGACCAATAATAAAGGGAAGAAATGTGCATATCTATATCAAAATCAGTAAGCATCATGTTATATGTTTTTAATCTGGTGAAAGGATTTTTCACTCAAAGTTGATTTGTAGCGCTTGCCCCACTGACTCCAATAGAACTGACACCAAAGTCTGGCTCCATGAGCGCTGTCATGAGTGTTTCTTTCTTTTTTATATTTTCCTTGTCAAGTTCAAGGAAGCACCAAATGCATCTGTATTGCTATGGAAATCCCACCACAATCACAATCAATGTCATCTGACAACATTAAAAATCAAAGAGAAAATCATTCTACTGTATAGAAACATACTATTTTGCACTCTGTATTCAGGTAATAGAAACATTTAGTGACTCACTGTTGTTTTGATAGAGATTGTTTTACAGATATAATTTACAAGAATGGCATGAAAAGGAATTTATTGTATAAGACCAAATGCCTTTTTGTGTGGGAGGTCACACAGATGTGGTCCATGATACCTATCATGAACTATGAACAGACATGCCAAAGACTTTGCATAAATGTTTGTGTAATCAATTGTTAATATGTGTCAGACAGCCTTAAAAACAAAATTACTTCATTTATCATTTATTTCAATATGATGATATTGTATATTTTCTTTATATATATGTATATTTTCTACATGCATTTATGCAGTTATTGTGATATGTAGTGATAATATGTCTGTGATAAACCTAATTTCTTGCCAATCAAGATTTTTCAGTTTGAATTGGGGAAGAAATCATCACAGATAATCATTTTGTGTTTTATGAGATTTGAGAGTGCTTTGGCACCATTTGTACAGCCTGATGGTTGCATGTTTGTGATTCTGGCGACATCTGTCTGTATTCTGTATGTAAAAAAAAAAAAAAAAAAAAAACTTTACACAGTTCCTCTCAGGCCCACTGAGAGGCAGTGTGACACTGCTTATCATGTGAAGTCTGATGCAAAACAAAGTCTGTGAAAGTGAAATAAGCGATATTTTTGGCAAAGCGCATCTTGTTCGCTGAGTGGTGGAACATTTCTTTGTTGCAGGGAATGGATTCTAATTTTGACATACAAACAAACAGCATCACTGATTCATTTACTTACAATATAGATACATTATCAGAGCAGTGATGGAATAAAAGTTGCAGTTATTAGTAGTTTCTTCCCATGTCTGTTATAGCTTGTTTCTCATCTGGACTATGATTCCACTGACAGCAATACAAAGTCTCACTGGGGAGGGTGACGTGGTCGACTCCTGGCTCTAATGTGAAGATGGACTCCAGAGAAAGAGAGGTGGTATGACCTTTGGTTGCTGATCTCGCAGCCAACCTGTTAAATATTTATCTTGGATGGCAGAGCTGAGACTTGCGTCTGGACTCAGAGTGCAGGAATCCAGCAGGCATCTGCAGACTGATATCTCAGGACAAGGAAACATGGGAGTGGGAACAGACAGATAAACCTCTCAGGAGCTTAACAGAAGCTTTGCACTTACTCTGTAGTTTCAAAAACACAGCTGATCTGTTGACGGCACCGTGGACTTAAAAAAGGAAAGCAGTAGCACTACTTGTCTTGGCTTTGATGCAAGGCTTTCCTCATACTGGGTGAGTAGGCCCAGTCCTGGAACTGAACATGGAAACACTGAGACTTCTCTAAGGCCATTGAGTGTTTCTGTGTGGGGGGGCTTTAGCATAATGCTGTTGTACTTTCACTTAGAAATATTCCTTCCTTAATGTTAAGATTGACCTTGCAAAATGACGGGTGGTCAATAGAGCCACCTGGACCTCACAGAAAGCACTCCAGCACTGACTTTTGTGCCTGATCTAAATCATCGAAAGACCTAAGATAGTGAACAGACCATGTTATTATAATATGTGTCACTTAGGCCCATTTATTCAGATGACTATGGAAATCGCCTCCTCTTCCCTAAAACACTGGAGGGTGGTGCCACTGCGCCTGTGCCTGTATGGGAATCTCTATTATTTCCAGCTGTGGATGGAAACTATTACTGAGTGCCTTTCTCCCTGATGAGCTTTAAAATGCACACACACACACACACGCGAGCACAGGACATAGACACACATACGCACGCCTACGGACGTTCAGTCAAACATTCAGACCCACGCTGAATCATTCACCAAAGATAAAAGACACCCTGTTGGCCTGAGAAAGAGAAAAGAAAAAGGGAGGGAGAGGGAGAGAAGAGCAGCAGCGGCTCCCTCCTTCTTTTTCATTCACTTCCTCTGCACTGAGGAGACCTCACTGCTCAGCCTGCACTCGCTTGTAAGTACTGTACAACTTGGGTTACTATGACAAGGAGGGAAGTATTCACAGTTTTAAAGATAAAGAAGTTTTCTAGGTTTTGTCATTGTCATGTGATTGTTTTGGTAGTTCTGATGTGTGGGTTGTTTATCTGAAAGGGAACTGCCTCTAACACAGATTTGAGCATCATGTTCTTTTCCTTCATAAATCAGTTTATCAATGGAAACCACCGAGACAAACAAGACAGGGCTGTTGATTATCTGTCCTCTGTCATTGTCGCATCATTGTCATTTTCTCTCAGAATGTTGTTGAGCAACAGTTGAGCATTCCTTTGGAAAAGGGCGGATATGAGGAAGACGTTACTACAGTAGATGCCAATCTTTTACTGTCTGTGGTTCAGAAGATGCTATCATCAGACCTCTGTCCAAAAGCTGCCTCCTGCTGTGGCTTGGCTTGTTGTTTTGGTTTGAAACATTTTTGTGTGTGAGTATTTCCCTGTTAGAGATGTACTCATTTTTTTTTCTTTCTCCACCAAACTTTACAAAATAAGAGCAGCAGGTCCTGTTAGGACTTATGACTACACCAGAGCTTGTTTGTCCTAGTCAGCCAACAGTGTGACCCAGAGTCCTGGGACATGCACGGCTCTGAAAAATGTTGTTTACCGCTAAAATAAACCATGTTTCTTGTGTGTTTCTTCCCAGAGACATTCTGCTAGTGCTACCTCAGAGCAGAACCTGTGGTACAAATGACACTGTATGATGTCCAGACCTCCTTAGCTGCTCTCCATGGTTATGTTGATGCTTGTTTACCTGTTGACTCATCTCGATCCAGTTATATCTTCATTTGATGGCGACTTTATCTCCTGATTTGTACAGACTTGCTGTCTCTTGTTTCCTCAGAACAGAGAAAAATAAGCCCAGGGCTATAGTCATCAAATGATATAGTTTTTGATTATATAACAGACTTAGCCCTATGTCAAGGTTTGGTCACTCGGCTGTCAGGCGCTTAATGAGCCTCTGTCGTAACATACCATGGCACATACCAGTCGGTGTGAAAGGACAGTGAGTGGCCTTTACTGTGTATGAAAGGTCTGCTGGAATCCATACAACATCATGCTTCTCTCATGTTCTGACAATGTTTCTCTGTAATAAAAAAAAGGGGAGCTGGCATTGGTGAAGCCTTGTATTTGTTTAGTGAAGAGACAAAGTGAACAAGGATCCAGTGTGTGGAGAGGTGTCAGGTCCCGGGCCAAAGCTGCAATCGCCTCTTGCGTGATTACCTCATTTAGCTGCAGAGTGACAGGGTGTCAGATGTGGTCACAGCAGGGTGAAAGTCTGCTCCAGCGGGACACCGATTATGAGGGGAGCCTGAAGCCTGAAGCCTGCGCTGCCCAGCTCGCCCCTCAGGTTCAGTGGCTCAACTGTTTGGCAAAAACAACCCTGTTAGGAGTGCAGGCTCGGTAAATGGATATCTGCCCTGAGTTTCGCTCTACCAAGCCAGACCACTGAATTATTAAAAAAGAACCGAGACCTTCAATTTCAAGTTGGAGCTGTACCACATACAAGGAGACCCTGTTTAATGTTATTCTTGGTCCTGTTTTTAGTTTATAGCTATAACACAAAGTGCACATCAGTACAAAAGCTGATTGCATTTGTAAACAGACAGAGGTGTGGACTTGAGTCAGTCACATAACTTGGACTTTAGTCAGACACAAGTCACAAATTTGTAGACTTTAGATTCAACTTGACAAAATAAAAAAAAACAATCTTGCAGTTTGACTTGGACGCTAACACAAGTGACTCATGACTTTACTTGGACTTGAGCCTTTTGACATGAAAACGCTTGATACCTTGCCCCAAACCCACACCTAAAAAAGTATGTTATTCAAAAAGTGTGCCACAAATCAATCCATTTCCTGAATCAACTAACATTGACACTATTTATTCCCAGCATGTCAACATGTAATTCCCCAGATCCACTTTGTTTAAACCAAGTGGACGACATCCAATCAAGGTCAACTAACAACAAACTGCAGAATGCAAAATGTGTGGGTCGGAAATTACAGACAAAGACGCAACAACTTCCAGCTTCAATCTAATCTAATCTAATCTAATCTAATCTAATCTAATCTAATCTAATCAAGCTAATGCTAAGCTAACATTAGCTTGATAGCGAAGTAACTTTTTAATGAACTTGCCTTAACACATAAATACAAATTTTAAAAAGCATGCATGATTTTTGTAAATATAATATATTATCATTCTGTTGTTAGAATGGCATTACATATGGCAAAGAGTGCATTATGACTTGTTCACGGCTTGAAACCCAAAGTTTAGAGCTTTAGACTTGAGTGCAAAGACTTGAGACTTGTGTATGGCTTGCAAATCAATGACCTGGTCTCACAAAAGGTCACTGGATTTTTCATCTTGTAACTCAGTCTACGTGTGCCAAAACAAGCCTGTCAGCACGTTCGATTTCAGGCTTTGCGCTGTTTGTCTTTATTGGCAAGAGCTCCAGACAAACTGGAAATCCTGGTTTTATTTGGGCAAGTCTTGTGTGCAAGAGCAACAGTTGGATTTGGGACAGTTTGGGAATGAAGCTTCATTCCTCTGACTGCTTTTGGCTCCGTGGTTTCAACAACCATCCTGTTGGAATTTGAATGCGGCTGACTTATCTGTGCACATACTGCATCTCCTTATTTGAATAATTTGAACATCATTTAGTCTCTGGTTATTCCCTGCAACCTTGACATCAGCAGTGGTGTGTGTGTGTGTGTGTGTGTGTGTGTGTGTGTGTGTGTGTGTGTGTGTGTGGGAGAGAAGTCAGCAGGACTTGTGCTGTCACTATTGGACTACACGGTGCAGAGTAATGACTCTGAAACACTTCCACAGCTACTGCAACAGAAAGAGCTCCTATTCTCTCTTCATGCCAGAGATCTGGCCTTTGCACTCACACACACATAAAAAACACACACACACACACACACACACACACACACACACACACACACACACACACACAAAAGCAGAGGGAGGCATGGGAGAGATAAAGTTAGGAGGGGGTGTCATGGAGCCAGTGGGCAGTGTCTGTTAGGTGGAGGTGATGAACTATTTGCATTCCCCTTTGGTTAACCCTGCTCTGTGAAATATCACCTCATCACAACAATAGGGCTGCTTCACTGAAGAAGGTGCCCCCCCACCAAACTGACAAACCAAGAGCAGAGGGTGCCTTTTGAACGGGGGCTGGAGTGGGTTGCTATGGTGATGCCTGTCAACCGGGAAGTCCTCCGTGGAGGCAGGCAGAGTGAGGACTGGGAGTGAGGGAGAGAGAGAGAGAGAGAGAGATTGTGTGCCCTGGTTAGTCTCATGAGTGAGAGACACAGAGCAGGGAGGGTGTGCAGCGTGGTTTACGTGCACGTCCCAGGCAGGCAGAACTAGGTGTGAGTTCACTTGTTGGTGCCACTTTTAAGGTGAGTACACTCTTTCCCATGGGATTTAAATCAGGGAGTGATCTTTAAACATTGCGACTGTAGAAAACTCAGGCTGCTGTTTTTTTTTCTGAGGTTGAGTAACCTGTCTGACCGCTCAGGGCTGCTCCACAGGATTAGTGCTGCAGACCTGCCCATGAGTTTACTGTCTTGATGCTTTTACAGTGCACCTGAAAACAAGTTGGCCCATGTGATGTGTGTAAGTTTTGATGTTGTAACATGTGGGAGTTAACTGACTGAGCTTTTTGGCAAGTGGGGGCAAGAGCAGCTGTGAGTTACAGCTGGAGTAAAGAGAGAGAGAGAGATTGAGAGGGCACTGTGGGCAGTGTTTCCTTACATGTATGTGTGCACTGACCTCAGCACTTGCCAGCAGAGAGTCAGAGGAAAACATTTACTTTGCCATCTTGCTGCAGATTTCAAGCTTAATGCCCAGAAATCAGGGCTGTCCGGTCGTCACTGGTGGCTCCCCTTACTGTCAGGGTGATTTCCACAGCCGGCTCTGATTCCTTTTGTGATATTACTGAGGGTCCAGCTGCCAGTCCTCATATCCACAGGCTGCACTCAGCTCTGAAGATGCAAAGTGACAGGCATGAGGATTTGTGAGATTTGTCTGTAGTTACCATGATTTGAGTGAGTATTTTCTCATGCTTCGTCTGACACATTGCATTACTGTTTCACTTTTACAAATCCACCCAAATAAGGAATTATCTCGACTGATGTGGAGTGTGTTTGTTGTAAGGGCAAATCTGATAAACTTCAGCTCAGCGCTGGGCTCTTCTCTGAGAGAGAGGCTTTGATTCACTGCCCCGCAGCTCCTCCTGGGAACACATCGCCTCTCCATTGACAAGAAGCACACAGGCTGACTCCTCCTGTTGCTCTGACTGGAGGAGCACCATACAAGGAGGTGAAATACTTCCCTACTGATAAATGTGTGTATCCCCCAATAACTGCATATCATAAACTTGCGGCTCCAGGACCTTGTATGGGCCGCACATCTGCTACGTTGCAGAGGGGCAGCACGGTTTGCGTGATCAACCTCGCAGGACCTCTAACATTTCTCAAATAACTGCAGAGTGACTCATTTAATGTGTTTGGGAATAAATGCCCACTTTATTTATTCAGCAAATGTGCTTGTGATTACCTTCTCGACACTTTTGAAGGCAGGATTTCTTCTGGTTTTTCACGACCCTGTTGTGCAACTTGTTGGACAGTGGTGAAAGTGCGTACGTGCAAACCAGTGATAAGACTTTACCCTTCTGTCTGTTGAGTTAATCTCAGTTAATATCCAGGAAATAAACACTTCATGATCAGATGCTGTTTATACTTTTTGAAGACTGTAGAAAAAGAGTGATTAAGGTCAAATATAATACTCACCCAAACAAAATGACCACCTTAAGCAAATACCGAGCTCATGTTTTGGCTGATGTCCTTCATGTATGTGAGCAGGACTTAGATCCGTTCATGTGCAGTAGTTCCCACCTCACGGGGTCAATGATTAACTCCTCACTACCTTACACACAGGAGCAGAGAACAACACTATAGTGCTAATGAATGGAGATTGGCTCGTGAGTGACACTTTTATTTGTTTTATTTAACACTCTCACCGTTACTGATGATATATGGACAACCTGATTCTCCCTCTGACCACAAATCATTACTTTCCTAATGGTGCGCCAACAGATCGCAGAAGTTCACGGGTTACAACTGGGACAGTTGTATGTGTGGTCACCTTGACAGCCTTGTTCTTAGGGAGAACAATGCAAGAAGTTCTGTATGTGGAGGAGGATGAGGTCAAAGTAGGTCACAGTCCGCACTGATGCATCCTTCTATGGAAGAAAGAGAACATTGGAAGGGGGACTTTTAATGACTAATGAGTGGTGAGGAATTGTGACCTCATGGCAAGTTCACTTGTCATCCTTGGTGTGTGGTACTGAGTAAGACTGAATGGTTTTGTTATTTCACTAATTTCTAAGATTTGCCAATACTAATACTTACTATTGCGTTACTGTTGTGTTGCTATTCCCGGCTGTGGAAACCTCCCATTGTAACAGGCAGGAATCACAGGGGTGTGGTGAAGTTCACTGACCTTGTAGCTGCTGAGTGAGTAGGTCTGCTTTGGCTCAGCAACTTCAGATAATAGTCTGGTTCCTCATCCGCTCCTTATGGGTAAAAAAGGAGAAGAAGAAAAAAACCTTGTGCTTTACTCATGTGACTTGCTTTTGTAAGTATATCACAACACAGATGCTTGATTTGATGATGTTTATGGAGCTGTTAGATTTCTGTTTCACAGATGAGTTTACAGTGTATCATCCGGCCCTGTGCTTCCACAGACCGGATGAGTTTCCTGGGGGACAGAGACACAGATTTCCATACTAAAATCCTCTGATTCTCATGTAGGACGTCCTCAGTTATCCTGTGATGGACTGATTGTAAAGCTGAATGGAACACAAGATACTCTGCAATAAGCTGGAATAATAAAATGCGCGACATCATCATCTAAGAGGCACATGGGCCCTTTATGGCTCTTCTTTTTCCTTCCATCCCAGAGCTGATCCTGTGGTGATAATGAACTTCTCACCTAGCAGGGGTTTAACTTGTAAATACCTGGGCTATAAAGTTCATACATTTCAGAGAGATAACATCAGCACACTCACACACCACCCGTTCGAAAAACCCTGTCTCCATGTGAAAGCTTATAGCTGCCTTCGTTGTTGAGTCTCAGTAATTATGTAAGAATGCACCAGGCACTTGGAGCAAACCCAGAGAGAGCCAGACTTCTGGACAGGGATTTTCTTACTAGATATCAACACTGATTTTTCCTTATTAGGTAGGATTGTGTTTGGTGCTCTCGAAGGGGAATGCATGCACCGATGGATTATTTCTCTGTTGGATTCTGTTCCGTGGAGAAATGAAACACAGAGACACTGTTATGACATGAGCTTACTCATCGGGATGCTACATCGATGAAGCAGGGCTTCTCAGATTTTTTTTTTTGGGGGGGGCCTCTGAGTGGAGTTCATTCTAATGTTAACCTTTTAATGAAAGGTCATGGACATAAATGGTCCGTAATTCTAATAATAATAACTCAAATTAGAATTTTATTAGTTTATTAACATAAGAACAACAATTGAATACCTCAGGGAATTAGTGAGGTGTTCCAGCAATAGTCAGTGTTGCTGTCATTTGCATTAATATAATATTCAAGTGTGTGTTAAAGGGGCACACCATGATTTTACACTTGTAGCTCACTGAACTCATCTCGAGGAGTACTACTTAGCCTGTGAGTAGCCTGAACAGTTGTTTAATGTTACTTATGGCTCTGAAGGAAGCGGTCCAATGAAAAAAAAACAATCTTGTTATCACAGCTTGTTCTTGAAACTCTAAATGTTAAACAAAAAGCAAATGCTACAAACTGAAGACGGTTGAAGGAAATGGGCATTTTGGCCACATTTCCACCAAACACTTTAGGTATAGTACTTTTGGAACCCGTGAGTAACCTGTACGGACATTAAATCACCAGTTTAATCACGATATGTTATTATATTGATTCTTTGGACAATGATACAATATTTGCTGATACTACAAAGTCTGCCACCATACGATTTCAGTTTGATGTGTTTTAAGGGCCTGTGATTGATATGATACAATATTATATGCCTGTTTAACACAGTTTGTTACAGAAGAAACTGCCACCCCTTTCTTTTTTTGCTTTTGGCCATAAAGTTAAAAACAACACATAAGTAATGTAAGTATGTTACTGCTGAAGTGCAGTGAAGTTTAACTGATTCCACTAGCACACATCTTCTGCCAGAGAGACCTTTAAACCCAAACCATCATCTTTTTCAGACGTCAGGGCTATCTGGCTTAAAGCCCTGAAGACAAACTTCTCCCAACAGCCATAAAACATGGACTAACAACATGGTTTAACAAAGGTATAAACTTCAGCTCAGTAATTTTGTTTGTTAGTAACCCATTATTTGCTTTAGCATGTTTACATTGCATAAATTAGCCTAGCGGCTAGCGGACTTTTCCCCCTCTACTCACAGCTTAACTAATACATATATCATGATTATTTTTTTTGCCCATCGGTGGTTTAAGTCATTGCATCTCCTGACAGAACAGCACGATTGAATGTCAGCCTGCATGCATGTTTTTTTTCAGCCAAACACGTTAGTGGAGTGAGATGTCCATCCAGGCAGGTAACATTACGTTTTTATCTCCAAACAGCATTGTTTACATATGTCATGTACTTTGTCTGTTGACCTCTATTTTCCCCGAAATCCAAAATATTTCCACGCTGCTGATTTATTACAGAGTAAATAGTGATATCCTCATTGTCTTTCTCTTGGCTGCTTGCCATCTGCCTACTGCTGTTTGCCAGTGACACGGGCTTTTAAAATATAAGTGTATCCTAAAGATGACGATATGGATCGATGTTTTCACTTTGCATCCATGACTTTGGATCACTGATAATTTAACTGATATATTGATCCATATGGATGGATCATTACACCCCTAATGAAGATGTACCTAAACTCTAGATCTCTTTAGGCTTCCCACCACAGAGAGTACTCTTAATGTAGGTGGGGTTGTTACTGGATAGTAGCTGTGTCGCTGCTTGATCCAGCTTTCACTGTATTTTCTATTCGCAGGCATTGTCGACAGAACAGGGCTGCACACCAACATTTTCAGAACAACTGCAACAACGACAAAAAAAAAAAATGACTGGAGTGTTTACAGTCTCAATCAATGGGAAATTTAATATGAATAAACAGGATGTAATGGAACAGTTCTATTGGTACCATCCACAGCTTTTGACAATGGAAACACAAAAATAACTGCTCTAATGCGCAACGAACTGAACTGAACTGCTTGGTGGAAACGAGGCTTTAGGGAAGCAAGGAAAGTCTAATTAAAATGCTATTAAGTTGCATTATGGGAAACATAGGATCCAGTTCTTTGGGAGATTGACCCACACTAATGACATGAAAAGTCAGTACAGTATATCGCCATCACCACGTTGAGTTTGATTATTTTTTGACTCCATCTCTTGTGAATCTCCCAATTTTATGGAAGTGTGCTTAATCGCTAGGGCGCCCCTTTAAATCAGCATCTTATTAATACATTTGTTGATCTTTTTCAAGTTATCTCACCAAATATGAAATTCATTGGATGGAAAAGAGTATCTTCCTTGAAAAAGGAGCGTCTTTGTTTGCTCTTCAGGATTTCTGAAACAGAGAAGCCTGTGTGGAAACTGTACTCCATGAAATGCCAGTGAATGACTCATCTACAGTAGTTATTTGTTCATCAGTGTGATGGGGCCTTTAAAGTGAATGGCAGCCAGCTGAGGAGAGATCCGGTGTAAATAAGAACCAGCATGTCAAACACATTGTAAATAAGATTACTTTAAGCCATTATTTATAATGTTGCTCGTTTGCAGCGTTGCCTGTTGTTAGATGGATAATCGGCTGGCTGTGATTGCTCTGGGCGATGATAGGTCATCTGTCATGTCTCAGCAGTAATGGTATTGTTGCGGACACAATCCTCTGGTTCCCATATTTCTCCCGTTATGTAAGGCAGTTTATTGGGAGATGATGACTCAGATGGAGTGACATCGTTGTCTGGTAACTGGAGCATTGACTCTATCACTGCGTGCGCTCTGTGCAGTCTCCTAACCTTGTGCACAGAGACACAGAGTGAGTATAGTTTTCTTGGAATTGACCACAATGATTATAGACTCTAATGCTCAGCTGCAAATGTCACATGGAAAACTCATTAGTGCAAATTGTGTTGCGCAGCACTCAGCCTGTAGTAGCCTGGCCCACACTTGGTCATTACTTTCTTGCCAAGCTACAAAGCCATAGTTTGCACCAGAACAGGAAAAATAGCCTAATCCTTGTTTTAACCCTAGTGTGTGCTTCGAATCTCTGATGGCTTTTTCCACAAGATAAGGCAAGATACGTTTCGACCACAGTTCAAGACTTAGCATCACACCTTGTTCCTGCAGAGGCCTGGGTTGCAGGGATGCAGGGCTGTACGTCGGCCTTGGTTTCTATGCCTACAATGTTATTATGAGCCATTTAGCCACTGTAGATGAGAGGTGCCTGCCACATACAGGAGCGGAAATGGCCTCCCCCTCTTTCTCCTCATGCCTTTGATGTTGAAACAGCAGGGCCTAATCTGTTTTTCTGAGGTGCAGTTGATTAGGAGCTGGTCTCCGCTTTCAGTAGCTGACCTTCTCCATCATCAAGCCCCTCAAGTCCAGCTTATTACGGCATTGTATGGCTGGGAAAAGTGGAGCAGGCATGTGAGTCACACTCATTTTTTGGGTGGGTTTTTCCTTGGTAACAGGGAAAAAGTGGGTGATGCTAACTTTCCCTCTTTGGAATACTGGTGGGATGGGATAATGGAACAAGTCTGCCTGGATGTAACATGTGATTTATGACAGGGAGGCTGTGTGGAGCCCCACGCAAGGAATGACTCAAAGGGTTAAAAAGGGCATGCTGCAAGATTCAGAATACGAATTTTAGAGAAACAATCTTCAGACGTTAAAGGTACTGTGTGTAAGATTTATGGGGATTTAGTGGCATCTAGTGGTGAGTACTGCAGTTTGCAACCAGTTGAAACTTCTCCCACTTATATTCCCTTCAGAGTTCATTGTTCAGGAGGTTTTACCAGGAGACATCCACAGAGGTCTCTTTCTCTCAAAATCAAACAGGCAAGATGATGTAAATGGGAAAAACACTAAATAAGGCAGTTTTACATTAAAAGTCAGTGTTTCTCTTGCGCCATTTGGCAAGTCGCAGACAGGCTGCTAGTCAGCACTTGCTAATGTGTGCCCACCTTATGTTTGATCCAGACGTTCAGAGCCAATTATCCACAGAGGTCTCTTTTACTCCAAAAGGTAATTTAGGGTACGGTCCCACATGAGTGAAATTAATACCAACAACTATTCGCCTCCTGCTTACTTCAATTCAATGCGAGCAGAGTGGCAAATTAAACATTTGCTTCTAGCGGCAAAGCTAATTCACATCTTTGCATCGCCTGCAGTTCAACTTTGGTAAACTTTGACCAGCAAAGTCACAGCCTTAACCAATAGGAAAGTAATATGTGTAGATGTGTTGATTGATTGTTGCAGTGTCTAATCAACCAATATTATATGATATCGGCCACGAAAAATGCAAACTGCCTCACACAAGAAATGCTGCTGGGCTGTCAGTGAGTCGAGACAGGCATGAAACATAAAAAAATAAACACATTTGATGTACAGATAACATCAAATTTAACAGTATTTATTAGCAAGCTAGCTAACATTGGCTAGCAAGCTAGCTTTCTGTTTGTGTCACAACCAGCACTACCCACATCATCACCTCGTCAGAAGATGGTCTGCATTCTCTAATGTGTGGCCTTACCCTTATACTGGTAAAAAATACTGAACGAAGCAGTTTCACATTACAAATCAGTGTTTCTCTCACATCGTTTGGCTTGTCGCAGACAGGTGGCTAGCTCAGCACTTGCTAATGTGTGCCCACATTTTCTTTCTATCAAATTTAAGATCCAGACGTTCAGGAGGTTTTTACCAGGGGCTGAATTATTTATGGAGGTCTCTTCCTCTCCAAAACAAGCAGATACGGATATTTAAACCGGTAAAAACACTGTATAAAGTTGTTTCAATCAGTGTTTTTCTGACACTGCTGCCTAAGGTGGCTGATATGAAAATGTGAATGGCCCTGTCTGGAGCCAGTGTTTGGTTTGTCCACTCTGGGCTACTGTAGAAACATAGCATAACATGGTGGACTCCGTGGACAAGGACCCGCTCCCTATGTAGATATATTCTCATTCTAAGGAAACAAAAAAAAACATAATGATTCTTATTTTCAGATGATTATAAACTTATAAAGAAAATCTACTTATTATACTGTACTCCTCTTAATCTACACACAGTAAAGCAGATCAATTCCGAGTATTCACATGAAAGATGAGTATTTATATTTGTGCTCTACTCACTGGTTTGAAGTTCTTTCTGAGGCCCTGTTGGGAAAAAAAGTGATGTCACGTATTTCAGTCATGAACTGGCAATATGACAACCATGATGAGAAAGCCCTTTATACCTGACTGCATTTGATAAGATAAGCTTATTATATTGGAAGTCTGCCACAGAAAACTTTGCTCTAGCAATGAGGCGAGGCACAACAACTTGTAAAACAAATACATTATCAGGTTGATCTGATGACACCCTGTCTTGAAGGTGCAAGTCAGTTTCCCTCTATTTAAAAAAGAGCACAACTCTGGAAAATATCTAAATCGCATTAAATAAAAGTGTAATTTCATATAAAAACTGTTTGCATTTTGCATGTCTTTGCAGATACTTTTGATGCTGGGCACAAGACTTTCATATCTGTCACGCAAGGACCATAACAGATCACATGCAGTCTCAGGTGAAGCCATTTTTAATTATGCTAAATGTTGATTTTTACAACTGTTTATCAAATGTGAATGTCTTGAAAAGCACATTTAAATCCATAAAAGCATCCCAGTGTCACAACATGCCTTTGGTGCAGATAGTAGGTTTATCATTACAACAAGGCACAGGGGCTTTCCCATGACCCCCACAGTCACACAGGGAGGACCAAAGCACCTGATTCAAATACATAGCACCCCAATAGAAGAGCTAGACTAGCCGTCATTGGACGAGGGGGAGTAAAAAGATCACTATGGAGACCACAAGACCACTGCAGCCCTGCTGGACTTTGAGGTTGACATCAGCGGCCCCTTCCCAACCTCTGTGGCCCCGGCTCCACCCCTTGGCTGGATAATAGGGAGACTTGGTGAATAGGGAGTTAATGGGCTCATAATGGTCCTCTCCTGTTTCAGTGCCCCCACTCTGCACCTTGAATGAGGCCTTTCTGCAGTAGTGGCAAGAGAGATGATGAAGTGGGTGGAACACAACTTCCCACTGGCCCTGCTTTAAATAAATTAGGGGTCTTTTCATCAGAGGCTCCCCCACTGAGGCCAGTTATTCTCTGGAGAATAGCTGGGCCGCTAACAAGTTCACATGACCTCCCATAGAGAGCAGTGTTTACCCAGGGCCAGCAGGAGGACATGACAGGAGCAAAGTTCACACATTGTTTTTGTTCATCCATATTTCTCATTTCCTCTATATTTAGCAAATTCAGGAAGTGGCTGGAGATCCCAATGGCTCCCGGGTTGTCCTGTCCAGGGAGCCTGGAGTTTCCTCAGGTCAGCAGATCCTAACGTCTCCAGAGCTGACCCACGAGGTGGTGATCTCCCCCGGACTCCCCACGCCTCCTCTGAGCCCTTTTCGTTCCTCAAGGCAGCCATTTGGAGAGGTCAAGGTATGCACAATAATTTCCTGGAGGCTGTGTTAATAGCAGTGCTGAGGTTGAATGGATAGAATTCAGTAAACAAGTGCTCCTCCCTGTGGAAAAACGATGCATCACAGCCTATATGTTCTGCTACAGACATGCTTTAACCGTTACACCTCACTGAGATGCTGATATGTGTATACATTTCTGCTCTTCTCAAGGTTTCAGAGGTGAATGGGGGTGGACCAACAACTCTCAGCTTTGGATCTTACTATGGCCCCTCTCAATCACATGGTAAGGGTTTGATTTTTTAAAATCTGTTCATCACATGAGTGTCTTTTTGTGCAACTCAAAATATGTTTTCAGGAAATAGATATTCATTTTAGTAAAAAAATAATGTGCCAGCTGCTGAAATTTTGCTGTTTAGGTAAAAAAAATAGCAGTTAAAATTAAAGTGGTGACAGATGTGTATTGAATGATAGTGCTGAAAGGAGTCGAAGATTCAGTTGAAGTTCAAGCACTAAAAGGAATCAAAGAGTCAGTTTAACTGTGTGTGATAAATTGAGCTGTAAGTGTCAGTACAAAGCCAGGTCAAGTGTTCAAAATGAAAAAAGTGTCAGATGACATGTCAGCTGATGTGTGAGCACTAAAAGCTATGTCAGTAAATTCTGTATGAACAGTGGAAGTTGTGGGAGTTAGAGCTGCAGACGTTTTCTTTTGGTCAAAGGTGAGGGCCTGAGACCTGAATGGATTTGAAGTGTCAGTCACAGTAAAATGAGTTAAAAAGAAAGAGGTTAATGCAGCAGAAATATCAGCTGACATGCATTCACTGAAGGATGGAAAATTATTTGTAGTTATGAAAGCAGTTGAAGCGTAATGGACGAATGCAGTTGACAAGCTGATGTATAAGTGGTACACATATGGATCTTGGTTTCAAATGAGGAGGTAGGGTATAATAGCAGATTAATGACTGTGTACGTCACCTGACATCAAATGAAATCAATAATTAACTGTAACAATATAATCATGATTATCTTGTCACTGTAACTGTAACTCAGGTGGGCTTTCCAATGGCGTCCAGGGCTCTGCCACTTTACCACGCAGCTGGACCCCCACCAGGGAGGAGAGGCTCATCAAGTTCTCAGGAATCGGTCCTGTGGATGAAACTGGGATGCCCATTGCCTCCAGATCAGTAAGACAAAGATGCAGAATGGGCTATTTGATAAACTAGCTTTAAATTCCATTGTTTGATCTATTTATTTATTTTTTTTTATTATTATGTTCTTGGTGCGTCCAGTGAGCTGCGTCTGTCAAGTCTGTCTCACCAGATTTGTTTACCCTCTGCACCCTACCCTCTTCTGTTTTTCCAGAGCGTGAACAAGCCCAGAGACTGGTACAAGAGCATGTTCAGACAGATTCACAAGAAGCCAGAGGGTAAGGACGCTCCTCCTCCTCCTCCTCCTCCTCCTTCTTCTCACAAACACAACACTAGAGTTAATTCCTCTCTGTCAGTGTCAGGTACGACCGAGGTGATCCAGCAAACAGATTACTGCAGAGGCAAAATAAGACATGATGAAAGAGCCCTCAAGTCTTATGTCATCTCTGCTTATTAACTCTGACAATGATCCAACTTCTTATCGCAGCCTCTCCTAATTCTATCTGTTCATTTGTCTCTATTACATGTTGTGTAACAGGAACACATTCTCTGTTATTTGTGAGATTAATGGCACCATCACAGCACTGAGGTGGTTTGAATGGATTGCTCTGGTCTGGATCAGTTTTGTTTTATGGGAATATTTTTAACTCTCTGCAAGTGATTTGTCCTGTTGGATTTCAAAGCACTGAAGAGCACTGCTCCAGTGCATCTCACACAGGTGCTACTAATGATCTATTCTGGAGCAAAGATAGCTACAAGTTACAAGTTATTTTGTTGGTAACATTTTTATTTACAAAACATGTAATATGCTTATTAAATTAAATTACTCAAGTAAAGTAAAATGACATCACATTTGTACTTAGGTAAATATCCTTAATTAACAATAAGTTAAGGATCTAAAATACTCCTAAGAGTGGGTGGGTCTCACTAGAAATGCAATCATACTGTAAGCAGGTATAAGAGTGTGAGAAAGGAATGTTTAAGTATGATATTTAAGTTGATTTATCTATATGAAGTGCGCCAGTGTTATAAGTAAGAATATAAAAAAACGTCTTGCTGTTGTGCTTGTTTATCAGAACCTGAGCTGGAAGATTCAGAGCGATGGTCAGCTGAACGTAAGTGAATCCACCAAAGTCCACATTGTTACCCTGTTACATAATCACTTTTTACTTAAGACTGATCTGCTCTGATCCTCTGATCTGCAGGGTGCCAGTTATCTGCCAACACAGAAGAAAGCAATGAAGCAGACAAGAATCTCTTCAGACTTACACCCTATGGAGCTCTACCAGACTGGTGAGTTTACACTGGTTCTACGCAACTGTTCCAGGGTCACTGTGGGGAAGCTTACAGCACATCATAGCTGTAGAGGAGACAGGCAAGTTGCCAGTCCATCACATGGCACAGTCAGACAGTCAGTCACTTTCACACCCTCGGGTAATTTAATAAAGTCTACAGTGAACCTGAGCTGCATATTTTTTCCCCTGGGTAAGAAAATAAAGCCTTTGGGCCTGTAGTGTGAACACGTGCACAAGAAGGGACAGAGGCAGCGTTCAAACTTAAAGGGATAGTTCAACATTTTAGAAAATATGCTAACCTGCTTTCTCCTTCTGGGTATTGTTAAAAAAATAATGCTGCCAGTAGCAACCCCACCCTTAAAGTGATACTGATGGCAACAGATAGCTTCATGCAATACCCATGATGTGAATGGAATGGCATGTGGTATAGCCATAGGTTACTTACAAACATTTTGATAGCATCTCAACATACTGAACTGCCAACTCTGTTAAATACGCCGACTGTAGCTGCTGCTGTTGCAGGACTGTGTGGTGATAGTTGGTGTGAATTTGTTGGGACCATTTCATAGCTCGGTGTTGGATGTTAGCCACTGCTGCTGTGTTAGCTCGTGCTAACCAGGCAGACTCGCCGGCAAGAAAGTAGCTCTGGAAACAACAGCAACAAAAAGTTTGCACAGTCAGGTGGGGAGTTGGGGCAGTTTGCAATCAGACCCCTGGCGCAAAAACAATCAAATGCAGGTATCATTAGACAGGAGACGATGAGCTACTTGGCACTAGGTTATTTTGGCTATTACCTCAGAGGTATTGAGTACCAATACCCAGCCCTATTTCTTGCAGAGAGATAGAGGAGAAGATTGATACCACTCTCGCCTCTGTACTCAAAATGTAGCTAGCAGCTAGCACAAAGACTGGAAACATTACTAGAACTCCCTCTATAGATCATATCACTCCTTTTCTTCAGCACCTTCACTGGCTTCCTGTTAAATATCGTATCAATTTCAAGATTCTACCTCTCACTTTTAAGGCCTGCTTGTCTACCAAGGGATAGATAGATATAGAGCCTTCAGCTGTTCTGCCCCCAGCCTCTGGAACACATCATTACTTTGCAATGATGACAACTTTATGATGATGGTGTTATACCTTGTTTTTATTATTAGGATTTTTGTCTAGTTATTACCTTATATTACTGATTTGTTTGACTTTATGATCTATGGTTACATTGCTGCTTGTTTTTTACTGTGTCTTGTAAGGTGTCCTTGAGGACTTTTAAAGGCGCCTATAAATAAAATGTATTATTATTATTATTATTATTATTATTATCCTGTCTAGGGTAATACCAATTTGGTCCGGTACTCCGTCTTGGACCGGGTTTTATTTTTTGGGACCGACCGGACTGCATACTCGGGCAGAACGTACGCGGAGCGGACGCCACGGAGGTCCGCCCGGTCAAAGTGGACGTCCGCAAGCCCTGTGTGCCCAAAGCACGACCGCGCATTTCGCTTCGCGCACCAGTGTCACACAAAAGACTGTTCGGCATGTATTTTTCACATCGTGGGGATTTTTCACGGACATTTTTACACATAGTCCACTCCGCTTATAGTAAGCCCGAGTCTGTGAGCACCTGTGTCTACCTCTTCACCAAGCGCACAGCAAGCAGGAGAGAGAGGGGGGTGGGGCGGGGACTGAGCTAGGAGGTGCGAGTGCGCATGCGCCTCTACTGTAGGCTGGAGTTTGTTTAATAGTGACGGGGAGTTGATAATAGCGGACAATTTAGTCTTGACGAAATCAAGGAATGCGCCACTATGGCAGCACTTTGGCTTTGAGCCAGACGAAGGAGGCAACCCTTGTTTGCACTGATTGAGTAAGCTGCAAAATTTATTTGTAAGGAATAAAAGAAACAACTTGTTACTGTCACTCTGTTGTCCTAAGGTCGTTTTTTATTTTAAATGAGTCAATTGCACCCCCAAGTGGCGAAAATCCGGTATTACCGACTTGATGCGGTTTTTTACAAAAACCGGACCCTTTTTTTTTCTCATACCGACCCAACCCTAATCCTATCTGCTCATGGTTACAAATAGGATCAAACAATTGAGATATAACGTGTTAATTAATGAGCTGGTTGGTGGTTGGTGGTTTTTGTTTGAGCCAGGCTAGCTGTTTACCTCTGTTTCCAGTCTTTGTGCTAAGCTAAGCTAACTACTTCCTGGCTAGCATCATATTTAGTACACAGATACGAGAGTGGTATTCATTCTTTTGAACTCCCGGCAAGAAAGTGAATTAGCGTATTTCCCAAAACACGGAACTACTTCTATAAGCTCTTCTTTTAGGTTAGTGTACTACTCAAGACCATTTCAGATTGGTTTAAAATAAAAACTCACAGATTGGGTTTAAAGTAAACGCAGAGGTAAAACAACATAGTCTAAGATGTGTTTATCAAGAGACAAGATTTAACAGTATACTGATATTTATGTAGCTTATGTGCTATTTGTTTTAACTACTAGTAGCCCAGTAAATTTAATCCTCAGATAAACACTGCAGGTGACGTCTTTTATGTGAATACCAGCCCAAACTCAGGCCAAGAGCAGTAGAGGGAAACGTGTGGGACAGACAAGTTTGGATTTGTTGTTACAGGCACTCACAATGAAGCCATGATTTAGTTTCTGTCCATGTTGTGTGTCTGTGTGTGTGTGTGTGTTTTGTGGTGTTATGTTTCAGGAGCGAGGATGTAGATAAGCTGTCAGACCCGGGAAAGCAGCACCCTCAACCGAGAAGCATATTCGACTTTGAGCCTGGAAAGAGCAGCACCTCAGAAAGCCGCAGCCAGGTAACGACCTCACATGCAGTCACAGTTTAAAAATACGTTGTGATTTCGCTCTGATTCAAGCAGAGGAAAATGCTTCTGCATAATTCCTTAACCTCTAGATTTATCCAGCATTGTTGTTGGCTCTAATGACTGGAATTCTTTGTGTAGTCTTGGACTGTGTTCCCAGTGTGAGGATCAAGAACAGGTTTGAGGATGGGCACCTTTTCTTTAAGGATTACAGCCTAAGTCCTCATATTTCATCTACTCACACAAAGTAACTTTAAGTATTACACAGTGTACCTGCTGCTTACCACCAGATGTGCTCACCTCTTCTTTTATTCAGATGATCCAACATTCATTCAGTCTTGGTGTTTATGTTGATGTTTCTATCAGGTATTATGCTGAATGTCAGTGATTTATGAGCTGGTGAGATTGACTCATATTCATTTACCTCTGGGGTTTTAATGTATTGTCTGGTGCATTCGGTCCAGAAGCTGTTGTAATTGAGTGTGCAGCCGTTTGTATGTGTCACTTTGTTTAAACACCCCTGGTGAGTTACAGAGCGGTGTCTCTTAAGTTTTTTTTTCGAGTGGCTCCTGCAACAATGTCCCAGATCTGGTGCATATTGTGCCTTGTGTCCGCGCCTGTGAAGAAAAGGAATCTTTGTTTCCACTCCCCCACGGGAGCTGAGGTGTCTTGTGATCCGTATTATGGTGTTAACCTCTTGTAGTTTATAATGGCTCACAGCATGGAGACTCATTTCATTTCCTCTTTATGACAGCGGCCTATGTCCTATCCCCTGGATGGCGTTTAGAAAATCAGCGCACAGACCATATCAGGTGTTGTGTTGCTTCGCAGTGACATTACAGGCTGTGATTGTAGTGAGGATGACTCCCAGCTGAGGGGAAGGCCTTGGCGTTCACAGGGGCACATTCAGCCAAGGTTTATACAAAAAAAACCCTGAAAATGGAGCAGGGGTTCGTGCTCTTCGTCAGCAGAGCCTTTTAAAGTAATGCTTGATAGAATCAGCCGCCCTCTTGGTGTTAAGTCTTTGTACAGACAGGGTGAAAGCGGTATCAGCTAGCTATTGAAATCAAGTTTATCATAATATGAAAGAAATACGTGAGTATTTCCTTATTCCTCTGCTGGCACCTTGACATCCAGCCTGTGTCCAAGTGTCCCTCATTTTGAAAAGAGTTTGACTTGCTACTGTGTACTGCCCCTCTATCTGTCCCTGAAAGCTCCATCCACTGCAGTGGAACTTGCCAGATAAGAATTTAGTCCCTTGAGATGTTCAGTTGTCTTGAATTTGTTTCCAAAAAACAGATTTGTGCAAACCCTCCAAAAAAGGTAACATGCTGTCAGGTTTGCTTTTTTGGCCAAATGTTTGTGCTTCATTATTTACCCAGACACCCTATAAACCAACAAATACTCCTATGCTGACATAATTTCCCGCTCGCCTCCCAGGTTTTCTTTAACTCTCTCTTTCTTTAAGAATATATGCCACATGATCACATAAACTAAAATAATGAAGATCTTAAAGGGCCAGTGTGTAGGATTATGGGGCTATATGGACAGAAATATAATATAGTAAGTTTTTAGTGTGTCATGACCTGTAAATAAGAATTGTTGTGTTCTCCTTACCTTAGAATGAGCTGTTTTTACATAGGGAGTTGGTTCATGTCCATAGAGTCTGCCATGTTGTACCACCATGTTTCTACAGTGGCCCCAAGCGGACAAACTAAACACTGGCTCTAGATAGGGCCATTCAGGTTTTTGCACCAGCCACCATACTACAGCATAGGAGAAACACGGATTTTGTCAACATGAAACTACTTTATTCAGTGTTTTTATTGGTTTAAATCACCGGGTCCATTTGTTTTGGAGAGCAAGAGACCTCTGCGGATAATTCAGCTCCTGGTGAAAACCTCCTTAACATTCGGATTTTAAGTTATCAGACAAAAGTAGGTGAGCACGCATTAGCAAGAATTTAGCTAGTGGCCTGTCTTCGATGACACTGAAGGAGCAACACTGATTTATGTCATGAAACTGCCCTATTCACTGTTTTTTATCAGTTTAAATCTGCTGGGGCCTCATTTATAAAGCTTGCTTACGCACAAAACAGGGCTTAAAAGTGGCGTACACCACTTACCACGCAAAGGTTGTGATTTCTAAAAATAAACTTGGCAGGAGAATGCGCACACCTGTAAGCAAACTCTGAGTCATGTGTGCGCACATTTTGGAAGACACTGGGAAGTGGCGACCCAGACGGCGAGGTGGAGAACTGGAGTCAGATTTTTATTGATGTCTCACACAAATTTAATGTCACGCTATATCCACCTTAGATCCACGTTATCATTGAAATTAAATCCAGCAGCCTTATTTTGCGCTTGGAGTGAGTGATAGTTGTTTCATAAAAACGTTGTAAAATCCAACTCAAATCCTGAATTGAAATTCTTTCTAAATACGTATTTAATCCGCACTGCCTCTAACGTCTCATTGTCCACTCTATGAGCGCAGGAGGGGGAGAGGATGGCACGACTGCATGGAATATATTTATTTATTTAGCTAAATATTTCCAGCGCATTTATCATGTCTCGAAATACAGCTATTAAGCACAACCGTTACACTCATTTCATCAGCCTACTTAGACATGTGCTGTTCATGACAAAACCGGCATGAATAAACGTGTTCGCCTATTACACTTTCATCTTTGAGTTGTATTTCAAATTACACGTTGTATTTTGGGACAGGGATACCACTGGTTCATGCTGTAATTCAGGCCGGGTGTCTGATCAGACTAATTGCCATAAACATATAAATACTGCGGTGACCCTTGTGCGTCATTGCGCAAGATGGCACTGGCACATACTCCTTTTTGTCTCCACCTTTAATAAATGTGATTCTTTATGTCGCACATCAATGTCAAACATCCTCAAATTTAAAAGCAACACATTAACTACATGTTGGTAAAGGAGTAGAAATATTTGGTCTACCTTTAGATCAGACCACTTTTTTTTTGTTCTATTATTTTTGGAGAAGAAGAGATCTCTGCGGACAATTCGGCTCCTGGTAAAAACCTCCTGAATGTTATCAGAGAACAAACGTGGGCACACATTATGAGGTGCCAGGCTAGCAGAGAGAAACTCGATTTGTAGTGTGAAACTATTGTATTCTGTGTTTTAGTCACCGTCTGTTCATTTTGGAGAGGAGGAGAGCTCTGTGGATAATTTAGCTCCCTGTAAAAACCTCCTGAACATCACTGAAACAACAACACTGAAAGAATTCTACCTGGGAGAAGTTTCAGCTGGTTGCAATGTGCAATCCTCACCACTAGATGCCACTGAATCCCTCCAAATCTTACACACTGCACCTTTAAAATCATATTTTAACAAGTTGAGTACAACCAAAAATGTTGTTGTTGCTTTCTTTTTTTGTCCTCAGGTTCATGTATCCCCGAGAAAACAACCTGAGACACCAAAGTCCCCTTCTATTGAGGTGAGCTGCTTTGACAGCATTTTATTTCCACATTCACTCTGTTGAAGTTTCATCTTATAAATCATTCAAAAGGGACACCATTAGCTTCAGGAATTGTTTTAGTACACTGTGTTAGTGTTTTAATTTTGCCCTTCCAACTCCATCATTGCTCTGGCTCAGGCCAGTCTGGTCTCTGAATTGAGTCGGTTTGAGGCTGAGCTGGACTCGGAGATCCAGGGCCTGGAGAGGAGACTTTCCCAGAAGAAGCAGCGTCGAGGCCGGGGTGAGGTACTGAGCCCCCCTCCTGACTCTCTCTGCTGAAGCATCCCTCCTCCTCCCACCCCAATCTAGCAGCTGCAGAATCCTCACCCACCCTCACCCTTACTCCCCTACTCTCAATGAAGGCTGCAAGTCTCAGTGAGACCCTCCCTGCTTGCTAGCTTCATAGCCACGTATGTTTTTTTCCCTCTGTGACCTGGATGACAGCCGTGGAATCGCCTGCCTGCCTTGCTCTTGGATTGATCTGCTGTGTTAATCACCTGCCTGCAAATTGCCCCCACACCTGATTGAGTACAAATTTGGCTGCCAAAAAACTGAAGAACTTTTGCAATCATCTTGACACTGTTGTTCAATTTGCCTCTGCAATCCCACAGTGCTTGTGTTAGAGAGAGCGGATGCCAAAAACATTTATGATTCTCATGCTGCTCATGATTCCTGTGTGATTACATTTGCTTCATAGGCTTTGGTTTGACAGAAATCACAGGCAGCTCAGACAGATTGTGAGTGGTGTTGTTTTTTAGCCCGAGGAGGATAGGACCCAGGGGATTTCTTGCTCCTTTGGGAGTGGTCAGCACCTCTACTTTGTCTGAGTTGTTGTGAGATTTCCTCTGAGCTGTGAGATACAGTTAGCTGCAGGGAACAAACTGTTTAATGTTCACTCTGCTTTCAGGAGGCCAGAGCCAGGGATCCAGTAACTGCTCCAAAGACTGGGACTACCAACTACAGGTCAGTGACAACATTATGTAAGAAAGCAAAGTGGAATGTGATTATGATATTCAGCAGGTTATAATGACATCTTTACTGACCTTTAAGCACAGTTTTATCATTTGAGATGCTTTTTTTCTACAATAGATTCCACTGAAAGTATAAAGTATACTTATGTAGTATCATTTGAGAGTGATCAGTTTCACTCAAATTGAATAGTCTTTCTTAAACATACCAAAAAGACTGTTTAAAGTAGATTCAGAGCTCTCAGTACTGACTATAAATAGTATGTCTTTCTTGGCATGTTTTACCTTTTACTTATTTTTGTACTAAGCTGCAGCATTCCTGTTTTTCTGCTCATGTTAGAGTGATGAAAACAAGTGAACAAGTGGAGCTCAGAGATTAAATTGACTGCAGTTTTAATGATAACTAAATGTAAATTATGTGACTGATGCTTTAGGAGGTCTTAAAGTGATGTTACTGGATTGGATTTTATATAGAGGCAGATACAGGACAGGGTAATGATAAGACCTAGGTCAGTCACCACATAACAGACCTCCTCTGAGCCCAACGCCCAGCCTCTTAATCCACTTTGACATTGCTTCATCAAGTGGGAGTAACTCCCCTGTTGCTTCTTGCTGTTTTTAAGGAACCCAGTGCTGCGATTGGACAGCATGAGCATTAATACTTTGCAGGGTACCTGCTCTGTTAGTTGGATCAGGTGACTCTCTGTGCTGGACTATGTGAGGGAGCTGTTGAACTTTAACAAGTTCAAGTACAGTATTTGTTACTTCAAACAGCAGACAGCATTCCACATTTCTCACCATGTGCGTAATGCTCTCCCGGAGGATTCTCGCTGTTGTTTGCTAAGTTGAGTTCATGGGGTTTGACCTTTTCTGGCTCGGTGGGATAAGGAGCTTTTTTTTTTTTTCTTTAAGAGCCTGTTGCTGAGGACATGTGAAATTAATCCAAACAGCAGGAAGAAATTGTCTCTTTTTTCGCTGTTTCCTTTATATAGACATGTTTAGCTGTTGGTGTCCAGCTGTAAATACTGGGATACAAAACAACACTGTCTGGAAATATGTAAATGAGCTCAGGGGAAGCCAGGCAGGAAGCTTCGGGTTTTGGATTCACTCTCAAACAACTCATGATTCTGATCATCAATGGAGTTTCAGGGCTGTGAAGATGATTTACGCTCCAAACTTCATCTAAACCAGATTCTCAATTCAAGGATAAAAAATATGAGTCACACAATATCATGTGCATGGCCTTCTAGCTGTCTGATTATTTGTCTCATCTCTGTCCAGTGTATGCGAACCAGCAGCCGCAACCAGATGTGTTGTACAGTAAAACTGCTCACACACTGTTGCCCAACACAATAGGGCTGTGTGTACTTAATTATGTGTGTGTATGACTGATTGGGAGACACAGTGACAGTAATATAAATACAAAAAGCTTATATTTTCTTCACTTTTACAGCAATTTATCAGCAGCAAAGCAGCCTGTCCATCGCTCTGCTGGCACACCACTGTCCTCTGCTCCTACATACGGTAAACATGTTTCTTCCCTTATGACTCTGCAACACACATGCACACTGTCACTTTCCCACCAACTCTGCCATGATGATTCTAAAAGGATTTAAAGTATTTCTCTCAGTGCTGTCAATAAGTTGATAATGTTTTGCTCTTCCTCTTCCTCAAACCCGCTGACCCATCAAAAGAAAAGTGCACTTTCAGTAAGCAGGCTGCTCATTTAATCAGACAGCATATATTTAATAAACGGTTTTAGTAATCTAATATATTTTGAAGGTCCCATGGTTCTCTTTCATTGCCACTGTTGTCTTATTCTCTTGTTTCGGATTTTAGATGATGTAAACTTGGAAAGCTCATGCAGTTTTTTCCTACAGTATCAGAAGGTGCTGCAGATGGGTGGGGAGGAAGCCCACAAAAATAGGAAGTGGAGCTCGGAAGACCTGATTAAAGATTAGCTTACCCAATTGTTTTTCCTGGAAATTAGTCCACATGGAGCCAGCCTGCATGATTTCCATGATCCTTCTTGAACATATGTAGCTGTTAAGGAGCAACAACATCCAAAAACAACATGTGCTGAACAAAAGAGTGCACATTTTGGACTCCACTCACACCGCTGTGCCTTCATTTTGTTTCACAGTAGAACGTCTTTCCCCTGCAAATGAAACCATGGAGCTCCCACCTAAGAAAGAGGAGAAAAAGGTATGTTTTTATGGCACCTAACAGGCTGGGAAATCGTTCAAAAATCAATTTTTGTTAAGTGGTTTTAAGTTGTGGTGTTTTGTTTTTTCAATTCTGAATTGTTCACATATTAACTGCATCAACAAATCTTCCCAAAACACTGAATGATTTGTTTGTTTTTCCAGATGAAAGCAGCGCGAGCCAAATTCAATTTCCAGGCTCAGTCACCCAAGTGAGTTGCTGCATATGAGATGATACAATAGATACGCCATTTCCTCTCCTTTCTTTCAGAGTTAGTTACATTTCTAAAAGAAAATGTGTCATAGCTACATCAGATCTAAAGCTTTGGATCAGACCTGAAGTCCAAATTTACTTCTTAATGTACATTTGAAACATTTTGAACTTTTGAACTTTTCCTTTTGTGTGTCTCATTATCCGTATCCCTTTCTTCAGGGAGCTCATGCTGCAGAAAGGCGACATTGTTTACATCCATAGGCAGGTAGATGCCAACTGGTTTGAAGGAGAACATCATGGAAGAGCTGGTATTTTCCCCACATCTTATGTGGAGGTACATTTCATCATGTCTCTTATTCGATGCTAGTTGTCTGAACTGTTGCTTTGTGCTGGTTATCTATGGCTCCTCTGTCCTCCTCCACAGATCCTGCCTCCTACGGAGAAGCCCACACCTATAAAGTCTCCCACTATACAGGTGTTGGACTATGGGGAAGCTGTGGCTCTGTTTAACTTCAACGCTGACCTGCCTGTTGAGCTTTCTTTTCGTAAAGTGAGTATTAAAGTGCAACAGAGAGGAGGTGCTTTCCCTCCATATTTAGCCGTCGTAGAACACATGAATTTGTGGTACAAGTCAGTCTCTGGCTGAAAATCTGATTAGCACTGACATTCTTTCTGTGTTAGATGAGAAGTTTGATAACCATCCCCGATGTCTGTGCGCTAAATAGGAAGCTACCAGCAGCTGGTTAGCTTATCTTAGCATGCAGACTGGAAACAGGGAAACAGCTGGCCTGGCTCTGTAACAAAGTCCACCTCTAAAGCTCACTAGTTACATGCTATATGATGTTTGTTTGATCTGCATAAAACTATAAAAAGCTGTAAAATGCTGTGTACCGGACTGCAATAACAAGGTTTGCATATTACTGTCATACTAAAATCATATAATATGCATAGGCAGTGTATTAAAGGTCCCATAATTTGCTCATTTTCAGGATCATACTTGTATTTTGGGTTTCTAGCAGAACATGTTTACATGGTTTAATGGTCAAAAAACACTTTATTTTTCTGATACTGTCTGCCTGAATATATCACCCTTTGTGTGAAACCCTCAGTTCTAGTGCCTGTCTCTTTAAGCACCACCTTACCAAAAAATCCCTCTCTGCTCTGATTGGTCAGTGTTTCCAGGTTTTCCACAGCCATGCTCTCTCTCTATGTCTCTGCACCACATTGTGGAGCAGGGAATGACTGTGACGGCACAGTAGCCTACCAGCACTTTCTATCTTTATAGAAAGTTTCACTGTAATTGCACTGCTGGGCAACAGCTTCAGTCCATGTTTACTTCCTGTCAGCTGATGTCATTCCCATATGCTGTGTTCACACTACAACGACTCAGAGACAAGCTGCAAGTCATTTTCAATGGAAGCTGGTGACACGAAGCTACAAACTGGCGCCCGGGCATGATGCACTACAAGTCAAAGCTGGCCTGACCTTTTTTTAGTGCTCCAATGACGCAGTGAAACTTCAATTGAACGTTTTTTGTTTTGTTGAAGCTGTGGTGCTGTGTTATTTAAGTTATTTAGGTCAATTAGCTGATGCTTTGCTAGCTTTATGTGCATTGCAGTGCACACAGGGATGCAATTGGGTGGCAAAATATGATGTTCAAAATAGGGCTCAGACATTGATAAAAAGCATAGATTTTTTTATGACTAAATAGAAACTTGCCCTGTTTGGTTCGGTTCGATTGAACTTAAGTTCGTTTGCCCCCTAAGTGCGGTTCATTTGGGCAGGTGTGAACACAGCAATTGCACTCGGGTGCGCACCAAAACAACCGTATTGAGACCCTCTTGAAGAGGTGGTCTTGGTCCAGTTACAAAGTCTGGTGCGGTTCGTTTGCAGTGAGAATGTGTTCCAACCTCGATGTGAACCAACTGCAGTCACACTACACATTGTTTGGGTTAAACATGAGCATGTTACAGTCCTGGAGGATTATACATGTGCCCCTCCTCCTGTGCTGCCTTAACATGAACACTTGGCGCAACCAATGCACCAAAACATGTTTTCTATCTGAAGCCACGCCTTGTTTTCAAACTGTATGGTTTGCCTAAAATGAACAATGACAGCAATATAGACGATGAGCAGCGCTAAAATCAACCTGTGTAGTTGTCCCTCCATTGTGACATTAGAAAGTGTCACATTTATCTCGCAAGCGTACTCTTCTTCAATGTTTTGTTTACTTTCTAGATTATTCCTGCATGGAAATTCTGACCAATCAAGAGCAGCTTTCTCACGCAGGCATTTTATCTGGTCCTCTTGCAAAATTTTGTGTGCTTGTAAATGCTGCTGTAAGAGCACAAACCAACTCTAGACAATTAGGCAACTTTGTAACAAAATTAGTCCCTGATTCAGACCAAAGCAAGAACAACTCTAGGTCTGAGAGCACCCTTAGATGACGTTCAGTTGAGTTGCTTTGTGGCAAGTAGCAGACACACACAAGTATGTATGTAAACGAGTGTCTGAGCAACGACAGTTTGGTGATAATATAGCTGGTCACCCTGTTGTGTTGTCACTTGTATTGTGAACTTGGCAATGCAGAACATTCCAACAGGAAATAGAGAGGAACTCACTTAGGATGTTGGTGTTTCAATTTTAAAATGGTCTATGAAGTAACAAAAAGTATTCAAATTAGATATAATATTTTTCTCTATGTAATATCTAACTTTTAAAATTCTACTCTTTTTTGTTCCTTAGGGTGAAGTGATCGATATAACCAGACGTGTTGACGATAAATGGTTAGAGGGGAGGATCTCAGGGACCAGCCGGAGCGGCATCTTCCCAGCCAATTACGTCCAGGTCAACAAGATGCCCCGCACCAAACTCTCCACTGACGACTTCTCACCGGGCCCCATGTCACCCGTCTCTCCTGGGCCCCAGAGTCCAGGGCGTCCACTCCACTCACCCTGCCCGCGGTCACCCTTATCCCCTTTCACCCCCTCTTCCCTCAGCCCCAAACCTGAGCACTCCCCCCTGAAGCCGTCTTCACCTGTACCTTACGGCAGCCCAGCTTCACAGTCACGCTCCCCCACCCAGTCACCTGTATCCAAAGAAATGGCCAATAGGTGGCCCTCCAAAACTGCGTCACCCACCAACTTGAACAGCCACTGGGCCGGGACACAGTCAGCCACCCAGAGCTCCGCAGCTAGAGCTGTTTCACCATCCACTCAGTCGTCAGCATCCGTACACAGAACAGGAGCAACCACAGCGAACACTCCCAGATACACTGACCCCCCACAGGTCCGCTCTCACTGCACTGCCGTAGATAGTCACTGCATGTCCACACCCTTGGTGGTACTGTTTGTGTTGATAGGAATGTTGTTTATCATTCTTCATTTCATAATGCCTGACATGAGGTTTTATTTTTTACTTCTTCTAGAGTCTGATACCAAACCAGGCTGCTCGGACTCATCCACACGTTAACTCGCTGCCGCCAACACGAGTGCCAAACAACCCTAATTCATCAGTGGTGCAACGCCAACCGTACATCTCCACATTTTTATTTGTCCACATTGTTGCATTAAAGAACAAGTGTTGCAGCTTTGCTGAGTTTGTGGCTCAGACCATTTGTTTGTCTGTTCTCTATTTTAGATATAAAGCTGTTTACAACTACAAACCACAGAATTCAGATGAGTTGGAGCTGAGAGAAGGAGACATTGTACAAGTGATGGAGAAATGTGATGATGGATGGTTTGTAGGTAAGAACTAAATGGATTTATTTTAAAATCACAACTCAGCTCTACTTATACAGTACCTTTCATACGAACATGCAGCCTGACATGCTTTACACAGCAAAATCGATACAATTACAGATAAAAAAAAAGGATATAAATAAACACCAAAAATATATTATGTAAAATAGAAATAAAATAAAAATAAACACCAGGTGTAAAATTAAGTAAAAACAAACAAACAAACAAACAAAAAAACAGGGATTGAAACCTCAAAATAAATACTGTAACGTTACTCCATATTAAAATAAAAAGATAAGAATTGAATGTCCTTTAAAGAAAAGAAAAAACAAACAAACAAAGAATGCAGTTTTCCAGTGTACGTTACGCCAATAAACTGTCCTTGGAAACAGCATAATGGAGCAGGACATTACATAAAAATGGATGACAAAATAAAGAAAATAAGAATGTCCTGGCTGTGGGCCACCAGGAGCCTCAAAAACATCTTTAATGCTTTTACTGAAGGGATTTAACATCAGTTTTCCAAAAGGTAAATCAATCAGATTCCCTCATTTGGTGTTTTTATGATATGATAAAGGACACTGGCTAACACAGCATCTGCATTCACTATTTTCAGTGAAATTTAATTCAGGTCTTCCTTTAAAGGTCTAGTGTGTAAGATTAAGTGGCATCTAGTGATGAGGTTGCAGATGGCAACCAACTAAAGCTAGTCCTGTGTGCCAAGCGTGTAGGAGAACTATGGTGGCCATGAATGGCCCTATCTAGAGCCAGTGTTTGTCCGTTCAGGGCTACTGTGGAACAACATGGTGGACACCGCCATTTGTAGATACAAAAGGCTCATTCTGAGGTGACGAAAATAAATGGTTTTTCGTTTGAGGTGATTTTACACTGATGAAAACATAGTAATGAATATTATATTCCATTTCTACCGATACATCCCCCTAAATCCTACATTTTTAATTTGTCACCCCTCTGTATGTCAGTGCAATGGGGCATCAGTTAGGGACAGGTATATCAAAACATGCTGCAGTGTTAGTCCGCCCTCTAGTGGACACCATGAAACATTACAGATGTAATTGACAGCAAATTTACAGTGAACTGTGAATTGCTTTAGTTTTAGAATACAGACAAACATACATTTTCATGTTTCTGTTGTATGACCGCAGTGTGTGCTCTGTTCTCTGTAGGTACGTCAGAACGGACTCGTGCTTTTGGGACTTTTCCTGGGAATTACGTGGCACCTCTTTGACCTCCTCACTTCCCGCTTGCCTACATCCACCTGGACTCTTACTAAGAGCCCAGACAGTTACTCACTCAGCTCTATCCAGCAGTTCCTGCTTTGACACCCCAGCATTTCTTTATCCTATTACCCCACCACACTCCATATGTCAGACCTGCATGTTCAGTCTGTTCCCCAGAACAGAGGTGAATGCAGGGACATTGAGTGGTTTTTCACCTCACCTCCCTGCATGAGTGCATGTGTGTGTGTGTGTGTGTGTTCCACTGAGACTTGCAGAGTGTTTTCACACACACCACTTGAGAGGAAAGAATGAATGCTGATGATACTGTTTCAGACGCGAAGAATGGACGTTTTTGTTCCACAACGATTTGCAGCTGCAGGAAATTTGCATTCCTTCCCAGTGACCAGCACTGTTCCCTCTGAGGTCCTGATACAGTATGATGCCGCATTCAGCTTTTTGTCACCACAGTGCCATCACAAACCACTGCTGAGTATTTATACATGAGGACAGCACATTTTTCAGACATTGCGACGGACTAATGTTTGCTTCAAATATCTTCCTCAGATTTTCTTGCAGATCTCTGAAAATACCCTGGGGAAGATTAAGGAAACAACACAAACATCTGTAGATATGTGCTTAAAGAAATGCACAGTGAGGGCTCGGACATGTCAAGAGAAGTTTACAGCCTTTCGCAAGGCTATGCAGAGGAGCAAATATAATTAATGCATGTAAGCAAGTTGTTCATTAGAAAGTAATTGGCTTTTTGGATGTTGCTCTCAAGCCATGGAGTGGAATGCCGAATGTGAAAGTGAAGAGATAGATTCTGTGCCGTAAGAGAAGTTGCTTTGCTCTAAAATATAATATCAGACCTCTGTAAGTTGTACAAGATCAGCTCTGTCGAATAAGTTAAATCTGGACAATGCCTCCACAGCAAATGGTTGAATGATCTTTTAATGTGTTGGATGTAATGCTTTATGTGCCAAATCTTACATTTCATGACATTTCTCTTTTAAATTCTCCATGAAACAATCCCAACTCACTTTATTTCTGCTTTCATGTTTTCTCTGCTTTCGGGGTTAACATTCTCACTTTGACAGTATTTCCAAATCACTTATATTTGTACCAATGCAACCATTGACAAGTGTGACCTAATTAGAAATCCTTAACATGAGGTCATTTTGCAATTTTATATGAGATATTCATGATTTCACTGTAAAAAAAAATGAATCATATTTAGTAGACACGGGAGACGATTGTACAGACTGTAACCTTTTAACAAATTGAAAGTATAATATATATTTGCTTATAAAACAATGTATCTCATGTATGGTACGCAATTTTTTTTAAAGCAATTAAACATTACAGAGTGATACTGAGAGTAGCTTGTGTTCATGTGGTCATTTTGATAAATACTTTTCATATATGTTAATTTAACAAACACTTAAGTATGGAGCTGATCGGGGAAGACCGGGGGAATGTCACCTTCATAGCTTCAGCATACAGGTATTTGTATTGAATCTTGCAAATGTGCCCGTATCCCATAACATAAGTGGCAACCACAACAATATGAAAGTACATTCACACAAATAAACAAATTCTGACTGTTTTTTTTTCTCATCTGCATCAACTTCTCTCTGAACTTAAGGGAGAGGGAGGCATATACTGTACCATGCTGATCACATGTATCCTGAATGGTTCGTCTGATAATGTAACAACCATCCTTCTTTACATCTCGAAGAATATTTTTAAAAAATCATCAAGCTAAAGTAAAACACTAAAACAATCAAGGCACACATGCTAATACAAAACACGTGTGTAGCAGAAACAGACAAAAAGGTCAACAAGATTCAAGGTAAGACATTTAATTCATACTGGGAAAAGCAGTAGAAATTTCAAAAATAAAAACTTTATTTATATATGACAAAAAAAGAATGTAATGATATGATATGAAAAACAAAAAAAGATAAAGTAAAATTCAGTTAAAACTACAGGCTAAGATAAGATAAAACAACCATCAGTTAAAAAAAACATTTCAGGAGAAAGTAATGGTAAAAAGATGTGTTTTAAGATTATGTTTAAAACTTTCAACAGATGTAGAGCCCTTAAGACCCTCAGGCAGACTGTTCCAGAGTTTAGGGCCAAAACTGACACAGGCTGCCTCTCCATGCCTTTTAGTTCTGACCTCTGGAACAACCAAATGGAGATAAATTGTTAATCTCATTGATGTAGTAAGAAAATACCATTAATTGTGAAATTATGTTAATTATAAGTGGCTAGTTGTGTCTGACAAGAATTTAATATTATAGTAAGATTAAGACAATATAAAATCTGATATGGCTTATTTTAAAATATAAATAAAAACAACAAAATAAAACAACTAAACAAAATAGCAAATGAGAACATAATTATTTTAAAAAAATATATATTAAAAATTATTATTATTATTATCATATGGAGCACCTTTCATTTGTAAATAATGTCTCAAATGGCTCTTTGTGGTGTTATTTATTTGTTTTGTTGTGTATTTGTATTTTGCGTGAGTGTCATGTCTCTATTCTTTGTTTATAAGCTAATTAGGTCATAACTTATTTTCCCCATTGGGCATTAAACACTTTCATATTTAATCTAATCATGGGGAACTGAAGTAGTGGTTATAGTAGGTATTGTGTGCTTGATTCACTTTTGTGCTTCTCGGCATCACCTGCGACATTTATTTGATACAAACCAGTTTTAAAGTCTAACCATGTCATCAGTTTGCACCTGTGACGCCAGGTGAAAGCCATCAACGTCAATTAACAGGCTGGAAACTGGGACGACAGAGAGGGGAACTACGTCATCACTTAATTGATGTGACTCAGGTTGGAGCGCGCGCTGCTCTGCTCTGCACTGCCAGCAGGTGGCGCGCGGACACAAAACGCAGCCGCAGTGTGTTTTCAGGATAAATGGCTCAATTATCACCGCGGCACCCTCCTCTCCTCCTCTCCTCTCCTACCTCCTCCCTGCTGCGACACGCCCAGTTATGCTGCCCGTGTCAAACCTTTTATTTTGGTAATAGCACATGGCACCGCGAGCTCATCGCAGTGATACCACTGCGCGCGCAGCCACAGGTGGTGTTCATGCGTGCCACCTTCACATCTGAAGCAACAGAAGAAGAAGAGAGAGACTGGGGGACTAGCAGCGCTTCATCGCCGCTTCACTGACGGAGGAAACTCATAAAGCTGCTTTCTGCTTTGTTGGGAGCGGGTGTTGTTGGAGGCTGAGGTGAAGTGGGACCTGCTGTCTGCTTGGTGTGTGTTCAGGGCTTTGTCGAGGAGCGCGCCGAGGTTTAACAGGTGGAGAAGGCACATTAAATCACTGCACTCACCTTGGTAAGTAAACATGGCGTTATTAAAAGTGTCTCTCGTCCATATAGTCTCTTGGCTAACTCAGAAAAACTGTATTTCATTTGAAGCAAAACTTTTATTAGTTGGGGTGCAAAGTAAGTGTCCTTATCTCACTTTTATTGTCTAATGGCATCATCATATATCACACTTCTGTCTGTAACGTACGTGCTAGGTTGCCTTAATGGCAGGCAGTGTGATATATTATAGATTTATTGTAGTTATTAAACCCCAGAGACTCATATCTGCTCATAAAAAGTGTGGGAACCTCAGAGAATGCGCTGAAGCCTCGCTAAATATGATGGATGCCAAGTATGCGCAGTTAAAGTATGCACTACTCACATATGAGCTATTTTGCCAAGTGATGCGTGATATAAGTGGAAATTAAAAGTCAGTCTAACTGACTAGAAAATCCTGAGCCCACACAGAGAGCATGTTTCCAGCACCTACTGTAGACCTTCCACCCTGTTAATGCATCTGTATCCAGGAGAGCAGGGGAGGTTATTTGTTGCACATTAAGCAGTCAGTGTGATTTGTGGAGGGGCTGGACCAGGTGCAACCTCAGCAATCTTTCAAGCCACTATTTATGTCACATTAGTTCAACTGGTGAAGTTGTTATCTTCTCTCTCCCCCTCTCAAAGTGTTGAGGGTCCACTGTAGTTCAAGTACAACACTGTAATAACCTCATTGTCTTTCCTTATAAGTGTCTAGACCTGGCTTCTGAGCTCAACAGGTGGGAAGGTACTTTGAGGTGTATAATCCAGAACAGTCCCAATGAAACCTCATATTCCCAGACCCCCAGCGCCTGCTGTTTGTGTACCTTCCCCATTGTGATTGGACGCTGCTGCCTTTCATGTGCATGCTCTACCTCCTCTCACTTTATAGTGTGTTTGTTCCCTGGTGCTTTTTTTGTTTGTTAGAGAACACCATGCCGTTACTCATAGGATACAGCTAAAGCCATCCAGGAAGCAAAAACAGACCACTGTAATTTTGGAAAGAGTGGCTTTTTAAGAAAACAGGGAGAACTTGTTACTGTACCTTCTAACTCAGGGAAGGAATTTGTTTGTTTTACATTGCACTGAGGTTTTAACCGAAGCAAAGAACATTACAGTCTTCTTTTTTAGTTCTGCTAAGTAGTACTGTGTCGTAGCAGCTTTTCTCTGTGATGAAGATGTTTACAATTATGCAGGAAGTTTGTATTATCTGTTAAGTCTGAATGATGAAAGCATTTTTTTTGGCGTGTGGTTTTCAGCTTTAGCTGAGGCAGAAGCATGGCAGGATATTTCTGACTGTTCTGTCTTTCACGTGACATCAAATTTAGTAGAAACAGCAGTTTGTGTGGCAGAGGATGCTTCTTACCAAGGTGCACCGTTGCCACAGTGTAGCTCAAGAGCGTGCATGTCAAGAACAAAGTGGCAGTTAGTGTGTCTTTTGTGAGGAGGGCCTAATGGTGCATGCAGAGGATGTGGTGAAGCGGCCTGATTGCCGAGCAGCAGTGTGGAGTCTGTTCAGTGTGAACAGCAGAAACATGATCTCCAGATGACGATGATGCAGAGGGAGATAAGTGGAGCCACTACCACAGTGTCCTTGTCTTGTTAAAAACCAAACTCCACAGCGGACACAATCCAGCCCACTGTAGCAGCGCTGCAGCAAAGTGCTCATGAGTGATTTGATTTGATTTCACTTTATCGTCAGGTAAAAGTCTAACATTTGTCCTGCATCTCAGGACGTCAGCTGTCTCACATAGATACACAGAACACAAAGCAACATTTAACCAAGCAACAAAGCCATACTACAGGATTCCCATGGCTGTACAATTCCTGGAAAAGTTATGAAATTAGAAAAACTGTTTTCCAGGTGTTGAAATGGTCTGAAATTAACAGAATGGTTTCACATTGTTTGGCTATTGTTTAAATACTGTTCTTAAAAATCCCAAAACATGTCTAATGTTACATGATATATTGTTCTGGTTATACAAATTCAAACATAGTGCTGTGCTGTGTGACCGTTGAAACGTCCCTATCACATAATGCATATTGGACTATGCAGTTGGCAGTGAGACGGTCTCACGAATGAGGAAAGTTAGCAAACGATAGCAGTCTACTAATTCACAAATGCCTGGGAAATGCATGTTTAATAATGCATGGTTTTCGAGCAACAAATACAATGCATGGCTTGAGAGAGGCTGACCCTACCTGCGCTGGTATAGGGTTTGTACCAAAGCATCAAGACACCCAAATGGCTGCTCAACAGACTGCCAGCGTCTGTGCATATTTTACACCTGCTGTAGCCAGGCCAAATAACGTTACCGCTTTGTGTCTACTGTATATATAGACTATATGACCATATGCGCCCTATGATTGCTGTATAGGCCTCCCTTTTTTAAACTACTGCTACTACTACTTCAGTGAAGTCATGGAAAAGTTACGGAAAAGTTTTAAAAATTCATTAGTGTGGGAACTGTGATACTTCAAACACTAGAAATCACATGAGACATTGTGTGTTTTAAAGCGTATGTGGTGTGGCTTTTCGTTAAGGTTATGATGCAGTATGAAAGCCTGCAGGTGGGTGCACCCTAAAAGTTCTCACTAAAAAGGGAGTAACCCACAAAAATTACAGGTATGGCTCAGTGTGTAATTATTTTGATGACACATGTACTATTATCGATACAGAAACTCTTCAACCAACACCCTGTTTTTGACATCATTTGTTGTTGTTTGATATTCTTTCATCTCCCTAGCGACTGCAGCTATATCTGACCAAATGGGTGTGATTTGGAGAATGCCCAGAATGTTATTTCACGCGGCTCAGTCCAGGGAGAGGCTCACTATTGCATTCCACTCCTTTTTAAATCAGTGGGTGTGTGTGTCCAGGTAGGTGCCGACCTGTCAGGGCAGTGCGTGACACACAGGGTAGAGTCAACATCAGAATGCATCACTGATGAGGGCTGTGGAAAGTTCACACTGTATGGCCACCAGCGAGAGCCTTGACAAGTGTGGTTCATTCCAGGAATATTCCTCCACAGCCACAGTGGTTCATCTGTGAGAGTGTGTGTGTGTGTCTTTGCATCAAAGCTCAGCCTGAGCTTTCAGTTGGATGTACTGCATCTGCTATGTTCATCAGCCATTCTTTGAGTATTAGCATGTTGGAGAGCCAGTGCTTGTTCATTTCAGCCCAGTGGATTTTGGCTCAGAGTTCAAGGAGAAGAAAAACAGTCTCAGTGAAGAGCTCTAGTGATTCAGGGAGGAGGTGAAGAGTTGATGTAGGTGGCCAGACATTTCATTATACAAAGGCTTAGTCAGCTATCTATGCAGTTAATCCAGCGCCATTCAAATCTCGTGAATATTTAATCTCCATCACAGTACATATGGAAGCAACTTGTTTTTTCCAAATGTTACATTCCTTGGAAACAGTGAGGTGTTAATTCTGGGATTAGCTTTGTTTGACATAATGACGTTAATGGTTTCCTGCAATGTGCATATTTATTGGTGGGCTACTTTACTCTAAATGTCTAGCCAGCTGTGTATCCGGTCCACATAATGCATTTTTTTTTTTTTTTTTCATTTTAAGTGTGAAATGATAATATAACTGTCAGTGCTGGTTGCCAAACCTGTGCTGTAGTGACATGCTCATCAAAGTTAATGACTCATCAGGGGTTAGTCATAATTTTTGACACGCTCCACTAAATTACACACGTAGTTTCAGACCTGTGTTTGCAGGTTTCACTCCTTCAAGCTAAACTACCCGTAACTGCACGTTATGGGTTTGTTATGTCACGTAAACATGCTAAATTGAAGATTGCACATCAGTTAGGTGTTATTGTGTCTATGAGCCTCAGCCTAAATAACACTCAGGTTCACCACCCCAGACCACCAGGGAGTTACGCTGAGGCTTGTAGCACGTGTCTTGTCTCATTACTAGTCAAGGACACAAACCTACAATACTGCTGCAGCTACACTCGTATGCAGCAAATGCAATGCAACATTTTTTAGTTTTTTAAAGTTCTGCTATACATTAAGTATCCTAATTTAAGAATAACTGACAAACTGTTTCATTCAATATTTCAAAGAGTAGCATTATATTTATATATATATATATATATATAAAATGTTTTTTCAGCTTCACCAGAACTTTTAGATGAGCAACACAGATCTATGATTTTGACAAACTAGTTTTTAACTACAAGCACACAGTCTATTATTGAAAACTGTTTGCAAATGAAACCCTCGGGCTCTGTGCATGTTGAAGCAATGAGCCTTGAATCCAACATTTGGAAAGGCCTGTTCATCTCCTTCATACCTCCACTATCTCTTCTGCCTATAGGGACAATCTCTCAATCATGTGACAAGTGCCAAAAGGCCTTTAATATATAGAGTATACATAACGGGCTTAGACTTTTCCCAAAGAGTGAGAATGTCCATATGGAACTGAAATACAGTCTGAACCAAGGGATGCCTGAGCTCAATATGTTTCGCTTTACCCTCCACACCAAAGTGTGCTTTATATGCAGAGTAGCAACACTGAGATTTGTTTCTTTGAAAGACATGAACCCAAATAATAATAATAATAATAATAATAATAATGTGATAATAATAGAACTTTGGACCAGTACTAGGGTTGAAATGGTGACTGGTTTTATGATAAACCGGTTAGTAACACCTTTTTAAATCTAAATTATCATTAAAACTGTTGATTACCGCACTTTGAAAAACCCACAGTAAATACTGTCGAGCATCAACCAAAGTGAGCAACAGTCTTCCAGACGCCGTCACAACATTCTGTGTGGGTTTGTTTTGCTCTTCCGTTGTTTATGGAGTGGGCACACGGCTGGCAAACCCAGTGATGTTTCCGCACATGCATTTCACAGACAGGCTGTATTTGATGTTAATGCACATTTGATATGGTTCATGAGAAGATATTGGCTACTTTTTTTTTTAATGTTTATGCAAACACAAAGTGTATAATGCTGCTAATTTCATTTGTGGTTTTCAACATAAACCTTGGTGAAATTATTTCAGTGAGTATATCAGTACATTTTCAACATTTAGAGCATATTTTTATAAACCCTGTGATAATACTGATAACTGTGAGAATTTTGGTCACCATGATCATGACATGAATTTTCATAAAGTGTCATCTCTAGCTAGTACGTAACATCAAACGGTTTTCCATATTTTATTTGATTGTAGGACGTCATGTGCCAGTTAAGCTCTTTGTTGAAATGTAGCAATACAATATTTGTATGATGAAATGTTTTAATGGAAAAAAAAACCTACTGCCTAGATTAAAAGATAAAGTAATTAATTCAGAAAGCAGTTAATCATTCATATAGTTGCTGAGATAATTTTTCTGGCATTTGACTGATCAGTTAATCAGCTAATGGTCTGAGCGCTATAAATTAGCAGGAACAACTCTTGTAATACACTCACACAGTCACAGCCTTCTAGAGCCTCTAAATTTGAATCAACACCTCTTTATGAGTGTAGGATGTCTGATTTATTGCCATGCTGTTTTAAGACCTGTCACAGTACCTATTTTAGGTGGATGATATATTGTCTAAAAATAATTGTAATAAACAATATTACTGTCATTTAAAGAACATTTTATGCCACTGATAAGATGATACACCCTTTGAAAGAGCAATGAACTTTTCATTCACATTGGAATTTGAATATGATTTTATATATATATATATATATATATATATATATATATATATATATATATATAGTACAGGCCAAAAGTTTGGACACACCTTCTCATTCAATGCGTTTTCTTTATTTTCATGACTATTTACATTGTAGATTCTCACTGAAGGCATCAAAACTATGAGTGAACACATGTGGAGTTTATGAATGAACACATGTGGAGTTATGTACTTAAAAAAAAAAGGTGAAATAACTGAAAACATGTTTTATATTCTAGTTTCTTCAAAATAGCCACCCTTTGCTCTGATTACTGCTTTGCACACTCTTGGCATTCTCTCCATGAGCTTCAAGAGGTAGTCACCTGAAATGGTTTTCCAACAGTCTTGAAGGAGTTCCCAGAGGTGTTTAGCACTTGTTGGCCCCTTTGCCTTCACTCTGCGGTCCAGCTCACCCCAAACCATCTCGATTGGGTTCAGGTCCAGTGACTGTGGAGGCCAGGTCATCTGCCGCAGCACTCCATCACTCTCCTTCTTGGTCAAATAGCCCTTACACAGCCTGGAGGTGTGTTTGGGGTCATTGTCCTGTTGAAAAATAAATGATCGTCCAACTAAACGCAAACTGGATGGGATGGCATGTCGCTGCAGGATGCTGTGGTAGCCATGCTGGTTCAGTGTGCCTTCAATTTTGAATAAATCCCCAACAGTGTCACCAGCAAAACTCCCCCACACCATCACACCTCCTCCTCCATGCTTCACAGTGGGAACCAGGCATGTGGAATCCATCCGTTCACCTTTTCTGCGTCTCACAAAGACATGGCGGTTGGAACCAAAGATCTCAAATTTGGACTCATCAGACCAAAGCACAGATTTCCACTGGTCTAATGTCCATTCCTTGTGTTTCTTGGCCCAAACAAATCTCTTCTGCTTGTTGCCTCTCCTTAGCAGTGGTTTCCTAGCAGCTGTTTGACCATGAAGGCCTGATTTGCGCAGTCTCCTCTTAACAGTTGTTCTAGAGATGGGTCTGCTGCTAGAACTCTGTGTGGCATTCATCTGCTCTCTGATCTGAGCTGCTGTTAACTTGCGATTTCTGAGGCTGGTGACTCGGATGAACTTATCCTCAGAAGCAGAGGTGACTCTTGGTCTTCCTTTCCTGGGTCGGTCCTCATGTGTGCCAGTTTCGTTGTAGCGCTTGATGGTTTTTGTGACTCCACTTGGGGACACATTTAAAGTTTTTGCAATTTTCCGGACTGACTGACCTTCATTTCTTAAAGTAATGATGGCCACTGGTTTTTCTTTAGTTAGCTGATTGGTTCTTGCCATAATATGAATTTTAACAGTTGTCCAATAGGGCTGTCGGCTGTGTATTAACCTGACTTCTGCACAACACAACTGATGGTCCCAACCCCATTGATAAAGCAAGAAGTTCCACTAATTAACCCTGATAAGGCACACCTGTGAAGTGGAAACCATTTCAGGTGACTACCTCTTGAAGCTCATGGAGAGAATGCCAAGAGTGTGCAAAGCAGTAATCAGAGCAAAGGGTGGCTATTTTGAAGAAACTAGAATATAAAACATGTTTTCAGTTATTTCACCTTTTTTTGTTAAGTACATGACTCCACATGTGTTCATTCATAGTTTTGATGCCTTCAGTGAGAATCTACAATGTAAATAGTCATGAAAATAAAGAAAACGCATTGAATGAGAAGGTGTGTTCAAACTTTTGGCCTGTACTGTATATACATACATGTATATATATGCGTATACCAGAAATGACAGCAGTACATGTCTCAGCACAGTGTTTATTTTTGTTGTTTTTTTTTAAATTTGGCTTGGGTGCTGTGAAAAAAAAACGCTATGGCATCTTATAATTTCTTATATGATAGGGAAAACACTGCCATTCTGCCCTCAGGTTTGCTAAAATGTTGGTGACACTGAGCAATATCATACCATATATGGGCATGACCTCGTTTTGCTGACCTCTAAATTGATAAGATATTAATTGTGAGAGGCCTAGCTGTTATATTAAACTACATTAGTTTTAGCTGTGCATACCGATTTTAAACTTGTAACTGTGTGTATGAGCCAATTGTTAAACCTGTCCTGGAAATTTGGATGCTGCCTCTTATAGTCTGTCAAACTTGACACCTTGCTGTTGTTGGTATGTAGGAATACAGGTAAGTTGCAAACCTGTGTTAGTCAGTAGTGAGAGTGTTTCACTGTGGTACAAGTTTCATTCTCCTTATGCTGACCTCCTGCCATTTGACGGATACTGACCTGCGAGCTATAGAAATGACTTCATGACTAGAATTCTTCTCATTGTATTGGGTGTGTTGAATTGTGCTGCCAGACTGGCACGGCAGCAAAAGCGGCGAGATGTCACCAGAACAGAATTCACCTTTTATGTGTCTTGGCAGCTGCCCAACAGCACTTTTGTGTGATGGCGAGGTTTCATCAAACTGCGTTCAGCACTTTGTTTTATGTGAGCAGCACCAGTGCAGTGCAGTCTTAAAACCTCATCATTGGTCAATTAGGCACAGCTCATGAGTGTGCCACTTATCCTCACCACCACTGTGTTGTTTTTCTTTTGCGCTGTTTGTCTGCTCTGCCGCATACTTTCACCATCCTTTCACTTTGACGTTATCCACCACCAGCGCTTTTATGATGCTAACAGTGAACGTTTACGCAGAGAATTAGCAGGGTGCTCGTTTGATAATGGCCGCTCTATAGTACAAGCTGCAGAAGCTCATGGAACTAATTGAGAACCCCAGAGGCTGGGAAACTTTGGGGCGGCTGCTCCCTGTCATTATCACAACTGCACTTATTTCTTGAGGCCACAGCAATTAAGAGACCCTAATGATGGTGAGCCCAGTAACCCTGCTAATTGGCCCAGACTGTTAATGGTTTACTGGGCCTGCACTGCGTGTCCCAAACACTTGTGGAATGTGCAGCGGATGAAATGGGCCAGTGTTTGGAGGGGTTTAGGGGAGTAGCATGGCTGATGTCCTATATTCATTTTACTTGGGTTGGGTCTGTGATTTCCAGAAGTGTTGCTCCTCATATTTAAGAGCTTTGATAACTCTATTATGCAATATTTGTAATCATTGACAGACTTATTACTTTATTGAAAGGCACTGAGTAAGATTTACATATCAGTGTCAGCAACAACATGCATTTTTGTCTGTACTATCTGATATGCAGCACTTTGGGTCAGCCTGAACTTTCAATGACAGTAAACATTTGTGTTGATATTGTCAGATATTAAAACATGGTTAACTGATAGAGTTACAGTGTGTATTCAGAGGTGCAAAATCATGGTGAGTCTGTAATTACTGGACACTATCTAATCTGCTAAATGTTTTTATGCAACTGCCTGACGGCTTTCCTGTTAACTGTGGTATGTGTGGAAATGTTTAGATAATGGCAGTGACTATGGTGATAATGATCAGTGGTGGACAGTAACAAAGTAAATTTACTTGAGTACTGTACTTGAGTACATTTTTTGAGTATCTGTACCTTACTTGAGTATTATTTTTGGGGGAAACTTTTAATTTTACTTCACCACATTTGAAGGACAAATATTGCACTTTTTACTCCACTACATTTCTATTGATGCTCTCGTTACTCAACACTTTTGCTCTTCCGTCAGCTGATGAATTTTCTTTTTTTTTTTAAATTTATTTATTTTTTTTTTGCTAATTTTTTTTTCTAAATTGCTCCACTGGCAGATTTTTCTGCTTGTTTGAAGTGAAAATTTGCTTGAAACAAATAAATTGTCTAAAAACAAGTCACTTTTTAGGTCATGTGTCTTATTTTAAATGTAATGAGATTTGTTTTGACTAGAAATAAGACAAATATTCTTGGTAAGATTTTGAGTTTTTGCAATGTATACTTCATGATGTGTTCAAATGTAACTACAAGAAAAGGAAATGTGGGTTTTTGTGAGAAAAATACAGTTGGGGGGTGAAATTTGTTTTCTTGGCAAGCAATTTCATTTGTTGATGAATGCAGCTGAGTTTGTGTTCTGAGGCTTCTTGCCTTTATTTTTATTTTTGAGCTATAAACATCTCTGTAGCAGAATCGCATCAGAATGACAATAAAGCTACTTTGCTTTTCTGTATTTCCTGAGATTTTTTAAAAGTACTTTTACTTTAAGTATTTTTTTTAAGCAAATACTTTAGTACTTTATCTTAAGTAATATTTTGATTAAGCTACTTTTACTTGTATTGGAGTAATATTTGACAAGGAGTATCTGTACTTTTACTCAAGTAGTGAAGTTGTGTACTCTGTCCACCTCTGATAATGATAAATATATTTCCGAAAATCCAGATTGAAGTGTAGTTTATCCTAAAGTTGCTATATAAGACATTCAGAGAATACTGGGTCGGGGTTATCTGCACGTGGCTTTCACTTCGTCACAAGCAAACATGGAGATGGCTGAGCCAAAATGGCGGTGGCTAGCAGTGCTAGCCACACTAACAGTGCTAAAAGTGCTGACAGAGCTAACAGTGTTAATGTGAGGGGGCACCGAAGCATTTCCACGACAGTGTTGTCCCAATTCATGGTGGTGTTATCAGTGCTAACTGCCCTGTGAGTGCAGTGCAGAGCGGTGGCAGTTGGTGAGCCAATGGTATACTATACGCAAATGAAGTCACATGCATGTGCTGCCAGAACGTCTACCAAAACAAAGAGCAGAGAAGCTCAGATAACACACAGAGGCAGCCTGACTTCATCCTCTGCTCAGGACACCATTACTCCACTATATTTGTACATAGCAAATGGTGGTTCGCTCTTTATATTAATGTTCAAAAACTCATATAACCTTTTTAATGATCTGGAAAACAAATCCAGCATGCTATTGTGTCTCTATAGAAAGCAACAGTCAACTATTAGATGTAAGTTCTGCATTTACGTTAAGAAGTTGATGCCAGACCACACTTTGTCTTGTGAGCTCAGCAATAGATGATTTAAAATGGTTTTGGTGTAGGCATTTTTTTGAGAGAAGCACTCTATACTTAAAATAGCTTATGTCATTGTCTACGTGTGCACCTATATATTAGGTGTTGCACTAATGTCTAAAATAAATCCGCATTTTCTCAGTTTCAGTCGTGTGTGTGTGTGTGTGTGTGTGTGTGTGTGTGTGCGCGCGCGCGCGTGTGCGCGCTGACATTGTGCAGGTGTCGATCTGTTTATGAACCTGTGTTTATCCCATCATCACTGTACACCACAGAGGTCTTGTGTCTCCACATGCAGTCACACAACAGACAAGCTTCATCTACACCTGTGAGCAGAGTCTGAGTAAACTGGCATTTAAATCACAGGTTATGCTCAAGTTGAAAAGCATCATCAGCACAACCATTTCAATGCTGCAAAGCATATTCTGCTCCAGTTTCAGCCCACTGATACTTTAGAAGATAGTGTAAATGGTAACAGCGAATTTAGTTTATTATCTTAGTTTGGATGTTCAATGACAGTGATGGAGAATAGTGTGTATACAACATCAGTGTCTTGTTTGCTGATGGGGACCTTATCATTCTCGTCCTGCCATTCCTTTCAACAATGTTCATGCTGATAACTGAAGGAGTGACTTGTTCGTAGGAATGCCCAAACACATGCAGGTATTTTGTCATAGAGTAGTTAGTCAGGAGCAGTGAAGCTGCACTGTCAATAATCTTTGCCAAGTCAACAGAGAGATCCTCGTTTTTAGCACGCAGTATTTACTGATATGGATCCTTGTTTTCGCTGATGAGCTCTTGCAGAAGCTTTTACTGACCTCTGTGAAAGTGCCACCAACAGTAGCGCACAACACACTGTCATTACCAATTATGATTTTGCAATGTGTAATATTTCGAAAGCTCAATCCAGTGGTTCAAGTAATTAAAGATCTAGATCTGCAGGAATCTATCTATCTGTCTATCTTGTCATGTGGCTGTGTAGATTAAAGAGAAACATCAGCTAAATTAGGAATTCCAATATATTATTTCCATGGCCTAAGAAAGGTCAATCAATATTTGCTGCTTTATAGACAGTGGATGGAGGTGAGATTTTTGGATCTACTTTTTTTTTTATACCCAGATGAGCTTTATTTTATTATAATGTTCTCATTTCTGAAACAGTAAATGTACCCATATACTCAAAACTGTGAACTGTCTTAGACCTTAAGAATAATGTGTGAATTTTGAAAATGGGTGTAGTTTCCCTTGAAGATTTGTGGATGATTAAATGTATGATAGATAATTATAAATTAGATTAATTAAATATTTTAACAGAATCTTGAGCCTTAGTATATGACGTGATAGTCAGTGCTGACTGTCAACTTTGGAATATTGTTAAGCTGAAATGATTTGTCCCATATGGAAAGCAAAAAGGCCCGTGGATGATGTTACAATATTGCAATAATGGCTTTACAGAAAAAATGTGTCCACAAGAGATTAGAACAATGAAAACTCCTCACATGGTTTCACTATACATTGGCGTCTCACATGATGTGATTTTAAACACTAGATTTACAGTTTTAGATTCACAAATTTACAACAGACTTTGTGGAAAGCAATATCTATAAATATGCGTGCAAACCCTAACCATACAAATATAAAATACCCACTGTGGAACTACAGATTTACAAAACAACTGAATTGTGAGACAAGTTTATATATATACTACAGCCCATTCTTATAAACAAGTCTCAAAGGGCTACCATGCTACATGACGTGTATCATACTACACCACTGTATGCATATACATTAAACACAATGGTCACAGTGAGACGCAATGAGACTCCCCTTGCGCTTGCATGACTTTTTGTTTGCATTTGTTTTCCCTGTCCTGACGGAGCATTTGGATTTAATGAAACTCCTTGGCTTTGCAGGCACTTTAGCAATGTTAGTCATGTGTCTTTGGTTTCAGATTCTTCCAATTCCTATTTGATGTGGTTACACAATCCATGTCAAGGCGACTTAGGCCAGTGGAAGTGAAGTGTTGCTGAAGATGAAAGGCGGCTTATGCAAATGTTCCCTGTCTTCACCTGTTGGTCTAATATTGAGCCTGGCCAGCAGAAGCATGTTAGAACATTCTGCCGTGCACATGTTTATGTCCCACATTTTACTCACGCTCAATCTCATGCTCATCTTCTCATTTTCCTTTTCAGGGTTTGGACAAGAGTGTGTGCTGATCCGATCACTAAATGGCGCTGACGGTGAACCTTATCGGTCCTTCCCCATGGGGCTTCAGAATATGTGGAGGACGGGACTTCAAGAAAGCCATAACTGTATCAAAGGTACGGGTCAACAGCCGCCCTGTTGCTGAACCTAGTCACACCTTATCAAACCATATCCTCTGTTTTTGTCAAAACATAGCCTGTAATGGCATGTCATGCAAAGTCAACTTCCTCCTCACTACGTCTCTTTTCTTGTCTTTGTTTGTGTCCGCGGGCTGCTTCGTACCTATTTCCTTGACTACTGAAACCGTTAGAATAGAATGGAAGTAGATTACATTAGAAGGAAACCACTGATTACAGTTACAGTGGAAGCTGAGGTGGGAGGTGAGGGGTTCCTGGTTGCAGAGTACAGTCTGTGAGTGTGGGTTCATGTTTCTGTGCTAACTCATGTGCACGACCACGTGCATCAGTATGTTCATACTTCAGCATGTGCATGATATTTTTACTGACTATACTTTTCCAGTCACTGTTAAAAAAAGGGAAGATGGGATAGAAGGAGCGGAAACGTTACCACTGTAAGCAGACAGAACACAGTAAACACCACCAGGAAACCCTCTGCATGCCAGAGACACCCACTTCTGCCCACTGCACATTCTGGTCCTACATCACCACCTCAGCCTGTTTTTTTTCCATCGAGACTTTCCCAGTAGCTCCCCAGACCATGAAAGATAAGTTATGGCAAAATCATGGCAGGGTACCCGTGCCTCACACAGACTTTGACTTCAAAGGTGTTTAATGTTTGCCCCCTTCTTGACATCTTATGCTAGAAAAACAGGTCCTCTCATGAATAAGTCGGCTTTAAGTCTGATTTTGTTACTGCTATCCAGTAAACAACACACCAGCGTGTTTGCTTGTCTCAAATATCAAACGGGTTCTCTGAAGTGACAGGGATTCCAGCTGAGAGAAACTTCATCACTGCAAAGCCCAGTTTGAGAAATGGCTTGTCTCCCCCCACCACCATCCCTCCCCCATCCTGCAGTTCAGCAGCCACAGGGTTGGACCATCTGGAGTGGTTTGCACTTGGCACAGAGGCGACATGGATGCCCTCTTTTATTCCTGTTGGCCTGAAAGATAGCTTGCCCCGTTTCACTTGGGCACCAACCCTGGAAAAAGAACCCCCAACTGCTCTTAGTTTATGTGAAACCAGGCGTGTCCTGATCAGAAAAGGCACGGACTATTGTGGGTCACCACAGCAACGCTTAATTGCCTCTCGAGTGGGCCCACAGACATGGCACCTCTGCCCTCTTGCTTGGCAAAAAATGGACAGACAAACTGTTGACTGGTACCCTGTTGCATCCCTATTTCCTTCAGAGATGTAAAATGAGACTTTCATCTACTCTGATTGGCTCTTTATTTGTTTTGTTTGGCATTCTTTGTTTTATTGCCTCACTGTTTTTAATTGTGAGGCAAACACTTTTTGTGGCCGGTGTCATACTCTCTAAAGTTTAAGCAGCTGCAGCGTCAGCCTCCTCGTTTTGCCCTTTGTTTTAGTAAGCCTGTTTGTTTGGGTGTGTATGCCTGGGACACAGGAACCGAGCTGGGAGCGGTGGCTAGGACGTTGTGTTTGGGCCCATTAGTGTGGAATTCCCTCTGATGTGGTGGTATAGCATTGGCTTTGACGTGCGGTGAGGCTGGTTGCAAAGGTCAGGCCCAGTCAAACCATCAAGTATTGTCACACTAATGACTTCTCCCTGAGGGTGTCATGAATCTGTCCGCTGTTGACCGGCACTGCCTCGTTCCATGTGTGTGAAACGCTGTGGCGTCTGTTGGTATTTACTATGAATGTTGTGAGTTATAGAGAGAGAGACAGTTGCATTAAGAGCGTGGCAAAAGAATGAAGCAAGTCTTCAACACCTTTTCTCATTTACTCAGTTGTTAATGCTGAATGTCAGCTACTGATGAATGGTCCACACAGCCTTGAGATACAGAGCTGTCTGTGCCTGCAAGATGGATAGCATCCATAAAGCGATATATTCAGAGCAGGACCTGGGGCCAGTAGGACCTAACTGTTTTTCTGTTCAACAGGTCAACAGGGGCAGCAAGGCAGAGCAAGCAGACCTGCAGCCCGGTGACATTATCTTGGAGATCAATGGGGAAAACACAGCCGGCATGCTGAACGTGGAGGCGCAGAACAAGATCAAGAGCTCGACTCAGCTGCAGCTGGTGGTGGACAGGTATGCTGACATGCAGATCTGCTATAGAAACAATATTATGCTGCCATGGCGTGTAGTTTATATTGTGTATATGTCTATGTTGCATTTATAAACATAAATACAATATAGTGCCCTGCAACCTTCTGCAGAATAGCTCCCCTTATAAATACCCCTAATTTACTGTGTTTGTGCCAAGACCACAATTGCCCCAGCCTCCGTCTTTTTGTAGAGTGTTTTCAAGTTTGACATGCATGCACTGTACTGTACAAACAAAAACAAGTGATTGTAATCAGGGGAAATGCCAGTGTGTACGAGAGCCACACTGTTCCTTTCCCCGGTCCCTCTTAATAAACCCTGTTCTGAGATTTGCCAAGACCTTGTTTGGATGGCAGTGAGTTGGCTACTAAAAAGGTTTTCCTTTGAGCCAGAACTGCTCTTGGCTGGCATTTTGATTAAAGGTCCTCCCTAAATTCTCAATTCTTGTCACTGTTGCTCCCCCGACTCTCTTTCTCAGTCATTCCCTCTTACAGCACACAGACACACACACTCTCACGCACGTGTGCTTTCACATACTTCCTCCTTGGATGTCCCACGTCCATGTGAGTGAATTTTTCCCTGCTGACCTCATGTCTCCCCCCAAGCCAGAAACAACACCATTACTTCTCTCCTGCCCAGGACAATGCCACTGTGTAGCTCTGCCATGTCTTTAATCCCACTCTGTTAACTGCCAGTGATTTCAGCACCAAGACTCTTATGAACCTCACAGGCTCCTGTTTCAGTACCACTCATCAGGCATATTATCCAATTGATTTACATTCAGGCGAGCTCTCAAGAGGTCTGTAATTTAGTAGCACAAATCTGTAATGTTTGATTTGTACTTTGCTTAGGTGAGAGCACTCAGTTCAACATCTGGTTGGCAGTTTATTCAAACCAGTGGGTACTGGTCGTTATCACACAGATGCTGTTGCCCACTGAAGAAGTTGGCATCAGCTCATTCTCAGAATAGAAGAGTTGTTTTTAGGCTTGTCTGCTGCTGAGGCAGCAGTTTATTGTTGGTGCATCCAGTGACGTGTTCATCCCAGACTTTGCTAACTGGGGTTATATTTACATAACAAAGCAACCACACCATCACTGTCTTATCATTGACCCCGAAAATGTTTTGGCCGGGCTTTGTTTGCAGCTACTTGTTTGGACTTCATTGTTCATTGATGCCTTGCAGATGATGTCATGTTGACCAAAGCATTTGTCACTCTGTGATCCCGTTGCTGTCTCACAATTCATGGGTATAGCTTTACTTTACAGCTATACTGTTGCAGGACAGTAGAGTTTTCCTTTTTGATAGTGAGATGCTGTGGTGTGCTTGCATGTACTGCTCCCTATGTGTTTGTGTGTAAGATAAGAGAAAATATACTTAACTTTGCTTGGGCAGTAGTCTAACACACAGCTGCAGTCAAGTTAAAACAGTACATAGCCAGTATGTGTGTGAGAGTGCGTGTGCGTGTGTGTGAATCCAGCAGCTCGCATCATTATCTCATTAGATCACCAAAGATCCAGAGTACTTACTGTGAAATAGTGTTGGCAAACATACTGATGTGTTGATGGAGATTGATTTTTTTTTTATTTTTAAATCATATTCAATACTCATTTTCTGCAGTATTGATACACTTGTACCAGCAACACTTTCTCACCCTCTATATTTGTTACTGTTTACTAGTCACTCTGCTGTTCTCTGCCAGTAACCAAGAGAAGAAAAGTCATCACTGTCCTGTTGTAGCCCTGTCATATTTATCATTTCACACAAGCCCTGTGGTATTGAAAATGGTATCAAATATTATTTTTTTTCAGTATCGTGACAACACTACTGTGAAACAAAAAATGCCATATGAACCTGACTGCATTATTTTAAGTTTTGCATGATGCAGGGCTCGATATCAAACCTCATTACGAAAGTCAGTTAAGTCAGTTTTAACCCTAACCCTTTCATATAATCCATAATCACAAGTTTGACACAGGGGGTTCATATTGTTTTTTTTTTTTACAACATACGGCACCCTCTAGCCATAGACCCTGAGATAAAGACACAGCTCTACAAAAAACCCTTTAACATAAAAAACATCCTTTTTTATGTTTTATTTAATGTTTCATTTAAAAACTAATGAAATTTGAAAAACTAAACAGTAATTTATAGAAAAATATGATTGTGTTCCATAAAGAAGTATCACTTAAGCAACATTACTGAAACTCATACCAGCACTAGCATGAACAATTTTCCAATAATACCAAGACCTATAAAACAGTGGCTTGCCTCATCCCAAATATGCATCACAGCTTGACACAAAGTATGTAGCTTTTGCTTCTAGTGGATTTGCGTCCTCTTGAACTCTGGTCTCTGGTATAATGTTTATTTAATGTTTGCAGAGGTATTCATACAACACACATATTTGAAGACTGTGCCTCAGGTGCTGCCTCAGGCTGATTAACCCAGGTCCTCTTGATGACTGCTGTGCACAGCGAGAATCAGCTAAGAGTTTCATGTACTGATTTATGTCAGTATGGCATCTCTGTGGTGTAAAGTCACAGTTAGTATTTTCACCAGAAGCAAATTCTTCTTCTGTAATGGACACCTGTAACCAGAGGTCATCAGTTATAGACTAGACACCGATCTGATCATTGAACTAAAAAAAAAAAAAAACCTCATGGTATAAAGACCAGAACTTCCTCTCGTGCTCTGATCTACAGTGAGCAGTAGAAAGTGGAAGTTTAAAGCACAAGGTGAGCATTTTTCAGTTCCTGACGCAAAGCAATGAGTTTTTCAGGCCTTCCACATTAATATGTCTCTGACAGGAAGAAATGCCTTACAGTATGCTGTGTCAGTTTTTGTCTTCTTTCCATCTCTCTCTTGTACACAGTATATGGAGCCCAGGCCATGAGAGGTGTGTTTCTGGGTGATTTACCACAGGCATCCAGGCCTTCCTGTGTGCCTCATTACCCCAGGCTCAACCAAAAGCCAGTCAGCCTCTGGCCCTGCAGCCAGGGGGGCACTGTGTGTTTGCATTGGCGCATATACCCATATTTTCCCCTCCAAATTCAATGATGGAATTGCTTACAGAATGTGTTTCCTATTTAAGAAAGTAAAACAGAAGTGACGAGTTGGAAAGACGAGATTCATCGGGAGAATATTTCCTAAAGAGGGGCCGAGTCTGCAGTACTCGTCTTCTGCAGTAATCTCCGAGAATCATGGGAACATACTGATGGATCCCTGCCAGGACATTTAGCAAAAGGGATGTCAAAAATGATGTTTTTGTTTGTGCTTCGAATGAAGTTCACTTAGACTTATGACCCTTAGAATTTTTTTTCTTTACTCTGTATTTTTCTTGCAAGTTCTTGAACATGATATTACGTACTTTCGAGTACAGCAGCTTGTCCAGAATGCCGTTAAGACCAGTTTTAAATACCTTGCTTATTTATTTAACATGAACTTCTGTACTGCCGTACTTGATTTTTGTCTGTTTTTAAATTCAGCAGTGATTAGATCAGACTTTATCCCACATGCTACATAGACAGAGAATGAACATTTGGGTTGTCAGATTTTATCAGTGTTGACAGTCAGTTGATCTCTGTGTTTTCTGTCTTTTAAGACCTGAACCTCCCAGTCCTGGACAGACTAATGGCATTAGCACCCCTGAGCAGCTCACCGGACGCTTCCAGGTCAGTGCTTTAATCTCTCCACAGTTTGTCTTGATTACTGGACATGAAATGGCAAATTGAAGTCCAGGAGAGTATTCTCCATATCTGTTTGATCCACAACATTGCTCACAAGTGCCTATTTTATTTGGACAATGTGTTGTTTTGACTACACAGGGTATGCTGCTTCATTTCTCCCAATGCATGCATCACACATCTGTTTATTACATATCTGCTTATTTCAGTGTCCTCAAGATGGAAGCAAAACAAGCCATTGTAGTGATTTAGTACTTGTTCCTGTGTTTTATTGAGTTCACAATGATTCCCAAAGCACCACCTACATAACATGGTGAAACTGAGTAAAAAATCTTCTGTGGTTTTGTGTTTGCTGTCATCCTCACAGGTTTACTTTATACTCTTCACTTTAGCCTTTCGCTTGTATGGCAAAAATGCAATAGTGCAGATCAAGTTACTTTCAGCAGATACTAAAGCAGTAACATTACTGTGGTGTGATGTTTTGCAGGAGGCAGTAATAGTGAGTCGAGATGAGAATCAGAACTACAGAGAGTACACCATCTCCAGCCCTGCGTCACTGTCCCCTGGACCTTATTCACCAGATCCTCCTGCCAGCCCCGACGGGAAGAGGGACAGACTGACAGCGACCACCAACAAAGGGTAACTCGCTCGACCTGCTGTAGTTGAAATCAGCATTGCAGTGTTCAAGCATGCAGATAATTTGGATGTCCTTGCATTTCTGATAAAAATCAGTCATGCTAATTGGCTGCAAAGCATATTTGATGACGGGGAGGTTTTTGATGCACCTCCTCTAATAGAGAGTCCACCCTGGACCACAAAGGTTGGAATTTACATTTAAAAAAAACATTAACAAAAGCATTAGTGAAACTTAAATACTGTCTTGATTGTAGCATTTGGAGTTGTTGGACAGATACTGAACCCTCAGCTAGCTTGTCCACTCCTGCATTGTTACTGAGCTTACCAATCGTGCAACAAAAGCAATGGATTATACTGTTTGAACTCACACTATGTGATCTGGTTACTTCTAAATTACGCTTTGGACAATCAGCTTGAAAGAGTAGATAGAAAAGGAAATTCTTTCAGTGTGAACAGGTTTTAAGATTAAGTCTAAGAACATTGTAGAGCTTGACATTGCAGATGGACGGTTGAGGCTTTTTTTTTTTTTTTTTGAAACCTGCCCATTCACTGCTTAAATAGGCTTGTATCTGGACAAAAGGTTGCAACAAGTGCTCTCTTGACTCCACAACAGGCCCAGAGTCAATAGACATGGGAATAACAGACAGAAAGTGGAGCCATGGGATTGTACTGTAGTAACAAAGGATATGCACAGGATATCACATTCCACCGTTTGCATTCAGTGCAACAAAAGGCAGAATGTGGAACGTTCACCACGATCTCTCGCTGCATGGCCATTTGTTGACTCTCCAGGACAACCTTTAGAAGGTCACAGTTAAAACTTCAGTGAAGCTTCCTGCCCTGCATACATCATATTTCCATCTTGTCATTAATGCAATTAGAATTGTTAGTATTTTTATATTCTTCTATCTTAATCAACCATTTTGAAACAGAATTATAATTTTCAGTAAAACTGTGCAGCACATCATGATTCTTTAAAATAATCAAGTTTATACTGTTAAATCAAATTGGAATTTGTACAGATTCCCATGGAAAACCTGCAGTACTGTGATATGTTTGTTAAAATCTGTGAATATGAATAAAATCCTGTATTACTGTATATGTAATTTAATGCCACAATGTCAGTTAGTGGTGTAACGGTACACAAGTCACAGTTCCTTACCGGTTTGGTACAGATGAAAAAAAAATATTCCCATTTTCGTAAGGATACATTTATTTTTTATTTATTTTGAACAGACAGTATTGCAAGTATTAAAGAGAGACAAAATCCTGTTCCTGGGGACAGAGAAAACATTTTGCCACCGATAACTCTGAACTGTTTTCATCAAAAATGTAAGGAAGATTCTACATACTTCTGCTTTACACTGTAAAAACACTTAGCAGTTTCCCAAAAGGCAACAGGTCAAAAAAGGCTATATATGAGTTGCATTTCTTATACTATGAAACTGAAAATAAAAGATACATAGAATAACACGATTTTAAAAAAATCTCAGAGGGTTGACATATTTGTCTGTCTCGTGGTATATATAGCCTATCCCAAAATTATACATATGTGTGTCTGACTCTATGTTGCCTTCATGTTACAGTGTCCAACTGCGTCCATGGTCTCCAGAGGACAGGAGTCACAGGATGTCCAGGCCACTGTCACAGGTTGGTTTCAGTTGTTTGCTTAAAGTGACCACATCCTCTTTTCATTCCTCTTGTAAGTGCTGCTTTGGAAGCTGATTCATGCCATCAAGAGTCGTCCACCATTTGTTTAGTCAATAACTGTCCACCCCGCCAAACAAAAGCAGCTGAATTCCAGCTGCAAAATGTCTTTAATTAGATGGGGACAATTGGTTCTTAGTGAGCGTGAAATTACGGTCTCCTCTGACCAAAAACAAGAGAGACAAGTTTATTGTGTTCCAGACTTTGTGCCATCACTGCTGCAAAAATAACTTTGCTACTTCATACTTTAGATGAGATGATTATAGGATGATTTCCTACAGAAAGTATCATGGCACATATATTGGTTTGGATCTAGGAGGAGTACAATAATATCAGAAAGATACATACAAATGTTTAGATGCCCACACAATGCCAATCTGTCATTCATCTGTAGCTGCAGGGTTAGGCTGCAGTCAGTACAGCTGAAGGTTTCTTTTCTCTCGACTGTAGACCTGTGTTTATTTTGACTGCCCTGTCCCAGTCTGCAAGAATAACATGTTTTGAATTCACAACCTTTCCTCTTGAATTGTTACTCTCTGATGCCACAGAAGATGCCCTACAAAAGGGTTGCAGACTCCACTGTGCTGTATGTGGACTTCACATTAAAGGCAGGATACAGAGGGGGTTTGACATTTTTATAGCCGGGAGTGTAAAAGCTACAAAGGTCAGTCTTTGAAAATATCTGACATTAAGCTGAACAGCAGTCTGGAGCTGTTTCATTCAGAGCCTGCTTCAAAGAAATAAAATGAATACTTTCCGTCAAAACAATGGCCCTAACCTTTTAGTTGTCTTAATGGCGACTCATTAGTCTCCGTAAGAGGTAAAATACAGACTGGGGGTTATCATGAGACTGCAGCTAAACTATGCTCTGCTTATTCACCATCCAGCAACAAATCCAAGAAGGGGGACTCGGGTGTCTGGAAAGACTTCAGTGATTTAAAGAGAGAACATGTTGTGGGAAAGTTCATCATCAGCTATTTCAGCTATGCCTACATGCTTAGTCTCAAGCATGGGTCCCACTGATACAACATGTGAGTTGACAGAGCAGGAAAAAACATACAAGACCTTTTGTATTGGCGTAAGGAATTCCAGCCATTTTTATAGCACTGGACATTACATAAAGTTAGATAAATATGCAGAGGTTTGAACTTGAAAACACTGGAGCGCTCCTTCTAAGCGGCCGCTGGCTGAGAAGGTCCATTTTAAAATTTCTCTTCGAGTTTGGGATTCTTTGTGTTGTTTACATGTTAAATGGGATTCAGATGCACTGTCACTCACAGTGGTGTCCAGCCTTTTGAGACTGATGGCGTACGTCAGAGTAGTTTTGATCTCTTTCACACTGTGAGAAAGATGAACCGGTCTAGCCATGATGTAACTTGGGTCCAAGTGGTGCTTTTGAGGATGCCGTCATTACTTTTTCTGAACATTTTAACCGGTCTTTATTGAAATAAAAAGTTTCTGTCAGTCATGACCACCATGAAATCTGGTCCCAGCAAAATATAGTCTTCAGGAATGCAAGACAGCATCCCTCCTAATAACTAATTTGATGTGACTGCAAAGCCACATGGCATGTTGTCTCCTTCCAAGTTGTTTTAGAGCAGGGAGGGTGTGCAAGATGTCTGTGTGTGCAGACATGAATCAGCTCTCAGACTGGCTCGCTTTCGTTTGGCTGATTCAACTGACATGAGTGTGATATGTGATGCTCATTTGGACGGCGGATGCCTCAGGCAGACTTTAAGCTGGAGACTTGCGATGATAAAGTCGTCTAGTGTCAAATCCTTGCACTTGGAAGTAAATTTGCTTTTCTGTGCCACAAAGCCCTTTGGGCAAAAAAATAATAATAAATAAACAATTTAAATTCCAGTTGTTAGTTTTTCAGCTTTTAAAGGAGAGCTACACGGATGTTGCACATGAAGATCAGTATACTTGTCACGAAGACTATCACTCAGCCTGTGAAAACAGTTGTGTTATATATTCTGTGGTTCTTGAGGGTGCATTTTAAAGTCTGATGAAGGTGATGTCACCAGGGTTATTTTGAATAAGCCTTCAAATTCAACAGGAAGTCTGAGTTGCAAACTTGGGGCTTAACTTTAATATGCATGAGCATAAGGCAGAGAGGGTTTAACAAAAGAGCTGAGTTGCTTTATGGGAAATGTAGGATTCTGTGTTTTTGGAGCTTGACCCTTACTAGGTTCTAAAACTCAGGATATCTCGGTCTCTGCTAAATCTGTCTCTTGTGAGCCCCACAACTCAATAACAGCGCAATGCTAAATTTATGGAACCTTAAAGTTCCCGCCCGGACATGTTTAAAATACTTATACTAATATTTTTTTAACATGGTTTTTACCTCATAAAAACTTTCAAAAGGGATTGGGGGCAGATTTACACCTTCTCCCTCGTTTAGAAATACTAGATCTGGCCTCCGCCCGCCCACCACTACTGCTTGCGGTAGGTTGTGCTTTCCGTTTTCTTTACTGCTGCTTGCGCTAGGTTGGCCGGTGAAGAAGTAGATGGCTAGTGTTAATGTTAAAGGAAATAGCAGAGAGATTCAGCCATACGTGTTTGAGCATTGTTTGAGCAGTCAGACCTAGACTCATATGGGTCTGATTGATGAGTCTGTTGTGCACCAAAATCAGCAACTAGCAGACATATCAGAATGGTAAGTGGGGTTAGCATCACTTATTTGTTTATGTTGTTTGTTAGCTTGTAGGTTAGCTGGCAGTTGCAGCCTTAATGGTTGTGAAACATTCAATACTGTCTGCTATGATGGGGCTTTTGGTAAATAGTGGACGGGAGCTCCAGGATCCGGTTTACATCCAAAAACGGCACACTGCCATGTTTGCCGTCAAAGCTTTGACTATGCCAATGCCAAGGCTGCTCTCTGTTGTGACAAGTGTGTTATGTGCTGTAGGTTTCTTTGCCAGTGTTGTGTTGAAGTCTGTTCCCCCTCTATACGTTTCTTGTATTACACAGTGATTGGCTTTAGTATTAGTTACATACCTGATCTAGCTTGTCCGAGGTATGTTTGAAATTCAGAATTTAGGGAAGTGCACAGACAGTGACAGACTTTGCACAGATAGTCAAAGTCATTAATTTTAGGGAACAAAAACAGAAGAAAAACATATACATATTTTTAAATGTAGCTAAAATGTGAAGTCTGTCAACTGTTGTGGCTTTTGTCACATCCAGTCCTTTTGACTTAATGGTCTAATAGTCTGAATAGTGCAAGTACTCATGCTCAGTTCAGCTGATATTCCTGATACTGATATTACATTTTTATCAGTGTTATTTCTCACTTAAAGCATTGTAAGGCTGCAGTTGAGTACAGATGCTGATGTTTTCAGCATTTATCCAAAGCCACATTAAAAAAAAAAACCTCACTGTGGAGTAAATAGTGAAGCTGCCGCCAGCAAACCATGGTGGAGCAAACTTCCGTATTGGCCTACCGAGAGACACATTAGAAGCTGTGTTGTGGCTGAGGGCTCCATTGGCGAGCCTTTAGGAATGAACTCGCTCCTGTCATAGCTGTCCGTCCGGGACAGCCTCACATGTTTGTGGTTTTTATGGAGTCTCCCGCTCTCCCATTCTCCTTACCATTTTTAAATGTACCCTTTTCTCTTATTTTTCTAATGTTGGAATGCGCATCGTCTTGTTATCCTCTGGGAGACATTACATTCCTTCTATCTCCCTCTACTCCAACATCAACTTGGCCTTTTTTGGCTTTTTTTAACTGTTTGTTTCGTATCTTTGAATTAATATCAAGCTTTGTGTTTTGAGAGGAGTGCAGTTTGAGATGTTTATTCACTGCTTTGTCCACCTTTTTTTTATACTTTTCCGGGTCTTAAAGCTGATTTCTATTGCCTGCTCTGCTGTCTATGCCTGACAGCCTTAGTGTTTACCATCATCCAGCCTAGTGGATGAGAGTTCTGGGTTTTGGCTGACCTCTTCCTCCAAGGGATGTCTACCCTGGTTTTAAAGTGGTGACGAGCCTCCCGCCGCAGTGCTGTGATTAGTGAGTGGAGTTCTTTCAGAGCGCTCGGTGGGGAAATGGCTGGGAAGAGGCCTGCCATGGGCACACTGTGCATTATGCTGCTCGGGCTGGCAGGAACACAGCAGCCCAGTGAGCGCTAAGATGTGGAGCCTCCATGACAAGGGCCTCTGTCCTGTCTGAGAGGTGCAGAGTGCTGCTGTATCAGGTGATCAGCCTCTCTGAAAAGCTCCTAAAAGGCTTTTCCACCCTTGTTTTGGCTCCCTGGGTGAGGAGAGTGGGATGCGCAATAGGATCCCCCATTTTCCAGGGTGTTGGATATCCTGAGAAAAAGCCTGTGTACAATAGTGGCTGTGATGGCAGAGGCTATGGAAGGCTGGTGCTGCATTTTCCCTCGCGTCACAAGGCCTGTCGTTGTGTGATGGGAGCTGGAAGACATGGGGGTCAGGGTGGAGCGGAGTGGACACCAGGGAGCCCGCTGACATTCCCAAACTGTACTTAAGCCATCACACCACTCCAGCCAGCCCAGAGGCTGCTGAAGCACAGCAATGTCCTTTGTGAGTCATTATGGAGTCCCAAAGTGCCTGCAGCACCACGCAGAACACATGTATGATAATATGCAAAGATTAAAATTGCATGTTGCATGGTCACTGTACTTCTTTAAAGCATTTGGCTTGAATACACTTCATCCTCATTCAAGGGTATTGTCTTTTCCTGCATATTTTTACATTGCTTTGCATTTGTAGTATCTATGGATTCATTTTGATTCTTGTTTGTGGTTAGTGCATCCAATGTTTGTATATGTTGGTGTCTTTTTAAAGTTGTGGGTTCAAGTCTCTGTTGCACGAAGCAGGTCTTTGTTGCACAAAGCATTCATTCTCCTGAAGTGTCCTGAAGCAACAGTCCCAGCCAACCAGCTTAAGGCTGAGGCACAACAAGCTGATGGTGGGCTGATGGTCAATGTCAGGGTGTTGATGAGCGTCTGTCGCCCAAGTTTTTGCAGTGCGTAGGCACTAGTAGGCCCTTGCTGGCTTTTTTCTCTGGCCATTTCAGGATTTTGAATTGGCATCTGGGACAGCGGAGCTTGTTGGTGAATGTAATATCACTCTGATTGAAGTTTAACTCAGTGCATGTGAAGAGAAATGTATGTGAGGAAAGCGACCAAAGTCAAGAGGATGTGAGATCCAAACAGACTTGTTGGATCAGGCAAGATTATTTTTAGTCACTGAGCTCTTTAGCAGAAATGGATCATAACTGTTAGTGGTATAATTCACTGGCACATGGTAAATATCCTTTGTTCTTTCAACATTGGATTGTGTTGTTAATGTGCTAACTGGCTAACCAGCGTCTTGAGTCTGTCCTGTTGGTCTTGTGGTTTCCCTTTTTGAATGACTCATACAGACTACAGCTGCCTTCGGTAGGTTGGCTGTGGTTGGCTGTTGGTTGCGCTCTTTGCAATGTATTCAGGTGCATTTTTTATTCAACAGTTGGCATGTGTTGCATTGTCGCCCTAAGTTCTTTGATGTAGGTTTGGTGTGCTGGGCAGAAACATACAATAATGCAAAAATGCAAAGACAACTGTAAGAATAAATGAGTAAAGCTATTAACTCTTATGATCCTAAAGTGATGCATGTTATTGGGTGCAGCTTTGCACACTGTAGTTTTGTTATGTCATGCCATGATGTGACTAGCTGACTTTAATATCTACAAGCTCACCACCATGACAGAAGGGACTAAGACATCCTAGATTCCTGGAAGCTGGGCATGAGATTGTATCTGAACTGGCCGGCCACCGTCATGATTCAGACCATCTGTTTATATCATCAAGAAATGACCACAACAGGATCTCTGTTGGGAAGAGCAGGGCCAAAACCAAACTGCTTTTCACGAGACATGACCCGTCGCTGGGCCATTAGGACCAGGCTCCATGTCTGGGTTTGCAGTTGCTGCACTTTGAGGTTCCTGAGGGTTGCCTTAGCGGGTTGCCTGATCCTGTGCTGGGATAGGGTGGTTGCTTTATAAATATCCCTCCTAGTGTAGGATGGCCAGCTCCTGCAGGGTGACACCCGTACAGACCAGACTTTTCCTCTTTAAGCTAAATTGGGTAGAGTGTCCTTGGCTCTATGACATGTGTCGGTAAGCTCTTTATCCAGACAGGGCAGGGTAAATATCCATCCATACATCCTCAATACCATACATTTCTCTGTCCACTATTCTCACAGCGGGACAGCCTGCACGCCAGCGGCTGGCTTTGTCCTGCTCTATTCTGGAGGTTGTGGTGGACTGGAGTGCAAAGCTGCGGTCATCGCTTTAGAGCAGAAATGGAGATTTGGCATGCAGGAATAGAACTAAGTTTATGTTTTTCAACTGGAATCAAAATGTAAAATTTTATATTGCACGCACTATTGGTTGAAAGAAAGTCTTTACAAGTCTCCAGTCCTGAAAATAGAAGTAAATGCACCTCACCTGTGAGTGGCTTCACCTCCAGCATTAAAAAGACACATATCTGCTCCTTGACGATGATGGCTTGGAATGATGTACTATTTCAGGTCTGACATGAGTGGGGCTGTTGTTTAGTTTGGCAGACAGGTGCTGTGCTAAGCCAAGCCAGTGTCGGGGAGCGTTGCTGGCCGTGGCCACGGTGGAGGGATGTTTTCTTCTTCTCTGCACAGTGAGCTCTGTGACTGGACAGTGTGGGGCCTTTTCACGTGGACTCATAGCCGTTAAGCTTGGGGTCCATTGTGGCCACTGCGCGGGCAGCATGCCTCTCCTCATCCCAACTGATTGATCAGCACGCCTGTTTTTCTTTCCCCTGGAGTGGAAAAGCAAACTGGGGCACTTTTGATTCCCGGTGCTTTCCAGGCCCCCGAGCGCACTCATGGGGACACTCTGCACTGCAAGTTTTATGGGGAAATGTTGGCCGGGAGAGATGGGCCTTTTTACTAGTTGGTGCTGTTTACGAAGGTGGTTGAGTCGTATGTCAACATTCCAAAAGTTGTTGTCAAGGGAACGACGTGTATAACTGCCTCTCAGTGTATTCATGCCAGCAAAAACAAGACATGTCAGCATATGCTCCCCCCGTTTTACAAAGGACAACACCTACATTTCAGGGTAATGGTTACTGAGGCTACATTTGTTCATCATAAATCATAATTGTTAAGCTGGTAAAATGGCACTGAACACTGAAGAATAATTCTGCTGCACTGAGACACTATAAATGCATCTCTTGCTGACATTTTGGATTTATGTTTTAGCCAGTCACGGAAATTCCTGTAGAAATTTGAGTATTAGGCTGTACTCCATCATGTTGTATTGCATTATAAGTCATAGTATTATGTTAGACAGTAGAGTTACTGTACCTCTGAAACCAGAGTGAGACTTGCCAGATGTTTTCTGTCTAATAACTGCAGTTGTGTTGCTGTCAGGCTCATTAACCATTAGAGTCACCTTTATGGAGGGATTTTCACTGATTAGCTATCAAAAGTGGCATCATATCTGGACCTCCCAGCTCATAATCTTCTCAGTGTGGTTAAACTAATCTTCTTTTGATTGCCACTGTCTTTTTTCGATGCATATGAGAAGAGGCATCCTGGCAGCCACAAATTAAAAGTATCATGTCGTCCAGCGATTTTAGTCCAACCATAATGAATTCCAGATGTCTAATGAGTTTGATACGCTGTTCCAGTCGGAGCCTTGTGGGGAATTTAATAGGGATGAAAAATGTGTTGCTTGCAGCACCCTTCGTGGATAAATAAATGATCAGACTCTTATTCATTCCTCATTGTGTCTGACTTTTTGGTGGCAGGGTGGGTGAGAGCCTCCCTCGGACCACCTACACTATGGTCACATGAAACGGCTTTGGCTCGTCTTAGGGGTCTCAAATTGTTCTCTGTGCCATTACGGTTCACACACAACCAGGTTCATCCACATGTATCGTGCTGAGCTGCAGGAAACATGGACATTACAGTACAGAAAACTTTGATCTGATGTTTATGGTAAATATTTCCTTGAGCATCAACTGTAAATTTGTCAGTGTATAGTCAATGTGTAATTATATACCGCTGATCAGTTTAGATTAAATAATGGAAATCGTAGTCTCACTGGCAGAAAGTTAAAAAGCTAAATGCAGCTCTGTTTTAGCTGACAGTGGCCAAAGTGCACAGAGCGAATTACAGTACGCTCACAGTCATCCTGTTGTCTTCATCTCTCTGCTGCTCATCTGGCCTCTAATCTTGTACATATGGTTTATATCTGGAGCAGTCTGATGGTGTGTGGCCGCGGTAAACGAATGGAGAGAGGGGGAGGTATTAGCATGACAAAGATCTGTCATTTTATTCCATCTTATTGAATGCTGCACAGTGTGCGCCGGGGCCAAGAATTTATATGTAGAAGGCATTATAGAGGATTTAGAAGGCTGAGCTTGACTTCTAAAGCTTACTCCATGCACTGCAGTATGGACTGGGTACTGTAAATGAAATGAGTTTTACATCCCTGTTTCAGAGAAAGGTAAACCTAGCATGCCTTAAGGTTAGAAAATGAGATCATCTATAGAGCTCGTGTAATAAATGTGGGCTTGAAAATACATGTAGAATAGCAGAAAGGGGGTCATCACTTTAAGCAGCCTCTTTAGGAGCTGTAGTCGGCCTGCACCCATCAGCCCACTGGTCTTGTGTCATTATAAATCATTGTTTAGTCTGAGGCCTTCCATTAAAGAGCTGTAGTGAGATATGAGGCAATAAAAAAGCTAAAGAATGTTAATGACATGAATTTTGATACAAAACAATCATTTTTTATTTGTTACAGAATGTGGACACAGCGATGCACCATCGCTCAGACATAATTACAGGGCAGGGTCCATCAGTGACAGTGGATAACGAGTAGTTTACCGTCAGCCTCAGGTCTTTGCTCAGGACCTCCACCAATGCACACTGCTGGATAGGAAACACTGTACACAGCTCTGATTATTACCCAGCCCAGGATGTCTGGTGTCCCCCGCCTCATTGTAGTACAGCAGTCATGTCTGTGGTGGAGACAGTGAACGAGCACTTTCTTACAGCAACATCAAGCTTCCCAAAATAAAAGCTCCCCTAGGCATCGGCCCTGTGCGCTGCTTGGCCCATGCCCTGTAATTGAAGCTGCAGGGTGGTAATGATGATGATGCAGAGTGGCTTGCTTGGAGCCAGACTGAAGGCTCCTCCACTGGCACTGTCCCCAACGTCTCCCATGGGCCTTGATCTGAAACAGCTGCCCTTACTTCAGTTCACCATTTCCTGTTTGTTTGTGTCTTGAAGTGGCCAATCAGACAGAGGCTTGTACTTGTTATAGAGTGATTCGCTTACATTTTGACAGTTTAGCCACTATTTTTCCCTCCCGCACGAGCCTTTCCCTGACCATAAGCCCGTCACACGTGGTCATTCATTCACTTAAATCAGATCATGACGTTCAGGCTCAGTCATCCAAAAACCAGATGATATTTTCAAGAACAGATTTTATAGACTGATTTTTGAAGTGGATATTCTTAATGGTTTTAAATAAATGAATCACTGCTAAAAATGGTTTGGTAGTGATGTGAAACACACAAGTTGGCACAACTGTTGTGGTTGGAGACGTCCTTTTTTCTGCTTTGAGAAATGTGGCTTGTTATGGCTTTGTCAGGTCACACCTGTTTTGGTTAACATACCAATAAAGCGCATGCAGAACAGGGAAAACACACATTTGGATTTTTATGTTGGAATCAAGCTGAATCCCATTAATGGCACATTTTGCTGACACACAAGGGTGTACCCTGTCTCTCTCCCAGTGCATGCTGGGATAGGCTCCAGCCCCCTCACCCCTGCCAAGGATAAAGCAGTTATACAAAACGGACGGATGGATAGATGATTCAAATAAACAGCAGACTTCAACACAACCATCCACAACTAGTCTGCCATCTTTGCTGCAGATGTCTTGATGTAGTAGAGGGACACATCCTGCATAAAGTTAGATTTTAACATTTTAGCCTCTGAAAACTTGGTTTCAAATTTTAATTGTTTCTCTACAGTATTATGTATACATCACTAAATAAGCAATAATCAAGGTTAAAGTTTGGAAAAGAAAACATCTGTGTATCGATATGATTTATTAAGAGTTTAACACTCAAAAACTCAGCTAATGTGCTTCAACAGGACTGTGTGGGTTTGATTTGATCAGATTTGATTGACAGTGACCTGGAAACATCAGCAAACACCCAACAACTGTCATCAGATTGGATTCAGATGCTGCTGAATCCATAATGTTGCAAGTAGATGGTAGGGGTGGGAAACACAAGAGGGCCTGCAACATGATATCATCATGATACTTAAATTATGATACAATGTTGTTGCAATATTAAACGCCTTGCTTAGTATTGCAATTTATTACCTTTCATCAGCTGTGAGTTATGTCCCCTAAGGAACACTTTGTCAACATCTGCTTTAACTAATAAGACTAAGCTTGTAGTTTGTCTATCCCACTTCAGTCATTTTTATTGCAGCAAGATGTATCTGGTGGAGCGAAAAAGCAGTTGATTTTATTATTCTCATAGTATACCAAAAGTTTGTATTTGAAATATTAATCATTTATATAATAAAAAAATATTGATAACTTGGCATCTGTGTACCAATACAATAGTGTCATGCAAAATATCAGGATACTATAGGCTATATTAAATATTATATTACCTTTTCCCAACTGAACTCCATCCACTTTAAATTGTGAACAAAGCACAAACAAAACCACAAATACACAATTTAGAATTCTGTCATGTGAAATACTTAAAACCGTTTTAACTTTTGCAGAGAATAGTGTGTATGTGTAGGGCACTCGCTCATAAGAAGAAGCTGATTTTCTGGGCCTTTTAAAAAGGCGTGTGTTTGAATGTATTCATGCATGAACTCACCTTTCACTCACACAAATACACGGTAAAAAATGCACAGTACAAAACTTTCAGTGGAAGATGTTAAGGTTGGATTTGTTATTGTATACGCAGCTGAAGACCAGCACAGCATACCAGTGACTTACTCTCATGATCCCGGGCATGTTGATTGTGAGCTCCTGATTACAGCTCAGTGCAGCTCTAATCAGAGTTTCCTCCCATCACCAGCCGCAGGAACCAGGAAGAATTGGCTGATGATTTTCTCCAATGGTCTCTCCCATCTCTGAAACATACCCCCATCCAAGACAAAATAATAGGCTTTCCTCGGCTCGCCTGTGTGCCCCTCCCTGAGATTGTCAGTGGGTGAGACATGGGGGTGCTGTTGGCACTGCCATGCAGTTTACTAAATACATTGCAGCTCTGAGATCAGCTGTGTGTGATGGTTTGATGGCTTACAATGGAATAGTGATGATTTTAGAACAAAGATGTTTTGGGGAGCTCTGTTTAAGACCATTAGCAGCCGTGCTGCATTTACTGCTATAAAAGGCTGGAATCAGACTGTGTGAGTGGATGAAGGTGAAGGGGAACTTGTTATGGCGTTGCGGACAAAGTTTTTTTCAACTTTCTAAGGTCAAGCTCAATCACAGCTGCATACTTGCTGTCACAGTGGAGCGCATGTTTTTTTTTTCTTTCTCCCTCCCTCTCATTTGTTTTTCTTTACTTCATTGCATTCCTCTTGAGTCTCATAGATCAGAGTTGTGATTTTATTGTAATTCTTCAGCTGTTGGAGAGCATGAAGATCTACCTTCAGTAGCCAGACACTTATATAACATAGGTTTGGTTTGCATTAGTGTGGACTCATATACACATACTGTGTGGCTTCACTAGGTCTTCCTGAAAGAATCCCTAAAGCATGTATACTATCAGGTACATGCCCCTGAGATTGGTTCACAGCAGGAGGGTACATGCACTTCTTTATTCTTGTGCTGTGATGATATGGAATATGTGATCCTATGAGCCTGCAGTTATTATGCCTGGTTTATCCTGGGACGAATCACAGGGAGACGTCCCAATGATCATTTCTGGTAAAGGCTTCCTGGCATGCACCGCTAATCTGCCCACTCACTAAGGAAAAAGAAGAGGAAAATTGGACTCAATTGAGAACAGAGACATTGTTCAAAGAGTTTCTGAATTGGAAGCGGGTGCTGGCATTGGACACACAAATCTTTGACTCCATCAGTGCCACTGTGTCAGCGTCGAGCTCCGGCATCAGCTCCAACTTGAGCCTCAGACATGTACGGGTTCAAAGACCTGGGTGGAGACATTTCTCCCTTGGATGGAGCATGAGTTAACACTGATGCCAGCTGGTGACGGTTGAGGGAGAAAAACTCAGTGAGCTTTTATTGTGAAAGCTGTACTCTTGAGTTGTCTGTGGGCTGTTTGATTCGTAGTCAACGTTTTCCTGGACCGTGCACAGACCTAAAATAAAGTAATTGCTTTGTTTCCCAGCAAACTGGAAGTTGTGAAAGTGTTTGGAGACTTCCTCTTTTTCTTTTTTTCTTTTTTTAACTGAGTCATTCTTTTTAGTTGAACATTGCAGCAGTGCATGAGTTTGCATTCTGTGATCAGCAGTGGTCAGTGGTACAGGTGGACATGGTTAGATGCCAGACATTGTTGTGGTTAAAAACAATTAGTCTGTAGGAATTCCTGACCGTAAAAGTGTCTGAGTTGAGTTATGTGCTGTGCAGACTTAGTCCAGGTGTGCTGAGTGTTTAGTGTGAACATGTGCCTGAGGTCACTTTCACTAGTGGCTCACTCCTGCACCTTTATGACATAATTAAATAAATCAACCTTTGCCCGCAGTGTTGTAACTGTGTGTGCTCCTGCCTTTGCTTTCTGCTTAGCTACCCAACAAAAAAAAAAAAAAAAATCACTGGCACATTTGCTGAGACTTCAGTTTGTGAACTTATTCTCTACAGTAGATATGTAGCGCCCTCTTCTGCCCAGTGTCACACATTATTCACTTAATAGCTAAGACTTCACTCACAGTTTCCTTCTTGAATTGCACTATTGTTTGTACAGTACTGTAAGTGTTCGGTTTGGCTGGTTGAGCTTGTAGCCGCGTGGAATGTCTCTCATTTCGTGATGAGGGACACTGTTTATAACTGCCATGAATAATTGTGAGATTTGCACTGCATCTGGAAGCCATTGAAGTACATGTAGGCTCTGTCTTTCCCATCAGACCAACAGTAGAGTCAGTGCCAAACATCTGTTGCCACACAATCTATCATCTATCAGCTGAGGGGCTGAAGTTCAGGTCTGATATAAATGGTAATCAAGACAGAAAATGTTGATGTGGGTTGCTGTGATTGTTGGGACTGATCAGCCCGCAGTAGAGGAATGTGGGGGTGTGACTCATGCAGCAGAGACTTTGAGAGCACGGGGCACCAAAAACAATCAAACGCTGACGAAGTGTGTTGTTTGTTCTGCAGTGAAAGAACTTCTCCAGGTTTCAGTCAAAGCTGTGAAGTAAAAAAGAAGCTGTGTTACTCTGTATGTGGTGTTTCTCCATCTGGAGCTAATTTAAGATACTGATAAATGTCTCCCCTTTTGATCTTGACTGAATATATCCTGCCCGATGGGGTGTCAGAGTTTGTTTTATTCCAACTTGTCATACAGTACAGTCTCGTCAGATTTAGAGCTTCCTGAAACAAGGACACTACATTTGTTGAGTGCCAGTACACTGCTTGGAGCAGCAGTGATCCAGAAATGCTGCTGCTGATATCCTGCCTCTGCTGAGCATAGCTTTTTTTGTGACTCTTTTACTGTAACATTGCATCAGTCTAAACACTTCCACACTTTCTCAACAGACTACAGAATTCTGAACTTCAAAGTCAGTTTCAGCTGCTGGAGGAAGTTCGACTTTCATGCTTACTCACTCACTCTTGCTTTTGTTGTCGCTTTCCTCTTCCTCCACAGGAGTTCTCCCCTCCAGACTACAGAAATAACTCTGTGTCCAGCAGAACCCCGACACCCCCAGGACGCTACTCACCTCATAGCCCCATTGATCAGGACGCACCCATGTCCCCACGTCGCAGGTAAAGACCACATCGAAACACCAATAAACGCCATAGTTAACTGCAAAAACTATATACAGTAAATTACACTGACTGCTGTGGATACCTTTTTAATCTTTAAATTGCATCTTTTGTTGCAATGAAACATGAAATAGAAATGTGTTACAATCTTGCACATCTAACCAGACATGTAGTAACTATTCCACATCAGTCACTGTTTGTACTGCATCTGATGTAAAAGTGGAAAAGAGACACTTATATGTTTGAATATTAACAGCCAGATGTTTTTACAGTCCACAATTTTACATTTTACTGTTTACAGTACTGGCAGTCATCCTGCGCCATCTATAGGCCAGTAGAGTTATACACACAGATTCAAGCCTGGTCCTTGAAAGTGTAGTCGTTTTATACAAGAAGAAAACACAATTTAAAAAAAAAAAAGCTTTCACTATAAGCTAGTACTAGCAGTAATAAATACATTTGTAAAAACTCACATTTAGTTGACATAGGGCTGGGCAAAATATTTGTTATATAGATATTGTGATATGAGAGTAAATATCATCTTAGATTTTGGATATCATAATATTCAAAGTGTTGTCTTTTCCTGGTATTAAAGGTCTTGTGTGTAGGATTTAGGGCTTCTGTCGGCAGAAATGGTGTATATAATACTCATAACTATGTTTTCATTAGTTGATAATCACCTGAAACTAAGAATCTTGTTTACCTGAGAAATGAGTCATTAATATCTATATATCTCCCGTAGAGTTTGCCATGTTGTTCTACAGTTGCCTCAAACAGGCAAACCAAACACTGGCTCTAGATAGGGCCATTTGCGTTTTTGCGTCAGCAGCCATAGTTCTCCTACACCCTTGGCACATGAGAGAAGGTTCTGTTCTGCATTCTTACTGCTAAATGCCACTAAATCGTGCGCACTGTATTTTTAAAGGCTGCATTAAAGTAAAGTGATGTAATTTTCTTAACTTACCAGACTGTTCTAGCTGTTAAACGATTTGCATTTACCCAATTATATCCACATTGCTGATGATTATTTATCAAATATCTTATTGTGTGCATATTTTGTGAAAGCAACAGTATAATAACACTATATCTGTATTGACCTATGTGGTTGAAAATATCATGATATTTGATTTTCTCTGTATCGCTCAAAGTTGAAGTTGTGACAGAGAGGTGCTTATTATGGTTATGTCTGAGTAATCTCATCTAATGACACAGTGGTATCCACTTACACCTCCACTATGAATCAGCAGCTCAGATACTGTTTCAACTTGAGATGGTCTCCATAAGCCTGACAGAAGTAGTTTTTATTGCAGAAATATTGTGTTAGATTACATGAGGTTATTTCAGTGGTTAGGATATTGCAGTATTTCCCATATTTGGAATTTATCTGCTCTCTGCTCAAAACATTCCTTTGTATATTTGTAATTATTGTTTCTTCCTTACAAAAGTCTGAATGGAAAAGCAGTTAAAAGGGCAAATGGAGTGAAAAGTCAGTCAAAGCAGCGCATTGATTAAGTGTGCAACTGTTAGTCAGTTTGTGAATTCACTGTTGTGCTGCAGCTGACCGTCGGTGCTCAGAGCTGTTTGCAGCTGCACTGAGTCAACAACTACAAATGAACTTTCATCCTTTGGGAAACACTAAATAGTCTCCGGCACCACCTGCGCTACAGTTTGCTTTTTCCTGCTTCGTCCCCTCTGATGAGGTGATGTAGCTGTAATTTGACTCAGTTCAGAGCATGCAGGTGTTTCCCTCTGAACATTTTTTGGATTCACTTACACTCAGCAATGTTTTTTATCTCAGCAGAAAAGAAAATCTTCTTTTAGTCTGCACACGGTCCTCTGTGTCCACTCTCTCTGCTGGAGAGGCTGGTGCCTGTGTTTTCACAGTGCAGGATGGTTGACTTTGGCCCCAGTTCCCCCCTGGGTAACCGCAGCTCGTGATATGACGTGTCAGCAACGGCAGTCATATCCAAACACCCCATATTCCCAAAAAGTCAGATTTTGCTTCTCCCCCTGATTGGCCCCCAGTCTGGAGCCCCCGGCTTGCACACAAAGCCTCTCCCTGCTCCTCCCCAGCCAATCACAGGCTTAGTGACACCCATTTACCCACCCCTTCATGTCGCATGTCCAATGAGTTTCAGCCCAGAGGCACACCTTTCAGTCAGACTCTTGTTTTTCTGTCTCGTCTGGTTTAGACAGAGGTGTGTGTTCGGCATCTTATATTGTTTTCTTTTGTATGTTCCGAGTTTCCACAGCAGTGTCAGACATACAGGGAGAGTTACTGGAGAGAATAGTTGAGCTCCCTTTTTTGTTCCCTCTTTGTTTCTCTTTGAGGTGAGTCTTGTCATTTTGAGTTTTGTCATTTGGATTTCATTTTGTCAGGATTTACCGACTTTGGTTTAGGTGTTGTACTGCAAGTACAATGGTTTGAGAAATGCAGTTGTGGTTGTGATCTTGGATATGTTTTGGCCACGCTCATGTGCTATGACTAGATCTTTATCATTGCAGCTCTGTGCCAAGTCTGGGTATAGAAACCAGCAACACATTGCTCTTCGATGTAGACATTTTGTAGATGTGAGAACATTTAAAAGCACAACTACTCTGAAGTTGTCAGCTACTTTAGAAATCCAACTGCTTCCACTGCACATCCATGTGCACTAGACTGCTTGCTCAGATGCATGACGTTCCCTCTCACTCTCAGTTCTGTTATTTGTTTTCCTCCCATTTGACCTACACTTTCCATTTGTTTTGAGAATGCAATTTCAAAAGGAATAGCGAGCAAGGCAAGAATGGATTGCTGAGGGTGGAGCTGAGCATGTGGAGAGCTTTAGATGTCTGTTTTCAATTTGAAGCATGTTCAGTGATTCAGAGGAAAGGGTCTGAGCCTCGTCACAAATTTGTTGTCTTGTCTGTTTGCCATCTCCTGTTTCAGCCTTGTTCATTTAGTGCGAAGCTTAAAACTGAAATCCAGACAGTCGCAGTACATGTCGAGCACAGCCATGCTTTAAGCTTTTTAAACCAATATGAACATGAGATGTTTTATATGCAACACACTGAGGAAATGTTACATGTACAAGAGAGGTGCATAATTATTATGGCATTGCTTTTTTGCACGTTGACATTAAAATAAAACTGTGACTTCCAGCTTTAAGGGTCTTTGAGACTCATAAGCCCATTTCATGCATAGTCCCCATGTGCAGGACAATGCAGAAGGACAATGATCCTAAACATAGAACCAAATCAACCAAGGAGTTTTCTTTTCTTTGGCAAAACAGCTAAATGTTCCTGAAGCCAAGTCTGTCACCTGACCTTAATCCAACTGAGCACGTGTTTCACAGACTGAAGGCAAAAGCCCGTAACAAGTAAGAAGTGAAAATTGCTGCAGACCTGGCAGAGCATCACCAGGGAAGATACCAAGTATTTGCTGAAGCCTGCGGTTCATAAATATTATGGACTACAAAGACTTTGGCAACAAATATTTGACAAACTTCTTATCATTCCGGTAAACTGTGAGGTCATGTATGAAAAGCACTGCAATACCTTCCCTGTTTGCCCAAACTAAAGCTTCAACTCTGCATTTTAACTTCATAATCATTATTTTTGATGCAGTGTGCATCTGTCAGTCCAGGCACCTTCATTTTGTCCTTGTATAACCATATAACCAAATACAAAGTCTCATAGTGCAGTGATGCTTAAACATGTTATTCAACAGTAATAAGCAGTTTCCATGGTGTTGGTTTAGGTCATTGTCTTTGAGCAGATTCTTCACAACGCAGGTGTCGGTTAAAGGCTAAACATTTGGACAGATCTGTTGTATGTGACAACAGCTGGGATAGTCAGTCAGGTTAAGTTGACTGACTCTGGCTGACAGGTTGGCTGCAGGTGGAAGGCATCAGACCACACCTGGCCCCAGCTAGCACTCGGCCAACCGGTTCCTACTGACAGCAAACACTCACGAGCTCCCTCCAGACAAATACACTGACACGAGAACCCACTTTGTGTCTTTGTGTTTCTTTTTACTTATTTATCATCTGTCAGTCCAGGTTTCGATGCATGTGTTTCTTCAGGGAGGGATTGGTATTTGACCACACATCAACTGTGGTAGAAACAGTAAAAATAACAACTTTTCCACCACACCAGGGGTAAAGAAGTTGCTTGTAAACCTTGCCACTGTTCTTTTCTCTTATTTGTTTTTAAGAATTGACACTTACTACCCATAAGTGAAAGCCTCCTCTTACTCTGCCAGGAGGGCATTCCTTGTTGTTTTCTGGCTGTTTAGTAGACTATTATTACATAGTACAAAGCTGATGTCCATTATTTTCTATCATGCCTCGTGTCAGGCACAAGACTTTGTATTTCACAATCATTTACACAGTCATGGTTGCTGAGAATATTTAACTGTTATTTTCCATCAGAAAAGACTTCACAGATGCTTTACAGCAGGGGTTGCCAACCTGCGGCCCGCTGCCCATTTTTAAATGGCCCATGGTGAGCTTTTAAAAATAAACTAGAATGGCTCGAGCATATTTCTAATAAATTGCTCTGTATGTACATTGCAGTACAGCCTGGTTTAAACACAATGTTGCTGTCATCTTCAACAACTACTTCTAGCAAGTGCTGCCATTGCACTTGTTAATTTGAAGGCTAGCTATCACTACTTCAACTCCAATTATTAATTGTTAGTTGATAAAAACATTTACCTCTGTGAACATGGCAGATGACCCAAAAAGACAGAAGACAGAGAAACACTTTGTAGTTTGTAGGGACTCTGATAAACTACTGTAATGTCAAATATTAAACTGTGTAGTAGTGTTGCATAGCAATTTTGATAGAAAATGAACTTTTCTGGTCTAGAGACAGTGAGGACGCATTCACACTGGAGCTATTTGGTCCGCTTTGATCAAACCCTGGTCTGCTTCCACGGATAGTTTGGTTCATTTGGAGTGGTGTGAACGTTCATTTGAACTTTGGTGCGGACCAAATGAGCGAACCCTGGTCCACTTGAAAACTGGGGGTCTCGGTTCACTTGCAAGTGAACCCTGGTGTGGTTCACTTGCAAGTCATGAGGAGGTGCAGCTGCTGATTGATATAAATTTGGTGTTGCTCCATTGTTTTTGTGGTGACCAAGCCAACTGAAGGAGATGGATTTCCGTTTTTGGTCCTGGCCAATCGATGAGCTGGGTTTTCTTCTTTCTCATGCTTTTTTTCTTCCTGGTCAGTGGTTGTTTCGGGCAATACTGCCCCCAAAGGAGCAGCTGTTGTCCAGGAGGTTTGGTCCGCTTTAAAAAGTGCAGTGTGAAAGTGAACCGAACCAAATGAAGGTGTAAAATGTTTCTGGAATCCCCGCCCAATCAAACAGAGTCGCCCGGACTATCCTGGTGTGAATGCATCCTGATTTTCTTGCAGTGAAACTGGTTTAAAACTATTAGGCTAGTGTTTGCCCTGCAACTTTCTAGTACATGGCCCATAATCAAAAAAGTCCCCCCCCCCCCCCCCCGCTATGAACTTCCACTGTCACCCTAATATTGTCTGTGTTTTTGCCTTGAGGCTGTTTTCTGAGAACAGTGCCTCTGGTAAAGGGATATGGTGGGGTCCTGTTGAGGGAATGATGTGCGATTGGACACTGTTTGGCCTCTTGCCTGTGGTGTGCATTCTACATGTAATGCTCAGAGGTCAAAGTCTCAAAGCCAGCTGCTGCCCCCTTCCTTCATTTCCTCTGGATTCTGTTAAACCAGACTCACAACAAGTCTTTCATAAACGTGTATTTTCCACTGAGCACATCCCAAAGAGCTTGACATATGATTTTAGTGAATGTGAAACCTGCAACCTGTGACGTGTATTTTAATTTCCTACTCCTACAGCAGTTCGAGCTCTGACTACGCCATGCAGAGGTTCGACAAGGACTCAGAGGTGTACAAGATGATTCAGGAGAATAAGGAGTCCCGCACGGCACCTCGTCAGTCCAACACCTTCAGAATGCTGCAAGAGGTCCTGGAGGCTGACGAGAAAGGTTAGAAGCACTCTGCATTATAAACAAATGCGAACGATTAACTACTACTCAGTAGTGTCCATCATTGCACAAATATTCACATGCGTATTTTACTGTAAATTGAACTCATTCATCATTTTTATCAGGCATTTTCTATCTTAAATGTGTGACTAAGTTAAATAATGGTGTGTGCAGTGTGTTCCCACGCTTACTCAAGATAAGCAAGTGTAGAAAATGAATGGGACATGAATGTGTTGCATGGAGGAGCTTGGCAGGATTACATAGTTTTTAAATTTGGAGTGGTGGTCGATCTCAACAATCCCTTTGCAGTTCTCGGGATTCAGCTATTCTGTCAAATGCATCATCACTTAAATCATCTCCTACAGTCATGCTCTCCCTTTGAAATCATTCTTGTTAAAAGTACTTTGTGCAGAACAAGTGAGTGAGAATCACTGAGTTGTAACTCAGGCTGCCATATGGCCGTCACCTGTGCAGGATGGAGAGAAAAGCTCTCCTGTGTGCAATTCATATTGTGAACAGCATATCATGGAATGCATCTGTCCTCCTTTTCCCCCTCCGCTTTGATAAATGGTGGGGCAAATAAATCCAGATAGCAATAACATTCTTTCATGACGTGATAATGACCAATGTGTGGAAACCCACTTCATGGAGTGTCTCCCATGGGTGATGAGCTAGTGATGATGAGTGGGGAACACAAACAAGCTCCACTGACAGAGGGCAGTGAAGGTGAACAGAGTGTTGATGTGAGGAACAGAGATGCAGGCAAGTCACAACTTCTCTTTGAACAGCTCTGCTCGTGTGTGTGTGTGTGTGTGTGTGTGTGTGTGTGTGTGTGTGTGTGTTTGACTCCAGAGGCAGCCCTGCGGTTCCCAGGGAAACTTTCCCCCAACGTCCCCAAACCAGGCACAGCAGTGGCAGGAGTCAAAAAAACCCACATCTGTGAGAAGTGCGGCACCAGCATTTTGTAAGTAACCTGCAGTTAACACGCTCACTGCACTAACATAGGTGTGTGAATAATTGCAAAGGTAATTTGCCCTGCAGTAAAAGATGTTCCACATGTGGATGTAGTATTGAGTGTGTGCAGTTGTATTTTTTTTTTTTTTTTTTTTTGGAATATTTCCAAAGTAACAACCAGTTCTTAGGTTGACTATTGTTATGTTGAGAGTATTACTGAGCTTTATTTTACCCAGATCAAGTAAAAAGACACCTGCCAATGGGGCAATTTTATTTCTTTCTAGAAGCAATCAAATGTTTGAAATTAATGATTTAGATTTCATAATCCAGATACCATATCTGCCTACAGTCAAATATAGTTAATTGTTTTAGGGAAGACAAACGGTTGTAATTGTCAGTATGACGTGATCATGCTAATATTTCTTTGCTGTGGTGTCAACTTTGTCCCTTTGTCACAACTTGTCCAAAACCAAAAACACATTTTTCCTCTTTTCTGTAGTGCTAGTTATCAGTCTAGATTGTGTTGTGGTGAGGTGCCAAGTTTTGGAGATGTCAGCCATAGAGATATCTGCCTTCTCTCCAAAATAATCGAACAAGTTGGCACTCAGCTTGTGGTGCTCAAAGTGCAAAAACCCCCAACAAAAAACACACATTTGAAAAACTCAACAGCAGTGTCTCTTTCCAGAAATCATGACCCAGTAACTCAAGATAATCCGCAGACCTTGTTGTGAGCAGTTTCGTGTAGGAACTATTTTCTTTCATCTGCCAACCATATCACTGTGCAGAAGGAATGGTGCATCTAGTCATGGATGAGAGGTTTGGGACAGTGTGAGATGTAAACTTTAACGGTGCCCTCCTCTGCTGAGCTGTAACATTAGCTAACTCAATGGTTCTAGGTGAGCTAGCAGTAGATGCATACTTCCTCCTTCATGGTGTTATGGTTGGCAGGTGTAGTTCAGTAGAGAGAAAATAGTTCCCACATAAAACTGCTCACAACAAGATCTGTGGATTATCTTGAGTAACCCAGCCATGATTTCTGGGGAGAGACATTGCTGCTGAGTCTTTCAAATGTATTTTTTGGCACTTTGAGCACCACAAGCTGAGTGCCATCTAGTTCCATTTTATTGGAGAGAAGGCAGACATCCCAACAGCCAATATCTCCAACACTCAACAACTCACACCAAAACAATCTCATAAATAGCACGACAAGTAAGAGGGAGAATGTGTATTTTTGATTTTGGGGTGAACTGTCCCTTTAAGATACAAATTAAACTGCAATATTTGTTTATCTGTGCTGACCTTAGTAACACATGAGTTGATTTGCATTGGAAATGAGGCAAATCATTTCACCCTGTTGTCAGATAGTCCAGTGTGTTTGTCTGCTGTCTGATTGCATTCGTATCTCCACAGAACACTGGCTGTGCGCATCTCAGACGACCGCTTCCGCCATGCAGAGTGCTACACTTGCACAGATTGTGGTCTTAACCTCAAGATGAGAGGTCATTTTTGCATCGGAGATGTGATGTACTGTGAGAAGCACGCCAACCAGAGGTACAAAGGCCCAGGTAGTTCCCCTCAAGTCACCGTGTCCCCTCGCCAATGAGTCTGCCACTCCTCACCTGCCCCACTCTGAACGTAGAGTGCTGCTTATCTGCCTGAAGCTCCGCATCACCTGACTCAGTTATAGACCTTGGGATGGGGCGTGGAGGTGGACACTGGTCAGCAAAATGGCAGAGGGTGCTTTTTTTTGATCACATTTAACCATACTTTGCAATATTATGATTCACTTTCTTGCCTTTCTTATAATTGTATGAGAATTGGGGCTTTTGTTTTTCTACGACCTGGCCTCGACGGTCTCTTTAGGTTATTCTTAGCTCTAATGATGCACAGCTGCCATGGACTCAAGCCACATCGCATTGTACTAAGGCCAGATTTACATAACACCAACGCTTTGACAAACTCAACAGAACTGGCTCTCTGACTCTCCGAGGATCTGGATAATCATTTGAATCTCCTGCTGACACAAAGGGACCAAAATCTCACCTACACTGCATGCCATTTTAAAAATGTACTGTACACAGGCAGTGCTGTGTGTGGGTGTGTGTGTGTGGGTGTTGTATGGATGCATGCCTGCTTTCACATGCAGGAGTGTGGTGGCTTCTGCATGCCTTTCCTGCATCTGTGTGTGTGATTGCGTGTGTGCCTGAGAGAGAGATGGGGAGGGGGGTCCAAATTGTTACAGATACAAAGGAGTTTGTGAATTTTGCGCTTGAGTCAGGCCAAAAGCCCTTGAGTTTTTTCTATATTTCTTTTGTAAGTAGAATTTATGAGTAGAAATAATGAAAAAATACATATTTGCTGACTTGTTTTGCTGTTTTGTTGCTTATGAGGGACTATAGATTCATACAAATATACAAATATTTTTGATGTTTTTTTGTGATTGAATTGTATTCTATAATATAGACCATTTAAAATGCATAATGTATGCACAGGACATTTAGTGTGAAAAGAATTAATGCTACTACACTTGTCAAGTTACAGCAGTACTCAGAGATACACTATAATGTTCGCATTTCATGTGGCACTTAATAAAACCGCACAACCTAAAGCTTCTTCAGAGATGATGACTGTGTTGGAATAAGTGTAAATGTCTTCCTAAGTCATTACTGTTTCCAAACTCTTTGGTGATGGCTGCCCTGTCTTTACGTAGTTTTATTGACTCCACATTACACAAGTACACTTCTCATTGTTGACAGCTGAAAGGAGTCAAACGGGAGTTGTTCTTTGTCTCTTTGTCATACAGGTACGGTCCTTTAAGTTCAACAGACCTTCGTTTCACAGCTGACCTTTTGTTGCTTCTTAGCAGGAAGACACACATGTAACTAATTACATTAAAGATGACTCCATTCCATAGATGTGTCTCAGGGCCCTGCAAGTGTGGTGCATTCATTAATGTTGTTGGTTACAGCCAGTGTTTTAGTCAAGACATCTACTGAGACGAAGTCATGACCAAAACCAGACCACTGAGTCCACACTGCATGACACACTTACAATAAAATGTGGAACATGAAAACCATAGGTACTCCTCCTACTGGTCTACATTCTCATTAAAAATCCCACAGAAAACAAATGAAGATTCCTTCTCACTCACCTCTTTTATTGCTGTACTTTATGCAAGAGTATGTGTATGTATAAGTGTACCATAAGCAAAGTGTTGATAAAATAATCAAAAGGCATTGCAGAGGTGAATTATATGTATGGGGATTTTCCTTTTAATTCTATGAGCAAACAATACAAACACTAAGGAGCTGAAATCAACTTCATCATGTTTATTTAACACTCCTTTTTTGTACAGATAATTTAGTTTTATCCCTACAGTCATGGCCCTGACTGGTTTTGAAATAAAATCCTTAGTCCTCTTTGTCTGAGAGAAGAATGCCAAAAAGAGACCCAAGACCTTCAAATGGTGGTCTTGAGACTGATCTCGAGTACGACAATACTAGTTACAGCTCTGCTTTTCCTGCTCTGACTTGTTTAAATGTCGGAAATAGAAATGGCCCATTTACAACACATGACAATAACTCATTAACCTTATGTCTTACTGCGTGTAGAGAGACGTGACTTCATCTGGGATAAAAATAGACATGCACATTGATATCTGTTGTAATGTTAGGAAACACATTACATAACAAAGCTATGTGAAAAAAAAAGTTGTACTGTTGCCATTGGTGACCTCAGTCACCACGTTTTACTGAGACTGAAAGAAACACAGGACTGAGACTTAAAGATACATATTGTTTTCTGTTCAGATTCCCAATCCGTTTCTTCGCAAGGTCATTTATCACTCAGACTTTTGCCTGCACACTTAAAACCATATGAGTGATGGATTAAAAAATAGGGTGTGGACACATCACTGTTTCTGAGAAGACAGGTTTGACAAGCAGGGTGTCACCCTCATCTGACAGTTGGAGTGCAGTTAAGCAGCACATTAGCAGGGTGGGGTACAACTTGGATTGCCTTTTGGGACCTCTTGATGTTGAATGTGAAGCTGAAGGTATCCAACAGTAGTCCAAAATTCTGTCAGTCTGACAAAAGGCCCAACTTAAACCTGTTTTTTTTTTTTTTTTTTTTATTGTCCATAACTAGAATCATTTTGTGCAAAGATCTTTTTAAACAATGCTCATGTGTTTCACTCAGCTAGCAGAAGAGGGCAGCATAGCTACAGTTACAAAAGTGCCTCTAAACTTTAGAAAGGCTGAAAAATGAAGGAGGGAAAACGCTATTTTTTGGAGAAATCTGGTAGTAAGAATTAGGATCTAAGTTAGTTTATATAAACATGCAGTCAATAACTATGAATACATTTATTAAAGTATGCATAAATGTGTTACATGTGGATCTACTCAGTTATTACAGTATTATGCAATTGCTTTAGTATGGATAACAAAATATTATTATGTTCATTTTGTATATATAGATACTGGAATGTGTAAACATAATGTCTAACATGTATTCTGGATTAAATGCTACTGTCACTAGGGTGACCACTGTTACGTCTGCTGCTCATAATAATTCTTAATGATCTACAAAAGGTATTTAGTGTTGAAAAATATGGCACCACATTATGATTTGAGAACCCCATAAACTGGAAGCAGTGGGTTTAATGTCCCCATAAATCCTTAATTAGAACCATTCACCCAGGAAACACCCAGAACTGCAGGAGAGGCTGTTTGACTGACAGAGCGGCTCAGAGGGGGCGGGCCCTCTGTGTGCTGCTCATCACACCACTAGATGTCATGGGCTCCTCAGGAAAGACTCAGCAGCAGCAGATGAGGGCCTTACAGAGGGCCTGGTGTTTGCTTCCCGGCTGGAAGTTTTCTTTTGTTTATCCACGGGCAGAAACACTCGGCTGAGCTGAGCCTCAGTCTCAGCAGTGTCCTGGTCTGCTTTACATCTCTGATTGCCCCCATTGTTTGTGTCTGGATATTTCTGCTCTAACGTGTGATTAGAAGGACAACAGGAACATGCCCAAGAGGAATCATCAAATCTTGCTGTATCGTCTGTTATACATCCCAAAAGCTTGCGTAACTTCCCCCCAAAATCTCCCCTAAGACATTCTGCTTTCTGAGCCTCTCTGCGTTCCACCTTTCCTTCCCTGTGTTCTCCTCTTTCTCAATTCCCCACCTGGAATGGAGTCCAGATGTGGAACAGGGAGAAGGAGAGATTGCCTGCTTGGCTATAAGGAGCAAGGGGGGCTGCGGGGTGCATTGAGAGAAAATGTTGGAACGACATTAAAGTTTGTCTGGATGCCATTAAGTACAATTTGATGTAATGTGCAGTTTGGGACGTGACATTTTAAATGGAAACTGTGCTCTCCAGATGAGAGAGAGATTTGGGCCGTGTGGAGTTGGAGGGGGGTGTTGTACTTGAAGCCTTATTTAACAGCTTGGATAAACAGCCCTCTGTTTCGTTGCTGAGCAGGCACCCATCCACTCCTTGTGCTTTCTTTCAATAATCATGCTGGCTTTCTGAGCCTGCTCCAGTGTACAGTATCATATACAGGAATAACAAACCCGGGGTCCACTGTGCGGGTCAGAGCACAGTGCACCATTATACTGCTGGGCATGCTCGCATGACTGAGGTGCCTGCAGTTTGGATATGTCAGTGAACACATGTCAAGCCCAATTGCATAAAGTCCCCTTTCAAAAGCTTTTCTGGTTCACCTTCTCATATTTTGAAATGCTCTCCAGATTTGAATCGCTACAGCCTCCATCCTCCCGGGCCTCTCGTATATCAAAAAAGTATTTTTAAAACAGAAATCCATCGAGTCCAGCACTGGATTTTGGGAACTTTCCATACACACAGGCAAAAAATGTGAAAAGGAGACCTTGAGGAAGTTTATGATCCTCTGTATTTTTTGGACTGTGTGTGATTCTTTCAGGGGGGAAAAAGTCATATTTTAGAAAATATTATTCTTTCAGCAAAAGATTTGAGTTATTGGAATATTCTTCTCTGGAAGTATCAACGTGCAGCAGATCTACATATATATTACACCTTGACAAGAGAAACAGCACATGGTGTGCAAAGAACAAAACTTGCACTCTCAGTTTACTTTGAATTGAGCCTCGGTGCTTGTTCAGGTTCAGCTTGGTAGAACTGCAAAATGTATCCAGAGGCAACTTAGAGGGAACTTTCACTGACCTCCAGCCGTGGCCATCATCACTGGGGGATGCAGGGGACACATCCCCCTCAATACTTAGAACTTGATAAAAACATAAGGGGGCTTGTATTTCGACATTTACACCATAAAACAATAGGAAACTTGGTGCATGGAAATTCACCAGAATGTAGGAATTTAACTGTTTAATGCTCTTTTTTTTTGGTTAAAAACCTGTCCTTGCACTCATGACGTCATAAAGTTACCTCCTACAACATGACAGCTCAGTCTCATTTTATTCTCAACATCAAACTTTCCTTTCTTTGTGCTGCTTTAAGTCTGTCTGCAGCAACAATATAGAAGTGTATCTTTAAAAGACTTCCCCTCCTCCCCGCTGATTGAATGAGAGGCCTTTTGATCTGCAGAAACAAACAATACACCAGAGACCCTCAGCATTCATTCATAACTTCAGTTTACTCTCCCGATGCAGGCGCGCAGAAATGAAGACCTTCCTGTCTGCTGCAGCCTGGATGCAAACAGCACAACAAAAAGCAACAAAGCAACAGCAATGTGGCATTGAAACAATATTATACAGCCATAAACTCTTCCATTAATCAAAAATGCATCCATGCTCGTCTTCTTTATTCCATAATATTTTATCTTTGTGACATCATAGAGTTTGCGTGTTGTTTTTTTTACTGTGTAAGTGAGCAGTAGGGTCATGCCATCTGCAGAGTGACACATTTAATTTACTGTTATCAGCCTTTATCTTACAAAGCCATTAAGGATACATGATAATAAGGCAGTAAGTCTTTATTCATTTACAAAAGATGACGTAATGTGTATTTATATTTATAGGGACTGTAGCTGCAAAAGAGTCTGCAACAAACTGTATGCTTTGTTTTTACCATATAATTTAGGTCACCTACAGTACATACAATAGCATCCTGGGCTGTGTCTTGAAGTTTGAAGAAGGTGTGAAGTGACTTCAGGTGGGTTTCCCCCTGGTCACATGTGCACGCTCTTCCCTGGGCTGGGCTGGATGCGCTAGGACCGCGGGGACCAGAGCGCAGACGCAGACGGAATGGGCGCACTTGGGGTAGAAACTAAAGTGAGTTTGAGTGTGACAGAAGCAAGCAGGCAAAACCGCTAGATTTTGGGAATTACACAGGAGCCGATCACGACAAGCTCACTTCGTGTCCGAACTAACACTGTTTAAATTCATTTAAATTTGCGCATGAGAGAGAAGTCTTCACGCCGCGCTCCGGGATCGGGAAACAGAGAGGAAAACTTTTAAAAGCAGCGAAACAACTGACAAAAGCTTGAGGATATACTTTTTTTTTCTTTACTTCTTCATATAGATGATGTGGGAGTGACTGCACAGTCGTGAAAACCATCAACTCCTGGATTAATTTTAGACTAGGACACAACGGTAATCTGGGTATCCCGAGGTGATGTGAATCTCTCAAGGTAATTAATACAAGCAACAACTTTTCAAGTCAGAATACGACGCATGCTTATAGGAATTGAGGACATTTGGATGAACTCACACATCCCTTGAATTTATTTGGACCAAAGGGAGTTGTGCGCCCGCGCTGCCATGACATAACGGGACACTCTTGGAAAATCAAGGGTGCTGAATATTTCTGAAATGACCGGATGATGCGTGTCCATTGTTGAGGGTTCTCCAAGTTTACCATTCATTCAAGACCTCATTCAAGATCATTTTGTTTCCTCTTCCCCCCCTTGCGCCCTCTGAAAGCTTCATGGTGGAGATATGGGATGACTGGAGGCGGGGGTGCAGCTGAGGTGAGATCCAGCCGAAGGACAATGTTTGCGCCCGGCGTTGGCATCCCTCTGCTGCCGGGGCGTCTGGTACTGATGCTGCTCCTGCTGTCCGCCTCCGAGCCGAGGCTTTCCCAGGCTTGTCCCGGATTGCTCGCCACCACCAGCGGCTGCAGCTGCACGGACGAGCGGTCCAAAGCGCACGGTGTCCAGGCTGTGGGGAGACGGGTCAGCTGCAGCAAAGAGGAGCTGACTGAACCTCCGGATGCCGGCTTGCTGCCCAACAGGACCGTCACTCTGTGAGTTGGAACAGTTAATAGTAACCTTTGAACTAATCATATATCACTATATGATCATCCTGTGCTGCAGGCTGTGTGTGTGGCATTGAGTGGTGAGATCACATGGTAACCTTACATTATGGTGACATGCATGTCCTCTGGTATGACAGCAGTAACATCTCATAAAGATGTTTTATAAGAATCAACCAGTCATGCTCCATTTTAAGCTGACATAGTTACAGTAAGCATGAACTATCATTGGCTGTGGATCCACAGTGTTTCCACGTTACATCATGAGCTTTAACAGGGTGAATGTTTAGTTTCAATAGTGCATTTTGCCAGAAATACATACAAAACAAAGTGAGGGTACAGTGTTTGGATCAGGCCCACACACCCATGACTCTGAACCCATGACCTTAGGTTTAACTGTATTGAGGACTCGCTGCAGTAATAAGGCTTGTTAGGTCAGAAGTTTACATCTTGATCTAGTTTAACTCTGTAGTGGAGGGCTGAGCGTCGCCTCTCTGAGAGGCATTATGAAGATCAGCGAGAGGGCAGGCTGACTGTAGCCATCATCCAGCCCTGCCTCTTTGACACAACTCTGTCACTTTAAATTTGACTCTGACCCAGCCAAGCTCAGCTCCCTCTTTCTCCCACCACCACCACCACCACCACCACCACCCTGTGCACATGGTCCAGCTGACTTGGCCTTGCAAAACTAGGATAAACAGAAACACATTTTGAGTATTTTTTATCAGACTCTTTGCTTTACTGGTGGGTTGGCTTCTACTTTTAATACCGTAACACCCAGTCTCACAATCGTCTTCTGGCGAGGAAAGAAAACACCAAAACTATTTGGAGAGACCTAGACAGCAATGATCCTTGGCCAGTTTAGTGTGATGTATTTTAATTACAGTTATTTATGTTTGGACAAAACTTAAAAGGGCCACATTACGGGCCAAAACACACTATCGTCAATGACGGATGGACTACCAATCTATCAGTGTCACATATTTTTGGGTGTTTCTGTTCATTTTCTTCACAGCTGCTCAGACTTTCTCAAGACGTTGCTCGTTCCCACAGTATGTTACTGTGTCTGTACTTTGACCCAGTGGGAGAAGTGCTAGCTGCACATGGGCACAGTAAAAAAAAAAAAAAAAAAACTTGTTCAACTACCCCACTGCAGCGAGCATATGAGGTAAAGTAAGGGGATTTATGCCCCAGGAGAGCTAAAGCCAGCCAGCACTCCATTTATAGGGCCTTATGTTTCTTGCTTAATAAAGGAAGAATAAACATCTGGGGAACACATTGCTGGAAACCAGAAGGGGGAAAAAGAGACTAGGGTGGCAGTGGTCGAGGTGATTGAAGATAATCTTCCATCCCCACATCTACTAATTTTGGTTGAGTTGTTTTTATACAGATGTTTAGCATTCTGATACACTTTTACGAACCCGTGCACCACGAGCAAATGCTTCTGACGATAATCCACCATTTTACCTTTACCTTTCCTGGGAACTCTGGTGTCTGGAAAGTTCATTTTCCTGATGATTTGGTGAGCTCCTCAAGCGCCCATGCTCCCATCGTTGCTCATGACATTAGCTCCAGATGTGGAATGTGAGAAGCTGTGTTGATATTCGTGTTATTCCTGACATTCCTCAGTCCGCTCAGAGACTGCAGACAGTATCCCAGGTGCAGCAGGGGAGCTTTCCCTGTGCCCTTCACCACCTCGGTCCCTCCCCATATCGGACGGCCTGACGGCCAGCCCCGCTGCCCTCTCTCCTGGGGCAGCCTGGAGGAATGCTCTCCTTCATGCTGAGCAGGCAAAGGCTGGAGGACACCAGGCCCAGGGCTTCCGGGGCCGGCTGCTACATGTAATGCACAACAGCTGGCCCCTGTGAACATTCCAGCTGAGGCCCCTCAGCCTCATGGGAAATCCCAATGGGGATTTGTTTATTAAAACTATTAGTTGGCTGTTTGTTGTTCCTGCCAGCCATAAAGGAGCAACCAGTCACCCTAATATTATCACCTCCTCCTCCGGCTCGTCAGCACCATTTCTGCACTTTGATTACCTTACGGTGTCAGATTATACACTGCACCGTTTCTATAAACTCACACTTATCACAAGTTTAATGATGCATCATGCTATTCTCAGCCCTCCTCGCCATGAACTCCAGACTTCTTGTCCCACTTTCCCTCTTTTACTTTATCTCCAGATCCCCATTTCTCTCCCCTTCCCACCCCCTCTATCATGAGTTCATCCACACGCAGTAACTCTCAACCTAAATATTTAGTCGTCCTGGTAGGAAACTGCCATGTCTAAACTCCTTCCAGATGTGAGCCTGCGCAGGCTTGTGTTTAGGCCTAATTATGCACGGCTGCGAAGGAGCTGGATTGCTGGGAGAGGAAGAGGAGCGGAAGGGTAGAGAGGGGGAAAATAGATAAGAGTGTGAAAGCGAAAAGCACTGTTGTTGAGGGGAAAGAAGGAATAAATGATGGAAGCTGAAAGGAGGCTAAAGTGAAGGAGAAAGTTGAGCATGTGGAGGAGAAGAAGTAGGAAGAGGGAATCAAGAGGGGAACAAAGAACGAGAGCAGAGTAAGAGAGAGAGGATGGAGGAGGGAGAGGAGAAGCTTGGCAGGCGGTTCAGAGGGATGTGCCCCTGGAGACTGAAAACTCCCCAGCCCCTGACTAACAGATCTTCGACACTGGGGTGAGAGGGAGGAGGAGGAGGAGGAGTAGCGGCATAGCTCCACTTCCAAAGCATTGCTCCATGTCTCTATTATTATTAGTCTTTTCTGTGTGAAAGAGGAACTTTTGTTATTTTGGTGATGGAAAAAAATGGATACATATCATACACACTCAGCCTATAGCCCCTAAACACACAGAGCAATAATTCCTTTCTCAGCACAGTGGTGGCAGCTGTGCTTGTTTTAATGTTTTAATGGATAACAGACAAATGAAGAGAATGTACAGTGGCAGTCTATGTGTGAATACGCTGGTGTCTCATAGCTTGTGGTTTTTTAGCCGAGTCAAAACTGTACTCCTCCCTTGGTGTATTTTGTTGTCATCGTCGTCGGTGACTGATGGCTTTGGCTCAGTGGGTGCCAGGTCTGAATGAGTGGGCACAGATGCTCAGGGTGGGGGGTCAGTGTGCCCGTCCTTGGCCCGATGCCCCCCTCACCCAAGACAGCTGCTACGCAAGACAGTTGCTCCCTGCACGGTCGCGCTTGATCCCAGTGTGTCAGTGTTGCTGGCTGGTAGTCAGGGGTTCAAGATAAAAATATTTCAACTAGGGCAGTAATATTTTTATCAGTAAGGGTCACTGTTGTAAATGAACAGTTGTAAAAGTTCCAGTTCATACTGGGAGGTTGCATTGCTGAACAATGACCTGAGCTTAGTGTTAGCTTGCTCTTTAAAGCAGCAGTTAATACACTCATGTCTCTACACTAAAGCTACAGCTAGCAGTGAGTTAGCTTAGCTTAGCATAAAAACTGAAAACGGGAGGAAACGGCCTGCCTGCTTGGTCTTAAGGTGACAAAATCTGCCTAGAAGCAGCTCTAACACTCACTTATTAACACACTATGGGCCCAATTTAAATAATCCATAGCACATAGTCCAAAGTGCATGGCACAAGTGCATCTAGGGCGTGTCCGACCTCACTTTTGCTTGTTGCTCCATATTTTGCACATAATCTGGGTGCAAAGTCAGGCACAAGGGGCAAAGGAGTTGTATTTAGTCCTTTATTAATTATAGGTGTGTTTTGGGCTTACCATGAATCCAACCAATCAGAGTGTTTTTAAAAGCCAGGTGTGCCTGCAATTTACGTGGCGGATTTGGCAAATTGGAGAAGCAAGTGGTTTCCTGCTGAGAGGAATGCAGTGAGAGCAGTGAGCTGTGGTTATAAACTTGACAGAGTAAACAGAATCTAAATAATGTGAATTTTAAATAGTAGGAAAATACTGCACCATTGACTTAAGACCAGGTTTTTATTGGTCAATGATGCAATCGCTTTCTGCTGCCTCAAAATAGCTGTGCGTCAACAATGCTCCTGACCACACCTCATTTGGAGATCTACACAACCATGAGTGCACAGATGGGTGAAAGTACATTTGCTACTTACACAACATGGGCACCATGAAAGTGACAGCTGCTACGGTCTGATAGCTTGTATTCATGAAGGTTACATTTGTGACACAAAATGATGAAGTCAAACATCTTAGCTTTCTGAAGCTTTCAACTGCATTTCACTGTCTTCTTGAGCAGCTGTTGGCGTCCTGTGAGAGGCAGTTAAAAGCTTGACACTTGGCTTTAGAGAGATACGTTTGACAGCATTTTAAGATCCTCTAAGACAGTTTCACTCACAGAAACAGTTGACAGTTTCAACAACAAAACTTGGAATTTGAGTTGTTGTTGAAAACAGCTGCTATAAGGACGGGCTGTTTTCATGTTGAGTGATGCCTCATTATATTTATTATGATCATTTTCCTGGATGATATTAATAGATCATTGTAAAATTTTCCATTTTCTTTGCAATCTAGTCTGATTTTGTGACCATCAGGCGAAGCCAGGCTACAGCAGCTGTTTCCCCATCTCCAGTCTTTGTGCTAAGCTAAGCTTACCAGCCGTAGCTTTATATTTACCAGACTGACAGAGTGGTATCAATGTTCTCATCTCACTCTCAGCAAGCTGAATGTGCTTATTTTAAGAATACTAACAGGAGCTTTTGATGGAGAGGACAGCCTTGTGTTTACTCTTCAGAGAACACTTCACTCGCAAAATGACCATTTGTACATCAATTATTCACTCATGTGTTTCTTGAATTCATGATGAAAAATGTGTTTTTCTTTCATGTGTCCATGGTGAACGGAGAATCCAATAAAGGCAAACATTCTTCATGAATTGAAGTCGATTGGGACCACTTTTAACAACAGTAAAACTACATCAAAAACATCCTTTTAGAAACTCTGCAACAACTTAGGCAGTATAATCCAAGTCTCATTTATTCATTCCTACGCTTATTACTTCCCAAACACATGCGGTTTCGCTAAAAACGTTACAATATAAAACACTTCCACCTCTGAGTAGCTCGACCTGAGCATGCCTGAGCAAACACATGCATATGAGCTCTGCTTAAGGATGCGTGTGCCCAAGCACACAACTTGGCCGTGCGTGAGTCTGTTTTAAATCGTAATGTTTTAAAAATAGAAAGTTTTAGTGAAAATGCATGTGTTTGGGAAGTGCTGAGCGAACAACTGGATAAAAAACACCTGGATTATACTGCATGAGTTGTGTGAGAGTTTGTAAATGGATGCTTTCATATTGTTTCTGACCGACCCCTGGTTACTTCAGTTCATGAAGAATGTTTGCCTCTTTTGGATTTTCCATTCAATGTGGAGGCATATGAGAAGAACAAAGTTTTCTTCACAAGGTCAAGGAAACACGTGGTGTCGCACTAATGGTCTTTGTGGGAGGAAGTATTCCTTTCACCTCCCATTTGTCTGGTTTCTCTGTATTAATTATGGTTTCATATGACCAACTATCACACAGTCTGTTATCGTTTACTGAAATTGATGAGTCCTCTGTGTCTCTGTTCACTCAAAGCCAACTCACCTCATCAGTATCATCGATTGGCTACAGTATGAATCCGCACTCCCTTTAATCACTATTTTATTTTCTGAGTCACATCTTCGGTCTCTTACTTGTGGCCCAAGTGCGGACGGATACCAAAGGGCCAGCAGATGTGTCGGTGGTTTATGTTGGGTCTGTGAGTCAGTATGTGTTGAGACGGGAGTATGTCGATGAAACATCCTAAACAGTCATCTTATCAGCAGGGAGAATTCCAATAGCGGGGAGAGCGTTTGGACCCCAGGCATTCCTGCAGCGATAGGGTTTATTTGTGTGGGGAAAGGTGTTGAGAGGAGGGGGAGTGGGCTCTCCTTCGCACATGTTAGGTGGGGCAGTGGTCAGCAATAAATCAAAAAAGCAAACAAAGGCCTGACACTGGATACTCCGAGCTTCATATTCAGCTGCAGCACCTGCCAATGCCACACAAGCCCAGGGTTTTACTGTGCCCTTGGAGGTCAAGGATACATAACTGGAGTGGGACATCTCCACACACCTACTGTGCTGTACTGTAACTTCCTGTCCGTTTGGATGATGAATGTGTATTTCACTTATCACCTCATTGTGTTTGTTGATTAAAAGGCTGCGATATTTCAAAACCTGGCAAAAACAGAGAGATGTGTTGTCACAGTAATCTCATACCCCCAAGTGGCTTTTTGTTATTTTAGTTTTTCCTTTCGTGCCGCTCTCTTCTTATCTTACTCCAAAAATGCCTGACTTTGACTTTTCTTTGCCAGTGCTAACTTCCCTCTCCCCCCTGTCTGACCACAGCGGCCCCCAGAGTTCCTGCTCTGGGTCGACAACACATGGATACAGACGGAGATAATGGGTGTCTATAGTGGGAATGCCTGTGGCTTCAGTGTGAGTGTGTGTGTGTTTCCGTTATGTATTCTCTTGAGAACTAATGACAATAGTTGGTCATCTACTGAATTTCAGGAACTCACTAATGTATTCAGAGTAACTTAGATTACTTTTTGATTACTCTTGGGTTAAACAGATTTACTCCACCTATAACACATTAATAATATCAATCAACATAAGAAGTGCGACTCTATCTGCAGAGTCAGAGAGCGGGTACAGATGCATACAGTTTTTGAAACAACAATAAGCACAGACTGAACAAGAGCAGTCTCTCACTGAGCATTTCTTTAATCAACCTTTCAGAAAATATTACCATGTTCCTGGAGATCAGTATCCATATTTTAGGACAAGCTATCTTGGCATCCTACAGCCTTTGCTATTAGTTTTTTAAACCTTCATAATTAAAAAAAAGTGAAGCTATATTAAATTTGTCAGCATATAAAAAAGTACAACTCCCATAAAAATTTCCCAGCACAGCAATATGGATGCCTATGCCACTGTTTCATAGGCCTACATAATTTTTCAGACATTTTAGCTATAATCCCTGCTGTCTTCTCCACCATCCTGTCTTTGTGTCATTACAGACATGTTTGAGAGCCTGTTTATACCTGGTATTAATATGTGTTACACCTGCGTCTATCATATATCTTCAGCTGGCCACTTGTGTTTGGATTTTGTTACTGCCTACGTTACTTACGCTAGAAGGTCAAAGGACCTCGCACACAGTTATTATGTCCACAGTCTCGCCAGCTGCTCGCTCGTCATGTTAGCAGTTGTGTCTGTACAGCTGGAGATATCACTGTCAACAGAATCCACAATGTCTTTTTCTACAGGACAAAACGCTGGATGATCAAGCAGCACTTCATCCAACTCATTGTAAAATGGGCAATTTATAGAGACTTAGTTGTCACCAAGACAACCACCACGTTCTGTGCTGATGACTTAGTCCATGATGGGGACACATCAGGACAAATTAACGTTTACACTGCAAAAGTTATGTAGTAAAATGCATCCCAGGCCACTTCAGCAAGTAGTTTAAGTGACCGGATTATGATATGTCTTGATGATTGTTGACACTTGTATACAGCGCTGTCCACTTGTGACCTGATCACCCAAGACACATGTTAATACGAACTATAAACAGGCTCTGAGTTGATCAGCAACTCCTCAGCTCACTTGTGGACTCTGCACTATTGTCGAGCTGTTTCGTTTAACCTACGATGACCTAGGACTAAATGTGAAATGGTGTATTTTAATGGCACCCTAAAAGCAGAAATATTTGGTAAAAAATATTTTATATTATTCTATTTAAAATACGATCCATTTAGAGGCATGGAGTGAACCACACCGCTTACTGATTATACTGAGCAAGGTTATGTACCCAGGCTGGAACGTTAGTTATTTGAGATATTACTGAAGTAAATGGGATTTTGAATAAGGTTTATAATCCTCAGGTTTTGGTATCACTTTGGCTCCCTGTTGAATATAGTTGGGAGGAATGCTTTATTTGCTTTTTTTTTGGCAAAGGTTAGATGAGAAGATCAGCTTAGCTCATATAAAGACAGCATGAAAAATCTCTGTCTAGGGGTAACGGTAATTGTTTTTACATTTTGGTTTGTGTTCTTATTAAACAAATGAGATACAACATGTTTCGTAGTAGATTTTAGAGTTGCCGCTAGATATAGTATTTTATATATATATATATATATAGTATTATTTTTGCTTATTGCAAAGCTTTCTTTAGGCATCAGAAGAGAGAAACATTTCGTAGCTGTATCATGAAACACAAGCTTTAATCAATCACACAGATTTCGAGCTACCAGTCTCACACTGGCGCTCACATTTTCGAGCTTACAGCAACAAATAAAGGCAGTGTACTCACATATCGACCCAGCTGCCAGAAAAAATGTTCATATTGAATGTTTTTACAACTCACAGATATGTTACGTTTGTACATTATTTTGTATTGGATACACTGAAACTTTAAGTTTCTCAACAACTCTGTGGATGTGGTTGGAATTAGGGACAAAAATCACTTGGTTATTTTTAGAAAAAGATCATATTTTGGTTGAACACACCCACATTTGATGGCATAAAAGCGGCTGAAATATATCCAATTTTAGTATTTAGTTGATCAATATGGATGTGTGTGGTTCTGATTACATGTAAACCAACTGACAACAAATCATCTTCACAATTTCTTCACTATCACTCCAAACCATTTTAATGTTGAGTATGCTATTACTGTCACACAGAACCACAGGATATTAAAAATCTGTCAGGGCAGTTGTTTTATCCATTGCTTCTTCTATAAATATGAGTTGGCTTACAGCTTCAGTCAAAGGGACAGAGCCAGTTGTGAAATAAAGCAATAAGCTTTATTAAAATCTGTGTTGATGGAGTAAACCACTGTTTAAAGATACAGTATCAGTGTGTACTCCTTCAGCTGAAATCAAATTATTCTTTGGAAAGCATGTTGGTCTGCCATATTTTGTTAACACATGCTTTATGGTTGTTCAAATTCTGGTGTCAAAATTGGTTGACGCACAGTGATGAGCATTTGTATGATGTGAATTGTGATTCTGTATACACTGCAGTCACTCAGCAAGAGCAAAAAACAACAAAACAAGAGCACAACCTTCTCACAGATGCCTCGAAAGACACCGTGAGATTATCTGGGGCAGAAAGATTGTGGCCGACCCTTTGTAAAAAAACACAGCCTGATTTCCCAGCAGTCTTTGCTCAGGAGCAGAAAACAGAGGCTGGTTATGAGACAGAACAATGAGACAATGTTAGCCAGGCATACACCGCATTCCACTCGCTGTCTGAAAAGGCTAAATTCACTAAATTGCCTCATTAAATGTGTAAAAACACTTTAGACAGTGATTAAACTGACTATTGTGTTCCTGCTCTGCAGCCATAAACTTTCCAATTTGGTTTGTCTTGACTTGTATTTGACTCTAAATATTACAATAATTTATTGCAGCTTTACAGTAAGGCGGCGGTATTTCAACTTGCGCTCTCTGGTTGTTAATATTCACAGCAGCTACTTGTTTACGTCTTTAAAGTTCATTGTGTGTAAACTGTGTATAGACGGCACAAGAAACGCACTTCATGGACGGTTCCTGTTAGCAGAACTCGATGAATTGTCTAATAAGACTGACTCCAAGTGGGGGACCTTCCTCTCGAATGTGTGTATTGTGTGTGTGTGTGTGTGTGTGTGTGTGTGTGTGTGTGTGTGTGTTAGCCTGTTTGCCTGTGCACACACACACATATGGGAAGGGCGTGCATGGCCACAGCTCTCAAAATAGGCTTCAGTCCTCCCCTCTCTAATTAGAGACATTTCAAAAACCCAGATTTTAATTTTAGACTAGTAGCTTTTGGACCACTTATTCGCACACACACACACACACACACACACACACACACACACACACACACACATTGAGTTAAACATACACACTTTCCGTATAAATAAATCTGATAGGTCACACACTTGTGCATCTAAATCTGCGCACACACACACACACAGAGCCACAAACCACAAAGCCTTACTCCCTGGCCCAGCCTGGTAACCCAAGCACAATGCAGTGTACTCTATAATAAGTGGTTGCACATATCAAATGCAGAAGCTCACTCCCCATATAGCCTCATGGCAGGAAAGCATGATAATAAAGCACAGTAATGCAGGATTCTCCACATACTATAAATCACCTAACTCATTTATTTGTCCCTTTAACATGTATGACAGGAATCTGTTCCACCCTTTAATGTGGCTTCTCTCGGCCTCCGCTCCCCGTTTGATGACTGAATTACCCAATCAGGGCTTCGCGAAAATGATTTCACAAAAAATATTTTGCATGCAATTACATGGATGCTCCATTCCATGACAGGCGGTAAATGGGGCTTGTAGCTTGGCAGCGTTCCCTGGTGGCTGCTACAAGCCCGCTGGTAGGTCAGGCACAATGGGCACATTCACATCTTGACATGCATTTGCTACTAAAGTGCCTGTTGTGCTCGAGGGCATTTAGTCTCTCCGCTGCACTCAGTGCCGTGACTCTCTGAGGACAGGCAGAGGGTGCAAGGGGCTCCTGGGACCGCTGGCTTAGGTGGCTCTCCGTCCTCTTACAATGAAAGGGTTAAGCTATTTGGATGGACCCAAGCGCTGAATAGTGCAGCGCAGTCTAGAGGCCTCTTATAAAGTACTTATTGTAACAAAGATGACACAGCCACCTCCCAGTCTGAGAGATCTCTCTGCTTATGCTCTCTTTCATTCCTCCTCCCTCACAGCCTTCCTCTTCTTGTCTCTGCAGAAGTGTCCATTAGCAGGAGAGAGACACTGGGTTTGACTGATGCAGGCCTCTGAGGCCTATCGCAAAACTGTCACCATAAATGTGATTGAATTGGATTGTTCTCAACCCATGAAATTAATGCTAATAACTGTATTTAATATGTCATGCACAGCCAGAACAGTAGCAAATCTATAGCGAACAACGTGAACATAATCAAACCATCTGCACCATGTTCATTATATTGCTGTTGGTTGACACAAACTGGCTGATATGACGTTTTTTACAGTTTTATTTCTTTCCACAGCCCGCTTACACACATTTCCTGAAATGACAATTTACTTTCCCAAAACTATAAACAAAAAAAAAAAAGCCACACTTAGCCTGGCCAAACCTCAGGCATCGGAGACAAAATTAAACACGTTATCCAAAACATGTTATCTTCCATCTAAATTAAACTGTAGATTACTTGCCTTTAGATTACACACAGAGGCTGCCAAATACAGAAATATGTGAAAACCTACTAAAATGAATCAGGACACAGGCAATTTCAAATAAACAGAGTAATATGTGAGAGTGTAAGATATTTTAGTGTTTGGTTGGCTTAAGACTTATTTCCACTGTTGTCCATGGTGGAGACAGGCATTCAATAGTAGTACACTAAAAACATTGGGAAAACAGATAATAGCTTCCACTGAGGTGTTGTGTTGATAAAAATCAGAGTTTGTCCTCACTTGGAAATTTGTTCTGCATCAACAGCGACAACAACCACTAGCATTAACAGTAGTGGGCAGAGAAAAATGATAATCATAGAAGTGTTTTAAAGGTCTTTATAACCAGCTAAAAACAGGAAAGAGCACAGCAGTGAAAAGTGCTGGATGGTTCTTCGAGTTAACTAAGGCAGGATGCTTTCTGTATGAAAACATAAGTTGTGTGTGCTGGCTCAGGAAACAAAAGACCTTTTTCCACAGAGCACATTTTGACAAATCACAGTAAAGCACCAATGTAAATAACAAAATCAGTGAAGGCTGAATTCCTTTTAGCTGCTTCACTTTCAGCATCCTGACTGTCATGTCACACTGTCATGACTTAATGGGACATTTGAATAAAACAGAACTATTTATGTCACATTCAGTGAATAATATTAGCTGGTTGGCTAAAACTCTTTCTTTGGTAATTGTGTAATAAAAAGTATGCACTGTATTACCGGCAGACCTACTGCATGCACCAGTGACACGCATGCACACAGACACACACACAGACACACACACACACACACACACACACACTGTGACATGCCATGACCCAGAATTCTCGGCCACTAATGAAGGTCCACAGTAATTACTGCCGAGAGCCTGTCACTACAGGAGCCCCAACCCAGCATGGCGCTGTGTGTGTGTGTGTGTGTGTGTGTGTGTGTGTGTGTGTGTGTGTGTGTGTGTGTGTGCGTGCAAGTGTCAGACTACTGCCTGTCTTTGAAACCTTTAAAGAAGTTACATACAATGAACTCCTACTTTCAATTAGAATACACTTCATGTTCCAGACTGCAGTCATTTGTTCATTTTGAGACCAGTTTTCCTCTGGACCTGGGCAGCACATATAAATATCACATATTCTTTGATCCCAGACCCCATTATTTTTTATAGATTTGATTCCTTCATTTATGTGACAACATATGCTTGGCTTAGCTTTGCACAGGGACTGCAAACCATAGAATGTATAAAACGATGGACGTAGCCACAGTGATGTCACCCAGTTCCTTGTGAACTCTTGTTTTGAAGCCGTAAGTCTTAAGAATTTTGGCCATCACCATTTTGGTTATTTTGGGGCCAGTAGTGGCCGTATTTGTACTGGAGGGTGGATCTGACTCACTGTGGTGACGCCTCGCAGACAGCCTGTCACTCAGATGGCCTTGCTCTTAAATGTGTGTAACTTTAAGCCTTAATAAAAATTTAAGTGAGTAAGTTATATAAAAATTCAACCCCACACAGCTGTCACAAAAGTGAAAAGCAGCTATAGAGACCAAAACTGTTTGTTGTACCAGGCTGTACACCTGTTTATTCTGCTGTTAAATTGGGCATTTTAACATCGTGGTCTACGGGGATTGACTTGCTTCTGGAGCCAGCCTCAAGTGGCCATTAGAGGAACTGCAGTTTCTGGCACTTCCAAGTTGGCATCATTTTTCAGCCCCAGAGGTTGCCGCTTCTTGAAAATAGGGGGAAACAGCTAGCCTGGATCTGTTGAAAGGGAACATAATCCACCCTCCAGCACCTCTAAAGCTTTTTACTTAACACGTTGTAATTCATTTTGTTAAATTTGCACAAAGAGCCAAGTGTAAAAACAATTTCTGATTTTATGGAGAGTTATGTGTGAGACTAGTTCTTGGCTTGGGCTAAACTAATAAATCTATTGTTAGGTATTGTTCTTCTCAGCTTACTCTTGGCTGAAAGTGAAAAACCTATTTGCCAAATTGACAAAATATTCCTTAAACTCTAACAATGTTTAAAGACCACCATTCTTTACCGTATCATGTAACACAGGTATAATCTTATTATCCCTTCTCACTGATGCACCCTCAGCTCATAACTGACTCTGAAATGAGACTCCCTGATTGAGGCCAGCTCCTTGTCTATGATGTTAAACTGCAGTGTAATGTCATAATGGTTTTTGATCTATTAGACCTGTCATTTGGACGGAGTAAGCGGCCTCGGAAAACCTGGTAACAGCCAAATTAAGTAATACTGTTTTTAATCCATCTTTTTGGTTCAACCACAATGTTTTGTTGATCCACTACGTCTGTCCTCATTAGTCCAAGTGCAGTGTGTGTGATGTGGATATAAAGAGAAATGCTGCCATGTCCACTTAGCTCTCCTCTGTGAACTGCCAGTGTACTTGAAATGCAACTCTGGCAAGCAGAAAGCTCCTCAAATGGAAAGCAAAGCAGGGAAAATGCAGTAAAACACACTGATGGTTTTGTATAGAATGTTCTCAGCTGTAACGTACACAAATTAAAGCGCTCACACAATGCTGCGCTGTTAGTGTAAAAGTGGATAATCGTATTGCTTTCAGCAGAATTTAATTACCTCTAAGGAAAATTCCCTCAAGGCCAAATTATTTTCTGTTTTATTTATATGAACTTAAGTACTGCTGTGACACACACCAGCATGTGCATTATCAAGTCAGCATGCTAATTAAAGTGGGCTTAACTCAATAATGACGCTCTGGGACTCTCATTGAAAATCACTCCCATTATCTGGCTCCCATTGGTCTCCGAATCGGGACTGGATTTATGGCACGTTACCAATCTCTTTCAAGGGTTCTTGTCTTTCACATCGCGTGTGGTCCTTGAGGGTAAGAGACCTATCCAAAGTTAAATGATGTTTACACAGTGGCCCGTCAGGTTGTTTTGACTCTCTTTATTACGCTGAACCTGTGTCTCTGTGTCTCTGTTGGCCTTGGAGAGCTAGATCAACGCCTGAGGGTGGGACATGAGGTGGGGCGTCTAATCAACACTCTTCACACTGTTTCATCAGTGACCAATGTGCAGTCACAGTGCAGCAGCTCCAGGTGTTGTGCTGGGTGATACTGCAGAAAACACTCTGCCTTCAAAATGACAGAAAATATAACTATCACTTTTAAAAAAGAGTAATAAATACTTAATGAGCGCATGCAGCTTAGCCTACAGATGAATTCTTATTAAATATAAATCCCGCCTTAAGTCTCTGACTCTGTTTGTGGTTTGCTGTTACGGCCTGCAGCTACATAGAGCTCCCTGTCTGAGTCCAGCATGCCTGAATATTTAGAGAGCGGCAGAGGCCAATTTGAATCAGCGCTTTTCACTCAAATGCATCTCATTCATGTCCTGGACTAAATGCCAAACCAGGATGGAGCATTTCCTGTATATGCTCCCCACTAATAAAAAAAACAAGAAGATTTAAAGAGATAGTTCACCCTAAAATTAAAAAACCTAGTTTACCTTTTACCTGTAGTACGATATACTTCTCTAGATTGGACTGTGTTGGTGTGAGTTGCTGAGTGTTTGAGATGTCGGCTGTAGAGATGTCTGACTTTGAATGTAATGAACCTAGATGGCACTCAACTTGTAGTGCTTAAAGCACCAAAGAATGCATTTGAAAAACTCAAAAGCAGTGTCTCTTTCCAGAAATCATGACCCAGTTACTGAAGATAATCCACAGACCTTGTTTTGAGCAGTTTCATGTAGGAACTATTTTACATCTACTGAACTACGGCCGCCAACGGTATGACCGCACAAAAAGAAGCGTGCATCTACTTATTCACTAGAGGCTTGTGCTCATGATGGCGCAAGATGTAAATCTTAATGGCGTCCTCCTCGGCTGCAACACATTCTCACTCCCTGCTCGTCAAATACAGACGCTTGGTGAGTGGACGTCAAAATATGACAGGCTAGGTACCCCTCCTGCGTCAGTTTTGCACGTAAATGTATTGTTTTGGCACTTTGGCACCACAAGCCAAGTGCCATCTAGTTTTATTATATTGGAGAGAAGGCAGACATTGGCAACTCATACTAAAACAATATAGACAGATAAATAGCACTACAGGTAAGGGAAAAAGTTGAATTGCAAAGTTGAAATACAAGTTGAATTGCATTGGAAATGAGGCAAATCATTTCACCCCGCTGTCAGATAGTCCAGTGTGTTTGTCTGCTGTCTGACTGCATTCACCTCTCTGGCTGTGCACATCACAGACGACAGCTTCCTCCATGCAGAGTGCTACACTTGCACGGATTGCGAGTGTATCAAGAGGAAAAATACATATTTTTGAGTTTGGGTTGAATTGTTCCTTTTAGTATTGACTAGCAGGGAGATGGTATGAGGGATGCAAAGAAATTAACACCAAACCTTCAGTGGTAGCCGAATGCAAACAGGACATCCTGTTGAGTTTGGGTTTGCAGTATTCTGGATGTGGTTAGGACAGGACAGTTTTCCCTCGCTGTCCCTCTGCACCAGGTTGCAATGTGGAAAGCTGAAAGGACTCTGTTCAGCTGCTGCTTGTCTCAGTGCTGCACACCGCACAGCAAGCCTTCCCAGCTCCACCACAGAGATGATTCCTCAGTGAAATGATTGGTTGACAATGACCCAAAACCAAAAGCAGCTGTAGGAGGCATGCTGCTTTTGACAGACAGTTCTAGTTTACGGCACATGCAGGTACACATATGTGAAAACACACACATACACACATATCAGGCTTTCCCCCAGACCTGAGGCAGTATGTTACAGTGGGACTGCCTTCCACTTAGGAGTTGGGAAGGGGGGGGGCGGAAGTAAATCAGTGAGCAAATACGATTTGCGACATGCTGTCATGCCCCTGTGTGGCCCTCAAAGGCTTTGTGGGTTTAGAAAGCAAATTGAGCAAACCAACAAAGTGAGTGGCACGGTGCAGGGAGGAGCTGCTGCGGTTTACAAGACAAGACTCTTTCTTGAATGGTTTTTACTTTTTCACACTCTGTCATGCACCAAGGAAACCATGAGCTAACACTGAGCTATGGCACTTGCTACTGAAACATCAAGCACACTAGCAGGAGTCATTCTTCTTATTTTAAAAATAATGAAATGACTCAAAAAACCCACTGCATTTCCTACAATATGTTTGAGCAAATCACACTGTGTGCAGCTAATAGTTTTAGTTTGCTTTGACAACAGCAAATGTGTTTGGACAGATCTTCGCCAACATCTGGCTTTAGGGGATTTTTCAGTAATTTATAGAACACACACATGGATATATGTCATGTTAAAAAATTGCATCGTTCCATAGTTTGAACTTTTGTGGTAAAACACACTCACACCCTGAACTTTCTTGAGACGGAAATGTTCCTATCCAGACCCTGTCACTGCACCACGTTACCTGCAGTTGTCTCTTACTGTTTCTCTCCTGATCATAACCATCTCGCAGAGACTGATTTTCTAATTACGTTGTGGCAACATAATTGCTGCAGGGATTATGTTTAGAGACAAAGTTTCTTTCAGGTAATGAAACACTACATTAATATATCATGCAGGCCTTGCATGGAGGTGTTTGGGGAGGATGGTGGGCAGGACCCTGACACCAGAACTTTGGGTTCATGCCCAGACTCCTGTCTTAGGTTTAGACAACAAACGCCCTGTTGTTAAGGTTAGGGAAAGATCATGATTAAATATTAATAAAAAGGTGATAACAAAAATAAAGCTGCTGTTTTGCTGATGTTATAGCTCAGCTTTATGTTTCCCTCAAACTGGTTTGCTGTTTCAAACTACTTGTATATAAACAGAATATCTAGGAGACGGGGCCTCCTGCAGAGCACAATAGATGAACTTCCTGGTCCATGATTAATCAAGCAGATGCTTTTTACATATCTGCTTATTTGAGCTATTTTAGAGCGTGTTTGGGCCCAGGCCATTATGAAACTGTTTGCACAATACATATAATATACACAGTTTTCCCCTGAAAAACTTTTCCTGACCACAGTATAGTTTTCAGTCATAAGATGTTGATGATTTTATGTATGTATTCTTTTCATTTCAGACTTGTAGACACAAACATAGCAGCACACGAAGTGAAGTGGCTGTTTATATATACGCGTTCTGTGTCTGCTGTGGTTTCACTGACCCTGTTTAACCCCTCGACTCTGAGTACACCACACCAGAGGAGGGCTGGTGTCTGTGCTTCTGTTTGACCTGGCTCTTTTCATATGACCTCGTTGCTTTTTGATCTTCATGTAAATGAATTAGATGAGAGTGGTGAATGGGATGCTGGAGCCTGACATGTGGTCCTGTTTTTTTTTTTTTGTTTTTTTTTTTTCATAGATTAGATGGATTCAATTAGCTCGTCTGATTTCTCAAAGGCCTTTGTGGTCTGAAAGGGTTAAGTGAGTGAGAGATACCATCCCCAGTCTGGACTGAGTTATCACACTGTCGTGCCATGTACCATACATCTTATTGCTCTTGAAAGCAGATTAACTCAATCTGCCATCTGATCTGTCACTTATACGGAGCGAAGAGAAGCCGCTCGTGTACAGTAAGGCCTCAGTAGCACCATGGAGCAGACGTTAGACCTCCCAGCAGCATGGACTTCTATGATTAAGAAGCTACTCATCTTCTTTGCTTGTAAAGCTCTGTTAACCTTTGTATACTCCAGTGATGAAGTGATGCACTCTCATGTGCCTCAGCTGTCACCTGCCTCCGGACACTGCTCCATCTGTCTGATGGCTGTCCGGGAAGTGCTCTCTCTACAACCCCTGACCTCCGAAACCAGGTTCTGAATAAACAGCTAATTGGCTGGGTTTCCTGTTTAGCCTGATGGGAACGCTGACTATTTCTGTCTGTTTACAGAGATCTGCCCCTCTCTCTCTTTCTCAGAGTTGTACTCTCTGTATTGTTTATGAAAGAACAATGTCCGTCACTACAACTGTGCTCCAAACATCAGGCTTTGGGGATTATCCAGTAGTGTCCAGCCTCTGCAACTCCCCTGCGTTCCTGGAAATCTGTGCCTTTTGTTGTCTGTGGGAGGGTTTCAGTTAGCTCATTTTGTGGTCTTTGTTTATTTGTGAAAGCCTAGCTTTCAAGTGTACAGAGTAGCAAGCAAATTGAAATATCATGTGTTGAAATGTCATAACTTGAGACAAATGAGGGTTTTGTGATAGGATGCCATATGTGGAATTAAATGTTTTTCCAAACAAACATGGACACAACACATAAACACATCTGTACAGGTTTTAAGAAGGAAGCTTTTCAAAACATATCAGAATTAGATGAGCACCCTAAAGATTTATGCACACATATGTACACTCGAGCACACCAAAACCAACGTATAAGCTGTTCACTGACTAATCATTTTTTCCCCCTGCATAATAAGCTTAGTTAAAAAGGAACTATCTGTATCTAAACTGTCTGCGTTGAATTAAATGGCTTGCTTCTTTGCCAGATGTGACTTTCTCCTCTTCTATCTGTATTGAATTATTCAGGCAGTTCCGGATCTTCTGTAGCTTTCATCTCGGGCCTGCATCCAGTTATGGGAGAGATACCGTGCCCAAAGTCAAGTGAGAGACCTTAAGGTCCAGGAGTCATAGGTTCAAATGCGGGCTACGCCACAGGAGGACTGACTCTGCTCTTGTCTACCATCCAACCTAAGAAAAGTCTTGACTTAATAACGGTGATTTATCTCAACAATTCACTGTGGATTTGTGAACATGATTTTAATTTTCTCTCCAAAGGGAGAAATAAGACAGTCAATTTCTGAGGCCTCAGCTTTGGAAATGAATGTGGATTTTTGCGATAGTAATTCCATTGATGTTGCACATTTTCACAGTGGAACCTAAAATAAAGGTAATTTTGGTTTTAAATGCTAAATAAAACAGAGCGGCCTCGGTTTCAGTATTATAGTTATTATCAATGGAGCAGCTCTCGTCTCTTGATTGCAGCCGGTTTAAAAATAAATTTCTCTGGTTTCTTATTTTGGTAGATAATTGTAGGAAGATATTGATTGAGGTGTCCAGGATGACTGGAGCAGAAGATAATTTACTTTCCATTTTGGCTTTCCTTTTGTGTGCTTCTCTTCTGTCTTCCTGTCAGTGAAGTTACTGAAGTGAAGAAGTAAGTCAGGCCAGTTTGTGTCCCTGTACACCAAGACTGGATGATTAAATCTGGTCATTAAGTGAGTTGGAAGGTGCAGAGCTGAAGGCGGTGTTTTTATTGATGTGGCAGGAAACGGGAGGTGGGGGGGGGGGACTGCTGCTGCTGCTGAATCTGTAAATCTCACAGACTGTTCACAGTCCGCTCCCACTTTTAAAGGCGCTCACACAGCTCCACTCTCTCGATTAAGAACACACTTAATGTTGCAAACAGCCCATTAAGCACCATGTGGTAGAGGCGAAGATGATGTGAAACTGAAGGGTGTGTTAATGATGGCGGGCTGTCGCCTGAGCAGAGCCCCTGCTGCACCCTGAGCTCTTGCTGAGGGGACGTGGGCAGGTCCGTGGATCCACAGAGCCATGTTACACAGTAGTGTAAACATTGAACCCTGCCTCCTGAAAATTATGTTCATGTACAACAAATGTGCAACAGCACAGGGGATCTTGGTCTTGGTTGAATATTTAAAAAGTCAACTCTGACTTGAAGACAGGATTGCCTGTTTCAATATTCAAGCAAAACCACAATCTTTCCCGAACCTCTCCCAAGTGCTTTAGTGGCCTAAACCTAACAACACATGCACAATGCAAACCCCAGTCCCTGGTGTAGACCCAACCATTCACCCTGACCTGCTCCTTTCAACTCCTGAGCACTGCGAGAACGTCACACCTCCTGAATTTGATAAAACATTGCCAGTGAACATAATCCAGGCAGCAATTATAGTTTCTTCAAAGGGTATTTGGCAAAACAGTATACAGTATAACTCAGTACTCAAAGTCAGTATACAGCATAAACATATTTTGAAGGAGACCATGACAACCATCCACAAGGCTTTAAACACAAGGATGAATGCCTTTTTTTTTTTTTTTTTAACATTTTAGTTTTAAGAAATGTCCCCATGGGTCCAGGAGGCTGTTAAAGAGTAACTCAACACCAGTGTTTTGCTTTTTTGCATGTATAACCACACCCAACAGTGATGTCATAGGGTTCTGGAGAGCACTTCTACCTCACTGCAGCAAGGTGAGCAGTTAAACCACTGAGGGTCATCAGCTTGACTATGTTTTTTTTTTTTTTTTTGTGGCAGATGGTTTTAGCATCCAGGTTTCCATAACCAATGATGCCACTGCCACCCTCGGGACTTAAATAGCCAGTGAGTCTGTTAACACGTGGGTGCATATTCTTGGGCATCCTAGCAATGTTGAAATATGACGTCAACATGAACGGGTCTATTCAGCTATTCTGCTAAAATATAAACACATTGTACATTCAGCAGCTTTATACATCCTAAAAACTAAAAAAGTAAGTCAACCAAATCGGAAAATAATAAGCCCACACTGACACACAGAACTTGAATCTCAGTCTCCTGTGTGGAAGTTCCACACCTTACTCTCTCCATGGACTGTTTTGCTCTTTTTACTACATCACCTGACTTTCTGGCTGCACATTTGTGACTTTTTTTTCTCGTAAATTTACCACTTAAATCTCAAGAACTTTTCCCACTGGACAATAAACCCACTAACACCCACTAACATCTGGCTTTTGTGTTCAAAGGGTAAGGTCACCATTAGCATCTCCTCCCAGGATGAATGTCTTTGCAGTCGTCATGGGTTTTTATCAGCTCTAGCTCCGATCATTTCAGATCAGCAGTGATGGAAATATGACACGCCAGTGGACACACCCATTTTAGCCCCTTTACCGTCGAAATGCAATGACAGGCCTCCACAAAATAATGTGCGTTTCTGTCCCAGCAGCACTCGATCATCGTTCACAATTTAGTTGAGCATCAAGTTTGAGAGAGAGACTAAGTAAGTAAGAGATGTAAAGAAAACAAGTAACCATAGTAACATTTCACTGGCCTCCATGCTGCTTTCTACTAATTACTGACCTGTTTTCAGGCCCATCCGTGACGTTGAACGTGACACACCAGAAAAAAAAGCCAATCAAACTATTCAGTAGGATCCATAATAATGTCAGGTGTTAGGTTAGCTGATATCCCTCTGCTTTCAGTCTTTGTGCTAAGCTAAACATCTGTTGGTTGAGGGTCATATTTAATGTACACTGTGTTATCAATCATCTAATCTGGTTCTTGGCAAGAAAGCAAATGAGCATATTTCCAAAAAAGTCAAACTATCCCTTTAAAGTTTATACAAAGGTCTTTTCTAACTGACTCTGACAGTGGCAAGTCTGTCAGAGCAAAGTGATTACTGTAAATATCCATTTCCCGGACAAAGCAATCTCAGCCTCACTTCCAGTGTGTCCCGTGGCCCTCTGCCTTCAGGTCTGATAAGAGCCCCATAAGCCAAGTGATTCGCCAGTAGGGAAAGGGCTAATTAACATGGCCTGTGCCGCCACTTGTGTGTTTGATGTGGACAGACATCCTTTTGATGTGAAAATGTATGCGAAATGATTATCAAGATTACAGCTTCCCTCCTTATCTTGATGTCCTACTCCGTCTTTAACATTAATTGGAAACATCTTAAGCTAATGTCTGTGGTCAGACTAATGTCGTGTGACTGCAGCACCAACTAGACATTTTATTTGGACTTCATCCTCCTCCTGTGACCCCTTCACTTTGTGTTTAGTTAAACCTGAACTCTCCCTTAGCCGTGAAGCTGATGTCCAAGATAGTGATTTAGCACCATGAGATATGCTTCAATTTATTCTCAGTGGGAATATTTCTAACAATACCGTTTCTTTTCTACAGAATACTGAGCCACAACAAGATCCGAGTTCTGAGAAATGGATCCTTCTTTGGACTTAACGCTTTGGAGAAACTGTGAGTAGCCCACTGTTTATTATCCCATATGAATACTTCACTTCTGCAGATGCTACAATGTCATGTTTATTTTGTACAAGATGAGATATATCTTATGTGTGAGCTGTTATTTTAGCACGCCTCGGGGCCTTTGTAGAGAAATACAGACAGCATATCAGTGAGATCTTAGCTGCTCCGTTTGCCGCTATCCATTCATGGGCTTCTGTCCAGCAGGGAGGATGATACACTCAGACTGGCTATCACAGAGTTATGTTGAAAAGCTCACATAATTACACTTTAGTCCTTCATTATCAGGTAAACCCCACTCCACAGGACAAGATAAGGGAGATCTCTGGGAGGAGGTGTGTGCTGGCAGCTTCGCCTGTGGTTCACAGACAGTCTAACCCTCCTCAGTAGCACCGTAATCTCTCTGAATGGGGTGTGAGACAGGTGATAGACAGGAAAATTTCTGGGAGAATATGAATGAAAGACTTTTACTGGTGACAAACAGGAAAGGAATCATGGTGGGCACTGTTGCTTATCAGGGTAGCTCTTTGCCTTATCACTCACTTCAGTCTGTCTGTTGGTTGGTTTGTCCACCACTTTGGTCCAGACTGAAATATCTCAATAACTACTGAAGGATTGTCATGAAATTTGGTACAAATATTCATAGTCCATAGATGATGAATCACAATGACTTTGGTGATCCTTTGACTTTTTCTCCAGCACCATGAGGTAGTTTTTTTTTGTGAATTGTCTCAAAATCTATTGGATGGATTGTCATGGTATTTGACATTCATGGTTCCCAGAGGATGGATAATAGCTTATAATAGCTCTGGCTAACTTTTCATCTAATGCCATAACCAGGTCAAAATTTCAATTTCTTTTCCAGTTCTTTGGTTTTGACCAGTGCTTATTAACAAACGTTAGGATGCTAAGATGGTAAACATGCTTCACATCAACATATAAGCATTGTCATTGTGAGCATGTTAGCGTGCTGATGTTGGCATTTAGCTCAAAGCATGCTGATTCAAGTGAGTCCAAACACTGAAAACTGCTCAGAAATTTGTGACTTGAGTAGAACTCAAGTCACAAATTTGCAACTTGACTTGGACTTTGACACCAGTGACTCCTGACTTCACTTGGACTATAGCCTTTTGATTTAAATTGAATCATTCCCCCAAGCCAAAAGATTTGAAATTATGTTTTATAGAAGTGTTTCACTCCATTTCCTGAATCAACTTCCATCCATCCATTTTCTAACCGCTTATCCTCTTGAGGGTCACAGGGGGGCTGGAGCCTATCCCAGCTGACATTGGGCGAGAGGCAGGGTACACCCTGGACAGGTTGCCAGACTAGGGCTGACACATAGAGACAGACAACCATTCACGCTCACATTCACACCTACGGACAATTTAAAATCACCAATTAACCTAGCCCCAACCTGCATGTCTTTGGAGAAAACCCATGCTGACATGGGGAGAACATGCAAACTCCGCACAGAAGGGCTACCACACCCGAGATCGAACCAGGAACCCTCTTGCTGTGAGGCGACAGTGCTAACCACCACACACACACACACACACACACACACACACAAGACATTAACACTAAATATTTCCAGCAAGTCGACATTTAAGTCCACAGATTCACCTTGTTTGAACTTCTCTGTCAGCATCCAGTGAAGTTGCACGAGAGTGTCATGGAGAGCTAATGTCATGTTATGGAGCGCCAGTTGGAAACAATGATACCAAAGATATTGTGTTGGCGTACAAAAACTATGCAGTGGTCAACAAAAAAACGAATAGAAGTTCCAACAAACTTGTTTTGACAAATGCATTCAAATAATAAAAAGCATTCATTTTTGTAAATTTGATCTATCATTATTCTGCATGACATTTGATAAAGAATGCATTATGACTTGTTTAGGTCTTGGGACTTACTTATGACGTGTGAAACAATGACTTGGTCCCACCTCTGCCTTACTTGACTGGAATAAGAGGAGATGGACAGCTAGCAGCGTGTGCTAAAGGTTAAGTGTACGGTATATATGATATGATATGTCTCTTGGTCAAACTCAGTGTTTACGGTGTTGGTGTTTACCAGCTACCGCTCTTGGCCTCTGGGATGTGAGAATTACATCTAGTGTGTTTCTCACCAGACACTCTTTCAAGGTGTTGTTTTAAAGAGCATCTCAGTAAAGCTTTATAACATCCTGGCAGCTAACAACACACATGGAGCCGCTTCAGCCTGGATACTGTAGTCTGGCAGACAGACATACTTATATTGTGAGGGGGTGAGTATGTTGAAGGGATATTAGTTCCACATGCCACTCAGAGCTGCCACCCATGAAGCTAATGAGCTCCTCAAAAATGTTGAAAGGAGGAAAAATATGGTAATTTGCTGCAGTTGTTAGCTTGTAAGTACCTACCTGCTGGAGCTCACATCAGACGTGCCAGTCGAGGACAATAGCCAAATTTGCTGAAATTGCTGTTTTTATGTCTGGCATGTGAATGCTATGGGTGAACAATTCCAAGGCCAAGTTCTCACTTCAACTGTCTTGCACGGAAGACGCTGAAAAAGTTGTTGACAGGAAGACATGACACCGAAATCCTGTGACTAATACCACCAGGGAGAATAGCTGATACTAAATTAAAGGCGAGGAAGATCTGTAGCTTCAATTGTTTGATGTAAAATGAGCTGATGTTGCTTGTTTTTATAAGTGCAGACAGGGTTCCCTGTAGCGCCGCGGGGTCGGTGGGTCGGGTAACCTGAGCTTACCCACTAACTAGGCCTTGTAGCTGGAGCTGTGATAAAACCAGCAGGGGGTAACAGGGTGGAGCGTTCCTGCAGGCTCACAGCTTAAAGACCTGGGAGAAAGATGCAGAACAGGCAGGCAAACACACTCACACATACTTGTGCTCCACAGAGGGAGATGTGGGCGTCTGGTGTGAGGAGAGGACATAACGTAAATCATGCAGGCCTCATTTCACTCCTCTGCCTTAACCTCTGCTGGCTCCCTGACACACAGCGGTGGAGGTCTGCTCACTCACTCTGACGTCTTCAACCTTTAATTGAGCCCTGCACAGCTTATAATTACATCTGAGCTCATGGTAAAATTGCTGTCTGATGTGAAAAATGCCACATTGAAATTCACCGTCACAGTGATGGAAGGGTTTGAGGGTATGAATTCAGTAGTAAGTTTCACAGTAAAGGTTTGGACGTGAGTTTTGTGCATACTGAGAGATCTCAGTTTTGTTTTGTCTCCTCAGCCAGCCATCGCTCCTCAGGTCCACTCATTGTTTCCAGTTTGTCGTCTACATGTGCTTGTCATTTGGAGCAGTAGTGAACAGTTACTCATATTATGTGGTCAGCGCTGTAATCAAAGGGCCAGCCCACTAGGGCTGAGTAAACACACATCAGGGAATTACACTGCGTCTCTTCCCCTACGTGACAAGGACAAACACAGTCTGCTCCCTGGCTGCACATGCACACTCTCACTCCTGGCCCATCTCTGCTGTGACTTGTGTACTGTAGCTGTGAGAGTGTTTCCTAGTATGGGCACCCTCACTTCTTGTCCAGTCATTTCAAATGGGTCTGGTAACTCTCTCAGCAGATGCTCACTCAAAACCCACACACTCACACCAGACATCTATTCAGAGTTGAATGCAGTCTGATTTGCTGTTGTTAGTTGGAGAATACAGCTCCAGGGCAGGCCACCCTCCTCCAGGCCTGGGCCAGACAGTGCAGCGATCTACACAGTTAGCCCTTTCATTGGGACAAACCTCCTCAAAGCCACTATTGCCTTCATAACCTGCCAAACCACCCAAGTGCAGAGGAGCAATTTAGCCTTGTTTGTTTTTGCCCTCTTACTGGACTACTGTGTTTTTGTAGCTCTTTTAAATAGGCTTGCCATCCAACAGCTACATTTGGATCTTGGAATCCCTCATTTTTTTCCAGCATTTGCAATGAAACACCCGTTGAATCATACCTGGCTTCTGTGGCGGTGCTTGCTATATATGCAAAATATCAGGCCTTTGATACTGTACCTATTTGAGTACCTCCACCTCTGTGCACACCCTTTCTGATGGGAGCTGACGCTGGCGGCCCTGCTAACGAGCTGGGACCTTTATGAGTTGTGGACAGATCCCAGCAGCCTGTCCTGCGCTGATTTGAGCCGAGGTAATGAGAATAATGAGCAAAGAGGGCCGAGGCAGTCTGGCTCTTGTCCAACTGGGCCCCACTGCACCATGGGACACAGGACAGGCAGGCAGGGGCACAAGGGGCCCTCATTACCAGGTCTGCTCGCCCTACAGGGAGAGAGGGAGCAGAGAGGGAGAGCAGAGGGCAGCGATGATGATGGATGAGGGAGCAGCAGGGCGCTTGCAGTGAACAGGTCTGAAAGGCAGGAGTGAGGCTTGTGGTTATGGACTGGTGGTTAGAGGCTCATAGGTGTTGGCAGCATGATAGACTTTGTCAACAAGAGAGTCTAAAATGTGTATGAATCTACCTGGCATGACTGTACTTTTGTTGCACTACAGAAGAGCATGCACAGGAAATATCATGCAAGATTATTAAAAACTTCCTGTTGACTTACAACAGCTTCATTCAACACCAGGAAATAAGGAGCTGCTTGTGATTTATGCGGAGCAACAAGAATTAAGGGAAGTTTGCGCTGAAACCTGCGACCATTAAGTCACACAGGGCATGAGTATGTGCAGATGTTGGATGTGTTTAGAAAAACGTCTGCATGATAGAGAATATATACACGATTATCACATTATGGTGGAGAAGGCTGAGGCCAATTCATTACTTTTTTGACTTGATAGTATCTGTTTCACAAAAAGGGGAGGCGGGAAACTCAGTCTTTGCCTGAGCCTCCCTGAAACCAACCTTGAAATCGCCTCTGCCATTCTGAGCGGCTGGGGTTAGGATGTTGTCCAACTTAAACAACTTTACCATCTGACACAGGGGAAGCGGAGCCGAGATGGCTAAAGATGGTATGGTGGCTGGAGAGAGAGGGAGAGAGAGGGGAGGGAGAGAAGGAAAGCACACTCCTGCAGTTTGTCTTATATAAATCTGAGGTTGTTTTTCTTTGTGGGAGATTAACATTATTTCCACACAGGCTAAGCAAATTACCTTGATGAGTGGGAACAAAGCAGAGGTGGGCAGCGCTATAAGCATGTAAAAACAGCGGAGAATGTGCGGACATGGCAAGGAGCCCTTCTGTCTAGACCAGTCTGGGGAAGACAAGGTTCAGATTGTACCAGCCCACCACTCGGAGGAGAGCTAAGGCCAGCTGTGGAGGTTGTTGCACATGGGAGTCTCATTTCTCCCTCACAGAAAAATGAACATTTGTGTAAGCATGTTTGCCTGCACACGCCATTGAGTGGCCCCTGGTTAGGCAACAGTCACCTAATGAGAGTGCATGACATTAAGGGGTGGAGCGGGTGAGGAAGGGGTTAAGCGTGCTGGAGAGTGGAAACAGAAAGGGGGGTGCTGCTGGAGTTGATAGACTCCAGATGTGTCTTTCAGATAAACTGAAGGAACGGGGTGTGTTTGTATTGCAAGCCTAGCTCAGTCATGGCTCTAGGGGTTTATTGAAACAGCGAGCGAGCCCCCTCATAAGCCCATTACCAAATCGTACGTTTTATACGCCAGTAACTCGCTCTCGCACACTCTTTCGGCAAACTTGATATGGTTTCAATGGCATTTTTTCCTCCAGAGGAACTTGAGCTTTCCCTGGACTTACTTCCCCCCACTTCCGTTTGTGTTCCTTTTCTGCTTTATTTTTGCATCTCCCCTCTCCCAGCTCACTGGGTCTCTCGCTGTTCCTCCCCCTTCTCACTCTCTACATGCTGTAGTCCACCTACCGGCTGAAAATTCACTCACGGACATGAGTCCCCCTTTTCATTGATAATTTGAATGAAAGGAGTTTCCTTCAGTTTCCTCCCCAGTTATAATGTGTACATTGTTTGAACCCTGTGTCTGTTCATTTATTGGTAAAGATGTTCAATGTGACTTTTGGGTCTTTCAGATTGAGGCACTCTATTTAAGTAATATCATTTCATTAATATGATTGAGGTCAGTAAGTGGAAAAACTGAAACAAAATAACATTTTACTGCCTTTTCTCTCCTGAGAAAACGGTCACCTCTGACCCTGAGAAACTTAACATTATTATTAATCTGACAAATATTATGTTCTACTCTATGTCTCATTTAAACCATAAACTTTAATTGTATCTGACTGATGTGCTTGCTGGTAGATCTCATGAAAATCAGCAGAGCTGCCAAAGCAGGCATCGCCCCCTTGTCTCGGCCACTCCAAAAGCCAGAAGTGAAGTCAATAACAGTCCGTGGTTCCAGAGTTTTCTTTGGCAGAATAATCTCCAGCTCAGTCTTGCTTCAGACTATAGAAACATATAATCAACTTAGGACATTTTACACTTCAAATAAAAGTGTGTATTGCTATTTCTGTGGAGATTGGATCCACGGTTTATGTAACTGTCAGTCAAGGACAGAGCTCAGGGCCGTTTTCGAGTATTGGCAGTGGATGATCAGGTGGTGACTGTTCAGATTTATTTTATAATCTAAATGATAGCCGCTCTATGAATATAATAGTCTATATTTGCTTCTTTAGCTTCATGGCTGCACCAAAGAAATTGGTCTCTAAATGAACACAGATAAAAAGTTGATTAGGCATATCCAATCTGAGAGGAACCAGAAAAAAAATAAAGAAAATAATCTGGGGAAGGGGTAGCAAAGCAGGAAATTAGTAGAAAAACAAGAGCTCGGCAGATCCCGGTTTCCTGTTTTGGGGGGAAGGCAGGAGTACGTTTGGGGCCTGTGTTACAGAGCCCCCATTGTGAGCAAGTGTGTTGAGGAGTAGGGAGGTGGGGTCTGCGGGGCCATACACAGGGACGATTTTGCTCAGTACTGAATCCCCTAACCCACCTGCCCCTCCCTACAGGGGAAAGCTAGCTAGTAAAAAAAGGAGAAAAAGGAAACTGTAAAAATAAACGAGCAAGGGCCTCTGCTAGAGACGCCAACCAGACAGGAAATGACACGCGGCACAAAAATGGTCTCAACCGACCTCTGTGAGGAACCAAGGTGCCAGTTAACCCCCCCTTGCTTTTTTCCCCCAACAAAGCTTTAATTCCTCTATAGACATTTGTTTCTGTTGTCAGGAAGTTGCTTATATTAGTTTGAATCAAGATATAAATACAATTTGAGTATAGAGCTTGGCCTTGTAATGTCATGTCTTTCCATTAAAAAATTCCAGGAACAGGAAATTCTTGATTCCAGTCTGGCGATAATGAGTGGCCTTTCCCTGGCTTCAGTCATTTTCCCAGCTCCCTCCAGGTCCAGGGCCTAAACAATGTCAGTGGAGCACTCCAGTCCCCGCCGCTGTGCTCCTGATAATGGAGCACTCCACGTCTGGTGCGCTTTACAGACCATGTCTTCATTATTACCCTCTCGCTGCCCTACAAGCACGTCGCTCCTCTCCAGCCTGCATGGGGCCCAGGTGCTCATCCCATATACCCACAGAGAAATGACTCTTCAGAATGGCAGAGGACCAGCCCCATTGATCAGGAGGAGTTTTCTGGGGGGGAAAGACATTCTTAACGGCAGCCGCTGGTGTTAGGCCCAGCAGAAGCAGACAATGGCTCCTTCTGGGCTGGGAGTGAGCTTGAGTCTGTCACAACCCCATCACACAGGCTGCATGTGGCGAAGCGGATAAAGCACCGCACGTTCCAAGGTTACAAAGCATAACTCAAAGAGGAATAATAATGTGTCAACGCCAATCGGTAGTTTTTTGAGGAAGTACATGCTGCTACTGAAGATGATAAAAAAAGAACTCACTACAAGTTACGGCTTCTAACCTTTTTAACTATATTTTCATGCTCAGTGGGCATGAGGCTTTGAAGTATTCCTTGTCTCTGCTATTATCCTCTTGCTTGGTGACAGCTGTTGTCATCAGTGTCGATGCCACTGAGCTGTGAAGCTGTTGTCAGGGAGGGCTCTGTCTACTCCAGAGGGCACACAGACAAGTCATCGCCTGAGTATGAGGCCTGCTGGATCTACTGCGCTGTAGGTTTGAAATAAGGTTGGAAATAAATCTGAGAGTTTGGGTGAGTGGTGCGGGGCTGCAGCACTGATTTAGATGGGATTGTGGCAGGAAACAAGAGCTGACATTTGGGCTACAGTGCCTGGCAAGTGCTTCAAGTCCTGTTGACTCCGTTGAGCTCCTCCACATTCCCCAGTGTGGTGATAAGAGAGTGTATCAGAAGTAGTGGACTGCTGACACTCTTCAGGCCAAAGCACACACAGCGCTGTAACCTCTCAAGCCAGGTACAGAAATGCAGATGTGTTTTTGTTCTGCTAGTCGATGAGTCAGAGAGCTTGTGGTGCTAAAAACTGCACACGATCAGTGTCATGTGCAAGTGTGTGGCTCTCAGTGCCCGTTACATTGGCAAAGGTTCTCTGCAGCTTAGTCAGGGTCGTGCATGTATGCTTTAGGTTCCTGTAAGTCTCCAGGCAATGAATGCAACCCGATTCAATATCTTCTAAAGCCAACGTCTATGTGTATGCATATGCGCTTCAAGACCAATATACCTTTGCGTCATAATTATGTTTTACACTGTAATTATTGTGACTTTTATTTTGTAAGGTAATTTGATAGAAATGTTTATCTATTTTGCATGAGATAACTGAGCACAGCAGGGGAACTGTATAGAAAGAAGACATATCAACACAAACAGCGTCAGCAAATCTTGAAATAATTTTGATATTTAAGGTTTCAAATAAGGATGCCGTGATGGGCCCAATTCTCCAAGGCCAGCCTTACACCAAACTACTCAGGCAATTTTATTGTCACATACAAATTTCCAATATTGGAAGAGAATCAGGAGAATTTTGCTAATGTTGTGGCGCGCTTCTGTGATCTCAGTTGTTTGGTGTAAGTCATGTAAGTTGCAGTCCAAGCTGTCTTATTTTTTTCTCATCAATTAAATCAAGCTGGTTTGATATTATTGTACGATTTTAGTCTTGGCTCATGCAAATGCTGAAGTTCAATCGTGTCAGCAACCAATAGCTGTGCTCTCTCCATCACCAAACAGGAAGCATCAAACTGGGTAGACAGTAAACATGAAGGAGACTCAGGGGTGGCACAAAAATGTGACCAAGTATTCATTCTCTTGTTCTGTGGAAAATGAGGAGAAACTGGTGGGGTTGTGCTGTGAACAAGAGTTTGTGTTCTGTTTGGTGTGTATCTGATTCACCAGCAAGCACTTAATTTAGTGAGAAATTTTAACTTTTGAAATGGTTCACCTCTCATTCCCAGAGTCTCCTCCCACTAAAATAGCGCAGCAATGACCAATGGACCAATGGAGGCTGGTAGTGAGTTGAGGTGACAAAATCCAAAATGTGAAGTTTGTACATAAACACAGCTTATCTTTATGCCGAATTGAAAAGAATGCTGTTGACATATGATGCCTTTTATCTTTGGTTTCTAGAGTTGTGGGTTTTTTTGAGGACTCATAAGGAATCCTTAAAGGGAAATTTCGGTTTATTTCAACCTGTCTCCTATCGTCCTAAATTTGTCTCAGGTGACTAGTGACATAAAAATAATAGTTAGCATGTTAGCCGTTAGCCTAGATTGAGCCAGGGCGCATAGTAGCGTAAGTGAATGGGCAATTTTCAAGTGCAAAGTTAGTCCACTAAACAAGCTTTTTTTCCACAAAGACCGCCTCATATCATTAAGATAAATGTCAGAGAACATATAGAAAACGACATGTGAACGTGTTGTCTTACCTTACCAGTGTGGTGCCATGTTTGTTTACCATTTAGCTCTGCTTTCCAAAGCATGGCCGAAATCTCGCGAGAACAAGCAGCAACAGCTAGAAGGCAGAACCGGACAGTAGCAGTAGCAGTCTGATGGCAGCCCTTATTTATAAGGCAGAATACACTGACGAAGAGCTTTGTGAAATTGAAGAATGGAGGAGGAGAGAGAGAGAGGCGCAACAGGTAGATGACAAGAGAGGAGGAATGGCTGCTGCAAGGCTCCGTAGCGATTGGTGGTGTACCTGTGAATGCTGTGCCCCAGTGCCCACAGAAGAGGAATGCCTCTGTTGCAAGGAATGGGACCGGTTGCAGCCTTATTGTCAAGGTCTGGATGTGACCGAGGACGAGACACCTCCACCTGGAGTAGTATCCAGCTGGGCTTTATCTAGAGCTCGCGAGATTTCAGGCACAGTATGAAATCGCTGCTTGTTCTCACGATATTTCGGCTGTACTTTGGAAAGCAGAGCTAAATGGTAAACAAACATGGCACCACACCGGTAAGGTAAGACAACACGTTTACATGTCATTTTCTATATGTTCTCTGACATTTATCCTAACGATATGAGGCGATCTTTGTGGAAAAAAAGCTTGTTTAGTGGACTAACTTTGCACTTGAAGGGATGCCCATTCACTTACGTTTTAACAGGTCTGATGCTACTATGTGCCCCGGCTGTATCTAGGCTAATGGCTAACATGCTAACTATTAATTTTATGTCACTAGTCACTTGAAACAAATTTAGGACATAGGAGACAGGTTGAAATAAACCGAAATTTCCCTTTTACATGTCATATTTCTTAAACAGAGTCTGGCAGAATATTTTCTACCAGGAGCAGGATGGGGAAATAACCTTAACAAGGATCTAGTTATAGTCCGGTAAATTGTGACCATGCAAGAGTCTCCCCAGTCTTTGCAAAATCTTATAGTCTGTTGCTAAAAACTCACATTGTCTTTAGATGTCAAGTATTCTGAAAGTCTTCAAGTGTATTGTTACTAGAAAGAGTGCCCCACCAATTTAGCTTGCTCTCCTACACCATTGGCAGAGTCATGATGGACAGTAAAAGAAAAAGGATCAAAAGTGATGCAGATAAAACAGAGAAATCATCTTTTTTTAATCTACACATTCTTGTCAAAACCTGTTGCCTACATTACCCTCAATGCGACTCAACCACCAACTGTTGAAATTCAGGCATGTTATATTGCTAGCAGCTAATGTAGCCTTGAACCACTAGCTTCAAGCAGAGATGTGGAGCGGGCTACAAAGTTAAAAAGAAATTGTAATTATATTCTTGTTGTTAATCAGGACTAACCCATTTGTTGAAATGCAAGGCATGATGACAAACTGCATCATGCTTGGTTAGAGTGGCGTAAGCAGTGAGTACAAGGGTGTACAGGATATCTCCACATACAACATTCATGACAAGAGAATCATGCTTTATTTTAATACAAGAAGCACATTTGAATCTTTACTTTCTAAGTTGAAAGGCATGAAGTTTCTAGTAACCTCAGGATTTGGTGTTTACATGGTGTCTTGTTTACTTGTAGTGCTGTCTTAAATCTGTTACAATAGATATGGAGGTCAGTGTTACTCAGCAAATGCATGTATGTATGAGTGTGAAAAGGACAGACAGGGAGGGAGAGACAGTCATCAGAGAGAGGAAATAGTGGGCAGTGCCTCGTCTTTCATCGCTGCACTAATGAGCCCCGGGACACACAGACTGGAAACAGCAGTATTGTTCTCTGGTCAACAAAACCTATACAGCTACTGACATGCAGAAACTAATGTACATTCACAGGCACACAAAGATTACCGCATATACATTGTGACAGGCCCAAGAGGCCCACACACACACACACACACACACACACACACACACACACACACATAAAGGAGAGTTGTTTTCTGTCAAACACACCCTCGTCTTTAATTTGATTGGTGAAACTTTAATATACCAAGCAGATATGTTTTTTTTTTTACTTCTTGGTCAGAAGCATAGAGGTGGAAATGTCTCCACCTTTTTAAAAAGCTGTGAAGTTATTGCAAAATGACAAGCTGGCATGCTCTCAAGGAGCTGGGCTGAGCTGTCCAAGACTGTCTGCTTTGAGACAAACACAACAGACCTCAGCCTTTTGGTCCGAGGCCAGACAGCTTTTGCTCCATCATTATAACCTGTCTCATTTATAATCCAGATATGAGCAATGGCTCAGCGAGAGCGCGGACCAACAGCAAAAACCCTGATCTCTGACTCTATCCCAGCCATACCGCACGGTCTAATTCTTTACTGGAAGCCATTTTCTAAAACAATTTTCCTGCCCTAGTTTGATCAAAATAGCTCATCTCTTGGAAAGCGGACAAGACAATGGTTATGAGATGCCTGAGGTTGCGCATGGTGTGAGGCAGCGTGGTCGAGTACAGTGATGACAGATAATTTTGGTGGAAAAAGCACCAGAAAGTCCCCTGAGGTCTTCCCTACCACAGTGGTATCTTGGGCAGGAGTGAATTAGACAAAAATGCAGTCACAGCGTTGATGCTTTTAAGCTCCTGGAAGGAAATCCTCTTCTCTGACCACTCCGATGGGAGCAGGCATTTTTCATGCTGCAGGAACATGGATCGCATTCCAGCCCACATCGGCCATGTCCTGCCGATAACCATCCATCTCCTGACCCGCTTTAACCTCGCTATTCCCACCTGGCCAATAAAAAACATCTTGGATTCAAAATCTAACACAGATTAGCTGATGGAGAGGGGCATCTGGCTGAATAGTTAAACACATGGGTGTGGGTGCGGAATGGGAAGAGGGTGGGGAAAAGTGCAGCGGATAGTATGGAATTAGATCTTCAAAGGCAGGACAAAGAAATTAATATTTATGGTTTGCAATGGCCAACTTTATCACAGGAAGAGTCATTCTGAAACAAGCAGAAAAATGACAGAGCCCTTCGCTTGCAGTTTTAGATTCCACTAATATTTTATTTGGTCAAGTCTCGACGTCTTGCTAACCTCAAGCCCAGGTGGCTGATGGGATAAGATTTCGTATCTGTGCACAGAAATATCCTGCTGTGTCCCGCTGGAGGAGCCAGCTTTAGGAATTGTGTCTCCACTCTACTTCATTTTAAACTTAAAGAGGCCTTCTATTCAACTCTTCATGTTGATGAAATAGGTCAGCATTTTGGGAAATATGTGTTTTTACCTTCTTAAGAGAAGACAAGAAGATCGATACCACTCTCATGTCTGTCCGTTAAGTATGAGGCTACAGCCAGCAGCCAGTTAGCTTAGTATAATGACTGAAAACAGGGGGAAACAGCTAGCCTGGCTTTATCCAAACTTAACAAAAGGGTGAATCATTGATAAAGATATAATGTAGTAATGGCATCCTGTGCAGAGAATGAAGTCACGCTGCTTCTGTATTTGCTGTAATCCGAGCTTCTCAGTTCTTTGTTGTGGAAGATGGTCCGGCCGCATGTGCATTCCTTATGGCGTTACAACATGGTTTGGTAGCTTGATTGTCAAATTTAGATCACAACTCCAAAACCTGAAAAGAAGTTCGGGAAAAATAATTGGCATGCTGTCCCCATGTTCTCTCCAGGAGATATATGAGGGGACAGTCACCACATCCCAGGAGTGTGAGCTGATGCTTTCAAGCAGAAGGTACAGCTCAACAGGTGTACATTTTCATTAGTCTCACTATCAATCAAACTACTCAACAGTAGGAGATGAAAAGCGTGTGTGTGTGTGTGTGTAGGTGGGTGTGAGATGAGAAGGATGTGCAAGATTTTGGTGTCAGGCACCTGTGCAATTACTATGTGTGGGGCTCTTATGCAGTAGTTTTGTATAGGACTTTTGTGCATTTACTTCAGGTAGGGCATCTGAGCTTCACGTGGAACTAGGGCATCGTGCAATACTCTTGTAGTGTATGGATCTGGGGATGATACTGTCTATCTTATCTTATCTTATCTTATCTTATCTTATCTTATCTTATCTTATCTTGTCTTATCTTATGTAAGAGTATGTGAGTCCCTGTGTGTGAATGCTGCTGGCTTGCTTATTGCCCCCACTCTGGGCTGTGCGGTTACCACTGATGCTGGGATGCTATAGCATTGCGTAGTACCCACCCTCCAGCTCCCCTTGGTTAACGCCTCTGTCAGCACTTAGGCCATTGTTAACACTGCAAACTCATTTCCTAAACGTGGAAATGAGTTTGCATTTTAGCACTCCCAGTTCTCTCATCTCAAAGTCTCTCAAGTACAGAGCGTCATCACATGTCTTCACAGCCTCACTGTGGCGGTGACGTTGAAGCAATCCAACCGTGGTGTAGTTCTTTTATAGCCTAATGTTAGCTATTTACTTCTGGCGACTGCATTTTACGCTTCAAACATCAAAAAATGGTGTTTGAGAAGATTATCTTGGTGAACTGTACATGCAAGTATCATAAATGTTTGTTTGCCACAAGCTCATTTTTTGCAGTAATCCAAAATCCAATGGAAAAATCCCATAGGCTATTTGATGCTATTTCTCAGCTCCCTGTAGAGATCTCATAAACCAACCAATTATAACATGTTAGTTAGTGATCTTTAGAGGTGCTGGTAGGCAGATTTTGTTAGCTTCGAACAGAGCAAGACCAGCAGTTTCCCCTCATTTTGGGTCTTTGTGCCAAGCCGCTGGCTCCAGGTATAAATTTGCCACACATGCATGAGAGTGGTCTTGATATTCTCATCTAACTCTCGGCAAAGAGGAAGCAAACAAGCGTATCCTTCTGAATTTAGAACTATTCATTTAAGGCATTTCAGCATCATCTCTGAATGCATTTTCTCATCATCCTAATATTTTCTCTCTCCCCAGGGACCTCAAGCACAATTTAATCAGCACCATCATGCCTGGAGCTTTCCAGGGCCTGTCTGAGCTTCGGAAACTGTAAGTAGATATTAACATGATTCACATGCGGGTTCAGAGCAGCAAACATATTAACAGAAATCACAAACACAGGCATGGAAACTTTGAATTCAATTGTTTGGTATGAGACAGATGAGAGGTAGAGACAGGCCCATATTAGCAGATACTGTTTTGGCAGCTCATGGAAGATGTCATGTGCTATATTGAGCTCCTGGTGTTAGTGCGACAATAAAGGCCCCCTTCACTAAGTGTTTCTGCTAATCGTTGCAGGGGCCCCTGCAATGTCATCTCTGGTGCCCTGCATCTACCGCCATACAAATCTCAGGGCCACGCAGAGGCTCCTCACGCGTCATTGGATGTGACAGGGCGGCTGTTTGTAGCCACTCGCTACTCACTCAATGTGTCTTTGGACACCGAGGTCTGGTTGCGGCGTGGGTCAGAGCTGGTCGTCTGTACTGTGCGCCGCGTGACTCCCCTTCCCTCCTCCCACTACTTGTGTTTTCCCTGCAAGGTCTGGGGCTTCTCAAAACAAACAGGGGGAGATAAACACATGCTCTGGACAGCTCTCTGCTGGGTAGTGTCAGAGGTGCAACAGAGCAGATCCCTCTCTGGCTGTGGCTATACATCACACTCAGAGGTGGACGGCAGAACAGGGGCCCTGCTTTTACCCCATTGGTGATAAACCTTCACAGGGCCCATGCAGTAGAGATAAGGGAAAGTGGCAGGGACTGTGAGCATGCTTACTTATAGTTGTTTTACATTCTAGGCCTTTTAAAAGTCTAGTGGAAAATCACTATTTATTTTATTACAAACGAGATGGAAGGAGGTCCTGCACAGTTTTACCAGTTTAATCAGATAGCACAAAAACAACATGCTTACTGAAAAAGTCAAGATATCACAATCTGTGACTGGGTGACTGAGACGAGTTCTCCCGATACAAAAATAACCGACACATTCCTTTGTCTTTTCACACTTTTAGTGACCTATCCAACAACCGCATTGGCTGCCTGACTGCAGACATGTTCCAGGGGTTGACCAATCTCACTAAACTGTAAGCGACTGGTAAACTCATCCCATAAAAACACTGAACTCTCTGTGTTGTGGAGTGAGCTTGTTCTCATCTAACTATTGTATTCGGCTAGGAATCTTTCTGGCAACATCATATCGACCCTGGATCCAGGAGTGTTTCAGGAGCTGCCGTCCCTCAAGCTAGTGTGAGTGTTAGACACTGTCGACACCATAACCACAACAAACTCTCACAGCATACCATTCCATCTATGAATAAAACAATAAATATTCCAGACAAAGCTAAAGATTATTTTTAGTTTATATTTATTTTGCCTTGGGTTTTGCTTTTACGACAACTTCAAGGCTGCAGAAAAACTCAAATAAGCAACAAAGATTTATGTGAATATTTTCATTTATGCATTACTTGTAGATGAAAACTATGTTCTAACTCAGGCTACCATAAATCAGAAGATAAGTCTGTCTACAAATATGACAAATCTGAACCAGCTTTGCTTGTTTTTTTTATACACAGTGCTGACAGTTCTTGCATAAAACAGTCAATTAATTTCAGAGTGAAAACAATAAAGCTGTAATATCTAACAGATAGGGTGTTGGGGTGGGTGTCACTTAATAAATATGCATCAAGCCTGATATGATATGTTGATCCTATAATGAGCAGCTAGAGATAACACTGTATCTGAGCCTGGTGAAAAGTATGATAATTGACCATCACTTCTCTCTCCAGGAACTTCAACTCAGACTACCTGTCATGTGACTGTGGGTTGCAGTGGGTCCCAAGTTTCTTTCGCAGCAGTTCAGCCCGTTTGGGGGACGAAACCCTGTGCGCCTACCCAAGGAGCCTGAGGGGAAAGCCCCTGCGTGGACTAAGGGAAAGCCAGCTGAGCTGTGGTAAGAGCCTGGCTAGAGTGAGGCATATGAATTAGGTGGTTGACCGCTTAGTTTCAGAGAACATTGGCTTGTGAATGACAATGACAGTGCACAACAGGGCTCAAGATCTTCCTAGTATTTTCAAGGATTACTCCACCAAAAGGGGTTGAAAGAGATCAATCCCAACAGCTCAGCAGGGACATATTTCTAAAAGTATCAGTGAGCCGTGTTGACAACTAATCCTGTGGGTTGCATTTACGAATTGCTGCTGTCTGCATCCAATCTGCTGTAGAACAGCAGACTCATAATAGCTTCTGTGGAAACATTTAGCTGAGGTTGAGTAATGAGAGAGCAGCAGAATTAATGTGTAACGGCCACATCTGCGTCTTTTCCCACCATGTTGCTCAGGCGGCCCTCTGGAGCTGCACACCCTGTCGCTGCTGCCGTCCCAGCGTCAGGTGGTCTTCAAAGGTGATCGGCTGCCCTTCCATTGCACCGCCGCCTTGGTGGACAAGAATACCACATTACACTGGCGTCACAATGGTCAGCTGGTGACCTCTGACCCAGAGATGGGTGTCCAGCTGGAAAACAGTGTCCTGCATGACTGCACCTTCATCACTAGGTACAGATACAGCCTATGGTCTATATTTAAATGTTTATAACCTTTATTATTTTGCAAAGAAAGTACTGAGTGATCTGACACCTAAAGAAGGTTGTTAAATTAGTTCAGACGCACACTGGAGTATATGGTAATAATGTGGAATAATGAAATGTCTCTATCTTCTTTATGCAGTGAGCTTATTCTATTCAACGTACATGTGGAGGCCAGGGGAGAGTGGGAGTGTGTGGTTTCCACTGGGTGGGGCAATATGTCTCGCAGTGTTGAAATAGTGGTGCTAGAGAACAGCGCCTCCTTCTGTCCAGAGGATAAAGTTGTCAACAACCGTGGGGAGTTCAGGTTAGTTACAGTTACAGTGATTATTATTACATACCCAAAACATTCAGCGCTCTCACTCCTCCCTGATTTGAATCCCCAGGTGGCCCAGAACTCTGGCAGGCATCACCTCACATCAGTACTGCCTGCAGCTGCGCTACCCCTCCCTGTCTGTGGAGGGAGGTATTGAGCAGAAAAAAGCCTCTAGGTACTGTGACCGTTCTGGAAACTGGCAGGAGGGTGACTATTCAGACTGTCACTACACTAATGGTATCACCCGTGTCCTGCATACCTTCATCCTGGTTAGTAGTTTTACTACAGTACATGGTTCCTGTTCAGTAAACACCATACTGTGTTAAGTTAATTTCAAGACTTCACACCTTTTTGCTCTTGCTTCACAGAGGCCCATCAATGCATCCAATGCTGTCACTTTGGCACATCAGGTGCGCACATACACACTGGAGGCTGCAGGCTTCACTGACTCAGTGGATGTGTTGTATGTGGCACAAATGATGGAGAAATTTATGGAATACGTCAGACAGCTGCGAGAGGTGAGAAAGATTGAATTGCACATTTAACATGGCCATAAAGGTCTCTGTGTGTGGCATTACAATCCTTTTATTGTAACATCTTTGTGTATGTTTCAGTTGTCGGAGGTGTTGGTAGAGATGGGCAGTAACCTGATGCAGGTCGACGACCAGATCCTCGCTCTTGCCCAGAGAGAGAAAAGAGCCTGCAGCTCCATAGTCTATTCTCTAGAGACGCTGGCCTGGCCTCAGCTACACGGCCATGCTCAGGACTTCTCCATGGTAGGGACTGTCCAAACTAAGTAGATTTTTTAACAGAGCAAGTCAGACCTCGCGAGAAACTCATTTAATATGTTTATAGTTCACTATGATAACAGGAAATACATGTATGCATAGTTTAAGAAATGTTGTTTCTAAATTTGCAGCGAAGGTGTAAGGGTGCAAATTTTGTCATATTTTTACAATGATTTTTCTTATGAAACAATAAAACAATGACATGTCCAGAAAATATAAAAGCAAAATTAAATCCTATTTAATTATCTGGATGGCTGAAGAACAAATGACAATATACACTCAATGGTCATTTTATTAAGTACACCTGTTCAACTGCTTGTTAACACAAATTGGTGCCAGACTGGCTGGTCTGACTATTTCAGAAACTGTGGATCTACTGGGATTTTCCCACACAACCATCTCTAAGGTTTACAGAGGATGGTCCAAAAAAGAAAAGATCCAGTGAGTGGCAGTTCTCTGGGTGAAAATGCCAGAGGTCAGAGGAGAATGGCCAGACTGCTTAAAGATAATAGCAAGGCAACAGTAACTCAAATAACCAAGCATTACAACCAAGGTATGCAGAAGACCATCTCTGAACAATCAAAATGTTGAACACTAAAGCAGATGGGCTACAGCAGCAGAAGACCACACCAGGTGCCACTCCTGTCAGCTACGAACAGGAAACTGAAGCTACAATTCGTATGGGCTCACCAAAATTGGAAAATTGTTGTCTGGTCTGATGAGTCTCGATTTCTGCTGCGACATTCAGATGGTAGGGTCAGAATTTAGCGTATCAACATGAAAGCATGGATCCATCCTGCCTTGTATCAGCAGTTCAGGCTGGTGGTGGTGGTGTAATTGTGTAGGGGATATTTTCTTGGCACACTTTTCTTAGCCCCTTAGTACCAATTGAGCATGGTTTAAACACCACAGCCTATCTGAGTATTGTTGCTGACCATGTCTATCCCTCTATGACCACAGTCTACCCATCTTCTGATGGCTACTTCCAGCAGGATAACTCACCATGTCACAAAGCTCAGATCATCTCAAACTGGTTTCTTGAACATGACAATGAGTTTACTGTACTCCAGTGGCCTCCACAATCATCAGATCTCAATCCAATAGAGCACCTTTGGGATGTGGTGGAACGGGAGATTCACATCATGGGTGTGCAGCGGACAAATCTGCAGCAACTGCAAGATGCTATCATGTCAATATGGACCAAAATCTCTTAGGAATGTTTCCAGCACCTTGTTGAATCTATGCCACCAAGAATTAAGGCAGTTCTGAAGGCAAAAGGGCAACCAGTTCTAGCAAGGTGTACCTAATAAAGTGGCTGGTGAGTGTATATGGAAAAAAATCTTTACCATTTATCTCTGATTTTGATTCGTGCAGGTGTCTAGGAACATTGTGATGGAGGCCCACTTTATTCGACCAGCCCACTTCACTGGCATAACCTGCACTGCGTATCAGCGTCGTGAGGTCTCCACGGGAAGCGTGGGGATGGAAACATCAGAGTCCACTCATGAGCAGCAGCTTCGTTTTCGTTGCAGCACCGGCTCCCATAACACCTCCCTCAACAATTTTCCCCTTAAGGTGAGATGTGAACCCCCCTTACATCTGCTTGTGGCTACTGTCACTACACTTACACTGTGTCATCAGTAACCTATTGTGTCTGCATTCACAGTAACTGAGGTGTACTGGTGAACTTCATCTGTCTTGTGTTTTTTTCTCTCCAGAATTCAGTAGCCTTGGCCTCCGTGACTCTCCCAGCTACTCTGTTTCCTCCTGATGCTCCAGCAGACTGTAAGCTGCAGTTTGTAGCCTTCCGAACTGGCAGCTTTTTCCCTGTGTCTGGGAACTCAAGCAACAATGGGGAACACTCTCGCCGACGTAGCGTCAACACTCCTGTCATATTTGTTGGCTTAGGTGAGGAACCTTTTCAGCCTGTTTAGTGAAACCACCGTGTCTTTCCGACAGTAAAATACTGCATACAACATCATGCTAAAATATTTTAAATGCTGCAGTGCTGTAGCAGTCATCTGTGACATCAATGATAATGTCTTGGGGTCAAATAAACACCCAACATTTTGTATGGATTTCCAACTATTTGGATCTAGAGAGAAATCTATTGAAGAAAAAGCAGGGAGCCACTCTCTCTACCATTTTTGCAACTAATGGTATTTACTTTAACTGAGCTACTTGCCTGACAAACCACAGCACCGTTCTTTGTCCACTCACTTTTCCTTGACCTTGACAATATTTGCCATCAATTTAGCTCTCCCGGTCTGCAAATAAAAAGCACAGGTAGCCCAAATCTCTGAGGGGATATTGAGAACTCATCCATCAAGCAGTATAAAAGAAAATGAGACATGCTGAGGGGACGTAGAGCGGGCATCGCAAACTGACTTATATCTAACAATATAAAAGTATCCGTGACAAAATTCTCCGTTCAATTTCCCCCCTTTCTGTGACAGATGGCTGCAGCATGTGGAACCACTCAGAACCCATCTGGGTGTCGCTCCGCCACTTGTCCCCAGGTACTGATGCTGTGGCAGCCCAGTGGAGCCTGAGGGCTCTGGAGAAACAGGGAAGCTGGAGCCAGGAGGGCTGTCGCCTGGTCCACAGCGACAGCACGACCTCCACTATGCGCTGTGCTCTGCTCAGCAACTATGCTGTGCTGCAGGTATGATGGCCTTGAGCATTTATCATTCATCCAGGTTGTCCAAGGTCGGATGAGACTTTCATTTGACTTGCCTGTAATTGTTTTCTAGGAGGTGCCTGACTTCCCCAACTCCTCACCCATCTCTGTAAGGGTGCTCCACCCTGTGGTGTACGCCTGTACTGCAGTGCTCCTCCTTTGCCTCTTTACCATCATCATCACACACATACTACACCACAGGTAACATATGTGCATGAGAAGACTTCTTGCTGATGGTTGTTATTTTCTTCTTTCCCTCATTATTTTGCTCTGCGCCCAACAGTTCTATTCACATATCAAGAAAAAGCTGGCACACATTACTGAATACTTGCTTCCACATCGCCATGACGACAGCCATCTATGCAGGAGGCATATGCCTGACCAGCTACCCACTGGTTTGTCAAGCAGTAAGTTAAGTTTTTTTCCCCCCTCATTTTGGTAAGTTGCGTGTACGCTTGATGTCTTACCTGACTGTAACATGTGACAGGTGGGCATCGCCCTGCACTACTCCTCACTGGCAACCCTGCTGTGGATTGGAGTCAGCGCCAGGGTCATCTACAAAGAGGCTGTGTGGAGAATGCCACGGCAGCTAGAAGGAGAGTCTCCTGCTCCACCCACTCAGCGACCTATGCTCAGGTCAGTGAGCAAGCCACAACTCACCTTCACCCACTGCCTGCACTATGAGATTGTTGTTTGCTGTCAGTACAGTTAATGTTTTAGACAGTTCTTGTGCATGGCCACCCAAAGTGTGTGCCATCAAAGTGGTTCATTGTGCCCTTCAACCAAAGTCCCTCTGTTTTAGAGGAAACCTTGGAGGAACATAACAGAGCATTGCTGTGAGGCACAAAAAAAGCTATAAGCCTGTATAAGTGGGGGAGGGGAGGAATGTATGAAACCAACATAACGGCAGCACAGAGGGTCATCATAAATCTGAGCAGGATGATTCAGGGGGTGCACTGTCTTCCCAAATATTCCCTTCTGTTCCCTCTCCCCCCTGCCCTTGTGATCCTGAAGCTGCGATCATACACTGACCTCGCTGACCCTCCCGCCACTCCTTTGTTGCCCACTTAGCCACATGGGTTCAGGCTGCAGTAAATCACAGACTTCTGGAGCCCATACTGACCCTTGTAACACTCTGCCCACTATGAGAGTGACGGATCACATAGTTCTGTTCAGATTATAGACCGCCAGAGAGACATTAAAAACACAAAAAGGAAAATAACACTGACATGCACACTTTAAAAACATCATAGCAGCCAAAGGTCATACAGTGTCCTTCGGCACAAACAAGAACTGCTCTTTATTTTTAAAACGGCAGCTGGAAACTTGTATTTTATATGTTTTTCTCTGTTATTCAAGGTTCTACTTGATAGCTGGTGGAGTTTCTCTTATCATTTGTGGGATCACTGCAGCTGTCAATGTCAACAACTACGGGGACAACAGCCCTTAGTAAGTGCTTCTCTTTTATCCTTGAGCCATTTGGTCCTTGACTTTGTGTTGTTTTGTTTGCTGCTGAAGGGAATATTTCTGTGATATACTGAACACACAGACGTGTCATTCTTTTGCACTGACCTTCCTGACTTCTTTTCTGCCTCTTGCAGCTGCTGGCTGGTGTGGCGCCCCAGTCTGGGGTCTTTCTTTGTCCCTGCTGGCCTAGTGGTGTTGGTGACCTGGATCTATTTCCTGTGCACTGTTTTTCGCCTGAGGCATCGTGTGGCCAAAGAATGCACAGGAACCACCCTGTCCTCTCCTGTGACGGAGAGTCAGCCCGCACTTGCAGGAAGTACCAGCCTCCTCTCCACAGACTCAGTTGTGGGGCCTTTAAACCCTGTTGTGGCGCCGGAGGACCAGTACTCGCTGAAGACACAGTTCTTAGTACTGGTGGCAACCCACTTCTTGTTTGTGGTTCTGTGGTGCTGTGGAGCCATGGCAATGTGGCTGACAGGACACACTAGCTTGTTGTTCAGCTGTCTCTATGGTATAGCTGCCACAGTTTTGGGGGTGTTTCTGGTGGTGCACCACTGCTTTCGACGTCTGGACGTGCAGGCCTCATGGCTGGCATGTTGCCCAGGCTACCGCCGCTCTCATCCCATGTCTACTTACGCGCACACCTGCACTACGGGGAGTGGAGTGCAGACCTCTGAGCAGGGATCACAACTTTTTATCAACTGCCATCCACCTGGTGACTCTCATAACTCCTCATCAGCTCGTTCATCATCCACGCCAAGTGGAATCAGCAGTGTGGGCCCTGGACCATGCAAGCTCACCAACCTCTTGCAGGTAGCACAAGATAATCCAAACAACACTTCACGTGCCCCCGCGGGCAACAACACCAGCACCAGTACTGACAACACCAACAAGCCAACAAACAATGTTCTGCCCACCATAAACTCTGCAGCCCCAGTGCATCCCCAGAGAAGGAAAGTGAGTAGCAGAACTAAACAAGGAAGCAGCCAGTATCACCATCGAGGTGAGGGCAGAGGTCACTATCGGCTCAAAGCTCTAAGGACTGCTGGAGGTGGGGGCAGCCTGGGAGCATTAGGACCCACTGGTTTAGATCACCTCAGTTCTTCACATGCTGTTCACAAACAGGCTACAAGTGAGAATGGTAGCATCCACCACAGCCTCTCAGAGAACCAGGCAAGCCCGCTTACTAACGGGAAGCGTGTTGGAGAGTCAGTGGCGACCAGCCCCTCAGAGGGAAGTGATGGGGGCAGCAGTGGGAGCCGCAAACCCTTCCCCCTGTTGCCTTCTATGGCCAGCAGAGCAGCCATGCACGGCGCTCAGAGACGATGCGCCAGCAGAGACAATCTAAAACTGGCAGCCGCTGCAGAGCGAGACACTAAGCGCTGTTCCTACCCGTTGAACAGTGTCACCACAACTGTGCCTGGGGCTGCTGCCCCAAATGGCACCCTCAAAAACTCAGTGCTCGAGCTGGAACAGGACATGAGCGGCACAGACCAATCCCAGAGCTCGGTTGGAATGAAGAGTGGTTTGTGGAAAAGTGAAACCACAGTGTAACCTATACTTATATGTGAACTTCTATGCATGACCTTAATGGACTCTCAAATGATTGGGTTATGTTTTAATGGTCTCTTGATTATAATAATTATATAATTTAAGATATAAAATCATGAAGGCATCCAGGACCCTGAACTGGTACTTTTGCCTCTGTAGCATCGTGAGAGTTTGCTGTGAAATGGTAAAATATATATATAATGAGGCAGGTTTTTTATTGTCATTTTCAAACATAAGATACTCATTTATTTTATTCATTTCACACAAAAAATGTACAAGATGTCTCTGAAATTGGCATATGATGTTGATTTTTTGATGTCTAATGAAAGCTTTACTGTTTTAGTTGTGATTTTTTTTCTATGCATATCAACTATAGCATGAAATGGAATGCAAGACGGTCCATTTCCAAAGTACAGCTATATGCATTTAATCTGTGGACAACCTGTCACACTTATGTTTGCTTCAAGTAACTGTTTGCGTGTGCTCATGTATGCTTTTCTGTGTGTATGTGTGCGCGTGTGTGGGTGCGTGTGTGTGTGTGTGTGTGTGTGTGTGTGTGTGTGTGTGTGTGTGAGCATACACAGCAGGAGCGCAATCGCATGACTGTGGCTGTACAGAATCTTTGAGTGAATTAAAAAAGCTATGCGAGACTTTTGAATACATAAAGTGTTTCATTTTTATTTCTACGCTCCCAACAGCACTGACACAGCTCCCCTTATTTAATGAATTCAGAAAGAATACAAACCGGGGGGAAATATAATTAGCTTTCTCGAACCCAGTCACTTCATTTGGATTTCACGTTCAGCTCAAGTGTTGTTCTGGTCTAATGCAGGAGTGACTGCCCCCTCCTGGGTGGCAAAGAAACTCTGCAGTCATTGTCAGGGATCTGAAATGTGTGAGCCTTGAAGGCCAGGCAAATCTCTATGGTTTTGCAATAACAAACGACCCATGCTGACATAACAGTAAACCTTCTTACTATAATCTTAGAGGTGTTTCCTAAGAATTTCTCAAAAAAGTATACACAGAATACTTTTCAGGTATTGAGGGCCTGACCAAAAAACATTACAGCATGTCAATCATAAGCTTTATAAATATATTCAGTCAGAATGTTGCCTAAGCCATACTTCTGCTTTTTAGTCAATTTCAGGAAATTACATTAGCAGGAAATAGTGTTTCTATATGCAGCTCATTGTCACTGTTTTTTTTTTTCATTGTTCATTGGGAGGAAGTTGTCATTAAATCCAGAGAATCACATACTGTTCATTGTTACTGTTAGGTGTTTCAGTATGGTCAATCTGTTGTGCATATTCTGTGTGCAGTATGAGCTTCTTGATCAGCCCCAAGCAGGATGTGTTCAAGATGTAAAAGATGAAAATCATCATCTATTCCATGTGACTGTGACTTATATTGAACCTCTTGTGGAAAAATATATGAACAGCAAGATAAATTGGTCTTGTTCATTAGGTATGAATCTCAGTGTCTTCATGTTCAGGTAATCCATGCATCTGGTGTCATTACTATCATCGGCGCACACCTCCTTTCACTGCCATGTTACCTCAGTCTTTTGCTAATGATTTCCACATTGGATGTATGCAAAACAAACCAAATATTGATCTTCACATAAAACAGTTTGTGAAAAAACCCTAATAAATAATTTGATGTGTTGCTGAAGAATGGAGCAACCGTCAATCGCTTTTTCAAAAATGAACATTTCTAGTTACATATAACTGAATGTTATTTCACTGAAACAGTCAGTATGAGTGGAGTGTACTTCATATTGCCCAAGCCTTTACAAAAACCCATGAAAATGCGGTGATGTGAATATTTTGTCCTAACTTCATTCCTGGTAATGATCAAGAATTAAAAGAATATTGTTTGACATCAGTTTACACTTAGCATCTTGATGAAGGCTTGGTAAGCAGATCAAGTTGTGGATACTAAGATTTTAGTGAAAGAAGAAATATAAAATGATTTTATCTTATTTTGTTCTGGATGACATAGCGCTGACATGGGTTCACATTTAGGCTATGTGAGATAATTTAATCAGTCATCACCTGAAGATACTGTTCCTTGAGCTTCTGGAAACACTATCATCTTATCAGATCTAATCTACCAAAACACCCAACTGATAAGAGAAAGGGAGATTTTTATCTTTCCTTTCACTTTAACTTTATTTGCCAATTGTAATATATTGTACCACAGTCTAGGGATATTTCATTTATTTTTATTTATGTACTTCTTTTTTCTGTTTTCTTTGGTAGCTTTAATGCTTTAACCCTAAATAAAGTAACTAAAATAATTTGCGTAGGTATCTCCTACCCTCAGGGTGCTAAATTAGCATCACTGAACTCAGTTCAGTTTTAATTGTTGTCCAATTAAAATCTTCCATGAGTTTTCCGAAGGTAAACTGATTCCTGATCAGTGGCTGATTTCTACTTAATGCTCCGGGACGTCTCAACGCCCTCCTCCTCCGCCGTCCAATCACTGACGGACTTAGAAAATTGATAGATATCTCAGCCAATCAGAGAGCATTATGAAGAGTATGGGTGGGAACTCCTAACATCAGGGAAGTAAAGTGTTTTGCGTAGCGGAGGCAAAACAAGGGGAACTGTTTTTAAGAAAGCCTCTTAGAGGAATTAGTCTCACCGCAGTGATGTCCTGGTTTGGCTACAGCGACTAGTGCTAGCGTTAGTTGGTTAACCAAGTGTTAAGTAAACTGAAGTGTTACTAGAGGCTTAGATATAACGTTACAGAGGGGAGGGAGAAGTATTACGACATCAACCTGAGCTTCCTGAACTCAAGCTAGGTAACCTAAACCAACCAACGGTCGCAGAGGACGTCGAAGGTGAAAACCAGAGTTCAGGAAAAGATTAACCAACCATCTAATCTATTTAATAAGACAATTGGGATTAACTTTTGGTGAGGTTTAACGGACCTCCGCGATGTCTCTGGCCGAGCAAAGCCAGCAGTGGTTCCCTACCAGTGTCCAGGTAACGGTGCATCAGGCTCGGGACCTGCGTGCCAAGGGCAAGAATGGCACCAACGACGCTTATGCCATCATCCAGGTGGCCAAAGACAAGTTTTCTACCTCTGTCGCAGAGAAAAGTGCCGCTCCTGTGTGGAAAGAGGAGGCTTCATTTGACCTGCCGCTGTTCCACCCGAGCAACTCTGAACGCTGCACGCTGTATATCATAGTCATGCACCGTGCTCAGGTGGGGCTCGACAAGTTCTTGGGTCAGGCTGTGGTGAACTTACTGGATCTCCATGACAACAAGTCTCGCAAAAAGACAGAGTAAGTGACTTCTGTCGCGTGGGCCTAACCTGTTTCAAGCTCATACATATAACAACATAAGAGTATGTTGCTTGCACTGTTTCACAGAGGGATCAGTATGAAGTCAGTATCAGGGGTGTTACCTGAGTTTATTTATTGTGGTAGGCATGAGTTACACAATGGTATCCACTGGTTCAGACAAATAAAGCAGATATTTAAGTGCAGCCTAAATTCCAGTTTATTAACTGTGCAGCATCTCCCCAGAAAGTCTCTGCAAACAAAATAGCTCATCCAAATACTCACTCCAATTGCCCTCACTGTAATGACTGACTTGAGGCTACATCATAAAACTTAAGTCAACTTAAAAGCATGGTTAAACAGCAATCTGCAAATAAATAGATGGGTAAACAAACATGCCACTGACTTTTATTCAGTGGTGGATGAGGTGCCTGAAAGCCTCACTTGAGTAAACGCACAGGTGTCTTAGCAGAAAATGACTTTGGTAGAAGTTAAAGTCACCTTTTAGAATATTAAAAGTCTAAACGTATCAGATATTACTGTACTTTTACAGTAGTTTTATGATATTAAATATACAAAAGTATAAGTAAATTCTGTTCATTAAAAAGCAAGTGGTCAGAATTTTAACAATTATGATGGTGATGATTAAGAATGGAGCATACATTGCATTTGAATAACAAAGTCTTCTTCACAACTTAAAAGATTTAAAGAAAACCTTTGACCTCTAGGGCTGACACACTGTAATGCAAGTACAGATACTCCCAAAACATAACATAACATAAGTACTGAAACAAAGTATAATTACTTATTTACACTACACCACTGCTTCTGTTGATTTCATTTTGAAAGTTTCCCACTAAGTAATTTGAGCCATGACTGACATTGTAGCCGTTTCTGTAAAACTAATTTGACTATTCTCTGTGGCTCTGATTGATTATTGATAAGCAGACCCCTCAAAACAATTACTCCTAAACTTGCCTCAGTGCTATTGTCGCTGACGTACAGTATTCCAGTCCTTTCAAACCTCTACATTTAATTTCATTAAAAGGTTACCCTGAATGTTTGTGTTTTATTTTGTAAGTCACCAGTGGCATTTCCTCTTGCTTGTCCTTTTGACACAGACCTGGACACATTTTAACACAGAGTTTAACTCCTTTAGAAAGCATTAACAAAGCTGTTGGTGCTTACTTTCAAAGACACCCACCTGTTCATCATTTTTATTGATATGGCAATCCAACAGTAATTTGGACTTTGCCCCCAAAATACATTTTAAAATTACTTTACAAGCAGTGGTTACATTTTTGTGTTCTCTATGTAACACCTGCGGCAGTTAATCCAGCAATAAAACACTTTATATATGGTACATTTGATCTGCTCTCTTTTTAGGGATGTAAGTCACAGGTTTCATCATGATACGATATTGCATCAGTATTTATTGATATCACAAAGTCTGCCATGATACAATTTGGAGTGATTCAATTCAGAGGCCTGTGATCGATTTTAGACATTATCAGTAAATATCCTCATTGTCTTTTGCTTAGCTCCTCATCAGTATCTGCTTGGCCCTAGGCCACGAGCACTGTTTGAATGTTCAGGAACCTGTGTGCTTGGACGGAAATGGTGACACAGATGTATAATGGGAATTTCAAAATAAAGGCATATTGTAAAGATGATTAAATGCATCAACATGTTCAATTTTCATCAATATTATTGGATTATCGTTCAGTGAATCAACAATCCAATCTTTTGTTTGTTGTTAGACAGTGTCTAGTTAAAATTAATGCCAATAATTTAATAGCACTCCTTGATTTGCACATATACGTTAACTATAAAACCTAGCAGTAAAGTATCAGTCCTTGAGTTTATTCTGCATTATATTGACCAGCAAGAGTTTTCTTTCTTGTCTCTATTTGATCAAGCCAAGTCAAACAGAGGATCTTGTGTGGGTCTCATGTCACCTTTGTATACTTCAAATACAGGGCACTCTTAAGTGGCCACAAAGTGGGAAAGAAAGCAAAGCAAAGCAATAACCTTAAAATGATAACATTGTGAAGTAACCTCTCTCCCCTCCCTCCTCTTATCAGTGTCTGAGAAGAAAAACAGAAAACTATGGAGATGGTGGGAAAACAGATACAGAGATAACTCTAATCTCAGTACTTCCCTCTGCCTTCTCTCTCTCTGTTGGACCAACTCTAACATTGGGCTGAGACTTTTACTTCATAAATTGGTGTCACTGCTGCTGTTAATCGTGCACATTCCTCCAGGCTATTAAGTAGCTCTTAAATGCGTCTGCTCACACCCAGATGTGTTACATGAGTCAGGATGACATGGTTTGACGCAGCATGGGTGTAACGTGGGTGTAACACAGGAATCAAAATAAAAACACTGCATTGGTGTGAATAGGGATGTACTGTGTACACCCTTTTATGTAAGAGAAATGTTAAAAATAAACATGGTTTAATATTAGCTCTGACTTCCAAATGTGGCTTTTAATTTTGAAATGACCTTTGGTTAAGACTGAGGGAGGTGGTAGTTGTTATACTTTCCAGTTATCACTCAACTTTGATACAGGCCTAGTATGACCCCATTCACTTGGTGATTGTACCATCATATCTTAAATGTTATCTTGTGTTTGCTCAGTAAGTTTTTACACTTCAGTGGCAAAGTTCATTCCTTCCGCTTTCCTCTCCAAGTCTGAACCCCTTCATTTTCCTTGCTTGGCTCACCCTCTTGTCTCCCTTAAGATCCAATATGCAGGGTATTGGATGTTGCTGTTTCTGCCTTGAAGCGTGTGGTGTTAGATTACTATCCTGCTTCCCTGTCCTGCTGATACAGGGTGTGACATTGAAGACTTTGTTTTCCAGCTGAAAGGGTGCTCTGCAGTTGCCTCTAACACAATACAGTGTATCTGAGAAAAAATCAGGTCATAGAGCCGTATTTCTGATTTGTATGATCATTTACTGTCACAAATAATCATACAGTAAGATAAATTACATGTAAAGAAAATGCTAAGTTTCGTATTACTATCATGTGGTTACTTGATGTAAACTGATTTAAACGTTAGATTTTAATGCAATTTTCTTTTATTTTTACATAACAGATTTTTGTAAGATTATTTTCATAAAGTGTTGCCATAACAGATTATTTTATGGCTGCAACTAATGATTACAATGTTAATCAGTGTATCAGTTATCAGTTATATTTTTGGTCTATTAAAAAGTCAGAAAATCTTGCAAAATTGACATTCTTCATTGTCACAAGTCCCTTAAGCCTGAGGTGATACCTTCTAGTGTTGTCATGGTACTGGAATTTCTTACTTCAATACAATACTGTACCTAGAAAAATGTTGATATTTGATACCATTTTCAAGATATTCAGTTTTTAATAACAAATGAAAACAAAAAGCAGCAAATTCCCAAAATTTACAGCCTCACACTACTAAATATTTGTCTTTTTTGCTTGAAGAAAAATAATTAAATGATAAATCCATCCATCCAAGATATTGAGTTACAATATTGGACAGTTGTTGCAGAAGAGTTATGTTATTTTTTTATTTTTTTTTTGAGACACCTGAGCCATTGTATATTTCGTAAATAACAAGCAGAGCCATGGAGCTAAAATATCTCACGCCCGACATACATTTATTATTTATATTCACACAACATGAGAATCACCTTTAGACAATTTAAACAGAATATGATCTTACAGACTTCTATAAAAAGGTATCAGTGAGTGTTAAACAGTATTATGGAGTGATCTATATTTCACAGAGTGACACCACTTTGTTTTATTGGCTGAATCCTCTCCGGTGGCCACTCTGATAAATAATACAGTCTCTCAGGTTAATCATTAGACATGAAAAGAGAAGTGCCCTTGACAGTTAACCGAGAGAACCTGTCCAGCAGGACCGGTGAGAGCGTGCATCGGGCACGGCTCTTTGTGTATTTCTTTGCAAACAGAACAGAACAGAACATGTACACCCTGTCAGTCTGCTAATAACCGTAATAATGCATTGTCTCTGTGCAGCGAGCTATGGTGCATTCCTTACTGTAATCAACAAAGACAAGACAACAACCAGCAGTCTCTTGACTGGCCTGAGAAAATGTGATCTCTCTGTCCTTGTGCTTTGACTTAGTTAGCGATTGTTTGACTTGGCATGGTCGGCTTAGGGTGGGAAATGAGATGTGTTTGAATTAGGCTCAGTGTGACTTTCATTACATCACGTACTGCACAGCACCTCCCTGTGTGTTTGAAAGTGTTTGAGGAATGTTGGGTCACTCCCATGCTTGTTTCCTGACTGTTATCCACCGAACAGCCTGTCTGGATGTCTGCTGCAAAGCATGACACCAAAATGACTGCTGCAGTAGTAAACTCCATGTGAACTTTAGATAACTGTCTGGTTAATGCCACAGCATGTTTTGTATTCAAATTCAGTGACGGATGTCTTCTCTGTATCTCAGTTATAAGGTTAGATTGAACCCCAATAGGGCAGAAATATTTTATCAAATGATCAAAGAGGAAATCATAGTGACTTTTACAGTTACAGTTTTTACTGCTACCAACAGGCATTTCTCAACACTCTGTTCACTATTTCTTAACGCTTTGAACAGTCAGCTCAACAGAAGTCTATCAGTACGTTTACATGGACAGTTTAATTCCACTTTTAATCGGAATGAACGACCATTCCGATTTAAAGTGGTCATGTAAACGGTCATTCCGATTGAAAATTAAATCCTATTAAAGGGGGTGGTTTATTCCGTTTGTCATTCCGAATGAAAGAATTTTGTGTGCATGTATACACTCATTCCTCTTTAAGTTCATTCCGGTCTTTCTGCACATGCTCGTTTCCTTGCCCTTCTGGTGCGATGATGTATATAGCACGCGTAGCAACGGCTGCATAGCAACGGGCTGAGCTAGAGCAGTCGGACTCGTTGCACTCACCGGTTTCCATTCACCACAGCACGGTCTTCTGCCTCCCTTCTCCTGCTCAACAGATGAAGCATTAGCAGAACAAGGTTGTTGTCGTATTGCTGCTTTAAGAATATAAGCAAAACACGCCCGAAAAAGGCACTAATAATGGCGTCGTCAAGCATCTTGTTATCCGGAGCGAGGACTACAGTGTTTTCTTCCGGTAAACGTAAACACGTAACATCCGCCCCGCCCCCTATCCAATCAGAAACCTTCCCTGTCCCAAACCTTGCGCAGACCTGAATAAAGGCGATTGAACTGATCTCCCATGTAAACCCTCATTCGGAATTAATATTTCCCATGTAAACTACCTGGAAACACTTTAATTCCGAATGATTTCATTCAGATTCATTTCATTCCAAATGAGAAGCCATCATGTAACCGTAGCCAATGTGGACATATTAGACTGTAGTAGACTGCTGCATCTACATCTAAAAGAAATAGATAAAGAAAATGCACAAACCCCTTATTGGGACATAAGACACTATGAAAGATTTGTTGGGTTAGAAAAGGGGGCAAGTGAGGCAGCAGAATCCAGACCGTTTTGTAATTGAATGAGCCATGTGGTGTTTCACCATTGTTTCTCAGTCACAGAGTGTTTTACAGCTCATACTCTCCATTCCTCAACCCCATAGAGGAATTATTTTCCTCATGGAGGTGGAAAGTTTATGACTACTAGCCACAGAGTGGATGATGAATCACTGGACAGATCTAGAGAAGATTGCCAGGGATCGACCAGTCATGTAAAGGAATATTACAAGAGGTGTGATGTGGATGAGAACTTGTGGCCACATGCACAACACAGGGTTGAGTAGCACTGTAATTCTATATCTGTAGCTGCCCTGTACAAGTATACGTATAGAATATGTGTAGTTTTATATTGAATTACTGAAAGTAGTATAGTTTTGTGCTGTTGGAATTAATCTTTGCAAAACTGGCAAACAAACAAAGCCTACTGAAGCACTTCTCATTCATTTTGTAACAGTTGCACACCCCATGCACTCAAGAAGTGACCTTCTTTTTGTTATAATGGAGTCTTGGTTAATGCCAAATAAATAAAAGACACTGCAAGTGGTACATATTAAAGTGCTACTAGTGCCTTTTGGTGCCATTAGTTTATTTTAGGTGTCAAATTAATTGTTGTTCAGAGCTGCGTGTCAGTAAAGAGTTTCAACTGTCTTGTTTTGATAAAGTGAACTGTGTACAGAAATGTCTGTGACTAATTGTAAACAAAAAACTAGGTGAAACAGTTGGAGGGCTCTGCTTGGGAATGAAAGTGTTTAAAAGGAGAAAGGCTTGCCATAATGGGCACTTCTGCTAGGCTATTAGTACATCTAATAGAAAGGCTTTAATTGTACCATCAGAAAGCGTTGGTATGTAAAGGCACTAATTGCTTGTTTTGGCTTGGTTTTAGAAAGGGCTCTCCAGAACACTCCTACCTTTCCCTTGCCGACAATAAGTGCTGATCCTGTGCAACAGAGAGGACATGAGAGGGCAGCCTGAACAAAGCTGTAATTGTCAGGCTTTATCTGTGGTTGGCATGGTGCTCCCAACAGGAACTGAAACAAGCTGTACACTAGTTAATGACACCTATCAGTCTCAGGTCTAACAAGGCACAGATTCTAAAGATTTGAAGTCAGAGCCATCAGGAACCATGCAGTTTGTTGGTTTGTTCATTGAAGTTGCATTAAATCTAATTTGACCCACCTTAATAGATAAATTGTAGTTGAAAACATTGCAGTTACATCTGTCAATGCCTTTTCTGTCAGACAAGCAGTGGAGTACCCAAAGGCATTTCAATTATAATGGCATACTTTAGAACAGTCTTAAGCAGCATTTTCTCACATTTGAGAAGCGGAAACATTTGCAACTTTTTTTTTGTTTATTGACTAATTATTTAGTCCATTAACTGTTCAGGCTTTAGTGCAGTGTTGGTGATAATTTGATGACTAAATGGCCTAAATGACCCTGGAACTAAAGATTGTTCCATTATTTATGAATCAATTCATTATTTGATTTAGTTAAAAACAAAAATAATTAGCCTTTTAATCTGCCTTTTCTTATGCATTAATAAAAAAATAGAGAGAAAAAAAAGGCCACCATATTTTCTAGAAGCATAACAAATCAGAAAAACCACAAAACAAAAGGGCACTCAGAGAGTGCAGACCTCATAATGTATCTTGCAATGTCAGTGAAAGTAAAAAATAATTTGTGTATGACTTTTATCGGTTCCAAATGTTAATGGGTTCTTTCTCGGCCCATGCTGCACCCTTCTGCTAAGTTTCATGAAAACAGGGCCAGAAGTTCTTCTGTAATCCTGCTGACAAACAAAAAACCAAACCAAACATAACCTCCTTGGCAGAGGCGATAAAAGTGTGAATCGTCAGATTTGAGATGCAGAAAAACAGTGTTAAGTAAAAGAGTCATTAATCAGAAGTGTTTTTGATTTATTTTCTATCTAATCAGCTACTTTAAAAATGTTATTTCACATATCAAAAAGCTGTATCAGAAACATAACTACTGCACCACCTGTACAAATCAACTTGTTCCTTGATCTTGATACCAAGGCAGTGATCTGTCTTATTCTGGCTTGTCTGAAACTAAGCAAAATGTGCTGAGGTCAAGTGGAAATGCCTACCCTTATTGTCATGTTTTATCTTGTACTGGGCAAACTGTTAAAGGGTGAATATGAGGCTAAATTACCTGACGATAACATGTGGGTGTGTTGCAGTGTAATGAACAAGATATCTAAGTTTAAAATGTTAAAAAAACAACTATGGTTTATTCTTAGAAAATGAATATGATCTTGCAAAAATGTCATTTTCAACATCTGATCCATTTTCTTTCTGTCATTTGCAGTTGGTTCAAGCTGGTGGACAAGAGTGGAAAAGAGGACAAGGCGCGAGGGGAGGTGCTGCTAGATATCCAATTTATGAGAAACAACATGTCAGCTAGCATGTTTGACCTTTCTATGCAGGACAAACCGCGCTCCCGCATCTCCAAGTTCAAGGACAAAGTCCGTGGAAAGAAAAAGGACGGCTTCTCTGACTCTGCTTCAGCTATTGTTCCCTCTGTCAGCAAGGTCCTCACAGACAGCGAGGGGGAGGCTGATGCACAGTCACTCAATCAGTCTCCAGGAGTGAAAAAGAAATCAAAACTCAAAACCCTCTTCGCCCCCAAATCAAACTTGCAGCGTAACGTGTCACAGTCCATGTCTACACTGGGGACTCTTCCGGAGAAGAACTCATCACTCAGTGGCAGCAGATCATCTGGCCTCAATGTAGACACTCCTGAAGGTAATTTCAACTTTCTGTACTTTAAGTGCACTTCATGTTGACAGTTCTGCCTTTCCTCTCCTGTATGGTGAAAGTTAAATAATGTTTTGCATGTCAAAAATGACATCATGCTTCACTGTCTCTCCTCCCACAGTTAAAAAGAAATTCAAATTCCTGGGACACAAGCGAACAGGCAGCTCTGACAGCAAGGTCTCTCAGGGTCCTTTCTCCCTACTGAGTCGCTCCAAGCAGAGCAACAGTGACCTGAACAATCTGTGCATCAATGGCAGCCATGTGTACGCAGAAGAGACAGAGTCCAAGAGTGGATCTACTCTCAGTCTGAACAGCTCAGGCCAAGGATCTGTGGAGGATGTCCGCAAACACGCCTCAGACGCCTCTGCAGATTCCTTTATAAGTATACCTGTGCCCTCCTACGAGGAGGAGTCTGTAGATAGGGCAATAATGGAGAAACAGCGCCATCAAGAGGAGGAGGAGAGAAGGCAGGCAGAGGCCAAGAGGCTGGAGGAAGAGGAGAAATACAGGGCAGAGGCAAAGAGACTACAGGAGGAAGAGGAGCGCAGACTCCGAGAGGAACAGGAGAGGAAGAGGCGCTTCCTTGAGGATGAAGCAAGGAGGAAGAAACAGAGAGAGGAGGAAGAAGAAGAGAGGAGAAAACAAGAGGAAGAACGCAGGATGCTGGAGGCAGCAGAAAACCAGAGGCTTGAGGAGGAACGTCGCAGAGCCGAGGAGCAGAAACGACAGGAGGAGGCCTCCATGAGCGACAGGTTGACGTCCCTGTTTGGAATGATCAGAAAGAAGGAGGAGAAGAAGGAGGAGGAGGTACAGCAACAACCTAAAGAGGAACTGCCCACAAAACCTCCACGCAACAACTCAGGAGATCCTGATGAACCCATCTCCCACCGCTCCACCAACCCGTTTGAAGACATTCCCCTCAGCTCAGATCCTCCAGTCAGCACTAATAAAAGCCCAGCTGATAATCAGAAAACCAGCCGTAACCCACAAACTCCCTCCGCCATGGTCTTCCTCAACCGCAATGCTAAAGTGTCTGCAGTCAAACCCAGGTAAGCCTTCTTCTTAAGTTACTCTCCACTAATGTTATATAATAACATCACAGTTATGTCAGTGTTATGACACTGGGGATGGCAGTGGTTGCTTGTAGGCTCACTATGTCTGCATTTTGTTTTTAATATTTTCAAAAAGGCCTAACACCGATTCTAAAGCAAAAGCTTTAAAAGTTTTTTCTGTACCTGCTCAAGTAAGCAGCACATATCCATTACAAATGTTATTTAAGAAAACAAACTTGTTCCCCATTATTAGGTTTCACCCCACACCACTTCTGTCAACACTGAAACTTGAGAATTCCACAAGTTCGTCTTGTTTCTGTAGGCTCAAACTTGTGACTGTCTTGAATGACCAAAACTTTGAATTTCCTCCCACGGGTGATGGACCAGTTTGACCAGTTTGGTCTCAGCACAGATGAGCATCTGGGTGTGGCTTGTGTTTGTGAAGACATTGTGGAACAGGTTGTGGGCTGAGCAGAGCTCATAAGGAGTGACTGAGCCACAGTGTTCATTTCCTTGAAGACGTCTTGGGTGATTGGACTCAGTTTTAGTTTATTTTTGTGGTTGTTAGTGGACTGGAATCAAAATGGTAAGGGGCTTGTGCTTGCTGCTGTCATTGATGTTACAGTAGGCCTTGTTTTCATGAGTGATTTTAAGATGAAAGATACATGGAAAGGCATTGAAAGTCTTTTGTGTTATTTAGTTGGGAAAGGTTACATTTTGATGCCATATTGAACTACGTAGTGTTATCTAAGTGGGTTAATCTTGAAGCACAAATGTCACATTGTAGTTTTTCCATGAAGTACAGTCAAAATGTGGCACTGTGAGAATGTCACAGCTAAAAATAGAAACAGTTGTGCAAGACACGTGAATATCAGATGCTCTGTCTGTAGGTTGGCCACTGACATTGAACACTAGACCATTTTATGAACAAATTATTTAAGGCAGCCTTGTCTAGTGCAGATTTAGTAAAGCATTTAAGGGTAAATATTGAGCTGTGTGAAGGCTAAACTATGTGAGGTTGTAGATGAGAATCTGATCATTTTTCTTGACATATGAGATGCTAGTTAAATTGGTGACGGGTTGTACATTGATGGAAATGACTTTAGGTAATGTGATGGTCACACTGACCTGTAGGCCTTTGTTTTCACCCCTTGGCAGATTAACTCAGTCTCTGGAGTCTGAACCTGCTGACTGCCAAACCCCCAGTCAGCTGAGTCCTTCCCCAGCCACCCCTGAGTCCACCTTCTCTAGTGTCCCATCTGAGTCCCCTGAAACTTTCTCCAGTCTCCACCTGTCCCTGGCTCCACCAACTATAAGCCAAAGCCCATCTGGTTCACCTCGTGGCAGCGTAGAGGATTTGTCCTCTGTGGGATCTTCACCCACCATGGCTGAAAAGAAGAGAAGAGCCCCTGTGCCATCCTCGTATCTAGTACATGGGACCCAAACTGGAGGCAGGGAGCTAACAAACCCTGCATACGTAGAGGCAGATGGACCACAGCAAGGCAGAAAACCTTCTGTACCACTTCCTGATTATGAATCACTTTTTCCTCAAAAGAGACACGGCGTGCAAGGGCACACTCGATGGGACCATATAATCGCTGAGGTCAATCAAAAACACCGGGACAGTACAGAGATGAGTGTTGATGGTCCAGAAGAGCATGGACCTAATATTAGGTCTTCACTTCCACAGGACAGTGCTGCTATGAGGAGTTTTTATCAAACGCAACCACTGGAGGCCAAACCTATGTCGTCAAAAAAAACAGCGGCCCCAGCTCCCCCTAAATTAGTTGCACCACCACTCCCCCAAAAAGTAGGCAATGCCAGTCAGAGACAGAGCCAGAATACTGCTCTCCAGCCTCCCATGAGGCGTAGTCTGCCTGCAGTCCCAGGACCTGAAAACACTGATGCTTCAAGCAGAGAAAGTCTGTCAGTGATGTCCAGGGATGGAGCAAGGAAGATGTTGCACCCATCACCTACACCAAGACCCAATAGCCAAATGGACTGGGATAACACACCACGGAGTGATCAAAGAGAAGTGCAAGTCACTGCAGACAAAGAGGCACCCACAGCCAAACCTAGACAGAGGGCAAGTGGCAAGGAGCCAGTTCAGCAAGAAGATCTTGCTGGGACACCGGCAGTCTCGAACAGTCACATCCAAACATCTAGTTCACATATTAGCAGCATGAACACAAACAACAGACAAGCAAAGGACAACTTTGAGTTTGATCCATTTCCCATCACTGAGCTTCTTCCCAAAGACCCATGGGCAAAGCCAAAGCAGAACCAAGAAGTAGATGGCCTTTTTACTGGCAGTGTGAAAAAAGAGCAGAAAGTTGAAGATCGGGGAATGACACCTGACGATCTTGATCAAATCTTTAACCAAGAGAAACAGACGGATCCATTTGCTGATTTTAATGGCAGCGATTCAAACAAACACAGTGACAGCAGGAAAAAAGATGAAGATTCAAAGCCAGACAGTCCCGCTTTCCAAAGAAGGAATTCACAGAGACGAGTTAAACAGAATCCTCCATCCACAACTCACTCGGACAATAAGCCTTCCATGCCTCAACAACAACCCGCACCTAAAGCAGAAACAACCACAACAACAGCTTATCGGGCCGTGTCTGCAAGAGGTGTCAGGAATGAGCCTGTCACACCGAAGCTTCCAGCTGATGTGAAAACACAAGGCAAATCTTATGGAGGAGAGGATCAGTTTGGGGCTGAACCTTTTACCTCTGCCTTGATTGAGTCCCTCCCTGTAGTTATGGAAGAACCGGCTTCTCAGGCAGGAGGCTTGTCTGGTGGAAAGGCGCCTTTGCGAGCGTGGGTCTTACCCTCTGACACTCAGCCTGTCAGTGCTCAGAATAGCAATGGAGGTGGGCTAGCCTTAACTCCCCGCAGGTGAGATTACACAGGCTGCTTACAAAGAATGCATTTGTGGACTGGTGATCTAGACTTTGCATAGGGTATCTGGTTGCTGCAGTTGTATTGGGAGACAGATAAGGTGTTGGGATTTACCTTGGGTATGACTATTTTGGAGCTTGTGATTTCAGAGCAACTTTTGATCTTAGTGGGATGCTTTGAAGGATTTGCAAAACACCAGATTGAATTTGAATGTATTTTTATTTGATTGAGACAACACAATTTAACATGGATTCCAATACAGAGCATGCACAGAGAGTTTATGGCTACTGCTAGTTTTCAGCTCTTGTCCCTAGTTTGACTTTCACATGGACAGTGTGATTAAATTATACAACTTTCAGTGTCATAAACCACAATAAATATAATAAAACGGAGCGCTGCAGGAATGAGTCCCAAAATTAGCATTTTTGCACTCCTGGTTCCTTCGTCATAAAGTCAGGGTTTTTGGTTAGCTGCCTGAATTACAGTAAGGTCTGTGGTTTACACAAGCTTAAGAGTCTTTTATGTTTTGTTCTACGACATAAAATACATCAGTAAAAAACAGGCAGTTGCAGTTACACTTCAGAACTTTCAAAAGTGGTTTTCACTTGTGAAGATTATGTTGCTGAACAAAATGTGCAAGTATCATTTGTTTGCCACAGAGATTATGTTCTGCAGTAATCAAAAATCCAATGGAAAAATCCCATTGGCATTCTATCGAGGGAACCAGGGTGAAGCTAACTCTGGGAAGGCCTATAAAAAAAACAAAAAAAAAAAAACAGCATTCCTTCAGTGCTCTATAAAAATGCATTTAAATTACAAGTTGTGATTCATCAAAACAGGAAAAACGCCAAGGGGGTGCACACTTTTGCATGGCATTGTATTTATATCACATTATACACATTACACAATACACCATTGCACATATACCCTAACACCCTGGTAATTAACAGCACAATTAGCTAAAACTAATTAAATGATTAAATCCTTTTCTCCTGCTTATAATTGTGTTTTTGTGCATATTATTCTACTTACATGCAGTAATCTGCTTGAGGGCTCTATAACAATGTATATTCTTTATTTGCAGGCCTCATCCTGTGAAGCCCATGAGCTCAGAGAGTCAGCAACCCATCAGCACCCCTGCTATGAAAGAGATAAAGGTCCGTGACAGTACACCAGGAAAGATTCAGGTGCGGATTTGTTGGCATTCTGATAACAAACTGGGAGCAAAACACAAACACACTTGTTTGCACATCCTCTCACAGCAAGCAAATTGGGGTTTTTTTCTGCAGGAATTCCAGGAAATTATACATGAACTCTCTATTCACGCTTTGAATTAATCCACATTACGCACATTTACAAGTCAAATGTCTCGAGTTAGTCCTAAAAGTGTTCCTTGTATTGAAATAATATATAAAATCTAAAAAGGACTGCATCAAAGAGAATATTTTTTACACATCTGAAATCTCATTGCAGTCAACCCTGAAATATTGTTAAATATTTAGCTCAAAGGTATATTTTTGACCTTTGAAATAGCAGTTTGACAAAAAGAATTCCTATCAAGAGGTCTTCTTGTCTGCACTTTTGCTTGGTTTTTAAACAATACAAGTAAAACTCAATCCGCTGACAAAGGCCACAAGATGTGGCTGAAAGCTGTGACTAAGTAAGTGGACGATGTGATGGGAATTTGTTTTGTTAAAACATTATGTTTTAATAGTGCAAATAGGGTTATAAAAGCATCTTTACAAAACCTTCTCAAAGGACAAGTTAAAGAGCCCTTAACAATTCAATATGTACTTATGTTTGTATCACCTGCATATGTACTCAGCCAGTATGTTTTCATTGCGATGTGTATATACTGTATTCACTTGTTAACCTTCCCCTCAGGTGGCAGACTCAGTGGAAAGTGGCCCTTACACTCAGCTGACACAGGAGGAGTTGATCACACTGGTGGTGAGGCAGCAAGCCGACCTGTCCAGGAAGGACTCCAAGATAGTCGAGCTCGAGGAGTACATCGACAACCTGCTGGTCCGCGTCATAGATGAGAGCCCTAACATCCTGCAGTCTCTTAATTCCAAGCCAGTATAAGGTAACGCTGTCTGGAAAAAGAGAGGCCCACTTAAGGACCTGGTTATGTATGTTGTGTGTTTGTACTGTTGTCACTGTGTACTGAGAGACATGGTCTCGATGAAGGTCAGTGAGCATATGCACTTTCTTAGTTTCAGAGTCAAATTAGTTTGAGAATGCTGGAAAATTGACTCTGAAGTAATAACATTTGATGAACACTTAATAACAAGCAAATAAAACATCTTTACACGAGCAAATGAATGTATTTGTTTTGACGGTACTGAAATTTGCTTTAAAAAGACGTGTTACATGAAAATCTATTCAACTCTGATTTTATGTACCGTACTTGATGAAACTTGGGTTGAGCTTTATTTAATATCTTAAAGATGCAGATAAAAATGATTGTTTATTTTAAGCTGTTAGCTGGCCTTTTTTACTCTTTACACTGGGCTTTGTATAACTTATTGCTGTGCAATGAATGATCATATACATACCAACCATTCTAAATTCATGCACCATGTTAATGAGGTAAGAATGTAACATTTCTCTCATATGAATTATAATTTAATGAGCAGCCTTATGATTCAATTTGTTTATATAACAAGTGTACATTGACATTTCCCTCCACTGATGAAATCTAATTTTCTTATTTCTTTTTCGATCCTTCTGGCTTGCATGTATTTTTCTTTTCTTTTTTCTTTTTAATTAACAACATTCCTCCCATGTTTTACTCACCACAGTTGAATGTCAGCTGGCCATCCAGTCCTTAAAACATATTGTGCCTATTTTTGCTTCAAAGAGGTGTTATTCAGAAAACCAGCAATAACTAAAATTGCACCGCAGGTGTTTTTCCTTTCATGTGGTTGTTATGTAGCCTGTGCACATATTTTTGAAATATTATGCAAGTGAGTGCAGAATCAAACTCTTCTATTGTGAGGTTTTGATCACTGTGATGTTTGTGTTGTATTTGTGAAATGAAAACTGAGAGATAATCAACAATGAATAATTAGAGGAATGGTAGTAGAGTCAGTGTCAGTAATAACCTACCAGCCTTGTCTTTGTATTTGAACCTACACTAATGAATGAACATATATGCCTTTATATGACTATTATTTTATGTCTTGGCTGCATTGATCGCAATATTAATCTTGATGAATGTACAGATCTGTGCCTTCAAAACCTTTTTTTATGACTTTAATGTCTGATTTGCTGGATGAGCTTCTTTTTCTGGACTGAGAGCTCAAAGAATGTACAGCCTGATGTGTCGAGTGTTTGTTGACATGATAATAATACTACAGTAAAACACGTAAAACTTCAGAGAGAAGCGATGCTGAGCAAAATACGGTTTTATTTGAAATAAAGACACTAATTATTTCACCACATTGTTTGTTTTCACAATTATTTACAATGTTTTATGTACATGCGGAAAGAACTGAAATATCAATCTATATAATTGTGATTTTTTTAAACGCTCAAACAAGCTACATATTGCATTGACAACTCCAGTTGTCTTTATTGGATGGATGCATGGATAGATGCACAGATGGATGCCCCACACCACAAGCAAAAGTAACAAATGTTGCCATGGAAACACACATAGCATGTTTTATCATACACATTAGCTGCCTTTCAGACAAAGAAATAGTGCAGTTGCACATCTGTCCTTTTATCATGGTTCTTAACAACAATGTAAATGAAAATACTTATGTATTGTAAAATTAATAAAGATTTTTTACTTTTTTTGTTGCAAATTTTCAAACCTTACAATTTAAAAAGAGATGTATTAGGAGGGACTAATAGCAAAGGTGGAAATACAAATGCAATACTGTATGTTGAATAGGATAAGTCATGTGATGTATTTTTCTTATTGTCAACATTTCCCATGAAAAGAGAAAACCAACACTGAACTGATCCTGTGTATCTAAAGCCCAATATCCCTTAAGCTCTGCTGTGCCATGTACCAAAATTGTTGTCTAAAACCTATTAGAAACTCATGAGTGAGCCTCACAGTTGCACCGACTGCAGTGGCACTGTAGTTTATTCCCAATCACTCCCACATACACCACCCTGCTGCTACAAATACTCAGCAAACCAAATCTACTGCTTAGAACAGTCCCCACCAAATCCATTATTTACTCCTGCTTGGGAAACATTTGCTGAAAACTGCAGTGCCCAGCTGTTCTGGGACATCATCTATCCTTTTATAAAAATGAAAGTAAATACTTGTGACTTGTCTTTATTTTATATTTTCTCTGCTGATCCTCTTGACTCGCGTGTATTTTTTTTTTCACTAGACGATTCTCCTCCCACATCCAACTCAACACACTCAGGTGTCTGATGGTCGCCAAGTCCTCACAAACATATTGTGCCTATTTTTGCTTCAAAGAGGTGTTATTCAGAAAACAAACAATAAATAAAACCAAGCAGCTGCTAAATACTGAACATATTTTGAACTGCACCTCAGGTATGGCAGGCTTTCCTTCATATGGTTGTTACTGTGCACAGTTTAAAATATTATTCAAATAATATTGCAGAATCAAACTCTTCTGATAATAAGATATTTTGATCACCGTGAGGTTTGTTTTGCAAAAATGAAAACCCAGAGAGAGAAGTTTTTAGCTTAATTAGGAAATGATTGGCTCGGCGCTGAGAGCCACACAAAGGCAGGGGAAGTCAGGCAGTGTTGACAGACGGATAAACACGCTGTTGGTTTGGGTCTTTTCATGAAATCTGTCAACAAACATAAAACTACAGAATTTTGCTTGCTTTATCCTTGAAGTAAATAAAAGTTGCAGTGTGTAGGATTCAGTTTGGTCTATTGTGTATTGTGTATCTGTTTTCATCGTTTAAAATCACCTAAAACTAAGAATCATTCTTTTCATGCTTTCATTACCTTAGAATGAGCCTTTATATCCACTGGGGAATGGGTCCTCCTCCACAAATTCTGCCATGTTTCTACAGAAGCCCAGAACAGACAAACCAAACACTGGCTCTAGAGAGTAAAGGTTCCTACTGTACACACTTGGAAAGGAAGAGGGGAGAGTATTCAGTTGGTTGCAATCTGCAACCCTCAGTGTTAGATGCCACTAAATCCTACACACTGGTCCTTTTAGTCAATATTTAAATCTGAAAAAAAAGAGGATTTTTCATGGTCCAGACACAAAAATAGATAGAAGTGAGCTCACTGAGTCTCTGTAGCTTGCTCTTTGTCTTTGCTTAAGGCTAACACATTGAGGCAACATAAGTTATTACAAGAAACACATTCAAATCTTCAACCAAACTGTCAGCGGTCGAGCTGCATTGTGGCAATATAGACATATGTGGCATAAAAACAATGATATCTCTGGCTTTGCTGTATTGATTAAGATCCTATTTTTCTACATCATCCATCATAAGTTAGACAGTGTAATAGAAGGGCAATGCTAAACTGGTGGAGTACTCTTTCAAGCATACTGGCAACAGGTCTGACACCAGTTTACAGAATTATGTGTACTACCTTGAGTAAAAGTTGGATCGCCATACAGTTATGAATCCTATGTACACCTATCTAATTCTGTGTTGCTTGTCTGTTACCAGAATGAGATGAGTATAAACTACTGTCCAAAGAAACATGGACTAACCAACAGCAGCCTAAAACACAGGAGCTTCACAAAACCACGCTGGCAGTGGCGCAGTTATTGGCCGAGATGCCGATACGACGGCGGCATGTGAACATTTTGCGAAGCTCAGCACGGAAGCGGTCGTGCAGCCAAGCGTAGAGGAAAGGGTTACAGCAGGATGAGCTCATTGCACACAGGTGACAGAGCAGCTGAATGAGCAGAAAGTACCGCTTATCAATCAGGTCAATGTCAATGTCTCGCAGCACGTTGAACACACTGATGGGCATCCAGCAGATGCCAAAGGCTGCCACCACCAGGCTCACCAGACGGAAGGTCTTGCGTTTGCGCATCCTTTGAGCCTCTGCCTGGCTCTGGGTGTGGTGGCCGGGTACAACACAGTTTCGCAGTTTGACAGAGATGCACAGGTAGGAGATGCAGAGCGCCGACAAAGGCAGGACGTAGGTGATGAAGAGAGTGCTGTAAGCGTAGGCCAGCCGCTCCCTCTCCTGGCCCATCCAGAATTCCTCGCAGATGGTGAAGCCTTCATTCTTGAACTCCACATGGTAGGTGTGAGCCACAGCCGGGGCCACCAGACCGCAGGACAGCAGCCAGATCCCAGACAAAAGGTAGGTGCATGCCAATACTGAGATTCGCTTTTTAAGAGGATGAACTGTGGCATAGTATCTAAAATGAAGCAGAGAAGAAGAAAGCCTCAGAGATATCTTAGATTAGATCTATCTAACTAAACTGTTAGAAACAATTCTAGAGACATGCCAAATATGAGGTCTAGTGTGTAGGATTTTGTGGCATATTGTGTTAAGGGTTGCAGATTACAACCAACTGATGCACTGTCTACACGTGTTCAGATATTTTAAAATATTTTACCTCTGTCAGTTCTGTCCACACGATCTTCAATTTACAATATCTGCACAAACCCTAGAACTCCAAACACTTGCTGGTATTAGCTGTCTTCAGGCGTCTCCCCTTGTCACAAAGTGCACAGACAAATATTACCTTTTTCAAAATACCTACTGGAGACGTCATCACCACACCAGAGCTCATTCAAAGACACAGGTTTGCCCTGGACATCCATAAGTTTTGCTTCCAGTCCCACCACCCTGGGCCTGATCCAAAACTATTGTATCTGGCAGACTTAAAACTGCAAGTGCTGACATGGACCAAACAGCATTGGGCGCGGCAGACGTCGCCATTCCTCCATGAAGCGAATTTGCTGTTGTTGTTTCTGTCTCTGGTGTAAGCTTATTACTAAAGCTGTCAAAGTTAACGCGTTAATAATGAGTTATGCAAATTCCTTTTAACACCACCAATTTTTTTTTGACGCATGATTAACGCTCTACATTCTGTAATTATGACCCTCGGCTCACCCTGTAGATTGGGAAATCAGGAAGTGATGCAGCAGTAACATTGTGGGTGGGAAGCAGAAACAAAGCTCTGTGAGCAGAGATGGATAAAGACAGGGATCTTATGGACGGCAAGTTCAGCTTCAGATGATTCTCTCAATAAGACTAAAGTTATCTGCATTTACTGTCGATATGAATTGAGTTACCACAGGAGTACGTTGAGCTGTTTAAAAAAAAACAACAGGATTTTTGGTTGACCTTTGCAAGTGTAAAGTTGGACACTACTTTGTGTTAGTATTACTAGTTAGTAATGTTGCATTCAGGCCAATATGTCCATCTGTTGTTGCTTGTTGGGCTTGAGTTTGCCATGGTATGCTGTCAGCATACTTTTTGAGCATGCAGTATTTTTGAGGATATTCTGGAAAATATTCTGGACAGTGTTTGTCATTGTTTTGGTTTGTTGCAATAATAATTAAAATATATTGGCATAAAGCAAGCATATTAGTCACTTCCCATGTTGATAAGAGTATTAAAAACTTTTACTTTACAGATAAACAATGTGCAATTAATTTGTGAATAACCTCAAGTTAATGATAGACAATTGTGCAAATAATCACGGTTAAATATTCTAATTGATTCACAGCCCTATTCATTACACCAAGCAACTACGTACATGCACAAAGTAAGGACTGTACATCATAGTTTCCCAAATGCACAGTAACCAGAGTTTTGAAAAATCTGCACCTTAGAGGGTGCTTCAAAAAAATCTTCATTTTAGTGACCTTAAACTATCCATTTTCAAAAATATCAGTAGACGTGTAGACAGTGCCAGAAACGTCTCCCATGTGCCATGCTTGAAGAAGAACTATAGAGGCCAATGGGAAAATCCAAAATGTGACTGGCCCTATCTGTTTGGTATGTAGCCACTGTTTGGTTTGATTGTTCTGGGCTACTAGATCACTATGATGAACTCCATCGAAGAGGACCCACTCCCTATGTAGATGTCGCATTCTAAGGTACAAAAAAACCAACAAAAAAACCACAGCAATTCTTATTTACAGGTGATTATAAACTAATAAACACATAGTTATGAATATTATATTCAGTTTCTGCCAATATATCCCTCTAAATCCTACACACTGGACTTTTAAGTTTAGCACTGAATTAACAAGTCATTGGCTGCCAAAAGCAATTAACAAGCAAATGACAACACAGCTGTTCAGCACCACAGATAATACAGCTTCAGAAATGACCACAGAAGGAAGTCAATGCCAAATTGACAGTGTCCAACCAAAAAACAAAAACAAAATCATTTTCACAAAGGTTTTATAAAAATCAAATCCAAATTCAGCTCTGTCGCTGTATCCATGGTGAACAGACAAAGCAGCATTTTTGCTTCTGGCTCACAGCTTGGTGTAAGGAGCACAAAACCTTGGAGTCTTGAGCAATGGGGGGAAAGTATTAGGGACTGATAGATCATCTTCTGGCCTTTTGTCCCTCAGCCATACAGGTTTAAAGTCAGGGAAATGTGTGGGATAGGATTATACACAATATCTGTATAGAGCTGAAGAGGATCTGTTGTGTGTAGTGTAGTATGAGTGGCCAGTTTTTACAGGTAAATGATATGCTGTCTTCAATCATGAATAAAACAAGATATTGAATTTTCATGGCCTTGCAAATAATATACGATAACATAAGATTCAAGTACAGGGAGGGAAGTACATCGAGATTTTATTATTTTCCTTGAGGTGTTTACCAATACAGTTCAGAACTTGTATGAGATCCCTACCGTCATGTGGTTCTGGAAACTCAGAGAATGAGAACAGTTATTTTCAGAGCTGGCACAAGAATCGACTGCACTCAGGTGTTTACAGATTTGCTTACTGCCACTGCAATTTTGTGCAAAAAGAGATACTGACATTCATTGTGAGGAATCATGTACCTTATTATTTTTTAATAAATCTGTACAGTAGCTTATTACAGGGTGGCTGATTGGGTTTGAATAAATGCCTCAAGCTGAAAACCTTGCTCATCTGATGGTAGTGAATAGCAATATGCTGAATATTCTTCAGGTTTTTGAGGGTTTATTTTATAGAGTCTGTCCTTAGCCTTCTGGCTCCTTTTCACTTACCTATCCACACCAATTGCAGTGAGAGTGAAGACCGACACATACACCGTCACAGGCTGAATGAGGTACACCAGGTAGCACATGAAGCGACCAAACACCCAGCCGTGTGGGTTGAAGGCGTAGGCCAGTGTGAAGGGGACACACGTAGCACACATCAGCATGTCAGAGAAGGCCAGGTTTCCAATGAAAAAGTTGGTGACGTTGTGCATCTTGCGGGTGCGGCAAATGACATAGAGGAGCAGATAGTTGCCAAAGACTCCCACCAGAGCCACCAGAGTGTAGCAGGGAATGATGAGCAGCTTGAAAGACTGTAGCAGCTCCACACCCACAAACTGGGGGCTGCGCTTGGTGGAGCCGTTCTGCAGCGCCACCTCAAAGACCTGGCCGGTGTCACTGCCATTCACCTCACGCATCACAGGAGTGAGCTCAGCTGACCAGCCGCTGCCTGTGCCCTCCATCCCAGAAGGCTGATGTCAACCTGGAAGGCTGAAATCATGAATACGATAAACTGCAACTGCAACTATTCAGCAACATGCACACTGAGATACCACTGCCAAGCCAAGGATATGCTGAATGGCTGGTGGACATAGATAAATAATAAACCCCCCACTACTGTAGACAGTCATTTAATTAACTCCACTTGAAATGTTCCTTTTCATTCTAATCCAGGATGAATGCACTGCAGATAAGCTGTATGTAGGCTTCAGTTTGATGAGCAAGTACCTCTGTCCACTTATAATTCCTGTCTTTGTGATAACATATTTTCCAGTTCTGTATCGCTCCAAAAGGAAGATTACTGTACTGACAGTAACTTCCCTCTGTTAGAATACAATGAAGTTTCTCATGGCTAGCTACATGTAGAAACCTTTACAGAGGTGTGTTTCTGTTATTGTGTTTTAAGTCTTATGATTGGGGTTCTTGCTGTAAACATGATTGTCTGTCACTGTCAGGTGCCTTTCAGGTATTTCATCAGAGTTTCAGAACTGCAACACAAACACTGAATATTAAATTGAATGCTGCTGCGTGGCTCAGACCTGCTCTGGACTATTATCTACCATACACTCTGTATGTGCAGTGTTTATGTGCACAACACAGGCTGCACTGGTTCTAAGTGAGGGCCAATTTAACGTCAGTGGGGAAATATAATGGACATATTATGACAACATGACTGCATGAGAACATTCTGACATAAAATGGTGACTAAGAGGATTTACTCTGTGGCACATATGGATAAGACTTGTTGCATTTTGAAGTTACTGTTCAGATTTTAAAAAAAAAAGAAAAAGAAAAAAAAAAGATGCTAGTGAGACTCTACAAAAAAATAATGATTTCCCTGAAAAGTGTGGCTGAGATTGAAAAAAATAAAATAAAATACAGCAGCTGCCTTTTTTTTTTGTTTTTTTTTTTGTTAAGAGGAATAATTTCTGCTTCAGATTAAAACAAAATGTCCCGAACTTTCCAAGAGTAAAAACAATAATTATTTATTCATTTATTTATTTATTTACAGTACATGAACATTTTGTACTTGTTATGTATCTCTAACAGCAGAGTCTAATGATAATGGGTATCGTGTGCTATGGACTGATTTTTTTTGTGGCTGTTTTTTTTTTTTTTTTTTTTTTACAGTAGGCTATGTCTAAACCATGTTTTTTATATGTGCTCCCTTTGATTCGACATTTTTAATAAAAAACGTCTGAAATCACTCAGAGAAAACACAAGAAGCTCAGCAGCAGAACTGACGCAACAATATCAGATGTAGTAAATTCATAGTAATGCAGTTTGCATATCTAGTGCGACAGAGAAAACTGTAACATTTGATTCACAAACTGTTTCTGATATTTTCGTCAGTAAGAGAATACAATACCCTGACAGGAATTAATTCCATAGGTATGGAAAATATACAATTTACTTGCTCTGCCAGGTAAATTAATTATCGAAACATGACTGTATCCCACTGCCAGGCAGAATAAATACACACTTTGACAACGAAATCAAAGACATCTGAACAGATAAGTTGGACAACCACTAATGAAGGGCATTAAAAAATGATCACTGTATCTTGTTGAGTCCTTTAAAAAAAGATTCAGCCTCGGAATATTGCGATGCAGTTACAAATTTCGCCAAACCATGACCAAGTTAAAATGCTCTAAACTCCTGCAAGTAAGAAAAGCGTTTGAAATCTCTTACGATGAAACAGAATTGACGCATGCATTTGCATTATCTCCATCTGTCTCTTTTCAGCTCAAACATTTGCTGCACTGACTTTTAGTTGTGCCTAAACTGAATCTATATGGCATTTCGCATGTGGAATTTGAGGAAACAAAAAAAAGTAGCACACCTACCGTGTGTTGATCCTCAGTTTTCAGATAGAAGATATCAGAGGGATCCAGCGCGGAGCTTCTGTGCGCCTCTGGAGAAATGCGCGCTCCTCGCGCAAATGAGCGCAAGTGTCTCTGAGCAGCACTAAAGACACGCATCCATGCACTCTGACCATTAGGAATTTAATACATCAGAATTGACTAGCACTGCAATGACTTAAGTGACAGTCGATTTTAAGCATGGAGAGAGAGAGAGAGAGAGAGAGAGAGAGAGAGAGAGAGAGAGTTGCCATTTGCGATCAACAGGTGCGGTCTGGCTGGCTCGCTTTTTCTATGTGTGCCTTTAAACCTGACTGACAGCTCTGAGGACTGAAAGAGCTTCTGACGCGCGTGTCTCCGTGGATGGTAGCTTTACCCTGCACGGAAAATCACATACAATACTCCCAGAATGCATCACTGTAACAACACCGGCAAAAAACAAACAAAAAAAACCCAACCTATTACTGTAGGCTGATGAGTAGTTACAGTGTGGCTGACCTTTTCATTTCTGCATGTTTATCCTCTATATGTGCTCACTATAATATTCCTACTGACTGCTGTCAGATAAAACACAATATCTAACCAGCTGATATTTGTTTTTTCATATTGAGAAATACAGAGGAACCTGCTAAAGTCAGATATGAGTCATGAGTAATGGTGACAAGCACCTTCTTATGCATGCCCAAAAGGTCCACTGCTGAGGTCACTGCCACAGTGGCTCTAATGTTTGAACTGTCATCCTTCACTACTCACAAATATTTGTAAAAGGGGCCGAGGGGCAGGCTGATAAGGAGGTGACGTGATGTGATGTCTGAATGTTGAGCGGCCTTTGTATGGAGGACAATCAGAGCTGGAACTCTGCAGGCATGGTGTTTCATTTGTGCAAACCGATTCTCAGTTTCTCTTAAACAAGGCAGGACAGGGCAGAGACAAAACAATCGTGGCTATATGCTGGCATAAGTGGATTGATTCTGAATCAATAGCCCGGTGTGAAGCCAAACGACCAGGCCTACTGGTGGGATATTCACAGTGGAGGTTGTATTCAGTGTGTCTGAGACTTCGCTGCTTTCATTTAAAGCTGTAAGAGTTTGGTCGTAATCGATAGAGGTTAACTCTCCCTACTCTTCCTCCTGCATGCAGCCAATCGCAGCTCAGTCCTGTGTCAGCAGGATCTGTTAAGGCAGAATTAAACCAGGACTTATTCTTCCGGTCAAAACACAGAAGAACAGAAAATACTACATCAATTACAGTTTATACTTTTCTTTCTGACTAAAATATGTCATATTACTTTCAAGTCAGACTTAACATTGTTGGTCAACTAAATCAATTAGGACAGAGTCAGTGCAGGAAACCATGAGCAGGTTATGAGACAATGGGCCCCTGGGCACAGACATGCAAAAAGCCCCACCACCTCTCCCAAATAGGAGCAAGACACAGACTTTGTGGTAATTTTGTATGTTTTATTCATTTATTTATGTTTGCTAAATCACATCTCTTTGTGGTAATTTTGAGTGAGGTCATTTTGTATCTCCTTGTGGGTTTTTTGTGTCTCTTTGATGTAATTAATATGCATTGTCCCATTTCTAAATAAATCAACTTGAAACTTAAACTTAATTTTGTATCTCTTTAGTCATTTTGTGTCTCTTCAATGTCATTTTGTTTCTCTTTATAGTCATTTTATCTCTTTGACATCATTTTGTTTCTCTTTATAGTCATTTTGTGTCTTTTTGATGTCGTTTTGTATCTCTTTAGTCATTTTGTGTCTCTGACATCATTTTGTTTCTCTTTATAGTCATTTTGTGTCTCTTTGACATCATTTTGTATCTTTAGTCATTTTGTCTCTGACATTTTGTTTCTCTTTATAGTCAATTTGTGTCTGTTTGACATCTTTCTGTTTCTCTTTATAGTCATTTTGTGTCTTTTTGATGTCATTTTGTATCTCTTTAGTCATTTTTTGTCTATTCAACATCATTTTGTTTCTCTTTATAGTCATTTTGTGTCTCTGACATCATTTTGTTTCTCTTTATGGTCATTTTGTGTCTTTTTGATGTCATTTTATATCTCTTTAGTCATTTTGTGTCTATTCAACATCATTTTGTTTCTCTTTATAGTCATTTTGTGTCTCTTCAATGTTATTTTGTTTCTCTTTATAGTCATTTTATCTCTTTGACATCATTTTGTTTCTCTTTATAGTCATTTTGTGTCTTTTTGATGTCGTTTTGTATCTCTTTAGTCATTTTGTGTCTCTGACATCATTTTGTTTCTCTTTATAGTCATTTTGTGTCTCTTCGACGTCATTTTGTATCTTTAGTCATTTTGTCTCTGACATTTTGTTTCTCTTTATAGTCAATTTGTGTCTGTTTGACATCTTTCTGTTTCTCATTATAGTCATTTTGTGTCTTTTTGATGTCATTTTGTATCTCTTTAGTCATTTTGTGTCTATTCAACATCATTTTGTTTCTCTTTATAGTCATTTTGTGTCTCTTTGACGTCATTTTGTATCTTTAGTCATTTTGTCTCTGACATTTTGTTTCTCTTTATAGTCAATTTGTGTCTGTTTGACATCTTTCTGTTTCTCTTTATAGTCATTTTGTGTCTTTTTGATGTCATTTTGTATCTCTTTAGTCATTTTGTGTCTATTCAACATCATTTTGTTTCTCTTTATAGTCATTTTGTGTCTCTGACATCATTTTGTTTCTCTTTATAGTCATTTTGTGTCTCTTTGACGTCATTTTGTATCTTTAGTCATTTTGTCTCTGACATTTTGTTTCTCTTTATAGTCAATTTGTGTCTGTTTGACATCTTTCTGTTTCTCTTTATAGTCATTTTGTGTCTTTTTGATGTCATTTTGTATTTCTTTAGTCATTTTGTGTCTATTCAACATCATTTTGTTTCTCTTTATAGTCATAGTTTATAGTCATTTTGTGTTTCTTTGACGTTGTTTTATGTCTCTTTGTAGGCATTTGGTGTGTCTTTGATGTAATTTTGTATCTCTTTAGTCATTTTTGTGCCTTCTTGTGGCTGTTTTGTGTCTTATTGGTCATTTCGTATCTCTTTGTTGTAATTTTTGAGTCTCTTCCTGGTCGGTACGTGTTAAATTGAGTGACATTTTGTAAGTGAAGGTCAGGGGGCCACTGACACTTTTGGGCCCTTAGTAATCTATCCATGCTATTCATCCACTGTCCCTCCAAACCACAGACCTATTTTTATAACTTGGTGGGAATGATATTATGGCAAAGAAGATTTCTTCTGAAGCAAAAAGTTATAAAGGAAGACAAAGATGAGTACAGCAGAAAATTGCAGGTGGCAGTACAGTGAAAAAGGGGTTATTCAAGCTCTCCTTTAGTTTCAAGGTCAGCTTAAATGTAGCAGAATCTCCTTTTCTTGTTCAGTCAATAGCAAACACTTACATATAAGACGACGAGACAAAAGCTGAGACAGCATTTCAAAAGGTAACACTGTTTGCTCTGGTTGCATCACTCTGATATTTGCCTGACATTTCATTTTCCCTGCAGGAAAGCTATTTACATTACAAAATTACATTTTACATAACATAAACATACATGTTTTTTTTTTTTTTGATTCAGTCACTGATTTATGAAACTGTGACAAAGACATCTAACAGCACCACACTGCATATTAGATAATTGGTGGTTGTTTCGCTGTACTGTATGTCTGGCTGTGTAAAGTGTTTCCAGATTGCATGGCATTCAGGGCTGTGTATCACATGTTCTCAAGTTCATACATGTATGACCATAAATGCTGTGCAGCTACAGTCGTCCTGTTTGACATTATGGGCCTAACTTGTCTAAGATAGCAAGCAGACTGCTGGGAGAATTGTGTGGTTTTGCCCCATATTTAAGCAGTGGGTAGTCTCGCTCACCAGACCTTTCTCAAGAAAAGAAAGGTCTGGCTGGGCCAACTCTCACTTTAAGATTGGAGAAAAAAAAACGCCCCGGCCGCTTGTATTTCTTTCAACCAATCACAATTGTTCTTGGCGGTGCCACAGCAATGGTGCGCTTGCAAAAATATTGCCAGGGGGAAACAGGTTTTGGTGTAACGCCCACAAAAATATCGCTGACAGGACGCGAACCATGGCAGAAAAATGACTACATCCCCGCAAGATCAAACACTGCAAAAGTTAGTAAAGGACGTGTTGAAAACTGCAACTGGAGGTGGTAGGGCAGGACTTCAGCGGGTGGCTTGTTCCGCCCAATGAGAGGCTGATCTATGCAGCGAACTTCCACCCACTCAGACTAAGCAGCGGGTGAAAGACATGCTCAGATCTTTTGCTTCAGTAAAAGTAGTAAAACTATGGCGCAGAAATACTCTGTTACAAGTCTGCACTCAGAATTTTACGTAAGTACAAGTAGCCTACAGCATCAAGTTCCACCACCAGAAAATATACTTAAATCACCGATAGTATAGTACTTGCAGAATGGAATCTAGTGTTCTCAGACAAACGTAATGGAGTAAAAAGCACAATAGGCCTCCACTTAGTAGTAATCGAAGTACAAAGTAACACGAAATATTTAAATCGCGGTATGAGATCGCTACTTGTTCTTGCGATATTTTGGCGATTTTCAATATGAGGCAGTCTTTGTGGAAAAAAAGCTTGTTTAGTGGACTAACTTTGCACTTGAAGTATGCCCTTTCACTTAGTTTTAACAGGTCTGACGCTACTATGCACCCTGGCTGTATCTAGGCTAATGGCTAACATGCTAACTATTATTTTTATCACTAGTTTTTGTCACTAGTCACTTGAAACAAATTTAGGACGATAGCAGACAGGTTGAAATAAACCGAAATTTACCTTTAACAGGCGAGTCAAGGCTTGTGATCAGCAGTTTTGAGAGTTAAAGTGAGACTCGTGACTAACTCAGACACACTGCTTTAGAACGATCATAGTGACAAACTCGCCGACTCTCCTGTTCAGTGACAGACACGAGACTGAATAGTTGCTAAGCACAGCAACACTGTAGTGTTAAAATCTGCCACAGTATGTCTTGTGCTTCTCAAAGAGTGAGCATCAGAGAGAGTTTATCTCTAAGGCCAAGTACACTGTGTGTGACAGAAACTAAACATCAGTCCCTGAGCAATAAAGAGGAAGGTGATCAGTCTTCATGATGTGATTTTCCTCCTTGCAGTCAGCTGTACACTGGAGTTTAACAACAAAGAAGTGTAATTTACAAGGGGGTGGGGTTGGGGTGCGCAGGGACATATCCCCTGCACTAATTCAGAGAGCAGTATAAGATCCCTCCACTTTTTACAACCCAAAAACTAACATATGGTTAAACTGTTGTGTTATTTTCTTTAATTTTATTTAATTTTATTTATTTAATTAATTAATTTATTTTAATTTATTTAGTTAAACTGTGGAACAATGCCAATATAAACCTAAAAATGTGTAATGTGTAAAAAATGTAAATGTAAATGGTTTTCAAAAGAATGGTTTACAAAGCTCTTTTTTGATTTGTATTGATAATTGTGTTGTATTTTTTATACCAGGTTTACTGTATTGTGTGTGATAACTGAGTAAAAACACTGCTACTACTACTATTGAAGGGATGAACACCATTCCTCCTCAATGTATTATCTCATTTATGTATATAACCTTTATTTCATTGGGTAATCTCATTGAGATCGAGATCTCTTTTGCAAGAAAGACCTGAGCACAACTGATAGAAAACAAAAACAAACCGGACATCTAGTAGACATCAGTATCTAGTATCAGTATTGCATGACTGAAACTTCTCCCATTTGCCAAGCGTTCAGCAGAACCACAGTGGCTGATGCAAAAACTTGAATGGCCCTATCTAGAGCCAGACCAGGTTTGTCCCTTCTGGGCTACTGTAGAAACAACATGGCGGACTCCATGGAAGAGCACTGACGTATGTACACATCTCGTTCTAAGGTAACAAAAACACAACGATTGTTATTTAAGGCTGATTATAAACTATAAAATGTTCTAAGATTGTAAATTATAAACATAGTTATGAATATTATATACAATGTCTGCCAATAGACAAACGTTCATCAGGTGGGTCAATGTATGGATCAAATTTATCATTTTTTGTTGTATTTTGCTGTATAAAAATATTTTTGTCAGAGCCATTCATTTCATGGAGGGGGACAAAATTATGAAAAAACATGGTTGTGTTTTGTTCTACCTTGTGTAGGGGTATCTGAAAATTGAAAGCCCTTTTGTGCCTCTGCTAACTGTGTTCCTCCTACCTTTGAAATCAAAATTCTGCCCCTGGTTGAATAATCCAACTTTCACAGCCTATGAATAAATGAAGCTCAGTGTAAGTTCAATCAGGAAGACCTTTCCATGCTCATTCATTCACAATTCTCCTTCTCTCACTCCCACTGCTTCCTCCAATCAGCTGCCTCCAGGTGTGCACTCTTCTTGCTGTCCTATTGTAATTAGCCACGGCCTCCGTCAGCCAATCTGGTTGTCACTACAAGATTTTAAATCTGTTCTCTCCTCTGCCACTTTCAGCTGTCATTCTATGCAGAATCGCTGCCCCTCCTCCACCCTGTTCACCTCCAGTTGTCACATCCAAACTCAAAGATAAACCCGGAGATTCATTCCTCTTCTCATCCGGATCATCAGCACCCATCCATCTGATCCTCATCTCTTCTCCACTTCCTCTACCACCACCAGCGTCTAGACCCCGGGGGGGTTCCCTAATTGGCTATGGATCCATCAGCCTCCTTATAGCTCACCATCTCGAAGGGGTCTAATTGCCAAAGACTTTTCACATTTTCACATTCCATTGTCATGTGCATTTGTAATTAAATATTTTCTTTCCTAACCAAAAAGCATGTCTCTCCTGATTGAACTAGTAACTATTGATCTTGTGGTACATTCTCTGAGTCTGACATAGCTCCTGGAGTCATATTATTTTAACTCAATCCATTCTATTAGATCATGTCACCCTATGGTGAACAAACAGTGCTGGTGTGTAGCGTCATGCCATTTGCCCTTATCTAAAAAACCTTTTAAAAAAATCTTATCTTCAGTTGGTGGGTTGGTCGTACTCTTTGGTTGGTACTGAAGAGGATAAATCTTACTGACTCCATGTTTTTTTTCCCTGAGGTTGGCATATTGAACTGAAGGGATTGTCATGAAATTTGGTACAGATGATTACAATACCCATGAGCAGATCAGAATATTCACCCTTAGATAGATTGGCAAAGCATATCTTTGTTCCCAAGGCCCCGGTGTTCCCTAGTTCAGTGTTCTGTTAACACACATCAACCCTCTTATTGTGTTCATGCAACTTTCTTGTAACTCTCTGTCCCTAACATAGCTTTGGCTCACTCTGTATATCAGTACAAAAGACATATCAGACAAAGAGCCATATTCAGATAAAAATATGAGATTGAAATTGAAAAGTAAGAGTACGTATGAAGGTTTCTGATCTCCTTTCCAGGTTGTTGTTTTTCTAACCTTAACCTGTTTGGAGATGTGAATAGTTCATTGTTATGTATATTTTACCCAAACCTGGCCCTCTTATCTAACATTAATCTGTTTAGAAATAGGAATCAAACCCGGCCTATTTTCTAACCCTTAGCCCTTTCTCCATTCCTTTATTGGTTAGTTACTATTTTTTGAATTAATTAATTCTGAGTATTTTAATTTCCTGGACTGCAATTTATTTTGGAGCTGTCCCCCTAACAGAAAGACTATATCTTACTATATTTAGATAACATGCTGCACCAGTAGAACTTTATCACTCTCAGAGGCATGACTTCAGTCCTCTAACTTAACCCATGGCATACCCATCCCATTATGAGCTATAAAGAACTGGGGAACAAAGACTCCTGGGAAAGTAGGAATGACCTCTAGATGGGAACAATATTTTACATGTATTCATTGTTCTCACATTATGTATCCTAATAACTTCAGTGGCCCCAAAACTTTTGCTTTAGCGGTTTTTATTTGTGGTATTGAGTTAAATCTCTCATTTTATTGGCTAGATTAACATGGAGAAGAGGATGAATTCTAAAAACTCTGATGATCCCTGTAATTTTCATCCAGTGCCATCATCAGGAGATTTATTTTGACAATGCTTTTTCACCAAATAGGCCTACTTGCAAAACTAATGACTTTTCTTCTGCCTCAGATGAGCTATGTGCTTAATTAAACATGTCACTGAGTTTGTTGGCATGTTGACGTTGGCTTTTAGCTGCTGTGCCTAATTTAAGCCTCAGAGCTGCTGACACGTCTGTACACTGGCAGTCTTGTTTTTGCTTCCAAATGCATATTAGTCTGACTGACATAACATTCAGTCATACCTTTTTGGACTCAAAAATAATGTCAGCGCCAAAGAAGACTTTAGCAGTAAAGCTGATGTGGGCTGGTGTTCAGGGTCTGTGGTCAGTGTGACCGTCTGCTGTGCCTCTCATACAACGCTGACGTTATTGCTTAATGCAAGTGGCTGTGTCAAAATAAGGTCTCCATCTAACAGTATTCCATCAATTTAATGCAAAATAAAGAATCAGGTCACTCACACGTAAATAAATATCACAGTTCTTTAAGATATGCAATCTAATGCAGCCTGTTAAGTATTTTAAATCAATAAAAAACGTTTCAGAGGACAGTTGCCAAATTCACCGTCATAACATCAACTAGTGCCCCTCTGACCAACGACTAAGCTGCAAGATAAATAGAATTAGACTCTTTTGATAATAGACTCAGTTAACAGATTATGAATATTTAATGTCGAACTCAAAACTTAACCTTCATATGGCTCCATTTAAAATGAAAAACATAATGCATCCCTGACATACACAAGTGTAGCACTGTTGTAATTAGGCGCTATTATTTCAGAGGATAACACGGTTCAGGTAATTTCCGTGTTATTGTTGCTCCACTTGAAATAAATTATTATGTTTGCAGGGGATAATTTGACAGTAAATAGATTCAGCATTGTAGGCTTGTTTTGTTTGAAGTTAATACTGTTTGTCCACTCATCCTGTGAGTCATGGCCAATCACTAATCACTGTCAACACATCTTATTCTAAGTCCAAGTGCACTAGAGGACTAGGCCAGCATTACTCTTGTGGTAATGAAAGGCTGCTCGGCGTCCACTCAGTGGTTCCCATGTCCTTTTAATGTACTGTCTTGATTGTCATCTTGCAGTGACAATCTAGAGGTCCCCGCACACAAGCCAAAGTTAACTGTTTTTGTCATGTAATTATATAGACTGCTAACCGGCTTGTGATTACTCCTTCAGAGTCTGGGTTACCATCATTGTTGCTGCTTGGATGTGTGTGCTGAAGTGAGATGGCAGAGACAGAGAATATTGATTGGGAGTGTATATATATGTCCCGAGGGTCCCATGTTCCCCAGCTCAATATCCTCTTAATATGACACATTAAGGAAACGTTTCAAAGGGTTTTACTTCTCAGTAAAGTTTTTCCTTAGGTCCAATGTTGTCAGTATTAAATACATAACATCAATTTTTGGCCACTGATTCATGAGGTTGCAAGCAAACAGTTGTATGAGGAGACACTGAATATTGTCACGATGACATTGCGAACAAGTATCTATTCTAAACTAAAACCTACTGAAAAGTGGTACCAAAAGAATGTCATGGCCAATTCTACAGTGTCTACAGTCTACAGTGTTTGAAATCTTTTGATAAATGTGAATATACTCTCTGGGTAATGCTAATATTAGAGGGCAGGCAGCACCTTCCTCCCATTTACTTTTTATTTTTGCAGACCTGGTAAGTTCAGTTTCCACATTAATATTTATATTTAGGCAGTCCCATTTATTCATGCCTGCGGGGGTAACTGCACATGAAATATTAGCAAGCATGTAAACAACTTATATCAAACTTGAAACTTGTGATATGAGCGAGTATCTGCAACACGGTCTACATGTAGCACACTCAGATGCAAATCAAAGGGCTCCTAACAGCGTTTAATGGCTCAGGCCCTGTATGATGGTGGATGCTGATTATCCTCATCGTTCACCCCTGGTCACTGGAAATGAAAAGAGCCAGCTCGCTGCCTCCATTAAATATCTTGTCGCAAACTGTCTGTCAGAACAAAACAGCATCCAGTCACATTAGTGGCATATCTCACAAATGAAAAGAGGGTATAAAGTTAGTTAGATAAAAGCCGTGTGTTTTCCAAAAAAGTATGTTGGCACACAGACATGCATGATAGAGAAGTGGATTACTCACTGATGTTTTCAGAGCAGTTGTTTGCTGTATTACATTTGCATCATTTGAAAGCATTTCTTAGTTGAAAGCAAATGTTACTAAAAACATTATTTGGCAGTAAAACCCCAAAATAATCCAATGCAAAATACAGCTCAAGAGAGTTTCCTCTGTGGTTGGCACCCAAACTTCTTAATAAGAGTATTGTTTTTGACAAATAAAAGCATTGAAATAAAAATCTTTTGGCTTCTTCTCTAGTTTGGTCTTTCTGCCTCTCTGGCAGGCAGATATGACGGCAGCTATTAACAGTACAGGCCCTCACTGAGGCAGTAGCCTGAATGATGGAAAGAAAATGGAAATATGTTGAAAAAAATACATATATCATAATGACCAGGGATAATTGAAAAGAATCCAGCAGTGACATGCATCACACTTGTGTATGGAAATATGGTGTGTGTTTGCACAAGAAGCACAGACATTTGTGAACATTTCAGACAACACTGTTTACTCAGCAAACCTAATGAATTACACAGGCAGCTGAGATCAGCTGTGTACACAGACTGTGTTTTCAGTATATCTGAGATTTTTTTTTTTCCTGACTGTTGTTTACAGGAACTGCAAAGATTCATGAAGCTGGGGAGCCTTTAGCTTTGAATGCAGTGAGCAATATATGCTGTTTGTCTGAGGCCAAAGTTTCCTTTGAGCTACATATAAGCTCTTCATTCACTTTATATTAGATTAGATAGTGCTGGTGAGTCATCAAAGTCATCTAAAGATCATGTTGTCTCTTACAAAGTGATGTATATATAGTAACTTCACAGAGACACCATAACTTCTTTGATGTTACAAAATCAGAACAACATCTAAAGCAACTCACTGAACTCAACTGAATATAAAAGGAGTCGCAGTCATTCATAACATTACACGTCCACTATATGATCGACATTAAAATACACTTGATACACTTTCTTGCAGTGAGTTTGATGAGAAGATTGATACCATTATAACATTTGTCCATTAAATATGAGGCTGTAGCCAGTGGCCTGTTAGCTTAACTCAGCATTAGTTTAAGTTCATAAGGCAAGGAGGAAAGCAGCTAGCCTGGCTCTGTCTGAAACTACGTCCACACTAACACGTTTTTACTCATTTCAGAAATAATCTCCGTCCATACTAACATACCTGGATACACATGGACACTTAACTTGTTAACACTTGGCATGTGCATGCCTGTATAAACAGAAAGAAGATTGTCAACTTTGCGGTCAAGGAAAGACCACAGATGTCTTTGCTTGAACACATGACAAGGTGAAACTACTTAAAGTAAGACATGAGTATAAGGCCATCAAGGCAGTGGAAAATGTTGATTGGGAGTCATTGCAAAGCTGATGTTGTTTGTTTTCCTTGGAGAAAATGGTTTCGAGATTGGGATGTGATGAATTGGGGAAGGACAGACCCAATCAGGAGCGAACGTTGGTGTCTGTTGTCATCATTGTCAACAGTCTCCATTTCTGCTCATCCAGACTAACACTCTTTCCCAGTTTTCAAAATTAAATGCTGTCAGCAGCGTTTTCAAAAGCCTCAGCTTTTAGGGGTTTGAAAACGCCGGAATAGTGTGGACGCTAGGCATAAACATAGAAAAAGATATGTATTTTTAAAAAAGAAAAGAAAAAAAGAACATCCAGTGGATACCAAAATCTGCCTGCCAGCACTTTTCAAGCTGGGAATTTAACTCATTCATCAGAAAGTTGTTAAATCTTTACAACAGCTTGTGGTTTTGTCACTATCCTCTGCCAAGAAACACCCCCACACCCAATCCCTGTAACACCACAAACTGACATTTTTACATTTCAGTTTTTGTACCAATTAAACAAACCAGATATGACATTAATTTTCAGCTTTAGAAGTGCTGGTAGGTTCATTACTTTTGGTGGAGCTAAGCTAACAAGCTTCTGGCTTTAGCCGTACACAGCGGTTTTGGTAGAGTACAAAAAACATAAGCACCAAAACGAAAGTGTGAACATATAAATATACACTTAAATTCATAAGTCTAACTAAATTCTAACAAGAAGGTCACTCAGCTGCTGTCATACTCTTTTACCTATGGCTGACCTACTGTATACCGCACACACCACGCATGATCTCATCCCATATTCATGCCTTCTCACCTGAAGGACCATCACAGCCTGCTCACTGTTACAATTACTAATGATTGCACCTCTGTCAAAAGTCACTGGCAATTCAATAATAATTTGCAATAGCTGGGCCTGCAAAACACATGAAAGGTTCAATCTAAATGAGAGTTTCAGTCAGGCTGAAAAGCCCCTTTGACACTGATTTCAGAGCCTGATCAAAAGCCACATGGTCATGGTGAAGTGGTCAGAGCCAGATGGATGGACTCGACAATGTAGTCCAAGTTTAGACCGTTGATTGCACTCACATTTAGACAGCCACTTGGGTGCAGGTACACGTGTCTTCTCTTTGACAGAAATTCTACCTGCTCACCTAAAGTATACAAAAAAAAAAATACACGAGAAACACTGTGAACGCCCATCAGCATTTATGATAATAGCAAGGGCTTTGTTGTTGCTGTTAGTATTTAAACAAAATATTCAAGTGGGAAAACACTGTGGAATCAATTATAACTTAAAATCAACGCCATTGTTAAAGGAGCTGTATGCAACATTCAGAGCATACGAATTTGTCTGGGGCGGGATTGTTTGCACACAGCTCTCAACATGGAGGTAGCTGAGTAAGCAGCTAGCAGCCACCAGTGCTAACAGCACAAACAACGTCAACAATACTGACTGAGATAATATTGTTTCCTAGGGGAGAAACCAGAGGGTGGTTACTATGCTTCTGTGATGACGTCGTCCCGATATCAGCCCTAACTGCTACATATAGGCACTGCATTCACAAGGACTCACATGCACCAACATGCACACACAGCCAGCACGTCTACCACAATAACCCACAGAGAAGCTCAAATTACAACACACACACACACACACACGCCAAGGAAGCATGACTTCATTCTCAGTTTGGGCACCATTACTCCACTATGTCTTTAAAAAGCAAATATTGGTTCGCTGTTATTAATGTTGTGCGCATCACATGCGGCTCCTTTAAATAATCAAGTGGGCAGTAAGAGTTCTGTAAATAAATATTCCCACGAATACTGTGTCAGTGAACACTGATTAAGGTTACAGCCTTTAACTGTACGGGCAAAAAGCAAGATGAATATTTTATAACTATGCATACATACTCACCATTCAAGCCTGTATGACAGTAGAGTCCACCCTGTTTAGTCAGGTGGTCCCAGGAACCTGGAGTTCCCAAAAGCCTCAGCCTGTCTCCTAAAACTTCTCTGATCAGCATACATCTCTCCACAATGTGTTTTACTTCTTCCTGCCTTAGAAGCAGAAAAAAAGGACAGCATTTGGAAATAAGATCTAAAGTATACGACTCAAAGCTGCAAAACATGAAAGATCCAGTGAGCAAAAGGTGGCATTTTGTAACTGGAGGATTTTTATCACTAGTAGCATAAGTGCTTTTTGAAGCTTTGCATATCTGCCAGAGTGTCCTGAAGCAACCAGCCATGGTTATGGACATCAACTGATACAGTAGCAATGTGGCCAGCCGCCTGAGCCACATTCTTTAAATACTTGATTATTGATTTGAGTGGCACATGACTCACCATTCAACAAGATGGGCAGGGTTACTGAGCACTGTGGTGACAACATGTGCTCCTCCTACAGGTGGCTGGGCCCACAGCGACTTGACTATCTTGTCGGCTTGAGACCGCACAGATAACAGGAGGGAGCTCTGCTTCCGGACGCATAGGAGGTGTCCAACAGCCTCACCTGGCGAAGAGAATGAGAAGATGTGTCCGATGTGAAGTAGCACTTTTTTTCGGCAATAGCAGTGAAATGTTCTACTTCCTTTCTCTTATGTTTCTGGTACTGATAATGAAGTTGAAGAGGGACACTTTTGAATTAGAAACTAAAATATGGCACTCCGCTGAGGGCGAGGGAATATTCACCAGGTCGCATAGGAACAGGCAACAAGCTGATCTGAACAATGAGTTACCTGATGCTACTGTAATACAAAGCTCAGAACTGAAAGGTAACAGAAAGCGTGACTAGGACTCTGTAGATACTATGAGCATGTATTTTCTGGCGCACAATGGGTATGACAGACATGAATACATAGCTGCTCTTTTCTGTTGTATGTGAGGAAAACTGCACAAAAGAAAAGAAAATTGAGTTCAAATTGACAGCAGCAGAACAGCTGTGGTCTGTGCTGATTTAACATCACAGATTGTAGTTTGTAGCATGGGCTGTTTTTGGCCATAGTCACACACATAAACCCATATTCTTCAGATGGTTGTCTCACCATATAGTCCAAAACAGTGGGAGAACGACTGAGCACAGACAAACTCCATCCCCTGTGATGCACAGTACCGCACAGGCCAGGCATCCCGCTCTAAATCTCCATAGCAGAGTGCCTGAGTAGGCAGCAAGAGGAAAGGGAAAAGCCTACGCCTCTGTGGAAACAGCGCGGAGACAGCAAATGAGGAGGAGCAAAGAGCAACTTGTCTGACAGAAACAATTTGAGCCTCTGTTAAAAAGTACAAATGTACACGTCAGTTACCATAATGAGTCTGGTAATTACAGCCCATTGATTCTGAGAGAGGTCTGCTCCGGTTGGATAGTGGGCAGACGCCGACAGAACAACAACACTTTGTTCCGGAGCCTTCTCCAAATCCTCCAGAAGCTTCTCCAAACAAACGCAGCGCTGCATGTCATCCCAGTAATAATACTCACGGATATCTTGGATCCCTGCTGCCTGGAAGATACCTGCCAATGAGTCTGCAGAGAGGATCAAGATGAAACATTATAACAGATAACTAAAGCAGTGCAAATCCCTTAAGATCAACGCTGCTTTGCACACCATGATGTAATCACAACGTTGACCTTTAACCTCTATCCTGAGCTGCATTTGTAATGTAAATAATGTCTTATTACTCGTTACAATAATTAATGTTACTATGGATACAGCTTCTTTCCATGTTAGCGAATCATTTATGCATGTTATTTGTGGCATACATGTGAGTCATCTTCCAGTCTTGTTAATTATCGCTGCCAGGCTCAAGCACCTCTCCTGGTTGCAGTGATTCACATTTTTTCAAAAAACAATTTTATTTGCAGCTGTGTTTTAACAGCCACTGACGGCTGACTCCTCTCTGCACTTAACCGGCGGGTAGGAACATCAGGGGACCAACAACTGCTTCAGTTTGGAATTTAGTTTCTGCTTGGGACAATGTACGTGGCAGATACATCAGTGTTGGTGGATTCATGTGTTGGCATTTTCATTTTTACATTGCTGGTGTTTTGGGATTGTCTGTCTCCATGCTATTTATACATCACCTCCCTTTCATTCTACTTCTGGACCCACAACCTCCCTTTCACTTCCTGTTCCCCACCCATATGCCATCAGACACATGGCAGAGAGCTGCATGCCACTGAGTGCCCTTTTTATGTAATAAGACAAGTAGTGCATACAGATGCAATCACCACACTTGGATCAGTAGCCACAATACTTATGTTCTTTATGTCTCAAGAGCATAAGCTAATGTGCACCAGCATTTTGAAGCCAACGCACTTTGTTGTTGTAATTTTAAATGCTGTTAAGAGAAAGTGAGGTTTCATTTACCATCGCAAGGAGAGGAGAGGTAGACGGGCCCACACCAAGCAACACAGACATCATTGCAGTGTCTTAGGAGTTCAGCACCAAGACGCACAGCAGCGGTAAAACCAGGAGTCTGGATACCTAACACCTACAATAACAGTCAGGGTTGAGTTCTTAATATGACTGATGTGACAGTATTTGAGTACTAGATGAAGCTAGGTGTAAAACCATGACTGCATAATTTCAAATCCGTCTGCACACTGCCTCCAGATAATGACAGCTCTGATTGATTAGATAATTAGGTACAGGATATAATGTGTACATAAAGAGCTGAGATTACCCGATCCTCCACTACAGCCTGACAGCTCCTCCCCAAAGTCATCTCTGTGGCTCGCCTGATGTATTCTGTCAGACCAAGAGAAGATGGATACTCTGGACGAAGGGTGGGATCAGCGCTTAACTGTTGCTTTATTTTTCTCACAAGACGCAGCTCAAAGGTTTTTCCTTCCTCACTGTAATACTCTGCAAAAGACAGTTATTGCAAACGTTTTTGTTTTTCAGCCAACAAATCACTGTTTCAAACCAAAAAGTCATCAAGGAAAAAGAAGGTCAAAACAAGAGAAACCTGATTGAAACTCTCAGAAAGTCCACTCTAAAATAAAATTAAGATGCATTTTTGTGCATTTTTGTTAACGTGATCTGAAGTTATCAGGGGTCTCATTTATAATCATTGCGTACGCACAAAACAAGGCCTGAAAGAGGCGTACACTACTTCCGATGCAAAGGTTGTGATGTATAAAAACAGCCCTGATGAGAAAAACTTGCTGAGAAATATGAGATGGGAAACTGTCAAATAATTTTTTAGCATGGATCCTACACATTGTTTTATAAATGATAGAAGTGGTAACAATCAGGAAGAAGTTTAAAACAATGTGGTCATGTTGTAAGGACAGATTCTCTACTGGCAATGTGCTTAAGAAGTTACTGTCTCAGTGGATTATTGCATCGTATCATGGTCAGGGGTGTCAAATAAATGGCTCTCAGGCCAGAACCGTCCCACCAAAGGGTCCAGCCTGGCCGACTGGACAACTGTGTACGCCTAATATTGATGCACTTGTGAAAGCTGAGAGGTGCCAGGTTTTAGGAGCAGGTTAAACATGCTTATATGTGCTTCGGAGGCTTTTTCCACCCTGACCAGAACAGAGAAGTGAACACATATTCATTCATCACTTTCATTTTCCATAACCAATTATCCTGTTAGAGATGGCAGGGGAGCTGGAGCCTATCCCAGCTGACATTGGGAAAGAGGCAGGGTACACCCTGGACATGTCGCCAGACAATCACAGGGCTGACACATAGAGACAGACAACCATTCACACTCACACTCACAGCTATGGCCAATTTAGAGTCACCAATTAACCTGCATGTCTTTGGACTGTGGGAGAAAACCCACGCTGACACTGGGAGAACATGCAAACTCCGCACAGAAGGTCAGGGTTCACACCAGGAACCCTCTTGCTGCCTGAACACTTATTATGGTTATATTTAAAAAAAAATGAAGACTGTGCAGAATTTTGTCAGTAGCTTTAGTGCAAAACAATCTGTATCAGACTTAGATCAAAACAGTATTAGTGGGATCCTAGCATGAGGCACTGCCAAAAAATTTGAGTTATTCATTGTTTGTAAGGCAAGGGACAACTTAATCTGTTTCTATACTAGCTTCAACTTGAGTTTGGTGTGGTGATGCCAGCATTACAACACAGAAGTGGAAATGTATGGAAAACTGCACATGTACAGTAATGACAGCGAGCAAGCCACTAAGTGTGGAAGAACTAAGGCATGTTGATGAAACTGCACTTGCTTTTCTTCAGACACCTCAGGCTGTTCATCATCTGCTTTGCAAATGGATGACCATCATAAATTAATCATTTAAACTGAAAGAAAGGGGAAAATTGGGAATTATTGTCATTATGATTTTCATGCTGTACTACAGATCTTTGCAGGCCTACATAGAGGTACAGGCACTCTGGGGGCTTTCTGTCGTGACATTATTTTTGCAAAGTCCAGCAGTCCAACAATAGGTAAGATAAACGTTATCATGGGTCGCTAATTGACAGTCAATATGCAAATAAATGCGGGGAAACTCCTCCCTCTTCTCTCATTTCCGACTGAAACTCTGAACACGTTGGTGTGAAAAAGAAACCGCTACGAACCAAGGCATGATGCGCGCGGACTCACCTCTCCCTGCCAGGTAAACTCTCCTCTTGTGAGTGTCTTTCTTGAAGGCGGACCACAGCCTTGTTTCAGGACTCTCTGCTGCGGTGTGAGCATTAGTAAACACAGACAGATGACCTCCTGGGTCTCCATTTTGCTTGACCCCTTTTTCATTAGGGCTGCTGTCGGGTCGGCTCATCCTGAACCCAGCCAGGCAAATCAGCCCGCTACCCGCGAGCCTTTTGTTTGGACACTGTTGCCAGGCTACAGCACGTATATGGATACTGTCACCCCGGCAACGGTGATGGATGAGTTTATCACTCCCTAATTTGTGGGTCTGGTGAGTTTACTTTTGCCATCACAGCTAGCTGTCATCAAATAGACTAGCCTGTCTGGACATGAAAGGATCAGTTTAGGTGGAAGTCCCAAATGTATTAGCTTCAGCCTCTAACACCGACAACACATCAGTTCAAAGAGGACCCTTTGCCCCTCATTAAGGTTTGTGCTGGTGGCTCTACAAAGGGCCTGCAGGCCTCCTTACATTAATGAAGACCCAATGACTTTAAGAGAGCGAGTCAATAGGCATCACTTAGTTTTACAAGGGTGTTGCAAATTCACTTAGTGTATGTAAAATCAGCATAGGTGTAGATATTTGGGGGGACTCAGTGTTTAGAAGGTGCATTTGTCATCCCTCCCCCATTAAAAACAATAAAGTAGCAGAGGACTTTTAATTTTGACAAAATTAAATATATTTACACCATAAATTGATGCAAGAAATTAAATGTTTAATGCTCAATTAATATTAATATATAGTCCTCCCCAGTGTTGAAACAAATGCCCTTGAGACAGGTGCTGGACTTTTTTTTTTTTTTTTTTTGCAATTATTTTTAGGCAGGCCTCTAGGACACAGAGCCTTCCTTGGGGGAAAAGGACAGACATTTCATAGGGATGACGAAGTAGCAGTGAATCTCACAGTTGTTGCAAAGCAGAATCAAAGTAATTATCCTGCAGCTATTACATGAAAGAGGTTTTGCAACTCACTTTGCGAAGCTGGTTATCACAAATCACTGCACTAGATGGCAGTAGATGGCCAAACCGGGCAGTTAGTCTCGTCAATTAGCTGAACAGGAGTAATTTCAGAAAGGAACAGTTTTCCTCAGCCTGCTTCGTCCACTGTGCTCTGTGTTATTTGCCGCCTTTGTGATGGTTGTTTTCCCTTGTGTGATTGTTAAACATCAGTACAGTATGTTGAGTGCAGAATAGAGCAGTGCCTTTTATTTCATTCTGAGAGAGTGGGAACAAAACATTTACCTTTCACTTTGTTGATTGCAGGCCATGCTTTTTCTCCCATCACACTGTATTGTGGCTGCAGCTGAAATATCTGTGGGATGTCAGGTTATCTGTGTTTGCCCTGTTGTCAAGCAACAGTAGTGTGCTCAGACAGGTACAAAGGCAACAGCAGAGAGTCCCGTGAAGCCTTCTTTATTTTATGACTCGGTGTGGTCATCTGAGAGAAACACCAATAAAGTCTTATATCTACTGTACTGTCACATCATGAGGCTGTTATCAGTTTCAGCAGTGAGAAAGGAGATGCCCTGGCAGAGGTTGTGGGCTGGGATCCAGCAGTATGCGCCCCAGTCATGCTGCTATGTTAGCAGGATGATTCCACAATACTTCATTTAATTAAGGTGCTATCCACGTAATTAGATTCAAGGGCTCCTAATTGGTGAGTTCTGAGGTCTGAGTTTGGTGTCTTCCGAGATGTCCCATGTCCTGAAAATATCTCTTTGACCTGAAAAAAAAAAGTGACTGTGATACTGGCTCAGGACAAGATGTCGACACAGGAAAGGCTTGACAGAAAAGTTTTGCAAAGCAGAATACTGCGTATATGAAGCCTTTGCATGTGCAATCAACTGTAGAGAGAGAAAAACACTTTGGAGGAGATCTAAGATTAAACACTTTTAATCAAATACTAGAGTTTGACCAAAATGCCCGAGGCATGAATATTAGAAAATGTTGCGCATTCCTTTAAAAATTAAGCAACATGGTATTCATTAGTGCGTCATTTAGAATTGAGAGTTTCTTACTGAAGTGCTGAAGTAATTAAATATGTAACCTATTTTTTAACCATCCTGTTAGGCTGAATATAATTTGATTCATCACCTTCATATTATTTGCACAGTGGTGAATGTTTGCTTATTAAATCAGCTAATGCAATGGACCAAGTTTTCAGCTGTTCAGCATTTATCCCTGTCTTAATATCTTATCTAATTTCCCCAGTTGTATCTTAAGTAGCTTCTCTCTTCTGTCCCTCAAAGGTTGGATTTGATTCTAATCTAATTCTGCGCTTGGAAAACATTGTAACAGGAATCAGCTGATAAAAATGTGCCTTAACCTCAGACAGGATAATTGTTTCCACTCCTTGCTGAATGATATTTTGGTACAGCCCACCTTGCTGTGCTAATGTTGGTTGCAGTTTGTTTTCAAATGTCTTGCATTTGACTCTTGGTTTATTTTTTTAAACTCCCAGATTTTGTGAATTCCTCTCGTATCATAACATGATGTCTGCTCAAGCAGTGGCAGAGTAGCCAGAGGTTGTGGTGTTTCCGGTGGGTGGAGGATTACTTAAAATAAGACAGATGAAGTTGTTTGGCTTGTTCACGCCCATATTGACGGTCACGTCATTTTACGCCAAGGTTTGGGAACCACTCTTGTGAAAGTTTATGATGATGATGATTTTGATGATGATGATGATGATGATGATGATGATGTCAGTGACTGTGGTGTACCACCAAATATATAGCATTGATATTTTTTCTTGTGGATCATGTGACTGACAGAACATAACACAGCCTTACTTACGGACTGGATGTTGACATTTTTTTACTTTGACTTGAATTTTTAGATCTTGAACTAACCAGTTCAGTATGAGTACTTGAATATAGGTGAAATTATACCACATGACCTGACCATCTAGGAATTTTCAAGAGGCAATTTCAGCCCATACTAATCCACATAGATGGCTTTCAAAGTAAAATATTACAATGCTGTGTTTAAATTTCAACATTATACACTTTCTTTGTCGTGTTATTCACATTATCACAGCCTTTCTTTGCCTCCATAGATGTGAGTTTACACACAGAACACACGTAACCAGCATTACACAGTTTCATAATATTTTATTTCTCAATGCAACAGATGATGTCATGTGAGTAATAACGCACAACAGGGTGTCTCAGTATAACAAAGTAATGGATGAGGTGGAGGAGATGTTTCCTCCATGGAGTCCATTATTTTTCTGTACTTGGACATTTCTGAGTGTTACTGAGCTCATACTAGGCCACTTACCAAAGGGAGGGAGTGTACTGTTAACATAGCATGTAGCAGAAGTGCGTTATGGTCACCTGCAGTTTGTAATAATGTACCTCACACAGTGATTCATGGTTAACTGTGGACAGAAATATGTCTGAGTCATCCTGATATAAGATTTTTGTAGCTAGCCAATCAGAAATGAAAGAATATTTTCCAAAGCCATGGTTTAACTTAGAAAACAAATCTCAAAGGTTTTTGTTGAAATAAATGTCTGTTAAATCCCGATTGCAGAATGATGTGACACAGTGGTGATATTTTCAGTATTATGGGCTTGGTGTTGACTTTTATTAGGAAGTAATCACAGGAAATGTATTGTGTTTCAGTGACATCAGCACTTACATGGGGCTGGAATAGTCTCAGTAGGACTAGGTTTTGGCATTGAAAATGAAATTTGGTGTTGCAAAAGGAAATATTGGCAGTAAAAAAATAGTCTAACTGAAAAATAAAACAGGCATTACATTTTTTTTATTTATTTTGTTGTTGTTTTTCAGTGACAATATTCCATGTCTTTTTCACGTTGCCAGTATTTTTTTTATTTATGTATTTTTTTTTAATCTTTAGTTCAAATTCTCTGTCACTAGTTTTGGTTCGGAGGGGAGGAGTTTGAGGGTAGGGGGCAAGGGGAGCATAACTTACATATAACCCACGTACTAAAAAGAGAGAATAGCTCTTCTTGACCCGCAGTCAAGAAATGACTGAGAAGAGAAATGCCTGTGTTTTATTTCTCAGTAAAACTTTTTTTTAGTGCTAATGTTTCCTTTTTAATGCCATATTTATATTTATTTGCCATATTCAGTGTCAAAACTTACTGTTGCTGTTCTAGCTCCGTACACTTACTGCTATTGTTTATCAAAAATGTGTCTACAAAACAAGACAGCAATCATTTTTGGCATTTGTTGACAGCGCATCTGATTGAAATATTGCAGGGAGCGATGGAAAAGTCAGGAGCAGCCACAGTGAGCTGTTAGATGAAGAGCTGCAGGCGACCGGCTGTACACCTCCAAATTATTGAGGTAACCAGCTCCTTTCACTGCCCTGCTGTCTGCAGGCTCATGCTGTGTGCAGTGTAGAATCAGATCATGGTTGCTCACAGAATGATGGAATAAGGCCAATATTGCCTGGCTGCCTTCTTAAAATGACAATAGTTTGTTTATCTTCCCTTTACAACTCGGTGAGCTTCAGTCTTAAACCGCGTTTATCACCACCGGTAACTACAGATGTCGTGGGTAGAGAGAGAGAGAGAAATTAAGATGGAAAACAGACACCAGAGTTGAATATTTGAATGCACAGCTCTTTGGTGAAGCTCAGGTTACACTGAAGAGTTTGATTTTGTGCCATGACAGTGAAGACAGCTTTGCCAGAATCACAACCTTGTATTAAGTTAGACATCTCTTGTACTTTGCTACAGATTGAGTGTATCATAAATACACTAGATAACTTAACCAGATAATATACTGTACAACATTAGTTCATGCTGTCATCCTGGAAGCCACATGCACTGCATCTGAAAGTTAAGTGGAATGCAACTTGCACTTCTGTCCACAGAGACGGTCACAGTGTTCCTGTCCAGACCAAATCAGCTGCTGCTCTACAGTCAATCCAGTCCACTCTTTGGTATTATCTTCATTCGGTTAAGTGTATCAGGGCCGGTGTTTGTACTCTTCTTCAGCTCCTTGTCACTGCTGTTTGGTCTCAGCCTTTGCTGGAGTCACAGTAGTGGCTGGGGAGCTTAGTTTGCTTCAGTAGCTTGACATTTTACAGTTCAACCATCGTTTTCCTCCACTGTGAAGCTGAAAATAGACAGAAGACATGAGTGAATCTCACATGTTATTAACATGTACTCAGTGTGTGTAAGTAGATGAGGTGTGCTTATTAGTCTCTATTATAAAAGTTTCGATAAAGAAGTTAAGATAACATTGAGACGTGGGATGATAAAAGTGATTTATTTTTTGTGCAACTGAAAAGCACCTGATTCAAAGTCAGCTGGCTGCCTCATTCTAAATCTCATATCATGGTGTTTAGCCCTGTGAGATGTGGCCCGACAAACAAATCAGCCTTTTCGGTGTACTACAGCGTGATTTGTTGGCTTTTTGCTGCTCACACCCTTTACAGCATTCCAGTTTCTATCAGATAAGAAAGCTCCAACACAACAACAACAACGTTTTGTTGTCTTACAGGTTATTTCCCGTTTATTTCTTTTTTTCACAAATTACTGAAAGTTGTTGCAAGGTTGTCCTCCTCCCTTCATGCTTTGTGAAACTCCACCTTTCTTTCTCCAACATGACAGGAATTCTGATGCTATCACCTCCCCTGTACATGTCTCCACAGGAAGACATAAACTATCTAGAACTATTGCTTCACAGACATGTGAATGCATACAGGGAAAAAATGTGCAGTGGGCAGTTTACAAAGTGGCGTTAGGAGAATTTCCAAAGCTTAATAGAATCTAATCCTTTTTTACAGCATGTAGAGAAGAATCGCTGCAGTGTTTTGTCTATTGCAGTGATTTTAAATTGATGCATTTGGATGATTTAATGGAAAAAGACTCCAGCAATAACTTTGTGTTACACAATCTGTTGAATCTCACATTCGCACATCGGATGTTGCATTATTTTAAATCACAGACCACAGACATAGCGCACACATATTTAAGTGTCTCCTTCCAAGTTAAAGGAGCAATGACATGTAGTCTCTGTCTTTAAAGGAATATTTCACCCCAAATGACCATTTCTGAATCGCACACCCAGTGTTAGCTTGACTTTGTGAAGAAAACTTCTGTATATGCATCAATTGAATGAGGCAGAGTTCAAACACATGCACTGCTCACCTGTGCCTGAGACTGTTTACTTGGAAGTTTATAAATAGATTTTAGTGAAAATGCATGTGTTTGGGAAGTACGAAGCATACATCTGGATAAATAAGACTTGAATTTTACCGCTCAAGTTGCGTTAGAGTTTGTAAACAATTATTTTGATATAGTTTTGCTGTTCATGGAGGTATGCCAGAAAAACAGTTTCCTTTAAAAAAAATCAACATAACACAGAGTAAGTAACTGATATACAAATGATCACTGTGGTGGTGCAGTATTAGTTTAAAATCTGCCTGACAAAGTGCAGATACAATTAGAAGTCAATTTGGAATTTAAGTAAATATTAGGAACACCTCTCTAATGCAATACAATTCAGCAACTACACAAAATGCGGCCTCCAGGAGGATATAAAGTAAATGTATCATTAAAATGCACTAGTGTTAGTGGTGTGTACCCAACAACCTGCCAACTAAGTGTAGAACCAGTGACAAACTCAGCTACATTTGATTTGTCTTTTTTATTTTTAAGGTTTATAAAGTAGGGTCCATACTTTCTTTTTTTTTTTTTTTTTAGAAAAAATCCTACATAGTGTACCTTTAAGTTGTTACAATCATTCATTCACGGTTAAAGATAGCATCACTGTAATACCAAGTCTTGACACAGTATTGAGTATTTCAGCTGCTGTGGTAGAAAAGAAAATGTGTTTGCTCAACTCCCGGATGCCTCCATTTAAAGACCGTGAGGCAGTGTGATTGTTTCTGATATCAGCCATGCTTGAAAGGGAGTGTTGGAGGTTTCCCACAGGTCACCACCACCATGTTTTGCTTTATCCTGCTCCCTGTTTCATGCTCTCTTAGGCCTGGTCTTGCTCTAAGCTAACTAAATGCACATTATGGAACTTGGTGTGTGAGGCTGGGTCGGTGGCACCGTTAGCATAGTGCAGAGAGACAAGCTCAGAATGACTGGGTTCGCAGCACAGGAAAAAAAGCATTAGTGTGCGCCGGCCGCTCCTAAAATGCCATCAAAACATCAGGATGCCCTAATGTGCACCGATTGATACACTCTGCTGCGCCTCAACTTATTACACCAGCATTTGGGCTGCCTTCAAATCACAGAGAGCTTTAACCTGCCACACATTAGCAGCTCTGTGCAGTAAAAAGCTTGTCAGTCACAGGCTCTGCAGCAAATGTCTGTCAGCACTCCAAATTTAACACAACATACCCTGCACGTTACATGATGCGTTGGAAATAACTTGTCTTCCATATTTACTGCATGCTATGTTTTCACACTCAAACTGCAATAACAAAGTTTCCACTAATACAGCATGGGGCACTCTGGGAGGACTCGCCATGCTTGTGTGGGAAATACAATTATATCTACATATTTAGCCGACTAATGATACAGTTTGTTCCAGTAACACACCGTCACTTATAAACCTGAAATGCCAGCATTATAAACAAAAAGTCTTTTTGTATTTGTTCTCATGAATATGTCCGAAGTATTTACATGATCATTTGGAGTAATGAGCCACTTGTAGTGACTTTAGTGAGTCAGTATTTATACTTGAAATGACATTCTCCATCTCAGTCTCTCTGTGCTTTATCGGGTTATTCATGCTTTTTTTAGCCCATCAGGTCCACAAGCTGAGAATACGAATATATTTCCAAACATGTACTATATTTATTTATTTTCATGGCTCGAGAAGAGTCCATAAAATTTTATTTTATTTCCAACAGTGGGTCAGTGAAAGAGATTACACTCCTTGTTGTGATCCATCAGACGCTGCTTTGAGAGCTAAATCTGGACGGATCAGCCTCAGTAAGTTCTTGTCCCTGTGCCATGAGTGTCTGCTTTTCACATGATAACTTATTGATGTTTATTAGGGCTGTCCTGAATACCAGTTCTTGGTATTCAAAGCTTCAGTGAGCAATATCTACGATTAATGGAAGTTGGACGTGGGTGGAGAATAAAGAAAGACATGGACATAAGATGAACTCTTTAAAAACAGTCAATGCACCTAAAATAATTTCACAGTTACACACTTTGTAAGCATGCAGCGCACAGTGACATTAGTCATTAAGGGTGCAGTAGCAAATTCTGGGCCCTATGTGAAGGCAGTCTATGTGGGCCCCCACCCTTCCTCTCTTGATTCATGTGTCTCTCAAGCTATTGAGAGATTTGAGATTCTTTTTTGTCTTTTTTTTAACAAAGTCAGTTTGCTTTCTTTCCCTTTCCTTTCTTTATTTTTTGAGCCCTGATTTCCCTTTCTTTGGAAAAGACATGACAGTTTATGTAAGTGCTCCAGCAGAATAGTCACTCACTTGGCTTTAGCTACATTTAGAGACAAAGGCGCAAGGGTGGACTAAACCATTTTGCACCTTTTAGGGGTGAAAGGGGCCTCAGAGAGTTTCAGTCTTACAACCAATTTATTCACTCATTCATTTTCTGTAACCACTTATCCTGTTGGGGGTCGCGGGGGGCTGGAGCCTATCCCTGCTGACACTGGAGAAGAGGCGGGGTACACCCTGGACAGGTTGCCAGACTATTGCAGGGCTGACACATAGAACTAGACAACCCTTCACGCTCACTTTCACACCTACGGACAATTTAGAATCACCAGTTAACCTATTCTGCATGTCTTTGGACGATGGGAGGAAGCCGGAGCACAAAATACTTCTTCTACTACTACTAATTACTACACGAACTACTTCTAATTCAAACTTGCAAACAAAACCAAACTTTTCATCCCAGGGTTTTCGAGGGCCCCCTTCCTGTTGGGGCCCTGGGTAATCAGTCCCACTTCCCCCCATCTCTGCGATGCCCCTTTTAGTCATAATTGCTAGAAAACAGAATGCTGTGCAAAATGTCTAAGCTATTACACACAGCTTTGCCAAGCTCATTGTAGATTTGCGATATGCCAGTTTCTTTTGGTGTGTCTGCCTCTTGATTTTTCGGGGGTCATCCTGGTCAATTTCGAAACTATTCTAGACGCTCGACTTTTTCAACATTTTGCTAGTGAATCATTAAGTCTACGGTTGGACTGCTGGTGGAGTCAGACCTGTGCTAATGGTGATGCATGATAAATGATGGTGTATTACTATCTCTTAAGTTATGGCCTATTTTGGATTTTTTGGGCCTTCAGATACTGATTTGGATGTTGATGATTGTGGCAGTGATCAAAGCTTTGCAGTATAGGGTCAGGCAGCCCTGTGTTTATCATCCTACAGTTTTTCCAAGGAGGAAAGTGTTTTAGTGTGCATTTGATGGCCGTGCAATCCTACTTTCAGTTCAGCTGTTGTTCTCACATGTTGACAAGTTGTTTCCTCACGTGTGCCTCTTGATACTTTAATTGTAATGCACCGGCACAGAGCACACGTTTCCTGCAGAGTATGAGCCATAATAATGACCGTGGTTCATGCGCTCATGTGCCTGTGAGGCTCCTGTGCTGTAACTCTGCAGGAATATTAGTCCTGTGTCTGTGCTGTAAGCTCAGCTATTAAGACTCTTCATCTCTGCTCCACATTCACAACTCAATTTAGTCCACAACCTAGTTGGCTGCTGCTCTTTCAAATAAAATATTCCACTCTCTGTTAGCTTAATTTTAGTGTTCTCAATCATGGATAAACTGTGCTAACAAACTCCCTCCGCTCATAACACACAGCACTGCCTATCAAACACATGAGGAGAGTTTGTCTTAAATACCACCAATACACATATTAGGACTAATGCTGTAGCTGCCTGTCTCACTTTAGAGCAATATGACAAAGGAAGGGAGTGCTTACTGATTTTATTCTGCAAAAAGAAAAAGTCATGTGGAAAGCACAACATTTGCCTCCACTTCCACTTTGATGACCAAAAACATCATGAAAGATGAATTATAGCTGCTGTTAGGCAGCGAATCTGTGAAAAATTGCACTTGTCATATCACATGGTGCATACGTGACAGAAGCTGAAGGCTGCTGTGGATGTTGATAAGGGCCGCAGTGATATGCCTGCATGTATTTCTATGAAAATATACTGGTAACTGGTGATAATGGCCATTCTGTGTAGTGTAGTGCAGCCACTCTTTCCTAGTAACCATTTATGTTGGTGGCTGGGCCTTGCTTTTTATCAGCCCTGTCATACATCAGCTCCCGGCTTAACTAAACCTGCTGTTGCATGTTGTCCCAGGATTTAAAGGAAATAAGCTGCTCAATAGCTCTTTTGTGCTGCTAGTTAAATAGATATAGGAGGTTGTCAGGGATGACTGAAGCCTAGCATGGGCACTCTAAAGCAATAACTAACCATTTCAGCACTCCACACTCTACCTGGAACAGTTTGTCATATTCCTTCATCAAACCTGTCTCTGAGCCGCGGCCCCCGCCAGAGTCATTCTCTGGCGGCTGGTCTCACTTACGTTTGTAATCCTGCTCAAAGCGCAGGGTGAGTCCGCTGAGCCTTCCCCTTGGGGTGATTTACTACAGATCACACCAGGCTCCTTTTAAGGAAGACTTTTATATGCTCCTAAATGTCTCCAGTTTTATAGCCCCATTGATTATGTCTTTAAAATTCCACTGAGCGGTTGCCATGTAAAGGAAAGAGAAAAATGATGTATAGAGTGCAGAGTAAATATTTAAAATGAAACATCCCTCTGTCGTAAAACTGGGTTACTCATGGGATGTAACATGGCAAGGCGTGGGCTGCAGTGTAGAGGCTGCGCCACTTGTCAAATAAAACTGAATTATGAGTAGTGAACTTAAATTTTATGTTCTGAAATTGAACTACTTATTTTATATTTGTAAAAACATTACTGAAATGTAATGGATGAAATTTAATTATAAGTTTAAACACTTTTAAGTGTACATGGTATAGTAATGGCAATTCATATATAGGAGATGCAGTCTCAGTGTGTTACAATAAAACAGTAATAAAAGCCTTAAATTATGAATCATTAGCGACATCAATCAAACCCAGTGATTAGTTATTAGTTATTACATTTTGAACAATCACACTGCATTAAGTAATATATTGTTTTTTCTTGTCTGGCTTTTAAAACTGTACTGCTGGAATAAAAAAAGTTTTTCTGGAACTAAATGTAAACTTTTGTAGAATTTTTGAATTTCTGATAATATCTTCTTAAAAAAATATTGAAATGTATTAATTGTTTTTACTAAATTCAAATTCAGATCATAAAATTAAATAATACAGCAAATACTGTAAAATATATGTAAATGGCACAATTATTACAGCATAGATAATCAGCCTTTACTTAATAGTTAAAAAAAAACTTTGTTTAAAACCTTCTAGGATATTTATAGCTATGGCACAACTCCTTATTATTACGACATATCTTCCTGTAATCTGTTGAAGGCCCGCTGTCAACTTGTAGTGGAGTAATCCACCAACCCCATTGAACCCATGTTAGCATGAGTGTTCTCATTGGCTGTCAGTCTTGTAAACAGCCTCTCCAGTTATGGGGGAAGTCTTGTGCATATGTGATAAAGATTTATCTGCTGCAGGGGGTGTTGGGCAGGGCACACTGAGGCCCTCTGACAGGCAGAAAGCCACACTAATATTTGGAAATGTCCTCAAACATCAAATGGCTTTGTGGTTCTGCAGAGTCACTTCACAGTTATCTTTGTCACTATGGGACTGATTTTCAGCCAATGGAATAATAAATAAATTACAGTATGAACATTTCTATAAAATACAAATTAATTAATGATATTCCTGATTGTTACTAGCTAGTGTGCTAAAAACAAAAACCCACCTCAAAGTACCAGTGATATTTTTACAACACTGACATCAGATGGAGTCGAAGATTGATTGCGAGTAACACAGTGCAGTAACTGATACAGGTAAAGCCCTCAAGTGTTTATTGAACTAGGCAGGGAAATCTAAATGTAAGGCATCACTTTTACTTTTGTTATAGCATAACACCCCAAACAGCCACCAATGCTTTAGAAGTTATTTATTATTTCTGCACTGTTCAGCCCAATCTATTCTATGACCACATAGTAACACGCTGATGTTTTGAACATGTCCAAATAAGGATTTATACTTTTAAAAAATGCACAACGGGCGTTTAAATAAACTCAAAATGTCAAAAATGTAATCCACAGTCTTTGTGCAACATACACAATACCAAGAAGAGATGTAAATATGTAGAGGTGAACCTTTAAACCTTTAAAAAGGCAAAACATATAAACAAAAATAGAAATAGAAATAGAAATAAACTTGTTTAAAATATATTTGAAACTTTATATTCCCTAAAAATTGTTGCACACTCTGCATAAGTCATGCATGACAAAAGTTATCATTTTCTAGACCTTTTTTGTTTTTATTATTTTGTAGGCAGCTATTGTTTGTCAAACTAAAACGAGCACATGAGAACACCAGTGTTTTTGTTATTGTCATTGTGCGATGCTTTGCTCATCATGTCATGGAAGTAATGGAAATTGTTTGATTCTCCATGACATTGATTCCACGAATGACCTGCTCACATGATGTAAGGGTTAGCACTATTAATGAGAAACAAAAGGAAAGTGTAGTACTATAAAATGTATTTTATTAAATTGTCTTATTAATTAAGAAATGAAAAGTTAAAACACTGAGTGTGACATTGCTGTAGATTATTTTATATTGTGGTGGTGCCTGATGTCCAACATTCGCTGCCATAATTATTTATTTTCACTGCCATTAGGGTTTCACTGTTTGTACTTGAGGAGGTGGAAGTATCCTATTTATGTGTTTATAGAAAGTGGACATTTTTCAAACATTCATGATACTTTAAAAATGACTGTGTGGGTAGAATAACATAAGATCAAGGAACTTACAATTTGGTTTCTGGTTCTGATATGCCACTGAACTGCGTGTTTCCGTTGGACTGCAGAGGACCAAAGGAAGCCTCCTCACTTTTGCTGCTTCCCTGAGTGCTGCCCACACTCTCGTTACGCTCTTTCCCTCTGGTTGAAGACTTTTGGAAAGAGCCGGCAGTGCCCGACTCAGCCTGCCATAGAAAGCAGGAGCAGCGAGTCCGCAACTCTTTATAGAAAGCATTAAGCCGCAGGGTGGAAATCCATGGACAGCCAAGCAGGCTCTTGAACGCAGTGCGAAACTCTGGACTCCTGCAGTAGATGATAGGATTGAGACCGGAGTTAATGTAACCCAGCCAGTTTAACAGTCGGAAGACCCACTCTGGAAGAATGTCTCTTTCAAATGCACTGATGATGTTGGCCACAAAGAATGGCAGCCAGCACACAGTGAAGGTCCCCATGATGAACCCCAAAGTCTTGAGGGCCTTGTGCTCTTTGACGAGCATCAGCCGGGAAGGCCTCCGCTTGGCGCTCTTTCTCCGTGTCACGCCGCTGGAGCCTGCACACGCCGTCGGCAGGATATTGTTGATGTGGACTCCAACTTGCATCTGCGTTGTTGGAAACTCGTTCTGGAATCGCAGGCGATTCTTATCTATGAGCTGAACCTGCCTTTTGGCTATTAGAAAGACTTTTACATACACAAATATCATTATGAGCAGTGGAATGTAAAAAGAAACTATAGAAGATATAATAGCGAAGGCCCTGTTGGTCACAAAATCACAGCATGTACGGGTCTCGTAACAAAGCTTCGCAGCTTTATCTTCATTATCACGCCAATACCCTTTCATGATTGGTACAAAGGAAATTAAAGCGGACACAACCCATACTAAACAAACTATTACCCTGGCACGCCACTTATTGAGTACCACCTTGTATCTGAGGGGCCTGGTAATGGCTATATACCGATCCACTGCTATGACGCAGAGCGTCTCAATGCTCGCTGTCACACACAGGACATCCACAGAAGTCCAGAACTCACAGAACATTTCACTGAGCTGCCAGTTACCAGTCACCACAATAGTGGCCCCCAGAGGCACCACGAAGACCCCCATGATGAGGTCTGCGCACGCCAGGGACATAATGAAAATGTTTGTGGTCATCTGCAGCTGTGACGTTCGAGCTATAGCGATGATGACCAGCAGGTTTCCCAACACTATGATCAGTATGATGTTGACCAGTATAATGAGGATCCAGGGTCCCACTGCTGCATGATAGGGCTCAGTCCTGTTGATCACAGAGGATGCTGTGGTGCTCAGGTTGCCATCCATTATTCACAGTAAGCTGAAAGTTTTTCTTTTCACGTCAACGTTAACAAAACTGAAAAGTCTGCACTTCTTACAAGCATCATAAATCTACTCAATAAATTAAAACTACTCTTTACTGTGCAGTTACTGCTTACATTTTACACCTGGGGAGTCTTGTTTGTGTTCAAAACGCAGTGGTGGCTTTCCATGTTTCCAGAGACGTGCTTGTTTGTGGAAGTTATTCTGGTGTGGGCAACGACAGCATGTTCTCCAAAAAGATGTATCCAAACTGTCCACAAAGCTGAAACAATATTAATTCACGGAGTTGCAGCACTTTCATAAATCCAGGAAACATGAACATAAAGTGAAAAAAAGTTCTTGAGAAGAAAATCTGGCTGTGTCCATTTAAATATGTCCGCTGGGATTAGACTAGTTTGCAGTGTTTTCCGCCGAATCTTGCATGAGCCACAATGCCACAGTTGGACTGTTGAAGATCAAGCAACAGTGACGCTGTTGCAAGAACCACCAGAGTGCACCAGAGTGGCTGCCCACTCTTTCTTTTGCTCTCTCTCTCCCTCTCTCTCTCTCTCTCTCTCTCTCTCTCTCTCTCTCTCTCTCTCTCTGTGTGTGTGCAGGTTGCCCAAGATTGTATTGGCTCTAATCACACCCTGGCTGAAGGCAGAGGGGAGGAGTTGAAAAGTGTGCATGTGCGCTGAAGCCATACAGGGATCACTACCCTAATAGACGCACACACACAATGATACACGTATATAACTATAGACAAAGACCTAATCCTGTGTCAGAGCGTGTAACGTGTGTAATGTGTGCGTAAAATGATCTTTGTAAGACACCATGTAAGTTTAAAAGTAAGTGATGACCATCAGCTCTTTATTCTTCAATATCACTGATGCTGTGTTGAACGTAGCAGCTGCACTAAGCTTGTTAACCCATTAACTGTATCTGTCACCTGACTGTGTCAACAATATGACAGGCTTTTCCACTGCTGGCTTCTGCTCTGATTGTCAAATGATGCTGGGTTATGTCAAGTACACACTTCCATGACTCAACAATATGTTTTGTCAATCAGTTATGCACCGGCTTTGCAGTAAACATAAAAATATTTCTACTATTTGTGCAAGTATGTGTTTTAAGGCGATTATAGCTCATTATCTTCACTTTAATACACCAACTTTAAAGGTCTCTAAAAGTTTATTTGCAATGCAGTTTGTGGTCAACTTTGCAGACCACAAGGCACGAGGCAACCCCAACTGTAGAGAACAGGAAATAAGTGCCCTCCCTTTGACTCAAAGCTGTAAAAGAAAATAATAGATGGCTATCTCGCTGTTACTCAAGCCGGTGCACTGAAGACGAACAATCAGGCAAATGCCTTTCATGCGATTCACTTCAGATATCCAGCGCTGCGCTGTGGTGCTGAGCTCTCTTGTCACCGAGCAGTTCCTTCTTTGGTCCGATCAGCTGTACAACTGCAGCTGTGATTGCTCTGTGTTTATTCCCACCTTGGGAATAAAAGCATTTCTACTTTTGTTTCTGCTTAATAAGAAGATACACAAGGGGATACTTTTCATACCTCTCTGTGGCACATACCTTTCATGATGATTTTCACCCCGAATAGTCCAATGACTTTTATATTAATAAACGTATTAACTGACACAATAAAGACAATGTAAGAAAGGCTGCTCATATTGATGAACCTACCAAGAATTATCATCCAAATCTGCATCTCAACATTGTTTTGTGGAGCTCTATAGTGAGTTTCAGCTCACTGTTTAGCTGCACACAACATAAATATATTGGTTCACTCTCACAGTTCTCATCACGTCACTGAGAGCAGTTTTTGACAAAAAAGCTTGTAAAACCCACAGTACACTACCTTCTCAATATCCCGAATACAGCGACTGCCACCTTGAACTGGTGACATCATTTGGAGCCAGAGTCCACACTATTGAGATCCCGACTGTACACCCATTTGACCCATTCGCGAGCATACTCATTGTTAATCATGACGTCAGACCCACTTTTTATAGCATCAAATAACTAATTAAAACCAAACTTATCAGACAAATGAACCCTTGAACATACAATAGGGAAATGAGAATGACCTAAAACGACACAAACCATCTTTGGAAAAAATGAATTTGATGTGTACTTTCATTTTTTTGAATTTGGCGTATGTCTGCAGCCAGCCACCAGGGGGCAACTGAGACATTTTGGCTTCACTTTTGGGATGCTGTCATGTCGTCCAGCTTCATAATCTATGGCACCACATGGCTGACAGTCACAAACAACTAGCCGATGAGCATTTAGCAGGCCCCCAGTAACACTGCTCAGCTGTGCAGTCAATATTTCCCAGCGGCCACTTGCAGTGTTGCAGTGAAAGCATCCCTTGCAGCACAAAAACATTTTCCTCATAGGCCACCATTATTAAAGACAGGGTTGTAAAACTGTTGACATTACAACCGCAAGCAAGGTCAGTTATGACTCTTTCTACTATGAATTTTTGATCCATGGAGGTTGTATATTTGTAAACTTTATTCAAACTGAGAAAAGCGTTTTAAAAATCTTGTCACGTCATCACAATTTAAAGTCTGTGAGCCGAATGGGAACTTGCAGGCGGAGCCAATGGGGGAAACACTTATACACTACTGCGGTATAAGCCAGAAAGCTAGAAACTTTTTTGGCATATGCACTAGGCGAGCAACTCCATTTGAATGAATAGGCGCCATCTTGGCATCCAGTATCTAGATATTATTATAAATCTGTGACATTTATCAACTAAGGAGATGGATACTTCTCTCAGGAGACAAAAAATGAAAACTATAAAATAGGGAATGTAAGACAAAGCTAACACGACTCCAAATGAATGTTGTTGAATGTTGCTCCGTAACTGCAGGATGTGTAAATAAGCAACTGTTTGCTAACAAGTTCCTTATTTAAAGTTGAAAGGTGATAGGTCAATGTTGTGTTCACAACTTGTAAATTTTCACAAATTCTGCCAGCACATTTTGTTGGTTTGCTACACCGATGGTTTTGAGCATCCGGCTAACTGCTAAACAAGATATTGTGTTTTAATTTGTGAATTTGGTAGGTGTTGGTAGGTGCGGTGTTGCCCAAGGACAGAGCAAAGCTAGCTCAATCTTGATGCCAAGCTAAGATAACCAGCTGCTGGCTGAACATAGTTATATTTTGTTTGCAATTTGTACTTTAGATATCACATCATATTTGGGTTAATTAATGTATCATGACAGACACATTGTTTCATGACAGACACATTTGTTTCTTTATATCACTGAACATGAGTTTTTATGTCTACAATGGGTAGAAAGCTGTCTGCATCTGTACCTATTTGTAGCCAATAAATGTCAGTGTTTAAACAAATGGAGAAACTAATAGATGTTTAATCAGATTGCGGTGCAGCATGCTTTTCTTTGCCATCGCATGTCTTCCTTATCTTTTGGTCCCATTTAGATTTAAATGGATTTTTATTTTAGCCTGGGTTACTTTGTCACTCATCTGACAGGAAGTTGTGGAATTGTGAGTGCATTCACAAAAGGGAAAAGCGGGCAAAAGCAAAACACTGGCGCCTTTTTAAACTTGGGGCCCCATCTGACTGCATTTCTGTAGATGAAGGTCACTGCTGTAGAGTTGACAGCTTGATAGATGCTCATTTGTCTTGCGTGAGAAGGTGCCATTGGGCGAGCTGGACCTGGTCCTAGTGTAGTCAAGCACGGCAGCTGGCACAAGAAGAGTTGTTGATAGTGGAATCATCTGTGACAGCTCTCTCACCATTGCAGACAGGGCCCTGTGACCGTAATATTAGTGTACTTTGCATGCAGGGATTTAATACATTTATTTATATTACAGTTTTCACAAGACAAGTGCTTCACAAGATGATAAAAGCAGGTAAATGAAGCAAAAGTAAAAAACAATAAGCTAATATTAACACAGAACATATTAAGAACAGCATATTAGTTAGATAATAAAGTGGTAAAACAAGGTAATAAAAACAAATCTATATACATAAATGTATATAAATATATACATGCATTCACAAACAGGTGCATAAATACACAGTGTGCTCTCATATGCTCTGTACACATGCTTCATTACACACATAAACATATATAGACACATAAAATGAGGACCTTCTAAAAATGCCATCCTAAAAAAATAAGTTTTTAAATGTTTTTTAAAGTGGTTACAGATGTAGATGATCGTATCGCTACAGGAAGAGCATTCCAGAATTTAGGAGCGCTGACAGCAAAAGCATGATCGCTCTATCTACAAAGTTGGACCTGGGAACAGCAAGAAGTATCTGACGAGATGATCTTAGACCACTTTCAGGCTGGTGTTGAGAGACCTGTAATGTACTCTGGGGCCAGACCAAGTCGTGCTTTAAAAGTAAGTAATACAATTTTAAAACTGATTGTAAAATGTAGAGGAAGCCAGTGCAATGATGCTAGGACAGGTGTGAAGCCTGGCAGCAGAGCTCTGAAGCAGTTGTAGCCTCAAAAGTTGCTTCCAATAGAGGCAGGAATAAAAGAAGTTGCAGTAATCAAGCATGTATGACCTTCTCAGTATCACTGAAGGAAAGAAAAGATTTTATTTTGGAGTTGGTTCTTAATTGTATAAAACAGGCTTAAGCAAGTGTCTTGATCTACTTTTCAAAAGTAAGTTTGGAGTCAAATATGACTTCTACATTCCTGGCGGAGTGTGTGGCACACACAGAAACCGAGCTGGGGTCTGTGCACTTCAATTGTGCAGTGTGGACAGATTAGTAAAGCCTTTGTTGTGTTATTGTTGGGTGCAGGTAGTTTTAATGCATCCACTCTTTTTGATTTCATTAGGCACTTATGCAGGGGAATAAGGCTTTTTGGGTCATAAGAATGATGGTATATATAACTGTGTGTCATCTGCATAACAGTGGTAAGAAATTATATGTTTCGGCTTTTATGTGACCAATGGAAGCATGTAAAATGCAAAGAGGACTGGACCCAGAATAGGACCTTGTGGCACTCCCTTAATGTGATTTGAGCTGGCAAGCGTTACTGAGAGAATTCTATTATACAGATAAGATTTAAACCAGTTAACGGCAGTACCTGAGATATCGACCAAATTAACAAGAAGTCTTATAAGAATTTCATGATCTATTGCATCAAAGGCTACAATGATATCAAGAAGAACTGAAATAGAACAGAGCTCAAGTTTGCATTTAAAAAAGGATCATTATTCATTTTAAGGAGAGCTGTCTTATTGGAATTTATTAAAAAATTATTATCATTCACAAAAATAAACATTTTTTCTATAACCTTTGATAAGATTGGCCATATAGAGACAGGCTTATAGTTGGCTGGATCAGCAGGGTCAAGTTTAGATTTTTTAAAGAGGGATTGTATGACAGCATGTTTAAAACTGGACGGAAAGTTTCCCGTGACTAATGAGGTATTTTTAATAGAAACAATGGAGGTGCACCGTATCAATGACCTTTTAAAGATGTGTTGGGTTTATATTCAGAGCACATGTTGTTGACTTCATGTCCCTTACTATGTCTTTCAGATCGGTAAAAGAGATGGGCTCAAAATAGGAAAAATTGGTGACTTTTAGGATATAGGAGGGATAGCCTTAGTAAGCTGGTTGTATGAAAGCTCTGATATCTGTGAACTTATTGTTAAAATAAGTAAGAAACTCTCCACATCTAGTGGGGCTACATTAAAGTTTAGAATGTGAGCAACTTGATAGGCATGCATTTGATTTTTTAAGACTGTCAAGAGATGACAATTCTTTATCAGATCTCCACTTTCTTCTTAGTGTGTGATTGTGCTCAATAAGCTATAAATATACATTTGGTTTGCATTTCTTAAGTTTAAGAGAAACAATATAACTGAGAATTGAGGTGCAGTTGTTACTAAGTGTTGTTGTTACTAAGTCATCGGAGTTAATGATATCAGTGTGAGTAGCTGGGGTGTAAGTATGAAGACTGGATGTGAGAAACAAATGAGTAATCTGAGCTGCCGAATTTGAATTAAAAACCACAGAGTCACAGTTCACTGTCTGAGGTGGTTGCATAATTGACACATTAAAAGTTGTGGTTTGGTGATCACATACACAGTATCTGTTACCTCTAGGGAATCCAAACAAATATTAAACGAAATAACAAGAGTGTGTCCTTTTGAGTGTGTAGACCCTTTAACTGACTATGTGAAACAAAAAAAGAGTCAATCAGATGAATGAAGTCAGGAGAGAGAGAAGCTGAGGGGACATAAATATTAAAATCACCACAATAAGAGACATTTAGAAGCTCTGGGTTAAAATTGCATTGGACCTTGGAGGTCTATAGATTGCAATGCAAAGCAATTGAATATTTCCTCTGATGATAAAACTAAGTGGTTTAAAATGTAGACACCAAAGGAGATGGTGGATTAGTGAAAAGAGTTCCTGTTGATTACTTCCATCCTCCCTCTTCTCTCTGAGGATATAGCTTTGTTTAAAAAAATAAAAAAACCTGAAAGTGAGGTGGTGTGGATTCAATCAAGCGAACAGCCACCTTCACTCAGCCAGGTTTCAGTTAAATAAGTCAATATTATTTGAACTGATGATGTCATTGGTTCGCAAGGGTTGAGCTGCGCCTTAAAAACTGTCTTTTGTCCTCTGTCCTGTGATGATGTCATGACAGTTAAAAGATTTGTTTGGGAGGGACCTTGCATTAAGAAACCCAAAGTTAGTCTTACTATCACAGCCACCAGGGTGTGCATCAGAGGGATTTATAGGAGCAGGTTTCAAAGTCACCGAGTTTGAGGTCGTTCTGTGTTTCTGTAGGGATGCAAAGTAAAATATTAAGAAAAAATGTCTAAATGTAACAGGTCAGTTTGAACAGGTGATCTAAATTCAGGAGGGTCCAGCTGGTTTTTGCATTAGTCAAGTCCTGCTATTAGCAAGCTGTGAGGAAAATTTGAAATCAACAGCCAAGTGCCTTTTGTGTTCAGCTTAAGTCCATAGCTTTGGTACAAGTCAGTTCTGGTCCAGAGAGCATCGAAATGACTGATGAAACCTGCACCAGCATTGTAGAAGTTCATCAACCAGTGATGCAGGCTGTAGAGGTGGCTGAAGTTCTTACAACCCTTCATTCAGCGTGGGAATGAGCCCAGACACGACACAGAATTTTTCCAAACCCTCAGTGGTCGAGTATAATGATTTAAAATCCTGTTGTATTTTAATGGGTTGTTTTAATAAATTGATGTCGTTCATTCCAATGTGGACAATGACTGTGAGCAGAAGGATGCAGGTCAATAAGGGCAGGGATGTGTTTGATAACATCCAGCACCTTTGACCTGGAGAAACAATGTGTGATGCCCTTAAGAATTTCTATGAACCTAACAACTGAATCTCAACAATTACCATCATTGATATTCGCCCGAGGTGGCGTGGGGTTGTGTGTGGGCTTACTGACAGAGTATGTTGCAGGTGATGGTTGCTAAGAGGTCACAGCCCTGGTCAAGGGGGTTGAGGCTGGGTAAGAGGCCTGAACGTTGCTGCCAAAACAGTCGGATTATGCATAAGCTTTGGGCGTGGTCCAATGCAGTTTTTTGGTGGAAGAGCATCTTTTGCTTCCACTGGGTCAAACAGTGGGGAAGGGACCCACCTCCCTTCTTTCAGCATGGCCAACCAGCCAGTCCACAGTTCCCAGCAGTGCAAAATCCATAGGTGTGTTATCAGAGGAGCCAGCAGGCCCCACGACAGCCAAGCGGGAATACATCATTTCCAGTCGTTCCGTAAGTTCACTGATAAGGTTTTCAATGGATAGGAGCTCAGTCTTAAATTGAAACAGCTCTGTTGATGAAACCATGCTTACTGACCTTGAATGTAGAGGGGATTACTACAGATCAGGAGAGTTGAGTCACAGTGGCGGTAGGCTTTTTGCATTTTTATTTATGTAATTTACCAATTAAGGTCAAATGTGTGGTGTCTCATCTATGAAACAGCAGCATCATCCTGTGTTTAATCATGCAGATCCTTCAGATTAATAATAAAATGTTCGCAGCATCACTACCTGTTCCCTACTTTGTGTGAATTGTGTTTTCGCTCTGGGCAGCAGCTGCATATTTCCTTTGGGGAAGAAAACCCAATTTACAGTGTGCAGAACAGTTCATGATGGCAGGCTGTAAATCATCACAGCAGTCATAAGGCTTTAGAAAGCCTGTTCATGACATGCTTGCTCCCAGCATATATTGTACCCTGGGAATGTTTCCCTCCTCTCCATGGAAACCTCAAAGACGATATGTCCCAATCAGCTCATAGGCGAAAAACTTCTGGTATTTCTCTGTCAAGAATAACAGCATATAGGGAGGGCATGGTCCGTGGCAGCCATCTGGACTTTAGAAGCTTACATTTCAATTCACAGCGCTATCCATCTGGCCAGTGCCAACACTCCCATGCTTGGAAAAGTCCACACACAGTCAGTCTCGCACTCATTGCCAATGGAGAAAGCCAGAGTTCGTTCATATTCAGCAGGACTGATAGTGGGCCATTTGTTAAACACAAGATGTAGATTTCAATTGAGTGGCTCCGCAAGATGTTGTTTGGTTCTGCTGAAGTGCCGACCATTGCTTTGCCAGAGACAAGAGGGAAGTTTAATGTCTTCATCCTGTCAAACAGAAGTAAAACAGAAGCCAGTGGTATGAGTGTAAACATGCAATACAAACGAGGCCAGGCTTCAAAGAAAGCACTAGTTTAATTTGTTTTGTGTTCATGATCCTACATGTTAAAGGACTGTCATCAAAATCCTGATTCAATCCAGAGTTAAGAATTTTAGTTGTCACACACACTTTCACCGCAGTTTGGATTGTCGTGACTTTTCTGTACATCAGATGTTCATGGATGCCGCCTGTAAGTTTGTTTGTTTGCTTTTCTTCTTTTGCACAGGAAACTCAACATTAGCCAGAGAAGCCAAACAAGACCTGAAGGAGGAGAACGGAGTGGCTACAAATGCAAAAACAAAACTTCACATCCCAAAACACTAATGACGGCTCTTGTAGAAAATTTGTAATGTAATAATATGCATAATATGTATTGTGATTTACGTGAGGGAAATTAAATTTGACCAGCGAACATTTCTTCCTCATGTGTGCATCCTGTGGGGGTTAAAGCCCAAAAGTGTTTCCCCGGCCAGCAGATATATAGCATGAGATCATGTGTTGAGGTGAGAGGAGGGTTGCTCAGCCTTCCGTAACTATCATGTTGTGGGTAAATCGCGCTCATTATGTTCTGAGTGGAACCACATGCAGAAATTTAGCATAGTCTTTTCTGGGGGTTGTGTACAGGGAATACTGAACCACTGATGTCATTATCATACATGTGTATGTGGATGAGGTTGATGTCTTTATGCCCTCAGAGATGTCATTCAAGTTATGTCTACTAAGTGAAATCCTCCAACGTAACGTCTCTCCTTTAGGCAGCCTGTTAATTAAATGTTCATTCTTTGACATATAGGACACTTTGCTTATGTTTTTTTGGGAATATTCGTACAGGCTGCTGCATAATAACCAAAAGTTACCTTATGTGCAAAACAGGACATGCTACAGGCAGCAGGTCGGTGGATTGGAGTATGTTGTCTGGCTAGTTTTGAAAGCAAAGCACAGTCTAAATGATATCATGCTGGTGTTTCCATTTGGTAAACACTGAAACACAAATAAATGGGGCCTACTTTGTTGTGCTGCTCGTGATACTCACATCAAACTCCTGACCTCTCGGTCAGCAGGAGCAGGTCGCTACCAGGTTGTAAATCTGCGAGACTGTTGGCGATGGCCATTACAGCATGCTATTAAAAATCCATACAGCCACAAGGTCTGCCATTACTGCTTAAAGGCAAACAATAAATTAGAGCCAGAGTTTGACACTGGCTTTATATCTTAATAAAAAAAGAAGTGCTTTGCTCCTGATCTTCCTCTGCATCAGTGTCACAGAGAGGAAGGCAGGAGTGCAGGGTGCTGGCGCCGGAGACAGAGACACACAGACATAGAAAGAAGAGCTCTGGTTCAGCTCTTATCTGATCCCCAGCGGATCAGTGACTACTGCTAGTGTCAGCAGCATGTTGGCCCTCTACAGCCAGCAGGAGTTTAGTTGACATTAATCACCATAATTGCTCATTACCACCTGTGATCTCACTGAATTATTGATGGTGTTCCAGGTGAGATCCACCAGGTGAAATCCTCTGTCAGGTAAACAGATAAAAATTAGCCGCATGAGAAGTCTTGCAGATTGGAGATGTGACAGTCTAGATAGTCAAAAGAAGAATGTGAGACAAAACAGACGGTTAATTGAGTGTAGGAAAATAAAATAGGGGCACAAAAACAACACAGAGCAAATGCGGGTAATACTGTGTGTATTTTTAAAGCCCATGGACATAGCTCATTAAACTGCTGCAAAGCTTTTTACAACATGGATTGTTTTCATCATTGTGAATCTTTTCTTCTCTGTAATAACCACATAGTTGCCTGCACATTGTCATGTGTGTGATGAATGCAAGATACAATACCAGGAATGAGCTAAAACTCCACAGTGCCATATTCCTACTGTATCTTGTATTTCCAACAAGTAGTCCCCAATCAACATCCCATCCATCCTCTACAGGGAGTAAGGAGACTGAAGGCTAGTTCAGTAGCTCCGTCCATAGGGACTTGGTTTGGGAACTGGAGGGTCACTGGCTCACGTCCCCATATGAGCCAAGCATGGAGTGTGGACCGGTAGCTGGAGAGGTGCCAGTTGGCTTCCTGGGCACTGTCGAGGTGCCCTTGAGCAAGGCACTGAACCCCCAACTGCTTGGGGCGCCTGTCCATGGCCGCCCCCTTGCTCTAACATCTCTCCATTTAATGCACATGTACGTGCTATTTGTGCATGAGTGTGCATTTCCGGCCTGTGTGTGTGTATGACAACTGAGTGAAATTTTTTTTATTTCTCCTCAGGGATTAATGAGTGTATCTTCTTCTGCTTATCCTTGCACATATTAGGCAAGAAGAAGCGTGATCCTGGGCTTATATATATATATATATATATATGTATATATATATATATATAGATGGTCAGCCATTTACACTCATGGCCAGTTTGAAGTATCCCAGTCTCAGAACCCATCAGCTGTTGGTCTGAAGCCAACAGCCTCTCGGGGCAAGGCCCAATATTTTGGGCTGATCTAGTGTAGCCAGATAATTAAAAAAAGAAGTTAATATAAACTTGTTTTCACATGATAGATGATGGATTACAAGGTTGTATTTCAGCCAATCCATCCTGCCTCTCCACATGGCCTGTTTACCTGCCATTGAATCAATACTCTGGCTGCTAATATCCTGATTTTTCCCATATTAATAACTATCATATAATCCTAAAAACGGATTAACAGACAGAGACAAGAACAGTAATGGTGGTCTTGAGATGTAGTCTGTCAGACTTCAGAACACCACTTTTCATTTTGTAGCTTGGTACATTAACAGCTGTGGAGTGAGTACAGAGCAGTTGTTTGTGAAACTGTAGCAGGTTTGAACAGATTCGACATTATGAACATCATGTTCAAGATGGTAAGATATGGGTAGTTCAAGGAATCATCTTGTCGGCCGGTCATCCCTATCCTGCAAATGATCACAAACTTAAGATACAAGAGATTTCATGTCGTGGCACCTTGTAAAATTGAAACCAGTTACGTTGATCCTCTTCTGTCTACTTATACCACATTTGTGTTTAGACGTTTTGTCTAAACTGTTTCAAGCAAATACTCCTGTGCCTTTCCACAGCTGCCATTTTGCACAACAACCTTACACCATCCTGCTCTAATATTCTAAACATCGGTGAAAAACGAGACACTGTGCAGACATTACCTGAAGTGACGTGCCGACATGCTGCAGTACACAGCGGTGACACATTTTCCAGACTAATGTCAAATCCCAGCCGATGAGTGAGCAGTTGGGCCTTGCTTAATAAACAAGGTGTACCACCCATTTTCTCAAGCTGCATTAGGCCTGCTGTATAATAATTAAGACAGGAGAAGTCCGTCAATCACTCTGAAGATTTTTTTCTTCTTTTTTTCTTGTAACAAGGACATAAACAGCCCTTATTTGGGCTCACAGAACCCCTTTTGACTGGCCTGCATCCTTAGCAGTCAAACTGCAGTAACCAAATGTTTCCACAGACTTGTCATGTACATTTAAGCACAGAGCCTCCAGCCACAGTGTTTCAAGGCAGGTCATTGTATCTTGCTTTGCACCACACCACCCACATTAAGTGGCCTTATTATAGAATAAGTCATTTCTTGTATTTTAAGGGTCAGAGGGAAAGGTCTCAGATTAATTATTGTAAAAGGCTGTTTTTTATGCAGATGCGGTGCATTTGTAAGCAGAAATTCTTTACTATAAATACGTGAAGATTTACCTGATAAAGCAGATGAAACAAGCACATACTTACATCTCAAGCTGCACTCACTTGCACTAGTACACACACATGCTTGTTCAGTGAAGAAAATTATATCTTGACTTTTAGACATCCCTTAATCTCTAACCTTAGCCTGAACCCTCATCTCTTAACCTTAATACTTGTGCTAACCCAGTCCCCTGTGTACTACATTCCTCCGATTATTTCCATCCTACAAGTACACACACATAAGCACGTCCATGCATCCACACAAAAGCTATATGTATTAAATATAAACATTATTCTCATAGGGGAAACCCCACGTATATGAGTGTCAGATGGCAGCATGTAGTCTCGTGTGTAGAGATTGGGAAGTGACAACAAACCATTGAATTTAATAATATGTAGGTTTTTCTTCATCTTTAAACAATACTTAAATGTACATACATATGTTTCCATGGGATAACTCATTATCCAGTTTCTCTGTAGTACATTATATTAATAAGTTGGATCTAATTTAACTTAATTCAAGCATGTCTAATTAACTTAATTAATTCAGTTTAAATGTAAATTAGATCAAATAAATGTGGAAATTATGTACATTCAAATTATTGTTTATCAATTATGTCAATTTTTTTTTTTACAAATTCTATCTAAATAAGTTTAATTTTTTTTAAATGAAACTGAATTTTTAAAAAACTGAAATTGATTTTAAATAAATTTAATTTAAACATGTAATCAAGTTAAAAACAAATATTATTTAATTGTGAAAATTAGCTTAACTTAATTTAAAAAAAAAAGTATTTATGAAATGTTTTTGTGATTAGAGACATTACAGCTATAGACTGATTGTAAGCAGGTCTGACTGAGGAGTCCTCTGGACTGCCTCTAATGTCTCTCAGACTGAGGAGCTTCTTTAAGTGTTAAAGGGATAGTGCACCCAAAAATGAAAATTCAGCCATTATCTACTCACCCATATGCAAACAACTTTTTATGTTGGGGCTTCAGGACACTTGGATCACTACGGACGAGCAGTATGGAGATATTCTGTTGTTTCAGTTATGTGTTTTTGGACGTTTGAATCTGGGGCACCGTAAGCCTCCATTAGGTGGAGTTGTGTTGCTACCCCCTCTCCCCTTGGATCTCCGCAAGGGATGTGAGGACTCTAAAACTTCACCTGAGCCTCCCTCGGCATATGGGTGAGTAGATAATGGCTGAATTTTCATTTTTAGGTGCACTATTTCTTTAAAGTGCTTTGTTAATTACCCTTACATCAAAATCTTAGGGAGTCCTCAGGAGTTGAAGTGCGACACACCCCTTCTTTTGGAGTGTCTCCTAACTCAGGAGCTTCTTTTGGTCTTCGGATGTCTTGTGAACACAGCTCCAGGTGTGTTCATCTAACGGATAAATCAATGGAAGTAAACCAAGAATATGTGGCCTGCACCTATCACATCACATTTTGACAAGTCGTGTACTGGGGAATAATAAACAAAGCTGTGCAGACTTTTGACAAGTTCAGCTGAGCAGCGTGGGCATACTGCTGCCAGCTCGCCATTTCACCTGAAGGAAGGTGCAAAACTCATTTTCTTCCACGGTACACATTACACAGCCTTGTGTTTCCGCACACCGACAAAATGATTGGTCATGTTGACACAGGAGGAAAATGTATTCAATATCAAGATAACAGTTTAAAACTTATCTTGGCATCCATGCGGCATTCTGTTGTTTGTTTTGAAAATATATAATATAAAGTCATACCATTTGTGTGAAAGGTTTTTTAATAAAAGTGAGGAAACTGAGGAGAAAATTACTAAGATCATTTGTCAGCTGCTGTCAGGCTAACCAACGTTAAACAAAGGCAAGACAGACTTCCAGAACAATATACCCAAACATGTGTAATATGTCAATAACAAAGAACGTATTGCTATTAGTAGAGAAAATCGCTTACAGAAAGCTACGTTGCACCTTGATCAGTACCAAATCTGACTTTTGATGTCATGGCATGTACAGTATTGACGGATATTACAATGGTTTGGTTACATATAGTAAATATTTACTGTAACTACTGCCTAATGTGACCTCTGTTGTGAAAACACAACTTTCCGTCTATTACAAGCCACTATAAATCTCAGGTGGGAGGGTGAGTGGAGAAGGGTCAGAGCTAGCAGAGAATCTATCTAGTAGCTGAGGATCAGTCGGGTCATGTCAAGGGTGATAACACTTGTCTTTGGCTTCATGTAAAGAGGAACAGTCCGGTCTCTGTATTAGCTTTTTGTTTCTCTCATCAAAATCAGCAGCCTATTCCTGTTCACTAATTTTGTCGCTGCAGTAACCCATTATTTAGCAGTTCTTTAGTCAAACATGAAAGTGTTTGTATTTTCACTATTGTGGTATGTTTGTACGGTGGCCGACAAGGACAAACGCATAACAGCTCAAACCATTTCCATTAGGTGAAATGTGCTTCAGAGACGATGTCATTTCAAAAACAACAAACAAACAAATACAGAAATGTTGCAAAGTCAAAAACACACAAATCAAATCCCAGAAATCAAATGCAGCATAAAAACCCTGCATATCTGGTCAACACAAAGGAAATTCTCCAGGCTTCTAAAGGGAGCAATAAGTCGAACAGCTTGATTTTTTACCCAACAAAGAGACCAGACAAGAGAGAGTGTTCGTCTTGGAAGCACAAAGAAAAGCGGAGTAAAGAGGCAACATAAAAGGGTATATTTTGTTTTGTACATTTGGCCTTGGTCTTTTAGAATATTTTAAAGAGTAAAAGATTAACACAGCTATTTATTGCACTGAGCGCTCTCAATAGGAGTCTGGAAAACTTTTATCGTGTTGAAATATGCAGCGTTTTTCTGACACATTCTTTTCTGTTTGTGTTTGTGTTTTTGACCTTGCAAAGTGTTTGATGATAATGCTTTCTGCTGCACATGTTTTCATTTGCAGCACATTTTTGTCATATTTGATTTGGATTTTTATGTGTTAATGAATCAGCATCGTTTCTAAAGCTGCAGCATATTTCTCCTTCAAATTCAGCATATTGACTTAAAATGTACTTCTATGTCAGTGACAGCTGTTTTCTCTACCTGATCCAAGTGGCCAAAAATAAGTTATCATAAATTTAACAGGTGCTGACTTGTTGTTATCACCCAAACTGGCCATTGCATCGCTCACCTTCTATTTCCTGCTGGGTGCTGCAAGAAGAGTCATGCTTATGATGTAAAGCTTTGTTTTGGAGTCCTTTAATCTGACTTCAAACCTTTGCTTAATCATCTGTTGCTGCTCACTGATCATATTAAATGCCAAGTTTAGAGCCATGCAGCTTTGTCCTTCAGTTCTCAACCTGCCTATTTGCTCAGCTGTGCAAATAAACCCTACCTGTTCTCAATGGAATAAAATAAATGTATGAATAAAATAATGTAATTTCAATTCAAATGAGTGGCAGCTGAAACAAATTTCCATTGGTGCTCGGAGTGTCTGCACCTTTAAGACTGTCAGTGGGCTCAGCCCTTGGCGCCATGTAAAGCATATTGTAATAAGGCTTAACATGCTGATTGAAGATAAAGCTGAGAAAAGGAAATGTAGAGGAAGGGGAACTGGGTTGTGTAATCTACTACTGAATGATCCCTCATTGAGAAGTACAACATGCTGTCGTATTATGACTTTATTGTTTTGGATTATCCTACTGAAATAAAATCATGGTGGGTGTTGTTACTCTGGGAAAGCTTCATAACAGTATCTCTAATTGGTGATCCCAAGGGGCTTTAGAGATAAAGGGACAAGAGGCCAGTGGGGAAAAGGCGGCATCTGCCTTCCTTTGTTCCTAAATTCCTGTGCTGCACGCAAGTCCCTTGACATACTCACCTCCTCAGTGCCAGTCAGACTAAGATTAAAACGACACACCTCATCACTGCTTTCTTATGCAACAAGTCTGTTTGTCAGTGTGTTCGCAAGAATCTTGACCGGCCAGTTTATGCTTGAATTGCACTGGGGAGACAGAGTGAGCGGAAGGATAGATGTGAATGTCAGAATGCGTGGGTGGAGGAGAAGATAGGTGGGAGAGGTTGTAGTCTTTAGACAGCAGAGGGACACGAATGGCATAAAAACACGAGAGAGCGCCCTGCGATAGCATCTCTTCAGCCGGCTTCCTTTTGCTTTGGAACATTGCTGGCATTACTAATGGTATATGTAGGCACTCGACGAGCTTAGACCTGTTCCTCTGACTTTTAAAATAGAACAGCCGGTCCCTGTGTTTGGTTCTTCCTTTGCGGCAAGGTCAGTAGTACCAGCCCAAAAATGCAAACAGGACATCTCATTGCTTAGGGGAAACCAATCCTCATTATGTGGGGGAAAAAAACAACACGGCTGGAGAAACATGCCTTGTTATCCCAGAGTCATTAGAGATACTGCCATGCCACTGATCCAGAATGTAGTTAATGTTCCCTTTTTAGAGAAATTGGCCTAAAATGCTTCACCTTGCTTTCTGAACTATATCAAACAGTGTCAGGCAGGTTTTATATTCTATCTTTGTGAGCATCTACCTTCTTTCTCTTGAAAGATTTACTGCATAGATTGACCAGGAAAGGTGTTTGCGCAACTCATGTTGTAACCTAGTTTCCAGTTTGTAAAGCTGGTTTAATTCAAGCAGTATCAACAAGGTCAGCCAAAGGGTAGGGAAGAAGTGGGAAATGAAACCGCAATAACACAGTGCTGATAACAGTTCAGGACAGTGGGACAGATTTCTAATGGAATTACATGTCATTGAGACTTCGATTGCTCCTGTAATTACCAGCTTATCAGCAACAGGCTAATGACAATGTGATCAGATGGGCAGAGCTACCTCAGTGTCCCACTGTTTGTTTCTCTGTAGATGTTAAGAAGCAGAGATAGAAATCTGATGACTCAAAATGTTTTTTGGAAACCCAGAACCTTTTGATAAATGTGCCTAAATCTCTGGACTTGAATGAAACTCCAGTCACAGCAATGACGACTTTATAGTCTGTATTTTGACCTGCTCTGAGACTTGAAGTCATGACCTTAAAAAACAAATAACACAGCACCATGCAGGTCTTGCACAAAAACACAAGCCTCGTTTCCACCACCGCAGTACAGTTCAGTTCAGTTCAGTTCAGTTCAATAGGCTTTTTTTTCTGTTTCCACTGTGAAAAGTTCTGGTACTAACAGGTGGAGCTGTGAACACTGCCGTCTGTTGATTGGTCAATAGCGGACGGTCACTCTGCTCAGGGCTGAGTTGTGGCTGGTTTTGAGGCTCATGAAACTACTGTTCGCACCATGGAGAGTTTTATTAGTAGAATGTAACTATAAAATAAAATGACATTTTGCTGCATCTTGTAGCAGCTGTAGTCATACAGAAAAAATAAAAATTCACTGGGCTGACTGTCAGTGACTTTTAAGGTGGAATGTTAACCTGTAATGTTACTCAATGCATGAGTTGTTGACGTGAATCCATCAGCACACCTTAAAATTCACTGTCAAAACTTTGCAAAGCGTCGTTCCTGTGGGCTCCGGCAACACTAAACCCCTGAGCTTGCCTGAGAAGGACTGAATGCACAAACCCCCATGGAGAGAGACTATCACTGCAGCCTGTTTTATTTTGTTCTGAAGATGTCGGTGTGCAGTTTAGCCCTGTGGACGATAAACAAGGTGCAGACTTCCCTCTGTGTCACCGGCAGAGTTGGGTAAGGGTTACTTTAAAAGTAATTTAAGTATTTTACTGCGTTACTTACCAGTTACTTTACTGCGTTACTCCCTGAGCAAAGTAACTCAATTACTTTAAAAGTACTTCGAACGTTACTCCCTGAGAAAAGTAACTCAAGCACTTTTAAAGTACTTTTGAGTATTCTACATTTCCTATTGGGCAATGGACCACAGGGCGCTAAGCCTACATTTTTTTGTCTCCAAAATTAAAGTTATGGACCACTTGCCCTTCACTGAGATCCAATTCTCCCATCACAGCCGTCACTTTGACCAGTAGAAACACACAACGATCTGCTGGTAGACAACTGTAGCTATGACAACACCACCCCAGCATTTTTAATATTTCCTCTAGGGATGCTACCACACAGAGTAAAAGGGGGAAATGATGGTGTGAAACAGCAGAGGCACTTTGTCAACCCGCTGAGTTAACGTTACTGTCATTAGCATCAAGCTAGCAAACAATGGTACATCCTCACGGTCGGACATAAAGTAATAACATTTACAAATAGCAGCAGGGCTTTTACTCACCACAACTGCAGAGGCTCCCAGCTTCATTTGAAACAAACTACATTATAGACGGTCCGTTATTTATTAATCCCTCTTTGTGTTTATATATTTATCTTTTATCTGCTCCGTTGTCTTTATAAAGTTAACATATCACACCGTCATTTCAAACTCAACACTTGTTTCAAATTAAAAGCCCCTTATAACCTCGGCTGAGAGAATCCCTCCATTTTCTAAATAGACAAACATTTGTCAGAACTTCCTGTGGAAGATACAGTAGCTTGGATGTTTCAAATGTAGCTCCTGCCATCTGCTGACGCTTTTAGGTGACTACAACAACATGTCGGCTGGCACATGAACAGACACAGTGACTCAGATGATAGTAAAAGTAATAAAAATAGAACAAGAATAACCCGATGACATCACACACGTTGTGAAAGACAACCGGGGATAATTGGTGAGTACCATCGTGTAGTGTGTCATGTCTGTCGGCCAAGTCACGGCACGATTTTATGACTCCACAATCGTGTAATGTGACATAGTGACTTTCAGAACGGGCAGAAAAGTCATGTAGTGTGTACCAGGCATAATGCAAGTCCTGAGTCTGACCTGTCTGTCAGCGAGTCCTCTTCCACCTTTTTTTAGACTCCGTCGTAGTCAACGGCAGCATTTCTTCTCCCTGTAGCTAGCGACAAGCTTCATGACTTCTTTCGGACTTATAGGTTTAACGTTATCTCCCTTATTAGAACCAAAAGACAGCCGTTGCTGTTTCAGAGCTGAAGGACCAGCGTTGTAAAAGTAACGGAAGTAACTGATGGCTTGTTTGAAAATGTACTCAAGTATTTGATTACTCAAACAGCAAACTAACGCATTAGGTTACTCGTTACTGCAAAAAGTAATCAAAGTACTCTACTCTCATCACTGGTAATGAGGAAATGAAGTGAGTGCTGGACGGAGCAGTGAGTGACAACAACCCCGCCCGCATGTAAGAGTACTGTTTGTGGTGGAAACACTAGGGTCTAGGTACCATGTCTATCCTCATAAAATGGTTCGTATGATATCCTGCAAACTAGCGCCCCCTAGTGTCCTTAATATACAGTTTTGTAATTAATGTAAAGTTACAAAGGTTAGGATTAGGCAAGTAATGTTACTGTAGTGGGGTTTAGGAAAATAAATATAGATGCATCTTAAAATGACTCCAAATTCGCTTAAAGTTTACATGGTTCCAACACTGGTCGCCTGAGGGAAAGTCCCATCCTGTGTTTTGAGACCCATCCACCCCCCCAACCTGCCCTAACTGGACCCCTCGAGACCAGTTCCTTCTTAACTCTTGTCAGTGCACTGGTCACGTGATCGCAGCCTTCCAAAATACATGGGTTATGCACAAATAACTGGCTCATCATTACGTAGGATGTGAGCAAAATCTGGTGCATTACTTGTCATAGGAAGACAAATAGAGCATGAGACCAGCCTGACTTTGACCTGTTGGGAATTCTTGATTTACAATTAGAGCAGCCCATGTTATTGTGGCATGGATTCAAATGAAGCAGATTTGTCAGCTAAACATTTCTTCTGGGAACTCTTCTCAAGATTAGTAATGTTGTATACACCAAATTCCTACCTTATTCATGTAATGTAACTTAAAAATAGGAACATCAGATAACGTTTGCCTCCTTTTTGGGTGGCAGTAGTAAACGATTTGTCCTTAACATTTATTGTGTCGTGGTTTCAGACTAATTGAGACAGTTGGAGAACAATTAGATACAAAATAGAATGTTTGTTCAACAGGATTACTATCATGTTTTTCCCAAATTATGTACAAAGCATTCCACAATCTCAAATGGCTTAAAATGTTGCTTCCATAAATAGGAGAAAATATCTCCCCAGACCCCCCCTCCCCCTCAGTTTGGGCTGAGTCCTTAATGTTTACAGCCTTTGGCTCCACCCCTGCAATATACAAGTAATTTGATCCATTGTTTACATTAAATAAAATATATAAAAACCAGCTTTGAAGAGTTGCCAACTTGTAATATGCTTGTAAAGACTTATAATGTATTAGCTACCTTGGTATCTTAAGACTTTATTTGTCCCAAAGACTCTGCCTGAGTCACAACATAAGTAGGATGTTGATGCTTGTTAAGCAGAGTGCTGTTAGAATCTGATCTTTCTGGCCCATGTTACAGTATGCACTAAGAATTAGTCTTTCATTCACTAGAGCATGTTTTCTGTGCAGAGTTTCCACCCAACCAACAACTTTTAAACCTTTCTGAATGTGCTCCCCTGTCCTTCACTGTGTCAGCTGCAGAAATCTCCACTTCCCATTGCCGCTGCAGCCTGATGTTGGCAGATTAGACCTGGAGTTACCAGAAGAATTGTCCCCTTATAAACTTATTTTAATGGCCTTAAATGGTGGCACCAGGCCAAATGGGAACTTAATAGCCAAGGGGAAGTTGTTTGCTGAGATATGGAAGCAATTGCCTTTTCTTGTTGTAACTTCTTATATGTATCTTATGCTTATCAGCTCTGTCAACAGTATCGTATTTAAATGATCTATTGCTGTTTTGTTACACGTTTTGGACTGAAGAAAGAAAGTAATTCAGTCTTTTTTATGTTTGTGCCTCTAGGAGTTTCCCTGTCTTGTGATTTAAGCCTTGTCCTGTTTTCCTCAATTTATTGTTGTTGTTGATGTTGCATGCCATGAGGAAATTGTTGTGGTTGCAGACCGACCCTCCAAAGACAGACTCAGATTCAATGAATGTAACTAGTGTTACTACAGAAAATGTGAAGGGTGTCTGAAAAACTATCAACAGTTGAAGTGACTGCTACTTAAATCATGAGATTAAATTAATCACTTTCCCACTGCTGTGCCATCTACTTCAGTTTGGAATGATAATAAGATTAGAATTCCCGATAATTTTACATTGATTAGTTGTTTTTCAGAATCATTTCCCCTGAGTCCGCTGGTTCATCCATCACTCTACAAGTACCCTCTGGTCAAAGATTGATCTGAACTGCAGACTATGATCCCATGCGCATCCATGCACAGAAGTTTTGTCCATTATTTTCCACACGCTGCACTTGTGTGTGTTCACACAAATTCTTGCACGGCTTTCTATGTGTGTGTCTATGGTGCAAAAAGACGACTGCACAAACCATTTTGTAATGCCGGTTTCCCCCCAGTGTGCCAAGTGGTTGAGGCCGTGAAATGAAGGATGCAAGCAGTTAAAGTGAAAGATTTGCTCATAGACCATTTTTCAGGGTTATGCTCAGTAACTAATCTTGAAGTTGTGTGATTTTGCACAGGGGACCTTCCCACATAAGAGACAGGGGTACATATAGACTGCCAAGAGTCTGTAGTTTAAATCAAATAAAGTTATCAGATTATCCTGTGTATTGTCATGACCCACTTAGCTTTAATAGAGTGGATGATAAAGCCTGTGTGCTAATGTTTTTTGTGAGAGTGCACTGAAAGAGATGAGTTCAGCTGGAGTTAACAACACAAATAAAATAGTTCATTAAATATGCTTCAGTGATTTCTCATGCATTTTTGGAACACCCACTGGAGAGAGTTAATGCAGGCTTCCACGGTGAGCCATGGGAAACCAGGAGAGCCTTTCTTTCATGAGTCTGTGAATTGGATTGGATTAGAGTTACCTCTTGCCCAGTTTACACCTGGTTTTAACCTACATCTCAGGTAATCGGCTCACAAGTGGACAGCTCTAAGTACAGGTGAATGCACCTCAATGAGTTGTGAAATCAAAAGGCTCAAGCAGGGATATGTTTCATTTGTATGTTTCATATGTAGCGTATCAAGGATTCTCAAGTGACGTAGTTCTAAATATATACATGACTTTGACTTTGGGAGGTGGAGGGGATGATGGATGGTGTGACACCTAGATGAGACAGCTGCCGAGCCGCAGACCACTGTTCAAGACCAACAAACAACACCGGTTGTTTTTTAATAAGACATTGCAGAGGATTGCGGTGCCAACACTGAGTATTTTAAGCCGAGGTATGATCTCTCTCTCCCCATAACTAAGTGGTTTTAGTGTCTAAACATAACCACATATTAACCACAGCATTATTGAAATGTAAAGTTTCAACATATCTGACACATAATAATGTTCAAATATTACACATCTGTGCTCTGCAGAAATGTACAATGCCAGATCATCCAAGACGCATGTCAATACTATACTGGCCATTTCCAAACTGCAAGTCAAGTCAAAAGATTTTGTATGGACAGTTTTATTATCTGTATTTTACATTGCCTCTTGTCTCAGTCTGCTGTTTGCTTTCTCATTCTTTTCAGATGTCTCACACAATGTCCTCTAATTGAATTCCTCCTTTATCTGAGAGTGAAATCAGGCTTCCTTCTTGAGTTAGAGCTTCCTGGGTTGTTGCCTATTTGGTTGTCTCCAGCATTCCCGTATTCCCCCCGCCCCCCACCATGATGGATCCCTGATGCTCAGAGGACAGGTCCAGGCTTACGCCAAACACAATTTGATGCTTGAGAGGTAGGCTGAGTGTTACTGCGTACAACCGCAGCAAGCAGCATCCTGTTTGCTGTTTTTGTTTTATTGATTTGTTGTTAGTTTAATTGGCCCATGTTGCGTTGTCTGACTGCGTAAAAGTTTGACTTCACCTTAAGCAGAAGAGGCAACTCACAGCCTGATGGGAACTGCATTTTTCACATTCTTAAACAGGTGTGTGACACATTTGATGTGACTCTAGATTGCACACTGTCGCCATCTCATCATCGTATCACCAGTGCAGAACAACAGGCTGCTCTACACTGAAGAGGAACAAGTAGAGAAATGATACGGTGTCATAGAGTATATTTGTATCTCAGCACTTTTAAATATGTGTTTTTTAGCCGTTTAATGAATGTCACATAATATTCAGAAATGCTGCTGCATCCTTATTGTTGACCCCATGATATAAACCCACAGTGTATCAAACTGTGTGTAAATTCATAACAGGGGAACAATCTTCAGCTCGGTCACTGACAATTTGCAGAACTGAATCCCCACTGAGCTTTTTTTAACCCTTGATGCAATTGTAGCACAAAGGAAATTTCCAGTGCTGCATGTGGGCGTGTTGAATGAATGGTGTTGCCGTGTGTGTGCTGTGTAAACTCGACCTCCATCTGCAGTATAGAGCCCAGATGGCAAGATTGCAACTGACCAGGCTTTGACCCTAAAGCCTTCCGACCAACAGCAAGAAAAAAAACAATATTTCACTGTGCTTGAAAGCCACATTAAAGAGAAGGGACTGAATTGTTTTGCATTGCTTATGTATCATTTTTCTTGGCCATCCTGGTGGGAGATGAGTGATGAGGCTGGCAATCTCTTCAGCCCCGTGAATCCAATTCCCAGGCAGCTCTAAACACTTTAACAGGATATCATAACATATACGTTATGAAGATGAATTTTACAAAAGTGAGCCTGGGCCTTGTATACATTACACACACTTCATACATTATGTCATCTTATCTAACATCAGATTAATATTAACTTAAGTTGCAGTAAAAGGAGACATTCAAGTGAGCAGAAATAGCAAGTCTTTGATCATGCGACAGACTATCCACTGTAAAAATAAATAAATAAATAAAAACAGTTGTAGTTGTTAGTGTGTGGTCCGCCTCCCTCCTATCTCCCCAAACACTGCATTGTGTTTGCCCTTTCTGCGCCGTCTCCCCCGAGCTTTAGGGAGTGACCTGGGCCTGTGGGATGGTATGCCTCTTCGTCAGGCGCCGTTTGTAATTCCAGACACATTACATCAGATGATCAGATTCCTTTAGCTTTTCATTCCAGATCAGATAAACCTGCCTTTCACCTTTTCACCTTATGGCCTTACCTCACATCCACCCACAGCCTGTTTGTTTTCCAAATCGAAGAAGGCAAATGAGTCAGCGGTGGTGAAACTGTGAGCTGATTGGACATCGTGACATACCAAGGTGCTGGGTATGTGACCTCAAAAGTATGATGAAATTCTGATGTGTGTGATTAAGCAGTGCAAGGAGTAGCCTCGGCACAGCTGGCCCAGATGGATTTCTAGGGGAACAGATCTGTTTTTAGACCTGTGTAATGCATTTCACTCCGATAGTGGCTGTAAAGTACAGAGGCTTTTCTGGTGAATTTAGCCCATAATGGCTCAACAAACAGTGTTGCATTTGTGTAGCTAGCATTATCGGCAATAATGAAGATAACGTAGGACTGTTTTTACTGGAGGAGACAACGAGAAATAGGGACTTGGGTTGGGAGTGACGGGTGGGGGTACATGAGACCATTGTGAACTTGGACATGCCTGGGTTTCTTTACGCTAACACGATTAATTTCACACACACACCCACAGAGAGCCGATGGGAGTTTGTGGGAACTATGCTCAGACCAATGGGAATCCTCAGCACAATTACATTCTTCAAAGGCTCGCTCCCTGGAGATGCAAGGTATATGGTCTAAATAGGAAAACAAGAGATAGTTGCATAAACCTATGTATTTATTTATAATGCCTCTGGGGGTTATTTAAGGCCCAGAAATGCAGTTTACAGTTTCTTGTGCATTGGCGCATTTACATTCCAGTCTTGTTCTCAGGCCCTCACGCTGGGTTACACATGGACATCCCCTGGGTCAGTCCCTGCCACAGCGCAGCCACAGATGAATCTAGTTCAAGTTTTCTGACTCACTACACCAGCACTGAAGACTGAGAGACAGTCCTCATTGCTGCATGACAGGGACAGTTCACCCCTAAATTAAAAATACATATTTTCCCTCTTACTTGTAGTGCTATTTATCAATCTGAATAGTTTTAATGTGAGTTACAGAGTGTTGGAGGTATCAGTGGTAGTGATGTCTGCCTTCTCTCTAATATAATAGAAGTAGTCGGAACTTGGCTTGTGGTTCTCAAAACAACTTTTTAAAAACTCAACAGCAATGTCTCTTTCCAGAAGTCATGACCTAGTTACTCAGACCTTGTTTTGAGCAGTTCCATGTGGGAACTATTTTCTCTCTAGTGAACTATACCCACTAACCCTATCACCGCACTAAAGGAAGTGTGCATCTACTCATGGACGAGAGAGACCTGAGCTCATGACAGCGTGAGATGTGAACATTAATTGCGTCCTCCTCAGCTGAGCTGTAATCTAAGCTAACTCAGTGATGCTACCATTAGATTTTGAGCACCACAAGCTGAGTGCCACTCAGGGTGAAAGCTTTGCAGTTGATATCTCCAATACTCAGCAAATCACACTAAAACAATCTAGACTGATAAAGCACCACAGGTAAGAGGAAACATTTGTATTTGTGATTAGCTGTCCCTTTAAAATCAGATTTCATCAGCTGATGGTGTGGTAAGATACTTTGATTGATAACAGTTTTCAAACAATTTGCCCAACAACGGGGAAGAATGGTAGAAAAAGCAGAAGAATTCCATTTTGCTGCTTCAGTTTCAGCGTCTTTGTATTGTGCATGCTGGCTCACTGTCACACTGTCACGGCATCCCTGCACACTTGAAAAGAACAGAATTATCATTACTGTCATTACCAACACCGACACATTTGTTATTATGATTCAACAAAATTTCTGCATTGAAAAATGCACATTGAATAATTTTGGAATAAAGTAAAGGTTCACTTAATTTTTCAGAGAAGTCCTAAAAATGCTATGAATGAAATCAAAACTACTGAGCGCACATGTCAACTGGTCCAACTCCATGGCAACTAAGTAAATGCCATACGCTAATGCAGAAGCTCGGAACAAAAGCAGCTGTGACAGACTTTTCATTTGCCCATTTTTTCAGACAGCAGAAACATAACAACGTGTTATGATAACTGCTTCCTAAATAACTCTAAATCAGGGACTAGCTAATCGATTACGTTGTTACTCATACTGCTAGACACAATGTTAATGAACCAATATCTGATTTCTTATCTAATAATCTCCATCCTGGCCACTTTCTGATTGACTCAGAATCAGGATCTTCTTTATTAAATATATTTTTGAGATTCATTTTGTTTCCCTTGGCTCATACTGAGCTCTTACTTGGAATGCATTACCTCATGATGATTTGAAAGAAATTCACTGAAAGAAAGGCACAGAAAAAAAGACATTTTCTGCATTTTCAGCCTGTGCTATAATATGAGAAATAACATACTGTAGCTGTACAACCAGCTGTGGTGTCACAGATGATCTTTTCTGCGCTTCTGTGTATCAGTTTTGACTATTAAACCATTACACTGACATTTGCCGACTTTCCAGTCGAGCCAACGCATGCTCTTCTCTCTGACGTATAATTTTTCATCTGAGATAGAGCAAGGAGTCATTTTGGGTGTGTGTTACATGTGTTTATGTAATGTGTCAGGCACAGTGTTCACCTTTGGATCTGTAATGGTACGTTATTCAAGTATGATCAAATCTCTGGAGAGAAGCAGACAGCTCCTTGGGATTACCTCACATTAATGGATGTGAGTTCACCGCAGAGCTGTGATGGCCATGGTAACATTGGCACAGTGCCAGCACAGAGCAGCTCCGTCTCAGTCTCTTCCCTCATGATAATTGGCACGATAACAGGACACATTAGACATTGCTGATTAGATCAGGAAATGGTGTTCTGAGGACACTGAATTGCCCTGTATAGGTGTTGTTGTCTTTCGAGAAAGTAAAGCTGGCCATGTATTACATGCTGTCAACAACCGAAGGCAGCCAGTTTTCAGTTTTGGCCCAGTAAATAACATTATGATGTGAGGCTGTGCTTTGTTGATCCCTCGGATCAGAGGCCAGTAGATACAGTGGGATGAAATGAGTTGTGTCTCTTGAGGTTACGTGAACTTTCTGGTGCTTCCACGTCTGCAGTGACGCTACTCGCTCAAACACTCGGCCCAATCTCATACTTCATTAATCCTTTCCCAGCCTGCCTACAACCATTGATCTATCAGAAGAGGGGTTATCTCAAATTGTCACCACTTTACCCACCCATCTGGTACTGTGATTTATAACCCACCACAGCTGAGGAAAAACACAAGGAAATTGCTTCTGTGTGGTTTAGATTAATGAAGTCTGTTGCGTTCTAAAGGAAACAAACACATCCCTCCATCACACAGTGGTTAATAGTTGCAGACAGTGATTTATTGAATCTGGTCAGAGAAAGAAACAAAATCCCTCCAGTTATTTCCAGCCCATTTTTTTTTATATATAAAAGTCAGTGAGTATGATTACATATTTCCTCTGGATCAATCTTATCTGTCCTACTGATGAAAATTACTTAAAAACACAGACACAACCTCTGACTTCCAGAGGCTCAGATTCACACGCTGGAGCCAAGAGTTGAGGTAATAGCTTTCCCACAATAAGCATAACAACACACACTCAGTCATTGTTATTTCAACACAGTCAATTGCTTCTGTTTAGTAAGCAATTACCCAGTATAAATTTATTTATAAACAGATTAGTCATCACCTCTTTGTACCTCCTCGGATGAAAACAGCAATTAGTCAACTTTGACACTATGACAAGACATTATGATGGAGGTTGTGGTCAGTTAAACACTTTGTAAGTGGGCGCTTAGCGTAATTTGTCTCTCATAGATTGGTCTTTTAAATTCAGTTTATTACAGTTTGGGGCATAATTTTTACCAGTTATGGTCAAACTGTAGTCGCCAAAGGCAGGGAGTGGAGAAGGGAATACAGAACATCACTATGACATAGTCAGATGGGACAATAAACACTGTATGACTGTATCAGCTGATCTGACTGGTTGAAAACAAACCAACCTGGAGCTTTGTTGAAAATGTGTCTGATCATCTGTTCTTTTCCTCAGATTGACCTTTAGGCAATATTGTCTTCTCCCCAGAGCTCAGACAGCTTGCAACATACAGTGCTTTTATTGCTGAGAAGAATGATGGGGGGAAAAAATAATATCAGTTTTCTAATAAACCAGTCGTTCTTTAACTCGCTTTCAGTAGGTGGCATATGAGAAGGTGGGATACTGTTGGTACAGGTCACCAATTCTCATATCAAATATTCTTATACGTTTCTAGCAAAACCATAGCGTCCACCTGACTTGCATATTTTAGCCTTCAACTTAAAGAAAAAGGACCCTGCTTTCCTATGTTTTTGTGTGTAAAAGGAACAAGAAGTTTTGGACAGCCAGCACCTGCAAAACGGTCAATAGCACACCATCATTATATGTCCAATAAAGTGGTTACACTGACAGTTTGTTATTGTGTTTGACAACATTATGGAAAAGACCCTACAGAGTAATACATTTTTTTATTTACCTTTTGCTTGATTCAGTCTGTTTTTGCCCAACCAAGGGTCGCTCAATGAGAAGTCTCAGTCTCAGGTCTTGTGAATTGTTGCAGGAGGACAATAACAAACAGTGAAAAGCGGTGTTAATTTCATTGATGAATACTATGACGAAAATTCTTCATCAACAACCTTTTTTCCATGACAAAACTGAGACGATGATGGGCTAAAATAGTTCTAGAGCTAAGACGAGGACTATGTTTCTTTTTCGCTGATGAGATGAGACCAGACAAAAATGTTCTTGGTTGACTATCGGACATTGATAGCCAAGAACAGCTGTGCTTGTAATTATCTTCAAATGCTGCACGAACGGGAACTGCCCATTGGTCCGACAGCCCACTGGTCCAACATCCCATTGTTCTGACCATATTAAACCCATTGTTCCGAAGTCCCGTTGTTCCAAAATCATCATGATGCCCTGTGGTTAAGGTCTGGTTAGGTTTAGGCACAAAAACCACTTGGTTAGGGTCAGGAAAAGATCATGGTGTGGGTTAAAATGAAAAAGAAAGTGGCAAACACATAAGCCGTGAGCCTGCTTCGCCTCAAGCCTTTCCCAGCTGACCCAGAGCCGGTCACAACGCACCATCAAGGCAGAAATACGCCCGCCGGGAGCCGTTCAGCACCGCGGAGAGCAACAGGAGTTGTTCTATTAGTCTAAACCTCCAGACTAACATGTTGCAGATTAAGAAAGAATTCAGGCTTTAATTGATTTATTTTTCTGCTTCTTGACAGTGAGATCAATATGTTAGCATTTACAATGAACCTGGGTACAAATAGTTGTGTCAAAATTTTTGACAGCATAAACATAGAGATGTTGAGCTTTTCAAATGATGATCAGTAAGTGTGTGCTCGTAAATGACCCCTTGAACATGTCAAAAACTGCTGGAGAAAAGCAAGTTATTAAGTGTTCAGAAATTATTTGTAGTTGTGGAAAAAAAGTGTCTGAACTGAGTTTTCATACAACCTGTCACCTTGATTCTAATTTCTGATACATGAATTGATCGTAGCGAATTTTCGTTGACTAAAACATTTTCAGTTTTCATCAACTTAAACTATGAAGGATAAAAATGACTAAAATGTGATTAAAACTAATGAGCATCTTCATCTCAAGACTAAGACTAAATCTAAAATAGCTGTCAAAAAAAATTTTATTTCTCTGCAAGCACTTTTAGTGGACGGATTACATTGCAGCCCATTTGGCAGCTGCCAGCTGCAGTGCTCTTGCTCAATACTCAACCACTTTCAAAAGCTGTTGTTCCCTTAAGCCACTGAGACACACAAACATAGGAAAATACATTGCAGGTTGAAAAATACTGACCTGTCACTTTAATCGGCTATGTCTTACATCAATAACTTTCTTTTCTAGGTAAATATAAACTTCCAAATCAATTTCATACGGCATATTTATCAAAAACAAAAAACAGCTGCATTAAAACTTTCCTCATTTGTTCAGCCCATGTCTGGTTCTATTTTTGCAGGTCTGCACATCATTCCTGTGTGTTATGAAAACATTTCACTTTCCAAATTTCGCTAATTGTTGATATCTGGGGACTCAGAACTAAGAGGAAGTCCAGTAGGACAAGCAGCAAAACAAGTAGTGCCATAAATAGACTCTATTCCCAGATCTCCACAATAAAGTAAGTGAGTAAAAGTTGTAATTTTAGGTTTAACATTAGTAAAGTGAAAAACAGGGAAACAGTCTTTGGAAAATAGAGAGCTAGCTCTTACACGTAATTTTTCCACTTTACAGTAATGTGCCCTAAAAACGTGCAGTGGCACATAAAGGGTTTCTGAAATCAGGCCCTAAGCCGGAGAAAGCATTATCCCCCTACTGCCCCTGCTTCAGTTTGTTATTTCAATCTGGAGGGCTTTGGCTGCCAGAAACCTGTGTTATTTTGGAGACCAGAGATGAGATGTCAGGCTCAGGAAACATTGCTGATGCGTATGACAACCCCCTTAATGCCTGCTTCAATTCACACCATCCATCTCATTTTACAGTGACTGGCCATTTATTTGATGTTTGTCAACCTTTTCCCTCAGCCAAGCATGAAGTAGGATTTGACAGAGCCTCCTCTCAAAGCAAGTCCGATCTGCACGTACACAATGAAGGTTCAGTGATAGACCTGTATCGATCTCACGACCTTCACAACTCTGAATACTCTTTATTTAAGACCTATTTATTTAGGTCCCCAGCTGAAATGCGCATGCATCACTCAAATTAGAATGACGGCATCAAAATGTCACGTGTGTATTTGGATAATTTGAACACTGGAGCCGAAGCCTTAATGGGAGTGCCAATATGTACTGTTTTTACAATGGATTCTTTCTAGTAAAATGGTCAGTGTTGGGCTGGAAAGTAATGTGATTACTTATTTCAGTAACGAGTAGTGTGGGATTGCAATTTGAAATTCAATACCTACATTACAGTTATAACACTTTGTTACTTTAACTATTTGGGTTTCAGTTTGTTCAGTGTCTTTCAAGAAGTCTGATAGTTGGTATTAGTTGGGTGTCTGCCATGGAGAGTTCAGGATGTGTTAGCCTGATGCAGCGGCTGATAGCCTCTTCCAAAATATGACCCCCAGTAGAACGGAGAGCTCTCGGGATGTAGGGATTAATTCACTACTGAACTGAAAGACTGTACAGGGTGGCCAGGATAGGGTGATGTGGACTCTTTTCCTGGTTCTGGTGAGCAATCTAGTGGCAGCGTTCCGAACGCGTTACAAGTGGGACAAAGATAACTGGGTGATACCAGAGAGGAGGAGGCTGCAGTACTCAATCCATGAAGATATAAAGGCATAGATGATTATTTCCAGGTTTTGGCAGGGGAGGTTTTAATTTGGCTGTTGACTTGAACTAAAAGAAACTTGATTGCATTTATCTGTTTATCAAATTTTAGGGAAAATTCCAAGATGAAAGCAAGGTTGGTAGCAAAGGGCTTGAGGTGCGGGGACAGTTGGGCTGGGCTATCGGGGAGTAATTTGATGGAATTTGGGGGGGCCGAGGAGCACAGCATCTGATTTATTATCATTGAGCTACAGGAAATGAAGGACCCTCCAGCTTAGCCAGTCCGAGGTAAACCTAAAGATGGAGGGTGTATGAAGCCAGCCTGTTCTCATTTCCAGCTCATCAAATACTGCTGCTTTGTCAGTGATTTTGGCATCAGACACTGAAGCAAACCCGCAACTATCACAGCAGTATGACACGCTGCGAGGGGTCGCCAGTTTATAAGGCCACTGGATGGCTTCAGTTTGAAACACTGCTGAAAAAGCTGCAAAGTCCGTGCAGGTGCATGGGTAGAAGGCGAGATGACTGCAGATTTTTGACCTGAGCTATTTTAACTGGAATAAACTCCACTGATATTGATGTCAAAGTATAAATTCATCCAAAATAACAGTAAACTCCTTCTATAAATGTTAGTTTAACTGCTTTCCATGCTATGTCTTTTACAAATGTCTTTAAGCCCTCAGTAAGTGTAATCCAAAAAAAGACAGTGAATTCTTCTGGCTGTAGAACTAAACAGTAATTATACCAAACTGACAGTCCACATCACCCGTGGTCCAATTTTTTTTTAACAAATTACCCACAGTAGTGTGTTACTCAGAAACAACAGACGTGCCAGTCCCATCTCATCTCAGTGCTTTCCATCTCAGAAGCCAATGTTCGCTCTAATTTTGGCTCAGAGATTGCCTCTCTGTGGGTGATTAAAAAGTGTTTTACTGTTTTTTTTCTCTGCTGATGAAAGTTGCCATGTTGTTTATCATCACTCTTGCTTTCAAATTTGTGTCTCATTCATTTAATACAAGCTGCTGTTGCAGCAAGAAACGCATTTGTCACTTGCTTTGCCAGATGACTCATTTATTTAGAGTACAATGAAAAACTACAGAGATTTTAAAAAAGAACACATGACTTTTTTGCCACAATAATAAATAAATAAATACACAAATACTTTTACCAGTTAGCACGATATACATGAGAGTGTAGGAGATGGTGCATCAAGCAGAGCTACAGTGAAAACTACAAGGACTACATGACAACTGATTTTCCAAAACAGCTGCAATACCCATGGAAATAATGAAACCATCCATGGTTTGTGGTGGTGCCATCATATCCATTTTGCTGTTGTAGTGGCCTTAAGGGAGTTCGGGGTCAGGTCCAAGGACTCCACTGACTACTCATTAGCGTGGTGCTACAGTCCAAAAGGGATTTGTTGTACATTTGATGAATGCAGCCTGCTGTGCCAGGGGGTAGGATGAAAGTGGTCGGGATATCTGTTCAGTCACTCTGGGGAACAAGCAGCTTTATTTTCATCTACAGAAAGTGGTGTCTAAATACAGTGTGAACTTTCCACTAGAGATTTACCACATCTGAAGCCATTCTCACACATGCACTGCAAACCTGAAATTATCTAGACATTACCCAGAGGAGCAGTATGTGAGAATACAAATGTCCAAACCGGTTGAATCGGACATTAATCGGACTTTACCCTGCCAACTCCAAAGTAAAAAGTCTGTGTAATGTCTGATTGGGCCCATGATAGAGTAGGTCATTGTTTGGAGCACTAACAGTGGGCGAGAAGGCATGCTGATGATGTTACTATGGCTCTCACGAAACTGGAAGAAAATGAGTATCTGAGAGAGACGAAGACGGGTCATTTACACAAAGATGTCAATGAAAATGTCCACTGGAGAAATGACAAGATATTGCAACGTCTGTCAGTAACAGCCATAGCTGTAACTGTCACACAAATTCAAGGAACAGCAGGAGACTCTGATATTTATGATCAAATAATGAAGGACTGCAGTGTAATCCACATCGTGTCCTGCCCTCTGCATGCTCTATTCATGCACCTAATCCAAATAGAATATTTCCAGTAGGGGACACCTCATCTGACACAGACAAACTGTTGTCACATGCTATAACTCCGAACAATGTCATTTACGCAGCTGTTAGAACTTGTGCTGCTCACTTTCCAGTTTTTATGTCATCGTATAAAAATAATTACAGCATTGGCACCATTTGTTAGGAGCTAATGGAGTTGACTGGTTTGCACATAATTTGATGATTAAAAAAAAATCAATTATGAAAATTAAAACCGTGGATAAAGGAACTGTCAAAGTGCTATCTTTATTTCCTAAACCTCTAAAGACATAACTGATGCTGAAACACTGAATGTTACATATTACATCTCCGATGTATCTCTCTTCCAACAGCACACATGCATACATCTGTCACCAACGACCGTGTAATTAAGCTGTATTAATTTGATTTGTTGTGGCTAATTCTTGATGATTGCAAAGATTTAAACATTGATATTAATATATGAGAAAGCTGCTACAGACAGAGATTAAAATGCCCTTTGCTCTGACAGTTTCCCCGCTGAGATGGTGATCTCAGGGTCATAAACTCTGGAATAATCTGTTTTCACAGAGATGGACAGCAGTTTCTCAATGTGTTGCTCAGTTATCCCCCCTGATCAGACATTGCAATCCAAAACAAACATTAGACGGTGCAACACTGTGGAATATCCATGATGAAATTATATTTCTAAGCACAGGAACAGTTAAAAACAAGTCGGAGATGCACACATCCTGGAGAATGGGTTCTGTGTTTATTTTATTTCTCTTTGTTGAACTTTTGTAATTTGTGGTTTGAGTTGCTGCACAGGGACAATGTTGATTTTACTAATCTAAAGTTTGTTATTATATTAAGCAGCGTGATCACAGTTATTCTGCTTTACTATGATCCGTTTGAGAAGATGGAACACAAAATGAAGTGCATAGCTCTGCCTATGGTTTCATTCATCTATTTACATTCAACCCAGGTGTCAGAATATACGTTGGCATTGTAAGTTTCTGCAAACCATGGATGTGTTACATTTGTACATGTCATATGTAGCAGACATGTTGAAGCTTTGTTTCTGTTTCAGTTTTCAATTTGATGTTGTGACAGTGTTGTGGTTAACATGTGGTCAGGTTTAGGCACAAAACCTACTTTGTTAGGTTAGGAAAACCTATAAATGTTTTGGCTTAAAATACATGGTTTGGTCGCTACCAACATGGCTGAACACGTCACAAACTCGGTAAAAAATATGCCCACTTTTGGCGGCTTAAAACAGTGATCTGCTGCTTGCCATCTTGCCTCAGCTCATAAATGTAATCTGAAGTATGCCATACTATGAAATATACAAATGCAACAGACATTTTATTCTGGCACCTGGACTTAAAGACTTCACAATTTGAGCCATGATTAAAACAGAATATTTTAAATACATAATGAAATGCACCATCTGAAACTAAATGACTCTCGTGGCAGCCGCTTGGTGACCCCTTACAAGCAAGTAAAATGTATTTTACTCAAGACTTTGACATCACCGAGTCATTTCCTCATTCCTGAAAGAGAGTCTTATCTTCTGAAACGACTGTCTCTGTTTACTAACACAGGGAAGAATTCTTACTCAGTGTACTGTGACCACAAATGATTCCCAAAAACAGAAATAGGGTAAAATGCTCCCCTCTTCTGTCTGTAAGAAGCACTCCACCCTTTGTTGGAGAAGAGAGACAGACATTCCACAGGAAGTTTACCCGTCGCCTCTTCCCTTCATCCCTCATTCTTCCTGCCTTGACTGATCCTCGCTGATTACTGATGGCTGGGTGGGCCGATAAGAGATGCTAATGAGGAGAGGAGACCCTTAGACATTTAGTGGTGTGAAGCTTTTTCACACACAGATAAGCAATGAAAGAAATGCAAAAAGCCCAGCGTTTAGTATTATTGATATAAAAACATAGGGATGATTATGGCATTTTATGATGTTTGTTTTTTTTCCTACCGTCAAAAGTCAGAGAACACAGAATACACTGTACTGAAAGCCTTGACAGGTCACCAGCCAGTCTCAAGGCTAACACACTCACCCACATCCAGACTCCATCTGAGGGTCAGAGATTTGATTGGATTTTTCTCCTCCCACAAAATATGCTGTTGTAGCAGCTGCCACAAGTTCCATCAGATAACGTGGTTGTTCCAGGCAGATCGGCTGTTTGTCACCACAGGCCGTCAACACCATCCACTCTCAGTCAGCACACCTGCTGCCACTGCGACCGGTTGACTAATCCAAAAGCTGCTACTGCATTGTCTGTGGCTGACAGAAAAGCTGCCAGTCACCACAGACCTGTGAGAGGAAGCACGTCCCGTTGCCACCAACACTATAGGCCTACGTGCAATCAATACTTCGCAGGGTGGATGTGTCTTTTACACTGCCGCTGACACATAAACACATAACTCAGAAGAGCACAGCCATCATCAGGGGGCTCAGGGGTAAGTGCTCTTTGCCTCACAGCATGGTGTCTACATGGCTTTCCTCCTCTAAATCTGTGCATGTCTGGTGGATTGATTGATCTGTCTGTGTTGGTGTTAACAGTCTTTTCCTACCTGCTGACACCTGTATGCCAGGCAGGGTGGTAGTTAGGATTTTAGAAATACTAATGCCCCAAGACAAAGACTTGCAAGTTGTGGGAGGATGCAAATACTGTTAGCTGACATCATAGACTGTATATAGAGATGGGTGACGCATCTCCTCTTACCCCCATGGTACAAAAATGAAGCCAGGATATCCCGATACAGCCGCTGCCATCTGACTTAATTTGGAGCCAGAGTCTGTGCCGTAGTGATGTGGAGTCCCCCCCCAAAACACCTGTTCGACCAATCACAAGCAGCAGCATTGGCACACATACAGTAGCTGTCATTCATGACGTCAAATCCCATTTTTGTAGTGTCGAATAACTAATTTAAACGTAAGTCATCAGAAAATGAACACCTGAACATACAGCAGTGCAATAAGAACTATCTAACATATCATTAACCATCTTTGGGAAAAATGTATTTGACGTGTACTTGGAGCTTTGGCACATGTCCCATCCACTAACATGAAGGGGGCGGGCTTTATGCCCTCTACTGCAGCCAGTCAATCAGGGGGCGCTCGAGGTGTTTTGGCTTCACCTTTGCAGAGCTGCCATGTTGTCTATCTTTGTGGTTGATACCATATTAAATATGGGTATAATTAATGTGGGGCATACATGCTTGTTTGATTTTCAGGCACTTATGCTTGATTAAGTACCAATATGGTTTCATTTAATTAAGTTTATGTGAACAATATAGACAATGTACATTAATCAACATAACTGAAGCTTTCAGGGAAATATTCTCATGTATTTGTAACTAAAAATTGGACGCTGATGTAAACACTGGTTAAAAGTCAGAAACTAATTAGGATATCTCCGACATTAACGCAGCATGAGGCCACGAGTCTCAAATGCACACTTCACCACTCTCAAATATTTTTGCCCAAAAAAGACTTCCCTATAGACATTGCATTGTGAAAGAGACATCTGTAAATTAGCAGCTAATTTTTGAAGGTGTATCAACTTCCCAGTACAAACACTTAAATAGTCTTTATTTAAATCATTATGGCCTAGAATTGTAAAATTCACCAATAGCTAAATCCAAAGTTATTATGAACTGTCAGACCGAGCAGTTGGGAGGTGGGGTTAAAGGAAACACTAGTGCGCTTGGTCAGTGGGCAAGTGCTAATAACGTAGGCAACTGGACTTGCTTTCCCTAAATCCTAAAAGGGGTTTATAGCCTGCAAATTCGTACCAGTCATTTAGAACTGAAGAAGCTTCTTGGATGAGAGGCGAAACGTCTTCAAGAAACGCAAGCAAGTCCAGTTGCCTACGATATTAGCACTTACAATTACTATGACATGGATGATTTAGAATCTTCACCGACAAGTTGGTCAGCAGACCCATGGATGTGAAAGGTCAGAGTAATTTTATACCCAGAAGTTTAACATTTTTGGTTTCATGTGCCACTGAGCAACTTTCATAGGAATCTATGGCCGGAAGGAGTTAATTATGCTCTACGTTATAGCAGAGACAGAGACGGACAGCGGCTTCTGTCCACACTCTGCATTCATTACATCCGTATTTGTGCACGTTTTCTGAAAGTTTACAGATACAGACAAAACGGAGCAGTACCACCGAAAGCACCTAAGCATAGTTCAAGCAAGATACGCCCATAGGAAATGATGAAGACATTTACATAATGGCAGAACAGAACAAATCAGAGTGCCCCAGGAATGAGTCCTAAAACTCAGTGATGAGTTAGTATTTTAGCACGCCTGGTTCCCTTGACTTGAAGTTAATGTTTTTTTTAGTGGGTTTTTGGTTAGATGCCTGAAATGAGGTCTGTGGTTATTTCAAGCTTAAGAGAATTTCACATTTTGTTCTACAACATATAATATGCCACTAAATACCCCACTCATGAATTTTGAAGCTTTTAGGTGTTTTTAAAAAGGCGTTTGCTAACAAGTTTCTAAATGAGACTACCGAATGTCATCAGGCCAAACATGGCTTTACAGCCTCTTTGTGGTGGCATCATTAAAGTCATAGGACCATGGTGTAGTTTACTTAAAGATAGATATATAAACCTATACCCAAGTAAAAGTCCTGGTTAACATGTTGCTCCAAACCGTCTCTCCAAATACAGAAAGGATGTCTCTCCATTTTGTCTTAAATGTAAGGCAGGAACTGGTGATCTTGTTCACTGTTTCTGGTCTTGTGTAAAAATACAAAAATATTGGAATGATGTCTTATTTGAAATACGAAAGGTTCTGAAGAAGGAACTTGAACTCGACCCGGTCTCCCTCCTTCTGGGTCTCCCCAGTGGCCGTGTAACTGATATATATCAGAAAAAACTGTGTAATGTCATGACATTTTGTGCCAGGAAAAATATTCTTCAGCACTGGACTTCAGATAAAGCCCCCTCAGTCGTGGGATGGCATAGGACAATAATGGAATATATACCTCTGGACTTTCTGACCTGTCTCCTGCACTACAAAACTGATGCCTTTGAAAGAATATGGAAACCGTTTCTTGATTTTATCAATGTAAATATTTCTGCTATAATGACAAGGGCATTTGTATAAAGAACTATATTATTTTACTTTATTTAGCTCCCATTATATTTCACCCTATACTGTATAATGTACCTGTCACATTTACTTAGAACTGATCCTTCTGTTTGCGATTTTGGTTTTTATGTTGTTACTCCCAGCTTGTTTTTGTTTGGTCCTGTCTTGTGTATGTTTGTTTATTGACAAAAATTAATAAACACATATTTTTAAAAAAAAAAAAAAAAGTCCTGGTTAAAAAGTACCTGGTTAATAAATCACTCAAAGTTCAAGTTACTTTCCGTGCGGGCCTGTTCAAAATAATGTTCTGTTGTTCTTTGCAACTCAAAAGATGTCTGTCCTCCAGCATTTTCAGACATATTTTCTATTGAATTAGCACCTCATGGGGAATGGAAAAGGAGTTGGCTTGCACTTGCTTGTGATGGAGCATTACAGGAGGCTTGTACGCATCACAGCCAAACTTGAAATGCAAACAGGAAATTTGCTCTCAATTTTCTGCACTGTTACATCCTCTGTTGCTTTTTCTAAAATGAATTTAGAGCAACATGGGTAGAAAATCAAGTGAGTGAAAAGCTGAGAGAATTCTGTTAAAATAATTCAGGCACACACAGATAAAGGGCCCCAGCCATGATCCATAATGCTGGAATATACAAAAATGGGCCCTGCCATAAATATATATGATATCAACCATGATCTGCACAACACTGTGTTCTAAAGGAAGTGATCATCTTTTTCCTCTAAAATGTTCCCTGTGTACTCACGATGTCCTTTACTGAACTGTGTCAGTACTCTTTAAGGAGCCAGATTTCTTTCAAAATGTGCCTGCTCAGCTTCCAGAGTCCAGAGTCTCTACATAATGACTTTGGACCATACTTATGAATGTCTTTATGCTTCTGACAAATGGGCACAATAATTAGGACTTGAATCTCTCCATTGCTGTATCCCAAGAAAGTCACGAGTGTTTGCTCAGGTATGTGATGACTGGCTTTTCCTTACAGGGGATGATATCCAGATGTTTAGTGTGTCTGCTACCGGAGTGAAAGAGGGCACTTCAGCTCTGTCTCATACACTCCAAAAGTCTAAGAATCAGCTACTCCAAAATAGTAGTGATTGCCAAAATAAGCCGGGCCGATAGGAAGGAATCTGACAGTCTCTCTTGTAACAACTTGTGTGTGATCTGTTTTTCAAAAATAAACTATCTATCAGGAACTGGGACTGCTTTGATTTGGATTTAATGTACACATTCATCTCTATGTGACTACTTTGTTCTGTTTTCGGCAAGCTTGATGGAATATCTAATTAAAACTTGGATGCTGGTTGTAGCGTCTTTAATTATTGGCAGGACATACAGACATGTTTTTCTTGCATAATGCAATTCTGTGTGTATGAAGTCACCACCCTGGAGTTAATATTACAACAATTAGCGGTGACAGCCAGTTGTGACAGACAATTGACAATATACCCCGATGGCATTAGCCCAAGAATTAGGATAGATAATGAAAGGTCACTGAGCTGAGAAAGGCCATCTAGATGAGAACAGCTACCTGGAGTCAAGGAAAAATAAAGGTCAGGCTGCGTCATTAAAGGTAAATGGTTTCATTTTCTTTAGTGAGCCTGGGAGCACAAATAATTTTGAGCTTGAAATATTTGAGAACCAGCTCCACCTTCAGGCAGGCATCAAGGTGAAGTTGAAGTAAAAGCATAAAACTAATGCATGTTTTCATTCTTGTTATTTTAGAATTACTTGAGAAAGAAAGTGAAGCAAAGAAGTGAAAACTTTCATATCGCTTCGATCTCCAAGAATGAATGAAATGTTATTTTGTGTTGAATAATTTAAAGGATCATTTTACGCATGAAGAAGAAAAATCTGCAGTTGGGAAGTTTTCTGGTCTATTATTAATGGGATACTCTAGTACTATATTGTCCCTCTGATAAAAGCAGTATATTTAGATTTGTTTCTTTACTTTTTTTTCTCTAGGACTATGTGGAACATACTGAAGATATAGACAGACAAAAGTCAAATGGATCATGGCACAACAGTGGTTTGAGAAGTTCCTATATCAATGAATTAATCAGTCAGTCATTTATGTGTCACATGGAATTATAAAAGGTACAACTCCAGTGAAATGTAGTCCCTTCAGTTGGTTTAAATTTAGACCTTTTCTGTCTCCTCACATTGTCGGCTGCTGCTTTAGAATCGTCCATGTTTCTGGATGGTACTGATGGAATGCTTTAACTGTCCAAACATCCCGACACCAGCAAGACAGCTGCATGGTCGCTCCTCCTGAACATGGGCTCTGAATGGCATATAGCAGTGATCCACTCCAGGAATGGGACAGCACCTCACATTCCCACCTTCACACCAGTTCTTATTCCTCGTAAGTCACACAAGTCCTCTCCTTCTCTTGTCTGTGTTCTCTGCTCGGTCAGATTGTGATAAAGAAAAAGAGCCTCCTGGTTGAATAGTATTGTCCAGGATTCAGCCAAGTTTTGGTGAATCAAAGGATATTACAGTTCCTGACATCCCGTCAGAAACTGTTGCAGCACAAAGGTCATCCGGTTTATTTTCCAGCGCCTGTACAATGGCTAGCATCTTCTCTATCTTTTCCTTGATGTTTACTGATGTTTAGATCTTGGACTCCAAGTGTAGACTGCCCATTGTGTTAAACAGCCAAAGATTCTGAAGCCCCATAGTCCAAAAGAATGTCCCATTGGACTGAAAGCCCATTTCTTCGAAAGCCCGTTATCCCAAAAACAAACACCCATTGTACTGCTCCCTGAGGTTAGACAATCCAATTGCCAGAAAAAAAATGTTCATATTGTGTGTGGGTGAAGCTGGGGCTCAGGAGTTAGAGTAGTTGGTCTACAATCAGTTAATCAATGAATCAATCTCTGACTCCTCCAGTCAGAATGTCAAAGTATCTTTGGGCAAGATACTGAGCCCCAAATTGCTCCATCGGTGTATGGGAGCGTTAAAACTGAGTAGCAGGTGGCCCCCTTTTATGGTAGCCTCGGCCACCCATGGGTGAATGTGACATGTAATGTTAAAGATACGTTACATTGTCAACAACGCTGTGGTAAGTGTATAGTTTAGACACACAAAAAAACACAAAAATGATGGTTAGGAAAACATCATGTTTTGGCTTTAAGCACACCCAGGTTTGGTGGCTCAAACGCCACTGTGAAACAGAAACTAACTGCAGGGAGGGTGTATTTTCATAGACGAAATGGACTTTCAGAACAATGGGACATTTTTGGGACTAATGGGGTTTTGGAATTTTAGACTGTTGGAACAATGGCATGGCACCATCATCAGCTTACTAGGCTTTAATGATGAGGAAAACTGCAAACCTTTTACAACTTTTGACCTGCCTGGAACAAGGTGACTAGCTTTTAAGCCTCGCTTTTAATACTCACAAGATTGATTTTGGATGGAGTATGACTTCAATATTCAAAGTCTAGGAAAATTCTGATTAATGTGACCACAGTACCAGCAAGACACGTGAAAATAGTTTAATATCAGAGTTAGTGCAAGCTTTTTAAAGTGCTACATCCAACTTCTCTAATGGTGTAATTCTGCTCAGTTCACAGGCACCATTATAGACTGTATACTTATTGGTATGCTTGCTTTACTGACCCTGCCTTTTCCAATGATCTAAAGCCAGACACCAAATTGTAAAGATATTTTGGTTCTCAGAGGACCACACAAAACGAGAACAAAACATGTTTACCTTTAGCTATTGGGCCGGCAGGGATCCAGCATATTGTAGATGGACACAGAGGAAAGAATGCATCAAAGCGTTGTCATTTGTTACCAGAGCACTAACAACCCTGCAGCTCAAATAGCTTAATGGCTCAATTATTTTAGTGAAATGGTGACCACATGTTTAAAAGTGTGCCTATGTTGGTTCCAAGGCATTAGCTGTACCAGACCGAATGTACTGCACTCTGTAAATAAACAATCATACATACATTCCCTGTCAAAGAGAGATATGGGAGCTTAATATGAATCAACAGCCATGTTTCTTTAACAGCTCCATTATGCATTAAGTATGTAAACCACTTAAAGTTGAAATGTAAAACACATGTGATTGGTGCTTGATTAATCGCCTGGGCTCAAAACACTTTAGGTGACACTGGTAGACAGGAATTTGGGAATGAATAAGGAAAAGTGGCTCCTGTGGAATTCAACTTGTCTACCAATTAAATAAAAGAGCCATAAAAGGGCAAGAGACGTCTTTTGTTAAAGTTTTTACAAAGCTTAATATGACTCCCCCAAAACACACACAGAGACAAATTCAACTCTCCTACAGAGATAAGGAATGAGTAATGGTCGTATTATCCTTAAATCAAGCTTTGTGAAGTTGGAGGAAAGAAGAAAAAACTAATAGGAGCCGCATAACTGCATGGATTTAGTGATGAAACAGTGACCCCTGCAGGAGAAATCCTCACACTGCCATAAAGATGCAACCAATCAAGCCTTCTCATCAATTTTAAAGCTTTCTGATCTGAAGTGATAGAATATAGATAGAAGTGATAAAATCTGAAGAAGTGATATTCAGATTTTGTTTGATACATTTTTTAATCAAAATATAATGCAGGTGGGACTTATAGCACAGAAAGTAGAGTGTCTGCCCCAGGTAAGCTGAGTCTTTTGCAGCAGCACAGGTTCACTTCCAACCTGTGGTCCTTTGCTGCATGTCATCCCCCTCTCTCTTCCCCTTTTCCTGTCATTCTCTAGATGCAGTCAATAAAAGCCCAAAATAATCTTTAAAAAAAAAAAGACACTGCTGCCGACCAACAGAGTCAATGATGCAACAGATCTGCAAGAGACTGGAGAAACTGTAGATGCATTGAGGAGAGAAGTGAATGCACGTCAGACTATGTAAATGTTGCAGGCCAAATTTAGGAGATCTGGTGGGTTGGACTATTCCTATTGTTATCTCTGTTTACCTGAATTATTTATTTTGGTATAAGAAAGAAAACAAACTGCTGTGGGTCCACTAAATCAGACTCCTATTCATTGTCTACAGGCCAGCTCCAGACTTTATACCCTATGACATTACAAGTATGAGATTTACTTGTCTGGTTTCTGGCTTCGAGTTTTGGTGTTTGCCTTTAAATAACAAATCTTCTTGGTACAGATTAAATGGCAGAAGCTGAACTTTGAATCCCCAAAATATGGCATTTGTCTTTTAAAAGTTAAATTGTAAACAAGATCAGCTATTCTTTAGACATGTAGTGCTGTCAATATTTATTGTGCCCTCTCACATGGATCCCTGTAAATTAGGTTCAGTGGGACACAGTTCTCCCTATACACCAGGTGTGTCAAACACACGGCCCAAGGGCCAGAACTGGTCTGCCAAAGGGTCCAATCTGGCCCTCTAGATGACTTGGCACACCTAATGTTGATGCACATGTGAAGGCTGAGAGGTTTCTGGAGCAATTTAAACAGTGAGCAGATACTTCATGTAAAATACTGCCTTAAAAGCTTTTTTTTCTCTGACCAGAATACAGCTCTCTGAAATTACAATTTGTACTTTCTATGGTCATATTTAAAGATATTTAATATTGTGAAAAATATTGTCAACCAGCAGTTTCAGTTTAAAAAGAGTCTGTATGAGACTTCTGACTTAAAACAATATTAATGGAACCTTGCCACTGAATGTGGAAAAACTAAGACATATGCTGTTGAATTTGCACAGTTTCTTTTTTGGTAAATGGATGAACATTTTCAGAATGAAACAAAAAATTAAAGGGGTTTATATTTATAGGTTATTATGGGCCGGCCCACTTGAGATCAAATTGGGCTGTATGTAGCCCCTGAACTAAAATGAGTTTGACAGTCCTGCTATACACTCTCTCTGTCAGTCATGGAGGGCCTTCATCTTGTACTGCAGGCATATTGCACTGTGAGTTTTTGGCATATGGCAAAGAAATATGTAGGCTATGTGCAAGCCGGAGCATTTAGTGTTCTTCATGTCTTTCAGTGCCTGCATTTATGGACAAATTGAGCAGGTTAACATTTTCACTTTTCATTTAATGACTCCCCACTTGAGATACCCGATTCCCTGTGTGAAATGAATTAAAGCTGATCTCCCATATAATGTGAAATAGTCAAAATACAAATTTGCACCTCACTAGGCTGCATCATGCATAAACTTACAGAGTCACTGCTGCAATATGCTTATCATTTCTGCGCCTCTCCAGGCAGCTTTGAGATCATATCTGAACCGTGTAAGACTGAAGTTTGAGACCAGAGAGGCTGGGGACTATCATAGACTGACAGGAAGTCGTTGTTCATCTGACCAATCACATCAAGAGAAGTCCAGCAGGACGGAGTCCAGGGAGACGACTCTCCCCACTAGCATCCACTCTGTTTGTAGCTGCCTTAGCTCTGTCATTAAGTTAGTTCACCAGCCTCCCTACAGCCTGCTGCACTCTCAAAAGCATTGCAGGTCTGTCCTTTTTTTACTGCGATACAGACGAGTAGAGCAGCAGGTGAACTAAGTAACATTTCGGGTAGAAGACACCGGTGGAGATGTGTAATAAGCTGCACTGGACACTAAGGACCTACCTGGCTGCCAGCCTATCAACTGACAGCTGTCACCGCACCTAGCTGCTTAGCTAGCTGGCTAGGTGAGCTAACGGCTAACAAGTGTTTTTTCGGGCTCATTGCCTGGCTAAATTAGCCAGCCGGTGCTGTTCTTTGGTCAGAGTGGAAAGCGGCGACTTCCGCATGGACGTTTCGTCTTATTATTTTCTCAACATTATTTGACTCCGCCTGCTGTTCAAACCATGAGTTAGCCGAGGAGCGTCGGACCGCAGTGTTTGGGATATTTTGAGTTGCAACTAGGTAGCTAGCATTTAGCTTGAAGCTAGCCGACTGCATTCATTCAATTATTGAAAAACTGCTAAGTGGTGAACACCAGCATCTCAACGAACAGGGACTGGTTATATCCAATCCAAATTGTTGTGACGACACGACAATATTTTGGACTTGAACGTGCTTTGGATAACCTCGGGGAGAAATGAAGAAATTTTTTGATTCTCGTCGGGAGTTGGTGAGCTCTGGGCCTGGCTCCGGAGTCGGTGGAGGAGGCGCTAGTTCCGGCGGCGGTGGCAGCTTCATCGGACGGGTCTTCACCATTGGACGGTATCAAGTGACCGTCGAGGAAATTGTCGCCGAAGGTGAACTATGGCTTTCTGTTGTGTGGATAACACACACGTCATGCATACACGTTTAACTAGATCCCCAATCTCACATGTACAACATTGTTGTGAGGATGGACAGTCAAGTAACACCAGTCAAATGAGTGGGCCTGTTTTTCTTGTGCTATGGCCTAGCCAGAGAACCAACATAATGATACACTACCACCTTTATTATATGTTATTGATGAGGAAAGCAGTGGTCATGCCTATAGACACAAGGCTCTAACAGCACAGTATCAGTTGTGACCACCCAAGGTGTTTTGAGCTTTTGAAATTTCATGTACTTGCCAGACAGCTTTACTCCAATCAGACTTTTGTTTTGTGCCTGAGCTTACTATCTCCTGTCTAAATGATCAGTAGAGTAAAAAAAAGATTTAAAAGCTGAAAATTCATATGATAGAAAGGGTGTGTATACGGCTGTAAATTGTTCAGATTATCTTCACTTTGCATTACTGCACTCTTTACCTGGAAGCTATGAGGAACATTGTATAACTTGATTTTCTACTGTGTTGTAAAGGACTGATGCCGTGCTGAGTCATCTGTCTTGATATTTACAGAGGGAGTGACAAATTGCAAATGTAAATTTCAGAAGTTTTGATAAACAATTTCTTGTTGGTTAGAGGGAGGAAAAGATTATCAAGATGTGCAGTCACTTAACACATGACATCCACACCCACACTTATCTATGCTTAACCAATCTTGCTTGCTGATTATCTCCAGGTGAATCCAAATAATTGAGGTAAATTGTAAGAAGTGTTTTGTTGGAAACTGGTCTTAACTTTTAAGGTGGTCTTAACTAGAACATGGTTAAACAGGCTTTGTTTTAAGTCTTACAGGTTTCCCATGGTCATTTGTCTTTGCAATGAGAGTCTGCCATACTCTGTTAGCTAAGAGCGCCTGTTACTAAATAATAAATGAAAGAAGACTGATTAATTCATCAGTACTATAGATGGGGCCCATCTGGTTGGGCACACCACGGCTTTATGAATGGGTTTGACGTCTAACCACAGTCCTACCATGCACTGAGGTCAGTCAGTCAGTGGAAACTATTAGTGGAATTTGTTCATTTCTATGAGGATTAGTGAGTTTTCTTATCAGTTGTGTGAAAACTTTGGCCTTGATGCTGACAATAACTTGAGAGAGGCGCCATTCAGATCGGTAATTGTTAAGGCTCATAAACAGGCTTTTGCACAGACAGTTAAAGTTAATTTCCCTAAAATTACACATCTTTCACAAAATGCTTGTTGGAATGTTTCTCTGCAGATCATATTTTTTCTTGCTTTGCAGTGGACCTACTGCTTGCAATGTGACTCTCCCCCAGTGTCACTAGACCTATTTATTCAGATGGTTTTGGTTGTAGTCAGGGCTTTTAGTTTCTTTTAGCTGGCTGCTCCATTTGGCAATGGTGTTTTTTGACCCCCTTTGTTGTCATTGTTGAGCTCTTTTGCCTTTAGCTGAAACCAAGACACTTTTCACAATATACAGACAAAAGCAGTCGAGGGACACACTGGCTTTTGTAGCTTAAGGGCCAATGGTTTATTTGAAATCATGTCATTATTGCAGTTTTTAGTTGAGGCATTTGGACTTTGGGCAGATGTCTGTGATTTGTTCTCAACTGGTCGTCCGAGGATTTTCCAGGACACAGCTTTCTGTCCTCACTATCAACAATATGTGTTTTCCTCTGTCTGTATAGAGTTACTGCTGGTAACATTATCCTGGTTTGGTATGTAAGGTGTTGCTTTGTAACAGAGAACATGTCCCCAGTTCCTGTTAAGAGACTACACAACACAGAGCTTCACTGAGTCATTACCTCATTTGTAAACCAAAAATCACCCAGTTTTCTATGCAAAAAGTGCACTGCAGAAAGTGTTGGTATGCTATGCTAATTTTGTCTGCAGCACATGACACTGCTGCTTGTAATTCTTGCTGTCATTTTAGCGTCGTGTAGCCATGCACCGAGCATGTTTGTAAACAGCATAGTAGTCATGAGGACATGTGTAGTAGTCCTTAAGCCTAAATGGTAGTTATGTAAGTTCCATTACACTAATGACAAACTGTGACCCAACACTATAACCCTGCTTTTCATAGCAGTGCCTAAAGGTGTATTTTTGTCTGCATTTGCTTGAGCGTGTATGCATAAGCTAGAGTGGTATAATCCTGACCGTCAGTTACGTCAGGAGGCAGCGGCTATTTGTAGCTGTACTTACAATTATTCGCTCACACTGTCGACTGAGATTGTAGACCACTGCTTAATGTTGCTTAAGAAGGCTGCTAATCCTTCTAATTTCTTACAGGCACCTCAGATTAGACTGAGCGAGACAACGGGGGTTCAGCTGTCTGAATTCTGACACACACAACACGCACGCACACACACACACTCACTCACACACACACATTTAATGGCTGTGCTCATGCAGTGTGCTTCCCTCTCTTTGTTCTGATCAAGGTTAGGTTCTTAGTCACTTTGATCTTGTCCTCATTGAAACCCATTTCTCAAACACATTGCTTCTCTGTCTCTTAATAACCCTAATTACTCAGCGGAGCACTCTGCCAGTTCCCTGTCTGTTGGTGCAGCACTGTGTTGCACATTTTTGCACTTATTTGTGACATTTCCAATATTGAATTTGTAGCTGATGACATCAATGAAATTGTGATGTGTTATCATTCATGGTGACCCAGCTTGACCCTGTCCCATACAGAACAGAGCACTGAAACACACAGGGATATTGTATTATTGAACCATTAAGGCAGGCCTGTTGAAAAATGATTCCGTTTTGCTGGCTCCCATCATCTTTTTGTACTCCATTCATTTCTTTAATGACACGCCTCACAGTAATGTTGCCCATGGCAGTCCTAACCAAACGTTAGCCAGACCAATCACATGGAGCTGCCTTTGGCATAGTGATGCCAGCTGAATGAGTCAGCCCAGGGCATGGCATTAACACAAGCTGTGAACAGAAGAGCTGCAGTAACAGCCTTTACAGTCAAAGCTGCTACTTGCTGTCAGCATGGAATTAGGAGATAACCACAAGCAAGTTGAGGCCAGTTCATAGATAGGTGTCGGTGAAGACAGTAGACTATCCAGCAGTCCACAGTTCAATGCAGTACATTTTAATACGTTTATAGAAATTGGAAAAACGTAAGATGTAAGCGTCATGTAGAAATATTATCACATCATGGTTTGACTCAGATGATTTGAGTTGCTAAAGATGGATATGTACAGTTATCTTGTGGTTTTCCCCATGTGTCAGCATCACTGTGTCCGAAGGTGGGATGATGAATTCTCTCACTTCCTCTATCCTCTGTCAGTTGTCTGCTTATTGCATCCTTCTCCTCAGCACGACTGCTGACTCACACAGTGCTGTGCTCATCTTACCCCTGTGCCAGCCCACCAACCATGCACTCCACGCACAGTTTTCCCTTTAAGCACACCTTTCTTACCTCAGCACTATGGTAACATCAAATGACATAAATATGTTAGTTTGGTAAATGCCACTTCCTTTATTCCATCAATGAAACTCATTCGCTGGCAGGATTATGAGATATCTGATCCGTCAGGGTCGGAGCACAGCTGAGGGACATTTGACTTGAAGACACTCAGAAATGATACATCTCATGTTGCTGTCAAACAAGGAGTGTTTCTGTATTCCACTGGAGAATTTCAGCAACTGACAGTGACTGTAGTGAAAAGTGAAAATAACCATTTTAATATCACCTCACTTATGTGTTAACAGTATGTCAGCATGTATGGCGTTGCTGCTCTTAATTCTCTGGATTACACTTTATTTAGTTGTACCCTTGACATGTGTATGTGCTCATATTTTCTCCTTCTCCATCTCTCTACTTACTTGCAGGAGGTTTTGCCATAGTGTTTTTGGTGCGGACTCATCAAGGTGTACGTTGTGCACTAAAAAGGATGTATGTCAACAATGAACACGATCTGCAAGTCTGCAAACTAGAGATACAGATTATGGTGGGTAAAACAGTCCAGTAACTGACTGCTGAGTGCAGCAAACTACAGTTTCATTTTGACACTACCAGTAAATGGTTGTGCTGTTCAGCGTTCATGTTAACATGCGGTGAAATTAACAGCATCAGGAAAATGTAGCCAGTGTAATATAAATTATGACACACAAAGTATTACAGAATTGATATTGAAGTATTTGCTCAGATTTTTTAACTTTGTAGTCTGAATATGACCCTGAACGTTAGGCTTCTATGTACATCAAGTCAAAACACTGAAAGTTATTTTAAAAATACTCTTTGATCCAGGAATAGTGGTAGTTAGTTACTGAAGGGAGCTTACGGGCTTGATTGTAATTAATGTAATCTAAGCTCTCTTGCCTGTCCATTTCCTAACTGGAGTCCTTACTGGAAATGAAACTAACCAGTTCCTGCAGCCACACCCTGGGTGGCATGACTATCGCTGGATGGTTATCGTCATTACTTCCAGACCTTTGGCACAGAATCAGCGTCTCACTGCAGATAAAAATAGACTAGTAGTATAATAGTTCCAAATATGGCTGTTTTTTTTTTTTTGTAATTTACCAACCCAAATGTTTAAGGACTGTACAATCTTTGAAGACTTTATCTCCATTGTTTGTCATTGTTGCTTTCTCTGTGTTTGTTTACACAGAAGGACCTAGTGGGCAACAAACACATAGTTGGCTTCCTGGACTCCAGCATAGCTGCAGTTGGAGCTGGTGATGTGTGGGAAGTCCTGATTTTAATGGACTTCTGTCGAGGTAAATAGGCCCACCCCCCCATGCCTTTCTGTCTCTGTTGAATTCAAAGCTCCATTACCCTCGGCTCCTCACAGCATCCTGTTCTGTTTCGAAGGCAAATATTCAACTGACAGCTATCACAGTCAATAGAAATTGTGTTTCAGTCAATACATTGCTAAGTGGTGTTATTTATAGGATGTTTAAGTATTAGCATCACTGTGTGGCTGCTGAAGCTACCTCATAGAATAAAGATAAGATTCAAATGCATTTTCTACATGCACCAATGGCAATGCAATGTAAAAGTAACCAATGACAGTAACAAAACAATTCTTTCATTTTCCTCACCTTTTTTAAAATGTTTAAATAATCGAGATTTGCTGCATTGTTAAAAGCAAAGCAGTTGTAGTGGAGACTGTATTAAACGTTGTTGTCCGCAGGCTGTTTGACAGCTTGCCGAAAACAAAACTGTGAGAAATAATTTGGCCAACCTTTTTCAGATCTGCCATATGAATTGATGTTTTCAAAATATGATAAACAATTATTTTAATTTAAGCTCTGTTTTTATTGGATATATAGATGTCAGCCCTTGTTATAACCATCTATTTAAAAAGGAAGTTACTGCATTTCTCAAAGATTCAAATGCAACAAAAAGAGAGAAAAGTAGCTGGCTTTTAAGTATGAATCCTTTCCTTAAAGATACACAGTACACTTAAAATGCTCTCAGCGGACATTTATAGACTCTCAGTTGACCTATATGTTTTATGCAGGTGGGCAGGTGGTTAACTTAATGAACCAGCGGTTACAGACAGGCTTCACTGAAGCTGAGGTGTTGCAGATCTTTTGTGACACGTGCGAGGCGGTCGCTCATCTCCACCACTGCAAGACTCCAATCATCCATCGAGATCTTAAGGCAAGTTTAATTCAATTCCCGGTGTAGTACTTGCTGCTTAAGGCGGGCTAATTGATGGCCAAACTAATTATTTGGAAGTAATTTATTGTGACAATGTTGTTCACCTCATGTTCAATCAGTCCTGACAGGTCTTTTCTTGTCTCCCTCACGTAGGTGGAAAATATTCTTCTGCATGACCGGGGACACTATGTGCTCTGTGATTTTGGAAGTGCCACCAACCGCTTCCAAAACCCTCAGACAGAGGGGGTGCCAGCCGTAGAGGAGGAGATCAAGAAGTGAGTATTTTGGGCTCTTTACATCTTTGATCCTTTCTCTTATTGAAATTCGGAAGCTCATTGGTCTGCTGTCAAACTAGGTACACTACTCTGTCATACCGCGCTCCAGAGATGGTCAACCTCTACGGTGGAATGGTCATCACTACAAAGGCAGACATTTGGGTGAGAAACTAAGTCCATTACCTTTATGTTAGACTCTGCTGACTGTGTGACCACATTAATTCACCATGATAAACACATGTGCATTAATAAGACGTGACATACCAGACACAGATTGACATTTACACAAAGTATGTTGATTACTTTGTACAGGCCATGGGTTGTCTACTCTATAAGCTGTGCTACTTCACGCTTCCTTTTGGGGAGAGCCAAGTGGCTATCTGTGACGGAAGTTTCACTATCCCAGACAACTCCCGCTACTCCCAAGACATGCACTGTCTCATTAGTGAGTAATCCTGTTACCCAGAATACACACACTGTCCTACTTTTTGTGCAGCATGTGCATTCCATATATGTGCATTTGCTTTTTGAATGTGTATTTTCATATGTCTGACTCAAAATAAACACCCTTTGTTCTTTGATTTCTCAGGATACATGTTGGAACCTGACCCAGATAAGAGACCAGACATCTACCAAATATCCTACTTTGCCTTTAAACTGGCTCGACGAGAGTGTCCAGTCCCAAATGTAAATGTAAGTCGTTATGGCAAGAGGAATGGCAGGACTTTGAGATGAAAATATGCTGTAGGGTTAGTGTTAAATATTGACAGTTAGGTCTTTTTATATAATAATAATTGGGGCCTTTTTATGTATGTCATGCACAGTGTTTCAGTTGTCATGTCGCTTTCGAGGAAAGTAATCTAGAACATAATGATATTGGAGAGCTATACTTTATAGGCTTTGCCAGTTGGCTGCCCTCCATTAATCATGACCTTTTCTGATGTGCAAAGTAGCTCAGCAATTGATCTTGTGATTGAGCCAAATCTCTATGACCTTACCCCTTAAGTATTATTGAAGTGGGCAATAATGGTGCGTTCATAGAAGCTGCAAATCGATAGTGGAGTGTGGCTGTGACACTCAGTGTTGTAAGAAATTTAACCTCTTTGGTTTGATTATCCTTGATCAAATAAAAATTGCAAATCCTCTTACTGTTGTAGAATTCACCCATTCCTGCAAAACTTCCTGAGCCCATCAGAGCCAGTGAAGCTGTGGCCAAAAAGAGTCAAACCAAAGCCAGGTGAGTGAAAAGCAAAACACTTAAGTGTTATCATTGTAAGAAATTTCTACATTACTAGCCAGTTTTCTCATTTCCTTCCATCAGGCTCACAGACCCCGTTCCTACCTTGGAAACCTCAATTGCACCTCGCCAACGACCCAAGGCTGGCCAGGCTCAGCCCCAGCCGATATCAGGCATCCTTCCCATCCAGCCAGCTCTCACTCCACGCAAGAGACCCAATGTGGCTGCTGGAGCACCACAGGCCATAGGTACAAGTAGCTCTGTGATGCCTCTATGTGTCAGAGTAAAGATCATTCCTAATAGAAATAAGGGCCTGTGTTTATGGAGACGATTATCCTATACTCAAAGTGACATCTTGTATTGAACTCAGCAAAGTGAACTGCTCGAGAATTAGACTCAAAAACCCATCAAGGGCCTGTGTTCCCAGGAGTCCAATAAGCCCATTCTTAAAAGGCTTTCAATTGTCCTTTTATGAGGCTTTTGACATTCACACTTTGGCAAGGCTATCCATCTGTGGCCCACTTGCAAACACAGAATAGATGGTGGCGTGATGTCACATTAATTACGGCAGCACACTCTTCATGTTTTTTTAATGTGCAGCTCTAACTCACTCATACGCTGTGTCTACAAGGAGGTAGTGTTTGTTGTTTAAAATGTATAATGTGTTGAAATAAAAAAGATAAGAAATACATGCATTCATTCTAAGAGTACAGTAGAGTATTTTCTTGCATTTATTTTTAGATAAAAGTGGAGATCAGACCTTTCATTACAGTGTGTGAAGAGTTTGTGTGCTGGACCGATTCTTCAGGTCACTAGAAATGTGGTTGCATTTTAAAGAGATACTTTTGATGTTATAAATGATCTATGTTGTCCTCATTCTACTTATTTCCCCCTTTTAGGTGTTGGTATTAATGTCCCACCTCCAGCCACAGCTGCTGTCCAGGCTGCTCAGCAGGCTCCTGCTGCACCACAGCCAGCTCAAACAGCCAACATGCAGCCACAGGCTACACCGCAGCATCAGCAGCTCCTCATGAAGCAGCAGCAAGCTTCAGGCTTCTTAAGCCCACAGAGTAACCAGCAGGTAGGCAGAACAAAAATAGAACTACTTTTTGGACACGTTGAGAGTGTTTTAATCTCACACAGGGATACTGACGGATGGTGTGTGACAATGCTGTGTACATGTGGTGACAAACTTTCAGGCAAACAACTCTAATTTTCAAATGAAAAAAAACTGTATTTGAGGTTTTCGGGCAATTAATTCCAGAAAAAAAACCATTTTTAATAATGTGGGGCATAAATATTCCTTTATTCAGATAATATTCCTGCTTCCTTTAACTTGACTGCATCTCTGAAAACAGTAGACTGGTTACAGATTAGACCAATAACTGATGTGATACAGGTAGCGTACATGAGTCGTTTCTGTTCCTAGAAATGTTATCACAGTTGAAAAGCCCTGTATGTTGACCTGTGTAATGGACCAGCTGCAAAACACAGGGTACTTGGCAACACTAACATGATGTTGCCATTGTATTTATTTGATAAGCTGTGGTTGACCACAATACAATGTCTGTTCAGCTACTCCTGCCATTCAAAATATCACTATTCCACAAACACAGATTGGTGTTTTGAACTGATAATGAGTCATAATCTTAAACATACAAACACATGCTGAGGGCCTGAATATTTGCTTGACCATAGCATCTGTTTATATCGAGGTTCAGACTGTAAAAATTCAGGGAATATGTTTTCTTATTCGTTTTAATTTAAGTATCTATAAATGCTCAGTGACATTGCTGATTTTTTTTTTTCTTGCCCGAACCAGCTTGTTTCTGGTTTAAAATGTTTTCTTCTTAGCAGTGTTGGTTGTCAGTATACTTATAATATCACATACATACAAAACTATTCATCACTGTTGTACTTTGTAGACAGAATCTGTGCTTTCAGGCACAAAAGACTTTTTATTATACACTAGTTTTAAACCTAAATATTGTGAATGAATCTCTTCTCACCCTCCCTCTTTAATTTCTGTCTCTCTGTGTCAGTCTCCCTCCCTCTTTATTATGTTATGTCATAATGTTTCATTATGTATTTTAGAAAAGGTAGAAAATGAACCCTGAAAAATCTGCTTTAAAAGGCTGCGCTTGTCAAAGAGCTGTAAATCATGACAGATGGTTCTTCCTCATGCTTAGCTGTGTGGTATTCCTATGTAGCATCACCTGGTACAGAGCCTTCAGCAGCAGCAACAAGCAGTGTCTCAGGCGTCCACCCTGCTGCACTCCAAAGCTAAGCCTGTTCCTCCAGTTATTACCCTGCAACTGCAACACCAGCAGCAGCTGCATGTAGCCCCTGTCCACGAAACAACAGCTCCTCATCTGACAGCCATCCCTGAGTCTGCAGTCGTTGGTCCTGCAGCTGACCCAGAGATTGTGGTAACATCCTACTCCTGCCACCTGCTGCTCTTTTTGACCGGGGACTTGATTATCAGCTTCTTTCTAACCAATCACATTCACCAATCAAATATTTATTTTTCCTCTGCTGGGTCATGGGAGAGGCAGGAATGGTCTCACAGAATATGTTAAATGTGACGGCGTGAATGCCATGTAGCTAGAAATGCTTCCTTTAATGCCATCTTAGGACGACATCATTGCTGCAGATACTTTTCAAAGTCATGTGATAACCAAATCATTTAGTGTTGCACTCTGAACTGCTTCTTTCAACTATCAAAATTATTTTTTAGATTCACAAGGTGCACCTGTTTCTGTCTAATCTCTGTACTAGGAATACTTTCTTCCCTTTTTCATAATAGTTTTTCCCTATTTTCTTGTGGTTGTAGTTTCAAGGACTTTAACATCCTTCTTTCTTTTCAGATCATCTTTTCCAGTGGATCTTTCTGGCTCTGTTTCTCTTCATGCACTAAACAGAAATTCTCTCTGTTGACATCAAGGACATTTTCATCTCATATTCCTCCCTCTGTTTATTTTTCTTCTCCTTAATAGACAGCTAGCCGAGGGATTCAGAAGGTTGGCTCATTGACACCCCCCTCGTCGCCAAAGATGGCCGCTAAAAGTGGCCACAGACGCATATTGAGCGATGTCACTCACAGCGCCGTGTTCGGGGTCCCAGTCAGCAAGTCCACCCAGCTACTCCAGGCAGCCGCAGCTGAGGCGAGCCTCAACAAGTCCAAGTGAGCAGAATTAATTCCCCTCAGTGATCTGAGGATGAACCATCCTTTCATGGCACCGAGTGAGCTGCAAGGGGCAATAGACAGTCCATTCATATGACAGAACCCCAAAGAAGGATAAACGACCCTTTTACATCCCAGAGAATCCAGCTTCAGAAGAATCACTCAATTCAGTCTTTAAATAACTCTGCTCACTCACTCTTATTTGCATACATCAGTAGGCCAGTGTCCACAGACTTCACACCCAAGATCAAATTTCACTGCGCTCTTACCTGTGTTTATGTTTACATCTCTGTGTACTGCAGATCAGCCAGCACCACTCCTTCTGGCTCCCCCTGCTCATCCCAGCAGAGCGTGTACCATCCAGGTGATAATGACACCCAGTCAGCCCTCACTGCACCCAGTACTCAGCCTAGCTGGAACCCCTTTGGGGATGATAACTTCTCCAAGCTCACAGCAGAGGAGCTACTTAACAAAGACTTTGCAAAGCTAGCTGAGCGTAAGTGCAACTTTTCCACTGCATATTGCATACACCTGCAGCACTGGTAAATAATTGTGTTATCCCAAAAATAATTGCTACTTTGCTTTTTCCTTGTGCACAGCTGCTGCACCGGGTGAGAAGGTCACAGGCTCCAGTGAAAACCTCATTCCAGGGCTCAACACTTTCCCAGGTAAGTCTTTGCTGAATTATTTTCAGCATGCTGTCTCATTGCTTTGCATATTTCATCTCCATGGAGGCTTTTCTTCAAGCTATTATTCTGGATTATGTTGCTGTCTTGGCGAATGTCTAGAGTTGTCATAAAAATTAGCTTATGTCTTCCCTATCCTCTAGTCCCACCCACTCTCTTCTTCTGTCGTTCGCGCTCTCATGCTTATTTATTTGTTCTTCTCCATCTTTAATCATCTGTGCAATGTTAAGATGAAAGATCTGCAGACATCATGAGTGCAGGTTCAGTGTTGTTGACCGTCCCGGACCCCTTTAATAGCCTTTCCCTCTCGGACACCACAGGTAATTCTCCTGTCCACTACATGACACAGAACTAGCCGTGCCTTTGATACTCTCAGGCCTTAGACTCTTGAACAAATATATTCTTAGGGCTTATGAGTCACTTTTTTATTTACTGAAGTAGTTTCCTGGATATCAAACTTCCCAGAGGTTAGTTTATGAGTGCTAGTTGTGTGGTTTGGATTTGTACACATGGTCCTATCTTGTTGACACAGCAGGCAGCCTCACAGTGGCTCCTTGTCAGCTTCCATGAATAGAGGCCGTAGCTACAGCTAGATCGCATCTCATTTACAGATCTGTGCTTTCGCTGTTGCCTGGTAACGCGAAGGACAAATTCTCCTTTGTTAATTGGATTGCCTTACTGCTGGAGGAGCCTGCTTAACCAGTGCCACTAAGAACAAGAGAAAGTTAAGCGTGCTGTCTTGTTAAAATGATGACCCACCCAGCCTTTTATGTTCTCCTCGGTTTAGCCTTTAGCTTTTTCTGAAGTGCGTACTTGTTAGTCTTTGTGCAATGGCTGTTTAAGGCCATAACTGAGAGGATAAAAATGTTGAGGCTATTACATAATAAGGGTGTGGTTAATCTTCTCTACCCAGCCTAAGCTGCGTGCACACAAGCAAATACAGTCTGACTTCTCCTGATGAAGCAGAGAGGCATATCTGAGCAGCATGTAGGACAGGAGTGTCCAAACTTTTTTAATGGAGGCCAGATATTAAAAAATACTCTCATACAAATGAGACAAATGCAACTGTTTCGTCTTTCAGTAAAAAAAAGAATTTAATTCTTCTCCATCCCTGAAAGCTGCGGCCCTCAGTGTTGACTTTACATGTCTTTGCTGTGGCCATGTTTGCTAACTAGCAGATAATTTCTGCTGCTAGGTAATCATTTGTTTGCTTGTTCACCATCTGTTTATGAAAATACATTAGTTCTGCCCACGTAGTTCCTACTTTACTTGCAGCATGTCTACAAACTGTACGATAGCACTGCCATTATGAGGTGAACGGAAAAAATGCAAAGTTAACTTGCTTGATTAACCAAAATTGAGTGGCGGGCCACATATAGCCCTGGTATATTTTGAGAGGCAAGCCACGGGCCACATTTGGCACTCCCACCGGACTTTGGACATGCCAGATTTAGGATAAAGACTGCCTTTTTGGAATTAAGTTAAACATATAACATGCTGTGCAGCATTTCTAACTTTACACGTGTTTTCTGTTGACTTTAACTGGATTTAGCTTTGTGACATTTTGGATTTGTAAAAGGTTTTTCATCAGTGTTGGCCTCTTTCCAATAGTGAAGGGGGCAAAAGGTCACATCTGCTGTGCCATTTTCTGAGCCAACACATTCCTTGCCCCCCCCCCACCCCATTTTGCCCCATAGCAGTTTCCTGTAAGTATGAGCTGCGGTGAAAAGTCAGTAGTTTGTCTATTAATGCATGGCCTGTATTTCAGCTTAACTCAATCAGTAATTGATTCTAATAATAGAGGTGCATAATTTTAAGAAAATGTTTTTCATAATGAAGGTTTTGGTAAAGCCAACTTCATGAAGATGTCTTCCGCTCCTTTGTCTGCACCAGTCCAAAAATGAGCTGAGAGGTTTGGTATGTGGACAGTGACAGAGCACTGGGGCGATCTATGACTGCAGTGAAGAAACTCACTGATTGCTGTGACTTGTAGCTTGTTTTGAATAATCAAATCTTAATGTTTAAATTTGTACTTGAAGAGCGTGAATAACTCAGTGTTTTTTCAGGTATCGTTTTGCACCATAATTCTACTGGTAGAGGCTAGTATTTCACTCAACTGACTGGTCTTGGTGTGTGCAGCTGTCGTGGACAGAACTAAATAAACTAACAGTTTGATCATGGTATTATGGTTTCATGCAAGCAACCTGATTTGCAAGACATGGGAACTTGAAATTACCTTAAAATGTTCGCATCATGTTTTTTGCCTCCTGAACTTATTTTGTCCCGAACAATGTAAGCCATGTAGGCAAGTGGTTGTTTACGGTATTATAAATATTAGTTAACTTTAATTATATTCATGGACTTTGTCAGTATGTAATATTTTCCCACATTATTAGAGCTTCATATCTCTTTAGTTTTTCTGCTCCTTTTTATTTGTATGCAAAATCCTCCCTCTTCACCTCTCTCTCTCTCTTGCCATCTGTCCATTACTTCTCTCCGTCTTTTCTCTCTGGCTTGCTCACAGAGAAGCTGATTGAGGGACTGAAGTCCCCTGAAACTTCTCTGCTGCTCCCAGACCTCTTAACCCTGGCCAACCCCTTCAATAGTTCTGCAGAGAGCTCCACCCATGGTACTAGCTCTGTTTTGGTCCCCTGCCTTGCCCTAAAATTCCCAGTCTGCTCTGCATGCATCTTCTTGCCTTCCTTCTCCTGTTTCACTCACGTGGTCATGACATCAGAAAGACACACAGAGGAGTAACTCCTTCTCCTTCATCAGTTTTATCCTTACTAATCTTTTTTTCTTTTACATTACTAATATTGTCTTTGTATTACTGTCTTTTCCACTTGCTGTCACTCGCTGTAGTGAAGGCAGACGTGTGTGTCGATTCACTGATTCCGGGTTTGGAAGCCCCCCAGGCCCAGCTGCACTCAGGCCAGCCAGAGTTCATCACTACCAGCATGCCAGGTTAGCATCCTGGACCACAGAATAGGAAATCTTAACATAATTCTTTGCAGGATATTCACCAAGAGTAATTGTTTCCAGTTGTGGTCATAAACCCCTTGTCCCTTGTTGATATCATCTTGACCCCAGGGTTTTTTACTGAGGGACTTATACAACTGCTGTCACACTTTGGTTTGGACAGCACAAACCAGTTTATCATTAACAGTCACCATGGTGCCAGATCCTGACACAAATGACAACAAATTATGAATATGATAAATGAGTAATGATGTACAGTCATTACGTACCGTCATTGCATAGACCACTGCAAGCTTCTTTGTCATCTCTGGATGGCTTTGAACACGCACATAGGGCTGTCACCAGAACTCTCTATGAGCACATATCTGTGATCTTAGTTGTTCAAAACTCTTTATTTCCATCATCCACTGTGCTCTCGGTTATCACACCTCTGTTTGACCGGCTCTTTTTATGTTATCTCAATACAGCTTCTAATTCTGTACTTGTTTATTGGCACCTGACCGAAGAAAATTAGTGCCACCTACTGCTGATTTTGATGAACCAACTTCCAATATTTGCATAATGGTAGTGGGTGGAAAATTTACACGTTTTTGCTAATATTTTTAAAAAGTTGGTCAAAATTTGTGAAGCATTTGGGTGTACTCCTGGCAAGTGTGTAGGTTTTGGATTCATAGCTAATACTACTGAGTGTTAAAGTGTAGCTCCTGCCCCTGACTTTGCAGCATATTTTCAAGGGGATTTCCAACAGGATTTCTTTGATGCTGATGATTACTTGCTTTCAGGCATAAAACTATCCTACTAACCAAATGCATTTTCCTCTGCTCTTTAAGTTAACAATCTTATTTTTATTGTGACCCTTGTCCCTCTGGCTTTGCTTCGTCCTGTCTCAGACTCTCTCACTGGGGAGGACTCTCTGCTGGGTTGCGATCTGTTATCTCATACTTCTCCTCATGGGAACCAGTCGGTTTCTGCTCTCCCTTCCTCCTCCTCCTCCTGCTCCTCTGCTCCTCCTGGCTCCGGCCCTGGATCCTGTCTGGAGGAGCTGCCGCCTGGTCAGACAGCTTCTGGTAAGACCTCTTTGCAGCACCCCTCAGCTAGCCTTATGTCTGCAGGGCGTTTTGGCCCGCGAAACCATCACAGACTACAGATCCTTACCAAAACAGGAGGGCCTGTTCAGACGTGATAAGGAAATGGAATTAGGCACGTTAAATGACGGCTTCACAGACCCTTGACTCATTTGTAGAAGAGCCAAAAGCCACCTGAAATGCATGGCTTTTAAATACTGTGACTGCCCTGGCTCCATCTATTTTTAATCTACTTGCATCCTCCTTTCTTTTTGCTCTTTTCTTTGGCTGAGTTAACTTCTTTTCCCCCCTCCATCATTCCTTCACTTCCTCTTCCTTCACCGCAGACTCTGCCTTCCTCATGTCGTGTGGGGAGAAGGGCAATGACGACGAGTTTGACCCTATTCCTGTGCTCATCTCCAAAAACTCAAATCAAGGTAAGGTTAACAGAAGCCCGAGATGAGCACACACACCTGCTGAAGCCCAGCCTATGAGCCACAAAGATGAATGCCTTAGCCCCTAATTCAGTTAGCATAGCTCATCCCTGTGACCGCTGATGTGAAGTCTTGTATGGGTGTGCTTGTACATTAAAGCTTTTTATCCCATCAAGCTCTCACATTAGTCGCCTTCCTCTCTTTTCTTTCTAATGTTACACTGCCAGTGATTCTCCACCTTGCAGGTGTTTGGCTCTTTGTAGTTTACCTTGAAAGTCTCCTCATGATAGAATGGCATTCCCTTACTCTCCCCCTGTAATGATGCAGCTGTGTAAAGATTACCCCAGCTCACTCTGCCTGTTTCTCTTGTCTTTCTGCCCTGTTCATGCACCTCTCTGCTCTGCCATCACTTTCCCTTCATCTCCATCAACTCCTCGCTCCTAATTTCTCCATACAACCTCTGTTAATACTTATTCTTTGGCTTGTTTTTCACAATCTCCCTCGGCTCTCTTTCCATGTCCATCTCTTTCTCTGTCTCTCTCTCCCTCTCTCTCTTTCTGGCACGTTTCAGGTGGTCACTCGCGCAGCAACAGTGGCAGTTCAGAGTCCAGCATCCCCAACTTGGCCCGATCCCTTCTGCTGGTGGATCAGCTCATCGACCTCTAGAGGGGGTGGGAGAGGTCGAAGGGGCAGTGTGCAATCCTAACAAAGGGACGGGGGGAGGGTGGGGCATAGAGATGGGGAAGCCGAGGCACTTAATGTAGCACCTTGTTAAGTAAAACAGAGGAGCCAGCATAGATCGGTTCAGTGGAACCTTTCTTTTATTGTGCCTCCTTGGCCTCAACTCCATCTCTAGTTGCCTGATAAGCTGGCTTCATTTATCTGTGCTGGCTGCAACATCCCCACGCTGGTAAAAATCTTTTCATTAACGCCTGAGCATATCGTCTGCTTCTGTCCCCGGCTACGCCATGGCCTTCCTCATGCTTTCCTCATACTCGCATTAATATCCCTCACCGAGTGCACTGCCATGGTGATTGACTGTCATCATATGCACACGTTAAACTGCTTGATTCACAGCTGTTCACTTTTGTTCAGGGTTGAAGCTTTATTTAAACCAGCCACCTTCAGGCATGCTCATTTGTGTCACGGGTCTGACTAAAGAGTGAGGAGTCAAAATGGCGCAGAGCACCAGGATAATGTGCTGCACTTTCCTGTGAAAGCATTGAACTTAACTATTGACCAATCAAAGATGCACCCAGAGTTAACCACTGAGAGTGTTTGCACTGATTGAACCAGTTTGTAAACCAGTGAAGACAAAAATGTCAGCTGGAGGCTGATTACAGATTTCTCAAACTGGTGTTGTTTACTGAATTAATTCAAACAGGTTGCACCATCTTAGGAGGTCAGATCTGTGCTACTATTCCAATACAGATCGGTAGTCATGTTTTTAAGAGGTATTTATCAAAGCTAACTATGTATGAAGAGCTGCAGCTTTAGCATAACTGTATATGGCCGCCTCCTTCTGGATGTTAAGCAGGGTATTAATTTTCTAATCTTGTAAATCTGTCTGTCGTGATGATGTCCTGAAATCCTGTAACTGGTGAAATCAGTGTTAACACAGCTGATAAATTCAGTTCCATTGCCATGGCAGGATACTTTCACCTTCAGCATTATCTACAAAACTTCCTAAGACCATTAATGGTATGTGTGCATTTTATAATGACATCTTTTTATGTGTAGGGTCATGAGCTCAACATCCTATCTTTTGACCCGTAATCAAGATAAGCACAGCAGAAACTAAAGGGAATCAAATTATTTGACCTGTTGCCATGCCAAAGCTAAGAGGAAAGATTTTATGATGATGCTGTGTTTGCCTTGTTTCAGTCTGCTCTCAGGGTCGGTGAGGTAGATTTTAGCAGCATACCATTGTTACAGAGAGGAAGGTACAGTGTAGATTTTGAGCTTTACTTGTAAGTCTCCCATTGCCCATTGCCATCCTCTCTGTCTTACCTATCCAACCTGTTACTACCACATACGTTGAACACTGGGCTTATGTGTTCAGCCAGAGAAGGGATTCAGAAAACAAACTCCCTCATATGTACATAAAATCACTTTTAATTTTTGCTCTTGTTAGCACTGGTAAAAGTAGATTTGTGTGTGTGTGTGTGTGTGTGTGTGTGTGTGTGTGTGTGTGTAATATTTAAAGGCATTTCATCTATCACGGTATGAATAAATGTAACTATTATTGATAGCGCTTTAGAATGAATGTATGAACTGAGCACCATTATAAAATATGTAAAAATGAATAAGGAAATATATAGATTAAAAAAAAGTATTTGTGTACAAAGCTGTATTTAGGAGTGCAAAGATGTTGACCCTCTCCTCTGTCCAAAGTCCCTCTGTCTTTTCTCTTCATTCATGTCAAGCATTCAATTTTGGTTTTTGATGTAATCGTCACTGATACATGAAACAAAGTGCTTATGGCATACCTGACTGGGTAGTATTTTTATCTCTCCACTGCAGTTCTTCACATGATACTGGTTGTAAGTTACTGTATATTACTGAGAGAGATTTTATCTAACAGAAAAACAGAGCTAATGACGGAATTTACTTCCTGATATCTCTGTGGTGCCCCTCACCTCTGATAACTGTTGTCTTTCATTTGACTGAAGATGTTAAGACAGGCTTGAGTGACCTGAAAAACAGCTGTACAAGTTGTATTATATGTGATCAGCCATTACAACTGACTTTTCCTTCCACCTTTAAATGAATATTTCACCCCCAAATGATCATTTGTATATCAATTACTCACCCTTTCTTATGTTTAAGTGGAGAAGAAAACTTTGTTTTTCTTGCACACATACACAGTGAATGGAGAATCCAAAAACTGAGAAAATTCTTAATGAATTGAAGTCATAGGGGACCATGTTTGAAAACATCATTTCCAAACTCTCAGACAACTTGTGTTGTATAATCCAAGTCTCATGTATCCAGTGGTATTCTCAGTACTTCCCAAACACAAGGATTTTTGCTTAAACCATCATATTTAAAACTCTTCCACATAAACAGCAATGTTTTAAATGTTTTGAATATTACAATTTTAGTGAAAATGCACGTTTGGGAAGTTCTGCTCATACAGCCAGATAAATGAGACTTGGATTATACTGCACAAGTTGTGCAAGAGTTTGTAAACAGGGTTTTGCTTTAGTTTTGCTGTTGTGTAAATGAACAAGATTGTTTACCATTTTTTGGATTCTGCGGTCACAATGGAGACGTGAGAAAAACTATGTTTTCTTCTGAATTCAGCATGACACAGGATAGATATGTACATACAAACTGGAAACAGTACATTCCCTTTGACATACCATCACTGGTTTATTTGCTTGAAGTTTGGGACATAAGTAGTCACCCACACACACACACACACACACACACACACACACACACACATACACACACACATACACATTGTAAAGGTTAGTCATAGACATTGGCAACACTGTAAGAATTGGCATGGGTAACAAAAACTGTGCTTTCTTTTCTTTTTTTTTCCAGTTAAAAAGTCATTTGTATTTTTGTGGCTAATCTATGCAATCCTACAATAACGCTTCATGTTCTTATCAGACACTACAGCGCTGTATCCTGTAGAGTTCTCGCCTTGACTGTAGAGTTTTACTTGTGTTGCTGTGTAAAACCAATGTACTTGTTGTGCTGGACGGGTTGATACAGTGGCTGGTACAGATGTTACTTTGATTATATCAAAATGTTTGACTTGATTTGGCAGATGTCAAAGCAGGACCACTATGGAGTGTGTACTTCTATTTTTATGAATTAAGGTTCAGAAAGAGAGAGACTGAATAAAACTCATAAATGAGAATGTAAATGAAGTCTCTGTGGGTCACATTATTTGACTTTCACTCGCAAGAGTGAAGGAGCCAGCTTGCTTTATTGACAGTGTTAAGATTGAGTCTTCCATTTTTGTTGTTTTTATTCGCAGACAATGTAGATTGTAGATCCCCTCAGGCCTTTTCTGCTCAGACATCAGTATTAAACCAGTATTTAATGTGGAGCTTAGCACTATGGGAATATGTTTGCATCTCTTAGTACAAGCATCATCAGACACTTGTTTGTCTAACAACTTGCATCGGTGTTCTTTTGAGCTTTTCTCTGAAATTTAAAGGACTCTTCCAGTGTTTCCTAGGTTTTCTTTTTCTTATTCCTTTTTCTTGTCACCCACTCGTATCTTAGCTGTTCTATGCTTCCTTGGTAGACATGTATTTTAAAATTGCATTACTGCACCAGTGTTTCTTTTCTGTTAGACTGTAGGCGACCACAGATGGATTGTATAGCCAATGAGCTATGTTATGAGGAACTGATGGCTGTTATGTCACGTGATTACATGAGCAGTCTCACTGTTTGTCGTTTTGGTAGTCAGTCTGACCGGTGTTAGAATCTCTAGGTAATTTTAGTCTGGTTCAAATCTTGTAGATAGGTGTATAATATACAGAACAAAAATGTAAACACAGCTCTTTTGTTTTTGCTCCTGTTTTTCACAGGTTAGAGTTAAAGATAAATCTCTGAGATTTTGGTCACAAATTTGTTATATTTCCCTCTTAAAGCGCTTCTCCTTTTCCAAGATAATCTAGCCACCTGACAGGTGTGGCATATCAAGATGCTGATTAAACAGCATCATTACCACACAGGTGTGCCTTGGGGTGGTCACAATAAAGGCCACTCTAAAATGTACAGTTTGATCACACACACACACAATGGCACAGATGTCGCAAGTTTTGTGGAAGTGTGCCAGGCTGGTTGGATGTACTGCCAAATTCAGGGAAACAAGACTGGAGATGGCTGATAATAGTGAAATAAACATTCAGTTTACAGGCAACAGCTGCATTCCTGCAGTCAGCATGCCAATGGCACGCTCCCTCGAAACTTGAGACATCTGTGGCATTGTGTGTGTGTGTGTGTGTGTGTGTGTGTGTGTGTGTGATCAAAGTGCACATTTTAGAGTGGCCATTATTGTGACCATACCAAGGCACACCTGTGTAGTAATGATGCTGTTCAGTCAGCATCTTGATATGCTCGACCTGTCAGGCGGCTAGATTATCCTGGAAAAGGGGAAGTGCTCACTAACACAGATTTTAACGTTTGTGTCAAATTTAAAAGAAAAACATCAACTGAGTGCACAAAAAAGTCAGAGATCTTTAACTTAAACCTGTGAAAAATGGGAGCTAAAACAAAAGTGTTGGGTTTACATTTTTGTTCAGTGTATATGAAACAGGCTGTGGATAATTTGAAACAGATAAGTAATAAAGGAAATTACCCAAGACGTAAAACAAACCAAAAGCTGGTGTCTCCCCTTAATGGCTCCAACTAACATCTTCCCAAGAGCTGCCAGTTAACAGCTGCTGTCAACACTGCTGAGGTAAGACTGATCTGTCTCTGCTCATCTGTGCAAACCTGTCTGTCCCTAATTACCTCCCACTTTTACTGTGAAGGCTCTTTGTCCTTGTTTCCACAGACCTGTTGACTCCGTCTAAGCTTCCTTTACCTCAACACAATCAATTCTAACTAAAAGCAACATCCCTGTCTCCCCCCTAACACAAGGCGCTGTTTTTTCTGCAGCTGTGCAGAAACTAATTTGTGGAAACAAGGTTATTTGATGTTGTAATGATAGAGCTGGCCAGTCCTGTCTGTTGTATGTGACCTATTCAGAGTAGAATGTGTCTGTATCCTTGTAGTCGTGTGCCGGTTTCTCACTGTTGGGTTGTTCTCATTGATTCTTCAGTGGTTACAGATGTTACAGCTGAGCCATTGGTCATATAGTAAGTCGTGTGTGACTGAGGTTTGATGGTCTGGTAGATAAGTGAGCACCTGGACGTTAGATGGTAAAGTTTCTTGTAACTATTTATACTGTAAAGTTTTTGTTCCCCTCTGATATGTTTTGCTTTATCTCTGCTCTCTAATACAGATGTGCAAGGGGAGAGTAATGGCTACTCTGTGCTCGGTGAGGGACAAGAGACTGAACCTCAAGAAGGAGATTCTCAAGCACGTGAGGGATGCATGCACTCCAGCGATGAAGATGATGATGAGGAGGAGGAAGCCCATAAAGAGGAGCAGGAGAATGTGGTAGCCATTAAGAGTCATGCAGCAGCCCATGACAGCAGCGGCGCCAGACCTCTGCTGCTGGACTCTGAGGATGAAGAAGAACAAGGACCTCAGTTAGCCCTCCACTCATCACCGCACTCCAGCGCCGTACCAACACAACCATCTACTACCTTCCACCAACCTACTCCGAGCACCTTTGCTCAGAATCATTCCCAGCATGTACACGAACCAGCAAAAGGTGCAGATGTCGCTGCAGATGTCTTCTCAAAAGCCCCCTTTCGGATTGCGCAAGAAGAGCCGGCTGATGTGTTTGCTAACGCTCCGTTTCCACGTGGCCCCCTCGCAGCTCCGCAGCAGTTTGATGTATTCTCTCAGGCTCCCTTCGGAAAAAGAAAGGAGGCTATGGGAGCTCAGCTCTCGTATCCTCATGCAGCTGGAGTTCATGCTGTTACCCCTGATCAAGGTGTGTTGGGACAAGTTGCCCAGCAACCATTCCGCCCACAAGCTCTGGCCAAATATTCCCGACACTTTGAGGGACCTGTGCCCCAGCAGCCAGTAGCAGCTCATCGAGTAGTGTCTAACGTGAGCAGGCAAGCTGCTGTGGCATCAGTCCCCGTTGGACCTCTTCACTCATGGACCTCAGAAGTGGGCGCTGTAGACCCTTTCGTCTCTGCACCATTTCACCTCAAGGCCCCGCAAGAAAAACCCTGAACGCACACTCAGCGGTCAGGGCAGTGGGTATCAGCGCTCATCACTGAATTATGCAAACTCTAACAGGCATACTGCATGCTGTCACCAGCGCCGCAGCTGGACTGCAGGCCTGCATGGATCTCATTCTTAACTGGCTCCAATTAGTGATAGTGCAACGTCATCTTTACACTTGAATGCTCAGTTAGATTTAAAAAAACTGACATCATTTCCTGACTCCTAGTAGCTTTTTATTTTTTCTGTCACATCCTTTTACTTTTCGAATTGTCTTCAATCCTTTTGGTACGTACATCTATACAGAGACAATATGGTGGTCAAGCATTTGATTGTTTTCTTGCCTACCTCAGTTACTTTTTGTGTCAGCACGGAAACACCACACAGTGAGGGAGTACAATGATTGTGTGCAGCTTTGGCTGTTTCATTTCCTGTATATTTGAGCTTTACTGTGAAATTATGATCTGGTGACTGCGGAAGCCGAGGACGGCTGTGCTTGCACTTATTTTTTAATGCCAATTTATCAAGATCGTAAGTTAATTACGGGTTTAATTATGTTGATTCTTAAAAAAACAAATGGAAGATTCCTGGAGATAACAAGATGATTTGTCACAAGAAAACTAGTTTTGTTTTCTCAAGTTCATGGGATAATTACTGAGAACTTGAAAATGAGGGTCTGGGTTATTTGATCCCAACTAATTTCAGGCTTCATGAACAGCTGTCATGGTTTAAATCAGTTGCTACAGTTGTCAAGATGCTATCTGTACATGTCAGCATGGCACTCCTGATCTTTGATAAACATTTTAACTAATAAGAGCACACCTCCGTTTGTTTTCTTGTGGTAACAGGTTGATCTTCTCGTTATCTCAAGATAGCAAAGCTCATTTTCTCAAAATAACAAAATAATGAACTCGTGATCTTGAGATAACCACATTAAAACATTTCAAGCATGGCCGTTCTTTCGTCTGTAATGCCTCATTCCTTCTTTATGTTAGTTCTCAAAATTGTGCGATGTAGCTTGAATCACAAGATCATAACTTCACAGAAGCTCAGAGGAAGAAAAGACACTGTAAAGATATTTCAGAGGCATTTATCTGTTGTTACATCAAACGAGCAATTTGTTAACAACCTTACAATTATGCCCTCAGAGTCAGTACTTTGGGCGCTTTGGGTTTTATGCTTGACGGTTTGTTCTGACGCAGATGCTGGATAATGATGCATAGACATTTCAAGGACAACGTGTTTATGTGAAATGTAACTTTTTGTTGTTTCATTCCAAAATGTTTTGCATTTTGTCATGTATTATCCGTGTGGTCACTGTCCTGTCTGATGAAAATGGAATATCAGTGTTTATTCCATGAAACGTACGAGCCGTGTTTAAGTAGAAAATACATTATAGTGGTTCCAATGTTAGATAAATGTAGAAGACTTTTCTTTGTATCTAATTACGCTACAAGATGATCTCTCAGAAGCCTTATGCTCTTACAGTACATCCCTCTGACCACATCGAACAGCATCAATCACTTTTGCCTTCTGTGCCCTCCTTAAGAAATCTGCTGCATTGATCATTTTATTGCACTGGCATTCAGCACCAAATACGTGTGTACAATCGTGTACAACTTCCTTTTGCTGTCTGCAGTATGCTAATGCACCATCCAACTCTATAATGCATCTCTATGGTAGGTCTCTATAAACTCCAACTGTGTACTAACTGTGACTCACACGTACAAACAACTGACGTGAAAACATAAACTGCAACTTAAATAAAAGCTTTCCTGCAGTCACAAATATCTACAGCACTTATGCTTCGCAGTTCCAGTCAGGGATTGTAATAGTAGTATCTTCTAAGTGACATCTTGAATGGTGACTGATTGATGACATTCCTTTTGAGTTTATTTCCATCGCCATTTGGGAATATTTTATTATCCTTGTGCTCTGTAAAATCTTGGAACACTTTTTGGTTCCCATCGTGGCACTTTTTAGAAAGGGGATCCAACCTGTCTCAGCCCAAAGTTTAATTCATGTATTCCTCTGTTGCATTGTAAAATCCTGTTTTCTTTTCTATTTGAAGTGTACAATCTTTTTATATATATATATATATATATATATATATATATATATATATATATATATAAATGCTCACTTTCTTCACCCACCTTGTATACATGAAGGTTGCACATCGTCACTGACACAGAGTCAGGGTTCCCTAAGAATGCGTTATGATTGTAACACAGCTGTATAATGTATTTCAACAAGTGGTGATCCTGTTGGACAAAAAAAAGCACTCGAAATACTTATTATGCTGCACAGCCTGCCTTTGAAAACTATGTTGTATGTCATAAAAACTATTAAATGAATGTAAATCACATTTTTGCACAGTTTTTGCAGTTTTTTATCATCACTATACGTACACTGAAGCACTGTATGAGACACTTTTGATTTCGGAATTTCTATTTTACACCAACTTAGGCCTCTGTTCCACTACATATCTGTGTAAAAAACTGTTTTACTCCAACATATTTATCTAAAAGAAGGGCTGAGGGTACGCAAAAAAGGTGATATTGCAGTTATTTTGACAGATACTGATTGTGATATGAGTCATGATTTTAATGGGACGTAATTCTTGCATTTTATTTTTACTGAAGAAAAGATGAAGATTTGGTTTTTGCCAGGGTCTGTACCAGATGTTTTGGATATGATTTATTGGCTGGAGCATGTCTGTAGCACCATAATGCTTCATATACAATGGTATATTGTGACACATTTGACCTTTATCAAGAAATTGCAGCTCCTGCAATTTGGATATTTCATTTGGCCATATTGCTATTTTGATAAATTGTGCAGCCCTGTCTAAAAAGTATTTACCATGCTTTGCAGATTTCAATTTTACATACAAAACCGCTTCACGCAGACCAACTACACAGACTAAATACTGCTAATATGTTAGTGCCATCAACAATAATGATCCAGTCTGACAATATAACATAAACTGACCCAATTTGCTGCATCAACAACTTGAACTTTTCATACAGAGGGTAGTACATTTTGGTCAACACTATGCTTTTACTTTGAAATACAGCTAAGTTTACTGTCACATAAACCACACTGAAAAGGTTTATTTTCAGTGGTTGATGCTTTGATTCATGCTAAGATAAAACAAATTGATGTATCCAAGTCTAAAAATCTTTATGACGCCAAAAAAATAGTATTACAGAAATGAACCAGAAACTTTTTTAGATGTTTTGTTGTTGTTTTCAGTGTTAGTTCAGTGATACTTCGCTAGAGGGCGCTAACACACTGACACACCGGATGTCAGTCGCCATTACAGTAAGAAGAAGAAGAGCGGGCGTTTTCGTGTCTTGTTATCGTTTTACATTTTAACGACATTATTTATAAAGTATGCGGTGAGAAGTAAGTGATAACCGTTACAGAAACTGTAATAAAATATATTTATGTAGTATTACATCTATAAAAACTATGTCAGCTAACGTTACACGGTTTTCTCGTAAGTTTATTTTGTGAAAGCACGCGCCTTTTCATGCTAGCTACGTTAGTTGTTTGCTAATCACTAACGTTGTGATGCCTTCACTGTTTTTTATCACAAACTTCATTAGCTAAACGGATTTCTCTGTGTGTGTTTAACTTACTGGGAACAGGTAACACACTGTGTGTGTTTTCCTGAGCACGATGGCGACTCAGAGAGTGCTCCCTCAGAGCAAAGAGACTCTGCTGCAGAACTACAACAAGAGGCTGAAAGATGACATCAGGTCCATCCTGGACAACTTCACAGAGATTATCAAAACAGCAAAGGTACATAAAAACGTTACCACTCGAGTTTTATGTTCATTACTATCAATGGGAAGCAGGAAATATTACAGCGTAATTACTTCTCATTGATATCAGCATCACTCCAATCCCCTGTCATGTCCTGTCTCTTCACATTGTTCCTCTTTGTCCTCCAAATATTTGAGTATCTGTGATATTTCTCACGATGTTTTTTTTCTCCAGATAGAGGATGAGACACAGGTTTCCAGGGCAACCCAAGCAGAGCAGGACCATTATGAGATGCACGTCAGAGCAGCAAACATTGTAAGCATTGCTAAAAAGGCATCCAGCTAGTATTGTATTTAGTAGGGAGAGGGAAAGATGAGAGAGGAGCACAGGAAAGGTCACTTCAATCTGCTTCTGATTAACTTTGAGTATTAATTTAACATTGTCATGTTAGTTTGAGTAAATTTTTTGAGCCTTGCTGCTTTCTGAAATGATAAATAAAGCACACACACACACACACACACAAGATCCCTTACAGCCAACAGTTCATCACAGCCCTCAGCTGTAGGGTTTAAAAAAAATCATTTCACTCAACACTGTCTGTCAGTATTACATGTGACTTATCTATTGACTTCATATATGATGTCTATAGTGAGAAAAATTCTCCAATCTTATGTTTTATAGCTGCACCATTCTTTTGAATTGAAATACTGTAGATGTGGGGCGTTGGTGGCTTAGTGGGTAGAGTAGGCGCCCCATGTACAAGGCTGTTGCCGCAGCGGCCCAGGTTTCAGTCCAGCCTGTGGCCATTTGCTGCATGTCAACCCCCCCCCTCTCTCTCCCCCTTTCAAACTTACCTGTCCTGTCCATTAAAAAAGGCAAAAATGCCCTAAAAAATCTTTAAATAAAGAAATACTGTAGATGTGCATTATTTATATGAACTCCCCAAAGTTCAGGCTAGTATTTTTGGTATCTTTGTGAAGTTTGAGATCTCCACTAGAATTTAAAGTTTGGTTTGAGTACAGTACGGCTGCACGGCACAAATTTGTGCTTGCTGACCACTTTGAAGCCCTGAGGGGTTTAGGATAAAGTGACATGCGTCACAGTCAGGTGACTGAGATTGTTAGGCTTTCAGTGAGGAGCGGTTACTTTGAAAATGGTCATTCATTCACACATTTCCCCTCTCTTCTGTTGTGTCAGGTACGAGCTGGTGAGTCCCTCATGAAGCTGGTGTCCGATCTGAAGCAGTTCCTGATTCTGAACGACTTTCCCTCGGTGAACGACGCCATCAGCCTCCAGAACCAGCACCTCCGCTCGCTGCAGGAGGAGTGTGACAAGAAGCTCACCTCGCTCCGTGACGAGATCGCCATCGACCTGTATGAGCTAGAGGAAGAATATTACTCCTCCAGGTACAAGTAGGCTCATACTTGCCCCCCATCCCACCGCCATCTAAACCTCTTGGGTTGAATTTATCTCATCGTCACATCCATACGGTACCATTCATCAACACAGTTCATTGCTAAGGGTCGTTGAGATGAAGATCATCTCACTAAGTGACTTTCTTATTGATTAGTAAGTGCCTTGACTTTTTTTCTGCTCTGTGGCATGTGTCATATTTGGTCAAAGTACAGAGGACTTCAGCAGGACTGCAGGTATACGACTGAATATTAGCTTTAGCTGTGAACTACTGCAGCTCAACATGTGTTTAAGAGCCTTAAATGCAGTTTACAGATGCAGTTTGAAAGCCAGATGGCTTTTCTGGCGACAAGGATAAATTTCCATAAATTCAGAACCGAAAGCCTCAGTGTTGATCCACTTCTGGGTTAATTTCTAAATGGCTATCAGACTTTTGGTTTCCTCGTCTGCAGCGTCCATTAGGCTTTAGAGTTTTTATCAAATATTGTCATGCACATTGGAGAGATGCATGGTTTGGTGGAATTTCAGTAATGTGGCCTTTGCTCCTAGTTTAGTTACTATAATATTTTAAATTGAAATAATGACCAGAGTTCATTAAAGCCCATGTAGACAACCTCTTTTAGAATAATCACACAGTTAAAGAACTATTTCAGAATAAAGATTTTATAGATGTATCATTCATTTTTATTGAAGATTATTTATATGTAATACTTAAATCATGAATTGAAATAATGATGACCTATATGGTAGATTTTAAAGATAGAGTTTGGATGAATGTTTGGCATGAACTGTAAAATTAGACATGACTATTTGCTGTTATTTATTCAAGGTGAAATCTGGAACTACTGAGAGTTTTTCAAGTAGACATTTTCTCCCAGTAAGAGTGATTTAGGTACCATAATCATTTTGAATTGATTCCGTCCTTAAGACCACAAGTAACTCGAGCTGTAACTATGCGAGTGGTGTTAATCACACATGGTGTGGTTGTACTTGTGTACCAGATTGTGCCAGCTGTTCCAGCAGACCCGGAATGATTAAGAAATAAAGTAGAGACAAAACACTGTAGTAGTTTGTCTTGTTTTCTGTGAGAAAGTACTAAGGAGTGTCTCTCAGTCTTGTTTGGAGCATGCTGGGTGTGGGCTTTCCTTCTTCACTGCACTCGCTCTGCTTTCTCCTCCACCAGCAACTAATCACTCTTTTTGCTGTGGGGTTGTACAAATTTCTTATCCATTGTCTGTGTATTACCAACAGTAGATGGCAGTAGGCATGCCCCCAATTTGGCAGGTAGGAGTACCACCACGGAAATAAAGGACAGAGGGCAGCAGCAAAACGTATTTTAGCCACCTGAATATTTGGAATATTTCCAACACTTTACCTTGCTGTCAGATAGCACTTTCTGTCAGGGAACTGAAGCCGTTATATCAATCTGTGCTCTCCTCAAAGCATTGATTGTGTTATTGTGTGACTTTGGATTTTTAAAGGGTTCGTTCAGATTCATCAAAGTCACACAATAACACAGACAAAATGATTGAGACAGCAGTAGACCAGCAGCTTCAGTATTCTGTGAAGTAAAATTACTGTTTTTGACAAAGGAGTCTGGTGGCTTTGAGGAGAGCATAGATAATGGCTTAGTTCCCTGTTAGAAAGGGCTGTTTGACGGCAAGGTAAAGTTGCGATAACAAGCTAAATATGCTGACACATAAATGATACTGATTTTTTTAGGTGGCTATAATATGTTTTGCTGCTGCTCCCGTCCACAGCAGTACATTGTTCAGCTTCTGTGACAGTACACCTGTCTGCTTCTCCAAACTGGGACTTGCTGAGTACCTCATACAACCCCACAGCAGAAAATCCAAACTATTCCTTTAAAATCATCAGTCAATACATCACACCCCTGACGACAGTATCAAGTTAATAAATAGCTGTTCTAGGTGTTGACCTAGCCTCCATTGCTTCTGCATAACCTCCACGCTTCTAACGTACGTGCGCCTTCTCATGTGCTCCTCTACGTGTATGAATGTGCTTATTCTGACCTGCCGCTCTCGTCTGCTCCTCTCTTTCTGTGCTGCGCTGATTCTTTGCCTCCTACTGGTTTCTGCTCTGCAAAGCTACAGTCAGTGGGACAGCACTGATCTGCCACTGTGTGAGGCCTACCGCCGACGAGACAGTTGGGCCTCCCCAGGCAGCAGCTGCAGCTCTACGCAGGGAGACCGGGAGGATGTGGAAGGACCTCCTTCTCAGGAGACAAACCCCCAACACCACCTCAACGGACATGGGACGTCCTCCATAGAGAAACCATGAGGAGAGAAGCTGACGCTGATAGAAACGCCTGTGCTGTTTGTACTAATGTGGTTTGGCTGATTTAGTTTCCATTACACATTTTGAACTAGTGTCTGACTACTGTAACATGTCATGGACTGAAACTTGGCACTGAGGATTTCTCTTGCACGGACAGGTATTATGAGCAAGAAATACCTGAAAGTCACCATAATCAGAAAAATGACCTGTACAGTGTATAAGACGTAACATTCCCCTCAGTTTAAACAACTTTTTCCTTAAATTAATTCATAAATTTGCATACACTGACTTATATACTGTATATACAATGCTGAAGTAAAGGAAGTAGACAGCTTTATGAATTTGAAGTGTACCTTTGCAGTATTTCATTGCCAGTACACATTTTTTTATATTTTCATGCTGGACTTGGCTCAAGTGTTGAATGAGTGTGTTCTTACATTTATTTTGTAATGTTTTTTTTACTACTCTAAACACTGGACACATTAAAGAACAACTTAAAGCTTGTGGTTTTGTTTTTTTTAATTTTCTGAAAGCCATAAGACATAATTCTACAACTAACAGTCAACATTTAATGATGGACTAAAAAGCAAATCTACCACTTAATTAATTAAACACTTGTTAAAGGGGTAGTTCACCCCAAAATCTAAAATGCATATATTCCCTCTTACCTGTAATGCTATTTATCAATCTAGTTTGTTTTGGTGTGAGCTGTTGAGTGTTGGAGATATCGGCTGTAGAGATGTCTGCCTTCTCTCCAATATAATGGAACTAGATGGCACTCAGCTTGTGGTGCTCAAAGCACCAAAAAATAGATTTGAAAAACTCAACAGCAATGTCTCTTTCCAGAAACTATAACCCAGTTACTGAAGAAAATCCACAGACCTTGTTGTGAGCAGTTTCATGTAGGAACTACTTCCTTCCTACGGAACTACACCTGCCAAACATCACAGCACAGAAGGAAGGGTGCATCTCCTCTCGGAAAAGAGGCTTGTGCTCATGACAGCTTGAGATGTAAACATTAATGGTGTCCTCCTCGGCTGAGCTGCACCATCAGCTAACTCAGTGGTGCTACATGAGCAAGCAGTCGATGCACTCTTCCTTCTGCACGGTCAAACGGTTGACAGTTCTTACAGGAAAATGCTACCACTACACCACAGGTTCCATTATCTTGGAGAGAAGGCAGACGGCTAATATCTTCAGCCCTCTGCAACTCACACCAAAACAATCTAGAGTGATAAACAGCACTAAAGGTGAGAGGAAAATGTGTTTTTGATTTCTGGGAAGAACTGTCCCTTTAATATATTTGTGTATTCCTTGACTGGTCCTTGGTTATCAGACAATCCTGAGCCATAAAAGCCACATGGTTTCCTCAATGATGAAGAACGCACCACAGAGAAAATGTTCTGTATACAGAAAACCACAAGGAGCTTTTTAAAATATGTACAAAATACTACACTGAAGGGTCTTGGTATTCCTCCAATCAATAGCTGTAGGAGAAGCAGTCTGCAAATCTTCGTGGCTCAGCTGGAGTCTTCAATCCTCATGAGTAACTCATTCTTAAAAAAAGTATCCAGCTCCTCAATATCGTCGGTTCATCTTCTTGAACTTCTCATAATGGTAGTCATCTGTGGCTTTTTCGTTGTTTGGACGTTTGCGGTAGTTTGGTGGTGACGAAGCTGTGGAGTAACAGAAGAAGGTATAAATCAGATTATAGGTTTCAGAAAAGCGGTAAGAAGCTGTTAAACTGTTTGTATTAACAATATTCCAAATTAGGTCACCAATGCTAGACAGTTTATATAAACAAGTACAACTTGAAATGCTCTTGTTTCAGTGTGCTTGCAAGAAACAGTCTCTTACCCTCTGGACCTGGTTTCTCAGTGTCTCCCACACGCAGTGGCCTGGCCTTGGGCTCCTCTCTGTGTCTGTGGTGCCTCTGTGGTGCGTTCACATCCTCATGATAGACTGAGAAAAGACATTACGTATTAAACCAACCATCCACCTCTCATGTCCTTCTCAAATCCTAGTGTGTACAGATCAAAAGCACTCACAGCGGTTGTGTTGGACGTAGTTAACAGCGATGTTGGTGGGTACAAAAGATGTGCCATGGTCTTTTTTCTTGTTCCTCTGTTCTGCCAGAAGCTTGGCTTTTGCATCCTCTGTCTGGATAATGTTCTTTATCTTTGCACTGGGAAGGAAATCACAGGAACAGGCTGTCACTAACAGAGCTGTATCATGTTTGTCAGCTAATTACTTCCATGTCTCAATAAAGAATATCTCCCATATAGATTAAAAAAAAAAAAAAGACTACTGTTGAAGATTCCAAAAAATAAATCTATAAGATCATTCAAAGAATCTCCTATACGTACTCAATACCAAGATCGACTTCAGGGATCCCGCTCAGCATCTGATTGGACAACATCTCCTCTGTCTTCTTGGCAGAATTCACTCGGATGCTCTCAGGCAGCTCATACAGGTGATCCTCTGCATTCTTCACCTTAACTTTCTGTTCCTCGGCCTCCACTAAGCCCTTCTTCTTCTTCAGCTCTGTTTCAATGTATTTCATCCTGTGAGGGTAGATTTATGAATGTTGGCGAACAATGGCAGAAAATTCACAAATCTTTCAACTAAATATACTGACCCAAGTCATGCATGTTTGCCCTCCACATTTAGATAAAGCAGGTGTTGAATATTGCTGTCCAAATTGTGGATTAACTCATGCAAACAAATGAAGAAGTAGGTGCTCTGGTTGAGGTGGTGATTGGAATTAACTGGTTCACCCAAGTCTGACCAGTGTGTGCCCCCTGGACTTCAGTCAGCACTCACTGAATGCCAAAAAGTTTGAGGTTGTGTGTGTGTGTGTGTGTGTGTGTGTGTGTGTGTGTGTGTGTGTGTGTCAAAAGTGTGGAAAAAAAAAAAGCCGACATACATGTCCGCATCCTCGTCTCTTCTGTTAGTTTCAGCAGAAAAGGAGGTGCCCAGGTTCAGATCCGTCTCCTCTTCAGTCCTGCATATGGAAAAGAGGTCATCTCAAATTCAGTGTCATATGAGATTACGCACATTGTTCATGTTGTAATGGCACACTAGTACATACACAAAATGTTAATTACACTGCATCAAAATGATTAAAGCAGTCACAGATTTACTTACATGTCCCTATTCCTGTCTTTGACTTTCTTCATGTCTACAACGCCCCCAGTCTTCAGTTTAAAAGGATCATTCTGTGAGAGAAAGTTTATTTTAATAACAAAATATTAAGCAAATAGAAAATTAAACACACATATGCTGGTTAATCAAAACAGATAACATTTCTAAAAGGTTGCTTACATCAATTTCAGCCTCTGGTGGCAGTTTCTCCCCGACCAACAGGGCTGTCACACTGAACAAAAGAGAAATATGAAGGTCAATTTGTGACTTATATATTTTGATGTTGTTCATTAGATTGTAGGCATAAAAACATGTTCATAGTTTGAGAAACAGCATTAATTATGTTAGGGACTGTTCATTATTTATGAGAGGGGGCGGGGTGGTGCAAAAATGGGGGAGACACATCAAATATTTTTTAAGCACTGGGGAAGAAAAAATTGACAAAATTACACCATATATCACAGCCAGAAACTGTAAAAACAGAATTTATTGTTAGATTGTCATATTTCCGACCATCCCTGAACACATTATATGGGACGAATACTTCTGTCAGAATCAAAAATAACCAAATCTGAGCTCAACATAATGACATGTTATTGAAATCACTTTATTCCATGTCTCATTTCAAATTTTGCCAAAAATAAACCATTTGACCTAACCAGCCAGCGTGCTCGACAAGAGTGATAAACTGAGACTTTCTTCAACTCCATAATTTCATCTTTGACTTTTAACTTTCACACATCAAAGGGTTAGTTCTTAGGATCTAACAATTAATTTATTGTAGAGGGACGGTGTTGCATTTTCCCCTAGTCACTCAGGGAGGCTCAAAGAAATGTATTTGTAAGTTTGGGGAGCGTCAAAAAAAAGTTACACCCCAGCTACCCCTAGTCTGATAAGAAAGAACAGTCCCTGATATTCACGTTACCTGACTCCGGTCTGTCGTTTCCGTAAACTCTGAAGCTCTTTAGCCTCCTCCACTTTAGATCTAAACGACCAGGAAATAACGTGATGTTAGGTAAAATACAACTTCAAATTAAAAAAACAAAGTCTGTTTATAAATATGTAGTTTTTAACTTGCTTTTAACTGATGGGGCAATTGGCTACGTTAGCTAGCATAACGTTAACGTAGCTAACGCTAGTATTTTTGTTCATGTCGTAGAGTTTTAATAAAGCTACTTAACGCTACCTGACTTCTTCGGTTGTCTCATCCTCCTCTACATCTGACGAGTCCTTTCTCCGCCTAAAGTTTCTGCCACACGGCATTTTTAATGCAGCTTGATAATGTTATTTCTTAGCTTTCGCACGACTACGTTTGACGATAGCAGATGGTTTGATTTCGAGGGGGTGAACTTTAACAGACGTACAATAATAGTGCGTCACTTCCACATATGTAATAGACAACTTCCGGGTTTTAGATAATCATAACAAACATGGCGTCGTGCAGGCAGGTCGGCAGGTTGTTGGGTGTTTCAGCATGGCTTTCGCGTCCGTAAGTTTACCTGTTTGTCAGTCGTGAAAGTGCAATGTCATTTAGCTTTTTTAATGCTTGTACGATTGCATTGACCCCTCAAGTACCAGGGTCTGGCTGACGTAAACTATTAGCGGCTAGCTAGCGAGCTAAGTTGCAAAGTGACGCAGAATAGTTATTAGGCTATGTGCCAGAGCAGCATGATATAATGAACGTTACTGTACTGTGTTAGCTCTTAAGATCAGAGTGAGTTAATAAAGCTTTTTTGACACCTCGGAGAGAAATGACTCTTATATGTCGTGCTTCAAATAATTCTTTAGAAGTCTAACAAGATTAAGTGTACAGATAAAGACAGCTCTTCAAGATGTGATCTTTGTGCGCATCGCTTGGACACTGTAACGTTAATGTTATCTAAGCAAAGCTGCTTTATGTCTGTCATATTTCATGGGGACTGTGGGTGAATTGCAAGACAAATACACGAGTAGGTGGACTTCTTGACTCTAACTGGACTTTTCAGTGCAGCTTTGATTTTGTGTTTGGACTCCTTTTGTTGAAAATGAAACTTTCTTGCGAGTCACAGTTCTCTGTGACTCATAAAAGTGTCTTTTCCTAAGTTGGACAGAAGGGTGGATTCAGGAACAATTTAAATTGGTCACATATATATATATATATATATATATATATATATATATATATATTTAAATTTTATACTTAATTCTTGTTACTGTTACTGTGATAAAGTAGACATTAGTTTACCTATTAAGACTTTTAGTACATGAAAGATTAAAGTACAAAAACGAAAAAAATGTTGTTATCTCCATAAAATAACCCCAAATAGCTGTCAAAACAAAAGATTTAAATAAATATATAATATAAAAATATCAATATGTATACTATATATATTAATATAATATATAATATAAAAATATTATTATGTAAAGTTCTAACACCAAAAATCTCGATTTTGGTCTCTTTGGCAGCACCTGCTGTGATGAGTAGGAACTGCAGTCCGTTTGTTGGCAGACTGCCTACATTGTCATATGTAATCACATTTAGAGCACTGGTTATCCGGTTTGGGTAATCGTGCAAAGTTTGAATGTGGATGAAGGTGATCCAGTCTACTGTTGCTTTGAAAAACCAGCAAAAAGTAAAACAGATTAGCTCATCATGGACAGCAAAACATGGGTTTTAACTCTGGATCATTCTTGTCCAGATTACTAATTTTGAACAACTGGGCCAAGAGGGGTTAAAACTTTTCTGGTGGGCACTGTTCTAGATACTTGTCTATATATGAGCTTAATTTGTTGTGGCCATCATGATATATCGCACATCCATCAATTAGCTACAACCACTTATCCTTAAAGGTCACAGGGGCTAGAGCCAGTCCCCTGACATTGAGTGAGAGGTAACACATCCTGGAACAAGTTGTCAATTACAAGGCTAACACAAAGAAACGGACTCATATAACCCCTATGGGCAATTCAGAGTCCCTGGTTAACCCAACCTGTATGTCTTTCAAGAATACATGTCCCAGCCTGCCTGCAGGTTTGCACCCAGACATTCTGAGTGGTAACTAACCACTGCACATCTGTGCCACACATAAGATGTCCCATTGTGTATATCAAATGTTTTAATTCCAGCAATCATGACATTCTTCATTTTGTCAGACAAAGGTGCTTTCAAATAAATAGTGATCTGTATTATGAAGTCAAAAACAGACATGTATTGAGCATTTTGGCAAGGACAAGACCAATGGTGACTACGGGACATAATATGTGTTTCATGAGTCGTTGCAGGGCTCGTTTGCTTATTGCCTCAATAATTGGATTTTGCTATAAAGGAATTTTGTGTTGTTTTAACACTTTTGCACAAAGGGTTTTATTGGGTGAGTCAGATTCCTTGTTGAACCTGTTAGTGGCACACCCACAGATTTTTTAAGCATGAATTTGTTAATGATGTGTGATTTGTGCAGTAGTAACTTTTTAAATCTCTTCTTTGTGTTGTTTCAGTCTTGCAGTCAGTGGATATCAGAGAGCCGGATTACACTGGCCTTCACATAGCACAGGACTACCAAACAGATGGCCACAAAACCCCCATTGGGTTGTTCCTGGTTTGTATGCATGCAGCATCCTTGTGGTTGTCTGACTCGGAAAACACTGCATAATGACAGATGTAACTTTCTCGTTCTTTTTGTTTTGTCTCCTTTCAGGAAGGACGATGTTTGTGCAGACACAGGACACACCAAATCCAAACAGCCTAAAGTTTCTGCCCGGTCGTATAGTTCTTGAAACAGGGACTATGAATTTCGCCGGCCCTCGTGACGCACACTGCTCACCCTTAGCCCGGTTTGTGACTTCTTACATACAAGGTCACTGAACTGAGAGTAATATATCAGTCTCACAGCAAACATTGTGATGTGGCATGGCAGGAAAAAGAACAGGTTTGAATAACTGTGTTGATGTTGGCTGTGTTCCACTGTTTTACACCCATATGGATTGTCATTTTTACTTACACTTGTCTGATAAGTCACCTGTAAAGATTTATTCACCTGCTGTACCAGCAGCGTGAGAACCAAAGAAATCAGTGTACTCATAAAGTAAAAAATAGTAAGACTTCTGGGTGCTCCTCAGAATGTCCTTGAGTCTGCAGTCATCGACCTTACAGCTGAGGACACTGTTCCTACATCTGTCCAATTTAGTACTTATAAAAGTATGAAACAGTGTGTCTTCCAGTGAATGATAAATTCTCTTACTGTGGTTGCTTGACTCAGCTTTTACATCTAATTGAGCTTTAAAATTTTCACTTTTAACAGCCTACAATAAATAATATATATAGTATAAGCAGAAGGAGTACAATATACTACATATATAAATGTAATTATCTACACGTGTGTAGATCATTTTCTTTCTGTTTTTAAACTTCATATCTATTATTGGTTTGGTTTGTATGGCCTTGTTTTTTAATAGTCGTGTCAAATTAACTTTGTAATTGATCCAGCACTTAACAAAGCCTCACTTAAGTTCTGTTCTGTCTCCAGACAGCTGTTTAGGATTGATGGAGTCAAGAGTGTCTTCCTGGGCCCTGACTTTATCACCATAACAAGGGTAAAATCACGTCGAGTTCATATGAACCTCATAGTGTAGCATATTGTTATGTCATTGCTCAGAATAGCCTGTTTTCTTTCTGTCTCTGTGCAGGCTGATGAAACTATGGAATGGAAAGTTATCAAGCCTGACGTGTTTGCTGCCATTATGGACTTTTTCACTTCTGGACTTCCTGTGGTCAATGAGGACAGCGCACCTAGTCCAGACACAGGTAAGGATTTCAATCAGCTGCAGGGAAAACACTGAAATAGATCGAATGGGTAGGGCCAGCTATTTGTGAATTTATGCCAAGGAATTTCCAATTGTCTTTCCAGCACCATCAGATGATGACGATGAAGTAGTTGCAATGATCAAAGAACTGCTGGATACTCGAATAAGGTAGCTGCTTTTGAAGAGCTGTATCAGCATCTGTTACTGCGGTTTTCTGTCCTTTACCCACACATGTTTTTGTTCCTCTTCCCCAGGCCAACCGTGCAGGAGGACGGAGGTGATGTTGTGTATCGGGGTTTTGAGGACGGCATTGTTAAACTGAAGCTGCAGGGCTCCTGCACCAGTTGTCCCAGTTCCATTGTTACTCTGAAGAATGGCATCCAAAACATGCTGCAGTTTTACGTCCCCGAAGTTGAATCAGTGGAGCAGGTTTGTTCTCCTGCTTTGCTGTAAACAAGCTGTAAACATGTTAGAGCAGACAACACAGCACAACAGATGTTTTATGTAATATAAACACTGTAATTTAAAAAATAATTGTTTGTAATTTGATAACTGTTTATATTGGCCCTGTCATTACTCATAATTACCATCAGCAGTCAGCGGAGGAAAAAAGTCTGTGCTACTTATAAGTGATCGCTGACGTTGTAATTTTATTTCCACAGGTGAAGGATGAGGATGAGGAGGAGGCTGCCCAAGTCTGAACTGCACTGAAACCCCATTTACACATTCCTCGCTCCCTCGGCCACCTCCTCAATGCAAGCCATAGTTGCAATACAGTGAGCTGGTTTGTATCACAGCTGTGTGAGAGAACGCATCATCATCATCATCATCATCATCATCATTCATCCAGATGTTATTATTGATTTTGTAGCTATTATCTGTACAATGACAGTATTTTAAAACATGGAGACAGAAGAGCGCAGTCATAGGAACTGATGATTGTAGAGCTGAAAAAAATTGTATTTATTATTTCACATTGCTATACTTTTTGAATCAGTCACTAGGCAAAACTGCATTGAACAGACTGAAGTTACATACTGTATGTATATAAATAAAGTTTGTTGAAATATTTTATGATGGCTGTGCAGTATTTTGTTGTGTATGTGGAGTGAATAATTTATATGTTTAATATCACAGAATTGCAATTTCCAAGCCTCTTCCAGTGCAAATATACAAGATTACGGTCGCTAGATATTACTGTCACAATCATACTGTTTTACTTTATTTTTTTTCCATGAAGATATTATTTTTGACAAATGCAAAGAGGTGTATTTGTTGAGTTGAATTACAAATTGAATATTTGGGCTTCTTTGTCAGACTAGTCTAGCATTTTTCTGAGGGTTGTGACATCTTAAACTGAGATTATTGTAATATTTCTGAGATTTAGGGGGATTTAATGACAGAAAGAGGACATTTAAATTATTTAATAACACACATTACACATTTTAAAGGCTGATTTTAATACAAATTTGATCAAATTTGATTTTGTAACCAAGATGTCCTTGGAAGTGTAGACATGGCCTTGACATGACATACTACCTACATAACAGTGTAAAGAGATCAGATTCACAGAAAACCTTTAAAAGTTAGTAAAATGGTGATTTTTAAAATACACATTTGAAACAGTAAAATGGGTTGTGCTGCAGGACTTTGGACTCAAGACCTTTAAACGATTTAATTAAACGATTAGTCAATTAATCAACAGTAAGTTATAATGCTGCAGTGTTTGACCAGATTTGACATCAATCTGCAGTTGGCAGAGAACACAGGCCTGTCACTGCGCAGTAATGTTGACTCAAGGTGTGCTGAATAGCAGCAGCAGCAGCAGGGTCAGCACGGATCTGCATCCTGATGCCACGTCAGGATTGCCTGCGTCCGTGGGTGCAACTTGACTGACAGGCTGCTGGACCAATCAGAGGGCGCCATGGAAGAAGGCGGTTGGCTCTGAGTCAGTGCGAACAGGAGGGGGGGCGAAGCTTATTTGACAGGCGTTCCCAGCTACCCGAGTAGCTGTAACTGGCAGCCAAACTGTAGACATGTGTGGTAAGTACTGAAGAAATTATACCTTTATATTATTACACAGGAATTATATCTTATCCTTTATTTACGAGGACGGCGAATAATCTACTGTGAAATGCTGCTAGCATCATTAGGGTCGGCTAAAGGCGCTAGTCATGATATTAGCTAAGGGTGGCTAACCGGAGTTAGCGAGCATGAGCTGGTGCTGCTGATGCTGTTAGCCAGCCAAATATGAAGCAACCGCCGTTTCGTTTAACTGTACGTCCTTTATGTTTATTTGAAGCCAACAGTGTCTAATGGCAAGACGATATCTGGCAGTAACGTTAAAATGTTTATTCCTGCTAACGCAGGTTGCGTGGTTTGCGGTAACATTACGTCCATCGCGTAACTTTCCATTAAACCTCTGTCACACCGGTTTGTCTATCTAGCGTTAAACGTGCGACTTGATACTGGCATTATGTTTTAATTAGAGTCTTTCAGATATGTTTTGTGCTTAAAAAATGGAAGCGTGAAAAGAGGTGTCCTTTGGTTGGATGTTACACTCGTGTGTCGCCATCATACTGCACTAAGGTTAAACTTCTATTGAGAAAGTTCCTGGAAAAGATTTGCCTTTGTCAGTTTGGGAATTGTAGTTCCTCCTGTAGTTAAGATTTTTAGATAATATCTACTCCTGCCCCACATTGTCTGTCTCCTTTAGTCATACCTGATAACTGATGCTTCTCTGTCTCCCATCACTGTCACTATAATCTCACCTATCAAGACCAGATAGACCAGTTGTTATTCTTAGGCTATCAAAACAAATACTTCTCTATTAACATCTATCGTCACAACAGTATGTCACTTTGCTGTTTGTTAAGCAAAGGTCAGTCTTATGCTCTGTGCGCCTACTTGCTGCAACATTTTCCTTGGTAATTTTTTCCCCCCACTGCCTTCTTCCATCACCTGCCTTTCTGAATGAATGCTCTGTTGAACCAGGCAGCCCTCTGGCTCTATATTTGCATTTATCTGTTGGTGCTTAGCAGTGTAACAGGGCTGTATTTCATGCCTCCCCTCTGGATAATTAAGGTGACACTCCTGTCAGTGAGAGTTATTCACTGGGCAAAGATTGCACTGGCTATGGATGCCAAATATCTGCAGGAAAGACTGCTAATTATTGCTGGGATTTATCATTGAATTGCTTAAGTCTTGATTCATATGGATCTGTTGTTGCACAATAATAGTGTTTGAGTCAGTTATACACAAACTAATTTCCATCAAATTTATACAGTGACACTGTAAATGTCTTAAAATGATGTGCAGATTTTTGCAAAGATGGTTTTAATTGTCAGTCGTAGTTATACACAAGCATCTTGGACCAAGACCAAAACCAAAACATCTTGAATGAGATTTCTTGTGTCGCTGTGACACTCCCCCTCCTCCCCAGGCAGAAATATCAGCTTGCGAAATGCCGAGTCTATAGATATACCCCATTGTCTGTAAGCAGGTCTTACTGCCCACACAGAAAACTGTTTTTCCAGTGCTCTTGTAAGACTGGTTTCTTTTTGATTTTTAGTCGAGGAAATAGTAGAGGCTGTGACATGACTAAGTAATGCTTGTCCCACTTCTGAAGGAATCACATTACATTCTTCTTGGTTTCAGCAGCCGTCTCTACATTCATTCTTGTCATTAGTGGAGATCGGAAAGGCAATATTATTACAATATTAACTTCTGGTGGAATTGTATTGTGACAGTATGAATATAACATGTTTTGGTTTGACAAAATTCAGTTGTACAAATAAACAAATCCAAGAAAGGTTTTGCCTTATGTAATGACAGTAGAACACATAATATTTTCTGTTTTTTTGCACACATTTGTTAAATCCTGATATATATATTTTATATTTAGGATTGCAACAGTATGAGATCACTTTCATGGTGTATAGTATTACACAATGGTTATTGCTGTAATCAGTTACAGTGACCCTTAAAGGAATAAGAGCAGAAAAGTGTTGTAGAAATAAATGTTACTTACTTACGTACTTACTTAAATCCACATGTAGTGGTCCAGACTTATTTGGGTGATACTAGAGGTGCAGGACTGCAACAGCATTAAGCAGTCAGAATCAGCAGCAAAACAGCACTGAATTGACAGCTAGCTAACACTTTAACATTGATGCACCACTGCTGACAGGCATTTCAATCAATCTTTGCCTCCAGCTGCACTTCTAAAGCATACTTCTAAAGAAAGACATATGAACAGAAATCTGCTTTAGAGGCCTGAAATTCGTTATATAGAAAACCAGCACTGAATCTTGACCTTTTGTTCCTTCCTCTCCCCAGGAATCTTCGCCTATCTCAACTACCATGTGCCAAGGAATCGCCGTGAGATCCTTGAGATACTCCTCAAAGGTCTGCGCCGTTTGGAGTACAGAGGCTACGACTCAGCTGGTGAGCGAGATGGAGAATGCTCATATCTACAAAACTGTTTTTATCTGTCCTCTGTCCTTCACTGTCCCTGACTGTCTGCCTCCAGGACAGTTATTCTAATAATGCCACCAAATTGCTGATAGTATTCACATTAGGTTCAACAACAGTAATGCAACACAAGAACATCTTCTCAGTCACACTCAATGTTTTGTTTATTTGCTCTAATGAGATCGGAACATAAAGCAAGACTGTTGTTCACTGTGAATAATTGAACAGCCATAACTGTATGATGCTGGGTTAGACTTACTGCACCACTAATGGGGTGCTGTATGTGAAGTCCATTTGCATTACACGCAAGTCTTCATGCTTTTTTCCAATGTATTAGTTGAGTGTAGCAGCTTGTTGTGTTGGACTTCTGTTCTGACATTAGACTACAAAAACAGGACGTTACCTGAAAAGTAGTAACAGCACTGTAGTTTTTTTTATGCTGAAGGACTTATGATCACTGTTATTCTCATGCTATTTCTTCTTCTTATTTTGTTAGGTGTAGGAATTGACGGTGGCAATGGCAAGGACTGGGAGCAAAATGCCAAAAGCATCCAGCTGATCAAGCAACGTGGAAAAGTGAAGGCTCTTGATGAGGAGATCAACAGTAAGCCAAGTGCCACGAATCAGCCATTAACAAATGAAACCATGTCGATGTGTCATGCTGTATACTGTGGTGCAACTGTGGTACAAAATGTCGTCTGTATTGGCATGTGTTTGTTTGACTTTCAGAGCAGCAGGATATTGACCTAGATGTGGAATTTGATGTTCACCTCGGCATTGCTCACACCCGCTGGGCCACCCATGGTGTGCCAAGCCCTGTCAACAGCCATCCACATAGATCTGACAAGAGTAATGGTCAGTTGTGTTTAAAGATGGAAAGATAGCAAATCGCTCACTGTTTTTTGACCTGGTTGCAGGTGTCTTGATATCTTAAAGTTTCTGATAATCTGTCTGGTCTGCAGAGTTCATTGTCATCCACAATGGAATTATCACCAACTACAAAGACCTGAGGAAATTCCTGGTGAGTAAATATTTTTTATAAGCTATTTTAGACCTCTTTTGATCTCTCTGACAGGAGACAGGACTAACTCCCTCTCTCCCTCTATTGCCACAGGAGAGCAAAGGCTATGAGTTTGAGTCAGAGACTGACACAGAGTCTATTGCCAAGCTGGTGAAGTACATGTTTGACAACCGGGAGAGTGATGACATCAGTTTCGCTACACTTGTGGAGCGGGTGACCCAGCAGCTGGTAAGGACTTGCTCATGCACAGGGCTGCTTCTGATGTGATGAGCCCATAAAAGAGCCTGTCTGATGTGTTTGTTATTGCACCTGCCAGGAGGGAGCTTTTGCCCTTGTCTTCAAGAGTGTCCACTACCCCGGAGAGGCTGTCGTCACAAGGTATATGCTTACTGATGCTGTCAAACTGTTGTGAGTTATTGCAGATTGAAGTATTGTTGGCTCATAAAAATGTTGCTGTGCAGGAGGGGGAGTCCCCTGCTGATTGGAGTTAGGAGTGATCACAAGCTGTCTACTGATCACATTCCTGTGCTCTATCGTTCCTGTAAGTTTAAGTTTTTGTTTGTCTAATTTGTCCAGGTATGATTGCACAAGAAGTGTGACTAAGGCCCAGTTCTTCTTTTTGTTTTTACCTCAACAGCTAAAGACAAGAAGGGCTGTACTGCCCTGCCCAGGACGGACCAGGACACCTGCCTGTTCCCTGTGGATGAGAAAGCTGTGGAGTACTACTTTGCCTCTGATGCCAGGTAAGCAGATACCTGTGTCCTTGCATCCACCTTTTACAGCATCCTGAAATCATCCACAGTCCCATACATCTCAGTTTTATCTGTGGAGTGTTTGATGTGTGTTTTTTATTTGTCCATTTCTCTCATTACAACAGCGCAGTGATTGAGCACACAAACCGTGTGATCTTCCTGGAGGATGACGACGTGGCTGCCGTGAGTGACGGCCGGCTGTCCATCCACAGGATGAAACGCAAGACTGGGGACTATCCAGCCCGTGCCATCCAGACCCTGCAGATGGAGCTGCAGCAGATTATGAAGGGTAAGTGGAAGGTCAGCCTTGGTTCTTGTCATTTTCTCCCCACCATACATTTCTCCTGCACATATTTGGAAATAAATCATTAGTGAACTGCCTTATAATTATGTCCTTAACCCTGTTATTATTGTGTAAATCTTACTGGGAGACTGGCAGCTTATATAGCTGAGATGGCTGTTAACATCCAGCCCATAGGCTGTTCTTGTTATCATCCAGCTAGTTACAACCCTGCTGGATCAGTTGGCCCCCCAGGGAAGCCACTGTCATTAAAATGACCCCTGTGTTGCAGGTCTTTTTCTCCTTCACCTTCCTTCTCTTTGCATACGCTAACACACAGGATTTTAACAGGAAGTTTAACCAAGGTTAATAAGGTTAAAGTGATCATTTTTGATTTGAGAGTTTTTACATTCACATATTATGAGCAGTGTAGGGAGTACTATACTTTTCATACAGAGTTCCCCAAATTAAACAAATGGTTAGACATTCTGGGTATTATGCTTTATCGCTTTCTTGTCACGAGTTAGATGAGAAGATTAATTCTCATGTTTTGAAACTGTTTTCTTGGCTGGGACCAGGAACTTCCCAGAGTCACTGCTGTTTGCCTGGCGACTTTTTTCAGCCAAGACACACTCTGGCACACAATCTCCTATTAAAGGATTAATTGTCATTTTAAAACATAATTTTTTCTAAGCAGATCAACAAACAAGATGTAACATGTTCAGTTGTGAGCTTTAGTGTTGGAAAGTAGATTCTGTTACTCAGAGGGCCACGCTCGCTCTTTCTCCTGTTTCCAGTCTTTGTGTTAAGTTAACAGACTGTTAGCTGTGGCCTCATATTTCTCCTAGAGTTATAGGGCTGGGTATTGTTTAAAAAATTATGATAGCAGTACCAATACCAGTACTCCTCTGGGGCTAACAAATGAAGCCATCCACTTTGGGTGACAGGTAGTCTGCCGATAGTCGCCTCGGCTTTTCAGCCAGATCCACCCCTCGCTCCTCCACAGCTTCAGCCTCTTGCCCAAATATGGCCACCTTTGGCTACAAAAAAAAAAAAGCAACAGCCAAAACGCCAAACTCAAGGCTGTAAAACAGGGGGGCACAAACCAGTGGGTTTTATTTTTATAGCCTATTGTTTTAACACACAAAAGATGAGTAATTTAGTCCAGTAAGTTACCCACCTATCTTACCTGAGGTAATCAGCAAGTTAGATTCCAACGTTTGGTTGCATCTCAGCACACTGAAGTGCCAGCTCTGTCAAATACACCACCCGCAACTTCACCACGCCACAGACTGTAGCTGCTGTGGTATTGGGCCAACTGCACATCGCATGAAATCGAAGAACGCTTGCAGTGATTGGCTGCAAGCAAAGTCGTACAAATAGTAATTTTTTTCGAGATCTGGCCAAAAAAAGGACTGAATACAGGTATCGTTTGACTGGAGAAGTTTCAATACTACTTAGTACTGGGTTATTTCGATTGATATCGTAATATCAAATACTGATACTTCGCCCTAGTGAGGTATTGATCCTCTCACATCACTCTCAGAAAGAGAGTGAATAAATGGATTTTTTGTTATTGATTAATCTGCCAAATATTTTCTTGATTACTTTTTCAGTACATGAAAAGTTGATAAGATTTGCTGAAAAACAGCCTTTTACTTCCCAGAGCCCATAGTGATGTCTTTAACTTTGTTTATCTGACCAGCAATCCAAAACTTAAAAATATTACGGTCATATGACAAAAAGGAGCCGCAAATGTGAGAAGCTGGAACCAGCACATAGCCTAATGGGTGCAGCTCTAAAGGAGACCGAAATGTATTAATCATATTGAAAATACTTTGCATTATATTGCTGCTATGTCCTTAAATTGGTGGACTTTGTGGACAGTGAATACTGTTCATCCAATATGTATGTAAACACACTTAAAGGTGAAAGACAACACTTGAACCGCATTGTCATCCACACAATGAAAAATGGGGATTTTTGCATTTCCCTTTTCTCCGCTGACTCTTCCTCTGTAATCCAGCAGAGGGCAGAGGTAAACTTATGTTGGCTGCTCTCAACATTCCTTTGTGGTCCTGTCATTACTCAGCCTCTCTCCTCCGTTTCAGTTTCTGGAGCCTTTCTGCTGAATAACCTAATTTGCATGACCCAAATTGCTGTCAGCAGCAGGCTGAAAAACGGTCGTATATTTCACTGTCACAGTTTATTATTGATGGAAAACCAGTATCTCCCTCATGTCTAATGTTTGTTTTCCTTCATTTTAAAGGATGACTTACCCTGTGGCTCTGAATATGTTAATACAGCAACAAAAAGACAGTAACTCCCTACATTTCCAGGACAGTCTAAATATCAGTTAAACATTGTAAAGATTTTCTTACTCCTCCAGGAGCCTGTGGTTTGCATTTTCAGGTACTTAATGTGTGTCAACAAGACCCGTCTCAGACTGCCTCATGTGGGCTCACACTTTATAAAAAGTCCATCACTGTGTTCTTAAGGGGCATTTATTTATTTATTTAACTAGTGTTTTACGAATGTTCCCCTGATTTCTGATCCTCCCTCCACAGGCAACTACAGCTCCTTCATGCAGAAGGAGATCTTTGAGCAGCCAGAGTCTGTGGTCAACACCATGAGGGGGAGAATCAACTTTGACAACAACACAGGTTAGTTTTCTCAGTGGGGCAGTGATGTAATTAAACACCTATTAATGCACTATTTTCCACTCTGTCCCTTCATGCATGTCGCTCAGACACATGCTCAAATGTCTTCTATTCAGCATTTCTGAGAAGGAAAGCACATATAAATACATTGATGTATTCAGTTGCCTGCATGACACTGCATAAAACAAGAGGAGTTACGTTTGTATCCAAGATATAAATTGGTGTTCAATAGATTTAATCAAGCTATATACGTGTAAAAAAAAAAAGCAAAATATGTGAAAATAACTTGTAGATAGATGGTTGTTTTCTTAAAACATTGTCTTGTGGGCTCTTTGTGCCCCTTTTTAATGAGGTGGAAACTAATGGAGCAGGATGATGGATCATCTGTTTGCTTTTCAGTGACACTGGGTGGACTGAAGGACCACATCAAAGAGATCCAGAGGTGTCGGCGACTTATCCTTATTGCCTGCGGCACCAGCTACCATGCCGGGGTAGCGGTGAGTGGCCTCTAACCAAATACTTTTTCTTCTTTGTTGGAAATGCACATAATGGAAACATGTCTGTATTGCCATCCACATTGAATCCATCAGACTAGGAGGAAATGTCTGTGTTGTGGACACAGGTGTGGGGTTTGTGCGCTGGCACACTCTCCGCTCCGAGCTCCACTGGCTTGTTTTAACAGAATGATGCTGAGCAGTGCTCCGTTGCTTTCTCAGACCCGCCAGGTCCTGGAGGAGCTTACTGAGCTGCCTGTCATGGTGGAGCTGGCCAGTGACTTCCTGGATAGGAACACTCCCGTCTTCCGAGACGATGTCTGCTTCTTCATCAGCCAGTCAGGTGGGGAGGCCGGTGTCATCTGGACTTGATCAAATGCACATTGCCCATTTGTCCACTTTCCATCCCTGGGAGCCTCTCTGCGTCTTCCTGATTTATCTTTTCTTAAAAATGGTCAAGTCAAGCTTGTGCAGTACAGTTGAGTTTTCTGTATTTGCTCTGCTGTAGTCCTCTGAATGTGTGTGTGTTTCTTTTGTGTGATAATTTTTTTCAAGATGTGTGGGTGTGTGATACTTCTGTGGGGGTTTTCTCTAAAGCTGTTTCAAATCAGAGTCCTGCATGGTGCAAAAACCATTTCCTAACGAACTAATAAATCAACATCATTATACTGTCATAACTCTTACATCATATAAACTGTTGTGCTTTTATTTTCCTGCCAATTCTCCAGGAGAGACTGCTGACAGCCTTATGGCCCTGCGCTACTGTAAGGAGAGAGGAGCTCTGACTGTGGGTGTCACCAACACAGTGGGCAGCTCCATCTCAAGAGAGACCGACTGTGGAGTCCACATCAACGCCGGGCCTGAGATTGGAGTAGCCAGCACCAAGGTGAGCCTGTTTTTATGTATTCCAACAAGCTGCAGTAACCAGGGAATGTTAACAGTATCTACATCTACAAATGTGCATTTACAGTATTGAACAATATTGTTGGGATCACTTTAAGAGCAATTTGATGAACAATAGAAACACCGACAGCCATTAAAAATACATTCCAATTTACAGGGTGTCATGTCATTAAGTAAACACTTTCCAGGTGGTCTACTTTAATCACTTCGTCTTGGTTGTTGTGGCACACAACTTGCTAGAAGCATACATAACGTAATGTTAGGCTGTAAATTACACAGAAATAAACATCGTTTTACCTGAGACATAAGGCACATCCAGACGGTCTACGGCACTGATGGGGTCTCTGGAGTTTGTTTTGTCATTACTGACGATCCCCAGAATACCATCAAATTGATGTTGACTCATTTTCTGGTTTGTTTCTCTAAACAGCGTACAGCAGTAACAGGTCATTGATATTCGTTTCCCCAAGCTACTGACACAGCTGGAGCATGCAGCACCATACACAACCTTACCGTTCCTCAGTGTGGTTGCTTATGTCTTTATTGTTATAGCTCTTGTTGAAGTTATCGTTCTTGGTGTGGATGGCCCTTTCGAATTTGCAATATTTTATAGACACTTTCTGAACTAGGAGACTAGCAAAATGAATGTTAGATAGTTAGTTGGAGCCCTAGTTTTAATTGAAGTACACCTGCCAATTGTCTAACATGTCACTAAGGAGTGTTTGCCGGTACTTTTGGATAAGATGTATTCAGCAAGCAGATATTTATACGTAGATTTCTACACACTGTTCACCAAGCCCCACTGAACTTATTCCTCAGTTTAGAGGAACAATGTGTCCATTTTTCTCTCGCCACAAGCACATGTTCATTAGAACTGCTGCATTTTCCTCTGAGTGAAGAGGTGTACTTTACGTCAGATCAACCCAAAAATATCTTCATGGATAGATGGCATCCAGTTTAGAGGACACATACTTATTTTTTGGGTGAACTGACCTTTTTGTGTTGAGTTTGAGGAAACTGTACACCGATCTGTTGCATCATCTCATAAATGAACTCAACGCCCACTGACACTGAATGAAACCCAGATGAAAACTCCATTGTGAGTCTGGCCCCGCCTCCTGGAAGCTGACATTTTCCTCCACTCTGAACCCTCGGGGAGTTTAAGAAGCCTGATATTCTCATCTCAACTCATGTAAAGCAAGGATCCTTGGTTTTCTGCCTCTCCCTCCACCCACTTCCCAAAACCAAAAGGGTTTGCCAGTTTGGACTCAAAGCAGAGCAGAGCAGAGATGTAGTGGAGCCCCGGCCCCAGCTAGTGAAGAGAGAGAGAGAGAGAGAGAGGAGCAGGTCCCTCCCTGTCCCAACCCTTGGGCTTGGCTCAGGGACTCTTGCGCTGCTCCAAAGCCCCAGAGCACGCCTCAGAGACGCCATCATTTACTGCTTGGCTGGCTGGGCCACACACCCACACCCAACTCCACCATATGCTACACAACCTAGCTCATCAAATCACTAGAGAACACATATCGCACCCAACTGCTAAATGACCCCAAATTCATCTGCTTGGGCTCTATGTTTCTGTTTCATGCTAATTAATTTTTTTTTTTTTTATGAACTGGAAAAGAGAAAAAGTAAAAGAGCTTTTTTCCAATTCCTTTGATCATATTCAAGATTTATGGAAAAAGCTGAGTCAGAATACTTTGATCCTATCAAAAGGCAAATCCTTCTGGCAGGACAACTGACTGAATGGAGGAAGAGAGGCTTCATGAATTACGTAGCAGTATCTATTGGGAATTTACAGGGCTACGAAGTTTTCTAGTTCACAACTGTGTCTGTTTGATATAAATGTGTTCAAGTTTCAGCTGTATGTACGGGCGGTCATCTTTGCAGAGTAACGGTTGGCATGTCATGCATGAAAAACACTAAAAGCTGGTGACATGAACACAGAAAACACCACAGTTTACTATGTGGATTAAACATGTTGCCACATCTGACCCGCCAGCACAGACTGTCAGAGTTCTGAGGGACTGTGGTTAGCGTGCTGTCAGGAGGGGAAAAAAACAGTGTAAAAGGTTTTACAGCTATTTTCTTGGCCCTGCACACTGGCATTTCTGAGTCTGGAGGGTCCCGTGAAATGACTTGGCTTCTCTCGAGCACTGATTAAATTTCCCAAATGGGCATGGAAGGCTTCCAAACGTGCTCGGAGATGAAGGAACAGAGAGAAAGAGAGAGCGAGTGGGCGGCAATGACGGCGGGCACGGAGATGTGCTGGGGTTGTGAGCGGTGACATTTCCAGAATGATCAGAGGGTGTGCTCTCTGATGTGATGTGTGTTGTTCACCAAGTTTTCCAGGATGAGCAGCACTAGCTTTAGTGAGCTGAACTGCATACATTTTAATGCTGCTTGGCATGCACTAAAACCCACCTTTCCTTCCATTTCTCATCTGGTGCAGATTATTAGCTGGAGACAGAGTTCACTATCAAAACAGGGAGACGAGAAGCACAGAGTCCAAGAACTCTGCTGAAAGACAGGCTCATGTCAGGATCTGGTTGCAGATCTTTGTATTCAATATTGAGCTGCAAACAGGAAAACTACTGTACTGAAGTAATCAGGTCACAACAAGCAATATTGCAGCGTCCAGTGGTCGTTTTATGACCATGTCTACATTCATGCATCAGTCAAGGAACGGCAGTTTTTCTGTGTAAATCAGTGAATGAGAAAAATATGTAAATGTGATTAAGGAATTGCGATACAACGCTAACATTAGCACAACTCTCTGTTTCTTTGCTCTGCAGGCCTACACCAGCCAGTTTGTGGCCCTGATCATGTTTGCACTGTTGATGTGCGATGACAGAATTTCCATGCAGCCCAGACGCCGAGAGATAATCCAGGGTCTGCGAGTGCTTCCAGGTAAATCAAGGCACAAGTGCTCAAAAAGAGAAATCCAGATCACATGTGAGATTAAAAATGGATATGTATGGAAAACCAGCTCACGGAGCAAAGATCAAGTACATCCAAAGCCTGTTTCATTTTTGTTGTTTGTTCAAACAATCCCCTTGGAAGTGAAAGCTAAGTGATGAGAGCGAGATCAGAAGAGAAGAGAGAGCTGTTGGCTGTAGGCTCTCGCATGCCTCTCCGGATCTAAAGCATATGATGGCATGTCACTAATGGTAAACTAATGAGGAATGTCTGGCCTCTCTGCTGCTCCCTGCCCAATATTATGAGTCCATATACTAGCATGTGAGAGCAGCAACATGTTGACTCCGTATTTTCTCCAGTATTATGCAGGGCAGTTTTCCTTCCTTCTTTTTTTGCCGCTTTTCCAAAAAAAAAATCCTCAATCACATCTGTTTTGCTGTTCTGTCCGTGTTAGATCTGATTAAGGAGGTCCTCAGTTTGGATGATGAGATCCAGAAGCTGGCAACAGAGCTGTACCAGCAGAAGAGTGTACTGATCATGGGCAGAGGCTACCACTATGCTACCTGCCTGGAAGGAGCACTGGTGAGCAAGTACAACCTTTTGTTTCCGCTAGCTTCGTCTACATTTTTTTTTCCTTCCAATGTGAGCACTATTAATACTGCCAGGTGTTTCTGGAGGGCTTTGTACTGCAAGACATATTTTACTTATTTCTTTGTACTCTAAGACACCAAAGATGTTGGATTCTTGTAGTAGATAATTGTCTCTGACTGTACATCTTAATCCTCCTCTTTGAATAATAAAATACTGAGCAAAGGAACTTCAAGTCTAAGAAGAATAGTGTTAGTACAGAGATAGAATGAGGTTTTATGTTTTGAAATGTAAACCATATTGACTGCTAATGTAAGCTTTGATTTTCTTAATCTGTACGTGTTTTTCATCTCATGTAGAAAATCAAGGAAATCACGTACATGCATTCAGAGGGCATTCTTGCCGGAGAGCTGAAACACGGTCCCCTGGCCCTGGTGGATAAACTCATGCCGGTCATCATGATCATCATGAGAGACCACACCTACGTCAAATGTCAGAACGCCTTGCAGCAAATTGTTGCCCGCCAAGTAAGACATACCCTAAAAATTTCTATACTTGAACTGAGAAAATATTAATGTGAAATGACCCAGTCTTAAATATTCTGTTGCAGCCCTAGACCCAAGTGATTGGCCCTATTCACTTACTACTATGCACAGGAAACACACTCTTCTACATGCCAACCTGTAGTCTCTGATGCTGTATAAATGTGCAACATTACGCTGTGGAAGCTGACTTAAGCCTAATTTTGCTCAGGCATGCAACACTTTTGAAGAGTGTTGCTCAACAGAAATGATGTATTTTTGACAGGAAAAAATTGTCCCTTGACACTTCTCTTTCATGTCACACACATGGAGAATCTTTGTATGTCGCTTTGTTGCACAATATCATTGGTAGTGTTAATAATGTTGCCTTGGAGTCAGTACTTTTAAATCCACACTGACTCCAATCTGCATTAAGCGTCACTGTCCACAGAAGCAGCCGTGTGTCAGCAGCAGCTCCGAGGGAGCTAAGAAGACAGCAGTCAGCCAAACTGCCTTCACCAGGCTGACTGTTAGCAGCCATTTACTGAACCAGAACAGTTTTAATGTTAGCACACAGGAGGAATCAGCAGTGATTGTGTTTAATTTCTCGTTTGATTTATTGATTTTATTTCCCCACCCACTGCAGCAAGTGAGGGGAATCTGCCACTCACAGACAGACAGGGGGCTGATCAATCAATAAATATAATGTTGATAAGATCAACACATATATACAGTGGGATATTGGTGCGATTTAAACAACTTAAACATTTCTGTGCACTTTACTCTTTACTATACAGCGATAGAAATGGGAACTTAAAAAAACACAGGGAGTCTATGGTTATCATGGCCACCCAACCCACATGTTTTTTTTAGATTGTATCCACATTGATTTTATAACATCATCATATGAAATGCAATTTTTGCTAATCATATCCAAGCAATACGATTACATTCAGATTTCTACATGTGCATCTCAGTCTGGATGATTTTGCCGCTATCATAGTGTATCAATTGAGCAGCATCTATGCTGCCACCAGCACAGGGTGTCTGTAGGTCCTTAAAAAGTCTTAAAATGTCTGAAACTCAATTTTATAAATATTCAGCCCTTAAAATCACCATTAAGTCTTAAATTTGAATTTGTGAGGTCTTAATTGACACAGACATTTTATTTAAAGCAGCTGTGCGGAACTTTTTGTTTTCGTTGATTATAGCGCCCCTTTGGTCGAAGCGGTATGACACCCACAGCCTGGTGTCGTAAAATCTTGACTGCAACTGGCAATTACCGCATGCATTTGTTTTGGAGAGCGAGAGGATTAACTAACGTCAGGTCAGTCCAAGTATTTAGTGGAAACCGCAAAATGATCAGTAAATTCTCCTGTCGTGTTTCTGTTCTGATCTAATCCTAACACAGCAAAGCTCTTACCTGCAGCCTTCGCTTGCAAAGCTAACGCTACTAACGTTAGGTCAGTCCAAGTAATTAGTGGAAACATGCTAACGTTACACAAGTTAGTAGTAAAGTAAGACCTGTTCATAAATGTTCTGGTGTAGCTCTGAATTTCTTAAAAACTGAGGACAACTGCCTGCTGTATATTTGTGTTCATGGTCACAGTCACAGAATTTTGTGGCGTTTTGTTGTACTAGACAAAAGCGGTTCACATCAGCTACATTTAGCTTGCTTATAACTTCCATGTCGTCATATATTGAAGTGAAACAACATCTAACAAGTTGTGGTATATTCTCTAAATAAAAACAAAACTTACATACCTGTCGATTAGGAAAAGGGCCAACTCGGGATCAGTTTTAAAACCTTTCAATTCTCTCAGCTCTCTCCACTTGGTGAATGCCCGACCGAGGTTTACACACGTTTGGGCTTGAGCCCTATCACTGTCCCGTTTAGCCTTCTTCTGTTCTTTTTCTTTTAGATGGTGCTCCTTAGTTATCCGCCATGACATCAAAAGTACAACCAAGTCCTTATAGATACATCACTGGTAAAACTGTTATGTGTTCAGCAATGCCCGTTGCGTACCGCTTACTCGAAGAACACTCTCTGTAAACACAGCTCCTTCTTCTTCTGTGGTTTAATGACTGTGGGCCACTGCGGGTGAGTAGAATCACTTCCACCTCGGGTGCCGTATACTGGTTTGCTGACTTCCGCTGTCCGTCCGACCCGCGCGAGGCTACGCTAAATAGCCATATAGAGAAAGGCTTTTTTGTCGCTGTTGGGTTCAAATAAATATGCGGATCTTCAAGGGGGGGTGATACGAACTAGGGACAGTTTTATTAATGGTAAAAAGTTCCGCACAGCTGCTTTAAGTTCATTTATCCATTGTTGTAATTTCTTTTTGTCAAAATGAGTCAATGAAAGTCCACATATACCTGTTAGCATAATGTAGATTAACCTCACTCATTCTAATACCATGTCCCTACATAACACGTACTTCTGCACCACATATACAACAACATACTTACTTGCAATGCTTAAATATAGGTAAAGATAAAGAGGATTTGTCCAAAGATAAGTCTTAAATTTGGTTTTAAATTATCTTGAAGGTTTTTTAAAAAAATTAAATTTAAGTGTCTGATACCTGCACACACCCTGGTAGCAGAGCGCTATGGAGGACAACAGTTAGCGGACAGATGCAGACAGAGTTCTGCACTTGACAGATGAAATGTTCTCATGCTTCCACATTTTAAAGCCACATCACCAGCATAGCTACTAGCTACTGACACCTGTGTTGTTACCATAGCAACCCATGCAGAGATGTTGCTGATGTCTGGACACACAAATACAATCTTATCATTTCTACATAACAAGGCAGACAGCCTGCCTTAAAGATGTGATCCAAGAAACAAATCTGATGTGCCTGCATGCTGAACGGAGCCTTCAACAACTCATTTGAATTTTGATATTCCAAGCGTTTTGTTTTGTTTTGTTTTTCTGTTGTTGTGATTCACAACATCTGAAGAATCTACAAATCCGCTTTTAAATTCTTCACACCCTGAACACTTGATGAATACAGCACATTTTGCATGTTAGGTTAATTTTCACAGTCCTGTCTGTGCCCCACCTCTGATCCCTCACCTCAATAAATACAAGGGTGGGGTCGTTTCAGCGTGACATCATTTCTGTCAGTAATCTGCAGCAGATGTGGGTTTAGGAGGTGTGAAAATCAACCGAGACGTATTTTTCAGATCCAGGTTTAGGAGCACAATGAAAGATGATTTGCTTTGTTTGATTTACAGGGCCGCCCCATCGTGATCTGTGACAAAGACGATTACGAGACCGTCAAGAACTGCAGCCGCACCATCAAAGTGCCTCACTGTGTGGACTGCCTGCAGGGCATCCTGAGCGTCATCCCGCTGCAGCTGCTGTCCTTCCACCTGGCGGTCCTCCGAGGTTACGACGTAAGTACCGTCCCTCCAGGTTTAGCTGTAACTAATAATCCTGACTGTCTTACCAGATGAGATGAATTACCTCATCTGTCACAAAAATGCAGTAAAATAATCAGTTTCTCAAATCCCACATCTCCTCCATTTGCATCTGCAGTCATCACTGTAACTACTTTCAGTATTACCAATACACCAATGTTTACATATGCTGTTCACAATGGAAAAGAGTCACAATAAGAGTGTACAAGCTGATGAAGTAAAGTTGAGAAAAAATGATTTTGACATTTAGAGGTGAAATGTCCAAAAGAAGCTGCACCTCATTATGAGTGAGATGCATTTTTACACTCGATGTAACTGTGAGCTCAGTGTTCTTGATTATCTGGCTGTGTACCCTATGACTGCTCCGATGGCAAAGGCACTTAGAACCACCGCAGGAAATAAACAGCGTGCAGTGTTTATATGTGCAGATCACAGTGCTCCTAACTCAAACACGTAACCGAACCTTCAGTCGGAGCATGTAAACTTCCTAACTCAGAACACTGAAGTGAAGGTGACAGTGAGTTTAGCTGCCACGTTGGAAGGATTGCAATTACATGTAAACACCTCAGCGTGTGTGTGCACAGATTCAGACATTTGGTATTTAAACAGCAACAAAAACTATCACTATTGCTACGTCTCAATTCAGAGATTTCTGTTGTGCACACAATGCACTTGTACGAAGTGTGTGAATTTCAGCAGGGTAGGGTGTTGTCACAAATCGAGCATAACTGTGCACTTATCGGAAATGACGATCATAATATTTGACTGCTTCGTCTTTTTTTAAATGGCAAATTGCAGCCTGATGGAGCATTCCTATCAGCATTTGACCGCAATTGTCAACCACCAAAATATCTGCCAGCTTGTTTGCTTGTTTACCAGAGCAACCGCAACTGCTGAAGCTATCTTGGCTGCCGTTTTCAAAGGTTTGGCTGTCCCTCTTTTTCCGCTATGTAGCTCAGATGGTGACCACTGATGGTGAGAAGTGTCAAGTGTCCACCTTTATGAGTATACCATCATTTTGCCATAATTGTTAGTGTGAACACACCTATGCATTCAAGATAGTACAGAAGAACTTGAATTGAGTCACAGCATATTTTTAGTGTTACTGTTGTTATTCTTTTCCCATTTTTAGATGTAGCTTCCTATTTAATCCGGATTGGACTGGCTGTCATCCCTTTTGTATACTTCACTGACTTTGCTGTATTGCAGGACTGCAAAGGTCAAAGTAAACAGCTTAGCTGGAGTACAGCTTGTAAATATAGCTAGTGTTGATGCTGCTTTTAGAGCACTTCACTTCAGAGAGACGTCCTGACAGCACAGCCCAGTTAGCTCTTGTATTTAAGTCGATAATTCTTCACAACTGCGCCAAATTATCTGTTGCTCTGACAGAGAGGCAAACATTTATGTGCACACAGCTCTGTTGTACTCCCGCCCCTCCTTTTTTTCTAAGTATGTCCAAGTATCTGAAGTCTGAGTGATGAGAAGTGAGGATTTAGGCATTTTAAGTCGTATCACTGGCTGTTTTTGTTATGATTTTGGTCGGTCGTCCTTGATAGTTCATAGTCCATTTACATGCCTCTTGTTTGTCATATAGTAAACAACCTCTTCTATTCAAATATAGGTGGACTGTCCAAGAAACCTGGCCAAGTCTGTGACCGTCGAGTGAACCGCACCGTGCATCACATAACAACAAAGCCCGGCAGACGCACATTCAAACGCTTACAGACAGTGAGGGAGCGTCTGTATGCAGAAACCAAGAGAAGACAATGTCCCGTTTATGTGTCTCGTGTCTCGGCCCTTTTTAATGCAAACTTTTACTCGACAGTTGTGTATCTCACTGTTGCATATTATCTGTATCTCACTGTCTCTTTTCTCAGAAACTTTTTGGCATCATTGTCGTATTAATGTTAGAGAAGTTGTCACATACGTGGTGGCGAGGTCTGGGCTGGCACCGACATATCTTCCATTTCTTTGGGTTTGTGAAGCCGTAGCAACTGACAGTGACCGTTTTGGGTTATTTTTTTACATCCATGCTGAATATTTGTAAGCAAGCCCTCCATGTTTGTGCTGATTAGTCTCACTGGGAGCATCTTGGAGCTGCTGTTAAAGCGACTGACAGAGGTTGGGTTTTAAAGACCTCGCTGGCTCTTTTTTTTTTTTTTTTTCTTTAGTGCAATG